>NW_027269262.1:90625000-95477673 GCF_023055355.1 Agelaius tricolor | reverse complement strand
TTTTCCAATTTTTTCCAAAACTTCCCTCCAATTTTCCCCCCATTTTTCCCAATTTTCTCTCCTTTTTTTCCTCCAAATTTTTCCCCAAATTTGCCCCCAAAATTCCCATTTTTTTCCCCATAATTCCCAAATTTTCCTCCAATTTTTCCTGATTTTCCCCAAATCATTGCCCCCATTTTCCCAATTTTTTCTCCTTTTTTCTCCAAATTTTCCCCTTAAATTTTTTCCAGTTTTTCCCAAACTTTTTCCCCACATTTTTCCCATTTTCCCCCAAATTATTTCCCCCATTTTTTCTCCTTTTTTCTCCAAATTTTCCCCCTAAATTTCCCCAATTTTTCCTGACTTTTTCCCCAAATTTTCCCCATTTCCCCCCCAAAATTCCCCAATTTTTCCTCCAAATTTCCCCATAATTCCGAAATTTTCCTGAATTTCCCCCAAATTTCCCCCATTTTCCCAATTTTTTCTCTCAATTTTCCCCCCAAATTCCCCAATTTCTCCTCACATTTTCCCCCAAAATTCCCCATTTTTTCCTGATTACCCCCAAATTTCCCCCCATTTTTTCCCAATTTTTCTCCCAATATCTCCCAAAATTCCCCCTCAAAATTCCCCATTTTTTCCACATTTTTCCTCATAATTCCCAAATTTTCCTCCAATTTTTCCTGAATTTCCCCAAAATTTTCCCCCAAATTTCCCCATTTTTCCTGATTTTCCCCCCATTTTCCCCACTAAATTTCCCCAATTTTCAAAAAATTCCCCAATTTCCCCATTTTTCCCTCCATTTTTTGGTCAATTTTCCCCAAAATTCTTCCCCAAATTTTCCCCCATTTTTTCCCAATTATTTCTCCTTTTTTTCCCCCTAAATTTCCCCAATTTTCTCCAAAAAGTCCCAAATTTTTCCCCATCCCCCCCAAATTCTCCAATTTTTTCCTCAAATTTCCCCAGAAAAATCTCCAGTTTTTTCCCAGAATTCCCCAATTTTTTCCTCAACTTTCCTCCCCAAATTCCCCAATTTTTTCCTCAATTTTCCCCCAAAATTCCCTAGTTTTTTTCCTCAATTTTCTCCCAAAATTCCCTGTTTTTTCCCCCACAATTCCCCAATTTTTCCTCAATTTTCTCCCAAAATTTCCCAATTTTTTCCTTATTTTTCCCCCCAAATTCCCAAAGTTTCCTCAATTTCCCCCCAAAATTCCCCATTTTTCCTTCATATTTTTCCCGTTTTCCCCCCTAAATTTCCCAATTTCTTCCTCAATTATTCCCCAAAATTCCCCAATTTTCTCCTCAATTTTCCCCCCAAATTCCCCAATTTTTTCCTCCATTTTCCCCCAATTTTCCCCTCCATTTTCCCCCAAAATTCCCCAATTTCCCCCCCCAAATTCCCCAATTTTTTCCTCACTTTTCCCCAAAATTCCCCAATTTTCTCCTCAATTTTCCACAAATTTTCCCCTAAATTTCCCAATTTTTCCTCAATTTCCCCCTCAAAATTCCCCATTTTTCCTCCGTATTTTTCCTGAAATTCCCCAATTTTTTCTCAATTTTCCCCAAATTTTCCCCCTAAATTTCCCCAATTTCTTCCTCGATTATTCCCCAAAATTCCCCAATTTTCTCCTCAATTTTCCCTCCAAATTCCCCAATTTTTTTCCTCAATTTCCCCCAAAATTCCCCAATTTTTTTTCTCAATTCCCCCCCCAAATTCCCCAATTTTTCCCCCCCAAATTTCCCCAATTTTTTCCTCAATTTCCCCCAAAATTCCCCAATTTTTTCCCCATTTCCCCCCATTTTTTCCCCATTTTCACCCAAAATTCCCCATTTTTCCTTCATATTTTTCCTGATTTTCCCCCAAAATTCCCCAGTTTTTTTCTCAATTTGCCCCCCAAATTTTCCAGTTTTTTCCTCAATTTTCCCCCAAATTCCCCATTTTTTTCTCAATTTCCCCATTTTTCCCCTTTTTTTCCCCAAATTCCCCAATTTTTTCCTCAATTTTCCCCCAAAATTCCCCAATTTTCTCCTCATTTCCCCCCCCCAAATTCCCCAATTTTCTCCTCAATTTTCCCTCCAAATTCCTGTTTTTTCCTGAATTTTTCCTCAAATTTCCTCCAAGTTTTTCCTGATTTCCCCCCAATTTTTTCCTTATTTTTCCCCCAAAAATTCCCTAATTTTCTCCTCATTTTTCCCCCCAAATTCCCCAGTTTTTTCCTCAATTTTCCCCCAATATTTCCCCATTTTTTTCCTCACATTTCCCCCCAAATTCCCCAATTTTTTCCTCAATTATCCCCCAAAATTCCCCATTTTTCCTCTATATTTTTCCTGATTTTCCCCCCAAAATTCCCCAATATTTTCCTCAATTTTCCCCAAAAATTCCCCAGTTTTTTCCTCAATTTTCCCCCCCAATCCCCCATTTTTTTCTCAATTTTCCCCAAAATTCCCCAATTTTCTCCTCAATTTTCCCCAAATTTTCCCCCTAAATTTCCCCAAATTCCCCAGTTTTTTTCTCAATTTTCCCCCAAATTCCTCAATTTTTTCCTCAAACTTCCCCCCAAAATTCCCGTTTTTTTCTCAATTTTCCCACATATTTCCCCCATTTTTTTCTCCAAATTTTCCCCCTAAATTTCCCCAAAATTCCCCCCCAAATTCCCCATTTTTTTCAGTTTCCCCATAATTCCCAAATTTTCCTCCAAATTTTTCCCCATTTTCCCCCAATTTTTTCTCCTTTTTACCCCAAATTTCCCCCAATTTTTTCCCAATATTTTCTCCAAATTTTCCCCCTAAATTTCCACAAATTCCCCCATTTTTTCCTCAATTATCCCCCAAAATTCCCCATTTTTCCTCCATATTTTTCCTGATTTTCCTCCCAAATCCCCCAAAATTTTCCCTCAATTTCCTCCCAAATTCCCCAATTTTTTCCTCAATTTTCCCCCGAAATTCCCCAGTTTTTCTCCAAATTCCCCAAATTTTTCCTCAATTTCCCCCCAAAATTCCCCATTTTCCTCCATATTTTTCCTGATTTCCCCCCAAATTCCCCATTTTTTTCTCCATTTCCCCCCAAATTCCCCATTTTTTTCCTCCATTTCCCCCGACAATTCCCCAATTTTTTCCTCATTTTTCCCTCAAATTCCCCAATTTTCTCCTCAATTTTCCCCCAATATTTCCCCATTTTTTCCTCACATTTCCCCCCAAATTCCCCAATTTTTTTCTCAATTTCCCCCATTTTTTCCCCATTTTCCCCCAAATTTTTCCTCAATTTTCCCCAAATTCCCCAATTTTTTTCTCAATTTCCCCAAATTTTCCCCCTAAATTTCCCCAAATTCCCCAATTTTTCCTCAATTATTCCCCCCAAAATAACCCAATTTTTCCTCAAATTTCCCCCAATTTTCCCCTTTCCCCCAAAATTCCCCAATTTTTTCCTCAATTTTCCCCCCAAATTCCCCAATTTTTTCCTCAATTTTCCCCCAAATTTTCCCCCTAAATATCCCCAAATTTCTCCAAAAATTCCCCAATTTTTCCTCAAATTTCCCCCAAATTTTCCCCCAAATTCCCCAATTTTTTCCCCCAAATTCCCCAATTTTTCCTCAATTTTCCCCCAAATTTTCCCCCTAAATTTCCCCAAATTTCTCCAAAAATTCCCCCATTTTTTCCTCAATTTTCCCCCAAAATTCCCCAGTTTTTTCCCCAAATTCCCCAATTTTTTCCTCAATTTCCCCCCAAATTCCTGTTTTTTCCTGACTTTTTCCTCAAATTTCCTCCAAGTTTTTCCTGATTTCCCCCCAATTTTTTCCTCAATTTCCCCCCCCAAATTCCCCAATTTTTTCCTCAATTTTCCCCCCAAAATTCCCCAATTTTTTCCCCCAAATTCCCCAATTTTCCCCCCCAAATTCCCCAATTTTCTCCTCATTTTTCCCCCCAAAATTCCCCATTTTTTCCCCATTTTTCCCCCAAATTCCCCATTTTTTCCCTCCATTTCCCCCCAAATTCCCCAATTTTTTTCTCAATTTCCCCCATTTTTTCCCCATTTTCCCCCAAATTTCCCCGTTTTTTTCCTCCATTTTCCCCATTTTTTTCCTCCATTTCCCCCCAAAATTCCCCAGTTTTTTTCTCAATTTGCCCCCAAATTCCCCAATTTTTTTCTCAATTTCCCCCATTTTTTCCCCATTTCCCCCAATATTCCCCAGTTTTTTCCCCAAGTTCTCCAATTTTTCATCACATTTTCCCCCAAATTCCCCAATTTTTTTCTCAATTTCCCCCAAAATTCCCCATTTTTCCTCCATATTTTTCCTGATTTTCCCCCCAAATTCCCCATTTTTTCCTCCATTTCCCCCCAATATTCCCCAGTTTTTTCCTCAAATTCCCCAATTTTCCCCTCCATTTTCCCCCAAAATTCCCCATTTTCCCTCCATATTTTTCCTGATTTCCCCCCAAAATTCCCCATTTTTTTCTCCATTTCCCCCCGAATTCCCCATTTTTTCCTCCATTTCCCCCGACAATTCCCCAATTTTTTCCTCATTTTTCCCTCAAATTCCCCAATTTTCTCCTCAATTTTCCCCCAATATTTCCCCATTTTTTTCCTCACATTTCCCCCCAAATTCCCCAATTTTTTTCTCAATTTCCCCCATTTTTTCCCCATTTTCCCCCAAATTTTTCCTCAATTTTCCCCCAAATTCCCCAATTTTTTTCTCAATTTCCCCAAATTTTCCCCCTAAATTTCCCCAAATTCCCCAATTTTTTCCTCAATTATTCCCCCCCAAAATAACCCAATTTTTTCCTCAAATTTCCCCCAATTTTTCCCCTTTCCCCCAAAATTCCCCAATTTTTTCCTCAATTTTCCCCCCAAATTCCCCAATTTTTTCCTCAATTTTCCCCCAAATTTTCCCCCTAAATATCCCCAAATTTCTCCAAAAATTCCCCAATTTTTCCTCAAATTTCCCCCAAATTTTCCCCCAAATTCCCCAATTTTTTCCCCCAAATTCCCCAATTTTTCCTCAATTTTCCCCCAAATTTTCCCCCTAAATTTCCCCAAATTTCTCCAAAAATTCCCCCATTTTTTCCTCAATTTTCCCCCAAAATTCCCCAGTTTTTTCCCCAAATTCCCCAATTTTTTCCTCAATTTCCCCCAAATTCCTGTTTTTTCCTGACTTTTTCCTCAAATTTCCTCCAAGTTTTTCCTGATTTCCCCCCAATTTTTTCCTCAATTTCCCCCCCAAATTCCCCAATTTTTTCCTCAATTTTCCCCCCAAAATTCCCCAATTTTTTCCCCCAAATTCCCCAATTTTCCCCCCCAAATTCCCCAATTTTCTCCTCATTTTTCCCCCCAAAATTCCCCATTTTTTCCCCATTTTTCCCCCAAATTCCCCATTTTTTTCCTCCATTTCCCCCCAAATTCCCCAATTTTTTTCTCAATTTCCCCATTTTTTCCCCATTTCCCCCAAATTTCCCCGTTTTTTTCCTCCATTTTCCCCCATTTTTTTCCTCCATTTCCCCCCAAAATTCCCCAGTTTTTTTCTCAATTTGCCCCCAAATTCCCCAATTTTTTTCTCAATTTCCCCCATTTTTTCCCCATTTCCCCCAAATTTCCCCAGTTTTTTCCCCAAGTTCTCCAATTTTTCATCACATTTTCCCCCAAATTCCCCAATTTTTTCCTCAATTTTCCCCCAATATTTCCCCATTTTTTTCCTCACATTTCTCCCCAAATTCCCCAATTTTTTTCTCAATTTCCCCCAAAATTCCCCATTTTTCCTCCATATTTTTCCTGATTTTCCCCCCAAATTCCCCATTTTTTCCTCCATTTCCCCCAATATTCCCCAGTTTTTCCTCAAATTCCCCAATTTTCCCCTCCATTTTCCCCCAAAATTCCCATTTTCCCTCCATATTTTTCCTGATTTTCCCCCCAAAATTCCCCAATTTTTTTCTCAATTTTCCCCCAAAATTCCCCAATTTTTTCCCCCAAAATTCCCCAATTTTCTCCTCAATTTTCCCCTCATTTTTTCCCAATTTTCCCCCCAAATTCCCCAATTGTTTCCTCAATTTTCCCCAGAAAATTCCCCATTTTTTCCCCCAAATTCCCCAATTTTTCCTCCATTTCCCCCAAAATTCCCCATTTTTTTTCTCAATTTCCCCCATTTTTTCCCCTTTTTTTTCCCCAAATTCCCCAATTTTTTCCTCAATTTTCCCCCCAAAATTCCCCAATTTTTTCCCCTCAAATTCCCCATTTTTTCCCCCAAAATTCCCCATTTTCCCCCCATTTCCCCCCATTTTCCCCACCTTGCCAGTCTCCCGTGGGCGGCCCCTCAGGGAAGTCGTTGCGGATCCGCTCCGCCAGGCGCTCGCTGTCCTCCCTGCGCGCGCAGTAAACGAGCACAGAGCCCCTCAGCCCCTCCCGGCTCCACTCGCGCAGCACCCGCACCACGGCCTGCAGGGAAAAAGGCAAAAGTAGGAATTTTTTCCTAAAATTTGGGGTTTTTTCATCTATAAAAATTGGATTTTAAGGGAAAAAATGGGGATTTTCCCTCAGAAAAGGTGGGATTGATCCCAAAAATGCATTTAGAGGCCCTAAAAATGAACTTTTTCCCTCAGAAAATGTGGGTTTGATCCCAAAACATGAAATTTTAGGCCCTAAAAATGAGAATTTTTATCAAAAAATTGACAGTTTAGACCCTAAAAATGGAATTTTCCCTCAGAAAATGTGGGATTAATCCTAAACAAATGAAATTTTAAGGCCTAAAATTGGGGATTTTCCCTCAGAAAATGTAGAATTTAGGCCCAAAAATGCATTTTTAGACCCTAAAAATGAACTTTTTTCCCTCAGAAAATGTGGGATTAATCCCAAAAAATGAAATTTTAAGATGTAAAATTGGGGGATTTTCCCTCAGGGAATGTGGAATTGATCCCAAAAAATGAAATTTTAGGCCCTAAAACTGAACTTTTTCCCTCAGAAAATGTGGGATTAAGCCCAAAAAATGAAATTCTGAGCCCAAAAAAAGGACTTTTTCCCTCAAAAAATGTGGAATTTGTCTGAAAAAATGAAATTTTTTCCCTGAAAATCTGGAGTTTTCCCTCAGAAAATGTGGGGTTGATCCCAAAAAATGAAATTCTAAGCCCAAAAACTGAGAAAGTTTTTTCAAAAAATTGACAGTTTAGACCCTAAAAATGGACTTTTTCCCTCAGAAAATGTGGAATTTGTTTGAAAAATAGGAATTTTTCCCTGAAAATCTGGACTTTTCTCTCAGAAAATGTGGGGTTGATCCCAAAAAATGCATTTTTAGGCCCTAAAATTGGACTTTTTCCCTCAGAAAATGTGGGATTATTCCCAAAACATGAAATTTTAGGCCCTAAAATGAGAATTTTTATGAAAAAAAATTGACAGTTTAGACCCTAAAAATGGGGATTTTCCCTCAGAAAATGTGGAATTTAGGCCCAAAAATGCATTTTTAGGCCCTAAAAATGAACTTTTTCCCTCAGAAAATGTGGGATTAATACCAAAAAATGCATTTTTAGGCCCTAAAAATGAACTTTTTCCCTCACAAAATGTGGGCTTAATCCCAAAAAATGAAATTCTAAGCCCAAAAACTGAGAAAGTTTTTTCAAAAAATTGACAGTTCAGACCCTAAAAATGGAGTTTTTCCCTCAGAAAATGTGGAATTTGCCTGAAAAAAAGAAATTTTTTCCCTGACAATCTGGATTTTTCCCTCAGATAATGTGGGATTAAGCCCAAAGAGTTCCATTTTAGGACCAAAAAATAGAATTTTTCCCTCAGGAAATATGGGATTTTTCCCAAAAAATCAAATTTTAGGCCCTAAAAATGTGGACTTTTCCCTCAGAAAATGTCAAATTTATGACCAAAAAATGCAATTTTAGGCCCTAAAAATGAATTTTTTTCCCTCAGAAAATGTGGAATTTATGCCCAAAAATGCATTTTTAGGCCCTAAAAATGAACTTTTTTCCCTCAGAAAATGT
Source organism: Agelaius tricolor (assembly GCF_023055355.1). Lineage (NCBI taxonomy): Eukaryota > Metazoa > Chordata > Aves > Passeriformes > Icteridae > Agelaius > Agelaius tricolor. The sequence continues at coordinate 95,469,729 of NW_027269262.1, read as the reverse complement.
GGGATTAATTCCAAAAAATGAAATTCTGAGCCCAAAAAATGGACTTTTTCCCTCAGAAAATGTGGAATTTGTCTGAAAAAATGAAATTTTTTCCCTGAAAATCTGGATTTTTCTCTCAGAAAAAGTGGGTTTGATCCCAAAAAATGCATTTTTAGGACCCAAAAATGAACTTTTTCCCTCAGAAAATGTGGGATTGATCCCAAAACATGAAATTTTAGGCCCTAAAAATGAGAATTTTTATCAAAAAAATTGACAGTTTAGACCCTAAAAATGGAATTTTCCCTCAGAAAATGTGGGATTAATCCTAAACAAATGAAATTTTAAGGCCTAAAATTGGGGATTTTCCCTCAGAAAATGTAGAATTTAGGCCCAAAAATGCATTTTTAGACCCTAAAAATGAACTTTTTTCCCTCAGAAAATGTGGGATTTTTCCAAAAAAATGAAATTCTAGGCCCTAAAAATGAGAACTTTTCCCAAAAAATTTGACACTTTAGACCCTAAAAATGGACATTTTCCCTCAGAAAATGTAGAATTTATGCCCAAAAAATGCATTTTGAGGCCCTAAAAAAGAAGTTTTCCCTCAGAAAAAGTGGAATTGATCCCAAAAAAAGAAATTTTAGGCCCTAAAAATGAGAATTTTTATCAAAAAAATTGACAGTTTAGACCCTAAAAATGGAATTTTCCCTCAGAAAATGTAGAATTTAGGCCCAAAAAATGCATTTTGAGGCCCTAAAAAATAAGTTTTCCCTCAGAAAAAGTGGAACTGATCCCAAAAATGAAATTTGAGGCCCTAAAAATGAGAAATTTTTTCCAAAAGATTAACAAATTGCGACTCTAAAAATGGACTTTTTCCCTCAGAAAATGTGGAATTTGTCTGAAGAAATGAAATTTTTTTCCCTGAAAATCTGGACTTTTCCCTCAGAAAATGTGGGATTTATGCCCAAAAATGCATTTTTAGGCCGTAAAAATGAACTTTTTCCCTCAGAAAATGTGGGATTATTCCCAAAACATGAAATTTTAGGCTATAAAAATGAGGATTTTTATCAAAAAATTGACAGTTTAGACCCTAAAAATGGAATTTTCCCTCAGAAAATGTGGAATTTATGCCCAAAAATGCATTTTTAGGCCCTAAAAATGAACTTTTTCCCTCAGAAAATGTGGGATTAATACCAAAAAATGCATTTTTAGGCCCTAAAAATGAACTTTTTCCCTCACAAAATGTGGGCTTAATCCCAAAAAAATGAAATTCTAAGCCCAAAAACTGAGAAAGTTTTTTCAAAAAATTGACAGTTCAGACCCTAAAAATGGAGTTTTTCCCTCAGAAAATGTGGAATTTGCCTGAAAAAAAGAAATTTTTTCCCTGACAATCTGGATTTTTCCCTCAGATAATGTGGGATTAAGCCCAAAGAGTTCCATTTTAGGACCAAAAAATAGAATTTTTCCCTCAGGAAATATGGGATTTTTCCCAAAAAATCAAATTTTAGGCCCTAAAAATGTGGACTTTTCCCTCAGAAAATGTCAAATTTATGACCAAAAAATGCAATTTTAGGCCCTAAAAATGGAATTTTCCCTCAGAAAATGTGGAATTTATGCCCAAAAATGCATTTTTAGGCCCAAAAAATGAACTTTTTCCCTCAGAAAATGTGGGATTAATCCCAAAAAATTAAATTGTAAGGCCTAAAATTGGGGATTTTCCCTCAGAAAAGGTGGGACTGATCCCAAAAAATGCATTTTTAGGCCCTAAAAATGAACTTTTTCCCTCAGAAAATGTGGGAATAATCCCAAACAAATGAATTTTTAAGGCCTAAAATTGGGGATTTTCCCTCAGAAAATGTGGGATTTATGCCCAAAAAAATGCATTTTTAGGCCCTAAAAATGAACTTTTTCCCTCAGAAAATGTGGGATTAATCCCAAAAAACTGAAATTTTAGGACCTGAAAATGAGAATTTTTCTCAAAAAAATTGACAGTTTAGACCCTAAAAATGGACTTTTTCCCTCAGAAAATGTGGAATTTATGCCCAAAAATGCATTTTTAGGCCCCAAAAATGAACTTTTTCCCTCAGAAAATGTGGGATTAATCCCAAAAAATTAAATTGTAAGGCCTAAAATTGGGGATTTTCCCTCAGAAAAGGTGGGATTGATCCCAAAAAATGCATTTTTAGGCCCAAAAAATGAACTTTTTCCCTCACAAAATGTGGGATTTATCCCAAAAAATGAAATTCTAAGCCCAAAAAAAGGACTTTTTCCCTCAAAAAATGTGGAATTAATCCCAAGAAATGCATTTTTAGACCCTAAAAATGAACTTTTTTCCTCAGAAAATGTGGGATTAATCCCAAACAAATGAAATTTTAAGGCCTAAAATCTGGACTTTTGCCTCAGAAAATGTGGAATTTATGCCCAAAAATGCATTTTTAGGCCCTAAAAATGAACTTTTTCCTCAGAAAATGTGGGATTAATCCCAAACAAATGAAATTTTAAGGCCTAAAATTGGGGATTTTCCCTCAGAAAATGTAGAATTTAGGCCCACAAATGCATTTTCAGGCCCTAAAAAATGAACTTTTTCCCTAAGAAAAATGTGGGATTATTCCCAAAAAATGAAAATTTTATGCCCTAAAAATGAGAATTTTAATCAAAAAAATTGACAGCTTAGACCCTAAAAATGGACTTTTTCCCTCAAGAAATGTGGAATTTGTCTGAAAAAAAAGAAATTTTTTTTCCCTGAAAATCTGGACTTTTCCCTCAGGAAAGGTGGGATTGATCCCAAAAAATGCATTTTTAGGCCCTAAAAATAAGGATTTTTCCCTCACAAAATGTGAGATTGAGGCCTAAAAATGCAATTTTAGGCACTAAAAATGGGGATTTTCCCTCAGAAAATGCGAGACTGAGGCCTAAAAATGGGGAATTTCCCTCAGAAAATGCGAGATTGAGGCCTAAAAATGCAATTTTAGGCCCTAAAAATGGGGATTTTCCCTCACAAAATGTGGGATTGATGCAAAAAAATGCAATTTGAGGCCCTAAAAATAAGGATTTTCCCTCACAAAATGTGGGATTCAGGCCAAAAATTGCAATGTGAGGCCCTAAAAATCAACTTTTTCCCTCACAAAAGGCGGGATTGATGCCAAAAAATGCAATGTGAGGCCCTAAAAGTGGGGATTTTCCCTCACAAAATGTGGGATTGATGCAAAAAATGCTATTTTAGGCACTAAAAATGGGGATTTTCCCTCAGAAAATGCGGGATTGAGGCCTAAAAATGGGGAATTTCCCTCAGAAAATGCGAGATTGAGGCCTAAAAATGCAATTTTAGGCCCTAAAAATGGGGATTTTCCCTCAGAAAATGTGGGATTGAGGCCAACAATTGCAATGTGAGGCCCTAAAAATCAACTTTTTCCCTCACAAAAGGCGGGATTGAGGCCAAAAAATACAATTTTAGGCACTAAAAATGGGGATTTTCCCTCAACAAAATGTAGGATTGAGGCCAAACAGATGCTATTTTAGGCAGTAAAAATGGGGATTTTCCCTGACAAAATGTGGGATTGATGCAAAAAAAGCAATTTTAGGCCCTAAAAATGGGGATTTTCCCTCACAAAATGTGGGATTGAGGCCAAAAAATGCAATTTTAGGCCCTAAAAATGGGGATTTTCCCTCAGAAAATGTGGGATTGAGGCCAAAAAATTCAATATTAGGCACTAAAAATGGGGATTTTCCCTCACAAAATGTGGGATTGATGCAAAAAAATGCAATTTGAGGCCCTAAAAATAAGGATTTTCCCTCACAAAATGTGGGATTCAGGCCAACAATTGCAATGTGAGGCCCTAAAAATCAACTTTTTCCCTCACAAAAGGCGGGATTGAGGCCAAAAAATACAATTTTAGGCACTAAAAATGGGGATTTTCCCTCAACAAAATGTAGGATTGAGGCCAAACAGATGCTATTTTAGGCAGTAAAAATGGGGATTTTCCCTGACAAAATGTGGGATTGATGCAAAAAAAGCAATTTTAGGCCCAAAAAATGGGGATTTTCCCTCACAAAATGTGGGATTGAGGCCAAAAAAATGCTATTTTAGGCACTAAAAATGGAGACTTTCCCTCACAAAATGTAGGATTGAGGCCAAAAAATGCAATTTTAGGCACTAAAAATGGGGATTTTCCCTCACAAAATGTAGGATTGAGGCCAAAAAATGCAATGTGAGGCCCTAAAAATGGGGTTTTCCCTCAGAAAATGCGAGATTGAGGCCTAAAAATGCAATGTGAGGCCCTAAAAATGGGGATTTTCCCTCACAAAATGCGGGATTGAGGCCAAAAAAATGCTATTTTAGGCAGTAAAAATGGAGATTTTCCCTCACAAAATGTGGGATTGAGGCCTAAAAATGCAATTTGAGGCACTAAAAATGGGGTTTTTCCCTCACAAAAGGCGGGATTGAGGGCAAAAAAAGCAATTTTAGGCACTAAAAATGGGGATTTTCCCTCACAAAATGTGGGATTGAGGCCAAAAAATGCAATTTTAGGCCCTGAAAATGGGGATTTTCCCTTACAAAATGTGGGATTGACGCCAAAAAATGCAATGTGAGGCCCTATAAATGGGGATTTTCCCTCACAAAATGTGGGAGTGAGGCCAAAAAAATGCAATGTGAGGCCCTAAAAGTGGGGATTTTCCCTCACAAAATGTGGGATTGATGCAAAAAATGCTATTTTAGGCACTAAAAATGGGGATTTTCCCTCACAAAATGTGGGATTGAGGCCTAAAAATGCAATTTTAGGCCCTAAAAATGGGGATTTTCCCTCAGAAAATGCAAGATTGAGGCCTAAAAATGCAATGTGAGGCCCTAAAAATGGGGATTTTTCCCTCACAAAATGTGGGATTGATGCAAAAAATGCAATTTTAGGCCCTGAAAATGGGGATTTTCCCTTACAAAATGTGGGATTGACGCCAAAAAATGCAATGTGAGGCCCTAAAAATGGGGATTTTTCCCTCACAAAATGTGGGATTGATGCAAAAAATGCAATTTTAGGCACTAAAAATGGGGATCCTCACAAAATGCGGGATTGAGGCCAAAAAATGCAATTTTAGGCCCTAAAAATGAACTTTTTCCTTCAGAAAATGTGGAATTGATCCCAAAAATGCAATTTTAAGCTCTAAAACTGAACTTTTTCTTCAGAAAATGTGGGAATAATCCCAAAAAATGAAAACTTATACCCTCAAAATGGGATTTTTTCCTCAGAGAATATTGGAATGATCCAAAAAATTACGATTTGAGGCGCTAAAAATGTGGACTTTTCCCCCAGAAAATGTGGGATTGAGGCCGAAAAATGCAATTTTAGGCACTAAAAATGAACTTTTTCCTTCAGAAAATGTGGAATTGATCCCAAAAATGCAATTTTAAGCTCTAAAAATGAACTTTTTCCTTAGAAAATGTGCGATTGATCCCAAAAAATGAAATTTTATACCCTAAAAATGGGATTTTTTTCCTCAGAGAATATTGGATTGATCCTGAAAATTACGATTTGAGGCCCTAAAAATGTGGACTTTTCCCCCAGAATATGTGGGATTGAGGCCAAAAAATGCAATTTTTGCCCTAAAAATGGGGATTTTCCCTCACAAAATGTAGGATTGAGGCCAAAAAAATGCTATTTTAGGCACTAAAAATGGGGATTTTCCCTCACAAAAGGCGGGATTGAGGCCTAAAAATGCAATGTGAGGCCCTAAAAATGGGGATTTTCCCTCAGAAAATGAGAGGTTGAGGCCTAAAAATGGGGATTTTCCCTCACAAAATGCGAGATTGAGGCCTAAAAATGGGGATTTTCCCTCAGAAAATGCGAGATTGAGGCCTAAAAATGCAATTTTAGGCCCTAAAAATAAGGATTTTTCCCTAAATCTCCCCAAATCCGCACCCACCTGATCCAGGTCGTCCTCCAGAGACACCGAGAGCCGCAGATTTTCGGGAATTCCGAAGGCTCCGATGGTGGAATTTCCCTCAGGAATCCCCAAATGTTTGGCCACGTCCCGAGCCGTGGCCACCGTGGCCGTGGCCGTGAGGCCCAGGAAGCACCGAACTCCCAAACGGTCCCGAAGAACCTGGAATTTTGGGAATCAATTCCAGATTTTTGGGGATTTTAGGGAGGGGATTTTCTGAGGTTTTGGGGGTTTTCCCACCTTGCAGACCCTGAGGTAAGCGGGTCGGAAATTATGGGACCATTGGGAGATGCAATGAGCTTCATCCAGGCAGGCGAAAGCCACCGGAGGGAAATGGCAAAAAAGGCGGGAAAAAAATCCCGATCCCGTCACGGATTCCGGGGAAAGCAGCAGGATTTGGGCTCGGCCGCTCCTGACCTGGTGGGAAACGGGGATAATTCCGGGTTTTTTAAGGGAAAAGTGGAAGGAAGAGCAGGGAAAAGTGAGGGGAAAAGGGCTGGAGAAACTGAGGGGAACTGAGGGGAAAAGGGCGGGAAAAACTGAGGGGAAAAGGGCTGGAGAAACTGAGGGGAACTGAGGGGAAAAGGGTGGGAAAAACTGAGGGGAAAACTGAGGGAAAATGTGGGAAAAAAGGCAGGAAAAACTGAGGGAAAATGTGGGAAAAAAGGCAGGAAAAACTGAGGGGAAACAGGGGAAAAGGGCAGGAGAAACTGAGGGGAAAAGGGCAGGGAAAAGAGCAGGAGAAACAAGGAAAATGTGGGGTAAAAGGGCAGGAAAAACTGAGGGGAAAAGGGTGGGAAAAACTGAGGGAAAATGTGGGAAAAAAGGCAGGAAAAACTGAGGGGAAAAGGGTGGGAAAAACTGAGGGAAAATGTGGGGAAAGAAGGCAGGAAAAACTGAGGGAAAATGTGGGGAAAATGGTGTGAAAAACAGGGAAAACTGAGGGAAAAAGGGCAGGAGAAACTGAGGGGAAAAGGGCAGGGAAAAGAGGAGGAGAAACAAGAAAAATGTGGGGGAAAGGGCAGGAAAAACTGAGGGGGAAAGAGTGGGAAAAACTGAGGGAAAATGTGGGAAAAAGGGCAGGAAAAACTGAGGGGAAAAGAGCAGGAAAAACTGAGGGAAAATGTGGGGAAAGAAGGCAGGAAAAACTGAGGGGAAAAGGGAAGGAAAAGAGCAGGAGAAACAAGGAGAATGTGGGGGAAAGGGTGGGAAAAACTGAGGGGAAAAGAGTGGGGAAAAGGACAGGAAAAACTGAGGGGAAAAGTGGAAAAATGGGCAGGAAAAAGTGAAGGGAAATGTGGGGGAAACAGGGAAAAACTGAGGGGAAAAGAGTGGGAAAAACTGAGGGGAAAAGGGCAGGGAAAAGAGAAGGAGAAACAAGGAAAATGTGGGGGAAAGGGTGGGAAAAACTGAGGGGGAAAGAGTGGGAAAAACTGAGGGCAAAAGAGTGGGGAAAAGGACAGGAAAAACTGAGGGGAAAAGTGGAAAAATGGGTGGGAAAAAGTGAAGGGAAATGTGGGGAAAACAGGGAAAAACGGAGGGAAAATGTGGGGAAAAAGGCAGGAAAAACTGAGTGGAAAATGGGCAGGGAAAAGAGCAGGAGAAACAAGGAAAATGTGGGGAAAAGGGTGGGAAAACTGAGGGGGAAAAGGGTGGGAAAAACTGAGGGGAAATGTGGGAAAAAAAGGCTGGAAAAACTGAGGGGAAAAGAGTGGGAAAAACTGAGGGGAAAGGGTGGAGAAAAGGACAGGAAAAACTGAGGGGAAAAGTGGAAAAATGGGCAGGAAAAAGTGAAGGGAAATGTGGGGAAAACAGGCAAAAACTGAGGGGAAAAGGGTGGGAAAAACTGAGGGGAAAAGGGTGGGAAAAACTGAGGGAAAATTGGGAAAAAAGGCAGGAAAAACTATGGGGAAAAGGCAGGAAAAACTATGGGAAAAAAGGCAGGAAAAACTATGGGGGAAAACTATGGGGAAAACAAGGAAAAACTGAGGGGAAAAGAGTGGGAAAAACTGAGGGGAAAAGGGTGGAGAAAAGGACAGGAAAAAATGAGGGGAAAAGTGGAAAAATGGGCGGGGAAAAAGTGAAGGGAAATGTGGGGAAAACAGGGAAAAACTGAGGGGAAAAGAACGGGAAAAACTGAGGGAAAATGTGGGAAAAAAGGCGGGAAAAACTGAGGGGAAAAGGGCAGGGAAAAGAGCAGGAGAAACAAGGAGAATGTGGGGGAAAGGGCAGGAAAAACTGAGGGGAAAAGGGTGTGAAAAACAGGGAAAACCGAGGGGAAAAGGGGGGAGAAACTGAGGGGAAAACGGTGGAAAAAACTGAGGGGAAAAGAGTGGAGAAAAGGACAGGAAAAACTGAGGGGAAAAGTGGAAAAAAGAACGGAAAAAACTGAGGGAAAATGTGGGAAAAACAGGGAAAAACTGAGGGAAAAAGGATTTTACTCACTTTTTGAATGGCTGCTTCACGCTGGGACGGGGTGAGGTTGGAGTGGATGCAGACGGCTTTGAGGGCTGAGGGGAGGCCTGAAACCTGGGAGTGGGAATATTGTGGGGTTTTTTTGGGATTTTGTGAGGGGAAATTTCCCAAAAAAAAGCAGGAAGGGTGGGAATACCTGGTCTTCCATGAGGGAGATGAGGGGGGAGATGACGATGCAGATGCAGCGGGAACGGCGGTGGTAGAGGAAGGCGGGGAGTTGGTAACACAGGGATTTGCCTGAGCCCGTGGGTAACAGCAGCAGGGTGGAGATTCCTGGGAAAAATGGGAATTTTGGGGGGTGGGGAGAGGGGAAAAGGGTGGGAAAAACCGAGGGGAAAAGTGGGGAAAATGGCAGGAAAAAACAGCGGGAAAAACTGAGGGGAAAAGGGGAAAGGGAAGGAAAAAACTGAGGGGAAAAGGGCGGGAAAAAATGAGGGGAAAAGGGCAGGAAAAACTGAGGGGAAAAGTGGGGAAAAGGGAAGGAAAAACTGAGGGCAAAAGGGTGGGAAAAACTGAGGGGAAAAGGGGAAAGGGCAGGGAAAACTGAGGGGAAAATAGTGGGAAAAAGGTAGGAAAAAGGGTGGAGAAGACAGGGGAAAAGGGGAAAGGGCAGGAAAAACTGAAGGGGAAAGAGTGGGAAAAACTGAGGGGAAAAGGGGAAAGGGCAGGAAAAACTGAGGGGAAAAGGGTGGGAAAAACTGAGGGGAAAAGGGCGGGAAAAACTGAAGGGAAAAGAGTAGGAAAAACTGAGGGGAAAAGGGGAAAGGGCAGGGAAAACTGAGGGGAAAATTGTGGGAAAAAGGTAGGAAAAAGGGTGGAGAAAACTGAGGGGAAAAGTGTGGGGAAAAGGGTGGGAAAAGGGTGGAGAAAACTGAGGGGAAAAGCGGAAAGGGCAGGAAAAACTGAGGGGAAATGCAGGGAAAAGGGCGGGAAAAACTGAAGGGAAAAGAGTGGGAAAAACTGAGGGGAAAAGGGGGGGAAAAACTGAGGGGAAAAGGGGAAAGGGCAGGGAAACCTGAGGGGAAAAGTGTGGGGAAAAAGGTGGGAAAAAGGGTGGAGAAAACTGAGGGGAAAAGGGGAAAGGGCAGGAAAAACTGAGGGGAAAAGTGTGGGGAAAAGGGCAGGAAAAACTGAGGGGAAAAGGGTGGGAAAAACTGAGGGGAAAAGTGCAGGAAAAACTGAGGGGAAAAGTGTGGGGAAAAGGGTGGGAAAAAGGGTGGAGAAAACTGAGGGGAAAGTGGGAAAAGGGCAGGGAAACCTGAGGGGAAATGTGGGGAAAAGGGTGGGAAAAACTGAAGGGAAAAGAGTGGGAAAAACTGAGGGGAAATGTAGGGAAAAACTGAGGGGAAAAGGGCAGGAGAAACAGGGAAAATGTGGGGAAAAGAGTGGGAAAAACTGAGGGGAAAAGGGCAGGAAGAACAGAGGGAAAATGTGGGGAAAAGTGTGGGAAAAACTGAGGGGAAAAGGGTGGGGAAAGAGAGAAAATGTAGGGGGAAAGGGTAGGAAGAACTGAGGGGGAAAGAGTGGGGAAAAGAGCAGGGGAAAAACTGAGGAGAAAGGGGGAAAGGGCAGGAAAAACTGAGGGCAAATGTGTGGGAAAAAGGGTGGAAAAAAATGAGGGGAAAAGTGGGAAAAGGGCAGGGAAACCTGAGGGGAAATGTGGGGAAAAGGGCGGGAAAAACTGAAGGGGAAAGAGTGGGAAAAACTGAGGGGAAAAGGGCAGGAGAAACAGGGAAAATGTGGGGGAAAAGGGCAGGAAGAACTGAGGGAAAATGTGGGAAAAACTGAGGGGAAAAGGGTGGGGAAAGAGGGAAAATGTAGGGGGAAAGGGCAGGAAAGCCTGAGGGGGAAAGAGTGGGGAAAAGAGCAGGGGAAAAACTGAGGGGAAATGGGGAAAGGGCAGGAAAAAACTGAGGGGAAAAGGGCGGGAAAAACTGAGGGGAAAAGGGAAAAGGGCAGGAAAAGCTGAGAGGAAAAGTGTGGGGAAAAGGGTGGAGAAAACTGAGGGGAAAAGGGGAAAGAGCAGGAAAAACTGAGGGGAAAAGCGTGGGGAAATGGGTGGAGAAAACTGAGGGGAAAAGTGGGAAAAGGGCAGGGAAACCTGAGGGGAAATGTGGGGAAAAGGGTGGGAAAAACTGAGGGGAAAAGTTTGGAGAAAAGGGTGGGGAAAAAGGGTGGAGAAAACTGAGGGAAAAAGGGGAAAGGGCAGGAAAAACTGAGGGGAAAAGTGTGGGAAAAAGGGTGGAGAAAACTGAGGGGAAAAGTGTGGGGAAAAAGGGTGGAGAAAACTGAGGGGAAAAGGGGAAAGGGCAGGAAAAACTGAGGGGAAAAGTGTGGGGAAAAAGGGTGGAGAAAACTGAAATGGAAAGAGTGGGAAAAACTGAGGGGAAATGTAGGGAAAAACTGAGGGGAAAAGGGCAGGAGAAACAGGGAAAATGTGGGGGAAAAGGGCAGGAAGAACTGAGGGGGAAAGTGGAAAAAAGGGCAGTAAAAACTGAAGGGAAATGTGGGAAAAACTGAGGGGAAAAGGGTGGGGAAAGAGGGAAAATGTAGGGGGAAAGGGAAGGAAAAACTGAGGGGGAAAGAGTGGGGAAAAGAGCAGGGAAAAAACTGAGGGGAACAGGGGAAAGGGCAGGAAAAACTGAGGGGAAAAGGGCGGGAAAAACTGAGGGGAAAAGGGAAAAGGGCAGGAAAAACAGAAGGCAAAAGTGTGGGGAAAAGGGCGGGAAAAACTGAAGGGGAAAGAGTGGGAAAAACTGAGGGGAAAAGTGGGGAAAAGGGTGGGAAAAACCGAGGGGAAAAGTGGGGAAAAGGGCAGGAAAAAAATGAGGCCAAAAGGGAAAAGAGCAGGAAAAATTGAGGGCAAAATGGTGGGAAAAATGGTGGGAAAAAGGGTGGAGAAAACTGAGGGGAAAAGTGGAAAGGGCAGGAAAAACTGAGGGGAAAAGTGTGGGGAAAAGGGCGGGAAAAACTGAAATGGAAAGAGTGGGAAAAACTGAGGGGAAATGTAGGGAAAAACTGAGGGGAAAAGGGCAGGAGAAACAGGGAAAATGTGGGGGAAAAGGGCAGGAAGAACTGAGGGAAAATGTGGGAAAAAGAGTGGGAAAAACTGAGGGGAAAAGTAGAAAAAAGGGCGGGAAAAACTGAAGGGAAATGTGGGAAAAACTGAGGGGAAAAGGGTGGGGAAAGAGAGAAAATGTAGGGGGAAAGGGCAGGAAAAATTGAGGGGGAAAGAGTGGGGAAAAGAGCAGGGGAAAAAAGCAGGCAAAAAAGGGGGGGGGAGAGAGTGGGAAAAATGGAAAATTTAGTAAAAAGTGTGGGAAAAACTGATGGAAAAACAGGCAGGAAAAAATAGCAGGAGATAAAGAGAGAGGAAAAAGGGGTAGGAAAAAAGGAGGGGGAAAAGGGTTGGAAAAAAGGGGCAAGGAAAAAGAGTGGGAAAATGGAAAGAAAAAAGGGAAGGGAAAATGGAGGGGGGGAAGAAGGGCAGGGAAAAAAAAGAGGGGGAAAAAGGGCAGGAAAAAACTGAAAAAAACAGGGAAAAAGAGTGGGAAAAAGGTGAGAAAATTGTAGGGGAAAAGAGCAGGGAAAAAAGAGTGGAGAGAAAAAAGGGTGGGGAAAAAGTGGGGGAGAAAAAAGAGCAGGAAAAAATGGAAGGAAAAAGACAGGGAAAGAAAAAGGTGGGGAAAATAGAGGGAAAAAGAGCAAGAAAAAGAGCAGGAAAAAGGAAAAAAAAGGGAAAAGAAGAGGGGAAAAAAAGTGGGGAAAATAATGGGGAAAGGGTGGAAAAAAGGTCTGGAAAAATAGCAGGGAAAAAAAGGAGAGGGGGAAAAAGTTGGGAAAAAGGAGAGGAAAAAATGTGAGGAAAAGGGTGTGAAAAAAATGGGAAAAACAGAGAGAAAGGGTGGGAAAAAGGGCAAGAAAAAGAGCAGGGAAAAAAGTGGGAAAAATGGTGGGGAAAGAATGGGAAAAAGAGGAGGAAAAAGGGTGGGGAATGAAAAAAGGGCAGGAAAAATGGCAGAAAAAACGGAGGGAAAAAAGGGTGGGAAAAAAAGGGACAAGAAAAAAGAGGGGGAAAATGGAAAGAGAAAAGGGCAGGAAAAATGGAGGGGGAAAAAGAGGGGGAAAGGATGGGAAAAAGTGTGGAAAATGAAGGGGAAAAAAAGGCTGGGGAATAAAAAAGAGTGGGAAAAATAATGGGCAAAAAGGGCAGGAAAAATGGCAGGAAAAAATGAGGGAAAAAAGGGCAGGGAAAAAAGGGTGGAAAAAAAAAGGGACAAGAAAAAAGAGGGGGAAAATGGAAAGAGAAAAGGGCAGGAAAAATGGAGGGGGAAAAAAGGGGGAAATGATGGAAAAAAGTGGGGAAAATGAAGGGGAAAAAAAGGCTGGGGAATAAAAAAGGGTGTGAAAAATAATGGGCAAAAAGGGCAGGAAAAATGGCAGAAAAAAATTAAGAAAAATGGTGGAAAAAAGGGCAGGAATGGGGAAAAAACCCCAGAAAATCCAACCAGAAAGGACCCTCATGATGGCCTCAGCCTGGCCAGGCCGGAATGAATCAAATCCCAAAGTTCTCAGAGCTTCCAGCACTTCCTCAGGAGGATCTGTGAGGGTTCAGGAGCAAAAATGGGAATTTTCAAAATTTTTTTCTGTTTTTTTGCAAGGTTTTTTGGTGGATTTGCTCTGGGATTTACCTGGGACGGTCCCATCGGGGTTTGGGGGGTAAAGGGGATCCATGGGGGGTGGGGGAGAAAATTCTGGAAAATTTTCTGGAGGGAAATCCAGGGAATCCAAGGGGAGCTGGGAATTTTCTGTGTTGGATCCATCTGGAGAGAAAAAATCAGAATTTTAGCCAAAAAAAATCCAGGTTTTTAGGAAAAAAAATCCAAATTTTTTAAGGCAGGAATTCCATAATTTAGTTTCTCACCAGGAATTTCTGGGATAAAATCTCCATTGCTCCTTTGGGCAGCTTCTTCCAGAGTGAGAAGCGGCTTCTCCTGGGGAACTTCCTCTGGGAATGATCCCAAATCCTTCCCTGTGAGCAGAATTCCCTCAAAAATCCATGGAAAAGAACCTCCCTCACCCTTTTCCCGCTGTTTTATCCCAAAAATCTCCTCAGAAATCGCAAAATTCCTCTCAGAAATTCCAAAATCCCTTCAGAAATACCAAAAATCCCCTCAGAAATCCCAAAAATCCCCGGCCTGACCTCGCAATTTCCTCCAGAATTTTTCTGGCAATGACCCCAAATCTCCTCAGAAATCCCAAATATTCTCAACCTGAAATCAGAATTTTCTCAGGGAATGATCCCAAAACTCCCATCCAAAAATCCCCAAAAATTCCCCTCAGAAATCCCAAAAATCCCCAGCCTGAAATCACAATTGCCTCAGGAATTTTTCCAGGGACGATCCCAAATCCTTCCCTGTGCACAAAATTCCCTCAAAAATTCATGGAAAAGAAACCCCTTCATCCTCTTCCTGTTGTTTTAGCCCAAAATCCCCTCAGAAATCCCAAAAATCCCCTCAGAAATCCCCAAATCCCCTCAGAAATCCCAAAAAATCCCCTCAGAAATCCCTAAAATCCCCGGCCTGACCTCTCAGTTTCCTCAGGAATTTCTCCTGGAATGATCCCAAATCCCATCCCAAATCCCTCTGTGTGTGCACAAAATGGGCAATTCCCTAAAAAATCCCTGGACAAGAACCTCCCTCACCCTTTTCCTGCCATTTTATTCCAAAAATCCCCTCAGAAATCCCAAAAAATCCCCTCAGAAATCCCAAAAATCCCCGGCCTGACCTCGCAATTTCCTCAGAAATTCACCAGGAAGGCTCCCAAATCCTCTTTGCAGGCACAACTCCCACAAAACTCCAGAGCAAAGAAAACCTCTCACCCTTTTCCCGCTGTTTGATCCCAACATCCCCTCAAAAATCCCAACAGAAACCCCAAAATTCCCAGTCTGACCTCGCAATTTCCTCAGGAATTCCTCCCAGGAAAGATCCCAAATCCTCTTTGCACGCACAACTCCCACAAAACTCCATGGCAAAGAAAACCTCTCGCCCTTTTCCCGCTGTTTGATCCCAAAATCCCCTCAAAAATCCCAAAAATCCCCTCAGAAACCTCAAAAAATCCCCTCAGAAATCCCCAAAATCCCCTCAGAAACCCCAAAATTCCCAGTCTGACCTCGCAATTCCCTCAGGAATTCCTCCAGGAATGATCCCAAATCCTCTTTGCACGCACAACTCCCACAAAACTCCATAGAAAAGAAAACCTCTCGCCCTTTTCCCGCTGTTTTATCCCAAAATCCCCTCAAAAATCCCAAAAATCCCCTCAAAAATCCCGTCAGAAACCCCAAAATTCCCAGTCTGACCTCGCAATTTCCTCACAGGAATTCCCCCAGGAAGGCTCCCAAATCCTCTTTGCACGCACAACTCCCACAAAACTCCATAGCAAAGAAAACCTCTCGCCCTTTTCCCGCTGTTTTATCCCAAAATCCCCTCAAAAATCCCAAAAATCCCCTCAGAAACCCCAAAATTCCCAGTCTGACCTCGCCATTCCCTCAAGAATTCCTGCAGGAAGGCTCCCAAATCCTCTTTGCACGCACAACTCCCACAAACTCCAGAGCAAAGAAAACCTCTCGCCCTTTTCCCGTTGTTTTCTCCCAAAATCCCCTCAGAAATCCCTAAATCCCAAAAATCCCCTCAGAAATCCCCAAAATCCCCTCAGAAATCCCCAAATACCCTCAAAAATCCCGTCAGAAATCCCCAAAATCCCCTCAAAAATCCCCTCAGAAACCCCAAAATTCTCAGTCTGACCTCGCCATTCCCTCAAGAATTCCTGCAGGAAGGCTCCCAAATCCTCTTTGCGCTCCCAAATCCTCGTTGCACGCACAACTCCCACAAAACTCCATAGAAAAGAAAACCTCTCGCCCTTTTCCCGCTGTATTATCCCAAAATCCCCTCAGAAATCCCAAAAATCCCCTCAGAAATCCACAAAATCCCCTCAGAAATCCCCAAATACCCTCAAAAATCCCGTCAGAAACCCCAAAATTCCCAGTCTGACCTCGCAATTTCCTCAGGAATTCCCCCAGGAAAGATCCCAAATCCTCTTTGCACGCACAACTCCCACAAAACTCCATAGAAAAGAAAACCTCTCGCCCTTTTCTCGCTGTTTGATCCCAAAATTTCCCTCGGAAATCCCAAAAATCCCCTCAGAAACCTCAAAAAATCCCCTCAGAAATCCCAAAATTTCCCAGCCCCATCTCGCAATTTTCCCCTGGAACAAACCCAAATCCTTCCCTGTGCACAAAATTCCCTCAAAAATTCAAGGAAAACAAACCCCTTCATCCTCTTCCTGTTGTTTTAGCCCAAAATCCCCTCAGAAATCCCAAAATTCCCTCAAAAAATCCCAAAAATCCCCTCAGAAATCCCAAAAATCCCCTCAGAAACCCCAAAGCCCCGGGCCTACCTCGGCACTCCGAAGCCCAGTGCCCTTTCCCGCCACACCGGAAGCAAACATCGGCTCCGCCCCCGAACTTTTTTCTCCATTTTTGCTTCCAAACCTGGAACAAAAAAATCCCAAATCCTAAAATTCCAGCGGGGGAGAGGTCGGGAATTGGCAAAATAAAAAATTTGGGAATTTTTACCTGTTTGCGGAGGAATTTTCCCCTCATGGATGCACGGGAATAGGATTTTCTCTTCAGGTTGAGGCGGACGAAATTGCCCCGGGCTGGGGCTCTGAGGGGAAATAGGGATTAAAAACGGCGGAAAAATGGGAAAAATTGGGAAAAAAAGGGAATTTTGGGATGAGGATTTTTGGGATTTTGGGGTCTTTAATTTTGGGGGGTTGGAGTTCTCAGATTTTGGGGATTTTTTTTTGTATTTTGGGGGTCTTGAAGTTTGGGGTGTCCGATTTTGTGGTTCTTGGGTTTTCGGGATTTTTTGGATTTTGGGTTTAGAGATTTTTGGGATTTTTTTTTTAATTTTGGGGTCTTTAATTGGAAAAAAGCTGGGAAAAATAGGAAAAGGGAGGGAAAACTGGGGAAAAGCAAGAAAAACGGGAAAATGGAAAATAGGCAGGAAAAAGGTGGGAAAAGCTGGAAAAGGTAGGAAAAAGTGGTGGGGAAAAAAGTGGGAAAAATGGTGGGAAAAGCTGGAAAAATGCAGGAAAAGTAAGAAAAAAGGTGAGAAAATGGGAAAAGGGCAGGAAAGCTGGGAAAAGATGGGAAAAAGTTGGGAAAAAAGTGGGAAAAGGCAAAGAAATTGTAAAAAAGGTGGTGAAAAAGGCAGGAAAAAAACTGGGAAAAGGTGGGAAAAAAGGGGAAAAAAAGGAGGAAAGGTTGGAAAAATTGGGGAAAAATGTGGGAAAAATGTTGGGAAAAAGGCAGGAAAATTGGGGGAAAGTGGAGAAAAATGGGAAAAAAGTGGGAAAAACTTGGGAAAGGGCAGAAAAATTGGAAAAACGTGGGAAAATGGCAGGAAAATTGGGGGAGAGGTGGGAAAAAATTGGGAAAAATTGGGAAAAAGGTGGGAAAAAATTGGGAAAATGTGGAAAAAAATTGGGAAAAAGTGGGAAAAATTGGGAAAAAGTGGGAAAACCAGGAAAAAAGGCAGGGAAAAGATGGGAAATGCTGGAAAAAGGTGGGAAACAAGCTGGAAAAATTGGGAAAAAGTGGGAAAAATTTGGGAATAAATGTGGGAAAAAGGCAGGAAAATTGCGGGAAAAGTGGAGAAAAATGGGAAAAAAAGTGGGAAAAACTTGGGAAAGGGCAGAAAAATTGGGAAAAAGTGGGAAAAAATTGGGAAAAAGTGGGAAAAAATTAGGAAAAAGTGGGAAAAAATTGGGAAAAAGTGGGAAAAGCAGGAAAAAAGGCAGGGAAAAGATGGGAAATGCTGGAAAAAGGTGGGAAAAGCTGGAGAAAAATGGGAAAAAAAGTGGGAAAAAAGCTGGAAAAGGGCAGAAAAATTGGGAAAAAAGTGGAAAATGCTGGAAAAAGTTGAAAAGAAGGTGGGAAAAATGGGGAAAAAAAGAAGGAAAAGCTGAGGAAAGGTGGGAAAAATGTGGGAAAAAATGGTGGGAAAAAGGCAGGAAAATTGGGAAAAAATGTGGGAAAAGTGGAGAAAAAAATGGGAAAAATGTAGGAAAATCTGGGAAAAAGCTGGAAAAGGGCAGAAAAAATTGGGAAAATTGGGAAAACGTGGGAAAAAAGGGGGAAAAAAAGAAGGAAAAGCTGAGGAAAGGTGGGAAAAATTGGGAAAAAATTGGGAAAAATTGGGAAAATGTGGGAAAAATTGGGAAAAATGTGGGAAAATGTGGGGAAAAAAAGCTGGAAAAAGGCAGAAAAAATGGGAAAAATGTGGGAAAAAAATTG
The DNA here is from genome assembly GCF_023055355.1 of Agelaius tricolor. NCBI lineage: Eukaryota > Metazoa > Chordata > Aves > Passeriformes > Icteridae > Agelaius > Agelaius tricolor. Next base: position 95,451,986 of record NW_027269262.1, on the reverse strand, counting down.
GGAAAAAGTGGGAAAAATGTGGGAAAAAGTGAGAAAAAATTGGGAAAAAAGTGGGAAAAAATTGGGAAAGGGCAGAAAAATTGGAAAAAAGGTGGGAAAAGGTGGGAAAAAATTGGGAAAAATTGGAAAAAATGTGGGAAAAAATTGGGAAAAATTGGGAAAAAGGTGGGAAAATTGGGGGAAAGTTGGGAAAAGTGGAGAAAAATGGAAAAAAAAGAGGGAAAAACTTGGGAAAAATGTGGGAAAAATTGGGAAAAATGTGGGAAAAAATTGGGAAAAAGTGGGAAAAACCAGGAAAAAAAGGCGGGAAAAAGATGGGAAATGCTGGAAAAAATGTGGGAAAAAAGCTGGAAAAGGGCAGAAAAATTGGAAAAAAGGTGGGAAAATGTGGGAAAAATTGGGAAAAAATTGGGAAAAATGTGGGAAAAAATTGGGAAAAAATGCAGGAAAAATTGGAAAAAAGGTGGGAAAAATTGGGAAAAATTGGGAAAAAAAGGTGGGAAATGCGGAATTACCGAGGCCTGGGTTTGGGTTTCTCCTCCTCCTCCTGGTCCTGCAGGAATTCCCTGGATCCATCCTGGGATTTTTCCTCTTCCCGGATTTTCCCCATCCCAGCCATTCCAGCCTTGGATTCTCTGCTCCCATCCCCATCCCGGGCTCGTTTCCTCCCCAAATTCCCCCAAAATTCCCAAGGTTTTTGGGATAATTCCCAAGGTTTTTGGGATAATTCCCAAGGTTTTTGGGATAATTCCCAAGGGTTTTGGGATAATTCCCAAGGTTTTTGGGATTCCTCCACCCTCTGGATCCAGGCGGGGTCCAGGGATCCCAAAGTTTGGGCCACGTTCCGCCGGAGCCGCCGGAATTTTTCGGGAATGGGGAAAAATCCGGGAATTTGGGAGGGGAATTTGGGGGGATTTTGGTCCAGGGAGGTCGGAAGGGAAAAATCTGGGAAAAATTGGGAATTTTGGGGATTTTTTGATGGAATTGCAGCTCCAAAATCTGGGAAAAATTGGGAATTTTGGGGATTTTCTGATGGAATTTCAGCTCCAAAATCTGAGAAAAATTGGGAATTTTTTGATGGAATTTCAGCTCCAAACTCTGGGAATTTTTGGGAATTTTTTGATGGAATTTCAGCTCCAAACTCTGGGAATTTTTGGGAATTTTCTTTTGGAATTTCCGCTCCCAGCTCTGGAAATTCTTGGGAATTTTTTGATGGAATTTCAGCTCCAAACTCTGGGAATTCTTTGAATTTTTTGGGATTTTTTGGGAATCCTTGGGAATTTTGGGGATTTTCTGATGGAATTTCAGCTCCCAGCTCTGGGAATTTTTGGGATTTTTTTGGATTTTTTAATGGAATTTCCGCTCCAAACTCTGGGAATTTTGGGGAATTTTCTGATGGAATTTCAGCTCCAAACTCTGGGAATTTTTGGGTTTTTTTTGGAATTTTTAATGGAATTTCCGCTCCAAACTCTGGGAATTTCTGGGAATTTTTGGATGGAATTTCAGCTCCAAACTCTGGGAATTTTTGGGGTTTTTTTGGATTTTTTAATGGAATTTCCGCTCCAAACTCTGGGAATTTTGGGGAATTTTCTGATGGAATTGCAGCTCCAAAATCTGGGAAAAATTGGGAATTTTGGGGATTTTCTGAGGGAATTTCAGCTCCAAACTCTGGGATTTCTTGGGAATTTTCTGATGGAATTTCAGCTCCCAGCTCTGGGAATTTTTGGGATTTTTTGGGATTTTTTGATGGAATTTCAGTTCCCAACTCTGCGAATTTTTGGGATTTTTTTGGAATTTTTAATGGAATTTCAGTTCCCAACTCTGGGAATTCTTGGGAATTTTGGGGATTTTTTTCCAGTGAGGTTCGAAGGAAAAAATGTGGGAAAAATTGGGAATTTTGGGGATTTTCTGATGGAATTTCAGCTCCAAACTCTGGGAATTTTTGGGAATTTTTGGGATTTTCTTTTGGAATTTCAGCTCCCAGCTCTGGGAATTTTTGGGAATTTTCTGTTGGAATTTCAGCTCCCAGGTCTGGAAATTTTTGGGGATTTTTTGGGAATCCTTGGGAATTTTGGGAATTTTTGGGATTTTCTTTTGGAATTTCCTCTCCCATCTCTGGGGTTTTTTTATGGGGAATTTTTGGGATTTTCCGCAGGTTTGGGTTCAGAGGAGGCTCCTGGAGAAAAGAAAGAGACAAAAAATTCCCAAATTTTGGTTCAAACTCTGGAATTTCAAACCCAAAATTTAACTGGGATTTGGGGAATCCGAATTTTGGGATTCTCCAATTTTTGGGGTCCCGAATTTTGGGGTCTCCAATTTTTGGGGTCCCAAATTTTGGGATTTTTCATCTTTTGGGGTCTCAGATTTTTGGGGTTTCCAATTTTTTTGGGCTCCCAGTTTTTGGGAATCTCTCAATTTTGGGGTCCCTGATTTTGGGATTCTCCAATTTTGGGATTTTTCATCTTTTGGAGTCTTTGAATTTTGGGATTCTTCAATTTTTGGTGTCCCAAATTTTGGGATTCTCCAATTTTTGGGGTCCCAAATTTTGGGATCCTCCAACTTTTGGGATTCTCCAATTTTGGGATTCTCTAATTTTGGGTTTCTCCAATTTTTGGGGTCTCTGAATTTGGGGGTCCCAAATTTTGGGATTCTCCAACTTTTGAGATCTCAGATTTTTGGGTTCTCCAATTTTTGGGGTTTTTTCCATTTTTTGGGATCCCAAATCTTGGGATCTCTGATTTTGGGATCTCAGTTTTTCAGGGGTCCCAAATTTTGGGATTCTCCAACTTTTGGGGTCTCTGGTTTTGGGTTCTCCAATTTTAGGGGATTCTGAATTTTGGGATTCTCTGAATTTTGGGGTCTCTGATTTTGGGATTCTCCAACTTTTGGGATTCTGCAATTTTGGGATTCTCCAATTTTTGGGGTCTCTGAATTTTTGGATTCTCCAATTTTGGATTCTCAAATTTTTGGATTCTCCAAATTTTGGGGTCTCTGATTTTTGGGTTTTTTTTCCATTTTTTGGGATCCCAAATTTTGGGATTCTCTGAATTTTGGGCTCTCAAATTTCCAGGGCTCCCAAATTTTGGGATTCTCCAATTTTGGGATTCTCAAATTTTGGGATTCTCCAATTTTGGCTTTCTCCAATTTTTGGGATTCTCCAATTTTGGGATTCTCAAATTTTGGGATCCCAATTTTTGGGATTCTCCATTTTTTGGAATTCTCCATTTTTTGGGTTTCTCCAATTTTTGGGATCTCTGATTTTTGTCTTCTCCAACTTTTGGGGCTCCCAAATTTTGGGATTCCCCAACTTTTGCTGCCTCAGCTTTTTGGGATCTCCCCTTATTTTGGGCTCTCTCATTTTGGGGCCGTTTCCCAAATTTTGGGATCCCAAATTCTGGGCCAAGCCCCGCCCCCAAGGCCCCCCCTGGCCAATCCCATTTCCCCATTTCCTCCTGACCTTCCCAGTTGCTCCCAGGTTGGTTTTGAGTTTTTTGCCATAAATTTGGGAAATTCCCGCCCGGGGCTGCCGGGCCCGGCCCCGCCCGGGGCCTTTGGGGGCTCGGTTCAGGTGGGAGCCCCAAAACCCCAAATCTTCCTCCTGGAAAGGGAGAAAATCACAACATTCCAACAGAAAATACTCAAAAAATTCAAAAATCCCAGCCCAGAATCCCCAAAAATCCCCAAATCTGTTCAATTCCAGGCCAGAAACCAAAAAAACCCCAAAAATCCCAACCCAAAATCCCCAAAAAAATCCAAAATCCAAGCCCAGAATCCCAAAAAATCTCACAAAAAATCCCCAAAAAATCCCAAAACCCAAAATCCCAAATCCCAAAAATCCCAGCCAAGAATCCCCAAAAATCCAAAAATCCCAGCCCAGAATCTCCAAATCCCAAAAATACCCCAAATTCCAAAATCCCAAAAAAACCCCAAAACCCCAAATCCCAGAAATTCCCTGAATCCCAAAAATCCCAGCCCAAAATCCCCAAAAAACCCCAAAATCCCCAACCCAAAACCCCAAAAATCCCCCAAATCCCAGCTCAAAACCCCAAATCCCAAAAAAACCCCAAAACCCAAAATCCCAAAAACCCCAAAACCCCAAATCAAAAATTCCCCGAATCCCAAAAAATCCCAAATCCCAGCTCAAAATCCTCAAATCCCAAAAAAACCCCAAAACCCAAAATCCCAAAAACCCCAAATCAAAAATTCCCTGAATCCCAAAATCCCAGCCCAAAACCCCCCAAAAAACAAAAAAATCCCAGCTGAAAATCCCCAAATCCCAAAAAATCCCAAAACCCAAAATCCCAAAAAAACCCCAAAACCCAAAATCCCAAAAATTCCCCAAATCCCAAAAATCCCAGCCCCAAAAAATGCCCCAAAAACCCAAAAAAATCCAGCCCAAAATCCCATCCAAAAATCCCCAAAAAATCCCAAAACCCAAAATTCCAACAGATCTGCTCCGAGACGGGGCAGAATGACCAAAAAATCCCAAAAATCCAACCCAAAAACCTCAAAAAATGCAAAAATCCCAGCCCAGAATCCCCAAATCCCCAAAAAAACCCAAAATCCCCAAAATTCCCTGAATCCCAAAAAAATCCCAGCCCAGAATCCCAAAAAATCTCCCAAAGAAATCCCAAAAATTCCCAATTCAAAATCCCCAAAAAATCCCCCAAAAATCCAAAAATCCCAGCCCAGAATCCCCAAATCCCAAAAAAAATCCCAAGTCCCAAAATCCCCAAAAAACCCCAAAACCCAAAATCCCCGCCCAAAACCCCCCAAAAAATCCAAAAATCCCAGCCCAGAATCCCCAAATCCCAAAAAATCCCAAACCCCAAAATCCCCAAAAAAAAAAGCGCAAAATCCCAAAAATTCCCTGAATCCCCAAATCCCAAAAAAATCCTAAATCCCAAAATCCCAAAAAACCCCAAAAATCCAACCCAAAATCCCAAAAAACTCCAAAAATCCCAGCCCAGAATCCCCAAATCCCAAATTCCCAAAAAAAACCCAAATCCCCAAAATTCCCCAAATCCCAAAAATCCCAGTCCAAATCCCTGCCAAGAATCCCCAAAAAACCCCAAAAATCCCAAACCCCAAAATCCCAAATAAACCCCAAAACCCAAAAATTCCCTGAATCCCAAAAATCCCAGCCCCAAATCCCCAAAAATCAAAAAGTCCCAGCTGAAAATCCCCAAATCCCCAAGAAATCCCAAATTCCAAAATCCAAAAAACCCCAAAGGCCAAAATCCCAAAATTTCCCTGAATCCCCAAATCCCAGCTCAAAATCCCCAAATCCACAAAAAAATCCCAAATCCCAAAATCCCAAAAAAAACCCAAAACCCCAAAAATCCCCCAAAAATCCAACCCAAAATCTCCAAAAACTCCAAAAATCCCAGCCCAGAATCCCCAAATCCCAAAATCCCAAAAAAACCCCAAAATCCCAAAAATTCCCCGAATCCCAAAAAATTCCAGTCCAAAATCCCCAAAAAATCCAAAAATCCCAGCCCAGAATCCCCAAATCCCAAAAAAATCCCAAATCCCAAAACCCCAAAAAAAAACCCCAAAACCCCAAAAATTCCCTGAATCCCAAAAATCCCACCCCAAAACTCCCCAAAAATCCCAGCCCAGAATCTCCAAATCCCAAAAATACCCCAAATTCCAAAATCCCAAAAAAACCCCAAAACCCCAAATCCCAGAAATTCCCTGAATCCCAAAAATCCCAGCCCAAAATCCCCAAAAAACCCCAAAATCCCCAACCCAAAACCCCAAAAATCCCCCAAATCCCAGCTCAAAACCCCAAATCCCAAAAAAACCCCAAAACCCAAAATCCCAAAAACCCCAAAACCCCAAATCAAAAATTCCCCGAATCCCAAAAAATCCCAAATCCCAGCTCAAAATCCTCAAATCCCAAAAAAACCCCAAAACCCAAAATCCCAAAAACCCCAAATCAAAAATTCCCTGAATCCCAAAATCCCAGCCCAAAACCCCCCAAAAAACAAAAAAATCCCAGCTCAAAATCCCCAAATCCCAAAAAAATCCAACCCAAAATCCCAAAAAATCCAAAAATCCCAGCCCAGAATTCCCAAATCCCAAAAATATTCCAAAACCAAAAATCCCAAAAAAACCCAAAATCCCAAAAATTCCCTGAATCCCAAAAATCCCAGCCCAAAATCCCCAAAAATCAAAAAGTTCCAGCTGAAAATCCCCAAATCCCCAAAAAATCCCAAAATCCCCAAAAAACCCCAAAACCCAAAATGCCAAAAATTCCCCAAATCCCAAAAATCCCAGCCCAGAATCCCCCAAAAACCCCAAATCCCAAAAAAAATCCCAGAAAACTCCAAAAATCCCAGCTCAAAACCCCAAATCCCAAAATCCCAAAAATTCCCCAAATTCCCAAAATTCCATCCCAAAATCCCAAAAATCCCAAAAATCCCCAATCCCAAATCCCAGAAGTTCCCAAAAAAATCCCAAAACCGAAAAACCCAAAACCCAAAATGCCAAAAATTCCCCAAATCCCAAAAATCCCAGCCCAAAACCCCCAAAATCCCCTCAAAAAACCCCAAAATCCCCAACCCAAAATCTCCCCCAAATTCCCAATCCCAAATTCCCCAAAAATCCCCAAAACCCTCAAAAATCCCAGCCCAAAATCCCAAAAAATCTCCCAAAAAATCCCCAAAAATTCCCAATTCAAAATCCCAAAAAATTCCCTCAAAAATCCCCAAAAATCCCAGCCCAAAATCCCCAAAAACCCCCAAAAACCCCAAATGAGGAGCAGGGACTGAACCCCAAAAACCCCAAAAAATCCCAAAAAACCAAACCCCCCCCCAAAATCCCCAATCCCAAATCCCAAAATCCCCAAAAAATCCCAGACCAGAATCCCAAAAAATCTCCAAAAATCCCAAAAATTCCCAATTCAAAATCCTAAAAAATCCCCCCAAAATCCCCAAAAATTCCCAATTCAAAATCCCAAAAAATCCCCCAAAAACCCCCAAAAAATCCCAGCTCAAAATCCCCAAATCCCCAAAAAATCCCAAAATCCGAAAAAACCCAAAACCCAAAGAATCCCAGCCCAAAATCACAAAAAATCCCCCAAAATCCTTGAAAATTCCCAAAATTCCAGCCCAAAATATGCAAAAATCCCAAAAATCTCCGAAAAATCCCCAAAATTCCAGCCCAAAATCCCAAAATCCCCAAACCCCAAATCCCCCAAATCCCAAAGAATCGCAGCCCAAAATCCCAAAAAAACCTCAAAAATCCCCCAAAAAATCCCAAAAAATCCCCAATTCAAAATCCCCCAAAATCCCCCAAAATCCCCCAAAATCCCAAAAAAATCCCGCAAAAATCCCAGCCCAGGATCCCAAAAATGCCCCCAAAATCCCCCCAAAAATCCCAGCCCAGAATCCCCAAAAATTCCCAAAAATTCCCAGTTCAAAATCCCAAAAAATCCCAAATCCCAGAATCCCCCAAAAAATCCCCAAAAAACCCCAAATGTGGAGCAGGTCCTGAACCCCAAAAACCCCAAAAAATCCCAAAAAACCCAAACCCCCCAAAAATGCCCCAAATCCCCAATCCCAAATCCCAGAAGTTCCCAAAAACCCCAAATCCCAAAAAATCCCAAAAAATCCCAGCCCAGAATCCCAAAAAACCCCAAAAAACCCCAAGATCCCAAAATCCCAAAACATCCCCAAAAATCTCCCAAAAATCCCCAAAATCCCAAATGAGGAGCAGGGACTGAACCCCAAAAACCCCAAAAATCCCAAAAAACCCAAAACCCCCCAAAATCCCCCAAATCCCCAATCCCAAATCCCAGAGGTTCCCAAAAACCCCAAATCCCAAAGCCCCCAAATACCAAAATCCCCAAAAATCCCAGCCCAGAATCCCAAAAAATCCCAAAAAAATCCCCCCAAAATCCCAAAAATTCCCAATTCAAAATCCCAAAAAAAACCCCAAAAATCCCAAAAAATCCCCCAAAAATCCCAAAATCCCCCAAAAATCCCAGCCCAAAATCCCCTCAAAAACCCCAAAAATCCCAAATGTGGAGCAGGGACTGAACCCCAAAAACCCCAAAAATCCTAAACCCCCCAAAATGCCCCAAATCCCCAAAAATCCCAAATCCCAGAAGTTCCCAAAAACCCCAAATCCCAAAGCCCCCAAATCCCAAAAAATCCCAAAAAAATCCCAGCCCAGAATCCCAAAAATTCCCAATTCAAAATCCCAAAAAAACCCCCAAAAATCCCAGCCCAGAATCCCAAAAAAATCTCCCAAAAAATCCCAAAAAAGTCCCAAAGATCCCAAAAATTCCCAATCCCAAATCCCCAAAAAATCCCCCAAAAATTCCAATAAATCCCCCCAAAAATCCCCCAAAAATCCCAAAAAATGCCCCAAAAAAGTCCCCAAAAATCCCAAAAATTCCCAATTCAAAATCCCCCAAAAAACCCCAAAAATCCCAAAAAATCCCCCAAAATCCCAGCCCAGAATCCCCCAAAATCCCCCAAAAAACCCCAAAAAATCCCAAGATCCCAAAATCCCAAAACATCCCCAAAAATCTCCCAAAAATCCCCAAAATCCCAAATGTGGAGCAGGGACTGAACCCCAAAAACCCCAAAAAATCCCAAAAAACCCAAAACTCCCCAAAAGTGCCCCAAATCCCCAATCCCCAAAATTCCATCCCCAAATCCCAAAAATCCCCAAAATCCCCAAAATCCCAAATCCCAGAAGTTCCCAAAAACCCCAAATCTCAAAATCCCAAAAAATCCCAGCCCAGAATCCCCAAAAAATCTCCCAAAAAATCCCCCAAAAATCCCCCAAAAAATTCCCAATTCAAAATCCCAAAAAAACCCAAAAAAAAATCCCAAAAAATCCCCCAAAAATCCCAGCCCAAAATCCCCTCAAAAAACCCCAAAATCGCCCCAAAAATCCCCCAAAAATCCCCAAATCCCACAAAAAATCCCAGCCCAGAATCCCCAAAAAATCCCCAAAAAATCCCCAAAAATCCCCCCAAAAAAATCCCCCAAAAATCCCAAAAAATGCCCCAAAAAAGTCCTCAAAATCCCAAAATTTCCCAATTCAAAATCCCCAAAAAAACCCCAAAAATCCCAGCCCAAAATCCCAAAAAATCCCAAATCCCAAAAAATCCCCAAAAATCCCCAAATCCCAAAGAAATCCCAGCCCAATTTTGGGGTTTTTGGGGTTTTTGGGGTTTATTTGGGGTTTTTGGGTTTATTTTGGGGTTTGTTTTGGGGTTTTTTGGGTTTATTTTGGGGTTTTTTCAGGTTTATTTTGGGGTTTTTGGGGTTTTTTTTAGGGTTTATTTGGGGTTTTTTTGGGGGGTTTATTTGGGGTTTATTTTGGGTTTATTTTGGGGTTCATTTTGGGGTTTTTTGGGGTTTATTTGGGGTTTTTTGGGGGTTTATTTTGGGGTTTTTTGGGGTTTTTTTGGGGTTTATTTTGGGTTTTTTGGGGTTTTTTTGGGGTTTATTTTGGGGTTTTTTGGGGTGTATTTGGGGTTTTTTTGGGGGTTTATTTTGGGGTTTTTTGGGGTTTATTTTTGGGGTTTTTTGGGGTTTATTTTGGGTTTATTTTGGCGTTTTTGGGGGTTTTTTTAGGGTTTATTTGGGGTTTTTTGGGTTTATTTTGGGGTTTTTCTGGGGTTTATTTTGGGGTTTTTTTGGGGTTTATTTTGGGTTTTTTGGGGTTTATTTGGGGTTTTTGGGGTTATTTTGGGGGTTTTTTGGGGTTTATTTTGGGTTTATTTTGGGTTTTCTGAGGTTTATTTTGGGGTTTTTTGGGGTTTATTTTAGGGTTTATTTGGGGTTTTTTAGGGTTTATTTTGGGGTTTTTTGGGATTTTTTGGGGTTTATTTTGGGGTTATTTTGGGGTTTATTTTGGGGTTTATTTTGGGGTTTTTTTTGGGGTTTTTTTTGGGGTATTTGGGGTTTATTTTGGGTTTATTTGGGGTTTATTTTGGGTTTTTTGGGGTTTATTTTGGGGTTTTTTGGGGTTTATTTTGGGGATTTTTTGGGTTTATTTTGGGGTTTATTTGGGGTTTATTTTGGGGTTTTTTGGGTTTTTTTGGGGGTTTATTTTGGGGTTTTTTGGGGTTTTTTTTGGGGTTTTTTTGGGGTTTTTTGGGTTTATTTTGGGGTTTTTTGGGGTTTTTTTGGGGTTTATTTTGGGTTTTTTTTGGGGTTTATTTGGGGTTTATTTTGGGGTCTTTTTTAGGGTTTATTTGGGGTTTTTTTGGGGTTTTTTGGGATTTTTTGGGTTTATTTTGAGGTTATTTTGGGGTTTTTTGGGGTTTATTTTGGGGTTTTTTTTGTTTTTTTGGGGGGTTTTTTGGGGTTTATTTTGGGTTTTTTTTAGGGTTTATTTGGGGTTTATTTTGGCGTTTTTGGGGTTTTTTTTGGGGTTTATTTTGGGGTTTTTTTTGGGGTATTTGGGGTTTATTTTGGGTTTATTTGGGGTTTATTTTGGGTTTTTTGGGGTTTATTTTGGGGTTTTTTGGGGTTTATTTTGGAGGTTTTGGGGTTCCTCACCTGCTCCTCCTTTGGGATTTTTTGGGTTTATTTTGGGATTTTTGGGGGTTTTTTAGGGTTTATTTGGGGGTTTATTTTGGGTTCATCACCTGCTCCTCCCTCGGGGTTTTTTGGGTTTATTTTGGGGTTTTTGTGATTTTTTGGGGGTTTTTTTTTTGGGTTTATTTTTAGGTTTTTTTTGGATTTTTTAGGGTTCATTTAGGGGTTTATTTTAGGGGTTATTTTGGGGTTTATTTGGGGATTTTTTAGGGTTATTTTGGGTTATTTTGTGTTCCTCACCTGCTTTTGGGGTTTATTTTGGGGTTCTTTGGGTTTATTTTGGGATTTTTTAGGGTTTATTTTGGGGTTTTTTTGGGTGTATTTTAGGGTTTATTTTAGGGTTTATTTTGGGACTTTTGGGGGCTTTTTTGGGGGTTTATTTTGGGTTTTCTTGGGGTTTATTTTGGGTTTTCTTGGGGTTTATTTTGGGGTATTTTGGGTTCATTTTGGGTTTATTTTAGGGTTTTTTTGGGTTATTTTGTGTTCCTCACCTGCTCCTCCCTTGGGGTTTATTTTGGGGTTTGTTTTGGGCTTTCTGGGGGTTATTTTAGGGTTTTTTGGGGTTTTTTAGGGTTTATTTTGGGGTTTTTTGGGGGGTTTATTTTTAGGGTTTTTTTGGGGTTTTTTTAGGGTTTTTTTTTATTTTCTAGGGTTTATTTTGGGTTTATTTTGGGTGTATTTTAGGGTTTATTTTGGGGTTTATTTGGGGATTTTTTAGGATTTTTTAGGGTTATTTTGGTTTATTTTGTGTTCCTCACCTGCTCCCCCTGTGGGGTTTATTTGGGGTTTATTTTGGGATTTTTGGGGTTTATTTTGGGGTTTACTTTGGGGTTATTTTGGGTTTTTTGGGGGTTTATTTTGGGTTTATTTTGGGCTTTTTGGGGGGCTTTTTTTGGGCTTTTTTAGGGTTTATTTTGGGGTTTTTTTAGGGTTTTTTTGGGGTTTATTTAGGGTTTATTTTGGGGTATTTGCGCTTTATTTTTGGGGTTTTTTTGGGGGTTCATTTTGGGATTTTTTTAGGGTTCCTCACCTGTTCCCCCTTTGGGGTTTCCTGTTCATCCCCTGCTCCTCCTTTGGGGTTTATTTAGGGTTTATTTAGGGTTTATTTAGGGTTTATTTAGGGTTTATTTAGGGTTTATTTAGGGTTTATTTAGGGTTTATTTAGGGTTCATTTAGGGTTCATTTAGGGTTCATTTAGGGTTTATTTAGGGTTCATTTAGGGTTTATTTAGGGTTTATTTAGGGTTCATTTAGGGTTTATTTAGGGTTCATTTAGGGTTTATTTAGGGTTCATTTAGGGTTCATTTAGGGTTCATTTAGGGTTTATTTAGGGTTTATTTAGGGTTCATTTAGGGTTTATTTAGGGTTTATTTAGGGTTTATTTTTGGGGTTTTTGGGGTTTATTTTGGGGTTTATTATGGGGTTTTTTTGGGTTTATCACCTGCTCCCCCTTTGGGGTTTTTTAGGGTTTATTTTGGGTTTTTTGGGGTTTATTTTAGGGGTTATTTTGGGGTTTATTTTGGGTTTTTTTTGGGTTCCTCACCTGCTCCTCCTTTGGGGTTTATTTTGGGGTTTTTTGCGGTTTATTTTGGGGTTTTTGGGTTTATTTTGGGTTTATTTGGGGTTTATTTTGGGGTTTATTTGGGGTTTTTCTGGGGTTTATTTTGGGGTTTTTTTGGGGTTTATTTTGGGGTATTTTGGGTTTATTTGGGGTTTATTTTGGGGTTTTTTAAGGTTTCTTTTGGGTTTATTTTGGGTTTATTTTGGGGTTTTTTTGGGGGTTTTCTGGGGTTTATTTTGGGGTTTTTTTTAGGGCTTATTTTGGGATTTTTTAGGGGTTTTTTTTGTGGTTTATTTTGGGATTTTTGGAGGTTTATTTGGGGTTTATTTTGGGGTTCATTTTTGGGGATTTTGGGGTTTATTTTGGGGTTTATTATGGGGTTTTTTTGGGGTTCCTCACCTGCTCCTTATTTGGGGTTTTTTAGGGTTTATTTTAGGGTTTATTTTGGGATTTTAGGGGTTTCTTTTGGGGTTTTTTTGGGTTTTTTTTAGGGTTTTTGGGGTTCCTCACCTGCTCCTCCTTTGGGGTTTATTTTGAGGTTATTTTGGGATTTTTGGGGGTTTTTTAGGGTTTTTTTAGGGTTTATTTTTGGGGTTCCTGACCTGCTCTCCATCTGGGGTTTATTTTGGGGTTATTTTGGGATTTTTTGGGGTTTCTTTTGGGGTTTTTTTTTGTAATTTTTTGAGATTTTTGGGGTTTTTTTGGGGGGGGGTTCATCACCTTCTCCTCCTTTGGGGATTTTTGGGATTTATTTTAGGGATTTTTTAGGGTTTATTTTGGGGTTTTTTGTGATTTTTTGGGGGTTTTTTTGGGGTTTATTTTTAGGTTTTTTTGGGATTTTTTAGGGTTTTTTCAGGGTTTATTTTTGGGGTTTATTTTGGGTGTATTTTAGGGTTTATTTTTGGGGTTTATTTTAGGGTTTTTTGGGGGTTTATTTGGGGTTTTTTGGGGGTTTATTTTGGGTTTATTTTGGGATTTTTCAGGGTTTTTTAGGGTTTATTTTGGGGGTTTTTTTTGGGATTTTTAGGGTTTATTTTGGGATTTTTTTGGGGTTTATTTTTAAGGTTTTTGGGGATTTTTTGGGGTTCATTTTGGGTTTTTTTGGGGTTTATTTTGGGGTTTCTTAGGGTTTTTTTAGGGTTTATTTTGGGTTCCTCACCTGCTCCTCCTTTAGGGTTTTTTTGGGTTTATTTTGGGGTTTTTGGGGTTCATTTGGGATTTTTTTGGGGTTTCTTTTATGTTTATTTTGGGGTTTATTTGGGTTTATTTTGGGGTTTTTTGGGGTTTTTTTAGGGTTTATTTTGGTTTTTTGGGTTATTTTGTGTTCCTCACCTGCTCCTCCTTTGGGGTTTATTTTGGGGTTCATTTTGGGATTTTTGGGAGCTTTTTGGGGGGTTTATTTTTAGGGTTTTTTGGGGTTTATTTTGTGTTTATTTTGGTGTTTTTTAGGGTTTATTTTAGGGTTTATTTTGTGGGTTTTGGGTTTATTTTGGGGTTTCTTTTGTGTTTGTTTTGGGGTTTATTTGGGGTTTTTTGGGGTTTATTTGGGGGTTTATTTTGGGTTTTTTTGGGATTTTAGGGGTTTCTTTTGGGGTTTTTTTGGGGTTTATTTTGGGGTTTTTGGGGTTCCTCACCTGCTCCTCCTTTGGGGTTTATTTTGAGGTTATTTTGGGATTTTTTGGGGTTTTTTAGGGTTTTTTTAGGGTTTATTTTTGGGGTTCCTCACCTGCTCCCCCTGTGGGGTTTATTTTGGGGTTATTTTGGGATTTTTTGGGATTTTTTAGGGTGTATTTAGTGTTTATTTTGGGGTTTTTTGGGTTTATTTTGGGGTTTTTTTAGGGTTTTTTTGGGGGGTTTTTTGGGGGGTTTATTTTTAGGTTTTTTTGGGGTTTTTTTAGGGGTTTTTTGGATTTTCTAGGGTTTCTTTTGGGTTTATTGTTGGGGTTTATTTTGGGGTTTTTTAGGGCTTATTTGGGGTTTATTTTTGGGATTTTTTGGGGTTTATTTTGGGTTTATTTTAGGGTTTATTTTGGGGTTTTTTCAGGTTTATTTTGGAGGTTTTGGGGTTCCTCACCTGCTCCTCCTTTGGGATTTTTTTGGGGTTAATTTTGGGATTTTTGGGGTTTTTTGTGATTTTTAGGGTTTTTTTCAGGTTTATTTTGGGGTTTATTTTGGGGTTTTGTGGGGTTTATTTTGGGTTTATTTTGTGATTTTTTTGGGGTTTAGTTTTGGGTTTATTTTGGGGTTTTTGGGTTCCTCACCTGCTCCTCATTTGGGGTTTTTTTGGGGTTTATTTTGGGGTTTTGGGGGTTTATTTTGGGGTTTTTTGAGGTTATTTTGGGTTTATTTGGGGATTTTTTGGGGGTTTTCTTGGGGTTTATTTTGGGGTTTTTCTGGGGTTTATTTTTGGGGTTTTTTGGGTGTATTTTAGGGTTTTTCTAGGGTTTATTTTGGGGTTTATTTGGGTTTTTTTTGTGATTTTTTGGGGTTTATTTTAGGGTTTATTTTGGGGTTTCTTGGGGTTTTTTTGGGGTTTATTTTTGGGATTCATTTTGGGTTTATTTTAGGGGGTTTTTTTGGGGTTTATTTTGGGGTTTTTGGGTTCCTCACCTGCTCCTCATTTGGGGTTTATTTTGGGGTTCATTTTGGGTTTATTTTGGGATTTTTGGAGGTTTATTTGAGGTTTATTTTGGGGTTTTTTTGGGGTTTTGGGGGTTTATTTTGGGGTTTATTTTAGGGTTTATTTGGGGATTTTTTAGGATTTTTTAGGGTTATTTTGGTTTATTTTGTGTTCCTCACCTGCTCCCCCTGTGGGGTTTATTTGGGGTTTATTTTGGGATTTTTGGGGTTTATTTTGGGGTTTACTTTGGGGTTATTTTGGGTTTTTTGGGGGTTTATTTTGGGTTTATTTTGGGCTTTTTGGGGGGCTTTTTTTGGGTTTTTTTAGGGTTTATTTTGGGGTTTTTTGGGGGGTTTATTTTTAGGTTTTTTTGGGGTTTTTTTAGGGTTTTTTTTGGATTTTCTAGGGTTTATTTTGGGTTTATTTTTGGGGTTTATTTTGGGTTTTTAGGGTTTTTTTAGGGTTTATTTTTGGGGTTCTCACCTGCTCTCCCCTCTCTGTTCCCGTCCCCGCTCTCTCCCGGCTCCGGCAGCGTTTGAGCTCCCGGTACTGACGGTACAGCCCTGGGAAATGGGGAAAAAATGGGGGAAATTGGAGAAAATGGGGAAAAATGGGGAAAAATGGGGGAAGATGGGGGAAGATGGGGAAAAAATGGGGAAAAATGGGGGGAAAATGGGGGGAAAATGGGGGAAAATGGGGGAAAATTGGGAAAAATGGGGAAAAAATGGGGGAAAATGGGGAAAAATGGGGGGAAATTTGGGGAAAATTTGGGAAAAAATGGGGGAAAATGGGGGGAAAATGGGGAAAAATGGGGAAATTGGGAAAAATGGGGGGAAAATGGGGAAAATGGGGAAAAATGGGGGAAAATTTGGGGAAAATTTGGGGAAAAATGGGGAAAAATGGGGAAAAATGGGGGAAAAATGGGGGAAAATGGGGGAAAATGGGGGAAAAATGGGAAATTGGGGGAAATTCTGGGGGAAATTGGGGGAAAATTGGGGAAAAATGGGGAAAAAATGGGGAAATTGGGAAAAATGGGGAAAAATGGGGAAAAAATGGGGAAAAATGGGGAGAAAATGGGGAAATTTGGGAAAAATGGGAAAAAATTGGGAAAAATGGGGAAAAAATGGGGGAAAAGGGGAAAAAATGGGGAAAAAATGGGGAAAAATGGGAAAAAATGGGGAAAAATGGGGAAAAAATGGGGAAATTTGGGAAAAAATGGGGAAAAATGGGGAAAAATGGGGAAATTTGGGAAAAATGGGGAAAAATGGGGAAAAAATGGGGAAAAATGGGGAAAAATGGGGGAAGATGGGGAAAAAATGGGGAAAAATGGGGGGAAAATGGGGGGAAAATGGGGGAAAATTGGGGAAAAATGGGGGGAAAATGGGGGAAAATTGGGGGAAAATGGGGAAAAATGGGGAAATTGGGAAAAATGGGGAAAAATGGGGAAAAATGGGAAAAATGGGGAAATGGGGAAATTTGGGAAAAATGGGGGAAAAATGGGGAAAAATTGGGGAAAAATGGGGAAGAAAGGGGAAATTTGGGAAAAATGGGGAAAAATGGGAAAAATGGGGAAAATTTGGGGAAAAATGGGGAAAAATGGGGAAATTGGGAAAAATGGGGAAAAATGGGGAAATTTGGGGAAAATGGGGAAAAATGGGGAAATTTGGGGAAAATGGGGAAAAAATGGGGAAAAATGGGGAAAAATGGGGAAAAAATGGGGAAAAATGGGGAAAAAATGGGGAAAAATGGGGGAAAATGGGGAAAAAATGGGGAAATTTGGGGGAAAAATGGGGGAAAATTGGGAAAAATGGGGGGGAAATGGGAAAAATGGGGAAAAATGGGGGAAAAATGGGGAAATTTGGGAAAAATGGGGAAAAATTGGGAAAAAAATAGGGAAAATGGGGGAAAATGGGGGAAATTTGGGGAAAAATGGGGGAAAATGGGGGAAAAGGGGAAAAAATGGGGAAAAATGGGGGAAAATGGGGAAAAATGGGGAAATTCTGGGGGAAAAAATTGGGAAAATGGGGAAAAAATGGGAAAAAATGGGGAAATATGGGAAAAATGGTGAAAAAATGGGGAAAAATGGGGAAATTTGGGAAAAATGGGGAAAAATTGGGAAAAAAATGGGGGAAAATGGGGGAAAATGGGGAAAAATGGGGAAAAATTGGGAAAAATGGGGAAATTTGGGGAAAAAATGGGGGAAAATGGGGGGAAAATGGGGAAAAATGGGGAAATTGGGAAAAATGGGGGGAAAATGGGGAAAATTGGGAAAAATGGGGAAAAAATGGGGGAAAAATGGGGAAAATGGGGAAAAAATTGGGAAATTGGGAAAAATGGGGAAAAAATGGGGAAATTGGGGAAAAATTGGGGAAATTCTGGGGGAAATTGGGGAAAAAATGGGGAAATTTGGGGAAAAAACGGGGAAATTTGGGGAAATTTGGGAAAAATGGGGAAAAATGGGGAAAAAATGGGGAAATTGGGGGAAAAATGGGGAAAATTGGGGAAATTCTGGGGGAAAACCTTGAAAAAATGGGGAATTTTGGGAAAAATGGGGGGAAAATGGGGAAAAATGGGGAAAATGGGAAATTGGGGAAAATTCTGGGGGAAAACCATGAAAAAATGGGGAATTTAGGGAAAAATGGGGAAAAATGGGAAATTGGGGAAAATTCTGGGGGAAATTCTGGGGGAAATTGGGGGAAAATTGGGGAAATTTGGGGAAAAATAGGGGGGAAAATCAGGAAATTTGGGGGGAAAACCTTGGGAAAATTGAGATTTTTGGGGGGAATTTGGGAAAAATTGGGGAATTTTGGGGTAAATTGGGGAAAAATTGGGGAATTTTGAGGGGAATTTGGGAAAAATTGGGGAGAATTGGAGAGAATTTTGGGGGGAATTGGAGAAAAAATTTTGGGGGAAATTTGGGAAAAATTTGGCAGCGTTTGAGCTCCCGGTACTCCCGGTACAGCCCTGGGAAATGGGGAAAAAATGGGGAAATTTGGGGAAAAATGGGGAAAAATGGGGGAAAATGGGGAAAAAATGGGGAAAAATGGGGGAAAAATGGGGGGAAAATGGGGGGAAAATGGGGAAATTTGGGAAAAATGGGGAAAAAATGGGGGAAAATGGGGAAAAATGGGGGAAAATTTGGGGAAAATTTGGGGAAAAATGGGGAAAAATGGGGAAAATGGGAAAAATATGGGGAAAAATGGGGAAATTTGGGAAAAATGGGGAAAAATGGGGAAAAATGGGGGAAAAGGGGAAAAATGGGGAAAAATGGGGGAAAATGGGGGAAAATGGGGAAAGAATGGGGAAATTGGGAAAAATGGGGGAAAATGGGGAAATTTGGGGGAAATTGGGAAAAATGGGGAAAAATGGGGAAAAAATGGGAAAAATGGGGAAAAATGGGGGGAAAATGGGGAAAAATGGGGAAATTTGGGAAATTGGGGAAAAAATGGGGAAAAAATGGGGAAATTTCAGAAAAATGGGGAAAATTGGGGAAGAATGGGGAAAAAATGGGGAAAATTGGGGAAAAAATGGGGAAAAGGGGGAAATTTGGGAAAAATGGGGGGAAAATGGGGAAATAAATGGGGAAAAAATGGGGAAATTTGGGGAAAATGGGGAAAAAATGGGGAAATTTGGGAAAAAATGGGGGAAAATGGGGAAAAATTGGGAATTTTGGGGGAAATTGGGGAAAAAATGGGGAAAATGGGGAAAAAATGGGGAAAAATGGGGAAATTTGGGAAAAATGGGGAAAAATGGGGAAAAATGGGGAAAAAATTGGGAAATTGGGAAAAATGGGGAAAAAATGGGGAAATTGGGGAAAAATTGGGGAAATTCTGGGGGAAATTGGGGGGAAAAATGGGGAAATTCTGGGGGAAATTGGGGAAAAATGGGGAAAAAAGGGGAAAAATGGGGGAAAATGGGGAAATTCTGGGGGAAAAATGGGGAAATTTGGGGAAAAAATGGGGAAATTTGGGAAAAATGGGGAAAATGGGGAAAAAATGGGGAAATTTGGGGAAAAATGGGGAAAATTGGGGAAATTCTGGGGGAAAACCTTGAAAAAATGGGGAATTTTGGGAAAAATGGGGAAAAAATGGGGAAAAATGGGGGGGAAATGGGGAAAAATGGGGAAAAATGGGAAATTGGGGAAAATTCTGGGGGAAATCCATGAAAAAATGGGGAATTTAGGGAAAAATGGGGAAAAATGGGAAATTGGGGAAAATTCTGGGGGAAATTGGGGGAAAATTGGGGAAATTTGGGGAAAAATAAGGGGGAAAATCAGGAAATTTGGGGGGAAAACCTTGGAAAAATTGAGATTTTTGGGGGGAATTTGGGAAAAATTGGGGAATTTTGGGGTAAATTGGGGAAAAATTGGGGAATTTTGAGGGGAATTTGGGAAAAATTTGGGAAAAAATTGGGGGAATTGGAGAAAAATTTGGGAATTTTGAGGGGAATTTGGGAAAAATTGGGGAGAATTGGAGAGAATTTTGGGGGGAATTGGAGAAAAAATTTTGGGGGAAATTTGGGAAAAATTTGGGAATTTTGGGGGGAATTTGGGAAAAGTTGGGGAATTTGGGGAAATTTGAGAAAAATTTGGGGGGAATTTGGGAAAAATTTGGGAATTCTGGAGGGAATTTGAGAAAATTTTGGGGGAATTTAGGAGAAATTTGGGAAATTTTGGGGAGAAATTTGAGGATTTTGGGGAATTTTGAGGGGAATTGGGGAAATTTTGGGGAGAATTTGGGAAATTTTGGGGAAATTTGGGAGAAATTTGAGGATTTTGGAGGGAATTTGGGGAAATTTGATAAAAATTTGGGATTTTTGGGGAGAATTGGAGAAAAACTTGGGAAATTGGGGAAATTGGGGGAAATTGGGAATTTTGGAAAAATTTGGGAAATTTGGGGGGAATTTAGGGAAAATTTGAGAATTTTGGGGAAATTTGGGGGGAATTTAGGGGAAATTTGGAATTTTGGGGATAATTTGGGGAAAAATTGGGAATTTTGGGGGAATTTGAGAAAAATTTGGAATATTGGGGGAATTTGGGAATTCTGGGGAAATTTCGGGACAATTTGGGAATTTTGAGGAGAATTAGAGAAAAATTTGGAATTTTGGGGGGAATTGGGGAAAAATTTGGGAATTTTGGGGAGAATTTGGGAATTTGGGAAAAATTTGGCAATTTTGGGGTAAAAATTGGGGATTTGGGGTTTGGATTTGGGGTAAAATTTGGGGATTTTGGGTTCAATTTTGGCAATTTTGGGGTAAAAATTGAGGATTTTGGGGTGGATTTTGGGGTTAAAATTGGGGATCTTAGGGTAAAATTTGGGGTAAAAATTGGGGATTTGGGGTTAAAATTGGGGATTTTGGGTAAAAATTGGAGATTTTGGGGTCAATTTTGGGGTCGATTTTGAGGTTGATTTTGGGGTTGATTTTGGGGATTCTGGGGTGGATTTTGGGGCAAAATTGGGGATTCTGGGGTGGATTTTGGGGGGTTTGGGGTCAATTTTGTGAATTTTGGGGTGAATTTTGGGGATTTTGGGGTGAATTTTGGGTGAAATTTGGGGTGGATTTTGGGGTGAAATTTGGGGATGTTGGGGTCGATTTGGGGTGGATTTTGGGTTCAATTTTGGGGTTTTGGGGTGAATTTGGGGGATTTTGGGGTTGATTTTGGAGTGGATTTTGGGGTCAATTTTGGGTGAATTTTGGGGTCAATTTGGGGTGGATTTTGGGGTGGATTTTGGGTTAAATTTGGGGATTTTTGGGGCACTCACTGCGCGTTTCCTCCGGAGCCTCCTCGATGTCGGCCTGGGAGGGAAAAAAATCCCAAAAAATGAAAAAATTTGGGAATGGCCCCAAAATCCACACCAGGGGAAGCATTTGGGGATTTTGGGGTTTTTTGGGGCATTTTAGGGGAAATTTGGGGCCTATTTTTGGGGAAATTTGGGGCTTTTTGGGGCCTTTTTTAGGGGAAATTTGGGGTTTTTTGGGCCCTTTTTAGGGGAAATTTGGGGCTTTTTGGGGCCTTTTTGGGCCTTTTTTAGGGGAAATTTGGGGTTTTTTGGGGCCTTTTCAGGGGAAATTTGGGGTTTTTGGGGGCCTTTTTTAGGGGAAATTTGGGGATTTTTTGGGGGCTTTTGTGGGCCCTTTTATAGGGGAAATTTGGGGCTTTTTGGGTCTTTTTTGGGGGAAATTTGGGCGTTTTTGGGGCCTTTTTTTAGGGGAAACTTGGGGTTTTTTGGGGTCTTTTTTTTGGAAATTTGGGGCCTTTCTGGGGCCTTTTTAGGGGAAATTTGGGCCTTTTTGGGGCCTTTTTAGGGGAATTTGGGGTTTTTTGGGCCCTTTTTAGGGGAAATTTGGGGTTTTTGGAGTTTTTTATTTGGGGTTGGGTTTGGGGATTTTGGGGCTTTTGAGGTTTGGGATTTGGGAGATTTGGGGCTTTTTCATGGGATTTGGGGATTTTGGGGAAATTGGGGGATTTTGGGGGGGATTTGGGGTTTTTGGGGGGATTTTAGGGGATTTTTGGAATTTTTTTGGGATTCTTGGGATTTTTTGGGATTTGGGGCTTTTTTCTGGGATTTCTGGGGTTTTTGGGGGGATTTTTTGGGGTTTTTGGGGGATTTGGGGCTTTTTTGGGGATTTAGGATTTTTGGAGGGGAATTTGGGGTTTTTTTGGGATTTGGGAATTTTTTTCTGGGATTTGGGGTTTTAGGCGAGAAATTTGGGGGTTTTTGCGGGATATGGGGGTTTTTGGGGGATATGGGGTTTTTTGGGGGGAATTTTTGGGGGGATTTGGGGTTTTTGGGGTTTTACTGGAATTTAGGTTTTTTGGGGGAGATTCTTGGGATTTTGGGGGGATTTGGGTTTTTTTGGGGATTTGGGGGATTTTTTTAGGGGATTTGGGTTTTTAGGGGGGATTTGGGGTTCTTTGGGGGAATTTGGTCTTTTTGGGGGGATTTGGGGTTTTTTGGGATTTGGGGATTTTTTAGGGGATTTGGGGTTTTTTCGGGGGGATTTTGTGGTTTTTTAATGGGGATTTTTTGGGGGATTTGGGGTTTTTTGGGGGGAATTTGGGATTTTTTTTGGGATTTGGGGATTTTTGGGGGGATTTGGGGTTTTGGGGGAATTTGGAGTTTTTGGGGGGAATTTGGGGTTTTTTGTTGTTTTTTTTGGGGGGGATTTGGGGGCATTTGGGGATTCGGGTTTTGTCTGGGATTTTTGGGGTTTTTTGGGGTGGATTTGGGATTTTTGGGGGCATTTGGGGTTTGCTTGAGATTTGGGAGATTTTTGGGGGATTTTGGGGTGGAATTTTGGGGGTTTGGGGTTTTTGGGGAGATTTTTGGGGATTTTCTTGGAATTTGGGGTTTTAGGGATTTGGAGTTCAGGGGGATTTGGGGTTTTTGGGGGGATTTTTGGGGGGATTTGGGGATATTTTGGGGTTTTATTGGAATTTAGGATTTTTGGGGAGGAATTCTTGGGAAATTGGGGGAATTTGGGGTTTTTTTGGGATTTGGGGAATTTTTTTCTGGGATTTGGGGGGATTTGGGTTTTTAGGGGGGATTTTGGGTTTTTTTTGGGATTTGGGGTTTTGGGGGAGGATTTTGGTGTTTTTGGGGGGGATTTGAGGTTTTTAATGGGGATTTTTGGTGGATTTGGGGTTTTTTGGGGGAGATTTTGGGGTTTTTTGGGGATTTGGAGTATTTGGGGGGCATTTGGGGGTTTTTAGGGGGGAATTTGGGGGTTTTGGGGTTTTTGGCGGGGATTTGGGGTTTTTTGGGATTTGGGGGATTTTTTTTCTGGGATTTGTGGGGATTTGGGTTTTTAGGGGGGGAATTTGGGGTTTTTTAGGCCCTTTTTGGGGGAAATTTGGGGTTTTTGGGGTTTTTTATTTGGGGTTGGGTTTGGGGATTTTGGGGCTTTGGAGGTTTGGGAGATTTGGGGATTTTTCATGGGATTTGGGGATTTTGGGGGGGATTTGGGGTTTTTGAGGGGATTTTAGGGTTATTTTGGGAATTTTTGGGGGGATCCTTGGGATTTGGAGGGAATTTTGGGATTTGGGGCTTTTTTCTGGGATTTCTGGGGTTTGGGGGGGATTTGGGAATTTTTAGGGTTTTCCTTGGGGATTTTGGGAGAATTTTGGGGGGGATTTGGTGTTTTGGGGGGATTTTGAGGGGTTTTTGGGGAATTTGGGGTTTTTTGTGGGATTTTTGGGAAGTTTATTGGGATTTGGGTTTTTTGGGTGAAGTTTTTGGGGGATTTGGGGAGGTTTTGGGGGGATTTGGGGATTTTTTTGGAATTTGGGTTTTTTGGGGGGATTCTTGGGATTTTGGGGGGATTTTTTGGGATTTGGGGCTTTTTTCCTTGGATTTGTGGAGTTTTGTGGGGAATTTGGGGTGGAATTTGGGGGGTTTGGTGTTTTTGGGGGGATTTTTGGGGATTTTTTGGGAATTTGGGGTTTTGGGGATTTGGAGTTCAGGGGGATTTGGGGTTTTTTGGATTTTGGGGGGAAGTTTGGGGGATTTTGGGGTTTTTGGGGGGGATTTTGGGTTTTTTTGGGATTTGGGGGATTTTTTTCTGGGATTTGGGGGGATTTGGGTTTTTAGGGGGGGAATTTGGTTTTTTTTCAGGGATTTTGGTCTTTTTGGGGAGGATTTTGGGGTTTGTTTTGGGGATTGGGGATTTTTGGGGGCATGTGAGGTTTTTTATTGGGGATTTTTGGGGGATTTGGGGTTTTTTGGGGAGGATTTTGGGGTTTGTTTGGATTTTGGGGTTTTTGGGGGGATTTTGGGTTTTTTGGGGGATTTTTGGTGGATTTGGGGTTTTTTGGGGGGGATTTTGGGGTTTTTAGGGGGGTATTTGGGGGTTTTGGGGTTTTTGGGGGGAATTTGGGGTTTTGGGGAGAATTTGGGGTTTTTTGGGGGATTTAAATTTTTTTATTGGGGATTTTTGGGGGATTTGGGTTTTTGGGGGGGGATTTTGGGGTTTTTTGGGATTTTGAGCTTTGGGTGTTTTTAGGGTCTGGCATTTTGGGGTTATTTTTAGATTTGGGTTCGTTTGGGGGGGATTTGGGATTTTTCAGAGTCTTTTGGGCCCTTTGGGGTTTTTAGTGGGGAATTTTTGGGACCTTTTGGGATTCTGAGCTGGGATTTTTAGGATTTGAGGAATTTTGGGGGATTTTTCTGGGGTTTGGGGGGATTTGAGTTTTGTATGGGATTTTTGGGGTTTTGTTGGGGATTTGGGGGGTTTTGGGTGAATTTGGGGTTTTTTGGGGGGAATTTGGGGTTTTTTGGGTGAATTTTGGGGGGATTTAGGGTTTTTGGGCTTTTTTTTGCCTTAGGTTTTCTTAGATTTGGGGGATTTTTAGTGATTTGGGATTTTTAGGGATGTGGGGCTTTTCTTTTTGAGGATTTGGGGTTTCTCTGATGTTTGGATTTTTGGGGGTGCATTTGGGGATTTTTTGGGGGGGGATTTTGGATTTTTGGGGTATTTGGGTTTTTTTGGATTTTTGGGTTGTTTTGGAAGAATTTTATGGTGGGAAATCCAATGGAAAAGTTTTATTATGGAAAATAAACCCCAAAACCCCTGCAAAGACCCCCCCTGAGGCTCCTCTTATTCTGAGCCCCCCCAAATCCCCCCCGACACCCCAAAAATGGCCCCAAACATTCCGGGGACACCCCAGAAATCCCATAAACCAAAAACTTCCATTCCAGGGACCCCCAAAACCAACTCAAAAACCCCAAAACCACCCCAGGGTCACCCCAAACCTGCCCCCCACCAATCCCGGGGTTCCCCTCAGGAATTTTCCCCTCACGATTCCCCTGACGGCCCCTCAGCCGCACCTGGCTGGGTTTGCGCTGCCGCTGCCGCAGGAATTCCGCTTCCCAGCGCTTCAGCAGCACCTTCAGCTCCTGCTGCCGCTCCATGGCCGCGGGATCGGGATTGGGGTCCGGGTTTGGGGTCGGGATTTGGGGTCGGGATCGGGATTTGGGGTCGGGGATCGAGGGAGGCTCCGAGGGCATCCCAGAGCCGCCTCAGAGCGAACCTCCCGCTCCCGCCAAGCGCCAGCCAATGGGAAGGCAGGGATTCGTGATTGACAGTGAATCGAGCCAATAGAAAGGCGGATGTAGAAGCGCCCGCCCTCCTCGCCTTAGACCAATGAGAATTAAATACCATATTGACAGACAGCTGTAAGAGCCAATTAAAGCAAAGGATTCAGCCCCTTAGGAGGGTTTTGCCCGCTGATTGGTTGTCGCAAACAGCATACACGGAAGTAAACCCTCCGTAACAGCTGGGGGCCAATAGGGCCTGCGGGCGGCCGTGGGGGAAGGGGGGGCATGTGGATCAGGAATCAGGATTGGGACCGAGATTGGGGTCTGGGATCGGGATTAGGACCGGGATTGGGGTCGGAAATTGGGGTCGGGGATGGAGGGAGGCTCCGGGGGAGCCTCAGAGATGCCTCAGAGCGAACCTCCCGCTCCCGCCAAGCGCCAGCCAATGGGAAGGAAAGGATTCGTGATTGACAGTGAATCGAGCCAATGGAAAGGCGGATGTAGAAGCGCCCGCCCTTCTCGCCTTGGACCAATGAGAATTAAATACAATTTTGACAGACAGGTGTAAGAGCCAATTAAAGGAAAGGATTCAGCCCCTCAGTAGGGTTTTGCCCGCTGATTGGTTGTCACAAAGAACATACACGGAAGTAAACCTTCCGTACCAGCTGAGGGCCCAATAGGGTCTGCGGGCGGCCGTGGGGGGGGAGGGTGGGGGTGTAGGGCATGTGGATCGGGAATCAGGATTGAGACCGAGATTGGGGTCTGGGATCGGGATTAGGACCGGGATTGGGGACGGAAATTGGGGTCGGGGATCGAGGGAGGCTCCGGGGCAGCCTCAGAGACGCCTCAGAGCGAACTTTCCGCTCCCGCTAAGCGCCAGCCAATAGAAAGGCGGGTATTAGTGATTGACAGCGAATTGAGCCAATTGGAAGGCGGATATAGAAGCACCCGCCCATTTCCCCTTGAACCAATGAGAATTAAATATAATATTGACAGACAGCTGTAAGACCCAATTAAAGAAAAAACGTCATCCCCTAGGGCGGGTTTTGCCCGCAGATTGCTTGTCACTAAGAGCATACACGAGAGTGGATCTTCCGGAAGGGCTGGGGGCCAGCGGAGGCTGCGAGTGGGTTCTGCGATATGGATCGGGAATCGGAATTGGGACCGGGACTGGGGGCGGAGTTCGGGATTAGGATCGGGATTGAGGGCGGGAATTGGGTTCGGGGATCGAGGGAGGCTCCGGGGGGACACCAGAGCCGCCTCAGAGCGAACTTCCCGCTTCCCACCAATGGGAAGGCAGGGATTAGTGATTGACAGCAAGATGAGCCAATGGGAAGGCGTATTGGAAGCTCCCGCCCTCCCGTCTTGAACGAATGAGACTTTATTAAAACATTGACCGACAAATGTAAAAGCCAATTAAAAGAAAGGAGTACACCTGTAAGGCGGGTTTTGCCCGCTGATTCGTTGTCGCTAAGCGCAGACACGGAAGTGGGGCTTTCGTACGAGCTGGGGGCAGGCGGGGGCTGGGGCCGTGTGGTGAGTGGGGGGCTCGATGTGGATCGGGAATCGGGATTGGGACCGGGACTGGGGTCTGGGATCGGGATTGGGACCGGGATTGGGGTTGGGGATTAGGAGTTGGAGTCGGGAATCGAGGGAGGCTCCGAGGGGACCCCGGAGCCACCTCAGAGCGAACCTCTCGCTCCCGCTAAGCGCCAGCCAATGGGAAGGCAGGGATTTGTGATTGACAGCGAAATGAGCCAATGATAGGACGGATGTAGAAGAGCCCGCCCGTCTCGCCTTACTCCAATGAGAATTTTAATAAGCATTGACGGGCAGCTGTAGAAACCAATTGAAATAAATGAATCCGCCCCTAAGGCGGGTTTTGCCCGCTGATTGGTGGTCGCAAAGAGCAGACACGGAAGTAAACCTTCCGTACGCGCTGGGGGCAGGCGTGGGCTGCCGGCGGGCAGTGATTGGGTGGCGCCATGTGGATCGGGAATCAGAACTGGAGCCGGGACTGGGGTTTGGGACCGGGATTTGGGGTCGGGATTTGGGTTCGGGGATCGAGGGTGGCTCCGGAGGGACCCCAGAGCCGCCCTCAGAGCGAGCCTCCCGCTCCCGCCAAGCGCCAGCCAATGGGAAGGCAGGGATTCGTGATTGACAATGGGAAGGCGAATGTAGAAGCGCCCGCCCATCTCGAGTTAAAATGATAATAAAATATTGATAGACAGCTATAAGAGCGAATTAAATTAGATGAACCCGCCCATAAAGCGGGAATAGTTCGCTGATTGGTTGTCACAACCAGCAGACACGGAAGTGAAGCTTCCGTACGAGCTGGGGGCCACCGGGGCTGCGGGTGGGCGGTGAGTGGGTGGCGCCATGTGGATCGGGAATCGGGATTGGGACCGGGATTGCGGTCGGGAATTGGGTTCGGAGATCGAGGGAAGCTCCGCGGGGATCCCAAAGCTGTCTCAGAGCGAACCTCCCTCTCCTGCTAAGCGTCAGCCAATGGGAAGCCAGGAATTCGTGATTGACAGCCACGTGAGCCAATAAAAAGGCGGATCTAGAAGCGCCCGCCTGTTTCGATTTAAACCAATGAGAATTTAATAAAACATTGACTGACAGTTGTAAGAGCCAATTAGACGGAAGATATCAGCCTCCAAGGCGGGTTTAGCTCGCTGATTGGTTACCACTGCGAGCAAACACGGAAGTGGAGCTTCCGTAAGGGCTGGGGGCAGGCGCGGCCTGCGGGCGGGCGGTGAGTGGGGGGCGCCATGTTGGGGGGTCGCTCCGGTTCCCCCGCTTTTGGGGATCCCTGAGGGGACTTTGGGATAATTTGGGGATCCCTGTGCGAATTTCCCGATCCCTGGAAGGGGAATTTGGGGACCTGTGGGAACGTCCAGATCCCCGGGAGGAATTTGAGGTCCTTGTGGGATTTTGGGGTATCCCGTGTGGGGTGGGGAAAGTCGGGACGCGTTGGGGGTCCCCTCACAACCGCCGCCATCTTGTCCCAGCTTTTCTTTGGGATCTCCTCACATTTGGGGTTTCTCTGGAATTTTCTGCTTCTCCATCACCCAAAGGGTCCCCAAATCCCCACAGGCCCCAAAAATCCCGGCTTTTCTTTGGGATATCCTCACATTTGGGGTTTCTCCACAATTCTTTGATCCCCAAATCCCCACAGCCCCCGCAGAGACGCGCTGGGTGTCCCCTCACAACCGCCACCATCTTGTCCCGGCTTTTCTTTGGGATCTCCTCCCATTTGGGGTTTCCCTAAAATTCTCTGCTTCTCCATCACCCAAAGGGTCCCCAAATCCCCACAGGCCCCCCAAAATCCAAGTTTTTCTTTGGGTTATCCTCGCATTTGGGGTTTCTCCACAATTCTTTGATCCCCAAATCCCCACAGCCCCCCCAGAGACGCGCTGGGTGTCCCCTCACAACCGCCGCCATCTTGTCCCGGCTTTTCTTTGGGATCTCCTCCCATTTGGGGTTTCTCTGGAATTTTCTGCTTCTCCATCACCCAAAGGGTCCCCAAATCCCCACAGGCCCCCCAAAATCCAAGTTTTTCTTTGGGTTACTTCGCATTTGAGGTTTCTCCGTAATTCTTTGATCCCCAAATCCCCACAGCCCCCCCGATGGATTCCCTCCTCTTCCTCTGCGCCCGCCGTGTCGTTGCCCAGCGCCCTCTTCCCGCCCTTCCCGCTGATCTCCATCCCGTCCTCTTCCAAGCGGCGTTCCTGGACGGGAGGCCCCTGGTGCTGCGGGATTTGGTGGCCGCTTGGCCGTTCCCGGTGCTCAACTTCCAGCGGCTGGTGGGGCGCCGGGAGCTGCTGCGGGACCATCCCTGCAAGCTCTGCGTCCAGGCCGTCATCCTGGCCGTGGTGGCGCAGCTGCGGCGGCAGCTGGAGGAGCCCGGCCACGACGCCAGGTGGGTCCCGGGCAGCGCGGGGACGGGGGCGCCTCCGAGCCTGCGGCGCCTCCATCGATCTGGGGGGTTCCTGCTGGGTTTTGATGGTTTCCTTCTTGGTTTTGATGGTTCCTTCCCATTTTGGTTTTTGATGGTTTCTTGCCACTTTAGATGGTTCCTTCCTGGACAGTCCCATCCCGTTTTTGATGGTTCCTTCCCATTTTTGATGGTTCTTTCCTTGACAGTCCCATCCTGTTTTTAATGGCTCCTTCCCATTTTTGATAGTTCCTTCCAGTTTTTGATGGTTCCTTGCTGGTTTTGATGGTTCCATCCCATTTTTGATGATTCCTTGCCACTTTAGATGGTTCCTTCCTGGACAGTCCCATCCCATTTTTGATGGTTCCTTCCCATTTTTGATGATTTCTTGCCATTTTTGATGGTTCCCTCCTGTTGTTGATGGTTTCCTCCTGTTTTTGATGGTTCCTTGCCGTATTTGATGGTTCTTTCCCATTTTTGATGGTTCCTTCTTGTTTTTGATGATTTCTTGCCATTTTTGATAGTTCCTTCCAGTTTTTGATGGTTCCTTGCTGGTTTTGATGGTTCCATCCTGTTTTTGATGGTTCCTTCCCATTTTTGATGGTTCCTTCCTGTTTTTGATGGTTCCTTCCAGTTTTTGATAGTTCCTTGCCATTTTTGATAGTTCCTTCCAGTTTTTGATGGTTTCTTGCCATTTTAGATGACTCCTACCTTGATGGTTCCTTCCCATTTTTGATGGTTCCTGCCCATTTTTGATGGTTCCTGCCCATTTTTGATGGTTCCTGCCCATTTTTGATGCTTTCTTGCCACTTTAGATGGTTCCTTAACAGTTCCATCCCGTTTTTGATGGCTTCTTTCTGTTTTGGTTGTTCCCTCCAGTTTTTCATGGTTTCCTTTTGTTTTGGATGGTTCTTTCTTGTTTTTGATGGTTCCTGCTTTTGATAATTCCTTCCCATTTTTGATGGTTTCTTCCCATTTTTGATGGTTCCTTCCCATTTTTCACAGTTTCCTCCCATTTTGGAGAGTTCCTCTGCGTTTTTGATGATTCAGTCCCATTTTTGATGCTTTCCTTCCCATTTTGGATAGGTTCTTCCTTTTTTTTGATTGTTTTGTGCCATTTTTGATGGTTTCCTCCCGTTTTTGATGGTTTCCTCCAGTTTTTCATGCTTTCTTTTTGGTTTTGATGGTTTCTGCCCATTTTTGATGGTTTCTTGCCACTTTAAATGGTTCTTTCCTTGACAGTCCCATCCTGTTTTTGATGGTTCCTTCCCATTTTTGATGGTTTCCTCCCATTTTTGATGGTTTCTTGCCACTTTAGATGGTTCCTTCCTTGATGGTTCCATCCTGTTTTTGATGGTTCCTTCTCATTTTTGATGGTTCCTTCCTGGTTTTGATGGTTTCCGCCAGTTTTTCATGGTTCCTTTTTGTTTTTGATGGTTCCTTCCTGTTTCTGATGGTTCCTTCCCATTTTTAATAGTTTCCTTTTATTTTTGATGGTTTCTGAGCATTTTTGATGGTTCTTTCCCATTTATGATGGTTCCTTCCCATTTTTAAAGGTTTCCTCCCGTTTTTGATGGTTTCTTGCCACTTTAGATGGTTCCTTCCTTGATGGTTCCATCCTGGTTTTGATGGTTTCCACCAGTTTTTCATGGTTTTTGTTTTTGATGGTTTGTTCTTGTTTCTGATGGTTCCTTCCCGTTTTTAATGGTTTCTGCACATTTTTGATGGTTTTTTTTTTGTTTTTGATGGTTCCTTCCTGTTTCTGATGGTTCCTTCCCGTTTTTAATGGTTTCCTTTTATTTTTGATGGTTTCTGAGCATTTTTGATGGTTCTTTCCCATTTTTGATGGTTTCCATTTTTCTTGGTTTCTTGTTTTTCCATTTCTTTTCCATTTTTAATGGTTTCTTTCCTCCCGTTTTTGACGTTCCCTCCCATTTTGATGCCTCCTTCCCAAATTTTCCAGCCTACGCGTTCTGGACATCACCGGCCTCCCCGACTCAGCACCCGGCCGCGCTCCGGACGGGATGAGCGTCTGGTCGGGCACGGTGGCTTTGGCCAAGGCTTGCGTGGAGGTGTCCAAGCACCAGCGGGAATTCCAGCGGCGCGGATCCAAGCGGCACAAAGGCCGCTCCGGAGCCGCCACGGCCGCGGCCGCTCCGCAGCCCCCGGGCGTGGACGTGCACGCCGACCTGTTCGTCAACGGAACGTCCTACGGGATCCTGCGCGACGCGCTCCAGACCGGAGCCGCCGGCCCGCTGCGCCTCAAGTGCCGCGAGCTCCAAGCCGAGGAGCTCTCGGCGTCCGGGATCGTGGCTTTGCTGGAATCCTTGGATCCGTCCTTCCTGCGCAGGGTGGATCTGAGATTCAACAACTTGGGCTTGACCGGGCTCTCGGTGATCCTGCCGCACCTCTCGCGCTTCCCGGAGCTGCGCAGCCTCAAGCTCCAGTACAGCAACGTGGACGTGCGGCGCCCCACGCCGGAATCGGCCATCGGGATCCGCTGCCTGGCCGGGCAGCTGGGAATGCTGCCCAGCCTCCGCGAGCTCAACCTGGGATCCTCCCGGCTCTCCGGGAACCTGCGCCAGATCCTCCGGTGAGCTCCCGGCGCAGCGGGGCCTGGCCGGGCCCTTCCCGCGCTCCCGGGGGATTCCCAAGGGTTGGGGGTCCTGGGGGTCTTTCCCAGCCTGAGTGATCCCGTGGTTCCAGGATTCCGTTATCCCCATGTTCCCATGATTCCGTTATCCCAATAGTTCATGACTCAGTGATTCCATGGTCCCTTAATTCCATGATCCCAAAATTCAGTGATTCCAGGATTCTCCAAGGCTGAACTTGATGATTTTGGAGGTCTTCTCCAGTCTTAGTGACTCCATGATTCCAGGATTTCATTATCCCAACATTCCCACAACCCCATCAGCCCAATATCTTACGACTCAATGATTCCATTATCCCATAATTCCAAGATCCCACAATTCCTTAATTCTAAGATGCCCAAAGGTTGGGTTTGATGGTCTTGGAGGTCTTCTCCAATCTTAATGATCCCACGATTCCAGAAATTCATCATCTCATTGTTCCCATGATTCCATTGTCTCCATAGCTCAATGGCTCAGTGATTCCATGATCCCATCATTCCAAGATCCCAGGATTCCCAAAGGCTGAACTTGGCGATCTTGGAAGTCTTCTCCAATCTTAGTGACCCCGTGATTCCAAGACGTTACTGTCCCAATATTCTGTTATCCTGAGATTTTATGACTCAACAATTCCATTATCCCATAATTCCACGATCCCACAATTCCAGGAGTCTCAGAGGTCAGGCTCGATGGTCCTGGGGGTCTTTTCCAGCCTGAGTGATCCCGTGGTTCCAGGATTTCATTATCCCCATGTTCCCATGATTCCCTTATCCCAATAGTTCCTGACTCAGTGATTCCATTGTCCCATCATTCCTAGATCCCAGAATTCCTTGGATCCAGGATTCCCAAAGGTTGGTCTCGATGGTCTTGGAGGTCTTCTCCAATCTTAATGATCTCTTGATTCCATGGTTTCATTATCCCAATGTTCCCACGTTCCCATGATTGTGTTATCCCGATAGTTCATGACTCAGTGATTCCATGATCCCATAAATTCCATGATCCCATAAATTCCATGATCCCAGGATTCCAGGAGTCTCAAAGGTTGGGCTCAATGGCCTTTCCCAACCTGAGTGTTCCCATGACTCCGGGATTTCATTATCCCAATGTTTCCATGATTCCCATGTCCTGTTGTCCCTAACAGTTCATGACTCAACGATTCCACCATCCCATAATTCCAAGATCCCATAATTCCTTAATTTCAAGATTCCCAAAGGTTGGGTTTGATGGTCTTGGAGGTCTTCTCCAATCTCAATGATCCCACGATTCCAGGAATTCATCATCTCATTGTTCCCATGATTCCATGGTCTCCATAGCTGTTGACTCAGTGATTCCGTCATCCCATAATGTCATGATCCCATAATTCCTTGGTCCACGATTCCCAAGGTTTGGGCTCGATGGTCTTGGAGATCTTTTCCAACTTGATGATCCCAGGTTCCCATGATCCCGTTATCCCAATAGTCCATGACTCCATGATCCCACAATTCCTTGATTCCAGGATTCCTAAAGGTTGGACTTGGTGATCCTGGAGCCTTTTCCAACGTCACTGACTCCATGGCTTCGTAATTCCACGATCCCAGAATTCCATAACTCCAGAATTCCATAACTCCGTGACCCCGTTGTTTCACTACCACAATTCCTTGGCTCCATGCTCCCATAATTCCATAACTCCAGAATTCCACGACTCCGTGATCCCGTTGTTTCACTACCACAATTCCTTGGCTCCATGCTCCCATAATTCCATAACTCCAGAATTCCACGACTCCGTGATCCCGTTGTTTCACTACCACAATTCCTTGGCTCCATGATCCCATAATCCCAGGATTCTCAGGGGTCAAACCTGATGTTCCTGGGCACCTTTCCCAACCTCAGTCATTCCACAATTCCACGATTCCTTGATCCCATAATTTGATGTTCCTCTAATATCAGACTTGATGTTCTTGGAGATCTTTCCCAACTGCAGCCATTCCATAATTCCACGATTTGATTCCACAATTCCAGGACTTCCAATCCTTGAACTTGATGGTCTTGGAGAGCTTGGCCAACCTCAGCCATTCCATAATTTCATGATTGGATTCCACAATTCCATAACTCCACGATCCCATGATCCTCAGATGTCAAACCTGATGGTGTTGGAGACCTTTCCCACCCTGAGTAATTCCATGATTCCATGATTTGACTCCACAATTCCATGATCCGATGATCCCATAATTCCATGAGTTTCAATCCTTGACCTTGATGGTCTTGGAGACCTTTCCCAACCTCAGCCATTCCATAACTCCATGATCCCATCGTTCCCATAATTCCAGGATTTTTAGAGGTCAAACTCAATGTTCTTGGAGATCTTTCTCAAGTTCAGCCATTCCACAATTCCATTGCTCCATGATCCCATAATTCCATGATTCTCAAACCTTGACCTTGATGGTCTTGGAGTCCTTTCCTGACCTGAGTAATTCCATGATTCCATGACCCCGTAACTCCAAACTCCCAGGATTTTCAGAAGTCAAACTTGATGTTCTTGCAGCTCTGTCCCAACCTCAGCCATTCCATAATTTCATGATTGGATTCCACAATTCCATAACTCCATGATCCCACAATCCTCAGATGTCAACCCTGAAGGTGTTGAAGACCTTTCCCAACCTGAGTAATTCCATAATTCCATGATCCAATTGTTCCCAAATCCCAGGATTTTCAGAGGTCAAACTCGACGTTCTTGGAGACCTTTCCCAAGCACGGTCATTCCATAATTCCATTATTTGATTCCACAATTCCATGACCCCATGATCCCTTAATTCCATGATTCTCAAACCTGCACCCTGATGTTCTTGGAGACCTTTCCCAACCTCAGCCATTCCATAACCCCATGATCCCATCATTCCAAGATCCCAGGATTTTAGAGGTCAAACTCAATGGTCTTGGAGATCTTTCCACAACTTCAGCCATTCCACAGTTCCATTGCTCCCTGATCCCATAATTCCATGATTTTGAAACCTTGACCTTGATGGTCTTGGAGATCTTTCCCAACCAGAGTAATTCCATGATTCCATGATCCAATCGTTCCCAAATCCCAGGATTTTCAGAGGTCAAACTCGATGTTCTTGGAGCTCTGTCCCAACCTCAGCCATTCCATAACTCCGTGATCCCGTAACTCCAAGATCCCAGGATTTCAGAGGTCGAACTTGATGTTCTTGGAGCTCTTTCCCAACTTCAGCCATTCCACAATTCCATGGCTCTGTGATCCCATAATTCCATGATTCTCAGACCTTGAACTTGATGGTCTTGGAGACTTTTGGTGATTTGAGTAATTCCATGATTCCATGACCCCATAACTCCAAAATCCCAGGATTTTTAGAGGTTGAACTCGATGTTCCTGGAGACCTTTCCCAACCTCAGCCATTCCATAACTCCATGATCCCATCGTTCCCATAATTCCAGGATTTTTAGAGGTCAAACTCAATGTTCTTGGAGATCTTTCCACAACTTCAGCCATTCCACAGTTCCATTGCTCCCTGATCCCATAATTCCATGATTCTCAAACCTTGAACTTGATGGTCTTGGAGTCCTTTCCTGACCTGAGTAATTCCATGATTCCATGACCCCATAACTCCAAAATCCCAGGATTTCCAGAGGTCAAACTCGATGTTCTTGCAGCTCTGTCCCAACCTGAGCCGTTCTGTAAGTCCATGATCCCATCATTCCAAAATCCCAGGATTTTTAGAGGTCAAACTCGATGTTCCTGGAGACCTTTCCCAACCTCAGCCATTCCATAACTCCATGATCCCATCATTCCAAGATCCCAGGGTTTTCAGAGGTCAAACTCGATGTTCTGGCAGCTCTGTCCCAGCCTCAGCCATTCCATAACTCCGTGACCCCGTAACTCCAAAATCCCAGGATTTTTAGAGGTCGAACTCAACGTTCTTGGAGACCTTTCCCCACATTTCCCCCCTGAATCCCAACAAATCCTCACCTGTCCCTCTTCCCTCCCTCCAGCGACCTCCAGGCTCCGTTGGAAAGCCTGGAATTGGCCTTCTGCTCCCTCGTTCCCGCCGACCTCGCCTTCCTCTCCCAAAGCTTCCACGCCCCGGCCCTCAAGAGGTTGGACCTGAGCGGCCACGACTTCTCCCAAGGCCTCCTGGAGCCTCTGCGGCTGCTCCTGGAGGAAACCTCGGCCTCGCTGCTGCACCTGGATCTCATGGAATGCCGCATGGCCGACTCCCACCTGGACGCGCTGCTGCCCACGCTGCGCCGCTGCTCCCGCCTGCGCTTCCTGGGACTCTACGGCAACTCCCTGTCCACGGCCGCGCTCAAGGATCTGCTCCAGAAAACCCTGGAGCTGCCCGACCTCCACCTGGTCGTGTATCCCTTCCCCGTGGATTGCTACAAGCCGGAGCCGCCGGAGCCGGAATCCGATTGGAATTTCGAGGAGCCGGTGGACGAGGAGCTTCTGGCGGCGGCCGACGCCGAGTTTTGCCGGATGCTGGCGAATTCCGGGAGGGCCGACCTGGTCTGGACTTCCAACCCCTACGGCCACGGAGCCCTGGACTTCTTCTCCTTGTGATGTGGGACAAGCTCGGAGCCTCCGTGCTGGAAAAGCGGCTCCGCCCAAATTCCAAATCCTTCATCCCAAAATCCGCGCGTTTCCCGCCTCATCCCCGTGGGTTTTTTCCTTTATTTCGGTGCTTTTCCAGCTGGTTTTTGTATTTTTCCAGCTCATCCTGATGTTTTGTGGTTTGTTTTAGGATTTTTCCATCCAGTTTTGATGTTTTTCCCACCCCAATCCCAAAGTTTTTCCTGGAACGTTTGTTGCCGCGTCCGGAGGGGAAAAGGCCTTGAATTCCCATTTATTCCTATGGGACATTATTTAAGTATGAAATAAATGTTCACTAATTATTTATCAGTAATTAGTTATTAATTAATTAGCTGCCACCACCCAAATCCCCCAAGCCTTCATCCCAAATCCCCAAACTCTTCATCCCAAATTCCCAAATCCCCAAATCCTTCATCCCAAATCCCCAAATCTTTCATCCCAAACCCTTCACCCCAAATTCCCAATCCTGAAATCCCCCATTCCAAATCCCCATCCCAAATCCCCAAATCCATCATCCCAAATCCCCAAATCCTTGATCCAAACTTACCAAATCCTTCATCCCAAATCCTCAAACCCTTCTTTCCAAATTCCCCATCCCAAAGTTCCCAAATCCTTCATCTCAAATCCTTCATCCCAAATTCCCAAATCCCCAAAACTTTCATCCCAAATCCTTCATCCCAAATCCTCAAATCCTTTATCACAAATTCACCATCCCAAAAATCCCCAAATCCTTCACCCCAAATCCTTCACCTCAAATTCCAAATTTCCAAATGCCCAAACCCTTCATCCAAAATCCCCAAATCCTCCCAAATCCTTGGTCCAAAGATCCCAAGTCCTTCATCCCAAATCCCCAAATCCTTGGTCCAAAATTCCTGAATCCTTCATCCCAAATACCCCATTCCAAACCCTTCATCCTAAATTCCCAAATCCCCAAATCCTTCATCCCAAATTCTTCCTCCCAAATTCCCAAATCCTTTATCCCAAATCCTTAATCTGAAAACTCCCAAACCCTTCATCCCAAGTCCCCAAATCCCAAATCCTTCATCCCAAACCCCAAATCCTTCATCCCAAAACCTTCATCCCAAACCCCAAAACTTTCATCCCAAATCCCCAAATCCTTCATCGCAGATCCTTCATCCCAAATCCTTCATTCCAAATCCTTAATCCCAAACCCTAAATCCTTCATCCCAAATCCCCAAATCCTTCATCTGAAATTCCAAATTCCCAAGCCCCAATTCCTCCATCCCAAATCATCAAATCCTCGATCCCAAATCCCCAAATCCGTCATCCCAAAGTTCCCAAATCCTTCATCCCAAATCTTTCATCCCAAATCCTTCATCCCAAATCCTCAAACCCTTCTTTCCAAATTCCCCATCCCAAAGTTCCCAAATCCTTCAACCCAAATTCCCAAATCCCCAAATCCTTCATCCCAAATCCTCAAATCCTTTATCACAAATTCACCATCCCAAATCCCCAAGTCCTTCAACCCAAATCCCCAAACCTGCCATCCCAAAAATCCCCAAATCCTTCACCCCAAATCCCCAAATCCTTCGTCTCAAATTCCAAATTTCCAAATGCCCAAACCCTTCATCCAAAATCCCAAAATCGTCCCGAATCCTTGGTCCAAAGATCCCAAGTCCTTCATCCCAAATCCCCAAATCCTTGGTCCAAAATTCCTGAATCCTTCATCCCAAATACCCCATTCCAAACCCTTCATCCTAAATTCCCAAATCCCCAAATCCTTCATCCCAAATCTCCCAAATCCTACATCCCAAATCCTCAAATCCTTCATCCCAAAGTTCCCAAATTCTTCATCCCAAATCCTTCATCCCAAATCCCCAAATCCTTGATCCAAACTCCCCAAATCCTTGATCCAAAATCCCCAAATCTTTCATCCAAAATCTCCCAAATCCCTCACCCCAAAATCCAAAATCCCTCACCCCAAAATCCAAAATCCTTCATCCCAAATCCCCAAATTCTTCACCTCAGATCCTTCATCCCAAATCCCCAAATCCTTTGTCTCAAATTCCAAATTCCGGAGCCCCAATTCCACCATCCCAAATCATCAAATCCTCCATCCCAAATCCACAAATCCTTCATTCCAAATCCTTCATTCCAAATCCCCAAACCCTTCATCCCAAATTCCAAATTCCCAAGCCCCAATTCCTCCATCCCAGATCCCCAAATCCCCAAATCCTTCATCCCAAATCCCAAATCCTTCATCCCAAACCCCAAATCCTTTATCCCCAAATCCTTCATCCCAAATTCCCCAAATCCTTCATCCCAAATCCCAAATCCCCAAATCCTTCATCCTGAATTCCAAATTCCCAAGCCGCAATTCCTTCATCCCAAATCATCAAATCCTCCATTCCAGATCCCCAAACCCCAAATCCTTCATCCCAAATCCCAAATCCCAAATCCCCAAATCCATCATCTCAAATTCCAAATTCCCAAGCCCCAATCCCTTCATCCCAAATCATCAAATCCTCCATCCCAAATCCCCAAATGCCCCAAACCCTTCACCCCAAATCCCCAAATCCTTCATCCCAAATCCTTCATCCCAAATCTTTCATCCCAAATCCCTCATCCGAAATCCCCAAATTCTTCATCTCAAATTCCAAATTCCTCAGCCCCAATTCCTCCATCCCAGATCCCCAAATCCACAAATCCTTCATCCCAAATTCTTCATCCCAAGCCCCAAACCCTTCATCCCAAATCCCCAAATCCTTGATCCAAACTCCCCAAATCCTTGGTCCAAAGTTCCCAAATCGTTCATCCCAAATCCCCCGAATCCTTCACCCCAAAATCCCAAATCCTTCATCCCAAAGTTCCCAAATCCTTCATCCCAAATCCCCAAATCCTTCATCCCAAATCCTTCATCCCAAATCCTTCATCCCAAATCCCCAAATCCTTCATCTCAAATCTCCCATCCTAAATTCCCAAATCCCCCATCCCAAATCCCCAAACCCTTCATTCCAAATCCCCAAATCCCAAATCCTCGATCCAAAGTTCCCAAACTCCTCCTCCCAAATTCCCAAATCCTTAATCTGAAAACCCCAAACCCTTGGTCCCAAGTCCCCAGATCCCAAATCCTTCATCCCAAATCCCTCATCCCAAATTCCCAAATCCTTTATCCCAAATCCTTAATCTGAAATCCCCCAAATCCTTCATCCCAAGTCCTCAGATCCCAAATCCTTCATCCCAAATCTCCCAAATCCTTCATCTCAAATTCCAAATTCCCAAGCCCCAATCCCTCCATCCCAAATCATGAAATCCTCCATCCCAAATCCCCAAATGCCCCAAACCCTTCATCCCAAACCCCAAATCCTTCATCCCAAACCCCAAATCCTTCATCCCAAAATCAAAATTCCCAAGCCGAAATCCTTCATCCCAAATCCCCAAATCCTTCATCTCAAATTCCAAATTCCTCAGCCCCAATTCCTCCATTCCAGATCCCCAAATGCCCCAAATCCCTCATCCCAAATCCTTCATCCCAAATCCCAAATCCCCAAATCCTTCATCTCAAATTCCAAATTCCCAAGTCCCAATCCCTTCATCCCAAATCATCAAATCCTCAATCCCAAATCCCCAAATGCCCCAAATCCTTCATCCCAAACCCCAAATCCCAAATCCCCAAATCCTCCATCCCAAATCCCCAAATCCCCAAATCCCCAAATCCTTCACCCCAAATCCCCAAATCCTTAATCTCAAATCTCCCATCCCAAATCCCCAAATCCCTCATCCCAAATCCCCAAATCCTCGATCCAAAGTTCCCAAACTCTTCCTCCCAAATCCCCAAATCCCTCATCCCAAATCCCCAAATCCTTCGTCTCAAATTCCAAATTCCCAGGCCCCAATTCCTCCATCCCAAATCATCAAATCCTCGATCCCAAATCCCCAAATCCCCAAATCCTTCATCCCAAATCCCAAATCCTTCACCCCAAATCCTTCATCCCAAACCCCAAACTCTTCGTTCCAAACCCCAAATCCTTCATCCCAAATCCCCAAATCCTTCATCCCAAATCCCCAAATCCTTCATCCCAAATTCCAAATTCCCAAGCCCCAATTCCTCCATCCCAGATCCCCAAATCTCCAAATCCTTCATTCCCAAATCCCCAAATCCTTCATCCCAAACCCCAAATCCTTCATCCCAAACCCCCAAATCCTTGATCCCAAATCCTTGATCCGAAATCCCCAAATCCCTCATCCCAAATCCCCAAATCCCCATCCCAAACCCAAATCCTTCATCCCAAATCCCTCATCCCAAATTCCCAAATCCTTTATCCCAAATCCTTAATCTGAAAACCCCAAACTCTTCGTCCCAAACCCCAAATCCCAAATCCTTCATCCCAAATCCCCAAATCCCCAAATCTCCAAATCCTTCATTCCCAAATCCCCAAATCCTTCATCCCAAATCCCCAAATCCTTGATCCCAAATCCTTGATCCCAAATCCCAAATCCTTCATCCCAAATCCCAAATCCCAAATCCTTCGTCCCAAATCCCAAATCCCAAATCTCCAAATCCTCGATCCAAAGTTCCCAAACTCCTCCTCCCAAATTCCCAAATCCTTTATCCCAAATCCTTGATCCCAAATCCCCATCCCAAACCCAACCCCTTCATCCCAAACCCCAACTGCAGGATTTAAAGTAGGATTGAGTTTTTTGGGATTTTCTGGGAATTTTCCAGCCTCCAGCAAAGGAGCAGAACTGGGACAGGGAAACCCTTCCCGAAATTCCTTCCCTCCATCCCAACCCCATCCTCCACGATGGTTCCCTCGCAGTTTTGGTCGTTTTTTAGGGGTTTTTGGTGATTTTTTGGGGTTTTTTGGGGGCTTCCTTGGTGGTTTTTGGGGTTTTTTTTGGGGGTTTTTTTTTGGTGTTTTTGGGGGTTTTTTTGGTGATTTTTGGGGTATTTTGAGGCTTTCTTGGTGGGTTTTTTGGGCTTTCTTGGTGCTTTTTTGGGGTTTTTTTGGTCTTTTTTTGGGGTTATTTTTGGTGTTTTTTGGATCTTTGTGTTTTTTTTGAGGTTTTTTTGCTGATTTTTTGGGGGTTTTGGGGGCTTTCTTGGTAGGTTTTTTGGGGTTTTTTGGGTATTTTTTGGTGTTTTTTTGAGGGTTTTTTGGGGCTTTGTCAGTCATCTTTTGGGGTTTTTTTTTTTTTTGGTGTTTTTGGGGTTTTTTGGTGATTTTCTGGGGTTTTTTTGGGCTTTCTTGGTGCTTTTTTGGGGGTTTTTTGGTGATTTTGGGGTGTTTTTGGGGGGCTTTCTAAGTGTTTTTTTGGGGCTTTCTTGGTGGTTTTTTGGGGTTTTTTGGTGATTTTTTTGGGGGTTTTGGGGGCTTTCTTGATAGGTTTCGGGGGGGGGTTTTTGGTGATTTTTTGGGGGTTTTGGGGGCTTTCTTGGTAGGTTTTTTGGGGTTTTTTTGGGTATTTTTTGGTGTTTTTTGGGGGCTTTTGGGGGGCTTTCTCGGTGGTTTTTTGGGAGTTTTTTTGGAGTTTTTTTGGGAATTTCTCGGTGGTTTTT
Source organism: Agelaius tricolor (assembly GCF_023055355.1). NCBI lineage: Eukaryota > Metazoa > Chordata > Aves > Passeriformes > Icteridae > Agelaius > Agelaius tricolor. Next base: position 95,410,528 of record NW_027269262.1, on the reverse strand, counting down.
TGGGTTTTTTTTGGTGATTTTTTGGGGTATTTTGGGGCTTTCTTGGTGGTTTTTTGAGGTTTTTTTGGTGCTTTTTTGGGGGTTTTGGGGGCTTTCTTGATAGGTTTCGGGGGGGTTTTTTTGGTGTTTTTGGGGGTTTCTTGGGGCTTTCTTGGTGGTTTTTTGGGGTTTTCTTGGTGTTTTTTTGGGAGTTTTTTTGCTGATTTTTTTGCTGATTTTTGGGGTTTTTTTGGTGTTTTTGGGGGGGTTTTGGGGGCTTTCTTGGTGCTTTTTTGGGGATTTTTTGTTTTTTTTAGGGCTTTTTTGGGGTTTTTTTGGAGCGTTCTTGGTGCTTTTTTGGGGTTTTTTTGGTGATTTTGGGGGTTTTTTGGGGGGCTTTCTTAGTGGTTTTTTGGGGGTGTTTTGGTGGTTTTTTGGGGTTTTTGGGGCTTTCTTGGTGCTTTTTTGGGGTTTTTTTGGTGATTCTTTGGGGTTTTTTGGGGTTTTCTTGGTGGTTTTTTGGGTGTTTTTTTTGGTATTTTGGGGGGTTTTTTGGGGACTTTCTTGGTGGTTTTTTGGGGCTGTCTTCGTGATTTTGGGGGTGTTTTTGGTCGTTTTTTTGGGGGCTTTCTTGGTGGTTTTTTGGGTTGTTTTTTGGTGTTTTTTTCAGGGGTTTTTTTGGTGATTTTTTGGGGTTTTTTTTGGGCTTTCTTGGTGCTTTTTTGGGGGATTTTTTTGTGTTTTTCGGGGTTTTTTTGGGTTTTTTTTTGTGATTTTTCGGGGATTTTCTTGGTGGTTTTTTGCGGGTTTTTTTGGGCGTTCTTGGTGCTTTTTTGGGGGTTTTTTGGTGATTTTGGGGGTTTTTTGGGGGGCTTTCTAAGTGGTTTTTTGGGGGTGTTTTGGTGGTTTTTTGGGGTTTTTGGGGCTTTCTTGGTGCTTTTTTGGGGCTTTTTTGGTGATTCTTTGGGGTTTTTTGGGGTTTTCTTGGTGGTTTTTTGGGTGTTTTTTTGGTGTTTTGGGGGGTTTTTTGGGGACTTTCTTGGTGTTTTTTTGGGGCTGTCTTCGTGATTTTGGGGGTGTTTTTGGTCGTTTTTTTGGAGGCTTTCTTGGTGGTTTTTTGGGAGTTTTTTGGGTGATTTTTGGGGTATTTTGGGCCTTTCTTGATGGTTCTTTCAATGGCAACCAACATCCTCCATGCCGCCCCCAGTGCATTCCAGGCACGCCTTTATTCCCGTTCCGGGCCCTTCACGGCGCCGCCATCGCCGCTCCCGCCTCCTCTGCCGCTCTTTCCTCCCGCAGGATTCCCAAAATCTCCCCGCGGAGCCGATGCTCCTTCCCTTGCCAAACAAAATGCGTCGGGGGCTGCTGGGGCCCGGCGCGGCAGCGAAACCCCGGGCTCAGCTCCTGCGCCAGGGCCCAGCGCACCAACCCGACGGCGCCGGCGCTGCGCGGCGCGGGGTGGTAGAGGCGCCCGTTCCGCGGGCACACCGCCAGCATCCCCGGCTGGAACGGCACCGTCAGCTCGGGCCCGGCGCCGCCGTAGGAGAGCAGGGAACTCCCGCCGGGCCCGGGCAGGATCTGGGTGAAAACCACGGGGACGTCGGCGCAGCGCAGGAAATTGCGCTCGCGGCCGCAGCGCGACACGAAGGGGAAACGCTCCTGGTAACGGCCGCAGCGGTTCCGCTCCAGGTGCCGGAAAAAGAAGGAAAGGAATCCAACGTCTGGGAGAGAGAGGGGGGGAATTTGGGGGAAATCAGAGCTGGGAGTTTTGGGGTGGGTTAATGGGGTTTTTTTGGGTGAGGATCGGTTGTTTTGGCGGATTTTTGAGGTTTTTTAAACGGCTCTTGGCTGGGGTTTTTTGGGTTTTCATGGAGAATTTTTGTTGGCGTTTTTGGGGTTTTTTTGGGGTGTTTTCTGTGGGTTTTGGGGGTGTTTCTGGTCATTCTTGTGATGGGTTTTGGGGTTTTTTTGGTGTTATTTGACGTTTTTCAGGTAGTTTTTTATAGTGGTTTAGTAGGGTTTTTTGGAGGATTTTTTGTGGGTTTTGGCAGTTTTTTGGGTGTTTTGGACGGTTTTTTTCCTTTTTTGAAGGATTAAATCCTAATGTAGGCTCAAATCCCAATTAATAACCAAATCCTAATTAACATTCAGCTCCAAATTAACAAGGGGAATAATTAATCAGGTTAATTAGGGCGGTACCTTTGAAGCAGGTGATGAAGTTCTTGACTTTGGTGTCATCCAGGAAAAGCTGCAGAAAAAGCAGGAAAAACGCCTCAAAAAGGTGGAGTTTTCCCCAAAAAAACTCGGGATTTTTCTCTGGAATGGATTTGGGGTCTGTCCTGGATCCTTTTGGGATCTTTTTAGGGGGATCCAGCTGGGATTTGCCCTGGGATTTTTGGGATTTTTTTTTGGATCTGCTCCGAGTCCATGGAAAGGTTTTTTTTGGGATTCCTTTGGAATCTGAGTGAGATATGGCTGGGATCTGGCCAGGATCCAGTTGGGATTTGTTTGGGATTTATCTGGGTTTAATTCGAGTTTAATCGAGGTTTAATCTGGGTTTAATCTGAAATTATTTTGGGATCTGATCAGGATCCTCCCGGGATTTCTGTGGGATCCACCCTGGGATTTTTGCGGGATCTGCCCAGAATCCAGGCGGGATCCATTGCCCAGAACCCCCTCCCGACCCCCCATCCCTTATCGATCCCTTATCCATCCCTTATCAGTTCCCCTCACCTGTCCTTGGTGATCTACGTAATAAAAATACTCGCGGATTCCAGGCTCCGGCCGCTGTCCCTGCTGGTACGGGAGCCCCGGGCGCGAGCAGAGCCGCAGCACCGCCCCCACCCTCATCGCGACAGCGAGCGCCGACCCCCGACAGGGCCGGGCCACCTCCCTATCGCGACAGGCGACAGCGACGGCCGCGCAACCGGCGCCACCCGGAAGTGGCCGTCTGGGGGGACCGCAATGTGTGAGCACCGCGGGTGGTGCGGCAGTGAAAAGGTTCCGGGGGGAAAGCGGAAATCGAAGGAGAAGGGCCGGGGGGCCGGGGGTCCCGCGGTTATAGGGGAGCCTATAGATCACCAGATCCTATAGAATCCCTCTAGAGACCCCTCAGAGCTTCTCTATAGGGGCTCAGAGCCATAAAAAGCCTCAGCGACCCCATAAAAAACCCTCCATAGGCCCCTTTAGGGCTGCGCGCCCTCATAGATGCGCCCCCCCCCCGGCGGCGGCTTCCCCCCATTTTGCCCTCAGGGCCCTCAGGATCCCAGAGGCGCCGGGAAAAGCTCCCGGCTGAGGGAAAAAGTTGGAAAATGAAGCGGAAAAGCTCCGGGCTGAGGGAAAAAGTTGGAAAAATGAGGCGGAAAAATCTCGGGCTGAGGTAAAAAGCAGCGGGATGAGGTAGAAAAAGACGTGGGATGGGGGGGAGAAATAGCGGCATGAGGGGAAAATTGGAACATGAGGGGGGAAATTGGAAAATGAGGGGGGGATACCACAAAATGAGGGGGAAAATGCCAAAATTGAGGGGGGAAAACACCAGGATGAGGGGAAAACCACTGGGATAAGGGGGGAAATACCAAAATTAGGTGAAAAAAAAAAAAAGAGGGGGATAAGCAGTGAAATGTGGTAAAACCCCACCAAAATCAGATGAGAAGACACTGGGCTGAGGCAAAAAATATGAAAATAAGATGTAAAATCACTGGGATGAGGGAAACATTACTGGGATAAGGGGAAAATTTCCAAAATTATGTAAAAATCTGAGGCGATAAGGGCCAAAACACAAAAATGAGGTGGGAAAATAACGGAATAAGGCCCAAAGTATTAAAATGAAGTTGAAAATGACCAGAATGAGGGGAGAAATATTGGGATAAAGTAAAAAACCTCCAAATTTAGGTGGAAAAAATCAAAACAAGGGAGAAAAACACCGGAATGAGGGGGAAAATGATGGGATGGGGGGGAAATAGCAAAATGAGGTGGAAATGCAGCAAAATGAGTCAGAAAACAGAGAAATGAGGTGGAAAACCACTGGGATGAGGGGAAAACTACCAAAATTATGTAAAAATCTGAGGGGATAAGGGCCAAAACACAAAAATGAGGTGGGAAAATAGAATAAGGCCCAAAATATTAAAATGAAGTTGAAATGACCAGAATGAGGGGGGAAATATTGGGATAAAGTAAAAAAAAAACCCCAAATTTAGGTGGAAAAAAATCAAAATAAGGGAGAAAAACACCAGAATGAGGGGGAAAATAATGGGATGAGGGAGGGAATAGCAAAATTAGGTGGAAAAGCAGCAAAATGAGGCAGAAAACAGAGAAACGTGGTGGAAAACAACTGGGATGAGGGGGGAAATACAAAAATGAGGCTGAAAACCACCAGGATGAGGGAAAAATACTGGGAAAAAGTGGGAAAATGGTGGGATGAGACAAACCTACTAAAATGAGGTGGAAAAACACCGGTGTAAAGTTAAAAAAAAAAACAGGAATGAGGTGGAAAAACCACCAAAATGAGGTGAAAACCCACCAAAATGAGGTGGGAATGAAGGAAATAATGGAGGATTCTTGGAGTGGGATAAGGATCAGGAGAGATCCCTCAGGAAATTCCATCTGGGAAGGACAAACTTGGGATCTGGGATAGGATGAGTTTATTTCCAACAGAATCAGAGCAGGACAACAAGAGCCCAAATCCGACCTTCTCCTCCCCCAATTCCCTCGTTCCCGGCTTTCCCTCAATCCCTCCGGCCATTCCGGGGGAGTTTTCCATGGATTTCTCCAAGGTGACTCCATCCCACAGCGAGTTTTCCATGGATTTCTCAACTATGGGAATTTTCCATGGATTTCTCAACCATGGGAGAGTTTTCCATGGATTTCTCCATGGTGAATCCATCCCACAGCGAGTTTTCCATGGATTTCTCGACGATGGGAGAGTTTTCCATGGATTTCTCAGCTATGGGAGAGTTTTCCATGGAGTTCTCCAAGGTGACTCCATCCCACAGCAAGTTTTCCATGGATTTCTAAACCATGGGAGTTTTCCATGGATTTCTCCAAGGTGACTCCATCCCACAGCGAGTTTTCCATGGATTTCTAAACCATGGGAGTTTTCCATGGATTTCTCCAAGGTGAATCCATCCCACAGCGAGTTTTCCATGGATTTCTCGGCTATGGGAGAGTTTTCCATGGATTTCTCAACTATGGGAGAGTTTTCCATGGATTTCTCCAAGGTGACTCCATCCCACAACGAGTTTTCCATGGATTTCTCAACCATGGGAGTTTTCCATGGATTTCTCAACCGTGGGAGTTTTCCATGGAGTTCTCCAAGATGAATCCATCCCACAATGACTTTTCCATGGATTTCTCGGCTATGGGAGTTTTCCATGGATTTCTCCAAGGTGACTCCATCCCACAGCGAGTTTTCCATGGATTTCTCAACTATGGGAGTTTTCCATGGATTTCTCAACCATGGGAGAGTTTTCCATGGATTTCTCCATGGTGAATCCATCCCACAGCGAGTTTTCCATGGATTTCTCGACGATGGGAGTTTTCCATGGATTTCTCCAAGATGAATCCATCCCACAACGAGTTTTCCATGGATTTCTCGGCTATGGGAGAGTTTTCCATGGATTTCTCCAAGGTGACTCCATCCCACAGCAAGTTTTCCATGGATTTCTCAACCATGGGAGAGTTTTCCATGGATTTCTCAGCTATGGGAGAGTTTTCCATGGAGTTCTCCAAGGTGACTCCATCCCACAGCAAGTTTTCCATGGATTTCTTGGCTATGGGAGAATTTTCCATGGATTTCTCGAAGGTGAATCCATCCCACAGCGAGTTTTCCATGGATTTCTCAACTATGGGAGTTTTCCATGGATTTCTCAACCATGGGAGTTTTCCACGGATTTCTCCATGGTGAATCCATCCCACAGCGAGTTTTCCATGGATTTCTTGGCTATTGGAATTTTCCATGGATTTCTCGGCTATGGGAGTTTTCCATGGATTTCTCCAAGGTGACTCCATCCCACAGCGACTTTTCCATGGATTTCTCGGCTATGGGAGTTTTCCATGGATTTCTCCAAGGTGAATCCATCCCCAGCTAAGTTTTCCATGGATTTCTCCAAGGTGAATCCATCCCCAGGTAAGTTTTCCATGGATTTCTCCAAGGTGACTCCATCCCACTGCAAGTTTTCCATGGATTTCTCCAAGGTGAATCCATCCCCAGGTAAGTTTTCCATGGATTTCTCCGTGAATCCATCCCCAGGTAAGTTTTCCATGCATTTTCCAACGCGAATCCATCCCACGGCAAGAGTTTTCCATGGATTTCTCCATGACAATTCCTCATGGATTTTTCCAAGGGGTCAATCCTTGGGGAACATCCTGCTCCAAAGGTTTTATCCTCCATGGGATTCCTCCCAGGAATCTGCTCCTTCTTTTCCCGCGGATCAGCAGATCCCTGCCAAGATCCAGCTCCAGGATGAGCTTCCCGTCGGACGCGCCGCGGAATTTTTGGGAATTTCCACTCCAGCACCATGGAATCATCTCCAGAGTCGTTTCTTTGCGAAATTCCCGCTCTGGAATTCCATCTGTGCCCGGATTGGTTTCTTCCAACTTAATTCTTGCTCCGGAGGCGTCGCCGCCGCTCCCGACGGGACCGGCTGGACACGGGAGAAGCTTCCGGAAGCGTCCCGTGGAATCCAGCCCCGGAGCCTCCCGGGATTTTGGCCATGCAAAGCCAATCCTGATGGACAAACACCGGGATGGGCTGGAAAAATAATGAAATGAGAGGAAAAATACCGGGATGAGGAGGAAAACTATCGGGATGAGGGGAAAAACTATCGAGGAGGAAAAACTATCGGGATGGAGAGGAAAAAAACTCAAACTGTGGCAGAAAAGCTACAAAATCAGGGAAAAGCTTGGGATGGGGAGGAAAAAAAAGCGGGATGAGCTGGAAAAATACTGAGAACAGATGGAAAAGCACCGAAAAAAAGGGGGAAAAAAAACCACTGGAATGAGGCGGGAAAGCGCCGGGATGAGGCGGAAAACGCCCGGATTTCGGAAAAAGGAGGCGGCGGCGCTTTTCCAGCACGGAGGCTCCGAGCTTTTCCCACATCACAAGGAGAAGTAGTCCAGGGTTCCGTGGCCGTAGGGGTTGTAAGTCCAGACGAGGTCGGTCCTCCCGGAATTCGCCAGCAGCTGGGAAATCTCCGCCGTGGCCGCCGCCAAACGTTCGCCATCCATGGGCTCCTCGTAAATCCGCCGGGATCCCGGGACGCGGCGCGGCGGCTCCGGCTTGTAGCAATCCACGGGGAAGGGATACACGACCAGGTGGAGGTCGGGCAGCTCCAGGGTTTTCTGGAGCAGATCCTTGAGCGCGGCCGTGGACAGGGAGTTGCCGTAGAGTCCCAGGAAGCGCAGGCGGGAGCAGCGGCGCAGCGTGGGCAGCAGCGCGTCCAGGTGGGAGTCGGCCATGCGGCATTCCATGAGATCCAGGTGCAGCAGCGAGGCCGAGGTTTCCTCCAGGAGCAGCCGCAGAGGCTCCAGGAGGCCTTGGGAGAAGTCGTGGCCGCTCAGGTCCAACCTCTTGAGGGCCGGGGCGTGGAAGCTTTGGGAGAGGAAGGCGAGGTCGGCGGGAACGAGGGAGCAGAAGGCCAATTCCAGGCTTTCCAACGGAGCCTGGAGGTCGCTGGAGGGAGGGAAGAGGGACAGGTGAGGATTTGTTGGGATTCAGGGGGGAAATGTGGGGAATGAGAGCTGGGATTGCATCCATGGGATCGTGGGATTGTGGGATGGGTGAGATTGGGAAAGACCTTCAAGAACATCGAGTTTGACCTCTGAAAATCCTGGGAGTTTGGAGTTACGGGGTCATGGAATCATGGAATTACTCAGGTCAGGAAAGGACTCTAAGACCATCAAGATCAAGGTTTGAGAATCATGGAATTATGGGATCACAGAGCCATGGAATTGTGGAATCAAATAATGGAATCATGGAATTACTCAGGTTGGGAAAGGACTGCAACACCATCAGGTTTGATACCTGAGGATCGTGGGATCATGGAGTTATGGAATGAGTGCGGTTGGGAAAGGTCTCCAAGAACACCAAGTTTGACCTCTAAAAATCCTGGGATTTTGGAGTTATGGGGTCATGGAATTGTGGAATGCCTCAGGTTGGGAAAGGTCTCCAACACCATCAGGGTTTGACATCTGAGGCTCATGGGATCATGGAGTTATGGAATTATGGATCCATGAAATTGTGGGGTCATGGAGTTGCGTGGTCATGGAATCGTGGAGTTATGGAATGACTGAGATTGGGGAAAACTTCCAAGAGCATCGAGTTCAAGGTTTGAAATTCATGAAATCACGGAATTGTGGGATCATGGAGTTCTGGGATCATGGGATCTGTGATCATAATTCGTGGGATTGTGGAATGTGGGATTATGGAATGCTGGGATCCCAGAGTTCTGGAGCCATGGAGAGACTCTTTGGGAGAGGAAGGCGAGGTCGGCGGGAACGAGGGAGCAGAAGGCCAATTCCAGGCTTTCCAACGGAGCCTGGAGGTCGCTGGAGGGAGGGAAGAGGGACAGGTGAGGATTTGTTGGGATTCAGGGGGGAAATGTGGGGAAAGATCTCCAAGAACATCGAGTTCGACCTCTAAAAACCCTGGGATTTTGGAGTTATGGGATCATGGAGTTATGGAATGGCTGAGGTTGGGAAAGGTCTCCAAGAACGTCGAGTTTGACCTCTAAAAATCCTGGGATTTTGGAGTTATGGGATCATGGAGTTATGGAATGGCTGAGGTTGGGAAAGGTCTCCAAGAACATCAAGTTTGACCTCTGAAAATCCTGGGATTTTGGAGTTATGGGATCATGGAGTTATAGAACGACTCAGGTTGGGACAGAGCTGCAAGAACATCGAGTTTGACTTCTGAAAATCCTGGGATTTGGGAACAATTGGATCATGGAATTATGGAATTACTCAGGTCAGGAAAGGATTCCAAGACCATCAAGTTCAAGGTTTCAAAATCATGGAATTATGGGATCAGGGAGCAATGGAACTGTGGAATGGCTGAACTTGAGAAAGATCTCCAAGAAAACCAGGTTTGACCTCTAAAAATCCTGGGATCTTGGAATGATGGGATCATGGGGTCATGGAATGGCTGAGGTTGGGAAAGGTCTTCAAGAACATCAAGCTCCAGGTTTGAGAATCATGGAATTATGGAATCATGGGGTCATGGAATTGTGGAATGAAATCGTGGAATCATGGAATGACTCAAGTTGGGAAAGGTCTCCAACACCATCAGGGTTGACATCTGAGGATCGTGGGATCATGGAGTTATGGAATGAGTGCGGTTGGGGAAAACCTCCAAGACCACCAAGTTCAAGGTCTGAGAATCATGGAATTATGGGATCACAGAGCCATGGAATTGTGGAATGACTGAAGTTGGGAAAGATCTCCAAGAACATCAAGTTTGACCTCTGAAATCCTGGGATTTTGGAATGATGGGATCATGGGATTACGGAATGGCTGAGGCTGGGAAAGGTTTCCAAGAACATCAGGGTCCAGGTTTGAGAATCTTGGAATTATGGGATCATGGGGTCACGGAATTGTGGAACCAAATAATGGAATTATGGAATTATTCAGGTTGGGAAAGGTCTCCAACACCATCAGGTTTGACACCTGAGGATCATGGGATCATGGAGTTATGGAAGTATGGATCCATAAGATTATGGGGTCAGGCATTTGTGTGTTCATGGAATCATGGCGTTATGGAATGGCTGAGGTTGGGGAAAAGCTCCAGGACCATCAACTTCAAGCTTAGAAAATCATGAAATCACGGAATTGTGGGATCATGGAGTTCTGGGATCATGGGATCTGTGGTCATAATTCATGGAATTGTGGAATGTGGGATTATGGAATGCTGGGATCCCAGAGTTCTGGAGCCATGGAGAGACTCCTTGGGAGAGGAAGGCGAGGTTGGAGGGAGCAGAAGGCCAATTCCAGGCTTTCCAACGGAGCCTGGAGGTCGCTGGAGGGAGGGAAGAGGGACAGGTGAGGATTTGTTGGGATTCAGGGGGGAAATGTGGGGAATGAGAGCTGGGATTGCATCCATGGGATCGTGGGATTGTGGGATGGGTGAGGTTGGGACAGAGCTCCAAGAACATCGAGTTTGACCTCTGAAAATCCTGGGAGTTTGGAGTTACGGGGTCATGGAATCATGGAATTACTCAGGTCAGGAAAGGACTCTAAGACCATCAAGATCAAGGTTTGAGAATCATGGAATTATGGGATCATGGAGCAATGGAATTGTGGAATGGCTGAACTTGAGAAAGATCTCCAAGAAAACCAGGTTTGACCTCTGAAATCCTGGGATTGTGGAATTATGGGGTCATGGAGTTATGGAATGGCTGAGGTTGGGAAAGGTTTCCAAGAACATCAAGGTCAAGGTTTGAGAATCATGGAATTATGGGATCATGGGGTCCCGGAATTGTGGAATCAAATAATGGAATTATGGAATGGCTGAGGTTGGGAAAGAGCTCCAAGGACATCAAGTTCGACCTCTGAAAATCCTGGGATTTTGGAATGATGGGATCATGGAATTACGGAATTACTCGGGTCGGGAAAGGTGTTCAACGCCATCATCTTTGACATTTCAGGATCGTGGGAGTTATGGAATTATGGAATGGCTGAGATTGAGGAATATCTCCAAGACCATCAAGTTGTACCTTTGAGAATCATGGAATTATGGGGTCATGGAGCCAGGGAATTGTGGAATTGTGGAGTTATGGGGTCTTGGGATCGTGGAGTTATGGAATCAGGCAACCATGGGATATTGGGATCATGGAGTTATGGAATTAGGCAATCATGGGATATTGGGATTCTGGGATCAGGGAGTCATGAACTTATGGGATCATGGAGTTATGAGGTCATGGAGCCATTGAAGTTGGAAAAGACTTCCAGAGCATCACGTCCAACCTTTTGGAATTCTGGAAACAAGGAATTATGGGATCATGGAGTCAGGAAATCATAGAGTTAGGGAATCATGGAGTCATGGACTATTGGTACAATGGGATCATGGGAACCTGGGATCATCAAATTGGAAAAGATCTCCAAGACCATCGAGACCAAACCTTGGGAATCGTGGACCAAGGAATTATGGGATCATGAAATTATGGGATGACGGAATCACTGAGCCATGAGCTATTGAGACAATGGAATCATGGGAACAATGAGATGATGAATTCCTGGAATCGTGGGATCATTAAGATTGGAGAAGACCTCCAAGACCATCAAGCCCAACCTTTGGGAATCTTGAAATTAAGGAATTATGGGATCTTGGAATTATGGGATGGTGGAATTGTTGAGTCGTAAGATATTGGGATGATGGGATCACGGGAATGTTGGGATAATGAAATCCTGGAACCATGGAGTCACTAAGATTGGAGAAGACCTCCAAGATTGCCAAGTTCAGCCTTGGAGAATCCTGGAATCACTGAATTTTGGGATCATGGAATGATGGGACAATGGAATCACTCTGAGTCAGGAACTATTGGGATAAGGGAATCATGGGAACATGGGGATAATGAAATCCTGGAACCACGGGATCACTCAGGCTGGGAAAGGCCCCCAAGACCATCAAGCCTGACCTCTGAGACCCCTGGAATTGTGGGATGATGGGATTGTTGAGTCATAAAATCTCAGGATTACAGAATATTGGGACAGTAACATCTTGGAATCACGGGGTCACAAAGATTGGAGAAGACTTCCAAGATCGCCAAGTTCAGCCTTTGGGATTCCTGGGATCTTGGAATGATGGGATCATGGAATCACTGAGTCATTGAGCTATTGAGACCATGGAATCATGGGAACAATGAGATGATGAATTTCTGGAATTGTGGGATCATTGAGATTGGAGAAGACTTCCAAGACCATCAAGCCCAACCTTTGGGAATCTTGAAGTTAAGGAATTATGGGATCTTGGAATTATGGGATGGTGGAATCGTTGAGTCATAAAATATTGGGATGATGGGGTTGTGGGAATGTTGGGATAATGAAATCCTGGAACCATGGAGTCACTAAGACTGGAGAAGAGCTCCAAGACCATCAAGTTCAGCCTTGGAGAATCCTGGAATCACTGAATTTTGAGATCATGGAATGATGGGACAATGGAATCACTGAGTCACAAATTATCGGGATAAAGGAATCATGGGAACATGGGGATAACGGAATCCTGGAGCCACGGGATCACTCAGGCTGGGAAAGACCCCCGGGACCCCCAACCCTTGGGAATCCCCCGGGAGCGCGGGAAGGGCCCGGCCAGGCCCCGCTGCGCCGGGAGCTCACCAGAGGATCTGGCGCAGGTTCCCGGAGAGCCGGGAGGATCCCAGGTTGAGCTCGCGGAGGCTGGGCAGCATTCCCAGCTGCCCGGCCAGGCAGCGGATCCCGATGGCCGATTCCGGCGTGGGGCGCCGCACGTCCACGTTGCTGTACTGGAGCTTGAGGCTGCGCAGCTCCGGGAAGCGCGAGAGGTGCGGCAGGATCACCGAGAGCCCGGTCAATCCCAAATTCCGGAAGCGCAGATCCACCCTCCGCACGCAGGAGGGATCCAGAGTTTCCAGCAGGCTGACGATTCCGGCCAGCGAGAGCTTTTCCGCTTGGAACTCACGGCACTTGAGGCGCAGCGGGCCGGCGGCTCCGGTCTGGAGCGCGTCGCGCAGGATCCCGTAGGACGTTCCGTTGACGAACAGGTCGGCGTGCACGTCCACGCCCGGGGGCTGCGGAGCGGCCGCGGCCGTGGCGGCTCCGGAGCGGCCTTTGTGCCGCTTGGATCCGCGCCGCTGGAATTCCCGCTGGTGCTTGGACACCTCCACGCAAGCCTTGGCCAAAGCCACCGTGCCCGACCAGACGCTCATCCCGTCCGGAGCGCGGCCGGCCGGATCGTCCGGAACTCCCGTCACGTCCAGCACGCGTAGGCGGCACCCGCTGGGAAGAAAACGGAACAAACCATCAAAAACAGGGAGGAAACCATCAAAAATGGGAAGGAACCCATCAGAAACAGGGAGGAAACCATCAAAAACAGGAAAGAACCATCAAAAATGGGAAGGAACCATCAAAAACAGGGAGAAATCCATCAAAACCAGGAAAGAACCATCAAAAATGGCAAGAAACCATAAAAAATGGGAAGGAACCATCAGAAACAGGAAGAAATCATCAAAAATGGGAGGAAACCATGAATAATGGGAGGAAACCATCAAAATTGGAAAGGAACCATCAAAAATGTGAACCATCAAGAACAAGGAGAAACCATCAAAAATGGGAGGAAACCATCAAAAATGCGAAGGAACCATCAAAAATGGGAGGAAACCATCAAAAAAGGGAAGGAGCCATCAAACAGGAAGAAACTATGGAAAACAGGAAAGAACAATCAAAAACGGGGAGGAACCATCAAAAACGTGAGGAAACCGTCAGTGGGAAGAAGCTGTCAAAAATGGGAACCATCAAAAACAGGAGGAAACCATCAAATACAAGAAGGAACGATTAAAAAGATCAAAAATGGGAGGGACCCATCAAAACAGAAGGGAACTATCAAAAATGAGAGGAAACCATGAAAAATGGGAGGAAACTGTCAAAACCAGGAAGGAACCATCAAAAACAGGAGGAAACCATGAAAAATGGGAAGGAAACATTAAAAATCAGAAGAATCGATCAAATATGGGAGGAAACTGTCAAAACCAGGAAGAAACCATCAAAACCGGGAAGGAACCATCAAAAATGGGAAGGAATTATCAAAACCAGGAAAGAACCATCAAAAACAAGAGGGAAACCATCCAAAACAAAAAGAAACCATGAAAAACTGGAGGGAACAATCGAAAACAGAAAGAAGCCATCAAAAACAGGATGGAACTGTTAAGGAACCATCTAAAGTGGCAAGAAAACATCAAAAATGGGCAGGAACCATCAAAACCAAGGAGAAACCATCAAAAATGGGAAGGAACCATCAAGGTAGGAGTCATCTAAAATGGGAAGGAACTATCAAAAACGGGAAAGAACCATCAAATACGGCAAGAAACCATGAAAAACAGGAGGAAACCATCAAAAACTGGAAGGAACTATCAAAAATGGGAAAGAACCATCAAAAACTGGAAGAAACTATCAAAAATGGCAAGAAACCATCAAAAACTGGAAGGAACCATCAAAGACAGGAGGGAACCATCAAAACTGGGAAGGAACCATCAAAAACTGGATGGGACTGTCCAGGAAGGAACCATCTAAAGTGGCAAGAAACCATCAAAAACAGGAGGAAACCATCAACAACAGGAGGGAACCATCAAAAATGGGAAGGAACCATCAAAAACAGGAAGGAACCATGAAAAACTGGAAGGAACCATCAAAAATGGGAAGGAACCATCAAAAATGGGATGGGACTGTCCAGGAAGGAACCATCTAAAGTGGCAAGAAACCATCAAAAACAGGAAGGTACCACCAAAAATGGGAAGGAACCGTCAAAACCTGGAAGGAACCATCAACAACAGGAGGAAACCATCAACAACAGGAGGGAACCATCAAAAATGGGAAGGAACCATCAAAAACTGGAAGGAACCATCTAAAGTGGCAAGAAACCATCAAAAATGGGAAGGAACCATCAAAAACGGGATGGGACTGTCAAGGAAAGAACCATCAAAAATGGGATGGAACCATATAAAGTGGCAAGGAGCCATCAAAACCAAGAAGGAAACCCATCAGGAACCCCCAAGAGCGATGGAGGTGCCCCCGTCACGGAGGCGCCCCCGTCCCCGCGCTCCCCAGGACCCACCTGGCGTCGTGGCCGGGCTCCTCCAGCTGCCGCCGCAGCTGCGCCACCACGGCCAGGATGACGGCCTGGACGCAGAGCTTGCAGGGATGGTCCCGCAGCAGCTCCCGGCGCCCCACCAGCCGCTGGAAGTTGAGCACCGGGAACGGCCAAGCGGCCACCAAATCCCGCAGCACCAGGGGCCTCCCGTCCAGGAACGCCGCTTGGAAGAGGATGGGGTAGAGGTGGGCGGGCAGGGCGGGCAGGAGCACGGGCAGCGGGTGCTGCGCCACCATGCGGCGGGCGCAGAGGAAGAGGAGGGAATCCGAGTATCCCGGCGGGAGCTGGCGCTTGGGGACGCACGGCGGGATCTGCGTGGAGGAGCGGCTGCGCGACGGAGCCATGGCGGCGTTGATTCGGGGGCCGGGAACGTTCCGGAATTCCCGGGGGGGGTTTCCCGAAAGCTGTGGGAGAGAAACGGGGGGTGGGGGATGGGAGGGGTGAGGGGAGGGTTCCCAAAAATGGGGGCTGGGAGTGACCCCAAGGGAGGCGCGCCCAGGAATCCCCCCCAAAGCTGCCCGGGGACCCCAAAAACGGTTTGGGGAGCACTAAAACAGTCCAGGGACCCCAAAACCAGTCCAAGGACCCTAAACCAGTCCAGGGACCCCAAAACCGGTTTGGGGAGCCCTAAAACAGTCCAGGGACCCCAAAACCAGTCCAAGGACCCTAAACCAGTACAGAAACCCCTAAACCAATCCAGGGATCCTAAAACCAACCCAGGGACCCCAAAACCAGTCCAGGGACCCCCAAACCAGCACAGAACCCCCTAAACCAATCCAGGGATCCTAAAACCATTCCAGGCACCCCAAACCAGTCTAGGGACCCCCAAACCAGTCCAGGGACTTTCAAACTAGTCCAGGGACCCCCAAACCCAGTCTAGGGACCCCAAAACCGTTCCACGAATCCCTAAACCAGTCCAAGGATCCCCCAAGCCCAGCCCAGGGACCCCCAAACCAGTCCAGGGATCCCCTAAACCAGTTCAGGGATCCCCTAAACCAGTTCAGGGATCCCAAAACCACTCTAGGAACCCCCAAACCAGTCCAGGGACCCCAAACCAGTCCAGGGACCCCAAAACCAGCCCAGAAACTCCAAACCCAGTCCAGGGGTCCCCTAAACCAGTCAAGGGACTCTAAACCAGTCCAGGGACCCCAAACTCGGCCTGGGGACCCCCTAAACCAAACCAAAGACCCCAAACCAGTCCAGAGATCCCCAGAAACAGTTCAGGGACCTCAAACAAGTCCAGGGACCCCGAACTCAGCCCAGATACCCCCAAACCAGTCAAGTGACCCCAAAACCACTCCAGAAACCCCTAAACCACTCCAGGATCCCCCAAACCAGCCCAGGAACCCCAAACCCAGTCCAAGGAGCCCCAAACCACTCCAGGGTCCCCAAACCCACTCCAGGGTCCCCAAACCCATCCAGGACCCCCTAAGTCACTCCAGGGACCCCCAAATCCAGCCCAAGGATCCCCCAAACCCGTCCAGGGACCCCAAAACCACTTCAGACATGCCACAAACCAGTCCAGGGACCCTAAAACAGTCCAATGACCCCAAAACCAGTTTGGGGATCCCAAAACCAGTCCAGAAACCCCTAAACCAGTCCAGGGATCCCCAAACCTGGCCCAGGGACCCCAAAAACCAGTCCAGGGATTCCCAAAACCAGTTTGGGGACCCCACAACCAGTCCCGATACACCCCAAAACCAATCCAGGGATCCTAAAACCAGTTTGAGGACCCCAAAACCAGTTTGGAGACCCCAAACCACTCCAGGACCCCCTAAACCACTCCAGGGATCCCAAAACCAGTCCAGGATCCCCTAAACCACTCCAAGGACCCCGAAACCACCCCAAGGACCCCGAAACCACCCCAGGGACCCCCAAACCAGTCCAGGGATCCTAAAATGAGTCCAGGACCCCCATAACCACTCCAGGGACCCCAAAACCAGTTTGATGACCCTAAAACTAATCCAGAAACCCCTAAACCAGTCCAGGCACCCCAAAACCAGTTCAGGAACCCCCTAAATCCCCCCAGACGAACCCCAGGACCCCCAAACCTTTCACGGGCCTCCCCAAATCCCCTTAACCCAACCCAGGGACCCCACCCCGCCCCCCCAAAACCCAGCCCAGGGATCCCCTAAAACCAGACCGAGGAACCCCAAAACCAAACCCCCTCCTTTGGGGACCCCCCAAAATTCCCTCAAGGAGCCTCCGGGATCCCCAATCCAGCCCGTCCCACCCACAGGGTCCTTCCCATCCTTCCCAGCCCAGCCCGGGACCCCTCCCCAGCCCCCCTGAACCCCCCCAAGGAGCGCCCCCAGAACCCCCTAAACTCCCACAGGGTCCC
This sequence comes from Agelaius tricolor, assembly GCF_023055355.1. Lineage (NCBI taxonomy): Eukaryota > Metazoa > Chordata > Aves > Passeriformes > Icteridae > Agelaius > Agelaius tricolor. The sequence goes on along the minus strand of NW_027269262.1, from coordinate 95,393,378 downwards.
CCCAATCTCCTGAGCCCCCCCCGGGACCCCCCGAACCCCCAAACCCGCCCCGGCGCCCCCCCCAACATGGCGTCCCCCACTCACCGCCTGCCCGCAGCCCCCGCCCGCCCCTGCCCGTACGGAAGCTCCACCTCCGGGTCTGCGCGCTGCGTTCGCCAATCAGCGAGCGAGATCCACCCTAGGGGCGGAGCATCGTGCTGTTATTGGCTCTGCCAGCTGTCTGTCAAAGTTTATCCTAGCGTCTAATTGGTTGTTGGTGTGTGGGCGGGCGCTTCGCGGAACTTTGATGTTCATTGGCTCGTTTTACTGTCAATCACTAATCCCTGCTTTCCCATTGGCTAGAGCGCTGCAGGAGCGGGATGTTCGCTCTGAGGCGGCCCCAGTTTTCCCCCCGATCCTGGTCCCGATCCCCGATCCTGGTTCCAATCCCCGATCCCGCGGCCACGGAGCGGCACCGGGAGCCGCGGCCGCTGTCCAAGCGCTGGGAACCGGAATTCCTGCGGGAACAGCGGCGCAGACCCAGCCCGGTCCCCCAGAGGGCCCGCGGCTCGAATTCGTGAGGGGAGAATTCCTGAGGGGAACCCCGGGAATTGCTGTGGGAGGGGTTGGTGTGGGGGTCCATGGGGTGGTTTTGGGCCGCTCTGCGATGGTTTTGGGGATCCCGGAGAAGTTTCTGGGGTGGTTTTGGGGCGCTGGGCAGGGGGAGGCTCCCTGGGCTGGTTGGGGGGGGTCCCTGGGTTTGTTTTGAGGGGCTCTGCGATGGTTTTGGGAATCCCGGGGAAGTTCCTGGGGTGGTTTTTGGGGCGCTGGGGTGGAGGAGGCACCCTGGGCTGGTTTGGGGGTCTTTGGGGTGGTTTTGGGGGGCTCTGTGATGGTTTTGGGGGTCCTGGGGAAGTTCCTGGGGTGGTTGTGGGGCGCTGGGCAGGGGGAAGCTCCCTGGGCTCGTTTGCGGTTCCCTGTGGGATTTTAGGGGGTGCCCTGCAATGGGAGGGGCCTTTTGAGGCTTTCCCCTATAGATTCCCCCATAAAAAGCCCCCACCGGCCCTGCCGATCATAAAAACACCCGCGGCTTCTTTGTCGCGATAGCCACGCCCTGTCGCGACAGCGGCAACCGGAAATAGCAGCATGGGGGGACCGGAATGCGGGGAGCACCTTCGAGGTTGGTGCGGCAATAAAAATGCTCCGGGTGGAACCGACAGCGGGGGGATCGGAGGAACGCGACCCTGGGGACACTTGGGGACAGACAGAATCCCAAATTCCCAACTCCCATCCCAAATTCCCGCCTTTTTCCCGCTCCAAAAGGCACCAGGAACCAGCAGCGCTTTCCATACGGAGCTTTATTCACACGCGAGGAGGGGCCGGAGCCCCCCCCAAATACAGAATTCGGCGGCCCCTTTTTGGGGGGACCCCAAAAATCCAACCCCCACCCCCCCCCCTCTGAGACTGGGGGGGGGGGGAAGAGGGGAGGAAAATTCCCGAAGGAATTCCCGAGGGAATTCACGGGATCGGGGGAATCCTGGGAAAACCCTGGGGGAGGGAGCGAGGGCCGGGTCCGTCCCTTAAATTCGGATTTTTATTTTTTTTCCAGTCGTTTTTTAGTTTTTTATTTTTTAATAATAATAAATAAAAACCTCGAGGCTTAAAAAAAAAAAAAAAAAAGAAACCCCAAAAAAAACCCGCCGGGGAAAAAAAAAGGAGGAGGGGAAAATGATTTAAAAATTAATGAGTGAGCCCCAGGGATTAATTAAGAATTAATTAAAACTTAATTAAGCCAAGGAAAAGGGGGGGGGGGGTCCCCTGGCAGTGAGCAGAGTTGGGAGGTAGCGCTGGGTTGGCCCCACCCCCCCCAGTTTGGGGACACCCCACACCTTAATTTGGGGACCCCCACCCTAATTTGGGGACCTCCCCCCTCCCCACTTTGGGGACATCACCCATGGGACCCCCATTTTGGGGACCATCCCCATTTTGGGGACCCCCTTTATGAGACCCCCTATTTTGGGGACCTTCTCCACCTTGGTGACTCCACCATGTTGGGGACCTCCCACCCATGGGACCCCCACCATGGGATCCCCCCATTTTGGGGACCTTCTCCACTTTGGGGACCCCCCCATTTTGGGGACTATCTCCATTTTGGGGACCCCCCTCCATGAGACCCCCCCCCATTTAGGTGACCCCATCCCCAACTTGATAACACCCCCCATTTTGGGGACCTCCCACCCATGGGACCCTCCATGGGACCCCCCTGTTTTGGGGACTGTCTCCATCTTGGTGACCCCCCCATTTTGGGGACATTCTCCATTTTGGGGGCCCCCCATTTCGGGGACTGTCCCCACCTTGGTGACCCCCCCAATTTAGGGACCTTCAATGGGATCTCCCCATTTTGGGGACCATCCCCATTTTGGGGATCCCCTCCATGGGACCCCCCCCCATTTTGGGGACTTTCTCCACCTTGGGGACCCTTAAGGCCTTGGGGACCCCCCCCCATTTTGAGGACCATCCCCATTTTGGGGATCCCCTCCATGGGACCCCCCATTTTGGGGACTGTCCCCACCTTGGTGACCTCTTCATTTTGGGGACTTTCTCCATTTTGGGGACCCTTCAGGTCTTGGGGACCCCCCTGTTTTGGGGACCTTCCCCACCCTCTATGAGACCCCCCCCAATTTTGGGGGCTGTGCCCACCTTGGTGACCCCCCCACATTTTGGGGGCCTCCCACCCATGGGACCCTCATGGCACCCCCTATTTTGAGGACCATCCCCATTTTGGGGACTTTCTCCATTTTGGGGACCCTTCAGGCCTTGGGGACCTCCCATTTTGGGGACTGTCCCCATTTTGGGGACCCCCTCCATGGGACCTCCTCCATTTTGGGGACCCCCCCAAGCTTTGGGGACCTTCTCCACCCTCTATGAGACGCCCCCCCACCATCCCCACCTTGGTGACCCCCCCATTTTGGTGACCTCACCCATGGGACCCCCTATGGGACCCCTCCATTTTGGGGATTGTCCCACCTTGGTGACCCCTCCATTTTGGGGACCTTCTCCACTTTGGGGACCCCTCCAGGCCTTGGCAGCCATTTTGGGACCCCCTCATTTTGAGGACCTCCCACCCATGGGACCCTCATGGGATTCCCCCCCCATTTTGGGGACCATCCCCGTTTTGGGAACCCCTCCATGGAGCCCATTTGGGGAACCCCTCCCTGCCTTGGGGACCATCCCAGGATCTTGGGGACCCCCCCACTGTAGGGACCTCTCCATTCTGGGGACCTGATGGACATTGGGGTCACCAAGGTGGGACCTGGAGAGGATTTGGGGTCACCAGGGTGGGACCTGCTGGAGGTGGGGGGCCACCAAGGTGGGACCTGGGGATTTGGGGTCACCAGGGTGGAACCTGGAGAGGATTTGGGGTCACCAAGGTGGGACCTGGAGAAGATTTGAGGTTGCCACGGTGGGACCTGGTGGAGACTGGGGGGTCCATCAGGGTGGGACGTGGAGGACCTGGAGGAGATTTGGGGTCACCAAGGCTGGTCCTGGAAGTGGTGGGGGCACCAAGGTGGGACCTGCTGGAAGTTAGGGGTCACCAAGGTGGGTTCTGCTGGAGGCTGGGGGTCACCAAGGTGGGACCTGGAGAAGATTTGGGGTCACCAAGATGGGACCTGCTGGACATTGGGGGGTCCATCAGGGTGGGACGTGGAGGAGCTGGAGGAGATTTGGGAGCACCAGGGTGGGCCTGGAAGTGGTGGGGGCACCAAGGTGGCACCTGCTGGAACTTGGGGGTCACCAAGGTGGGACCTGGAGATCTGGGGGCAACAAGGTGGGTTCTGCTGGAGGTTGGGAGTCACCAAGGTGGGACCTGGAGAAGATTTGGGATCACCAGGGTGGGACCTGAAGGATCTGAAGAAGATTGAGGGGCACCAAGGTGGGTCCTGCTGGAGGGTGTCCAAGGTTGAACCTGGAGGAGATTTGGGAGCACCAAGGTGGGACCTGGAGGAGGTTTGGGATCACCAAGGTGGGACCTGGAAGAGGTTGGGGTCCATCAGGGTGGGACGTGGAGGACCTGGTGGAGATCTGGGGTCACCAAGGTGGGACCTGGTGGAGATCTGGGGACACCAAAGTGAGGCCTGGAAGTGGTGGGGGCACCAAGGGGGACCTGCTGGAGATTGGGAGTCACCAAGGTGGGACCTGGAGAAAATTTGGGGTCACCAAGGTGGGATCTGGAGGAGGTCTGAGGTCACCAAGGTGGGACCTGGAGGTTTGGGGTCACCTGGAGAAGATTTGGGGACACCAAGGTGGGACCTACTGGACATTGGGGGTCACCAGGGTGGGACCTGGAAGAGGTTGGGGTGCCTCAGGGTGGGACGTGGAGGACCTGGAGATGATTTGGGAGCACCAAGGTGGGGCCTGGAAGTGGTGGGGGCACCAAGGGGGTCCTGGTGGACATTGGGGGGTCCATCAGGGTGGGATGTGGAGGAACCGAAGGAGATTTGGGAGCACCAAGGTGGGACCTGGTGGAGATCTGAGGTCACCAAGGTGGGACCTGGAGATCTGGGGTCACCAAGGTGGGTCCTGGTGGACATTGGGGGTCACCAAGGTGGGACCTGGAAAAGGTTTGGGGTCACCAAGGTGGGACCTGAAGGATCTGAAGAAGATTGAGGGTCACCAAGGTGGGACCTGCTGGAAACTGGGGGTCCCCAAGGTTGAACCTGGAGGTTTGGGGTCACCAAGGTGGGACCTGGAGAAGGTTTGGGGTCACCAAGGTGGGACCTGGAAGAGGTGGGGTCCATCAGGGTGGGACGTGGAGGAGCTGGAGGAGATTTGGGAGCACCAAAGTGAGGCCTGGAAGTGGTGGGGGCACCAAGGGGGACCTGCTGGAGGTTGGGAGTCACCAAGGTGGGACCTGAAGATGATTTGGGGTCACCAAGGTGGGATCTGGAGGAGGTCTGAGGTCATCACGGTGGGACCTGCTGGAGATTGGGGGTCACCAAGGTGGGACCAGGAAGAGGTTGGGGTGCATCAGGGTGGGACGTGGAGGACCTGGAGGAGATTTGGGAGCACCAAGGTGGGGCCTGGTGGAGATTGGGAGTCACTAAGGTGGGACCTGGAGAAGATTTGGGGTCACCAAATTGGGACCTGGAGGATCTGAAGAAGATTGAGGGGCACCAAGGTGGGTCCTGCTGGAAGGTGTCCAAGGTTGAACCTGGAGGAGATTTGGGAGCACCAAGGTGGGACCTGGGGGTGGTGGGGGCACCAAGGTGGGTCCTCCTGGAGATCTGGGGGGACCAGGAGGACCTGGAGGGGTTTGGGGGGTTCTCGGGTGGGATCTGGAGCAGATGATGGTGCCCAGGTGGGTTGGGCAGGACCAGGTGGAGATCTGGGGGCACCAGGGTTGGACCTGGGGGACTTGGAGGAGATGGGGGCCACCAAGGTGGGTCCAGGAGGAGATCAAGGACACCAAGATGGTTCCTGGAGGACACTGGGGACACTGAGGTGGGATGGGCAGGACCAGGTGGAGACGGGTGCCCAGGTGGGTTCTGGAGGAGATGATGGACACCAGGATGGGTCCAGGAGTTGGTGGTGGACCTCAAGATGGGTTCAGGGGGACCATGAGGAGATGCTGGACCCCAAAATGGCTCCAGGAGGACCATGAGGAGATGATGAAACCCCAAGATGGCTCCAGGAGTTGGTGGTGGACACCAGGATGGGTTCAGAAGCACCAGGAGGAGATGCTGGACCCCAAGATTGGTCCAAGAGTTGGATGGATCCCAAGATGGGTTCAGGAGGCCCAGGAGGAGATGATGGACCCCAAAATGGCTCCAGGAGTTGGAGATGGACCCCAAGATGGGCCCAGAAGAACCAGGAGGAGATGGTGGACCCCAAGATGGCTCCAGGAATTGGTGGTGGACACCAGGATGGGTTCAGAAGCACCAGGAGGAGATGCTGGACCCCAAGATGGGTTCAGGAGTTCATGGTGGACCCCAAAATGGCTTCAGGAGTTGGTGATGGACCCCAAGATGGGTTCAGGAGGACCAGGAGAAGATGATGAACCCCAAAATAGCTCCAGGAGGAGATGGTGGACACCAAGATGGGCCCAGAAGAACCAGGAGCAGATGGGAGGTCCTGGGACAGGTCCAACAGGGCTGGCCAGACCCGGTGGGTTCCAGGACAGGTCCTGGTGGTACCAACGTGTGTGGGACAGGATGGACACAGTGACACGTGGGGACATTCAGCCCACCCAGCTCTTCCAGGATGGACAATCGGCCACCACGGCCCACCCTGGGCCACCAGTCCCATGAGGACCTCCCAGGTCTCCTCCCTGTGGGGGACAATTGTCACTGTAGGTCCCCTGGTGTCCAGGTGACCTTCTCAACCCCATGGAGACCCCCCCAGGGCCAGGATGTTCCTCGTGACTCCCCCAGCGAAGAACCGGGCAGTGACACAGCCAGAAGGTTGGGATGGACCTCAAGGACTTCTCCTTGTCTGGGTGGGAAAAGATGGAGACAATCCCTGGATGCTCTCCATCCATGAGGTCCAGCTGCAGATGGAGCTCACCACACGGCGAGGGTGGAGAAGCTCATGGATCTGCTGCTCCTTGGTGGAGATGGAGCTCACCACATGGACCTCCAGGTTCTTGGTGAAGATGGAGCTCACCATGTGATAGAGAACCTCACGGACCTCCAGGTTCTTGGTGGAGATGGAGCTCACCATGTGATGGAGAACCTCACAGACCTCCAGGTTCTCAGTGGAGATGGAGCTCACCACGTGGTGAAGAACCTCATGGACCTCCAGGTTCTCAGTGGAGATGGAGCTCCCCACGTGGTGAAGCTGGAGAACCTCACAGACCTCCTGTTTCTTGGTGGAGATGGAACTCACCACGTGCTGCAGAACCTCATGGACTTCCAGGTTCTTGGTGAAGATGGAGCTCCCCACATGGACCTCCAGGTTCTTGGTGGAGATGGAACTCACCACGTGGTGAAGAACCTCACAGACCTCCAGGTTCTCAGTGGAGATGGAGCTCACCACACAATGAAGAACCTCATGGACTTCCGGGTTCTTGGTGGAGATGGAGCTCCCCACATGGACCTCCAGTCTCTTGGTGGAGATGGAACTCACCACGTGGTGAAGAACCTCATGGACCTCCATGTTCTTGGTGGAGATGGAGCTCACCACACAATGAAGAACCTCATGAACCTCCCAGTTCTTGGTGGAGATGGAGCTCACCATGTGGTGCAGAACCTTAAGGACCTCCTGGTTCTTGGTGGAGATGGAGCTCACCACGTGGTGGAGAACCACATGGAACTCCTTGTTCTTGGTGGAAATGGAGCTCCACACATGTTGAAGAACCTCATGGACCTCCTGATTCTTGGTGCAGATGGAGCTCACCACATGGACCTCCAGATTCTTGGTGGAGATGGAGCTCCCCACATGGACCTCCAGATTCTTGGTGCAGATGGAGCTCACCACGTGGTGAAGAACCTCACAGACCTCCAGGTTCTCAGTGGAGATGGAGCTCACCACACAATGAAGAACCTCATGGACCTCCCAGTTCTTGGTGGAGATGGAGCTCCCCACATGGACCTCCAGGCTCTTGATGGAGATGGAGCTCACCACATGGTGAAGAACCTCACAGACCTCCTGTTTTTCGGTGGAGATGGAGCTCACCACATGATGGAGAACCTCACGGACCTCCTGTTTCCTGGTGGAGATAGGTGCCACCACCTGGGGACTGTGACCCTGGGAGGGGACCGGGTGGCGGGGTGGGGACGGCGCGGTGGCGGCCGCTATAGGACGCCCTCCATGAAGCTGGTGTCCAGGTGCTGGATGAGGACACGGATGAAGGACATCTCCTTGCGCGTGTTCTCGAAGATGATCCGCGGGTCGTCCGACTGGCAGCGCAGGCAGTTGGGGGCCATCACCATGGCCAGGTTGTTGACGTCCATCTTGGTCACCGCCACGTTGGCCGGCTGCACGAAGACCTGCGGGCGGTGGGAGGAGAAAAGTGGAGGTCAAGGGCTTGGTGGGAGAGGGGTGGAAGGACCATGTGGAATTGGCTCTTCACCACCTGGTGACCCCAGAAGAACCCAAAAGCCACCTCAGGAGAAGGAAGCTGGTGGGTCACCAGGAGGCCATGAACACCTGGAGGTGATGGGACTGGTGGGAGATGGGTGGAAGCACCACATGGACCTCCTGGTTCTTGAGGGAGATGGGGGTCACCATGTGGTGACCTTGGAGAACCCAAAGCCACCTCAGGAGAAGGAACCAGGAGGGCACCAGGAGCACCAACTCATAGGTGGGGAGGAAGAAGATGGAGGTGATGGGATTGGTGGAACTCCCAGTTCTTGGCCACCACATGGTGACCTTGGAGAACCAAAAGCCAGAAGGGACCAGAAGGTCACCAGGAGCACCAACTCTTGGAATTGGAGGAGCAAGATGGAGGTGATGGGATTGGTGGAACTCCCAGTTCTTGGCCACCACCTGGTGACCCCAAGAGAACCCAAAAGCCACCTCAGGAGAAGGAACCAGGAGGTCACCAGGAGGCCATGAACACCTGGAGGTGATGGGACTGGTGGGAGATGGGTGGAAACACCACATGGACCTCCCGGTTCTTGAGGGAGATGGGGGTCAGCCTGTGGTGACCTTGGAGAACCCAAAACCCCCTCAAGACAAGGAACCAGGAGGGTCACCAGGAGCACCAACTCATAAGTGAGGAGGAAGATGGAGGTGATGGGTTGGTGGAACGCCTGGTTCTTGGCCACATCATGGTGACTTCAATGAACCCAAAAGCACCTCAGGAGAAGGAACCAGGAGGTCACCAGGAGCACCAACTCATAGGTGGGGAGGAAGAAGATGGAGGTGATGGGATTGGTGGAACTCCCAGTTCCTGGCCACCACCTGGTGACCCCAGAAGAACCCAAAAGCACCTCAAGAGAAGGAACCAGGAGGGTCACCAGAAGGCCATGAACACCTGGAGGTGATGGGACTGGTGGGAGATGGGTGGAAACACCACATGGACCTCCTGGTTCTTGAGGGAGATGGGGGTCACCATGTGGTGACCTTGGAGAACCCAAAACTACCTCAGGAAAAGGAACCAGGAGGTCACCAGGAGCACCAACTCATGGAATTGGAGGAGAAAGATGGAGGTGATGGGATTGGTGGAACTCCCAGTTCTTGGCCACCACATGGCGACCTCAATGAACCCAAAAGCCACCTCAGGAGAAGGAACCAGGAGGGCACCAGGAGCACCAACTCATGGGGTGGAAGGAGGAGATGGAGGTGATGGGATTGGTGGAACTCCTGGTTCTTCTCATGGTGACCTCGAAGAACCCAAAACCACCTCGGGAGAAGCAACCAGACCTGGAGGTCACCAGGGGCATGAACTCATGGAGTGGTAGAGGGAAATGGAAGCGATGGTGTTGGTGGAACTCCTGGTTCTTGGCCAGCACATGGTGACCTTGGAGAACCCAAAACCACATCAAGAAAAGGAACCAGGAGGTCACCAGGGGCAAGAACTCATGGGGTGGTAGAAGGGACATGGAAGTGATGGGGTTGGTGGAACTCCTGGTTTTTCTCATGGTGACCTCGAAGAACCCAAAACCAGCTCGGGAGAAGCAACCAGACCTGGAGGTCACCAGGAGCACCAACTCATGAAGTGGTAGGAGAAAAACAGAAGTGAGGGGGTTGGTGGAACTCCCGGTTCTTCTCATGGTGACCTTGGAGAACCCAAAACCACCTCAGGAGAAGCAACCAGACCTGGAGGTCACCAGGGGCATGAACTCATGGAGTGGTAGAAGGGAGATGGCGATGATGGGATTGGTGGAACTCCTGGTTCTTGGCCAGCACATGGTGACCTTGGAGAGCCCAAAACCACATCAAGAAAAGGAACCAGGAGGTCACCAGGGGCAAGAACTCATAGGGTGGTAGAAGGGACATGGAAGTGATGGGGTTGGTGGAACTCGTGGTTCTCATGGAAACCTTGGAGAACCCAAAACCATCTCGGGAGAAGGAAGCAGGAGAATCAACCAGGAGCACCAATCATGGAACGGGAGGAAAAGATGGAGGTGATGGGATTGGTGCATCTCCTGTCTTTTGAGGGAGATGGGGGTCACCATGTGGTGACCTTGGAGAACCAAAAACCATCTCAAGAAAAGGAACCAGGAGGGTCACCAGGGGCATGAACTCATGGAGTGATAGAAGGGAAATGGAAGTGATGGGATTGGTGGAACTCCCGGTTCTTCTTACAAAAACCTTGGAGAACCCAAAACCACGTCAGGAGAAGCAACCAGACCTGGAGGCCACCAGGAGCACCAACTCATGGAGTGGTAGAAGGGAAATGGAAGTGATGGGATTGGTGGAACTCCTGGTTCTTCTCATGGTGACCTCGAAGAACCCAAAACCACCTCGGGAGAAGCAACCAGACCTGGAGGTCACCAGAAGCACCCACTCATAGGGTGGCAGAAAGGAGATGGTGATGATGGGATTGGTGGAACTCCTGGCTCTTGTGTCACCATGAGGTGAAGCTGGAGAACCCAAAACCACCTCAGGAGAAGGAACTGGGAGAGCCACCAGGAGCACCAACTCATGGAGTTGGAAGGAGGAGATGGAGGTGATGGGTTGGTGGAACTCCTGGTTCTTGGCCACCACATGGTGACCTTGGAGAGCCCAAAACCACCTTGGGAGAAGGAACCAGGAGAATCAACTCATGGGGTGGTAGGAGAAAAACAGAAGTGATGGGGTTGGTGGAACTCCTGGTTCTTCTCCTGAGGACCTCAAAGAACCCAAAACCACCTCAGGAGAAGCAACCAGACCTGGAGGTCACCAGGGGCATGAACTCCTGGAGTGGTAGAAGGGAAATGGAAGCGATGGTGTTGGTGGAACTCCTTGTTCTTGGCCAGCACATGGTGACCTTGGAGAACCCAAAACCCCCTCAGGAGAAGGAACCAGACCTGGAGGTCACCAGGGGCATGAACTCATGGAGTGGCAGAAAGGAAATGGCGATGATGGGATTGGTGGAACTCCTGGTTCTCGTGTCACCATGAGGTGAAGCTGGAGAACCTAAAACCACGTCAGGAGAAGGAACCAGGAGAATCAACCAGGAGCACCAACTCATGGAGTGCTAGAACAGAGACGGAGGTGCTGGGGTTGGTTGGTGGAACCCAAAACCACCTCAGGAGAAGGAACCGGGAGGGTCACCAGGAGCAAGAACTCATGGGGTGGAAGGAGGAGATGGAGGTGATGGGATTGGTGGAGCTCCTGGTTCTTGGCCACCACATGGTGACCTTGGAGAGCCCAAAACCACCTCGGGAGAAGGAACCAGGAGAATCAACCAAGAGCACCAACTCATGGAGTGCTAGAACAGAGACGGAGGTGCTGGGGTTGGTTGGTGGAACTCCTGGTTCTTCTCACGATGAACCCAAAACCACGTCAGGAGAAGGAACCAGGAGAATCAACCAGGAGCAGCAACTCATGGGGTGGAAGGAGGAGATGGAGGTGATGGGATTGGTGGAGCTCCTGGTTCTTGGCCACCACATGGTGACCTTGAAGAGCCCCAAAACCACCTCGGGAGAAGGAACCAGGAGCACCAACTCATGGGGTGGAAGGAGAAAAACAGAAGTGATGGGGTTGGTGGAACTCCTGGTTCTTCTCCTGAGGACCTCAAAGAACCCAAAACCACCTCAGGAGAAGCAACCAGACCTGGAGGTCACAGGAGCACGAACTCATGGAGTGGTAGGAGAAAAACAGAAGTGATGGGGTTGGTGGAACTCCTGGTTCTTCTCATGGTGACCTCGAAGAACCCAAAACCACGTCAAGAAAAGGAACCAGGAGGGTCACCAGGAGCACCAACTCATGGAGTGGTAGAAAGGAGATGGCGATGATGGGATTGGTGGAACTCCTGGTTCTCGTGTCACCATGAGGTGAAGCTGGAGAACCCAAAACCATCTCAGGAGAAGGAACCAGGAGAGCCACCAGGAGCAAGAACCCATGGGGTGCTAGAACTGAGACGGAGGTGCTGGGGTTGGTTGGTGGAACCCAAAACCACGTCAGGAGAAGGAACCGGGAGGGTCACCAGGAGCACCAACTCATGGGGTGGAAGAAGGAGAGATGGAGGTGATGGGATTGGTGGAGCTCCTGGTTCTTGGCCACCACATGGTGACCTTGGAGAGCCCAAAACCACCTTGGGAGAAGGAACCAGGAGAATCAACCAAGAGCACCAACTCATGCAGTGCTAGAATGGAGATGGAGGTGCTGGGGTCAGTTGGTGGAACTCCTGGTTCTTCCCATGGTGAACCCAAAACCACGTCAGGAGAAGGAACCAGGAGAGCCACCAGGAGCACCAACTCATGGGGTGCTAGAATGGAGACGGAGGTGCTGGGGCTGGTTGGTGGAACCCAAAACCACGTCAGGAGAAGGAACCGGGTGGGTCACCAGGAGCACCAACTCATGGGGTGGTAGAAAGGAGATGGAGGTGATGGGATTGGTGGAACTCCTGGTTCTCGTGTCACCATGAGGTGAAGCTGGAGAACCCAAAACCACCTCAGGAGAAGGAACCAGGAGAATCAACCAGGAGCAAGAACTCATGGAGTGCTAGAACGGAGACGGGGGTGCTGGGGCTGGTTGGTGGAACCCAAAACCACGTCAGGAGAAGGAACCAAGAGAATCAACCAGGAGCACCAACTCATGGGGTGCTAGAACGGAGATGGAGGTGCTGGGGTCGGTTGGTGGAACTCCTGGTTCTTCTCACGATGAACCCAAAACCACGTCAGGAGAAGGAACCAGGAGAATCAACCAGGAGCAGCAACTCATGGGGTGCTAGAACGGAGACGGAGGTGCTGGGGTCGGTTGGTGGAACCCAAAACCACGTCAGGAGAAGGAACCAGGAGCACCAACCATGGGGTGCTAGAACGGAGACGGAGGTGCTGGGGCTGGTTGGTGGAACCCAAAACCACGTCAGGAGAAGGAACCAGGAGAGCCACCAGGAGCAAGAACCCATGGAGTGCTAGAACGGAGACGGAGGTGCTGGGGCTGGTTGGTGGAACCCAAAACCACGTCAGGAGAAGCGACCCGCGCTGGAGGTGCCCTGCTGGGCGGCCGGGGCGCTCTGGCCGTACCTGGAGGAAGCGGATGAGGTAGCACAGCACCATCTTGTTGATCCGGGGCAGCGAGTGGACGACGGCGATGGCGGCCTCGGGGCTCTCGTAGTGGGAGATGCAGCGCTCGTAGAACTCGTGGGGGATCAGCGGCTCCTCCAGCTCGCGGTACCACAGCTTCAGCAGCGACGCTGCGGAGCACACGGGCAAGAGGACAACCGGTCAGAAGGTCCAGGGGCTGGAGATGCCGGCCCCACCGCCAAACACCGCCCCCGAGGTCCTACCGGGAACGTGCGGGTCCTCCAAGCCGGTGGGGATCTTCCATTGGTCCACCTGGAGCTTGAGGGCGTTGACCTCGTCGATGTCGCCGGGGACCCTGCGGGGGGAGGAGGGGTTGGTGGGACAGGGACCCATGGGGACATCCCAGGTCAACAGATCTGGGTGCTCCAGGAGAACCAGGAGGGGACATCAGCTGGGCACGGAGATGGTTGGTGCCACCAAGAGACCATCTTGGGGGACACCGTGGAGAAACCTCTATGGCCTTGGAGCTGTTTTGGGAGCTTGTTGGTGCCACCAAGGTCCCACCATGACTCTGGTGGACACCATGGAGAAACCTCCATGGCCTTGGAGCCATGTTGGGAGCTTGGTGGTGCCACCAATACCGCACCATGACTCTGGTGGACACCATGGAGAAACCTCCATGGCCTTGAAGCCGTTTTGGGAGCTTGGTGCCACCAATACCCCACCATGACTCTGGTGGCCACCGTGGAGAAACCTCCATGGCCTTGGAGCCATGTTGGGAGCTTGGTGCCACCAATACCCCACCATGACTCTGGTGGCCACCGTGGAGAAACCTCCATGGCCTTGGAGCCATTTTGGGAGCTTGGTGCCACCAAGACCTTGCCATGACTTTGGTGGTCACCATGGAGAAACCCCCATGGCCTTGGAGAAAGGAGAAGTTGAGGGAACCTAGTGGATGGTGGCCACCCAGACCTCACCATGACTGTGGGGGCCACCATGGAGTGAGGAGAAGTTGGAAGGACCCACGACTGGTGGCCCCCATGGAGAAACCTCTATGGACCAAGGAGAACCTGGATGGTGCCACCAAGACCTTGCCACAACTTTGGTGGCCACCATAAAGAAACCCCCATGAACCTTGGAGCACCCACCAGAGGAGAAGAACACCCAGAAACGCGAACGTCCCCCATTTTGAGACAGCCCTTATGAGAACCTCCATCTTGCCAGCACCGCGAGATGTCCCCACGAGCGTGGGGTGGCTTTACCTGAAGATGCCCTCGGTCTGGTCCCCGTTGAGCGCCAGGACCTCCTCGGAGAGCCGGGTCTGCACCCAGGGCAGCTGCCGGTCCGGGTACCTCTCCTTCTGCATGGCCACGATGTCCTGCAGGGAGCTGCCGAACATGGACGGGTTGAAGACGGCGTTCTTGGCGTGACGGATCTCCTCGATGTTCGGCTTCTTCAGGCCCTGCAGGAGACACCAGAGGTCACCCACCGGTGGCATCCTCGGTGGTGGCCGGGGTGGGATGTGCTCAATGGCAGCCACCCATGGGAGAGGATCATGGGGAGGGTGATGGAGCCGTGGAGGGATTCCAGGAGACTTGGGCAAGGTGGTTCCACCACAATCCATCCGTCCATCCATCTGTCCATCCATGCATCCATCCATCCATCCATCATCCATCCATCCATCCATGGATCCATCCATCCATCATCCATCATCCATCCATCCATCCATCCATCCATCCATCATCCATCCATCCATCATCCATCATCCATCCATCCATCATCCATCCATCCATCCATTCATCCATGCATCCATCCATCCATCCATCCATCCATCCATCATCCATCCATCCATCCATCCATCATCCATCATCCATCCATCCATCCATCCATCCATCCATCCATCCATCCATCCATCCATCATCCATCCATCATCCATCCATCCATCATCCATCCATCCATCCATCCATCCATCCATCATCCATCCATCCATCCATCCATCCATCCATCCATCATCCATCCATCATCCATCCATCCATCATCCATCCATCATCCATCCATCATCCATCCATCATCCATCCATCCATCATCCATCCATCCATCCATCCATCCATCCATCCATCCATCCATCCTCCACCATCTTAATTCACAAGTGGATCCAACCCCGTGGAGCTTGCTGGGACCATGGCCACGCTGAAGGATCTCCACCGATGGATTTTGCCAGGAGGAGAAGGCGCCACAGCTCTGGGATGCTTCTGGAAAGCTGAACATCGGTGCTGGGCTTCCAGAAGGTCTCCAGGAGTTCCTCAGGAAGTCCCCAGAAAATCCCCTAAAGGTCTCCAGAAAGTCCTCAGAAGGTCGCTAGAAGACTCCCAGAAGTTCTCCCAAAGATCCCTAAAAGGACCTTCAGATCCCTACAAGATCTTCAGAGAGTTCCCAGAGATCTTCAGAGAGTTCCCAGAAGATCTCCAGAAGGTCCTCAGTCAGTCTCCAGGATGTCTTCAGAAGATCCACAGGAGGTCCTTAAGAGGTCTCCAGAAAGTCTTCAGAAGGTCTCCAGAAGAATCCCAAAAGTTCTCCAGAAGTTCCTTAGAAAATTCCCAGAAGGTCCCCCCTGCAAGGCTTTCAGAAGGTCTCCTGAAGATCTCCAGATGGTCTCTGGAACATCTTCTGAAGGCCCACAGAAGGTCCTTAAAAAGTTTCCAGAAGGTTCCCAGGAGGTCTCCTAAAGGTGTTCACGAGGTTCTCAGAAATTCTGCAGAAAATTCCCAGAAGGTCTCCAGAAGTCTTCAGGAAGCTCTCGGAAGGTCTCCAGACAGATTTTAAGAGGTGCCCAGGAGATCCTTCCAAGCTTTCCAGAAGGTTCCCAGGAGTTTCTCGGCTCTTCAGAAGATCCTCAAAAGCTTCCCAGAAGCTCCCTACCAGAAGTTCTCCAGAAATCTTCCAGAAGGTTCCCAGAAGCTCTCCTGAAGCTCCTTAGATGCTCTCCAGAAGATCTCCAGGTCTCCAGAAGATCTCCACAAGTTCTCCTCACCACAACCACCTCCTTCCACCACCCCCCTCCTCCAGCCCCTTCCCCGATCCCAGAAGCTCCTGGATGACCCTGGTGGGAGGTGACCTCCTTGTCCCCTCCTTGTCCACCCCTGCCCAAGCCCACCCCACGTTCTGGTACCTTCTTGGCCCCGGTCAGCGCCGCCTTCTGGAGTTTGTTGTAGCAGTACTTGGCGTAAGTGCTGATGGCCACCCCTGCAAGAGAAGACACGCTGGGTGGTGGGATGTCACCTCCAGGATGCTGGGATGTCACCTCCAGGATGCTGGGATGTCACCTCCAGGACCTGCAGGAGGCCCTGTCCCCTCCCCACGGTGCTGCTCCATCTCCATCCTTGTCACCACTCACAGAGAGACCTCGTCCCCCTCAAACCTCACAAGAACCTTGGAGGAACCACCAAGGGTGGAGCTCTGGAGCTCCGTGGTGGCTTCATCTTGGGTGGCTTTTGGGGGCCACCACTGCCATGGTCACCACTCCCATCCCATCTGTCTTCTCCAGATCCCACCACTTCCATCTTCACCCCATCTCCTCTTCCTGATGCCCTCCAGTGAGGAGATGACACCGATCCAAACACCCCTGGGGACCTGGTGGGACCTTCTGGACCATCCCAGGAGAAGATCTAGGGACCTGATGGAACCTTCTGGATCATGTCCAGCACCTTGGGGACCTGGTGGCACCTTCTGGACCATCCCAACAGCCCCGGGGACCTGATGGAACCTTCTGGACCATCCCAACAGCCCCGGGGACTTGGTGGAACCTTCTGGACCATCCCAGAAGAAGCCCTGAAGACCTGGTGGCACCTTCTGGAAAATCCCAACAGCCCTGGGGACCTGATGGAACTTTCTGGACCATCCCAGGAGAAGCTCTGAGGACCTTATGGAACCTTCTGGATCATTCCCAGGGCCTTGGGGACCTTATGGAACCTTCTGGATCATTCCCAGGGCCTTGGGGACCTGGTGGCACCTTCTGGACCATCCCAACAGCCCCGGGGGCCTGGTGGGACCTTCTGGACATCTCCACCGGGTGGCCTCAGATCATGGAATTCTCTGATGGAATCATGGAATGGTTGGGGTGGGACGGGACCCCTGAGGACCATCTCAACCAAACCCCTGCCAGGAGACCGGGCTGGACTTTGGGATGGAGCCCAGGAGAAGATGGAGTGAGGACCTCCAGAGGGTGGAGTTGGTGGGATCTGGTGGGATCCAAAGGGATTTGGTGGGATCTGGTGGGATTTAATGGGATTTGGTGGGACTTGGTGGGATCTGATGGGGCTTGGTGGGATCCAAAGGGATTTGATGGAATCTGGTGGGATCTGGTGGGAATCTGATGGGACCTGGTGGAACCTGGTGAGACCTGATGGGATCCAAAGGGATTTGGTGAGATTTCATGGGATCTGGTGGCATCTGATGGGACCTGGTGGGATTTTGGTGGGACCTGATGGGACCTGGTGGGACCTGGTGGGATTTTGGTGGGACCTGGTGGGACCTGGTGGGATTTTGGTGGGATTTGGTGGGATCCGATGGGACCTGGTGGGACCCAGTGGGATTTTGGTGGAACCTGGTGGGATCTGATGGGATTTTGGTGGGACCTGGTGGGATTTTGGTGGGACTTGCTGGGATCTGATGGTATCCAATGGGACCTGGTGGGATCTGATGGGACGTGGTGGGATTTTGGTGGGACCTGGTGGGATTTTTGTGGGACCTGGTGGGACCTGGTGGGATTTTGATGGGACCTGGTGGGATCCGATGGGATTCTGGTGGGACCTGGTGGGACCTGGTGGGATTTTGGTGGGACCTGGTGGGATCTGATGGGATTCTGGTGGGACCTGGTGGGATCCAATCCCGGTTTGTGAAGGTCCAGCCCCACCCGGGGCTCCCCGGGCCCTCCCTTGGTGTCTCCTGGAGGTTCCTCCTGGTGGATCCCAAATTTCCCTCAGTCCCAGCAGAGACTCCGAGGGGAATGCATCAATTCATTAATTGCACATTAATTAATGACACTAATTAATTCAAGAAAATAAATAAATTACATTATTATACTATTGAATTGCATTATTAAACTTATATTAATTCTATTAACTATATTATGTTAATTATATGAAAATAATAAATTAATTAATAAAATTATTTAATTAAATGTAATTTCCTTGATTAATTATCTTAGATGAATGGATTTATAAATATTGTACATATTAAGAAATATTAATAATGAAATAGTTTTATATTTAATGTTAAAGTTATAGATGATATATTCATCATTATTAGTAACTTTTAATAATTGCCATTATAAATATTATCATTAATAATTTATTTGAGACGATTTTCTAAATTAAATTAATTCTATTCAATTAATAAATTATAACAATTAAATTGTTATGATAATTATATTAATTAAGTTATTACAATTAATTTAATATTATTAAATTATAATATTTATATTTATAATATTTAAATTAATATTATTTGGTAGTATATATTGTAATAAATTAATGAATTTTAAAAATTATTGGTGTTAAATGGATGAATTTATGAATGATATTGTAGGTATTAATATATCATTAATATTTAATAATTACAATATTCATAATGTAATAATGCTATATTTATTAATAAATATAAAATTATATCTTTTAATTTAGTCATTGTTAATAATAACTTTTAATAATACAAATATAAATATATAATTATTGTTAGTATATATATAAATGCATATTTTATTAATTTTAACAAATAATTATGGTAATTTTAGATTGTTGTTTAATATATAAATACATCATCATGGTTTATAGTCTATATATCAAAAAATAAATATTTATTAATTAATCAGAAAATTACTGTTTTATAGGAGAATTATTGTTATAATTAATTATCATTATCATAATGAGTATAATTATAATTATCATAATGAGTATAAATATAATAGAAATAATCGTAATTGCAAATGATTGCATAATAATGATAATGATTGTTATAAAAAATTTAATTATTACTATTACAATGTTATTTTTACTCCTCCAATTTTATTTATTTATATGACTGTTTCTTATTAATATTAATACTAATACTAGAATCAACATTACCGTTTAATATTATTAATATTGATATTAATATTATACTAATATTAATAATATTTAGGTTAATATTTATTAAACATTATTAATGTTATTTATTACTTTTATGGTTACTATTACTTCTCCCACCATTATTATTTAGCAATATTACTATTTTATTAATATTAATATTAACATCCATATTATGATTTCTTATAATACTGACACTACTACTAATATTAATACTGATAGTAATATTACTAATAATACTTAGAATATTTAAAATAATATTTATATTATTATCTGTTACTATTACTCTTACTACTCCTACCATTATTATTTACTAATGGGACTATTTATTATTAATATTGGCTTTAATAATAACATACATATTACTATTTGTTACTAATCTAATAGTGATATTATATTAATGCTAATAAAACTATTAATATTAATGCTAAATTCTATTATTAGTGCAATATTTGCACTTGTATAAATACTAATATTAATAAAAAGGACACATTATTTATTAATATTAATACTTGCAATTAATATTAATACTGACATCCATATTACAATTTTTATTAACATAATCCTAATACTAAAAATAATATGTATAGTTTTACTAATATTAATACTAGCAATAATATTACTACATCATTTACACCAACTTTATCTCACGGCATTAATTACCCCAATTAATATCATCATACTAATACTAATACTAATACTAATACTAATACTAATTCTGCTGCTAATACTAAGAATACTACCAATACCAATACTAATATTAATAATAGCAATCATATTACATAAATTAAGAAGCTGTACTTCAATCCTATTAATTGCCCCAATTAATGCAATAATAATATTACCACTAATACCAATACTAATAACACTAATGCTAATATTAATACCAACAGTAATACTACTAATACTACTAATATTACATAAATTCCAACTCTATCTCATCCCTATTAATTGCCCCAAATAATACAATTACTAATTAATAATATAATTTATACTAACTAATAATAATAGTAATACTAATACCAATACTAATAACACTAACGCTAATATTATACCCACACTAATACTGATAATACTAATATTATAAATAATAACATTAATACCTAAACAACACCAACTCTATCTCACCCCTATTAATTACCCCAATTAATACAATATTACTACTAATACCAATACTAATAGTACTAGCGCTGATATTAATACCGACACTAATAATAATATTGCATAAATTACACCAATTCTATGTCACTCCTATTAATTACCCCAATTAATGCAATCATATTATTAATACTAATACGAAGACTAATAATGCTAATGTTGATAAGATTAATATCAACACTAATACTAATAATATCAATAATAATATTCATATCTAAAGAACATAAACTCTATCTCACCACTATTAATTATCCAAATTAATAGAAAAATATTAATACTAATACCAACACTAATAGTAATACTAGCACTAATTATATTAGTACTAATATTAATAATATTATTATTACATAAACTCCACCAACTTTATCTGACCCCATTAATTACCCCAATTAATGCAACAATAATATTAACACTAATAATACCACTAATAATACCACTAATATTAATAGCAATAATCTTAATAAATAAATGGCACCAGCTCTATCTGACCCCTATTAATTACCCCAATTGATGCCATAATAATATTAACACTAATACCAACACTAACAACACCACTAATATTAATAGCAATAATATTAATAAATAAATGGCACCAGCTCTATCTGACCCCTATTAATTACCCCAATTAATGCAACAATAATATTAACACTAATAATACCACTAATAATACCACTAATATTAATAGCAATAATATTAATAAATAAATGGCACCAGCTCTATCTGACCCCTATTAATTACCCCAATTAATGCAATAATAATATTAACACTAATAATACCACTAATATTAATAGCAATAATATTAATAAATAAATGGCACCAGCTCTATCTGACCCCTATTAATTACCCCAATTAATGCAATAATAATAGTAACACTAATAATACCACTAATAATACCACTAATATTAATAGCAATAATATTAATAAATAAATGGCACCAGCTCTATCTGACCCCTATTAATGACCCCAATTAATGCAACAATAATATGAACACCAATAATACCACTAATAATACCACTAATATTAATAGCAATAATATTAATAAATAAATGGCACCACCTCTATCTGACTGTTATTAACTACCCCAATTAATTAATTAATTCATTAATCAGCGTTGTGGGCATTCTGGGCTCCCTACCCGGGATCTCCTCGCTCTGGGGCTTTGGTTTCTTTCGCAATTTGGGTTTCTTCTGATTGGTCCTTGCCAGGAGGTGCCGGAGGTGCCGCGAGACTGGGGGGGAGCACCGGGAATTCCCGCGGGAACCAACGACGGGAATGGGGAGCGGGGCGGGGTGGGATGGAGATGGAGAAAAGAAAACGAAATCGAAATTAAAATCAAAATCAAAATCAAAATCAAAATTAAAATTAAAATCGAAATCAAAATCAAAATTAAAATCGAAATCGAAATTTAAATGTCAAAAAACTGAAAGTAAAAGGAAGAGAACAAAAAATAAAATGGAAATAAAAACGCGATTGAAACGACAATGAAAATGCAAATTCAACCAAAATGAGACGGACTCGAAAATGCAAATTAAAACAAATCGACATCGACAACGAAACCAATCAACACGAAGACAACGAAATTCCGGGAAAAACCACGGGAAACTCAGAACGAGGGCGGAATTGGGGAATTCCCAGGGAAGGGCTCTGATTGGCTGGCAGGGAGTTGGGGGCGGAGCCTCTCCTTTGGCGGGAAATGGCTTTGGCACCTCTGGTGGGACCAACCCAACCCATCCCGACATTCCCGGAATGGCCCATGGGGTCTTCTCCACCTCCCGTGGCCACCTGGGCTGGGATCCTCTCCTGGTGTCCCCTCCAGGAGCTGAAGGACATCTCGGAACCCCGGGAGAAATTTGGGATTCAAAATCCCCAAAATCCCAAATCCTCCTGGACCCCCAGTCCCAACTCATCCCGTGACCCACCAGGAGGTGGCAGCGACTCATGGGGACGTCCAGAGGGCGAAGGATTTGGGACAACCAATCCCAAGGTTGGAAAGGATCCCCTAAAATTCCCAAATTTCTGTCTCCTCCTCTGGGCCATGACCTATAAACCTCAGGAGGTGGGAATCTTCTGGGCTCCATCCCAACACTGGGGTTTTTTTGGGATCCAAAGCTACTGGAGAGGAAACATCTGGAGGTGGGCATGATGGTGGAACCATGGAATCCTGGAATTTTGGATCCAAAGCTATTCCAGAGGAAACATCTGGAGGTGGGAGTGATGGAAACCATGGAATCCTGGAATTTTGGATCCAAAGCTACTTTGGAAGAATCATCTGGAGGTGGGAGTGATGGAAACCATCGAATCCTGGAATTTTGGATCCAAAGCTATTCCAGAGGAAACATCTGGAGATGGAAACCATGGAATCCTGGAATGGTTTGGGTTGGATGGAACTTCAGGGGATGGGAGAGGTTCCAGGAGTGGAGGTGACACTGATCCCACAAAGGCGTCCAAGCTCATTTCCTCTTGGATCTCCCGTTGGATTTCCGGGAAGAAGGGTGGGTGGGAAATGCCCCACAGCACCAGGCGCACCTCCAGGAGATGCTTTGGATGAGTTCCTCATCCACCTTTCCATGAGGAGGCTCATCCAAGAGGAAAGGAACCAAATCAGCGGGTTGGGACGGGGAATCATGGAATGGTTTAGCCTGGAAGAGACCACAGAGACCATCCAGGGACACCTTCCCCTATCCCAGCTCTCTCCAAATCCCCACCCAACCCGGCCTGGAAACGCTTCCGGGCATGGAGGACAACCACCGAAGCCACCGGGCCGTGGTTCCTCACTTACCTTTGGTGTCATTCACCGGATCCATGTGCCGGTAAATGTATCCTTCAAGGTAGGAATGGAATTTGGGAGTGGGTGGGAAGAAGGCCAAACAAATGGCCATGAGCTCCCAGCCGCGGGCCAGGCTCTCGTAACGGAAGTTCTCGGTGGTCTGCCGGCACAGCTGGATGTAGAGCTCGTCCCGCAGCCCCTGCATGCTCCAACCTTTGGTGGCGATCTCCAGGGCCACGTTGAGCTGGTCCGTCTTGGCCCGCCGGTCGCCCATGTACATCTGGATGAGCTTGAAGATCTCGCACGCCTCCTTCTTGACGTTGCGGTCGTTGGTCATGATCATGGGTTTCTTGATGGACTCGCTGCTCCAGGCCAGCATGTTGGCGATGGAGACCTTGCGCCGGAAGAGCCCTTGGGTGTGCTTGTTGAAGTGCTTGGAGGCCCAGTTCTCAATGTCCGTCTCCGAGGAGGGCTTGCGCAGGTTGAAGGTGGGGAAGACGCAGCTGGCGCTCGGCATCATGTTCCGCGTCTGCCGGCTGCTCTCGAACTGCGCGCACGCGCCCAGGTCCTCGGACTGCGGGACAACAGGCGGGACAGGTCAGCGGGGCCGGCAGGGTGGCGGTGATCGATCGATTGATTGATTGATTGATTGATCGAGCAACAGATTGAAAAATGGACCAGCCAATAAATCAATGAACCAACCAATCAATGGCTCAATCAACCAACCAATCGATCAACCAACCAATAGATCAATCAACAAACCAATCAACCAGTAAGCCAATCAGGCAACCAACGAATCCAACCAATAGATCAATCAACAAACAAACCAGTAAACCAATCAGGCAACCAACCAACCAATGGCTCAATCAATCAATCAATCAACCAACCAATAGATCAATCAACAAACCAATCAACCGTGGCAGTGCTGATGGAGTGATTGATTGATTGATTGATTGATCAATTGATTGATTGATTGATCGAGCAACAGATTGAAAAATGGACCAGCCAATAAATCAATGAACCAATGAACTAATGGCTCAATCAATCAATCAATCAATCAACCAACTGATCAACCAACAAACCAATCAACCAGTAAGCCAATCAGGCAACCAACGAATCCAACCAATAGATCAATCAACAAACAAACCAGTAAACCAATCAGGCAACCAACCAACCAATGGCTCAATCAATCAATCAATCAACCAACCAATAGATCAATCAACAAACCAATCAACCGTGGCAGTGCTGATGGAGTGATTGATTGATTGATTGATTGATCAATTGATTGATTGATTGATCGAGCAACAGATTGAAAAATGGACCAGCCAATAAATCAATGAACCAATGAACTAATGGCTCAATCAATCAATCAATCAATCAACCAACTGATCAACCAACAAACCAATCAACCAGTAAGCCAATCAGGCAACCAACGAATCCAACCAATAGATCAATCAACAAACAAACCAGTAAACCAATCAGGCAACCAACCAACCAATGGCTCAATCAATCAATCAATCAACCAACCAATAGATCAATCAACAAACCAATCAACCGTGGCAGTGCTGATGGAGTGATTGATTGATTGATTGATTGATCAATTGATTGATTGATTGATCGAGCAACAGATTGAAAAATGGACCAGCCAATAAATCAATGAACCAATGAACTAATGGCTCAATCAATCAATCAATCAATCAACCAACTGATCAACCAACAAACCAATCAGTAAACCAATCAGGCAACCAACCAACCAATGGCTCAATCAATCAATCAACCAACCAACTGATCAATCAACAAACCAATCAACCCTGGCAGTGCTGATGGAGTGATTGATTGATTGATTGATCGAGCAACAGATTGAAAAACGGACCAGCCAATAAATCAATGAACCAATGAACTAATGGCTCAATCAATCAATCAATCAATCAACCAACTGATCAATCAACAAACCAATCAACCAGGCAACCAACCAATAGATCAATCAACCAACCAACCAACTGATCAATCAACAAACCAACCAGTAAACCAATCAGGCAACCAACCAACCAACCAATAGATCAATCAACAAACCAATCAACCGTGGCAGTGCTGATGGAGCGATTGATTGATTGATTGATCAATCGAGCAACAGATTGAAAAACGGACCAGCCAATAAATCAATGAACCAATGAACTAATGGATCAATCAATCAATCAATCAACCAACCAATAGATAAATCAACAAACCAATCAACCAGTAAGCCAATCAGGCAACCAACCAACGGCTCAATCAATCAATCAATCAATCAACCAACCAACCAACCAACCAACCAACCAACCAACCAACCAACCAACCAACCAACCAATTGACAAACCAATCAAATGAAACAGCCAGTAGACCAATTAGTCAGCTAACCAACAGATTAATCAATCAACCAGCCAAATGATCAATCAATGAACCAATCGACCAACAAACCAACCAATGAAACAACCAGTAAGCCAATCCATCAACCAACCAACCAACCAACCTACCTATCAATCAAAAAATCAGTCAATCAACCAACCAACAAATCAACCAATCAACCAATCAACCAATCATCCAAACAATAAATCAGGCAACAAACTGATCAATCAACCAACTGACAAAAGAGAAACCAACAAAGAAACCAACCAACCAACCAACCAACCAACCAATGAATTGATGTGACAAAGCAATCAACAAACCAATCCACCAACCAACCAACCAACCAACCAATTAATCGATCTGATAAACCAACCAACAAACCAATCAACCAATGAACCAACAAACCAACCAATCAACCAGCAAATCAATCAATCAACCAATCAACCAACCAACCCAGCAACAAATCATTCAATCAATCAATCAATCAACCAATCAACCAACAAATCAATCAATCAACCAACCAACCAACCAACCAACCAACCAACCAACCGTTGCAGCATTCAGAGGTCTTCCCATAAGCCTCGTCCTCTCCAAGGAGCCTCCTCGATCCCACCATGGCCAAGTGGAGCACGATTGGCCAGCAGCCAAGGTGGGCTCTGGCACTGATTGGCATCAGGAGGGAGGGGACAGGTGGGCACGGGTGACAGGCCGGGCTCTCTCCACACTTGGTCAGAAGAAGGTGGTGGCAACGTGGGGGGAAGCACAGGGGGAGTGGCTTTGGGTTCCACCTGTCCTCTGGGGACACTGGAGACACACCCACCCTTAAGGGCCCCCCAGGAAATCCCTCTACCCAAAATCCCCTCCCAGGGTGGTTCTTCTGCGGCCACAGCAGGAGGCTGGTGGCTCCTCCGAGCCATGACCAAGGACATGGATGGTCCTTCTGACCTTCCTGAGGGACAGGAGATGCTCAGGCTTTGACCTTGACCTCTGCAGAGCAGCCAGCTGGGAAGGACCCAGAGGAGCCCAGCATCCTCCTCCTGCCGGCACCAGCACAGCTTGGGGATGGCACCCCAGGAGGGCTGGAGGGACACCCCAGCAGCTGCTGACCACCACGGAGGAGGCCGACAATTGGCATGGACAACTGGACAAGTCTGTGGCCCTGCAGCCAGCCAAGGTGGCTTCGTCATCTCTCCTGCACATCCAGGCCGGCAGCACCTGGGTCTGGGGGCCCTGGGGACGTAACCCATGGCAGGGAAGGACGCGCCACACCGGCCAGAGGTGACACCGCTGTCCCCACCTTGGTGGCCCCGGGCAAGGTGACTCCAGTGCTGCCACGGACTCGGGGCTGGGCTTCAGATGAGGAACAGAAGGAAAGCAGAAGGTGGAAAGACCCAGGAGGTGGAAAATCCAGGAGGGGACAAGGAAGCCGCCCAAAGAGCCACCAGAGCTGCTGGCAGCTGAACTTCGACTGAGCTTCTGCTTCTTCAAGCAAGTCAAGTTTCTTGTCTCTTCAACAACTCGTCCTGGCCTGTTCCAATTTCGAGATCTTTCCATGGACATTTCTCCACTCCCATCACGACCACGGTGATGATGGCAGGGACAGGGGATGGGGACCCTTCACCCCTCAAGGGACCCAGCCCTGGTGTCCCTGTGGAGGCCACTTCACCCCCAAGGTCCTTCTGTGTCCTCCAGCCTGGGGTTTCCTGGGTGGAAGGAGATGCAGGAGATGCTCGAAGGTCTCACTTGGCAGCTGCTGGGGACGCGGCTCTCCCAAAAGAGCCATGGGCTGGACCAGAGCCACCAAGAGAAGAAAATGACCCCATTGGTTGAGGACATCAACCTTCTCCAGCCAAGGAGAGCGTGGTCAGGCCAGGGAGTGACACCGGAAGTGAAGTGTGATGGATCCTCCGCTGCCAGAGCCAATAGGAAATTGACTTCATCCCTAATTAGCTCTAATTAACACCTAAACGAACTTGGGGGATGCCCTGGCCTACAAGAATGGGGTAAAACCATCAGGTGTCAACCTCAAATGGCCGTGACCTCCTGCCTGTCCCATGGGGTGACCATGGAGTCACCTCAGGAATTAGGGAATCCTCAAGGGAGAAGGTCCTGGAGCCACCTGGGTGGGGGTGGGATGCACCTCAGTGTGGGGACACTCCACTGGTGGCCACCACAGCCATGACCATGGAAGGGGTTGGGTTGGAAGGGACCTTCGAGGTCATCCCGTTCCAATGGCCAGGGACACCTCCCACGATCCCGGGTTTCTCCAAGCCCTGTCTAACCTGGCCTTGGACACTTCCAGGAGGGATGGGAGCAGCCACAGCTTCTCCGGGAAACCAGTGTCCCACCACCTTGGTGTCCCCGAGGTCGAGGATGAGGGATGGGACCACCAGGACAGAAACCTCTGGGGAGTGGAGGAGATTCCCGCCACGTCCCAAGCTCTGGGAAGAAGGTGTGGGATCACCAGTGGTGGCAGCTTCTTCTCCTGGCATGAAGATCCAAAGTGGATCCGGAGCTCTCCAGCTTTGGGTTTGGACCTCCTCGTGCAGCACGGAGTCCTTGGGCTTCAGGAATCTTCTTCTGCTGCCTTTGGATGCAGCACTCCGCCGATTTCCATGGGCAAAAAGGGAATTTTCCAGATGATTTGCTGTTTCCCCAGGTCCGTGTCCAGGGTCTCCTTCCTGCTGACACCAAATTCCATCTTCCAGGAAGTTTTCCAGGTGGGATTTGTCATCACCTGTTTCTTGGAAGCCCTGACAGCCTTTCCCTGGAGGGAAAGGGACTGATGGAGGACATCCAGAAGCTGATGGAGGAAGTCCAAGAACCAGGGAAACATCTGAGGGGATGGAATCCGGGCACATGGGGTGCACAGCAATTCCAGGCCAGAGCCTCAGGGTCTCCTCTGGAACGGGAGTTCGGGGCTGGAGGCAGCCCACAACCCTGGGAAACAAATTCTGGAAAACTGGTGGCTCTTTCATCCCAAGGTTTTGAGGGACCACCTTGCTAATGACCAACTTTGAGAGACCACCTTGGCAAGGACCAACTTCCTTGAGGGACCACTTTGGCAAGGACCAACTTCCTTGAGGGACCACCTTGGCAAGGACCAACTTCCTTGAGGGACCACCTTGCCAAGAATCAGCTTCTGTGAGGCACCACCTTGGCAAGAACCAACATCTCTGAGGAACTACCTTGGCAAGGACCAACATCTTTGAGGAACCACCTTGGCAAGGACCAATTTTGAAGGACCACCTTGGCAACGACCAACTTTGAGGGACCACCTTGGCCAAGGTCAACTTCCTTGAGAGACCACCTTGGCAAGAACCAACATCTTTGAGGAACCACCTTGGCAAGGACCAATTTTGAAGGACCACCTTGGCAAAGCTCAACTTCTTTGAGGGATCACCTTGGCCAAGGCCAACATGTTTGAGGGACCACCTTGCTAAGGACCGACTTCTTTGAGGGACCACCTTGGCAAGGACCGACTTCTTTGAGGAACCACCTTGGCAAGGACCAATTTTGAAGGACCACCTTGGCAAAGGTCAACTTCTTTGAGGGACCACCTTGGCAAGGACCAACTTTGAGGGACCGCCTTGCTAAGGACCGGCTTCTTTGAGGGATCACCTTGGCAAGGACCAACTTCCCTGAGGGACCACCTTGGCAAAGGATCAATTTTGAAGGACCACCTTGGCAAGGACTAATTTTGAAGGACCACCTTGGCAAAGACCAACTTCCTTGAGGGACCACCTTGGCAAGAATCAGCTTCTGTGAGGGACCACCTTGGCAAGGACCAACATCTTTGAGGAACTACCTTGGCAAGGACCAATTTTGAAGGACCACCTTGGCAAAGCTCAACTTTCTTTGAGGGACCACCTTGGCCAAGGCCAACATGTTTGAGGGACCACCTTGCCAAGGACCGACTTCTTTGAGGGATCACCTTGGCAAGGACCAACTTTGAGGGACCACCTTGGCAAGGACTAACTTCCTTGAGGGACCACCTTGGCAAAGGACCAATTTTGAAGGACCACCTTGACAAGGGCCAACAACTTTGAGGGACCATCTTGCTAAGGACCGGCTTCTTTGAGGGACCACCTTGGCAAGGACCAACTTCCCTGAGGGATCATCCAGGGATGGGCACTCAGGAACCTCCTGGGAGCTTTGTGGCTCCAGGATCTGCCCCACACCGAGGCAGGAGAAGCCACAGCACAGAGCTGAGGCCACCATGGCACACAGGGACCATCCCACGGGATCTCCACTGGAGGAGAAGGAACTGCTGAAAACCCCCAAAACCGAGACCCTTCCCAAGGAGGGCGTTACCTGAGATGGATGCAGGTATGGCTCGGGGGAGGCCAGGTTGGTCTGGACGGAGACGCTCTTCTCCAGCAGGATCTGGGGGAAGCCCAGCTTCTCGAAGGTGTTCCTCTTCCAGTGCTTGTTCTCCTGCTGCGCCAACGCCTCGTCCTCGCTGAAGGCTCTCACCACCGGGCCCGGCATGGGCAGCGGGAGGGCTCCGTCGCTCTCGTAGCCCGAACCGTCCTTTTGGGAATCCCAGCTGCTCCTCTGCTTCATGTGGTAGTGGGCCTGCTGCGCCTCCCACGCCAGCCGCGCCTGCGCCAGGAACGGCTCCGGGAACCCCCGCGCCGCCTCCGCCTCGGCCGCCTTGCTCTCCGTCCGGTTCATCGGCGACCTGGTGGGCCCCGGCGTGGCTCGCTCCTCACCCAGCTCTCCCAACACCTCCCGCTCCCCCGAGCCGTCCGTGGAGGAGGCGTTGGCGTCGTGGTTCACCGAAGGCTTCCGGCTTTTCCTCTTCCTGGTGGAGGGCGAGTAACCGGTGGAGGACAGGGTGTCCTGCTGGCTGGACCACGACATGGAGTCCTCGCCCTGGGCCACCTGAGCCCCCGCGGGGCCGGGGCAGAAGTCGGGTCCCTCCATGCTGCTGTAGTCGCCCGATTTGATCTCCAGGCGCTGGTCCCGCACCAGGCAGGGGCTGTGCTGCAGCGAGTAGGAGCCGCCGATGGGGTTGGGGGAATATTTGTGCCTCAGGCCCGTCTTCATCTTGGGGCTGGAGCCCGACTGCTCCACGTAGACCAACTGCCGGACGTACTCCTTGCCGGCCGGGCTGTATTCCAGGCTCATGAAGCGGTCGGGGCATTTCTGCTTGGTGAGCACCAGCTGCTGGTAGGGCGAGTTGGAGCCTTGCTTGGGCGACTGGAGGAAAGGGTGAGGCTTGCGGATGGGCGATTTCTGCGGCGAGCCGGCCTTGTAGCTGCCGCTGGCCTCGTACTGCATGTCCACGGGCGGCTCGTCGTAGATGGGAGCCTGGTATTCCATGGGGGGCTCCTCGTAGAGCGGCGGCTCGTAGGCGTAGCGGGGCGACGAGGGCTGGGATTCGCTGGAATGTTTGCGGTGCTGGGCTTGGAGCGGCGAGCAGAAGGAGTCGCCCCGGCCCAGCAGCGGCGAGCAGCTGCCCACGTGCTCGGCCCTCTTCAGGAAGGGCGACTGCTTCCTCTCCGGGAAGAAGACGGAGCCGTCGGCGTCCGAGGAGAAGGTCTGGAGGTTGGGCGACTGCTGCCCGCCTGAGGGTCGGCGGGAGCGCGAGCCGGGTTGGTTTTCCGGGGCGTAGCCGTTGCCTTGGTGCAGGAGGAAGCTGGGCTCCCGATCCGTCACCTTGATCAGCATCCGCTCCTTGGTGCCAGCGTTCCATCGCAGGGATGAGGTCCTGCGGGGAGAGAGATCACAGTGCGGGGGGGTTCAGAATTCCACCGAAATTTGGGATGGTTGGCGCCAAACCTCCCGGGCCTGGAGGATGGATATTGCCAAGGGCTCGGGAGATGGAGATGGGACGGGGTGGATGGGGTTGGATCCTGGACAAGGCACGGAGGGACAGGACACAGGGAATGGCTTCCCGCTGCCAGAGGGCAGGGATGGATGGGATAACGGGAAGGAATTCTTGACTGTGAGGGTGGTGAGGCGCTCTGGAATGGGATTCCCAGAAAAAGCTGTGGCTGCTCCATCCCTGGAAGCGTCCAAGGCCAGGATGGAGCAACCTGGGATAGTGGAAGGCGTCCCTGCCCTTGAGGTTGGATATTGGGAAGAAATTCTCCTGTGAGGAATTCTTCCCCGGCACGTTGGATTCTCACCTCCTCTCTCCTGCTCCTTGGGGCACTCAGGAGGAGGAAGAGCAAAGATGGATTTTGATGGAGCTGCCCGGCTCCCAGGAGGGATCCGAGCTGGAATTTGCTGTTCCCAAGGCACAGGGAAGCACATCCTGTCACCCATCCCACGCCGGAACAGAAGATGCCGGAGGCACCGTCTGCTCTCCCGGTTCATCCCTCTCCAAGCCTCGTTTATTCCCAGCCGTTTGTCCCTTCTGCACCCCAGGAAAAGGCGGAGTGGGTTCAACTGCTGAGCTTTAGAGGGAAAAAATTCCCACAAAAAGACACAAACCATTCCCTGCAGGGGGCCCCACAGTCTCTCCTTGCTTATCCACGACTTTGCCCTCGCTCCAGGGGATTTGGGAACAATTCATTCCTTCCTTTTCCACCTTTGGATCTCCCGGGGGCTTGAGCCTCCTGCCAACTTCTTTGCTGCCGAAAACCGGGATGGGTCTGGATTCCTCCACCTTGGCTTGATGGATCTCAAACCCTCATGGAGCCCTTCCAGACCCCCCGAAATTCCACCCACGGCCACAAAATCATGGATTCATGGAATGGCTTGGGCTTAAAGCTCATCCAGTTCCTGCCATGGGCTGGGGCACCTTCCACTACCCCAGGTTGCTCCAAGCCCCTTCCCACCTTGCTCTGCTCCTGAAAAATCTGCTTTTCCTGCTCAAAACGCACACAAAAAGTCTTGGATGGCTCCGTGTTTCTTCTGGATTTCTTTGATCCTCATGAATAACCTGATTTTTATGCACAGATCCCAAAAATCGCGAGGAAAAGAAAACAGGAGATCCACAGAGGAAACTGGACTGGAATTTCCAGGGAATCTGTGGCTGTCCCATCCCCTGGAAGTGTCCAAGCCCCGGCTGGACAGGGTTTGGAGCAACCTGGGATAGTGGAAGGTGTCCCTGCCCATGGAAAAGGCTTGGAATGAGATGAGCCGGAAATTCCCCGCAGAAATCCGCGTTTCCACATTTTCCCCACCCAAACCCCAAATCCCAAATCCCAAATCCCTGCTAAATCCAGGTGTTTTCACTCAAACCAGGTGAAGCCACCGCTTAATTCCCAGCTTTGCAGCTGGCACTCATATTCCCATCTGGCGGCCGCCGATCCGAAGAAAAATCCCCAACGGAGCAGCCGGCGCCTCCGTCGGAATCTTCAAATCACCTCGTCCCGGCCGAGCTCTCAATCCCAAATATTAAACAACAATTTGGGATATTATCCCAAATATTCCAGAAAGCTCCGTGCATTATGGTCAGTGCTCCATCCCCCCCCTCCTCCAAAAAAACCCCCACAGGATAAATGGAATTTTCTGCTGGCAAAAGGAATCCCAAAACCGCAATTTTTGGGCTGAAAATCGCTGCCCGCAGCCACTCCAAGGAATTCAGGGGATGCTGGCACGGGGCATCCGGCAGAAATCCCAAGTATTCCCGTTATTTCTGGCTTGGCTCTGCGCTCTCCCTGCTGTTCCCTCCACGTGGGGGAGATTTTTCTTTTTCCTGCTCTGTACATTTCCATGACAAAACCACTTCCCGAATCCCTCTGCGTCTCCCATGTCCAAGAAATCCCAATTTCTTTGGAAATCTGTGTGATTCCCACGTAACTTCCAGCTGGTTTGGGGCAGGATTTTTTCCCATGTTCTCCTAAATTTCCTTCTCCTAAGTTTCCTTTCCCTGCTCCAGTGTTCCCCTTCCTTGATCTTCTTCCAACCTTTGGGAAGTCAGGGATGGAGGGGAGAGGACAAACCTGGATCCCTCATCCGGGAATTCCTTTGCTTCCCGTTGTTTTTTCTGGAGAGACCCCACACCTGCAGACCCCCCCCACCCTCATTTGCATATCATTATTTATTCCAGCAAGAATTCCGACCATGCACAGCTCAAAATTCCTTAAAATCCCATGAAAACGACCGAAATTGTGGATTTTTCACATTCCCGATGCTTTTAATGGGGATTTTTTTATTCCCTCGCTCCATCGAGGTGGGACTGAGGGAACAAATCACAGCTGGATTTAAGCAGAATAATTTAAAAATAATATTTCATTCTTTTAAACCAAAATTATTTGGTTTTTTGGTGGAATGAGGCCACGATGTGAAGTTTTAAAAACAAGAATATTTCCAAAACCGACCCAATCCGTGAATTTTTCCAAGATTTCTTCCTCTGCCCCGGTGTTTTTTTAGAGGCAAAGATTAAAATTTAGAGCTGGGGTTAAGTGGATTTTCCCCCTCCCTGGGAAAAAGCAGAATTATTTTGAAAATAATGTTTCATTCTTTTAAACCAAAATTATTTGATTTTTTTGATGGAATGAGGCCACGACGTGAGGTTTTTTAAAAACAAGAATATTTCCAAAACCGACCCAATCCGTGCATTTTTCCAAGATCTCTCCCCCTGCCCCGGTGTCGTTTAGGCTTCGCAGGCGAAGATTAAAATTTAGAGCTGGGATTAAGTGGATTTTTCCCTTCCCTGGGGAAAAAAAAAAACCACCCCTGGATTTGAATAATTCCAATATCAGAACGCAGCAGGATTCTCCAGGAAAAGCAAAAGATCCTTAGGCACCCCCACCATCCCCGAATCCCCAAAATCCTGAATTCCCACCGCGCCCTCGCTCCTCCTCACCTTCCTCCCCCGGCCGCGGGATTTGGGAGCATCCTCTCCCTCCGCCTTCCACCTGAGCTCAAAATTCCCTTTATCCAGGGCTAAGCCGAGACGGGAGCCAGGGAAGCAGCCCGGCCCCTGTTCCCTCCCCGCTGGGCACCGCCTGCTCCCGGCGCATCCCGCTGGGAATTCCGGGGCCAGGGAAAAGCCCTGGCACGGGGCCCAGCGCCGCTCCGGCAGCACGGGAATATCCGTGGGGAAATAAAAAGAAAAATCAGGGAAAGGTGAGCAGCGGAGCCTGAGGATGTCCAGGATTCCACCCGGGAGCCTCCTGTGATCCGTCCGAAATTTTCCAGCCGGGAGAGCACCCCCGGGACAGGAATGCAGCCCCTCTAATCATGCAAAAAACGTCGCATTTTATGTTAATTTGTGATTAAATTAGGCTGTGTGATGGAAATCCTGAAGCCCTCCATCCTTAAGGTTTCGCTGTCCTTCACCTGCTGGCGCTGTTCCCAAAAAACTGGCACGGAATTCCGTGGGATTCCACACGTTTAACAGTCCCAGGGCTTGGGACCGGGATTTTTTAATTCTACGTTTTGAAATTTCGAATTTTTAAATCCCCGCTCGAGCCCTGGACTCTCAGTTTCTGTGGGATTTGGGGCTCTCGCAACCCCACCACGGCCTCTCCAACCCTTCTGCCACACTTCCAATCCCTCTTCCCATCCTTCGGAAGCGTCGCTTCCCCCTTGGAGTTCATTTTTTTTTAGGAAGCCTTCTGATTGGTTGAAGCTGATTCCTGGAAAACACCGGAAACGAGCGAAGTGAAATTTGCATAATTTGGGCGATAAAATGGATATTTGGGAAGAAGGCGAGCGCCGGGATTGAGTTTTCCGAGATGATTTGATGGATACCCCCCAATCCGTGGGATATCCAGGATAGGGGAAAATCCGATTTGGAATTTCTGTGGGAATACTGGAGCGGTGGGAACGTGGAAGCCCAAAGTCTGTCGACATCAAATCTTGGATCCATGAACGTCCGTGACCTCCTCCGCACGCAATTCCGTTCTCCAGCTAAAACATTCCCAAAGGATTATACCCATCAAAATACCACTAAAAAAAAAAAAAAAAAAAATTTAAAAAAAAAATTCCAATTATTTTTCCAGAATTGTCCCATCCCGGTCTCCGGATGGCGCCACGGGATCACCTTCAGCTCCGAGCCCTCCACACCAAGTCTCTCCGTGAAACGTCTCCGATCTTCTGCTGCTCCTCGGCGCTAATTAACGTCCAGGGAAGCTGATCAAGACCAGAGGGAGGTAACGACCCCTCCCAATCCCTCGTCATCCTCATTCCCACTTATTTTCGGGAGAAGCAGGGCCAGAAATGAAATGAAAAACTCACCAGGAGGGTGAATTTTTGCCATTTTCCGGCAGCCGTTTGGGTGGGATGGGACGTTGGAGGCCACAAATCCATAACCAAAGGATTTTATGGGATGTCCATGATGAGGAAACACCAAATTTTGGTGTTTCCTCATCATGGACATCCCATAAAATCCTTTGGATGATCAATCCTTGGATGAAGGTCAAGATGCCCTTGCTGAAGGTAAAGTCAGGGTGGATCTTCCCCACCCATCGTTGTCCTCTTGGTTTGGGATGGACAGGGGGGGGGTCTCCAGTGAGTTCCTCCAGGATCAATCCCATCAGGAACCCACCAGGAGGAAGCACAAGACCAAAACAACGGAGCCGGGCACGGACGCCAAATTCCTGGGAGCCAATGGGGGCTGCTCATCCCAAATTAAACAATCCCCCCAAAAACAGCTTCGTTCCCAAAATCCAAATGTCACCAAAAACAAACAGGAGATGGGGGCTGCTCATCCCAGTTAAAACAATCCCCCCAAAAACAGCTCCGTTCCCAAAATCCAAATGTCACCAAAACCAGGAGGAGATCTTTCCAGATTGGACAGGGACATTGGAGGCCATGAATCCATATCCAAAGGATTTTATGGGATGTCCATGATGAGGAAACACCAAAATGAACTTGGATGATCAATCCTTGGATGAAGGTCAAGATGCCCTTGCTGAAGATCAGCTCAGGGGGGACCTTCCCCACCCACCGTTGTCCTCTTGGTTTGGGATGGCCGGGGGGGGTCTCCATTGAGTTCCTCCAGGGTCAATCCCATCAGGAACCCACCAGGAGGAAGCACAAGACCAAAGCACAACCGAGCCGGGCACGGACGCCAAATTCCCGGGAGCCAATGGGGGCTGCTCATCCCAAATTAAACAATCCCCCCAAAAACAGCTTCGTTCCCAAAATCCAAATGTCACCAAAACCAGGAGGAGATCTTTCCAGATTGGAGAGGGACATTGGAGGCCACGAATCCATAACCAAAAGGTTTTATGGGATGTCCATGATGAGGAAACACCAAAATGAACTTGGATGATCAATCCTTGGATGAAGGTCAAGATGCCCTTGCTGAAGGTCAGCTCAGGGGGGACCTTCCCCACCCATTGTTGTCCTCTTGGTTTGGGATGGACAGGGGGGGTCTCCAGTGAGTTCCTCCAGGATCAATCCCATCAGGAACCCACCAGGAGGAAGCACAAGACCAAAGCAACCGAGCCGGGCACGGACGCCAAATTCCCGGGAGCCAATGGGGGCTGCTCATCCCAATTAAAACAAACCCCCTAAAAACAGCTTTGTTCCCAAAATCCAAATGTCACTGAAAACAGGAGGAGATCTTTCCAGATTGGACAGGGAGGAGGGAACGCCGGGAAAGGAGCGCAGAAGAGCCTTTGTGGTTCTGCGGAATCAGCTGGGAGGAACAGAGAGGCCAGCAGTGACATTTCCCAAAATAGCTGATCAACAGGGAATCTGCTCATTCCCGCTGGCTCCGGGAGCGCCACAAAGACTTCCAAAAATGGTGATTTTTATTTTTTTTATTTTTTTTCCTTTTAGCTCTTGCCTGTTCTGAGCGGATTTCGCATCCCCCCGGAGAGCGTTCCCTGCTCTGAAGCTTTTCCTCCTCTTGGCGTCCCCAGCCCGATGGGACGCAGGGAATGGCTTCCCGCTTCCAGAGGGCAGGGTTAGGCGGGATTTTGGGAAGGAATTCTTCCCTGAGAGGGGCTGGAATGGAATTCCCAGAAAAGCTGTGGCTGCTCCGTCCTGGGAAGTGTCCAAGGCCAGGTTGGACGAGACTTGGGAAGAAAGCCCAGTTCCAGGAGGTCCCACCACTGTGACGCCACCAAGAGCAACCATCAACCCTCATCCCTTTTTTTCCCAAAAGATGGGATTTTCATTCCCTAAGGAATCACTGGTGTCAGTTCTGCTCCTCTTCCTCACTTCCAAGGAAATCAGGAATGGTCACATTGACCTCTAAAAATCAGGAATGGTCACATTGACCTCCAAAACTCAGGAATGGTCACATTGACCTCTAAAAATCAGGAATGGTCACATTGACCTCTAAACCTCAGGAATGGTCACATTGACCTCCAAAACTCAGGAATGGTCACATTGACCTCTAAAAATCAGGAATGGTCACATTGACCTCTAAAAATCAGGAATGGTCACATTTATGAACTCGTGGTCGGAACCGCGCTCAAAATCTGGCGTGGCGGTTCCTCACCTCCTTCCTGGGTTTCTCCAAAGCTCCTGCAAGTCTCTTCCTGGAATTTGGGCCTGGATTCACACAACTCTGCCGAATTGCAGCCATTCCCTGAATCCACGTGGCACTAGGACAACAAATCCGGATGGAAACAAAGGGCTGAACATGGCCAGGGCAGGATTTGGACACTGAACCATTCGGACGCTGACCCTCCAACCATGGAGGAAGAATCCAAAAGCTCCTGTGGGAGCCAAGAGGTGAAAACAGCTGGAAAATTACAAATTTTTGGCAAATTACGGCCATCTCCCAAAACAGAGGTGGCCCCACGACCACGGCCACCTCCTAAACCCCGGCAGACGCCAGCCCCACCTCCAAACCCACCTCAGGTGCCTCCAGGGGAGGTTCTGCGGAGCTCCAAAAGGCGGTGCTGGGATTTTTGGGAGCCAACCCCAATTCCCTCCTCTTTTCCCCCAATTTCTTCGCTGTGAGGTGATTCCCTGTTGACCACAGGAAGATTGAAGAACTCTTCAAGCATTCCTGGGTGCGGAGGCTCCGGGAGAAATTGAGGAAGGCCAAAGCCGAGGATCCAGGGCAGGGGAAGCAGACACCATCCTGCTCTCCTGGGACACCTGCAGGAAGGAGAATTCCAGGATTCTCCCCGCTCGTGGATTGGACATCCCAACTCTCCACAAAGAGCTGGAACACGGCAGGGCGACCTTCTCCAGCTCCAAAGCCTGGAATGATGGATTTGCTGCGGGTTTGGAGAACTTTGGTGCCATCCTTGCCGCCGGGAGGAGAAAGGGAGAGGAAAGTCCTTAACGTTGAAGGTTTTTGGTCTAAAATCCAGTCTGAGCAGCCTTGATTGGCCAGCCATGGGATGAAGACAGGAGTTTGGGATTTCTCCCGCAGACAAGCAGATTTCCCGATGGGAAGATTGATTGATTGATTGATTGATTATTGATTGATTTTGGATTAGCAAGGAGCTCAACTCCCTCGACGGAACGAGGATGTGAAGCAGCTCTGGGGACCCCAGATCCAGAGGGGATGAAGAGGGAAAGGGTTAAGAGCAGGGATTGGGAATGACGGAATTCCACAAAAGCATTCCCAGATGGACGGAGCACGACGTCATCCCCTTAATGGCACCGGTTAATCTTCATTACGCTGGAAAAATCTCCCGTAGGAATTGTTGGCCGGGAGCTCCAAGGAAGCAGGAAAATCCTTCCTTGCTCCCGAGGGCGTCGCTGCAGCTCCGGGGGTGAGCCACCAGGAGGTGGCGGTGATTCCATGGCTGGGGATCCCAGTGAATCCCATGGGATTCCTCCGTCGGTTTCCGGCTTCTCTCCACGAGCCACCTCCATCCCACACCTTGTCCCAACATCCGGGAGCTCTCCAGCTTCTCCTTTCCAGAGGGGATGGAGGAAGGCGGGAACGAGGCGTGACCTGGCTCTCC
This sequence comes from Agelaius tricolor, assembly GCF_023055355.1. Taxonomy (NCBI): domain Eukaryota; kingdom Metazoa; phylum Chordata; class Aves; order Passeriformes; family Icteridae; genus Agelaius; species Agelaius tricolor. Next base: position 95,354,059 of record NW_027269262.1, on the reverse strand, counting down.
CCAGGCCTTCCCACCCACCAGAGAACCACAGATGAGTTGTGCCGCTCAATCCCGTGTCCCTCTGCCATTTCCCAGAGGGAAAAACCTCTGGAATTAGTGCCAGACTCGAGGAGGAGAGGGTTGGGAAGGCCAGGGAAGGCTGTTGGCTCCCAGACCTGATTTTCCAGCTGATCCCGGAATCTCCAGGGGTTTGGAAGCGAGGGAGCTGTGGCAGCTCCAGCGGAAGCGTTTGAGGGCTCATCCCACTCCACGATGGATCTTCGAAGCTCTGGTTGGTTCCATCCTGCTCCAAATTCTCCATCTCCGTGCTGGGACAACCAGAGACTTCCCAATCCCCATCCAAACTTTCCAGGAGGGAGAACCAGGAGAGCGATGGAGTCGGGTTTTTATCCTCGTCGGCCGAACGTTCTCCATGAATCCACAGACAACCTGATCCCACCCAGGAGCTGGGCAGGTGCCGTTCCCAGGAAGGGCAGGACCAAGTGGGAATTGCGAAGCTTGGTTGGGAAACAGGGATTGGCAGGGGGAGCCGAGCCGGAATCCGGCGGGATTCGTCAGCGGCGGCTTGGATTTGGGCTGGCGGCAATGAAAAGCTCCGGTGTCACCGCACTCGCCAGCGGGAGACGCCTCCATCTTCCCAATCCCACAAAAACCCAGGGAGCGGCCCTGGCTGCCCTTCCCCCAGCCAGCCAAGGAGCTAATTAGCAGCTTTGCCTAATTAGCCGCCAGCGGACGTGCTTTGGTTTAACCCCGCGAGCGCCACGGGCTGGCGCCGGAGCTGGTGGCGAATTCCTGGCGATGGGATTGATTGTGAGGGGGAAAGGGAATCCCGGAACCGTGGGATGGGTTTGGGTGGGAGCTCCGAGATCGCCCAGTCCCACCCAAACCATTCCAAGGGCAGGGACACCTTCCAACATTCCAACATTCCAACATTCCAGGTTTCTCCAAGCCCTGTCCAACCTGGCCCGGGACACTGGGTTCGGTGAGGATTTGGAGCTCGAGAAGGATTTTTGGGGTTCAATGAGGATGTTTGGGGTTCAGTGAGGATTTGGAGCTCGAGAAGGATTTTTGGGGTTCAGTGAGGATTTTTGGGGTTCAGTGAGGATGTTTGGGGTTCAATGAGGATTTTTGGGCTTCAGTGAGGATGTTTGGGGTTCAGTGAGGATTTGGAGCTCGAGAAGGATTTTTGGGGTTCAGTGAGGATGTTTGGGGTTCAATGAGGATTTTTGGGGTTCAGTGAGGATTTTTGGGGTTCAATGAGGATTTTTGGGGTTCAATGAGGATGTTGGGGGTTCAATGAGGATTTTTGGGGTTCAGTGAGGATGTTTGGGGTTCAATGAGGATGTTTGGGGTTCAGTCAGGATTTTTGGGGTTCAATGAGGATGTTTGGGGTTCAGTGAGGATGTTTGGGGTTCAATGAGGATGTTTGGGGTTCAGTCAGGATTTTTGGGGTTCAATGAGGATGTTTGGGGTTCAATGAGGATGTTTGGGGTTCAGTCAGGATTTTTGGGGTTCAATGAGGATGTTTGGGGTTCAATGAGGATTTTTGGGGTTCAGTGAGGATGTTTGGGGTTCAATGAGGATGTTTGGGGTTCAGTGAGGATCTCCGGGGCCCAGCAATGACGTCATGGGGTTCAGTGAGAATTTCGGGCGTTCCATGAGGATTTGGGGTCCAAGATGGACCTGGGGGGGTTCAAGAAGGACTTTTGGGGTTCAATGAGGGCTTTTTGGGCTCCTTGAGGACTTTTGGAGCCCCACAAAAACCTGAAGGGCAACGCATGAAGGGAAGGGATGAGGAGAAGGATTGGAAAATCCTTTGGGAATAAAACACCCGTGACACTCACTGTCCCACCCATCCCAACCCCGATCCCGGAGGGAAATTCCGGCTACCTGTAATGCAGGAGCTGTCCTTCCGCGCTGTAATCCCGGTAAATGTCGTATTCCTTCTCGAACACTCCCGAAGGCGACGAGCTGGAAAACAGGAATGGCACAGGAGGAGTCACCAATGGGGGCGTCAGTGTCTCCTCTGGGATTCATGGAGGCGAATCCCATCAGGATGGGATCCAACTGTCCCGGATCTGCTCCCGGGGCCTGCTCGAGCTTGGAGTCGCTGATTTTTTTTTATTTTGAGTTGTCGGCCGGATGGTGGCCGAGCCATCCATGGCCGTGGTCTCCAGGTTCATTTCCAACCCTTCAAAGACCAAATTTCCCCTTAAAACATCTGAGCAGATCCCAAACATCTCCCGGCTCCATCCCGCCCTTTCCGAGCGCCGCTCCCGCTCTTCCACAGCCTCGGACGGTCAGAGCCAATGCGGGAAGAGGAAAATCCCCACAAAACCAAATTTTTGCCACATTTTCATCTAAATCCGAGCCGGCAGAGCTCTCGTTCCTGGAAAATGGAGGTGGTCACGCCACCAACCCACTCCAAGAGAAACAACACTTGGAAAAACACGGGGAAAAAAACCCCGTCTGGAACTCTGGGATGGAATTTCCAAACTGGTTCTTGGACCTGGTGGGGTTCAGTGAAGAGTTGGGAATTCAAAACTTGGGAATTCAGACTTGGGAGTCCAAGAAGGATTTTGTGGGATTCAAGGACTCAAAGCCGCTCCTGTAGGATCAAACCTACTCTTGATCCGTATTTTTGGCTCCGCACTTTTCCAACGCCAAGACCCTCCAACCATTCCCAAAAAAAAACCCCAGGTATTGATCATGGTGTTTCCAATATTATCCAATCTCACTGCAAATGAGCACAGGAAAATCTTTATTTTTCCCGACGGGAATGTGCTGGGATTTGGTCCCATTTGGAAAACACAGCAAATGTTTCTCCAGAAAATGCCTGGAGAAATAACTTTATTCCAAAAAAGCCATCCCTAAAATCCCCCCACGTTCCCTTGTTAAGGCTCTGCCGTTAATAAAATTCAGATCCGACGTTGGTTTCGGGAAGGAAAAAAAAAAAGAGGGAAAAGAAACAAAATCTTCCTAATAGGATAAAGCTCCAAAATTTTAGTGGAGCAAGGAGGCAATAAAATTAAGCTTCTGCCAAAGCCGATTTTAATGGGATTTAGCCCTGGAATTACGGACGGCTGCGTGGAATTGCTTAATCCCTTTTTCCTCGCCAGCGCGTGTGAATGGAATTCCAACTCCTCCTCCTCCTCCTCCTCCTCCTCCTCCTCCTCCAGGATTCCCGAGAGAAAGGCATCACCTCTGATCCCCGTGCTGTACCCAAATCCGTGGTGGAATTTAGATGGATCCCCAAATCCATGGCGGAATCCAGATGGATCCCCAAATCCATGTCAGAATTTAGATGGATCCCCAAATCCATGGCAGAATCCTTTGGATTCCCAAATCCGTGTCAGAATTTAGATGGATCCCCAAATCCATGATGGAATCCAGAAGGATCCCCAAATCCATGGTGGAATCCAGATGGATCTCCAAATCCATGGTGGAATTTTGATGGATCCTCAAATCCATGGTGGAATCCAGACGGATCCCATGCCTGGAAGTGTCCAAGGCCAGGCTGGAGCAAGCTGGGATAGGGGAAGGCGGATGGGCTTTAAGGTCCCTTCCAACCCAAACCATTCCGTGATTCCAGGAGATTTCTGGAGCTGCTCAAGGTCCTTCCCTGTGGATCTGCTTCCACCCCCATCCAGCACAGCAGCATCCCAGGGGAAAGTCTGGTGGGAATGTCGGTTTTTCCATCTAAAAACTCCACCGGCACCCGGCCCTGGCCAAAACGGGATTGTCAAACCCCTTGGACACCGGAATTCCCCACGCTGGATGGACCAGGAGCTCCTCCAGCCCCCTCCAGGACGGAATTCCCGCTCCTCTGGATCCCAGGTTTCTATTCCAGGTGCCAGCCTCACGCTCCCCCATCCCTTATTTTGGCTCATCCGAAAATGGGTGGATTTTTCGGAGATGTCGCTTCCGAGATCTTCCCAATCCATCGGAGCCACGGCTTGGTTTCCATCCATCATTTTTCCCGCTGTTCCGTTTCCCGTCCGCGTTAATTAATCCCCGTCCAAACGAGCTCCAGGACTCCTCCTGTCCCTCCCTGACGAGGTTTGGAGTTGATGGACGAGTGAATCCATCCCAAATATTCCCAACGGGGGGGAGCTGGGCAGGGAATTTCCACAGGGATCCGCGCGGTTGCACGCTCCCAAGGATGCGCTCGCTTTCCCGGGATGAGCCGAGTTTTTGGGAATAATTAAAAGCCCAAATAAAGGTGATTTTCCAAAAAATAAGGTTATTTTCAATAAAAAAGTGATTTTCCAATAATTAAGGTGATTTTCCAATTTAAAAAGTTATTTTCCAATAATTAAGATAATTTCCAATGTAAAAAAGTGATTTTCCGGTGATGAAGATGATTTTTCATTAATTAATAAGTGTGATTTTCCAATGAAAAAGGCGATTTTCCACTAATAAGGAAAATTTCACCCTAATGAGGGTGGTTTTCCAAAAATCAGGGTGATTTTCCAATAAAAAAAAATTCCAATAATTAAGGTGATTTCCAATTAAAAAAAGTGATTTTCCAGTGATGAAGGTGATTTTCCAGTAATAAGGGTGATTTTCCAATGAAAAAGGTGATTTTCCACTAATAAGGAAAATTTCACCCAAATAGGGGTGATTTTCCAAAAATTAAGGCGATTTTCAATAAAAAGGTGATTTTCCAATAATTAGGGTGATTTTCCAATGAAAAAAGTTTTTTCCAATTTTCCAGTAATAAGGGTGATTTTCCAATGAAAAAGGTGATTTTCCTCTAATAAGGGTGATTTTCCAATAATTAAGGTGATTTCCCCAGCAATTAAGATGATTTTTCATTAATGAAGACGATTTTTCATTAATAAGTGTGGTTTTCCAATAATTAAGGTGATTTCCCAACAATTAAGGCAATTTCCACTGATAAAAAACGATTTTCCAGTAACGAAGACGACTTTTTGTCAATAAGCGTGATTCTCCAACGAAAAAGGTGATTTTTCCACTAATAAGGAAAATTTCACCCTAACGAGGGAGATTTTCCAAAAATCAGGGTGATTTTCCAATAAAAAAAAATTCCAATAATTAAGGTGATCTTCCATGAATAAAGGTGATTTTCCACTAATTAGGGTCATTTACCAACAATAAAGGCGGTTTTCCAATAATTTCGGCGATTTTCCACTAATCATGATGATTTTCCATTATTGTGTGATTTTCCAATGAAAAAGGTGATTTTCCACTAATTAACGTCATTTCCCAATAATTAAGGTGATTTCCAATGAAAAATGTGATTTTCCAGTAATGAAGGTGATTTTCCAATGGAAAATGTCATTTTCTACTAATAAAGGTGATTTTCCAATAATTAGGGTGATTTTCCAATTAAAAAAGTTTTTTCCAATTTTCCAGTAATAAGGGTGATTTTCCAATGAAAAAGGTGATTTTCCACTAATAAGTGGGATTTTCCACTAATTAGGGTGATTTTCCAATAATTAAGGTGATTTCCCCAGCAATTAAGGTGATTTTGCAGTAATTAAGATGATTTTTCATTAACGAAGATGATTTTTCATTAATGAGTGTGGTTTTCCAATAATTAAGGTGATTTCCCCAGCAATTAAGGTGATTTTGCAGTAATTATGATGATTTTTCATTAATGAAGATGATTTTTCATTAATAAGTGTGGTTTTCCAATAATTAAGGTGATTTCCCAACAATTAAGGCAATTTCCACTGATAAAAAACGATTTTCCAGTAACGAAGACGACGTTTCGTCAATAAGCGTGATTTTCCAACAAAAAAGGTGATTTTCCACTAATAAGGAAAATTTCACCCTCACGAGGGAGATTTTCCAAAAATCAGGGTGATTTTCCAATAAAAAAAAAAATTCCAATAATTAAGGTGATCTTCCATGAATAAAGGTGATTTTCCACTAATTAGGGTCATTTACCAACAATAAAGGCGGTTTTCCAATAATTTCGGCGATTTTCCACTAATCGTGATGATTTTCCATTATTGTGTGATTTTCCAATGAAAAAGGTGATTTTCCTCTAATAAGGGTGATTTTCCAATAATTAAGGTGATTTCCCCAGCAATTAAGGTGATTTTGCAGTAATTAAGATGATTTTTCATTAACGAAGATGATTTTTCATTAATAAGTGTGGTTTTCCAATAATTAAGGTGATTTTCCAACAATTAAGGCAATTTCCACTGATAAAAAACGATTCTCTAGTAACGAAGACGACTTTTCATCAATGTGTGATTTTCCAATGAAAAAGGTGATTTTCCACTAATAAGGAAAATTTCACCCTAACGAGGGTGATTTTCCAAAAATCAGGGTGATTTTCCAATAAAAAAAAAATTCCAATAATTAAGGTGATCTTCCATGAACAAAGGTGATTTTCCACTAATTAGGGTCATTTACCAACAATAAAGGCGGTTTTCCAATAATTTAGGCAATTTTCCAGTAACCACGATGATTTTCCATTATTGTGTGATTTTCCAATGAAAAAGGTGATTTTCCACTAATAAGGGTGATTTTCCAATAATTAAGGTGATTTCCAATAAAAAAAGTGATTTTCCAATTATTAAGGTGATTTTCCAATTTAAAAAGTGATTTTCCAGTAATAAGGGTGATTTTCCAATGAAAAAGGTGATTTTCCAATAATTAGGGTGATTTACCAATAATAAAGGTGTTTTCCCAATAATTAAGGTGACTTTCCAGTAATCAAGATGATTTTCCATTAATAAGTGTGATTTTCCACTAATTAAGGTCATTTCCCAATAATTAAGGTGATTTCCAATGAAAAAAAGTGATTTTCCAATAATTTAGGTGATTTTCCAGTAATAAGGGTGATTTTCCAATGAAAAAGGTGATTTTCCAATGAAAAAGGTGATTTTCCTCTAATAAGGGTGATTTACCACTAATAAGGGTGATTTTCCAATAATTAAGGTGATTTCCCCAGCAATTAAGGTGATTTTGCAGTAATTAAGATGATTTTTCATTAACGAAGATGATTTTTCATTAATAAGTGTGGTTTTCCAATAATTAAGGTGATTTTCCAATAATTAAGGTAATTTCCAATGAAAAAAAGTGATTTTCCAGTAATGAAGGTGATTTTCCAGTAATAAGTGTGATTTTCCAATGAAAAAGGTGATTTTCCACTAATAAGGAAAATTTCAACCTAATGAGGGCTGTTTTCCAAAAATCAGGGTGATTTTCCAATAAAAAAAATTCCAATAATTAAGGTGATTTCCAATTAAAAAAAGTGATTTTCCAAGAATTAAGGTGATTTCCAATGAAAAAAAGTGATTTTCCAGTAATGAAGGTGATTTTCCAGTAATAAGGGCGATTTTCCAATGAAAAAGGTGATTTTCCACTAATAAGGGTGATTTTCCAATAATTAAGGTGATTTTCCCAGCAATTAAGGTCATTTTGCAGTAATTAAGATGATTTTTCATTAACGAAGATGATTTTTCATCAATGAGTGTGATTTTCCAATAATTAAGGTGATTTTCCAACAATTAAGGCAATTTCCACTGATAAAAAACGATTCTCCAGTAACGAAGACGACTTTTCATCAATAAGCGTGATTCTCCAACGAAAAAGGCGATTTTCCACTAATAAGGAAAATTTCACCCTAACGAGGGAGATTTTCCAAAAATCAGGGTGATTTTCCAATAAAAAAAAAATTCCAATAATTAAGGTGATCTTCCATGAACAAAGGTGATTTTCCACTAATTAGGGTCATTTACCAACAATAAAGGCGGTTTTCCAATAATTTAGGAGATTTTCCAGTAACCGTGATGATTTTCCATTATTGTGTGATTTTCCAATGAAAAAGGTGATTTTCCACTAATAAGGGTGATTTTTCAATAATTAAGGTGATTTCCAATAAAAAAAGTGATTTTCCAATTATTAAGGTGATTTTCCAATTTAAAAAGTGATTTTCCAGTAATAAGGGTGATTTTCCAATGAAAAAGGTGATTTTCCAATAATTAGGGTGATTTACCAATAATAAAGGTGTTTTCCCAATAATTAAGGTGACTTTCCAGTAATCAAGATGATTTTCCATTAATAAGTGTGATTTTCCACTAATTAAGGTCATTTCCCAATAATTAAGGTGATTTCCAATGAAAAAAAGTGATTTTCCAATAATTTAGGTGATTTTCCAGTAATAAGGGTGATTTTCCACTAATTAGGGTGATTTTCCAATAATTAAGGTGATTTCCCCAGCAATTAAGGTGATTTTGCAGTAATTAAGATGATTTTTCATTAACGAAGATGATTTTTCATTAATGAGTGTGGTTTTCCAATAATTAAGGTGATTTCCCCAGCAATTAAGGTCATTTTGCAGTAATTAAGATGATTTTTCATTAACGAAGATGATTTTTCATTAATAAGTGTGGTTTTCCAATAATTAAGGTGATTTCCCAACAATTAAGGCAATTTCCACTGATAAAAAACAATTCTCCAGTAACGAAGACGACTTTTCATCAATAAGGGTGATTCTCCAACAAAAAAGGTGATTTTCCACTAATAAGGAAAATTTCACCCTAACGAGGGTGATTTTCCAAAAATCAGGGTGATTTTCCAATAAAAAAAAAATTCCAATAATTAAGGTGATCTTCCATGAACAAAGGTGATTTTCCACTAATTAGGGTCACTTACCAACAATAAAGGCGGTTTTCCAATAATTTAGGCGATTTTCCACTAATCGTGATGATTTTCCATTATTGTGTGATTTTCCAATGAAAAAGGGGATTTTCCACTAATAAGGGTGGTTTTCCAATAATTAACGTCATTTCCCAGCAATTAAGCTGATTTCCAATGTAAAAAAGTGATTTTCCAGTAATGAAGGTGATTTTCCAGTAATAAGGGCGATTTTCCAATGAAAAAGGTGATTTCCACTAATAAGGAAAATTTCACCCTAATGAGGGAGATTTTCCAAAAATTAGGGTGATTTTCAAAAAAAAAAAATTTCCAATAATTAAGGTGATTTTCCAATTAAAAAAGTTATTTTCCCATAATTAAGGTGATTTCCAATGAAAAAAAGTGATTTTCCAGTAATGAAGGTGATTTTCCAGTAATAAGGGTGATTTTCCAATGAAAAAGGTGATTTTCCCCTAATAAGGGTGATTTTCCAATAATTAAGGTGATTTACCCAGCAATTAAGGTGATTTTGCAGTAATTAAGATGCTTTTTCATTAATGAAGACGATTTTTCATTAATGAGTGTGGTTTTACAATAATTAAGGTGATTTTCCAATAATTAAGGTAATTTCCAATGAAAAAAAGTGATTTTCCAGTAATGAAGGTGATTTTCCAGTAATAAGCGTGATTTTCCAATGAAAAAGGCGATTTTCCACTAATAAGGAAAATTTCACCCTAACGAGGGAGATTTTCCAAAAATCAGGGTGATTTTCCAATAAAAAAAAAATTCCAATAATTAAGGTGATCTTCCATGAATAAAGGTGATTTTCCACTAATTAGGGTCACTTACCAACAATAAAGGCGGTTTTCCAATAATTTCGGCGATTTTCCACTAATCGTGATGATTTTCCATTATTGTGTGATTTTCCAATGAAAAAGGTGATTTTCCACTAATAAGGGTGATTTTTCAATAATTAAGGTGATTTCCAATAAAAAAAGTGATTTTCCAATTATTAAGGTGATTTTCCAATTTAAAAAGTGATTTTCCAGTAATAAGGGTGATTTTCCAATGAAAAAGGTGATTTTCCAATAATTAGGGTGATTTACCAATAATAAAGGTGTTTTCCCAATAATTAAGGTGACTTTCCAGTAATCAAGATGATTTTCCATTAATAAGTGTGATTTTCCACTAATTAAGGTCATTTCCCAATAATTAAGGTGATTTCCAATGAAAAAAACTGATTTTCCAGAAATGAAGGTGATTTTCCACTAATAAGGGTGATTTTCCACTAATTAGGGTGATTTTCCAATAATTAAGGTGATTTCCCCAGCAATTAAGGTGATTTTGCAGTAATTAAGATGATTTTTCATCAATGAGTGTGGTTTTCCAATAATTAAGGTGATTTTCCAACAATTAAGGCAATTTCCACTTACAAAAAACAATTCTCCAGTAACGAAGACGACGTTTCGTCAATAAGCGTGATTTTCCAACGAAAAAGGTGATTTTCCACTAATTAAGGCGATTTTCCACTAATTAAGTTGATTTTCCAATAACTAACGCTATTTTTCCCATAATTAAGGAGATTTCCCACCGACCAACGTGCCCTTCACGCCAATGAAATTAATTTTCCCTAAACCGCGTCTTACCCAAATCCTCCGGCACTGGCAGAAATTTATTATCCTGGGAATTTTTTTTATTTTTTAAAAAATCAAACAAATCCAGCATTTTTTTGGGTTTTTTTTTCCCCATTTGCCTAGGACAGGGCGGCATTCCCGAGCCAGGAATAGAAACGAAATCCCGGCTCCGAATCCTCGGGCTTCAATCGCCGCCCCTCGTGCCCTCAATTCCGGCAAAACTTCCAGGGGGGTTTCCTTGGGAATTACGCAACCGGAATTTCGGGGCCCGACGCAAGCGCTCCGGGGGGGGGGGGAATTAGCGGAATATCCGGAATATCCGCCCTAATCCGGGGGGATTCGAGGAAAGGATATTAAAAAAAAAAAGCTTCGGGTCACGATTTCCACCCCCGGCTCGGAGCAAAAAATGCCAAAAATGAGATTTTTTTTTTGTTTGTTTGGTTTGGTTTTTTTTCCTGGGAAATATTTTGAGGATGGAATGAGGAAGAGGAGCCGGGTCTTGCTCGGGTTGTGCCGGGAATGTGTTTTCCACTGCTCATCCCCAAATATTTCCTCGGATAATTCCATCCCCCGGTGGGGGGGGGGGGGAGTTCCGCGGTCTCAATAAACTCAAGGATGGTGGGGAGGGAATGGGAATTAGGGAAGGAGCCTGGAAAGTGGATTTGAGGATCTTGGAAGTCTTTTCCGGCCTTTAATTCCATGGGAAAACTCACCCGGATGGGTGGGATGGGAGCTGGCACTGTCGGAGAAGGGGACAGGAAGTTGAAGCCGAAGGAATTTCGGAGTTAGGAAAATCTCCCGCGGGGGAGAAATCAAATCTTTGGGATAAATTTGGGAATTCTGGGAGATCTCATCAAAGGATTTTCCAGCAATGCCCCATCGTCCCCTGGAAGTGTCCCAGGCCAGGTTCAGGAGCAACCCAAAGTTGTGGGAAGGGGCCTCGAAGAGCACGGAATTCCGACCCCTTTGCCGTGGATTGGGATGCCCAGCGTCACTCGGAGATGGAATTCTTGCTGTGAAATGGGCGGGAATAAACCAAAACCAGGGATAAAACACCACCGAAAAAAAAAACCAAAAAACCATTGGAAGACTGAATTTGGGATCCTTCCCCGCAATTCGGGAAATTGAGGATCTCCTGGAACCAGGGGAAGAGGCCGAAGCCGGGGAATTTCCAGGCGATTCCTTAAATTTCACAAAAAATCTCCAGGAGAACTCAGCTGGGACGGATCCGCCTCCTCGTCGCGGGTTCCAGAAGGGTGGAAAGAGGAGATGATTCCGTGTCCTGGAGGACGAGGATCCTCGGATCGTCCGGGGATTGTCCAACAGGTGGGAAAAACGGGAAAAAGCAAAGAAAACGAACGCTGGAATGGAATTCCCGGAAAAAACTGTGGATGCCCCGTCCTTGGAAACGTCCAAGGCCAACTTGGGTGGGGCTTGGAGCAAACCTGGGATTTTGGGAAAGTTGTCCCAGGGGGATGGAACTGGAAAAAAACAGGAATTTGTTGCCACAGGCAGTAAATAAAAGGGAGGGAAAAAAATAAATCTGAATTGCAAAAATTCCAAGAATTCCAAGCATTCCCGTCCAACATTCCCATCCAGAGCTGGATTCATCTCCAGCCAAATCCGGAGGTGCTCTGGCTCCTAAATCCTGAATTTTAAGGGAGGCCCCGGGTGCGGATTCCAATAAAAACTTCCCCACTCATCCCAAATTCCCTTTTCCGACCAGGTGAGCCGAGCTTAGCCAGAAACCTTTAAATTCCCTGGGATATCCAGAAATCTTTAGATTCCCTGGGATGGGACCCGGACCGGGAGATTCCACCAGGAAACCTCCCGAGCTCCTCCCCAGCGAGAAACCCAACCGAGATCCGGAACCATGGGATTTCATGGAATCTCGTGGAATCTCATGGAATGGTTGGGGTTGGAAGGGGCCTCCAAAACCATGGAATTGCGCTCCGAGGGCAGGATTTCCCGGCCCCCACGCCGTGGATGAAGCACCGGGAAGAGGAGGGTTTCCGGGGGAATGCCGTGGTCTGGGAATGGGATGGGATATGAGGAGGTTCCCACAGCACCAGGGATTGGAAAGATGGAGAAATTCCCGGCCATCCTCTTTGTCCTTAAGGGATGGGAGGGATGAGGCAGGTTTGGGGGTGGATCCGGATCCGGGTGGGAATTTCAACGGGATCAACATTTCCAGGATTAAAAAAAATTTCCTTCTTTTTTTTTTTTTTGGTTTTTTTTCTTCTTTTGTTCCTTAGTGGAACAAAAACTTCATCAAATTGTGGGAATTTCATGGAAGTTACACAGAAAAACTTCATCAAATGCCCGGCCCGTGGTTTGGGCTGGAAGGGAAAATCCCGATCCCGGGTTGCTCCAACCTGGCCTTGGACACTTCCATGGATCCAGGGGCAGCCACAGCTTCTCTGGGAATTCCATCCCAGCCCCTCGCCACCCTCCCAGCCAGGAATTCCTTCCCAAAATCCCACCCATCCCTGCCCTCTGGATGAGGGAAGCCATTCCCTGTGTCCTGTCCCTCCATCCCTTTGTCCCTCTCCAGCTCTCCTGGATCCCTTCAGGCTCTGGAAGCGGCTCCGAGGTTTCCCTGGATCCTTTTCCAGGATGAACATTCCCAGCTCTCCCAAGCTCCTCCTGGCTCCTCACACCGGGAGACCTCACCCAGCTGGGAAAATCCAACGTTTGGATGAAGGGAATCCCAGAATTCCAAGCCTTAACTCCTGCTGGCGGCAGGACCCTGGGAAGGAAACTCCTGAGGATCTTCTCCATGCCTCGGTCTTCCCGCGCCGTTTTCCGGAGCAACTCCGAGTCCTCGGTTTCTCTTCCCTCTCATCCTGGGGGGAAAGTTTGGGAATCCCTGCCAGGACCTGGAAAACCCTTGGGCAGCAGGCGCTGCAGGGATTCGTGTCCCTGATCCCGCCGTTTCCCAAACCCGGGCACCTCCAGGTTCTTCCCGGCGCCTCCTGGAAAAGGAAATGAACGGAGAGGATTCCAAGGAAAACTCGTGGGACGCTCAAATTGGGCGTTTTAGAGATTTGAGGCATCCTTCATTCCACAAATCTGCTTTTTTTGGGATTTTTTTGGAGTCGGGAAACGGCTGCTGCCTGGAAAGGGGGTGGCTGTTGATCCCAGAGATCTGCAGCGGGCGCATTCCAGGGATTGGGTTTTGAGCAAATTTCCCTTGGATAATCCGGGAAGATTTAAATGCTGTGTTTGATCTCCGATATCCCGGCGCCTTCGGAACCGGGACGTGCAAAATAAAAAAAAAAGTGGGAATCCTGAGGAATAACTCGGGCACAACTTCCCGGCAGATGAGATCCGGGTGAAGGCTCCTCGCATCCCAAAATTCCTGCGTTTCGGTCCAAGGAAAACGCTCCAGGCGGTCCAAAATCCACTTCCTTGTCCTTCAAGCTTCCCCTCGGAATTCCTCCTTGGAGAAGCAGCGGCAAGGCCCAGTTTTCCATGGAAAAGGCTTCTTTTTCCCTTGCCTGGCGCCTCCTCCAAGGATTTCAAGCCAGTAACCTCGGACGCTTTCCGACGGTGCGGAAAATCCCGACACGGGAAAATCCGGCCGACGCTCCCGCTCCGAGATTTCACGGCTGTCAAGTCACGCTCCGGAGAAAAGCCCCCAACACTTCAGGACAAGCGTGGAAAACTCCGTGGAAAATCTGGGAAATCTCTCCGGGAAGGCTCTGCTGGCCACCAGGACGGAGCTGCCGCTGATATCCCGGGGCTGATTCCAGCGCCGGATCCGGATGCTCATTGGAACTTCCACACTGTGGAAGCGTGAGGCGATTCCGGCGGGATCCAGGAACAGCAAATTCCCTGTGGATTCCAAGGGCTGACCCGCACGGGCGGGATGGGACATCCCCATGGATGTGAGGAATGGACTGGGAGAGGCCTCCAGCCAAATCCGGAGGTGCTTTGGTTCCTAAATCCTAAATTTTAAGGGAGGCCCTGGGTGTGGATTCCAATAAAAAATTCCCCACTCATCCCAAATTCCCTTTTCCGACCAGATGAGCCGAGCTTAGCCAGAAACCTTTAAATGAGATTCCCTGGGATGGGACCCGGACCGGGAGGTTCCACCAGGAAACCTCCAGAGCTCCTCCCCAGCTGCCGATCCCCCGCGAGAAACCCGACCGGGATCTGGGAATCTTTCATGGAATTTCATGGAATCGTGGAATGGTTGGGGTTGGAAGGGACCTTCAAGACAATGGAATTAGGCAGGGACACCTTCTGCTATCCCAGGTTGCTCCAAGCCCCCTCCAACCTGGCCTTGGACACTTCCCGGGATAGGGAAAATGAGGAATGGGGAAAATGTGCAGGAATGGGGAAAATGCAGGAATGGGGAAAATGTGCAGGAATGGGGAAAATGCAGGAATGGGGAAAATGCAGGAATGTGGAAAATGCAGGAATGGGGAAAATGCAGGAATGTTTTTTTTTTTTCCCCAGCCACGATATTTAGATCAAGGGTGGGACGCAGCCGTGGTTTGGATGGGATGCAGCTGGAAATTCCAGTCATCGGGAATTTCTGCTCCCTCTAGTGGCGTCTAAATTTAAAAAAAAAAAAAAATTAAACGAATTTTTAAAGCTCCAGGACCCGCTCAATCCCAATCCCTGGAATGGCCAAGACCTGGAATTCCCGGAGATTTGAGGACACAGCCTCCCATTGGCCAAACCCAGCCAAGGGCTCCTTTTCCTGAATTCCTTTTCCCAAATTCCTTTTCCCTTCCAGGAGATTTCCAGGGAATTAAACATTTTTATTTGAGGATCCTGCCCTCCTCCAAGCTGATCCAGCAGACTTGCATCCCATAACGGGAACAGGGAATGTGTTGGTGCAGGACGCCAAGGAATTCGTGACCTGGAGTCTCCGTGATGTGGGAATCGGATCCCATGTGGGAATCCCCCCGGAGAGCTGCTGATCCCACCTCGGGAATGATCCTTTTCCCAAGAAATTCCTGCATCCCACCTCGGGAATGATCCTTTTGCCAGGAAATTCCTGGATTCCATTTTGGGAATGATCCTTTTCCCAAGAAATTCCTGCATCCCACCTCGGGAATGATCCTTTTCCCAAGAAATTCCTGATCCCATTTTGGGAATGATCCTTTTCCCAGGAAATTCCTGCATTCCAGCTTGGGAATGATCCTTTTCCCAAGAAATTCCTGCATCCCACCTCGGGAATGATCCTTTCCCCAGGAAATTCCTGCATCCCACCTCGGGAATGATCCTTTCCCCAGGAAATTCCTGCATCCCACCTCGGGAATGATCCTTTTCCCAAGAAATTCCTGATTCCACTCTGGGAATGATCCTTTTCCCAGGAAATTCCTGATCCCACCTCGGGAATGATCCTTTTCCCAAGAAATTCCTGCATCCCACCTCGGGAATGATCCTTTTGCCGAGAAATTCCTGCATCCCACCTCAGGAATGATCCTTTTGCCAGGAAATTCCTGCATTCCACCTTGGGAATGATCCTTTCCCCAGGAAATTCCTGGTCCCACCTCGGGAATGATCCTTTTGCCAGGAAACTCCTGATCCCATTCTGGGAATGATCCTTTCCCCAGGAAATTCCTGGTCCCACCTTGGGAATGATCCTTTCCCCAGGAAATTCCTGATCCCACCCCTGTTCTTGCAGCAAATCCCAGGGAATTTAAAATCCATGCCCAGGTCCCTGTTACCCCCTCACGCCGCTTTGGGAATGGGGTCCTGCTCCACCGACATCTCCTGGGCTCGTTTCCCACCAGGAAAAAGGAGGGAATTCTGCCCCTCTGCCCTGCTCAGGGGAGATCCCAGCTGGAATTCTGCACCCAGCTCCAGGATCCAACAGCAGGAGGACCTGGAGCTGCTGGAGCAATTCCAGAGGAGGCCACGGAGATGTTCCAAGGGCTGGAGCCAGGCTGGGAGAGCTGGGAATGTCCAGCCTGGAAAAGGCTCCAGGGAGACCTCAGAGCCCTTTTCCAGTGCCTGAAGGGATCCAGGAGAGCTGGAGAGGGATTTGGGAAAAGGAATGGAGGGACAGGACACAGGGAATGGCTTCCCACTGCCAGAGGGCAGGGATGGATGGGATTTTTGGGAAGGAATTCCTGGCTGTGAGGGTGGTGAGGGGCTGGGATGAAATTCCCAGAGAATCTGTGGCTGTTCCTGGATCCCTGGAAATGTCCCAGGCCAGGTTGGATGGGGCTTGGAACAACCTGGGATGGTGGAAGGTGTCCCTGCCCATGGAAAAGGCTGAAATTCCATCATCTCCCAGGCCTCTTCCATCCCATCCCATCCCATTCCCTGATTCTGCAATTCCACGACTCCGCGATTCCACATCCGCCTGCAGCGAACGGCCCCAAATCCCGATCTCCATTCCCAAAATCCCCCTGCTCCAGGAGGATCCCCCCTCATTCCCAGGCCCAGAGATTCCATCAGAGCCTCTCCCGGGACCTGGGGAAGGCGGAGCCTCGCGTGTCCCGCATGGAAGCACCTGCCAAGCCGGGAATTCCCGCTCCCATCCAGCCACAGTTTCCTGGCAGCAAGAATTGGGAACGGGAATTCCGCCCCGGATTGGTCTCCTCAACCTGGCCGGGTCCTGAACGTGGCCAAAAGCATCAATTAAGGGAAGACAAACACATTAATTAACGACCCCGCCTCAGGACTCCCAGGAAAGCCGCGGCTGCTCCAAATCCCTGGAATTGTCCCAAGTGAGGCTGGGATGGTGGGAGGCGTCGGAGGTGGGAAAAGATGGATTTTAAAGCTCCTTTCCAGCCCAAACCCTTCCGCGATTCCGAGATTTGCAGCTTTTAATCCACAAGAGATGAAAGGACAGCGGAGGAGCGGCGCGGATGTCTCCAGACGCTGTCCTTGGGAACGGAGCCCTGGTTCCCTTCTCCTTCCCGAGGGAAATCCTCCCTGCCAGGAGCTCCCCAGGCCTGTGGGACAGGCTGGGGTCGTGGCGTGAATCATCCCAGCTCCGCAGGGAGATCCTATCCAGGGAAATCATTTACAAACACGCCAGGAAGCTCTAAACCTGAATTTCCAACCCTAAAAACGAATTCCAAGAGGATGAGAAATTATTCCTTTAGGGAAACTTCTTGCTGGGAACACCTAAAACACCCCTAAGGTGGGGAAACACCTTTTCCTGATGTTTTTCCCTCTTCCACATCGTTTTTTGGAGGATCCAACTCAGTGAGACCCACCAGGGGGGGTGAAGCATGAGGAACCAACCACAAACCCAGGTCTTTACCCGAGACCTGCGAGATTTTGCTCTTGGACACCACCAGCACTGGAAATTCCCGATTTTCTCCCGCCCGGGCTCTAAACCCAAATTTCCAATCCAAAAAACGAATTCCAAGAGGACGAGAAATTATTCCTTTAGGGAACCTTCCCGCCAGGAACACCTAAAACACCCCTAAGGTGGGGGAACACCTTTTTCCTGATGTTTTTCCCTCTTCCTCCTCGTTTTTTGGAGGATCCAACTCAGTGAGACCCACCAGGGGTCAAGCATGAGCAACCAACCACAAACCATCTTTACCCAAGACCTGCAGGATTTTGCTCTTGGACACCACCAGCACTGGAAATTCCCGATTTTCTCCCGCCCGGGCTCTAAACCCGAATTTCCAACCCTAAAAATGAATTTCAAGAGGATGACAAATTATTCCTTTAGGGAAACTTCCCGCCAGGAACACCTAAAATACCCCTAAGGTGAGGAAACACCTTTTTCCTGATGTTTTTCCCTCTTCCTCCTCGTTTTTTGGAGGATCCAAGTCAGTGAGACCCACCAGGGATGAGGAACCAACCCCAAACCCAGGTCTTTACCCAAGACCTGCGGGATTTTGCTCTTGGACACCACCAGCACTGGAAATTCCTGATTTTCCCCCGCCCGGGCTCTAAACCCGAACTTCCAACCCTAAAAACGAATTCCAAGAGGATGACAAATTATTCCTTTAGGGAACCTTCCTGCCGGGAACACCTATCCTGATGTTTTTCCCTCTTCCTCCTCGTTTTTTTTTGAGGATCCAACTCAGTGAGACCCACCAGGGGTCAAGCATGAGCAACCAACCCCAAACCATCTTTACCCAAGACCTGCGGGATTTTGCTCCTGGAGACCACCAGCACTGGAAATTCCCGATCTTCTCCCACCTGGGCTCTAAACCCAAATTTCCAATCCTAAAAACGATTTCCAAGAGCATGAGAAATTATTCCTTTAGGGAAACTTCCCGCCAGGAACACCTAAAACACCCCTAAGGTGGGGAAACACCTTTTCCTGATGTTTTTCCCTCTTCCACATCGTTTTTTGGAGGATCCAACTCAGTGGAGACCCACCAGGGGTCAAGCATGAGCAACCAACCACAAACCCAGGTCTTTACCCAAGACCTGCGGGATTTTGCTCTTGGACACCACCAGCACTGGAAATTCCCGATTTTCTCCCGCCCGGGCTCTAAACCCGAATTTCCAACCCTAAAAATGAATTTCAAGAGGATGAGAAATTATTCCTGCAGGGAACCCTCCTGCCGGGAACACCTAAAATACCCCTAAGGTGAGGAAACACCTTTTCCTGATGCTTTTGCCTCTTCCTCCTCGTTTTTTGGAGGATCCAACTCAGTGGAGACCCACCAGGGATGAGGAACCAACCCCAAACCATCTTTGCCCAAGACCTGTGGGATTTTGCTCTTGGACACCACCAGCACTGGAAATTCCTGATTTTCCCCCTCCCGGGCTCTAAACCCAAATTTCCAATCCTAAAAATGAATTTCAAGAGGACGACAAATTATTCCTTTAGGGAAACTTCCCACCAGGAACACCTATCCTGATGTTTTTCCCTCTTCCTCCTCGTTTTTTTGGAGGATCCAACTCAGTGGAGACCCACCAGTGGTCAAGCATGAGCAACCAACCCCAAACCATCTTTGCCCAAGACCTGCGGGATTTTGCTCTTGGACACCACCAGCACTGGAAATTCCCGACCTTCTCCCGCCCCATCCCACCTTTACCTTTCCGTTTCCTCCTTCACCACGGAATACTGGCTGGGCTGGCGGCTCGGGCGCTGCTCCTGCACCTTCTCGCTGCCCTCCAGCTCCTGCTCCAAGGACGAGCTGGTGCTTCCCTCCCTGCTGACATTGCTGCTCCTGCCGGGGCTGTTTTCCGTGGAGGCCCGCGGCGACTCCGTGTTCTGCTTCAGCGTCTGCAGCTTGGCCAGCGGGATGATGTCGCAGTTCTGGGGACGGTGCCACACCGTCCTCTGCGTGGTGGCATTGTAGTAGTAGAAGCGCGAGGTGTTGGGGTCGAAGAGCTCCCACCACTGGTTCTCATTGGTGCGCTTGATCCGCACGCCGGCGGGCGGGTCCCACACACACTCCCCCGTGATCAGGTTGGCGTACATGCGCTCCCGGGTCCGAGGCTCGATGATTTCCACCCATTCCAGCCTGGGGAAAGGACAGGGAGAGAAGGGAAACGTCAGCCCAGAGACCTTGGAAGGTCACCCAAGGTCTGATGGTTCCGTGGTTTGACGCCAGCAAGGGATGGAGATGAGCGACTGCTCAACTCTTCCTTCCACCCCCATCCAATATTCCATGTCCAAGACTTGATAAATCCCACCCATTCCAGCCTGGGGAAAGGACAGGGAGAGAAGGGAAACGTCAACCGAGTGACCTTGGAAGGTCACCCAAGGTCTGATGGTTCCGTGGTTTGACGCGAGCGCGGGATGGAGAAGAGCGACTGCTCAACTCTTCCTTCCACCCCCATTGAGTCTCCCGTGTCCAAGACTTGATCCCACCCATTTCAGCCGGGAAAAGGACAGGGAGAGGGGAAGCATCAACCAAGTTCCTGCCCAACCCCAACCACCCAATGATTCCATGATTGGACGCGAGCGCGGGATGGAGAAGAGCGACTGCTCAACTCTTCCTTGCACCATCGAGTCTCCCGTGTCCAAGACTTCATAAATCCCACCCATTCCAGCCTGGGAAAGGACAGGGAGAGAAGGGAAATGTCAACCGAGTGACCTTGGAAGGTCACCCAAGGTCTGATGGTTCCGTGGTTTGACGCCAGCAAGGGATGGAGAAGAGCGACTGCTCAACTCTTCCTTGCACCCCCATCCAATATTCCATGTCCAAGACTTGACAAATCCCACCCATTCCAGCCTGGAAAAGGACAGGGAGAGAAGGGAAACATCAACCCAGAGACCTTGGAAGGTCACCCAAGCCACCCCATGATTTTGTGATTTGACGCGAGCGCGGGATGGAGAAGAGCGACTGCTCAACTCTTCCTTCCGCCCCCACTGAATCTCCCATGTCCAAGACTTGATTCCCACCCATTCCACTCTGGAATAAAACAAGGAGAGAGGGGAAGCATCAACCAAGCCCATCATCCTGCCCAACCCCAACCACCCGATGATTCCATGATTGGACGCAAGTGCGGGATGGAGATGAGCGACTGCTCAGCTCTTCCTTCCATCCCCATTGAATCTCCCATGTCCAAGACTCAATGATTCCCACCCATTCCAGCCGGGAAAAGGACAGGGAGAGAAGGGAAACGTCAACCAAGTGACCTTGGAAGGTCACCCAAGGTCTGATGGTTCCGTGGTTTGACGCCAGCAAGGGATGGAGATGAGCGACTGCTCAGCTCTTCCTTCCACCCCCATCCAATATTCCATGTCCAAGACTTGATCCCACCCATTCCAGCCTGGAAAAGGACAGGGAGAGGGGAAGCATCAACCAAGGTCCCACCCAACCCCAACCACCCAATGATTCCATGATTGGACGCGAGCGCGGGATGGAGAAGAGCGACTGCTCAACTCTTCCTTGCACCATCGAGTCTCCCGTGTCCAAGACTTGATAAATCCCACCCATTCCAGCCTGGAAAAGGAAAAGGAGAGAACGGAAATGTCAACCAAGAGACCTTGGAAGGTCACCCAAGCTACCCCATGATTTTGTGATTTGACGCGAGCGCGGGATGGAGATGAGCGACTGCTCAACTCTTCCTTCCACCCCCACTGAATCTCCTGTGTCCAAGACTCAATGATTCCCACCCATTCCACTCTGGAAAAAAACAAGGAGAGAGGGGAAGCATCAACCAAGCCCATCATCCTGCCCAACCCCAACCACCCCATGATTCCATGATTGGACGCGAGCGCGGGATGGAGAAGAGCGACTGCTCAGCTCTTCCTTCCGCCCCCATTGAGTCTCCTGTGTCCAAGACACAATGACTTCCACCCTTTCCTGGAAAAAGCCTGGAAAAGAACAGGGAGAGGGAAAATTCAGCCAAGGTCCCTCCCAACCCCAACCACCTGATGATTCCACGATTGGACGCAAGCACGGGATGAAGAACAACCTCTCAACTCTTCCTTCCGCCCCCATCGAGTCTCCCGTGCCCAGGACTCGATGATTCTCACCTGTTCCAGCCCGGAAAAAAAACAAGGAGAGAAGGGAAACCCAACCAAGATCCCTTCCAACCCAACCAAGATCCCTTCCAACCCAACCAAGATCCCTTCCAACCCAACCGCCCGTTGCTTCCAGGATCAGCGCTCACAGCGACCGCGGGATGAAAAGCAACCTCACAACTCCCTGTTCCACCCCGACCGAGTCCCGCAGAATTATTTACACAAACCAGAGAATTTTCCAAAGGGTTTCCAACCAATCCCTGGCTTTCAGCTCCCGGGGAAACCCAACCCAACCAGTCTGCAAAACGCGCGCCGGGGCTGGAGCACCACAATGTCCACCCCTGAAGGCCCAGAGTCGGGGATCGAAGCGCATTCCGTGAGGGAATGGGAAGGGCTGGAGGGACTGGAATCGCCAACCTGGAGATGAACTTCTCCTGCGTGACCCACGCCACCAAACCCGGCAGCATTTCCCACAAAAACTCCAAAAAATTTCTGGATTCGACCTCCCCCAGTCCGGCTGGAGCAGCGCAGCTCCCCCGGCCACTCCGAAGATCCCGAAGCTCCTTCCCTCTCTGTCCCGATTTCGACACCGGGAAAAGGCGTCGGCTCCGTGGGCTCCGGCACCATCCCAAAACCACCGGCCCCAGCGCAGCCGGGCTGGGTGACAGCGACCACGGGTGGCACCAACACCGAAACCTGGATGGTGGCGGGGATGGAGATGGCGAGGGCTGAACAGGCCCGGCCGTGTCCCTGGGATCCGTGGGATGGGATGGAATTTGGGATGGGATGGGATGGGATTTGGGATGGGATGGGATGAGATTTGGGATGGGATGGGATGATCCCATGGGCCAGGGGCAGCTTCCCCTATCCCAGGGTGCTCCAAGTCCCATCCAACCTGGCCTTGGACAATTCCAGGGATTCAGGAACAGCCACAGCTTCTCTGGGAATTCCATTCCAGCACCTCACCACCCCCCCAGCCAGGAATTCCTTCCCAAAATCCCATCCATCCCTGCCTCTGGCAGTGGGAAGCCATTCCCTGTGTCCTGTCCCTCCATCCCTGTCCCTCTCCAGCTCTCCTGGAGCACCTTCAGGCACTGAGGGAGCTCTGAAGTTTCCTTGGATCCTTCCCTTCTCCAAGTGGGACATTCCCAGCTCTCCCAGCCTCTCTCCAGCCCTTGGAGCATCTCCGTGGCCTCCTCTGGAATTGCTCCATCAGCTCCAGGTCCTCCTGGTGTTGGATCCTGGAGCTGGGTGCAGAATTCCAGGTGGGATCTCCCCTGAGCAGGGCAGAGGGGCAGAATTCCCTCCTTTCCTGCTGCCCACGCTGTGGGATGAGCCCAGAACATCGGGAATTTCCAGGACCGGAGCACATGGATGGGTCCTGTGGAGCTTCTCACCCACCAACATCCCCAAATTCCATCTCCCCACGGCTGCTGTCCATCTTTTCCCCCCCCATCCATGTTTTCCTGGAATTGTCCTGACTCCCCCCTCACTCATAAACACAAAAAAAGGGATTTTTGGGATGATCCGGCAGCAAACGGGAGCTCGGAAAATTCCGAAGAGGATTAAGAGAGGTCGTAATCCCAAGAAACAGAGAATTCCACGGATCTTTCAGATTGCCCCAAACACTGCACTTGTCACCTCTGGATAATCCAGGGGGTACCTGAGGCGTTCCGGGTTCTGCATTTTTATCCAAATTCCTCTCTTGTGTGGGTTTTTATTTAAAAAAAAAAAAAAAAAAAGGAATTTAATGAAGTTATTTGGGATTTTATCCTCGTCTGCTTTTCCCAAGGCTTTTCAGGAATGTCTAGAAATAGACGGGGAGGAATAAAAAGCAAAGTGAGGCTTATCAAGGAAGGTGCCACTTAAACCTGACACATCCAGGGAGTCAGACAATGATGGAATCGCATGGATCGCATCCCGACGCCTTTTCCTGGGAATCAGCCCCTGGAGGCTCTCAATTTGCAAGGAAAAAACGTCCCTGGAGAGGGGTGGGGGTCGCAGGTGCCAGCCCAGCCCCAAGCCCTCAGCTGGTCCAGCTCATTTTCCAACGGGATTTAAAAACCTCTGGATGGACAAAAAAAGGAGTGGGATTTTCAGGGTGTGGGATCCCAGCTTGGATCAAATTCCCCCTCCCTAAAGGAGGGAAACGTGTCCAGCTCCTCTCAGAAACGAGAGGAAAATCCGCAATGAAGCTTTTCCCTGCGGAGCAGGGGCTGAAAGCAGTGGGAGGGGAGCGGGTCCTAAATCGGGGCTCATCTCATTCCGCAAAACTCGGATCCGGCGCGGAGCTGGAAGCCACTTCCAGCTTTGGGATTGGCCAAAGAACCGGCCAAGGCGGCCAATCACACCCGGTCTGTTCCCACCCTGGAATCCTTGGGATTCCCAGGATTCTGAGGGGCTGGGGCACGGCCAGGGAAGGGAATGGGACGATCCTGAGGGTCCTTTCCGACCCAAACCATTCCATGTTTTCACGGGGAGCGATTTGAATTCCCAGTTCTCATCAAGCCGACCTTGGAAGCGGCTCCGCAGAACCTGGGGGGGCTCTGCTCCCCAAATTTCCCACTCCCGGGCGATCCCTTTGGAATCACAAACCAAAATATCCAAGGTTTCCCAACGTGTCCAAGAACCCAAATCCCCCCATCAGGGCAAAATTCCCAGGAGAGGACAATTCCCATCTTATTTCCCATCTTATTTCCCGATTTCCCATCTTGTTTCTCATCTTCTTTCCCTGCTTAAAATTAATTAAAACCTCCTGCAAAACTTCATCAAAAATTAAATTAATAATGGAATTATTAAATGGGTGGGGGGGTGAAAGGAGCTTTCACAGCTCATCTGTTCCAACCCCTGCCTGATAGTTCATTTATTATTGATTAATTAATTAATGTTCGTTATTGCACCCTTTATTTTATTCATTATCCCCCTTATTTTATTTATCATCCACCTCATTGTTATTCCTTCAGTTATTACGCCCATTATTTTATTTATTACTGATTCTTCAGGTATATTCGACCTAAAAATATGGGGAAAACCCCGCAATTCCTTGATGGAATTCCAATTCCTTGGAAAATTTCCAAGGAATTCCAATTCCTTGGAAAATCCGGAACAAATGGGAAAAAAAAAAAAAATCATGGAATGGGGGCAGGGAGAGAGGGGTGGATCCTCAGCCACTCCATGGAGAAAGGGAAAACGGCTCCATGGTGGTTTTGCCATGGAATTGCTGTGGTCCATCCCTCGCCCTGGGTTTTTGGGAAATTCAATGTCCTCTCCCCAAAATTCCAAGAGAACCCTGTGGCAGCACGGCTCCGGGTCCACCACGGCTCGGGAATGGTGATTGTCAAGGAAAACCATGGAATTTTTCCCTGTGGGAAGGGACCTTTGAGAGTCGTTTTTTCCACGAGCTGGGACACCTCCCACTATTCCAGGATTCCCCAGCCTGGCCTTGGACAATTCCAGGGGTGGAGCAGCCACAGATTTTCTGGGAATTCCATTCCAGGGCCTCACCACCGTCCCAGCCAGGAATTCCTTCCCAATATCCCACCCAAATTTCCACTTTTCCACTGGGAAGCCATTCCCTGTGTCCTGTCCCTCCATCCCTTCTCCCAAGTCCCTCTCCTGGAGCCCCTTCAGGCACTGGAAAGGGGCTCCGAGGTCTCCCTGGATCCTTCCCATCTCCAGGCTGGACATTCCCAGCTCTCCCAGCCTGGCTCCAGCCCTTGGAGCATCTCCATGGCCTCCTCTGGATCTTCTCCAACATCTCCACACCCTCCTGATGTTGGATCCTGGAGCTGGAAGAAGATTCCAGGTGGAGGCCTCGCCTGAGCAGGGCGGAGGGGCAGAATTCCCTCCTTCCCTGCTGCCCACCGGGAATTCCTGGGATGTGGCCACACGCAGCCAGGCCAGATCCCGTTTTTTACCAATCCCCGAGGAGAGGGAGGAATGTCCAGCAAAACCAGAGCTCAGGATCCAGGGGGGAAGCTCCAGATTCACGCAAACACCGGGAGCTGTGCGGCTTGGAAGATTCTAGAAAAGAATCCTGCGTTCCCTGCTGGAAAAAGCCATTCCAGGACAGCCTGGGGGGAACCAAGGCCTCCGCTCCGTCCCGAATCCGCGGCAATTCCAGCGGCGGGAAAGCGCTGGCCCCAAATCCGCCCCAGGGGAAAAACCAACTCCGCCATCAAAGCCGATCCTTCCCAATTAAATGAAAAGAGGGAATTCCCCAGCTCCGGGAGGCAGGAGCCGTCGGATCCGGGTGTTTTGATGGAGAAGGGATGTGACTGCCCGGGCAAGGTCGGGACAAGGTTGGAGGGCGGCCGCGGTGAAGGGGAGGTGTCAGCAGGAATGTCGCGGGATGGGCCGGAGGAATCGCGGAATGGTTTGGAAAGGGCCTGAAGATCGTGGAATTCCACGGGCAGGGATGCGTTCCTGTGTCCCAGTTTGCTCCAAGCCCTGTCCAACCTGGCCTTGGGCAATTCCAGGGATGAGGCAGCCATGGAATTCCGTGAGAATTCCATTCCAGCGCCTCACCGCCCTCCCAGGGAAGAATTCCTTCCAAAATTCCAAATGAAACCTCTCCATTTTTAATTCCAAATCCTTCCCTCTCCTCCCTGTTCCTCTGACAACTTGAAGCCTCAACTCTGGGTAAAGCTGATCCCTCCTGAGCCCAATTTCCCTCTTTTTGGATGATTCAGGGATTTAAAACAACTCCTCCAACTTCTTCCCCCCAGGTCTTCGCTTGGAGCTGCTCCTTTCTGACCAAAATCCCAGGAATCATTATGGAAATCCGATCCTGTTTCTCTCTGATTCCACGGGCAGGGACGCCTTCTGCTATCCCAGGATGCTCCAAGCCCTGTCCAACCTGGCCTTGGACACTTCCAGGTATGGAGCAGCCACGGAATTCCCTGAGAATTCCATTCCAGCGCCTCACCGCCCTCCCAGAGAAGAATTCCTTCCAAAATTCCAATCTAAACCTCTCCATTTTTAATTCCAAACCCTCTCCTCTCCATCCTGTTCCTCTGACAACTTGAAGCCTCAACTCTGGATAAAGCTGATCCCGCTTGAACCTAATTTCCCTCTTTTTTAAGGATTTAAAACAACTCCTCCACCTTTTTTCCCCTGGGTCTTCGCTTGGAGCTTTCTGGCCAAAATCCCAGGAATCGTTGTGGAAATCCGATCCCGTTTCTCTCTGATCCCAAAAAACGCTCATTCAGCTGTTTATCTCCCCCCGGGCTGCAGCGATCAATAAATTCCGAATCATTTCAGGGGTGGAACAGCCGGGAAATTTAAGCTCGTCCTAAGCGGGGTCGGCTCACGGAGTTAACCCCGGGGTGGCAGGGGGGACACCGCGGTGACACCGAGGGAGGGGTCGGGTCCCAAAGGTCCCAAAGGCCCCAAAGGTCCCAAAGGTCCCAAAGGTCCCAAAGGTCCCTCGTGGCTCTGAGGCCGAATGAGCCTCAGTGGCACCAACCCCAGCTCCTTGAACCCAGCTTAAATCCAGCTTGGAGTGGGGCTGGAGCAACCCGGTCCGGCGGAAAGCCGGGCTTGACGACCTCCAAAAGCCATTCCTGACCCAACCCCTTTGGTGTTCCCATGATCCCACAAGACTCTCGTTACCATGAAAATTCCAAAAATCCCGTTATCCCACAAATTGTGGCTGATTTCTCCAAAACGCGAGGAGGGTTTTTTTTTTTTTTTCTGGGAAAAGCCTCTCCAAAGGCTGATCCAACAGAAAAATCCTCCTCTGGATGCTGATGATGACAAAGAGCTTTCATGGCTGCCTTGCTCAGCAGATTCCCGGGAACGGGCGTCGGATCGATCCCTGAGCAATGGAATAAATCCATAAAGGACTGGGTGGAAATCTGGGAGCTGATCCAGCTCCCGGCAGAGTCGGGATGAGGAAAACAAAAAAATCCGGGGCTGAGAATGCAGGGATGGGAGGAATTCCAAGGATGGAGATGTCAAGGTGCTTGAAAAAGGAGGGGGAATCATTAATTAAGGGAAAATCATCTTTAATTAGAGCTGTCCCACCCCCTGGGGGAAGCCACGGCTTCTTTGGGAATTCCATTCCAGGGTCTCACGGGGAAGAATTCCTTCCCGATGGGAGAAGCCTGGGAATGACGATTCCCGATTTAGCACCGCTGCAACCGTCGCATTCCATGGAGCCATGGAATGGTTTGGGTGGGAAGGGACCTCAAAGCTCGCCTGGATGTGAGTGGTGACACCTTCCCGCCATCCCAGGTTGCTCCAACCTGGATTTGGACACTTCCAGGGGTGCGGCAGCCACAGCTTTTCTGGGAATTCCAACCACAACCAAATTCCTTCCCAGTCTCTCAGTTTTCAGTTTCAAATTCCCAGCCTTGGCATGAGCGGGGTCCTTTCCCTTTCCGCCACCATTCCCAGGACTCTGAGGATCCTCCTCCCCGCTCCGTGGCGGGGTTTGAAGGCACCTCAGGACCTTTTGTTCCGCCCTGCGCCGTTCCCAACCATTCCCTTTGCCGCTGGCCGCCACGATTGGAAAACTATCAGGTATTCAATTGTCCCAAGGGAATTTGTCACCAAAAAGGGAGTGGCGGGACCCTGAGGATCATTTATTTATCCACAGATCCAAATCCGGGACATTCCTGCTCATCCAGCTGCTCTGGGAGAGGCGGAATGTGGGGACAGCGCATCCCGACGGATCCGACGGTGCCGGAACTCGGCCTCCCCCTTTGATTTTTCCGGAGATACAGCTCCGGGATTTGCAACTTGGGAATGATTTGCACCCCAAATGACACCCCTGGAGTAATTCCCGGGCCCGGATAAACCGGGATAACGCGTCCTGGGATGCGCCATAGCTTGGAATGCGCCCTGGGAAAGCTCCTGGCTGGCCAAGCTCTTCCTTCAGCACTTTCGGGAGCCGAACCGCGGAGGAGGAATTTTTTTGCATAGGGATGAAGCTCCCGGATTGGAACTGCAGCTCCTGCCGGCTCCTTCCTGAAGGAGCAAAATACCTGGATAATTTTAAATGTTGGTATCCCGATGGATCTGGGAATTGCAGGGGCCTGGCTAGAGCGGCTGAGGGTGGCCACAAATGGAATTCATGGGAATTACGGCTCCCCCGAGTGAGGAAAGCTGTGGAAAACGAGTGTTCCAATCCCGCTGGAGATTCAGGAGGTGGAATCCAAGAGGGAATCTGATGTTCCCCAGGGTTGGATCAAGCGCCATCCAAAGGCTCCACAAAAAGCAGAACCCAAGATCCCACCCACGCCGCAAATGCCCTGATTCCACCGGGAATCAAAGCCCCCGAGATCTGGGATGAGACTGAGCCCCAGGAACCATGGAATGGTTTCCGGTGGGAAGGGACCCTCAGGACCATCCTGCTCAGCCCCGTTCCATGGGGCAGGGACACCTTTCCCACCATCCCAGGCTGCTCCAATCCTTTTCCAGCTTGCCCTTGGACACTTCCAGGGATTGGACATCCACAACTTCTCCGGGAAGTTCCACAAATCACGCCCTCAGAGGAAAAGAATTCCCAAAGAAGCCTTAAAAAACAATCATAAAACTGTTTCAGAAGTGCAAAAACCCCAATTTCCCTGCTATTCCTGAAAAGCACCGTGGAGAAGAGGAGCAGGGAATGATTCCACACTTTTTTTTTCCCCCCCACCTTTTAATTGGTTGCTCCAAAGTTTCAAAGACAACTCCGGGAAATGGCTTTCCCTAGATCCTAATTAGGCCGTGGAATTCGGCAACGCAGCCAAATCCCATAAACGGGTGCAAAGGAGAATCAGGTGAGTTCAAGGAGGACGAGAGCTTTCCAAGGGGGGATATTCCAAGGTCAGGAAATCCCCAGGAGCAGGGAAGGTTCACCCTTCCCCCTTTTTCAGAGGAAATTTTTTTCCCCCCCCTGCCTTTTCCTGGGGAATTTTTTACCGCGGAGAACGGAGCGCAGCCGCCAGGAACATTCCCACCCCTCCCGTCTTCCAACATCCCGCTCTGCATCCCTGTCTTTGGGCTTTGTCCCATCCCTTCCGGCCTTGAGGACACAGGGATAAGACTCCCAAAAAAAAAAAAAAAAACAAAAAAGAGGCTTCAAAGAGCAGCTTCAGAAAAGGGAAAGGACGGAATCTTTTTTTTCCCCCCGTCTTTATCAGAGCGCGCGCGGCCGCTTTCCGACGCTCCCGATCCGAACTTCACAGCTCCGGCATCTCCTTTAAACTCCAGGGAGATAAAAAAAAAAAAAAAAAAAAGAGGAATTTAGGAAGCTGCCAGAGAGCTGATAAGGAAAAGAGGCCCGGATTGAATGGAAGGATCCGCGTGAAAGCAGCGAAATCGCCGGGATGACCTCGAGCCTCTCCAAAGGGGCTCCGGAATTTTATCCGGAGGCTTTTGTGATCCGATATCTCTCCCGACGCCAATTAATCACTTTTTAGCCTCTCGCCTCATTAAACCTCGGAGAGGTCAAGGGCTTGGGGATATCGGCCCTGGAAGAGTTTGGATTTGAAGGGAAGAGGGCGAGTGAGGACAGGAGGACGGGAATTCTTTTTGCCGAGGGGTGGGAGACGAAACGGGACTGGAATTGAGCTGGAAGGGCCGTTTCTGATCCCAAAATGGTGGGAGAGGAGCTGGGGGACACCATGGGATGGGATTGGGATTGGGATTGGGATTGGGATTGGGATGGGAGGGAAAGAGGAGCTGGAGATCCCAGGGAAGGGGCTGGCGAGGGCCCATCCAATATCTTATCCAAGGTTCTGGGACAGCATTCCCGAAAAAAAACCACCTCAAAGTGTTTTAATTGATAAGAATCTTAATGAACTGAAGGTGCCCTGGAAGATCCCAGGGGAACTTTGTGATCCATTATCCATGTTTGTTTTAAATAAACCTTTAGGTCCTCATTGGTTTCCATCCACACCAAATCCAAACCAATGGATCCAAATCCCACCTTCCCTTGGCTTGTCCCCTTGGAAAAGCCACATTCCCGGGGTTTGTGGGGCAATTTTGGGCAATTTTTCTCATCCCAAAATGGTGGGAGAGGAGCTGGGGGACACCATGGGATGGGATTGGGATTGGGATTGGGATTGGGATTGGGATTGGGATTGGGATGGGAGGGAAAGCAGAGCTGGAGATCCCAGGGAAGGGGCTGGCGAGGGCCCATCCAATATCTTATCCAAGGTTCTGGGACAACATTCCCAAAAAAAACCACCTCAAAGTGTTTTAATTGATAAGAAGCTTAATGAACTGAAGGTGCCCCGGAAGATCCCAGGGGAACTTTGTGATCCATTATCCATGTTTTTTTTAATAAACCTTTAGGTCCTCATTGGTTTCCATCCACACCAAATCCAAACCAATGGATCCAAATCCCACCTTCCCTTGGCTTGTCCCCTTGGAAAAGCCACGTTCCCGGGGTTTGTGAGGCAATTTTGGGATGGGAAGAGCCGAGCCGGGTTTCCAACCTCCGAGGTGGAGGCTGGGTGAAGCTGGAGCAGACGATTCCCACCTTGAGGAGGGATCACTTTGGATGGTGGCATTCCATGGAATCCCACTCCTCAAATCGGCTAAAAATTCGCTCCCAAATCCCAAGTTTTCGTTCCCGAGCTCCCCGGAAATCGGAGTGAAGCTTATCCGAGTGGGACCTGCCAACGCCGACTCCCAACGGGTGCTAAAAATCCGTAATGAATTAACCTCACTTTGCTTTTCCAGACGGAATCTCCCGAGGAAAAGACGATCAATGGGAACAAGCTCTTTGGAAACAGGGAATATTGAGAGGAATGCTCTGAACTCCGAGCCAAAAACCTGGGAACAAGCAACAACCTGCACCCAATCCAAGGAAAACCTGGAATGATCAGAGCTGAGGGAAGGAAGTTTCTCCCTGTGCCAAAAATTCCTGCAGGTAAAGGAATTTTGCCAACCTCAGGCGTCTCCATTTCATATTTTGTGTGAAGAAAAACATCAGGGACTGGAAATCCAATTGCCACCAAAACTCCTGGCCAGAAAATTCCATAAAAATACCGGAAAGGATGTTATTTTTCCTTATTTTTCCGAAAATCCCTGTTGGTTTTTTGCTGCTGCCTCGTGAGAAGGATTCAGGAATCGCCCTGGCTCACCTAAACTGTTTTTTTGTTTTGTTTTTTTTAATTCCCAATTTTTACCCTCTTGGATCATCAGGACAGAGGGCAGGGAAAGACGGAATATTGGGAAGGAATTCCTGGCTGGGAGGGTGGTGAGGCCCTGGCATGGGAATTCCCAGAGAAACCGTTCCTGTCCCATCCCTGGAATTGTCCCAGGTCAGGCTGGAGCAACCCGGGATAGTGGAATTTGTCTGGGGGACTGGATTTTGGGATTTTCCCCTTCCCAAACCATTCCATGATTGATATCCCTGATTTTTTTTCCCCTAAGGATGGGGATTTTTTTTTTTTTTTAAGGGAAAAAAGGCTGAGTTTGGTTTTTTTTGGGGCAGCGGCGGCAGCTGGGGGGAGGCAGAGGGGGAGAGGAGCAGGGAAAAATTCCAGTGGCAGCTGCTGAATCCTGACCCTCCTCACCACATGTCCGAAACACCCTTTCCTTGAACTCCCGCTCTTTTTAACTCCTCAGGGAAAACTTCATTTCCATGAAAAAAAATTTCCATCTGTGCCAATCCCGAGGGAAAAAGATTCAATTTAAAGCTTTTAACTTAAAAAGGCGGAGACTTAAAAAGTGCGGGTGAAGATTGGAAAAGCGGGATTCCCCAAAGTCACAGAGGTCGGAAAACAGCAGGAAAAGGACAAAAGTTCCAACAAAACAGTAAAAATTCACTTTTTTTTTTTTTTTTGGGGGGGAATTCAAGAGGTATCAGAGCATGGGAGGTCGATATTTATATGGATTTAACGTGGGGGAAAATATGAAATATAAATACACATCCTCAAATTAAATTCCAGAACGGAATAACTTTAAATCCCAGTTCCAAGTCTGCCCCTGGGAGGAAAAAGGGAATATTCATAACAGCAAAAATTCGGAATAATCCCCAACGACCCTAAAGGAAAAGCAGCACCGAGGAAAAAAACTTGGAAGAAGTTTTGTTTTCCCTGCTAAGCCCAGCCCCGAGCGGAAGAAAAACGAGGCCGGGAGCACATCCCGTGCTTTCTGAACTCCAAAATATTCATGGAATGAGGTCGGAAAAAGAGCAGGGAACGACAAACAGCAAATCTGAGCCGGAGAGAAAAATATTCCTCCTATTCCTCCTCCTCCTCCTCCTCCTCCTTTGCCAGAGCCGCGGCAAACATCGGGCACGGCTCCTCCTCCAGGGGGGGGGTCGAATTCCTTGGAAATCCCGAGCTGGGGCTTTGGAATGGCTTTGGAATGGCTTTGGAATGGCTTTGGAATGGCTTTTCCCTGTGCTCGGGAAGCGGCAGCTGGCGGGGAGGGAGCAGGTGATTCCGAGGCCACCTGTCGCCATTTGATCGGGACGAGGGAGGAATCCGGGAGGAGGAGGAGGAGGAGGATTTGGGATGAAAACAAGGGACCCTTGTATCCCCCAGGGCGTCAACTCCGTTTGACTCCCTGTGGAATTCGATCCCTAAAAAAAATAATAAAAAATAAAAAATAAAAAATAAAAAATAAAATAAAATAAAAAATAAAAATAAAAATCCACCCCTGGGATGATGGGAGCAGTTGGAAGGTGAAAAACGAGCCGGCCTCCCCCAGGTCGCCTCCTGAATATCCGATGATCTCCAGCTCCTTCTCCGAGAGGGAGAAAAACATGGAAGCAGCTCTGCCCCCCTCTTCCCGCCAGGATTATTTTTAGGACTGGGGAGATAAAGGCTGGAAAACATTCCAAGCTCCAAGACGGGCGCTCCAGACAGCAAATCCCACTTGGGAAAAGAACTTCCCCCCCATCCTCCCTCCACGAAAATCCCTCGTGGGAGGAAAACGACGGGACCGGGAGCTTGCGCTCTGCTTCCCTGCTCCCAAATCCAGTGAAAAAAACGAGTTGGGATTGTTCCTCGGGATGTCAGAGGGGATGAGGAGCAGAGGGAGAACGGAGGGAAGGGTTCGTTATCCACAGGGAAACGGGGCCATCTGTTGCGTGGATAGAAACCGCTCCGACGGCGCCACTCGTGCCCGGGAATCTGCCGTGCCAGCTGCCGGGAGGAGGGGAAGGGAGGCGGGAAAAACAGGGATACTGCCCGGTTTTTCCCCTTTTCCCAAACCTCCTCCCCATCCTGGAGAAATATTGATGGGCAGATTCCGGCTGGGGGTGCGGGAAGTGGGGAAAAAGGGGGGGGAATTCTGGCCCTTGGTGAGATCCCACCTGGAATTCCGCATCCAGCTCTGGGGGTGCGAGGGATGTGGAGATGTTGGAGCAAACCCAGAGAAGGTCATGGAGATGCTCCAAGGGATGGAGAGAGGCTGGGAATGTCCAGGGAAGGATCCAGGGAAACCTCAGAGCCCCTTCCAGAGCCTGAAGGGGCTCCAGGAGAGCTGGAGAGGGAATTTGGGAAAAGGGATGGAGGGACAGGACACAGGGAATGGTTTTAAACTGGCAGAGGGAATTTGGGATATTGGGAAGGAATTCTTCCCTGGGAGGGTGGTGAGGGGCTGGGATGGAATTCCCAGAGAAGCCCCATCCCTGGAATTGTCCAAGGCCAGGAACTGGAGCGCCCTGGAATAGTGGAGGCATTCCATCCTGCCCATGGAATTCCATGATCTTAAAGGGCCCCTTCCCACCCAAAGCATTCCAGGATTTTGTGCTGCTCTTAAACCACGCTTGGAGCACCTGGAGTTTGGATCCAGAGCCACTGATGGATCCATCCTCACATTCCAGCGGATCCCAGTGGATCCAGTTCCCTCTGGATGCTGCAGGAAAAAATCCCTCTAAAAACCAGCAGGGTTCCCACGGGGAATAATGACTCCAAAGTTTCCAAGGGAATTCAAGCACACCAAATCCAGGACCAATCCAAACCCAGCTCATAAACTCCGAGGAAAATTCCAAACAGGCCTAAATATCCTCGAAACGTCAAAAAAAACCCCCAAAAACCCAAACCAAACAAAACAAAAACCCAGAATGCCAGAAATACACGTGGGGTTTTTTTTTTTCCCCATGGATTAAAACACGGATATTTCACTTCGGGAACCAAATCAGGGAATTCAGCAACCAAGATTCCACCTAAAGATTTTTCCTCTGGCACCGAAGATCACGCCAGGAACCCGAACGCTCCCGCGTTCCGCCGCTCCTTGGGAGGAACTTTGCCGGAGGAATTCCCAAAGGGCAGAAGCTCATCCCAAGCCCACGCCGGGAGAGTGACTGGGCAGGTGTGGGAGCATCTGCCGCTTCCAGAGGCTCCTCTGGCAGGAGGAGCGGATTCCAGAGGCTCACACCCCTTGGATGCTCCTCAAAAACTCGGCCTGGATGGGCAGCGAGGATGAGGGAGGCTCATTTTCCACTAAAAATCCTGGATATTTGGGATACAGGAGCTTTACTGGAGAAAGGGAAAACTCGGCGTCCCAACCGGAGGGGGGGAAAGGGGGAAAGGAATTTAGGAATTTTTTGGGAATCTTTCCCAAAAAAAAAAACCAAAATCAGGAGAGCCAGAACACCCCCTCCTCCCTTTTCCAAGGTTTCATCCCTCATTCCAGGTGGGAGACGGGAAACTGCAGCTCCCCAACGCCGCTTTTCCCTGTTTTTACAACCGCTTCCCTGAATATTTTAGGACGGGTTTGGAGGTGACCTGGGCCACGTTCCCTCCCTCCCTCCCCCTAAGCACAGGAAACTTGGAATTCTCCCACTCAGCGCCCAAATTCCACAATCTCCAAGGACGGGCGTCTCCCCACCATCCCTGCTGGCCAAAAACCATGGGAAAACGACCCATGGGGAGACCCCTCCACGCCGCAGCCCTGGAATCCCTTCCATGGAAAATCCCGGTTTTCCCCACCGTCCCTTTAGGTGGGGAGGACACTTGGATCCGTCCCCAGCCTCCTCTCCGGGCTGGATTTGCTCGTTAAGCGCCGGCGTTAATTTGGAGCCCTCTGGAATCCCTGGTGGATCCATCTGGATTCCCCACTCCCAATTATCCGGCGGTTTGGGACGGCGTTCCGGGAATGATCGGGAAGCACCAGAGCTCTGGATCTGCACCAGAGCCATCCCCAGACCCCGGTGCTGGGCGCTCCCCACGGAATCTGGGAGAGATCCCGACGATCCGGCCCTTCCATAATCTGTTTTTCGGGATCTCTGCTATTCAAAGTTATCCGTGTGAGGTTCTGTTATCCAGAAAAAAAAAAAACAGGAAAAAAAAATCCAGGCAAAAAAAACCAGGAAAAAAAATCCATCGGGAAGGCTCCCAGATTGTTCAGCCCATGGAAGCCGGACCCATCACTTTCCTGCTCCCCTGCCGTGGTTCCATTCCCATTTTTCCGAGGGATTTCGGGGCAGGAATCCCATTTGCAGGATTTTAGAGCTGTTCCTCCGCCGGCTCCAGCCTGGAAAAATTTGGCTTCACCCCCAGATCTCTCCTCCCTTCTCTGGTGGCGCCGGATTGGGAAAACTGGGGAGACTCGGGAACAACGGCCAGGGAATGTGGGAGGTGGAACAAATCCATCACAGGGAGCCACGGAATGATTTGGCGGGAAGGGACTTTAGGGATCATGGAATTCCACCCCTTTCCCATGGGCCAGGGACACCTTCCCCTATCCCAGGTTGCTCCAAGCCCCATCCAACCTGGCCTTGGAAACTTCCAGGGATCCAGGAACAGTCACTGATTCTCTGGGAATTCCATCCCAGCTCCTCACCACCCTCCCAGACAGGAATTCCTTCCCAAAAATCCCATCCGTCCCTGCCCTCTGGCAGTGGGAAGCCATTCCCTGTGTCCTGTCCCTCCATCCCTTTTCCCAAATCCCTCTCCAGCTCTCCTGGAGCCCCTCCAGGCACTGGAAAGGGGCTCCAAGGTCTCCCTGGATCCTTCCATCTCCAGGCTGGACATTCCCAGCTCTCCCAGCCTGGCTCCAGCCCTTGGAGCATCTCCGTGGCCTCCTCTGGAATTGCTCCAGCAGCTCCAGGTCCTCCTGATGCTGGATACCGGAGCTGGATGCAGAATTCCAGCTGGGATCTCACCCGAGCGGGGCAGAGGGGCAGAATTCCCCCCTTTTTCCTGCTGCCCCACCATGGGATGAGCCCGGGACATTGGGAATTCCTGGGATGCGAGCACACAACACCCAAAATTCCTTCTCCTTGGAACTCCCCTCCATCCCTTCATCCCGCAGCCTGGATCCAGGAAGGAAAGGAGCAGCTCCTCCTGGGGAAGGCTTTCCCACATTCCCCTCCATCCTTGTTCCAGAGAGAGTTTGGGATGCTGAAATCCCTTTTTTTTTGTTTTGTTTTTTGTTTTGGTCCAAGTAGAATTCTCCATCCTTGCAGGGAGAACAACAAAACATTCCGGAGTTAAAGGAGAGGCCCCCTTAAACCCCCTCCCTAAAAATCCGGCACTTCCCAAAATCCGATGGGGTTGGCTGCAGCCACCTCGGGGTTTTCCGGGAGCTGTTGATCCCATTTATGGAGATTTTTGCGTCCATGGGACCGACGGCGCCCATCAGACAATTAAAGTTTGGAAAATTCCGGCGATCCCGACGCTCCGGAGGACTCGGATCGGGGAAAAAGTGCAGAAACCCGCCACTAAATCCCATTTTTCCAGGGTTTGGAAGCCACAACCGGGTTTATCAACAGCTCCGTGCTGATTCCAAAATTATATCCGTGGCTCAGAGCTTTTGTTCGTGTTCCTGTTCCTCCTCCTCCTCCTCCTCCTCCGCCAAAATTCCACGCGGGAATAAAAGAGCCGCGTTCGTTAATTTGGGATTAAACACAAAACACAACGGGGGGGGGGGAGGAAAAAAAATCACAGAGGCCTCCAACCTCCTGGATTTTCCATTCTTCCCGAGCTATTCCGGGCTCTGCCTGCTGCTGGGCACCCTCGGAGGAAAACATTCCCGGAGCAAAATCCGACGGTTCCGCCGGTGCCGCCCCCAAAATTGCCGCAGCGGCTCCTCCTTCCCTCTGGCAGCTCCTGGGGTAATTCCTTGCTCAAGAAAAGATGTTTTTGGGTTTTTGTTTTTTTTTTTTCCAGGCAATATCCGTGGTTTTTTCCATAGCGGGATCGGCGTCGGCTCGTGTGGAATTGCGTTGGCGATAAACGGGAAAAAAAAAATCCCGAAGCGCTCTCGAGTCTCGATTCCGGGTTATGGATGGGAGGAAAAGGCTTCTGGAATTTCAAAATTGAGGTTTGGACCCTAAAGATGAGGGCTGGATCTCAAACTTGAGGGTTTGATCCTAAAACTGGAGGTTTTCATCCCAAACCTGAAGTTTGAAATTGGAGGTTTTCATCCTAATCCTGAGGTTTTGATCCCAAATCTGAGGTTTTCATCCTAAACCTGAGGTTTGGATCCTAAAATCTGAGGTTTTCATCCTAATCCTGAGGTTTTGATCCCAAATCTGAGGTTTTCATCCTAAACCTGAGGTTTGGATCCTAAACTGAAAGTTTTGATCCTAAACCAGAGATTTGGGTGCTAAACCAGAGATTTGGGTACTAAAACTGAATGTTCTGATCCCAAACTTGAGGTTTTGATCCTAAAATCACAGGTTTTTGTCCCAAACCTGATGTTTGTCCTAATCCTGAGATTAGGATCAGATTTTGATCCCAAATCTGAGGTTTTCATCCTAAACCTGTGGTTTTGTTCCCAAAACTGAAAGTTTTGATCCTAAACCAGAGATTTGGATACTAAACCTGAAGGCTTTGATCCCAAACTTGAGGTTTTGATCTTAAACCTGAGTTTTTAATGCCAAACCTGAGGTTTTGATCCTAAAATCAGATGTTTTGATCCCAAATCTTAAGTTTTGATCCCAAACCTGAGGTTTTCCTACTGAAATCTTAGGCTTTGCTCCTGAAATTTAGGGTTTTGATCCTAAATCTGAGGTTTTGATCCTAAACTGTGGTTTGGAACCTAAACCTGAGGGTTTGATCCTAAATCTTAAGTTTGCTCCTGAAATTTGAGGTTTTCATCCTAAGTCTGAGGTTTTGGTCCTGAACATGAGGTTTTGATCCTAAAATCAGAGGTTTTGATCCCAAATCTTAAGTTTTGATCCCAAACCTGAGATTTTGATCCTAAACTTGAGGTTTGGATCCTAAACTTGAGGTTTGGATCCTAATCCTGAGGTTTTGCCCCTGAAATTTGAGGTTTTGATCCTAAAACCAGAGGTTTTGATCCCAAATCTTAAGTTTGGATCCCGAACCTGAGATTTGGATCCGAAACTTGAGGTTTGGATCCTAATCCTGAGGTTTTGCTCCTGAAATTTGAGGTTTCAATCCTAAACCTGAGGTTTGGATGCTAAACCTCAGGTTTTGATCCTAAAATCAGAGGTTTTGATCCCAAATCTGAGATTTGGATCCTAAACTTGAGGTTTTGATCCCAAACCTGAGATTTGGATCCTAAACTTGAGGTTTTGATCCCAAATCTGAGATTTGGATCCTAAACTTGAGGTTTGGATCCTAATCCTGAGGTTTTGCCCCTGAAATTTGAGGTTTGGATCCTAAACCTGAGGTTTTGCTCCTAAAATCAGAGGTTTTGATCCCAAATCTCGAGTTTGGATCCCAAACCAGGGGTTTTGATCCCAATCCTGAGGTTTTGAGCCGCCAAAAAGGCCCCAGACCGACGTCACCATCGTCCTCGGTGTTCCCGGGTTTGTTCCGGCGAGGCTCCTGACAGGAAGGGCCCCGTGGCAGGGACTCGTTATCAGCCCTTAATTGATTAACGGCTTTTAATTACCGAAATCCACTTAATGACTCATTTTCCCCTCAAACTGAACCGGCTCGACGGCTCCGATAGCGCCGATTCCCGCTGGGATTCCCGGTTTTTCCCATCTGGAGAACGTTCCGGTGTTTTTATCCGGATCTTGGAGGACATGGAGGGCAGGGTTGGAGCTCCCCTTTCCCTCATCCATTCCGGCTTTTCCCGAGTCATTCCCAAGCTCCTCCTGCACCTCCCTTCCCAATTTTCCTCAGGTTGCATCCCAAGGGATTCACATCCGAGACTGATCCAACGTCAATCCAACTTTCCCTTTGCTGTTGGAACCACCGGAAAACAAGCTGGAAAACCAAGCTGGAATCTTCACAGCTCCATGAAATTCCTGTATTTTATCAGGAGAATCCCAAATCCTAACAGCAAGGGCTGTGCCATGTGGGTTTCCCACCTGGAATTCCCGCCTGGAATTCCCACCTGGAATTCCCACCTGGAATCCCCACCTGGAAGCTGGAGCCAAAATTACTTTTAAAGTCCACAAAGAGATCCTGCATTATCCCAAATCGATTTTTTTGTGGATACAAGGCGAGGAATAAAGGACGTTAAGCAAGGAAAAATCCTGGACAGATAAGGAAATAGGGAAAAAAGAGGAAATGTGGAATGAAGAATTCACAGGGCAGAGAAGGAAACCGGGCTGGCAGCTCCATTCCCTAAGGATTTTCCCAACGAAAAACCTGAACTTTGACATTCCGAGTAGTCCCAGATTTCCCCCCCAGCTGAAAATGATTCCCTCTGGGACCCGTCCCTGCAGGGTTTTTCCAGGCTCTGGCAAAGAATTCCTAGGGAGGAATCCCTTCCTTGTTCCCTCAAATTTCATGGACACTTCACTGATTTTTTTTTGTTTTTTTTTCCCAGCCAGAATCATCATTTCTGGGGATATTTCTGGAATCTGCAGCCAGGAGGTGAAGCTCATTGGAATCATGGAATGGTTTGGGTTGGGAGAGACTTTGGAAAATGATCCAATCCCGCCCTTTTCCATAGGCAGGGACACTTCCCACTATCCCAGGTTGCTCCAAGCCCCGTCCAACCCGGCCTTGGACACTTCCAGGGATGGGGCAGCCACGGAATTCCCAGGGAAATTCCATCCCAGCCCCTCACCACCATCCCAGGGAATGATTCCTTCCCAGTATCCCAAATTCCCTCTGCCAGCTTGAACCATTCCCTGTGTCCTGTCCCTCCATCCCTTTTCCAAAATCCCTTTCCAGCTCTCCTCAAGGGGATCCCCTCTCCCAGGGGACAATTCCCAAAGCCTTTGGATCATGGGAACTCTCATCCCTGGTGAACTTCCCGCTCTCCCAGCGCTGTTCATTCCCCAATTTCCCACAGCTTTCATTAGGCAACCACAATGCAAATCGCTTCCCTTTTTCCCTCCGCTTCCCGTGGCTCAGCATTCCAGGAAAAACCTGGGAACGTGCCGGAGAGCGGAGCGCTTCCGTGTCAAGCCCAGGCATGGAATGAATCCTCCCAAATTAATTCCCAGAGCCCAGGGAACGACACTCCGGGCACCTGCGCAACTCCAGGGCGTGTCTGGAATTAATTACCATAAATCCTGGATGTTAATTAGTGGAGTCAGGCAGGGAAATACTTGGAAAGCAGAGGGGGGGGGAGGGGGTGGGACGATCCCGATCCCGTTTTATCCGATCCCGTTTCTCCCGTGGCTGGAACGGGGATGGAAAACGTTTCGGGGCGGGAAAATGGGGGGAATTCTCTGCCCCTCTGGCTGGAATTCCCACCTGGAATTCTGCACCCAGCTCTGGGGTGTAAAAGCAGAGGGAGGTGGAGATGTCGGGGAAGGTCCAGAGGAGGCCATGGAATGGCTCCAAGGGCTGGAGCCAGGCTGGGAGAGCTGGGAATGTCCAGCCTGGAGAAAGGAAGGATCCAAGGAAACCTCAGAGCCCCTTCCAGCACCTGAAGGGGCTCCAGGAGAGCTGGAGAGGGAATTCAGACATGGAATGGAGGGACAGGACACAGGGAATGGCTTCCCACTGCCAGAGGCGGGGATAGATGGGATTTTTGGGAAGGAATTCCTGGCTGGGAGGGTGGTGAGGGGCTGGGATGGAATTCCCAGAGAATCTGTGGCTGCCCCACCCCTGGAATTGTCCAAGGAGAAACCCGGGATAGGGATTTTCCCTCCCCACCCAAACCATGGGGTTTGAGCATTTGATGAAGCATTTTCAAGAAATTTCCACGATTCGATGGAATTTTTTTAACCCGGGAACTTTTGATCCCATCGAAATTCCCACCCGGATCCGGATCCACCCCCAAACCTGCCTCGTCCCTCCCATCCCTTAAGGACAAAGAGGATGGCCGGGAATTTCTCCATCTTTCCAATCCCCGGTGCTGTGGGAACCTCCTCATACCCATTCCCAGACCACGGCATTCCCCCGGAAACCCTCCTCTTCCCGATTGGAGCCAGGCTGGGAGAGCTGGGAATGTCCAGCCTGGAGAAGGGAAGGATCCAGGGAGATCCCAGAGCCCCTTCCCAGAACCTAAAGGTGCTCCAGGAGAGCTGGAGAGGGAATTTGGGACAAGGGATGGAGGGACAGGACACTGGGAATGGCTTCCCGGTGGAAAAGTGGAAATTTGGGTGGGACATTGGGAAGAATCTCTCGGCTGTGAGAGTGCTGAGGGTCTGGGATGGAATTCCCGGAGAAGCCCCCGGATCCCTGGAAGTGCCCAAGTTGCCGTGCAGGACTTGGAGCCCGGGTGGGATCAGCGGGATCATTTATTCCCGTGATCCCAAGGTCGATCCCGTGCATCTCTCCCAACAGGGAGAACACGTGGAATCCCCCGGAAACAATTCCTGGGGCTTTTTTTTTTCCTCCTCCTCCTCGTTAATGGGATTGGGTTCGTTAGTGCCACCCTAACGACCTCTTGAGCCCTTCCCATTCCCAGGAATTCCTGGATAATTTAATTCTCCCTGGGACACCGTCCTGCTCCAGGGGACCCTGAAGGCGTGGATGAGACAATTCCGACAATCCCGACCTCAGCGACTCCTTGACTCCATGGGATTCCGTGTTTCCCACCAATTTCTATGTCCCTGGAGGCCCCCAGGGAAATTTTCCCCATTGGAATGCGGAGCCGAGTCATTCCCAAAGAATTCCAATGATCACTGACTGCCCCGTCCCGGCGCTTCCCCATTTTTGTTACATCCCTTAGGGAACACATCCATCCATCCTCTGCCCTAAACCTGGATACGGTCGGAGGTTGGCTGGAATTTCCTCACAGAAAGTGGGATTAGACCTTGGAATGGGAATCATTGTCCCTGGAGGTGTCTATGGAAAAACCTTGGAATGGGAATGACCATTCCTGGAGGTGTTTGTGGAAAAACCTTGGGAATGGGAATGACCATCCCTGGAGGTGTCTATGGAAAAACCTTGGAATGGGAATGACCATTCCTGGAGGTGTTTGTGGAAAAGGCCTTGGAATGGGAATCACCATCCCTGGAGGTGTCTATGGAAAAACCTTGGAATGGGAATCACCATCCCTGGAGGTGTTTGTGGAAAAACCTTGGGAATGGGAATCACCATGCCTGGAGGTGTTTGTGGAAAAAACCTGGAATGGGAATGACCATCCCTGGAGGTGTTTGCGGAAAAACCTTGGGAATGGGAATCACCATCCCTGGGGATGGAAACTGGGGCCGTGGTGGGATTGGGTCACAGGTTGGGCTCGATGATCCTGGAAGTCTCTTTTGACCTCACAAACTCCATAAATAAACTCGCAATTCCCACAATTCCATAAATAAACTCAAGTCCAAGTGGTCCAGGCTCTGAACCTGAAACCTGAGGTTTGGATCCTAAACCTGGAGTTTTTACCCCAAA
This sequence comes from Agelaius tricolor, assembly GCF_023055355.1. Lineage (NCBI taxonomy): Eukaryota > Metazoa > Chordata > Aves > Passeriformes > Icteridae > Agelaius > Agelaius tricolor. The sequence continues at coordinate 95,310,827 of NW_027269262.1, read as the reverse complement.
CCCAAGGTTTCAACCCTGAACCTGAGATTTTTCCCCCTGAAATCCCGGGATCCAGGATTTGGATCCCAAATCCTGAGGTTTGGATCCTAAACCTGGAGTTTTTACCCCAAACCTGAAGTTTTTACCCCAAACCCAAGGTTTCAATCCTGAACCTGAGGTTTTTCCTCCTGAAATCCCGGGATCCAGGATTTGGATCGTAAACCTGGAGTTTTTACCCCAAACCTGAAGTTTTTACCCCAAACCCAAGGTTTCAATCCTGAACCTGAGGTTTTTCCTCCTGAAATCCCGGGATCCAGGATTTGGATCCTAAACCTGGAGTTTTTACCCCAAACCTGAAGTTTTTACCCTAAACCCAAGGTTTCAATTCTGAACCTGAGGTTTTTCCCCCTGAAATCCCAGGATCCAGGATCTGGAACCCGAATTCTGAGGTTTGGATCCTAAACCTGGAGTTTTTACCCCAAACCCGAGGTTTCAATCCTGAACCTGAGGTTTTCCTCCCAAACTCTTAGGAAATCAAGGAGATGCCGGAGCCAAATTTGGATTTGGGATGGGAAGCGGGAAGCGGGGGGAGGACGCGGTGGTGACACCAGGGACATCTCCTGTCCCCTGTCCCCTTCCGTGGCTCCACAGATAACGCAGGAGGAAAAACTGGGATACTCAGATCCCTGAGGAAAACAGGGAGCAGCTTCCAAGGAAATGACCATTTCCTAAAAAAAAAACCAAAACACCCCAAAAACGGGATCTCGGGTGCCATGAGCAACAAACTCACTTCTTATCCCGACCTTTCAGGGAGCGCAGGATTTGGGAATTCCCTGGACTGGCTTTAAGGTAAAAACAGAAATATCCACAGCTTTTCCCAGGAAAGGATTTATTCCCTTTGAGAAGCTGCTGATGGAAAGCTCAGGGAAAAAAGGGAATTCTATTCCCAGCCCCTGCACAGAGAAGAATTCCTTCCCAATATTCCAAATATCCCTCTCCTCTGGCAGTGGAAACCATTCCCTGTGTCCCGTCCTTCCACCCCTTGTCCCAAATCCCTCTCCTGGAGCCCCTTCAGGCACTGGAAGAGGCTCCAAGGTCTCCCTGGATCCTTCCCTTCTTCAGGCTGGACATTCCCACCTCTCCCAGCCTGTTTTCCTCTCCTTTATCAATATTTTCCGACCATCCAAGACATTTGTTCCTCCCAAAAAAAGCCCCCAGATTGCCAGGACAATCACCTGGATATTTCTGCTTGCCCTTTTTATTGGCGCAAAAAATCAGATTTTGTTCAGATTTTCTGGGTTCTTTGATTTCCAAGACTCTGGTCTGAAGAGCTTTTCCTACAGTTGCTCCATTCCCATAAAACCTTGGATCTCTTGAGGTCCCAACCCGGCCCAACCTATGAATTTATTTGCTGTAAATTATCTGATTTTTTTTAAAAAAAATATCACCTAAATTTGATTGTCTGCCCCCATTTTCTGACATTCCCACCCTTTCCCACTGGGAAGCCATTCCCTGTGTCCTGCCCCTCCATCCTTCGTCCCAAGTCCCTCTCCAACTCTCCCGGCCTACGAATCATCCCAAATTTGCCGTTCCGACGAAACCGACAACCGCAATTCCCGGGGTGGGCGGGGGGAAAAGCCGCGGATTTAAATTCCTCCGGCAAACCCAGCTCCCACAGAAAGTCGCACCCAGCTCCCGAGATTGGATTTGTTTGGGTTTTATTCCCTTTGTTTGTTTGTTTTTAAAGGAGGAGAACGGGGGATCCCCTTCCCTTCCCTTCCCTTCCCTTCCCTTCCCTTCCCTTCCCTTCCTTTCCCTTCCCTTCCCTTCCCTTCCCTTCCCTTCCCTTCCCTTCCCTTCCCTTCCCTTCCCTTCCCTTCCCTTCCCTTCCCTTCCCTTCCCTTCCCTTCCCTTCCCTTCCCTTCCCTTCCCTTCCCTTCCCTTCCCTTCCCTTCCCTTCCCTTCCCTTCCCTTCCCTTCCCTTCCCTTCCCTTCCCTCTCTCCCTGCTCCTTGCTGTCTCCCAGGCTTGGCTCATCCGGCAGCTCCTGAACTCCCACCGGGAATTAGGGGCGGAGGCAGGAATTTTTCTGGCTCCTCAACCTCCCCCCCCCGCCCCGTGGGGTTAATTAATATTCCTTAAGCGCCACACCCCTAATTACAATAGACAAAAAAGCGCTTTGGTCTCCCAAGTTTCTCTCGACTCCGGATTTTCCCGGCGAATTTACATTCCCGCGGAACACCCATTGACTCCACGCTTTTAATTACGGCATCAAAACCCTCTTGATTAGAGCACAAAAAAAAAAAAAAAAAAAGCCCTCGACTCTCAAATTAAGAGCACAAAAAACAAAACGACAAAAAAAAAACCAACACAAAACCCGCCCCCCCCAACCAGCTCATTCCCCTGGTCCCAGCTCACCAGGAAAACATTCCCAATCCCGATTACGGCATTCCAGATGGGGTGACGCATGCCACGAAGAGCTCGGAGACGGGGATGAGAGCTCCCCTCATTAGCATAAATTAGGGTAGAGCAGGTTTAGCCATGAAGGGACTTGGGGGGCAGCTCCTGGGAGTTTTGTAGCCTTTTTTTCCAGAGGATCCCGTCGCCTCCAGGATAATTCCGCACGGATCGCGGCCCTTGACCGCATCCGCCGGGATGGGAACAGAGCCTTCAGTGTTCCTCCAAGCCCTTTTCCATCCTCGCTCTGCGTGGAAAAGGGCTTGGATAAAGCTGTCCCCCTTTTCCAGGGAGTGTTTTGCTCCCAGGAATCCTCAGCCATTCCCGAAATCCGTCAGTCCTGGGTAAATTCGGGATTTGACCACGAGAGCGCGAGGATTTAATGGGAAACGTTAAATACGAGGGAATATTTTATGTTCTCCTGCCTCGTTTAAAGCTCCAAATCCCCCCCGAACTGCGATCCTAATCAAAACAGAGCAGAAAAAAAAACCCCAAAAACATGGAAAATGGATAATCAGCACCAAAAAAAATGCAGGAAAACTGTGCTCTGAGGGAATTTCAGTACGGAAAGCTCGGCCCAGGAGCCCCCATTGTCAAAACTGCTCCACCTGCCCAGGAAAAGGGGCCCTGGATGTCCCCTCCTTCCGTCATTCCCGCTCTCCCTGATCCTCCCTGGCTGATTCCGACTTCAAAGAGGGAAGTTTGGGAATTACAGCCCCACGCACCTGCAGGGTGGCACCGAGGAGCTGCTGGGGCAGCTCAGAGACGGGTTTGAGTGGGAAATTAGAGAGGGAATTCTCCCCTTGGAGAGTGGGAAGGCCGTGGAATGGGATTCCCAGGGAATTCGTACCTGGAAGTGCCCAAGGCCAGTTTGGATGAGGCTTGGAGCAACCTGAGATTCTGGAAGGTTGGAAGCGGCAGGGGTGGGGGGTGTGGAACTTTATGAGTGGAATTTTATGAGTTTTTAAACCCCCTTCCAACCCGAACCACTCAACAATTCCGCCCTTCCACCTTTTATTACCCCAGACAAAAAAAAAATTTCCCAAAATGCGCCAAAAAACAACCGCGCCGAACCCGCTCCCGGTGCCGCCGACGCCCACCTCCTTCCACGGAGAGATCCCATCCTTCCTTCATCTGCCATCTCCCACCACCATCCCTCCGGGGCTCCTCGGGACACTCCGGGGCCACCCCGAAGGGTCCAGATTTGGGGGGGCTCCGATTCCCAAATCCGCCGGCGAGCCTCCGCACGCCCTTCCCGAGGAGACGGAGCCTCCAGAGGGCCTTGGCACAGATCCCTCCCCTCCGGAGCCGTGTGGGTGACGGCGCTGCCCTCCCCGAGCCGGCCTCCCCCGGGATCTTGCAACAGAAAGGAACCACAGAGAAGTTTTGATTTTTTTGTTTTTTTTCCCTGCCTTTTTTTCAGAGGAGTTTAATTATTTAAGAGTTTAGTTTTGGTGGGTTTTTTTGTTTTGTTTTCTTTTTTTTTGTGGTGTTATTTGGGGTTTTCACGTTTCGTTCCCTTCTTTTTTTATCCCCCGGAAAATTTCCGATCTTCCCACTTCGACCGTGAGTTGTTCCCTAATCCTGATGTTTAAGACCGGACCGGCCTCAGATCTGCCTTTTTTCAGCAAAAAAAAACCAAAAAAAAAAAAAAGGGAAAAAAAAAAGGGAATTTTGACCTCGCTGCGCTTTGGTTCTGAACTCGCAGCTGCAGCAGGTGTCTAGAGGGAAGGTGATGGAGAAAAGGCTCAAAAATTTAAAAAAATTGGGAAAAAAAAGACTTGACATAAATAGAGGTTCCCCTGCCAAGCCACAAGGTGAACTCTACGCAAGGCAAAATCCCGTTTTCCCCAGGAAAAAAGCAGTTTGGAAAAGACCTGGAAAGCCTTGGAGACGTGGAGAAATCAATACCAAATCCAGGATTCAAATCCCAGGAAAAAGCAGTTTGGAAAAGACCTGGAAAGCCTCAGAGCCGTGGAGAAATCAAGATCAAATCCGGGATTCAAACCCCAGGAAAAAAGCAGTTTGGAAAAGACCTGGAAAGCCTCAGAGCCGTGGAGAAATCAAGATCAAATCTGGGATTCAAATCCCAGGAAAAAAGCAGTTTGGAAAAGACCTGGAAAGCTTCAGAGCCATGAAGAAATCAAGATCAAATCTGGGATTCAAATCCCAGGAAAAAGCAGTTTGGAAAAGACCTGGAAAGCCTCAGACCCGTGGAGAAATCGAGATCAAATCTGGGATTCAAATCCCAGGAAAAAGCAGTTTGGAAAAGACCTGGAAAGCCTCAGAGCCGTGGAGAAATCAAGATCAAATCCGGGATTCAAATCCTAAATATTTCATAGCTCAGGCGAGGAGTCCAAAAGCGACCCCGTGCAATCCATTTTTAATGCTCCCTATTCTTCTTCCCGATGCGTCTTTCTGCCTAAAAAATTTTCAGAGCGACAATTTATCCGGAGAGGTTTAATAAGAAATTAAAATTACGGCAGGTGAGGGATGGGGAGTTTAAGGATTCTCTCAGTTGGAAGGAGCCGTGGCATAAAGGAATTATTTCCTGAAAGAGGCTTTTTTTTTTTTTAATTCCTTCCAGGCAGAGAAATTCCAGGGAGTCGATGCGGGCCTGGATTAGATACGAGAATTATGGATTTACACTAAAAAAAAAAAGGGAAGATTCCGAGGAGAGAGGAGGAAAATGTGTTTGGTGAGGGTGGGGAGGTGCTGGGATGGAATTCCCAGGGAAGCTGTGGCTGCCCCTGGATCCCTGGAAGAGTCCAAGGCCAGGTTGGATTGGGCTTGGAGCAATCTGGGATAGTGGGAGGTGTCCCTGCCCATGGAAAAGGGAGGAACTGGACGGGCTTTAAAGTTCATTCCCACCCAAACCATTCCATGATCATCCATGCACAATTCCAGGAGAATTGCTCTAGAAAGCAGAGCAATTAATAAATTAATAAAGCAGTTTTTAAATCCGGCCTCCTGGATTAACTTTGGTCACAGAACCATGGAATGGTTTGGGTGGGAAGGGACCTTCCCAAAGATCCATTTGTTCCCAAGGGCAGGGACAACTCCCAAGATCCCAGGTTTGCTCCAACCCCTGCCCAACCTGGCCTTGGACACTTCCAGGGATGGAGCAGCCGCCGATTCTCTGGGAATTCCATTCCAGGGCCACACCACCCTCATGAGGAAGAATTCCCTTATCCCGATATCCCTTATCCCAAATCTCCCCTTTCCCAGTGGGAAGCCAATTCCCTGTGCCCTGTCCCTCCATCCCAAATCCTTCCCCACATCTCCTGGAGTCCCTTCAGGCACCAAAAAGGAGCTCCAGGGTCTCTCCCCTTCTCCAGGCCGGACATTCCCAACCTCATCCGACAGAGCCAGTGACACCACGCTGATATTCCATATCCTGGAGATTCCATGTCCAGACATTCCTTCCTTGCTCTATTTCTGGCAAAAAAAAAAAACAAAAACCCAATCCAACAGCAGCAGCTCAACCATTCCAGCTTTTCCTCTGGGAAAAGCTTAAAATGCCCAGAGGGATCTCTGTCCCATTTTCCTTCTTTCAGACCGCGTTGTCCCAACCCTGCAGCTTTTCCCCCACAGGAAAAAAGCCCAGGAATGCGTCACTTGTTTTTCCCGGATTTCACCAATATTTGTTTTAATCTGGGCCTAAATTAATTGGAATGGTTTTGCCATCCCTGGAATTCCAGTCTTGGAGCAACACTTGCAAACGCTTTTGTGGTTCCAGTTGTCTTTGACCCATCTCAAAGATAAAAAAGCCAACAAAAACCTTGGAATAAGTCACTCCGAATAATGTCTCTGCTTCCCAAACCATCCAACTGGGAAAAGCCTGACCTACTTGGCAGGAACGTGGAGAGCCTGCGCTCTTCTCTTTATTTTATATATATATTTTTTTTTTTTTTTACTTTTTATTTCTTTTTAATGATTTAAGAGAATCCAAACGGGAGGCACTGGAGAGGCGGGAATTCCACAAAGCCATTAAGAGACCACCAGAGGGTTTGGAAGCCCCTGATCCGAGTTTTTTTTTCCCCTTGATAATCCAAATTCCCTCCATCAATTTGCCAAAACAGGGAATTTTACGCCGGGTTTTGACAGTTCTGAAACTGAGGTTCGGGGATGAGGAGAGGAATCCCTAGGAAAGGGCAACCAGCAGGAAAAAGCAGGATGGAAATTTATCAGGAAACACAAAAAATAGATGGAAAAAAAAAAAAAAAAAGAGAGGCCTCAAAGGAAAGGGGAAGGAAAATATCTGGAATTTGCTCCTTTTTGGTCATTCCTAAAAGGCTGAGGGGAAGCAGGAGGAAGAAAGACTGGGATAGGATGGGGTGGAAAGGAATGGGATTCCTTCTCATCCTGGAGAAGGGAAGGACCCAGGGAAACCTCGGAGACCCTTCCAGGGCCTGAAGGGGCTCCAGGAGAGCTGGAGAAGGACTTGGGATGAGGAACGGAGGGACAGGACACAGGGAATGGCTTCCCACTGCCAGAGGACAGGGACAGATGGGATACTGGGAAGGAATTCTTCCCTTTGTGGGGCTGGGGTGGAATTCCCAGAGAATCTGCGGCTGCCCCATCCCTGGAATTGTCCACGGCGAGTTTGGAGCAACCTGGGATAGCGGAAGATTGGGGGCTGGAATTCCGTGATCCTTTACGCCCCTCCCAACCCAAATTCCATGATTCCTCTCTTCATCCAAAAGGGGGGTGGTAATGACATAACCTCATCCCAGTTATCCATAAAAACGAGATGAGGGACAATCACTTAATCCCATAAAATATCCAATACCGAGACACGGCTTTGGGCATGCAAATAGGTCATGGAAACGATGCAGAGCCTCGTAATTCCCAGTGGGAACAGAGTGGGGTGGGATAAACAGGAATCTGCTCTTTTCCCCCGGAGAATTTGCACTCAAATCCCTCCTGAGGAGCCAAATTCCTCCAGGAAATTCATCCTGCAGCGCTCAGGAGCAACAAACAGGAAGAGATTTGGATCCCGTGCACGGAGAGCCGGGATAAAAAGCCAGGAAATTGCCGAGTGCTGATCCTGCTTCTCCCGGAGTGTGGAATTTTTTTGGCGCCTCGAGCTTCCGGGGTGAAGGACGGTCCTTTGGGATGAATAACTCGAAATAACGGCACAGAACGCCGCAAATTTAGCAGTTTTTTTTGTCCGGCTCCGAGTCAGCTGTCTGCAGCTAATTACTAAGGATGTCAGGGAATTCGGGATTTGTCAGCTGGATTGAGGATGGGAGAACGTTGCTTGGGAAAATGTCGTCTTGATTAAACTCCGCAAAAATCCGGCAAAAATCCCTCAGAAAAGAACAGGATCTTCGCGGGGTTCTGGGGGTTGTGGCCTTGGACGCTTCCAGGGATCCAGGGGCAGCCACAGCTTCCCTGGGAATTCTATGCCAGTGGAATTCCCACTCTCACAAAGAATTCCTTCTCAATATCCCAGCCATCCCCCTCTGGCAGCGGGAAGCCATTCCCTGTGTCCTGTCCCTCCATCCCTTGTCCCAAATCCCTCTCCAGGTTTTCTGAGCCCCTTCAGGCACTGGAAGGGGCTCTGAGGTCTCCCTGGATCCTTCCCTTCTCCAGGCTGGGCATTCCCAGCTCTCCCAGCCTTTCTCCAGCCCTTGAAGCGGCTCCATAACCTCCTCTGGATCTGCTCCAGAAACTCCACATCCTCCTGATGTTGGACCCCAGAAGTGGACGCAGAATTCCAGGTGGGAATTCCAGCAGAGGGGCTGGGGGGGTTTAGGGGTTCTGCCCCAGGGTTTTTGTTGTGGCCTTGGACACTTCCAGGGATCCAGGGGCAGCCACAGCTTCCCTGGGAATTCTATGCCAGTGGAATTCCCACTCTCACAAGGCAGAATTCCTTCCCAATATCCCATCTATCCCTGCCCTCTGGCAGTGGGAAGCCATTCCCTGTGTCCTGTCCCTCCATCCCTTGTCCCAAGTCCCCCTCCAGCTCCCCTGGAGTCCCTTTAGGCACTGGAAGGAGCTTTGAGGTGTCCGTGGAGTCTTCTCCAGACTGGACATTCCCAGCTCTCCCAGGCTTTCTCCAGCCCCATGACCTCCTCTGGATCTGCTCCAGCAGCTCCACGTCCTCCTGATGCTGGACCCCGGAGCTGGATGCAGAATTCCAGGCAGGAATCCCAGCAGAGGGGCAGAATGCTAAAAAATTCTGCTCCAAATTGTAAAAGAATTTGTCCAAAATTCCTCTCTCAATCTCTTGGAATTGCAGAAGCAACGCGAGAGCGGCGACAAATCGAAGCTGGGAGTTGAATTTCCATCAACACCCAACGCCTCGAAGCTCAGGGTCACGGTGTCAACCCACTTAAGCGTGGCCTAAAATAGTTAAGCAAGAGCTGAGTCTGCACCTGAATCCTCCTGACCTTCATCCCAACCCATTAATTTCATCCCATCCCATCCATTAATTCCGATCGCTCCGAGCGTTTCATACTTGATCGCCAGGTGAGATAATTTGCTGTGCGAGCCCTGCTATCAAATCCCTGGCACCGAGCACGGATTCGGGGCAGGGAGAGCCCAAAAAACTGCCCAGGGAGAGCCATTCCCAGTGAGGAATGTGCAGTTTCTTCCCAGAGAAGCCCACCAGAAATCATGGATTAACAGGAAAAACAACAAAACAGGGAAAAACGGGCGAATTTTTTGATGTGAGCGGCGCAGGGAATGTGGAGGTTCCTCCACTTGGCAAATCTCAACTGGTGGAACGAGTTTTCCCAGTCCAACTCAGGCTTGGTGGATCAAGGAAAGGGTTGGAATTGCTTCCAAAACATTCCTGTAATGATTATAATGAAGGCAATAAAAATTCTTCTCACAGATCCGATATATTTTATGGAGACGAGGATTTTTCCTCAAAAGCTTGGAAATATTTTCTGTAAACCAAGCTCGTGAGTTTTTCCCGTGATAGCTCCTGATAAATAAATTTCCTGATAAATCTTTCTGGTGACTAAGAGAACCGGAGAGGGAATTCACTTTGGAAAAGTTGATAGGACACGCAGGGAATGGCGTGCTCCAACAAGAGGGCAGGGATAGGCGGGATATTGGGAAGGAATCCTTCCCTGGGAGGGTGGTGGATGCCTAAATCCACACCCTTAAAAGGGATTTTGTCCTGGAACCACTTCACATCCTGTTAGAACTCAATTGCTAAAAAAAAATTATTAATAATAATAATAATAATAATATTCTGTAATATTTACAGAGCAGAACTGGAATCGGGAGAGGTCAGAAAGTGCTTGGCCACCCAAGGGGAGATGATTTTATTCCTTTTTGTGACGTTACTTCAGGCCCTGGTGGCTGCCGAGCGCCGTTCCCCACGGAATTTCCGAGGGAAAATGCATCCATGGATGGAATCACCCCCGAGGAAAATGAGCTTTTATCAACACCCACGACGGCGTCAGAGAGTGGATCTCGAGTTTTTTATTATGCAAAAAATGCATAATTCCCTGATTCCACAGGGCTTGTGCTCTCCACGGCGGAGTTTTAGCCGTTTCCAGAATTTTATTTCCAGTTTAGCAGTGGGAATTAAGCAGGGATGAGTGGAAAGAAGGAGGAGGATGAAGAGTTGGAGGAAATCTGGTTTTGGAGGAATTTCCAGAGAAGCTGTTGGTTGTCCCATCCCTGGAAGTGTCCAAGGCCAGGCTGGAGCAACCTGGGATAGTGGAAGGTGTCCCTGACCATGGAATGGGAGTGGGATGAGATGGTCTTGAAGATTCTTTTCCAACCCAAACCATTCCGTGGCTTTTTCCCCCTGGATTTCTACATCCTAAGGAAGCTCCGCTTTCCCTGGATGACGTAAAGAGGGGAAAAAACAGCTCCAGCCATGCTCCCAACCCACTTCCCACCCAGTTTTGCTTCCCAGAATTATTTAACAGCATCTCCTACAGAATAACTACAAACATCAAATTTAGAGGTGAGACAATTCAATTAAAAAAAATTCCAATTAAAAAAAAAATCCAATTAAAAAAATCCAGGAAGCAACTCAGACCCTCGGCCAGACAAGGAAGTAGATTTCCCAAATACAGGACTTTTCTTGGCCAAACCAGGGGCTCTTGGCTTCAAAGAGAGAGGTTGACAACTGGAAAAGCAGGAAAATCTCCTTAATGGCTCTTCCAACCACAAGTTGTGGCGTTCCCTGGGTCCTGATGCTATCAGGGCTTCAAATATCCACAGGAGGGTTGTGTTATCCTGGTTTAATTCCCTGGCTTTGGTCTGGCCGGGCAATTACAGGAATTTTGCAAACACTTAATCCTTAAATGAACTCGACTCTGGGTTTAGCTTCCCGCAGAGCCCGGCGGGCGCCTCTCAAAGAGGTGATCCGTGGAGAAGCCGGTTGGATCCCATCATGCCGGGATGGAGCCAAGCACTCCAGGAAAAATAAACAACCTGATGCCATCGGGCCTGCTCAACGTAATCCAAAGGCCGGGAGAATGAATGGGAGCATTGGGGTGAAACCTCACCCCCCGTGCAGGAGGTGATTATCCAAAGCTGCCAGACAGGAGCCAGGTCCTGCTTTCAGCCTTCCTGAAGACATAGGGAGGGATAAAACAGCCCCATCTCATTTTCAAGAGGTTCGGGAGTTCTGAGGACCCAAATGCAGCCACTTCCACCAGGCCGCGGCCTTATTTGGATGCAATAAATCCCTCAAAAGAAAGAAAAACTCAGCTTTGATTGGGAACTAATCTGCATTGATAAGAATCAGTGCACCAGACAGGATCCAAGTCCTGCTTCATAAAGAGGCAGGGAGGGATAAAACATCCCCATCCCATTTTCAAGAGGCTCAGGAGGTCTGAGGACACAAACATGGCCACTTCTGCCAGGCCGCGGCCTTGTTTGGATGCAAAAAATCCCTCAAAAGAAAGAAAACCCTGGCTTTGGCTGGGAACTAATCAATGCAGATTAGTTCAGTGTACCAGACAGGATCCAGGTCCTGCTTCCCAACGACACAGGGAGGGATAAAACAGCCCAATCCCATTTTCAAGAAGTTCAGGAATACTCAGAACACAAACATGGCAACTTCCGCAAGGCCGTGGCCTTGTTTGGATGCGATAAATCCCTCAAAAGAAAGAAAAACCCGGCTTTGGCTGAGAACTAAACTGCACTGATAAGAATCACTGCACCAGACAGGATCCATGCCCTGCTTCCCAAAGAGGCAGGGAGGGATAAAACAGCCCCATCCCATTTTTCAGAGGCTCAGGACCTCCTAACTTCCGCTAGGCCGCGGCCTTGTTTGGATGCAATAAATCCCTCAAAAAAAAAAAGAAAAACCCAGCTTTGGCTGTGAACTAATCAATGCAGATTTGTCCAATGTACCAGAGAGGATCCAGGTCCTGCTTCCCAAAGACAGAGAGAGGGATAAAACAGCCCCATCCCATTTTGAAGAGGCTCAGGAGTTCCAAGGTCACAAACGCAGCCACTTTCGCCAGGCCGCAGCCTTGTTTGGATGTGATAAATCCCTGGAAAGAAAGAAAAACCCGGCTTTGGCTGGGAACTAATCTGCTTTGATAAGAATCAGCGTGGGAACTGGGAGCTCCAGTAACAACCAGTCAAAGTCTATTTATACAAGACGTCCCTGCCAGGGATCCATAGGAGAATTGACACCGGAAAGTCTGCAGGGGGAAAAATCTCCATTAAGGCACTTGTTTCAGCAAATGAGGATCTGGGGAAAAGCAGTTTCAGCACTTTCATGGAGCTCTGTCTAGAAACTGTTGTCTCACTGGATGTTTTTATCATGGAATTATGGATTTTGGATGGTAGCAATCATGATGGTGAGGCCAATATCCAATTATTTGGAAGTGGGATGAGTTTTGCAGCCAAATCCAGGTCTCGGTCTGGGCGTCCATGCAAGGATTTACCATGACGTTGGGTGAACTCCAGGTGTTTTTTCATTTCCACACCTGTACAGCCATGGAATCCACTCTTTAGTATGGAATTCTGACTGATCAGGCCATTCCACTTAAATGAATATTAATTCCTTCAGGTAGAATTAGAGGGAAGAATCCCAGAAGAATCCCAGACAACACGATAACTACAACTAATCAATAATTTCATTTAGTTCATCCTCAAATTTTTGGACCCTTTTTTAACCAAATCCCAAGTTCTTCAGATCAACTCCACCACCACATCTGAGGGGCAAGCGCTGAGCTCCACACCCGGAATTCCGCATCCAGTCAACACTAACTTCCTTCCACTGCAGCTCTTTGAACGTGATGAATAAAAAAATCCGGATAATTCCTGAGGCAGACAATGATATTCCAGCTTTACCACCCGCAGCTCCGGCACGCATTTCATTAGGAACTCACAACACCGCCTGCCTTTGAGCCGACTATTTTATTGTCGGAGTCGCATTCCCGCTCAGAGCTGAGCACGCGTCAGAAAAATACTCAGGTGGGATTTTCGGGGATAATTTTTTGTTGTTTTAGAAGCAAATCGCCTCAAATTAAGATACTGAACAAGCCAAGGCTGAGTCACTCATTTGAGATGGCCTTGGAGAGCTGGGAATGTCCAGCCTGGAGAAAAGAAAGATCCAGGGAGAGCTTGGACCCCTTCCAGTGGCTAAAGGGGCTCCAGGAGAGATGGAGAGGGAATTTGGGCAAGGAATGGAGGGACAGACATAGGGAATTGCTTCCCACTGCCAGAGGGTGGGGATAGATGGGATTTGGGAAGGAATCCTTTCGTGGGAGGGTGGTGAAGGGTTGGGATGGAATTCCCAGAGAATTTCTGTCTGCCCCATCCCTGGAAGTGTCCAAAGCCAGGTTGGAGCAACCTGGGATGGTGGAAAGTATCCCTGCCCATGCAGGGGGGTTGGATTGGGATGATCTTGAAGGTCCCTTCCCACCAAACCATTCCATAACTCCACTTTAATTCCAAACGTGACGTGACAACACAACCCCACCCGTTGTTCCCAAACAACTCTGGATTCTTTTCTCCCAGAAAACAGTCCACAAAAAATCCCTTTTGACAACACACGAGAACACCAGGGGTCGGCTCTCAAAAAACAACCCATCTCCATCTGAATTTTAGGCATTTTTGACACGATCTCTCTGCTGTCAGAAATCAATCCCAGCTCCTAAGGATTCATCCCGCTCTCCCGCAGCGACTGCTTTGATGTTTTGTTATTCCCTAAAATCCTCCGCACTTTTCCTTCCACACTTTTCCTTCCTTTTTTGATCAACAAACCCATCAGAGGCGCCGTCACGTGCTACAGAAGTGCCCTCAGGTTCTAAAATAAGAATTTTATCTTCAAAACCGAGGATATATTTGAAATTCCAAGATAATTTCAGGAGGCTCCAGTATCAGGTGATGCAAATAAAAAAAAGTCCTTCAGATTCCTGCTCTGCACTGAGGTTTTGAAACTTCAAATCCTGTTTGGGGTGTGTTTTGTGACCCTGAAATTCCACCAAAAAAATCACGTATTTGGGTCTAAATCATATCTGTTATTTTTCAAGCCCCTCATGTCACTATCCCAAGATTCCCCCTGCACTTTATTATCTGTATCCATAATTCTCTGGAGCGAGGCACTGCTGGATAAATCGCTGTTTATTTCCCTGTTAAGTTATGAATTCATAAACAATTCCTCTGCTCTACCCCTCGCTGTGCCTGGCGAGGGAGCTGCGTGGAATTAACAGGAAATGGGGCTGGGATTCGAGAGGAAAACTCAAATAACCAAGCACGAGTTTATTGTGAACTTCGAATTACCCCAGACATTCCTAAAGTGCTGGAAATTTTGGAGCTGCAGCTCCCGAGGGGAAAATCAGAGCTGAGTTCTTCATCCCCTGCATGGAATAAAAGCTTCCTCTTCCTCACCTGCCTCTGGGATGTGTGGAAATTTAGGACAATCCATTCCCTGGAGCTGAGCAAGGATTCAAATCCCTCAAAAAGAAAATTAAAAGGTCTCAAAATGGAGGAAAAAAAAAAAAAAGTTGATGTGAGAGTGTCAAAGCACTGAGAGACTCAAATTTAGATTTTTGTCAATTAGGCGGTTTGGACTTTTTTTTTTTCCTTCGGCAGCTTTTAATTTATTTATGGAATAATTAGGGATAAAATGATTAAGCAATGGTGAAAATTCTCTTCCTGAAGTTATAATGAAAAATGTGGAAGAAAGCAATGAGCAGAGCCTTGAACTCTGTTCTGGCTGTTCAATATCTGAGAGCAGCATAAATTTTCTTATTTTAAAGCCAACTTCATTTTTAAGGGCGGCCTTTAATTACAATTATTTCCTTTAACCTTGACAGCTTCCCATTTTATTGGATATTATTGGATATTAGCCGGGAGAGCTCTTCATCTCACCCTAGGAAGTTACAAAGTAGTTCTTGGAGAGTGCAATAAAACTCCATTTCCAATCTAAATCCAATTTTAGAAGGGGAATTGTGCACCCACACTTCCGCTCCTGCGGATAATCAGGAACTGCTCCTCCTATAAAGGACATTCCTGTAGGGAACGGTGGGGGAAAAAAAGCCCAGAATGGTTTGGATCCATGGGATCATCCAGTTCCATGGATCTGGAATTTTCCCACGTTTTCCAAGATCCCAGGTTGCTCCAAGCCCTGTCCAACCTGGCCTTAGGCAATTCCAGGGATGGGGCAGCCACGGCTCCTCTGGGAATCCCATTCCAGCCCCTCGCCACACAGGGAAAAATCCCTTCCCAATATCCAAGATAAACCAAATATTTTTCCAGCCCCAGCCTCTCTCCGGCCCGCGCGGATCCTCAGGGTCACCTCTGTCCCGATTTATTCTGGAAACCATTAACTCGAGGATCCACGTGGGGCCTCTCCAACCCGTTCTCCACAGAAACGGAAACAAGAAATAAAATCAAGGAATTGCAAGGCAGCAATTCCAGCAGCGCAGCTGAAGAGTCCTGACACATCCAAATGGAACGGAATCATGGAATTCAGTCGTTTGAGTGGTGAAGATGGGAGACACCCTCGCCGGGCCGGAACAGATCCGTGTTTTTCCGGCTGTGGCGGCAGCAGAGCTGTTTCATGGGATTATGGAATGTTTTGGGTTGGATGGGGCCTTCAAATATTCAAATATTCCAATTCCGTGGGCAGGGGCAGTCTCCACTACCCCAGGTTGCTCCAAGCCCTGTCCAAGCTGGGTTTGAACACTTCCAGGGATGGGGCAGCCATGGATTTTCTGGGATAAACCATGCCAGGGTCCTCTCCCTTGTTCCAAACTCATCTCCCGCTCACTCCTGTGACATTCCCAAATTCCCAGCCTGGGAAGTTTTGAGTCCCTCTGGATTCACTGGACCGTCATCCTCCTGAATCCACAAACATCCCACTCCTTAACCACTCAAGTTTTCCATAATTGGAGCAGCTCCAGCCTTCCCATGGTTATTACCATCCTCCATCCAGACAAATCCCTAATAATTCCCTAAGAAAAAGGCAATTAATCCCTGTCCAGGTCATTTATGGCGCAAGCATCCAATAAAAACATATTTCTCTGGAATCTGATTTATCTCCGTTTCAGCTCAAAACCACAATTCAGCCTCAATCCTCTGCACAAAAGTCAGCTCCAGAGGATTCCTCCCAGAGGATCCACCCAGAAATTCCCTAAAAAACACAGCAGGAGAGCTCCTGCCTGGGTAGGATGAGTTGGAAAAGCTGCCACACCCCCCAAAAAACTGAGTCCTGGATCCTAAAAGAGCTTTTTTTTTTCATGGAATGAGAGAACACCTGAGGCTTGCAGGCACCTCTGGAGATCACCTAATCCAACCTCCCTGCTGATGGAAGGCCCATCCAGAGCGGATGGATCGGGATTGTGTCCGGTTGGATTCTGGACATCTCCGAGGATGGAGATTCCATGAGCTCTCCAAATTATTTGAGGACCTTCCAGTACTTTCTCCATGGATGAATAACAGAAAAGGATCCACACTTTAAGCTTCAAAGCATCTGGAACAACTTCTAGAGGGACTATCCAAGGAAGGAATTTGGGAGGAGTGTTGGAAGGAACCAGGGAATGGTTTGGTTTGGAATGGACCTGAAAGATGAACCAGATCCAGCCCCCGGGAATTGTGGTGTTACGTGGGAATTGTTGTGTCACGTGGGACACCTGTGGCAGAATGACAAAATTAGGAAATTCAAAATTAGGAGCAAAATTCAGGACATTCGTGGAGTAAGGAAAATCCGAAACCAGACCTGGGACAAAACAAAAACCTTGGAAAACGTCACCCTCAAAGGGCCTCAGGAATCCAGCCCACAGAACATTTCCCCCCAAGTCCCCCAAAAAGAAATGAAGTCAGGACTAGATTTCCCTTTTTTAGGGAATCCAACGGATTGAGGGTATTAATTCCCTTTTCCTCAGAATTCCCAACAGTTCAGAGACACCTCTTTTACCCTCTCCTGGGATTTTCACTCCCGTCAGGAGCCTCCCACCCACAGCTCCATCAACCACCACGATCCTCCCCCCTGATCCCGGATTCCGGTCAGAACTGGGGCCCAGGAAATGAAAGGACCATTGTGAAACTCCCTGAAAATTTAGGAAATAAACTCTGAAAATTTAGGAAATTCAGGAAAATAAGGGAGTCAAGAAAATCTGAAACTAGATTTGGGACAAAACGAACACCTTGGACAAATGTCACCTTCAAAGGGCCTCAGGAATCCAACCCACAGAACATTTCCCCCCAAGTCCCCCAAAGATAAAGGAAGTCAGGACTCGATTTCCCTTTTTTAGGGAATCCAATGGATTGAGGATATTAATTCCCTCTTCCACAGAATTCCCAACAGTTCAGAGACACCTCTTTTACCCTCTCCTGGGATTTTCACTCCCATCAGGAGCCTCCCACCCGGCAGCTCCATCAACCACCACGATCCTCCCTCCTCGCCCCGGATTCCGGTCAGAACTGGGGCCCAGGAAATGAAAGGACCATTGTGAAACTCCCTGGAAACATCTGGCCGAGCACCCACTCCCTCAATGCCCGCCTTGTTCCGCCTGCCACATCCCGGGATGAGCCATTCCAAGGGGGTGAGGCAATCCCGGAGAGGCTCACAACTTTAAACTTCCATTTCTCCAACCCGGACCCGGGATAAATTTTGAGTCCTCACGAGAGAGCAGAGCAGCAAATTTTAACTTTTCTGCAGAACCTCAGCCCAAATTCCCTCCTTTTTTTTTTTTTTTTCCGTCCCCACTTAACCTTTCACCTGGGACAACTGAAATATTGAGAGGATGAGGAATCAAATATTCAGGAGAGGCTTTTGTCTCATCCCTCCCATCGCTGATCCCTGTTAATCATCACCACGCTGATGATTTAAGTGGGATGGGCTCATTTGTCCATCAGCTGGGAAGCTGGACAAAGCCAGAGCGGGATCTTGGGAATATCAGGGATAAAGTTACGGCTGTTGCTCGGCACCGCCTCTTTATTCTGAGGGGAGCAAATTCAGACCTTTGTTTAAACAAAGAGATGCCCAGGGACGGGGGGAATTAAACCCAGCTCCACCAGAACCAGGCCGGTGTCTCCAAATTCCTGGTGTTTTCCTTCTTGGATCTTCCCTGAACACCCTGAGGTGCCACCATTGTGACGCTGGTGTAAAAAACAAAAACGGGATTCAAAGGAATTTTGTGTGACCTTGCAACCAAATCCATGTCCAGAGCTCGTATTTGGAACAAAACTACATTTTGGGACAAATATCAGCTTTTAAGCAGCTCAAAAATCCAACCAGTGCAATATTTACCCAAAAGTCTCACCAAAATAATGGAACAAGACCCAAAACCCGCTCTCCCAGCAAAACCTCCACATCCTTTGATCCTCCACCAGCTTTTCCATCTTTTTTTTAGGCCAGGAATGAAGGCTGGAAGGTGGTGCCACTCACAAATCAACCCTGATCCAAGAGGAGATGCTCCGTGACATTTGAGACGCAGGGATTTGGTTTAGTGTGGGCTCGGCAGTGCTGGGTTAATGGTTGGGTTCCACGGTCTCAGAGGGCTTTTCCAACCCTGTTTCCACAATTCCAGGAATTTCCAGGCTGAATGCTGCACCCAGACCGGCACCAGATGAAGTCACGGGCAACAGGGATAATGGATACGGCAGGGAATTGTGGAAAAATGGAATATCCTGAGCTGGAAGGGACCTGCGAGATCAACCAGATCCAGACCTTAGGAATTGCGGTGTTACATGGAAATTGTGGTGTCCTGTGGGACACCTGTAACAAACAGGTGTAAAACGACAAAACCTGGAGCAAATTTAGGAAATTCATGGAATTAGGAGAATCTGAGACCAGATTTCAAGGTCCCACAAGGTCTGTCCCTGCCAAATTTCACTCAGAATCTGGGATACGTGGATCATTAAGTTAGGGAATCTGTCCCATCCCATCCCATCCCACCCTTTTTCCAATATCACCATCAAGTCCCACAGAAATAACACCCAGTAAATTCCCAAAAATGGGATTTAGTCCTTAAAACCAAGGGACTAAACCCAGCCTGCGCTACACAAGGGTTTAGCAAAGCCAGGGATGAGACCTAATCCATCCAAGAGGTGTCCCAGTTTTTCTGGAGGGTTTCTCCCTCCTTCCAACTTTGCAAATTGAGGGATTGACCTCGGAACAAAGAAAGCCTGGAAAAGATCTCTTCCCTCGGGCAGATTTTGGCTTTAAGGAATGATTTTTCCCAAGGTTGAATTCCGATGGAAAAGGGCTGAGAGAAGGGGGCGTGAGGGTCCAAGTTTTACCTAGAGTGATTCCACAGAATTCCAAATATTGCCACCAGGAGCCACCAGGGATGAAATTTTTTTTTCCACAAATGAGGAGAGTTTTGCTTTTACAGCCAGAGACACTGAAAGCATGGAATCACAATAAAATCATGGAATGGTTCGGGTTGGAAGGGACCTTCAAGGTCATGGAATTCCACCACCCCTGCCACGGGCAGGGACACCTTCCACTATCCCAGACTGCTCCAAGCTCCATCCAACCTGGCCTCGCACACTTCCAGGGATGGGGCATCCACAGCTTCTCCGGGAATTCCATTCCGGGGCCTCACAGGGTGTGGAATCCCTTCCCAGGCCCCGCCCCATCATCCTCAGGAATAATCTGGGTTGGAAAAGACCTCGGAGATGCCCCAGCTCCAAAACACCAACCCCCAAAATCCACCCACTCCTCCTCACGTTTGGGACCAGATTCCCAAGGGTTCCTCCTGAGCCAGGCAGGTCAGGGGAGCCGCGGCAGCTTGCGGATGACAAATCCCGTTTTCCCTCAGGGAAAAACGTTCCCCGCTGGCTCCTCGGGAAAACCGCGACGCCGGCGACGAGAGGGTGCCGTATTTTTAGAAAGGGACTTTTGTCACTTGTTCTAAATTTTATCTTCAACTCCGGTTCACCCAGCTGGGAGATGCCACTCCGTGGAAGCGCGGACGGGGTGGGATGTGGCAGAATTCCTGCCGGATTTGCAGGATTACTCACAGAGGAGCACAAAGTGATTCATGTTTGTCCTTCTAGAAAAGGAAATTTTTTTTTTTTTTTTGTCCCTTTTCCGTTCCTGCACGCCCCTAGGACAACGCGTCCGTGGAGATCTCGTGGATTAACGCTCCCTGCTCGCCAGAACTTCCATCCAAAACGCTGGAGTGGAATTCTGGGGGAGAACTGGGCCTAAAAAAAGAACCGGATGCTAATTGGGAATATGTCAATCGTGTTGGAAGAGGAACCTGGAGGGATGGAGCGTGCCCAGAGATGGGAACGGAGCTGGGAATGGTCTGGAGAACCAGGAGAGGCTGAGGAGGCTCGTCCTGGAAAAAAACTGGATCAAAAGGATCCAGGGTGGATCCAGGTGGATCCGGTCCCAGGAAACAAGGGACAGGATGAGAGGAAAAGGCCTCAAGCTGTGCCAGGGAAGGTTGGATTTTAGGGAATATTCCTCCTGGAAAGGGCTTTCCAGCTTGGAATTCATGGAAAACAGGGAGTTTGTGGCCTCTGGAAGGAGGGCAGGATCTCGGGACAAGGATAGCAGGATGTTGGTCAGGGAGAAAATGGGAAAAGGAGCAAATCCCAACTGGAATTAATCTGGGTTCTTGCAGCTAAAAGGCAATGGAAGATGTTCCCATGGATCCATGGAAAATGGGGCGGAGGGGAATTCCCATCCTTTGTGGGATGAGCAAGGAAAGGGGACAAAGGATGAGGGGGAGGCTGAGGCACTTCCTGACTTCCTTCCCTTGGGTGGGAAGGGATTTCCAAGGAGCATTTAAGGGAGCTGGGGGGCTCATCCCAGAGAAAAGGGGGATTGGGAACTTTCCCTGAATTCCCACGCCACAAGACTTTGAGCTCTCCCGGAATTCCCAATCCCACAAGAGACTGAGGCCTCCCAGAATTCCCAACCCCGCAAGAGTTTGAGCTCGGCTGAATTCCCAACCCCACAAGAAATTGAGCTCTTCCCAGAATTCCCAATCTTACAAGAGGTTGAGCTGCCCCTGAATTCCCAACCCCATAAGAGTTTCATCTCTCCTGGAATTCCCAACCCCACAAGAAGTTGACCTCTCCTGGAATTCCCAAGTCCGCAAGAGGTTGAGCTGCCCCTGAATTCCCAATCCCATAAGAGTTTCATCTCTCCTGGAATTCCCAACCCCACAAGAGGTTGAGCTTCTGCTGGATTCCCAACCCCACAAGAGTTTGAGCTCTCCCAGAATTCCCAACCCCGCAAGAGACTGAGGCCTCCCAGAATTCCCAACCCTACAAGAGGTTGGGCTCCTGCTGAATTCCCAGCCCCACAAGAAACTGAGCTCCCCCTGAATTCCCAACCCCACAAGAAACTGAGCTCTCCCCAGAATTCCCAATCTTACAAGAGGTTGAGCTGCCCCTGAATTCCCAACCCTGCAAGAGTTTGACCTCTCCTGGAATTCCCAACCCCACAAGTGTTTGAGCTCTCCCAGAATTCCCAACCCCACAAGCGTTTGAGCTCTCCTGGAATTCCCAACCCCACAAGAGGTTGAGCTTCTGCTGGATTCCCAACCCCACAAGCGTTTGAGCTCTCCTGGAATTCCCAGCCCCACAAGAAATTGAGCTCTCCCAGAATTCCCAACCTCACAAGCATTTGAGCTCTCCCAGAATTCCCAACCCCACAAGAGATCAAGCTCTTCCCGGAACTCCCAACCCCACAAGAAACTGAGCACCTCTGGAATTCCCAACCCCACAAGAAACTGAGCTCTTCCCTGAATTCCCAACCCCACAAGAGGTTGACCTCTCCTCGAATTCCCGACCCCACAAGAGGTTGAGCTCTCCTGGAATTCCCAACCCCACAAGAGCAGCCTCAATCCCAGGAAGCGACGTTGCCGGCATTTTTCCAGTGCTTTGAGCCTTCCCAGGAAAACACCCACCTCTGTCCCAGCCCTCACAACATTTATTTGTTCCCCGGCCATATTTCGGCTCCCGTGACGTCATCCCGCGGCTCGAACACCACAGGGAGAGAAAGGAGGAGTAATAAAAGGAATATTCATCCCTAAAGGTTGGCAGGGCAGGAAAACCCACTCGCCTGGTGGATTCCGGGAAAGCGTAGGAAGAGCAGCCAAAATGCTAAAGTTTGACATTCATGGATTTCCCGCCGGGAGCCCGTTCCCCTCTACAACAATAATATCTTGTCACACTGCCTTTTACAATTCCCTGACCGCTTCCCAGAGTTTTTTTTTGGGCAAAGGTGGGAATTTCCGTTGAGCAAAACAGAATTTGCTTCACCTGCACCAAAAAAAAAAAAAAAAAAAAAAAAAAAAAGGGGAAAAAAAAAGGCGACTTGGAAGAGTCAAAATGAAATATATGAAATATTTTGGGTGCGTTAAACTAAAAGGCCACGGGTGGTGACTCCACCACGCTCCATGACCTCTTTTCCCGGTCGCCCCTTGGGAGGGACGGATTTGTAAATAAATTCTTAGTCAGAAAGAGCCACAAAACTCTGTTACAAAAGCCATATTACAAAACATTCCCCAAAAAAACCCAAAAAACCAGGGCGTGGAGCACGGCCCATTCCGCAGGCAGGATACCACGACTTTGCTCATTCTGAGGGATTATTGTTAAACCCTCCTTAATTAGGGCTTTGCTCCGCTAATTCCATCTAATAAAATTAAAGGTTCAGTTTGGTCCTGGACCTCATCAAAAGGAGGTTGGGGGAAGTTGTTTCCATCCCTGGAAAATCCAGGTGCAGCTTCTGGACCTAAAGGTTGGGAATGCCAGGACAAGCAGGGGGGGTTTAAATGGACAGAGAGTGGGTTTATATGGAATATTGGGAAGGAATTCCTGGCTGGGAGGGTGGTGAGGAGCTGGAATGGAATTCCCAGAGAATCTGTGGCTGCTCCATACCTGGAAGTGTCCGAGGCCAGGTTGGGCAGGGCTTGGAGCAACCTGGGATAGTGGAAGGTGTCCCTGCCCATGGCAGAGGGGTGGGACTGGATGATCCTTGAGATCCCTCCCAACCCAAACCATCCCATGATTCCATGATTCCATCATTCCACGATTCCATGACTTGCTCCAAGTCTGCCATCCTGGTTGCTCGTTAGCTGCTCCGGAGCTGACGAAGCTCATCAAGACTCATCATGTGCAAAATCCACCAGGCACGGAGGGAAATTCCCAATCCATCGGGAGCCAGCCAGGAGCCCCCGCTCCACCAGACTTTTAGGATGGAACTGCCATCCTAAAAATGTGAGGGATGATTCAAGCTGCTGCAGAGCGATTTTAATGATCTCCCAGTAATCCCTTAAAGCACCACATTAGGACAGATCCATCCTTTCGGGGCCACCTGGAATCCTGGAGGATCAGGAGAAGGATTCTTGCCCTGGGTTTCCAACCAAATCTCTTTTGGTTTGTTTGCTCGCCTTAAATATCACCTAAAAACCTGTGCTGACCTTTCCAGCTGAAAGGACGGCTCTGTGCCGTTAACAGCTGGAATTTGTGACCTTGGAGCTCTTTTCCAACCAAAATAATTCCATTATCATTCCAACCAAAATAATTCCATTGATTATTCCACAATTCCAGCAAGAACAGCAGCAATATTTTGGTTAAGAGGAAGTTTGGCATCGTTATTCCTCAACAGGAGATGTCACTTAGATTCTCCTCCCTCTGCTAATTGAAATTCCCATAAACTAGAATTAAATTAAATTAAATTCAAAAAGGTACCAAGTTCAACAGGAGCCCTCAGAGAAACGCTGCTGTTGCAATTTGAAATGGAATCATGGAATGCTTTGGGTTGGAAAAGACCCTCAAGGTCATCTCGTTCCAACCTCACTCCGCCATCCCAGGCTGCTCTGAGCCCCGTCCAACCTGGCCTTGGACACTTCCAGGGATCCAGGGGCAGCCACGGCTTCTCTGGGAATTCCATTCCAACCCCTCACCACCCTCACAGGGAGGAATTCATTCCCAAGATCCCAAATTCCCCTCTGTCAGTTCAAGCCATTCCCCCTGTCCTGCCCCGCCAGGCCCTTGCCCAAAGATTTCCGCCAAATCAAACTTCCCATGGGAAACAAAGGAAGCAAATCCATCGGCCACATCCCTTCCCTCCAGGATCCCACTGCCAGCATCCCCTTACTCCTGACCCTGGGAAGGGAGCCCAAGGCCCTCCAGCCTGGAAAAGCCTCTGGAGTGATGGCTCTGCCCAAACCAATCCCCACGGCCTTGGAATAAATGGAATTCACCTCTCTGGAGAAAAGCTGCCCGGACAAAGGGATTGGGATAATCCGGGGATGGAACCAGGTGGATCTTAGGGTCCTTCCCAACCCAAACCATTCCATGAGGATTTAGGAGCCCGATCCGTTCACCTCAACAGGGTCAAACTTTAAAGGGAATTTTTGGGGTTTCTTCCTGGGCCTCCTTGGGCCTGTGCACACCAGGACAGGAGAGGAGCCTTCCTCTCCTCCCAGGTTTTGTTATTCCCTGGCAGGATTGCTCAAGAACCAGGAGAGGACTCAGGCGCAGGCTGAAATGATCTTTTTAATATAATATTATTAATTTCTCGAGGACCGGAATTATATTTTCCACTCCCAAAATCCGCGGTTACTCAGGAGGACTTTGTGAATTCCTGCGGCTCCCGCTCCCAGGTGGGACAACAACATTTCCCAATTTCCCAAGGAAAAGGAAAGGTACAAGGACAGCTTTTGGAGGAGCCGAGCAAACAGAAATGAAGATTTTTATGAATGAATATTTTTTAATTTATATTTTATGTAATATTTTTATATTTATGAATGAATTCATTTTTTATTAATTTACAAACAATTTTTTATGAATTTACAAACTATTCAGGCTTGCGTGAATAGTTTCTAAATTCATAAAAAATGAATTCCTTCATAAATATAAAAATATTTATTTCCTGGAGAGCCAGGAAAGCAAATTCACTGACATGGGAAAAAAAATCATCCCCAAAAAAAAAGTGCTCTCCATCCTGAAGGAGTCTTGTTCTCCAGCTTCATTCCTTAAGGTTGGATTTGCATCAGGCCGGGGGGAACGGAGAGGGAGCAACGTGTTAAAACATGGGATTAAAACATCAGCGCTCCAAGATGTGGGCTGTGGACACGCAGTGGAATAAATGGGATTGGATTTTATTCCCAGTGTGTGCAGCAACCAGGGGAAAAAAAAAAAACCCATCAGAGCATCACAGAAAAGGTCGTGGTAGAGCAAATGATTTTTACAGCATTAAACACCACGGTGGACACCGGCCAAATCCGATTTCGTTACGGATTCGTGGAATGGTTTGGGCTGAAATGGATCTCAAAGCTCCTCTCCTGTTGTGGGCAGGGACACCTTTCACCATCCCAGGTTGCTCCAAACCCTGCCCAAGCTGGCCTTGGACAATTCCAGGGATCCAGGAACAACCGCAGATTCTCTGGGAATTCCATCCCAGCCCCTCGCCACCCTCCCAGCCAGGAATTCCTTCCCAATGTCCCATCTATCCCTGCCCTCTGGCAGTGGGAAGCCATTCCCTCTGTCCCGTCATTCCATCCCTTGATCCAAGTCCCTCTCCAGCTCTCCTTTAGGCACTGGAAGGGGCTCTGAGGTCTCCTGGATCCTTCCCTTCTCCAGGCTGGACATTCCCAGCTCTTCCCAGCCTTGGAGCAGCTCCGTGGCCTCCTCTGGACCTGCTCCAGCCCCTCCACATCTCTCCAACCCTGGACACCCCAGAACCGGACACCAGCGATCCGTGATCCAGCCATTCCCGTAATCCTCAAGAACAGCGGGATTCTGCCCAAGCAGAAGGGCCCCAAACCCCTGGAATCTGCAATTCCAGGGAAAAAACTGCCTCATCTCCAGGGCCTGGCAGCAGCAGCCAGCAGGTTCCCAGAGCAGAGGACATTGATGGCCGTCTCCCACCGGCCCAAGCCAGCAGGAAGCTTCCTGGCTGGCGCCATCCCAAAGGAAGAGAGAGGATCCTGGGATCCTGCCAGAGCCAACCACACACGGTTGCTTGGAAACCTTTGAAAACTACATTGAAATATTCAGATTTCTATGAAGAGCAGCACGGGCAAAACAAGCCCCAAGCCTGTGCTTTTAAATTCGCCTTTTCCTGTCACCGCCGTGTTCCCGCTTCCCGAAAATCCTGCAGAGCTCTGCAGGTCACCCTTGGGCCTGGAGGCTTCAAGGTTTTCCCAAGTTCAGGCAGCAAAGAGGGACCTGCCCCCAGCAGCGAACCCTTCCAGAGAATCAAAAATCACCCAGCGCGACAACATTCCAGTGAAAGAGGGAAAAGGGAGACGGGGAGGGAAGGAAAAGAATGGAATTCCTGTCGCACGGTGCCGCCCTGGCATCTAATCAGGGAGCCAGATGAAGGCAGCAATCTGTCTGCTTAAAATATGCGTGTTTCATTTTATTTTTTTTTTATTTTTTTTTCCCCCCCCCTTTCCAGTGCTGCAGAACCGCGTTGGAAGGCGCTCGTTAAGAGGCTGCGCCGGGAACGTCCCCCTGCAATCACGAGGGATGGAAGGAACGAGCGACTCCATCGTGAGCGGGGCTCAACCGCCGGGAGCCAGAGCGCTCCGCAGAGCACCTGCCCTGGGATTGGGGATTGTGGGGGCCGTGGAGCAGCAGGAGATGGTGGGGTCGCGGGCACGAGGCCCTTCCAGCCCACCCCAAACGGTTCTTTGGGTTGTCTTCTACAGCAGGCCCTTCCTCACCTTCCATACTGGACTGTTCCTCACCTTCCACATGGGATTATTCCTCACCTTCCGCATAAAATCCGTCCCCATCCTCCACATGGAACTGCTCCTCGCCTTCCACATAAAATCCATCCCCACCTTCCACATGGGATTGCTCCTCACCCTCCACATTGGAGCTTTCCTCACCTTCCACACCAAACTCTTCCTCAGCTTCCAAATGGGATTGCTCCTCACCCTCCACATAAAATCCATCCCCACCTTCCACACGGGATTGGTCCTGATCCTCCACACTGGAGCTTTCCTCACCTTCCACACCAGACTCTGCCTCACCTTCCCCATGGGATTGCTCCTCAGCTTCCATACTGGAACTTTCCTCATCTTCCACACCAAACTCTTCCTCAGCGTCCATATGGGATTGCTCCTCAGCTTCCATACTGGAACTTTCCTCATCTTCCTCAGCGTCCATATGGGATTGTTCCTCAGCTTCCACATAAAATCCATCCCCACCTTCCACATGGGATTGCTCCTCACCCTTCACACTGGAGCTTTCCTCACCTTCCACATGGAATTGCTCCTCACCTTCCATATTGGAGCTTTCCTCACCTTCCTCTTCCTCAGCTTCCACATAGTCCTTCCACACTGGACCACTCCTCATCTTCCTCATTGGATCATTCCCAACCTTCCTCACTGAATCATTCCCAACCTTCCTCACTGGATCGTTCCTCACCTTCCTCACTGGATCATTCCTCACCTTCCTCATTGGACACTCCTCACTTTCCTCACTGGATCATTCCCAACCTTCCTCACTGGATCGTTCCTCACTCTCCTCACTGGATCATTCCTCACCTTCCTCACTGGATCACTCCTCACCTTCCTCACTGGATCATTCCTCATCTTCCTCACTGGACCATTCCTCATCTTCCTCACTGGATCATTCCTCACCTTCCTCACTGGATCATTCCTCACTTTCCTCACTGGATCATTCCTCATCTTCCTCACTGAATCATTCCCCACCTTCTACAACGACCACTCCCAACCTTCCACACCAGAACATTCCCAACCTTCCACACCGGAACATTCCCAACTTTCCTCACCAGGAACATTCCCAACTTTCCACACCAGACCCTTCCTCACCTTCCAGAATGATCATTCCCAACCTTCCACACTGGACCGACCCATCCTCATCTTCCCACCCAACCCTTTCCCACAGAATCCAAAATCCGGGAAAACGCTGCCCATCAACGCTCCGGCAGCAAACAGGGAATTCATCGTCAGCTTCTGTGCAAGAATTCCGGGTTAAATTCCTCCCATTTGAGGCTGGAATCAACTCCACACCAACCTACACCGGATTTTGTTCCCTGCCACATCAAAACTCCTCCTCCTGCTCCACGCTGTTTATTTTGGCTTCCCAGCCAGGCCATTGGCTGCACGGCATGGATCGCATTCCCATCACCATCGGAAGGGAACGTGCCATATCCATAATAAAACTTGGATACAAGGAGCTCAATGACCTGGCCGCTCCAGACTTCCCTTTCCTTCAAATTTTTAAGTTCCTCCACAGAGGGATTGTGTTGTTGCTTTTCCTCGAGGAAAACGGGAATGGATATCCGTGGATGGGAATCACTTTCCCAACAGACTTCCAGGGGAAATGGATTCTCAGCAAAGATTTGTGATGGGATCTTTCAGGTCCCTTCCAACCCAAACCATTCCATGATTCCATGAACTGCAGCTGAGACAGAGCTCTCCTATCCCAACTTCGAGGGATCCTCATCCAGCAGGGATCAGCGCCTTAAACCACCCACAAAACTCCCAAGTTCTTCCCGAGGAATCCCGCCGAAACCAACGGAAAATTTTATCATTTCCTCCCAGTTTGACCCGTTTTGCCCCAGCAGAAGGAAGACCATGGGATATCCTTGCCACATCTTCCCTTTTCCCTACATTTTTTCCCAAATTCCACACCCCGAATTTTCCCTCCAGCCTCTTGTTCACGGCTCACAGCAGCCAAAAATCCCCGTGCTAAAATTGCCAGGAATTAATGCAGTTTTGGGTTTGTTTTTTGGTTTTTTTTCCCTATGGATTAACAGCTACCAGTAGTCTCCCTGCATGAGGGTTAATTCCCATCGGGATACAGCGGAGCTGGATCAACAATCCAGCACCTGAAAGACGCAGCAAGGTACCGGCAGCACAAAGGAGATGCAAATAAATTTGCATATCCGAGCATCAAAGGCTCCACGAGATCCCGGAGTATGAAAACATCTTTTCCCTGCAAGATACCGAAGGAATGGCAGCGGGAGTGATGGGAGTGGGAGGACAGGAGAATGGGGAGGAAAAAAAAAAAGGAAAAAAAAAAAAAAGAAAAAGACAAAAAAGTGTGACTGTAGCAGGAGCTCGACAGTTGGAGAAATTCCAAGGGAACGGCAGAGCTTGGGCACGAGGAAAACGGTTGGGAAGATGGTGATGGGATTTTGGAGCCAGGTGGGGGTTGGGATCTGCTCCCAGGGAACAAGGATGAGGGGAAACGGCCTCAAGCTGCGCCAAGGGAGGTTTAGGTTGGATATTGGGAATATTCAGGCTGTCCAGCCCTGGAATTCCCACCCCTGGAGGGATTTAACATCCCTGTGGATGTGGCACTTGGGGATAAGGTCAGTGGTGGCCTTGGCAGTGCTGAAGGAATGGTTGGGACTCCTTGCGCATGGAAATCTTTCCCAACCCAAACATTTCCATCATTCTAAGAGAGACACTCAAACACCTGATACGAGACAATTCCAACAGGGAGCGACCAAAAAACGACGGGGGCAGGAGGAGGAGGAAACTCAAAGGCTGATCCCAAAAAAATGAGAAAGAAATGAGGAGCGACTCGGAGAAACACCTGTGGATGGAGTTCGCACGTCCCTGCAGCTCCGGGAGCTCTCTGAAAAGCAGCCAGAAGGGATAATTCTGGTGCTTCTGCAGCTTCCCGACAGAATTCCGAGTCTCTCCTCGCGGGGATGAAGGAGTTTCTGCCGGAGCCGTGAAGGAGGACGCGGAAGGTGTGAAAAAAGCGAGCGAGGGGAAATGGAGCAGAAGGAAAACGTGAGAAGCAGAGGCGGGAGGGGGCAAATTTTCCAGCGAATCCCACAAGGCTTCTCGATAAAATTCTCAGACCTTCCAAACCTGTTAAAAAGTCCGGGATAGCCGGGAAAATCCTGGTTTAGTGGCCGTGTATTCCACAGGTAGGGGAAGAGCCAAGGCACGAGTAGAACGCTCTGGCTGAAGGCGTTGGAAGGGGAAAGAGGAGAAGAAGGAAAAAACCACTTCCAAAATCCCAAAAAAAATAAGGCAAAATGAGTTTTTCAGGGAGATGGAGCCCAGGAATGATGAGGAGTTGAAGAAAATTGAATAACTGGTTGGGATTTTTTGATGTCTTGCTGGAGCATGGCTGAGCTGGAAATAAATATCATGGGATGGTTTGGGTGGGAAGAGACCTTCAGGATCATCGAGCCCCACCCGCTTCCATGGGCATGGAAGTCTTTCCCAGATTCCCAGAATCTTATCCCATGGGATAGTGGACCTTCCTCCATCCCAGGATGCTCCAATGTGCCCTTGGACACTTCCAGGGATGGGGTGGCCACAGATTCTCCTGGAATTCTATTCCAGCCCCTCACCACCCTCACAGCCAGAAATTCCTTCCCAGTATCCCATCCATCCCTGCCTTCTGCCAGCGGGAAGCCATTCCCTGTGTCCTGTCCCTCCATCCCTTGTCACAAAATCCCTCTCCAGCTCTCCTGGAGCCCCTTCAGGCACTGGAAGGAGCTCTATGGTCTCCTTGGAGCCTTCTCTTCTCCAGGCTGGACATTCCCAGCTCTCCCAGCCTCTCTCTAGCCCTTGGAGCATCTCCTGGATTTGTTTCCAAGACATCCAAGCCGGCCTTAAACAAACAGCAAAGGAAAGGAGGAAGAGCAGACGCGATAAATAAGATTTTTGTCTCATCCCGTTTAAATCAGGTGCCCTGGAAGTCATCACGGAGCTGTCAGGATGATTAATCCCTATTTTTCCACCACCAGAGCAGGGGAATGATGGCTGGGCTGGCAAGTGGGAAAGCCAAGGGAAGAGGAGCCGGGTGCGTGTGGGAGAGAAGCGCTCCGGAGGCAGCTGGGATGAGGAGCTGACTCAAAACTTTGGGATTTGTGGTTGGAGCTGCAGACGGGAGCCGAAAACGTAGGAGAAACTGTTGTGGGATAATCAGGCGGTGGAACAAGGGAATACCTGCGGCACCAGTCGAGTCAGGAGCTCCACTTTGCATAAGGAATATTTAAATAAGGATTTTCCCGGGCTTCAGGGCTCAAAGCAGAGTTTTAAACCAGTCTGGGGAGGTTTAAGCGCCGGGAGCTCAAGTCTTCCCAAGGAAGAATATTTTGGAATAGAAGTCAGGGTGGTCTTGGGTGCTCATGAAGGGAATCCGGAAAATAAAACATTTTTAGGAATTCTGATGGTGCTGGGGCTACTCTAAAGCAAAGAGCTCATTGCCATCACCCACACTCTGTCCAAAATGGAATTATTTCCTGCTTTAAGGCCAGTAATTTGATTTTAAGAGTAAAATTATTCCTTCCCCATATTCCCAGGCTTTTCCAGCTCCTAGCACCCCAAAAGAAAGGGTGAGAATCACAGAAAGATTCTCAAAGACACGGGATCAAAATCATGGAATAACCTGAGCTAATCCACAAGGACCACCCCCAAAATCCCACCATATCCTAGAGAGCCATTTCCAAAGGTTTCTTGGACCAGGAAGCCAAACTCCACCACTCTGGAGAGCAAAACAGGAGAGGAACCACCACGGAAAGGGGAAGAGTTTCCTCCAAGCCACTCATCACCCACATCTTGGAAGCTGTGGACTGGAAAAACAGGGAATTATCGTGGGGAAAACGATTCTTTTTTTTTTTTTTTTTGCATTGTCATTTTTGGAACAGCAGCATAGGGAATGGTTTACCTGTCACGGCAATTTTTGGCACAATAACAAGAACTTGTAGCAATTAGGATCTGCTTTTATTACGCAGGAAGAACAAATGACCCAAATCCCAACTCCCACACCCTCTCCAGAAGGGTGAGGTGACCAAATCCTCCTCCTGAACCTGCTCCCCTTTGAATTCCAGCCCTTCCCAGCCCTTTGTGAGAGTTCACAGCGGCCTCCTTTTCCAATAATAGGTGCCTGGAACAAAGCAGCTGGAAGGTTTGATTATCCCAGCGATGCCTTCCTGTGAGCAAATCGGGCTCCAGGCCCCCCGTGGGAGAGCAGAAAATTTCCCTTCTTATCCGTGTCACCCTCGCGACAGAGCTGCCAGGGGAAAAATAGGGCAGAGGAAACGCAGGGATCCCTTTGAAGGACCACGGGAAAAGCAGGTAACCAGGTTAAAGGGATGCTGCATCATGGAATGTTCACGGGTGACAGGGGAATTTGGAGGATTCAACGCGATTCCCGAGGGTTTGAGCTGGATGTGGCTGAGTCATGGGGTGAGGGGGGGGAGGAATTTTCATGGAAAGGCTCCTCCTCAAAGAACCCGGAATGCTTCCTGTGGTTAAACAAAGTTTGCTCTCCTGGAGGAGCTGCTCAAACCAGCAGGTCCTGTGTGCCCAAAGCCTTTAATTCCCGCTAATTCCTCCCTCAAAGAAGTTTGGGAGCTCATCCCGAAACGACAGAGCCGAGCAGGGGCCCTTGAACCCGAGCAGCAAGGCCGGGAGATAAGGCGGGAATCAGCCAGGCCTGCAATTTGCCGGCTGATTAAAACCCTTGGAGCAGCAGGAAAATTAGGGAAATCACCCCCCAGACACTTGAAGGAACCACCCCGGCTGCCTCCCGGGATAAACGATCCCATCCCAACGTTTGGGGGGTGGCAGTGGTTGTCTGGGCATGGGTGAGACGTTGTTGGAGCCTCCGGGACTCGCTCGGCCTGTCTGGCGCGGGGACTCGCCCGAGTGAGCTCACCAGGAATTTGTTTCCCACCACAAATTGCCCAAAAAGTTGTTTATCCCTAAGTTTGAGCCGCTTGGGACGTTCTCCAAGCGTGGAGAAGGTCCACAGCCAGCTGGACCATGGCCACACAATGGCCACAGCTCCGAGGTGTTGGACGGGGGAGCTGATCTCATTATCCGGCAGGATCCTCCTTCCAAAGCGGCACCAGCAGGATAAAATTCCGGAATGGGTTGGGCTGGGAAGGACCTTCAAGACCATCCAGTTTCAACTCCCTGCCTTGGACAAGTTCCACTATCCCAGGTTGCTCCAAGGCCCATCCAAGCTGGCCTTGGACACGTCCAGGGATGGGGCAGCCACAGATTCTCTGGGAATTCCATTCCAGGCCTCACCACCCTCACAAGGCAGAATTCCTTCCCGATATCCCATCTATCCCTGCCCTCTGGCAGTGGGAAGCCATTCCCAGTGTCCTGTCCCTCCATCCCTTTGTCCCAAGTCCCTCTCCTGCTCTCCTGGAGCCCCTTCCAGGGCCTGAAGGTCTCTGAGGGCCTGAAGGCCTCTGAGGTCTCCCTGGATCCTTCTCTTCTCCAGGCTGGACATTCCCAGCTCTCCCAGCCTGGTTCCAACACGATCCAATTTTTTCAAGGAAAGGAAAATCAATCCCAACCCTCGAGGCCTTCCCAGCTGAGACCCTTTAAACCCAAACATTTGGGCAGAAACTCATCAAGCACCACCCAACATCCCTGCTCAGAAACCGAGGCAAAGATTCCGGGATGACGCGGCATTCCAAGATCCTGGGATCCCAACCCCGAGGAAACAACCTCTCCCAACTGCCTGGGCAACAAATTTCCAGGGAAAAGTGGGAATTTCCAGACATTGCCAGGCTCTGAGGGCATTTCCAGCCTTCGCTGGGTTCTTCACCCAGCGGTGCCCACCCAGCTCAATCCTGCCTTTCCGGACACGGATTCCTCGGAGCGACGCCGGAGCCAGAGGGAATCTCATCTGCCAATCTCCAAGTCAATGACCCGTGCTCCTGGAAGCCACGGTTGAAAAGTGCAGCTAAAAACGAGGGAAGACGATGAGGCGAGCAGGAAAATTGCTTAAAAACATCAAGATTTGGGGTTTGCTTTGGGGTTTTTTTAGGATGTTTTTAATTTACTCTCCCCAGGCTGACAAATGCCACCTGCACCCAGGCGAGGGTGAGACAGAAATTTAGGATAGAAAAGCTCCGATTTGAGGTGGGGAAGGAGGAGACATCTCCTAAATCAGGGTCCCGATGAGATCCACCCACTCCTCCCTTTTTTCTCCTTTGAAACGCGACAAAATAAATCCCTGCCGGCTTTAAATAGAAATCAACTTAACCATGAACAGCCAAAGCAACTCCGTGATGGTCCAGCCATCGCTGGATGTGCTCAGAAAACCTTTTTATAAAACATTTTTCTCCCTCCACGCACAACGAACAAATTGAAGCAACAAATCAATACCGAGAGAGCTCCAAAACCCAAATCTTATTCCGGCTGCATTAAAAATGTTCTTGGAGCGTTGCTCGTGAAGGGTTGAATATTTTAAATTATTCTTCCTCCTCCTCCAGCTGACAGAAGAGTTCCTGAGTCAGATGTGGGAAAAAACCCAAATCTGAGCATGATCTCCGGGTATTTTCGTCCTTTGGAGCGGTTCAAGGCCTTTTTTAGGGATAAAAGGGAATTTGTCAAGGGGAAGCGAACCTACAACCGGGAAAGGAATAAGTGCAACACATGGAGCAAGTTGGAAGGGTTTCCATTTAAGTTGAAGAATAGGGGGGAAAGAGGCATTCCTTGGAAATATGTTTTGGTGGATTAAAGGGTTGGAAGCCCAATTGGAGCCTCTCTCTCTGATTTAGAAGAAGACAAGGAGAGATCCCACATCCTTTGTCATTCCTATTTCTGCATCCCGGGATTTTTAACTGGATTTCTCCTGATGTCCCGCATCAAACGGGTCCTGCCTCCAACGGATTCTGCATTAAGGCCTTGTTATCGTTCCCAGCCAAAAATATTCCTGATTCTCCCTGTGCCAAGCCCTTTCCAGGGGGAATTTTCCCAAAATCCAGCCCAAACCTCCCCTGGCACGGCTGGAGTTCCCCCTTGTCCTGTCCCTTTTTCTCTGGGAGCAGATCCCAATCCCCAGCCAGCTCCAATGTTCCCAAACGTTCTCCCGGTGCCCACGTTCTACTTGGAATTCCTCCAAAAGTGGAGCTCCTGCTACGGTCACACTTTTTGTCCTTTTTTTCCCCCAGTTCTCCTGCCCTCCTATTCCCATCTCTTCCTCTGCCATTCCTTCGGTATCTCGCAGGGAAAAGATGGGATAAAAAACATTTCCAGGCCAATTTTGTCGAAAAATACAAAGGTTCGTTCATGGAGAAGGATGCCAAAAAAAAAATAAAAATAATCTGTTCTGGGGCATCCTCAGATGACTTCTGTGAAATCACATCCTGCCCGTTCCCCTGTCCCTCGGATGTTTGGGATGAACGACAGAACCTCTCCCAGTCCTGAGCTCTCCCTTGGAATTCTCAGTTCCGTGAAAGAGCCAAAGCTGATTTTGCCAAATCACAGAATTGGTTTTTTTTGGTGATTTGACCCTCGCTCCAAGGTTTCTCCTGTTTCCGCTCCAGCAATTCCTGCTGTAAACGCTCCTGATTAAAAAAAAAGGGGATTTTCATGCATTTATCTGACTACAGAAGGTATCACCACTCCAGAAGCTCAAAACAAGATTCTTCCTTAAAAAGCCTGTCCGGTCCACTCCAATTCCCACAATTTCAGGCAAATCCATAAACTCATTCATTCCTGCCCTTCCCACCCCAAATCCCTCAAAGACTTCCCTATTTCCATGACTTTCCAGGAGCAACAATTCCTAAAAAAACCCATGGAGGCGACACCAAACCTCCGCTCATCTCCGTGATTTAAGTTTTTCTGGAATATTTTCGCATTCTCCATAAACAGGGATTTAGGAAATGAAGCGCTGCCCGGTTTTTTTTCCCTCACAACCATTCCAAACTTCCCTGTTTTTTTTTTTTTTTCCCCGAGCCTGCCCTTCATCCCTGATCACAATCAAAGAGCCTCCGCCTCCCTCTCGCTGCACGCAACTTCCACGCGTAGCCCGGAGCATCCCCGGCCTCCTTCACATCCAGTTCTCTTCTCCCGAGCTTCTGTCCCTTTGGATTAATTCCACACTTGGGAATTAATTGGGATTTTTCATCCCTCACCAAGTTTCTGCTCCGAGGTCGGAGCCGGGTGAAGGGTTGGGGTTTTCTCCCGAGGGAATGAGAGGAAATGGCCTCAAGTGGCATCAGGAGAGGTTTAGTGGGATATTTTTTTGGAGAATTCCGCTTGGAATAGGGCTGTCGAGGAGGGATTCAAAATCCACTCGGGGACGTGGTCAGTGGTGGCCTTTGGGAGAGCTGGGGCTCAACCTTAAAGTTCCTTTCCAGCCTAAAAAAATTCCATTATTCCACTTTTTAGCTATAAGTAATTGATTCCTCGTTCCCCTCTCATCTTTTCCTTTCCCAATCCCAGTTTTTTGACAGAGTTTTCCAGGTTTTTGCAGACCCCCTCGGACATTTGTGCCTTTCCGTTCCCCTCTAAATCCTGCTTGAGCCAAAATTCCATGGAGCTTTAAGTTCACAAAATCCTGGGACGGGTTGGGTTGGAAGGGATTGGATCGGAGCCCATTCAGCTCCAACCCCCTTCCACTATCCCAGGTTGCTCCAAACCCCATCCAAGCCGGCCTTGGACCCTTCAGGGATCCAGGGGCAGCCACAGCTTCTCCAGGAATTCCATTCCAACCCCTCAAAGTGAAGAATTCCTCCCCAGTATCCCACCCAAACAGCGGGAAGCCATTCCCTGGTGTACCTGTCCCTTCATCCCTTATCCCAAATCCCTCTCCAGCTCTGCTGGAGCCCTTTTAGGCACCGGGAAAAGCTCCAAGATCCCCTCAGGGCGTCCCTGAAGGTGAAATGATTTCTGGCACCCAGGAAAACCTGAAATCAACCGGGAAAAGAGGCAGCGAGAGGCTTGGATCAGGGAATGTGGGCGGAGGGAGATCCGTGAGTCACCGGCAGCCTTTGATCGCTGCCGGGGCCAGGTTTGCGCCCTCTGAAATTCCCTTTTCCAGGTTCTCCAGAACAAAACCAACCGCAGGGAAGAACCGTTCGCGGCACCGAAATACCCAGGCTCTCAGTTTTCCGAATTTAGAGAAGTTTTCCATGTTCCGCTGGAGGGAAAGGGGGGACAAGGAATGGAATCGGAATTCCCGGCTTTGCAGTGGGATTTGACACAAGGAGGAACAACTCTTAAGCTCAGCCTATTTATCCCCAAAAAAATTCCCTTTTTTTTTCCCCCCCTCCCCAGCTGCTCCTGGTGTTCCAGACCTTTCCCCAAATCCATTCCCATCCCTGGACACGCTCCAGCCCCTCAATGTCCTTCTTGTCATGAAAGCAAATCCCGGGATCTGAGGTCCCTCGGCACAGTGGGAATGTCACTTCCCCGATCCAGGCATTCCCAAAAAATTATCCCCCCAAAAAGCCACTTTTTTTCCCACAGTTAAAAGCCTTAAGGGAAGATATTTGCACATGCCAGGAGTATCCTGATTTTTCTATGATCCCAAAGGAATTCCAAAGGCCACAGATCCCTGCTGATAAGGCACTTAATGAGCTGATAAAGCACTTAATGAGCTGATAAGGCTGAGGAGGAACACATGGAATGAAGCAAATCCCACCTGTGCCTTAAAAACCTGGATTGGGATTTTCCTATGTGGAAAAGCATCGGGATCTGTCGCCAAACCCGCTCCTCCTGCACACCCAGCTTGGCTTTTCCCAAGGGTTTGTGCTGATTTCCTGTTTTGGAGCTTCCCAAAAAAAAAAACCACTTTGGGGGATTACAGAGATGATAAATTAAGATCTGTTTTCCACCCTGTGTTATTCCCATGGATTTTTCCCACAAAAAAATGTTCCCAATTTCGTTCTGCGCTCCGAGCATTGCGATGAGGGGCTGGAATGGAATGGAATGGAATGGAATGGAATGGAATGGAATTCCCAGAAAAGCTGTGGCTGCTCCATCCCTGGAAGTATCCAAGGCCAGGCTGGATGGGACTGGAGCAACCTGGGATAGTGGAAGGCATCCCTGCCCATGGAAGGTGGCGTTGGGAATTCTTTTTAAGGTCCCCTTTCCAACCCAGCCCATTCTTTGACCTTATTCCCACTTCCATCCTGATAAAAATCCCTTGTCCGTGCCCCTCCCAGCCGAGGGAAAAAAGGGGGAATTGTTCAGGTGAGCTGGAGCGTGACAGGACGGGAATAATCCCAGACTCACTTATCGGGGTCTGGAGAGTCCTGAGCGCAGCATTTTCCTCAATTTAAAAAAAAAAAAAACAAAAACCTCAGGAAATTCCTGCTAAAACAGAAAATTCCCAGACAAAAATGTATGCTTTGGATCACTTTTGAAGTGGGGTTTTTTTGGGATCAGCACCCACTTCCAAAAAGAAAATCCCTGCTATGGAACCGCCACGCTCCGATGTGGATTCCTCAAGGTGACTTTCAGGAGATGCCAGAGACGCAGGAGAAGAAGGGATGGGGGGGAAGGAAAGAAAAAGGCTCCCAAAAGGTTGGATTAGTTTGGAATTTTCTCCTTCCTGGCAGCTCTGACAGATCCGACGGCGCCTCCCGGAAATGTCGCGGAAGGTGGGAACAGGGAAGGGAAGGGAAGGGTCTCTGCTCCTTGGGAGGGGCAGAGGTTGCAAGGAAAATCGATTTGATGTGGAATTAATGGAAAATAAAGAGGCTTTTCCACGTTTTTGTCGCCCGACTGCTCCATTTAATCCAGACACACTTAATTAGGGACACACCAATCCCGAGGGAAGCTGCTCCATCCCACAGGAACCAGCAATCCCAGGCCCCCCAACCCAGCAGGATTCCTGATCCGCTCAGGCTGGATTTAAGGAAGGAATTTATGACAGCAAGGGTGGTGAGGGGCTGGAATGGAATTCCCGGGGAGTTCCATGGTTGTCCCATCCCTGGGAGTGTCCAAGGCCAGGCTGGGCAGGGTTTGGAGCAGCCTGGAATGGGGGAAGGTGTCCCTGCCCATGGGCAGGAGTTGGACGATTTTTAATCCAACCCATCCCATGATTCCATGATTAAGAAGAATTCCAGCCCGGTGGACAATCCCAACTCCAGCAGCCTCAGCCAACAGCCTCTGACCCAAATCCCACTATTTTTTTCTGGGAAGTGGAAGAAAATCCCCTCCCACCTCACCCAGAGCCTGCTGAAGGGGTCAGAGATCCGTGAGCATGATTCCCTCAATTCCTCTTCTTCCAATAGGAATTTTTCCTTTTTCCCAATTATTTTTCCCCCTCTTTTCCCTAATTATTCCCAAATATTCTCGGCTACGTTAAATCTTGCCAAGGATTTTTTGTTCTGTTATTTTTATTTCCCAGCTGGGAAAGGGCTCCTCAGGATTCCTCCTTTCCCAATTGGGAAATAAAAATTTCATCCGTGGGAAGACATGGATCCATGGATGCACCATTTGGATTAAAGGGAGCAAAGAACCTTAGGAAGAGTCCAGAAATCCAAGTCCAGCTCCAAATAATGGATCCAGAAAACCACTAAGAAGCAACTTAATTCCCAGTAAAACTGAGGATGCACCCACAGATCCACCAAATCCCCGTGTCCGTGCTCGGGGCAGCTTGGGATGAGTCCATGAAGGTCAGGAATTTAAAAAGAGACACCAAAAAGATCAAGAAAACCCCTGGAATGTGGAAAAGAAGGAAGATGGGACCTTCAAGGAGCAGCATTTTCCCTTCCGAGCCCTCCTGGAACTCGGAATCCAGGGACAGCTTCACTTGGAGCCTTTGAAGGGATTTAGAGTCCAAAGACATCCCGAAAAGAAAAGCTGGGAAAGGGTTTTGGAAGAAGGCATGGAATGATAGGATAACAGGGAATGGAAGCGAGAGGGCAGGGATGGGTGGGATATTGGGAATGAATTCCTCTCCGGTGAGGGGCTGGGATGGAATTCCCGGAGAAGCTGCGGCTGCTCCATCCCTGGACGTGTCCGAGGCCAGGCTGGAGCAACCTGGGACAGTGGAAATTTTCCCTTCCCATGGAACGGGATGGAATTGGCTGATCTTTGCACCCTCATCCCACCCGATTCCATGATTCCACCATTTCAGCGCTCCCAGCGCCCCGGACCGACGGCGGGTTGAAATTCCAGAGCAACAGAAATTCCCGCGTTGTTCCCAGGCTCCTCATTGCCCATCCCCGTCTTCCAGACAGAAAACCACCCCATTCCCACCCCCTAATTACACTTTTCCTGGCTTTTCCGTGACCTCTCCCAGCCGAGGAAGATCAATTTAAAAAAAAAAAAAACCAAAACCAAACGCAATTCCGCGGCGGCGCTTCCCAAATTAACATTTTCCAACGGCTTTCCCGGCCACGCGGATCCGCTGGAAGTCGTTTCCACTCCGAGGGGAATGGAGCA
The DNA here is from genome assembly GCF_023055355.1 of Agelaius tricolor. Classification (NCBI taxonomy): domain Eukaryota; kingdom Metazoa; phylum Chordata; class Aves; order Passeriformes; family Icteridae; genus Agelaius; species Agelaius tricolor. The sequence goes on along the minus strand of NW_027269262.1, from coordinate 95,270,878 downwards.
GAGAGGGAAGATCGATCAAAACACAACGAGGCCGGCAGGGAGATGTCAGCACCTTGGGAAGAGGAGGCCCAGAATCCGCCGGAATCCGGCCCTGGCGCAATTCCGTAGGGAAATGACCGTAAGGAAGGAGCCGTGCCCCAATCCAGGGATTTTTCCGTGTTTTTTGGTGGTGAAGAACAAAGGGACAGAGCGGGTGAAGGCAGTCGTGGCCCAGGAGGTGAAATCCCGGGAAAACGGGAAAAGGGTTGGGGGTATTCAGCTGGAGAAGGGAAGAAAACTTTGGAGACGCTCCCGGCACCTGAAAGGGACCCAGGAGAGCTGGAGAGGGATTTGGGAACAAGGGATGGAGGGATGGGACACAGGGAATGGCTTCCCACTGCCAGAGGGCAGGGATGGATGGGATTCCGAGGAGGAATTCTGCCCCGGGAGGGTGGGGAGGGGCTGGGATGGAATTCCCAGAGAGGCTGCGGCTGCCCCATCCCGGGAAGTGCCCAAGGCCGGGTTGGAAAGGGCTTGGATCAGCCTGGGATTTTGGAAGCCCATGGGTGGTCCGGAAGGTTCCTTTCCCACCCAACCGATTCCAAAAGCTCTGCTCCGACCCAGAACACCAAACTTCCAAGCCCCATTCCAGCCAGGAATGAAACCTGCCGGAATCCCAGAGCCAGGAAAATCCAACAACCAAAACCTTCTCCCTCCGAGAGTCCATGCCAGGCCTCCTTTGCTCCAACTCTTTCGAGACCTTCCTCAACAATCAGGAATTTTCCCTGTGGGAATGGTGGCTCCTGGTTTTGGAATGACACCACTGGGTCACTCCACCGCCTTTTCCCACTTATTTTTGGGAAAGACTTGGAAAAAAAAACTGGAAATAAGATTTATTTTCCTCTCAGGAACGCGGATTTGGGGATATCCAGCTTTCCAAAAGTCAGAGTGGCGTTTTTAGCTCCCTAAAAAAACTGGGATTGGTGGGTTTGTTCCCTAAAAATCAGGATGGATGTGGGAATGCTTAAAGGGCAGGAGCAGGAGGAAGGAAATAAAACAAATCCCTGGATCCGTGAAGGTCAAGGAAAGAGCGAGGGACGAAAAATTTGCGACATGGGAGGCACCTCCCATTGGAACAGCACAACGTGATCCCTTCAGAAGCTGGAAAAACAAAAAAAATCCCGGGATTTGGGGATCCCTGGGAGCAGTTTCAGGGACAACACTGAATTCCCAAGGGCACCGGGAGGTCTGGAGCGCTCCGTTTCTCCCCCTTGGCACCTGGAGCGCATTTATCCCTCAAACACTTCTGGAATTAAAAATAGCCGGCCTGGGTGAGTTGGAAAGAACAAATTCCAGCCAGAATGTTTATTTTTGGGAAGAGCCAGAGGAGGAAGAGGAAAGGTCGGGGTTCAATGCGTTATTTAGAGCATGTAAGGAAATAATCACTGGAGCAAAAACGCGGGAGGGAGAGAGGATGGAGGAAGAGCAAGGAATGGTGATTTAAAGGAATTTTTTTTTTTTTTTGAAGGAAGAGGTCGCTGGAACAACTTGGGAATCACCTTAACCAAATCTTAATCGCCTGAACGGAATTCCCACCGGAATTCCCACGGAATTTTTTCATCTGGAGCGAACATTCCTGAATGAAAACTCCATAGAACGGCGACAGCACGGCCCCGGAAATCCCAGATTTGATGATTCGGGATCCCTCCCCCAAATCCAGGCCCCTCCATGGCTAAATTCTGAATTCCACCATCATGGAACGTGTGGTTTCACGGGATTTGACATCAGTTTGACTCTGGAATCTGCCTGAATTCCCAGCTGTGTTCTGTGGTTTGGATTCGGGATTTTTTTCAAGGTTTTCGGGTCATTATTTGGTTGGGTTGTTTTTTTTTTTTTTTTTTTGTGGTGTCTGTTCACAAATTCCCGGAGGCAGGAACTCCAAAATCCATCATTTCTCAGGAAAGGAATGACGGCAAAGCTTTGGTTTCCTGGGAATTGTTTAAGGAGTTCCAAAAAGCCGGGAATTTTGGGATCAAGGCCTAAGTAGGTCACCATCAAATCCAGGTAAAGAACTACAAATTCATCCAAATTTTTTTGGGAAATTGAGGGGTGGAAAAAAGCCTAAAAGGAGCACAGAGTTGAGGGAATTCCTTCCCTGGAGCTCTGCCTGAGAACGTCAGGATTATCCATAGGGAGGACCCACGGGATGCACCAGGAATTCTCCAACTTCATGGAGTGGATTCCACACATTCCCGGGAATTGTGATGTCCAACCAACCACACACGCAGAGCATTTTTCCAGAAGCCTGGAATTCCATGAACCACCTCTTTTTTAAAAAATGATTGTGGATCATTTGGGATGATCCAGTGATAATAAAGGCCTGGAAACCCTACGAAGGTTGGACAATCCCTAAAAACCACCTGGGGTTGCATCCGGGGTAAAAAGCAGCTCCTGGTCCCAACAAAACAGCAGCACCAATGAATAAATTACCAAAAAAATGAAAAAAAAAATCGGGATGAAACTGAACTGACCAATTTTCACGGATATCAGGAAAACCCATCGTGAAACACAACCCGAGTCAGGATTTGGAAAATCTTCCCTTTCCTTCCAGCCCTTTTCAGGGTTGAACTCCGTGATTTTAAGGGTCTTTTTCCAGCCTAAACAATTCCATAAATCCCTGACCTCTGGTTGCTCCCAGCAAACCAAGCAGCCAATCCCACGGCACAGCGAGACATTCCCAAAAATCCCTTTGAACCCATCTCCAGCCCCTCTGGAAAAGAGCAGCCCGAGGACATCTGGCTCACAGAGAGCCCAGACCTCGGATTGTGTGGATTTGAAGCTGGAAAAATCCAGGATTTGGGTGGGAAAAGCAAAGATTTCCCTGGAAAACGAGGGCGTCTCCACAGGCCTTTCTTCCCAAAGAAAGCATGGAAATGTTCCTTTGCAACGGGATTAATGTTGGGATTATCCTGAAAATCCATCCCTGGTCCTGGTGGCATGAGTTGTGCCACCAGCAGTGACACAAAACTCCGATTTTTGGAGTTCAATTCACCCAAATTCAGGCTTTTTAAGGCCTGGAATTGCTCCCTGTTAGCCACCCCAAGATCCCACACTCCAACTCCAGGCCAGGTTGGATTGGGATTGGATAAATCTGGGATCATGGAAAGTGTCCTTTCCCGTGGGATTAGGTGGGGTTTAGGGGTCTCTTCCAACCCTAAACCACTCCAGGATTTTGTACTTCAGGATCTTCCAAGAAAATCCCTTTGGAGGAAATAGATGCTCATCCCGAGGGATGGGGAAGGAACAAAATCCTCAAAGCCCCCAAAATCCACATGGAAAAACACTCAGAGAACTCCAAAATCCAACACAAAACCACACAAACAACCCAGGATCCCACAATTCCAGACCCACAACCAAACCCTGCCGCTCTCCCCATTCCCCAAAATCAGCAGCAGCACCAAATCCCAGCTCCCCACACCTCCCAACCCCGTTGGTTTTGGGATCCATGAACTTCCATTTGGGAAAAGCCATTCCATGGGGGAAGGAGCCCAGCCAACCCCCGGATGGACACGGAGGGAACCATCACATCCCAATTCCAGCCCTGTCCGAGCCACCTGCTGCTGGCAGCTCCCTCCAAACATCCCAAATCCACCCGTTTTCTATGGAAAATGTGCTTTTTTTGTTGGTTTTGTTTTTTTTTTTTTTTCCCCTTAATCCCACCCAGCTGCGTGTGCCAGGTGAGGCTCCGGAGCCGAGGAGCAGCTGCGGATTTCTCCGTAGAGGTCACTCAAGGGGTTGATTAAAGTGGGAATAAATAAGAGGATAAATAAATGACTCGACGAATAAGGAAATAAATGAACGACTGAACAAATAAACGAGGGGGGGAAAAAAAAATAAATAAAGGGGGGGAACAGATAAATGGGGGAGCAAACAGATGAGGAAATAAATATGGGAATAAATAAATAAGGGAATAAATGAATAAGGAAATAAATAAATAACTCCACTCCCATCCTGCAGTTTTCGCTGCCGGAGGGAAATGCAAGGACTGGGGGAAACGGCGCAGGGAAGAGAAGGGGGGCAAAAAAATAAAAATAAAAATATAAAAAATAAAAAAAAAAAATCCCGGACCGGCGGCTCCGTCGTCCTCGCGAAATCAAATAAATCCCAAACAACTCTGCCCCTCCACCTTTCCAAAACCAGCGGGTTTGGTCCTCCAGATCCCCGCCCCAAATTCCGGCGCTGCGCATCCCGCTGCAGCCCCCCCCCCCCCATCATCATCCCTCCCATCCTCTCCATCCCACCCGGCTCCATCCCTGCCCGCTCCCCTTTCCCGGCGCATCCCCGCATCCATCCACACCCACTCCCACCCTCCCTGCCCCCCTTCGCCCTGCCACACCTTCCACCTCCATGAAAACACCTCCCGCATCCCATGGGATCCATCCCGGGCGTCCTGCACCTTCCCCCGGCCCGATCCCGAGCGGAGCATCCGCGGGCAGCGGGATGGGGATGGATCCAGCCCCTTCCATCATCACCTTTCCCAGGGAGGAGGGTGGGATTTAACTCCCCCCCCACACCATCATCCTGCGGAGGGTGGGATCCAGCCCTTCCAAACCCCTTCCATGGGATCCGGCAGCTCCAAACGCTCCCGAAAAGGGGAGCAGGGTGGGATCCAGCATCTCCATAAGGAGCAGGATAGGATCCAGCCCTTCCAAACCCCCCCCTTGAAAAGGGGAGCAGGGTGGGATCCAGCCCCTCCATAAGGAGCAGGATGGGATCCAGCCCTTCCAAACCTCCCCAAAAAGGGGAGCAGGGTGGGATCCAGCACCTCCATAAGGAGCAGGATGGGATCCAGCCCTTCCAAATCCCTCTCAGGAAGAGCAGGGTGGGATCCGGCCCCTCCATATGGATCAGGATGGGATCCAGCCCTTCCAAACCTCCCCAAAAAGGGAAGGAGGATGGGATTTTATCCCTCTGGAGGGAGCAGGGTGGGATCCAGCCCCTCTGTATGGATAAGGATGGGATCCAGACCTTCCAAACGCCCCCAAAAAGGGAAGCAGGGTGGGATTTAACCCCTCCATAGGGAGCAGGATGGGATCCAGCCCCTCCATGAAACCCCTCAAGGAGAACAGGGTGGGATCCAGCACCTTCCTAAGGAATAGGGTGGGATCCAGCTCCTCCAAACCCCCCAAAAAAGGAAGCAGGATAGGATTTAACCTCTCCATAAGAAGCAGGATGGGATCCAGCACCTCCAAACCCCCCCAAAATGGAAGCAGGGTGGGATCCAACCCCTCCATATGGAGAAGGATGGGATCCAGCCCTTCCAAACCCCTCTAAAAAGGGAAGCAGGGTAGGATTTAACCCTTCCATAAGGAGCAGGATGGGATCCAGCCCTTCCAAACCCCCCAAAAAGGGAAGCAGGGTGGGATTTAAGCCCTCCATAGGGATCAGGATGGGATCCAGCCCCCAAAAACAGAAGCAGGGTGGGATCCAACCCCATCTCAGGAGGGGCAGGATGGGATCCAGCTCTTCCAAACCCCTCTCAGGAGCATCAGGGTGGGATCCAGCCCTTCCATAAAGCAGGGAACAGGGATCCAGCCCCTGCCACGAGGAGCAGGATAGGATCCAGCCCCTCCAGGTGGGATCCAGCCCCTCCAGGTGGGATCCAGACCTTCCAAAGGGAGCAGGGTGGGATCCAGCCCCTCCAACGGGAGCAGGATGGGATCCAATTCCTCCCCCCCCGCACCCTTTCCCAATTCCCCCCGAAATCCAGGGTGCGGTTGAGCTCCATCCCCCCTTTTCCCCATCCCCTTCCCGCAGCCACGGGGATCCAGGTGGGCGCATCCAGCCCCCCCCTCCATGCACCAAAATCCGGGACGGGGGGTTTGGAATTCTCCAGCCCAACCCACACCTGGATGCAGCGCAGGTGGGGATGCCCCCACCCAGCACCCCAAAAATCCAAGCGGAGCCCCCAAAACGGAGCCAGAGAAGGACGGAACACCCAAAAAGGGGCTGAGAACCCCCAAAGTGCTGCCGGGGGGGGCAAAGACCCCCCAAGGGCACCTCAAAGAGGGGGGGGGCACCCCCATAAGGGCCATAGGAAGAGGAGGGGAATGCAGTAAGGGGTTCCTAAAGGGGTTTTGGGGGGGGTTTGGACCATGCGGCGCAGCCCACCCCCCCCCTCCCCAAATCCCCCCCCCCCCACCCTTTCCCCGCCGCGATGCCGCTTCTCACCTCTCCGCCATGATCCCCGGCGGCTCTACCGCTCGCCGCCGCCGGCCCCGGCCCCGGTTCGGGCTCCCATGGCCCCCCCCGTGACCGACCCCGAGCCCCCCCCCGGCCCCTCCTCGCTCCGCGCCCGCCGCGGCCGCTCCCGGCGCGCTCCGACCCCGCCGCGTCCCCGTCACCAGCGACAACGGCGGCGCGGCCAATGGGGGCAGAGCTGGGGGGCGGGGACACGCGCGGGGAGCACGCCCCTTATTCAAATGAGGGGGCGGGGAGAAGCTGTCCCGCGGGGGATGATGGGAGGGGTAGGAGGATGGGGCTTTTGGGTGGGGTGCGCGTGCGCTCTGGGAAATACGGTAGCGCGGGGGAGGCGGGGCGTGGAGAGTGGTGCGCGTGCGCGCTGGGAATTACGGTAACCACGGAGATGCGGCGCGTACTGTGCGCATGCGCGCTGGGAATTACGGTAGTTTTGTGCTGCGCATTTGGAAATACGGTAGCTATGTTCCGATGCACACTCGGAAATACGGTAGTTGTGTTCTGATGCGCATTGGGAAATACGGTAGTTATGTTGTGATGTGCATTGGGAATACGGTAGTTGTGTTCCGATGCACACTCGGAATTACGGTAGTTATGTTCCAATGCACGTTAGGAAATACGGTATTTATGTTCCGATGTGCACTCTGAAATACGGTAGCTGTGTTGAATGCACACTTTGAAATATGGTAGTTGTGTTCTGATGTGCATTCAGAAATACGGTAGTTGTGTAGAATGAGCATTAGGAAATACGGGATTTGTGTTGTGATGCGCATTGGGAAATACGGTAGTTATGTTCCGATGCACATTAGGAAACACAGTAGTCGTGTTCTGACGCACACTCGGAAATACGGTAGCTATGTTCTGATGCACACTCGGAAATACGGCATTTATGTTCCAATGCGCATGAGAAATTACGGTAGTTGCGTCCTGTGAAAAATGCGTATTTTATGATTGGCTTTTCTCAAATATTAAAATGAATATTATAGGTGTTGTGTTAGAAAGTTATGCTGTGTTACTTCTCTTAAGTAGTGTGTTAAATATAGCTTTGGGTTATAAAAAAATGTTAAAATAGACACTATGCTATGTAGGACACTTTTTTTAAAGAAAGGACTCGCAGCGAGATAGCAGCCACAGGACACCTGAATCTTTACGAGAAAGTGAATTTATCAGAAGAAACGAACTTCTTCCTGCATGGAAGGCGCTGTCAGGATTCAGAGGAAGAAGTTGATGATGACCAGAAAGAATCCTCTGTTTGAATGGAATTTATGCATCATGTATGATCTGAATGAATATGCAACAGGCCATTGTTTTTAAGGGTTAATCCTCTGTTAACGTGTGTCCTTTTCCGGGCTTATTTTGCCCAGAAAAAGGTACCTGGACGTCCATAACTCTTTGTCTTTATTGTCTCATATTGTCCTAATTCAATTTGTCCAAATTATTATTACTCTAATTGTATTACTATTTTTATAACCATTTTATTACTATTAAACTTTTAAAATTTAAAAAAAAAAGTGATTGGCGTTTGTCACAAGTTGTGATGCGCACTAGGAAATACGGTAGTTGTGTTGAATGCGCACTAGGAAATACGGTAGTTGTGTCGTGATGCGCACTCTGAATTACGGTAGCCCCGGCGCGCAAGCGCATTCGTGACTACTGAATTGTCCTGCTCGTTGGGAAATACGGTAATCGTGCGCATGCGCGTTAGAAACATGGCATTTCTGGTATATGCGGTTGCAATTACGGTACCTGTGGTGCGCATGTGCGCTGGGGACGCGTAACACACGAAATACGGTAGAGATGGTGCGCATGCGCCTTTGAAAGTGGTAGTTATGCCGCGCATGCGCATTGGGAAACACGGTACCTCCGGTATTACGGCGCTTGAGACGTGATGCGCATTTGTAATTACGGTAGCTGTGCTTGGATGAGCATTTGGAATTACGGCCGTTGTGGTGCGCATGCGTATCTGGAAGCGCGGCGGTTGTAGGTGCGCATTTGGAATTACGGTATCGCGGTGCGGCGCTTCTGGACCTACGGCGGCTGAGATGCGCATGCGCATTTGTAAATACGGTACTTGAGCGAGCCTCATTTGGAACTGCGCTACTTGATGTGCGCATGCGCTCTTGGGCACAAGCTAATACGATACACATTGGACATTACGGTACTTAAGGTGCGCATGCGCATGTCGAGGTACGGTTATTTTGTGATGCGCAATCAGAATTGTTTTAGTTGTGATTGCAAGTGCTCATCTGGAATTACGGTAACCGTGCAATGATGCGCATTTAGAATACGTTCCTTTCAGTGCGCATGCGCACGGTGAAATTACGGTAGCGCGACGCGCACGTTCAAAAAATCCGGTATTTCTTTTGCACATGCGCATTTGAAATAGCGGCGGCAATGCGCATGCGTGCTGGAAATTACGGTACCGCCGCGATGCGCACTTGGAAAAGTTACGGTATCCGTGGTGCGCAAGTCACATTTTTAAATACGGTAATCCCGTATTTCCCGAAGTTGAGCGGGGGAAACACGCGTGGGAGCTCCCACGGGGGCTCTGTGCTTGTTTTGTGCGCATCTCCGCCAGACTCACGCGTGGGGATCCGCCAGCAGCCCGGGACCACCAGGGTCCCCCGGGATCCTCACCCCTCGGTGGCCACGGAGCCCCCCCCGGGGTCTGTGACACTCCCCCCCCCAGCCTCTGTGTCCCCAAAATATCCCGCTGTACCCTGTGGGACTCGTACCCCCCCGTGTCCCCACAACCCCTGTGCCCCCCAGTTCTCATCCACGTTCCCATTCCCTCCCGGGTGTTTTTGGGATGGGGATGGAGACCCCAAACTGAGAGGCTCCAACCCCTCTGGGGCCTCCCCAGCACTGCCCACTCTTCAGCCTTGGGGTCCCCCCTGAAATTTGTTCACCCCAAATTTTTCCCTCCCTCAGACATTCCCTCACTGGGATGTCCATCAGCACACCCCAAAACCCCAAACACCCCGAGGACAAAGCCCAAAATATATTTTTGGGAGCATAAAGGACACCTGGCCAGGGTGACAAACAGAGCTGAGGACACCACGAGACTTTTGGAGCAGCTTTCACCCCGTGGCCGAAACTCGGGGAAATTCAAATTTCTCAGGAGGGGACAAGTTGGGTCACGGTGAGAAACCAACCACAAAACCCTTTTATTCCCTTTCCAGCCCCAGCACAATCCCTGACTTGCAGTTTTTCCAGGAATTTGGCCGGCTGTCTCAGCAGTGCCCGGGGTGCTGCTCACACGTTCTCCTCTCCACGGCTGCGAGAGCTCCCTCACGTCCAGCCCTGGTTTTTTTGGGGGAGCAGAAGGACCCAAAACCCTCCAGGTTTTCTCCTTTTGGACATGCATGGAGTCTGGGAAAGGGTGAGTCAGTGAAATTTTGGGTTTTTTCCTCCTGTTCCTGTTGCTCTTTAGGTTTAGTTTTGGAAATATTTCGTTTCGGGCTGGTTGCTTTTATGGTTTTGGGGTTTTTTTTTTTCAACCTGATTTTTACAGAATAAAAGAGCAGCTTTGTCCTTTTCTCTAAGCATCCCGATCCGAGAAAATCCGTTCCATCACCAAATCATGGAATGGTTTGGGTTGGAAGGGAATTTCATCAAATTCCGCCCTCCTGCCATGGCCAGGGACACCTCCCACCACACCAGGGTGCTCCAAGCCCCGTCCAACCCGGCCTTGGACCCTTCCAGGGGAAAACCAGGACATCTCTGAGGGGTGTGATGTGGCACTTGGTCGAGGTCCCTTCCGACCCAAAACCATTCCATGGTTCCATTCCTGGACTCGGCCTCTCTTTGTTCTGCCTGGAGCTTTTCAGGGAGGCTCCGAGTGAATTTCTCTGACTTTTAAACCTCGATTAAGAATGAGATGCCAACAACTCGAGCCCGTGAATTCCCACTGTCCCCGTCACCATGGAAACATGAGACTGTTGTCTTTTAATATTTTTAAGTTATATAAAGGCTTGGAACAACTCTGAAACCCCCCCCAACGATTAAACAAGAGGAACAGTGTAAAAATTAAATCCACTTTTCTCCTCAAGGAAATGATGGGAATGGGTGATCTTGAGGGTCTCTCCCAACCTGAATCATTCCATGAATAAAATCCAATCCCATTTATTCCACTGCATCTCCGCATCCCAATTTTTGGAGTGCTGATGTTTTAATCCCAAATTTTAACACTTTGCTCCCTCTCCATTCCCCCCAGCCTGTTGCAATTCCAACCTTAAGGAATGAAGGTGGAGGACAAGACTCCTCCAGGATGGAGAGCATTTTTTTGGGATAATATTTTTCCCCCATGTCGGTGAGTTTGCTTTCGTGGTTCTCCTGATGTTCACACAAGCCTGAATAGTTTGTAAATTCATAAAAAATGAATTCATTCATAAATATAAAAATATTACGTAAAATAAAATATAAATTTAAAAATATTCATTCATAAAATCTTCATTTCTGTTTGCTTTGCTCCTCCAAAAGCTGTCCTTGTCCTTCCCTTTTCGTTGGGAAATTGGGAAATGTTGTTGTCCCACCTGAGAGCGGGAGCCGCAGGAATTCACAAAGCCCTCCTGAGTAACCGCGGATTTTGGGAGTGGAAAATATAATTCCGGTCCTCGAGAAATTAATAATATTATATTAAAAATATAATTTCAGCCTGCACCTGAGTCCTCTCCTGGTTCTTGAGCAATCCTGCCAGGGAATAACAAAACCTGGGAGGAGAGGAAGGCTCGGAGCCTGTCCTGGTGTGCACAGGCCCAAGGAGGCCCAGGAAGAAACCCCAAAAATTCCCTTTAAAGTTTGACCCTGTTGAGGTGAACGGATTGGGCTCCTAAATCCTCATGGAATGGTTTGGGTTGGGAAGGACCCTAAAATCCACCTGGTTCCATCCCCGGATTATCCCAATCCCTTTGTCCGGGCAGCTTTTCTCCAGAGAGGTGAATTCCATTTATTCCAAGGCCGTGGGGTTTGGTTTGGGCAGAGCCATCACTCCAGAGGCTTTTCCAGGCTGGAGGGCCTTGGGCTCCCTTCCCAGGGTCAGGAGTAAGGGGATGCTGGCAGTGGGATCCTGGAGGGAAGGGATGTGGCCGATGGATTTGCTCCCTTTGTTTCCCATGGAAAGTTTGATTTGGCTGAAATCTTTGGGCGAGAGCCTGGAGGGGCAGGACAGGGGGAATGGCTTGAACAGACAGAGGGGAATTTGGGATCTTGGGAATGAATTCCTCCCTGTGAGGGTGGTGAGGGGTTGGAATGGAATTCCCAGAGAAGCTGTGGCTGCCCCTGGATCCCTGGAAGTGTCCAAGGCCAGGTTGGACGGGGCTCGGAGCAGCCTGGGATGGTGGAGTGAGGTTGGAACGAGATGATCTTGAGGGTCTTTTCCAACCCAAAGCATTCCATGATTCCATTTCAAATTGCAACAGCCACGTTTCTCTGAGGGCTCCTGTTGAACTTGGTACCTTTTTGAAGGAATTTAATTTAATTCTAGTTTATGGGAATTTCAATTAGCAGAGGGAGGAGAATCTAAGTGACATCTCCTGTTGAGGAATAACGATGCCAAACTTCCTCTTAAAACAAAATATTGCTGCTGTTCTTGCTGGAATTGTGGAATAATCAATGGAATTATTTTGGTTGGAATAATAATGGGATTATTTTGTTTGGAAAAGACCTCCAAGGTCACAAATTCCAGCTGTTAACGGCACAGAGCCGTCCTTTCAGCTGGAAAGGTCAGCAGAGGTTTTTAGGTGATATTTAAGGCGAGCAAACAAACCAAAAGAGATTTGGTTGGAAACCCAGGGCAAGAATCCTTCTCCTGATCCTCCAGGATTCCAGGTGGCCCCGAAAGGATGGATCTGTCCTAATGTGGTGCTTTAAGGGATTACTGGGAGATCATTAAAATCGCTCTGCAGCAACTTTGATGATCCCTCATGTTTTTAGAACATCCTAAAGGCGTTTTTAGGTCCATCCTAAAAGTCTGGTGGAGCGGGGGCTCCTGGCTGGCTCCCGATGGATTGGGAATTTCCCTCCGTGCCTGGTGGATTTTGCACATGATGAGTCTTGATGAGCTTCGTTAGCTCCGGAGCAGCTGACGAGCAACCAGGATGGCAGGCTTGGAGCAAGTCATGGAATCGTGGAATGATGGAATCATGGAATGATGGAGTGATGGAATGATGCTTGGAGCAACCTGGGATGGTGGAAGTTGTTCCTGTCCAGGTCCCTTCCTACCCAAACCCTTCCACAATTCCATGACCTCTGGATTGTCCCAAACTTTCCATCAGGGTGGGGACAGGGAGGGCAGGAGGTGACAGCACCCAAAATTGGTGGTCCAGGGACCCTGTGGATGGTGAACAGTGACAGGAATTGGCAGAGAACTGAGGGGTCTGCAGCATCCAGCAGATTTGCTTTGGGAAATTCCAGAATTTGCTCTTTTTTTCATAATTTTGGGTGGAATTCTGCTGTTGGATCACTGTCCTTCCCCCTTTCTCACAATTTACATTTTTTTGGTTTTTTTGCCATTTCTCCCCTCTTTTTGTTAAAATTTATTCTTTTCCTTTTCTCCCTCTATTTTTGTGGGCTTATTTCTCAATCTTAATAATTTCTTCAGGTGGAGTTTTCCAAGCAGGTGTTTTCTATTTTTTTGGCAGCCTTTCTCCCCCAGAAGGCCTTTGCCTGGTGGGGTTTTTTTGGCATTTATTCTGATTTATCCTGGTGGGGCTTTATGGATTTACTTAAAACAGGAGGTTTCTGGGGTTTTTTTTTTTAACTTTTATGGGGTTATTTTTCCTTCCCCGTCTGCTTGTGGGGGTCTGTTGGTGGATTTATCAATTGCAGCTGATTTTGAGAGATTATTATTATTATTATTATTATTATTATTATTATTATTATTATTATTATTATTATTATTATGAAGTGGAAAATCAGGGGTCTTGATTCTATAGGACATGGAAAAGGTGAACAACAGTTTCACCTCCACACCAAAGTGTCATGAAATTAATTTTTCCGGTTGATTAAACTCTCACTGTCAAAGGCTCCAAAAAAATCTGGATTAATATGAATTACATTTTATTATATTTTGTCGATATAGGGTTTGATGGGAAGATCCACTCTACTAATTAAATCATATCCTAAAAAATTTGTGGTTGGGAAGGATCTCCAAGGTCGTCAACATGGATGAGACATAAAAGGGAACATCAAATTACAATTAATTTAGAATTATTTATGTAGATAATGAAAAAGCTTAGTGGGATTTTATCAGGGGGTTATCGTTGCCTTATCACTGGTTTATTGTTCTTATCAATGAAGTGGCTCATTAGGATTGGCCACAATTAAAAGAGGGACTGAGCCATAGGTTGTAGATGGCAAAACTGGATATTTATATATTTATAAATATATAAGTATATTTATATTTATTGTAAGGAATTATTTATATTTATATTTATATTTATATTTATATTTATATTTATATTTATATTTATATTTATATTTATATTTATATTTATATTTATATTTATATTTATTGTAAGGAATTGAAATCTTGGAATCAGCTTCCAAAGGGGCGTAAAATCATGGAATTGTTGAGATTGGAAAAGTCCTCTGAAACTGAGTCCAGCTCTTCTTTCCCAGGCCGTGCCAAAGCCACTCCCAGCCATGTCCCCAAGTGCCATTCCCGCATGGATGTTGGTGCCTCTCAGGGATGGGGAATTCCAGGAAGGAATTTTTCAATATTTGCTTTCCAAAGCAAATATTTCCAATTCCATGGAAAATTGTTTTTAAACCAACCCAGCCCGACCTTGAACACTTCCAGGGATGGAAGTGAGGCATGGGGATGGTTTTTGTGGCCATTCCTTGGCCTTGGCTTTGATGCAGGAGACAGGAGATGCCTTGGACAATGAGGGAATTTTTCCCTGTGGAAAAGGGACCAGAGCCTGTTTGGTCAGTGCTTTACAATGGGTATTGGAATATAAAACAGTTTTATAATTCCATTTCATAAATCCAAAAGCCCATTCGTTATTCACATAACTCGTTTTTTTCACATTTTTACAGACTCAAATTGGTTGGTAATTTCTTGCCAATTAATTTACTGGTTAGTAATAGATTGTTATCCAGTATTGATTGGTCACTCCAACCCACAGTGTGTACGTGCAGGAAAAGTTGTTTGTGAGAGATAATTCTCATTTTTCTATCTAACAGTGTAAAAACAGCTTATACAGGTGTAAGTTGTTTTTTTTTCACCCAGGAATAGATTGTTTTGTTAACAAACTACTCACACCAGGATTGCTTCCACATGGGGAATTGCGAAGTCCTAGCTTGACAAGGCCAGCCACTGATTTTAGGACAGCAGGCTTGATTTTATGAGAGGTCTTTCTTTATAATTTTTCTGATAATTTTTTTTTATAATTCTTTTTTTTTAATACTTTTTAAAATAATTTTTCTACCTTACTGCAACAAATGGAGACATTGAAGCCAGTGCTGAACCCATGGAAAGGAATAACACATTTTTCCCATTCTTTTCTCTCCTCTTCCTTTCCCCCCTGCCTCCAGAAATCCTTTGTGTTTCTCCCCTTATGGATAGTGAGTGGTGTTAGGGAAGGAGGTTGGTCAAAAAGGAAGGAAAAATTGCACCAGCAATTGTTTGGGCTGAAATATTTCCCTGAATACGTTTTGGCACCTTGGAGGGTCATCTCTGCAGGGATGAGTGGAAAAAGGGTGAACACCAAACCCGAGGCCTGCTGGAGCTGATGGAAAATTGAAACCTGGATTCAGGCTGTGAGAGGTTGGAACAGTCTTGGGAGAAGAAAGAAAAAGGAATCAACTGAGGCTATGATGCAGGAAAACTTTATTGAGGCAAAAAAAAACAAGTAAAAAGCAGGAGAAGTAAATAAAATGGAGCTGGTCTGAGGTGGAACAGGACAAACATCAGCACAGATCCTTTGATTGCAGCAGGTCTGGCCAGAGCATCAAGGATTTCCTGCCCCACAATGGGGGAGGAAGCAGCCAGGCAGAGCTGCCCGAGGGTCTCTGGCTTGGGAGAAGGGGTTTGTCCAAGGGGAATGGACAGAGCTGAAGGGTCCATGCAGAGCAGGGAGCAGGAGAAGAGCAGGAGGCAGATGGGCCATGTCTGGGGACAGTGTGGCCTGCAGCCTTGCTTGGTGCCCTGAGAGCAGGAGCTGGAAGAGCTGAGCCCGTTTGAGAATCTTGTCCCAGAGATCCGTCCTCAATGCCTGAGATGTGTTCCAGGGAGTGGGTGGTTGGTGTCAGGGGTGGTGCTGAGGGCCCTTAGCAGATGTAGCCGCCCCTCCTGCCATAGCAGCCCAGGCCTCCCAGGCCGTAGCCAAATCCACGGCCATAGCCAAGGCCGTAGCCAAAGCCACCAAATCCGCCAGAGATGGGCTGTCCCTGCACACTGAGCTCAGTGCCCACGGCAGCCGAGGAGGTGGATCCGACGGCGGTGCTCTGGGGGAAGGAGGTCATGATGGGTCCTGGCAGGGTGACCAGCACAGGGGAAGGCTGGATAACAACGCGGGAATCCTGGCATTGCAGGGCACAGGGCTCGTTGCAGCTGTTGGCCAGCGGGGTGGGTCCGCAGGGACTGCAGATGTTGTTGCAGGCCATGGCTGTGGTGTGGAGGGTGCCTGGAAGAGAGCGGGGGGTGAGGCAGGGCAGGGATGCAGGAGGGTGAGGGAGTGTGGAGGCTGCTGTGGGGCTGTGGGAAGCCAACCCATGAGGGCTGCAGCGGCTGGGGCTGAGCGTGCTGGAAGAGAGGGGCCAAAGGGGCTGGAGCATGAGGGTCAGGGGATTCAGGGAATTGAGACTCACCTGGTTGTGGGCAGGAGCAGGAGGAGAAGGTCTCAGGAGAAGTGTGTGAGGGAGAGAGGCTCTGGGCCGGCTTTTATGCTGCTTCTGGAGGGGTGGGCCAGCCTTGTCCCATGGCCTTGGGGTATTTTTTAGGCAGCAGGTCTTTCGTTACTGGTGAGTCATGAGGTGGGGAATGTTTTCCCTGCCATAATTGTGCAGTTTCGTGTCCCACTCTTGTTGTTCTGTCCATTTGACCTTGGCAGGAACATTAATAATTTGGTATTTGGGTGGATGTGATTGTTCAATGTATTTCAGTGAGGGCTTAATAAGCAACCAGAGCCCTGGAGATCTGCGATGTCATCAGTGAGGTAATTTTGTGGCACTGATGTGCTGTGGTTTGTTGGTGCCTTGTGAAGACTGGAACTCTCTTTTGTGCCACTGGGTGTCCATCAGTCATTGTGTTGCACCCAGGAATGCTGAGGCAGCTGCTGCAGAGCTCCTGGGGAGGTCACTCTGGAACAGCTTGGCAAGGTCCAGGTGCCTGGGAGTTCTTTGTGATGGATAAGAGAGATCTCATGGCCTTGGTGTCTTGAGTGGGATCGAGAGACAATCTGGAAAACAAGAGCACGGCCAGGCTGAGCTTGTTCCAATGTTTGGTTCCATTTGTATTTCTCAAATTTACATGACAGCATTCTCTGTCATTTAAAATGTATTCCTTGACCTGGTTTAGAAATCCAGTAAACAAACAACAAACCTGATCCCTTTTTGCCGGGGCTGTGACCTCGATTCTCTCATTCAGCATTCAAGCCACGAGGTTTCATAACTTTTGTTCTATAAATGTTAACATTGTGTTCCTCTGAGCAAAACCCAATAATTACTAACGGACAGCCAGCATGATCCTCTCCCCTCCCTTCTCATGGTTCTGGCGTGTCTTTGTAAATTCTTTGATTCCACGTCCCTCTCTTGAGGCCATGTCCTCCTGACCTTGGTGGCAGCTTTTAATTCTTTTAATTGCAAATTACAGCCACCAAATCCTGCTGCTGATGGTTCATGTCTGGGCAGGCTGAAGACGTGACCAGGACTTTGGAAAGCTGGAGTGTCATCATTTAGGTCATCCTGTGGCCCTGGTGTGCTGTGGCTTGTGGGTGTGTTGTAAAGAGTTGTCCCCAGTCTTTCTCAGCTTTGTCAGGCTGGGCTGAGCTTTGCAGCTGTTCCAAGTATCTGGTGCTGCCCCTTCCATCACAGTCCCTTGTTCTTTGCATTTCCCCAGTCTGGCAAACTCTGACATTAAACCTTGACTTTCGTGTTGGCTGTGCTCTTCTATGTTGATTTTACAGTTTTGATATCCAGGGCATTTTAGGTCCCAAATTAGGCTGAGGTGTGAGGACACTTCTCTGGTCAGTATTTGATGGTCAGAATGAGGATTTGGAGGTTTCACAGTGTTCTTGGAGGTGAGCATTGCATGATCCTCAGCAACCAGGCAAGTCTGAGTTGTGTCAGTGCCCAGAGTGGTGGCCTGAGAAGGCTCTGAAGGGCTGGCTCCAGAGGCTTGTGCTCAGTGTCCCAAAGTCCAGATGGCAGCAAATCCCCAGGATCCAGGAGTTGGATCCTTTTGGCCAACACTGAAAACCTGAGTGGTCCTGGGTCTGCTGGAGCTCAGCAAGGACAGGTGCCAAGCCCTGATTCTTGGTGAGGAGAGTCACTCATCCTGGGTGGGATAAAAAGTCTGAGTCTCAGCTGGAACAATTGTTTTCTTCTCCAAAAAAGCCTTTGTGGGTGTGGTGGAGGGGAAACGAAGCTGGAGGTGTCCCTGTACCATCGTGGGAGCAGGGACCTCAGGTGTCCAAGATCTTGAACAGTGACCAAGCAGGGAGAGGTGACTTTTGCTGTCTGTTTATCACTGGTGGGGTCACGTGTGAGGTGTTGTGGGCAGTCCTGGCCACCCCAGTGTGAAAATGAAGTCGATTTAGTGAATCAAGACCATTTCAGAGCCAGAAATGCTCTAAAGGAGGATCTTTCCTAGAGGAGAGGCTGAGAGAGATGGGACTCCCAGCCATCAGTGTGTGCAAATCTCTGATGGCAGAGGATGAAGCCGAGGGAGCCCGGCTGTTCTCAGCGGTGCACACATGGAGGACAAGAGGGAAAGAGGACAAGTGAAAATATGGAATTCTGTGGGGAAAAAAGCAAGGATTTTTCAGTGTGAGGTTGGTCGCAGAGGGGAAGAGGAGGTGCAGATTGTGGGAAATCAAAACTTGTGGGAAATTAAAATTTGTGGGAAATCAAAATGAACTGTCCATGGTGCTGGGAAACTCTGCTCTTGCTGGGCTTGCTTGAGCAGCAGGGAATGAAGCACTTGCACTCCAGAGTTCCTGCCCAAGTGGAAAATTCTGTGAGCCTTTATTCAGGGGGCTTGGGGGTCCTGCTGGGAAGAGAGTTTGTGTGCTGGCAGAGAGAGACTTTGAGCAGGAGAGCATTAATGTGTCTTTGGTATAGCAGGTGTTTCGATGGCAAAATATTTTGGGAGGTTCTCCCCCTTCTCTGCTTCATGTGCGGGGCTTGTTTGTTACGGGTGGTGGTGGTTCTGTTGAATATTGTTGGCGCATTTCCTAGAGAAAACTCTTGTGCTCCTTTTCTGTTTAACAAAGTCCTGCCCTGCCCTGGCACTGTGCTGGGTGAGGATGTGAGACTGCTGGGACTCAAAAAGGAAGAGGAGGCGTCTCAGGCTTTGATGCAGAAAAACTTTATTGAGGCAAAAGAACAAAGAGACAAGAAAATGAAATGGAAGGGATCCAGAGTGAGGCGCAAGCAGGGCAACCATCAGCCAAGGTGCTTTGCTTGCAGGAGCTGTTGGCAGAGGCCAGAGCTGGTGGTGTCAGGGGTGGTGCTGAGGGCCCTTAGCAGATGTAGCCGCCCCTCCTGCCATAGCAGCCCAGGCCTCCCAGGCCGTAGCCAAATCCACGGCCATAGCCAAGGCCGTAGCCAAAGCCACCAAATCCGCCAGAGATGGGCTGTCCCTGGGCATTGAGCTCAGTGCCCAGAGCAGCGGAGGAGGTGGATCCGACGGCGGTGTTCTGGGGGAAGGAGGTCATGATGGGTCCTGGCAGGGTGACCAGCACAGGGGAAGGCTGGATAACAACTCGGGAATCCTGGCATTGCAGGGCACAGGGCTCGTTGCAGCTGTTGGCCAGCGGGGTGGGTCCGCAGGGATTGCAGATGTTGTTGCAGGCCATGGGGGTGGTGTGGAGGGTGCCTGGAAGAGAAGGAGGTAATGCAGAGCAGGGGTGAGGGTTGCAAGGGGTAGTGATGGAGTGTGGAGGCTGTTGTGGGGCTGTGGGGAGGCGTGAGGGCTGCTGAGGCTGGGGCTGAGTGTGCTGGAAGAGAGGGGCCAGGGGTGCAGGATCAGGAGGGTCAGGGGTTTGAAGCTCACCGGGTTCTTGGAAGAAGCAGGAGCAGATGGAGTCTGGAGAAGTGTGTGAGGGAGAGAGGTGCTGGGCCGGCTTTTATGCTGATCCTGGACGGGTGGGCCAGCCTTGTTCCATGGCCTTGGGGTATTTTTGAGGCAGCAGCTTTTGCCTTGCCCAGCCTGGTGAGTCCTGAGGTGGGGAGTGTTTTCCTTCCTGAAGTTGTGCAGTTTCATGTCCTTCCCTTGGGGCTGTGTCCATCTGACCTTGGCGGCTCCTCTGAACTGCCAGAATTAGAGACCAGTGTGTGGCTGTTGGTGGCGTGTGTCAGGGCACGTAGAAGGTTCAGAAAAAGCTGAGGAGAACTCGGGTGTCATCCGAGGTCATTCCATGGCATATTGGGAACATCTCCCATTTGCATTCTTGCCTCCTGCCTGAAAGAGCTCCCAGCTCTCTCAGCTTCTGCCTGTTTGAAGGACATCCCAGACCTCAACCTTCTGGGCCCTGCCATTCAGATCCTTCTCAGGCCACCACACTGGACACCTGGACTTGCCTGGGTTATTGAGGATCGTGCAATACTCACTCCAAAAACCCTGGACAATTTCCAAACCCTCTTTCTGCAAATCAGACATTGCCCAGGGAAGTGATCTTGCTCCTCCACACTCATCCCATGTAAAGATCCCAAAACCCCTGAATATCAAATCCTTCCATCACTGTAAAACTTCCAGCCAAGAGGGGATAGCAAGGCACCCTCAGAGCATGACTGATGATAAAGGTGATATCTCCAGTCAGGCTTTGACAGCTGGAGAAACTGCGTGGAGAGAGGGAATGGGGTGGAAGGGGCAACACCAGGTACTTGGAACAGCAGCAAAGCCCAGAGCAGCTTGTCAGGGCCGAGAGAGGCTGGGGGAACTTTCCCCAACACAGCCACAGACCACGGCAAGCCAGTGCTGCAGGGCGGCCTCAGTTCTGCAAAGCTTTGGTCACCTCTTCATGCTGCACCCACAACACCAAAATTTCATCTCCAAAAGGCACACTTAAAGGCTGCTGCCAAGGTGAGATGGACATGGCCTCAAGAGAAGGATGTGGAATCTGAGAATTCCACAAAGAAATGCCCAAATAATGGCAGTGAAGGGAAGAGGGGGTTGCTGACCCTATGTCAGTAATTAATAGTTATTTGCTAAGAGGAACATAATTCCAAGACTCAGAGGATATAAATTGTGAAACCTTACAGCTTGAATGCGGAATAAACGAATCGACGTCATGGACCAGCCTGGAAACAAAGGGATGGGCCCCATTTGTTGTTTATTTCTTAAATTTCTGTCAGAGGTCAAGAAATAAATTTTAATTGACAGATTAGGTTGTAGTTTAAATTTAGGAAATCCAAATGGACCATCACACTGTAACACATACAGCCTGAACAGCCTCACTTTTTCCAGATCCTCTCCCCGACCCCATTCAAGACACAAGGCCAGGAGCTCTCTGTCCTCCATCAGGAAACACTCCCAGGCACAAAATTGTCCATGATTTTGCAGAGTGACCGCCTCAGGACAGAAGCAGCTCCCTCAGCATTCCTGGGTGCAACACAATGACTGATGGACATCCAGTGGCACCGAACAGAGTCCCAGTCTTCAAAAGGCACCAACAAACCACAGCACATGAGTTAGACCACAAAATGGCCTCACTGATGAGATTGCAAATCTCCAGGGCTGAGGTTGCTTATTCAATCTCCTTTGACAACTAAACAACCAAATTCTCCAAAATACCAACTCCTGACAGAAAGCTGCCTCCAAGGTCAGATGGACATGGCCTCAAGAGCAGGACATGGAATTGCAGAATGGCATGAAGGAAACCACTCCCCAACTCATGAATCACCCGGCTGGGCCAGGCCAGAGCTGCTGCCTCAAAATGCCCGAGGCCATGGGACAAGGCTGGCCCACCCCTCCAGGATCAGCATAAAAGCCGGCCCAGAGCCTCTCTCCCTCACACACTTCTCCTGACTCCTTCTCCTCCTGCTTCTTCCAGGAACCAGGTGAGCCTCACACCCCTGACCCTCCTGATCCTGCACCCCTGGCCCCTCTCTTCCAGCACGCTCAGCCCCAGCCTCAGCAGCCCTCACGCCTCCCCACAGCCCCACAACAGCCTCCACACTCCATCACTACCCCTTGCAACCCTCACCCCTGCTCTGCATTACCTCCTTCTCTTCCAGGCACCCTCCACACCACCCCCATGGCCTGCAACAACATCTGCAGTCCCTGCGGACCCACCCCGCTGGCCAACAGCTGCAACGAGCCCTGTGCCCTGCAATGCCAGGATTCCCGAGTTGTTATCCAGCCTTCCCCTGTGCTGGTCACCCTGCCAGGACCCATCATGACCTCCTTCCCCCAGAGCACCGCCGTTGGATCCACCTCCTCGGCTGCCGTGGGCACTGAGCTCAGTGTGCAGGGACAGCCCATCTCTGGAGGATTTGGTGGCTTTGGTGGCTACGGCCTTGGCTATGTCCGTGGATTTGGCTATGGGCTGGGAGGCCTGAGCTGCTATGGCAGGAGGGGCGGCTACATCTGCTAAGGGCCCTCAGCACCACCCCTGACACCAACCACCCACTCTCTGGAACACATCTCAGGCATTGAGGACGGATCTCTGGGACAAGGCTCTCAAGCAGACTCAGCTCTTCCAGCTCCTGCTCTCAGGGCACCGAGCAAGGCAGCAGCCAATGGGCAGCCCAGGCTGTCCCTAAACATGGCCCATCTGCCTCCTGCTCTTCTCCTGCTCCCTGCTCTCCATGGACCCTTCAGCTCTGTCCAGCCCCCTCTGGACAAACCCCTTCTCCCAAGCCAGAGGCCATCGGGCACCTCCGCCATTGTGCTGCTCCCATGGCAGGGCAGGAAAGCCTCGATGCTCTGGCCAAACCTCGCCAAAGGAAGGGGCCTTGGCTGATGCTGGCCCTCCTTGCACCTCAGACCAGCTCCCTCCCACTGGCTGCTCCTGAGTTTTCACTCTTCTACCTCAATAAAGGTTTCTTGCATCACTACCTCTGGTGACTCCTTCTTTCTTGTCCCAAGCTTCCTCCAGTCTCACTCAGCACTAAGCCAGGCTTGTAGAGGCCACATGGGATGGTTAAAAAATGCACCAAGATGACTCTTAGGTATTATTTTTGCAGTTCCACTACTCAGGGCCATATTTTGCACTTCCAGTGCGTTATCACCTGAACCCTTCAGCTTTTGCAACACAAACCTGGACACACCAATGCAGGTCTATCTCTGCCTCTGGCACAAGCCCCTCGTGGGTGCTGTGTGCAATTTTTCTGGACTCCCGTTGCTCCTGCCTGTCATTGTCTACCAGGGTGATCTCCAGCTCTGGCTGAGCTGGTCCATGTCTTCGTTTTTTCCAGGTCCCAGAGCTGAACTCATATCTCCAGTCTAACCAGAGATGAGCAGAGGAGCAGAATCCCCCCCTCACCTGCCACCCACGCTCTGGGGATGAGCCCAGGACACAGAGGGGTTTCTGTTTGGTGCATTCACATGGCAGGGCATGTCCAATACTTCATGCACCAGCACCCCAAGTGCTCCTCCTTGGGCTCAATCCCCTCATCCCCCAGCCTTTATCCTGCATGGTTGGGATTGCTCCAATCCAGGTGCAGCAGATTCTGCCCCTGCTCTGCTTGGATGATTGTGGAGAACTCCGTGAATCTCTGGGTTACTGGGAACAAGGAAGACAAGACTCAGGGGAGGGATATCCAGAGCACGGCCTCAAGGATGATCCACGGCTGAAGGTTGTGGACAGCCATTGTCCATGACATTGGGGCATTTTCCGGGCCAGCTGCTCTTGCCTGGCACAGCCTGGTGAGTGACGAGGTTGGGAACGCTTTGCTTCCCACAGCTCTGCAATCCCGTGTCCTGCTCTCGAGGCTGTGCCCTTCTGACCTTGGCAGCAGCTTTGATGAGTTGGTATTCACCCCAAAATGGGTGGATGAGGGAAGAGGTGCTGGTATCCTGCACCTGGAGTTGTGCAAGTCCTTTGTTGCTGTGCCAGACAACATCCTTGTCTCTAAGCTGGAGAGATGTGGATGTTGGTTGGAGCATTTGGTGGATAAGGAGTGGGCGGGATGGTGTCACTCAGAGATTTGTGGTCAGTGGCTCCACGTCCCTGTGCGGAGAACGGGGATGAGCGGTGACCCAGAAAGACTCATGTTGGGATTGTTAAAATTTTGAATCATTGTCAGAAATCAGGGTGCTGGGATTTAGTGGGGTGATCAGCAAAAGCAGGGACCACTCCAAGCTGAGTGGTGGGGTTGGTTGTCTGGAAGGAAGGGACGGCATTCAGAGGGGCTGGACCAGGTTGGGAATGTGGGATATTGTCATTTTCATGAAGCTGAACAAGACCAAGCGCAAGGTGCTGCATGTGGTTTGGAGCAATTCCAAAGATGGCTGTAGACTTGATGATGATTGGATTGAGAGCAGTCCAGAGGAGAAAGCCTTGGAGTGTTGGTGGGTGAAGAACTGGAGCTGCCCCACCACGTTAACGAGCTGACCAGAAACTCCCCATGTCCTGGGCTCATGTCCACGGCATGGGCAGAAGGTGAAGGAGGCAGGAATTCTGCCCCTCTCCCTGTTTGATGTGGATTGGAAATTTGTGTTCAACTCTGGGACATGAAAATAAGGGAGACATGAAGCAGGTTGAGCGGATCTGTAAATGGGGCTGGAAGATGATGATGAAGGTCTGGAGCAAACAGTGTCCAGCCAAAATGAGCACAGCTCCCATGAGGGGCTTGTGCCAGAATCCAGGATAGACCTGCATTGGTGTGTCCAGGCCGAGATTAAGCAAGTGAAATTCTTCTCTGTGATGGTCACCAAGTGTGTCAGTGTGTCCCAGTGAGTAGTGGAACTGCAGAACAAATTTCAAGATAGGTGTTGGTGCAATTTGCAGCCTCACCAAATGGCGTGTAGTGACACGGATTTGTGCCAAGTGTTGTTGGTACACCTTTGCAAGAAGGAAGTGTAAGGAGACGTCTCTTGTTGCAAGGCAAGGGAATTTTATTGAGGCAAAAGAACAGTGAGAGGAAGTGTAAGGAGACGTCTCTTGTTGCAAGGCAAGGGAATTTTATTGAGGCAAAAGAACAGTGAGAGGTCAGGAGCAGCCGGTAGAAGGGAGCTGGTCTGAGGAACGAGTAGGGTGACCACCAGCCAAGGTCCTTTGATTGCAGTGGTTTGGCCAGAGCTTCAAGGCCTTCCTGCTCCAGAGAAGAAGCAGCCGGATGGTGAAGGTTCACAATGGTCTGGGTTGGGAGAAGGGATTTGCAGAAGAGGGGACTAGATAGAGCTGAAAAGGAGTGGGAGAAGAGCCAGAGGCAGATGGGCCATGTTTGCAGGCAGCCCAGGCTGGCCCCTTGGCAGCTGCCTTGCCCGGTGCCTTGAGAGCAGGAGAAGCCTTAAGGCATCAAAGGAACTGGAATTGCTGAACCCATTTGAGGCCTTGGCCCAGAGATGTGTCCTCAGTTCCTGAGATGAGTTCCCGGGAGTGGGTGGTTGGTGTCAGGGGTGGTGCTGAGGGCCCTTAGCAGATGTAGCCGCCCCTCCTGCCAGAGCAGCCCAGGCCTCCCAGCCCATAGCCAAATCCACGGCCATAGCCAAGGCCGTAGCCAAAGCCACCAAAGCCACCAGAGATGGGCTGTCCCTGCACACTGAGCTCAGTGCCCACGGCAGCCGAGGAGGTGGATCCGACGGCGGTGTTCTGGGGGAAGGAGGTCATGATGGGTCCTGGCAGGGTGACCAGCACAGGGGAAGGGTCGATGATGACACGGGAATCCTGGCATTGCAGGGCACAGGGCTCGTTGCAGCTGTTGGCCAGCGGGGTGGGTCCGCAGGGACTGCAGCGGTTGTAGCAGGCCATGGGTGTGGTGTGGAGGGTGCCTGGAAGAGAGAGGAGTGTGGTGTGAGAGGGATGTGGGGGTGTGAGGGGCAGTGATGCAGGAGGGTGAGGGTGTGTTCAGGCTGTTGTGGGGCTGTGGGGAGGCGTGAGGGCTGTTGAGGCTGGGGCTGAGCGTGCTGGGAGAGAGGGGCCAGGGGTGCAGGATCAGGAGGGTCAGGGGTTTGAGGCTCACCTGGTTGTCAGCAGAAGCAGAAGTCTGGATGAGTGTGTGAGGGAGAGAGGCTCTGCGCCGTCTTTTATGCTGGTCCTGGAGGGGTGGGACAGCCTTGTCCCATGGCCTTGGGGCATTTTTGAGGCAGTAACTCTATCCTGGCCCAGCCTGGCATGAGGTCATGAGTTGGGGAGTATTTTCCTTTGTGCTGTTCGGCAATTCCAGGTCCTGCTCTTGACTCTGTGTCCATCTGATCTTGGCGGCAATTTTCATGGGTTGGAATTTGGCAGGATTTCACAGTCAGATGTGTGTCAGGGAGGAATGAATAAACAACCAGAGCCCTGCAGATCAGCAATGTCATCAAGTGATGTCACGTTGTGGCATTTGTGTGCTGTGGTTTGCGGGTGCCTTGTGAAGAGTGGGACTCTGTTTTGTGCTGCTGCATGTCCATCAGTCATTGTGCTGCACCCAGGAATGCTGAGGAAGCTGCTGATGTCCTCGGGAGGTCACTGTGGAACAGCTTGGAAAGGTCCCAGTGCCTGGGAGCTGTTCCTGATGAATGAGAGCGAGCTCTTGGCCTTGTGTATTCAATGGGATCATAAGATCTGGTAAACCAGAGGCCGTTCAGGCTGAACCTGTTCCATTTTTATGATCCACTTGGATTCCTCAAATTTTAATTCCAACACACTCTTACATGCAAAGCGTATTACTTGACCTCATTACAAATCCAATAACAAACAACAAACGAGGTCGGATCCCTTTGTTCCCAGGCTGTTTTGTGGTGTCAACTCCCTTATTCCGCATTCAGACCATCAGGTTTCACAATTACTTATATCCTGTAAATCACAATATTGTGTTCCTGTGAGCAAAACCCAGTAATTGCTACCTGATGGTCAGCGTGCTCCCCTTTCCCTCTCTGTCATGATGTGGGTGTGCCCTTATGGAATTCCACCATTCCATATCCTTCTCTTGAGGCCCTGTCCCTCTGACCTTGAGGGCAGCTTTTGGGTGTGAGTGATTCGAGTGTGAGGGTTGGTGGAATTTGGGAGGGTTGGCTCTGAAGATGAGTGTCAGGGAGGGCTGAATAAACAACCAGAACTTTCGGGGAGGTGCGGTTGTCATCGGCAAGGTCACCCTGTGGCCCGGGTGTGCTGTGGTTTGTGGGTGTGCTGTGATGAGGAGCCCCATTCCCTGCCAGCCCTCTCAGGCTGCTCTGGCATTTGCGGCTGTGCTGGAGCTGCCGCCCCTTCCCTCACATTCCCTCCCTTCCCACCTTGATCCCACCTGGCTAAGCCTGACACTAGGCCTGTCCCCTCCTGTGGACTGCACTCTGTGGGTGCCTTAGTGGCCCTCTTGCCTTTAAGGTTTTGGTATCCAGGGCCTTTGGGGTCTTTGCTGGGGCTGAGTGCGAAGGGAGCAGCCACTTGGGATGGTCGGAAAGAGGATTTGGAGGTTGCTCAAGGTTGTTGGAGGAGAGCATTGCCTGATCCTCGACAACCCGGCAAGTCTGGGTTGTGTCTATGGCCAGAGAAGGGTCTGAGAAACTGGACCCAGAGGCCTGTCCTAAAATCCAGATAGCAGCAAGGCCCAGGAGTTGGATCCTTTTGGCCAACCTGAGTGGTCCTGGCCATCTGCTGGAGCTCAGCAAGGGCATCTGCCCAGGGCTGTTTCTTGGCAGGAACGAGGATGTCATCCCAGGTAGGAAGGAAGATGTGGGTATCATTTGGAACAATGGCTTTCTTTTCCAAAAGGTCTTGGGGGTTGTGGGTGAGAAGAAATGGAGCTGGAGGTGTCCCTGAGCCCTTGTTGGAAAAGGGAAAACAAGGTTCCAGGAATGATATGGAAAAGTGTTGGGATGAGGCAGCCAGAGGTGTCTGTTGGTGTTTGCTCAGCACTGGTGAGGTCCCTTGTGAGGTGTTGTGGGCAGCTCTGGGCTGCCTGGTGAGAGGAGCTCAGGGTCACCCAGATCCAAATGGGCCTGAAAGATGATTCCTAGATGAGAAACGGAGAAAGCCAGGGATGGCCAGGAGACAAGGATGGACAGGGGTGTGTCATGAGTGTGTGCAAATCCCTGATGGTGGGGTATGGAGATAAGGGAGCCTGGCTCTTCTCAGCAGTGCACACGCGCAGGACAAGACAGCGAGGGCACAAGTGAAAAGAGATGGAATTCCATGGGCAAAGAACATAAGAATCTTTTATCATAAGGATGATCAGAGATTGGAAGAGGTGGTGGAATTGCACTCTTGGGAGATCCAAATCTGACCTGACCATGGTTCTGGAATGTTCTCTTGTTGGTCATGCTTGAGCAGGACAGTTGAAGCACTTGCACTCCAGAGCTCCTGCCCGAGAGTTTGATGTTGTTTCTCTCTTTGCTGGAAGGCTTAGGGAGTCTTGGGCAGGAAGAGTTTGTCAAGGGTGAATGGTCATGGAGTGACTTTTCCATTTTTGTGCCAAGGAGAGAACTGTTGTATCCAAGACTTTGGTGTAGCAGTTTGCAACGTGTGTGACGTGTACTGGAAGGTGTCCCCTCCTCTGCTTCCTATGCCTATGAGTTATTCCTAACTAATTTGTTATTAGTTGTTTTGAGCTATATGTAAGCAAAAGTGTTGTTGCCCAGTTCCACACACACCCAGTGGCTTGTTCAGCTCTAGAATGTGGTGGGTGAGGATGTAATACCATTGGAATACAAAAAATAACAGGGCATCCCAGGTTTAAAGCAAGAAAATTTTATTGATGTGAAAGAATGAAGAGGCAGGGGAAAGAAGTGGAAATAATCTGTTGTGAGGTGAGAGTACGGTGACCATCAGCTGATTTGCTATGCTTGCAGGAGCTGTTGGCAGAGGCCAGAGCTGGTGGTGTCAGGGGATGTGCTGAGGGCCCTTAGCAGATGTAGCCGCCCCTTCTGCCATAGCAGCCCAGGCCTCCCAGCCCATAGCCAAATCCACGGCCATAGCCAAGGCCAAAGCCACCAAAGCCACCAAATCCGCCAGAGATGGGCTGTCCCTGCACACTGAGCTCAGTGCCCAGAGCAGCCGAGGAGGTGGATCCGACGGCGGTGTTCTGGGGGAAGGAGGTCATGATGGGTCCTGGCAGGGTGACCAGCACAGGGGAAGGGTCGATGATGACGCGGGAATCCTGGCATTGCAGGGCACAGGGCTCGTTGCAGCTGTTGGCCAGCGGGGTGGGTCCGCAGGGACTGCAGCGGTCGTAGCAGGCCATGGGTGTGGTGTGGAGGGTGCCTGGAAGAGAAAAAGCATGTGGTAGGGCAGCGGTGTGGGGATGCATGAGGGGTGAGGGAGTGTGGAGGCTGTTGTGGGGATGTGGGGATATGTGCGGGCTGCTGAGGTTGCGCCTGAGCGTGCTGGAAGAGAGGGGCCAGGGGTGCAGGATCAGGAGGGACAGGGGAGTGAGACTCACCTTGTTGTCTGCAGGAGCAGGAGCAGAAGGCGTCAGAAGAAGTGTGTGAGGGAGAGAGGCTCAGGGCCGGCTTTTATGCTGGTCCTGGAGGAGTGGGACAGCCTTGTCCCATGGCCTTGGGGCATTTTGAGGCAGCATCTCTTGGCTGGCCCAGCCTGGTGAGTCATGAGATGGGCAATGTTTGCTTCACTGCAACTCTTCAACTCCATGTCCACCAGCTGGGGCAGTTTCCACTTGACCGTGGCGGCAACTCTTAATGGAGAGAATTAGTCACCATTATCTCGTTGGTGACAGCATGTGTCAGGACATGCAGAAGATTCAACCAAAGCTTTGCAGAACTGGGAAATCGTCACTGAAATCATTCCATGGCATATTTACCATATGTCCCATGTGCATCCTTGCCTCCTGCCTCAATGAACTGCCATCTCTCTGAGCTTCTCGTTTTAAGGATATTCCAGTTCCATCATTGTCATGATCTCCCTGCACTGCTCTTGGACAGTCATGTCCAGATCCTTGATCCACTGTGGAGCCCCAAAAATGGTGCGTGAAAGGATGGACACCGCCCTCCACCTGCTTCTGTTTCTTTTCCTAATCCTGTCCTGGTTTTTTGCCCCTACATTGACAGGGAGAGCAGAGGACCTTGCCGACCCTCTTCTAGCAATTATTGGCTTTTGCTAACAGAAACACAAAATTAAAATTGCAGAATAAAAGTTATGAAACGTGACAGCTTCAATGTAGAATGTGGAAATTGATGTCACAGACTGGCTGCATTAAGAAACTGATCGGACCAGGTTTGTTTCTCCATATTAGATTTCTGAATGAGGTGTAGAAATGCACTTTATAGAACAGTATATGCTGTTGTACAAATTAAAGGAATCCAAATGAACCAGAACACTCGAACAAGTTCAGCCTGAACAGACTCTTGTTTTCCAGTTCCTCTCTGTTGATCCCATTCAAGACACAAGACCATGAGATCTCTTTCATCCAAGCACTGAGACCTTGAAAAGTTATTGCAGAGTGACCTCCCCAGGAGCTCTGCAGCAGCTCCCTCAGCATTCCTGGGTGACACAACCACTGATGGACATTCAGTGGCATAGAACAGAGTCCGAATCTTCACAAGGCACTGAGAAACCACAGCAGATAAGTGCCGTAGAATGACCTCGGTGATGACATTGCACCTGTCCTGGGCTCTGGTTGTTTATTCATTCCTCCCTGACACACATGGAACAATCAAATCTACCCAAACACCAAGTCATGAAAGCTGCCGACAAGGTCAGATAGAACCAGACTCAAGAGCATGACATGGAATTGCAGAATGACATGAATGAAACCACTCCCCACCTCATGACTCACCATGCTAGGCTGGGCCAGCCAAGAGCTGCTGCCTGCAAAATGCCCGAAGGCAATGGGACAAGGCTGTCCCGCCTCTCCAGGACCAGCATAAAAGCCAGCCCAGAGCCTCTCTCCCTCACACACTTCTCCTCAAGCCTTCTCCTCCTGCTCCTGAGGACAACAAGGTGAGCCTCAAACCCCTGACCCTCCTGCTCCTGCAACCCCGGGCCCCTCTCTTCCAGCACGCTCAGCCCCAGCCTCAACAGCCCTCACGCCTCCCCACAGCCCCAGAACTGCCTCCACACTCCATCACCCTCCTGCATCCCTGCCCCTCACCATCCCTGCCCTCCCTCACCCCTCTCTCTTCCAGGCACCCTCCACACCACACCCATGGCCTGCAACAGCCTCTGCCGTCCCTGCGGACCCACCCCGCTGGCCAACAGCTGCAACGAGCCCTGTGCCCTGCAATGCCAGGATTCCCGCGTCATCATCGACCCTTCCCCTGTGCTGGTCACCCTGCCAGGACCCATCATGACCTCCTTCCCCCAGAGCACCGCGGTCGGATCCACCTCCTCGGCTGCTCTGGGCACTGAGCTCAGTGTGCAGGGACAGCCCATCTCTGGCGGATTTGGTGGCTTTGGTGGCTTTGGCCTTGGCTATGGCCGTGGATTTGGCTATGGGCTGGGAGGTCTGGGCTGCTATGGCAGAAGGGGCGGCTACAACTGCTAAGGGCCCTCAGCACCACCCCTGACACCGTGACCTTCATGCTGTGGCCACAATTCCTGTAAGCAAAGCAAATCAGCTGATGGTCACCGTACTCTCACCTCACAACAGATTGTTTCCACTTCTCTCGCCTGACTTTTCAGATTTTTTTCATCAATAAAGTTTTGCTGCATCAAACTGGCAATGTCTCCTTATCTTATTGCATTCTAATGGTCGCACATACTCACCCACCGCATTCAAGAACTCAACAGACCATTGAGGATACCTTGAACAGGACAGCAACACTTTCCCAACATGTACAAAACAAGTAAACAATGAAGTCTGGCATAGGAAGCAGAGGAGGGGACACATTCCAGAACATGTCACACACATTGCAAACTGCTACACCAAAGTCTTTGATACAACAGTTCTCTCCTTGGCACAAAAATGGAAAAGTCACTCCATGACCATTCACCCTTGACAAACTCTTCCTGCCCAAGACTCCCTAAGCCTTCCAGCAAAGAGAGAAACAACATCAAACTCTTGGGCAGGAGCTCTAGAGTGCAAGCGCTGCAACTGTCCTGCTCAAGCAAGACCAACAAGAGAACATTCCAGAACCATGGTCAGGTCTGATTTGGATCTCCAAGAATTGAGACGCCACCACCTCTTCCAATCTCTGATCATCCTCATAATGAAAGATTCTTGGCTACTTTGGACTTCCATCACTTTTCACTTGTGCTCTTGCTGCCTTGTCCCACACGTGTGCACTGCTGAGAACAGCCAGGATCCCTGGTCTCCATCCCCCACCATCAGGGATTTGCACAAACTGATGACACACCCCTGTCCATCCTTGTCCCCTGGAAGTCCCTGGCTCTCTCCGTTTCTCATCTGGGAATCATCTTTCAGGCCCATTTGGATCTGTGTGGCCCTGAGCTCGTCTCCCCAGGCAGCCCAGAGCTGCCCACAACACCTCCCATGGGACCTCACCAGTGCTGAGCAAACACCAACAGACACCTCTGGCTGCCTCATCCCAACACTTTTCCATATCATTCCTGGAACCTTGTTTTCCCTTTTCCCACAAGGGCACAGGGACACCTCCAGCTCCATTTCTTCTCACCCACAACCCCCAAGACCTTTTGGAAAAGAAAGCCATTGTTCCAAATGATACCCACATCTTCCTTCCTACCTGGGATGACATCCTCGTTCCTGCCAAGAAACAACCCTGGGCAGATGCCCTTGCTGAGCTCCAGCAGATGTCCAGGACCACTCATGTTGGCCAAAGGGATCCAACTCCTGGGCCTTGCTGCTATCTGGATTTTAGGACAGGCCTCTGGGTCCAGTTCTTCAGACTTTTCTCTGGCCGCTGACAAAATCCAGACTTGCCTGGTTGTCGAGGATCAGGCAATGCTCTCCTCCAACAATCCTGAGCAACCTCCAAATCCTCTTTCCGACCATCACAAGTGGCTGCACCCTTTGTACTCAGCCCCAGCAAAGACCCCAAAGGCCCTGGATACCAAAACCTAAAAGGCAAGAGGGGCACTAAGACACCCACAGAGTACAGTCCACAGGAAGGGACAGGCCTAGTGTCAGGCTTAGCCAGGTGGGATCAAGGTGGGAAGGGAGGGAATGTGAGGGAAGGGGCAGCTGCTCCAGCACAGCCGCAAATGCCAGAGCAGCCTGAGAGGGCTGGCAGGGAATGGGGCTCCTCATCACAGCACACCCACAAACCACAGCACACCCGGGCCACAGGGTGACCTTGCCGATGACAACCGCACCTCCCCAAAGTTCTGGTTGCTTATTCAGCCCTCCCTGACACTCACCTTCAGAGCCAACCCTCCCAAATAACACCAACCCTCACACAGCAATAACTCACACTCAAAAGCTGCCCTCAAGGTCAGAAGGACAGGGCCTCAAGGGAAGGATGTGGAATTCCATAAAGGCACACCCACATCATGACAGAGAGGGAAAGGGGAGCACGCTGACCATTAGGTAGCAATTACTGGGTTTTGCTCACAGGAACACAATATTGTGATTTACAGGATATAAATCATTGTGAAACCTGATGGTCTGAATGCGGAATAAGGGAGTTGACACCACAAAACAGCCTGGGAACAAAGGGATCGGAGCTCGTTTGTTGTTTGTTATTGCATTTGTGAATGAGGTCAAGGAATACGCTTTACATGTAAGAGTGTGTTGGAATTAAAATTTGAGGAATCCAAGTGGATCATAAAAATGGAACAGGTTCAGCCTGAACAGCCTCTGGTTTACCAGATCTTGTGATCCCATTCAAGACACAAGGCCACGAGCTCTCTGTCATCCATCAGAAACGGCACTCAGGCACTGGGACCTTTCCAAGCTGTTCCACTGTGACATTCCCAGGACATCAGCAGCTTCCTCAGCATTCCTGTGTGCAGCACAATGCCTGATGGACATGCAGCAGCACAAAACAGAGTCCCAGTCTTCACAAGGCAACTGCAAACCACAACACCCAAGGGCCACAAAGTGACATCACTGACGACATTTCAGATCTGCAGGGCTCTTCTTGTTTATACATTCCTCCCTGACACACATCTGACAGTGAAATCCTGCCAAATTCCAACCCATGAAAATTGCCGCCAAGATCAGATGGACACAGACTCAAGAGCAGGACATGGAATTGCCGAACATCACAAAGGAAAAGCTCCCCACCTCATGACCTCATGCCTGGCAAGCCAGGCAAGAGCTGCTGACTCAAAAATGCCCCAAGGCCATGGGACAAGGCTGGCCCACCCCTCCAGGATCAGCATAAAAGCCAGCCCAGAGCCTCTCTCCCTCACACACTTCTCCTCAAGTCTTCTCCTCCTGCTCCTGCTGACAGCCAGGTGAGTCTCAAGCCCCTGACCCTCCTGCTCCTCCATCCCTGACCCCTCTCTTCCAGCATGCTCAGCCCCAGCCTCAACAGTGCTCACGTCTCCCCACAGCCCCACAACAGCCTCCACACTCCATCACCCTCCTGTATCGCTGCTCCTTGCACCCCCACACCCCTGCCCTGCCTCACCCCTCTCTCTTCCAGGCACCCTCCACACCACACCCATGGCCTGCTACAACCGCTGCAGTCCCTGCGGACCCACCCCGCTGGCCAACAGCTGCAACGAGCCCTGTGCCCTGCAATGCCAGGATTCCCGCGTCATCATCGACCCTTCCCCTGTGCTGGTCACCCTGCCAGGACCCATCATGACCTCCTTCCCCCAGAACACCGCCGTCGGATCCACCTCCTCCGCTGCTCTGGGCACTGAGCTCAGTGTGCAGGGACAGCCCATCTCTGGCGGATTTGGTGGCTTTGGTGGCTTTGGCCTTGGCTATGGCCGTGGATTTGGCTACGGCCTGGGAGGCCTGGGCTGCTATGGCAGAAGGGGTGGCTACATCTGCTAAGGG
The DNA here is from genome assembly GCF_023055355.1 of Agelaius tricolor. Taxonomy (NCBI): domain Eukaryota; kingdom Metazoa; phylum Chordata; class Aves; order Passeriformes; family Icteridae; genus Agelaius; species Agelaius tricolor. The sequence continues at coordinate 95,236,504 of NW_027269262.1, read as the reverse complement.
CCCTCAGCACCACCCCTGACACCATCCACCCACTCCCTGGAACTCATCTCAGGCATGGAGAATTCCACTCTGCACCGAGGCTCTCAAGTGGCCTCTGTATTTCCAGTTCCTTTCAGCTTAAGGCGTCATCTGCTCTCAGAGCACCAAGCAAGGCAGCAGCCAAGGGCCCAGCCCACGATGCCTGCAAACCTGGCCCATCTGCCTCCCCCTCTTCTCCCTCTCTGTGCTCTGCATCGCCCCTTTAGCTCCATCCAGTTCCCTCTGCTCCAATCCCCTTCTCCCAAGCCAGAGACCATTGAGCACCTCCATTGGGCTGCTCCCAGTGCAGGGCAGGAAGGCCTTGATGCTCTGGCCAAACCTCCAAGCAAAGCTACTCTGCTGATTGTCACCCTGGTCACAACCCAGACCAGCTCCCTTCTAGTGGCTGCTTCTGAGTTTTTACACTTCATCCTCAATAAAGTTTTCTTGCATCACAACCTCACATGGCTCTTTCTTTCTTCTCTCAGAACTCCTCCAGTCTCACTCAGTGCTAAGGCAACTTTGTGCAGGCAGTTGGTGTGTGTGAAAAAGTGCACCAAGGCCTGTCTTAGGAAATATTGCTCCAGTTCCACTACCCCCAGCACACTTTGGTCTTCCATTGCACCACCCAAACCCCTCTCTTGCTTGAGATCAGGCCTGGACACTCAATTTCAGGTCTTTGCCTGCCTCTGACACAAACCCCTCGTGGTCTCTGTGTTCACTTTTGGTTTCAGCACCTCATGATCTCTGAGGTTCATCTACAGGTCTGCTTCAGCAGGTCCTTTTCTTCCTTCTCATGCATACCCATACCTGGCAAGTCATGAACTGAGGATCCCTTGCCTTTCCCCACATCCACAGTGTCATGTCCTTCTCTTAGGTTTGTGTCCATCCCACCCTGGCAGCAGCTTTTAAGTGCGAGTTTTAGAAAACATATTCTGGTATTTATGGCTTCTGTCAGGGTGGGCTCAAGATGTGACCAAATCCTTGGAGAAGTGGGGTGTAAGTTGGTCACCTCGTGGTACTTCTGTGCTGTGGCTTGTGGATGTGTGGGGAGGAGTTGCCCCCACTCTCTGGCAGCCCTAGCAGGCTGATCTGCATTTTGCAGCTGTGCCAAGTAGGAGGTGTTGTACCTTCAGTCACATACCCTCCCTCAGTGCTTTTCTCCCAGCTAGCAATTGCTGACATTGAACCATCTTTTTCCTGTTGGTTGAGCTTTGTGTGTGTCTTGGTGCCCCTCTTGCTTTTACAGCTTTGATATCCAGGGTCTTTTGGGTCATTCCTTGGGCTAAGGACTGAGGTCACTGTCGGAATTCAGGACATCCCTCTGGCTGTCCTGGATGGCCAAAACCCCTGTCAGGAGGCTCAGAGATCCTGGCACAGAGCCCAAGACACCAGTGGGTTTGACTATGACCCATGGAAAAAGTTACCAACCTTATGTGAAGATCTGCAAGCCATGAAAGTCTAAGTAGAATAATTATTAGTTTGTCACGAGGTGAAAAATAGATGTTTTGGAGTTTTTAAAATAAGGGTTCGGGGGAAAGGTGGAGGAATCTGGGTGTGTCCAGCCTTTCTCCTTCTTGGCCTCCACCTTCTGCTGTGATGTTGGCACTTTTAGATTAGTTTAGAGTAGAAGCTCACTGACTAACATACATGATAAGTATTGGAAAGTTATGGTAAATATTGTACATGTAGTTTTTAGTATAAAAAAGATAACACTGCCCAGGTGGCGGCCAGTGCATCTGTCTTTCCTGCTAAGCAGACCTCGGCAGGCCAAGAGAAAGAATTTTATAGAAAAGAAACAATAAACAACATTGAGAACATGAACTGAAGAGTCCTGACAACTTCTTCTAACGCTGGGCTGGGAAAAGAGACTTTCTAATGCAACTCAGGGTCACTCTGACCAGCAAAAGCCCCGAGAGGTCACTTCTCTGGGCAATGTCTGGTTGTCAGAAAGAGGATTGGACATTGCCCTGGGTTGTTGGAGGAGAGCATTGCATAATCCTTGACAATACCCCAGGCACATCCAGGTTGTGTCAGTGCCCAGAGTGGTGGCCTGAGAAGGCTCTGAAGGGCTGGGTCCAGAGGCTTGTGGTCACCATCCCAAGTCCAGATGGCAGCAAATCCACAGTGCTCTAGCCCAGGGGTTGGATCTTTTTGGCCAACACTGGAAACCTGAGTGATCTTGGACATCTGCTGGAGCTCAGCAAGGGGGTCTGCCAAGGGCTGTTTGTTGGTAGGAGTCATCCCACATAGGAAGTAAAGTCTTGGAGTTACTTATAACAATGATTTTCTTCTCTTGTGGTTGTGGTTGAGAAGAATTGGACCAGGAGGTGTCCCTGGGTGGGAACAGGGACCCCAAGGTTCAAGGGAAGAAGTGGGAAGGTGTTGTGATGAGACGGGGGAGGTGACTCTTTCTGTCTCTTGAAAGCTGGTGACATCCCATGTGAGGAGTTATGAGCAGTCCTGGGCTCCCCAGTCTGAAAATGAAATACATTTAATTAATCTAAACCATTTCAGGGTCAGCAATATTCTAAAGGGGCTGGGGGAACTCTCCTAGAGGAGAGGCTGAGAGAGCTGAGACTCCCAGGGGACAAGGATGGACAGGGGTGTGTCATCAGTGTGTGCAAATCCCTGATGGAAGGGGAGGAAGGCAAGGGAGCCCGGCTGTTCTCAGCAGTGCACACGTGCAGGGCAAGACAGCAAGAGCACAAGTGAAAAGAGATGGAATTCCATGGGCAAAGAAGACAAGAATCTTTCATTATGAGGATGATCAGAGATTGGAAGAGGTGGTGGAATTGCGCTCTTGGGAGATCCAAATCTGACCTGTCCATGGTTCTGGAATGTTCTCTTGTTGGTCTTGCTTGAGCAGGGCAGTTGAAGCACTTGCACTCCAGAGCTCCTGCCCAAGAGGTTGATGTTGTTTCTCTCTTTAATGGAAAGTCTGACTGGGGAGTCCTGGTCAGGAAGAGTTTGTCAAGTGTGCACTGGCATGGAGAGACTTTTCCATTTTTGTGCCAAGGAGAGAACTGTTGTGCCCAAGACTTTGGTGTAGAAGCTTGCAGGGTGTGTGACATGTTCTGGAAGGTGTCCCTTCCTGTGCTTCCTATGCCTATTAGATATTCCTGTAGTTATTCCTAACTAATTTGTTATTAGTTGTTTTGAGCTATATGCAAGCAAAAGTGTTGTTGCCCTGTTCCACACACACCCAGTGGCTTGTTCAGCTCTAGAATGTAGTGGGTGAGGATGTGAGACAATTGTAATACAAAAAGATAAGGAGGCATCCAAGGTTTAAAGCAGGAAACTTTATTGATGTGAAAGAATGAAGAGGCAGAAGAAAGAAGTGGAAATAATCTGTTGTGAGGTGAGAGCACGGTGACCATCAGCCGAGGTGCTTTTCTTGCAGGAGCTGTTGGCAGAGGCCAGAGCTGGTGGTGTCAGGGGATGTGCTGAGGGCCCTTAGCAGATGTAGCCGCCCCTTCTGCCATAGCAGCCCAGGCCTCCCAGCCCATAGCCAAATCCACGGCCATAGCCAAGGCCAAAGCCACCGAAGCCACCAAATCCGCCAGAGATGGGCTGTCCCTGCACACTGAGCTCAGTGCCCACGGCAGCCGAGGAGGTGGATCCGACGGCGGTGTTCTGGGGGAAGGAGGTCATGATGGGTCCTGGCAGGGTGACCAGCACAGGGGAAGGGTCGATGATGACGCGGGAATCCTGGCATTGCAGGGCACAGGGCTCGTTGCAGCTGTTGGCCAGCGGGGTGGGTCCGCAGGGACGGCAGAGGCTGTTGCAGGCCATGGGTGTGGTGTGGAGGGTGCCTAGAAGAGAGAGGAGGGAGAGGCCGGGTGTGGGGGTGCAAGTGGCAGGAGGGTGATGGAGTGTGGAGGCTGTTGTGGGGCTGTGGGGAGGCGTGAGGGCTGCTGAGGCTGGGGCCAAGTGCTGAGAGAGAAGGACGAGGGTGGCAGGGGCGAGAGAGTCAGGGGATGGAGGCTCACCTGGTTGTCAGCAGGAGAAGGCTTGAGGAGAAGTGTGTGAGGGAGAGAGGCTCTGGGCCGGCTTTTATGCTGGTCCTGGAGGGCGGGACAGCCTTGTCCCATGGCCTTGGGGCATTTTGAGGCAGCATCTCTTGGCTGGCCCAGCCTGGTGAGTCATGAGGTGGGGAGTGTTTTCCTTTATGCAATTCTGCAATTCCATGTCCTGTTCTTGACTCTGTGTCCATCTGACCTTGGCGGCAGCTTTAGGGTGAGAATTGTTGTTTGGGTTGTTGGTTGATTTAATTGTTCCATGTGTGTCAGGGAGGGCTGAATAAACAACCAGAGCCCAGCAGAAATGCGGTGTCATCAGTGAGGTAATTTTGTGGTACTCATGTGCTGTGGTTTGTGGGTGCCTTGTGAAGACTGGGACTCTTCTGTGCCACTGGATGTCCAGCAGTCATTATGCTGCACCCAGGAATGCTGAGGGAGCTGCTGCGGAGCTCCTGGGGAGGTCACTCTGCAATAACTTGGCAGGATTCCGGTGCCTTTGAGCACTTCCTAATGAATGAAAGGGAGCTCCTGGCCTTGTTTCTTGAATGGAATCAAGGGAAAGGATCTGGCAAAGCAGAGGCTGTTCAGGCTGAACTTGTTCCATTTGGATTTCTGCAATCTACACAACAGCATGCACTGTCATTTAAAGCATATCCCTTGACCTCATTCATGAATCCAATAAACAAACAACAAGCCCATGTTTGCCCAGGCGGGTCTGTGATGTGAATTCTCTTATTCCGCATTCAAGCCGCAAGGTTTCATAATTTTAAACCTACAAGTCTTAATATTTTGTTCCTGTTAGTAACAGCTAATTGTTACTAATGGATGATCAGTGAGCTCCTCCTCCCTCCTATGTCATGGTGCTGGCATTCCTTAGTAGAATTCTGCGATTCCATTTTCTCGAGGTCTTGTCCATCTGACTTTGATGGCAATATTTAAATGCAAGTATTAGAGGTTAAATGCTGGTGTTGATGGCCTTGTCAGGGCAAGGTGAAGACGTGACCAAAGCCACCTCATCAGTGAGGTTGCCCCAGGGCTCTCATGTTCTGTGGTTTGGGGCTGCATTGTGAAGATGAGCCCCAAGCCATCACAGCTCTGTCAGGCTGGTCTGGGCTTTGCAGGAGTGCTGCCTGTGAGAGTTTGCTCCTTTCATCCCATTGTTTCCGTCCCCACCATGTTGCCATCTCTCCAGGTGTTTTTGTATACCAGACCTTCCCAGCTGTGGATGGGGAAGCAATCCTGCTGTTTAGGGAGGATCCCATGCTGCCCCAAGTCTTCTTTTTGTCCATCCATAGTGCTTGTCTCATCTGGGCTCAGCAAGGTCACACTGTGGGGTCACAGTGCTGGGCTCTACCTGACACATGGAAAAGGAAAATGGTGATGGATAAGGAGAACAAGACATGAGGAGAACAGTTCCTCAACCATTGATTAATCAACCCTTTGGCCAAGCAGCATTTGCAGAAAAACTCCAGCAGTTCCCAAGACAGGGTTAGTAAAAGAAATAAAAGCAAATTGAGGGCAGTGTCCATCCTTCCATCCACCACTGGCTGGACTCCACAGTGGAACGTGGATATGGACACGGTTGTCCAAGAGCAACTCAGGGAGACCGAGACAATGATGGAACTGGAGCACCCTTAAAATTAGGTGAAACAAGGGACCTGGAATTTCAGGCAGGAGACAAAATGCAAATGGGAGATGTTGTCAATACGCCACGGCATGACCTAATTAAATTCCCAGTTCTCCAAAGCTTTTGTTGAGTCCTCTGCATGTCCTGACACTTGCTATTGTGACCATGTTCACAGGGGTTCTTGGATGAGGGAAGAGACGACAATGTTGACTCCATTATCAGAAGGCTTGATTTATTATTTTATGATATATATTTATTACATCATCACTATACTAAAAAGAAAAAGAAGGACAGGTTTTCTCAGAAGCTAGCTAAGCTAAGAATAGAATAGCAAAGAATGGTAACAAAGGCAGCTCTCTCGAACTCTGTCCGAGACAGCTCTGTCCTTGATTGGCCATTAATTATAAACATCCAAGATGGGCCAATCACAGGTGGACCTGTTGCATTCCACAGCAGCAGATAACCATTGTTTACATTCTGTCTCTGAGGCCTCTTAGCTTCTCAGAAGGAAAAATCCTAAAGAAAGGATTTTTAGTGAAAAGATGTCTGCGACATGCTATCAACAACAAGATATTGGTTGCTAATTCTCTTAAGTAAGAGGCCATGGCAAGGTCAGATGGACACAGCCTCAAGGGAAAGAGCACAGAATTGCAGAGTTGCAGAAAAGAAAACGCTCCCCAACTCATGACTCACCAGGCTGGGCCAGCCAAGAGCTGCTGCCTCAAAAATGCCCCAAGGCCATGGGACAAGGCTGGCCCGCCCCTCCAGGACCAGCATAAAAGCAGGCCCAGAGCCTCTCTCCCTCACACACTTCTCCTCAAGCCTTCTCCTGTGCAGACAACCAGGTGAGTCTCCAACCCTGACGCTCCTGCTCCTGCACCCCTGGTCCCTCTCTTCCAGCACGCTCAGCCCCAGCCTCAGCAGCCCTCACGCCTCCCCCCAGCCCCACAACAGCCTCCACACTCCCTCACCATCCTGTATCGCTGCCCCTCACACCTTCATACCCCTGCCCTCCCTCACCCCCTCTCTCTTCCAGGCACCCTCCACACCACACCCATGGCCTGCAACAGCCTCTGCCGTCCCTGCGGACCCACCCCGCTGGCCAACAGCTGCAACGAGCCCTGTGCCCTGCAATGCCAGGATTCCCGCGTCATCATCGACCCTTCCCCTGTGCTGGTCACCCTGCCAGGACCCATCATGACCTCCTTCCCCCAGAGCACCGCCGTCGGATCCACCTCCTCGGCTGCCGTGGGCACTGAGCTCAGTGTGCAGGGACAGCCCATCTTTGGTGGCTTTGGTGGCTTTGGCCTTGGCTATGGCCGTGGATTTGGCTACGGCCTGGGAGGCCTGGGCTGCTATGGCAGGAGGGGCGGCTACATCTGCTAAGGGCTCTCAGCACCACCCCTGACTCCCTCCGCCAGCCCTGGATTATATCTCAGGCACTGAGGACTCCTCTCTGGGCTATGACCCCTCGTCTCAAAGGGGCTCAGCACTTCCAGCTCCTGCTCTCAGGTCACCAAGCATGGCAGCAGCTGAGTGGCCAGCCTGGGCTGCCTGTAAACATGACCCATCTGCCTCCTCCTCTTCTCTCCCTGCTCCCTGCTCTCTGCTCTCTGCTCTCCCCTTTGGTTCTGTCCAGTCCCCCCTTTAGGCAAACCCCTTCTCCCAAGCCAGAGACCACTGGGCCCCTCTGGTGGGCTGCTCCCACTGTGGGGCAGGAAGTCCTCAATGCTCTGGCCAAATGTGCTGCAAGCAAAGGACCTTGGCTGTTGGTTACCCTGATTGCACCTCAGCCCAAATCTCTTCCACTGACTGCTCCTGCTTTTTCGCTATTTTGTCTCAATAAAATTTTTCTTGCATCACAATTTCAGATGTCTGTTTTCTCTATGGATTCATAATAAACTGGATGTGAAACCTGTTTCCTTTGTGCTGCACCACAGGAGAGCAGGAATCTGGAGTCCAAGTGTCTTCTGGAGAAGTTTAGCTTGGCTATTAAGGAATCTTCCTTCATGGAGAGGGTTGTCATCGCTGTCACAGACCGCCCAGTGTAACTGTGGAGTCATCATCCCTGCAGGGATTTAATATCCCTGGAGATGTGTCACTTGGGGACACGGGTTCATGGTGGCTTTGGTAGTGCAGAGGGAATTATTAGGCTTTGTATTTAAAATTTAGCTCTTATGCAACAAAAATGTTTTTAAGGTGGAATCATTTAGTAGTGGATTTTGTAGCCCTGTTTAACGGTTGTACTCAATGTCAAGAGGCTTTTCCATCAGAGCTGACTCCACGTGTGTGGGTGGCAGCTGTGCAAGGGAGCAGAGGCCGAAGGGGAGAGGCAGCACAGGAGGGGTGAGCCAGGCCTTTGAGGTTCTTGAGTTGTGGCAAGTGCTGAGGGGTGAGGCCACTTCTCTTGGAGGATTTCCCTTGAGGAAATGGTGCTTGGCTGAGCTCTGTGTCTGCCCTGTGCCAGTGACTCAGCCTGGGCATGAGGAGAGAGCTGTGGCTGCTATTGGACACAACCCTTTTGCGAAATCTTTGAGGCTCCTTCCCCATCCATGCTCCCAGAGCAAATCCAGGTTGCCTGAGAGTGCAGTGAGTGGCCTGAGAGTGGCTGTGGGGCCAGAGGCTGGAGATCAGTGGCCCAAAAATCAAATTGAAGCAAGTCTCAAGATCAAGAGTTGCATCTATGAGGCTGACAGTTCAACATCCTCAAAAATGGCTTGGGCAGTGGGACTGCTGTCCCCTCAGCAAGCTGGCAGGTGGTGGAGTTGCTGAGGCACCACTTGGTTGTGCCACCAGTCAGAGGGAGCTGGAGACTGGGGGTTAAAGGCATCTCCTGGAGTTCAGGAGAGGAAAATGTCAAGTTCTGCATCTGGGCAGGAATAGCAATGGGCCCCAGGTCATGCTGGGGGCTGAGAGGCTGGGTAGGAGCTTTGCAGGGCAGGACCCTGTGGTGCTCGTGGAGAATAAAGGAACTACAAAATCTCAATTCTTTCCTTCCTGGAGAAGGCATCACTGGCATCCAAGATAGATTTCAGGCAATTCTTGCCCTGAAGTTGGGAGAGGTGGCCTTTCCTCTCTTTAGAGCACTGGTGGGGTCCTGTGTGGGGTGGCATGGGCAGTTCTGGACTGTCCAGGGAAAGAAGCAAAAGGTCTTAGTGAAAAAAAGACCAGATCAGGGCGACCAAGACACTGAAAGGGCAGGAGAATAATTCCTAGAGAGCAGAGGGAGCCGGGACTCCCAGGAGAAAAGGCAGATCCCTGATGGCAGGGAATGAAGTTGAGGAAACCTGGCTGTTTTCAACAGTGTGCACAGGAGAAAGAAAGGGTGGTAGGGAAGAAGAGAAAACAGATGGAATTCCCTGGCAAAAGAAGGCAAGAATTTATGAGTGTGAGAGTGTTCTCAGAGTGGAAAAACTGATGGAGTCTCTGCTGGCAGAACCAAAACTGAGCTGGCCATGGTCCTGGAAATGGTGTCCTTGCTGACTTTCCTTTCCTTGAGGAGAGGGAAATGAGGCACCTGTATTCCAGAGTTCACGCCCAAGTGGAGGATGTGGTTCCTCCTGTTTGCTGGGTGAGTTCAAGAGTCCTGATGGGGAAGAGAGTATTTCACGTGTGTGCTGGCACAGTGTGACTCCACCAGAGCCATGAGCAGGAGAGCATGGATGTGTCAAAACCTTTGGGGCAGTGGGTCCTAGGTTTGTGTCATGTTCTGGAAGTTGTGTCCTTGTCCCCTCCTTCTAGTGCCTGTCTTGGTTATTGCTGGTGGTGACATCTTACCTAGGAGAGGTGTTCTGCTTCTTTTCCATCCACACCAAAGATCTATCTGGCATTTTATGGGTGGGGATATGAAGCTATTGGAATTCAAAAAGATGAGGAGCCGTCTCAGACTTTGATGCAGGAAAACTTTATTGAGGGAAAAAAAAACAAAGAGAGGAGAAATAACAAGAAGGAATCCAGTGCGAGACAAAAGTAGGGCGACAACCAGCAGAGGTGATTTCCTTGCAGGAGCTGTTGTCAGAGCCCTAAACATATTGTTGATGTCAGGAGTGGTGCAGAGGGCCCTTAGCAGTTGTAGCCATAGCCCCTTCTGCCATAGCAGCCCAGGCCGTAGCCATAGCCCCGCCCGTAGCCAAATCCACAGCCATAGCCAAACCCACGGCCATAGCCAAGGCCAAAGCCAAAGCCACCAAAGCCACCAAATCCGCCAGAGATGGGCTGTCCCTGCACACTGAGCTCAGTGCCCACGGCAGCCGAGGAGGTGGATCCGACGGCGGTGCTCTGGGGGAAGGAGGTCATGATGGGTCCTGGCAGGGTGACCAGCACAGGGGAAGGGTTGATGATGACGCGGGAATCCTGGCATTGCAGAGCACAGGGCTCGTTGCAGCTGTTGGCCAGCGGGGTGGGTCCGCAGGGACTGCAGATGTTGTTGCAGGCCATGGGTGTGGTGTGGAGGGGGCCTGGAAGAGAAAAAGTGTGAGGCAGGGCAGGGGTATGGGGATGCACGAGGGGTGATGGAGTGTGGAGGCTGTTGTGGGGCTGTGGGGAGGTGTGAGGGCTGCTGAGGCTGGGGCTGAGTGTGCTGGAAGAGAGGGGCCAAGGGGGGGAGAAGCAGGAGGGTCAGGGAATTGAGGCTCACCTGGTTGTCCTCAGGAGCAGGAGGAGTCAGGAGAAGTGTGTGAGGGAGAGAGGCTCTGGGCCGGCTTTTATGCTGGTCCTGGAGGGGCGGGACAGCCTTGTCCCATGGCCTTGGGGAATTTTGAGACAGCATCTCTCGGCTGCCCCAGCCTGGTGAGTCGTGAGGTGGGGATTGTTTTCCTTCATGCCATTCTGTAATTCCATGTCCTGCTCTTGATGCTGTTTCCATTTGACCTTGGCAGCAGCTTTAATAAATTGGTATTTGGGCAGATTTGATTGTTCCATGCATGTCAGGGAGGTGTGAATGAACAACCCAAGCCCTGAAGATCTGCAATGTCTCCAGTGATGTCATTTTGTGGCACTCGTGTGCTGTGGTTTGCGGGTGCCTTGTGAAGACTGGGACTCTGTTCCATGACACTGCATGTCCATCAGTCATTGTGCTGCACCCAGGAATGCTGAGGGAGCTGCTGATGTCCTGGGGTGGCCACTCTGTAATAGCTTGGCAAGAACGCAATGCCTGCAAGCCTTTCATGATAGATGAAAGAGAACTCATGGCCTTTTGTCTTGAATGGGATCAAGAGAGAGGACGTTTAAAATGAGAGGCTGTTCAGGCTGAACATATTCCAATATTAGGATCCATTTGGATTTCTCCAATTCACATGACAATGTCCTCTGCCATTTAAACTGTTTTCCTTGACCTTGTCAAGAAATCCATTAAGGGAACAACAAACTGGGCTTGATCCCTTTTTTCCCAGGCTCTCTGTCACATCAATTAGCTTATTCCGCATTCAAGCCACAAGTTTCATCACTCATGACCTGTAATTGTTCACATTGTGTTCCTGTAAGCAAATAATTACTAATGGAGCATCAGTGAGCTCCTCTGTCCTTCCCTGCCAAGGTGGGTGTGCGTCTTTGTGGAATTGTGCAATTCCATATCCAGCTCCTGAGGCCCTGTCCATCTGTGGCAGTAACTTTTAATTGCGACTATGAAGAGGTCAAATTTTTCTGTTGGTGGTTCATGTCAGGGAGGGCTGAAGACGTGACCCAAGCTTTGGAGAGGTGGGGTGTCATCACTGTGGTCACCCCACGGCCCTCGTGTGCTGTGGTTTGTGGGTGCCTTCTGAAAAATGACCCCCAATTTTTCACAGTTCTGATAGGCTGGTCTGGGCTGTGCAGCTGTGCCAAGGAGGAGGTGCTGCACCTTCCATTGCCTTCCATCCCTCCATGGATTGATCCCAGTTGGCAAATGCTGACCTCAGACCTCACCTTTCAATCTGAACATATTCAGTGGGTGCTTGGGTGATAGTCCAGCCTCAGAGCTTTTGATATTTTCGGTCATTCCTAGAGCAGAGTGCCAAAGGCTGGGGCCAACTGTGATTGTCAGAAGGAGGATTTGGAGGTTGACCTGGGTTGTTTGCGACAAGTATTGCATGATGCTCAACAACCCAGGTGAGTCCAGGTTGTGTCTGTGCCCAGGGCAGTGGACTCAGAAGAGTCTTAAGGGCTGGGGCCAGTGGCTTGTGGTCAGTGTCCCAAAGTCCAGATGGCAGCAAGTCCCCAGTGCTGAGCCCCAGGCCAACACTGAAAACTTTCTGGGTTCTGGACATCTGCTGGACTTCAGCAAGGGCAGCTGCCAAGTGCTTTTTCACGGGAGGAGTCCTACCAGGTAGGAAGAAATATCTGTGTGTCACATGGAACAATTGTTTTTGTTTCTGAAAATGCCTTTCAGAGAGATTGTGGGTTAGAAGGAATGGGGCCGGAGGTGTCCCTGTATCGTTGTGGGAAAAGGCACCTCCAGTCTCCAGATCAGGCCTGGGGAGAATTATTGTGATGGTGCAGGGAGATGATGTGATGAGGAGACTCTTGGTGTCTCCTGAGCACTGGTGAGGTCCCATGTGAGGTGTGGTGTGCAATTCGAGTCTCCCCGGTGTGAAAATGAAGTCAGCTTAGTGAGTTAGTGAATAGTGACCAGTTCAGAACCAGCAAGATTCCAAACGGGTTGCTAAATAATTCCTGGATGGGAAACTGGGAGGGCTGGGAGTCGCAGGGGACGAGGGTGGACATGGGTGTGTCATCAGTGTGTGCAAATCCCTGATGGCAGAGGATGAAGGTGAGGGAGCCTGACTGTTCTCAGCAGTGCCCACGTGCAGGACAAGAGGGCAAGGGCAGAGGAAAACCAGATGGAATGCAATTGCTAAAGAAGGCAAGAAGTTCTCATTTTGAGCGTGGTCACATCGTGGAAAAGGTGTTGGACGGTTGGCCCTGGGAGATGCAATACTGAACTGTCCATGGTGCTGGGAGTCCTGCCCATCTTGGTCTTGCTGGAGCAGGGAAGTTGAAGCTCTTGCACTCCAGATTTCCTGCCCAAATGGAGGATTTTGGGACTCTTACTGCTGGAAGGGTTCAAAAGTCCTGGTGGGGAAGAGAGTTTGTCATGTGTATACTGACACAGAGTGACTTGACCAGGGCTGTACCCAGGAGAGCATGGATGTGTGCAAGGCTTTGGTCTCTCAGATGATGGGTTTGTTCATGATCTTGAAGGTGTTCCCTCCTGTGCTTCCTATGCCGGTCGTTTTTATTAGTTGTATTTACATATTTATGAGGGAAGGAGTTGTTGCACATAGCCCAAATGCCTGTTGAGGCCTGGAATGTGCTTGGTAAGGATGTGAGACCACTGGAATTCCAGAAGAACAGGAGGTGTATCCGGCTTTGATGCAGGAAAACTTTATTGAGGCACAAGAATGAAGAGACAGGAGAAAGAGAAGATGGAATCTGTTGCAAGGTGCAAGTAGGACAACGATCAGCCAAGGTGCTTGGCTTGTAGAATTTGTCACCAGAGGTCTGAGCTGGTGGCGTCAGGGGTGGTGCTGAGCGCCCTTAGCAGTTGTAGCCATAGCCCCTCCTGCCATAGCAGCCCAGGCCTCCCAGCCCATAGCCCTGCCCGTAGCCGAATCCACAGCCATAGCCAAGGCCGTAGCCAAAGCCACCAAATCCGCCAGAGATGGGCTGTCCCTGCACACTGAGCTCAGTGCCCACGGCAGCCGAGGAGGTGGATCCGACGGCGGTGTTCTGGGGGAAGGAGGTCATGATGGGTCCTGGCAGGGTGACCAGCACAGGGGAAGGGTTGATGATGACGCGGGAATCCTGGCATTGCAGGGCACAGGGCTCGTTGCAGCTGTTGGCCAGCGGGGTGGGTCCACAGGGACTGCAGCGGTTGTAGCAGGCCATGGGTGTGGTGTGGAGGGTGCCTGGAAAAGAGGGGGGTGAGGCAGGGCAGGTGTGGTGATGGGCAGGGATGCAGGAGAGTGAGGGAGTGTGGAGGCTGTTGTGGGGCTGTGGGGCGGCGTGAGGGCTGCTGAGGCTGGCGCAGAGGGTGCTGTCAGAGAGGGGCCAGGGGTGCAGGAGCAGGAGGGTCAGGGGACTGAGACTCACCTGGTTCTTGGAAGAAGCAGGAGGTGTGAGAAGATATGTGTGAGGGAGAGAGGCTCTGGGCCGGCTTTTATGCTGGTTCTGGAGGGGCGGGACAGCCTTGTCCCATGGCCTTGGGCCATTTTGAGGCAGCAGCTCTTGGCTGCCCCAGCCTGGTGAGTCATGAGGTGGGGAGTGTTTTCCTTCATGCCATTCTGTAATTCCATGTCCTGCTCTTGATGCTGTTTCCATTTGACCTTGGCAGCAGCATTAATAAATTGGTATTTGGGCAGATTGGATTGTTCCATGCATGTCAGGGAGGTGTGAATGAACAACCCAAGCCCTGAAGATCTACAATGTCATCAGTGATGTCATTTTGTGGCACTTGTGTGCTGTGGTTTGCGGGTGCCTTGTGAAGACTGGGACTCTGTTCCATGACACTGCATGTCCATCAGTCATTGTGCTGCACCCAGGAATGCTGAGGGAGCTGCTGATGTCCTGGGGCAGTCACTCTGCAATAGCTTGGCAAGAACCCAATGCCTGCAAGCCTTTCATGATAGATGAAAGAGAACTCATGGCCTTTTGTCTTGAATGGGATCAAGAGAGAGGACGTTTAAAATGAGAGGCTGTTCAGGCTGAACATATTCCAATATTAGGATCCATTTGGATTTCTCCAATTCACATGACAATGTCCTCTGCCATTTAAACTGTTTTCCTTGACCTTGTTAAGAAATCCATTAAGGGAACAACAAACTGGGCTTGATCCCTTTTTTCCCAGACTCTCTGTCACATCAATTAGCTTATTCCGCATTCAAGCCACAAGTTTCATCACTCATGACCTGTAATTGTTCACATTGTGTTCCTGTAAGCAAATAATTAGTAATGGAGCATCAGTGAGCTCCTCTGTCCTTCCCTGCCAAGGTGGGTGTGCGTCTTTGTGGAATTGTGCAATTCCATATCCAGCTCCCGAGGCCCTGTCCATCTGTGGCAGTAACTTTTAATTGCGACTATGAAGAGGTCAAATTTTTCTGTTGGTGGTTCATGTCAGGGAGGGCTGAAGACGTGACCCAAGCTTTGGAGAGGTGGGGTGTCATCACTGTGGTCACCCCAGTGCCCTCGTGTGCTGTGGTTTGTGGGTGCCTTCTGAAAAATGACCCCCAATTTCTCACATTTCTGGTAGGCTGGCCTGGGCTGTGCAGCTGGGCCAAGGAGGAGATGCTGCACCTTCCATTGCCTTCCATCCCTCCATGGATTGATCCCAGTTGGCAAATGCTGACCTCAGACCTCACCTTTCAATTTGAACGTGCTCAGTGGGTGCTTGGGTGATAGTCCAGCCTCAGAGGTTTTGATATTTTCGGTCATTCCTAGAGCAGAGTGCCAAAGGCTGGGGCCAACTGTGATTGTCAGAAGGAGGATTTGGAGGTTAACCCGGGTTGTTGGCGACAAGAATTGCATGATCCTCAACAACCCAGGTGAGTCCAGGTTGTGTCTGTGCCCAGGGCAGTGGACTCAGAAGAGTCTTAAGGGCTGGGGCCAGTGGCTTGTGGTCAGTGTCCCAAAGTCCAGATGGCAGGAAGTCCCCAGTGCTGAGCCCCCGGCCAACACTGAAAACTTTCTGGGTTCTGGACATCTGCTGGACCTCAGCAAGGGCAGCTGCCAAGTGCTTTTTCACGGGAGGAGTCCTACCAGGTAGGAAGAAATATCTGTGTGTCACATGGAACAATTGTTTTCATATCTGAAAATGCCTTTCAGAGTGATTGTGGGTTAGAAGGAATGGGGCCGGAGGTGTCCTTGTATCATTGTGGGAAAAGGCACCTCCAGTCTCCAGATCAGGGCTGGGGAGAATTGTTGTGATGGTGCAGGGAGATGATGTGATGAGGAGACTCTTGGTGTCTCCTGAGCACTGGTGAGGTCCCATGTGAGGTGTGGTGTGCAATTCGAGTCTCCCCGGTGTGAAAATGAAGTCAGCTTAGTGAGTTAGTGAATAGTGACCAGTTCAGAACCAGCAAGATTCCAAAATGGTGGATCATTCCAGGATGGGAAACTGGGAGAGCTGGGAGTTGCAGGGGATGAGGGTGGACATGAGGGTGTCATCAGTGTGTGCAAATCCCTGATGGCAGAGGATGAAGGTGAGGGAGCCTGACTATTCTCAGCAGTGCCCACGTGCAGGACAAGAGGGCAAAGGGCAAAGGGAAACCAGATGGAATGCAATTACTAAAGAAGGCAAGAAGTTCTCATTTTGAGCGTGGTCACATCGTGGAAAAGGTGTTGGATGGTTGGCCCTGGGAGATGCAATACTGAACTGCCCATGGTGCTGGGAGTCCTGCCCATGTTGGTCTTGCTGGAGCAGGGAAGTTGAAGCTCTTTCACACCAGATTTCCGGCCCAAATGGAGGATTTTGGGACTCTCATTGCTGGAAGGGTTCAAGAGTCCTGGTGGGGAAGAGAGTTTGCCAAGATTGTGCTGGTACAGAGGGACTTGTCCAGGGCTGTACCCAGAAGAGCATGGATGTGTGCAAGGCTTTGGTCTCTCAGATGATGGGTTTGTTCATGATCTTGAAGGTGTTCCCTCCTGTGCTTCCTATGCCAGATGTTTTTAATAGTTGTATTTACATATTTTTGAAGGAAGGAGTTGTTGCACATAGCCCAAATGCCTGTTGAGGCATGGAATGTGCTTGGGAAGGATGTGAGACCACTGGAATTCCAGAAGAACAGGAGGCATATCAGGCTTTGATGCAGGAAAACTTTATTGAGGCACAAGAATGAAGAGACAGGAGAACATAGGAGATGGAATCTGGTACGAGGAGCTAGTCAGAGAACCATCAGCCAAGGTGCTTGGCTTGTAGGATGTGTTGCCAGAGGTCTGAGCTGGTGGCGTCAGGGGTGGTGCTGAGGGCCCTTAGCAGTTGTAGCCATAGCCCCTCCTGCCATAGCAGCCCAGGCCGTAGCCATAGCCCTGCCCGTAGCCGAATCCACAGCCATAGCCAAATCCACGGCCATAGCCAAGGCCGTAGCCAAAGCCACCAAATCCTCCAGAGATGGGCTGTCCCTGCACACTGAGCTCAGTGCCCACGGCAGCCGAGGAGGTGGATCCGACGGCGGTGCTCTGGGGGAAGGAGGTCATGATGGGTCCTGGCAGGGTGACCAGCACAGGGGAAGGGTTGATGATGACGTGGGAATCCTGGCATTGCAGGGCACAGGGCTCGTTGCAGCTGTTGGCCAGCGGGGTGGGTCCGCAGGGACTGCAGATGTTGTTGCAGGCCATGGGTGTGGTGTGGAGGGTGCCTGGAAAAGAGGGGGGTGAGGCAGGGCAGGTGTGGTGATGGGCAGGGATGCAGGAGAGTGAGGGAGTGTGGAGGCTGTTGTGGGGCTGTGGGGCGGCGTGAGGGCTGTTGACGCTGGGGCTGAGCGTGCTGTCAGAGAGGGGCCAGGGGTGCAGGAGCAGGAGGGTCAGGGGCTTGAGACTCACCTGGTTCTTAGAAGAAGCAGGAGGTGTGAGAAGATATGTGTGAGGGAGAGAGGCTCTGGGCTGGCTTTTATGCTGGTCCTGGAGGGGCGGGACAGCCTTGTCCCATGGCCTTGGGCCATTTTGAGGCAGCAGCTCTTGGCTGCCCCAGCCTGGTGAGTCATGAGGTGGGGAGTGTTTTCCTTCATGCCATTCTGTAATTCCATGTCCTGCTCTTGATGCTGTGTCCATTTGACCTTGGCAGCAGCTTTAATAAATTGGTATTTGGGCAGATTTGATTGTTCCATGCATGTCAGGGAGGTGTGAATGAACAACCCAAGCCCTGAAGATCTGCAATGTCTCCAGTGATGTCATTTTGTGGCACTCATGTTCTGTGGTTTGCGGGTGCCTTGTGAAGACTGGGACTCTGTTCCATGACACTGCATGTCCATCAGTCATTGTGCTGCACCCAGGAATGCTGAGGGAGCTGCTGATGTCCTGGGGCAGTCACTCTGCAATAGCTTGGCAAGAACGCAATGCCTGCAAGCCTTTCATGATAGATGAAAGAGAACTCATGGCCTTTTGTCTTGAATGGGATCAAGAGAGAGGATGTTTGAAATGAGAGGCTGTTCAGGCTGAACATATTCCAATATTATGATCCATTTGGATTTCTCCAATTCACATGACAATGTCCTCTGCCATTTAAACAGTATTCCTTGACCTTGTCAAGAAATCCATTAAGGGAACAACAAACTGGGCTTGATCCCTTTTTTCCCAGGCTCTCTGTCACATCAATTAGCTTATTCCGCATTCAAGCCACAAGTTTCATCACTCCTGACCTGTAATTGTTCACATTGTGTTCCTGTAAGCAAATAATTAGTAATGGAGCATCAGTGAGCTCCTCTGTCCTTCCGTGACAAGGTGGGTTTGCGTCTTTGTGGAATTGTGCAATTCCATATCCAGCTCCTGAGGCCCTGTCCATCTGTGGCAGTAACTTTTAATTGCAACTATGAAGAAGTCAAATTTTTCTGTTGGTGGTTCATGTCAGGGAGGGCTGAAGACGTGACCCAAGCTTTGGAGAGGTGGGGTGTCATCACTGTGGTCACCCCAGTGCCCTCGTGTGCTGTGGTTTGTGGGTGCCTTCTGAAAAATGACCCCCAATTTTTCACATTTCTGGTAGGCTGGTCTGGGCTGTGCAGCTGGGCCAAGGAGGAGGTGTTGCACCTTCCATTGCCTTCCATCCCTCCATGCATTGATCCCAGTTGGCAAATGCTGACCTCAGACCTCACCTTTCAATCTGAACATATTCAGTGGGTGCTTGGGTGATAGTCCAGCCTCAGAGCTTTTGATATTTTCGGTCTTCCCTAGAGCAGAGTGCCAAAGGCTGGGGCCACTTGTGATTGTCAGAAGTAGGATTTGGAGGTTAACCCGGGTTGTTGGCGACAAGAATTGCATGATGCTCAACAACCCAGGTGAGTCCAGGTTGTGTCTGTGCCCAGGGCAGTGGACTCAGAATAGTCTTAAGGTTTGGGGCCAGTGGTTTGTGGTCAGTGTCCCAAAGTCCAGATGGCGGCAAGTCCCCAGTGCTGAGCCCCCGGCCTACACTGAAAACTTTCTGGGTTCTGGACATCTGCTGGACCTCAGCAAGGGCAGCTGCCAAGTGCTTTTTCATGGGAGGAGTCATACCAGGTAGGAAGAAATATCTGTGTGTCCCTTGGAACAATTGTTTTTGTTTCTGAAAATGCCTTTCAGAGTGATTGTGGGTTAGAAGGAATGAGGCAGGAGGTGTCCCTGTATCCTTGTGGGAAAAGGCACCTCCAGTCTCCAGATCAGGACTGGGGAGAATTGTTGTGATGGTGCAGGGAGATGATGTGATGAGGAGACTCTTGGTGTCTCCTGAGCACTGGTGAGGTCCCATGTGAGGTGTGGTGCGCAATTTGAGTCTCCCCAGTGTGAAAATGAAGTCAGCTTAGTGAGTTAGTGAATAGTGACCAGTTCAGAACCAGCAAGATTCCAAACGGGTTGCAGAATAATTCCTGGATGGGAAACTGAGAGAGCTGGGAGTTGCAGGGGATGAGGGTGGACATGGGTGTGTCTTCAGTGTGTGCAAATCCCTGATGGCAGAGGATGAAGGTGAGGGAGCCTGACTGTTCTCAGCAGTGCCCACGTGCAGGACAAGAGGGCAAAGGGCAAAGGGAAACCAGATGGAATGCAATTGCTAAAGAAGGCAAGAAGTTCTTGTATTGAGAGTGGGCACGGAGTGGAAAAGGTGTTGGATGGTTGGCCCTGGGAGATGCAATACTGAATTGCCCATGGTGCTGGGAGTCCTGCCCATGTTGGTCTTGCTGGAGCAGGGAAGTTGAAGCTCTTGCACTCCAGATTTCCTGCCCAAATGGAGGATTTGGGGACTCTCATTGCTGGAAGGGTTCAAGAGTCCTGGTGGGGAAGAGAGTTTGCCAAGATTGTGCCGGTACAGAGGGACTTGTCCAGGGCTGTACCCAGGAGAGCATGGATGTGTGCAAGGCTTTGGTCTCTCAGATGATGGGTTTGTTCATGATCTTGAAGGTCTTCCCTGCTGTGCTTCCTATGCCAGACGTTTTTATGAGTCGTATTTACATATTTATGAGGGAAGGAGTTGTTGCACATAGCCCAAATGCCTGTTGAGGCATGGAATGTGCTTGGGAAGGATGTGAGACCACTGGAATTCCAGAAGAACAGGAGGCGTATCAGGCTTTGATGCAGGAAAACTTTATTGAGGCACAAGAATGAAGAGACAGGAGAAAGAGAAGATGGAATCTGGTACGAGGAGCTAGTCGGACAACCATCAGCCAAGGTGCTTGGCTTGTAGGATGTGTTGCCAGAGGTCTGAGCTGGTGGCGTCAGGGGTGGTGCTGAGCGCCCTTAGCAGTTGTAGCCATAGCCCCTCCTGCCATAGCAGCCCAGGCCGTAGCCATAGCCCTGCCCATAGCCGAATCCACAGCCATAGCCAAATCCACGGCCATAGCCAAGGCCGTAGCCAAAGCCACCAAAGCCACCAAATCCGCCAGAGATGGGCTGTCCCTGCACACTGAGCTCAGTGCCCACGGCAGCCGAGGAGGTGGATCCGACGGCGGTGCTCTGGGGGAAGGAGGTCATGATGGGTCCTGGCAGGGTGACCAGCACAGGGGAAGGGTCGATGATGACGCGGGAATCCTGGCATTGCAGGGCACAGGGCTCGTTGCAGCTGTTGGCCAGCGGGGTGGGTCCGCAGGGACTGCAGCGGTTGTAGCAGGCCATGGGTGTGGTGTGGAGGGTGCCTGGAAAAGAGGGGGGTGAGGCAGGGTCATGGAGGTTTGGGGGTTGTGATGGGGGGTATGGGTGTGTGCCTGGCATTTAGAGGCTTTTTTGGGGCTGGGGGAGGAGTGAGGGCTGCTGAGGTTGGACTGAGCGTGCTGGAAGAGAGGGGCCAGGGGTGCAGGAGCAGGAGGGTCAGGGGATGGAGGCTCACCTGGTTTTTGGCAGGAGGAGAAGGCTTGAGGAGAAGTGTGTGAGGGAGAGAGGCTCTGGGCTGGCTTTTATGCTGCTCCTGGAGGGGCGGGACAGCCTTGCCCCATGGCCTTGGGGCATTTTTGAGGCAGCAGCTCTTGGCTGCCCTAGCTTGGTGAGTCATGAGGTGGGGAGTGGTTTCCTTTCTGTAGTTCTGCAATTCTGTGTTCTTCCCTTGAGGCTGTGTCCATCTGACCTTGGCAGAACATCTTAACTGCGAGAATTGATGTCCATTATCTCATTGTTTATGGTGTGTGTTAGGACATCTAAGATACTCAGAAGAATCTTAGGGTAATTGGGGTGTTGTCAGTAAGGTCATTCCATGGCGTATTGATGACATCTCCTGTTTGCATTCTTGTGTCCTGCCTGAAAGAACTCCCAGATTTCTGACCTTGTCCTTATTTTGTGGATACTCCAATCCTGTCCATGTCATGGTGTCCCTGCAGCACTCTCAGTCAACCATGTCCACATCCTTCTTCCACCAGGGATCCCTACCAGTGTTGGGGACCAGGACAGTCCACTCCCTCAACCTTTCTGAAGCTCAGGCACATGGGTTTCAAGGGTGGATTAATCAAAGGATGGGGAACTGTGCTCCTCATGTGTCTTGTTCTCCTTATCCTTCAGCATTTTTCCTTTCCATGGGTCAGGCACAGTCTAGCACTGGGACCCCACAGTGTGACCTTGCTTGTCACAGCTGAGACGAGAGCTGTGGATGAACCAACTCAAGACTTTGGGCAGCATGGGAGGCCATCCTGAATCACAGTGATTGATTTCCCATCTCCAGCAGGAAAGGCTGGGAATATAGACAGGCTCTGAATGTTGGCAACATGGTGGGGATGGAGAGAAAGGTCATTTCCTCACAAGCAGTGCTCCTGCAAAGCCAGACAATCCTGGCAGAGCTGTGATGCCTTGGGGCCCCCCTTCACAATGTGTGGCAGTGTTTGAGGGTCCCCAGGACGAGGGAAGAGATGAGAATCTTGACTCCATGTTTCAGAAGGCTGATTTATTATTTTATTATATATATTATATTAAAAGAAAATTATATATTAGACTATACTAAAGAAAGAGAGAGAGAAGACCTCAGAAAGCTAGAAAGGAATGAATAATAAAATCTTGTGACCGACCACAATCCCGACACAGCTGGACCTGTGATTGGCCATTAATTAAAAACACGTCACATGCTGGGTTAACAATTTTCCAAATCACATCCCAAAGTAGCAAAACATGGAGAAGCTGAAGCTTCCCAGCTACTCAGGAGAAAAGATCCTAGCAAGAGGATTTTTCAGAAAATATGTCTGTGACAACAATGCACCCAAAAACCAGGACACACCAGTGCCTTGGGGTGACCTCACTGATGACACCCCATCTCTCCAAGGCTTTGGACATGTCTCCAGCCCACCATGACACATGGCATCAACACCTGCCCTTAACCTCTAAGACACTTAAAATCTGCCGCCAAGGTCAGGTGGACATGCCTCAAAAGAAAGACATGGAGCTGCAGAATTCCACAAAGGAATGCCCACACCATGACATAAGAGAGAAGACGACTGTGCTGACCAACCATCAGTAATTACTGGGTTTTTCTAGCAGGAACAGATTATTAAGACTAAAAGGATATGAGATATGAAAAGTTATGGGATGAATGCGGATTAAAGGCAAGAACATCACAGGCCAGCCTGGGAAAAAAAGGATCAAGCTGGATTGTTTAATGGATTTCTTAATGAGGTCAGGGAATATGCTTTAAATGACAGAGTACAATGTCAAGTAAAGATGAGAAGTCCAAATGGACCATGACACCAGAACAAGTTCAACCAGACCAGCCTCTGCTTTTCCAGATGTTCTCTCTTGATTCAGTTCAAGACACAAGGCCATGAGATCTCTTTAATCTGTAGGAACACTCCTAATTCATGATAATATTTCCATGTTATTGCAGAGTGACATTCCCAGGACATCAGCAGCTCCCTCAGCATTCCTGGGTGCAACACAGTGACTGATGGACATCCAGTGGCACAGAGAAGAGTCCCAGTCTTCAAAAGGCACCCACAAACCACAGCACACGAGTGCCACAAAATGACATCACTGATGATATCGCAACTCTGCTGGGCTCTGGTTGTTTATTCAGCACTCCCTGACTCACATGGAACAATCAAATCCACCCAAATACCATCTCTCACTTCAAAGCTGCTGTCAAGGTCAGATGGACACAGACTCAAGAACCAATCATGACACTGCAGAAGTCTATGAATAAAAATACCCCCCACCTCATGACTCATCAAGCTGGGCCAGGCAACAGCTGCTGGTTAAAAAATGCCCCAAGGCCATGGGACAAGGCTGTTCTGTCCCTCCAGGATCAGCATAAAAGCCAGCCCAGAGTCTCTCTCCCTCACACACTTCTCCTCAAGCCTTCTCCTCCTGCTCCTCAGGACAACCAGGTGAGTCTCAAGCCCCTGACCCTCCTGCTTCTCCCCACCTTGGTCCCTCTCTTCCAGCACGGTCAGCCACAGCCTCAGCAGCCCTCACTCCTCCCCACAGCCCCACAACAGCCTCCACACTCCCTCACCCCTCATGCACCCCCGTGCCTCTGTCCTGCCTCACCCCCCTCTCTCTTCCAGGCACCCTCCACACCACACCCATGGCCTGCTACAACCGCTGCAGTCCCTGCGGACCCACCCCGCTGGCCAACAGCTGCAACGAGCCCTGTGCCCTGCAATGCCAGGATTCCCACATCATCATCAACCCTTCCCCTGTGCTGGTCACCCTGCCAGGACCCATCATGACCTCCTTCCCCCAGAGCACCGCCGTCGGATCCACCTCCTCGGCTGCCGTGGGCACTGAGCTCAGTGTGCAGGGACAGCCCATCTCTGGCGGATTTGGCTTTGGCCTTGGCTACGGCCTTGGCTATGGCCGTGGATTTGGCTACGGGCTGGGCTATGGCTGTGGGTATGGCTATGGGCTGGGAGGCCTGGGCTGCTATGGCAGAAGGGGCTATGGCTACAACTGCTAAGGGCCCTCAGCACCACTCCTGACACCAACCACCCACTCCTTGGAACACACCCCAGGTGTTGCAGACGCCTTTCTGGGCCAAAGCTGTCAACTGGCTCAGCACTTCCAGCTCCTGCTCTCAGGGCACTGGGCAAGGCAGCAGCCAAGGGCCCACCCCACGCTGCCTGCAAACATGGCCCATCTGCCTCCTGCTCTTCTCTCACTCCCTCTCAGCTCTGTCCAGCTCCCTCTACTGCAAATCTCTTCTCCCAAGCCAGAGACCATTGGGAATCTTCACCATCAGGTTGCTTCTATTGTGGAACAGGAAGGCCTTGATGCTCTGACTGAATCACCAGCAAGCAAAGGAGCTCAGCTGATGGTCGCCCTACTTGCACCTCAGACCAGCTCCTTTCCTCTTGCCACTCATGACCTCTCACTCTTTTTTTGCCTCAATAAAATTCTCTTGCATTGCAGCGTTGTTATGTCTCCTTTTCCTTCACGGGCACACACTGGCACAGTTTGCTCTTCCCTTGGATACCACAAACCCTTCACCTGTGTGATCCTATGCCTGGATACTCCAAGGCAGATCTATCCCTACCTGTGACACAAGCTTCTTCTGGGCCATGTTTGTACATTGGCTACACAGCTGTTGGTCCAGTCCCTCACTGTCTCTTTAGCCCTTATACAGATCCACACGAGCAGGTCCTTACCCTTGAGGCCCCAGAGTTGAGCACAGAACTCCAGTCTCAGTAGAGCAGAGCAGAGGGTCAGAATTCCCTCCTCACCTGCTGCCCACACTGTGGCCATGAGCCCATGGCATGGGCAGTTTCTGTTTGGTGTGTTCACATGGCCAGGCCATGTCCAATTCTTCATCCACCAAAACCCCAAGTCCTTCTCCTCGAGGATGTTCTTAATTGACTCATTAGGCATCCAACATCCATTACTGAGATTGCTCCAAATCAGATTTAGGATGCTGCACTTCATCCTGTTCACCTTCATAACAATCACACCACCCCAGCCTGTCAAGAGCTCTCTGGATGCTCTCCCTTCCCTCCAGACAATCAAGCACGCTGCTCACCTTGATGTCATTCCCATTCTTGCTGAGGGGACACTCAGTTCCCTGTGCCTGACAAAATGGGAAGTGATATTGTTCCCAATACGAGCTTCTGCAGGTCACCACTCATCCCTGTTCCCCTCACAGACATGGAGCTACTGACCACAACTCTGTGAGTGAGACCATCCTGTCCATTTTCCACCCCACAGGTGATGTTCCAGCTATCAACTCCACATCTCTCCAGGTCAGAGATAAGCATGTTTTCTGCCACAGGAAGAAATGCTTTGCACAAGTCCACGTACATGATATCAGTTGCTCTTCCATCATTCACCAGTGTTGGAACCCCATCAAACTTTTCAGAAAGAATTTGCCCTTCATGAAAATGGGAGCGGCAACAGGGGAGGGGTGAGCCAGGCCTTTGGGGCCTTGAGATGTGGCAAGTGCCCAGAGCTGAGGCCACTTCCCTTGGAGTGTTTCCCTTGAGGAAATGGTGCTTGGCTGAGCTCTGTGTCTGCTCTGTGCCAATGACTCAGCCTGGCATTGAGAGGAGAGAGCTGTGGCTGCTGTTGGACACAACCCTTTTGTGAAACCTTTGATGCTCCTTCCCATTCTACACTCTGAGAGCAGCTGAGCAGGTCCAGGTGGCCTGAGAGTGCAGTGAGTGGCCTGAGAGTGGCTGAGGGGCTGAGTCCAGAGGTGTCTGACCAGTGGTCCAAAGTGCAAATGGAGGTGAATCCCCAATACTGCAGCCCAGGAGTCGGATCCATGGGCCCAACTGTGTTCAGCATCCTAAATAATGAGCTGGGCAGTGTTGTCCCCTCAGACACGTAGCAATCTCGGAAATGGGTAATAGAGAGGTCATGAGTTGGTTGAGAGCATGCTGGAGGAGGACTTGGGGTGTTGGTGGATGAAGAATTGGACATGCCCTGGCCATGTGCACTCACAGACCAAAACTCCCCATGCCCTGGACTCATCACCACAGCGTGGACAGCAGGTGAGGGGAGATTCTGACCCTCTGCTCAGCTCTTCAGAGACTGGAGATGTGTATTCAACCCTGGGCACCCAAGGATATGAAAGATACGGGCCTGCTGAAGCAGAGCTGTAGATGACCCTGGAAGATGATGAGGGTCTGGAGCAACTGGTGTCCAGCCAAAGTGAAAACAAGACCCATATACAGCTTCTATTAGAGACAGAGATAGACCTGCATTCGTGTGTCCAGGCCTGGGAACAAGCAAGGGAAGTCTGAAATGCACCAGAAAGGCAAAGTGTGGCTGTGTGTGTCAGCGAAGGAAAGGAGACATCTGAGGCTGTAATGCAAGAGAACTTTATTGAGCTAAAAGAACAGTGGAAGGTTGTTAGGATCCACTGGAAAAGAGAAGGGCAAGTAGGGGGTGCAAGGAGGGTGACCATCAGCCAAGATCCTTGGCTTGCAGGCGGTTCAGTCAGAGCACCAAGGCCTTCCTGTCCCACAGTGGGAGCAGCCCAATGGAGTTGCCCAATGGTCTCTGGCTTGGGAGAAAAGGGGTTTACAGCTCTGGACAGAACTGAAGGCACAGTGTAGAGCACAGAGAGGCAGAAGAGGAGGAGGAAGATGGGCCATGTTTACAGGCAGCCCAGGCTGGTCCTTTGGCTGCTGCCTTGCTTGGTGACCTGAGAGCAGGAGCTGGAAGTGCTGAGCCCATTTGAGAGCCTTGGCCCAGAGATGTGTCCTCAGTGCCTGAGATGTATTCCAGGGAGTGGGTGGTTGGTGTCAGTGGTGGTGCCAAGGGCCCTTAGCAGATGTAGCCATAGCCCCTCCTGCCATAGCAGCCCAGGCCTCCCAGCCCATAGCCAAATCCACGGCCATAGCCAAGGCCATAGCCAAAGCCACCAAATCCGCCAGAGATGGGCTGTCCCTGCACACTGAGCTCAGTACCCAGAGCAGCCGAGGAGGTGGATCCGACGGCGGTGTTCTGGGGGAAGGAGGTCATGATGGGTCCTGGCAGGGTGACCAGCACAGGGGAAGGGTTGATGATGACGCGGGAATCCTGGCATTGCAGGGCACAGGGCTCGTTGCAGCTGTTGGCCAGCGGGGTGGGTCCGCAGGGACTGCAGCGGTTGTAGCAGGCCATGGGTGTGGTGTGGAGGGTGCCTGGAAGAGAGGGGGGTGAGGCAGGGCAGGGGTGTGGATGTGCGTGGGGCAGTGATGCAGGAGGGTGAGGGAGTGTGGAGGCTGTTGTGGGGCTGTGGGGAAGGATGAGGGCTGCAGAGTCTGGAGCAGAGTGTGTTGAAAGAGAGGGGCCAGGGGTGCAGGATCAGGAGGGTCAAGGGCTTGAGGCTCACCTTGTTGTCTGCAGGAGCAGGAGGAGAAGGCTTGAGGAGAAGTGTGTGAGGGAGAGAGGCTCTGGGCCGGCTTTTATGCTGCTCCTGGAGGGGCGGGACAGCCTTGTCCCATGGCCTTGAGGCATTTTTGAGGCAGCAGCTCTTGGCTGGCCCAGCCTGGTGTGTCATGAGGTGGGGAGTGTTCTCCATCACTGAATTCTGCAGTGTCATATCCTGCCCTTGAGTCTCTGTCCATCTGACCTTGGAGGGAGCTTTAGAGTCAGAGTTGATCTTTAGGTAGATTTGGTTGTTAGATATATGTCTGTGAGGGTTGAATAAACAAACAGAGATCAGCAGAGGTGCAATGCCATCAGTGGGCCTTGTGTGCTCTGGTTTGGGGGTGCCTTTTGAAGACTGGGACTCTATTTGGTGCCACTGGATGTCCATCAGTCATTGTGTTTCTCTCAGGAATGCTGAGGGAACTGCTGATGTCCTGGGAAGGTCACTCTGCAATAACTTGGAAATGTCCCAGTGCCTGGGAGTTCTTCCTGATGGAAGAAAGTGGGCTCTTTTTCATGTGTCTTGAATGGGATTGGGAGAGGGTCTTGGAAAGTAGAGGCTGTTCAGGCTGCACTTGTTCCCATGTTATTGTCCATTTAGATTTCTAAAATTTAACCAACAAACTATGCTATCATTCAAAGCATATTTCTTGATCTCATTTAGAATTCCAATAGCCAACAAGAAATGCAGGCCCATCCCTTTTTCCCAGGTGTGCGTAATGTCAATTCATTTATTCTACATTCAAGCCAAAGAGTTTCATAACTTATATCCTGTAAATGTAATATTGTGTTCCTATTAGCAAAAAGGACTAATTACTAATGGACAGTTATTGAGTTGCTCCTTCCTTCTCTGTCATGGTTCTGGCATTCCTCTGTGTGACTCTGCCATTCTACATCCTTCTCTTTAGGCTGTGTCCATCCGACCTTGGCGGCAGCTTTTAAGTGTGAGTATTAGAGGTTAAATGTTGGTCTTGATGGTTTATGTCAAGATGGGTTGAAGACGTGACCAAAACTTTGTGGAGATGGAGTGTCATCAGTGAGGTCACCCCATGGCACTGGTGTGCTGTGTTTTATGTGCGTGTGGTGAAGAGGGACCCCATTTCCTCATGGCGCTTTTCACAGAATTCACAGAATTCACAGAATCACTGGGTTGGAAGAGACCTTCAAGATCATCAAGTCCAATTCATGCCCTAACTCCTCAACTAAACCATGGCACCGAGTGCCACATCCAGTCTTGTTTTAAACACATCCAGGGATGATGACTCCACCACCTCCCCAGACAGGCCATTACAGTACTTTATCACTCTTTCACTGAAAAACTTTTTGCTAGTATCCAACCTATATTTCCCTTGATGCAGCTTGAGACTGTGTTTGTCTCATTCTGTCAGAATGTGGGGAAAGAGACCAACCCCCACCTGACTACAACCACCCTTCAGGAAGTTGTAGACTGATAAGGTCATCTCTGAGTCCCCTTTTCTCCAGGCTAAACAACCCCAGCTCCCCTTTTTAGGCTGCTCTAAGCTTTGCAGGTGTTCTGGGGGTGAGCACCTGCACCTTTGATCATGTTCTCCTCCTCCCTACCTTGGCTGCATCTTTCCAGGCTTCTCTGTATTCCTGGCCTTTACCATTGGAGATGGGAAAGCAATCCACATGACTTAGGGAGGTGTCCTGTGCTCCTCACAGTCCTGTGTGGGTTCATCCGTAGCGCTCATCTCAGCTGGGCCCAGCAAGGTCACACTGTGGGGTCCCATTGCTGGGCTCTGCCTGACACATGGAAAGGAAACCTCGTGGAGGATGAGAAGAAGAAGCATGAGGGGAACAATTACTCATCTGTTGGTTTGTCAACCCTTCAAACTCATGTTTCTGCAGTTTAGAGATAAGGATGTCCTGTGGGGCTGGTTTAAGGGCCTGGTGGAATTCCAGGAAGGCGACGCCAGTTGCCATTCCCTTGCCAAAAATAGCGTTTGACCTTGTGATCCTGCTGGAGCATAAATGGATCGTGAGGCGGCCATGGAGCCTCTGATGTAAAAAGCTCCAACAATTACCAGGAGAGAATTAGGAAATACGTAATAAGAAAAGTAACACAAGGAAGATGAGTAGGTCAACTGTTGTGTACCACTGATGGGGCTGCAGAGTGCAACAAGGACATGGTTCACCAAGAGCAGTGCCAGGAGACCAATGGGACTGGAGTACCCTTTAAACAAGAAGTTGACAGAGCTGAGGACTCTCTCAAGCAGGAGGAAAGAAGGCAAATGGGACATGATGTCATTATTCCATGGCGTGTCCTCATCGATGAAACATCAGTTGTCCTCAGGGTTGTTTGAATCTTCTACATGTCCTGAAAGGCACCAGCAACAAGAAAATGGTCACTAATTCTTGCAATTAAAAGCTGCCAACAAGGTCAGATTGACACATCCTCAGGGTCAGGACATGGAATTGCAGAAGTGCATGAAGGAAAATACTCCACACCTCATGACTCACCAGGCTGGGCCAGCCAAGAGCTGCTGCCTCAAAAATGCCCCAAGGCCATGGGACAAGGCTGTCCCACCCCTCCAGGATCAGCATAAAAGCCAGCCCAGAGCCTCTCACACTCACACACTTCTCCTCTCGCCTTCTCCTCCTGCTCCTGCTGACAACCAGGTGAGTCTCAATCCCCTGAACCTCCTGCTCCGGCATCCCTGATCTCTCTCTTCCAGCACTCTCAGCCCCAGCCTCTGCAGCCCTCATGGCTCCCCACAGCCCCACAACAGCCTCCTCACTCCCTCACCCTGCTGACACTTTGCTCCTTGCACCCCCACGCCTCTACCCTGCCTCACCCTCTCTCTTCCAGGCACCCTCCACCCCCATGGCCTGCTACAACCGCTGCAGTCCCTGCGGACCCACCCCGCTGGCCAACAGCTGCAACGAGCCCTGTGCCCTGCAATGCCAGGATTCCCACGTCATCATCAACCCTTCCCCTGTGCTGGTCACCCTGCCAGGACCCATCATGACCTCCTTCCCCCAGAGCACCGCTGTCGGATCCACCTCCTCGGCTGCCGTGGGCACTGAGCTCAGTGTGCAGGGACAGCCCATCTCTGGCGGATTTGGTGGCTTTGGTGGCTTTGGCTACGGCCTTGGCTATGGCCGTGGGTTTGGCTATGGCTGTGGATTCGGCTACGGGCAGGGCTATGGCTACGGCCTGGGCTGCTATGGCAGAAGGGGCTATGGCTACAACTGCTAAGGGCCCTCAGCACCACCCCTGACACCAACCACCCACTCCCCGGAACTCATCTCAGGCCCTGAGGATGCCTCTCTGTGCTAAGACTCTCAAATGTGTTTAGCAGCTTCTTCTCTCAGGCTACCAAGCAAGGCAGCGGGCCACACTGCCTGCAAACATGGCCCATTTGCCTCCTGCTCTTCTCCTGCTCCCTGCTCTGCATCGTCCCTTTGGCTCTGTCCAGTCCCCTGTGGACAAACCCCTTCTCCCAAGCCAGAGACCATTGGGCATCTCCACCATTCTGCTGCTCCCACTGTGGGCAGGAAGTCCTTGATGCTCTGGCCAAACCTGCAAGCCAAGGGGCCTTGGTTGTTGGTTCCTCTCCTTGTACCTCAGCCGGGCCTCTTCCACTTAACTGCTCATGACTTTCACTGTTCTTTATGCCTCAATAAAATTCTTTGGCATTGCACATTGTGAAGTGTCCTCTTCCTTCATGGGCACACACTGGCACACTTTGCTCTTCCCTTGGATCCCACAAACCCTTCACTTGCTCGATCCCAGGCCTGGATACATGAATGTAGATCCATCCCTGCCTCTGATAGAAGACATGTATGGCTGGACACTTTGGCTGGACACCAGTTGCTCCAGACCCTCACCATCTTCCAGGGTCATCTACAGCTCTGCTCAAGCATGTCCATGTCTTCCGAGTACACATCTCCAGTCTCAGAAGAGCAGACCAGAGGGGCAAAATTCCCCTCTCACCTACTGCCCACACTGTGCTGATGAGCCCAGGACATGAGGAGTTTCTGGTCTGTGAATGTTCATGGCCAGGGCATGTTCAATTCTTCATCCCCCAGCATCCCAGGTCCTTCTCCTCTGGGCTGCTCTCAACCCCTGCATTGTCCAGTCTACAGCCCTGTTTGGCATTGCTCCAAACCAAGTGCAACTTGGCCACATTCAGCTTCATGAAAATGACATTATTCCACTGTCCCAACCTGTTCCAGCCTCTCTGGATGCCATCCCTTCCCTCCAGACAACCAACTGCACGACTCAGCTTATTCTGGCCACTGATTTTGCTGAACATCCCACTCAATCCCACCATCCATGTCCCTGACAAAGATGGGAAATAATGCTGGTCCCAATAGGTGTAAGAGCTTAAATGAGAGATGTGGGACTCCAGGCGGCTCTTCAAAAGCAGTTTATTACATCCAAGACATTACATCAGTCTAAAGTCGTGAGTGACAGAGCCTGTGCCTGCAGCTGTCAGCTCCAGCTGTAAGCGAGCGGAAAGACATTTTAGTTTTAGTTACAATGCATTATGTACTTTTCTTTGCTGAACATCTTAATACAGTAGAACCAATCTATACCTTAACTTTTATCTATAGCCTATCATAACTACTATAATTACCATATTCATGCTCCTATTCTCTAATCACTAAAAGTTAGTACATTACAATTTAAGCTAGAAGTTGTTTTTCAGTTTTCTTGCAGTAAAAAATGCAGAGACCTTTTTTCTGCTTGCAACATTTGCTAACTTGTTTGGTTGTGCTATCTTTCTGCTTAGTAAAAATGTCTTCTTGTTTGAGTTGGGTTTATCCTTTGCTCTAAGTAATAAAAACCCCTTCTAACTAACATACCCTTTGCCTCCTTAGTAATCCAGTAAAACTAGCTCAACAATTCTTTTCTTCTATATCAAAACTTGCTTGCATCTCTATTCCTTCATCAAACTCTACATTTAAAAATCTTTATGCTAAGCATACATATCTGTGAGATTTTCTTGTCAAACTTTCATCCTTCCCAACAAATAGGAGCTTCTGCCTGTCACCAGTCATCCCTTTTCCCCACAGTCCTCTTTGAGTCAGACCATCCCATCCATTCCTTATCCACCACATGGTCCAACCACAACTCCACATCTTTCCAGAGTGAATGTGCAGATGCTTTCTAGCACAGGAACAAATGCTGTGCACAAGCCCAGGTACATGATACTGTTCCCTCTTGCCTCCTCCAACAAGGCTGGAACCGATCCCAGCTCATTAAAAGATGCCACTTTTTAATGGACTGCCATTGGACACCTTTTAATCTGCCTGCCAAGGTCAGAGAGACACATTCCCAATAGCTGGATATGATACAGGAGAGCTGAGGGAAACAAAGTGCTTCCCACTTTATGATTTGACAGAGAAGTTGCCTGAAAAAATGCCCCAATGTCATGGCCAATGGCTGTCCCAAACCTTCAGCCCCAGATCATCCTCAAGGTCATACTCTGGATGTTATCCAGCAGAGTCTTGTCTTTCTTATTCCCAGTAAACCAGAGATAAAGAGAGTTCTCTAATGTGAGCAGAGAAGAGCAGAGGGGCAGAATCTCCCTTACCTGGAATGGAGCTGATGCCTGAGGTTTTAGCTTTTGTATTTTTCAGATTCTGTACTGCTTTGGTGTGTACTTTGGAGCTTCGCGTAAGGGGATGGTGAGCTCTCTTCACAGAGCAAGGAGACAAAACAATTCCTTCTCTAGCTGGGGACCAAGGACAGCCAATCCAAATTTCAGGCCCAAGCGAATAAACAATAGTGGACTGAAGAGAGAAGAACAAGACGGATGGGATTTCATAAGCTAAAGCTGTAATTGGACAATTAACTCCAATAGGGAAATGGACCAGAACTTTTATAAGTGTGAGACCCCGTGACCTGTCATGCATTTTGTGACCATTTTGGGTTTATCTTGGGTGTAGCCCTGTCTGGGCTCTTGTGCTGCCCAAGGTGTGTCCATTGAGGCCTTCCTATAAATCCCTACTTTATTTTTTAACTTCATGTAGTCTCGGTTCTAGGTCAGCCTTCACAACGCATCAGTCCCAAACATGCAGGATACAGGATGGGTGATGAGGGGATTGAGAGCAGCCCCAAAGAGGAGGACTTTGGGTGTTGGTGGATGAAGATTTGGATGTGCCCCAGCCATGTGCACTCACTGACCAGAAACTCCTCCTGTATCCTGGGCTCATCCCAACAGCGTGGGCAGCACAAGAGAGTGGGGGAATCTCACCCTCTGCTCTCCTAAAAGCAGAACTCTGCATTGAGCTCTGAGCCCACAAAGACAAGGAAGACGTGGACCTGCTTGAGCAGATGGAGGCCTGGAAGATGATGAGAGTCAGCCTAGTTGGTGTCCAGCCAAAGGGAACACACAGCCTGGAGGAGGATGAGGGGCTTGTGTCAGAGGCAGGGATAGATCTCCATTGGTGTATCCAAGCCTGTGATTCAGTAGCTGAAGGTTTGATGGAATGCACTGGAAGAATCAAATGTGCCAGTGGGTAGTAGAACTGGGGAAGTAACACATGAAAGGGGTGTTGGAGCATGTTTTCACCTACCCCCACTGGTCTCTACAACCCTGGTACAGAATTGAGCAGGGATTGGAAGCATCTTGGGAGAAGAAAGAAGATGGACTCATCTGAAGCTATGATGCAGGAAAACTTTATTGAGGTAGAACAGTGAAAACTCAGGAGCAGCCAGAGGAAGGGAGCTGGTCTGAGGTGCAAGTAGGGCAACCATCAGCCGAGCTGCTTTGTTTGCAGGAGTTTGTGTCAGAATTTCTGCCTTACAGAAGGAGCAGCCCAGCAGAGGTGCTCAATGGTCTCTGGCTTGGGAGAAGGGGTTTGCAGCAGAGGAGACAGCCCACAGACAAAGGGGCAATGCAGAGCAGGGAATGGAGGAAGAGGAGGAGGCAGATGGGCCATGTTTGCAGGCAGCCTGCGCTGGGCCCTTGGCTGCTGCCTTGCTTGGTGCCCGGAGAGCAGGAGCTGAAAATGCTGAGCCCCATTTGAGAGCCTTGGCACAGGGATGTGTCTTCAATGCCTGAGATGTGTTCCAGGGAGTGGGTGGTTGGTGTCAGGGGTGGTGCTGAGGGCCCTTAGCAGTTGTAGCCATAGCCCCTTCTGCCATAGCAGCCCAGGCCTCCCAGGCCATAGCCAAATCCACGGCCATAGCCAAGGCCGTAGCCAAAGCCACCAAAGCCACCAAATCCGCCAGAGATGGGCTGTCCCTGCACACTGAGCTCAGTGCCCACGGCAGCCGAGGAGGTGGATCCGACGGCGGTGCTCTGGGGGAAGGAGGTCATGATGGGTCCTGGCAGGGTGACCAGCACAGGGGAAGGGTCGATGATGACGCGGGAATCCTGGCATTGCAGGGCACAGGGCTCGTTGCAGCTGTTGGCCAGCGGGGTGGGTCCGCAGGGACTGCAGCGGTTGTAGCAGGCCATGGGTGTGGTGTGGAGGGTGCCTGGAAGAGAGGGGGGTGAGGCAGGGCAGGGGTGTGGGAGTGCGAGGCGTGGTGATGGGAGAGGGTGAGGGAGTGTGGAGGCTGTTGTGGGGCCGTGGGGAGGCGTGAGGGCAGCCAAGGTTGGGGCTGAGCATGATGGAAGAGTGAGGCGAGAGGTGCAGGAGCAGGAGGGTTGGGGGTTTGAGACTCACCTGGTTGTCGGCAGGAGCAGGAGGAGAAGGATTGAGGAGAAGTGTGTGAGTGTGAGAGGCTCTGGGACAGCTTTTATGCTGCTCCTGGAAGGGTGGGACATCCTTGTCCTATGGCCTTGGGGCATTCACCAGCCAACAGGTCTTGCCTGGCCTGGTGAGTCATGAGGTGTGGAGTGTTTTCATTCCCACAACACTTCAGTGTCATATCCAGCTCTTGAGGCCATACCCATCTGACCTTGTCGGCAGCTTTAGGAGATGGCATTTGGGCGGATTTGATTGTTAGATGTGTGTCAGGAAGGGCTGAATAAACAACCAGAGCCCAGCAGAAACGCGATGTCATCAGCAAGGTAATTTTGTAGCACTCGTGTTCTGTGGTTTGTGGGTGCCTTGTGAAGACTGGGATTCTGTTCTGTGCCTCTGGATGTCCATCAGTCACTGTGCTGCACCCAGGAATGCTGAGGGAGCTGCTGATGTCCGGGGGAGGTCACTGTGTAATATCTAGGAA
This sequence comes from Agelaius tricolor, assembly GCF_023055355.1. Taxonomy (NCBI): domain Eukaryota; kingdom Metazoa; phylum Chordata; class Aves; order Passeriformes; family Icteridae; genus Agelaius; species Agelaius tricolor. Next base: position 95,201,277 of record NW_027269262.1, on the reverse strand, counting down.
AGGTTCTGGTGCCTGGGAGCTGCTCCTGATTTCTGAAATATTCTTTGTTCTCTTGTGTCTTCAATGTGAGCAAGAGGGAGAACCTGGAAAACAAGAGGGTGTTTAGGCTGAACGTGTTCCATCATTATGGTCCATTTGGATTTCTGAAATTTACTCAACCATGTACTCTGTCAATTAAAGTGTATTCCATGGCCTCATTAAGAGATCCCATAAATAAAAACAAACCAGTCTTGATCCCTTTCTTCCCCAAACTGATCTGTGACATCAATTCACTTATTCCACATTCAAGCCACAAGGTGTCATAACTTATAATCATTAGTCCTAATGTTTTGTTCCTGTAAGCAAAACCCAATAATTAGTAATGGACACCCAGCAAGCTCCTCTTTCCTTCTTTGCATGGTTTGGCTGTTCCTTTTGTGGAATTGTGCAATTTCACGTTCTGCTCCTGAGGCCATCTCCACCTGACCTTGGTGATACTTTTTAGTTGCAAGAATTAAAGACCAAGGTGTTGTTGTTGATGGTGCATGCCAGGATATGTAGAAGATTCAAGCAAAGCTTACAAGCACTGAGGTGTCATCAGTGAGGTCATTCCATGGCATATTGACAACATGTCCCATTTGCATTCTTGCCTCCTGCCTGGAAGAACTCCCAGCTCTCTCAGCTTCTCCTCATCTCAAGGATCCTCCACTCCCATCAGTGTCATGGTGGGCCTGCACTGCTCTTGGTCGACCATGTTTGTGCCCATGCAGCCTCACCTGTGGTGGGGAACAGGATGTTTAACTCCCTCAGTCTGCTTTATTTCTGTTCCTAATCCTGTCCTGGTAACTGCTGGATTTTTTTTTACCATAAATGGTACATGGTCACCTCAAGATCCATTTATGCTCCACCAGGAACAGAAGGTCCTTCCCTGCTGGAATGCTTTGGTTGCCAAGGGAAGGGCAACTGGTGTTGTCCTGAACTTCTGTCAGGGCTTTTACACAGTCCCACATAACATCTTTATCTCTAAATTGCAGGTATGTGGGTTTCAAAGGTGGTCTAATGAATGGATGAGGAACAGACAGAGAGTGATGGTCAATGGCTCTCTGTACTGGTGGAGAGCAGTGATGAGGTCTCCAGGCCCCTGCCTTGGACTGGTGATTTTGAATGTTTTATCATGGAGATGAGCAGTGAGATTGAGACCACCCTCAGCATGTTTGCGGATGCCACAAAGCTGAGCGTTGCAGTTGACACAAGAACATGGAGGGATGCCAGCAGGAGGGACACTGGGAATGTTGGGAACATAAGAACCTCTTGTGGTTCAACAACTCCAAGTTCAAGGTCCTGCACATGGGTTGGGACAGTCCCAGACGTGAGCACATCTTTGGAGAGGGAATCCTCAAGAGCAGTTCCACCAGAGAATGACCTGGGAGTCTGGTGGACCAAAATCTTCAAAGGAAACAGCAACGTGAATTTTCAGCCCAGGCCACCAGCCATTTCCTGGGCTGCATAGAAAGAAGTGTGGCCAGCTGGAATAGCTGGAGGTTAATTGGAGATGTGAGAATGTCATTATTGTCACCAATAGGTGACAATAAAATAGGGACCAAAACAGGGACACCAATAGAGACCAAAATGTTCAAGAGATGGCCATGCATCCTTGCAGCAAAAGAACTTGTGGAAAAGGGTTTCTAGCAGATTGATACTTCCTCTCTCCTCAGAGATAAGGATATGGATAAGGATATCTGATTTGGGGTGATGAGCTGGGCTTTACAGTAGAAGAAAGACTTGGACTTAGTGAAGCAAGAAGAGTGCAGAAACAGGAAGAGGTTGAGGCGACCAAAGAATCCTTGTGATTAGAAATGGGAGACGTGCGAGGTTTATTTTTGTGAGAAGGGAAGAATGGATAAAGGAGATGTTGCGAGTGTTCCATGGCATGACCTCACTCATAACACCCCAATTCTTGTAGGCTTTGTTGTTGTCTTCTACGTGCCTGACACAAACCAATAATGCCATATTCCAATACCAATACCAATATTTGGCCTCTACTCCTCAAAATTACAACCTGCTGTGAAGGTCAGATGGACACAGCCTGTAGAGAAGGACACAGAATCAGAGAATTCCACAAAGACAAACCTGCACCATGACAGAGGAGGAAATAGGCTCACAGTGACCACCCAGTAGCAATTAGTGCTTTTTCATAATAGCAACAAAATATTACAACTGACAGGATATAAGTTGTGAAACCATAGGGTTTGAATGCCAAATAAACAAATTCACATCAAAGACCAGCCAGGGCAAAACCTGATCAAGCATCATTGGTTACTTGTTTATTGGATTTCTTAAAGAGATAAAGAAATACCTTAAATGAACACTTTAAAGGACAGAGTATATTTCCACGTAAAGTTGAGAAATCCAAATGGACCGCAGCATTGGAACAACAAAGTTCAACCTATTAAGGCTTTATTTTCCAGATCCTTTCTCTTGAACCTAAACAAGAAAAAACTGCATGGGGTCGCTTTCATCCATCAGGAAGAACTCCCAGGCCCTGGGACCTTTCCAAGCTCTCGCAGAATGACCTTCCCAGGACATCAGCAGCTCCCTCAGCATTCCTGGGTGCAACACAGTGACTGATGGACATCCAGTGGAACAGAACAGAGTCCCAGTCTTCACAAGGCACCCACAAACCACAGGATGTGTGCCACAAAATTACCTCACTGATGACATCGCATTTCTGCTGGGCTCTGGTTGTTTATTCAGTCCTCCCTGACTCACATGGAACAATCAAATCCACCCAAATACAAATGCAATGAAGTTGCCTCCAAGGTCAGATGGAAATGGTTTCAAGAGAAGGACATGGAATTGAAAAACTACATGAAAGAAAACATTCCCCAGCTCATGACTCCCTAAGCTGGCCCAGGCAAGAGCTGCTGCCTGCAAAATGCCCAAGGCCATGGGACAAGGCTGTCCCACCCCTCCAGAACCAGCATAAAAGCCGGGCCAGCACCTCTCTCCCTCACACACTTCTCCTCAAGCCTTCTCCTCCTGCTGAAAATCAGGTGAGCCTCAAAGCCCTGATCCTCCTGCTCTGGCACCCCTGAACCCTCTCTTCCAGCATGCTCTGCCCCAGCTGCAGGAGCCCTAATGCCTCCCCACAGCCCCACAATAGCCTCCACACTCCCTCACCATCCTGCACCCCTGCTCATACCCCTGCCCTCCCTCACCCCTCTGTCTTCCAGGCACCCTCCACACCACACCCATGGCCTGCTACAACCGCTGCAGTCCCTGCGGACCCACCCCGCTGGCCAACAGCTGCAACGAGCCCTGTGCCCTGCAATGCCAGGATTCCCGCGTCATCATCGACCCTTCCCCTGTGCTGGTCACCCTGCCAGGACCCATCATGACCTCCTTCCCCCAGAACACCGCCGTCGGATCCACCTCCTCGGCTGCCGTGGGCACTGAGCTCAGTGTGCAGGGACAGCCCATCTCTGGTGGCTTTGGTGGCTTTGGTGGCTTTGGCTACGGCCTTGGCTATGGCCGTGGATTTGGCTATGGGCTGGGAGGCCTGGGCTGCTATGGCAGGAGGGGCGGCTACATCTGCTAAGGGGCCAGCCCAGGCTGCCTGCAAACATTGCCCATCTGCCTCCCATTCTCCCACTCCCTGCTCTGCATTGCCCCTTTGGCTCTGTTCAGCCTCCTCTGCTGCAAACCCCTTCTCCCAAGCCGGACATCATTGGTCCCCTCTGGTGGGCATTGGTCCCACTGTGGGGCAGAATATTCTTGGTGCTCTGGAAAAACCTCCTGAGAGCGAAGGACCTTGGCTGATGGTCACCCTACTTCCTCCTCAGCCTGCTCCTTCCTACTGGATGCTCATGACCTTTTCTTCTTCATCCTCAATAAAGTTTTCCTTCATCATAGCCTCAGATGACTCCTCCTTTTTTCTTCTCCCAAGACTTTTCCAGTCTCACTCAGCAATAAGCCAGGGTTGTAGACATCACTGGGGCTAAAAAGTGCACCAATACCTCTTTTAGCATTTATCTCCCCACTTCTACCACCCACTGGCATGCTTTGGTCTTGCATCCAGTGCATCCCACAAACCTTTCTGTTTCTAGAACACAGGCCTGGATACATTAATGAAGGTCTATCCTTGCTGCTGGCACAAGCCCCTCTAGGTGGTGTGTTCCCTTTGGGTGGACACCAGTTGCTCCAGCCCCTCATCATCTCCTCAGCCCACTAAGAGATCTGCTTGAGCAGGTCTGTGTCTTTCTTATAATGGCTATGCATCCTTGCAGCAAAAGAACTTCTGGAAAAGGGTTTCTAGCAGACTGACACTTCCTGTCTCCTCACAGATAAGGATATATGATTTGGGGTGATAAGCTGGGCTTTACAGTAGAAGAAAGACATGGACTTAGTGAAGCAATAACAGTGCAGGAACAACAAGAGCTTGAAGGCACCAAAGAATTCTTGTTGTGATTAGAAATGGGAGACATGCAAGGTTGATTTATTGCGGGGGTCCTACACTTGAACAAACAATTCCAGTCTCCCCAGAGATGAGTAGAGACTATGAATCCCCTGCTCATCTGCCGCCCACACTGTGGGGAAGAGCACAGGACACAGGGGGTTTCTGGTCTGCGAGTGCACATGGTCTGGGCATGTCCTATTTTTCCATCCATCAACACCTCAAATCCTTCCCTTTTGGGACTGCTCTCAATCCCCTCATGACCCAGCCTTTATCCTGCATGTTTGGAATTGCTCCAGTCCAGGTGCAGCAGATTCTGCCCCTCTGCTCCTCTCTGGTGGTATTGGAGAACTCTTAATCTGTAGGTTACTGGGAACAAGGAAGACAAGATTCTGGTTTAGAGGATACAGGGCACAGCCTTGAGGACGATCTAAGGCTGGAGGTTTGGGACAGCCTTGGCCGGTTATCCCCAGGGCATTTTTCCAGGCAGCAGATTTTGTCTGGCACAGCCTGGCAAATCATAAGGTTGGAGGATTTTTCTTCCCACAGCTCTGCATTGTCATGTCCTGCTTTTGAGGCTGTGTCCATCTGACCTTGGCAGCAGATTTGATGAGTTTGTTTTGGTTCCAGCACTGCTGGATGAGGGAAGAGGGACCAACAACATGTACCTGAACCTGTGCACAGTATTTGTTCCTTTGCCAGAAAACATCCTTGTCTCTAGGCTGGAGAGACGTGGATGTTAGTTGGACCATTTGGTTAAGAAGGAAATGGGTGGGATGGTTGCACTGAAAAAAAGTTATGAAAGAGTCAATGGCTCCATGTGTGGGTGGAGAAGAGGGATGAGTGGTGATCCTCAGAGACTCATGATCAACCATTATCAATTCCCATTTTTGTGAGGGACATGGAGAGTGCAATTGTGTGTCCCATCAGCGAAAATGTGAATAACAGCAGGATGAGTGGTATGCTTGATTGTCTGGAAGGAGGGGATGGCATCCAGAGTGTTCCGGACAGGCTGTGGAGATGGGCTGGTGTGAAGCTCATGAAGGTCAACATGGCCAAAAGGAAGGTCCTGCACCTGGATTGGATTGATCTCAGTAATGGGTGTTGGATGGGCAATGAGTTAATTCACAGCATCCCTGAGGAGAAGGACTTACACAGTTACACACCCATATAAATAAACTAAGCCACCCTAAAACTCCAAAAATAATTACAAATTAACCAAAAATAAAAACTTTATTCTCACTAATAAAAAAAACCCCAAAATAAACAGGTACTAAAAACCCAGCACCATATAACCAACTACCAACCAAAACTCCACAATATATTCTTTTTACTACTAATTCTAACAACTTTATAAAAATAAAAAATTAAAAAACATAAAACCCCATACAACAAATCATAAAAACCACTAAAAAAAAAAATCAAACCAACTTACTAAACTCAAAACTATTCGACTAACCCGAAACATTACTAAAAAAAAAAATAACCAAAACTCTACCTCTACACTAATTATTAAATAATAATCAATACACTATAAAAATAACTAAAATAATTTTAAAAATCCAAAGGATGAAGAATTGGACATGTCCTGGCCACATGAATGAGCTGAGCAAAATCCCCCATGTCCTGGGGTTATCCCCACAGTGAGGGCAGAGCATTCTGCCCCTCTGCTGCACTCTGATGAGACTGGGCGTGTGTGTTCCACTCTGAGGACACAACAAAAGGGAAGACATGGACCTCCTCGAGCAGATCTGTAAATGGCCTTGGGAGATGATGAGGGTCTGCAGGAACTGGTGCCCAGCCAAAGTGAGCCCACCAGCCAGGAGGGCCTTGTGTCAGAGTCATGGATAGACCTGCATTGGGGGATCCAGGCTTGTGTTCAAGCAACTGAAAGGTTGCTGTGGTGCACTGGAAGAACAAAGTGTACCAGTGGGGAGTGGAATTGGGGAAATAAACCCTACAAGAGGTCTTAGAGCACTTTTTCAACAATCCAAATAGCCTCAACAACACTGGCTTAATCTCATAGTGTCTGGGGAGAAGAATGAAGAAGGAGTCTTGTGAGGTTATGATGCAGAAAACTTTATTGAGGTAGAACAATGAAAACTCAGGAGCAGCCAGTGGAAAGGAGCTGGTCTGAGGTACAAGTAGGGCAACCATCAGCCAAGGCCCCTTGCTTGCAGATGGTTTGGTCAGAGCACCAAGGTCTTCCTGGCCCACAGTGGGAGCAGCCAGGCAGAGGCACCCAATGGTGACTGGCTTGGGAGAAGGGGTTTTCAGCAGAGGAGCTGGGCAGAGCCAAAGGGGCAATGCAGAGCACAGAGAGGGAGAAGAGGAGGAGGCAGATGGGCCATGTTTGCAGGCAGCGTGGGCTGGGCCCTTGGCTGCTGCCTTGCTTGGTGCCTGGAGAGCAGGAGCCGGAAGAGCTGAGCCCGTTTGAGAGCCTTGGCCCAGAGATGTGTCCTCAATGCCTGAGATGAGTTCCAGGGAGTGGGTGGTTGGTGTCAAGAGTGATGCTCAGTGCCCTTAGCAGATGTAGCCGCCCCTTCTGCCATAGCAGCCCAGGCCTCCCAGGCCGTAGCCAAATCCACGGCCATAGCCAAGGCCGTAGCCAAAGCCACCAAATCCTCCAGAGATGGGCTGTCCCTGCACACTGAGCTCAGTGCCCACGGCAGCCGAGGAGGTGGATCCGACGGCGGTGTTCTGGGGGAAGGAGGTCATGATGGGTCCTGGCAGGGTGACCAGCACAGGGGAAGGGTTGATGATGACGTGGGAGTCCTGGCATTGCAGGGCACAGGGCTCGTTGCAGCTGTTGGCCAGCGGGGTGGGTCCGCAGGGACGGCAGAGGCTGTTGCAGGCCATGGGGGTGGTGTGGAGGGTGCCTGGAAGAGAGAGGGGTGAGGGAGGGCAGGGGTGTGGGGGTGTGAGGGGCAGTGATGCGGGAGGGTGAGGGAGTGTGGAGGCTGTTGTGAGGGCTGTGTGGAGCCATGAGGGCTGCTGAGGCTGGCGCTGAGCATGCTGGAAGAGAGGGATCAGGCGTGCAGAAGCAGGAGGGTCGGGGGATTGAGGCTCACCTGGTTGCTGGTGCAGGAGCAGGAGCAGATGGAGTCTGGAGAAGTGTGTGAGGGAGAGAGACTCTGGGCTGCCTTTTATGCTGGTCCTGAAGGGGTGGGACAGCCTTGTCCCATGGCCTTGGGGCATTTTTGAAGCATCAGCTCTTGCTTGGCCCAGCCTGCTGAGTCATAAGTGGGTCATGTTTTCCTTCCTGATGTTCTGTGATTCCATGCCCTCTCCTTGAGGCTGTGTCCATGTGACCTTGGCAGCAGCTTTTAATTGGGATCAATACAGGCCAAGGTTTTGGTCTTGTTTTGTCTCAGGAATGTAGAAGGTGCAAACAAAGCCCAAAAGAATTTGGGTGTTTTCTCCTGTCTTCAACTGACCTTCAGCCGTTCCTGTTGGCCACACCTATTTTTATGCAGCCCAGGATATGATTGCTTTTCTGGGCTAAAAATTCATATTGTTGTGTCATTTTGGTCCACCAGAACCTGCAGTTCTGCTCTGTGGAACTGCTCTCAAGGAGTTTTCTCCAAAGCCATGCTTATGTCTGGGACTCTCCCAACCCATGTGCAGAACCTTGAACTTGGAGTTGTTGAACCACAAGAGGTTCTTATGCTCTCAACATTCCCAGTAACCCTCCTTCTCAGGTTTTGTGGTGCTGAAATGGCTCCTGAGGTATTAAAGAGTCCTTTTTCCCAGCCACACAACCACAGAAGAAGTCAGGATTCCTCGGCTCTGATTTTCAAGGTTGTTTATTTTCTCTTATCTAATACATTCTTTTTCAGACCCACTGAGGTCTGTCTGGCAGGTTGCTTTGCAGCACACTGAACTCCCTTGGGGTGGTGTTAGTTTTTTATACTAAGAACTACGTGTACTTTATTTACAATAATTTTCCAATACCTATCACCTATGTTAGACAGACTGTCTCTACTCTAAACCAACCCAGAAGTGTCACTATCACAACAGAAGATGGAGGGGAAGAAGAAGGAGGACAGGACAGCCTCAGATTCCTCCATCTTGCCTCTTCAACCCCCATTCTAAATCCCCAAAATTCTACTTTTTCACCCTGTGACAAGTTAGCTATCTTTCTACTCAAAATCTTGTGGCTTGTAAATCCTCACACAATGTTGGTAATTGTTTCCATGGGTTAAAATCCAAGGCACAGGTGCCTTTGACTCCTGTCAGAGGAATATCCTGGGTTCCGACACCTCCTGATGGCATCCTTCATTGTTCTTGTGTCGAACACAAAACTCAGCTTCCTGGCACCTGCAAACATGCTGAGGGTGTTCTCGATCTCACTGCTCATCTCCTTCATAAAATCTTCAAAATCATCAGTCCAAGGCAGAGGCCTGGAGGCCTCATCACTGGCCTCTACCTGTACAGAGAGCCATTGACCATCACTCTCTGTCTGTTCCTCATCCATTCATTAGACCTCCTTTGAAACCCTTCTGTCTGCAGTTTAGAGACAAGGGTGTCCTGTAGGACGATGTTAAAGCCCTGACAGAACTTCAGGGTGACACCAGTTGTCCTTTCCTTGGCAACCAAACCATTTGAGAAGGGAAGGTCCTTGTAGTCCTGCTGGAGCTTAAGTGGATCATGAAGTAGACATGCACTCTTTGGAATAAAAATCTCCAGCAGTTACCAGGATAGGTAATGTAGGAGAAGAAATACAAGCAGGCTGAAGGAGTTGACCCTCCAGCCCCCACCACTGTTGGGGCTCCAGAGTGGAACAAGGACATGGACATGCTTAACCAAGAGCACTGGAGCGAGGCCATGACATTGACAATACTGGAGTATCATCAAAATGAGGCGAAGCTGAAAATTTGGGGAGTTTCTTGAGGCAGGAGGCAAGAATGCAAATGGGACATGTTGTCAATATGGCATGACCTCACTGATGACTCCCCACTTCTCCTTAGCTTTGGTTGCAGTTGCATCTTATACATGTCTTGATAGATACCATCAAAAAAACCCCATGCTGGTCTTTAATTCTCGAGTTATGAACCGCTGTCAATGTCACATGGATACAAACAGAAGAAGAAGACATGACACTGCAGAACATCAGGAAGGAAAACACTCCCCAACTCATGACTCACCAGGCTGAGCAAGGCAAGAGCTGCTGCCTCAAAAATGCCCCAAGGCCAAGGGAGAAGGCTGTCCCGCCCCCCCTTGGACCAGCATAAAAGCCGGCCCAGAGCCTCTCTCCCTCACACACTTCTCCTCAAGTCTTCTACTCCAGCTCCTGCAGACAACCAGGTGAGCCTAAAGGCCCAAACCTCCTGCTCCCGCACCCTTGAACCCTCTCTTCCAGCATGCTCAGCCCCAGCCTCTGCAGGCCTCATGCCTCCCCACTGCCCCACAACAGCCTCCTCATTCCCGCACCCTCCCAACCCATCACCCCTGCCCTCTCTTCCAGGCACCCTCCACACCACACCCATGGCCTGCTACAACCGCTGCAGTCCCTGCGGACCCACCCCGCTGGCCAACAGCTGCAACGAGCCCTGTGCCCTGCAATGCCAGGATTCCCGCGTCATCATCAACCCTTCCCCTGTGCTGGTCACCCTGCCAGGACCCATCATGACCTCCTTCCCCCAGAACACTGCCGTCGGATCCACCTCCTCCGCTGCTCTGGGCACTGAGCTCAGTGTGCAGGGACAGCCCATCTCTGGCGGATTTGGTGGCTTTGGCTACGGCCTTGGCTATGGCCGTGGATTTGGCTACGGCCTGGGAGGCCTGGGCTGCTATGGCAGGAGGGGCGGCTACATCTGCTAAGGGCCCTGAGCACCACCCCTGACACCAACCACCCACTCCCTGGAACACATCTCAGGCATTGAAGACACATCTCTGGGCCAAGACTCTCAAATGGGCTCAGCATTTTCAGTTCCTGCTCTCCAGGCACCAAGCAAGGCAGCAGCCAAGGGGCCAGCCCACGCTGCCTGCAAACATGGCCCATCTGCCTCCTCCTCTTCTCCCTCTCTGTGCTCTGCATCGCCCCTTTGGCTCTGCCCAGCTCCTCTGCTGAAAACCCCTTCTCCCAAGCCAGTCACCGTTGGGTGCCTCTGCCTGGCTGCTCCCACTGTGGGGCAGGAAGACCTTGGTGCTCTGGCCAAACCATCTGCAAGCAAGGGGCCTTGGCTGATGGTTGCCCTACTTGTACCTCAGACCAGCTCCTTTCCACTTGCTGCTCCTGAGTTTTCATTGTTCTACCTCAATAAAGTTTTTCTGTATCATAACATCACAAGACTCTCTTCATTCTTCTCCTGAGACACTTTGAGATTAAGCCAATGTTGTTGAGGCTATTGGGATTATTGAAAAAGTTCTCCAAGACCTCTTGGAGGAATTATTTCCCCATTTCCACTCCCCACTGGTACACTTTGTTCTTCCAGTGCACCACAGCAACCTTTCAGTTGCTTGAACACACGCCTGGATCCCCCAATTCAGGTCTATCCGTGACTCTGACACAAGGCCCTCCTGGCTGGTGGGCTCACTTTGGCTGGGCACCAGTTCCTGCAGACCCTCATCATCTCCCAAGGCCATTTACAGATCTGCTCGAGGAGGTCCATGTCTTCCCTTTTTTTGCATCCTCAGAGTGGAACACACACGCCCAGTCTCATCAGAGTGCAGCAGAGGGGCAGAATGCTCTGCCTTCACTGTGGGGATATCCCCAGGGCATGCGAGATTTTTTTTCAGCATATTCATGTGGCCAGGACACATCCAATTCTTCATCCTTCAGGTTTTTCAAAATTTTTTAGTTATTTTTATAGAGTATTTATTATTTATTAATTAGTGTAGAGCTAGAGCATTGGGGTTTTTTTTTAGTAATGTTTCGGGTTAGTCGAATAGTTTTGAGTTTAGTAAGTTGGTTTGATTTTTTTTAGTGGTTTTTATGATTTGTTGTTTGGGGTTTTATATGGTTGTTTTTTATTTTTGATTTAGTTTTATATTGTGGTAAGAATTATTAGTAAAAAGTGTATACTGTTGTTTTTTGTTGGTTGTTGGTTATATGGTGTTGTTTTTTTAGTGTGTGGGATTTTTTGGTCTTTTTTTATTAGTGAGATTAAAGTTTTTATTTTTTGGTTAGTTTGTAATTATTTTTTGAATTTTAGTGTGATTTATTTATATGAGTGTGTAAGTGTGTAATTCTTTCTCCTCAGGGATGCTGAATTAACTCATTGCCCATCCAACACCCATTACTAAGATTGATCCAATGCAGGTGCAGGACCTTCCTCTTGGCCCTGCTGACCTTCACAAGCTTCACACCAGCCCATCTCCACAGCCTGTCCGGAACGCTCTGGATGCCATTCCTTCCCTCTGACCATAAACCACACCACTCACGTTGGTGTCATCTCCAGTCTTGCCAAGGGGGCACTCAAACCCACTCTCCATGTCCCTGATAAAGATGGAAGTGACAATGGTTCCATTATCAGTCCCTGTGGATCACCACTAATCCATGTCCTCCACACTGGGACATGGATTGACCACAACGTTTGAGTGAGACCATCCCGCCCATTTTTTATCCAGCCAGAGGTCCAACTATCAACTCCAGCTTAGAGACAACCCTGTTGTCAGGCACAGGAACAAGTTTTGCACAAGTCCAGCTACAGGATACTGTTTCTCCCTCTCTTCATCCATCCATAGTGGAAGCAATACCAATCCACTAAAGCTGTCACCAAGGTCAGATGGACACGGCCTCAAGAGCAGATCGTGGAATTTCAGAGCTGCTTGAAATAAAACATTCCCAATCTCGTGCCACACCAGGCTGTGCCAGGCAACAGCTTCTGCCTGGAAAATGTCCCAATGTCATGGGCCAAGGCTGTCCCAAACCTTCACGCATAGATCATCCTCAAGGCCATACTCTTGATCTTATCCAGCAGAGTCTTGTCTTCCCTGATCCCAGTAACCCAGTAATCCAGAGATTAAGAGTTCTCCAATAGCACCAGAACAGAGCGGCAGAACCTGCTGCACCTGGATTGGAGCAATCCCAAACATGCAGGAAAAAGGAGGGGTGATGAGGGGAGAGAGCAACCCCAAGGAGGAACACTTGGGGTGTTGGTGGATGAAGAATTGGATGTGCCCCAGCCATGTGCACTCACTGACCAGGATATCCTCCTGCGTCCTGGGCTCATCCTACAGGGTGTGCAGCACAAGAGAGCGGTGGGGATCTCACCCTCTGTTCTCCTGTACTAAAATCCGAGTTCTGTATTGAACTCTGAGCCCACAAAGACAAGGAAGACGTGGATGTGCTTCACAGGATCTGTAGAAGGGCATGGAGGATGATGAGGGACAGAAGTAACTGCTGTCCAGCAAAAGTCAACACACCACCCAGAGAGGCGTGGGCCAGAGGCATTGATAGATCTGCCTTAGGGTATCCAGGTATGTGATTCAGTAACTGAAGGATTTGTGGGATGAACTGGAAGAGCAAATTGTGCCAGTTGGTAGTAGAATAGGGAAATAAATGCTAAAAGAGGTCTTGGAGCACTTTTTCAGCCAACCCAGCGGATTCTGGAAGCCTGGCTGAGAGAATTAATTTGCATGAGACTGGAAGGGTCTTGGCATCAGAAAGAAGAACTCAACTTAAAATGCAATGCAGGAAAACTTTATTGAGGTAGAAGACTGAGAGGCAATAAGCAGCAAATGGAAGGGAGCCAGGCTGAAGTGCAAGTAGGGTGAACATCAGCCGAGGTCCTTTGCTAGGAGGAAGCTTTGGCAGATCATCAGATCCTTCCTGCCCCACAGAGGGAGCGTGGTGTGCCAAGGGCCCTTAGCAGATGTAGCCGCCCCTTCTGCCATAGCAGCCCAGGCCTCCCAGCCCATAGCCAAATCCACGGCCATAGCCAAGGCCAAAGCCACCAAAGCCACCAAATCCGCCAGAGATGGGCTGTCCCTGGGCATTGAGCTCAGTGCCCACGGCAGCCGAGGAGGTGGATCCGACGGCGGTGCTCTGGGGGAAGGAGGTCATGATGGGTCCTGGCAGGGTGACCAGCACAGGGGAAGGGTTGATGATGACGTGGGAATCCTGGCATTGCAGGGCACAGGGCTCGTTGCAGCTGTTGGCCAGCGGGGTGGGTCCGCAGGGACGGCAGAGGCTGTTGCAGGCCATGGGTGTGGTGTGGAGGGTGCCTGGAAGAGAGAGGGGGGTGAGGGAGGGCAGAGATGTGGGGGTGTGAGGGGCAGTGATGTGAGAGGTTGAGGGATTGTGGAGGCTGTTGTGGGGCTGTGGGGAGGTGTGAGGGCTGCTGAGGCTGGGGCTGAGCGTGATGGTAAAGAGGGGCCAAGGGGACAGGAGCAGGAGGGTCATGGGCTTGAGACTCACCTGGTTGTCTGCAGGAGCAGGAGGAGAAGGAGTCAGGAGAAGTGTGTGAGGGAGAGAGGCTCTGGGCCGGCTTTTATGCTGGTCCTGGAGGGGTGGGACAGCCTTGTCCCATGGCCTTGAGGCATGTTGAGGCAGCATCTCTTGCCTGGCCCAGTCTGGTGAGTCATGAGGGAGTGTTCTTCTTCATCCCTCCTACAATTTCATGTTCTGCTCTTGAAGCTGTGTCCATCTGACCTTGGCAGCAGCTTCTAATTGGGAGTTGGTTTTTGGGAGTATTTGACTGTTCCATGTGTGTTGGGGAGGGGTGAATAAACAGCCAGCACCGAGGAAAGGTGCAACGTCATCAGTGAGGTCATTTTGTGGCAATTGTGTTCTTTGGTTTGTGGGTGCCTTGTGAAGACTGGGACTCTGTTCTGTGCCACTGCATGTCCATCAGTCATTGTGTTGCACCCAGGAATGCTGAGGGAGCTGCTGATGTCCTGAGTAGGTCACTCTGCAATGACTTGGAAAGGTCACTGTGCCTGAGAGCCCTTCATGATAGAGGAAAGAAAGCTCCTCCATTCTGTGTTTTCAGTGATATCAAGAAAGAGGATCTGGGAAAGAAGACACAATTCAGGGCTGAACATGTTCCATTCTACTTGTATTTTGAAATTTACACAATTTACACAACAATATACTCTGTCATTTCAAGTGCATTTCTTGACCTCATTCAGGAATCCAATAAACAACAAACGGGGCCCGATCCTTTTTTTCCCAGGCTGCTCTGTGACATCAATTCCTTTTTTCCGCATTCAAGCCACATGTTTTCATAACTTATAATTAGCAAGTCTTAATGTGTTGTTCCTATGAGCAAAACCCAATAATTACTAACGGACAGCCAGTAAGCTTCTCTTTCCTTTTGTGTCATTGAGCAGTTGTTCCTCTGCGGAATTGTGCAATTCCATGTTCTGCTCCTGAGGCCATCTCCATCTGACCTTGCTGGTAGGTTTAAGTTGCAAAAATTAGAGACCAAGGTCTTGTTGATTGTGAGTGTCACGACTCGTAGAAGATTCAACCACAGCTTAGGAGATTTGGGGTGTCACCGCTGAGGTCATTCTATGGCATATTGGCAATGTGTCCCATTTGCATTCTTGCCTCCTGCCTGAAAGAAATTCCAGCTCTCTCAGCTTCTCATCTTAAGGATCCTCCACTCCCACCAGTGTCATGGTCTCTTGGCCAACCATGTCCATTGCCTTGTTCTACTGAGCAGCCCCAACAGTGGTGTGGAACAGGATGTTCAACTCCCTTAACCTGCTTGTATTTCTTTTCCTAATCCTGTCCAAGTGACTGCTGGAGCTTTTCACAGCCAAGGGTACATGGCCACCTCATGATTAATTTACGGAATTTCACTCCAGACCAACAACCAGGCTGCAGAGAAGTAGGTTTGGACAGAAAGAATGGCTGGGGGTTAGGTGAAGACATGAAATAACACCCAAATTCCTGTAGGCTTTGTTTGCCTCTTCAACATTCAAAACAAACCAGCTCCAATCCATTGACCTCTGTTTCTCTCAATTGAAATACGCAGTCAAGGTCAAACGGACACAGACTTGATGGAAGAACGCAGAATGGCAGAAAATCAGGAAGGAAAACACTCCCCACCTCATGACTCAACAGGCTGGGCCAGGCAAGACCTGCTGCCTCAAAAATGCCCCAAGGCCATGGGACAAGGCTGTCCCAGCCCTCCAGAACCAGCATAAAAGCCGGCCCAGAGCCCCTTGCCCTCACACACTTCTCCTCAAGCCTTCTCCTCCTGCTCCTGCAGACAACAAGGTGAGTCAAGCTTCTCACCCTCCTGCTCCTGCACCCCTGGCCCCTCTCTTCCAGCATGCTCATCCCCAGCCTCAGCAGCCCTCACGCCTCCCTACAGCCCCACAACAGCCTCCTCACTACTCCCTCACCCGGCTGACACTTCACCCCTCGTGCACTCCCACACCCCGGCCCTGCCTCACGCTTTTTCTCTTCCAGGCACCCTCCACAGCCATGGCCTGCTACGACCGCTGCAGTCCCTGTGGACCCACCCCGCTGGCCAACAGCTGCAACGAGCCCTGTGCCCTGCAATGCCAGGATTCCCGCGTCATCATCAACCCTTCCCCTGTGCTGGTCACCCTGCCAGGACCCATCATGACCTCCTTCCCCCAGAACACCGCCGTCGGATCCACCTCCTCGGCTGCTGTGGGCACTGAGCTCAATGTGCAGGGACAGCCCATCTCTGGCGGATTTGGTGGCTTTGGCTACGGCCTCGGCTATGGCCGTGGATTTGGCTACGGCCTGGGAGGCCTGGACTGCTATGGCAGAAGGGGCGGCTACATCTGCTAAAGGATCTCAGCGCCACCCCTGACCACCAGCTCTGGCCTCTGCAAAAACTCCTGCAAGCAAAGCACCTTGGCTGATGGTCGCTGTACTTGCATCTTACACTGGCTCCCTTCCACTTTTTTCTCCTGCCTCTTCATTCCTATGCCTCAATAAACTTTTCCTGTTTTGAAACCTGAGATGCCTCCTATTCTTTTTTAATTCAAAGGGTCTGACATCCTCACTGAGTACATTCCACAGCTCAGCAGGACATTGGGGTACATGGATTGGACCAAAAATACCTTCCCTTACAAATATGTCAAAATAACCAATAACAGAGTCTTGCATGGGAAGCAGAGGAGGGAACACCTTCCACAATCTGCCACACACGTCTTAGATGATACACCAAAGCCTTGGACACATCAATGCTCTCCTGGGTACAGCTCTGGTAAAGCCTTTCCATGCCAGTGAACAGTTGTGAAATTCTCACCAGCAGGTCTCTTGAACCCTTGCAGCAAACTGAGGAACTACATCAACCACTCTGGCAGGAAATCTGGAGCGCAAGTGCTTGAACTCCCCCACTCCAGCAGAGCCAGCAAGAGCAGGATTTACAGCACCATGGACAGTTCAGCATTCGCCCTCTCATGACAGACGCTCCAACACCTCTCCACTCTGTGGCCACCCTCACAATCAAAGATTCTTGTATTCTTTGCCCAGGAATTCCATTTGTTTTCACTTATGCCCTTGCTGTGAGCAAGCCCTGCATGTGAGCACTGCTGTGAACAGCCAGGCTCCTTCACTTCATTGCTGCCATCAGGGATTTGCACACACTGACAACACCCTCCATTCATCCTTGTCCACTGTGAGTCCCAGCTGTCTCAGACTATCCTCTAGGAATGATTCTCCAACCCTTTTGGGGTCTTGCTGTCCTGAACTGGTCTGGATTCACTAAATCTACTTCATTTTCACACTGGGGAGCCCAGGACTGCCCACAACACCTCATGTGGGACCTCACCAGTGCTTAGCACACAGATCACTTCTCTCTGCTTGGTCATACACTTTTCCCAATCTTTACCTGGACACTTGGGTTCCCTTTTCCCACACAGGGACACCTGCTGTTCCATTTCTTTGCAACCACAACCACAAAACAAAGGCTTTTTCATAGAAGAAAACAATTGTTCTGACAGATACCCAGGCATTCCTTCTTACCTGGGCTGACTCCTCCCAACAAACAGCCCTTGGCAGAACTCCATTCTGCCCTGGCAGAACTCCATCAGATGTCCAGCACCTGTCAGGTTTTCTGTGTTGGCCCAATGGATGCAACTCCTGGACTACAGCACTGGGGGCTTGCTGCCATCTGGACTTTGGGACCCTGACCACAAGCCTGTGGGTCCAGCCCTTCAGACCTTTCTCAGATGTCCACGTTGGGCACTGACACAACCTGGACTTGCCTGGGTTGTTTTTGAGGATCATGCAATGCTTGCCTCCAACAATCCTGGGCAGCCTTCAAATCCTCCTTCTGATAATCACAAGCGGCCTCATGTTTTGGCAGACAGCCCACATAAAAATCCAAAAGGCCCCAGATATCGAAAGCTTAAAAATAAGAGGAGCACCAAGACACGCACAGAGCACAGTCAACAGGAAAGGCCAGGTTTAGTGTCAGGCTTAGCCAGATGGGATCAATGTGGGGAGGGATGAAATGTGAGGGAAGGGGCAGCACCTCCAGCACAGCTGCAAGTTCCAAAGCAGCCTGGCAGGGTTGGGAGGGAATGGGGCCCCTCTTCAAAACACATCCACAAACCACAGCACAGGAATGTCACGCAGTGACCTCGCTGATGACACCCCAGCGCTCCAATGCTTTGGTTGTGTACTCTGCCTTCCCTGACATGAACCTTCCATGCACATCCCCACTCACACTTAAAAGCATCTTCCAAGGTGAGAAGGAAAAGGAGTCAAGAGCAGGACATGGAATCATAGAATTCCATAAAGAAATACCTACATCATGACAGAAAAGGAAAAATGAGTTTGCTGAGCATCAGTTAGTAATTATTGGGTTTTGCTCACAGGAATAAAATATAAAGACTTACAAGTTATACATCATGCCTTGAATGTGGAACAGGTGAAGTCATGTCACAGAACAAGCTGGGGGAAAAAGCGATCAGGCCAGGTTTACTGATTGGGTTTTTTTTATTTCTGAATGAGGTCAAGACATAGACTTTAATTGGCTGAGTACATTGTCATGTAAAGTTAAGAATTCCAAATGGACTTGAAAAATGGAACAAGTTCAGCCTGAACAGCCTCTCCTTTTCCAGATGCTGTCACTTTACCCCATTGAAGGCACAAGGGGATGGGCTCCCTTTCATCCATCAGAAACTGCTCCTAGGTATGAGGACCTTTCCAAACTCTTGCAGAGTGACATTCTGAGGACATCAGCAGCTCCCTCAGCATTCCTGGGTGCAACACAATGACTGATGGACACCCAGTGGCAAAGAATAGGGGCCCAGTCATCAGAAAGAACCCACAAACCACACAGCACATCAGAGCCACAAAATTACCATTCCTGATGACATTGCAGTTCTCTGTGGTTCTGGTCATTTATTTATTCCTCCCTAACACACATGAAACAATCACATCCTCCCAAATACTAACTCTCCCTTTAAGCAGCCACCAAGGTCAGATGGACACAGCCCCAAGGGAAGGACACAGAACTGCAGAATTGCATGAAGGAAAACACTCCCCACCTCAGGACTCAACAGGCAAGAGCTGTGGCCTGCAAAATGCCCCAAGGCCATGGGACAAGACTGTCCCACCCACCCAAGATCAGCATAAAAGCCAACCCAGAGCCTCTCTCCCTCACACACTTCTCCTCAAGCCTTCTCCTCCTGCTCCTGCAGACTACCAGGTGAGTCTCAAGACCTGACCAGCCTCAGCAGCCCTCACACCTTCCCAGAGCCCCACAACAGCCTCCACACTCCACCACCCCCGGCACCCCCACATCCCTGCCCTGCCTCACCCCTCTCTCTTCCAGGCACCCTCCACACCACACCCATGGCCTGCAACAGCCTCTGCAGTCCCTGTGGACCCACCCCGCTGGCCAACAGCTGCAATGAGCCCTGTGCCCTGCAATGCCAGGATTCCCACGTCATCATCAACCCTTCCCCTGTGCTGGTCACCCTGCCAGGACCCATCATGACCTCCTTCCCCCAGAACACCGCCGTCGGATCCACCTCCTCCGCTGCTCTGGGCACTGAGCTCAATGCCCAGGGACAGCCCATCTCTGGTGGCTTTGGTGGCTTTGGCTATGGCCTTGGCTATGGCCGTGGATTTGGCTATGGGCTGGGAGGCCTGGGCTGCTATGGCAGAAGGGGCGGCTACATCTGCTAAGGACTGGTTCACCACCTTCGTGCTCTGCCAACAGCTCCTGCAAGCAAAGCAACTTGGCTGATGTTCGCCCTACTTGATACTTGCACCAGATGCCTTACATAATTTTCTCCTTTTTCTTCAGTCTTTTACCTCAATAAAGTTTCTTGCATCAAAGCCTGAGAAGTCTCTTCTTCTTTTTGATTTCAAATTATCTCATGTCCTCACCCAGCGGGGTGTGAGGCCTTAACAGGCTGTTGGCATAGGGGGAAAAGGGCTGGAACAACTTTCTTAGGACATACCTTCCCACCAGTAATCACAAGAATTGCACAGGAAGCAGGGTTGAAGCAGGACCTTCCAGAATGTGTCACAAGCCCATCACCTGCTACACCTAAGGCTTTGACACACCAATGCTCTCCTGCTCATGGCTCTTAAAAAGCTACTACATGCCAGTAGACACTCAACAAACTGTCTTCCTCAGCTGGATCTTCAAACCTTCCCAGTAAACAGTCACAAAATCATACATTTTGGGAGGAACACTGGAGAGCAAGTGCTTCATTCCCTTTTGCTCAAGTCAGACCAACAAGAGCAGGAATTCCAGGACCATGGGCAGTTCCAGTTCTGGATATCCCATCACAGACTCCCAACACCTTTTCCATTCTGCGACCACCCTCACACCAAAACATGCTTCTCTTCCTTGCCCATAGAATTACATCTGTTTTCACTTGTGTGGTTGCCCTGTTATCCTTCACATGTGCACTGCTGAGGACAGCTGTGATCCCTCATCTTCATTCCCTGCCATCAGGGATTTGCACTCACTGATGACAAGCTTCTCTCCATCCTTGTCTCTGGGAGTCACAGATCCCTCATTCTCATCTGTGAACAATCTCCCAGCCCCTTTAGAACCTTGTTGGCCACAAACTGGTTTTGTTTCTAAGTCCATGATTATTTTCCACTGGGGAGCCCAGAACTGCCCAAACCACACCACATGGGACCCAGTTAGTGCTCTAAAGAGAGGATGGGCCACCTCTCCCAGCTTCATGGCAAGAATTGCCTGAAATCTATCTTGGACACTGATGATGCCTTTTGAACTAAAGCTTCATTGAGATCCTGTGGTCTCTTTGTTCTCCACCAGCCCCACAGGGTCCTGCTCAGCAAAGCAGCATTCCAGATTCTCAGGCCACAGCATGACCCAGGGCCAAGTCCAGATGCAGAACTTCTCATTTTCTGCTCTTGAAATGCAGGAGATCCCTTTTACCCTCAGTCTCCAGGACTCTCTGACTGGTGGCACAACCAAGTGGTGCCTCAGACACTCCATCACCTGCCAGCTTGCTGAGGTGGCAACTCTCCAACTGCCCACATGGAATGGAAGAGTCCAGGCACTCACACCTGGCACAGATGCAAAGCAAAGACCAGCCTGACTGACCTGGGGTAATTTGGGGCCCCTCTTCACAATGCACCCACAAACACAAAACCATGAGTTCCACAGGCTGACTTCACTGATGACACACACATCTACAAAATATTGCAATTGTCTTCAGTCCCCTTTGACACGTACCATCAACACCAGCCTTTGGTCTCAAATACTGACACTTTAAAGGAGGAATGATCGTGATGGAAGGGGCAGTTCCTCATGCACAGCACAGCTGCAAATCCCACGCCAGCCAGAAAGGGCTGGGAGGGAAAGGAGGCCCTCTTCACAACACACCCACAAATTAAACCACACAAGTGCCACAAAATGACCTCACTGATGACACCCATTGTTTTCCAAGGCTTTTTTTTTCATATTCTGGTTTCTCTGACACACATTTTCCATGCCAATGCTCCCAAATACCAACTCTCACTTTAAAGAAGCTGCTAAGATCAGATGGGCATGGTCTCCGTAAAGGACATGACACAGCAGAGTTGTGGGGAGGAAAACACATCTCACATCATGACTTGCCAGGCTGGGCCTGGCAGAACCTGCTACCTCCAAAATGCCCCAAGGCCATGGGACAAGGCTGTCCCACCCCCTCCTGGACCAGCATAAAAGCCAGCCCAGAGCCTCTCTCCCTCACACACTTCTCCCGAAGCCTTCTCCTCCTGCTCCTGCAGACTACCAGGTGAGCCTCAAGCCCCTGAACCCCCCTCCTGCTCCTGCACCCCTGGCCCCTCTCTTCCAACGTGCTTGGTCCCAGCCTCCACACCCCCACAACAGCCTCCACACTTCTTCATCCCTCAGATCCCCACACCCCTTCCCTGTCTCACCCCCTCTCTTCCAGGACCCTCCACACCACACCCATGGCCTGCTACAACCGCTGCAGTCCCTGCGGACCCACCCCGCTGGCCAACAGCTGCAACGAGCCCTGTGCCCTGCAATGCCAGGATTCCCGCGTCATCATCGACCCTTCCCCTGTGCTGGTCACCCTGCCAGGACCCATCATGACCTCCTTCCCCCAGAGCACCGCCGTCGGATCCACCTCCTCGGCTGCCGTGGGCACTGAGCTCAGTGTGCAGGGACAGCCCATCTCTGGCGGATTTGGTGGCTTTGGCTACGGCTTTGGCTATGGCCGTGGATTTGGCTATGGGCTGGGCTGCTATGGCAGAAGGGGTGGCTACACCTGCTAAAGGCACCGCCTTAGGGTTCTGGCATCAGCTCCTGCAGCAAAGCACCTCGGCTGATGATCTTTCTACTTGCACTTCACACTGGATCACTTCCACTTCTTTCTCCTGCCTTTTAATTCTTTTTAATTAATAAATAAAGTTTTCCTGCATCAGAGCCTGACATGTCTCCTCATCTTTGCAAATTCCAGTGGTGTCACATCTTCACCTCACACAGTGTCAGACAGGGCATTGGGGTCAATGGAAAAGGGGCACAACACATTTCTTAGTAAATATGTCACCACCATTAACAACCAAGACTGGCACAGGAAGTAAAGGATTGGGAGGACTCTCCAGAACATGGCATAAGCCCATCACCTACTACACCAAAATCTTTTGTCACTTTGATGGTCTCCTGAGCACAGCTCTGATAGAGTGTCTCCATGCCAGCACACACTTGACAAACTCTCTTCCCGGCAGAACTCGAACCCTCACAGCAGAATCACAAAATCATCCACTTGGCCAGGAACTCTGGGATGCAAGTGCTTCGTTCCCCTCTGCTCAAGAAAGACTAACAAGTGTGGGATTTCCAGAACCATGGACAGTTCAGGTTTGACTCTCCTAGGACAGACACCCCACCATGTCTTCCATTCTCTGTCCACCCTCACACTGAAAAATTTTTCCCTTATTTGCACATTGAATTGCATCTGTTTTCACCTGTGTCTTTGCCCTCTTTTCCTGCATGGTTGCACCACTGTGGATAAATGGACTCCCTTGACTTCATTCCCTACCATCTGGGATTTTCATACATTGACGACACCCCGCTGTCCATCCTTGTCTCCTGGAAGTCCCAGCTCTCCCAGCCTCTCTTCTATGACAGATTCTCCAGCCCTTTCAGTATGTTGGTTGCCCTGAATTTTTGTGAAGTAAATTTCCCTAATAGGAAACTAAACCTCCACTAGGGAAACTAAAATTCATTCCCTCTTCTCCACAGCTTGGTGAAAGGGAGACAAGACTGGTGTTAAAAAATTTCCATTCTGACAATTTCAGAAAGCAATAAGGTCAATCTTCTTCCTCTGAAAATTGAATATCCCTGTTTTTTTAGCTTCTCCTCACCTGTCTTGTTCTCCTTATCCTTCAGCTGCTTTCCTTTCCATGTGTCAGTCAGAACCTGGCACTGTGACCCCATAGAGTGACCTTGCTGGGCCCAGCTGAGACGACTGCTATGGATCAACCAGCACTGGACTTTGGGGAGTTTGGGTGACCTTCATAAATCTCAGAAATTGATTTCCCATCTCCATCGAGAAAGGCCTGGCATATAGACTGGGCAGGAGAGATGGAGCCAAGGCAGGCAGGAATGCAGTGGAAGGAGCAGCCCCTCAGCCCCAGAACGCCTGCAAAGCCCAGACCAGCCTGATATGGCTGGCAGGAATGCACTGGAAAGAGCAGCCCCTCAGCCCCAGAACGCCTGCAAAGCTCAGACCAGCCTGACATGGCTGGCAGGGAATGGGGCCCCTCTTCACCACACACACAAAAACCACAGCACACCAGTATCCCAGGGTGACATCAGTGATGCCACCCCACCTCTCCCAAGCTTTGGGAATGTCTTCACCCCACCCTGACATGCACCATCAACACCAGTTTTTAACCTCTAATAATCACAGTTAAAAGCTGATGCCAAGGTCAGATGGACACAGACTCAAGAGAAGGACATGGAATAACAGAATTCCAAAAACAAACACCTGCACCATGACGGGGAAAGGAAGATGATGTTGCTGACCAGAGCTAGTAATTATTGGGTTTTGCTCACAGGAACACAATGTTAAGCCTTAAAGGATACAAATTATGAAACTATATGACCTTAATGTGGAATAAGACAACTGATGTCACAGACCTGCCTGGGCACCCGTTTCTTGTTTGCTTAATGGGTTTCTTAATGAGGTCGAGGAATACAATTTAAATGACAGAGTACATTATCAGGTACAGTTGAGGATTCCAAAAGGACAATAACACTGGAACAAGTTCGTCCCGAAGAGCCTCTCCTTTTCCAGATGTTCTCCCTTCATTGCATTCTCCTCCTGCTCCTGCTGACAACCAGGTGAGCTTCAAGGCAGAATGTCACAAGGTCTCTTTAATCCTTCAGGCACTCCCAGGCACTGTGACATTTCCAAGCTATAACACAGTGAATGCTCCAGGACATCAGCAGCTTCCTCAACATTCCTGGGTGCAACACAATGACTGATGGACTTTCAGTGGCACAGAATAGAGTCCCAGTCTTCATAAGGCACCGACAAAGCACAGCACACAAATGCCACAAAATTACTTCACTGATGACATTGTAGTTCTGCAGTGTTATGGTTGTTTATTCTGTCCTCCCTTACAAACATTTAATAAATAAATACTCCCAAATACCAACCCCTGATTGAAAGCTGCTGCCAAGGTCACATGGACACTGACTCAAGAGCAGGACATGGAATTGCAGAGCTGTGGGAAGAAAAACACTCTGCACCTCATGACTCAGCAGGCTGGGTCAGCGAAGAGCAGCTGCCTCAAAAAGCCCCAAGGCCATGGGACAAGGCTGTCCCACCCCTCCAGAACCAGCATAAAAGCCGGCCCAGAGCCTCTCTCCCTCACACACTTCTCCTCACGCCTTCTCCTGCTGCTCCTGCTGACAACCAGGTGAGCTTCAATCCCTGACCCTCCTGCTCCTGCACCTCTCACCCCTCTCATCCATTACACTCAGCCTCAGCCTCAGCAACCCTCAAGCCTCCCCACAGCCCCACAACAGCCTCCACACTCCCTCACCCTCCTGCATCCCTGCCCCTCGCACCCCCACACCCCTGCCCTGCCTCACCCCCCTCTCTCTTCCAGGCACCCTCCACACCACCCCCATGGCCTGCTACAACCGCTGCAGTCCCTGCAGACCCACCCCGCTGGCCAACAGCTGCAACGAGCCCTGTGCCCTGCAATGCCAGGATTCCCGCGTCATCATCGACCCTTCCCCTGTGCTGGTCACCCTGCCAGGACCCATCATGACCTCCTTCCCCCAGAGCACCGCTGTCGGATCCACCTCCTCGGCTGCCGTGGGCACTGAGCTCAGTGTGCAGGGACAGCCCATCTCTGGCGGATTTGGTGGCTTTGGTGGCTTTGGCCTTGGCTATGGCCGTGGATTTGGCTACGGCCTGGGAGGCCTGGGCTGCTATGGCAGAAGGGGCGGCTACATCTGCTAAGAGCCCTCAGCACCACCCTTGACACCACCAGCTCTGGGCTCTGCCAACAGCTCCTGCAAGCAAAGCACCTCGGCTGCTGGTCTTCCTACTTCTACCTCAGGCTGTTCTTTCAAATACTTTGATCTATTCTTTTTCTTTTTTTTTAACTTAGTAAAGATTTCCTGCATCAAAGCCTGACATGTCTCCTCATCTTTCTGAATTCCCGTGGTGTCACCTCCTTACACAACACAGTGCCGGGAATAAACAGACTATTGGACTGAATGGAAAAAGGTCTCAAACCTTTCTTAGAAAATAGATCACCACCAGCAGCAATCAAGCCTGGTATGGGAACCAGGGATTGGGGGGAGGCACAAACCCTTCACCTACTACAACAAAGGCTTTGACGCTGCAAATCTCTCTTGCTCATGGCTCTCTTCACGTCTCTCTGGCCCAGTACACACTTGACAAACTCTCTTCCCAGCAGGACTCCCTAACCCTCCTCTAAAAAATAGGAACAACATCATCCAATTAGGCAGGGACTTTGAAGCAATTGCTTCATTCTCTTCTGCTCAATCATAGTCAGCAAGACGCAGATTTCCAGGACCTTGGACAGTTCAGAGTTGGCTCTCCCAGAACAGATACTCGACCACCTCTTGTACTCTGAGACAAACCTCGTATTGAAAAAGGCTTTTCTGCCTTTCCCAGGGAATTCCATCTGTTTTCACTTGTGCCTTGCCCTCTTGTCCTGCATGTGCGCACTGCTGAGAGCAGCTGGGCTCCTTTGACTTCATCCTCTGCAATCAGGAATTTGTGCACACTGATGACACCAGCCTTGTCCTCTGGGAGTCCCACCTCTCACAGCCTCTCCTCTGGGAAAGATCCTCCAGGCCCTTTAGAATCTTTTTGGCCCTGAACTGGTGTCAATTCACTAAATCTACTTCATTTACATGTGGGAAGCCCAAAACTGCTCAGAACACCTCACATGGGATCTCACCAATGCTCAGGAGACATCAAGAGTCACCTCCCCCTGCTTCATCACAACACTTCTCCCAATCCTGACCTGAAGACTCATAGTCCCTTTTCCCACAATGATACAGGGACACTTCCTACTCCATTTCTTTACCCAGAAAAAACAAGGGCAATTTCTCAGAAGAAAATTCTTCTTACCTTTGATATTCATACATTCCTTCCTACCCGGGATGATTCCTACCAACAAACAGCTCTTGGCAAATGCCCTTGCTGAGCTTCAGCACCAGATTTTCAGGGTTACCCCAATGGATCCAACTCCTGGCCTACAGCACTGGGGGCTTGCTGCCATCTGGACTTTGGGACACTGACCACAAGCCTCCAGGTCCAGCCCTTCTCAGGCCACCCTGCTGGGCCCTGACACAACCTGGACTTGCCTGGTTGTCAAAGATCATGAAATGCTCACATGCAACAACCCTGGCTGACTTCCCAAACCTCTTTCTGACAACCACAAGTGGTCTGAGCCCATTGCACCCAGCCCAAGTTGGGAACTAAATCACCCTGGATAGCAAAAGCTTAAAAGCAAGAGGATCACCAAGATATCCACAGAGTAGAGTGAACAGGAAGAGTCAGGTCTAGTGTCAGGCTTAGCCAGGTGGGATCAAAGTGGGGAGCAATGGAATGTGAGGGAAGGGGCAACACCTTCAGCACATCTGCAAATCCCAGAGCAGTGAGACAGGGCTGGGAGGGAATGGGGCTCCTCATCACAGCACACCCACAAACCACAGCACAAGAGCATCACGGTGTCATTTCACTGATGACACCATGCCTCTTCTAAATTTCAGCTGTTTATTGAGCCCAGCCTAACACCCGTCTTCCATGCAAACCGTCTCAAATAGCAACTTGAGCTTAAAAGCTGCTGTCAAGATTAGATGGACAAGGCCTCAAGAGAATGACATGGAATCAGAATTTAATGCAGAAATGCCCATACCATGACAAAGAAGGAAAGAGGAGCATGCTAACAATCAGGCAGTAATTATTGGTTTTTGGTCATAGGAACACAACTCAATTAAGACTTAAGGGATGTAACACAATATTAAGACTGAAGGGATGTAAAATATGAAACCTTAAAGATTGAATGAAGAATAACAGAACTGGAGTCACAGACCAGCCATGATAAAAAAAAGATCAGACACTGTTGACATGCAATTTTCTGAAATCGAAAGGGACCTTAAAAATGAAGCAAATCCATCCTGACCAGGACCTGGTTTTCCAGTTAGTCTCTCTTGATCTCATTCAAGACACAAAGGCATGAGTCCAGTCTTCACAAGCACACAAGTGACACAAAATTACTTCACTGATGACATCACAGCTCTCCTGGGCTCTGGCTGTTTATTCAGCTCTCCCTGACACACACGGAACAATCACATCGTCCCAAACACCAACTCTCACTCTAAAGCTGCCGCCAAGGTCAGATGGACACTGACTCAAGGGAAGAACACAGAATTGCAGAACTGCAGAAAGGAAAACACTCCCCACCTCATGACTCATCAGGCTGGGGCAGGCAAGGGCTGCTGCCTCAAAAATGCCCCAAGGCCATGGGACAAGGCTGTCCCACCCCTCCAGGACCAGCATAAAAGCCGGCCCAGAGCCTCTCTCCCTCACACACTTCTCCTCAAGCCTTCTCCTGCTGCTCCTGCCAACAACCAGGTGAGCTTAAATCCCTGACCCTCCTGCTCCTGCACCTCTCACCCCTCTCATCCATTACACTCAGCCTCAGCCTCAGCAACCCTCAAGCCTCCCCACAGCCCCACAACAGCCTCCACACTCCCTCACCCTCCTGCATCCCTGCCCCTCGCACCCCCACACCCCTGCCCTCCCTTACCCCCCTCTCTCTTCCAGGCATCCTCCACACCACCCCCATGGCCTGCTACAACCGCTGCAGTCCCTGCGGACCCACCCCGCTGGCCAACAGCTGCAACGAGCCCTGTGCCCTGCAATGCCAGGATTCCCACGTCATCATCAACCCTTCCCCTGTGCTGGTCACCCTGCCAGGACCCATCATGACCTCCTTCCCCCAGAACACCGCCGTCGGATCCACCTCCTCCGCTGCTCTGGGCACTGAGCTCAATGCCCAGGGACAGCCCATCTCTGGCGGATTTGGCTTTGGCCTTGGCTACGGCCTGGGAGGCCTGGGCTGCTATGGCAGAAGGGGCGGCTACATCTGCTAAGGGCCCTCAGCACCACCCCTGACACCACCAGCTCTGGCCGCTGCCAACAGCTCCTGCAAGCAAAGCACTTCAGCTGATGGTTGCCCTGCTTGCATCTCACACCACCTCCTTTCTCACTTCTTTCTCCTGCCTTTTAATTCTTTTGCTTCAATAAAGTTTTCCTGGAATATACCATCACACGTCTCCTCCTTTGTTTTGCCATGGCTCTTGCAACTTCCCCTAGCTCAAAGTCAAGGGTCAACAGCCCATCAGTGTGTCTGGAAAAGGGGCCACAAGACCTCTCTTGGGATGTCTGTCAACAGCAGAACCATCCACTGGGCTTCCAGAATGCAGCACAGGCCCTTCCTTTTCCTAAAGCCTTGGACACACTGATGCACTTGTGCCCATATCCCCAGCACAACCTCCCGATGGCAGCACACATTTGTCCAACTGTTCCCCACCGGGACTTTGTGAACATCCCAGCACTGGAATCCAGGAGTGCACAAGGAACATGGGGAAATCCATTAGTTCAAGCCAACCTAGTCCCCAGACAAAGCAACCACCCTTCCCTCAGCAGCTGCTCACAGAAATGGTTCTGTAGATTCTTCACCAACATCCTTATTCTTTTTTGGACCTCCTCAAGCACCTCAATGTCTTTCTTGCTGTGAGGGGTCTAAAACTGAACTCAGATTCAGGGTGTGGCCTCACCAGTACCCAATGCAGTGGGACAGTCACTGTAGTGGTCTTGCTGGCCCCACTACAGGGAATACAAGCCAGGATGCCACTGGTTTTTGTGGCTACCTGGGAACACATTGGATCATGTTCAGCTACTGTCAACCAGCACCCCCAGATCCTTTTCCCACAGGCACCTTCCTAGTCACTCCTTCCCAAACCTGAAGATTTAAGTCTTTACCAAATTCCAAGTAAAAATCACCCACAGCCTTTTCCTCACTTACTAAGGAGGTCACATTGACACCTCAGGTGATGAGATAGGTCAAGCAGGACCTGATTTTCCTAAAGACAGGTAGGCTGGGCCTGATCACCTGCTGGTCCTGCAGGGGCCATTCAATACTCTCAAGATGATCTGCTCCAGCAGCTTCTGCAGGACTGGACTCAGATTGACAGGCCTGGAGTTGCCCAGACCCTTTCTCTGACCCCTCTTCTAGGGAAGAGTCCCATTTTCAAGGCTACATCAACTGGGACCTCCCCAGTTAGCCAGGACTGCTGGCAAAAGATAGCAAGTGGTTTGGGAGCACTTTCACCAGCTCCCTCAGAGCCCTTAGGTGGATCAATTCAAGTCTGTCACTGACTATCCTCACTGGATTAGGAGGGATTGAACTTTGCTCCCTGGGAAGGAGCTTCCTCCCTCAATAGGATGCTGTGCCCATCCCAGGAAGCAGAATCACAGCAAAGGCAATCATTGGTGCTCAAGGAACCTCTTGGAGGTGACCAAAGACTCATTGTAGAATGGTTTTGCTTGGGAAGGACCTTGAAGATTCTCTTGTCCAAACCCCTGCAGTGGACAAAGACACCTTCCACTATCCCAGGTTGCTTGAAGCCCTGACCAACCTGGCCTTGATCATTACCAGGGTTGGGGCAGTCACAGCTTCTCTGGGTGACCTGTGCCAGGCCCTCATCACTCACACACAGAAGAATTTCATCACAATATCCCATCTAACTCTACCCTCTGGCAGTGGAAAGGCATTTCCCCCTGTCCCATCACTCTCTGTTTGTGTAGGAGATCATGGAGTTAAACCCAACCTGCTCAAGGAAGGACAGCTCAACAAGGCTGCCCATGACTTTTTGTCAACTTGAGGTTTAGTAACTTGAGGCCATTTCCACTTGTCCCATCACTTGCTAAAAGGGAGGAAAGAGCAACAATAGTCTTGCAAAAGAATTCCTTTCAGACAGCTGAGGAAAGGGAGATGATTTCTTCTTTGGCTGCCTTGTCTGCATCTAAAAATCTGCAGTTCCTAAAACTACTCAAAATCTTGTTCTCCAGATCCCTCAGCAGCATTTCCTAGGGTGTGTCACACCACAGGAGAACCATTGTAACACTAGGGGGGCAAAGCCAGGGCAGAACCAAGGAGAAAGGCAAGTCTGAAAGACAGGTCTGGTGACCAGGTGGTGATGTGAGGAAGAATGACCATGATGGAAAGATCAGCTCCTCACTCATGGCACAGCTGTAAAGACCAGATCATCCTGACAGCGCCCCTTTGCACAACACACACACAAACTGAACCACATGAGAGCAATAGGGTGGGGACTCCGATGACACCTCTAACTTATTGCCTTCTATTCTTCATTCTTGGACACACATCTGAAATGCAAATGCTCCCAAAATAAAAACTGTCACTTTAAAGCTGCCGCCAAGGTCAGATGAACATGGACTCAAGAACAGGACATGACACCGCAGAGGTGGGGGAAAGAAAACACTCCCCACCTCATGACTCACCAGGCTGGGCCAGCCAAGAGCTGCTGCCTGCAAAATGCCCCAAGGCCATGGGACAAGGCTGGACCGCCCCTTCAGAACCAGCATAAAAGCCAGCCCAGAGCCTCTCTCCCTCACACACTTCTCAATCCTTCTGCTCCAGTGCTGACAACCCAACCAGGTGAGCCTCAAGCCCCTGACGCTCCCTCTTTCCCTGTGGCCCTGCTCTTCCAGCAAGCTTAACCCCAGCCTCAGCAGCCCTCATGCCTCTACACAGCCCCACAACAGACTCCTCACTCTCTTGCCTCCCTTGCCCTGCAGACAAACCACACCTTGAATTCCCCCACCCCTGCCCTGCCTCACCCTCTTCTCTTCCAGGCACCCTCCACACCACACCCATGGCCTGCAACAACATCTGCAGTCCCTGCGGACCCACCCCGCTGGCCAACAGCTGCAACGAGCCCTGTGCCCTGCAATGCCAGGATTCCCGCGTCATCATCAACCCTTCCCCTGTGCTGGTCACCCTGCCAGGACCCATCATGACCTCCTTCCCCCAGAACACCGCCGTCGGATCCACCTCCTCCGCTGCTCTGGGCACTGAGCTCAATGCCCAGGGACAGCCCATCTCTGGCGGATTTGGCTTTGGCCTTGGCTACGGCCTGGGAGGCCTGGGCTGCTATGGCAGAAGGGCCGGCTACATCTGCTAAGGGCCCTCAGCACCACCCCTGACACCACCAGCTCTGGCCTCTGCCAACAGCTCCTGCAAGCAAAGCACATTGGCTAGTGTTTGCCCCACCTGCTCTGCCAACCCTCTCCCTTCAATCTCTTTCTCCTTTCTCTTCCATTTTATTCCCTCAATAAAGTTCTGTTGCATCAAAAGCTGAGATGCCTTCTCTTGTGTTTGAATCCCAGTGGTCTCACCTCCTTACTCAGTACAGTGCCAGGAGTGAACAGGCCATTGGATAGATGGAAAAGGGGAAAAACATCTTTCTTAGCAAAGATGTCACCACCTGTACCAAGCAAGACTGGCAAGAGATGTGAGGGAGAAGGGGGACAAACTTCCAGAACATGAGACACAACCCAATCACCTGATAACACCAAAGGCTTTGACACATCAATGCTCTCCTGTGCATGGCTCTGGCAAAGATGCTCCATGCTGGAACATTCTGGACAAATTCTCTGTTCCCAGCTGGACTCTCAAACCCTCACTGCAAACACAAAAACATCCACTTTGGCAGGAACCCTGGGGAAACTTCCTGCCCAAGTAAGAGCAGCATTTCCAGAACCATGGACAGGTCAGCTTTGGATTGCCAAGGACAGAGACTCCATCATATCTTCCCCACTCTGACTGCCCTCACAATGAGAAGTTATTTCTTTCTTTGACGAGGAAATTCAATCTCTTTTCATTTCTGCCCCCTGCACTCTTCTCCTTCATGATTGAGCAGCTGAGATCAGCCAGGCTCCCTCGATTTCATTCCATGCCATTAGGGATTTGCACACACTGATGACGCTCCCTGGTCCATCCCTGCCTCCTGGGAGCCCCAGGTATCTCAATCCTCTGTAAAACAGCCCTTAGAATATCTTGGTGGCCTTGTGCTTGGTTTTGTTTCAGCAAGCCCATGAGGTTCTTCTGCTGGGGAGCCCAGAAATGCCCACAGCAACCCACCTAAGTGCAACCCACCTAAGTGTTGAGGATGTTGAACAATGTTGGCTCCATGGATACAACTCTTTAACTACTTCTCTTGAGACTTGACTTCACCTGGACTTTGGAGCTTACCCAGAATGTTATATATGATAAAACTCTAGCAGTCCAATCCACTGACCCTTTACAAAACCCGTTGATTCTGGGATAGTCTGGGATGATGCCGTAGGAGACACAGTAAATATCCTAGGTGAAAAATAGAGGTTAACACCAGCCATGTCTCTCTCCTAATCCCCAGTTTGCTGTTCTTCTCTGTAGCTAACACTGAGGTCACTAATTTTTGATTTTGCCTCCCAAAACTAATCCTAATGTTTTCCTCATTATCCTCTTGTCCGATCTGCTCTTGGTAGTGCTTTACAGTACTATTTACAAAATTGTCCCATACGTGTCTGCGGGAACAAGGTCCCTGGAAAGCCATTAGCAAAGTCAGAGGGAGAACAGAGGGAGCACCTGTCAAGGGGCAGGTGCTAATGCCCAGCACAGCTGCAAAGCCCAGAGCAGCCTGACAGGGTGAAGAGGGCTTCTCTTCACAACACACCCACAAACTGAACCACACAGGTACCACAAAATGACCTCACTGATGACACCCATATTATTCTTAGGTATTCTTGGATATTCTGGTTTCCCTGACACACACGTTCCCAGCAAATCTTCCCAAATACCAGCTCTCACTGAAAAGCTGCTGCCTAGGACAGATGGATACAGACTCAAGGGCAGGACTTGGAGTTGTACAGCTGCTGGAAGGAAAACACTCCCCACCACCCCATCACTGGCACAGCTGCAACAAGCAGAACTGATGTTATGATTTCCATCCAGGTGCCTCTAGAGAGTAACAAGGTTACTCTCTTTTTCTGAAAATTCAACATCTCCAGTTCCTTCAACAGCTCCTCACATGCCTTGTTCTCCTTATCTTTCACCAGCTACGATGAACCAACACAAGACTTTGGGGAGCATTTGGGCATCCCTAAACACCTAAATGGGAGAGCCTGCCCATTTCCAGTGGATAAATCATGGCATATGGACAGGTTTAGAAAGCTGGAAACATGGTAGGAGAGAGAGAATGTAATGGAAGGGGAGACTCCTCACTGCCAAAAGAGCCGCAAAGCCCAGACCAGCCTGATGTGGCTGTGGGGGGAATGATGCACCTCTTCTCAAGACACCAACACAGCACAGCACACTGAGTGACTTCACTGATGACACCCCAGTGTCCAAAGCTTTGGTCATGACTTCAGCCTTTCCTGAAAAGCATCATCACCACCAAACTTTGGTTTCTTAAACTCACACATTAAAGCTGCCGCCAAGGACAGATGGACACGGAGGAGTGAGTAGGATATGACATTGAAGAGTTGTGGGAAGGAAAACATTCCCCTCCTGAAGATTCACCAGGAGGGGCCAGCTAAAAACGGCAGGCTCCAAAATGCCTCAGGGTCAATGGTAGTGCTTTCCACGCATCCAGGATGAATATAAAAGCCGTCCCAGAGCCTCTCTCCCTCACACGCTTCTCCTGACTCCTCCTGCTCCTGCTGACAACCAGGTGAGCATCAAGCCTTGACCCTCCTGCTCCTGCACCCCTGACCCCTCTCTTTCAACATCCTCTGCCCCAGACTCTGCAGCCTTCATCCCTCCCCATGGCCCCACAACAGCCTCCACACTCTCTCACCCTCCTGCACGAGCGCCCCTCACACCCCCACAGCCCTGCCCTGCCTCACCCCTCTCTCTTCCAGGCACCCTCCACACCACAACAATGGCCTGCAACAACATCTGCAGTCCCTGCGGACCCACCCCGCTGGCCAACAGCTGCAACGAGCCCTGTGCCCTGCAATGCCAGGATTCCCGCGTCATCATCAACCCTTCCCCTGTGCTGGTCACCCTGCCAGGACCCATCATGACCTCCTTCCCCCAGAACACCGCCGTCGGATCCACCTCCTCCGCTGCTCTGGGCACTGAGCTCAATGCCCAGGGACAGCCCATCTCTGGCGGATTTGGCTTTGGCCTTGGCTACGGCCTGGGGGGCCTGGGCTGCTATGGCAGAAGGGGCGGCTACATCTGCTAAGGGCCCTCAGCACCACTCCTGACACCACCAGCTCTGGCCTCTGCCAACAGCTCATGCAAGCAAAGCACATCCGCTGATGGGAGTCAGCCTCGCACATCAGACCAGCTCTCCTCAATGTCTTCACCTTCCCTCATCATTCTTTTGCCTCAATAAACTTCTCCTGCATCAAATCCTTACATGCCTTCTCTCCTTTTTGAATTCTGTCTCACATGCATACCCAGCACAGCGCCAGAAATGTCATTGGAGTAGATGGAAAACGGCACAACACATTTGTTTGGAAATATATCCCTACCCGAGGGGAGGGATATATTTCCAAGACTGATGCAGGAAAATAGGTTGAGGGGGGACCTTCCAAAACATGACACAGAGCCATCACTTGCTACACCAAAGGCTTTGACACATCAGTGCTCTTGAGTTCATCAATGATTCTGCTTAAGTCTCTCCATGCCAGCACACACTTGTACAAAGTCTCTTCCCAGCAGGAATCGCAAGCCTTGCCAGCAAAGAGGGGAAACTATTTCACATCCATTTAGGCACAAACTCTGCAGTGCAAGCGCTTCAACTCCCCTGTTCAAGTAGATTCAGCAAGAGCAGGATTCCCAGAACCATGGACAGTGCAGATTTGGATCACCCAGCCCAGGGACTCCACCGCCTCTTCCCCTCTGTGACCACCCACACAATGACAAATTCTTTCCTTCTTTGCCCAAGGAATTCCATCTCTTTTCCCTTTTGCCGTTGTGTCTCTGTCCTGGACATGCACACTGCTGAGAACAGCCAGGCTCCCTCACTTCTTTCCCTGCCAGCAAAAATTTGCACACACTGATAACACCCCCGTCAATCCCTGTCTCCTGGGAGTCCCAGCTTTCTCAGCCTCTCCTCTATGAAAGATCTTCCAGCTGCTTTAGAATCATTCTGGACCTAAATTTGATTTGCTTTGCTGAGTCTGGATTTCTTCCAACAATTTTCTGAAACCTATCTTGAACACTGGTGACACCTTATTGAACTGAGGCTTGATTGAGACCTTGTGGGCCCTTTATTCTCCACCAGCACCACAGGATCAGGCTCTGCCAAGCTCCTACCCACCCAATCAGCCCCCAGCATGACCTGGGGCCCATTGCCATTCCTGCCCAGATGCAGAACTTCACATTTTCCCCTCCTGAACCTCAGGAGAGGCCTTTAACCCCCAGTCTCCAGCTCCCTCTGACCAGTGGCACAACCAAGTGGTGCCTCAGCCACTCCATCTGCTGCCAACTTGCTGAGGGGACAACAGTCTCACTGCCCACATCCTTCTTGAGGAGGTTGGAGAGGGTTGGCCTCATGGATACAACTCTTGATCTACTTCCCTTGAGACCTTACTCCATCTGGAGTTTGGGCCACTGATTAACAATCTCTGAGCCCAGCCCCTCAGCCACTCTCAGGCCACTCATGCTTTCTTAGCAAACACAGACACTCTGGGAGCATGGAATGGGAAGGAGCCTCAAGGGCTTCACAAAAGCCTGGAGTTCAACAGCACCCACAGCTCTCTCCTCATGCCCAGGCTGAGTCACTGCGACAGAGCAGACACACAGCTCAAACACCATTTTCTCATGGAAAACCTCCATGAGAAGTAGCTTCACCCCTTGGCACTTGACACAACCCAAGACCACAAAGCCCAGGCTCTCTTCTGTCCTGCTGCTGCTCCACTTTGGCCTCTGCTGCATTGCACAGCAGCCACCAACACTTGTGGAGTTGGTTCAGCTGGAAAACATTTTGGACATATAATCCGGATGTTAACCAAGCAAAGCCAATGCCACCAATGTTTAAAAATTTCATTTGGTAAAGACCTAAATGTAAAATATCAAGTACAACCCTTCCTAACAGCATTGCCAAGGTCACCTCTTGGCCTGTTCCCAAATGACACAGCTCTAAGACATATAAATCCCTCCTGGCATGCTGACTGCACTACTATCCTGGGAAGTCAGTGCCAGAGATGGAAAACAGAGTCCTGAAGGAATTTTCCCCACTTCCAAACTCAACCTCCATTCGGGCAACTTGACTCAATTCCCTCTTCTCCTATGGCTAGATAAAAGGAAGGCAAGAATAATGTAGAATTATTTCCATTCAGGTAACTCCAGAAGGCAACAAAGACAACCCTTCTCTGAAAAACTAAACACCCCAGTTCCCTCAACTTCTCCTCATTTGTCTTGTTCTCCTTTCCCTTCACCACTTTCCTTTCCCTTGTGTAAGAGCGCAGCTCTGTGATCCCACAATGTGACCTTCCTGGGCTCAGGTAAGATGAGCGCTATGAATGAACTAACACAAGGCTTTGGGGAGCTTGGGAGGCCATCCCTAAATCACAGGGATTGGTTTCCCATGTCCAAGAGGAAAGGAAAGACATGGAGACAGGCCTGCCGGCACGCAGCCCAGGTGGGGAGGGAGCGAACATGATGAAACATCCAGATCTATCACCCTGAGTACACCTGCAAATCCCAGAGCATCCTAACAGAGCTGGGAGGGAATGAAGCCCATCTTCACAAGACAGCCACAAACCACAGCACACCAGTGTTCTGGAGTGACTTCATGGATGACACCTCACTGTCCAAAGCTTTACTCATGTTGTCAGACCTCCCTGAAAAACAACATCATCACCAAACTTTGGGCTTTATAACTCGCATTTAAAAGCTGCCGCCAGGGTCAGATTGACACAGACTCAAGAAGAGGACATAGAATTGGAGAAATGTGGAAAGGGAAACATTCCCCACCTCACCACTCACCAGGCTGCGTCAGCAAAGAGCTGCTGCCTGGAAAAAGCCCCAAGGCCATGGGACAGGGCTGTCCCGCCCCTCCAGGACCAGCATAAAAGCCGAGCCAGAGCCTCTCTCCCTCACACACTTCTCCTCAAGCCTTCTCCTCCTGCTCCTGCCAACAACCAGGTGAGTCTCAAGCTCCAACCCTCCTGCTCCTGCACCCTTGGCCCCTCCCTTTCAGCACGCTCAGCCACAGCCTCAGCACCTTCACACCTACCCACAGCCCCACAACAGCCTCCACACTCCCTCACTCTCCTGCCCCTCAGACCCCCACACCCTTCTCGTACCTCATCCCTTCTCTTCCAGGCACCCTCCACACCACACCCATGGCCTGCTACAACCGCTGCAGTCCCTGCGGACCCACCCCGCTGGCCAACAGCTGCAACGAGCCCTGTGCCCTGCAATGCCAGGATTCCCGCGTCATCATCAACCCTTCCCCTGTGCTGGTCACCCTGCCAGGACCCATCATGACCTCCTTCCCCCAGAACACCGCCGTCGGATCCACCTCCTCCGCTGCTCTGGGCACTGAGCTCAATGCCCAGGGACAGCCCATCTCTGGCGGATTTGGCTTTGGCCTTGGCTATGGCCTGGGAGGCCTGGGCTGCTATGGCAGAAGGGCCGGCTACATCTGCTAAGGGCCCTCAGCACCACCCCTGACACTGGAAATTGGACACAGAGCAACAGCTCCTGCAAGCAAAGCACCTCAGCAGATGGTTGCCCTACTTGCACCTCACATGGTCCCTTCCACTTGTTTCTTTTGTCTTTTCAATCTTTTGCCTCAATAAAGTTTTCTTGCATCAAAGCCTGAGAC
This sequence comes from Agelaius tricolor, assembly GCF_023055355.1. Lineage (NCBI taxonomy): Eukaryota > Metazoa > Chordata > Aves > Passeriformes > Icteridae > Agelaius > Agelaius tricolor. The sequence goes on along the minus strand of NW_027269262.1, from coordinate 95,163,045 downwards.
AACTCTGCTTCTTTTTGAATTCCAACACTCTCACATCCTCCCCCAGAACATTTCTAGGAATGAACAGGCCACTGGGGCTAGATGGAAAAGGGGAACAAAATATTCTTAGCAAATACCTCACCAACAAGAACCACCACGATTATTATGTGAAGCAGAGACTGGCGGGGACACCTCCTAAAACATGACACAAGCCCACTCCCTGATACAAAAAAGCATTTGACGAAATCCTCTCCTGGGCATAAAACTGGAAGAGTCACTCCGTGCCAGCACACACTTCACAAATCTCTTCCCAGCAAGACTCTTGAATCCTCACCACAAAAACAAAAACAAAAAAACCCAAAAACCATCATTCACTTGGGCACAAACTCTAGAGTGCAAGTGCTTCCACTCCACTGATCAAGCAGAGTCAAGCAACTGCGACATTTCCAGCACAATGGACAGATCAGTTTTGGATATACCAGGACAGACTCCATCACCTCCTCCACTTTCCGACCACTCGAAGAATGAAAAATTCTTTCTTTCTTTGCCTATAGAATGGCATCCATTTTCATTTGTGCCCTCCTCCATTTTCCTTCACTGCTGAGAACAGCCGGGCTCCCTGCACCTCATTCCCTGCCATCAGATATTTACACACACTCATGATACCCCCATCCATCCTTGTCTCCTGGGAATCCCAGCTCTCTCAGCTCTCCTCCAGGAAAGCTTCTCCAGCCCTTTCAGGATCTTGCTGGTCCTCCACTGCTCTTCTTTCACACTCCACTGCCCCCATCATTGCTGAGGATCTTGAGCAGGGTCAGCCTCATGGATACAACTCTTAACATCCTTCCCTTGAGACTTGACTCCATCTGGAATTCATGCCACTGATCCCCAGCCTCTGGGACCAGCCTCTCAGCCACTCTCAGGCCACAAACTGCTTTCCCTGGCCACTTGGGCTTGTTCGGATGATATGGGATTGTAGAATAGGAAGGAGAATCCAGGACTTCACAAAAGGGTTGAGTTCAACAGCAGCCACAGCTCTCCCCTCATGCCCAGGCTGAGTCACTGGCACAGGGCAGACACACAGCTCAGCCAAGCACCATTTCCTCAAGGGAAATCCTCCAAGAGAACTGGCCTCATCCTTTGGCACTTGAAAAACCTCAAGACCCCAAAGGCCTGGCTCACCCCTCCCCTGCTGCTGCTCCCATCTACACTCTGCTGCCTTGCACAGCTGCCCCCAACCCCCATGGAATCCCTTCAGCTGGAAAAGATGCTTGACATTCGATCCAAATGTAAACCAAATCTGTTAATGCCACAAATCTCAGAAATGTTTCATTTGTAGAAGACCTAAATGTAAAACGGCATCAAGTCCAACCATTCTAACATCACTTCTAAGGCCACCATGAAACATCCCTAAAGTCCAAATCTCCATGGCTTCCAAATTCCTCCAGAAATGCTGACTAAACCACTGTCCTGGAGAGCCATGGACATGGCTTGAAAATCCATCTTCCAAACTCAACCTCCCCTGGGGTAAGTTGACTCCATTCCCTCTTCTCTGATAGTTGGATAAAAGGGAAACAAGACTAATATAAAATTATTTCCTTTTAGGTAACACCAGAAGGCAAAAGGGCCAACCTATTTCTGAAAATTGAACATCCCCAGTTCCCTCACCTGTTCCTCATGTTTCTTTTTCTTATCCATTACCACTTTCCTTTCCCTTGTGTAAGAGCCCTGCTCTGTGACCCCACAGTGTGACCTTCCTGGGCCCAGGTAAGATGAGAGCTATGGATGAACCAACACAAGGCTTTGGGGAGCTTGGGAGGCCATCCCTAAATCTCGGGAGCACTTGCCCATGTCAAAGAGGAAGGAAAAGGCATGGAGACAGGCCTGAAGACATGGAGCCATGGCGGGGAGGGAGAGAACATAATGAAAGATCCAGATCTGTAACCCCAAGCACACCTTCAAATCCCAGATCATCCTAACAGAGCTGGGAGGGAACTGGGGCCGTCTTCACAAGACAGCCACAAACCACAGCACACCAGTGTTGTGGAGTGACTTCACGGATGACACTTCACTGTCCAAAGCTTTGCTCATGTTGTCAGCCCTCCCTGAAAAAAAACATCATCATCAAATTTTGGTCTTCATTTAAAAGCTAACCACAAATGTCAAATAGACATAGACTCAAGAACTGTACACATTTCTGACACTGCAGAAATGTTGGAAGGAAAGCATTCCCCACCTCATCAGTCACCAGGCTAGGTAAGCAAAGAGCTGCTGCCTGCAAAATGCCCCAAGGCCATGGGACAAGGCAGTCCCGCCCCTCCAGAACCAGCATAAAAGCCGGCCCAGAGCCTCTCTCCCTCACACACTTCTACTCACAGCTTCACCACCTGCTCCTGCCCAAAACCAGGTAAGCCGCAGGCCGCTGACCCTCCTACTTCAGCACCCCTGGCCCATCTCTTGCAGCACAATCTGCCCCAGCTTCAGCAGCCCTCATGCCTCCACACAGCCCCACAACAGCCTCCACACTCTCTTGCCCTCCTGCCTCACCGACACTGACACCCCCACACCCCTGCCCTGCCTCACCCCTCTCTCTTTACCAGGCACCCTCCACACCACACCCATGGCCTGCAATACCCGCTGCAGTCCCTGCGGACCCACCCCGCTGGCCAACAGCTGCAACGAGCCCTGTGCCCTGCAATGCCAGGATTCCCGCGTCATCATCAACCCTTCCCCTGTGCTGGTCACCCTGCCAGGACCCATCATGACCTCCTTCCCCCAGAGCACCGCCGTCGGATCCACCTCCTCCGCTGCTCTGGGCACTGAGCTCAATGCCCAGGGACAGCCCATCTCTGGCGGATTTGGCTTTGGCCTTGGCTACGGCCTGGGAGGCCTGGGCTGCTATGGCAGAAGGGGCAGCTACATCTGCTAAGGGCCCTCAGCACCACCCCTGACACCACCAGCTCTGGCCTCTGCCCACAGCTCCTGCAAGCAAAGCACCTCCGCTGATGGCCACTCTACTTCCACCTCAGTCTGGATCCCTTCAAGTTCTCACTCTTGCCTTTTAATTCTTTTGCCTCAATAAACTTTTCCTGCATCAAAGTCTCACATGTCTCCTCTTCTTTTTGAATTTCATAGCTCTCACACCCTCACCCATGGGCTGGATAGCAAAGGGGCACAACACCTTCCTAAACAAGTAGAGACCCACCAGGAACAACCAAGACTGGAACAGGAAACAGGGTTGAATGCTGACCATCCAGAACATGACAAAATCACACGGCCTGCCATACCAAAGGCATTGATACAACAATGCTCTCCTGCTCATTCGTCCGGCAAAACCTCTCCATGCCAGCATTCCCTTGACAAGACCCCCTCCCATCACAACTCTCAAACCACACAAACAATCACAATAACATCCACTCTCACAGAAACTCAGGAGGTGCTGCAAGCCCTTCCATTCTGTCTCAAGAGGATCAAGTATGCCTCCCCAGAGAAGGATTTCCAGAACCATGGAGAGGTCAGGTTTTCATCTCCCTTAACAGAGAAAGTCCTGCACCTCTTCCACTCTGTGACCATCCTCACAATAAAAAAGCCTTGTCTGCCCATCCCATGGAATTTCATCTCTTTTCACTTGTGCCATTGCTTACTTGGAACAACCCCCCCATCCAGCCATGTCTCCTGGAAGTCCCAGCTTGCTCAGTCCTCCCTGAAAAATCCTTCCAGCCCTTTAAAGATCTTGGTGGCTCTAAACTAAACAATGGCCTTGATTCACTGATTCTGTGGTCTTCCTCCCCTGGGGAGCCCAGAACTGTTCACACCTACTTACGTCAGTTTTGAGGATGTTGAACAGTTTTGGCCTCATGGATACGACTCTTGAGCTACTTCATTTGAAGTTTGACTTCAGCTTGACTTTGCATCACAAGGCTCCAGGTCATGTTGTTTAAATATTATATAAATAGAGCAGTCCACCTCACTGACCCTTCACACCACCTGTACATCCTTGCATAGTCTGCAATGATGCAGTAGGAGAAAGTGCCAAAGACATTGCTAAGAGGTGGAGGTAAACACCAACCATGGCTCCCTCATCACCCACAGGAAGATTCTTTTTTTCTGTAGGCAACACAGAGGTCACTAAGACATGATTTTCCCCTCCATAATCAACTCTAACTGCTCCTACTCACCTTGTATGAGCTGAACTTGGAAATGCTTTGTAGGGGAAAAATTGTCCCATCCTTGTCTACAGGAACAAGCTCCCTGGAAATCCATGGGCAGGGTGGGAGGGAGTAAATGCACTGGAAGGGGCAGGACCTGATGCCCAGCACAGCCACAAAGCCCAGCACAGCCTGACAGGGCTGTAAAGGAATGGGATCTCTCTCTCAAATGCAGCCACAAACCAAAACACACCTGCTGTCCAATGGGTTGAACTCATTGCTGACATCTCGATTTTCATAGGCTTTATTGGTTTATTCTGGTTTCTCTGACACGCACCTACCAAGCAAATCCTCCCAAACACCAACTCTCACTTTAAAGCTGCTGCCAAGGTCAGATGGACACAGTCACAGCAGCAGGATTTCACATTTTAGAGTTGCAGGAAGGAAAACAGTCCCCAGCTCATGACTCGTCAGGCCTGGCCAGGTAAAACTGATGTCATGATTTCCATTCAGGTACCTTGAGAGAGTAAAAAGGTCAACACAGTGGTTCTGAAAATTGAATGCATTCAGGTTCTTCAAGGGCTCCACAGACATCTTCTTATCCTTCACCAGTTTTCCTTTCCAGGTGTCACTCAGAGTCCAGCAGTGGGACCTCACAGCATGAACTAGCTGGGGCCACCTGAGATGAGTGCTATGAATGAAAAAATCACAAGAATTTGCAGGACCTGAGAAGAGTGACCAAACCACAAGGATTGCTTTCCCATGCCCAGCAGGAAAGACTTGATACATAAACAGGTTTAGAACTTTGGCAATGGGACAGAGAGTGAGAGAATGTGATGGAAAGGGACACCCATGACCTCCAGAAGAGCTGCAAACCCCAGATGAATCTGACATTACTGTAGGGGAATGAGGACCCTCTCCACAAGACACCCACAAACCACAGCACACCAGGGACATTGCGTGACTTCATTGTTGACAGCCCACAGTCCAAAGCTCACATCCACAGCCCTCCACAAAAAACATCATCATCAACATGCCTTGGTCTCTAATACTTGCATTTAAAAGCTGCCGCCAATGTCAGATGGACATGGATTCAAAAGTAGGACATGACACTGCAGAGTTGAGGGATGGAAATCACTCCTCACCTCAGCACTCACCACTCTGAGTAAACCAGGAACTGTGGCCTGCAAAATGCCCCAAGGCCATGGGGCAAGGCTGTCCCACCCCTTCAGGACCAGCATAAAAGCCGGCCCAGAGCCTCTCTCCCTCACACACTTCTCCTCAAGCCTTCTCCTCCTGCTCCTGCCCAACAACAAGGTAAGCCTCAAGCCCTGACCCTCCTGCTCCTGCACCCCTGATCCCTCTCTTCCAGCATGCTCAGATCCATCCTCAGCAGCCCTCACACATCCCCACAGCCCCACAACAGCCTCCACACTCACTTGCCCTTCTGACACTTCACTCCTTGTACCACCATGTCCCTGCCCTGCCTCACCCCTCTCTCTTCCAGGCATCCTCCACACCACAGCCATGGCCTGCAACAGCCGCTGCAGTCCCTGCGGACCCACCCCGCTGGCCAACAGCTGCAACGAGCCCTGTGCCCTGCAATGCCAGGATTCCCGCGTCATCATCAACCCTTCCCCTGTGCTGGTCACCCTGCCAGGACCCATCATGACCTCCTTCCCCCAGAACACCGCCGTCGGATCCACCTCCTCCGCTGCTCTGGGCACTGAGCTCAATGCCCAGGGACAGCCCATCTCTGGCGGATTTGGCTTTGGCCTTGGCTACGGCCTGGGAGGCCTGGGCTGCTCTGGCAGAAGGGGTGGCTACATCTGCTAAGGGCCCTCAGCACCACCCCTGACACCACCAGCTCTGGCCGCTGCCAACAGCTCCTGCAAGCAAAGCACCTTGGCTGATGGTTTCTCTACTTCCACCTCACACCTGATTCCTCCAGCTTCTTCTTTCCCATCATTCTTTCACTTCAATAAATTTTTCTTGCATCACAAACTGAGTTGCTTTCTGTTCTTTTCGAATTCCAAGAATCTCACCTCCTCATCCTGTGCAATGCCAGCACTTAACCATTATGTGGGATGGAAAGGGAGCAAAGAACATTTCTTAGCAAATATGTCCTCACCAGGAATAACCAATGTTGACATGGGAAACAGGGGAGAGGGGAAACCTTCCAGAACATGACACAAAGCCATCATCTCATCTGCCAAAAGCTTTGACAAACCAATTGTCTCATGGGCACTGCTCTGCCACAGTCACTCTATGCCAGCATACACTTGAAAAACTCCCTTCACACCAGCACTCAAGTCTTCCCCGTCAACAGAGGAACAAGAACATCCACTTGGACAGGAACTCCATAGTCCAAATGCTTCCATCCCCCTTACTCAAGCAGGCCCATAGCAAGAGAAGAATTTCCAGGATTATGGCCAGTGCAATTTTTGACCACCAAGAAGAGGCACTCCGTTCTCTCTTACAGTCTAGGACCATCCACACACACAGAGAAATTATTCCCTTCTTTGCCCATGGTATTTGCTTTACTTTCTAATGTGCATGTGCCTTCTATTCCATCATGTGTGCAGTGCTGAGAACAGCTGGGCTCCCACACACTCGTCTCACCACCCTGCCCAGCCTTGTCTCCTCAGAGTCTCTGCTCTCTCACCTTGTCCTCGAGTAAAGATCCACCAGCCCCTTTAAGTGTCTGGTGGCCCTCAACAAGTCTCTGTCCACTACCCCCTTCTGCTTCTTCACATCTCGAGGCCAGAACTGTCCACATCACTGCACATGGGATCTCACCAGTGCTCTAAAGAGAGGAAGGGCCACCTCTCACAATTTCATAGCAACAATTTCCTGAAATCTCTCTTGTACACAGGTGACGCCCCACTGAAGTAATGCCCCACTGCAACCTATTGAGCACTCTGTTCTTGATCAGCACCACAGGGTCCCGCTCACAAAAGCCACTTCTCAGACTCTCAATCCACAGCATTATCCCGGGCCCAGTGCAATTCCTATCCAGTTGCAGAACTTCACATTTCTCTTGTTTGAACTTTGGGAGGTTCCTTTAAACCCTTAGTCTTGAGGTCCTTCTGAATGGTGGAACCGAAAAGTGGTGATCTAGACACTCCATCACCTGCCAGCGGGCTGAAGGGGCAATACTCCCACTGCTGACATGGAATGGAAGAGTCAGGGCACCCACACCTGGCACAGATGCAAAGCCCAGACCAGCCTGACTGACCTGGGATACTTTGGGGCGCCTCTTCACAAGACACACAAAACAAAAACACAGGAGTTCTACAGGCTGCCTTCACTGATGACTCCCCACCTCTCGAAATCTTGGTCTCGTCTTCAGTCCTCTTTGACACACACCATCAACACCAGCCTTTGGTCTCAAATACTCACACTTTAAAGGAGGAAAGGCCACAATGGAAGGGGCAGCTCCTCATGCACAGCACAGCTGCAAAGCCCAAACCAGCCTGACATGACTCTGGTGGTGTCAGGCCCCACTTCACAACACACCCACAAAGAAACCGATACGAGTACCACAGAATGACCTCAGTAATGACACCCATATAATTCCAAGGCATTTCTTGTATATTTTGGTTATTCAGACACACATATTCCAAGTAAATCCCCCAAATACCAAATCTCACTTAAAAGCTGACACCAAGTTCAGATGGAAACGGCCTCAAGAGCAGGACATGACACTGACGAATTGTGGGAAGAAAAACATTCCCCACATCACAACACACAAATCTATGACACACAAAACCGATGTTAAAACTTCTGTTCAAGTACCTCTAGTGGGGAATAAGGTCAACCAATTTTTTTTTTGAAAAATAAAATCCACAGTTCCTTCAATTGAACATCAAGTCTTTCTATAGCCTTCAAACATTTTTCTTTCCATGTTTCTCTCAGATCCACGTAACAGGACCGCACAGTGTGACCATGCTGGGCCTAGCTGAGACGAGCATTACGGATGAACCCACACAAGACATTGGACAGCAGGGAAGGTGACACAGGGATTGTTCTTCCATATCCAGCAAGAAAGGCCGGGAATATGCACAGGTTTAGAATGTCAGAAATGGGACAGGGAGGGAGAGAACATGATCAAAGGGGACATCCTTCATCTCCAGTACAGCTGCAAAGCCCAGATGAGCCTGACATGGCTGTGGGGGAATGAGGACCCTCTCCACAAGACACCCACAAACCACAGCACGCCAGGGACATTGTGTGACTTCACTGTTGACACCCCACAGTCCAAAGCTCTGGTCACATCCACATCCTGCCAAAAAAACATCTTCATCAACAGCCATTGGTCTCTAACACCTGCATTTAAAAGCTGCTGAGAAGGACAGATGGACATGGATGCAAAAATAGAACATGACACTGCAGAGGTGGGGGATGGAAAACATTCCCCACCTCAGGACTCACAACACTGATTCAACCAGGAACTGTGGCCTGCAAAATGCCCCAAAGCCATGGGACAAGGCTGGACCGCCCCTTCAGAACCAGCATAAAAGCCGGCCCAGAGCCTCTCTCCCTCACACACTTCTCCTCAAGCCTTCTCCTCCTGCTCCTGCCCAACAACCAGGTAAGCCTCAAGCCCTGACCCTCCTGCTCCTGCAACCCCTGGCCCCTCTCTTCCAGCATGCTCAGATCCATCCTCAGCAGCCCTCACGCCTACCCACAGCCCCACAACAGCCTCCACAATACCTCACTCTCCTGCATCCCTGCCCCACGCTCATCCACACCCCAGTCTAACCTCATCCCATCTCTTCCAGGCACCTCCAAACCACACTCATGGCCTGCAATACCCGCTGCAGTCCCTGTGGACCCACCCCGCTGGCCAACAGCTGCAACGAGCCCTGTGCCCTGCAATGCCAGGATTCCCGCGTCATCATCAACCCTTCCCCTGTGCTGGTCACCCTGCCAGGACCCATCATGACCTCCTTCCCCCAGAACACCGCCGTCGGATCCACCTCCTCCGCTGCTCTGGGCACTGAGCTCAATGCCCAGGGACAGCCCATCTCTGGCGGATTTGGCTTTGGCCTTGGCTACGGCCTGGGAGGCCTGGGCTGCTCTGGCAGAAGGGGCGGCTACATCTGCTAAGGGCCCTCAGCACCACCCGTGACACCACCAGCTCTGGCCTCTGCCAACAGCTCCTCCAAGCAAAGCAAATTAGCTGACGGCCTCTATACTTTTACCTCACACCTGATTCCTTCAGCTCCTTCCTTCTCATCCCTATTTCAATTAAATAAATTTTTCTTGCATCAAAACATGAGTTGCTTCCTCTTCATTTGTATTCCAATTGTTTCACATCCTCACCCTTTGCAATGCCAGCGCTCAACCATTATGTGGCATGGAAAGGGAGAAAAGAACATTTCTTAGCAAACATGTCTCCACCAGGAACAACCAGTGCTGACATGGAAAACAGGGGAGATGGGAGACCTTCCAGAACATGACACCAGGGCATTACCTCAATCTACCAAAGGCTTGGACACAAAAATTCTCTCCTGGGCACTACTCTGCCAAAGTCACTCTATTCTAGCATCACTTGGAAAATTTTCCGAAGCACTCTTGAGTCTAGCCTGTGAAAAGAGGAATAACATGCTCTATTAGGGCAGGAAGCCCTAATAACATACTGTATTAGGGCTGAGTGAAAATGATTCATCCCCCTTGCCCAACGAGGCCAAACAGGAGCAGGATTTCCAGGATTATGGCCAGTTCAGTTTTGGACCTCCAAGAAGAGCTTCTCATTGCCTCTTACATCTGGGACAATCCACACACACTGAAAAATTCTTTCTTCCTTTGCTCATGGAATTCCATCTATTTTCACTCATGCAAGTGCCCACTTTCTCTCCATGTGTGCAGTGCTGAGAACAGATGGGCTCCCAGACACTGGTGACAGCCCCTGCCCAGCCTTGTCTCCTGAGAGTCCCAGCTCTCTCAGACTCTCATCTAGCAAAGATCTACCAGCCCATTTAAGTATCTGGTGGCCCTCAACAGGTCTTTGTCTACTGCCCTCTTGTGCTTCTTCACCAATCAAGGCCAGAATTGTCTACACCACCTCACCCAGGATCTCACCAGTGCTCTAAAGAGACGAAGGGCCAACTCTCATGACTTCATGGATACAATTTTCTGGAACCTGTCTTAGAAACAGGTGATGCCCCACTAAAGTGATGCCCCACTAAAATAATGCCCCACTGCAACCTGCTGGTCTGTGTTCTCGATCAGCACCACAGGATCCTGCTCACAAAAGCCACTTCTCAGACTCTCACCCCACAACATGACCCAGGGTCAAGTGCTACTCCTGTCCAGATGCAGAACTTCTCATTTCCCTTGTTTGAGCATTGGGAGATATCTTTAACCCTTCGTCTTGAGGTCCTTCTGAGATGTGGAACAGCCAAGTGAGGCCTCAGATATGCCATCACCTGCCAGCTTGCTGAAGGGGCAAATCTCCCACTGCTGACAAGGAATGGAAGAGTCCAGGCACTCACACCTGGCACAGATGTAAAGCCCAGACCAGCCTGACACACCTAGGATAGTTTTGGGTCCCTCTTCACAACACACACATAAACCCAAAACCAGGAGTTCTACAGGCTGACGTCAATGATGACTCCCCACCTCTCCAAATCCTGGTCACGTTTTCAGCCCTTTTAGACACACACCATCAACACCAGCCTTTCATCACAAATACTCACACTTTAAAGGAGGAATGGCCACAATGGAAGGGGCAGCTCCTCATGCACAGCTCAGCTGCAAAGCCAGACCAGTATGACATGGCTTTGGTGGAATGGGACCCATATTCACAGCACACACACAAACTAAACTATGTAAGTGCCACAGAATGGCCTCACTGACGACACCCATATAATTCTTTGGGCTTTTGTTGCATATTTTTGTCTTTGTGACACACATCTTCCAAGTAAATCGTCCCAAATACCCACTCTCACTTAAAAGCTGTGGCCAAGGCGAGGTGGACACAGTCTCAAGGGCAAGACATGACACAGCAGAATTGTGCGCAGGAAAACATTCCCATCATCACAAATCACAAATCCATACCACACAAAAGAGATGTTACAATTTCCATACAAGTACCTCTAGAGTGGAATAAGGTCCACCCTTGTTTTTTCAAAGATAAATGTCCACAGTTCCTTCAACTGCTCCTCAAGTCTACTTATCCTGCACCAGTTTTCCTTTCCAGGTTTCACTCAGAGCCCAGCAATGGGACCCCACAGTGTGACCTTGCTGGGCGCAGTTGAGATGAGTGCTACTCGATGAATCAACAGAAGACATTGGAAAGCAGGAGAGGGATCACAGGATTGTTCCCCCATATCCAGCAGGAAAGGCCTGGCATATACACAGGTTTAGAATGTTAGCAATGGGACAGGGAGGGAGATAATGTGATCCAAGGGGAAGCCCGTCATCTCCAGTAGAGCTGCAAAGCCCAGATGAGTCTGAGGTGGCTATGGGGGAATGAGGAGCCTCTCCACATGACACCCACAAACCAAACAACACGAGGGCCAGGGGGTGACTTCATGTTGAAACTGCATTGTCCAAAGCTCTGGTCACATCCACAGCCCTCCACAAAAAAACATCTTCATCAACAGACTTTGGTCTCTACTACTTGCATTTAAAAGCTGCTGCCAATGTCAGATGGATACAGATGCAAAAGCAGGACATGACACAGCAGAGTTGTGGGATGGAAAACACTCCACACCACAGGACTCACCACTCTGAGTAAACCAGGAACTGTGGCCTGCAAAATGCCCCAAGGCCATGGGACAAGGCTGTCCCACCCCTCCAGAACCAGCATAAAAGCCGGCCCAGAGCCTCTCTCCCTCACACACTTCTCCTCAAGCCTTCTCCTCCTGCTCCTGCCAACAACAAGGTAAGCCTCAAGCCCTGACCCTCCTGCTCCTGCACTCCTGGCCCCTCTCTTCCAGCATGCTCAGCTCCATCCTCAGCAGCCCTCATCCCTCCCCACAGCCCCACAACAGCCTCCACACTCACTTGCCCTTCTGCCACTTCACTCCTTGCACCCCCATGTCCCTGCCCTGCCTCACCCCTCTCTCTTCCAGGCACCCTCCACACCACATCCATGGCCTGCAACAGCCGCTGCAGTCCCTGCGGACCCACCCCGCTGGCCAACAGCTGCAACGAGCCCTGTGCCCTGCAATGCCAGGATTCCCGCGTCATCATCAACCCTTCCCCTGTGCTGGTCACCCTGCCAGGACCCATCATGACCTCCTTCCCCCAGAACACCGCCGTCGGATCCACCTCCTCCGCTGCTCTGGGCACTGAGCTCAATGCCCAGGGACAGCCCATCTCCGGCGGATTTGGCTTTGGCCTTGGCTACGGCCTGGGAGGCCTGGGCTGCTATGGCAGAAGGGCCGGCTACATCTGCTAAGGGCCCTCAGCACCACCCCTGACACCACCAGCTCTGGCCGCTGCCAACAGCTCCTGCAAGCAAAGCAAATTAGCTGACGGCCTCTATACTTTTACCTCACACCTGATTCCTTCAGCTCCTTCCTTCTCATCCCTATTTCTATTCAATAAATTGTTCTTGCATCAAAACCTGAGTTGCTTCCTCTTCTTTTTGAATTCCAATGGTCTCACATCCTCACCCTGTACCATGCCAGCACTCAACCATTATGTGGGATGGAAAGGGAGCAAAGAACATTTCTTACCAAATATGTCCCCACCAGGAATAACCAACGCTGACATGGGAAACAGGGGAGAGTAGTGGACCTTCCTGAACATGACACAAGTCCATCCCCTCATCTACCAAAGGCTTGGACACAGCAATTCTCTCCTGGGCACTGCTATGACAAAGTCACTCTATGCCAGCAGACACTTGAAAAATTCTCTTCCCAGCAGCACTCTTGAGTCCTCCCCGTGGACAGAGGAACAAGAGCATCCACTTGGGCAGGAAATCTCGAGAGCAAGTGCTTCCATTACCTATGCTCAAGCAGACCTGGCAGGAGCAGGATTTCCAGGATTATGGCCAGTTCAATTTTGGACCTCCAAGAAGATGGACGCCTTTGTCTCTTACACTCTGGGACAATCCACACATACTGAACAATCCTTCCTTCCTCTGCCCATGGAATTCCATCTATTTTCACTCGTGCACGGACCCCCTTTCCCTTCATGTGTGCACTGTTGAGAACAGCTGGGCTCCCGGACACTGGTGACAGTCCTCTGCCCAGCCTTGTCTCCTGAGAGTCCCAGCACTCTCAGCCTCTCCTCTAGTAAAGATTCTCCAGCCCTTGCACTACATGATGGCCCTCAACCTCTCTTCGTTCACTACCCCCTTGTGCTTCTTCAGCTGTTGAGGCCAGAACTGTCCATAGCACTCCTCACAGAAGCTCACCAGTGCTCTAAAGAGAGGAAGGGCCACCTCTCACGACTTCATGGCAACAATTTCCTGAAATCTGTCTTGGACACAGGTGATACCCCACTAAAGTAACTCCCCACTGCAACCTTCTGGTCTGTGTTCTTGATCAGCACCACAGGCTCCTGCTCACAAAAGCCACTTTTCAGACTCTCTGCCCACAGCATGAGCCAGGGCACAATGGAATTCCTGTCCAGATGCAGAACTTCACATATTCCGCTCTTGAAATGCAGGACTTTCCTGTAACCCTTAGTCTTAAGGTCCTGCTAACTTGTGGAATAACCAAGTGGGGGCTCAGAGACTCCATCATCTGCCAGCTCACTGAGGAGGCAACTCAAATCTCCAACTGCCAACATGCAATGGAAGAGTCCAGGTGCTCACACCTGGCACAGATGCACAGCCCAGACCACCCTGACACACCTGGGAAAGTTTAGGGCCCCTCTTCACAACACAAACAAAACCCCAAAACCATGAGTTCCATGGGATGACCTCACTGATGACAACCCACCTCTCCACATCTTGGTCACATCTTCAGTCTCTTTTACACACACCATCAACACGTTACAGGAGGAATGGCTGTGATGGAAGGAGCAGCTCCTCATGCAAAGCACAGCTGCAAAGGCCAGACCAGTCTGACATGACTGTGGTGGAATGGGGCCCATATTCACAACACACACACAAAGTAAACAACACGAGTGCCACAGAATGACCTCACTGATGACACCCATATTGTTCCTAGGCTTTTGTTGTATATTCTGGTTTCTCTGACACACATCTTGCAAGAAAATCCTCCCAAATTCCAACTCACTTAAACGCTGCTGTCAAGGTCAGATGAAAACAGCCTCAAGAGCAGGATCTGACACTGAAGGATTATGGGAAAGAAAACACTCCCCACATCACAACGTGCAAGTCTATGCCAGGCAAAACCAATGTTAAAATTTTTCTTCTACGACTTCTAGAGAGTAACAAGGTCGACCATCTTTTTCTGAAAAGTGAAAGCCTGTAGTTCCTCCAACTGCTCCTCAGATCTTCTTCTTATCCTTCACCACGTTTCCTTTCCAGGTTTCACTCAGAGCCCAGCAATGGGATCCCACAGTGTGACCGTGTTGGATCCTGCTAAGACAAGTGCCACAGGAAGAACAAACAAAAGACATCGGAGAGCAGAACAGGGATCACAGGGATTGTTCTCCCATATGCAGCAGGAAAGGCCTGGCATATACACAGGTTTAGAATGTTGGCAAAGGGACAGGGAGGGAGAGAATGGGATGGAAGGGGACACCCTTCATCTCCAGTACAGCTGCAAAGCCCAGATGAGCCTGACATGGCTGTGGGGAAATGAGGACCCTCTCCACAAGACACACACAAACCACAGCACACATGGGATATTGCGTGACTTCACTGTTGGCACCCCACTGCCCAAAGCTCACGTACACAGCCCTCCACAAAAAACATCCTCATGCACCGCCCTTGGTCTCTAATACTTGCATTTAAAAGCTGCCGCCAATGTCAGATGGACGTGGAGTCAAAAGTAGGACATGACATTGCTGAGCTGTGGGATGAAAAACACTCCTCACCTCATGACTCACCACTATGAGCTAACCAGGAACTGTGGCCTGCAAAATGCCCCAAGGCCAAGGGACAAGGCTGTCCCGCCCCTCCAGAACCAGCATAAAAGACAGCCCAGAGTCTCTCTCCCTCACACACTTCTCCTCACGCCTTCTCCTCCTGCTCCTGCCAACAACAAGGTAAGCCTCAAGCCCTGACCCTCCTGCTCCTGCACCCCTGGCCCCTCTCTTCCAGCACGCAAAGCCCCAGGCTCAGATGACCTCATGCCTCCCCACAGCCCCACAACAGCCTCCACACTCCCTCACTCTCCAGCATCACTGCCCCTCGCATGCCCACAACCCTGTCGAAATTCATTCTTTCTCTTCCAGGCATCCTCCAAACCACACTCATGGCCTGCAATACCCGCTGCAGTCCCTGCGGACCCACCCCGCTGGCCAACAGCTGCAACGAGCCCTGTGCCCTGCAATGCCAGGATTCCCGCGTCATCATCAACCCTTCCCCTGTGCTGGTCACCCTGCCAGGACCCATCATGACCTCCTTCCCCCAGAACACCGCCGTCGGATCCACCTCCTCCGCTGCTCTGGGCACTGAGCTCAATGCCCAGGGACAGCCCATCTCTGGCGGATTTGGCTTTGGCCTTGGCTACGGCCTGGGAGGCCTGGGCTGCTATGGCAGAAGGGGCGGCTACATCTGCTAAGGGCCCTCAGCACCACCCCTGACACCACCAGCTCTGGCCTCTGCCAACAGTTCCTGCAAGCAAAGCACCTCGGCTGATGGTCCTTCTACTTCCACCACACTCTGGATCCCTTTAATTCTCTCCCGTGCCTTTTAATGCTTTTTCATTAATAAAGTTTTCCTGCATCAAAGCCTCACATGTCTCCTCTTCATTTGAATTCCAAAACTCTCATACCCTCACCCTTGGCTGGATGGCAAAGGGGCACAACACCTTCCTCAACAAGTAGAACCCCAACAGTAACAACCAGGACTGCCACAGGAAGCTGGGTTGAATCATAATCATCCAGAACATGACAAAATCACATCTCCTGCCATTCCAAAGGCTTTGACAAAACAATGCTCTCCTGCTCATTGCTCTGGTTAAGTCTCTCCATGCAAGCATATGCTGGACAAAATCTCCTCCCATCACAACTCTCAAACCACACAAACAATCACAATATCCTTCACTCTCAGAGAAACTCAGAAAGTGCTGCAAGGGTTTCCATCCCCTCTGCTCAAGGAAGGCTACCCAGGGAAGGATTTCCAGAACCATGGACACTTCAGGTTTTCATCTCTCTGGACAAATAAACTCCTGCACCTCTTCCACTTTGTGACCAACCTCACACGAAGAAAGGCTTGTCTGCTCAGCCCTTGGAATTCCATCTGTTTTTACTTGTGCCATTGCTGACTTTTCCTTCACATGTGCGGCACTGAGAAGAGATGTAATCCCTCGGCTTCATTCCCTGCCATCCGGGATTTACACACACTGGTAACAAGCCCCATCCAGTCTGGTTTCCTGGAAGTCCCAGCTATTTAAGTTCAATATGAAAAATCCTTTCAGCCCTTTATTATTAATATTTTGGTAGTCCTGAACTGACCTTGATTCCCTAAGTCTGTGGGCGTCCGCCTCTGGGGAGCCCCAGAACTTCTCACACTGACTCATGTCATTTTTGAGGATGTTGAAAAGAGTTAGCCACAGGGATACAACTATTGAGCCACTTCATTTGGATTTTGACTCCAGCTTGACTTTGCATCACAAGGCTCCAGGTCACATTGTTTCAATATTATATAAATAGAGCAGTCCACATCACTGACCCTTTACACCATATGTATGTACATCCTTGCATGGTCTGGGATGATGAAGGAGGAGACACTGCCAAAGACATTGCTAAGAGGTGGAGGTAAACACCAGCCATGGCTCCCTCATCACCCACAGTAAAATTCTTTCTTTCTCTATGGAAAACAGAGGTCACTAACACAGGATTTTGCCCTCCAAATTCAACTCTAACTGCCCAACATCACCTTGTATGATCTGCACGAGGAAACACTTTGTAGGGGAAAAAATTGTCCCATCCTTGAGTTCAGGAACAGGGTCCCTGGAAAGCCATGGGCAAGGAGGGAGGGAGTAAATGTACTGGAAGGGGCACGACCTGATGCCCAGCACAGCCACCAAGCCCAGAGCAGCCTGACAGGGCTGTAAAGAAATGGGGTCCCTCTCTCAAATGCAGCCACAAACCAAAACACACCTGTCCCATTGGTTGAACTCATTGATGACATCCCAACTTTCAGAGGCATTTGTGGTTTATTTGGGTTTCTCTGACAGGCATCCACCAAGTAAATCCTTCCAAATACCAACTCTCACTTTAAAGCTGATGCCAAGGTGAGATGGACATGCTCACAAGAGCAGGATTTGGAATTGTAGAGTTGCAGAAGGAACTCATGACTCGTCAGGCTGGGCTACAAAAAACTGATATCCTGATTTCCATTCAGTAACCTTGAGAGAGTAAAAAGGTCAATACATTTCTTCTGAAAACTGAATGTATTCAGGTCCTTCAAGGGCTCCACAGACATCATCTTCTTATCCTTCACTAGGTTTCCTTTCAAGGTGTCACTCAGAGCACAGCAGTGGGACCTCACAGAGTAACCTACCTGGGACCAGCTGAGATGAGCGCTAATGATGAATTAACACAAGATATTACAGGACCAGACAAGAGACCTCAGACCACAGGGATTGTTTTCCAATATCCAGCAGGAAAGGCCTGATACATAAACAGGTTTAGAATGTTGGCAATGGACAGGGAGGGAGAGATGACATGGAAGGGGACACCTGTCAGCCGCAGAAGAGCTGCAAAACCCAGACGGTCCTAACGTGGCTGTGGGGGAATGAGGACCCGCTCCACAAGACACCCACAAACCACAGCAAACATGGGACATTGGGTGACCTCACTGTTGACACTTCATTATCCAAAGCTTTGGTCACATCCACACCACTCCACAAAAAACATCACCATCAACATCCTTTGGTCTCTAATACTTGCATTTAAAGTTTCTGAGGTCAGATAGACACACACTAAAAAGCTGGACATGACAGTGTAGAGCTACAGGATGAAAAACACTCCCCACCTCATGACTCACCACTCTGAGCCAACCAGAAACTGTGACCTGCAAAATGCCCCAAGGCCATGGAACAAGGCTGACCCACCCCTCCTGAACCAGCATAAAAGCCAGCCCAGAGCCTCTCTCCCTCACACACTTCTCCTCACGCCTTCTCCTCCTGCTCCTGCCAACAACAAGGTAAGCCTCAAGCCCCGACCCTCCTGCTCCTGCACTCCTGGCCCCTCGCTTCCAGCATGCTCAGCCCCAGCCACAGCAGACCTCATGCCTCCCCACACCCCCACAACAGCCTCCACAATACCTCACTTCCTGCATCACTGCCCCTCGCATGCCCACAACCCTGTCTAAACTCATTCCTTCTCTTCCAGGCACCCTCCACACCACACCCATGGCCTGCAACAACATCTGCAGTCCCTGCGGACCCACCCCGCTGGCCAACAGCTGCAACGAGCCCTGTGCCCTGCAATGCCAGGATTCCCGCGTCATCATCAACCCTTCCCCTGTGCTGGTCACCCTGCCAGGACCCATCATGACCTCCTTCCCCCAGAGCACCGCCGTCGGATCCACCTCCTCCGCTGCTCTGGGCACTGAGCTCAATGCCCAGGGACAGCCCATCTCTGGCGGATTTGGCTTTGGCCTTGGCTACGGCCTGGGAGGCCTGGGCTGCTATGGCAGAAGGGGCGGCTACATCTGCTAAGGGCCCTCAGCACCACCCCTGACACCACCAGCTCTGGCCTCTGCCAACAGCTCCTGCAAGCAAAGCACCTGGGCTGATGGTCTCTCTACTTGCACCTCACACCTGATACATTCAGCTTCTTCTTTCCCATCATTCTTTCACTTCAATAAATTTTTCTTGCACCACAAACTGAGTTGCTTTCTGTCCGTTTTGAATTCCAATGGTCTCACATCCTCACCCTGTGCCATGCCAGCACTCAGCCATTGTGTTGGATGGAAAGGGAGCAATGAACATTTCTTAGCAAATATGTCCTCACCAGGAATAACCAATGCTGACATGGGAAACGGGAGAAGGGTGAAGTTTACAGACCATGACACAAGGCAATCCCCTCATCTACCAAAGGCTTTGACACAATAATTGTCTCCTGGGCACTGCTCCACCAAAATCACACTAGGCCAGCATACACTTGAAACATTCTCTTCCCAGCAGCACTCTTAAGTCTTCCCTGTGAACAGAGGAATAACATCATGCACTTGGGCAGGAACTCCACAGTTCAAATGCTTCCATCCCCATTACTTGAGCAGGCCCAGCAGGAGCAGTATTTCCAGCATTATGTCCAGTTCAGTTTTGGACCTCCAAGAAGAGGGACCCCAATGCCTCGTACACTCTGGAACCATCCACACACACTGAAAAACTCTTGCGTCCCTTGCCTATGGAATTCCACCTAATTTCAATGGTGCATGTGCCTTCTATTCCTCCATGTGTGCAGTGCTGAGAACTGCTGCGTTCCCACACAGGGGTGACACCACCCTGCCCAGCCTTGTCTTCTGAGAGTCCCAGCTCGCTCAGTCTCTCCACTAGCAAGGATCCACCAGGCCCTTGAGTATCTGCTGGCCCTCAACTGCTCTTTGTCCACTAACCCCTTGTGCTTCTTCCCATGTGGAGGCCAGAACTGTCTACACCACTGCACAGTAGGGATCTCACCAGTGCTCCAAAGAGAGGAAGGGCCACTATTCCTGACTTCATGGCAACAAGTTTCTGAAATCTTTCTTGGACACAGGTGACACCCCACTGATGGAATTCCCCATCACAACCTGCTGTTCACTCTGTTCTCAATCAGCACCACAGGGTCCTGCTCACAAAAGACACTTTTCAGAATCTCTGCCCACAGCATGAGTCAGGGTCAAGTGCAATTCCTGTCCAGATGCAGACCTTCTCATTTCTCTTGCCTAAACTTTGGGAGATTCCTTTAAACCTCAGTCTTGAGGCCCCTCTGAGTGGTTGAACAGCCAAGAGAAGCCTCAGACCCACCATCATCTGCCAACACGCTGAGGAGGCAACTCTCCCACTGCTGACAAGGAATGGAAATGTCCAGGCACTCACACCTGGCATAGATGCAAAGCCCAGACCAGCCTGACTGAACTGGGAGAGTTTGGGGCCCCACTGAATAACACACCCACATACCCAATACCATGAGTTCTACGGGCTGACTTCACACATGACACCCCACCTCTCCAAATCTTGGTCACGTCTTCAGTGCTCATTGACAGACACCATCAACACCAGACTTTCGTTTCAAGCACTCACACTTTAAAGGAGGAATGACCATGATGGAAGGGGCAGCTCCTCATGCACAGCACAGCTGCAAAGCCCACACCAGCCTGACACGTCTACAGTCAGGAATGGGGCCCCTCTTCATAACGTACCCAGAAATTAAAGGACAAAAGTGCCATAAAATTACCTCACTGATGACATCCATAATTTTCCTGAGCTTTTGTTGTGTATTTTGGTTCCTCTGACACACATCTTCCAAGAAACCATCCCAAATATCCACACATTTAAAACCTGACACTAAGCTCAAATGGACACGGCCTCAAGAGCAGGACATGACAATCAAGGATTGTGGGAAGGAAAACATTCCCCACATCAAGGCTAAAAAGTCCAAGACAGACAAAGACGATGTTACAATTTCCATTCAATTACCTCTCGAGTGGAATAAGTTCAACCCTTGCCATTTAAAAAAAATTTCCAGAGTTCCTTTAACTGCTCCTCAAGTCTACTTTTCCTGCACCAGTTTTCCTTTCTAGGTTTCACTCAGAGCCCAGCAATGGGACCCCACAGTGTGACCTCATTGAGGCCAGCTCAGATGAATGCTACAGATGAACCAACACAAGACACTGGGCAGCAGGTGAGGTGTCACAGGGACTGTTTTGCTATACCCAGCAGGAAAGGCTTGGCATATAGAAAGGTTTAGAATGTTAGCAATGGGACAGGGAGGGAGAGAATGTGATTGAAGAGGACACATGTCACCCCCAGAAGAGCTGCAAAGCCCAGATGAGGCTGACGTGGCAGTGGGGGAATGAGGAGCCTCTCCACAAGACACCCACAAACCACAGCACACCAGGGCCAGGAGGTGACTTCACTGTTAACACCCCAATGTCCTAAGCTTTTGTCACATCTACATCCCTCTACAAAAAAAACATCATCATCAACATCCATTGGTCTCTAATACTCACATTTTAAAGCTGCCACCAAGGTGAGATGGACATAGACTCAAAAGCAGAACATGACACAGCAGAGTCGTGGGATGCAAAACTCTCCCCACCTCAGGACTCACCACGCTGAGACAAGCAGGAACTGTGGCCTGCAAAATGCCCCAAGGCCATGGGACAAGGCTGTCCCACCCCTTCAGGACCAGCATAAAAGCCAGCCCAGAGCCTCTCTCCCTCACACACTTCTCCTCAAGCCTTCTCCTCCTGCTCCTGCAGACTACAAGGTGAGTCTCAAGCCAGGACCCTCCTGCTCCTGCACCCCTGGCCCCTCTCTTCCAGCCTGCTCAGCTCCAGCCTCAGCAGAGCTCACGCCTCCCCACAGCCCCCACACTCTCTTGCCCTTCTCAAACTTCACACCTCAAACTCCCCCAAACCTGCCCTTCTTCACCCCTCTCTCTTCCAGGCACCCTCCACACCGCACCCATGGCCTGCAACAACATCTGCAGTCCCTGCGGACCCACCCCGCTGGCCAACAGCTGCAACGAGCCCTGTGCCCTGCAATGCCAGGATTCCCGCGTCATCATCAACCCTTCCCCTGTGCTGGTCACCCTGCCAGGACCCATCATGACCTCCTTCCCCCAGAGCACCGCCGTCGGATCCACCTCCTCGGCTGCTCTGGGCACTGAGCTCAATGCCCAGGGACAGCCCATCTCTGGCGGATTTGGCTTTGGCCTTGGCTACGGCCTGGGAGGCCTGGGCTGCTATGGCAGAAGGGCCGGCTACATCTGCTAAGGGCCCTCAGCACCACCCCTGACACCACCAGCTCTGGCCTCTGCCAACAGCTCCTGCAAGCAAAGCACCTTGGCTCATATTTGCCCTACTTCCGCCTCACTCTGGATCCCTTCAAGTTCTCTCTCTTGCCTTTTTATTCTTTTGCCTCAATAAAGTTTTCCTGCATCAAAGTCTCATGGCTCCTCATCTTCTTGAATTTGAACGCTCTCACACCCTCACCCATAACGTGGATGGCAAAGGGTCTCAACAGCTTCCTTAACAAGTAGAACCTCACCAGTAACAACCAAGACTGTCACAGGAAGCAGGGTTGAATTCTGGCCATCCAGAACATGGCAAAATCCCATCTTCTGCAATACCAACGGTTTTGACAAAACAATGCTCTCCTGCTCATTGCTTTGGCAAAATCTCTCCATGCCAGCATACCCTTGACAAGATCTCCTCCCATCAGAACTCAAAGCACACAAACAATCACAATAACTCCCACTCTCAGAGATACTCAGGTAGTGGTGCAAGCGCTTCCATCCCCTCTGCTCAAGGAAGCCTTTCCAGGGAAGGATTTCCAGATTCACAGACAGTTCAGGTTTTCATCTCCTGGGACAGAGAGACTCCTGCACCTCTCCTACTCTCTGACCACCCTAACACTAAATAAAGTTTGTCTGCTCTGCCCTTAGAATTCCATCTGTTTTCACTTGCCCTTGCTGACTTGTAAAACCTGCCACCAATCCAGCCTTGTCACCTGAAAGTCCCAGCTCTCTCACTCCTCTCTGAACAATCTTCCAGCCCTTTAAATATCTTACTGCCCCTGGACAGAACAATGGCCTTGATTCACTACCTTTTTGGGCTTCCTCCCCTCGGCACGCCAGAACTTTTCCCACTGATTCATATCATTTTTCAGGATGTTGAAGAGTGTCGGCCTCATGGATATGACTCTGGAGTTACTTCATTTGACCCTTGATTCCAGCACGACTTTGCATCATAAGGCTCCAGGTCATGTTGTTTTAATATGATATAAATAGAGCAGTCCAACTCACTGACCCTTTACACCATCTCTACATCCTTGCATAGTTTGCGATGATGCAGTAGGAGACAGTGCCAAAGACATTGCTACAAATGGAGGCAAACACCAGCCATGGCTTCCTCATAAGCCACAGTACAAATTTTCTTTCTGTATGTAACACAGAGGTCACTAAGACAGGATTTTGCCCTCCAAATTCAACTCTCACTGTCTCACATCATCTTGTATGACCTGCACTAGAAAATGCCTTGGAGGGGAAAAATTGTCCCATCCTTGTCTGCAGGAACAAGCTCCCTGGAAATCCATGGGCAAGGTGGGAATGAGTAAATGCACTGCAACGGGAAGGTCCTGATGCCCAGCACAGCCACAAAGCCCAGTGCAGCCTGACAAGGCTGTAAAGGAATGGGATCTCTCTCTCAAATGCAACCACAAACCAAAGCACACGTGTCCCATGGGTTGACTTCACACATGACACCCAATTTTCAGAGGCATTTGTGGTTTATTCTGGTTTCTGTGACATGTACCTTCCAAGTAAATCCTTCCAAACACCAACTCTCACTTTAAAGCTGCTGCCAAGGTCAGATGAACACAAGCACAGGATGAGGACATGGAATTGCAGAGCTGCAGGAAGGAAAACAGTCCCCAGCTCATGACTCGCCAGGCTGGGCTTGGAAAAATTGAGGATTTTCATTCACGTCACTTGAGAGAGTAAAAAGATCAACACGTTTGTTCTAAAAACGGAATGTACCAGGTCCTCCAGCTGCCCTTCTCATGTCGTCTTCTTATCCTTCACCAGTTTTCATTCTAGGTTTCACTCAGAGCACAGCAATGGGACCCCACAGTATGACCCAGCTGGGGCCAGCTGAGAAACACACAACAGATGAAAATACCACAAGACATTGCAGAGCATAAGAGGAATCCCCCAATCACAGGGATTGACCGGCCATATCCAGCAGGAAAGGCCGGGTATATAGACAGGTTTAGAAAGTTGGCAGCGTGACAGGGTGGGAGAGAATGTGATGGAAGGGGACACCCATCATCCCCAGAAGAGCTGCAAGGCCCAGATGGGCCTGACATGGCTGTGGGGGAATGAGGAGCCTCTCCACAAGACACCCACAAACCACAGCACCTATGGGACATTGGGTGGCTTCACTGTTCTCAACCAATGGTCCAAAGCTTTGGTCACATCTACATTCTCCAAAAAAACCATGGTCATCACCATCAACAGCCTTTGTTCTCTAATACTCACATTTTAAAGCTGCTGTCAATGTCAGATGGACACAGAATAAAAAGTAGGACATGACACAGCAGAGTTGTGGGATGGAAAATACTCCCCACCTCAGGACTCACCCCTCTGAGCCAGCCAGGAACTGTGGCCTGCAAAATGTCCCAAGGCCATGGGACAGGGCTGACCCGCCCATCCAGAACCAGCATAAAAGGCAGCCCAGAGCCTCTCTCCCTCATACACTTTTCCTCGCACCTTCGCCTCCTGCTCCTGCCAACAACAAGGTAAGCCTCAAGCCCTTGACTGTCCTCCGCCTGCAACACTGGCCCCTCTCTTCCAGCACGCAAAGCCCCGGACTCAGATGACCTCATGCCTCCCCAAAGCCCCACAACAGCCTCCACACTACCTCACTGTCCTGCATCACTGCCCCTCGCATGCCCACAACCCTGTCTAAACTCATTCCTTCTCTTCCAGGCACCCTCCACACCGCACCCATGGCCTGCAACAACATCTGCAGTCCCTGCGGACCCACCCCGCTGGCCAACAGCTGCAACGAGCCCTGTGCCCTGCAATGCCAGGATTCCCGCGTCATCATCAACCCTTCCCCTGTGCTGGTCACCCTGCCAGGACCCATCATGACCTCCTTCCCCCAGAACACCGCCGTCGGATCCACCTCCTCGGCTGCTCTGGGCACTGAGCTCAATGCCCAGGGACAGTCCATCTCTGGCGGATTTGGCTTTGGCCTTGGCTACGGCCTGGGAGGCCTGGGCTGCTATGGCAGAAGGGGCGGCTACATCTGCTAAGGGCCCTCAGCACCACCCCTGACACCACCAGCTCTGGCCTCTGCCAACAGCTCCTGCAAGCAAAGCACCTTGGCTGATGGTCTCTCTACTTCCACCTCACTCTGGATCCCTTCAAATTCTCTCTCTTGCCTTTAAAGTCTTATGCCTCAATAAAGTTTTCCTGCATCAAAGTCTTACATGTCTCCTCCTCTTTTTGAATTTGAAACCTCTCACACCCTCACCCATAACGTGGATGGCAAAGGGGCAGAACACCTTCCTAAACAAGTAGAACCCCAACAGTGACAACCAGGACTGCCACAGGAAGCTGGGTTGAATCATAATCATCCAGAACATGACAAAATCACATCTTCTGCCATACCAAAGCATTGACACAACAATGCTCTCCTGCTCCCTGCTCTGGTTAAGTCTCTCCATGCAAGCATATGCTGGACAAGATCTCCTCCCATCAGAACTCTCAAACCACACAAACAATCACATTATCATCCACCCTCAGAGAAACTCAGGAAGTGCTGCAAGGGCCTCCATCCTCTGTGCTCAAGGAATACTAACCAGAGAAGGATTTCCAGAACCATGGACACTTCAGGTTTTCATCTCCCTGCACACAGACACTCCAGCAGCTCTTCCACTCTGTGACCAACCTCACATTAAGAAAGGCTTCTCTGTTCTGCCCATGGAATTCCACCTTTTTTCACCTGTGCCATTGCTGACTTGTAACAACCCCATTCAGCCATGTCTCCTGGAAGTCCCAGCTCTCTGAGTCCTCTCTGAAAAATCCTTCCAGCCCTTTAAATATCTTGGTAGCCCTGAATTGGCCATGGTTTACTAAGTCTGTGATCTTCCTCCCCGAGGGACCCCAGACCACCTCACAGCAACTCATTTATGAGGATGTTGAAGAGTGGTGGACTCATGGAAATTACTCTAGAGTTACTTGATTTTAAGTTTGACTCCAGCTGGACAATTGGATCACAAGGCTCCAGATCATGTTGTTTCAATATTATATAAATAGAGCAGTCCACCTCACTCACCCTTTACACCACCTGTACATCCTTGCTTAGTCTGCGATGATGAAGTAGGGAGACACTGCCAAAGACATTGCTAAGAAATGGAGATAAACACCAGCCATGGCTCCCTCCCCATCTACAGTGAGATTCTTTTTTCTTTCTGTATGTAACATAGAGGTCACTAAGACATGGATTTTGCCTTTTAAAAGGCAAACTCTAAGTGCTCCTCATCATCTTCTAGGACCTGAACTCGGAAATGCTTTGTAGAGCAAAAAATTCACCCATCCTTGTGGGTCCCTGGAAATCCATGGGCAAGGTGGGAGAGAGTAAATGCACTGGAAGGCTCAGGTCCAAATGCAAGGCACAGCCACAAAGGCCCAACCAGCCTGACAGGGCTGTAATGGAATGAGATCCCTCCCTGAAAAACAGCCCCAAACAAAAGCACACCTATTCCATGGGCTGAACAGATTGATGACATCCCAATTTTCCTAGGTATTTGTGGTTTATTCTGGTTTCTCTGACATGCAACTTCCAAGCAAATCCTCCCAAATACCAACTCACTTTAAAGCTGCTGCCAAGATCAGATGGACTCGAGCACAAGAATAGGACATGGAATTGCAGAGTTGGAGGAAGGAAAACAGTCGCCAGTTCATGACTTGCCAGGTTGGGTTCAGAAAAACTGAAGTAATGACATTCATACATGTACCTTGAGAGAGTAAAAAAGTCAACACTATTATTCTGAAGACTGAATGGACCCAGGTGCTCCAAATACTGATCACATGCAATCTTCTTATCCTTCACTAGTTTTCCTTTCTAGGTTTCACTCAGAGCACAGCAATGGGACCCCACAGTGTGACCTAGCTGGGGCAAGCTGAGATGAGCACTAGAGATGAATAAAACACAAGACATTGCAGAGCATAACAGCAGACACCAAATAAAAGGGATTGTTTTCCCATATCCAGCAGGAAAGGCCTACATAAAGACAGGTTCAGAATGTTGCCAATGTGACAGGGAGGGGGGGAATGCAATGCAAGGGGACACCCGTCATACCCTTGAGGAGCTGCAGAGCCCAGACGAGACTGACATGGCTGTGGGGGAATGAGGAGCCTCTCCACAAGACACCCACAAACCACAGCACATATGGGACATTGGGTGGCTTCACTGTTGCCAACCAATGGTCCAAACCTTTGGTCACGTCTACAGTTTCCAAAAAAACCATCGTCATCATCATCATCAACAGCCTTTGGTCTCTAATACCTGCATTTTAAACCTGCCGCCAATGTCAGATGGACACGGACTCAAAAGTAGGACATGACACAGCAGAGTTGTGGGATGAAAAACACTCCCCACCTCAGGACTCACCACTCTGAGTAAACCAGGAACTGTGGCCTGCAAAATGCCCCAAGGCCATGGGACAAGGCTGTCCCACCCCTCCAGAACCAGCATAAAAGCCGGCCCAGAGCCTCTCTCCCTCACACACTTCTCCTCAAGCCTTCTCCTCCTGCTCCAGCAGACTACAAGGTGAGCCTCAAGCCCTGACCCTACTGCTGCTGATACCCCTGGCCCTCTCTTGCAGCACGCTCAGCCCCAGCCTCAGCAGCCCTCACACCTCCCCACAGCCCCACAACAGCCTCCACACACTCTTGCCCTTCCTACACTTCACCACCTGTACCCCAACGAAACCTGCCCGCTCACAAGCCTTCTCTTCCAGGCACCCTCCACACCACACCCATGGCCTGCAACAACCGCTGCAGTCCCTGCGGACCCACCCCGCTGGCCAACAGCTGCAACGAGCCCTGTGCCCTGCAATGCCAGGATTCCCGCGTCATCATCAACCCTTCCCCTGTGCTGGTCACCCTGCCAGGACCCATCATGACCTCCTTCCCCCAGAACACCGCCGTCGGATCCACCTCCTCCGCTGCTCTGGGCACTGAGCTCAATGCCCAGGGACAGCCCATCTCTGGCGGATTTGGCTTTGGCCTTGGCTACGGCCTGGGAGGCCTGGGCTGCTCTGGCAGAAGGGGCGGCTACATCTGCTAAGGGCCCTCAGCACCACCCCTGACACCACCAGCTCTGGCCTCTGCCAACAGCTCCTGCAAGCAAAGCACCTTGGCTCATATTTGCCCTACTTCCACCTCACTCTGGATCCATTCAAGTCTCTCTCTTGCCTTTTTATTCTTTTCCTCAATAAAGTTTTCCTGCATCAAAGTCTCACGGCTCCTCATCTTCTTGAATTTCAAAGCTCTCAAATCCTCGCCCTTGGGGGAGATGGCAAAGGGGCTCAACAGCTTCCTTAAAAAGTAGAACCCCACCAGTAACAACCAAAACTGTCACCGGAAGCAGAGTTGAATGCTCACCACCTAGAACATGAAAAAATCACATGGCCTGCCATACCAAAAGTTTTGACAAAACAATGCTCTCCTGCTCATTGCTCTGGCAAAATCTCTCCATGCCAGCATACCCTTGACAAGATCTCCTCCCATCAGAACTCAAAGCACACAAACAATCACAATAACTTCCACTCTCAGAGATACTCAGGTAGTGGCGCAAGCGCTTCCATCCCCTCTGCTCAAGGAAGCCTTTCCAGGGAAGGATTTCCAGATTCACAGACAGTTCAGGTTTTCATCTCCTGGGACAGAGAGACTCCTGCACCTCTCCTACTCTCTGACCACCCTAACACTAAATAAAGTTTGTCTGCTCTGCCCTTAGAATTCCATCTGTTTTCACTTGCCCTTGCTGACTTGTAAAACCTGCCACCAATCCAGCCTTGTCACCTGAAAGTCCCAGCTCTCTCACTCCTCTCTGAACAATCTTCCAGCCCTTTAAATATCTTGGTACCCCTGGACAGAACAACAGCCTTGATTCACTACCTTTTTGGGCTTCCTCCCCTCGGCACGCCAGAACTTTTCCCACTGATTCACATCATTTTTCAGGATGTTGAAGAGTGTCGGCCTCATGGATATGACTCTGGAGTTACTTCATTTGACCCTTGATTCCAGCACGACTTTGCATCATAAGGCTCCAGGTCATGTTGTTTTAATATGATATAAATAGAGCAGTCCAACTCACTGACCCTTTACACCATCTCTACATCCTTGCATAGTTTGCGATGATGCAGTAGGAGACAGTGCCAAAGACATTGCTACAAATGGAGGCAAACACCAGCCATGGCTTCCTCATAAGCCACAGTACAAATTTTCTTTCTGTATGTAACACAGAGGTCACTAAGACAGGATTTTGCCCTCCAAATTCAACTCTCACTGTCTCACATCATCTTGTATGACCTGCACTAGAAAATGCCTTGGAGGGGAAAAATTGTCCCATCCTTGTCTGCAGGAACAAGCTCCCTGGAAATCCATGGGCAAGGTGGGAATGAGTAAATGCACTGCAACGGGAAGGTCCTGATGCCCAGCACAGCCACAAAGCCCAGTGCAGCCTGACAAGGCTGTAAAGGAATGGGATCTCTCTCTCAAATGCAACCACAAACCAAAGCACACGTGTCCCATGGGTTGACTTCACACATGACACCCAATTTTCAGAGGCATTTGTGGTTTATTCTGGTTTCTGTGACATGTACCTTCCAAGTAAATCCTTCCAAACACCAACTCTCACTTTAAAGCTGCTGCCAAGGTCAGATGAACACAAGCACAGGATGAGGACATGGAATTGCAGAGCTGCAGGAAGGAAAACAGTCCCCAGCTCATGACTCGCCAGGCTGGGCTTGGAAAAATTGAGGATTTTCATTCACGTCACTTGAGAGAGTAAAAAGATCAACACGTTTGTTCTAAAAACGGAATGTACCAGGTCCTCCAGCTGCCCTTCTCATGTCGTCTTCTTATCCTTCACCAGTTTTCATTCTAGGTTTCACTCAGAGCACAGCAATGGGACCCCACAGTATGACCCAGCTGGGGCCAGCTGAGAAACACACAACAGATGAAAATACCACAAGACATTGCAGAGCATAAGAGGAATCCCCCAATCACAGGGATTGACCGGCCATATCCAGCAGGAAAGGCTTGGCATATAGACAGGTTTAGAAAGTTGGCAGCGTGACAGGGTGGGAGAGAATGTGGTGGAAGGGGACACCCATCATCCCCAGAAGAGCTGCAAGGCCCAGATGGGCCTGACATGGCTGTGGGGGAATGAGGAGCCTCTCCACAAACATACAAAAACCACAGCACCTATGGGACATTGGGTGGCTTCACTGTTAACACCCCACTCTCCAAAGCTTTGGTCACATCTGTAGCCTCCAAAAAACCATGGTCATCATCATTATCAACATCCTTTGGTCTCTAATATTTGCATTTAAATCTGCCATCGATGTCAGATGGACATGGAGTCAAAAGTAGGACATGACACAGCAGAGTTGTGGGATGCAAAACACTCCCCACCTCAGGACTCACCACTCTGAGTAAACCAGGAACTGTGGCCTGCAAAATGCCCCAAGGCCATGGGACAAGGCTGTCCCGCCCATCCAGAACCAGCATAAAAGCCAGCCCAGAGCCTCTCTCCCTCACACACTTCTCCTCAAGCCTTCTCCTCCTGCTCCTGCCAACAACCAGGTGAGCTTCAAGCCCCTGACCCTCCTGCACCTGCACCCCTGGCCCCTCTCTTCCAGCAGGCTCAGCGCCAGCCTCAGCAGCCCTCACGCCCCCCCACAGCCCCACAACAGCCTCCACACTCCCTCACGTGGGATACACTTTGCTTCCTGCAATCCCACACCCCTGCCCTGCCTCACCCCTCTCTTCCAGGCACCCTCCACACCACACCCATGGCCTGCAACAACATCTGCAGTCCCTGCGGACCCACCCCGCTGGCCAACAGCTGCAACGAGCCCTGTGCCCTGCAATGCCAGGATTCCCGCGTCATCATCAACCCTTCCCCTGTGCTGATCACCCTGCCAGGACCCATCATGACCTCCTTCCCCCAGAACACCGCCGTCGGATCCACCTCCTCCGCTGCTCTGGGCACTGAGCTCAATGCCCAGGGACAGCCCATCTCTGGCGGATTTGGCTTTGGCCTTGGCTACGGCCTGGGAGGCCTGGGCTGCTATGGCAGAAGGGGCGGCTACATCTGCTAAGGGCCCTCAGCACCACCCCTGACACCACCAGCTCTGGCCGCTGCCAACAGCTCCTGCAAGCAAAGCACCTTGGCTGATGGTCTCTCTACTTCCACCTCATACCTGATTCCTTCAGCTCCTTCCTTCTCAGCATTCTTTCACTTCAATAAAGTTTTCTTGCATCACAAACTGAGTTGCTACCTATTGTTTTTGAATTCCAATGGTCTCACATCCTCACCCTGTGCAATGCCAGCACTCAACAATTATGTGGAATGGAAAGGGAATAAAGAACATTTCTTAGCAAATATGTCCCCACCAGGAATACCCAATGCTGACATGGAAAACAGGGGAGAGTAGTGGACCTTCCTGAACATGACACAAGTCCATCCCCTCATCTACCAATGGCTTGGACACAACAACTCTCTCCTGGGCACTGCTCTGCCACAGTCACTCTATGCCAGCAGACACTTGAAAAATTCTCTTCCTAGCAGCACTTTTGAGTCCTCCCCATGGACAGAGGAACAAGAGCATCCATTTGGGCAGGAAATCTCGAGAGCAAGTGCTTCCATTACCTATGCTCAAGCAGACCTGGCAGGAGCAGGATTTCCACAATTATGGCCAGTTCAATTTTGGACCTCCAAGAAGATGGACCCCTTTGTCTCTTACACTCTGGGACAATCCACACATACTGAACAATCCTTCCTTCCTCTGCCCATGGAATTCCATCTATTTTCACTCGTGCACGGACCCCCTTTCCCTTCATGTGTGCACTGTTGAGAACAGCTGGGCTCCCGGACACTGGTGACAGTCCTCTGCCCAGCCTTGTCTCCTGAGAGTCCCAGCACTCTCAGCCTCTCCTCTAGTAAAGATTCTC
The DNA here is from genome assembly GCF_023055355.1 of Agelaius tricolor. Lineage (NCBI taxonomy): Eukaryota > Metazoa > Chordata > Aves > Passeriformes > Icteridae > Agelaius > Agelaius tricolor. Next base: position 95,130,910 of record NW_027269262.1, on the reverse strand, counting down.
CAGCCCTTGCACTACATGATGGCCCTCAACCTCTCTTCGTTCACTACCCCCTTGTGCTTCTTCAGCTGTTGAGGCCAGAACTGTCCATACCACTCCTCACAGAAGCTCACCAGTGCTCTAAAGAGAGGAGGGGCCACCTCTCACGACTTCATGGCCACAATTCCCTGAAATCTGTCTTGGACACAGGTGATACCCCACTAAAGTAACTCCCCACTGCAACCTTCTGGTCTGAGTTCTTGATCAGCACCACAGGATCCTGCTCACAAAAGCCACTTTTCAGACTCTCTGCCCACAGCATGAGCCAGGGCACAATGGAATTCATGTCCAGATCCAGAACTTCACATATTCCGCTCTTGAAATGCAGGACATTCCTTTAACCCTTAGTCTTAAGGTGCTTCTAACTTGTGGAATAGCCAAGTGGGGGCTCAGAGACTCCATCATCTGCCAGCTCACTGAGGAGGCAACTCAAATCTCCAACTGCCAACATGGAATGGAGGAGTCCAGGCACTCACACCTGGCACAGATGCACAGCCCAGACCAGCCTGACTGACCTGGGATACTTTGGGGCCCCTCTTCACAACACACACACAAAACCATGAGTTCCATGGGATGACCTCACTGATGACAACCCACCTCTCCAAATCTTGGTCATGTCTTCAGTCTCTTTTACACACACCATCAACACGTTACAGGAGGAATGGTTGTGATGGAAGGGGCAGCTCCTCATGCAAAGCACAGCTGCAAAGGCCAGACCAGTCTGACATGACTGTGGTGGAATGGGGCCCAAATTCACAGCACACACACAAAGTAAACAACACGAGTGCCACAGAATGACCTCACTGATGACACCCATATTGTTCCTAGGATTTTGTTGTGTATTCTGGTTTCTCTGACACACATCTTGCAAGAAAATCCTCCCAAATTCCAGCTCACTTAAACACTGCTGTCAAGGTCAGATGGAAATGGCATCAAGACCAGGACCTGACACTGAAGGATTATGGGAAAGAAAACACTCCCCACATCACAACGTGAAAGTCTATGTCAGGCAAAACCAATGTTAAAATTTTTCTTCTAGTACCTCTACTGAGTAACAAGGTCGGCCATCTTTTTCTGAAAAGTGAAAGCCTGTAGTTCCTCCAACTGCTCCTCAGATCTTCTTCTTATCCTTCACCACGTTTCCTTTCCAGGTTTCACTCAGAGCCCAGCAATGGGATCCCACAGTGTGACCGTGTTGGATCCTGCTAAGACAAGTGCCACAGGAAGAACAAACAAAAGACATCGGAGAGCAGAAAAGGGATCACAGGGATTGTTCTCCCATATGCAGCAGGAAAGGCCTGGCATATACACAGGTTGAGAATGTTGGCAAAGGGACAGGGAGGGAGAGAATGGGATGGAAGGGGACACCCTTCATCTCCGGAAGAGCTGCAAAGCCCAGATGAGCCTGACATGGCTGTGGGGAAATGAGGACCTTCTCCACAAGACACACACAAACCACAGCACACATGGGATATTGCGTGACTTCACTGTGGGCACCCCACTGCCCAAAGCTCACGTACACAGCCCTCCACAAAAAACATCCTCATGCACCGCCCTTGGTCTCTAATACTTGCATTTAAAAGCTGCCGCCAATGTCAGATGGACATGGAGTCAAAAGTAGGACATGACATTGCAGAGCTGTGGGATGAAAAACACTCCTCACCTCATGACTCACCACTATGAGCTAACCAGGAACTGTGGCCTGCAAAATGCCCCAAGGCTGTCCCGCCCCTCCAGAACCAGCATAAAAGAGAGCCCAGAGACTCTCTCCCTCACACACTTCTCCTCAAGCCTTCTCCTCCTGCTCCAACAGACTACAAGGTAAGCCTCAAGCCCTGACCCTCCTGCTCCTGTAACACTGGCCCCTCTCTTCCAGCATGCAAAGCCCCAGGCTCAGCAGACCTCATACCTCCCCAAAGCCCCACAACAGCCTCCACACTCCCTCACCCTCCTGCATCACTGCCCCTCGCATGCCCACAACCCTGTCTAAACTCATCCCTTCTCTTCCAGGCATCCTCCAAACCACACTCATGGCCTGCAACAACCGCTGCAGTCCCTGCGGACCTACCCCGCTGGCCAACAGCTGCAACGAGCCCTGTGCCCTGCAATGCCAGGATTCCCGCGTCATCATCAACCCTTCCCCTGTGCTGGTCACCCTGCCAGGACCCATCATGACCTCCTTCCCCCAGAGCACCGCCGTCGGATCCACCTCCTCCGCTGCTCTGGGCACTGAGCTCAATGCCCAGGGACAGCCCATCTCTGGCGGATTTGGCTTTGGCCTTGGCTACGGCCTGGGAGGCCTGGGCTGCTATGGCAGAAGGGCCGGCTACATCTGCTAAGGGCCCTCAGCACCACCCCTGACACCACCAGCTCTGGCCTCTGCCAACAGTTCCTGCAAGCAAAGCACCTCGGCTGATGGTCCTTCTACTTCCACCACACTCTGGATCCCTTCAAATTCTCTCCCGTGCCTTTTAATGCTTTTTCGTTAATAAAGTTTTCCTGCATCAAAGCCTCACATGTCTCCTCTTCATTTGAATTCCAAAACTCTCACACCCTCACCCTTGGCTGGATGGCAAAGGGGCACAACACCTTCCTAAACAAGTAGAACCCCAACAGTAACAATCAGGAGTGCCACAGGAAGCTGGGTTGAATCATAATCATCCAGAATATGACAAAATCACATCTCCTGCCATTCCAAAGGCTTTGACACAACAATGCTCTCCTGCTCTCTGCTCTGGTTAAGTCTCTCCATGCAAGCATATGTTTGACAAAATCCCCTCCCATCACAACTCTCAAACCACACAATCAATCACAATATCATTCACTCTCAGAGAAACTCAGAAAGTGCTGCAAGGGTTTCCATCCCCTCTGCTCAAGGAAGGCTACCCAGGGAAGGATTTCCAGAACCATGGACACTTCAGGTTTTCATCTCTCTGGACAAATAAACTCCTCCACCTCTTCCACTCTGTGACCAACCTCAAACTAAGAAAGGCTTGTCTGCTCAGCCCTTGGAATTCCATCTGTTTTTACTTGTGCCATTGCTGACTTTTCCTTCACATGTGCGGCACTGAGAAGAGATGTCATCCCTCGGCTTCATTCCCTGCCATCCGGGATTTACACACACTGGTAACAAGCCCCATCTAGTCTGGTTTCCTGGAAGTCCCAGCTATTTAAGTTCAATATGAAAAATCCTTTCAGCCCTTTATTATTAATATTTTGGTAGTCCTGAACTGACCTTGATTCCCTAAGTCTGTGGGCGTCCGCCTCTGGGGAGCCCCAGAACTTCTCACACTGACTCATGTCATTTTTGAGGATGTTGAAAAGAGTTAGCCACAGGGATACAACTATTGAGCTACTTCATTTGGATTTTGACTCCAGCTTGACTTTGCATCACAAGGCTCCAGGTCACATTGTTTCAATATTATATAAATAGAGCAGTCCACATCACTGACCCTTTACACCATCTGTACATCCTTGCATGGTCTGGGATGATGAAGGAGGAGACACTGCCAAAGACATTGCTAAGAGGTGGAGGTAAACACCAGCCATGGCTCCCTCATCACCCACAGTAAAATTCTTTCTTTCTCTATGGAAAACAGAGGTCACTAACACAGGATTTTGCCCTCCAAATTCAACTCTAACTGCCCAACATCACCTTGTATGATCTGCACGAGGAAACGCTTTGTAGGGGAAAAAATTGTCCCATCCTTGAGTTCAGGAACAGGGCCCCTGGAAAGCCATGGGAAGGTGGGAGGGAGTAAATGCACTGGAAAGGGCAGGTCTACTGCCTTGCACAGCCACAAAGCCCAAAGTAGCCTGACAGGGCTGTAAAGAAATGGGGTCCCTCTCTCAAATGCAGCCACAAACCAAAGCACACCTGTCCCATGGGTTGAACTCATTGCTGACATCCCAACTTTCAGAGGCATTTGTGGTTTATTTTGGTTTCTCTTACAGGCATCCACCAAGTAAATCCTTCCAAATACCAACTCACACTTTAAAGCTGATGCCAAGGTGAGATGGACATGCTCACAAGAGCAGGATTTGGAATTGTAGAGTTGCAGGAAGGAACTCGTGACTCGTCAGGCTGGGCTACGAAAAACTGATGTCCTGATTTCCATTCAGGTACCTTGAGAGAGTAAAAAAGTCAATACATTTCTTCTGAAAATTGAATGTATTCAGGTCCTTCAAGGGTTCCACACACATCATCTTCTTATCCTTCACTAGGTTTCCTTTCAAGGTGCCACTCAGAGCGCAGCAATGGGACCCCCACAGTGTAACCTACCTGAGACCAGCTGAGATGAGCACTAATGATGAAGTAACACAAGATATTCCAGGGCCAGACAAGAGACCACAAACCACAGGAATTGTTTTCCAATATCCAGCAGGAAAGGCCTGATACATAAACAAGTTTAGAATGTTGGCACTGGGACAGGGAGGGAGAGATGTGATTGAAGGGGACACCTGTCAGCCGCAGAAGAGCTGCAAAGCCCAGAAGGTCCTAATATGGCTGTGGGGGAATGAGGACCCACTCCACAAGACACCCACAAGCCACAGCACACATGGGACATTGCGTGACTTCACTGTTGACACTTCATTATCCAAAGCTTTGGTCACATCCACGCCACTCCACAAAAAACATCATCATCAACATCGTTTGGTCTCTAATACTTGCATTTAAAGTTTCTGAGGTCAGATAGACACACATTAAAAAGCAGTTCATGACAGTGTAGAGTTACAGGATGAAAAACACTCCCCACCTCAGGACTCACCACTTAGCCAGCAAGGAACTCTGGCCTGCAAAATGCCCGAAGGCCATGGGACAAGGTTGTCCCACCCCTCCAGAACCAGCATATAAGCCAGCCCAGAGCCTCTCTCCCTCACACACTTCTCCTGATACCTTTGCCTCTTGCACCTGCCAGCAACAAGGTGAGCCTCATACTCCTTACCCTCCTGCTCCTGCACCCCTGGCCCCTCTCTTCCAGCACACACAGCCCAAGGCTCAGCAGCCCTCACACATCCCCACAGCTCAACAACAGCCTCCACACTCCCTCACCCTCCTGCATCCCTGCCCCTCGCACCCCCACACCCCTGCCCTGCCTCACCCCTCTCTCTTCCAGGCACCCTCCACACCACACCCATGGCCTGCAACAACATCTGCAGTCCCTGCGGACCCACCCCGCTGGCCAACAGCTGCAACGAGCCCTGTGCCCTGCAATGCCAGGATTCCCGCGTCATCATCAACCCTTCCCCTGTGCTGGTCACCCTGCCAGGACCCATCATGACCTCCTTCCCCCAGAGCACCGCCGTCGGATCCACCTCCTCCGCTGCTCTGGGCACTGAGCTCAATGCCCAGGGACAGCCCATCTCTGGCGGATTTGGCTTTGGCCTTGGCTACGGCCTGGGAGGCCTGGGCTGCTATGGCAGAAGGGCCGGCTACATCTGCTAAGGGCCCTCAGCACTACCCCTGACACCACCAGCTCTGGCCTCTGCCAACAGCTCCTGCAGGTAAAGCACCTGGGCTGATGGTCTCTCTACTTCTACCTCACACCTGATACATTCAGCTTCTTCTTTCCCATCATTCTTTCACTTCAATAAATTTTTCTTGCACCACAAACTGAGTTGCTTCCTCATCTTTTTGAATTCCAATGGTCTCACATCCTCACCCTGTGCAATGCCAGCACTCAGCCATTGTGTTGGATGGAATGGGAGTAAAGAACATTTTTTAGCAAATATGTCCTCACCAGGAATAACCAATGCTGACATGGGAAACAGGGGAGAAGGGTGAAGTTTCCAGAACATGACACAAAGCAATCATCTCATCTACCAGAGGCTTGGACACAATCATTCTCTCCTGGGCACTGCTCCACCAAAATCACACTAGGCCACCATACACTTGAAATATTCTCTTCCCAGCAGCACTCTTAAGTCTTCCCTGTGAACAGAGGAATAACATCATGCACTTGGGCAGGAACTCCACAGTTCAAATGCTTCCATCCCCATTACTTAAGCAGGCCCACCAGGAGCAGTATTTCCAGCATTATGTCCAGTTCAGTTTTGGACCTCCAAGAAGAGGGACCCCAATGCCTCGTACACTCTGGAACCATCCACACACACTGAAAAATTCTTGCGTCCCTTGCCTATGGAATTCCACCTAATTTCCATTGTGCATGTGCCTTCTATCCCTTCATGTGTGCAGTGCTGAGAACAGCTGCGTTCCCACACAGTGGTGACACCACCCTGCCCTGCCTTGTCTTCTGAGAGGCCCAGCTCGCTCAGTCTCTCCACTAGCAAGGATCCACCAGGCCCTTGAGTATCTGCTGGCCCTCATCTGCTCTTTGTCCACTAACCCCTTGTGCTTCTTCCCATGTGGAGGCCAGAACTGTCTACACCACTGCACAGTAGGGATCTGACCAGTGCTCCAAAGAGAGGAAGGGCCACTATTCCTGACTTCATGGCAACAAGTTTCTGAAATCTGTCTTGGACACAGGTGACACCCCACTGATGGAATTCCCCATCGCAACCTGCTCTTCACTCTGTTCTCAATCAGCACCACAGGGTCTTACTCACAAAAGCCACTTTTCAGAATCTCTGCCCACAGCATGAGTCAGGGTCAAGTGCAATTCCTGTCCAGATGCAGACCTTCTCATTTCTCTTGCCTAAACTTTTGGAGATTCCTTTAACCCTCAGTCTTGAGGCCCCTCTGAGTCGTTGAAGAGCCAAGAGAAGCCTCAGACCCTCCATCATTTGCCAACACGCTGACGAGGCAACTCTCCCACTGCTGACAAGGAATGGAAATGTCCAGGCGCTCACACCTGGCACAGATGCAAAGCCCAGACCAGCCTGACTGACCTGGGATACTTTGGGGCCCCACTGAATAACACACCCACATACCCAATACCATGAGTTCTACGGGCTGACTTCACTCATGACACCCCACCTCTCCAAATCTTGGTCACATCTTCAGCCCTCATTGACAGACACCATCAACACCAGACTTTCGAGTACTCACACTTTAAAGGAGGAATGACCATGATGGAAGGGGCAGCTCCTCATGCACAGCACAGCTGCAAAGCCCACACCAGCCTGACACGTCTACAGTCAGGAATGGGGCCCCTCTTCATAACGTACCCAGAAATTAAAGAACAAAAGTGCCATAAAATTACCTCACTGATGACATCCATAATTTTCTTGAGCTTTTGGTCTATATTTTGGTTCCTCTGACACACATCTTCCAAGCAAACCATCCCAAATATCCACACACTTAAAACCTGACACCAAGCTCAAATGGACATGGCCTCAAGAGCAGGACATGACACTCAAGGATTCTGGAAAGGAAAACATTCCCCACATCAACGCTAAAAAGTCCAAGACAGACAAAAACGATGTTACAATTTCCATTCAAGGACCTCTAGAGTGGAATAAATTCAACCCTTGCCATATAAAAATAAATGTCCACAGTTCCTTTAACTGCTCCTCAAGTATACTTTTCCTGCAAAAGTTTTCCTTTCCAGATTTCACTCAGAGCCCAGCAATGGGACCCCACAGTGTGACCATGCTGGGCCCAGTTGAGATGAGTGCTACAGATGAACCAACACAAGACACTGGGCAGCAGGTGAGGTGTCACAGGGATTGTTTTGCTATACCCAGCAGGAAAGGCTTGGCAGATAAAAAGGATCAGAATGTTAGCAATGGGACAGGGAGGGAGAGAATGTGATTGAAGAGGACACATGTCACCCCCAGAAGAGCTGCAAAGCCCAGATGAGCCTGACGTGGCAGTGGGGGAATGAGGAGCCTCTCCACAAGACACCCACAAACCACAGCACACCAGGGCCAGGAGGTGACTTCACTGTTAACACCCCAATGTCCTAAGCTTTTGTCACATCTACATCCCTCTACAAAAAAACATCATCATCAACATCCTTTGGTCTCTAATACTTGCATGTTAAAGCTGCTGACAAGGACAGATGGACACGGACTCAAAAGCAGAACATGACACAGCAGAGTCGTGGGATGCAAAACTCTCCCCACCTCAGGACTCACCACTCTGAGTAAACCAGGAATTGTGGCCTGCAAAATGCCCCAAGGCCATGGGACAAGGCTGTCCCACTCCTCCAGGACCAGCATAAAAGCCGGCCCAGAGCCTCTCTCCCTCACACACTTCTCCTCAAGCCTTCTCCTCCTGCTCCTGCTGACTACAAGGTGAGACTCAAGCCCTGACCCTCCTGCTCCTGCACCCCTGGCTCCTCTCTTCCAGGCTGCTCAGCTCCAGCCTCAGCAGCCCTCACGCCTCTCCACAGCCCCCACACTCGCTTGCCCTTCTCAAACTTCACACCTCAAACTCCCCCAAACCTGCCCTTCCTCAACCCTCTCTCTTCCAGGCATCCTCCACACCACACTCATGGCCTGCAACAACATCTGCAGTCCCTGCGGACCCACCCCGCTGGCCAACAGCTGCAACGAGCCCTGTGCCCTGCAATGCCAGGATTCCCGCGTCATCATCAACCCTTCCCCTGTGCTGGTCACCCTGCCAGGACCCATCATGACCTCCTTCCCCCAGAACACCGCCGTCGGATCCACCTCCTCCGCTGCTCTGGGCACTGAGCTCAATGCCCAGGGACAGCCCATCTCTGGCGGATTTGGCTTTGGCCTTGGCTACGGCCTGGGAGGCCTGGGCTGCTATGGCAGAAGGGCCGGCTACATCTGCTAAGGGCCCTCAGCACCACCCCTGACACCACCAGCTCTGGCCTCTGCCAACAGCTCCTGCAAGCAAAGCACCTTGGCTGATGGTCCTTCTACTTCCACCTCACTCTGGATCCCTTCAAATTCTCTCCCTTGCCCTTGAAGTCTTATGCCTCAATAAAGTTTTCCTGCATCAAAGTCTCACATGTCTCTTCCTCTTTCTGAATTTGAAACCTCTCACACCCTCACCCATAACGTGGATGGCAAAGGGGCACAACACCTTCCTCAACAAGTAGAACCCCAATAGTGACAACCAGGACTGCCACAGGAAGCTGGCTTGAATGGTGATCATCCAGAACATGACAAAATCCCATCTTCTGCCATACCAAAGGCTTTGACACAACAATGCTCTACTACTCACTGCTCTGGTTAAGTCTCTCCATGCAAGCATATGCTTGACAAGATCTCCTCCCATCACAACTCTCAAACCACACAAACAATCACAATATCATTCACTCTCAGAGAAACTCAGGAAGTGCTGCAACGGCCTCCATCCTCTGTGCTCAAGGAATGCTAACCAGAGAAGGATTTCCAGAACCATGGACACTTCAGGTTTTCATCTCCCTGCACACAGACACTCCAGCAGCTCTTCCACTCTGTGACCAACCTCACATTAAGAAAGGCTTGTCTGTTCTGCCCATGGAATTCCACCTTTTTTCACCTGTGCCATTGCTGACTTGTAACAACCCCACATTCAGCCTTGTCTCCTGGAAGTCCCAGCTCTCTGAGTCCTCTCTGAAAAATCCTTCCAGCCTTTTAAATATCTTGGTAGCCCTGAACTGGCCATGGTTTAGTAAGTCTATGAGTTTCCTCTCCTGGGGACCCCAGACCACCTCACAGCAACTCATATAATTTATGAGGATGTTGAAGAGTGTTGGAGTCATGGAAATGACTCTAGAGTTACTTGATTTAAAGTTGACTCCAGCTGGACAATTGGATCACAAGGCTCCAGATCATGTTGTTTAAGTATTTATGAATAGAGCAGTCCACCTCACTGACCCTTTACACCACCTGTACATCCTTGCTTAGTCTGCGATGATGAAGTAGGGAGACAGTGCCAAAGACATTGCTAAGAAGTGAAGGTAAATACCAGCCATGGCTCCCTCCCCATCTACAGTGAGATTCTTTTGTCCTGTGTCTAACAGAGAGGTCACTAAGACATGGATTTTGCCTTTTAAAATCAACTCTAATTGCTCCTCATCATCTTCTAGGACCTGAACTTGGAAATGTTTTGAAGAGGAAAAAATTGACCTATCCTTGTGGGTCCCTGGAAATCCATAGGCAAGGTGGGAGGGAGTAAATGCACTGGAAGGCTCAGGTCCTAATTCCTGGCACAGCCACAAAGCTCCAACCAGCCTGACAAGGCTGCAAATGAAAGAGATCCCTCTCTCAAACGCAGCCCCAAACAAAAGCACACCTATTCCATGGGCTGAACAGATTGATGACATCCCAATTTTCCTAGGTATGTCTGGTTTATTCTGGTTTCTCTGACAGGCAACTTCCAAGCAAATCCTCCCAAAAACCAACTCTCACTTTAAAACTGCTGCCAAGATCAGATGGACTCGAGCACAAGAATAGGACATGGAATTGCAGATCTGCAGGAAGGAAAACAGTCACCAGCTCATGACTCGCCAGGCTGGGCTCAGAAAAACTGAAGTAATGACATTCATACATGTACCTTGAGAGAGTAAAAAAGTCAACACTATTATTCTGGAAACTGAACGTACCCAGTAGGTGCTCCAACTACTGATCACATGCAATCTTCTTATCCTCACTAGTTTTCCTTTCTAGGTTTCACTCAGAGCACAGCAATGGGACCCCAAAGTGTGACCTAGCTGGGGCCAGCTAAAATGAGCACTAGAGATGAATAAAACAAAAGACATTGCAGAGCATAACAGCAGACACCAAATAAAAGGGATTGTTTTCCCATATCCAGCAGGGAAGGCCTACATAAAGACAGGTTCAGTATGTTGCCAATGGGACAGGGAGGGGGGGAATGCAATGCAAGGGGACACCCGTCATACCCTTGAGGAGCTGCAGAGCCCAGACGAGACTGACATGGCTGTGGGGGAATGAGGAGCCTCTCCACAAGACACCCACAAACCACAGCACATATGGGACATTGGGTGGCTTCACTGTTGCCAACCAATGGTCCAAAGCTTTGGTCACGTCTACATTCTCCAAAAAAACCATCAACATCATCATCAACAGCCTTTGGTCTCTATTACTTGCATTTTAAAGCTGCCGCCAATGTCAGATGGACACGGACTCAAAAGTAGGACATGACAAAGCAGAGTTGTGGGATGAAAAACACTCCCCACCTCAGGACTCACCACTCTGAGTAAACCAGGAACTGTGGCCTGCAAAATGCCCCAAGGCCATGGGACAAGGCTGTCCCGCCCCTCCAGAACCAGCATAAAAGCCGGCCCAGAGCCTCTTCCCTCACACACTTCTCCTCAAGCCCTCTCCTCCTGCTCGTGCTGACAACCAGGTGAGCTTCAAGCCCTGACCCTCCTGCTCCTGCACGCCTGGCCCCTCCCTCCAGCACACATCCCCAGCCTCAGCAGCCCTCACACCTCCCCACAGCCCCACAAAAACCTCCACACTCCCTCACTCTCCTGCATCACTGCCCCACGCACACCCACATCCCTGTCTAACCTCATCCCTCTCTCTTCCAGGCACCCTCCACACCACACCCATGGCCTGCAACAACATCTGCAGTCCCTGCGGACCCACCCCGCTGGCCAACAGCTGCAACGAGCCCTGTGCCCTGCAATGCCAGGATTCCCGCGTCATCATCAACCCTTCCCCTGTGCTGGTCACCCTGCCAGGACCCATCATGACCTCCTTCCCCCAGAACACCGCCGTCGGATCCACCTCCTCCGCTGCTCTGGGCACTGAGCTCAATGCCCAGGGACAGCCCATCTCTGGCGGATTTGGCTTTGGCCTTGGCTACGGCCTGGGAGGCCTGGGCTGCTATGGCAGGAGGGGCGGCTACATCTGCTAAGGGCCCTCAGCACCACCCCTGACACCACCAGCTCTGGCCTCTGCCAACAGCTCCTGCAAGCAAAGCACCTCGGCTCATATTTGCCCTCCTTCCACCTCACCCTGGATCCCTTCAAGTCCTCTACCTTGCCTTTTTATTCTTTGCCTCAATAAAGTTTTTCTGCATCAAATCCTCACGTCTCCTCTTCTTTTTGAATTTCTAAACTCTCACACCTTCCCACATGGGGTGGATGGCAAAGGGGCACAACACCATCCTAAACATGTAGGGCCCCAAGAGTAACAACCAAGACAGCCACAGGAAGCAGGGTGGAATGGTGATCATCCAGAACATGACAAAATCACATCTCCTGCCATACCAATGTTTTTGACACAACAATGCTCTCCTGCTCATTCCTCTGCTAAAATCTCTCTATGCCAGCATTCACTTGACAAGATCCCCTCCCATCAGAACTCTCAAACCACACAAACAATCACAATATTATCCACCCCCAGAGAAACTCAGGAAGTGCTGCAAGGGCTTCCATCCTCTGTGCTCAAGGACGGCCACCCAGAGAAGGATTTCCAGAACTATGGACACTTCAGGTTTTCCTCTCTCTCAACAGAGAGACTCCTGCAACTCTTCTACTCTGTGACCAACCTCACACTACAAAAGTCTTGTCTGCTCAGCCCATGGAATTCTATCTGTTTTCATTTTGCCATTTCCAACTTCTAAAACCCCACATTCAGCCCTGTCTTCCAGAAGTCCCAGCTCTCTCAGTCCCTTGTGAAAAATCCTCCAGGCCTTTAAATATCTTGGTGGCCCCTTAACTGGCCTTCATTCACTAAGTCTGTGGGCCCCCTTGCCTGAGGACCCCGAACCTGCTCACACCAACTCACATCATTTTAGAGGATGTTGAACAGTTTTGGCCTCATGGACGCGACTCTTGAGCTGCTTCATTTGAAGTTTGACTCAGCCTTAACTTTGGATCACAAGGCTCCAGGTCATGGTGTTTCAATATTATATAAATGGAGCAGTCCACATCACTGACCCTTCACACCACCTGTACATCCTTGCATAGTCTGCAATGATGCAGTAGGCAACAGTGCCAAAGACATTGCTACAAGGTGGAGGTAAACACCAGCCATGGCTCCCTCATCATCCACAGTAAGATTCTTTTTTTCTGTAGGCAACACAGAGGTCACTAAGACAGGATTTTGCCCTCCATAATCAACTCTAACTGCTCCTCATCACCTTGGACAAGCTCAACAAAGAAAACAAAAAATTGTCCCATCCTTGTGTGCAGGAACAAGGTTCCTGGAAATCCATGGGCAAGGTGGGAGGGAGTAAATGCACTGGAAGGGGCAGGACCTGATGCCCAGCATAGCCACAATGCCCAGTGCAGCCGGACAGGGCTGTAAAGGAATGGGATCTCTCTCTCAAATGCAGCTACAAACCAAAACACACCTGTCCCATGGGCTGACTTCATTGATGACACCCCAATTCTCATAGGCATTTGTGGTTTATTCTCGTTTCTTTGAGACGCACCCTCTAAGTAAATCCTCTTAAATACCAACTCTCACTCTTAAGCTGCTGCCAAGATCAGATGGACATGCTCACAAGAGCAGGACATGGAAATGTAGAGTTGCCAGAAGGAAAACAGTCTCCAGCTCATGACTTGTCAGGCTGGTCTTGGAAAAACTGATGTTAAGATTTTCATTCAGGTACCTTGAGAGAGTAAAATGGTCAAGACATTTCTTCTGAAAAATGAATGCATCCATGTTTTTCAACTGCTCCACAGACATCACCTTCTTATCCTTCACTAGTTTTCCTTTCCAAGTGTCACACAGAGTCCAGCAATGGGACTCAACAGTATGACTAAGCAGGGGCCAGCTGAAATCAGTGCTACAGATGAATAAACCCAAGATATTTCAGGGCCTGATAAGTGTCCCCAAACCACAGGGATTGTTTTCCCATCTCCATCAGGAAAGGCCTGACATATAGACAGATATAGAATGTTGGCAATGGGACAGGGAGGAACAGAATGCAATGGAAATGGACACCCATCATCCCTTAGAAGAGCTGCAAAGCCCAGATGAATCTGACGTGGCTGTGGGGGAATGAGGACCCTCCCCATAAGACATCCACAAACCACAGCACACATGGGACATTGGGTGGCTTCACTGTTGACACGCAACTCTCCAAACCCTTGGTCACATCTGTAGCCTCCAAAAAACCATCATCATCATCATCATCATCATCATCAACAACAGCCTTTGGTCTCTAATACTTGCATTTAAATCTGCCATCAATGTCAGATGGACATGGAGTCAAAAGTAGGACATGACACTGCAGAGTTGTGGGATGCAAAACACTCCCCACCTCAGGACTCACCCCTCTGAGTAAACCAGGAATTGTGGCCTGCAAAATGCCCCAAGGCTGTCCCGCCCCTCCAGAACCAGCATAAAAGCCGGCCCAGAGCCTCTCTCCCTCACACACTTCTCCTCAAGCCTTCTCCTCCTGCTCCTGCCAACAACCAGGTGAGCTTCAAGCCCTGACCCTCCTGCTCCTGCACCCCTGGCCCCTCCCTGCAGCACACAGCCCCAGACTCAGCAGCCCTCACACATCCCCACAGACCCAGAACAACCTCCACGCTCATTCACTCTCTTGAATCATTGCCCCACGCACACCCACACCCCTGTCTAACGAGATCCCTTCTCTTCCAGGCACCCTCCACACCGCACCCATGGCCTGCAACAACATCTGCAGTCCCTGCGGACCCACCCCGCTGGCCAACAGCTGCAACGAGCCCTGTGCCCTGCAATGCCAGGATTCCCGCGTCATCATCAACCCTTCCCCTGTGCTGGTCACCATGCCAGGACCCATCATGACCTCCTTCCCCCAGAACACCGCCGTCGGATCCACCTCCTCCGCTGCTCTGGGCACTGAGCTCAATGCCCAGGGACAGCCCATCTCTGGCGGATTTGGCTTTGGCCTTGGCTACGGCCTGGGAGGCCTGGGCTGCTATGGCAGAAGGGGCGGCTACATCTGCTAAGGGCCCTCAGCACCACCCCTGACACCACCAGCTCTGGCCTCTGCCAACAGCTCCTGCAAGCAAAGCACCTCGGCTGATGGTCTCTCTACTTCCACCTCACACCTGATTCCTTCAGCTCCTTCCTTCTCATCCTTATTTGTATTCAATAAATTGTTCTAGCATCAAAATCTGAGTTGCTTCCTCGTCTTTTTGAATTCCAATGGTCTCACATCCTCACCCTGTGCAATGCCAGCACTCAACCAGGATCTTGGCTGGAAAGAGACCAAAGAACATTTCTCAGAAAATATGTCCCCACCAGGAACAACCAACACTGACATGGGAAACAGGGGAGAGAGGAGACTTTCCAGAACATAACACAAAGCCATCATCTCATCTAGCAAAGACTTTGACACAACACTTCTCTCCTGAGCACTGCTCTGACAAAGTCACTCTATGCCAGCAGACACTTGAAAAATTCTCTTCCCAGCAGCACTCTTGAGTCCTCCCTGTGAACAGAGGAAAAAGAGTATCCACTTGGGCAGGAAATCTGGAAAGCAACTGCTTCCATCCGCCTTCCTCAAGCAGGCCCAGGAAGAAAAGGTTTTCCAGGATTATGGTCAGTTCACTTTTAGACCTCCAAGAAAAGGGACCCCATTCTCTCTTCGACTCTTTGATCATCCACACACTGAAAAATTCTTCCCCCCTTTGCCCATGGTATTCACTTTATTTTCAAATGTGCATGTGCCTTCTATTCCATCATGTGCGCAGTGCTGGGCTCCCACACACTTGTGACACCCCCTGCCCAGCCTTGTCTCCTCAGAGTCTCAGCTCTCTCAGACTGTCCTCAGGCAAAGATCCACCAGCCCCTTTAAGTGTCTGGTGGCCCTCAACAGGTCTCTGTCCACTACCCCCTTGTGCTTCTTCACATCTCGAGGACAGAACTGTCCACATCACTGCACATGAGATCTCACCAGTGCTCTAAAGAGAGGAAGGGTCACCTCTCACAATTTCATAGCAACAATTTCCTGAAATCTGTCTTGTACACAGGTGTCCCACAACTGAAGTAATGCCCCACTGCAACCTATTGAGCACTCTGTTCTTGATCAGCACCACAGGGTCCTGCTCACAAAAGCCACTTCTCAGACTCTCAGTACACAGCATGACCCAGGGCCCAGTGCAATTCCTATCCAGATGCAGAACTTCACATTTCCCTTGCTTGAAATTTGGGAAATTTGATTAACCCTTAGTCTTTAGGTTCTTCTGAGTGGTTGAACAGCCAAGTGGGCCTCAGACTCACCACAATCTGCCAGCTCCCTGAAGGGGCATCTCTCCCACTGCTGACACGGAATGGAAGAGTCCAGGCACTCACACCTGGCACAGAGGCAAAGCCCAGACCAGCCTGACACACCGAGGATACTTTGGGGCCCCTCTTCACAACAACTCTCAGAAACACAAAACCATGAGTTCTACAGGATGACCTCACTGATGACTCCCCACCTCTGCAAATCGTGGGTCACATCTTCAGTCCTCTTTGACACACACCATCAACACCAGACTTGGGTCTCAAATACTCACACTTTAAAGGAGGAATGACCACAATGGAAGGGGAAGCTCCTCATGCACATCATGCAAAGCCCACACCAGCCTGACATGGCTGCAGTGGAATGGGGCCCCTCTTCACAACACACCCACAAACTAAACAACACAAGTGCCACAGAATTACCTCACTGATGACACCCATAATCTCCTTAGGCTTTTGTTGTATATTCTGCTTTTTCTGACACACATCTTCCAAACAAATCCTCCCAAATACCAACTCTCACTTAAAAGCTGACACCAATGTCAGATGGACACTTCCTCAACAGAAGGACATGACGCTGCAGACTTGTGTGCAGGAAAACATTCCCCACATCATGACTTGTAAGGCTGTTGCAGACAAAACTGGTATTATGACTTCAATTCAGGTACCTCTAGAGAGTAACAAGGTCAATCCACTTTTTCTGAAAAGTGAATGTCTATAGCAACATCAGTTGCTCCTCAAACAAGTTCTTCCCCTTATCCCTCACCACCTATGGATGGACCAGCACATGACCTTGGGGAGTATGGGAGGCAGCCGTAAATCACAGTAATTGCTTTCCCATCACTAGGGGAAAAGGCCTGAACTATAGGGATGTTTAGGAATTTTGCAACATGGTAGGGTGACAAAAAATGTGATGGAAGGGGAGCAGTCCCGTGTTACCCGCAGAAGAACTGCAAAGCCCAAATGAGCCTGACGTGGCTGTGGTGGAATGAGGCCCCTCTTCACCACACACCAACAAACCACAGCACACCACTGCCACGATGATGACATCCCACTTCTCCAAAGCTCTGGTCATGTCTTCAGCCCTCCCAGAGAAAAAACACTAACAGCAGCCTTTGGTGTCTAATACCTGCATTTAAAAGCTGCCGCCAAGGTCATGTCCTCAAGAGTAGGATATGACACTGCAGAGTTGTGGGGAGCAAAATACTCCCCACCTCAGCACTCAGCAGGCCTGCAAAATGCCCCAAGGCCAAGGGACAAGGTTGTCCCGCCCCTCCTGAACCAGCATAAAAGCCAGCCCAGAGCCTCTCTCCCTCACACACTTCTCCTCAAGCCTTCTCCTCCTGCTCCTGCCCAAAACCAGGTGAGCCTCAATCCCCTGACCCTCCTGCTCCTGCACCCCTGGCTCCTCTCTCCCCACACGCTCAGCCCCAGCAGCCCTCATGCCTCCCCACAGCTCCACAACACCTTCCACACTCCATCACTGCCCCTTGCTCCCCCATGCCCCTGCCCTGCCTCAGCCTTCTCTCTTCCAGGCACCTTCCACACCGCACCCATGGCCTGCAACAGCCTCTGCAGTCCCTGCGGACCCACCCCGCTGGCCAACAGCTGCAACGAGCCCTGTGCCCTGCAATGCCAGGATTCCCGCGTCATCATCAACCCTTCCCCTGTGCTGGTCACCCTGCCAGGACCCATCATGACCTCCTTCCCCCAGAACACCGCCGTCGGATCCACCTCCTCCGCTGCTCTGGGCACTGAGCTCAATGCCCAGGGACAGCCCATCTCTGGCGGATTTGGCTTTGGCCTTGGCTACGGCCTGGGAGGCCTGGGCTGCTCTGGCAGAAGGGGCGGCTACATCTGCTAAGGGCCCTCAGCACCACCCCTGACACCACCAGCTCTGGCCTCTGCCAACAGCTCCTGCAAGCAAAGCACCTCGGCTGATGGGTGCCAACTTGCACCTCACCTTGGATCCCTTCCACTTGCTGCTCCTGTCTATTCATTCTTTTGCCTCAATAAAATTTTCCTGCAGCAAAGCCTAAGATGCCTCCTGTTCTTGCAGCTACATCCAGATACTTTGCTCCCAGTCTAAATAGCTGCAGTCTTCCTGACACCATCTTCACTTTCAGAGGGTGCCAGGACCACCCAAGGAAGGTCCCATTTCCTTGTCCCCTTTTCCTGCAAGGGGCTTGGTTTACCAGGGTTTCCAGGCTGTCACACTCCTTTCTGTGAGTTCCTCAGTGGACCCAGGTGATGGTCATTTTTGCATTGTCCACCTGGCTGGACTGTCCTCATTCCACCTCCCTGGGAGTCTCCAGGCCAGAATCTCACCTTGTTACGAGGTCCTCAACTGATCCCTGATGGAGATCCCCCTTTCCCTCTTCACTGCAGGGTCCCATTAAGGGAGCCTCCAGGGCACCTTCCTCCCTTTTCAGGGTCTCTGGATCATCTGTGCTGGTGATCCCAAGCCACCAACCCTCTGCTCTGAGGTCACACATCTCATCCCCATTATGACTTGACTCCCACCAAGTCACTGTGGATTCCTGAGGTGCAGCATGGAGACCTGGCAACAAAGTACAGGAACGAGCCTGGGACCCTGCTGAGAAGATGTTGCCCCTTGTGCCACCTTCCTGCCTCTTTGCCTCCCAGTTTTGACACTCCAACCTGGATTTTTGGATCATAAAGATCTTTGGTCTCCCCAAATTGCTCCTCACCAGTGACGTTCACTCTTTCTTCTCCTTTGATGTGTTTTTTTTTCTCTGTACAAAGGCTCCCGGCAAACAGGTGAGCTCTGGGCTGACACACGAGTTCAAAGTCTCCAGGGCTATTGGCAGTACTAAAATATTCATCAAAAGCAAATTAAAATAACATCTCTGGAGCAGCTGGAGCCCAGAGAGGCAGAGAACTCCATGTACAGCTGGATTCAGATTTGGTTCAAAGAGGAAGAGTTTGCTGAGGAACAAAGCCCTTCCTTAAAACCAAAACTATACAGCCCCTGCAGCTGAGCTGGGAAACGAGAGAGGGAATAGGTTTGGAACTGTTTGGCCTTTTTATTTCTCTAGTTAAATAGTGCATCTCCCCTGGGTGGCCTTGAGGCACCAACTTCAGCTCATCTTAAAATAAAGTCGAACCCATAAAAAGACAAATTTAAGTAATCCCTGCTCTTATACTCATTCGCCTTGGAGTTAATCCAGCTTGACATCAACACTTGGACTGAAACAAGAGCAGGATTTCACCTTCCCAAGGTCCTTGGACATGCCCAAGCAGCCAGGCCCAGCGGGATGTCTGCCTCATCCCAAACCTGCGCCAGAGACGCTCTTTTTGGGCACAGTCAGCTCACGTGGGTTCCAGGGAACACTGGGAGGAGGCTCAGATCCACGTCCACAGTGCCCTGTGCCCACATTCCTCTCTCCCATCCACCCTGGGATGGGATCTTGGGTCCTGCCCAGTTCTCTGCACTCCATCCCGAGGAGACCCCAAACAGATGGGAAGGGCTGGAAAAGGTGGCATCTCTTCCAGTGCTTCTCCTGATGGGATTCACACCCACCTAGCCAAGATCCCACTCCCAGAATAATCCCAAGCCCCATTATGGAGCAGTGGCAGGTTCATCTCCCTCCTCCAGAGGACTGGGCTCGACAAGACCAAATCCAAAATGATGGTGGAAAGGACATTCTTGTGCAGCAGCTGCTCCCAGTCCCATGAACGGGATTTCTTGGAATATCTGTGGCCACCACCCCCATCCCAGTCTTCCCCCTCCGTGCTTTTGGATCATTCCCACTCCCAAAGGGCTGCACATTGTGGGGAGCAACCCCCAATCCCTATGGAAACTGGCACAGGCCATCCTGTGGGACAAGGCCTGGAAAAAAAGTTCACTGCTGGTGTGCTGCTCCCTAAAAAAGAGCCACAAAGCTGGAATTTTAGCAGGGAAGGGATGCTTAGAGCTGTCTCACCTGAGCTCCTGGAGCTTGGCTGCAGCCATAAAGCATCATCCTCGGACAGCTTCCACCTGGGATAGGCTGTACCTGGGAATCTCATACCCATCTGCCCCGCTTTCCTGGGAGGCATGGGGAGGGCAGAGCAGGGAGTGGGGCTGGACCCAGAACCGGGCCCATTCCAGAGAAATAGGTCACCCAACAAGGAAGCTTCGTTACGGAAACGACGCCTCACACCAAGCAGCGGTTCTCCGACAGGACCTGGCCAAGCCACCCAAGCTTTATCCTGCCGGCTGGAAGGTCCTGGGATGTCCTCTGGATCGTGTCACGCAGACGCCCTGCCCAGATGAGCTAATGGGCCTGCTGCAGGCTTTGATCCTCAAATCCCAAAGGCCTTGTTAGATAACATCAGGAGCCTGGGTGATATTTCATTAACAAACGAGTCCGTCCCATGTGGTCGCCGCAGCTTTATCCCTTTCCCCTGTGATCTTCCCTCATGCTCCAACATTTCTTTCGTAATTAGACCCAGAATTAGCATATTTAAGCTCCAAAATTACTGCATTTAATGCAACACCGTGGTTATTCGAGTGCTGTCACAGCAGCTCTTGGGCTGCGCCACCTCCCAGCAATTCCTTGGCTAAAGCATGGTTTTATCCCTAATTAGTCTCCCAAAACTTGCAGAAGGCAGCAGGAAGACCTTATTCTCCCACCAGCACGTGGAAAATATTCCTTGGCTTTTCCCCCTAATCCCTGAGAGTGTTCAAGGCCACGTTGGAGCAACTTGATCTAGTGGAAAGTGTCCCTGCCCATGGCAAGGGATTGGAATGGGATGATTTTTATTTATGGGAATGATTTTATTCCAGCCCAAACCTTTTTATTCTATAATTTCACTGTGGAGTGAGGTGGAAGCGTGGACGCAGCTGGATCTGACTCATCCCAACATCAGCGTGAGGTTTCTTCTTGCCAAACCTAAATGTCTCGTGGAGGATGCAGGGCAGACATGGAATTATCTGGCATGGAGAAGGAGCTCCAGTGTCCATCCCTGGCTCCGTGGGTGAGATCAGCCAGGGAATCCTGTAAAACATCAGGTGGGAACAACACCAAGACCCTTGGGAGTGGGATTCTGGAGCTGGGAAAGGCTTGGAAGGGCTGGGCACATGCTGGGACTCAGCCAGCTGGGAGAGGGGATGGGCACTTCCAGGGGACAGAGGCACAAGGACACATCTTTAAATATGCAAATGACCCCCCCCCAACTCTCAGCGAGGAGGTCCCCAAGGATCCAGCATTCCCTGGGACTTTCCCAAAGGAAAAGGACACATTTCCAGGTCTCAGCCAGAAGAGGAAAGAAAAACTGACATTCTATTGCTCCTCGACACTGGGGCTACCCAGGGCTTTAGCAGGAGGAATGTGGGAATTCCTGGCTGGGTCGCCCTTAATTCCACTTTCAAAATTTTAATTTAGAGCAAAGCCCTGCCTTTGCCTCGCAAAAATCCCGAGGGAAAAGCCAGCTGGATGTGGGGGTGGAGGGGGTGCCTTCAAAACCATCCCCCACACGCAGTAAAGCTCTGCTCATTTTTAATCTCAGCTTAAGTGTATTAAAAGTGATTAAAACGTTTTCACATCGAAATCCCTTTTGATGAGCCCCTTTGAGGGGGCTACACCTAAGAAACCCCTTTCCTTGTCCCCCTTCCTTTCCTGCACCCCTTTCCTTGCTTTTGTAGCCCTTCCCATGAACCCCCTTAAAACCCCTGCACCCTCTTCCCTTCTCCTTTCCTTTCCCTTGCACCCCCTTCTTATACACCCCCATTCCCTTCCCTGCACCCCCATTCCCTTCCCCCTTCCTTTTCTATGCACCTCATTTCCCCACCCGCACCCACTTCTATTCCCTGCACCTCTTCCTTCCTTGCACCCCTTTCCCTTGTCCCTCTTCCCTTCCCAAAATCTTCTCCCCTGCGCCCTCTCCTTTCCCCTGCTCCCGGGAATGGACTACATTTCCCGACGAGCCAAGCGGCAGCGCCCGGTGACGGCAGCGGAAGAAGCCGAGCGCAGCCGAGCCCTCACCAGGCCGAGACGAACGAAGCCGAACTCAGCCGAGCCTCCAACGAGCTGACCCGAGTGATTCCGAATCCAGCCGAGCTGCCAACGAGCCGAGAGCAACCGAACCTAGACGAGTCGCCACGAAGCACCGCCGAGCAGGACCGAGCACAGCCGAACTTAGCCGAGCCCATACCGAACCGAGCCGCGCGAAACCGAACACAGCCGAGCCCCTACCGACCCAACCCGAACTCGCACCGAGCCGAGAGCAGCCGAACTCAACCGAGCGACTCCGAGCGCACCCGAGTGGCCCCGAATCCAGCTGAGGGTGAGACGCGCCCCTCATCCCATTAAGGGACATTTGTGGGAACCGGAGCCACCCCAGACCGGTGGGGAGGAGAACCGGGGGATCCCCAAAGTGGGGGGACAGGACGGTGGGGAGGGCAGGGGGGCGGGAGGTTGTGGGTTGGGAGAGGGGACGCGCTACGGGACGGGAGGGGGTGAGGGGAGATGAGGGAGCAAGAGAGAGATTTGGGGTGCAGAGGAGGTGGGCGGGTTAGGACTGGATTCAGAGCTGGGATTTGGGGTGCAGTGCTGGGGTTTGAGGGGCAGGGAGGCGTGGGATTCAATCCTGGGTGCAGAGCTGGGATTTGGGGTGCAGGGAAGGTTTAGGTTGCAAACAGAGGATTTGAGGTGCAGGGGGGAAATTTGGGGTACAGAGGAATAACTGGGGTGCAGAGGGAGATTTGGGGTACAGAAGGAGATCTGGGGTGCAGGAGGAGATATGGGGTGCAGACACAAGACTTGGGGTTCAGGAGTAGATCTGAGGTGCAGCCCCTGAGGTGCAGGGGGAGATTTGGGGTGTGGGAGGCGATTTT
The DNA here is from genome assembly GCF_023055355.1 of Agelaius tricolor. Classification (NCBI taxonomy): domain Eukaryota; kingdom Metazoa; phylum Chordata; class Aves; order Passeriformes; family Icteridae; genus Agelaius; species Agelaius tricolor. The sequence goes on along the minus strand of NW_027269262.1, from coordinate 95,107,977 downwards.
GGGGTGCAGAAGGAGATTTGGGGCACACACCTGGGGGTGCAGGTGCACCTCCCTTTCCAGAGGCTGGGCAGTGCCACGTGGCAGGTCTGGCCCTGGCCCAGGTGGCCTCCAGGTGAGGAGTTTCAGCCCTGTCACAGCCAAACACGCCCCTTTTTGCCCAGAAACGCAGAAATTTCCCCCCAAAACCCCGATCCCACCTGCATGGGGTGTGGGGGATCCTCATGGGTGCCCACACCAGGGTGGTCCATCCTGAGGTGATCCCAGCTTGTCCCCCCCGGCTCCTCCCTGCAGGGTTTTGGCCATGACGGAGGTGACCAAGCGCATCCTGGTGACAGGAGGCACTGGCCTGGTGGGCAGAGCCATCGAGAAGGTGGTGGCCGATGGAGAGGGGCAGCCGGACGAGGAGTGGATCTTCGTGTCCTCCCGGGACGCCGACTTGACGTGAGTTGGGGTTTTTCCTTGGAAACCCTGGAATTTGCTCTATTAACCCCAAAAAAACCCCATCCCCAGACTTTGTTTTTCCTTGGAAACACCCCACTCTGCTCTGGTGACCCCAAAATTTCCCTTCTTGGGATTTTGCTTTTCCTTGGAAATGCCTCAATTTGCTCTGTCAACCCCACCAAATCCCAAATTTTCCCATTCCCATGTTTGATTTTTCCTTGGAAACAGCCCAATCTCCTCTGTTGACCCTTACAAACCCCAAAATTTCCCATCTCAGGGTTGAGTTGTTTCCAAGGAAAATCCCAGTCTCCTCTGTGGACCCTGACAAACCCCAAAATTTGCTATCCCAGGATTGGGTTTTTCCTCAGAAACACCCCAATGTGCTCTGTTGACCACACTGAATCCCAAAATTTCCCATCCCAGGACTGTTTTTTTCCCTCAGAAACACCCCAATGTGCTCTGTCGACCCCACTGAATCCCAAATTTTTTGATTTTTCCTTGGAAACAGCCCAATCTGCTCCGTTGGCCCTGACAAACCCCAAAATTTTCCATCCCAAGATTGGGTTTTTCCTTAGAAACTCCCCAGTCTGCCCCCACCGAACCCCAACATTTCCTCTCCTAGGATTGGGTTTTTCCTTGGAAATACCTCAATTTGCTCTGCTGACCCCACTGAATCCCAAAATTTCCCATTCCAGGAGCAGCTCCGAGACCAAAGCCCTGTTTGAGAGGCACAAGCCCACCCACGTCATCCACCTGGCCGCCATGGTCGGAGGCCTCTTCAAAAACATCCGCTCCAACCTGGATTTTTGGGTGAGCACCCACGGAATTGGCACTGCCGGGATCCCTGTGGGTGCTGCACTCCCTAAATTGGGATATGGGCACACAGGGATGTGGTTTGCTCTGCTCCCAGTGCCAAACCAGAGCTCCAGTGGTTTCTGGAGTCATTATGAGGTGTTGGTGAAGGAATCTGGGGATCCCTGACCCCACGATCCTGATAAATGTCCCTTTTCCCAGAGGACAAACATCCACATCAACGACAACGTCCTGCACTGTGCCCACGAGTCAGGGGTGCAGAAGGTGGTCTCCTGCCTCTCCACCTGCATCTTCCCAGACAAGACCACCTATCCCATCGATGAGACCATGGTGAGAGTCCCCATTCCCACACAAAATCCAGGCAAAGTCCCTCCCCTGCTTAATTTATCTGCTCTGATATTCCCAGATCCACAACGGGCCACCTCACAGCTCCAACTTTGGCTACTCCTACGCCAAGAGGATGATTGATGTCCAAAATAGGTGAGCTGGGGACATGGGAGCAGCCACTGAATTTCAAGGCAAGGGGAATCGAGTGGGAATTCCAGGTGGAAACTGGGGAGATACCTGGGCTCAGCAGGTGAAGGTGCTGCTGGCTGGGGTTTTTTGGGGGCACACCAGTGCTGGAGGAAGGGGCTTGACAGCCCACCCACCATCCCCTTCCCTGCTCTCATCCAGGGGTTATTCCGAGCAGCATGGCCGACACTTCACCGCCGTCATTCCCACCAATGTCTTCGGGCCACACGACAACTTCAACATCGAGGACGGCCACGTCCTGCCAGGGCTCATCCACAAGGTCTACCTGGCCAAACGTGAGGGTGGCAGGACTTCCTGGGATTTTTTCTGGGGAGAAATGAGGGTTTTTTTTTTCTTTCCCACCTGCTCTGTGGGGTGGTTGGAGGTGGCTCTGGTGGTCATGGCTCCTTCCTCCTTCAGAATCTGGCTCTGCTCTGACCGTCTGGGGAACAGGCAAGCCCAGGAGACAGTTCATCTATTCCCTGGTAGGTGTGGCCTTGGGAAGCAGGGAATGGGGCTGGAGGACCCACTGGCAGGACCCCAGAGGGCTCTGAACCCCCCTGGCTTCTCCTGGGACATTCCCAGAGTTGTGTCCCCTTGGGATGGGAGGGTTGGGGGACATCAGTGACCCTTCCAAGAGTTTTCTGCTCTTCCACAGGACCTGGCCCGTCTTTTCATTTGGGTGCTGCGGGAATATGATGAGGTGGAACCAATCATTTTGTCAGGTAGGCCCTGGCTGTCCCCCAGGATCCCCCTCTCCATGAGGGAACAGCCATGATCCTTCCCTTCTCCACAGTGGGAGAAGAAGATGAAGTCTCCATCCGGGAAGCAGCAGAGGCCATCGCAGAGGCCATGGAATTCAGGGGAGAGCTCGTTGTATCCTTTACAAAAGACTAAGCCCCTCTTCCCACCAGCTCCCCATGGAGATTCCATGATCCAGAGGATCCTTCCCACCAAAGGAGCAAAAGCAAGACGTGTTTTTCCTCCTTAATCCTTCCCGTCCCAGTTTGACACCACCAAGTCTGACGGGCAGTTCAAGAAGACGGCCAGCAATGCCAAGCTCCGGCGGTACCTGCCCGAATTCCAGTTCACACCTTTCAGGAAAGGTGAGATGGGGGAGTCTCCAGGAGACACCAGGGGTCCTACCCCGTGCCATCAGCCGTGGTGGCATCAAGGTGGTCCATCTTTTCCGGATGAGGAATGAGGGTGGTGAAACACTGGCATGTGTTATCCAGGGAGATGGTGGTTTCTCCATCACTGGAAATGTGCAAGGTCAGGTTGGATGGGGCATGGAGCAACCTGGTCTCTTGGGAGGTGTCTCCTTGCATGATGGTTGGATGAGAAGACCTAAAAAAGTCCCTTCCAACCCAACCTATCCTATGATTCTCTGACCAAAATCCATTCCCAATCCCAAAACTCGTTCCATGATTCTCTGACCAAAATCCATTCCCAAAATCAATTCCCAATTCCAAAACCTGTCCCATGATTCTCTGACCAAAATCCATTCCCAATTCCCCAATTGTCCCATGATTCTTTGACCAAAATCCATTCCCAATCCCAAAACTTGTTCCATGATTCTAACCCATCCCATGATTCTCTGACCAAAATCCATTCCCAATCCCCAAACCCATCCTGTGATTCTGTGACCAAAATCCATTCCCAATCCCCAAACACATCCTGTGATTCTGTGACCAAAATCCATTCCCAATCCCATCCTGTGATTCTGTGACCAAAATCCATTTCCAGTCCCCAAACCCATCCCGTGATTCTCTGACCAAAATCCATTCCCAAAATCCATTCCCAATCCCCAAACCAATCCCGTGATTCTCTGACCAAAATCCATTCCCAGTCCCCAAACCTGTCCCGTGATCCTGTGACCAAAATCAATTCCCAATTCCAAAACCTGTCCTATGATTCTCTGACCAAAATCGATTCCCAAAATCCATTCCCAATCCCCAAACCCATCCTGTGATTCTGTGACCAAAATCCATTCCCAATGCCCAAACCCATCCCATGTTCTCCCTCCGCAGCCGTGAAGGAAACCTGTGCCTGGTTCAACGCCAACTATGCCAACGCCAGGAAGTGACAGCACCGGGACCGCCTGGCACCGGGATCATCCTCTTCAACTCAGGGTTGTCCTTTGCTGGGGCAGAGGACGGGGCTGGGGGGGTGACAGTGACATTTCCAAAGTAAAAATGGGAGCGTGGGGAGCAGCTCCCACATTCCTGCCCCACTGCTGGGAGCGGCGCAGGACGCCCAGGGCAGGGGGGAGGGAAGTTGGGGCATCCCAAAAAGATCCCAAATCAAGTGGTAGGAGCCAACTGGAGCCATCGCCGTGGCTGTGTCCAAGAGGGTGGTGGCTCTGAGCTGTTAATGAGCTACATTAATTACCTGCAATTAGGTGTAATAAAGGGAAGGCAATCAGGAATCCAGGGCATGGAAATGGCAGCAGGGAATTTGCTGCTGCTCTTGGCACATGGGGATGATCCTACAGCCCCCTATCTCAGGATAGGAATGGGAAAGACTCCAGCTGTAATTGTGGCATTTATTAAAATATATGCAAATAGCATAAAACTGGTGGGATAATGAACATTTGCCCTGTACCCACATCCAGTGGCATCCTTAGGGTCCATGTTCTCCACCAGGATCTGGAACAGCCATAAAAAGGGGTTAAAACCCCTTAGGGAGGGGGTAGAGGGTCAAAAATGGGGGGATGAATCCATGGCCAAGCTACTGCTGGTGGTGTGGATGTGGCAGAATTCCAGCCCGGGAATCGCTTTCTTCCGGCACCGCTGCCCAGCCCTGGTGAGGCCCTGGCACAGGGAACTACAGAGGAGACACCCATCAGCACCCCAGGAAGCCACCAGCACCTTGGTGTCCCCCTGAGGTGACACCAAGCCATGGAGAAGGGACATTCTGGGTGGTTGGTGCTCACATGTTGGCCCTCGGGCTGCAGAGTTTGGGCTCACGGAGCTTCCCAGCATCCATGACCGGCTCCGGTGTCACCTGGTTTGGGAAGAAGGCGGTTCCTGCAGATGTCCCTTGTCCCCTGGGGTGCCTTGGCAACCTTCAGGACACCCTCTTCCACCCCAAATTCCTCCCTGTATGTCATGTCCCCAGCCCTGTCTGTCTGCCCCATACACAGGGGTGCCACCATGGTGAGGACACCCCAGCCTTGGAGGACTTGACCCTCAGTGAGACCCAGCTGGCCCCCAAGAGCAGGTTTTGGGGGACAACACCAACGTGGGGACATCCCACCCAGCACCTTACCCCACACGAGCTCCGTGTTGTCCTCTGGACATCTGGGTCAGGTGACACCTGCCCTGTGAATTTGGGAATGTCCCCGACCACCTCTTGGGGCTGCTCCAGGTGTGAAGGCTCTGCAAGAACATGGCAGGGGTGGAGATACCCTCCAAGGCGGAGGATGGGGACACTCTGGGGTGGTGGCACATGCCCTGGCAGAGCTTGGGGGCACTGGGATAACACACATGTCCCAGCACAAGATGGGGATGTGGATCTGTGGACTTTGGATCTTTGTCCTACAGCCACCACGCCTCCCACCTTGTGGGCACCTCTCATTTTGCAGGCAGCTCATCTCCATCCTGTCCAACTCCTCTTGCAGCAGCTCCATATCGCATTCCCTGTGTGGGAAGAAGGAAAATCTGACTCCTGTCACCTTGGTGGCTTCTGTGTCACCACCACCATGGAGATATGCACCTCTCCAGCCTCTCCACACCCTTCTCTGAGCAGAAATAGATCAGGGAGTTGGTCAGGGAGTTGGGAAGAGGTGCCCAAAAGCCATAGGAAAGCCACCAGGATGTGTCCTGTCCTTTCCTGGAGACGTCTGCCAGATGGCTTCAGGATGGGACACCCAGGGATGGGACATTGACCAGAAACAGGACATGGAGTGGGGATGAAATGCCCAAAATCTGTAGAAAAGCCATCCAAGATGTGTCCTGTCCTTCCCTGGAGACCTCTGCCAGATGGCTCCAGGGTGGAACATCCAGGACGGGAAATTCAGGATGAGGCACCAAGGATGGGACATCCAAGATGGAGCATCTGAACAAAAATGGTGCAAGGAGTTGGGATGAGGTATCCAAAAGCTACGTGTGTCCTATCTAGGGAAGCTACCAAGATGTGTCTTGTCCCTTCCTGAGACCTCTGACAGATGGCTCTAGGGTGGAAAATCCAGGATGGGAAATTCAGGATGAGGCACCAAGGATGGGACATCCCAGATGGAACATATGAACAGAAATGGTGCCAGGAGTTGGGATGAGGTATCCAAAAGCCATAGGGAAGCCACCAAGGTGTGTCCTGTCCCTTCCTGAGAACTTGTGCCAGATGGCTCCAGGGTGGGACATCCAGGGTGGGACATCCAGGGTGGGACATCCAGGGTGGGACCCAGCAGCTCCCAAGGTTTCCATGCCACCTCCTCAACCATCTCCTACCTCTCCGGGGTGGAGGTGAGACGGTACCGAGCCTTTTCCCAGGAAACCCCTGGCCGGATCCTTCTGGCACCACGGCAGCCGGATGCCAGCAGCCAATGCCCTGTGGGACAAGGAGAGGGTTGGAGAGGACAGACCCTCCCCCCCAGGGTGGTGTGTCCCCAGCCACTGTCCCCACACTTGTCCCCACCTGCTGCAGCAAGGACCAGGAGAATGGAGATGGCTGGAATGCCGAGGGCGCTGGAAGCGAGGAAGAGGAGGAGAAAGATGGCCTGGAATGATGCTGGCACCAGTGGGAGAGCCAGGAGCGTGAAGTATGAGCTGTGTGGGATGCAGGAGGAGGTGACACTTTGGCTCTGACCTGTGGGACAGGGAAGAAGAGCCTGGTGTTGGCATCCATCAGCTCCCATTGATCCTCCAGCCCCCATTCCCGCTCACCACCCAGGTCAGGGATGGCTTTGAGGTGCTCCAGGTGCTTTTCCAGATGGCTTTGTGCGTCTTCCAAGGCTGTCAGCATCTGCTCCAAGCTCTGGTTGACCTTCTGCAGCTTCTCCATCACCTCCTGAAGGACCAGGATGCTCTCTGCATATGGAAAAGATAGAAACAACAGTGGAAAGAGCTGGGGAAGATGCACCCCAGTGTGAAAAAACCTGTGAATGGGATTTGCTGTGTTCCCACCTGGTTGGGAATGAATATCCTGACGTCTTTCCTGCTCCTGATGGAGGTTGGATGGGACAGCTTGGTGTCCTCCCTGGACCTCTGCAGCCCCACGGCTGCTCACATTCCCTGTGGGGTGGGAAAAGATGTTGGATCAGTCCCAAAGTGGGATATGGGAATGTTGCAGCATCCCAGCCCTGGCTCATACCCATCCGGTGGGCGATGTCCTGCATGAGCTGGGCCACGGGGGTCTCATTCAGAGGCGACCTCATCCAGGCCTCCCAGAGCTCCTCCTGAGGTGAATATTTGGGGGGGTGATGATGGGGGAATGCTGGTTTTCCCCATGGACACCCCAAATGCACCCCTGGGTGCTCCCAGCACAGGATGGGGGGATGGAGGAGGGGATTTGAGGATGTAAAATATGGAAAAAGGTGGTGTAACCCCAGAATTTGGCCTTCACCCCCCCCCCCCAAACCATCCCTACACCAAGCAAAGAGGCTGCCCAGAATGGGGGATCCCAGAATCCAAATTTCCCAGCCAGAGGGAGTCCCACAGCCACCAGACAGTAACAGGAGTCCAGGTGTGACATCTCCTGGGATGTGGCTTCATCCTGGAACCGGCTGTCACCCGTGGTTGTCTTGAGGGGGATTTGTGGGGGAACCCCAGCTCTGGGGGGGGTCCCCACCTTCTCTGGGGGGACGGCAAGGCCCAGCCACCCCAAAAACCCAGCAGTGGTGCAGAGGAGCAGCACAGCCCAGGAGCTCTGGAGCAGCATGATGGGAATGGAGAGGGTCCTGCGGGGAAAAGAGGGTGGGGAAAAGCCCCCCATACTCATGGAAAAATTGCAGGATCCCCCTCCCCAAATTTCAGGGTCCCCCTCCCACCAGGGGAACCTCCCCTAGTCCCAGGAATGCTGGTGGGTGTGGAGCACCATGGAATGGGAAGCAGCTCCCACATCCACCGACAAATTAGGGGACACCCCCCACAAACCCGTGGACGCCGGCGGGTGGGGGGACCTGTGGGGCCAAGAGAGTGGGAAGCACCTCCCACATCCACGGACAACTTTGGGGACCTCCCCCACGCCAAATTTAGTCCCCACCCCCGCGATGGGGACCCCCTCGTGGCCCTAGGGGTGCCGGGGCTCCGAGGAGCGCCGCGGGGAAGGTTCGGAAAGGTTTTGGGAATGGTTTGGGAATTCCCTCCAGGACCCCCACGCGTGGACCTGCGCGAACCACGTGGCCCCGGCGCCTGCGCAGTTTCCCCTCTTTACGCCGTTCACCCCGCCCCTTAGGGGCGGATCCACCAATAGGAAAACGGGGTGTGGCTGCCCGATGCCAATCAGCACCGGGGGTGTGGCTCTGGGGGCGTGGCCTCGCGTAGCGATGGAGGCGTCCGAGCTCTGGGTCGGGTTCGTGGGCGCCGGGCGCATGGCTGGGGGGCTCGTCCGGGGGCTGCTGCAGGCGGGTACGGCACGGGGGGCGACCGGAGGCTCCGTGACACACGGGCAGGGGAGGGGACACGGCGACAGTCCTGGTCTGGCGCCTTCCCGGCGTCCCTGCGCGTCCTGTGGCGAGGGGAAGTGCGGGGGGACATGGGGACAGCGCTGCTCTGGACGCTCCATGCACTCCTTTCCCTGCTGTCCTGACCCGTTCCTAAAGTGCCAGCCCGCCCCCGGGGTCCCTGTCCTCCAGTGCAGGGACGTGGGGACAGCCCTGTCCTGGCTTCTTCCCAAGGTCCCAGCCCTTCCCCAGGTCCCTGTGCTCTATTGGAGGGACATGGGGACAGCCCTGTCTTGGCCTGTTCCAAAGGTCCCAGCCCCTCCCCGGGTTCCTGTCCTACACTGGAAGGACATGGGGACAACCCTTTCCTGCCACTCTTCCCCAGGGACCGTTCTGTTCTCTGGTGTCCCTGTCCCACAGATAAGTGTGGGGACATGGGGACAGCCCTGTCCTATTCCAGTCCCCCAGGGTTCTTGTTTCCCAGATCAGTGTGGGGACATTGGGACAGCCCTGTCCTGCCTCTCTCCCTGACATCCCAGTCCCACAGACAGTGAGGGCACAGCCCTGTCCCTGCTCCCCGTGTGTCCTGGATTATCCCTGTCCCATAGCACAGTGTGGGGACAGCCCTGCCCATTAGGGCCACCTCCATTGTCATTGCACCCTGACACAACTGGTGCCGGCCACACTTGCTCCATGTCCCCCTTTGGGATCGTGCTGGGATTGGAGGAATCACATCCCAGTGGAAATTGGAGTGTCTGGGCTGTGCTGGGGTGTCCCCCACAACCCTGGGGCCACCCTGGCCACTCACCCCATTCCCTGTGTCCCCAAAGGAAAGGTTCCAGCCAGCAACGTCCTGGCCAGCGCTCCCTCAGACAAAAACCTGGATGCTTGGCGGGTGAGTGGGGCCAAGGGAGTGGGAGATTTTGGGGTGTCCCTCACTGTGGGCTCAGAGCACCCTTTCCCCCATACTCAGGAGGGGTTTGGCTCATCCTTCCCAGATCTGGGTGAGAGCCAGGCAGAGCCTCAGTGGCTTTGTGACCAGAGCAGGTCCCCAGGCCATGTCCCTGTCTCTGGACGTGCCGTTACCGTGGGGGTGCTGGTTTTGGGATGATGTTTTTGGGGGTGCTGGGCTGTGATCCCTCTCCCTGTCCCTGGGCAGGAGTTGGGCTGCCGGACCACGCACTGCAACCTGGAAGTGGTGTACAGGAGCACCCTGGTCTTCCTGGCCACCAAACCCCACATCCTGCCGGGTGTCCTGGAGGAGATCCGTCCTGCTGTGGGGTCCCAGCACATCGTCGTGTCACTGGTGGCTGGTGTCACCATCCAGACACTGCAGCGGGTGAGACTCCTCCTTTTCCTTCTCCTTTTCCTTCTCCTGTTCCTTCTCCTTTTCCTTCTCCTTTTCCTTTTCCTTCTTTTCTCCTTCTCTTCTGCTCCTCCTTTTCTCCTTCTCCTCCTCTCCTTTTGCTTGTTTCCTCTTCCTCTCCTCCTTCTCTCCTCCTCCTCTCCTTTCTTTTTCCTCTTCCTCCTTCTCCTCCTCCTTTTCCTCTTCATCCTCCTCCTCCTTCTCTCCTCCTTTTTCCTTGTCCTCATCCTGGTCCTCCTTCTCCTTCTCCTCCTCCTCCTCTCCTTTTGCTTGTTTCCCCTTCCTCTCCTCCTTCTTCTCTCCTCCTCCTCCTCTCCTTTCTTTTTCCTCTTCCTCCTTCTCCTCCTTCTTTTCCTCTTCATCCACCTCCTCCTCCTTCTCTTCTCCTTTTTCCTTGTCCTCATCCTGGTCCTCCTTCTCCTTCCTTCTCCTCTTCTCTTTCCTCCCTCTCCTTCTCTCCTTCTCCTTCTCCTTCTCTTCTCTCTTCTTTTCCATCTCGCATTCTCCTCTTCCTCCTTTCCTCCTCTCTTTTCTCCTCCATTTGCACCCAGGCCCATGCAGGACACACCTCTGTGGCCTTGTCCCCTCCCAGCTGCCCCTCCAGCTCCCTCCCCGTGCTCCTCCTTTCTCCGCCAGCCTGATGGGTGACACCCCCTGGTGTCTCTGGTCACCCTTGGCTTCTTCCCATGGCTGGCACCCCTTCTCCCATCCCCATCTTTCCCCAGCTCCTCCCGCCCGGGACCAAAGTGCTGCGGATCATGCCCAACCTGCCCTGCGTGGTGCAGGCAGGGGCCATGGTCTTTTCCCGGGGCAGCAACGCGGGTGACGAGGAAGCCGCGCTCCTCAAGAGCCTCCTGTCCTCCTGCGGCCTCTGTGAGGAGGTCCCCGAATCCTACATCGACATCCACACCGGGCTCAGCGGCAGCGGCGTGGCCTACGTAAGCCAGAGGGACAGGGGATGCTGTCCTGGGATTTGGGGCTCCCTTTCCTTGCTCCAGGCTCACCCCTGGATGCTCCCCTCTTCCCAGGTGTACCTGTTTGCCGAGGCGCTGGCCGAGGGCGCGGTGAAGATGGGAATGCCGGGTGCCTTGGCCAGCAGGATCGCGGCACAGACGCTGCTGGTGAGTCCTTGGCATATACTGGAATCTCCCCCCTTTCCTCCTGCCCCTGGGCTCCATTCCTCCCTTGGGATGAGGGAGGAGGTGCTGGAAGCCACTCTGCCTCAGTTTCCCCTTTTGGAACCAAAAATGAAGCCACCAGAAGGACGAAGGGCATGGCGGTGGGACAGTCCCTTGCCATGGGGGTGTTGGGATGGTGATGCCATCTGTAGCCATACTATTTTCTGAAAAATCCTTTCCTTAGGATTTTTGCTCCTGAGAAGCTGAGAGGCCTCAGGAACAAAATGTAGACAATGATTATCTGCTGCTGTGGAATGCAACGGGTGGATCTGTGATTGGTCTCATGTTGTTTCTAATTAATGGCCAATCACAGTCAGCTGGCTCAGACAGAGAGTCCAAAACACAAGCCTTTGTTATTCATTCCTTCTTTTTTTATTCTTAGCTAGCCTTCTGATTAAATCCTTTCTTCTATTCTTTTAGTATAGTTTTAATATAATATATATCATAAGATAATAAATCAAGCCTTCTGAAACATGGAGTCAGATCCTCGTCTCTTCCCTCATCCTCAGACCCCTGTGAACACTGTCACAGCCATCCAACCGTGGAAAGGGGAATTTGGCAAGTCCCAAATCTGACCTTCTTGGTGTCCTGGTGTCCCGTAGGGTGCAGCCAAGATGCTGTTGGAGACAGGGGAGCACCCGGCGAAGCTGCGGGGGGACGTCTGCACACCTGGGGGCACCACGATCTACGCCCTGCACCAGCTGGAGAAGGGAGCGCTCCGGGCCACCATCATGGATGCCGTGGAGGCGGCCACCAACCGGGCCTGTGACATGGCCAAGGACTAGTGGACGAACCCCTTCTGGGACAGGAGGGGTGATGGGGACCAAAGCAAGCTCCTCTGAGGAGTAGGGGGATCCTGAGGTCTTCAGGAGAACGTGGGTGAGGGTGGGAGGTGGTGTGGACACGTGTTACCTCTGCAGGGCTGGAACCAAATAAACGTGGCCAGAGCAACGGGGGGTGTGGCTTGTTGTGGTCCCTGTGGCCCTGGGAGGCCACCACAGGGTCACTCTCATGGGGAGGTGACATCCATGATGTCCAGGGATGGAGCTGGTGCCACGCTGGCTCCGTGCTCACTGGGGATGGTGCTGGCACCGAGGATGAAGCTGATGTGGGATGTGCAGCACTGGGAAGAGACTTTTGGGAATGAGGTGATCCCAATTTAACCCTTCTGGGGCTGGGAGAATGGCTGCATCCCTATGGTCAGAGCCACATCCATGAGGATGCTGCACACATTCCAGAACTGTGGGCAAGAGCTCAACCAGCCAAAAAAACTGCACCATGATCCCTCCCTGGTGCCAGGGAATGGGATGGAAGCCCTGATTTCCTCCCATCTCTAGGAATATTAAGGGGATAGAAACTCAAACTTGCCCATCAGGAGAGGATCTGAGCCTTTTCCATGCCCTAATTAAGCTCTGCTTGCCTCCCCGCACCTGCACAGATGCAATTAGAGATGATTTGGGAACTGCTCTGAGGATGAAAAGGTTTTTTCCGGACAAAACATCGCTGGTGGGAACATCTGAATGCTGAGCCCTGACTTTGGACAGGGGCCTGGAATGCCAGAACACAGGGAATGGCTTCCCACTGCCAGAGGACAGGGTTAGATGGGATATTGGGAAGGAATTCCTCCCTGTGAGGGTGGTGAGGGGCTGGGATGGAATTCCCAGAGAAGCTGTGGCTGCCCCTTCCCTGGAAGTGTCCAAGGCCAGGCTGGACTGAGCTTGGACCAACCCGGGATAGTGTAAGGTGTCCCTGACCACAGTAGAGGTTTGGAATTTGGTGGCCTTGCAGGTCCCTTCCAACCCAAACCATTCCATAATTTTATATTCTCACCCCCACAAACCAGTTCAAAGACCTCCAGCCCAGCACCCTCTGCTGATCTTTGCAACATTTTTGTCACACAGCTGAAACTTTCTTTCATTCACAAACTCCTGTTTGAAATGAGCCACGTTCCCAAGCTCCAGAATCTTTTCATGGGGTGATTTTGGTGTAAAAGATGATAAAGAGAAATGTGATTTTACATTATTACAGCCCACTGGTGTGGAGAAAGCCACACGGAGAGGACACAACCCCATGAAGATCCCCCTGGTGCCACCCCAAATCCCTCTGGGATGGCTCCACCTGACAGTTGACAGACGACAACCTCCATGTGGGAATAAAAATCCATTTAATTTCCATAAACTCTGCAGCAAGGAAACAAAGAACCAACAAGTAAAAACCCCCACCCACCCGCTGACATGGGGCACGGCAGCATTGAGGAGATAACTTCATTTCCCTCTTCCAGTAATTCGGCTAAACATCCTAAAATGTCATCCAAATCAGGTCAGGAGCTGCTAAATTCCCATCAGATGTCTCAAATATTCCAAGGCAGTGCCAGGAGCCCAACCTCAACTCACCCAGATGTGTCCTCCAGCCCTGACCACCCCACAAACCCCCTGAGGAACACCTCGACCCCCATTCCTGGAGCCTTCAGCTCCACAGGGATGCTTGGATGATGGTACCTGGATCAGCAGGTCTCTGTGGTCCAGGTGTTCCCAGCTGTGATGGGAATGATGGAGGTGCCTCCTTCTCATGGATGCCACCCAAGTGTCCCTTTCCCAATCCAGTGCCTGAAGGAAATTGTCTTAAACCAGCCCCAAACCATCCTGATGTAACAGGATTCTGTTTTGGCAGCGGGAAGGGCGTCACCAGCCTCTTCCAAGATGGAATATTTCCCCTGCAGCACCTCAGGAGTGGCCCATGTCCAGCTGGCGGTGCCCACCTCAACCCTGTTCTGGGATGTGGGGATTTTTCAGTGTAACATCCCCCAATTATCTCATGGACACTGAGCAGGTCCTTCCCTCATCCCTTCTCCCCATGGAATTGGGGAAACTGGGCAATTTTGGGGGGGGGGGGGGGCATCCACCCCTTTCTGGCAGTGCCAGTGACCAGGGGCCACAAGGGATGTAAAAAATAGCACCTCCTAAATATATTTAGGTAAGGAACAACCCTGGAATTCGAGTTGTTGCACAAAAATCCCCTGAATTGTGACCCACAGGCATCTGGGCTTCCTGATCCCCAGGGAGCCACGGTCACAGAGGGGCAAGTGGCACCTCTACCACCCCCTGGGACAACCGGGGTGTCCCCACCTCTGTGGCCAACCAGGGGTGGTTGGTAGCCAAAAAGTGGCAGCTGCCCCTGCCCTAGGATTGGGGGCTGTGGCCACGGCGCAGCCGCTGGGCCATGGAGATGAGGGAGCGGAGCTGCACCAGCTTCAGCGGCCCCACTTCCCGCGGGTCCTGTCCCTCCAGCCAGCGCAGCGCCGTCTCCAGACCCTGGATGGCTTCCCCAGCCGTGGGCAGCAAAGGATCTCCTCCTTCCCCACCCCTTTTGCCACCAGCTGCTTCCTCCTCCTCATCCTCCTCCGCCCCGCAGCCCTCGGCGCCTTCCTCCTCGGCATCATCGTCCTCCTCCGCACCTGGAGCAGCATCATCCAAGTGCAACCAGTCGGACACTTCCTCGGGAGCCAAGCACTTGAAGGCCAAGGCGGCCAGGTGGGTCAGGTCACTGAAGACCTTGCTGTCCCCTCCGCCTTCCTCCCCTCCGGGTGTGTCCCCATGCTCTTCCTCGCCGGGCTGAGGCTCGAAGGCGGCGCGCAGCCCCAGCAGCCAGCACTTCTCGATGGATCCGGGCGGGATGAGATCCCAGGAGAGCCCAGCCAGGTACAACATGTCCTTGAGGAGGAAGGAGCGCACGAAATCCGCGGGACTGCCGGGGCCGCCGCAGGACACGGCCAAGCGCAGCAATTCCCGCTTGTAGAGCTGCTTGAAGGCCGACACCACCCCTTGCTCCAGCGGCGCCGGGATTCGGCCTCCTGCTCCGGCCAAGCCGCTCCCAGAGGGACCCTTGGAGAGGAACAGCGCACGGATGGACCCATCCGGAGTCTGGAGCGGCGGAGAATCCTCAGTTCCTGCTCCAGAGCGCGATGGAGCGGAGCTGAGCAGCAGCACGGCCTTCTGCTGCAGGCAGCTCCGCCGCAGGTACCGCTTCACCCCCGGCACGAAGTCCTCAAAGAACCAAGCCCGCAGAAGCGCCGGCGCCAGCCGGGCCTCGGGGCTGTAGCGGTAGCAAGCCGGGAATTTCTCCTGGTTGTGATGCCGGAGGCTGGCGGGGTCACGGAGACCCCCGACCACCAAAGGCTTGAGTTTGTGGGAGCCGGTCAAGTTGGCGGCCAGCAGCACCGTGACGCGCTCGCCGCGGGCTGGGCGCCTCGCCGTGATTCCAGCACTGGGGAGAAGCTTCCAGAAGAGCCTGGTGATGTTGGCGTTGTAGATCTGCTCATCCCCGTAGCCGCCGGCATCGGGCAGGACCTCGGCGCGGGTGGCCGGGGTGCGCTCGGGCTCGGCGGGGAGGCCGCCCTCGCCGTAGATGCGCTGGCTGGAGATGCCGTGGCGCTTCTGCCAGCGCCAGAACCAGCCGTGGCTCGCCTTGAAGGTGCATTCAGGCCCGTAGATCTGCCGGGCGAAGGCTTCCGCCTGCGCTTGGATAAGGGGTCCGGAGAGCGGCACGCCGTGCTGGCGCAGGGCGAGGAACCAGGCGTAGACGGCGCGGTCGATCTCCTCCTCGTTGGCCAAGCGCATCTTCTTGCGCTGGGTGCCCACCTCGCCGCCGAGCTGCTCCAGGAACCAGCGGAGCTTCGCCTCGTCCTTCAGCCACCCCCGGAGAGTGCCCCCTGGCACCCCGAAAGCACGGCACACCGACGCCTGGCGCTCGCCCTTCTTCACCCTCTCGATGGCCTGGAGCTTGTCCTTGATGGAGTAGGCGCGGCGAAGCGACATCTTCACCGACACCCCCCCGGGTGATGCGCTGCTGCCTCCACCACCTCCTCCTCCTCCTGCCCGCCGCCCTCCCGCCATTCCCCTGCCCTCCTCCGGCTCCCCCCCGGGCATGGAGCGACGCCCGCATCCATGGGTCTGGGGGGCGCGTTATAACCGGGGAGGAATGCGGGGATGGGGTGGGGGGGGCGCGGCGGCGCCTTTGTCTCCGCTCCGGTCCCCCGCATGCGCGCACCCCACCGCAGCCACTAAGTTGCGCCGCTCCCCCTCCCCCTTTTCCTCGCCAGGTTGGATTCTTCCTCCTATCTCCAGCAGCTCCTGTGGGTTGTACCACTTTGCGAAAAGGGGGGTGAGCGCCTGCCTCCTCCCCTCACGGCGCTTGCCCCTTTGAGCTGTTCCACTTGGCTTTCACGGGAGGAAGAAGTGCGCGGAGGGAGACAACGTGCCGCACGCACAGCGCGGGGATTCCTCCTCCCCGTAACACCCCCCGTAAAATACAGGGGATCATCCTGTGGGAGGCAGGGAAGTAGCGTGGGGGTGTCGCATCCCCCTTTTCTCAGAGTGGTACAACCCACGGGCGCTAGCGGAGGCACTAGGACGACTCCAACTTGGCAAGGAAAAGGGGGGGCAGCGCATCCTAATAGTTACAGAGGAGTGATTCGCGCATCCCGCTTCCATCCCTCCGTGATGTTCCACATGTCTCTTTTGTTGTGAGGGGGACAGGCCCCGCTCTATGCGTGTGACACGTTGTCTCCCCACAGCGCACCCCCTTTGCCACCCCCCCGCGCGCCACGTGTGGTACGCGCCTCCCCCATAAGCCTCCGCGCGGCGCACGCCGCCCCTCTCTATCCCGGCGGCGGCCAAAGGGAGCGGAGGGGCCCTGAAGGGGTCAAAGCTGCTGGTGAGTCCTGGTTTCCAGCCCCTAGGAAGCCTTATGTCCCCAGTTAGGGTCCTTTATCCCTCTCCCTGAGCCTCGGTAGGGGGAGTTTCGGGGGTCTCCGGGGCGTCCTTTATCCCTCTAGGGCGGGAGGTGGGGGGCCGCCTCATGATATATGGGGGGAAGGGACTTAGGGGGCCTATCAGGGTGTGTAAGGTTCCTTTATCATCTAAGAATCCCCAAGAAGGAGGTTGTAGTCACCCCTTTTGTTCTCTTTAGGGCACTTTTCATGCAGAAAGAGGGATTTGGGGGTTTCCTCATAGGGGATGGGGCTCCGTCCCTCACAGTGGTGGGAAGAGGGGAATTTTGGGGGTCCTTCCTTGGATGTGGGTAGGGGGTCTCTTTCCCTGTTAAAGCCTCAGAAAAGGGAGTTTGGAGGGATTCTCCCCGTGTCTTTAGGGTCCATTCCATTCCCCCAGAGTCCTGAGGGAGAGGATTTGGGGTGCTTGACTTTTGGGATAACTTTTCCATGCCTAGCATCCTATGGAATATTAGAGTGATCCCCCTTTCCCCATGTTCAGTCCCTTTTCCCTTAGAAGGTCTGAAAAAAGGGGGTCATGGGAGTCCCTGACAGTCCTGAAGGAAAGGATTTGGGGATGCCCTTGTTTCTTGGGATTACTTTCCCCACTTAAAATCCCGGGGAATCTTGTGGTGTCACTCCCCACTCCCAATGTTTTAGGTTCCTTTTCCCTTAAAAGTTCTGGGAAGGGTCATGTGGAAATCCCTTCCACATTCCCTGTGGGGTCTCTCCTCCCCTCACACCCCCAAAAAAGAGGATGTGGGAGATCCCCTCATTATCTGGGGAATCCCTTTCCCCTTGCCAGGCTCAGGGAAGGGGGGGATTTTAGGATTCTCCATGTCATTGTGGTCGCTTTCCTTTCCCAGGATTTAGGAACTCTCTGTTACAGGTAAGGGGTGGGTGGGGGTCTCCCTAAACCTTTGTGGTTTTCCACACAATGTGGGGGCATATTCCTTGTTTTTTGGCAATATTCCTCATGTATTAAAGCCTCACCTCTTCAAGTCTGGATTGGGCGTGGTGGGGAAAGGGATCAATGTTATTCCTGCCCTGGTAAGGAAGAGAATTTAGGGATCCCACACTTCCCCAGCTGCTCCAGGTGCCTCGAGGATCTGCTCCTCCCCCAATTCCTGGGGTTTTTTTTTGTCCAGTCACTTGCTGCAAAGGGAAACTGGAGCTGCTGCCGTGTCCTGGCACAGAGCAGCCAATCCATCCCATATCCCAACCCCCTTGGCTGCTTTTCCAAACTTATCCCGGAGCTGGGAAACCTGGAAAATCAACTCCAGGTGCACCTGGGCTCTGCTTATCTCACCCATCCCTCTTTCCTCCTGCTGCTGTTCCCGGATTTCCGTCACCTTGGCGGGGTTTGTCCTCTCCCTGTTTTTTGGATCTCGATGCTCAGGAGGGAGGGATCTATTTCCAAACTATTTTGGGAACGGGCAGAGGCTGCTGCTGTTGTGCTCCATGGGGTTTTTGAAGGATTACATCCCTGACTAAACTTGCTGAGGCTGCCGCATCGGCGTTCCCAGAAATCCCCGATGGATTTGTTCTGTCGCATCCAGGTCAGCGACGATTCGTGATTGATTGGGATCCTGATAATCACAACCCTTAGGGATGAGGAATTCCCTTTTCTGAGCTGTTTTGCTGGAATTCTTTCCTCTCCTTATCCAGGTTTGTCCCATTTCTCCCTGACCTTCAGGTAGGATTTTTCCTCACCCGAGCTGTTCATTCCCAACTCCTTATTTTTCCCTATTTTTCTTGAAGGTGACACTTTCCAAGTCTTTCCTTTCTGCTGATTTCCCATATCCATGATTGTCTCATTAGGAATTTTCAGCTTGGAGCGGAAAGCTGTGGTTTTTAGGTGATCAGGGATGGGAATTGTGGTGTTTTCCTGGAATGTGGAGCTTTGTCTCATAGCAAAGGTGATGATGAGATGATGATGATGATAAGGATCTGACTTAGGGAAGAGCCAATTTTAGGGAATGAAATCAGCAGGAATTTAGGAACAGCCAAATTCCAGCTGAATTGGAAAAACCAGCAGAAGACCTAGTTTTAAATGGATAAAATATTAGATACAAGTGTTAATATTTTGATTTATTTTGATTTTCCTGTTGTTGAACTCATCCTGAATTTCTGGGCTGTGACTTTTCCCAGTGGAGAACATTCCCAACGCCACAGCATGGTTTTTAATCCCAAAACTTGGTGTGTGTGGAGGTAAAAATGGCAATTTTGAGTGGAAAATGTTGAAAGTTGATGGTTTGTATGATTAAAATTCCTTTTCCCAGGTTCTTCCAGGAATACTGATGGACACAGAAGAGAAGTTACTTTTTTTTTCCCCTAATTTTTCCTTGTTTAGAAGCTTTATTTCCTTGGAAATTTAGGGTTTTTCAGGACTGGACAAAAGGTTTGGCTGCTCATGGAAGCAAAAAGGTGCTGCAGGAATGTTTGGAATCACCCAAAAATTTGGGATCCTGAATTCCATCAACACGTGCCAGGACTGGGATGGCAGGTTGGGAATTCTCAGGCTGCTGGGATGGGAAAATCCTTTTAGGTAACATCACAATAATGTTCCTTTCCTTGTTACTAAAATGAAAATAAACTCATTTTCTGTGGTGTTGGTTCACAAACTTCATGGAGTTCTGAAAAGTTAATGAGCTCAAATTAATAATTAATTAATGCATTAATTATTAATTTAATTTTTTTGGCTGAGGAGCCACTGCATCCACAGAAATTGGAATTTTTCTCTAAATTTATCCTGTGTTTCTCTTTTTAATGCTGTCATAGGAGCAAAAAAAGTAAGTACCTTCTAATTATTGTGTGGTTTTTTGGGAATTCTGGAAAATCCGGGAGTATCAGCACCCGTGGGATATTTATTAGACAAATTCCTGCAGAGTTTTCTTGAAAGGAATTAATTTTGAAGAGTTTTTTAAAATTAATTTCAGCTCTGTCAGTGGGAGGGAATCTCCTGGGAGTTCCTCATTATGGAATTCCTACTCCATAATTCACCTCATCCATGAAGGCTGCAATTCCAGGGCTTGGAGCTGCTTAAAAACTGGAGCAAAATCATTTAAAAATTAAAACAAAACAAAATTAATTTTTTAATTTAATTAAAAAATATCGAATTTTAAATTTAGTTTAAAAAAAAAGAAATTGTAGGAATTTTTTGTGCCAAATCCTACAAATTTATTATTTTACTCATTATTACTATAATAAATTTAATTCTATGTAGAGGTCCTAACAAGAGTTTATTGCTCCATAAAAGAGAAAAACATAAAATTCCAAATTAAAGATTATTTTGAATTTATTTTTTCTTTAAATTCAGAATTGAAATCTTAATTTTTAAGTGGTTTTAGCTGTATCAAAGTTTCCCAACTCCAGGGGGAAAAAAGAAAAATCTCCTTTTTCCATTCCTATTAATTTGTCTAATTGGAATCTAATCAATATTTTAAACTCTATCAATTTAAATGTTTGAAGGCAAAACTTGAATTTAGTAATATATAAATTTAAATGGAAGTATTCAAGACCCGAAAAAAGCATTTATGTGTAAATTTTAAATTCAAATCAATAAATTTTAAATTAAATTTTAAATTAAAAGCAATAATTTTTAAATTAAATTTAAATGACAATTGAGAATTAAATTGAAATTTAAAATTAAGCCGTGGACTTGAGGCTTCCAAAATCTTCCAGGAATTATTGGAATTATAAACTTCTGAGGATATTTCATCTTTCTGGGAATTTTATTTGGCAATCTGCCACAGGTCAATTGTTATTAATTAATTATTGAATTAATCATGAGATTCCCTGCTCCTGGACAAGTTTAATTTGCCAATAACTTGGATTTTATCCCAAAATTAAATCTCAGTTTTTCAGCAGCTGCCTTTTACTATGAAGGCCCAATCAGGAGTAAACAACAACCTCCAAAAACTCAAAAATTTGAGCCAGTTTTCCCAAAATTTTGCCTAATTGGCAATAAGTAACATTTAATTAATGACTAATCCACTAACTTGGAATAATATCCCCTAATTCCCAAGGATTTGAACAAAATCCTGTGGGGTTTTTTTTTCCTGCCTTAAAATTTCAAATAACGGGGGGAATTCTTGGCAGGAATATTTTAGGAGGAAGGCGGTTTTGGCCGCGTTGAATTCCTTGGAATTCAAACTTACCCCAGCAGGGAGAAATAAATGGAATATTTGTGCCTTTTCCCGGGAATATTAATGGATAAAAACATCTCCTGCATGCCCTTGCTTTGCTGTGCTGCCGCTACATTTGTTGTGCTTATCTCTCCATGCTGCCCGTTTATTTTCGGGAAGATGAGGACACGGAAAAATCCCTGCTCCGCCGACAAAGTTTGGCTGGAAAAGCCCCGGAACGACGAAGCCGAGCGGGAAGCGCCGGAGCGGGAAGCGCCGGAGCCCGAGGCCGTCAACGGGATCTGCCACGAGGATTCCATCGAGGGGGAGCTCAGGGGGGACCCGAAAAAGCCCAGGAATGGCAAAAAGCAGCGGAAGCGGAAGCGCTCGCCGAAACCCAAAGCGCAGGATTCCAAGCTGGAGGCGATCCTGGCGGGAATGTCGGCGGAGCACGTGTGGTTTGACAAGCCCTTGTACGACCGCGCCGAGAGCGCCTACAGGATAAGACTGGCGGGTTCCCAGAGCTGGGAATCACCTGAGACTGGGAAAACGGCTCAGGAATCTCCTGCCGTGGCCAGGTCGAAATCCAGCCAAGACATTCCCAAGGTGAGGATGCTCCCGGCGTGTTCCCATGGAAGCCTGGCTGCCTGTCACCACATTGTCCAAGGGGTTTGGATCAACAAGCTTGACTTCGATAAGGCCGAGAGGGCGTTCATGGAGAAATCCCAGTTTTTCCTTCCTCCCAACGTCCTGGCCATCCCATCCGTGTGGGCAAATTCCAGGCTGGGAACGCCGGACGAGGGCTACGGCACAGCCTTGCCCACTCCTGCCACTCCAGGCTTGGCTCCCGGCATTCCCAACTCTCCCGTGGCCTCTGTTCCCAGTTTGCCCAGCTCTGACCAGCAGACGGTCAATGGGAAGCCGCAGATTTCCAACTGGGAAGTTCTGGCATCCGAGGTGTGGCTGGAAAAGCCTCTCTACGATGATGCGGAGAAGAATTTTTATGAGAAGATGTTGGATGGGCACCCCTTGGATAAAACCCAACAGCAGCAACGTGGCTGCCCGGAAGCATCCAAGGACCACAACCCTGGGAAACAAACAGGAATCGCCTCCACCAACCCTGAGCTCCCTGATATTCCCAAGGAAAATCCCACCTGCTTTTTCCTGCACAAGGACAGCGAATCCGTGTGGCTGAATAAGGTGACCTACGACAGGGCTGAATCCAGATATTTTGCCCTGGAAGCGGCCAGAGCAGCAGAGAAAACAGGGATCCAGGAATCTGCTGCAGAAAATCCCTCCCATCCAGCTGCTCCAAGCATTCCTGCTCCAGAAACGAAGTAGGAGAAGTTTCTTTGGGGGTAACACCCATGGAAAAAAAAAACAAAAAAAAAAACCAAAAAACCAAAACCACAAAACAGCCAGGTCGGGATTGAGCTGGAAGGAATTTGCATGTGGAGAAGACTGGGTGGACTTGGAGATAATCCTGGTGGGCAGGGAGCAGGGGGGAAAATCCTTCAAGGAATTTCCCCTTCTCCTGAGGAATTCTGGTGGATAAAGGCTATGTTTGTGTGGAGCTAGAGGTTGAATGTTTAAAGGCAGGGCTGGGAAGTGAGCTCATTATCCCCCCTTTTTGCATGGATTCAGCACCATCCTCCTTTCCATCCTCTCATTCCATGTGAAAATCAGCATCATAACCAGGATCCAGCTTGAAGAAGGTTTGGAAGCGACCGGAATACAATTTAGGGAATCAGTCTGGAGCATGTGCTGTAGTTTGGTTTTTTAAGGGAATTTATGTTAAGGTTGTTGATTTTTGGAATGCCCTTGGATCTTCTCCAAAGGCAGAGCTAAGGTAGAGACGGATATTCCGGGAAAAAAAGACTCTTGGAGCATCCATCCTTATTTCTGACACTTCTAATCCATTAATTTTATTGGGATTTATTGGAAAGCTTTTAGGATCTTTGTGTCAAGGGATTTAGGGGTCAAACACCTTTTCACCTGGTCCTGTTTGGGATCATTTCCTCTTTAGTTGGTCATAACTGGGTATTTGGGAAAATCCACATGTCTCTGTAAAGAAGTGGGATAAATTTGTCTGTATTTGAGATTTTCTGCGAGTGATCCTGGTTGGAATTCCAGCAGGTCCTGGAGATTTGAGTGTGGAAATTGGTTTTGGTGCAGCTCCTGTGTCTGGTAGCCTCTGGTCTCTTCCAAGTGGGTAGATAAGATAAGGAGGGATTTGATTTTGGGAAAATCATCTCTGGCTTCCCTGGAAGTGTTTTATGGGGTTTGGGATGATGAGGAAAGTTTTCTTGTGCTGTGGTTTTCTTGTGCTGCTCTCCACCTCTTCAAACTTCTGCTGGCTCTGTCCCTGTCCCTTTCTGGAATTCAGGGCACTTCCTCTTTTCCTCTTTTTTGAGGGCTCTGTTTCCCTTTGAATTAAGAATTTAACCCACCTTTGCTCCATAAAAATCCCCCGTTTCCCAGCAGGATTTGGAGGTTTTTGCTGTTTTTCCATGTGGCGCCAGGTCTGTCCCCTCCAAGTGTTGCTGATTTTTAATCAGGATTTCCCAGTGAACTTGTGGATGTCCCATCCCTTGAAGTATCCAGGGAAAAGTTGGATGAGGCTTGGAGCAACCTGGGATAGTGGAAGGTGTCCCATGGCAGGGGGGTGGAACTAAATGATCTTTATGGTCTTTTCCAACCCAAACCATTCCATTATTTCAATTCCCTTTCTGTCCTCCTACACAAGACATTTTCTTTAGCATAAACAAGAAAATCCTGGGGTTTTTTGATTTTTTTTTTTTTTTTTTTTTTTTTTTTTTTTTTTTTTTGTGGAATAAAGTCAGGATCAGCTGATTCATCCCATCCCCACTCCACACCAGGTCAGGCAGGTGGGTGATTAATCTGTCCTGCTTTTTTAAGAGGATCCCGGATACTTAAATCCGCAGCCAAGCCCGAGCTGCAGGCACAGAACCCGCTCCTGGCGAGCTGTTAACCTTCAATCCTTGCAGGAATTCACTTTTTGTGGATATTTTTCCCAGGAAAATGGCTGTGGATTACTTCCTGCATGACAAGATCTGGTTCGAGAAGTTCAAATACGACGACGCCGAGCGAAGGTTCTACGAGCAGATGAACGGCCCCGTGGGTGGCTCCTCCCGCCAGCAGGTAATTCCCAATCCCAGGAATTCCAGAGTAAGTCAAAGTACATGATCCACCTGGATTTTTTTGGGGATTTCTGCTCTTTTTTCCCTGTTTTTTTTTTTTCCCCAAGTCTTCCTGGAGCTCTCTAAGCTGTTTAAGACCCATTTGGGGTTTTGGTTTTTTCCCACTGTTTTCTGTGGAATTTGAAGGATTTGATTCCAAGGAACTGGGAGATGAAGTGCCTTTCTAACAGATTAATCAGTCCCAGCTTCCAGCAGTTATCCTTAATTTTTCCAGGCTACTGGGATCTGTGGGGGCACAGTTTGAGCTGGAATCCCCAAATCCCCAATTTTATTGGCAAAGAGCATCCCTGCCCCTCTTCATCCAGGGAAAATTCTGCTTTGCTTCCATTTTGGGGCAGTCCTTTGGAATATTCCAAGGGAATACAAACCTAAAGTTTGAACAGAGGCACCACAGCTGCAAAGATTTTGGGGGGGATTTTTTTATCCTTTTCTTTGTGCTCCTGGAAATATTCCAGGTGTTCCAGTGGAAGACTCTGTTCATGGTACCGGTGAGTTGGGGAGGGGAAGGTGGAGGGGGAAGCATGATCCTGCTGAGCTGAAATATTCCCAGCTTCAATATTATCCCAAAATTATTCCTGTTCCAAGGTTCAGAGCTTTCCTAACCTCTTCCTGCTCCTAACTGCTTGTGCCTTTGGAATGCTGAGTGTTCAGTGCCTCTTTCCAAGTGTTCACGGGGAAGCTTTTTGCTGAAATTATAACTTTTAGGCACATTCCAGCTATTCCTGCTGCCCATCCTGGCTTAGGTGCTGGCACAGCACCTGGGAGACTGGGAATAAAAAAAATTGGGAGCTCTGGATGAGTGCTGGAAGTAGGATTTGGAGTGAAAACCTCTTGGAACAGTTCAACTGTTTCAGGGCACATCAGGAGCTTGCAGTGAAGGAGTTTGGCCTGGGAGAGGTGGTTTGAAGGATGTTTTGGGGGAATTTATCAGCCACTTCCCCCATGGAAAAATATTCTTAAAACCTCCTTGGACGTAGCAGGAAGTGGAACCCACCTGGATGTGTCCAGGCTGTTTCTCCTTTATTTTCTGTTTAACTCCGGATTTGGGGGTTTGTGGGAAATTTCACATCTTGGGTCTTGCTGGTGTGGGGGGGGTGTTGCAGTCTGGCAAAGGCAAGGAGTGAATGGATGATGGAATTTCCAGGGAGGGAAATTTGAAATCCAGGCTAAGGCATGGCAGCAGGAGCACAGGGAGAAAATTCCTGGTGTGCTGGGTCCCACCTCTCTGGATAGAGCAGAGTCAGGGTTGTCACTTCCTGCTTGAGCTCAGGTAATAATATGGAAAAATCCTGCCAGAGGCTGGGTTTCTAAGGAGTTCTGGAGTCACTCCAACCTTCTGGCAGCATCCCAAACTTTTCAGGGTAATTATAGGGAATTTAAAAGCTCTTTGACTGGATGATCCTTCTGAACACGTGACCAGGGATTGCCCGATTTAGCCCAAATCCTTACGGCAAAAATCACTGAATCATGAAAAGGACAATTCCCAATTTTCCCAATTCCCTTTCTCCTCCTTCCTTTCATTGTTTTTTTTTTTAACTTCCCTGATGATTTTTTTTTCCTCCCCATGTTTTAATATTTTTTTTTAAAAAAGAAACTCTTGGTTCTTTCTGCGCTGTTTGCAGGAGAACGGAGCCAGCACGATCCTCCGCGACATTGCCAGAGCCAGGGAGAATATCCAGAAATCGCTGGCCGGAGTGAGTACCCAAGCTCTCACCAGCTGGCTGCCTGCATCCCATTTTTTTTTTTTTTTTTTTTTTTTTTTACTTTTTATGGAATTCTAAATCCCATAAATCATTTGCCTTCTTGGTTGGGAGCTAGAGGAGAAGACCAAGGTTTGCAGCGCCGTGTGCCACCAGCTCCGCCCCATCCCCACACGCTGCTCACCTGCAGCGCTGCCAAAACTGGATTTGGGTTAAAAGAATTCCCTGAATTGGGCTTTTCCTTCCCTTTTTTTTTATTTTTTTTCCCCCTTTTTGTTTTTTTTTTTTTCCTGGTGGGATGTTCCCATGGGTCTTAACTAACAGGTTCCATCTTGCTGAGCGTGTGGCTCTTTTTTGGGATACACTGGGCTGCCACCTTCTCTTCCCTGTTTTGCTTCCAGTTTAGGGGATGTGCAAAAAAAAAAAACCACCAAAAAAGTTGTGTTTTCCATCTGCTGCATCCAGGGAATTCAGCTTGGCTACAAGCTCTGAGGCTGGAGCATCCTGGAGGAGCTCAGGAATGCACTTTGTGGAGGTGTTTTTGTGCTGAGTGCAGACAAGAGCATTTAAAAAAAAAATCTTCATTTTTGTAAAAGGAAGTTAAAATACTAATGAGTGGTTTTATGGGAAAGGAAAATCCGTGGAATACAGCCCAGGTGTCTTTGATTTCCTGCCTCTACAGTGGGACTCCCAAAGTCATCCATCCATTATTTGGCCTCAAAATTCCCAAGCACCCTCAGTTTCTATCTTTGATCAGTCCAATATCAGGCAGTAACAAGGAATTCCCCTTTCCCAAAGGGAATATTCCATATTCCTCCTTACACCCACAGAAAGGAGCCAGACATTTGGGATGAATATAAGGAATCAGGATTTCAATCAACAGTTTAAGGAAAAATTTTCCAGAACTGGCTCATTTTATTTAAAAAAAAAATATGGCTAAAGGAGGCCACCATCCCAAACAGGGTAAAAAGTTCCTTTGGGAGGAACTTTTGGAATTGGGCAAGGGGCAGGGAATCTAAACCCAAACCACCTGGAAGTGCTGCTCATCCTCACCTTCCAGAGTGTTTTGCCAAAATGAGGAATTTCTTTCCTGACTCCTGTTAAAGAGCTTTTTTTGGGAGAGAATCCCAGAAGTTTGGATCATCCAGGTGCCTGTAACAGGGAATTGGTAAAGCAACAGCCCAAAGCTAGGATAGGAATTTTGGGATATAAATTGTTTGGAGATGTTTTTGGAGATTAGTGCTGGATGTAAAAAATTGCTGGATATTTTTTGTTCCTGGGAAAGGGGTTGGATCTTCCACGTGGCTGAAAAATAGTTGGAATATCCCTCAAGGATTATCATTAATGTTGGATAATCAGGCTGGACTTTAGGACATCCCTAAACTTCTTCCTTGCGTTCCCAAACCCCAAATTTACACTGTGAGAAAAGTGGGAAGAGCAGAAATCCCAGGATTTTTGTCTTTCCTTCCTCCATAATTATTGTCAGGGGTCTTAGGATGTGGCAAGGGAAGAGCTGGCTGTGAAAAACTGGGAAAATGGGAGTTTAGTGCTTTTTTGCTGGGAATTTCAGGCTGGGATTGTGTCATAAAACATAGGAATGAGCACTTGGAATATGATGGGAGTCTGGAGTTCCTTGATTATGAGGAAAAGCAGGAAGTAGAACAGGAAATTCCACCTGAATATGAGAAAAAAATTTACTGTCTCTGATATTTAAAATGTATTTTAGGGATTCAAGCTTCAGGGAATAAGTTTATGTACCAAGGTGTTCTGCCAAAGTCCTGTTTTGTACCCTTCGTAATTCCCAGGGATTTTATTTGTTTGGATAATTAAGTTTATGCACAATTCCAGCTTTCCCAAGCACTCCAGCTGTCCAGAATATTTGAGATAGGCTGCAGCTTTAAGGTGGGTTTAGCACAAAAATTATGGCTTAAAAATAAAGGATTTGAGGGCTTTATACAAGAGTGCAGAGGAAGGGAGGGAAGTGGAACTCCCCACCTTGGGAATTTTGAATTCTTATCCCTGATAAAATTCATGGATGCTTGTGTGGAGCTGGAAGAAGGAAGAGGGTTGGAAGAGGGAATGGGTTTTGTCTGCCATAATGGAGGTATGGTGTCCACATTCCCAAAGCTTGGAGCATCTTCTCCTCAGGGAAGATCTCACAGTCTTACAAAGGCAAATTTTCCATAATTTTTGAGGATCTGGGACGTGGTTGTGCCTCTTGCATTGTCTTATGGTGGGTTCCAATTAAGATAAATTAAGATCTCGTGGTTGCTTCAGCTTGGGACAGGTATCCCTTGCTCTTCCCTCTTTTTTTTTTTTTTCCTTTGAGGAATTTTTATTGACAGGGAAGGGGAATCTCCTCTCCCTGTGCTGGCACTGCTGGGGCACCTCCAATCCTGGGATCAGTTTTGGGTCCTCGTGACAAGAAGGACATTGAGGGACTGGAGTGTTTCCAAGGAAGGGAATGGATTGGGAAGGGTCTGGGAGCAGCTGTGGGAGCTGGGAGAGCTCAGCCTGGAAAAAACCATGAGGTTCAGGGGGGACCTTCTCACTTCCACAAATCCATGACAGGATTTCCAGGTGGGAATACTCGTAGGGAATGACAGGATGAGAGGAAACCACCAGAGGGGAAATTTAGCTGGAATATTAGGAAAATTCCTCATGGAAAGGGCTGTCCAGCCCTGGCACAGAGGTGGAGTCCCCATCCCTGGAGGGATTTGACATCCCTGTGGATTTGGCACTTGGGGACGCGCTCAGTGGTGGCCTCGGGGGAACCGTTGGACTCCCATGGGCTCAGAGGGATTTTCCCACCTCTGCAATTCCATGATTTCCATCCTTGGAGCGTCAGGGCTGGCATGGTGTGATGAGCCCACAGCGCTGCACGAGCTCCCTGCACGCACCAAGATGTTCGTGGAGAAGGCCCCAGAATTCCTGGGGGAATGTTTGCAGTGCGAGGCTGTTTCCCACCGCTCCCTAACTTCCCCTTGCATGCGGCTCTTCCCTGTGCTTGAGTTCCCTCTGGAACTGAGAAACCTTTTCCCATCTTCCCAACCTTTTTCCCACCCTGCAGCAGAAGACCCCTGCTCGGAGCAAGGAAGCTCCTTGTGCCCGTCCCAAGAAACAGTCGGGACGCTCCTCTGTAAGTGAGCTGTGCATGGATGGAGCCTGTGGAAAAACGGGAGAGGATCTGGTGGGATGAGGATAATGGAGCAAGTTCTCCTTCCTCAGGGTTTGTCCCTTGGCACTGGGATAAACCTGGATAATGGGATCTCATCCCAGCTCAGTGTCCTGGGATCTGCACTCTCCTTCCTGAGCCTGAATCCACAGCCAAGGTGTCGGAGATGGAATTTTTTCCTGTCCCTTTGATATTTTCCAGCCTCATCCCTGGAAGTGTCCAAGGCCAGGTTGGACAGCTCTTGGACAGCTTGGGATAGTGGGACATTGTCTGGATGATCCTTAAAATCCCAACCTAAACCATTCCATGATTCAGACCTTTCCTTGTGCCTTGTATTCTTCATCTTATCCCTGCTTTTCCCTCTTTCCATCTTATGTGGCTGCTAAGATTCCACACTGGAATAAAAGAGAATAAATTATTCTCTCTTCACTTAGAAATGACAACTCAGGGGCAAATCCTGTCATTTTCTTTCCCTTTGTTGCCTGAAGCTGATGGATAAGGAACCTCCTTAGCATTAAAAAAAAAAAAGAAAAGAAAAAGCTCTTTTCTTTTTGCTGTCAAAAAATCCATTGAAACCAGAGTTGGAATGATTATTCCCTCAGGATGTGTTAAAGCAGATTGAAATTGTTAGGAATTTTTGGCTGGGCTGGGGAAGGTGGGAGTGTAGAATTCCTGGGATCTTTCCAGCTTTCCCAGTGTTACCTTAGGCAGGTCATTCCTGTCCCTCAGTGGGTTGGGAGAGGAGACCAAGGGTCTCCAAGATTTTTAAGGGACTTGGTGTGAAATTTTATATAAATTTTATGTGGTTTTAGTGGCATTTTGGGATCTGAGAGTGGGAGAAGTGATTTTATCCTTTGCTCCTTGGTGCCAGCTGAAATTCCTTGGGATTTAGTCCATGCTTCATTTTATAGATCTGCTCCATTAGTTTCTATCCTAATTTAGAGAAAATATCCTTGGTTTTAGTTCAGCTCCTGAACTTCCTCTCTCCCTGAAGACACGACTCTGCTTTGCTTCATGGATTTCTCAGGAGGAGGGGAAACAACTCAGTTTCATCCTGGTTTTCCTCGTTGCAGAGTGCAAGCACAACCTCCCCTGGAGCTGCTGGTGACCAAAATGAGCTCCTGTCCCGAATTTCCCACCTGGAAGTGGAAAACCAGAACCTCCGCAGTGGTGAGTGGGAGAATTCCTTGTCCTGGCTGGAGACCTGACATGCAACTGGGAATTTAAGGTCATTTTTCCTATTTTTCCCTCTTTTTTTCCCAGTTGTTGCAGACCTCCAGATGGCCATTTTCAAGCTGGAAAGCCGCCTGAACGCTCTGGAGAAATCCTCAACTTCCCACCAGCCCTCATCTGTTCCTCCAACCCAGGTGAGCCTTGGAAAAATGCTGGAATTTTTCTCTAGGAATTACAGCCTAAGATCCATGTGGACAAACATCCTGTTTTGATAAATCCATGTAAATTCCACAGTGTGTCCTGAGCAGTGGAGATCCCCATTCCTGAGCTTTTCTTGGCTGCTCTGCTCCATCTCCAGGTTAATCTTTTCCCTCTTTTTCCCTTAAAAAAACCTCGGATCCGGTGAAGAAAGTGGAACCGTTCAGCATTCCCTCCAAAAAAGTGGAGCTCCCGGCCAAGAAAGCTGAGCCAGCTGCTGCTGAGGAGGATGAGGATGATGACATTGACCTTTTTGGGAGCGATGATGAGGAGGAAGACCAGGAAGCTGCCAAAGTCCGGGAGGAGCGGCTCCGGCAGTACGCGGAGAAGAAGGCCAAGAAGCCGGGACTCATTGCCAAGTCTTCCATCCTGCTGGATGTGAAGCCAGTGAGTGGCTTTGGGAATTTGGGAGCTCTGGGAGTGGGGCTGGGAATCCTCTCTTGGTGGTGGCACCTGTGGAATTACAAACAAGGCTCGGAGCCAGGTGGGATTTGTTGCCGTGGAAGCCTGGGATGGGTTTGGATGGATGGGACCTTAAATCCCATCTCATTCCATAGGTAGGGATACTTTCCACTATCCCAGGTTGCTCCAACCTGGCCTTGGATACTTCCAGGGATGGGGCAGCCAAAGCTTCTATGGGAATTCCATTCCAGGGCCTCACCACCCTCCCAGGGAGGGATTTCTTCCCAATATCCCATCTAATCTTGCCCTATTCCAGTTTAAAACCATTCCCACTTCTCCTGTCACTCCACCCTGGTCCAAAGTCCCTCTCCAGCTTTCTTGGATCTCCTTGAAGCACTGGAAGGGGCTCTGAGGTCTTCTGGAGCCTTCTCCAGCCAAGAAAGGGCACTTTGTTCAGTTGTGACATTCCCAGAGGTGTCACCTGGATACCCCTTGGAGCTGCTGATGATCTCCAGGAAAACCCTAAAACCTCCCAATTCCCACTTTTCCAGTGGGACGACGAGACCGACATGGCCAAGATGGAGGAGTGTGTCCGGTCCATCCACATGGACGGGTTGGTGTGGGGAGCCTCCAAACTGGTCCCAGTCGGATATGGCATCAAGAAACTCCAAATCCAGTGCGTGGTGGAGGACGAGAAAGTCGGGACAGACATCCTGGAGGAGGAGATCACCAAGTTTGAGGACTACGTAAGTCTTGGAATGGGATGTGGGAAGGGCCTGGAAGCCATGGGAGGGGGTTTAACTCAGGTGTGTTTTCCTGGGAACACCTGGATGACTCCAGCTTTTGTCCCCTTCCAGGTGCAGAGCGTGGATATTGCTGCTTTTAACAAGATTTAGAAGGGAAAACTGTATCCCCCTCAACTGAACCTGGAATTAATAAAGATGAACATTGGGAGTGCACGTTGGGTCGTGGGTTTTTCCCTCAGATGCAGCTTCTCCAGGGGGATTTGATGGGAGATTTTGGGATATTGGAGCAACCTGGGCTGGTGGAAGGTGTCCCTGCCCATTTCAGGGAATTGGAATGAGAGATAGTTAAGATCTCTTCCAACCTAAACCATTCCATGATTTCCCCATCCTTCATGGAAGGAGCAATCTCAGGACATGGACTTTAATTTTAGGGCTGGAATGAAGGTCTCAGGGTGTTTCCAGCCACCTTTCCCAAGGTTTAGAGATCCCAGTCACTCCCTACAAAAAACCAGGATGCATAATCCAGGAATTGCTGATTTGAGATGGATTTCATCCCTCTTTTCCCACTGACTCCCTGCCCAGGTCACTTTAGCTGAGTGTGGCCTGGCAAGGGGACAGGTAACATTCCTGAGCATGGTCTGGTGAGGCCACTCCTGACTTTGGGAACACGAGGTCTGTCCCAGTGCCAGAGTCCAAGGTCTGGGGCCACCAAGGGACACTGGAAGCTCCATGGGACTGTGCTGCGAGGGGACAGGTGACATTCCTGGCTTAGGGAACACGAGGTCTGTCCCAGTGCCAGAGTCCAAGGGCCACCAAGGGCCACGGGAAGCTCCCTGGGATTGTGCTGCCAGCCTGTCCCTTGTCCTGCTGGGGCCAGTCATTTGATATGTGACACGTGTCCCTCGCAGGGTCCTGCCACTGCCTGAGCGCTGCTAGGAGTGCCCCTTGTCCCCTCTGCTGCCATCCTGAGTCCCTGCTGGTCCAGGCGGTGCCACGTGTGCCTTCTGTGTCCCATTTCTGTCATGTCACCACCCCTGTGTCCCCCATGGGCCACCATCCCTGTGCCATGTCCCCCATGTGCTGCCACCCCCTGTGCCCAGTGTCCTGCATCTGTCGCCATCCCAGTGTCACCAGTGTGCTGCCATCCCTGCTGCCGTGTCCCAGTGTCCCTGTATCCTCCCTCTGCTGCCATCTCGGTGTCCCCCTTTGTGCTGCCATCCCGGTGTCCCCCTTGTGCTGCCATCCCCGTGTCCCCCTTGTGTTGCCATCCCTGCGCCAATGTCCACTGTGCGCTGCCACCCCGCGTGTCCAGCTGTGTCGCCAAACCTGCCCCGTGTCCCCTTTGTGCTGCCATCCCTGCTGCCCTGCCCTTGTCCCCCGTGTCCCTCTGTCCCTGTATCCTCCCTCTGCTGCTATCCCGGTGTCGCCCTTGTGCTGCCATCCCTGCGCCAATGTCCACTGTGCGCTGCCACCCCGCGTGTCCAGAGAGAGATTTAAGGTCTCGTGTGTCACCAACCCTGCCCCGTGTCCCCCTTGTGCTGCCATGCCCGCGTCCCCCTTGTGCTGCCATCCCTGCTGCCCCGTGTCGCCATCCCCGCGTGCTCCCACCCCGCGCTTCCGTATCCCTCCTATTTCCCCGCTCCTCCCCGTGTCCCCACCCCTGTCCCCTTGTCCCCGCCCCGCCATGGCGCCGCTGGCGGACCTGTACCAGGTGTCCATGGCCTACGGGCACTGGCGGGCCGGGCGACACCGCGCCCCGGCCGCCGCCGAGCTCTTCTTCCGCCGCCCTCCCTTCCGCGGCTCTTTCGCGCTCGGCGCCGGCCTGGCCGAGGGGCTGCGGGGGCTCCGAGCCTTCCGCTTCTCCGCTGCCGGTGCGTGGTGACAGCGAGGGACAAGAGGGGGACACGTGTTGGGGTTGTGGGGAGGAGTGGTGGGCGAGGGGAGCGTCCCAGTGGGACTTGGAGGGACAGGGGAGCAACTCCAGGGGGGCAGGGCGGGATGGAGGAGAGGGTGAAGAAGGGACGGGAGAGGGTCAAGGGGGAGGGAGGGGGGAACAACTCAAAGGGGCAGTGGGGACAGGAGGGGACAGGGGGGAGAAGCGTTGTGGGGAGCGGTGGTGGCAGAGGGAGAAGGGGAACCTTCCCAGGGAGGCTTTGGAACAGCTCCAGGGGATAGGAGGGGAAAGGGCAGGGGATGAAGGTGAGAGGGACGTGGGGGAAGGAGGGGAAATTCCCCTCGGAGGAGGATGGGAGAACAACTCAAGGAGGCTTGTAAGCCATGGGACAGCATCCAGGGATTTCTGGGGACGTTTCAGGGGGACTTAAGGGGGGCAGAGACATTTCTCAGAGTGATCTGGGGATGGGGAATCCCTCAGGGGGACTTGGGGAGGACTGGAATCCCTCAGGAGAACTTGATGGGGACAGGGACACCTCTCAGAGGGACCTGGGGGGCCTGGGAACCTGTGGTGGGGGAGAGGGACGGCATTTAAGGGGGACTTAGGGGACAGGGGAGCCCCCCTGGGGCACTGCAGGGGATCAGGACAACTCATAAAGGGACGGGGACTTCTCTCAGATGAACTTGGGGGACAGAGAGACTCTTCAGGGGACACAGGGCAGGGGTGGACACAAAGAGCCCTCAGGGAAACTTGGGCGGACACTGGGACACCCTCCAGAGATGTCCCTCAGAGGGACTTGGGCCACCCCACCCTGTCACACTCCGTGCTGGGGGTGCTGTCACCCACCTGCTGTCACTCACCTGTCCATGGGAGGCTCGGTGTTCCCCCCACCTCCCCCTGTGCCCCTTGTCCCTGGTGTCACCGTGCTGTCCCCACAGATGTCGCGTACCTGCGCTCTGTCCTGCCCAGCACCATCGACGACGCCTTCTTTGACTACCTGGCCACCCTGGACGCCTCCGAGGTGACCGTCACCGCCATTCCCGAGGGCTCCGTCGTCTTTGCCAGGGTGGGAGCCCCCCTCCATCTTCTTTCCTGACCATCCCACCAGCTCCCAGACCTCCCCTCTTCCCTGACCCTGGGAGCCCCTGGACCGCCATTCCTGCCTTCCCACCCCCCAGCCTCCTGCCTCTTTCCTCAACACCATGGACCCCTTGAACCCCCATCTTGGCCATCCTTGTGTCCCCATCCTGTGGGCCCCCTTTTCCTTCACTCTGGGAACCCCTGGAATGCCTTTCCTGGGCACAGGGACAATCTGGACCCTCATTCCTGGGCAACAGTATCCCCCTGCGTGCCCTTCCCTGGCACTGGAATCCCCTTGTACCCCCTTTTCCTTCACCAATATCCCTCTTCAACCCCTTTCCTGACCACCCCACCTCTCCCAGGCCCAGGCCTTCCCTTTTCCTTCACTCTGGGATCCACTGGACCCCCATTCCTGCGTTTCCCAGCTCCTCCCTGCTCCAGAGGGACCAGGATGTCACTTCTCTTCCCTCAGGTGCCGTTCCTGCAGGTGAAGGGGCCGCTCCTGGTGGTGCAGCTGCTGGAGACCACCTTGCTGTGCCTGATCAACTACGCCAGGTATTTTGTCATGGGGATGATCCCAAAGCTCCCCTGGAAGATGGAGAGGGGCAGGGAAGGGAGTGCAGCACCCCCCAGTCCAGAGGCACACCCCAGTCCTGGGGGTACCATGACCCCACGAGTCCCCTACTGGGATTTAACTGCTGGAATTCTACCAGTTGAATTTAACTACTGGAGGGTGTCCCAGTGTCCCCCCAAGTTTTCCTGAGGGCTTCCTGTGTCCAGCCCGCCCTGAAGAGTCTCCCTATCCCTCAGGTTCTCCTGAGAGATGTCCTGGTCCCCCACAGGTCACCTTTAGGATCTCCCTGTCCCCCAAGTCCCCTCGGTCAACTCCACCACATCCCTGTCCACCGAGTCCTGTGGTAATCCCTGCCTTGTCCAAACAGGGAGGGTCCTGGAGCCCATTCCCCTTGGCTGTGCTGGCTCTGTGTCACCTGTCCCCTTTGTCCCCCAGCCTGGTGGCCACCAACGCTGCCAGATTCCGTCTCCTGGCCGGCCCGGACATGAAGCTCATAGAGATGGGGCTCCGCCGTGCGCAGGGGCCGGATGGAGCCCTCTCGGCATCCAAATATTCCTACATTGGGGGTGAGTCCCACCCCACGGTGCCCAGTGCCACCGCGGCCCTGCCATCACCTGGGTGTCCCCCCTGTCCCTCCTTGCAGGCTTCGACTGCACCAGCAACATCCTGGCGGGAAAACTCTACGGAATTCCCGTGCGTGGCACCATCGCCCACTCCTTCATCATGTCCTTCAGGTGCCTGGAGGAGGTGCAGCCACGGGTGAGCAGGGCCTGGGATGGGATGGGAATGGAGAAGAATATTGGATGGGGACGGGATGGGATGGGATAGGGATCTCATGGGGATGGGGATGTAGAGGGGGATAGGAATGGAGATGGGAATGGGTTGGGAGGGGAGAGGGATTGAGTGGGGTTGGGGATGGGATGTGGATGAAGATGGGATATGGGTGTAATTGGGATGGGCAGAGGGAAGTGGGATGAGGATGGAGTTTGTATGGAGTTAGGGATGGGAGGAGATGGAATGGAGATGGGATACGGATGAGGTGGGAATTGGGCTAAGGTGGGATGGAGATGGGGATGG
Source organism: Agelaius tricolor (assembly GCF_023055355.1). NCBI lineage: Eukaryota > Metazoa > Chordata > Aves > Passeriformes > Icteridae > Agelaius > Agelaius tricolor. The sequence continues at coordinate 95,071,871 of NW_027269262.1, read as the reverse complement.
GATGAGAATGAGGATGTGGATAGGGGTGGGAATGGGATGTGGGATGAGATAGGGGTGGGATGGAAATGCAGACAGGGATGAGAGTGGGATGGATGGGGAATGGAACACTCCACCTGTTCCCACACTCCTGGAACCTCGGATGATGCCACGGGCTGTGCAAATCCCATGTTCCCACACTCCTGGCACCTTGGACGATGCCACGGGCTGTGCAAATCCCATGTTCCCCTGGCAGGAGCTGCCGCCTCGGGCCGGAGGAGATCCCGTGGATCTGGCAGACCTGGCTGTGTCCTGGCTGCAGAGGGTTTGTGACCTGCTCCAGACTCCTCCCAGCAAGGCCAACCAGGGCGAGCTGGCCGCCTTCGTGTCCTACGCTGTCACCTTCCCTTGTGACTTCCAGGGATTGCTGGACACCTATTGTGTCAGGAGGTGGGGACACCATGGCATAGGGGATGGATGTGGCCCTGAAGTAGAAATGTTGGCTGGTGCAGGGCTTGGAAATAATGCTGGATCCACCCTGGATCAGTTTGGCACATGTCATTAATGCTTTCCTTGCCCATGCCAGGAGTGGTTTGCCCAATTTCTGTGCCGTGGCCTTGGCACTGCACCAGCTGGGATACCAGGCCATCGGAGTGCGCCTGGACAGTGGGGACCTGGCCCAGCAATCCAAGGAAATCCGGGGAGTGTTCCAAGCCTGCGGAGCTCAGTGAGTCCTACACCAGCTCTGGGATGGATGTCACTGATCCCTGTCATCCTCACCAGCATCCAGCCAGGATTTGGGAGCCCTCATGGCTCTGGGTGCTGTGGGTGGATCCGTGGATCCTCCCAAATCCTGCTCCTTGCAGCTTCCAGGTGCCCTGGTTTGGGACCATACCCATCGCTGTCAGCAATGACATCAGCGAGCAGAGCCTGGAGGAGTTCAGGAGGGAGGTGAGGAATCTGCTGGCACGGCTGGGATGTCACCTGGATGGTGCTGGCAGGGCTGGGATGTCACCTGGGCTGTCCCTGGTGCTGGCAGGGCTGGGATGTTGATGGTCTCTGTCTTCTGTGCTGCCTCAGGGGAGCGAGATCGACATGATCGGCATCGGGACCCACCTGGTGACGTGTCCCCTGCAGCCATCACTGGGCTGTGTCTACAAGGTAAAGGTGGCACCTAAATCCCAAATATCCCTCTGAGTCCTCACTGAGCCACTTCCAGATGGTCCATGCCTCCTCCATGGCCATCCAGCCCCAGTGGAGTCAGAGTCACAAAGAGTTTGCCTTGGAAGGGAGTTTTGAAGGTCCTCCACCACCATGGACAGGGACACCTTCCATTATCCTAGGTTGCTCCAAGCCCCATCCAATCTGGGCTTGGACACTTTCAGGGATGGGACAACCACACATTCTCTGGGAATTCCATTCCAGCCCCTCACCACCCTCACAGGGTGGAATTCCTTCCCAGTATCCAATCCAGCCCTGCATTCTGGCAGTGGGAAACCATTCCTCCTCATCCTGTCACTCCATCCCTTGTCCCAAGTCCCTCTCCAGCTCTCCTGGAGCCCCTTCAGGCAGAGGTCATTCCCAGGCTGGTCATTCCCAGCTCTCCCAGCCTGGCTCCAGAGTAGAGGGGCTCCAGCCCTTGCAGTATCTCTGTGGCCTCCTCTGGACCTTTTCCAGCAGCTCCACATTCTCCTGATGTTGGATCCTAGGGCTGGAGCAGCTCTGCAGGTGGGGTCTCTGAGAGGGACAGGAGCAGAATTCCCCCCTCTCCTGCTGCCCACACTGTGGGATCAGCCCAGGACCCAGGGAAGTTCTGGGTGCCAACGCTGGGTCATGGCCCGGCAGAAGCCCCAAGTCCTCCACAGGCAAGAGGAGGCAGAATGCCCAACTTTGGGAGGTTTTAGGGTTTTTTAATTGTCTTTTTTCAGCTGATTTGCATCAGTTGCCCCCTCAGAGGGGTCACAGGTTCCCTTCCCTTCTCCCACAGCTGGTGGAGGTCAATGGCTGCCCATGCCTGAAGCTCACGGAGGATGAGGAGAAGATGACAATCCCAGGGATGAAGGCAATCTATCGGCTCTATGATGCTGCTGGTGAGTCTGGAGACCCTTCCCAGAGTCCTGGGGGAATGTCCTGCTCCATAATTCTCTCCCTGATGTCCTCCTGGCAGGTCACCCCTTCATGGATCTCATGGCCTTGGAGGAGGAGCCATCACCCAGTGCGGGGCAGGAGCTTGGGATCCGTGTCCTGGGGCGGCTTGAGGAGACCACCAAGGTCATTCCCAGCACCGTGGAGGCCCTCCATCGCACCTACTTCAGGGATGGCCAGGTCAGGGGTGGTCCCATCTCCTGGGAGGGCTCCTCTTCCATGCAGGAGGATGGATCCAGGGCAGCGCTGGCTTCTGCCAACAACTCTGGTGCCAACCCAGATGTGGTGGCTCGGGTGGTGGCTTCCCACATGGATCTTCCCACCTGGATCTCCATCCCTGCAGGTGTGTGAGCCCCTGCCCAGCCTGCCCGAGGTGAGGAGCCACGCCCAGGTGTCCCTCAACCTGCTCAGCCCTGCTCACCGCCGGCTCCACGAGCCACAGCCCTACCCGGTACGTCCAGCGCTTCCCACATCCCACCGGCACACACCTGGGAATGCCGCTGGATCTGGTGGCCTGAGCAAATCCATTGGCATTCCACTGGATGCTGCTCAGGCCACCAAACCCAGTGGCATTCCCAGGAGCTGCTCCCTGAGCCCTCCTGTTCCCATTCCCAGGTGGCCGTGACGGAACGGCTGCACCAGCTCTTCCTGGAGCTGCGCCAGGGCAGCCTCTGAGGGGCTCCCTGATCATCCCCAGCTCCTGCTCTGCTCTTTTTTGGGAAGCCCAGGTGCCGCGTTAGGAATTAATGGCTCTAATTTAGACCTTTCCACTGCCTGATGCTAACCTGAGGAACCTGCAGGAACTGGGAGAGAGCCCTGGGCTCCCAATAGGGAAGCTGGGAACACAGGGATGGGGAAGGCAGAGCTGTGCCTGCATCCCCTGGAAGTGACTGTCCTGTGGTGGCCCTGCCAGCCTTGTGCCTTCCTTGGTGGCCCTGCCACTCCTGTGCCTTCCTTGGTGGCCCTGCCACTCCTGTGTCCAACTTGGTGGCCCTGCCAGCCTTGTGCCTTCCTTGGTGGCCCTTCCACTCCTGTGCCCAAGTTGGTGGCACTAGACCAAAGTCTGGAGTGCCACCAAAAGGGTGACAAGGGACACGCGTGGGGTACCCATGGCAGACGCTCTTTGCTTTGGCAATTCTAAGCTTCATCTCTGTGGCCACATTCCAACTCTTTCCACTCTGGCCGAATTCCCTGGGATGTGGAGGCTGGCTCCAGGTTGATCCCAGCTCCAGGTTGATCCCAGCTCCAGGTTGCCACCTGCACTCTCTAACCCCTGTTCCCACAGGAAACGTGGCTCTAACCCACACTGAGCTTCACACTAAGCAAAAAATTTCAAATAAAGGCCTTTTCCCACCATGGCTCTGACCCTAATTCCAGTGAAAAACCCTTTGGAGCTCCATTGGGAATGGGAAGGTGAGAGGGAAATCCCCAAGGATAAAACCTGTGGCTTTGCTGTCCTCTCCATGGTTTGGATCTTGGCAGAAATTACAGGGAAGAAAACAATTAAGAGCTTAACAAAGCATGGCCTGATGGTGTTGTATTTCTGGGAATTCCAACAGCATTGTATCCCATTTTAAGACAGGAAAAAAATACTCCAGGAAGTCCAGGATCAGTTTGCTAAAAATTAGATTTTTTTTTTAAGCAAAGCACCAAAGATAAGGAGTCCATTGTACCTGAGTAGAGATTTTCCTCAGTTTTTGGGAGAGGAGGAATGAAGAACAAGGAGAGTGACCTGGGCCAGCATTTGTCACCCTCAAAGATGCAATTCCTGACGTTTAGGAACCATTTTGGTGGGCAGAGAAGCTCCTGGGTGGCTCTGCACATTCTCCTCAGGTATTTATGGACATTGAGGAGATTTCCTGAGCCTTTTCTTCTCCAGGCTGGGCAATTCCAGCTCCCTCAGCATCTCCTCACAGGAGATGCTGCAGTCCCTTCATCATCTCTGTTTTTCCATCTCCATCTCCAAGGTTTTTCCTTGGATTTTGTCTCTGATGTACTGGGGAGCCCCAAATTGGACCCCAATATTCCAGGTGTGACCTATCAGAGCTGAGCAGAGGGAAAGAATCCCTCCAGGACCTGCTGGCAACACCTGGAATGATGCCAGAAAGATCCCAAACCACGCATCCCAAGCCACCAGGACCGATCCAAAGCTCCAGGCTTTGTTAAAATTACTTCACTCCGCGTTAAAGAGGGGAGGAAAAGAGAGGGACAGGGTTAAACCTGCACATCCGGGACTCCTGGATGCTTTCCTTGAGGTTTTTTTATGGAATTTGGGCATCCCACTGACTCAACTTCCCACTTAATAGCAGGGAACCCCCAAGTGTAGAAGTTTATTTAACTTGAGGAACACCAGTTCCCACCCAAATCCTAAACCCTCCTGCAGAAAATCCCAGAGTGCTCTTTTTTTTTTTTCTTTTTTTCTATTTTTGCCCTTGGAATTCTGGTGTTTACCCCAGAACTTGGAAGTGGATGCAAAGATGGGACAGAAAGTGCTGAAAGTGAGGTTGTAATAACACTGAATTCTGTGCAGACTTTGCCAAAAAGAGGAAGCAGCAGGAGCCCAGATGATGTTCCTCTGCTCCCATCCTCCTTCCAGTTTTGTTCTTGGAAAAATACCTGTTTTTAAAGCATAGCTTCAGCTCAGGATATCCATGATTGGAAATAAGGGATGGTGGGTAAAAGTGCCAGTTAGTGCCGGATAAGGGAAGTGCAGGGAATTTAGGGACACAGGTGAGGAAAATCAATCCTGACCTGATTTTCCTCACTCCACAAATCTGGGTGAGGATCTCTGAGGAAAGGTTGTGGTTTCTTGGTAGACCTGTGGATAGTTCCTTGTGTTTTGATTTCTGCTGGTCCCCAGCTTTGGAGGGAAGGGAAACAAGAATGTGGGGATGCTCCAGCTGCAGAGTACCCAGAGAGGGAGAATTGTGGAATGTGGGGAATGAGAATGAATTTGAGCATCAGTAATTCCAAGTCCAGCTGTGCCCAAGGACCAACTACCACTGGATAAAGCCAGGATTTAACAAACCCAGCCTGGCTTGGATAAATTGACACCAAGAGAGGCGAGAAGAGGCAGCTCAGAGCATCCAGACTTGGCTGCTTCCACCTTCTGGGACGATCCAAGCTCCCATTCCTGACGTTGCTCCTTGCCATCAGCTCTGGATGGTGTCATTTGTAAAGTGCCATTTTCCTGCTCTGGTACAGGTACATGTAGGCGTCACAAAAGAGGCGTTTGGCCACCCCATCCATGTCCCGAGGCTGCTCCAGGGCCAGCACAGCCAGGGGCAAGTCCAGGTATTTGGCAACTTCTGGACACAGCATCACCGTGGGAATGTTGAAGCCATTTTCGCCACCTGAGGTGGAAAGGAGGAGAAAAGTCCCAAACCAGATCCCAAAGGGATGAGTTCCTACAGCTCCAGCAGATCCCAGCACACTCAGGAGTCATGCAGAGCCTCAGCTGGGAGATGTGGAGGCCAAAAGCACTGGAAGAGGCTGGATTAGGGGAGCCCATCCAACCTAAAGGGGATTCAGGAGAGCTGGAGAAGGGTTTTGGACAAGATATGGAGGGACAGGACACAGGGAATGGCTTCCCAGTGCCAGAGGGCAGGGACAGATGGGGTTTTGGGAAGGAATTCCTGCCTGTGAGGGTGGTGAGGAGCTGGAATGGAATTTCCAGAGGAGCTGTGGCTGCCCCACTCTTGGAATTGTCCCAAGTCCGTGTTGGATGAGGCTTGGAGCAGCCTGGGATAGTGGAAGGTGCCCATGGCAGGGGTTGGAACTGGATGGGTTTAAAGGTCCCTTCCAACCCAAACCATTCCACGATTCTGTGATAAAAGCACAGTGGGGAAGGACAGGAGAACCAATCTGTGCCCACAGGCTGAGCCAGCTGGGATAGGATCCCAAATCCCTTGTTTGACCCCAACCAGAAGCTGGAACCACCTGGAAAAACCCCCTTGCAATCTAATTAAAAGAAAACCAAATCCACAGAAAGCCCAATAGGGGGACTTGAGAGGAAGAGGTGGACTGAGCAGGCCCAGGCAGCTTCCCACATCCCATTCCCAAATCCCATTCCCACATCCCATTCCCATTCCCTCACCGTGCCGGTCGGCCATGCTGTCGAAGAACATCCAGTGCTCGTTGCCAGGGCCGTATTTCACGAAGGACACGTAGTGACTGGTCTCGATGCAGAGCACTGCAAACAGCTCCAGCTTCTCCCGTGGCACCTGCTGGCAGCCCCGGGCGCTCCAGCTCTGGAATTCCTCTGGAACGTGCAGCCTCCGGGGTTTGTGCGCTTTGCGCCGGTGATGGGAGTGAACCTGAGGAGAGGGGACAGGGTGGCATTGGCAGAACTGGCCTTGACGTGCCAGGAAGGGGGGACAGAGGTCACATTCCCAATTTATTCCCAACTGATGTGATTCCCGTGCTCCCTGCTTGCCTGGGAATGGCGTTGTGGGAGCAGCCTGGCAGCAGGAAGCTGAGGTGGGAGATTGTCACCCTGCAAGAGGCAGAAACTGTGGGAATGCTCATGGAGAAACAGCAGGGAGGGATCAGCACTCAGTTCCTGCAGGATTACACCTTATTTATGGAACAGGTTGTTCAGGGAAGCTGTGGATGTCCCATCTCTGGAATTGTCCAAGGCCAGGCAGGACAGAGCTTGGAGCAACGTGGGATAGTGAGCAGCATCCAGGGGGAGGAACTGGAATGAGCTCCAAGGTCCTTTCCAATCAAAGTTTTTCTAAGATTCCATTATTATTTAGGCTCTGTGCAAGCAGAGGGTTCACAACCTCTGGCTCCTGGTGGGAATGACCCTCGGGAAAGGGCTGAGCAGCTGCAGGGACAGCCAGGGGAATGTGAGGATTTTGGGAGGGTTTGTCCCACTGACAGCTTCCAAGGGGAATTTTGGGAATAGCCATGGAATACCTGTTTGGAGCAGGAGCTGCAGAACTGCTTCAGGCCTGTGGCTGCAAACACTTTGTCCTTGAAACACTCTGAGCATTCCAGAGTGGCAACATCCCCACACAGGCAGCATTCCCTGGGACCTGCCAGGGAAAAAAAAGAGCTCAGAGGGACTGTCTCCTCCAGATCCCACCTAAAATCCAGCTTGTCCTGCCAAAATTGGGATTCAAGGAAGAAGAATCCCACTCCAGAGAGCCCAGAGCTGGTTGCTCACAGCCCATCATCATCACTCACTGTCCAGCAGCAGATCTGTTATATCCAGCTCCAAGGAAGGGATGATTTTGCTGAACATTTTATATTCCTTCCCAAAACGTGGCATTTGGATAATGAAGCAAGATGGGATCTGGGAAAAAAAAAAATAAAGGAGAAAGGAGTCACCCTGCCAGAAGAGCCAAATCTCAGAGATTTTTTTGCTCTGTCTCAATTTGCTGTCATTATCCACAGGACAAAAGGGAAACAGGGAAAGCAGAGGCCTTTTCCTAAGTCATGCTGGGATTCAGTGTTGGATATAAAACATCCAAGGCCTCACAGGTATCTTGGGAATCAAGAAAAGCAGGAAAGCAGAAGGAAACTGGACTCACCTCCACCAGCTTCAAATCTGAGGAGAGGAAGGAGCGTTCCACCAACTGCTGCACGTCAGGAACCACCAAATCCTCCTGTTTATCCATAAATATCTGGTAGCAGTAACATTCCTGCTCCTGGCCTCCTGACCTGCAAGGAGAACTCATGGGATTGGGGATGTGATGACACAAAAATTGGAGTTTCCCAAAGTTTGTCCTGGGAGAGCTCCTGGGCTCAAGGCACCGAGGGTGGTTTGGTGCAACACAAAGCCCTTTTTCCACCCAAAAATACCAAATTTATGCCAGGGGAGCAGTAGATAAGTAGGAGTTTTGGCTTCATTATCCCTTTGGAGCAGCACATCCTATAAGCAAAATTCCATTTCCCCTCGATATAAATCTAAAAGATAATTTAGTATTAGCAAATTTAGTATTTAAATTGACAAACGGATGCTTCGATGAAGGATTAAGTAAAAAAAAAAAAAAAAAGCATCCAAAACTCAAGGTGAGTTGTGTACAGATCTCCCACAATTCCTAAAGAAAGCAGGGAAAGGATTTCCTTGGGATGACCCCGTGCAGGGGAGCTGCAGCACAGAGTCCTCTTTGTGCTCGGCTCTCCCAGCACTCCACGATCCACGGCTCGAGCGGCGGCTCCACAAAGGAGCCACAGAAATCCAACAATTCCCTTTCTGTGCTCACAAACAGCACAGTTATTTTTGGCTTCCTCCAGCCTCTCATCCTTTTTGTAGAGTCCCCAAAAAAAACTGGGACTGCATCCATGGGCTGCCTGTTTTGAGAGGCTGTGGGAGCTGAGCCAGCCTGGCAGCCTGGACACATCCCAAATTCATCCAAAGGCTGTCGGATAACTTCTGGATCTGCCCCAAAGTCGGACATCGCCTTTCTCAAACCCCTTCTGGCTCTCCCTGAGGATGGCAAAAGGTTTTTATCCCAATTTTCTGAAGGCAGCACCCTCCAGGGAGGGCTAAGAAGTGTCTTTGCCCAGATGGGAAGATCACAACAAGTAGGATCAGAGTCTGTTCCTAAGGAGCTGCGAAAAACTCAGAGCTGTGATTCCAAAGAACTTTGGTGGAAAGGGACAAGTGACCCTCATCTGCCCAGGGATTCTGAGGTGGAAAATTAATGAGCCTGGCTCTGGGAATTGTATCCCTCAGCTGTGGAAACTTACTGGAGTTTCAGTAGTGGCTCAATTCCCAGGATCTGCTGCATTATGAGATTGAGGAACTCCTCAGGATCTGGAAAATTAGAGGAAAGGATGGATCAGACCACACCAGGAACTGCCTTGTCCCACTGCATCCAAGAGCTGCCAGGTAAACATGAGCCAGTGTTCCAGGGGCCTGGAATTCGCTCTTCAGGTTAGGGATAAAGGCTGAGAGCACATGGGTAAGGCAAAAATCCCAAAGGGAACATGGAAAATGCCAAGCAGCCTTCAGAGACTGCACTTCCATGGAATTCCAAGATGGTTTGGGTGGGAAAAGACCATCAAGATCATGAAATTACAGCCATTGCCATGGGCAGGGACACCTTCCACTGTGCCAGGTTGCTCCAAGCCTCATCCAACATGGACTTGGACAATTCCAGGGATCCAGGAGCAGCCACAGCTTCTCTGGGAATTCCATTCCAGCTCCTCACCACCCTCCCAGGGAGGAATTCCTTCCCAAAACCCCATCTGTCCCTGCTCTCTGGCAGTGGGAAGCCATTCCCTGTGTCCTGTCCCTCCATATCTTGTCCAAAATCTTCCTCCAGCTCTCCTGGAGCCCCTTTAGGCACTGGATGGGGCTCTGAGGGTACTGAAAGAGAGATTTAAAAACTGAAAGAATTCTACAAGTGAATTTCTACACCAATCAACATCAGCACCTAATTAAAGCACATTCCTGGGAGAAGCACAGAGGGAAGTTGCCAGCTGGTGCCTGGAGGAGGCGAAACACAGGGAATCAGCTGGGGAAGGGCCCCAGGGAGCTCCTTACCTTTCTCAGCGTTGGTAAAGCTGGAGCACTGGCCCTTGTCCGTGAGCTGCTCCCGGAGGTGCATCACACTGCTGGCCCTGACAAAGCCGGTCCTGGGAACAACAACCAGCTCCAGGTGAGGGAAATCATGGAATGGCTGGGCTTGGAAGGGATCTTCAACTTCATCCAGGTCAACCCCCTGCCATGGGCAGAGATGCCACCAACAAGGCCAGGTTGCTCCAAGCCCCATCCAACAGGGCTTGGGACACTTCCAGGGATGGGGCAGCCAAAGCTTCTCTGGGAATTCCATTCCACCCCCTCAGCGCCCCCACACGGAAAATTCCTTCCCAGTATCCCATCCCAATCCATGCTCTGTCAGTTTAAAACCGTTCCTCCTTGTCCTGAACACCTTTGGATGTGGCTGCCAGGTTTCCCTGAGTGCCAGGTACCACCTTTAGGGCAGCAGGGAAGGAATGAAGGCAAATGGGACAGATTCCAGCATTCCCTACACTCACCTACGGAGGGGATTGACGATCTCATCCCGCAGAATTCCCTGGACATTCCTGTCACACAGCGGGTAGGGCATGAAGAGCATGGAGTCCAGCACGGAGGTACAGGAGAAGAGGCTGTGGGAAGAGTGGGATGGGTTTGAGTTTGAGGGTTTGGAAGCAACAGCTGGAACCAAAAATGTGGTGGCTGGTGACAGTCAATGGCTTTGATGCCCAACAATCCATGCATGGAATTACAGGGAGGTGAGGGAAGCACATCTGCACAGTGAGGCACATCTGGAACAATGAACACTTGGATAAAGCAAGGGAACAGCTCAGGGAGAAGGAAATTCCTACTTTGCAGCCAAAACTGCTCAGAGAAGGGCACCACTGAATCTTTTTCCTCTCCAAGCAGGGAAGTTGGGACCTCCTGGGTGGGTTCTTTGGAATGATTCCAGCCAGAACTTCCAGGGACAGAATCAGCACAGTCCAAATCCGGGAAACTACGAGCTCTCAGCACCCTGAATGACAGACACAGGGGTACAGGGGGTCTTCAGGGCTGAAAAATCTGCTGGATTTGGGAAGGAGATCCAAAAGCACCATGGAGGTTGCATCTCCACACAGTAACACCTTGCTCTACACCAGGTAAACTTCCACCCACCTTGGAAATCCAGGGAAGTGCTGCAATTTGGGGCTTAGCTTAATTAAAAAGCCATTCATTTGAGGAGCCTGCACCACCCAAGCAGGTCCTTACCTGAAGAGAGCTGCATCCATGTAGCAGGAATTACAATGGCCTTGGATGCCCTTCATCCGCCCTTGGAGAACACGGACTGCTGCCTCATTCCTGAGGGGAGGAAAACTCTCTGGACCCTCTGGAAGAACTTCTTGTCCTCCTGCAAGAAAAGGAATTGCCTTCACCTTCTCATCTGGGTCAACTCTGCCCTTTCTTGATGTCTCAAAAGTCTGAGGCGAGTCTACGACTCTCAGACCTAAGGTGGCTTCTCAATCCAGCTTTTCATAAATCACAATCTTTCAGACTTGAGGGATATTCCCTCAGGAACCACTTAAGCTGGAAAACACCTCTAGGACTGAGTCCAACTGTTAATCCAGCCAAAGATGCGGCGTGGGATAAACACCAAAAAACAACGCTCGAAGGAAGGGAAGAAACGCTGCCCACGGGGTTTTTCCACATCCTTCTCCCATCACAGCCCCATTTTTTCCTGCTTCCCAGAAGACTCACTGTAATCCTCCAGGGATAGGTCAGAGTTGGGGAAGCTCTGGAAGCGCACGTCGGGCTGGCAGGAGTTCAGCCTCACGAAGAGGCCGCGCTTCGGGGCGCAGTGGAAGTAGGACTTGCCCAGCCACTCTCCAGCTGTGACCCCCTTGTCTTCATCCTGGGAAAACAGCACCAGAGACGAGCCTGAGAGCGGGATTTATGGAATTATGGGTGGAAAAGAGGCCTGAGATACAGTCTAGCTATGCAATGCTGCTGAGGCCACCATTGGATCGTGTTCCCAAGTGCCACATCCACAGGGATGGGGACCTCACCCCTGCCCTGGGCAGCTGTGCTAGGGCTGGACAACCCCATCCATAAAGGAATTTCCCCAATATCCAACCTAAACTCCCACTGGAGCAGTTTGAGGCTGTTTCCTGTTGTTCTGTCCCTTGTTTCCTAGGAGCAGAGCCCAATTCCCACCTGGCCCCACGTTCCTGTTAGGGAATTGCAGGGATCCAGAAGGTTCTCCCTGAGCCTCCATTTCTCCAGGACGAGCCCTCCCAGCTGCTCCTGGTGCTCCAGACCCTTCCCAGCTCCATTCCAGCCCCTCAATATCCTGTGCCTGGGGATCCCAAAACTCCACCCTCCATATCCAGCCACTGCTACCAGCACTCCCAGGTCCTTTCCCAGCTTTCCAGCCTCACCAGTTCAACTCCAGCCATTTTGTCCTTGATTTGGGGCAGGTAGCCCAGCCAGCGGATGATTCCTGAAACTTGATTCCCCTTGTCCAAGGTAATCTGGACCATGGAATTCACTTCCAGGGGTGAATTCCCACCTTCCCCTTCCTCGCCACTCTCGCTGATCTCTCGTTTCATTTGGTTTGGTTTTCCAAAGCCTGCGTCAGAGTTGAACATTGGGAAAAGACCTGATGGGCAACACGAAACATCGGGAGAGCTGGGAATTGGATCCTCTGGATCTAATTCCAGGTCTATTTTGGAAATTCCAGGCTACACACACAAGCAGGAAGCTGAGCACCAGGGACACAAGGTGTAATTCCCAGTGTGTCCAAGCTGGTCTGACAGGATGAGAGGGAATGATCCTGCTCCTTGTTTCCCTGCTCAAAGCTTCACATTCCAACTCCTGGCTGGCCATGGAGCTAATCCAGCCCTTCCCAGGATACTGGAATAGCAGCAAGGGGCTTATTTCCTAGTTTTTCCACTAATTCCTTGTCTAGTCCAACAATTCCCACCATTGCTGCTGGCACCTGAGCCTTTCCCACCAGGATGAAGCTCCTGCTCCATATTTTACAGCTGAGTTAAAGACTTTTAACCAATGGTGCCTCTTCCCTGAGGGAATTCTCTGCTACCATCAGCCTCTCCTTCCTGACAAATGGGATTCAGCTTTAGCTTTGTGTGGAACTTGAGATTTTTCCATAAATCCTGGCCCATTAAGACAAGCTGTAGGTTTTATTGGAATTTCAGCTCCTCAGTGCAGAGAGGGACTAAATTCCGAATTCCCCCAGAAGAGGATCAGGAGAGACACATCCAAAGATCACCTACTTTGCAAGCTCTCCTTCACAACATATTCCATGGGGATTTCCCTGAAAATGTCAGTCGTTCCTTCTTCTTCCTGAAAGGAGTGAAAAATCCATCAGCTAGGGAAAAACCCATCAGCTAAACACTGGAATATGAAGGACTTTTTTAAACAAAGTTTGCACAGAACCTCACGTCCCTTTTGGATATTCCTTCTACTTCTCTTGCACATCCAACCATAATGTGATTTTTTTTTCTTTAAAATCCCAAAAAAAAACCCCATGGAAAAGCTGCTCTTACCGGGCAAACCTTCACAAACCATTGGCTCCCTTCCCTGTAAACTGCCATGGCAATTCCTTTGGTGGGGATCTCATCCACGAAGAAGCTGACGGCGTCTCCCACTTTCACGGGAACCACCTCTTCTGTGTCCTGTTTTCCCAGCTTCTGCTTCCCATAATCGTTGCCTGATGTGGGGATAAACTGGATTTTGCTGAAGGGCAGGAAGATCCCGCAGTTCCTCTTGCACTTGAAGTACTCGGTGCCATGGTAGGACCCGTCGCTTCTCCCTCTGTTTTCCCCCTCTCCCTGGAAACACACCAGGAAGGGATGTCACACACACAGAGAAATTTCATGGGAAAAAACGAGGAATTCTCTGCTTTGGGCCCCGCCCCTTACCTGCAATTCCACCCCAAAAAACACCGGAGTCAGCACAGCCAAGCTGGGCTTGTAGATGCTCCCGACGTAGCGCACGACTCCCGGGAAAAATTCCCTCTCCACCTCCACCATCACATTTTGACCCGGCACGGCTCGGAGAGCTCCTTCCAGGCTCTGCCTCTCCAGGAAAAAATGCAAGCGCTCGCTGTGGCTCCCGATGGCCAGGAGGAATCCGGCGGCTTCCTGGCGCACGGGCTGCAGGATTTCCAGGTTGATGGTGACCGTGGAGCTGTCGTCCAGCATGACAACCTTCAGGAAGCAAGCTGGAGGCCCATCCTCGGAAAAATTCCGCAGGTAGCTCCTCTCGCTGCAGAAGCACAAGTTCCCAGCTTGGAAGTACTTGTTTCCATAGGCACAGTCCTCTGTCAGGATGTAGAAGCAATTCCTGTCGGCTGCCAGAGGCGGGAGGTTGGACATGGCAGATTCCCCTGGGTTGGGAGAGTCACAGCAATGGGGATTTGTGAGTGATGGCGAAGAATTCCTGAAGAGTCCGGGGGTTGGAAGAGGTTTTGGACCAAACCCTGCACTCAAAGCCTCACCCAGGTGAGTTTGAGCCTCTCCCAGAGCTTCCCTGCTCCCTTTTCCCAGGTGTTTAATCACCCTCGTGGTGATTCAAAATTCCATCTAACCCGGTTTCCCACATTCCTGCTCATCCCTGTTCCCTCACTGTGTTTCCATGGGAAAAGTCCAGCTCTGCCTTCTCCACTAAACCCTCCCGGGATGAGATTTCACAAAAAAACCCCCAAAGACATGGAATAATTTGGGTTGGGAGGAACCTTAAAATCATCTCATTCCATGAGCAGGGACACCTTTCCCTACCCCAGGTTGCCCCAAGCTCCATCCAGCCGCACCTGGAATAATTCCAGGGATGGAGAGGCTGCTCTAGCTGGTCCAACCTGTTCTGACCCTGTCCAGCCTCATTAAATTCCATGTTTTCTTTCCTTACTCACAGGACTAAAGCAAAGGATCAATCCTGCCTTTTAAAATTCCTTGGAAAAGGGATTCCCGTGCCTCTGTGTTGCTACAGCTCATGAATATTCACAGATATTTTGAATATTCATTCTGAACACATGCAAATCACCCCTTGAGATATCAAAGATCTCCAGCTTTCCTAGCAAATATTTATTTATTATATATTTTATATTAAAAGAAATACAAGTATCTGGAAGCTGGAATATATTTTGGTGCTTATTTTTTAGTTCAATTCTGACAAGTGAAAATTCACATGGTTAAAATTCCAGTGTGGAATTCCATTTAAATTCCAGTGGTTACATTCTAATATTTAAATTCCAGTAGTAATTAAAATCTAGTCATTGAATTACACTTTTTATCCTCCCTTATCTTCTCCTTTGATTATCCATGGAAAATCAGGATCCAAAAATTTTTGTTTCAACATGAAGAAAGGGTGAATAAAAAAATAAAAAATAAACCATTTTCCTCACTAAAAGCCCAAAATAAATTGATTTTTCTCATGAAATTCCTAATAATAAACTATTTAATTATCCAAAAACCCAAGAATAAATTTTCTCATAAATTAACCAAGAATATAAATAAAATATAAGAATATAAGAATATAAAATAACCAAGAATAAACTTTCCTTATTGAGCCCATTTTCCTCACGAAAACTCCAGAATAAACCACATAAGTAAACCATTTTCCTCATAAAAAGCAAAAAACAAACACATATTTATCACAAAACCCACAAGACTAAACAATTTTCCTCATCAAAAAGCAAGAATAAACAATTTTATTAATCAAACCCCAAGAATAAACCATTTTCCTCATCAAAATCCTCTGACAATAAGTAATTTTCCTCATAAAAACCCACAAACAAACAATTTTCTTCCTTAAAAGCCGAAAATGAACTTTTTTTTCAAGAAAAACGCAAAAATAAACCACTTTCCTCATCAAAAGCTACGAATAAATCATGTTCCTCATTTTCAAAAGAACCAGAACTAATTTCTTTTCCTTATCAAAACGTCGGAATAGACCCTTTTTCTCATTAAAAAACCCAGAGAATAAACAATTTTATTCGCCAAACCCCGAGAATAAATAGCTTTTCTCACAAAAATAAACAAGAATAAACTAATTTCCTCACCAAATCCGCCAAATAAACCATTTTCCTGACGGAAACACAGCAATAAACCCTTTTCCTCATCAAACCCAAGGGCAACACAGGTATTTAAACCAGAATATTCCCAATTTCCTCCGATTTATGGGAATAAATGCCCGTTCCCAGAGCTCCGAGAGGGACTTGGGCTCGACCCCTCCCCCCTCCCCTCACCGTCTCCGCCGCCGCTCCGGCCCCGGCACTTCCGCGTCCGAGCGCGCGCGGCCCGCCAACCAATGGGAAGCGGCAGGGAGAGGAGGACGACCAATAGGAGTGAGGGGGCGTGATCACAAGATGGGAGGGGGCGTGGCGCCGCAGCAGGCTCCGCCCCCTCCCGGCTGGCCTGGGGGGAAGGCGGGAACTGCGTGAGGGGCGGTGGGCAGGGGTGTGCCCATGGGCCCAAATCCCTGTGGATTTGCCTATTTTTCCACGGTCCCAAAGCCCTGTGGATGCTGGAGTGTGTGTCCCCATGGACCCAAATCCCTATGGATCCCTGAATCTGTGTCCCTGAATCTGATCCATGAATTGTGAATACACAAGTCCCTGTGTATCTGGGGTGTGTGTCCCCATAGACCCAAATCCCAATGGATTCACATGTGTTTCCATGGACCAAAAATCCCTATGGATCTGTGTCCTAATGGGCCCAAATTCTACTGAGTTCACGTGTTTCCATGGGCCCAAATCCCTTGGAATTCACGTGTGTTTCCACAGACCCAAAGCCCTATGGATCCTGGAGTGTGTGTCCCCATGGACCCAAATCCCAATGGACTCGTGTGTATCATAACGGACCTAAATTCTAATGGGTCTAATGGGTTTTTCCATGGGCCCTCTGTGGATTTGTGGTTTTTTTCCACTGTCCCAAAGCCCTATGGATCCCTGAATCTGTGTCCTCATGGACTCAAGTCCCTGTGTATCCGTGGTGTGTGTCACCATGGATCAAAATCCCAATGGATTCACATGTGTTTCCATGGACCCAAATCCCAATGGATTTATGTGTATCATAATGGACCCAAATTCTAATGGTTCTTTCCATGGGCCCAGATCCCTGTGGATTTGTGTGTGTTTCCATGGGCCCAAATCCCTATGGATCCCTGAATCTGTGTCCTCATGGACTCAAGTCCTTGTGTATCTGTGGTGTGTGGCCCCATGGACCCAAATCCCAGTAGATTCACATGTATTTCCATCAGCTCATGTCCCTATGGATCTGTGTGTGTTGCCATGGACCCAAATTGCTATGGATCTGTGAATTTGTGTCCCCATGGACCTATGGTCTGTGTGTGTGTCCCCATGGACCCAAATCCCAATGGATTCATGTGTGCATCCCCATGGACCCAAATCCTAGTAGATTCACATGTATTTCCATCGCCCCATGTCCCTGTAGATCTCTGTGTGTATCCCCATGCACCAAAATCCCCATGGATCTGTGAATTTGTGTCCCCATGGACCCAAACCCCCATGGATTCATGTGTGTCCTAATGGACCTATATCCCAATGGATTCACATGTGTTTCCATGGACCCATGTCCCTGTGTCCTTACAGATCCATGTGTGTGTCCCCATGGACCCAAATCCCTGTGGATCCACGTATGTGTGTGTGTCCCCATTGCCCCATGTCGCTGTGTCTCTATGGATCCATGTGTGTCCCCGTGTCCTTATGTCCCTATGGATCCATGTGTGCGTTCCCAAGGACCCAAATCCCTATGGACCCATATGTGTCCCCATGGCATGGCCCTGTGATCCTACATAGCTGTGTGTCCCCAGGGTCCTCTGACCCCATGGGCTCATGCCCCTATGGCCCTGTGTCCCCACAACCTTGTACCCATTGTCCTGGTGTCCCTCTGCCTTGTGTCCTGTGTCCCTCTGCCTTGGGTCCTTCCTGGGTGGCCCTGCCTGCCACAACACACCCCCAAGTGTCCCCATTGCTGCTGGGACAAGGGTGACACACTGGATCTGGGACTACCAAGCCGCCTCCCCCACCCTGGGGACCTTGAGGTGGCAGCAGAGCTGGAAGGGGACACCAGGTCACAGCAGCAGGGTATAAATATTGGCTAAATAGATTTATTTTCATACAAAGAATACACAGGTCCCCCCTGCTGGGACACCCCAACTCCAGGGGACACCCCAAGATGTCCCCAGCCACCATCAGGCTGGCCACTACCTCAGCTGGCTTTACTGTCAGGATCTGTCCCCACTCCCAGAGTTTGGTGACAACTCTGGGTCACCTTGGGGACATCCCTGTCCCCTCTGGGGCCACCTTGCTGCCTGTATTTATTTACCAGGTGCCTACTCAGGGCACCCTGTCACAGGCCACTCTGCTTTGCTGGACAGCCCCAGACATGGTCCCCTGCTCCCTTGGTCCCATGCTGGGACATCTCTGGACATTTTGGGGTCCCCTTTGTGCCCTAATACTGTGGCTGGTACAGACACTCCCTCCCCCCACGCCATATGTACACGCTGGATAAAAGAAGAAAATACAGGTATTTATAGCAGGGGAGCAAAATACTCCCCTAACCCCCCCAAAAGTGTCCCCTGTGTCCCCATCCTGGTGCCTCACCACCAGCCAGTCCTGACACCTGTGCCCAGGACGGAGGTGACTGGTCCTGCCCCATCCTGGGCCAGCTGGGCCCCTGTGCCTCAGTTTCCCCATCGGTCATGGGGCTGCCATGGGATGGTGGGACATTGAGAACATTGGGTGAGGAAGAGCCACTGCGGCCACCTCGTGGGGACAAGGATGCGGCCATGAGCCCCAGGGAATGTGGGATGAAGCTGGAGGCACCTGGGATTGAAGCCAGAGCATCCCACCTCCCGCCTCACCCCCGTCACAGGCACAGCTACCCAAGGCCCCCTTTCATCCCCGAATTTGTCACGCTGCTGTCACCCAGCCCTGGGCGTGGTGGGAGGTCCAGATGTGGCCACCCCACCTCCCTTTGTGGCAGGAGAGGAGGTGGCTGGGGGAGCTCCTCAGCTCTGAGTCCCTCCAGCTCAGCTGCGTTTGGTGACCATCTGCCGGTCCCTCTTCTTCTTCTCCATCAACCTGGTGGGGAGCAGGGTGGTGGCCTTAGAGACCCTCCCCAAGAGGGACCTCCTGAAACCACAGGGAGGGGACAACTCACTTGCGGTTGCGGACTTCAGTGAGCTCCATGAGCCGCTCCTGGGCCGCCCGGAGCTCGTCCAGGCGCTGCTGGTAGCGGGAATCGCAGCCGTTGGTGCGCTCGTAGCTGGAGACCTGGCTGGAGAGCTCGCTGGCACGGTCCCGGAGCTGCTGGATGGACGAGTAGAGGTTCTCCTCATCTTCCTCCTGCTCCAAAACAAGCGTGTGAGGATGGTGTGGTGGGCAGGACGCACCAAAGATTTGGTTCCCCTTGTTCCAGGTTTCCCAAACTGCCTGGGCCACCTGCCTTGGCATTGATGATTTCGATGTGGATGAGTAGGGAGGCGAGCTCCAGGTCCTCGGTGTAGCTGTTCTTCAACGGCACCGACCGATAGCCTGGACACAACATCACAACACGAGCTCAGCACCACAGCAGGGTCCAAGCCCCTCACCATGGCCAGGACCCCAGGGAGATAACGATGATGATTACAGGGGTTTGCACTAGAAGAACTTTAGAGGTTCTTTCAACCCAAACCCTTCTATGACTCCATGACTTAATGATGGAGGTCATGATGATGACAATGCAGGAGAGTTGGACTCAATGACTTTTAGAGGTCCCTTCTAACCCAAACCCTTCTATGTTTCCGTGATCTATGACGGAGATGATGAAGGTGATGGTTGAAAGGGATTTGGACTGGATGACCTTTAAAAGCCCCTTCCTGCCCAAACCCTTCCATGATTCCATGACTCAGTGATGGAGACCACGATGATGACAATTGCAGGAGGGTTGCACTAGAAGATCTTTAAAGGTCCCTTCCAAACCAAACCCTTTTATGACTCCGTGACTTAATCATGGAGATCATGATGATGATAATGATGGAGATAATGATGATTGCAGGGGGGTTTGGACGAGATGACCTTTAAAGTCCCCTTTCAACCCAAACCCTTCTGTGATTCCATGACTATGAAGGAGATGATGATGATGATGATGATGATGATGATGATGATGATGATGGAAAGACCATACCTGTTTTGAGGCCCTTGACAGGGAAGGTGGCTTGTGCCAAGAAGTTGGGGTCACTGAACATGTCCTCCTCATACACCACGAAGCGGAGGAAGGCAAACTCAGGGTTGTTGATATCGAAGACGAACTGCTTGAAGAGCCAGACGGGGTTGAAGCCGTTGTCAGCTGTGGGAGAGAGCACAAAATCCGGCCCCATCACTCACATGTCCTCTCAAGAGGATGACAGAAGGCAGAGTCAGGGCTGTCCCTGAGGGTGGGGACATCACCTGTGTGGTCTCTCACCTACGACATCTGTCTTGTTCTTGCTGTTGTCATACTCAGAGCCGCAAACCTCCACCTCCACAAAGGGGCACACGATGCTCCTCCCGTTCTTGGGCAGGTGCCGGGCACCAAGGATCTGTGGGAGAAAGAGGAGGAAGAAGAGGATGAGGTCTGGATGAAGAAGATCTCCCAAGAGTAACAAGCTCTATGGAGCAAATATGTAGCTGGAAAAAGTAAAAACTGCCCCTGGTTGACCCAAAAATAAGGAAGGAGTTCCCATCTTGATGGTGACCTCCTCAAGGTGGTCTTGCTATCCTTGCACACTTGCCTGCAGCTGGACTGTGATGGGCTCCACAATCTTCAGGCTGTTCTTGTCGAAGGGGTCGAAGGTCTCGTCCCTCATGATGTCTGGCTGCAGGACGTAGCCGCTGCGGCCACCGAGCATGAAGAGAGCCTGGTTCAGCTGCATCGGTTTGTCTGTGGCCGTGGGGACAGAGCAGATCTGAGTGTGGGGCTCAGGGACCTCCCCCAGGTTCTTGGTTAGAAGGTCCTACCCTGCAAACCCAACTAAGAGCCCCTGGCTGTGGTTGGAGGAGGGATGCAGCTGAATTTTGCATGAATCACCCAAGGATTGCATGGAGATAGCCCCATCAGGATGAGGACAAAGACTTGAGAGAATCCAAACCACCTTTGTCCCCACCAGGATAAGGACAAAGGTTTGAGAGATCTTTCAAACCACCCCCTGCATCCCCATCAGGATGAGACACGGGATGGAGAGCATCCAAACCACCTCCTTTCCATCAGGATGAGGACAAAGCTTGGAAAGATCATCCAAGCCACTTCCTCTATCTCTATCAGGATGAGGACAAAGCTTGGAGAGATCATCCAAACCACCTCCTGTGTTCCCATCAGGATGAGGAAAAGGTTGAAGAGCCTCCAAACCACTCATGTCCCCACGAGGATGGAGACAAAGCTTGGAGAGATCACACAACCACCTCCAACAAGACGACCCAGGGCAGAAGCATTGGGAATGGGAATTTTGAGACAACCTTTGGGAATGAGCTCAACAACAACCCCAGGAGCAGGATTTACCGGGCGTCTGGAAATTGAGGGCCACGAGTTGGCTCCCACAGATCCACATGGGCAGTGGGTCATAGTTGGAGGAGTCCAGGCGCTGTCCCTTGGGGTAGATGCGGCTCAGCTGCCGGCGGTTGTACTGCAGGAACTTCTTGCCCTTGCTGCGGTTGGCGTATTTCTCCGCCTTGGTCTCGGGGAAGGAGGACATGTCCCGGTAACATGCCTTGTCTGTGCCAATCTCTGCAAGCACCAAGTGGCCATCAGGGAAGGAATGAGACCTGGATAGTTTTTCCCACCTGTCTCTTTCCACGCTTTATGCCTTTATACCATTTCTCCAGGACTTACTGTCCTCATCAAATGGCACCGGGCGGCAATACACGACCAGCTCCGAGAGCTCCAGGGCGATCTTCTTCCTCCGTTCCATGATCTTCCCCTCTTGCATCTGCACCAGGAAAAACAGGAGCTGCAAGTCTTCCCCCAGACTCTTCCTTTGGAGATATGAGGAACAATCTCCAAGAGAAAGGGACCATCCAGCCCCATCCTCTGCATCCCCTCACCCTGGCGTCGGCGTTCTGTGTGGCCTCCCGGATCTTGGCCACCCACTCGCTGAGTTCCTCCTGCGTGTCTGCGGCCACGTCCAGTGACTGGGCTGCGTGGGACATCTGCTGGGAATGGATGGTGAAGACAAATGGTTTGGAGCTCCTCCCGTCTTTGGAGATAACTATAAGGACATCAGAGGGGGGCTTTACTCGAAGACATTCCCAATGGATGGCTCTGTGGAGCAAACGAAACCTCAGCGGTCCCGCTCCCGGGCCCCCACCAGCCCCTCCTGGCACCCCACCATCCATCAGGATGCTCCTGTGTGGATCCCATTTTTTCCAATGTGTGGCTTCAGCTTTCCATGCTGAAACATGCCCTTGGAATCAAGGGAAAATGTCCCCTGAATCATCTGGACATCCCAATTCCTCCAAATTCCCCCCAAATCCATAAGTAGGGACACTCACCGACATGGCAGGATGGGACATCGATGAAGCCCTTCAGGAAGTTCCCCAGGGGGCTGTTTTCTGATGACTGCAAGAGAGGAAGGAAGAGGTAAAATGGGAGAGACCTGTGGGTTATAGGCAGCCACCACCCAGCCCTCCGAGCTGGACAAATCTGAGGAAAAGAAGGAAAAAAACATCCAGGAGCATCACCCCAAGAGCTGGGTTGGAGTACGACCAGGAGCATCCCTCAGCCTCTGGATAAGGGTCATGGCTGGTACAGGGCTGGGAGCATCCCCTAGATTCTGGATAAAGGTCTGGGTTGGAGCAGGACCAAGAGCATCCCCTGACTCTGTGGGACCAGGAGCATCCCCCAGATTCTGGATAAGGGTCTGGGCTGGTGCAAGGCTGGGAGCATCCTCCAGTTTCCAGGCAAGGATCCAAGCTGGAGTGTGGCCAAGATTATTACCCAGCCTCCAGACAGAGATCAGGGCTGGAACAGGACTGGGAGCATCCTCCAGCTCCTAATAAATTGTCTAAGTGGGAATGGGGCCAAGAACATCCCTCAGTCTCCAGATAAGAATCTGGACTGGAGCAGGAGCACAATCATTCCCCAGCCTCAGGGTAAGGGTCTGGCTGGAGAGGACCAGGAGCATTCTTCAGCCACTGGATAAAGATCTGGGCTTGTACAAGATTTAGAGTATCCTGCACCTTTCAGAAAAGGGTCCAAGCTGGAGTGGGGCTGGGAGCATCCCACAGCCTCTGGATAAAGATATGGGCTGTAAAAGGACCAGGGGCATTTCCTAAGTCCCAGAAATAGGTCCAAGTTGGACTAGGGCCGGGAATATTCCCCAGACTCTGGATAAGGGTCTAGGCTGGAGCAGAACCATGAGCATCCCCTAGCCGGTGGCTAAGAATCCAAGCTGGATCAGGATTGTGAGCATCTCCCAGCCTCAGAATAAGGGTCTGGATTTTGTCAAGGCTCTTGGGAGCCTCCAATGTCCTCGCTCCCAGGATCCCAGAGAGGTGACACTCACAGCCTCATCCTGCTCCTGCGCCTGGGTGCCGACGATCTCCTCCACATAGTTGGCCGGGAACCAGAGCTGCTTCTTGCCCCCGTAGTCCCCCCGCCACCTGCAAGGGGTGAGAGGATCAAGGCGAGCGGACAGATTTTGGGGAGGGGGGGACAGGGGTGTCCCTGCTGCATGCGGTGCCAGGGGGTGGTTGGAGAAAGGGTGGGGGGACAAAGAAGGAGGCTGAGTTAAAACCCGCTGTGGGAATACCCGGGGTGTCCCCTCCATCTCCCGCCCACGGTGACACCCAAGTGACAGCCCTCACCAGCCACCGTCCTGCTTGTCCACGTTGTGGATGATGGCCTGCTTGCAGAATGACAGCTCGTCCTCCCGTTGTGCTTTGTAGTCATACAGAGCCTTCACCGTGCACTGGGGACACCGGGAAGAGGGACACGTGTGTCACCACCCAGCCCCTGGTGACACACTCAGCCCAGCCCCTCGAGCCCCCATTGTGGAGTGTGAGGGATCCTGACCCCAATTCATGGCATCACAGAATGTTAAGGGGCTGGAATAGACCTTAAAGGTGATCACATTCCAACCCATCCCACCATGGGCAGAGACACGTTCCACTAGATGCTCCAAGCTCCGTCCAACCTGGCCTTGGGCACTTCCAGGGAGGGACCATCCACAACTTCTCCATTCCAGTGTCTCACCACCCTCACAGTAAAAAATTTCTTCCTAACATCTAACCTGAATTTCCTCCATTTTGTATCTATTACTGCTTGACCTATCTGCCGTTCCTGACAAAAAGTGCCTCTCCAGCTTTCACTGGATAGGTTAGAGGGGACAGGAGGGCTGGAGGTGCCTGTGGTCCTTCAGGATCACCACATTCAGAGCCGATCAGGTTCCTTTTTTGGGATCCCCAGTTGTCTCACCTGGTGCACTGAAGGGTTAATCCTCTGATATTACCACATTCCCTGGAAAAAACCCCTCTGGGTTAAGTTTTCCTCTGTGTGGTCATACCTTGCAGCAAAGGGACAATTAAGGCAGCAGCAGTGCTGGACCATGGGATTGTAGGATCACAGGAAAGGAACCTTAGGGCTCCAGACCAGCCTCTTCCAAGATTAACTCCAAAATATGTCCAGTTACAAAACCCCACAAGGGTGGAGACTTAGACAACTCCAAGAACAACCAAGTCTCAAAAACCTCTGAGGATGGAGACTGTACTACCTGGGAGCTGACCCTAGAACTGCTTTTTAAGGGTTTCCCAGTGCAAAGGGACTTCCTTGCTGTTGGGGCAAACTTCTATGAGGTCCCTGCTCCAGGCTGGGGTCTCTCCAGCCCTGTCCTCCACCACACTGTGACAATGCTGTCACTGGATCTCAGACTGTCCCCAGGTGATGGTGATGTTGGCTGGGTCCAGCTCCAGCATCACTTGAGGGTCAAAGAAACGGAGCACAACTCAACCATTTCTCTGGTCAGCGAGATGCTGGGAGGTGTGGATGTGAGGAGGGACCATCCAGGAACCCTGGCACTCGGAATTGCCATATCCCACCACCCACCACCTCCCCAGGACACCAGCTTGGCCCCTTACCCTGGCCATTGGCATCTTGTTGGCCTCTACGTAGAAATGAGGGGTCCGCACCTCATACAGGGCTCCATAGTCCAGTTCCTGCAAGGAGAAATACCTGAGGGGGTCACCTGGCTGTGGGCAGGGCTATGAAGAGATGAGAGGAGGTTGAGTGGGATGTAATATCCCCTTGCAACTTGTTGGAAAAAGGAATTATGGTGGAGTTTTAATGCTGGGTGATGACAGTGTAACGAGCTTGGCTGGTTCTGGCTGGGCTCCAACCAAAATTCTGGAAGATGGTGGAGCTGAGGAGGGGGCTTGGTTTCCTATGGCACAGAACCCCCACCATCCCCACTGCTGGGAGAACTCACAGTGGTGCCCATCTTCTCGAGGGTCTCCTCGTTGATGGGGTAGCGCAGCTTCATCTTGCGGTACAGTGGGTGCTTCTCGTAGTAGCTGATGAGGTCCACGAGGCTCTCAAACTCAGCCGAGCTGCCCAGCATGAAGAGCCGCCCTTCCTGCTGGATGCGGCAGTGCTTGATCTTCCCCTCCGCCCTGGGGCCAGGAGAGATGGGAATGGGATGGGTGAGGGGTGGCCGAATCCTGGCTCCATGATGGGGATGGGCAGGAACTGATGCTTGGGGATGCCACCAAGGTGAACACCCCGAGGACGTCACAGAGAGGGTTTCCCCTTCATGACACCATCACGTGTCCCACTGTGTCACCCACAGCAAACCCCTGCCACCTAGCTCGGGGTCACAACAGACAAATTATCACAAATCCTCAGCTTAGCCAAGCCCAAGTGGCCTCGTGTGGCCCCACTCACCGGAAGGAGATGGCATAGGAGTTGGGCTCGCTGCGCTTCCGCACCAGGAATGCTCCATCCCGTGGGACCCGCATCAGCATGTGCTCGGCCTGGAGACGCGTCAAACTGGCGTGGTACCACCTGCCCAGGGAGAACATGGAGACAGGGGGCTGGCATCGGCATCTCCACACCCTGCTGGGGCTGGAGGAGGCCGGTGGACCCATGGGATTGAGGGGATGGGGATTGGAAGGATCCTCACTCTTTGCTCTCGTGGGCGTTGGGTTGGGGGACGGGGTCGGTGAGGCGCATCTCGAACTCGTTGCAGCGCAGCGGCACCTCCCGGTAGTGGCAGATGAGGCTGTAGAGGCTGTCGAAGACCAGGTTGTCTGTCAGGTAGAACTTGGTGGCGCCAGCCTCCTGCCTCGAGTGGATCCGGCAGTGCTGCACCCGGCTGGACCTCCTGCCATGGGGGTGGGAGAAAGCCAAGTCAATCTGGGTCCACATCTCCACCATCCCACACTTTGGGGTCTGCACAAAAAGGTGACATTTCCCCAAAAAAGCCATTCCAGCCACCAAACCAGGCACTGACTGGAGGGTCACCCAGGGAAGGTGGGATCCTGCCTCCCTGATGGAGCTCCTACCAGAAGGAGAGGGTGTAGTCGCCCACGAAGGTCTCGCTCTCGCGCACCAGGAAGGTGCCGTCTTTGCCGCCCGTCTCGGTGCAGTACTCGTGCAGCAGCTTCTCTGCAATCTGTCGCCCGTCACGGCCACCCCCGAGCTTGCCGTGGAACCACTTCTCCGTGAAGTGCAGCTCGTTGTTGTTGAACTCCTGCAAGTTCATCCCAAAGTGGGTGTTGTCACCCTGTCACCCTCCCCACAGAGTTGTCACCTCGCCCTGTGGGCGTGTCCTGCCCCTCACGCACCTCCTTCTGCTCCACCTCCTCTTCATCCTCGTTGAACTGGTAGCGGGATGTCTCCTCTGAGTAGTAAATCTTGTTGCTTGTCAGGACAAAATAATGAGGGCTCCAGGTCTGGGAAGGAGGAAGAGCATTGGTGGGGTGAGGAAGAGTATGACACGAAGGGATGGAGCTTTGGGATGGGGTTTTTAATCCCTTTCTTCCCCTTTACAGCATAGCAGTGGTCTAGGAGAGCCCATCCCAAACCCCACTGTCTGACAGATCCCACTCAGCCCCTGAGGGCCTTCCTTACATGGTCGATGGGGTCTTCAAGGTAGAGAATTCCATTCTTGATGGAGTTGCTGATGTCGTTCTCTGAGTAACTGGCGGTGGAGACCTCCTCATACAGGTTCCCTTCAACCAGTTTCTTGTGCTGGGGGACACCAAGGGAGGGGAGCTCAGTGGTGGCCATGGGTCACACTGACCTCCCAACCCTCAGGATCAACTTCCCACAGGTGCCTTCCCACCATCCCTTGCTCCCCTTGACCATCTCTTGGTGCAGAACCCAACACAATCTGTGTCCCTCCTGCAAAGAGGGGTTTTGCCTGCTCCACACCTTGATTAGGATTTTTTTCTTGAGCTGGGTGGGTGAGGGCAACTCATCGGCGTTGATGTCCACTGGCTTGGTGAGGAGCATGTCCCCAAAAACCTTCTTGAAGTGACAGGCCATGTTCCTCTGCTGGACAATGCTGCAGTGGTCTTCAATGGAGAGAATGATGGGGAACCTGGAGCAAGCAGGTGGGAATGGTGGCCTCAGATGAAGGTGAGGGAGATTTTCCCAGAATTTAGAGATCACTGGGGGAGCTGGGGCTTACTCAGAAGTGACGAAGGCGTGCTCCTTGATGGTGTGCAGCACATCCAGGAATTTGATCTTGGAGGTCAGTGTGTGGCCGTGGTAGATGATGGGGAGATCGTCCGGGCCGTCCCAGCAATCCACTGAGTAGGAAAACACCTTGGTTAATTCATGTTTGCCATCAACTACATGCTGAGAACTATTTTTTGAGCACCCAAATTACAGGGAAAGTTCCTGTGCCCTGGTGGCATGGGATGGGACAGGGAATAGTCTGTTTGATGGGACATGAGGGGTTCCAGCATCCCTGTGAAGGGCTGGTGGGACTCACACTCGATACAGCGGCAGCCCATCCGCAGGCACCGGGCGTACGCCTCCAGGGAGGACTCACTGGAGAACTGGTCTCCTGTCAGGTACCTACAGAGGAGAGACAAGGATGATGGGATGCTCACGGATGTCCCTGAGGAACGCCCACGAGAGGGAAAATTCCTTACGTGTTGTGGGATGAGGAGATCCAGTACTGGGACAAAGGGTGGTTCATCTCCTCAGGCACCACACGCTCGTACTTAGCATCCATCACCATGTTTTCCTTGGAGAAGAGGTATGTGAGGAACTAGGTGGGGAGAAGCAGAGAGGTCAGAGCCTGATGGTGCCGGGGAGATCCCTGTGGGGACACTGTGTGGGGCCACCCACCTCATCCAGCTGGAAGGAGGGCTCCGACGCGTCGTTGGAGCTCTCCTTGAGGTAGGAGCACATGTAGTCCCGCACCACGCCCACGTCACTGGCCCAGGATTCCTGGGATACAAACACGGCTGTTGTTAGGGGGGGAACTGGGCTGGAGCATCCCATGTGGGCTCCTTAGGCTGCAGAGTTCTCAGGGAAGCCCCACCTTCTGGTCATGCAGCAGGAACTTCTGGAAGTCGTAGAGGGACACTTGGCACAGCTCAGGGCGGTCCACATTCCTGGGACAAGGAGCAGCCACCAGTGAGGAGCAGGAGAAGGATTTGGGATAGATCCCATGGCAGAGTTGAGGCCATCAGTGCCCATCTGCAGCTCAGCCTCCCCATGACCCCCATTCCCACCAGTCCCTCCACCCTGTGACTGGGAGAGGCTGGCACCAGCTGGAACGTGCAGTGTTGTCCAAGGATACTGGGAGAAGGGGAGGGTGAAATGTCCCTACATCCCTGGCAGCTGCTCCATCTCCCATCCCTTCCCACCCCTTCTCCCATTTCTGCTCCTATCCTTGCTTCTATCCCAGCTCCCATCATTGCTCCCATCCCTTCTGCACCCATATTCCCATTCCTTCTCCCACCCCGGCTCCCATCATTGCTCCCATCCCTTCTGCACCCATATTCCCATTCCTTCCCCCCTACCCTCTCCAATCCCTTCTCCCATTCCCATTCTCTGCTCTGCCCCACAGCCTGGCTGTATTTCCCACTCTATGGATCCAACTCTTGGAATATTGACTGGGGTGGGAGCTGGGAACTCACCGCAAGGGGAAGGAGAGCTCCAGCTGCTCAATGACCTGGAAGGCAGAGAAGGAGTCTGGGCTTAGCTGGAGGGGGACACATCCCTCCAGAATGAGGACATTTGGGAGGCCAAAACATGGATCTTACCGATTTCTGGGCATCAAACATCAGGTTTTTGTAGAACTGGATGAAGTGGGAGAAAGTCATCTCATTCCTGGCTTCCACTTCCTGTGGGAAACGGGGCTGGATGAGAGTGGGTCCACTCAATTGGAACCAGGGACACCATGGTGGCCCCAGCCCATGTGGGGCAGGTTGAAGAGCATGTCCCTCCTAGCTGGGGTGTCCAGAGGGTCCTTACCACGAGTTTATCCCGCAGGAATCTCATGTTGGGAACGCGGTAGTTGACCTGGGGTAGCATTGCCTTCAGGTCCTTCACTGTGATGCTGAAAACCAGAGGGAAAACCAGAGTCAGGGTACTGCCAGATCCCTGGATGAGTCTCAGCTCCCAACACCAAGGGTCCCACCCCAAATCTTGGTGCCTGGCATAGGGATCCCACCCTCCTGGCCTGTGGATCCCTGCTATGGCACAGGACCCAGGGAAACTGTAGATGTCTCATTCTGGGAGGTATCCAAGGCCAGGCTGGATGGGGCTTGGAGCAACCTGGTCTAGTGGAAGGTGGAACTAGATGATTTTTAATGTCCTTTCCAACTCAAACCATTCCATGATTCCATGTTTCTGAGATTAATTACGTGGTGTCTGGCATGAGTGTGAGCAGAGGGACAAGGAGAGGAAGTGCATCCAAGAACCAAATGGGCATTCTTAAGACATCATCCCACTTGGAGGTGATGCCCATTCCCATTCCCATAATAATTTAAGTCCAAATTCTCTTGGTTTGGGAAGATAATTATGGGCTGCATTAATGGCCTGGCCCCTCTGGCACTGGTGAAAATGTGTAACTGGGGATGGATCCCAGTGGTCCTCACAGTCACAAGGATGTGACCTGCACCCAATCTCTGATTTTTGGTGCCCTCAAGCATCTGAAAAACCCTGGTGCTCCCTTGTCCCACAGACCTCTCCCCCAGCCTGGCTCAACTCCAGATTTGGGATGCAACAGGGGGAATATGGTTCTGTCCAGCTGAACTCACTGTGCTGGTGGCACTCACCTGCCTTCCCTGGCCCGGTCCATCCCATCAAACTGTTTCCGTAGCCACCTGGGAAGAAAAGGATGGACAGACAGTGCTCAATCCCAAAGAGGCCCAAGCCCAGGGCAGGTTTTCTTCCCAAAACAGGGACCAGGAAATGGGATCTGCTGGTCCTTCCTCACCTCTCAATCTGCAGTGGGGTCTGGGCTCTCTGGGTGTCAGCCACCAGCCAGTTGAGCCCTGTTATCCATAGGTTGATGTCCTCCTCGCAGAAAGCTGTTGGAGGAAGAGGAGGGCGATGAGGTTAGGATAGGGATGATGGGATGTTGGGAAGGGGGTGGGACAGGACACAGGAAATGGAGAAGGATTCAACTCACCAGCCACGCTGAGTGTCCGCAGCCTGAAGTCCATCCCATAGAGGATGATGAAGCACATGGTGAAGTCCAGCTTGCGAGCATCCTCTGGGTAGCGCTCGAAATCCCGGGAATTCTTCCCCAGGCGGATCTCCTTGATCTCCCGAATGTCGACTGCAGGGAGAGAGGAACGTGAAACTGTCCCCTGCCACCACAGCCTCATGTGAGTGGTTCAGGGAAGTGGGAATTCCAGGAGGACATGAGTCCTCTGGAGAACCTTGTTGCCAGGATGGGATACCCTCAGGAGTGTGTGATGGAATTACGGGTGCTGTGGCCACGTGTCTTTGAGGGTGACACGTCCCCAGTGTCCTCTAGTGATGTGCAATGGCATCATGGGTATGGCATGTCCATTAAGGGAACCATGATCCCAAGATGGGATGTCCCTGTGGCACTGCCTGCTGGAGTGGGACAGCACCAGGGTGTCATGGCCTTGTGTCCTCCAGGGATCAGTATCCCAGGATGTCCCCAGGACGGGGTGTCCCAGGATGTCCCCGGTATGGGGTGTCCCTGGAGTGCTGCTGCAGCTGAGTGCACCACCATGGATGCCACGGCCACATGTCCTCCAGGGAACTGTGTCCCCAGGATGGGGTGTCTCCATGGCACTGCCCATTGGAGTGGGATGGCACCAAGGTGTCATGGCCTTGTGTCCTCCAAGGATCCATGTCCCAGGATGTCCCCAGGATGGGGTCCTTGCAGTGTTGCTTCAGCTGTGTGAGAGGACCAGGATGACACAGCCACGTGTCTTCCAGGGATCCGTGTCACAGGATGTACCCAGGATGAGGTCCCTGCAGTGCTACTACAGCTATGAGAGGACCAGGATGACACAGCCACATGTCCTCCAGGGATCTGTGTCCCAGGATGTCCCCAAGATGGGGTCCCTGCAGTGTTGCTACAGCTGTGTGAGAGGACCAGCATGACATAGCCACATGTCCTCCAGGGATCCGTGTCCCAGGATGTCCCCAGGATGAGGTCCCTGCAATGCTCCTGCAGCTGAGTGACAACACCATGGATGTCACAGAAAGGTCTCATCCAGGGATCTGTGTCCCAAGGACAGGGTGTCCCTGCAGCCCTGCCTCCACGTGCTTGATGGCCCCCATCCCTGTGTGTCCTCCAGGAACTCATGTCCCCAGGACGTGGCATCCCAGCAGCGCTGCCCACTCTTTTCCCAGCTTTGTGGCTGCCACGCATCCTCCAGGCTCATCCCACCCCATCCCAACCAGCAAACCTCCAGCCACCTTGTCCTCCCCAAGCCAGACCCTGCGCTGGGATAGGCTGAGCTCATGTTTTCCTTGGAGAACTCTTCCCAAAAGTGGCAATTTGGAGCCCCAGCAGCCGGGACCGCAGGGCGTTGCTTTCCTGCTGCTCTGCTCCCTCATTATCCCGCTAAATAAAGCTCCAACAGCGGCGGCAGGGCCGGGTTTCCGGACCACGCTCTTCCTCACTGCTACTCCACCAAGGGACATTTCCAATTTTCCCAGTGGACACATCCCACTGGGAGCAAGAATAATAACATAATATTAGGAACAACACACAAAGTTGTTCTTGATCCCACAACCGTCACCCCCCAGGCAGATTTGTCCTCTGGGAAAGAGCCACCGACACCGGAAAGGGCTTTGTGTGACCCAGGGCGGCCGGACCACCCCGCCAGGGGTATTGTCCTGCCGAGGAAATGGGTCATTTCCCGGAGAATTTCCAGCCCGGCTGCGTTTCCGATGTGGTGGTGGGGAAGGCTGCAGACGTGCCTTGGTGGAAACCCTCAGCCGAATCCAAAGAGGGGATCCAAAGGGGAAAGAAAAGCTGAATGCAGGGAGGAATAAGGGATGGGGGGAGGAATTGGGCTGATTAAGCAAGAAAAGAGGGGAAGAATAGTTTTTCTTGGCGGAAAAGCTCCAGAAAACAGTGGAGGCTTTATCCAGCCTTCTTTTGCTGGATGACTGCAAGCCAAATTTCACGGATCAGGGTGGGATTTTAGCACAAGTGACACACAGGAGCTCTGCACTCCAGCACGAGCTTTGTTTTGGGACAAGATCTCAAGGAAAGAAACTCTGTTGTCACTGGTGGCTCTGGTGGCTTGGAGCAAAGTCTCTTCCATAAGAACAGGCAGATTTTGGGGATAAAAACGGGTTTATAGGTTAAAAAGCAGCCACTCGACCCCAAACCTGCCCATCCACAGGATGCCAGGGAGTGGTGAGAAGCCAGTGGCTACCATGGCTTTGCTAACAAGTTGCAATGCTGCTACTCCTTGGATTTAACTCCTCCAGGATCTGGCCTTGCACCTGAACTCTGAGAGCTGTTCCTAATTCCAGGAATGGTTTGTATCAGAAGGGACCTTAAAGATCATCTCATTCCAACCCCTGCCTTGGGTAGGGACACCTTCCGCTAGACCAGGTTGTTCCAAGCCCTGGCCTTGGACACTTCCAGGGATCCAGGAGCACCCACAGCTCCTCTGAGCAATCTCTGCCAGGGTCTCACCACCCTCACAGGGAAGAATTCCTTCCCAATATCCCATCTATCCCTGCCCTCTGCCAGTGGGAAGCCATTCCCTGTGTCCTCTCCCTTCATCCCTTGTCCCAAGTCCCTCTCCAGCTCTCCTGGAGCCCCTTTAGGCCCTGGAAGGGGTCCTGAGGTCTCCCTGGAGCCTTCCCTTCTCCAGTATGGACATTCCCAGCTTTCCAGAGCAGAGGGGCTCCAACCCTTGGAGCATCTCCATGGCTTCCTCTGGACTCACTCCAGCATCTCCATCCTGCTCTTGGACCCCAGAGCTGGAGGCAGCTCTGCAGGTCTCAGGGGCAGAGGACAGAATTCCCATTTTCCTGCTGCCTATGCTGTGGGATGAACCGAAGACATGGGGAATTTCTGGGCTGCCAGCAGCAGTTTTTCATTCACCAACACCCCAAAATCCTTTTCCCCCCTAGGGCAAACAGCCCATTTCCATGGAAAACCAGGGGAAAAGGGAGCGGCGAGGGGCTGCACAATGCACCCGAGCAGCAGCTTCCTGGAAACCACATCTGCAGCGGATTTGCCTCGATCCTGTCAGAACTCTGTCTCCAAACTCCTCCCCGCATTGTCTCCATTGTCCTGGGCGATTAAAACACTCTGGAAGTCGGTTCCAGCTGCGAAAATCCCTTTTCTTTTCTAATGCAAAGCGAGCAGCGTGGTGCAAAAAAAGATTTGGAATGGTGGGGAGATGATGGAGGAGCAGGTTCTGCCCAGTGGGATTTTAGGGATGCTGAGAGCCTGGGAGATTTTTTTTCAGGCATTAGGAGGGAAGCAAAGGGGTTGGAGGGAATGGCTGTGCTGGGAATTCCTGTTGGCCTGGGCTGGGGTCATCCCTTTTTGCAGGATGCGGCAGCTCAGACCCTCCTGGACAGGGGAAATTGGAAGACCATATCCTGCCGGGATCCTGTGGTGTGGTTTAAAACCTGGAATAAAATATTTCCTCCTTGTCCAACAGTGATAAATCCCAACGGGATTTTCTCCTCCCAAAAAAGTCCTGACCCTAATTATTTGCCATTAACTAGGCTGGAGGTGTCATCAAACTACCTCTCCAAAATCCTCTTGGATTTTTCACACTGCCTTCATCCCCCTTTCTTTTAATTTCTTGTAAAGATCCCATTTTGGGGCTGTTTTTCACCAGATTCCTTGCACTGGGAACTGGGGTCTGCTGAGGGTGACTAGCTGGAAGCCCTCCAGGATAAAGTTAATTTTGGAGGCCACACTCCAGGCATTCCCAGGCATGGACACGATCCCAGGCATGGGCACATGGACACGTGTCCAGAGGCTGCTTAACAAAGCGTGTAATTATCCTGGGGGTCCAGGGGAGAGCCAGGATCCGTGTCCTGCCCCTGACAGTCCCTAACAGAGACATCAGCACTTCCCACTAATCCCTCTCCAAGCAGGATGCTGGCTTGAAGGGGGGGATTTAAAATGGTCTGGGCAGGCATGAGGTCTGGGAGATCCTGGTACTTCCATAAAATCACAGAGAGTGGGAAGAGAGGGATGGACCAGGGGTTGAGGATGCTCCAGTCCAGCACCAGGATGGGGATTTCTCCCACTCCAGACGAGGAAAAGTGAATGGTGGGATGGGATGGCCGGATTGCACATTTCCAGAAGGATTTTCATCCTTTTTTCATCCTTCTGGATGACCTTGGAGGATGCCTAGTCATTCCCATGGGCGAGATTGAGCTGTCGTATGGGAAAAGACAGATCCTAAGGCTCCAGAGGGGAAACTGAGGCACAGCATCTGAGCAACCCAAGATCCTGACCTGGCAGTGCAGAGAGCTTCCGGAAAAAACAAGGAGCTGGAAATGCATTATTCCGTGACTGGATAACAAGTTCCTCTCCATGAGGACCTAAAATACCTCTCCAAAACTGGGTGCCTTCCTCCCATCACCTGCTCCCACAGATCTGCTCCTGTATCCAGAAAGTCTGGACAAGCACGGATCCTGCTCATGCCTGTGCTCAGCTCTGAGTGCCACCCTCCTTTTCCTGGCTCAAAGCTGGAATTCCACCTTGGGATCAGCACCTCCAAGCAGGAGCTGAAGCTTCCTGGGGATTTTCCTGGATCTTGCAGATAATCAGCAGTGGGTGGTGATTTTAGGGGGGGGGTCATTGGTGATTTTGGAGGAGCCTCTCCAGGAAAAAGGTACCGCCCAAACCTCTGGGGTGGGTTTTGCCATCATGCAGGTGAGGTGATATCCCAAAACTGATTTCCTTCCCTGCACAGAGATGTGGGATGAGGTGATGGTGTAGCTCCATGGCACCCCAATCCCAGCTTCCTTCAACTGGATTTTTTTAGCTCAAAGCTTTGAGGTAATGAGCACCAAGACATGGAGCCCCAACAATTCCCACTGTTGGGAGAACATCCCAACAACCTCCTAACCACTGGTGAATCCACATGGAAGGGTGATTTTTATGGATGCTCCAGTGGGGTTTTGGGGTTAAAAAAGCACCATGAGCAGGAACAGGGATGGCCATTCTTTTCCCTCCTTGCCAGGGAGGATATAAATCCGTGGGGATGAAACAGAAGCAGCTTGATCCCACAGAACAACTTCCAAGGTGGGATGGAGGAGGTGAGGGATGCTCAGCCCCAGCAGCTCCTGCTTTTATGGGAATCACCCCGTGGCCAGGCACCCTGACAAAGTAGGACATTCCACAGGGGTGGGTATCCCACCGTGGTAGGACATTCCATAGGGGGAGCATCCCACCGTGGTAGGACATCCCCCTGTGGCCAGGAATTCCACAGCCAGTCACCCCACCATGGTAGAACACACCACCACATCCAGGAACCCCCACAAACAGTCACCCCACCACTGTAGGACATCCCATCAAGACCAAGCACCCTATAACCAGTTACCCCACCATGGAAGGACATCCCACCACAGCCAGGAACCCCACAACCAGTTACCCCACCACTGCAGGACACCCCAACACAGTCAGGCACCCCACAAACAGTTACCCCATCATGGCTGGGAAACCCAGCATGCCCAGAAACCCCCCCAGCCAGTCACCCCACCACTGTAGCACACCCCAACAGACCCAGGCACCCCACAACCAACTACCCCACCACCGTAGGACATGCCACAAAACCCAGGCACCCCAACACATCCAGCACCCCACAATCAGCCCCCCACTACATCAGGACATCCCAACACATCCAAGCACCCCACAACCACTTACCCCACTGTGGCAGGACACCCCAACATGTCCAGAACACCCCCAGCCAGTCACCCCAATACAGCTCAGCATCCCACCAGCACATCCCCAGCCCCCCAACACCGCTGCCACTGATACTCGCCAGTTCTCCCCAATCCTCCCAGTTCCCCCCCAAACCT
Source organism: Agelaius tricolor (assembly GCF_023055355.1). Lineage (NCBI taxonomy): Eukaryota > Metazoa > Chordata > Aves > Passeriformes > Icteridae > Agelaius > Agelaius tricolor. The sequence goes on along the minus strand of NW_027269262.1, from coordinate 95,035,787 downwards.
CCCTGTCCTCCCAATCCTCCATGTCCCCCCCAATCCTCTTTGTCCCCCCGATACTCACTGTCCCCCTCCACCTTCTCGGGCGTCCGGCTCCAGATGATCTGGCGCGTCTCCAGCTTCACCTGGAAGGTCCTTCTCTCCGGCCTCTGCGACTTCTTCTGGTAGAACAAGGTGAGGACGGTGCCCATCTCCAGGCAGCGCAGGATCCTGCCCATGTCCCCCGGCTCCATCCTGGTGTCCTCCAAGAAGCCATTGACGCTGTTGAGCCTGGCCATGGACATCTTCACTGCTCGGCCATCGCCCGGCGGAGCCGCACAGCCGGGATTGTCTCATGCAGGAGAGGACGGAACCAAAGGGCCGAAAGCTTCCCCTGGGGATTTTTCTGGGATCGCCCCGGGCGTGGGTTTTCCTCTACGGACGAGCGGAGCACGGCCAGGACACGCAGCCTCCGGGATTGGCGACAGCGGGGAGGAAAAGGCCGGGCTGGAGGTACCGTGACCTTCGTGTCACCAAGGCTGGATCCGGCCCTGGCGCTGGCATCCAGTGGCGGTGGGAAAAGACAACGCCGGCCTTGCTTGCGGATGAGTTTTTGGATGTGGGGAGGAGGAAAAAAATCCAGCCCCAGAAAAAAAAAAAAAAAAGGAAAAAAAAAAAAAGCCAAGTCACCCCAAAAGTGATGGTGGTGAGGTGGCAAAAATCCTCCTCCTCCTCCTCCCTCTCTCCCCGGCCTCCGGGCCGAGCGGGGCCGGGGTTTGGGAATGGGGTGTCGGAAGGTGTTTGGGAAGGTTTGGGGAGCAAGCGGGATGGCGGTGGGAAGGGATGTGGGATGCGGGGTTGGGGTGGTCGGTGGTGGGTGGGGAGGTGGGATGGGGGGGAGAAGGGGAGGGGGTTCCCACCGCCCGCCCGCCCGCCCGCCGCCCCTTTTTTTTTTTCCCTGCTGCTCCTTAATTTCGGGCTGATGAAATGGACGCCCGGAGGAAACTGCAATCACACATGGCCGGAAAGAGATCAGAAAGGAATTTAAAAAAAAAAAAAAAAAAAAAAAAAGATCTTGGAGAAAGGAAAATGCGAGCCGGGGGAGGAGGGGGGGGGGGGGTGTTTGTGTGGAAAAGATGGCTGAGGGTGACATCTAGAGGAATTCCAGATGGGAATCGCATTTGGGGGTGGGGGGGTTATCCCGGCACAGGGGGCACCCTGGGATGGGACTGGCACCCTTTTCCTGGGTGGAAAAGTGGGGGTTTTTTTTGGGAAAAAAAGGGGTTAAAGGAAAGCAGCTGCCGTGGGTTTAGTTCCTGGCTGTCCCTTAGCTGATCTGGGAATGAAGCTCCAGGAGGGATCGGGATTGGAATCACTTCTGTCATGAGTTTTGTCCAGCCTCAGCTCGATGGGAAGGGGGTGGGAAGTGCAAGGTGGGGAAGGAACATATGGGAGGCGGGGGGGGGGGGGGAAGGCAGCAGGGCACAGGGATTGGTGTCACAGCCCCTGTTTTGTCCCTTTGATGGATTCTGGGTGGGAAAAGACCAGCTGGTGCTCTGGGAATTGCGCAGGGATTTGGGGGAGGCAGAGGGTGAGAGGGGATCAGGGTTGACAGGGGATTCTTTCCTGGCTCCACCCTTTGGGAATTTGGACCAGAAGGGGATTTTGTGGTGCTGGCTCTCCCTGGGGAATATTTGGGATCCTAGTGATGGATGCTATAGGAGTGCCAGTGATGGATGCTCAAGAACTTGGGGATCCCAGTGATGGAGGCTCAGGAACCCAGAGATCCATGTCCCAGGCTCATCCCACAGTGTGGGCAGGAGGAAAAGGGGGAATTCTGCCCCTCTGCCTCGCTCAGGTGAGACCCCACTTGAAGAGCTTCCTCCAGCCCTGGGTTCCAAGAGCAGAAGGATGTGGAGCTGTTGGAGCAAGTCTAGAGGAGGCCACAGAGATGCTCTGAGGGCTGGAGCTCCTCTGCTCTGGAGCCAGGCTGGGAAAGCTGGGAATGTCCAGCCTGGAGAAGGCTCCAGGTAGACCTTGGAGCCCCTTCCAGTGCCTGAAGGGGCTCCAGATGAGCTGGAGAGGGATTTGGGACAAAGGATGGAGGGACAGGACACAGGGAATGGCTTCCCACTGCCAGAGGTCAGGAATAGATGGGATATTGGGAAGGAATTCTTCCCTGTGAGGGTGGTGAGGGGCTGGAATGGAATTTCCAGAGCAGCTGTGGCTGCTCCTGGATCCCTGGAAGTGTCCAAAGCCAGGTTGGATGGGGCTTGGAGCACCCTGGGATAGTGGAAGGTATCCCTGCCTGTGGCAGGAGGTTGGAACTGGATGCCCTTCAAAAATCCCTTCTAATCCAAATTGTTTTGTGATTCCATGACTCCAGTGGGGCTGGATGGCCATGGAGCAGGTTTGCACCACCTGGCAGTAGCTCAGTGAGGATTGGGATATTTAGGATTTTACCTCCATGAGGATTGGAATTGCAGAGAGACAGAGAAAAATATCTCCATCTTTCTACTGTCTGCCTGCAAATCTCCACTTCCCCAAAGAACTTGTGGACATACAGGGTGGAAAGGAGATCGTGAAGGGATTTTATTTTCCTTGCTTTATCCATGAATTAACTTCTGTTTCCCCCTCCTCCTCTGGAGCAGAATAAGCTTTTGTTCAGGGCAATAAGCTGCAGAGATAGTGGCTGCTTGTGTTTATGTTTTCCATTTCCAGGCAAATCCCATTTCAGAGCCCCCCTGAACGCCAGGCTGGGAACTGAACATCCCGATCGGAGCGAGCTGCGGTGGATGGAGGATCAGAATAGAAGATTGTTTTTCCACATGGGGCTGAGCAGCCAGGGTTTGGCTTCTGATGTCCATCCAAAACACGTGGGTGGGGAAGGAATGCTCTGTTTTCAGTCAGCAATGGAATCACTGGTTTAATTTTAGCCTCTCCGGAGCAAAGCTTGAAGAAAGGAGTTCCCAGAGCAAAGCACCCTACGGAGGCTGGAGGGGGAAGAGGAGCTGGAGTCTCCATGAGGCCCCCAGGAACAGTGGTGTGCCCCCAAGCTGGTGCTGCTGAGCACCCAAAATTCATGGATCTTCTTAAAAACCTGGATGTGACTCATCTGTGCAGGTCAGGAGAAGCGCTGGGACATCCTGGAGCTGTTGGGAGGACAAGGAGAAGCCATGGATGTGCCAAGCTCCATCAAAAGGTGCCCCACCAATACACAGGGAGCTTCAGTGGGTGAAATGTCAGGAAAAATTGGTCCCAGGAGGAATCTAGCAAATTTCATTCCCTCTGTGACTTTTGGATGTGCATCGACCTCTGTTTTGCTGAGTGGTGCTGCCCACAGAACTCCAGAGATCCAGCTGGGAGAGGAATCAGGTAAAAAAAATGCCAGGAAGGTCTGGAAAATTCACTTCCTTCTTCCTGAACATCCTTCCCTCTCATCCAGGGCTTGCAAAGGAGCATCTGATGCCACTTTGCCCTCAGCTTTTCCAGCAAAAGCCACGGCTCAGATTGTCAGGAAGTTTGCTTCCCCTCTCTTTCGTGCTGTTGTGAAATTTCCTTAAACCAAAAGGATTTGCAAATGTTTTTTGACAGGAACACTGGAGCAGCAGGTCCTGCAAGGTGGGAATTTTGCAATGGCAGCTGGTGGTGTAACTGCATTAAATTGGGATAAAACCAGATCCCTGGATGGCCACATGCTCCTGGAAGAGTTCTGCTGGGCAATGCTGACCATCCAAACCATATTCCCAATCCAAATATTTACAATTGGCAGTGTATGGATTTTTTTCCCAACCTTTCCAAGCAGGGAAAAGTCCAAGGCCCAAGCACTTGGGGAGCAAAGTCCTCTCCCCTTCACAGCTGAAGTTGGATCAATACAAATGTTTTCACATGAACAAATATTTTTGGGAATTCTGCCACGGTTTCCTGTTGGATTGATTCTATCCCTCTGAATTGGCAAGGGAAAAGCCATGATTCCATTGCCAGGCTATGGTGGAGTCATATCACAATCATGGAATGGTTTGGGTTGGAATGGACCTTCAAATTCACCCAGTTCCACCCCTTGCCATGGGCAGGGACACCTTCCCCTGTCCCAGGTTGCTCCAAGCCTCATCCAACCTGGCTTTGGACACTTCCAGGGATGGGGCAGCCACAGATTTTCTAGGAATTCAATCCCAGCCCCTCACCACCCTCACAGGGAGGAATTTCTTCCCAGTATCTCAGCTATCCCTGCTCTCTGGCAGTGGGAAGCCATTCCCTGTGTCCTATCACTCCATCCCTTGTCCCAGGTCCCTCTCCAGCTCACCTGGAGCGCCTTCAGGCACTGGAAGGGGCTCCAAGGTCTCCCTGGAGCCTTCTCTTCTCCAGGCTGTACATTCCCAGCTTTCCCAGCCTGGTTCCAGAGCAGAGGGGCTCCATCCCTTGGAGCATCTCCATGGCCTCCTCTGGATCTGCTCCAGCAGCTCCACATCCTTTTACTGTTGGGGACCCCAGAGCTGGGTCCTGTGAATCTCTGTGGGTTCCTTTCCTCACTCAGTAAGGGAAACTCATTTTGCCATTGGATGTCACAGCCCCCACGATCCCATTCCCAAAGAGCAGAGGATTTAGGATATTTTTGGATTAATTGATTTGTAGCTGAGGTTTTTGATCCATGGTTGGTCCTTCTGCCTCCATGGAATTGCCAAATGAGCCATCCAGGATTCAGTGGTTGAACAAAGAGGAGAAAGAAGAGGATTTGCTCTCTCTCCCCACTTGAAATACCTTGGAAGAGAATTCCTACTGGGAATGACAATGACATGGAAGCACAGAGATCATGCCTCTGGTCTCTCCCTTTCCCAAACATGTGGATTCAGGTCTGCGTGCAGCTCCTGCCTTGGCAGTGCCACTGGAGGCAAGAAACATGCCCAGAAAACAGACACCACAACACAAAACCAGCACCCACTCAATAAATGACAGCAGCTTTTCCTTTAGGATCCTGCAGCCATTTCTTCTCCCATTCCTGACATTCTCCTCTCTGTTTTCCATCTAACTCAGGAGACATCTCCTTCCCTTGAGCCCTACTCTGGAGTCTTGCTGTTATCAGCAAAAAAATGTGAGTCGAGAGTTTGTTTGCCCTTGGGAAGCACTTTTTTTTTTCCCCATTGGAGTTAAAATAGGAAAAACATTTTGTAGAAGAAGCAGATTTCTTCAGTGTTAAATAATTGCTGAGCTCCTCTCAGAGCTGGGGCTGTGTCCATGGATTTCTGCAGGAGTGGGAGGAAGGGTTTTTAGTAGGGCCTGGAGCGACAGGATGAGGGGTGATGGATTTAAACAGAGAGGGGAGAGGTTTAGATTGGAGATGAAGAAGAAATTGTTCACTGCAAGGATGGTGAGAGGCTGGATCAGGCTGCTCAGGGAATTTGTGCATGCCCCATCCCTGGAAATGTTGAGAAGAAGAAAGGGGAGAAGGGGAAGGAGAAAGAAACAAAGAAAAGGAGAAGGAAAAGGAGGATGGGGAGGAAGAGGAGGAGAGAAAGACGGGAGGGAGAAATAAAAAGGAGAGGGAGAAGGACGGGAGGAAGAGGAGGAGAAGGAGAAGAAGGAAGAGGAAGAGGAAGAGGAAGAGGAAGAGGAAGAGGAAGAGGAAGAGGAAGAGGAAGAGGAAGAGGAAGAGGAAGAGGAAGAGGAAGAGGAGGAAAAGTCCTGCAGCCAGATCACATCCCATGAGTCCATGCCATGGATGGTGCTGGCACAGCAGGGAATGGGTCACTCACCTCCAGACTCTTCCCAATCCTTCAGGAAAAGGATGCAGGGAACAACCACTGACCTTGGGACTACGCAGGTTTTAAACCTTCGGTCTCTTGATTTCCCACTTCCTCCTGAATTCTCTCCCATTTTTTTTACACTTTAATTAAGGCATCTCCCTGAAATCTTGACACAACAATCACAGAGACTCAAGAGTGCTGGAAGACATTCCAGGAAATCTGTGGCTGCCCCATCCCTGGAATTGTTCCAGGCTGGGTTGGACAGGGCTTGGAGCAGCCTGGGATAGTGGAAGGTGTCCCTGCCCATGGAAGGGGGTGGAATTCCATGACTCTGAAGGTCCCTCCCAACCCAAACCATTCCATGATTCCATGATGTCCCACACATGCTGTTCCTGCAAATGGATCCCTGGGTGTTTCAGGATCCAGGGATCCTCTGGCACACTTGTCACTGGATCTGCACTGGGATAATATTTGAGGACATTGAAAGGATTTATTTTTGGGCTAAATTAGATAATTTAATTCCTCTTCCCTGTGTTCCCTTCCCTGGGATGTTTACTCACTCAAAACCCTGCACTTGTGTTTTTTTGGGTTTTTTTTCCCTCTTTAAAAAAAATTAAATTAAACTTCCAAAGTGTCATAGAAACTTAGTGCTGTGAATTAAAAGTGCCATGAATTCTTTTTGAATATCTTGCTTGTGACAGGAATGGGTTGGAAAGCCAGAAAAAAAAAAAAAAAAAGAAGAAGTTTCTTTTAATATTTTAACATCTTCATCTGTCCTTTGCCCTCTGCACAAATCCCAGGGGAGATTTCTGCCAGCTGCTTGTCCCGAGGCAGGATGCTCCTCTTTATTCCCTGGAGAAGATCCAGTTCATGCTTAAAATGCTGTTTCTCCTCTGGATACCCCCATCCCAAAGCTCTCCCGATGGAAAACATCCAAAGGATGACCCCAAGTGGTCCAAGATCCTCCAAAGTTTGCATTTTCTCCTTACAAATTTTGGTGTAATTGGTAAAACAGCTTTGAGTTTGCCTTTTCTCAAGGCTGGATTTTGTGGGAGTGGTGGATCCACGGCTTCCCTGGGTTAAAAATGAGCTTTTCCTCCACGTGTGCTGAATTAATTTCAATTCAGAGCAGCTCGTTCTGAGCTCTTTTATGCAAAGCACTCGACTCCCTGTGCCAGCACAAGGGAGGGAAGGAGCAGCTGGGAGTGGAGGAGGATTTTTTTTGGTACAAGTGCCAATTCCTGTCAGTTTAAAGCCATTATGAAACTCTGGGTGGGATTTGGGATCAATTGAAGCTGATCTGAGGCCGCCCAAAGGGAGGAGATCTGTCATTCCTGCCTGCCTGGCTCCCAGCCTGTTCCCATGTGTGCAAGGCTTGGAAAAAAGAGAGGATTTGGAGTATTTTTTAGCAGTTTTAGGGTCAGACTCCCTAAATTCTTTGTACTTTAAAGCCTTTTCTCCCAGAATAGTTTATCCCAACAAGCTGGTTCTTCCTATATTCCACTTTAAAACATCACAAAACACCAAAAATTATTTACTTAATCTCCCTTTTCAAGCAGGGAAAATGTGGGCTCATCCCAGAGATGTGATTTGATCAGAGCTGGGACAGGCAGAACTCCCTGGCTGCATTAGGAGGTGAGATATCCCAAGGGACAGTGTCTGATTTAAAGGATTTGAGGCTGATAATGGGTTGCTTTTCCAAATGTTCCATCCTGGTGTCGTGTTTCTCCAGCTCCTTGGCTCGGCTTTTTGTTCCCTGAATAATTTTAGGCTGGAGTTTTATCTCCTTTACACACTTGAGGCTCTGCTGCTCTTTGTTTATGGGCTTTATTCCCTCGGGGAAGAATGAAATTATTTGGAAAATCAGCTCCTTAAGGATTTTCTTCACTTCCACAGTAAATTTGAAGTTTTGAGACTGGTTTTCCTGTGAAATATTTTATAAATGACAGCCAAAGTGTGGGAAATAGGGAATCACGAGGCTGATGGGTGGAATTAACATTTCCTCGCTGGAGATTTTCCTTTGGATCAACAGGAAAATCTTCCCCTCATGCCTGGCTGCGGGAGGACATTGGTGAGGGGAGAGGGGTCAGGGAGTGGGGACAGGGAATGGATGGGGACAGCTGGGAGAGCTGGATAAGGCTGAAAGGAGGACAGGGAACAGGAGTCAGGGAGTGGGGAGAGGGGCTGGGGACAGGTGGACCGGGTTAACCTCAATACAGGAGATCCCAGAATCTGGGAATGGTTTATGTTGGAAGAAACCTTGAAGATCATCCCATTCAAATCCCTGCCACGGGCAGGGACACATTCCACACTCCCAGGTTGCTCCAAGCTCTACCCAACTGGCCTTGGGCACTTCCAAGCCCCATCCAACCTTCCTTGGGCAGCCACAGCTTCTCTGGGAATTCTATTCCAGAACCTCACCACCCTCCCGGGGAAGAATTTTTTCCGATATCCCATTTAACCCTGTCTTTTGTCAGTTTGAAGCCATCCCCTGTGTCCTGTCCCTCCATCCCTTGTCTCAAGGCCCTCTCCAGCTCTCTTGGAGTCCCTTTAGGCACTGGAAGGAGCTCTGAGGTCTCCCTGGAGCTTTCTGTTTTCCAGGCTGAACATTCCCAGCTCTCCCAGGCTGGCTCCAAGATTTCCAGTTTCCAAGTAGATAAATTGTGTTTCACACGTTTTGGTAATTGCAGCCTTACTGAAGCCTTGGGAGCTGCAGACATGGAGAAAGGAGAGAAGAAGAAACTTGGGATAAAATATCACCCAAACCCCAACCCAACTGAACATGGAAGCAAAGGACCAGGGAGAGGTGGAGAAACAACCAAGGCCGGGAGAAGGAAAAACTGGCTCCCCCTTTTCTGTGCAGAACTGTAAATAATTCCAGTATTTTGGCTCAGTTTATGGGTCAGGCTCTTGCCTGAAGGTGTAAAGAACCTTGTTTGAGACAACAGTCATGGGAGAAATGCTTTAGCCATCTGATTGTGAAAAATGCCAATCACTTGTTTTTAAAATTTTAGAAGTTTAATAGTAATAAAATGGTTATAAAAATAGTGATATAATTAGAGTAATAATAATTTGGACAATTTGGATTAGGACAATATTAGACAATAGAAACAAAGAGTTACGGACATCCGGGTACCTTTTTCTGGGCAAAATAAGCCTGAAAAAGGACACACGTTAACAGAGGATTAAAAACCTTAAAAAACCCTTAAAAACATAACTTGTTGCATATTCATATACCTCATACATGATGCATAAATTCCATTTAAACAAAGGAGTCTCTCTGGTCAGCATCAACTTCTTCCTCTTAATCTTAACGGCGTCTTCAAGACTGAGCAAGGCGGGAAGTTGTTAATTTCTTCTGATAATGGAGCAATAAATTCTCTTTCTCTGAAAGATTTAGGTGTCCTGTGACTGCTATCTTGCTGCGAATCCTTTCTTTCAAAAGTATCTTACATAGCATAGTTTCTATTTTAACATTATGTTATAACCTAAAACTATATTTAACACACTACTTAAGAAAAATAATACAGCACAACTTTCTAACATAACACATATAATATTCATTTTAATATTTGCGAAAAAATCAATCATAAAATATGCATTTTTCACATGATCATTGGAGATGGAGACAGCTGGACCAAACAGGCAGGGATGGGGACAGGAGAAATGGGGACAACTGGGCCGGGCTGGGATGGGGACAGGAGAAATGGGGACAACTGGACCAGGCTGGGATGGGGACAAGAGAAATGGGGACAACTGGGCCAGGCTGGGATGGGGACAGGAGATGGCTGGGTGAAGTTGTGGAAGGAACAGAGGCTGGGAACGAGGAGAGCCATGGTGGCACAGGCTGAGGACAGGAGCTGGGGACAGCTGGTTCAGAATAAGATAGTGTGAAAAATGTGTATTTTGTGATTGGCTTTTAGCAAATATTAAAATGAATATTATATGTGTTATGTTAGAAAGTTATGCTGTATTAATTTTCTTAAGTAGTGTGTTAAATATAGTTTTAGGTTATAACATAATGTTAAAAGAGAAACTATGCTATGTAAGATACTTTTTTTAAAAGGACTTGCAGCGACATAGAAGCCGCAGGACACCTAAATCTTTCAGAGAAAGAGAATTTATTGCTGTCTTATCAGAAGAAACAAACTTCTTCCTGCTTCGCTCAGTCCTGAAGAAGCTGTTAGGATTAAGAGGAAGAAGCTGCCGCTGGCCAGACAGACTCCTTTGTTTAAATTGGATTTATGCACCATGAATGAGATGTATGAATATGCAACAGGCTATTGGTTTTTAAGGGTTAATCCTCTGTTAACGTGTGTCCTTTTTCGGGCTTATTTTGCCCAGAAAAAGGTATCCGGACGTCTGTAGCTCTTTGTTTCTATTGTCTCATATTGTCCTAATCCAAATTGACCAAATTATTATTACTCTAATTATATTACTATTTTTGTAACCATTTTATTACTATTAAACTTTAAGTTTAAAAAAAAAGTGATTGGCGTTTTTCACAATAGGAACAGGGGACAGGGTCTGATGACAGCTGGACCAGGCTGAGTTGGGAACAGGGGACAACGGGGGTTCTATCCCAGGCCGGGGACAGAGGCCGGGGACAGAGGCCGGGATCAGCCAGGCCAGGCTAGGTTACCCCCAATCCCAGGCCTAGGCCCGGGCTCAGTTTAGGCCGCGCTGTCTCGTCCCCGTTGCCTGGCGACGGTCGCGGAGTCACGTGACCGCTCAAGACCGCTCACGTGGGTCCGTTGGCGTCGGGCGGCGCCGGTTGATGACGTCACAGCGCCGTGGAGCCGTCCGGGAGCTCTGCGGGAATGGAGGAACGGGAGCGGCTGTGCCGGGAGATCCGAGTGCTCCAGGGTGCGGGAATTGGGGGGGAATTGGGGGGAATTGGGAACGGGAGCGGCTGTGTCGGGAGATCCGAGTGCTCCAGGGTGCGGGAATTGGGGGGAATCGGGAGAATGGGTAATGGGAGAGGCTGTGCCGGGAGATCCGAGTGCTCCAGGGTGTGAAGGGATTGGGGAGACACCGGGAAATGAGAGGATATGGGGAAAAAAGGGAGGGAAGGACGAGGAAAAGAGGCCGGGGTCTGGAAACTGGGAGCGGCTGGGAGCAATGTGAGAGGACCTGGAGTAGGGATGAGGGGAAATCTGGGCATCTTGGAGGACAGCATGGTATTTTAAGGGAGTTTTGGGAATCTGCTTTGGGGCAGGGACAGGTTGTGATGGGACCTGGGGAGTTTTTGGTGGAGGTGGGACGTTGGATTTTAGGGGGGGGGGGGTGGGCAGTTGAGGGGAATGTGAGTAGGACGGGGATGGAGAAGATTCCAGAGTGTTGGGAGAAAGAAGGAAAAGGGGAGAAGAGAGGAGTCAGGAGTTTTGGGAGAAGACGGAAGTGATCCAGGGAGTGCTGGGAAAAGGGGAAAGGGAAAAGACTCAGGAAAGCTGAGTGGGCCAAGGCAGGGAGGGAACAGAGCTCATGGAGTGCTGGGGGATTTTGGGGTCCACACACCAGGGAATTCCCACAATTCTGCTCTCAGCAGGATCTGGAACTCTCCTGGCTTCGGGAAGGGGCTTTTCCCTGTCCCACAGCCCTGGGCTGGGAGCACAGAGGTGGGATGTGGATCCATGTGCCTTTCCCAAGCTCTGGAAAGCACCAGAGCTTATTTTAGCACTGAATCTCTCTATTTTTGTCCTTCAAAGTAAATTTTCCTCATTAGTGAGGCCACAACCTCCACTCAGGACTTGAGATTTACCTCTCCAGGAGTTCCTACATGTGGGAATGATGAGAGGGAGGAAAACAATCCCTGCTTTTCCACGAGGAATGTGCTGACTCAGCTCTCCTGGCAGCACCGTGACCCCGGTGAAGGAAAAGCTCTTCCTGAAATACCAGGCTCCAAATTCCTCTGGGAATCACTCATGGGAAAGGTTTTCTAAACACTGAGGCTGGACAAGGGCAGGAATTCCCAAATTAACAAGGATGTTGCCTTCCAGAGGGACACAACAGCAAAGCCTTGGAGTATCCTTGTTGCTGCTTTGGAGGGAAGCAAGGAAGGGTACTTGGGAAGGGTCTGGAGCAGCTGAGGGAGATTGGGGGCTCATCCTGGAGAAAAGGAGGCTCAGGGGGAACCTTCTGGCTCCCTAAAGTTCCCTCACAGGAGGGTGAAGTCAGGTGGGATTGAGATCTGCTGGGACACAGGGAAAGGCTTCCCACGGCCAGAGTGCAGGGATAGATGGGATTTTAGGAAGGAATTCGTCCCTGTGAGGGTGGTGAGGGGCTGGGATGGAATTCCCAGAGAATCTGTGGCTGCTCCTGGATCCCTGGAAGTGTCCAAGGCCAAATTGGATGGGGCTCAGAGCAACCTGAACCGGATATTCTTGAAGGTCCCTTCCAACACTGACCATCTCTGGACGCTGTGATTCCATGACTTTTCCATCCACCCTGGCTCATCATCCAAACCCCAAGTGATGGTGTAATTCCAGCACAAGGAAGAGCAGCTCTGTGTTGCTCTCAGATTCCTGTGGGATCAGGGAATTAATGCTCTGTCTTCTCTGCCACAGGTCTCATAAACAGCCACAGGAACATGCACGGGAATGTCCCACGTCCGGCGCCTCCGAGGTGGAACAACCCCCGCCAGCCTGGCTACACCAGGAGAGGAGCTTTTTCCACCAGGTACCCCCAGCAGGCTCCCAGGAATTTCCACCCACACCAGACTCACTCCTGGAGGAAAAAATACTCCCTGGACAACCGGCTGCCGGGATCGGGGTATGACTCTGGAAGTGCTTCCAGCACTTCCCAGGGTTTTGGGAGCCTTGGGGACAGCCAGACTCCTGAGGCACCGGAATCATCCCCAGAGAGACACGTGGACTTCACCACGGATGGGAACATCGTTGTGGATATCCAGGTGCCACAAAGGGCCGGCCAGGAAAATGTGGGTCCTTACGGAGAGTTTTCCAGGCGGGAAGTGGCGGTGGCTCCTTCGGCGGATGGAAACATCCAGAAATCTCTTCTCCAGGAGGAAGAGAGAAGACCTTCCCTATCCATTTCCTTCAGTTCCACCTCAAGGACTGTGTGCCTGCCTGGTAGCGGAGCCGGGAGCTCCTTTTCTGTCTCTGGAAGCACCAGTGAAAGTGCCGTGGCACTGAAATCAGAGCCACAAAAACCTTTGGAATTTCCAGGTCAGGAGCCAGCGCAGCACTCGGTACGGATCAGGGCAGAACCACTCTCTCCAGGGCAGCCGAATGGTGAGGAAGTCCAGGATGCTTCCCTACATCCCAAACTCTTTGGGAACGCCGAGACGCTCTCTCGACCTGCTCAGGCTGGGGTGACTCTGGTGAAGAGCAGATTTCCCGTAATTCCCAAAGCTCCCGCTCTCCAAAAAGCTGCCTCAGCACCCATCTCCAGCAAATCTCAGAAATTCAGGAAAAACAACTACACCTGGGTGGCAAACCCTGGGAAAAGCTCCCGGATTGTGAAGAGGTGGGCGAGCCCTCGAGCCGAAAATTCCAAGAAGGGCATTGGGGGAGTGGACAAAGGTGCTAAAATCTCCCCCAAAGCGGATTTGGGAGCAAAGATAAAGAAATTGGGATTGCAATCCAAGCTGGGGGTTTCTCCCAGTAAATATAAGTGGAAAGCCTCCAGCTTGCAGACTTTGCCTTCCACCTCCAAGTCAGCATTCCAGTGGAGATCTGAGGACCAGAAGAAGGCTCCAGCCCCAAATATCCCTCGAACTGTCTCTGTCCCACCGGCTCCGAGCGCGGCGTCCGTTGTTCCCAGTGGGATGAAATCCTTTGGAGAGGCTGCACTGTCCAGTTACAAAGTGAAGAGTCGGACAAAAATCATCAAGAGGAAAGGGAATGTGGGGTAAGTTGTTGCTTTGGATTTTGTGTTTTGGATTTTGTGGGTTTCACGTCAATTTGTGGCTATGGGAGAAATTCCAGTGAGGACTGTTGTGTGCTGGAGGATTTATGGAATCATGGAGTGGTTTGGGCTGGAAGACCTTAAAAATCATGGAATTACATACCTCTGCTATGAACAGGGACACCTTCCACTAGACCAGGCTGCTCCAAGCCCCATCCAACCTGGCCTTGGACACTTCAGGGATGGGGCAGCCACAGCTTCTCTGGGAATTCCATCCCAGCCCCTCACCACCCTCACAGGGAGGAATTTCTTCCCAGTATCCCATCTATCCCTGCCCTCTGGCAGTAGGAAGCCATTCCCTGTGTCCTGTCCCTCCCCTGCATCCCTTGTCCTAGATCCTTCTCCAGCTCTCCTGGAGCGCCTTCAGGCACTGGAAGGGGCTCTGAGGTCTCTCTGGATCCTTCCCTTCTCCAGGCTGGACATTCCCAGCTCTGCCAGCCTGGCTCCAGAGCAGAGGGACTCCATCCCTTGGAGCATCTCCATGGCCTCCTCTAGATTTGCTTCAGCAGTTCCATGGTCTCCTTTGGATGTTGTGTGATCTAGAGCTGGATCCTTTGAATCCCTGTGATCACTGAAACTTCCTCACTCAGCAAAGGAAGCTGCATTTTCCTTTATTTTGTATCAAATTCTCATAATTGTTGTGTTGATTCCTGCTTCTGTTTCCCACATCCTTTCAGTGCTTCCCAGCAGGTTTCCATCCTTGCTTTGCCTGGAAAACTATCAGTGGGCGGATTGTGCTGGGAAAATCACTCTCGAGCAGCCTGGAGAAGCTGGGAATGTTTGGGATTTTTTTGGCAGTTCAGGGAGACCTCCCACACCTTGGTAAATTCCAGCAGAACCAGGGAAGGGATCATCCCCCTGTTCTGGGCACTACTAAGGCTCCTCAAATCCTGGGGGAAAATTATTGAGGGTCTGGAGCATGTCCAGAGTTGAGAATGGAGCTGGGGAAGGGTCTGGAGCACCAGGAGCAGCTGAGGGAGCTGGGAGAACTCAGCCTGGAGAAAAGGAGGCTCAGCGGGGACCTTTTGGCTCCCTAAATTCCCTGACAGGAGGGTGAACTCAGGAAGGATCAGGATCTCCCAGGGAACAAGGGACAGGGTGTGAGGAAACAGCCTTAAACTTCTCCAGGGGAGGTTTAGTTTGGATATTGGGAAAATTCCTTCCTATATAGGATGGTCAGGAATTAGGAATCCCCGTCCCTGGAAGGATTTAAGATCCCTGTGGATGTGGAACTTGGGGACATGGTCAGTGGTGTCCATGGCACTGCTGGGAAATGCTTGGACTTGATGCTCTCAGAGATCTTTTTCAACCTATACCATTCCATGATTCCATGATTCAATCCCTCACATCTGTTGAGCAGAAGGCAGTGAGTAAGTTTGGCTGTCAAACACCTCATTCTCCATCTGTTCCTTGCCAGGAACTCCTCACATTTGCCCATTTCCTTGATTTGCTTGGAATTTTCAGAGCTTCTCCTCCCTCCCTCACCCAGAGGAGAATCCTGGTGGGATTTGACTCCTCTTGGAGCCCTGGAGAAGAACACCAGGAGCATTTGGGTCACTTCCCTGCTCCCTCCTAACCATGTGACGTTCCCTTTCCCAGTTCCCCCACGGATAAGAAGAACATCTCCCCCACCACAGCTCTCAAGAGCCTCTTCCACCTCCGGAGGAAAAATTCCACGCGGGGAAAACCTTTGGTGACGGTGAAGCGCTCCTCGCCCCGGGGCCTGGTGCAGATTTCCAAGCACTGCCTCTGCCGGGTGCCAGCAACCAGGACACAGGCAGCCACCAAGGAAGGTAGGAACGGGCATTCCAAGGGCTCACTGGACTCAGTGGAGTGATTCCAAGGGTTCTTGGATTTGGGGATGTGTTGCTGAGTCCTCCTGGAGCAAACACTGAGGAGAACTTTGACTCCACATCAGTGTTGTGCTTTTGGTATTTCCACAAAAAAATCTGTTTCCTGCTTTTCCTGGAGTTTCCCTGGATTTTCAGGAAGGTTTTCCCAGGAGGAAGAGGTTGGCAGAGGCAGGAATACACAAATCTCTCACCTGTATCCCAGTGTGGTGTCCAGTTTTGGATCTAATTTGCTTAAAACACCAGTAATTAGTGGAATACTGAATCCATCACGTTTGGGAACAGGAAATTTGCATCCATGTCCTGCTGCCTTGGAGCAGAACTCAGAGCTCAGAGTGTCACCACCACGTGTCTGGAATGTTGTTGGGCTGTTGGTGGCTCCAAGTCTGGTTCTTCTGTTCCCTAGGGATATTTTTGTGGATAAAAGGCTTCCCCCACCTGGGATTCAGTTGTTTTAGGTGGATATGAGGCACATTTTCTCCATGGCCCTGTGAAATTCCCTGTGGAAATTGCTGGAGCTGAGAGAGGAGTTTGGATCACATTTAGCTGGGATTTGTCTCCCGTTTTATTTTGGGATTATTTGGTGTTCAGCAGTTGAGATGTTGAGTTTTCCTGTGTGAGGGATTTTGGACAAGCGGCTGGAGTGCCAGGACAAGGGGGAATGGCTTCCCACTGCCAGAGGGCAGGGTTAGATGGGAAATTGGAAAGGAATTCTTCCCTAGGAGGGTGGTAAGGCCCTGGAATGGAGTTCCCAGAGAAGCTGTGGCTGTCCCTGGATCCCTGGAAGTGACCATGGCTGGCTGGGATGGGGATTAGAGCAACCTGGGATAGTGGAAGGTGTTCCTGTTCATAGCAGGAGTGTGGAATTCCATGATCTTTGAGTTCTTCCAACCCAAATCATTCCATGATTTCATGAAAAGACAGAAAGCTCTGGAGACACGGGACAATTTAGGATTGCTACAGCATTTTGATCTCGGAGGGAATTGAGGCAGTGATGATCCCAGGGATATCAGCTTGTTTGGAATCCCAGTTCCTTGATTGAAGGGAATGTTCCTGCACTGAAATCTTTATTTTAGCTGGATAGGAATGAGAAAATAAAGCAGGAATGTGGTTTTGCTCCAGGCTTTGGGAATTTGGCAAATAGAAAAGGTTGGAAGTATGGAAGAAAAAAAAGGGAATAGGTCTGGAAGTGACCTTGGGAAAGCAGGGAGTTCATTTTCCCCTCCAAAAGTGGATCCAATTATCCAGCCTTTCCTGGCAGATGCTTCTCTTTGTGGCACCTTCTCCTTTGCAGAGAAATTCAGGAAGAGCCTGGATTTCCTTGAAATTCCCTCGGTGAATTTTGGATTTGCTCCCTTTGATTAAAATTGACTTTCTGGATTTGAATCCTTTTGTACTTCAAGATTTTTCTTGGAGAGCTTCAATCCCAGGCAGAGGATTTACAGCTTCATGTGTTGGAATAGTCTTAAACTCTGGGTTTGGAAAGCTGTGGAATTATTCCAGGGCTGTTCCTCTGTGTACTTCAGGACTCCTGTGTTTT
Source organism: Agelaius tricolor (assembly GCF_023055355.1). Lineage (NCBI taxonomy): Eukaryota > Metazoa > Chordata > Aves > Passeriformes > Icteridae > Agelaius > Agelaius tricolor. Next base: position 95,018,757 of record NW_027269262.1, on the reverse strand, counting down.
TTTTTTCCCCCCAGGTTTAGTAGGTGAAGATTATTGGGTGGTGGATGGGGCAGGGATATTCCCAAGTCTGGAATGCTCACAGGGATTGGGACAACTCCCATGCTCCCTGTAAATGTATAATGATGGATGTGGTGCCAGTGTTTTTGGTTCCACAGGGAGCTGGGAATAAGTGAAGTCTTGTGGATTCAATTCCTGGCTCCCAGGTTATCCAAGAGGTTTTGGAAAGGTTGTTTTGGTTTCTTTTGGGGTGAAGTGTGGATATTAATCCCAGCAAAAATATTGTGGATATTAATCACCACAAAGGGATGGCATTTCCAGTCTTTTCCATTTCTCCTTGGGCAGGTGTGAGGGAAGTAAATGGGGTTACTGGGATGCACTGGGAGCAGAGTGGAGTAGGAATGGAGCAGGGACATGGAGGGAAAGACAGAGGAGAGGAATGTTCCCAACTTCCTGCATGGCAGTGTGGCTGGAAAAGCTGGATCAGCCCCTTCCGTCCCCATGGATGTGGGGCTTGTGGTGACACAGCCTGGCTGGTTTCCTGTTTGTCCTGTTCCACAGGATTTTGGGAGCTGTGGCACAGCTCTGTGGGCTGTACAGAGACATTGCTCCTGCTTTTCCCAAGTCCTGGTCTGTCTCCTGACTTTCCAATTCCCTTCTTGGACCCAAATGGATCTGTTTGGTCTTATCAGTAGGGAAGCTCTTATAGCCATTGCTGAGTCTTGAACTGGGATTGGTGTTTTCCAGTGCTCTGTTTACTTCTCTCCGTGGGAATTGCTGTTTTTTAGGGATCAGAGAGCCAGTGGAAAGTGGCAGATTGGCAGGAATTTTCTTGGGATTATTTGGGCTGTTCTGTGAGAGATCCAGCTGCAGCTCTTATCAATTAATTCCAAAATACTTGATTAAGTGGGATGTTTAATAACAGCTCAGATATTGGAGCGTGTCCCAAATGGAAGTTTTTCCAATGGGATGGTGGAGCAGGGAGAAAGTTCCAGGTCAGGCTGCCTCCCTCGCCTCTGGGATCCTCGGGGAAGTGATGGAAGAGGGATAAAAGGTGTTGGTTGTTTCTCTTCTTATCCAGGAAAAAGCTGGAGGACCAGCAAGGATCATCAAGGTCTTGGGTGCCACTGTGTTGGATAAAACCATGGAATGATTTGGGTGGGAAGGGACATTGGAGATCATGGAATTCCAATCCCCACCATGGGAAGGAACACCTTTCACTATCCCAAGTTGTTCCAAGCTCCATCCAAGCTGGTCTTGGACACTTACAGGGATAGGGCAGCCACAGCTTCTCTGGGAATTTCATTCCAGCACCTTCCCAATCTCACAGGCAGAAATTCCTTCCCAAATCCCATCTGTCCCTGTCCTCTGGCAGTAGGAAGCCATTCCCTGTGTCCTGGCACTTCAGGTTCTTATCCAAAGTCCCCCTCCAGCTCTCCTGGAGCCCCTTTAGGCACTGGAAGAGGCTCTGAGGTTTCCCTGGATCCTTCCCTTCTCCAGGCTGGACATTCCCAGCTCTCCCAGCCAGTCTAAATGCCCAAAGAGCTTTTTGTCCATGTCCTGTCCCATCACCTTGGGAATCCTTTATTGGCTTTCTCCAGACTGAAGATGGAATATTCCCAAAAGTTCAAGGATGGCATCTTTTTCTCACCAGTTTTGGGGGAAAATGTCAAGTTTTAAGTGAGGTTTGACTGATCCAGGTGTGATGACAGCAGGATATTCCTGCTTTTCCCATCTAAAAATCCCATGCCAGAGGATGTGGGAATCCCACACTTTCCCAACAGTGTTTTCCTATCTTTATCTGGGATTTCTTGCAGGATGAGGCTTATTCCCAACCTATTTTTTGTCAACAGACAAGTGAGTTCTGGTAGTTGGGAACTTTTCCTCAACATTCCTTGGCTCATCCTGCTTGGGCATCTGAGCTGTCATTTCTTATTTCCTGGATTTTTTCCTTGGAAAAAACTAGTAATAAGTGCTTCAAAGGAAGATTTCTTGATTTTTTTCTCATTCATTTTAATGTCAGAGATGTGGAAAATGTATGGACAAGGAGAACGGGAGTGACAACTGCGTGGTCCATGTGGGAAAACTGGGATTTTTGCAGGAGAGTCGGGGGCTTTTCCAGGAGAACTGGGGATTTTGGGAAGCACACACAGCCCTGCAGAGGGCACTCGTGCCTCTCCCATCTCCTCAGTCCACCTTTTTCTGGTTATTGATGGCCTAATTTCGTCTTTATGTGAAAGAAAGCAGATCTGGAGTAATTTGCAGCAATAACCTGCTAATGCCGGGCCAGTATCAAAATTCCCATGTTCATTCCCGGTGGCAGATAAAACACTAATATATAATTATCCTTGCAAATTGGATTGTTTTAAATAACCAAAAGGCTACGGCCGGGGAGAAAACCATCCCATTTCCCTGGAGTTCGTATTGCGGGGTAATTGCTGCGTTCAATCAATTTCCTTGGCATTAGAAATTCCATCACAATCAACATTAAGCTTTATTCATTGTGATGGCAAAGAGCCGGATCATTTCTCCTCTTTTCCTTAACTGGCAAAATTAATCAGGGAAAAGATTTTAAACATTTACCCGTGCGAAAGAGGTCAGCTCTGCCACTATATTGCTCAGCAGATAAGGGGGCTAATAAAAAGAAAATTGAATTACTAATGATCGCCAGGAACAGAGTATATAAAACCTGGCAATCGCCCGGTGCAGGAAAAAAAGGGAATCAATTTTCTCCGGACAAGGTGCGCTCGTTTTTTATTTTGGCTCATATTATCAGCAATTTAATTGGAGAGAGCATAAACAGGAGGAAACAGTTAGGGAATAATGAGGCTGGAGGTGTAAAATCCTGCAGGATAGATGCTGGACACAATTTATTTGGCACAACAGATAATCACTTTAATTGAATCCAAAAGTGCAGCGTTCAGCAGCGCCGGCTCTGCGCCTTGCCCGGGGGGATCATGGAATATTACAAAGAGGCTCCTCCGTGTCTTTTCCACCTCTGTAATGTCCCCTTCCAGGCAGGACTGCTCCGGGATTGCTTCGGCACAGTCACAGCTGGCTGGAAGCAGGAGATGGAGAAAGCAGGAGGGAGATTCTCCGGGGAATTTTCCTTATTTATGTTGTGTTTGTTCCTTAAATAATTCGGTGCTTGCCGGGTTGGATGGCTCCATGTGAGAGCAGTTGTGTCCTGCTTGAGGTGAACTTGGAATCGTGGAATGGTTTGGGCTGGAGGGGATCTCAAAGATCAACTTATTTTGCCGTGTCCTGAGTTCAAAGCCTGGCTCCCTCTTCCCGCTGTGACCTCCAGTTGTGGATATTAAAGGAACTTGTAAAGAGCTTTTGGATTTTTTTTCCTGGGAGAGGTGGGTGGTTCATTGTGGAATTTAGATCCCAGAATGGTTTGGGTTGGAAGGGACCTTGAAGTTCCACCCCCCTGCCATGGGCAGGGACACCATTACCCAGGTTACTCCAAGCCCTGTCCAGCCTGGCCTTGGACATTTCCAGGGATCCAGAGGCAGCCATAGCTTCTCTGGGAATTCTGTTCCAGTTCCTCACCATCCTCCCAGGGAAGAATTCCTTCCCAATATCCCACTAAACCTTCCCTCCTTCAGTTTAAGTAGATGTGGAATTGTTGCAATTCCCCATCTGTGGCTGTGCAAGTCCAAGGCCAGAGGAGTAATTTGGGAGCACATCCTTGTCAGATCCCCTACATCCAACCTGGATTCGTGTTGCTTTCCTTGGAAATATTCCTTCCCTGCTTATCTTCCCCTTTCTCCTGCTACAAACTGAGATAAGCCAGTGGTTTGTGTTGTCAGCTTCCTGCTTTTCCTGTGTTGCAACCCCGCTGTTGAAACTGCCAAACAGAAGGAATCCTGTTTGCTTTCCCATCTTCCTAAATAGAAATTCCATAGAATTCAGGAAACCTGCTTCAGTCTGCATCTGCAGATGAAGCCTTTCCAACTCTTTCCTGCCAGAATCACCCTCCAAAAAATTCCCTAAACCCTCATTTCTCTCCTTGCTCCATAGGGTGTGACATGAGGGGCTTAGGATGGGCAAGGAGTGTTTGCTTGGAAAAACGCTGGAGGCAAAAGTGGCAGGAGCTGCTTTGCATTACTTGGGCGAGTAAAGGGGGTGTAAATGGTGAGGAGCAAGTTATGGGTGGCATCCAAATGCTCAGCTGCTGATAATTTTATTGACACCGGGTGTTCGGATCCATCTGGCAGCTCTGAAAATCTCAGCCCTGGATTATATAGCCTCTCCTATTTTTTTTTTTTTCTTGAAGCTTCCAGCAGGTTGATTCCCAGTGGGACAGCAATTGAGGGAATTTTGGAGGGTTTTTTTCCTTGTTTGGTGTTTTATTGTATAATTATTTTATTTTATTTTTCTTCTGAGGTTTTGCGTGAGGTTTTGCCGCTCTTCGAGGCGACGCCTCTGATCACGTTACAGCCAAGTTAAGCTCTTGATCCCTTCCCTCAGGGAAGCCCTTGGATCACACACGGAACTCCTCGGAGTTCATCACATCTTTTTCTTTGCTCCATCATCACTCTCGTTTTCCCGAGTTCCTTCCAGCTGATCCAAACCCTCCCAAGATCGCCGCTCTCTGTTGTTCCTCTGTCCCACCTAGGTTTGACCTTGCTTGGAAATCATTCCATTGCCAGCTCTCTCTTCCCTCTGGCTTGTCCTTGGGAGCCAGGGGTGGAGCGTGGCTGACGAGGTGGCTCCTCACTCCTTCAGGAATTGGGAAAAGTTCACATTCTTGGCTCTTTGCCGGGCCCGGTTACGTCAGTGGTCGTAAGTAACGGTTTTGGGTTTCCGCCTTGACTTGGCATTTCCAGGTGACTTGTCCCGAGCTGCAAGAGGAGCTGCAGGCCTGGAGCCAGGATTGGGAATTCTCATTGCAGAGCCCTCTTTTAAAAATAACAGCCTGCTGGGAGCGAGGGGATGGGCCTTGCTCAAGGAAGTGTTCCCGTGTAGACATTGGATTTGGGATCGGGGAAATCGACGACTGTGACAGAGGGACATCTAGAGGGAAGTGGGGATCCTGAAGGTGACAATTCCTGGGTGTCTCTTTCCCTGTGGAATTCGACCTCAATTTGTACACTCAACTTGTTGTGAAAGCCACATCCCTGGAAGTATTCCAGGCCAGGTTGGATGGGACTTGGAGCAGGCTGGTCCAGTGGAATGTGTCCCATGGAAGGAGATGACCTTGAAGGTCCCTTCCCACGCAAACCATTCCATGTTTTAATGAAAGTCACCTCTCAATCCCTATTTTAGGTAGTTTTACTTCAATATTTTTGCCTCAGTCCCTATTTTAGAGCCTCTCCTGTGCAGGTCCAGCTCTGTTGGATTGGGAAATTCCATTGGTAGCCAGCAGCACTTTGGGGAATAGTCTGTTTATACACTAACAGGAGAAATATTTGGCTTTGGGGATGGATGGGATCCTTCCATTGGTCTGACCCTTGATATTTCCAGGTCTGTGGGGGGCTTTGTGTAAGACTCCAAACCTTTCAGGGATGGCACAGTGTGGAACTAAAATAGACAGGGAAAAAAAATCAGAAAAAAAAATGGGAAACAGAGCAATAGGTCCTAGACTCCTCATTTTGCCTCCTGGGGCTTGGCTGGCCTTAAATATTTCCAGGGATGGAGCATCCACAAATTCTCTGAGCAACCAGGACCTCACCACCCTTACAGGGAAGAATTTCTACCCAATATCCCACCTGAACTTACTCCCAGTTTGAAGCAAATCCCCCTTATCCTGTCATTCCATGCTCTTGGAAATAGATCTTTATCTTGGAAATAGATATTTATTTGTCCATGGAATGCTTTGGCTTGGAAGGGACCTCTAGGAGTGTCCTAATCCAACCAAAAAGGAAGCTTTTAAACCAGCTTTGGACCTGCTGCTTGGAATTGGGTGGAATTTCAGTGCTGATCCCTCTTATCCCTCTACTTGTCTTTTCTTGGGCTCCTAAATAAAAATAAGGAAAATAAAAGTGGGTTAAGGCACTTGTAAAATCCCATAACCTGAGAAGTGACAATGAGTCCCCTTTCCCTGTTTTATTTTCCCTTCCTTTTGCTATTTTCTCCCACTTAATGAACTGTCTGATGGTATTCCCAGCACGGTCACAGTTGGAATTACTGATGCCGGTGTGGATGATCGGAGTATCCTCCACTGCTCTGTCAGGATTCCCAAAATCCCCCCCTGGCAGATGCTCAATTCCCCGTAAAACCTGTGTAGGTTTCTCTGTTCTGCTTTCTGCTTCCAGTTCTTTCCCAAATCCCGGTTCACACCCTTAGTTTTTAAATTTTCTCATGGAGATCTTCCCATTTGATTTTCCTTGTAACGACTCAGAAGCGTCGGAGGGAAATTCCTCTCCCTGGCTGCTGAGTCGAGTTAAGGCGTTCATTCCAAGACTTGCTGGATCGCTCCGTGTGCTCTACAAAGCCCTGAAAATGAGCAAAAACCCCTTGGAATACGGAACAGATGCCAGAGTGCACCTGGAATAAGGGATTTGTGGACTCGGCAGCATCTCCCGAGTCCTACAAAACTCTGCTGTTCCAGCAGCTTTGCTGGAGTTTCTGCTTCAGCCTGAGGGGTGGGGAAAAATGCCTTGACTTCGCTTGTCAACGGGAATTTTGCTGTCATCCCTCAGGAAATCTGAGTTCAAGGAACGTTTCCTCCTCCCCCGTGCCTCTGGATAATCCCCACTCGTGCGGTTTTCGGGGGGCTGTTTCTATTTTCGATTGTTTGGAGCGGTGTCAAGTGGGGATTTCGTGTGGAGGTGTGGACGGGATCGGCTCCAAAGCTGATCCCACATGTTATCAGCCCTTAAGCTGCCCTCAGGGGCTCTCTGTTGGAAAAGGGCAGGGGAATTCTTGGAGGTTTAGTGTGGGCTGTAAACTCCAGTGTTGGTTGCGATGGGAAACCCCATGTTGTTCCTCACGGCACCAGCAAATGTCCTGGGACATCTTGTCCTTGGATTGGGGCAGAGGGAGCCCAGGGAGGGGTGAGAGGGTGGGATGTGCCATCAAACTATTTATTTTTCCCCCCACGGAGTCATGGAATAGTTTGGGAAGGATCTTGAATATCATCCAGCTCCAATCCCCTGCCATGGGCAGGGACATCTTCCACTATCCCAGATTGCTCCAAGCCCCATTTAACCTGGGCTTGGACACTTCCAAGGATAGGGCAGCCACAGTTTCTCTGAGAATTCCATTCCAGGGCCTCCCCACTCTCCCAGGGAAGAATTCCTTCCCAATATCCCATCTGTCCCTGCTCTCTGGCAGTGGGAAGCCATTCCCTGTGTCCTGTCCCTCCATCCCTTGTCCCAAGTCCCTCTCCAGCTCTCCTGGAGCTGCTTTAGGCACTGGAAGGGGCTCTGAGGTCTCCCTGGATCCTTCCCTTCTCCAGCCTGGACATTCCAAGCTCTCCCAGCCTGTCTCCAGCCCTTGGAGCATCTCTGTGGCCTCCTCTGGATCTGCTCCAGCAGCTCCACATCCTCCTGATGTTGGATCCTGGAGCTGGGTGCAGAATTCCAGGTGGAATCTCACCTGAGCAGGGCAGAGGGGCAGAATTCCCCCCTCTCCTCCTGCCCATGCTGTGGGATGAGCCCAGGATATGGGGAATTTCTGGGATGTGAGCACACATGGATGGGGCACATCCAGTTTTTCATCCACCAAAAACCCCAATCCTTCTCCTTGGAGCTGCTCCCAGTCCATTCTTTATCCAGCTTTGGGGTGGGAAAATCCCAGGGCTCAGGTGGATCAGTGTCAAACGTTCCTTTTGGGATTTAAAAAAGCAAGGAATTCTTTCCTTTTGACGAAGAGCCCAACCTGCCACCCAAATAATATTGGTTCCTGGCTGGGTCGAGGTGTTTGCAGTGATTGGTGACCTTAATTTGGCAGTGATGACTTCCAAATGCTTTCCCTGTTATCAGGAATTAGGGAGTGGAGCCCTCCCTTATCAGGAAGCAAATCAAAAGGGAATTTGATGGGGTGAAACGAGTCCATCAGAGATCCCTCTCTGTTTTTAAAACAAGATTTACTCTGCTCTCTCCACATTAACTGGGGCATTTTACAGTGCTCCCCTTTCTGTGAGCTTCCGTGATCCATCATTTCCCGGCTCGCCTGCCGGAGTGGCTGTTAGATTTTACTACAGCAAACACTGTAAAAGGGCATTAGAGCAGTTAAATCTGGAGTCTTGCTTCCATAAGGAAAAAGAAAATGCTGAATTAGGCACCAGAAAAGGCAACCACAGCGATACTTTAATCTTGCATAAATTATCAGAAGAGTCAGAGGCGAGTGATTTTATGTATTGTTAGAGCTTTGCTAATTAATTATTCCGGAATAATTGATGTTTGGAAGCACCAAAGTTGGGTCCTTTCCTGGCTTAATGGACTTTCAATATGGCAGCTGGATTTTTATTTCTTTCTTAATTTTAACACTCCCGTCCGTGGGGTTAATGAAGTTGCTTTCCTAAATATGAAGAGTCTAAATAATAATTAATCAAGGAAATATCGCTCCACAAATTGTGGGTCTAAGTCAATGGTGGTTTTGGGGACATTCCTGACATCCAGGGAAGCTGAGTCCCCAGTGGGAATATTTGAAGAAGGAAATGCCCTAAAGAAATGGATAAATGTAAATAAGCTGAAGAAGAGCAGGATTAGATGGGATATTGGGAAGGAATTCTTCCCTGGGAGGGTGGTGAAGAACAGGAATGGAATTCCCAGAGAAGCTGTGGCTGTCCCTGGATCCCTGGAATTGTCCAAGGCCAGGTTAGATTTGGCTTGGAGCGGCTTGGGATAGTGGAAGGTGTTCCTGCCCATGGCAGGGGGTGGAACTGGATGGGCTTTAAGGTCCTTTCCAGCCCAAACCATTCCATGATTCCCTTTGACAGGAAAGGATGGCCTTCCTTGGATCTCTGGGATTGGAATGACCTTCTCATCTATTTCTTCATCTCTTTTTGGAGAGTTTGGATTCATTGTTTCCAAAGGATTTCAGATCCTGGTAAACCCAGAGCCCCGAAATGGGGCTTAGGGATCACAGAATTCCAGCTGGCTCTTTGTGGCACTGGTGGGGCCATGCTGGTAACCAGTGGCTGCTTTGGGCCCTCCCAGTTCAAGAAGGATACAAAGAGATGATCCCAGTGGATTTTGGGATTCCCTTGGGAATGTGACATGGGATGCAGTGACAGGATGCAGGGAATGGCTTCCCACTGCCAGAGGGTGGGGATAGATGGGATACTTAGGAAGGAATTCTTCCTTGTGAGGGTGGTGAGGGGCTGGAATGGAATTCCCAGAGAAGCTGTGTCTGCCCTATCTCTGGAATTGTCCAAGGCCAGGTTGGATGGGAATTTGAGCACCCTGGGATAGTGAAAGGTGTCCCTGCCCCATGGCAGGGAGTTGGAATGTGATGATCTTTAAGGTCCTTTCCAACCCAAACCATTCTGTGATTCCATGATCATGACCCCACAGGGATCCTGCCCCTTCCTGCTGCCTCTGGACATGGAGGAATGAGTGATAAAATCCAGCCAGGCAGATTGGACTTGGCAGTTTGTTTCCAGAGCTTGGGAATCATCTTCTCCTTCTTCTTCTTGGCCTCCATCTTCTGCTGTGATGTTGGCACTTTTCGATTGATTTTGAATAGAAGCTCACTGTCTAACATAGGTGATAGGTATTGGAAAGTAATTGTAAATATTGTACACGTAGTTTTTTAGTATAAAAAGATAACACCACCATGGGGGCAGGCAGAGTGCCTCTGACTGTCTTGCTGAGTGGACCTCAGCAGGACAGGAGAAAGAATTTTATAGATAAGATACAATAAACAACCTTGAGACCGAGAAATGAAGAGCCCTGACTCCTTCTTCAAGCACCGGGCTGGGCAAAGAGACTTTCTAACTTTTCTCAGGGTCACTCTGACCAGCTAGACACCCTGACACATCCAGTTTTTTGGGATCAGGGAAGATGGGGCCTGCAAAGGACAGGTGAGGACAGGGCATGAAGTGAACAAACACTTGCTGAGCCAAAGGGGTTTAGGAAAACAATGTTGTTTAGGACATACAATGCCGGTAAAGCGATCCCTGCTCCTGAGCAATTCCAGCCCCCGGAGCAGGGGGATGCCCAGCCCCAGCGACTCTCCCACTGTCACCACTCTCCTTGTGGGGCCGGGCAGGGCGTGGGTGACAGACATTCCATGGCCTGGACACAACGTGGGGGAAGCAGCTTTGTGGAAAAGCGTCCTAAACTTGATATCCTTGTTTATCTCTTCCCAGGCCCTGCCTGGCCCCTCGAGATAAACAGGTGCCAGTGCTTGCGATTCCCAACAGCCGCTCCGCTGCCTCAATAATTCCAGAAGGAGCTTGTGTTTACGTGGGGAGTTATTCCTGCCTCCCTTCAGGCCTGGAGCATCCCTGTAGCAAATGGGCTGGGAGTGGACACAGCCCCAGGACCTGGAGTTGCTCCAGCCTGGCCTTGGGTGCTTCCAGAGATGGGGCAGCCGCAGCTTCTCTGGGAATCCTGTGCCAAGGCCTCACCACCCTCACAGGGAAGGATTTCTTCCCAATATCCCATCTAATGCTGCCCTCTGGCAGTGGGAAGCCATTCCCTGTGTCCTGGCATTCTATCCTTTATCCAAAGTCCCTCTCCAGCTCTCTTGGAGCTCCTTTAGGCACTGGAAGGGGCTCTGAGGTCTCCACAGAGTTTTCCCTTTTCTCCCAGCCTGTCTCCATCCCCTGGAGCAACTCCTTGGCTTTGTTTGTTTCCCTCACTTTCTGGACACATCCATGACATTCCAGCCCCTTGGACTCATCGATAACTTAAACCTCAGGGTCCCGTGCCTGGATTTTTTTTCATTTATTTCCCTTTTTCCGCTCTCTCCCTGCCTAGTGGGATCCCTGCTCCTTCTCCCTGCCCTGGCCCAGCTCTCTCGTGCCTTGGCTTAGCACAGGGAATCCTCAGCTCCTCTCCTGGGAGCTCCCAGCATTGCTGTCATTCCCTGTGGGAACACTGTGCCTTGCTCCAGGGCTGTTTAGTGTCTCGAGTTAGAGACATTATTGAATGGAACGTCCTTAATTCCCACACAGATGCTGAAGGAACAGCATCAAGCCCAGCAGTAAAATGTAGTGAAGAATTCCAGAGTGAAATCGAGATGGGAAACCTCTGCTGCTGCCAGACTGGAAATCTCCAGCCTGGAGTTTCCCTGGGCTTTTTAATGGAAGCAGGAGCTTGTTTTATGTTGTTTTATGTCATGGGCTCTGAAGTGAAGCTGGGATCGGTTCTGGAATTCTGGGATCAGTTCTGGCCCCTCATAACAAGAAAAACATTGAGGGTTTGGAGCATATCCAGAGAAGGGAATGGAGCTGGGGAAGGGTCTGGAGCAAGCAGGAGCAGCTGAGGGAACTGGGGAGGCTCAGCCTGGAGAAAAGGAAGCTCAGGGAGGACCTTTTCACTCTCCACAATTCCCTGAGGGTGGAATCAGGTGGGGATTGGGCTCTGCTTCCAGGGAATAAGGGACAGGACCACAGGAAACAGCGTCAAGTTGTGCCAGGGAAGCTTTAGTTTGGATATCGGGAAAATGGTTTTCATGGAAAGGGTTGTAAAGCATTGGAATGGGCTTCTTGGGGGAGTGGGGGAGTCACATCCTTGGAAGTGTCCAAAAAATGTGTGGATGTGTGGATTTGGCACTTGAGGACAGGGATTAGTGGTGGACTTGGTGGTGGTGCTGGGCTGAGGTTTGGACTCGATGGTCTTGGAGCTCCTTTCCAGCTTTCAATTCCATGATTCCAGACTTTGCTCTGTGTTGTTCCTCTTGCTCTCACTCTCTGCCTTGACCCTGTGCCTGACAGCAAAGGTTGGGAATTTGGACAATGAATTTGATTTCTTTTTTGGAGTATCCCGGAATCCCAGGATGGTGTGAACTGGGAGGGACCTTCAAGACCATCCAATCCCACCCCTTGCCATGGGCAGGGACACCTTCCACTATCCCAGATTGCTCCAATCCCCATCCAGACTTGCCTTGGACACTTCCAGGGATCCAGGGTCAGCCACAGCTTCTCTGGGAATTCCATTCCAGCTCCTCACCACCCTCAAAGGGAAGAATTCCTTCCCAGTAGTCCATCTGTCCCTGCCCTCTGGCAGTGGAAAGCCATTCCCTGTGTCCTGTCCCTCCAGACCTCATCCAAAGTCCCTCTCCAGCTTTCTTGGAGCCCCTTTAGGGCACTCGAAGGAGTAATTCAGATTTATTCCTGTTTGCTTTGTTTGTTTTTTTTTTTTAAATTTAATTCCTTAACACATTCCCAGATATTTCTAGTAATACATGGCAGGAAACATCAATTCCAGTTTGTTTTTTTTTTGCCATGTTATTCCATCCCCACAATTCCCAGCCAGTTTTCCCTTTCAACTGAAAGGACATTTTCCTCTTTGTTGCATTTCCATTAATGGATTCTCACCATGGATCCACTTCCCATCGTGTGTCAGTCACTGCCTGTTCCGAAGGGCTCATTCCACACTAAGTGGTGTCAGAAAAGACTTTTCCCTTCCCATTCCATCCTCTTAAAACCCAATCCTGGACATCACAGCGGCCACTTCGGCTGCGCTGACACTTCCTTTGTCCTGTCCCCTCTTCACAGGGATCTTAGTGCACATTCCAGGCTGCCTCGTTCCCTAATGCTTTGCTTTTCCTCCTTTAAATATTCATGGGAGCAGAGTGGCCGGGTTACTTAATGGAGCAGCATTATCCTTGGAAGTCAAAGCAGGAGTGTGCTTGTTGTCAATAGGTTTTAAAAACTTTTCCCAAATCTTGAATCCTTTAGGATTGAGGTATTTTCCCAATTTTTAAGTGAATTCTGGAGTTGATGGTTGTGAATGTGCTGTGTTGGGAGGAGGAGAAATTCCATAAACTTCCAGTTTCTCACTAGACAAGGATGTATTATCCTGACATTCCTGAGGGATTTTTAGTGGTTGGCTTTTCCTGTAAGCTTGGATAAGAAGTACTCAGAAGGAATTTAGAATCACAGAGTAACGGTATGGTTTGGATTGGAAGGGACCTTAAAGATGATGGAATTCCAACCCCTGCCATGGGCAGGGACACCTTCCACTATCCCGGGTTGCTCTGCGCCTCATCCGGCTTGGAATTTTGGCTCAAGTCAGGATTTGCAGCTCCAGATGCTCCTGGATATCCTGTGGATTACTGCAGAGTAAAATAAAGGAATGCCAGAGATTTTTCAGGGAATGATTTTTTCCTTCCAGCTTTGCCAACCAGTCAGCTCCCAGTTCATTCAGGTCACTCATGGGATGAGGGCTGGAAGTTTGGCTCTCCTGGTGCTTCAATATTCCATGTATTTAGGAGATGGTTCCTGACACATTGCCTAGAGAGAATAATTGGATGTGGCAGCTGAATGAAAAAGGCTGGATGGGATTTTTCCTTCCAGTGCATAAGGATGGATGAAGTTTGGGGTGATTTGTTTTATTTTTATTTATGGAAAAAATAAAGGGAAATGAAACAAATAGCCGCAAAACCACCAACAAAACCTTTTATGTTCAAATCAACTGGGATCCAATGGGGATTCAGCCAAGACAGTGGGAGACAGGAGGGATTTCTTTTCCCAGTTCTCGAATTTCTGGTAGCCTAGAAAGGGGTTTACCATTTGGAAATAATTTTAAATTGGAATACCAGCAATCCCTGGAATACCTGGGGAATGTCCTTCAAATCCATTTGGAGTTGATTGAAATCAAAGAATCTTTACTGTTGCTGGACCTCTGTAACCTTGGGACAAATGATTTTACTGCTGTCCCTGTGGTTTTTTTGCTTGAAGATGGGAGCAGATCTGGGAAAAAGAGATCTGGGGAAAAAAATCTTTGGCAGATCCCAGTGCTGTGGGATCTGGGCAAAAATCCCACCTATTGGGCAGGAATTCTTCCCTGTGAGGGTGAGGAGGCCCTGGCTCAGGTTTTGCAGAGAAGCTGTGGTTGTCTCATTTCTGGAAGTGTTCCAGGCCAGGTTGGATGGGTCTTGGAGAAATCTGGGATAGTGGAAGGTGTCCCTGACCATGTCAGGGGGGTGGAATGGGATGAACTTTAAGGTCCCTTTCAAAGCATTCCAAGATTCTGTTCTCTGTGCTCTCACTCCCTCCTGGATGTGGCTGGTGATCCTTTAGGTCCCCATTCCTGTAGGATCAGAGTGGTATGGGGAGATCAAGCAAAAGAAAATGAGGAGAAAAATCAAAAGGGTTTGGAGATGTCAGAGGGAAGTGGATGAGGGCCAAAGAAATAATGGAATCATTGAGGGTGGAAAAGGCCTCTAAGATCATCAAGTCCAGCCATTAACCCAGCACCAGCCCATGTTCCAAATTCCACATCCACATGTTTTTTGAACCTTCCAGGGACTGTGATTCCACCACTGCCCCGGGGATGCCATGCCACGGCTTGTCAACTCTTCCCGTGGAAAATTTTTTCCCTGATATCCAAGCTGGACCTCCTCTGGTGCAACTTGAGATCATTCCCTCCCATCCTTGTTCCCTGGGAGCAGATCCCAACTCCCACCTGGCTCCACCTTCCTGTCAGGGAATTGCAGAGTGAAAAGGTCCTTCCAAAGCCTCCTTTTCTCCAGGCTGAGCCCCTTTCCCAGCTCCCCTCAGCTGCTCCTGGTGCTCCAGACCCTTCCCAGCTCCATTCCCTTCTCTTGGACTCACTGACCTTAGAGAGCTTTTCCAACCTTATTGATTCCATAAAAAGGAGGGACTCAGGATCAGTGCTGGGAAGAGCTGGGTCAGTGAGAAAGATGCTGAGGATATTTTGTGACCAGGATTTTAAGGAATGAGAGGAAACCTGGAGTTGCCACCCTTTTCCCTCAGGAGTGATGGAGGGATCCAGGTGAAAAGGAAAAGCATCAAAGCCTGGCTTGTTTCTCCTCCCCTCCAGTTTTCTCCGAGTTTGGAAAGTTTATTTCTGAGGGAGAAGAGTGGAGCAGCTTTTTTCCAGCCTGGAGTGGTGTTAATTGGTTTTTGTTTGAAATATTTACGGGATGGGAACATCAGGGATGAAGTGCTCTCCCTCTAAGTGGCCTTGACAGGTGACATTCCCTGGCAGCTCCAAGTCCCCACGGTGCAATCGGGTGGATTTGAAAAGTGCTGACTCTCCAAATAAACCAGGTTTATGGATTGGCCTCGGTCTTGTCCTAAATCCTGTTTTCTTCTGGATTTCATGAGAATTTTGTGTGGACTGGTTGTGGTTTGGGATCTTTGGAAGTTTTTTTGTTCAAGTTGGTTCATCTAAAATACGGGACTAAATCATAGAATTTAGGGAAAGGTTTTAATCTGGGAAGTTGAATCTGAGGATTGGTGGTGGGATCTCACTATCCCAGCACAAGGAGAAGGTGTGGTTTTAGGGACTGGAATGTGTTTGGAATGTGGGGTGGCCCTGGAAACAGCTGGGAAGTACCAGAGGACCACAGTGAGCCAGAGCTATGTCTGTGACAGCAAATCTGCACCTGAAAATGTGGGAATCTTCTGGAAAAGGATGTTAAAGGAATCTCTGCTCTATCATTTATCCTTTTTTGGCCTTTTTCTGGCCAGGTTGGACAGGACTTGGAGCATCCTGGGATAGTGCAAGGTGTTGCTGCCCATGGCACAGGAATTGGAATGTGATGGTCTTGGGGCTGCCTTCCAACCCAAAGCCATTCCATGATTCTGTGAATTTTAAATTTTTTTTTTCTGTGGAATATTTTCGTCCTGGAGTCTCCAGAGGAAGTGTGTCCCTTCTCCAAGGGAAGTGTGTCCCTTCTCCCAGAAATCTGAAAATTGAGAGGCTTGGCTGGAGGGATATCCTTGGAGCAAACTTCCCTGTGTGTCCACCAGGATATTTCTTTCCTGTGCTCTTGTGCTGCCCGCGTTGTTTCCAGCCCTGGGAAGCTGCTGTGTGTATCCAGCACGTTCCTCTGGAATGTGGCAACCCCATTCCTTGGGAATACAATTTGAGCTATGACATAATCCCTGGCACAAGTGAGGAGCCATTAGCAGCTTCTTCCTTACGGCAGTTGGTGGAGCGGAGCTGTGCCTTGGGATTCTGCTCATTCCTGGGTATTTTCTCAGGCTCCAAACTCCGACAGGTGGCACCCGGGAATGACTGGGCAGGGAATTCTGTTTTAAATCATTCAGCACCTTGGAATGGCTTCCCCTGTTTGTCTGAATTATAGCATTGACCTCCAGAATTTCCTAGGAATATGCCCTTAATCAGCTCCGTGCAATGGGGGAATCCCAATCCGGAGCATGGCCTTAGGTGTATCCCATCCCCTATCCAAAGGATCCCATCTTGGGAAAGGGAAAATTGGGATAGATGAGAAGGAAAAGGAGCTTGAGGTGGTCCCAGCTTGGATTACAGCTGGGTCACAAGTGTTGGAAAGCATTTACGGAGAAGATCGGGACCATGTGGAGTTCAGCACATTCTGGGGCCTATCTCCCAAGATGACACATCCTCAATCTTTAACATCTGTTGAGATGTGGATGTGATCTGTGGCTGATCATCTCCTCTCTCTGCCCAGCTTTCCCTTTGAAAATTGGAGGTAAAAATTAAATAATTAGGGATGTTAACGAGGGATCTTGGAGCACTTAATGGGAAAAGCTGCTGGTGTGGGAGTGGGAAAAAAGGACTGGAAGGAGCAACGCTGGCATTTCGCTTTCTAACTGTGAATTAGGGAACTGTTGGATTGATGTGGCCAAAATGCTGCTTTTCCCAGCTGTCCCTGCTGCCAGCCAGTCTCTTTCCTGGGATTTTCTCTGAATTTCCATGTCTGGAAGGAAATGCACATTTGAATTCCATGAAAATCTGTGCTCAGTCCTTCATCATCCCGTTCCTGTGGGATTTTTGGTGGCTTCTTCCACAGCTCCAGAGAAAGGGACAAGATGAGGTGGTGGTTTGGAAGTTTATCCCTGAAGTTCTTGAATGTTGAGTCCTGAGAGAATGGGAATTGCATGTGGGAAGTAAAAAGCTTAAGGTGAAAGTCAGGGAAGAGAGAAAAATGAGATATCCAACTGTGGGATGTTCCTGGCATCCTGGTCATGGAGCATCACTTGGAGCCAGCATGGAAAGCAAGAGTTGGGAAGTGGCAACATCTCCACTTTTCTCCCTCCTTGCTGTCTCCAGGAGCTCCTTCCACGGGTGAAACAAGAGGGAATGGATTAAAAATTCCATAATTAGCACAGCCAGGGCTCTGCTCCAGGCTGCAGCCGGCATTAATTAGTTATCCGAACAATTATGGCATTGTTTGGAAAAATCAACTCATTCAAGCTCTTTGTTTTGGGTTTGTTTGGCACCTCCTGGGATGGGATCCTGGACAGTGACTGCGGGATGCTGAGCAGCTGCCAGTGGAGTGATCCCATTAAAATACAGAGATCTCATCTCCGATTCAATTCTGGCTCCAAAGAATATCCTGGGAAGTCGTTTTGTTGCTCCCAAGAGCATCTCCAGTTCCAGCGTCACGTTGTCACCCCTTGGAATAGGCTGAGTTATTGCTGTTGTTATTTAAGGAGAAATATTAATGGAGCATTTCCTTTTAATCCCATAACTCTTCCTTATTTTCCCTACCGTAAACCTGCTTTTCCTTCTGCTCTTCCTTGCAGCATTCCCTGCTGGATTTCAGTGCAGGAGCAGGAAATTCACCCCTCTAAAATGCACTTTATTATCTTTATTTGCTCTCAGATTCTGGGTCACTGCTCCCTTCCCTCCCTGATATTTCCTGGGGACAAATGAATCCTTTTGTTGTTCAGCAGCTCTTGGGAATTGTTGGGAATGCTCCAAGTATTTTTTACCTGTAGTGGAAAATAATAAGTGCTACTTTCCTGGGTTTTTGTGGAATTTCAGGGAATTTTTATGCAGTGGAGGAGCAGAGGTTAAAGTAGTGATTCCTGTGATTCCTTGGAATGCTGCTGATTGCATTGCAGCCAAGCTTTGACATTGGGAATACTCAGCATTTGTGGGAATATTTGTGTCCGGATTTGGTCCTGTAAACAAACCTCCTGTGAATAATTGTCCTGATTTAGTAAAATTTAGGGTTTATTTCCAAGTGTCAGTTTATCAATCCAGGAAAATAAAGCCCTTCCTCATCCACGGGATGGACAGAGGATGGTTTGGGAATTTTGAAGGTTATCCAGTTCCAACCCCTGCAGGGACACCTTCCACTATCCCAGGTTGCTCCAAGCCCTACCCAGCCTGGCCTTGGATACTTCCAGGGATCCGGGAGCAGCCACAGCTTCTCTGGGAATTCCATGCAAGCTTCTCAACACCCTCATAAGGAAGAATTCCTTCCCAAATCCCATCTATCCCTGTCTGCTGGCAGTGGGAAGCCATTCCCTGTGTCCTGTCCCTCCATCCCTTGTCCCAAATCCCTCTCCAGCTGTCCTGGAGCCCATTTAGGTACTGGAATGTGCTCCAAGGTCTCCCTGGAGGTTTCCCTTTACCAGGCTGTACATTCCCAGCTCTCCCAGCCTGGCTCCAGCCCTTGGAGCATCTCTGTGGTGTCCTCTGGATTTGCTCCAGGATACCCACGGATTGGGATAGAGCTGGAATTAGAACCAAGGTTATGACCCCACATCCCATGGTCCTGGCAGGTCCTTGGGCTCAGTGGGCCCAGAAAGGTCTGGAATGATCCACCTCCATGGCTGTCATGCTCCAGGATATTCTTCCATCCAATTTTCCCATGTAACGGGAATATTTGCACGTGTGAAGTGCCAGAGTGCAGGTACAGGAAAGTGTAGGAGAGGAAAGATTACTCTCTTTTCTCTAGGATTACTTAGAGGAGTTAGAATTCCTGCTAATAAAGACTTATTTCCCCCCTGTGCTATTCCATATATTATTATTTTCCAATGGAGGAAAATTAATGGATTTTTTCTGTATCTGCGAACAGAAAAGAACATTCCAAAAGCATCCCACGGATTTGTGAGGAGACGCTTGTGGTTCTTATTCCTTTTAGTGACATTTGCACATCTCCAGAGATTGTCTCATCCCTCAGCTCCAGAATCAGCCCATGGAAAAGGAACCAGGAATGTCCTGAGCTGCTCCTTTCCAGTGCTGTGCCTTGGGTTTTTACTCCTGGAAGTTGGTTTTGGCAGGCTGCGGAAATATTCCCGCTGAAATCCTTAACGAAAACGCCTGTTCCAAGTCATCATCTTTTCCCTTTTCCATCTCTTGTGTCCATATATAACAGCGGGAGTGATGAAAATTCCCAATTTGCTGCCTGTGAGAAAACGAGGCAGTGCCAGCTGTGAGCAAGCCACTTCTCCCTCCCTGGGGATAGAGTAACCTTATCCCATTCCCAACTTTCCCCCCAACACTCCCAAGCGGGAGGGGTCACTTGTGAGGGAGAACAGGGAGATGGCGCATGAGGAAAAAGGGGGAAAACTGGGAACAAGAGGAACTCCAACCACGGGTTTGTCCTGGTGTGCCGGATCTATCTTTACCCTCCTTGGCTCGGGACAGCCCTAGGATTTGTCGAGTCCCTACGGAAACATCCAGTTTGGCATCCGACTCCCGCCAGGAACGTCGGCCCTGGCTCGGCCCGCGCTCCGCGGCCTCGGGAAGCTCCTCGCTCCTTTCACAGGTGCCTTTCCAATTTTAAGATTTGGTTCGAATGTGTCGGATTGATGGGATTCGTCATGGAAAGCTCCGGGCAAGATGTGATTCCCGTAAATTAAAAAAGCATCCCGAGCTGGAGAGGGTGGGAGATCAGGGGCTCTTGAGGCCAACAGGGAATAGTGTGGGATTTGATTCCCGACACCTCCCGGGGTAATTTTTGTGGATGATCTCATCCTGATTCTGTTGTTGATTTGCCACTTGGCTCCTCTGATTCCTTGTGGATTGACCCCCCTTCCCTCATCATCTGTCATTCCATGAGGGCTGGGAAGGAGTTGAGGAGGTGATGGGAAAAAGGTGTTGTTGCTGTGCTCCCTTCTCCTTTTCCTGGGATAAAACCCCTGCTCACTGTCAGCCCTCACCTTCCTAAAATCCTGGAATAGTTTGGGTTGGAAAGCACCTTAAAGCTCATCCAGTTTCACCCCCTGCCATGGGCAGGGACGCCTTCCACTATCCCAGGTGCTCCAAGCCCCATCCAACCTGGCCTGGAAAATTCCAGGGATGAGGGGTCCACAACTTCTCCAGGTTCCTGTGTATCTCCCTCAAAAAGCACAGCTGGCTTTGGGGAAAATCCATGGAAGTTGTGTCACCATTGTATCCAATCCCAGAGCTCCTTTTTCCTTTCTTCCCCTTGAATGTAGTGGCAGGACACAGGGAATGGCTTCCCACTGCCAGAAGGCAGGGGTTAGATGGGAAATTGGGAAGGAATTCCTCCCTGGAGGCTGGTGAGGGGCTGGAATGGGATTCCCAGAGAAGCTGCCCCATCCCTGGAAGTATCCAAGGCCAAATTGGATTTGGCTTGGATCAACCTGGGATAGTGGAAGGTGTCCCTGCCCATGGCAGGTGTTGAAATTCCATGATCTTGAAGGTCCCTTCCAACCCAAACCATTCCATAATCCTGCAATTTGGAGTCTGGATGTTCCAGTCTGGCTCTGGTACCACCTTGCTCCCTGCAGTGCCAAGAACTTCCCAGGTGCCACTTCCCAAAGGTGTTATTCCAATACACACCCACAGCTGCAAATCCCCTTTTCCCTTTTTTTTTTTCCCCTTGGACCTTTCCCAAAGCTCCCAAACAAATGGGAAGCTCTCGGTCAGAATCTGCAGCTGTCCCTGAGCTCAGGCTGGTGGTGAAACAAGTGGGGTGGGGTTTATTTCCCCTCCCTTTTTCCTGCTGGGAATGCCACAGGGCTGGATAATTCCAGGTGTCTGATTAGCCACGCTTAATTAAGAACCAGGGATCTTGGAACGAGCCTGATGGAGTCAGCTGAAGGAAGCCTGGAGGGAAGGCTCAGCTTGTTCCCTGTGGGAATGTCAGCTCCAGGCTACCCAGTGCTTTAGGATTGCTGTGTCCTCATCTTCCCAGTTCCATGGTTTTCTTGGAATAAACCGTTGGGAAAGGTGTCCTGAGAGCTTGGGGAAGTAGCAGAGTTGGAGGAGGACATTCCTGTGCCCCATGGGAAGCACGGTTTGGGATTTGGGATAAACCAGGGCTGCTGCCTTGTGCAAAATCTGGGGTTTTTGGCTCCTTAAATTCCACCAGGAAAACACTCCCCCCCACTTCCAGACAGTACATTAAAGGAGGAGCAAACATCCCCCTCCTCATCTGTGGATGCTCCTCGAGCTCTATCCCCTGTTGGGATATTCCCTTTCCATCCCTTTCCCGGCATGGATCCTTCACCTTGGCAGCTCCCTGAGGCAGGAGCAGCCTTTTCCTTGTATTTCTGTGCCTCATTGACTCCCATCTGTTCCCATTCTCCAGCTTCAAACCTATTCCTTTTGGCTTTTCCCTGTTTTTCCCCTTCCACTTTCCCGTTTAATCGTAGCTGTGTTGTTGGACTCAGCATTTTCCCAGCGCTGAAATGTGGGAAGAGACTTGGGAATGGGAGATGGGTGGGTGAGTAAACCCCCCCTGACGCTTTGAGCAAGACCACATCCCAAAGGGATCCTTTTGGGATGATTTTTAGGGATAACTGGACTCAGCCCAGCTTCCCCGGAGAGCTGAATTCCATGTGTGTCGCTCCAGCGAAACAAGAAGGGATCTCTTCCCTGTATTCCTCGGTTTGGGATAGATTTTTTTTCCCCTATATTCCTTGGTTTGGGGTTTAATTACACCAATTTCCCAGCTGGAAAGGAAAATGTGGGGGGATAAAATTTGAAGCCTGTACTGCAAAGTTTAAAATTCCTGGATGCATTTCTCCCTTTCTTTTCCAATTCTTTATAAAACATATTCAGACACAGGTGTGGAAATCTGTGGGAATAAATTGATTTTTCCTTCCATCTTTTTCCCGTTGGGATACTGAGAAGCAGGATCTGACACCAGGACCTGCTCTGGTACCCTCTAGGGGGCACGATGCCTCTGCTGTTTTTCTGGAGAAAGGATTTTTTTCCCATAGGGAAAAACGAACTGAGAGTTACAAGAACCAGCAAAATATCCGTGTGTTCAGCAGGAATTGTAGCCAGGCCGGAGCTGCTTGGAATTTCCCCGGCAGTGTTGCCCTGCCTTCATTTTTGTGGAACTTTCAGGGTAAATTTGGGTTTAATCCCTAATTCTGCCCTTCAGCCCCAAATAAAATGAGGCGTATCCCGGCTCCTCTTTAGTTAAAACCTCTGGAGTCTTCATGAATCCTGGATAATTTGGGATATCCTGGATGAGCTGTGAGGTGCAAGAATTGAATTTAAACACTGTGTTCATTTTTTTAACTCCTTCATTTCCCCTATTCCTGAACCATCGGGAGTGAGAGTGGAATAAGACGCCGAGAAAATTATGCTCTGTAAAAAACCCCTTTGGGAATAAATCCTGTTTTCCAGTGCTCCTGTAATTACCTTTTCCCACTCCGTGTGGGATTCCTGCCTTAGGGACAGAGCTGGGGTTGCTTTTTTGCTGCCTCTGGGATGTTTCCCACATGGAGCCGATTCCTGTCTCATTAATTGATTCCCAAGAACGGTGAGTTAACCGGGAATTTTTTATTGGATCAGATTATTTTATTTCCCTGCCTTCCCAAAACTTTCACCCTGTCCTTAGCCACAATTAATTAATTAATCGCTGCTTTAATTGCTCCACAAGGGGAGGGAGCGGGGTGCCATCACCTCCGGACCCTCTGGAGCAGAACAAGAGCGCAAAAGGCTCCGCCGGAAAATCAAATCTACCTTTTCCAATCGGTCCCTGCTGACCTGGATTGTCTTGGATTTTCTGGCAAAGAGCTTTGTGCCAGAGTGACCAAATTAAGGAGTGAGGGCATCCCTGTAAAGGATAAAAATGGGGTGTGCATCCCTGGCTTTTCATGGACAAAAATTCGGGATTTAAAAAAAAATCCCAAACCACCTTCAGTTATAATTTGAGTAAATGGGAAAATTCCCCTTTTTTATGACATAAAATTCCTGCAAAATAAAAAAACAACCTCCAAACCTATAACCTCATTTTTCCATTAAATATCCTCATGCTGGGAATTTTTTTTTCTCCTCTTTTTTCCCCTCTTTTATACATCTCCAGAAGGATTTTGTTCCAGGGAGGGGAATGTTGAGGCACAAGCTCCGTGCTGGAACTCCGCTCCAGCCCGATCCTGCTGCATCTGCTTCCCTCTGCCTCATCCTTCTCCACTTTTCCTGCTGGGTCAGGATTTTTCCAGCTCGTAATCATTCCAGCAGATGGTGGGATAAAGGGATGCTGACCAGGAAATTACCTGGGAGCCGGGAGCAGCGGCACCTTTATGTCACAGAGTGCCAAAAATCCGTTTTCAGCGTGGCTGGGCTTGTCCAGGGAGGGCATGGAATTATGGAAAAGAGTGGGAAAAGCTCTCCAGCTCTTTTCTGGGGATCAGGATAAGGGTTTTTTTTTGGGAGAAGGCTGAATTGGTAATTTAAACCTTCTGTGATGGTTATTTAAGGTGGGGTTTGTTGATGTCCTGCAAAGTTTCCACTGGGAGAATCGACTGCTCCTGTGACGTGAGACTCCTGAAATTTCGTGGGGGAGAGTGGGATCTCCAGGAAATTCCTGGTGGAGCAGGGCAGAACCTTTGGGATTTGTTGTCCAGTCAGGAAAATTGGGCTATCCTGTGGATTCAGGCATTTGGTGTTCGGTGTAAGAGGGTGGGATCTCCAGAAGATTCCCATAAAAGTAGGGCAGACCCTTTGGGATGTATCATCCTGCCAGGAAAACTGCATTCTCCCGTGTTTTGAGGCTCCTGGTGTTTGATTTAGGGGAATTGGATTTCTAGGAGATTCCTGGAAAAGCAGGCAGAGCCTTTGGGATGTGTTGTCCAGCCAGGAAAACTGAGCTGTCCTTGGATCCTGGGATTCAGGCATTTGGTGTAGAAGAACAGGATCTGCAGGAGATTCCCAGAGGAGCAACACAGACCCTTTGGGATGTGTTGTCCTTCCAGGGAGCACATTTCTCCCAGGATTTTACCACCCAAAAAGAGGAAAGTGTGAAACCATATAATTCCATAAGATGAATCCCTTTTTTCCTCCTGCCTGTGCCCCTTTTTAAGGAATATCAACGAGGCAGGTGCTGCTTTGGGAATACAAAGCTCCGCTCCCATTTTCCCGGTGCCTTCCCCGGAGCTCAGGAAGTATCCGGTAAATCAGACACTCCCGGCTCGCTCCATCCAGTAATGAAGTGGGAATGAACTCTGGAAAAGGGAAGGGGGAGCAGGGGGGGATGAACTCCCCGGAGATTGATGGGATGTGCTGACGTCGGGGCCCAAACACGACCATCTCACTTTTCCAAGCAATCCATCTGGAGCTTCGGTGATCTGTCATCCCGGCGAGCCGGGAAATTCGTTAGGAGACTTGGAAAAGAGCTCCCACCTTTGCGGTTTTTCCGGCCGCTCCCTCCCTCCCTCCCTTCGGGAAAGAGTTGAGGGGGGGATGCAAAGGAATCTTGGGAGCTTTTTCCCGGGATTCTTGAGGGTGTTAATTTTGTGGCACGGGAGTTTAATTGTGCTTAAACACTTGGATAAATCAAGGAATTCCTTGATATTTGGTTTATTAAAAATTGGTTTATTCCCGATTTTTTTTTTTTAAGCAGAGCCAGAATGGAGAATGGGAAGGAGATTCCTTAGGATTTAGGGCAGTCAAGGAAGTGTTCAGGCAGCTTTGGAAGGAAAGGTGATTTGGGAATTTTTTTTTAATTTTATCCTTGTTTTTGTTGTTGATCATTCTGTCTGCTCTAGGAAGAATCTATTTGTCATTCTGCTTCCTGGTTTTCTTGCTTTTAAATGAGGAAAATTGGGATGTTGAGGGCTGTGTTAAAAAATTCCTCTGAGGTATCCTAAGGGAAGAGCAAAGTATTCCCCATTGTGCTCATTCCTGCCTGGATTTGCATCAGAATTAATCCCAAATTCCATGTAATGATCCAGATTAACCACCTCTTAAATGGAGAGAGAACAATTCCTTGAATCTGAGACCTGGGATGTGACAGGGTCTAAAACCCTTTTAAAACTGAATTTGAGATTTTCCTACAAGGATTCGCAGGAGAATTAATCCCAAATTTTGTGTAAAAAATGATCCAGATTTTTAAGGATGAATCTCTGGAAGTGAAGGGCAGAATGATCCCTGGAATCTGAGACCTGGGATGTGACAGAGGATAAAGCTCCTTTAAACCTCATCTTGAGAATTTCCTGCAGGCATTTGCAGCAGAATTAACCCCAAATTCCATGTAAGGATCCAGATTAACCACTTATAAAGCATGAAATTTTGGGAAGTGGAGAGCAGAGCAGTCCCTGGATCCTGAGACCCGTCCCTTGATTCTGACACTTGGAATCTGGCCAGGGCTAAAGCTCTTTTAGACTTCAGCTTGAGGTTTTTCTGCATGGATTTAGTGAAATTCCATGTAATGATGCAGATTATTAACCACTTTTTAAGGATGAATTTTGGGAATTGGAGGGCAGAGTTACCCCTGGATCAGTGATGATCAGTGGGATCAGTGCTGGGGCTGGGACTGGTTTTATGGAAAGGGCCACACAGTCCTTGGTCCAGACTTCCAGCACGCAGTTGTTCCCAATCCAGAGGCACAGCTGGCATGCCATGGCCCTGTCCCAGCATCCCAGGATGTATTAATAGCCCCACAATTTGGGAATTCACGGCTGGACCGAAACCTGACTCCAGCCACTTTCCCACCCTGCACATGGACACAATTATCTTGGAGACTCCAACCATTTCCAGCACCCCTGCTGGAAAAGCGCAGCTCTTTGGTTGACATCCTGCTTTTATCCTCTCTCCTGAATTCCTGGAGAAGGGATCAGGTGTTAATTGAAGGGAGGGAAATCCTGGGAAGTCAGGGCAGCACTGATGTCTCCTTTGCTTTTCCAGCAAAGTATCCTGGACACTGCCTCAGTTTCCCTACATGATTCTCTCCCTCCTAATCCTCCCACTTGGTTGCTCCCAGGAAGCTGCATGGGGAAAGGAATTTCTCCTTCCTTCCATGAAAAGTGGTGGCTGGAGCCCTCAGGGACAAATCTATGTGGAGATGGGTGCAAATATCAGGTGGCAAAGTGCAAAGTCCACAAGATAAAATCATGGAATCATTAAGGTTGGAAAAAAACCTCGGAGCCCACCGAGTCCAGGTGTTCCCTCAGCATTTCCAAGGCTACCACTGACCATGTCCCTAAGTGCCTCAGCCACATGGATTTTAAATTCTTCCAGGGATGGGGACTCCACCACTGCCCTGGGCAGCTGTGCCAGTGCCTGACCACCTTTTCCATGAGGAAATTTTCCTAATATCTGACTTAAACCTCTCCTAGTGCTTCTTGAGGCTGTTTCCTCTCATCCTGTCTCTTCTTCCCTGAGAGCAGAGCCTGATCCCACCTGGCTCCACCTTCCTGTCAGGGAGTTGCAGAGTGAGAAGGTCCCTCCTGAGCCTCCTTTTCTTCAGGCTGAGCCCCTCTCCCAGCTCCTGTTTGTATTCCAGAGGTTTTCCACAGAAATTATCCCTGCAAATCCACCCTCATTCTCCTTATTTTTCCCCTGCAAATCCTGTTAATACCTTGAATCCCAGAATGGTTTGGAATGCTTTTGGAAGGGACTTTAAAGACCACCTCATTCCAACCCTTTCCATGGACAGGGACAGCTTCCACTAGAGCAGGTTTCTGGGATTCCCTTTTGTGGGAGCAGGAATTAGAATATTTATGGAATAAACACACCCATGGTGTCTTTTGGTAGTGGTGCTGTCATTCCTTTGCATTCAGTTTGCTGCAAATTCCTGATCCCTGTATCAATAATCACTTCCCAGCTCGTTATAAATTTCCATCAGATAAATATTGATATTCCACTCCAACTTTATGGATAAACAACCTCCCTGGCTTCCATATTGTCCCAGGTTTTATGGATAGGAAAAAAATAAAAGGTGGTTAATGATTTGAAACAGCCTCGAGTTGGTTTGGGTTGTTTTATGTCCACTTGTGTTAATCAAGGGGGAGGTTTGGGATTTGTTCCAAGAGAGGTTTTGGTGACATTTGAGGTATTGGATGGTGTTATCCATGAGGGAATCCAGAGGAATTCTGGGAAGAGGCAAGTTAACAGAGAAGTTTTGGAGTTTTGAGCAGGACATGGATATTTTTTCCCACCTGAGAGCCACTTTGGGAACTTCCCGGGAGCCTGCGGTGCTGCTCGGTGTTAGCGTCGCCCTCGGATCCGGAGGAGCTCCTGGAGGGGCTGGAAAATCTCTGGCTGCAAATGAAGCTCTGATGGAAGGTGCTGCTCCCGGGGTGCCTCTTCCCGTGTTCCTTGGGGTGGGAAGCAGATCCCACAGGCACCTCCTGTGCGATGTCTGTGCCCAGCAGGAAGGGAAAAAACTGGAGACAAAGGAGAAGAGGAGGTGTGCCATGTGCTGCTCCTCTGGCTCTCCCCAGCCTCAAATTGCTTGGAGACACACGGCACTGGCTCCGTGGATTCCTGGGAGCCACCACCCTGAGGGAAGCACTTTTCTTCCCCTAAGAGCTGAAGGATGTCTGGGGACTTTTCCTGCCACTTGTGGGACGTGCACAGGTACATCAAGAGGAGAAAATCTGCCTGGAGAAGCCTCTTCCTGAGGTTTGTGCTGAGCTTGGAGGAAGATTTTGCTTAGCTGATTGGCTTTTGTTATCCTTGAGGGTATTTAGCCCCCTCTGGAAGACACATTCCTTGTGCTGGAGCTGGTGGGAGGAGGAGTTGGGGGGACACTGGGGACAGCACGTGTTGAACTCCTGGTGAAAAACAGCTGGAATGTGTAATCCCAGAAATAAGGATCTAAAGCTGTCCCAAAGGCACATGATGAAGGGCCTGGAGGGGAAAAACCTGGAGGAGAAGAGGGAAGAATCATTGGGATCTTGAGTTTCTTCAGGAGTGGCAGCTCCAATCTCTGCTCTCTGTGACCACGGCCAGGACCTGAGGGAATGGCTGGAAATGTGTCAGGGAAGGTTTATGTTGGGTATCAGGAAAAGGTTCTTTCTCCAGAGGGTGATGGGGTGCTGGGACAGGATCCTTAGGGAATGGTCATGGCCCCAAGGCTGCCAGAGCCATTGGAAAAGGCTCTCTTGCACAGAGGGGGATTTTTAGGGATGTCCTGGAGGCCAGGAGTTGGACTCGTTAATCCTCGTGGTTCCCTTCCAACTCAGGATATCCTATGAATCCAGAGGGTGTTTTGGCTGGTGGACAAATCCTTTTGACCCTTAAGTCCATTCCCTGTCAGGCACAGCTATCCCAGGAATATTTTAACGTGAGATTCAGTCATTTTCTGCCTTGAACACCTTAAAACCCATGGTAAAATCACCACCTGCTCAGCTATTTTCTCCTCAAGCCCATCTTTTCTACGAGCATCTGATTCCCAAGTTCTCAGCTTTTTTTCCCTCCTGTTAATTATTATAATTACTTTTAAAACCTGGCCCCTGATTAGGCACTAGGTGGACACGGTGGCTGGGTTTTATTGCAGAACCTGCTCCTGCTCAAGGAGTTATTTTTGCTGAAGGCTTCCCCGGAATTGCTGAGTCAAGACAACGCTTTGATGGGATAAACATCTTCCCGCTCCCTTCTGTTCAGACCCTGGAGCCCCATTTGCCTGAGTAAAGACGTTGAGTTTCTTGGAATGCAGTTCCTGTTAAAGGAGCCCTGGAGCAAACACGGCGAGCTCTTGCTGTAATTTAAGAGTTTATCCCAAATCCATGAACCATGGGCCCAAATTTGGGGGCTGGAAGTTGCTTCCTTGTCTTGACCCTGTCCCTCCCAAGACCTGCAGGTGGGATTGAATTCCCACTGATCTTGGAGCTGGTCAGTGCTTTCCTCATGGACACACCACCTTGGAGCCACTGGTGGTCACCTGCTCCTAATGTGGCTTTTCCAGAAGGGTTTGGCCAAAAGGTCAGCGCTCAACTGCTCAATGGAACCATTCCTGATGGATGCACAGAGAGGCTTCCAGGGGGGAGCACGTGGGGTTTACACAGAAATAGTCGCTCATCTGACTGAATCGTTAATGCCCGTTGCCCGCGGAGACTAATTAAGGAGAGCTGCAGCTGTTTTGGGAAGCACTTTGTGGGGATTACAGCACGGGCTGGAGGAGCTCTCGGAGTGTGAAACATTAGGAAAGGCGTTTTGTGCCGCTGCGCTCCGAGGAGTTAAGGGAAGGAGGGGGTTGTGGGGACAGAGTTTTCCAAACTGTTTTGTTGGAGATGGTTTCAGTTTGGCCAAACAACGGGATGTGAGTGGTGACAGCCTGGCTTTGGTGGGGACATGTCAGGAACCCTGGGAGAGAAAGGTTAATAGGGTGTTCCTGCTGCCTTTCCCTAAAATCCTGCTGCCTTTTCCATGTGCTCCTTTGGGAATTGGGGCAGCTGAGGGGGGGGGGGGGGGGGGCAGGGGCGTTGGTGCTTTCCTCTGTCACTTTGGTGGCTCTGAAGAGCTCATGGGAAAGACCTCAGGTTTTTTGTTGTCCAGAGAAGAGAGGGGAGCTGGGAAGGGTCTGGAGCACCATGAGCAGCTGAGGGAGCTGGGGGGCTCAGCCTGGAGAAAAGGAGGCTCAGGGGGGACCTTTTGGCTCTCTACAACATCCTGCTCCAAGCCCCATGTCCAACCTGGACTTCAACAAGTCAGCCACAGCTTCTTGGGAATTCCATCCCAGCACTTCCCCACCCTCCCAGGGAAGAATTCTTTCCCAATATCCCGTCTAACCCTGCACTCTGGCAGTGGAAACCCTCTACCCCATTGTGCTAAATTTGTGTGATACAAGACTTCCTTTATTCGTCCTTTTGAATTTTCCAGTGGTTTTATTTGGCCATTTAATTTATGTATCTTCATTAACATAAGAACAAGTTTTCCTGCACATGGGACATAAATTCTCCAAGACCATGGAGCACTTTGGGTTAATGTAAAAGAAAATATTGGGACACTTTGTAAAACCTTGATTTTGTGGAACTCCTGAGCCATCCTGCAAATCTTTGATTCCTTGGTCGTAAACCCTCCTGAAGGGTTTGCTGTACTGGATTAAATCCTAAGGCCCTGAGAAGCAGCCAGTGCATGGATCTTCTGGGAGCCAACGGGAAAACTTTGGGAGGCATTACTGCAGTTGAGATTCAGGCTGGGAGTCTGTCTGTTCACACTCCCAGTGGCATGTGCAGAATCCCTGGAGCTCCAGGGATTACGGCTTTATGGTTCGCACGTGGGATTTGCTGTGAGCTCCTGGTTCTTTTTATAGAGACTCTATTCCGGGGGGATTTCGGAGAGGGAATTTCTGACCTTTGGACAAGAAGCCATCACGCTGTGAACCAGCAGGAAATCCAAAGTGATTTAGCCCATGGTCCTTTTTAAAATCCAGCTGTTTCCTGGTTTAGGATGTTGTTTGTTGGGTGATTGTTGTTGCCAGGGGCTGGAGCTGTGCTGAGGCAGGGTCTTGGTGCCCTTGCCTTGTGTCTTCATGGAATCTGGGAATGGTTTGAGTGGGAAGGGATCTTTTAAGACCATCTCATTCCATCCCCTGCCATGGGCAGGGGCACCTTCCACTATCCCAGGGTGCTCCAAGCCTCATCCAGCCTGGCCTTGAATTTTTCCAGGAATGAGGCAGCCACAGCTTTTTCTCTGGAAAACCTGTGCCTCACCACCCTCACAGAGAATTCCTTCCCAATATCCCTTCTATCCCTGCCCTCTGGCAGTAGAAAGCCATTCCCCCTTTTCCTGGCACTCAATCCCTTGTTCCAAGTCTCTCTCCAGCTCTCCTGGAGCCCCTTTAGGCATTGGAAGGGGTTCTGAGGTCTCCCTGGATCCTTCTCTTCTCCAGGCTGGACATTCCCAGCTCTCCCAGCCTGGCTCCAGAGCAGAGGGGCTCCATCCCTTGGAGCATGGTGATGGAGTCACCATCCCTGGAAGTGTTGAACAAATGTGTGGATGTGGCACTTGGGGACGTAGTTTAGTGGTGAACATGGCAATTCTGAGTTAACAGTTGGACTTGATGTTCTTGGATGTATTTTCCAACTTCAACAATTCCATGATTCTGGGTTTATCTTCCCTCCATTGTCCCTCCTGGGTCAGGGGGCATGAACCGGGCTCCCACCCGGCTTGTGAGATGTATGGAATTCTGCAGGACTCATACCTGGAGGATTTTTTTGGAGGAGGGGATGGATTGTAGCCTTTTCTCCATCCAAAATATGTATTTGGTTTAATAACAAGCAAGCAAGAGTACGTGCCCTTTTCCCTGACACTATGGGAAAAACCCTGGAGCGCTGTCAACAAAAAGATTCCCTGATAGCTTCGGAAAGGAAATTAAAATTTATCAAATATTTCCCCCCCTGTCTGGAGCAGCTTGTCAGATGTGGAGGCTGGAAAAGGGAGATTTGTTGTTCTTTCCCTCTCCCACACTGACACCCCTGGGCAATCCCAAGGGTGTGACAAAGGGAATGCTCTGCTCACCTATCACTCAGCCTTTGGAAAATTAATTTTTTGTTGGAATAGAATCCAGGTGCCTCTGGAGGTTTGGAGTCACAGGAAAGGCTTGAAGGAAAGTGATTTGGGTTGAGAGAGGCCTCAAAGATCATCTCATTCCAGCCCTCTTCTACGGGCAGGGACACCTTCCATGAATCCAGGTTGCTCCAAGCCCAGTCCAACCTGGCCTTGGCCAGATGCCGTTTCCTTCAAGCTGTGCTGTTGGAGAGCCACATGCTCCAGGATGATGCTCAGGGATGCAGGAGTAGCAACCTGAATGTAAAGCACTGGATCAGATGGTAGAGATTGGGATTATGGACATTTTGAGTAAAAGAGCTTTTGCTTTACACCAAAATTAGAATTTTTTCTTTGTTTTGCTCCCTTCTTGGTTAGCAGCCTTGGATGTAGTGAAGTTGATCGGAATCAGGTGACTTGCAGGTCTGAGCTTTCCTTACTATGATGTTGTTGACCTTGGGAGCTGAGGAGCCACCAAAGCCAAAGCTTTCTTCTTTTCCTTTTCCTAAGAAATTGATGCAAGCTCATCTTTCTACCTTTATACTTCAAAACCATGTCTGAAAGGAATAATGGAATATCCTGAGTTGGAAGGGACCCACATGGATCATCCAGTCCAACTCCTGGCCCTGCACAGGACACCCCATGAATTCCACCATGTGCCTGAGAGGACCTTGAATCAAAATTATTCCGAAGTTTTGTGGTGTGCTGCTTACTTGGGATTTTCTAGGGAGGATTGGCTCTCCTGAGCCATCCAGGTAGCCAATGGGAATTTCCTTCTTGTAATGCTGTTTTCCACATCATAAATTTCAGTGACCCTCGTCCCCATGTGGATTTGATCCAAGAGAAAGTCTTGGCATTGTGTTTCCATGATTTAAGATCCCTCTCACTGCACCCCATCCTGAAGAGGATGTTTTTTAGGATCAGACCTATGAGAAAATTCCATCTCTGGTGCAGGAATGGTGGTTTTGGGTCATCTGGTCCCATCTGAGCCCTAGTGGTCAATTCCTTAAGTTCTGCCCATAGAATGGGGTAGTGGGTAGGGTTTGGGTGCCTCTTGTTGCCATCCAACCCCATGCTGAGCATGGAATGCTGTTGGATTCTTTCTCCTCCAGCACAGCTGAAGCCGTGGTCTTCAGGGAGGTGGGAGAGGTGGCTGAGTGCCAAACCCATCCAGCTGGATCACCCAAATGGGCAATCCAAGGAAATCAACCACATGCCCTGATGCTCATGCACAGCTTAGGCTGTGAAATTCCTTATTTATAGGAACTTAACGGATGCTGTAACAGCTTCAAGCAGATGAACACATTTCTTTAAAGCAACAGCAACGTTCTTCCTCCTCGAGGGGGAAAGTTTTAACTGAAAGAGGGAAGATTTAGAGCAGAAATAAGGAAGGAATTCTTCCTTGGGAGGGTGGGGAGGCCTTGGCACAGATTGACCAGAGAAGCTGTGGCTGCCCCATCCCTGGAAGTGTTCAAGGCCAGGTTGGACAGGGCTTGGAGCAACCTGGGATAGTGGAAGGTGTCCCTGCCTGTGCTGGGGCTTCGGAACTGGATGATCTTCAAGGTCTCTTCCCACCCAAACCATTCTGGGATTCTCTGAAGTTCCTTTGAAGGGAAAGAGCTGGGATAGAAACAGCACTGAAAAGACCGCACACGTTTTCCTCTTCTTCCTTCCCATCCATCCCGAGCTTTGTCGAGCGACGGATAAAAAGGGGGGAAAAAAAACAACCAACCCACCCACAATAATCTATAGCAACTGTCAGCCAGCAAACTACTCCCATTTCATAGGGATAGGTTGGATGTCAGCGCGGGATCGATGGCTCTCGCGCCGTAATTATAAAAACTCGTGGGTTGTGTTGCTTGAGTGAGTTTGGGAAGAGTAGGGTCTCAATCTTCCCTCTAATGGGGCTTTGGCAGTCGGTGGCGCAGCGGCTTTGTCTTAGTCTGACAGTGTTGTCATTAAACACCAGGTAGTGTGGAACAACAGGGAACACGGCTCCGGAGCGGCCGGGAACACGCGGCTTTGACAGGAGTGATTTGTCATCGAGGAGCTGCCCAAACTCCTGAGCCTGGAGTACGGGCGGCTGCTTAAAGTGACTTATTGCCCCTGTCGGCGGCTGCAGTTGTGATTTGATAATCGGTAAATGTTTGTCAAAGATGAATTCCCTCCTTGATGCAGTGCAGTGCTGGAAAAGCAAATGAAAAGCAGGAGAAAAGAACGTATTGGATGGATTAAAGACTAGGGCAGGATAAGGGTGATGGAAACAACAGGTTTCCCTGTTAACTTGGCATCCTTCCTTCAGGGAGGTGAAGTGTTGAGGTTTGGGATACTGAGATGGGGACTCACTGTCAACACGGGTGCTGGGGGATTGGGAGTGCTGCAACATTAACTCAATTTCAGGAAAAATTTTGTCATGGAAAGGGTTATTAAGCATTGGAAGGGGCTGCCCAGGGAGATGGTGGAGTCGCCATCCCTAGAGGTGTTGGAGGAATAACTGGATGTGGCACTCAGGACTCTGGTCTGGGTGACAAGGTGAGGACCGATCACAAATTGGACTCGATGATTTTGAAGGTCTTTCCCAACCTTAATGATACTATGATTATAAGGAGTGGGTTTTTTTCCAAATTTCAAAGATCCTGGAGCTGTGCTTGGTCTTGAGGGGCTGTAGAGTGATGTGGAGCAATGGTTCTCCTTTTCTTAAGCACAGGGAATCATGGAATGGTTTGAATTGGAAGAGACCTTGAAGATCATCTCATTCCATGGTCGGGGAGCCATTGTGGTGTGTCTGACTTCAGCTCTGTTCTCTTCTCTCTGGGAAGTTTCAAGAGTTTTTTTGCTAAGGAAAACAACATCCTGGTTCTTTCTTTCCATGGATGTGATGCTTTTCTGGCTTTTTGGCAAATAGTTCCCTCGGCAAACCCGTGTGCACCTACTCAGTGGTTACAACTTGTAGTAGAATCCCTTTGTTTCTTGTAGGGATGGATTTTGAACCTGTCTATTGCCTGCTTTATATCAAAGTTTAGAAAGGAGAATTAAAAGAATCTTAATGAACCTTCTGCCTGCAAAGTTTTCCTCCCATCTCCCTGAGTTTATCCAAGTTCCTCTGCTGAATGCCAGAGTCGGGTCAGGTTCTTTTTAAGTGGATGCTTAGAAATCTAAAAGCTGGCCTTCTGTTGGATAAGTGGCTTTGAGGGTGGGGAATACCTAAGAGATTCAAATTTTTCCTTGTTAAATTTAAATAAAATAAAATAAAATAAAATAAAAAAAAAATGAAGTCAATCCTAAAGCATGAATGCAAATGGAATTCCAGCCCGCCGAGGGCTCCCGTCGTTTCCCGAGGCAGAGCCACCTCTCCCCGTGCCACGGTGAGGCGTGAACACGAGATCCCTGAACCCATTTGATTATAGCCGGGGTTTTTCTGGTGTCTGAAGTGCTGGAAACGATCAAGAGCAGGAAAAGTGGAGTGATTTATTAGACTCATAAAAATTCATACTTTGTTATTCCAGTTGTCTTCCATCTGCAGCTTGTTAGAACGAGCACCCCTGGCAGCTCCCGCCGTGAGGCCGGGGGGGAGGAGGGCATTTATCAGCTTTCCTCCTGCCATCCCGCTCTCATTTAGAGGAATGGATCCAGCTCCTGGAAACACATTAATAATCATTCACCGAGGGAAGGGGGGAAGGAAAACCCACCACCCTCTTTTGTTATAATAATAAGGGTTGTGTTTGAACAAGGGCCGATGCTCCAGAGACCCATTCAGGCTCTTTAGCACGGGCTGGAGCTGGGAAAACGGTGTTCAGAGCCTTCCGTGTGACCTCTTCTTGCCAATCCTGGTGGATAATGTTGGGTCTCCTCATCCTTGGAAGGCTCTTCTGCTCCTGTGACGTTCGGAAGGGCCGTCCTGGGGCTTTTTGGCACTGGGGATGGGAATATGACAGAGCTTGTGGGGTTACTGGGGTTACTGGGAGGTTGGTGATGTGTCCTCCTGTCCCCACCAAGACCTTGTTGGACCCCTCTGTCTCTGCCTCTCTCTATATTTTGGGATTTGAGGGAATAAACCAAGATACTTGCTGGTGTTTCTGTTGCACTTGGAATATTGGTGTTGGAATTGTAGGGCTGAGTCAAAGGCATGGTTCTTCCCGTTATTTTCTAAGGCTTCCCAAATCACCTTCTGCCAGGGGCTGGTGGAGCTGAAGTGACCCAGACCCCTTTGGAAAATGATACAGATTTGGATAAATGTAGGATGGCTTTGATTGGGAAAGACCTCTGAGATCATTGAGTCCCAGACATTCCCCCAGCACTGCCAGGGCTACCACTGATCCATGTCCCCAAATGCCACATCCACACATTCTTGAACACTTCAGGGATGGTATTCCACAAGGAATGGGAAGGGTCTGGAGCACCAGGAGCAGCTGAGAGTGCTGGAGGGGTTCAACCTGGAGAAAAGGAGGCTCGGGGGGACCTTCTGACTCTGCACAACTCCCTGACAGGAGGGTGCAGCCAGATGGGGGTCAGGCTCAAGGGAAAGGACAAGAGGAAAGGACCTCAGGTTGTGCCAGGAGAGGTTTAGATTGGATATTGGAGAAAAAAATTCTTAATGGAAAGGTGGTCAGGTGTTGGAATAGCCTCCCTTGGCAGTGATGGAGTTACCATCCCTAGAAGGCTTCAGAAAATGTGTGGATGTGGCACCTGGGGACATGGTTTAGCAGTGGCATTGGCAGTGCTGAACAGTTTGACTCAATGGTCCTAGTGCTTTTTTTCAATCTAAACCATTCCATGATTCCATGCTGGATATTGTGGTATCCTGGGAACACCCAAACCCCAAAGACACCACATCCACTGAACCAGATCCACTAAAATCCATCCTGTGCAGCATCCCAGCTGCAGATTGAAGTTGGGATTGCACCAGTGGGCTGGAAAGGGAGAACAGGTCCTCAGCCTTTAGGGAGGCTGATCCTGAGTGTCTCCTGCAGCAGCATTTTTCCAGGGAGTTTCTTGTAGCTCCGTGACTTTCACGTCTGCTGCTTTTCTTTTCCTGTCACGCTTGCTGCCAGTGTTTCCTCGCTGTCGGATTTCTCCTGGCTCTGCTATCCCCAGCTTTTCCAGATGCTCTTCTCCTCGCTCCCCTTCTTTCTTCTCAACAGCTCAGGCATCACTTTGTTCCCCCATGACATCTCCATGCATCGTGGGGCTTTCCTAAACATTTGGATTTTTGAAAGGCTCTAATAAGGTCTGCTTGGAACCTTCCCTTCTCCAGGCTGGACATTCCCAACTCTCCCAGCTGTCTCCAGAGCATAGAGGGTCCAGCCCTTGGAGCATCTCCATGGCCTCCTCTGGACTCACTCCAGCAGCTCCACATCCACATCCATCCACTCCAGAGCTGGGTGTAGAATTCCAGGTAGAGTCTCACCTGAGTGGAGCAGAGGGGCAGAATCCCTCCCTTTCCTGCTACTGGAATTTTTCTCTTCAGGTTGGGAGATGTTTTCCCACTCTGTATTTCCTGGGAACAAAAGTTCTGTATTTTTCACCTTAACGCAGGAATTCTGGATGCAGACCCAGACCCATGGAATTTATTTGAGCAGGATATGTGGATTTGCCCAGAGAGGTTGTGAATCCTCACACCTGGAAGTGTCCAAGGCCAGGTTGGAGAGGGCTTGGAGCAATCTGTTCTAGTGACAGGTGTCCCTGCCCGTGGCAAGGGTTTTGGAATAAGGTGGTCTTAAAGGCCCCTTCCAAGCCAAACAATTCCATGAATTTAATACTTTGCCTGATAAAATGAGTGTTTCTTTACAGTTCATCTCCAAGTGCCAGTGCCCAACGCAGCCTCGCTCCTGGTGGATTCCATGAACTTCCTCTTTTCCTGTGGTCCAATTGAAATAACGGAATTAGCCAAGCAGATTTGGTATTAATTTCCCAAATATTCCCAGCTGAAAGCAGCTGCCATGCTGAGCAAATTTTCCAATGAGTTTGGAGCTCTCTAAAATATTCCAACTCCAAATCCTGCCCTTCTCCCATCCTCTCAAAATGTGACAACCAGAGCAGCTGTCGTGCTCTGGGTCCCAGGTAAAGCAGTTTGGATCAATTGGATTTATTTCCTATTAAGCAGCAGTTCGTGATCATAAAGCATCGTTTACACGCTGGCATAAAGAGCCGTCGCTCTTGAAAGAGCTCGGAACTGAATGAGTGTGAAAATTAAATTCCCCTCTTAAACCCAAGGATGGTCCTTTTGGAAGCTGATTCCAGTCGCAACATAATTAACCTCTTGCTGTGCCATTCTGTGGGAACATATTGAACCTGCTCCGGGATAATCATCCCTAATACTGGTGTCTGCTTTCACACTGAATTCCTAACAGCATTACAGTAATCCCAAAGCTTTTGTTGACTCCAGGGACTTGGCCAAGTTGGCAGCCAGGACAAAAGGTGTCAGAGCCACGTGGCTCAGGGGTGATGCCATCGAGGTGTGATGGGATGGGAAACACCAGAACCATTTGCTTTTGGCTGGAGGAGCTGTAGTGGAACTTTATTCAGGTTTTCCATGGGTTTATCCCTGTTGAAGGTCTTTTCCATTTGCTTGGAGCAACCTAGTCTAGTGGAAGCTGTCCCTGCCCATGGCAGAAGGTTGGAACTTGATGGTGTTAAAGGCCCCTTCCAACCCAAACCATTCCATGATTCTTGTTTTAGTCCTTGTTTTTTTCTCTCCATCTTTCTCAGTTTTTCCCTCCATTGCTCTTCCCTTCCCATCTACAGTTTTTCTCATCCAGAGAAGCAAGTGGTGTTGGGGATAATCCCCAGGAGGTTTGGGTGTATTCCCACCTCTGCACCCAATGATGAGCTGAAATCTGAGACTGGAGAAGAGGAGGATTCAGGGAGACCTTTGAGCCCCTTCCAGTGCCTGAAGGGGCTCCAAGAGAGCCAGAGAGTGACTTTGGACAAGCAAATGGAGTGACAGGACAAGAGGGAATGGCTTCCCACTGCCAGAGGGCAGGGACAGATGGGATATTGGGAGGGAACTCTTCACTGGGAAAGTGGGGATGCCCTGGAATGGAATTCCTAGAGAAGCTATGGCTGCTCCATCCCTGGAAGTGTCCAAGGCCAAGTTGGATGGGGCTTGGAGCATCCTGGCTCTCAGCTGATGTGAAGGGCAGTGATTGGGATTCCCAATCCCTGTAATCTGCTGTAGCAGCAGGAGTGAGGCTGATCCATCCTGGCCATCAGAGCTTCCCATGGTGCTTTTGCTGTCAAGGTTGCTCCTGGCTGCAAACTCCTCTGCTGCCCCCAAATTTGCCCTTGGACCTTCTTACTAAAATCCTGAAAAGCTCCTACACCACCTTCCCTTCATCCACGAGGTGGGAGACAGTGCGGAAGGATCAAATCCATTAGGAAGTGGTCTTGCAGGGATTTTACAAGGATCTGATGTGGGGGCCTCATTCCATGCCTTGACATTGGTGATCCCAAAATCCACATAATAGAAGCCAGCAAATTATTTTTAGTCAGGGATGCCTTTTCCCATGGAAAAGAGGGAAGTTTGATCCCATACCATGCCACAGCATCAGTGGATGTGTATGATGGTCCTGCTGTAGCCTGGGATATCTGGTTGAGTGTCCTCTTCCTTCTGGGATTTGAGGGTAACAGTATGTTTTGCTGAATCTTCCCTTCCTGACCTGGAGCAAATCCCATGGCAAGGGATTCATCTTCATGTCGGAAAGGGTCTGCTTCCAGAAAATCCTTTGGCAGAGATTTTCAATTCTTTTTGGAGATGCTTTGGGTTCCAAGTGGGAGTTTTTTACCCCCTGTCAGGAGCTGGAACATGCTGGTGGCTCCTTCACTCATGTCCTAATAGTCCTTAACCCTTTTAATTTTTTCCCTCATGCCTGTTTGGAAAGAGCAGTTTGGTTTTATCAGAGTTTTTTGGTCTCTGCTTTGCTTTTTTCCTTGGGATAGTTCTGCTTCACCCTTTGATCTCTGAGGTTTTCCCTGGCACTGGGGACAATCCTGGCTGTGAATCCAAGATTCAGCTTCTGCTCCCCAATTTGCATTCGTCCCTGCTCCCGTCTCGCTTCCAAGTGCTGGAAGATCAATGTACCTGTCACTCACTGCTTCCCATCTCGCCTCCGATCGGGATTAATGGCACAGCTCGGCGCTGAGCCCCGATGGAGACACACGGGAGGGGTCCTGGTGGCAAAGGATTGACAATGGGTGACCTTGTGGTGCCCAGGTTATGACTTAATTTAATTCTTTTCTCCATGCCTGCCCCCATACAGGAAGCTTTTCTATCCCATATCCTGTTCCTAAAGCAGCAGTAATCTCTTGGATTTGGGAATGTCCGCTCCTGAAGTTCCCCTTGCTTATTTAACTTCCTTTTTCCCATCAGTGTCTGAACAGGATTTACTTTGCCATTATTGTCGTTTCCCTAATCCATCCTGAGCAGCATCATCTTCCTCTTGCCTCATGGATTTAGAATCACATAATCATGGAATAGTCATTAAGGAAAAGAGCTCTGAGATCATGAAGTCCAAATGTTAATTCAGCACTTCCAAGGCCACCACTAAATTCTGTCCCCAAGTGCCACATCAACACGGCTTTTTGGGACATGTTTCACTAGACCAGGTTGCTCCAAGCCCCATCCAATCCATGGATGGGGCAAGCACAACTTCTCTGGGCAACCTGTACCAGGGCTCCCCACCCTCACATAGAAGAGTTCCTTCCCAATATTCCATCTAACTCTACCCTCTGGCAGTGGGAAGCCATTCCCCCTTGTCCTGTCACTCCAGGACCTTGTCCAAAGTAATTTCTCACCTTTCTTTTAAGCCTCTTTTAAAAGCAGGTTTCTCCAGACTCTTCTCCAGGTGAAATATTCCAGGAGCAAACTCTTTTTGTGCCCTCCCTGCTTCAACTTCCCCAGGGGGCCAATTCCTGGTACTTCTCTCAGGAAAATAAGAGAAGAAATAAGGACCCTTGCATCCATCCCCTTTCCTAAGGGATGCATGTGTGGTGGCTCCTGGATCCTACCTGCGTGAAGCACCCTTGTGGGATAATTTGGCAACAAATTCACCATCTCAAGGTCAGCATTGGATAAGAGGAAACAGCTTTAAGTTGTACCTGGGGAAGTTTTGTTTGGATACGAGGAAAAATTTCTTCACTGAAGGGATTGCTTGAGCTGCCCAGGGAAGTGGTGGAATCATCATTCCTTGAGGGGTTTAAAAGCCTGTGTGGATGTGGCACTTGGGGACATGGTTTAGGGGTGGCCTTGGCAGCACTGGGTTGATGACCTTAGAGGTCTTTTCCAACCTTAACAATTCTACATTTAGAGTTTACACCAGGATTTTTTTTTCTTTTCCCTGGGAACAGGAGGCGCGAGTAGCGCCCGCGGGATTCGCGGCTCTGCAGAAAGCCCCGAGCTCAGCAGCGTGCGGCCCTGGCTGATAAATGATGCTCATATCCCATTCGAATATGATGCAAGCAGTTTTTTTGTAGTTTGTCTTCCATGGCGGTAGTAAAGTTTTTAATTAGGAAAGCTAATGAGATCGATTAGTCATTAGAAGTGACCTCTGGATCGCGGCGAGGAGTGGGGATGTGTGCGCCGGGCTGATAACGGGGGACGCTGGGGTATTGTTTGTAATAAAAGCGTGAAGTGTTTGATTTGAGTGAAATGTGCCACGGGGAATACATCACGCGGAGAGGAAAAAATTACAACCCTGGGAGCCTGTAATGAAGGGAATTAAACCAACATCCTGTCTAAATAACATGATTATCTACACAAAACCCCTCAGCTAGCAAGTAATAATAGAAAACGGAGCTCTTCGGAGAGGCTCTTTGAGGAGGTGGTTAATGCTGGAGTCGCGCATCAGGCACTTTCCAAGGAGCAGCTTCGGAATGAATACACCATCCAATTACCTCTGGGAATAGAGTTTACCAGGTGCCAGCCTGTTTTGGGGAAGGAGGAGGAGGAGGGGGATGCCTGCAATAATTTGGGATCTCTCTTTCTTGTCAGGCAGGAGTTTGATGCAATTCTGGGTTGATTGGTGGCCGCTCAAGCTTGTGTGGGGGGCAAAAAGATGTTAATTATGTATTCAGCAAATTCCCAGCTTAGTTATTCTGTGAGGTTGGAGTGGAGGAGGGAAAGGGGCAATTTGTGCTGTTGCTGGCTGGGGAGGATGTAGGATTGTGGCTCTCATCCCTTCCCCAGTGGGGTGGAAGTGATTTGGGTATGTGGTTGGTGCAGTATCCGTGCGAGGTTGGGTGTGTCCACATGTTCTGGGTGACAAAAGTGACAGAAGGTAGATTTAGGTGGGATACTAGGGAGAAATTCTTCCCTGCAAGTGTGGTGAGGCCCTGGCAGACATTACCCGGAGAAGCTGTGGCTGCTCCATCCCTGGATGTGTCCGAGATCAGGTTGGAAAGGATTTGGAGCAGTCTGGGGTAGTAAAAGATGTCCTTGCCCATGGCAGGGGGTTGAACTGGATGGTCTTTAAGGTCTTTTCCAACCCAAAGCATTCCATGAGTCCATGATTTCAGGTCAGTCCCACCATTACCATAGCTGGGGTTTCATCATGTGTGTGGTGTTGGTCCCTGCAGGAGTTAGCACCTCTGTTGTTTTGTTGTCCCCATTTTCCTGTCCTAAATGCAGTTCCCTGAAGGAAAAAACTCCAAGTTTGCTGGTACTTGGGAGCAATTTTAATTGTAATTGGAGCTTCAACTCTGCAAAGGCTTTAAAAGCCCACGCAGAGGTTTGGTCACTGCGCTGAAGAATTTGATCTGCTACCAAAAAAATCCTGAGATAGGAAAAGAGCAGTGAGATCCCATTTGCTTTCCATGTTCTTTCCTCTCTCCTTTCTTGCCTCACCTCTAAAGTGACCTCTGAAGTGCCTCACCTCTAAAGTGGCTGCAGTTCCTCTAAGTCATTGAAACATCAGATGGTTTCTACTGGAAGAGAACTTGGAAGATCCTTTAGTTCCATGATTTATCCCATGGGTTCAGATTGCGGAATGTTGCAAGCATCATCTTTACCACAAAAAATTCCAGTGATTTTTCTGTCATGGCAGAGCCTGGTTTTTGCCTTTTTCCACCACCAGGGGTTATAACTTTTTTTTTCTGAATTTCTGAATGGAAATCTGTGTTGCCTGATCCCTCCCAAAGCCAACACAAGTCATCAACTTGTTGGGAATGCTCGAGAAGGAAAATATTCCCTGTATGAAACTGTAAAGCTGTGAGTTGATGTTGCCACTGTTGCAGGGCAATGGGGGAGCTGTTCCCTCCTTTCTAGGAAATGGTGTCAGATCTAAAATGTATTTCCTTATTTTTCCTAGTTTACCTGGCAATCCACCTTATTTTCCCTCCTGTCATAGAGACAAACATGGGGATGGGTGGAACGCTTTCAGTGAAAATAATGCTCCCACTTTTCCCCTCCCAACCTCTCCATAATTTTAATGAGAGGATCTCCAAGAAAAACAGCCAGCCCTTTAAATCAGTTATAAAACCCAGAGACCGAGGCTCAGCATGGAGTGTCAGCTTTAATTATCTGGGCAGTTACAGCTGTATGTTATAAAAGTCGGGCAATTAGGTGCATTCCTGAAAGCTTGGGAAAAAAAAAAAAGGCTCATGGAGGAAAACCACAGTCAAACATAGAACTGTTAATTGCACGAAACATTCTGCAGAATAACCCGGGATGTAGATCATCCTGCAACATAGAGAATCCAGGAATGGGTAGGGTTGGAAGGGAGCTTAAAGCTCATCCACTTCCCGTCCATGGAAGGGATTTTTCATTATCCCAGGTTGCTCCAAGTCTTGTCCAACCTGGACTTCAACACTTCTTGGGATTAAAAGTATTATGAAAACGCCAAGGATTAAAGTCATACATTTATTTCCA
Source organism: Agelaius tricolor (assembly GCF_023055355.1). Classification (NCBI taxonomy): domain Eukaryota; kingdom Metazoa; phylum Chordata; class Aves; order Passeriformes; family Icteridae; genus Agelaius; species Agelaius tricolor. Next base: position 94,975,386 of record NW_027269262.1, on the reverse strand, counting down.
GTGTGGATGTTGGGATCAAGGTGTTGTTGGTGAATCCATGATTCCTGTGGTAGTGTTTTGCTGATGGGCTGGTGAAGCCAGTTCCAAGCACATCAATACCTTTCTGTTACCATCAGCTATACTGGTCCCATTCCTGAAACTTCACCCCTTTTTTCAGGGACTAAAATGTTGGATATAGGACTTAAGTTGGATGTGGGACCAATGGCCATTGAACTTGATGATCTTAAATGTCTTTTCCAACCTTAAAAATTCCATGATTCTGTCAGAATGTCGGTGAGATCCCCACTGTGCCCATCCACACCTGAATTTCAAGCCTGTTTTTCCATGTTTTTTCTCCTAGGATCCAACTTCCACGATGTAAGGAGCCCCCCAGCCAACAAGGTGATAAAGACGCGCTACAGGATCGTGAAGAAGAACATGGTGCCTCCAGCCTTATCATCCTTCACCAGCCCCATTCCCACCTGGAAAACCAGGCGTCCCATTACATCCAGGTAATTCTGCCATCCCTGGAATGAGCTGCTTGGCATGTGGGAGCCATGGGAACTCCCATGTTGGCTCAGTGTTTTTCTGTCGCATCTTCACTGTTTAATTTCTCTTTGTTTGGCCTACTCTGAGTTTATTGACTTAAAGTGTAAAATCATATTAGGAATTGTGTTATCCTGAGCTGGTGCCAGCAGCTTACGCCTTTGGCTTCCTATGTATTCCCTCTTGGAATTAATTGTTTCCATGGAGCAGTTAAATAAGCTGAAAAGAGGATGAATAAACGTGTGGATGTTGGTGATGAAGGGGACCATGCTGAATGCTCCAAACTTCCACTAGGATATAGGTGCTGTCCCAAACTCATTTATTCCCAACTATCTGGATGGGTGAAACATCCAGAAATATTTTGTCACTGCCTAGAGAAGGCACTGAAGGTGCCATAACCTTGAGTTGGAATATTCCTAAATCCTTAGAAGTGGAGATGTTTCCAGGGAGTGTCTCAGAGACCAAGAAAAGACCTGGAGCTTAAAGCAGAAAGGTTGTTAAAATAATCGATTCTTTAGAACAAGGTGCATTTAGAAGCAATGGGTTTGGTGAAAATACAGATTTTGGCTATTTTTAGGTCAGGAATAGCTTGTCCTCCCACTGGAATGTCAGGAGTCATGGGCAGTATTTTGGGCAAAGAGAGTCTGTTCTGCTCTTCTCCGACTTTGTTCTCCCTACTCCAGGTGGATTCCTCCAAAAGTCATTCCCCAGCAATGCCCTGAGGATTGGTGGCTTTTATGGTAGAGCTGTGGAGGGACAAAAATGGTGGTGATTGTTTTTAAAGCCTGATTTTGCCTGATATTTCCCTTTAAAAGTGAATTTTGGGATTCCCAAATTGGTATCTGAAGGGACGGTTGGTTTTGGAAGAGTTCAGGGTGATGAAGCAAAGTATGGGATGAAGAGAGTGATTGGTAAAAAAGGTTGGGTCAATTATTTTGTGTATTTTCCAAGCTCTTGGTTGAGAAACTCCTCCTCTCCTGTGTTCTACTGGTCTCAAAGTATGAAACCATTCCACTCTTCCAGTATGGAAACTGGGATCCTTTTGGGCTCATGGTCAACCTTACCTACACCACCTCCTCCTTTGTCTTCACATTCTGCTTTTGCCTGTGATATTTTCCCACCTGGGCATCATCCCTGAGATCCACAGGTTTTGTTCTGGGTTACCACCTCCATTTGCACATCCTTGGGATCAAATTCTTGCATTTCCCTGTCCAGAAACAAACCATGTACTTTTTGTCTGCTCCACAGCTTCTCTGGAAAACCTGTGCTAGGGCCTTACCACCCTGGAACTGTCCAGGGCCAGGTTGGATGGGGCTTGGAGCAAGCTGGGATAGTAGAAAGTGTCCCTGCCCATGGCAGAGGGTCCCTTCCAACTCAAATGGTTCTGTGACTTTCAGCCTTAATTAACAGAAAACAGCTCATCCTCCAGCTGTTGGGGTCAGCCTCTTCCCTCACACCTTGTTACTCCAGATCTGGATGTTTGATGGATGGAGGATCCATGCTTAGAATCAAGGCAGGGATTAGCTTTGGGCATGGAATTCAGAGCAGGAGTGTCTGGGATCTGTGTGGTGGCTCTTGCTCAACCCAGTAGTGATTTTCCACGGAATGACCTCGTTCTGCTGCGATTGGCTGAGAGCTCCCACTTGTAGGATCATTTTCTCTGTATTAATCTCTGACTTCATTAAATTGGTGTAGTTTAGATCTTACAGCTGCTTCAGACAAATCTTGATAAAATGCCATCAGCAAATTAAAACAATTATGTTTTAAAGAAGCCATAAATCTCCATCTCCCAATTACCTTTGTTGGGGGTGATCAATCATCTGGCCTGTCTGGAGAAAGCACATGGCAAATGCTTCTCCTGGAATTTTTACGGGATTTTTTGCTTCATCGTTCTTATCTTGGATCTGTCACAAGCAAGATGCCAGGATCTGCTTTTTTCCTGATTTTCTTTGCTCTTCCCAAAACAAGGAGAAGCTCTGACAACTGTGGGACACCCCTTTAGTCACCTCAGTTTTATTTTTCATACTGAGTAGTCAATAATTTTTAATATTTCTGGTTTTTATTGTAATAACTGCAATGTTTTTACAATAATTTGGTATTTTTAATATCCTCATCCCCTTAAGCCAGCAGTGGGATGTCAACTGGTGGTGCTGCCCTCCAGTCCTACTCCCAAACTGGTTCCCAGCTAGCACCAAGGAGCAATTACTTCCATGAAGTCCAGTTTTTTGGGTATCTGGAAGTAATGTGCCAGGGTTTTATTTTGCTGGGACATCCAGGATGTCACCCTTTTTGCCAGTAAATCCTCAAATCACCAGACTAAGATGCAGAGGGATGTGGCTTTGAGAAATGAGTGACAGGGAGAGTTGCTGGAGGTACCTGATGTCAGTCCCTTGGGAATGAATTCCATCCTCCCCTTTTTGCTGGGTTGCATAAAACTGGGCCCTGCTGCTGACTTTTCTTTGAGGCGATAGGTGGGAGTATATTTTAAATTAATTTTACTCCACTTTTTGTAATATTTTTGTTTTAAATAGATTTATAAGCAACTGGGGGCCTATTTCTCCAAATTTATGAAGATAATTTTCACTCTCTTGATAAGGTGAAATTTACACCTGCTATTTCCATATTAATTCACATTGCTAAGTGGATCTAATTTTCTTCCGTTCTTCTATCTGGTGAGTGTGGCCTTTCCTAATGCAATTTCCCCCTCACTAAATCACTGTGATCGGGAGTCATGATCGAGTTAAATTAACTTAAATTAATTTACTTAATAAGAGCTCCAGATCATTGTGAATGAGGTTAAGATTTATTGATTCTCCTTTTCACTCCTCCCCCTTATCTCCCGCAGCTTTGCTGGGAGCGCAGCTCACAAGGTCTGTGATTTGCTGGCTTTAAATTTTGGTCGCTCCTGGTGACATTGAGGTTGATCATCTCTTAAAAATCCTGGAGGGAGATGTCCTCTCTCCTCACAGCCTCCCTCTGCCTGGAAAGGGATGAGGGATTTGCCATGGAGGAGTTGGGATGGATGAAATGTTGTGCTGAGATTGGAGAGTGATGCTTCTCCTGCTTCCAACATCTTTCCATGGTCCATGTGGATGTGGCTACCAAAAAAATGGGATGTCCACATGTTATAGACCTTGCACAGAGGCAGCAGAAGTCTTCTGGGGTTGGTGGTCAGAGGGATGGACCACCTTTCCTACAAGGAAAGGCTGAGAGGATTGAGATTGTTCAGCCTGGAGAAGAGAAGCTTCAGGGTGACCTCAGTGCAACCTTCCAGTGCCTGAAGGGGCTGACAGGAAAGATGGAGAGGGAATTTTTGTAAGGAGTGACTGGAGAAGGGGGAATGGCTTCTCACTGAAAGTAAGTAGTGTTAGACTGGATATTAGGAAGAAATTCTTCCCTGCGAGAGTGGCGGGGCCCTTGCACAGGTTTCCCAGAGAAGCTGGATCCCCAGGGAAGAGGTCACAAAGCTTTTAGAGCTCAAGGAGCATTTGGACAACACTCTCAGGCACAGGGTGGGATTTTTGAGGTGTCCTGTGCAGGACCAGGAGTTGGACTAGATGATCCTTGTGTGTGTCCCTTCCAACTCAGAATATTCTAGGATTCTATAAACTCCTTCAGGAGACTCCAGTTCTCCCTCTGGAGAGCCAGAGCCACTTTTAAGACATTTTTGGGAGCAGAGAGCCCTTTGAGTTGAGTTTATAGACCCCCAGTGGGGGAATGAAACACTGACCCACTTTGAAGAGTTTTCTTCTCAAATCCTGCTGCAAGTGTGGAAAACAAAAGTCACCTGTCTGCAAATAATGAGTTGTGTCTGGCACTGCTGGGGAAACTCTGATATTTCTTCCTGAAAACTTTGCAGCGCCTCTTGAGGGAGAATCCTACCCCTCCAGCACTATAAATAAGTAAAGAACAAGATAATCCAACATTTGTCAGAGAAATGCCAGCTCAGGAGAAAGGAGCTCGTCAGTGGAGGATTCGCTCATGTAGTTTAGTTTAGTTTTATTTTTTCCTTTTATTTTCTTCTCTTTTGTTCTATTCGTGGCCTGGAGCGCATTGAGCAGATTAAGATGGAAACAGTTGTCACCATCACTGGGGGTGTTCAAGAAATGACTGGATGTGATACTCAGCACTCTGGTCTGGTTGACAGGGTGGTGATTGGTCAAAGTTTGGACTTGATGGTCTTTTCCAGCCTAAATGATTCTGTGATACGGTGATTACAAGGATTTTTCCTGCAGGTTTCAAAGATCTGAAGCCTTTAGGGATTCAAGCTGAAAGATAAAGAGGATGATGCAGGTTTTGAAATGGGGCTCAGCCACACTGGTGGTGCAATGACCGCTTCCCTGGGAAAGGGGAGGTACAGCTGGGCATCCAAGAGGAAGAGGAGCCACCATCCCTTCCAGTCGTCCTCTGCAGGAGGTTGGGATATTGTGTTCCAGGTCACTTGGAAACACCAGCCTCCTTGTCCCATTCTTTCCTTTCCTTCACAGTGGGTGGTTTTGGGTTTCCAATTTCCTTTTGCTCCCCTGACAACGTCTTTTAGACACCCAGCTCATGATCCAGTTCAAAAAATCATGGAATGGTTTGGCTTAGAAGGGACCTTGGAAGAGCATCTGGTCCAACCCCCCTGCCATAGGCAGAGATGCCTTCCACTAGACCAGGTTTTTCCAATCTCTATCCAGCCTGGCCTTGAACACTTCCATAGAATGGGATGATCCATTCCATGCAGCCCCTGTCATCCATTCCCAGAGAAGCCTTCCTGATTTTCCTTTCCATTTTTCTGGCATTCCTTAAGTGCTGTTACAAGTTTCCCTGTGGAAGTGATTTCACTGTCTTGAGATAATGGGATGGCACCAGGTGCCAGTCCTGGTGTGCTGTTAGTGTGTAATTAACCCTTTCTCCCTAAATCCATGGGAATCTAGTGCGAATGGGAATCTTGGTTATGGATTAGAGTCATGGGTTTCCCCATTGGATGCATTCCAGTTCCTGTGCCTCATTCCTGCAGAACGGTGTGGTTGACTTGCCATGGATGAAATGAGTGCTAAAACTCAATATATCCCCTCTCTTTTGGGGAGGAGAACGTATCCTTGGGAATGCCAGGGAAGCTTTCTCATCCTTTCCATCTTCCTCTTGTTGTGTTGGAGACTGGGGCAATCAGGGTCCGCACCGACTCATCCACCATAATCCCACTGATGGACAGTAATGGGTTAAACCAGACTAAATCCATCACTTCTGAGCTTTTTGGTTGCACTCTGAGGGTCCCTAAGAAGTCAGTCCATTCAGGAAACAGGATGGGGTCACCCAACATCTGTGACTCCTCTGGGAGCGGTTGGGAAGTGCTTGGGATACGTTGGTTGCTCATTGTGCAACCCAACAATTTTTGGGTTGGGGTGGTGGTGAGACCCTGGCACAAGGTCCCCAGGAAAGTTGTAACTACCCCATCCCTGGAAGTATTCCAGGGTCAGGTTGGATGGGGCTTGGAGCAACCTGGGACAGTGGAAGGTGTCCCCTGTCCATGGCTGGAACTCGATGGTTTTTAATGCTCGTTCCAGCCCAAACTGTTCCGGGATTCTTTGTTCACGATCCTGGAAGGTCAGCAGCTGGAGCTCAGAACAGAGAGCAGAGTGTGGGGCTGTAATTCACAGTGGATGGAGCAAATCCACATTTTCTGGGGTGTCATCTCAAAAGTTGCAGAGAAAACAGGGAAAACTGTTAACGTCGGCTTCCACGGCAGAAAATTGCCGAGCGCTCCGACGGGAGAGGCTTTAATCGACGTTCCCATATATTGTGAGCAGACAGGGATGGGCATTTTAAAGATCTCAGCAAATGCTGTATTTTCTCCTTGATCCATTTCTTTTTTCCACCAGCCTATACTTTCTAGGGTCCAAGAGGTGGGATCCCAACCTCCCAAAACCAGTTTGGAGCACAAACTGGACAGATGTTCTGAACCAGATGCTGCTTTAAGTAGTGCAAGTGGTTCAGTCTCCCAGTTTTGGGGGATTTCAAGCACAGCTTTTTACGTTGTTTATTGAATTGGGATGATGCTCCAGTGGGATTTTACCTCTGGGTGCTGATTGCTCTGGGATATTCCCGAACAGAGGTGAGGGAATCGTGAGCAGAGGGCAGAGGTTGGGACACCGGGAGTTAATTTCCTTTTATCAAGATGATAAAATCCCCCCTCCGCCTTCCCGGCTTTTGCCGCGTTAATCTGCGAACGGAGTCGGAATGTGACGAATGGCCTTAAAGTTCCTGTCAATTTTTTTCTTCCCAAATTCATTTGACATGAAAGTGAGAAGTAAACAGAAAGCCTGTGGTTAAGCAGATAACTTGGAAAGCCTTTTCCATCACATTTAAAAACGGCCGTGTCATGGATTCTGCGAATTGGCGGCTCCTATTTTGTTTGATTTTATTTTGTCTGTGTGGTAAATTTTCTTTTAATAATCCCGACGTGGTTTGACGAGGTTTTAGGCCTCGGATTTTTTTTGAAGGGATGTTAAACCATTCTCCAAAATGACATCTCATTAAAGTGAAATTCATCTGCTGGGATTGGAGCTGTTACAGGCAGGAGGGAACAGTAACTCCCATTTGGAAATCCATATTTTTTGTTTCTATAGGAAATACTTTTAATCCTTTTAATGAGGCTGGGATGAGATGCACAACCCGGATTGTTTCGGAGCAGCCCTGACATCTGGCCCAGCATAATCCAGTTTCTGTTCTGAACTGGTTTAGAGGCTTTAAAAAACAATGGCACCTCTTTGGGGCAAAGCTGAGGATTAATCCTCCCTGTTACTGGTGCTCCCTCCTTCCCAAGAGACAGACACTGGGGAAAAGTCACTCCTCTCTTCTGTCTTCCTTTGCTTTTTATTTATTTCTTATTTCTTTTTTCTGTTTCTTCTTCCCCATTTTTATTTTCTTTTCTCTTTTTCCTCTTTCCCTTTTTCTTGTTATTTTCTCTTTCTTCTTCCTTTCCCCCTTTTCCTTTTCTTGTTTTCCTTTTTAAATTGTTTTGCCTTTGCTATCTTTTCTTTTCATTTTTTCTAGATTTTCCCCTCTTTTACTTTTCATCTTTTTCTTTCTCCTTTTTTTGTCTTCTTCCTTTTTCACCTTCTTGCCTTTTTTCTCTTTTCCTTTTCCCTCTTTCCTTTTCTCCTTTTTCCTTTTTTCCCTTTTCCCTTTACTCCTTTTATCTCCTGCCCTCCTTTCCCTTTTTTCATTTTCCTTGTGTTTTCTCCTTTGCTTTATTTCTTTTTTCTTTTTTATTTCTTTTTTATTTTCTTTTTTGCTTTATTTTTTTTCTTTTCCCTCTTTCCTCTTTCCTTTTTTCTTTTTCCAATTGCATCCTTTTTACCTTTTTTCCTTTTTCTCTTTTTTCTTTTCCTCTTTCTTCCTTTTTTTTCTTTTTCATTATTCGTTTGCCTTCTCCCTGTTTTTTCATTTCCTTTTTTCCTTTATTTCCCTCTTTTAACTTTTTCTTTTTCCTTTTTTCCCATTTTATCTCCTTCTTTCCTTTTCTTTTTCCCTTTTCTTCTTGTTTTTCTTTTTCTTTTCCTTTTTTTCTTCTTCTTTTTCCTTTTTTCCTCTCCCCTTTTTCCCTTTTCCCATTTCTTCCTTTTTTTCCTTTCTCTTTCTCCTTTTCTTATTTTCCCTTTTTCTCATTTTTCCCTTTTCCCCTTTCCCGTTTTCCCATTTCCCCTTTTCTCATTTTCATTTTTTCTATATTTTCCAGCCTCCCCTTTAAATATTTTTCATATTTTCTTTAATTTCTTTTTTTTCTCCCTCTTCTTTTTTCCTTCTTCTTCCACTTTCTTTCCCTCTTTTTTTCCCTTGTCCTTCTCCCAAGCATCCCTCCCAGCCGGTTGCTTTCCCACCTGGCAAACTCAGCAGCAAATCCAAGTTATGCAGCTTCCAGCAGGATTCAGGGACTCCACCACTCCTACTTCCTCCCCTGACCACCCCCATCCTCCCAGTCTCCCCAGTCCTGCCCCGTTCCTGGGCAACCTTATGCTGGGAGGTTGGATTTTTCCTGCTTTTCCACGAATTCCAGGCTGCTGGCGCTGGGGGGAAGCGCTCCCGTTTCCCTCCTCCTGGGTCAGCCACAGTAATCGAGCTCCACTTCGGAGGAAGTAATGAAACCAAAATAAAAGCGGGACTCAGGGGTTAATGACCAGCTCTAAATGCACATGAACATCCTTAGGAATAATGGGATTTTCCTTTTTTAATTTTGGTTAATGGAGTCGTCGCGTTTCGAATGGATTCCATTAAAAAGAAAACTGCCACATCCGATCCCGGGGACAGTGAGGGGTTATTTACTCGGCAGGGTGTTGTGTGGATCTTGGATCAGCTCTTCCCTGGAGCCTGGAGCATCCTTGTTGGGAAGCACAGCATTCCATAAACTGGATCTTCCTGGGAAATCTTTCAGCTTCATCCCGTGCTGGAGCTGTGTTGGATTTGATGATCTGGAAAAGCTTTTCCAGCTCAATCCATTGAGAGCCCCCAGCATGGCACTGGTTTCCTGCTGCGTGAAATACTGGATTTGCTGCACCCTTTGGCATGAGATCACAAAATCCTAGGATCTTTTAGGTTGGAAAAGACCTCCAAGATCATCAAGTCCAACCTGAGTCTGATCTCCACCTTGTTACCCAGACCAGAGCACTGAGTGACACCTCCAGCTGTTCCTTGGACACCTCCAGGCATGGTTCATTTCACCACCTCCCTGGTGGTCCATTTCAATTTTACTCTTTTTTTGTGAAAAAATTCCTTCTAAGATGCCCAAGTTGGGTGGAAATCATCTGGAAGTCCTCTAGTCCATAACTTGGATGACATAATTGGAGTGTCTTTCTTCTGCCTCATTTCCCCCCATCCCAAACCAACTTTGATGGTGCAAAATCACTGTTGGAGAGCACGGCGCCACCATTCCCAACTGGAATTGGTGGCATCCTCAGTAGGATTTTCACCTGGGTCAGGACAGAGTTTCGAAATTGGTCTCCTGAGTGAGACATCTTCAGTTGTTGGGCTTCACAGATCAGTCTTGGAGGTTCAAATCAACTCCTGGTAGATAAAACCATTCCTGAAGATATTCAGCAGCTCCTGGTGGACTTTGGATTATCAAGGCCAGGCGGGAGCAAAGCAAGGGATGTGGTTTTGTTAGAATGTGTTTGATTTGCAGTGTGAATTTCAGATCCTCAGCACCAGGTTGGCTCTCTAGATCTACTCTGAAGGGTCCCCACTACATTTGGGATGCTATGGGTCAGGGACAAGGAGATTCTGGAACCCTGATGGAATTAGCAACGAGAGGATCCTAGGAAAAAGATAAACTGAGATGATAAATGAGATAAAAAAAAGGAGACTCTGCATTCCAGGAAATGCTTGTTTGGAGTGGTGCAGGGACTCATGAGTGGTTTGGGATGAGGAACTGTGTCCCAGTTCCTTCAGGGTGCTCCACAAGCATTCCCAGCCCCCAGGGTTGGACAAACCAAGTGGAAGGAGATCCCACAGGGCCTAAAACCAGGCTGGAGGTCATCACCTCTGTTGTGTCACAGAGCAGAGGTGGTCACGGTGGTGCCACTTCTCAATGAGCTTCTGGGCAACTCTTCCTGCCTGGCTGCTCCCACCATTCCATCCCATGGAATTTTGGGTTAATATGTTTTCCTTAGTGTTTCTAGTAGGCTGAGAGCACCTGCAGGGGTGGCTCGAGGAGGATTTTCTCAGGAGCAGTTTTCCTTAGCCAGGATTTCTTTTCCTCTGCTTTCATGAGGCCTTTCTGTGTTCTCAGAGTCCAGCAGCTGTCAGAGAAAAGCTGAACATCCTTAGCAAGGAGCTTTAGAGGGATTAAAAGTTGGGAGTTTGCAGCTGTGGATCAGCAGTTCTGGGTTGGGGAGGGATCATCTGGTGCAGGAATTCAGGTGGGAGAGGTAAAAATGTTGGCTCAGGTGACTCAAGAGGTCTTCTCCAATGTTGGGTGCCATCTCCAGGTGCTGGGACACCAGACTGGAGATGGTCCTGCCCATCCTATGGTGGAAAAAGTCAAAAACTCTCTTGAGTGTTCTGGAGCCGGGCTGGGAGACCTGGGTGTGTCCAACCTGGGGAAGAGAAGGCTCCAGGGAGACTTTAGAACCCCCTCCAGTGCCTGAAGGGCTCCGGGAGAGCTGGAGAGTGACTTTGGACAAGGGATGGAGGGACAGGACACAGGGAATGGCTTCCCACTGCCAGAGGGCAGGGACAGATGGGATATTGGTAAGGAATTCTTCCCTGGGAGTGCGGTGAAGGGCTGGGATGGAATTCTCAAAGAAGCTGTGGCTGCCTGATCCCTGGAAGTATCCAAGGCCAGATTGAACCTGGTTTGGAGCAACCTGGGATAGTGGAAGATGTCCCTGCCCATGGCAGGGGTTGGAACTGGGTGGTGTTGAAGGTCTCTTCCCACCCAAAGCATTCCACAATTCCATAAAAAAAGTTAATTATGTCTGTAATGCTATTTTATGTGAATTTTTGCTCAGGGTCTGGGATGGACTTTGGGCAGTTGGGGCAGATGCCCCAGGAAGGAAGCAGAGGATTGATCCTTCCCCTTCCAGTCTTGGGATTCATCTTGTTCAAGGTCCCCCAGGGACTGAGCGTGGTTCTGTTGGGATTTGGAGCCTTTCTCTAAAATCCTTTAACCCTCTTGGTGCTGCTCCCTCTGTCCCAAGGCATCCATTTATTCTACCCAGGTACTCCAGGATGAAATCTCTCATGGGTCCATGAAGTTCCAAGTTCAGCTCTTCGTTTTCTCTATCCAAATTTACCAAACACCAGCTGTAATTTTAAATAAGATAAATTTCATGGGATATTATTCACCTTTTCTAACCGAGGCTTCAACAGCAATGGAGTAGCTTGGCCAGATGAAATTTCCCTGTGGATAAAGTTTTCCAAATTGGCCACATGCTGTATTTAAAACTAATTTTGAAGTTGTTTGGACCCTTTGGAAGTGTTTTTTTTAAGGCTAATTATGCCTGCTAACAGCATCCCATTCAGAATATATTTTCCAGTGCTGTATATTTACACACTCCCTGTTTTTTCACCTGACAGGGACAGCTGTGGGAGTGAGGAATGTATTTAATTCCTAAATATCTACTCTAATAAGAGATTAGTAATGGCAGAGCTGCTTTTTTTCCACCCTTTTCCCAGATGGTTTTCCCTACAAAGGGTCGTAACTTCTCCAAGCTTTCAGCAGATCGAACCCCGATGTTTTCCTGTGCCAATTCCAGTGTGAAAGTTGGGATTTAAAAGAAAAAGCACCCAAAAAAGGAGGAAGAGGGATGCAGACCATGGCTGAATGGCAGCTCCACCAGGCACAAATTCCCTGAATTACTTCTTATCCTGATAAAATTGGGATAAATTCCTTTAAACTTTTCTGTGAGCTGTTGCACTGAGCTGTGTCCAACTGGTGCCAGCATCTGGGCTGAGCTCCGGGCTGTGCCCGGGCAGGTCTCATAGCTCAGGAATGAGCAATCCGGTTTTTGGGGGCAAAAAAGGTCACCTGGCAAGTGCTGGAGCATCGTTCTCCGCTGATTAATTCTGTCCAGGCTAAGTAAACATTTAGGTTTCTTTCAGGCCGAAGGATGGATCCATCTGTTTCATCCTGGTGGGAGAAATCAGGGAGTATCCTGAACTGGGAGGATCATCAAATCCAACTCCTGGTCCTGCATGGGAACATCCCAAAAAATAAAAAGTATAAAATACTCTAAAAAATCTGGAGAAGACTCCTGGATTGACAAATGCAGAGGGATCCTAAATAAGATCTCTGAGAGCTTCACTGGGCATCAGGATCCGTTTTCCAGGAGCTGGAAAGGGCTTCATGCAATGGAGGGAAGGAAAGGAAGGAAGGAATTTGTACATTTCTCCCATGGGTCAAATTTCACCCTTGGGCTCAGTTAATGAAATTTCCTGTTGAGTTTGTGTCTGTTGTAATAAACATGGTGAAAAAAATCATAAATAATTATTTATTCATATCCAAAACCTACATAATGTTTGGAAGATCTACTGGAAGGTTCCCTGCCCGTGGCAGGGGGTTGGAATGAGATGATCTTTAAGGTCCCTTCCAACTCAAATTATTCTGGGATTATGTAATCAGTTTTCTCAGTCCCTGTGTGTTTATTTCCTTCTGCTGCCTTGGAAATAATTGGAATTAGCTCGTTAATACCAACTAATATCCCTCCTACCAGGTCTGGTCTCTCCCCAGCAGAGCACTGAGATTTCCTCTTTCTACACCCAAATTCTCTGTCTGACGGAGCTTCCTTTGGGATGAAGCCGTTGTGTTCACTTCCAAACCTTGGTTTTATTCCATCAGGGAATGTGTGGATGATGCAGGACCATCCAGCCTCTCCTTGGCTCTTCCCGGGCTGGATCCTGGCACCTCTGTGTGGATTTCAGCCTGAGGCCGGATCTGCCGCCGCCCTTGGCATCGGCAAAGCCGACCATCTGCATCCGGCAGCTTCCCTGCTCCCGGTCCATCCATCCATCCATCCCCAGGTGCCAGTCGGGCTCCGCAGCATCTGCAGCTCCTGCTGCCCTCTGGGCTGGCCTGGAAGGAGGATTTGCAGGAGGATACGGGGAGGTCTGAGAGGTCACAGCTGTTAAAGCTGGGAAAGTGGGAAAAAAAGAGCAGAGGGATTCCTGAAGTTGGCACGGATCCCGTGGCCACCTGTCTGTGAGCAGGAATAGTTTTCTGAGCTGAAATTATGTTTTGATTGCAGATAATTTCCTTTAATGCTGCCCCCCCAAATTAGTGGTGATTTAATAATTGCTTCTGGAATTGTTGGTAGTGAATCCAGGTCTGTGTTCCTGCCATCCTCTGGTGTGGAAAGGAGGATGTAAACATAGGCAGTGAGGGGTGAATCTCCAGGGAAACCCCAAAGCTATTCCAGTTCAGGATATTTTATACGGAAAAAGGTTTTATGGCTCAATAAGGAGGAGCAGGGAGTGTTGAAGGTGATGTCTCTGCTGCTTTAAATTCCTTTTTAAACACAGGGATAAAAGAGGGCAAAGGGAAAACATTATTTGTGTCACGGGAAGGAACTTTGTGGGAGTTGTGGGAGACAGAGGGAATGTTTTTCTGTCCCCTCCCTCTAACAAATTCCTGGTCTCTTCTGCATCTAAAATAATTCTGTTTCAACTCAAATCAGGGTGTGGAATCATGGAATCATTGAGGCTGGGTAAGCCCTCATTGAGTCGAACCATTCATTCAGCACTGCCAATATCATCACTAAACCACGTCCCCAAGTGCCACATCCACATGGCTTTTAAATCCTTCCAGGAATGGTGATTCCACCCCTGCTGGGGGCAGCTGTGCCAGGGCTTGATAACTCTTTCCATGAAAAAATTCATCCTTATGTCCATCCCAAACCTCTCCTGGCACAGCTTTGAGGCCATTTCCACTTGTCCTGTCCCTTGTTTCCTGGGAACAGATCCCAAACCCCACCTGGCTGTCAGGGAGTTGTGGAGAGCCAGAAGGTCCCCCCTGAGCCTCCTTTTCTCCAGGGTGAGCCTCCCCAGCTCCCTCAGCACTTCCCAGTGCTCCAGACCCTTCTCCAGCTCAGTTCCTTTCTCTGGACACGCTCCAGCCCCTCTATGTCTGTTTTTCTGAACTCACAGATTTTTTAAGAGTAAAAAGCTGAGGATAAGGAGGAAGGGAAAAGGACTTCTTTGTACAATGTGTGAAGATGTGGGATTAGAATTGTGGAATCATGGAATGGTTTTGGTTTGAAGGGACCTTTAAGACCATCCAGTTTCACCTCCTGCCAAGGGCAGGGACACCTTCTACTATCCCATGTTGCTCCAAGCCCTGTCTAACCTGGCCTTGGAAACTTCCAGGGATGGGGAAGTCCACACCCTCTCTGGGCAATCTGTTTCAATCCAATAGGATTGACTGGATGTGCTGCCCCTGTTTGTAATCCCTGACATTAATCCTGTGTCATCCATGAGTTTGTGGATGGACAGGGAATTAGGCAGGACCTTTTTGGTCCCAGGGTGGGCAGCTCCTCATGGATCTGCATCATTCCCACCTGTGCACAGATGACACCAACCAACTTGCAAACATGAGGGAGGGCAGGGGTTGCATTCGCCACATCCAGAGCTGTGACAAAATCCTGTGGAGGCTGGGATCCATGTGGGAGAGCATCTTGGCAAATCCTCTGTGTGAAATCCAGTAGAAAGCACTTTGTGGAGCATCCAGGAATGCTCTGCTTGCCCAGCTTTGGGAGCCTTTTTGCCTGAGTTGGTGAAACTCTCGCCTCCTATTTTTCCCCTCTTTTTTTTCCCGTCGGCGCTGCTGAAGTGAGGCTTCCTCAGGCAGGTTTTTTACAATTTGGATTTGATGAGAACAGTCGGTTACAACTCCCCGAGTGCCGTAAAAGTTGATGCGATGGTCGCTCCGAGCCTGTGCTCATTTTTATAATTTTTTATTTTATGAAACAGGACAGGGAGCTTAGTGACTTATTACTATTCATTTCGTTTCAATGCAGTAAATATTGATTCAGTTGGGGCTTTTCAATTTAAACCACTTGCCGATTATATAAAATATTACCAGCCTGTGGAATTATGCTTACGGATCCCTTCGGCTGCTCATTAGCGAAGGAGTGCAATTTTTAGATCCCTTTGCTTTCATCATCCAAATAAATGGGCTGAGCTCCCTCTTCCCAGGGAAGGTGCTGTAGACTCAGCTCGCAGGGGCTTGACAGCCTCGATGGAGCTCTTAATTTGGAGCCGCTTTCAAAGGATTTTGTACGTGGGGATTTTTTTTCATTTTGAGACATTCAGGTCTCTTCCTCTGATTTTTCAGAAACAGAATGACAGCTGGGATAAATGGAGCTGGTTCATCCTGCTCAAAGCAGCTTCTCCTACCTGTGGGTTGTTGGATGTTGCTTGAGCTCCAAGGATCTGTTTACATGAATTGAGAGAAGCAGGATCAGAGGTCTGGGAAGAGGGAGATGGGTGAAATTCCACTGGTGGAAAGGTCTTGTTAGCTGTGGTCACTTGGGGTCATCTGTGATGGACATTCCCATGGCAAAACTTCCCACAGAACCAGGTCGGACAACTCACAAAGTGTTGCTTCAACATTGTGGGAAGGTGTTGGAGCCCATCCGTGTAGGGATGGGGTTAAATAAGCTTTGGGAAAATGCTGTTGCTGCCACCAGAGCTCACGGTGGTTGGGATGGCCACCGTGGGCTTGGGATGTTGCCCATCCACAGATGAGCCCATTTCAGGTGTTTTCCCTTCCCATTGTTGGACCTTTCCATCCCCACTGTCTCCTATTGAGCCCTTTGGAGTGTGAGCTCCTTGCCATGCTCCTCCTGGCATCTCCTCATGGAAGGACATGTGGGCAGGATCATGAAAATCAGGACAAGCTCCTTCTCCGACCTGTTTGTCCTGAGGACACAGAGAGTGGGACATGGGCAGATCCAGGATATTCTGATGGGATTTGAAAGAAATAAAACAAGTCATACCTGAGGGAGCATCCTCACAGTTGAGAATTGTCACTTTTGGGGGTTAATTATTGGGGAAGGGACCACCTGCAAGTGGTTTTAGGCACCATCAAGATGAAAAGAGAGAAGAGTTGGGATTGACCTCAACTTCTTGGCCACTTTTAAACCCAACCAAGAACACGCAATGCTCAGGAGGAGACTCAGAAATTGTCTGGTTTAGCAAGAGCTGTATTAATTGGATCAATGTTAAAATGTGATTTAAAGCACATTGTCAGTGCAGCAGGGGATTTGGCCGAGGACCTGGTTCCAAGGGTGAGTTATGACGCTGGATCTCGGGGGCCAAGATGTTCTTCATGTTATTCTTTGTGCAGCACTTAACCCGTGGTGGATTTCCCCCAAAATAACTAATGATGTGACCAGAAAGAACCTGGATGAGGCTTCAGACTGGAAAAGGAAGAGCTAAAAACTGCACTGCTGTGGAGCCAACTTACATAATTAAATACTGGTTTAAATACCGCTTTTAGGCCAGGTTTAAGGGTGGTAGTAAACCAACTTTGCAATAATCAATAGTTTTTAGTCTGCCTGCATAATTCAAACTCATCAGCCCCTTTCCCTGCAGTGGTTCAGAGCTAATCTCACCAATTGGTTGCAGTAGGATGTCATGGTGAAGGTGACCTGGAATCCCTTTGTGTGAGTGGGTTTTTGTCAGCTAAATTCAAGGAATTTATCCTTTTTAATGCAAAACCTTCGTGTAATGTATTCATCAGGTTGCTGGCTCACCTATTGCTGGAGATGAATGTGTATTATTTTAATGCTAAGATTAATAAGGACTTTCTGAAGTCCTGCTTGAAGTATTCCCTGATGGTATTTGAGGACTTAATTTGAGTGTAAAGCTGGGATAATTGTGTGGCATCGCAGCTCATGGAAAGCACTGGGAGTTGTGGAGCAGGGCAGAGCTTCCATGGGAGACTGGCACAAATTGGGTAAAGGCTTCCCCAGATCCCCTTGGAGTCCCTGTGTACACTTCAACCACTCTGGGATTTTTAATTGCTTTGAAAAATCATAGAATCATCAGATGATATGGGTTGGGAAGGACTTTCTTAGATCATCTCTTTCCAAGCCCCTACCATGGGCAGGGATTCCCTTCCACTATCCCAGGTTGCTTCCAGCCTCATCCAACCTGGCCTTGGACACTTCCAGGGATGGGGCAACCACTGCTTCTCTGGGCAACCTGTGCCAGGGCCCCACCACCCTGACAGCAAAGAATTTATTCTCAATATCCCATCTAACTCTGCCCTCTGGCAGTGGGAAGCCATTCCCTGTGTCCTGGCACTCCATCCCTGTCCCTCTTCTGTTCTCCTGGAGCCCCTTCAGGCACTGGAAGAGGCTCTAAGCTCTCCCTGAATCCTTCCCTTCCCCAGGCTTGACATTCCCAGCTCTCCCAGCCTGGGTCTAGAGCAGAGGGACTCCATCCCTTGGAACATTTCTGCAGCCTTCTGCAGCTGGAGGCAGCTCTGCAGGTGGGGCCTCACCTGAGTGGGGCAGAGGGGCAGAATTCTTCCCTCCCTTTCCAAACTGTGGGATGAGCCCAGGACATGGGGGAATTTCCAGGTTCCAGCACACATAGCCAAATACTGGGGTTTGTAGTATCATCCCATTCCCATCACTGCATTCTGGTGGTGTGGGTTGTCTCATATGCTAAGGAGCCACTTTGGGGTTCCCAAGGCAAAGCAGAAAGCTGGAGATTTTCCTGCATTGCCAAGCCAGGTGGTTGCTCCCATTGTGCCACCTAGGAGAATTTCTTCCCAATATTCCCTCTAACCCTGGCAGTGGGAAGCCATTCCCTGTGTCCTGTCACTCCATCCCTTGTCCAAAGTCCCTCTCCAGCTCTCTTGGAGCCCCTTCAAGCACTGGAAGGGCTCTGAGGTCTTCCTGGAGCCTTCTCTTCTTCAGGGACAATTCCTTTTATTGCGATGGAGATGCAGAGTCATTTGTCCTTGTTGACTGAGTATTTATGATGGGAGCTCTGGATGGCGTTTCCCTCAGATTGGATTTCTGCAGCTGGCAGCTGCTCCCGTCCTCCCCAAAGGTCCCTTTTCACCTGTCAGGACATACTGCAGCCTTTTACCTGTTTATTCTTGTCCTTTGATTTAATCCCTGGCCATTGGTGTGGCTGTAACACCGTGATCTTCAGAATTTTCATTCTGCCCTGTATGTATAGGTTGGATTTCTCCTACTCTTTTTTTTTTATTATTTTTTAAAATCCTGCTCAATATTCAAGGACTGTAAAAATGTTCCCCACTTATCATGAGCTGTTATCTCAACGACTCCTCACCATTATTAATAATCACTCTCAGTGTCGTGTATTGCTCTTCCTTATGGCTCCCGAGGCAAATCACGGATGCAGGGAAGGATTTTTAACGGTCAAGTCGCAGGCTGGGGAGGAGCAGAGCTCTTTTGCCTCTTTCTGAAAGCAGGACAACAGGTTTGGAGTAATTTCTGTGGTTCCTGGTGGCCACCTGCTGAAGGGGAACCTCCTGAATGTGGTCATGCTCTGTCCTCCTGCAGACGGTGACATCCATGGAGATGCTCCATGGGCATTTTGGTACCTTCCTGGCATAGGGATGTGCAAATGTGAGCTGGTGTCCAAGATGCATCCGAGGTGATGGAGCCTAGCCAGTCCCACCAAGATACTGGGGAACCCCAGAACCTCTCAAGCTTTGGTGTGAGATCTTCCCCCTTAAGGTATTTGAAAAACCATAGAAGAGTTTGGGTGGGAAGGGACTTTCAAGATCATTGAGTTCCACTCCCTGCCATGGGCAGGGACACCTCCCATTATCCCAGGTTGCTCCAAGCCCTGTCCAACCTGGCCTTGGACACTTCCAAGGATGGGGAAGCCACAGCTTCTTTGGGAATCCCATTTCAGGGCCTCACCACCTGCCCTGGGAACAATTCCTTCCCAATATCCCATCTAATCCTTCCCTCTGCCAGTTTAAAGCCATGATCTAGACCTGGTGGTTGGCAACTGGTTCTGGAGGGCCCTGCTTGAGCATTGGGTCAGACTTCCAGGGATTCCTTCCAGCCTCACACATTCTGTGATCTCTCCTGAAAACCTTTGGGCATTGCTGTTGTTGATCATTGCACATCCTGTCTTGGGACACTGGGACATCCAGAGGAATTTGAGATTTGTCCAGAGAAGCTTTGGCTGTCCCATCCCTGGAAGCGTCCAGGGTCAGTTTGGATGAGGCTGTGAGCAACAGCCTGGTCTAGTGGAAGGTATCCCTGTCCATGGCAGAGGGGTTGGAATGAGATGGTCTTTAAGGTCTCTTCCAACCCAAACCATTCCTGGATTTTATGATTTCACATCAAAAATTAACCCTGGGCAGGTGGTTTGACTCTCCTACAAACCTGGAGACAACTTGATCTTGCATGAACTCTGGGATACCTGGAGCTGCTGGTCAAAGAGCTCCCATTCCCACCTTCAGTCTGCCAGATAGATATTTCCAAACCCACTCTTGAATTCCCAATCCAAACCAGGCAGCTCCTCCTTCTGCCTGGTTTTCATTGCTGGGTGATGGCCTGAAAGCAATGACCCCCCCCCCCAAAACTTGACTGATGAGCACCATCCCACTGGGAAAGGCGACTTCCTTCTTTCCTTCTCCAAGTCAGTGGCGGATTTTATTTTTCCCCGTTGTTTTGGGGGTTGTTTTTGTTTTCTGTTTTCCCAGCTCGGCACGGCTCAGCGCTTCGGCCTTGCGAACTTGAACGCCCGGATTAATTTGTGGTTAGATCTCTGTTAAGATTGCATCCACTTCCCCAGTCAGCACTTAATTGGCAGTCGCTTGATTTAACAGCGTGGGAGCCGGCTCCGGAAAAATGGCCTGGATAAATCACTGCCTGACGCCAGAAAATAGATATAATCTCAACATTAACTACATTAATAGTAGCAGGAGCCGAATTAAGAAAGCCATAAAGTAGAGGCAGGAGAGTATAAATTACGGCCATCTCGCTGTCTTCTTCTCCAGGCTCTGCTTTCCGTCCTCTCCCTGCCGGTGGGATGGGGTCGGTGCCGGTCTTGGGTCCAGTTGGGTTGCATTCAGCTCTACTGGGGACAGGGAGAAGAGCAATTCCCACAATTCACACCATTCCCAGCTCATGGGATAGCACCAGAGCGGGTCTAATCAGTTTTAGTGGCTTAGTTGATTACAGGGATCCAGAATGTTCAAGTCATGGATTTGATTTCTTCCCTCCGGAGTCCTGACCTGGGATATGGGGTCTTTTATGGCCCTCTTGTCACAGGAATTTATTTGGGGTTGGATAAGGGGAGAGAAGACGTTTCCTAATGATATGGATGGAAATCTATGCAGGCCATGTAGTGAGGTGGCCAACTCCCAGCGCCTGGAGAACCCTCAGCAGATTCCCCGCTTGTGGGTGTCCATGCTGTTCTTCCCAGGAAAAGCTTTGCCTTTATTTCCTGTCTGTGAAAACCAGGGAAATCAACTCAGGATAAATGCTGTGAGGGCATGTTTTTCCCCATGCTCTGGATAATGGTGAACTTCACAACTTCTCCTGCCCTTCAGGAGCCCAGGAAAAGTGTTCCTCCAGCTTTGGTGTGCCATGGGATGACAAAAACTTTCCCAGCTCTTCTAGCTGTTGCTTTATCCATTTGTGCTGGTGTTGACTGTTTATAAATTCAGAAGCTCATCTGGTTGGTTGTTCCTCTTTTCCCTTCAGTCAGGTGTTAGATCCAACTTTGGTTCAGAAAGTGACAGTTTAGGATTTGCTGTGGACATATTGGAGTAGAGTTGCTCCACATGGAGATATTTGGGAGTCCTGGGATGGAGGTGGAGGCTGAACAGCTTTGTGAGGACCAAACCCTCAGTGGGAACTGAGGTGCTGGTGGTACCTCCCTGCTGGTGAGAGGGGTTCCAGAGCACATAATGATGGCCTAGACCATCATAAAAATCCTTTTCCATCCACTTCTCCATGGAAAAATGAGAAGAGGGGAATGATAATGCCAAGGAAGTCACCTTGGAAGTTGCGACTCACCATCTGGAGGGTTGGGTCAGTACTATAAGCTGGAGGCAAGTTTTGGGTTCATTTAGGAAGGTTTCCCCATTTTTTTGGTTGTCCTGGAGATTTTTGGGAGTTTGGGGATTGCTCTGGCTCTGGTGTCAGCAGAGTGAGACAGCTCTGTATGAGTCTGGTGTGGGAAAGGCTAATTTGAATTTAATGACAGAGCAAGAATTAATTTGTTTGGTCTTTGGGCACATGTTGAACACAATATGCCAAATTTTGATGGAGCCATCAGAATCCTATAAAACCCAAACCTTACCCAAATTTTCCCCCACAATCCCTGATTAAAAGCATCTCTGGTCTGTTTGGAAGTGCAAATGCTGCCAGGGCTTTTATTTTATTTATTTTTTTAATTATTATTTTATTTCTTGATAAATTAATTTTCTTACTGATAAATTATTTTATTTATTTATATTTATTTTATAAACGTAACTTGTTGTCCATCTCAACGAGGCATCCACATTATAAAATCATGGAATAGTTTGGGTTGGCAGGGAATACCATCTCATTCCAAACCCCAGCCATGGTCAGGGACACTTTCCACTGTCCCAGGTTGCTCCAAGTCCCATCCCACCCACCCCAAACATTTCCAGGGATGGGGCTACCACAGATTCTCTGGGCATCCTGTGCAAGAGCCTCACCACGCTCACAAGGAAGGATTTCCTCCCAATATCCCATCTAATTCTGCCCTCTAGCAGCGGGAAGCCATTCTCTGTGTCCTGGCTTTCCGTTATTTGTCCCAAGTCCCTCTCCAGCTCTCTTGGAGCCCCTTCAGGCACTGGAAGTGGCTCTGAGGTGTCCCTGGAACCTTCCCTTCTCCAGGCTGGACATTCCCAGCTCTCCCAGCCTGGCTCCAGAGCAGGGGGGCTCCAGCCCTTGGAGCATCTCCATGGCCTCCTCTGGACTTGCTCCAGCAGCTCCACATCCTCCTGATGTTAGCCCCAGTGCTGGATGCAGAATTTCAGGTGGGATCTCACCTGAGCAGGGCAGAGGGGCAGAATTCCCTTTTTTTCTCAGGTTTATCCTGACCTTTTCAACTTTATTTCCAGCTTTTTGGTTCAGTTGCACCCCCCTTCACCACGTCCCGTTTTCTCCCCTGGAAATGGATTTTTAAAAGCGTCATCTTCCAGTGAATTTTCCTTTCCATCTTGTTGTTTATTAGGCTCTTAAAGGCAAAGCTTGTAATGCATCCATTGATCCAAATTCCAATTGAAGAGATGTGAGCACATAAAATGGTCTCGACCCTTTAATAATGGAGTGATATCCTTTGGAATGTAGGCGATGCAATTAGGACAAGGAACCAACCCCCTGCCCCTTGATGGGGGCCTTTGAATCATTTTTATCCTTTGAATATATTGTTCCATATATTCAGAGTCGGAGCTGAGTTCCTTTAAGTGTCTTCCTGGTGAGTATCTGATGGACTGGCGCTCTCAGAAGTGTTGGGCCTTTTTTTTTTTTTTATTCCTCCTTCTCTTGGAAGCAGATCCAAATTTTTATAGATCTGTGTTTATTAATTATGCATGTCTACATTTATAAAATATATATAATATGTATTTTATATGTGTATAGAAATTGCGTGGATGGGCCGAGTCCAGCGGTGTGAAGGTCAACAAAGCCAAGTGTTGGATCCAGCACTTGGATCACAACAATTTCATGGAATGCTCCAGTCTTGTGGATAAAGGGCTGGAGAGATGGAAATGGACTTGGAGGTGCTGGTGGCAGTGTCTAAACATGAGTCCAGGTGGGCAAGGAGGCCACTGGCACCTGGCTTGTAGTAGCCATGTTGTGTCCACAGACCCAGGGCAGTGTCCAACCCCCTGTTCTGGTAGTGCTGGGACACCTTCAGTCCTGGAGGGAATTTTGGGTCCCTCAGAAGGCAGACATGGAAGGGTTGGAATGTGTTCAGGAAAGGAAATGGAGGTGGGAAGAATCTGGGGCACCAAGGAGTGGCTGAGGGAGCTGGGAGGGCTCAGCCTGGAGAAAAGGAGGCTCAGGAGGGACCTTCTGGCTCTCCACAGCTCCCTGAGAAGAGGTGGATCCAGCTGGGAATGGGAATCTGCTCCCAGGGAACAACAGACAAGACCAGAGGAAATGGCCTCAAACTACACCAGGAGAGGTTCAGGTTGGACATCAAGAGGAATTTCTTCATGGAAAGGGTTGGAATATGCTGCCCAAGGAGGTGGTAGAGTCCTCCTCCCTGGAGTGTTCAAGGAATGCCCGGATGTGGCACTCAGTGCTCTGGTCTGGGTGACAAGTTTGGGACCAGTCACAGGTTAGACTGTGATCATGATCTTGGAGTTCATGATCTTCACGATCTTTTCCAATGTAAATGATTCCATGATTCCATATGTGTTATGTATACACTTATCCAGGTATAGACAGTGTTGACATTGAATATTTACTGGATCATGGAATTACAGGGATGCCGAGAATTCACACCAAGGAATCAGAGCTGACAACACTGCTCCAGTTGTTTTGTGGGTCAGCTTATAAATGGTAAGGAAACCACCAGACAGATATACAACCACCTGCTTAAAATTTGGAGAAATAAGTTTGAGTCAACATCAGAATTTCTTATTTACTCCTTAAGTTTAATATAATGTCAGGCAAACCAATTCTTTAAGGGGAAAAAAATAATTTTTTCACTGTTTTCTCTGCCTTTGTAGCTAAATTTAATTTAAATTTTAATTAATTAATCAAATTTAAATTTAGTTTTCAAAATGCATCACCCGTGCATGTATCCATCCTCAGTCCAAGCTGTGGGCATGGGGTTTTCCAGAGGCAGACAGTAGCTGGTGTTTTCCCAGCGGATAATTCCCTTTAGCACAGCGCCACTGAACTTCTTAACCTCTTCCATGCTGAGTTCCTGCTTTTCCATGGAATCCTGCTCTTTGTCCGAGATATTTGCTTTAATTAAAATGTATCAGCTGTTCTGGCTCTTCATAATATTATTGCTGTTTCCTGCGTGAGGAAAGGAGCATTTAAAGGGAAAATATCTTTGGAAAAAGCAATTATCCCAGGTATTTTTGGAAAGCAGGCAGAAGGGAAAGCCTCCAGTGGGATTTGGCTCCGTGTCTGAGTGATTATTGTGATAAATATTCAGAGTTGGAACCGTTTGGGTAGGGATACGGACGCAGCATTGGAATGATCCTCGGCAATTAGCCTTCCTGGGATATTCCAGTGCTTGGAGCACATCCAGAGCTCTGAAATGGGATTTACAGGGATGAGCAGAGGGAGGAATATCACTTCTGTGCCAGGACAGGGGAAGGTCTAGGAGCTGCTCTCGCTTTCCCTCTGGTTTTAGCCCATCACTGAGGGTGGTAGGACACTGTCTGGGAGGGATTAAGGATTAATCCACGTGGACACAGGTCCTGGAGCTTCCCAAAACGGAGCCACTGAATCCGGCAACACCTGCGTGGAGTGCCACGAGCTCCATTTCAGCTAATCAGAGTTAAACCCTAATGAACTTTGTCCAATCGCCTGAGCTAATGGGGGTAAAAGGAATCTAATTAACGGGACAATAGTTCCTGGTCTTCCCGGTGTAATCACTGATCCGCCGCCAGCATTAGAGCAGCGGGATGGAAAGCTGAGTATTAGGGACCGTCAGCATTTCCATTCTCAGGCTCAGCCTAAGCGGTTTAACGGGACCTTGGCAGGGGGGTTTGGGCTGAGACTTGACCTACCTTGAAAACAGCTTTATGTTGGGAAATTGTCTTCTCCAGAGGGGGCTTTTGTCTCATCTCCAGGGAGGTGCTCTCATAGCGCAAACTTTGCTGGAGAAGTTGGAATTGTTTCCGAGGATCCTCCTGTGGCTTGCTGTTGGTGGGATCAGGCCCAGGGCTGGAGGGAAATCCAAGGAGATGGTTTGGAGTTGGGCTGTCAGGGACTGGGGAGGACAAGAGGAAATGACCTGAAGTTGTGCCAAGGGAGGTTTAGATTGGATATCAGGGGGAATTTCTTCATGGAAAGGGCTGTCAAGCCCTGGAACAGGGCAGTGGTGGAGGAAGGAAGGCAGGATTAGGTGGGATACTGGGGAAGAGTTCATCCCTGTGAGTGTGGGGAGGCCCTGGCACAGACTTAAAGAATTGTTTGGGTTGGAAGGCATTTTGAAGGTCCCAACCCCCTGTCATGGTCAGAGACACCTTCCTCCATCCCAGGCTGCTCCATACCCTATCCTAACTGGCCTTGGACTCTTCCAGGAATGAGACAGCCACAGCTCCTCTGGACAACCTGTGCCAGGGCCTCCCCACCCTCAAAGCCAAGAATTCCATCCCAATATCCCATCTTTCCTTGCCCTCTGGCAGTGGGAAGCCATTCCCTGTCCCTCCATCCCTTGTCCCAAGTCCCTCTCCAGCTCTCTTGGAGTCTCTTTAGGCACCGGAAGAGGCTCTGAGGTCTTCCTAGGTACTTCTTTCCTCCAGGCTGGACATTCCCAGCTCTCCCAGGACAGTTCCATCCCTGCTCTCCTTACCTGGCCACACCAATCCTTCAGCACGGCTGGTCACAAGGCAAATTCTTTCCCTGTTTTTCGTGCTTGGCACATGGAGCTGGGTTTGTATCCAGGCTCTCCATCTCCCGCAGGAATGAATTGGGTTACAAACAATAGTAAGGATTTAGGAAACAGGGGCAGGGAAAAGAGCTCTCCTCTCCCACTGCTCTGAGCTCCTCGAGGTGTTTCTGGATCTTGTGTGTTTTTTGAGAGGTTTTGGCAGGATTTTAGGGCTTTCTCTGGCCTGAAGTGGGATCATGAGCCCTGCAGGAGCTGCCAGGTTCCATCTGGAGCTTTGGCTTTTCATGGACACAGTGGAGAGATGAAAGGGGATGGCAGCTTGGGGATGAATGGCTTTCAGAGGGAAATGGCAGTAAATCCAGTGGGAGGGAATAATGACATTTGAGGGAAGAGATGGCATCCAGAGAGACTGTTACAGGCTGGGCCAGTGCAAACCTTGGGAAGGCCAAGGCCAACATCCTGCAAGTAGATAGGACAATCCCAAGGACAGACCCAGGCTGGATGGGGAATGGATTGAGAGCAGCCCTGAGAAGGATTTGGGGGTGTTGGTGGATGAAAAACTGAATGTGTCTCATCCACGTGTGCTGGAACCCAAAAATTCCCTGTGTCCTGGGCTCATCCCACAGCAGGAGAGGAGGAATTGCTGCCCCTCCACCCTGCTCAGGTGAGATCCCACCTGCAGAGCTGCCTCAGCTCTGGAGTCTAAGAGCAAAGGGATGTGGGGCTGCTGGAGCAAATTCAAAGGAGGCCATGGAGATGCTCCAAGGGCTGGAGCCCCTCTGCTCTGGAGCCAGGCTGGGAGAGGTGGGAATGTCCAGCCTGGAGAAGGGAAGGTTCCAGGGAGTCCTCAGAGCCACTTCCAGTGCCTGAAGGGGCTCCAGGAGAGCTGGAAAGGGGTGTGGGACAAGGGATGGAATGCCAGGACACAGAGAATGGCTTCCCACTGCCAGAGGTCAAGGTTAGATGGAATATTAGGAAGAAATTCTTCCCTGTGAGAGTGGGGAGGAGTTGGAATGGAATTCCCAGAGAAGCTGTGGCTGTCCCATCCCTAGAAGTGTCCAAGGCCAGGTTGGGTGGGGCTTGAAGCAACCTGGGATAGAGGAAGGTGTCCTGCCCATGGGGTCAGGGGGGTGGACTGGATGATCTTGAAGGTCCCTTCCCACCCAAACCATCCCATGATTCTGTGGAATGCCCCCCCTCGGTTTAGTCCACAGTTGCCTGTAAATTTTGCAGCCCTTTGAGAAGCCACTACAAGGAGATCAGGCAGGATATTTTGTTCATACCTGGGTCTTTCCAAGCGGAGTTATTTGAAAAGTTATCCAGTCTACGTAAGGACTGGCAAGAGACTTCCTGCTATGGGATCTGGAAACTGGGGAAAACCATGCAAATCTCCTCCACAACACTTCATTGCAGGTGTAATGCCATGTTTCTATTTTTTTGGTTTTTTTTTTTGTGGAGGAATCTCTGTTCTCATTGGTTGATAACCATTAAATTTATTTGCAACTATTTTCCTTTCCAGGTCAGGGGGATTTATTGGGAAGGTACGTCTTTATTTAGGTAATTAGGGGCTTAATAGGTGCTCATTGAAATTCATAATTTTTCCCAGGTTTTGAAAATGCTAAATGAGATCTGGGCTGGATTATTATTTTTTTTTTCCTTGAGATTAACATTAAGCTGCATTTGAATGGAAATTCAGATTCAATTGAACCAAATTAAAATAGGGGTTTTTTTTAAGTGTTTGTTTCATAATTAGAACTAATTATTGAAAGGAGGGAATTGTTTATGGGTAAATTAATGCATTTTTGCCCATCACTGTGTATTTTAAACTAGTGGATCCTCTGTATTTATGGATGTATGTGGGGAAAAGACATATCCCTTTCTATTTTTAATTTCCAATCACTTTTCCAACCTCAAATATCATCAACAATGGACTGAATGATTTGAATTATCCCAATCAGGTTCTTCAAATAAATTAAATCTTAATGTAGAAAGTGTTTATTTGAGGTTTGACCTTTATTATTTTAAAGAGAAAACATCAATGTTGATAAAAATGCCATAAATCAAACATTTTAGTGGAATTACTTGCTTTTAGCTGTAGGTTTGGGGTCTTCAGGCATCTGATGGGTGAGGATAGAGATGGAGAAGCTTACAAGGGGCATCTTGGAGCATTCCTGGTGTGTTTGAGGAACACTTCTAGCCCTAAATCCTGTGTTGTTTGCTAAGGAATGATGAATGACTGAGGAAAATGCGATTTTTGGTTTTTTTTTTTTTTTCCCTCCTGAATGAGGATTTTCCATTGCCACTTTCCAGGCTTGTGGCAGACAAGCTCCCTCCTTCCTCACCTCTCTCCCTGTTGCTTTCCGTAACCATTGCCCCCGCGATGATCCGCTCTTTCCTCGGGATTCAAATGCCAGCATGCAAATGTGATTTCTGACTATGTAAGGATTACTTTAAAAAAAAAAATATATATATATATAAGCTAAGCCCAAAGAAGAAATCCAGTAGTAAAAGAAAACCATTCTTTAAGAGCCACTTGTATTGCCGCCAGTGCCAGGAAATCCTCTCCGTTTCAGCCGGCTGGAAACGCCGCTGGGGTGTTCCTGCTCTGCTGGTGGGGTTGTGTTTGACTTAGAGACATCAAATACTCTAAAAATGTTACATTTCAAGTGTAGGGAAATTTTGGTGGGAGTTTGGGTGGGGTTTTTGGATCACATGGTCTTGTGTTGATGAGGGGTGGGGGTGTTAAATCTGAGCAGGCTGGAGCGACTCATCCTTGTTTTTAACCTTCATTTTCCATGTTGGCTTGGAAATCTCCCAGTTTTTTTTCTTTTCTTTTTTATTTAGATTACTATATAAAATAATAATCTTAAATATAGATTATTTGAAGAGGGAATGTATTTTCCCTCTTACTAGCTCCTTGCTGAAGTTTTGGTCGTTTTACTCCATTCTGAACAGGTTTGGAGCTCCATTCTGAGAAGGGAATGGAGCTGGGGATGGGTCTGGAGCACCAAGAGCTGCTGAGGGATGTGGGGAAGCTCAGCCTGGAGAAAAGGAGACTCAGAAGGGGACCTTCTGGCTCTCAGCAACTCCCTGACAGGGTGGTGGATCCAGGTGGGGTTCAGGATGTATTCCCAGGGAACAAGAGACAAGAAAAGAGGAAACAGCCTCAGGTTGTGCCACGAGAGGTTTAGTTTGGATATTGGGAAGCTTTTTTCATGGAAAGGTTGGGCAGGCTGCCCAAAGCAGTGGTGGAATCCCCATCCCGGTAGTTTGGAATGTGGCTTAGTGGTGGCCTTGGCTGTGCTGGGGGAATGGTTGGGCTGGATGATCTTTGAAAATTTTTCCCACCTAAATGCCTCCGGAATTCTCTGAAGGACACAGCTGGGTGGTGCTTAATCATGGGAAATCAGACTTGGTCAACACAAGCACGTACTAAGCAACAGCATGAAATGTTCTGAGTGAGGCAAAGTTGCTGCTGCTTCAAGAGATGCACTGGAAAAGCCTGAACCTCATCCTACAGAAACATGGAATGTTTTAGGTTGGAAGGGACCTTAGAGATCATCTTGTCCAAACCCCTGCCATGGACAGGGACACCTTCCACTAGCCCAGGTTGCTCCAAGCCCCATCCAACCTGGCATTAAGAGTTCTATCAGCCTGGAACCTCCCTTTGTAACATTTTTAGCATCGGGCTCTGATTTTCCCGTAGTTGACGTTGAACCTGCACCAGCTACGCTGCCGTTTTTAAACATTTTTATATCGTTCCTCCACCCCCTCTTCATTAAAAATTTTTCTTCCGCTGTCCACCCTGGGGGTGGGGGAAAGACAACCCTCAACCTTGTGTAGTCAAGGTTATGGCGATAAATTCCAGAGCATTGTCACTTCTATTCGGAGTAAATTGGCCGGCCGCTCTTGGGCTGAAGGGGAGATAATTTGCTGTAGTATTTCAAATGGATTAGAAATGGATTTGAAGGGAAAGTTCATGCCTCCCATTACAAAGGCTAGAAAGAAGACTATCTTAAGGCACTGTTCACACTCTAGCCTTCATTATCCACGCTTAATACCTTTCCTATTTTCCAGCGTTAATGAAATTTCCTGCCAGAGCGGGGCCTTGTGGACGGACGGGAGGACTCTTTAGATCCGCGGGATGCGCAGCAGAAAGGGAATTACAAGGCCCTCGTGTCGAGGGGCCCAGTGTATTCTTCAGATCCTTGGCCCAGCTATTATCTCGTTAATTTTATCCTCTTTTGTCAATACAGTTCATTTCCAAAGGCCGTCCTTTCCATTAGGGTAACAATTCCACGGAGAGCTGGGATCCCGCCGCCGATGAAAAGCGGTGGGCGTTCGGCTCCGTGCCCTCGCCGGTGGCTTTTCCCTGCCACCACCAGCTTGGATGTCACTAAGAGGGAGGGGGACACACACAGTGGTGGCTGTGTTGGGGCCACACAAGCACTTGGGAGCAACAACTTGGATTCAGAGGGAAATAAAGGGTTCCTGTAGGTGAAGTTTAAGGGAAGTTTGGGAAGTTGAGTTCCCTCCCCGCTCTTCTGTGTGGACGCAGTTTTTCCATATAAAGCATAACTTGCCTTAAATTTTAAACCTCTTAATCTCCTATAATATAATAAATGTCCTGCCTAATATAATAAATAATAAATACAGTAAATATTCTAATAAGTATTACTTTATATATATATAAAAGAATGAGGAGACATCACTGCTTGGACATTTGCACTGCCCACAAGTTGGAAATGGAGGTAGCCAAGCCTCCAGTGAGTTCAAACTGAGCTCCTGGTTGGGACTCCCTATCCCTGGAAGTGTTCAAGGTTGAATGGGGCTTGGAGTGACCTGTTCTACTGGAAGGTGGCCCTGCCCATGGAGGGGGATTGGAACTTGGTTTCCAGCTGATTTTGAAGATGCCTTTCAACCCAAAGAATTCTGTGATGATTCCATGGCTTCAGTTTGGTGACCCTTGGGGCTTCGGCAGCCTGAGCAGATGTTCTGCAGAAGCTTTGCTTGAAGACCACCCAGAGGTCACTTGTCTCCTCAAAAATACAACAACTTTAAATTAGAGGAGGTTCAGCCCCACTCCCTTTGGGGAATGAGATGAGTTTTGATGTTGTTCATCAAAATCCTTGAAAAAAATCATAGATTTGTGGAATGGATTGGAAGGAACCTTAACAATCATCCTGTTCCAACTCCCTGCCTCAGTGGGGATGTTCGGATGCTGCGTCTGCATTTGGAGGCTCCCTCAGTTTGGAGCTTGGCCATCCCTAGGGAATTCTAAAGATGAGAGAGGTGTGTGACCACTTTGGTGATCTGAGAGCAGGAAGGCAGGAAAATAAATATCCTGAGGATTTGAGGGATTCAACCAACTGGGTGTTAAAATGGCTTAAACCAGTGAGTCAGGCCTAGGGGGTGTGAGCAGCCCCTGGGGCTGTGCAGTGTTTGGGTGGGTTGAATTTTATTGACATTGCAGCCAAAAAAGATTTAATTTAATGTATTAGCTCATATATGTGTGTCTATGTGATAATATAATGTATTAGGGCATACATGTAAATTTATATTCAATAGATATTGAATGTATCTCTAAAGATATAGAATATTTTTATCTATATGAATATATCTACATATAATATATAGATATAATTATATAGATACAATATCTATTTAAATACATATATCTATTTAAATATGTTTATCCTTTATGTATATATATGTCTGCATGTAGTTTGTATATATCTACAGTGTATCTATAGATCTATAGATCTGTATATCTGTGTATCCATGCCCTGATTGCTTCCACAGCTGTGCCACATCCCAACCTTTCCCTACAAACCATAGTGTGGAATGTTGGATGAAACCCTGACTTCTTCCCTCCTCTCTACTAGAGTTAAGAAAAATATGAAATGTATAATATATAGAAAACAATATCTATATATTATATGTATTACCTATGTATTAGTGAATATATGTAATTCAACATATATTCTATATATTCAATAATATATGAATAATATAAAGTGCTAAGAATAAAAACAGTATCTGGGCCTCATATAAATTATCTCTAAGTATTAATAAATATATATATTGAACATATCTAGATGTCATTGAATATATATAATTCAATATATGCATTCAGTGCATATATTCAATAGTATCTAGAGATAATTGATGGATATAGGAGGCCCAGAGAATACAGGTGATAATATATAGATTTGTGTATGAAAGTATCAATATTTGTTATTCTATATAATATATAGATCTTGTATTTCAATACATACACTCAGGGTATATATATTCAATTTTGCGTGTATCTATATGGAAATAGATGTGTGTGGATATCTCTATGTATTACCCAGAGATAACATACAGGGAATATATATGGAATTACAGAAGTCCTTAAAGGGACTGATTCAACTGGGAAAAAGGAGCCCCAAATCCACTGGCACTACAGCCCCTGTGAATGGAGGAATGGAGCATCCTGGGATCCCCCCAGGGATGTGTCTCTGTGGAGGAAGAGGAGATGGATGGAGCTGGGATGGGTCTTGTCACAATCATGGTGGTGTTTTGCAATACCTTCGTTAGAATCCCAGAATGACTTGGGTTGGAAGTTTAAAGCTCATCCAGCAGGGACACCGTGACACCTTCCAGTATCCCACGTTGCTCCAAGCCCCATCCAACTTGTCCTTGGACACTTCTAGGGATGGAGCAGCTGCAGCTTCTCTGGGAATTCCATTCCAGCACCTCACCACCCTCCCTGGGAAGAATTCTTTCCCAGTATCTTACCTAATTCTGCCCTCTGGCAGTGGGAAGCCAATTCCCTGTGTCCTGTCACTCCATCCCTTTTCCACAGTCTCTCTCCAGCTCTCCTGGAGTCCTTTTAGGTACGGACAGGTCTCCCTGGATCCTTCCCTTCTCCAGGTTGAACACCCCCAGCTCTCCCAGCCTGGCTCCAGAGCAGAGGGGCTCCAGCCCTCGGAGCATCTCCATGGCTTCCTCTGGATCTGCTCCAGCAGATCCACATCCTTATACTGCTGGGACCCCAGAGCTGGACACAGAACTCCAGATGGAATCTCAGAAAAGCAGAGTAGAGGGTGAGAATCATCTCTGTCACCCTCCCGGCTGTTTGATATTTGATATTATTTTTATTGCCCCTGCTACGGCCACATGGCCGTTCTTCAGGTCCTGCAGCCACTGCTGGATATCCTTGGCCTTGCTAGAGTTTTCTGGGATGTGCTGGGTGATCCACGAGTGACCCAAGTGTCCCTCATGCCATCACCCCCTTCACCCAACAACACCACCACCGTGACTCCTTTGCAAGTCAGTAAGATGTGATGCTCCTCTCTGGAGCAGTGCCATGAGGAGGAAACCCTGGGGGAACTAAAATGAGGAATTTATCCAATTCCCATCCCCTTCCACAAAAACTAGGCAGCAAATTTTCCGAGCTCGGTAGCCAGTGGCAACAGCCCTCCGGAATGAATAGGCTGTCACGCTCAGCATTAGGAAATGTAACTATTCCATTTTCCAGCTCTCTTTTTCTTTGGAGCACATGTTCATTTAAAGGAAATGCTCATCGGGGTTTGCATTCCGCTGATAGGATAGCGGGATCTTAATTTACGGATATTCTCCGGTAATGCGCGGTTTATATACGTTCTGCTAATAGCATTATGAGCATAGTTTGGGCTAATACAAAATTAGAGCTCTAATTTGCATAAACAAATTACTGTTTGGATTAGCGCTAAATGAGGAAGGCGACTGATATTGGAGGAGATTTGATTTGGCTGCAGTGGCTCTGTTTGGATAATGGAGGATGGATAGGAATGAGCTGGGAGGCTGCGTTGCAGATTGGGAGGGGTGGGATGATGCAGGAGGTATCAGGTCATGGAGTGGACAAGATTTTGGGTGACAGAGGAGCCTCTCTGAGACATGTGGCAAGGTGGGGGTTGGCCTCTTTTCCCTGTCAACCAGCAACAGGATGAGAGGAAATGGCCCCAAGCTGTGCCAGGGGAGGTTCAGGTTGGGCATCAGAAGGAATTTTTTCATGGAAAGGGTTGTTAAACATTGGGATGAGCTGTCCAGCGAGGTGGAATGGAGTCCCCATCCCTGGAGGTGCTCAAGGAATTCCTGGATGTGGCACTCAGTGCTCTGGTCTAATTGACAAAGTGGTGATCGGTCGGTCACATGTTGGACTTCATGGCCTTGGAGGTCTTTTCAGACCTAAAAGATTTGGGGATTCTCTGACATTTATCCCTCAGGTGTCACTTCAGAACTTACTGGGGCCTTCAGAATAACGTTATGGGCAACAGTAACTGGATTGTGATTCCTGATCCGTTTCCATCCCACTGACTCAATACTGGGTTTGTGAATTTAGGGAGAGTTGAGGAGGTGGGAACAGGTCCCCAGCCCCACCCACTAGACCCTGCTGAGGTCCAGCATCAGCTCCAGGTGACTGGTGGGGGATAGAAATGCTCTTGGGTGATTTATCCCATGCATGGATTGAGGAAAATCCTTCCAAGAGCCAAATTTGGGGTCAGAATATAAATATTAAAGTTGTGGTATCTGATTCATAACAGGAATAATGATAGCAAAGATACAGACTCATGGAATGTTTCGGTTGGAAAGGACCATAAATACCATATAGTTCCAAATCCCTGCCATGGACAGGGATGCCACCCACTGGATCAGGTTGCTCAGAGTCCCAACCCACCTGGCTTTGATGTACTTCCAGGGATGTCAAAGTTTGTAGAGCTCCATAAAACTTGGCTAAGCTCAGTGAAGGTCTCATCTTGCTGATTCTCTCATGGGATTGCATCCACATTTCCTTGTTTCTTCTGGGAATAGAGGTGCAAGCAAGCGTGGGAGAAGTTGGGGGAGAGTCCCTGAAGGTAATTTTTTTGGTATTAGTCATGAGGAATCAGAGCTTTTCCTCTGTCAACAGGAAGAACATCCCTGCTTCTTCCATACATCTCCTTAATTCTAGTGGGAACTGTCCCTGCTCTTGGGAATGGGGTTGAAATGAGATGATCTTGAAGGTCCCTTTGAACCCAAACCGTTCCATGACTCTCTGATCCCATGGTTCACTCATGAAGTAACACCTCTTTGTGACATGATCCCAAATTTGGGCTGACCTTGAATTTATTTTTCCTGCAGATCCCCATTGTTAAACCAGATCCGACCCTCACTCCAAGGTGACAAATCCCAGCTCGCCCAGCAGCGCTGGAGGAACAAAGGCTTCCGCTGCATCGGCGGCGTCATGTACCAGGTGTCAGCCAACAAACTCTCCAAAACTTCCAGCAGCCCTGTCCGGGCCAGGGACCTGGGCACCAAAACTCCCATCAGAGCAGGTGAGCAGGAATTTGTCCCAGTTCATGTCCAAAATCCATTGAGTTCGGTTTTTCGTTGTTTATTCCAAGCCTGTGGGTTGTGACTCATCCTCTGGCCTCATAGAATTCCAGATGTGAAGGTGGTGGACATCCCATGGTGGCAAGTGCTGTTCTTGCTTTATAGTAGCTCTGAAGGGGAAATTAAAAGTTTAGGAGAATTGGAGAAATTAAAAGTTTAGGAGAATTGAGGTTTTCTTAAGTCAGACTTAATTCAAGCTTGTGGAGATGCGCCGTTAAACTTGGTTTAACAGGCAAAGTCTTGGATAACTTCAAACAGCACCACAAGGTTGAATGTGCTTGAGATGCTCATCAAATTACGTTCAATATGGACCTAAAAATTTGGGAGGATCATTCTGCAAATAACTGTGGAATGATGCCCCATTTTGATGAATTCCCAGCTTTACATCGTGGCTTTGATTAAATCTGTGCTTCAGTTCCTCCTGTGTTTGACGTCTCAAGTGTGACTCTTAAAAAAAAGCAGATTTTAACTGTGTTTAAAGTATTTTTAAAACGTCTTGGTCTCAAATTAGGGAGCAAATATTTTTGCTCCCTAACTGGTTTTTCGAGAATTTTTGGGAATAGTTAAACTGGAGAAGGTGGATCAGAGTTTGGAGACTCATAAAAAGTAGCCATAAAACAGCTCAGAGGTTTGTAGGAAAAAATTTTGGATTTTTTCCAAGAGCTTTGCTACTGGTACTGGATCAGGATAATTGGCTGCACAAAACCAGCTCGAGGGTGGTTCTGCCTTAAGCACCATCTCTGGACATTGAAGATGTCACTAAAGACAGAAAATATCCTGCAGGAATGGAAGAAAAGGGGTGAAACCCCAGGACATGGACAGGGATGTTGTTGGATGGAGCAGGGGATGTATTTCAGGACAGAGTTGGATCACTAGGAAGAGTCCTGGGGAAAAGTGATGGCTGGAAGGACTGGAAAAGTGGAAGATCTGGAGCTGCCAGGCTAAGGAAGGATATCTCTCCATGGCCAGGTGGAGCAGCCAAAAACCAAAGGGCGTAAATTGGTGGGAGAGCTTTCCAAGGACAAGGATGATGAAATGCTGGACTCATTTGGCTCTAAAATCACCATTATTTTAAAGATTTTTTTTTTAAGAACAGGCCTAATGACCTTCTTCTTGGGGAGGACATGGTGGAAAAGGTCCTGCCTCCCAGCAAGAAGGTGAATTTTTTTATTTATCCAAGTGCAAGGAAGTCTCTAAATTTGTCTGGAAATAGACAAATGAGCAAAGTCTCATTTGGGCAACTCAGCAAAGGCTGATAGATTCGGCCTGTCCATGAATATCCATCACTGGATTGGGACCAAGCAGAGAAACACCAACTTAGAGGCAAATTTCTGGAAGAGGGATGAAGGCAAAGGTATCATGGGAGGATTTCTGCTGATTCGGGCCTTGGAATTGCTTGTGGGGGGTACCTGAGGGGATTTGGGGTGACAGGGCATGGAAGAGATGTGATTCCCGTGTTTTTCCTTTCTCACTGAAACCACGTCTTCTAGTGAGGTCTTATTCAGAGAACTGGGTTTAATTAGTCCCACTTAGGAGGGATATCTGTTCCAGGGTTATTCCCTCATAAATACAGTCCCATCTAATTATTGTTTTGAAGGTGTTCCTTATTTTGCTGTTGCCCCTTTCCCCCTTCCACATAGGAAGTTGGCTTTGTAACCACAAAACCTGAGGAGCTGCTGTGAATCAGTATTTTCATGTCATCTTTCATCTCTCCCCACAATTCATCCTCCTTCCCAAGGATGGATTCCACAGATTCCTCTTGCCTTAGGATAACTGGGCCTGGCAGGGCGGAAGATTTGTGTGTTCTCATCGGCTGCGAACGTTTGCTCAACGTTCTGTGTTTTCAACACTTGACAAAGTTTATTTAAAAGATGGAAAAAAACGGCTTTTCCTTTCCCTTTCAGTGCCAGGCACCGTGTGTTTGGAATAGGGGAGAGATGGGAAATGCTCCTGACAGTTTAATAGCTTGGAGTTTACTTCCAGTGGGTTATAATTCTGCTCTTTCCCCGGATTTATAGGGTTGGGGATTTTTATCTCTACTGTACAAAATCTGATGCCAGGCACTGGGGCCGATCCATCCACACCATCGTAGCATTCCCAAGTGATTTATTGATGGATGCTGGTGGTGAGTTAGATTTGATCCTGGACTGCATTTCCTGCATCCTTGTGCTGTATTGGGATCAATCTTGAGGCTACCCGGAGCAATGGGAAGAGCAGTTTTCCATGGCTCTTCTGGAATCAGCTTTGTTGGTGCTGGAGAGGCGAGGAGGGTACATGGCTTGAGGACAAGGAAAGTGTCACTGCAGTACCAGAAAAAATTTTTGGAGGTGGTTTGAACATAAAAAATCTCCCTGGAGCAATCACAGCATCACCACAGCCTGTGCAGCTGCTGAGAACTTTGCTCTCATCCCATATGTGGCTCTGCTCCCAAAGGATTTCTGCACCTTCCACACTTGTGTCTGGAAAACTGCAATTAAAATATAGAAGTAAGAAGACATTTTTTTTTTGTCTTTCCAGCTGGATAGGGATCTTGCATGTGGCTTAATTCATTGCTCAAGCAAGGATGGAGAAGAAAACCCAGAGCTTAAACACTCTCTGCTCATCCCTGGGCAAGACAAAAATGTGGAATCACACATGGAAAGGCTCTTTCCCTTTGGGATAACTGGTATTTCAGCACCCATGTATTTTTTCACTTTGCAGAAGTCTTGGAAAATCATCAGTGGGATGTTGTGGAAAGCATTGGCTACTTGACAATTAATTAAACAACCAGAATAATTAGGTTTCTCCTCTCACAAGGAACTTTTCCTTCATTTCTTTCTCCAGCTGCTAAGGCATTTTCCAGACTCTTGAGGAATTTCCATGAAATCAGGGAGAGAAGCAAAAGGTCCTGGGCGATGTAGTGTTTCACAAAGAAATACAGAAGGGGAAATACAAGATTGAAAGTAGCAGAAAGCAAATTAAGGTTTGACATTGTCCGGAAACCAGCCCTGACCCCAATCTCTGCACGAGCCGCCGCTGCTGCTGAGAGAGGAATTGCACTCTGTGAGCTGGGGCTGACTCCAGCAGGGTTTTCCAGGAGTCCAGGCTATTTTTCTATGGGCAAATCATCACCTGCATGATTTCTTCATGCTGAGGTTTTAGCTCTTGTTTGGAGAAAGGCTGTTGGCTTTGGGGACTCCAGAGGTGACAGCCGGACCCTTAAACAACGTGATTTTATTTATTGGGAGTTTCAAATTGTCTCCATGACCATAGATTCCAGAGCCTCAGAGATAACCAGGAGTTTGAGCTCCCAAAGGTGGAGGCTTAAGAGGAGTTTCAAGTCCTCTCAAGCTGAGGCGTCTCCCACACATTGTGTTGGTGGCTCTGATCCCAGAGAAACAAATTATTAATTAAAACGTGGCTGAGTTCAGCCTTCCAGAACTGGGAGGGACTTTCCCTGCATCTGGATGCACTTCCTATCTCCATCCTGCTGTGTAGCATCCCCTCCTACCTCAGTTTCCCCTCTCTGCTGCAAAGGTAATCAGCTGCGGAGATGGAAGGTCATGGAATCATGGAATAGTTTGGGTTGGAAAGGAGCTTAAAGAATCTCATTCCAACCCCCTGCCATGGGCAGGGACACCTTCCACTATCCCAGGTTGATCCAAGCCCCACCCAATCTTGCCTTGGACACTTCCAGGGATAAGACTACCACAGCTTCTCTGGGTAACATGTGCCAGTGCCTCCCCACCCTCACAGGGAAGGATTTCTTCACAGTATCCCATCTATCCCTGCCCTCTGGCAGTGGGAAGCCATTCCCTGTGTCCTGTCACTCCATCCCTTGTCCCAAGTCCCTCTCCAGCTCTCCTGGAGCCCCTTCAGGCACTGGAAGGGGCTCTCAGTTCTCCCCAGAGCCTTCTCTGCTCCAAGCTGGACATTCCTCACTCTCCCAGCCTGGCTCCATCCCTTGTAGCATCTCTGGACTCCCTCCTCCACTGCATCAGGCTGGGGACAGGTGACGGATGCTCCTGAACACAATTTGGGCTGCAGTGGGAGAACTCCACACTCCACAGAGCTGGAAGAAAGTGCTCTCTGGCCTCCCTGTTTATCAACTAATTTTGGAAGTGCTGAATGTCATGGAATCATGCTTCCAACTTTTTCAGGGATGATGAAATGCTCAGCGCTGCCGTTGGCCCAGTGCTTGTGAGAATGCTCCTTCCACTGAGCCACTCTTTTTTACAGAAGGAAAAGAGGGATTCTGGACTGGAATGTTTCCACCATCCATCACCTGTCTCTGCTTTTAATTTTAAGAGGAATTAGGGAGGATTTGTTCCGCTGTGCCAGGCTTTGTCTTTTCCCCATGTCCATGGTAACATCCCAAACTTCTTGTTTGTTCATCATGACCCTGTCTTCTGTCTTCAACGCATGTTGAGTGTGTTGGGATCATACTGGAGGGATAAGGAAGACTTTGGTGGAGGAGAGACCAGCCCAATGCACCGAGGTGTGAGAGCAGGGAAATTTGGAATGTTGCTGTCCTCAGGTTTCCACTGGTTTTGGTGTTGCTGGTGCCAGGATCCCTTTGTGCTCATTCCCTTGGAGGTGAATTCCTTGGGTTTGGGATTGCTCAGTCTGTTGCCTCTTTTTGAGCTCAATTCCTTGGCTTCTCCAGGATCAGTCCCTTGTTTTGGGATTGCTTAATCCCTCGGACACTTCAATCTCAATCTCTTGGTTTTGGGATTGCTCTGTCCCTTACCCATCTTGAATTAAATCCCTTGTCCTCTTTGGAAGTCATTCCCTTGGTTTTGGGATTGCTCAGTCCCTTACCTCTTCTGATCTCAGTTCCCTGGCTCTCTCAATCTCAGTGCTTTTTCTTTGGGATTATGGGATCCCTTGGTCCCTTTTGATCTCAGTCCCATTGCTCCTTTTTTACTCAGTCCTTTGCCTTTGGGATTCCTCAATTCTTTCCTCTTTTCAGATTAGTTCTTTCTCTCTGGGGTTGCTCAATGCCTTGGCCACTTTTGAGCTCAGTTTCATGGTCCCTTCAATCTCAAGGCTTTTTCTTTGGGATTGGGGAATCCTTTAAATCTCAATCCATTCAATCTCAATCCCATGGTTTTGGGATTTTTCAATCCCTTACCCATTTTGAGCTCAATTCCTTTGCACCTTCATTCTCAAAGCTTTCCTTTGGGATTAAGGGATCCCTTGGCCCCTTCAATCTCAATCCCTTGTTTGTGGAATTGTTCGGTGTCTTTGAGCTCAGTCCCTTAATTTCTTTAAACTCAATCCCTTGTTTTTGGGATTCCTCAATCCCTTACCCTTTTTCACATCAGCTCCATGGCCCCCTCAGTCTCCGTGCCTTGTCTTTGGGATTGTGGGATCCCTTGGCCCCTTTGATCTCAATCCCTTGATTTTGGGATTGTTCAATCCCTCACCCCCTTTGAGCTCAATCTCTTGGCCCCTTTTGAGCTCTATCCCTTGGTTTTGGGATTGTTCAATCCCTTTGACATCTTCACTCTCAATCCCTTGATTTTGGGATTGTTCAATCCTTTTATCCCTCTGGAGCTCAATCCTTTGGCCCCTTCAATCTCACTGCCTTGGCTTTGGGGTTGCTCAATCCCTTTCACTTTATGAGCTCAATTCCTCAACTCTGGAATTGCAGGGATCAGATCCTGCTCCTGGCCCACATCTGCTCAGACAACATCCAACCCAGGGCTGCTTCAATAATTGAAGCCGATTCATTAATTGAAGTTGCTTTGTTAATAAAACACTTGTGACCATCTGACTCAGGGACATTCATAGGATGTGGGGACAGTCAGGCAGGAAAACAGGAAAATCTCTGATTGTTTAGAGGCAGCTCATCCCTTCCTTTTCTGTTGTCTTCTCTGGAATGAGGACTTGTGCTGTCCAGTGAAGGAAATAAATGACCCCCAGCAGCTGCGAGTGCTGATCCTCGAAATCCGCGGAACCCACTTAAATGAATAATAATTAAAGAAATAAATTTCCCCAAGTGCAGCCTCAAAACTTTCGGTTCAGCAATAAAGCCAAGGAGAGACTCGGAAAATGAATCGCTCGGCTCTTTCCGAAGGAGGCTGTGGTGGGAGAGGTGGGATGATAATGGAAACTATTAAAGGAGCCAGTGTGGTTTAAGGAAGCCTTTTCCAGGTCGTGTGGGAACAGGCTGAGGAGAGGTTGTGCGGTGATGCTGACACCTGAGGGATAAAAGGATTGAGCAATCCCAAAATCATGGAATTAAGGGGGAAGGAGCCAAGGGATTGAGGAATCCCAAAACTAAGGGATTGAGCTCAAAAGGGACTAAGGATATAAGAAACTGAGTAATCCCAAAGAAAAGGCACTGAGATTCAAGGGGCCATGGAATTGAGCTCAAAAGGGATAAGAGATTGAGGAATCCCAAACCCAAGGAATTGTACTCAATGAGCCAAAGGACTGAGCTCAAAAGGGATAAGGGACTGAACAATTCAAAACCATGGGATTGGTGAGCAAAAAATGGGATGACCCTGCTGTGCTCATCCCCAATTTGGAGCACTGGCCATCAGAGCTGACCACCTGCCTGTCGTTGCTTGGGCAAACCCCTGGTTGGTTCCCTCTGTGTGTAAGATTTCCATAAATTTTCCTTTACTTGGGATGGTGGAAGTACATGGGAAGCAATGGGCTTGAGACTCAACACTCATCATTCTAACAATGTTCCCACCCATGCCTTGGCCCTACCACACCCCAGCTCTGAATTTCTTCCTTTTTCTCTGCCTATTTCAGTTTTGTACTGATTTTTTTCCCTCTGTGGGGAAGATTTCCACAAATTATCCTTGATTTGGGATTGTGGAAGTAGATGGGACGCAATGGGCTTAATACTCAATACTCATCATTCTAACAGTGTTCTCACCTTCTTACCCATCACCCCTTGGTCCCAGCTCACCCTAACTCTGGATTTCTCCCTTTTCTGGATTTCTCCTTTTTTTTTTTTTTCAGTTTTTTACAGCTTTTCCACCATTTAAAAAAAGTAAATTATTGGATAAGATGCTCCAACAGACTTTCCATGAGATGAGGTCCTGATCCTTGAGCTGCACCTCAGAGCAATAAAGTCCTTCCTAAATAATTAAGCAGGTGATAATTAACTGTGATATTTGCAGCCAATTTTTAACTCACAGGAATATTTGGAATATTGTTTTTGGGGTGTTTTTTGCATCCCAAGCTCCTGGGTGATGGGGAGCTGAGCAGGAGTGTTGGGTTGGATAGGAGCATCCTGATACCCATGTGGGAATGCTGGAAAGCACTGAGTGTTGCTCCTGAATGCAGTTCCTGGGCTGCTAAGGAAATCTCTGCCAACCTTTCCCTGGAGGAGAAGGACCTTGAGTCTTGAGCTGTGTTTTGGGGTTATGGAAAAAAAAACCACCCAGGATGCTGGAGATGGACCTGGATCTGCTTGAGCTGAGTTTTAGGATTAAGGATATGAAAAGGTCCTAATAAACCTATAGTTGGTGCAGGGGTGCAGCATCCAACCCGCTCGTTTTAAACATTTTTTTTCTTTGACAAGGATAAATTGTGCCTTTTCCCCCTTTTCCGTCAAAAGCTGGAATTCCAAACATCAAGCCAAACACTGCGGAAAACACCGCGGGACTGCTTGGCTGTGGATTCCTTCCTAGGAGCAGGGGAAAAAAAAAAAAGAAAAAAAAAAAAGGAGTTAGGCTGTAGCCCCCGCTATTAATCATAGCTGTAATCATGCATTTAATGAACATGACAGCTCCCGCTCCCTCCGGAGAGACGCGCCGAGTCTCCCGGCTGGATTGGGAACAACAATCACTTCTCACCGCGAGCCACCGGAGCCGCCAGCGTCGGGCTGGGATGATGCATTAAGAGGAACAGCCCTGTTTGCACGGGCTGTGGGTTTCCTTACGGATGATGCTCTTGCAAGTGACTGAATCATCAGGAAAGGGGGAGAGAAATTCACCTGTCCCTTCCACTGGGTGGAAAATATCCCGGCTGACTCCGCTGTGCTAGGTGTAATCACTTCAAAAGCCCTCAGTGTGCAGTTCTTGATGCTCTCTGTGGCAGCTTTTCTTACTTTCTTGTTTTTTTCCCCCCTCTCTGTTCTGTTCCCACTGCTTTGGAGCATACACATGGAAAGAATTTACCATGGCACCACTTTAAATTTCCATAGTGAAGGACTTGGGCAATGCCAAGGATGTGGGAGTCACTTTCCTGATCCGACAGCACTGCTGTGTCCCGATGTTCTCCCCGGCTGGGAAGTGATTGAGGAGAAAAACGGGACAGATCTGGTACTGGGATGTGCCCAGTGTTTTGTCTGGACCAAATGAGACTCCCAAAGTCAAGCCCTGGGGGCATCATTTCAGCTTTTTGTTTAATTTAGGCCAGACTGCAGCAAATTTTGGCTCCTGATGTTGGAATTTAACCCTTATCCCATTTTTCAGTGTCTTTTGATGTCC
Source organism: Agelaius tricolor (assembly GCF_023055355.1). Taxonomy (NCBI): domain Eukaryota; kingdom Metazoa; phylum Chordata; class Aves; order Passeriformes; family Icteridae; genus Agelaius; species Agelaius tricolor. Next base: position 94,931,989 of record NW_027269262.1, on the reverse strand, counting down.
CAGTTTCACCCCAGTTTCAATAATACACTCTCCAATGCCAGGAATATTTATTCATTAATGTATTTATTAATACAAATCTCTTGTCGTGACCAGTTGGGAATTCCAAGTTGAAAACTACCCTAAAAATCCAAATTTAGGCTCCTTGGACCTCCTGAAAAGTCAGGAACATCCAATCCCCTCTCCTGCACCCCCTTCTTGTTACTTGTATGTACACAAAGCTTTTATTTTTATTTAAACTTTTTTTCCACGATGCAGCAGCTTCAAAAAATATCCTCATGACAGAGCCTGAGTTTTCTCTGTAAATCCCAATGGATGGGGAAATGTTTAATTACAGAGCTTTCTTGGCTTGGCTCCTCCTGGAGAAATATTTGGGCGATTTTCTAATAGTTTGGGGAGGATTTGCACATGGGATAAATAATTAGGGAATGGGAAAATGTGGATGGGGATTTTATTTGCCAGCTTCCAGGTGCTTTGCCAGACCTGGATGGATTTCACATGGATTTTGTCATGGATGGGACAAGCTCTTGGGTAGTTAAACTCCCTCTGGGATGCAAGTTAATTCCTGGAATGGGAGATGCACATCACGTTATTGCATGGCTTCTTGCTGGCAAAAGAAAACTGAGGAAAAAAAGCCCAATAAAATAATTCCATTGATGTATTTTTGCTGCATAAAAATTCCAGCCCACGGGCAGGAGGCTGTTGAGCCTTTTATTTATCCTCTATCTCTTTAGTGATTCCTCCTTTCTGGCCAAGATGACCTTTAAGGGCCCTTCCAGCTCTAACCATTCCATGATTCTGTGATTCCAAACTTGTTCATCCCTGTGTATCTGCTTTTATCCCCAAATATTGAATATTTAGAAGGACTGTGTGCTGCCTTCAGGAGCTGATTCCTGGTGTAGGTTTAAGGAATATTAAACACAATTCCAGAGGGCTGAGGATGCTCCAGCCCTATCCTAATGGATTTTCATTTGGGGCTTTCTCCCCACATTGTTTGGGAAGTCAACCTTGCCCTTTATGGAGGTTCTTCAGCAGAGTCTTCGGAGCATCCCAGAGTTGGCAAATGTTTATTCTAGCACAAAAAAAAAAAAGATGCTCCTACAGCTTGGGATGAGAAGGAATTTTAAAAAAACAGGGGAAAAAAACCCATCTCAGTGGTGGCTCAAACGCCCTGTTGATGGAATTTGATGTGCAGAGGGAACAGATGGGGCTTTGCCGACGCCGGCAGCCGAGTGACAGCTCGCGGTGCCGCGCAATCAAATTCCACTCGCTCAACTTCCCAACACGCCCGGGCTGGCAGGTGAGTGACTGAGCCGCTCTCATCCCACCTGGAAGACTCAAATCCAGCCTTTCTTTCCCATTCATTCTTCCCTGCACCAGTCAAGGATGATTTAATTCCATGCGTGCATGGATGGGAGCGGGCGCTGGGCTTCCCTGTCCAGCTGCGGGGAGCGGCCAAGCCAAGCGTGGAAATTTGTTGGATTGATGGTGGAAGCGTGGGATTTGCTTGGAGAAGTGTTCTGGCATGTTTGGGTGCTGAGGGGAAAAATTCCTGCTGTGTTTGGGGCTGGAAAAGGAGCACTTCTGCTGGGGCTGCTCCAGAAGTGGGAAGTCCCTGAAGGGCTTCTTTGTCCTTTGGTTCTCTGGGAGCTCTGTGCTTTGGGTTAAATAAGATCATGGAATCATGGAATGGTTTGGGTTGGAAAGGAGCTTGAAGATCGTCCGGTTCCAACCCTCTGCAAGGGCCAGGGACACCTTCCACTATTCCAGGTTGCTCCAAGCCCTGTCCAGCTTGGCCTTGGACACTTCCAGGGATGCGGCATCCATAGTTCCGCTGGGCAATTTGTGCCAGGGCCTCCCCACTCTCCCAGGGAAGGATTTCTTCCCCATATCCCATCTGTCCCTGCCCTCTGGCAGTGGGAAGCCATTCCCTCTGTTTTGCCACTCGAGGTTCTTGTCCAAAGTTCCTTTCCAGCTCTCCTGGAGCCCCTTTAGGCATTAGAGGAGGCTCCAAGTTCTCCCTGGAGCCTTTTCTTTTTCAGTCCAAATAACCCCAGGTTTCCCAGCTTTTCCTCACAGCAAAGGGTCTCCATCCCTCCAATCATTTTTGTGGACCTGAGGTACTTAGGGCTGTGTGAATTCCTGTGAAATTTCTCTATTCCAAGCAGTGATCCATGTTTTTCTCTCTCTCCAGCACTGAGATTGCACTCCACACCCAGTCCTGGGGTCTTTACACCCAGCCTGAGCAGATCCTCAACGTGCCGATACATCGCCAGGTCTGTACTCACGGGAAGCAGGAATGACGTGCTGCATCTTTGGAATTATGCTCATGAGGGAATCAGGAGCTTCAGGAGCAGCTGTTGAACTGGAGGATAATTTGGTGAAGCTCAGACTTCTGCTTTTCTGCAGCTTCTACTTCGAGGTGGTTTTAAGCTCAGCCAGAGCCTCCACACCCTCACAGGGAAGAATTTCTTCCCAATATCCCATCTGTCCCTGCTCTCTGGCAATGGGAAACCATTCCCCCTTTTCCTGGGACTCCATCCCTTGTCCCAAGTCCCTCTCCAGCTCTCCTGGAGCCCCTTTAGGCACTGGAAGGGGCTCCAAGGTTTGCCTGGACAGCCAGGCTGGACATTCCCGGCTTTCCCAGCCTGGCTCCAGAGCAGAGGGGCTCCAGCTACTGGAACATCTCCAGGGCCTCCTCTGGATCTGCTCCAGCAGCTCCACATCCCTCTACTGTTGGACCCTAGAGCTGGAGGCAGCTCTGCAGGTGGGATCTCACCTGAGTGGGGCTGAGGGGCAGAAATTCCCCATCTCCTCCTGCCTACACTGTGGGATGAGCCCGGGACATTCTGGGCTCCCATGGCTGGATCATGTGGAGCTTCTCATCCACCAACTGCCCTGAGTTCTTCTCCTCAGGGCTGCTCTCAATCTATTCCCCAGCCTGCCTGGATTTGTGCTTGGGATTACCCACTACACATCCAGGACCTTACACTTGGCCTTGCACCTCCTTTTAATTCAGGAGCTGCAGACAACCAACAATTACAGAGGTTAAAATGTGCATTTCCTCTGAAAATAATTTCCTTGAACCTGTGTTTTTCATGGATAATGCACTGCATCCTCATCAAACTGGATCTTACTGTGCCCTACCACTGAATTATCCACTTGGAGAGATCTGATGTGCCCCCCATGGTTTGTCTTCACCTGGATCTCAACACTTCCCCTCTCCCACCTGGTCCCACACATCCCAAGAGCTGCTGGGTAATTCCCTCTCCAGCTGGAAGCTCATGGAAAACATGTGCTTAGCAACTTCTGAGCTCCTTAAGTAGCTTCTAGTGGGACCAGGCAATTAAAAAGGAGCTTTTCTGCTCATTGGTGGTACTTTTTGTTCCTATGGCCATCACGTAGGTGCTCATTCTTTGAGGTTCATGAGCAGGTGCCCACTTGAAGGCCATGAATACCATCAGGCCCAGATGGTGGGACATGTGCTGAAGAGCCCTCCAAGTCATTCAGCCTTGGCATCCTGTGCTGCACAAGGAGAGGATGTTTCCTTCCTCACCATATTCCCCAAAAATGTGGGAAACCCTCTCCATGCTCATAAATCTGAGGAGAGAATCAGAGTTATGGGAGTGGGAAGGGATCTTACTGGTGACTTTGGTGTAACCTTGCAGATATTTAATGATTTGGGGTAAAGTCAACCAAAAATTGAAAATATTTAAGGACTTATGAGCATGAACTTCCTAAATTTCACTCTGCAAAGATGGGCTCCTCTGTGGTTTCAGGTATTGTTGAGGTGTCTTCTCCATGCCATTGTGGTGTTGGAGCTGGAGGTTCTCCCTGACCTTGTCCCTCTTTCTCCCTCAGCCGTGCTGTGCAGAGGAGCTTGGCCATCATCCGTCAAGCCAAGCAGAAGAAGAAAAAGAAGGAATATTGTATGTACTACAACCGCTTTGGGAAGTGCAATCGGGGTGACAGCTGCCCCTACATCCATGATCCAGAGAAGGTGGCCGTCTGCACCAGGTAGGGATGGACACGGAATTGTGGTGAACTGGGACATTGGGTGGCTTGGGTGCTTTCTTGTGGGGTATTGCTAAGGGAAACAAACTGATAACAGAGCTGTAGAACAACAGGAATGGGAGCTCTGGGTCAGGTGTAGGTTCTGCACTGTTGGGTTGGAAGGAGGAGGATGAGAAGAGGCCAGAGAATCATGGAATTGTTTTGGTTAGAAGGGGCATCAAGGATCATTGAATTCCAAACCCCTGACATGGGCAGGGACGCCTTCCACTGTCCCAGGTTGCTCCAAGTCCTGTCCAGCCTGGCCTGGAACACTTTCAAGGATGGGGCAGCCACAGTTTCTCTGGGAATTCCATTCCAGGGCCTCACCAGCCTCACAGGGAAAAGTATCTTCCTAATATCCTATCTGTCCCTCTGGCAGTGGGAAGCCATTCTCTTTCTCCTGGCACTCCATCCCTTGTCCCAAGTCTCTCTTTGGCTCTCTTGGAGCCCGTTTAGGCACTGGAAGGGGCTCTAAAGTCCCTTTAGAACCCTTTTTTTCTGGGCTGGGTGACTTTAGCCCCTGCCCTGACCACACTCCAGGTTATTCCTTCGGGAGCATTCCTCAGATCCATTTAGATCAGTCCAGCAGATTTGAATCCCTCAGCCTGTGACGTTGTGCAGCTCCGAGACTTGGTGATTTATTCCAGGAGAACTGATCTGTGTTGGCAGTTCATTAGACCTGCCCAAGAGTTGATTAAACTCTATTATGAGTCATTTAAAAAGTGCAGAAGAGCCAACTCCACTGATGAACTCCTGGAGTAATTTTTCCATAAAATTGCTGCTGTGCTGGAATCACTTGGAAGTTGCTCAAAGCTCAGTGGAAGACGATAGAGGAGGGGAATGTGATTTATTGGTTTTTTAACTGATTTTACTCCTTCTCACTCATGCTCCCATAACAAATCCCATAACTCCTTGCCTACTTTAGGAATTGTGCTCCTTGAAGTCTTTTGGGTCTCCAACCTGTCTCATTTCCATCAATCATTGGAGGACAGCACTGATTTCTCCCAGTTTTGTGTCTCCTTATCCTTGTTCATTTATCTCTAATTCTATTCTTTAGCTTTCCTTTATAATTTTGTTAATCTGATCTCAGAGTGGTCAATCCTAGGAAAACTCTTGACATCCTCATGTGCTCTGGGATCTTGGTTCCAGTTCTGGGCCTGTCTTTGCTCCTCCTGGTCATTGGCCACTCCCACCTGGAGCTTCATCCAGCATCTCTTGGAATGGGATCATAGAACCCTGGAATGGTTTGGATTGGAAAGGACCTTCAAGATCATCCAATCCACCCCCCTGCCATGGGCAAGGACACCTTCCACTATCCCAAGTTGCTCCAAGCCTTGTCCAGCCTGAGCTTGAACACTTCCAGGGATGGGGAATCCACAGCTTTTCTTAGCAACTTGGAATAATCAGGGCTCTAAAAAGGACCTTTCTTCTTCTGGGAGCATCATGTCTGAATTTTGGGATACAAGCCTTGCTCTACCTACTAATGAGCAGCCAAATGTGATGAAAGAACAAAATCTAGTAGGAATCATCATCTGCTCTTCTGACAGGGGGGATCTGTACTAATTTAGGATGTGAAATGGGTTTATGGATGAGCTCGGCAGCAATTGTGTGGTTTTTTGTGACCCACCTCGTGTCCAACCTGCTCCATCTGCTTTATCTCCAGGTTTCTCCGTGGCACGTGCAAGAAGACGGATGGGACCTGTCCATTTTCCCACAAGGTGTCCAAGGACAAGGTCTGTGTGACTTCCCAATGGGAATATGGCTCTGTGTGCAAAGGGGTGGTTGTAGGAAGGTTCTTCCTTACTGAGTGCTTCCAACTGAGTTTGGAGTTTCCTTACTGAGCTCTCCAGGCTCCTGAATCATGACAGAGGGATGGTGGAATGGTTTGGGATGGATGGGACCTTCAGGATCGTCTCATTCCTACCCCTCTGCCATGGGCAGGGGCACCTTCCACTATCCCAGGTTGCTCCAAGCCCTGTCCAACCTGGCCTTGAATTTTTCCAGGGATGGGGCATCCACAGCTTCCCTGGGAAACCTGTGCCAGGGCCTCACCACCCTATGGTTGAGGTCTAAAAAAGACCTATGAGGTCTTAGAGATCTAAAAAGGACCTCCAAGATCATCAAGTCCATTTAGATGCGTCTAATTCTTCCCTACTTCCTTAAGATCACATTTCCCTGGAAATCCCTCTGTGCTGGGGTTGGAGGATGTTTTAACAAACATAACTTGGAGGTATAAATTAATAAACATCAATTCTAAAATGCCAATCAGCAAAATCAGGTTGAAACCATGGCAAAATAATTCTGGAGTTCATTGCTTTCCACCTTCTTGATGTATCTGGAGCTCTGTGGTTTTATTACACAAGGTGGAAAAATAATCCAGAGTTTTTATTTTGGGTTTATCAGTGATGATTTAGCACCTCAGCCTGTATTTAGTGGCTGGGATCTCTACTTGGATGTAGCTTTGGAGACTCCAGCACGGAAGCTGAGGTGCCTGAAGCACGTTCCTTGTCCATGGGGAGCTCATAAGTTATCTGGGAAGTCGCTCCCAGTGAGACACGGAGCACCAGATGTTTTTTACATGGATTTCTCTTCAGAGTCACTTAATCACGAGTACATAAAACAGGGATGGGGACAGCTGCATTCCCTGGCTCGTGGCACGTCAGAGTAGGAATGGGGATGAGGATTGATAGATGGAAAAAAAGTTTGGGTTTTTTTTTTTCATCCTGTAACAGCGTCATGCTTCAGAAGTAAAGAAGCTAAGAACGAAGGAAGCTTTACAGGTGGATTGGCTGTTGGTTTATCCAAAATTATTGTAATTAGCACTGCCAGCTACTTCTTGTCATCCAAGTGAATGAAGTGTAACCCTGTGTCTGCATCCCTGAGGTGAAGGATTGAAATTCATCCACAGAACCATGAACTCCAAATTAAATGGAATTTCAGGAGATGGTGAAGTCTTTTTTGGACCTAGGGCAAAAAAATCTAGATGAAACTTGGGAATTGGACATGTCCCAGGAGCTGTTGCAGTTGGTGGTTTATCCACCAAAGAATGTGATGGTTGGATGTGGATGAATTTGTGGTCTCTCTACCCAGGAATATTCATCGACATGTTCAAATTCCTGATGGAAATGTGGCCTCAGTTTCCCCTCTAGGAACACTTGGTCCCTCAAGGAGGACCTCTAGATTTGGCTTCTGGGCTCTGTTTTGGGTGAATAAATGGAGAATGAGGGAAAACTCAACCTTTAGCAGCACCTCTCCAGTTTGAGAAGAATAACAGTGATATTGTGGTAATAAAACTGAATTGAAAAGGAGTGACCATAGGAGCTGTTTGCCAATAGCATTTTGGGGACAGAATCCATGGGATGCAGTGACCTCACCTTTATCCTGAGCTACTGAAGCATCACCTAAACTCAAGATGAATCATTAATTAACAAACCAAAATCATAGCAGGCAGTACCAGCTCTGAAAAGCTTTCGGAGCACATTTTTCCTGCCATGCTCTGTTGGGAAGGGGAATTATTTTTCACAGGATTAACCAACCTGAGGGTGGTTCAAAGGTCTCCCTGTTTGCCACCTTGTCATCAGCAAGGGCTGGAAGAGAAACAACCTCCTCCATGGAGTTCAGACTTGTTCCAGGGTGATTTATTGCCATGGGAATGCTGCTTCCTAAAGCGGGAAGCAACTTCACTTTCCAAGTCCTGGAGCTCCCCATTAACCTGAGTGGTTCTTGGCAAAGGTGGCATTTCCCTCATTTATCAGGGCTGGGAAAAGCAGGTGGAGGCACTCAGCAGAGGAAGGAAGCAGTTTTCCTCTTGCTTGTGGAGTTTTTGGAGTAAATCCCATCTTTTCCTCAGGTGAAGGATTGTGCCTCGTTGGTTTTTGTCTGTTTGAGTTGAGGTTTTAGTGCAATCCCTGTTTTTTTTTTTTCCATGTGGTTTGGGAATTCCTGATTTCGTTGGTCCCGTCGATTTCACTGTGTGGTTATTGGAGAGGGACACCCCAAAACCTCCTGATCAGAGAAAGTTCAGGTTGTTGTGTGTCTCAGCTCGGTGGGATTTCAGTGGGATGGGATATCCAGTCCAGGAGGTGAAGGATCAAAGGCTGGCAGGGCTTGGCTCTTGGTTTCAGGACAAAACTGTTTCTCAGCCTTTGTTCACTCCCATGCCTTAGTTTCCCCACTGAAAAATGGGAATAATCACTATGTTCTATGGGAAAAATTACTGTTTTCTATGGAAAACTGCATGGATTCAGCTGTCACAGCAGCAGGGAGCTTTTCTCCATCCTAGAGTAGCAAACTCCTTGCTCCAAGCAGGGAATGGTCTCCAGGATGGAGGATGGCTCCATATTGTCCCTGAGCTTTGCAGATCCAAACTCCAGTGCTTTCCATCACCCTCTGGTAATGGAAGAAAGAGCCTGGGGAAGAGGGAAAGCTCTTCTTGTTCTGCCATGGGCAGGAACATCTTTCACTATCCCAGGTTGCTCCAAGCCCTGTCCAACCTGGCCTTGGGCACTTCCAGGGATGGGGCAGCCACAGCTTCTCTGGGCAACAGCTTCTCTGTGCCAGAGCCTCACAGTTTAAAGAATTTTGCTCCACAGGAGATTCAGGCAGAGCCTTTGGTGAGAAGCACCTGCTGAAGTGACACACAGGGAATTTTTCCACCGTGGATCAGAGCCACTGACACATCCCAGCAATGGGGAGAAACCAGGAAATCTGAAGGAAGCGGAGGTTGCGAGAGGCCGGGACTCGAGAAGCCGCCCGCTGCTGTTCCAACAGCTTTTCCCCTTGAGGAACTCGGAAAGAATCAGCATTTTTCTCCCTAATAGAGCTTCAAAACTCAGTTGTGAGCAATTTGGAGGCTCACGTGGAGTTTCGGGTTCATTTAGCTGCTGCCTCCAGAGCTTGGAGAGAGTCAAAGCTGTCGAAGGCGGCCGCAGCGCCCCAGTGCCTTGAATTAATGTTATTGTTATTTGTGTGGACGTGCTGGGGTGCAAACAAGGTTAATTGAAATGAGAGCGCTGCTTCCTCTTGATAATGGCTCGGGCTTGACAGCGAGGAGGAGTTTATTTTTGTCGGAGAGCTGCCTTTATTATCCCTTTTTATTAGAGCTAATTTGGGCTCTATATCAAAAACTACATTAAGGGAATCGTTTACGGTCACACCACCAGCACTGCCAAAGATCGCCCCAGAGCCCTGTCCTTTATGTTAATGTCTGCAGTTAAAAGACAATTAAAAATAAACTCTCCTCTTTTAAAGCACCCTTTGTTTTCTTTCCTCTCGGCCTCCAGCGAGGCAATTTAGTTCAACCCTTAATGTGCCCTTCAGGGATAAGGGATTTTTCCGGATAGCCCCGGCCGTGGTTATTGCAGGATTGTAAATATTACTTGGGGATGCTTGAACTGGTGGGACCAGGATGCTGCTGGTGAATGGGGTGATCAATACCACGCCAAGCAGTGAGGAAATTCGGGATGTAGGAGCAGGAGGAGCCGGACCTTTGGGAAGTGCACATTCCAGGTGGCAGCTGCCTGGTCGGGGCGGGAAGCGGGAAGCTGACGGCGGTTGCCGGTGAGTTAAGTATGCTGAAATATGGCAGCAGGCTGGTAATTTGTTTTTAATGATAACAGCTGGCAGAAGGTGAAGTTTGTGCTTTGAGGACGATGAGGAGAATCCTTGCTCCGTCGGTTTTCCCCATCGGCTGTCGCGCTGCAGAAACTCGGGAATGCGGGAGCGCGGGATCAGGGATCTGCTCCATGTATCCCTCTGCTCTCCTTCTCCAATGCTCAGGGCAGGAGCTGCTCTCCTCCTCATTTCACTCCCTCCTGGAGCGTCCCCGCCTGCCCCAGTGTGCAGGGACAGGCATCACAGCCCTGGGGAATTCCAGGATAATGCCTTGGAATGATGCAGCCTCCCCAAAATCCTTGTGGAGGGGCTTTTTCCCCCCTTTCTAGGAGCCACCTTTTGGAGCCTTTATCAAACCCCCTTCCAGCCAGCTCTGTATCCATGGAAGAGCCAAATGGGAAGCACCCCAGGATGCTGTTTTGGCCTTTGTGATGGCCAAAATTTCCTCTGGGATGTTGGGATTCCCTCTGAGAATTCCTTGTGGGATGTTGCAGCCGGGCTGGGTGTGTTCCCTGCAGCAATGTTCCCATCTTCATCACTGCATCATTCCTTGCAAAAGGTGTTCCCAGAATTTATGACATTTTCCCATCCCTTCCCTACACTGTCCAGAGGGAATTTTCTTCCTGGTGGCAGTTTCCATCTTTTCACCCTTTTCTCCAGCATCCTGAAGGATGCTGAGGGAAGCGCCTTCGCTCCCTGCGTATCCAAACACCGGGAACACGTAATACCAGGGAGCTGCCTTGCAGGAGACCAATGGAAGAGCTAAAAACACTTCTGGGATTGGTGGCTGGCAAAAGATTTCTATTTATTTTATGCTTGTCACGCTTTCATTTCAGGTCTGGGGGTTGCAGTGATTCCGAGTCACGGGTTTAGGGAATTGCTGACGGATTTCTCCTCCTCTTGCAGATGCCGGTGTGTTCCTACTACCTGAAGGGGATCTGCAGCAACAGCAATTGCCCCTACAGCCACGTCTACGTGTCCAGGAAGGCAGAAGTGTGCCAGGATTTCCTCAAAGGATATTGTCCCATGGGAGAAAAGGTAAAGAGGGATTTATCCCAGCTGTTGTGGGCCAAAGCCAAAGCCATGAGCAGCGTCCTGCACCAGCTACGGCACCACAGGGAAGAGCTGGAAGCTGCTCAGCACCCGGATGTGATGAAGAACAGTCCTGTGCTTTTCCAAAGGGTTTTGGCGAAGTGGTTTGGTTGGGAGAAAAGGGAAAGAAATCAAAGGCTTTGGCTCATCATGCTGGTGTTTCCCTGGTAAGAGCCTCCATGGGGTGTTCCTGTTATCAGTGTCTGAGCTAGAAGCACCTCCCCTGAAAACCCCTCACTGAAACAGATGAAAAATGCAGGAAAATATTTAGGATTCCCTGTTTTACCTAGAAAATCCATAGGCATTAATGCTTGTTTTCCACTCTGGCTCCGTGACGGGTTTAAACTTGAGCCTAAATCCTGTGGCTTAGTTTTAGGAGCAAGACCAGCCTTGTTCAGCATCCAGCTGTGCCTGGGGGATTCATGAAGCCACCTCCAGGTCCTGGGGATGGTTTGGATCTGTGCAGTGAAGTCCCTCATGGACTTCATGTGCACCCTGGGGAGAGTTGCAACCTCATCCATGAGCTTTTGGTACCTGATGTAACGTGGAGATTGTGGGAGCAGTTTTCCTGGAGCAGGGCTTGGAGCCAGCTGCCATTTGCTGTTCCAAAGGAATTTGGAACACACAGGATCTCACCTTTCTGTGTCGTGGCTAAGGGAGAGGAGTTGGCTCTGCTGGTGTTCCCTTGAGAATCCAAGTGACTGTCCTGACTCCTCTTAGCTGTTTTCCAAATGGGTATGGGTTATGGTATGGGATTTCTGCTCATATTTGGACAATTGTGACCAGCAGGAAAGGGAATTCTGCCCCTCTGCCCCACTCAGATAAGACCCCACCTGCAGAGCTGCCTCCAGCTCAGGATCCAACAGAAGAAGGAAGATGTGTAGCTGCTGGAGTGAGTCCAAATGAGGCCATGGAGATGCTCCAGTGGCTGGAGCCCCTCTGCTCTGCAGCCAGGCTGGGAGAGCTGGAAATGTCCAGTCTGGAAAAGGGAAGGCTCTGAGGAGACCTTAGAACCATTTCTAAGGGGCTAAAGGGGCTCCAGGAGAGCTGGAGAGGGTCTTAAGACGAGGGATAGAGTGCCAGGACACAGGGAATGGCTTCCCACTGCCAGAGGGCAGGGATAAATGAGATATTAGGAAGAAGTTCTTCCCTGTGAGGGTGGTGAGGCCCTGGCACAGGCAGTCCAGAGGAGTTGTGGGTGCCTCAGAGGGCTCTTCTTCTCCTTTTCTCCATCCTGGTAGCACTTGTTTGCAGAAGTACAACCCATCAGGAGAAGTCGTAGGTGCTCAGATCCCACCAGTGTGGCCACCAGCCTGTCCCAGAATCCAAACACAACGCTGGATGGAATCCTAGGATCATTTAGGCTGGAAAAGACCTCTAAGATCATTGAGCCCAGCTTTGAACCCAGTACTGTCAAGTTCCACTAAACCCCATCTGGTCTTTTCTCCATCCTTTCCCCAGGAGAAACCACCAAAGAGCAAAAACCAGGGAAAAAAAAGCCAAAAGTGAGAGTTTTAAGGAAAGCAGGACATCAGCAGCAGCAGAGGGAAGCTCTAATAAATTAGTCTGGGCCTAATTACTTTTTGTGGCAGCGCGTGGAGGGGGACTTGATGCAGGATAAACATTCCCTCAGAAGGAAAACACAGGCATCCTGCCACCTCCCTCCAGCGCAGCGCCAGCCACGCAGGCAGGGTCCCGACAATTATTTTTAAAATATTCCAATTTAAATGAAAATATAAAAGAGATATTTAGAATATTTATTCTATTAGGAAAAGTGCTTACGGCGTCACTTTTGGAATGTCGGGAAAGCATTCTCCTCCAGATGATGGATAGCAGCCTGTAATTATATATGGGGAGAAATTGCTGAGCGGGCCATATTTAACTGGGGAGGAGAAATTCCAGCTTGGGCCATTAAGGGTTAATTTTATTCTCTAAATAATATAAAAAGTGCTGAGTCCGTGCCTTTGCTCCAAGTAGAAAGTCCTCAAATGGACCCCGGAGAGTTTATAATATTCTACTGAATCAAGGAAAAATGTTAACCTTGCTTCATAAAACGATGGCTTGTTAAAGATGCGCAGTCCCTTTTCTTGTGAATTATTTAGGATGGGAGTAAATCTTCCCTCGTTCTGCCTTTCCCTGTCCGAGCAATGTTGGTTTGAAGCACAAAGAGCACGGAATGTGAAGGTGTGCGACTCTGGTGGAGCATCCTGGGTGGATAAACTCTGATGAGGCTGGTCCATAATTAGGAATTGAAGTTGTTTTGTGATGATTTTTGGCACGCTGGGCTCTTCTTCCAGTTGCATTTTCCTATTTGTGCCCTCCCAGACAAACACAATTCCTGATTTTTAGTAGACCTCCATCAAAAATGTCCATTATTATCCATAATTTATGACATGTCGTTGGCAGTGTTGTCTCTTAAGGACTTCCTAGGATGTGTTGCAGGATTCTCAGGATAAGTTGATCCACCTTTGACCCATTCCATGGACTGTAATTCCAGCTGCTCTTTGTAAAGATGACGCCAGGACTGACCTGCTCTGGCTTCACCAGGAATTTAGAATTAAGTGAGAAAGCTTTAATTTTGCATTCCCAAGTCCTTTTTTCGGGAATGTGGATTGTAGAGGGTCTAAATCCACCCTTGAGGAAGGGGACAGCTCCTGTACAAGACCATGATCACATCCTTCTTAAAGGGAATGTTACCCCCAATATTAATTAATTAGTCTAAAGTTGGACCTGATGATTTTGGAGAGCATTTCCAACCTAAATGATTCCAGGATTCTGTTTCCAGGAGGGAGCTGATGGCAGAGCTAGGACCTTGGTTTCCAGCATTCCTACAGGTTCCTTGGTCATGGGTTGGGAAGTTCATCCACCATTTGTGCTTCCTAAAGGGATCATCCCTAAACACAACATCATACGAGTCCCTTAAAGCCATGGAGTGACTCCCACCTCAGAGATCTCTGTCCCAGTTTTCCTGGAGCTCCCTGCCCTTCCCTGGCACCCTGACCTGGTCATGCTGGGATGTCCCTCTGGGCTTGGCCACCTGCACTGGAGGAAGCCTCAAGAGGGAAGTGGGGAGAGAGGGAGAAATGGGGCCTCTTGCAGGTTCTTCCCAGGGCTTTTTGGAGATGTTTTCATGAGCTGCTCTACAGTCAGAGCTCCTCTGTGCTTCTACATCCCTCCTCCCATATGGGGCCTTGTGCAGGGGCTTGGAGGAGGAATTATCTAGGAGAGATGAGGTTGGTGGGTGTGAGGGATGAGCCAGCAGCAGTGGGTGAAGTGTCTGTGGTGAAGACCCCAGAGCAAGGGACAAGCAAGAGGAGACATTGGGTGGAGACACTGTGGATGGCCCATCCCTGGGAGTGTTCAAGGCCAGGTTGAATGGGGCTTGGAGCAACCAGGGATAGTGGAAAGTGTCCTTGCCTGTGCCAGGGGGTTGGAGCAGCATAGGCTTTAAGGACCTTTCCAACCCAAACCAGATGTGATGGCAAACCATGAGCTGGGATTTCTGTGAGGCCAAGAGCCTGGAGCTGGGAGCTCATCCATAGATGGTCCCAAAGAGCACCTGCCTTGGGATTTGCTTTCCAGGCACAAAAGATGAAGAAGGAAAGATTTAGATGGGATATTGGGAAGAATTCCTTCCTCTGAGGGTGGTGAGGTCCTGGCAGAGGCTGTCCAGTGAAGCTGTGGCTGCCCCATCCCTGGAAGTGTCCAAGGCCAGGTTGAGCAGGGCTTGGAGCAACCTGGAATACTGGAAGGTGTCCCTGCCCACAGCAGGGGTTTGAAATGAAATCATTAAGGTCCCTTCCAACTCAAACCACTCAATGATTCCATTGCTGCATCTGGAAGATTGTTTTGTATTAAATAATCTTCCCCCCTCTGTGCCCATTAGCGCCAGAGCCGCATTAAATCCCTCTCTCCGGATTGTTTCCATCGCCTGCCTTGGAGCCTGTGGGTAAATTGTTCCCTCATGAGAGCTGTTAAACAGTGAGACACAGTGAGATTAAACAACGAAGCTTCCCTGGAAAGGCACGGGGAGATGTGCTGGAATAAATCATGGGTAAGAGGAGAATCTGTTCCCATCCCTCTGGAGTCCCAACTGGCACAACCAGCCCTTGTGATGGTTAGGCTTGACATGGGGACATGCCATGGCAGGAGGGTTGAGCTGTGCTGGGATTGCTCATCCCAGCTCATCTTATTCCTAAAATCCATCTTTTTATTGGACCAACAGCTTTCACTAAAGCTCTAATTTCTGCCTTATCTGTGTAAAAAATATGGGACAGGGGCAGCACTGCCTGAGGAAGTGCTGCTTCCTTGGGAAGAATAATTTTCCTCCCCCAGGTGGAGCTTGGTGTTTTTTTGCAGTGGCAGCTGCTGCATTTTGCTGTAGAAAATCAAAATGTGGGGATTTTTTCTCGGCTGAAACCTCGTTCTTGTATGGTTTTTTATGTTTGGTTGGTTATTTTTTCTTTTTCTGGTGGAAGTTCAGCAATTTCCCACCAGAAATGTAATGTTTTTGTGTGTCTGATACATTCAATTTAATACATTTCTTTAGAAAAAGCCACATGAGCTGTGTTACAACAGTAAATATTAAATGTCTATGGTGTTTTCTCTTAATTATCCAGTGATGGAGAGCAGCAGCCTGGGATCCTTGTTTTCCTTCATCTTTTATCATGGAAAGGTGAAGTTCAACACTGTTCATGCTTTCTGCTCTCAGCTGACTTTTCTGGTTGAACCAGCATTTTTCTTTCCTCACAGCCATCAGATCTTGGTGTTTCTGGGGTTTTTTTGCTCCTTCTTTGATCCCAGGTTGACTCCCAACCAACTTGGCTTTTCCTTGAAGAACTCTCTAACAAAAGGTTGTCCAACCCTGGCACAGGCTGACCTGGCAAGTTGTGGAATACTCATTCCTGGAGGGATTTAACAGCCCTGTGGAAGTGGCACTTGTGGACATAGTGGTGACCTTAACAGTGCTGAGGGAATGGGATTTTCCCACCTAAATGAGTCCCTGATTCTGTAATAATTTGGAAATAGCTGATGGTGAGCTTTGCCTTTGATAGCTCTTTTATAGTCCACTGCAGCTGTATGAAAATCAACTACAAAAGCAACTTAATTTTGTTTATCCTTAATTTTGGCTCTGGCTGACAGATGTTTTCTGGGAGCTTGATTTGGGATTTTTTCCCCCATAATGTGTAGCAGAAATCTTCAGTCACCAAACTGATGAGCAAGTGGAATTTTTATTTAAAATAAAGTATGTGTAGGATTGGTAATGAGGCTGTTTTTAAGGTCATCAGTAGTGTCCAGGATGGATTTGAGCTGGCTGAAATCTCTCCAGGTTCATCCCATTGGTTTACTGGGGATATTGAGTCCTTGTCCACATCCTCTAGCAACGAATGCTGCTGATAATGAATGATAAATCCCAGTTGTGGCAATGGGATCTTCCCTTTGGAAGCACTTTGTAGCCTTCAGAAGAGGTTTAAAACCGATCAAGATTCTTCCATGGCCAATCCTATCTTCGTATCTCTATGGAAATCTTGTGGGTTTCCAGTTGTATCTCTTGGTTTGTAATGGGATAATGAGGGTTCTTATTGCCTCTTTAATTTAACTGTAGCATCTCCAATGGAATTCTGATCCTTACATTAAAGATGGGGCTTATCAGGATGCACTGGAACTGTTTAATAGTCTGGGATTGTTGATAACAGCACCAAGATAAATCCCAGGCTGAGATTTTCTCTTTCTTACACTTTAATATCTTTGTAGAAGGAGGTGGGGCACAAAATGTGTAAATTGGGAAGTTTGGGAGAAGAGCAGCCACAGAATCACAGCTCTAAAGTGGGAGTGTAGTGATGAGGCAGAGACTTCCTGGTTTCAACCTGAACTTCTGTAGAGATGAACACAAAACCTGGCAGATTGGGGTTTCGCTTCTTGTCTGGAATCTCCCCTTGATCTGATCTGTTCTCTGTCAGAAAATCCCCACATCCTGTGAACAGTAGGTGATTCCCAGGGTCACAGAATGGCTCAGGTTGGAAGGGACCACAATGGGGCATCTGGTCCAAGCAGGGACATCCCAGAGCACATGGATTGTGTCCAGAAGGCTCTGGAATATCTCCAGTGAGGGAGACTCCATGCCCTTCTCTGATCTCTGCTCAGGGCTTGGTCACTGCACAGGGAAGAAGTTCTGCCTCATGTCCAGGTGGAATTTCCTGGGATCAGTCCCTGCTGTTCCTCTTGTGCCACTGCTGGGCCCCCCAGAGCAGAGCCTGGGCCCTGCTCTGAGCCCTCCCTGCAGACAGGGACAGACAGGGATGAGGTCCCCTCTCAGCTGTGTCTCCTCTTGAGGCTGAACAGCCCCAGCTCCCTCAGCCTTTCCTTGGCAGAGATGCTCCAGACCCTTCATCATCCTTGTTGTCCTCCTCTGGAGCTGCTCCAGGAGCTCCATGTCTCCAGCGCTGGACAGAGCACTCCAGATGTGCCCCATCTGTGCTGAGGAGAGGGGCAGCATCACCTCCCTCAACTTGCTCTTCCTAATGCACCCCAGGATCCCATTGGTGGTGCCCTGAGCCACCTGGAACCAGGCATGTGGTGGAGCCCCAGGATCCCTGATGGAAATGACACCATTGGGAATGTCCAGTGAGTGTCTGCCTCACTCCACACCCAGCAGTGATGATTTGGGGTTGGGAATTACCATTGATGGGTAGGCCATGTGAAAGTGGCTCTGTTGTAGCTTTAGTGTGGGATGGATGGGATCGTGGAGGTAGGTCCCTGATGGAAATGGGGTTCCTCAAAGCATTTGAGGGGATGGTTGAATTCCATAGGCATTGCCACAAGAGGATGAATGCCGGGTTCAGAATTCACCTTCTGGATGTGCAAAAAGGCAATGACTCCATTTCCAGTGGAAACCAGTGACAGATGGTGGCCCTCAAGGGTCTGTACTTGCCCCCTTGGCAAGTTTGCAGATGACACCAAGTGGGTGTTCTCGTTGTTTCACAGAATCCTGGGATTGCAGACTGGTTTGGGTTGGAAGAGGCCTTAAAGACCATCCAGTTCCAACCTCCTGCTATGAGCAGGGATTCCCTCCCGTCTCCTTTGCTGCCTCTTAAATATGATTTTCCCAATGATTTTCAAAACACCATCTTTGTCTTCTCCAGCTTGAGAGGTATTTTAGCTCAAATGTTGTTTTATTTCCTGAAAATACCAAGTGAGAGGGTTTATGGATTTGCAGTGGATTCTGGAGAGCTTTTAGATCCCAAATTCCTCTAATCATTTGGAGATGACCATCAGGAATCATCCCTTCACTACAGGCATTTTGCTGGGCAAACTGTTTTGAGGGCAGAAACTTGTTTTGGAGCAAATTCCTTCAGATAACCACATCGGTTAAATTTCTCCATCATTATTCCAGTCTGGATGATGTTTGGATGTATTGTCCTCCAGGTTTTAATGACAGGGGGCTGAGATTTTTTTTTTTAAAGGCTGTTTCCATCTGCACCCAATTATAAAAAAGCAATCGGAAAAACCATTTACTGGCTGTCACTTCGGAGCGGCGTCAAAACAGCTCCAGCACCTCCAGCCATCACATCCCAACAACCACTTAGACAGACATTAAAACAGCCTGACATCCATCCAGTCCATTAATCCCACTGCTTGGCCATGGGGATACCTGGAATAGCTTCGGCAAAAGCTGCGTGGATGCTCAAGAGGGCTTTAAAAAGTAGGGAACAGTGGAGTTGAGGCAGTTGAGTTTTGGGGATGTTAATGCTTCCCTTCCCCTGAAGGTCTGGTTGGTGGGATTTGTGTCTGTCATGATGGATGGACATAGAGGGATGGACATAGATCCCAAGGAGATGGGAAGAGTGCTTCAGCACTTTGTCATCTCTTCACAGAATTACTGAATGTTTTGAGTTGGAAGGGACCCACAAGGATCATCCAAGTTCAGCCCTTGTCACCTGCTGTCCTGCAGCACTGGGAAAGGATTAAGTCTGGAGATACTTGAGAAGTTCAACCTGGCCAAACTGCTGCCCAGGAGCCAGGAATGGGAGGCTGGGTGGGATCTCTCCTCCCCACCCCATACGGTCAGTGGGTTGGTTGTTGGTTGGCCCAGTGACCCAGCTTCACCTTCCTCCCACCCTCCATCCCTTCCTGCCAAGCTTATTCATGGAAAATGTTCATTAACATCATTCCCAAGACTGAGCCAGGACTTTCCACCAGTTGCTGCCTCCTCCTTTGCCAGCTTTGTGCTAAAGAAGGCTGGGCTCTGCAAATCTCCTCATCCCTGTCTCACTCCTGGAGCACACTGGGCTCCGTTGGACCATTTAAGGCCTTGTGGATGCTTGACAGCACCTGGAATTTCACCCAAGGCTGTCCTGGCAGCCAAGGAGGAGTCCTGGATATGAGATCTGCCAGCTGGGCACCATCCCAACCCTGGGCACCATTGCTGGACAGGCTGTGGGGGGAACCCCACAGCGGGGAGACTGGGACTGGGACATGCCCATGGGGATGTTGGCAAGGAGCCAGAGTGGGGTGAGATTCCTCCCTGCGGCTTTTTAGGGATTCTCTGGGGTTTTCTCATCTCTCTGGTGGAAGGGACCAGAGTTTTTTCCCTTTTTATGGCCCAACCTGTGGTCTGGCGGGGGTCCCGGGGGGGGTATAATTAGCCACCCCAACAGGTGTCAGGGATCAGATGACCCCCAGCACCACCCCACAGCCCCGCTCGGCTTCACCCCAGCTGACGCGTGGCCGGCAGCAAAATTCCCTGTGGAAACCCAGCCCCGGCACGTCGGATCTGGCAGGAGCAGGAGAGCTACTGTAAATAAACAGAAGGGGCTTTTCCAGCCTCCAGAGGCAATTCCAGCCTCACCAGCCCAGCTGTGGGACAGCGAGGATGGACGGGGCCTTGCGGAAGAAGGGACGGAGCGCTGGGAACGGTGTGGAAAAGCCATTAGAAACCCGAGCTGGGGAAGCAGCCCCGGGATTAGTCGCACACGGTTTGTTTTCTTTATTAAGTATCTTTTTACCATGGAGCCAATAAACATGGGCTGCTCCAAGGATTCACTTGGAGGTTGGGGCTGGGTGGAGCACTGGGGACATGGCACATCCTGATCCCGGTGCCCAGTTGGGATCATGGCACTGTCCCACCCTGTAATTGGTGCCCTGCTGGGAAGGAACAGTCTTGGCCTTTTCCCAAAATAGCATAATTCCTCGATGTAGCAGGGATGCATCCATGTGGCTTTTTGAGGTCAGGGCTCTTTTTTTCCTGCTCTTCTCCTTTTCAAGTCGATTTTGTGCTGGAAACCCCTTTACAGAAGAGGATTTCACATCCTTTTCAGGGATCATGCAGGGCAGAGATGGAATTTGGACTTGATGATCCCTGGGAGTCCCTTTCAACTCAGGATATTCTGTGATTCCAGGAACTGTGGATGGTCAGACCAGGACCTGGCACCAAGGACCATCCCACAATCTTGTGCTCCACTGGGATTGTCCCTTCCAGGTGGGCTTGGAAGGTCTGCCCACGCATTCATCCCAGTCTTCAATCCCTAATAGGGTGTTCCTTTATTTTTTTCTCTTCCCTAATTTTGTCTCATTTATTTTAAAAGAGGTTATCAGATTGAGGGATTTGCTTTTCTTCTTGCTAATATTTTGGGAGAAATTCCTGTGTTTGAATTCCTGTCTGGTTGCTGCCTTTTCCAAATGTTCCAGAATGTATCCTGTCTGCAGGTAAAATGAGAAAATGAAGAAAATATCTTGTGGAGACAGTCTGGGAGAGCTGGGAATGTCCAGCCTAGAGACAAGAAGGTTCCAGGGGGACCTTAGAGTCTCTGCCAGTGTCTAAATGGGCTCCAAGAGAGCTGTAGAGGGACTTTGGACGAGGGATGGGGTACCAGGAAAAGGGACAATGGTTTCCCACTGCCAGAGGGCAGGGTTAGATGGGATATTGGGAAGAAATCCTTCCCTATGAGGGTGATGAGGCACTGGCACCGGTTTCCTATAGAAGCTGTGGCTGCCCCATCCCTGGAAGTGCCCAAGGCCAGGTTGGACAGGGCTGGGAGCAAAATCTGGGATAGGGAAGGTGTTCCTGCCCATGGCAGGGGGGTGGAACGAGATGATTTCTAAGTCCCTTCCAACCCGAAGCCTTCCACATTCCTATAAAACACAGGATCTGGGAGTAATGGCAAAGCCAGGCACTGTTCAGACCCAACTCTACTTCCAGGTTGCCCGTTGGTTGTAGAGTTACTTCCCATTCCAGCTCCTTGAAATAAGAGGTGCAAAATCATAGGAATGGGAGTTTTAAATGTCTTTTTTATGGAAAAGCAGCACTATCACTGAGCTGTCCCCCACATTGAGCCCATATCCGTGTGTCCATGTGGATCCCAGCCCTCCTGCTGCTCAGCACCATCCCCAACCTCCAGCACACGAGCTCCTTGCTCCGCCGCCGACTTCAGCGCTCAGCCTCGGGTGATGGAGCTGCCAAATCCTTCTGCTTTTCAAGGAGAGAGCTCGGCAGGAATCCTGCTTAATCCCAAAGGTCAGCACGGGGAGCTGCTCCTGTGTCCCCAAAGAAAAGTTGCATTAAAAGGGCAGGAATTGACCTCCATCCCCCATTGTCAGCAGGATGGATTTTTATAAGCAGGCCAGAACGGTGGTGCTGAAACCCTCCCTGTGTTTGTTTCCCCATGGATTTATCTCGTTTTCCCCAAAATTTGAGTGTCTGTAGCATGAAGGAATGGGATGCTTGGGCATCTGAATGTGGAAGGACCCACATTTCTCCTGGAGGTCTACAAGGGAATGGATCTTGGAGTTGGGAATTTTTGGTTGCGCCACGTGTGTTGGGTTGTCTCTCCATGGATGTCACAATGTGATGCAAAAGCCAAACTGGTTAGGATGGAGCATCCTGGGTGGGAGTGGGTCCACATGGGACTAAGAAGGGCCCAGGACTTGCTCCCACCTTTCATCCCTTGGGATATGCTGGGATGAGCTCTCTGGATTGCTGGGAACAGAGATTAGAGAGAGTCTGTTCTTTTTCCTTCCTCCCACCTTCATTCCCAAGAACCCAGATAGAAATCCCAGCTGAAGGCATCTCCTCTTCCCTGCCTGCCTTTCCCACTGCCAAAAAGTGCCATTTCCCAGCAGAAAACCTTGTGGGAAAGCTCTGGGACACTGATGACACCTTGCTCTCACCAGAACCACTGGTGGCTGCTGGGAGCTGCCAAAATCCAGAGCTGGGAGTGCAGGAGCATTTTTAGGGATGAACATCTCAATGCTGCTGTTTTAACAGCCCCATTCCATGGGCACACTGAGCTTCCCTGGATGGGGACCATCAACCAAGCCTTGGGAAGAGCAGGTTCAGCTCCAGCCCTCATCCATCCTCCTCAGAAAGCTGGTCCAGGCAGCAATCCTTTGGGATAAGTCCTAAAAGGATTTTGTTCCAGCTCTTTCCTGCTCTTTCCCAAGTCCCAAGCATGTCTGGGACAATAAAATCCTGTGTTGTCTCCAAAACCAGCTTCTCCAGCCCAAATAACCTCCTTGGGACTTCTTCAGGGGTAAATCACTGCTGTTAAGGCTTTGGTGGTTTGAATCCGTAAAATCAAGCACTTGGAAAACCGTGGGCAGGTGTGGAATGTACGAGACTAGAATATTATTTTTAGTAGTATTTTTTCTTGGAATATTGTTTTGATATGGAGAAGGAAACGCCAACACATCCCTCTCTCCCTTTAGCAAGGTGTTGGTGCCACCTGAAGGAGCTCAGCTGTGGATTCCTGTGCTCCCACAGGGTTTTCTCTGCCTTTTCCAACTCTGCTTCCTCTTTCCTTGGTAGTGCAAGAAGAAGCACACGCTGGTTTGTCCCGACTTTGCCAAGAAAGGGGTCTGCCCCAAGGGTGCCCGGTGCAAACTCCTGCACCCCCAGAAGAGACGTCACCCACAGCAGGTTGGAGGTGATGGAGACCACAACAATCCCCCTTCCAAGTGGAGACGGATCCAGGAGGCATCAGGCAGGTAGGAAAGAGCTCATTTTGCTTCATTTAACAGTTTGCTTCCCAACCTGCTCCATATTTTTCCTCTTCCAGGCGTGTTCTGTCTGTATCCTGGTTTATTTTAAGATGCGTTGGTGTGGGTCACTGTGGTGTTTTCTGATGGAGCCACCTCTGGGATGGGCAGTGTCCATACTTGAGGAAGAGCTGATGGAGAGGAAAGAGGGAATTCACACTTAGGAATGTGCCATCCAGGGCTTTAGCACCTCCAGGAACCCTTGAGGCTTTTGTAGACCTTCCTCTTGGAGATGGAGGAGTCCTGATGGAGATTCCACTGCTGAAAGTGGGTCCAGGTTATCCATAGTTATGTGGGAAACTGGAAAACATCATCCCTCTTACTTACATCCATGTTGGAGAGCAGAGCTGAGCCCTCTCCATGGCATGGAGGGGCTGGAGAATCAGAAATGGGGATGGACATGGAGATAAGCGGCTTTGGAAAAGTTTAGTGCTGAGCTGGGCCCTTGGTTAATCCTTGGAAGCTCTCTCAGCTCTTCCTGATGTTTTTGGGTGCTGGGATGGAGCCACAGGCTGATGATGGATGTGTCCATCCTCATCCTCACAGGGAGATGGATTTTCCTGAGCTTGGCACACCCTCTGCCCTCACTCTCAAGTCCTGCGTGCAGGACAACAACATCCCAATGGAATTAAAACTAAAGCCAAATGGAAATTTGGCTTTAAAAGCCAAAATCTCCAAGTTCTGCTCAGTGGGAGGAGGAAAAATGGATTTGGGTGTGTGGCTTCTCCATGGCTTTTTGCAGTGGGAGATGGTAGTGAAGGTGGGATGGAAAGGGAGGGACCTGGGAGCTTTGCCAGGCTGGTCCATGCTCCTGGAATCCTCCATGGTCTGGGCCTGGGCCTCATCCTGGCCCTGCCTTGTAAGGTAGCAGAGGGGGACGAGCAGCTCCGCGGGTTCTCCGAACTTATCCCTGGTGACAGAAGAGCCTTGGAATGACACCCAGCTCACGTTCCCGGTGTGAACGAGGTGTAAAATAGCTCCTTGCTCTTTTTAGGGAAGGAGGAATGAGTGCAGGCCTGCCTGGTTGGGAGGCTCCTGGCGTCCTCCGCTGGGAAGGGAGCACGCCCCAGCTTGGAAGCTGCTCCAGAGGGTTTTTTTTTCCTTTATTGGCACCGTCATGGGAGATGTCAAAGGAGCTGGAGTGTCAAGTTAGCTTGGAAGAGAGTGGCAGGGCTGGGAATGAGCCAAGCCCAGCAGGACACCTCCAAGCCATCCCAGCTCCCCACGCCTTCCATCTCCCCTTCCCTCTGCTTGATCACAAACAGGAGCTCAGCACCTCCACAAGAAACTGAGGAGCTGGGAACCTTGCAGGGAAGTGCAGGACAGGGAATCCAGGTGGGGAGGGAGAAACTCCAGCTGAATCTGTGCTGGCTTCAGGGAAATCAGGGATACAGCATGGCCTTGGATGGGGACCTGGGAGCTCCAAGCCTCTTCCATTGCATATGATGCCCTGTCCAGCATTGCCAAGTGGGATTGTTTTACTTTTCCTTATTGTTTTTCCCATTCCTGCAGGAATGATCCAGCTCAGCTCCAGGATGATGGGGAAATTCCTGGACCCTCCAGTGCAGAGCAAGAGGTGAAGTTGTGGAAAGAGGAGGAGCCCAAGCCAAGTAGCTGCCTGCAAAAGCTGCCATCCTTCATCTCCCTCCGATCCCCAGAATCTCCTGGTTCCCTGGGCTGCAAAGAGGAGGGGGATGAGGACGAGCCAGAGGATGAACCAGGTAGGAATCACATCCTCTGCTTGGAGCTGCTCTGGTTTTCCAAGAAAAAAAAAGTTATTCTCTGTTGTTCTCCATGGATTTTGATGGGATCCATGTTCTTTGTGAGTCACCAAACCAGTTAAGACTGGGAGTCCAAACTGGGATGGCAGTCAGGATTCCCATCTGGGCACAAATCCTTGTGTCTGTTCCCAAAATTGTGTATCAGGACTTTGTCCCCTTATTTTATCAACTCCTTCCTTATCGTGTAAATTATCCAATGATGAATCTGCTCTCATTTCCATGATGGAATCGCATCACTGCCCTATAGAGAAGGCGTTTAGTGGGATGCAAGGATACTCTGCCTCTGGAGGACCTCTGGACCATCCATCACACCTGTTTCCCAGCAGGAAATAGCTTGGAAGTTTTCCAATAAAAAAACATTCCAGTGGGAGGTGAGGAGGAGTGTTTGCAGGTTGGAAATTTGAAAGAAGAGCTGTTAGTCTGAGATTATTCACTTTGGAAGTCAGTAAAATTTTTGGAAAATGTGGTTTAGGATGAGCAGAACTTTTTAGGAATTCTGCCACGTGAGAGCAAGTAGCTTCTGCTTCTCCAGTGTTCTCCTTGGTTCCTTCTCTCCTCTTTCAGCTCTTCCATGGGAAAATCCCTAAAGGGATGGGATTTTGGGGTCCAGGGATATACCCCCAGCAGCAGAGGTGATGGAGATGGTGAGGCCGGGATTGTGCCTGATTCTTCCCAGCTCTGAGTGGGAGGTTTTTGGCTGGATGATGCTCCACATTTCCCTTTTCCTCTCCCATCCTTCTCCAGAGAGATGTGCAGCTTCATCTCAGAGCACCATCCAGGAATGGTCTCAGAAATCACAATATTTTGTGGGAGTAACGATGAAATTCCCGTTGCCAGCTCTGCTGGCACAAGATTTGGTTCAGTGTGAGCCTTTCCCATCTTTGATCCCTGCTTTCCATGCAGCCGGAGCAGGATCCCACTGGGGTAAGGGATGAATTCCATTGCAAAAGCCAGGCTGAAGCATTTACAGGATCATCCATAAGGATCTGCGAGGCTGTGCCTGGCTCAGCCGCTTCAAGCCAGGGAGGGCTGAGATGCCTTAATGCTGTTGGAAAGAGAATTCCCAGGATTAGCAACATATTCCCGAAGTCAGAGACGAGCGCGGGTGCTGTTGAGCCACAGTGTGGTGGACACAGCGAGGGGACCATCCCAGCTGGGAATGTTCCTCTCCACAACACGGAGTGAAACACTCAGCTTCCCTTTCCAGGGATTTCTTCTCCCCTTCTTCCTCTTCCTTAGCCCTGGTTCAACTCCTTTTTGATCTCAGGAAGTATTCCCAAAGCAGCAACTTAACCAGGATTTTTGTCTCCATGATGAAGTTGGAACAATTAATTAATGGACAAGAAGACTGTTAAAATGCCTTGGAATACACTTGGCAGCCAGGAGTAACTCAGGAGCAAGGGCATCCTTTTCTTCTTAATTCTAGTGTGTGCATCCAAGGGAGGATGATTTCCAGGCGTTTTGGGTGGGAGAATGAGGAGGAGGACCTGGTTCATTTGGAAATGTCATCAGGAAGGCTGGCTGAAGCTGGCAGCTACGAGGTCTGGGCACTCATCCCTCTGTGCTCCTTTGCCCAGGGAGGCTCATGGAATTGGGAAAACAGATGCTGGAGGATCCATTAGAAAGGAAAACCAAAGAAATTGCAGATGGCTGTAAAATCATCTGATAATGAAGCAATTTCCCTGCCAAAGAGATGACGTGCTGAGTCTGGACATGGGAATGTTGATCCATGGGTTTTGCCCATCCTTGGGGTTTCATCTTAATCCCAGCCAAGGGATTTCAGGTCACAGCAGCCCCCAGAAACACCCAAATCCAATGGGATAAGAGGAGCCCTGGCCACCATCCTAAGAGAACATGGGACTGATGCTTCTAAAGGACCAAATGCTTTGTTGTGGCCATGTCACTTGGACTGGACTCCATGATCCTTGTGGATCCCTTCCAATATTCCTGTATTCCTTCAGAATATTTGGTGATCCTGAGATTGAGTTTGGAGCTGAGAGGGTGGTCAGGATGAGTCCTTGCGTAGCTCTTTTCTTCTAGAAAATAGCTGGAGTCTGTGGTGGGATTTGGGGGTGGGATCTGGGCAGCTGTGCCAGCGATAACATTGGGTTTGTGCTTGTGAAGCCTGAAGTTGACACACAAATTATGGGGATGGTAAATAAGGAAGAGGACAGGTTGTCATTAAGGAATGAGATTAATTCCTTGGTTAAACGGTCACAATTGGAGAAAATGCCCTTTTAATCCTGGGAAATGCAAGAGGAACGAGTAAAAACACGGGAGGGGAAGGGAGGGAGTTTGGAGATGACCTTTAAGGACCAGCGTGGGCAATAGCATGTGCTTGCAGGGTCTCAGTGGGGGTCTGGGTTCAGGATATAGGGAAAGGGGACTGGAAAGGAGGGATGTGTTCTGCGTGCATGGAGCAGAGCCACTGGCGTGTTCCCAACCCTCCAGAGGAGCCTGGAAATCGGGGTTGGAAGAGTGATTTGTTGACAAGGTAGCGATTGGGTAAAGGTTGATCTCGGAGGTCTTTTCCAATCGAAATGATTCTGGGATTCTGTAATTTGAGGGCGCTGGTACTTTCCAAGCATCCTCCAAAAAGCCAATCTGTGCAGCACGGGGACAGCCAACTGCTCCCAGCCGAGCATCCCAAATGGGAAGAGTGGGTTTGGTGGCATCCCATCCTTCACCTTGTGTTATCCACCCAGGAGCATGGAGCTGGAGGGAGAACAGGCTTCCCTGCCCCTCCAACTCCTGTTTTCCAGGTAATGGGCTTTTCCATATTTCACCTTCCAGTTAAATCGCCTGTGCTGGAGCCTAACTGGCCTCCTCGCGCTAATTGCACCAATGCAAACCATTCCAATCGAGTGCTAATTTAATTAGAAAGCACCCATTTTAGTTAATTTGTTCGAGAAGATCACTGCAAACTCCTGGAGAGAACAGATGTTCCCCTCTCCCCCGATGAACATTCCGGGCTTTGTAAATGGCTCCGCTCAGCCTTGTTTAGGAGAGAAAAGAGGATTTTATAGCCGCAAACGACCCTTTCTGTAAACATTTTACAGCTCTCTGCACGTTTGAGTGACGATAAACCCCGAGCAGCTCGGCGGGCTGCAAATTTGGGACCATACGGCCGTCATTTTATTGTCATATTTCACGGTCGTAACGTTAATGGAAGATGCTCGCTCCAGTCTTTTTTAACGGCTCCGCTGAGCACGCTCAACCGCCTCGGCTTCCGAGGAATTCGGGGAGGTGTGGCGGCGGCTTCTGGGTTTGTTTACGGCTTCTACTTCAGGAGGGATAAGTTTGGGGATTTTGTGGATTTTCACCTCTTTCCTCACTGTGGTTGAGATGATCCCAGCACGGAACTGCCACTGTCCCCGCTGCCTTGGTGGTGGGGCTTGATCCAACCACTCCCAGCTCCAGGAATCTGAGAATTGGAGAATATCTCAGTTTAGAAGGGACTGTCAAGTCCCACTCCTGGTCCTGCACAGGACAATCCCAATTTAATTTGGGAGATATCCAGAGCTGCCGCTATCCATGTGGATGTGGCCAGTCCCCCTGGGATCTTCATCGCCATGATGCATCTCCTTTGGTGCTTCTTCTGCCAGCAGATCTTTGCTCCAGGACTTTTTTTTGGTAGCCAGGTGAGGCAACCAAGCCTTTGATCAGTTGAGTCAGTGGCAGAAGATGCCCTGGAGCTTTCCCTGCATGGTTGGGGTTGGAGGGCTTGTGCATGAGGGGATTGTCCTGGAATAACAGGAGCTGGCATCACTTTGACCCCAGCAGGACTTGGTGCAGTTTGTTCCTTTTGGGAGGAAGCAATGGGGATAAAAAACAGGGAATTGATTTCTCTGTGTGGTCACAAACATCTCCAGGGTGGTGAGGCCTTGACACAGATTTTCCAGAGAAGTTGTGGATGCCTCATCCCTGGACGTGTTCAAGGCCAGTTTGGATGAGGCTTGGAGCAACCCGGACTAGTGGAAGATGTCCCTGCCCATGGGAATTGGTCCTTAAGGTCCCTTCCAACATAAACCCTTTTAGGATTCCATGAAAAATTGGGCAAAAAATCAATATGGAAGAAAATTACTGCAGTTTCTGGTAAAGGAGTGAGACTTGGTAGGTCCTAAATTGGACACTTTGCAATGAGGAAATTAAATCACAGTGAAGTTTCTAACTTTGGGAGCTACTCAGGGCCACCAGGACATGAGGAGATGCAGTCCCAGCCTCCAGCAACACTTGAGTCATCTGTGGCACTCCAAAGGCTGTAGGTATCCCAAGCCCAGAGGTGTCTGGTGGATGTAGGGGATGGAGCTGGAGGGATCACAGAATCATTAAGGTTGGAAAAGACCTCTAAGATCATCAAGTTCAACTTGTGACCAATCCTCACTTTGTCACCAGACCAGAGCCCTGAGTGCCACATCCAGCCAATCCTTGGACATCTCCAGGGACAGGGAGTCCAAACCTCCCTGGACAGCCCCTTCCAATGTCTGACAACCCTTTTCCATGAAGAAATTTGATGGATCTGTGTTGTCCTGTTTGAGGGATGGGTGCATTTAGACTCAGTTTTTAGGGTCTCATTCACCTGTGGCAGAAGGTTGGGGTGGAAGAGCAGCAGGATGAGTTTCTAGTGCAGGTTGTCACCACATG
Source organism: Agelaius tricolor (assembly GCF_023055355.1). NCBI lineage: Eukaryota > Metazoa > Chordata > Aves > Passeriformes > Icteridae > Agelaius > Agelaius tricolor. The sequence continues at coordinate 94,902,776 of NW_027269262.1, read as the reverse complement.
GATTCAGTGCAGGATGGAGCCAAGGAGATCCAACCCTCCCCATATGCTTTTTCCACATGAAAAACCATTTGTGAGAAATTCTGGGATGCAGCCCTTGCTGCTGGGCTTTCCATCCCATCTTCTGTTGTCAAGTTTTATTTAATTAAAAAAAATTAAAAAAAAATATATATATAAAGGCATCTCCCAGCTCAGGTTTCTCCAGGAGACTTTGGCAATGAAAGGAAAAGACCTTTCCAAGGCAGATTCAGCCTCTGGACTCCCCTAAGGTGTCCCGGAAAGGGTTAAGGGATATTTTTCTTGGAATAAGTAGGGAAAGTGTGTTGGAAGGGAATTTCTCCTCATGGTGTTAAACCTTGAGCATCCAGCAGGGAAATACTGGGGTTCATCTCGGTGCTCTGGACCTTCCTGGAGGAAGATGAAGGACAGGATGAAACCCTTTGGTGGCATCAGGAGAACAATGGAGACCAAACATTCCATCAGGCCGGAGGTCGTTGAGGAAAGGAAACCAACAAAAATTCCAGCTTTTCTCCTGCTGGGTGGTAAAGTTTGGAAAGCTGCAAGGGAGTTGTCTTTCCCTATATCTCACTGATTTGGGGTTTGGGAATCTTCACCCCTGAGGTGGGGCATCTCCAGCTGCCTTCCACCTCGCCACCTTGTGGAGAAACCCAATTTTTAATCCCTCATGGATCAGGAATGATGAGCAGGGAGAGGATTTCGGCCCCAGGCCCAGACCCACCTCCTTTCACCCTTCATCCAAGCGGATTCCCCACCTTGAAATCCCTTTCAATCCCTCTCGGATCAGCATCTGGATGAAACAAATTTGGTTTTAACTTCCCTGTTGGATGCAGCTGGAGCCTCTCGGCTCCGGCTGGGGGAAAACCAGGTTTTATTGAAAAATCTAATGGTGCCACCTGAAGTGTGATTTACTGCACTGTCCACTCCTCAGACTTGATAATATATTTCTATTAGATTTCCTCCTTTCCCCTCTTTTTTCCTGGAGAAGAGTGGCAAGTTTCTCCATCTGCCTGACACCTTCTTAGGCTTAGGCAAAATAAATGTTGATTTCTATCAGGAGGAAGAGCGCTGGAAGTCCTAATTCTCCGACGAGCCTGACAAGCTCAGCGAAAACCGCCTGGGTTTCGATGGAAAACTCGTGATCCAGCTTCAGTTCCTCTCCTTCGGAAGCCGTTCAATCTTTGGAATGAAAAAGGGGTTGCTTTCACTAACTAGAAATTATATACCTGGTTCCTTGGAAGATGGATTGTGCCGCTCCCAGAATGCCGGGAAAGGCGGCACGGGGGGAGAGAGTGAAGGAGCTGGAGATGCGACCCAAGATTGATCACGCCATTTGCAGGATCTCCCAAGCAAAAAACTGGAAAAATATCTTTTCCTTTGCCAGGGTTGAGTGGAGTGACACCCCCGTTTGGTCCAGGTTTTCCCTCCCGGGGGTTTTTTGGGATGTGGTGTTCACCCCTTGGCTGCGCCATCCTTCCTCCATCTCCTTCCATCCAAGGGGAAAAAAGGAACCAGTTTAGCCCTCTCAGGACCTATTTTGGGTTCATTTTCTCATTCCTGCCTTGATTTTTTTGAGGAATCTGTTGGAAATCAAGCATGGATACTTTGGAAGTATCTTGGCCCCGTGCGCTCTGTACCAAAGTCAGGAAGTTAATTATGGTCAATTTAAAAAGCACCTTTTTCCTTCTTCTCCCAAAGAAATAAATCCATATTTCTACTTCTGTAATCAAACCTGCTTTGAGCTGCCTCACGGATATCAGCTAAGGAAGTTTTCCCTGGCTCATCCAAAGGGAATTCAGCCTTTCCCACCATTCCTATTGAACTCACACCATGGGGCAGGAATGTGGAGTTGTTGATTTTGACCCCTTGAGGTGACAACCAGCAGCTCCGGACCCTCATTCCAGCAACCAGCCTGGGACTCACAGATCCCAGGCTGGAAAAACCACCTGGCTGGATGCCAAAGGGAAAAATTAGGAGGGTGGGGATGCAAGGGTGTTTTGCTCCATGTCACCATTCCCAAATCCCAGCCAGATTCGGCTGCGTTGCCGGTGAGGAATATCCTGATCCGCCGTGTCTGCCATGCATCCCGCTGATGTATGGGAGTTATATTAAGGGTGGAAAGGTGCTAAATGAGCCCTCTTTATTTTCCATAAATTAACTCCAGAGCGATGAATCACTGCCAGCGCGGCTTCGACTCCCGGCAAGTTTGTTTATCCAAGTTGGAAAGCGAAGGAAAACTCTTGGAGACTCCCTGTTGTTGGGTCGTCACCTGTCCTGCCTCCCCTGCCCCAAAAACTTTCTCCTTTGGGCTCTCAAGGTTGCTTGAAGGTGTCCTTGGTCCCACCTCCAGGTTGGGTTCATTGTTTGGGAAGTGCCATGCAGAATTTTGCAGGAGCACGAGCAACAGAACATCTGGAGGGGGTTTGGGCTGGCTTCCCTCCATCTTCTCCACGACCTTCTCCATCTCCATTAGTCCCAAATGAAGGGGAACTTTTCCCACTAAACCTGTGGGTCCTTTTTCTTCTGGGAAACCTCCACTTTTTTCCACCCTCATTCATCTTGGTGGCCAAGTGGCCACCACTTTCCTTTCCACCCATCACTCTGGTACGTGGAAGCCCATAAACACCTCTCCAAACCCTTTGGAGAGGGAAAATAGGAGAACCTGCAGAAAGGTACTCCCAACGTTGTGGTTGAAATGGAGAAGGATTTCACTCTGTCCACCTTGGTCCATGGGACAGTGCTGGACTTGTCCTACATGGAGGTCACCTCCCAGAGGCACTTCATGGTGTTTTGGCTCTACATGAGCATCCAGAACCCTCTTTGGAGGAAGCACCATGTTCCAGCAAGCAGTAGACATCACCTGGATCATCCTAAATGGATGCTGGGAATGCTTGGGGTGATGACTGCTGACGCTCAGCTCTTTACAGCTCCATCCCAGCACCAAAGCAGGTCCTGATGTTCACCAGTGGGAAGGTTTGGATCCTTTTTAATTCTCTTTTTCACCCATAACTTGGGAATTTTGCAGCAGATTTGCTGCTCCATGGTGGGAAGCGACCTCTGAGTGCCACTTGCAGGGAGCTGAGGATGCTCAGGGATTTGGGGAATGAGCCACCTCCATCCTTGACATGGCCAAGGGGGATGTGAAGCACAAGAGGAACTTAGGACACTCCTCCACCTGCATTCCAAGGTATTCCCAAGGTGACCTGAGTCAGCCTCAATGACTTTCTCCTCTTTTCTTCCTTTTCTTTCCAGGCAACGCCAAAAGGAGGAGAATGTTCCCCAGGGCATCCCTGCAGGATTCCGAGAGCTCCCTTGTGGGTGGCAGCGGTGAGTCCAGTGAGTGCTGCCAGGGTGGAAAACCACCCACATTCCCGATTTCCCAGCGGTTTAACCCCCTCCCATGACCAGGCAAGGGGAAGCCTGGGAATATCCAGCTGTGTTCCCCCCCTTTCCCACCATCACCATTCCCTTCCCTCCCTCCAGGGAAACGGCTGCAGATCAAGCCCCGGCTGTGAGTCCATCCCAATCCTGTGACAGCCGACCAGCTCAGGAACTGGAGAGCCAGGGAACGACCTGGCACCTACCTCAGGATGCCATGTCCAGACATGGCACCCCTCTCCTCCTCCTCCTCTTGCTTTCCCGGGATGTCACTGGGACACGGAGCCGTGCGGCAGCGTGGGAATGCACCGCTCGTTCCTGCAGGGGAGCAGCTTTGTTTGGAACCTTTGAATTGACCAATAAATGACCTTTTCAGATAGTTTGTTGAAGGAAAGTCCTGCCACCTCCTTGGATGCTTGTGGGGCTGGGAAGAGGTTCCCATCCCCATCCATCCTCGGGTGCTGTCCCAGCCACAAGGACAGGACAGGGGGACCTGGGGTGGTTTAATGCCATCAGGTGACATTTCCACATCCAGGCTGGGATGTATCAGGGACAAGTCACTGTGATGGGATGTAATGGGTGTAAAGCCCCCACAGCCTTGATCCCACCATTCCAAGAGCCCATCCCTCTCCATCCCCTTGCTTTTGGGAGGAGATTTCCTGGAGCTGAGAGCATCCCTTGTGGAAATGTGTTTGGAGTGGTGCTGAGATCACAATCTGCATTTTGGGGTCTCCCTGAATTGCACCCAACCCCCTCCTCTCCCTATCCTAGCAGGGATTGGGGCTCCATTGGGAAAGCCAAGCCAACTCCTCCAGGGTTTGGGGGTTTTTGGGGACTCTCCAAATCCAAGCAGGAACAGAGTGAAGGAACACTGGAACAATGGGGTTTTGCATCCATAGGTAAAATTTCCAAGGGATTTTGTTGTGGCAGGTGCTGTTCTCCCACACAGATGTGATTCGTGGGATTTGCTCATCTACAGCCCCTCAGGCAAAATCCTGTGGGGAAAAGGAATCAGAGGGAATTGGGAAGGACTGGGGCTCCCTGGGGATGCAGGATCCAGGTATGATCAGAGACAGGGTAGGAAATGCCAATGGGCGGTGGCTTTGCCCCCCAAACAGGTCCCCACAGGGGGGTTCCCTTCACCAAGTGACCCCTGTGGAGGGGTTTTGTCACCATCCCAAATTCACAACATCCCCCAGGCACTGGAGGACCAGCAGATCCTCACCCTGGGATGTCACTTGTGCCCCAGGGTGTGTCCAACGAGTTGATTTTTAATAAAAACATCGTGGTTTTTGTTGATATGAAAATGTCTTTTGTTAACTCCTGTGTTTTGATATGTAAATAAAAGAGTTTCCTCCCCTGGGATGGAAAAGCCTCCCTGTGGCTTTCCTCTTTTTTCAGCAGTGCATGAACATCCCATCAAATATCCATACAAATCCAGTAGAGGAGTCACTCTGATCCCTAAATCCTTAGGTTTTTTAATCATTAAAACTTTTCATCCAGAAACAATGATTCCTCATGTGGTGGTATCCTAAAAAAACCCAACTAAATTCCCTAAAAACCATCCTGGAGGAGACGGTGCTGTTGTGAATCCTCAGGGATGTCCAGCGGTGGCCGGGAGCTTTGGTTTTCCCTGGATCCCTAACGAGGATAATCCTTGTGTTGCACTAATTAAAGGAGGCAATGAGGAGCGGTGGCTCCTCCGCCCACCGGCACCGCTGCTCCCTTCCCGGGGAGGACTGGAATTTCCAGCCGGCTGTCGTTAAAGCTCTGCTTGGGGGTGATTAATTTCCAAGCAGGGATAAACGCGGCCCCTGGAGAGGTGTCACTGAACTCCGGTGGGTTCCCCCCTCTGTCTCCAACATCCTCAATTCCCCGGCAATGGGTTCCAATGGGATTTATCCCTCCGCGCTGTGAAGCCGGGGGTGCGCTCTTTGGCTCGGGGACATTGCCCGCCAAGGGCATTCCCTGGGGGGTGCCACGACTGGGAGGTTGGCACAGGGTGGCGTTTCTGGAGGGCTCCATAAACATTTCCCGGAAAAACCTTCCCGTGGCGGGTGCTGCTGGCAGCGCTCTTGGTCCCCTGCCGGGGAAGCAGGTGCCGGGTGAACGTCACCCGCCAGGATCAGTTTTCTGCCTGTCATCGGGGTGGCTGTTCCCTGCCCTCCTCCTTCTCCACCTTCTCCTCCTCCTCAGCCTCATCCTCATCCTCCTCCCAATGCGATTTCCCCCCCTCCGCCCCAAAATTCCTGAGCCTGCAGCAGCACTGGGTAGTGAGGCAGGTGCTGGTGGAGCATCACCAGGATGGTCCCACCCTCTCTCCATGGGGTGCATTGTGGTGGATAACACCCTCCCGCGGGGTGAGGTCACTGTCCCCAAGCCAACAACACCTCAAGTGGGAGCCGTGTGCCATCCAGGGAAACTGAGGCAGCCCCAGGTGGGCACCCAGCCCTGCTCTAAGGAGTGATGGGGCACACGAGCTCTAAAAGTGAAAGGTGACGCCATCCTGCCACCATCCCGAGGCCACCAACCTGGTTATGTCACTTGACCGCCTGTGAGTAAACTTAGCTGACGGGCCCGGCGTGGCCGGGAGGGTTGGGGACATGCCATGGGCATTTCCTAAAAATACCCCGGGGGTGTCACCGGGGAGCCACGGCCCCATTGGAGCCCGGCCCGGTCCTAATCCCTTGGTGGCTCCTGTCCCAGCTTGGGTGGCAGCTGCTGGTGGGGGCCAGGTGCCCCCAGGGTGGAGCAGCTCTGGGGAGGATCATAGTGCCAGGAGAAAGGAGGTGGCACCCCATCTTTTCCCAGTGTGGGATCCCGGTATCCTGCTACACAGGTGGGATGATGATGGATTTAGGGTGACACAGTGAAGCAAAAAGGGTTAAAACCACCCCACAAAAAAGGATTTTTGTTGTCCACTTCTTTGCCCCCTCCCTCAAGTCATGCCCAAGTTTGGGGACTCCAAAGTGGCATGTCTGTGTCCAATATGGGATAACATCCAGGATCACCAGGGAATGGGGGTCATGTTTGGGGCTTTGGTTGCATCCATGACCCTTCCCAAGGGGAATAAATGCCCCCTCTGCCCTGACCCACTTAGCAGCAGAAAGATGGACCCTCCCCAGAGGCCAGATCCAGCAAAAGCAACAATTTTAATTGCTGGAGTTGCATCAGGATAAAGGTTTTCATCCTCAAAAAACACCTTTTTTTGCATTAATTTGATCCTATATCCAAAGAGTCAGTTAGCAGTCATGGAGAGCAGTGTCTCCTGTCCCCAAATCCTCATTCAGGATTGGCTGGATGAGGAGAATGTCACCCCCCACATCCCGAGGAGCTGCCTGTGGGTTCCAGTAGGGTGGGATGCAGCTGGGTTGGGATGCAGTGGGACCCAGGATGCATCCTGTAGGTGACAGAGACAATCCTGAACCCCCAGGGGATGAGTGGGTGGGTGTTTCCAGACTCTGTGGGATGGACCTGCTCATCCCTTGGGATTAGGTGGGACCACTCCATGGCAACTCCCCCGTGCCTCAGTTTCCCTGTTCCCACCAGGCTGCAGCAGCTGTGAGGTTGCAGATGGAGCAGCACGGCCACATCCCAACCAGGACCTCATCCAGGGGTGGCATGAGCACCCCAAAAACCCCCTGACCTGCTGCCTCTGTGTGCCATTGACACCTTTTCCAGGAGCTGGGCTGGCAGTCCTGGTCCTCCATCTGGTGACACTCCCGTTCATGTGTCAGGTGTGGATGTCACCTGTGCTAGGTGCGATGCCACCTCCGAAACCAGGTGCAGCCTGACCACCAATAGCTTATGGAAAATCGAAAAATCCCCAAAATTATATTTATTTTACTTTCTGCAAGGATGGAAGTGCTCCGGGAAGGATCCTGGTCTGTTCCTGAGGTGGGGAAGGGGCTGAATTCCGATGCTGTGATCCCTCAGCGAGGTGGCACCAAACCCGATTTTAGGGTCAGTAACTCCTTTTCGGATATTTCCCCTTTTTGGGGAGTTGGAAATCAGGATTTCTAGGATGTTTCTCCCGACTCCACACTCAGTTCGGGGCGGAGGGTGGGAGCTGAAGCCCCACCTTGGGATGCGCAGGCCGAGAGGGTCCAGGGGGTACCGGGAGCCTTCCCCCCCTCCGGAGATTGACAGCTGCCCCGGGGGCGTTGCCATGGGGATATGAAAATCCAAGCGAGCTCTCGGGATGCTGATAGGCTGGAAGCGCTTAGCCTCGCCTCAGTAGGCGTGGCCGTGCCTCGTTTTCCCCGTATAAAAAGCGGCGAGTTCCATTGAGCTCCCGGCGGCGGCGGCGCCGGTCGCGGGCAGGGGCGGGCAGGGGAGCGGCCCCCGCCCCCAGGGCGCCGTGTCCCGGCGGGAGGAGGAGGAGGCAGGAGAAGGCTCGGAGCCCGGGGAGGTGGGGCCGGGGCAGGTGCCAGGGGAGGCAGGAAGGGGCGGGCAGGGCGCTGCCCGCTCCTCGCCATTGGGAACCGGCCGCAGGCAGCGGCGGAGCCCGCCCGGCCCGAGCGCAGAGCCGTGGCGGTCGGAGGAGGGTCCCGGAGAGCAGCAGCAGAACCGAGCCCCGACGGAGAGAGGTGGCTGCCCCGCAGCCCTCAGCGGAGCCCCGGCTGGGGGTCCCGGAGCCCGGCTGAACCGCAGCGCAAAGTCCGTCGGAGGCGAGCACCGGAGCCCGGCTGAGCCCCGCAGCAGAGCCCCGGTGGAGGGTCCCGGAGCCCCGCAGCAAAGCCCCATCTCGGACGCCGCTGAACCTCCCCGCAAAGTCCCCGGAGCCCGGCTGAGCCCCGCAGCGGATCCCGGTCGGAGCGTCCCGGAGCCCCGCTGAACGCCGCCGCAGAGCTCCGTCAGAAGGTCCCGTAGCCCGGCTGAATCCCACCGCAAAGTCCCGCCGGGAGTTCCCGGTCCCCGGCTGAGCCCCGCAGCGGAGCCCCGCCGGAGGGTCCCAGTGCCCGGCAGCAGATCCCCGTCCGAAGGTCCCGGAGCCCCGCTGAACCCCACGGCAAAGCCCCATCGGAGGGTCCCGGAGCCCGGTCTGGGCAGCCGCTTGCGCCGGAGCCCGCTCGGAGGAGGCTCCCGGAGCCCGCGGGACCCTCGGTGAGCGGCGGTGCCCGGGGGATCCCCCCCCGGTCCCTCCATGGACTGAGATGGCCTCGGAGCTGGCCATGAGCGCGGAGCTGCCCACGAGCCCCCTCGCCATCGAGTACGTGAACGATTTCGACCTGATGAAGTTCGAGGTGAAGAAGGAGCCGGCGGAGGCGGAGCGGCTGTGCCACCGCCTGCCCGCCGGGTCCCTGTCGTCCACCCCGCTCAGCACGCCCTGCTCCTCCGTGCCTTCCTCGCCCAGCTTCTGCGCTCCCAGCCCCGGTGGGCAACCGGCCCCTGGCCCCCCGGCTACCACCGCCGCTTCCCTGGGCTCCAAACAGCAGCTGGAGGAGCTGTACTGGATGTCGGGTTACCAGCATCACCTCAACCCCGAAGCTCTCAACCTGACGCCGGAGGACGCGGTGGAGGCGTTGATCGGTGCCCCTCACCATCATCATCATCACCACCAAGGGTACGAGCCCTTCCGACCTCAGCCCTTCGGGGGTGAGGAGCTGCCGCCGGCCGCGCATCACCATCCCGGCCATCACCATCATCATCATCACCACCTACGCCTGGAGGACCGGTTCTCCGACGATCAGCTGGTGAGTATGTCCGTGCGGGAGCTGAACCGGCAGCTGCGGGGCTTCAGCAAGGAGGAGGTGATCCGCCTCAAGCAGAAGAGGAGGACCTTGAAGAACCGGGGCTACGCTCAATCCTGCCGCTACAAGCGGGTCCAGCAACGGCACATCTTGGAGAACGAGAAATGCCAACTGCAGAGCCAGGTGGAGCAGCTCAAGCAGGAGGTGACCCGCTTGGCCAAGGAAAGGGATCTGTACAAAGAAAAATATGAGAAGTTGGCCGGCCGGGGCTTCCCGCGGGAGCCCTCCCCATCCGCCGCCCCGAAAGCCACCGCTGACTTCTTCATGTGAGCCGGGCTGGTGGGATGGGGTGGGATCCCCTTTTTTTGGTTTTTTTTTTCCTCATGCGGGGAGAGAGCAAACCCGCCGCTTATATTTAAAAAGAGAAAAAAAAAAATATTATGAAGTCCCCACTGAAATTTTGGGGAGGGGAAGTTGAAACTCCCTCCCTCCCACCACGCACCCACCCATCGGGACTCGGGGTGGGGGTCCCGGGGTGGGGGAGTGGGGGGCAGCCCTGCATGCGGGACGTGTACGGCCACCCGCCCCCCTTCCCGGGAGCATCGGCGCCATCCAGGTGGCTTCTCCCCACCTTTTCCTGCGGGTTTTCCCCTCCATTGGGATTTTTATTCTTCGAGGGATCCCCGCGGATCGGCCGGGGGGTCCCCGGCAGCGCTGCGCCCTGCCCGGCCCCTCCGCCCACCCCCCATTCCCGGCCGGCAAACCTGAGCCACATTTAACTTATTCACCCTTGTAAATATGTAGAAAATTAGTTCGTTTTTTGCCTTTTTTGTTTTTCTTTCTTTTTTTTTTTTTCCTTGAGCCTATATTTTGCTTGGTGATTTACGAGAAAAAGAAAACGAACAAAAAAAAGAAAAACCAACAAAAAAACCCTAAAATCCTTTAGAAAAGAGAAAAAAAAATTACACGAGTCTTAAAAGTTTGTATGTAATAGCATGCAAATAATATCCGAGTTAATTTAATGATGTTGGGAAGAAGCCGAATGCACTATATACAGGAATCGATTGGGTGAAATAATACTGTTTTATAGAGATTTAAAATTATCTATGCTCTTAAAAATAGTGGGGAGGGGCGGGAGGGGAAGAGGTAACAATTTTAGGGCGACCTGAAAGGCAATATAGTAATATATGGACTGCAAACGGTTGGCTGCTATCTCACTATGCACCAGATTTATTTATTAACCCTCGGGAAACGGAAAATCTTATTTTAACCTCGATGTTTGGAGAAAAAGAAAAAAAAAAACAGACGGCAAGAAAATGCACATTATTTGTTGTGGAAACAAGAGGAAAAAAAAAGGATTAAGAATTCGTGCAATCGTTGGAGCGAAAGCGGGACCGATCCTGCGCGGAGGAGCGGGGCGGGTTTGTTTGTTTGTTTTTTTTAAACGAGTTGCTTATTTAAAAAAGGAGAAAAAAATTTAAAAAAAACAAATTTTGGGGGGGAAACAAAAGGGTCCTGCGGACAAAGCGAGCTTGGGAACCTGGTGCATTTTAGGGACTGATCGTGCGAAGCGTTTTTAACGACCTGTTGTTTCGATTTGTGACGGTTTTAATGATGTTGCATCAAGATAAAAACTTATATTCAACTAGAGCCTGGGTCGGGTTTTCTCTCAACTTTTGGGGGGAGTCCCCGCATCGTCGGGGTTTTGTTTGGGGGTTGTTTATTATCCCTTTGATTCCCGGTGCTGGTGCAAAACCTTCCCTGAGCTCCCGCTGAGATAAGTCCGGTGTTGAGCGTCGCCTCTGCCTCATTGAACTCTGGCTTTTCACTTTTCCTGCCTTTTTTTTGTTTTGTTTTTGTTTTGTTTTGGTTTTTTTTTAGCCGGGTTCTGAGTGTTTTTGGTTTTCTTTCCCGGCTGGAGGGTCCTGGAGACCTTCATCCCTGCAGCTGCTGGGAAGTCACCGGATCCAGTTTGGTTCCAGCTTGCCCGACACCGTCCCGATGAGCCGCTGGCTTGATTTTCAACGGTAATAAATTATTTTTCTTTCCTCCTTTGGCTTCTCCCGCTTGAAATTTTAATTAAAGAAGGACCCCTTAACAAACCAAGCCCACACCTTCCCTAATCCAAGCTTTTGGGCTGGTATTTTACTGAGATTTTGTGGGTTTTTGGGACTGTTTTAAAGGATGTTTCTCCCTTTGCCGCAAACCCCAAGCGCTGGTGCAGCTTTTCCTGGACTCAGTGGGACAAATTCCAACACAACCCTTGGTACAACACATTTTTTCGGCATTCTATGTGCTTTTTAAATACTTTGGTGTATTTTCTGTCCTGTGTTTTTGCCCAGGCTCAGCTGTGGCAGGTCCCCAAGCTGTGGCGTGTTCCCTCCTGCTACTTCCATAAATCTCTGCCGTGCTCATGTAACCCCCTGGCTTTTCCTTGGATTTGTGGGGTGCCCGCAACTCCACAACCCTCTGGTCATGCCTTTTCTGCACACCCAAACCTCACTCCCCTTTTTCTTCATCTTTTTATGGCTTTTTGGTGTCTTACTGTGTGACCAGAGGATTTTTGAGCAGCCTGAGCTTGGCTCAATATCAGACTTGGATTTTGGGATGGGAGCTGGGATGCAAAGAGGGAGATTTGTCCCAGGGCTGGACAAAAGGGGGTGTTTGAAGGGTGGGGGATTCACCCCTTATTCCTGTATTTATTTAGATCCAGGGAAACTTTGCAAACCTGGCTCTAAATAAAATGAACCCATGCAGCCACTTGCGGGACGTGGCGTCCTTGAATTTTTTGGAGGTGAATCACAGCTTTCTGGTGGGTAATTCCCTAATTTTCCTCCCAATATCCCTTTCTCTTGGCATATATTTTTGGGGGGAGAACACATCCAGCTGCGTGGTCATGATCAAACAAGAATTTGGGGAGGAAAAAGTATTTGGGGCTGGTACCTTCCCCAAACCAGCCTGGAGATCTCAGTCCCCGCTGTCTAAATCCTCACTCCTGGATCTTTCTGTGATCCCCATTCCCTGTTAGCACATCCTGGGGGTCACTGCCCCTTTTCCCAGCTGGGCTGGGGCTGGCTGGGGAAGCAGAGCTGACTTTGGGGTCTGTGTGGGGTTTTGTGGGAGCGCTGTCCCATGGGGTGTCACCCCAGGACACGGCGCGATGCCCGTGAGGTGGCCGCGATCGTCTCCAGCTCTGGAATCCTTTCCCTGCTTCCATGGCAGAGCGAAGGCAGCAATTTAGGATTCCAAATTTTCCCCTTTGCCCTCTCCTTTTGCTTTTGTTTTGGGGTGCAACAACCTGGGAAAGATCCCAGATTATTTTGGCAATCCAGGCATTATCCCTTCCTCTTTATCCCAGAGGGATCCCCAATTCCATGTGCCACTTTGATTTATTTTTTTAGTTCCTTGTTGATTTATTTTTTTCTCCAAACCCTCCTTGAAATCGCCTAATAGCTGGAGCAGGACACAGGGTGTTGCTGCCACCCATTAATGTTGGTCCTCCATTGGGGGACCCCATCCCACAATTTTTCTGGGAGATTTGGGGGTGGAATTGCACCTTTCTGCCCCATCATCCTGAATTTCTCCATGCTCCTGAAGCTCCCAGCTTTCTGAGATTTGGGTTTGCTGAATAAATAATAAAACCTAAAGTATTTTAAGCCTAAATTTGGCTGGTTTATGACTTGTCTCCTTTTTGGGGCTGAGCCCCTCCTGCACCCCGGGCTCTGGGGGCTGTCTAGGTGGTCCCTGCTTGGGTTTGCAGCTTTTTTTGGGATGGCTGCAATATTTGCAGTGTCATGTGTGTGCATTCCAAGCATGTTGGCACATGTTTTGGGATGGGGATGTGGCGGGACAGGGTCGTGTGTCACCCGTGTGCCGCAGGACTGCGACATCCGCAGGTGCCACCACGTCTGCTGCAGGAGGACGTGTGGTGCTTGGGGTCACTCTGACCTGGTTTCAAAGCTTTCCCCTCACTTTTCCCGATCCCTGAGCAGGGCTGGAGCCTCCTTCTCCATCTTCCTGCTGCTTTTCGGGGGTTGCAGCAGGACCTCCGGACACCACGCTGTCCCTCCTGTGAGGATCTGCAGTCCCTCTGCTCATCCTGGGCATCTCCTGCATCCTCAGCTCCATACTCAGCCTTTTCCAGGGGTGGAAACAGCAGCCCAGTCCAAAAGGATGCTCCAAGGGCTGCCTGGCACTTGGGATGGGGACATGGGGACAAGCCCCGGGGGTCCTCTTCATGTCCCCCTCCTGCAGAGCTCCTTAATCCCGTTTCCAAGCTTTACTTGCCCGCTCAGTGGGCATCGCTGAGCTGGGAAATGACTGGAATTCTTCCAGCTTCCCAGCCTGTGGGTTTCCCACAGGGCAGAGGGGTGATTTTGGGGGGTGCTCACCCCCAAACACAGCAGTACCCTGGAGCACCTTATCCATGGATGCTTGGGATTGGGCACAGCCCCTGGCAAAGTCCCCTTGAAGCGGTGCAGGGTGCTCCGTGCCGCCTCCAAGCAGGAATTACCGGGATCGCCGGAATTGGGTGGAACACCACAAGAAGATGATCAGTGCGGCATCTCCAAAGTGTCCCCTCGCTCCCTCCTCCTCAGTTACTGATGCTCCCACACCACAGGTTTGTCCCAAAACTGCTCTGGTGTTCACACAAATCCCGACATCTCCACAGATCCTGACATCTCCGTAAGGTGAGAACTCCAGTCCTGGAGTTCAGTCCTGGGGTGGAAGCAGGTTGGGCTGCTGGGCATGGAGGAATCTGGGGTAATGTTCACTTAAAAAGCAGGAATTAATTCAAATCTCAGCCAAATTAATCCTGGACCAAAAAAAAAAAAAAAATCTTGGATTTGGCTCCAAGCTCAGGGCTGAGCCACTGTGAGCAGAGCCTGGGCTCAGTTTGGAGCTGGAATTTTTTGGCTCGAGTGGATCTTTATATTCTGGCTCGGCCAGAGTTTGATTTTTGCACATTCCTTCCTTTCCATGCTCTGTGTCGGCCTGCCTCCTCAATATTCCTGCATCCCTGGGACACAAACACTGCCCTGCCCATGTTATGTAAAAATATATTTATATAAAATAAATTTATCTCCATTTATCACCTTGGTAGAACAGAGCTCTGCCATGGGATCATGACTTTGGCACTGCACAGCTCATCCTGGGGGCTGGAATTTTTTCCAGCTCTCCGCCTTCCCCCAGCCAGCACATCCCAGTTCCACTGATGTAATCCCTAAAGTCAGCAGGAAGTGAGGTCCTTCCCAAAATCCAGGACACGGAAAACCCCCCTGCATAGCATGTACAGCACCACAGGTGGGATTTTATCCCAAATTCCTCGGGTTTGGGTGGGTTTGCTCCATCCAGGCATGCTGCTGCTGCTGTGGGAATTAGGATGCAGGTAGTTGGATCTGGAATATGGGTGTGGGATGCAGGAGGTGGGATATGGGATACAGGAGGTGGGATGCAGGATGCACAGATACAGGACAGCAGGTGTGGGATGAAGGGGATACAGGGATACAGGACATTGGGTGTGGGATGGAGGTTGTGGGATGCAGGAGGTGGGATGGAGGAAGTAGGATGCGGGATTTAAAATGTGGGATGCCAGATATGAGGATACAGGACAGTGAGTATGGGATGCAGGAGGTGGGATGAGGGATGCAGGTATTGGGATGCAGGATGCAAGGATACAGGATTTATCATTGGATGTGCGATGCAGATGGTGGGATATAGGGTACAGGATGCAAGGATGGAGAATATTGGATGTGGGATGCCGGATAAAGGACATGACAAATAGGATATGAGAATTGGGATGCAGGCTATGAGGCATGGGAGATGGGATATGGGATGCTCCCTGCAGCAGGCTGTGTGCTGGTTGTCACTGCCCCTTGATCCAGGAGGAAAGGGAAGCTCTGGATTGTGAGGATCAAGAAGGAGCCCGGCACTGCCCAGCCCACCCTTCCCTGACTGGATAAACTCCATCGAGGATGCAACACCAGCAAATCCCAGGAATTCCAGCTCATGCCCATCACTGCCTGTGTGTGTGCAGGTGGTGGGACAAAGCAGGTGGGATATGGGATGCAAGCTGTGGGATGCAGGACGCAAATCCATGTGTGTGCAGGGAGAACAGCTCACTGCCAAGTGGGAAACATTCCAGGACAGCGTCAGTCCTCAGATCCAGACGTGATCAGATCCTGCCAGCCAATGCCCTTTGCTATCTCAGCTGTCTGGGAAGTGCTGTTTTCCTTGGAGTCGCCATCCCCAATGCCTGGGGATGCCCTTGTTCCCCTCTCCATCCCCACAACTCCGTATCCCTCCTTGCCAAGCTCCCAATTAAATCATCTGCTCAGTGTTTAATTACCCACACCATAAAACCCAAAGGTTCCCTGGGTTTTCACCCCCCTCCAATCCTCCCTTTCCATGGATGAGAGTGGAGGGAAAGCAGAGGGAGCATCTTCCCACCCCCACCAGGTTATTTATTCATGGAAAAGGCCGAGGCTGGAGCGCAGCTCCGGCACAGCCCTGGCAGCTGGCGGCTCCCTGGGAGCTGTAATTTGCACAAGCAAAAATAAACTAATTGTTATTTTCCATTTACATAAAGGGAAGGGAAGAGAGGTTGGAAGAGAGGGGGAAGGAGGCCGGGAATGTAAAGGGAATGTGCTGCCAACTCCTTCTGGGAGGGCTGTGCCAAAGTACTGGCTCATTCCCTGCTCCCGTGGGGCTCATCCTGCCTGTCTGGTTTGCTGGAGGAGTTGAAATTTATGGAAATGATGGCACTGGACCATCATCTTCCTCACCACAGAGTCAGAGCCCACTTCCAGAGGTGTGAAGCCCATCCTGATAAAGGTGCAACACAACAGGAGAGAGAGGACAGCCACTTCCATCAGCTGGATGGGAGGAAAAACCTACTGGCATCAGGACAGATTTGAGGGATGGATGGATGGAGATTTATTTGCAGTTTTCACTTTGGCCATGCTGTGTGGATCCAGAAGAAGGGCCTGGGCACAGAATCATGGAATGGTTTGGGTTGGGAGGGAACTTAAAGATCATCCAGTTCCAACATCCTGCCATGGGTGGGGACACCTTCCACTATTCCAAGTTGCTCCAAGCCCTGTCCAACCTGGCCTTGGACACTTCCAGGGATGGGGACAGCCACAGCTTTTCTGGGCAACCTGTGCCAGGGCCTCCCCACCCTCCCAGGGAAGAATTTCTTCCCCATATCCCATCTAACCCTGTCCTGTGGCAGTGGGAAGCCTCAGACCTTTGAGACTTTAACCCTTTTCCCAAGTGACTATTGCTGAAGGTCACCTGGTGGAGATGTGTTTGTGGATCTGGGCTTGGGATGGAGGTGGGAGTGAGGATAAACAGCAGAGGGGGATGGGAGTGCTCCTCTCTCATCAACTCTGCGCAGCCCAATGATTCCTTGGACCAGGGAGGAAGAAGAAGAAGAGGTTTCCCAGCGAGGCTGTGGATTCCCCATCCTGGGAAGTGTCCAAAGCCAGATTGGATGAGATTGGAGAAACCTGATCTAGTGCAAGGTGTCCCTGCCCATGGCAGTGTGGTTTGAACAAGAGGATCTTTAAGGTCCATTCCAACCCAAGCCATTCCAACAATTTTATGAGGAACACATCCACAACCTCACGCACTGGATGGAGTGGAGACTGGAGATACTGTTGCCAGCAGTGTCAGCATGGGAGAGACCCCTTCCATGCTGCCACATCTTGGGAACCTTTGTCATAACACTTGGAACGAGACGTCGCGGGCGTTTAATTCCGATTTACGCCGACAGGTTCTGTCCGTTAATTAAATATCCATTGATTGTTCGGAGAACACTTCCTTGGGTTTATCGCGTTTCTCCGAGACAAATCAAATTGCCACGTCATTAACTTCCAGCTCTCCAATCCATACATAATTACTACCTTATTAATACCTCCGAGTTACGAGGAAGTTTGAGGCAATTAATATTTGTGGGATAGTTTGTATCAAGTTAATTCCGTCAGGGTTATGTTAATAACGCGGACATCTAATAAGCTGGATAATTAACGTCTTTCTCGTTAGCATCTTCTCAGGTGCCAGTTAAATGTCAGGACAGGCTTTGCGGCCGGGCTGTGTTTAATTAAACTCGTTATTACAGAGGGATTCATGGCTGTTACATGTGAACAGAGCCAGGTAGGACCAGCATGTGATTCCTGCCCTGTCTGGGCTTTGGATACAAAATGAGTTTGGGGATGGATTGGAAATGGGATTTAGGGGCTGTTCCAAGGCTGGACACAGGAGAGTTTTTTGCTTGGCAGGAAGATCAGGATCTGGTCCTGGTCAGTGTTGGTCTTGCTTGACTCAGAGCAGGGTTTGGATTTAAGGGATGTTCTTCCAAGAAAGTGGAAAAAACCATGGGCTCCCTGATGTGGACACAATAAGTGGAGTGGGGAAACTGCTGGGAGCATCTGTGACCACATTCCCCAGCAAGCCCAAAAATGGTCCAAAACCCATCGCCATATGAAAATTCAGGCAAATTTTAGGCTCAGCTTTAGACCAAATTTGAAGCTTTGGGTTGGGTTTCTTCCTGAGCTGGCAGGAGTTTTTCCAGTGCACCCCAGCCCTGGGATCATCTCACTCCATGCTGCTTCCCTGGGTTTTTCCTGCTGCCTCATCCCTGGAGCCGGTGCCATGGAGTTCTTGGCCATAAGAACTTCTCCACGACCTGACTGAGCCTGCATCTCCCTGCCCACAGCTTTCCCTCCCCTGCTGCTCATGAATAAAAAATGGACCCCGTCTACCTGGCCTGTTTGTCCTTGTGAAAAATTCATTGGCTGCTGATTAAGTTTTAAGGAAGGGCCGTGTTGCTCAGGTGGGTCGATGTTCTCCGGCTGCCCAGAGGGGTGGGAAGCCGTGGAGTTGGGATTTGCCCCGTCTGCTTGCTCTGGAAAAGGAGTGGGGGAGAGTTTTGCTCCTTCCCTGCTTCTGGCTGGGATCCCGGCAAGAAATCCTGGAATAGTGGGAAGAGAAAGACCCAGGCTGGGCTCGGCTCATATTTGGGAAGGTGATGATCCAGAGCAGCTCCAGAGCACACCAGAAATTGTGGAATTTGGGAAAGGAGACACACGCCATGACCACAGAGAGGAAGAAGGCCCCAGGTGACCTGAACAAGGTCTTCCATCCTTGGAGAGTGTGGTGACCACTGAGGTTCTGCCTCAACAGAGGGACAACATTTGCACTGGAAAAAAGAGAGAATTAACCAAAATTAAAATACTTTTCCTTTCTGATTATCCATAATCCCTAAAATAAAGGCTCTGCTGCTTAATTTCTCCCTCCCCTCCTCTTGTCTCACTCCAAGGGCCCAGAGGAGATGCTCAGGAGCTCATTTTTAATTGTATTTAGGAGCTCATTTAATGTTATCCCTAAAAATGTTCCTGCTGGAGATGGCTCCTCATGTTCCCTCTTCAGGGACAGGCTGGGGAAGGAGACGAGGGAAGGATCCTTCACCACTCCATGTGTGGGGGCTGTTCTCATGCTGGCACCACAAAATTGCCTCCCTGGTCAAAGGTTCCTGCACCGTAAATATTTCAGGAAGCAGCGTGGGGGTCCCAGGGGTCTCCTGGGATGGGTCATTAGTGCAGGATGAGGAAGCATCGGACAGAGAGCAGAGGAGGAGGGGAAGAAACAGCAATGAAAACCAAGCAAAAGCTGCCAAAGCCACAAGGTCAGGGATGAAATATTGATGGAGCCATCCGTGCTGGAAGACAGGTGTGGAGGTCCTGGGGAGGCTACGGAAACCCCGCTCTGGCTTCCTTCTCTCTCGTCATCAATGCTCAGCTGGCAGAGTTTGGGGCAGTGGTTAAAGATGTATGAGCCCAGTTGTGCAACAGCTGGACACATCTGGCACCTCATCCCCCTGGTGCTCCTCTCCCGTGCTCTGTAAAAGGTGTGTGGGGGGATTGGGAGGGGACACTTGGTGGCCACAGTGTGGGCTGGGCCCTTTGGGAATCACAAGGAGAAATGGAATTTGGGATGGAGGTGGTTGGATGGGAGGGATGGGGAGTGGGATGGAGGTGGTTGGATGGGAGGGATGGGCAGTGAGATGGAAGTGGTTGGATGGGAAAGATGGGATTTGGGATGGAGGTGGTTGGATAGGAGGGATGGGTTTTGGGATGGAGGTGGTTGGATGGGAGGAATGGGCAGTGAGATGGAGATGTTTGGGTGGGAGGGACGGGCTTTGGGATGGAGATGGTTGGATGAGAGGGATGGAAGATTTACCAGAAGGGATGAGCAATGGGAGGGATGAATGTGGTTGAGTTGGAGAGATGGGCAAAGTGTTGGGGTTGGCTGTTCTGCAATGGATAGATGGATAGATAGATGGATGGATGGATGGATGGATGGATGGATGGATGGATGGATGGAAGTGGTTGTGGTGCAGTATGAATTGGCAATGGAATTTAGGAGTTTGGATTGGAGGGATGAGCAATGGGAGGCAGGTGGGCTGTGGGAGGAATGGGTAATGGGATGGAGGTCGCTGGATGGGAAGGATGGAGCCTTGGAGGTTTTTCCCCACATTTCCCTTTTTGGGAAAGTTGTGTGTCCTGCTTGGCCCCTCCATCTCCTGTCAGAGCATCCCACAGGCTCTACACCAGGCAGCCTTCCCAAATCCCATCTCCAGCTGGGAATTCAGCCCCATGCCCATGGACCATCACCTTCCTTCCTGGTCACCACATCTCCTGCCAGACCCCGACCACCCTAGAGATGAAATTCCTGAGCCAGGTGTTTCTTCCTAGAAATAACACCCCATTTTCTTGCACAAATTATTTCCTTTTGCCTCCGTGGAAGCTCATTAGAATTCCTGAATGCGACCACACGGATCGATGACGTGCCAGGCCAGCACACGGCAGTCGATTCCTGTTTTCCAGGAGACTTTTCCTCCCTGTCTAATCAGAAAAGGCAACGTCTTTCTCCCTGATTTTTGCTCTGGTATTGGTCCCCCGCTGATTAATTTCCAATGGGTCACCTCAGCAGGGAAGGAGGCTCTCCGGTTTAATTAGGAATGGGTAATATGAGTGTGGATTATCCCGCAGCTGTCCAGTGTTATTGTGGATGAGTGCCAGGAGTTTCAGCCTCTCCTAAAATAAAATTCAAAAAGAAAATACTTGAAATAAAAGTATTTTATTTGTGCTTATCAGGACAGTGTCCGGCTCAGGAGCTGATTAAGCGGCTTCATTGCCACCTGCCTGAGCCCACAGGCAGCTTATCCCAGGCCTTTCCACAGGGAACTGAGGTCGGGATGCTGTTCCCAATACGGTGAGTGCCACCTTATAGTAGAGGATGGAACAACTCTTTGCCTTATGGGAATTTACGGGATGGGAGAGCAACATCCTTGCCTTTCCCGTGTGCTTTGTTGTCCCCCAGGAGCACTGTGGCACTCGGATCCGTGCACACACACTTGCTCCCGTCAGTTTTCCCGGCTCCAGGTCTCCTTGCTGGGAGCTGCCGAGTCAGCAGGCCGCACATCTGCGGCGCGGGATCCACCGGAGGACGATATTAATCAGGATTTTTTCCTCTTGGACTTTGGCAGCTTCCCGGCGCTCGCAGCTGTGCCTGCGCCCTGGGAAATCAGCTCTGGTGATTCCCGCGCTGCCGGCTGGGAATGTTCCTCATCCCCAGGAGGTTTTGGGGCTGTGGGGACAGATGTGTCCCCTGCTGTGGATGAGCAGGGAAGAGGGGAGGAGCTGTTAATTCCCTAATCCTAGCAGTGCTGTCCTGGCACCCTTTTCCATGCAGCTTCATCCCTATCCCTTCTCCTTGGTGCTCTTGGAACATCTTTGGGTTTTGTTTCCATCATGGAGAATATTCTGCACCAAGCAGCATCATCCTGGTCCCAAACCCTCCCTGTGATGCTCAGAGGGGGGAATAAGGTGTTATGGAATATGGGAAACCCGTTAGGATGGGGACCTCCCTTCCAAGCGTGGGATCCCGTGTGCCACTCCTGACATCCCACATTCCTCATCCAGAAGCTGGATGAGGCCTGTCAGGCGGATAATTAGGATAATGAATTGCCCTAAGGAAGTGCTTAGCCTCGGTGGGAACAGTGGGAAGGCTGGAGGAGAATCTCCTCCCACTAAGAACCTCTGATTCCATCCTGGGAGAATAAATTGTCCCAGTGCCTCAGTTTCCCCCCTAATAGGGATGTGTGGGGTGGATTGGTGATCCCTGATGGTCAAATTACATTTTCCAGGGGATTTTTGAGGCAGGGACTGACATTTTCCTGTTCTTTCATCCCTATTTTCCATCACCTGGATCTCCAACCTCCTTTCCCTGACATCCTAACAGCACTTGTGATTAGGGGCAGATGGGAAAATGGGATCTGGGAAGGGATTTTGCTCAACCCTTGCTGGCCCTGCTTGTTTTGTTTTTGTGCTGTGTTCCCTTCCCCATGGACATGGGTTCTCCACAGGGGTTGGAAGCAGGAAAGGTGCAGGGAAGGGGGGGAATTCTCTCTCTCTTGTGATCCCTTTGTGTCCCGGTGTAATCAGCTCTGGTTTATTCTCTTTGATTTTTTTTTTTTGGTCCTTTTTGTTGTTATTTTTAATTTTTCCTCAGTGTCAGCATTTTTCCCCCCAATCTCTCCCTTCCCCTGGGATTCACCAGAAACCTGAGACTGGGAATTATTCAGGATGCAAAGGGCTGTTAGTGGGTCACTGGTTTCCTTCTGTGGCATCTCCCAACTTCCAAACCCTTAACCCTTCCCAAGCCACAAAAGGAATCCTCCACACATCCCCCTTTCCCCCACACAGATCCCCATGGAAAAATCCCCATCGAGCCTGAAATCCTACAGGCAGAAGGGCCAGATGGGATAGGTTTGGGTGAATTTGGGCTGGAAAAAAAAAAAGACTTTGTGGCCATTGGAATGCTGGATACTCTGCTGGGACATGGCATGGAGAATTATCACACCTTTGGGAATTTGGAATACCAGTTGTGTGTGGAATGGGGTTGGGATGGGGATGGGGCATTGGAAGATGCTTGGATAGGTTTGCAGGCAGCACAGCCCTATGGGCAAAGCCAGAGCAACAGGAAATTTTGGGGCTTTGGGAAGAGTTTTGAGCACTTAAAAACTGGGATAATGGGGAAATTTGTGCTGCCAGCAGCAAATCCTCCTGGGATGTTGGGGACAGACTCGAGGGCACGAACAGAGTGGGGAAT
This sequence comes from Agelaius tricolor, assembly GCF_023055355.1. Taxonomy (NCBI): domain Eukaryota; kingdom Metazoa; phylum Chordata; class Aves; order Passeriformes; family Icteridae; genus Agelaius; species Agelaius tricolor. The sequence goes on along the minus strand of NW_027269262.1, from coordinate 94,880,514 downwards.
ATTGGAGCAGGATTTGGGGCAGAAGTCTTTCCAGGGATGGAGATCTGAGGATCTGAGCATCAGGGAGGTGTTGAGGGGTTGGATCATGTCCAGAGAAGGAGCTGGGAAGGGTCTGGAGCACCAGGAGGGGCTGAGGGAGATGGAGCTGGAGGAAAGGAGGCTCAGGAGGGACCTTCTCCCTCTCTGAAATTCCTGGAAAGGAGAGCGGAGCCAGGTGGGGATCAGGATCTGTTCCCAGGGAACAAGGGACAGGACAACAAGAATTGGCCTCAAGTGATGTCAAGGCAGGTCTAGGTTGGATATCAGGGAAAATTTCTTCATGAAAAGCATTTTCCAGCCTTGGCACAGCTGCCCAGGGCAGTGGTGTCACCGCCCTGGAGGGATTTAACATCCATGTGGACGTGGCACTTGGGGCATGGTCAGTGGTGGCCTTGGCAGAGCTGGACTCGATCTTGGAGAGCTTTTCCAGCCTAAATCATTCCATGATTCCATGATGGATGGACGACTGTGAGCTGTTGGCCACCACGTGTCCCCACCAAGCTCCTCTTGTCCCTCAATCCTCACTACTCCTCCTGCCCACGTCCATTCCTTACAGTTTTGTCACCACTTCCCAAAATGAGAAGGAATAAATCTATGAGGATATGGAAAAGCAGGAAAAAAAATTCATCACTTTCAAAGGCAGCCTGGATGTTTTCCCAGCATTTGGGATGTGTGTGTTTCTCTCCCGACTTGTTTGGCACCCAAGGCTATCGGGAGCACTCAATCTCAACCTTTTTGATCTGCTCCCAAAAAATTCATCAGAGGATGCAGAAAAGTGGATCAGCTCTTAAGCGCTGCATCAAGAAAGTTGCAGTTTAAACAGGTTTTATATTATTTTTATTTTTTTTCATCACCAGAGTTTCTAGGAAATTAAAAAAAAAAAAATCCATGGAAGTGAAGAACAAGGCAGATCTCCTGATAAACAAATAAAATGATATGAGATAAGCCCCCAAGGCCTCTTTAGCCACCGCAGCTGAAATATCAAATTTTTAGGCTTCCCTAGCCTGGATTGTGAGGAAAACAGAGGTGGAGGGACTGGAATATTTGCTGGTGGTTTTAAAAGCAGCCACTTTTTATACTGAAGGCTTCTGTGCACCTGGTGGTGACACAAGTGGTGTGTGGCTAAAAAGTCACTGGGGTTGCCACTCTAATGGAGCTAAATTTGCTTGGAAAAAAAGAATGAAAATAAAAATAGCCATGAAAATATTTAAGAAAAAAAAAAAAAAAGAAAAGCAAACCTGGCCAGAGTCCATAAAGCAAAGAGCTGAGCAAATTGGGGCAATTGTCAAGGGAGGTCAAAGCTGTCACCTGTCAAGGCTGGCAGTTTCCTCTAGAAAGGACTTGATGTGAATCCTCCCCCCAGAACATGGGCAGTGTCCAGGGGCAGCTCTGCTCTCCTGATGTGCGTCTTTTCTGTGGGATGAGTTTTGCCTACGCAGCCGTGGCCGATTTTACATCACAGTGAGCATCCAGCAGCTCCTCTCCTGCTCCTTTTCCTGGTTTTGTTTGGATCCAGTTTGGGTGATCTTTGCTGGCGGGGTGAGAACGAGGAATATGGGATATAGGATCAGCAGCTGGCTCTGTTCCAATGTGCCAGAGAGAGGCAGGGATTAAAACAATCTCCACCCCCAAAAGGAGCCATGTAGCTCCTAAGGGCACCTAAAACTTCCCCAAAAAGGAATTTTTGAGGAGACCACGGAGATGCTCCAAGGGATGGAGCCCCCTCTGCTCTGGAGGCAGGCTGGGGGTGTTCACCTGGAGAAGGGAAGGCTCCAGGAGACCTCAGAGCCCCTTCCAGCGCTTAAAAGTGCTCCAAGAGAGCTGGAGATGAGACTTGGAGTGGAAAGAAAAGAGGGAATGGCTTCCCACTGCCAGAGGGCAGGGTTGGATGGGATATTGGGAAGGAACAACCCCTCCTGGCAACCTCAGCAGAGAGGTGGAGGGAGGAGGAGGAGGAGGAGGAGGAGGAGGAGGAGGAGGAGGAGGAGGAGGAGGAGGAGGAGGAGGAGGAGGAGGAGGAGGAGGAGGAAGGAAACAATTCCCCAACTGCTGGAGACATTTCCTCCACGTGAACACTGCCGTGGCTCCAGGGATTTGTCTGGCATGTCATTTTCCTTGGCACTGGAATGACCTCAGCTCCCTCTTGGCTGGTGCTCCAAACCCACTGCTGGTCTGTGAGAAAATAATAAAGAATTAATTAAGACCCAGCTCTCATCAGTGTTAATGCTTCAGAGCCCCTTTAGCCACCGTTCCAGGGCATTCCAGGTGCTTTTGCCTTATGAAATAATCAGGATGGAGATGCAGCCAGAGCAGTGGCCTCAGCCCTGAGCACTGGTCACAAAAAGGGTCCGGAAAAAATGGATTTCAAAGATTTCAGTCCTCCATTTTCCTCATCACCCTGCTCTTCTCCCTTCCCTGCCAACATTTCCTCTTCCTCTTCCTCTCCCCCAAGGAATTCTGGTGTTTCCCTGCTGTTTAAACTCCCACAGCACAAATCTTCTCCAGCACAGACCTCAAGGGTGTGACAGCTCCAGTGACATCCTCTGGGAGACATTCCCAAGCTCTGATAACCCTGCAAACCTGCTTCAGAAGGTCACAGCATTCCCATGGCATCTCTATCCACAGGACCCCCACCACAGGGAAATCTCATCCCAACAGATCCCACCCATCACTGGGAGAAGCACCAAACCTTTGGACCATCAGGACAACTCTGGATTCATGGCTGACCCACCACGCCTGAGCCCCTGGAGCATGTTTGTGGCTCTCTGCTTCCATGAGGTCACTGGAGAAGGCCTGAAGGATTAGTTTAAGGGAATGTGAATTCCTGGTGGATAAAAACTCCTAAAAGATGTGGGAAATTGTTGGCTGTGGATCCAAGGGGTGCCAGTGTGAGTAACCACCAGGAGCATGGGAAGGGGTTCTTTTTCTCCTTGGTGGTTGTTGTCCAAGGTTTCCAGTTCTTCTCAGAAGAGGCCATGCTGCTCCAAAGGGTTTTCTGACTGAAAAAAATCCCTCTTTTTTTTTTTTTTTTTTTTTTTTTTTTTCCTATTGGGAATTTTAAGGGTTCTGCTCCATGATGAGGCTTCCCACGGGCTCTTTCAGAGGGCTGGAGGGGATGTGGGCTGGGGAACATGGATTTTCTTTCCATCAGGGATAGCAAGATAACTCTTGGATTAAAGAGTTGTCTGGACTTGAAGTCCCCATGTCCTTATCATGGACTGAGAGGGAATGAGGACTGGGACTGAGAAGGTCAGGAATTCAAAACTGTAAGGCAAAGCCTTAAGACCCAGTGCAGCCAGAGCTGGTTTCTCATCCCAGCAGAGCAAAAAGGGCTCGAGGACCTTTCTTATTCCCACCAGGGACTCCAAGAATGAGGATGGAATCAGGCTGTATCCTCAGAAATGGCTGTGTCCGCAAGATCTTTGGGAATATTCAGTGCAGCAACTGCTGGTGGCAAGAGGCAGCACAAAGAAACTCCATGGGGCATCACGGAACAAGCTGAGCTGGGGGAAATTTCTGAATCCCTCTCCTTACTCAAAGGCTGGATTTTGCCATCTCCATCACTCCGGAGAAAGGAGCCCGAGTGCTGCTGGCTTGGGATGGGACTTGGAGCCAGAGCCTGGTCTCTGAACACGAGCTCAGCTTTGAGGAGGAGAAACTGAGAGCTGGGAAATGCTAAAAGAGCCATTTAATCATCTGCTCCATCCCCAGCAGGGCCGGCGGGATTGTCCCCCCGAGGTGGCTGGCATGGAAATGCTGCTGGGGTTTTCATGGAGATCCTCCGGGAACGGCTCCCTGCCAGTGTTGGAAACTCTGTGAAATCTCTACCTTTTGCTTCTCGTTAGTGCAGCCTAATCATCCCCCTTTCCCCAGGGGGATTTCTGCCCTCCAGGCACACGAGACCTTTTTTCCATCTGCCTTCCCAGCTGTCTGCCTGCCCAGGTCCCTGCAGGTCGGTGCTTACCTGGAAGGGATTTTTTCCCAAGCCTTTGGGTCCTGGCAGCCCCCAGGGCAGGACAAGAGGCAGGAACAGCAGTTGAATGATCGAGCAGGATGCAAACAAAGGGAAATGGTGCCCAAGGAGGATTGTCCTGGAATTCCCCTGGAACAGACCAGGCAGTTTCATGTCTTGATGCCTGTGAGGCTGTGTCCTCCAGAGGCCCGGCACTGCCTTTCCCAGGCTGTGCAGGAACTGGAAGCCAGGATTGTCTCATTCCCTGTGGGACAGCAGAGGTGTTCATGTATTTCCTTCCCAATGGGCAGCTCCTGCCACTAAAGGCATCAGGATGCAGAGCCTGTGTCAAAGTGGAGGGCTGGGAATGGGGACTGGAAGGTTCAACCCAATTTCCAGTGGGGAAATTTGGGATGAGAAGGTTTGTGGCTCCTCTGGATGAGCAGGAATAATGGATTCTGTGTAAAAGAGGAGGGAGAGGAGCTGTGAGGACTCAGGTGAGACGCGATGGGTCTGCAGTGGGTTTGCCAGAGGGTTTGGAAAGCTGTGCAGAGCCAGAGAAACAGGGAAAGGGATGTTGGTGCAACACCTCTGGTTATGGGCTCACCATGACTGGAAATAATCCAGTAGCCACCCCCGTCTGGGAGAAAATTTTCTTCTAATCATACCCAGAGCTGGCAGAGCTGGCAGGGGTCTCTCCTCTGAGGGAAAAGCTGCTCCCATCACACCTCCTTCCACCTGGGAAATGACCCATATTCCTCGGAGCATTGCTTTGCTTGGGCATAGGAACCATCCCCTGGTCCAGCAGCTCCTGTGCTGAACAAAACCAGGAGTGAAAGCTCCAGTTATGGAGTCTGGCAATAAAAACACAATCCAGAAATAACCAAGGTGGATTTAGACTGTGAACGTGTGCTGTGAATCCAATTTAAATTGTAAAATGTTTAGGAAGCTGCCTGCTGGTGACAAGGACCTGCCCTGCCCTGCTGCACGGGGAGCACTCCAGGGGATGGCCAGGTGCTGTCACTCCACCTGTGACAAGGACAGCAAGAACTGACCAAAACACTCATGAAAAAATCAGAATGGTAGCTCTGAGGGGTCCAGAGGCTGTTTATGTCCTGGAGAATGTGTATCCAACATGGGGCAACAGGGAGATGCAGAAAACAAGATTTGGCTGTGCCCCAAATCCCTGGAGCCACTTCCTCCTGCTGGTTTGGATCCTGCTCCATCACCTGCTGGCACCACATTTATCCCTTCCCATATCCCACAGCAGGGGAGTTGGAACTGGATTCTCTTTCAGGTCCCTTCCAACCCAATCCACTCTGCAATTCTGGGATCACTTCACAGGCCCACAAGGGGTGAGGTGAGGCCAGGACGCCGCGGTTCCAATCCCAGAGGACTCCCCACGGCTCCCAATCCCTTTATCTCGGGATCAAGAAGCTTTGGGGCCGCATCTGCCAGCCTTGTGCTGGTGGCATCACTCTGCTGCTGAAGCAGCAGGATGGGGCCGCCCGTGGGAGTGGGACAGCACTGATCGTCCACCCCGAAAAAAACATCCTGGGATCAAACACGCTGATGTTCCTCCCTGTCCCGTGGGGTGCGGTCCCCACGGCTTCCACCATCCCACGCCAGCATTTTCCAGCCTTGCAGCCCCCCCGGGTTAACCCGGGAGCATCCTCCTCCCTTCCTTTGCCTCCCTCCCTTCCCTCCCCTCCTCTCCCCGTCTCGGCGCTCGCCCCCGCCGGCATCCACCAGCCTCTTTCAGGTACCTCGGAGCTTTTAATTGAAAGCAGCCGCCGCTGCTCACAAAACACGCCGAGACCCGGGAGCCACTCTGAAGCCTGACTCAGGATGGGGACCCTGCCGGCGCGACGCGGGGCGACAGATAATTAAAGTGACAATCGCGGGGGATGCAGCGATGCCTCCCCCGAGGATGGCGCGGCAGCATCGGGCGAGTCGTGCCGGGCCGGTGGCTCCTTTTTTGGCCACCTCCAGCCCGGCTACGCGGCCACCTCCACCTCCCGAGCCGGGTTTGAAGTCCCTCGGGTGCCGTCGGTGCGGGACAAACAGGCAGGGCTTGATCGCTGGAGGCTCGGGGTGTTTAAACGCGGGAGTAGAATCGAGAGCCGTGTGGGAGCGTGAAGACAGATGGGCTAAAATTTCTGAATGCTCATGAAAGATTCAGGGGCGTCACTTGTTAAATTTAATTGGGAGAAACCCGACTCGGCGCCTGACTGCACGGTTTGGTGGCTTTTGCTTAAGAAGTCAAGTGACAAGCTTGTCGTCTGTGTTTTTCCCCTTCTTTCCTTCCCTTCTCTTCCTCCCGCCTGCTTTTCCCAGCTCCTGCCGCCGTGAATAATTTGGGGAGGATTATCTCCTGTCTCCTGTTGGGGCGAGCATCACTCCAGGGAGGAGAGAGGTGGGATTTTGGTGATGCTGTCAGCTTGGGATGCAGGAGGTGGGAGTTCAGGTGCTGCTGGGTTTTGATCCAGATCCAGGAAGGGAAGTAGGGTCTTCAATAAATGTCATTTTCCAGCAAAAATTTGGGATTCAATCCCTCTGCCATGGGGCTGGGACACTTTTCTTCCCCACATGAAGACCTGGTGGAAGAGGGAGAGGTGACAAAACCCCTCTCCTAGGCAGGATCTCCTCTGGAGCTGAGTTTTCCAGAGGCTGGAGGAAAGTTGTGTGCGAACAGGGGTGACAATAAAATTTAATGGCTTCTTCTCCTGGGGGATTTTCAAAGTGATGGGTGTTTTCAGTGACTGATTCTTCTTTTTTAAAAAAGGAGATTCCAGGAGGGAATCATCCCTCCAAAAGCCGATTTCTGTGCTCGTCGTGGCTGCCTCTGCTTCCAAAGAGAAAAGCAGTCCCTGCTGGGGGGTCAATTCATCTCCTGTGAACTTTGATGTCTGCAGGAAAGCAGATGAATCACACTTGAAAATTCCTGCTTCTCCCAGATGACTCCAAGAGAAGCTGGAGTGACTCCCCAAGGTGTTCTCCTGCTCCACAGATATCCTCGGAGAGGTGATGTGGACCCTCCCCACTCAGCTGTGTGGCATCCCGGTTGTCACCCCTGTTTGCACACAACTTTCCTCCAGCCTCTGGAAAACTCAGCTCCAGAGGAGATCCTGCCTAGGAGAGGGGTTTTGTCACCTCCGCCTCTCCCACCAGGTCTTCATGTGGGGAAGAAAAGCATCCCAGCCCCATGGCAGAAGGATTGAATCCCAAATTTTTGCTGGCAAATGACATTTATTGAAGCCCCTACTTCCCTTCCTGGATCTGGATCAAAACCCAGCAGCACCTGAACTCCCACCTCCTGCATCCCAAGCTGACAGCATCACCAAAATCACACCTCTCTCCTCTCTGGCTGGGTGGGAATGGGAGCTCCTGGATAAATGATGGGAGCAGTTTGGACCCTGCCAAGTGGCCTGGTTATCGCTTCAAATGCACCAACCATGTGGGCCTTTTTAATGGGATTTGACCCATATCCCTTTTAATGGGATATGACCCTTTTTAATGGGATTTGTCTGGTGGGATCTTTGAGCCTAAAGGGGAATTATTCCTGGTGTTTTATGCTTTGAAAAGTACAAAATACACTCATCTTTCCATGTAACTGTCCGTCCATCCATCCATCCATCCATCCACAGAATCATGGAATGCTTTGGGTTGGAAGATACCTTCAAGATCACCCAGTTCCAACCTCCTGACACGGTTCCAAACCCTGTCCAATGTGAACTTGGACACTTCCAGGGATGGGGCAGCCACAGCTTCTCTGAGAATTCCATTCCAGGGCTCCCCACCCTCACAGGGAATAATCCTTTCCCAATATCCCATCTCTCCCTGCCCTCTGGCATTGTGAAGTCATTCCACCTTGTCCTGGCTTTCCAAGATTATGAAATGGGTTTATGGAATGAATTTCCTCTTTTATGAGTCTCAGTCCACAATTCCAGGGCCAAAAAAGTGGCTTTGGATGAACATTGGGATGTGCTGGAGTGCCCCTGTGTGGAGAGGCTTGGACAGGAGCCTGGAGTTTGGACACAGAATTGGATTTTTGCTCGGCTTTAGGTGCTAAATTCTCACATGCTCTACTTTGAGAGATCAGACTTGGTACCAAAATCTTCACACCAGGTTTGTGGGACAGCTCAAGTCACCCAAAATTTCACCTGAATGGCGCTGATTTGGGTTTAGGGAAACCCCACAGAGTGTTCACTTAGTGAACATCTCACTAAGCTGGGTCAGGGGAGGTTTAGGCTCAGTATTAGGAAAATTTCCTTGCCCAGATGGTGGTTGGACACTGGAATAGGCTCCTCAGGGGAGTGACCACAATCCTAAGCCTGATGGAGTTCAAGGAGTGTTTGGACAATGCCCCCAGGCACAGCGTGGGGTTTTTGGGATGTCCTGGAGGCCAGGAATTGGTCTGGGAGATCAGTGTGAATCGCTTCCAGCTCAGGATGTTCCATGATTCCATGAAATAATTTCTTTTTGTCATTTTCCTTCACCATGAGCTTTCCCTTGAATGCATTCCTGGCTCCTCAGGACCATCCCATGAACATCCAGCATCCTCAAAAGCTGAAGGGACAGAAATTAAAGTGCTGCCTCCTTCTTGCCACTGTTAATTACCCCTTCATTAACGACTTGCATTTCCAGCATCCACTGGTCAAGCTGGTCAAGCTTTGCATTTGGATTGTGGAGATGTGGTTCTGCTCTGAGAGAAGTTTCATCAAACCCAGATGTCAGCACAGAGCCAGATTCCCACAGCTCCAGGATGACTCAGGTGCAGTTTCACAGGGATCCGAGTTCTGGCTTTGAATTTCTCAGGATGAGGATGCACATTTGAACAAAATAAAAGGGTGGAATTAATTTATCACGGCTACCCCAGTGAGGAGCGGGGAGTTTGTAATTAAAAAAAATCTGTCTTCTTGTGCTCATCCTGCCACAGGTCTCCTCTCTCCACGGGACCTCCTGGGGAGCCTCTCCGAAATCCTTGGAATGGCTCCTCAGAGGGAATTCCCAACACATCCTCATGCAAAAACAGGGAGGGGATTCTGCCCCTCTGCTCCCCTCTGGTGAGATCCCACCTGGAATGCTGCCTCCAGCCCTGGATTCCCCAGCACAGGAAGGACATGGAGCTGTTGGAGTGAGTCCAGAGGAGACACCAAGGTGATCAGAGGGATGGAGCAGCTCTGCTATGAGGGAAAACTGGGAGAGTTGGGTTTGTTCAGCCTGGAGAAGAGAAGCTTTGGGGGTGACCTAATTCTGGCCTTCCAGGACCCAAAGGAGGTGACAAAAAAGATGGAAAGAATTTTTTTACAAGGGATGGAGTGACAGCTTCAATGGCTTCCAATGGCTTCCAGTGCCAGAGGGTGGGTTAGATGGGACATTGGGAAGAAATTCTTCCCTGGGAGGGTGCTGAGGCCCAGAAATGGAATTCCAAGAGAAGCTGTGGCTGTCCCAATCCCTGGAAGTGTCCAAGGCCAGGCTGGATGGGGCTTGGAGCAACCTGGGATGGTGGAACTTGTCCTTGCCCATGGCAGGGGGTTGGACTGGAAGATTTTTAAGGTCGTTTCCAACCCAAACCATTCCATGATTTCATAAAAAAAAAGGTTCAGTGCAGTGCAGAGAACATCAGAGAACATCATTGCCTTTGGAGTCAATCCCAGCAGCAGCCAGGGATGCTCCTGGATTTGAGTTCTGCTGGCAAAAGGGAAGAATTTCTGTGCAAGATCCCAAACAAAAAAAGCAACTTTGTCTTTTGAACACTGCCAGGGATTGTCTCTGTACCTGTCCTTTGTTTTCTTTTTTTAATTCTTTGTCCCCCAGAACAAGGAAAAACAACCTTCCTTCTTCTCTCCATCAGCAAAGGAGGGGCAAAGGGAGGAAAATAATTATAAAAGGAAGAAAAATGCTCCCCATAATTTTTTGTGTTGACAGTGCAATCTCCAAAAATCCCCTGCTTTGCTTTGATGCAGAATAAAAGAATTTTGAGTGACACAGAGACTTTTCTGTTGTTCTGCTCTCCATTTTTCATCTCAAAAATGCAGCAGTGAAGAGCTTTTTATTCCTGAGTCTCCACCAGGATTTATGGATCTGGAATTCAGGTTCATCCGGTCAGAAGTCAGGGAAACACGGAATTATTTAGGTTCGAAAAGAGCGATTCCAACCATTCCCCCAGCACTGCCAAGGCCACCACTGACCATGTCTCCCAGGGCCACATCCACATGGATTTTAAATTCCTTCAGAGATGAGGACTCCACCACCTCCCTGGGCAGTCCATTCCAATGGCTAGCAACCCCTTCCATGAGGATATTCTTCCTGAAATTGATTTAGGAGATGCTTCCAACACAGCTGGTGCTTTTCAGGGATGTTTTTCTTCTTGTCTTTCGGGGCAAACTACATCCTTTAATTCCAAGGGTGTTTGGTAGAGGAGTCAGGTTGTTGGAATGGGCTGGAGCTCACAGAGGGATGTTCCAGGGATCTCTCCAGGTCAGAAGAGTCCCAGTCTCCTCCCTGCACTGCTCTGCTTCATGGAATCATGGAATCACACTCCAGCTCCCTCATTCCAAGCCCTGCAGTGGGCAGGGACACCTTCCACTCCCCCAGGTTGTTCCAAGCCCTTTGCAGCCTGGCTGTGGACAATTCCAGGGGTGGGGAGTTTCCTACCAAGCTGCAATTCTTGGTATGGGAGAGGCGGGAGTCCTGCTCCAGGGTGTGTCTGTTTTGGATTAATGTCCAGCAGAAATTGGTGTCCAGTGACAGGCAAGGATTCTGCCCCTCTGCCCCGCTCAGGTGAGACCCCACCTGCAGAGCTGCCTCCAGCCCTGGGATCCAACATCAGAGTGGCTGGAGCAGACCCAGAGGAATCCATGGAGATGCTTCAAATGCAGGAGCCCCTCTGCTCTGGAGCCAGGCTGGGAGAGCTGGAGGTGTTCACCTGGAGAAGGGAAGGATCCAAGGAGAATTTGGAGCCCCTTCCAGGGCCTAAAGGGGCTCCAAGAGAGCTGGAGAGGGACCTGGGACATGGACATGGAGTGACACAAGGGGGAATGGCTTCCCCTTGCCAGAGGGTAGGGATGGATGGGATATTGGGGAAAAAATCTTTCCCTGTGAGGGTGCTGAGGGGCTGGAATGGAATTCCCAGAGGAGCTGTGGCTGCCCCATCCCTGGAATGTCTAAGTCCAGGTTGGATGGGGCTTGGAGTGACCTGGTCTATTGAAAAGTGTCCCTGCCCATGGCAGGGGGTTGGACTGGATGGTCTTGAAGGTCCCTTCCGACCAAAATCATTCCATGACTCTGTCACCACCAAAGATGGGACTTAAACCCTTTTCCTGGGAGCACTCATTGAGCAGGATCTGTGGAAGGCTGGGAAAACCTGTCAGGGAGCAGGGCCTGAGCCAGCCCAGGGTCCAGTTTTAAGTTACTGCTGCTTAGGGGCAGAAATAGCTCCTATTAAGTTGCATTTCGGGATTTGGAGCCAGAAGATTGAGGTCACATCCACAGAGCGGGACCTGGTATTTCGTGTCCTCTGCAATTCCAAGATCCCTCCCCAGGAGCCATCCTGGGAATGGCATCCCCCTCCTCCTGCTCTATTGGGACACAGCCTTTTCCAAGGGGGATTTTGCTGCCTGACCTGGCAGGAAAATGTGGATGTGGGAAATGGAAAATTTATCTCCTGCTTCAGTTTCTCTACACGGAGCAAGGGAAGGTTTCCCCCATCCCATAAGGGCTGGTACATCCCACCAGGAGCTGGAGGCAATCTCACTGAACACCAGCATGGAGTTGCTCTTTGAAATCACCCTGTTCTGCATGGAAGGAGAATTCCCCTCCATGGAGAGGGGCCAGGCATCCCTGGAAAGGGATGAGTTTAAAGGTCAGGGATGTGTGTTGGACCCAGACCAAAATCCTTTTCCCTCAACCACCTGCTCTTGCTAGAAATTGTCTCCCTGCCTCCCTGGTTCTCATCCAGCCTCACCCCGGAACCCAATTCCAAGGGCATTCTGGGATATCTGAAACGTCAGGCCAGGATCCTCCTGCTGATTTCTACGTGGATGAATCCCACTGCAAAAACCCCTCTGGAAGTGCTTTTCCCACCTCCCCAGCCAGAAGAAATGATGGCAAAAATTTCCAGGGTTTAAAGGGTTCAGGGAAGTCTGATGTCCTCAGACTGTGAGATTCATCTCCACAAGGAATTGATTTCAGGCAGGGATTGGAAGATCCTTGTCAGTGGACAACGTAGCAAAAGGGGAAACCTTAAAACCATGGAATGGTTTGGGTTGGAAAGGACTTTGAAGATCATCTTATTCCAACCCTCCACCACGGGGGACACCTTCCACTACCCAGGTTGTTCCAAATGCTGTCCAGCCTGGCAATGGGATGGGGCAGCCACAGCTTCTCTGGGAATTTTGTGCCAGGGCCTCAGCACCCTCACAGCCAGGAATTCCTTCTCAATATCCCATCTATCCCTGCCCTCTGGGGGTAGCCATTCCCCCTTGTCCTGTCACTCCATCCTTTTTCCCAAGTCCCTCTCCTGCTCTCCTGGAGTCCCTTCAGGCACTGGAAGGGGCTCTGAGGTCTCTCTGGAGCCTTCTCTTCTCCAGGCTGGGCATTCCCAGCTCTCCCAGCCTGGCTCCAGAGCAGAGGGGCTCCATCCCTGGGACCATCTCCGTGGCCTCCTCTGGAATTTCTCCAGCAACTCCACATCCTCCTGATACTGGAGGCTTCTTGCTCATCCTCTGCTTTTTGGGCTCATTTCCACACAGTCACAACAATGCTTTCCTCATCCAGACATACCCTGGGATCGCTTTTCCTATTTCTCACTGCTCCTGAAGGGATTCTGATTTTTGGGAATTGCACTGCTGTCATTGCTCTGCCCAGATTTCTTCTCTTTGCTCCCCTCATGACACATGAAGAGAATTTAGGGTGTCCTGGGAATTGTGTCCGTGCATCTCTGTGGCTGTGATGCAGAAGGATGGATAATCCCTCTCCTAATCATCCTGAGGTGAATTCATGCCATCCATGGAGCTCTGTGTGCCCATTCCTTGGTTTTCCAAACCTCTTTTACAGGGAAGAGGATATCCAGAGCTCCAGGGAGCTCTCGGGAGCTCTGGGGAGCTTTGGGGACTTCCAGGCATCAGTAACAGCCCCGAGCTTCCTGAATTCTTCCCTCTTCACCTCTTGCCATCTTCCTCTCCTTACAGCTGTGTCAGAGGGCTCCAGAGGTGGCCATTCCCGTGGAAGCAGCCACTTGAATTTCCCCCCTTTCCCTCAAAGTGATTTTTCTCCCACTTCCGCGCAGCGTGCGGAGGGAATTTTCGCACCCGTAAACACTTTGCGCCGCTGGCTCCCGGCTAATTGAGTCTGACAGTTCGTGTAGTCAGCAGCTGAATGGTGTCACTGGGAATTAGGCTGCCGGGATAGACTGCCAGGAGCAAATTACTTTGTCACTTCTCAGCTGACTCGAAAATATGGGGCTTTTTTTTTTTTTTGCCTTTTTTTTTTTTTTTTTTTTTTAATTCTCCTTTTTATTTTTTGATTTTGTTCCCCAGGTTTCAGTTTAGTTTTGGGGGTTTTGTGTGAGAGCGTTTGAAGCCCCCCCTAAACCCCAGCCTGGTTTGTTTAAGGAGCATTTTCTTGTTGGTAACAAACTCCTCTCCTCCTGAACCCCCCCTGGAAATGTTTATGGAGCGGGTTCTGAAAATGATTTTTAAAGGGAATCCAGGGGGATTGAAGGGAAGTGACTCAGAGAGTGGGAAAGGGATTAAACAGACCCCTCCTCCTCGCTGTGGTATCCATCCAATGTCATGGATCCATCACTCATCCCTCCACCTCTACTGGGCAGCTTCCATTTGTTTGTTCATCTCCCTGACGTGTTCCTTTTGCTGTGCAGTATTCCAGGATTGTGTCCAGTTGCCAACTGGTTATCCATCATCTGTCTGTGGGGTGTCTCTGGTCCATCCTTATTTGTCTGTTTGCTGAGTTTATCCCTTTACCCTTTCCCAAATTCCTCCCATGGTGCCATGATCCCATGTTGGGACAGTTGTCAAGCTCTCCAATCATCCCCTTTCGAGGTCCTGTTGGAAAATTGTTTGTTGGAAAGTTGTTGGATGTGAAAAGCTGTTGTTTGGATATTCTGCATCTCCTGGTGGCAATGCAATTCCAGCCTCTCTGAAAAAAACAAGAATGGGTGGGATTTTAACCACTCAAAACCAGGTAACTCCTGAGGTGACAGAGCCAAGCCCTGCTTCAATGTCACATTGATGCCAGCCCGGGCTCTCGCAAACTCTGTCGCCTGCCACAATCATGTCCAATAGGTTGTTTCCCTGAAGACATTCCTCTGCTTCCATGCCAAGCCTTGGAGTGCCACCCAGACCAGCTCAAGGCCAGGGGAGAAAGTCATGGAGCAACTTCCCAGCTCCACGTGACTGGAAGTGAAGAAGAGCCCTGGACCAGGTTCATCCAGCTGGAACACTTTTCTGGGGAAGATCCAGAATTTTGGTTCTATTAAATTAATCCTGCACTGGAATGGCTTTTCATCCAGGTGGGAATGAGGGAAGGGTTGTTTCATCTGATTTTTGGGGATTTTTTGGTGATGTTTTCATAAAAGACATTTCCACTCCCTGATGTTTCTTCATCCTTAGCCCAGCACCGCTCGTGCATCGCTGCTCCGGGGACAATTTGCATTTTTCCAAGTGTGATCCCACTCCCTAAAAATCGTGACTTCACATTTACGGTGACAAAACCACACTTTTTTAATGATTATCACCAGTGCAACATCTCCCCCCAGTCTCCATTCCTGTCCTCCTGGGGCTGAGGGTACTCTAAATGTTCCTGTCTTATATCCTCCAATACTTTGGATTTGTGAGTCACTGTTCTAAATTTTATAGGAATCTTTTATTAAAATCTTTAATTTAAGCTGTCAATTAAATTTAAATGCTGTTAAACCTTTAGGCTTAAACTGCTGGTCAAGCCCAGGGCTCAGTTTAACAACAAGGTTTGGTCTGAAGCTTGCGCCTCAATGGGATGGTTTTCCTTATTCCTTTTTATCCTTACCCTTTTCCTTGCACTCCCCAACACCTCTCTTTGCTCTTCCAGGGAGTCATTTCCTATTCCTCAGTTCCTATTCCAAAGCCTGGAGCACCTGAACACCAATATTCCCTAGCAGAGAGGAACCCAGTGGGCAGAACCTTGCAGCCAGGTCCTGCTGCAAAACAAGGAAAACCGGGATAATCCCACCTGGAAGAGACTTTGCACAGCCAGGCTCATCCTGAGCACATGGCAGAGATGCTGCAGGAGGTAAATCCGCCATGGAAACACCAACTCTGGCTCTGCTTCCCAACAATAAATCCAAGTTTAATCCTCAAATTGCCTGGGCCTCCTTCCTGCCAGGCTCTGGCTCCTGCACAAATTGTCCATCAACCCTAAGTAGGATTTCTTGGCCACATGAAAAAAGAGGCCCCACAGCTGCCATGGAATGATGCAAATAAATAAAAGGATGGTGGGCTCCCTCTGGATGTTTTTGGCCAGGTCCTTTTTCATGGATGCTTTGGGAAGAGGCCACTATCCACCCAGCCTGTCAGGATGGATCCTCTTGATCCCATTTAGCTGGAGCTGGGAGCTCCCACCCTTGTTTTGGGGAAGAAACCACAATTTCTGCCCATTCCAGTGGATTGTGGACTCCTGGCTGGTTAGCTGGGTGTTCCAAGATCTGGAACACCTAAAATCCTGGAATGGTTTGGATTGGAAAGGACCCTAAAGATCATCCAACCTCCTCCCACTATCCCAGGTTGCTCCAAGCTCCATCCAACCTGGCCTTGAACAAGTCTGGATTTGTTTCCCAGACCAGACAGTTTTGTTGGAGTCTCAAAAGGAGCTGGCTGTCCTCCAGGATGCTCCAAGCCTTCCCACTGGTCCTTCAGGTGCAAAGAATCTTGTCTAGATTGCTGGGAGAAGGGAAAAACCGGGAAGATCATCCCATCCAAAGCAGGAATTTTGTCTTTGCCCACTGCCTGCCCAGGCAGGAAGGTCATGGTGACCTGATCCCTGGGAATCTGAGAAGGTGGATAGGGATTCTGCCCCTCTGCTCTCCTCTTGTGGGATCCCATCTGGAATGCTGCATCCAGCTCTGGTGTCCCAGCACAGGAAGGACATGGAGCTGTAGGATTGAGTCCAGAGGAGGCACCAAGGTGATCAGAGGGATGAAGAGAATCTGGAAAAGCTGGGAGAGTTGGGAATGTTCAGCCTGGAAAAGACAAGTTTCAGGGTGACTTAACTGTGGCCTTTCAGGACCTGAAGGAGGTGACAAAAAAGATGGAAAGTGTTTCCAATGATTTGGAGTGATGGGACAAGGGGAAACGGCTTCTCACTGACAGGGAGTAGGATTAGATGGGATACTGGGGAGAAAGGAAGTTTGACAGATGGAAGGATGAGCCTGATGGCTCCAAAATGGAGAAGACATCCCTGAAAAGCAGCATCCTGAGGGATTTGTGGGCGCTGACCTTGTTTATGCAACTGCCATAGGCAAATCCAATCGAACCATGAATTTTGGTCTCTAATTCCTCTTGGAAGGGGTGGAATGACATGAGGAGAATGAAGGATATTTCACAAATCCGGCAAAGTTTGGGTGTTCCTCAACTGCTCCTACAGAGCAGAACCTTTCATCTTTCCAAGATTCCTTCTAATTTTGTCGGCCACATTTTCCTTTCCAGCGCTCAGGGATGGAGGCACCTCTGGCTCCAGGGAATGCTGACGTGAGTGGTGGGTGCTCAGAGCTTCCTGGGACCCACGGAAGGGATGGTTTGGAGATTGCATGACCTTGGAAGGGGAAGAACAACTCCTGTCAAGAGGAGGGCTGTGTTTTTTGGGAAAGAGCCAAAGGAAAACTGATCAACGGAGCACGGGAGAGAAAATGAGACACCCAGAATAGCTCCGTGTCTGGTTCTGTGCCTTGCTGGGAAAGCCTGAACATCCACAGGATCTTCCCTCCTTCCTGGCTGCTTCACCATCCCCAGGGGCTCTCCTGATGTGCCAAGGTCATGGGACCCTGTGACGAGGCCGTGGTCCCTGGCAGATGCAAGAGCCTGGGAGAGCAATCCCTGGGGAAGAACCGAGCCCAGGCCAAGCTTTTAAATGGTATTTTTCTTATCAGGAGGATTGATCCTCATAAATTTGTGTGGAGGGCAGTGTGGAATCTGCATCTGGGTTTTAAATGTGCCCATCCTTGTGGTGTTCTGCCCCACAGAGCACCTGATTTTCCCTCTGCAGGGGAGCAACCTCTCCACATGGAATTTTCTCCCCCCTTTTTGCTCCACTTCCCCTATTTCTCACAAAATCCTTGTAGTGCCCTGCACATTGCAGGGAGTTTTGGGGCTCCGTGTCCTGTTAAACTCAGATTTTGCAACAAGCCTTGTTCCTTCCACTCAAAATAATTCCCTGTGCACCAAATGAATTGGGGAGGGATGGGGGGAACAGGGACTTCGTGGGACAGAGCCAACATCAACCCTGGATAAAAAGTCCTGCCCAGAAAGAAACAGGAAGTTTTGAGGAATGATTAGCAGGGAAAATTAAGAAAAAGTTACCCCCAGGGCAGGAATGGGAAGCACCCCGGGGCTGTCTGGGCTCCTTGGCTTTGTTTATTCCTGGGACTCTCCCGGCTGGGGCCTCCAGGCGATGAGTTCCTCACTTCACAGTTTTGGGAGCACATGTCATGGTTGAGGTTCATTAATCTCCCCCTGCCAGCGTCCTTGATGAGTGATTTTAATTTTGCTGCCTCTCGGGTTACCCTGAGACGTGTGGAGGTTTAAAAACATCCCCGGGTTGGGGCATTTTGACTTTCCCGTTTAGGACTGAGGTGCAGCCTCTCTGAGGGTGGATCCTACTCCTTCACTCTGCGGCTGTGATGGCAACACAGGGAGATCTCAGACCCCTGAGAACCAGTTTTTGCATAGGAGCAGCCTTGGAGGAGACTTAAAGGTCACATCTGATGGAATTCTGCCCTGTTTGCCACCGCTGATGGCTCTGAACATCCTGTTCGGAGTGAGGAAAGGGCTCTTACACACGAGAAGCAGCAGCATCCTCTAAAGACACAGCAGAGCCAGCCCTGTCCCAGAAAACTTCATCCTTGTCCTTCATCCCCTTGAATTACAAGCACACATGAATCCCTGTAGGGCCACAGCCACATGCAAAAAACCAGGAGCCGTCTCTCTCTCTCCTCCCTCTGCTCAGGCACACTCGTTTTCCTAGGAAAATCCCTCTCTTTGGGTTTCTTCAGCCTCGCAGCCTTTAGGGGTCACTCCTAGCAAGATTTCCATCATTTCCCTGCAGCCTCACGAGGTGGAAATGTCCTGGAAGAGCCAGCGGTGGCATCAGGACTCCTGGTGTCCCAGAGTGCCTTGTGCTGAGTATTCCCAGTTTCCTGTGGCTTTACCTGGGCATGATCCTGCCCTTCTCTTCTCCTGAGGAAGGAGGAAGATAGAAGCTGCATCCTCCCTGGCTCCAGAAGGTGAAGGATGAACAACCCAGGGTATTTAACGCTGGTGTAATTTTGGGATGAAAAACCTGGCAGTGCCGCTCTAAGGACATCCCAAATTCCATCTCCGTGCTGCGCAGCTTGAGATGGGCTCAGTGAAGAGGGATGAACTGGCTGGGAATGGGAATAACAGCAGGGATCATGCACCTTTCCCAGCATGACATGAGGGCAGGGATTTGTCTGCTTTATCCCCTCTGTGGCTGCCATTTGCTACAGCCAGAGTGACGATTCCAGCAGTGGGAGACAATGTTCCTGGGCAGTGGAATTTGATCACCTGCTCTTTTCCACTGGGCCCAGGCCAGAACATTCCATCTGTCTCCAGGAATTTGGGATGAGGGTTCTGCTCTGAACTGCCTTATCTGGTTGAAGATATCCCTGAACTTGAAGGGGGACCAACTCGTTCCAAGCCCCATCCAACATGGACTTGGACACTTCCACAGGTGCAGCAGCCACAGTTTCTCTGGGAATTCTATTTCAGAACCTCACCATCCTCCCAGGGAAGAATTTCTTCCCAATATCTCATCTATCTCTGCCGCCCTGGCAGTGGGAAGCCATTCCCCCTTGTGCTGTCACTCCAGGCCCTCATCTGAAGTCCTTCTCCAGCTCGTCTGGAGCCTCTATAGGCACTTTAGGGTCTTTTCTTCTCCAGGTGAGTATTCCCAGTCCTCCCAGCCTGTCTCCAGGGCATTCTCTATCCCTGCACATCCTCCCTCCCGAATCATAAAGAAAGAAAGAAAAAACCAGGAAGTTTTGAGGAATGATTAATGGAGAAAATTATGATTAGTGGGAAAAACCCGCTAATCCCATAACCCTCAGGAAATGGTTATCACCCTTGGAAAAGCAGTTCCCATCCTGGGAAGGCAACATTCCCAGAGGCACAGCCCTCAAAACAGCCAGAGGTCCCCTCCAGCTCCCAAACTTCTGGCTCCAGTGATGTCAAAGGGGTTGTCAGGCACAGAGGGATGGCAGGAGAGGAAGAGGATGCAAAGCCAGTGTTTGCCTTGGGATCCCCATTGACTGGATTTCCTGGACAGCCCAAAAGCCCAAATAAAGGGAATTGTTCAATAATGAGAAACAGACAATTGGACTCTACCAAGTGTCAGAGCCAGACACTTCCAGCAGCAGCCAGTGGCTGGCTCAGGATACCTACTTGCTCCCAGAGGAGAAGTGGCTGTGGAACAGGGAAAGGTCAGGAAAACTGGTGCTGGCAACAGTTTGCCAAGGATAATTTGGGCTGCCCCAGGCCCTGAAAGTGAGACAGTGGCTCCTGGCAGAGCTCCAGGCCTGGCACAGCAGCACTGGAGTGTGAAGGCTCTGGCCGGAGGGATATCCAAGGGCTGTCCATGCATCCTTGATGTGGGATACAGGATGGTGTAGCCATGCATGTGTAGGAATGGTGAGATGGGAGATCCAGCAGCCTGGAAAAGGGACAGGCAGCACTTAAAACCCCACTGCCACATCCCTGGAAGTGGCCAAGGCCAGGCTGGATGAGGTTTGGAGCAACCTGGTCTAGTGGAAGATATCCCTGCCCATGGCAGGAGGGTGGAACTCTGTGATTTTGAAGGTCCCTTCCAACCCAAATCATTCCATAATGATTATATGGAAAGCAGGGAGATGGAGGGACGTGGTGAGCTCTGATTTTCTGTCTCCCAGTGTTGCAGTGACCCTCAGTGCCACTCAACTCTCCCCTCCAGATGAGAGATTTTTGTCCTGATCCCACAGCCCTCTGCTGTTGAATGGCCCAATCAGGTGGAATTCCTGATGCCAGCCCCACCTGTCTCTCCTTAGCTCGGTGTTGGACCCTCTGGCTGTGCTCCTGATAGATTTTGTCCCCCTGGCTGAGCAGGGATCCACGGCTGGAGCCTCGCGCTTCCCTGGGCCAGGTCCCGGCGGTGTAAGCGGATCCCTGCAGCTCAGGGCTTGTTATGTTTCCCAGCACAGTCTGTGCCGGTTAATTTGTACCTCCAGGAATTTGGAGATGCTCCTTCCAGCAGGGAGGCCCCTGGGTAAGACATGGCATCTTCTCTCCATGACGTAAACCCTTCCCGAGCCAAATAGCTCCGCGCTCCAGCACGGATCATGGAATCACTTAAGCTGGAAAACTCCTTTAAGACCATCACGTTTCCTGCTGCAAAACTGCACCTTGAAACCTTCACCTTTCTCTACCCTGGGGATGTAAAACTTCATTATGGAGGTGCAGGAATGGTGGGAATAATGCGAGTGGCTCGTGGTTGGGGTGCTTCCTTTCGGATAACTCCGTGCTCTAGTGGATCTCCCTCTGCAGGACCACGGGCAACCCTGGGGGAAGCCCGTGGGTGGGGGCTGAGGTCCCAGCAGGAGGTGGGGATGCATCAGGTGTCAGCCCTGGGTGCCAGCCAAGGTGTCTTCTAACAGCACCCCGGGGACCTGGTGCTGCCCTCGGGGCGAGGGAGCCAAGCAGTCCCAGGGTGAGGTGACCTCAGGAGGGGAGGAGCAGCTGGGGGACAGGCAGGAGACATTTGAGAACCAGCTCCCTGCACCCCAGGAGGCCCTGGCCGAGATGCAGCTGCCAAGCAGGTCAGGAAGGATGGGCACCTCCCCTCTGCAGCACTGGGAAAAGACCAGAAGGGTTTTTGTATGGCTTGGATTAATGTGCGGGGGTCTGGAGGATGGTTTGGAGCAGCTTTCCCCCTGAGGTCAGGCACATGTTAGGTTTGGAGCCTGGGTTTCCCTGCAAAGTCCCTCAGATTTCCCCACAAATCTGGGATAATCTCCTGCTCTTTGCAATTCCCTGAAAATAAGACCCGAATGTTCCTCCTTTTTCTGTTTTCTTCTCCCGCCATCCCTGACTTGTGTGTGTTCAACAGGGTCCACCTGAAGTGCTGATGTTTCTCTGCCAAGGCCTTTCTTGTCACTCCAAAGGTTTTTATCCTCATCCCATTTCCTGTTTTTCTCCCAGTCAGTATTCCTTCCTCCATGAGATAAATCCAAAGTTTCTGTAGAATCATAATAATGGAATCGTTTGGGTTGGAAGGGACCTTTAAAGTTCATCTAACTCCAAAACCCAAACCCTCTTGGCCTCAATTAAGTTGTTCAAGAAATCATGGAATTATTTGGGTTGGAAGGGACCTTAAAAATCATTTTGTTCCATCCCTCTGGCATGTCCCCCTGCAGGAACACCTTCCACCCTTCCACTATCCCAGGTTGCTCCAAGCCCTGTCCAGCCTGGCCTTGAGCACTTCCAGAGATCCAGGGGCAGCCACAGCTTCTCTGGGCAATCTGTGCCCGTGCTTCACCACCCTCACAGGAGGATTTTTTCCTGATATCCAATCTAAACTTACTTTCTGACAGTATTAAACCATTCTCTCTTTTTCTGTCATTCCAGGCCCTTGTAAATTGTTCCTTTCTGTCTTTTTGTAGATCCCTTCAGGTACTGGAAAACTGCAATTAGGTCACCCCAAAATCTTCTCATTTTCTTGTTTTATGATTATCCAGACCCTCCCATTCAAGATTTCATCAGGGTTAAACCAAGCACCAGATGAATTACTCCTGTCTCCTTCTGCAGGAGCATCCCCATCATCCCATCCTCAGACTGGAATTCTGTGGAGGTTGTTAATTATGGCTACAATTCCCCCTGGAATAATGACTTTTCCCTGTTCCCTCAGCGCTCCTTTGTGTTCCCACATCACCCTCCACCCCAGCAGCATCTCTCTCCAGCAGGGAAGTTTAAAATCCAGGTCTCCTGAAGGAAGTGGAATCGCAAGGGTCATTTTCGCCTCTGCAGATGCTAAATCGTGCTCTGCTGACTGCTGGAAAACCTTTCCCTCCCCCTCCCAATCCATGCAGAAGTTTTGCAACAGCAGCAAATCCCTTGATAACCCGCCTGTGCTGGAAGCAAAGCCCTCCCCAACTCAGCGCACCAAGAAGTGCAGAACATCAGCTTCCCTGATATCCCTCTGTTTCCCTCTTTTTCTCGGGAGCTCCAGGCAAGGGACAGACTTCTGAGCCGGGCTCTTTCTTCAGGTCCTAATTCAGGGCCCTTTGCAAAAGGATTAGTTTCTGTTTGAAGGGGTTTTTTTCCTGCTCCGGGGTAGTATCCAGGCAGGAGAAGCCAGCTAAGGGAGAGAGGAGCCTCACAGAGTCCATTTCTGCTCCCTTTTCCCAGTTAAACTGTCAGCCTGGGATGGATCTGTGGGGCCAGGATGTTGGACCCAAGATGTTCTCTCTACTCTTCTCTGAGGGTTGATTTGGGGCAGGTGTGAAGAAAAGTGGGGACTCAACATATCTGTACCTCACCCACTTCCTGCTGACTTTCAGGTCCCTCCACACCCTCTCACCCTTCATTTTTCCCTGGATGGGACTAATCCATCCCCATTGTTGCTTTTCTATTTCCAGCCCCTATCAACAGTTCCCTGACCCTGGTGCCAAGTGCATGGTCCAGCCCATTTCAGTGCTTCCAAACTTCCTCACATCCCAAATCCCAGTGGCTCCATCCACATGGCCTCTTGGGACAGCTCCAAAATCCCTTTTGGGAACAGCACCATCCAGCCGTGGTGCCAGAGATTTTATCCATAGTCCCTGCTGCCCAAGCATCTTCCATGCTTTGCAAGCCAGGCTTCTCACTTCTTCCAGCAGAGAGAGATCTCAATGTTCTTGGGCACAGCACATGGTCTCGTGTTAGTTCTCCACGGATCTCCATCCACAAGATTAAATCCAGTCGTGAATCCATAAGTTGATCCATGAATCTGTAAGTTGATCCATGGCTTGTTTTTCCTCATTGTTGGCTTCTGGTGGAAACTCCTGGCTCGAAGCCTTACATCCAGACCTTGTGCTAGTTTAGGATAAAGGGTTGAATTTCCAAGGATAGGCCTGTAGATGCTAAACTGGGTGTGAGAAACTCCACTTCCATATTTTCCAGAGGCGTCTTCATCTGGTCTCTTATGTTTAGTGCACGGACTGTTCTTATCCAAAGGAAAGTCCTGCAGAAGGGTTTGATGGAGTCTGGGATCATCATCCCAAGGATGAGCTTGAAGGAGCAGGAGAGAGAGACACCCCTCTCACAACAATTCCATGGATTCCACAGTGGAGTGTTGCTTGTGCTTTCCTGCTGTTTTGTCCCGGATCCTCTGTCCTTCCACATTGTCCCAATGATCTCAAGCATTCCCAATCCCACGGAGTCCTCCCAAGGAGGGAGGGCTGTCTGGCTGCTATTCTGGCCTTGCCACTTATGGATCCATGGTTGGACTCGGTGATATTAGAGGTGTTTTCCAGCCTAAAGGATTCAGTGATTTCCATGGTGATTCCTGTTTCTTCTCCCACATTGTTCCCAGGTTTTTAGTGCTGGTGGGAAGCAATTGTTACAATCCCAAAGCTTCTCCAGGGTCACCACCAGCCATGTCTCCACTCTCCCACATTCACACCCTTAATCCATAGCACAAAATCACGGAACCTCCTGAACGGGGAGGGTCCCACAAGGATCACTGAGCCCAACTCTTGGCCTTGCACAGGACAACCCCAACAATCCCACCATGTCCAACTCCATTATAATCTAAATTGCTGGAAGTTTCTGAACTGCCTAAAAGGTTCTACCTTTGGCCAAAACTGCTTTAAACTCTCAGCTCAAACCTCTGCGGCCCCACAACAATTGAGTGGCTCCATCATCAGGTGAATGTTTTCCCATTTCCATCCTGCCCAAAGGGAAGAAGCCTCCGGCTCTTATCTTTGAACAAACCTTCCAACACCCTGTGGAATTTCCTTTCCTCCCTCCACAGCTTGTGCCTGGCTCTTCCTGCTCTCCAGCTGAGGTGAGTGCAGCCTTGGGTCAAGTGTAATCATTTTTATAGAGCTGGGGATCAATAACTGCTGGAGAGAAATGCTGTGTGTCAGAGTCCCCTCGGATCCTGGAAAACCAAAGGAGCACTACATGGAAGAGCACTTACTGTATTACTGCTGCAGGGAGATGGAGCTCCGTGCCAGAGGCTTGGCAGGGCTTTGGAAGTTCTGGAGGGATTCATGCCCAGCTTCTCTGGGAATAGGCAGAACATCCCTACCCTGCACAGCCCTTCCTTCTTCCCATCTTTCCCAAGGAACATCTGTGTTTTACAAACACCAGCTGCAAGAACACCTGGGAATCAGTGGCTTTATCCCAAGCTGATGGATAAAGCAAGGAGAACACGGATACACATAGGTTTAACACCATTCTGCCCCAAAACTTCTCTTTGGGAAGTTTTTTTTTTATGGTTTCTGGTTTTTATTGCCTTTTTGGGTCTGCTCTGTTGCTGTGGGCTGCTGGAAAAGCTGGAATTTCCAGGGATAGACACCTAGATCCAATCTCTGCAAAACCCTTTGGGACAAGGTGTTGGATAAATGTCAACAGAAAAACTCTGGGAATAATCTAAGCTGGTGAAAAGTTCTCCTGGGGTGGAACCAAACTTAATTTGGGTAATTGGTGGCTTGAAGAGCAGGAAGTGGGGATGAGATGGAAATGCCATCAGGGGACAAGTGTCCCTGTCCTCTCACATGACACTTCCTTGGTGCACCATGGGTGATCTGGGGGGTGTTAAGGATGTGTGGGATTTGTCCAAGCATTCCCAGAGCCTTGCCACCTGTGTCTTTTGCCTCCCTCTCCTTTTCCCATCTCTGTCCCCTCTGTAGTTATTCCAGTGGAGCCGGGCTCAGGAGATCACTGAGGGAGATTTCCAAGAGATTCCTGTTCTGCACGGAGAGGAAGAGCTTGTATCCCTTTCCCCACCACATTCATGGATGTGCTCTCCAGACTATCCTGAGGGTGAATCCAGCTTTAGCCCTCCCATGGCCTGGTCCAGCTATATCTGGGAAATGAAAATTGATGCTTGGCTTGGTGAGATGCAGCATCATCACCTCAGTGCAGGAATCCAAGGAATGAGCAATTAGTCACGGATGGGACTGTCACCCATCCCTGGGTACCTTTCTCTCTCTTCCTGGTTTTCCATGGTGGTGGTTTGGTGTCCCTGCAGTGAGAGGGGAGGCACTGGAGAAGCAGAAATCATTTCCAGGTATATTGAGTCTCTTTGGGTCAATATAGGGTTTGCACAAGGGGAGTTTTATAGGACCATCCTTTGGAAATGGAAATTCTTCTCCATACTAAGAGAGATCAGTTCCCAAGCTTTGTCTGCTCCTATCCTGTTACTCCACATATCAGAATCGGGATAGAGTCCTAAAATCCTGGAATAATTTGCATTACAAAGGAACTTCAAAGATCATCTGCAAGAAGCAAAGAGACCTTCAACCAGATCAGGTTGCTCAGAGCCCCATCCAACCTGACTCTGAATTTTTCCAGGGGTGGGGCATCCACCCCCCTGGAATTGTTCCAGTGTTTTTCCACCCTTTCAAAGCAGGAAAGCTTTAGGCAACCTTAATGTTTCAGGTCTGTCTGAGAACTGAATGCACTGACAGGAGTCGAGGTGGGATTGGGAACCCATTGATCCTGTCTCCATCCATTTCTGGAGAGTTTTTCCATTCACCCATCCATACATCCATCAAACCATCTCCAATCCATCCTCTCGGTGCTGCACAGGAAGTTTTGACAGGCGGAGACGGGAAAGTGCCAGATCATCACTTCTGTTACTGTTGCAAATGAATTTTATGGATGGATATTTACATCTGACTTTATGACCCACTGCTTTCTACTAAGGAAAGACATTTCAATCCATAGGAAAGATCTCCAGGGCCATGGTTTTATCAGACAGAAGAAATCTGATCAGAGCAGATCTTCAAGGCTGGAGTTCCACTGGTCCTGTTTCCTTCCCACACCACCATGCAGTGATTTTGGAGGAATTTCCACGCAGATTCCTTGTGCCAGAGGTTTAGCTCCATTAACATGCTTGGATCACAACTGGGAAGGTGCCTCCTCTCCCTCTTTGGCCTCATAAGACCCTTTTAGGACACTTGAACCCTGTACCTGCTCTGACCAAGGCTGGTGTCAGCCATGGATTCATGCCCATGGGATATTTTGCCCATGGGATATTTTGCCCATGGGATATTTTCCCAATGAAATCTTCCTCCCCACCTCTCCCTCTCCTGCTGGATTGGCAGGTAAAGATGGGATCAGTTCCTCCACCTGTGTCCCTAAGCCCCCCTTTCCACCTGGATGGGGCTTTCTGAGTCTGAATCCATCTCCTAAGCACAGGGTGGGTTTCTCCTGCTTGTTCCTCATTTGGTCCTGATTCCCTCATCCCTAGTGCCAATGAGCTCCATATTCCATCTCATCCTTACCTGAGAGAATTTGGTTCTTCCATGATGAAAAAAAAGGAGTAAACTTCATCACCTTCCCTTCTCCTCCTCCTTGCTGGAGCTCAGCTAATGGACATCCAAGTCCTGGCCCCAATCCTGATGGATTCTGGTTGTCCTGAGGAGATCCAGGCTGTGTCCAGGATCCAAACCAGGCTCTGGAGTGGGAGATCTTGTCCCAGGGCATCCTGCCCACACAGTTGTCCCCTCACCTGATGTCCCCAAACCACAGTGGCATTGAGCAGCTCACACCATCCAGCTGTGCTGCTTTAGCATCTCCTCAGCCTCAGTGAGGCACATCTGGGTGCTGTGTCCAGTTCTGGGCTCCTCAGGACAGGAGGGCCATGGAGCTCCTGGAGCAGCTCCAGAGGAGGACAACAAGGATGATGAAGGGACTGGAGCATCCCTGATAAGGAAAGGCTGAGGGAGCTGGGGCTGTTCAGCCTCAAGAGGAGACACAGCTGAGAGGGGACCTCATCCCTGTCTGTCCCTGTCTGCAGGGAGGGCTCAGAGCAGGGCCCAGGCTCTGCTCTGTGGGGCCCAGCAGTGGCACAAGAGGAACAGCAGGGACTGATCCCAGGAAATTCCACCTGAACATGAGGCAGAACTAATTCCCTTGTGCAGTGACCAAGCCCTGAGCAGAGATCAGAGAAGGGCATGGAGTCTCCCTCACTGGAGATATTCCAGAGCCCTCTGGACACAATCCTTCTGCTGGGTGCTCTGGGTTGACCCTGCTTGAGAAGGGAGGTGAGACCAGATGATTCCACTGTGGTCCCTTCCTGCCTGACCCATTCCGTGATTCTGTGGCTGGACATCACTCCAAATCTGGCATGAGCCAGCAGTGACCATGGCCACACCACGGGCAGCTTTGGAGCTGGTGGGGGAGATCCTGACCAGGCTGGGACAGGAATACCCAAACCCACAACCTGCTCTGCAGGCACTGGAAGCAGCAGGAAGCTGAGCACGGCCTCTCCCCCTCGCAGCCTGCAGTTAAATATTGACAAGGGAGGGCTGTTTTTAAGGGATGACTGATTTTATGAGCAATCATCAAGGAACGCGGGGATGCCACGAGCTCATCCAATATCCTGTCTCTGAGAGCATCCCCTCCCAGCTGCCTGGGAGGAAGGAGTCAGCCCCTGTAATGGACACTTATCCAATAATTTGCCAAAGGGGGCAGTTTCTCGCTAACGTCAAGTGGTTTCTGTTTGGCATGTGGCCTGAAACACAGCCCTGACATCGCTCATAAATATTTATCCCAGCTGCCGAAGCAGTGGAGGAGATGTTTGACCACATCCAGCCTTTGTGGGAGTTTTCCAAGCACTTGTTTCAGAGTGCCCCCCCCCCCCCCCCCTCCCCGTGCTCAGGGCAAAGGGCAGCTCCTGAGTCAGCTCCAATCTCCTGCCAGGGAAGCCTCCCAGGAGGAAATGCACCTGGGAATGCATTGGGGTGCAGTGGACCCTCTGGATTTGAATAGCAATCAGGATCAGGGCATGGAGTATTCACTCACTCTGGCCCTAATTGTCAGCATAGGGTTTGACACCTTTTCTACCTGGCTGCTCCAGACCCTGGTGGCTTGAGGACACAGAGGCTGGCAGAGGCCGGGGTGATCTCTCCAGCAGTGGATGATGCCACCATACCACCAAATGCCACCCTCCAGGGCTCCACCTGTGTGTGTGTGTCCAGGGATCAGGATGGGGATTGCCCACCATGACTGGGAGGCCAGGGAGCAGGGATGAGGCCGGGGCTCCAAAGACCCTGCTTTTCCTGTGTTACTGGTTCTTTTGGCAAGGTGTGGGAACACCCTGGGCTCCATGGCAGTGCTCTGTCCTGTCCCAGACCCTGCTGTGTTTTGTAACACCCAGGCTGAAGGACCTGGGATGATCCTCGCATTCCCATCTGCTGACACTTTGTGGGAATATTGCTTTGGTTTCTGCTCCCTGTTTCCCACCCTGGGGTGGTCTGAACCCCCCCTCGAGGGACACACAGTGGGGAGCCACAGCAGAGCCCCAGGGAACCCTGGGCAGATGCCAGCCTTGCCCATGTCCCAAAGCTGGAGCCTCTCCCCTCCTGTTTTTGGACACATCCAGGCTCATTTGAGGTGTGGGGGTGCAAGGGTTAAGCCCTTGTCCTTTAGGAGCAATGAATTTATCTCATCACTCAGTGCAGGTCCTCCACCCCCGGAGCAGCATCCAAGGAAAGCCTCCCTCCCCCAGTTCCTGGGGGCAGCCAAGCCTGAAGGCCCCTCTCGCTTCCCACCAGCGGGAACAATGTTATTCTGCACCGAGGCAATTACCGCCACCTAATTAAAACCGAGGCGCGTGCCATCCCTCAATGACACGGCGGGCGGAGGTGGCAGGGATCAGGGAAGGCGGGGAACAGGGAAAGCGACTGCTCTGCTTTATCCCCCCCCCTCTTTTTTCCAGACCTCTCTCCTTACTTCCCCGTGGGACTTTGCGGTGGGGCCGTTCCCCAGGAAGCTCAGGAAGGTGGGGAGGAGGGAGGGGGAATGGGAGGGGGGACAGAAAAGAGATGGATGCTCTTGGTGGGGGCTTTGTCCCATCCTCTCCTCCCACTCCTCCCCTCCAACCTTTTACATTGCCACTCAGCTCCAGAGGCTCTTGATTGACTTTAAATGTAATTAAATCACAGGCACGCCGAGGATAATTCAGGGAGGTTTCATTGCCCGTCGGAGAGAGCGAGGCGGCGGAGACAGAGGGCTGTTAATAATGCACTTTTTATTGCCGAGCAGTTGGAAGAGGTTCAGGGAATTTGTGGAGAGGGAGGAGCCTTGGACCAGGCAGGGGAATTTAGATCAGGGTGGGGGAGTCTGGGATTTTTAGATTTGATCCCAAAAGTCATCAGAGGGATGGGGGAACGCCCCGTGGTCAGTCAGCTGGGGCTTCCCTGCCACATTATCCCATGGGAGGGCTGCACTTTGGATCAATCCCCAAGGAATGCGAAGGTTCTCCCAGGCAATTAGTACCTGGAAAAGAGGAAACAGGCTCACGTTCTGCCAGGGGAGCTTCAGGCTGGACATCAGGAAGAAATTCTTCATGGGAAGGGCTGTCAGACATTGGATTGGGCTGCCCGGGGAGGTGGTGGAGTCACCATCCCTGGATGTGTTCAAGGAAAGACTGGATGTGGCAGGGGATCAGTCACGGGTTGGACTGGAAGATCTTGGAGGTGTTTTCGAAGATTCTGTGAGAATTCTCTGAGAAAAGCATGAATTCACCTTGCACAGTCAGGAATGCCCAACTTGGGATGAGAACTCCTGTTTCTTTCATGGCATCTTGTGGATCCTTGCTGTGTCCCATCACATGGGGGGACAATTCTGCTTTAGGTCCTCTGGGTAAACCCGGTTTTTCTGAACACCATATTGGGTGATTTTTCCCAAACTGGTCTTTCAGCTGATGCTGATTTTTCCCACTTGTCTATTTTATTTCTCTCTTTTTTTTCTTTATTCCCCCAGAAATCACTTCTGCTGCTTCCTCTGGAAGATAAACTGAGCAAATACGTCCCTTGAGAAGAAGTTCTTTCATGAGTTTAGCTGGGCTTCAGGCTGCCCCAAATCCAGGTCTGACAGCTCCATGCTTGGCTCAATCCAGGGAATATCTGGAGAACTCCTGCATGGCAAGGAAAGCCCCAGGGGTTCACTTGGTGTGAACCTGGTGGCACATCCAAAATTCTGGCTGGAGAAACAAGAAGAACAATCTAGATTTCATCAATATGGAAAAATTCCCAACAGAAGTGAAGTATGATGGAGGTGAGTTCAAGTCCATAAATGTTGGAGGCTTTGCTGTCACTGCCTTGTTTGGGGATGATGTTGGTTGCAAAGAAGGGTCCAGTGGTCCCATGCCACCCTCCTGTCTCTAACTGGTTTTGCAAAAGCCTAGCTAAGTCTTACTAAGCTATGCTTAACTCTGGGCCTGGTGAAGCCTGAGGAATGTCTTGTTGGTCCAGACTGGTGGACTCTGACAATTGCATGAGACAGAACCTCCTCTTCCACTTAATTTTTGTCCTTTGTCACATCAGGCCATGATGCCTCAGTTTGAGATTCAGAGGTGAAAACATGGGATGGGGTTGAGTATTTCCTTGGAAAGAGGGCATGTCTGAAAGGTTTGGGGGTAGAGGAGGTCTGGCTTTCATCAAGGAGGTATCTCAAGTAGCATTTCTTGTGGTGGAAGCTGGTTCAGGGGCTGTTTCCAGAGGAAGGAACATTTCACAATTTGTTGCATGAGAAACTGAAGTTGCCTGCAAGGGGGATCTCTGACCCCCTGCAGAATTAGAATTGTCCTTCAGAGGGAGCCCACAGGGTGTTGAGACCCAACCAGTCCATCTCCTCTCACCTGCTGTCTGGTTTTCTTCCTAAATTCCGAAGTTGGGACGCCTGGCTGGGCCAATGTGGCACCTTGCATGGTGCTTTGCTGTTTGCAACAGTAAAATCTCTTCTCCACTGGTGTCTTAATTTGGGCGAAGACCCTTAGACCAACTCAGAGCAATCAGATGAACTCCCTCAAGAGTCATTACCCCTTGATGCTCTTGATATTTTGTTCCTCTGGCCACCATGGGACCACCCACAGCTCATGGAGCAGAAGGTGGGAGCTGCAGCTCCCATCTTCTCCCAGGTCCCAGAGAGCTGGTCAAAGGGTCCAGGAAAAGCAATTCCAGGTGTGGAGTGGGTCCCCATGCCTGGTTAGGCCAGGCAGAGCCCGCTGGAGCATCTGATGGGGCAGGGAGGGGGTGGGGAGCGGATTAAAATTCTCGTTTCTTCACGCTGGGTGAGAACGCTACAGTGGATTAGGCCGGGAGCTGCTCCTGGCTGCGGTGCTGTGCTGAATTAGCAACATGTTTGAATGAGATAAAAGGGGCAGCTTTACCCCAGCGCCCTCGTTCCGCTAATCCCACTACAGCTGTGAAATGAAGAGCAGCAGATCGGCTTTACTCCCTTCCCTGACTATTTCCTACCCTTGAGACCGAGGCAGCTCCGCACAGATTTACCAAACCTGGCCCTGCAGGCGGATTCCTGCTCTGGCTGGATGCTCCCTTTGCTGTGCTGGGCCCTATCCCAGGACTTCTTGGGATGGGAAACTCTTGGAAAATCAGAGAGTGGGGTTGGTTGCCCTGGGAGGGTTTGGCCACCTCGCCAAGCTCTACAAGATTCCGTGTCGCCGTGGTGTGTTGCCATGGATGTGCTGGAGGAGGGAAAACTCATCCCTCTTCCAGTAGGTCACCTCAGCAGCATGGAATGGGTGGGGTTTTCTCCTGCTTTTCCCTGGGAATCTCTCAGACAATTAAATGGAGGATGCTCTTCGGTCCTGCAGCTGGGGCTGCGCCCACCCAACCTCCACTTCACTGACGACACTTTGCCCTGTGGTGGCACCTCTTGCTTGTTCCTGGATGTCCCAGTCTGGGACTGGTCACAGCTCACATGGACAACATCTCCTGGTGCTGGGGGTGATCCCATCAGTGCAACTTCATCTTTCAAGTGGGTCCCAGTGTGGTTCTGATCCCTTTTTCACACCAGGATGTTGCAGTGTTGGGATAACTTGGGACCATGAGTCCCATCTCCTCTCATGCAAAGCTAAGTTTCTAGAGGGACATGAGAGAAGGAGACTGTAAATAGCCAGGTAAAGATCTGAGAGGTCTTTAAAAATAATCTTAACATTGTTTAAAAAGGATCTTGAAGGTCTTTTCCAACCTCAATGACTTGGAGGTGATAGAACCTGGAGGAAAGGTTTGAAATCAGTGTTTGGGTCTGTTGACCTACTCCTGAAATGAGTTATCTCCTTCTTATCAGTGACCCAAGAGTCACAACAGCTGGATATCACTTCCCTGGAGATGGGGAGCCCAGATGTGTCCTTGTCGCAGTCACTTAAAGGCTGAAATTCATCCCTTCTGTTTTGGGAGTTGTCACACAGGTGTAGCCATTGGAATGGTGCTTCTATGCTCCTGCACATCCAGGAGTTTAAATCTGTGCCATCCACGAAGCTGAGGGAATAAATTGTCCACTTGGATGGAGTTTTCTGTCTTAGGAAGAGTAGAACAATTCCCTCAGCTCTGCTGACTGGATCAGCTTGTTTTGCAGCCATGGGAAAGAGGAATCTCCACTGTACACACCCTGTTTAATCCCATCAAAACACCTTTTACCCACATCTCCATAACATGGGTAGGAAAACAAACCTGCTGTAGGGTCAGATCCATCTGTTTGCACAGGAATCACAAAGATTTGGA
Organism: Agelaius tricolor; assembly: GCF_023055355.1. Classification (NCBI taxonomy): domain Eukaryota; kingdom Metazoa; phylum Chordata; class Aves; order Passeriformes; family Icteridae; genus Agelaius; species Agelaius tricolor. The sequence goes on along the minus strand of NW_027269262.1, from coordinate 94,847,524 downwards.
AGATGAATTAAGTTTGGTGTGGTTTTCCTCAAAAAATCTGTTCGTGTGGACGCAGAACTTGTTCAGCTAGAAATTGTTCTTCCAAAGGAAGGTTCAAGAGAGCGCACAAGGAATCTCATGGAGCTTCATCCTTACTTCTGACAAATGTGAGACTTGACCTTTCTTGAATCATTCCTCTTCTGCAATAACTTCAAAATCCAAAGGTTTTCATGTTCCACATCTTCAACTCTGGAAGAGCCCTTTCCCTTCCTGTCTCTTGATCACTGTTCAGAAGGCCAACCACAACAATTGGAGCTCCATCCCCATCTCTGCTTCAATCTTGGCATTTCCCAACAGGATAATTGTGCAGAGAGGATTAATTCAGGTGATCTGAACATCCAGGACATCTCTTGGTGGCTCATTTCTCTCCTGTGGGGGACGCTTGAGTTTCTTAACCTCCAAACCAGCAAATCCGACTTGTGAAATGAAAGTTGAACTTCTCAACCTCCAAAACCTCAATTCCCACCTGGGAAGTGGGAGTTGAGCTTTCTCCAAAAACAGTTGAGCCTCCAAAACAGTAATTCCCACCTGTGAAGGTGGAGGTTGAGCATCCCAGAATCCAAGACTGCACAAACCAATCACGTTTTCTGACCCAGAGCTGGAATTCGTTGATGGTTTCCTGAAGTTGTGGCCTAATTTCAGCACAATGAGTACCAAAAGGTTTCAATGATAAGGAACTCTGATCCCACCTTCTCCAGGTGTGGCTGATCCCAGATGGAGCCATTGAAAAGCCTCCTCACAGAAAAGTGAGGATGATGAGGGTGATGTGGCCCTGACCTGTGTTTGCATTTTGGGTTGGATTCATAGAGTCATGGAATCATTGAGCCTGAAAAAGCTCTCCAAGATCATCAAATCCAACCTTTGAATGAATACCACCACATCAACTGCCTTAACATTATTTTGGTGCTGAGTTTAAAGCTGAAGGTGACACTGGATCCCTTGGGATGAAAGGATGGTGCTATGAGGGTGTCCTGAGCAGAGATGACTCCTTGCACAAGAATCCCAGCTCCTCATCCACTGCTTGGATAATCAGATGGAAGGCAGGGATCTGAATTTCCACTTCCATCCCAAAAGATGGAGCCTGTTTGTGTGTGATCACCCGCAGTTCCCGTCTGCATCCCACATTCCTGGGAGAGGTGGAATCCTTCACATCCTCCATTTCAAAGACGTCTCTATTAACAGGACAATGGGAGAATAAGCACTTTCCTTTATTCATTTCCCCCGCTGTCTGATAAAATCATATTGATGATAATTTTCCTTTAATGGACCATTTGCAGTAATTATGATGCAGAGGGTGAGTAATTGGAGCTGACGCTGGATCCCTCCTATGGAACTCGGCAAACTTAATTCACTCCATTGTCTGGGAGAAAGGGGGAGAGAGGAGGGAGACAGGGGGGGAGAGGCCAATCCCACAGGCCCCTCTCCCCTCCCAAATGGTCAGCAGAGCAAATTATTGCTTATTCTGCCTCTGTGGGATTTGCTTCAGTGCATCAATTTGTGCCTTTCCCTTTCCTTGCCTCTCCAACCAGTTCCCAAATTTGCATTCTCTGTCCTGATGTCTCCATGCTCCTGGTTTTCAAGCTCCAGAATGATTTCTTCTGCGTTGTCTGTTAAGTGCTTTTCCCCATTACTTACCAGCACATTCTTCTCTTGGATGTGTCCTGGAATAACAGAATTATTTAGGGTTGAAAAACTCTCCAGGATCATTGAGTCCAACCATTCCCCAGCACAGCCAAGGCCACCACTTAACCATGTCCCCAAGTGCCACATCCACGTGGCTTTTAAATCCCTCCAGAGATGGTGTCCAACCTGTGCCAGGGCTGGAGAGCCTTTCAGTGAGGAATTTTTCCCTAATATCCAGCCTAAACCGGCAATGGCACAACTTGAGGTTGTTTCCTCTTGTCCTGTCCTTTGCTCCCTGGGAGCAGATCCCAACCCTCACCTGGCTCCACCCTCTTTTCAGGGAATTGCAGAGTGAGAACCTTCTTTTCCTGATCCCTCTTTTCTCCATGCTTTTTCTCCCAGGTCCCAGAGCTTCTCCTCATCAGGTTTGTGCTCCAGACTTTGTCTTCCTTTAAAAAATTCAAATATCCTTGGGATAGGCCCATACATGGACTCCCTGCACCATTATCTCATCCTGAAGGTCCTTCCCTCTGGGTCCTTCTCTACAGGCAAGAGGAATGAGCCTCTGGAAAATGAGCCTCTTTTCCACCTTGGTGGAAAAACACGTGGTCCAGCCCTGGATTCCATGGGAAAGTTCTGGCTGTGGCCAGAACAAGGAGCTGTGCTCCAGGGAAAAGTAAGGCATGGAATGATCTGATTATCTGTGAGTAGAAAGCATCCTTGACTGGGAGAAGGGAATTGGGAAACATTCCATCCTGGGTTTGAAGCTGTGGGTATAAGTCTCTTTGGAAGTGTCCTGGTTTAACCTGTCAGTGTCACACAGGCACTTCCTCAATCCCCCTCAATTCAATTGGATAGGGAGAGAATTACGGGAAAAAAAAGTAAATTTGGTCAATTGAGATAAAAACTGTTTAATAGGACAGAAAAAGAAGGGAAAATAATGACAATAATCCAAGAATTCCAGAACGGTTTGGGTTGGAAGGGACTTTAAAACGCATCTGGTTCCAACCCTCCATGGACAGGGACACCTTGATCCCCTGAAGCTGGAGATGGGATGAAGTTGTGGAGGGATGAACCTGGATCGTCCTGGTAGTGATGCAACCAGCCAGCCCAAATCCATGGGATCATCCAATGGGATGTGGGGCTACAAGGAGAACAGGGAAATTTGGACAGGGAGGGAATCCGTGTATCTCCATAAAGCAGAACAGATATAAAAACAGTTCATCAGTATTCTTGGAACTGGACTAGGATGGAAATGAACATTTCTCTATGCATTCTGGCAGGTTGACTCCTTGGAAAAAAATGATGGAGGCCAATTGAGCAATTGGCTCCCAACAATTGGTTGCAATATTTTGTTTCAGTCAGGAGCTCTCCAAGTTGGCTCCAAGTTTGGTCTTTTTTTTTTAAATTCAAGATGAATTTCAAGAGCTGTTCTCAGCTGCAAAATGAAAATGTCTCTTTTAATGCATTTCCTTCTATTTTTAATTTCTTGGAATCAGGAAGGCATTTTAAGCACCAAAAATTCAATGGAATTGAAATGTGGCTGAGAAATGCTTCAATATTGTTAAAACCCCCTTTTTTTTTTTTTTTTTTTTTTTTTTTCCTCTAAGAGATTTTTCAAGAGAAAACTTCTCCCCAAGCTCTGCTCTCTGGGAAATTCGGAGTGATAAATTTTGTAGTTACGAAAGACCAATGGATGTCTTTGTGGAGAAATCTGGGAGAAGAGCAACCCTCCTCCCATCTTCTGATTTCTGCCTCATTCTCACTGAGTCACTGAGGAATTGCCTTCGAGTTCTGCGTTTTCTCCCAGGTTTCATTTCTGGAAATTAGCTGTTAAGAGGAATGAAACTCTTGGATTTTCTCCTGTGTGTGGATCCAACTCTCTGCCCATCCATCTCTCTCCATTTCACAGAGCTAAAGCAGCTGTTTTGTCCAGCTTTCCTTATCCATGGGAAATAAATAATGGGAAAATGAAATGTGGTGCTCTTGGAGACAGTGGTTGAGTTTTTGCCTCTGTTTTTTGGGGAACAAATCCTGAAACAAGGAGTTTTGGGACTTAGAGTGGGGTCTTCATGGTTCAGAGATTTCCTGGAAAACTGGGCATGGATTAGGCCTGACGAGTGTCCTCTCCACCTGGGACAAGCATCTGCCAAGCAGGAGTGGCTCGAGCTTGCCAGACTCAACTCTTCATCCCTGGAAGTGATCACAGAAAGGTTGGATGGAGTTTGGATCAACCTGGGATAGTGGAAAATGTTCAAGGTCAGGTTGCTCCAAACCCCGTCCAACTTGGCCTTGGGCACTTCCAGGGGTGGACCATCCCCAGTTCATCCACTCCTCATGGGAGAGGCAGCAGCTGATGTTTGCTTTGGAAACACATCTGGCTTTCCCATCCCATGCATGGGATATGACCAGTCCCTCCCAAATCCCAGTGCTTGTTCCGTGGGAACCAGCAATATTTCCAAGAATTAATAGGAAACCTGTTCATTAGCCCAGGAATTTAATAGGAATTTATCCTGGTGTTGGATGTCAATTATTTTCATCTTTGCCCTTGGTGATGTTGATGGAGAAATGTGGATCTGGACTCTCTGTGAATGGCTGAAATTCCATTCAAAACTGGGCATGTGTTGTGTTGGAATAGGATTTCTTCAGGATTAATGGCTATTCCTCCTCCTCTCCATTACTCTTTATAACTGGAAGATTCTCCTTCAGGGAAGGCTGAAGGATACAGCCTTTTCCAAGGCTCCTTTGTTGTTTCTGACAGGACTAAAGCCAGCCCTGCCTTTAGTCCAGAGTAATTTTGAAAAAAAAAAAAAAGATTATGGATGCCCTTTATTTTTCCAAATGGGACCAAGCCATTCACAACAAAAGGGATCATCACCTTCTCCCACGGGATTGTGGCATCAGTCCTAAAATCCTGTGGAAGTTGGCAGTGGATATCAGTAATTATGGGAAAATAAATTATAGGGATGGTACAATTATCCCAGAGCCAAAGGCAATAAACCCATACACGCAGAGTTAATGTGAAACTTTAAAGAAATCCAATATTTTAAGGTGGTATTTCCCAGGATCCAAAGAGCCCTTGGCTAGCCCCTCTGCAGTTCCAGTCACATTTCAAATAATTGGAAATTGGGATACAATCTATGTTTGCTTTTGCAGGATGAATAGGAATATTCTCCCTCTCTACTTTTTCACTTGGAAAAGCCTTTTAAAAATAACTAAGTTCATTTTCTTCTCTGATTTTTAGGTTCCTGATGAGGGAACATAAATGTTTCTATTTTTTTATGACAAATAATGGAAATCCTGCGGTAGCAAATCCATCCTGTGAGTTCAAAGGAAGGAGCCTTATTCCATTCATTTCTTGATCCTGAGGAAAATTATCATAGAATCATGAACCAATTTAGGATGGAAAAGCCCTCTAAGATCATTGAGTCCAACCATTCCTCAGCACAGCCAAGGCCACCACTAAACCATGTCCCCAAATGTCACATCCACGTGGATGTTAAATCCCTCCAGGAATGGTGACTCCACCTCTACCCTGAGCTGGGCCACCCTTTCCATGAAGAATTTTTTCCTAATATCCAACCTAAAGCTCCCCTGGTGCAACTTGAGGCCATTTCCTCTCTTCCTGTCCCTTGTTCCCTGGAATTAGATCCTGATCCCACCTGGCTCCACCCTCCCGTCAGAGAGTTGTGGAGAGCGAGGAGGTTCTCCCTGAGCCTCCTTTTCTCCAGGCTGAGCCCCTTTCCCAGCTCCCTCAGCCTCTCCTGGTGCTCCAGACCCTTCCCCAGTTCCATTCCCTTCTTGGGACATGCTCCATCATGTTTCTCCAGTGGGAATATTGTGGGAAATGCATCAAAGGCTTTCCTAAAATCCAGGTAGATTCTATCTGGAATTTCCTAAAATCCAGGTAGATTTTCCCTCATCCATTAAATGTCACCTTGTCAGAGAGGAAGCATCATGTGTTACTCTTTTTGGGACACTGCTATTTGCCACAGATTTTTTTTTTTTTTTTGGGAAAAAGGACTTGCCTTCCCAAGGGATGCTTGGACACGGTGAACCCTTTTTCCACTCTGGGCTTTTCTTTTGGAAGGGGCAGGATCCTTACTGAGAGAAAACCCAAACCCTCCATGTCACACCTTGTTTGGGACCCTCTCATCTCAAAGCTTGGCTGCCTCTCTCTTCCCAAAATCTTCCCATTCCTGCCGTTAATGAGGATGGAGCGACTCATTTGGGATCCTGGATGTCTTTATAACCCGAGCCCACGGCTCAGAGCTGCTTCTCCTGATGATTTTAATCTCCTCATCCATCTTTTCTGGTCAATAAACTCCCTCTCGAATCAAATTGTTACCGAACATATCCCGACGCTGATGTCCATCGGACTCCGGGCTCCAGCGGATAATGGAGTTTGTCATAATTAAGTGTCCTTCTTAATTAATTGAGTGGTCAGGATGCTAATTAGCCAGGTTTATTGAGACTGGAGGAGTATGAAGGGCAATACTGCAGCTCATCAAAAGCATTGGGACTAGGAATAAAGTGCAGCTCCCTTCCCTCTCCAGACAAATCTGTGGCTCCAGAGATTTATGGATTGGGAGATGGGGATGAGCAGGGTTGTGCTGGGCTTTGTTTCAGCGTGGCCAAGGTTTCCCAGCCTTTGCTCCCATTTTCCACACGTTCCTGGAGCTCATCCATCACTACAGCCCTGACTCAGGTGTCTCCTCATTCCTTCTCCCATGCTCGTTCCTGCATTCCCTGCTCAGACAAAGCAGGACTTCCTATAGGAATTTGGGACACCTGATGGCTCATAGTTATGTAGGAAATTCCCTGAATGGGAGTTCCTTGACTTTTCCTGCCCTATCTGGTTTCTATCCTCTAATTTTTTAATTTTTTTTTTTGAAAGTGTTAACCTGACCTGAGTTCTTGAACTTCCTGGTCTATCCCCATGATCCGTAAAAAAAAAAGTTTGTCTCTTTATATCCAAAACCAGGACAGGGATTTTCATAAGGAATCAAGAAAAAAGTTGAGATCATGCAGCTGAAGGAGGATCTTCATCTGGGATCTGGAATGAGGTCCTGCCTCTCTCACTGGGTCTCTGGATTATTTTAGGGAATAATCCTGAGGGAATTTGACTGTTGTATCCCAGTTCCTCAACAAACCAAAGCCCAAGAAATCTTTCAGGATCTCCCAAGCTGGTTTACATGAGTGGCAGGATTGGGAAGAGAGTGAGTGCACTTAGGCAGTCAAGGAATATTAAATAAGGACTTGCAAGTCTCTTTTTTGCAGCATGAGGACTGGAGCATTCCCAAGGGGATTAAAGTGAGAATTCCCCTTGGAGACACCCAAGGAGAACCAGGCCAAGCTCAGTACCTGTGTAGGGAGTGAGGAGTTTTTATTCTAACTTTGCTTTTCTTTGGGAGTGTTTAAAACTAGAGGAGTGGGATCTGTGGAGGCCAAAAAAAAGTGTTGGAAGCACACCTGGAAATCTGTGAGGAATCCTGGAGTTGAGGATGCAAAAATTCCTCAGGATTACAGTCTCCCATATGATAGAGGTGGACTTTGGCATTCCTCTCGGAGGTCTTTTTACAGAATTCCCTACATTTCTGGGCTCAAGGAACAAAGAACCAAAAGTCTCTCATGCCTTATCCCATCTTGTATCCTTTGTATGCCTAAAAACGTGGAATTTTCCCCATCAAAACATTGTTTTACATCCCATTTTTACTCCAAGTGATGAGATTTTGGCCCTGTTTTGGCTGGAATAATTCTGTGCCCAGGAAGGAGTCATCTATCCTGCCCTGATTTTGGGCTCAGCATCCATAAAAGCCCATAACTCCTCTCTCCAGTATTTATTTCAGTGGCTTTGGCATCGGAGTTTGGCTGTTCCGTGGGGAGAGCAGGCAGGGATGAAACCTCTGGAAGGAAACTTCCCATGCCTGGCTTATTTTGGGGAATTCCTGGTGGAGGTGGCTGTGCAAGACCAAGATTTTCAAGGAATAAGAACAGAAGGAGGATGTGGAGCTGCTGGAAAAGGTTCAGAGGAAGCCACAGAGATGCTCCAAGGGCTGGAGCCCCTCTGCTCTGGAGACCAATTGGGAGAGCTGGGAATGTCCAGCCTGGAGAAGGGAATGCTCCACGGAGACCTCAGAGCCCTTCCAGTGCCTGAAGGGGCTCCAGGAGAGCTGGAGAGGGATTTGGTACAAGGGATGGAGGGACAGGACACAGGGAATGGCTTCCCGCATCCCGAGGGCAGAGATAAGTGGGATACTGGGAAGGAATTCTTCCCTGTGAAGGTGGTGAGGGGCTGGAATGGAATTCTCAGAGAAGCTGTGGCTGTTCCTGGATCCCTGGAAGTGTCGAAGGCCAGGTTGGACAGGACTTGGATCAGCCTGGGACAGTGAAATGTGTCCCTGCCCATGGAACCGGATTATCCTGAATGTCCCTCTGATTCCAAACCATCCAATCATTCCATGATTCCACGATAATCCCTAACTCGCAGAACATTCCTTGAAAAAAGGAATAATCAAATTCCTCATAGTAAACATCCTCACTTTTTAGTAGAACAGTAGGAATTTGGCTCCATGTCCCTGAGAACTGAAGGGATCAAAGTGATCCAGTGATCCCTAATCCACACGCTGAATGAAGTTGGAATGATCTGTCCAGACAAGGATTGCTCTGCATTTCTCCTGTTCCATATATTCTCTCCCAAAATATCAAAACCTAAAATTTTGGGGGATTAGACATAAGATATTTGTATTCTCCATGTTTTAAAATTTAGGGGAAAATTAGTTGTGTAAATTAGGAGTTAAGAGGGTTTCCTGGTATTTTTCCTTCTTCCTAATGGGATAGGCAAGATGAGGATGTAAATCCTGGTCTTAGACATACTAATGATATTTATATTTATTTATAAATATTTCTAGATTTTTTTAATATCTGTTTGGGCCTAATAATGCCACAATTTGTCCAGATGATCCTGATTTCAGCATTTGCCTTAAAATCCACCTGGATGTGTCCTGTTCCACTTTTCCCTTGTGGGAAGCCAATCTTAGACAGATAAAAAAATAACATTGAATAAATACATTAAATAAATAACAAAAAATACATATAATTTGCATTAATTGAACAGAGCTTGCAGAGCATATTCCAGTGGGAGATTTCCACTGGGACAGGGCAGCTTGATAGAAATTAGGGAAAATCCAGATTTTGCCAGGACACATCCCTGTATTTTTATGGCTTTTTGGTGAGTCAGGAACGTTCCTTTTGATTTTATGATTTCCAGGACATTTTAATGGACAGAAACATCAAAGCAGAGATGGCTTGAGTGGTATTTTTAGAAATGTGCCTTCCATAAGAATTCTATGTATTTCTATATATACACACCTAAAAATATAATTATAAATGCATTTCTATTTCTCCAGGTCCTTTTTATAAAAATAAATATAAATATATTGGACTTGGGATGAAGCAGGAGAGGGAATTTGAAAGTGTGACCCAGCCTAATTCCAAAGTATCCCTTTCTTGATGTATTTTCAGTCCTAGATTTAGTAAACCAGCTTATTCCTGGTCAAATTCCTGAGGTGGTATATTTTGGGATTTTCTTTTCTTTGCTCTGCAATTCAGCTCCTGACAAATAGGTTATACCTGGATGCAGGAGGCTGTTGGAAGTGAATTCTGGGAGTGTTTTAAAGGGGAATTATCCCATTCTGAAATCCTTTAGTTTGTTTTATTTGCCCAAAATGAAATGCCAGTTTTATTGGAATATTATTGTGCATTTGGGAATGAAAAATTTCTTCCTCTTCTTCCCAAATTCGTGATTTTTGGGATCAGAAATAAAACTGGATCTAGCAGTGGATTCCTGATAGCCCTCAGTTCCCAGCTGGTGGGATGAGATCCGTTTTGAGGGATAATTTCCCCACCTGATGGATGCTTTTTTCCCTGGTAAAAACAGCTGAAGATGACACCTCTCCCCACTTCAGGGGTGGCTGGGTTTAAAAATAAATCCCAGCATGGCCAGAGGATCCCAGGATGGAGAGAGGGTGGAATTAAGTCCTCAAGAGATGGATTGAGGAAGGAATTTCCAGCACCTCACACTACCCTGGTGAGGTGAGAGCTGCCCTCATGGGGGGAATATTTTTGGGAATATAGTTGCCATTCCAGGAAGGAATGTCCCTAAGCCCCCTCCAGCATCCCGGTGGGGTCCCATCCTGTCCTTCCATAGGGAGGGGGACATTTTTCCAGTGGCACTTCCTCACCGCTGTCACCTCCAGCCAAAAAGGTGTTAAAGGGCTCTGCAGGACCTCCCACCTCCCTTGGATCCATCTTCCCTGGAATCGCTGCATTGCAACCAAACAGGATTTGTTCCACTCCAATTTGTCAAGATTGGACAAGGCCTCAAAGTTGGTGGAGATGTTTATTAAAGGTTTTCCAGGGCTTGGAGCAGGGGAGGCGATTTCCTTCGTGGGCTCAGAGCACAGCTCCCATTCCTGTTCTGTAGTGTGGGAGGGATGAGGGGGTTTCTCTTTCTTTTCTGCCAGTAAAAACCAGATCAAATCCCTCTTCTCCATCCCAAAATCGCCAGCCAAGAGGGATCAATATTTGTTATCCTCCTTTTCCAGCTGCAGAAAAAGGGGAAAGGTGATGGAGTGGGGACACGGGGATGCATCAGGGAGGGATGAGCCACATGTGCCACCCCGGGATGGTGCAAACATCCCAAAGCTTTTAATTTCAGGGAAGAGAGAGATGTCTGCAAGGACCCCCTCAGGAGGCAGATTTGGGAATCAGACGGGGCAGTTCTGGGAAGGTGGCGGGAATGAGATCATGGCTCTGGAGGGATGCCAGCCCCCTCGGGATTGGGATGGGGCATTTTGTGCCAGCTGAACCACTCTGCTCCACTGTGACACTTTTAGGGGAATTCTGCTCCTTAGAGCTCCCCTCCTCCCTAATTTTTTTTCCCCCAAAAATTAATTTCCAGAGTTTTCCCACCCTGGGAAGAGTGGGAAGCAGGGGAAGGTTACTCCAGAAAAGAGGTTGTGTCTGAGGGAAGGTGACTGACATTGCCTCCTCCTCATCCAGGTGAGTCTTCCTGGGGCTGACTCATTTTGGATAATCTGGAATAACTCCAGGGAAGTCACCAGGGATGGCAGAGGAGCAAACCCAGCAGGAAGTGAAACAGAAATTAACCCTTGGCACATGCCCATGGATTTATCTGAAGGCAAAGGATTTTATTACACTGGCTTAAGTGGGCTTTGGATGGAGCCTCTGGAAAAAGCAGGGAAAGGTTGCTAGAATCCTTCTTGAGCTAATTAATCAAATATATAATAAATAAATCACCTGCAGTCACAGCCAGGTGCCTGGAATGGAGGCAGCACAGCTTTAAGCAGAATTTCAGGCTTTGTATCTTCGGGATTATTGTTATTTAATTATATTGGAGCTGCCTTTGGAAGCTGGTGGGCAGCAGGTATCAGGTGAGAGCTCCCTGCTTTATTCTGAGGCAAGATTTGATCTCTCTGTTCCAGTGATCAATTTTCCCTGGTGAAATTAAACTTATTTCAGATTAAGAGGGGGGGGAAAAAAAAAAGTGTTTTCTATTTTGAGCTGCGAGAGAAGCGAAGAAATAACTCCCTACTGAGATTAATTCTTATCATTTTAAGATATGATGACAGATAAAAAAGAAATTCAGAGCTGATATGAAATGAGATTCTGAGCTTTGCAGGGGAAAAAGGGCAAATATTTTGGGGAAATTTTCATGGAAATACCTTCCTGTATTTTTGTTGACAAAACATGGATTTGAAAGGCTTTGATTGCCCCACTCACATCTGACAATTGTACAACTCCCGGGGTTAATTTTTAGGGATTGTCAAGGAGAACTGAAAGCCAAACCCATCACCAGGACAAGAGGGAGAAAGATGAGTTTAACTTCCCCTTTTATTTTGTTTATTAACGTGGAATGTTTCCCTTCTTTGGATTCTGGCTGGAGATTGCAATTCCTTTCTCTCTGAGCGCTGAACTCCTGCTGACTTCCAGGCTGAACTTCTTTTCCAGCCTCATTTCAGCACCCTTGGATGCAGGAAAATGAGGATTAGAGCGCCAGAACTGTGAGGATTTTGCTTTTTTGGGTCATTGGAGGCTCTGCTTTTCCTGCTGGTGTGGCCTCCATCTCTGAGCATCCTCATGCGAGTGATTTTTGGAATGTTACAGGTCCAGACCCTCTTCCCAGGCAAAATTTTTAAACACTTGGTAAAATTGGAATTACATCCAGGACAGGATTCCCTCCCTGGCAAGGTAAAGTCAACCCCATTTCCTAATTTTTCACATTTTAATTTCACTTCCCTGGTGCTGCTGGGTTTCCTGCTAAAGGAGGAGAGCTTGTCCCATGGTTATGGAATCAATGGGGACTTGAGAGACTGGATGTGACACCTGGAGCACCTGGAAAAGTCACCTAATCGCCTTGTGACAATAGAAAAGGGAATTGAGGCTGAATTTCCAGCAGCTCTGCCTGATTGGAGTTTCCCAGGTGCCTGAATTTGTCTCTTACCTGTGCAACCAAGTGAGGGCAAGAATCCTCCTCTCTTTGCAACAAATGCAATTAACAGTTCAGATTAATTACCTGCACCAAAGGTGTGACCTTGTTCATGACACGTGATCTCAAGGCTCACATAAAATTCCAGGTGGTGTCTCAATATCTCCATCAGAATGAAGGCCGGTATCCCATTAAGTCTCCTCTCCCTCGCTCCAGGTCAGGCTCCAGAGGGGGATGAGGGTGGGATGTTTGAGGGTGGAATCACAACTAATGGGGAGGTTTGACACTCCCAGGTGAAAATTTGGCTGGATACAGTCTGGGAGAGCTGGGGGTGTCCAGTGTGGAGAAGGGAAGCCTCCAGGGAGAACTTAAAGCCCCTTCCAGTGCCTAAAGGGGCTCCAAGAGAGCTGGAGGGGCACTTTGGACAGAGGATGGAGTGACAGGACACAGGGAATGGCTTTAAACTTCCAGAGGGCAGGGCTGGATGGGATACTGGGATACTGTGAAAGTGGTGAGGCACTGGAATGGAATTCCCAGAGAAGATGTGGCTGCCCCATCCCTGGAAGTGTTCCAGGCCAGGTTGGATGGAGCTTGGAGCAACCTGGGAAAGTGGAAGTTGTCCCTGCCCATGGCAGGATGTTGGAACTGGATGATTTTTGAGATCCCAAACCATTCCAGGATTCCTTGATTCTGTTTTGGCCCAGGAGGAGATGGGAGCAGAATGTACAAGCAGCAGCCCTTCCATTCCCATTCCCAGAAGGAAAATTCCCAGAGCAATAACCAGGAAGGGGAATGCTGGACAAGCCTCCCGTGAGGCTGGGTCTCTTTTTCCACTTCTGCTCTCCTCCTTGGTGCACAGAGAGTTTTGGGATGAAAGTGGAGGTGATGGAACCAGAACCTGGGAATGACTGAGGCTGAGACACGATCCCAGGGAAGATCCCACAAACTCTGCCTGTCTTCCCTGCCTCCTCCAGTTCTTTATCACTGCTGTTTTCCCTCTCTGCTTTCCTTGAGCTCCTGGCAGCATTCCTGGCTGCCTTTCCCTGCTGGTGCCCAGCCCTGGCTGGATGAGGTCAGGGACAACAAGAAGGGAAACAGGAGGAAACCAGGCCAATTTGTCCTGCTCATCCCTGTCTCCCTATCTGTCATCCCCAGTCCAGATCCGCTTGCCCTCCTTAAACAAGATCTCAACTGACCGTAAGGCTTCTGTCACTCCACCAAAATCAAACCCCTTCCCTCATCAAATCCCTAATCAGCCGGAACGGCTCCGTTATCCGTGCGAAATTGACTCCTCTCCGTTCCTTCTGCTGACCGCTGCCCTTCAATGAGCCGGCCCCGGCTCTGACTCCGAGGGCAACATCTCGTCTAATTATATTTCCCCTGCCTTTTCCAAATCCTCTCAGGCACCCGGACGAGCCCAGGTATCGAGGAGAGTGGGAGGATTAATGGAGAAGCCGGGCGTGGATTGCAGAGGGAAAATTTGCAGCCGCGCACTCCCGGCTGGTTTGGGAAGGGTGATTTTGAGGCAGGAATGGGAGAGCTCCTGCTCCAAGGTGGAGGTGGTGGCATGGCGGGATCTTGAGGGTGAATGTGGCAGCCGTGTTCACCACTTCCCCGGAAAAATTCATTCCCTTCTGGCCACTCAAAAATTTCATTCCCTTCTGGCCACCCCAGTTTTGAGCTCTGGTGGCACCACACATCCTCCATGATCGAATTTTCCAAGAGAAAAGAAATATCCCTGTGTCCACAACGTCTTGGACTTGGCTTCGTGTTTATTGCCTTCAGATTCCCAAAAAATATTCAGAATGAGGGGCGCAGGTTAAAACTGGGAAATAAAAAAGGACCAACCACGAGCAGTGGTTTGGGAATGCCACAGGGATCTGCTTTCCCTGGAGAAGGATCCTTTGGCCAAGAGACACCAGGAATTCTGAGATCATGGGAAAACCTGTGAGGATGGGCAGGTGTACAAATCTAGGATGATATTCCAATCTGTATGGATGCCCTCGAATCAGGGCAAGAAGCTCTGTGGAGGTGCTGGGAATGTGAGGGGGCAACACTCAGCTAATCCAGCAGGAAAATCCCATCCCTGAGTGAGTCAGGATGCAGGGAATGATGCCATTTATTCCATTCTCCCCAGTCCACAGGATTTTCCCTGTGATGCCATGTTCCTGCCAGGAACATCTCAGTGTCAAATCTTGGGGCTGCATTTTTCAGCCAGGAGATGGGAATGGATTAGTGAGTGAGGGGATTTGATTCTGTGGAAATAAACTCGCTCTTTGGAAATGGAATTAGTGTGGGATGTTTAATCAAAGGAAAAGATGGATTGGCAGTGGGATAATGCCAAGACCTGGCCACAATAACCACAATTTATGGCTTGTGTTGCCACAAAGTCAATTTGGGTTTAATTTCTCTGCTTTACTCCAGCTCTGTTTTCCGGCAGCTCTGTCTGATGGAAGGTGGGTGATGGGAAATGCCTCCTTTTTGGAATTTAGAAGATGGAGGTTGTTCTTGCCTGGGATATTCAGGATTTTAGTCTTTTTCCTGCTGTCTTTGGGGTGACCTTTCAGAGGTGAACATCTTTCCTGGCTCCAGGGGAATTTTCTGGGATCAGGGAGTTGCTCCTTCAGGTGATTTAAGATCAAAGCATGGCCTAGCAGAGCCCACCGTTGAAGGCTTTATTCCCTCTGTTCAGCCCTTCTGGAGAAGAGGAATGGAGAAGGAATGGAGGCAAAAGGATGTGTCACCATGAATATGAACCCACTGGGAATTAAGCTCTAATGGGAATTCTAATCCCTGCCTTGGGATTATGCACCGCCCAAGTGTGCTTTTATTGATCCTCCCAGTTCCAAGAGTGGCATGTGGTGGGGATGAGCAGCCACTGTAATCCAGGGAAAGCATTTCTGGGTCCAATCCTTGAGCTCAGACCAGCTTTCCTCTCCAAAAATCCTTGGATAAGTGAGGTTGGAAAAGAGCAAGAGGCCTCTGGGCAACCTGTTTCAACTTGTGGCCACCTTCCTCATTCAATCACTTTTCTTTGTGTCAAGTTGCATCCTCTTCCATGTCAACTTGGATTTTCTCCCTTGAGGATGGTGACAATGGGACCTGGCCTTGGAATGAGTCAGTGGGGCTGGAACCCATCCCAGTTTCTGATGTGGGGACCAACTGGTCATGGATATCAACCTCAGCTCTGACATCTTTCCCTGGATAACTCCAGAAGTTGTGGCCTCTTCTTTAGCTATAGAATTAAATTTGGTCCCACATCTTTGGGACTTTGTCGTAGCTCACTTGCAGAATTCCAAGGAAAGAAGATTCCTTCATTCCTTTCCCTTCTGGCTTTTCCTGCCCTGGTGCCCAGCTCCCTGCAGAGGAGGGAAATCCGGTTCATGCCTTTAGGAGCTTTTCCATTAGTGCAGATTTGAAAAATAACAGGAAAATAAAGAAACCAATTCCTTTAATTCCATGAATTCCAAGGAGAGAAGATTCCTTCATTCCTTTCCCTTCTGGCTTTTCCTGCCCTGGTGCCCAGCTCCCTGCAGAGGAGGGGAATCCGGTTCATGCCTTTAGGAGCTTTTCCATTAGTGCAGATTTGAAAAATAACAGGAAAATAAAGAAACCACTTCCTTTAATTCCATGGAACAAACCCAGTGAGTTCCAATCCATAAAATTTTATAGACAACAATAAACCAAAAACGTTGGCCTCTCTACTGAGTTGTTTAAGAGGCTGTTGTGGCATTTTCCTGCTTTGTCATTCCCGTGCTCTGCAGTGGGAATATAAATCACCTGGAACAAGTGTAGGACTCATTCTCAAACACATCCCAGATAAGTGGGAAAGGGAGAAAAAGCAGAATAATCCATGGGCTGAACAGCTCATGGCTCTGGACACATTTCTTTGGAAGTGAATAAAGGATATTTGCCAAATATTGAACCAGTGTGGTTGGTCCCTGTTATTCCCCTGTGGGAATTTATTACTGATGCTGATCCTACAGGCATTGCTTACCTCGATCTGATCAAGGATTTATGGGAGCAGGAGGCAATGTTCTACATAGTGGGAGATCAAGTGTGAGGTTTGCCTTCAAAAACGGAAATTTTCTGGCAAAACAATAATTTCATTAAAAAGAAAACCAAGAAAACCCCACCCACAAAAACACAAAACAAACAAACAAAAAAAACCTCCCTAAAAACTATTCTTGACCAGCTCTGCTTGTAATTCCCTAACATTTTTCACCTTTTAAGTTGAAATTTTTGACTCTGCTCTCATCCCAACAAAAATACTCCTGAACCACTTAAAAAATGAAGATATTTTCAAGACAGTAGCAAAACTCTATGTTTTTTCTTTATTTCTCAAATTCACATGAAAAAATAGGATTCTTTTCCTCTGAGAAGTTGCAGAGTAATACTGGATAATGGAAGCTGTTGTTCCAGGACATCAAAACATGGCATGGGATGAGCCTTCCAGGGGAAGACTTAAATCAATAAGCTTTGAGCCTGGGAAAATAGGACATTCATTGGAGACATTTACAGCCAACATGTTTTGGGTTTTTTCCCCCCTTTCCAATGTTTTGCATGTGAGGGGGGATTTTTTCATCTGGATTATTCCCTCATTAAAACCAAGGGCTGTCAGATTTGCTGCCAGGATCAGGGTTCGGCTTCCTAAAATGCTCCCATGGGAAGCTGTTGCTTTGTGAGGGTTTTAAGTAGGGCTGCGCTGAGATTCCCAACATTAGGGGGACAATTCCCATTTTTAAAGTGGATTTGAAGTTTTTTTTAGGAAGTTCTACCTCCCAGTCTGCCCAAGATAAATTGAACCAGAATCTCCATCCCTGAAAAGTGTTCAAGGAAAGCCTGGACACGGCGTTTAATGCTCTGGTTGGTGATGGCCAAAGTTGGACTCAATGATCTTGGAGGTGTTTTCCAACCTTAATGATTGAAGGATTCTTGGAGCACCCTCATAGCTTTGTGCTGGGAAGGCAGAGAAAACCCAACTTCATCTCCACCCTTGGACTTGATAAAGAACAGCAAAACCACCCTGGAGATGTTGCTGCTCAAAGGATCATTCCCATGAACACACCTGGAAATTCTTCCACTGCCTCAATATTTCCCAAACTTTTTAGTGGATGAGGAAAAGACTCTGGATGCGTCTGCCTCGACTTTAGTAAAGCCTTTGATGCTGGAATTCTCCTGGAAAAAAAGTGGCTGTTCATGGCTTGGATGGATGCACTGTTTCCTGGAAAAAAACTGGCTGTGTCCAAGGAGTGGCAGGGAATGGAGTTAAATCCATTTGGGGCTGGTGTGGTGTTCCAGAGGGTGAAGTACTGGGAACAATCTTGTTTAAAATCTTTATTAATGATCTGGATAAGGGGATTGAGGGAATCCTCAGGGTTGGAGATCACACCAAGCTGGGTCATTGATCAGCAGAGGGATCAGGACAGGCTGGATCCATGGGCTGAGGCCCCAACCCAATGAGGTTCAACAAGGCCAAATGATGGGTCCTGCACTGGGTCACAACAATCCTGTGGAATGCTCTGGACTTGGGGAATAGTGGCTGGAAAGGTTCCCATTGGAAACCTTTCCATTGGAAAATTGGGAATTGGGAATTTCCCATTGGAAAACTGGGAAGGATCTGGAGAACCAGGAGTGGCTGAAGGAACTGGAGCTGGAGAAAAGGAGGCTCAGGGGGGACCTTCTGGCTCTCCACATCTCCCTGGCAGGAGGGTAAAGCCAGGTGGGAATCAGGCTCTGCTCCCAGGGAATGTGGGACAGGATGAGAGGAAATGGCCTCAAGTTGTGCCAGGGGAGGTTTAGGTTGGATATTAGGAGAAAAATTCTTCATGGAAAGGTGGTTAACCCTGGCAAAGGCTGCCAAGAGCAGTGGTGGAGTCACCGTCCCTGAAGGGATTTAAAAGCCATTGGATGTGACAGTTGGGCACCTGGTTTAGTGGTGGCCTTGGCAGTGGTTGGACTCAAGGATCTTAAATGTCTTTTCCAACCTAAATGATTCCATGATTCTCTTTTTGCACCACCAGTGAAAGGGTCAGGATGAGACCCCTTGAGAGGTTATGTGGAGAAAGATCTTCACTGATGGATTTATGGTGGAAACCTGGAATGCTCTTCCCACATCCCACCCTCTCATTCATACCCCTCATGCCTGACAGTTGCTGGGCATTTATTCCCAGAGATAATTCCTAAATCCCAAATCTCCTAAGAACAGAGGGTAGATCCCAGGAATCCCAAACCATTCAACCCTGCTTCCAATGCCCATTTTCTGTATTTGTTCCTTTTCTCAGGATCTGCAAAGGGAACCCCCAGATTTTTCTTGCCTCTGGGAAGACCATGTTAGGGGAAAAATCCAGGAATGTTGTCCCCCCATCCCCATATCTGCAGTAATTCCTTGAGCTAAACTTTTTCCGACTAATTTGAGCAGTTGGCAGATTTGGTGTCTAATGAGCTATGGAGGGCACAGGCAGTTAAACATTCCCAAAGTGCTTGGAGAAACCCATCCCATCATCACAACAATGGGGAGATTAAGGCTCCAATTAAAAGGAGACAGGGCAGTGACCAACCGTGATCAGCCTGGGTTCCTGAAGAGCTGATTTAGGGAACGATTGAAGCAGGAATGGGGTGGGAGCAAGACAGGAACTGAGGGAGGGAATTCTGTAATTAGTGGTGGGATGGTGTTGTTTATCTGTCCCTGTTTCATGAAGGATTTTCAAAGTGGACAAATGGGAGGGGGAAAAATATCCTGCAACATGTTTGCTTTGGTGACATCAGATCCCTGTGGAAGGGATAGGCTGTGTTTGGCATCATCATTCAATTCCAGGAGCTCCCCTCTTTCCTGAAAATCCACTTTTCTCCTTCCCCCAGCATCAGCACCAGTTTCCCCTCTGTCTCCCATCGCTTTTTCCCTCCCTTTCCCTTTCTTCCCAGACTGGTCCTGTGCACTGCCAGTCAGGAAAATGCAGCGCCCTGCATTGTGAGAAAGCCTTGAACTGCTTTTTTCTAAGGACAAAACAGTGAGAGGAACTCCTGACTGAGATTTGCCTGGAAAACCCCAATTTATCTGATGGGAAATTGGGATGAGGAAACTGCCTGTGGTTGTTGGGACGTTGGAATGAAGAGTAGCACTGGGAAGCTCCGGGAGAAATTAATAATTCTGTTTTCAGACACAGGGGAAGTAATGGATGGGAGAAATAGACACAAGAATATTTCCTTCTCCAGTGGTTGCAGTCCAGGCTCTGCGATCTGGGAAGGAGAAGGTCTGGACAGGGATTGGAGCTGTCCAGGAAACCTGGGAAGCTGCATCTCCTGTGCCTGTGCTGTTGGATTGTGGCAAACTCATGGTTCCCTGATGTTCACCCAAACCTTTGCAACCTCCCCTGATGCTCTTGTTACTCTGTACGGAATCCTGGAATGGTTTGGGTAGGAAGGGACCTTAAGGATCGTCTCATTCCACCCCCTGCCGTGGTCAGGGACAACTTCCACCATCCCAGGTTGCTCCAAGCCCTGTCCAACCTGGACTTGGACACTTCCAGGGATCCAGAGACAGCCACAGCTTCTCTGGGAAACCTGTGCCAGGGCCTCACCACCCCCCCAGGGAGATATTTCTTCCCAGTATCCCATCCAGTCCTGCCCTCTGGCAGTGGGAGGGCATTCCCTGTCCTTCCATCCCTTGTCCCAAGACCCTCTCCAGCTCTCCTTGAGCCTCTTTAGGCACTGGAAAAGCTCTGAGGCCTCCCTGGAGCCTCCTCTTCTCCAGGCAGGACACCCCCAGCTCTCCCAGCCTGGCTCCATAGGACAAATTCTCCAGCCCTGTGGTAGAATTAGTGGCCTTCTCTGGCATTGCTCCAACAGGAACATCTGTACCTGCCTCAGGTTCCTTCTGCTGTTCCATGAGACCAGAAGCAAAGGAAAAGTCCAGACAATACCTGCTTGGAGAGGACGGACAATAGGGATATTTCTAGGATGTAAGAATTTAAAGGGAAGTTTCTAAGGGAGGCAAGAAAGGTGGGAAAGACTCAAAAGACAAGTCATTCTTGATAAAAATGTTGATCAGTAGAAATCTCTCCAGCTCTTCAGCCACAGCCATGATGATCTGCATCCAGAATTTTGGAGCAGAAACCTGCCTGGAAAACAGGGATCAACTGAAATGTCAGCAGCCATGTAGTTTTCCAGGGATTTAGTTCAAAGTTAATCCCATGCAACTTCGAAAGCCTCGCAATTCACTTACCCAGCATTGTGGGTATTTAACATCGTGGCATCACCTGCTCAGGGAAAATCCTGAAGCAGTTCCTAAGATGGGATTGCATTCCCTTGCCAGGTAGCCTGACTGGCCCATTTGCTGTGTGAATGCGGAGGTGAGTGAGTGTTTTTGTCCCAAAACTTAGGAATTCCTCTCCTGGCTGAGCTCCTGACCTTGAATGTCTCCAGGGATGAGGCATCATCCATCCTCCAATCCCTCATTTTACGGGCTCTTGTAAAAGGAATTTACAACCAAAATTTAAAACCAAAGTTCCCAGCGCTTGTGACCCTGCAGGAGAGGAATGTGAAGCATCTTCAGGGACAGAAATGGAGACCATGGAAGTTTTCCCATGGGACGCCAAGGGACAGACAGTTTATCCACAAAGTCCTGATGTTCTGGTGGCGAATTGTCCCATCCTGGCTTAGGGAGGGATCTGGGGTTTCCCATCCTGTCAGACCCTGAGGGCTGGGATTTCATTCCTCACCATCAACACTGGAAGGGAAGCAGGGCATTTCACCTCACCAGGAATAGCAGCCATTCCTTATCCTCCAGGGATTCCATGCTCAGTGAGTGCTGGAAACCTGAGGCCTCCATCGAGATGGGTGAGTAGTGTGAGAATCCACAAAATCAGAGGGTTTTGGGAAAGCTGCAAAAGGCAGGCTTCAAAGACAGCAGAGCTGTGATTAGAGCTAAGCAGTAGCCACGAGATAGGTCAGCATAAAAATTATTTAAAAAGTAGAAAAGCAAGGATAAATAGAACAATGGTCTGTGTATTAACACTTGTCTAGAATAACTTCTTAAGGAAAAGTTTATCTAGCAAGATATCAGGAAGTTTGAAGCTTAATAATGGAGCTCTGTGCATTGTGTTTTAAGGCTTTCAAGCAGGTATTGTATTTGAAATAAGCAAGCATTGTTTTAACCAAAGGTACGTGTGCTTATAGTTGTTAGATAGAACTACTGTCAATGTGCTTTTGCTTTGTGTGATTGGTCAAAAAACTTTTCAAGTAAGTTGTAACATTAAGTTCTTGGTCTGGTGCCTGAGATGTGAGCTGATGGCATCTTCCCATTGTCATAACCATGTAATGAGACTGATGCTGGAAAATCAAACAGCTCAAGGCAAGTTCCACAGCAGTCCTGCACGGTTTGTGATTTGTACAGAGACCCCCAGCAGGTGATAAGTAGCTGTCTGGAAATGCAACTTCTTTGGAAATTCCAGCCCTCACCACAAGCCAGAAGGAGGAGAAAACCAACCTGGGGCTACCAGAGACACAACTGAATACCTTGGTGCAAGATCTGCACATCTGAGCCCATCCCTTTCCCTGGATTCACTCCAACCACAAACACCTTTGCTGTCCCCCTCTGGAATCAGAGGTCCTCAGCAGCTGAATCCATGAGTGATGGAGAGCAGCAGCCTGACTGTCCTGAGCCTCCCATCCCTGCCCGTAAATCAGGGAAGAGGGGCGGATAAATCAATCCCAGAAATCGACAGGCTGGCACTGGAATGTATTGTTGGTTTATCAGTCAATAGTTATTGACCAGGATCATGTTCCCAGGGTGATAATCCTGCCCTCAGGAGGGAGCCCACACCCCCATGGAAATGTTGGCTGTGGAAGCACTCAGCAGACAGAGAGGAAATTTGGGAAGAGAGGCACCTGGAAAGGATCTGTGGGAATGTTACAGAAAAGGAATGATGGTGGAAGAGGAGGAGAGGAGACAAGGACGTGACAGTTTGTACTTGTGACACAAAGACAACAAGAAGAGTCCACACAAGCTTCACACACCCTTTCCCAAAGCCAAGGAGGAATCCAGGACCCCCAGTTCTCCCAGTCCCCTCCAGACAGATCAAAAGGACAGGCCTCAAAAGCTGGGATTTAAGGGCGGTATCCCTGCAGGAGAGTCTACACTAGAATTGGTCCCATGCCCTTAAATCTACCATGGCAAACTGCTCAATCCCTGCCAAAATTCCCCAAAAAGGCCAGCTCTGTACAAACTGGTTGAAATCTTGCTGGGGAAGGAGCTCTCAGGACTAAATCTCTTCTCATTGTCCATGGTTTTGAAAGTCCTCTTGACAGGCATGAGGACATCTCTTTCCAAGAGGAAATGGCCTCTGGGACTGGGGGCATTTCCAGGGCTGACAGCCTCATTTTAATCCCAAAGAAATTTGGTGGCATTGTCAGGTTAGAAGTTGCTACCCTATTTCCATCCTGGTTGGGAATGGAAGAGAATCCAGTTTTAAATGAACTTCCTGCTCTGGTATCCAGAGAATCCCAAAATCATTATGGTTAGAGAGGACATCCAAGATAATTGAGTCCAACCAACTCATTGCCCAGCCGAGAGCACTGAGTGCCATGTCCAGTCTTTTCTTGGACATCTTGCATCCTTGGACAGCCTCTTCCAATGCCTGACCACCCTTCAGTGAAAAAATTCTTCCTGATGTCCAACCTAAACCCCCCCGGCACAGCTTGAGGCCATGTCCTCTTGTCCTGTCACTGTTTGGCCCCCACCTGGCTCTACCCTCCTGTCAGAGAGTTGTGGAGAGCAATAAGGTTCCCCCTGAGCCTTCTTTCCTCCCAGTAAAAAGCAGCAGTGATGGATGAAGTTGCTGAACTAATGCAAAATAATTTCCTCCCTCCCTTCTCTCTCTTTGAAAAGAAAAAAAAAGCGAAAAAAACCCAGAAAAAAAAGGAAAAATAAAAAAAGGGAGAGGGATGAGAGCCTGTCAAGTTGTTGGATGCGACACCCCCAGCCCATGTTCACCTTGGCAGATGGCAGGAGATCATTGCTTAGCGCTGCATGCTTGACATCCTGTGGAAACAGCGAGGATGAGGTGGTGGATCCGGAGCCGTCGGCAGCTGCTGCGGTACCTGCGCTGGGAGACGGAGGCGCAGATTCCTTTCACACCTCCCCATGCACAAACACATTTTTGGGAAGCAACCCGTGGCACATCTGCTTGTCCCCACCACCCCCTTCCTCTCTCCCCTGGTGTCTCGCGGTGCTGGCTGGCGGGTTGGGGGGTGTTGCTCGTCTTGTCACCAGCTCGTGTGACAGGTGAGGAAACGCGGAGTTGTGGAGGTGCCAAGGAGGTGCTCCAGGGCTTTCCCGCTTCAGCAAGGGGGGACTGGGGGAGGTGGGTGGGAAAACAGAGCAACAGAGCAACATCTGTTCCTGTCTCCACTTTGCAAAGAACGGGAAGATGAGCAGGGAGGAGACAGTGGGACATGGGAGTTTTTCTTCCCAGCAAACCAGGGAAGTTTGCCCTATCCAAGTTTCCAAGGGTTAAGGTTCACCCAAGCCTGAAATGACCTCTCCATGTCCTCTAAATACCTGGAGTAAGGAATGACCCAAGGACTTCTTTGCTCAGGGAGTTTGGACATTCAGGTGCTGCGATTGGATGCGCAAGAGCTGAGATTCCAGGCGAGCCCTCTGGATGTGTGTCCTGTCTTTCCTCAGAGCTGGGATTCTGTGGGCAAAATCTCCTGCTGGACGTTCTGGTGCCAAGGCTCCTGCTAATTCCTTGTTTAATCTGGTGCTGTGAAGGGTGGATTGCTGGGAATGCTGGAAAACACATGTGCAAGGAAGCCAGAAAATCCTGGGAGGAAAATGACAAAATCCCGAATCCATAGGCAGCCCTCTCCATCACACAAAACTGAAAGGACTTTTTCTCACATCACCTGTTGCTGCAAGAAAATCTCAGGGATAAATCCTGCTGCTGGATTATAGGGAACATAACTGACATCACCACGTTCTCTCCTGATCACTGCATCCATGAAGTTTCCAACTTCTTTAGGGACACTACTCCTGAAATATTAACTGTCTCGGATCAAGGATTATGGAAAAAGCTTGAATCCATGACAATTCCCAGTCTCCAAACCACTTCAGTCCCAAGCCGGAGACCTTTAACTTTGTTCCTCACCTGGAAATAAGCACACAGGGATGTAGAGATTGTTTCTCCAACATGTTGCTCAACTTTACATTTTTGTGGGTTAAAACAATGCCTGGAAGTGAATCAAGGGATGAACTAAAAACTTGCAGGGTGGAAAGGAGGAAAAGGAATCAAGAAATGATCCTGGAAGTGTTCAAGGCCACATTGCAAGGGACTTGGAGCAACTTGGTCTAGTGGAAGATTCCCTGCCTGTGGTAGGGGGTTGGGATGATCTTTACATTCCCTTCCCACCCAAATTATTCCATGATTTTGTGAAACAGCCCTGCAACATTGGTGGTCATGGTCTTCAAATAGCTAGAAAATCAAAGTAGGTCTTCAAATGTAATTTTTTTTTTCCTCTGGAATTATCCAGTTCAGGGGCTGGATCTGACTAGTTAAGGATGATTCCTACTGACATTTGAGGTATCCAAGATCATGCAAGTCATCAGGAGATTTCCCAAGGATCCACTGGAGACCTGAGTCCTTTGGGATTTGCAAATCAACAAGGATAACTTGAAATATCTCCAAAGACACCTGTGCAGACAAAGGGGTTGAGTTGCTGAAAATAAAAGGCATGAAAGTCCAGCAGATCCAACGGGAATGGTGGGAATATTTTCTCTTGCCACTCTGGACTGAGATCAGAACAACACCAGAGCTCTGGTAGATTTGAATAAATCCACTGTGGTTGAAACTGTTCCCAGTCCAAGGTGACTGGATGGAAACTGGTCCCCAGGATGGCACTCCCTAAATGTCCCTACCTCTGTCCCATGGGTCTATCCTGGCTCATTTTGAGATGAGAACAAGGCATAGGACAGGATTCATGGCTGATATTCCAGCCCCTCTCAATAGCCCAGCAGGTGAGGAAGAGGATTAGAGAGGGATTTGAAAAGTGCATTGAGTTTCTTCTTTGTCTCTGTGTGGCACTAGGAAAATTCCCTTTTGACATCAGGAAAATTCCCTTTTAGGCTCATGATCCCAATATTTCAGAGCCCCTTTGCTGCATCCTGCCTTTGAACTGTTGGCAATTACAGGAGCCTTTGGTTTAGCAAAAATCACTGGGACAAGAAGGCCTCCCGAAGCAATCCCAAAGTGCTGCTCCCTGGGAGAGCATCATGGAGAGGGCAGAAGGATACAGATTGTGTTGAAATGTGTTTCACAGCTGGTGGGCTGCACGTTCTGCCCCTCCAACTGTGGCTCTGGCTGGCACCACTGGTTGTCCTGGTGCTCGGTGGCACTGCTGGCCAGGATCTGCTGGGAGGTCACCGTGAGAAGGAGCTGAGGTCACCAAGCCGTGCTCGGCTCCTGGAGCAGCTGTCGGTGTTATTTGGTTTGGCAGCCTCTTCTTCTCCCAGCCGGAAAAACTGAAACCTAACCCTTCAATGCACGCTTTGTTTTGGAATTAGCTGCTGGAAGTGGTGGTTCCTGGGGGCGGTGTGGGATATAAGCTGCTGTCCATCAGGATGATGAGGCTGGGTGACAGCTTGTCGCTCCCACTGGCACAAGTTGGGAAGGGCTGGAATGTTGTTTCCAAGTGTTTTGCCATGTGGGAGAGGAAGGATGGTCCTAGATGTGATCTCCAGAGGTTTGGAGGAGATGCAGAGTGATGCAGGCTCTGTGAAATGGCCCTGGCTTTCCTTTGGGATTGTTTATTCCATAGGCTTTTTCCAGGGATGAATTGGGATTCGGCAGAGCTGGCACAACAGGATCTGCCCATCTCCAGTCCATGATCTCGTGGGTGGACCTGGATGGGGCTTGGAGCAACCTGGTCTAGTGGAAGGTGTCCTTGTCCATGGCAGGGATTGGAACAAGATGATCTTTAAGGTGATTTCTGACCCAAACCATTCCGTGATTCTATGTAAAAAACCCATCTTTGTTGTGTAAATCATTGTAAATTACGTTCCTCTGGAGCATTCCGGGATCCAGACCATGCCAAGGTCATGGATAACAGATAATCCCATGGGAGAGCTTTGAAATCACCCATCCCAATACTCCATGGGGGTCAGTTTCACTGGAGCCTTCACACACAAGGTTTGTTCCAAGTGCCAGTGGCATGGGATGAGTCCTGTTTTCCCAAGTGCCTCCCAAGATTCCATGGAAAATGAGCACATCTAAAATCCCTGCGTAGTAACCATGTCTCACGCCTAGATAACACTTCCAGGATCCCCTGAAATCCATATCATTCCTCTTACTCTGGAGATGGAGCATCCAGGGGTTGATGTCACTGCTTGAATGTGAGTCACCAAGAAGATGGAGTAAGGAACAGCAAACAGCAACGTTCCCAAATATTCTGGTGATTTTAACTTTTTTTTTTTTTTGTGGAAAGGAGAGCTCTCAGAGATTTAAGAGCCCACTCATCTGTTCCTTTTCTTGTCCACCAATATGGATGGTGGACAAGAGAAGGAACAGAATAAAGTGAAGGATCCACCACTTTATTCTGTTTTTATCTTCATTTTCCAGAGGTTTGATAGAATCCTAGGAAGGTTTGAGTTGGGAGGGATCTTCAAGACTGCCTGGTTCCAGCCCCCTGCCATAAGCTGGGATTCACCCACTATCCCAGGTTGTTCAGAGCCCTGTCCAGCCTGGTCTGGGACTTCCAGGGATGGAATAGCCACAACTGCTCTGGAAAACCTGTGCCAGGGCCTCACCACCCTCACAGGGAAGAATTTCTTCCCAGTATCCAATCTAAATCTCCCCTCTGTCAGTTTAAAGCCATTCTCCATTATCCTGTCACTCTGTTCCTCACCCCAAGTCCCTCTCCAGCTCTCCTGGAGCCCCTTTAGGATCTAGAAGGGGCTCTAATTTCTCCCTGGAGCCTTCCCTTCTCCAGGGTGGACACTCCCAGCTCTCCCAGCCTGGGTCCAGCCCTGTTTCATTTAAATGGTTTTAACTTATCCCCCAGCCTGGCAATTTATTTAAATTTCTCTTTTCCCTTCCCCACCACGGTCAGAAGCAGAGCTATAAAGTTGAGATAGGATCTACCTGGGACTTGTCAAACACTTGTTCAGGCAGCAATGGGAAACTCCAAGTACATTTGTTGGATTAAAAGGAATATGAGTCCCAGGAGAGCTTTTCCTAGTAAATTTTGCAGTTCGCTAAACAATCAATTTCCTCTGCGCACCTTCCCTGGATTCCACGGAGCAGGAGCTTGATTCTCTTGTGTTATGCCTTGATTCTCCAGCCTACTGGACCCTTTTCCCTGTGCACCAGCCGTTGCTGATGGTCGGGTATCCGGGCAGGGATATGGATGGCAGCAGGATGTGCTAACCCTGTACCTCTTCCCACAATCCTTATTTCTTGGTCATGCCTAGTTAGAGCCTCCCACCATGTGAGTTTGGACAGCTGCTCCCTGCGTGACTCAGCCCTTCACCCCAGCGGCCCAAGGAATTCCTGGGAAAATGCAGCAATCAAGAATTCCTTATTAATTTTTTTTTTTTTTAATACCAGTTTCAAGTAACTTTTGCTTCCAATGTGGTGTTCCCAGGGAATCTTTCTTCATGGTCAGCAGTCAAGGGATCTTCATTCTCTGCCAGTGAGTGAAATTCTTGTCCCTTCAAGGAAAATGTCCCTCAGGGGTGGTGAGGCCCTGGAGGAGGTTTCCCAGAGAAGTTGTGGATGCCCCATCCCTGGAAGTGTCCAAGGCCAGGTTGGACGGGGTTTGGAGCAACCTGGGATAGTGGAAGGTGTCCCTGCCCATGGAAGGGGTGGAACAAGGTCATTCTTATGGCCTCTTCCAGCCCAAACCATTCCATTATTCTGTGATACTTGATAGTCACTGGAGATAAAGAGATTCCTGCAGGAAGTTTAAGATGTGTCCTTTGGCTGGGATGAATCATTCTCCAAAACTGCTTCTATCATTGCCCTGACTCCATGGAGAGTGTATGGAGAGGGATTCAGACGGATTCAACCACTTAACCAAGAAATCCACACCTGGATTTTTTCCACGCTGCCTGGTTTCAACCAAGATCTAATTCCTTCACCTTGGAAGTAAGGGCCATGTGTGTTGCTACATCATTCCCAGACAAAGACTATTCCAAGGATATTGAAATGCTCCTGTGATGCTGCCAAAAAGCCATGGAAATGCTCTCCTTAGTGTGTCCTCAGTGGCTGGACTGGACAATGTCCTTCTTTGGGGAGAACCTTGGCTTTCCTGCTGGATTTTGTTTCTGCTCACTTCAGCTCACCTCTTCATCACCTTTCCTGTTCCCACACTGGTCACCCACAAATTTCACCAGTGACCTCATTCCTTTTTCCTGCCTCTCCAGGTCCTGAGTGAGACCACTGGGATGTTGCAGATGTCACTGACATCAGCTGATCCCTTCATCCCTCTGCTTCCTTCCTATTCCAGGCTGCCAAGGGATGCTCCGCTGGCTCTGCCTGGAGTCCTTCATCATCCTGGAGTTCCTCATGTGGTGCAGGGAATGCAGCTTGGAGGCTTTGCCAAAACAGTTGAAGATTAGGGACAATCCAGCTCGATGGTGCCACCAGTCTTTGAGCAGCCAGAATTACCTCAGGATGAATTTTTCTCCTCTTGCTCTTCCCCAAAAAAACCCCCATTTTTCTGTAAGCTGAGAAAGGCTTCCAAACATCTGGATCTTCTCAGCTGTTCCACTGATTTCCTAAGGAGGCTTTTTCCCAACTCACATCCCAAGATGTACAATCCCCTCTTCTCCAAACGAAGTGGGAGGGATGGGAGGATTGCAGAGCCGGGAGTGACTGGTTTTGGGACATCAGGATAAATCTTGATCATAGCCTGGGTGGGATCTGTGCAGCTGGGGGTTGATCCAGGTCACGGAATAATTTAGGATAGAAGAGAATGCTGGTATTTCCATTTCAACCCCTTGCATGGCCAACCTCAAAGTTAGACCAGGCTCAGCTCCTTGGGATCTTGTTGAGCTGAGGATGGAGATTCCACAGCCTTTCCCAGGGTCTGCCCACCTTCATGTTGGGAATTTTCCCTTGGTGTCCCCTGTGATTGTTCCCTATTTGTCCTTTTGCTGTGGTACTTGGAGAAGAACCTGACTTCATCCTCTCCATGAACATCTCCTGTGAAAAGGGTGGAAAAAGGGATGTTCCTTTACTTTCCTCTTTTCAGTTGAGCTCAGACACTTCATACACTTTATTCCCCAACCCATCTTGGTGTCCTCCCAAAACCCATCTTGGTGTCCTCCCAAATCTCATCTCGGTGTCCTCCCAAAACCCATCTTGGTGTCCCCTGCCAGATTTGCTGCATTTTGTCACTGGGGCCCTGAAATTGAGCTCATTACTCCAGATTTGTTCTCCCAAGTGTCACATCCAGAGGACAAATCCCTCCCCTTCCCTTGCAAATAAAACCTGGGATGCAGCTGCTGACAGGGATGGAGCTGATGGGGGCAATTGATCCAAGCTGGATCTTTATTGTGTGCTCTGAGGGAAATCCACAGCCTGGGGCATCACCTTGTTAACATCTGGAATGAGGAGCCACGGAAATGGGTGGGGAATGGAGCATTTTACTGTGGGGAATGCCCTCGGGGATTTTTGGGATCATGGTGAAGGTGGTTGTCATATCCATCATGTTATTTATGGACAGGAAAGGAGCTGCATTCCCAAGTTTTGTTCAGCTGGTGCTTGTGAAGAACTCAATTATTGGGTGATGCTCTGTCAGCCTCATCTTCAAGACCAGAGGAGGAAGGAATATTAAGATCACCTTTCCTAACTTGAGGAAAATCCCTTTTGGGATGTGACGGAAAAATCAAAAGGTAAAACACAAGTTCTACGTTTTCTGTTTGTGTTTTGGCATTTTTGTTTTGGGGGTTTTGTTCATTTGTTTGTGGCTTGTTTTTTTGTTTTGTTTTGTTTTTTTTAATTATTATTTTTTTGATTGAGAGTATGAACAGCTCCTATGTCCTGGCAAATGGATAATCCCAGGATAATCACCTCTATCATAACAACTGGATCCAGAAGGTGTCAAGCTGGAGCTGCAAGGATGGAGACAAGAGGGACATTTAGACACCCTGACCTGTTTATTTATTTTAATCCAATTGTGGGAATCTCTTCCTGCCTTCTCCACTGCCTGGGCCAATGTCACTCATTGTGACAAACATATCCAGGGACACTGAAATGGAAAAGGAGTCAAGGATGTGGCTCCTGCTGAGGGACATGAACAACCTCTGGGTTTGCAGGTAAAAACCTGTCACCTGCTGGTGGCTGGTGGCTGGGTATGGGCACCTTTCCCTCCTTTAGAGCAGGACATGGACAAATCCAGGACCTTGGACAGTCCAGCACTGTGCACCGTGCTGGAGGAACTCCTCAAGGTGTGTTAGATCCCATTTGTGTCTCCTCCCTGCTGGAATCCCAGCTCTGCAGCCCTGCCTGAAGGTGAGGACTTGGATGTCCTTGTCACTGAGCTTTTAAACTGAGGGAGGGGGCCAAGAGCTTTTCCCCAGGAATATCCCACTGATTTTGAGCTCTGCACCTTCCAGCCCATCTCCTGTCCCAAATTTCCTTGGTCATCCCTGCTGGTAGAGAAAGGGAATCATTTTTACATCAAAGCCTCCTTATCTCAGCCCTGTTCTCTCACCTCACCCCCAAGAAGCTGCTCCAGCTCCCGTGGCCTTTTCCTTTTAATCTTCCTGCCTTCTTCCCATCTTGGAGCTGTTGCCAATTAAGAGCAAACCATTTGATCATGCCAGAATCCCAATGCCAGCAGGCAGAGCTGTTGGAGCATGGGAAGGGAGGGGAAAAAAAGGGAGAGAGAGTGGGGAATAATAATAATAAAAATAATAATAATATAGAGGAGGGGAAGAGAATAAAAAGCAGCCTCTTCTTCCAGCTCTCTGCTCACAAGGTAAAGAATCAAAAAGTCATTTGATGCATAATTGATTGCTTTGGAGTGACTCACAAATTGCTCAGGAGCCTTGATTCTCGGGATAATCAGCACATGGAAAACACAGGGACGTTTTGACCGTGGGGTTGTGGAGAGGGGGGGTCTGGGGAGGAGGGAAAAATAAACACCACAAGAGCACGGCAGCACCAGAGCGAGTCCCAAATATTTTAATGAGCGCCAAGAACAAGGGATTTCAGAAGCTCGAGCTCAGGACAAAACAATAAATTAGCAAACAAAAAACGGGAACAAAACAAAAAGGGGCTCTTTAGATTTTTTTCTTTTTTTCCCCCTGACAGAAAAGCACAAAAGTGCTGAGCTGGCGGGGCTGGGGCTGCAAGTTGCTCTCCCCCTCCCTGTTTCTCTGGAATGTGTGGATGGGAAGGGAAAGGATGCAGCCTTGAACCTTTGTGTGTGGATTCCCTCATCCTGCCTGCCCCATCGTGGGTCATCCCGTCTCCCAAAATACTCCAAGAAAACCGATGGCTCATTGTAAATTTCACTGTGACTGGAAAACAGAGGTGTTGGAGCACTTGGATTTCATAATCCTGGTGATTTATCTCCAGAAAAAGAAGGGAAGAGAAAAGCTGGACTTCCATTGATCTCCTAACTCAGTCCTTTTCCCTAAAAAGAGGGAATTTTACTGACCCGGAGTTCCTGGACCTTTTGGAAGCTGGGAAACGACAACAGCAGCACCTCAATCCAAATAGGATTAAAAAGCCTCCAAAGGACTATCTGGCTCTAAGAGCCTTGCACAACCAAAATGTGGGATTTTGGAAGCTGCTCCTTCTTCCAGCATCATCTGATCCCTGCTGTCCACTCCCTATGGATGTTGTGATTGCTTTTCCTTGGGTCTGACCACACCTTTCTTCTCCAACCTTTCCCAATTTTCTGCTGCAAGGGATGGATCCCTGGGGATGTTGTTGCTGTGTAGTTCAGGCCCGGATATTGTCATCCCCAAAATATCCAGCAGAGCACCTTCCCAGGGTTCCTGGATTGAGGGTTTTGCGCAAGTAACTCCTCCCAAAACCTCAGTTTACTTTTCCTTCTCTGTCCTGATCCCAGCCTTTGGAAGCAGACACATCCCAGCTCTGTTTTCCCCAAAATTAACTCATGGAATGCCTGAATGCACCACGGAGTTTGGAATTCTTTAGGGAGAAAAGCTGTTTCCCAGTGTGAATGGAGAGTGCTGGAATCCCTGCAGGAACTGGTGGGATGAATCCATCTCCAACACATGGATAAGTGCCTTTTCCTGCTTCCTTACAGTCTGTCATGTTGGGAAGCAACTGCTGGATGCCATTAGCCCAGCTGGAGACTGGATTTCAGCTTCTGCTCAGGGCTCAGAATGTGCTGGAAGCATCGAGAAGCAGATTTTTCCATGGATTTTGGGACTTTCTTGGTGCCTGTGCCCACCACGTCCTCAGGGTCCCTGACCTGGAGCCTCACCCCAGGTCATTGCAATCCTGGAATGTGCTCCAGGCTCATTCCAGGCTCCAAGCCCAGGGGGATTTCGGGGTGGGAAACATGGCTGTGAGGTAGATGTTCATCCCAGATTTTTTTCCTCTTGAAATACGTGGGAAAAGGTGAAGTGCATCCTTTGGGTCAGGCAGGGAATGTGA
This sequence comes from Agelaius tricolor, assembly GCF_023055355.1. Classification (NCBI taxonomy): domain Eukaryota; kingdom Metazoa; phylum Chordata; class Aves; order Passeriformes; family Icteridae; genus Agelaius; species Agelaius tricolor. The sequence continues at coordinate 94,814,716 of NW_027269262.1, read as the reverse complement.
GTGCTCCCAGTGAAGAGTTGAGATGTCTTTGTGGAAATGCCTGGCTGAGTTCAACAGTGACAAAATCCCAGAGTAGAAAAAATAACTTGAGGAGGGAGAGACCCTTCCCCTTCCCCTTCCCCTTCCCCTTCCCCTTCCCCTTCCCCTTCCCCTTCCCCTTCCCCTTCCCCTTCCCCTTCCCCTTCCCCTTCCCCTTCCCTTTGTTTTCTATCTCTTTCCCATTCCACCTCTTCTCTCCAGGGATTGGGAATCACCCCTGCACCCCATGGGCAGCCCAGTGACACAGGAAGGACAAAAGGGACCTTGGAGGTGGCCAGGGGCTGACAGAAGTTGCCCAGGGAAGTTGTGGATGCCCCATCCCTGGAAGTGTTCCAGGCCAGGTTGGATGGAGCTTGGAGCAACCTGGGATGGTGGAAGGTGTGCCAGGAAGTGGGTTTGGAATGAGATGAGCTTTAAGGTCCTTTCCAACTCAGACTGTTCTGGGATCCCATGATCTTTCTAGCCCCAAATCTTGTCTTATTCCACTCCGAACCCTCCGCTGGCTTTGAAGCCAATCCTTGGAATCACCCATAGTAACTCCAGATGAACATCAGCCATGGGAAACAACTCTGCTGCTGGTTGTCCCAAAAAAATCCCCTCCTGGCAGCAGGGATGAGGAAAGGTGATGGGATGGTGACCCTGCAGCACCCTGGGACACCCTGGGACACCCAGGGGACAAACGCCACCCTCAGAGCTGGTGGCAGAACCGCCCTTTCCTGCTTCAATCATAAAACCACGATGCCTCCCTACGGATGGGTGACGCCTGTTGGGAAGGGGGGTGACACATCCTTGGCATTCCCACATAAATCCATCCACCCTGGCTGGGATAAACTGGTTTAACTCAGTGCTTGGCACACCCATTTAACACCAGCCCTGGAAGGCACCATCCCAAAAACCTGCACCCCTCCACCACACGGAGCTTCCCGATACCGCTGCCGGATTCCGGATTCCGGCGGCAAGAGCTCGTTAATATTCCGACAGCTCCGATGTCACTCTCTAAACGAAGGCTGCTCTTAAAGAGGGGTTTTTATTTAATTGGGCCCCAACTCCGCCGCGTGTGGCCTTGTCAAGCACCTCGGCAGCGCTCCTCAGGAAAAAAAAAAAAAAAAACAACGGAAAAATGGAAAAATTGGGAAAAGCAAAGGAGGGAGGGGAGGACGGGAGAGGGAAGGGTGGAAGAGAGCGACCCCGAGCCCCGCTTTGAAAGGGAGGGGATGAGAAGGGACCTGTCAATGGGATCAAGCTGGAGGTGGCCGTGAAAAGCCTGGCAGCTCCCGCTCCGTGAGGATGGGGAGGGGAAGCGGTGGGAATCCACGGGGCGATCCGTAAGGAGATGAAGGAGGAATGACAGCCCCTGAGGCTGGCAGGGTTTGAAAGGAGAACACACAGGAGCCAAAACCTGCGGAGAGACACTTGCAACTTTTCACTTATTCCCTTTGACAAGACAATGGAGTTTTCTTTCTTTCTCCCCCCCAGCTCCCCCCTTCCTTGTTTTTTAAAGTGGGTCCCATAGGGAGAAGCAGAGAGTTCTCAAAGGATGAAACAACTGGAGTGATTCGGAGGGGAGGAGGGAAACGGGGAAGAAAGGAGGGAGCAGCAGAGCTCATTTCCACATGGGACTCTGCTTTAGCCAGGAGGAGGAGGAAGGATTGAGCTGAGAGGGGCATTTCCCTCCCCTCGGACTCCCAGGATTCCCACTCAAAAGAGGGGATCAGAGACTGGGAAGGCGGACAGTGGGGTAGGATGCAGCCAGAGACCTGATTCCATAGTGATGGGAAGTTTCCCTGATTACCTGGGAACAGGGAAGGTGGCAGGTGTAGTTAGGGGAGCAGAGCAGAGGGACCGAGTCCTTCTCTAAGCTGCTTCTGTTCCCATTGGTACCAGGGAAGGGAGGTTGGATTTCTGTGCTTGACACAATTCCAAGGGAAAATGGGGATCAGGGCACTTAGCAATGCCACCTTCTTGCTCCCAGTCTTCATGCCATGAAACTGGGAAGACTGGGAAAATGCCAGTAAGGACTGTCAGGCTGTGTCCCCTCTGTCCAAACCCTGCAGTGACATGAGGTGTGGCCAGCCCAGGGTGTACCCCAGCTCCAAGGCTGCTCCAGGATTTAATTTTACTCTGGAGAAACCCTCTGTCCCTCCCTCCATCTTGCTCTTAAATTTTCCAGGTGAGATTCCCCAAAGGAAGAGCTTTGAGTAGACCTAATAAACAAAATAACATTGGAGGAGAGTTTTTTTTCCCTGAATATCTCTGCCTTAACCTCATCTCTGTCTGTCAGAGATGGTGGGAGGGAAGGATGGGAGAGGCCCAGGCCAAAAAAAAGGATCAAGATGCTGCAGCCTTGGGTAATTCCAGGGGGAAAAAATTCTGGAAGCTCTTCACTGTCCCTTTGGCTTTCCCAGAAAGGAAACAGGAGGGACCCAGAGCTTTGCAAAAGATCCTGGGAAGGACAAGGAGCTGTTTTCCAAGCAGTCAATTCCAACCTTGTCTTGTTGTGCTCAGGTTGTCTCCAAGGAGAAGAGACCTCTCAGCCTCTCTGGGATCCTGCTCATTGGGAAAAAACTCCTCTTATCAGCCATGACTTCCCATATTCCGGATTGTCCCTGTTGTTCTCCTGCTGTGACACTTCAAGACGAGTCTGCCTTTCTCTCCTCTACTCTCTCCCTCCAAGGATTAAATGAGTGGCACAAAAAATTTGGGAAGCATTAACCAAACAATTGGGAATGGCCACATGGTCACATTCCTGAATCCCGAGATCTCACCATTTATCCTTCTGCATGAGCATCCAGCAGGAGCCACCATCAACCTCTCCATCATTCCCAAGCACTGGATGAAGGAGATCAACACCATAACCCCCACTTTAGAGGGACTGGGAATGAAGACATGGAAAAGTGAGTTATTGGAAGAGAAGGAACCAGGGTGGGACTTGCTCACTGTCCTTCAGGGACCTGATGTGTCCCCACCACCCCTTTGTGGTCACTGGGGTTTATCACGGAATGGTTTGAGTTGAAAGAGACCTTAAGGATCCTCCAGTTCAAACTCCCCTGCCATGGACAGGGACACCTTCCACTATCCCAGGTTGCTCCAAGCCTGTCCAACCTGGCCTTGAACACTTCCAGGGATGGAGCAGCCACAGCTCCTCTGGGCATCCTGTGCCAGGGCCTCCCCACCCTCACAGGGAAGAATTCCTTCTGTAAATCGAACCTAAATTTCTCCTCTTTCAGTTTGAAGCTGTTCACCCCTGTCCTGTCAACCCAGGCTCCTGAAAATTATCTCTTCCCATCTTTTTTGGCTTCTTCAGGCACTGGAAAGCCACAATTACATCACTCCAGGATGAACAATCCCAATTCTCTCCGTCTTTTCTCACAGCGGAGCTGCTCCATCCCTCTGATCCTGTTGGTGCCTCCTCAAGACTCACTCCAACATCTCCATGTCCTTCCTGAGCTGGGGAACCCAGAGCTGGATGCAGCTCTGCAGGTGAGGCCTCACCTGAGCAGGGCAGAGGGGCAGAATCCCCTCTTTTAATCCTGGACTGAAATCCATGTCCCCTCCCTTGGGGAGTAAAAGTGTTTGGAAAACCAGGGGATTCATCAGGCGCTGCTGATGAAGAGTGGCATCCAGGAAGGGAATGGCCAAGGTGGCCTCTGGAATTTTCTGCTTCATGTCTCTTTGAGGAATGAGAGAACGTAGGGTCAAATATGGGACCCACCACAACCTTCCCATGGTGGGACATCTTCCAGAGCTTCTTGCTTGTCCTGGTCTGTCCAGACTCTCCCAAAAGAGACCCAGTTGCTAATTCCAGGACCTGCTCTCTGGGTCCTTCATGGATCCTTTGGTGGTGGCATCTGAATGTCACCTGGCCCAAGGCCTGTGAGCCCTGGACCCTGTGTCCAGGAGCTGTTGGAGATGGGACTGGAAAAGCTCCTTTGTTTTTCCATTGGGAGCAGTATGAGAAGTGGGATAATTGATGCCAGGTAGGGAAGATTTGTCTGAACAGGGTTCCCTTTAAGACCCCAGATTTCCTTTTCTGGTCTTGTTAGGAAGTAAAAAGGGTCTTGGGGTGCCTGTCTCGGATGAAGATGCCTTAGAAGCAATGTTCACATGGTGGGTGTGAGGCAAATTCCATGAAAAACAGGATTTTTTGTGCTTTTATTCCTTTGGTGGCTCTAGGAAGGACACGTCCTCTGCCCAAAGTGTCCCTGAGTGCTGCTTTTGCATCACCCTGAGATCTGACCTATTTTTGACTCCTTTTTTATCTCTCAGAGCAGAGATTGAACACCTGGAACCTGATGCAGGTGCTGACCCTGCAACTGGGAGCTGCCAAGGTGTGGAGAGGGGAATAGAGGGAAGGATATTCCCCTAGGACAGGTGACATTCCAGCCATCACCACTGCCCCACCTGCAGCTGGGAGGGTGCCCTGGAGAACATCTCAGCCATCCCAGCACCAGGGACCATCAGCTGGGTCCAGATTTGTGCGTTGATGTCCTTGGGACACACCCTGCTCTTGGCTGAGTGGGAAAGGTGGATGTGCAATCCCTTGGGATAACCGTAACAGGGAGCACCATCAGGCTGGTCGGAGGATGGGGGTCACAAACAATCCCACCTCCCAAATTGTCCCAATTCTCTGCTCCCAGGACTGTGGGGATCACCCTTTATCCCCACCCTCACCTTTATTTTCTCTCCTGGCTTTCAGCCTCCCCCCTTCTCTCTTTGTCTTTCCTTTCTCTCCACCCCTCCTGGCTTTGCCACTCCTATTTCTCCCTCTTTTCTCCCTTTTTTTTCCTGCCCCTCTCGGGCAGGCCCGGAATTCACATGGAATCTCACCCAGCTCACACATTCCCGACGCTTTGTACCAGCTTTGGCCTCCACATTTCCATAGGCAGCGGCTTAATGGGTGCTTAGCGAAGAACTTTTTGTGTTATTTTTCCCTGTGTGAATTACCTGGCCCGCAGCGTCACCGCGGAAGATTGGAAATGCTGGAAATGCTGGAAATGCTCCTGCCATGGACCTTTACACGGCACATTTTAGGATCCCCGCTGTGTTTTCTTTCCAAGAAGAAGAAAGACCTGTCAGCATTAAGCAAATCAGCCGCGCGTCTCGCCGCCTTGAGCTGTGTCACACATGAATATCTGAGGGCTTTTTTTTTTCCCCCCTCCACCTTCTCTTTCCCTTCTCCCCTCTCCTTTCCCTTTCCCATCCTCTTGGTTTTTAACGAAAGAAAAGTTTAATGCTCTCACAAAGGAGGGAGAGGGAGAAATATCCATAAAACTCCAATTTAAACCCCTTTTACCCGTTCCTTTGCTTTTCCTTTCAACCTGAGAGCAAACCCTTTTTTCTTCCTAATAGGAAGAAGGTTTGAATTTCTCGAGCAGCTGGAGGGAGAGAGAGAGGAGGAGGAGGAGAAGAAGGAGGAATGTGGAGGGGAAGGAAGAGTTTCTGCATGAGGGTTTCAGGGAATGGAAAAACGGGGATGAAGCAGGACACGATTTTCCTTTCACTGTCTTGTCTTGCCTGCCCAGGCTGCAAATTCAGTGTACAGGTGCCCCCAGACAAGGGAAATGTAGATAAATAAAACACTAAATCATTAAAAATCACAGATATTTTAAATCCCCTTATCTTGGGAATAAATTTAGGGCCAAAATTAGGACCTTCCATAGAAAAAGATGGTCAGAAACTGCTGAACTCAGGAGTGACACCAGACACCCAAAAAGGCTCTTGAATAGGATACCTCATTGAAATTGATGTAGCTGAGTTATGGGGTCACTAGAGCTGCAAAATTTGTCCCCAAAAGGATTCAGGAGTTGGTGTTCCCATCCTGCCCCAATCCTGGGGATCTGTGTCTGCACAGGCTTGGAGCAGCGATGATCCCATGAGGTGGGAAAAGGCAGCAAAGCACAGGGATTTGTGCTGTGAGTGGAATTCTTGATGGAGATTTCTTTTATCCTTTCCACCTGACCTTCCCCCTTCAATCTCCCAATTAGTAAGGAATCCAAAAGTGGAAACTCATTCCAGACAGGAAAGGACCGTTTAATATCCAAATATCCACATGGAAATTAAAACACACATTTCCTTGTCTGGGCTTTCATTGGAAAGAGCCGATGTGGATGAGCATCTCCAAATCCTTGTCTTTTGGGGTCAGAAAAGCAGGAATGGGTTCAGCTTCTTTTCGCCTCATAAAGCTTTTCCTGATCTGAAAAATTGCCGGGAATGAGTTAGGGAGGATGTGGAAGAGGAGAGAAGGGATCAAATGTGTCGCCTCATGGAATCTGAATGAAAATCAGGGAAATCATGGAAAATCAGCCCCACCGCAAATTCCATGGCACCTTGGACCTAGGTCAGGCATCCAATCAGGCATGAAAAAGAGGAGAATCCATGTGAATCAACACCAGGGAATTTCCGCTTCCAAACCCTGGGGTTGCCCATCCGAGCCATTTATCTCCCTTGCCCATTAATGCTTAATTGATCCACGGCTCTAATTGACTGCATGGGAGACACACCATGCAGAAAGATGGAAACAAAAGCAGGATCCAAGGAAATCCGGGAGTTTCCTGGGTGTGTTGAGAGGAGCTTGTGCGAGGGGATGCCGGGATAATTTCTGGGACTTGGGAATTTCCATTCCCTGCTAAAACAAAAGCTCAGTGCTTTCCTCTCCCTTGTCCTTGTGGTGATCCCCAAGCCAGACCTGCCTCTTATCCTGCATCACCTCGAATTCCTCATTCCCTCTTTGGCTCCTGAGTTTCCTTCACCCCCACAAAGCTTGGATTGCTTGGTCTCAGTTTCCTGGACAGATCCTTCCTGGAGTCTCCCAAAGTAGTGGCCAAGAAGGCCAGTGCCACCTGCCCTGTATCAGCCACAGGGTGACAACACAACCAGGGCAGGGATTGTCCCCCCCTGTGCTGGCACTGCTGAGGCCACACCTCAAATCCTGGGATCAGTTTTGGGCTTCTCAGGACAATAAAGCCATGGAGGAGCTGGAGTGTGCCCAGGGAATGCAACAGAGCTGGGAAAGGGTCTGGAGAACCAGGAGTGGCTGAGGGAGCTGGGGGAGCTCGGCCTGGAGTAAAGGAGGCTCAGGGGGGACCTTCTGGCTCTGCACAACTCCCTGACTGGAGGGTGGAGCCAGGCAGAGCTCTGCTCCCAGGGAACAGGGACAGGACAACAGGAAATGGGTTCAAGCTGTGCCAGGGGAAGTTTAGCTTGGATATCAGGAAAAAATTCTTCATGGAAAGGGTTGTCCAGCCCTGGCACATCTTCCCAGGGCAGTGGTGGAGCTCCTGGCTGGATTTAACACCGTTGCTGATGTGGCATGTGAGGACATGGTTTAGTGGTGGCCTTGGCAGTGCTGGGGGATCAGTTGAATCTTTGGGATATTTTCTAATGGAAATGATTCAATGATTCCATGACTATTGAGAATGGCCTCTTGTCCCATGGTTTATGCAGAGCTATTCTTAGGAACATTTGGGAATCAGCTCGTGGGGCTGCTCCGTGCCTTCCCAGGGACTGCACTGATGATTGAACAGCGACTGGATCCCAAATCCTGAACCCATTCCCTGCCACTGCCTGAACCCTGACAGAGCCCTGTGTCAGGGTTCACTTCCTTCCCTCAGGAAGTTCGGTGAAATTATTTTCCAGTGGGAGAGCATGAAACCTTCCCAAAGCCTTGCATGGAGCCGAGTGAATGAGTTGCACATCCCGTCGCAATTCCCTGCCCGGCTGGGGCTGCCTCATGCAATCCCAGCTTCCCACTGTGCCCTTCCCGACTCCTAGGGACTTCCTGCCTCTTGGTTCTGGCTCATCCACGCTCCAGTTCATTCTGGCTGCCTCCAGCTCTCAGCACATCCATCTGCCCCCGCTGACTTCATCCCTCCAGTGCCTGGGACACGCGCCAGGGCACGGGAATTGCGCATCCCGCCTTCCCCAGGGTGCACTTCTTGGAGCTGCTGAGCTGAGCAGAACCACGCAGAGCTCTCAACCTTTTCCCCTCTCCCCCAAATTTAGGGGAAATGAGGGGAAACGCTGGGAGAGCTGCGCTGCCGTGGAGTTATTCCAGAGCTTGTGCTGCCTCCCTGCATCCCAGGATGATGAGAGCTGGGATTTGTGCTGTGCTGTGCTGTGCTGTGGAGGTGGTGGAATGATTTAGGGATGCGACGCTGCCTTTAGATGCAACAGGTCCCGACGGAGGCCGCGATGCCTGCAGCAGAACAGAATCCTCTAAATCCACAGATGAGCTCATTAATTATTAATTGCATTACACACTTCATTCATCAGCTCAATCCCAGGGCTGCAGTGCAGCTCCAGAGTGGGAATGGCATCGTGGCTCCCTTGATGAAGGAGCAGAGGGCTCGGCATAGAATTAGGATGGGACAACTGGTTGGAAGCCCTGGATTGTCACCCCAGCCACAGAAACATCATCCTGTATGGCGCACATCCAGTCCCAGAGGATTCTCTGTGGATTCTGCATGCCTGGAAGTGTTCCAGGCCAGGTTGGACAAGGCTTGGAGCAACCTGGGATATGGGAAGGGGTCCCTGCCCAGGGGTTGGAGTGGGGTGATCTTTAGGGTCTTTTCTAACACAAACCATTCCATGATTTCTTGATTTTCTGCTGTCTCTCACTGACATTTGTCTTCTGGTGGGGGCAAACCAAGCACTGAAACAGCCAAATCCCAATGGAGACAGAGGTTTGGAAAAACATTTGCCAGCTAACTCCATCTTTCTTGGGAATATAGGTGGCAAAAAGATTGTATTTGGGGCTAACATCCACTCTAGGTATTTCTCCATTAAACATTCCCAGTTCCTGCTCCCAAAGCCAATGGGCAAGGAATGGATATTTTGCACCGTCTAATCCTTTTCCCCTGTAAAACAGGGACAACCTGGAACTTCCCAATCTGGGTGGATCTGGAATCTCTTTTATGGAAGCTACGGCTGGATTTCCATGGTGTGAAGCACCACAGATCCCCAACATCTCAATGGAGAGGAAACACATCCCAAAACCCACAAAAACGTGTGGGGAATAAATCAAACCACCCTGGATGCTCCAGGGAGCATCTCCCATGTGGAATGGAAAGGAAAGGTGGGAGGGAGGATGACGGGGGTGAGCTCTGCGCTTCCCGGGAAGGGCTTTAATGCATCAGAAAGTAGACGGTTTCCCATCTGATTCTTGTCACGGGCAGCGGGACTAATTGGAGAGATGCCATTTCTGGGGGGAAGGAAAAACCCCAGGAAAGGGCAAACCACTTTGCTCAGAGGGGGCTGCTGCCCTTAAGAGGCTTTTATTGCCAAGGCTCCTTGGCTTGGCAGAGGTGCTGTCATTAGAGTGACACTAAAAGTATCCAAGGATTAGCGGTGACGGACGGACTGACCTGTCCCTGTCAAGCTTGGAGCAGCTGATGGGGGGAGGAAGGGGGAGAAAAAGAGGAGGGAGAGGCAGCTTTTCCTCCGAAATGGGGTGATTTCCATGAAAACCAGGTACTGCTGGTATCCAGCTCAGTAATTATTCCAATTATCACCTCCAATCTGTCCATAAATCCCAAAAGATTTGGAGACTGCCCTTGCTGGGAATGCAGAAATTCGGTGTTTTCCCTGCCTTCAGCTGGGCTGGATGAAGGACAAGCTCCCAGCTTTGAAGATGCTGCCAATCCACCCTTTCTGCCAGGGTTTTTTGAGGAATTGAGGAAAAGCCATGGCCTGGCAGTGACATTAATGTCCCTGGGTCCCACCAGCAAACAATCCCCTTCCTGATCTCTTATCCCTGCTCATGGGCAGAGGGCTTGGGATTAGATGATCCTTAAGACCCCTCCCAATCCAAACCATTCCATGATTCGTTATCAATCCAGCTCTGATTTTAGGGGATGTTGCTCTTGTTTATCTCTGGACAGAGCTGAAATTTTCTCCTTCAGTGACAGAGTTATCTTTGAGGAGAGCAATCACTTTGGATAAAATCCTGCTTCCTCCCCCCACCATTTCATGGAAACCTCATCCCTTGAGCTTGAAATAGGAGTACCCCTCATCCCAGGAGACTCTGTGACCCTCCCCATGGGAAGAGCCCATCCCCAGATCCCCACATAGTGGGAAAACATGGAAAAAATGGCTTTTTAATATTTCTTCTGGCTGTGGTTAAATTTCTCCTGTATTCCTTCACTCCCTGCCAGGAAATCTTACCAGAGCCTCCCCCCAGATTTTGGATTTTGACCTTGGCCAGGGCTGACCTGGGAAGATGCCAAGTTTCCTGCTGGAGTCTTTTCCCTAATCCCAGCATATCTCACATCCCTGCTCCCTGTTTTACCTCTCCTCCCTGCTCCTTCACAACAGAGTATTTGCCAGCCACAGCTCCATTATTCTGCTCCCGAGGCTGAAATTTTCCTTTTAATTCTTCTCCTCGTGGAAAATGGATCTAATTTCTTTTCCCTTCCGCCTCCCCTCCTCCTCCTAAGCCCCTTCCTGGCTGCTTGCAAAGAGAGGTTTTAGACACCAATTTCAAGGTGGATTCAGCCCTGGGAAATTGGGGAATTGAACATCAAGAAGTTGTTTGAGGCTGTGGAGTGGTCTGGGCTCCCTCCTGAGCTGGAGGAGTCCAACAAAACCCTTGGAAGTGCAAGTCCAGCTAATCAAGCTTTTGGAGAGGTAGGAGGACTCCTGGGGATGGGGGGGCTTTCTTCAAACACGGCTCTTTGGGAAAGGCAGGGAGACTCAGGGGAATGGAAAAATGGGGGATGAGGGAAGAGGATTTGGGATGTGCTGGTTCTGCTGTTTGAGTCCTTGGTCAAGCCACCCTTGAATCCCGGTTTTCCCACCTGTTTAGTGATGGTGAGCTCTTCTTATGGACTGTTGGGAATCTGCTCCAGATGGCCTGGAGGAACAATACATTTTCCTTAAGGATTTGCTGGAAAAACCAGGAAATGGCAAAGCCAAAGGATGTCAATGAGATCTGACCAACTCCCTCTCCAGAGAAATTGTGGATGCCCCATCCCTGGACCTGCAGATGTCCCACTGGACATGCCAGTGTTGCATCTAAAAACTGGATTATATCAGGCACAGCTGAGTGGAAACACATCCAGAGACTTAAAATTAAGTCACGGAATGGATTTGGTTGGAAGGGATCTTAAAGCCCATCCAATCCATGGACAGAGACACCTTCCACTATCCCAGGTTGCTCCAAGCCCTGTCCAACCTGGCCTGGGATATTTCCAGGGATGGAGCATCCACAGCTTCTCTGGGAAACCTGGTCCAGTGTTTCTCCACCTTTGTTGTAAAAAAACCTTTTCCTTCTTTCTAGTTTAGGGATCATATCCATGTATTTAGCGGCTGTGGGAGCTCTACTTGGCTCTGTGGAGTCCATCACAATCCAGGGAATGGCATGTTTTGGGAACAGCCACTTCTCCTTCTGCATAATCCGAGCCCATCTAAGCTGCCCAATGGCATTGATTAAAAGCTCAGCAAAAGACCAATTTTTTTTCCCAAGTCTGGGAATTTAACTCAGTGCAGCAATAGAAATCCTGGATTTATGTAATGAAGAGAATTGTGGAAAGGGGAAAATCCCTTTGGCCAGGGGAACAAAAAGGTATAAAGGAATTCCAGGTTGGGAATGCTGAATTTGTCCCACTGTTGCTGAAGGATTTGCACCAAACAGCAAATCCAGTGGAAAAATGACCTGGGAGTATCCAAAAATGCTTTGCTGTTCCAACATCCTTATATTCCAACTTTTCCTAAACTATTCCATGCACCTGAACAGTGGGATAAACAGCTCAGGACAGCAGGGTGAATCCATGTTTTTCCATACTCCACCTGCATGAGAAGAAGAATCTGGACCCTCAGAAAAATCCTGATATTTAAATGGTATTTAAGAAAGATCAAAACATTCCTGAAAGCTAGGAAAGCCGCAAGATCTGGGGCTATGGGAAGACCAAAATTCCTCCAGGAACAAGCAGGTTTCCTGCCTCTGAGCTAAACGGGAATCATGTTTGTGTCAGGGATTCCTGCTGTGATCATAAATAACCTAAATCCCAACTTCCCAGTTTACCTGAAAAGCTCCAAAGACTTTTCCTTTGCTCCATGTTCCCTGGAATAATTCAGAGCTTGCCCAAACAGCATTTTCCTGACGCTCCATGAAAAATATTTGCTCAGCTCTTCTGGAAATCACAAGCTCCCGGGAAGTTCAAGGCAAGGGATTCACCTTGCCCTGGGCTGCTGGAAATTGCTTTGCTCCACAGCTCGTGATGGAAAAGAGGGAGATCAGCGGGTAGGAGTCCAGTAAAGGTCGTGGAGGATGTGGAATGACAGTGGAATTTGGGACACGGGGTTGTCTCCCTGCCATGGTCTAAGCACGGCATCTTTCCCAGTAATTTGGTGGAGGGGAGATTTAAGGGATGGAGAGGAGGGAAGGGAGGATGGGGAAATGGAGATGGAGAGCTCTGGAGATGGTCCCACGTTGTGCCAGCAGCGGTGGGCAGAGGTCAGGGGGTACCACTGCACCCTCTTATTGTGGAATCATGGAATGGTTTGGGTTGGATGGGACCATAATTATTATCTCATTCCAGCCCCTTCCATGGGCAGGGACACCTTCCACTATCCCAGGTTGCTCCAAGCCTCATCCAACCTGGCCTGGAGCACTTCCAGGGATGAGGCAGCCAAAGGTTCTCTGGGAATTCCATTCCAGGGCCTTGCCACCCTCCAAAGGAATAATTCCTTCCCAATATCCCATCTATCCCCACCCTCGGGCAGTGGGAAGCCATTCCCTGTGTCCTGTCTCTCTAGCCCTTGTCCCAAGTCCCTCTCCAGCTCACCTGGAGCCCCTTTAGGCCCTGGAAGAGGCTCTAAGTTCTCCTGGGAGCCTTCCTTTCTCCAGGTGAACATTCCCAGCTTTCCCAGCCTGGCTCCAGAGCAGAGGGGCTCCAGCCCTTGGAGCATCTCCATGGCCTCCTCTGGATCTGCTCCAGCATCTCCACATCCTTCTGCTGTTGGACCCTGGAGGTGCTTCCAAAAAATCTTTCCTGCAAGTGACACCAGGAGAATCCAGGATGTCCTTTCCTGCAGCAAGGACAAGGAGCATTGCTTCAAATTTAAGGATAGGAAGCCTAGAGATGGGAAATTGGGAAGAAATTCTTCCCTGTGAGGGTGTTGAGGCACTGGAATGGAATTCCCAGGGAAGCTGGGGTTGTCCCATCCCTGGAAGTGTCCAAGGCCAGGTTGGACAGGGCTTGGAGTAGCCTGGGATAGTGGAAGGTCTCCTTTCCCACAGCAAGGAGTGGAATGAGATGATCTTGAAAGTCCTTCCCACCCGAACAAAAATTCCACGATTCCATGATGAGCAACCATTGCAGAGCTTCCTCAAAATGACTGGCGACTCCAGTTCAGGAATTTCCTGGATTTGTGAGGAAAGAGAAGAGGAACTCAGGCAAATCCAGCTAACAAACGCGAGGAAGGGACAAGGAAATTCTCCTTGGCCCCTTCCCCAGATCCACCACAATCTGGCGATTTTCAGGATGCTCCCCATCCTCATAACTCCTTCTGGACCATGATGGATGAGTATGAACCTCTGTCTGACTTCCTGGAATTGCTTTGCCACTGGAAGCCGTGTCCGGGGGGCTCCCAGGGGGTCGATGAGGATGGGGAGGAGGGGGGTGGTGGCCAGGGGGATTTTCCTGGTGTGGGGTTGCTGTGGATGGAAGTTAATGGAGCCAGGAGATTCAGCTGCTGCCGGGGAAGCATCCAGGGATTCTTTTCTCTCCTGCACTGCCGGCAGGAACATCCTGGAGCCTCAGCAGCACATAAGTAACTACAATGGGTGATTCCTTAATAATTAAAGATATGCAGCGCTTGGATTGTCTCCCAGAGCCCGAGCAGACCAGGGAGAGCAGGGAGGCAAACTTCCCGTCTTACAGGAAATCTTCCCGTGCCGGAGCTCCCCGCGCCTGCCGGGGGATTTGGTTGGAATCAATTCCCTCCGCCTGCAGTTGCAGGAAGCTGCCATTGGGATCCTGCCATGGATTAACTAAGCGACCTTGGAGTGCCGCTTCCCTCCTTGCCATGCCTTGTTTTCCTCTCCCAGATTTGGGATGCTGTCTGGGGTGTCTCATGGGAGAGGCTGGAACCTCCAGAGCTCGGAGCTGAGAAATCTCAGGAGAAGGTGAGGGTGTTTAATGGGTGATCCCAGAGCTCTCTGAGACAGCGAATCTGCCTTTTTCATGGAATTTTGGAATGGTTTGGGTTGGAAGGGACCTTAAAGATCACCCCCTTCCAACCTCCTGCCATGGGCAGGGATACTTCCCACTATCCCAGGTTTCTCCAAGCCCCATCCAGCCTGCCCTTGGAGGTGCTCTGCTGCTCCCACCTCTGTTGTTTGTCCTTAAGCCACTTGGAACTTGAGCTAGCATAGGAAAAAACACTATATTCCCACCCTGGAAAGAGCATCCAGGCGGGACAGCTGGAGATCACACCCTGCTCCCTGTGGCCAGGACAGCTCAGACACACCAGGGATGCTGAGGAGCCCTCTGGCCAATCCCTGACAGCTCCACTTCATTCCCAGCGCTGATTCCAGGCGACACGCGAGCGGATTGATGAACTCCGCTCTCCCGCTTTTCCGAGCCTCGGAGAGAAATGGCAGAGCCCGGGGCCAAGGCTAAAAACCTCAGTTAACATTAAAGTGAAGGATTTGCCGGTGCTTCTGCCGGGGGCAGAGGGGAGCGGATGCGCTTTTCTCTGCAGCCAGACGCGTGTCGGCTCGGCGGGAGGGGGTTTGCCTTTTCCCGGGATGGATGTCACCGGCTCAGGGAGGGCGGGATGGGGATGCTGACTCAGCAGCCGCCGCTCCATTGCCTGGAAAGGCGCGGAACGGCGTTTGGAGCATCGCGTTTTGCGCTCTACGGGGGCTACGCCGAGCTTCCTTTGCCTCCCGCCACCCCCAAGCGCTGATCCCGATCCAGGCTGAGCGATGTGACAGGAATTTGTGCCCGGGCCTGGCTTTTATCATGCAGATTGCGCATAAATCATGCTAATTGACCCTGGAGTCAGGGATGGCTTCAAGGTCAGCTTGGATTAGGCTTGGAGTGTCCTGGTCTGGTGGGAGTTGGCCCTGCACACGGCAAAGGGGTTGGAATGACATAAAATCCCCTCTATCCAAAACAGTTCTAGGGTTTAAGGATATCAAAGTGGTGTCAAATTGGTACAAGAGGAGAACTCCTCTTTAAATCCTGCTTTAAATCCCTCACCCCTATATTTAAGTTGCCATTCCCTCTGCGTAACAACTCTGAGTTGGATTTTAACTT
Source organism: Agelaius tricolor (assembly GCF_023055355.1). Classification (NCBI taxonomy): domain Eukaryota; kingdom Metazoa; phylum Chordata; class Aves; order Passeriformes; family Icteridae; genus Agelaius; species Agelaius tricolor. The sequence continues at coordinate 94,799,414 of NW_027269262.1, read as the reverse complement.
CCCAGGGGTGAAAATCCTCATTTATTCCCGCAATGAGGGTGGAAGGAGAGATCAGGGAGCAGAGGGACAGCTTACAGCAGGATGAGCCAGCTGTGACCCAGCATTCCCATTCCTCTGAATCCCCTTTGCCTCCCTCTGGAGCCCTCAAATTGTTTTATCCCTGCCTGGGCTTGTGCCTGGAGCTAGCACGATTTTGCCCAGATTTCCGGGCTTGCATAAGGTTTTCCCGCTGGGATTAACCCATTGGAGAGGCAGGCACCGCCTGGAACCATAGCCCAGAGCTGATCACCTGAATCCCTGCAAAGTTCAGACTGTGGGGATTCAAAGGATGCAGCAACGGGGCTCTGGATTTGCCAGCAGCTTTCTCAGGGCTGAGCCAAAGCCTCCTCCTCTTCCTGAATTTTATGCTTAACTGGGGAGTCAAAGAAATTCAAATTTACACAACACTTGATTTGAGGAGCAATGTGTCATTTTCTTTCTGCTTGGGGTGAAAAATTGCTTGGGCTTGGACACTGAAAAATTAGGGAATGTGTCCTTAAACATTCCTGTTCCTTACCTGTAGGACCCAGGGATGAGGATTTCTGGGGGGGTTCTGGTGGATCAGGAGGCAGGGAAAGGCTCTGGATGCCCCTGCTGCGTGTAGGGTAATTATGGATTACACAGCCAGGGATGCTGGGATATTTCCAGGGATTTCTGATGTTGCTTTCTAGGAAGGAATTCTTCCTTGTGAGGGACTGGATGAGGTTATCCAGAGAATCTGTCCCATCCCTGGAAGTGTTCAGGGCCGGGTTGGATGGGGCTTGGAACAACCTGGGATAGTGGAAGGTATCCCTGCCCATGGCAAGGAATGAAATGAGGTGCACTTTGAGATCTCTTCAACTCAAAGCTCTCTGTGGCTATGAAATCCGGGAGATGCCGCTTGGAATTCACTCCTTTCTGTGCCTCAGTTTCCCCAGCAGCCGGAGCTGTTCCTCCTTCCCCACCCGCGGGGGAGCCTGGAATTGCTCAGGCTTTGCTTCTTTGGCCAGGGCTGGATTTTCCGAGCTCAGCGCTTCTGCAGAGCCAATCCTTGGAGCTGGTGAAGTGCTGTGGGAGTGAGGATGTGCTGGATACCCGAGCCTGGTGGGAGCAGACAGCTTTTCCATGTACGGGCTGATCCTGCAGCCGGGCCGGGGCAGGGGGGAGCGGATCAATGCCGCTCGGTTACGGGAGAGAGCTGGAATAAGCCGAGCTTTGTAAGTGAAGCCTGAGCTCTCAGGGCTCCCGGTAAAGGCCTGTTATCTCCAGACATTCCCGGCTGTCTGGATCCTCTCACAATACAGAGACATTCCAACCAGGATATGAGTCAGCTCGCAGGGATCTCTTCCTGATCCAGCCCAACACCGCTTCGCGCTGTAGGCTGGCACTGCCTGGTGTGGGTGACGCCTCTTTTGGGGACAAGGACCAGCCAGGGAGTCCATCCCTACCCATCCTTCCGAATTTCACCTGCATCCCATCCGGAACTGCAGACACTGGCATCCCTGTGCTCATCCCAAAGTTATGAGGAAAATAGCCAGGGAAAAGGCATGTGGATTTATTCCTTGATTTCTGGGCTCTGAGGGCGACTCAAACAATTTTCCTGGTCCACAGAGCTCCTGGCTTTATCCGTGAAATCCATAGAGGAGGAGAAGGAAGTGGAAAACCCCTCCAGATCAACTGGTTTTTGCCCAATAAAATCCAAGGAAAGCTGGAAAAGGTTTGTGCTCCCCAGTTATGCCCCATCCAGGTCTCCTGGCCACATTCCCATGCTTCCCAGTGGCTCCAGTTTGGGTATCAGCCCTAGCCTTGTCTAACCAGTCCAAGGTGGGATTGGGAGAAGAAAACAGCTGGATTTTGAGCCTTTATCCATGCCCTGTCTCCTGACCAGGAGAAATGCAAGGCAGGATGGACCAGCAGAGAATTCCCAGAGTTTTCTCTGGGAACCCATTTGTACCCTTGAACCAGCATTTTTTCATCTCTATTATGGTACTGGATGGATTTTTCCCTTATTATGTGCCTGTTATCCATGCAAAAAAACATCCTGGAGCAAGGAATTCCCTGGCTGTGGAATGCAACAGCCAAAAAGGGAGGGAGAACTTTGCTGAGACCTGGAAAAATCAGTCCAGTTGTGAAAAGGAAAGAGCTGTGAAATCCAAGCTGTTTATCCCAACAATCATTGGGAGGGATCCACACAGGCTCTTCCCAAATTAGGAGCTCTCAACTCTTCCCCTAAATGTTGGTGTTTTGGATCTTCCACAACATTTGGCGATAAACAAAATCCAGGCCAGGGGATTTTTTTTTGGCGCACCATTCCAGCCATTTCCCTGCTCCTCCTTTCTCTCCCCCCTTCCCATCTCATTTCCTCCGGAGCCAAAGGAATCTGTCTGCCTGATGGATGGCTCCTGACAAGCTGAGAAGCCAAAGATCACATGTCAATAGGGCCATAATTAGGAGAATTGAGCCCTGTCAGGGCCTCCCGGAAATTTATCTGGAATCAATGGCCAATAGGGTGGAAGGAATGAAGATGTGGGAGTGTTTGCTTTGGAGCTGCCATGGATTTTTACACCCTGTCTGCACGGGGATCCTGCTGGCCAGGCCTTTCCTGCTGCCTGAAAGAAGGGAGGATTATGGAATTAGCCATGGAGATCTGCCCTGGCACCCGCTGACCCTTCTGGGGATGTGGCTGCACCCCTGGAGCAGGCACAGCGAGAGGGAAAAGTGGGATAGAGGATGGAATTCAACGTTTTGCTCTTCCTTCCAGTGGGAAAGAGCACGGCAATCCCAGGCATGGGCCAGGATCATGAAGGGAATCTTAGGAAATGTGGCCAAATCCCCCATGTCCCCAAATTCCCTCAATGTTCCCGAATCGCCCCAAACAGCCTCCATGTCCCCAAACCTCCCCTATGTTTTCAAATTCTCCCAATGTCTCGGAATTCCCTCCCCATCCTCAAATTCCCCCAAATCTCCCCAGTGTCCTTAAATTCTGCCCCCATGTCCCCAAATCCCCCTCATGTCCCCAATTCCCAAGTTCCAAAGCTCTCTCACATCCCTAAATTCCATCCCAAATCCCCATGTTCCAAACCCCCCCAATGCCCCCATTTTCCCACATCCCCAAATTCCCACTCCATGTGCCACACTTGGGACCCCACATCAGGGTCTTGGGTCCACCCAGGGATGCAGGATGGGAGAGGCAGCAGCTGAGGGGACAAGGACATCCTCACCTCCCATCCCCAGCTGAGACAGGGCTGGGGTCTCATCGCTCACAAATTAAACCTGGATTAAATCTCCAAGTGAAGCTCAGACTGTCACAGTTTTCCAGGGATAGTACTGCCAAAAAAAGTTGTGATTTAGGAATTCACTTCCTCTGGAGGCTGCTAAAGTCTGGGCCACTGCAGGGATTTTTTCTTACTGCTTTCCCCACACCTGTGGCACTTTCAGGATGTCCCCGAATCCCAAATTTCCTGTAATGTCCTTGGCACTGGTGAAGGACTGGGAGGTTTGCACTTCTATGGGCTGGGGCTGAATCCTTTCTGCAATTCCAGGGTTTACAGGCAAAGAAAAGCTTGGAATGCCCTGGGAAACCCTTCGGCATCTGCTTTTAATGCTTTGTTGGTGCAGGGGTCAACAGCCTGGCCCCAAAACTGTTGAACCATGAAAACAGCTGAGGTTAAAGCCAGAAATCCTTTGGAAATGCTTTTGGATACCAGGCAGGATGGAGCTGGAATCACACAAGCCAGAGAGAAGCAGCAGGCAGGGGGTGATCCCTCCCTGCCCGGGGAACGACGCTGGGATTGGGATATTGGGGCTCCACACTGTGGTGTCTCTACCCGAGGGTTGAAATAAACTAAATAAAATATTTGGAATTCCAGCCTTGTGCATTGCTCCAGGGGTTGACTCCACTTCCTATCCATGGATTTCAGCCCCAGGGTGCAGCAGGCATTCCAGGCACCCTGGACTGAGCTCACCCAGTTTGCCCATCCCACAGACTCTGCTCACCCAGCCTGCAAAATCAAAGCTTGGAAAAACTCCCAGGGATTAGGGCTTCAAATCAGTGAAATCATTGATTCCCTGCTGGGAATTAGGGATCAGAAAGGCTCTCCCTGCCTGTTTTTGTCATGGCAGCATCCTCATGCTCCCTCCATGGCCAAAATCCCAACTTTTCATCACATCCCAGTGTATCCACCAGTCCCCACAGCCCTCACTGAGATTCATTTCACTTCTGGAAACCCCATAGGATTGTAGGACAAGAATCAAGGAAAAGGGAAGGATCCAGAGCTTTCCAAAGGCTGTGGATACCACAGAGCTCCTAATTTATTGCTTCTGTAATTGGGGTTAATTACTGGTGACCAAATTTATCTTCTCGCCTCTCATTAATCCCAAACACAAAAGAACCCTGTTTGCAATCAATTGCTGTTTAATTACAGCACAATAGCTGCCTCCTGAGATCGAAATCCCGGCTGGCTCCAGGTCTTGAGGAGGATGGGAGTGGAAAAATGGAGGATGAGGGTGCCATCTGGGATTGGCATTGTGTACTCCAGGAACTCGTGAAATCCAGGGAGAGGAATGGGAAGTCTCCTTGTCCTGGTTGAAGGATCAGGGAGTGGCTTTCAGCTGGGGAGAAATGAGAGGGAATGACCTCAGATTCCATCTGGGCAGATTTAAGTTGGATATTTGGGAAAAGAATATCATGGAAAAGGTTGTCAAGCCCTGGAAAAGGCTGCCTGGAGAAGTGGTGGAGTTCTCATCCTGTGAGGAATTTCAAAGCCACAGAGAGGTGGGATTCAGGGATATGGGTTAGTGCTGGAATTGGCAGTGCCGGATTAATTTGCCTCTATGAGGATTCCAAAGGATTCCATGATTCTGAGATTTGGATGGAAAACATGTTCCATGCGAAACCTCTCTGGGAATATTTGGTTCACTCTCAACCTGAGAAAAGTGGGAATGGAAATTCCTTCCTCAAGGAGTACAAGGAAACAAGGTCCCAGTACTTCCCAGGGCTTTGTAGCTTGGATTGAAGGTGTTTGAGGTGACCAAGAGATTCCCCAAAGGACATGGAAAGGGAGGAAGAAGGGGAAAAAATGGGAACTGTGGTAAAGCTCTTATTTCTGCAGGCAAACTCTGGTTTCCTATCCTGGATCCCCCATTTCTGGGCACAGAACTCACCAGCTCCAGGACCTGAAATCTCCAAATTGTTTTTTTTTCCAGGAGAAACATTTCCTTGGCACTGGTGCCTGTCTCACCCCCTCATTTATCCCAATAAATGTTCTGGATTAAATAAACTCCCCTCCCAGCCCATCCCTCCCTCCCCATTCCTTAGGAGCCATCAATCTTCAGGATTATTGAGCCCAGTTTGGGAGTTAGTGGGGTGTTGAAAACGCTCCAGTCTTCCCTTTATCACTTTCAGATCAGTCCATTGGATGGGAATCCATCAGGGAAAATTATGGGAGAGGCTGTGTTGATCTATGGCTCCCTGTTCCCAGATCAATCCAGCTCTTCCCCTTCCAGCGTGGGGGTTGTGAAGATCCAGGGCTGGCCACACTTGACTCCCTTCTCTTAAAACACCACATTCATCAACACTTCCTGCTCCCACAAGGATTTTGTTCTGGGATGTGCTGGAGATGGGATAAAATACCCACTGAGTCAAACAAGGTGGAGGCTGAATTCCTCTTGGGACCTCAACTCCTGACTGGAGCCACTTTTTGACATTTATTGCATTTAAGATTTGAGTGGATTCAGGGATTACGAGCAGCCAAAATCTGGACTGTGCTGGAAATTCACCATATCCCAAAATTTAGCTGCTCTCAGGATGGTGGTTCATCCACCCTGGGGCCAGGAGTCAGGACCAGGAGCTGGGTTTGGATCTGTTTTTCCACCTGGGCATTCCCAATCACCCTCTTCCCATGCCCTGTGCAGATCCAGAGGGAAGAGCACCACCTACTGAGTCTCCCTCACTTCTTCCTTCCTTTTTTTTTTTTTTCTTTTCTCAATCTATTTTATTCCTATTTGTGTTCCTTGCTTCTCCCTGAGAAAGGCAGGAGCGCGTTTAATTCCAAGGAACCCTCCTGATCTCTCCAGACGTTTCTGCTTGCTCTGATTTTCCTGTGTTAATGAGACTTCCTTGGGGTCTTTCTGCTTCCTGCCTTTGGGAATTAACAGCACCTCCAGCCTGATACCTCCCCAGATCCAGGTTTTCTCTTGAAAAAAGTGTGGGAAACAAAATAAATTGGGAAAATTTTGCCTCAAAATCGGAATTTAAGCTAAATATTGAAGAATTTGCTAAATCAGAAATAGATGCAGGAATGTATTCCTCTGGATGGATTTTTCCATATGTGGGTGTCCATTTGTAGTAGGAACATGTCCCTGGATGTGTTTTGGCTAAGGATTTGAGGAATTATCCAGAGACTTTCACATCTGGGTTCAGTTCCCACCCTGGCACAACCCCTTAATATTGATTAAACACTGAAAAATTCCTTGAAAACAGATTGGGAGAATCACAGAGAAATCTACTCTGGTGTTCCCTGAACATTTTCAATTGGGAGATGATCCAACTTTTTAAGGATAAGACCTCAGCCATGTTATCCCAAAGCCCTTCATTTGCATCCAGTGCCAAATTAGACTTATTAAATGTCCTCTTGTTATTTCTTCCTGCTTGGTTTGTTTGTTTGATCCATGAAAGTGTTTGTGCTTGTCCCAAGGGAATTGGCACAGGATATTTTGTAAGGATTTACAAACCCCCGAGTTCCCTCAACTGCTTCCAAAGGTCTCAACACTGTGGATATCCCAGGAAGAACTTGGCGGGAAGTGGGAATGAGGAAATTCTTGTCAGTCCTCAACATTACCTATTTTATGCTTCATGTCCCATGTAAAGCTGAGGGATCTTTTCACTGGGGGGAAAAAAAGTCAAATGTGGCATCCCTATGGATTAAATACAGTCTGTGAGGAATGACTGGGGAAAACAGGGGATTGTTTGTCCCAAAGAATGAAGGGAGATGGGATAACAGCCGGCAATTATGTAAAAAGCTGCTGCAGGAAGGGGAGGGACACGTTTCCCTGTGTATAGGACAAGGAATAAGGAGCTTAAAAACCAGCAAAGGAGATTTAGAGCTGTGGGATAGAGGAGGGCTGGGATTAATTGCTGGGAGGAGGGGAAGGGTGGGATCTCCAGGGATGGAGTTTGGAGGACAAATGTGTCAAGAAGGGCTTAAAGAGAGTGGATTCATCCATGGGACAGGAGGCAGGGAAGATAAACATCCACCTGGATGTTTTTCCAGTGTTTCAGGTGGCTCACAAGGCAACGTGAGTGGATTCTGGTATTTCCAGAGTGGGATGAGGGCTTTGGCAGTTTGGGAGTTTCTCCTCCATGAGGCTCCTGCTCATTCCTTGGAAGGAGCCATGTGGTGCCACGAGGAGCTGCCTATTCCGAAGATTTCCCTGCCATCCCTTTTCCCAGCTCCACAGTTCCCAAGGTGACCTGGGATGTGTGTTCATTGAATCTTGGAATGGTTTTTGTTGGAAGGGACTTTAAAACTCATCCAATTCTGACCACCTTCCATGGCCAGGAACAACTTCCACTATCCCAGGTTGTTCCAAGTGTCATCCAGTCAAGGCCTCGGGCACTTCCAGGGATGGGGCATCCACAGCTTTCTGGGCATCGCATCTCAACCTCCTTCCCATCTTTCCACCTTGGAAATGGTTTTTTTTGGTGGGAATCATCCAACCAAGCCGAGGTGATCCCCTCACCCCGCGGAAGTAAATCCGCTGATGGAGCAGAAGTCGGAAATAACCCAGCAAAAACTTGAGACAGCTCTCGCTTCCAGTAATTCCCAGGGAGGGGTGTCAGCCATGATTTCTAGGAGCCACACGCAGCAGAAAGCAGGGAATTGCTGGCAGCACTAATGAAGTTATGGCCATCCGGTGATTGGGTTAGGAGATCCTCCGGGAGCGGCCGGCGAGGTGATGGACGGAAAGCAGAACGGGAATTAAATTGCATTTCATTTCAATTTGGCCATAAATTTGATGATTTCGTCAGATAAGGAATAAAAGGGGGAAGGGAGGAGGGGGAGGAGAGGGAGGGATCTGCAGGCAGGGAGTGAGCAGGACACGAGGAATTGCATCGTCCCAGTTTGTACCATTGTAGGTCATTCATCAGAAGTGCCAAAGGTTTTATGGATAGGACATAAATCACCTGCTCCCTATGGATTATTCACTCTGGTAATAAAGGTTGGGGATACAGGTTATCGAACTGTCCTGGGATTTATGGGAGAGGATGCAGGGGGTGAAGGGAGGAGATGGACCCAGCATGGGATGCTCCACTTGGCAGCAGTGGTTTGTGTCACCTGAGTCATCTGCTGAAGTGTGGACGTGTCACCAGGGGTGGAGACACTGTCAGGTTGCAAGTGATGCAAGAGCCAATGAGAATTCCCAGTTTTGGATGCATCCAGTGGGACCTGGACAATCTTGAGAGATGGGAGGCCATGGGAATCTCATGAGGTTTAACAGAACCAAGTGCTTGTGCTGCAACTGAGGGAGAGAGAGTCAATCCCAGGGTCAATCCAGGCTGGGCATGAGCAGATGGAGCAGCCCTAGGGAGAAGGGCTTGGAAGTGCTGGTAGGTGAGAGGCTGGACATGATCCAGCAATATGTGTTCCAGTCCCAGAAATCCAATTGTATTCTGGGCTGATCCCACAAGGCTTGGCAGCAGGAGAGTGGGGAATTCTACACTTCTGCCCTGCTTAGGTGAGATCCCACCTGGAATGTTGCATCCAGCTCTGAGGTCCCAGCCCAGGAAGGACATGGAGCTGTTGGAGGAAGGTCATGGAGCTGTTGGAGAAAACACTGAGAGAATTGGGATTGTTCAGCCTGGAAAAGAGAAGGCTTGGAGGGACCTAATTGTGGCCTTCCAGAACCAGAAGGAGATGAAAAAAAGATGGAAAAAGATTTTTTTTCCAAGGGATAGAGTGACAGGAAAAGGGGGAATGGCTTCAAACCGATAGAGAGTAGAGTTAGATGGAATATTGGGAAGAAATTCTTCCCTGATTTGGGTGGTGAGAATCATGGAATCGTGGAATGGTTTGGGTGGGAAGGGACCTTAAAGATAATCTCATTTCAACATTTCCACTATCCCAGGTTGCTCCAAGCCCTGTCCAACCTGGCCTTCAACTCTTCCAGGGACGGAGCAGCCACAGCTTCTCTGGGCAGCCTGTGCCAGAGCCTCACCACCCTCCCAGGGAAGAATTCCTTCCCAGAGAGAATCAAAGATCTCCAGCGCTGGAATCTAATATTGGAGACCTTCCAATATTGTTGGAGGCCTTCCAGAAACGGTCACAATTCATTCCAGTTTGGTGACACTGCAGTTCCAGGCCCTGACAATGACACCAAAGTAACTCCTGGGAATGAGGAGCATCCTCAGGGCAATATTGCCCTGAAATGTTGCACGGGATCACTGGGAAGCATTCAAGGGACAGGCTGTACCACATTTCCTTAGCACACTGATATCTCCATATCTCCAATCCTTCTGGCCTCACAACATTCCAGCTGGGTGTGTCAAGGCTTCCATGCCAAACTGGTGACATCCTTGGATGTCTCAGCAAGTTTCAGCCTTATTTTACTGTGCCTTGCTGTGCAGAGGTTTTCATCCTTACTGGATGAAGGATTTGGTCAGGGATAGGACTAGAAGCACTTTTGGTGGGATACCTGGCTATCCCAAAATTTGTGGGATATCTGGATATGCCGTAATTTGTGGTAAAGCTTGCCATTCCTTGAAATAGGATGGATGGACTCAAAAATGTGACTGGATATGAAGTGACTCTGTGTCCAGCTCCATCATTTCCCCAGTTCAGACTTGGGAAGCTGAACAATTTCTGATGGAGACTTTCTCCATGGATCCTTCTCCTCGTGAAAGTGAGTCTGAGACCCCTCTGAGAACTTCAGACATGGAATGGAGCTTCACAGCCCTCTGGGACTTCACTGGATGACCACACACATGCAATCTGCAGGAGCATCTACTCCTGTGAAGGTTGGATGGTGAAAACATCAGCAACACTGGACTGGTGGACAAATTTGGAATCAGTCACAGGTCATACTCAGTGATCCCGGAGGTGTTTTCCAACCTCACAGATTCTGGGATTTGGTGGTTGATGCTGAAGTAGTCTGGGACAGTCCCAACTCCTGGATCCACATGATTAAAGCTACAAAGCTGTGCTCTGAATGAGGCCTCTTGGATCTCTGGTGGCATCCCTGATCCCATGGGACACACCACCACGTTCCCACATTCCAGCTGCACCTGGCTGCCACGGGGAAGGGATATGGATGAGCTGTGCTGAGCCTGGGAGCTGTTTTGTGCTGGTCCAGCAATGCCAAATGTGACAGGAGCTTGGCCTGCCCTTGAGGCCAAAGCTTTTAAACTCGTCGTGAGAGAGAGGCCAAAGATATTCCCCATCAATCTCGACCCTGGTGCTCCAGCTGTGGCAGGAATGGGAAGGAATTGGATTCCAGCAGTTTGGCAGTTTTGTGAGCATAATTAATACACGTCATTGCCAGGAATTCCCGTGTAGTCGTACAGATTTTGACCCATATTTGGGATATTCCTCTGGAGAGCACAGATGGGAGTCTGTTTCAAAAGGAATCTTTAGTGGAGCTTCCACATGTTCAAAGTGAGGGATTACAAGTGTTCCCAAAATAATGACTGGGAGGTACAAGGGGAAAAAAATGCCGGAATCTATTTCACATGCACAATAATTTACTTTTAGATGTGCAGTAAAGATTTTATATGCACAATAATTTACTTTTACACGTGCAATGATGTTTTTACACATGGAATCATTCATTTTTATGGATAAAAGCCGACCAATTAAAAACCTGGGTGTTAAACATCCCTCCCACCAATCCTGAAGGATTTGTTTTGGAGTAAAACTTCACTCAGGCCTAACATCAACACTTTTGTGCAGGATTATTGTTGCTTTTCCAGCTGGTTCCATGTGCTGCACCTGATTCTTTTCCAGTTCACCCTCATGGGAAGTAGGAGCAGCTCCATGGGCCATTGGAAAGGGATGTGAGGGCCTCATCACCTGGATTGTCGCCTGGTTTGTCACCTGGTTTTTCCCCATGATCTATTCTGATCAACTCCCTGAATCTGTGTGAGGAATATCAGCTCCAGCAGGAAGAGATGAGAAAACATTTATGGGATCACAGAATCATGAAATGGTTTGAATTGGAAGGGATTTCCAAGGTCCTCTAATCCATGGGCAGGGACACATTCCACAATCCCAGGTTGCTCCAATCCCTGCCCAGCATGGCCTTGAACAATTCCAGGGATGGGGCAGCCACAGCTTCTCTGGGAATTCCATTCCAGGGACTCACCACCTCCACATGGAAAAAATTCTTCCCAGGATCCCATCTTTCAGTCTGAAGCTGTAGTGGTGGGATTTTCCATCAGTGGCACTGATCAATTGCAAGAACCATTTAAAGACTACGAAGGGTCCATACAGCTCAGAGGTAAAGAGATAAGGCCATGAGAAATTCCAGCTGTTGAAGGATCAATGGAAAAAAATTGTTCAGAGACTTCAGATCTGCTTCCATCTTTTTTTTTTTTTTTCCATGAATCTCTTCACTTGGCCAAGCCAGATGAGGTTGGAGCTTCCATTTGTCAGGCGAATCTTTTGATCAGACACTGCAAGTTTAGGGGTCGGTGTTCCCTCAGTTTTTCCTGCATATTTAATTCCATATTTAAACAGGATACACTTCAGAGACCTCTATCCAGGATGGATTAATAATCTCCAGGAAGCTGAATAGAAAGGGAAATATCTCCTTGTTGTCCCTGAGGCTTCATCTCCATGGAAAACCTTCTGCTGCAGTGAATGGGCAAATTCATTGTCCATAGATAATTCCAGGGTGGTCTGAAGGAATAAAGGGACTGAATAAACTAAGAAATGCTTCCCAATATTCTGGAATCTGGGGGATTAAATGGCCCAGCTCAGGCCAGAGGGTCACCTCCAAGCAGGGCTGTCCTGGTCACGCTGAGTCTTTGCCAGTGGCGACTCAGTTACTTTGAATGGGAATCTCAAATTACTGCAAACCTGGCAGATTCCAGGGAAGAAGAGGTGGAAGGGACTGGAAATAAAAATAATAGTCCCCAGTTTGGGAAAAAAAGAGGTTCACAGGACCTTTTGTTTGGACAATCTGGGAGAAGAGGGAAGGAAAAGAGGAAAAGAGGAAAGTAGATGGTCAAGAAACAGCACAAACTGAAACACTTTCCCTTGGAGAAATCCCAGTCCTGAAAAATAAACTGGTTTTGAGTTCATAAATGTTCAGTGGCAGCCTGATGCTGCAGAAAGTGGAAAAATTTATTTTCATCCAAAATTTCTATTTTTTTTTGACAGAAAAAAATGCTTCCATGAAAACTTTTTTTGGAGGATCCAGTTCCACCAGCTTTGGTTGCTGCAGTGCTCAAGACTCTGGTTGTGGGGTATTTTGAGCAAGGAAATGGGGAAAAATTGGTGAAAGTGTCAAGCCATTGGGAAATCCTATGGAAAAATTATGTGGAATGGTTATGGATCAATGTTCCAATGGAGAAGGTGGGAATTTTGCTGGTTGGTGATGTCTGCATTTAACAACACTTCCCAAACAAAAGGGCGGAGAAGCAACCCAAGGATTTACCTGCAAACGATCCTAAAAATCATCTTGTTCCCACTATCCCAGCTTGCTCCAAGCCCTATTGTGGAGCACTTCCAAGGATGGGGCAGCCACAGCTTCTCTGGGATTCCCATTCCAGGGCCTCACCACCCTCAGAGTTAGCTCAAACCAGCTCCTTGATTATTTTTCAAGGTTCATGGAAAACGAAAATCTCCTGAAGGACAATTCAGCTGATTAAAAAAAAAAAAAAAGAGGGAACGGTAAAATGAGAATGATGAGGGGATGGTTAAAAAAAAAACCCAAAGTACCCCCAAAAGGGTAATTCCCCCCCACACCAAGAGTGACACTGGTTTGAAAAACTGGCTTAGAGGCAAAGGGACAGTGACAAGGGACACATCAAATGGGGAAAAAAAAAGGAATAAAGGACATTGGATTTGCACAAAAATGGAGAAAATCAGTGAGATGAGCAAAAAGCCAGGAGAGGCTCTGGCCAGTAGAGCTGAGGCCAGCAAAGAGTTGAAATACTTTGGGAACAGAAGGAGCTATAATAACCCCAGTATTGATTCCTCCTTGGAAGGGAAATGTGCAAAGCAGGCATTTTCCAGGGATATTTGTTTTGTATTTGGAGGGAAAGGCAGATTTGTTCCTGATTAAAGGGAAGGGATGGTTTACAGGCCGGCATTTAGTGGGGAACATTCCAAATAGCCCCTCTTAGAAAACACTCAACGTGCTAAAAACAGGGATTAACTCTATCCAAGTTTTTTCTAGGATGTGGCCAAGAAGAGTCAGGGTTGGTTTTCAAGATTCCAAGGCAGGGAAATCCAAGGGACAAGAGGAAATCTGATGTCATGTCAGTCTGTTAAGGAATGGGAATGACTTGGTTAATTATTGCCTGCCATTGATTCCAGGCAAAATGAGGGAATACCTCACTAGGACTCGATTAATAAGGAATTACAGGAACATGATGCTAATCAGCAGGGGGTTATGGGAAATCGGTCTTGTCAAATTAAGCAGCTTTTATAAACACAATTAGAAGAGGGAGGATAATTAACAAACTTGCAGAGGGTTGGGATTGGGTTGCTGGGGGAGATGTTGAAATCCAGAAGTTTTGGGTCAAAAAAAGGCATTTGGGAAGTGGGAGGAACAATGGGAGTTGTATCCATTCCTGGAACCCCCCACCCTTTAACCACAACATTCACACAGCACAACGATATCCAAGCAATATCCATGCAGGCTGTGAGATCCAAAACCTTGGAAAAGTTAATAGTTTTTGACACTCAAGTCCATACATTGATAAAGAAATAAACTCCAAGGTGGCTCCTCAAAATGCAGGCAGAAGATGGCCGGGTCTTGTCACCAAAAGGGACAACAGGGACAAGTTTTGGTACTGGAGATTTGCACCTAAATAAATTTAGAATAAATTTGCTTTGTGTTTCCCTCCTCTCCCTGTTGTCCCATCAAGTCCAGAGGAAGTCGCTCAGTTGATCAAAGGACTGCAGCTCCTTTGCTCTTCTGGGAGAGTTGGGAATGTCCAGCTGGAGACAGGAAGGCTCTAAGGAGACCTTCCTGTGCCTAAAGGGGCACCAGGAGAACTGGAGAGGAACTTTGGACAAGGGATGGAGAGTGGGACAAGGGGGAGTGGCTTCCCACTACCAAATGGAAGAGTTAGATGGGATTTTGGGAAGGAATTCTTCCCTGTGGGAGTGTTGAGGCCCTGGCACAGGTTTCCCAGAAAAGCTGCAGCTGCCCCATTCCTGGAAATGTTCAAGTCCAGGCTGGATGTGGCTTGGATCAACCTGGGATAGTGGAAGGTGTCCATGCCCTTGGCAGGGGGGTGGAACTGGTTGATTTTTAAGGTCCTTCCAATCCAAACCATTCCCTGATTCCGTGATTCTGTGACTGAGCTGTTGGAGTCTATTTTGGGTGGTGACTGATGGGGTCACCTCTGTGGTGTTGGGCAATGTCCTCCCCAACCATCCCAAATGGAAAAGTCTCCTTTCCCCAGGCTTCAGGAGGAACATGTTCCATGAATTTTAACCTCTGAATTTTGGCTGCGGGGAGAAGTGCCTGCAGACTGCGCTTCCTTCTTGGAATCATGGAATAGTTTGGAAGGGACGTTAAGGATCAGCAACTTCCAACCCCTTGCCATGGCCAGGGACACCAGAATTCCTCTAGAACTGGATGCGACTGCTGGACCGCATCCTAAGGGATGATCCTGATGGGGAAATCAGGAATGCCAGGCCATGTCCCTGATTTCTGATCGACCTGCTCCATCCCCTCTCCCATTCCCATGCATCTTCCCCTCCCACACTCCATAAAATGCATCCTCTCAATTGAGATGCTCTGGTTTATTTGGGCTGCGAAATCTACTTAAACCTTTTTAATTTGTCTTGTTTGGATATGGGCATCATTTGGATCGTGTTTTATGGGCACCCAGATCATTTTCCTTCCTGTAAATCGTCCCTTTAGTTACTGAGGCTTCTGGGAAGTTGTAAATCCTCCCTCCCATCTTTTCCATGGAGTTTACGTTGTTTTACAGCTTCATTAATAGGTTCTCTCCCGGCGAGGTTGATGAAAGTTATTGACCTAATCATAACCTATTAATTATGACAGTAAATCCCACTCTTGGAAATGTTTTACTGAGCAAATGTTACTTGGAAAATCTGCGGGTTAAACTGCAGATCCAAGAACTTTAAATCTCCCGTTCACTGCCCCAGTCATGGAGCTTGGGAGAAGCTTGTGGAGTCCTGCTGGCTTGGGAAAGTTCTTGTTTAGGGAGAATTCAGTTTTCCTGAATATTGGCTCTACGTGTTTGAATTTAACATGGAAACTCAGGTGCATCCATTTCTCCTTCTGGCTCTTAGAATCATGGAATAGTTTAGGTAGGAAAATCCCTCAAGTCCAACTGTTCCCCAGCACTGCCAAAGCCACCAGGAAAGCAAGTCACCAAGTGCCACATCCACATGGCTTTTAAATTCCTCCAGGAATGGTGACTCAACCACCACCCTGATAATCCTTTCATTGAAGGAATTATTCCTGATACCCCACCTAAACCTCCCCAGGTGCAAGTTGAGGCCATTTCCTCTTTTCCTTTTGTTTTTTACTTCTGGAAAGCACAATTCATAAGCAACTTACTGACTTCGATCTGAGGCCCATCATAGGTAGGGTAATATTCCGAGTGTTTTCCCAGAGAATCTGTGGACTCCTCATCAGTGGAAGTGTCCAAGGCCAGGTTGGATGAGGCTTGGAGCAATTTGGGATAGTGGAAGGTGTCCCTGCCCATGGCAGGGTGTTGGGATGAGATGATCCTTGAGGTCCTTTCCACACAAACCATTCTAAGATTCCATGATTTTCCACTATCACATCCAGGTTTTTCATTGGAAGAATCCAGCTCCAAAAACCCAGCATTCTTAAAGCTGCACCGGGATCCCCTAAAACCAGGCAAGGAATGTTTCTCTTCCCTAAATCTCTCCCTTCCAGAGGCAGATTCATCGCTCCTGTTGGAAGTGCTCCTTTAGGCTAGCACAGCTCCCCGTAGCTCAGCTGCTGAGTGAGCGGCTCCCTTCTGCATGCTCAAATCCCTCGGGAAAACCACTTTGCTTATGAGGCAGAGAGAGAAAATTCTCCCGGGAATCCAAGTGCTTCCATCAGCCTTTCGGAGTAGCCATCCGTGGTAGGAACTGCGAGAGGTCCCAGCTGGGCTCCAGGGTCTGGATTAAATAAGCATTAAAAGTTCTGATATGCACAGGGAATTTATTGGAGAGACACACACGGGTATCCATTTATCCAGAAACTTCCACAGGATCCCACCTCTGTGTCCTGATGTGTGTCCACATATTCTGAGTTCATGACCTGAACATGCAGTTGAAGACAATAAAAACGCTCAAAGAGCTTTTTCCTGCCAGATACCCCAAATTCATGGATGAGCATCCCACTGTGCAAGTGGGGAAGCTGCAAGGAAGTGGCGCAAAGGGAAGGGGGAGATGGGAGTAAGGGATGGATGTTGGATATTGTTCCAAATCCCATGGCAAGGTCACAGCAGCACTGAGGGTTTGGAAGGAATATTGGGAAGAAATTTTTCCCTAGGAGGGTGCTGAGGCACAAGAATAGATTTCCCAGAGAAGCTGTGGCTGCCCCATCCCTGAAAGTGTTCAAGGCTAGGTTGGATGGGGCTTGGAGCAACCTGGGGTAGTGAAAGGTGTCCCTGCCCATGGAAGGGGATGTGATTGGATGGTCTTTAAGTTCCCTTCCAATTCAAACCATTCCATGATTTTATGATTCCATGAAGATCAAGCATCAGGAGATAAGAAAGAGAAGATGAGGAAGGAATGCAGAGGAATGTGGTGAGGTGGAAGCAGGAAGCTCATTTTCAAGGCTGTTTAAAATGAAACTGAAATGGCTGTTTGAAATGAAACAGGGAAAGGTGGAGATGATTGCAATAATTTTGTTGGGATTTTTGGTTTATTTTAAACACATTTCAGTTTCCCAGAGGATTCCAATAATTTTAATATTCTTTTGGAATGATGAACATGCATGGACATAACAGTTAAGTTGCTCTTGTTTCTTGTTGTGTCCCCATTTCTGTTCCTGCCATTCCTTATATAAAAGTCAGCTCCTTTTCCACCACTTCCACAATTTTACCTTTTAATTCCCACTGAAACTTCCAAGAAAATTTCCTTTTGGAAATTGGTGAGGAAATTGGGCAAAAACAATGTGCTGAATTCTGCTGTGTTTTCTGCCCCTGGGCTCAGACCCACACAGCTCGTTGCATGTAATTCATCAAAAAATAGCTGGATGGCCCTGGGATGGAGGAAATTCCTGTTGTATCCTTAATTAACTGCATCTTCAGCACCTCTGATAGCTCCGCCTGACCCGGTGGGATTTCTCCATCAAACTCCATCCATGCCAAGTGATCCAGGTGGGTGACAAGGAGGGAGCAAGTCAACCATGTTTTTCCATCCAGCATCCAAGGGGGGCTGAGGATGTGGCTGGAGGTCACGGCTGATCCTGGTGCTGATGCCACAGAGCTCTGCATTCCCGTCCTGGTGCCGCCGTTCGTCCCCGTGAGGCTCATTCCCTTCCGGAAGCGGGACCGGCCGGCGCAGCCGAGCGCCAGAGCTGTCGAGAGATGAAATCAGAGCTGGCCCAGCTTGGGTTGCAGGGATGGCTTTCTGTTCCCATTAATAATTCAGGGATTCCCTGAGGGCGGGAAGATGACATCATATCCCACCCTTTTCCCATCACCACCCTGCCTTTCCCTTCCCTCTTTCCCATCGTTCCTCTGCATCCAAAGAGTTGGGGACACCTCGGCACCATGTTTTGTTACCACCAAAGACTATGTCTCCTAGAAATAGAATTCCCAATCCTTGTTTGCCAGAGATTTGGTCTGTTTCAGCCACCCAGGGGAGGAGAATAAACCCTGGGAATAATTCTCTGCCTCCAGCCTTTCCCTGAAGAGTTTGGTCATTCCAGGATGGTTTTACCGAGTTGGTGGGAGCAGCTCGGTGTCGTCTCTTTTTGGGAAGGATTGTAGGGAAAAAATAGAGAAAAGTCCTAGAAAAATTCTGAGTAGGAAAGAAGGCCTGAGTTTGACAGTCAATTGGCAAGGAAGGATCCTGCAGTGTGGAATAATGCTGGAATTTTTTCCTGCTGGCTCATGGTGGTACTACAGCTTGTGGCTGTGGTTGTGGAAGTGGAGATTGTCGCTCTGAGGGTGACACCTGTCACCACTGAAGGAATCCTTTCCTTCAGATCCTCCTTTTCTTCAATCCTGGAGCTCAGCCACCTGTGCAACCAAACCTGAGGCTTTTTTTTCTGAGCATCCCTACATGGCCCCTCTTCCACAGTGAAATTCATCACCTTTGGTGTCCAAGGCCACCCTTGTGGTGGTATTGGCAGTATTGGAAGGAGACAGGGGTTGGAAAATATCTTGGAAGGATCCAGAGAAACCAATAGATCATGGAATCATAGAATGGGTTAAGTTGGAAGGGACTTTAGGAGTTGCCTAATTCCAACTCTCTCCATGAACAGGGGACCTTCTACTAGACCTGGACACCTCTTTAGATGTCTAAATATTTTCTGGATACTTTGCCAAGATTGTGTGAGAAACACAACAAGGAGGGAACAACAGATTTCCTGGGAGGAGGCCAAAAGTCCTGTGTGTGACTTGTGGAACCCTTCCTGCACTTTGTGGGACACTCAGGTATCCCGAGTTTACTCCTTATTTTCCTCTTTTATTTTTTTTTTTCTCCTCTCTGCAAAGTACATTTTTCATATGGAATCATTCCTGGGGAGCTTTGGGATCAGCCTGGGTCAGTTCAGTCCCACTGTAACCACCCTGGAGAAATTTCAACCTAAGGCGTTGTGTCACTTAGAAATTCCCAACAACTGGATTTGCCCCAGGAGATGGACACGAAGGATGGAATTGAGCCCACTCCACCATGAGCATGGGGTGTGCTCATCCCCAAGTGCCCAAATCACCCATGGTTGAAAGGAGATGGGGACTTCAGTTGCTGCAATGTCTCCATTTGTATCTTAAAAATATGGATGAGGAATTTCTCTGGATTTGCAAAAGAGTTTGTAAGTTCCAATAAACATCTTCATCCCTTCCTTCCCCAGATTCCTTTATTTAAAGCTTTATTAAGGGGAAAAGGGCTTTTCTGGACCTCTGCCATGAAGCGTCTCTACCCCTCTTTCAGCACAGCCCAGAGGAATTCCCTGCAGACTTCAAACCAGCTGAACATCCCTAATCTCCTCTTATCCCATGTTATTCCTCTCCTGAGTGTCTCCTGGTTTGGAATCGGGCCCTGCATAGTTCATTTTCCCCCGTTTAATTTCTCGACCTCCTCTTTTTCCTCAAGGATTCTGAGTGTTAACGCAAAGAGACTCTGGCTGAGCTGCCTGATTTATCCATCTCCTCACCTTGACTTTATTTCCTGGTCGCAATTCCAAGTGCTAATGTTACATTCCTGGTTTAAGTATCTGATTTATCCGCCCTCACCTCCCCCATTACTTCATGGTATGGGTTTGAAATGTTAATTTTAATAATAAAAGTTTTACACCCCTGGTGCTTTCTGTGCTAACACGGGGACATTATTTCCTAGGACGGGGGTTTTAAAAGCTAATGTCCTAATGCTGCTTTAATTGTGGGATTTATTCCTGCTAAGGCAGCTCCTGGAAGCGTGTGGGGGTAGGAGGAAATCCGTGGCCAGTGGCAATGTCTCTCCTGGTGTTTGGTGGGAAGAGCAGATTCCTGAACCCAAGCTGGAGAAGGAAAAGGGCTGATTTTCCCAAAAAGGTATGCAAGGCTTCAAAAAGGGTGATGGTGCATTTAATGTAAGAGTGGTCTTATGGGGGAAAACAGAATCATGGGATTATAGGATCATTTAGGTTGGAAAAGCCCTCTAAAATCATTGAGCCCAACTGTTAAACCAGACCTGCCAAGGCCACCACTAAACCATGTCCACAAGTGCCACATTTATGTCTTTTAAATCCCTTTTAAATTGGATGGTGACTCCGATACTGCTCTGGGAAGCTGTGTCAAGGCTGGACAACTCTTTCCATGAAGAAATTTTCCTGATATCCAATGTAAACTTCCCCTGGCAAAAATTGAGGCTGTCTCCTCTTGTCCTGTCCTTCATTCCACAGGAGCAGAGACCCAACCCCTCCTGTAGGGACTTGAGAGAGTCGAAAGGTCCCCCCTGAGCTTCCTTTCCTCCATCTGAGCCCCTCCCAGCTCCCTCAGCCCCTCCTGGCTCTCCAGACCCTCCCAGATTCTGTTCCCTTCCCTGAACATGTTCCAGCCCCTCAATGTCATTCTTGTTGTGAGGAGCCAAAACTGATCCCAGAATTTGAGGTGTCAGTGAAGCCCTGATCGTGCAGATCCAACTTCTCCTGGGTCTCTCTTGATCTCTTCCAACATCTTCCAGTGGAACACAGCTCCAAGAACCTGGCAAGCTCCAAACTGGAGTGGGGATGTGGTTTAGGATGTGGCAAGGCAGCCCATCCCAGCTGGAGATATGGAAAACATTTGGGAACTGGAAGAATCTTTCCCAAATCTGCCACTGTTAGGTTTATGGGATGGAGGGAGGGTCAGTTCTCCATGGGCAGCACTGTGGCAAAGGTGGGACCAGCACAGTCAGGCAGTGCTGGGAAGTTCTGGTCTCCCTATGGCATAGGTGGGATGAGTGGAACCAAAATTCCTGGATGTTCTGCACCACCAGAACACCAAGAAAGGAAATCTGAGGCCGAGGAGAAACTCCACATTCTGTTGAGCTGTTGAGTTGCGCATCAATATCCATCTTTCTGGACTGACAGCCCTGCTGCAGAATGGGATAAAGGATAGGGTTAGATTAGATGGGATTTTAGGGAAAGGTTTTTCATCCAGAGGGTGGTTGGGCACTGGAACAGGCTCCCCAAGGAAGTGGTCACAGCTCCAATCATGGCAGAACTCAGAAAGTGTTTGGCTCTCAGCCACATGTTGGGATTTTTTGGGTGTCTTGTGCGGGGCCAGGAGTTGGACTCAGATCCTTCCAGCTCAGGACATTCCATGAAATACGTGGCTCAAGGCACAGCTGGGGCAAAGCATGGAGTTGCTGGGCTGGGGATTGGGATCAGCACTGGAGGTGTTGGTTGGTGGCAGCAAGACTTGTTCACCTTTAGTGGCTTGACCCAATGATCTTCTCCGGAACTGCTGCCGAGGATGATTGGATTGCTCTGACAGGAACTGGGAAGTTGCTGATGCAGGGAACAAAGGTCCTAAAGCTGCAGTGGCAGCAAAACGCCATCCTGATGTGTCACAGGGACAGCCCCGGCGGCAAGGAGAGCTCCTGCCTGCCCATTGTCACCCAGTGGTCAGGCTGAGGACGACCTTCCTGCGCCTCCAAACCAAGCCTGGACTTTAATTCCATCAGGGAGAGAACGCAGACTTAGTCTGGCCAGGGAGGAGGGATGAACTTGTACACCTGTGGTGTTTTTGGGAATTCAACTTGACCTGACACCCTCAGTCATGAGGGTGTCCAATGTTCAGCTCTTTTCCTGCTCATCAGATCCTGGGGACAACACTGAGCCACCTGGATGTGACCTGAGTGTGTCACCTGCTTCTAAGACCTTGCCTGGCCTCTTTTCTTTTGCTGCTGTGGGGACAGAAAGTACATGAGGCCACAGAGGGGAAGTGACAGGAGCGCAGGTGTCTGAGCACCTGCAGATGTGACACCACAAAAAAGGGGTTGTGCCAATTTCTCAGGTGGCACAGCTGGACCCCATGCCCGAGCCCCCACCTAGGCACCAATAAATTAATTAATGAAAATTAAGCCCGAGCTCTTTGCCTTCTGGTGACCTCTGTGTGTTTGCTGTCAGCTTTCTTATGGATCCGATTTCCCTTTTTCTTTGTTTTCCCTTGGATTAAGAAATTCTCCCATTACAGAAGTCACTTAATGTGGAGGGAAAGAAAGTGAAAATTCAATTGAATAAACAGCGAGGGCACTTTTTTTTTGCTATCTGTAAAAAAAGGAAGAGCCCAAGCAGCAGAAATTAATGTTCAATTGAATAAATACCAATAACACTCCTTCTTTTTGGCTCCTCCAGCTTATGGTGCAAAGATAGTGAAAATTCAATTGGATTTTAATAACAACATGCCCCATTCCCAAAAATACAACCAAAAGGTGAGAAAGGGACCCTGACTTAAAATCAATGACAGAAAAGATAGGCGACATCATCAAAATTATATTAGCTTTAATAGTCAATCAATTAATGAAATCTCCCAGTTATTTAAAAAAATAAAAAGCCTGTGGAGGGTTGTTTTTTTTTTTTTTTTGCTTTCCTGATGAAGTTTTCTGGCGGGATCTGAAAGCTTTTTGTCCCACCTTCTCTGCCCACCATTAGGGGCCGTTTATCGAAGTGACAGTTCCTTTATCTGGGAAGGAGGGGGGGAAAAGGGAGAGTGCTGAGGCCACTGGGAATGAAATGTTGCCGAGATATGAATTTTGATAGGTCGTCAATACCCTCTGTCCCTTCCAATTAAAAAAGAGCAGCAGCCACCAAGGGCAGATGGGCAACATTTCAGAGCCCATAAAATCAAATGGGGGGATAGAGGAGAGTCCAGCCGGACTTCAATCTCCTCACCCTCTTTCCCTTCTGGAATGGGGTGGTTTATCTTAACACTTTGCCTGCTGGATTACTCTTCTTCTCGCTTGATGTTCTTCACCACTGAAAACTCATTGGATGGGGTTTTTGGGTGTAGATGGACCTGTCCCTGAGGTCTCCATGTGACACCAAAGTGTCCATGGGGGGGACAATCAATGTGGTTGGCACCTGTCCTTGTCTGAATCCAAAGTTCTTTACCAGGAGATGCTTTGGAATCGTGGGATTGTTTAGGGTGGAAAAGCACTCCAAGGTCATAGGGTACAGCCCACCCCCAGCACTGCCAAGGCCACCACAAAACATTGTCCCCAAGTGTCACATGCACATGGCTTTTAAATATCTGCAGGGGTGGTGACTCCAGTAGTGTTCCTGTGCTCAACCACCTTTCCTGTGAAGGAATTTTTCCAGTATCCAACCTAAACTTCCTGTAGTGAAACTTGAGGTTGTTGCCTCTCATCCTGTCCCTTGCTCCCTGGGAGCAGAGCCTGATTCCCACCTGGCTCCACCCTCCTGTCAGGGAGCTGTGCAGAGCCAGGAGGTCCCCCCTGAGCCTTCTTTTCTCCAGGCTGAGCCCTCTCTTTTCTCCAGACTGAGCCTCCTTCAGCTGTTCCAGGTGCTCCAGACCTTTCCTCAGCTCCATTCGCTCCATTCCCTTTCCTGGACATGCTCCAGCTCCTCAATGTCTCATTGTGAGGGACCCACAAGTGACCCCAGGACTGGAGGCGCCCCAGCAGTGCCAGAACAGAGGGACAATCACCGCTCTGGTCCTGCTTGGCCACTTTTCAGGCTGGTGGGGTCATCCAGCAATGGGTCAAACAAACGGCCAGAGGTTGCATGACCGTGCTGATGCCACCTTGTCCCTTCCAGCCCTCTGGATCCACCCTCTCCTTGGGCTGCTCCTCACCTCCTCCTCTCCCAGGAGAAACCCAATCTGGCCTCCTCAGTGTCACCTGAAAGCGGGGATCTGCTTTCAGCCCCATCCCCGCTCCCGACAGCGGCGCGGACTAAGTGGCTCTGTCGCCCTGCGGAAAACCTCAGCAGGATTCCTGGCTCCAAGGGAGCTGCACCCGGAGAAGCACCTGGATAACCACAGAGGAGGGTTAACTCTTTGGGATCCTCCCTGCTAGGTTCCCAGAGGAAAAGTCTGTCAGGGAGATGTGGCAAAATCAGTTGGAAGAATGGTGAAAAGCGGTAGGGAAACCCCCATGGATCAGAACATTCCAGATGTAGGAGGAAAAGGGGAGGGAAGGGCCCCTCAGAACAAGAGATGGAGGTCCAAGAGGGTTTAATGGAGTGAGAACAACAATGAAATTCAATTTAATTTTAGCAGAAGACACTCAAGGTAAGGAGGTGAAGGGATTGTCTCTCACTTGGTTCCAGAGCACAATTGACTCCAGTTGTTCCAAGAAAGATTGTGTGAAGCTGTGAAATTCCTCTTTCATGGATTCCTGAGGATCTCCTCTTTTCTTGGAGCAGAACAAGCATTGCCTTCATTCAAGGACTCCAATTAGCCCAGTGTTGCAAGTGTGGGTTGACCAGGGAATCCAAAGCAGGATTTGAACCCATCTTGCAGGTGAGACAGGAGCGTCAACCAGGATCCACTTCAAAATGGGATGCAAACAGAATGGAGGAATCTTTGTGATGTCACAAACCAGCTCACCTGGATGTCCACAAGGACTAAAGTGTCCTTGCCACCCCCTCCATGCCATGGCCAGGGTCACTGACACACAGGTCCATCAGCCTTTGGAATCTGAATTCCTGATCCCGAGGAGCAAAACAAGAGGTCTCTGTACAGGTCTGGATTCCAGGAGATCATCGAATACAATAATGGACTGGAATAATTTTGGCTGGAAAAGACCTCCAAAGATCTTCAAGTCCAACCTGTGACCAATCCCCACCTTGTCACCAGCCCAGAGCACAGAGTGCCACATCCAGTCCTTCCTTGGACACCTCCATGGATGGGGACTCCAACACCTCCCTGGGCCCATTCCAATCCTTGACCACCCTTTCCATGAACAAATTCCTCCTGATGTCCATCCTGAACCTCTCCTGGCACAACCTGAGGCTGTTTCTTCTCATCCTGTCCCTTGTTCCCTGGGAGCAGACAGAGCCTGACCTCCCCCTGGCTGTACCCTCCTGTCAGGGGACAGAGCCAGAATGTCCCCCCTGAGCCTCCTTTTTTCCAGGCTGAGCTCCTCCAGATCCCTCAGCCACTCCTGGTGCTCCAGTGTCTTTTCCAGCTCTGTTCCCTTTTCTGGACATGCTGCAGCCCCTCGTCACGAGGAGCCCAAAACCGATCCTGGAATTTGTGGTCCCTCAGCACTGGGGGATGATCCCTTCCCTGGACCTCCTGCCCATGCTACTTTTGTTACAAAAATGACAGAAAAGTGACATGATTATCCCAAGGAGTTTAATCCAGATCTATGGAATTCAATCTCCATATCCACCCCGTCCTGGGAAAGAGCAAAAAGCTGTCACTCACATCTTGTCAGTGACAATCTGAACAAGCTGTCAAGATCCATTGAAGACCCTTCACTGTCACTTCCCCTGCTCGAGGATTTGAGGTGGCTTCTAATCTTGGTTGTCCAAAATCCTCCAAGACCCCCTTCAGTACCCAAATTAATGTTTTTGGTGTTCCCAAAATTCAGTGGATGTGGCTGGAAATTCCAGGGAGGGCACATTTGGGGTGGGTGGATCTGGAGCATCTGGGTTTGATGGGAAGTTTCATTATGGTTCCAGTTTGAGTAAGACGGGGGCTTCTGGGATGGTGACAGTGGGAATGGACATCTAGGAGTGCTCACCTTGCGTGTTCGGGTGATCTCAAGCATCCCAAAAATTCCCATCCCATTTGTCTGCTAAACTGGCCTTTCTGAGGGATGTGCTGGTTTCCAACAGCTGGATTTCTAGCTGGATAACAGTGAATCCAGGGCGCAGAGCACAGCTGGAACCCATGCCCAGGATTCACCCTAAAGCAGGGAATGGGGTGTGACGAGGTTTGGGAACTTCAAGAATTCCCATATTCCACAGATTAGAAGTAACCGAGGGTCCCAGATGGAATCTGGAAGGGAAAAAGCAATCCAAAAGCAGCAAGAAAGTGTTGGCTCAGCACAGCAGGTGGATTTTTTTCCATGGAGGATTTGTTTTGGTCACGGAATTGTATTGTTGTGGATATTCCTGGATATTTTTAGCTGGAGTGTGATGCGGGTGTGGGGTTAAGAAAGCTCAGGGTGCTGCAGTGCTCATCCTGCAGCCTTTGCCAACCCAAATACTCCAAGGATAGGAGGGAAAACAAAGATGTGCCTTGGCTTTGGGCCTGGAAATGAGGAAGGGAATTAACTTGGATGTGTTGGAGGCGGGGGCTGGCACAGGGAATTTTGTTAAGTAGTTAATGGACACAGAATTTGGTCAGCTCCATGGCACCGGCTCCTGCTAACTCAGGGATTTTAGGAACCCTGTGGGATGCAGGCTTGGATAGGAGCGCTCTGAAAGGAGACACCCTCTGGATGAGCACCGGGATGGGTGTGAGGAAAACCTGGCTGCTGGAGGGAGCAGAGTCCCCTCTCTGGGAATTCTGTCTTGCTCATGGCAGCATCCTTGCTCCACAAACGTCTCAATCCTGCAGCATCCTTGGCTGGCATCCCTTTTCCCTTAGCCTGGGAATGCTAATGAGGTCACAGCCCTTGGTGGGGAGCTGATAACGAGCATGAAATTCCTTGGATCCCGACTCAGCAGAGCTTGGTGCCACTGGGAGAACAACACAGTTCAAGGAAAACCCCGTTTGTGGCCAAGATTTTTAAGGATTCCCCCATCCTGCTTTGCCCTCCCTTCTTATCTCTCTCTGCCCTGAAATTCCCAACATGGAGCAGCCTGGGAATAACTTCCCCGGTTTGGTCTCCCAGGCTCTGCTGGAGGCTAAGTGAGGTTAACAACCGAACATGTTGGGAATTATTGAGGGAAGAGACCTGGGAAAAAGCTCAGTCCCTGATCTGATGGTGATAAACGATTGGAGCCGGGATATCTGATTCCTTCTCTCCGGTGGTCCCTGCAGGAACAGCTTCCAGGCGAGCGTGTCAGGCGTTCATTAAAGGAAAAACGGCAAAGATTATCCCTAATATCTTGAAGATTAGTTGGATAAATACGCGCTGGAATATGCTGGTCCTGGGGCTGCTGGGAAACCCTCCGGCTTCATTGACTGAGTTTATCCAATTTGCATCCACCAGCATTCCCAAGGCTGCTCGGTGGTGCTCGGATGTGTTTGTAAACACAGCAGGGATGCACTTAAGGCACATCCTCAGGACTCCTTTTGGGATTAGAAAATGTTATTTGTGAGCAGAAATGTAAAGTCGTTTTCTATATGATTCCCAGAAAATTCTGAGGGAGATTGGGAATGACACAGATGAGTGTGTGAATCCTGGAATCCTAAAACATCCTGGATGGAAGGGACCCACAAGGATCCGCAAGTCCCACCCCAAGCCCTGCACAGGGCATCCCAAAAAATCCCACCCTGTGCCTGAGAGTGTTTTCCAAACATTTTTGGAACTCTGGCAGCCTTGGGGTTGTGATGATTCCCTAGGAATCCTGTTCCTGTTCCCAGCCTCTGGAGGAAGAGTCTTTTCCTGATACCCAACATAAACCTCCCCTGACAGAGCTCTGGCTGCTTCCTCAAAGTTATCCAGGATGGTTGTTCATGGAAATCCTCACCAGGATAACTTTCAGATGCTTGAAAATACTGGGATGCTTAAAAAAAAAAAAAAAAAGCGCCAAACAACCTCCCTCAAGAACAAACAAACAAACAAAAACTAAAAAAAACCCCAAAAAACCAAAAAAACCAAACCCAAAAACCCCAATAAAACCCAAAAAACCAAAGCAGGACCGGAAGAGTCTTTCCCATGAAAATTACAATTAAAAATCCTCAGGATTTCTTTATTAAACTGAAAATTCCTTTTTTTTTTTGTTGTTTTTTTTTTTCCTTCCCAAGTACAACAAAAATTCCTTGAACTTCCCCTCTTTGAGGAGAGGAGGCAATGGGGCAAAGAGTTCCAGAGGTCCCACCAATCTAAATCCTTGCAGGGAATGTGAGCAGGAAGTTTTGCTGCAAAGCAGCTTTGGCAAAGACAGGAATTCCCATCCCTGACTATCAAAAGTTGTTTTGTTCCCATTTCAAAAGCAACAAACAACGGCAAATCCTGATGTTTTATTGGATTGACCCAAATGCCACCTCTGGATTCTCTTCCCTTAAACTTGAAAGCCCAAAGTCACATTTCAAGTCCAGAACAGAGGAAAAAATTCCAAAGGATGCTGGAGAGGAACCAGAGCTTGGAGCCACCATTTTGCTGTGCAAGGAGAAACCTGGAAAAGCTCCAACCCTCGCTCCATCCTTTAGCTTGGATTGCTGTGGGAAAAGGGGGGGGAGCACATCAACCTTGGTCTGGGCTCACCTGGATTTGGGATGTGGTGTCCAGCACCCACCAAACCAAGACATTTTGTCCCCTCTTCATCCCCTTCATCCTAAAGGAAAATTCTTGGGAGAAGGGGACATTGCTGTGGTCATTATGAGCGGCTAAATGATGGAGAATCCATGAAAATTAAAAAAAAAAAAAATTCCTCAAACAATGGGATTGGCTTTTAAAATTATCCTTTTAAAGGTCCCCTCTCAATTTTTTTTTCCATTTTTTCGCTCTTCCTGCCTGATCTCCTTGGAAGTGGGGCTGGAATGGTGGGAAAACCCCATTCCAGGAGATCAGCAGGAATCTAGGATGACCCCACATCCATGTGGAACTCAAGGCAGTGACTCTGTTGTCATTTGACCCTTCCGGGTGAGGATGAAGTATCCTAAAAATCCAGGAGAAACCATGGAAAGAGGAATTTTATCCCAACCCACCCTGTCTTTAAACCCATCTTCCCCAGGACATTTAAATATCCCAAAATTACTGCAACATATTGATGGATTTCTACCAGATCCAGGAAAAGCAGTGGGAATTGCAGGGAAGGAAATTATTTTTCTGCCAAATTTGAAAAAAAAAAAAAAAAAAGAGGGATTTGGGAGAGAAGAAGGAGAATCCAAGGGCACTCAGAGGGCACTTGGAGACATCCCAGGTGCAGGGAGGATCCGGTGGCCTCCAGGGAATCAAAATTGCTCCTGTGCAGGCACAAAAAAATTCCAGGAAAACAAAACAAATCCACCTTTCCACAGCAGGAATTTCCACTGGAGCAGGCAGGGCTGGAGTTAATAGGAAGGACAAAACCCAGAAATAAGGAAAAAATCCAAAAGAAGGAAAAAACCAGGAATGTTCATGTGAAATAAGGCAGCTTTTATCCTTTTTTTGCCCCTATTCCTCCTTTTTTTCTTTTTCTTTTAAATTTTCCTCTCCTCAGTTTTTCTCCTGCGGAATAAACGGGGATGGCTGGAAAACAAAGGGTTTGGAATTTATTTATTTATTTATCCATTAATTTATTTATTTTCCCCACCTCTGCATTCAGCTGGAGGTGGGAATGCTCTGTGCCTGTGTGGGATGAAATCCAGGCCGGGCGTGCGGAATTCAGCCGCCCTCAGCAGGAAAGAGGAGCGGGAGCAGCGGCGGGATCGAAAGGAGATGGGAAAAGAAAGGAATTCCACACTCCACCTCCAATTCCCGCTGTGGAATTCCAGCCCTGGGCCCTGCCGCAGCCCCAGGGAGCTCTGCCAAATTCCCCGGGTCCATCCTGCCTTGGGATGAAATTAAAAAAAAAAAAAAAAGCGGAATAAAAATCCGGGCTGAAGTCAGGTTGTTTAATATTTTATGAGGTTTTTTTCCCCCCCTACAGGAATCATAAAATCATGGAATGATTTGGTTGGAAGGGGGTTAAAGATCATCTCGTTCCTGTTGGGAGCAGGGACAGCTCCCACTATCCCAGGTTGATCCAAATTGGCCTTGGACACTTCCAGGGATGGGGAAGTCACAGCTCCTCTGGGAATTCCATTCCAGGGCCTCACTACCTTGACAGGGAAGAACTTTTCCCAATATCCCATCAAAATCTACCTTCCATCAGCTTTTTGGCTTCAAACTCAGCTTCTGGATTCTTGGGATTTTCCTTGTGTTTTCCTAATCTCCTTCTTCTGTTTGTTGTTTGCTTCCCAGCCAGCAGCAAAAACTGTCAGCAAGACAGGATGGGAAATTTTGGGATTGCAGGGCTTTCCTGCAATTTTTACCCTAATATCCCCCCCTTTTTTTTTTTCTGGTGGATTGGATGATCCCGTGCCAGAACTGCCAGACCCAATCCCCTTTTTCTTATTTATTTTTATCTTCTGACCTCTCTTCACTGAGCCAAAAATTCCCTTTTCCAAGCACAGTTTCCTTCCCTGCTCTTGCTTTTCCAACCCCAAACTCAGATGCATCCCTGGCATTTGCATCCACAGAATAAAGAGCAACAGGGAAACTGAGGCTGAGTTGGGAACCTCCCAGGAATCTCTGCAGCTGGGAACCCACAGCAAGGGCGGGGATCCTTGGTTTAGGCTCATCCGTGGTTTTGGCTCACCCAGAATATTCCTGGAGATCTGTCCCAGGTCAATCTCTCACCCTCCTCTTCCCATGGATTCATTTCCCTCCTTAATTTCAGATTTGGGAGCTGCTCCTTTATTTTAAGCAGCTTTTTCTGCTGCTGCTCCTCAGCTGGATCCCAAGATTTTGCCTGGCTCTGATCTCTCCATGCCCTAAATCCCCCTCGGGTACCTTTTCCTCCCCTGGAGCAAAACCTGGGGATATCTTGCAATTGGGAAGATGCATTTTAGCCCCAGCCATGTGTGATTGGAAGCTGTGCCTTTGGGATAATCCTACAAAATGCTGGTCAATGCTTTCTGCAGAGTGGAATTTTCTATAGGAAAACATCTCCTCCTCCACAAAAAAAAAAAAAACAAAAAAAAAAACAAAAAAAAAAACAAAAAAAAAAAACAAAAAAAATCAGGCTAATTGTGGGATTTTTTAGGGGGTTTTGTTTTTGGGGATTAAAAATATTGAAAATATTGGAATGAGTTGTTTCAAGTGTGCCACAGTAAAATATTTTGTAATTCCAGGGGAAAACTTCCTGCTGCTCCTCTGCCTGGTTTTTCCCAGTGTTCAGAGTTAAACCTTGGATTTGGCAATTTATTGGATTAGGAAGTTGAGATTCCTGCTGCGTTTTGTTGCTTGGGAGATGGAATATTTTGATTTGACTGAATTAAAGCAGTGTAACATCAGATGAGAATTTTCAGGTGGATTTTGTTCAGAGGACAAATCCCAAATTCTTCCCTGTATTTTTTGGTGTTGGAATTCCAACCCCATTTCCAGGCATCAGGATTTTCAGGCAGAGGAAAATGTCATTTGCCAGCAAAATGATAGGCTGCACACTTAAACAACAGCTCCAAAAATAATTCCAGGTTTCTCTGAGGGTTTTCCCACTTTTCTTTTAACAGGATATTTTTTTTTAGGATTTTTTTTCCCTTGTTCACTTAGGGATAGGAAAATAATGCCATAAAATAATCCCATGGAAATGTGATTTATGATCATTGAATGGGTTAATTGGGGAGAAACACATCCCTGCTTCTTGTGGATCTCAGCTGGATCCTATAGTCGCTGTCCTGGGGATCTTGGACACCAAAATTCCTGGCTAGAAGTAAAAGGACTTCACATTCCAGAGGGTTTGGAGTCGTCCTACATTGCAAAAAGAAATTATTAATTTCATATTCCTTCAGAGGGGATATCAGTTTTTTGGGTTTTTTTGGGTTTTTTTTTGTTTGTTTGTTTTTTCCCCCCTAATATCATCTAAATTCCAGAAGTTTTCCAGAGGTTATCTCTGCTTGTGCTAAAGGAGAATTGGGAGGCACAGGCAGAAACCAGCCCAGAACTCCATAAGAAAATAAAATCTCCTGGGATTCTGCACCTTAAAGAGCTGGAGCAGAGGGAAGAGAGCACCTTCAGGATGTGTCCCTCTCTCCACGCTCTTATCCCAATGTCCTCTGGAGCCAAACCCGCTGAGGGAATGGAAAATAAGAGCCAGACCCTGCCTCAATTCCCAAGAATCGATTGGCACTGGCATTATTTCCCTCCTTGGCAGAACAAATCCGATGGCTCTTCCCGGGATTGTCACAGAAAGTCCCCAAATGCAGATGGGAGAAGGATGCTATGGATTCAATAAAATGAGCCCCAAAATCAAGATATTCTTCAAATGTTGATCGTAAAATCCCTTGGAAAATCTGGTTCCAGTGAAATATCAAACCCCATAATTTTGCTTTTTTGGAGGAGGAAAAACCTGGACTTATTCCTAAGGCAGGGATAATTTTATTATTTCAGTGCAGGGTGTGGAGCAGGATTTTTACCACCTCCCTTCCTTAAAAATGAGGAAGAGACAAAGATTTAGGACAGATTTTCCTTTTACCTGTGATGCTCGAGATTTATCCCGGGTTTTCACGTGCATGTCTGCTATCCAGGGTACGGGGATGTGTGGAAAAAGAAAATCAGGATTTCTCTGCAAGAATTGTGTATTTTTATTAAAGGCTTATTTTGTCTCCCAAATTCCTTTCCTGTGACAGCAGAATTTAAAGGGAAGAGTTTTCCTGGCAGTGAATCCCTATTTCTACCAGTGTGGCTTTGATGGAATCGGGGGAGTGATTCCCAATTTCCAGCCACTTCTCCTTCCTTTCTCCCCAGCCACGAAACATTCCATAATTTAAAAGGCAGAGGGAAAAGGCTGGATATCAGCGTCCCATTCCCAAATATCCCTCCTGGACCGGTGAGAGACACCCAGCTACGCTGGGGGAAAATCGGGAACGAATCCATCAATGTCAGCACTTTTCCATCCCTATAAATAAAGGGATCCGGCTCAGCCCCAGCCCAGCCCCCTCTCTCCCGCTCCCTCTCCCTCTGGATGTGCCCCTGGAATGCCGAGGGAGCCGGAATTTTAAATCACCGCTCCTATTAAATCAAGTTTACTGCACTCAGCGGCTCCTGAGCTCTCCCATCTCCTCCAAACCCCACAGCATCCCTTTAAGATCCCAACTCCAGCCTAAGTTTTATTTAAGGATGGAGCCCGGAAAGCTTTTTCCAGGTGTTTTCCAGCCTCTTTTCCAGCCCTGCTTCCCTGTTGATGTGCTGATCAATTACTCATCAAATCTTAATGAGCGCTTTAACTCAACTGTGGCATCTTAATCAGAGCCTTTGACTGCCAAGTGTCAGCTCCATCGACTCGGGAGAGCTGGGACAAATGATCCCAATCGACTGGAATGGGCTCTTCCCGGCTTGGGAAGAGCCTTTCCGCGAGCCTCATCTGCCGTCTAGCGGCTGCACGGGAAGAGGACGAGCGGAGAGGGAATTTTGAGGGTGGAATTTCGAGGGACGTGGGTTGGGGATGTGGGGTGGGATCCTCTCCCGCTTGGTTCCCGCTTGGAGCGGATTTGGGATGAGTTTTCCTTGTGGAAAACGCCGCGTGTTCTGTGTGTGGGAGTGGAGGATCCATAGGGTGGCAAATCTGTCCCTGTGGGGCTGTGGGATCCCAGGAAAGGAGGGATCTCGGGACAGGAGCTGCCTGGGATTGGGGACACAAGGCAGGGCTGGATATATGGAAACAGGGAATTCTCTGTGGATGCTCTGGGACCTCATCCCACAGCAGAGTCCAGCCTGCTTTGGGACAGTCCCCACAGGCCGTGCAAACCTTTCCTGGAAAGGTTTTTTTAGCATGTTCTTTTTTTTTCTTTTCTTTTTTTTTTTTTTTTTTTTTTTTTCAGTAGCATCTGTTGGAAAAGCTGCTTAAAGGAACAACAAAGAAAAAGCTGACACAGACCTGAGCCGGAGAGAGGGAGCAGGTCAGGATCGCTGGAATCCTCAGGGATGCTTGTATCCGAGCTTTTATCGTGTTCTAACGAGCCCTGTGCCCTCCAGACACCTCTCTACAAACCTGGGGACCCTTTTTTTGGGGGGACAGGGACAACCAGGCAGCAGATCCAGGTCACCCAAAGCTGCTGGGAGCATCCCCTATAACCGGGAAGCTGCAGGATGTGCTGGCTCCCTGCCTGACCCTCTTCCTTGGATATAAAATCAGCTGAGGGCAAAAAAGACTTTGGAGCAGGTATTCCAGTTCGGTGCCGACGAGCAGGAGGGATGTCTGGGATTCTGCGGGATGTAATGCCTGGAAGAAGGATTTATTATTTTTCTTTAAGGCTGAGATGATCCCTGTGGGATGTTCTGGGGAGATCACAGGGCGAGGCAGCTGCTGCTTCAATCCAGAGGGGTTTAGGGGATTGGGACAGCACCGTATGGACACCCCTGTGCCCTGTCTGGAGCCAGCAGAGCCCTGCAGGAGGCTTATTTTTGTTTGTAGTGGTGTTCCTGACCCAGTTCTCAAATATTCCCCACTCCCTTTGCCTTCCCAAGCACCCAGGAGAGGCTCAAGGATTGAAATCGTCTGTAGGAATTTTCCTTTTCCACCCACCAGGGTCACCAAGCATCCCTAGGAAGGTGGAACAATTTTTTCCTCACTGGTTTCAACCACCCCATGGGATTCTTTCCTTGACTGAGGCTGGCAAGGATGTGGGATGGTGATATGGAAGGAGGAAAACCAGGGAAAGCCAGGATCCATATTGGATGCAGGCAGGGAGTTGTAGGTGATGGGGATGATGTGAACTTGGGGCCCATCACCGGCACCAGGGTCTGAGCATTCCGGAGCCTGGGAATTTTCCCTGTGGAGCAACTCCAGAGCTCAAAGATCCATTTGAACAAAGAAGGGGAGGTAGAAAGAGTTAAAACAAATCAAATTGCCAAAAAGCAAACACTTTCTATGGCCTCGTTGATTCAGTCACTCACCAAAAACTTTGGGAAAAGGGAATCAGGCAGAGGAGATCCTGCCTGGACCTGACACAGAAGGGAAACAAATCCCTTTGGATGCCTTGGGCTGGGGCTTTCTTGATTTAATGAGATTAAGGCAGTTCTGCTTTGCTGACTCAGATTCCCACTTCCCAAATCCAAAGGGCTCAAACTCCCATTAAAACCAGTTTTAAGTGGATGAGGAAATGATGTCAAAGGGCCAAAGGCAATGTGGCCAATTCTGACACTAATCCATGGCCTTACAACATCACTGCTTTATTGAGGCAGATTCCCAAAATTATGGAATGATTCAGGTTGGAAGGGGCTTTCAGGATCATCTCATTCCAACCCCTCTGCCATGGGCAGGGACACCTTCCACTATTCCAGGTTGCTCCAAGCCCTGCCCAACCTGGCCTGGAACACTTCCAGGGATGGTGCAGCCACATCTTCTCTGGGAAACCTGTGCCAGGGCCTCACTGACCTCAGAGGGAAGGATTTATTCCCAGTTTCCCATCCAACCCTTCCCTCTGGAAGTCTGAAGCCATTTCCCTTTGTCTTGTCACTCCATCCCTTGTCCAAAATCTCTGTCCATCTTTCTTGCAGGATCCCTTCAGGGAAGGCCACAATTAGGTCACCCCAAAGTTTCTCTTTTCCAGGCTGAACATTCCAAATTTTCTCAGCCTTTCCTCACAACTAGAGCTGCTCCATCCCTCTGATCCCCTTGGTGTCTCCTCTGGATTTGTTCCAGCAGCTCCACATCCTTCCTGTGCTGGGAAACCCAGAGCTGGATGCAAAATTCCAGGTAGAAACTCTCCAGAGCGGTAAGTGTTCCGATAGTGTCCTGAAGCTCTTTCAAGGAAAAAATCAGGGAGAAGCCAAACCTCTCCTAAGAATCTCCCAGGCTCCAGCTGCTCTTATCACAGAGAATTTCCTGACCCTGCTCTCACCTCTCTGTAAAACAACATCCAGCAAATCTCTTTTCCAAGGGTGTGCTCAGCCTCCTCTTAAAACTGAATCCACAACATCTCCTGGGAATCAATACTGCAGCTTCATGATTTGGGATGTCAGGAGAATCATCTTTGTGTTTATTGGCAAATTTTTAAAATACTGATGATTTTTATAAGTTTTGTGTTCCAGACCCAGTTGTTTAATTGACCTAATTTGGAATAAACACATTAAAATACAGAATGTCCAGACTCAAAGTCAGGGAATAAAGTAAAAATGAGCTCAATATTTATTTCCTTTGGAAAATATCCTGGTTTTTTAGGTAGATTCACGATTTGGACAACTCATTCATCGATTTGGAGGCCATTGGTTGGATTGTCAGGACTCTTTGTTGGATTAATTGGCAACTTGGGATGGTGTTATCCCAAAAAATATCCCAAGGTGCCAGATCCTGGTAATCAGAGCAGGGGAGAGACTGGGAAGACTGCTGGAAGCAAAGGCAGGTTGTATCAGGAATTCTAAGTGTAAAAGTGTCCCCCTTCCCCAGTTTTATGGTGGAAAACTCAGGGAATGGCCATGATGACATTTGGGATCTCCACGGCTGAAAGTTGCAGGAAGGGATATTCCAATTATATAAAGGAAAGAGGAAAACAAACAAAAGCGCCACGAGTGGTCAGGCAAAGGAAAAAGGACTCAGAAAGGGAACTGACCCCACTTCCATGGATTTCTTTTCACGCATTTTGTTTGGAATTACAGGATCTTTAAGGCCCCTTCCAACTCCAACCCTTTTGGGATACATTTGGATTCCTATCAGAAGATGTAGACTCAGGAGGGAAGTATCCAAATTTTTTCCAGGGAAGCTCTGGATAAAGAAGCTCTGGAAGAAGGGTGGAGCCAGGTGGGGGTTGAGATCTGCTCACAGGGAACAAGGGACAGGATGAGGGGACCTTGGCTTAAGCTACTCCAGGTGAGATTCAGATTGGACATCAGGAAGAATTCCTTTGTGGAAAGGGTGATCGGACATTGGAAGGAGCTGCCCAGGGAGGTGTTGGAGTCCTCATCCCTGGAAGTGTCCAAGGAATACCTGGAGGTGGCACTCAGTGGTCTGGTCTGCGTGACAAATTTGGGATCAGTCACAAGCTGGACTCGATGACCTTGGAGGTCTTTTCCAAGTGAAATTACTCTGGGATTTTGGGAAGCTCTTCCTGGCTCAGCTTGATGTCTGGAGATTGAGGCAACTAGAATAAAGTTGGAGAAGAATATTGAGGCAAGAAAAATTCCAGCTTGTGGAAGGACTTCAGTCCTCCTTGGTGGCTTGATATGGATGCCCTTCTCCTGGGATGGGGTGAGAAAAGCAGGATAAAACTAGGGAAGTGGCAAAAGGGTCCATTCCTTGGAAGAACATTCCAAGCAGAGCAGAGATGCAGTAATTCCACTGCTGTGGAGCCTGTTCAAAATGGGATGAGAAGACACAAACCACGAGCAAAGGAAGACAAATCCCACCCTGGTGACCTGTCCCCTGACAGAATTCCATGTCTCCAGCTCCCCTGATAAATGGGGATGTTCCCTTGATAAATGGGCCCCTCGGACCCAGCTTGTCCGGAGCCATTCCGGCAGATGGATGTCTCCCAATCCCAGCCAAAGAGCTAATTTCCTTCTGCTATAGATCCTGGAGGCTCCTGGCAGCAGAGAAGGATAAGTGCACTCAGCAGGGTCCTGGGCTGGCTGGGGTGGAGGGGAGGCACTCAGGATGCTCCCATGGGAAAGAAGCAATGGATCTGGAAGGAATCCAAGTGGTCAACGTGAAAAGCCTTTCCCCCTGGGAATGGACCTGCAGTCTTCATCCAGCCTCATCCAAGGAGACCTCATTCCTTACAGCCTAGGGAAGGAGGAAAGCAGGGAAGGCAAAATGGTGGGAGCTGATTCCATAAGGATCTGTGTGTCCAAGCCATCCATACCTCCATAAATCATGGAGTCATGGAACCACTGGGGTTGGAAAAGACCTCCAAGATCTTCGAGTCAAACCTGTGACTGATCCCCACCAAAGCACAGAGTGCCCCATCCAGGCATTCCTTGGACACTTCCAGGGATGGGGACTCCACCGCTTCTCTGGGCAGATCCTTCCAATGCCTGACCACCCTTTCCATGGAGAAATTCTTCCTGATGTCCAACCTGAACCTCCCCTGGCACAACTTGAGGACATTCTCGTCCTGTCCCTTGTTCCTTGGGAGCAGAGCCTGACCCCTACCTGGCACCACTCTCTTTTCAGGGAATTATTTAGAGAGAGAAGGTCCTCCTGAGGCTAAACATTCCCAGTTCCCTCAGCTGCTCCTCACAGGACTCACTCTCCAGACCCTTCACCATGGAATATTTTGGATTTGAAGAAAGGGTTTGGTTTTACCCAGGGAATGGTGGGAGAGGGGAAATTCCGTGTGGAACTGGGCTGCCAAACACCTTCTTGGCACAGGGAAAAATACAAACAGGAAATTGGGATTCCAAGGGAAGTGTGGGGATTGTCTGGAATTCTGCAGAGTTCAAAACCACTTTGTTCCTGAAACAAAAAAAATGATGGCTTCCACTCTCCAAGGAAACAAATTCCATTTTCTTCTCTTTGTTCAGGTGTTTTCCCTGAAGCTGAAAAGTCCCTTGGATTGACAGGACAAGTCTGGACAAATAAATTATCAAACCTTGCTTGGCAATCCGTTATTTGCATTAGTAAATCTGCAGGGCTCTTCCCAAGTGTATCCATCAAGATCCCCTTCTGGACTGATGGAATATTGGATGGCTCCTCCTGTTTGTTTTCCCCAAGTTCTCCCCTTTCCATCCTCCTCTCCTGTTTTCAGTTGGTTCTGTACCTTGTACAGTCCAGAGAGGAATTCTGGATTTTAACAGCAGCAAATATCACAAGACACCTGGAATTCCCAAATTCACCTCCTTGGGAGGAGGAGCTCATCCATTCCATCAGGAGAGACGTCAGGAACTCTCACCTACCCCCACTCAAACCTTCAAGCTGCTGCAATTAACAGGACAGATTTTAATTGGCAATTACAATTCCATTAACTGGAGCTGGTGGATCATTGGATCTGTCAGGAAAGCCCTGGAGCAGGGAAGATTGGTGGATGGATCCGAAATCCTGCTCTGGAGCTGTGAAGGAAGAGACAACAGGAAACAGCTGGGCTTTCTCAGACAGAGAATTGGAAGAGGACTTGCTTGAAATCCGCTTTTATTCCTTATCCAGGGATGGCTGCATCCCTAAAAAGTCCTTGGGATGAAAGCTGAGCAGCACCAGGGATGAGGGAGGCAGGGATTGGATCAGGAACAAGCTCCAGCCCAGAGAGCCCCTGGGAAACAGAGCCTGGGTCTCCTGGTTGGAGGGAAAAATGTATGGCTCCAAGGGAATTCCATTGCTTGAAGATTTGTGAGGTCTGGATAAAACATCCAGGCACCTTCAGGACACGAGGAATTTATCAAAGAGGATTGTTCAGGAATTTTCCAAGTTCTGTTCCTGGCTTTTCAGCGGATGTGAGATTCCTCCTCTCTACCTACACTGGTGGGAATTCCATCCTCAGCTTTGCACAGCCGATCCCAGCATGGCACAATTCCCAAGCCAGGATTTGCAGCACCGTGACACTGATCCTGACATGCTCCATGAATCCCCCTAATCCCTCTGCCAATGGATCTATGCTCTCCTCATTCTACCTCATCCTTATTCCAGGAATATTTTCCATGAGACACCGGAATCAGCCAACACATGAGGTGTAATGTCTCTGGATAATTTGAAGGGATGACTTGGAATAAGATTCACAATCCTTCAGAATTTCTCTTTAATGACAAATATTCCTATTCTTTTATCTGTGTACTGCCAGTATTTCCTCGGATAAGAGCTTTTTCCTACAAATTTCTTGGGAAAACCCAGTTGTGATCACTTTTTAACAGGCAGGTGTGAATATTGCCCATCATGAGGGCTTGGGGAATGCCAGAGGGAAATCCCATTCCAGATACACCTTTCCAGACAAAACACTGACTTAAAGGAAAGGTTGGGAAGAAGAACAATCCTTAAAGTTGGGTCCAGGTCTTTTGGGACAAAATCCATCTTCATGTGGAGACTCAGGAGGGCTCTTGGCATATTCAGAAGGAGGGAGGAGTTTCATTGCCAGCACAGTTTGTAGGAGACAGACAGGAACTGGTTGGTTGTTTGGATTTATTTCCCTGTTGGCCATTCCCAGCACCTGTCAGCTCTGAATTTCATCAGGTCTGACAGGAAAAGTGGGCTGTAAATAATTAAATTCCTGAAAGATTTGTGAAGACACAAAGCAGGGCAGAATAATCTGGGGTTCTCCATGGAGCAAAGGCTGGACAGAAAGGGATGGGGAAGAGGAGGTTGGAAAGCAGAGGGACACCCATGGCCACATGGATATTCCAGGCTCCCAAAAACCCCAGCAGAAGGAAAGACACCACAGAAGAAAACAGACATTGTGGAACTGTCTGTCAATAAGTGACTCTTTCCACAAAGGCATCCTGGTCCTGGAGCCTCTGGACAGAGTTTTCCTGCTTTGTTTGGGATCCATTTGCTGCATCAGCTCCTGGTTTTGTCTGTCTGAGCTCTGTCTGTCTCCATCTCTCAATCACAGCCAGAAGTTCCCATCTCCGATGGACCCACGAGCAGGATGTTATTGCTCACGGAGCAGTTTTCCCTGCAGACGGATTGATGCTTTCCCAGACTTGGATTAAACTCCCATGAGCTCCTCCAAAGTGGCCTCTTCATATTCTTTTCATCCCAACATCAATTTTCCCTTTGATGGGATATTTTGAGACTTCCCTGATTATTTTTGGTCCTTATACTCCATGTTTTTTGCTGTTGCTTTGACCTTTCCCACCTGGAATTTTTTTCAGGGCCGGAACCTACAGTCCCTCATTTCCCCTTTGCTCCCAGGGTGTCTCTCCATGCTAGAATATTCCCATGTTTAGATCCAAATAAATAACATCACCAATGATTTTCTCTGCTGTTGGCAGCTCAGACTCCAGAGATGGATGTAAGGAGGAATATTGAGCAAGAATTCCATTTTAATCCCTCATCCAATAATTCTGGGTGTCTCTGGTGCTTCCTTACCTCTCCGACACAAAATTGTGCATTCCCAACCTTCAGATAATATCCGAATATGCAGATTTTATTGACTTCTGCTCGAGTCAGTTTGGAGATTTATTGACATGGGAAGGGAATATTGACCTGAGATGAAACCGAGGTCAATGTGAGCATCCCATGGGAGCATAAATTTCCAAACTGACCCAGCAAACAGAAGTCAATAAAGGAATGGTTCATCCAAACATTGTCTTACCAAAATTAATTCCCAGGGACGTGGCTTCACCTGCAGTTTTGATGGAGAAATATGGGAGGCGAGATCGGGATGAATGGGAGTTGTTGTCTGATTATGGAGAGTAATGAAACTGCTGGGAATGGGGGGAAAGGAATTGGATTTGTTGATAATTTAATTTCCAGTCAGTGATGGAGCAGCCTCCTGTTAGCTGGGGATGACTCTGGAACGTGCAGGGCAGGATCAGGTGTAATCCTCAGGGATAAAATTCAGGGAAGGTGGCAGCTCATGATGTCAGTTCTGTGTTGGGGCTCTTCACCTCCACAAAGCTTTTGGGGGATCCTTGATGGCTTTCAGGCAGCTGTGATGGAGATCCTAATTTGCAATTTGGCTCCAAATTGATCAGTTTTTCAGTCTTAATCCAGGTAGGAATGGGAAAAAAAGGTGTTTTAGGTCTCTTGATATCATTTGGGATATGTGGGGTGGGGATGCTGGGATCTGCAGGGTTTCCTGGTCTCAGGTGGCCACGAAATCCCTTGGAAATGATTGAAATCTCTTGAAATCCTTTGTTCCCAACCCCAAATTCCCTACACATACAAATGCATCCTGTGTTTTAGTTGATTCCAACATGGATTTTCAATGTGAGCATTTCCAAGTGTTTTTTGTTCTACAGAAATGACTTGCACATTTTTATTTATTTTTTTTTTTAAAGCATGTGTAGTGGGAGAACCACAGGTTTGATTTCTTCATCTTCACCACTTCATGATCCCAAACCTCTGCCTGTGTGCTGGAAAATCTTCTCCTGTTGCCATAGAGAAATCTGCTCTTTCCCTTTGGAATTTCATTACAGGCGTAACCACATTTTTGAGTGTTGATAAAAAGATTTGGTGACAAAGGACAAATTCAAGAGTTTGTTTTTCTTAGAGTTAATGGAGAGAAAACTGGAAT
Organism: Agelaius tricolor; assembly: GCF_023055355.1. NCBI lineage: Eukaryota > Metazoa > Chordata > Aves > Passeriformes > Icteridae > Agelaius > Agelaius tricolor. The sequence continues at coordinate 94,757,611 of NW_027269262.1, read as the reverse complement.
TTGGATGGAATGTCTTGTCCCAGCTGAGGGATCCGGAGCACCAGGCTGGGCTGAGCTGGGAAAGGGCCTTGTCCTGGAGAAAAGGAGGCTCAGAGGGAACCTCCTCACTCTCCTCAAATTCATGACAAGAGCCAGATGGGGGTCAGGCTCTGCTTCCTGGGAACAAGGGGCAGGATGGGGAAACTGCCTCAAGTGGCACCAGGGGAGGTTTAGCTGGATATCAGGAAAAATTCCTTCACTGAAAGAATCGTCCAGCCTGGGGCAGGGGTGGCGTCCCCATCCCTGAAGGGATTTAACATCCCTGTGGATGGGGCACTTGGGGACATGGTTTAGTTGTGGCCTTGGCAGTGCTGGGGTGACAATTGTACTCAATGATCTAAATGTTTTTCCCTAACTTAAATCATTCTCTAATTTTAACAAATTATCCCTGAGATGTTTCTGAACCACTGAAGCCACTCGGGTTTAGAAAACCACAAAGTCATTTTTCCCAGCAGAGAAAGCTGAGATTTGTCAGATTTCAGGTGAAGCAGCAACCAAAACTAATCCTAACACCTCTTAGTCTCTGCTTACCCAGTCTGGACTTATCCCTGTCAATATCCTTGCATCCCACTCCACTTAATCCCTGTTTCATCCGGACATCCCTGGAGATTCTCAGTGCAAAGTGATGTCAGGTCCTCGGCCTTCCAGGTCTGCAGTGCGCAGCCAAATTGAGCTCATCCATCTTCCCTTTAAATCGCTGTCCACGTTGAACTCCTTCCCAATGTTTAAACCACTCCGAGGATTTGTATTTAAGAGGAACTTAAATTATTCAAGCCCTTAATGTTCGGGGCTTTTTTTGAAGATGCATTTTGGAGCTGTCAAGCGAACAATCTTAAATGACAGATTGATGAATTCATTGTCCCTTCCCACGTCTCCGGGAGGAGAGGGGGATATGGCTCCCAGGGAAAGCAGCTTTGCTAACGGAGATAGGAGTTTTGCCCTTAATTCCCAGATTTTTCGGGTGTTAACACCCTTCTGGTGCATGTGGAGTCAGCAGAGCAGGGTCAACATCAGCCACAGACTCAGATTCAACCTGGGGATGGAAGAAATATTGGGAAGTTGCCTGGTTTTTGTTGGGATAGGGTCAGGAATGCTGAGGTGCAGCTGGAGCTGAATATGGCAAGGGAAGCGGGGAATAATTTGAAGGATTTCTACAAGCCAGGAAAAGGTCATAGGATCCCTTTCCCCCTGAAAAACAAGACTGGAAGACTGATAACAATGGATGACAGATGAAATAATCAACATTTTTGCCCCAGTTTTTATGGAGACCTCTCTTCCCACACCTCTCCTGGGGATGGAGAATGATGTGGGGACAAGAAGAGCAAAATCCTTCCCACCATAGAAGAACAGCAGGTTCCAAAACCCCTGAGGAACATGGATGTTCATAAGTCTGTGGGACCTGATGGGAGGCATCCCAGAATCCTGAAGGAACTGGCTGATGTTGCTGTCAGGATATGCTCTGTGACATTGGAAGAATCAAAGGAGAGAGGTAAAATTCCTTGTGACTGGAAAAAGGGAAAAGCTGATTAACCAATCGAGCAGATTTTTATGGTGGAGTGACTGCAAGGAACAAGGGAATGGCCCACATTTATTCCTTTATCTGGAATTCTGTAAGGTCTTTGATGGGGTCTCCCTGATAAAACAAAAATTCAGATCCACACGCACCCATCATAGCCTACACATCATCCTAAAAACCCAGGATAATCAGCCCTTTCTCAAATGCTTCCCAGGAATGAGGAATTGTGACCAAGCACCAGCCATTACCACCACAGAGTATGTAGAATTTTGGAATGGCTTGGTTTGGAAGGAAACTTTAAGATATGGAATTCCAAACCTATGCCGTGGACATTTTGGGAAGGGGTTTCAAAAGTGCAGCTGGGACTGCCTGTACAATCCAGGCACATTTATTGTGTAACAACAGACTGAAAATCTGGGAAAAGCCCCTGTTTGCCTTTTTTTTTTTTTTTTTTTTTTTTGCCAATCTCAGCTCCCACTTCAAGGCAGAGCCACCTCCCACAGCCTCCTGGAAACTGGAAATAATGAACAGCGAAAAGATCCAAAATCCCGGAGGGACAACACAGCTCCAACGTTAATGCACATGGAAAGTTGTGCTCGTTCCTGGCCTTTTCCTTCCCAGACAGATTTTGTCAGACGGCAGCGAGTTCATCTCAGAACAAATGACTGAAGGCTGCAGGGATTGATTTCCAAGGGCAGGAGGGAAAGAGCTGAATCAGGACAGCCGAGATCCAGACGTGATGTGACAGCTCCCGAAGTATCCGAAGGGTGGAAATGCTGCGGAAACAGCGGCTTTGTGGGAAATGTCTTCATGGACATGTCTCAGGCTGCTTGCTGTCTGTTGAAGAAGGGCTTCTGGACCATTCCCAGGGTATTTATGGGGGGATTTGATAGCTTTAATAAAGTGGGAATTGTGAAGGTAAGGAGTGGAGAAATCAAATTCCCAGATGAAAGATTCCCAGCAGCTTTTTACACCTGACGGAGCTCTGGGATGAGGTTCTATGGATGCAAGCAGGCCAAGAAACAGACTTGGGAAAAGATGCCTAATATGGGGAATGTCCTGTGGGAGAATTCTTCACTCTCCTAGTCATCCATAAATGCCAGGCTTTGTATTCCAAATTCTTGGTAAAGCAGGGAGCTGCCTCTAGGAGCTTGCCGGGTCTCATCTGAGACCACCTTCCCTTCTTTCTGAGTCGTGGAATTACACTTCCCTAATTTTCGGTGCTCAGCAATCCACTAACATGGATTAATGGGTTAATCCATGAATTAAACTCCTTGGTTTGAGTTCTCAGTGGGCATTGGGGTGTGACAGTCTCATCCCAAGGTTCCTCCTTGGATCAGAGGGGCCCTGACCATATTCCACTGACTATCCTGGGAATCCAGACCACTCTGTTGGACATGGGTGCTTGTATTCCTGAAAATTAAGAAAGGCAAACCCAAACATCCAAGGAGAAGAGATTTCCTCCAGCAAAGGAAATCCTGGATTTCCTTTGCTGGAGGAAAGGAAATCCAGGAAAGGAAATCTTTTACCTGGTAAAAGGAAATCTTTTACCTGGATCACCTGGCTCAAACCTCTCTTTAATGCATCCTCCCTGCTTCCCTGCAGGATTAGGAGTTGGTAAGAACAGGAGTGGAAGCTAATGCCCATCCCTGGGAAAGGGATCAGAGCTAAGGTTGTTCCTGACAGGCCCATGGATTGAGGATCCTTTAACAGCACTCAGAGGGTGCTAATTCCCTCTGGGAGGTAAAACTCCCCTCCTTATTTTCCCTCCTCTATCCTTAGCTCATCCCTGGGCTTTAAAGAGAAGCCACCTGGCCGTGCTCCTCTCCAGCACCTGCTTTTCCTTGGATTACACATCCAGAGCCGAGACAGGGGTAACTTAAGAATGCTCCCTAATGGAGCCTGTGCTCTCCTTATCTCCCTATGATAAAGGAGGGAGAGGGATGAAATGCAATTCCCAGTTTGCCGCCAGTGTGACCAGAGCCCGAGTGGGACCGGGCTGGTGGCGGCAAGGAACTGCTGACACACACAAGAGCCAAGGGCATCCCGATTTGGAGCTGTCTCCAGCTTTTAAAGGACCAGGAAGCGACAGCAGCTCCCTCAGGCTCAGGTCGCAGGGAAATGAAGCCAGCTGGGGTTTCTGAGCTGTTTTCCAAGCCTGGAGCTCTCCTAAAGGACACCCAGCTCTTTGCTGGGATGAGCTGGGTGGAAATATAGAGGAATGGTTGGCTTGAGAACTCTGGAAAAGAGAGGAAAAAGGGAAACGCTGAGAAAATTGGGATTGTTCATCCCGGAGAAGGGAAATCTTTGAGGTGATCTATTGGTGGCCGTCCAGTGACTGAGAGTGCCAACAAGAAACATGGGAAGGACTTTGGATGAGGGCATGGAGTGACAGGAAAAGGGGGACTAATTTTAAACTGACAGAGGGCAAGTTTAGATGGGATGTTGAGAAGAAATTCCTCCCTGGGAGGGAGGTGAGGCCCTGGAATGGAATTCCCAGAGAAGCTGTGGCTTCCCCATCCCCACAAGTGTCCAAGGCAGGTTGGGCAGGTCTTGGAGCAACGTGGCCTAGTGGAAGGCATCCCTGCCTGTGGAAAGGGGCTGGAATTGAATGATCTTTAAGGTTCCTTCCCACCCAAACCGTTCCATAATTCCCTGATTTTGTGATTCTCTGGTATGTCCTCAAGTGTATAATTTATCTTGTGCACACCCCATTTTTTGGGGGTAAGGGGGGCAATTATCCCATGAACTTTGATTCCACCTGTTCCCACAAGAATTGTGGGGATCAGTTCATTGTCCAACCATGAAATGCTTTCAAAAAACCTGGAGCCCTTCTAAAATCTCACCTTCAGCTCACTAAAATCCATTAAAAACATTTAAAGTTTGATTGGTGATGAAATCCCAGGATTAGGAAAGGCAATTTGGTCTTTTCCAAGCCTGGAACTGAAGAGGAAATTCACTCAGTGAGTTCCCTGCTCCTGTTCCAAGCACATCATGGGACTGATCCCATTTACATTCCCGAGATGAATCTCAGGGATTTTGAACTCTCCAGATGCAGAGAGAGGCTCTGAAAATCCATGTGGAAGAGCCTCAGGTCTGTTTTCAGCACTTTAGACTTGACTCTTTTCTCAGCCACTGTGCTGGAAAGATGAATTGAAGATGAATTAAAGTTGGGATTAAAGTGGGAGCTGCTTTTCCCTCAAAAATCCATTGTCCAGATCTCTTTCAGATCCATTCATTCTTACCTCAGCTTTGCTCAGAGCTGCCAGATGGAAGTTTAGGGAGTGGAGGTGAACCTTGGACTTGATGATTCTCATCGTTCTTTTCAAACCTTGATGATTCTGTGGTCCCTTATCAACAGTTTCCTCAGGGATTTTGAAAGGATAAATGAGTAGGAGGCTTGTGTGACCACCACTGGCTGGTGGAAAGATTAAGGAGTGGGGGTCAAATGTTAAAGGGAAAAGTGAGGTTTAATTCTTACCATGGAATGGCTTGAGTTGGTTGGGACATTAAAGTCCATCTTAAAGTTTAGATAGGATATTGGGAAAAAATTCTTCCTCGTGAGAGTGGTAAGGCCCTGGCACAGGTTTCCCAGAGAAGCTGTGGCTGCCCCATCCCTGGAAGTGTCCAAGGCCAGGTTGGATAGGGCTTGGAGCAACCTGGGATAGTGGATGTTCCTGCCCATGGGGGCAGAGGGTTGGAATTCCATGATCTTGAAGGGCCTTTTCAACACAAATTTTATGATTCCTGGACCCACCCCATTCCTCTCCTGCCTGATGCAGCATTGATCCATTAATTTCTCCACCTGATCTATCCTGTCTATCCCATTTTTCCCACTTCTCAAGCTCTGTCAGTGCATGAAGAGACCCTGGTACAGTACTTAGGCCTGCGCCATCTTCTTCCAGTGCTGTCCCATTTTCCACTCACCCTAAAATCCTACCCACCCCTCTTTTCCCTCCCTTTCTTCCTCCTTGTCATTCTCATCCTCTGTTTCCCAACCATAGGGCAGGAGGAGTGTGAGGAATGCTGAGGAAAAGCTGGGAAGAGCAGAAACATTCTCTCCACCCCAAATCTCTTCGGAATCTCATTTCCAACCTCCAGGCCGGATTTCTCCCGTCCCTTTTGCTCCAAGTTGGGTGGCTGAGGGGAATTTGCATCGCCAGCACCTGTGGAACACCAGGTGTGGAATTTAATGGTCACTATGGGGAGAGAGGTACAGGCTCCCCCCCCACTCCCTTTTCCCTTTAAGGGAACATTATCCAAACAAACGCGCTCGGAAAGTGCTGAAGCGCAGGCAAATAATGACACGGGAGCAGGAGCCAGGCATTAAAAATTCATGGAGCTGGAATATTAAAACTTTTAACTTCATCATGTCAAGGCACCAGGCAAATGCAAACAAATGAGCCCCACTGAGCTCTGCCTGCGTGGGCCAAGACAGGGACAAGCTGGGGACAGAGCTGCAGTGCGGTCCCTGTCGCTCCCGAGTCGTCAGGCTCTGAGGGGGACAGGGAATCAGCGGTCCCTGTCTCTCCCGAGATGTCAGGCTCCGAGGGGGACAGGAATTCTGTGGGATCTTTAATTGCTCGGTGCCTCTAAATGAGCTCTGCTGAAGTGACAACTCCTCTGCGTGAACTGGGAGTGGGAATGTGGAGCCTGGGAGAGGCCCCGGCCCTTCCCACCTGCTGTGCTGTCAAAATGTGGGAAAAGGGGGAATGTCTGGCAGCAGGAGGGGGGGATTCCAACCCCCCTCGTTAATTCGGGGCTGTCTTTGCTAATTAAGGCACCGGGCCCTGTCTGCTCCTTGCTGTGCTGCTGACAACAGGGGCTGGGATGTGATGACATCCAGCCAACTCCAATCACGAGCTCTCCTTGGGATCCTGGAGGTGATGACTCCACAGGCCGTGGGAACAGTTGGAATCCCCTCCTGGACATGGTTATGTGGAAGAGGGATCTATTTTCTGGCAAGGTGAGCGCAACCACCCACTCATCCCCTAAAACGAGGTTCTGTGAGCTCTTGTGCTCCTAGAGCAGACCCCAGAGCCCTGTTCTCTCCTCATCCTCTGCTGTTCATGGTCCAAACCACTTCTGCAGAGCCACAGATCATCCTGGAATCATGGAATGGCCTGGATTGAAAGGATTAAAAATCAACTTTTTACACCCCTTTCCAGGCTGCTCTAAGCCCCATCCAACCCGGCCTTGATTTTCCAAGCAAGAAATAGATCAGGCTGAAGAAAGTTGGTGGAAAGTGCTCCTCAATTAATCTGTTCCAGCCCCATCTATCATTAATTAAGTAATTTTCCTCATTAAGCTGCGCACACTTTTAACACACCCTGTTTATTTAATGACTCCTGTGATCCTCTGAACACAATTACTGGGAATAAGGAGGAAAGGATTAGCTCAGGAATCTCTGGCTGGATGAGGCTTTATTGAAAGTGCAACGAGCGTCACATTTGGATTTTTAATAGATAACTCCTCTAAGTAATTGATTAAGTAATTGATTAATCATAAACTCCTAGACTGTCAGAGCCAGACTTAATTTTATGGCACTTTAAAAAAAAAAAGGGAAGGATGGAGATGATGTAATAACCAGCAATCAAGAGGCAAATAAAGGAGGGGAATGTTTGATTTAACATTCCACAGATTTTTATCGCTTTGGGTGTTATGGAAGTGCCTTCCTTAGGAAGAAATATCTTAATAACAGCCAAGGTTTTCCTGGAGCTTTCCATGAGCAAGGTGGTGATGGTGGGGGGGGGGGGGGGGGGGTGATTATGAGGAATATTTTGAAAAATGAAGCTTGGAGCAGGATGTGATTCCATGTCACAGGTAACATTCCAAAGCCTGGCTCCCAACAGTCGTGGCTCCAGCCCAGAATTTGGCAGCTGGATGCCCTGTGGAGTGTCCTGAACAAGGTTTACTGAATACTGGACCAAAAAATGTGGGATATTGGCCAAGGAATTTTTAAATATTTGGGGTAAAGTGGCCCAACTTTGATGAGAAAATGTAAATCACGGAATCATGGAATGGTTTTGGTTGGGAGGGACCTTGAGGATGATCTCATTCCACCAGGGACGCCTCCCACTATCCCAGGTTGCTCCAAGCCCCATGCAACCTGACCTTGGACACTTCCAGGAATGGTGACAGAGGTGACAGCAAAGCTTGGACTCAATCAGTGCAGGCTAATTAAGGCTGAAGTGTTCCTGGGCATGTCCAGAAGAATTCAGTGAATCTGGAGATCACCAAGACTGGAAATTCGGATGAATCCAGAAAATAGGATTTTTCCCTAGACCAGGCAGGGGCAGGGGTGGGGTTTGGAGAGCACAGGTGGGATTTCTCCATGGCCTAATGTAAAACTTTCAATCTTGAGAATCTCCAGTTGACTTCAGCAGGCCGCAGGTGGATCCTGTGGTGAATTTCCATGACTGTATGGATTTCCTTAAAAAAAGAACTAAGAATAAATTTTAAAAGGAATTATTTTTTGGGGAATAAGTTCCCTCCACTCTGGTTTTGCTGCCTCAGACCTCAGGTCCTCGGTGTCCACACCTGGAGAGAGAAGGATCCAGCCTTGGCCCAGTTGATGATGATGGAAAAGAGGAGCCCTAAAGGTGTCATTCCAGTCCCACATTCCAGTGCTTCCAAACACATTCACAGGACAGGGCAATTCTGGTCTGAGCCAGCTTCCATAGGGCTGGAATATCCATAGGATTTTCCTGGATGGTTTCTGATCACTGCTGTGGTGGCAGAGGAGCTGAAGTCTCACCTGTAACTGCTCTGCACAGGTAACAAAGTAATTCATGGCTCCTGACACTCCTCTTTTCCCAGGAAAACAGAGTTGGGTCAAGGAGAAATGGCCTCAAGTTGCACCAGGGGAGGTTCAGGTTGGATATTGGGAAAGATTTCCTCACTGGAAAAGTGGTCAAACATTGGAAGTGGTGAAATCACCATCCCTGGGACTGTTGGAAAACCCCATTTGCAGAGGGCAGGGTTAGATGGGATTTTGGGAAGGAATTATTCCATGTGAGGGTGGTGACGCCCTGGAATGGAATTCCCACAGAAGCTGTGGCTGCCCCATCCTTGGAAGTGTCCAAATCCTGGTTGGATAGGGCTTGGAGCAGCCTGGGATAGTGGAGGCAACTGGTCAAAGGTCCCTTCCAATTCCAATCTTTTTATGATTCCATTATCCTATAAAGAGGGAATAAAGAAGTAGCAGGGAAAATTTCCATGGAATCTTCTCACACCATCAGGGGTGAGAGGTCCAAGGCGGCAGATTTCATCAGTCCAGGTGTGAATTAGGGAAACCCTCCCCTGGATATGGATCCAGGCAGGAACTGATCCGCCTGACACAGTGCAATTTCTGTGTGGCACGTGGATTTTTTTTGCTCTTTCCATACCAAAATTCCGCAAAAAAACTTCCTTAGAGACTGCTCTGCACTTGGAAAGACGCTTTGGGGCCAGAAGGGTTGGGCATAAAACTGGTCCTAGGTCCTGCAATGTCCCCTCTTTAACCTTGCACCAGGGCTTTGGGGGCACATCTGATTTTCTTCAGGAGCCTGATCCAGCCAGGATTAAAAAAAGCCTGGAAAAATCCACGTGCTGGCTCTGGGAGCTACAGGTAGGAAAACAGCCTGAGGCAGAGGGGGAAGAGTTAAGGATGGAGGGTTCAGGGGGAGAGAAGAAGGGGCTGAGATTGCAACACAAATAAAAGATAAATCAAGCAGCAGGAGAGAATCCCTCCAGTGCCAGTTTATTTATCATCGTTTTCCCCGGACACTGATGGGCCCGGGAATGTGGGGTGGGCAACCAGCAAATCGGGCTTGATGGATGAGGCGTGGAGAGGGAAGGAGCCTCTGCCAGGGCTGGGAGAGGAGGGAGGCAGGAGGCAGCAGGGCAGGGATGCAGGGATGCAGTGGGGAGTGCTCCGTGCTTGGCACTGGGGGGCCTTTCTCCTTCCCGGCCTCCATCAGCTCCATGGAAAAGGGAGCAGCTGGCGCAGCAGCAGAGCCCGGGAATCAAGTCCTTGTCATTCCCAAAGATTCCTTGTGGAGTGAGGTGCGAGCTGGAAGGATCCTCGGAGCCAGGAGCAGCATCCATGCTGCCAGGGAGCTGGGTTTTCCTACATCTTTGCTGCATCCCAGAACTCTTTATCCGCTTAAATTCCTTTCTTTCCCATACGTTTTGTGACATTCCCATGAAAAAATAAAGTGCTGTATTGAATCTCCTGTCTGCTGGGAAAACACAAGAGCCCAGATCACTGAAAGTCCTTAAATCCCCTGTGCTTTTTGTGGATATTGCTCTTATCCAGGCTTTTCCAGAGCTCAGCTCAGCTGCCATTTGATTCCTAACGTTCTTAAATCCCCAATCTCCCAACATACTGTTTGAGCTGCTTGGAGCCCTTGCTCTCCAAAAATCCTTGGAGGTCCAAGATCTGCTTGACCTAGGAATGGGCCTCTGGCCTGTGGTGAAGGGTTTAAAAGTGGAAAGTGAGAAGAAATCCCCCAGAAATCCAGGTATGGAGCAGGGACTGGAGAAAGGCAGGAAGGAGAAGAAAAGGAAGGTGGATACAGCTCTGAGGGTCCTGACTACGTGACTTCCTTCGTGGCAGGAGGCTTGGAATGAAATAGTCTTTGAGGTCCCTTCCAGCCTAAAGCATTCCATGATTCTAAAAAAGGCTTGGGATGCATAAAAAAAGTCTGTCTGGAAAAATGCGTGAGGATTTCACCCATCACCTTAATGCCAGTTAAGAACAGACTCTTTTATCTGTGTCCATGTTCATAAACTCCTGCAATAATTTGCGTTGGAATGGATCTTAAAGATTGTCTGGTTTCAGCCAAGGGCAGGGACACCTCCCACAAGACCAGGATGCTCCAATTCCCATCCAGCCTGGCCTTGAACACTTCCAGGGATCTACACAAACCTCTCTGGCTTTTGTCAGTCACCCAAAATCCTCAGCTTTTTCCAACCAATTTTTGCTTAATTCAGTTGATGATGAGGTGGATCTGCTCCTCCAACCTTCTCTGGTGAGGTTCTACCTGGAATTTTGCATCCAGCTCTGGGATTCCCTGCACAGGAAGGACATGGCTGAGAGAATTGGGAATGTTCAGCCTAGAAAAGAGAAAGTTTGGGGTCACCTAACTGTGGCCTTCCAGGACCCGAAGGGATCCTGCAAGAAAGACGAGGAGGGACTTTGGATGAGATGGAATGACAGGTAAAGGGGGAATGGCTTCAAACTTCCAGAGGGCAGAGTTAGATGGGAAATTGGGAAGAAATTCTTCCCTATGAGGGTGGGGAGGCCCTGGCACAGGTTGCCCAGAAAAGCTGTGGCGGCTCCAACCCTGGAAATGTCCAAGGCCAGGTTGGACAGGGCTTGGAGCAACCTGGTCTTGTGTGGGGCACATCCATGCCCGTGGCAGGGATGGGTTGGACCAAGATGATCCTTAAGGTCCATTCCAACCCAAACCATCCCATGATTCTATAAAATTCGGCTACAATGAGATTTTGGCCACAAATCTCAGTTTTATAGATAATTTCTGGGGTTTCACAGGTCCTTGTGCTGCCTTTGGCAGGCGAGGTCTCTGTGCCCTGATGAACAAGGACAATTTTCCTTCAGAATCAGGGATTTTGTCAATTCCCTCTGTCTGTATTTCCAGACCCCAACAAAACAAAACCAATCCCTGTAAGGGACAGCAGGAAGGGATGGGATGGGATGGGATGGGATGGGATGGGATGGGGATTGCAGGAGCTGTGTGGAGAACCTTCCAGGCTCTTCCACAGCTGGGAGGGGAGTGGGTTTTATTTATTTAGAGCAATTCCCTTCCCTCAGTGCAGCCCCTGGGATGCATCCCTTGGCCATGTTTGCCTTTCCCATCTTTGGGAAGGAAGCAAATCAATGCAATCCCTGGATGGAATTAAAAATAACAGAGAGCTTTCTTTTAATGTCCCATTAAAGACTGAGGCAACGCTGCCTGATTTTCTCTTTTTTTTTTTTTCCCTGTTTTTTTTAGCTTTTTGGTCAGCTCTGAGGAAGCTGTGGGAGTGAGGAGGGATTTCAATAATTACCTCCTGATTCCACCCTGGATACGGTGCCCTATCCCTAAAGCGCAGGCCCTCCACGCCTGCCCTTCATCTGCAACTCCAAGGGAAGCAGTTTTACATGGAGCCACATTGATATTCAAATAGATTCTCGTGGAAGCAGCATTCCAGCCAGGAGCGTGTGAAAGAGCAACTAATGGATTAGTATTTATGGTTGGGTTTAATCCACATTTTAGGATATTGCAGCTGGAAAGGGACAGATGATGAACTCGGTTTTTTTTTGCAGCCCCCCTCCTCCTCCTCCATCCCTGTTTTACCCACTCCATCTTTCCTTCTTTTCTGCATCCCCCTCCTCCTCTCCAGCCGGGATGCAGCAGCCTCCTGGCACCGCTGAGCTTGGCAAAATTGATGACAGGACTTTAGGATCCATTAGAAAAACAAATTCTTAAACAGTGTCTTCTAAAATCAATCACTTTTACCTTTAGTGGGATTTATGGCTGCCCTGCCGGCCCTTATTGCAAAGATCCATGGCTGCCAAGAAGGAAAAAAAAAAAAATTCCAAGTGGCTCAAATCAGGGCTGGAGGCTCTGAACTCGCCTCTTCTCCCCATGGAGGTGACCCTGGGTGAATCCAAAGGGAATGTCTGGGTTTGAGAGGGAGTAGATCTGGTTCATGGGGACAGAAATCCTAAGGGAGATGTGGAACATCCCTAAGCCAGGCTCTCCAGGAAGAGGTGAGAACCAGGAACGCTCAGGAACAGGAAAAAGGTGCTCCAAAGGTTATAAAAATATAGGGGTGGGGACAGAACAAGTGAATATTAACAGGGCAGGATTAGGAGCATTTCTTCTGGGATTAATTCCTGCTTGGATCCAAGGATTTCTTTTATATCCTGGTGTGAAATGTGCAAGAGATGCACAAAGATGTGGAATCACATCCTTGGAAGTGTCCAAGCTCAGGCTGGACAGGGCTTGGAGAAACCTGGGATAGTGGAAGATGTCCCTGCCCATGGCAGGGAGTGGGAATGGGATGATCCTTATATCACAAAAACCCAAACCATTCTGGGATTCAATGATTCCATACACAAGGTGATGATTCCATGGGGAAGGAGGAGAAACGTCCGTTTAATCCGAGCAGGATGGATCAGAGCAGCAGGAGGGAGCTTCCCTGCACTGGGTGTCATTCCAGGAGTAGGGGCACAGAGTGGCAAACTTCCTAAACATGGAGACATGCACAGGAGAGGGGAATAATCTCCTCAGGGATGGATTGATGGATATCCAGCAGCACAGGGATCCGATCTGAGAGAGGATTTTGGAGGTTCTGTTACGGCTTTTCCCTTGAACTGTTTTTGCTCAGGGTTCAGAAAAGTATGGGGGGAAAAAATCTCTTCCAGGGACCTATTTAAAAGAAAATATGCAAAATTTATCAAAAATGTGACATATTCTTGGAATTTTTAAGGAGTTTAGTTGGTTCTGGGTATCCCAGGTTTAATTTAAATTAGATTCACTAGTGAGAGAAAAAAAAAAGGAAAAACTTTTTTCACAGATATGTTGTGCCTCCAGGTATTTAATCCAAGCTGGGCATGGAAGAGAGGGGAATTCTTTTGGTTTGAGCCCCCTGATGCTTCCCAGAGCCTTTTCTCCTTACTTTGAGGAGACTGGGAAGACTGAGCTGGAAAATCAAGGAGGTAAAAGTGGGATAAACAGGGAGGGAAAAGGGGGAGCCATACAAGAAGCAAATCCAGGTCTCTGAGCTCCTTCCCTGCCTTGTCTCCAGCGCCAGGAGGGGCCGATGCCAGGACATGAGTAAATCCAGGGAGAAGCTCGTAATTCCTATCGATTCTCCAGGAGGCAGCACGAGGTGGATAAAAATGCTTGTTCTATCATTTAGAAAAATGGCAATGTTATGATAGAAGGGATTGATTTTCCTCTTTAGGAATATTCATAAACACCGGTTCCAAGAACTGATAAATCCTTCCCCTGCGCCGAGTAAATCATTCCCAGGGCTTCCCAGAGCGCCGGGGGCAAGGGAGGATGTGATTTTTAATTCCTTCTGGAGGAGCTGGGAATGGAGGGGAGTCTGGGGCTGCAGGTCACCCACAGCCAGACTTTCCTTCTCAGGGACTTCAAAATCCCAAATTCCCTGTTATTTTCCTGTTTTGGAAAGCTGGGAAAAGAGGCTGAAGTCCTCCCTCCCCGGCCCTAGTTTTGATCCCACTAAATCAGGTGAATCTGGGTTTTTTTCTGGCTGCAAATTCCAGTTTTCTCCCCTTTTTTGTGATGATATGGAAATGTGAACTCTAGCTGGGATGTAAATCTTGATCCCTTCAGGAATTTTCCCTGGGATGATGCCATCTCATCGTGGCTTTTGTTCCTTCCCTTCACCCATTCCCAGGGACAGAAACACATCCCACATGCCTGGTGTGAGCCAATTCCTGTTTTCTTCCCAGAAAGGGCAGATAAAATCCTCCAGGATCAAGGAGATCCCCTCTGAGCCCATCCAGAAAACCTTTGGCACACTTGGCCTCCCCTTCTCACTTCTGGTTTAAGGTGGGATCCTTTCCCACTCCATGAATTTACAAGCCACCTCCAGGATGCTGGCATCAACCAAACCCCACAGTTTGGCCTCTGGGGTGGTTAAGGAAAGCTGGAGCCACATTCCAGCTGCATTCCCACCTCCTAAGGTTGTCCAGGAGCTCACCAAGGAGTGTTCACATCCCTGGAAGTGCTCAAGGCCAGGGTGGATGGGTTTTGGAGCAACCTGAGATCGTGGGAGGTTGGCCCATGGCAGGGTTTGGAACTGGATGAGCTTTGAGACCCCTTCTAACCCCATATGTCTGCAAGAAGGATTTATCCCAAGAAAATCTGGAAAAGCCTGATCCTGCTGTACAAAATTTGGTGGGCATGGGCATACCAAGCTTAAATTAGGTTGGAATAGCTGATGTGGAGCTTGCCCATCTTCTTCCCTGTGGGAACACTGATCCCTTTCCTGCTGGTGTTTCCAGGATTGTCCTGGCTCAAGTGCCCCTGGATGTGGCCTTAAATCCCCACATTTCCTTGTCCCTTTTCTGCTCCATCACCTGTGGTTATGATCCAAAAAGGAAAACTCCTTGGAGATATCACTGGAAATTACCCCAAAGGATCCATTTCTGATGGAAGGAGCAAAAAAAACAATGAGGCAAATTAAAAAATTCCTGCCTGTCTTTCATCCGGGTACTTCGAGCACTAGAAGTGTTTGTAGGGACTTGATATAATTAATAAAACCAGGAACATTTTCATGGAGTGTCCACAGGAATTCCACCTTTTCGTAAGCTTTACCTCATCTCACATCACCCCATTGCCTGTGGAATTTCCTGGAACAGGAAAAGAAGGAAAAGGCAAAGCATCCTCCCTTCTCCAGCTCACTCCTAACATCTTGCCTGGAGGGAAATACTGAAAATGTGGACATTTGCGGGATATTTGGATACCTGAGGAGGAGCTTTATCCACTGAGGAAAAAAAAAAAAAAAAAGAAAAAGGAAAATCCATGTGTGTCCTGATAAAAAATATTAGCAATTTTTATTACCTTTTAGATTTTACTCCTGCACTAATCCATTTTAATGAGGTCAGCCCGCCTGGCTCCAGGTACCCGGACTAAGTGGAGCAGTTTAATGTCGGGATCAGGGATGAGGAGCACAAGGAAGGGGGGTCTGGATGTTGGACTTTATATCACCCAAAATTACGGCGTAAAAATTGACTCCGTTTGCACATTTTTAACTGGATTTGAAATCGACACCATGTGTAATTATAAAAAGGGATATATCTGCTGGGAATGGGATGAAGCACAGGATTTTCTGTAGGAAAAATTTGCTTATTAGTGCACAGGGAAGATTTACGGGATGATATAATTATTTATTGGGATGTATTTTGTGGAGAAGGGATCATATTATCCATATATTTCCTGCATTATGGCTCTGGACAGTCAATATTAATATTGCTGGAATTTACGATTGGATTTTAGAAAACCACTTTTCCCTCTGTTGTTTCACTCCTTTAGGGAGTAGTTACATGGATTGGAATATGGGAATATCAGGGAGATCTTCCTGAAAAACTGGAAATTTACAGCAAAAAAAGGTTGGAAACAACCTGGAGACAGGGATTGGGGTGAGCCCAAATCGTTCCCTATGACAGGAACCCACCTCTCATCCTGTCCTGGATGTGAAAAATGATCCATAGAATCATGGAATGGTTTGGGATGGATCATCTTGACATGGGCAGGGACAGTTTCCACTATCCCAGGTTGCTCCAATCCCCATCCAGCCTGGCCTCGGACACTTCCAGGCATATTGAATCCCCAGTCAGGACACACTCACAGTTCTTCCATGGTCAAGAGGAACACCGGAGCTCCTCTGAGGGATTCCTGCTTCTCCTTCCTCCTCTTTTGCTCCCAGTTTTTGGAATCACAACTCCTGGGGTCAGGCTTGGCTTTGGGGTCCACCTTGGGATTTGGGAACCACCTGAGGCTTTCCAAGCAGCTTCTTGCAGACCTTGTGGGACAAGAAGAGGGTTTATTGTCATTGTAACATGGCATTTGTTGATACATCGGGCTGTCCCTCACCCTTGTCTGGTTGATGTCTTGTGGGAGGGAGGGAGCCTGACAGACATCAAATTTGATAGGGAAATTGATAAGCATCGATAGTGGAGATGGGAAAAGGCCTGGAGGGAGATCTGAGGATGGATAAATATGCCGGGGAGATGGATTTGGACAGAGCCCATCCGTCTCAGATAAGGATCAATACATCTATACCTCTTTTACACCCATCGGTTGTTATCAATGGCCACCCGACTTATTTGATCTTTTCTGTTTTGCAGGATGAAAGAAACATTTTCCCTGGATCCACACACAGGAGGAGGGAAGGGAGAGTGCCGGATATCCAAGAGATTGATGGTACAGAAGCCCTAAATTGCATCTTTTACCCTCTCTCCTCTTTGCTCTGCTCCCCATCACTCTGAAAATCACCCTGAAATTCCACTGTCAGAGAGGTCCCCAAATCCTGGGACTGGGAGATGGGATCCGTCTGTGCAGTTTTATCTGGGATTCTCAACCCTGGCAGCACCAAGTCTTGTTTTTCCTGTAAATCCCGCCTAATAAACCCCTGGGAACTGTGCAACAAATTGCTTAAGTTGCTGTTTTCTCTCCTGCTCCCTATCCATGATCCTCCCCCTGGCTTTGGCTGTTTATTGCCAGCGGAATCGATTCGGGATGGTTCCCCCCCCTCCTCCTCTTCCCTCTGCCCCCATCTCCCACCCTCTCTCCTCGCTCCCATCACCTTTTCCCCCTCCCTCCCCACCTTCCCGGAGCTCCGGGGAGCCCGGTCAATCCATCACCGTGTCCCAGGCGTGTGACAGCCCCTCATAAATGTGCCACAATGAGCCCAAATCAGCACCAGCCCAACCAATTTCGCAGAGCAGGAAACATCTGAGGAGCTGAATCCCAGTGTGCCGGAGATTGGAATTGGGAAATTGGTTCTACTCCTCTTCCGTGGTGCTTTTTAATATTTTTTTTTTTTTTTAAGCTTACCTATAGATTCTCTCCCTCTTTAGATACATATTTAAGGTAATTCTCTCCCACTTAAATCTCCAGTGCTTATTTCACACGGACAGCGTGGCCCAGTTGCTCTCTCCCTCTCTCCCTCTCTCTCTCTTCCCTCGATTAGGAGAGGGTTTTATTGGGAAACTTGCTTAGGCTGCAGGAATGTGCTGCCTTCAGCAGATTGAGGCTGCAAGCGGGGCTGGGCTCCAGCTCCCCCCCTCAGCCATCCTGGGAGTCCCTGCTCTCTCCTTTCGGGGGCTCAAAATCACGGAAAGCCATTTTTCCCATGGGATTGGTCCGTGTGGGGTGTGAGTGCTCATTCCCACCCAGAGAGGGTAAAGAACGGGGTTAATGCACATCCTCATGGAGTTATGGATGTGTGACCTCACTCTGGGAGCACTCAGTAGCCAGAGGGCAGCGATTCTGTGGGGATTTTGTCATCCCAAAGAACATTTGTCCCGCTCGGGTGAATGATGACCCGAGCCCCAAGGACCTGGCAATGGCAGGGATGGATGTTCCCTTTTTTTTTGGAGGCACTTAGGGGACATGAATCCCACAAGGAATTTGAAGGGGGAGCTTTTCAGAGCTGGGAAAACCTTCTGAGAGTGCCTGGCAGGAAGGGACTCCTGATGTCACCTTCTGGTCACTGCTGGTGGGTGATGCTGAGGTTTTTGTGGTGCCAAACTGGGAGGTGTTCCCTGTTCGTGGCATGGATGGGGTGCAGATGTTTGGGTTGAGGCAGCAGAAATGTGGAAAAGTAAAATCACAGGAAAATTCTGTCTGCAGTCTGGAAAGCTCAAGATTAAACCCCCCTTAGAGGTAGAACTGTCTGTGGGCTCTTCCAGTGGAGGGACTGGAAACTGGGAGAGAAAAGGGTTGGAAAAAACAGGAAAATGAGGTGGAGCTTCAGGAAACACTCAGTTAATGTTAGATTATTGTGAGTGCTTCACAAGGGTTAAAAAACAGGGAAAAGAAAAACTGGATGGATGAAGATGGGAAAAATCTGTGAAGGGCTGTGAAATACGAGACTGCCTCTGGCTCTGGAGTTGCAAACTGGACAGTTTGGAAAACAGGGATGGTATTTTGGGGAGTTTTCATTAAGATCATCTTGTGTTTTAGAGATCATGGTGGGAGATGAGTTCACAGGCCAAGCTGGTCCAGCGTTTCTTAGGGAATGATGTGAATGCCATGAAATTTTTCTGAAGGGATCCAATAGGAAAGGTTTATATATATATATATAAAAACTATTTACTAGGGCCTGGAGTGACTGGAAAATGGGTGAATGGCTTCCCACTGCCAGAGGGCAGGGATAAATGAGATATTGGGAAGAAATTCTTCCCTGTGAGGCTGGTGAGGAATTCCCAGAGAAGCTGTGGCTGCCTGATCCCTAGAAGTGTCCAAGGCCAGGCTGGACAGGGCTTGGAGCAGCCTGGAATAGTGGAAAGTGTTCCAGCCTGTGGAACTTGATGATCTTTAAGATCCCTTCCAATCCAAACCCTTACAGGATCCCATGAGTTGCATCCGAAACAGGATGGAAAAGCCTCCATCCAGCTTTTCCCTCAGGTGGCTGGCACCAGCTAAAAACGAACCAAATCATTTTGCAAATCATCCTGGGAAGCTGCTCCCAAACCAGTGGGGAGAAGATCTTGGATCTCCTTAGATCCTGGCTGACACCTCCAAGAAGATTCCTGACTGTGCACCTGCTTAGGTGTCACCTGAGTGGTTTTCCAGGGATATTTAGGGGTGACCTTGGTGGTTTTCCAATAGCACATTCATGTGTGACCTGAGTGGTTTTCCAAGGATATTTAGGTGTGACCTGGGTGGTTTTCCAAGCACATTCATGTGTGACCTGGGTGGTTTTCCAAGCACATCACAACCCCAAATTCCAGAGCAGCCTCTCACCCAAACTGCCGAATATTCTCCCTTCACCTCTTGCCACTTGAGCCATTACACTCAGAGCTTCCCTGAGTGCCCAAGGGCCTCTCCCTGGTGATCACTCATCCCGGGAAATTGTTACGAGGCAGATAATTAATTGTTGCGAGTCACTAAAAAAATGATCATTCTTTGCAGAAAATTACCCCGATGTTCTGCAGAAATGTTAATGCTCGCAGCCATAAAATGAATGGGGAGCTACAGCTCCAGCTGCCAGGAGAGCTGTGAGTTATAATCCCACCACTGGATGCGGAAAGCCTGAGCTTCCAGACGTTTCTGGAGGGAGGGAATGCATTTTCACTGGATAACAGTTTAATTTTATGATTATTTTTTCCTGCCCCAGAGTCCTCAGTTGAGTATTAATGACTGAAGCGGGGATAGGATCGGTTTTGCTGATCCCAGCTTGGCGTGGAGTGAGGCTTCATATTTATTTCCATCTGGCTACTGGGATTTTACTCCAAACAGTTGGATAAAAGGACTTGGGAAGTAATGGCAAGGCTGGTCAGGCTTTTAGGGCTGTATTCCATTCCCTTCTGGGAATAAAGAGCTGTGATTTGGGAACAGCAGGGAGACAAAATGAAAATTAACAGGTTAATTGCTGGGAGTTAAAAAGTCTTAATTTGCTTCCAACCAAAATCCAGTTGGGAGCAGCTGGAAAGGTGGTCTGGACACAGTCCTTGTCCCCATATCCCAATAAATCCAGCCTAGCAAGCCTCAGGATCTCTAAAGGTTTGGCTTGGGAGTCAGGATAACTCCTGACAGTGCATCCAGCAGAGTTCCTGCGGCTCACAATGCAAACGCTGCTGATTCCAGAGCCCAGCTGAGGTGGGCAGGTGTAAAGAAGGACACAGAGTGGTTTTGGAAGGAATTTCTCCCATCCCTCTCCAAGATAAGACCTGACATTTTTATCGATTTCCATTTGTTCTGGAGCAGCATTTGCATCACTCACTCCACAAATGGAATGAGGAGATGACTCAGATCACAGCTGCTTTCCCAAATGTGGTTTGGGGCTTTTTTTTTGTTGCTGTTGTTGTTCAAGAAATGTTAATTTCTCAAAGGATCAGCTCTTGGCTTTCTTCTTCCATGCTTGAATTCCAGTGACTTCACCTCCAAGAAATGGGGTGGGTTTCCCGGCTGCAGGGGAGTCAGCAAGTGAGACAAACACCTCCTCCCTCTCTTCCAAGCTTTTGTTTTCCCTGTTTTTCATGCAGCTGGGTTGGAATCCATCTGTGGACAGCAGGGTAGGAGAAAATTTTCTTTCTCTTCCAGCAGGAGTCCAAGATCCAACAGATCCATGTCATATTCCAAGGAAAGACACTAATCAGGGTATGTTGTTGGACAGATGGAATTTGCTGGATAGAGCACCGGGGGTGAGAAAAATACAGGGAGCAGAAATGTTGGTGGAGAATCCAGTTTGGGGCAAAGGGGATGGATACCAAGACAAGCAGTTGGAATCAAGGAGCGACAGGGCAGGAATTGCAGGGAAATCCTGCAGGAATTCGGGTTGTTTCTGGCTGAGAGGAGAAATCCAGCCTTGGAATCCAATAAACAAATCAACCAGAGGGAGGGAAGGGTTTGGTGGGAAGGTTTAGAAGCTGACACACCAGGAAAGATTTGGGTTGGACATTAGGCAAATGTTCCCAAATGGAATGAGTGAAGGAATGTCTGGGAAGCAGAAGGATCTCCAAACACTGGGAGAGTTCGGGACCAGGTCAGGCAAAACCTTGGAGGGGCAACATGGATCCTGCTGCTCCTGTCCTGAGGAGAGGGGACAACTCCATGGACTCATGGAATGGTTTGAGTTGGGAGGCACCTTTAGGACCATCCAATTCCAAGGGCAGGGACACTCTTTATTGCCCCAGCTTGCTCCAAATCCTGTCCAACCTCTCCTGGAACACTTCCAGGGATGGGGCAGCCACAGCTTCTCTGGGAATTCCATCCCAGCCCCTCACCACCCTCACAGGGAAGAATTTCTTCCCAATATCCCATCTATCCCTGCCCTCTGGCAGTGGGAAGCCATTCCCTGTGTCTTGTCCCTCTATCCCTGTGTCCCAAGTCCCTCTCCAGCTCTCCTGGAGCCCCTTCAGGCACTGGAAGGGGCTCTGAGGTCTCCCCAGAGCCTTCCCTTCTCCAGTTTGAATACCCCCTGTTCTCCCAGCCTGGACTGAGAGCAGAGATATTTCAGCCATCTCCACGACCCTTTAGTGACTATTCCATCCTCTTTTCCAGGTTTTTTTCCAGGCTGTTTTTCCCACATAACCAAAACCCAGCTAGAGAGCAGTCACACCTTTGGTTTCTGCTGATCAAAGCCAGGCTCAGAGGGCTGATGGAGCTTCCTGACTCCAGGACTGATCCCTCCTCAGTGCTTCCAACTCTAATGAGCTGTCTGGGAAGAGGGAGGGGAGACAGGAAGGTGCTTTGCCATCCTGAGGTGACATAAACTTGTCACTGATGCCCCCTTTGATGGCCTCTCGCCAGGGAATGTTCCACAGGGAAGCTCAGCTTGTTTGGGATTTGTGTTTTTTATCCCTCATCATTATCAGGCTTTGATGAGTGACAGCAACCGGTGCCACCCTTTGGAAAGAGAAATCATGGAAAGCTGCACTGGCAGAGGATTCATGCAGCAAGAAGCCCCCGTGAGATGGACTTGTGATCCATCCAGCTTCATTCAGAGCAGGCAGGAATGCCCAAAAACCAGGGATATCACCCATGACATCCAATTAGAACAGACCTACTAAAAAGGAGTTTCTCTGCTTGTCCCGTTTTCCCTGTCCAGATCTCTTCCCCCATATGTGGCAACATTCCATGCGAATGTTGTATCCCCCTCTACCCGCACAGATCCATGGATATTTTCCAGCTCTGGATGCAGAGTCCCTGCTCCATCTCCATCCAAGGATAAAGATACGTTTGGCAGTGGAGGTCGTGTCTTCCACGAAATCCAGGAGAGACACCACTCCCAAAAACTCAGGATATGCCACAGGGAATTCCCTCTGGAACACACCAGAAGCATTTGCTTGTGAAGGTGATCAGATGTTGGACCAGGGACTTGGAGAAGGTGTGGGATCTTCATCCCTGGAGGCATCCAGATCTCAGCTGGAAAATCATGGGATTATTGAGGTTGGAAAAGACCTCCAGGATCACTGAGTCCCTCCTGTGACCCAAACTTGTCACCCAGACCAGAAGTGCCACATCCAGTTGTTCCTCAGACACCTCCAGGGGTGGGGACTCCATCACCTCCCTGGGCAGCCCCTTCCAAAGCCTGATCACCCTTTCCCTGAAGAAATTCCCCCCATGACCAGCCTGAACCTTTCCCAGTGCAGTTTGAGGCTGTTTCATCCTGTCCTGTCCCTTATTCCCTGGGAGAAGAGGCCAACTCTGAGCATCCTGTTTTAAGTCTAAAACTGAGTTTATCTTCAACGTTGAGGGGCTTTAAGCAGAGCTTTGGACAGGAGGTTGCCAGAGGTTCCTTCCAAATGTTTTTGGATTCTACAACTTAGACAAAAAACTGTGGAAAATTAAAAATTGGCTTTTAGCTGTGAGATTAATGAGGATTTTGAGTGCTGGTCCTTTTCTCGATCTCTGGGGTTAAAACCCATTCTCAAAACTCCTGCCTAATGCCACGTGTGATTCTGTTCATCAGTTTCCATTTCCATGGGATGCAATCCCATTTTATTAATTTTAAATTGCCCAAATAATCATTACCCTCTTAATCGCCTGCTTAATGAAGACCCTGATCCCCAAGGGCTTATTGAGGCTTATCTATTCCTGGGTGACCTGGTGGGTATTGATTATTTGCTCGTTAGTCTTCATTAAGGATGGGTTTTAATCAACCATTGGAAGATAATCCAGAAGCCAGCAGAAGCTTTTCTTGGGAGACATTGCTCACCTCTAGATAGGACATCTCTAAAAAAAAACTATGTTCATTTGCAGATCTTTTTGGGGAGAAATCTGGATCTTGGATTTGATTTCCTGAGATTTTTATGATCCCAGCTTGTTTCTGCTTTGTGGTGTCGTCAAAAATGTGCCAAAATCAGGAAAACACCCTTAAAATTGGACCTAAATTGT
The DNA here is from genome assembly GCF_023055355.1 of Agelaius tricolor. Classification (NCBI taxonomy): domain Eukaryota; kingdom Metazoa; phylum Chordata; class Aves; order Passeriformes; family Icteridae; genus Agelaius; species Agelaius tricolor. The sequence goes on along the minus strand of NW_027269262.1, from coordinate 94,734,466 downwards.
GGAGATTGCAGCCTCTCAGAAAATTCCACTCACTTTCAGTGGGATCCCTGGGTTTTCCCGGCTGGATGTGACCAGAAATCACTGATTCCCTGTGTCCACGAGCTCTGCTCCAGTATTGAGGGAATACCAGTGCCCTTGGTCCCAGGAATGTTGTGGATGTAGAAAAATTTCCACCCTGGGGGAAAAGAGGAGCTGCTTTTCTGGGTCTTCCTTGGTCCCCAGATGGTGGCACAGGACCAGCATCCCTGAATCCATGGGACATGGAGGGAGGGAAGAGTCTGGATAGGATTTGGGATGGTGAACACAGCTCCTGCCTCTGTTTTTCCTCCCCAAGGCACCTCTTTCTCCTTTCCCCCCCAGGATTCCAGTGTGGGCTCAGTACAGAAATACCAGTGTGAGATCTTTGTGGAATCTGGGACACCCTCCTGAGGCTGCCAGATGTTTTATAGGATCTGGAGGGAATTCTTTCTGGATGAGAAGCAGGAGGTCAGGCTGGGGAATCAGATTTTACCCAGGTGAGGCTGCCGGGGAGGACCTGGGCAGGTGTGGAGGTGTCTGAGGCCTCTCAAGAGAACCTTGCCAAGCTTGGTTTCCCACCTGGAAGAGCCAAAGATTTCTGGAATGTGGGTTTACCACCCTTTCCTTCCCAATGGGAAGCACTGCCTTGCCTTGCTGCATTGGGGGGGTGATTTTAAAGGCAGAATGACGAAGGGGTGGGTGGAAAAAAAAGAAAGATTCCTCTTTTTCTTGGGGGCCAAATTAATGGAAAATCAATCCGGCCTCAAAAATCCATTAACGGTGATAATGCACCGGTGACGTGGCAGGAAATCCAATAGTGGGAATTAAAGTGGGGCTCTCCCACTTTCCTCCAGCCACGGGAATTTGTGGGGATCGTGCTGGGGGCAGCAGATTCCGAAGAGTGCAGAAACCACTTGACCTCTTTCCAAGATGTCCTGGATTCCCAGCCTGGCTTCCCGTGGCAGCTCCCTCCATACCCAGAGCATCTGCTTGGAGTGTTGAAAATCCCTCAGGAATTTATTCCATGGGTCACTCGAGGGAGGATGTGATTAATTTTTAGGGAGAATCTCCTTCTGGATGAATCAGGATAGAGACAAACCCATCCTGACCTCAGTTTGGGGCTCCTTGGAATTTGGATCCAAGATCTCAGAGGCCCAGAGTATCCCAGACACCTTCAGGAAAACAGATCCTGAACTGCCTCTTCTCCTCTGCTTGGCTGCCTTCCACAGGGATTGGATACAACTTTGGGAAGGAAAAAACCTTGGATCATGGCTGCCCCTCCACAAAGAGGTGAAACCACACAGGGAAAAGTCAAAATCCTTGTCAGGAATCTCTGGGATAAATACCACATAATGCCAGGAATTCCCACCCCTCTGCCAGTTTTGGGACCACATGGATCAGTCTCACCAGGGGGCACAAAGCAGATCCCAGTGTGTCCCAGCACTGTCCTACAAACCCAAGGCTTGGGAAGATGAGGTGGCCTCTGGAATCCACTCCTGGATGAACATCAGCCCCCACAAACATCACATCCACACTCCCGCTCACTCCGTTGCTGACGGATCTTTCCTGTTCCACATGTAATGGAAGCTGCCTGGCAGGTCCATCCAGCCCCACGGAGGTTCCCCCTTTCCCCCTCCTTCCCCCAGCTCCGTCTGCTCCCCCACAGCCCTCAGATCCCGGGATTTATGAGCCAGCCTTGCATTATGAGGTGAGTGACTTATCGCTCTGTCAGGGCCGGCGTTTTAAGACAGAATTATATGGGAGAGGGAAAAGATTTTTACCAAATTAATGAAAAATCAATCCAGCCTCAAAAATCCATTAATGGTCATAATGCACTGGTTCCAGATAGAGAGATAGCAGAGAATCCAATAGTTCCTGTTAAATACCTCTCCTGGAATGGAGCGCCTGGGATATAACTCATTCATTAGGCTGCCGATGTTTACTTTTTAAAGTGACACCAATCCCTGTCCCTGCAGGATTCCATGAAGAATTTATAAGCCCACATTCCCCCAGTGCCCATCTCCGGGGCCAGCCGGGAGGAATTGATCCTCTGATCCCTTTTCTCCCCCTCCCTGGGACGATCCCTGCTGAGGCAGGGCTGGGATGGCTCCATTCCTACAGCTGATGGTTTCCAGCCTTCCCTAAACCCCAGCTTTCACCCCAAATTGCTCTCCCATGATCTAACCTGAGCTGGGGGGGGTGTCTCCTCTCCACTTTCCAGGTCTTAGAGTAGAGCTTGGCTTAATCTCCTCCCTGCTCAGCCTGGGACTGATCCTGCTCCCTGCCCAGTCTCATCCAGCTGTGGGGAGTGGGGGTGGCTCCAGGGAACTGGGAATCAGTGCTGGTGCTTCCCCATTTCCCAGCTTTCTCAGGCTGAATTGGGATTGTTCAGCCTGGAAAAGAGAAGCTTTGGGGTGACAAAGTTGTGGCCTTCCAGTTCCTGAGGGGCATTTACACGGAAGATGGGGCCAGGCTATTCCCAAGAGCGAGGAGTGACAGGAAAAGCAGGGATGGGTTCAAGCTCAGAGTAGGTTTAGTTTAAATATTGGGAAAAGGCTTTTTCCTGGGAGTGTGGAGAGGAACTGGAACAACAGTAAAAACCTCAAAACCACCAGTTCATGCCATTCCTCCTCCATTGCTGATTCTCCATGCAGTGGTCCAGACTTCTGGAGAGGACTGGCTGTGGGAATTACATCCCACTGTGGTGTGCCCTGGAATCTTTAGGATGCTGAGCCCAGAGATCAGAGAAAATGTTTTCATTCTTTAAAGTGCCTGATATTCCAAGGAGAAAACTTGTCTGAGGGATTGCTCAACATGAGGGGGGTCAGATGGACCATTCCCACTGCCCAGCATATCCTGATAGTGCACTGGAGTGGATGGGAATTCTGCTTTTCCCAGGAAACTGAACCAAAGTCCAAGTGTTTGGCAAAGTGAAGTCAAACAAGAGAGAATGAATTTATAGCTTTATAACAAAAATATTTCCCCTGAAGGGGGTCTCAGCTGTTGCTCACTAGGAGGATCCTTGGAGATCATCAGATCAAACTAATCCAGCTCCAGCATCCAGCACTGGATGTTCCTGTTCTTTATCAGGCCTGGGAAAATCTCCCCCTCATGGAAAAGTGCAGAACATTCAGTCTTGTCCGGGAGCCAGAGCTGAGTTGTACTTTTGGAGCTGCTCTGATCTCACCTCCCTTTGCTTTGCAGCTTTCCCAATCCCTGGGATTCCTGCACTGCCACAGATTCCTTCCTGATTTACACTGGGCTCAAGAAAGGTGGGATCAGGACCTGCCACATTGGGATGCAGTTCCTGGATATGGAGTCAGGTCCACACATCGACCCTGCTAAATGTCATAATGCACCAGGCTTTTGTTTCCTTGGAATCTTTTAAAAAGCAATAAAAGGCCCCAGAATCCCGGGAGCACCAAACATCCAACAAAGTGACAGCCTGTCAAAGCTGCCTTCCCGAGAAACCCTGGGCCCAGCAAATTTTAAGCAGGAAAATTTATTCCCGTGTCGCTCATCTCTCTGAGTGAAAAATGGCCAGGGCTCCTCTTTTGCATGAGGGCTGGAAAACTCCACGGTGCTCAAACAAGCGGAGCGGCCTCCAACAGGACCATTCATCATCCGGAAAAGGCAGCGGTGACAACCCCAGCGCCAAAAAAAAACCGGGAAAAAAAATTAAGTTGTGGGTTTTATCCAAGCTTAAATGATCTCGGCCATTAATATGACACGACAGGCAGAGCACCACGCTTCCCTGGCTTCCCTGGTTTCCGTGGGATCTAACAGAGGTCTCCAGGACAGCGGCTCTATTACCTGGTCACCTTTGCTGCTGTGGTTTCCTGGTTCCAGGGAGGTTTTTCCAGGGAATTTTGGTCCCAATGTTTGTGTTGAGCTTACGTGGATTTCTAGGATGAGCACAGGGCAGGAGGGTGGGATGAGGAGTTGGGAAGGAGATCAGGGAGCAGTTTCTGAGCAGAGCTTTCCACCCAATTGGGAATGGATATTTTTCTGGGGATAGTTTGGAGTAGGAAGATTACAGATTTGCTAATTTATTTTTTTTTCCACAAGCCACACTTCCAGCTTGAATTCTGTTGAACTGTCTGAGCTTTGGGATGTTCCCCCATCGCCAGAAGCGCTCAAGACCAGGTTGGGCAGGGCTTGGAGAAGCCTGGGACAGTGGAAGATGTCCCTGCTCATGGCAAGTGTTTGGAACGAGATGATCTTGAAGGTTCCTTCCAACTCAAACCATTCCAGGATACTCTTCATCTTGGAGGGCCCGCTCCTTATAAAGCAATCAGCTGTCACAGACCTCTCTGTTTTCCATGTTTGTATCCCGTGGGATTAGTCCAAACAATCCTAGATCTTCTCCCCAAATATCCACAACTATTATCCTTCTGTTTGTCTTGTTCTTTTCCCTCAAGATGCAGAATCCTGGAATTATTTGGATGGAAAACACTTCCAAGATCATTGGGTCCAACCTGGGGACCAATCCCCACCTTGTACCCAGCCCAGAGCACTGAGTGCCTTGTCCAGTCATTCCTTGGATACCTTCAGGAATGGGGACTCCAAACCTCTGTGGGCAGCCCCCGAACACCTTTTCTATGATGAAATTCCTCCTGATGTCCAACCTGAACCTGCCCTAAATGATCCTGTGATCCTGCATTTGGGAAAGTGAGCGCACAGACTTTTCCAGGAGGTGACAATGACACCTCCAGATGGTCCCAGCTGCATCCTGAAGGCCTGACCTTCCTCCTGAGCACAGGTGGGATTCTCCCTCCTCCCGCCCTGCTGGGGCTTTTCCAGGTCCTCACACGGGACCCGTCACGTGGAGCACATCCGTGACCACCCGTGGAACAATTCCATGTGTGGCAGGAGGATGTGGATCAGGATTTTATTTAGCAGTGCTGACTGATAAGGAGCTTAGATCCAGACCCTGTGGATCTTAATCCTCTGGGAGTTTTGAACACAGAAACGAAATCAAAACCAGAAGAGGAAACTTTCACTTTCTTCCCTCTCCAAGAGGTCTTGGAATGGGTGGGACTGGTCCCTTGCCAGCATGAGGAAGGTGAGTTGATGGGAATTTCTGGTCACTCTGTGTCACCCTCACCCAGCTGGTGTCATCACCAGGTCAGGGAGACTTGAGTGGACCTTCCTGGCCTCAAAATCTCTTCCCAAACTTTCCTCAATATCTTGGGCTAAACCCAGCCCTGAGCTGTACCTGAGGTTGCCCAAACCCTGGGTCCTGCCCTTGTGACTCATCCTGTGCCTGGTGACAGCGACCTGAGGGGCTGGCAGGAGATTTGTCACCTGCAGGGCTACGTGCAGTGGATCTGTGGTGACGTTTTGTCCCCAGGCCGGCTGAGCTGCCCCACATTTGCAGCTCCACGTGGTGACACCACCCCTTCCACAACCCCACGTGAGCCTAAGACGCTTTCAGGGGCTTGCAGGATGGTGGAAATCCCAACAGGAGCCTGAGGATCAGTTTTCCCCACTGGGAAAGTTTCCTCTCCCTGGGTGCACTTTCCCACCATTCCAAACATTCAACTTTCCCACTTCTTCAAGCCCAGGGTGGTCCTGGAGAGGTACAAAAGTTGCAGCCCAGGCTTTGATGTGCCACTCACAAGGGTGGTAGGAGAATCATGGAATGGTTTGGGTTGAAAAGGACCTTTAGGATCATGGAATTCCAACCCCCAGCCATGAGCAGGGACACCTTCCACTATCCCAGGTTGCTCAGAGCCTCATCCAGCCTGGCCTGGAGCAATTCCAGGGATGGGGCAGCCACAGCTTCTCTGGGAATTTAATTCCAGGGCTTTGTCACCCTCACAGCCAAGAATTCCTTCCCAATATCCCATCTAATCTCACCCTGTTCCAGTTTAAAGCCATTCCTGTCCCTCCATCCCTTGTCCCAAGTCCCCTCCAGCTCTCCTGGAGCCCCTTCAGGCACTGGAAGGGGCTCTGAGGTCTCCCTGGAGCCTTCTCTTCTCCAGGCTGGACATTCCCAGCTCTCCAAGCCTGGTTCCAGAGCAGAGGGGCTCCAGCTCTTGGAGCATCTTTGTGGCCTCCTCTGAACCTTTTTCCAGCAGCTCCACATCCTCCTGACATTGGAGGTCACAGAGCTGGATGCTCCAGGTGGGATCATCAAGGCTTCAACACCTTCAGAGCAGATCTCCAGATCTCTCTCCCCCTTTTCCCAAGATTTTATAGCTCAAACCCACAAAGGATTCTCTGTAGTTCAAGGTCTTTTCTTTGTCTGTCCTGATGTTTTTGATCCCAAGGGTTCCCTGATTGCTGGGAGGGGTGAACAGGGAACACTGGGAATGACATCATGATGAGATTGATTTTATATTTCTCTTCTGTTCTCTCAGATCACACAACAAAAAAACTCCAAAATCTAGTCTAGATTTTTTATTTTAAACCAAATATCTACCTTGGGTTTAGCCACACTTGAGAACACCTCATAATTTTCCTTTAAAACATAAGTGGAGCATTTGTCAAGGCAAGAAAAAGAGGGGAAAAAGTCAAAAGTATCAAAAATCAAAAGTATCATCCTAAGGTGTTTGGGAAGCTGTAAAGTTCCTCATTACTCAGTCATGGTATCAAACAGCCTTTTCCCTATCCATATAAAATAATTCCCTGGATCTAAATTTAAACAATTTTAGGCCATTTTGGGGGAAATCTTGGGGAAAAAAAATTAACTGGTGTCTTATGAAAGTCAAATTGAGTCAGGTCTTTTTCTTTTTTTTTCTTTTTCTATTTTTTTTTCCTTCTTCAAGGTGATTTTCCCCTTTGGATTTTATGGATCTTGGTGTTCTTCCTAAGGGAAGCAGGGAACAAAGTCCTTGGGAACAGACAGAGCTCTTCCTTGTCTGCTTTCATACTGAGCTTAAATCTGAGGAGGAAATTCAAATGGAAATACATAAATTTATAGATAAGGATATGGGTAAATGCACAGGTATGTGAGCAAAACAGACTTAAGACAGGGCTTTGCTTTGCCTGAAAATATTAATATTTAAGCTGAGCTCCCTCTCCCATCAGCCTCATTCCCAATTCAATCCACTTTAGACATGGGGGAAACTGAGGCACGGCCATTCTGCCTGCATTCCCAGCGACCCTGATTGCTCAGCTCTTGGCTTGGCACCTTTTGGGGCTGGATCCTGGTCTCCTGGAGGATGAGCATCCTCCGATGATGAGGAACAGACCTCGGGAATGTCACGAGGCAGAACCGCTCGATGATGCTGAGCCCATGCTGGGAAGTCCCTGTGGCTCCTGAGGTAATTTCTAAGCAATTCCTGACCACTCAAGCATTTAAATCCTTTGCAGACTCAATTAAAAGGTTTTGGGGGAGTTGCTGGGTGTTTTGGGAGGTGGGTTTTTTGTTTTTTTTTTTCCCCTAAAAGCCTTTTAAACACCACTAAAAAAGTCTTTCCTCATTTCTGCTGCGGGATTGGCGGAGTGAGGACAAGAAAAGCCTGGGGTCATTCCAGGAGTCATTAATCCTGCTGGACAGGAGCTTTGTTGGCAATATTTCCCTCTCCAGCTGGGTGAGATCCCACTGTTCCCGAGAGCCTGGAGGAGTCAGACCCAGCTTTAGGGTGGCCTAGGCTGGAGCAGCAAAGCCTAAAGTCATCCTACAACACTAAACTGGGCTTATCTTTATCTCGTGCTGTGATGCATGAGGGGGTAGAGACAGAAATTTCTCCTTGCTGAGGGTTTTGTTCTCTTTTCATCCATGGTTGGAGCAATCTGGGACAGTGGGAAGTGTCCCTGATAATGGAAGGAGGTGGAATGAGACGGGCTGGAGGTCCTTTCCAAGCTGAACTATTCCATGGTTCCAAGACTCTTCCCCTTGCTGGTTTAACTGGCCCCATTAAAATGGGATCTTTCAGCTGCTCTGGTTTTCCTTCCAGGCTGTCACATCCACATGGGAAATTCCCTGCAGATGGCAGAAGGCAGGACACACATTGGAATGCTCTCAGAACTGGCCAAGCATCTCCTGGCTTGGAGAGGAAGATAAAGCCTTCCCAAATCTCTGCCAGTCCATCCTGGTGACCAGGCTGCTCCTTCATCCCCCTCCTGGGACCAGTCCTGGAGCACTTTCCAAGTGGTGGGAAGATGCTGTGAGTCCCCCTTTGCTTCCTCTTTCCCACCTGTGGGATTGTTCCTTGCATTCCTGGCAGTTTTGGACCATCTTTAGGAAAAGCAAAGCTTGATCCTTCTCCTCTTTCCCCCTGTCATCCCAGTCCTTCCAGGAAGCTGTCCAGAGCAATTCTCATCCTTGTCAATACTGCCTGGGTCAATCTGGTCAGAATCCACCCCGGAATAATTTCCAGGGGTTTTGAGGGATAAAATCAATCAGTCCATGAATGACTCATTCCCAGCTGGCACAGGCCGGGCCTCCTGCATCCCATTGTGGGGTGACTTTTTGGGATAAATGAATTTTGCCTTTTCCTTGCTCCACCTCAGTTCCCCCCCACATCCCCCCCTTTCCCTCCAAACATTCCTATTTTCCATCCCAAGCCCTGGAAGGTGCCTCTAAGGAGCCAGCTGGGCTCCATAAGCCTTTAAGCAGCTCGGGGCCATGCCCACGTCACTGAAGGCACGGCTGGGATGGCCGAGGTGAGCAGGACAGATTTTCGGGAGCTCATCTCCCACCAGGATGCTCCAAGGCTGGGACAGACGTTGGATTAGGGGTTATTATCCCTCTCCAATTATAGCAATGCCTAATCCAGGGATGATGCTTTTGACAGGTGGAGATGAGGGATGGATCCATCCCTCCTGACATTAAGGAGCTTCCAGTGGCTCCGGTGCAGTCCAGACTTCCCGTTATCCACAGGGATCCCAGATCTGCTCCAGGTGAGGTCCTTGCTGCTGCTGGACCCCCACCTGGGGATAAAAAAATCCCCCAAAAGAGTTTGGGACAGAGTTCCCAGCAGGGACAAACAGGAGGGATCAAATCCAGGCCATTTTTCCTGGGGAAGGTGGCTTTGGGACGCAGCAGCTCCAAGGATTTTTCCTTTAGTGCAGCACCTGACGTGGCACTTTTGCATCTGTGTCCTAACGAAGCAGTGATTAATTATCACTGGGATCCTCCTAAAACAGCCAGCACATCCCAAACCTGGCCCTGGCTCCCCTGGAGCAGGGCTGGGCTCTCTCCTCTCCTCTCCCCCTTCCTTGTTTTTTCCACTCTGCCTTCCCTCTCCCACTAAATTAATCTCCATTGCTCCAAAGGTCTCTCTGGCACACGCCGCTGACCCAAGCTCAAATTGATTTTTTTCCCTCACCCCTCACCCCTCGCTGTTTTCTGCCAGCAAAGCACAGTGAGGATTTTTTTTTTTTTCCCCACCTGGAATTATTTTGATTTTTTTTAGTTTTGGAGGGACTAAACTTTGACCCTTTAGAAGTGAAAAGGAATTATTTCCATGCGGGGAAGTGGGGAAGGAGCCTGGAAGGTGGGGGTCCTTTTTTATGGCTGTTTAAGGGGTGAAATTATCGAGGCAGCTCCTGGGCATTCATTTTTCCTGGCTTTTCCCTGCTTGTCCTGATCCAGCTGTGAGTTAAGGCAACTGATTTCTCCTGTTTCCAAACAAATCAGTGGAAAACCATCCTGTGCTGTGGCTCGGAGGTGTTCTGGTGGCTCTGGTTTTCCCAATTTTTTTGGAAAACCTTCAAATTAGGAAGAAATTCCTTACTCAGAGGGTGGTGAAACACTGGACCAGGTTGCCCAGAGAAGCTGTGGCTGCCCCAGTCCTGGAAGTGTTGAAATCCAGGCTGGATGGGAGTTGCAGCAACCTGGGATAGTGAAGTGTCCCTGCCCCTAGAAAAGGGTGGAATTCCATCATCCTGAAGGTCTCTTCCACCCCAAACCATTCCCTTATTCCATGACTTGACCATTCAAATCCTCTCACTGACCGAAATGAAGCTCCTCTGGCAAATCCCTGCCTTTGAGGAGGTTATCCAAACCTCTGGGAAGAGCTGGAAATGTTTCCTGCATGTTTCCCCCCAAAGGTTCCTGCGTCTCTATGACAAAGGAATTAAAATTTTTCCATAAAAGAAAAAAAAGAAATCTTCCTGCAGATGTGGAGCAGGATGGTGGGACGGGACCTGATCCATTTCCGCTTCCGATTTTTCCTCTTCAGAGAGGAAAATCCACCAGCATAGGCAGGAAATATCTCCATGAAGGAGAAGGAAATAGAGTTATTATCCCTGTTCCATAAATTAGGGATGAATTAAGAAAAAAGCAGGTTCGTGGTGTGCCAGAGAATTCCCAGGATGTCCCTAAAGCACCAGCTCCCATTGGGAGCACAGTGAGTGCCAAGGGAAGAGGTGGATGTAGAGAGCAGGAGGAACAAGGAAAATCAAGGAATGACTCTGACTCTGATCCAGTGGTCTCCAACTTGGGGTTGAGAGTTTTTCAGCACTTCTCCAGGGAATTTTTTCTCCTGGGAAGTTGGAGAGGGATGGAGAGATGAATCCGGGGGCTCGATCCAGCTTTTCCTACCTGAGATAGGCACTGGGAGAGGAGCATGCCTGGATTCCCAGGAATTCCCCATCTCTTGTGGGGGGAATCTTTCTCTTCCCACTTTTGATTTTTTTTCCCGCCTTTTTTTCTTGTCTTGCCAAATGCTCCACTTATGATTTCTCATCTCTTTCTCTTCCCATTTTGGAGTCAGGACACACTGCAGGAACACCTCTCATGGAGGAGCACGTGGGAGCTTTAATCCTGGATAAAATATTCCAACATCCCACTTGGCATGGCAGGGCCTCCCCCCTCCCTGCACAGCATTCCCAGGATGCTGCTCCTGGATCTGAGGCAGGGCGTTCAGGAATTCAGGGATGTGTTCCCTGGGATGAGAGCAGCGTTCTCAGCCCTGGCATGAAACAGTGGATTCATCTTGGCCAAAATCCAGGAAAAATAGGACCCTATGGATCTTCTCATTCCAGGGGCTGGACAAGAAGCCAGCGATGCTCTTGGCAGAGGCACTGAGGGCAGTGTTAAACTGCATCAAAATCCAAGGAATTTTGTCCAGGGAAGGGTCTTCCTGCTTTTCCTGGGTCTGAGAGGGTCTGAAAAAGGAGTGGGAATGTTTGAAAGCTTGGCCTGATCCCACCACAGGATTTGGGAGCAGCATCCTGGCAGGAACAGGACATTCAGCATCATCCCAAGGGTCAGCCTGGTGTTGGATTTCAGCTCCAGAGCCCAGGTGGGGAAGCTGCTCCCAAAATTCCTCCGCGCAGCCAAGTCAGCAGCTCTGGAATTGACTCCTCAGCAGGATCTGGGGGATGTCTCAAGGACAACGCTCCCGCAGAGGCCACACGGGGCTGGGGACACCAGGATGTCACACACGGCCTGGTGCGAGCAGGGTGGGATGGGTGAAGTGGAGGGAAGGGGGAAAGAGAGAATTTTGCAAGGAATTTTGGTTGTATTCATCCCTGAATTTGTACAGGAGCGATTTTGGGATAGGTGGCACTGGGAGAATGTCCCCTCTGGAAGTGTCTTGGGGACATTTGTCCTGCTGAGAAGCACCTTGGCATTGAGACATTCAGGACACCCTTTCCTATATCCCTAAAGCAGGAATTCTGGGCAGAATCCCTGATCCAAGCTGTCTCCCAGATGGGATCTTCAGGAGGGAGGCAGAAGGGGAACCTTGGAATCAGCCATTCCCTAAATTGTGCTCCTTGCTTGGAGCTGGAAAATCCAGGTCCCTCTCCTGTGGTTCTTTACCATTGACACTTCACATTCCAGAGTCTGGTGGTTTCAGAAAAGGGTTGAAGCATCCAGACGGGAAATATTTTGGGATTCATCTCCTGGACAAAACAGATCCAGGTTTTGTGGTATCCTCAGGAGCTGCTCAGGTTTCTTTGGCTTTGCTGTGCCAAAACCTCTGGAATGGAGGGCAGGAAAAGGGAGAAGTGGTGGCTGGGGAGGAGAATTCCCAGCAGAGCTGCTGAGAAATACTGGGATGAAAATTCCTGTGTACTCCTGGCCTGGAAATGAGGGACTGGAGCAGCTGGGAGAGGATTTAGAGAAGGATTGAGACCAGGAGGTTCCCATGGGATTTGGTGGAGTTGGAGGAGTTTTGCCACCATCAGATTTTTTTGGGATGTGTCCATGTCCCAGCTGAGGGGATCAGTGTGGGAGGACTCCGGTTATCACGGAATGATCAAAAATAGACACAGCCCTGCTTCCAGAGCCTTTGGAAAAGCTGGGAAATGGTGGAAATGGCAGCATGTCCTGCCAGGTTAGAGCCAGGCCAGGCACTTTGGAATGATGCTGCAATCCTGGAGGAAAAATCTGTGTAGGCATCCCCTCCTTGGAACAGGATCCCCAGGGAATGGTCACAGCTCCAAGGCTTCCAGAGCTCAGGAAAACTCTGGAAAACATCCTCATGGTGGAATTATTGGAGTTGTCCTGTACAGGGCCAGGAGTTAGGCTCAGTGATCCATATGGACCCCGTCCACATCTGGATGTTTTGATTCTCCTGAAGATCAGCAAGAATCAGGTCAGGAATTGGGGTGATGGAGAGATGGCAAACAGCGGCAAATTCTCCAAATGGAGAATCCCCTGGAAACCTGGCCTTTCCATCCCGGGAGAAGATGCCTATTGCTCCAATCCCAAGGATCCCCACCTTTCCTGAGGTTTTCCATGGCTTGCTTTTCCATCACTCACGAGAATGTTCCTGGGATGGATCTCTTGCGCTTTTGGGAACAAGTGGAGACGTCACCCCCCAAAAGTGTCTCCAATCCCAATCCACCACCATCGACTCCGGGGATTTTGTGTCTGTTCTGCTGAGCTGGTTGGAATTCCAGGTGTGAGTTGGCAGCAGGATCACAAGAGCAGAGGGAAAACTTTCCTCTGGACATTGCTTCCCTTGGGTTTAGGATGGAAAAACCCAGAGTGGATCTACAAAAAAATTCCTCCTGCCCTGAGGAAACGTCACTGTGGATTTTAATCCCAGCAAATTCCAGGCTGGATCAGGCCAGCCCCATTTTCACTCATGAATTTGTTAAAAATCCATTAATAAGGGCACAAAAATCTGTGGATTTACTTCAGTTGGGATTTTCTCTCATTCATCTTTATTTTTCCTGAAATTCTCTGTGTTTTCCACGAGAAAATGAAAAGGCCTCAATTCCCAAGTTTTTCCTAAATGAAAACACTTCCTATCAAGTCACCAGAGGAAACCAGGTGGTTTAAAAAAAAGACACAGAAATAATATTATGGGATCATAATATCATTGGAATATCTGTGGAATGTGGGCTTTTAAAGTCCATCCAAACACCACTTTTTCTGGAAATTTCTGGAAATTTTGTTTAAACAACAAATTACAATTCCCAACTCTTTCTTATTCAAGTTCTGGAGGGTTTTCACTTTTATTTTCATTTGTCTTTTCCTTTTTTTCCATTAAAAAAAAAAATAATCCTTTCATTGGATATTCCTGAAGGAAGTCCACCATGAATCCACCCAAATTCCACAACTGAGGGCCACCAGGTGTGTGGGGACAATCCAGCAAGAATTCCATAAACGGATTCCCAAGGAAAGGTGAAAATCCCAGTAAAATATTGGCTGTGATTCCCTTTCAGTGGACTTGGAATGTTTAACATCCAGGAAGGATCATGGGGAAAATGTGGGATCATGAGCTCATTGCCACTCCATAAATACAGGACTGGGGAATGTGGCTGGGACTTTTCCAGCTGTGGATTTTTTGGGATTGTAGGAACAGGAGCGTTGGTGCTCATATGGAGGTGTTGGGGAACATCATCCAGACTTTTTTGGGTGAAATCCATGAAAATCTGCTCGGGCCACAAAAATCCTTCCTGGTTATCACCAGTGAGATATTCAGGGATGGGCACAGGGAAAATATTCCATGGGAAGGGGTCAGATGAGGTCAGGTGAGATGAGAGGGAATGATTTGGGAAGAGGACAGGATTGTGGGAATCATTTCCTAGACTGGAAGGAGAGCTTCTCCTGGTGCTGGAGGCTCTGGAATGATGGGATTTATCCCTTCCTTATGCCTGAGCTGCAGAAAGGATTTCAGACTCCCAGGATTTGCTGCAGGACACAGACCCCAGCCTCCAAAATCCTGGATTTTCTTCCTCCAAAGCTGCTCCCAAAACAAAGCAGCTCCATGGGCAAACAGGGAATTTTGGGAGTGTGCAGATCCCCAGGATTATTCCTGACTATCCCCACTTTTCTGAGCTGGACCTCACAGGTGCTTCCCCTCCTGAATCTGAGTTTTACACAGGAATTTTATATTCCAGGATTCCAAAGGATGAGGAAAGGGTTAAGAGGACCGGGAGCTGCTCAGGGCTCCCGCTGTGGGGCTGGGAGTGGGGGTTGAGGGCGCTCCCGGGAATTCTGCCTCATCCACAGCCCATTTCCAGAGGCTTTTTCCAAGCTTTATTTACCTGTTCAATATCAGGGAGCAATTCCCACTGCAGCCGTAACATTCCACGCTCCAAAGTGCAAACTCCACAAAATCCCCGCTCCCTCTTAAAGGAGCACATCCCACAGCCTCCTGCATCCCTCCGTGGGGCATCCATGCATCCCTAAAAACGCTCCACGAGGCACCAGCCAGCTGCAGGGACCATCTGCACATAGATTTGCATACACAGCACTTTTCCAGGGAATTTGCGTGTGCTCGGAGTCAGATCCAGCCGCACTCCTGCAGGAAAAGCTCATCCATGGAAGCAAGGACTGAGCACACACAGGGAGTTGGAGGGGTTTTCCTCAAATTCTGCCTGGGTGGGAATTCCAAAGTGCTCATTCCAAGCCCATCCAGCTCGGAATGTGTCCCTTTGAGGTTATTCAGGGAGATGTGGAAATGGGATCCCACTGCGGTGTCAGGAAGTGAGGGAAAAGCAAATAACTACAAAGAAGGGGTGAGAAGAGGAATCCCAGAGCTCTCTGGGATTCTTCAGTAGGATCTGGTGAAGAAAAAAAGGATTCAGGGAAAAAAGGGGCTGGAAAACCACTGCCAGGATGAGGAGATGCCCCAGGGTGGAATTCCCATATCCCCAGCAATATGTCCATGATCCATAGGGACAGAAAAGACTCAAAGGGCCTCACTCAGCCCTGGGTGCTGCATTGGGAACACCATTCCCAAACCCTGCAGGCAATCCAGGATCCCTTGAGCCACCAGTGTGTGACATCCCTGCCCCTCCTCATCCCTGGATTGCATCTGGAGTGAAAAATCCCATCTCATCCCACTGTCACCCCAATTCCCATCCCGAGGTGGGATCCTTGCTCCAGCTGCAATCCTCCACTGCAGCTCCATTCCCCAAGCAGGTGCTTTTTCCTGGAAATCGGGATAATGGCGGGGTTTTTCTTGGACAGGGATGTCCCCCCTGCCCTGCTGCCAGATGTGCTCCACAGCTGGTGGCTCCAGCTGCCGGTGGCTCCTCTCCTCGTGCCAGGCTGATGGATGGATTTTCCCAGCAGGAAATTGCTGGCAGCAGCTCAGCCGATCCATCAGCTGCTCCTTGCTCCCCATTTTTCCCTTTCCCAGCTGAGCTTGGCATCCTTGTCCTTTCCTGAAGGCTCAGAAAGGCCTGGGAATGGGGATGGGAATGGTGCAAGGAAAGGAGGAGCTGTTCCCAGGATATTGGGACATCCTGGTGGGATTTGAGCTCCCCCAGGGCTTGACATGGTTTCAGTGCTTCTAAACCTGCCAGGAATCATCTTCACATCCATGTATTTATTCCCAGATTTGGGATGTGAAACTCTTCAGGGCAACACCCCCCTTGTGTTGATGGAATTTTGCTTCCTCGGAAAACGATAAGAGGGGGGTTCCTGCTTTTCCCGCCATCCCTGAGGCTGGAAAAGGGGTGGTGGAGAAGGACAGAGGGGCTGAAAGAAGGGATCCCGCTGGGAAGCTGCTCCCTGCTCCTTGGCAGAGCCGGAGCCTCAGGATTAATGCTTGTCCTTGCATTTCCGATGGAATTCTGTCTGCTCCGGAGGAGCCGGCTCGCCTGGTACTTTTCCTGCTGGAGCCGGAATGCTGGGACAGGGAAAATCCTTGCAAGGTGAGGGGGAAGGTGCTGGGGATCCAGCTTGGATTCCTCATGGCATGGGAGAGCAGCTCTGGAGGTCGGTGCAATGTGGATGCTGAGCTGGATTTGGAAGGGGAAAAGGGAAAATTCTTTCGTTACAAGGGAAAATGTGGAAAGGGCGGGATGAGGCTCTGAACAGCCAGATCTAGTGAAGGTATCCCTGATTACTGCAGGGAATTGGATTGGATGACCTTTAAAGGCGCTCTCCAAAGCCATCCTGAACTCATGGGACAGGAATTGCACAGAATTCCAGCCCAGATTTGAGCCAAGACCCTCCTGTTCCCTCTGGATGAGGCTGAAGAGCCCAGCTGGTCTTTCCAGCTCCCAGAAGCATCCTGGTGCCTCAGGAAGGGTCTCCCTGGAGAGAGGACTCCCAGGATCCTGCATCCATACAGAGATCCCTCTTTTCCACCCTCTCCCAGCGCTGGGATCAATCGATACCTCCGGATCTAACGAGCCACAGGAGCGGAGTCCGTGTGGGCTTGGGCAGGGTAATGGATGGGAAAAGCCTGTTCAGCCAGAGGGAAAGTGGGAAAAAAGGAAGGAAAAATCAATGGGAATATTGGGATGACATCATAGCACCATTATTATGTCATCAGCCCCACTCCAAGGATTTATCGCTCTGGCTGTGATTTTCCTTGGAGCTTCCTGCCCTTCTCATTCCAGAGCTTTCCCAAAGCTGCTCTTGGCTTTTAAAAAACAGGGAGCAGGGGCATTCCAGACCTTGTGACATTCCTCTGGCCTCCCCACCCACTGCAGGTGCTCCCAGAGGAATCTGGGAAACAACACTGCTGGTTCTTCCCTATTTTCCTTTTCACCTTTCATCCTTTGGGAATGAGCCTGGAAGCCTTCCTGAGCCTGACCTCTCTTCTCCAACCATGTTTTCATCCTTTTCCTTCCTTTCTGTGAAGAAAAACATGGAAAACAGAGCCCAAACCTCTTGGAATGGGCAGGTTCAGGGCAAAACCCTTCTTTCCATCATCTGTTCTACCTGTCCTGACATCAGGATAGAAATCCTGATAGCTGGATGAGTTTCCCACTTTCCCAGTTTCTTTTCCCATTATTTTCTGCTGAGTTTTGCTGGAAAAAACATCAGGATGACACAGCCCCTGCAGCATTTCCCTGTGGATAGGGAAGGGAAAGGACTATTTTGGGATACCAAAACCACAGGAATATTCGTGTTTGCCTCAGTTTGATTTAAAGGAAAGATTAAAAAAAATATTTAAAAAATCAGGATAAAATCAACACATCCCAAAATGGATAATTAAGAAAATCCAAGTCTCTGTAGGATCATTATCTGAGCAGCATTCCACGTGGATGGCAATTTTTAATGGCTGTTCCAGCAGTTTAATATCCACTTTAATATATCTGTGTTTTCCATCACACAGAGCCAGGGCAGGGAGGCAGATTTGGGCTCAGCAAGGATTTAATGATGGGATTGTATCCCATAAAAAGCTGAGGGAACAACTCCCATCCCTCAGCCTGGTGATTAGGGAAGATAAGAGATAAGGGGCAGCAGCAAAGCTGCCCCCCATGTGCCTCAGTTTCCCATCCCTATGGAGCAAATCCAAGGGATTTAGGGGTTCCGAGACAACCAGGAATGGGAAAAGCCAAATTTTCTGGCAGGGCTGATCTGAATCCAAGGAAAACCCACCCAAATCCTTGCATGCCACAAACCCCTCCCTATTTTCTCCAAGCTTTGAGTCACCTCCCACCCCAACCAGTTCCCACTGTGGGAAGAGGCACTGAATTCCCAACTCTCCCAGTCCCACATACTGGAAATTTTTGAGCTTTGCCACGTGGTGACTCCCTGGTTTTCCTCACATCCCACACTGTGGGAATAGCTCTGTTCTCCCAGTTAAGCCTGGACTTGTTATTTGATCCCGAAAATTCAGCACTTCCAGGCTGCAGAGGTGTTGAGGCTGCACCTGCTTTCCTGCAGGGCTGGGCAGCACCCAGATGTGCTGGGCTGGATTTGGTATCCAGCTGTGGCAGGCTCTGGATTCCCATGTGGAGCTCAGCATCCAGATGTTCTGGATTCACTTTCCAGCTGTGCCAGGCTCCTCAATCCCCTGCGAGACTCGGCACCAGCCCATGCACAGTCCAGGATCAGCTCTCCCCCATCATCCAGATGTGCAGAGCTCAGCATCCAGCTGTGCCAGAGCCATACCCAGCTGTGCCAGGCTCCTCATCCCTGTGCAGGTTCCATGCCCAGCTCAGCATCCAGCTGTACCGCGTCCAGCTGTGCAGGATTGTCCCCGGGGCATTCTGGCCGTATGAGGCAACAGGTTTGGAATTGTTTTGGATGTTTTTGTCAGACATTCCCACTAAAAAAGGACTCCTGGGAGAGGCAGAGACAACCCACAGCTGGTGACTGACAGGGATTCACTCCAGGGAAAGGGCAGGGAAAGTTTGGGGAGAATGGGAATGTCTCATCCCTGAGATATCATCAGGCTGAGATCTTTCCTCGGGGAATTTTCTTTTAACAAAACATTTTCCGAAGAGCTTTTCCTCGTCTGGAAGAAAAGGATACCTGCGTGTTTTGGGGGTTGCAGTTTGGTTTTCCTTCAAAAAGTTGGGATACTCAGCTGGTGGCCGGAGGTGACAATGCCACCACCCTGACCTGTCCCCTGGGCTCTGGAGGTGGGAATTTGCCCAGGGCTCGGCAGCACAAGGTTATGGACTCCGTGATTTTTAATTAATGCCATTGACTCCGAGCCTGTTGGGAAAGGGGAGGGCCTGGAACGGGAAATTGTCCCTTGGAGGGACAAAGCCTGACAACCTTGTCATCCCCAATTAGCAGCTAATTACCTCCATGACGAACATCTTTATTAATCCAATTAATAGCGCGGGTGGCGTGACCTCGGCAGAGCTGCTGACTCAGGGTGGGGCTCGCCAGGAGCGGGATGGGGGGAGGAAGGAGTGAATTCCGCCTTTCCCAACTCCTCTTCTTCACTAATTAGTGGCTGATTCCCACTGATCTCCCAGCCTGATCCCAAATATTTCTTCTTTCATTCCTCCTGTCCACCCATCTGCTTCTTGTCTCTTTGCCCCTTTATCCATCCATCTTCCAACAGTTTTGTTAGGAGAAATAACCCCATCTCCGAGTGTTAAACCATGGATCATGATGATCCGGGACACTGGGATGTCTCCAAGCTGGAATGTTGTGCTCATCCCTGGTGATCTGCAAAGGTCTCAGTGTGCAAATCTTCCCTGAGCGGGGAAAAGCTTGGGATAGATGGAGAAATGGATGGATCGGTGGAAGGATGGAGGTGGGGTGGATCTATGGATAGATGGATTGAGGGCAAGAGAGATGGATGGATGGATGGATGGATGGATGGATGGATGGATGGATGGATGGATGGATGGCTGGGCAGGCTGGTGGATAGGCAGGTGATTGGATTTTTGGATAAATAGGAAGCTGGATTGGTGGATAGATAACTGATAGAGGTGAATTAATGGATTGACGGATGAATGGATATTCATGGAGTTGGAGCAAATGGATTGATGATGTTGATGAGGATGGGACCAGGAATGCAACGGGAAGAGCTGGACACGGAAGGGTCACTGGAAGGCCACGTGCTGGTCAGACAGGTGGGATGACAGATCCTCGTTCCTGCTGTGGGGGCTGTGCTTCCCAGTATGGATGGAGGTGCTTCCAGCACTTCCCGCTGGGCTTTGTGGATCCTCATTCCTCATCCCAAACTGGGATGTCCCCTCTCAGGCAAGGCACAATCCCACGGAGACACCACTGAATGTTCTACATTCCCAGGGCCGCCACCTGGACTGGGAATTGCTGCAGGAGTGTTTTTATTTTCCCAAGCTCTCTTGTGGAGTGACCTCTCCTCCATCTTCCCCCACAGATGGAGCCTCAATTAAATTCGGGAATCCATTTTTTAATAGGACTTTCACCTCAGCTCCCTGCCGGGCCATTAAAGCCATTACAGCAGAGTTAAGTAAGGAATCCTGGGAGCCTCTGGAGCTGTCATCCCATGTTTATGGCCCAGGCAATGTTTGCTTTATTAAAGATTCAGGAGCCATTTCCGAACGCCTCCGTTCTGTCCTTCCCATTATAGGCCGGACCCTGGTGAAAGGGTGACTGCAGGGAAAGAGAGGATTGCTCCTGAGATGGGAAAAAAATCAGGATGGGGTTTCTGGGAGAGTCTGAAGGCATGGCAGGAGCTTGAGAAAAGGGAAGAGGAGAGGCAGGAATTTCATCCCAAAGTGGTGCTGAGTGTTGTGATGAAGCTTTTCCAGCTGCTGCAGGGTTTGGTTTTCCCTGGTTTCCAGGAGTTGAGCAGGATCCAAAGGCAAATCCCTGCCTGGCCCAGCCACAAAGGTTACCCAGAGAAATTGTGGAATCCCCATCTCTGGAAGTGTTCAAGGCTGGGTTGGATGAAGCTGTGGAATAAGGCAAAGTGTCCCTGTCCATGGACGGGGTTGGAATGGGATGGATCCCACACCAAATCATTCCATGATTCTGTGATCCGGCCCTGCAGAGCGAGATGACACCATCTGGGTTTTTTCTGAGCCATTATGGGGTCCCCACTGACTTCCAGGTCCTTAAAATTCCCTTCTTCCCACCACAATCGCCCATTTCCCCATTCCATGACTGCCCTCCCTCCTCTTTTGGACTACAGAGCACAGACCCTTCAAAACCACCTGTATCCTACAGAAAACGGGGATCCAAGGAGATTCCCTTCTCCACCCCTGCCTTGATGCCAGGCCAGCTCCACCTGGGCCAGGTCTAACCTGCTTCCATAGGGGAGACACTTGTTCCCATCCATGGGAATGATTGGGATGGGATGGGATGGGATGGGATGGGATGGGATGGGATGGGATGGGATGATTGGGATGGGATGGGATGGGATGGGATGGGATGGGATGGGATGGGATGGGATGGGATGGGATGGGAAAGGCTGGGACAGGATGTTATTCCCAGGTTATCCCCAAGTTCCCATGCCTGAGAAGCTGGTCAAGCACTCCCCATGGATCACGCATGGGATGGGATAAGGGGTTATCCCCATCCCAGCTTTTGTCCCCTGTAGGAAGCAGCTGAGGATGAGGAGCCGCAGGGACAGGCAGGTCCCTGCTGTCCCTCTCTCATCCCAGCTGGACAATTTCTGGAGCTGAGCACCTTTGGGTGCACCTGAATCCCCGCCCACGTGACACCCAAGGGTGGCCAGAGGACATGGAGCTACACACCCGTGTCCCACATGTGACAATTTGGGACCAGGGTGGCTCAGGGTGACGAAGGGATGTGGGGAACAGGATCCAGCACGTCCCAGCTCTGCCCTCTAGTGCAGCCGCACCAGGTGCCATCGTCACTCCTGAACCTGCTGGTGTCACCCCTGCAGCTCCCAGTCCCCCAGCCCTGGTGGCTCTGGTGGCTTCACACCCCCCTGGTGAAGCCCCTCTTGGTAGCCTGATGAATTTCTTGGTGTTTTCTGCCACCTGAGGTGACACAGAAGGGATTTTGTACCTCTGAGGTGTTGGGGGACGGGGCCAGGAGGGGACCTTGGGCCCCCCTCTCCTTGGACCAAGAGTAGACCTTGGAAATCTCAGAGAACACCTTGGCAAAGCTTTTAGGATCAGCCCAGGGGGGCAATTCCCTCACAGGGGGATGAGGGATGAACGCTCCAGCTTTTAGGAGCAGGGTGGTGCTCCCACTGCTTCCAGAAAAATTCCAGCCCTTCGCAGGATGGGGTTTGCTGCAAGCTCAGGGTGTAGCTGCACTACAAATGTTCGGTTTCACTCCTTGCATGCTTTTCCCAGCAGGATTTTTCAGGATATAGGGACAAACCCCGCTATTTATGCCCCCTTTTTTTTTTTTGGGGATGCACTGGACTCCAGAGCACCCCAGGGAGACCCGTGCCCAGCCTTGGGTGCCAGCGTGGGTGGGGGGTGCCCGGCTGGGCAGACTTGGGGGGGCTGTGGGCAGCGGGTGCATTGCACAGGGCGCTGCTGCCCTCCAGTGGGCTCAGGCTGGAGAGGAGGATGGAATTCCATACGGATGCTTGGGAAAGCAGGGGTGGGGCGGAGGATGTCCCTTCCCATGGGGTGGAGCAGGCGCCGGGACAAGGGATCCCACAGAGAAATCCTGGAGCAGGAGAAATCCTGCTCTGCCCCATCCCTCTGCTCCTGGACCAGGAGTGGTTGGAGGCAGCTCCAGCCCCTGATCCCTTTGAAAAATTCCAAACTTATTAGATTTATTAGCAGCGAGAGCACCTGGCCTGGCTCCAGTGTCCCACCACCAACCCACATCCACCCTCTTTGGCTCTTTTCCCTCTGTTATCCCCAGGGAAAAGCAGGAGCATGGATTTGGAGCCAGTGACAGCTCCAGAGGAGCCGCTGTGGGTCACGGTGCCAGTGGGATGTGAAGGGACAAGGACAGCACAGGGACCTTCTCCTCTTGTGTTGCGTTATTAATGAAGGAGGGAATCAAATCCCCTTCCCACCAGGCTGGAAGGGCTGGTCCATGGGCTGGGAGATTTTTATTATGGAGGGTGAAGCTCCAAGAGGAGGAAAATCAGGAAATTTGGGTGAATCCCTGTGGGTTTCCAGGATGGGATTTTCAGGATGGGATTTCCAGGCTGTTTTCTGACTCAAAGGCCCTGGAAATCATCAGTGATTTTAAAAATCCCCAAAATCCTCTTTCCATCTCCACTCTGGTCATAAGAGCTGCATGAACTGGTCCCAGTCCAGGATATCCAAACATTCCTTGTTTGCTGATTTCCCTGGAGCTCCTGGACAGAGAGACCTCAATTTCTTGCTAAGTGTAAAGTTATTTTTGCCCTATTTTTTTGTGGTTTTGACCATGTTTTACCCTACAGAACCCTTTCTGCTTCCTGGTCAAGCTGGAGAAGACAAGCATGGACAGATCCAGCTCCATGGATTTCAGGAAAGAGGGAAGGAGCAGCAGGCTCTTGCTGATGGAGCACAGATCCCATCTGAGCACACGTCACCGGAGGGGGAGGCGATCCCAGCCCCAGAGTCACGAGTTTCCCACATCCACTGAACCGTGGGTGGGAAAAGGATCTTCAGCAGCAGCAGAACAACTTCACTGTGGGTGGCTTCTAAAACCTGGCACAGGAGGGCTGATGGAAGGGGAAACTCCTTCAATTCCAAAATTATGTCCCCCCACAAAAAAAAAGCTGGATGCTGTTTTAACCCTGGCTTGGTAGACAGGACAAAAAAAGCTCCCACCACATTCCATAAATAAATCGAATTTTGAAAAATCCTGGCCTTGTTTTTTTTTCCCATTTTAGGGGCTTTAAACCCACCTTTCTCCTGTGGGATGTGTGTTCCCATAATCCAGCCCCAAATCCATGGGTTTGGTCGTCCTCCCAGGATGGTGGGGAGGTGGTGTCCAGGTCCCATGGGAAAATTGGGGGTCCCATGCCAAGGATTTTCTGCTTTCCAGCCTAAATTACAATTTATGAACTCTTACAAATAAAAGGAATCAGAAACCCTTTATGGAACCAAAAAAGCAGTTTAAAACCTGCTGTGTGAAGCAAAAAATACTTTCTTCACCAATTCCCTTTTTTCTTTTGCAGGGGAAAAGCCCCAAAGGGATCCAACCTGAGCCCCACACTCCACTTCCCACATAATTTCCATGAATTCATGTGACAAAGCCACCATCTCCCATTGCATCCCCCTGGAGATGGCGATGCCTGGGACCTTGGTTTTTCTGGGAGCAGCCCATGCTGGATCCAAAGGATTTCGCCCAACCTCAACAGCTCCAGATTTGTGAATGACCCAAATATGACCCGACATTGAATCTTTAGGAGGATCACCTGGGGCTCGTTTCCCATCATGGGTGGTGCAC
This sequence comes from Agelaius tricolor, assembly GCF_023055355.1. Classification (NCBI taxonomy): domain Eukaryota; kingdom Metazoa; phylum Chordata; class Aves; order Passeriformes; family Icteridae; genus Agelaius; species Agelaius tricolor. The sequence continues at coordinate 94,710,573 of NW_027269262.1, read as the reverse complement.
CCGTAATTCCCGACAAAAGTGCTACAAACTGGATTTGAATCAGTGCTTTTTAATCCATAAAAGGTGAGAATCCATGTACAAATTAAAAAAAAAAAAAAAAAACAACAAAAAACCAAAACCCAAAACAAGCCCAACATAAAACCCTGGAATTAGGGAAATGATCCCAATCCCACAAAACACAACCCTTTCGCCAACGCTGGGGTTGGGTGATGCGGGCGGAAGGCGACGGCTTCTCCTAAATAAATCCCTCTCCAGCTCCGAGATGTCCATGTGGCATCCCACGTTTTTAGGATGGTGGGAAGATGCTGCTGGGATGTTTTTAAGGGCAAGGTGGCCTTTTCTGTGACCCCGCCCCCTCCTTTCCTTCCCGCTCCCACGCCAAGCAGCCGGGAAGATGACGTGGGAAGCTTGGCTGCTACAGATGGCCCCGCGCTGGAAGGCGGATCCGGAACACGGTGTGGTGATGCCTCAGGATATGGAGAGGCCTCTTGGACAACAGCAGAGCTAAAAACCTGTCCTTGAGCTCATAAAGTCCCAGGATGGCTTGGCTTGGATGGGATCTTAAAGCCCATCCTGTTCCAGCCCATGCCATGGGACAACTTCCACCACCCCAGGTTGCTCCAACCCCGTCCAACCTGGCGTTTTTTTTCCTGGAAGTTTTCCTTAAATAGAATCAGGGTTAAGAGCTTGGAAAAAATGGACAAGGAGCCACTAGAAGAAGTCACAATCCCAGGGGGATACTGTGGCCACAAGATCCCACTGCTCCTTTAAACCACTCCTAAAAATTCCTTAAAAAGTACAAAAATACAATCCCATCTCTCCCAAGGGAATTTTCTACCTCCCAAGATCATCCAAGCACTGAAGACCAGACAGCTCCTCAGCCTTCAGAAAAAACAACACACCAGGCAGAAATAGGATGGAGGAAATTTTGCCAATCTGTTTTGTGGATTCAGAGTCTCCCAGTGTTTCCAGGACAATTACCAAGATGCCTGGATCCATCAGGCCAGCCCAGGAATGCTGACAGCAGTGTTAGGGAATTAGCAACATGTGCAAGATCCAACAGTAGCACAAATTTAGGAGTTTAATATCTGGAGGAGATATCTTCCTGGAATTTTAATCTCCTCCCAGGAAAAATAAACCCCCCCCTCCCAAGGCTCTTAGCTATTAATCTCCTCACAGAATATTTAGGGCAATCCACGTCTCCTGATTAAAAAAGCCAGACAACAACTGCACGTTAAGTCCTTCCCTTTTCTTCCAAAGAATCCGGCTGGGCAGTTGGGCTGGATTTTCTGAGTCAGGGTGGGGGTTCATTCCACCAAAAAAAAAACACCCCAAAAGCACTAAAAATTATCAAACCATCCTACTTTGTTGGGATAGCCCCACCTGGGAGATGCTGCCTGGGTTGGACCCTGTGATGGGATCACCACAAGTTATCCATGCCCGTGCTGTCCCCTCTCCCAAAAAAATGGGAGCCTGAAAGGATTCAGCTGAAGGATTCAGCTCCTCCAGCAGCTCTTGGAGAGCAGCTCCATCTTGTGCCTCACAGAGAAAGCCCAGGAGATGCTACAGAAGGTGACACTTTTGCTTTAATGGCTGGGGCTGGCTTTGGCCAAGCAGAAGACACAAACCGGGCCCTGCTTTAGCACAGCTCCCCCCGACCCCCTTGAGAGCAAAAAAAAAAAAAAAAAATCCCAAAATTAACAAAAAACCCGAGTTTCCCCCAGATTGAGGGGCTTGTTGGACACAGGAGTTGGGAGGTGGAGGTGCCTCGCTCACCTCTCGGCACGGATCCGACCAGCGGCGCCTTCCCGGGTCTGGGAGTCCTCACAGCCCAGCCAGGCTTGGGAAACTTCCCGGGCAGCCAGTCCTGGAGCTCAGGGGCCACCGTGGAGCATGGTCAGTACATGGCCTCGTTGTCCCCCACGGCGGTGAAGGGGACACCACTGTAGGTGCTCTTCTTGCTCCTCTTGCTCTTCTTGCTCCACACCAGCAGCGTGCTGGCGCTCTTGCTGTTCATCAGGCTCTTCCTGCTGTTCTCCTTGTTGCTCTTCAGCATCCCGGATCCCGAGGACATCACTGCTGCCTTCCTGTCCACCTGGTTGGGAAAGGTGGAGAGGGGAGTGAAGCCAGGGCAGCACCCAGAGAGCTCCAAGGAATCCCGTGGTTTCCTGCGGGGTGTGACTTACGGCTCTGGGGCATTCCGAGCCCTGCAGGGTGATGACTCCAATGTCCACCCCCTCCTTCCCGGTGCTCTTCAGGAGCTGGACAACCTCGGCGTGCTTGGACCACTTGCAGTCCTTGCCATTCACTGAGATGATGTAGTCCCCCTCCTTCAGCCCAGCTTCCTGCAGGGAATGAGGGAAAACGTCCAAGAGAATCTTGGAATGGTTTGGAAGCGACCTTCAAGATCATCCAGTCCCACCAGGGACACTTCCCACTATCCCAGGTTGCTCCTTGGACACTTCCAGGGATGAAGCAGCTGCAGCTTCTCTGGGCAATCTCTGTCAGGGCCTCACCACCCCCACATCCAGGAATTTCTTCCCAATACCCATCTAACCCTGCCCTCTGGCTTTGGGAAGCCATTTCTTCTCATCCTGGTAATCCATCCCTTGTCCCAAGACCCTCTCCAGCTCTCCTGGACCCTTTTAGGCACTGGAAGGGGCTCCAAGCTCTCGCTGGAGCCTTCCCTTCTCCAGGCTGAGGAGAAGACACAACTCTGCTCCAGATATGGACCATATCCTGTCCACATCCCAGTCTTTGGGGAGATTTGAGTTTTCCAAAGAGGGATGTGATCCTGCTGCTAAGGAGAGTGTTGTTCCAGAGATGCTGGGATTTGGAGGGATGGGTTGGTACTGAGGGAGCAGAGAGACCCTTAGGGCATCCCACCAAGATTCTCCAGCATCTTCTGACGGAAAACAAAGCTGCCCCTGTTTTTTGGATGTGCCATCTTGCTCCAGCCGCTGTCACTGGAGAAAACATGGAATTTTGCTCAGTTTTTAACTGCTGGAAGCCCATCCAGCTCCCTTGTCCCTTGTGTTGGGATTTGCCATCTTGTTCCAGCCACTGTCACATCCCAACACAAGGGACAAGGGAGCTGGATGGGCTTCCAGCAGTTAAAAACTGAGCAAAATTCCATGTTTTCTCCTTAGCTATCTCCTAAAAATTAATCATTTCATGACGCCCACCTGCAAACCCCAGCCTGAGCTCCAGCAGGGATGAGTCTCCTCCTGAACTCTTTTAAGACCTAAAAACACCTGGAATCCCTCCAGGCAGCTCCCTTCTGGCATTCCCATGGGAATAGCAAGAAATTGGGATACTCACAGCAGCGCAGCCCCCTGGGATGACCCCAGCAATGAGGACGGGGGAGTCTCCTCGCAAGGTGAATCCAAAGCCATTCTCTCCTCTCATCAAGTGGACTCTCCGAGCTGGATACCACTTGTTCTTGGCTGAGAACACGGAGAGGGGGCCCTGGGATGAGGCAGAAACATGGAATGCATCTTTTCAGCTCCCTGGAACTGTGCAGCCTTGTAAAAAACCCCATTTCAGGGATGGGGAGGGGGCAGAGGAAGAAATCCTGTCTTTCGCAGGGAAAACAGTCCCATCATCCAAGAAGAAATGATGGAGGCTGAAGCTGTCTGGATCTGGGGGATGCCACCAGGGGTTGGTCCAGGAGCAGGGTGGAGGGACAGGTCACTAGTTCAGGGTCACTTTTCCCCAATTCTTTCCCATTTTCCCCTCTTTTTCTGCTTTTCCATTCTTACAGGAGCAGGATATACATGCCTGCCCTAGGGCTGAGATGCACAAACTCTCCCTGGGGTACTCACAGCATGATCCCACCACAGATCCCACCACTGTCCTGAATCCCAGTCCTGCTCCCCAGGACCCTAAAAACCTAAAGAGGGCATGGATAAAGTTCCAGTGGGATTTTCCTGCTGCTTCCTGCCACCAAAACCCTTCTTCCCAAGGGTCTCTTGGGAAAAGCCCACCCAAAATTCCCGTGCCTGCTCCCCTGTCACCAGATGAGCTTTGTGACCCATTTGTGTCACAGACACAGATCCCAGCCCTCCTCCTGCTGCTCCTCCTTGCAAAACTGCTGGAGAGAGGGAGAAGAGGCTGCAGGAGGAAGGAATCCAGGCAAGCAGAGCATGCAGGGGAGAAGGAGGAGGAGACGGCTGCTCCCTCGGGATATTCCCGTTCCTGGAGCTGTACATACCAGCCTGTGGAAGAGGTCGGTCACCTTCACCTGGGAGAAGTTGGGGGATTTGATTTCGGGTTTCTGGTGCGTTTTGGCTGATAGGAGGGAAAGAAAAGCACAGATGGGGGTGACCTCAGGCAGTTGGGGTAGCTGCTGCCATCCCAAAGAGGGACAGCATGATCCCGTAAGAGCCAGGACCTAAAATCCTGGAATAGTTCAGATTGGAACTCAGAGATCATCCAGGCCAACCCCCCTCCATAGCACAATTCCCCATGGAGTCCTTTCCACCCACAAACCCCCTCCCCACCCACAATCCCAAAAACCCCCCACTCACGATGGATGTCCGGAGCTTCTCCCGTCTCAAAGAAATCCTCCTCGTGGTCGATCTCGGAATATTTGCTCAGGGAGCGTTTGTGGGCGAAAGACAGGACCTCCTGCAGGATATCCATCTTCCTTAGGATCTTGCACAATCCATGGATCCTCATGGCCTCCTCATGCTTCATGATGGCTTTTTTGAGGTGAGCTTTGCCTGCGAGGGAGCAGAGGGAGCTGAGCCCGACGGAGCGGCAGCTCCGGCGCCGTTCCCGCTCGGCTGCCCACGGATTTCAGGAGCGGTGCCACCACCCTGCTGTGACTCAGGGACAGCCCAGTCACGTTCCCAGCCCTAAATGGGGTCGGTCCCAGCCCGATGGAGGGCTGGGAAGGGACCTTGAAGGGTGACCTAGTTCGCTCCCCTGACAGCAGAGCTGGCAGATGTTCCTGAAAAACCACCCCCGACGTCCCTCCTCACGCTTAACCTCAATCTCCTGAGCAAATTAACTTCTCTCCATCGCCTCGGATCCCTCGGGAATGGGAACACGGAGAACAACCCAGGCCTGTCCTCCTTGGGAAGGTGCAACACATCCCTGTTTTCTAGGCTAAGCCTTTATCCTTGTCCTGCAGGTTCTGCTCTCCATCCTCTGCTCCTTGCTCCTCTCCACTTGCCTTCAGCGCGTTCCCACCCTCGGGAAATGGAAGTGGTCGGGAAAGAGGAGCTGAAATTCCAGTGACCCACGGGTATCAACGCAAAGCATCTCCTCCGTGGGAAACTGCAACCAAGGCAGCCGTATCCAAGGCTGAACTCCCAGAAAAGCTCTCTCCGTGTGTGTCTCATGGATACACGTGTGCCTGTGGCATTTCACGTTCAGGACACACGGTGGCAACAGAATCCAGGGAGATGAGGTCTGCTCCAGGCTCCCGGAATCCACAGCCAGAGAAACTTTAATACCGAGGGAATGTTTTGGGATTGGATGGAAAACAAGAGAGGAGATTCCCCCCACTGAGAATTTTTATCAAATCTATAAATTGTGAAATTATGGGTAATAATAATAATAATAATAATAATAATAATAATAATACTAAAATCATGGAATGGTTTGGGTTGGAAAAGACCTTAAAGCTCATCTCATTCCAACCCCCCCTTCCACAGGGAGGGACACCTTCCAACATCTCAGGTTGCTCCAAGCTCTGTGTGACCTGATCTTGGACACCTCCAGGGATGGAGATCCACAACCTCTCTGAGTTTTTCCCTTCCTGTAAACCAAATCCAAGCTGAGCTTGGTGCCTGCACATCTATTTTTTACCAGGAAAGTTGAACAGAGCCTGTTTTCCCCAGGAAAATCAGGCAGAGCTGGAAAAGCTGATGCAAACCACATCTGAGTGTGTTGGGGTGCTGTCACCATAAAACACTTGGATTTTGGAGTTTATTTGGAGGTTTCCAGTGAAACCTGGCTGAGCATCCTGAAGGATTTTGCTGAGGCCAAACTCATTCCTGGTGGGATCTGCCTCCTTCCACACGTGTGCAAGGAGGGACAAGAGCTCCTGGGGGAGGCAACACCCCAAATTCTGAGTGCTGAGTTTGCTCTTGGTGCGGCCCTGTTGAGGAGGGGCTGCCAAAACACGACTTCAGCTGAATAAGCAGCGTCTGTTCTTTCCCTGGAGCTGAAATCCTGCATGGGAAGAAGTTCTTGTCTCCCAAGAATTCGCTGCAGCTGAAAAAGCCACCCCCTGAGCATCTGCTGTGTCTTGTTTTCCAGCCAAGTCAGCCCAAACCAAGGAGCTTCCAGGATCTTTGTGTCCCTGTGGATTTCTGTGTAGTGTTGGGTGATGTTACCTGGCTTGGAACACCTGGAATTTTTCCTGTCAGAGCTGGACAGGTTGGGACAAGCACCACGAGTTGGTCCTCACACCCTCAAGGGGACTGTGATGCTTTCCTGCTTCCCAGGAGAAGAAATCTCCTGAGAAATTCCTCTCTGCATAGAGAGATCCCCCCTAAAACCTCATCATTTGTGGGAATTGTGATGGGATCCAGAAATCTGTGCTCACCCAGCTTCCTCCTCTCCTCGGGATCCTGCAGCAGGACACGAAGCGATGGCCCCTCTGGCATGGTGACATGGAATTGCAGGAAAGCCTTCTCCTGTTCCAGCAGCTCGGCATCCGAGGGAGCTGTGGGAAGGAAATGGATGGGGATGGGATTAGGGAGAGGTCAGAGCCACCCAGCCCCCCGTGGCAGTGGGGACAAGGAGGTCACATCCACATTCAGGTGGCCCTGGCAGCACCTTCCTGTCATCCTACCGCAGCCTGCAAGGAATGAGGAATGGGGCCAGGGATGATCCCAGCAGGGATGCACCAGGATCTGAAGTTAAGGGCAGGATTTGTCCTGAACACAGCTTTTTTTCCTCTTTCCTGCCTTCCTTTGCTCCAGTGTGGAAGCAGGATTGGGAATAGAGAGCCCTGGGGGATCACTGACAGGGAGACAAATGAGACAACAAAATCAGGGAATCATGGAATGTTTTGGGTTGGAAAGGTTCTTAAAGATCATCCAATTCCAACCCTTTCCATGGGCAGGGACACTTCTAATGGGCTGCAAGCCCCAGCCCTTCTGGCCCAGGATAATTCCAGGGATGGGGCAGCCACAGCTTCTCTGGGAATTCCAGTCCAGGAATGCTCCCAGGAAATAATTCCTTCCCAATATCCCATCTATCCCTGCCCTCTGGCAGTGGGAAGCCATTCCCTGTGTCCTGGCACTCCATCCCTTGTCCAAAATCCCTCTCCAGTTCTCCAGGAGCTCCTTGAAGCACTTGAAGGGGCTTTAAGATCTCCCTGGAGCCTTTTCTCTATCCCACAGTGCAACCAAGGAGGTCATTCCATGGAAAAACAGAGATGGATGCAGCTCTCCCAGGCTCTCCAAACCCCACACTAGGCTTTTTTAACCCTTTTTTCTAGCCCAAGTTGTTCCTAATCCTCTTTGGCTCACTTAGGGCTGCACAGCAGCCTCTTTCCCTAGACACAGATTGGGATAAGAAACAACCCAGAATGTTCCAGGGAGTTTTGTTGCTCCAAACAGAGGATCTCAAAGCCTGGTGGGCACTGGGATCCAGAGGGCTGGGAATTGGCAGCTCCAGGGCTGGGTCTCCCTGTGCCAGCTCCTGCCATGTCAGCATCCCTGAGGGATTAAACTGCAGCGTAAGGAATTTATTCCCAGCTGGTTATGGAAGCAAAACATTTGTTATTCTGACAAGGGAGAAGTGTGAACAGGAACACGAGCTCCCAACAGCAGGCAAAAAAATTCCTAAATTAGGCATCTCCTGCAGATTTCTGCTTCCCACAGTGTCTAAGGTCACCAAAAATTTTAAGGGGAAGGTTTGCCCTGCCCCTTGGTACCCCACGGAATCCCATCTCCATCACCATCCTCTCCTGTTTAGATCTTTAAGCCCTTCCAGCTCCACATTATCCCCCTCTCTCCCATCTCCTTGCTCAACCCAGCTTCTGCAACGCCCACATGGCACAAGGAAGATTTTGGGCAGGCTCTGGAGCGGGGGAGGGTGTGAGGACAGTCTGGCAGCCACTGGTCACAGCACTGGTTTTGGCAGCCAGCCCTCAAAAATCTTCACCAGCCACCCACCAGGTGACACCAAAGGTCACCAGGAGCATCTGCTGCCCACCCCCGGATCCTCTGCTACAGCCCAAAATTGCTCCCAGGGTGTTGGAGGTGGCAGAGATGGAGATCAAGGGTCACGTCTTGAAGTCACGCTCCAAGTGACTCCATGGAACCATGTGGACCTTGCTGCCACCACCCTAAGAGTCCCAGGACACCCATCCATGAGGCCGGAAGTCAAATCCAAGGTATTTTTGGATTTATTTTTGGATTTTTGAAGCCCTCAGCTGGCCCAACACAAGGTGACCCAAAACAGGCAGGTGACCCTTATTTCCCCACCCAGCCCTAATGGGGACAGCAGGTGACATCCCTCCAGCAGCTTTTTCCTCCCCTTCTTAAGGATTTTTCCCTGTGGAAACCAGAAGTATGGAAAAATACGCCTTGGGGATGAATTGCTGAGTGCACAAAGAAGATTCACAACTCAGAGCATTCAAAAAACTTTGTATCCATAACCTCTTTTTTTTTTTTTTTTTTGGGAATCCCTCTCCAAAACCCAGGAATAAAGTGGAATTAGTACTTGGATGAGCAGGAAGCTCCCTCCAGACTGGACACTCACCGGGGCAGTCGCAGAGGGCGATGGCAGCAAAATAATGGGAGAGGGCTTTGAAATGCTCCGACTTGACTTGGACCATGGTGGTCCAGGAGAAGGGAACGTAGTCCTTGACGTGGGGCTGGCTCATGGTCTGGTGCACCAGGGAATAAACATCTTCCACCTGGGAAGAGGGAAGGGGGAAGAAATGGAATGCAGGATGTGCCTCAGGAGACGGTGACAGCAGGGACCACAAAATCCCACCAAATCCTCTCCCTCCCAGAATCCTCACCCTTGCTGCCTCCTGAGCCAGCTGCAGGCGGGACAGGAAGTCATTCTGGGCACGCAGCAAGGTCATCTTCTCAAAGACACACTCCTGGACCTGGGCCACCATCAGCCTCACCAGCATGGTCAGGGAGGCTGAACTCATGTCCAGGCTGGGAGCATTGGAGAAGTTCTCCTTCAAGTAGTTAAAGGCACCTGGAGGACAGAGAGAAGCTCCTGGAAGTTACCAGGCTTGTGAGGAAGAGAATCAAACTTTGGGATCAGGCAGGTTTCCCTCCAAAAACAGGTTGCCCTGCAAGGATATCAAACATCTCACCAGTGGTGAGATGTCAGTGGTGGGTGAGAAGATCTGAGGTCCAACCCTTGCCAGCTAAACCATCCTTGTGCCCAATTCCTTCTCCAAAGCCCTGGGTGAACCCAGTTCCAGGCTCTGTTTTTTCTATAGGGAGATGGATCAGCATCTCTCCTCCCCACAGCTGGGACATCCTTTTGGATGTCATTCTTTTGGGGGACATCCTTTTTGGCTGCTGGATCATCCCAACTCCTCTTCCCAACCCACACAACCAACGTGGAGCCACCTCATGCTCTATTTGTGATCCCTTGGGAACACCTCTTCCTACGACTGCTCCCACCCCTTCCTGAGCTTCCGTGGACCATTCCCACCTTTGGGAAGAGGAGGAAGAGGGGAAGGCACTTACCAGCTGCCTTCTGGAAGGCATCGATGGCCTGGTTGAGGCCGGGCAGGGAGGCACGGTCCTGCCGCGCTCCGATCTGGGTGTGCAGCGCTCCGAGGTTGAAGAGGACACTTCCCTTCTCGAAGGCCAGGGCCCTCTGGTGGGATGGGACCCCCGTCAGGGAGTCGTACCTGGAGAAGGGAAGAGAAAACAGCTGCCCATCCCCTGGTCACGGTCCCCAAAGTGTCCCTGTCTTGGTCCACACGAAGTGTTCTCCCTCGTGGAAAGGCGGTTGGAACTGGATGATCTTGAAGGCCCTTTCCAACCTAAACCACTCCATGATTCCCATGGATGCAGGAGGAGCCTGAAGAGTTTTCAGCACTCAGGTGGGCTTGGAGACACCATTCCCATCATGGTACAACCCCTATGGGATTTGTGTTTCCCTCTCCCTCCCCAAATTAACCCACCCAAGGCAACGGCAAATCCAAATCCAGGTGTCCACCAGCCGCGGCAGAGATTCCATATGGAAATTTGGATCCTGACTCCCTTCCCCACCCAGGCGGGACAGGGAAAGCTGCACCCACCAGTGGAAGAAGACGCCCAGGGTTTTGGTGGGAGGGAAGAACCGGCTGTCAAGGAAGTAGAGCTGGTTGTAATATTCCATCAGGAGCTCCAATCCGGCCTCGTTGCGGCTCGGGGTGCGCATGGCCTGCGGGAATGGGAGAGGAGACAGGGATGGGCAAAGAGGGACAAGAGGGACAGGACACAGGGAATGGCTTCCCACTGCCACAGGGCAGGGATAGATGGGATATTGGGAAGGAATTCTTCCCTGTGAAGGTGGTAATTCCATTCCATTCCTGGAATGGAATTCCCAGAGAAGCTGTGGCTCCCTGATCCCTGGAAGTGTCCAAGGCTGGGTTGGATGGGGCTTGGAGCAGCCTGGGACAGTGGAAGGTGTCCCTGCCCATGGAAAGGGTTGGAATTGGATGATCTTTAAGAGCCTTTCCAACCCAAACTATTCCATGATTCTGAGTTTCAATCATGGGGAAAGTCTGGGTGCTGGGACACTCAAATGTGGAAGCAGCAGCCTGGGAGTTGTGCTGGAAAAACTCATGGAAATTCTGATTTTATAAATCCTAGGAAATAAACAGGATTTTTTTCTCCTCCTTTCCCAGACTGCTTTAAATTCCCTCTTCTTCAAGGCCTACCTGGAGAGAGAGAAGTTGTTCAGCCTTGCCAGGGGTGAATTAATATCTATAAATAATGATTGTACTATAAATTTTATTGCTGCTCATTTGTAGATCAGCAGGGCAATGAGGATACGGAAAAATGAACAATTCCCGAATAATCTGTAATATTTTGGAACCTATAAACCAAGTCCAAGGTGCTCCAGCATGGGAATGCTGCACCCTGAAATACAAGGACAAATATGGAATTTGGAGAAAGGATGAGGGGAACCCCCAAAGGAAATGTGACATCTCCAAGGAGTGATCCTGGACAAGCCAAATTTTGGAAGCCAAGGGACACCAACCTGTCGCAGCTCCATGAATTCCTTGATTTCCTTTTCATACAGGACACCCTCCTCTCCATAGTGTTCACTGATGAAATCCTGGATTGGGAAACAGAAGTAAATCCTAATTTTTATTATTTAAAGCGAGATTTCTGGCAATTTCATGTAAGAATTTTCCACTTCTGCCCACAAGAAAACCTCCACTAAGTAATAATCTCGTCCCTTTCCTGCTTTCCAGCATCTCCAGACCTTCATCTCCCACTTTTCCATATTTTAAGTCCAGCTCCTTTCCATGAATTTATTTGTTGGTAGCTTTTCTAAATGGGAAAATTAATTTCAGCTGCTTCAGCATCGATCCGTGAAAACTCAAAGCTCACCTTGAGTGGTACCAGCAAATCCAGCTCCTTGGTCTCCTTGAGTCCCAGAGGGATCATGGGAACGCTGATGGATTCACTGGAAGAAGACAAGAACCTCTTTGGTGGTTGGATTATAAATCTTGGATGGATCCTGTGGAGTGGAGATTAAAAGGAAGAAGCTCCTTGCCCTGGGCTGGTGCTGCTCCTATTAGGAGACTCCACATGGAAAAATGCTCTTCCCAAAAAGATTTGGGAATGGCAGCATAGGAGAAGAAGTGCTAAAAAAACCCCAAATCATCTTATTTTTCCAGCTCCTGTTTTTCAGAGGAACCCTGGATGTTGAGTGGGCAAGGCATGATCAAGCCCTCACCAACACAACAGCCCCCTCTCATTATTCCCCCAAATTGCTGGTAACTCATTAATCAATCATTAACTGGGGAGGAAAACAGGCAAAGGAAGTTATGAAAACCAGGAGAGCAAGGCAGGGAATTAGCACCCACGTTTTCCTTGGAACAAACAGCTCCAGGAGCTATAATTAGTGCAGAAAGCCATTACTGCTCATTTCCTAACGAGAATTCCACTGGAATCCAATGTCTGGAATAAACAAAGAGGGTTTTTGTTTGGCCTGGGCACAGTATGGGGTTGTTGTTGCTGCTCCTGATTTCTTTTCAAACCAGGGCAAACAAGTGGCAAATTGGGAAAACTGAGCAGCCTTGATGGGGAATGTGCCTGGAAAAGCACGTGGATGGACACTGAAACGTGGAATTGTGGAATGGGTTGGGTTGGAAGGGGCTTTCAAGATCATCCATTCCAACTCCTGCCATGGAGAGGGGCACCTTCCACAGGATCAGGCTGCTCCAAACCTCATCCAACTTGGCCTTGGACACTTCCAGGGATCAGGGAGCCACAGCTTCTCCAAGAATTCCATTCCAGGGCCTTACCACCTTCACAGGGAAGAATTCCTTCCCAATATCCCATCTATCCTTGCTCTCTGGCAGTGGGAAGCCATTCCCTGTGTCCTGTCCCTCCATCCCTTGTCCCACGTCCTTCTCCCGGAGCCCCTTTAGGCACTGGAAGGGGCCCTGAGGTCTCCCTGGATCCTTCTCTTCTCCAGGTTGGACATTCCCAGCTCTCCCAGCCTGGCTCCAGCCCTTGGAGCATCTCCAGGACCTCCTCTGGATCTACTCCAGCAACTCCAGATCCTTCTGCTGTTGGACCCCAGAGCTGGATGCAGAATTCCAGGTGAGATCTCATGTGAGTGGGGCAGAATTCCCATTTTCCTGCTGCCCACACCGTGGGATGAGCCTGGGACAGGGGGGATTTCTGGGATGTGAGCACATGTGGATGAGGCATTTCCAGCTTTTCATCTGCCAACTCTCCCAAATCCTTTCCTCAGGGCTGCTCTCCATCCCTTCCCCACCTGCCCAGCCTGGATTTGTGCTTGGAATTGCCCCATCCCAGGTGCAGGATGTTGCACTTGGTTTTGTTGAACCTAATGAGGCTCTTCTGGAGCTTATCCAGGTCCCTCTGGATCCCATCCCATCCCATCCCATCCCATCCCTCAGCCATGTCACCCACACAACACCTCACGCTGCCATCCAACAGCATCCACCTCAGGAAGGGAAAAAGAGGAAAAAATCCCAGCATCCCAGAATTGTTTGGGCTGGAAAAGCCCTCCAAGACCATTGAGTCCAACCTGTGACTGATCCCCCCCAGCCCAGAGCACTGAGTGTCACATCCAGTCATTCCTTGGGCACTTTCAGGCATGGTGATTCCCATCACCAGAATGTCCTGTTGGGAAGAGCTCTGGTGGGATTGTCAGGTCAGTACAAGGGAAGATGGTTCTTTCTTCCCTATTCCTCCTGCTTTGGGACATCAGTGTCCAAAGGATGCTACATCTATCCCAAAACATTCCAGTATTCCCCTAGGAAAAGCTGATTTTTTTCTCCTTGCAGCTCTAGAAGGGAACCACTGACATCCCCAGGATGAAAGTTTTCCAGGAATTCTGGCCCATACCCAAATCCTCCCCTATCCTCCAGCCACTACCTTGTTGTCCATGACCATGGAAAGGTTTTGGGTTGGAAGGGAACCTCTGAAGGTCGTCCCAACCCTCGGCCATGGGACAGAGCAGGGCGGACAAGGCGAGAGCAGCCTTGCTCCCAGAAAAATTCCATAACAGAGGGAAAATTGAAATCCCAAAGGAACAGGCTGCTCTTCCCAGACCCACCTCTCATTCTGATAAACGTCCATGCTGCTGTTGAGCTCTTCCAGCTCTTCCTTCAGGAGCTGAAGGTTGGAGTTGACGTAGCTCAGCTCCAGAGCCACCGTTTCCTTCACCTTGTGGTTGCTGGTGGCCCTGCAAGAAACCAATGGATCAAATTTCCATCTTTTTATCCATGAATTTATGTTTTCCACTCGAGACTCAGTTACCCAGTGGTGCAACCCATGTGCATCGAGCCCAGCCTTTCCACAGAATTGTGCCTCTGGGTCTCCAGGTGATGCTGGAAAGGTTTGGGTGGGATGGGACCTCTGAGGGTCACCCCATTCCAACTCCTGCCATGGGACACCTTCCACTATCCCAGGTTGCTCCAAGCCTCATCCAACCTGGCCTTGGACACTTCCAGGGACGGGGCAGCCACAGCTTCTCTGGGAATTCTGTTCCAGGGCTTCACCACCCTCACAGGAAAGGATTTCTTCCCAATATCCTATCCATACTTGCCCTCTGGCAGTGGGAAGCCATTCCCTGTGTCCTGTCCCTCCATCCCTTTTCCCAAGTCCCTCTCCAGCTCTCCTGGAGCTCCTTTAGGCACTGGAAGGAGCTTTGAGGTGTCCGTGGAGTCTTCTCCAGACTGGACATTCCCAGCTCTCCCAGCATTTCGGGATTAGAGAAGTCTGAACATCCAGGTAGAGGCTGAGCCCAGGCAAAACTCACTGCAGTGCAGCATCCAGGAATTCCTGCTCCAGAGCTCCCCTTGCCCATTCCCACTTCACCCCCAGTGCAGTTCCAGCTTGGGCTGTGACCAGTCCAGGTGCTCCCCCATTCCAAACAAACTGTGAGATTTGAGGAGGAAAAACTCATTTTTGGGTGCAAAGAATCCTTGTGGAAAAGAAAGGACTTGTGAGCTCCTGCCTTCCCTTCCCTGCTCCCGGCAGGAACTGTAAACACCAGGGATTGATTCCAGCTGTTCCCAGCAGGACAAGCTCCCAGGCTGATTATTCCCTGCTTATCTCCTCCAGAGGAAAGCAGGGAGAGATAACCCAGAGCTGAAAGGGGCTCTGGCTGCTGAACCACGCTGGGATCCAGGGAAAACAACACATGGACAAGCTCTGCTCCACCAGGAAACTGCTTCCCTCCAACTTTTCCAGAGTATCGCCTTTGACATGGATTTTTTATGGATTAAATCATTCTGGGTCCTGCCCTGCCCTGGTTCAAGGCAGCAGAAGGAGCTCCAGGGTTTTCCTTTGAAAATCTGGTGGTTCAGAGTCTCCTCCTGCCTCTCCTTTGCCAGGATCTTTTGATTCTAAACAAACCAAACCACAGCACATCCAAAGATCCCCATGGCTCTTCCAATGAAAAATCCTTCAGCATTCCTGCAATTCCCCAGGCACTGTCACCTTATGTTTCCATATAAACCAGTATTTAATCCCTATAAACCAAGACTTAATTCCTATTTATCCCCCACACATCCCAACATCTCCAGGACACTGTCAGTCCAATTTTCATCCCACATGGATTAAGGAGAGTTTTCCCTCCTTGTTCCCAGCTGCCAACAATTTTTTGTTTTGTCTCTCAGCAGGCCCCTGATTATTTTCCAGGTGTCTCAGCACAGTTTCCAGGAGGATCTGCCCATAATTTTGCCAGGAATCTG
This sequence comes from Agelaius tricolor, assembly GCF_023055355.1. Taxonomy (NCBI): domain Eukaryota; kingdom Metazoa; phylum Chordata; class Aves; order Passeriformes; family Icteridae; genus Agelaius; species Agelaius tricolor. Next base: position 94,695,179 of record NW_027269262.1, on the reverse strand, counting down.
TTACCAGGAAAAAAGTTTTCCTGGGGTGCTTGCAAGTGCCACACATAGCAGAAAATCCTGGAATGGGTTGGGTTGGAAGAGACCTTCAAAATCATGGAATTCCACCCCTTTGCCACGGGCAGGGACACCTTGTCCAACCTGACCTTGGACACTTCCAGGGATCAGGGAGCCACAGCTTCTTTGGGAATTCCATTCCAGCCCCTCACCACCCTCACAGCCAAGATTTCCTTCTAAATGTCCCATCTAATCTGGCCCTATTCCAGTTTAAAGCCATTCCCTGTGTCCTGTCCCTCCATCCCTTGTCCCAAGTCCCTCTCCAGCTCTCCTGGAGCCCCTTCAGGCACTGGAAGGGGCTCTGAGGTTTCCCTGGATCCTTCTCTTCTCCAGGCTGGACATTCCCAGCTCTCCCAGCCTGGCTCCAGCCCTTGGAGCATCTCTGTGGCCTCCTCTGGATCTGCTTCAGCAGCTCCACATCCTCCTGAAGCTGATCCCCAGAGCTGGATGCAGAATTCCAGGTGGGATCTCACCTGAGCAGGGCAGAGGGGCAGAATTCCCCTTTTCCTGCTGCCCATGCTGTGGGATAAGCCCAGGACACAGGGAATTTCTGGGATTTATTTTGTGATTTATTTTTCTTTTGTTCCAAAAACCTGGACATTTTTATCTCCCCCATTCCTCCACTCCATCCCAGTGTTTGAACAGGAAGGAAAACGTTTCCTCTGGCTCTTCCCATTTATTTACCCAGCAAAGAAATCCACTGATCAAATACCACATAGATTTTTTTTTCCCAACACCCCATTCCTGCCAGCTTTTCCAGGAAAAAACATGGAAAGGCTGAACAGGATTACCTTTACCAAGCATCAGGCTAGTTTGTTTTTAAATTTAAAGGCAAAATCCCAGCAAATTCAGCTCTAAACTGCTCCAGGCTGGACAATCCACAGTTTTTTCCACCAGCACCAGGCTAAAGATCCAAAGGAATTTTATTCACGCACCACAAATCTTTAATTTTGAAGCAATAACCTTTAGACTTGCAACATAATCCCCCCCCTCCTCCTCCTCATCCTTTAATTTCAAGCTTGATTATTCCTTTTTCCAAAGTTTCATAAGCTTGGAGCACCGGAATGCCGAGAAATCAACTTTATTACTCAGCTGGATTTGTGGGAGGGCAGGAGGGAGGGAAAGTGGCTGCTCCAAAGGACACCCAGAGTGCTGAGCCAGCAAAAAAAGAGCCCCCTCAGTGCATTTCCCTGATAATTAAGATGTGTTTTGCATCCCGTTTTTCCTCACTCCCACTTCCCACAGCTCCAATTCCAACCGAAACCAGGCTGATTTCTGTTGAGCCAGCACATTTCCCTCTGTTGTTTGTTTTTTGTTTTTTTTTTTTTTTTTTTTTTTAATATAGCACATGAGAGGCAGAAATTGGGATTCTGTGGCTTTTTTTCTTTAATTAAATGAGGCACAACAGCGTGGATGGAGCAGTGGGATCTCATCCCCCAGGAAAACACCTTTTTTTTTAATGGATCAACCATTATCCCCTTCTTCCAGGTGCAACAGGAACACTCCATTGATGTTAAATCATTCCAGTTCCAAAGTGAAAAGTTTATTTTATTTTATTTTATTTGGGATAAAAACAATCAACAAGTTAGTAGAATATTCCCAAAAAATTTGTATTTTAAGGCAGATTTATGGGATTTTTAATATTAATGACCCTCTCAGCCTGAAATGTGCTCCAAATATTAAGGGAAAGTGAAATAAACACAAACGATGCTAAAAAAAGTTGTCCTTGGGATAAAATCCCTGTGGATGTGGCACTTGGGGACAAGTGGTGGCCTTGGAAGTGCTGTGGGAATGGTTGGACTCTATCCTGATGGGATTTTCTGAGCTATTTATGATCCTAAAGCTGGATTTCATGGAATGTTTTGGGGTGGATCTTCAGAAACCTCCAGTTCCACCCCCTACCTTGGGCAGGGACTTTTCCCTATCCCAGGTTGCTCCAATCCCCTTCCAACCTGGCCTTGGACACTTCCAGGGATGGGGCAGCCACAGCTTCTCTGGGAATTCCATTCCAGGGCCTCACCACCCTCACAGACAAGAATTCCTTCCCAATATCCCATCCATCCCTGCCCTCTGGCAGTTTGAAGCCATTCCCTGTGTCCTGTCTCTCCATCCCCTGTCCCAAGTCCCTCTCCAGCTCTCCTGGAACCCCTTTAGGAACTGGAAGGGGCTCCAAGGTCTCCCTGGAGCCTTTTCTTTTCCAGGCTGGACATTCCCAGCTCTCATCCTGGCTCCAGAGCAGAAGGGCTCCAAATCTTGGAACATCTGGACTCACTCCAACAGCTCCGTATCCCTTGGATCCACTCACTGGGTTTTCAGACCAGACCTCTGCATTCCAAGCCCAAGCTTAGCCACAAATTCATTCCCATTATCCCATCTGCTCCCATCCTGATTTTTAACAATCTTCCAGCAGCTGAATCTTGGATATCAAGACTCTATTCCTCCCTCAAACCAAATTCCAGAGCCAGGGGGCTGCCCAGGGGATCAGGACTCACCGGAAGAGGTTTTCTGCTCCCGCTCTCATCCTCATTTCCTTGTTGATCTGTTGGTTGATCCGGGCCCGGCGGTGCTGGAGTTTGCTGCGCTGGGTCTGGGCAAAGGGGTCACAGCCCTGCTGAGAGACAAGGGCAGGTTCTCATCCCAAATCCACGTTTTGGGAGTCAAAAAAATCCCATCAATTCCATAAATTGTGCACTTTCAGAGCCCGGAGTCATGGAATGCTTTGGGCTGGGAGGGAGTTTAAAGATCATGGAATTCCACCCCTTGCCATGGGCAGGGACAACTTCTTCTGTCCCAGGTTGCTCCAACCTGGCCTTGGATACTTCCAGGGATGGGGCAGCCAGATTTTCTTTGGGAATTCCATTCCATAACCTCACCACTCTCACAAGGAAGAATTCCTTCCCAGCATCCCATATAATCTCACCCTATTCCAGTTTAAAGCCATTCCCTGTGTCCTGTCCCTCCATCCCTTGTCCCAAGTCCCCCTCCAGCTCTACTGGAGCCCCTTTAGGCAATGGAAGGGGCTCTGAGGTTTCCCTGGATCCTTCCCTTCTCCAGGCTGGACATTCCCAGCTCTCCCAGCCTGGCTCCAGCCCTTGGAGCATCTCCAGGACCTCCTCTGGAATTGCTCCAGCAGCTCCACATCCTCCTGCAGTTGGAACCTAGAGCTGGATGCAGAATTCCAAGTGGAGTATTACCTGAGCAGGGCAGAGGGGCAGAATTCCCCTTTTCCTGCTGCCCACCCTGTGGGATGAGCCTGGGAGAGGGGGAATTTCTGGGATGCGAGCACACATGACCAGGTCACATTGAGTTTCTCACTCCCCAGACCTTCCCCTGCCCCTGGAATAATCATTTTATTCCCCAATCCCACGTGTTGACAGCAGGGTTTTTTTTCCCCTGAGCTCTTCCCAAACTCAGTCCTGAACAGGAATTCCACATCCCCATCCCAGGCTCTGGACACGAGCCAAGATCCCAGGGGGGCTGGAGATGAGCTCAATACGACCCCAAAGCTCAGGAAGAAAGGTGATCCTGAGGCCATCTCCAGGATGTGGAGCACAGGGAGTCAGGAGTTCACGGGGATGCAGGAATGAGGGGCTCACGGCACTAAATTGATTCCATCCTTTCCACGGCTCCGGCTCGGAATTTCTGCAGACAGGGAAAACACTGAATTCCTGACTTCAGGAAATAGCAGCCACCTAATTTCCCTCTGGCTCACAGCGTTATTATGGGATGCCTCAGGGAATGGGGCATCCCCAAATCCAGGGCCATAAGAGCTCTGCCCAAGTGGGGATGATTCCCATTGAAGATTCAGAGGCATGGAATGAGCCTCTGGAAGATCCCTGGATAAAAAAATCCCTGGTTGGGAAAGCACAAAGCTGGGAAGTTTAAGAGCATGGAAAAGTCTGAGCCTGCAAATCATGGGAAGATCAAGATCCCAAAATCATGGAATGGTTTGGGTCGAAAGAGACTTTAAGGATCATCTCATTCCAGGCCCTGCCCTGGCACAGGTTTCCCAGAGAAGTTGTGGATGCCCCTGGAAGTGTTCCAGGCCAGGCTGGATGGGGCTTGGAGCAACCTGGGATAGTGAGAGGTGTCCTTGCCCATGGAATGAGACGATCTTTAATGCCCCTTCCAACATAAACCATTCCACAATTCCATGGAATGCCTGATCACCTCTCCGATGGGACGCGGCAAGGAGGAAATGGAAGATTTTGCATTTCCATGGACTTCAGCTTCCTTAAAATTAATTCCTCATATTCAAAGTCCACTGAGTGCTGCTTCCTTTGGAAAAGGGTCTGGGATTAACAGTGGGATTTTCATTTAAGGGAAAGATTGGAGCTCCTAATTGGTCCCTTGGAGACTGAGGAATCAGAGCGACTCCAGCTGGTCCATAAATCTGTGGGATTAATACTTTACAGGGATCCATGAATTTGATTAAAGGAACAAGCTGGAAGCATAAGATCCAAATTATTCTGGAAATGCAGTGGGATTTGAGGAAAACACCCCAAAAGCTGCATAAATATTGGGTCTGGAATACTCAGGAGCAAATAGGGGAAAGTTTGATCCAGATTTGTCACTTTTAGATTTGTCCTGGGGGAAATCCACCCATCCTGTTGGCTCCCTAGGGAGAAAAACAATCTAGGAATCAGAGGAAAAAGGGAAAAGGATCAGGAAATCAAGCCAAGATGTAAAGAGAAGGTGCTCATTAAAATTTCAAGGTTTAATTTCAAATTTCAAGATGAGATCTCTGAGAGCCTGACAGATCCAGAGACAAATGTATGCAAATATATGCAAATGAGACAGTTCCAGGTTCCCTTCTCTGTGCCTCCAGAGCCACAGAAATCCATGCAAACTCAAGAAGTGGGAAGTTTCTCTTCTCCAACTCCATCTCTTCCTGCAAACTCCAGCACCCTGGAGTCCTTTCCATCTCTGGCAAAGATTTATTTAGAAGCAGCCAGAGGATTTTAAGGGAATTTTTGTGAGGAAAAGGAGCAAAAACCACCTGGAGACACAGGGAAGAGGCCTGAGAAGTGCAGGTGGGATGATGGAAAAGACACAAGTAGAAGGATTATCCAAACCCAAAATAAAGATTTTTGTCTGGAGGGAAAACAGGAAAGTAATGAAGGAAAGAAAGGAGTGGGATGCAGAAGACACTGGGATGGCTCCAGCAGATATTCCAAGAGGGTTAAAACCTCTTGCCTGCAGGAGCCATGAAAGGATTTAGCAAATTGGTTTGACTTCTCCTGCTGGGAAGCACTAAAGCTGTTTGCAGAGCTGAGAGGTTTTTTTCCTCTCTTCTCCATCAGATTTAATGGGATGAGTTCTCAATCCCTATCCAGGCTCCTAAGCCAGCAGCAAAAAGGTGCTGGAAAACCAGGAGCCCCTGATATAAACCCAAAGCCTTGCGAGGTTAAGTCAGGAATTCAAGGATTTCTCGTGATCTCCACACATTTTGCTTTCCTCTACATTTATGAGGCTGGAAAAGTGCAGGAATATGAGATTGCTGCACACCTTCCCTCAAGAGGCTTTGCCTCGATCCCAAAAAATCATCCCTGGCTTGCATGGATCAATAGAAACATCATTCCATGAGGAACAACCAAGCCCCATCTGCAGGAGCTCCTGGAGCATCACAGGAATGTTGTAATTCCACAAATCTTAGAGTAAGGAGGAAATATGGCTCCAGGAAAGCACAAAAGGCCATCTTCAAATCCAAATATAAACGAGGAAAATAAGGAGTCAAGTGAAGAGCATTCCACCTTCTAACAGTTCAAAGGATCCCAAAGCTTTTCCTGTCAGAGTTCCAGCCGAAAACTAAAAACCACAGAATGAGTTTCCAGGGATTTAAACATGACTTACATAAAGGGGGAAAAAAAATCCCACCAAAATCCCACTGTTGGGTTCCAAAAGGGATTTTCCTCACTGAATTCTTTGCTCAAGCTCTCAAGGTCACCCCTGTAAGGTCAGAAGAAAGAGAGGCTCTTTCATCCAGGCTTTGGGGTGCACCTGGGGACACCTGGAAAAGGGAATTTGGGGGGTTTAAGAAGGGGCTCTGGAGATAATCAGACTTTTCCTTCCTGGTTTAAAGGTTTTTAAGGAAGAATGAGCACAGAACTCTTCCATAAATTGTGGAGGAGCCATGGAACAGCGGCTTTTGTTTGTACACAGGGAATGATGGATCAGACATCCATGAAAATGAGTGAGGTGTGGCCAGCCCTGCTGTTTATCACCTGTGACAAAGCAAGATTAGGGACAAACACTGGACTCTGTGATCCCAACAGAGTCCATTCCAACCCATATCTAATGATTTTATTGGAATAAGGCTCTTTAGGCCCAGAAAAATCAGGGGAAATCCCTCACACCGAAGTGACAATGGAACCAAAAATCCTCATCCAGGCTCTCCACATGAGGGGGAAAAAAAGATTCCCTAGGACCCTTTCCAGAGCAGAATCAAGCTCTCCTTTGAGGGAGGGCAAAGATTCCCCAGCCTTATCTTTGCAGGGAACATTTGGAATTACTCAAGGGCTTTTGTCACTTCCAGCCACCTCTCCCAGTTCCAGAGGGCCCATCCAGGATGGCAATTAGGGAATGTTTACTCAGGGTGGACTTTGAACTTTGCACCCCCAGGAGATGAAGCCTTGGGTGACAGCCACACCCTGAGAGTGATTTGTGACCTCAGTGACAAAGACAAGGCACCTGGGACACACTGAATCACCTGCAGGAAGATGTGGAGGCCAGTAATTCCATGACAAAGGGATTGTCTCTGCTCCTTTGTAGCTGGAAGCAACAGAGAAGAAACAAAACTGGAGGATATTAAGTGAAACGTGGGATGGGAAAAGGGGATCCTTGGAAGTGCTGTTAAAGTTTCAAGGAAGAGAGAAATGGAGATGCAGATCCAGCTCCTGAAGAACTAGCACAGATCAGGAACGTGCTGGTAAAATCCAGGCATGGATCTCTCCAAAGAAATGAGGAAGGGGTTGGTAACTGGGAGTTAGAGCCCCAGCAGGAATTGTAGGAAAAGCTCCTGGAGATACTGGGAGAACCTGGCTGGATCCCACAGGCTGCTCCACAGCTCAGCTGCCCAAGAACGGACCAAGCTGGGCCACGTCCAAGACCAGTTTTGGCCACAAAGGAGTCACCACCAGGATTCCTCCCAGTTAGGGAAGCCGGGGAATGCCCAGAGAGAAACTGAGGAAGTTTAATTTGAGCGGAGACTCGAGACATCCATAATGTGGGAAGAGGAGTCATCAACTGGTGCTGAGCTCAGCTCCACAGCCAGCCCCACCTCCAGGAGACACCTTCCTGCTCCCAAGGACAGGGAATGAAGGAGAGCAGGACTCCAGCCAGTCTGGATCGCTGCCGTGGGTGTGGGCAAACACACTGAGACCCTTTCGTGCCAGGGAAAGGGATATTGAGGGGATGATGGAAAGGTTTGGGTTGGAAGAGACCTTCAAAATCACAGAATTCCACCCCCTGCCATGGGCAGGGACACCTTCCACTATCCCAGGCTTCTCCAAGCCCCTTCCAACCTGGCCTTGGATACTTCCAGGGATGGGGCAGCCACAGCTTCTCTGGAAATTCCATTCCAGCCCCTCATCACCCTCACAGCCAAGATTTCCTTCCCAATGTCCCATCTAATCTGGCCCTATTCCAGTTTAAAGCCATTCCCTGTGTCCTGTCACTCCATCCCATGTTCCAAGTCCCTTTCCAGCTCTCCTGGAGCCCCTTCAGGCACTGGAAGAGGCTCTGAGGTCTCCCTAGATCCTTCTCCAGGCTGGACATTCCCAGCTCTCCCAGCCTGGAGCATCTCCATGGCTTCCTCTGGATCTGCTCCAGCAGCTCCAGGTCCTCCTGTTGTTGGAGCCCAAAGCTGGACCACGATCCATGATCCCAACCCCATCCAATGGGCCCATGGTCTGTGGCTTCAACCTCAACCCCATAAATTTCTCCCACTAAACACCTACATCCTGCTCCAAAAAAAAATTAAATAAATCAGGGATTTATTTCCATGCCCTCTCAGCAGCACCAGCGCTTCCTTACACAGAGTTTTTCCTCCAAACAGGAAGCTCCCAAGTGCACAGATGATTCCAGGCTGGAATAGGATAACTCTGAGCACCTGTTTTAATGCCAGAACCGCGCTGGTCTTTAAAGGATTTTCACAGAGCCGCAGCTGTCAGCTGGAATTTTTATTCCTCTTTGGAATCCACAAGTTTTTAAGTCAGGCCAGCACAGGCGAAGTGGCCAAGTGACCCTGCTTTAGCCACATTATCCCGTGGGACAGAGAGGAAAACAAAAGCCAGGGAAGCACTCCACACACAAAAACAGGCTTGGAAATCCTCCTTTTTTTTCCCCCCCAGGGTTATCCAGAATTTCCTTCCTTTTTTCTTTCCAGCCAGAAGCATTTATGAAATTAATATGAGCAGTTATAAGGCAAGCAGGAAGTGACAGCAAGTGGGTTTTTACTCCCTGAAAATCCATTTAGATAGGAGAATTCCCTGTCATGGAATTAATCTCATGGAGCACCCTGGCTCCGAGCTGGGTTTCTGTGGGAGACAGGAGCAGCTAAAACCTCTAAAACCTTTTATTGAGAATATGGTTACATCACAGAGCCTTTGAACAAATGAGGGGAGGATTAAGGTTTTAAATTTCCCAAGTGGCCTCACTGGTGGTTCATGCAGTCAGCAAGAGGAAGGAAAAAATAAAGCCAGGGGTGGGAATAAAAATCTGGGGGATTGGGGGTTTTTAAACAGCACAAACTGCAGTTAAAAATTGAATTTTAGGAGAGTGAAAATGCTCTGAGGAGGTGGGGGAAGCAGAGAGTCAGGGCAAGGTGCCAGCAGGAAACAGGTGGATTAAGTCTTCACTCCTAGGACAGAAAACTTGGCAAAAAAAAAAAAAAATAAAAGGATTAAAAATCATTTTTTCAGCAGCATTCAGGATCCCCTGCAAGGCAGAAAATATGGATCCACGCTCCTGATGTTGTCAGGGTGATAAAACCAGCAGGAAAAGATTGTATTGATAATTTCTTTCAAATAACAATAACAAAAATAAAGTAATAGAGCTCATCAGGTGTTCTGCTGCTTTAATTAAAAAATAATCATATTATGACAGAGGCTGCTGAGGCCCTGCCCAGTTCTCCCTCCGAAGCTTGGCAATATTTTCCATGTTTTTCTTTGTGCTCCGGACCCAAAAAAGAACAAATTGGGAAAAAAGTCCCAAATCCCTCCTGTTAATCTTCCCTCACGAGCAGCACCTGCTCTTTAGACAAGGCCCCGAATTAAACCCCGACCTGGTTTAAGGTTGCAACCTCTTGAGCTGCAGCCCAGGCTCAAGTGACTCCAGATCAGATTGATCCAGGGGAAAAAAAATGAAAAAAAAACCAAAACAAACCCTTGCAGAGCTTGGCTGAGTTTTGCTTTCTTGATTATTTGGGATTTTTTTTAGGGGTGTTTTAAGTTTTGGGACTTTTTGCAAGAAGGGCCCAGATTATGGAGTGCACTCGCTGCTGGTTTATCCTGCTGGATCTCATTGGGCAAAACTAATGGGAAAAAACGCTTATATAGACCCAAAAATTAATGTTTTCCATGTTTCCTTGCTCCCTAAATCCTCTCTGACCTCAAGAAATGAGGGGCTGGTGGAAGCCTGAGGGCAATTCCCACTGATTCCATCCCAAATGTTGGTAATTAAACAATACCAGAGGAGCGATCAGCACATCCTGAACTTCCCTGGGAGTGCCTGGCTGGATCAGCTTCCTATGGGCAAGAAGGAAGAAAAACCCCAAAACCTCAGGGAATGAGGTGAAAAGCAGGTGCTGGGAAGCTTGGGGATGGAGCCAGCAGAAAAGAGGGGATTCAGGAGCAGAATTTTAGGGATGAGGAGCTGGGAGGGCATTGTTTAGGGCTGTTCATGGGGCAGCAACACCACTTCCACCCCTGGCAGGGTTGGATATCCCTGTGCCCCCATCCATGGGCACAGCCATCCCTATGGATGGGACAGGGATATGGGGCCATCCTCACCTTCCGTGTGCTGCCGCTCTTCGGGCCGTGCAGGAGGACAAGGCCACCGTCCCTGTCCCCATCCGGGCTCTCCTCCTCGGGGGGCATCATCTCCAGGGATGCAACATCCACAGGCTGGGAATGGGGGCCTGGAGCTGGGGGGCTCCTGCTTGCGCTCACAGCGGGGTCTGGGGGCTCGGTGACCCCTCCTTTAGTCCCACCGGGGTCCAGATCCCAGCCCTGTCCTATCTAGGGGCTTAAACCCCTCCTAACCCCGGCTCTGTTCTGTTGCAAAGCCCCCTGCACTCAACATCTGGCCAGATGTGAGCCCACAGCTTCCCTCTGAGCAGAAATAATTTAGGGAAAAGAGGGGACGCAAACCCCCTTTGTAAAGCTACCCCGGGCAGGGGGATGGTTAAATCCCACCAGACCCTAAATGGGGGATGTTTAAACCCCCCCAAAACCCGCTTGGAAGAGCTGCTCTGGATAAGGGAAAGAGGGAGTTTAAACCCCCCAAACTCCCCTAAATAGGGGGGTGTTTCAACCCCTACAAACTTCCCCTATAAGAGTTACTCTAAATGGGATGGGGGGGGGTTTAAACAGAGAGACTCGGAGTAGGGAGGGAGCCAAACTCTCTTAAAATCCTTTTACAGGGCTGCCTCAAATAGGGGCGAACCCCCCAAACTCCCTTTTAGAACTATCCTAAATGGGGGGGGGGGGGGGGGGGGGGAAGGGAAGTTTAAACCCTCCCAAAACCCCTTTTCAGAACTACCCTAAACACGCCGCGTTCAAACCCACCTTGTACAGCGACCCCAGATGGGGCGAGGGGTTAAACCCCCCCTCCCCTCACAGCCTAAACACCCCCAAAATCCCCCTCCCAAAGATGCTCCAGCCGAGTGGACCCCCCCAAAACCTCCTTCCAGAGCCAAACCACAACTCCACAGCCCTTCTCCGCCCAGACCCCACCCCGGAGTGCCCCGGGACCCTCCGGCCGTGCCCCCGCTCACCCCCGGTGCCCCCTCAGGCCCCGCCAGCCCCGCAGCGATCGCGGCGGCTCCGCCGAGCGCGGGGCATAAGGAGGGCGGAGGGGCGGGGGCTTAACTGCCACATAACCAATGAGAGTGCCGCATGGCATTGATAGACAGTAGCGCTGCCCAATAGATGTGCGGAATTGGGGGAGGCGTTGGGGGGGAGGAGCGGAGGGGCCGTTGCCCGTGGCAACGGTGGGAATTAGAACGCGGTTGACGTCACGGGAGGCGGGGTTCTAAGCCCCGCCCACAGGCGCGGCTGGAGTCGGGCCACCCCTCACGGCTCCACAGCTGGGTGGGCTCCGATCCCGGGCCGGACACATCTGGAGGATCCCAGCTGAAAAAAAGGGGCACGTTCAGCATCCCGACCACATCTGGACGGCCCCGACTCCAGCCAGACGATTCCAGCCGCGTCTGGGCCTGTCCCCACTCGCTGCCTCACATCTGGGTGCTTGTGTGTTCCTACCCCGGTCACATCTGGATTACCCCGCCTACCACAGGGAGCCCCCGCGCCCATCCCAACCACATCTGGGCTGGTCAACTTCTGTTCTCCGCCATCCCCTGGCCACATCTGGGCGGTCCCTCCCTCATATTGCCCCTGCAACCCCTGCACCCTCCTCCCCCTGGTTCCCCCCCATCTTTTCCTCAACATCTGGGCTGCTGTGCCCTTGCCCTGTTGCTAGCTGGTCCTGTATGAACCATAGTTTAATAGGAAATATAACGAAAAAAAAATTAAGAAATAAAATCAAATCCACTTTATTCCTTTTTGCAGGCAAATCCTGCCCCGTATTCCTGCTCTGAAACTTTGTCGCCGACCACAAGAAGGTCCCTGAGTCTTTACGTGGGCCACAATGAAATTAGTGAGTGGTAAATCCCATTTATATCAATGGGACACAGGGAATTCTGTGCAGATCCAGCTGCTTATTGGGTGGGAAATGTTAGCCCAGGATACACTAAATATTTTATAGGGTGTTGATTTATTTTATAACTGCATTTATTAAGCCCGTTCTGCCTTTCCCAGTTATTTTTTCTAATCAGGGCTTCAAGGGCTGTGTGGTCCCAGGGAAGGGCTTCTCTCCCTCCAGGATTTTCCAATCCAAAAGGAACAGCTGTAGTAGAAAGCTGGAATTACTGATTAATCTGGAATGTTTCATGGATGCATCCCTCAACAGCTGCTGTGGTGTCACCAAACAGTGCAGGGATCCTATTCCACTCTGGTTTTCCCTAAGGATAAGCCAAACCCACTTTGTGCTCCAATTTTCCCAAGCAGAGCTCCAGACGGATCTCCCATTCCAATTCCAAGTCAATTTCCCGTTACAAAGAGCATTTAGGAAGGGAAAATCCATAAAAATACACAAAAACTCTGTTTAATTTTTAATGGATTTATCCCAGGTTGTGCTTGGGTGGGATTGAGGAGCAAACTGGAGCTGCTCCAGGCTAGGACAGGTTTTTCCCAGCTCACATCCCTGCAAAACCCATCGTGGACATGGGAAACATAGGAGAAAGCTGAGAAAATCTTATGGAACCCAGGGAAAACGGGAGAAATTCAAACCCAAGCTGTCCTTGGAAGGAGGCGGACAAGGGCGAACAAGCCCTGGCTTGAATTTGTCCTTCCCTGCTCCCTTCCCCGGGGCTGGCTCCCATCCCTGGACAGCCTCCACTCATCCAGCCAGAAAGGTGGCTTGGATGTGTTTTTCCTGGGATGGCGCAACAGGGATCAAAGAGGCTTTCCCAGATCCAGCCCTTCCTCCGGGGGTTTCCGCTCCCGGCCGCGAACCGGGTGGGACCTTCCCAAGGGAATGTGGGGTCCCCCCTCCTCATCCTGGCTGGGGATTCCACATGGAGCAGTGCCCTTCATTGACCCAAACCCCTGAGTTTTCCTGCAATTATGGGATTGGTTTGGGTTGGAATGGGGTTGAAAGGTCATCCAGTACAGAGGGCAGGGAGACCTTCCACTGGAACAGGTTGATCCAAATCCTTGGATGTTTCCAGGGATGGGGCAGCCACAGCTTCTCTGGGAATTCCATTTCAGCCCCTCACCACCCTCACAGCCAAAAATTCCTTCTAAAAATCCCATCTAATCTCACCCCATTCCAGTTTAAAGCTCTTCCCCTTGTCCTGTCCCTCCATCAGTTGTCCCAAGTTCCTCTCCAGCTCTCCTGGAGCCCCTTTAGGCACTGGAAGGAGCTCTGAGCTCTCCCTAGATCCTTCTTTTCTCCCCTAATTCGGGGAAAGCTTTTGCCCATTATCCCAATTGCCCATCCCATTCCCAGGTGTGCTGCTCACACCTGGTTTGGGGTGGATGAGGACTTTGGGAGGCTCAGCTGGGATGAGGTTCCTGATGACATCAGGGGTGGGTTGGAAGCAATGGGCTCATCCCATGAAAAGGACTGGAGAGGGGTGGGATGGGTTTCAGAATGAGGGTTCTGGGCAGCAGGACCCAGTGGGGTCTGGGCTTTGTGCCCAGACTCCTCTACATCCAACCATGGAGCTCTGATGGATGAGAGGCAGCTGAGAAAAGTTGGATTTGGGGATTAATTTAATTATGTAATTGAAGAGGAAGTGTCTCCTGTCAAGTAGGTTGTTCCTGATTATTTTTAAATCCATGTTTTTTCCCCCCATTCTCCACCTGAGTGGTCCAAAGTATTTCCCTGCTTCCCAGGTCTCATTGCTGAGGAGTTGCTGGTTGAGGGACATTCCCCAAATTCAGCTTTTGGGCTAAAACTTCATTTCCCAGGGTGCATCCTGGGCTGGGAGCCTCCAATCAGGCTGAGGGAGACTTTTAAGGAGTTTCCTGGGAGAGGGGGGACTTCCCTTAGGGAAGTAGGTGGGTGAGGAGTGAGGTTGTCTCCAGGCTGGCTGGGATTGGGAATGTTCTCCTGTACCAACTGAGCTTCATCCCAACTGCAGCTGCAAGTGCTCTTGGCACAGCAAAGCCTGGTAAAATATGGAGTTTTTCCAAGTGTTTTCTACTCCCAGAAAAATTTTCAGGGTGTTTCAGACTGGTTTTCACTTACCTCCTTGAGAAATCCTGTTGGTTTTTGTTTCTTTTTCCTCAATGTGGAGGTTTTTCATGGATGGGGACCAGGAATATGACCTGTATTCCTTACATCCTCTTGAGTTTCTAGGGATAACAGGGATTTGAGAGTCTGGCTGCTCCATGAGAAGAGGGGAGGGGAGAGGTGGTGGTGGGGAGTCAATATCTCAATTTACCCCATTTCTCTGCTGTGCTTAATTATTATTAATTGTGGTGGTGGAAGATGTGAATTCCTGAACTGTTTTCCTGAAATTTTAGGGAATTCCCTTTTTTTTCCTTTTATTGCCTTTTATTTTGCTATCTCCAACAGAAGTTCAGGGATTGAGCTAAAGGATTTTCCTTCTTTTTATCAACATGGGTCCTGATTAAAGCTAAGCTTGACCCTGTGGGCTCCAAACTTTGGGATTGAGCTGTTGGGGTTTCCTTGGAGGTCAAAACTGGGGGTGGCACCAACCCTGTGCTGTTTCCATCTCATTCCAGTGACCATCCTTGGATTCTCTGCCTTAGCACTCCCAAGAGATTGTGAATGACGGAGCCATGGGGGTGTCAAAAGCCAGCGAGGTGAAGAGCAGCAGCAGGTGGGTACCGTGGAGCATGGCAGGGAATTCTGGGGGGCTCCAGCTTTGTTATCCCAGTGGTTTTCCTGGGAATTCTCTGCTCAAGTGGAGAAATTCCTCCAGAATTCCTTTTGGGAAGCAATTTTTGGTGCTGCTGGGCAGAAGGGTTAGGAAGTACGGCATCACGCCATGGTTTGTGGTTACCATCAAGGGGCTGGTTTCAGTGGGATCAATTCTTCCTTATCCCAGGAAGCGAAAGAATGACTTGGGAAAGGAGCAGGACAAGCCAAAGGAGCTGGAATGCACAGTGAAGGTACCACACCCCTCTCTGTGCTTTGGGGTGGCCCTTGTAATTATCCCAAAAAATCTGTGGGATTCAAACTCATGGCCTCAACTTCCTTTTCCTTGATCCCGCTCTATTCTGGTGCGAAGCCTTCCACCGTAAAAGGGAAGAAGAAAGAAAAATCAAAAGCCAAGGAAAAGCCTCTGCAGGAGAACATCATCAGCAGGTCAGTCTTTGGAATGGGCTTTTCCATCTGGGATATCCCAGAGTTGTGCTTGGGAATGCCATGCCCAGCTCTGCTTCCCTTGTGTGGCTTTGATTATCAAAAGGAGTTTTTAATAGGGAAAAATAAAGGGCATGGAGGGATGGGAAAAGGGGAATCACCTTAAGCTGAAGGATGGAAGGTTTAGATTGGGTATTGGGAAGGAATTCTTCCCTGGGAGGGTGGTGAGCCCCTGGCAGGTGTTTCCCAAAGAAGCCTTGCCTCCCTCCTGCCTGGAAGTGTCCAAGACCAGGTTGGATGGAGCGTGGAAAAACCTGGAATAGCGGAAGGTGTCCCTACCCATGGAAGCAGCTTGGAACAACATGATCCCTTCCAACCCAAACCATTCCATGATCCTAAAATATGTGCGTGTCCCTTCTCTGTCGCGTTTCTGGCCAAGAAGCTCCCTGGAGCAGGAGGCTGCGGATGGGAAAGGCCTTGACTCCAGCCTATGGAATGGGATCCAAGCCGAGGAGGGAGCTGCGCCCGGGTCGGTACGTGGTGGTCCCTGTGCTGAAGGGCTGGGAAGCATTCCCATGGTTTGTTCCCAAGGGAATTGGGAGGGTTCTGTCTTGTGGTTTGGTGCAAGCCCCTGGAAGGAGCTTTTGAGCATCTGGAATTAAATTAAGGAGTAAATTTCCTGGTTTTGGGGTTGAATACATCACATTTTGGTGGCACCTGTGGGGAGCACCAGGATATGGGTGACCCTCACTTCCTAAGCAGGAGGTTGGGATTGGGAATCCCTTCCTCAGGATTTGGTTTTCACTGCTTTCCTTGGAAGTGTCCAAGGCCAGGTTGGTTGAATGGGGCTTGGAGCAACCTGGGATGGTGGAAGGTGGGGGTCAAATGAGATGACATTTAAGATCCTTTCCAACCCAAACCATTCCATGATCCCTTGCTGGTGCTGGAGAACACAAATCCCCACTATATTTTGCTTTTCCTCTGTTAATTTGTCCTCTTGGTGTGTAAGCCCAGCAGGGATGCTTTTCCTTTTTCCCTTTTTCCATCCCTCTCACAAACAAGATCCCAAATGTCCCCAGACTTTCCTGGATGGATCAAATTCAAGGAGCAGCCTTGAAACCCCCCAAGGGTGCCTTTGGTCCTGGCATTCCCAGTATAACCATCAGGCATTTTCAGGCAGGAATGACTTTGGAAGGTCAAGGCTCCTCCTGAGTTTCCCAACAGGGTTTCTGAAGGATTGTGAATCTAAGAGCAGGCGTGTTCCCAGGGAATGAAAGTTTATGTGGACCTAACCAACCTGTAATTAACTCAGGGTTTTATTTTCCCCTTAATGAGTTCACCCAGCAGCTTTCAGGAGAAATCCCTGTGTGGTTTTGGCTTCCCTTGAAAGCCTTGGGAAGAGAAACTTGGGGAAGTCGGGATTTAGAGTGAGAACCTCGGAGCTTGGCAAGGCCTGGATGAGGCTGGGAAGAGTTTTGGGATGTTTTGTGTGGTCAGGAGCAGGAGAAGGTGGTTCCAGCTTGGAAAACGAGTGTAAAACCAGTGGGATGGGATTTCTGGTGGCCTCCAAGGGACAGAATTTAGGGCTCTTTGTCCTCTACAAGCTCAGTTTCTTTTAGGCTCCCATTTATATTTTGATGTTTTTTTTTCTGTTCTCCGAGATTTCTGGTGGCCTCCATGGGTCACATTTTAGGGCTCTGTGTCCCCTCTGAGCTTGTTTAGCTTTTTAAAATTTCTTATAGATCCCCATTTTCCCTATATTTTGAATTTTTTTTTCTTTTCTCCAGGATTTCTGGTGGCCTCCATGGGTCAGATTTTAGGATTTCTTTGTGTCCTCTCTGAGCTCATTTTCTTTTGGCTCCTATTCTCATTTTCCATATATTTTGGTTTTTTTTTTCCTTTCTTTAGGATTTTTAGTGGCCTCCAGGAGTCAGATTTTAAGGATCTGTTTGTGTCCCTTCTGAGCTCATTTTCTTTTATCTCCTATCCTCATTTTCTCTATTTTTTTCCTTTTTTCTTGCTTTCTGCTCATCCTTATTGTATTTCCCACCCCGTGGCTTTGCTCCCCACCTCTCTTTCCCTCTTGCCATCTGCTGCAAGGGTGATTTCATCTTCCAAGCACCTGGAATTTGATCCATCTTTATTTTGGAGCCCTCCCATCCCTTCTGTTCCCTGGATTGCTCTCCCAGCAGTGCTTCCCATAAGCAGGTGGTTGAGGAGGGCTGGGAGTTTTCCTGTATTTACCCATAAAATTCTTTTATTGTGCTGTTGGAAGGAAACCAGGGATTTCCTAACCACGTTAAACCTCAAAACTTGGGAAAACCTGGTATTTTGGATTCCAGGATTCCAGCCAAGGGGGCTGAGGGAGGGAATAGTGCTGGTTTGGGGGTGATGCTGCTTTGGGATACCTTTACCAGAGAACCTTTCCCAAATCCTTGGTATTTTCCAGGAGGAGACCAAAGCAACCTCCCATCAAGGGCCAGCAGTGGGGCTGGAAGGCTCTTCCAGGTGAGTTGGGTCATTTTTGGGATTATTTTGTCTTCTAAGGAACTGGAATTTTGTCCTTTTTCTTCTCCTCCCTGTGGAGCTGCACAATCCCGGTTTTCCCTGCTGGATCACTGGTGCTTTCCTGGAGCAGCTTCTCCACATCCTGGTGTTTTCAATGACTTTAAAGCTTTCCAAAACCAATCCCAAGTGGAATTTGAGGCTTAATCCTGGGATTTCAGGGTGGAGAGGGAAGTTCCAGCCCCATCCACCCTCCCCGGTCAACAGGGTGTGATCGCTCAGGTGCACATTCCTACATAAATTTGGGGAAGTCCTGGTGGCAACAACAACCACCCTCCCAAATCCAGGGAGAAGGCTGTTCTTTCCCTCTAGATCCTGGCAGAGATAGGAAGCAGAATTCTCTAAAGCTGGTCAATCCTCTCTGCCTCATAAAAATTCCCAGTGAGAGGCCTCTAATAAAGCCTTGGGAGGAAGGAGCTGATCCCAAAAGGTGCTGGAATTTTGCCTTCTGAGTCATGGATCTGCCCCCTGCCAATGGGATTGGAGGGGCTGAGCGTGTTTTGCAGGATGCTTTTCCCTAAGGAGTTTAGTGGGATTGTGTAACAGTGAGGAAAAAAGCATCTGGCTCCTGTTTTTTGGGGTTTTTTTTTGAGGAACTTGTTTCCATCCCAAGCCAGCTCGAAGGTTTTCCTTGCTTTGATGTCCCACAGCCTGGTAATTAATTATCTGCCTAGATTGATTTATGGAAAGGGGCCAAAATTCACACTTTCTGTTGCAGAAATTTTGGTTACAAGCAGGAATTGTGGCTCTTCTCTATTTGGAAGTCCAGGAAAAGCAATCATTATCCTGCTTGGGAGGAGGAAACTGGATTTTCACCTCTTTTTTGGGAAGGATCAGGGCAGCTGGCTGTGCTTCCTAAGGGTTCCTGCTGCAGGATCCAGGAGCTGGGGAAAGCAGGGAATGGATCTGATCTGTGGCTTGAGCTTAGCTCCAGGCTTAGCTAGGATGGACCAGAGGATTTGTTTGGGGGGTGACAATGACCCAGGAGGGAAAGGGACGCCATCACCTCAACATTAAACTCATGGAATTCTTAGGGATGGAAAAAATATCCAAGGTCACCATTAAACCATGTCCTAAAGCACCACATCCACAGGTTTTTGGAACACTTCCAGGGATGGTGATCCCACCTGGACGGCCTCTTCCAGTGCTTGACCACCCTTTCAATGAGGATTTTTTTCATAATACCCCACCTAAATCCACCCCTTGGAGTTTTAGGCTCAGCCTAGGAGACATGAGCTTGGTTTAGGCTGTGCTGCTGTTTCTTCATTCTTATTTTGCTTGATTTTTCTGGAGTTCGAACACCTTGAAGACTCACGATTCCCTGCCTGGCTCCAAGAAGCCTTGGGAGAAATTATAGGGGCAGGTTGGTGCTTTATAAGGGTTGCAAATCCCACAGAATTCCCAAAGATTCATCTGAGCTCTCTGCTGAGCAGGGAAACACTCCTGGATTCCTCACCCATATGGATGGTGGAGATCATGGTCCTGGACAATCTTTGTCCTGTTGTATTGATGAGGCTCCTTCCCTGCCCATTCCCCACTGGAATCATCCCCACAGTCCCAGGAATTGTGTCCCATCTGTCTCCTTTTCCAGAGTGTCCGTGATTGGCCTGATCCTTTCCTTTCTGCTATTGGTGTTGCCAAACCTTTTCTCCTGAGGTTTCTTTGGGAATATTTCCTTAGGACCTTGCCTGTTTTGTCTGGAGACCTTGTGGTTCTGCTCCTTTGAGCTTCCCTCATCCCATAAAATCCAGCCTGGGGTCATTCCCTGCTGTCTCAGGATATCTCCATCCGCGGTGCTGCCGTGGTTGGAGGGAATTGAGGGAGCAATTTCCTAATTTGGGATGGAAAAAGGGAATACTAGTGGTGAGAGTTTGCTGTGATGTCATTGTAGGTCCCAGGACCAATCCCAGAGAGCAGGACCTGCAGTGGGAGAGCAGCACTTGGAGACCCAGAATGGAATTGGGGTAGGAAAACTGGGGGGAATGTCACCCCCTGGACCTAATCCTGCTTCTCCACCATTCACTGGGGATTTGGGATAACCTCTCCTTTCCCAACATCTCTTCCCTTTTATTCCTGCTTCCCACAGGTCCCAAGTGAAGGTGTTGCTGGTGGGGTTGCATCCCCCTCTGGAGATCCTTTGGAGGGGGATGTGGGGCTCCCAGCTGTGAGGGAGAGTGAGGAGAAGGAGCTGGATCCCCCTGTCCCGCAGCAGGAAGAGGATTCCCAAGCCCCAGAAAGAAAAAGAGGGAAGAAACAAGAGGAAAACAAGCAGGAAAAGGGATTGAAGAGAAAAGGAGGGAAGAAACATGAGGAAAACAAGAAGGAAAAGGGATTGAAGAGAAAAGGAGGGAAGAAACATGAGGAAAACAAGCAGGAAATGAGATTGAAGAGAAAAAGAGGGAGGAAGGAAAAATCTGAGGATTTGATGGATGGCATTGAGGAGGAGGAGGAGGGGGATGAAGGCAGGAATTGGGAAGGGGGACAGGGAAGAGCCAAAAGACAGAGAAGCAACAGCAGCCAAGGATGGGATGAAGGGAAAAGAAAGCGGGAGAAAGGGAAAGCAAAGAAGCCCAGCAGGGGGAGAGTGAAGGGGGTGGAAAAGGTGGGGAAGAGGAAAATGAAGAAGGAAAAATTGCTGAAAGAGGAGCAAGAGATGGAGAAAGATGAGGAAGGGGAGAAAGGAGTGGGAAGTGAGGAGGAGGAGGAGGAGGAGAGGGTGGGAAAGGGAGCTGGAAATGGGAGAGGAGTAGAAAAGGAGGAAGAAGTGGATGAGAAAGGGGAGGAAGGATTGGGAGAGGCCAGGAGTGCAGGGATGGGACAGGAGGGGAAGGAGGACAAGGATGAAGGGAAGGGAGATACTGAAGTGGAAGAGAAAAAGAAGAAAAAGAAGAAGAAAAAGCCAGAGGGGGAAACAAAAGAGATGGAGAAAAAGAGTGAAGAGGAAGAAACCCCAGGGAAAAGTGGGAAAAGGAAATCTAAGGAAGGAGAAGAAAAGAAAGAAGAAGAAAAGAACAATAAAAAACCTAAAAAACAGAAGGAAGAAGAAAAAGAGGCGGAAAACAAATGGAAATGGTAAATTCCAGCGTGCCTTTGGCAGGTCTAACCCCGGGACTGGGTTTAAAACCCTGGGATTTTAATTTTATTTTGTGGGGCAAAACAGTGAAAATTCCTATTTTTGGCTGTTTTCCTATATTCCCTTGAGCCTTGAACTTGCCACTCTTGGAAATGGGTGAGAGATCAGGGAAGGTCCTGAATGCACAGCAGGATTTGTATCATAATTATCTTTATTTTAAAATTTGTTTATAATATTTATTTCTCCTCCAATGATTTTCTTGGTGTCCATCCTGGGAAGGGAGAAACTCATAATTATTGGAAGGGAATAAAAATAATAAGTCCAAGACAGCAGCACCTCTATCAGGGAGCTGTAGAGGGCTGAATCCCTTCCCCACTTCCTTGTCCAGCAGATTTGGGATGATCCAGGCAGGTATTTTATAGGAAAATATGTGGAATGTGGCTGCTGGATGCTGGATTATTTTTTGGAAGCGCGACTTCAGCCACTTGGTGTCTCTCTCTCCCAGATCTCCCCAAGATCTGGGACAGAGCAGGAGAATTTTTGGGATGCTTTTTGGGAGCCTGTGGCAAACCCTGGTCTGGGAGGAGCCGTTATCCCAGACAGGGATATCCATGGATGCCTGGAGCTTTGAGGTGGCCCTTGAAGGATCCAGGGTGATGTGAAAAATAGGATTTTATATATTTTTTCCTAATCGATGCCTTGTTTGGAATGGCTGGATCCTGGCATGGAGACTGGTACGTGGGAATTCAATCCCAAAAAAATTATCCACAACCACATTTCCCATGAGGAGATTCCCATGTGTCACCCTCCTTGGCCTCTGGATGGGCTCAGGGGGGCTGTGCAAGGTGAGTGTGGGGGATGCTCTGCAGGGATTTGTGATTCCAGAATTTTGGGAAGAGAGATGATCACAAAATGATCCTGACACTGCCTTTCTCCGATGCTCTAAGCCCAAATTCTTGGAGTTTGTTGGTTTTCCTTGACTATTTAATTTCCTCTGTTTGTACGGCAAAATGCACCTTTGGACACCATGGATTTATTCCACTCTGCTTCCCGTGGGGAAGAAAAAAATTTCACAAATAACTTCTGGGGCATTGCTGAGCGAGAAACAGGAATTTTGCTTTCTCTGTGTGGAATCTTGCTGTGTTTTCCTAGAAATCCTTGGCTTTTCTTTTCCTGGAGATGCTGGGATTAAGGGGCCAGTGCTGGCCTAGCTGTGGGACAGAGATCCTTGCCTGTCCCCTGCTGTCACCAGTGCTCTTCCTCTGACCCTAACCTGTGGTTTCATCCCTCTTTTTAGCGTCCTGCTCCTGATTTTCCGGTTGGATTTTTGGACATCATTATTATTTTTTTTAATTTTCAAATTTAATTTTACTGGAATTTTTGTTGCTGTTTTTAAAATCCACACAGTCAAAACTTGTAGTGGCTCTAAAATCCCATTTGCTCCTGCAGGAGGAAAGATTCTTTAAGATCTTATTTGTGTTAAAATCAAAATTATAAATATTTATGAGGCATAGGTTTCCCAGAGAAGCCCTGGCTGCCCCATCCCTGGAAGTATTCCTTGGATGGGATGGGGTTTGGAGCAACCTGGATTTAGTGGGAGGTGTCCCTGCCCATGGGAAGGGGTTGAAATGAGGTGGCTTTTAGGCTCTCTTCACTCCCCCCATGAGTTCCTCCATGTCACCACACCTCAATTTCATGGATTCCATTCCCGTTTTCCTTGTTTTATGGAACAGGGAAACGGAGGCAGCAGCAGAGAAGATGGGATTTAACCTGGAATTTTTATCAGCTGTCACTGCTCCGGCATTCTCCCGATGTGACCTTGGGAGGAGGTGCCGGGTGCCAGATTTGGGATATTCTCATGGACTCCTGTGCATCTGTTCCAGGTGGGAAGAGGAGAAGAAGGAAGATGGAGTCAAGTGGATGCAACTGGAGCACCGAGGGCCCTACTTTGTGCCCCCCTACGAGCCCCTGCCCAAGGATGTGCAGTTTTATTACGATGGTACAGCTGTGGTGGGACCCAGGGCTTGGGGTGGTGTCCTCTCCTCAGGGAAGATGAATATCCCATTGGAAAAGCCATGGGTTCAAGCTGGAGGATCTTACACGTAGTTGGAATTACGGGTTTTTTGGGGAGCTGATCCTAATTGCTGTTTTTTCTCATTAAGCTGCATTTTGAGTTTGAGTTTTGTCAGTTCATCCATGTTTTCCAATGAGCTGGAAAAAATGTGATTTTACTGATCCGTGGCCTCAGTGACTGACACATCCAAGGATTTTGGCTGGGCTGCTCCAAGCTCCTGATTTCCCCAGGGTCACCTCACATCACCTTAGAGCAACTCAGGGTGTCACTGGCAGGACAAGATCCAGGCCTTTGCTGCCTCCGTGTTTCCCTGACATTCCCACTGGGTTTCCTGCCATTCCCTGCTCTCGGTTCACCCCTGAACTCATTTCTGATGGATCAAAGGGAGAGAGGGAATAAGGACATTGAGGGTCAGCCCAGAGATGGTGGAGATGGAAAGGGATCACATTCCCTTGGTGTTCCTCAGTTTCCTGGGGCTTCCCATACCTTTTTTTTGCAGTAGGAAAAAGGAAGTGCCTGGCAGCACCAGTGGGCACTGCTGGGACATCCATGGGGCTGTCAGGGATTTTGGCTCCATGAGGAGGAGCCTTGACAGGGTTTGGACCTTCTCTGTGATCTTTGAGGTGTTGCGGATCTGAGGTGTGGTTTTGGTATTTGGGATCTTTGATGTTGACTTTTTTTTCCTAAAAAATGTCACTGTTCCTGGATGGAAAAGTGTTTATGGACAGGCAACAACCCCAAGCAGGAAGGACCCATGGATGAGCTGGTGTTTGGGGTTGTCATGGGGCTGCTCCATTCCCTTCAGTCCAAAAATCCCAAAAAACAGTGGTTCAAGTAGGAATCAACCATTCCCTGGACATCTCCAGAGGACTTTTTCCTAAAAAAAAAAGTTATTTCCAAGTAATTCCTAGGATGAACCAAGATATTGTTTGGTTTTGTTGTATTTCTCCAGCCAAAGAGCTCAGGAGGGGATGGTGGCTTTGCCTCCAAGAAATGATTCAAGATCCTTAGAAAATCTAAAAATAACCCAGGATTCTGCCCAGAGAAGCTGTGGCTGCCCCATCCCTGGACGTGTTCCAGGTTGGACAGGGCTTGGAGCAGCCTGGTCTAGTTGTCCCTGCCTCTCTTTTCCCAGGAAAACCCTTGAAGCTGAGCCTGGCCACGGAGGAAATTGCCACGTTTTATGCCAAAATGTTGGATCACGAGTACACCACCAAGGAGATCTTCCAGAACAACTTCTTCCATGACTGGAGGAAGGTACCTTCTCTGGGAGGGCTCCTTGATATCCATCAAACCAGTCAGCCCCAGGCTGTGGTGTGGGATGGAGGGAATGGGGGAGTTGTTCCTTATTTATAATTATTTATAATTATGAGGTTCTAAATCCTGATTTATTTCCATGTTTTTTTGTGGGTTTGGGCTGGGATTTGCTTTCTGTGCTCCCTCTGAGTTTTAGTGATGGGTACAGGAGGTAGATCTTGCAAACAGCTCCAAAACCAGTTTGGGATACCAAAGAATGAAGGAATGACCTCTGATCCCAAAACAACCCCAAACTCTTTCTAGGGAATGTTTACACCTCCCAAGTATATTTGGTGCTGTCTCTGCAGTTGTGTTTGAGGACTTTTTTTCCATATTAGGTTCTTCCACCCCAGAACTGGTTGTCTTTTTTCAAATAATGGGTCTCTATTCCCTTTTCCAAGGACAGGCACAAGCAGCAGCTCCACGTGGAATTAGTTTTGCCTCCTGGCTTTTCCCAGCCCCTCTCATCTCTTTCCCAGGAAATGACCTCAGAGGAGCAAGAGATAATCAAGGACCTGGACAAATGTGACTTTGGGGAGATCCACAAATATTTTGTGGACAAAAATGAGGCTCGTAAAGCACTTCCCAAGGAGGAGAAGCAGGTAAGGACTGGTTCCTATGACATGTTTGGGGAATTTTGGTTCTTTGTTCTTTTCTTTCCTGGTGTTGTGCCCTGAGTTTGGACTTCTTTAACTCAGCTCTGTCTCCATGGCCATTGCCCCCCTCTTCCTGAATTTTATCAGCAGATCTGCACATTCCATGGGTTTGCATGGCACCAGTCATCCTTGGATCATGTTTTGGAGTCCTTCCCTATCCAGAGGATTGTGGATTTTGCCAAGGGAATGATGGCACTTAGACTTCTTGGTTGGAATGTTAAAGATCTTTTCCAGTCCCAAACCATTCTGATCTTTTTGGTGGTGTCCTGGTTTCAGAAGCTGAAGGAGGAGGCGGATAAGATCCAGGAGGAATATGGATACTGCATCCTGGATGGGCACCGGGAGAAGATTGGCAACTTCAAAACTGAACCTCCGGGGCTCTTCCGTGGCCGTGGGGAGCACCCCAAAATGGGGATGCTGAAGAAGAGGATCATGCCAGAAGATGTCATCATCAACTGCAGCAAGTGGGTTGTCCTTGGAAGTGCTGAGCTCCTGGGGCTTCCTTTGGGATTGGGGGGGACTGGGCATTTCCTCTGCCCAGAGTTGGGTTTTTTCCATCTTCTAAAATCCCTGAATCCCTAAAATTCCACATCCTGAGAGTGTTTTTCCCTCTTAGTTTTGTGATCTGAAGTGGTCTTAAGCCACCCATTTGAAGACCTTGATTCAAAACATTCCCCACCTGTCCAGAAAGTTTTCCTATTGTTCCCAGCATCCAAACGATAAACACGTGATTGTGGGAAGGGTCTGGAGCACCAGGAGCAGCTGAGGGAGCTGGAGGGGCTCAGCCTGGAGAAAAGCAGGTCGGGGGGGACCTTCTAAAACTCCCTGACATGAAGGTGGAGCCACATAGGGCTTGGCTTCTTCTCCCAGAAAAAAAAAAAAAATATATATATAGTAGAAGAGGAAATGTCCTCATGTTGTGCCAGAGGAGGTTTAGATTGGATATTAGGGAAAACATCTCCACAGCAAGGGTTGTGAGGCTCTGGAAGAGGCTGCCTAGGGCAGTGGTGGAGTCACCAGCCCTGCAGGGGTGGGAAAGCTGTGTAGATGTGGCACTTGGGGACACGGTTTGGTGCTCCTGGCAGTCCCAGTTCATGATTGGACTCAATCTTGGAGGAATTCTCCAACTTTAATGATTCCGTGTTGTGGAGTAATTCTAGGTGGGTTCCATGTTTTCTCAATCTTTGGCTCACTGGAAACTTCATTCTTCATGGCCCGAGGGCTCTAATCCTGCTCTTCCCACAGGGATTCCAAGATTCCTGAGCCCCCAGAAGGCCACAAGTGGAAGGAGGTGCGCTTTGACAACACGGTCACCTGGCTGGCCTCGTGGACAGAGAACATCCAGAACACCTTGAAGTACATCATGCTGAATCCCAGCTCCAAGCTGAAGGTTGGAATAATGCCCTTGGTCTGGTGAAAAAAATCTGGGAAAGCCAGGATGTGGAGTATCAAAAAAAATTTTTTTTTTTTTCTGGCCCTTCTCTTAAAAGTGGATTAAAAAAATGAGGGAAAGGACAGATGATTGTGAAGCATCAAACTTATTCCAAGGAATGGGTTGGTCCTGGCAGAGTGATCCTGGTGCCACATTGCTTGTGTGTGTCCAGGGAGGGCTGTTGGAAGCCAGATGGGGGCTGAAAAGATCCACAGGGGCTAAGAAAGATCCACAGGGACCAGAGTTGGGTTAATTTATACCAGGAAGTGGAGAGTAGGAAGAGATGGGATTGAACTCTGTGGGAAGAGAAAGGGGATTTAAGGCTGTTTCCAAGGGCTCAGGGAAAGTGGGAATGCTGCCCACATAGACACAACTGAGCAAGTGCTGTGTCAGGTGTCAGTCCACACTGGTGTCCAAGGAGCCACCTTTGGCCATGGTTTGACTACTTGGTCTTTGCCGTACTCTGACTTCTGGAGAACACCCTGACCAGGATCCAGATCCAGCACGGCCAGCAGAGGGCACAGAAACCCTGGATGAGCTGTTTCTTTTCCAGTTTATTCCCTTCAAGGATTTTTTTCCCAAGAAAACAGCGGGGTTTTGTGGGAATCTACAAAATCAGAGGGTTTTGGGAAAGCTGCAAAAGGCAGGCCTCAGAGACAGCAGAACTGTGATTAGAGCTAAGCAGTAGCCATGAGATAGGTCGCAGAAAAATTGTTGAAAAAGTAGAAAAGCAAGGACAAATAGAACAATGGTCTGTGTATTAGTGCTTGTCTAGAATAACTCCCTAAGCTACAGAAAAGTTTATCTAGCAAGATATTAGGAAGTTCTAAGCTTAATAACAGAGCTCTGTGCATTGTGTTTTAAGGCTTACAAGTAGGTGTTGTATTTGAAATAAGCAAGCAGTGTTTTAACCGAAGGTACGTGTGCTTATAGTGGTTGGATAGAACTACTGTCAATACGCTTTTGCTTTGTGTGATTGGTCAAAAAACCTTTCAAGTAAGTTGTAACATTAAGTTCTTTGTCTGCTGCCTGGGATTTGAGCTGATGGCATCTTCCATGTAATGAGACTGATGCTGGAAAATCAAACAGCTCAAGGCACATTCCACAGCAGTCCCGTCCCGTTTGTGATTTGTACAGAGACCCCTGGCCAGCGATAGGGTTTGAGCAGGATTTAGATGATGGAGGTGTTTCTAGAGCAGAATTTGACTGGTAGGGGTGGAATAAAGATGGGGCATGGAATGGAAAATATCCTGGTTTCCCATTCCAGGGGGAGAAGGACTGGCAGAAATACGAGGTCGCTCGGCGCCTAAAGGATGTTGTCCACACAATCCGGGCTCAGTACAGAAAAGACTGGAAATCCAAGGAGATAAAGAAGAGGCAAAGAGCAGTGGCCCTCTACTTCATTGATAAGGTATCCACAGCCTCACCCCAGGTCCTCCATCCATGTGGAAATTGGGAATTCACTTCCCTGATCCACCCCACCATGTAGTTTTTGGTGTTTGCTGGTTCTGCCACCCAGGTTGGCTCCACATGAGGAATCTGGGGATGATTATGGAATCCTGGAATGGTATGGTTGGGTGGGACCTTAGAGATCATCTCATTCCAACCCCCTGCTGTGGGAAGGGACACCTTCCACTTGACCAGGTGGCTCCAAGCCCCATCCAGCGGGGATTCGAATAGTTCCAGAGGTGTGGAAAATGAAAATTGTCCTTAGTGGAAGGTGTCCCTGCCCATGGCAGGGGGTTGGAATTTGACGATCCTGAAGGTCCCTTCCAAATCATTCTATGACTCTACAGATAGAGATAGATAGAGATCCATCTCCTCTAGTCCCAATCCACTTTATCAACCTGGCAAAGGGGAATTGAGGTGGAATAGCACAGGATGGACGACTCCTTACTTTCTTTCCAGCTGGCCCTGCGAGCTGGGAATGAGAAGGAGGAAGGGGAGACTGCGGACACGGTCGGCTGCTGCTCCCTGCGCGTGGAGCACATCCAGCTGCACCCGCAGCTGGATGGGCAGGAGCACGTGGTGGAGTTTGACTTCCTCGGGAAAGATTCCATCCGTTACTACAATAAAGTGTCCGTGGAGAAGCCAGTGAGTGGGGCAGGAGTAGAGGAAGTGCTTGGTTGTCTGGGTTCCCTCAGTGTTTACCGGCCCCAAATTTCCATCCAAAACCTGTTACCAAGATGTGCTTTAACCCTGGAGAATGGGAGGAATTTTGAGATAGAACTCCCAAGGTTGTTCTACTTCATGAGGGAGAAGTCCCACCTCTTGCTGGGGCACCCTCAGTTGGCTCGTGCACTTCAGGACTTGAAACGTCTCTGTTTATATTAAATAATTTTCCTTTACCCATGGGAAAGAAGATTTTAGTGGTGTTTATGGAGAAACTGGAATGCCGGAGATGGGACAGATGGAGGGAACACCCAGAGGCACCTTGAAGTTGAGAGGGTTGGTGGGATGTGCCGACACGAGGGTGAATCAGAGTCCTTCTGGAGGAGGAGACAGATGAGGGAGATGTCTGGGAGCAATTCATTCCTTGGCCCTGACCAGGGCTGTCCTTTCCTCCTCTTCAGGTGTTCAAGAACCTTCAGCTGTTCATGAAGAACAAGGACCCCGGCGATGACCTCTTTGAGCACCTCAATGTGAGTTGTCACCTCAGAGCTTTTCAAACAGTACTGGTGGCCCTGAAGGAGGAGAAGCCAAACTATGACACCCTTGGCCACCTTTGGTGGTCATCCCTTTGCCTTGTTTTACCTCTCTCCTCTCTAGGGACACCACTGTCACTGTTTGAACACCCTGTGAGGTTTTCCAGCCTCTTTTTGCATTGGTTCCCCGTGTCCCTGCTGAGAAGCTGGATTCCTGCTCCTTCCCTCCTCCAACTCACCCACTTGGGCTTTTTTTTAGCCTGGGAAGCTCTGCCCACATTTTGGGGAATTACTGGAGGTACCAGACCTCAGCTTTTTGATGCTTTTGCACCTCATTGGGGCTCCACAGAAGTGGGAGAGGTTGCTGGAGGGATGTGCTGCCTTCCCTCCTGGAAAAACCTCCTCCCTCATCTTCCTTGGGATGGGGTATGGGATCAATGAGCAGCTCCGTGTTCTCTGTAGAACAGGGATGTGAGGTCAGGAATGATTGTTTGGAAAAGACCTCTAAGATCATCAAATCCAAGCATTAACCCAGCAATGCCAGGTCCGCCACTAAACCACGTCCCCAAGTGCCAATGTGTGTCCTCTTGGACATAGGTGGGAAGAAATTGTTGAATTCCAGAGAGATTTTTTTGTGGATTTAGGTGGAATTTTTAGGCGAGTTTTGGGTAGATGATGACCTGACCCCACAAGTAGCTCTACAAGATTTAATTTTTTTAAAAGCTCTGCAGGATTTAATTTTTTGTTAATGCCTGATTTTGGTTGCTAGGCAGAAGATGGTCTAAAA
Organism: Agelaius tricolor; assembly: GCF_023055355.1. Lineage (NCBI taxonomy): Eukaryota > Metazoa > Chordata > Aves > Passeriformes > Icteridae > Agelaius > Agelaius tricolor. The sequence goes on along the minus strand of NW_027269262.1, from coordinate 94,665,480 downwards.
AGAGATTTGTCCTGGCTTCTGCTTTTTCTGTTACTTCATGGAATGGTTTGGGGAGGAAGGGACCCTAAAGACTGTCAAGTTCCAAATCCTCACCATGGGCAGGGACACCTTCCACTATCCCAGGCTGCTCCAGACCCCATCCAACCTGGCTTTGTACACTTCAAGGGATGGGGAAGCCACAGCTTCTCTGGGAATTCCATCCCAGGGCCTCACCACCCTCACAGGGAAGAATTCCTTCCCAATATCCCGTCAAACCCTTTGTCATTTTAAAGCCATTCCTCCTTGTCCTACCACTAGAATTCCTAATGGTGAGTTTCCCTACACTTTTCCTTGGTTTTCCCCTCCTCCAGACAACCTTCCTGAACAAACACCTCCAGGACCTCATGGATGGTTTGACGGCCAAAGTCTTCAGGACCTACAACGCTTCCATCACCCTGCAGGAGCAGCTCAAGGCCCTCACCAACCGTGAGTTCCAGTGGCTGTGGTGTCACCAGAGCATGGCTGGGACCAAAGGGCTCAGGAATGTCCATCCATTGCCTTGGGATCCCTAAAACTGCCCATGTCCCACCTGGGCAGGGTGATGCTCCACATAGTGGGGCAGGAGTGACATGTGGGGGTGAGCAGCAAGTCAGGGATGTTTGTAAGTGAGATGTGATGAACTTGAGGATACTCTGACTAACTGAGGGCCAGGATGGGAATATTTTTTTCCCTCTTTTCCTTGTGTTGCTGGTTGGCTGCACTGTTTCTGCCTCCTTGGGTACGTGAGGGATGAGTCACAGCACCAGATTGTGATGCTCAATTGTCCTTCCCCGATTCCCCCAACCATTATTGCTCTCCCTGGAGAGAGAATGCGACAGCAACTTGTTTGCCTTTCCTTCTGCTGTATTCCCTGCTTTTCCTAGCTCCTGGAATGGAGTCAGAGTGATGTTTTCATTTCTTTCCAGCTGAAGACAACGTGGCAGGAAAGCTCCTGTCCTACAACCGAGCCAACAGGGCTGTGGCCATCCTGTGCAACCATCAGAGGTCTATACCAAAAACCTTTGCCAGGTCCATGCAAGTCCTCCAGGAAAAGGTGAGACAGACCCAGCTGAGAGATCCCAGACCTAATCCGGCCTCTGAATTCTAGTTTGGGCTGGGGTGATGTCTGGAGGGATCACCTTGGTCAAGAACATAGGGAATGTCCTGGGAGTAGTGGATTGCAACCCAGGGGTGGAGAGGGATGTGGTGACCTCAGATGCTGGGGGAAGCAACTTGGCACAGAATTTGGGTGAATTTTTATGAGTTTGGGGCATTTTTTGTCACTCTGTCTTCAAACAAAGCTGGGGGCCTTTTGTGATGGCAGCTCTGGCCCAGCTGGATCAAGATCAGGGAAATTGGTTTTCCTGTCTTTTTGCAGGAGGAGCAGCTTGAAAATACCTTAAATTACCACTTTTAATCGTCCTCAGTTTTTGCTCACACCCCACTGAAGGTCTGGGACTTTTCTGAGTGTTCTGGTGCTGTCACAAATCCCTCAGTCTCAGGCAGGTGCAAAAGATGGACAGATTTAGGCGCTCCAAGTGTTTGTGGCATCTGGGCTGGGGTGATATTTTAGAAGATGCTAAAAAATGCTTGAGCCCAGAAAATGCTGCAGGGACAAATTGAGAAGCAGGGTTGGTAAGAAATTGAGGAATGGTGTGTGAAGGAAAAGAGGGAGGAAGCTGAAGCCTTCAGAGAGGTTGGAAGTGTTGTCTGACTTTTTCACCTTCACAGATCGACGCCAAGAAGAAACAAGTGGAGGAAGCCCAGGAAGAAGTGAAAAAAGCCGAAGATGAGTTTAAGGACACAAAAGATGCCAAAGCAGAAGCGTGAGTGGCTTTTCCTTGGAATCCTCTCTTGCAGAGGGATCCAGAGGGCCCATGGATGGGGCTGATGTGTCCCAACATCAGAACAGAAATGCCCATGTTTGGGATTGGGTCCTTCTTGTCCCATGGAAGTTTGGAAGATGGTTAAGATCTTGTGGATGGTTCCCTTCAGGGACACCTCCCACTCTCCCAGGTTCCTCCAAGCTCTGTCCACTGTGGTCTTGGACACTTGCAAGGATGGAGAAGCCCCAGCTTCTCTGGGCAGCCCATTCCAGGATGCTGGATTTTGTTTGCCCACCTTTGGTGGTGGAAATTACATTTTTTATTGTTAATTTTTAATATTAAAAAGGCATCTCACCAGATCCAAACCCCTGAGAAATAGGTTAGTGCTGAATTTGACTCTCATTCCAGAGAATTTCTGGGCTTTGGGATATTCTGTGTTGTTCCTTCTCTGCCCTCAGCAACATGGAGAAGAAGAAGAAGCTGTTGAAGAGGCTGGAGGAGCAATTGGCCAGGATGAACATCCAGGCCACGGACAAGGAGGAGAACAAGCAAATAGCTCTGGGCACATCCAAACTGAATTACTTGGATCCCAGGATTACCGTGGCCTGGTAAGTCTTGGGTGTGAAATCATGGAATGGTTTGGGTTGGAAAGGACCTTAAAATTTGTGGTGTTCAATGGGCAGAGACACCTCCCACTGTTCCGGATTGCTCCAAGCCCCATCCAACCTGGCCTTGGAGACTTCCAGGGTTGCAGTGGAGAGGACACTGCTGGGTAACTGGTCCCCACTGGTGTCTTGTGGTCTGCACAGGTGCAAGAAGTTTGGGATTCCCATTGAGAAGATCTACAACAAGACCCAGAGGGAGAAGTTTGCCTGGGCCATCGACATGGCTGGCGAGGACTTTGAATTCTGAGCCGGTGCCTTCCACGTTAAATCCCAAATCCTGCTCATTTGGTGCTGTTGGGAAGCTATTTTTTTTTTTCTAATTTGCTGGTGGCTGAGGGTTATCTGAGTTTGGTGCCTTTTTTTTTGGATGGAAAAACAAGCACCTGGATTTCCAGTTGAAGCAGGTATTGCTGATTGGGATTTCGGACTTTGGGAACTCTTAATTCCTGTTCAGAGTTGCCAGGTACTTGGCCTTCCTCTGGAGTCCTGGAAGGAGATTAAAAAAGAGCCTCAATTGTGCTGATCAACAAAATCACGTCTAATGCTGTCTCCTTGGTGTAGTGGAGCTGTGCTGCCCTTTCCAGACTGAGTGGGATGGATGGGGAAACACGAGGTGATGACAGCAGGAAAACAGGAACTGCAATGTATAACCCAGGATTGGGTTAGGGATGCACTGGGGGCAAAGGAGAAATCTCAAGGTTTTACATTTCCAGGTATTTTTTGCTCTTTCCCCTCCAGGAGAGGAGAAAGTTGTGCAACTGCAGGGATATTAAATGGAAAAAACATTTGAGGCAATTTGCGTCATGTCAGGAGAAGGTAGAAGGGAAGATGTTGGATTTAAAAGCAGTTTCACATTTCAGGGGGTTAAAATTCACCTTGGCCATGAACAAAGTGCATTTTAAGCACCCCCATGTGGTAAAGTTCTGTCTGGGAGAACACATCTCACTTGAGGCCATGTTAATTTCCTTATTTTCTTCACTTGGCTCTGGCTCAGCTCCTGTATCCAGAGCAGGATTGCTCTGTCCAGACAGAGGCTTAGGAAATGGGGAATTTCCTAGGAAATAGGATAATGCTGGGCCAGGCTCTGTGGGATGTGTGGTGGGGAGTGGGACCAATATTCCTGGAGCTGCTCCTGTGTTGGGATGATGCCTTTGGCATCATCCTTTCCACTCCAGCTGGGAATGGAGCAGGCAGGGATCAACAGCATAAACTGGTTGTGTTTGCTGCTTAATGGGCTGCTTTCCACATCCCAAAAAAGGCAGTATCAGCACATTCCTGGCAGAATTCCCACATCCCAGTGAATCCCAGGTGTGAACAAACTGTTGCATTGGCAGCAAAACCTTCTTGCACCTCAGGGCTGATATCCAGGGCTGTGTATTCCAGAGCTCCTGGTGCTTCCCGTGTGTTTATTTCCACTCATTCTCGGGTTGAAATTGTTGCTGTTTTGGTTGTAAATGGAGGTCTTGGAATGCATTCTCATTAAAACCAGGAGTGATTTTTTTTTTCTGAGTATCTGTGACCGGGGGCTTTTTACAACTCATTCCATGTGTGGTTCTGGGTGTTCCATCCCTGGAAGGGTAGAAAGCCAGGTTGGATGTGGCTTGGAGCAACCTTGGATAGGTGTCCCTTCCCATGGTAGGAGCTTTAAAGGTTCCTGTCAATCCCAACCATTCTGGAATTCTATAAAATAAAGGAATAATTCCAGAAAGGCTGAGCTGTTGCTGTCCCAAATGGTCCTGTCCATCCTCACCCTGTTTTTCCTGGAGTCCTCCAAGTGTTTCTGGCAATATTCCATAGACCATTCCCATGGCCTAATGCCCAGGAGCTTTTCCGACTGCTCAGAACCCTGTGGAGCAGGATCATGCTCCTGTCCCAGAGAGCAGAATCCCTCTCCCACCCAATAATTTGGGGTTATTTGGTGGCTCCAGGCATTGCTGATGTGCTCAGATGACCCCTCCTCACTTTGGCCCTTCCAGGTGTGGTTTCAGCTCTGTTTTTCCAATGTTTTCCTGAAGTCTCCATCCCTGGAAGTGCTCATTAAAAACCTCTGGAAATGCCACTTGAGGATATGGTTTAGTGGTGAACAACATGGTGGTTGGACTTGATGATACTAAAGGTCTTTTCCAACTTTCTGTGATGTTGTAGGCAGAGGAAAACCTGTGTTTGTTTGGCGATCCAAGGTTGTGGCAGCATTTGGTGAAATTCAAAGTCAGAAGTTTAGCATTTTTCCGTTGTGATGACCTCCTCTTGCTATGTAAAAAAGGGAAGTTGTGGTTTGTGACAAAACCAGAAATGACACCTTCCCATGTGATTTCTGGTTTCCTAATTTGCTTTTCATAAAAGCCTTCTTTATCACTGTGGGTGGGAGGAGACCTCACCCAAAATCTGCCAGGGATGGAGTTGACTGCTCAGGCTGGTACTGGAGCTTAGGGCTGTTCTAGGTATATAGTGGAGCTTTAATAAACAAAAAGGAAAAAAAAAACATAACAAAAAACCCCAAAAAAAACCAACAAAAAAACCCCAAACAAATGAAAAAATCCCCGAAAACCATGAAAGGGTTGGGAAGTTTGTACCCTTCCTGCAGCTTGGGGATATCCTACACTGATGGCTCTGGGCAGTGTTGATAGAGGAGCTGTTGGAGAAGATAAATTTAGGGGTGGGAGGAGGTGATGAGAAGTTACTCTTATTTTGTTGTGGTATCTGCTGCCCCTGCCCAGACTCTTCCCAGAAATCCAGGGTTGGGAGGATCTCTGGAGGGTTCAAGTTCAACCTTCTGCTCAGAGGAGAGTCAGCTCTGGCTGGGTTGTTCTGTGTTTTCTCAAACTTAATTTCAATGTTTCTGTGGAGGGACATTCCTCTGCCATCTCTCACTGTTTTGGAAATGAATCACTGCCCTGGCAAAGCTTTTCCTTCCCTGTGTCTGGTTGGAGTTTCCCTTGATGCATTTTAGAAGCAGCTGCTTGTCCTTTGTGCAGAGCCAGAGCCAGATTATCCTTGGACATCAGCTCCATAATTGTCCCTGTTAAAGGCAGCAACTCCATCCCCCCTCAGCCTGTTCCTGGATCACTTAGCCCCAAATTCTGGGACTTGGTATTTAAAATCGAAGAATCATGGAAGGGTTTGGAAGAGACCTTAAAGATCATGGAATTCCACCCACTCAGGCTCCAAGCCCTGTCCAACCTGGCCTTGGACACTTCCAGGGATCCAGGAACAGCCACAGCTTCTCTGGGAAACCTGTGCCAGGGCCTCATCACCCTCACAGCCAAGAATTCCTTCCCAATATCCCATCTATCCCTGCCCTCTGGCAGTGGGAAGCCATTCCCTGTGTCCTGTCCCTCCATCCCTTGTCCCAGATCCCTCTCCAGCTCTCCTGAAGTCCCTTCAGGCACTGGAAGGGGCTCTGAGGTCTCCCTGGAGCCTTCTCCAGGCTGGACATTCCCAGCTCTCCCAGCCTGGCTCCATCCCTTGGAGCATCTTTGTGGCCTCCTCTCGATCTGCTCCAGCAGCTCCACATCCTTGTGCTGATGATCCCAAAACTGGATTTAGTGCTTCACCTCTGGTGGCCCCGCTCTGAGGATGGCTCTACAAGCAATTCCTCTTCCCACAGAAGCTGTTTGAGCAGCTGGAAGCTCCAGTGGGATCCATCCTTGCTCCTTGCTTCTGTATCAGCATCCTGGAGATTTGGGAACGTAAATCCATTGGCCAGAGCTGTGCGCATCACGGGCCTTCCCACGTCTCTCTCAGAGGGATGAGTCAGAATCTTGCTCAGTGTCCAACTGATTATTGGTCCTCACGGATGAAAAAGCCTCATCAGCCCCCTGTTTTCCAGAGCCACATTCCATAGCTTCAGGTTGGCAGGGCTCCCCCCGCCTCCCCTGGCCCATCAGGTGATCTAAATCATGGAATCCTTTAGGTTGGAAAAGCCCTTTAAGTTCATCAAGTGCAGCCGTTTGATTGCTGTGTTCACCACAAGACAATGTGCCCCGAGTGCCACATTTCCATGTCTTTTACATCCCTCCAGGAATGGTGACTCAGCCACTTTGGGGAAGGGAACTCATCAGCTCTGCTTGGCTGCTCTCTCATCTGCCTAATGATGGGGCCTTCAGACTTGAGGAGAGGAGGAATTTCGGCTGATTTATCTTAATTAGTGCTGAGAGGGGAGGGGAGGTGATGGAGCAGTTGCTGCTCTGCTGCTGCAGTCTCTGGAGTGATGGGATGAAGGGAAAACCACCCACCTGAAGCCTGCCAGACTCATAAAAGATGGGAAACCCCGGTGAGGTTTTGAGGAAGAAAAAGGTGAAGGATTTCCAGAGGGTTTTTCCTCCCTGCCCTTCTCCCCGTGAGGTCTGATGTTGCAAAAATGAGGAGGAAAAAAAAAGGGAAATACAGAACAGAAACTTTGAAGGGAATGTTTTGTCAGTTTGAGAGGAAAGGGAAGGACATTTGGGGCTGTGGCTGCTGTGATTCAGACGCTGTCTCTGAGCTCAGTGAATGGAGACGTTTCCTTTTCCAACCTTTTTTTAATGGGAGACAAGAGAGCGTGGCTGTGGTTTGGCATAAATAAAACATGTGCTGAAAGAGCTCCCTGGATTTCTGTCCCTTCACACTCAGCGAGGCTCAGATGGATGGAAAATCAGCCCGAATTGCAGAGCCATTATCCCAGGCCACGTGTTGGGAAGCGCTGATGCCAAGGAAAGTGGCTGCGAGGAAAGCAGCCTGGGAGAAATTGTATCCCTGGGTTAAATTGAAGGACTGGGTAATAAAGAGAAGAGGAAAGGCTTCCAAGGAAGGATTGAAACTGCAGGATCTCAGGTTTTTACCCCTTGAAAGAGCTGACGCTGGCTGTGGGGTGAGGGTGGCTGCACATCCGGGGTCTCCCACTAGGAATGAGTGGATAACATCCAGCCTGGCTCTTCCTATCCCTATTTTTGGCCAGTGGACACCTCTGTTACTCAAAACAAAATAAAGAATCAGGAAAAGGTCAGCTGAGTTGTCCCAAGCCCTGAGATTGGCTTCTCCAGACTTTATTCCTGAGCCATTGCAGGCTGGGGCAGGAGAAATCCCAATAAATTACTTCGTTAATATTCTTAATCCAAGCTAGGATTAAGCTACAATTATGATTTGATTGGCTTGGCTCAGGAATAAACTTTGGGATAAAGGCTCTCCCAGCTGCAGGGAGGCTCCTAAATTCCTTCTGCTGCCGTGAGTCTGGAAGGAAGAGGGATTGTGGAATCATGGATTGGTTTGTGTTGGAAAGGACCTTTAAAATCACGGAATTCCATCCCCCTGCCATGAAGGGGCTTGCTCCAAGCCCCATCCAATACTTCCAAGGATGGGGGCAGCCACATCTTCTCCGGGAATTCCATTCCAGGGCCTCACCACCTTGATGGGGATAAATTCTTTTCCAGTATCCCATCTGACCCTGCCCTGTGGGATCGCCCTGTGTTGCAGGAGGCAGACAGCTGATTAGTTCCCAAAAAATGCCGAGTTTCCAGGTGGGTGGGTGGCATCCAGGCTGCCCCTCCTCTTGGAAACAGGGCAGACAGATCTTCCTGGCAGGATGGGACAACAAGGAAGTCTCCAACCCCTTCCCCAGGGTCACTTGGAGTTGAGTGAGGTCATCCTGTGGAATCTCTTCCATCTCTTTCTCAAGGTTTTGTTGGGATTTTCTACTTCCGAAGGCTGGATTTGCCAAAGTGGAGGAGAATGGGATGGCAATTAACTCAACCAGCTTTAATTGGGGCTCCTGTTCCAGTCTGGGCTGTTCCCCAGGCAGAAACGGATTCTGACTTTCCTACAGTTTATTCCTGGTGCAGGAAGCAGCACTTCGGTTGGAGGGAACACCTGGAAGGCTTAAATCTCCATTTCCACCCCTCTCCTGAGCATCCCTGGATCCAATACTGGATTTCTGACAAAAACAGGCATGGAATGAACTCAAATATCCTCAAAGCAGATTCTGATGCCGCTGGAGCTGGGAGTTGAAGGTGGTGAGGGGAGATGAACTGGACCTAGAAGGTCTGGCTGCTCTTCCGAGCCCAGGAACTCGGCACAATCCCTTTTTTAAGAATTTGGCTTCTCTTCCTTTGCCTGTGGGACCCTCCACTGGATGGCTACAGCCATAATTTCATTCCATTTTTTCCTCCTGCTACTTGGGCAGGCTTTGGAGTGTGGGCCTTTGAGCAAAAACCTGGCTGAACTGAGGCTGCATAACCCCTGACTCCCTTTTGTGATTAAAAAAAGCCCTTTATGTATTTTTTATTTATTTTATATTTTTGATTTTCCTCTATGTTCTCACATTTGACACAGCTCCTCCAAGGGGCTGTGCTGAGTCATTGTCACAGGGTCCTCCTTTGTGCTGGGAAAATTAAAATAACACCACAAAAATGACAAAAGCAGGAGAAAAAAAATCCAGAAATAGAACAGAGAATTGTTCAAGCCAGGTCTTTCTCTTTAGAGTCCAAGACATGGTTGCTCATTATCCCTTTAATTCGGTATTTTCTATGGATACTCCTCTGCCCCGCTCAGGTGAGACCCACCTGGAGCACAGTGTCCAGATCTGGGATCAGAAGGATGTGGAGCTGCTGGAGCAAGTCCAGGGGAGGCCCTGGAGATGTTCCAAAGGCTGGAACCAGGCTGGGAGAGCTGGGAATGTCCAGCCTGGAGAAAAGAATGATCCAGGGACACCTCAGAGCTCCTTCCAGTGCCTGAAGGGGCTCCAGGAGAGCTGGAGGGGGACTTGGGAAAAGGGATGGAGTGACAGGACACAGGGAATGGCTTCCCACTGCCACAGGGCAGAGATAAATGGGATATTGGGAAGGAATTCTTGGCTCTGTGGCTGGTGAGGGGCTGGAAGGGAATTCCCAGAGAAGCTGTGGCTGCCCCATCCCTGGAAGCGTCCAAGGCCAGGTTGGATGGGAATTTGAGCACCCTGGGATAGTGGAAGGTGTCCCTGCCCATGGCAGGGGTGAAACTGGATGATCTTTAAAGCCCTTTCCACACAGGAAACCATTCCCTGATTTCACTACCAGGTCACCAGCTTTGAGTTTGTAAAGCCTCTGGATTGAGGCTTCTTAGATTTGCTTGGGCTGAGTTTGTCTTGACCTGCCTGCAGCTTTTTTTTTTTTTTTTTTAATTTTTTTAATCTTGGCTGAGTGGGAAGAGCAATTTTCCTAATTGACCAAGTGGTTCTGGCTAATTGGCTCTGCTTTTGTTTAGCTTTGCATGGAGCAGCTGTAGATTTGTATAAATAGCAGCACCAAGCCATAACTCAATGCAGGATGAAGGATTTGTGCCTCTGATTCAAGGACACAGAATAGGGAAATGCTGGCTTGGAGGCCTGGAGGGGGGGAAATGTGGGATGAGAGAGAAGGGCATGTATGGAATGATGGGATGGGGTGAGGCCCTGGCAACTCTGGTTGCCCAGTGAAGCTGTGGCTGCCCCATCCCTGGAAGTGTCCAAGGCCAGGCTGGATGAGGATTTGAGTAACCTGGGATAGTGGAATGTGTCCTTGTCCATGGCAGGGGGCTGGACTGAGATGATCTTCAACAACATAAACCATTCCATGATTCTATGAGTTGTCTTCAAAACAGGAATTAACATTCATGGAAAAGTCTCAATCCAGATTTTCCCCCTGTAGTTCTGCATAGGATTAGTCTTTATTTTCCTGGAGTGGGCAGCACTTGGATGATCCTTGAGGTGCATTTCCACGTTAGGATGTTCTGTGGAGTCACAGGAGAGAAATCCACATGGCCACAGTGAGAACAAGCCCTTCCCAAGGCTCCAGGATTGACCCCAACTGGACAGTCAAAACTGGGGTCCTGGTACTCACAGAGTTGTTTCTCCTGGCTGGATGCAGCACCACGGAAATCCAGGAATCCCCATCCTGGGGTATTTAGGAAGTCAATACAGAGGGATATATTAAGAGCTGGGCTGGAGGTTGGTTTTCCTTCTCCTTGCTGTCACAGCTCCCAGAAAAAACTTGGCCTACAGTCTTGAAGTGCCCCTGGAAGCTTCTTGTCCCATCCTGATTCCTCAGAATAATGGAATGGTTTGGGTTGGAAAAGCTCATCCTGTTCCATCCTCTGTGGGTGGGGACACCTTCCCCTCTCCCAGTTTGCTCCAAGCCCCATCCAACCTGGCCTTGGACACTTCCAGGGATTCTGATTTATATGGACAGCCTGTGCCAGGGCCTCACCACCCTCACAGGGAAGAATTTTTTCCCAATATCTCATATAAACATTCCCTCTACATCTACCATTAAAAAAAACCCAACAATTCCAAGATGTTTATTGTTTATTCTCTTTTTACGGAGAGCTGACTCATAGCAGGGCTGGGAACAGGTTGTTCATGGAATTACACAGGGAATAAAACAAATGGAAGTGAGTAGGAGGAAGATGCAATCCAGATCAGCACAGCTCCAGCTCTCTGCGTGTCTCAGCCAGATGGAAATTTCAGGAGGTTTGTGGGAAAAAAGTCTTGAAAAATAATGGATTTATAGCTCCAGTGGTACTGTTCCTATGTCCTCTCTGGAGAAGGTCTGGGATTTTGGGTTTGAGATTTTCAGGGATGGTCCTAATTGGTCAGGTCCAAGCCATGCTGAGGAACACATTAACAGTTAAAAACTGTGGACAGCTGTTCAATAGCCCTTGGAATTGTGTATGGATTTTCCATGTATTATTGGTATGGGTTCCCTGACAGCTCTTCTGCAGTGATTCCAGCCCCAGGGAAGCTCAAAGGGCTGTTGGATCCCCCCACTAATCCCCAGGTATAATCCTTTTTGTGACCTAATCCAGATCCAGCTGGGATTTGGGCAATACAGGAGCCCCAGAGACACCATAAAATCAGGTAATATCCATAACCAGGGATTTGGGATGGCCCCGGGGCACCGTTTCCCTGCCCTGTTTGGAAGAGAGGAAGCCAAAGGGCAAAGTCTCAGGATTTCAACACCTTGGTGATATCCCAGCCCTGGGCTGCCCATGCTTGCTTCCTCATCCTGAGTTTCAGGATTCTGAGTGTGTCTTCCCCATGGAAATAGGCATGGAGACAGGATCCTGAGTTTCAGGATTCTGAGTGTCTCTTCCCCATGGAAATAGGCATGGAGAGCATCCAGGAATGGGGAAAAGTGTGGGGTATTGGCAGGAGCAGCCACAAGGATCAAATCCTTCCATGATTTGACGTGCAAAGGACTTAAGCCTGTGTGGGATGAACTCCAAGCTCCTCTTGGTTTCCCTGGGATCTGAGCACCTGTGAGGGTCTGAGGTGAGGCCAGGTCTGTGTCAGGGGCATGGTGGTGGCAGCTCACCTTGGTGTCCTGATTTTGACAAGGTCACAACCAGGCAGGATGCAACGAGTGAGCCCTGCAGGATCAGCACAGAGAAATCCCTGTGGAGAAGGGATGGAAAAAAGAGGGAAGGAAAATCCTTTTTACTGTTGTTGGGTCGAGGAAGGGAAGAGCTGGAGCTCTCACTCATCCAGGAGGTGCTCAACACATAGAATTCCTCTTCTCCCAGGGCCACATGTCCTTCAAAATGCTGTAAATCCTGGCAAAAAGTGGTGCCATATTTGGCCTCTTCCTCCCTCAAAAACCTTCACAAAAAAATGAAGGATGAGGAGCAAGACTCTGCAATTGCTTCAGTGGGTTTTATTTAGGGCTGGAATATCCCTGGAGCTGAGAATTAAATCCATCCTGCATCCTCTGATTCACTAGGACTGGGTGGGGAATGGCAAAACAGAGTGATAGATGGAATTATCTGGGAATCCACCTGAGAAGGGATGAGGCAGGTGTGTCACCCTCTGACCACAGGGGAGCTGAGTGGGTAAAAACTTCAGGACATATAACAGGAAAAGGTCCCATGATGTTTCTGTCCTTCCTCATTACTGTGTTTCCTATGTAGATACTTTTCCGAGGCCAATTTTTTTGAAGAACCCGGTATAAGGCTCCCAAAAAATGAGCAGATCCCTCTTCCTTGACTTCCAATCTCTGTTCTGCATCCAGGAGGATTCAACACCCAGAACATTCCAGAAGTCAGGCAAACAAAGCCACATTCCCATGGCTCCAACACAGGCATATAGTGCAGTGTTCCAGAGCCAAGAGTAAAATCCAGGATCGAGTTCTCATCCTGAAGGATGTGATTCAAATGCCTGCAAGGGCCTGATCTCCAAGGATGAACCTAAGCTAGGGAAATAAACAGTTGCTAGGAACATCCCTGGTCTGGAACATCATCCACAGCTTTTAATTAGTTGGTTTAATTATTGGCACATTCCCTGGCAAGGTTCTAGGATGGATCAACCATCATTACTCCATGGAATACCTGGAATAAAACAGAGGAGGTGGAACAAAGGAAGGATTATTCCCAAGAAACTGATATATGCCTCTTGGCCCCTGTGCTGGAGATGGTCCTGGAAAAGTTGAATTTATTGCCACAGTTGTAGCCTGTGGATACTGGGACACCTTTTTTCCAGATCTTTGCCCTGACCCAGCCAAGCCTTCCATGCTCCAGTCATGCTGCTTCCATGTGCTGGCCATCCAGGGTGACACCACCATCCTGAGGAAATGCCAGCCATGGCAGCGCCACACCTCACACCTGCATCACACATCCCCAGGGCCGGGATGGTAACTTCCCAAAAATCTGGTTCAGTGGGCCACCGGCAACCCCCAAAATGGGAATTGACCCATCGTGCACTTTTGTCTATCACCCCACTTGTCCCTCAAGCCACTCCTGCCAGTGGAGCTGTGGTGGACCACTTCCCATGGCCTTGGACATCCTCTTCTGGCTGTCAGCGGGGAGCAGATTTTAATCTGGATTTGGTGATTTCTCTCTGGATCTGTGTCAGGCAGGAGATTATTTGTGTCATCGGTCCTTGGAACTGAGGGAATAAATGTTGTTAATCATGGAATGGTTTGGGTTAAAAGGGACCTCAAGGACCCTCTTGTTTCAACCCCCTGCCATGGGCAGGGACAATTTCCACTATTCCAGGTTGCTCCAAGCCCTGTCCAACCTGGCTTTGAACATTTCTAGGGGTGGAGAGTCCACAATCCCAACCATACTGAAGAGTAACACAATTATTTTTCCATTTTTCCCCCTCAAAAACCAGCCAGAACTGGTGAAAACAAAAGGACAGAGTTTTTCCAGGGTGCTCCCACTGCTGCAGGACGCTGAGCCTTGGCTTCCCAGGCTGACTTCCAGACTCCCCCAAAGAGTCACCCCTGATGCCATGATGAATCAGGCTGGCCAATCCTTATTCCCTGGAACAGGTCCTGCTCTTTGGTCACTGCCTTGTGACACCTGGCAGCACGGACACACCTCCTCCCTGCGGCATTCCTGGGGCACGCAGTCCCCGAGCCTGGCACGGCTTCATCTCTTGGGCAAGAGATGTGGTTTATCCTCTCCACGCCCAGGTGTAGATCCATGGGAGAGGATTGGCCGGTGCTCCTGGGGTTATCAGGGATGACTTCCCCATCCTGTTGATCCAGTTTTACGTCAGCAGAGACGGTGGTGTGTGAGAAACCTCCAAAATATCTGTGAATCGAGCAAAAAAAGCTCTCTGCAAGATTTCCCCCAGCTTTTGTTTCCTTGAAAAGGAAGATGTGGTGGGTTTTGGTGTCTCTTTGAATGTCCTCTGGCCATGCCTTCACTGTGGTCAGTGATTGATCCAGTGATGGATGTTCTGAATGTCTTGGATGAGCATCTCCTCTGTTTCAGGGAATTTTGCTCATCTCACCTGGCTCCTTATCGCCAAGATAATCATGTTGACCCCCAATCATTTTAACCCTCGCCTCATCCATCTTTCTTCCATGTGTTTTTGGATCCTCTGCCTCTTCTGCTTTTCCATCTCCTAAATCCCAGGCTGTGTCAGTCTCTGCTCTCCTTCCCTGCAGGCTGGAGAAGGAAGGGATAAGCAGACACCTGATGGCCCAAGTGGCTTCACTCCAAGGGGCTCCTCCTGCTTCACCCTCTCTGCTCCTTGGTGGCTTGGTGATTCATGGAGGTGTCAGCTGATGTCCAGCACTAAACATCCTGATAACTCTTTCCTTGGAAGAACAAGTGGGACTGGCAGTCAGATGGAAGCCCCAGAAGGGATGAAGTTATCAGCTCCAGCTCCACCCCTTTCATGCTGAGAAATTGTAAAGGCTGGGAATGTTTTTGTCTGACTGGTAATAAACAGGACTTTGAATTGGATGCTCCATGGAAGAGGGGACAAAGATGTTTTTAACCCTTGCTGGAAGTGTTCAAAGCCAGGTTGGATGGGCACACTGCAAGGTGTCCCCTGTCCCTGGCAGAGGGTTGGAATGAGATGGTCTTTAAAGTCATTCCAACCCAAACCATTTGATGATTTTATGATTTAAGACTTTGTAGGTAACCAAGTGATGCATTTCCTGTCCCCATGAATATCCCGCTTGGTTTACCCTGCCTGTAGATGTTGGGAGTTCTCCAGGTCTAACTGTGGAAACGGACTTGGCAAAATCCACACAGACAATTCCATTAATTTATGCCACTTGTTCCCATTTTCCTTGGAGAAAAGGAAATAACCTGGCCACAGATGCGATGATCAGAACAAAACCCCTGCCCAGACATCAACAGCACAGCAGGCCTGACCAGAGATGAATTAAAGGATTAATCCCAATAAATGGTGTGAATTCCCAGAGTGCTTTCACTGCTCCCTGGAATCACCAGCCCAGCCTGAAGGCAATGCCGAGGTGAGAAAACAACCCACGAGCATTCCTGGCCTCTCATCTAATCCATGATCCCTGCCCACTCTTTCCAAATCGTTGGCTTCCTCATCACCCCGTCCAAAGGCAGGGAAGATTTATATCCTGTCCCCAGGTGAGGGTGTTTTTCCTGGGCTGCGGAGACGACCGGGAGAAGATGAAGTTCTCCCTCCTTGCGGTGCTGGCTTTGGTCCTATTTGCAGCTCAAGGTGAGGTTTGCTCCTAGATAAAGTATAGCTGAGTGTTTTAAAGGTAGGAATGCCTCATATCCAGGGAGAGAAATCATGGAAGAGAGCTCCTCGGCTCTTGGAATGGTGCAGGTGAAGGACGCAGTGCTCGTTTTGGGGTTTTTTTATCTAGAATCTCAGTCTGGGTGCGTGAAAAGTTTAATTTTTTTGGTTGGAAATTTCCCTGTCCTGCTGGATTTTTATGGAAACAAGACAGAAAAAAGGAGGCAGTTCCCACTTGGTCTGCCTTTGAGAGACTTTCCAGGGTGTTCTCCTGTCGGGGTGGTGCAAGGCTGTGGTTATTCCTAAATCTTGATGAAGACAGCACAATACTCTGTGTTCCTGGTCCACGAGGGCCACACCTCCAACATCTGGCCCTGTGCAGCTGTTTATACCCATCTCCAAGAGCCCACAGCTTGCTGACTTCAGAGATTTTGGGACAAAATTGGGGAATTAGGGAGAAGTTGGGATGTGGGCTGAATGGGTTAATGGTGGTGGGTATCTGCATAGTATTTGTGTTGTAGATGGTGCATTTTATTTCATGGAGAGATGGTAAATTAAATCAGAGCCTTCTTTAAGGAATATGATCCTATATCCTCTATAGAGCAGAGAGAATAAACCTTTTCCTCATTTTGGAGAGCAGAACAGGCTTTGCCAGTGCTTGGAATTGTGCCACACGTCTGGTGCAGAAAAAGAATTCCTTGGAATAGTTATTTCTGGCTCATTGTGGCCTAAGAATACCTTTCTGCTATTTAGCTTTGTTCACTCACCAGAACAGTGATCCTGACAGATTTCCAAGTGTTAACAAGGCCCAGGAGACAGGGGGGTTGTCCTCAGTGCCAAAATGAAGCCTGGCCTAATCCACGTTGGATTATCCAGGCAGTAAAAATTCAGCATTCACTGTGTGTGTTTTCGGACTGAATTCTCACAGCAAAGAGTAAAAATGTTTCTCCTCATCTTGTCTGTCCTTTAATCAAGGTTCTGGATTTCTTTTTAGGGGCATTAATGTCCCACCCAAAGACAAAGGCATGGGAGCCTGGCTTTTCTAAGCTGTGGAGGTCCCAGTTAACACTCTTCATCTGCCAGTGCTTTCTGCCTAATTAGGCTGCAGTTTAATAGTCCCCAGGAAGTAGAAAAAGTGACCCCAGGCCTTGGGACATCCTTGGAAACTCCTCCAGGAGTCCCTGCCCTTCTCTGCTCCAAGCATCACACCAAACTTGGTGCCCTTGGCCTGTCAAATCGAAGGAGAGGAAATTTAGGTTGGATATATGGAAACAATTCTTCCCTGTGAGGGTGGTGAGGCCTTGGCATAGGTTTCCCAGAGAAGCTGTGGCTGCCCCATCCCTGGAAGTGTCCAAGGCCAGGCTGGATGTGACATTGGAAGAGTGGATTGGGTCTTTCAGCCCCGTGGCTTTTATCAGACCTGCACCTTGTGTATTTGGGATTCCACGAAAAGTAGGGGATGATTTTTGCTGGCATTTCACAGAATGCCAGAATCATTTAGGTTAGAAAACACCTCCAAGATCCTCAAGTCCAACCTTTGATCACCACTCTTGAGTGCCATGTCCAGGCATTCCTTGGACACCTCCAGGAATGGGGACTCCACCACCTCCCTGGGCAGCCCCTTCCAATGCCTGACCACCCTTTCCATGAAGAAATTCTTCCTGATGTCCCACCTAATGTAGTTTGAGGCCTTTTCCTCTCATCCTGTCCCTTGTTCCCTGGGAGCAGAGTCTGATCCCATCTGGCTGCGCCTTCCTGTCAGGGAGTTGTGGAGAGCCAGGAGGTTCCCCCTGAGCCTCCTTTTCTGCAGGCTGAGCCCCTTTCCCAGCTCCCTCAGCTGCTCCTGGTGCTCCCTTCCCCAGCTTCCCTGGACACACTCCAGCCCCTCAAAGTCTTTCTTGTCATGAGGGGACAAAACTGGACACAGGATTTGAGGCGTGGCCTCAGCAGTGCCCAGAACAGAGGGACAATCCCTGCCCTGCTCCTCCAGGCCTCATCACAAGCCAGGATGATTCCATCTCCCTCTTCCCTGTATTGTGTCTCTTCCTACAGCAAATTCCCTGTACTGCTACACCTGCAACTGGGAGCAAAGTAACTGGAGCTGCCTGAAGGCCGAGAAGTGCTCAGACAAGGACGAGTACTGTGTTACCAACGTGGCCTCCGTAGGAATCGGTAGGTGCCAGCTCTGGATCCCCTCCTGGGCACTCAGGGATGGGATGTGAGGTCTGGGCTGGATTTGTGAGGGGCTGAGGAGTCGTTGGGAAGCGCAAGTTGGAGGTGGAGGCCTTTCTAACCCAGCCTGGTGGTGCTGAAGGTTTGGAGTTCTCCTCCCCATCACACACAGAGATTTTCCTCTTCAGCTGTTGTTTTATTCATGCACTGAAAATCAGGGGACATTGAGAGAAGAAGAAGGATCCTTCAGAGAAAGAATAAATAAATTTGAACCTTGATTCCCTGTTGCCTGGGAGCAGAGCCTGACCCCAACCTGGCTGCACCCTCAGGGAGTTGTGGAGAGTGAAAAGGTCCCCCCTGAGCCTCCTTTTCTCCAGGCCAAGCCCCCCCAGCTCCCTCAGCCACTACTGATCCTCCAGACTCTTCTCCAGCTCCATTCCCTTCTCTGGACATGCTCCAGCTCCTCGATTTGTTGCTGTGAGGGCCCAAAAATTGATACCAACATTTGAGGTATGGCCTCACCAGTGATAAGAAAGGGGAAAAATCACTTCCCTGGTCCTGCTGGTCACACTATTTCTGATCCAAGCCAAATATAGAGGGAAACAGAATTATTTCCCTCAAGCAGAGAAGCCTTGAAATGTGATTTACATCCAGGAATGAACATTGTCATTTGTACACTTAAAAAGGTCTTGATATGAGGATCCATGCTGGGAAGTGCTGGATGCCCAGCATGGATATGGAATTCCTTGTGTAAGAGGCCACCAACAATTCCTGGGCTGTGGTGGGACCAGGATGGGTCTCATGCTGATCTCTGGGGCTGTGGGGGGACTGTGGGACTCATCAACCCAACTCCATCCTGCACAAGGATCACTCAACAAACCCCGTTGCTAATCCCGCTCTCTCCCTTCTCTGGGCCAGGCTTTTTGTCCCTTTGGAAGAGGATCACCAAGAAGTGCTCCAGCACCTGCCCACACCACAACTTCCTCCTGGGCCTGGCCACCTACACCTCCTACTGCTGCCAGAGCTTCCTGTGCAACCTCAGTGCGTGCCCAGGGCCCCGTCTGGCTCGCCCATGAGGTGCCAGGGAGTCCCATTCCGTGTCCTTCTTCACCTGCTGGGAGAAAATGGACCCTGAAGGACTGAAGAGCTTGGCCAGATTCCCCCAGGAGGGTTTGGACATCAAACATGAGGAATAGATAAAGTATTGTGGTCGTTGTCTTGTCCTGTGGTGCCTCCCGAGCTTCTTCTCGCTTTCTTCTCATCCCTGAGCTCTGTGGCTCCAGCATCCCCATCAGAGCTCTGAGTGCCACATCCAGGAGTTCCTGGGACACCTCCAGGGATAGGGGCTCCACCACCTCCCTGGGTAGCCCCTTCCAATGCCTGACCACCCTTTCTGTGAAAAAAGTCTTCCTGATGTCCAGCCTGAACCTTCCCTGGAGCAATTTGAGGCCCTTTCCTCTCATCCTGTTCCTTGGGAGCAGAGCCTGACCTAGCCCTGGCTGTCCCCTCCTATCAGGGAGTTTTGGGGAGTCAGAAGGACCCCTGAGCCTCCTTTTCTGCAGGCTGAGCCCCTTTCCCAGCTCCCTCAGCTGCTCCTGGTGCTCCAGGTCCTCTCCCAGCTCAGTTCCCTTCTCTGAACATGCTCCAGCCCCTCAGTATCTCTCTTGTCATGCTCTGCTCTCCAGCTTTGGGAGGGAGATGCTCCTTCTGCACTTCCTGCATCTCCAGAGGGGTTTCTCCTGGAATTTTATCCTATTTTGGGTGCAGCTGGAGCTACTGAGTGGAAACTTCTGGGCAAAAATAACAAACTCTCTTATGAGCACATCTGTCCCCACCTCCACTTCCAGCATCCTTGGGAATCCCTTCCTTCACGTTGCTTTGCTGTTGTTGGAGCCACACGGCCTCACCCAGGGCCAGCAGCTCCCTGGATTCACAGTTCCTACAGCTTGGAATTGTGTTTTCCAGCAATCCATGAATTCACCTTTCCCTCGGCCATCCTCCAAAGCAACAGCAGGGTAATCATGGAATATCCTGAGTTGGAAGGGATCCACAAAAATCATCAAAGTCCAATTCCTGGTCCTGCACAGGACAAACCCAACAATCCCAGCCTGTGCCTGAGAGCTTTTTCCAAGCACTTCTGGAACTCTGTCAGGCTTGGTGCTGGCACCTCTTCCCTGGGGAGTTCCAGTGCTCAAAGCCCCTCTGGATGAAGAACCTTTTCCTAAAATCCACCCTAACCTTCCCTGGCGTATCTCCAGTTGTTCCCTCGGGGTCTGGGCACCAGAGAGAAGAAACCGGTGCCTCCTCCTTTGCTTCCCCTCATGAAAAGCATTTGCAGCATTTGGGTTGAGCTGCTGAGGAAACTTGGGGAGGTTTATAGGGAAAACAGAGATTCCAGAGAGGTCAAATATTTGATAGAGATGTTTCCAGAGGCTGCAGAGAAACGAGGGGAAAAAGGGGCTGGAAAAATAAACAACGGCAAGACAACAGAGGTTTTTCTTTGCTAGATGTGCTCTGAGTGCCTCTCCTTTCTCCTAAACAACACTTTTTGGAGGAATTTTACACTGGAAAAATCATGGGAATGCTTTAGCTCGAGTCAAAGCTCCAAAATCTGCAAAACATTGCTCAGCCAAGGGATGACAGTCTGTGTTGTGCTTCCAACCCAAGCCTGGTAAACAACGGGGACAAAAGGGGCTTTGAGCTGTGCTGAGCAGGGCTGCCTCAGGCTGGAGCCTGGGGCTGCTCAGATTGGAGGATTTCTTTCCAAATCCTCCAGAACAGGGAATTTTCAGGGGTGTGTCTCTCTTTTATTAATCAATTTGTGCTTCCCTTCACCCCCTCCTACCATGTGAAGGAACCTTTTCCTCTTATTTACAGCACGATCTCTTCCCAACCCTCTTTGGGAATTTTTATTTCCCACCCTAAAGCAATTCAAGCTCCCTCCTTACCCTCAACCCAAAACTCTTAATTTACTCATCACACAATATTTCCTCACAAAAACAAAACAAAACAAAACAAAACAATGACAAAAAGGGATTTGTGTTGTTCTTCTCCTGCGTGCCAGAATTTTTCCACTCTCTGAAAGCACTGAGGAATCCCAGTTGGACAGACTCTAATAATTAATATTTCATTGGGTTGGATTTATTCTTCCTGCAGTCGTGGAGACAGAGGCTCCCCCAGCCTGCAGGAAAACACAATCGGGAATTTTTTTTTGCTTGATTTGCTGTGCCTTTGCTGCAGAAAAACTTCCTTGTATCCATGGATAATAGAAAGGGAAAAGAAATCATCCTGGGCATGGTTGAAGAATAAAGGGTTATTTTTTTTTACAACATTAAAAATAAAGTAAAAGAGAGGAGGTTTAGATGGGATATTGGAAATAAAATTTTATTGGGAAGGGAGTGAGATGCTGGAATGGATTTCCCAGGGAAGCTGTGGCTGCCCCATCCCTGGGCGCCTCCAAGGCCAGGCTGGAGAGGGGTTGGAGCAATTTGGAATGGTGGAAGGTGTTCCCATGGAAGGAGGTGGCACTGGATGATCCTGAAGGTCCCTTCCAACCCAAGCCATTCCATGATCCTATAATTCCCACTGCAGCTCAAGGATATGGAAATCCCTCCTCCCCTAATGACAATCAACCCTGGTGGCAATTACTCCTCTCCAAGACATCTGAGATGTGCAGGAAGGAGAGGAGGGTGTGATTCCCAGCCACTAATTTTGGCCAGGAATTAGGGCCAGTCGGGACCATGGAGAGATGGGAGTCATTAACACATGGATGAGGCTGCCCAGAAAATTATCCTGAGCTGCGTCCTGCAAGGCAACATCCACCCCTTGGATTGGGAAGGTGTTTGGAGGATCCTAAACAAAAAAGGGTTGTAAAAAATGTTTTATCCTTGCTCCAGACTGCTCTGAGCTTCTCTGACCCCATCCAAAGTCTTGGACAGGGGTGAAGGTGCTCCAGAGGCTCATCCTGCTGTTATCATTGCAGAAATTTGGGGAGGGAATACCCAAACTGATACACACGGGGACAGAGGACAGGAGGAGATATTGTCCTCAAAGGCATGGGAAAAGCTCCTTGGAGGAAGAATTCCCAGAGCATGGCACTGAGAGAGGCAGCACAAAGCAAACACACAGCCCTTTCAGCATCTGGAGCCGGCAGGATCACGTGGAATTGAGATGGAGCAACAGTTCCAAATGGAATGATAAATGCCTGGCTGTGGATAATCATCAGCGTAAATACCTCAGAGACGTGTTGGATGGAGTTGTGACGTGGCCCAGGACAGTTGTCACCCTTCATCTCTGCTATCAGAGCCACCAACAGCCAAATCCCATGGAAAAATTGATCCCCGTGCTGATCCACGTGTGTGGGCGAGGCTGAGGAGTGCTGGGAGGGAGGGAGGGGGGAATGGGATAGAGCCATCAAACCTTTAAAAAAGAGGGAGAGGAATTGCCAAGGCAGGGATCCGTGAGAGAGGGGTCATCAGATGGTGGCACGTGACCAGTGGCCACCCCACCATGAGATGAATGTTGGCCCAGGCAGGAAAACCCCAAACCTCCTCTCTGAGGCACAGCAAGCCCAGAGCTGTTTCCTAACTCTTTGTAGGGTTCAGGGAACGGGGCGAGGCCCTCGTTTGGTTTTGGGATTCCAGAGTGACCGGCGGGATCACGGAAAGCAGGGAATATGGAGAGGGGAGAAGTGACCTGGCTGTTCCCAGCCAGGGATGGACAAATGCATCTCTGAGCTCGTGACACTTTTCTGCCGGGAGTTTGGGTGGAAAAAGTGCAGGAAATTCAGCTTTGGGGTAAATTCCAGCTTTTTGGGGAAACCAGGAGTTTTCCAAACCAAAATCTGGAAGCTGAAATCTCTGAAGCTGTTTGGGGTCAAGATGGAATGAAACAAAAAAAAACCCAAAACAACACAAAACAAAACAAAGCAACAACAACAAAAAAAACCAAACAAAAAAGCCCCAACCAAAACAAAAAAAAACACCCCAAAAATTAAAAAAAACCCCAAAAACAAAAACAACAAAAAAAACCCCAAACCAAACAAAGAAAAAAAAAAACCCCAAAAATGTGTTTTTAAAAATTCTCATTCTCCTTTTTTATTAACTTTTGGATTTCCAGCATTCCAAACTGAAATAACTTTTGGGGATTCGTGTCCTGGCCTTATGACAATGCTGGATGCCTCAGGGTGTGTCTGTCCCACAAATTGCAGATTTTGGGATGACTCCCCCCTGCCAGGACACCTGAATGGCTCCATGGAGACCCCCAAATCTTTCCAGAAGTGAATCCAAAGGATCAACCCTTTCCATGCCTAAATGAGTTAAATCCCACAACCGAGTGAGGAAAATAAAACCAATTAAAAAAAAAAAAAGGTGGCAAAACTATAAAAAGCCCACCCGCCTACGAGGTGGGATTTGATGAAAATTGGCACTTTTCCATAAAATTTCCATGCCTGGGGCACTAATGAATATTCTGAATTGCGGGAGAGCGGCGGGGGGGAGGACACACAACAATAAAAACCCCCCACTTTTTAATGAAATTCTGGCTATTTTCCAGCACGAAGAGCCAAACAAAGCCCACGAGAGGGAGCTGCTGCCTCTGTCCACGGGATGCTCCAGCCCATGGAGAGCCGCTGATCCTGGAGCAACTTCCAGGGAAAAAAAAAGCGAGCAGCCTTGCGAAGGATGAGCCAGGCGGGCTGGAAGCAGCCCAGGGAAGGATCCGTCCAGGCTGTGGGTCCATCCTGCTGATTCCACCCGAGCCGACAGCAGCTCCTGGCCATTCTCCAGCGTCTGCTCGCTCCCACGCCGTTGGCAATCCGGGATGTGCCTTGCTCTGGATCCTGGGATAATTCTGGAGCACCCTGTGCTAGAGCAGGGGGAATTTCCATCCGAGTCCCAAAGGCCTTCAAGGTTTTAATCCAGAGCTTGGGCAGCTTGGAAGGGGGTGTGACCCTCTGTCCCACTCTTGGGAATCCCCAAAATTGTTGGGATGGGCCTGGCAGCATGAAGGGAATTTTATTTTCTTAGCACCCATGAAGTTTTGGGGAGTTGAAGAGGGGATCAGATTGGATGGGGCTGTGCCTTTTAGCCCCATTCTGGGTGACTTTTCCTGATTTTCCTATGCATTCCCTCTCTGTAGTGACTCCTTGTGCAGCTTCCTGCCCCTCTAAATTCCACTGGCTCCCTCCGGGAATGGCCACAGCCAAAACATGGGGCCACCACTTGGCCTAATAATGGAAATTCTGGTTTCTCCCTCCTTTTCTCTGAGCTTTCACCCTGTCTTCAACCTGATTCCTTCAGCAATTCTAGGGAAGTGGAGCAGGGGAGAAGTTCTCCCAAGTTTTTTTTGGGAGAGGGTGGTCCAGGTGGGACCAAAGTTTCCCACCTCTTCCCTGTGTCTGACCTTTGGGGAGTCACTCAGTGTCTGATTCGTGTGATAAAAATGGAGATAACAACTCCAGGTGACCTTAGGACTCTTTGGATCTCCGTCCCTTGGGAATGTTTCATCCAGGGATGACCTCAGAGCAGGATCAGGAGGGTCAGGCGCCCACCCACAGTGTCTGGGCCTCTCCCAGGCCTCTGCAGCTCCATGCTGCTCCAACTGCTGGGAATGCTTCTCCTTCCCACAACCTGTCCTGGCAACGCTCCCACGTTGCACCCTCCTCCAGAAATGCTGTTCCTTGACTCACTGGAAAGCTTTTTTTGGGAGTTCTCTTAGGAGCCAGGCCTGCAGAAAGACATCCCAGCCCTCCTCCCCATCGCAAAGGAGCTCGATGTAGACACAGAGGCGAAGATGAGGGTGTGGCCATTGCTCAGGGCCTCGGTCACTTGGACACTGCCAGGTTTGGTGTCACCAGGGTGACAGGTCTCACATGAGCTGAGGTTGCCCAGCAGGTCTGGTGGGTTAAAGGACCCTTTGTTCCATTTGGAGGGTCCCGATGGTGGAAACAGAGGAGCTCTGAGGCCAGGGTTTGGTCCCTGGAATGTGCTGTGTCCTGATGGTGGAAACAGAGGAGCTCTGAGACCAGGATTTGGTCCCTGGAGTGAGGTGTGTTCCAGGATGGGATGCAGAGCCCCGTGTCCTCAGGAAACCTTGGAAAGCTCCATTGATCTGCTTCGCCCTCCAGCAGCTGCCCACACCCAGCACTGTCACAGGTTTGCCAGACAGCAAGGAGGAGCTCAGGGATCAGCTCCACCCTGGAAAATTGGTAAACCAGCTTGTCTGCTCCTCAACCAGCTCCCAGCTGGGTGACAGCAGGGAGAAAGGGAGATGGTGCTTTACCCCCTCCCCACAGCAGAAAAACCCCAGAGAATCCCAGAATGGTTTGGATTGAAAGGGACCTTAAAACTCAGCCCATTCCACTCCCTGCCGTGGGCAGGGACACCTTCCACTGTTCCAGGCTGCTCCAGGCCTCATCCAACCTGGCTTTGAACACTTCAAGAGATGGGGAAGCCACAATTTCTCTGGGAATTCTATTACAGGGCCTCACCACCCTCATAGGGAAGAATTCCTTCCCAATATCTGATCTAAATCTCTCCACTTTTAGTTTAAAAATGTTTCTCTTTTCCCTGTGCTTTTAATTCAAAGCTTTTCCTGGACACGTGGTCCTTGCTGCAGGGTTGGATTATCTGCAGACAGATGCTCTTCCCAAGGTTTGCTGCCTGCTCTGGGGCTGACAGGTTCAGAGGAAGCAGAGCTTGGTGGTTTTCTACATTTAACCACATTTCATTCCCCAAAATACCCCCAGCCCCCCAGGGTTTGGTGGCAGAAACACAGAGCTTCCCCTGGATGCAGTCCTGCTTCCAAGGAAACCGGCAGGAGTGGTGTTCCACATCTCCCAGGCATTCCCAAAATGTTCTTTCCTCTCCTCTGCAGCAGGAGGGAGCTGGGTTGGAGGCTGTCCCATCAGTGTCCCCACAGATCGTGTCACCTCCCACCCGAAATCCTCCACCCTAAATTTGGCACTGCAGGAATGGGAAGAAGCAAACACGTGAGAAAGGTCCTGAGGTTAAATCCTACAGGGAGAGGCTCCAAACAGGCAGATAAACAGCACAGGGCAGGGGATGTCCCCCAGCTCTGAGGGCACGTGTCACAGTGTGCTTGTGGCACCCTTCCCTCGCCAAAACATCCAAATCTGTCTCCTGGGCATGGGCTGGGAGGAGTTTCTTGGCACGGGGAGTGTTGACAGTGGGGAAAATGCCAAGTTTTTGACTGATTCACTGGTGCAGAAGTTGATTCACAGCTCTTCTTCACTATCAGAGTACTTTGTGAACCTGCCCAGGATCCCCGAGTGGCTGAGAAACCCAAAGGAAGCAATTCCTGAGGATTCCTGAGGATTGCTTGGATGGCACGGTGCATCCTCCTCTTCCCCAGGGGAATGAGATGGACCAGACAGGGTGGGCAGGAGCCATCCCACCATCAGGCCCAGGTGGCAGTGAGGACAGACAGGATGTCATGGCTGGATTTTGGCTCTGGAAGTGCCACCAGAGGCACTTGGTGCTGTGGAGGAGAGGAGATTCCCAGGATGTCACAGTTAAAGCCATTCCCAGGGAACTGGGGCAGAGCTTTTGGCCTCCAGGTGCTCAGCCAATCCCAAATTTGTTTCTGTTGGCACTTCCTTCATCCCATCTCCCTTTCAGCTTGAACGAAAGTGGATTTTCTTCCACGTGGGGAGTCAGGGAGCAAAACTGGGGCCTGATGCCAAGAAATGGCATTCCAGAATGTTGTTCCAGAAATGGAAGGATAAGTTTCTGGAAATTTTCATGGGCCTTTGTCTCCACTGGAGATCCTCTTTCCTTCCTCCTCCCCTGCTCCTTGAGCAGTAATTGGGCGGCAAAGCAAAGCTGGAGGGAGGCTGAGGAACCAAAACCACCACTGTCCCATGCCTGTGACTTTGGGAATAAAACTCAGCTTTAAGGCTCTGGAAATTCTTCGCTGAAACATTTTAAAGTCCCCTCAAGACCTGGTTGTGCTTTCCCTGACAGTTTAATAATTTGGGAATGAGTCAAACACAATCAGCACAGGGTGAGTTGTTCCTACCATGCCCTTTCCTTGGCATGCAGGTGGTGCCTGCAAAGCCAGGGTGGATTTGGAACCCTTCTGTTGTTCCCTGGATCATGTGGGTGGATTTTGATTCCCATGCCCCTCCCAGGCTGCCATCCATGAGGTTTCCAAGCCCTTGTTTGTCCCCTGGGCTCGGAGGGGATCATCTGCCAGTAGATGGATTTGATTTTGGCACTTGAGCTGCCCTCACCAAACCCCAGGGCTGGTGGGAAGAAGCCAAACCCAACTGAAATGTGCACCTGAGCTGGACTAATTCCTTCCCCTCCTTCTGTCCCACCCTCACAAAACCATTCCCTGCCCTCCCAAAATAATAATAATTAAAAAAAAAAAAACCAAACCCAAACAACAACGCAGCTGTGAATTTTTGGCCAACCCTCCTGGGAAAATGCCCATCATCTCTTCCAGTGGAGGACACGATTGAGTTCTCAGATAGGACTGTTTGTTTCTGTGCCCTGGTGGCCACACCCATGGGGTTGGGATGGTTTCAGCCAAGATTTTTTCCTGGCTCTGGAGCTCCTCCGCCAGCGTGGGCTCTCCCTGGAGACATCCTTGGTGTCCCTGGCCGTGGCTGGGGAGGTTTCAGCAGGGCCATTACATGAGGTGTGACAAGTTTCTGGACGTAACAAGGACCAGCCCAAGCTCTGGTTCTCACCACCCAACCAGGCTTTTGATGCTGTGGCAGTGGGAGTGGGGCGGGAGAGAAACCGGAGCATCCGGATCTTCCGTGGGCTGAGTTTTTCCACTCTGGTTGAGGTTTTCCTGCTCTCAGTTGGGATCTTCTCGTGGAAAAAACCCAACTCAGAGAAGTTGGAATAAATTAAGAATAGTGATAGGGTGAGGGGGAATGGATTAAAACTGGAAAAGAGTGGATTTAGATGGGATATTGGGAAGGAATTCTTCCCTGGGAGGGTGGTGAGGCCCTGGCACAGGTTTCCCAGAGAAGTTGTGCATAGCCCATCCCTGGAAGTGTCCAAGGCCAGATTAGAGGGGGCTTGGAGAAACCTGGGATAGTGGAAGCTGTCTCTGCCCATGGCACAGAGCTGGAATTCAATGAGCTTTAAGTTCCCTTCCAATCCAAACACAATTCTGTAATCCCACGAAGAACAGACAGATTTTCTGTGGAGCTCATCCCACATTTTCCACAGATAAAAATGAAATTATTTATCTCATTTGATTCCCAGCTTTCACCCCAACCTTGGAAATTCCAGCTCTTGGCTCCAGTGCAGACGATCACTTCCATGCCTGGGACACCCATCATGGAAGAGACGAGTCAAGAACTCAAAGCACAATAAAATGGGCAGACATGGAGAATGTTGGTTCTTGTTGAAGATGACCCAAAATGCAGCAGACTGAAGCTGTCTTGGAGGCCCTGCAGACACGTGGGCATGCCCTCAAAATGCCACCATAGCCATGTCACGCCAGCCTGGCAGGTTTGAGTGACACCCTGGATCTTAAGGTTCAACTTAAAACCACCCACAAAATAAACACAGAACCCCCACAGTGCTCACAGAGGTGTTGTGAAGAAAAACACAGCAGGTGCCACCAGCCTGTCTTCCTCAAACCCCAGACAAAAACATTCAGTGGCAAAGATTTCAGCCGTCTTTTTGTAAATATTTGTCCTGGCATGGTTGAGATCTATCACAGGCCAGGATTTACAAAGAGGGATCAGAGCTTGTCAGGGCCTGTGGGATCATGTGGTGCAGGGGACAATCCCATTTTAGCTCCTGCATGTTGACTCCTCGTGTTATGAAAGAGGATCGGGAGGGCTGGAGTTAGACAAGGGGAAATTCCAACTTTCAGTGAAAAAAGCAATGGCAAATGTGGGATTTGTCATGGAGAAGGGGTTATTTCTTCCCAAATACGGTTGCAGCCAGTGGTCCCTGCCTTGAGGGGGACTGGAATTAATTATTTCTGGGGAATTCCAAGAAGATGCTGGATTTTTTTCCCCTCTCTTTTCTTCTTTTTTTCCTATCCCCAACCACCCTCTTCACTGCCCTTTTCCCCTCAGACCCCCACAGGTCTCCAACATTCCCATTCCTGGCTGTGGAGATGCCACCACCAAACAACAAACCCGGCTCCAAGGAGGATGATTCACATCCATAACTCCACAAACAGGGTGGTTACATCCAAGTGGCTTCCAAGCACCAGCCCCATGCCAGGGGACTACCCAGGCTGGGGTGTGCCCAAGCCATGCTGATGGCCCGATGGCTTGGGTGGCGCTTGGGCCCTGCTTGATGATGGAGTCTGGATTTGGCCTTTCCACCAGGATTTTGCTGGGGGTGTGAGTCATGGAGGGTGACTCTGAGCCTGATGGTGCTGTTTGATGTTGCTCCAAGCTGATGGGGGTGAAATTTCCCTTGGGATCTTGGAGGATGTGGGAATGTGATGGAATGGCTTCAGTTCCTCCCTGCTGGCTGCAAACCCAAAGTGTTGGAACCCTGATTCCAAAAATCTTAGACTTTCTGTGCTGACAGGCACTGAGCCCCAAGAGAACGTTGCATTTGACCTGAGGGCATGGAGAAGGCTTCCAAAATTGAATTATAGAAGTGGGATTATGGGTGTGTAGTTTGAATGGGAGTGTGTAATATCACAGGGTGGAAAATTTTGAGTTTAAGGTTTTAGAATATAGTAATAGATATAAAGCAAGATGGAGTTTTTAGGGTGGAGGCTTGTCCTTCTTCTTGCTTTATATATATCACTATATTCTAAAACCTTAAACTCTTAAGTTGAAGGTTTTAGACAGAAAGTCTAAAATTCTCAGCAACCAAGGTTCCAACACCACAGGACTCAAGTTCCTCAATTCTTGAAATCAACAGGGAAGCTCCTGGTGCCGATCACAGCTGCTGAGTTGGACGTCACGGAATCATGGAATGGTTTGGTTTGGAAGGGATCTTAAAGATCATCTCATTCCAACCCCAGCTGTGGGCAGGGATGTCTCCCAGTGCCTCGTGGTGCTCCAAGACCTCTCCAACCTGGCCTTGAAGCCAGCCTTGATCACCTGGTATTTCATCCACACTTGGTGGATTTGGGCTACTCCTGCCCATCCCAGCTGTAAGTTTGGTAGCTTCTGTCATTTGCTGTCAAATCATCTAAAACTGCTCCTCATAAGCCTTACAACAATACATCTTTCAATGTCCTATTTCTCTAAAATATCTAGTCTTATTTACAAAACCATCATTTAAAACCTTTTTCTAACTCCATTTCTCTCTCTATAGCTTATATCTAGCTTATTCCATAACATTTCTAAATCAACTTTTCTTATTTTAAAGTTTACATACAAATACATACTGTATAAGCCTTCTATTAAACCCCAAAAATTCTCTACAGATCTGTTTCCCAAAATCTGCCATGGGAATGACCTGAGGAGCTGTGTCCTGCTGTTTTTGAGCCTGCCAGAACAGCTGTGCCAGATGTGCTTTGGGAAAGGGAGGAATAGAGCAGGCTGCCTGCAACAGGCCTGAGTGGAAAAGGCAAAATGTCACACTCAGCTTTTCCTTTTTTTTTCCCATGTGTTTCTGAACCCCACAATCTCCCACTTCTGCTTCTTCACCCAAACCCTGCTGCCACTGCAGGCCCAGATGAAGCAACCCAGCCTTCCCTGACCCTCCAAGGAAGGAGGAGAGGACAGAACCACAGCAGCCTGGTGTTGTCTGGAGTCAGGCTGGACCTCTTGCACCATCTGTGTGACTCAGGGACACGGGGAGCACCATCCTGTCCTCCACCCTCCCACCTTATCCATGGCCCTTCTCCTTCCCTCTTGGCTGCGCTTCACAAGCCTGAGCTGGAGCAGAGATTCCTCCCTGCACCATTGAGGGGAGCTGAGATTGGAGATACCCTCCAGAGAGAAAAAAGGGGGGAACTGTTGACATTGAAACATCCCTGGATCTGGCTCCATCCCATCCCCTCCATCCTGGGTTGAAACCACGCTTTGTCTGGCTCCGGTTACACAAAAGGGCCTGGCCTTGCACAAGGCATTCCCAAAGTCTGGCACAAACACCCTCTGTGGCTGCCAAGCCCCAAGTGGGTGAAGGTTTCTTTTTCCTAAAACTTCCAGGCCCTGTTAACTGTTTAATTCCCCTTGTGACACCCACTGGGTGACACCCAGCAGGTGACACCCACCTGGCCCAGTTTCTGCTGCGAGCCTCACCCTGATGCCCTCCCCTCAACCCTGCTTTTTTCATGTCCCTGGGAGATGGTTTTAACACCTCCCTGCCTTGTTCTCCTGGCACCGTTTACACTCCCACTCCCTCAGTTGTCTTTGCCCTGGATTTTCTTCCAGCTCTCTTCACCCCTTGCTTGGAAAAAAACTGGATTTTGCTTCCAAAGGCACCGTTCCCTCCGGTGTCATGGTGCTGCTTGGAGCCCAGAGCCCTTGCAGTGGCCCTGGGCGTGACTGCAATGCAAACAGGGCCCAAGAATAGCTGGGATTTGGGACCTGGCCAGAGCCTGGGATGCCTCCCAGAGCCTTGGCAGCCTCACCCGGGGACACAGGGATAGGGGTCAGGTGATGCCCTGGATGCTTTCCCCATCCAGGTCGCACAGGAACCCCCCGTGGTTGGGTAAACTGGGATTTGGGGAATTCTGCAATTTCCCAGCCCCTTGAAGGGCTGTTTTTAGCACCTGAAGAGGGTCTGCACATAAGAAAATGTACATTTTCCTCACAGGAGGGACTTCCCTCCCATCCCGTCTTATTCCTTTCCCTCACTCTGCCTGTCCTTAATTATTTCCCCCCAAGCTTTGTGTGTTTGCCTTGAATTATTTTGCTTTGCACCAATATTTCTCCGCTCCCTGCTTCTCTCTTTCCACTTCTGTCTGAAATATTAATCTTGTTTATTATTATTATTATTATTAACCTCTCCTCTCTCCAATCTATTTAAAAGCTTTCTCACATTCCCACTTCCCACAGCCCATTTCTCACTTGACATTTTTTCTATTCAGCTGCACTTTGTTTTAACAGCCTCATTTATTTACTGCTCATTTATTTGTTTTAATTCCAAAGCTTTTCTTCTTTCTTCTTTGTGGGCTGTGTTCAAGCCTTGTTCCCTCTTCCCGCTGAGAAGCTGCATTTTTCTGCTCGATTGGCTCCGAGATGAGCTGGATTTGGGGTGATAATTCATTTTCATTTTGGGATTTTTGATGGGATGAAAGGGAAGGAAGTCTCATTTTCCATTTTTCCAGCTGACTGAGACAATTCTGGAGTTATACGTTAAACAAACATGTGGATTAATACCTGTTTTTTCCCCTCCCTGCTCCAGCAGATCCCGTTTCCTGCCTGATGTTTTTCATGCCTGCATTTATAAAGAATCTTTCTCAGAGAGAATGTTTTTTTCGCCCAGATTATTTCTGAAATATTGTTGCTGCATTATCTGTCACGTGGGCCTTTCACATCCTCGCTAAAAGATGAAATAGTTCAAGATTCCTGCTCAAGGTCAGACCAGAGAATGGAATGGAATGGAATGGAAAACTTGGAAAACTGGGGGCTCATCCCCCTCCACCCTCTGGAGACTGAGGCAGAATCACTGAGGGTTGAAGCTGCTGCAGAAAAAAAGGAGGAATTGGGCAAAGAAAAAATTATTAAAAGTAAAAAACTCCTAACAGGGGTTGGGAATGGGTCCAGCTTCCCAGGATTTTGCCCGAGCAGGGCAGGAGTTGGCCTGGCTGATCCTTTCAGGTCCCTCCCTACTCAAGGCATCCCGTGATTCTGTGATTAGTTTGGGGAAAACAAAGAGCACCTGGATATTATTTCTTCTGTTTCCACACCATTTGTGACCTTACAAACCTTGACCCTGAGGTCCCCTTGCTAATTTCTCTCTCCAAAGGGTCCTGCCAAGACCTTTTGGCCATGATTTCTTTTGTTTCTCAGTCATTTTCACTGCCCTTTGTAGATTTTCAACTCCTCCATGCACTTTGCGCCTCTCCTGCAGCCTGAGTCATTTGGCTCCTCTGCACCCTGAGTCAAGAGGTGGTGTGGGAGCAGAAGGAGGGAGCCCAGAAAGACTGGAAAGGTCATGGGGGACTGGAAAAACCTGACAGAGTCCGGAGCTGGTCTCCAGGGAGCAACAAACATTGTCACCTGGAAACCCTGGATGGTTCTGGAGGGCAGGAGAACAAAACAAAAGCATCAAACCCCCATCCCTGCCTGGGCTGTTGGAACCTTTGAGTGACATCTCCAGGCAGAAGTAGTGGGATCAGGGGTGGAACAGGAGGATCTTTAAGGTCCCTTTCAGCCCAAACCTTTCTATGATTCCATGATTGAAGGAATGCTGCTGCCTCCTGCCTAAAGCATTTTGTACAAAGGAGATAATTCTGAATGGCTCTTGGACAATCCAAAAATCTTTCCTTGCCTCCTCTCCCACTTCCCAGAGATATTATGCTCCCATTCCCTGGCAGAAAGAAAGGATGGAGGGTGCCAGCAAGAAAGGTGTCACCCCAGCCATGCCCTGACTCGCTCCAGGTTTTGTGGCTCAGCCCAAAAAAGGACTCCCATGTTTGGATCAGCTCAATTACTCCACAGATCAGCAATGCAGACAGGAGCAGGCCTTGGAAAAAAAAGATTGGATGGGGAGGAGAGGTAAAAAAACATTGCTATCTGCAGCCTCATAATAGGTCTCTACGCACAAACACACCCAGCACTGATCACACCTTGGGTGCTCCCACTGCCCAAACCTCAAATTAATGCAATCAAAGGAAGCCAGGGACGAGGCAGGGCTGGTATAAAACCCTCCTGGGGTGCATCTTCCCACACTGCTCCAGCTCCAAGGGCACGAGGACCAACCATGAAGGCTTTTCTGGTGGCCCTGCTGGCTGCAGTCCTGTGTGCCCAGCAAGGTAAGGGGGCTGGGAGAGCCAGAGGAGAGGAAAAACAAGGAGATAAATGAGGGACAAGAGAGTTTGGCAGCTTTTGCTGCAGCTGCCGAGGTCTTGGCAGGGAATTTTTGGTGTCAGCCATGGCCAGAAGTATTTGGTGTGGTTGAGTCCTCGGTCTTGGGTGGGTTCTCTGTGACCCAGAGGAGATGAATTCTGGTTTCTCACACCCTCAGATATCCAGCTCCAACCACTCAGAGCTGAAGACACGACCTGAAAAATGCTGACAGGAATCAAGCAGGGCTCAGGGTTTTTGCCTTTGCTTTGATTTTTGTTCCTGAATGAAACTCGAGGAGCTGTTGCGGACGAAAGCTCGGCTGGTCTTGGCTCCACATCTCCTGCCAGCATTTCACTTTATTCCCCACAACTCCAATTAGGTAATGAGGCTGCTGGCAGGTATTTTAAAGCCTCAGAGCTCTTTGCTCCTAAATTGGAAGAGCTGTTAAGTGCCTGGGAGCGTGTTTGGAATGGGATGCACAACGCTCTGCTCTTGTCCTCTTTAAAAGGAGGCCCAGCCGTACCTGGATAATTGTGGGGGAATATCCAGTTGGGAAATCTTGGCTGTGGGCACGGATTTGCCAGCCCGAGGAGCACAGTTTGCACCGTTAAGGTTGTTTCTGGCTGCATTTGCAAAACTCCGGCTAATGGAGGGTGGAGGGCACACGCAGGAAAGGCTTTAGAGCAGCTCTAATGGTTCGAGCTGTTATTGTTTCCTGGCTGGAAGGGATTTTCCTTGGATCACTTAGGGAGCATCAGCACTTTCAGTGGCTCTCAGGCACGTGCTGAGGGCCCGGGTCCATCCGCAGCAGGAAGTGGTTTGGGGAAATTTGTCAGAAAAGCAGATCAGAGAGGGCTCCTGGGTCTGTAAATTGCAATAATCCTTGCCAGGTCTGGGTTTTGCTTTGCATGCAGAGGGGCAGGAGCCCCCAGATCGAGCTGGGGAGCCTCCAGAGGAGAGGCGGGAGGCTGAAAATTCCCAAGTGATGGAGAAATAGTGAGAGATGGAAGGGAGAACTTAAATCCAGTTTGCAACAAGGCTGATTTTACCTCCTGCTACAGAGAACCCCTGAGCTTGCAACACCTGGCACTGGAAAAGAGCAGAGAATCAGAAAATGATAAAACGGTTTGGTTTGGAAAGGAGCTTAAAGATCACCCTGTTCTACCCCCCTGCCATGGGCAGGGACACCTTCCACTGTCCCAGGTTGTTCCAAGCCCTGTCCAACTTTCCTTGAAGCATCTGGGAAGGTTTCAGAGCAAGCCAGTCCTGTGCTGAGACACCCAGAGCTCCCCAGATCACAGAGGGCAGGCCTTTTTCCCTCCTTCTTGGCATAGTTAGAGATAAAAAGGGCTGTCAGTTCTCTTTTAAAACTTCTTCTGGAACTGTTTAGCCAAGTGTCATGGGCAGAATGAACCTCCGATGATAGCTTGAATCGAGAACAAACATTGAAGGGCCACTGGGAGGGGTTTTCTTGCTAAAAACAAGATCAAGTTTGATTGGAAGGGGTATTCTGTGGAAAAAAAGAAAAAAAAAGCTTTCCTGGGCTGAGAAAATCAGGAAAAACAGAACCAGGGAAATCTCAGCCTCATGGAGATCCCTCGCTGGTTTGTAATTTTTGTTCACCTTCAACCAAGAGCTCTTCACTGCTGGTGACAATGGAGCAGGATTTCCTGGGAGCAGCCCAGCAGCCCCAAAATGAGGAGCATTTCTTGGAAATTTGGGCAGGAGGGAAACAATTTCCACCAGTTGTGAATCCACCTCTGGGGAGCGAGAAGGCACATCTGTGTTCCAATGGCCAGCCTGGACGTTTTACTCAATTTACTTCAGCTGTGCCCAATAATATCCCACTTTTTTTCTGGCTCTGGGATAGACCTGGCTTGTCAGTGAGGAAAAATTATCATGGAGAACACCCTGTTCCAGGTGCTGATAGGAGTAATCCATCCATCGTCCAGGGCAGCCTCTTCCAGGGAACTCCCTTTACTGTTGTGCCTCAATTTGGCTGCCGGGGGTGTCACCACCAGGCATTAATTAATTCATGTCTGGGCAGGGTTCTGCAGATGAAGGGTGAAAATATTTAAAATTGACCTCTAGAATTGGGCCAGTTCCTCCTCTCCTTGCCAGGAGTTTGATTTTGGAGGTTGGTTTTCAACAAGGCCAACGTGGATCCTGGGGAGAAGAAAAAAATCACCTGAAAATGCTGCTCAGGCTGAAAAATGTAAATTTAGCCCCTTAAAATCTTCAGTCCAGAAAGAAAACTTGGTTTGCTCTCTACATTTGTTTTCTCAGCTCTATTAATCAAACCTAAACTTATTGCTCTTGCTGGGAAAAGTTGTTCACACCAGACTTTCCCTCTTGTACTTTCCAAGGCTTTTGACACTTTTTTTTTCCCCAGGCGGGAATTACTGGGAATCACTAATCTGTTTTGTGGGTGTTTTTTCCAGCTTCCTCCCTGTTTTGCTACATCTGTGACAATGAACATTCCAACTGGAACTGCATGAAAACCTACAGGTGTGAGGACCATGAGAAATACTGCACAACCACGTACAGCACTGTTGGACTTGGTGAGTCCCAGAAAATTGGATTTTTTTTTTCTTCTAGAAGTTGGTGGGCAACTTTTTAAAAGGGAATTGATGGAAATCAATGGTTTTGTTGGAAATAAGTGATGATTTTGAGGTTGAAGTGTCTCAATGTGATGAGTGTGAATCCTTTGAGGTAGATGGGACCTTCAGGATCATTTTGTTCCAGGGACACCTCCCACTAGACCAGGCTGCTTCCAAGGATGGAGCAGCCACAGTTTCTCTGGAAAACCTGTGCCAGAGCCTCACTACCTTGTGGAAGGGC
This sequence comes from Agelaius tricolor, assembly GCF_023055355.1. Lineage (NCBI taxonomy): Eukaryota > Metazoa > Chordata > Aves > Passeriformes > Icteridae > Agelaius > Agelaius tricolor. Next base: position 94,629,093 of record NW_027269262.1, on the reverse strand, counting down.
TGGCTGGAACCCCCAAATTTCAGGAGCAGCCTCTGTTGTTCCATCTGAGGTGCTTTGGGATGGAGAATAGAAAAGGGTTGGGTGCTAATACCATGGTTTTAAAAAATGCATTGGAATCGGGATGCACTGAAAAAATGGTTTGGGAATGCATTGGAATTGCTGTCCTACAGGAGCTACAGAATCGTTTAGTTTGGGAAAGACCTCCAAGGTCTTGAGGCCAAACTTTGACTGGCCACCACCTGGGCAACCAGATCAGAGACTTAGGCCAGTCTGGGTTTCAATCAAGGACTTCCCAGTGTCCCACACTTGATCCAGGACTTGTGGATTCACACCCAGCCCTGTCAAACCCCCCTGAGACCTTTTATTGCTGTGTGGAAAATTAAGGAAACTGCAAATCCCTCTCATCTGGCCAGCTCTTCCAACAGAATCCTAAATCCCAGCTCCCCTTTCTCACCCCTTCTCCACCCAGGCAAGGACGTGGGGCACCGCATCACCAAGAAATGCTCTGTGGACTGTCCCGAGACCAACGTGGATTTCGGGATGGCCGCGTACTCCACCAAGTGCTGCAGCACCTCCCTGTGCAACTTCAGCGGCGCCAACAGCATCCGGATCAACTACGCCGTGGTCCTGCTGGGAATCGTGGGGAGTTTGATCTGTGTGCTCAGGGTGGGGTTGTGATCAGGCCTGGCAGGAGATTGAGACCACCCAAGGATCCACAAGGAATTCCCCAAGTGAGAAACCTCAGCCGAGGGTTTCCAGCAGCGACCCTGTTGTATTCCAAGACGTTGCTTCAGATCCCAACATGACACCTATTTTTCCCCCCACTGTTGTTTTATACTAATTTTTCCCCTGGAAAAGCTCTTTTGATAGCACGTGTGTGATAACTGTCAGACAAAATAAAGATTTGTGTTATTCTAGAAGTGTGTTTGTTGTATCCGCACCAGGACCAGCCTGAGAAATCAGCTCTGCTTCACATTGAATTCCTCTTTTTAACACTTGGGAGCCTTCTCCAGGCTGCCTTTCCTAACTTTCTTCCATCCAGCAGCTCCAGACACTCCACAGAGCCAGATGGTCTCCCAGATCCCTCCGAGATAAGGAAAGGTCAGAGATGTTTGTGTTGTTCCCATTGCAAACAACAGCGGGAATTGTCTTCTGGATGCTGAGACAGGACCAGGAATTTGGTCCTGCAGGAATTTGCACTGGGAAGTTCTCCTGGGATCTCTGCAAGGTGAGTTGCTCCAGCTTTTAAAACAGGTAAAGGCCCCATGCCAAGATGCTGGAGATGCTCAAGGTAAGGAAAATGCTGCTGGAATCTGTCCCCATGGAAAGGAGACCCCTGTGCCAGCTTGGAGAAGCTGCTGAGCGATTGCTCCTGATTTTCCTGTGGAAAATGGGCAGGAAGAGCCTGGAAGAGGTGATGGTGTCTGAGCTGACTGGGGAGGTCTCTGTTGTTCTGTCCCTTTCCAGGGTTTCTGGTGCATTCCCAGGCTTGGGGATGGTGGGAATGGGATGGAGATCCCCTTCAGCTCTTGGAGGAGCAGAACTACAGCTAAAATAGGCGAATAAAACAATCTTGGAGCTAGAGAGAGTGGAAAAGTGCAGCGCTGAATTTTGGGAAGGTCTTTACAGCAGCACCTGTAAAAAAGGCCTCCAGCCCTGTTTTATTTGAGGGGAAATCTGGTGCTGGATTTGAGGAGAATCTTGCTCCAGATTTGAGAGGCATCCTGCACTGGATTTGAGGGGAATCTTGAGCTGCATTTGAGGGGAATCTGGTGCTGGATTTGAGGGGAATCTTGCTCCAGATTTGAGAGGAATCCTGCACTTGATTTGAGAGGAATCCTGCACTGTATTTAAGGGGAATCTTGTGCTGGATTTGAGGAGAATCTTGGTCCAGACTTCAGAGCAATGCTGTGCTGGATTTGAGGGTAATCCTGTGCTGAATTTGAGGGGAATCTTGTGCTGGATTTGACAGGAATCCTGTGCTGGATTTGAGGGGAACCCTACTCCAGCAGCACTGCAGATTCCATGTGTTTCCGTGCAACGGGGAGAAACGGCAGTGCTGGGTGAAGGTTGTAAAAATGAGATTAGGTTTAGTCATCCTATAAAGATTTAATTTCTGGTCAGGAAGGATGTTCTGGAATTTATTTCAATGGGATAACTGAAGTGGAATTGCTGCAGAATTTCTGAGCGGACTATTACCCCAGAAACTTGGGGCTTTGCACTTTTAAAAATCACTTTTCCCATTGCTTTAACAGTTAATCACAATAGTTTCTGAGATGCTTCTCAAAGCTTTCGGCCAACTTGAAGTTCCACATTTAGTAACAACATCTGAATTTCACAGCTACTTTTGCATTTCAGCACTTGTTTGATGAAAAGCACTTGTTTGGTGAAAATTGCATTCTCCCCCCAGAATAAACAATTGTTTGACCTTCTCATGTGATGATTTCAACCAGGTTTAGAACAATATAAGCAAAACATTCTCCTCCTTTCCTTCTCCACTCCACTGTGTCAAGGGAAATAAATCTTTCCACCTCACCTTCCACTTTCACCTCCAGTTAAATCCCCTGTTGCTCTTTACAAAATCGCCCTGAATTTCATGAATTCCAAATTCTTGCAAACTGGGATTTTAACTTCTCCTTTTTCTCAGTTCTTCTCGTGATGTCTGTGTCCTTCCTGCCCTCATGGGCTCCTTTCATTCTGTCACCTGGCCCTGGTAGGGACAAAATATCAGAGGGCCATATGGACCAGCTGGAAGATTTCAGGAGCATCTCGTGGAAAATCTGTCAGGAATCCTGCAATAAAGCCTTGAAGAAATCCATTCTGTCCCTCTCCAAATCTCAGCAGCTTGCAGGAGACAGGAGATATTTTAGGGTTTGGCATGGATGAGATTTTGAGAGAAGGGAAAAAAAAAAAAAAAAAAGCAGTGCCTGAGCTGCTATTTCTGAACCTGTCAGGGGATGCTGCTGGAGATAAATCCCAACGTGGGCTGGCTCTGGAATGGAACAGCATCTCCTCAGGATAGGAGCCCTCCAGATAGGCCCCAATAAACATGGATTTACCACAAAAAACTCATTGAATCTATCCTGGCTTGGGGAAAATAAAATATTTTGCAATATTTTGCACTGGCGTGGAGGGAGCTTTGTTTTCGTCCTGCTGGGTGCCGCGAGGAAGCTGACGGAGCCAAACCTCGCCCTTCCTTGGAGATTTTCTGGCTAATTGCCACCTCTGCTCCAAATTAGTTTCGTGCTCTGCCTATTGGGAAAGACAAAATTCCCTTACTCATGCAGGGCTGCAGAGGGACAATGTTTATAAGTCCAGCTTGGAGGTGTTGGAAAAACTGACATCACTTCAGGAACCTGGCGCGTTTTCCCGGTGAGAGGAGGGCTGGAGGTTGGGCATGTCAGAAGCCCAAAATATTGCACGGGAGATGGGAATCTGGGCGAGTTGGAGAGAAGGAGAAAGGGGATAAAGCAGATGGGGAGCAGCAAGGGTGCTGGCAGAGGATTTGGGGCAGCTCCTGCAGCTCCGAGGGTCACGGGAGAGGATCCAAGCTCGACTTTTCCTGGGATTGTGCCTCTGTTTCTGCGGCTCGATGGCAGAAAGGCAACAGTGGGAGGGAAAAGCAACAGCAATCCCCGAGAAGGTGGGAAAGGTTCTGATTTTATTCATGGAGATTGGATGAAACGTGACTTAAACGATTAAAAAAAAAAAAAAAAAAAGGAGGAATAAAGAGCACAGTCTGGGAATCCAATGGAAAAATCCTGTTTGGCATTTCACAAATTTTCTTTTTCTGAAGTCTTAATGAGTTGAGATCATTGATCAGCCAGCCCCTCCTTCTCCATGCTTTAATTAGTTTGTGTTTTTCTCCCTGACTTTTTTTTTTAATGAATTTGTGAAAAAATTCCCAGCTTGTTCCATGCCATGGGAGTGGGTGTTATTTCTATTTTTTAACTTACATGGACATTTTCCTTTGATCTGTGGAATTTATTTTTTAATAAGATAACATTTTCTCCTCATAAAAAATATGTCAGAAATATTTCTGATTTTGAACTTAAAAAAGGAGACAGAAAATGATGCCTGGCCCCCTATGAAAAGCAGTGGAAGGATTCTGCTCTTCTGATCTCAATGTCTTGACAATCCTGTGAGACATTTGGGAGAAGTTTCCATCCCAAATTCAATTTTAAATTTAAATTCCCTCCATTTCCATATGTGCAAGGACACGATCTTGGAGGACGCAGCCTGCACCGAGACCTGGAAAAAGAAAACCTTATTCTTTTGCAGGGAAAATTGCTTTGTTTTCATGTTTTGCTTTTCCCCCACTTCTCCAGAATTAGAAACCGTTGCAGAGTTCACGTCAGCTGGAGCAGCTGCGTTGTGAAACAACCAGGAAAAGGAGAAGTTGTGGAGAAAAACACACCCCCCTCCCGATTTCCAAAAAAAAAAAAAAAACGCCCTTCTCCATACAAGCCCGGACACGCTGCTCCCAATTATCCATCATCTGACACAGCAGCCTCTGGTTATTATCTCTGGATCAAAGCAGGCACTGCAGAGGTATAAAACCTGCCCTGCCCGAGCCCTGCTCATTTTGGAGGCTCCCAGACCTCTAAAGGATGAAGCTTTTCCTCCTGGTCGTGCTCGGCGTTGCCCTCTGCATGGAAAGTGGTGAGTCCCGATGGGGAACCATCCCAAAGCTGGGGCATGGCTTTGGACTTCCAGGATTTTGCAGTGTGGATGGTGAAGCTGAGGGGTCAGGAAGGAGTTGTTCCAGGAGAAAGGGGACAGGGGGTTTAACCCCACCTGAAGCTGGAGGGGTGATGAGGAGTGGGGGGTGAGATTCCCACCTCAGATGATTCCTGCAGACCCAGCCCAGCCCCTGGGATGGCTCAGGGGCAGCTGAGAGCTCCATGGGAATAGGGATATCCATGAGGGATATCCAGGGCAGTATGTGCAGTAAATCTCTGGATTTGGCACTAAAGCCTGATTTTTTAATTCTTTTTTTTTTTTTTAATTGGTTGCACCTCAAACCATCATTTCCTAAATTGATGAGATGGTTGAGCCACAAGAAGGTGCAATTCTGGCTCCCAGCCCTTCCTTGTTGCTTCCAGGTGCAACTTTGCTGATCACAGAATCCCTAAGGTTGGAAAAGACATCTAAGATCGCGGAGTCTGATCTATTACGAAAAAATTCCATCATGGAAAGGGCGGTGGAGCATCCAGGCTGCCCAGGGAAGCGTTGGGATCACATCCATGGAAGTGTTCTGAAAATCTGTGGATGTGGTGCTCAGGGCCAGGGTTTAGTGCTGAGCCTGGATTGGAGGTCTTTCCCAGCCTTAATGATTCCATGATTCCCAGCTGATCCCAGGTTTGGGATGGAGATGCAGAGTCCCATTCTTGTTCTGATAATTGTCTGGGGGATTTTTTGGGAGAGCACTGGGAAGCTGCACCTCAATTTTCCTGGCTGGACTCTGCCGAGGACCACACCTTGTGCTCTGTGTCAGGCAGGGAACAGAAGGTGCAGCCTGGAATATCCCTCTGTTTTAGAGGAATGGTTGATTTCCTCAGCTAGGGGGGCTTTTGCCTCTTCATAAACTGAATTTTTCCTTGTAGGATTTGACCTGCAAATTCCCGGCCACTCTGGTTCTGGACTAACAGATCTTTTTGGCTCCCACTTAATTTGAGGAGGGAAATGTTCCTATTGATTGATTTCACAGGCTTGAAACTTGGAATTGTGCTCAAGCTCAGGATGTTAAGGCAAATAAAAGGATCTTTTCCTGCAGCTTTACTCCCATTGTTTTTTTTTAAAGATCAAGGAATGAGACAGCAAATTTCTTGAGGAATGTTTTCTCTTCAGTTAGAGCAGAGGTCTTAGTGAGTGTGGAGACATCCCAAGGCAGCCTGGATTAACTCAAGGTTTGCATCTGGAAGAAATAAAATTTCCTTCCCCTCTCAGCCCTTGTTGCAACAGATACCTCAAGAAATAAAATTAGAGTGTTTTTCTGTAGCTTGACCAAAATTGTCCTCCCTGACTTCAGGGTGTGCCAGTTTAGGAGCCAATCCCAGAGTTCTGGATTAATTGGTGAGTCAGAAATCTCTGGAGCACAGAAAGAGGTGGAAAAATTCATCCTTGAATGGTGCTTCCCCCTTCTCCTGCCAAGGAGGCTCCCAGGGCAACTGGAGTCTGAAATTAGGAGCTTTGGGAGGTTGGCATGAAACAGGATTTGGGTGTGTAACCAGCTCCACTGTTTCCTGCACTGATTCAGGAAGTTTTCCCGGGAATGGGCTTGGATTAAAGATGCTGCGTTTATTAAGGATTAAAGTGAGCTCTGTGTCTGGAAAATCCAGTTTGGGAACTGAGTGTTTCTGTGAGGAAAGGGTGGTTCCCAGCGGGGTGGAGGTGAAATATCCCATATTATATTCCATACAATAGAATTTTGCATGAGGAAAGAGAACGAAACCAAACACTTTGGACAGGGACAATTTAAAGGAAGGTCCCAGACTTGAAAAAATAAATTTGTGCCTGAAGGGTCAGGACAAGGCAAGAGCCAGGTAGGACAAATGGAGATGGGGATGGGAGATGGGAATGACCATGATAGGAAGCAAATGGAAAAAGTCTGGATATGAAGTCAAAGAGAGCCGGGTGCCAAGTCTGAGGCTTTTGGAATGACCATGGGAATGGTGGGAGGTGGGATCTGAGTTGTCTGGTGGCCTCTGCTCAGTGCCAGTCAGTGAGGGACAACAGAGGAAGAGTAGGGAACGTGAGGGCTGTGGGCCACAAGAGGAAAGGCCATGGGAAAGAAGGGGATGCTGGCTGGAGCGGGAGAAGAAGGCAGAGTTTCCACACAGGCAGAGGAAGAACAGGGAGCTAAAAGCAAAACAGTGATCCTGCGGTCATGGGCTGAGCTGGAGCCAAATCTGGGCCAGCAGGACACTCAAGGAGCCTGTTTGGGCCAGGAGGACTTGTCCAAGGTCAAATGAGGGCAGTGGTGAGGTTGGGACATCACCGACAAAGGCACAAAGAAACCTGGGTGAGGAGTGAGGAAGATGAAGAGCAAGGAAGGCAAAGCTAAAGGACAAAGCTGCTGCAAGAATTAGCGCGGCATTAACTTCCAGTAGCCAGGGATATTCTTGAAATGAGGATGAGTCTAATCCCTGGAGGGTGACATTGCAGCCAGATAAACAGATGAGGAGGAAATTCCCCTTATCATGCAAAGAATCCTTCCCCAAGGATCTCTTTGCTCTCAATGATGCTTCAGCCTCGTGGAGTGCCAGCTGTTCTCATTCACTGATTTCAGCAAAGCACTTTGCAGATGCTGAGTGTTCCAGATGTGCACGTTTTGTGGAGCAAGGAAGTTATTCCCCATGGATGGCTGGGAAAAGGAATCTGCTGCAGCCAAGGCAGGGATTTGCTGAGCCCAGACTTCTGCAGATCCAAGATTTTCCTCCTGGCACAGGAGAGCTCTGAAAATCAACCCAAATCATAGAAAGGTTTGGGTTGGAAGGGACCTTAAAAACCATCTCATTTTAGTGTTTGATATTCAGAGCAAGTCCTGGACAGTTGCTGCCTTTGAATGTTTGTCTTTTTTGTCTTTTTATTTTTAATTTGGGGTTTTTTTTGGTTTTTGTTTGTTTGTTTGTTTTTTGTTTGGTTTTTTTTTTTTTGGTTTTTTTTTTTTTTTTTTTTTTTTTGCACAGCACATGTCCACACCCTGTTTAAGACAGTTTAGACAGTGACAGTAATCCTAGCTCAAAATTTTCCGGGGTTTTGCTGGATGACCTGAGTGAAAGAACCATTCTGATGTCCACATGGAATAAATCATAGAATCCTGGAATGGTTTGGGTTGGAAGGGACCTCAAAGATCATCCAGTTCCACCCCCCTGCCATGGACAGGGACACCTTCCACTATCCCAGGTTGCTCTAAGCCTCATCCAGCCTGACCTTGGACACTTCCAGGGATGGGCCAGCCACAGATTCCCTGGTCCAGTGTCTCCATACAAGAACCAGTGGCCAGAAACTGAGGCTTGGAGTGGCCAGGTTGGAAAGAAAACCCAAGAGCTTCACACTACAAGTGGTGGGAGATCGGGCTGCTCTTCTCAAAAATACAGTGGAGATGACAGATGTTTTAATGGATTCAAGGAAGAGTCAGCCAAACATCCAGAGGGAAGATCCCTGAAGGTCCCTAAATGAACAAACCACAGCTGTGGCAGCAATTTGAGCTTAATCTGGCTCCTGGAGAGTCCTTGAGGTCACGTTTAACCTATGCAGGAATTTTTTGCCTGTTGCCACTGGGCTTGATAGATTCTCCATCCATCCACCCTCAGTTTTGCGCTCCTGAGGATATTCCCAGAGGTGCCTGATGGATGCTTTTGTGCTTCTTTTGCAGCTTTCTCCCTGACCTGCTTCACGTGCAAGGATGCAACCTCCAACCTCCATTGTCTCAGCACCACCAGATGCTCGGACCACGAGAAGTATTGTCTGACAACCTATTCCACCTCAGGAACTGGTGAGTGTGGAGCTTTCCCAAGGCCCTGAGGACAAGGTGGGGCTCAGATGGAGCTGACAGCTCATCCTCCTCCCACCAGGCAGTGCAATGGAGGAATTAATGAGGATTTTAGCATGCAGAGAACAAATCTTGGGAAGGTGGGAACTTGGCCCGGGTCTGGTGCAATGTATCGTAAAAATATTTCTGATTAAACTCAAAATTAAAATACTACTGATTAAACACTCTCAGGACAGGGAGATGCTGGAATAAAAATAATTATTTTTTATTATCTCTGCACAAACTCCTTGTCTCAACTCCAAGCTCAAGTTTATGCCCATGAGGTGGTGGAAATGGAAAGTGCCGGGTGCTGCGGAAGGAGCAATCCCAAGGCACGGTGCCAAAGTCTTGCAATCTCACATTGTACAAATAAGTCCCAAATTCTTGCCCTCAGCTGGCCCCGAAACCAGCAAAGGATTTGTAACGCCTGGAGAGGGTGTCCATAGGTCACACATACACAAATAATGATGGAATGTGACGAAACCCAAGGGAAAACCCAACGGCATCGAGGGCAGAATAACAAATTCCCCACGGGATTGCACGGCCAGGCTTTGACTGAAACCTGCCAAAAAAAAAAAAAAAAAAAAAAAAGAGAGATGAAAAACTGAACTTTTCCTGCTGTTTTCTCTCCCTCCCACTCCAGGCAGTGACCGGAGCCAGCGAATCACCAAGAAATGTTCTGCATTTTGCCCAACAATTGACCTGAACATCGGCATAGCTGGAGTCGCCACCAGCTGCTGCGAGAGCTCCTTGTGCAACATGAGTGGGGCCAGCAGTGTGAAAACCAGTTCCACCCTCCTCACCCTGGGGGTCCTGGCCAGTCTCGCCTGCATCCTCAGGATGGGTTTTTGAGGGGTTTTTTTTTGGGGGGGAAATGAGCTGCTTGGCTTTGCATGGCATGGTTCAAGCTGCGGTCCATCAGGTGGGAATGCTGCCCTGTGCCTCCTACCTGGAAGGTCACCTCCCATCAGGAGGTTTTTTTTTTTTTGCTCTTTCCACGCTCTGATGACAACACAAAATGATGTTTAGAAGAAAAAGGGGTAAAATGGAGCCCTGCAGGTGCAGAATGCCCCATGTGGCCACCATCTCTCCTACTCCTGGCATTTATAAATCCATGCGATTTTTGCCTTTCATTTAATCCCAGCCAGTCTCTTGTGCCAATTTTTTTTCCCCATTTTCCACCCTGTATCATTTTGCTCTGAGAAAGCCTAATATTCCAGTTGTTAAACAGAAACTGGGCACAATAAAGTGTTATTTTATTCTATTGTGTGGCTGCGTGGTGTGGCACACTGGGCATAGCTGCTGGATGTATCCATGTTTTGGGATAAAAGCAGAGGCGTTTTCGCCTGCAAGTTAAATGGGAATAATGCTGAAATATATTAAAATTACTCTGCATTCACTTCAGGAAGCCTCTCCCCAGATTTTATTTTTTCTGCACTGGCAGAAATGGCATTTTTGTGACTCCATTTTGGAATAAACTGAATTCTATTTAACTTCCTTTCAATTTCTCTCCTGGGTCAGCTGCCTGGAAGGAAATGGCTCTTGAGCTCTCCTGGAAACAGAGGGGACAAGGCAGGGAAGGGATCTGGAGCATTTTCTTCAAACTGGTTTAAGATCTCCCAGTGGAAGTTCCTTTAGAAGCGTTAGGATTATTTAGAAAAGGGAAAAAAGCATCTTGCACCACGCTTAAAGGAAAGTTGTAGGAAAAGACAGATGGTTTCTGGAAAGAAACCTGGAATTTTTCAGACTCATCCGTGAAAAAATATCCACACTGCAAATAAACCTTTTATGTTTGCTCATCAAGTTAAAATTGAAGGGATTCATTACCCTGCTCTGACCTTCCTTGTGGATAATCTTAAGAATGAGAGGTTTGCTCTCTCTGACCCTTCCAGGGAGGCTGAACAGCTTTCTCCTGGGAGGAAGGAGCTCTCCACAGGGATCATCCCCAGGGAGATCTCCCAGGGAAACCAGTTGGGCGCAGCTCACCCAGCTGGTTTTCTCTCTGGAGGCTCCTTGCACAGCTCCATGTACTGCTCATTCTGACGGGCATTTTCTGGGATTAGAGGAACAACAACGCTCAAGAACAGCCACACCTTTGTTCCTTACAGCAGCTGTGCAGAGGAAACCTGGGCTCGTGGCTCCAGCTCATCCCAATCTGCTCTGACCCCTTCCTGTTCACCTTCCTCCCATCCATGTCCAACCCCAGCTCTGCGTTCCCTGGTGATTTTCTCTCCCAGATTTCCTCATTGGCTAATTCCTCCAGTCTTACTCTGGGTTTTTCCATCCAACCTCTATTTCCTTGCTTCAACTCATTGTTTCTTCCTTGGTGTAAATGCAAGATTGGCCAAGGATACTTTGATTTTGGCCACAAGTCTCCCCATTCTCCCCACAGATTTTATTACTTATCCCAGCTGAGCTGGCTCCATCCATCTGCCCGATTTATTCTCCTCACCCTGCATCCCTTCCTGCCAAATTTAGGGATAGTCAAGCGACACAGATCCAAAAACCCCAAACAAGCCAATTCTGTGACCTCGGCTGGCCATGTTCTGCCCCACATCCCTCTCCTAACATGGTGACAACTGAACTATTTGGAATAATCTTCGTCCCGTGCCATCTCCACAAGTTCAGGATTCCTTAGGAACAATGGCTGGCACAGGGAAAGGCCAAGATGGGGCTGGCACAGCCTCAGGTCTTGTTCTGCTAAGCTTGGGAGTCCAGACCTGCCCTTGGCAACCAGGTTTAAAATCAAGGTCATGTCTTGAGCTGCCTGAGCTTGGCAGGTGCCTCTGTTTTGGGGTGGGAAGGATCCTGGCATGGCAAAGGGGACGGAAGCACGTGCGACAGCCCCTGGAGCTGTTGCATGGAGAAGTTATAAACAGCTCTGGGAATCCAGAAGTGCCATCCCTAAGGGAGCTGCTCCATCCTGGCTGCCTCCTTCTTGCCTAATTTCCCCCTGACCCCACAGGTTCTTCCCTAGCGCCCAACTAAAACGCGTCCATGTGCTCCAAAGCTGACCCATGTCCCAAAGCCCTTATCTGGAGGCGGGAGCAGCAACTTCCCTGAGGCACAGGCGGTCCTAAAAACACGAGAGCTCCTGTGGTGAACCCTCCCCCTGGATTGTTGTGTAAGAGGAGACTCTGCCAGCCTTCCCGAGAAATCCTGATTGGCACCTCCCACGCGGGTGCTGCTCCCTAATTCCAAATCTTTCCATCACCCCGGGTTTCTGGTGCCTCCCATGGCTGCACACTCCTCACATGGCAGCGTTGAGCTGCCCCATGAGCAGAGACATCTGTGATGCCTGGAGGGCTTTTGGGAAGGAGATGGGAGCCTCATTCCAGCAGCTGGGATGGATCCTGGGAGGTAACTGCCTCTCTCTCCTCGTGGATTATGTAAAAGTCATTTTTCAGGGCTCTGAGTCACTGTGCCAGGACCTGGATCAGCCAAGGAGGCCTTTCCCTGCCTGAATGAGGCATCTGCAGAAGGTGCTTTAACTTTGGCCCTTCTTTTCCCTCTCTAGGGTCTTTCCCACCATTGGTTTTGAAGGATCTGTTGCTGCCTGCTGCTCTCCTTGAATAATTCCCCAGCCTTTTCCCCTACAACATGAAATTTCTCCCCCTTTTCCCTATTTATTTGCCCGGATCCAACACAGTGCCTCAATGCCAAAGCAAGAGACAGGATGGATGCAAGAGGTCAAAGCACCCTCAGTGGGTCTAAAAATCTTGTGGAAGCCATGGAAAGGGACAAATGCAACCCTTTTCCCAAAGCTGACTGCTGCTTCCTTGTCACGGAGCCAACCCATGGCTCCAATTTGAGTCCACTGCCAACTCATGGCTCCAATTTGATCCACTTTAATTTTCCTGTATGGATAATAAGATTACTCCAGAGAAGTGACTCAGCTTCCTTGGGGATTTTTTCTCCCCTAGTCTTCCTCAATTTAGTCCTCACTTGGTGTCCCTGCTCCAGGCCCTTCTCCAGGCTGTGATCCCAGGCTGCAGGAGACACCCTCTCCATGCTGGATCCCTGAGTGATGCCTCTGAGTGCTTTTGAGTTTTGTAATCTGCCCTGTTGGGAAATAAATCTCTTTTCCATACTCTCCATGCACCGGGAAGAGGGAATGCTCCAGCATTCCAAGGCACCTCAGAACCACAGTACTAAGGAAGACATTCATGTCCTGGAGACAGCTCCCAGAAAACTCAGAAAATTTCCCATTTCCCACCCAAATTCCTCTACTTAGTACATATTTGTTGGATGTGCTGGGAATGTTTCAGCCTCACTGCTCCTTCAAAGTCCAAGTCCAAGTCCAAGTCCAAGTCCAAGTCAAAGTCAAAGTCAAAGTCCAAGTCCAAGTCCAAGTCAAAGTCAAAGTCAAAGCTGACTTGGGCTGATCCTATTCCCAGAAGATTCATGTGGGAATAAAATGGATGTTGGAAAAGTCAACAAAGCCAGGCTGGATGGGGCTTGGAGCAGCCTGGGATAGTAGGAGGTGTCCCTGCCCATGACATGAAGTGGTTTTTAAGGTCCGAGATGGTTTTTTTTTCCCCTTCCTACCAACCTAGTCTATGATAATCAACAGAAGCAGGGATATGGAAGGGGAAAGGAATAAACACAAGTTTATGGGATAAATAAGACCAAAAATAAGGGGAAAAAAAATGTTCTTTCAGCCTCACTGCAAAATGCCAGCAAGGAGCCACGCCCACTAATGAGGGAGAAAAACCTGTTTACAAAACACTGGGGCAAAGGACCAAGTTGTCCTGGGTGAAGCACAAGGCTCAGTTTGATCATCACCACTGACCTCACCAACCTCCAAAACCCAGGGAATGTCTGTTTGGACACAGGGCTTGAACAACTCTGGAATTCACCACCTGATGATGTGATTCAAGCATCAGGAGGGCCTGAAAAAAGTATCAGAAAATCACATGGATCTGTAAATCATCTAGGGTTGGAATGATTCATGTTAGAAACAAAAATGCCCTGCTGATGGCTACGTGCAGGGAATTGCCAGTTAAGTTATTCCATAATTGCCAGAAAAAAAGCGGGGTTTGACAGTATTTTCTTTCTTCTGTCCAGGACTAATCTTGTTTTAGAAGAAGCTCTGTGGACTTGGCAGCTCAAGCTCTTACAAGATGCCTCTTGAATGAGGGTCTCTATCCCAGACTGTCGTGAACAGATTTTAAGGAATTCAGAGGAGAGGAACAACACAGAGGAATAAAAGCAAAAGGGTTGATTTAAGAGGAGAGATTGAAAAAATGACACTTTGAGAGATGGCTCTTTCCAGAGCAGAGCTGCAATTCCAGGGTGCCAATTTGTGGGCTTGGAAATGGAAGCCTGATTTCGTGAAACTGTTGGGCGTGGAGAAAAGCAGCTCCTCTAAAGAATCTCTGGATAGCAGCAAAACTTCATTAAATCAAAATTGTACAAGGTATTGGAGGATTACAAGCAGGAAAAAGACCGAGCAGAGGGATTAACCAGAGGAAAATTGATAATGAAATGAAGACTGACATGAAAATTTGAGGAAAATCTTCTGTTTAACCAACCATTAGCTAATTTAATTTAGTGTAAAGCACACTGATTTTGAGGTAAACCAGCTTAGGCCAGCTCAGAGACCGAGTCTGGTGCTGTTGAATAATTAAAGCCAATGAATGGTGCAAACCCTGGAACATCACGTGCTGTCTATGCAAAGGGACCAGGAAAATTCATTCCTAGGACAATCTCCCCGTGCCTCCAGGCTCTGCTTTCATCAGAGCAGCGGCTCTGGAAGGGAGGAAAGGAAAAAATTCAGAGGAGGAGAGAGCAGATCCCGACTTCCCATCACTTCCACGACCGGAAGAGCAAGAAATGTGTGGCTGAGAGGGCTTTTCCCCAAGGTGCCAGCCCCTTCCAAGGGCCCTGGTGTGGAAAACTCCCACACATGAGCATTCCACACCCTCGGGTTGATTTCATGTCCACCTGGAACCTGTAAAACTGCTGCTGCTGTTGGGCTGGGGTATAAAACCTGCCCTCCAAAGAGCTTCCCAGTGCTGCTGGGAGGATCTGCTGGAGATGAGGACTCCTCTTGTCACCTTGCTGGCTGCTGTGCTCTGTGTGGAACAAGGTGAGCCTCTCGTGCTGCTCCTGCTTGAGACGAGGATTAGAGGGAAGATTAGAGGGACAGTTTTCCACATGGCAAAACTCTAGAGGGCTGTCACCATCTTTGCAGTGTTGTGATGGTGTCACCAATGTCCTTTTGCACCTCAGTCAGTGATTTGATGCCTAAATAAGAATCTGATTAATTGATTCTTTTTTGCAGTGCTGGAGCTCTGGTGGTGCTCCAACCATTAAACCCACACTGTGGTCCTTGGGATCTTCCAAAAGGAAGGCAAGCTGGAAGTGATAGAAAGCATAACAAAATGGGTTTTTTCCCCCTTAATAATTTCAGGTTTTGAGTATTTTAGAGACTTTTCTGTCCTGCTGCTTCCTCCCTTCTAGTGGTTTGCCACGTGTCTTCCTAGAAAATGCAACGCTGGGAATTTTTTGTAGATTAAATCAGCGGCAGAGGTGAAAGATCTTTTAATGTTAAAGGCATCCTGCTCCCAAGTGTTGTCCTCCTTCTGGGAGTGAGACACATGCGTTGCTCCATCGCTCCTGGCACGCGGGAATGATGACCAGAGTGCCAAAATTTCCCCCACACATGATGGTTTCCCAGAAACCACGATACGAATCTGGTTGAGAAAGAGGCATCTAATTAATAAATTATCACTGATGTATCAACCCCCTACTCCTACATCCTTTGGAATTGTTCTCCAGCGTGCCTGGAAGAGCAGGACCTTTGGCCAGTTTTGGGTGTGGGAAAATAACTATTCATTATTATTATTAAAAAAAAAAATTGATTTAGTGCCCTCAATTCCCGATTGAAGCAAAGTAACATGGATAGGAGAGGAGAATTTTCAAAGGCATCGTTCTCAGTGCGACCCAGGATGAATTGGAAAGCTCACAGAGATCCAGGATCACAGGTTCATGGTGGGATTCCTCACCAGTGACATTTGATATTGGCAGCAGATTCCCAATGGATTTAAGGACAGGCTTTTGCACAGCACCTTTCTGTGGCCCGGCCTAGATCCAGAATGAGAGATTTCAGCTTTCTGGCCTAAAACAGGGAAAAAGGAAAATGTGGAAACTGGCATTTTATCCTCCTCAGGTACCTTGGGTCTCATCCAAGACCCTAATGACCAAATTTTGGTCAAAACTCTTGATCTTAGCTGATCAAAGAGGTTTTTTTGCCTTTTCAATCCATAAACTCACTGTTCTGTAAGTTTTGTGTCCAGCAAAAATCATAAAAGGTTTTGATCCTGTTCACAGAATCACATTAAGGGTGGAAAAGACCTCTAAGATTGTGGAGTCCTTGCTGCAATGCTGGACAAGACCAGACAGATTATTTGCTTAAGGTGTCCCTGAGAGTTTCCAACAAGGAAGATTCCACAGCCTGGAATTGTTCAGAGACTGTGATCCCTTTAGGAATTTAATTTTAATATCTCTTAGTGTCTGTTTTTGTTCTGTTCTCCCATATTTCCACCACGGGACACATAAAATATTTTATTACTTTCTTCTTTGCTGCGTCCTTTTTCTTGCATCATGAAGAAGACTCCAGCATATTCTAATTTTCAACAAACAAACTAAACCCTTCCAACCTTTTTGACGAGATCACATTTCCAAGATCTCTGACCTTCTCTCCTCCCTCTCCTCTGGTCCCTCTCCAAACGCTTTGCATTTTTGGAAGTGCTGCAGAGAGATCTGGGCACCGGGGCTCCAGATGAGGCTTTGCCAGGGTGGAAAGGCCACTTTGTGTATCCTGCACGTGACATTTCTGCCCATGTCCCCTCGGGTGACGCCTGTTTCCGTGGCTGGAATGTGACACTGTAGACTCCTGCTGTTGCCGCTGTGGTTCTGAATTGTGACTGGACCAGTTATTTGTCACCCTGCGTTTAAGTGTCTAAGTTTTATCTATTGTAATTGATTTATTGTGACGGTGTTCACAGGGGCTCTCGGATTGGGGAAGAGACGAGGATCTGACTCCATGTTTCAGGAGGCTTGATTTATTATTTTATGATATATATAACGTTAAAACTATACTGAAAGAAGAGAAGAAAAGGTTTCATCAGAAGGCTGGCTAAGAATAGAATTGGAAAGAATGACAACAAAGGTTTGTGGCTCGGCTCTCTGTCCGAGCCAGCTGGGCTGTGATTGGCCATTAATTACAAACATCCAAGATGGGCCAATCACAGATCCACTTGTTGCATTCCACAGCAGCAGATAATCATTGTTTACATCTTGTTCCTGAGGCCTCTCAGCTTCTCAGGAGGAAAAAATCCTAAGGAAAGGATTTTTCATAAAAGACGTCTGCGACAATTTATCTCGATTTAATTGCATCCAATCTTCTTTTTCACTCTTTTATTGCATCCATCTGTCAAAATCACTTAAAATCTCGGGATGGTTTGGGTTGAAAGGGAGCTTTAAGATCATCTCATCCCAACACCTGCCATGGGCAGGGACACCTTCTACTATCCCAGGTTGCTCCAAGCCCTGTCCAACCTGGCCTTGGATATTTCCAGGGATGGGGGCAGCCACAGCTTTTCTGGGAAAGCTTTGTCAGGGCCTCACCGCTCTCATAGGGAAGAATTCTTCCATTGCTCCAGTTGGTTTGACCAATAATCCTTGGGAATTACCCTCTGAGGGTGTTTTCATGCCTGGCTTTGCACCCATTCCCTGGAATTTTCAGCAGCTTGTGTTTCCTGGGCTTGCTCGAGAACAACATCATTCAAAGTTGTGCCAATAACTCCATAGAACCTCCTTGAATCTCCTCTACTCTGCACATGAAAATTCAACTTTCTTGTAGAGGAGAGTGACACAAAAAAAAGCTGCACAGGATCAACAGTTGGAGACTTTTTCCTTCCTTCCTGTCAGAAACTTCTTGTTTCATGGTGTGACCTCTGCTGTCCTTCCACTTTCTCACTGCCAACTTCTTATCGGGCAAAAGCGTGCTCACAGGGACGTGTCCTTTAGCTGCTTTTGCCCTTTCCAAAGTGACAGACTGGCCTCAGACTCAGCAGGAACTCAGCCGGCACCTGGCTTTGTTTCCCTCCAAAAGTTAGCTTTGTTTTTAAAGGAACTCAGTCACAAAACCCCACACTTCACTCTGGGTGATTCACAGGCTCTGAACTCAACCACCCTATTAAACCTTTCCATCTGCCCGGCTGGGGAGTGCTCTGCACATGTTTTGGGGTGGTTTTGTTCTTCTTATGATGCCTTGGGTTTTAGCTTTTATATTTTTCAGATTCTGTGCTGCTTTAGTGTGTAGTTCTGATCTTCATATTAGGGGTAGCAGGCTCTCTTCACAGAGTAGGGAGACAAAACAATTCCTTCTCTAGCTGGGGACCAAGGACAACCAATCCAAATGTCAGGGCCGAGAGCACAAACAACAGCAGAATGAAGAGAGGAAAACAAGAAGGATGGGACTTCATGAGCTATAGCTGTAATTGGACAATTAACTCCAATATGCAAATGGACCAGAACTTATAAAAGTGAGAAACCCTGTGACTGGTCATCCATTTTGTGACCATTTTGGGTTCATCTTGGGTGTAGCCCTGTCTGGGCTCTTGTGCTGCCCAAGGTGGATCCATTGAGGCCTTCTAATAAATCCCTACTTTATTCTTTAACTCTGTCCAGTCTCTGTTCTAGGTCAGCCTTCACATGGCATCACTTCCTTTTTTTTTTTTACTACTTTCCAGAAGTCTGGCCTACCACATTCTGGTTTTGAGGGCAGACACACACATTCTCGGCAGAAAATGCCATGTGGCCTTCCTGCCAATCATCTGCCACTGCTGCAGATGCAGGAATTATCTCACCAAATCTGCCTTTAGCAATTAAACCAAGCTTTTGGTTAAGATTTTCCATTCATTCCCGATTTTATGCTAGAAACAGGAGTTTGACAGAGCATCTGAGGGCTCTCACCAGACCTCCTAGAACTGAGGTTAGGCCAGTTCAGTGACGTTCAGGCACAAAAAAAAAAGAGATGTGACAGCAGTCTCTGAGCCAGATGAAAGAGAAGTAGGACACTGGATATTGTCCACCTCCTCAAAAAGCTACGAGCATCTTTAAATTCTCCCTGCCAAGCCCTGCCCAGGAGAAACCCTGAGCAGTAATTGGCAATTGCCGTGGCTGAGCCCTCAGGACCGAGCTGCTATGGCTCAGCAATAATCTCCTTCATAAAAGCCCCCGAATCCTCGAATTCTGCTCACATCTCCTGCTCCCAGGGATTGCAAACAGATCGATAATACTTCTCAGCCTGAGCCAGAGGAGACAGAGAGGGATTTAGCACTGCTGCCACGGGTCAGGAGATAAAGAAAGTCACTGGTCATTCCCACAGAAACATTCCTCAGGCTGTAAGGAGGGAAATGGAGATTTCTGCAGTGGGGTTTTTGTAGCCTTTAAACCTTGTAATGTGCTTTTTTCCCGTTTGTTTTTTGTTTTTTTTTTTCACCCCAGTTTATCCATTCATGTGCTACACCTGCCAAGAACAGGAGTCCAACAAGGACTGTTTGACCATTTCCATGTGTGCCAAGGAGGACAAACACTGCGTGACCATCCGGAAGGACGTCAGGACAAGTAGGAACAACACCTTGTTTGTTTCGTAGGAGAGCAGTCCCAGGAATGGGATTTCATCCCAGTATGGGAACAACAGGCCTTGATGACCAACTTTTAGGAAACACTGACCTTGTGGCTGCTGCAGTGTCCAGATACCCTTGATATTCCTGCTGGAAACTGGGGAAATGATGAGGACACAGGAAGCAGCGCCAGGGAGTGCATTCACACCTGGAGCTGTGTGTGTTTCACTCCCAGAACTGTTCTGAGAAGTGTTTTGGCCAAACACTCACTGTGGCTGACTCCCTGTGCCAAGCACAATACTTCAGGTCTGTCCTGGGGGCTCTGTGCCCTCAGAGACCTCCACGTGCTCTTATCCCAAATCTCAGCTCGTGCAGAACGTTCCCCCTGTGTTTATGCTGTAGGAAAAACCACCCTGGTGGGAACGACCCAGCCTGAGCATCACTTCAGGCAGCTGGAGCTGAGAGCCACAGGTGTTAATTCCACGTTAGGACTGACAAAACCTAAAAACATGGAGCCCAGAGAAGTCCTGGTTGGACTTGATGAACTTAAAGGCCTTTTCCAACGTTAACAGTTCCGGGATTCTATGGCACTGTGGCTGCCCCATCCCTGGAAGTGTCCAAGGCCAGGCTGGATTGGCCTCTGAGCTACCTGGTCTGTTGGGAGGTTTCCCTGCCTGTTGGATTACTCCTGGCTTTTATAGAAACAGGGCAACTGAGAGGCATTTTAAAAGATTTTATTCCATTATCAGTCTTGATGAAGGGTGAGACATAAAAGATATAAAACTCAGCATCATTCTATCAGAAGTCAAACTATTTCCTGGTTACAATACTTCATAAATGTTTTTCAGCCTATTAGCTTTTGCCACACAGTGCTGCTAATACTTCTAACACCAATCACCTATATTTTTACCCCACATGGTCCTGCTACAATGCATCTTTCACAGTTATAATTCTCTAAAATACGTGGGGTTTTTGCAAGGCCATAGTTTGAAACTTGTTGAAACTTGTTTCTAGTTCAGTTTCTCTCTCAACAATGTCATCTCTGTTCCATGGCCTTCCTAAGTCAGCACACTTTATCTCAGCGTTTGCATACAGATGCACACGACTCTGTGAGCTTTCAGTCAGGTTTTGAGAATTCATTAGAAATCCATTTCTCACATCTCCCCCTCTTTTTTTTTTTTGATAGTAAGAACTTTTTTGATGGTCTTATTTATCATTTGTTGTACATAGTGAAGTATACAAGCATACAATTCGTACAAATCACATGGATGATTTTTAAGTTGCCTTCCCACGCCATTCCATGATTCTATGATTAATTCCCTGAAATTTGCCTTGAGGATTAGTGCCTGGCCTTCCTTTACTCACCAACACAGATTTAGCCACAAAAATATTTAAACAATTATTTTTCATCCTCCCTTTCCTCCTTTCTCCCTCACTTTTATTTCCTGCGCTAGACCCCAACAAGCCCAAATACGTCATCTCCAAGATGTGCTCTCCAACGTGTCCAGAAACAGGTCAGCAACAAATCCAAAGCTCCCAGAATGTTTCCTGCTGTGAGAAACCCCTGTGCAACGTGAATGGAGTCAGCAGCAGGCAAAGCAGCCACGGAGTGATGTCCCTGGGTGTCCTGGCCAGTGCCACTTACATCTTTACATACGGATTGTGATGGGTTTGGAAGAGCTCCCTGTGACGGCTGAAATAAAATTGTTGCTCTAGAATAATTTTCCGCTCTCAGAGATTCTTGTTTTGTGGTTGAGCTCTCCCCTGGGATTCTTGAGAGAGCTTGGATAAGTCAGGTGCTGAACTCCCATTGATTTCCTGAGCCTGCCTGAATCCGAAGTGTCCCCAGACATCCAACTCACCTAAGAAAACATATAGAAAATGGCCTTTTTGACATGTTCAAGCTTCAAATCATTATTGCTCCGAGGAGATCCTTGAAGGCACAGTTTTGTCTCTCACTTTCAAAGCTCTGTGAGGAATAACATCCCACCCTGCCTGAAACACAGGCAATGGCTCCACAGTCGTGTCAGCACAGGGGATGATCAGTGAATTTGTTCACAGCGAGTTTGGGTTATCAAACATCTGTTTATAAACAAGCAGGTGGAAGTAAAGCTGATTTGTGGCAGTGTTGTGGACTTTTCTCCATCCTCAGTGGGGAGAAATTTCTGGCTCCTCAGGGCCTTTCCTCCCATTCCCATTTTGGAACGAGCTTCTATCATCAGAGAAAAGGGGGAAAGGCAGAGAGGGGAAACATGTGGCTGAGAGAGGAAAGGCAGTGGGAAGGTGGGAGGGAGAAGGGAAGGAATGGGGAGAGCCCGCTGAGCTGGGAGCTGCTCTCACACTGCCTCCTCATGGACCTCATCCAGCTGGAAAAGACATCCCCGTATCTATTCCCCTCTTTTCTCCCCAGGGCCAAAACAACCTCACACAGCTGTCACCAATCCCTGTCATTCAGAGGCTGTGAGAGGCTTTCTACAGAGCCACGTTCCTGGCAGAGAAACCATCGATTGTGTTGAGCTTTGTTTGGTTCTGCCCTCCACGCTCTCCGCTCCCTCCTCTCCCCGCAGGAGCTGCAGCTGAGGGGACACAGAAAAGCTCTGTAGGAGGCCTGAGGGTGTCACAGAGAAGAAGGAGGGCAGCCAGCCAGGGACTCACACAAACAGCTCAGAGCTTCTTGGGTCACAGCCCCAGCTGCAAGCTCCCATTCCTGGAAAACACACAGAAAAAATAACAAAAAAAAAAAAAAAAAAAAAAAAAAAAAAAAAAAAAAAAAAAAAAGAGAAAAGGAAAAGCTGGCAGCATCCCTAGCTCAGCTGTGTCCTGGGAGAAACCAGAGCTGGTCCAAACAATTGAAGGGTGTCGGGTTTTTTTTTTTTTTTTGTTGTGTTTGATGGTTAAATGGGATCTTTGCTTTCTCTGAAGCATTGCCCTGGAACTCTGCTGCGTTGTTTTGGTTGCACATGTGGATTTTTGAGGCGTTTCAGAGCACCTGGATTTCAGTTTTCCAGGAGGACAAAAGATTCCACATCAACTTCAAGTTTTTTGTGCTGTGAGCTCTGGATCTGGTGACTGGTTTTAAATATTCTGTTTAAGGGATGGAGGGGAAACGAAGGAAATTAAGGAGGTGACACCACAGTGGTGGGCAGGGACAAGAGGAGGACACGGACACCCCACTGAGCTGTGCCTGGAGATGACAGATGTCAAAAGACCAAATCAACAGCAGAACCTGCCGGTAATTTTCTCTCACCAAACACAACCTCAAAAGGGAAGGAAAGTTAGGATGGAGAAGGGGAAGAACAAGTTTTTAAACCAAAAAGAAGGAAGAGATGTCCAGCTGCTCAGGGCAGGCACTGGTAGGGCTGCGGTGGCTGTGCTGCATCCCAATCCCAGGAGCAATTCCTCCAGGAGCAAGTCCTCCCTACCCTGCATGGTTTTTCCCTGCTGGGCCTCAGCTGCTTTTAAAAAAACTCCAAGAAAGTTGAGACCCAGGCCAAAGCTGTTATTGTTTTACCACCTGTCATATTGGCAGGAGAACGAGGAAGTAGAAGGAGCAATTTGTATCTCAACCAGTTTTGCTGGACGCGAGAAAGCAAAATCTTGGTGGAGAGACCATCTGGAGGGGAAGGAACAAGTGGAGGGTTGAGATAAATCCAGTGAGGGTGTGGGGAACCAGGATGGACACATTCAGGAGGGAGAACGAACTTTATCCTGGTCTTTTGCAGACCCTTACTCCCAGCTTTTCCCCCAGTTTTCACCACGGCAGTCCAAGTGTGCTGCCAGAAGGTCAAGTCAGAGTGGTTTCCTACAATTGTCTACAAATTTAGAGGAACTCTTTCTCTTCCTGAAATTTCTGGATGCCAAAGCAGCTGAAGTAGCTGGGATTATCCCGACTGATTCTCTGGAGGCGAACGGATTGCGTTTAACAGGATTTACTCCTTGTCTTGTCCACCCACCTAGCTCCTGGACTGAAAGCTCCCAGTTGTGGGAGCTGAAGGTCACGGAAAAGTAAATCTGGAGGTGGGAATTCTGGATGGACTTTGTCACCACTGATCCTCTGAGTGGAAGATTGCTGTAACTCTTTCAAATAAAGAAGGAAGAGGGACAATTTAAAACTCTTCTTCTTGATTGGAGGTGAGGAATGGGCTGATTATGAAGTCACAGCTCCTTTTCTAAACTGGTTCCTCCCTTCCCTGGGCTGGAGGAAGGTGCAGGTAGATCAAGGCTTCTGTGGCTCAGCTTTGAGCAAAGCCTAAATCTCCTTTTTTTCCCCATGGATTGAATCAGTCCCATTTCCCTTTTCCAGTGTGAGGTTTGGGTGCTGCTGCTCTCCAGGCTGAGCTGTCTGGGAGAAGAATTCCAGGTGATGCTTGGAGCCTCAGTGTAGGATTTGTTTTTCCAATGCCACAACTCTGAGCTGCACTTGCAGAGTCAGGAGTTGTGTTTGTGCTTCCATGTGTGGAGTAAGAGGGAAAACAGGTGTGGAGACACAACCACATCAAACACAACAGCAAGAGCCACTTTGCTGCCACATATATTAATGAGATGAACTAATTAACACATCAAAAGTGAATAAAATTAGTGTTTTCTATGTAAATATGCAAATCAGTGGGGGGTTGTCAGCCAAAGTGGTGTCCAGGAAAACTGGGAAAAGAAATCCATCACAGCTACCAAACCCAGCCTGTTTCTCCTGCTCCCGTTTCTTTGCAACAGGGAGATTTGGGTGTTTTGGGAGACTGGGTAACAACAAATCACAGACTCATTTAGGTTGGAAAAGACCCCCAAGATCATTGAGTCCAACCTGTGACCAATCCTCACCTTGTCAACCAGACCAGAGCACTGAGTGCCACCTCCAAAGCCTTTCCATGAAGAAATGTGGAAATAACCCATTATTATAAAGGGCATAGGGGACATGCAGAGCAGCCAAACCAAGAGTGGGGGGAGAAAAGCTCTGAAATAAATCATCAATCAACAGTGTAGGGGTTATCAAGGAGGCAGGGATGATCAGCGAGGATTTTGTGACAGGTGGGTGATATCCCTCCCTGTGAGAAGATAACAAAATCTGTGAGGGCAAAAGTGGTACCTGTCACACAGCTCAGCCTTAATAAAGCTTTTGGCACAGTGTGACGTGATGGGCTCAGAAGCAAAACCAAGGAAACCCAGTCAGGCTGAAATCACGAGCAAACCACAGCCAACAATTTGCTGTCAGGCTGGAACGATCCATTAAAAGGCTCCTCTTGGCTCTGGGATGATGCAAAGTTTTAATTGCTGGTTTGGATGATGTATTAGACAATAAATTCACTGAGCTCACGGCTGACGACCTGAGAGAATCTGCAAACAGGAGAATTCTGGGTGATTCCAGTAAATGTAAGTGGTAGGTTGAGAAAAGAGGGTGTAATTTAGGAAGGACAAGCACAAAAAGCTCTCCAGTTAATGTGGCACAAATATAGGATGAGGGAATCTCCCTCGCAGCAATCTGGCAGGAAAAGAAGATGTGCTGGATCACAAGTTTAGCACGTGTCAAACTTTGGGAAAAACTGTGAAACAAAGCCCTGCTGGAATTCTGCACTCCATGGAAAAATCTTACACATTGCACTGGGAAGTGTGAAGTGGAGTGTGATGGGATGAGAACCTTCCAGATCCTCCAAATGGAAGGCTCGGGCTGCTTTGTTCTTCCCACTTTTTGTGCTGGGGTTGACGCAGCAGCAAAGAGGATTTTTGATAGGATCGGAAGGAATTCCTGGCATCCAAAGTAGGGTGAAGAGCTGGAAAACTGCCTCCAGAAGCAGCAGCTTGAGTACCATAATTAGGATTCATCAAAGCATGGAAAAACTCTGCTCTCAGCGTCTCCTCCGTGTCTCCACTGGGGCTGGAGAATGAACTCACTCCTGGTCATTCCCATTCCTGTCTCTCTCTGTCACCTTTCTGTCATTTCCATGTGGAGCTGGTTCCCTCCACCAGAGCAGAATTGGGGTGTTCAGGGCTGGGTTTTGCTTCATCACGGAACCATGGAATGTTTTGGGTGGGAAGGGACCAAAAGATCTCGGTTAGGTGGGAAGGGAGCAAAAGATCTTGTTCCAACCACTCTGGCCATGAGCAGGGACACCTTCCATGAGATCGGGTTGCTCCAAGACAAAGGCTGAACAGCAAAAGCGACCCAGAGCTCTTCCAGTGATGTGGAAAGAACTTCCATGCAGGAGTTTTCACTCCAAAGGATGCCCAGCTCCAGGGATCCCAGGATTTCAGTCAACATTAAAGCAGTGCTGAGGCAGAAGGTGGAAGAGAGCTCTGCATAGGAATCACGGTTTCCCCATTTTCCAGCTGATTCCTTCCTCAGGCAAGTCCTTAAATTCCACACAAAGAATTGGGGGTGCCAGGGGTACAATTTTCCTTGGTCCAGGAGAGGCAGGAACAAGCCCTGGCTCTGTGCCCAGTGCTCACAACAGCTCACCTGGGACCTGCCTGCAGCTCCAGGATGCAGAATTTGATGTTAATCAGCAATTAGATAACGAGCAGACGCCGCTCCTGGGAATGAGAAACTCCCTTCTGCAGTCACTGGAAACCAGAGGAATAAAACTCCCCATGAGATCTTTCGGGAGAAGAGAGAAGAGATTTTATATTTGATAATATAAAAAATCTTGGAGAAGGTGGATTTTTCCTTTCACACTCTTCCTCGTGGATTTCACTGGGTCACAAGCACCAGTGTGGGTGTGCCCAGATCATCTGTCCCGTGTCACTTCTGTGCCACCAGCAGCCAGAAAAGATGAAAGCCCTGCAACTCTCCTTGTGCCTTTAAGGCTGAGCACAAGGGGAAAGTAGAAGGTGAAAGGCAGAGCAAAAAAAAAACCCCAAATTTGGACTTGTTTTTTACAGCTTTTGGTGAGACAATGCTGTCTTTGCTCACTTTCTGTTTCGTTTTCCCCGTTTGACATGAAATTCCTGAATATTCCAGTCCTGTTGTTTACTTTATCTGGACATTTTATGGCTCCCACCCTGCTCTTAGTCCTCTGGAGTTTCCTAACCAAGGTCAGCTTGTTCTTTCTCTACTTCTGAATGAACACAGGCATTCAGCAAATGCTTTTCCTTTTACCTTTTTGCTCTGCTGGTTCTTCTGGATATTCCACACATTCCCATTCCTATTTTTTTACACCAAGTTTAACATTTCCACTACAAACCTCCGTAAGTCTATCACCTTGCCTACAGCTTCAGCATATTTTTGCATTGCCTCCTTGGAGCCTGGTGAATTCCTTGCCCACAGAAAAGTGCATTTTTTTTGGTGGAAGGAGTAAGGGAAAGGACTGAAAAGCTTCTTCATACCCCAAAAAAGCTGGAGATGAGGCCCCTGTTGTGGGAGAGGAGGTGCCCAGACAATTTTGTGGATGGTCCAGAACCTTTGATGGCACAAAAAAACAAGGCCAGGATTGGGGAAAAAAAAAATCTGTAAAATGAGTCCAGAGTTCACCCAGGAGACGGAATTAGGCCTGGAGACAGGGATAGACATTATATAATTAAGGATTAGTGTTGGAGAAGAGAATCATGAAATACCCTGGGTTGGAAGAACAAAAGGATCAGCAATTCCAACCCTAAAAGTCACAACCTGGGGCCAGAAACAGATGGAGACAAACCCCAGCACATGGTCAAGGTCATCCAGGACGTGGCTGGAGACGGGGACACTCACAGGGCCTGAAGGGTTAAGCCTGAGCTTAAAGGGGGCTCCTGGAGCCATGGGAACAGTCTGAGGAGGGCCCCACTGAGACTGCTCAGGGAAATTAAAAAGTTTTTTGCCTGAGAAACAAGATCTTAAAGAGTCACAGTTGTTTTCCTGTCAAAAGCCTAAAACAAGCACGGCTGAGGGTGACTCACACAGACTTTGGAAGGAGGAAGTGTGAGAATTCCAACACCAGCTGAGCCTCACCAGACAGCAATCCACTTTCACCTTAGGCTCGGGGAGAGAAGGGAAAAGGAAATGTGGATGTCAGCCAGAAGTGAAACTTCATCCACCTGACAGCCAGATTCTGACTGCAGGTTGTGGTTGGGGGGGAGCAGATAAAGGTTTTATTCCTTTATCTGTAAAAAAATATAATAAGTGGTGCGGCCCAAAGATCTGTTTGGGCACCTTTATTTCAGGAATTTTCAGGAATCTCAGAGGCTACCTGAGAGAAATCTCAATTTTCCCCCACAGGATGCAGCAGAGGTGGGGTAGAGGACAGTGACCTGTCAAAGAATAACCTGCAGCTTGGTTTGCCCACGGAAAAATCTATGTCTGGAGCATCCTTGGGTGCTCCAAATGTGATCCTGAGGGTCTCCTGGACAACTTTGACCCAAAGAGATCAGAAGGGATTTCAGGAGGGGAAACATCCAGGGTGGGAGGAGGAGGAAGGGCTGGGATATGGAGTCGGGCCTCTCATCCAGCAGGATGGTGGGAGCAGGAATTCCAGGGATTCCAGGGATGGAATTCCAGCTCCAGCATTCCATAGAGTCTGGGGGGCCGTGCCAGTACCTGGAAAAGCACTTTGTTGCAGCAAAGTGCTCTGGAAAAAGAGAATTTTGGGGATGAGAGGAAGCAGCAAGGATGGAGGTGCTGGGTTCCTGCTCTCTCATCTCCTCCCACTCCTCTCCACATTTTGGCAGGTGAGGCAGGACTCTGTCACAGAGCAGCTCCAACTCTCTCTGGAAGAAATCTGAACAATTGAACAGTTCCCAGCTCCAGAGCATGATGCAATTACTGGGGAAAAAAAAAAAAAAAAAGGTCTCTGTCCCCTTCCTGTGTCATTGGAGGAAAGCTGTTTGAGCAGTTCTGCTCCACTGACGGGGAAACGTCTCATTTGCAAATTCCTCTGGGGTTTTGGTGCCTCACGTGCACAGCCAGGCCCAGGAAGTCTCACACAAACCCTGAAACAGAAGCGTGGGTGGGGAAAGAACCTCTCTGTGTCCCACCTGAAGCTGAGCAAGCTTTTACTGACCCTCAGTGACAAGCTTTAACTCATCTAGTGCCTGTTCAACATCAAACCCTTGCAGGCCTAGTTAGTCTAGGTTTAATTTCTGCACCATCTCTGCTGCCCCCACCCATCAAGGGTCCCGTCACACTCATAATTTCCTGATTTTAACTGTGCCCATTCCTCCCCAGCATGCCACAACCATGAAGTATTTACCCCAGCACCAGTTTGCCCTCTGATCCAGCCACCTCTTTAACTCCTTCTCCCTCAAGTGTGTTTTTATAGCTGTCTCCACCTTTTCCCAGCATGTGCCACATTCCTGGTGCTGGACTCTACCCCTGCTGCCTCTCTTGCTTCACCCTTCCTTTTGTGAAGAAATACTTTTTGGCTTTGCACTCACAATATTAAGCCAATGGTTCAATAAAGTCCTACAGTGACCTCCAAACTTGCAAGAAGAGGCTGGAGCACCCAGGGCAGTGTTTTGTGGGCTGGACTAGAACAGAAATCTTTGCCAGCAGAGTTGCTGTGTTGAGTCTGTCCCACACAACAACCTTGGGGAGCAGCTGGGAGATGATCTTAGGCCACAGAATATAAAATACCCTCAGTTGGAAGGGACCCAAAAGGATCACCAGGTTCTCAGAAGGGCTTCCTTCCTCACCTGGTGTAATTCCCACCACGGAAAACTGGTCCTTGGTGGCTCTGGTCACCTCTTCCTTTTGCAGCATCCTGTCATTAGTGCTGTCCCCGCCCAGCCATTCCAGCAGTATCGGGATGACTCCAGATCCCGTGCTGGGTTGTGACCTCTGTGACTCTTAGGTCCTCCCTGTTCCTTCTTATCAGCAGACAGACCCTCTCCAGGAAAAAAAAAAAATGGGGCTGATAACGTTAAATTGAAGTGTTGGAGAAATCCTGGAAGCTGTAGATCCTGGGGATGAGGAGAGTGTGACATAAAAATCCTAAATCCGGGTTGGAAAAGATCTTAAAGATCACTCAGTTCCAGCCTCCTGCCATGGACAGGGACACCTCCCACTATCCCAGGTTGCTCCAAGCCCCATCCAACCTGGCCTTGGACACTTCCAGGGATGGGGCAGCCACAGCTTCTCTGGGAAACCTGTGCCAGGGCCTCACCACCCTCACAGGGAAGAATTCCTTCCCAATATCCAACCAAAATCTACTTCCTCAGCCTGTATAAAACAGGGGTTTTGTAAATGTGTCTGAATTATGTTTTCTCAAGTTACCACAAAGCTGAAACTTCCCAGTTTTTTTTTAGTATTTGGTTTGTCCCAGCAGCCTGTTCCAGAGGAAGATATGAGACCACAAAAACTGCTCGGAAGTCAGTTCCTGCTAGAATACCTGGCAGTGACAAATAAAACTGAGCCATGGGAAAGAAAAGGGAAGCAGGGGTTTGCAGGCATGGGTTTGCTTCCCAAGCAGAGTGCTCTGAATGCCTCCGACAAGACAGGAGCCGGAATTTCTCCTGACAGATGCATTCGCCAAGAAATGCTGACTCTGCAGAATTAAACCCATCTGTGGCACAGAGTTTGTCAAGCCTGCTTGTTTCCTGCTGGCTCACCAGCCTTATCCTCCATTGCCAAGCTTTCCTGACAGCCAGTTTCACGGGGGCCCTCCCCCGCTGCCCCTCCTGCAGCTCATTTCCTAGAGGATTTAGTTATTTCCATGGGACCTACTGAATTTGGGACACTCCGACATCAGGGGACTTATTTACAGTCTGAAGACTCATCCTGCCAAGCAGCCCAGGCTGTCCCATGCCACCCCAGCTGCTGGACTCTTCAAGCTTCCCAATCCTGTATGTCTAATCCAATTTAGGCTCTGGTCAACAGATGGGGGAGTTGGTTCTTTATGTGCTTGGATCGTGAGCGGGGGCTGTGCGTGCAGAGGGGTCAGACCTGCAGAGGGGGTGTTGAATGCAGGGACAGGTTCTGTATCTGGGGGAGTCTTGCCTGCAGGAGATCCATGCAGGGAGCCCTGGATACAGGGAATGTGTGAGTACAGGGTGGTTTGGAATGTGTGGAGGACGATGTGTGTGTGTGCTGCTCAGGGGATCTGTGAGAGGAGATGCACGGAGGAGGGAAGGGAGGCAGGAAATCAGCAGGTCCTGTGGGTAGAGGGAGTCAAGAGAATCACGGAATCCCAGAATAAGCTGACTTGGAAGGATTTGACTTGGATGAGTGGGGTTCAGCACAGAGGCAGCCCCCTACTCCCGTCTCCTCCTTCAGGGAAACAGAGGGGACGCGAAAGAGCGCTGGAAAAAGCCTCTTGGGGCACGGCTAGGGGAAAGCTGGCTCTGTTCCCCCTCGGCCAGCCGCTACCACGCCGACACGCACTTCCCAGCGCCCCTTTCCCGGCCCCGGTTCTCCCTAGCGGGGAAACGAAACAAGGCGTGGCCGGGGAGGCGGAGGGGGGAGGCGGCGCGGGGGCCGGGCCCGGCCCGCGGGGCGGAGCCGCCGCCCTTTCCCCACCCCCGGCGCCCGGCCCTGCCGCCAGCCCTGCGCTCCTCCAGCCGCCCTGCGCATCTCCCCGGCCACATCGTCCGCACCATGAAGGCGCTCCTGCTCGCTGTGCTGGCCGCGGTGCTGTGCGTGGAGAGAGGTAAGGAAAGGAGATGTCCCCACCACCATCGCCTGCCCCGCAGGTTCCCCGGTCCCTCGCCAGCCCTGCGTTAGAGAGCAAACTGGGGGTTGGGGGAGCGATGCTTGTGGCAGGGTAGGCTGTGGAAGTTGGAGGTTTTTGGGGGATATAAGGGTTGAAAAGGGGTCGGGGGCGCAGCGCTGAGCCGCGTTATGGTTCGGAGCGGGATGCGGGGGTGTCTTCCCAAGACGTGCCTCGCAGCAATGTCCCTCCTGAAGCAGGAACTTCAGGTCTGCCCCGCCTGTATGAATAGGTGACCATCTCCGGCTGTGCGGGTGGATATGCTGGAGCTTTTCCCAGTTGCAGCTCGAACAAAGAGCAGGGCCGGCTCCGCTCCCCCTTTTCGGCGCAGCCGGCCGGGATAACGGCGCTGGGATGGGCTGAGATGCAGCCGAGGGGGAAGGGGGGTGGAGGGGAGAGGCAGCCCAGCCCCGGCAATGGCTGATGGAGCGAAGTCAGGGCAGAGCCACTCGTGATTCTGGCTCCTGCTGCCCCCTCGGAGCATCCTTCGGGGAGCAATGACCCCTAAGGGGACAATGCCCTGTGAGGGGCTGCTGCCGAGCCTGGGGAGAACGCGGTTCCTGTTGCTGTGTGTTTAGCTGCCAAGTTGCCCAAGTCGCAGGGCCTGCCATCCCCTCCTTCCCCACGGACTCCATTCCTTACTATTCCAAACTCCTTGGGGCCGTGCGAAACCACGTATCGTCCCCATACGAGAGAAACCTAACAAAGAGCCAAACGGGAGAGTTCTGAGCTCTCCCAGCCCCTGCTCAGCAAACAGGGTCCGTTCTTGTTTTTTTTTTTTGAGGGCACCGCTGAGATGAAATCGGCTGTTTGGGTCCCTTTCCAATTCCTCTCTCCCAGTGCGATCCGGGAAGCAACTGGAGATTAAAGCATTGGGTCTCCGACAGAGCCCAGCTGGCTTGGGCTCAGTTCCAGCGGTCAAGGCCAAGGCAGTAAAGGGTTTCATCCCCACCCCCCCAAAAAAAAAAAAAAAAAGCACAACCCCTTCAGCTTTAAAAGTTAAGTTTTTATCCAGGCAAAAGGGTTTGCTGCAGGTGGTTTTATCCCCAAACACTTCCAGCGTGTCCTGGGGGGATTTCACAGAAAAGCTTTACCTCCTGCTCAAAGATCTTGCCTGTGGATCTTGATAAGGGTTTTTCCCAAGAGAATGGAAAAGCGACATCGGGGCTGAATGGGAAAACTGCCGATGCAACAGCATTTTCCTGGTGCTAGTGAGCTCCAAAGTGGGCTTTTAACGGCCTTTTTCCCCCGTGTCTTTGCAAGAATGATTCAACCCCTTATCTCTAGGAATTCCCCCAAATGCCCTGCTCTGTTCTGGTAGCTCTTTGTTCCTCCCAGAAGCTAAGCAGCGATCAAATAAACACATGAATTCTTCCACTGATGAAAACAAGGCTTCGCTTTTGCATTGTTCTGTGTTGCGATTTTTTTTCCCCTTTTATTTCTTTTCTTGTAACCTTGAGCTCCAACTCTTTGCTCCGTCTACAGCTGCATGAAATTATTTCTGCCACCCCTCTTGTGCCTTTTGTCTAAACCACTCAGCCTATTTGTGCTCTCATAACTCTGCAGTGGGTGTTTTCTTGGGGCAGAAAGTGCCTGAATATTTCCTTTCTTAAACTCTGCCTCTCCTGGAAGGATTTTTTTTCTTCTGTTCAGACAAGGGGTAATGGGTAGGTGTGACAATGAAAAACACGGGGACAGGTAGGACATGCAGTGGCAGGAGCGGAGATTAAGTCACGTGGCAGAGAATTTCATGCCCAACAGCACTTTTATGTCATGTCCAAAGATTTCTGGTGTGTTTGCTTCTGGAACCTTAAACGAACGGCATTGCACCACTCAGCGCCTTCAGTGCAGTGACCAAACACACATGGGGACATCTGTCCTGCCAGAATACCTGCAGGAAGCCTGCAATCCACTTCATTCCTGATTGCTGAAGATTCCTGGGATGAGTCAATTCACCTCCTCGGGGTGGTGGTTGTGAGGTAAAGAGTTTGGGACAGGTCACCTGAGACTTGGCAGCAGAGCTGGGCTTCACTCCGAGGTCCCACCTGGAGATGTGGCCGGCCCAGCGAGGGGCAGTGACTCAGTGGCTGGTCCCATCCTCCTCCTCCCCATCTCCTAAACAAAGGAATCTCTCCTGGAGGTTTTGACTCAGCTGGTGGCCCTGTAATCCCGGTGCTGTGGGTTGTGGTGGCTGCCTTGGTGTGCCCAGGTAACCCGGGTTTGTTGTGGGGGTTGTTTCCAGAGTGAGGATCCTCGGCGGGCGCGTGAGCCAGTCCAGGAAATTCCTGCTTGGGGGGTTTGTGGTCTTGGCTTTCATTCCAAAGCAGAGACTTGGCTGCTCTGCTGTGACATTCAGGATCTCCCACTAACCCACTTTAATCTGTTTCTTTGAGATTATATTTTGTTTTCTTTCCCCTCCTCGGCTGTGGCTGCTCAAAAGTCATTCCTACGAGAGCAATTGTTTTTTTTTCTCATTTTTCTTGTAGAAGCCTTTTATTTTCCTGAGAGAAACAGGAATGAGAAGAACAGTCCTGTGGCAGAGTGGGACAGATGCTGAGCAATAATTGTCAAAATAATAATTCTTCAAAATATCCATGCCAGTAACTGCTGTGCCTCAGAGAGCTCTCCCAGGGCTTCCCCTGCTTCAATTCCTTAGGAAAATATTCCAAGGGGGGTCTATAAGAAAGCTGGAGAGGGATAGGACAAGCAGGAATGGGTCCAAACTGAAAGAGAGAGCAGGTTTAGGTTGGATATTGGGAAGAAATTTTTCCCTGTGAGGGTGGTGAGGCCCTGGCACAGGTTTCCCAGAGAAGCTGTGGCTGCCCCATCCCTGGGAGTGCCCAAGGCCAGGCTGGATGGGGCTTGGAGCAACCTGGGATAGTGGAAGGTGTCCCTGCCCATGGCAGAGGGTTGGAACTGAATGATCCTGAAGCTGCCTTCCAACCCAAACCACTCTGTGATTTTTGGTAATCCATGGGGCTGGCTCACACTTCCCACCCTCAATCTGCCCCCACTCTGTTTTGCATCCCATAAATATGGAAAGGGAAAAGGCAGTGCCTCGTGGAAGGGCTGCCTGGGAGCTCCAAAATCCCGAGCCCATGGAAGATTGGGAACAGACCTGATCTGTCTGCATATGTAGGTCAACAATTGCAGCGTGGATGTGATGCTCTTGTGTGTAAAATACAGAGATCAAAGTGCCCATGGCCTTGCTGAGTCTCTGGTCCAGGCTGTCTCCACAACCATTTCCCACCCCAAATGCTGTTTTCCAGTCATTCCTCTTTGTGAAGGATGAGGGATGGGGGCCAGCTAATCCATCCTGCTGCTGTAGGATAAGCCTTAAATGGCCTCAAGTTGCTCCAGGGGAGGTTTAGTTTCGAAATGAGGAAAAAAATTTCTTCGCTGGTCAAATTTTGGAACAGTGGTTGAATCACCATCTCTGGAAGCATGAAAAAATTGTGCAGCTGTGTTGCCTAAAGACTTGGTTTAGTGCTGGAATTTGGCAGTGCTGGGTTAATGGCTGGATTCAAAGATCTTAGAGGTCTTTTCCTGAAATGATTCCACGATTCTGTAGTTTTAGGGCACCTGCTGGTCTTGCAGGTCTTGAGCTTTCTGCAGCTGAAAAATCATTTCTACCTCATGCTGCAGCTCAAGCATGGCCTGATCTTGGTGCCCAAAGCCAGGTCATGGAAAGTTTGAACCTATGGTCACACCTGGAGCATTTCCCATCAGTGTCACAGAATCTTAAAATCAGAATGGTTTTGCTTGGAAGGGACTTCAGATCATTCAGTTCCACTCCCCTTGCACCCATATCCATGGTGGCTGAGCTGAACGAGCCCAAACCTCAAAAATTTCTCCTCTGGAGTTTGGGTTAAAGTTGGCAGCTGTAGCTCGGGCACATTCTTGGTGCAAACAGGGTGGTGACAGAAAGTACCAGGCTGTGGTTGTATCAGCTTTAGCTGATAAGAGCTTGAAATGCCTCCCCGAGGCTTGAACCCTTTGCTTGGCCAATTTTTTGGGGGAAAAAAAACATCCCCTGTTGCAGGTTGATAAAAGCGAAACAAAAAAATGTGGCTGTGGGCAGATGCGAGACATCCCGTGGGACAGAGGTGGGGACCTCCAAGTGAGGACATCTTCCCACCAGCTGCTAAATGAGGTTTGCCTTTCTCTTGCAGCCCACACGCTCGTCTGCTTTTCCTGCTCGGATGCCTCCTCCAACTGGGCCTGCCTGACGCCTGTCCAGTGCGGGGAGAATGAAAACCACTGCGTGACGACGTACGTCGGCGTGGGACTCGGTGAGTGGCGACAGCACCTCCTCCTGCCCCTCCTGGCTTCTCCTCTCCTGGGTCACCTGCTGAGCTGCAGCGAGGCTTTGCCTTCTTCTGGCTGGGTTGGGGAAAAAAAAAAAAGAAAAAAAAAAAAAAGGGAAAGTTCTGCTTAGCAACTGAGTGTCGGACCATCCCACGGGGATTGTGAGGAGGGACGCGCTGCCAGGAGGAGTCACGTTAAAGCCCACGTGCCTGCACCGATGCCCGCCAGTCCGGGGGGAATTTCAGGCTGGGGGCGGGGAGTTTGCTGATGAATAAGTGAAAGCGTGGAGGATGCTGCAGGCTCCCTGTGTGGGAAGCTCCAGGGTTGCTATTCCTGCTGATTTTTTGCCTCCTGTTTGGGTTTCTTGTCCCCCAGTCCCACCTTTGCTTCACTTTCTGTGGACGAGGTGGGAAGGGAGGGTTGTGGGTTTCCTTCCTGAGAGCCTGGAGAGATTTGGGGGGGGTTCTGTTCTTCCCAGCTGCTGTGCTGGGAGGGAGGCAGGATGCTCTGGCAGATCTCCTGGAACCTTTGCAGGAATCAGAGCACATCCTGGCTCTCCCTGGCAGGAGAGGGGGAATTTCATGCCCAAGTCTGCAGCGTGGGTGGGTCAGATGTGCGCAAACAGAGACTGGGAGCTTTTATAAACTTCCTTTTGTAGCCCACTGCTAATGGTTTCCTCTTTCCTCTTAACATGGGCTGTGCCTCTCTGTAAAATGCAGACTTGGCACCCAAGCGTCTCCCCAGTGCTCCCTGTCTCCCTTGAGGAGCCCCAGAGTGAAGCTCAGGGGGAATTTTTGGGATTCCTCACGGGAGCTGTTGTGGCTGAGCGTTGACCAATCCAAAGGGGTGTCCCTGGGGTGCTGTGTGGTCTCTGGGGTGTTTGTGTGAGCTTATCACGAGTGATCCTCGATAAGATGGGCTGGCTGGGATTCCTGTCTCCGAGAACCACTTCATCCTCTCCGGAGCACTTCATGCACTCTGTGCCACCTGCTGCACCGCCCTGGCTCTTCCAGCGCTGAAATTCCTTTGCAGAGCAGGCGATCAGAAAAAAAAACACATTCTAAACCTGCCTTTTTTTCCCTTCCTCTCCACCCCACCCCAAATCCAGGCGGCAAATCCGGCCAGTCCATCTCCAAGGGATGCTCTCCCATCTGCCCCAGCGCCGGGATCAACCTGGGAATAGCGGCCGCCTCCGTTTACTGCTGCGACTCCTTCCTCTGCAACATCAGCGGTTCCAGCAGCGTCCGAGCCAGCTACACCATCCTGGCCTTGGGA
Source organism: Agelaius tricolor (assembly GCF_023055355.1). Classification (NCBI taxonomy): domain Eukaryota; kingdom Metazoa; phylum Chordata; class Aves; order Passeriformes; family Icteridae; genus Agelaius; species Agelaius tricolor. The sequence goes on along the minus strand of NW_027269262.1, from coordinate 94,592,734 downwards.
ATTCTCTTCAGCTTCATCTACGTCCTCCAGGCTCGCCAGTGATGGGGCTGCCTGAGGAAGGGCCGCCCTCCCACGGGTCTCGTTAGCCAATATCTTCTCTGTTGCTGTCTGCAAGGAGATCCTCTTACTTCTCAGCAGGCTTCCAAGGTGATTGTTTCCCAGACTTTTTTTGCCTCTTCCAAGCAAGTTGGAGGACCTGGGTGGTTTGGCTGAGCTGTTCTCCTCCTCCTGTGGACGTCTCCCGCTGCACTCTCGCTCCTCCTTCACCAAGGTGGATGATTTTGGAAGGGTTTCTGCTTTTTCTACCTATTAATAATCCCCCTCCCACCCCCTGCCCCTAATTTCTAAAGTTGGTTAAACCAGGCTGGGACTCGCTGAGAACAGATTCACCCCAAGCACCACCAGGTCTGCTCCAGCACATGGGTGGCACAGGCAGAGGGAATGCACGGTCCAAAGGGAGACACATTCCTGGCCCCTCGCAGCTGCAGTCTCTTTTTATAAAATTGTCTCGTTTCTTCTGATCCTGGGCTGACTTTTCTGGAAAACCAATGCCGTGTACCTTGTCCTTCCAAGTTCTGTAAGTGCCAGACCTGAATAAACTTGCTCCTGTTGTTACCTGAGGTGGGACGTGTGTGTGTTTCCTTGCTCCAGGGATTAGGAACTCTTTCACGGAAAATCCCAATGTTGGTACCATCACGAGGGTCCCTCACCTTCTCAAGCAGCTTTTGGGTGCTTCATCTCCACTTCCTTTCCAGTGGTGAGCAGCAAATCCATCTCCTCTCTGTTGCTGTCTGATAAAAACCTCTGGGCCAGCTTGTTCCACCTCCCTTGGGAATGACTTTTTCCAGGTGCATTTTACTGATAAATGCCAGTTTTGTTTGGGGTCTGAGTCGACTCTAACGGAGCAATTACCCTGGCAGGAGGACTCTGAAGTGAATCTGCATTTTACAAAGACTTGGTGCCTCAGTTTCCCCACTTTGGACTTGTCATGGTGACCACCACAATGACGATACCTGAATGGGCAACAGGTCTGAAAAATGTGGTGGAGTCAGAGGAGAAGATGTCAATACCCAGATCTTAAGGTCCAACCTTCAATGCCTGATGGTGCCCATGGACTGCTGGAGGTGACTTCACCACCCAACCTTCCACATCTGCTGTCTCTCTGCTCCCAGGATCTTCCCAGGTGTTTTGCCAAGGTTTTTCCTAGAAGTTCTCAGCTGTCCCATGGGAGATGTGTCCTCCTGCCCCTCTCTGTGTCTTCTGTCCTGCCTACTCTGCTTGCCTGTGGACCTGCTCGCCACAAACCAAGCCAGAATTCAGCCTTAAACTGTCAGGTTCAAGCTCTTTGTCACTTCCACTGATTGATCAGAGGTGCATTGGGCTTTTTTTTTCCTTCTATTTCTAGCAGCAGAACCCGGGTGTTGGCACATTTTAGCCATGCTTTGTACCTGCTTCTCCTGTTCTGTGTCAAAACCCAAACATAAGCTCCACAAACTTTCAGTTCCACCTCTGTCCCCTCTTCAGGTAGTGATAAATGAAAGGTGTTTGCAGTTGTACAGAAATGTTGGTAACAAAAGTGGTTTTATGGGTTTTTCCCCCCCCCCGCTCCCTTCTCCCCCTCTTTTAATTAAAGGGACAGAGATGTTAATGACAGCTTTTCCAACAGGAGGGATGGGTCACTGGGATGCAATCTGCAATTTAGGGGTTAATTTGGGAAGAATGCATCACTTGTGCTGGTCCTTGGATGTGCCTTCCTTTGGACAAAGCATCCTCCTGGGACCTTGGGGCCTGAGGTGCCCCACAAACCTCTGCTATGCACTGTGGGGCACAGGGAAAATTGGGGAAAAACTTCCTAAACTGAGATGAGTATTCCCCAGCTTCCCTGTGCCTCAGCCTTCCTCCCAAAAGGGTTCAAAACCTCACTTTTTGGGTTTGTTTGTCCCTCAGCACTCGCTGTGACAGCGAGGTGGCACCCAGAGCACTCTACATTGGATTTAGGGAGGCTCTGCCTTTTCTGGCCATCTGGAAAAAGGTTTTGGGGTTGGTTTGGGACTCGATTACCTTTAGCAAAGAGCTGAACTTCAAAGCCATCAGCTGTGTCCTGATGTCCATCCATGCTTTTATGAGGATCCTGGCAATGTCACACTGGACACCCCCATGGGCTGAAGGCCTGATTGTCTCCTCCAAGGGCCATCTCCTTCCTTTCTTGGGGTTCCTTGGCCACTGCCAAGGATTTGGTTGTGCCAGGGGGCAAAGGCTGGTGGGAGGAGCATCCAGTGGCTGCTTATCCCAATAAATAGCAAATTAACATTTATGGAATTGCCAGGGGAGTGAGCTGAGGGTTGGTTGGATAAATTTCACAAGGAGATTCGTTTTTCTCGCTCGCTCTCTTTTCGTCTCTTCCTTCCCATGTACTCTACGCGAGAATATGGAAAAAAGGGGTATTTTCAGTATTTCCTTTCCTTTTTTTTCCTGGCAAAAAAGACATTTGGATAGATCCATGTGTGTTTGAGAGAGGGAGGGGGTTGACAGCTTGTCACAGTTGAATCCCAAGCACTTTCTCATCAGTCATGCCAACTCTCACTATTCCTGGTCCTACTCTAGGTTTATTTTTTGCCTCCAAATCCCCAGAATGACAAACCTGGTGAGAACCTCATCTGTTGTAAAACCCGGGCCTGAAAATGGGCAGGTGAAAGTTAATTAAAATAATTAATAATAAGGCAATAAGTAGGAAAAACAATGGGATTTACGAAGTGTTCAGACTGGTGGGTGGGTTGTTGATCCAAATGCTGGATTTGGAATTTGAGGGCCGTGGTGGGACAGCCCTGAAGTGCTTTGGATGTGTTTCTGTGGACTGTGGAAATTAAGAGATCAAAATCTGAGCAGAAAACTCAGATATTCACCTGTTCTGACAAGACAAGAGGTTATGAAGGGAGGAGGTTTGGCTCCCTAGAAGCAAAAAATATCCAAGAAGAGTTTTTACTGAAATTTAAGAACTAAAGTGAAATACCTGCCCACTTTTGGAGCATGTTCCTGAGAAAATGCTTTCAGTGCTTCCATTCTGGAAATGGCTGTAATTCACCAGCAGCTGCTGCCATCTCCCACCACCCCACCAAGGGCTCGAATTTTTGTGGATTGTCTAAAAATGCTCGAAATCCATTGTGGCATCAGCGCTTCCCACGCAGGATCCGGGGGTTTGCTGTTTGCCCAAGAAAAGGACTTCAAAACGAGCGCAGTTCTTCCAGCTGGTTTTGAGAATTTTTTTTTTTTTGTTTTGTTTTTTTAAAGGGCAAAATTTCTTTTGGAAACCACAAACTCGACCTGACTTCCTTGCTGCAAGAGAACGAATGATCAGTTGCTTGATTATTGCCCCAAGGATCCGCTTTGCTGCTCCAAGGATGTCCTGGATTGGTGTTGGTTTGCTCAAGTTGGGGTTTTTCTTTTGAAGGGATTTGTCTCCCAGGGACTTTATTTGCTGTGATAAAGGAGGCTGTGGTCCCGCCACCCCTGTGGGAAGCTCTGGTCGGGGTGTCTGTGTGTCCATGGGATGAGTTACAGGATCTGCGCCCTCTGCAAAAAGCAGATGTGGTGCACATCTGGATACCTGGAGGTTTAGGGCTCTTTCCCTTGCTCTGGTTGGTCTCAGCTGTTTGGGAGGAAGGGGGCTCTGGATCCTTGATCCTGAAGGAGTTGTTTCACCCCTCTCTGAGGCTGTTGAGCAGGAATGGAAACAGAAACGCTCGGTTTTGCATTTTGGGAATGCCCATGGTGCCCAGGGAAGCGAAGCCCTGGGTTGGTCCTGCCACCTACTGGCTTTTGCCAGACTTGGTGGAGGAACTTTGAAGTCCAAATCTCTGAAATCAAGGCAGATGAGCTGCCTTAAACCAAATAATTGCACCCAAAGCAGAGAGTCATCATCAGCAGAGACAGATTGAAGGTTTTAATTCGTCCAGCTTTGCTCTGATCGTGGAAATTGAGAAATAAAAGGCTTGTGAGGCTTCCCAAGTCAAACGTTTTCCATGGGAGCACTTTTTCCCAGCCCTAATCCTCCAGTTCCATCAAATGAAAATACGCGAAGCCAATGAAATGTTGCAGGAAAAAAAAAAGTTGGCACGTTTTATTTCAGCTTTGTTGGATGATCTGAGGTGGTTTCCCTGAAATGCTGATTTTACTAATTCCTATCTGTGAGATTTGTAACTGTGTATTATCTTTATTGTAACAGGATAAATGGGATAAAGAAGCATCCATCCCTTTAAATATATTAACCTAAGTATAAGTGAAGTGTATGTTCCATCTTGTTTCTTATACTCTAATAAAAAATATATGGAATTAATAAAAAAATATATATATACACTTAGAAGGAGATTTTTGGGTGGTTCTGCAGATATTCCAGATATTAACTCTTGTTTTGTGTGGAAGGAAAATGCCTGGATTGTATTCCAAGCTCAGGGCTGTGGGCTGTGGGCTGGAAAATAAAAAGGACAGACCAAACTGAGGGACGAAAGGAGGGTTAAATTCCTTCATTTCATCTCAGGGCCATTGGAATCTCTTCCTGGGGATGGATAAAGAGCAGGGATTGTCTTTGCCTTCAATAGCTCATAAATATCCTTGACTTGCCCGTGACCCCGCTGGGAATGGAGATGGGATTTGGCCTTGGAGCCTGCGCTCTTCCTTGTGGGAGAGGGCTGCTATTTTGGGCACAAAAAGGGCCCTGTGTGGGTGTCCGTGGGCAGCTGCTCCTCTTCCTGCCCTCCCAGGGATCCAGCCCTGCTCCTGCCTCCGGACGCACGGACGGACGCACGGACAGACGGACACAGGGCTGGGCGCTCCGGGGATTTCCCCCCTGCTCTCCCCAGCATCCAGCTCTGCCAAGTTACATCACTCTAATTTTTGTTTAAAGATTTTATGGGATCCCATGGGAGAAGGGGATTACATTCCCTGGGGAATATAAGAAAAATGAAGAATAACAGCGATGGGCTCGGGAGTTTCATTCCTTTCCTCAGGATAATTCCAATCTGGGCTTCCATTTCCACCGCAATTTGTATTTTGCAGCCTGATTTGCAAGTGGTTTTTGGGATGGGAGGGGCTCCAGTGGTGACAGGGAATATTTTGGGGACTGGGGGGACATTGCACGGAAGAAACCTGCCCGTCCCTCCTGCCTGGCATTCCCATTTTTCCTCACATTGTCACCACGTCCCAGCTCCTGCTGTTCCCTAGGGATCTGCCTTTCTCTGCACAGGCCCAGGATGGGTTTTTTCATATTTCAGCTGTTTGGAAAGTCGAGGAAAATGGTGCTACATCTCCTGTTTGCTCTTCAGATGTTCCTCAATGGCATCCCAAGGTTGTCCTGATCATCCCAGGATGGGAGACTCCAGTGGGGCTGAGGTGGGAGAATTCCGGCCTTCCCATCACAGGAGCCTGGAATGTTTTTTGTTGGAAGGGACCTTCAAGATCATCTCATTCCAACCTCCTGCCGTGGGCAGGGACGCCTCCCACTCTCCTAGGCTGATCCAGGCCCCAGCCCACCTGGCCTTGGACACTGCCAGGGATCCAGGGGCAGCCACAGCTTCTCTGGGAATTCCATTCCAGGGCCTCCCCACCCTCACAGCCAAGAATTTCTTCCCAATATCCCATCCAGCCCTGCCCTCTGGCAGTGGGAAGCCATTCCCTGTGTCCTGTCTTTTCCCAAGTCCCTCTCCAGCTCTCCTGGAGCCCCTTCAGGCCCTGGAAAGGGCTCTGAGGTCTCCCTGGATCCTTCCCTTCTCCAGGTCTGGACATTCCCAGCTCTCCCGGCCTGGCTCCAGAGCAGAGGGGCTCCAGCCCTTGGAGCATCTCCATGGTCTCCTCTGGACCTGCTCCAGCAGATTCCTGCCATCCATGTGCTCATGACTCCAGACCTGGATGCAGTATTCCTGATGAGATCTCATGAGGGCAGAGCAGAGGGGTTATATCCCACCCTTTGCTGTCTCTCTGGACAGGGCTCCTCTCTATCCGTGGCAAATACTGGCTGGGAAGAGGAAAAAGCTCTGGAACTGAAGAGGAGTCTCTAAAAAGCTGATTCATTTAGGAGTTCTGACGTTTTGGAGGAATCAAGAAAGGCTTGTAGGAAGCGAGTTTGGAATTTAAAATTGGAGTGGTGCTAAAGGAAGACAAAACAAAACAAAAAAAAAAGATTGAATCAAGAGCTCCAGCTTCCTGCCAGTGCTGACCCTCTCCATCCACCTCCTTTTCTCCCCGTTCCATGGATTTTGAAAGATTGTGGGGGCAAGGGGGGAATGGCACCCCAAGGAGGAGATGGAAAGGTGGGATGTGCTTTATGTGGCTGTGGGAGCATGTCCCAACCTTCCTGCTTATCCTCTCCCCAGAAAAAGAGATTTCAGGAGTTGCACAACGTGTCTGGGTCTCCGTGATGTGACTTTCCTGGGATACAGGGAGCAATCAGCCACCAGGGCTGACATTAATAACTTGTTAATAAAGCTGCACAGAAATGTGGCACAAACAGCGCCAAACTCATGGGGACAGAGGTGTGAGCACCTCCCTGCTCTCTGCTCCGCTCCAATTAACACCATCAACTGGGTGGATTGGATTTCACACGGATTCTTGTCACACTTTGTCACCCAGAGCTAAACCAGGTGCTTTCCACAGGTGCCCAAAGCGCTCCTGGCTCGGATTCCATCTCTCATTGTTCAGATTGTGGGGATTCACTCACCCATTGCTGCTCCAGAGGCTGAGATTTGCACCTGAGCTCAGACCAGTAAAACCTGCTGAGTTCCAGGGGCAGCAGCACCCATTTAGTACCAAACTATGAAAGATTAAAAAAAAAAAAAAAAAATAAAAAAAAAAAAAAAAAAAAAAATCAAGTTAATTCACTCCATAGATAAAGGATGGTGGCACCTTGTATGTGACCATTCAGCTCCTGGGTTGCTCAAGGCAATTTGGATAAAGTGAATTTTTCTCCTTATTTTATTTTCACCAGGAGGTTTTCTTGTCCTTGAGCTGGTTGGAACCAAGTGTCTAAAAATCACCAATTTTGGGAACAGGGAAACTTTAAAAATACCGAAATTATCCTGGAAAGTCCTTCCTTCCTTGGGAAATGCGCTGGGAGGGGGGATTTGCATTTTCTTCTCTTGTCAGGAGGTGGCAGTAGCAGGTCCCAGTTCTGCCAGTGCCTTCCCTTGGGATGGACTGGGATGGGAGTGTTGCCGTTCCAGGACCTTCTCCCAAGGGGAGTGATGGAGAAAGGACTTCATTTGGAACCTGTGGATGAGGAATAAATCCATCCCAGACCTCTCTCTGACCCTTTTCCATGCCAGATGCTATGGAGCCCCCTGAGCCCTCCCTTCCCAGCCTGTTTTCCAGGCTGGAAAAAAATCCATCTGTCTCATAACTCCTCATGTTGCCCGGGGTTAAATCCGTGTTCCAAGCCACATGAAATGTTGGGATCACAGGGACAGGGTGGGATAGCTCAAAGAATTGAGTTCTGCCGTGGCTGGGCTCTGGTTGGGCAGGGAGAGGGGGTAGATCAGGACAGGTGGTGGTGATGTTGTGGGTGTCTGATAACAGCCTGGTCAGCTGGGAGGAGATAAGGCCTTTTCCAGACATCTGGAACAAGCCTCACATTCCCAACCGCCTTCTTGTATTGTGAAGCCATTCCCTCTTGTCCTGCCACTCCATGTCCTTGTCCCAAGTCCCTTTCCAGCTCTCCTGGAGTCCCTTTAGGCACTGGAAGGGGCTCTGAGGTCTCCTCAGAGCCTTCTCTTCTCCAGGCAGAAAAATCCCAATTCAGCCTTTCCTCACAGGAGAGGTGTTGGTTTCCTCACCTTTCCCGGGGAGAAATGCTCTGGGAGCCACACAAGTTTTGGGACCAGAACCATCTTCCTGAAATCTTCAAGCACCTGGAGGCCATACCTGAGCTGTTTCCTGCTGCAGGACACACTGAGCCTCTCACCTGGGCAGTGGAATCTTCATTTAAGTTTTCTACTGGTTTGGGCAGCTCCCAGCAGCCAAAAACGTGGATATTTCCAGTTCCAGTGCCAAGCTTTGCAGGATTAGATGGAGATGAAAAGAGCCTGGAGGCAAAGCTGGTACTTTTCAGTCGGGTTATTTAGTGTTTTACACGTGTTGTCCTTGTTCTTCCCTTCTGGGTCAGCGAGAAGTGACTCAGGTAGGAAAGTATCTCCTGTTCCTTGGATTAAGCCTGGGACAAAGGCAAGGGATAATTAAGGCAGGTAACAGCTACACTGAACGAGTGATTTACATTCCTGCATCATTAACAATGCCTTGGAAAAGCTGGATGGAGCAAATCATCTCCAAATAAGTGATTGCTGCCTCAGTCAGAGTTGATGGGAAGGGAGAATTTCTCAGCTTTGAAGCGAAAAGGAACAAAAGGGAGTGGGAAAAGAATTGAGGGGGAAGGAATTAAAATTCTCACTAGTTATAAATATATGATCAATCCTTCCTAAGCACAACATAAACACACTTAAGGAATTATGAATCCTCTAAGATTTTAGGAATTATGAATCCTCCAAGATTCCCCCATGGGATCACTGTATCCATGTGCTGGCCACTGGCTGGGGAAGTGATGGACATGCAGGTCTCACCCTAAAAGAGTTAAGAGCTACACAGAGGTTAATCTAAATAATAACCTGGAGATAAGAGGTACCTGCATGGAATTCAGAGAGGGAGAAAAACAGGTTGTGAAAAAAAAAAAAGGCAGGTGAATGATTACCTGGAAGGAACAGGACTCCTTACAAAAATAAATCATCTTGTTCCTGCCTTCTTCTCCTGGGGAATATCCAAAGTTTCTCCGAGCCCCAGGTGCAGCTCACAGCACATGGCTGGGGCACAGAGTGGGACACGGCAAGGTCTGGTGGGAATCTGGGAGGAGGAGCAGATTCAAGGAACCCTTTGTGGGGTGGTCTGACCCGTCTGACCTGGGTCTGGCTTTAATCACATTCCCTCAGGTCTCTGTTGGAGCCAGGAGACAGCAGAACCCTGGGATGCATCAAAAGGAATGTGACCAGCAGGTCCAGGGATGGGATTCCCTCCCTCTGCTCCACTCCCTCCTGGAGTTCTGCATCCAGCTCTGAGGACCTCAGCACAAGGATGTGGAGCTGCTGGAGCAGGTCCAGAGGAGGCCCTGGAGATGCTCCAAGGGCTGGAGCCCCTCTGCTCTGGAGCCAGGCTGGGAGAGCTGGGAATGTCCAGCCTGGAGAAGGCTCCAGGGAGACCTCAGAGCCCCTTCCAGTGCCTGAATGGGCTCCAGGTGAGCTGGAGAGGGACTTGGAACAAGGGATGGAGGAACAGGACACAGGGAATGGCTTCCCACTGCCAGGGGGCAGGGATAGATGGGATATTGGGAAGGAATTCTTCCCTTTGAGGGTGGTGATGCACAAACTTCTCAGAGAAGCTGTGGCTGTCCCTGGATCCCTGGAAGTGTCCAAGGCCAGGTTGGATGGGGCTTGGATCAGCCTGGGAGAGTGGGAGGTGTCCCTGCTCATGGCAGGGGCTTGGAATGGGATGATTGAAGGTCCCTTCCAACCTAAACCATTCCACGATTCCTTGTTCCAGTTCAGTGCCGAGGTGAAAATCAGTGTGGAGAGAGCTCCAAACTTCCTGCAGCTCCAACCTGTGCCACACCCACCTGCTCCCAGGTGTGAAAGCCACAACTCTCTGCTCAGCTGGGTCCTTCGGGCCTTGTCCCACTGAGGGGACGTGTCCTTTCCCTGAGGGCACCTTCCAGGAGCTCAGTTACGGGAATCACCCGACCTTTACACATTCCAGAGGTTTGGAAGAGGGATGAAGTGACTCCAAAGCTGTGCCAATGTAATGGTTTTTAAGCCAGGCAGAGACACGTTGGATGCTGGCCATACATTGTAGGGGATTGTAGTAAAATCAATTAGCAGGAATAAGGCTGCTGTGACTAATGAGCTAATGAGCTGCGCCTTAGTGAAAATGGCTCTAAAAGAGCTGCAGGGTTGGATTCCTGACTCATCATTCACAGGGATAGGCCAGAGTCAGGCTTGGCATTCTCTATTTTTGACTTTGTTTTTCCAGCATTCTCTTTAACTTTTAAAGACATTCCTCATCAGTGGAGGAGATGGAGGAGGGTAGGGGCACCTGTTTAATTCCTCTCTTTCTGGTGCAAGAACCTCAGCTCTGGAGAATTTTGGTTTCTGTGAGGGATGGGTGGGGACTGTGGTGTCCAGAGGCAAAATTCATGGTGATTTATTCCCTGGCATCTTCCCAGCAGCAGCTCAGTGTCAGAGTAACCCATCCTTGGTGCTTCCATGAGTGCCTTTCATCCCTGAGCTATGGAGATGCTGGAGTGGGTCCGGAGGAGGCCCTGGTGATGCTCCAAGGGCTGGAGCCCCTCTGCCCTGGGGCCAGGCTGGGAAAGCTGGGAATGTCCAGCCTGGAGAAGGGAAGGCTCCAGGGAGAGCTCAGAGCCCATTCCAGTGGCTAAAGGAGCTCCAGGAGAGCTGGAGAGGGACTTGGGAAAAGAGGTGGAGGGACAGGACACAGGGAATGGCTTTAAACAGGAATTTGGTACGGTTAAATGGGATATTGGGGAGAAATCCTTCCTTGTGAGGGTGGGGAGATCCTGGAATGGAATTCCCCGAGAAGCTGTGGCTGCCCCATCCCTGAAGGTATCCAAGGCCAGGTTGGATCAACCTGGCATAGTGGAAAGTGTCCCTGCCCATGGCAAGGGTTGGAATGGGATGATCTTTGAATCCTCTTCCATAAAGAAGCGTAGCACTAGCACATGACAGGGTCATGTCAGCACCCCTCCACCCTTCAATCCAATCCCATCTTTCACTCCTGCATCTGCCTGCTCTGGAAATTTGGGATTCAGAGGAGATACATCAAGAGCTCATTAGAGTAATGAATATGGAGAGTTCAAAATAATTAAGTCAAGCAGGCTCTCAGTGCCTGCAGCCCTTGGTCCCTGAAACTCTGCCCTGGAGGTGGATGGGGAATTTTGGGATTTGCAGCGGAATTGGGCAGCCTGGGAGGTTGTGGGATTTGGAGATTTCCAGGCTTGGATGCAAGTGAGGCAGGGCTGGTGAAGATGCCTCCACCCTGAGATTGCCTCAGCTGGCAAGGCAGGACAGGAAAAGAGTTTGGCATGGGATTCCCAGGCTGAAAGTAAATATTTGGTTGAACTTTTCCTTTTGCTTATGACAACAAACTCATCTAAAGTGTGAGAGTTTTTGTATTAATTTTCCTTTGAACAGATACACTAAAAAATGTATTTTTTAAAAATATCCAACTTGTGATGAGGCAGATTTATGCAGATTGTGTGTCTTTTTAGTTTTTTTCTGCAATTAGTGGGAAGCCCCCCCCCCCATAGGACAGATTGTGGTTTCCTACAAAATAATAAAATGAATTCAACAAAACAATGTTTGAATATTCTCATTAGTTCTTGTTAATTGTTTTTTTGGTGAGTTGCCAGCCCTGCAAAGCAGCAGCACAGGGTGTGCATAAAAGAGGAGACATTTCAGGACTCGGATAAGATCAACTGAAACCATAAACAAGGTGTGTTCACACCCCCCCTCAAAACCACCCTTCGGAGAGAAGGAGGGAAAATGATTTAGAGCAGGGTGGTGGCGGAGATTCTTCCATCCAAGATTTTCTAAGGCGAGGGAGATTACATTTCAGCTGTGCAGGTGGAACCAGTCATATAACACATATTGTTTGAGGCCACTTAATACCAGAAACCAGAAGCCACACCCCATCCATGTTTTTTTCTTTTCTTTCTTTTTTTTTTTTTTTTCCTTATGAACAAGGCAAACACCGTCAGAGGATTTCACCTTTTTTAATAGGATTATATTTTCTGCTGAACACGAGGAATGCCAGACGTGGAATATACCTAAATGTCTTTCCCTAGGTAATTTTTGGGGCTGTAAATAACTGCTTAGCTCTCATAATCCACGTAATTACTGTATTAGTGAGGCAGCTGTGAAAACAACCTGTCGGAATTCCCGAGGATGGAAGTCTCCCAGAAGTGGTGATTGGAAAAGCATCAGGGATTGCTGAAATGCTGAGGCCACCTTTAGATTGGATATTTGGGAAAAATTCTTCCCTCTGGGGGTGGGGAGGCCCTGGAATGAAATTTGAGAGAAGCTGTGGCTGCCCCATCCCTGGAAATGTCCAAGGCCAGGTTGGATGGCGTTTGGAGCAGCCTGGAATAGTGGAAGTTCTCCCTGCCCATGGCAGGAGGTTGGGACTGGATGGTCTTTAAATTGCCTTCCAACCCAACCCATTCCACGATTCTGGAGCTTTAGATTTGGAGAGATGATGATTGGATTTTTTTGTCCAGCATTCCTAGAAAAACTTTTAACATTCCAAGGCAGGACAAGACAAATTGGCCTCAAGTCGCACCAGGGAAAGTTTGAATTGGATATTAGGGAAAATTTCTTTGCAGAAAGGGTTGTCAGGCATTGGACCAGGCTCCAGGGTAGTGATGGAGTCACAAACCTGGAAGTGCTCAAAAATGGCACTTGAGGAGAGGGTTTGGCGGAGAAAATGGTGGTGGTGCTGGTTTGACTCTGCATGTGATGGTCCTGACAGCTTTCCCAACCTTAATGGTTCTATCATTCCAAGAGTTCAAGTGAATTACCCTGAATAAAGCTCCTTCAGTGGTGGAATAATGAAGGTGATGGAGATATCTCCAACACCATCTTGGATTCAGCTTTTCCCCATTCCTTAGTAAAAATCTGTGTTGGGAGGGTGCCTGGCATAGCCACCAAAAGGCTCTTCCCAGTTTTTGCAATTCCACACTTTGCTCCCATGTTGGGGGAGGATTTCCTAGCATGGAGCTGGCCTGAAGTGCAGGGAAATCCAGCAGATGCCTGGGGCAGCAGGGCTGGGAATGGGAAAGGTGTTTGGGAAGCAAAAATGTCATGAGCTTGCAACCACGTTTGGAGAGGGCTGGCTCAGAGCAGAGGGGCTTCTCCATTTTATCCTTGCTTGGGATAATGAGCCTGAAGAGATTCCTTTGGCTCAAACTTTCAGGTTCTGGTCTGGTTTTTTTCCCAGTGTTCCATGCTTTTTCCAGAGAGTGAGTGATTGAAAGTCAGATTTCTGCTTCTAGACCAGGCTGGACAAAGCTTGGAGCAACCTGGTCTAGTGGAAGTTGTCCCTGCCCATGGAGAGGGTTTGGAATGAGATCATCCCTTCCAATCCAAACCATTCCGTGATTCTCTTCCTCCTGACAAACTCTGGACCCCGCTGAAGGTGAAAACACAGAGGAGAAATATCCATGAGGCTCACTTCCTTGATGTTCACACCCACCAAGGCATTTTTATCCAGGATTTCTTGAAACCACTCCCAAAAAAGGAGAGGAAATAAGGAAATATCCCCAAGCTGCAAGACAAGACCTGGACAGCAGGATTACTTAACATCCCGGGCCTTCCACATCCTGCTTGGACACAAAACGCCAGCCTTAACCAATCCCAGCCATTGTCCACCCTGTAAAAACAAATTTTCTTCTCCGAGGAACATGAAAAGACATGACGGAGTAGCAGGAGGTGGGGCCTGCTTTGGAGCTCCTTCAATTCATTTATAGCTCAATGAGAGTCGTTTTTCCAGTAGATTTGGATCTGGGGACGGAATCGTTGCATGGCAAATCACCGGGACCTGTGACATCGGTGAAGAGAGGCGACAACCCCGTGACCAGACAGCCAGGGCTGTGCAAGATGAAGGTGTTTCTGTCTCTGCTGTTGGCTGCTGTCACTTGCATGGATTTGGGTGAGTTCCTGCTCGGATTTATCCAGAGTCCTTCAGGAGATGCAGCGTGGTGGGATAGTGCCCTGTTCCCTTTGAAAGCCGAGTCTCTGATTTCAGGCAGTTGCCAGGGGAAAAAAAAATAAAAAATTGTCTTTGGAATTTTCCATATGTTCAAGATAGTGCTGGTGTCATTGGGATTGTCAGGTCAGGCTCTTTAGGAAGTTTCACAAGGCAGAGTGTGATTAAAGTCTGTCATTCCTTTAATGCAAATTCCCACTCTCACTTTTTCCACGTTTGTGCTCTATCTCACTCTCTTTTTTTTTTTTTTAAGCGTTATTTTTAACTTTCTGCACCTTTTTTGATACTTAGCCCTGGATGTCAGTTCCATGCAGCGTGTGTGGGAGCTCTCCAAAAATGTTACATGTGAGATTTATCAAATTTTAGCTGTTAAAAATGTGAAATATGGGCTGGGACACTGCTGGAGACCCAGGTACTCCAGGGTTGATGTTTATCATGGAATGGTTTGGGTTAAGAAGGACCTTAAAGATCAAAGTGAGGCACTGGAACAGATTACCCCAAAAAGCTGTGGATGCTCATTCCTGGAAGTGCATCCACACTTCCAGGATGGAGCAACCCAGTCCAGTGGAAGGTGCTGCTGCCCGTGGCAAGGGGTGGAATTCCATGATCATAAAAGTCCCTCCCAACCCAAACCATTCCGTGATTCCATTCCACGGTTCCATGATCCTCCCTCCATCCCTTCTGTCCCTTGTTCCTACCACCACACCAACCTCTTGGACAAAAATCGACGATTCCAAGCTTTGTTGGTGTTCTCCTGGATGTCCAAGGTAATTCATGAGCCAGATCAGTCCAGGATCTGTGACTGTTCATTGGGATATTCTCAGATCCAGACAGTGCCAGGTCTGATTTTATCCATGCCTGTCTATGGAGCTATGTCAGGATTTTTTAACTCCTATTTATTCCCTTCTTTTGCAAGGACATTTTCAGCTCTTCCATCCTTGCTGAGCAGACTCTGCAGGGGAGAAGCAGGTGGTGGTTTGTTTGGTTTTCTTTTCAGAGAAGGAACACAAATCCTGTGGGTTGGATTTGTCCAGCATCCTGAAATGTGAGACTAAAAGTGATGCCTCCTCCTGAAGAGGAATTTCACAACTGTCAGATGTGAACTAGTGCAAACAAAGCACTAGGTCATGATGGGCAAAGCAAGAGAATAAAGTTTGCTTTAGCAGGAGAATTGCTGTGTTTGTTTAAAAAGGGCTTTTTCTGGCTCGTTAATGAGGATGGTGTCTGTTTTCACAGGGTGACTTGTTTGCCTGAGCCTGCTGACATCCCATTGGAACTGTGCTGGGAGAAACGGAATAATTTCTCCTTTTTAGCAAGGTTTTAAGGAATTTCAGCAGGAATGTCACACAGAGAGGGTGACAAGGGCTTCCCAGACCGTAGAAAGGCTGTTGGGGTGTGATGGCACCAAAGTACATCAGTGTGGCTGTAACACACACTTTGAGGTGCCTGCTGAGGGGGTGGAAGAGAGCACCTAGAAGAGAGGACCCAGATCAAATGTTGGGTTCCTCAGAAAAACCCACAGAGAGCAAAATGCCCTGAAAAACTTGTGGAAAAATGGCTTTTTTCTTGATAGGAAGCACCAGACACTGTTTTGATTTGGTATTTTTAGCTTTGAGTGCTCTGTGTCACAAAAATATGGGTTCTTCGGTGGTTTCCTCCAAAGTTTCTCCAGCTCAGAAGACTTTAGGCACTGAAAGATTTGGGCTGTGGTTATTCTGTGGTTGTAGGAGCTGAGAAGCCCCTGCAGCTCTCCAGGGCTTTACAGCCTAACAGGGATGAGGAATGTCTCTGAAGTAGTGAGGGACAAGGCAGGAGAAACTGTCTCAGGATGGATTTGGAGTCTTGAGTAACAAATTTTGTGTCTGTGGTCTCTGCCTAGAGCAGAACTTGTCACATGCAATCCATTCATGGTGCTGCTGTCTGGTTTAATTCTTCTCAGTGAGGGTGGTGAGGTCCTGGCACAGGTTTTCCCAGAGAAGCTGTGGCTGCTCCATCCTTGGAAGTGTCCAAGGCCAGGTTGGACAGGGCTTGGAGCAACCTGGGATAGTGGAAGGTGTCCCTGCCCATGGCAGAGGGTGGAACTGGAATATTTTAAGGTCCCTTCCAACCCAAACCATTCCAGGATTTAAAACAACCCCTCACACATTCTTCTCACAAACCCAGAATCTCAGCACAAGGGGAAGGGTTGTGCTCAATTTGTTCTCAGTTTGATGGAGACAAATTCATTCTGTCTGGGACACCCTCCCAGCCTTTGGGAAGAGCTGGCAGAGTGGATGGCACCAGAGGAAATTCTCACTGCTGCAACTCATGCCCAAGTCTGACTTTTTTGTGTGTGTGTCCAGATCCTTCACCAAGGGGACAAACCTGACCAAAGCTGACAAATTTCTGACCTGGCAGACAAGGGATGAGCTGTGGATATTTTCTACTTGGATTTCAGGAAGGACTTTGATGCTCTCTCCTATAGGATCGTGGAGTCAGGGAATGGTTTGGGTTGGAAGGGACCTCAAAGATCATCCCGTTCCACTCCCTGCCATGGCAGGGGCACCTTTCACTATCCCAGGTTGCTCCAAGCCCTGTCCAACCTGGCCTTGGACGCTTCCAGGGATGGGGGGTCCACAACCTCTTTAGGAAACCTGTTCCAAAATCCTCATGGACAAGGCATGGGCTGGGTGGACATTTCTGAGGAAAAGCTGGGACTTCTCAGGCTGGAGAAGTGAAGGTTCAAATTGGGAATCTTATAAATGTCTGTAAATTCCTGAAGGGAGAGAGCAAAGAGGACAAAGCCAGGTTCCTTTCAGTGATTCCCAGTGCCAGGACCAGGCAAAGGACACAAACTGAAATACAGGAAACATCAGGAAACACTTTATGACTGTGAGGTTGACTGAGCACCGGCAGAGGTTTCCCAGGGAAGTTGTGGAATCTCCATCCTTGGAGATATTAAAACCCCACCTGGAGACAGTCCTGAATTAGAGGCTTTAGGTGGTCCAGCTTGAGGGCAGGGATTGGGCTGGTGGAGCTCCAGAAGCCCCTTCAAACCTCCCCCATCCTGTGATTCTGGGAGTTTGGGAGTCTGGGATCTCTTTCTGATGCTCTGCTAAAGTCAAGAGGAGATGAAGATCCAGAAAACAGAGAAATAAATCAGCCCAAGCTCTTTCCCGTGTCATGGAGTCTCCTGTGTGTGTGGCTCTGTCTTGTTTGACTTGTTTGGCTCATCACGAGGGGTCTGAACCCGACCTGAGGCTGTGCTTTGACCACCAGACCTCTGTGTTTCTCATTCCCAAACATGTCCTGTTATTCCATTCCCTTTCTCAGCATGATTATTTTGGAAAATCCCTCCCGAGGGATACCTGGAGAGGAACCACACTGAGACCATCCTCATGTTTTCCATCCTCCTGTTTTCCCCCCTCACAGGACACTCCTTGCAGTGTTACACATGCAAGGAATTGACCCCAGTTCAGGAGTGCTTGAAAATTGAGAACTGCACAGAGACTGAGACCATATGCAAGACTACAATCTATTCCCTGGAGGATGGTAAGGACAATTCCTTCTTTATCCATACTTTTAACAGGAATCAGTGCTTCGACAGTGCTGCTGTGGGGACCGGTTCCTCTTTCCACTTAAAAAGTGGAGAAGAACTCCTGTGGGAGCTCCAGCTCTCAGCCTGTTGTGGGAAGCAGTGTTTGTGTGAGGGAATATTTGGTTAATTCAAGCTCCTGGTTAATGCTCAGAAATGAGATTTTAACTTTTTGCAGGGTCATGTGGTGATAGGAAAACAGGGAATGGCTTTAAACCTATAGAGGGTGAGTTTAGATTGGGATTTAAGCGAGCTTGATTTAGGATATTAGGAAGAAATGGCTGCCTGTGAGGGTGGGGAGGCCCTGGCAGAGGTTTCCTGGAGAAGCCATGATGCCCCATCCTTGGAAGTGTTCAAAGCCAGGTTGGGCAGGGCTTGGAGCAACCTGGCATAGTGGAAGGTGTCCCATGGCAGAGAGGCTGGAATTCGACAATCTTTACATTCCTTTCCAACCCAAACTATTCTATAATTCCATGACACCAACTCCTCCTGGTCAACCAGAAGACAAGAGACAATGGTGATGCTCTCCCCCGTTTTTCCCATTCCCAACTGTTCCTGCTTTTTTTCTTTTCTGTAGTTTATCCCCACACGGGAGTCTCGACTGTCACCAAGATGTGCTCCTCTGTCTGTGAACCCTCTGACGTGGATGGCATCGGGATGACACATCCTGTCAGCTGCTGTAACTCTGACCTGTGCAACGTCGATGACGCGGCCAGTTTGGGGATCAGCGCTGTGCCAGCTGGGATCCTGGCAAGTTCCCTCTGTGCCTTTTTCTGGACTAGATTGTGAGGGGATGATGGGAGTCGTTCGTTCCGAAAATTCCATGAAGAAAATAACCCCCCGCCGGCCCAGCTTTCCATGTGGATGCCTCATGAACAACACTCAACAGCTCCCCCAAAAAATTTTTTTTTTCTTTTTAATATCCACACTTTCCCCAAAACTAAGAGAGAAGCAGAACACAGGAAGGCCCAACTCAATTTTTTTAATTGATTTTCCAACAACTCCCACAAAATTAACTGTGGAGTTTCTTTGCTGTGCTGGTGTGGTTGGGTTTGAAGTAAAAAATTAAAATGTGTGAAGTATATTTAAAGCAAAAAACCTTGAGAAGAGCCTTCCCTATCTCCTTAGAGCAGGTCCTCTCTGCCCCATCATTTTCTGCTGTTCTTCCTAGATCTCCTTCTTTGTACCCCAAAAAATTAAGGAGACATTTCTGTGTCCAAAATATGAGGCGGGAGACTGAACTTGCCATGCCAATGATCTGTTCCAGGGAGGTTAAAATCTCATGTCCTCTGTAGCCCTTTTAAGCAGAATAAAAAGAATCTTGTGTTGAAATTGTTGTAAGCACATTTAATTTTCCTTTTTTTTATTTCCAAACTCCATCTTTCAGGGAGTTAACACAGTTGGGTTTTGGGGTCAGTCACACAGCAGATGGATGAGACATTTCCCATTATCCCTCACTGGAAGTGACTTTCTGTCGACATTTCTTCCATCAACTCTCCTTGTACAAATCTATCTTTACTGGGGGTAAAAACCTATCTTTACTGTACAAATCTACCTTTACTGAATTTTCCCTGAATTCCTTGTGTATTGCTCCAGACTCCTAAATTTTGATCTCTCCTGCTCTGATTCTGTGTTTTCCTACAATCTCCTTTCTAAGGTCCAGCAAAAATATCCTCCTCCAGTTATCACCCTGCTCCTGACATTTGGGATAATCAATCCAAATGTGATATAAACTCTTCCATGAGGCAGATGTGGTTTCCAAGAGAGGTGGAAAAATTCCCATCCTTGGGAAGATTTCATGGCCTAGATGGATGAAGTCCTGAGAAACCTGGGCTGACCTCAGAATTGAGAGCTTGGATCAGGAACTTGGGTTAGGATCATTCTGAGGTTGCCTCTCCAACCTGAGCTCCCTGTAAATCATTATTCCAACGGGATCACTGGAACACAAAAGCCATCATTTCCAGGCATTCTACAAGGAACACACACTGGGAAGAAATTCTTCCCTGTGAGGATGATGAAACCCTGTCACAGGTTTTTCCAGAGAAGCTGTGGCTGCCCCTGGATCCCTGGAAGTGTCCAAGGCCAGGTTGGACAGGGTTTGGATCCACCTGGGATAGTGGAAGGTGTCCCTGCCCATGGCAGGGGGTTGGAACGAGATGATCTTGAAGGCCCCTTTCAACCCAAACCATTCCATGATTCCATGAAACTCTGAAGGCTCCTTGGTGGGGACTTCTCCAGCTCTGCCAAAGTCACAGATCCTGGAGCCAAGCGGGTTGACCCCAGAGGTGCCACCTGGGATAAAACCGGGAAGTCCCAACACTCGCCCCGTGATTTCATTTGGGGTAAGCGGTGAAATGGCTTTCAATTTCCTTCCTTGTTTCAATTTCCTCTGCCCTTCAGCCCTCCCATTTATGACTCCCTTGAACCACTGAGATTTTTTTGCGGTCCACACCCTCCAAAAATGATCAGGCATGGCTGATTGCAGGCACCTCTCAGGTGGCTGAACCGGAGCGGCTCCGTAGCCGTCATCGCTTTGAGGAGCCACGTGTGGAGGAGCTGATCCTCCCCTCCCTTCATTGGCCATGAATGCTTCACCCCTTTGATCTCCAGCCAGTTTGGCAGCGTGTTTCCCACATTCCAGCTGTTCCCTGCAGAGATCATGGCTGTGGGGGAGATCTGGTCTGAAAGGCAGAAAATCTGTGTGGGTGAGGCTTTGGAGTCACTCCCCCTGGAGTGAAGTGGAGCTCTCCAAGCACAGGGTGATGCTTTGTGGTTAGACATCAACCTGAACCTCTCTGTGGTTGGTATCTGTCCTCAACTTCTGCTTCTGGAAATGTCTCTGATTATTTATTTCCCCCCAACAGCCACAGAAGGATATTTTTGGTTCATTTTTGCTGAAATTTAATTCTCTCCTCATCCAGTTGACCTCCAGGTTTTTTCTGATTTGTTTTTTCTTATCCTCCTCATTCCTAGGAGCTGCTCGAAGCTGTCCCTGAAGGTTTCCCTGGATTTGTTTAAGAATTAGTCTTTTGCTCCTTTTTTTTCCTCCCAAGCTCTCTTTTGGGTTTGCCTCTTGTCCTGTCATGGTGAATCTTTGGAAGAGTTTGGCTCAGTCTTTTCTTGACCTTTTTTGAAATACTTGGAGAGGACAAGGGTTCATGTTTCAGACAAAAGGCAAGGAGAACTTCAGGGAGAGATGGATAACTTGTCCAAAAGCTGTCTGAGGAAATCAGGCAGGGCTTTTCTTGGTCAGTGGAGACTGGCTTTGGAGCAGACATCCACCCCACACCTTCCTGACTCTTGTATGGAGCTGGGATGAGTTGCCACCTAATTTTTTTGTTATTGGGAATTAATAAAATGATCTGTGTTTTCCTCCTAGCTCAGCTCAGGCATGAATTTTTGTAGAACAACCTGGCTTGGGTTTGTTGTTGCTTCAGCTCCCAGCCAGAGACACCTTCCCAAGGGCTTGGATCTGTCTAAACAGATTCCCTTGGGAGCAGGAGGATTCAGGCAGCACTCCAGATAAACACAACCTCGCTGTACACAGAGCTAAGCTCCCTACAATATTTCTCTGAATATATTTTGGTTTTTTTCCCTGTCCCCAGAGGCAAAAGCAGGTGAATTCCCTCTTGGAAGCCCTCCAGGTAAAATCCAGCTTGGTGACTGCAGGATATAGCTCAGTAATCTGAGAATCAGCAAACAGCCCTGCCAGAACGTTTCACATAGGAATGGATCTGTGTCGTGCTTCCAATCCTCCAGTGGGTTTGCTAATTCTTCCTTGGAGGAAGTGTTCCAAGAGGTCAAGGCAGCTATGATTTCCTGCTGGGGATTGCAGAACCCTTCAGTGACATCCTGAGGAGGAGGCACCAAGGTTTTCTTTTATGTCCCTGCATAAAAAAGCCCTTTGCTGCTGCTTCTCCTGGGAATGTGAAGTCTGAGTTTCAGCAGTGCTTGAGCTGTTCCACCTGGAAGTTAATCCCTTTAATTCCCTGTGAGAGGGACACATTCCACTATCCCAGGTTGCTCCAAGCCCTGTCCAACCTGGCCTTGGACATTTCCAGGGATGGGGCAGCCACAGCTTCTCTGGGCGACCTGTGCCACCCTCACGGGGAAGAATTCCTTCCCAAAATCCCATCTTACCCTGCCCTCTGGCAATGGGAAGCCATTCCCTGAGTCCCGTGCCTCCATCCCTTATCCAAAGTCCCTGTCCAGCTCTCTTGAAGCCCCTTTAGGCTTCAAGAAGGAACCAGGAATTCTCTTCCCTGGAATCTTCTCTTGTCGAGGTGAACACACCCAGCTCTCCCAGCCTGTCCATGCAGTGTCACCTTACTTCCATGGAAAATAAACAAAAATCTGGATGGTTGCACCCAGAGTGAGCATCCTAGCTTGCAAGCAGAGGTCTGCGTGTGCCTGGACCAGGATGCAGAAATGTGCGCCCGTAAAATCCAGGAAGTTCTTTTCAACACTGATTTTAAAAACAAATCTGGATGGCTTCCTTCACTCCGAGGAGGGCTCCTGTGGTTATATAAAAAGATTATCTTTGACTTCAAGGCTGTGTCAACGTGACTCAGGCCCTCAAGGGCAGGGCTGTGTCACCAGGCTGTGGTTATGGATTTGGAAATCCCTGCTCCCTATGGCAACCCCACCATCCCCTCTGCAAACAAAATGGGAAGGACTTGGAGCCAGCACAGGTATCCAAGGGAGAATGGAAACTCTTGCTAATGTTTGGAAAGATATCCAGCTAGATGTGACAGCAACCGAGGTGTAGTGAAAGGTGTTTTGGGGGTAAAGCAGAAATAAAAGGAGCTGCCTCCCAGTATGGATCCAGATCTGGAATTATGCATGGGGTTGGAAGGCAGCTCTAGAGTCTGTGGTGCAAGTCCCTGGGCTGGCCTGGGGGACAACTCTGCTGCTTTTCCAAACATGTGGATGGAAGTTCTGTTCCAAAGCCCATTTTTGGTGAATTATGGAGTTTTATGGACTTTTCTTAGGCTACGGTAAGATGAAGGTGGGTTGGGAGCTGAGCCATCCTTCATAGTTCTTCCTTATTCATGGATGAACAATATTTCATGGGATAATAAGATGGTTTGAGCTGGAAGGGACTTCAAGATCCCCCAGTTCCAACCCCCTGCCATGGACAGGGACACCTCCCACTATCCCAGGTTGCTCCAAGCCCTGTCCAACCTGGCCTTGGGCACTTCCAGGGAGGGGGCAGCCACAGCTTCTCTTGGCAACATGTGCCAGAGCGTCACCACCCTCACAAGGAAGAATTCCTTCCTAAATTCCAATTCAAATCTACTCTTCCTTTCAAACAGAATTGTTTCTGTTTGTTGGGACATGTTTCCAACTTGATTTTTTGGAGTAATTAATAATGTAAATATCTTCACAAACCACACGGAGTTTTTTATTTTATGAACTTTTGCAAAGGGCTTTGGTTCAGTGTCATAAACACAGGAAGGGTTTATGACACGGCTTCCTTGACTCCAAAATGAGAGGAATATTTATCAGCCAGCTTTGATACTGAAGTTTTTTCTGTCTAAATTCAGGCTCTGAGCTCCTCAGAGGAAAAGTTGTTGTAGAGCTTCAAAGCCTTGTTCCCATAATTTGTTGTCTTGGCAATGAACCCTTCCCAGTGGTCCCATTTGATTGCATCCAAGGAATTCAGGACACTTTCCAGGTGCAAAGTTTTCCTGAGAGAAGGATCTCACAGAAAGTGTGGCTGGAAATGTTGCATTCTCCGCCCCCCAAAACCAAGGTCTGGATGCCCAGTGCATCCTTGTCCCAGTTATCAGCCAGAATTAGAATATGCAGCTATTTATAAGGAAAACCTACATCTGGATCCCAAAAATAGAGTGGGATAAAGCTTCGCGAGGAATTAAAAAAAACATTGGAAATAACAGTGCTGCATTTCAACAGCTCAGGCTTGTCATGGGCCTGCTTTCCTTAAAAAGCTGTTTTCTCCAGTGGTGACTAATTCCATACCTCTTTCCAGACCTGTAGAATGGGAGGATACAGCCCAGGGACAGAACTCTGAGTTTCCAGGAGAGAAGCAATGCTACAAAAATGAGGAACAGGAATGGTTCAGCCTCATTTCTCCTCCTGTGATTGGGGAAAAAATGATCCCACTCTGTAGTGGACCTGGCTGGGCTGCAGAGAGGAACCTGCTGCCACCCATCCCCATGGGATAATCATTCCCTTGGGATTGGGTGAACCCAGGGCATGGCAGGGACATTTCCTGGGGTTATTTCTACCTCAGTGCTGGGAGGAGGTGACTTTGTCACTCCTTGTCCCCAAAAACAAAGCACGAGGATCTTGGAACCAATCCAGCTGAAAATATCTGGGGACTTACAGTCATCTCCTACAAACTCCAAACAGCCTCATTAAGCTCAGGTGCACCTAATCCTTAATGAACCAATAATGTTGTCACATGTTGTTCTGCAGTTTGGATGATTACAGGATTCCATAAAACCCCTTCTTTGGCCTCCAGGGCTGCCAAGAAGCTGCCAAAATAAATGAGGTTATTGAGCAACAAGGGAGAAACAAGAACAAAGCTCCATCCATCCATCCATCCATCCATCCATCCATCCATCCATCCATCCATCCATCCATCCATCCTCCTGCTGTCCTGGATTTCCCAAAAAAATCCAGCCACTCCCCAGGGCTCCTAATACAAGCACTGCTGGCACCATGGTTCAGAGGTTGGGACATGGATCA
Organism: Agelaius tricolor; assembly: GCF_023055355.1. Lineage (NCBI taxonomy): Eukaryota > Metazoa > Chordata > Aves > Passeriformes > Icteridae > Agelaius > Agelaius tricolor. Next base: position 94,568,637 of record NW_027269262.1, on the reverse strand, counting down.
GGATGGATTCCATCACTCTGGCTCAGGTTCCTGGGAATTCTCAGCTTGAACAGAAGTTCCCTGAGCAGTTCAGGGTGGGGTGCTATCTGCTTGTAGGGTGGAGGATGGTTGAGGTCTAAAGCTTGGAAAAATCCATGGAATCATGGCAAGTGGAGAAATGACACTAAATAAAAGAGCTGGAAGGAAGAAAAAAAGAGGTGCTGAACATCTCAGATTAGAATAGAAATTAGGAAGGATTTCTTCACAGGGAGGGGGGTCAAACATTGGGACAGGCTTCCCAGAGAGGTGTTGGTGTTCTGCATCTGTCAGTGCTTAGGTAATATTTGGATAATGCCATTTACAACAAGGTTTAACTTTTGATCAGTCCATAGGTAGTCGGGCAGTTGGATTAGATGATCATTGTAGGTCACGTGCAACTGAAGCAGCTTCTCTTCTCTCTTCTCTCTTCTCTCTTCTCTCTTCTCTCTTCTCTTCTCTTCTCTTCTCTTCTCTTCTCTTCTCTTCTCTTCTCTTCTCTTCTCTTCTCTTCTCTTCTCTTCTCTTCTCTTCTCTTCTCTTCTCCTCTCCTCTCCTCTCCTCTCCTCTCCTCTCCTCTCCTCTCCTCTCCTCTCCTCTCCTCTCCTCTCCTCTCCTCTCCTCTCCTCTCCTCTCCTCTCCTCTCCTCTCCTCTCCTCTCCTCTCCTCTCCTCTCCTCTCCTCTCCTCTCCTCTCTTCCCCAGTGACCTCATGGCTTTTCAAAGCAGCCTTCTGCCAGGGATAGCATTTCGTTCCAAAAAAAAAAAAAGAAAAAGGGAACACCAGTGGGACTCTCAGCTGTGTTCTTCTATGGAGTAAGGATTAATGTATTACCTTTATTAGTGGTAATATTGTAGCTCAGATATTATCTGAATAAAACATCTCAGCTCCTTTATCTAGCCCAGGAGACAGAAAACAACAGATTCTCCAAGGACCCTTTTAGTGATGTTCTCCTAACTGGTGACATCTTGCACAGAGCTTGGATTTCTCAAGGTGACAGTCACAAATAATGATAATTATTGTACTTGGAGTGCTGATCTCCCAAGAGCAGATCAGGACAGGAAATACCACCCAAGAGCAGGGGGAAGAAGAGCAGTAATTTATTCTCCATGTGCTTTTTGACCATCAGAGCTGTGAAAGTCTGGAATACGAGCCACAAAGATGCACAGATTTCAGATGAGTTTTTTTTTTTTTTAAATTCAAAGAAGAAATAAGAAATAGGATAGAAATAAGGGTGGAATTTGACTTTTGGAAGCTCAGGAGACCCTAGACATGATCTTCTTGAGTAGTAAAAGCCCCTTGAATTATCAAGACTGGCTCTCTGTGATTGAAGAACCCCACCAGGCCGTGACATCTTTGCATAGAGCTGGAAGAACAAAAAAAAGATTTCAGAAACCCCTTTTGTGATCCAAGGGCACCAGCAAGCATAAAACCCTTTCTAGCTGCATCCCCAAAGTTCCTAGGTGCCCATGGATGGTGGATGATGGCATTTTGGTTAAAACCCCTCATTTTGTGGGGAAAAGTCAGATATTTTGCTATTCACTCTCCCCTTCTTTCCAGGCTGACTCTCCTGCTCTGCTGTCAGTGCGTCAAAGTCTGTCACCATCTCCTGGGTGTTTGTTTCTCTTTCTGATTTGGGTGGCATCTCCCAACACAGTGACAGCTGTCTTGATGCTAAAAACACCTCTTCCCCCGTGGCTGCTCTCCCTGGAGATTGGCAGCAGCCAGGAAAGATTAGGAACAACGTCTGGCTTGTTTTCAGCCCGGCTTTGTAAGGACACGGCTCATCTGATCCTGGTTTTGTGCATGAGCAGGTAACGACACAGAGCTGCTGCTTTGGATTTGCTGCACAGAAGGAATTTCTGGAGGCCCTGTGGATTTCAGGAAACAGATTTTTGGGTGGAAAAGGTTCTGCTGAAGCTTCCACTGGATCTGAAGGCACCTTTTTAAAGATTCAGAAGGTCCGTGAGGAAGAACGACATCAAAGCACGTTGATAATCAGCTCGTGGTGAGCCTGTTCCCAGGAATCCCACTTTGGATCGATGTTCCTCACTGGGAGCAGTGGCACGTCCCTCTGCAAGCATCTCCCATCCCTGCTGGCTCCCAGCCACCCTCTGGAATCCTGCCACTGCCCAGGGCACAGTTTCGACTGGCACATTTCCACCCGCCCCCAGGATTTCATGGAGGCAAAGCCTTCAGCCCCAGCCCGTGTTTGTGCCTGGTCCAGGGAACCCAGGGAGCAGCCAAGGAATGTGTGGAGCAGCATGGCTCAAAGAAGGAGCAGAGCTTCTCCCAGTCATCCCAAACTCCTCACTCTGCTCCTCTAGTGAGGCTTTTGGAGGTGTCCTGTGCAAGGCCATGAGCTGCACTCGATGATCCTTGTGGGTCCCTTCCAACTCTGGATATTCTGTGATTCCATGATTTGAAATCCAAAGGTATTGCAGGAGCAAATGCACCGACACTGGAGTGCCTTGACTTCACCCAAGCTGCTTTTCCAGGAAATCTTTTATATCTCCTTCCCTGATTATTGAGTGAAAGCCACTTCTTTTGCAAGGATGTGAAGGGATGGATGTCCCAGTCCCAACAAGACAGGAATAACTCAACTGCTCCTGGATGATGAGTCCAGGACAAGGCTGGGCATTAAAACAAGGTTTGGACTGTGCCTCAGTACAGGGGTGTCACTGCTGGTGTGACTGGGGATGCATCAAATTGTCCTTGGAGTGGACAGGAAAGACCTGAAGACATGGAAAACGTATTCACCCCTTGTATTGCACTGGCCTGGAGTGCCAGGACGAGGGGGAATGTCTTCCCACTGGCAGAGGGCAGGGATAAATGGGATACTGAGGAGAAATACTTGGCTGTGAGGGTGGGGAGGCCCTGGCACAGGTTTTCCAGAGGAGCTGTGGCTGTCTCATTCCTGGAAGTGTTCCAGGCATGGTTGGACAGGGCTTGGAGCAACCTGGGATAGTGGAAAGTGTCCCATAGCAAGGGCTTGGAATTTGAGGATTTTTACAGACCCATCCAACCCAAACCATGCCATGATTCCATTAAGAGACCTGCTGGCCAAAGACAGCCTGTGGGATTTTTGTTCAGGTTCTGGAGTAGGTTTTTGGCACTCTGATCCATGGATTTAATATGTTTTGGCTTTCAGTTCCCTGTAAAATGTTGGATCTCATGGATCTCAGCAACTTGCCCAACCATGAACTGGTGCAAAATCCTTTCCCCCCCAAGGCACAACATCCCCACCCACATTTACTGAGGATATTCAGAAACTTAAAGCTCAGTCCTTAAAAAATGTGTGGCTGGACCAAGCCTGGAGCCACCAATATGTGACAACTCCCATCTGTCCAATGGGGACTGAGGGATAAAAGGGATCAGGACCCAGAGCAGGGCACAGAAGGATTAAAACATGTTTTAATTCTTGTGTTTTCCAACCGGATGGGAATGTGCAGACTGCAGCCCCAGGTCTGTGCTGGAGGTGGAGCCCACCCAGACCATCTGCCCCCGCCTTTTGCAACACTCTGAGCGTCTCCCTTGTATCCAAGTGACCCAAAATGACTTTTCTAAATTAAGATCCCAACCACGATGCCGCGCTCGACTTCCTTCCCCCTCAACACATCTGCTGCTGACACTGAAAGGTTCTTTTCACCTCATTTTTAGGCTTTGTTTTCATGCCTGGGGCTGTGCAGAGTAAAGAGGGAAAGAGGCTTCTGCGCTCCTCTGGAATTAGGGATGTGAGAGTCAAGCAGGAGAAAAATGAAGATATCCAAGAGAGGATGTGCAGCCGTGTCAGAGGCAGATGCTCCAAGCCCTCCAAACCCTAATATGGAAAAATGGCTCTATTTTAAGACCGGAAAAAAGTGCACATGATAGGTTTGAGATGAGAAATAATTTGGGAGTGATATTGAAAATGATATCACTGCTGCTGTACTTCAGCACACTGCCAGGCTCATTCCATAATTAATAACTCCTTCAGATGGAGTGACTTTCCTTTGAGGGTGCAGAATTAAACATTTAAATCCCTCTCTGTAAATACAAGGCTGTGGCAGAGCTCTCCAGAAGCCTTGCAGCTACACTCTAATGTATATTTATATTCTAGATAAGTATTTTTAGCAAGAACTACAAGTCCTCTCTGTATTTGATGACATCAGAGCTCTGTTTTACATGCAATGTCCCGACTGCAAAAAATATCCCCTTCTTTTTCCTGCTCTTGGAATATCGCAATAATTTCTGTCCTTGTCTCATCTCTCTTTCACGTTTAATGTGTGCTCCAAGAGAGCTGTGTGGGGATTTTTTTCCTCTTTTTTGCTCCCAAAGATGATAAAATATATAAAATTTTTAAAAAACTAAGCAGCCAAACAGCTCCTGGTGTTTCCCACCTCTGCAATCAGGGCATGCTGGGATAACAACCACCACTCATGGCCTGACCAGTGTCCTGCTGTGGAAAGCAACTGGAAATGATCCCAGCTGGAAAACCCAGTCCTTTAAATATTAATCCTGCTGCTCCTGTGATGCTTCTCTGGGAATCCTGCTCAGGGCAAACCAGGATTGAACCCGGGTCCTCCTTCAGTTTAAATCCAAGCTGAGTGTTTTGTCTTTCCAGAGAAATTATCTTTTGGAATGCCCACTCCACCTTCTGGAATCGTGGAGCTCACAAGTAAAAGCTACTCAAGGCTCACACCTAGCCCTGATTTTTGGCTGGAGGTGGGACTCCACAGGGTATCCCAGCTGGAATATCCTCACAAATGAACCTCTCTTGTTCTTTTCTCTCTGATTTCTGTGTGGAAAAAAGCACTTTAGGTTTGTAACTGGAAGTGGGAGATGCAGATCAGGAAAAAATTCCTCCCTGTGAGGGTGGGGAGGCCCTGGCAGAAGTTTCCCAGCGGAGCTGTGGCTGCCCCATCCCTGGAAGTGTCCGAGGCCAGGTTGGATGGGGCTTGGAGCAACCTGGGATAGTGGAAGGTGTCCCTGCCCATGGCAGGGGTTGGAATTTGATGATCTTGAGCTCCTTCCCCACCCAAACTATTCCATGACTGCATGCCTCTAGCACTGCCCCACATTTGCAGAAGGGCTGGAAAGAGGTGGAAAAGGCAATTTTTTTTTGACCAGATAAAGCATAAGGCACTGAGGAATGCCCTCAAATCTGGAGATAAAATCTCTGCATGTGTTGAGAGGAACAAGCCCTCAGACAGACAAAAAAAATCCTTCAGCAGAGCAACACCAGCGCTGGATTCCGCTGGCTGTGAAGCCTCACCCGGCAGGGCCGAGAGGTTGCAGGTCTTTTTCTGGCCCTTTGGAAACACATTTTCCTCTGTTCTATTTTCTCCAGCCTATATTTAAACTCCTCTCTCCCCGTGTCCACTCGACCCAGTGACGCAAAAATCCGGCCAGGCCTTTGATTCTCCTGCATTTCCTGGGGCACTGGCACTGGCTGGGTTTAACTCCTAAGGGGCAAAAGGAGGGATAAATAACAGCAATAACCAAAGAAACAGCAAACTCGATTTTTTTAAGTGCTCCCAGTGACGCCTGTTCAGCCTCGTGGCTGCCACAGTGCGAACAGGTGACTTGTAACACAAAAAAGGCCATTTTTATACCCCTGCGTGAAGGGTTTGTCACCTCTCCTAATCAAGGAATGTACTAGAGGAGCTTTTAAGATAAAAATCTGATTCCGAGCCTGTTTTGGCTCCAGCAGAAACTCGTGGGTCACGTTGGCAGGTGAGTCCCGGGTGAGAGGAGGCCGGGAGGGGCAGGATGCTCACAGCCAGCACCGGTGACACGAGGGGACAGTGCCCACGGGGAGCATCTTTGCAGCACAGCAGGGTCACTCCCAGCCTCCTGTTGGCCTCACTGCTGAGCTCAGGCACTTTCTCTTTTGCTCCCTGAAACCCCCCCCTGCCAGTTCTCCCAGTGCGTATCCCAAAAAAGCCTCCTGTCCCACTGGACTATATTTTACCCTTCTCCCCGCTCCTTTTCCAGCAGGGATAGCCTTAAATCTGACTTTTACAAGGAGGATTTTTGCACTCCTGTGCTCATCCCTGTGTGTGGTTTTCCCCCTGTCCGGCACAGGGCAGTTTGGGAGCTGAAAAACAAGCCAGAAACGCCCTCCCTGAACCCTGTGCTGCCCCACACTCCTTTCCCATGGGAATATCGAGCACAAAATAAAGGTGCTGCAGGCTGAAAACCAGAGAATCCAACTTTATTTACGAAATTCTCACCCTCACCCTCCCAGTCCCTCTGTATCCAAACCCTGCCCCATCCACAGGTGGAAAGCAGAGCCCGGGATCCTGCAGAAAATGTGGAAAGGCTGCTGGAGACAGAGCTGGAAGCCAGGACAAAAAAAAAAAGGAATATGATCTGAGGATGGCGGGGCTGGAGCTTTGCTTCTGGCCTGACACATCCAGCTGGTTTTGAAGAAGGGAAAAACAGAACAGACGAGTGGGAAGCAGGGCCTGGTGCTCAGTGTCTGTGAGGGTGGGTGGAACTCTGGGATTTGAGTAACTTCCAATTATTATCCTCGCCATGGCGTTTGCTCCCTGCAGATCTCAGCACTGCCAGGGGGTTTTCAGTGTTTTAGTGGGTTTCACCTCCAGGGAAAAAGGCTCACCATCCTCCTGAGCTCTGCCAAGGAATGCAAGATTGTCAGAGTTTTCTCCTAAATGGCACTGAGAAAGACCTTGAGAAACTATTCCTTCAGTGCAAGGATGGAAAAAGAGCCCCCTGCTTTGGTTTCTTGTGGAAAGAGAGTGGAAAAGGGGGGGAAAAATGGAGGAAAAATAGACTTTGCCACAGAGGAGGTTTCAGGGATGCTGTGAACACACAGGGATGGTGCACGGGGTGTATCCGTGCTCCACTCTACCCTTGTTTCCCGATCATCTGGATGATCCCTGGCAATAGGAACAGAGGGAGTGGCAAATTTCCTGCATCTCTGTGAGCTGGGCACACCTGGCTCATTCATATCTGCTTCCACTCCAGCTGCTTTTGCAGCAGGCAGGGCCTCAGAATCAATCCCACATCTGCTCCAAGCAAATCCCAGCTGGGATCCCAGCACTTTTAACTGATTTTTCCTAGAGCTGAGGGTCTGGGATAAACATTATTTTTCCCATCCTGCAATTTCTGCTCTGAAGGGAAGAAGGGAGGGCAGAATAAGAGAAGAATTTGCTTGGAATAATCTTTAAAACATCTGGAAAGAGAAATCTGGGAGCTCCAACTGCAACCTGAGCTCAGGCAGAAGCTGAGGGAGGGGTGTGTGTGTTTGTCTGGCCAAAGTTGGAAATTTGAGCTGCAGGTCTGACCTACCCTGGTCTGTCAGTCCAGGGGGTGTGCTGAGCTTTCCAGAAATCCATCCTGTTCCCACATGGAAGCTGAGCACTTCTGAACTCATTCCTTAGCTTATCCTTGGACTTAAGCTCCAGATCCCTGCAGTTGCCGCCCACACCCTGATGGGCAGGAGGTAACTGGGCCCAGATCCATCTGCTCCTCTCAATCGGGACATGGCACAGGATTCCCAGAGAAGCTGTGGGTGCCCCTGGGTCCCTGGAAGTGTTCCAGGCCAGATTGGAGCTTGGAGCAACCTGGGATGGTGGAAGGTGTCTCTGCCCATGGCAGGGGCTTGGAGCTGGATGATCTTGAAGACTCCTTCTAACCCAGCCCATTCTCTGTGGATCCTGAGGAGCAGAAGCAGCTGAAGGTGAGGAACATCTGCTTAAACAGCTGGAAACTGGAGATTTGAGGGGTTTAAGTCCAGGTTAAGTCCAGGTTTAAGTCCATTCTTGGCTTGAATGCAGCATTGAAGACGGGGTGAAGCCACCTGTCAGCAAAGAAGGACATTCCCAAAGCATCGAAGAGTTCATGAGGCAGCTTGGCAGGGAGAGTGGTGGGCTTTCAGCTGGAGCTGGGACACTTGTGACCTCACAGGGAGCACTGGAGGACCGTGCCAGCCACCAGGGCCACCAGACCCAGCGCTATAGGGCTGCTCCTCACCCCACTGCTGCTCTTGGTGTCATCCGTGCACAGGTCGGTGTAGCAGCAGGATTTTGGCTTTTGGGCCCCTATCCCATCGTAGGAGAGGCATTCCTCCTCACAGTCCCTGGTCACGGTGATGTTGCCAAAAAAGGGATAACCTGGGAGAGGCAGATTGGACAGGAGGAGGAGGTGAGAGAGGGGAGAAAGCAGGGAAGGGAAATGGGATTGAGAAACACAGACAGAGGAGGTGTTGGACATCCCTAATCCATGGGTGCCTCTAACCCAGCCTGTTTTCTGTGGGAACAGGCCTGCCAGCTCTCACTGCTGACTCTCTCTCACCCTCCTGCTCCTTCCAAAATCATTCCAGCATGGACAAGGGACACAATTCCCTGTAGATGTTTGCACCCTCTATAAATTCAAGGTCCACAGAGATATCGGGGTAGGAAAGGCAACACAGAGGCAACAAGTGCAGTGAGTCCTGACACTTCACTGTGAGGCTCCAAATCTGATGGATTTCTCTCCTTCCCTCTCTAAAGTGGGATAATTTCACCTGGGTTTTTGCAGAGATGTTAAAGGGACTGGGATGGGGAGAGGGAAGTGTGGCCAGCAGATTAAGGGAGGTGATTCTCCCCCTCTGTTCTAGTGAGACCCCACCTGAAGAGTGGGAGCTGCCTCCAGCTCTGGGGTCCTGACACAACAAAGGCAGGGAATTGTTGGAGCAGGTCCAGGCGAGGCCATGGAGATGCTCCAAGGGCTGAAGCTCCTCTGCTCTGGAGCCAGGCTGGGTGAGCTGAGGGTGCTCACCTGGAGAAGAGAAGGCTCCAGGGAGAACTCAGAGCTACTTCCAGTGCCTAAAGGGGCTCCAGGAGAGCTGGAGAAGGACTTGGGACAAAGGGATGGAGGGACAGGACACAGGGAAGGGCTTCCCACTGCCAGAGGGCAGGGATAGATGGGATATTGGGAAGGAATTCTTGGCTGTGAGGGTGGAGAGGCCCTGGAATGGATTTCCCAGAGAATCTGTGGCTGTCCCATCCCTGGAAGTATCCAAGACCAGGCTGGACGAGGTTTGGAGCAACCTGGTCTACTGGAATGTGGGAGTTTGGAGTTCCATGATCTTTAAGCTCTGTCCCAGCCCAACCCATCCTGGAATTCTCGGGTTTCTCCCCAGGACCCCTCAGGGGCAGTGGTGGCACTCACCTAGGTCCACGGAGTGCAGCGTCGTGGTGCACACGGTGGCTTTTGGGGGACACAAGATGGGTGTCCTGCACTTGGAGATGTCTGTGGGCTCCCTGCACACGTAACATCGCAGGGACTGGGCTGCAGAGGGGACAGAAAAGGCTCTGAGGTGACACAGCCAGGAAGACAGACCCAAATCTTCATCTTTCTGACCAAAATGCAGCAGCGTCCAAAATTAGGAGGCAATGGCAAAGCTTGGATAAGCCAAGGGAGGGGAAAAGACAAATCCCAGCACTGGAGGACAAGGGTGGTGTTGCAGGAGCTGGGCCTGAGCATGACTTTGGAGGCTCAGCAGCCCGAAAAAGGGGCTAAAGCTTGAGCTTTGGTAGGTCTGAGCATCCTCTGTAAGAATTCAGCCTGGAGAAGAGGAGGCTGAGGGGAGACTTTTTGGGATCTACAACTTCCTGATGAGGGGAAGTGGAGGGGCAGCACTGATCTCTTTGGAGCAGTGACAGAATCCAAGGGAATGGCCTGAAACTGTGTCAGGGGGGGTTTAAGTTGGATATCAGGAAAAGGTTCTTCCCTCAGAGAGTGGCCAGGCAATGGAACAGGCTCCCCAGGGAATGGTCACGGCCTCAAGAGCTCAGGAAATGTTTGGACAACGCTCTCAGGCCACAGGGTGGGATTGTTGGGATGTCCTGGGCAGGGCAAGGAACTGGACCTTGATAATCCTTGTGGGTCCCTTCCAAATCAGGGTATTCCATGATGGTAAAAACCAGCTCCTTCTGCTGAGACCAGCATTCTCTCCCATCCCTCCCTTCACAGCAACAGCTCCTTCCTGCCCTTTTAAGGGAAATTCTGCAGGAATCAGTAGCTGAGAGCAGGATTTAAATTTCAGAGCTGCGTCAGAGATCCTGAGGTCTGAGTGTGGCCCTAAAACTGCTCTCATCAGGGGCTACCGCTGCTTTTTGAAGAGGCGATGTACAAACCCTTGCTGGCTGCCACCTGAGGGAGGTACACCTCTGGATATGCAAATCTATGCAAAGCAGCTCTCAAACCCCTCAGTGTGAGCGCTGTCCATCCACAGCCAGCAGACACTGAGAGTGTGGATTTTCCGGAGTCCTGCGGTGTGGCTTGATGACAAAAACCAGCCTGGTTTGAGATTTTCTATCCTGCCCTCCTTCCACCGGCTGAAAAACAACCGGCAAGCGTCCAGTGCCATCTATTGGTAAAAATTCACAGCGACGCTGTTTTTTGTTTGTTCCCGTTCTGCCGTCAGAGGCACCTCTGGGGCTTTGTGATAAGGATAAATATTTTTGAAGGCATTTGTTTGAACACCTGACTTCAGAAAGGAATTTTCAAGCATCTTCTCCTTGCAGCAGCTCCTTTGGAAAATTCAGCTGTGGGGTAGAGCCTACACAGCGCAAAACTTCTCTTTCTCATTCCTTGGCCCTTGCTAAGGAATTAAATTCAAAGAGACAATTCCTTGTCTCTTTGCAGAAGTAAAAAGAATGTTTTCATGGGAAATATTTCAATTTTCTTGTGGCCATACTCCCTGTAAACAAGGGTGGTGGAGCCATCCCTGTTTATCCCAGCTCAGGACCTCACTAGTTCCCTTCCCAATAATCCATGATCCAATCCATAAAATTGTTATATATTTTAACAGAGGTAACACATTATCAACAATCAATTGGATGCCTGTGGATGTGCAGGATGGATGGATGGATGGATGGACAGAGCAATTCTGGCTTCAGGCACTTGAGAAACTGTCCTGCAACTCTTGGGGTGAGGTGGTTTCCATTTACAAACCTCAATATTTTCATAGATATACTGGGGAATGCCTTGGGGGAATTAATCCCAGTTAAAAGCAGGTTTAAGGAAGGAAAACCTCAACCCCCTCATCTTTCACTGACTCCAGGTGGGGCATTTGGAGGACATGGCTTGTGTGGGAAGGTTGCATGGAAGAGGAAAGCCCAAATCCATAAGGACTGGGAGAGGAGAACTGAACAGAGACAGCTCTGCATCCTGATCTGAGCCAAATAATTGCCTGTTCCTCCCTGTCCAGCAGGACCTTCTATTCCTTGATATCAAACCTCAGGAATATGAATGGTCACTGACATATCCTCAACCTCAGCAGGGGTGCCTAGGCCAGCTGCTTCCGTTTGGATCATCCCCAAAAAAATATTTCTGCCTGATTTCAACTATAAAGCAAATGGGGTTGATAACTCTGCTTCCATAAAAATTCTTTGAGACCTTCGGTGGTTTCTCAGAAATTTAATTAAATCCAAGACAAGAATTCAGATGGGAATGTTTGATCCCTGCCCAGGCTGCCTTTCCTTTGAGATCTTCCATGGAAGCAGCCTGAGGATCGCTGGGGCCCGTGGGCTGTGGGTTAATCCCCTCTGGGGTGGTGTCATCCCTGGAATGCCTTTTCCAGGCAGGGATGGGGCTGCAGTTGGTCACATCTGCATGGAGGAAGGACACAGCGACGGCCAAACCCTGCTGCCAGCTTGCCCAAGATCCAGAACCATCACAGACCCAGGGGAATTTCCCATTTCCACCTATCTCCTGAAATACCTCCTGAAATTCCAGGGGAATTTCCTATCTCCTGAAATAAGGGAAAATCCTGGAGCTGGGGGTTTAATAAAACTTTCCAATGTCCTTGGAGTTATTTCTCATACCCCCACCTTAATCTGTATTGAAGTTTCACCTTCCGGCTTTCAGCACTTCCAGCAGTCAGCTGGAAGGTTTTAGGGGTGCCAGGAGCTTGGGATGAATATTCCTGATGGGACAGGGTGGCAGCTCAGGTAGAGACTGGCACTTCAAGCTCTTGCCCAGGCTGGTCCTGCCCTGTGCCTTGTGCTTGTCCCCTCCATCCCTGGATGTGGGTGACAGGAATCCAAAGGACGTGCATTGCTCCCAGTCAGGCACCACAGCTCTTCCCACCAGGAATGCATCTCCCCTTTCCCATTTCACCCTCTCCTTCGACCTTCTTCAATACAAAAGGCATCCTTTCCCCTACCCGGGGGGTTACCAGGTCTTTCCCCTCCTTCCCCTCCCAGGAGTTTCCCAGGGTGGGGGGCCCTGGAGTGTTGGGAATGAGGAGCTCTTACCCAACTCCACGAATGCCAGGCCAAGCAGGAATCCCACCAGGAGTTTCTTCATGCTGAGAGCAGATCCAGGCAGCCAGGACAGATCCAGAGAGCTTCTCCCAAGGAGCTTTATATGTTTTCCCACCCTCCACCATCAGCTGTTGTTGATGCTGTGGGCGGATTCCCTCGGGGTGATCAGGGGAAAGCCCAGCTCCAGTCTGGATTGGGATTTGCAGAGGAACGAGTTCCCTGACGAGGTGACATCACCCCAACGAGCAGACTCCTGCCATACCTCGGCTCTTCCCCAGGTTTATGTCCTGGGGCTGGTCCCATGGAAAAAGGTAAAACACGGCTGGCACTGCAAGGTGTGGCCCCGTGCCAGGGCTTGGATGGGGAATGTGACGAGGTTTGTTTGCTCCTTCCAGTCTGGCTCCGTGAGCCCAGAGCTGGCTTGTGTCACACGTGTTGCGCTGGCCAACAACTGTCAAGGGGCAAGTGACAGCAGGCTGGGCTTCCACGTGCTTTGGAGAAATGATTCCATGGGCTGGCAGGACTGAGGTTGCCCAAAGATGTCTGTTTTCCCAAGCCCAGTTCAAAATCAAGCCTGGTTTCTGGATCCCTTGGTTATTAACTGAGCTGCTGGGCATGGGAATCGCTTGGAGGCCAGCGGGATATGGTGCTTCCATATCCCACTTCCAAGTCTGGAATTGGGATGAATCACATGGTCTCAGGTCCTGGATCATGCTGGCAAAGCAGGATGCTCAGCCTCCCTTTGGAAAGCTGTCAATTATTTACCAAATTTTATTTTGAAGCTGGGAAATAAGCCTAACATGGAGCAATTAATCAATTTTCCCACTCCAGCATCTTCCTGATAGCAAATTTCACTTTATCCACATCAGGGCAACCCTTTCAAACATCCTAATTTATTTTGTATCTTATCCAATATTTGGGGAGACAGCTTCAAATACCTGGAGCTGGGGAGAAATTATTTACTTCTCCCTTTGGACTGAGCCGCTGGTATTTTATATTTCACAGGAAAAGCTGATAGACTTTTCGTTGGGTTTGTTGTGATCCAAATTGGAAAACCCTGGAGTTGTGCAATTTCCCATAAAACAGCTGAATAAGCCAAAGAGGCAAAGTTTGTGAATCACTGGAGCACTTGGGAGATTTTAGGGCTGGAGATGAGGTGAGTGAAGGAGCTTTAATGAGGTGCTTTGCCTGTCACAGACTTGTCACGACAACACACGTGGGAATATTGCTGCCATTCCCAGCAGCCTCTCCTTCTTCCCAGATGGAGGATGGTTCCCAGTAACCTGAGAAGCGTTGCTAATGAAAATTTCCACAGCCACAGATGACACAAAGCTGACAGAGCTGTGGGAAAGGGAGAGAAAGACCTACACCCTAATCCTTTTCTGTGAGAATGAAAATTATCCTTTATTTTATCTCCCTGTTCTCTCTGAGTTCAGGTGCTAAAAAAACCCAAACAGCTGGGTAAAACATATTTTTATATTTTTCTGGGGACATAGGAAAAAATTCCACTCGGTGAAAGCTGCCAGACCTGGTTACATCCAGATCCTTGCTCGGAACTGGGCAGCTCAAGGCACATTTAAGCAATATCCTAATTAACAACCATGAAACTGGAAAAGATCCAGTGCTTTCAGCATTCCAGGTGGTTGTGCCTCAACGGGAAAGCACAGTGGGGTTGGCACAGTAAAGCTGCTGGGTGGATTGTGGAGTGGAAATGCCCGTGGAGACATTCTCTCGTACCTGAAAGTCATTCCATACTGAGAAATTTTCGGGATAAATCTGTGTGGTTGAAAGAATACGGATATAAATACTTAAATACTGTCTTAACTCTGTCTTAAAGGCTTGGAGAGGTTGGAGATCTTTCCATAAGGCAAAACACTGGCAAAACACCAGAGCTCCTGCAGAGGTGCAGCAGTGCCAGACTTCAGGGAAAGAGGATTTGGGAGCGTTCCAGTAAAATTGTGGAGGCAAGGAAAGACCTTTAAGGTCTGTTACCTTTAAGGTATTCCTTGATCTAAAGATAATCAAGAGCTCATGGAGAGATGGAGCCCTGGAAACAAACCCAAAACCCAACACAAACAACCCCGCGTGGTGTCCGGGTGTGTGTTGGGACAGGAAGGGTTTGGATTTTTGATTTTGGAAGTGGCAACACCCTCCTGACTTCCCAGCTAGAATTCCACTGCCACGGTCAAGAATAAAATGGGATCCTAATGAAAAAAAATAAAAAAATAAAAAAACCAAAACAATAATGAGGAGAGTGGGACAACAGGATTCGCACAAAAAAAATGACACTGGAGTACACTGGCTCCTTTTAGCTTGGCAGAGTTAAGAGAAGCCTAAGTTAAATGAGACTGGAAATTGAGGTTGGATATTAAACACTAAAAAAAATTGGGGTTATTTCTGTAAGCAAAGGCAGGGAAGAAACCTGACCTGCTTTAAACCTGATAAGTATGTGGAAGCTGTGGTTTGACAGAGCAGTCAGGTAAGGCTTAGACAGCTTGTAGGACTCAGGAGGCCCTAAAAATTCCCTTCTGTCTCTGTCAGGGGTGGAATAAGCTTTGGGAAAGGTTTTAAGCACTGACTGACAGGAGCCAGAAGGGACTTTGGTTGAAATGTCATTTTAGGTCTGGAGAGCCGAGAATATCAATGAGGCGTGGTGTGTTAGGGAGAAAGGTTTGTGTGCCAAAAGCCTTCAGGAATTTTCAGTGGGATCAATCTAAACCTTCTCCCGGCCTGTCCCTGGGAGACTGTCCTAATTTATAAGGTAATACAGGGAGACATAATGTCTCTCTGCTTATCACAAATACCAGGAAAGGCAGATGACAGAAATTTGGTGTTTACAGGTAAGAAGGTGAAGTGCTTCACCTGCTCTAACTTCCCTTACAGCCAATTCTTGTTTGAACGATTAAAACCCACATTTTTATGAGATGTTCTGTGGCAGGGAGTGAACACCAAGCTTTGCTCAGCTGTTCCAGTTGTTGATTATCAGCCAGACATGAAATTAGTCCTGTGTAAAATATTTCTACTATGATTTATGGAGTCCTTACAGCCAGTGTGGCTCTTGTTGCATCTCTCTACTAAATTCAATTTCTCTCTGCT
The DNA here is from genome assembly GCF_023055355.1 of Agelaius tricolor. Taxonomy (NCBI): domain Eukaryota; kingdom Metazoa; phylum Chordata; class Aves; order Passeriformes; family Icteridae; genus Agelaius; species Agelaius tricolor. The sequence goes on along the minus strand of NW_027269262.1, from coordinate 94,553,266 downwards.
GCAATTTTCCTCTTCTCCACAGAAATGTATTTTTTCTGGGATATGTCTTGGATAGACTTTGGTGGGCTCTCTGACTTCTGTGTTCTCCAAGGCTTTGATCCTTCTGATGGTCCTTCTCTGAACTCTCTCTGTTTCACCACCTTCTCTTCTACATTGTCCAGCCCAGATCTGGACGTTTTCTTGAGCCACTCCATAGAACCCCAGAATGTTTTGGGTTGGAAGTGGCCTTCAAGATCATCCAGTTCCAACCTCCTGTCATGGGCAGGGACACCTTCCACTATCCCAGGTTGCTCCAAATCCTGTCCAACCTGGCCTTGGACACTTCCAGGGATGGGGCAGCCACAGCTTCTCTGGGCACCCTGTGCCAGGACCTCACCACCCTCCCAGGGAAGAATTTCTTCCCAGTATCCCATAAAACCCACCCACTCTCAGTTTGAAGCCACTCTCTCTTGTCCTGGCACTCTGTGCCCTTTTCCAAAATCCCGACACTCCAAGCCCATGGTCCAAAATCCCTCTCCATCTCTCCTGGAGCCCCTCTTCAGCTACTGAGAGCTCGCAACAAGGTCATCTCAGAGCCTTCTCCTCTGCTATCCTGGGAATAAACAGGATGGATCCACCTGCCATGATACAATCACCAACCAACCCTATCTGACATCGTGGTCATGTCATGGTAACCATGGCATCAATCTACATGACACCAGTGTCATTCCTGAGAGCTGATTTGCAGGATGGAGTCTGCTCCATTTCTCAGATATCAGATTCCCGAGCATCCTGGTGATAATTGGTTTGCAGGAAAATACAGATACTGTTGATCATTACACTGAGCCACCTGGAGCTCAGCTCCTGTGATTCCAAAGGGGCAGAATTTTTGCCAGGGGACTTTTTGGATGCTCCACCATCTTCACGTGTGACTCAGGAGCCGGGAACCTCTCTGCCCGTGCCCGTGGCCGCAGCGATGTTTGATGATCCAATGGAAGTTCCACCTCTCATGGGTGTGTGTCAACAACAAGACTTTGGGCTTGTTGGGGTGGAGTTGGTCTCCACCCTCCTGATGAAACTCTGCCACTGGGCAGGAAGGAATTCAGGTTTCGTTGGGCTGGAAAAGGGTGAAAATGTGAGAACCCTTCTCCAAGGAGCACTTCAGGTCTCTCTTCTAGGAGCTGTTTGGTATTAAATGTTTCTCCTCCATGGGGAATGTCCAAAAAAAAAAAAAATCCAGATTCACAGCTCTGATTCAGTCTCTAAAGAGCTCCTACCTCTTTTTTTTTTTCTGTGTCTGAGCTTCATTTTTCTGCTTTGCACACCCTGTCTGAAGATGTGAGGTGAGAAGTTGAACCTCTCCAGGCAGAGAAGGGAACTGTACTTGCATTTCCCAAATTCTGGCTTAAACTCACTAATCCCAAGACTAAAAAGCAGGTGCTCTGAAGGACGGGAGGAAAGATTCCAGATTTTCTGGGTTTTTACAAAAAGATGTAAAGACTTTTACAAAAAGGTCAGTTGTGTTCAGGGCTCTGAGAGAAAAAAGGGGAGTCCAGGGATGTGGTCACGTGGAGGTTGGAATCATTGAATCATGTAATGGTTTGGGTTGGAAGGGACCCTAAATCTCATCTCAACTCATCCAACATCCCAACCATGGGTGGGGACACCTTGCACCAGACCAGGTTGCTCAGGTTCCTCTTCTTCCAGCCAGAGGACTGAGGACAATTCCTTCAGGCATCACCTGTGTTTGGTCCACCCTGGGAATGCAGGTCCCTCAAGCATTTTCTGAGAACAGCAAAAATGTCCAAGATGTGATTCTGGGTTGGATCCCAGAGGGATGAATATCCACAATTCAGGCATTTCAGGCTTCCTTTAAGCTGTGTCAGTCCTACCATGGGCTTGAGAGATCCCTAGCTAGTGTAAAGTAGTCCCTGGATATGTCATGTCCTGAACCCACTGGATTTGTTCCAGGGAATGCCCAGGCACACTCTGAGGGCCAAGGATATTTCCAGAAAGGTCGTTCTGGTTGGAAGGATGAGAAATTCAGGCACAAGCTGTGACAGTTGTGGTCAGGATCAGAGAATAGACCCTGATCCCTTTTAAATTCCCTTTTTATTCCAGTGTGATTCCCTTTTCCATCCCAGTGACGCTTGCTGCCAACCCTGCGTGAAAGCCCACGTGACCCCAAAATCCACACTCCATCACTTAGGGAGCCTGTGGACATGTGATTTTCCACCTGAAATTTGGATTATTTGGAATAATGGGATTGTTAAAGGTCGGAGAAGACCTCTGAGATCACCAAATCCAGCCACCACCATGTTCCCCATTAAACCATGTCCTCAATTGCCAGATCCATGTGGATTTTTTGAACACTTCCAGGCATGGTGACCCCACCCTTTTCTGTTGCTTGAACACTAAAAAAGCCAAGGCTGAAGGATGCTGGGAACATTCCTTGGGGCTTCTGTTGGCTGGGAGTCTCCAGCATTTTTTTCCACACTTTATTCAGCTGATGGCACTGTTGATCTCTTATCGACATTCTGCAGTACAAGGGCAACATGCAGAGACACTGGCCAGTCACAGAGCTGCTTCCTTCCCTTTACCAGGATGATTTTCCCTCTTTATCAATTTTGGTTGTGCAGAGAAAGGAAACAGAGACCTCGCCACGAATTTGTCACTTGTCAAACCCAGGGACTGTCACCAAGTCTGTGAGTGAGAAGTGCCTGACATCACTTTGTCAACCTTCAGCATCATCAGCAGTGCCTCTGACTGACAGGTTGGCAGCAAAGTCTGTCGCCAGATACAGATCTGGATGAGTCAAGCTAAATAAGTAACCCCTGCTAAGTAATAAAATTGGCCTGTGATGGGTGTTGCCATGGGGATCCAGCAAAATAATGGGAATAGCGTGACAAGGAAGCCAATTCCCATCACTGGGGTCTGTATGGTGAAGGCATAAAGTTGTGGGAGCACCAATTAGCAGAAAAAGCAGCAGAAATAGCCTTTGAAAATTTGTGGAGTCATGGGCGGATTGAAACAGGACAAAAAGCCTGGAGAGGGAGTCACCTGGCCTAAGCACAGCCTTTCTTCTCTACCATAGGTGGCTCCTGGGTGACTCACTGGCGCTGTTTCTTTTTCCAGTCAGGCAGACAAAACCAAAGTCATCAGACAAAAGCTTCATCAAGAAGTGGATGGCACTGGGGATTACCTGCTTCCCTTCACTGGCTTTAAAGGGAGCCCTGCAAGGGTGGAGATGGGGTCACCTGGAGGCCTCTTCTTAGTAAATGTAAAATGTGTGTGTTTTGTCATGGAATTGTGGAGTGGCTTGTGTTGGAAGGGACCTTAAAAACCATCTTGTTCCAACCTCTGCCACAGACAAGGACAGCTTCCACTATCCCAGATTGCTCCAAGCCCCACCCAGCCTAACCCTTCCAGGGATCCAGGGGCAGCCACAGCTTCTCTGGGAATTCCACTGCTCAGCACCACCACAGGGAAGAATTCCTTCCCAATATCCCACCTAACCCTGCCCTCTGGCAGTGGGAAGATATTCCCAGTGACCTGTTCACTCCATTCCTTTTCCAAAGCCTCTCTCCAATTCTCCTGGAGTCCCTTCCAGTGCCTGAAGGTCTAAGGTCTCCCTGGAGCCTTCTCTTCTCCAGGCTGGACATTCCCAGCTCTCCCAGCCTGGCTCCAGAGCAGAGGGGCTCCAGCCCTTGCAGCATCTCCGTGCCCTCCTCTGGACTTGCTCCAGCATCTCCACATCCCTCTGCTGTTGGAGTCCAGGGCTGGATGTAGAATTCCAGGTGGGATCTCACCTCAGTGGAGCAGGGGGGGCAGTGGAGCAGAATCCCCCCCTCACCTGCTGCCTGCAGGGCGGGGACACAGCTCAGGACACAGGGGAGTCTCAGGGCTGCCTTTCCCTGCCAGAACAACTCTCAGGCACACTCTGGGATTCTTGGACTGTCCTGTGCAGGGCCAGGACCTGGACTCGGTGATCCTTGAAGGTCCCTTCCAACTCTGGACTTCCCTTGAATTTTGCCAATCCATCCCAGCTGGACGAAGCTCCTTCCCCATCCATCCACGAGTCCAACTGCAATGACCACATACAACACTCTCTCCATTTGTTGTCCTGATTCTCAGCATCCTACATAATTCCAGAGCCCTTTGGCTTTGACAATTAATTTTGATTTAATCTGATTTCAGCTCCTTTTAGCCCCCAACATCACAGACTAATCGTGTCTTTCCTTCCTTGACCATCCCTCCCTCCCTGCAGAGAAGTTTTTGAGGTGGCACGACCTGATTTCTTGGATCAGGAGTGTAAAGCATTTGGAATAATATTGTCCCCTCATCCAGCTGAGTTTTGGGATGATTCACTTTTAGATAGGCAGAAAAACATTGATATATGGTTGATATATAGATAAATATGTTGATATCCAGATGTATTTGCTGATATTCAGAAAAAAGAAAAGTGAACTGGAGTTCAAGGGTATGGATGCAAAGTGTGAAGATTGTGGTTCACTGAAATCAAAGATTCAGAAACCTCTTTGGGTTTTTTCTATAAAAAAGAGGAAAAATGGAGAAAAAAATTCTAGAGAGAGAGAGACTGTGGCCTGACATAGGTGAATAATTTCAAAGATTATTCCAGGAATGAGAGGGAAGCTGAAAGGAATGGATGAAAAATGGAGCAACGGACAAAACAACGTGAGGGAGGTTAACAAATATATAAAATAAAAATTTGCAATAGTCAAAATGACTTAGATCTCAGGAAAGATGTTGAATGTTATTTATTCATTTATTTTAAATGAATTATTTAAAGTTATTTAAATATTATGTAAAATTATATAGCCTTTAAATTGAGAGACAATATAAAGTAGTGATAGATGAAAACTGAATATTAAATTAACCACTTATTTATACAATATATAAAATGCTTTTGATTTTGAGGGTAAAGACAACATAAAAAAAAGTGTCCAGAAAAAGAAGCAACCACAACTGAGGTGGAACAAAAAATTCAGTGTGTTCAAGATGGGACAAAGCAGGACAGGATGTTTTCCATCCCAGATCTCTTGGAGAACTGGGATACAGAACAACAGGTCCAGGTCCACTCCCAAATATTGTTTATAAATTGGTCAAGGCAGAATCTTGAGGTCAGAATTTAACCCCTAAATTAAAAAGAGGAGGGGTAACAGCCACTGTCTGACCTCAATAGAGTGCCAGGAGTAAAAACAGGGTTTGAAGGAAGAAAAACAATAAAAAAACTAGAAAAATACTTTAAATCCAACGTTGTATTTTCTGTTTTCATGTTAATAAAGTAGTATTTTCACAAGTTTAGCAAAGTAATAACACAAAATAATGTGGCAATATTTATTAAGATGGCACAGACGGAAATTACATTTATATAAGATAGGTGAGAATTTTTCAAAGGCCTGGCAGTGGAGGAGCTGGAAATATTTAAAGTGTTGGTAGCAGGATACGAGCCTGGGGAAATTCATCAGCGCCGTTCCTCACTTTTGGAATGCTCTTGCTTAAAATTTTCTGTTCAGACCTTGAAAGATGCCAAATAGGAGGGAATTTACTGGTGGCACAAATTCGGGAAGCCTCAGCAATTCCAGGAAGGATCAGGGTATCATGAACAAGCAGGTGGCTTGGATGCAAGTCATGGATTAAAGAGGATCATCCACCATAACAAGTCAATTGCATGGTAAACAAGGACGTCACCTGGAGATGATTGGGAGGTGAAAGACGCGGGAGTTCTTGGATGATCCCGGCTGGAATCTCTCTGTCAGGCACCGGATGGAGCATGGAAGAGGTGCAACACCAGGTGCATTTCCCCACCAGTGACTGAAAGACCTGAATTCCCATCAAAAGGATCATGGGAAGTTGAGAATGGAGGGAATAATGAAGCCAAAAGGGAAGATTAAATAAAAAGAGAGAGTGGCTTTTCACACAGGCACATGGTGATGGGACAAAGAGGAAATAGTTTTAAACTAAAAGAGGATTTACATTAGAATTTGGGAAGAAATTCTTCCTCGTGAGAGAGGTGAAACAATGGATTAAGCTGCCCAGAGAAGCTGTGGCTCCCTCATCCTCGGAAGAGTTCCAGGCCAGGTTGGATGGGGCTTGGAGCAACGTGGGATAGTGGAAGGTGTTCCTGCCCATGGCATGGGATTGGAACTAAATGGTCTTGATTTCCATGATTCTGAAAGAGATGGGATTTCTTAGCAGAAGGAGAAAGGATTCCCAAAGATGGACACACTCAACAGCAGGGAAGAATTGCCTGAGATAAGAAAAATGTTGGCACTAGAGAAAAACAGTCCTTCACTTCTCCATATAAATGTCCCAGGTTTAGTGCCAGACTGGGAGCTCTCAAGGCTGGAAAACTGATTCCATGTCCATGACTGGAAAACTGGGATGGAGACACAGAAGGTTTGGACTGGTTTGGACTGGTTTGGACTGAATATAGACAGTGGTTTTGCCAGACACTTGGGTGGAAAGGCTTTATGACACTTTTTTAAGGCTTTATTCCCAGCAGTAACATTACAGGAAAACCTTTAGACTTGTCAGCCTCCAATGCCCACCTGTCCATCCAATGCTCCAATGTCTATCCGTCCTGGATATCTGTCCTGTCATCCAAGATGTTGGGTAATGCCTCATTTGGGGTTCCAGGTTAGCAAACACCCCCCCATGGCTAAAAATAAGAGTTTATGGACAGTGCTCAGCTCTGGGTACAGATGAATCCAACTCTTCCACACTCCACTATTTTGGCAGTGCCCATGCCCTGGCAATTCATATTTGGATAACTCCAAGATTTGGAGTGGCAGAAGTGGATGATGGAGGAAGAAGAGCCCAGGTGAGATTTCCACAGGTTTGGGGATGAACTGAGCAGGTTTGAAAGTTATTCCCCATGTGAGTGAGGTGGGACAAAAATTTACACCTTGCTTCTGCTGAAAGCACTCCCAGGTCTCATGGCAGCTCTGTCTGGATGGAGTTTGAGGAAGGTGACAAGGAAAATAAGGGTGACACATAAGTGGAATAGTCACTGTGCTGTGATGTGTGGGATCTGTTGGCCTTAGTATCCTATTAAATATATTGAAAGGCTCAGAGGGTTGGGATTGGGCAGTCTGTAGAAGAGAAGCTCTGTGGTGACCTTAGCGCCCCTCCCAGTACCTAAAGGGGCTCCAAAAGAGCTGGAGAGGAACTTTGGAAAAGGGATGGATTGACAGGACCCAGGGAATGGCTTCCCACTGCCAGAGGGCAGGCTTAGGTGGGATATTGGGAAGGAATTTTTCCCTGTGATGGTGGGGAGGCCCTGGCACAGGTTTCCCAGAGAAGCTGTGGCTGTCCCATCCCTGGAAGTGTCCAAGGCCAGGTTGGATGGGGCTTGGAGCAACCTGGGATAGTGGAAGGTGTCCCTGCCCATGGCAGGCATGTAGGAACTGGTTGATGTTTCAGGCCCCTTCCAACCCAAACCATTCCATGATTCTGAACCTGATATTGGTGGAGCAGACAGGACCCTTCTCCTCTTGGGCTCCTCTTGGAGAGATGTGTGTAATGTGGGGCAGAGCAGCACATCCACCCTTCACCAACCACCTTCACAGAGTGTCTGCATTGTCTCTTTGCCTCCTGCATCCCAGGCTGTCCTCAGGATGCTGCCTGATCCCACTGTTGGGTTGGAAAGAGGCAGCTGTGAGTTCTACTTTAGCCGGAGGATTTGGGCTTGTTCATGTCAACATCTAAATCACAGAGCCAACAAAAGTTTCCTCTGTCATTTCTGTGATGCAAAGGTGTCCCCTGGTTTGTATTTCGTGGTGAATCACCGGGGTGGTGGTGGCAGGGCATTTACCTTGGCGTAGCCACACGGGGTTGTGGCTTTGTTTCCTGGTCTGTTTGGGCTCCACCCTTGGTGTTTTGGGGTTCTTCACAGTAAGTGCGGTGAAATCTGTGAAAGGAAAGAGCCAGCTGTCCCCAACAGGTTGGATTAGATTAGATTAGATTAGATTAGATTAGATTAGATTAGAATAAATTAGATTACACTAGACTTGACTGGAATTTTCAGTTGGAAGGGTCCTACAATGCCCATCCAGTCCAAGTCCCTGACCAATTCAGGGCTGATCATAATTTAAAGCGTATTCTGAAGTCCAAATTCTGACAGACCTGAGGCACTGACCACCTCTCCAAGAAGCTGTTCTGGCGTTTGACCACTCTCTTAGTAAAAAATCCTTCCTGATGTCCAGTCTATACCTCCCCTGGTGCAGTTTTGACCCTTTCCCACATGTCCTGTCCCTGGGTCCCAGGGAGAAGAGCTCAGCACGTCCCTCTCCACTTTGCCTCCTCAGGGATTTGCAATGAGGTTCCCTCTCATCCTCTTTTTCTCCAAACTGGGCAAACCCAGAGCACTCAAGAATGTTCCTTCCAGCCCTTCTCCAGTTTTATTCCCCTTACGTGGATGCATTCCAGGACGTTCCCATAGTTCCTGATCTGTGGGGCCCAGAATTGCACAGAATGTTTTAGGGGAAGCAGTGCTGGACATAGCAGGATAATCTCCCTGGACACAGCCCAGGATGTGGTTTGTCCTCCTGGCTGCCAGGACACACTGGTGCCTGCTATGGAACTCCTGTCAGATTCCTCCTGCAGGACTGGTTTCCAGCCCCTCCTCTCCCAGTTTATCTTGTGCCTGGCATTGCTCCATCTTAGGTGCAGAATCTGTCATTTAGACCTGTTAAATTTCATCCCATTAACCATTAATTTCATTATCTTTCACAGCCGGGGAATAAACACCCATCCTACTCTCCATTTCCATTCTTTGCATCTTTTCCACTTTACCCAAAGGTCTCTGGGAATGAGACATTTCTCTAGAACAGCGTCAAAACTTTGGAGTAAAACAAACATTTCCAGCCTGGATATTAAGAATTTCTGCTGAGCATGGGGAATACTGATCTGCAGCCCTGGATGTGAGGATTTTGCATGGAGCAGCAACAGCAACGACCATTTGTGTAGACCTTGACCTGGGTTGAGGTAGTGACTGGTTGAAGACACTTTGAAAAGTGTTTGGACAAATCCAGTCTGGTTTTGGGAATGGTTTTGGGAATGGTTCAGTCTGAGAACTCTTGAATCCATTTGGAAGAGGAGTTTCCTTCACCAGATTACTCAAATTTCTCCTGCCCCAGCAATTCCACAGTTCAATGTCACATTTTTACACAAAACCCTTCGGTCTCTTCAAACACCTTCAGCCTTTCTCTACTGCAATAAATATTTTTTGTTGGTTAAAAATTATATTGCAGAGCATCTAAAAAATTGAAGACCATGGAATCATGGAAATAGTTTATTTTGGAAAGGTTGTCAAAGATCCTCTCAACCAACTCCCTGCTATGGGCAGGGACAGAGATGCTGAGGATGAGTCTCTGGCACTGAAAATGACTAAAAAGAAATGATCTGTGATTATTTTTCCTACCAAAACCCACTGACTGCATCCAAACTGCCTCTGGGAATGGTCTTTGTGTTGTTTTAATGCCTCTGCCACCCCTAGGAATTGTTTGGGAGATCCTTGACCTCAACCCATGCTGGTGACAGCAGGGATGAGGAACCTCCAGTGCCTGGAGGCATCCACTGTCCTGGAGCTGTGACCTCTGGGCCTGGGAATTGCTGATCCCATTTCTAGAAGGCCAGAAAAGTAGTAGGTTGTTTGTATTTTGTGTTCCACGATTTTTAAGGAAATATTTTTCTCGCTTTTTATTCACCCCACATTCCTGGGTGGGTGCATCCCACCTCCTGTGCTCGTTAAGCAGGATCCTTCCAGGGAATACAATGTGTTTCAGGATGTCTTGGGCTTGGTTTATGCCAAAATGGGCCTCAGAACTTGCACAGTAATGTTAAAAAAATAATCACAAAGGGACAATAAATTTGGGGGATAGCCAAGAAATGAATACAGTTTATTTTTTCTGGTAATGCCAGTGTCAGGGAATTCTCGATTCTTATGGACACAGGTGACACTGATGAAAACCCTATGAGAATTCCTGACAGGGGCATGCTGGCAATGAATCCCTGCTTCCCATGGATACTGTGAATCAACAGATCTCCATGGCAAAGCCAAATATTTCTTTTCCTCATCAAAGACATGAGGAGAAGCAGGGCAGAGCTGCCGCACTTGAGTGCCTGATAACAGAACGTTTGCTGCAAAAACATCAGAGAAGATAAACTAATTGTCTGGGATTATGAAGGGCAGGGAAACAGCTGTCTTTGATAGTCCATGGGTGTGAGAATGTTGTTAAATGCTCTGTCATTTTAACTGCAAGGCAGCTGGAGCCAATCCAAAGGTAATGACTGGAAATGAGCGCCTCATTCATGACAAGGAATCGCCATTCCCTGCCTCCTCCTTGCAAGAGCAAGAGTGGAAAGGGATGTTTTCCCAATTGTTTTATTCTAGATATTCCCATTTTATTTTAATAGTCAAATTCTGAAGGCAAGTCTGCCTTTATTTGTCTAAATTTTCTTCATTTCACATGCAGAGGAATGGAATAGGGCAGGCGTGTTCCAATTATCACATTTCAAGTGCTGATTTGAAATCTTGGCCACGCCTTCCTCTCTTTTTAATTATGGCAGTTAAAAAGGTGTAAAAAAATTTAATATTTTAAGCAGGATGAATGATCACCCTCCTCTTCATTAAAGAAATACTGGAGGTTACAGACAGAGATTACATCATTTTCTTTCTTGAATTTGTCTGTGAGAGCAGACAAATCTGTGTTTTTTTGTGAGTTCAAAGGCTGCTACCAAATGTAAATCCAAAAGCAGACATCACAGCTCATTTGGCACCTTTGTGTGGCACCACCCAGGTTTGTCCCTGCAAATAACTCAGTGTGTGGTGACCCCTGAGGAGAACAAGTCCATCACTCCGCTTTCACTCCCCTGTCCTGGGTGAAGTCCTCATTCCACAGATTCCCTCGAGGCCAGATTGAATCTGAACAAAAATAACCAGAGAGGAAGGAGCAAAATGGTTTTTTGCCTTTTCTGACTCAGCCCCATGCCTGCCACCTCTCTTTATGGGGAGGCGGTGACACTACCCCAGCCAGGGAGGGCCACCAGCTGAGCTGGGAAAGGTTCCAGGGCTGGGTTATGGTGTCTTTGAGTGATTCATGTGGGGAACCACTGGCAGGGGTGAGCAGGTGTCCTTAAATTTCGTTATTCTAGGCACAGAGTTTATTCCAGTGCCGGGGGTGAACTTGTCTGGTGTAAAAAATTCTGGGAAAGTCACATTACAAGAGCTTTTTACTCAGTTGATGGCTTTTAAGGTGATGTCTGCATAAAATATGGATGAGGAGGAATCAGAGAGGCCATAGAGGGAAGAGGTTGGGGTTGCAAGAGAATCTGAGCATCAAGAGCATCATCAGGTGAGTCAGAGCAGCACCTGTTTTGCAAAGAGTCCTGAAAAAGAGTTTGGAAAGGCATTAAGAGAGCTCAGGATAAGGTCAGAAATGAGGGATCAAGGGTCCTCGGGCACATGGAGCTGTAAAGTGGCAGGACAGGAATGGGAATAGTCAAGAGGCCATGGGATGAACTTGGCTCGTCCTGCATGAGAGGCAGCGACAATTCACCGGGGGAAGTTCTGCAAAGGGCAGGAATTTGGATTGGTTTTAGTGGTAACGATGCCTTAGGATTTAAGTTTTTATATTTTTCATGTGTTTTTTAATATATTCCTGCAGAAGGCAGGAATTTGGATTGGTTTTAGTGGTAATGATACCTTAGAATTTAAGCTTTATATTTTTCGTATATCTGTAATCCTGTAATTCTTTAGTGCATAACTCCAAAGTCCATATACATTGTTAGCTACTGTCTTCCCATTTTGGTTGGACAAAACAATTCCTCTCCAGGCCTGGGAATCAAGGACACTTCACTCTCTCAGGTCCTGAGAAATGCAAACAAAAGTGAGTTGGGGAGGAGCAAACTTGGGGTAAATTACCTCATTACCTGAAGCTGTAATTGGATTAACCCCCAATATGCAAACAGACCAAACTTATAAAAGTATAAAAACCAGTGACCCGTTGTCCATTTTTTTTGGGTGCAGCCCCTGGGTGGGCTTCATCTGCCCAAAATGCACCTGAAGGTCCCATTAATAAATATAACTGCTTTTTATCCTCTTAATTTTGTCTGGCCTCTGTTTTTGGGCAGCCCTGAAAACCATCAGCTTGGCATCAGTTAAATAAGAGGCGGAGGAGAGCTAACTGTTCTATTTGTCCCAAAAAACACCTTCATAGCACACAACACGTGCATGATTCAGAGCAGGAATGTGGCTGGGCAGGGCGGGCTGGGAGCGGGGTGAGCCTTCCCCAGCTGGCTCTGCGAGATCATTTTTAGCCTCAATCTCTCCCCTGGCCCGTTAAAGTCCCTATCTGAACATCTCTGAGTGTGTTGGGCCCGATAACATCTGAACAAGGCAGAGGAATGGAAATGCTGTGGAACTCGCCCCGGGCCATAAGGGAAATGTGGAGCACAGCAAGGAACTGCTGGTCCCTAAGTCCAGCTTATCCAGTCTCTCTGCCCCACAGACTTTCTCCAGTGGTTTAAATCCAGTTTTTAATCAGCTGCTGCAAACTGGGTTGATTTCAGAGGAACTTTGTCAGACTGGGAATGTAAATTCTAACGTGCTGTAGGAAATACTGGATGGGCCCAATCCTTATCCACAGGGATGATGAATAATGGTTGATTGTACCAGGAGTAAAGAAAATTCATGAAGCCTTAGAATCATGGAATGGTTTGATTTGGAAGTAACCTTCAAGATCATCTTGTGGGAAAGGATAAGTTTTGTCAGACCAAATTGCTCCAAGTCCCATCCAACCTGTCTTGGGACACTTAAGCTTTTTAAAGACCCTGTCCTCAATTTTAGGCCTTTTCATAAGTGTGGAGAGGACAGAAGAATTGGTAAAATTGTTTCAAGAAGCAATTTCCTTGGGCAAAATACACCCAGCCTTGTTTTTCAGATGAATATTGTGCTTTTGTGTCCTGCAGCAGCTCTCAGGATGCTTTAACAGTGCCCAAAATGTAAATTATCCCAGATTTCTGTACCAACAGAGCACAGTTGGTGACAGAGGGTGCAGGGCCGAGCAGAGGGACCTGACCCCGAGTCCTGTTGAGATTTATGATGGGTTTAAAGCAGGAGGGGGAACCAACCTTTCTGCCAAGGCGCAGTCACAGCCCTCAAGAAAACATCCCGTTCTCTTCCTGGTCCTGCCCTGGCCCAGCCCAGGTTCTGATCCGCAGCTGAGTCATTTATCTGCCCCAATTTGCCACCTCCTTGCCCTTCCCAGAAATCAGAGGGTTGTTTTCGAGGCTGCTCTGTCAGTGACCTGGAGGGACAGTGAAATTTGGGGATATTCCAAGTGCTGTGCCAGGTGCCATCAGTTCCACAGGGGGCTCCTGCCCAGCTCTTTCCTGCTTCTGTCCCAGTCTTGGCCTCTCCCAGCTGCACCTTTTCTAAACTTTCTCACCACCAAATCATGGAAAATTCCAGAATATCTTGGGCTGGAACCCCCCCACCATGGGCAGGGACACCTCCCACTATCCCAGGTTGCTCCAAGCCACATCCAACCTGGCCTTGGATGCTTCCAGGGATGGGGCAGCCACAGCTTCTCTGGGAAAACCTCTGCCAGGGCCTCATCACCCTCCCAGGGAAGAATTCCTTCCCAATATCCTGTCTAACTCTGTCCTCTGACAGTAGGAAGCCATTCCCGGTGTCCTGCCCCTCCATCCCTCGCCCAAAGTTCCTCTCCAGCTCTTTTGGAGCCCTTTCAGCCACTGAAACCTCTCCCCAGAGCCTTCCCTTCTTCAGGTTGAGCAACCCCAACTCTCTCTGCCTCTCCTTCTGGGAGAGGTGCTCCATGCCATCCTGCCTGTGCAACTTCCAGATACATCCACAGAGAGGATTTATCTCTAGGTAAATCCAGATGAGAATCACTCAGTGGTCAATCCTGGACTCCTTCAGGGCAGAAACTGAGAGAAGAAATCATCCCTTGAGCCTCAGAGTGTTTAGTTATTGTGTCTCAACCAACAGAGCTTGGGAAAGCCACCTCTTGGCTCTGGGAGGAAACTCCTCAATTACATGCTTGAGGAAGTAGATGGCATTGACATGAGACCAAAATATTAAACTAGAGATGACCAGCCCCCATTTATACTCCCCTGAGGTATAAATATATATTTTGGGGACAAATTCCCAAAATTCCCATCCCTGGAAATGTTCAAGGCCAGGTTGGAAGGGGATCTGAGCAACCTGGGATAGTGGAAGGTGTCTCTGCCCATGTCAGGGCAGTGGAATGAGAAGATTTTCAAAGTCCCTTCCAACCCAAATCATTCCACGATCTTAGGGATGTGTTTGACTGTTCCAGAAGCTGGAAGAGGCTGTTTCACCCACCTTCCCTGAGGACTCCAATGGCTCCGGTGCCACTGTGCCTTGGCCACTTAAATCCCCGATCTCCAAAAAAGACCACTGCAGCCAAACTGCTTGTTGGGAATGGCCTCTGGATGTGGAATTTTCAGAAAGTGGACACAGGGCATTAAGGGTGTCAGAGACATCCTTGTAGCGCAAGGAGAGGATTCCCTGGAATGGAGAGCTCATGGAGTTGGTCACCCATGCAGAAAACAGCCTGACTGGGAGACTTACAGGTGGACGAGCCCCTTCTCAGGGATATGACTCAGGAGGTTTGGTAAAGCCAGAATAAATCACCGCACTTGTCCCAAATTGTCCCTTCACCAATAACCAGATCAGATTCCTATAAACAAGGTGGCTCGTTCTTGATTTCCTCTGGGGAAACCCCTTTCCAGCTTCCTACAATTAGCAGGTTCCTTACAATTAGCCCTGCATCCTGAGGATTTATGAGCTCTTCACAACAGCAGATGGTGTCATTAGCTCCTTTGACTTCATCCCAAATGGGATTTTGACCCTTGTCCCATGGCTATGGATCCTCCAGGTGACTCATCCCCCCCAGGGAAATGATTCCCTGTTATTTCAGCCTGTGGATCTTCACATCCTTGGCAGCTCCAGTAGGTTTTAAGGTAGAAGAGAGGAATTTGGGGCTCTTGGTCAGTCTCTCTCCCCTCTTAATCCTCCAACTACTGATGTCCTGACTTCACAGCTCCTTAAATCCTGTTTTCCCACCCAGGGCTTTCCCAGATTCACTCTCTATGTTTTCCTCCTTGTTTTTTTTTACCAGATCTCTTCATGTTGGTGTAGCTTGGAAAACACCTGAGAGTTTCTCTCAGGCCTCTTTGTACAGAGCTTTTCCTGCTGCCTTTGATCTCCCAATGCCAGGTGGGAGCATCCAAGTTTATGTCCATAAAATAAATCAGCTGGAAAAGGCATGGAATAACTTTGAATTTATAGCCACAGAGAGGGGCTATTACTGTTTATGAGAGATGTAAAAGAGTCTGCCTTGTACTCAGACACCTCATGGGTGCTGTTCAATCTCAAACCACTGGCCTTAGAACACTGATCCAGCCTATCCAGATCCCTCTGCAGAGCCTTCCTGCCCTCCAGCAGATCAAAACCTCACCCCATTTGGTGTCATCCATGAACTTCCAGAGGGTGGTCTTGACCTCCTCATCCAGATCATCAATAAATATATTGGACTGACCCCAGTACTGATCCCAGGGGGACACCACTGGTGACTTGCCACCAGCTGGATGTGGCACCATTCCCCACCACTCTGTGCCTGGAATCCAGCCAGTTTTTATCCCAGCCAAGAGTGCACATTCCTAAACCCTGGGCTGCCAGTTTTTTCCAGGAGAACATCATGGGAAGCAGCATCACAGGCATCCCTGAACTCCAGGGAGATACATCTGCAGCCTTTCCCTCCTCCTCTGGGGAGGTTACCTGGTCATAAAATGGACTTCAGGGACTCACATTGCACAGCAATGACCTGGGCTGGACATTGGCCAGACATAAAACACCCACCTGCAGCTCTGCTGTGGGCAGAAATAGATGACTGAGTGATAGACACAGTGGGTGGAGAAATAACTTTATTTTGGGTGTTTTGCAGATAACACGAACACACGTTTCCTTATCTGGTAGCACTGGAGCTTTGCAATGAGATTAAAGCAGAAGCCATCATACGGCAAGGAGTTGCCATCAGCTCCTAGGGTGCTGGGTGCCCAACACACCCCACTGTGCCTGGTTAGGATTCCTGTTATTAGAGGGGTGCTCTGAGACTTTCTGTGGTCATGGGAGGCATCTTTGCTCCTCAGAATTTGTTGTTGAGGATGGTCCAGAGCACTCCGGCCGCTATCCCTCCGGCCAGCCCGTAGCTGGACCTCACACTGCCCGCAGTGTTGGCATTGCAGAAGTCGCTGCTGCAGCAGGAGATGTTCCTGTGGCCCACGTTGAAGTCCTGGTAGGATGGCTCACACGAGGTGTCACATCCCTTGCTGATGATGCTGACGAGCCCCACAACCCCTGGGAGGAAAGCAGGACCATTAGGGTTAGCCTAAGATTCAGCCTTCCACAAGCCAAACCTTGTGGAACTGAATAACGGGATGCTCGTTCTGCGGGACAAAAATCGGAATCACAGAATGGTTTGGCCTGGAAGGGACATTCAAGATCCTCTCATGCTCAGGGACACCGTCTACTAGGCCACTACCCCTGGGAGGAAAGCAGGAGCATTATTACAAGGATTCAGTACAAGCCAAGCCTTGTGGAACTGAATAGCGGGATGCTCGTTCTGTGGGACAAAACTCGGAATCACAGAATGGTTTGGCTTGGAAGGGACATTCAGGATCACCTTGTGCTCAGGGACACCTTCCACTAGGCCATCACCCCTGGGAGGAAAGCAGGACCATTATTACAAGGATTCAGTACAAGCCAAGCCTTGTGGAACTGAATAATGGGATACTCGTTCTGCGGGACGGAAAGCAGAATCACAGAACGGTTTGGGTTGGAAGGGACATTCAAGATCCTCTCATGCTCACTGATACCGTCTACTAGGCCACTACCCCTGGGAGGAAAGCAGGAACATTATTACAAGGATTCAGTACAAGCCAAGCCAAGCCTAGCCTCAGTGGAACTGAATAATGGGATGCTCGTTCTGTGGGACAAAAATCGGAATCGCAGAATGGTTTGGCTTGGAAGGGACATTCAAGATCATCTCATGGGCAGGGACACCTTCCACTGCCCCAAGCCCTGTCCAACCTCTCCTTGGACAATTCCAGGGATGGGGCAGTCACAGTTTCTTTGGGCCTCACCACCCTCAAAGCAAGGAATTTCTTCTTAATATCCCATCCAACCCTGCCCTCTCTCATGTGAAGCCCAATCCCAAACATCTTTGTTGCACGGAGCCTTTCAACACCTGGGAAATTATGGAAACATGGCTATTCCCATTTCAGATGGCAAAGTTATTGTTTGATTTGCTTCTGAGAGGCACAGACCATCTTTTTAGCCATTTTTGGCAACTGCTGGTTACCAGCAGATTTTGACCTCCAAGTGATTTCACCCATTCTCCTCCAGAAGATCTAAAATCCATTCTGGGCACCGAATCTTTGCCACGTGCAAGAAATAACAAAGAGTCCTATGACATCTTGGCTCTCCTGCATGTGAATGTCATGGATTTGCACATTTCCAACTGGGATAATTCCTACTGGAGGCATCCCATCTACTGCCTGACAGAGAGGAGCTTAAATGTGGCACTGATAGGTTTTGTGCCCCAGGTCCAAGAGCAGCTCAGCTGTTGGCACAGATCTGGACAGGGCAAACCAGATTTAGAACAGGAGGATAAAATCCTAGTTTTTCAAGTTTTCCCACAGACACAGAGATGAAATTTTGTCACTTTCATTGATTTCACCTCAAATCAGCACCTCCTAACTTCACAACCAGGATAGACCAGGCTCAGCCCCTCCCATTCTAATTCATGTTTGCAAATATTGCAAAAAAAAAATTAACCATTGCCCTCGTAAGCAAATGATTTTTGGTGCTGTGAAAGAGAAATAAACCAAATTTTGCACAGGTGAAAGACCCTTACACACTGAGGTTTGCTGGCCCAAACCACCTGGTGCATCCAGACTGGGTGAGCCTGGATGGGACACCTGAGGCTGGGAAGAGGTTTGGCTCCAGCATCCCAACTAAGACATTTTCCACCCCTGCTTTTCCTTACGGATCACGTCCGTCTTGCACATGTTGTTCTCTCCACACATCTTCACCGTCTGGCACTTGGAGTTGCTGAGCTGGGAGGTGCAGCTGTAGCACTGCAAAGACGAACCTGCAGGAGACCAAGAGGGGTTAGGAGAGAAATCAGGGAATAAAGGAACGGTTTGGGTTGGAAGGGACTTTAAAATCATCGAGTTCCACCCCTCTGCCATGGGAAGGGACAACTTCCAGCTTTGGATTTGGATACTTCCAGGGATGGGGCAGCCGCAGCTTCCCTGGGCAGCCTGATCTATTTTTTTTACCACTCTGATTATAAAAGATGTCTTAATTATACTTAACCTGAATCTACCCACTTTTAGTTTTAAAAAATTACCCTTTATCCTATCTCAACAGGACCTCTTAAAAAATTATCCCCAACTCTCCTGGAGCCTCTTTAGGCACTGAAAAGGGCTGTAAGGTCTTGTGAGCGTTTTCTCTTCACCAGGGTGGACACCCCCAGCTCTCCCAGCTCCAGAGGAAAGAGGCTCCAGCCCTCAGAGCATGGAGGCCCCCATGGAGGCCTCCATGGTCTCCTCTGGACTTGCTCCAGCAGCTCCACGTCCTTCTGGTGCTGGACCCCAGAACTGGACCCAGCCCTGCAGGTGGGGAACAATTCTCCACCTCTCATGCATCTTCAGTCTATCTAAAGCTTTCCAGAGAATTCAACCACAGGGAAACAGAACAGGACCAATCCTGGGGATCTTCAAAGGAAGATATCTTCTCTGCTTTGGGAAAACTTTTTTTTTAAATTTTTTAAATTTTTTTTTTTTTTTTTTGTGGATAATAATTTACCTGCTTGAGGTGGGAGCCAGGTTTGACAGGTGCTGGAGATATTTTGGATGTAGTCAGTGCAGTGAGGGGGCAAAAAGAGAGCAGAGGGACAGCAGGGCTTGAAGAGGATCATAGAATGGTTTTGATTGGGAGGATCATTTCATCAGGGACACATCCCTCCAGACCAGGTTTCTGCAAGCCCCATCTGACCTGGACTTGAGTGAGGGATGAAGAAGGAATTTGCAAAGTCTCCTCCATCGCTTTGTCTCAGTTCTTTACTTTTGACTCGCCCATTCCATCATGCCCTGCTAGAAATCAAAGTGCAGACGGCTTTCACCCCTCTCTGACCACCCCTGGTGGAAATGCCACTCCAGAGGGGATGGAAATCAGTGCTGGCCACACCTGCTGGGCTGCTCTGTGCATCCAGCAAAGGCAGGAAAAGCCTGGCACCTCCCAAGCATCCAGCCCTGGTGAAAAACTGTCCCCAGAGGAGTGAGATCATGGTGTAATTACCTGCTCCTGTCACCTGCTTGTGCCCCAGGGTGTCACTGGAGCCTTGCAAGTGTCTGTTAATAAATACTTTTATATATATATATATATATATATATATTTCCTTGAGCCCCATGACCACCAAACTTGCATCACAAATCCCCCAACTCAATGCCCTATTGCCTGAAATACTCTTTTAGGTCACTGAAAAGCCCTGTTTGGAAATTAGTGATTGAAGGAATTAATTTGAGGCACTCTGTCCAAGCCTCTCTGGTGCAAATGACTGATGCAGTCACAGAGGTGAGGAGCCAACCCTCAATTTGTCTGAGTGCTGCACTGTTCTCGCACTGATCTGACTTTTAAAGCAATAAAAGTCAAATTTTGAGTGTTCTGATTGAAGCTGGCAGAGAGAAAGGTCTGAGGGCTGTGCAAGACCCTTCACAGCTTATTCCTTAAGCATCCTCTGCTGATTGAGAAACTGCCCAAATTTGATTCTTCTCTTCTCTGGTAATAGGGAAAAGCTGCTTCAAAGCAATTTTTTTTTTTCTTCTCAGTGAGGCAAAAGTTGGTAGAAAATGTTGCGTGAACGTTGCAATTTTGATAGCTTGGGAAGAAGGAAAATAATCCTCCCACCCCACTTAGCCCCTCCCCTTCCCCCTTAACTGTATGGTCTGTCTGAAAAAAAAAAAAAAGAATTTTGATTAATTCGGAATTCAGGATTTAATCTTTCCTGGAAGCTTCTCTCCCCATCACTCGGGTCCCACCATCCCCATGCAGGATGTGCATTTTTCCCACTCAACACCCATCCAAAGATAAATACCTTGGTACGACAACGTGCCAACTGTCCCTTCCCTCACCGCCAAAACCCCACCACAAATCCTCCTTCCAGACTGAAATCCTGCAGGGGAGGGATGGGGGGCAGATCCTTTGTGGGGTCTTACCTGAGTTCACGCACAGGAGCGCTCCCAGCAGGAGCACAAGGAGAGCCTTCATCTTGGAATAACCTCTCTTGGGGCTGCCTCTCTGAGTTGCTTGCTCCTGGGGCAGGTTATATATCCTGGGAGGCCGGGCGTGCCCACAAGGTCATCCCTGAGAAGGCACCTGAGGGAGCTGCTGGCAGCACCAAGGGAGGGGTTGCTTTGCGCTGTTGGGATGTTTGTGTTTGGTGCCTCTCCTCTTTCCCCTGCCACTCTCTGGGCTCCCCTCCACCCCTGCCTCCCCTCCTACCCTTGGGCAGAGTGCTCACAGGAGTGGAAAAAGCCCCAGATTCTTCCCTCCTACCCTTGGGCAAAGTGCTCACAGGAGTGGAAAAAGTCCCAAATTCTTCTGAACAAGGCTGGCCTTATGCATTTCTTCAGAGCCACTGAGGCTGTGGTGGCACCCTGTGAACGAGGCCCTCCACCCCCAGTGCCACCCTGAGTGGAGCCATTGTGTTTAAATTGAGGACAAAATGTTCTTTGAATCAACAGCTCCGGGTATTTATCTGCCTGTGTGAGTGATACTCGTGATAACAAGGTATGCGGTAGGGAGGTATGTGGGCAAATTAAAAGTGCATTGGCATTTCCAGGTATTGAGGGGTTCATTTGCCCTCATTTGCATTTGTTTTCTCTTACAAAGCAATGGCCAACCCTTATTTTTGATGTTTGAAACCCATGGTGACTTTGTGCTGGGTTTGTTTGGTGTTTTGAGACGTTTCATCTGTGGCTTGGTTCTCTTTGTGTGCTCTTGTCTGGCACAGGCTGGGTACAAGTTTGGACACTTGGCTTGGAGCAGATGCTATGTCAACAGCCCAGGCTTGTCCATAAAATGCCACTTCCCCATCACAGACAGGGTGAGTTCAGCCACATTCCAGCCTCGAGTGCGAATGTTTGCTCTCGTGGGTTGAGCAGAGTCCTCTCCCATTCCTCACACCCTGTGACCACTTCTCAGGAAGTGCCAGGGCAAAAGAAAACAGGCCTTTATTCACTAAATTCAAATTTTATTATTTTATTTTATTTTATTTTATTTTATTTTATTTTATTTTATTTATTTTTTATTTTATATTTTATTTTATATTTTATTTTATTTTATTTTATTTTATTTATTTTTTATTTTATTTTATATTTTATTTTTTTATTTTATTTTATTTTTTATTTTATTTTTATTTTATTTTATTTTATTTTATTTTTTATTTTATTTTATTTTATTCCCCTAGTATCTTGGGATCAGTGGTGTGCATTTCTCTCCTTCAGGGATTTATTCCCATGCAGTTCAGCTCTCAGGAGCTTTTCCAAAAGGTGTGCAAGTGGATCATTTATCAGTGGCTGTGGGATGAAGGATACAGACTAAAATTCCTGCCCTTTGTTGCAGGGGATGATTTGACAAATCCTGATTCCTCCGTGGGGATCTTAACCACTTCCACTTGCACTTTTCTGTGTAAAAAATACCTAAAAAACCACTTTTTTCTGTGTCTGTTGTCTTCTTCCTCATCAATTTTTTACAGACCATTTCATTTATAGCCAAGTTTTATAGATTATAAAACCCAATATTTTTTTTTCAGGCTCTGGACTTCCTCATTCAGAGATATTGAAGTTTATTTTTATTTTTTAATCCCTCAGGACTGTCCCTGTAGGGTTTGGCTTTTTGTGGTAAGGAAGAACAGGGCCAAGGGGGAAAAAAACCACTCCCTATCAAATCCACCAAGGCCTAGAATTAAATATTTATTTTAAAAAGCATCGATAAGGGAGAAAAACTCTTTCTGTCTTTCCCAGTGCCATTGTTTTCATTCTTTTTCTAACATCAGCCCGAAAAACTCAAAACTTGTGGTGCTGTGAGAGAATTGACAGCTGAGAGCTCCTCCATCCCCCAGTCCTGCTTGCCTGAGGCTGTGTGAGATCCCAGGAATTCCTGTATTCTTACATAAATTGTTGATTCTCGCTGTGTTTTGGGAAACTGGAGTGCAATTCCTGCCTGACTCCTGAAGATGGCAAACGTACCCCATTGTAATTCCACGGGCATGAACATGCAGTTATCCACAGGACTGGGTGTATGAGGTGCTGTTTTCTTTTCCCGAGGTTATAAAATTCCCAATCCATCTGCCTTCATGGAAAAGACCATCAATTCCCTCTGGAAATCTCACAATGCCTGCAAATCTCTTGGAATTCAGGTTTTTTAAAAATATTTTTTTGCTGTCACTGCAGATTCCTGATAGAGACAGGTTCTGGAGCTCTCTGGGAATGGGGAAACAGGAGTTGATTATTTGCTCTGTCCTGGTTGTGGATTATTTGCTCCTGCCTGGTGTCAGGCTGGGAAGATGGTGATGGATCATGGTACAGACCATGGATCACATCAAGGAGCAGCCATGAGCTGGAAATTTGAGGAAAAAAAGGTGAGAGGGTTCCTGGAAAATCTGGACAGAGAGACATCAAAAGGAAGTTTCTCCAATTTCCTGGACATCTGTAGGGGAGCCTGTAGGATGGCTTGGAAAGATCTTAAAATCACAGGATCGTGGAATTATTTGGGTTGGAAGGGTCTTCAAGATGATCTCATTCTACACCCCTGCCATGGTCTAAGCCAGGTCTAAGCCTGGTCCAGCCTGGCCTTGGACACTTCCAGGGATGGGGCAGCTCAGCTGAGCTGAGCTCTGAGTTGTTTTCTCAGCATGGTCGTGCCTCTAACTCCTTTCCAGGGTGTTCTTAAGTCCCTGTGTGTGGTTAAAATGGGAATTTTATTGCCTTTTCCACTCCTAGGTGGTGTTAACAGGGAGCTGATGCTGCCTGAAGTGCTGTCTGCAAATCTACCCAGGCTGTGAGTCTGTGGGATGTTAGAGAAGGGGTTTTAGTGACCAATTTTAGGCATCCAAGTGGGAATTTCTGATGGCTGTCGCTGGGAACACAGCCTCAGGAATGTTCAGCTGTCCCAAATCAGAATGGATGGGGAATAAATGAGATTAAGTCACCAGCTGGGAGTGGGGCAAATCCCATTATAGACTTTTCTGTGAGGTGGGAAGAGTGGATCCCAAATGAGGCATGGAATTGCATAGGCAGGATAACAGATGGATTGATAAGGGGAGAAAAAGATTTCAAAAGGAGGAGATGTAGAGATGTTCCCAGAGATGGATGGGTGGGTGGATGGATGGATGGATGGATGGATGGATGGATGGATGGATGGATGGATGGATGGATGAGAGAGTAGGTTTAGATTGGATGTTGGGAAGTAATTCTTCCTTTGAGGGTGGTGAGGCCCTGGCACAGGTTGCCCAGAGAAGCTGTGGTTCCATCTCTGGAACTGTCCAAGGCCACAGTAGGACAACAGAACCAACCTGGCCTAGTGGAAGGGGCCCCTGTCTGTGGCAGGGGGTTGGACAAGATGACCTTGAAGGCCTTTTCCCACCCAAACCATTCCATGATTCTATGGAAAACACACAGGATGTCCCCTGTCTCAGCCTTCCCCAGCTCCTGGCTGTTCTCCACTTTGCTCTGTCCTGGGATGGTCATGAATGATGCTGATTCCAGCTGCTCCAGAGGTGCCCTTGGCTGCCAGCACAGAGTGGCTCCAGCTCCCACATTTGCAGGTATTAAACACCGTTCCATGTCATGGTCCCCCTCCCTCCCCAAGGATTTATATCCAGGTTTGCTGTTCAAATGAGCTTCAGAGCAGGTGGATGAATTCCTGCTGGAATTCCAGAGCCCAGAAATGGAGACTGGAGCTGCCATTAAGGGCAGGACATTGGGAGGATGCAGGAAGGTGTTTGGGTTTCTGTCACTGAGCTTCTCAGGGACCTTTGGCTCGAGCCTTGCTTTCTTTGTGCCTCTTTTTCCTCCAGCACCATACAGGGCTTGGAATTCCTGCATCCCAAGTGAAGTTTTTGGGATCTGTGGGTGCACACAGGTACAACCAGGCTGCGATACAAAAGTTTAATGAGCAAGGAGTCTGTTTGACCTTGAGTATTTCTCCAAGGGTCTGGGCACAAGAGTGAAACATCCAGCAATTCCAGTTTGGGATTTCTGGAGCCAGGCTGGCCAGTCCTGGAGGAAAAGTTCACCTTCACATCCCACACATTCCTGCTGACAACCATGAAATCAATACAGGGATGAAAATAAATCCCACCACGGTGCTGATCTTGTCTGCAGAGCAAGGAGTCGATGGAGAAAATTCCAAGGGCTGCAGGGAATGGAGATTCCCATACGATGGTGCTGTTGCCACATGGCTGGAGCCCAAACCTCTCCCAGGGTGTGGGAGCAGCCCCAGATTGTTTGTTTAAAAATCTCAGCAACTTCAGAGCATCAAAAATGTATTTGAGTCTCTCTCTTTTTTCTTTTCTTTTTTTTTTCTTTTTTGTTATTTTGCTAATTGCTGAGCTCTTCTGCTCGCAAAAGACTTGGAGTGTGGGATTCCTGCCAGCTCCTGCCAGCAATGCCTGGTGCATCCCAGAGTTGTTTGCAGGGAGAAAGGAGAGCATTTTCCTGCACGCACACTTTGGAGTTGGGGTGAAGGGTGGTAGAGCAGCCTGGGCTGGGACCACAAAGAGGTTCTGTGCTTGTTCTGCCCTCACAAAAATCTTTCTGACTTTTCCCTTACCAGGTGTTGCATCTTCCTGTGTACAGATGTGGCAAAATATTGGAAATGCCGGCAGGAAATGTGAATTTCCTGGGATCACACAACCGATCTCAAACCAGGACTCTCAACCACCCTTGCTGCTTCCCAGTCTATGAACTTTTCCTTCTATTGGGAAAATTAATTTTCCTGGCCCCACAAGAAGCCACAGAATATGGATGGGGAAGAACCTGAGATTTGCAGTGCAGCTGCTGCAGGAGGAAACACAGAATCACAGAAAAATTTTAGGTGGAAGGGACCTTCAAGATCATCCATTTCCAATGCCTGCCATGGGCTGGGACATCTTCTACCAGACCAGGGTGCTCCAAGTCCTGTCCAACCCTGATTAGAAAAGGGTGGTTTTGGGGCCAGACATGACCAGCAGGGACCATTGCCCCTCATGTGGCCACAGCTGCCCTCAATCCATGTCCTCTTGGTCCCTCCTTTCCCAGAGAATCCTGGAGTCCTTCAGGTTGGAGAAGACCTCTGAGATCTTTGAGTCCAACCATTCCCAAAACAAACCCATGTCCCCAGGTGCCACATCCACATGTCCTTTAAATCCCTGCAGGGAGGGGCACTTCCTGGACAGCCTGTTCCAGTCCTCCTGGTGAAGAAATATTCCCTAATATCCAATCTAAACCTTTCCTGATAACTTGAGGCTGTTTCCTCTTGTCGTGTTCCTTGGGAGAAGAGATCAATCCCCAACTCAGGAGGGATTTGGTCCTTCTATTTTTTTCCCTGCTTAATCTCATGGCATCCTTGAAGTCCTCCTAAATTGTCTCCCCCCCTCATGCAAAGCTTATAAAATCTCCTTTTCTGTCCATCCTCTCCTTAGTTTGTGGTCAGTCCCCAGAAGTGATGGTGCTTTCCCAATATTAACAAGGTTTTGGGAAAATTTTTCTGCACGAGAAAGGAGAAAGGAGAAAATTTTTCTGCATGAGAAGTAGCTCATCATTGATTTATGCATTGGGAAAATGTTTTCTTGAGGGATCATTCCTGTCAGGGCTCTTTTTGTGGCTTGATGCTGATGTTTTTGACAAAGTGTTGGAAAACAGGATTCTGTGGACAAAGAAATGCTCTGAAGAAGTAACAAAGTTATTTGAAGTCCAGGATGGGTTTTGGGATCAAACCCAGGTATGGAGATCAAGATCCATCTAAACCGGCGAGTCTCCACTCAGGACATGCAATTAAGATGCAGGAGATGCAGGATCAGTCCTTTAAAGTCAGGCTTCCCTTCCCTGGAGCAGCTGCTCCTCTATTTACAGAGGCAGGAATTCTGATAGCACTTGTCTTTGCCCCTCTGCTTAGAACTGTTCCATTTTGTGTTAACTAATTACAAACTAATTGGGCCGGAGAGATGCGGTGGCGTGAAGCAATTTGATTTTGATGAATTGGCAATTTCTTACAAAAACTATTTCATTAAAAAAGTTGATTTTTTTCCACCCCCCGACTGCTTTATCAAATGCTCTGATGCTTAGGACAGCAGAAGATGAGTTGCACAGACCAGGAGAGATAATAGGAATTCTGATTAATATCTGTCATTTCCTCCTGGTTTAACTGTTTAGCTGGAAAATCGATGGGAAAAATCAACCCTCAATTGCTTGAAGTCATTAGGAATTTTCTAATTTGAAAGAGCAAGGGGGAATGGCTTCAAGGCTCCCCCAATAAAGGGCAGGTTTAGATGGAATATGGGTCAGGAATTCTCCCTCTGAGGGTGGGGAGGCCATGGCACAGTTTGCCCAGAGAAAATGTGGTTTCCCCATCCCTGGAAATGTCCAGGACCAGGTTGGATGGGGCTTGGATCAACCGGAGACAGTGGAAGATGCTCATGGCAGGAGGTTTGGAATGAGATGAACTTTAAGATCCCTTCCAGTCCAAACCATTCCAAGATTCCACGTTGTGCCCAGGGGAAGCCTGGCCAGAAGAGCTTGGGGCATTGTCCAACATGTCCTAAAGCCAATCCTGATTTGATTAAACAAATCAGATTCCCAGCTCCATTTTTTTGGCTAAATCTTTCCTGATTTACAGGAGCTTGGCTACTAAATAGGCACCACCTTGCAGATGGTTGTGTTTTGTCAGATTCTTAACAATAAACAGAAACATAAAAGGAAAACCAGAATCCTGTGGTGAGATTCAAAGCTGGTCCAAGCAGCTCCACTTTTGATTTCAATGCTGGAATGAAATCATCCCTCTCAGCTGCCCAGGCAGGAGTCAAGGATCCCTTCCCCTGCCTGACCTTTACAAATTGCGCTTCCTGCTCGGCCGTGACCTTTTCCAAGGTGCCACAGATCCCGAGCCCAGAGGTTTTGGGATTGATAGCACAGCCAGCACTGAGCATGGAATTAGCATAACTGCCTTGACAGTCTCCTCAGCAAAAACTGGGATGCCAAAGGCTGGCCAGGAATGTGTCTAGGATTAAACAAACCTGATAGGAAGGAAATGGAGGAGATGGATTTATAGCCAAAGGGGTGCAATTTTCATTGAATCATGGAATGGTTTGGGTTGGAAGGGATCTTAAAGATCATCTCATTCCAACCCCTACCATGGACAGGGACACCTTCCACTATCCCAGCTTGCTCCAAGCCACATCCAACCTTGCCCTGGACACTTCCAGGGATCCAGGGGCAGCCACAGCTTCTCTGGAAATTCCATTCCAGGATCTCCCCACCCTCACAGGGAAGAATTCCTTCCCAATATCCCATCTAACCCTGCCCTCTGGCAGTTTGAAGCCATTCACAGTGTCCTCTCCCTCCATCCCTTGTCCCAAATCTCTCTCCAGTTCTCCTGGAGCTCTGAGGTCTCCCTGGAGCCTTCTCCAGGCTGGACATTCCAAACTCTCCCAGCCTGGCTCCAGAGCAGAGGGACTCCAGCCCTTGGAGTATCTCCGTGGCCTCCTCTGGACCTGCTCCAGCAGCTCCACATCCTCCTGCTGCTGGACCCCAGAGCTGGATGCAGAATTCCAGGTGGGATCTCACCAGAGCAGAGTAGAGGGAGAGAATCTTCTCCCTCAACCTGAAATTTTCTGAATGAATGAAAGTGAATTTCCAATTTTCAGTCCTCTAAGCTCCCAGTTCTCTGTTTTTTTCCCTGCCTTTGGGCTCCTTCCCAGGATTCCTTCCTCTTTTGCTGAACAAAAGGCAGCATCAGGGGATGGATTTTCCTGCTGTCCACCTGGCTGCTGCTCCTAGGACTGCTTGAGGAGCTTTTGTGGAACCCTTCATTTTGAGGTTTCTCCTCTTTTTGACCAATTTTCACGAATTTCATGAGATTATTTCTAGAGCCTTGAGAGCTTTCTCCTCATTTAATTTGCTTGAATCTGGGCAAGGTGATGCCCAGTCAGATCCATGGGCAGACAGGGGGTTGGACAGAGGGATGGACAGGGCTGGAGCTGCATTAACCATATTTCCATAGACCAGGTTAAGACTTATGGAACTGTAGGAACAGCATCCAGCGGTGAAGAAGAAAAGAAAAGAAATAGAAAAAAAAAATCAAAACAAATGTCAAGGATCCCAACAAAATATCAAGGATGATATAATTGCTTGCCAGGGAATAATAGGAATGGTAATGGGAGCTGTTCCTCCCTTGTGATCCACAAATTCTGTGTGGATAAAAACAGTCAGGAGGCTGGGAACATCCTGTTCCTCCCATTTTGATGGCTCACATTGGATGGACCTTGGCTAATTTGTCTTCCCTGCACAAAGCAAGGTCGTTTGCTCTCAGGGGCATCGCCGCCTGCCTTGAATTAATTTTCTATTAATTACTGGAATGATTTGAGCGTGGATAAGCAGCAGTTATTTTTAGCACTCAGACTGATTAGACTTAGGAGAGAACTACCTGGGGAAGCTGTGGGGCTCCTGATGCCTGGGAAGGGGAGACCAACAATTCCCAGTTGGATCAAAGTGTCCATCTGGGTCATAAGCCCCTTCTGACACCGCTCCTTAGAGGTTTCACAGGGAAAGTAAAGGTTTTCATCCAATTTACACCCCTGGAAGTGCTCAAGGACAGGCTGGGAGGGGCTTGGAGCAACCTGGTCCAGTGGAGAGTTCCCTGCCCATAGCAGGGGTTGGGGTGAGATGGTTTTTAAGGTTCCTTCCAGCCCAAAACATTTTATTCCATGATCTCACGTGCACCTGGCATTCCATGATGAAATGCCCCCTTGAACAATGGACAGGGACATCCTTCACACCTCCTGACTTTTTAATGCAGTTATTTATTCCCACTAATCCAGGTATTTCTTGTTTTCCTCGGCAGCCCTGCCCTGTCATAATTTGCTTTTTGCTCTGTGTAAAGAGAGCTGAGGCACCAGTTCAGCTTGCAACCCACTTGCTTTTACATATTTTCCTGTGAATTCTCTTTTATTTTCTCCTCTACTTGTTTTTCTACTTTCTTTTTTTTTTTTTTTTTTTTTTTTAATAACACTGTTTTCAGACCCCCAAACTGTCTGGTAATTACCCTGCTTTGATAAACCTTTCTATTAAGCACAACTTGTAAATACCTTGCCTGGTCTAACTGCATTCAATTCATCATAAAGCCTCAGGAAGCCTTTGTTTTCCCTCTTTTGTGTGGAAAAAAATGGCAACAAGAGGTAAATTCACTTATTTTCAGCAAGGAATTAAGAAAGAGACTTGGATTCATAGATTTTTTTTTATTAATATGATTCTTTAAACCTCCTTTTCCAGGATTATAAATCTTAACTCCTGGTTTATATATTAATTTATTTGTTATATTTTATCCGTAGTGGGGTTTATTTTGATTTGGTTTGTTTTTTGTTTTTTTTTTTTCCCAGGGAATCAGAGACTGCTCTGTGTGGAAGGGACCTTCAGGATCATCTTGTTCCAACCCCCTGCCATGAGCAGGGACAACTTCCACTAGACCAGGTTGCTCCGAGCTCTACCCAACCTGTCCTGGAACACTTCCACGGATGGGAAGGAATTTCCTTTGTCCCTCTTCCTTTAGGAGCACATGGCCTTGCCCAAACTCTGTCCAGCTGAGTTCCAGGTCAGTCTCCATCTCCAGGAGAGGTCCAAAATTCCCACCTTGTGCCCGACAGCGTTGTGCAAACTCTCCTTGAGCTCCGTAGGCTTGTAGCCTTGCTCATTCCTTGGGGAGCCCTTTCCAGTGCTCAACCACCCTCTGGGGGAAGAACCTTTTCCTAAAGTCCTACTAAACCTCCCTGTGGTGTCTTATCTTCTTTTTGCCAGGATCAGTATTAAATGTGTGAGATGGTATTTCTCGTTCGGACTCAGATGTTTATCGGTTCTTATCTCTGTTACAGTCTCACAAACCTTGAGTTCTGCAGCACTTCACTCTAACAAACTAAAAATGGAGCCCCATCTCTCTCTCTACAAGGCCTTTTTGGGTTAAACTGTCCAATTAAGAAATGGCACCTAAATTATTTTTACTTTTAGCCCAATAACCAACCACTCATGGCCCACAATGCGGACTTTTTTATCCAACTACACAAAACCACCCAAACCCATGGAGAAGAAGGTGAAGAAGAAAGTGAAGAAGAAGGACCAGCCTCTGCCCTAAAACCTCCATGTTCCTTCATATATTTTACTATATTCTAAAACCTTAAACTCTAAGTTTTCCACCCAGTGATGTTACACACTTCTATTCAAACTCCATGCCCACAATCCCGGTTCTATCATTCGATTTTGGAAGCCTTCTCCACGGCCTCAGGTCAAATGCAGTGTTCTCTTGGGGGTCCGTGCCTGACAGCACAGAAAGTCTAAAATTCCAGCACCTCCCCTGACACAACCTGAGGCCATTTCCTTTGGCTCTGTCACTGTCACCAGACAGAAGGGACCAGTGCCTGCCCTTCCCCTCATGCCGAAGCTCCAGGTCCCCCCTCAGAATCTTCCCCAGGCTGAAAAAACCAAGGAACCCCAACCTCTCCTCATCAGCCTCCCCCTCTAGACCCATCACCACCTTTGTGTCCCTCCTTTGGATGATTTCTAATATCTTTATACACTTTTTATATTACTGTGGTGCCCAAAACTGCCCACGAATGGACAGTTTTGTCCATTTGTGTCCATTCTGAAGCCTCCCCTATTCCAGACCAACCAGAGACTTGTGATTCCTGAAGATCCTGGAGATCCCACCTGCTGAGGAACAGAGGTGGGAATTGCCAATGGAGACACAGAACTATAGAAAATTTTCCTTTCTCTCCCCCCGGATGTTCATGTTTAAGTGAAAGATGCCTGTTCTTTATTTCAATGATATTCTGAATGAAGTTGTAGGAAAGCCAAGATTAATTTAAGAAAACCCAAAGTTTGGGTTGTTTTTTTTTTTTTCCTTTCCACATCAACATGGAGCAGAACAAAGTGGAACAGCTTCTCCATTGGTTTTCCTTTTGTTTTAGACCTTTTCTCCTGCCCAAGAAACAGCTCATTAATGTGACCTCATGGGAGGATCAGACCAAGGGAATGTTTGAAGCCTCAACCTTTGTGAAATTCTGTCTCTGTTTTTCCCCAGCTACCAAAATTTCTTTTTTTTTTTCTTTTTTTGCCTTCTCAGCCATGGCTCATCTAGGTTGCATCTATGGATTCAATTATTATTTCTGGCAAAGCATGTGGCATTTTTCATTTATCACCAGCACTTTTATCAAGCCAGATTTAGTTATTTGTGTGTGCTGTTCAGATGGACATTCTCCATGTCTGGAAAGCAGCAAATGTGCCAAAATATTTAGAAGAAAGTTACAAAACATAATAAAGTTTGATTTTTTTTTTTTTTTTTTGAGTAACTAATGTTTGTGGATATCTCTCCAACCAGGATTTTTTATTGTCTTCTTTTCACCTGGAGAAGGCCAGGGAGGATTAGGTTTCACTGAAAATTTTGCTTGCATTTTTTGTGGCAAATATTCCTTAAATCCCTGAGTAAAAAGATCAGCCTAAAACCTATAAGATATTCATCTTCTTAACTCCTGCTGGTGAAAAGGTCTGAAGATCTGGACTGGAGGTTTCCTGTGATCTCCTGAAGCATGTGGAAATGGCTGGAACAGCTCTGATTCCCACTGCTCTTAAATGCTTCAAGAATTGATCCCCTTTGGGTCAGAATGAAAGAATTTGAGTGTGGCTGAAAGAGGTAAAAACAGTTTGAATTTCTCCCACCTTTTCCTGAGTTTCCAGGTCAATTTTCTTCACCAGGACTCTTGGGGGGTTTTACTTAAGGGAATGCCTGCTGTTGGAAGGATATGGAGCAGAAGCAGTTCAGGCTCTGTCAGGAATTTTGGTCCAGAAATTGTCCCAGATGATTTCTGTTGCTTTTCTTGCAGTCCCCAAGTGGCTTTTAAAGCTGGAATTTGGAACATCCCCCCTAAATCATCAGTGTAAGACAGAAACGTTTTGGCTTTGGAGGTGGGAGCCAGTGCTGTGCTTTTCAGGCAGGAGGTATTAATTAAAGCAGGTATTAATTAAGGGTGAATGATCCAAGACACAGAGAGATGGGGGATGATCACAGAATCACAGAACCAGAGAGTGGGTGAGGTTGGAAAGGACCACTGGAGGTCATCTGATCCATGATGGTGTCATTCTGCCTCACATATGGGTACATTTATGTAAAATGAGCATGATTCTATTTCCCATCTCAGTTTTAGTGTTCACAAAATTAACAGACAATAAATGCAGCACACAGATCTCCCTGTGCCTGCCCTGAGAGATGTAAAATCACTGACTTTAGGACAAATATCTGTCTTTTCAGATGGCAGAGAAACCCCTGAGCTGTTCCTCACCCCTGGTCAGTGGCAGAGGAGCTGACGGAGCTGGAAAATCAACTTGCTTTTGGTTCTGGTTGAGACACCACAGAGATTTGGGATGCTGAGCTTATGGATGATAGGAAAGAGTGGGAAGGTCCTGCAGGACCCCATGGATGCTGTGCCAGGACATCCCTGCTGGGGCAGGACAGCCTGAAGGAGCATCTTTGTCCCAAAGGGGTGAGTCCCGTGACCCACCAAGATCTTCCTGGAAATCCTCTCCCTGAATTTTCCCCACACTGATTTCACACAAGGAATTGATAAGAACTGCCTGAGTCTTGCAGGAAAAGGCACTTTGCAGCAGCTGATTGCACTCCCACAGTTCCTGTTTTTCCTTGGAATCTCCTTGGGGATTGCTGCTCTCAGCACCGGCTTTTCTGAATGCACACAGTGATTGCTCCCACGGGGTGGGAGCTTTCTCACCCTCCAAAAGGGCAGAAAAACATTTGGAAAGCGCTTTTCAGGTTACACAGCCTCTGATTTTATTTTCATGCAGCCCCTGCAGTCAGCAGGAGCAGCAGGGATCTCACCAGGGAGGAAATCCAAGGAAACACAAGAGGCAGGAGCTGGGTAGGAGCTGGGACCCTGAGGTGGACTCAGGGTCTTTTCCAACTTTAAGATTGTTGATTCCATTATTTTTGCACTAAATGTAAGGGAGTTTCCACCTTCTCCCTTTCCTTTTGCATGGATTTAACCTGCAATGGATTCTCCCTCCCTTTGCATTCCAATTATTGCTAGTCCAGGACAATATTTGTGATGCCCTTGCAGAGGTCACAGGGGAAATGGGCAATGTCCAAGAGGGGAGGAGAGCTGGAAAGCAAATTATCACAAACACTGTGGAATTCATCCCATCACCACCCCTGGGAACGTTCAAAAAACATTTTTATATGGCATTGATGTATTTTCTATATAGCATGATGGGTATAGCATTGATGGTGAACATCATGCTGGGCTGATAGT
Source organism: Agelaius tricolor (assembly GCF_023055355.1). Lineage (NCBI taxonomy): Eukaryota > Metazoa > Chordata > Aves > Passeriformes > Icteridae > Agelaius > Agelaius tricolor. The sequence continues at coordinate 94,519,589 of NW_027269262.1, read as the reverse complement.
TGGACTTAATGATCTCAAAAGTCTTTTCCAACCTTAACAATTCCATGATTTTATGAATAATTTTCATTTTCCCCTGATGGAATCAACATGGAAAAAATCCAGGTCCCCCTCCTTTAGAGAGGATAGACTGGGCTTTGAGTGTAGCCATGTGGAGTGATACCGGAGCAGGCTGGAAAATCCCAGCCTGCTGCTTCTCATGGGCTGGGTAAGCATAACTCATCCTGGGGAGTCTCCAGGGTAAATCCAGGCAAATTCCCTTGTGGGAAAACGTTCCCCTATGAATATTTTAGCAGAGCTGCTCCTGCCAATGCTCCTGAAAATTAAGACACTCAATAGAAGCGTTTGAAATTGACTTAAAACTGAGAGTAGCTCTGGATTGGATATCAGGAAGGAATTCTTGCCTGTGAGGGTGGTGAGGTCCTGGAATAGATTCCCCAGAGAAAATTGTGGATGCCTCATCCCTGGAGATGTTCAAGGCCAGGTTGGATGGGGCTTGGAGCAACCTGGGATAGTGGAAGGTGTCCCTGCCCATGGCAGGGGGTTGGAACTGGGTGATTTTTTAAGGTCCCTCTCAACCCAAACCCTTCCATGATGTTTCTATCAAAAAGTGTAAAAACAGGAATATGTGGAAATCATCCAGGTGGGTTTTTCACCATTATTTGTACTTTGGCTTTTGCTCTTTCATGTTAATTGTTTAACCTCTAAGAATGGACAGGTGGAAAACTCATCCTGCTCCATATCTGCCTCATGTCTGATCAAAACAGAAGAAGTCTGTTTCATCTTGAGATAAAATATTTCTGGAATTCCCAAATATACAAAAGCCATGGATTAGATGGCATTGTGGAGTAAGTTCACATTTGATAGGCCAATTAAAAGTGCAGTTCTCCTTGAATTCTCCTGGAATTTGAATTAAATACTTGATGGGGATCATCCCAAACCTACTGGAGAAAAATTGAGAGAGCCAATAAAAAGTGGAATATAGGGCCACTGGAGACATATATCTGGGAACCATTCTGGAATACCTTTAATGGAGCCAGGATATACAATAGAGAGAGAAAAGGAGGAATAATTATAAAGGAAGAAGTTGTGTGGGTTTGGATCCTCTCACTCTTTTTGACTTTTGCTCCTGAAGCAATCTATCTGAAAAATTTCCTGATAGGAATATTAATTATGGGTTAGCTGTTCAGGGTCATGAAATAGTAGCAGGTCTGATTTAGAATTCCTCAATAAATTGTCCCAAAATTTTTGGGATTTCAGCTCACAAGGGGAAGAAACATTGTTTAAGGAACCACCAGATGCAGCTGGAAAACACCATTGAGCTCTCAGGCACAGAGCCCCCAAATCAGGTGTGAAATGGAAGCAGGAGGCTTGAACACAAGGAGAGATGAGAGCAAAACTGCTTTGAGTTATCTTCATGATGTTAATTGGGGAGATAATTTGAGAGGAAGGACAGATAATTTGAGGGGAAAGACATCTTGCACTTGAGGAGGGAGCAGGTGTTGGGAGGGCTGGTAAATGATAAGGTCATTACCCTGTGGGACACAGAGACACAAGAAAAACAAATTTAGTGTTAATAGTCCATTTAGATTCGTTGGGACATTGAGGATCAGAGCAGCAAAAACTTGCCTAAGGTGACCCCACTGTCAGTGACAAAACTCAGAATAAAACTGAGGGTCTGGAAGTTCAATCCATGGATCCTGGGGTTTCCCTCAATAACTGCAGCACTGTCACCATTGTGGGAGAAAGGGAAGAGAAAAGGAGGTGCTGACAGGAGATATCAGGAGCTGCAGCAGGAATGGTGTTCCCTAATTCAGCTCTTTGGAGTGGGATACTCCCAGTGATGTGATGTTGGGCATTCCTGAGCTAGGGACGAGGATCTGAACTTGAGGCTTGTTTTTATCTTCGTTTTTCAAATCAAAATTCACTCTGCCGCATTCAGGACTCTGCCCTCATCTCCTTGTGTGACCAACCTGCCCTGCACAACAAATCCTGCTGTGCCTTCCTTCCCGGGTGCACGAGAACATGGAATCATGGAAAGGGTTTGTGTTGGAAGGGACTTGAGGGACCATCCAATTCCAGTCTCTGCACTGTGGGAAGGGGAATAGGGGAATGCAGAATGTGGCATGAAGGCTGGAGGGCAGATCCAACCATGCTGTGAGCAGGAAAACATTAAGGATTAACCATTATTATTATTATTATTATTATTATTATTATTATTATTATTATTATTATTATCTCATTAAACATCAGGATATGGTGTTGTTCTGGAGATTATAATTGCTCCCTCTAACATGTCTGGAGGAGATAAGAGGCAGGGCCATGCCCTGGAAGGTTCCAGTTCTAGGGTTGCTCTGACTAGCATGGGCTCAGTGCTTCACTTCATGCTCCAAATGTGCCTCTCAGACCCTTCCAAACCTATCTAAAAGACTGTTTTGGGAATAACTTGTCCCTGTTATCCCAGGGCAATGTTTGCCTTCCTCATTTTCAAGGAATTTCAGGCAGGACATCCCCTGGAATGAGTCAGGGATCATTTCCATGCCAGCACGAGTATTTTGAGATAAAAAAACAATCGAGGGAGAAGGAACTTTATCATTCTCCTCTACACAGGGAGCTTAGGGTGGAGCTGTGAGATTCTCCCTGGAGACTTGGTTTTGCAGCCATCCTTTTATCCCCCTTTTTATGATCTTCCATCACGAGTCAGCCCTGATCTAGCTTTTACAGAGAAATCTGCTGCAATTTGAAGACTTAATTGCACCAGAGGCCTTCAGCAACGTGGGCACTAATGAGCCAGAGTTCAGATATTCCTGGCTTAACGAAAACCAAGGAAGGGGCTGGCCATGGGCTCCGGGCAGTTCTGGATCTCACGGAGGAAGAATTTTCTCCTGGATAGTTCATTAATAAAAGGGAGGGTAGAGGAGAGTGGCTCATCACCATCTGTCAGTGGAAGCTGGAGCCCAGCCAGGAGAGCCAGCAGTTAATTAGGAATGAGAGCTGCTTCCTTTCACAGACATTTCTATATGTTTATATATAGCCATTGTATATTTTTTCCCCCTAATTAAATGAGCCAGCCAAAATTTTTGTTGGGTGGTTTTAACTCTGGAGAACTTGCTCAGCCACAGGGATCCGCCTTTTGTTCTTCCCAAGATCTAGGACTGGCTTGGGAAAACACAGCCCAAGGGATGATGGGACACCCAGGGAACTTCTCTTTTGGAATGGGCTTCAAGAGAGGGGAAAGATGTCACTTGAGTTCCAGGATTTGTTCTCCTGGCTGGAATCATCAGTTGATGCTCTCCTTGAAAGCTGGAGAGGGCATGGGGTGACTGGACAGGGGGGAGTGGCTGCCAGCTCAAAGGGAGTAAGTTTAGATTGGGTATTGGGAAAAAATTCTTTCCTGTGAGGGTGGTGAGATTCCCTAGAGAAGCTCTGGCTGCCTCATCCCTGGAAGTATCCAAGGCCAGGCTGGACAGGGCTTGGAGGAACCTGGTCAAGTGGAAGGGCCAGAGAGCTTGGAACCAGGTGACCTTGAAGGTCCCTTCCAACCCAAACCATTCCATGGTAATTCCACCAGGAAGGCTGGATGTCCCAAGGTTTGTGATCTTCCTCCCAAGCCCTCACTGTTGCCTTTTTCTCCTCTTTACAAGAATTCCATTTCTGCAGGAAGAACCTTCCAGCACACCTCTCCCACCTCTCCAGGTGCATCCTTGTCAGGAAAACTCCTTTATTTCTTTTTTTGTGACCCCCTGAAGAAATGTGACATGAGGAAGGGATTACGCAGGGAAGGAGGAAGGTGTAGAGGTGGAATTGGTCTGCAGGGACTGTCTGTGGAGTCTCTTTTTGCCTCTGAAATCTAAAGGGGCTGGGATTTTTTTTTTCCAGCATTCCCTGACAGATGTTTAACATTCAAACAAATCCAATCTCCACCCTGCTACTCCCAGCAGCCACCAGTGTGTGATGGAGATAAGAGATGAGCTGAGGTTCACAGCTCACTTGCGGAATGACTCATCCCTTTAATTGCATCCCTTTAATTACAAATTAGCCTCCTTGACCTTTTCTTCCTGCTCTTCCCTGAGTGTCACGGCACAGTTTGATCTCTGTGCTGCCAGAGAGCAGAAGGAGATGATGTCCCTTGGTGGAAGGGTTTTTTGAGCTGAGGCCACGCTCTCACCTCCCTTAATCCCATGAGTTGTGCCGAAAAAAAGTTCCTCTTCTTCTTGAAAAGGTCTTTGTGACTTAGAAAGAGCCGAAAAAAGACAAAGTCACCACCTAAAACCGCAGAAGGAACAAAAAACAAAAAGTCTGACAAATGAAGATAGTCAAATTTGGGCAAAAAACCTCAAAGTTTGGAAAGACTGAAGAGCTAAAATTGTCATTCCTGGGTTGATTTGCTCTAGGTTTTCTCTCTTTTGAAGTCCTTGAAACTCTGTTGGAATCAGTGATGTTACTCTGACACAGAACTAAAATAAATTTAAGGCTTATTCAACAGGAATATTCCAGCAGAAATGCTGCTTGGCAAGAGCAGATATGGTTTCCCACCAGGAAAACTCCAAAAAAGAATGGGAAAACCACCTCAAAAAATGGCAACTCCTTGGCAGAAGTGGATTTGGGAGCTTGAGGTTACCTGTGAATTTCCTTTCCAACATCAAAGTCTTTGGGAGCAGAAGTTTCTAAAGAAGAGAAAACATTGTTTGAAACTCTTTGCCTTTATTCATCAGTGAATTCTTGAAATGTTCTCCCCTGAGAAAATGTTTGGAATAACACCAGATTCGCCCACTCTGTGCTGACATTTAACTCATCCCATTATATGTATTACGCCACCACTCCAGCTTTATCCAGGATATAATGTAAGGAACATATACACAGATTTAGAAAAATACAGAGCCTTATAGATTTATTTATAACAGTTCATATATTTATAATTAACTCCATTGTGAGGAAAGTTCAGCATGAAGTAGGACAACAATGGACTCCTCAGTTATATAAAAGGGCCTTGAAAAGCTCTTCCCTCCTCAGAGAAAAGTTTCCCGAGCTGCTCAGGGAAAGCTGCATTCTTTCAAAAAAAAAGGCTGAAAGTGGAAATGTTTTGTTTATAGCAATATATTCCAGTTGAAAGTTTTTTTTTTTAATTTAATTTTTAAAGTGTACTTGGGAAGAAGCTGTAGGGTTTTATAGAAACGTTGGGACACACAGGACAAGAGAGGGATCGAGGGCACTCTCAGCAAATTTGTTGATGACACCAAGTTGAGGGTGCAGTGACACACCTGAAGGATGGGGCCATCCGGAGGGACCAGGACAAGCTGGAAAAGTGGGAATGGTGTTTGTCTCACCAAGAACAAGTGTTGGTGCTGCACCTTAGATGGGACAAACCCCAGGATCAATCTAGGCTGGGGATGAGCAGATGGAGCAGCCCAGGGGAGAAGGACTTGAGGGTGATGGATGAGAGGCTGGACATGACCCAGCCATGTGTGCTCCAGCTCCAGAAATCCAAAAGTGTCCTGGGTTCATCCAAAGCAGGGTGGGCAGCAGCTGAGGGGGGGATTCTGCCCCTCTCAGGTGAGACCCCACCTGCAGAGCTGCATCCAGCCCTGGATCCCAGCACAGGAAGGAGATGGAGCACCTGGAGAGAGTCCAGAGGAGGCACCAGGATGAGCAGAGGGATGGAACAGGTCTGCTATGAGGAAATATTGGGAGAGCAGGGATTGTTCAAGCTGGAGAAGAGAAGCTTTGGGGTGACCTAATTGTGGTCTTCCAGTTGCTAAAGGGGATGACAAAAAAAAAAAAATATTATTAACGAGGGTCTGGAGTGACAGGACAAGGGAGAATGGCTTCAAACTCGTGGAGAGTAGGTTTAGTTTGGATATTAGGAAGGAATTCTTCCCTGTGAGGGTGTTGAGGCCCTGGCACAGGTTTCCCAGAGAAGCTGTGGCTGCCCCTGGATCCCTGGAAGTGTCCAAGGCCAGATTGGACAGGGCTTGGAGCAACCTTGGACAGTGGAAGTGTCCCTGCCTGTAGCAGGGGAGTAGAATGAGACGATCTGGAAAGCCCCATCTGTGCATGGGAGAGGGTTTCAAAGGTTCCAATGACCTTACCCCAGGATCACAGAATTGTTGTGGTTGTAAAAGACCTCCAAGGTCATTGAATCCATAACTCAACACTTCAAAGTTCACCACTAAACCCTGTCTTCAGGCACAACATTCATAGGTTTTTTTGAACAGCTCCAGGGATGGTGACTCCACCTCTGCAACCTGTTCCAATGCTTGACAATCCTTTCAGAGATTAGATTTTTCCTAATGTACAATCTAAGCCTTCCCTGGCACAACTTGAGGCCATTTCCTCTTGTTCTATAGCTCGTTACCTGTAAGAAGAGACCGACCCCCACCTGGCTACAACCTTCTTCCAGGAAGTTGTACGGACCTTGTGCTGCCACTTGTCCCCTGATGAGACCCTGAATTCCCTGAGAATGGGATTTTTCTAGCTTCTGAAAATCCCCCAGCTCTGCTGTTTCCAGCTCAGCGAACTCAGGGTGAGCTTAGCTGAAACCCTCCCACACCAAGTGCCAACCAGATGGAAAATAACTCCCTATTTACTGAGGAGCAAGAGGGAACTTCCACCTTGCGTAAGAGGCCTTTTGCCTCCTTGCGACCTGATTTCCTTGTGGTTTTCACTAGAACTAATCAAAGAATTCCATACAAGTGGAGAAGGAAAGAACAGGAGCATTGCTTCCTTCCTTCCTGCCCATTGCATAAAGCTTTAATAGCGAGTAATAGCTGACATGGCTTTGATTTTATTGCACTTAACTGGGTAATTCTCCTGTCCCCAACTGTGCCCAGGAGGACTGAGAGGAACAGAAGTGACTGTGCCACAGTACAAATGGGTCTTTGAATTCCTCTTACATTCCCATGGCCTGGATTGTGTTCAATAAGTCATGCACAGTAAATACAGCCAGGAGACGTGAGGAGACTCATGAATACTTGCAAGGCACTCAGGTGCCACTTTGGTGAATGTGCTGCAGGCAGAATATGGGAAAAAAAAAAATGCCCTGCTTGTGTCTCTGTCCCTCCCCTCACTCGTTAGTGAAGGCCGTTCCCCACCACAGAGATTCCCAGGCAGAGCTAATGAACCAAAACAAGCCATTTCTAATTTTATCCCTGCTTTCTTATGACAAGGAGACACAAGTTCTCATCCAAAATCTGACATCCCTGCCCTGGATTCATTGATGGGTTCACAGAATCACAGAATATCCTCAGCTGGAAGCGACCCACAAGGATTGTTGTGGGTCCTGGCCCTGCACAGGACAACCCAGGGAATTCCACCATGTGCCTGAAGTGGTTTGCAGTAGTTTCTTGAGCCCCAGAAGACTTTGTTTGCAGCATTTTAATGTCTGGAGGGGCACGAGGTTTCTTTGCCATGATGGACAAGGCAAACAGCACCGTGGACACCTTGGGTGGGCAACCTGGAGTCTGTCCAGCTGGACATTGGGCCAGCAGACACAGCTGCGCCAGCTTGGTTGCAGATAGAGCCTGGAATTCTTGTGTCCCATCCCTATTTTCACTCTGTTCCTCCCTTTCTGGATGACGAGAATTATGGAGACCTCTGAAGTGAATGTCTCCTACGCTGTCCCCATCTTGCTGCATCACGTTTCAATGTTTTCTTAATATTCTTCTGCTCCATTCAAATTCCAGCCTGGCTTCTGAATCTCTCCTCTGTGAATCCAAGGCCTGGCACAATCTCCTCCCTTTTGTCTCCCCAAAATCTGGCTCCATGCACCTTCACTGAGGGAACAGAAATGGTGCCCCTGTGAAAAATCATGTGAAAAATATCCAAATAACTTCCCTCTGATGATCCCGTTTTTTTCATGTGTATTAGACAAACCTCTGGAAGTTCTCTAGGATGCTCAGAACTGGGGGCTTGGCTCGATGGGATGGGATCCTGACCTTCCCATGGATGATTTGTGCAAATCCACTTTAATGGAGGTGTTCCAGTCACAGAGGATCCTGTATTGGAGCCTCTGCAGGCTGTTCAGCAAAGCAGAGAAGGAATTGCACTGTCTCCTTTAATGCTTTTAAACAGTTCATGTCTCACTGCTGGCAGGTGAATAAATTGGTAATGAATATGCAAATCAGCAGGTCTTCCTGAGAAACCTCATTTTGAGGTGTTTGTGAGGCAGGATGAGCACTTTAATGTTTGCCACACATTTCATGCCAGTGATATCCTCTCTCCTTCATAAACAGAGCTGCTGTTAATCCATGACCCGTTCCACACCGGCTTTGCCAGCAACAGTAAATTAAAAAATGTCAGGGAACGTTGTTAATTGCTGTAAATGGATTTTTTTTTTTTTTAAATCCCCGAGATTTCTAGCATGGAATTATAGAATGGTTTGGGTTGGAAAATGATCTTCAAGATGGGCAGGGACATCTTCCACTGTCCCAGGTTGCTCCAAGCCCCATCCAACCTGACCTCGGGCACTTCCAGGGATGGGGCAGCCACAGCTTCTCTGGGAATTCCATGGCCTCACCACCCTCCCAGTTCTATCAGATGTTCTTTCCTCCCTTGTACTTTTGAATTTCCATTTGTCCCATTCTGAGGGGTACTTCAGGGGGAGATGAAATTCCTTCATTAATGTCCCTGATTTCAACCCAAAATTTTCATTTTGGAGACTAAAAAAGCTACCGCTGAGGTTTTAATTTTCATTTTTGCTCCTGGTTAATGGAAATTTCGACATATCCATCCGTCAAGGTCTTCTGAGGTTTTTTCTCCAATATTTTGGATGCCTCAGAAGTCTCTGTGGAGCCTCCAAAATATGCAGGAAATCAGCACCATCCCTGAAGCAACAACCGAAGGAGACACAGCGAGGCCAAAATGTATTTATTGTTTTAATTTAAATCTCATCAGACTTTATCAGTTTTACCCCTTGTGCACCTCTTCCCATTCTTCACCTCCTTGCACAATCCTCTGCAGCACCTCTAGGGTTGTGTGATCCACCTGGAAATGTTCCAAGGGTCCGACACAGCTCCTCATGTCCAGCCCACATCACAGATTCATCACTGCTACTTTTCCCTCAATATCTTGCCTCTCCTAAAAGATTCTGGTCCAAGAATCTCTAAAATTCCACTTCCCAGAGCGTTGTTTCTGTGGATCTAGAAGATGTTCAGGGAGCTGAGTCACAGTTCCCTGGCAAGACGTGGCCTGCTTAGCCTCAAGTTATTTTTCGTTAGTTTTTGTAGGCAGGGAATGTGCACAAATGAAGGATGAAGTCAGTTTTCCCACTTGCCAGCCATTTGTTGCCTGGGATCATTTCAGCACTTCCATCCTTGGTGTGTTCTGCGTGCTTCTCATTTTAATCTTGGAAGCAGCAGATCCCTTTATTTTATCAGGGGAAGTTATTCAAAAGCCTGGAAACTGTGGATGAAGAAACAAACTGGGCATTCCTGGAGGACTGTGATTATAGCTCATTTTTTTTAGCAAATTCTAAAACTTTAATAATTTTTCTTATGTTGTCACTGAAGTAATTTTGTTAAAAATTGAGGTTATTACTGGTTAATAATTTTTTAGCTCAGTCTCATTTTGATTAAAGCAAGAAAAGACAGGTTGGAGCTTTTAAAACTACACCTATTTTAGAAACTGAAGTTTCACTGGATGTGGAAAATGATCTGGTTTTTGTAAGTCTGTCCAGAGGCTCATGCAGCTGAACATTCCTGAACATTCCATTGCTATTCCTGGGCTTTTAGCTCCCAGATCAGCCTGGTGGTGCAACATGCCCACATCTCATAAAATGTAAGTGGGAAGAAGAGGCTTATTGAGGATGAGAAATATCCTGGCAATGAAGCTGATTTTTCTGAGATCATGGAATAACGGAATCATAGAATCATGGAATGGTTTGGGTAGGAAGAGACCTAAAAGATCATCGGAGGTAGGAACGTCTTCCACTATCCCAGGTTGCTCCAAACCCCATCCAACTTGGCCTTGAGCACTTCCAGGGATGGGGCAGCCCCAGCTTCTCTGTGCCAGTGCCTGGCTACCCTCCAGGTAAAGAATTTCTTCCAACATCCCATTTAAACTTCCCCCTCTTGTAGTTTAAAACCATTCCCATCACCAACAAATTGTCCATTTGAGAGGCACTTTCTCTGGACACTGATTTTCTCCTTATGCACCCCAATTCCATATTAGAAAATGAAAAATTTGTGTTCCTACACATAAAATGTGACCAGTCTCAACACGGGATGCTTTTCACTTTGTTACCTGCACTGATTTTTTTCCTTCTGGCTTTTGCAGCACTCAGCCCTGGCAGCCCAAGACTGATATTTGTTAAAATGTTTTTGTCTGCTTGTTTTGTCCCTCAAGAGCTGTTGAGGTTTTGAGAGATTTGTTTGAGCTCTGGGTCAAGCACAGGCACAACCCAGGAGGGTGGGGAGGAGATGCCAGAGGAGTGGAGAGAACAGCAGCTCTCCTCTTTTGGAAAGAATCAGTAATTAGGTCCACAAAAACATTTTTGCCTAAAGGATGCGCTGAAAACAAAGTGTTGCAAGATAATGATGGGCTCTACCCAGAGATAATTAATCTGCAGATGGAAACATCCATTCACGTGTGCTCTCTTTATCCATCTGGCAGTTCATTATTTTTACAAAGCCCATTCAAGTCAAGAAAGGAATTCTGCTGCTTTCCAGGCACAGATAACAATTCCCTGTGCTATTCCTGGGGTTCCTGGCAAATTCTTCTTGCACAGAGTGCTCAGCTCAGCAGTGACATGGCCAACAAGGAGCAAAAGCCACCTTTTAACCCTGTGAAGGTTTTTACTTCATTCCCATCTATTTGAAGAAGGAAAAAAAAATGTCGGCTTGAATTTTTCCTTCCAGCTGTCCATGGTACAGAATCTCCCCAGGTTGCTACAGGAATAAATTCATTTCCTGTTTCTCTAATGATGGCAGCTGAATATTTTAATGCAGTTAAGTTTAATCACTTTTTAAAGTCCACAGTAAAACCTCTGCAATTACCCTCAGGGCCAACAAGTGCTCAGTGAACCATGGGGTGGATTCAGCTCCTTTCTCTGGATAAAGCAAATCCATCTCTCCAGAAGAAAAGCAGAACACACTGAGGTTTCTGCCCGTTGGTGCTGTTGTGCTGTGCGTGGAAATGTGGGAATATTCACAGTGCAGTGAAGATGGGGATGAATCATCCTCATAATGTGCTGGGCACTTCTCACACCTGCAAAATCCCCTCTCCATCTCCACCTGCTGTAAACAGATCAGAATAAAAGGGAAGAACTTCGGTGATAAGATCAGGAAGAGCTCAACTCCAGCATGGAGTTGATATCTAATTACAGATAATATTTGATGAGAATCCTTGGGACAAGAAATAGGCATTTTAGTCAGCAGAGGGCTCCCCATGCTGTAACAATAAACAAATTTCCTTGGTAATGCAGAGAAAAATGGTACTGGAATTAGAAATGTGTGGAAAATTTCAGGAGCCAATTGTTTTCTTCACTTCTGTCCACCAGTTCAAAGACCTGAAAGAAAATTCAGGGTCTGCTGCAATTCTGAGGTGGAATTTTGAACCACGACAGAGAATTCAACAAACTCAGTCATCCCTTTCATTGTTTCGTTTCCCACTTTTTTTATTGCCTGTTTCAAGCAAACATCCTCCAGGATTGTGTCTTCCTTTGTATCAGACAAAACTGTGCATTTTCAAATGCACAGATCCCAAAACTTTGAGCTTATTTGACCTGTTGGGTAGAGGGGACAGGAAAAGTTTCTTCAAACTCTTTTGGTGATGAACCAAAACTTATTTCTCAGTAGAGAAGGGGTTTCAGTACGCGCTTTCCACCCCAAGGATCATGGAATTATGGAATGGTTTGGAACAGACCTTCAGGACCATCTAACTCCTTCCATAGACCAGGTTGCTCCCACCTGGTCTTGAGCACTTCCAGGAATGGGGCAGCCAGAACCTCTATGGGAAACCTATGCCTGGGCCTCACCCCCCTCACACGGAGGAATTTCTTTGGAATTCTTTGAAATTTCTTTGGAAATCCTTTCTCCCAGTTCTCCCTTCTTTGCAGGATTTGTGTGAGGTTACTTGGAACCATAATGCACATCATTGAGTAATAAATGAAATTTAGCTCTAAAAAATACGGATGTTCCTGGTTCCAAGGCTCTGGTGCATCACTGTCCCTGCAAGTGGGACCGAGTCCTTCTGGAATCTCCCACCTGGAAGTGGCTCTGAGTAATCCTCCCACATCACTGTCAGAGTTTGCATAAGGGGAATAGGCAAACATGCAACCTCTCCCCTCCTGGCTGATATCTGGATTTTAGATCCAAAAGAAGAAACTGGGGTCATCCAAGAACAAACTGGGATCATCAGAGGGAAGTTATTTGGAAATTTTTCACCGAGGCACTGCTGCTGTTCCCTCAGTGAAGGTGCACGGAGAAAAATTTTGGAGAGACAAAAGAATCCAGATTGCATCTGGATTTTAGATAAAGGGATAACTTTTCAGGAAGTTTTACTTTCCAGTCAGACGTGCTGGTTCCTTACAAGGTCCGAGAGGTTCCAGGATAAATTTGTGCACAAGCACTGATTTCTTCATGATATTCTGTGTGTTCCTTTTTCCAGAGGTTCTTTCAGGAGAAGTGGATTGTGGTTATTAATTGTTGTGGTGTTGTTATGAGGGTCCCAGGATGAGGTGAGAGATGAAAATTGACTCCAAGTTCTTAGAAAGCTGATATATTATATTGTATTGTATTGTTTTACGTTATATGATATACTAAAACTATACTAAAGAAAGACAGAAGGGACATCAGAAGGCTAGAAAATAGTGATAATAAAAAACCCGTGACTGACCAGAGTCCCAACGCAGCTGGACTGGGATTGGTCATTAAGTAAAAACAACTCACATGGAACCAATCAAAGATGCACCTGTTGGTAAGCCACCTCCAAATCACATTCCAAGCAATCAGATAATTATTGCTTACATTTCTTTTCTGAGGCCTCTCAACTTCTCAGGAGAAAAGTCCCGGCAAAGGGGTTTTTCATAAAATATGATAGTGACAATGGATCACTTGGGAAGTGATGCTTGTGAGAGAGAGAAGGAAAAGCAGATCAGCAAAGGGATTAAAGCCCAGGAAGCCTCTAAATGCTGAATAAATACATAGCCTGGCTGCCTCAACTTGCTGCCTTTTTTTCCTTAATGCAGAGGAAATTTGCTGCTTGACTTTTCTGATTCTCACCCTGCTGAGAGCAGGTGAGAAGGAGGAACAAGCAGAATTTTAAGGGATCCTAATCATAGGGAATGGGTTGGGTTGGAAGGGATCTCCAAGATCATCCCATTCCAACCCCTTTCCATGGGCAGGGACACCTTCCACTATCCCAGGTTGCTCCAAGCCACATCCAGCCTGGCCTCGAATGGTTCCAGGGATGGAGCAGCCACAGCTTATATGGGATTTATAATCAGGGCCTCCCCAAGCTCGCAGGGAAGAATTTCATCCCAATATCCCATCTAAATCCACTCAGTATCTCTCTCCAACATTCCTTGTTCTTCAAGAGCAGCTCAGGAGCATCATAACTCCCTGTCTGCACAGGTAGAGGTGATTTATGTTTATATATTGTCCATATATGTGCAAAGAAATCCTCATGTCCTGAAGGAAAGCAAAGGGAATAAGACTGGGTGGAAATCCAAGAGGATAAAATCAAATGTTCATTGAGGACGCTGAATTCCTGAGTTATCTTCAGTGTAACAACCCTGATTTTTACTTTTCCTTAAGTTCCTTCCTGTGTCATAAGGTGAGGGATCCCAGTTTTATGGAGGCTGATCTCCATAAATGATTTGTTGGGTGTTGGGGTGCCAGGAAACAGCTAAAACCCAACAATTAACCCTCACTCCTGCAGGGTGTGGGGTGGTTTAAAAGGGCAATAGGTGTGGGAGATTAATTAGAAAGAAAAAAGACTGATTGGTGCAAACCTAATTCCTAGGAAGGAGTCAGGGAATTTCCTTATGGAAATCATGAACACAAGCTCTGAAAACCATTGATTTCATAAAAATGTTCTTTTTTTTTTTTCCCAGGATCATGGGACCAGACCACTCAAAATATTTTATTTTAATTGCATGCAGGGTGACACGGTGGTTACAAATTATAACACTCACACTTTAAAGACATAATTTGGAGGGAAAAAAATAATCCCAGTGTGTTGTTCTACCAGCAGATGGAGTATATGGGGAGTGTACACCAGTTTATCCCACTTTACTGGCCCTCTGATCCATACGTGTTCTTAAAAAGCCACAGTAAAAGCTGGAAAAAAACATTAAAATAACACAGTTGTTATAGAGTGGATTTTCAGTGTATTAAAGTGTGAAATCCCACTCTGTTTTTATGGAGAGCTGTAAATAAGTCAACAAGATTTAGGCTACACCTTTGGAATCTGCTCGTTGGTCACTGGTAATTCCTGAGTTTCTGTGGCTGGCTGAAAAATTCACAATATTTCCTACAGGATATCAGAAATGTTTTCAGAAAGCCCCTGTTTGGAGCTTCCTTTATTTCAATTCATTGCTGCAGGATTTCATTAGGCTCAAAAAAATGCTTTTTTCTTTCAGTCTGGTTCTCTTCAGCTCCCCTTTGGCTGGAAAAGGAGAGCAAAAGAAAGACCTGTGAGCTTTCTGTCAGTCAGGAGAGGAGTTATTTTATAAATTGAACGTGAACTGATGAGTCTGGGGCATGAGGGAAATTATTTCTCCTTTGGATATTGTTCCAGCCATTCTTTTTTTTCTTTCTTTTTTCTTTTTCTTTTCTTTTTCCCCAGGTGATGTCTCTGTTTTAAACGTTGAGGTCTCCTCTTCCAGCTGAACCTTGTGGGAGCTAAAATAATATGCAAACCTCGAATGCTGAGCTATTCCAACTCCAGGGTTATTCAGGCAGGTAAGTCCTTCCCCAGTCTGAGAGGCTCAGCTGATTAAAAACTCCAAGTTCAGAGCATTTCACACACAGAGAGAACATCAGAAAATCAATGCTGGATTTATTGACTTTCCCTTCGGTCATTGCCATTGTTTGCTAATTCCATGACGATTTTATTGTATTTTTTTATCAGAATCTCCTTCTCATCCCCCTCCCCGAGGGGCTGCTCCTCTATTGCTTCTTTGGAGCTGCCTGGGCATCCCATTTCAGCCCTGGCCTCAGGAAAGCAGAAGGTCAGAGAAGAATCACCCATTTTGCATTTTGAGACTGAGCTCTAGACAGGATATTAAATCCAATTCCTTGCTTTCAGCTTCCTGAAAATGCTGCATTTTCCTTGTTTGTTTGTTTTTTTTTTTTTTTAATTATGCACAATACATTTATTTTCTTTACCTTTTCCCCTATATAATTACTTTAACCAACACTTTGGGTTCCAAGTACAGGGCATCTACATTTGATTTCCTTTCGCAGGAACAAATATATCAAATAAAAAAAATCCAACCTAATCACCACTCCAGTTTTCTTCTTTTTTTTTTTTTTTTTCTTTTTGTGGGGGAAGACGATTTTTCCTGGAGAAGAAGATAAGAAAACAAAGCACTAAATGGGATTTTGTCCATGTTTTTAATGCAAAGGAGGATTTTTGAGCACTAAATACATTGGTTCCTAATGTGTTTTAATATCTATATTTATACAGATAAACTCACACAACTGAGAGCAATGCATCCTCCTGGCATAGATATGGGATATGTTATTATTCCCATTTTCCAGTGGGAAATAAAGACCCACATGGGAAGCTGCAATAAAGACAGGACTCGAGTCACGTTGCCTGAACAATACCAAAGTGGTATTTTTAGCTTTTTATTCTTTCTAATCAGTGACTAATCCTGTTTTCTTTCTTTTTTTTCTTTTTGTCCTCTGGGAGCAAAATTCCAGCCATTGGTGGACAAATTGATGTCTGATCATCCTTAATCTGCAAAATTAAAAACTTCATGATTAAATAATGCCCTTTCTTAGAAGACTGCTCACCCACCATTTCACTTTGGTGGTCTCTCTCAGACCCTCTGAGCCTGAACCCAGCTAAGCCCATGGTTCTATCAGAGATAATCCCTTAAGGAGATTTCTGCATTGTTCTATTTAATTAACAAGGATGTCTAATATATCATTATTGTATTTCCTGAATTTTACACAGAACTGGGATTTTCTAAGACAAGGACAATCAGTGGCTGGATGAAATACAGATTCTCAAAGCTTCTCAAAGCACATTTTCATGGATTATTGTAGCTCTGAATTTTCTTTGTTAAAATTGTTCCAATCTCTTTCCACCTTTTCGCGCTACCCAGACCCAACAGCTCTACAGCCCCCTGGAAAATGGGTCGTCCACAGCTTCGGTGGGAAACTTGTGTCAGGCCCTCACCACCCTCAGGATAAATAATTTATTCCCAATATCCCACCTAAACCTGTTCCCTTTCAGCTGGAAGCCGTTCCCTTCATCGTGTCACCAATAATGACTGGATTTCAGGTGGCACTTAATGGCTGATATTTCTGTTTTCCCTGGAAAATCAGCATGAATTGATGTCTGTTCACCACCACAGGGCTGTTGGGAAGGCCTGATGAGGTAGGAGCCAGCAGCCAAACAGGAGTCAGGAATGTGGGAAATTTTCCTGAAGTTATTTGAGGTGCTAATCCAACCTTTGCTCTCAAAAATTCTGATTCCCACTGACAAACTGAGTTTCAGAATTCCCGCAGAAATCTGGCCAGAAGTTGTTCCCTTCTTTGACTCCAAATCCAAGAGCTCATTTTTCATATGATTCCTGGGACAGTATTCCTGGGAGTGAAAGGGCATTTCCCCACTTTTCCTCTTCCAACTATGTTACCATAGAGAAAATAATTAGCTTGGGCCAGGAGAAGTCATGGAGTGCACTTCATGGCTTTGCCTTGTGCTTGTTCCACTTTGGCATGAAGTCTAATAGTCCAGGAGACGCCAAAATCCCCAAAATACCAAGAGGAACCATTGCCAGGGATGTGAGAAAAGTTATCCAGAGATTTTCTTCCCTCTATTAGCACATCAATAAGCCAGACAATATCCTCAAGCACTGAAAATACCTTTTCTATGCATCTAAATTGTAAAAATGTTGATGATTTTTGGTCTGTAACCATATCTGTCTTTTTCCACTTTTCATGCTCGTGCTCTTCCAAAGTCAGTTTAAATCCTTCAATATCTTTGGAACTGATTTCTTTAGCTGATATAAGAAATTATTTCATGAACAATCAGGGTCCTGCTGACTGGCCAATGCGGTTATTGGGATTTGCAAATCAAAGCCATGCTAAATTCTTAGAAACAATAAAAAGGAAAATATTAAAACTAATGATTTTAAACCCAAATAATTCCATAGTCCCAGCCATGAGTATTTAGATATGGAAAGATCGGTGCTCAGAATGTTTGGATATTCATTTCCTTGTTCCTAGAGGAGTAAGAAAACCTCAAATGGGTCCACAAGGGAAGAAGGAGAAGGAAAAAAAAGGTGATTTTCTGAATTTTTGATGCTGGAAACTCATCAGGTGTTTGTGCCTCAAACTATCCCAAAGGAAGGTGCTGATGTGATGAACAAGCAGAGCAAGACAAGGATATAAAGCCAAGAAAAACTCAGAGATGTTTAAGATGTTTGAAGACTGACAGAAAATGACTGCTTGTATTCTGCTTTTTCTGCAATCTCCTTTTTGATTTTTGTACTTTCCAAGGCTTGGCTTTCCCAGCAAATCCCTCAGCATTTTCTGGTTGAGGGGAGCTGTTTTCCTGAGCTGTCAGGGGCTGATGGATCCCTCTGCATCCCCACAGCCTTTTCACCTAACATTTATTTGATTACCTGTTTACCTGAAATTTATCTGCTCCAGAAGCATCACTCCGGAGATCTCATTAATCACCACTGGATAATGCAGCAGGCAGGAATTCATCTGGCAATATCCTAAACTGAGGGAAATCTTCCTTCCTTGTGTGTGCTCCTGGAAACATCTCCCTTTTGGATGACTAAGAGCTGCAAAATGGAAAGGAACTGAAATGAAACCATTCATGTAAAATTCCCTAAATCGTCCTTGGGGGACAAATAATTCTGTGTCAGTGCCAGGACCAGAGAGGTTTTCCTAAGGAAATATTTTGGAAGCGTGTTCCTGTGAATCTGGGAGGTTTTCCATTTATTCCTAGAATTCCAGGATCATGGAGTGGTTTGGGTTAGAAGGGACCTTAAAGATCATCTCATTCCCATGGGCAGGGACACCTTCCACTAGACCAGGCTGCTCCAAAGCCCCATCCAACCTGGTCTTGGGTATTTCCTGGATATATGGAATGACTGAGCTACACCAAGATGGATGAGACCTTTAAAAACTTGATTTTCCCCTAAAGTCAGCCCTGACTGGAGAAGGAGATTGGAGCAGAGATTTCCTACCCACCCAATTCCTACCTGTAATGGAGACACCAGGTGCCTTCAGCTTCTGTTCAAATGAATTTTGGCTTTGCATTCATTCCCAGCTTCCCATACTCCTTGTGCCCTCCCTGAATAATCTTCACAAGCCGCTTCCATATTTATAAAAAAAGTAATAGAATCATTAAGCTTGGAAAAGACCTCCAAGATCATCAAGTCCAACCTTCAACCCAATCCCACCATTCCAACTAAACCATATCACAAAGTGCCACATCTGCTCCCTTTTTGGAACGCTTACAGGGATTGTGACTCCAACCCTTCCCTGTTCCGAAGTTTAATTGCTCTTTCAGTGAGGAAATTTTTCCAACTATCCAACCTGAACCTCCCCATGTGCAACTTGAGGCCCTTTCCCCTTTTCCAGCTGCCTGGGAAAAGAGATCTTCAGCTCTTCCACACACAAGTCTCCCTTCCCTTCCCTTCCCTTCCCTTCCCTTCCCTTCCCTTCCCTTCCCTTCCCTTCCCTTCCCTTCCCTTCCCTTCCCTTCCCTTCCCTTCCCTTCCCTTCCCTTCCCTTCCCTTCCCTTCCCTTCCCTTCCCTTCCCTTCCCTTCCCTTCCTTCCCTTCCCTTCCCTTCCCTTCCCTTCCCTTCCCTTCCCTTCCCTTCCCTTCCCTTCCCTTCCCTTCCCTTCCCTTCCCTCCCCCTCCCCTCCCCTCCCCTCCCCTCCCCTCCCCTCCCCTCCCCCTCCCCTCCCCTCCCCTTTTCCTGCTGTTCTCAATTAAAGAAGAGCTGGGAAGAGCTGGAATGGGAATTTTAACCTCTGTTTCTTTGCTATGACACTTTCAGAGACAAAAACTCACCCAAAACCAAACTTCAAACCCAAACAAATGGGTTTTGCCTATTTTTTGTGGTTTAACCCCAACCAGCAACTCAGTCCCACACATTGCTCAGCCCTGGCTGGATCAGGGGAGAGTTGGAAGGGTAAAAGTGGGAAAATTTGGTGGATTTGTAACTAAACTCACGGACAACAACTAAAACATCCCTGTTTATTAACACTGCTTCCAGGATAACTCTAAAATTCAGCTACGACAAAGAACATTATCCCGGTCGAAACCAGCAACTATTTCCAAAAGCTCTGTCCACCAGTAAATCTTTTCTTTTTTTTTTTCCCTTTTGCTTCTATCGATAGGTGAATTTTGAATTTCTTTTTTTCTTTTTTTGTTTTCCTCCTATTTTGTCATGATTCATCCTCTGGTAGGTGTGAAAAGGAGCATTATGCACTGCTGGGAGATATAATTTGTGACTCATGGAACCGTGGGCTCTCTGCTTTTGGAGTGATAATTAAAAGGAGGGGGTTGGAGCTGCCAGGGGGTTAGGGAAGTGTGAGGTTGGAATAAAGAGCCTTATCCTTCCATTTAGCAATGGACTGGTGGAGCAAAACAAGTCTGGATACATGAGAAACCTGGTGGAACGAAAGATAAACTTTGAACTTTTCCCGCTTCTCCGTGGGTTTGCTGCGTTCTCCCAGGCTGCTCAATTACACACAGTAATTAACTCAGTAAGTCCTGAAAGTGCCAGAAAGAGAACCTGAAATAGGAGAAATGCACTAGATTTCCAGAAAAAAACTCTTTCAGACACTCTTCCTATTGGAAATCCAGCCAAGGTCTGACTGGAATGGGGACCCCCATTCCCAGCAAAAATATCCCAAACTGGTGGAGTGAATATCAGTAGATTTGTTCCAGAAACTACTCCCAAGGTCCCTCCCAAAACAAAGTGATTGGATCTTCTTGGCAACACAGGGAGGATTTTCTCTTTTTCTGGTGCCTTTCTTCTCTTGGCAGACTCCTGATCTCCGGGAAGAAAAGCAAAAAATTCACAGAAATGGAAATTCAGATCACAAAGAGATTCAGAGATGCCTCTGAGCCTCATTGGCTGCCACTAATTGTGCTTTCCTTGGAAGGAAGATAGGAATGAAGGGATGCATCTCAAGCTCTGGCAGCTGAGTTCAGGCTGCTCTTCACATTATCCCTTTTAATTTTTTGTTTAATTTGCTTTTTGATGTTGTGTGCTGGGGATTTTCCCCAGTTACTCACCAGGAAATGACTTTTACTTTCCTTCCTGAAGCAAGGGAAGCTTGGCCCAGTGGTTTGGATAATTTCCTGGGATCCAGGAAATATAGGATCTCTTCCCTGCTCTGGTACAAAAGTCCTCAGTAGTTCCAAACCCTTCTAAAGGAGAGTCACAGCACCAAATTTGAGGATCAGTTGGGATCAGCAGTTGAGGAATCCCAACTTTTTTCAAGATTTTCTTTGTAGAGAGATCATGGAAAGGCTTGGGCAGTTTTAGGATGTGATTCCTTTGGAATAAAACATAGTCACACTAAACATAATACGGTGACAGCTCTGCCAGGGACAGTGACAAATGTCTATCTGCATATTCCAGCAGAACATTCCTTTAGGAATTCCATTTTAAGCTCAAAAACCACCCTCTGACGGAAATCACACCTGTCTTTGGCCTTGGTTTTTGTCTCCAGGTGATATTTGGTGCCACTCATCTTTGATGTCACTGATCTTTTCAATTCCAAGATATTTTATAAACTCAGATGTTCATCCTGGTGCAATTCTTGGGGTTGTCCTGTGCAGGGCCAGGAGTTGGATTCCATGATCCATGTGGGTCCCTTCCAACTGAGAATATTCTGTGATTCTCTGAGCCTCACACTCAGCTCTTGACCTGTGATGAAAGCAACCAATTGTCATCAAAACAGACCCATCCTACCCCAAACTGGGGCATTTTGGGAAAGGAGGTGTCTCAGACAGTCCATAAAACCTGCTCTGATTCCATTGGTGGTACATGAAAGTTCCTCAGATATCACTGAGTCATAAATTATCCTGAATTGGAAGCGACCACAAGGATCATTGAAGGCCAGGTCCTGATGGAGGTGGAAGTTCATAGCTGAAATCTCTTGGCTAAGGAGAAAAATCTTTCCTGTTTCAGAGCACCCTGGAGAGTGGAAAAGGTCTGGGAAAAAAAACCCCAAACCCACAATTTTTTTCCAACTTTCAGCCTTTCATTTCTCAGATCTTCTAAATATTTGTGGTGGGTTGATCCTGGATGGATGCCAGGCGCCCAGCAAGGTGCTCCATCAATGTTCTCCTCAACAAGGAAGGAAAAACAGAATAAATAAAATAAATATATTTTATTTTAATTATAAAATATAATTAATTATAGATATATAAAAATATAGTAAAATATAATAAATTATATATAGATATATAATAAAATCTAATCAATAATACATAAAAAGATATAATAAAAACTGGATTGAGATAAGGACAGGGAGTGATCACTCATGGGCTCCTGTCACTGCTGGACTCTACTCTGAAAAATTAATTTAATTTGTTATCAAACAAAAACATTGGAACAATGCTCTCAGGCACACAATGGGATTCTTAGAACTCTTCTCTATAGGCCAAGAGTTGGACTTTGATGATCCTTGTTGATCCCTTCCAACTCAGGATATTCTGTAATTCTGTGAAAATCAGAGTAGGTTAATGAGCAAATAAAACGAAATCCTAAAGCACCTTTCCCCCAGCCCTCTCATCTTCCTGGGCTCAATTTCAATCCTGATTTTTCTACCTCCTCCCACGGAGTATTGCAAGGGGACAAGGAGTGGGAATTGTGGTCAATTCATGGTGTCTCTGCTGCTCCTTCCTCCCAGGGCTTGGACTCCTCACATTCTTCCCCTGCTCCATCATGGGATCCTTCCCGCAGAAGAAATTCCTCTACAAACATGTCCAACGTGGTTCTTTCCCACAGTTCTGCACAAACTGATCCAGTGTGGATCCTTTCCATGGATTCTGATCTTCAGAAAAGGCTGCTCCAGTCTGGATCCCTCCAACAGGGTCAGTCCTTTGGGAGCAGCTGCTCCAATCTGGATCCCTCCAACAGGGTCAGTCCTTTGGGAGCAGCTGCTCCAATCTGGATCCCTCCAACAGGGTCAGTCCTTTGGGAGCAGCTGCTCCAATCTGGATCCCTCCAACAGGGTCAGTCCTTTGGGAGCAGCTGCTCCAATCTGGATCCCTCCAACAGGGTCAGTCCTTTGGGAGCAGCTGCTCCAATCTGGATCCCTCCAACAGGGTCAGTCCTTTGGGAGCAGCTGCTCCAATCTGGATCCCTCCAACAGGGTCAGTCCTTTGGGAACAGCTGCTCCAGCTCCTTCAGCCTGGGTTCCCCATGGGATCACAAGTCCTGCCAGCAAACCTGCTCCAGCTTGGGCTTCTCTCTCTCTCCTGCCAGGACCCTGTTCCAGCTCTGGCTTCCCATGGGATCCCAGCCTCCTTCGTGCATCCACCTGCTCTGGTGTGGGATCCTCACAGGTTACACGTGGATCTCTGTTCCCCGGGGGCTGCAGGGGCACAGCTGCCTCACCCTGGGCTCCATCACTCCAACCCAAGCCATCCCATATTTCTATGATCTTGAATGTGCCAGCAATAAGGAAACCTCTAGAAAGGAAGAGTCAAACCCATTGGAATGGGAAGTTTCTTTGGATCAGTATGAAAATTCCCGGTTTTTAATGATTCTGTTTAAAAAAATGACACGCAAATCATGATTTTCAACCCAAGAAAATACACTTTAAAGCAGTAAGAACGTCCCTAAAAAGATCGAATTCTTCTCTGATCAGAGCACCCAAAAATTGAATCAGCTAAGAAAAAATGTTTCAAACTCATTTTAATGTTGCAGCTCCCAGGGAAATGAATTAAAACCTGGAATTAATGCTTGGCTGGGGCTTTGCAGCCAGCTCCAGATACTCAGCTCAGATACCAGGTTGACAAATGGGATCTAAAATACCTTGAAAGAGATGAGCCGTGCAGGCAGAATATCCTGATGCATCTGGAATTTGGCTCCTTGGCACCTTTGCTATAAAAGGCTCAAGAAGAGAGAGTGGACTTTCTTCCTACTAAATAGACTGAACTGCTGTAAAACCTTCAGATGTTATTTCAGAGCCACCCAGGATATTGTGGAATGATTGAGGTTGGAAAAGACCTCCAAGACTGAGTCCAACCTGTGACTGATCCTCACCTTGTCACACAGCCCAGAGCACTGAGTGCCACGTCCAGTCATTCCTTGGACACGTCCAGGGATGGGGACTCCAAACCTGCCTGGGCAGCCCCTTCCAATGCTTGACCACCCCTTTTCATGAAGAAATTTCTCTGGATATCCAACCTGAATCTCCCTTCATGCAACTTGAGGCTGTTTCCTCTTGTCCTGTCCCTTGTTCCCTGGGAGCAGAGCCTGATTCCCACCTGGATTCACCTCCTGTCAGGGAGTTGTGCAGAGCCAGAAAGTCCCTCCTGAGCCTCCTTTTCTCCAGGCTGAGCCCCTTTCCCAGCTCCCTCAGCTGCTCCTGGTGCTCCAGACCTTTCCCCAGCTCTGTTCCCTTCCCTGGACACGCCACAACCCCTCAATGTCCTTCTTGTCATGAGGGGCCCAGAGCTGGACACAAGACCTGAGCTGTGACCTCAGCAATGCCCAGGACAGAGGGACAATCCCTGCCCTGGTCCTGTGGCCCCACATTGGTGACACAAGCCAGATGCCATTGGGGGTTGGAACTCAAGGATATTTAAGGTCCCTTCCCACCCAAACCATTCCCTGGTTCCATGATTGTCTCAGTCAGGGAGAAGAAATGCATCTCACCATCCCAAGAGTAGTGATTGATTATGGATTAATAGATTTCCCTGTCTTAAGTGCAGGTTTCTGTCCCCCAAGCAAGTCAACCCAGCTAGAGTTCCTGCTCCCTTTTTCATCAATGGTGTTTAGGGCAGGAAAATTCTTTCAGAAAGAAAGAATTTTCAAAAAACTCAGTAAAAGGGTTTTTTTCTCAATGGAATAGGGAGAACATGGGCACTGTGGAGCTTGAGTAGGAAAGCAGAGGGATCTGAAAGTTTCCAGCCAGTCCCAGGAGGGCACTGGCAGGAGGGACCCAATCCATGTAAGAAAATTAAAATTGCTTAAGGAGCATTCCTTGGGGCCTCTGCCAGCTGGCACAGTGTGATATTATTTCCCATTATTTAACTCTCCTGCTTTCCCAAATGAGGAAAATACTGATTGCTGGGAATGATCTCTGACCCATACTCACTCCTGGCCCATGATTGATAAGAGCATAGGGGGATAAGTTTTTTGGCTTGAGCTTTTCTAACAGAACAATGGCATTGAAATGAGCATCTGAAACTCCTCACAGGACTGTTTAATTTATTGATAAAAATATATGACCAGTGTTTAACCCTTTTTCATGATGGGATTTGACCCCACTCAGGAAAGAGCAAGAGTTGCCTCTATTTTCTCTCTTCCTCTTGCTCTATTTTAACCTCATTATTCAGGGAGAGGAACCTCCAAAATGTGTGAGCATGTGGGAAATGAGAATCACTCTCCTTTAAAAACTTGGGAAATGAGGCTGAATGAAGCTTCTTGTGGAAAGCTGAGCCAAACTGAATCATTTGCTGCTGCCCGTGTGTCAAAGACTCAGTTTTAATTCAACAGCAGGAATTCCACACTCCCACTCTGACTCCAGTCCTATTTTGGTTGGTCCTGACTGGGCCATGACCTGCTTGTTTTTAATGGGAAGAAATGAATAAAGCAGGATCACAGAGGCTTTTGCCTGTTTTTGTAGGGAATTCATTAACTCCTAACACTGCTCAAACACCTCAAACACCTCTAATCCTCCACCCCTCCTGACAGTTTTCCTCATAATAACAGTGTCCTGTTTGCTCCATGGATCTTTGATTGGCACCTCCTTGGGAGGGGTCCTCTAATTCCTTGATGCTTTTCATTCCAAGCAATTCTTTAACCTGTAATTTTTTTTGGCAGAAAATCTCTCCAGTCTACCTAACTCACTGATTTGGAGGAAAGTGGAAAGAACCCAGCTGGGGGATAAAATATCTTGGCATAAATTTTCCTCTCTCCACAGCTGTATTTCTGATCTACATCACATCACAAACCTGGAGCCGTTTGCACAGGGATTTGATAATTTTTAAGCTCATCTGTGGTATTTTTTTCTGTCCTAGACCTGTTTTTTTATTTCCAGACCTGTCTTTCTTACTTTTTTTTTTGATGCAAATCAAACCTCATGCAGTGATAGAAATCATTGGAACAGACTTCCCAGGGAAGTTGTGGAATCACAATTCTGGAAGGGATTTAAAAGCCGTGTGGATGTGGCACATGGGGACATGGTTTACTGGTGGCCTTGGCAGTGCTGGGGGAATGGTTGGACTCGATGGCCTTTTCCAGCTTAAATTTTCATGATTCCATGATTTTTGTTACATTTCTCAATGGAGTGAGGGACTATCATCCCATTACCTGTGGGAAAAGGTAGTCTAGGAAGAAAAGGAGAATGGAAAAGGGACGCAAATGCTTCAGAGGAGGGGGGGAATTTGCTGAGGATTTATCGCCAAATTCTGAGTTACCAAATCATTTATGCCTTGTTTTCCCTGCCTGCAAAACAGCATCATTGTGCCAGCTTTTAAAAAGGTTTGGGACGTGGAGATGGATAATCTGATTAAAAATCCTGACTGCACACTAATTAATAATCAAGGACAGGCTGGATGGGACTCTGAGCAACCTGGTCTAGTGGAGGGTGGCCCTGCCCATGGAAGGGTCTTGGAATGGGATGGTCTTGAGTGTCCCTTCCATCCTGTAATTCCATGATTCTCTTGCTCCCATGAAATAAAATCCATGTTATGCACCAGCAATAAGCAGAATTTATAATAAAAAAACCCCAGAATTCTGAGGCTTCCTCAGAAATCCTGTTTTGTAGAATCATATTTTGATATCTATTTCTGTTGTAACTGTTACAAAATTTGTTTTAAAACATTTGACAATCGACACTTCCCACCAAACAGAATTGTGATGCTTCAAGCCAGTCTAATAACACCTACTTGGCTCTAACGTGAGGCATGAGAACAAATATTCCAATAAATAATTAAATAAATGTCCTAATAAATAAAAACTGGGGTGTGTTTTCAGTGGTGGGGCCAGAAAAACATTTAAAGCAATCAGACTTTTCTAACAGTGTGGTGTTGCATTTAGCTCTTCTCATGCTCCCATTGCACAAAGGCTCAGATTTAACCCACCTGGTTTCAAGCACTGGAATAAAATACCTACATTTTTGGGTTACTGGATTTCCATCCATGAATTTTGAGTTCCTTCCGGGGACAATTCAGCTCCTCAGTGGCCTGATTTGCCATCTGGAGGTTTCTCATTATTAATTTCAGCACAGCCTGGTTAAATGCTGCTGGTAAAAGCCCACATTTGGTCAGGATGCCTGTAAACTTCTGCTTGGTTAAAAATAAAATTCAGACATGAATCAACTGCTCTTGAACTCAGAAATAACAGCAGAACTGTGTGGTGACAGTCACAACATGGGCTGAAGTTGGTCTTGGTAATGCTTTGCCATATGGGTCATTAAAGTGATTGATGATGATTTCACATCATCAGAGCTAAATTATTTGGGATATTAGAACTAATTGACGGTCAGAATAAGCCAGGAACAATTAGCAAGAGGCACTGATTGTTTCCAAGGGGATTTATTCTCCCATCAGCTCATGGTTTTCAAGTCTTTTGGCCCTTTGGTTGAGTGGCAGCCAAACTGAAGGCTGGGCAAAGAACCTACAGAAAATTCAGCATAACAGTGAAGTCAGGTGGGTAAAACTGTCCCTATTTGTGGAGTTCATTTTCTCCTTCACTTGACTGGGCTGTGAAAAGCTTAGGAAACCACTGATAAAGAGAAGTGTGAGAGGGAAAAGGGATTTGTTGAGGATTGCAGAATCATGGAATGGTGTGGTTTGGAAGGGAACTTAAGGATCGCCCAGTTCCAAACCCCTGCCATGGGCAGGGGCACTTCCCACTATCCCAGGTTACTCCAAGCCCTGTCCAGCCTGGCCTTGGACACTTCCAGAGATGAGGCAGCCACAGCTTCTCTGAAAAACTTGTGCCAAGGCCTCCCCTTCTAACAGGGAAGAATTTCTCCCTAATATCCAATCCAGTCTCCCTAATGTCCATAACCTGTGTTCTTTAAGTTTAAAACCATCACCCCTTTTCCTGTCACACTGTCCCTTATCCCAAGTCCCTCCCCAGCTCTCTTGGAGACCCTTTAGGTACTGAAGGGGGCTCTAAGGTGTCCCTGGAGTCTTCTCTTCTCCAGACTAGACAAACTCAACTCTCTCAGTCTGTCCTCATGGAAGAAGAGCCCTCTGATGATTGTTTGGCACAAAAGATGTCCCATGAAAGCAGATGAGAATCCAGAAATAAACCTGGCACGTTACAGCTGGTGCCCTTCTGCCAATGGCTACCATGACTCCAAATCCTTTTCTTTAATAAATGTCCTCTGCAACAAAAAGTTTTTGCCTCTGTTTTTTCCAGATGGGAGTTTGTTCCAATCAGCTCCTCCTATTTTCTCTCCTGCATTTATGCACAGCTGGTTTAGATCTCTTTGTTCTTTTGACAGTGATGTCCTTTAGTCCAAACAGTCCCAATTCTTTGGCATTTCCCTCCTGGGTGTATTTACAGACAGCAGACAATCCATGACCAGCAATTCCTTTCTCCAGCTGCATGAACTGAGCTCCCACAGTCACCTCTGCAGGTTCTCCTGCCCCTGAAACCCTCAACGTGCTGCACGAGTTCCTGGTGGGATTTGTTCTTTGGGGTTGGAGCTGCACTTGATGTTCCCCATAAAGTTGTACTTGAAACGTGAATGATATAATTCCCTCTTTATTTCCTTCCAAAATATCAATGAACACTTGGCAGGGCTGCATTAATCACCAGTGTGGCAAATTGTGAGTAAGTGGAGTGGAGGCATCTTGGCAGGAGCTCCACCAGACTCCCCCGACCCAAGTGAGTCAATAATTCTGGGTTGTTTAAGGCGCTAATTATTCTTCTCAACCTGAATTCTGAAGACACCAGAATTTTGTGGGATAATTCATGGGATTGACTCTGTTGATACAGGAAGTCAATCTTTATTGACTCCATGGTGATTTGGGGGTGATTAGCCTGTGATTACTTGTGTTGCAGACAGGGAATGTTAAACAGGACAGATCTCTCCCCTCGGAATTTCATTCACATCCTTCGAACATTCTTTCCAATAATTTTCTGCTACCTGGCCCTGCTCCCTCCATCCCTTGCTCTTCCTGCTGTTCCTGGTACCTCATGTTCTTAAATTTCACCTTTTTCTCAATGCTGTTATCTCCAAGGTCATTTGTTTCTCCATTTGTGAGAACTGGATCATCCTTCATTGGGAAAATTCCATGGAAATTGTGTATGAACCTAAAAATTCCCCTGCTTTTTGCAACATAATGATTCGTGAAAAAATTAGGCAAAACCAATCTCAGGAATGATTTCTGGGTAAGTTTGCTTATAAACCTTTCCCAGCCTTTTTTCTGTTGTTCTTTCTTTCCCCCAAGCCTTTTCCCCTACTTGGAACTGTCTTGATCTCCTAGGAAAATATGGGAAAGAGAAACCAAGTGGAAGATCCTATTTTCTTGGTAAAGATACTTGTTTACATCACCTTAAATTGGTTGGGGAGAAACACTGAAGAATTCAGGCAGTTTCCACTGCAGCTAAAATCACAGAATCATCACATTATTTAGGTTGGAAAAGACCTTTAGAATCCTTGAGTCCAACCATTAACCCAGCACTGGCTTGTGTTCCACTGCTGTTGATTGGAACTTCCACATCCTTTTCCAATGGGAAGTTTTCCAGACATAAAGATATAAATAAATATAAAACATATATTATATATTGTTACTATGTATATACAATGTATTTTAATTTTTTTTTCCCTTCCTTTCTCTTTTTCACCAATTTCCCTTCATTTCATTCCCAGCTAAAAGGGTGCAAAAAAAGAAAATAAAGGGGGAAAAGCAGAAAGAAATTAACTTGAAAATCTATTTTTACCTGGAGTTGGGAAAAGGGAATTCTGTTTGACCTTTGTTTTACAAGACAATGCAAACAAGAATTGTTTTAGAACTTCTGCAGGAAAACCACTGGGATTAAAAAAGTCAAGGTGTCTGCACTGGGGAGAATCTGCTCCCATTTCCAGTTGCACCCTCTCCTTGAAATTTTGAATATTCCTTTAGGCTCTGCATTTTGTTCGTGCTTCCTTCACTTTTAGAAACATCTTTGCTCTTCCAGCTCAAGTTCAAAGTTCAAACCAGGCAACGGGGAAAAAACACTCCAAAAGAAGATGAACTTCCAAGATAAAACACAAGCTCCTCACTAATATATGGAATATATTTATTCCTTTATTGTTTTGTTTATTTCTCTGCCGTTCTTTTTAATTAGAATTGCAATTGATTTTCCATTGTCAAAAATAACTACATTCCAATCATCAGAATCTGGAATATTAAGTAGAATTAATTTTTTTTATATGGAACCCATAACAATGTTAATATTAAAATGTCATCAGTCTTGCTGAGATACATAATGAGCATGAAATGAACAGATTTTTTTTATCCCCTCCTTTTGTAGCTCCAATTTAAATTACAAATGTTCCTGATAAAATTTGCACAGACTAATTTGGATATCACAGACAATTATTTCCAGTTTGAGAAGGGAAAAAAACCACTCCAAAAGACCCACAAAAAATTTGGAGAGGACTTTTAACTGACCCTGATGAGTCTGACATGCTCCTTAACCTCGAGTCTGTCAAGAGTGGCAGTTTAAAAAAGTTGAATACTTCTCCCTTTAAAATTGCTTCTTTGGCTGGGAAGCAAATCCAGACTGAATCATTAAATCATGGAATGGTTTGGATTGGAAGGGGCCTTGAAGGTAATTTTCTTTCAACTCCTGCCATGGGCAGGGACACTTCCCCCTATCCCAGGTTACTCCAAGTCCCATCCAACCTGGTCTTGAATTTTTCCAGGTTTGGGGCATCCACAGCTTCTCTGGGCAACCTCTGCCAGGGCCTTACCACCCTCCCAGGGAAGAATTCCTTCCCATTATCCAAACTAAACCTATTCTCTCTAAGTTGGAAGCCATTACAAATAATCTCTCTCCATCTTTTCTTGTCAGCCCTCTCAGGTACTGGGAGGCCACAATTAGGTCACCCGGGAGACTTTTCTTCTCCAGGGTGAAAATTCTCTCAATCTCTCAAAATCTCCCAAATTCTCCTAATTCCCTCAACCTTTTCTCATAGGAGAGTTGCTCTGATCATCCTGGTGCCTCCTCTGGACTCTCTCCAGCAGGTCCATGTCCTTCCTGAGCTGGGATCCAGGGCTGGATGCAGCTCTGCAGGTGGGGTCTCACCTGAGAGGGGCAGAATCCCCCCCTCAGCTGCTGCCCACCCTGCTTTGGATGAACCCAGGACATTTTTGGATTTCTGGGCTCCAAGTGCAGTGGCTGGGTCATGTCCAGCCTCTCATCCACCACCCTCAAGTCCTTCTCCCCAGGCCTGCTCCATCTGCTCATCCCCAGCCTGGATTGATCCTGGGGTTTGTCCCAACTAAGGTGCGGCACCAACACTTGTTCTTCTTAAACTTTATGGAGTTCCCATGGGTGACTTCTCCAGCTTGTCCAGGTCCCTCTGGATGTCTTTGTCCTTCAGCTGTGTCACTTGGCCCTTCTAAGTGACATCTGCAGCCCTTCCCTCATCCACTGATGCAGCAGCTCCATCCTAGAAGGCCACAAGGTTGATTATATCTTCATCAATTCCTCCTCTCAGTATTCAATTTCCAGAAGAAGCTGTTCCAAGGGAGCTTAAATCCATTTCAGATTCCCCTTTGTCATGTGTTTTGTTTACCATGGAACAACAGCAGCCACAAAGTGTTAATTAGCAGTGTTTTTTGTGCTCTAAATTGACATCCTAATTCTACATTAATTAACCTCGATGTGCACACTCGGAATGCTCGGGATGAACTTTTCTGTGTTTCCTGATGGAAAAGGATGCATTTCCCACCAGGTGGCAAAAACCCCCTAGCAACGGGGTTACCTTCAGTCTGTTCGACTGAAAATGCTCTTGTCAGTACACTGATGAAGAAATGGCACTTTTCCTGTGGACATGGTTTTACCTCTGTAGAGTTCCTTATATCCATACAGATAATGCCTGAAGAACAGGGAAAAAATCAGAACAAGTGTGTAAACAACCAATATTTTCCTGCAGTATGCACAGAGCATTAAATATTGCCCACCTGTATTAATAATATTTTTAATTAAACCAGATGTTAAATTTTTTTTTCAAGGCAGGGTCTATCTTTTTACTACCTGATCATATAAACTCATTTATAAACCCTTATTATACACCCAGAACAATAAGGGCACAAATTCCTGGAATAAATAAGCTCTACTGGAAAGAGGCTTTGGGGTTATAGCCTCAGGTCATCCAAAGGATGCCATAATTAATGGAAAACTGGGAGAAGTGGGACAATTTCCTGCTGCTTCCTGCCCTTGGTGTGTTCCTCACCCACTGTAGGCTTCAGCTGGCTTTTAAAGGAAAACTGACTTGGGATCACCTGAGGTGGGATTTGCCTCATCTAACTGCAGATGTTGATAAAATGGGGGGGGGGGGGGGGGGTTCTGATTGATATTCCTGTTTCCTAAAGCATCATCATTCCCCGGAGAAAAGGAGTTTCTCCACAAAATCCCTGGCAGGAGGGTGGAGGCAGAGGAGATCAGGATCTGCTCCCAGGGAATAAGGGACAGGAGAAGGAGAAACAGCCTAAAGCTGTGCCAGGAGAGATTCAGGATGGACATCAGGAAGAATTTCTTCCTTCCTCTGTAGATCAAGAAATAACAAATCTCCTGCACAAACGTTCTCCAATTTAATATAGGCCCTGTCAGGCCAGTCCTAAATAATTATTTATAATGGACTTCTGAAAAGATCAATTTTGGCTCTTCAGTATCAAGCGTTTTCCTCCTTGTTCAGATGCCGGGGAATAAAATATAACAATCAAATTTTATACATGTCACTGAGCTTGTGGGGGGCTAAGCAAGAAGGATGGAATTGTCTGTGTGGTGACACAGGGATCGTTTAGCAAACAGTGCTCAGACAAATAGTGTGTATTTCAAGGAGGCCAAAATTCTGCAGAGCAAATAAGGCAGCTCAGTCATCCATCAGGGGTTGACTCTGTCCTACAAATTACCATATAGAGTGGATTGATTTTTTTTTTATAGGGCTTATACAAAGCAGTAACTCTGGGAAAGGCTCATGGCAGATAATCAGGCAAATATGAGCTCCTGCTTCCATGCAGGAGCCAAGAAGGACTAATGGGATTCCTTGAGGCATAAACACGGATCCTCCATTTGGCCAAGATTGTGTTAATTCTGTCACTGGTGAGATTATGGCCGTGTTACAGTGGGAAGAAGTTGATAAATTGGAGATGGTTCAGAGCAGAGTCATTAAAGCACTGGATTTGTCTTAAAATGGAATGAACAGAGCCTGCTTAGCAGAGGGAAGGTCAAGAAATTCTTTGATCACAGTCTGTAAAAATTTATATCAGTTTAGCTCTGCCAAAAAATAGTCCAGCAGCATCCCTTGGAAAGTGAAGCTGGATAAATTCAAAGAAGCAATCTGAGTCAAGCTCCTTTTTAATATTAAATACAATCAAGGGGTAGGACTTTTGTAACGGTTTTTGAGTATAATTAATCACTGCCAATTTGTAAATCAGGACAGAAAGCCTCTTAAAACTCTGTGATAATACAAACCAAGTGTTGACTTAAATAAATCTTCTGGATGTTGGACTGGCAGCAAAAAATATGTGCTGGAACACACTGAGCTCTGACTACTCTTGCAGAGAGCTTATTCTGTGTCCTGGAAGTGTAGGACAGGATCCATGGCATCAATTTTTCAGGCTTTTCTCTTCTGATCCCCAGAATAAAAGAAGATAGAGGATTTTATCCAGCGGATCAAACAATTCCTGGATGACCTGGAGACCACTGAAAGAAAGCAAAGCAAAGGGAGAATGTCCTGCTGCAGCTTCTGAGGGACTCTTGCCATCTGTAGCTATTTAAACCTCTGGAATGGTTACAGCTTCCTGCCTTCAGATCTTCAGGGCAGGTCTGTCAAGATCCATTTCAACTTTTGTTCTTTAGCTCTTCCTTTCACATCTTCCCTTGCAATACCCAAATAACTTCTGAATTATCTAATTGGATAAAATTTTCTTTGTGTTTTCTTTTTTCTCTTTTTGGCATCAGAATGAAAAAAACAGCTAAAGAATCTTCAAAATTTCAAACATGCCTCTTTTTTTTGTCCTGGCAGCCAAGAGGGAAAAGCCCAGCCTGGGATGCATCAAACTCAGTGGAACCAGCTGGGCAAAAGAGAGGATGATCCCACTGTATCCAGGGTTGGAAAGACCTCACCTTGACCACTGAATGCAATTCTGGGCCCCACGATGTAGGAAGAATGCAAATGTCCTTGAATGTGTCCAGGACAGGACAACAAAGCTGGTGGAAAGGCTGGAAGTTGTGTCCTGTGAGGAATACTGGGGATTTTGGGCTTGTCCAGTTTGGAGAGGAGGAGGCTCTCCTGAGGAGAAATGGAAAGGGAGGTGCTGAGTTCTCCTGACTGGAATCCAGGATTAATGGGAATGGTTGAAGGCACATGGGGAGGTTTAGACTGGACATCAGGAATCATTTCTTCACCAACCAAGAGGTTGGTCAGCCCTGAATTGGTCAGAGAGCTGGGCTGGGTCCTTCCCCTCTCCTCTCCAGATCCAGAGGAAGAGGCACATCAGGAGGCATCAGGAGTAAAGAGGAAGATGAAATGTTTGTTCGTAGTCTCAGCACCTCCTGCTCAAGCAGGGCTGGTGGCCTGGATCCAGTTCAACAGTCAGAATACCATGGATGTAGAAGGATCAGGATGAAAAGGCCTGGAAAATTTGTGGCCTCTCTGACCCCAGATGGGTCCTGGACCATGGTGTTTGCACTGACGATTTCCTGCTCACATTCCTCAATCTCCTTCCCTTCACCTAGGTTATATTCTGTCACATCATTTAGCTGTAGCTTCATTTACCTCTCTCACACACAAAAATCCCATAAAACCAGGTGCACTTTGTCAGCTAAAGGCCCATCCAGCTGTTCTCCTGTCTCTGAGTGCCCAAAGTCCCACTGTAAGCATGGGAAGAGTATTTCCCTAAGTACAGAGAAAGCTCAGGAGGATGTTTTTTCCCTTCAGCCCTCCACTGTTCAGTCATTTTTATCCCTGAGACTTCCAGAGATGCTCTCTGTGTCCCAGCAGCCTTTGATGGATTTATCTTCCAGGAGCTATCCATTTATTCCATGAGCTCCACTAAGCTTTTAGCATCCATCATATCCTCGGACAGATTAACTACAGTTTGAATAAAGAACCACCTGCTTTTGTTTCTTCTGATTCCTCCTGTGGTCTCTTATCATCACCCTGGAGGAAACAGAACAATTAACCCTTACCTGCTGTCTCCAAGCTACTCATGAGATTCTCCATCAAACTCAATAACTTCCAAATTGAGGGATCATTTGTTTTGTGAACTCTGCAGGCCTAGTAATGAATTTGAGCTTCCTCTGTGAAATCTTTTCCTAAGGCTTGCTGGATGGGGAGATACTGGCAGAAACTTGCCAGGAAAAATCAAGTTTGCAGAATCACAATCCAGATTGCAGTTATAAATTAATATATCTGTGTTTAAATTACACTGCAGTGACAAGCAAGTGCCTATTTACCCTCTGGAATATGTTCCACGAGTCTCTGAGGTAAAGGGTTGGCTTTTTGAAAGCTGCAGTTGGTAAAAAATAAGAGACCTGTCAGCAGCTCTGAGTCAGACTGGTGGAGCTGATCAAAGAGTTTACCAGGAAATAAAATCCTGCAATGGTTTGGGTTGGAAGGGACCTTCAGGATCCAACCCCCTGCCATGGGCAGGGACACCTCTCACTATCCCAGGTTGCTCCAAGCCCCATCCAGCCTGGCCTTGAACACTTCCAGGGGTGTGGCAGCCACAGCTT
Organism: Agelaius tricolor; assembly: GCF_023055355.1. Classification (NCBI taxonomy): domain Eukaryota; kingdom Metazoa; phylum Chordata; class Aves; order Passeriformes; family Icteridae; genus Agelaius; species Agelaius tricolor. The sequence continues at coordinate 94,484,292 of NW_027269262.1, read as the reverse complement.
TTTTTTCCAGGGCTTCACCATCATCCAAGGGAAGAATTTATTCCCAAAATTTAACCTGATATGAGTTAATATGATAACACTATTGACAGAGCATAAACATCCCACATCCCAGCTGGGACATGAGTGATAAAAATTTGCCTCTATTTAGACACTCTCCTTTATACCTCTGTTTCAAAGAGTTAAAGCACTTCGGCACTTAAGGTTTGCATTTTGGTGGCTTGCAGCCTTAAGAAAAACTTTAAAAATACTGTTTTGATGTGGGGAAGAGAAAAAACTTCTTCTTATAGATCCAGAGCTCTGGAGACTGGAGATCCTTGGAGGGGGCAAGAGATCTTGCATCCTGCCCCTGTTTCCAGACTTGTTAATTCAAACTTTCCAGTGAAGGGGCAAATCCTTTGACGAATGGTGAAGCACAGGGCTGCAATTTCCTGGTGATTTTGGGCTGCCTGTCAGCCCCTGACAAAAGGTGGCAGAGGAACCCACTGCTGTTGATGGCATGGACATGCCTCTCCCTGGCAGCACATGATGGGATGATTGTTTTCCAAACGAGGATGACTCCATAAAATCTCAGCTGCCTCCCCAGGCTGTGCCGTGGCAGAACCAGCATTGAGTGGCTGCAGCAGGGCTCCAACAAATTGTGCTCATTTCCCAACCCTCCTGGAGGGCTTGGAGCAAAGGGCAGAAGGAAAATTGATATCCTGAATGAATGAGCACAAGTGATTTGGGAAAACACTGGGATGAGGGCGGTGATTCCTCCCCCAGGACGGCAACATTTGGGTTGCTAAACACCAGGGACTCGGCCAAATGAATGTTGAGCTGTTCAAAATCACCAGCCTGGAGTTCTTGGCACCAGAGCAATATTCCAGCCTCTCCTGTTGCTAACTGGAAAATGCTAATTTGCAAAAACACAGGTTCCTTGTGCACGCACACAAACACAAACAAATGTTTTGCTTCAAATGCTTCACCATCATCAGAGCCACTTTGTTTTAAACCTCTCCCTCATGAGTTCCTCTTGTCCCAGCACCTACACAGAGCCTTAATGACCACTTGTTTCCTTCTTTCTTCGTGAACAGGGAATTTTGGTTTTTTTCCAGGCCTTCCAGATGATTGCACTGATTGACAGGTAAGCGGGTAAGAAAATTACTCCTCTCTTCTGTGTCCCACAAAATTGGAGCTTGTTTGCAGGCTTTCAGCATCACTATTTTAAAGCTTTCCTGCTCTGCATCGATCCTGTCAATCCAACATTTTCAGTGGAACAATTCCAGTCTTTTTTTTTTGTTTTTGCCTGATAGTTCTTGCAGTCGTGACAGAATCTCCTTCACATGTGGAAAAACAATAGAAAGCTGCAGATCTTTGTGGGTCTGTCCTGATTTTCTCCATGACCCCTCCCTTTCTGGGCCATTGGGATATAGAAATTCCCTACACATGATGCCCCACATGGTTCTGGGGTCCCAGCACAGGAAGGACATGGAGCTGTTGGAAAGAGTCGGGAGGAGGCACCAAGGGGATCAGAGGGGGGATCAGAGGGAAGGAGCAGCTCTGCTGTGAGGAAAGGCTGGGAAAACTGGGATTGTTCAGCCTGGAGAAGAGAAGCTGCGGGGTGACCTAACTGTGGCTTTCCAGCTCCTGAAGGAGCAACAAAAAAGATGGAGAGCGAATTTTTGAAGAAGTCTGTCGTGATGGGACAAGGGTGACGGTTTTAAACTAGAAGAATGTGGATTTAGATTAGATAATGGGAAGGAATTCTTCCTTGTGAGGGTGGTGAGGCCCTGGCAAAGGTTTCCAAGAGAAGCTGTGGATGCCCCTGGATCCCTGGAAGTGTCCAAGGCCAGGCTGGACAGGGCTTGGAGCAACCTTGGATAGTGGAAGGTGTCCCTGCCCATGGCAGGGATTGGAACTGGATGACCTTCAATTCCAATCCAAGCCATTCCATGATTTTTTGTCACACTTTTGGGAATAAATTGATGAACCAAACCACGAGATCATGAGGGGATGAAGGAGAGGAACAAGGCTGTGCTGTAACCACCAGGACCACAATTGCCCAGAGGTACAGAAGAAAGAGGAGCTATTTAAGTGCCATGGCAGGAGGTTTGTCAAATCTGGAAAATTCATATGGAAGAAGACAGAGAACAGAGACTTCTTTTTAGGAAGAGAAAACTAGAATGGCTTAAGAAAACATGCTGTTTCTTTTCTATTGGAATTTGAGATACAATGGGAGGGCAGAATTCGAAACCAGGAGATGAATATTCTTCTTTTGACATCGAATACACTAGTTTAATATTTCACTACAGTTTTTATGATGCTGGACAGCATCACAAAGCTGTAGATGCACTACCTGGAGGTCATCCCAGGAGGGAAAATTTCCTGGCAAAGATCAGCCGGCTGTTTCCACACTTCCAAGCTGCCCACCACACCAGCAGAAGCTCCCCCCAAACCTGCATTCAAAGTGTGAACCCATTTTCTTGAGCCTCAAAGTGTGAACCCATTTTCTTGAGCCTATCACATTGTAGGAGGAATTAGGCAATAACTATGGCAGGGTCTGAATTCCTCGGGTTTTCCTGGGCAGAGCCATGAGTTGGACCTGATGATCCTTGTGGGTTCCTTCCAAGTCGAGATTTCTTTGATTCTGTGATTAATGGGAGAATCAGAGGAAGAGAAATAGAGGATGAAGTGAGTGGAACACAAAAATATTTGCATTTTGGCAGAGAAGCAGCTAGAATGCAGCCCAAGGAGAAAGGACATTCAGAGCAGGGAAATCTTGCAGGGATGCTCAAGGTCATCTTGGAGTCCTCAGCTAATGCAGCCACCCTCAACATCTGAGGAGATTCTTCAGTCTCCTGCATTTTCATGGGGGAACCAAAAGATTTTAACTCTGGAGGCTGAGCACTGGAACAGGGTCATCATGGAACTGGTCACAGATTCAAGCCTGCCAGAGATCAGGAATTTTTGAGACAATGCCCTCAGGTGCATGGTGGGATTTTTGGAGTGTCCTGTGCAGCACCAGGAGCTGGACCCATGATCCTTGTGGATCCTTCCCTTCCAACAGAATATCCAGCAGGGATAATAATCTATAGTCCTACATAATTTAAAGATAATAAAAACCACAAAACATGGAGATGCTGGAGAGTGTCCAGAGAAGGACAGCAAAGTTGATGAAAGGTCTGGAGCCCAAATGTGATAAGGAACCGCTGAGGGATCTGGGAATTATCCTGCAGAACAGGAGTCTCAGGGAAGACTTTATCACTCTCTACAACTCCCCGACAGGAGGGTGGAGCCAGCTGGGCATTGGTCTCTTCTCCCAGGGAAGAAGCAACAGGACAAGAGGAAACAGCCACCAGATGAGCCACTGGAAGTTTAGATTGGATATTGGGAACAATTTCTTCCCCAAAAGGGTGGTCAGACACAGGAATATGCTGCGGTGTTGTGAGGGTCCCCAGGACAAGGCGAGAGATGAGAATTGACTCCAAGCTCTCAGAAGGCTGATTTATTATTTTTTTAATACTATATTATATTAAAAGAAAATTATATACTAAAACTATACTAAAGAAAGAGAAAGGAGACATCAGAAGGCTAGAAAGGAATGAATAATAAAAACCCGTGACAGAGAGTCCGACACACTGGCTGTGATTAGTCATTAATTAAAAACAATTTGCATGTTTGGATAAACAATCTCCAGGCCACATTCCAGAGGAGAAAAACATGGAGAATCTTCTCAGCTTCTCAGGAGAAAAATCCTGGCAAAGGGATTTTTCATAAAATGTCATGGTGACAGGAACAGGCCCCGGGCAGTGGTGCATCCCCAGAGGGATTCAAAAGCTGTGTGGATGTGGCACCTGGGGACATGGGTCAGTGGTGGCCTTGGCAGTGCTGAAAGAATGGTTGGACCCCATGATCTCAGAGGGCTTTTCCAGCTTGAACTGTTCCCTGATTCTCTGATCCTCACCCACAGCTCTCTGAGGGAGAATGATTGACAGGGAGTGAGGGCTTTGCTGGGAATTTCCAGGGCTTGGCGGGTGAACCTCCAGCTCAAAGCCAGTAATAAGCCCCAGAAACTTTGTGAGGACAATTAAGTGGGAAGATTGAGAGAGAGAGGGAGATCTAACAGACAGCCTTGGAGTGATAAAGAAATTATCCAGCTGTAACAAGCAGCCTAAGCCTCCTTAGGAGCACCGTGAAATGCAATTGTGAGATGCTGCAGGGAGAGAGAGAAAGGTGAAGGTTATTGTAGCTGAAATATTCAGACTCTCTTATTACAGTCAGCCCCCTTAATAAACTTCAGAATATGTGACTGGGACCTCTGTAGTCCACAGAATACACCTGGATAATCAGGGACAGATTTAAACCACTGAGCTTGGCCCTTCTGGCTCCTTTCTCAAGGACCTGCACTCCCAGGAACTGGGCAGAGCAAATGTGGGTGCACAGGGCTGCGTCCCAGGTGCCAGAAGTCTCCCAAACTTTTTTGGATCTGTTTCTGGATCTTTCTACCTGGGAATTCTGCAGGCAGGATGAGAGAGGAGTCCATGTGGACAAGCCCACAAGTTGGGATGAGCCAAGTGGATTCAGGGCTGCTGCTGAACATCTGGATTGACCAGTGGTGCTGCAGATGTGAAGAGGGATTTCAAAGCCTTGAGAAAGGTCCTTTCTATCATAGAATCATAGGATCATTAAGGTTGGGAAAGACCTTTAAGATAATCAAATCCAACCATCAATTTAGCACCACTACCAAGGTCACCATTACACCATGTCCCCAAAAACCCAAAATCCCCATTTGCTGAGCACATCCAGGGATGGTGATTCCACCATTCTCTGGTTGCTCCAGATTTTTTACAACCCTTCCAGGGGGAAAAAACCCCAGACCAACTCCTAATATGTGTTCTAAACTTGCTTAGAAACTTGTGACCACTTTCTCCCCCACCTTGGCAAGGGCCAAGGTAGAAAAATCATGGAATGACGCTTAAGAATAAAGAAAACTCTAATTTCAGTTCTAGTTTGGAACTGGCTGCATTTTCTAATAAAATAAATATGTGTTTCTTTCTAGTGATGTTTTCAAAGAGGTAGTATTTCCTTCTGAACACTAGCTTTTCAATGTTGAAATTTTAACTGAAAACAAACAAAAAAAATCATTCTATTTCCCTAAACAGCTCCACCAAATCTTTTAAGGACTATTAAGAGATTCAGAGTTATTGTAGCTGCTGGAGATGGAGCTGTGAAGATGCAGTTTGGGAAGAAAAAACATGAAAATCAGGCAGTTCCTAAAAGGCCTTTGAGAAGTTGTACAGATCAGTGGGAGGGTGTTTGTTCTCCTCTTCCTCCCTGAGTTCCTTCAGACGTGGAAATCTCACCCTGGGACTCACCTCCAGCCATTGTCCTCCTCCCACATGGACCAGCCTCTCCAGCTGATTGTTACTGGTTTATTTTCAAGCCCATGATAGGAATTGTAAGGCTGGGATAACAAAAATCTGGACCGAGATTTTTTTTTTTTTGCCAATCTTTTTCCTTATTCCCCTTTACAATCAACTTTCTGTGACTACAACATCCTCTAAGCAAACAAGGAGAAATTCATCCCCATCCAGATTGGCCTTGAACAATCCCAGGGAGGGGGGAGCCACAGTTTCTCTGGGAAACCCATGCCAGGGCCTCACCCCCCTCCTGGGCAAGAATTCCTTCCCAATATCCCATCTAATCCTGCCCTGTGGCAAACAACTGGAAATTCATCCCACCATAGCTCAGGTCCTTCCAGAATCTCATGTATGTCTTCACTGGGTTCACAGAGAACAAGCAGAACAGTTCATTTCGTCTACAAGTGAACTCCCAAAGCTGGGAAAAATCTGCCTGGTTTTAAGGTTGCCTTTCCTGCTTATTTCTGATTTTATGTGGAGCATGTTCCATCTGTTTATCTGAACAAAATAAGGGAGAGTGATTTGATTAGGTGAATAAAGCCTTTCAGAAGGAGAAAAAAAATCCCCACCACAATTGCCAACAGCTCTTTAATCCAGCAGAGACGTGTGACAGCATCCCAGGGTTGGAACCAAGTTAGAAAAAATCCAATATCAAACAGGACAAACATTTACAATATAGGGAGAGGTGACTGAGTTGGTAGAAAGAAAAGATTCTCAGAAGAAACAGAATGATTTTTTTTTTTTTCATGCTTTTAAATCAAGGGAGGTGCTTTCAGTCAAACTTGGCCCTGGAAGGGTCCAAGGCCAGGTTGGATGGGGCTTGGAGCACCCTGGGATAGTGGAAGGTGTTCCTGCCCATGGCAGGAGGGGTGGAATTCCATGATCCTCAAGATCCCTGCCAAGCTAAACCATGCTGGGATCCTGTGACAAACTCCCCAAACTGGACTGATGCTGCTGGATGAGGCGACAGTCCCTTATCCCATAAAATACACAGTCATAAACTCTGAGAGCTGAGTCCACCTTGGTTGAATTAACAACTATCAATTAAATGACTCATCCTAGAGAAGTGTTTAGGCTCCTTCTGTGGCTGGCAGACAGAAACAGGTGCTTCCAGCTGGTGATTTATCTCATATTAACTTGGCAGAAAAGGAACAGGGGTGAATCATCCTCTGAAGGCCTTCCCAGCTCTCCTTTGAGCACCAAGACCTCACAAACAAATGAAATTAAAGATCTCACTTGAGAGGGCAAAGTTTCATAGGGCAGATCCTTCCAAGAGACAAGGAATTAGTTTTGATATTCCAAATATCAAAATTCCAAAGTGAATATTTGCCTTCCTGTCTGAGCCTGATCCTGACTCCAGAGCTCACTCTGGCAGAGCTGTGAACGGGACACGAATAAAGGGAAAGCCAATCTCTTGGATTCCATTATTCCGAGCTGTAAAAGTCACAGAGCACTTTGGGATCATTGTGGGAACGGGAGCTTCAAGGATATGAAATCCCTGCATTTCATTATCTGGATGTCACTCACAGCACTCCAGTTAAAACTCCAAACAGGCTTTTCTCACAAACACTCATTAAACCCCGGGAAGAATAATGGATAATTGTGATCAGCGTTGGAAAGACTCAGATCTTTTCTGTGTATTTAATTACTTATGGAGCCAGAAAATGATGTTCCACTGCCTCACACTCCCTTTATGAAATGTTCCAAGGCCGTCTCAGCTGCTTCTGGTTTTCCTCTTGGGAATATCACAAGGAGTTTGTGCTGTCAGTGTATTTGCCCATAAAAACTGAATCATGGGAGAACATAAAGTCAACAACCAAACTGAGTCTGAAAGGTTTAACAACTTCCATGCTTAGTCAATAATTTGATGGCTCCCAGGGAAACCTGGGTGTAGGAACTCTGCCAAGATTTTTCAGATGGAAGATGTCTCTGCAAATATTCTTAAAATGAGAGGATCCAGCAGCGATATTGCAAAGTTTCCAGCTCAGACAAGGCTCAGGGAGTGCAGAGCAAGGGGGGGGATGTTGTGTGCTCAAGAAATCCTCTCTGTTAATGCTGTGACTCAGGTGCTGCTGAGATTTTGTGCAAACACAGGATAAACGTCAAAGGGTGATGCCCTGATAGGGCAGAGGAGCTGAGCAGGGCCAGGAATTTCTCAATGACGGCCTAAAAACCCCCCACAGAATTCTGCATACTTTTATTTTTCCAAGGTGGAAATTATTTTGTTGTGGACGTGGCCTAGGACATCTCTGGATTTGCTGTTTGCCTGCAGACAGCACCCAATGTTCTTCAGGCCTAGATGACACTTTTCCCCCATGTGCCTGATGGGATCATTTCCACCTCGACCCATGCAAGGTTTTCTGGGGCTGTGGGTTTGAAATGAGCATTATTTTTACTCTATAGAGGACAGTGTGCAGGGGTGGGCCCTATCGAGGAGTTATTGGGAAAGGATTTGGGTTGGAAGGGACCTCAATGACCATCTCATTCCACCCCTGCCATGGACAGGGACACCTTCCACTATCCCAGCTTGCTCCAAGCCCTGTCCAACCTGGACATTTCCAGGGATGGGGCAGCCACAGCTTCTCTGGGAAACCTCTTCCAGGCCCTCACCACCACCACAGCCAATAATTCCCTCCCAGTATCCCATCTGTCCCTGCCCTCTGGCAGTGGGAAGCCATTCCCTGTGTCCTGTCCCTCCATCCCTTGTCCCAGGTTCCTCTCCAGCTCTCCTGGAGCCCCTTCAGGCACTGGAAGTGGCTCTGAGGTCTTCCTGGAGCCTTCTCTTCTCCAGGCTGGACATTCCCAGCTCTCCCAGCCTGGCTCCAGAGCAGAGGGGCTCCAGCCCTTGGAGCATCTCCGTGGCCTCATTGGACTCACTCCAGGAGCTCCACATCCTTACCCTGGGGACCCTAGAGCTGGATGCAGTGCTCCAGGTGGGATCCCACAAGGAATCACTGCTGCCCTCTGTTGTTTTTTGCTGCCTTTGGGGTGTCAGGACCAGGCAGATTCTCAGCCATGTGTGGGATGGGCTTGGAAAAATCTCAATGCCCAGGACACAGCTCTGCTTATCAGCACCCTTTGTGCCAACCTTGTTACCAGTCACATTTAATGACTCAAGCTACCCTGACCAACCCTCAGTTTAATTTTGTATCCCTAAGAAAATGTGGAAAAAACTTTGGTCAGTGAGGAAACAGTGCTTGTCCACCACAGTGTGCACAGCAGTGGAAAGGTTTTGTTGGAATTCTGGCAGCACTTACTCACAGTTTGTAAGTCACGTTGTGTCGCCAGAATGCAGGAAATGGGAAAAGGCAAAACAGGACTTTTTTTTTGGAAGGAAACTTTATCAAAATCCTACAGAGCCGTGCAGGGTTTGAGATGTGGGATGAACATTCTGCCTTTCAGCCTCTCCCAGTGGCTTTGGAGCAGCCCAGGAATCCTTAATGCTAAAAATGGCCACAAAAAATGCTGTTCTTAGCCAAGGAGGTGACAGCAGCTCCTTACCCGGAGTGACAGAATTATTGGACTGAGACTTTGTGTCCCCTCGCCAAATCCCATCTCCCTTATCTCACTAATTACAGATGGAATGGAGTGGAAATGGCCCAAACCAATTTTCAATAAAAGTGACCACAATCTTTGATTGAAGTCGCTTTGTTCCTGCAGAGGGCAAGGCAGGAAACACAATCGCTGCTCCATGTTGGAGATGGATGGGGCTGTGACAACCTGGGATAGTGGAAATTGTCCCTGCCCATGGCTGAGGGTTGGAATGAGATGACCCTTAAGGTCCCTTCCAACCCAAACAACTCTGTGATTCTGTTTTTAGCCTTTAATAAAATAAATTCAATTCTTGCTAATAAATAAAGAAACAAATAAATTCTTGCTTATAAATAAAGGTTCTGAGATCTGAGACAAGCACTGAACCCTTGAGGGGGGAAAATATTCCCTCATGGTTTGAATCCCCGCTGGAATAACTTGTTAGGTTGTCTTTGAGAAAAAACCCAAACTACTGCTTTGACACTGCTCTCTCAAAACGTGTGCTGTAAAAAGTCAAGGAACTTTTTGGAAAAGTTGAACTGGTTGCAGATTTTTCATTAAAATTGCTCCTGAGAGATATTTCATATTTGGGGTCATTCCATGCTTGGGATCTAATTTCAATTTCTGGTGTCACAGGACTGCTGGATTTTGCCATGGGATGGATGTGAGGTTCCAGACCTTCTGCCACACCAATGACTGCCACACACAGAAATATTTTGGGACTGAAAAAAAGGATTTCTTGGCCTGCTCTGTCCTCGGTGTGCTGCAGGCACAGAATGTGACAAAACCAGCAAGTTCTACAATCAAGAAAGTCATTATTTAATGAATTAATACTCCATTAGTATTTTTTCAGTTCCTCTAATTTTTAAGCTCATCTCATGACTTTTGAATGTTTGTGGCTGCCCCAATTGCAGAGACCTGGTTTTGCAAACAGTTCTCCTGCGTGGGAACACACATTTCATAAGTTAATAACATTTTAACCTGAACATATATGAAAGGTGTATCCTGCTTTTAATACTTAGTTTTCCTCCCTAACTATAAAATCTGTTCTAGAGGCTTTTTCCCCATCCTTTATGACTGATTTTTACCTTTCTGTACTTCTAAAGGAGGTGGAAGATGGAGTTAATTGTTCCAGCTGGATGAGGGCAGAGGGAATGACAAGAGGACGACAAAGCTGCTTAATTGATTATTAGATAGAAAAGAGGGAAAATCCCTTGAATTCTCAGAATTCTGCTGCAGAAAATGACCTCTTGTCAAAATCCATGGCAAGATCTTATATTTCTCTTGTGCCTTGCTTCATGGCATTCATTTTCCTTGAAAATTTCCCTGCTAACTGGGCTTTCCTGGACAAAACTCATCCTTTCCCTGCTACCAAATGTGCTTTGATGTCTTTTTGATCAGGTATAGATGGGGTTTATACTTGTTTATTCCAGCCCCAGGGCATTCCTATGGATCCTTTTTAAACTCTGTCTGTTGGAGATGTAGAATTACTCAAAAATCCAGGTTGGAGGTTTTTCACCTGTGTGTCTGGAGAAAACAGCTGGAAAAGTGGAGCCAAAGTGAGCAGAATCAGGTAAGGAGGCTGCTCAGTGGTTTTTTCTGAGCAGCAGCAGCTGTATCCCTCGGGTTTCAAAGGACTGAGGTAGAAGCTGCTATAACCAGAGATTCCAGAGCTGGAAAACCTGTAAAACCTGGTGGGAGAGTCAGGACAATAAAAATAAGGAACCTGTAAACCCTCAGAACCAAACAGAAAAATAGCCTTCATCCTATAGCAGAAAGGAGTCAGAAAAACACTTTTTTTTTTCTCTTATTCTTCCATGTATCCATTTTGAAGGCTTTTTTAAAAATCTCCCTCTGCCTCAGCTTTTTACATATTTAGAAATGTGGGAGAATGAACAGTAATTCACACAGGCAGAAATTTGGGAAATTCCTAGCAATGTTTCTTGGACAATGAATAACGAGGAAGAAGCAGTTCTTGAATCTGAAATTCCTGCTGGTCCAGCTGGGTGTACCTAAAAATGCTCATCTGCCACCTGGAAAACAATGAAAATAATGCCCATTAACACACAAATATTCCATTTTTAAAAAACATTTGGGTAAGAAGGCAGCTCCTCTTCCTTTGCTTCCTCGGACAGCTGCTGGTGACATGTCTGGCTGCTGTAATCTTAGAATTATGGAATTATGGGGTGATTTGGGGTGGAAGGAACCTTAAGGATCATCTGGTTCCAGCCTATGGACAGGGACTCCTTTCACTAGCCCAGGTCACTCTGAGTCCCATCCAGCCTGGAATGACCCCCAATTAAAATGGTTCCACTACAGTGCAGCTCAATCTTCTGCTGGTCCTTCACATGATATAAAAAGTGGGTTTGGAAACAATTTAGAAGATAAACAGGGATAAATCAGCTGAATACCATCAGCATCTAAACCCCAGTGAACAAACTAGAAAACCGCAGGAAAAACAAGTGTTTTAAACAGGAGCAGGCTCAGAGTGGAGTCAAAAAAGCAATAAACCCCTTTGCCCCCAGCCCCTCAGGGTAGCTGAGGTGATGGAAGAAGGGATTTATTAGCTCCTGATAGATGCCAGCAGTGGTTTGGGGGTCAAGAGCTCATTGTACAGAACCCTTTTAACTGCAAGATGCTTTTGTTAATATTTCATGCCTAGGGGACCCCATAAAAGTGAGTAAGAATTTAGTGTTTTGTTTCAGGATGCTCTTTATGCCTCTGTATATTTTAAGACTTTGAGAAAAGAGGAAACAGTGAGCAGAGACTCAGCTCTGCTGCCAAACTGAGAATTTCTGCTTCACAAAGGAAATATCTGCACCCAGTGGTGGGAAAGATTTGAGTTATCTGGCTGCTAAAGCATTCCAGGGATAGGATATCCACAACTTCTTTGGGAATTCTCTTCTAGCGTGCCTCACCTCTCTCCTAGTGAAGATTTTCCTCCTTCTATCTAACCTAAAGTACCCTTCTCTGGAAGTGTTCAAGGTCAAATTCCTGGATCTTGGAGCAACCTGGTCTAGTGGGAGTGTCCCTGCCCATGGTAGGGGTGGGAACTGGGCGATCTTGAATGTCCCTTCCATCCCAAACCATTCCATGATTCCATGACCCCTTGGAGAATGGCCCAGAGTCCAAGTGTGCTTGTGCACCTCCTTGCTTGGACATGGAGGCAGGATGTGACCAAAACTGCAGGATTTGAGTTCTGGGAACCGTTTTATGTCCTTCATCCAGAAATAATTTTGTTGTTTGAGCACCACTTTTTTTTTTCCCCCACATGTCTTCTGCTCCCCAGCTCACTCTTTCCTACCTCTTTAATCACTTTGTTCTGCTTTTTCCTTTTCTTGTCACTTTGAGGGATTAAATTCTCTCTGCACATTCCCCTCTGCTCCTTCAGAAGTTGCCTGAGTCCTTCCCAAGAGCCAGCCCTGCCTTCCAGCAGACCTTTATCTTCCTTTCTCCCACAGATAATTTGCTGAGGGAGTTTTTATCTTCTCAGCATAATCTTCTTCTACTCCTTCCCTTTTTTTTTTTCATCTTCTCCGAGTTTTAACGATTCTCCACAGACAATCAGCCATCTGTAGATCTTACCTGTGTGGCTTCTCCTCATTTAAATGAGGATAAATGCCACTAATGAGTTTTGAAAAGAAGCAACTCCGCAGGAATGTGGAATGAGCAGGGAAAGGAGAGGCTGGGAATCTCAATTAGCCAGCACCTGGGAAATTTCTGCCACAGGGATGAGGGAGCTGGGGCACCTCAGGAGCTTCAAGAGCAGGAAAGTTCTGGATTAGAAAGGGGTGTGAGGTCCTCCTGTTGTCTCCACTGTTATGGGGCTGGGCAGCGCTGGAAAAGGGCCCAAACAACCTGGAAAAATCCTGAAATATTATTTTTAACATCCTGAGGATGTATGAGGATGTATTTACTCCTATGAATGCTCCTGATGGATTGAAATAAACAGATGCTCCATGTCCAGCAGCAAAATCCACCTGCACCAACTCCATTAAAGCTCTTCACCTGAGTTCTGAGCAGATTTTGGAGGGTTTTTGTGTCCTTTTCCACCCTTTTAGCTGCAAAGGGTAACCAAGGAGGTTAAATTGAACCTACTGACTTTACTCTTCATTTATTTTGGTTTAAACATGTGAGTGGCTGTCAGTTTAAGCCCTGAACTTTTTCTTTCTGTAGGACAAGCAGAATTTTAAGGAAATAGCCAGAAAAATCCATATTAGCATTTTATTGGGTGAATGGAGGAATTTAACCTTTGTAACTCCCAAAGTTCAACTCTTCTGCACACTTAGAACTCATCAAGTCAGCAAAAGTAGCAACAGTTGGACTGGATATGTTAGCGTTCAAAAACACACAATCACATAAGCGATTATATGCGGTGCTTTTTATTTAAGAGCTCTGGGAATGGGGATAGTTTCCACCCAAATCTGATTCCGACCATACATTCGAGGTGAACGTGTTTTATACTCTATCGTTATATAACTTTCATGTTAATTATTAAACTTATATTGTTCTATTGTACACACAGATTTCAGCTAAACATAGCTTCTCATGGTTCCCCCTTAAATTTCTAATATAGTTTCTCATGATTCTTCTTATGTTTATACAATAATTATATTTAGTTGCTAAACAATCATCACATCTAACAATTATATCATTTATCATACTGCTTACGCAGGTGCAGTGATCTGAGAAAACACAAAGCCTAACATTTTCGAAGTCTATCTTCAACATTTTCCAGGGCTCCGCTATCAGATATAAAATCACAAAATCATGGAATGGCTTGGGTTGGAAGGAGCCTGAATGATCACCTCGTTCCCGTTGCCATGGGAATGTCAAGTTAGGGAAGAGAATATTGATATCGTGAGGAGCCAACCTCAAGGTCAGATCACCTCCCCAGGCTTTTACAAACAAAAAAGGAAGCATTTAATTTCTGGAATTTGCACCCTGCTCTGACGCTGGCTCCTCACCTCATCTGAGGGAAAAATCATTGAGTCCTTAAGGTTGGAAAAGACCCTTGGAATCATCAACCATCAACCACCATGTTCAAAACTAAACCATGTCCTTAAATCCACACCTTTTTTGAGCACTTCCAGGGATGGTGACTCCACCACTTCTCTGGGCAGCTGTAATGCTTTACAACCCTTTCCATGAAAAAGATTTCCCTAATACCCAATCTAAATCTCTTCTGCCCCAACCTGAGGTCATTTTCTCTCATCCTGTCGCTCATTACTCGGAAAAAGGAAGTGATTCCCACCTGGATCCAGCCTCTTTTCAGGGGGATGCAGAGAGTGAGGCCTCCCCTCAGTCAGGATCCCATGGACAGACACCCCATGGACTTTATTCCCTTGAACTGAAAAATAATTAAAGACATCCAGGATGCTCCAGCTCTGGAGCAGCATTTTTAGCCCAGGACGAAGACTCAGGATCCAGAGTGATTTCCTGAGCAGGAAAAATCCAGTTTCTCCTTGGTCAGATTGGAAAGCACAGAGGAGCCCTCTGGAACCTCTTCCTGCTGTCCCAGGAGCCCATGGCTGGATGGAAATATTGTTTAAATTCAAACAGCAAAATGAGCGTTAATGAGTAATTAAGCAGAAACACCTGCAATGAGTGTCATTACTGCCGTTAACTGAGTGTCCTCATGGAAATTTATGGAAAATACCATCAATGGGAACGCCAGGAAAATATTTTGCAGTACAAATTCTGCTTTCTGCACCTCTCAGTGGGTTATTTGGCCTCAAGAGAACAAAGCCATTATCTGGGAATGCTTCTCCTCTTTTAGCACAACACAAAAATAACAACAGCTCCTGCAGCCTTTGATCCCTTGATTTGTTGGGAGGATTTTCCAGATGTTTCATTAATACTGATCAGGATTTCTGGCTTTTATCACTTTTTGGCTCCATTTTTTTCCTCTGCAGTGGAATGAGATTTTCATTTCTGCACCCAAATAAACTTTGCACACCTCAGAGAGGAGCCAGATCTCTCCAGATCAGATCTCTGGTTAGCAAATCTGGATCATTCCCTGTTTTAAGATCAAGAGGGTTTTGTTCCTGTTTTCTGACAGATATAAATAAAGCTTTAAATTGATTGTATCCTTATGGGTTATAGAGACATCCTCCCCACAATTCTCTCCATTTTAAAATTTTTTTTTTGGGGAATATTGGCATTAAGGTGTCCTGAATGGTTCCTATACAGGGATCAAACCTACAACATATTTTATTTTAATTTCTTTTACTATGAAAAGTAGTAAATACAACTAATATAACAAAATAGTAAATACAATGAGTAATACAACCTTGTTTAATTTATTTTACTTTGTGTAGTAAAATAAATTAAAATAAATTAAAATGGGTTGTAGGTTTGATCCCTGTATGGGTCATTTACTTAAGAGTTGGACTCAGTCCTTGTGGGTACCTTCCAGCTGAGAATATCCATGAAATCTATGAAAATAGTAATAAAATAAGATAAAGAAGTCTATTTTGTGTTTTTACAAGTGGTATAAATAAATATGTGCTTATTTAATAGGCATGTGTGTATAAATATATTTATATAGATATATATAGATATATATATATATATGCTACTGTAATTTCCGTTCACTCTTTTATGTATTTAAATTCAGCCAACTAAAATTCAACTCATAACATGATTAAAACCCAGGTTGGAATTTATGGCCTTGCTAAAACTGTTGGGATTTTTGCCACTTGTTCCAGTCCTGTCAGGAATTCCCTTCCCAAGGGCTCAGCATCATCATTAACTCATTCCTCTCCTCTTGGGATTTGCTGCCTTGTCTCAGTCCTGGGAGTTGATGCCCAGGTTGTGGAAATACCTTGCACTGTCAAAGGAATGTTTCTGGAATTTCCAAAAATGCAATAAAAATACAACAGCAACCTTGGAAATTTGCCCTTTTCTGAAATAACCAGAAAGTCCTGCCACAAGTGGGATACCCTGAGAGAACTGCAGCCCAGAATTCCAATTGTTTTGGTTTTTAATATTTTTTTTCTCTCTTTATTTGGAATTTAATCTTACTAGGACACACCAAAGGGAATTTTGCCCGTAATTACTATTACTGTGTTTTTTCCTCATTGGATAATGGATCTGGCATCTCTCTGTATGGAGCTTTTTTTTCAATTATTATTTTTCAGCATCTCTCCTGCTGAGGGTGGGGGGGGAGTGTAAACTCTCCCTACCTGATTTTATCAACTCCAAATCCTTGAAGCCTGAACACAACCTGTCAGACAGGTCATGCAAACTGAAAAACAGGATAAATCCTGGGTCAAGCTGGAAAATCCCTGTGTTGAACAAATAAATAAAAGCTATGACAACAGAAGAGCCTTCGAGGGATTTTATCTCTCATCCAGCTTTGTATTTTCAGGTTGCTTTCCACAGATAGGAAATTGCACAATGGGCACTTAACAAATGCTCATCTGAAATTCTGGAGCTAGAAATTGAAGAAAATAATAAACAATGCAAGACTCAGGATAAAATAATGGAATGCAATAAAAAAAACCCAGGAGAGATAACAAGGTTCTTACAGAATTAGGATAAAACTGGGGATTGAATCAACCTTTTCTGACTCCAAGAATTTTATTTTAAAAAATGACAAACTCTCCTTTCCTTGAGTGTGTTTTGCTGCTACGAGGTTGGATGGGGTTTGGAATAACCTGGTTTAGTGGAAGGTGTCCCTGGCCATGGCAGGGAAGTTGGAATGAGTTGATTTATAAAGCTCCTTCCAATCCAAATCATTCCAGGTTCCTCTGATTCCACCCTTAAAGCAAAAGGGTGGAAGCACAAAGCATCCCCTTGAAGGATTTTTCCTGGGATGTAGCATTCCAGAAAGTCATGGGAATTCAGAGCTCAGTTATCTCAAGTCCAGGAGGGCTGTGCTAAATGAACATCTCATCCCTGCAATATTTCCATGATCCATTCCCATTTAAAATATTCCAAGCTCTACTGTTAACCTATGAAATTTGTGTTAAGACAGGAAAGAAGTTTCCGAGCAATTTATGGCTTGATCCCCTCCCTGAAAGGCTTTTCCCCTTTTCTCCTTCCTCAAAGGCCTTTTTTTTCTTTTTGCTGGAAATTCAAATAATCACCCTGCCCTAAGAGCAGCTTTTTGCTTGAACAGGTCCTAGACAAAATCCTGACCTGGGTCTAAGAATGATCAGGCCTAAAATCCAAATGAGGACTAAGAGATGAACCCTGGAGGCAAACAGGCTGCTAATTGCCTGGTTTTAGGAAGATAATTAATTCCACTGCAGCTCACATTGGCGAAATTAGGGCAATAAATTGGATTTTGGAGGTCGTACTGACACCATAAATGACCAGGTTATATCTGATATCCACATCTGAAGCAATTATCAAATATGGTGCTCACTTGTTGGGCCTCTTTGCATGATTTGATGCTGAAAGGCTCCCTGGAATCCCAGAATATCCTCAGTTGGAAAGGTCCTACAAGGCTCAGCCAGTCCAGGTCCTGGCTTTGCAGAGGACAACCCCAAAATTTGTCTGACAGAATTGTCCAAATTCTTCCTGAACTCTGGCAGAGCTGCTGCTGGAACCACTTCCTCAGGGATACTGTACAAAGAGAGAAAGCACCACAGCAACCGAAATCTGCATTTCTGAGCACATCAGTTAAAATAATCCCAATTTGGGAAACTTTCTTCTCTGGATTTGGGATTTAAGGTGACTCAAACCAGAGTGGGAACCTGCAGCTTGTACAAAGCATTTCTGAGTGCAACGTGAATAAAAAGAGGTTTAAGGGTCAAATATTAGATTTGGTTTTCCCAGCTGAGTTTCCAAAGAATTTTATGATTTGGTTTTGCAGCCAGAACTTCTTGTAGCTCTTTTTCAGTACTCCTATTCTGTAAACAGCAGCAAACTGTAGAAAAAAGGTGCCCATCTTGTGCCATTTTAACCTGCTCCAAATTCCTTTGTTTTTATTTTTAAAGGACTTCACAGCAGCAACTTTGTGATATTTTTGCAATTAAAAAAATTAACTTTTTTTTCCTTCTAATTTATTTACTAAGGAGTTCAAAAGGTACAATTTGGGTGGTGAAAATTACCCTATGGAAGTTGCTTCCCATGCTGTGAGAGATCATCCAGTATCCAGAAATGGGATCATTCCCACAGCTGGATGATCCATGAGCCACTTTGGAAAACAGTAAAGCATTCCCTGTTTTTTTGACCCCAAGGCTTTTATTAATGGGCTGTGAAGGGAGAGACAGGGCAGGGAATGTTGATGAGGAATTACACACTGAGAGTGCTGAAGACAGGTGGAAAAATCTCCAGCACTTGCTGATTCCCTGGATTTCAGAGGTGGGCATTCCAGAGAAATGAGGGAGCTGCGCAGCAAAAATTTATTTGTTGTGCCAAGTTCCATCCAGTTTTATTTTCCTGCTGCCTGCAGATCCAGGAGGGCATTTAGCCCTGACAGGATTTTGTCCCATTGCTGGGCAAGTTGCCATTGAAAGGAATTTGGGTCCACAAACAATAAACAATAAAAAAATGGATGATTTATTGGTGTTTCTTTGGGTGTGAAGTGCCAGCCCAGCATAGCTGAGATAAATCAGGATCTGTTTCTTTCCACTGGCTGCGAAGAGTCCCTGGGAGAACCAGCCCAGCTGGAGGCCCCTACCATGAAAATCTCACATGTTAGAAAAATAAACCTCATTGTTTTGGTGATAGCAGTGGAAACATCCTCATATTACAGTGCTCAAATGATATTTATTGTCAGATAAAATGCAGGCGCCTGTTTTAGGATGTGAAGAAACAATGATTTTTATACACAGCCACCTCAAGTCCTCCTTGGCAGGCCTGCTCTCAATCCTTTAATTCGTGTTCCTCTTGACTCTGAACTTTTCTTTCTGGGAGGGATTTTGCTCCCCCGGAATCCTGAGGATCATATGGAGCATTTTTGTAAACAGACAACTGAGTAAGAAAGTGTCTTTAAGCTGCTCCTGAGCAAGAAAATTCTGGGGGGTGGCTGAGTGAAAAAAACACAGAAACTGAGGAAAATCTGGGCTGCTGGGTCAGGCTTCCTCCTTCAGACCATTTCACAATCTGCCAGTGCCTGAGAATTGCTGCCAGAGAACAATTCCTTCATCATCTGAGAAATGGGACCTACCCCAACATCTGGAAATGAGGTGGAGTATCCTCTGAGGAGGGGATTTTGGGGTCACTGCCCTGAGCTTGGGAACAGCCAGGAATTCAGTGTGGGAAGAAGCATTTCAAAAGCTGACAAGCTCAGATGGGGAGGGAATTCCTTGATTGACAACCTTTTCCTTTTTGCTTATTTTGGAGACACTTTGGAGTAACCAATATAGTGGAATATAGACTCATGGAATATCCTGGGTTGGAAGGACCCACAAGGATCATCACTGCAATCTGTAAATGTCCCATTATGGCCCAAAGGGATCATTATCCTTTAAGTGAGGCAGCTTCTCCCCTTCTCCAGCAAACCCAACCCAATATTGCTCAGTTTTGTCTGTAAATCCCCACTTCATCCCTTGGTGTGACTCCCTCTCCTCCCAGGCCAGTGCTTATCCCAGGAGTGATAAAAGCACTAATTTACGAGGAAAGGATTATGACTGAACTTCAGCCATGCGTGACTGGAGACCCAAATCAAGCCAATAATTGATTTTTCCTCCTTCCCTCCCGTCAGATCCCCATCTCTCAGCCTGGGCCTTTTGATTTATAACCCTACTATTACAAACAAGTAAGTTCCTCCAATTGCAATTTCAATAACCTATTGATTTTTTTTTCTCAACTCTTCTTCTGTGCACTGTTCATCCAGGATTCCACAGCTTCCACTTCATTCTGATATTTGTATTTCCAGCCTGATTCCTTCCTCCAGGATGAATCATCCTGCTTGACAAAGGAATTCTTCAGCTATGGAGTGGAGGTGAAAGATCAGGACGGGCAGGTTCAGGGTATGAAAGAGTTATGGGTTGTGATGGAGCTGGTTTATGTTGGATATTAGGAAAAATTACTTTGTGGAAAAGGTTGTCAGGCACTAGAACAGGCGGGACAGGTGGAGCCACGGTCTCTGGAGGGATTTAAAACTGTGGATGTGGCACTTGAGGATATGGTTGGCCTGATGGTTGGACTTGATGGTCTTAAAAGCCTTTTTCAAACTGGATTATATTTTTTGAAGAGTTGTTGCTTCCATTGAAGGAAAACTCAATTTCTCATTTTCTCCAGATTTCTCTTTTTAGGACAATCATATTACATCCATTTTTAGTTCAATGAGTTGAACCTTTTGATGACTAAAATTATTAACTCAGGAATTTATTTTCTAAATACTTCACTTAGAAAGAGTTCCACCTCTGCAAGATCTGTTTTAGCCTGCAAAACAACAACAACAAAATCCAATTATAACCCCCAAAAAATTCCAATTAACAACTCTTTTCAGTCTTATTTTTTCCTTCTTTTTATATTTTTAAATAAAATATAACAGTTAATTCTGATGCTTTTCTGGTACCATGGAGCATGAGAAAAAAAACCCCATGTACTTTACAACAATACAGGATAAAGTTTTTCTGGCAATTTTCTTTGACAATATGCCAGCCATGCCTGAAATCCTCATTTAAAGTCCTGAATGTGCCATGGAATGGACATGTTTGCTCAATATGGCCAAAGCAGCACCAAGAACATCTGATTCCCCAAATTCCAGTGCCATGAATTCCTCTTGAAAATCTTGAGCCCAGGCTTCAATTTTTTAGCTCAAGGGAGAGGCATCTACAGCAGGTCTGGCAATAAATCTAAATATTAATGGGAGAACCACAGGAACCACCTACTAAATTCTGGAAGCAGGATTTGTTGGAGCTTGTCCATGTCCTGCCCAGTAACAAAAGCTACATTTGATTATCCCCAGATTTAGCTGTTGTGATTCAGGGCTTGAATCAAAGTCAGCCCAAGTCATTTCACTCTCTCTGCTGCTCTTTGCATGAGGCCATTTATGAGCTCTTTCTGTTCTCATTCCAAACCTGAATTAATGCTCCCTATTCATGGCTGGAAAACCTTCTTAAGGGGGACGATCAGGTTGCCAAAACATTCCGAAGGGAAATGCCAACCTTGGAGATGTCTGAACATCAAAAGGCAGCCCTGGTGTGAATTTATTTTTATGGCAATTTCAAACAAAATTCTGTCCATAGGTAGTTCTTGGCAGAGACTGGATTCAGGTCCAGCTACAATTCCCATGTAATAAATGAAAAATTCAAGCTTTCCCCTGCTTTTAAAAGCCCTGCCCTTTGAATACATTGGGGAGGTTGAATTTATTGACATTTCTGCAGTGAAGATGGAAGCTGGAGATTCTGGTCATTAATATCCAAGGAACTTATGTGGTGCCTTGAGTGGCTGTGAGCTCTGGGGGAGGCTGAGGGTCTTGTGAAGGCTCTGCTTGTAGAACTTAGGTTGGAAAATTGGGGGAAGAGGAGGCTGAGGCAGGATCTGAAGTTCTCTCTTCTGACAGCAGCTCTGGGGAATTTCATTTTTCACTCTAAAATGATTTCTCCTTCTGAAAAAAAATGGAATTTCCTTTTTCACTTTCCATCTGCTTATTTGCATGAACTTTAATATTTAAAAAGGTTTAGATCAGGTCCATTGGAGGTGTCTGAAGGTGTCTCTGAGCAGTGTTGCACAGGGGAGTGAAGCAGTAGGATAATAGTTTATCCTTGGAACTGTGCAAGAATCTTGGTAACTCCTCCTTATCACTTCTATTTCCAAGACTTTATGGTCTAACACTTCAACCAAGGCAAGAAAATGATGATCTCATCCCTAACTTGTGCTTGGAAACCTGCCAGTGAATGGGAAAGCTGTGAGAAGGCAGCAGCATCTTCCAGAAGAGAGGAGAAATGCAGCTTCCAGACAGTCTGATCACAGGGAAAAGGAGATAAAAGCATGGCAAGTCCCCTCCATTGTTATTTGCATGATGGCAATCAAGGTTTTTTACAGGAGGAAAATCTTCAGGGAGGAGAATTGGGAAAGGTGGTAGAGGCTGATCCAGGGTGAAAGAGTCATGGAGTGTGGTTGGAATATCTGTGCAAGGTGATGAGAGGGTGATAAGGGACCCACGGTGCTTTATCTTCCCTCCTGCTATTCCCTGATCTTCCAGTCATGGGCAAAAAAAAGGGTTTCCACATTTCTAAGTGGTGAATGGATTGTACTGGGGTGCAACCCTGCCATCCTTGATTCCAACTTCATCCATCCTGAATCCAAATCTCATCTCACCCATTGGACTTCTTGTATTGCAAAAATAATTGTCCTTCATTTCCATTGCATTGAACCCTTCTCCACTCCCATATTTGTGAGGCAAGCTTGTCCAAAGAAACCTTCGGAGATGGAGCTGTAAGGGACAGAAACATCTGGAGAAATGACAGGAAACAGGAACTTTTTGTGCTGGATCCTGGCCCACTCCAAGCCTATGTGGTGCCATTTGTGAGGATGAGCTGGACAAGAGATGGGGCAGAGCAGGAGGAGAATGGTGGAGGTGGAAAATCATTTGAGCAATTACATGAAAAGGAATCTGTAACCTCAGTTTCAAGACTGGTTTCAGCCTGTGGAACTTCCGGCATGTCTCCAGGGCATTTAAATGAGATTTGATTATTCCTGCAGGTCATGAGGAGCTAAACAGCTCCAGAGAGTGGTTTGGACCAGAGAGGACTGAGTAAATCCTTAGGTTCCTTCAGCTGGGTAGAGAAGGAACTTATGGAGAACACAGGCCAGACCTAAATCCTTGGAGGCAAAGAAATTAATCTCCAGATCCACTTTTACTTCCCAAAACCCGTGTATGATACATTATTCTTTGAATTTTGTCACTTTCCCAGGACGTCAGCTCTTCCTGTTGCATTGTGGACCTCGGGCATTTTGTGAAAGGATTTTGTGGAAGATTTTATGGATATTTTTTTCCTTCCGCACTTCCCTATCGAACAACATTTCTCTCCAATTAAGATATAAAAGCTAAGGCTTAGTGGAAGAATCATTATTTTACCAGTTTGTGACTCATAAAATTACAACAACTGCTCTACCTCATGTCAAGGGGGGGTAATTAACCACAATTATCTACGGCACCAGGTTGGGGATTTATTCTAAGCCAGAGGTAGTGGAGCAGAGCTCAAGTGCCCACTGAACAGAGATCCTTTTTTCACAGGCCATGAAATAAAACCAAAGTTGTTTTTTATCCCCCAGCAAGCTGGGAAGATGTTCTTAATAGGGTTTTAAATATCTTTTAATTGTGGGGGTTTTATTTATTTTCTAGGAAATATGCAAAGAGGCTGCTGCAAAATGGGACAGGATCACTTTTACTGCCATCATCCCTCTTGTGGGGTGAGACGGAGAAGAATAGTCCCACCTTTAGAGCAGAATCAAGGGAGCAGGAGGTGCTGGGTGGTGGATAATCTGTGCTAGATTTTGAGGTTCTGCCTCAGCCATGAGCTGCCTTTGGCCAAGTTTTAGGAAAAAAAAATTCAAATAATTCTGTCAGCTTGGGGTCAATTCCAGGCTAAGGGAGAAAAAGGAAAAGGAGGCTCAGGGGGGACCTTCTGGCTCTGCATAACTCCCTGACAGGAGGTGGAGTCGGGTCAGGATCAGGCTCTGCTCCCAGGGAACAGGGACAGGACAAGAGGAAACAGCCTCAAGCTGTGCCAGAGGAGGTTCAGGTTGGACATCAGGAGGAATTTCTCTATGGAAAGGGTGGTCAGGCATTGGAAGGGGCTGCCCAGGGAGATGATGGAGTCCCCATCCCTGGAGGTGTCCAAGTGATGTCTGGATGAGGCGCTGAGAGCTCTGGGCTGGGTGACAGGGTGAGGATGAGTCACCTTGACTTGATGATCCTGGAGGTCTTTTCCAAGCAAAATGATTCCGTGATTCTGTGAAATTATTCCCTGTGAGGGTGGTGAGGCCCTGGCACAGGGTGCCCAGAGAAAACTGTGGCTGTCCCTGGATCCCTGGAAGTGTCCAAGGCCAGGCTGGATGGGGCTTGGAGCAACCTGGGAGAGCGGGAGTTGTCCTTGCCTATGGCAGGGGTGGAATGAGATGGTCTTGAACCCAAACCATCCCATGATTCTGTAATTCTACTGGAATGTCGTCTGGTTCTGGAGCCTCCTTTCGTGGCGTTGAAATAATTCAGAGCAGCACAAAATTCTGTCCTGCAGACAGATGAAAATGGTTCTGGCACCTTCCTTCCTTGAAAGTTTGTCATGGATGTCATTACCCTAAACCAGATGCAGAACAAACCTGTCAAATACTTGATTGCTTGATTTTATTTCCAAACAATTCTGAGAAATTCTTTTTTTCTCTTTTGATCATGAAAGAGGCCATCACAAGTTTGAGATTCAACCCACACTCCTGCCAGGAATGTTGTCTCCCAACCACTCCAGATCACTGTTGATGAACACAACTTTTAATAATGATTCATTTTCCACCCACTGCTCAAACCTTTTGCTGCCCCAAACATTAATTTATTCCTAAATTTACTGCCCTGTTCTTCTGTCTGCTCTGAAATACAACGTGCAAAATGCAGTGGTTGACTGTGATCAGTCAGAAATCCCCATTTCTGCAGGAACACAGGAGAAAAAGGATTTAATATTTGGTGGAGGGACTGTGACACACCAGCAGAGTAATTTCCATGGCCTTTGCTTTCTCTGATTTCCTGAGCGTGAAGGAAATAGTAAAAAAAAGCATTTTCTGAAACCCGCTCCAGCACACAGAGGTTACAGGAATTTATGGGCAGAACAAAATATTGCTGCTACATCCTGAGATTTTTTTTTTTAAATTACACCCCAGAAAATTTTTATTTTCTATGGATTCCCACATTCTGTATTGGCTGAAGATATAAAATACAGGCACACTTCTTAATATTTGTGAGAACATGGAGCGGTTTGTTGGAAAACCTGCTACAATCCCAGTTTGGACATCCAGGAGCATGTGAGGCACAGGTTAAGCTGAGATTAGTCAGGGTCCTGTAGCTTTTGTTTGGTGTCTGGAGGAGAGGAGGTGTCTCCATGGCATCTCATTTATCCCTGGGTGCTTTGAGTCAGGCCCAGATTGAGTCATGCCCGGATTTTTTTTTCCTTCCACTGATTTTAACAACATATTAACAGCAGCAGGGAGCTCTAGTGGGTTTAAAATCCAAAATAAGATAAAGGTAAAACACATAAAAGGTCCTAAATAGACACCAGAGTTACAAAGGTTTATAAAATTGCAATTTTTCAGGAAAAGCCTCAGTGCTTCTAATTTATATTATAAAATTGTTTCCCTTATATGAAGAGGTGCAGCTTTTCACCCCAAATGAGCTGATGAATCTTAGGAGACTGCAGGATTTTGGGAGGGTTTTCAGTTTTGCTTTTCTCAGGATCTGACATCCGAGAACTTCCTTTTCACCACTCTCTCTCTGGAGATTACTCTGCTTTAAAACTTCCCAGCTTGAAGGCTTTAAAGCTGAGTGACCTTCCTGTGACCAGTTTTCCATTCCAGTTTTAGAAATGCTCGTGTCCCTTGGTGGTGGGGATTAAGCACAACCTGCTCAGGAATTTAGAGGAAGAATTGGTAAAATCTTAAGCCAGAACCATTAAAGTTGGAAAAAGATCTCAGAGATCATCGCGTCCAACTTGTTCTCCCAGCACTGCCAAGGCCACCACTAAACCATGTCCCCAAGTGCCACATCTACACAATTTTTGACATGGTGATTCCACCACTGCCCTGGGCAGCCCCTTACAATGTTCAACAAGTCCTTCAGTGAGTAAATTTTTCCTAACACCCAATTTCAACCTCCCCTGGCACAACTTGAGGCTGTTGTCTCTTGTTCCCTGGGAGCAGAGCCTGACCCTGGCTTGGCTCCACCTTTTGTCAGGGAGTTGTGCAGAGCCAGAAGGTCCCTCCTGAATCTTCTTTTCTCCAGGATGAGCCCCTCCAGCTCCCTCAGCTGCTCCTGGTGCTCCAGACCCTTCCCCAGCTCCATTCCCTTCCCTGGACATGCTCCAGCATATTTTCCTCCATAATGAAAGGAAACACCACTCCTTCCCTGTTCCAGCAATGTCCAAACTTCTGGGAGGTTTATCCTTCTTCTGCTTTATGAAGACAGGAATCATACCTAGCAGGAATACCAGAATAATTCTTATGGATCATTGCTGCCCTGAACTGGCCCTAAGTTGCTTTGTAGAGCTTCCCCCTGTGGTTGATTAGGGAAGGTGAAAAAAACGGCAATGGATCCATGACATCCATCATGGAAAAAAGGTGGCTGCCACTCCAGCCTCTGCTCCTGAACTGAGCTGTGACTTCCAAACATTTCACCCCTCCTGGGCTTTTCCTTTGCTGCTCTCTCGCCACGCTCTGTTAAATGCTTTGAAAACTGTGATGAAAGGAACTACCTGGCTGCAGGTGCCACTGAGGATTTATGACATTGCCAAATCCAGGGGCTTTTATCCTGGTGCAGCAGCTTCACCTCCCACCCCTTCACCCCCACCCAGCAGCTGGGAGAGGAACTTCAAAAAGTACAGTTGATGTTGTAACGATGTTTTATTATTTCAATGGTATTTTATTATTTCAATGATATTTTATTATTTCATCAGCTCTCAGGGATAATAAACAGGGAAATGGGTCTGGGCTGCTCCCTGCTGGCCTCGTGTTGCTTCTGTGACATTTCTTACTTGGATGAGCTTCATCCAAGTGGAAATAGAGGTCAGGAGATATCTGCTGCCATGAGCACCACTGGCCATGGGGACATTTTGTGGTCACACATCGTATCCCACTGGTCTCCCAGGGAATTTTCTGTCTGGAATATTTCTTGGGCTAAACAAGAGCTGTCTCCTATTTTATGACCCCTCTTTTCAAGGCCAGGTTGGATGGAGCTCTGAGCAACCTGGGATGGTGGAAGGTGTCCCTGCTCATAGCAGGTGGTTGGAATTAAATGACCTTTAAGGTCCCTCCACAAACTATTCCATGTTTCTATGACCAAGAAGAGGCATATCAGGAATCTGATGAACACCTGCAGCTAGAAAACCCAGCACAGGCTATTTCATGCACTAGGAATCCAAAGAGTTAAGGGATATGGAAGAGTCTAAATGAGCAGGACTCAGCCAGAGCCCTGCAGGGGACTGACGAACAAAAAATTACTTTGCTGGAGAATATTTAATCTCCTGTTAACAGAAACGAGGCACAGATCAACTCTGTGATCATTTGTACCACCCTGGTACAGCCAATTTGATGGGTATCTCTATGATCAGTTGAGCTAGCGAGCAATTAAAGTCTAATTTGCATCTGCACATGAAATTAAAATGCTGGATGGATTAATTTTTAAAAGCAGCTCCCTCTCATTGAAGACAGCATTAATTGAGTGGATCCATGCGCAGGATGAGACTGAATTTCTCCTCACCAAGGGAGAGATGCTGCCCTGGAACTCAAGGAAATCTCTCCTTTTCTCAGCAGGTGATAAACGCTTCCAGCAGCTCTTCCAGGTGAAGATAAGGCTGTTCCATGACTTCATTCCAGTGAAACCTTTACTACCACAATATCCAGAGTTTATTGTCCACAGAAGTTCCAATTTTCAAGGCAAACTGCATTAAATAAACTGACTTGAGTGGATGTTGCAGCACAAGATTTTCTCTTTCAGCAACTTGGGCATCTCTGTCCTAAAGAGATGACAAAATTCTCCAGCAGCCCTGGGCTTGGGATGGGTGGGGTAGCCCCAGGCAAAGCCTATTTAAAGGAAAACTTGTGGATTTGTCAGGCAGGTGGGGAAAAGGCAGATTCTTTACTGTGGAAAAATATTGGGCAAGACAATTTTTTATGCGCTGCAATACCCAGTGGAGCTGTGCCCATGGAAACATAAAAACTCCATTTGCAGGGCTGTTCTGTAAAAAGAAGGGAAAAAAAAAATACATGTCAAAAGAATAGAAAGATTTTGTTACAAGCTGAGAAGGAAAAAGAAGTTTTAAAATGAAAATTCAGTT
This sequence comes from Agelaius tricolor, assembly GCF_023055355.1. Taxonomy (NCBI): domain Eukaryota; kingdom Metazoa; phylum Chordata; class Aves; order Passeriformes; family Icteridae; genus Agelaius; species Agelaius tricolor. Next base: position 94,456,418 of record NW_027269262.1, on the reverse strand, counting down.
GATCCCACCCACTTCTGAAACACTGGAGTGTTACTGATCCACAGAAATTTTCATCATTTTCTATTTTTACCCAATTTAGTTTAAGAAAAGTGTAAGGTCCTGAAGAAACTGAGCACCCTTTCTCTCCCAGAAGTTTTGTATATTAAATAAACAGTATAGGCTATTTATTTTAAATACGTATTTTTCTAAGGTTGAAACTTGTCACCACTTCCACTTTAAGGATATAATTTTTTTTCCTCTGCAAAATAAGCAGTTTGAGGCCACAGAAGTGCCTGGATGAAAGATATTCCCCCTGAGTCCACAGCTTGTTGCTACAGCGTTCCCAAAAAGTTTTCTCCTGTTTCCAAAGCCAGGTAAAACCTGGTCCTGGCTGGAGCTCTCTGAGTGCTAAGTAAAAGCAGCAGTCCTTGTTTGAAGGGTCTGGGAATGATACCTTGGAATATCCAACTCTGGGTGGTTTGGACACTGACTTGGCATTGGATATTAGGAAAAGGTTATTTACTGTTGAAATTGTTGGAATGCAAACCTCTCTGAGTTCCTCAGAGAGAGAGAGATGAATGCAGGGGTTGAATTAAAGCCTTTAGAGAAATTAAGATATATTTAGCCACATAGATATGAAGCAGAAGCGTAGGTTTAAATTTGAAGTAAGTGCAAGTGTAAGTTGTAGTTTTAAGTAAGTAGAAATACATTTTAAGTGCCTTAAGAAACTCTGTTAGCTAGTAAATGCCCTAAAGCCTGGTTTAAAGTTCAGTAGCTTAGCTACAGACATTAAAAAACACAGTAGAACTTTGCTTGCACCTCTAGAATAAATACAACTATCTGTGTAAATAGATAGAACTGTTCATGTAAATAAACATATACACATAAATTTTAAATAAGAAAACAAACTGTGTATTTGTGTAAATAGATAATAATATATATGTAGTTCTTTTAGGTAAGAACTGACACTATTTTTTTACTACTTTTGTACATTAGAATCATGTTTAGATTGGTTTAGAAAGAATGTTTAAGAATCGTGTTTTTAGCCGATTGGATGTTTTGTGAATAAAATGTTCTGTAGTGGGGTGCAAGCAACAACAACTTTTACACATTCTAGAGCAAATAGAACTATATGCTGTTTTTCATGTAAATAAACTTATACACATAAATTTTAAGTAAGAAAACAGATAGTATATTTGTGTAAATAGATAATAATATATGCATAGTTTTTTAGGTAAGAACTACTTTCATGCATTAGAATCAAGTTTAGATTGGTTTAGGAAGAATGTTTAAGAATCGCATTTTTAGCTGATTGGATGTTTTATGAATAAAATGTTCTGTAATGGGGTGAAAGCAACAACAGCCACAAGAAGAAGAAGGAACAACAACATGAAAAAAGAAAAGGAAAAGGAGAAAAAAAAGGAAAAGGAAAAGGAAAAGGAAAAGGAAAAGGAAAAGGGAAAGGAGAAAAACGGAAAAAAAAGGAAAAGGAAAAGGAAAAGGAAAAGGAAAAGGAAAAGGAAAAGGAAAAGGAAAAGGAAAAGGAAAAGGAAAAGGAAAAGGAAAAGGAAAAGGAAAAGGTGGTTTTTGCTGCTGGCCAGAAGTGTGTCCCACTCATCCCAGGCTCTGCCTTGAATGTGACAGAAACCAGCCTGACTCGCCAGTTTTTCAGCAGAGAAGAAGTCTGTGTTGAGAACCGTAAATATTTTGGTGACCCAGAAAGGTGATCCTTCCATAGAGAACTGTGTGCACATTAATTAATGTTATGGGATGGGTTTAGGGTTGCTGTCATGGTTTTAGGTCCCAAAGAAGGATCTTGGTGTCCTATGGCACCATTGAATCACTCCTGGGAAAAGCCATTTCCAGCTCCACTGGAGTCCTCCTGCCACAGAAGAGAAGGGGAAAAGAGCCCTTTGTGGCTTTCAGGTGTCTGAAGTGAAGGGTGTAACAAGAATCTTTCCGAATTCTGTGATAAAAGCAAGGAGATGTATTTTTGGCAGGCAGAAGTTGTTCTGAGAGCAGCCAGCGGAACAAATTGCAACAATCACTTGATGAAATCTTCTAAATTAAATTTCAGATTAAAAAAAACCTCATGGAAATTAAGCTGATAATCCATGCATTAAAAGCAAAGCAAATCAGGCTACTTGAGAAGCACTTTGCAAAGAGGAAATCACAGCCCCACATCTCTAAGCTGGGAGTTTTTGACACCCCGGTGCAGTGGAGCTTCAAGACCTTCAGATCACAGAGAAACTCTCTGTTCTCAGTCTTTATCAGCTGCTTCACCCCCATCTTGTCCACACAGAGATGTTCAGGAATATAAATTTATGCCAACAGAAATCAGGATAGACTCAGTTTTTGCTGTTACAGAATTTGCAGCCTGGTTGGAGTTTGCTGTGGCTGTAGTTCTGGAATCTAACGTTGATCACTGTGCTTTGTGCATCCCCCACACTTAAGGAATTTTTTTCAGGAGTTGGATTCACTGTAGAAAACTTTTCTTGTCATTTAAAGTCCTCTCACAAAGTGTCTCAGTGCCTGCAGGGCACAAGTTAATATTTTCTTCAGTTTAAATGTGTTCTGGTTGAGGCGATGACAAGAGGCTGCAGGGATGATACAGGACCTGCAGTAGTTTCAAAAAATATTAGTTCACAGAATTTCAGAGTGGTTTGGGTTGGAAAGAAAGTTCTGGATTATCTCATTCCACCCCTCTGCCATGGGCAGGGGCTCCTTTCACTAAATGGAGCTGCTCAAACTGAGCTTGAGTAGGACATAGAAAGTCAACATGCTCAAAAACATTTACCAGCTTTAAAAGTAATTTAATGAATTTCAATTTCAGATTAAAATAGAAAACCTTGAATGTTGCTGGAATTCAGCCAGAAGTTATAAGGGACTTTAAAACACAGGATCCTGACAAGCTGCCCATGATCCCTGGGCTGGAAAAGTAGGAGATATCCACCTGTTCTGTAATTCCTGAGGAGGGCTGCCCAAAATCCCTGGGATACGGGAGGGCTGGCACACAGAAGGAATGCACAGCAGTGAGGGAATGTGCCAGTGAATTTTTATGTTTGGCTTTATCTTACTGGTTCTTTCCTCAGATCAAACACATGGGCATCTTCCCATCACATTCCCACTTGGACAGGCAGCAGGATACTCTGGACCATCCCAGTTCAGAACAAACTTCAGCTAAATTTGAGTTAAGAAGCAATGGTAGCTACAGGTCCCAGATTTATCAGCACAGTCCCAGGCCAGCAGTGTCACATCATCCCCTTTGCTTCTGACATTATTTTATTCGCAGAAGGATTTGGGTTGGAAAAGAACTTTAAAATCTCCCAGTTCCAGCACCTCCATGGGCAGGGACACCTTCCACAAGCTACTCAGAGCTCCATCTAAGCTGGACTTGACCAACCAGGATATATTTTTTTTAATCTTATTTTATCTTCTCCAAGCCCTGCCAACCTCCTTACTTCCTCTTGTGTGGTGGGAATATGAGGTGGGAACAGGAAGAATCTCCCTTCATTTGGTGATTTCCAAGCTTGTAGTCACAAATGATTCCAAAGGTGACTTTTCCTCTCTCAGGAGCTTTGTTTTTCCCTCTAACCTGCCCAGGACTGCCACCTCCTAAAGACTGAGGTGCTCCATGTGTTTCCCCATTCCAGAATTCCTGAGTGAAACTGGACTTGCCAATGGAGCTGCTGGTCTTGGTCACATTTCACTTTGCATTGCTCCTTAACTATGGCTCAGTGGCCTGCTAAAATTAATTTCTTATTAATTGTTTTAAAACCGACAGGATCCTGTGCTGCTTTGGGTGAGCAATTGCCTTTCTCTGCTGGGAAATAATTTCGGCATTTCATTTGGAAAAAAGTAATTAACTGCATGGGTATGCTTAGTTGAGTAAGTCATTACAATCTCTGACTTATGCAAATGAGATTGTTCGAGTATAATTCTTACTGAGATAGCTCCACACACACATAAACTTTTAAATTGCATGGTCCAGCTGAGTATTTGTGGGCAAATAAACGATGTTAATGGGTTAATTTATAAACTCTGTTGCATAATCAATTTTCAGGGAACGGGGAGCTTGTGAGGAAGCTGGTCCCAGAGCTTCCAGGGATTTTTTGGCACATCACTGGATGTGGAACATGAGGAATCCACTGGTTCACACATCCCTGTGCTCATTTTGCAGCTGCTGCAGCATGGAACACATTTTCAGGGTCACCCTCCTCATATTCTGACTGCTTTAATTAAGAAGTTATGGTGTTGTGGAGAGAGGCGACCATGCTCATGGATTTTACTAACTGTCTTGGATTTTTTTGTTCCAACAAATTTAAACTTTCAAGTGAGTGTTGGTAATTTCTTTTTTCCTTCTTTGTCATCTCCTTACACCATGCAGCTTTTTCTCTCCTTGAATGTAATCTTAATATGCAATTTTTGCCCAGCTTAAAATAAAAAGATGGATGCAAAGGTTGAATATGGGCAAAAAAAAAAGAGTTAGGGAATTATTCCATATAATCATTAAATATCTTGTATTGGAAGGGTCCCACAAGGATCATTGAGCCCAAACTCTTGGCCCTGTATAGGACAACCCCAAGAATTACCATAAGAATTTTCCCCTAGAAAATTATTCACTTGCCTCAAATATGCTCATTTATCCTGAAATCTCTTGGGAATTTCGAGAAAAGAGTATTTTGGGGATAGACTTCTAAAAGAAGGAAACAAATGCCCTAACTTTGCTCTCCACAGCTGATGCTGTACAGACTCAGCATTAAGCCAGGCAGTCAGACAGGAAACAAAAAATTCCCAGTTGGAAGAATTCCATTTTACTACAAGGCTCTGAGTTAACCCAAGGATCTGGTATCTCTGGAGAAATCCCCGAGTTTGGAAAACCCTCTGCTAGTAGGTCAAAAGAGTTCCTGGAGGATTTGATTTATCATTCTCTGGGGTACTGATTCAGTGGGACTTAATTTTCTGCCTCCCGAGTAATCAGGAGCTCGCATCCACCTCCTCCTCTTGATTGATGAACATGACTGGGAATACAAGGAGGAACGAACCCTTGGATGGAGGAGGTGGAGAGATAGGGAGTGAGAGATTTCTCCCCAGGAGAGCCAGGCTTTGACAAGGCTGATTAACAGAGAAATGGCCAAGGAAGCACGAGGTCAGCGGCTCTGCCCAAGCTGCTGCTTCATTTTGAGAGGGGCTGCTCTGAGGCTCTTGCAGCAGCAGAGCTGTTAACAGGATATGTTTAATCCTCTCTGGCTGACAGGGAGCTGCCAAGATGCTTGGAAAGCCTTCCTGCACTCCTGGAAAGACAGGTCTGTGCAGATGCTGAAGTTGGAAAAGGAGCAGTCGGTCATTCCAAGCAGAGTAAACGGGGATTTTCAATTTGGGTTTCCTTGGAGCGTGGCACAAAATCTGCCCCAACATGTGTAGACCACAAATTATTGGATCAGAATTGATCAGAATATACGGGGTGGTATTTAAATCTCTAACAGCTCTGAATTGCTTAGGATTAGGTAAATAAAAGAGGAAAAAATAAACATGAACAGTAAAACTACTGAGTGTGACTACTGAGTTGAGGTGTCCAGCTGTAATTCCAGAAGGAATTGCATCCAGAGCCAGGTGCAAGGCTTTCTCAACAGCTGGAGCTATTCCCTAATTACTGAACTGTCCTATGGAATCCCTTTTAAATTTTTAATTTTTTTTTTTATTTGAGTGGTTAATAGTCAAATGGAGATGTGCAAAGTCTGGGTCTCTGCTCCCAGGAGAACTGAATGTTTCTTCTGGTAAAAGCATCCCAGTTTAATTAGTTGGTACCACAGAGACTCTGTTCAGTACCAGAGAATCTCCTCAGGACCATCTTTTGCTCCCAGTTGAAAATGATTTAACAAGGAAGGAGAAACAACAGCATTTCTGCATGACCTGGGTCTTGCCCCTTCTCCCACCAGTCTGAGGAGATGAGGTTTGAGGCAGGAACCAGAACAATAAGACCCTTTCTCAGCTCTGATAGAGTCAGGGCAGGTAATTCGTGCATAATTTGTTTGCTTTTTTTTTTTCTCAAACAACCCAAAAAAACACAGAAAAAATGTCAAGTCTGTTAAGCAGAATTTGTCTCAGGCAGCAGCTTTCACCTTCGTTAGTTCCTTAATGAAAGTTTTTCAACTCAGTATCAAGCAGCAAAAAAAAAAAAAAAAAAAAAAAGGCAAAAAGTTGTTTCTTTGAAACACAAATCCTGTCGCAAGGTCAAACTGAGATTGTTGCTGCTTTAATAAACACCTCAAATTGTCTCTGATTAATTCTAAGTAAATTTCGTGTGTGATAAGTGATTTTGAGCAAGTGCTGTTGACGCACGGAGCTGATGGAGATTAAGGGGAGAAAGAGATGAACAATGGGGTGAGATTAGAAACTCGTTGTCACTGGGAGCAGGACCCTGGAGTGGAAGGATGACACAATCATTTGTCATTGTGGAGGTGAGCGGAATGAACAAGGATTTTCAGGGAGATGGCCGGAGATTTGGAGCATGGCCGAGCTGCTCAGGAGGCAAAGTCAGTCCAAGCCATAAGGAAAGCAAACAGTGGGACAGCATACTAAAATAAAACCTTTTTCTGTACTGGTGGGAGTGGGAACAGCGGGGCAAAGCAGTGGGAATTTGTGGTCCAAGTGAGTCAGGGGATGTTTACAGTGGTTGGTATAAAGGGAAGATCGACTTCAGGTATGGGACTGATTTGTGGGGCTGATGCCTCAGGTTTTAGCTTTTATATTTTTCTGTATGGATTCTGTACTGATTTAGTGTGTAGTTCCGAGCTTCATATTAGGGGATGGTGAGCTCTCCTCACAGAGTTGGGAGACAAAACAGTTCCTTCTCTAGCTGGGGACCAAGGACAACGAACCCAAATCTCAGGTCCAAGAGCACAAAAAACGTGGAGTGAAGAGAGAAAAACAAGAAGGATGGGACTGCATGGGCTGGAGCTGTAATTGGACAATTAACTCCAATATGCAAATGGAGCAGAACTTATAAAAGTGAGAGATCCCATGACCTGCTGTGCATTTTGTGACCATTTCGGGTTCATCTTGGGTGTAGCCCTGTCTGGGCTTTTGTGCTGCCAAGGTGTATCCATTAAAGCCTTCTAATAAATCTCTACTTTATTCTTTAACTTTGTCCAGTCTCTGTTCTAGGTCAGCCTTCACAAGGCATCAGGACCAAGATCATAGAATCCCAGAATGGTTTGGATTGGAACGGACCTTCCAGATAATCTAATTTCAGCACCCTGCCATGGGCTTCACACCTTCCACTATCCCAGGTTGATCCAACCCCATCCAACCTGGCCTTGAACACTTCCAGGGATGAGGTATCCACAGCATTTCTGGGCAGCCTGTGCCAGGGCCTTGCCACCCTCCCAGGGAGGAATCTTGCCTAATATTCAATCTAGACCTGGTTTCTCAGTTTAAATCTATTCCCCCATGTCCTGCCTCCTTCGTGTTGTACCAGAAGTGTGTTTTAACCAGGGGAATACAAGGCAAGCAGCGATTGCACCCGTCAGGAGTTCAATGTTCTGGTTTTCTTTGGTGGCTTAGGATAACAAGCATTGCTCCCTGACCATGGCACAGGTGTTGGAATTGGATGATTTTTAAGGTTCCTTCCAAACCAAACCATTCTAGGTTTCTATGAGTTACTCATCATAGCCAAAGCCACTTGAGAGGGTGATGGAACCAGGAAACAGGTCTTAAGTAGCATAAAAGGAAAGGAGATAGATGGAGTCAGAGTGGAAACACCCCCAGGGCTGGAGGAAAGGGAGGCAAAGGGGTGCTGTGGCTTAGAATATTTAAAATAGTCCAGATAGAAACTTGGAAATGGCTCCAGGGAATGAGACTTTGCTGCCTCTCAGGTCTCGTTGTCCTAGAATTTCTTTCCAGCTCAGATGGCAGGGATTTTTTTTTCATATTCTGAGACAACAGAAATAGGTTTTTTTTTTTAATTCTATAAATTTATTTTAGTCTAATAAAATTACATAACAACATATTCCCTTCCCCCACTACTAAAGGACATTAATTGCAACAACTTATTTTTTATCAAATCTTAATTAGACCTTTACCTATTAATAGGAACACCACAGAAACTCGAATCACTCCCATTAACAGGTGAGAGATGTTTATAATGACCCTCACACTGGGTCTGGTATGAAAAATTCTTATGAAAATTTATTCCTCTCTAAAAAAGCAATGACTTATTCAAAAGATGGAGATGATTTGTGTGCAGGCAGGGAGGGGGGAGCCTCGATGAAGTTTCTGGGACTGGTACATTTGAAAATCAGTTCTTCAGGGCAACATAAATAAATACAGCAGAACCCCGAAGAAAATAAAATAACATGAATCATAAATCAAAGCAACGTAGTGGAGCTGCAGAGGACATCACAAATAGATGGGATAACAGAAGGAAATATTGGCCGTGGCATAAATAGCTCTTAATAAATCATGAACCAACAGGAGCAGGGCAGCAGCTTCCCCACTGAAGATAAGGACAGCTGGAAACATCTTGGTGGTGCTTGTGCAGGCACTGCAGACGTGGGCTGGAGATCAAGGAATGTGCTGGAGACCTCTGGAGTCCTTCTGCATTCAACAGGAATGTCGCTGGCCTGAGAGGATGTGGGATATTGAACGTGTTAATGGTTCTGGTTCAGGGATCAAGTAAAATACCCACCCAAGAGCAGAGGGGGATCAAGTAAAATACCCACCCAGAGCCCACCTCAGGCTACACCTGAGTGCTGAACAAGGTAGGAGGCAAATCCTGTGAGGAGGGAGCTGTCCTTCTCTTTATCCTTCATTAGGATACTCAGGATTCAGAATTTTGGGATAATTAGGATTTTAGGATAATCAGCTGGGAAAAATCCCCTGCCTGGGAAGCACTGGGACATTCACACATGACCTCAATGGCCCCAAGGAGCTCATCTCTGCTGATGGGCCATAATGGGCTCAACTAGGCTTATTTAATGGCAGCTGTATCTTAGAAGGTGTCAAAAATTCCCCAGGTCTTCCACGATCCACAACATTACCTCATCCCTGTACCCATGATTCCATCATCCAGTCAAAACTCCTCACCCCAGGGTGTTGCCGTTATATTACAAAGGTTCCATATTGTCATCTCCTTATTGCAAGAGTTTCATACCTCCTTGATGTTTCTCATAGGCAGCTCCTCTATGCACTGACTCTTCCTTCTTCTCATAGTAGCCAACTGATTTCAGTTCCCCCTCAACCAACCAACCCACTCTTTTATAACACTCTTCTTCTTATTGGCTACAGCTGTGGCCTGTTAAGGTCAGGCCTGCTCCTAATCTTTAATAATTAGCCCAGCTGCAACTCCTAAGGAGTAAGATTACCTTCTATACTACCTTTATTTTCTTATGTTCTATCCCCCTACACCAGGGGAGGTGCCTGGACGTTCCTACTTAAACTTGGGTGAATATAAACACAATAGATGGTGTATTCTGGGGTATTCCTGGGGATTTCTTCCCACCATTTCTCTGGGACTTCCCCCACCAGCCTGTGGATCCAATCTGTGACCATCACTTTGACCAACATTTTGACTTCTGTCCCTGGAGGTGTTGAAGAAAAGAGCAGATGTGTCACTTAGTGCCTGGTGCACAAGGTGGAGTTGGGTCATAGTTTGATGACCTCAAATGCCTTTTCCAGCCTCATTGATTCTGTGATTCTGTGATCTCTGGGGTGAATGATGGTGACATGGCCTTCAGAAGAACCCACCTGCAGAGCTGCCTCCAGCTCTGGGGTCCCCAGCACAGGAAGGACATGGAGATGTTGGGGCGAGTCCAGAGAAGGCCACCAAGGTGATCAGAGGGATGAAGTAACTACCATGAGGAAAAACTAGGAGAATTGGGATTATTCACCCTGCAGAAGAGAACTTTTGGGATTACCTAATTGTGGCCTTCTGGAATCTGAAGGGAGCCAAGAAAGATGGGGGAGAGATGATTTGAAAGGGCCTGGAGTGACAGGACAGTGACTTCAATCTGACAGAGGGCAGATTAGATATTAGGAATAAATCCTTTATGTGAGGATGGCCAGGCATTGAAACAGGCTGCTCAGAGAAATTTTGGCTGCCTCATCACAGGAAGTGCTCAAGGGAAGATTGGTTTGGACTTAGAACAACCTGAAATATCCAAATGAGAGAGGAAAAAAATGCAACATAGGACCACAGAATCATGGAATGTCCTGGGTTGGAATGGATCTTCAAGATCACCTCATTCCAAACCCCTACTATGGGCAGGGACACCTTCCCCTAGGCCATGTTGCTCCAAAACCCATCCAACCTGGTCTTAAATGCATCTGGAACAAGGTTTTAGTTCTTCATGGTGGCTCTTTTCTTGCAAGGAGGTGCTGGTGGATTTCTGTGTCCTGGATGAGGCGTGTGGTCAGACAAGCTGAGAGCACTGAGTTCTCTTCTCCTGGAGTCAGTGAGCTGTTGCGAAGATAAAATATTTGTAAAATGGAAGGAAGGGAGGAAAACAAGATCCATGTCATTTTTCAATCAGTTTAGTAGGGGAAAAAAAAAAGGAAATACAGATTAAAACTCCTGTACTCTGAATTTTATCTGCCTTTGATAGAACTGTCAGTTTCAACACAGCCTTTTTGGGTAACAAAAATGATAAGGTCAGCCATGAATTCTAGTAAAACAAACAGCAACACCAGGACTAATTGTGTTGTTTCATTTTCTCTGCTAACCTTGAGAAAAAGAGGATGTGGATTGATATGTAAATGCATTTTCAACCCTGGCTGTGGATACGGTGACACTTTAATAGAAAGCAATGCCAAAGTTACTGCTGATGAAGAGCTCCAATCGTTCCGTCTGGTTGGACCATTTAAAAGAAACACCGGCCTGTGAACAAGCTCCTGATTCCCACATTCCCTGTGGCTTATGAGCCCAAACACAAATGTAGGTTTAAATATCTGAGCCATTCACCACCCTGGCAAATCCCAGTGTTTCACTGGGGAGTTCCCAAAGAGAGGAAATAAAACCGGGCAGTCAAGGGAAAAATGGATTATGGCTGACTGGGTCACTCTTTGGGAGATGGTTTTCTCTTTTGGTTGGCACTGATAGGGAGCCCTTGAAGCCTGAAGACTCCAAATTGCAGCAGCTGCGTGAGAGTCAATGCATTTTTTAAGACAACCCTGAATATTCAGCTCAAAGCCCTAAAGTGACCATAATTTGTATTCAGAGAAGGACAACAAAGCTGGTGGAGGGTCTGGAACATAAATCCTACAAGGAGCAGCTGAGGATACTCAGATTGCTCAGTCTGGATAAAAACAGGCTCAGGGAAAACCTTATTGCCCTCCCCAGCTCCCAGCTGAAAGGAGGTGGTGGCAAGGTGGGTGTTGATGTCTTTTTCCCAGGCAACAAGAGGAATCAACCTCAGCTTGCATCAGGGGAGTTTCAGGTTTGATTTTGGAAAAATATCTTCACTGATAGAGAAGTTAAGTACTGGAAGAGGTTTCCAAGGGAAGTGATGAAGTCACCATCCCTGGAAAAGCTCAGAAATTGAGTGGACCTGGGATTTCATTATGTGATTTTGTAGGAATGATGGTGTTTGGTCAAAATTAGGACTTGATGATCCTGGAGATCTTTTCCCAACTTAATGATTCTATGATTTATTGTCACGGACATATTTTATGAAAAATCCTTTTGCCAGGATTTTTTTCTCCTGAGAAGCTGAGAGGCCTCAGAAATGAAATGTAAACAATAATTATCTGCTGCTGTGGAATGCAACAGGTGCATCTTTGGTTGGTCTCATGTGGTTGTTTTTAATTAATGGCCAATCACAGCCTGGCTGTCTCAGACTCTGTGGTCACAAGATTTCATTATCATTCAATTATTTTTTATTCCTTGCTAGCCTTCTGATGAAAACTTTTCTTCTATTCTTTTAGTATAGTTTTAATATATCATTTTCTTTTAATATAATATATGTAATAAAAAAATGAATCAGCCTTCTGAAACATGGAGTCAAGATTCTCATCTCTTCCCTCGCCCTGGGACCCCTGTGAACACCACCACAATCCTTTATTTCTTTTCTCCCTCCTTGGCAGTGAGCAGCCAGGAGGAGCTGGAATGCCCTAGCCTGACACACGGTGTGTAAATCCCACACCAGAACCTCATGCCTATAACTCCTACACTTACAGCAATAACCTCTTGTCACATCTTTCCAAGGTGCCCACATTTTTCATTTATGCATCCAAAATAACCCCTCTTTTCTGAGGTGTCATCTTTCCTGCGGTGATTAATTGCGCCTGCTTTAAAAAACCCACATTTCCCAGCGTGAATATTTTGTTAGAATCCCTCAAATTGCCTTTGGCAGTGGTTGTCTCTTCTTGTCCTCAACAACTTTTTGAAGCCGTAGGTTCCTGTGAAATACTTGCCGTGATCCACCCCAGGAATCCTCGCAGGGAATAGCACAGGGTTTAAATATAAAATCTGAATGAGCTTAGGCTGGAGGAATTATCTGTTCCAAGGTAATTTTCACCATTACCATAATGGGAATCAGAGTTAGGAAAAAAGTGTCAAAATGTTATGGTGGAAGCAGCAGCTCCGTGCCAGGCAGGGGGAGATGGTGCATCCCAGCTCCGTGTTTTTTACGGAATAGCAGTGAGGGATGCCCCAGGTGTGTGGGTGACTCTGGCACAGCTGAGCTTGGGACAGGCTGAGTGCCAGCTGGAGGCACTAAATCCTGGAGCAAACACCTCTGGAGCACAGAGAAATTCCTTTTAAAGACCTCGGTATGGCTCAGCTGCTCTGCTCGTTCTCCAAGGGTCAGGGGTTGGGTTTGCAACTGCTGAATTTATAGGAAGAGTTTTGGCTTTATGGAGTGGAATAATTTCAGGATAGGAGTTGGGCTGATGAGAACATGAGGCTGAGATAGGCGTTCAGAGGTCAGGTGAGGTTGGAGGTCCAGCCAACGTCCACTTAGGTCTGGTGAGGAAACCAATTCCTGCCTCACATCCCATCTGGACTCAGCTCTGGGCTCCCAGCACAAGAAGAACATGGAGCAGTTGGAACAAGTCCAGAGGAAGCACCAAGGTGGGATGGAGCAGCTCTGCTGTGAGGAGAGGCTGAGAGAACTGGGAATGTTCAGCCTGGAGAAGAGAAACTTTGGGGTGACCTAATTGTGGCCTTCCAGTACCTGGAGGAGCTGGACAAAAAAATGGAGAGAGATTTTTAAAAGAGCCTGGGGTGGCAGGAAAAGGGGAGTATTTTAAAAGTTATCTTTTGAACTGATAAAAGATAACTTTTGATTAGAAATTTGGAAGAAATCCTTCCCTGTGAGGGTGGTGAGGTCCTGGCACAGGTTTCCCAGAGAAGCTGTGGCTTCCCTGGAAGTGTCCAAGGCCAGGCTGGATGAGGTTGGAGCCATCTGGGATAGTGGAAGGTGTCCCTGCCCATGGCAGGGTGTGGGGATGAGCTGGCCTGGCATGTCCATTCCAACCAAAACTACTCCATAATTTTTTGAACTTCCTCACCGGAGCCAAAAACACCAGGGAGGATGGAACTGGGGATGAGATCATGACATGGTTGAGCGGAAAAACAAGGAGGGGACAACCCAGGGGTGGTTTAAGACGAGCAGGTGGCACCATTGTAGTGATTAAAGATAAAAACCTGATATAAAAAGCTCAGTCTAAAGGCCATGCACAGCTTGTGGACAGAAGGTCATGAAGGGAGTGAGGGGACAGAGGCATTACAAGGTGTGAAGGCACCTGCCAGGCAAACGCTGAACTTGGACAGATTTTACAGATACACAGCAAGACAAGAGGAAAGATAACATCTGCTGCTGTCTCTTTTTTTTTTGTTTTCGATCCAGAGACTGTCATGATGTTACAGAAATGGCTCCAGTGCCTCATGCTGTGCAAAGCAAGGGTCAGAGCACAAATTTCCTGATTTTTTTGTGCAACTCTTACCACCAGGGAACCTTGCATCTCTCAGGCTGGGGAGCTGTGTGAACAGGGAGTCTCCCTCATGGAGTGATTTTCTTGCTAAAACAGCAGTGAGGCTCTGCTCTGTGTTGTTTGGGGAGAATGTTTTTTGCACCGAAGGCAAAAAATAAAAAAAATTCCCTGCAACAGGACCCCATCAAGCCACATTTTATCCCAAGCAGCCACAGTGAGAAGCTGGGACCTGTGTGAGAATATGTGGCAGCCCAGTGCCAGCCTGTTTGCTGGGAACAGTGGGAATGTTTGCTGCTAATGTAGAAAACCAGGAGATGGAAACGTGCTCTGCTTGCTGATTTTAACAGGGAAGAATGAACACTGATCCTGAATTTTTCATAGCTTCAAATTTGCTTTTTTGTCTCCCACCACCTTTTCAGCAGTGGGGGCAGCTGTGTCCATCACCTGCCATTGCCAGCCAGGAAAAAAAATTTAAAATTAACATTTTTTTTCCAAGCAGAAGCAATGGGCAGAGGACTCTTCTCAGGGCAGGGGGCTTCAGCTCATTAAGCTCAGAAAAAGGAGAACTAAGAAAGGATATTAAAGAAGTTTTTAAAAACTATTTATTTGCCCAGAAAGGGCAGATGAGGAAAATTTTTCACCAAGTTTAAAACTTGTGGGTTCAAAGGTGCCAAATTTAGAACAAAAAGAGTTTGGTTCTTCCCAAAGCCTTATGAAACTGTGGAAGTCTTGGCTGCAGAGTTTGCAAAGCAATGGGGCAAATCCATAGAAGGAAAATAATTTTGATTTTTATAGTTTGAAGTTAAGGCCCCTGGCTCAGGATCTCTTCACACAGAGATCACTGGAATTGGGAAGAACATCCTAATGAGTATCACAAAATCAGAGACGACCCTGAGTTGGAAGGAATCCACAAGGATCATCAAGCAGTATTTAATTTATCAGGTATCCTATATATAATTTGTATATTAAGACCAGAAGGAGGAAGCTCTGATCAACCTGGTCTAGGGGAAGGTGTCCCTGCCCATGGCAGGGGTCGGAATTCATTGATTTTTAGGTCCCTTCCAAACCAAACCATTCCATGATTCTACAATTTGTTTCAAGTAATGAAACTTCCCAGGCCTGGACCTGAAAGCAGAGTTTTGTTTGCTTTGCTCTGAGTTTAGATTTTATTTCTTAATTCCACTTTAGATGTCTCATTAGCGGAGTGACATCTTCCTATTATGATCAAAAATGCAAAACTCAGATTCCCTTGTCTCCACATTGCTGTCATCCTGTCTTTTGCCATCCTGGATGGATCAGCCTGTTGTGATTTTGTTACCCTTTTATGGAAGCCATCATTACTGTTTTCCCTCTTCCTCATTCTTTTTCTCTTTAAGGCAGCAGTAAAAAAAATAAACAAAAAAAAAGGTGAAAAATTGAAAATACAAACTGTCTCTGTGACCGGGTGATTTCCTTGCTTCATTGGGAAATTTCTGCTGTGCCAGCACCTCTCCTGAATTCTCAGGATGTTCTGCTGTGCTCCTGAGAGCTGCTTTGCCCCCATCACCCCATGCATGGCTGCTTGTTTGGAAACAGCCTCATGGTTACGGAGATCCAGGATTTTTTGACTCGGCTAAGTAGCCAGGAGGGGGGGTCCGTGCTTTACAAATCAGCTCTGTCTGGGTAAAGCAGCTTCAAGCTGCGCTGTCAAATGTCTCTGTGAGCTCTGCAGGGCACAGGGAGGGGTGGGATGGGCGGCACCTCTCGGGGTCTCTCGCTGGTCAGAGTGACCCCGAGATAAGTTGGAAAGTCTCTTTTCCCAGCCCAGTGCTTGAAGAAGGAGTCAGGGCTCTTCATTTCTCGGACTCAAGGTTGTTTATTGTATCTTATCTATAAAATTCTTTCTCCTGTCCAGCCGAGGTCCACTCAGCAAGACAGTCCAAGGCACTCTGCCTGCCCCCGTGGTGGTGTTATCTTTTTATACTAAAAACTACGTGTACAATATTTACAATTACTTTCCAATATCTATCACTTATGTTAGACAGTGAGCTTCTACTCTAAATCAATCTAAAAGTGCCAACATCACCCGGAAGATGGAGGCCAAGAAGGAGAAAGGCTGGACACTCCCAGATTCCTCCATCTTGCCCCCTGAACCCCCATTTTGAAAAACCCAAAAAATCTATTTTTCACCCAGTGATAAATTCACTATCATTCTACTTAAACTTTCGTGGCTTGTAATTCTTCATACAAGGTTGGTAATTGTTTTTTCCAAGGGCTAAATCAAAGGCACAGGGGTGCCTTGGACTCTGTGCCAGGGTCCCTGAGCCCCCTGGGCAGAGCCCTCCAGGGCAGCCAGAGGAATTTCCTGGGTTTTGACAAGCACTGAGGTGGGAACTGCTTCAGTGCTGTAGGAAAAATGGAAGTGGCCTGGGGGGCGGGGAGCAGCACAGGAAAGGCAGTGGAAAGGGATTTTTGGGATGCAACAGAGCAGGTCAGATCATAGTCATTGTGCTGCCTGTGATCCTCATTTTGTATTTGGCCCAAAAATCATGGAATTGTGGAATGGTTTGAGTTAGAAAAGACTTTTCAAGGTCATCTTGTTCCAACTAAATCTGCCAGGGGACACCTTTCACAATCCCAGGTTGCTCCAAGCCCTGTCCAAGCTGGCCTTGGATACTTCCAGGCATGAGGCAGCCACAGCTTCTCTGGGAAATCTGTGCCCTCTCAGGGGAGAATTTTTTTCCTAATATCCAGTCTAAACCTACCCTTGTAGAGTCTGGTTGGATTTTCCACCCTTTTTGAGTGTAACTTTTCTTTGGACTTTAGCCTGGTGTCCATGCCTTTTGCATGGGAGTTAAATTGTCAGAGCTCCTGCTCTTCTGTTTTCCCTGAAAACCCCTTGAAATCCCTTCTTGGAACAGGAATGTTGTCTAATGTCTCCCCTGGTGTAGCTAAATTGGGATGAAAACACCATGCAAAGGCATCAATTCAATCAAGGCAGAGAATATTCCCCTGGGGGAAAAATGGGTTTCGCTTTGAATATCTGACAATTTAGTGAGAGAACAGCTCCAGCCTCATTAGGCTCCTCATTTTGTGAGATAAGGAACAGAGGGATTCAACAGCCTGCTGCTAACAGAGCCAGGCTTCTGTGCTAAAGCTGGGAAATGTCACTTTGGAGAGGATGAAAATATCACAGCAGAAGGGTTGTGCCACTTTGTAAAATACAGCCATCAACAGGAGCTGGAAGGGAACTGGGGCAATTGGGAAAATAATTAAAAATAACTCAGATATCAGGGCTCAGCCACTGGAACAGTCAGAGGAAATGAGATCTGAGCACAGGCCTGGAGAGGGTTTGGGGAGGTGTTTCCAGAAGAAATCAGGAGGCATTCCTGCTTTTCTACTGATAAGATCCCACCTGGAAGAAAAGCTCAACACTCCTGTGAGCAAAGAAAAGCCATTAAGGGAACTTCTTTTATGAGAAGAGGCCTTGGGCAGGTTAGAAAAGTGCAGGCTAAGAGGAAATTTCTTTAATACAGCTTTGAAATAACATCCAAACCCCTTGCAGCACCATTTTTCATCTTTTTTTCTTTCCTAGGCAGCGCGTGCAGAACCCCAAGATAAAGAAGGCAGGGCATCAATGTAACTGATAACATAGAATAATTAAATTCTATATATATATAATGATTCTCATAACAGAGAATAATTAAATATCCTGAATTGCAAGGGACCCACAAGGACCATGGACAATCCCAAAAATCCCACCATGTGCCAGACAGACAGTGTTGGCATAGAGGAAATAGAAGAATGAAAAAGAATAAAAATATTTTTTTTAAAAAAAGGAATACATGTGAGAAATAATAAGAACAGGAAGATCATGGAACTGTCTCCCAGCTGGAGCTGAGGGAATCAAATCTACAAGAAAAAACAAGAGCAGGTCATGAGGGATTGCTTGACTACTGAACAAGCATTTTCTGCTTGTACCAGAACTGATTTTTTTTTTTTGTTGCTGTTGGTTTGTTTTATTTTGCTTTTTCGCTCCAGCCTGGTACAAGCACTCTCACTGTCCCTGACGTCTGTTATGATCTGTTAGAGGTTGTTAAATCCAATAACCCAATATATGAGCTGCTGCTGTAGCTCCATGTCCCCAGGTGCAGCCAGCAGGAAAACCGAGCACATTTTCCAGCTGGGAGCCCCCAGTATGTTTTATTTTATATTTATATGCCCATTTATCTGCATATCCATGGCCGGTCACACAGATCAATAGAGACAGGAAACGCAAACCAATGCCATCCACAGAAATAACATCCATTTAAATGCACAGCACTCCCAGAAACATGAAAAGCTCTGATGGACCGATGCTGTTCCTCCTCTGAGATGACCAGGACTGAAATTACTCCAGGAATACTCACACACACTCCATGGCTTTTTCCAGGCTTGGATGGACTGTGCAGGAGCAACTCTTCAAACCCTCAAGTCTTCCCCCTTGCTGCCACCTGAACTTTTGAACCCTGATGCTTCAAAAGAATCATAAAATCTCCCGTCTTGGAAGAAACCTTCAAGGATCAAGTCCAACTCCTCCCCCTGCACAGGACACCCCAAATATCCCACCCTTTGCCTGGGAGCATTGTCCAAACAAGCCCTGGCAGACTTGGGGGTGTGACCATTCCCTGGGGAGCAGTTCCAGTGCCCAAACACCCTCTGGGGGAAGAATGTTTTCCTAATATCCAAATAAACCTCCCCTGGCACAGCTTGAGGCCACTTCCCCTTGTCCTTTTGTTGTTGTCTGGGAGGAGAGGCCCAACCCCTTTTTATTGGTTTCTCAAGGTTGGGACTGAAGGCACTTGAGGCAGTTGTTCATGTTCAGACTCAGGTATTTATTATTTCTTATCAGTGAAACAGCCTCACAACCACGAGTTTTGCAGCCTTTCATTAGTAAGGCACAAAATGGCTAACTATTCTCTTGTTACAAGGTCTTTTAAGACTAAGCTATCCAATTAAGAAATGACACCTAGATTATTTTCCCTTTTAACCCAATAACTGATCCCTTGAAGCCTGCAGTGCAGACTTTTCTGTCCAATTACAGAACATCACCCAAACCCATGAAGAAGGAGGAAGAAGAAGGTAAAGAAGAACAACCTGCCTCCACCCTTAAACATCTACCTTGCTTCATATTTATTTCTGTATTCTAAAACCCCAAACTCTAAGTTTTCCACCCTGTGATATTACACACTTCTAATCAAACTACACACCCATAATCCCAGTGCTATCAATCAATTTTGGAAGTCTTCTTTACAGCCTCAGGTCAATTGCAGTGTTCTCTTGTGGGTCTGTGCCTTTAAGCACAGAAAGTTTAAAATTCTCAGCATCCAGGGTTCCAACACCTTTTTCTCAACAACCCTGATATATTCACACACTGCCATTAAAACCACCTCAGAATAAGTTTCCAAAAAGTCCCCAATCCTCTTCTTTCTGCATCCCATAATGAGTGCTGTTGGTTTTATGCCTTATTAACCTACAATTAAATGGGTTTCCTGGTTGGGATGATGGTTTTGTTGTTCTCCTGAGGGACAACCAGTTCAGTTCCCTTTGAGGGGAAAATTTTCCATCTGTTTTCAGTCCCTTGACCTTCCTGGAGCCTTTGTGCTGATGGTGATGAAGGGTTAATGTCTCATGTCTTGAAGAAACAGGAGATCCAGCTCTTTTTTATACTGAAATATTCCTTGCCCTCACACATCCCTGTGGTGTCACTTCCCTCCTCGCAAAATCCACTTGGGATGAGCAGATCAAGAGGAAATGGCAAAAAAAGAGCAGAAGCCACAGTGATGGCAGGGAATAAACTTAGAATTTTAGTTTATTTCCGATTTTTGGTTTATTCCGTGGATGCCATGAAGCTGTTGGAAGCAGGTAACCCCAGGTGTTATGAGGAGTGGAGCTGGGAAATCATGAGAATTGTTCCTCACACCAACTTTAGGACTTTTAGAACCTATTTTATGTCTTACAGAGGCAGCTTTGTCTTGGAAAGGGGGCTGTGAAAGTTCCCTGAGCTACTCAACTGGAGAAACCCCCCATGGATTTGGAAGCTATTGCCATGGAAAATGAAGGAAAAGGTTGGGGTTATGGGAACAGCAAGAGCTGGACCCAAAGAGGAAAGGACAATAATTTTATTGTGTGAAAAGTCAGCTCTTATCCCGGGCTCTGTGCAGAACCAGTGCCCTCAGGTCATTCCTCACCTCCTGAGCAATCTTTTCTCTCGGTCTAAGTGGCTGCAAACCACCCAAGCTCCCTGCAGTTAGGAGGCTTTACTTAGGAGTCATCTGGGGACAAGTGCACAGGAGCTGGAAAATGTAATTATTGGAGAGATTTTGATTCAGGAGCCTATGCAAAGTTAAAAGTGCTTTGCTGGGGAAAAGGGAGAAAGAGGAACTTAAAGGTCATTTAACAACCTGTCTGATAACAGTGAAATGTTCACACTTCACACAGATTTTGGCTGGACAAACTTTCCTGATTGCATTTAATGCCACCAGCTCTGAAAAACTGAAATCTCCTGTACTTAGATGCCTCCAATTCTTTTTCATACAAGTGCTGAAGCGATGAATATTTTCACATTTAAAAAAATGCAGCAGCTGATTGAACGTGAAGGGAACTGTTCCCAAAATGAAACTGTAGCAGTTGGGCTGGAGAATATTTCCCATAGCCAAAAGCACTCTGGAAAGGTTATTATTACATAATGATGGAGATGTCAAAATTAAAGCAGGAACAAGGCCAGGATAATTAGGATTCAGCTCACCCAGATTTTGCTGTCTGAAGGGAAGACTTCCAGTCAAATTCCAGTCAAAACTACCAAGCTAGGAGGGGTTGATATGAATAAAATCATGGATTTATGGCCTCACAAATCCATTTGGAAGCTTTGGAGATGCTCTGGGGAATTGCAGATGGCTTCCAGCCACGGATTCAGAAGGACACAGGTGAGCTCTGTGTCTCATGGATACCCTTAGACACCACAATGTGGAAAGAGGTTTTACAGCGACTTCTGTGAGCCAGAGAGGTGCTTAAGAGGATCATGTTTACCCCTGGAAGAATTTTCTACCAAGGTCATTGACATAGAAACCAAGAAAGAAAGAAGGATAAAGAAGAGAAACCTGCAACTGCCTATTCCAATAAGCACCTGGTTTGTCTCTCGTGACCAATGAGTAAAGTGTGAACTTATGAGTTTTGTAAGAATGTAAAATGCATGCTTTTTATTCTTTTGTAGAAATAAAAGCCAGGCATGATATAATAAAAACAGTTTGAAGCCTTCTGGAAATGGAGTGTGTTGCTTTGTATTGTCTCCACTACATCTCAACTACGACACCACAAAATCCCAAAGTGTGGGGGAGAGTCAAGCCCAGATTTTGCTCCACAGGGATGCGTCCACCTCAACTCCTGGGAAAGGTGGGCACCTTTTCATAGGAACTGGGGCTCTGGCCCCTCTGTGGGAGAAGGATGAGGTTGTTCCAAGCATCTTATCCCACAGCAGATGTTTGTTTGCGTCCCCCTTACTGTTATTTAACTTCCTTTCCTCTTTATCTCCCTTTCCTTCTATTGCCATCTAAGACTTCTCAGATTCTGGTATTTCTGGTAATCTGGTACTTTCAAACACGTCTCTAGCTCTGGAAGAATGTGAGTAACTCCAGGTTTCCGGTCCTGTGTGGATGTGTTTAATATCCCAGAGCATCCCAAATGCCACAAAACATCTTTTGTGAGCAACTGAGTGGAGCCCTCAGCATGTGCTCATTGCCCTCAAAATATGATAAATGTTTGTATCATGTTCCGGAAATAATTGTGGAGTTTGGGATTTCCCTCTGTGTGACTTTGGAAAAAGTGGCTTTGAATTCAATATTTGTATTTTTAAAAACACCCAATGTCTAGCTTTGATTTTTTTATTGATTTTTATTGTGGATTTTTATTTTTTCCTCCTATTGGTTATAATTAAGTCACCCAAAAAAACCCAGCTTGTCTTTTTTCCAACAGAAATTCCAAAACTTTGAAATGGAAATTTATTTGTTTTTCCATAAAATCTGTGGAAAATAAACCACATCTTTGTGTAAGCTCAAGACTGGTTTGTTTGCTTGTTTGTTTTCTCTTCCATGAGCTTTATGCATTCCAATTTATCAGTGCAGGGTCACATGAAAGTCGTTTTCTTTTCCTTTTTTTTTTTTTTCTTTTTATCCCTTCAAATAAATGATGGAAAGGCAGCATGGAAAGCGCTGTGTAAAAGACACTCTCTGATATCATTAACATGTGAAAAGAACTTGTCAAGGATAAAGTAATGCCAGTTCTTCCCTCATGACTGCAAACATTTCCTCTCTGTACCTCTGTTTTTCCCAAGTATTCCTCGGCAGGGCTGTTCCCTGTGCTGAAGTTGCCATTTCCAACAAAGCAGATGATTTATCACTTTTATACCTACATTGATTCCCGTGTCAAACTGGACAAAGATGCATCTGAAGCAAAAATGATTGAAGAGCGAGGGAAATTGATTTATGGAATATTGATATATGGAAGAGCCCTAGTGTTTTGCACTTTGGAAGAGCATTGGGAATTTTTAGAGGAGTGTGGTCAAACCGGCCGGAGGCAACAGGGAGTGAAGACCTTCACTGGGGTGAGATGAACTTCAGTTATTTTTTGGGTGAAATCCTTGGTTCAGGCACTGTTGATCATCCCTGGGAAAACACAGATTTGCAGACCTTGAACAACGTGGAACCATGGGTTGGTTTTGGTTGGAAGAAACCTGAAGGATCATCCTATTCCAGCCCCCTGCCATGGACAGGGACACCTCCCACTATCCCAGGTTGCTCCAAGCCCCGTCCAACCTGGCCTTGGACAATTCCAGAAATGAGACAGCCACAGCTTCTCTGGGCAACCTGTGCCAGGGCCTCATCACCCTCTCAGGGAAGGGTTTCTTCCTTGTGTCCAATCTAAATTTACCCTCTTTTAATTTAAAACCATTTTGTAGAAATTCTTCTGGAGGATTTTTAAGCTTGTGGTTAATTGCAGGTTAAACAGATGTTTTTACCACAAAATTTGGAGTTGACACAACATAAGGTTGGAGAGCAATGGGCAAAATCCAGCTGTGCTTTGTCCCTGAGCAACTGGTGGTTGCTGCTGGTGGAATTCCAGAAAGGAGAAATGAGATGGAATTCTCTGGACTTTTTGTTTGAGACGGAAAATTTCCACATGGCCTTACTTTGGATGGGCTTGGTGGAAAGAAATCCCCATCCTGTGAATTATTTACGTCACTCCTCACGTCATCATCAGAGGGGATGATGTCATCAGACATCACCCCTTATCCCCGGCAAAGGCTTCTCTGGGAAAAGGGTCCAGAAATGCTGCAATTCTATGAATGGAATGGTCTGTGTGGAATGAGACCTTGAAGATCATCCAGTTCCAACCCCAGGGAAATCTTCCACCATCCCAGGTTGCTCCAAGCCCCATCCAACCTGTCCTTAAACATTTCCAGGGATGGAAGAGCCACAGCTCCTCTGGGCAAACTCTACCAGGACCTCACTACCCTCACAGGGAATAATTTCTTCCTAATATCCCACCTAACCTTTCTCTCTTTGAATTTGAAGCCATTCCCCTTTTTCCTGTTGCTCCAGGCTCTTGGGATACATGGATGTGATCCCAAAGAGGGAAACTGAGGCATGAAGGAATAGGTTCACTGCTGTGACTTGGTCTGTGGGGTAGAAGTGAAACCTCAAATCTGTCCTTTGTGTGCTAAGAACCACCCTCTTCTCATCTACAGGTGAGAAGTAATTTGAATTTCAGCATTTACTCTGCTTTAATAAAAATGAGAAAACTGAATCCTTGAAGAGATCTATTTCCATTGATGAAAAAATTAGAGATTAAAATGTTCAGAAGAGATTAAAGATCCCTGAGCTCCTGTGGAGAAATTCTGTATTCTTCATTAAGCCCTCATGGATTTCAGGGAAGAAGGCAAAGGAGGGATTATGGGAAGGCATGGAGATCCCTCTGGTTTGTGAGGGGAAGGAGAACACGGAGATAAGAGTGTCTTATCTTGTGTTTCATAGCTGTGTTAGTCTCTGCTGAAGGATTAGGATCTGTAACATCCAGGTGCTGGATAAGTGGGGTTCTCCCTCAGGTGAAGGTGTCTGAAAGGTGCCTGAGGGTGTCTGAAACATCTGTACAGGGCTCAGAGGGGGACAGGGAGACCCACAACCCTCTGGAATGGTATTGGGATGCTGGGAATCCTCCAGGGATATCGCTGAGAGCTCAAAATACAATCATAGAATCATAAAATATCCTGGCTTGGAAGAGGCCCACAAGGATCATCAAGTGCAGCTCCTGGCCCTGCACAGGACAAACCCAAAAATCACTTCTTGAACTTCTTGACCTGAGCAGAAAGTTCTCCTCTCCCTCATAGCTCCTCTGGATTTGCATTGTCTTTGCTTATCTTTGTTCTGCAAAATAAAAATGTCATTTATTATTATAAAATCCACATTATTTGTAACAGTGCAGTGTTCTCTGCTGTGACATTCAGACCAGGAAGGTCCAAAAACCCCAAAACCCACATTTCTCACCTCAGTCATCACAGGCCTCTATGACAATTATAAGGAATGCTGCATTTCCAGGTGCTGGAGCTGGGAGAAAGGATTCTTTCTGATCAAATTTCATTTAAACCCAGAAAGTTATAAAATGGGAAGAGCTCTGGGATGGCTGTTGAACACTCAGCCCAAGCAGCCTGGATTCCTTGGAGCAGGCATGCACAGCCTGGTGTTTGATGCTGTGCTCGATGCTTCCATTTCTATCCAAGAGGCAGAAAGAAAAATGGAATCAATAAAATAAAATAAAATAAAATAAAATAAAATAAAATAAAATAAAACTGAACAATTTATTGACTCAGTTGTCAGTGTGAAGGGTTCATGGTGGGATCCTTGAGGTGCCCTGTGCAGGACCAGGAGCTGGGCTTGATGATCCTTGTGGGTCCCTTCCAACTCAAGATATTCCATGGTTTTTAAACATCCCAGGCACCTATTTGACATAATCAAGAGGGGACAAGACAACATCCACGCTGAGAACTCCAGTTGCTGTTAATTCCTGTTTTCAGCAGACCTGGCCTCTGGCACTCACTCCAGCCTTTGTCATCCCTTCAATCTTATTTTCTTTAGCTTAAGTAAATTCCTATTTTCCACGTCCCACTGCCCAAACCCCATGAAGTTTGCTGTGTCCTATTAATTTGGATTGTCACTAGAAAGCAGCACTTGTATTTTACACTGTTTTTCTGTGCTGGAAATAACAGATTTTTCAAAAACAAACAGCAAAACAGTGTCATTTTCTATTTTTTCTCCCAAAGCTGATGGAAAGCAAGGGGGTGCCTCTCTTTGTCTCATCATGAGGATGCAAACACAGCCAAGAGATGAGCTGAGCTTAGATCAGGCCCTTGGTGAGCCGGGCTTACTCAAGCAGAGCATTTGTAACACATTTAACAGCAATAGAAACCATGAGTCCTGCAGCAATGCTGGATTAGCAGGGACCTGGAACAAGATATTAATTATTTAGAGCTACATCTGGAGAAACTGAGTCCTTTACCCTCTGGGACCACCCTCCCCTCTCTCTCAACCTGCCATCAATTTATTCCTGAGATTAATTCAGAGCATGTTTCTCCTTCCCCAACAGTGCTTTAAACTGAGGGAAAGCACATTGCTGTAAGCAGTGGAATTAAATTTGCCATACAGAGATGTGACTAAGAGATGAAATAGGCTCAGCTATGTCTAAAAATTGATATAAACCCTGAAGTTTTGAGATTATTATGTCTGTGGAAAACCAAAAATCACTAGGATACTTTCTGAAAAAGGTTTATTACTGCTTTGGACTAATCTCCTTTAAATTTTTCCTGTATTTATTTATTCTTTCCTTCCCATCCTGTCACTGGACCCCATGAGAAGAGCTCAGCACTTCTTGGGATCAATGACAGCCCAAAACTATCTTGGGTTTGGGCTGTCACTGATGCCAAGATCTGGTTTGGGCTTGATATGATTTTGGCCTTTTTTTTTATGTAAAAGGATATGGTTTTGGGGTTTTTTTTAAGTAAAAGTGTCACAGTGAAGATTAAATTCTGCCCCAAGTCTTCAGTCCCCATTCCAGCTCCAGGGAGAGACTTCAGACTGCTTTGATGAATCTGGGCTTGCTCCCTTCAAACTCATTATTTCCACAGTCATCTACTAATCCTAATTTTAAGGCACTTTTTAGTCCTTTAACTGGTAAACCCTTGGGAAAAAATAGCTTATTTTGTACCCTTGATAGGATTAAATTCAGAATCTTGTCTTGTAAGTGAGGAACACCAAACCTTCCAGCCCCTAGAGCTCTCTGACCTGCAATTGTGGCTACAAATCTCCAAACCTTGTGCCTCCCACATCTCCTGGGCTCTGTTATCCCGAGTTTTCCTGCACAAAATCTGGGCCTGTGGGAGCTGGTGGCTGAATTAGGGTTTCTTCAGCGTCCTCGTCTGCAGGAGCATCTGGCAGTGGTTTCTCTTTGCACATGGCTTGTCGCCTGAATGAGATTTATTGTGATTTATGTAAACACAGCAGGCAGAGGCTTCGCCAGCTACACAGGGAAACGGCTCATCAGCTTTGTTCCAGGAAAACAGACCCAGGGGAGGAGGCCTGGAATCTCCTCACTTCCAGCTTTAAGGCTTGCGAACAATTCCGGCCAGAGAGAGGCAGCACCTGTACCAGGCAAAACCCAATTTGGCAGAAAGTTGGGTTGCCAGAGCCAGAGCATGGCTGGTGAATGGGGAGCAGCCAACACATCCATCTGGAGCAGATGGGGAGGATGGATTTGGGATTAATGGACTGGACTTGGATGCACAAGCCTGGGTTGTGTCTAGAGAGGGATTAATATTTAGCTCATCCCTCCTTGGGGCTGAAGGATGCACTTGAGGTGTCTCCGTGTGGGTTTTGGTGCCACAATTCTGGTTTTAAGCGAATTGTTTTGTTCCTGAGGGTCTCGGTTTGCCCATCAGTTCCACATCAAGGAACAGGGGCGGCTCCCAAATCCAGGGAATTCTGAGATTCCTAGAAACTTCCATGGACTGAAATCTTAAACCAAGAAGAACTATTAGGGGATAACACAATACTCCAAATTTTTCAATCAAGGATCACAATCAAAAGAAAAGAAAACAAAAGGGAAATTAAAGTGGAGATGATACTGATCTGCAGGAAATAACTCCATGCATCATCATTCCCTCCTCCCCCTCTTCCCTCCCCTGCTACAGCTGCAGCCATGGAGATTTATGGATGCACACATTCTAATTTGCTTTATGTTTTGTCTGGAGGAAGACACAGCTGTACAGAGCTACTTTGTCAGGAAAATGTCACATTGCACTTAATTGCCTGATAAAGAATGACAAGTCAGAAACAATATCATTATCGTGTTTAACTTCTACTTTTTTCCCCCCAATATATAATTTAAATTTCATAAAGTTTAGGTTGGAAGGGAAGAAAGTTGTTGTGAAATTCTCAGTAATGATTTTCCACCTGAAAAACCATGCAGTGAAATGCTGTCATCTCCTCACAATTTCCCTTCGCATTTTAGGGTAATAATCAGTGTTGACTCCTTTCTTACTGAAACATCTGCTTTGTGCTTCCATGGGTGAGTTGAAAAACACATAGAAATTAATTTGGGCAGCAATTAATTGATTTATGGGTTTAGCAAATGGAGCTAAACTCTCCTGGAGCCCCTCAGTTTGGGAGCTGCGGGTGTTCAGCCTGGAAAAGGTTCCAGGGAGGCCTCAGAGCCTCTTCCAGTGCCTGAAGGGGCTCCAGGAGAGCTGGAGAGGGAATTTGGGTAAGGGATGGAGTGATAGGAAACAGGGAATGGCTTTAAGATGAAAGAGAGAAGGTTTAGATGGGATTTGGGAAGAATTCTTACCTGTGAGGGTGGTGAGGTTCTGGCACAAATTGCCCAGACAGGTTGTGGAGTCCCCATCCCTGGAAGTGTCCAAGGCCAGGTTGGATGGGGCTTGGAGCAACCTGGGATAGTGGAAGGTGTCCCTGCCCATGGCAGGGGGTGGAATTCCATGATCCTTAAGGTCCCTTCCAACCCAAACCACTCTGGATTTCATTCCATGATTTCTGGAGCCAGGAGGCAGCGCTGGGTGTGACCTTGGTTTGGGTCAGCACCTGAAATCTCTGGGAAAGGAATGAGGACTTTCAACAAAATCCCTGTCTGGGAACAGTCCTTTAGAAAGGGGGGAAAGAGGAGCCAAGAAAAGCCCCACATAATCTCCATTTAATTCTTTGTGGAGTTCCCCCATGAAATAACACCCTGTTTTTCAGCTGTGTTGCCATCAAAATATGTAGATTCAAATTAGGGGATTTCAGGGCTCAACAGAACCATCTCCTGACACCTCTCATGCCAGCGATGGTCAGGTTTGTACCTGTGACCATCCTTCTGCTTCAGCCCATGGATTTAAAACAGCTTGGTTTGGGACAAAATTAAACACAATTTTCCAAGCTCACAATCATCCTTGGATCAAAAAAAAAAACCAAAAAAACACAACTTAAAATTTCTGGAAGAATATTTCAATATTTTAGGAACTTAAAGGAATCTGTTGCTCCTTTTTCAGCTCTTGGTGTCTGCATAGAATCTCTGTTGTATTTTGTAGGATATTGGGTAGAGGAATCTGAATCTCTCTGGCTGCTGGGAGAGATGTCCTGGGAAATGGTGACTTTGTGCCTGTCATTTTTATACTTTTCCTCTTGATTCTGTGATTCTGGGAAGGAGGAGATGTATAATATTTGCCTTGAGCGACCTGCAGAAAATAACCTCAGGTTTGGGAGCCATTCCTGAAGAACCTCTTGGGATATTTTTTGCTGTTTCCAATAGTTTCTATTTTCCATGGGCAGATACCTGAAATCTGTGTTTTAGATGGGTTTTAATCTATTTTTTTTACCCATTAGTCACAACATGAGTGTGAGAAGTCACTTGTTCACAAAGGTTAGAGGGGATTGTTTGGGAAAAATACTTAGGTAAAATCCCCTGGATAATGGGTTGGAACATTTTATTCAGCCATGGGAATAACAGTCAAGGGAAATGCCTGTGGGAAATAACAGGAATACATAATAGCTGACATTTCCATTGCTGCAGGAATTGTTCACAATTACTAAACAACTCCATTAGTTTTCCTAAGGAAATTGTTCTTTCTTGAAGCTGCAGATTAACACCTTTGTATGCAGGCTTTCCACATGTCCATGGAAATTTATTTTGCAGGATGCTGTGGCAGGAACCAAACCACGCTTTGGTCTTTTAGATTCACTGCAGGATAATTTTTGAAAGAGCCAAACTGGAATAAAACCACTTACTGTGGGTCTTGTTAATGGTGCAGCCATGAAAATGTGGGCTTGGAGAATCTGTTTCACAACCTGCAGAGCTCTAACCACAGGTTAAGAATATTTTGTGGGAAAAGATGGATATTTTAACTTCCATCCCAGCACATTGTAACTATAGAACTTTGCTGAGCTTCATTTCTCTGCCTGGAGTAATGGAATGGTTTTCAGTCTCAATTTTTAGTGCTGAAAATAAAGATAAACCTATTTATCTTTTTTGTTGTTGTTGTTGTTGTTTATTAATAGAAGAGAAGTTGCTCTTTTCTGAAGTTAATGGTAGCAGCCAATGAGAAAATGAAAATATTTCCCTGTTTCAGAAGTTTGTGGAATTATTGAGGGTTTTTTCTTCTCTGTTTTTCTCAGGAGTTCAGGAGTGGGAGGCTGCCCTGACTGAAGCATCCAGCATTTATGGCTGTATTTTTAAATCTGGATTTCGGGGCATTATGAGTTGGAGCCCTTTCCTTCTTTCCCCTTTGACAAATGTGAATTACCACAAGGAGATTCAGTCTCCACAGTGGCTCCTGAAAAACTTTTCCTCAATCCTTACAAACCCAGTTTTGTTGGGTTAATTGGACCAAGGATGAAGAACTTGCACCTCCCACAATCTGGGCACTGGATTATTTTTTGTTTCTCCTCCTTCCTGAAGAAGATTCTCCCTTAGATCTCCTTTCTTTTGTCTTTGTGACATCAAAGGTGGGTCACACCAGCCCCTCCAAAGAGGCTGCTCTCCATTCCTTGGAAAACTGCTCCAGTTGCCTCTGTCTCACACATTTTGGGCTCTGGATCCCAAAAGGACAAAGATGCCTCTCCAAAAGTCTTGTCTCTGTTGCCACATCTGCCCATTTTCCATTCATTCTCCAGCTATTTACTGTTGAATATTCCTGGAAGCAGGAGCTCCGATATTATTCAGAACCAAGTTGCAACCAATTCCATGACCAACAAAATTCTCCAGTGAGAAAGTAGAAGGTCTTAGCTTCCCATCCCTGGAAATGTTAAAAAAAAGGACATGGAGCTCCCAGACATCTGAATTAAAATGTGGGCAGGTGAACGAGGCCTGTCTCAGTTGCAGTCAAACTTCTCTCTGTCCTAAAGAGCTTTTTCTTTTGGCAGATGTCTACAAATAAGCTTGTGAAGTCCAAGATTTCTCTCTTTCATGGAGCCTAAAATGTTCTCTTTTCTCTTAGTTCCTGACTGTAGAGTTGCCTTCTACTTTGTTCACTTGAAAATTATGGGGTTTTTAAAATAAAGATCTATTAAAAAAGAAGATAAAAGATGCCACGAGATATAGAACTGGTTTTAACTGCCACCAATCCAAATGAATAACTGGAGATGTCATATCAAGGGCACGTGACCATTGTATGAAATGTGATGCAAAGATGACAAAGTTTTGTGTCCAGGCTGGAAAATAAAGGGATCACAAAATGTCAGGAAAGCCCATGAGAGTCTGAGACTTTAATTTTTATTTCTGTTTGCACATTCCTTTTAGGCATATGGAAAAAGGCATAACTCCTAAATTAATCTCAGTGTTCTGTATCAACACAGAGGGCCCATTCTTCATTGCAAAGATAGGTTAGGAAAAGCAGCTGTGAGGGAAAATGCAATTTGATCCCAAATATTGGTGACTGCAAAATTTGGGATTCAGTCGGGATTTAGTCCAAGTAAGTTCTAACTGATCACTTATGAGGGAACTTTTAGCTGCCATGAGAAGAAGAAAACATCCTTCCACAGGTTGGAGAGAATAGTGGAGAAAAATCATGTCAGACTTGCCCAAAAGCTTCTTTCCCAGTCTAAAAACTCCAGGGATGCAAATAATCTCTCAGTCTCCATTAATGTTTCTCTGAAAGAGCGAGGCATCAGGGAGGTTTGTCAATGAAATGTCAATGATGATGTTAAAAGGGAAAAAAAAATGTTCCCCATGGATGCCTGGAGAAGGGAGCTGCGATGGATCTGAGGAGCTTGGCTCTGTCTGCACAGGGATTTTTCCCCTCTGCATATCTCCTTTGTTTTTCATAATTTTTCCTTCTGGATGAACTGCAGAGGCAGCTTCTGAAAAGTCAGGAGACATCAAGACCCCGTGGGCTTTTCTTATGCCACTTTAAATTGCCAAACTTGCTGTCAATCCCAGGTTTTGTGGCTACTCCAAGGTAAGACAACAGCTCCCAGGAGAGCACTGAGGGTCACAGCTGTCACCCTGCAGACCCTCATTGCCCAGAGGCTGATGGAGAAACCAAAATAGGAAAATGACATCTCAGCGAATCATTACTTTTGGATGCTGTTAGGGCTGCTGGAGGGGAAGAGCTGGGAAATAGAGAAAATTGGAAAATGGAGGAGGTCTAGAGGGCAACTTTGAAACTGGAGCAGAATCTCTTGTACCCGAAGGTCTCACTGGGAAGAGATGCCTTGGCATGGTCCTGATTCCTTGATCCTGTTTCTGCTGCTCTGTCAGAACTTCTCTGCCCTCTGTAGCCACCAGAGCAACCTGCTTAAGGACTTGCAAGCCCACAGAAATCACCCATCCCATCCCATCCCATCCCATCCCATCCCATCCCACAGATGGAAGAATCCCGTGGATGGATGAATCCATTAATGATGAATGAATCCACGATGGAGCACTTGTCAAAAAAAAAACCACCACAAAACCAACTGAATTTGGATTTTCCTACATTTGTGTGGAGCTGTGCTGCCCTCAGGCTCAGGGATACTCCAAACCAGAGTTTTGCAATTATTCCTGCTGGTCTGGGATAAAATTCCTGCTGGTTTGCTGGTTTGGAACGGGGAGCTGCCCTGTTCATGGAATCATGGAGTGGTTTTGGTTGGAAAAGACTTCCAAGATCATCTCATTCCAACTTTCTGCCATGGTGAGGGGCATCTTTCACTATCCCAGGTTGATCCAAGCCCCATCCAACCTGGTCTTGGACATTTCCAGGGATGAGGCAGCCACAGCTTCTTTGGGATACCTGTGCCAAGGCCTCCCCACCCTCACGGGGAATAATTTCTTCCCAATATCCCTCCCAAATCTGCTCTCTTTCAGATCTAGAGCCATTCCCACTTGTCCTGTCACTGCACATCCTTGTAAAAGGTCCCTTCCAACCCCAAACATTCTATGATTTTATGATTAGTTTATTAACATCTGTTAATTAAGTGGCAGTAGGCGAAACTCATATTCAAGACTGGTATCAGCAATACAACAGATAAGTTGTAATATGAGACATATAAAAATTTTAACACTCTAAGAAATCCAAACACCCTTCTTTAATCATTGCTGAGTGTGAGCACTTCAGCTCCCTCGCAAAACTTATGGATTGAAGGGAATCTGGATTTGTTCTCTCTCCTCCATCATCCTGCAGAAGTTGTGGCTGCTAAAATGGATGCATTTATAAATTACCATGTAATTTTTGTAAAACTGCTATGTTTTAACCCCAGAGATGCTCAGTCATCCCCCCAGTGAATGGAGGAGAGAATTGAAAGGATAAAAGTGACAAAACTCCTGAGTTGAGATAAAATCAGTTTAATAATTTCTCCAATAAAGTCCAGTTTTATGGGTGTCTGGCTTTGCCTCCAACCGCCCCCTTTTGCACACTTTGATAAAACCAGGCCATTAAAAAGTAAAATAAAAGAGATGACTTCCAAATTAGATAATAAAGCTGGGGCCAAGCAGGTCATTAGTGGCTGTGAATTTTTTATGGCTGTGCCATTGAGCAAGGTGGGGAGGGGAACGGGAGCATTTTGCTGGGGGATTGGTCTCTCCTTGGATTTAACAGAACAGAGAGTGCCTGACCCTGCTGAAGTCATCCAAAACAAAAACAGAATCAATCACAAATCTTTCCAAAACGCTTCTGCTGATTGCAGGTAAGACCTAGGGCAGTAAGAGCTCAGTCTTCAGTGGTTTCCAGCCTGTATTACAAATTCAGGTTGTATGTAAAAGGTGCATCAATTGTTTTTCGTCTCCTTCTTTGCACTTGTTCAGGTGATAAAGTGGAGCAATGAAGGCAGGATAAAAACTCTCTTGGGTTAAATGAACCCAAAACAATCAACTCCTTTTGTTGAAATAAACTTTCAGCTTGGGTTGAGCGGAGCAGTAACTCAACCAGCATCAAAAGCTTTTTGCCTCTTAATGGTTTGTTGTTTGGGGCTAAATTTCTAAATTAAATATTGTCTGTGAGCAAAGTAAAAGGACCTCATCCTTAGAGAAATCCTTCTTTTCCAGTGAGGAATTCAGCTGTTAAATGGACCTGAATTGTTTCAGTCCAACAGTCCTGAAGAACAAAAATACCCAGCTCTTTTTTTTCTTTTCCTCCTGCATTAATGCCAATTCACTGAGTTTTTAGGGGCTTATTCTGTTACTCCTCTGCTGGTATCTGTGGAGCTGCTCATGGCACAATTTCTCTGTGTAGATAAACGTAGTGTAAAATCTACAGTAACAATGGATAGGAGGTAAATGCCATAATTTCTATAATTCCTATTCCTGTTCCTATTCTCTATGGGGAATAACCTCAAGTTCTTCCAGGGGCAGTTCAGGTTGGATAGCCTGAAAATTTTTTTATTGAAGTAATGGTTAGGAACTGGAACAGGCTGTCCAGGGAAATGCTGGCGTCACCATCTCTGAAAGTGCTCTAAAAATTAGTTGATGTGGCACTTTATTACATGGCTTAGTGAACGTGGTGGTGCTCAAAGGTTGGACTGGATGACCCGGGAGGTCTTTTCCAACCTTAATGAATCCATGATTCTGTGGTTTTTACTTTGGAAGCAGATGTATGTTGTCCTGGCTGGGCCTGAGACAGCTGTGAACGAGAGGGAATGTGGGTATGGATTGCACAGTGCTAATTGAAGAAGAATTAAAGAGAAATTGTCTGCTCAACTCTTTTTCCATATGTGAGAAACACTGTAATGTAGGATCCCAGAATGGTTAGAGCTGGAAAGGACCTTAAAGATCATTTCCTTCCACCCCCTGACATGGCACACCTTCCACTAATCCAGGTTGATCCAAGTTCCATCCAACCTGGCCTTGGACACTTCCAGGAATGGGGCAGCCTCAGCTTCTCTGGGAAACCTGAGAGGTTTCACCTTCCCAGGGAGGAATTTCTTCCCACTATCCCATTTCACCATATAAAAAAACCAATTGCAGACCACAGTTGTCCATGAAGACCAGAGAGAACAGATGGGCTTGTTCTGTTTCACTCCTGATATATTGTCTCCTTATTTTGACTTTGTTTTTCACTCTCAAACTTCCACCACAGTTATGAAAATTCTGCTTTGCTTCTCATGACCATGGACACTGTAAGCTGTGAGTCACAGTCACTGCTCAGCCAGGAGAAAATACAAAATCCACATCCAAACAGAAATGTGCAACTGGGGACAAATCTGATTGTTTTCTTCCTCCTAAAGTGGATGAGCAAACCCAGAACTCTTAAGGATTCATCCAGCCTTGAGATGATGTGATCCATATTATATCACTCCCACCAAGGGGAGGATTTTTTGTGAGAAGCAGGATTGAAATGAAGAAGGTTGAGGTGCCCTAAACTCTTCTGATCTCTCTCTAACTCACGGATCCTTGTTATTCATCACCACACAGACTTGAGGGAACTGTTAAGTGAGGTATCACTTAGTCCTGTGGTGTTCTGAGAGGGCCACATTATCTACTTTAACCAGGAGCCTGCAGTGAATTAGATCATTAGGCAGAGATGGATTTGACACATAACAAACTCGTATCTCACATCATTAACGTTCAAATCACCTTCTACACTTTATTTCCCTAAATAAAATGATTTGGAAGCCTGCAACAATAGGGGTTGGTGGCACTGAAGCCTTACCAGGAACAATTTCAGGGGATAAAACACGAGAGGAAGGATTGGACATGTTTTGAACATCTCCAGATATTAAAATTTCTCATTTTTTTTCATCTGCTGTTTCTTTTTTATTTCTCTGAGTGAACAAACCCAGATCTCAGAAATTATATTACCCTGAGAGTGTAATTGCTCTGGGAAGTACTTGGTCCCTGTAGTGATAAGAAAAATAGTTTGAGATGTGGATGAGGGAAACCTGGGGAGGTGGGATGATACAACCCTGTAGTCTTGAGTCCTAACAGAGTTTTTTCATGTCCAAATTAAAATTATTTCAGTCCTTTCTCTGCTTCTTCAGCATTAGCTCTTCAAAATGATTCTGGATTGCCTAAACCATAAAAACCCCTGAATTTTGAGTGCCCACCCTGAGCTGTGCGAAACCTTGTTGAGCAAATATATTCCAGTGAAATCTGGGATGAGTCCTTGGGATCAATTGCAGAATCTATCTCAACTAAACATGGTACCAACAGCCTTCAGGTCAGTTAGATTTGAGCTCAAATTTGCATTCCCTACATTATCTGGGTGTCCAAAAGGTTGTTTTCATGGCAATTTAGCCACGATTATCCATGGGTGGATTAGATGGGATATCCTGGACCAGCAGGTGAAGGTCTGAGTGACATCCTGAGGTCTAGAACACCCATATCAGGCAACCAAATTGCCCTCAAAAACAAAAGGTGTTCCAGACTGATGTGAAGGAGGTAATTTTTGCAAGAGATTTGAGAAACAGTGGCTGAAAGTGGAAATAAGAGCAAAAACAAAGTGGAAATTTTTCACAGGTAATATAATTAACTGTCAGACGCGGTTACCACAAGAGGGAGGAAACTTTCAGCTTGGAAATACCTCAAAAAAGAAGAGGTTCTAAAAATTTCAGCTTCTGTTCTTATCTACTGTTCTAGAGAAGAGACAGAAAATGTTGAAACAAGATTTTTGCAGAAAGATTAACTTGATAATCAATAATATTCTATTTGAGTATCATAGAGGCACAGAAGAATTTGGGTTGGAAGGGACCCTGAAGATCATCTGTCTCCCATGTCCATGCCATGGGCAGGGACATCTTCCACTTGACCAAGTTGAGATATCTCTATTTCCTGATTTGTTCAGTGTGAGCTACCCAAAAGCAAATCTCTCTGCACGATCTCAGACCAGAATTCTATGGGAGGTCAGGGATGGCAGCAGGTCCTCCATGAGCTTCCTCACAGCAATAAATTCCTCTTAAATTTCCCTTCAGAATCTCAGAATCGTTCAGGCTGGAAAAGACCTCCAAGATCATGGAATCCAACCTGTGACTCATCTCCACCTTGTCACCCAGCCCAGAGCACTGAGTGTCACATCCTTGGACACTTCCAGAGACGGGGACTCTGCCACCTCTCTGAGCAGCCCCTTCCAATGCCTGACCACCCTTTCCATGAAGAAATTCTTCCTAATTCCCAGCCTTGCTGGTAAAAAAAAATCCATGCTCAAAACTTTTCAATTATTAACCAAACCACACTGACATTTGAGTGCCATCTTGGAAATAATGACAGGGTAGCAGAACACCATGGAAATTATCTGCTTGGAAATTCCTGAGGCAGCTGAGGCCCTGAGGACTGAAACAGTGCAATTGTCAGAAGGTTGATATTCCCTCTTCACAGTGAAAACAGCCAGGCAGTTAGGCTGGAAGAGAATTCAGGATGTCAAGGAAATCTGATGTTTATTTGGCATCAAGGGTGGATTTCCTGAGCAGTTGGAGAAGCTGAAATGCACCTGCTCATTTTGCGTTTCCAGAGGGAAAATGCTGCTGGTCATGGGGCAAAGAGTTTCCTTTAGGAATCGAAGAATCTCAGGATTGTTTGGGTTGGAAAAGACTTGAAAATCATCTTACTCCAACCCCCCCTGCTGTGGGCAGGCACATCTTCTACCATATCAGGTTATTCCAAGCCCAATCTAACCCAGCCTGGAACATTTCCTGCATGGAACATGGGATAAATTGGAGAGACAGATTCGGTTTAGCAAGACACCTGACATGGAAACTGGGAAGACCTTCTGGAACCAAGACTAAAAGGCTCAGGAGTGAAGATTTATGAATATGGAATTGTGGTAGGTGTCAAACTTTGCTTTGTTTATTTCCAGGTAGAAGTACAAACTTCCAGGAAGAACCTTCATAGAATCATACAGAGTTTGCAATAATACTTAAATGTTAGTTGATGAAAATAAAGATCCCTTGATCTGCATGCTGAAGGCCAGAGGGGAATGTTTAGGTATTCATTAAGCATGGATGAGTATTATTTTAAGGTATTATGGAGAATATTTCTATAACTGCTCACAGCATCTTTTCTAACTCCAGTTGTTTTCCAGTTAATTGTCCCTTGTTAGTCAGGGTCCATTGCTGTTTTCATGGTTAAAAGGAAGGAAAATTCAACACTGGCTGGCTGTTAAATCTCTGAGAGTGTTTTAATTCCAGCAATTGGTCATCCATGCATGTTCAGCAGGATCCAAGCTTTTTATTTTTTGGAACATTTCTCTGTGAAAGGAAGAGATTGTCTCGCTTCCCTCCTGGTATCCCTTACTCTGAGTGTGGGATCATGGCCTGTGCTGACTCATCTGAGAGAAAAATAAAAGAAAAAAAGAAAAGAAAAAATAAAAAGAAAATAATAAAAAAGAGTAAGAAGTAATGCTTCTGGTAACAGGTCCTGACTCCTGGGGAATTTTTTTGAGGAATTGGATCGGTGGCAGCCCATTCATCATTGTCCCTCAGAGAATTGCTGCAGACAACTGGAGATTGGAGCTGCCCAGCTGGGAATAAAGCCATATCCAGCTTTATGACAGGGTTTTCCAGTAGAAATCCAGCCTGGTGAAAGGGCACAGGTGAGGAGACAGAAGCACAGAGCAGACTCCTCAGCAGCTGTGCACACTGGGGAATTTTCAGGGACCTGGCAGTTTTCCTTCTCTGGGAGATTTATTTTTTTCTCAGGGAAGCGAAAGTCATTGAAAAACTGGAAATAGTCCCATGGAAGCCACCCAGCTGCTCAGGGAGCTGGAGCATAAGCACAGAAAATGGATGAAGGAGTGGACCTTGGAATGAGTCTGGAGGAGGCCACAAAGATCTGAGGACTGAGTCCCTCTGCTCTGGAGGCAGGCTGAGGGAGATGGAAGTGTTCACCTGGAGAAGAGAAGGTTTGAGGGAGACCTCAGAGCCCCTTCCAGTGCCTAAAGAGGCTCCAAGAGAGGTAGAAAGGGAATGTGGACAAGAAATGGAGTAGCAGGACAAGGGGGAATGGCTTCCCACTGCCAGAGGGCAGGGTTAGATGGGATATTGGAAAGGAATTCTTCCCTGTGAGGGTGGTGAGGCCCTGGCACAGGTTTCTCAGAGAAGCTGTGGCTGCCCCATCCGTGGAAATGTCCAAGGCCAGGTTGGATGGAGCTTGGATTAACCTGGGACAGTGGAAGACGTCCCTGCCCATGGCAGGGGTTGGAATGGGATCATCTTGAAGATTCCTTCCAACCCAAACCATTCTGTGACTCCGTGATTCCTCTGGAGCTAAATTTCATGGGACCAGGGATGTCCATGGTCTCCTTGGTGTCCCCAGATCCTCAATCTTGCTCTTCTGGAAGGCATCACCAGAGCTGGGCATAAAGAAATGTGTGAGGCCCCAAGTAAATGGCCACACCAAAGGTTTCCATGAGGACATCGTGGACTTCTCAACACAAACACAAAATCTTTGAGTTGAGCTCCAGAAAAAAATGGCTTCTATTTGGAAAAGGGCAACAGATTCCAGGAGATTTTGATAAATAAAGCTCAGCAAAAGCCAGCTGGAGTTCCCTTAAGGAGATGATAATGCCAGTTGAAAAATGTTGATGTTGATTTTTGTTGATGAATAAGAACCTGTGACACTGCAGGAACTTCCTTAGGCTGCTGAGCTCTCTGGAAATTGAGCCACAGCCACAGCCCTGGCCAA
Organism: Agelaius tricolor; assembly: GCF_023055355.1. Lineage (NCBI taxonomy): Eukaryota > Metazoa > Chordata > Aves > Passeriformes > Icteridae > Agelaius > Agelaius tricolor. The sequence continues at coordinate 94,417,367 of NW_027269262.1, read as the reverse complement.
GAACTCCCTTGGGAGAGCACTGATAAATTGTACAATCCACCACAAATTTATTCAGTTCCTGAGAAGTCCAGATAACAGCAAAGTGCTGACACAATTTATTTTTTTTCTTTCAGATTCTGGGTTTTATTGCAAATACGTTTCCTCTTTATTTTAGGAGAGTTTCAAGAGATAAAGGCAATCCCAAACTTCACTTTGGGAAGTCATCTTGACACGAAAAAAGTATCTGCAGGCTGATCTGTCCTCTTGTACTACTGAACAACACATTTTTGCACTTTTGAGTCAAAAGAGAACTGGTTTTGGGATAAAATTCACAGAATTCCAATACCCTGAAATGCTTAAATCACTGGAGAGACCTTGCTTTATTATAGTTTGTGTGTGGGACATGATTCTTAATTTTCACCTCCTTTGTGCTCCGAAATACCCCAGAGCCCATTGAACCAGGCTGAAATTTTGCAATGGCAATAAAGTAACATAATAATAAAAAAGGTGCTGTTTCAAATGATAAAATAATTAAATACAGCTAAATTCGAAGCGGCTCTGGCAAAGTGTAATAGCAAAAGGCCATTAAATGAGCTGTCCATTTATAGAAAACATAAGCTATAAAATTCATTTTTAATGGACTGTTTCCATGGAAATGTTCTTTAGGAGGGCCGTTTTATAGGATATTAAGCAGCACAAGGAGTTGAGCTGAGTGGAGTGGTGACTGTAATGCAGGGTCTATGGTTTGTAAAAAATTGAAGCTGTTAAAAGGTTTATGGCTAAGAGAGTGAGGAATAATTCAGAGCCGTTTATCACTCACCCGGCAAAATTAAGTGCTGAAGCTCAGCACACCTGAAGTGGAATCCCCTCATTAGCTCCTTACCCAAATGTCTCGGAAAGAGAGGGAAAATCTGTTCCCTGATTATGGAGGCAATAATAATTATAGGTAATTTGTACATCCTCGTTCCGTTAATTGATGGAATCTTGAGGTGTTTTTTAAATATTAATTAAATAACTCGCTCTGCACGATGAAATCACTCTGCACAATAAACCCTTGCTTTTATTTGCAGCCTGCTCCTTATGCCCAGGCCTAATGGCTGTCATTTAATGTTGGAATTTCATTAACATGCTGCTGAGCCTGTGGTCTAGGCAGAAATCCATGGCTGAGGTCCAGAAGCAACCTGCTCCCTGTTCTAGGGACTGGAAAATCCAGGTAAAAATGAAAAAGGCTGGGAGGAAAAAAAACCCAGAGGCTCAGAAGGGAAGATGTTTACCTGTAATTTTGAGGCATTTCTAGACAATGAAGATCCCCCAGATAGGTTCAGTCAGTATTTATTTTTCGGTGAGTCAGAAAGCTGAAATGGGTTGAGCTGGGAGGGATCATGTCCTTTTAGATATCTCAGACTGAGAAACTGGGTTTGTACCATCCCTGGAAGTGTTCAAGACCAGGTTGGATGAGGCTTGGAGCAACCTGGTCCAGTGGGAGGTGTCCCTGCCCATGGAAGGGTTGGAACAAGATGACCTTGAAGGTCCCTTCCAACCCAAACCATTCCATGATTCCATGATTGAATTCCCCCTCCATGTTAGGGCAGAAGGTGCAGAACTGAGGAAAAAAAAACCAAAAACAAAACCAAAAACCAAAAAAGCAAACCCCTCAAAAAAAAAACCCCAAAAAACCCAAAACCAAAACTAAAAAAAATGCCTAAGTGACAGAAATGCATTTAAAATGCAGCCTGGCTACATCTAGGTCTGAACTGTACAGACAGGAATCAAATCTGGAGAAGCTTTTCATTGATTCTCCAGTAAGGCCCAGCCATTACAGCATTTTGGAAATACTCTGAAACACTCAAATTCTGGCACAGCAGGAGCATCCCCTCCTGTTCTGTCTGAATATGGATGAGGGCAACCTCAGCTGAGGGTCTGTGGATTATTTCAGCCTCACACACATGGGTGAGAGCTTTTCCTTTCTCCAAGGAATGTGCCACCAGCACATTCCTTGGACACAGCTGTCCCCAACCAGAACAGCAGGAATTTAATCCAGATGTCAAACTGCTGGGAGTTTGGCAAGCAAAGGATCGTCTGGAAATCCACAGGGAGGCTGCATCCAAAGCCACATTTATCCGGAATCTTCCAGCCTGTTCCACAGGGAGCCACTGTTCTGGAAAGATCTGTGACAAATGACCCTGCTCCTTCCTCCACACAGCAATGGGAAGGGTTTATCTGGCAGCCAGCTGGCCCTGGTTAGTGAAAGATTCTTACCAGTGACCCCAAGGGGTGCTCAGACAATTCTCTGATTCTGTTTTTGCTGTTGTTTTCTCTCTCTGGCGCTCAGAGAAGCAGAAGAAAGTTGCTTTAATGGGAAGTGACAACTCACAACTGAGACCATTTCTTTCCATCAATGGGGGTAAACGGCCAGGAAGAGCCTTCAGGTCTGCAGATGTCCAGCCACAGGAGTTTTCTCTAATGTCACTTCTTGTTCCTTCTCTGAGGGTCAATTTGCAGAGTTCAAGTGGTGCCCCAGCCACCCCCATCCTCCCTGAACCATTTGTACACAGCCAATTGTGTCTTGAAGCTTTAATCACTTCAAATCTGGGCTTTCATTCTGCTCCAGCAGCATTTTTAACCTCTCTTTTAACCAGCTCTTCAAGGATTTTGAGCACTTTAGTACAAACAAACACAAGGTTTTATTATGAAGGGTTTAAAAGAGCTTCCTTCATGTGTTTCGTCTCCCTTTTCATTTAAAAATGCTACAAATTGTTTCTGGTGGTGGGGTTTGTGTCAGCCAGTGATATTCCATGAATTTGTGCTTAATTCTGGATGAAAAGTTTTGGGACAAAACACTGAGTTTCTTTTTTGGTGGAGATTTTTTTTTTGTTTTCGTTTGGTTCTAATTAGGTTTTTTTGGTTTTTTTTTTGTGTGTGGGGATTCAGAAGCATAAATGCAGACCAATCTCTTGCACAAATTTTCAAGAGGCATGACCCAACTTCTAAACCACCACACACCCTGTGGGTAGAAAAAGTTTCCCAAAATATCAGAATAGCAGTGAACACATTGCAGCACTCCCTTTATTAACACCATTACATTAATTTCCCTTCAATATTTGCTCTTTCTGTGGACAAATGGCATTGTTTATGCATTTAATCTTTCTTTTTTTAGGAGGCTGATGTTGTAGTTTGGCCACTGAGATACAATTAAATGTCTTTTCCTCCTCTCCTTGACCCTGGTTGTGATTCCAGACAGGACATCTAAGACCCTTGTCCATTAAAAAAAAAAAGGAGGGAAAAACACTTGGCTAATCAGATTACCTTAAAATAAATAAAAGAAAAAAAATTAGGAAGTGAGACAGTATTCTGAACCATTTTCAATAATACAGGATGCAAAAATATTAGGAAGGGAAGAAAATGGCTTCAGAATGTGATTCTTTGGCCTGGATCCTGGATATTGAATTTGTTTGGTGGGGATAAATCAGAAAGAAATGGAAACAAAGTATCAGGAAGGGGAGAAAATGGCTTTGGAGAATTTATGTCCCACTGGAGAACCAGGAATTGTGAAGGGAGAGCCAAAGGTGGGGAATTAAAATGAGCCCAGGACTGGAGGCCCAGAAAGATGTTCCATCCCTGTTCATTAGAGAGATGAACTCCTAAGGGACCAGAATTAAACACTTGGAACCACTGGGATCATCTGTGGAACTGAAAACTGTTGCCTGGTAATGACTCCAACAGAACCAGTTTTTCTTTTTGATTCTATTTTTTCTTCTCATGTATGCATTGACTTTTATCTAACACGGCAAAATTTACATAAAACAAACAAACCCAAACAAAAATGACAAACAAAACCACAAACAAACAAACCAAACCCAAATCCAAACCATAAAAACATTAAAAACCCCATAAAGCATACAAAAATATTCCCATAAAAACACTTAGCATATGGAAACTGCCCACTCAACATACTCGGGGCCACAGACTCCCAAAAGGAAGGCTTAGATCTGAATAAACCTACTCAAGGCACAGTTGCACCATCTCTAACCAGTTAGAAAGAGAAGAGTTTGTGCAATTCTGCCTCTAGGAAGGAAAAATCACCTGAGGAGAGGGGAAAATGGGAAGGTCAGGCTTTAGGCAGACTGTCAGGCACAATCAGGGTTATCATCCTACAGCCCTGCTTTTTCCTCAGCCTCTGTGGAATGCCTTGGATAAAAGGCTGAGAATGGAAGAGATTCAGAGTAAAAGAGGAGGTAGATTGGATATTAGGAAGAAATTCTTCCCTGTGAGGGTGGTGAGGCCCTGGCACAGCTTTCCCAGGGAAGCTGTGGTTGCCCCATCCCTGGAATTGTCGAAGGCCAGGTTGGACAGGGCTTGGAGCAATGTGGGGGATGAGAGAGAGGTTTAAACGAGATGATGGAACTGGAAATCCGGTAAGGAGAAGTGAGGCAGAACCATCCCTTTCCCTCCTTTGGCCTATAAAAGCATGGATGGCTTTGGGCCAAAGTGAGCCCCAGCACTGAGCAGATATTTAACACCCAATAAATCTTTACCTGCAGCAGGAAAAACTCCAGATTTGAAACTTTCCCCCGCTCAATTTAGCAAAGCTTTGCAGTGACCAGACTTGGAACAGCTTCAGGGCTTGCCAAGTCATTTGGCATCGTCCACTGTCCTGTCTTTTATCTCAAGTACAGCCCTTTTTTAATAAAGGCTATAAAATATTCCTTTCTTTTATGGCTGCACAAATATACCTCAGCTATCAAAAAAAAACCCAAAAAAACAAAACCCCAAGAGCCTTTCCTCACAAAATCTGAGCATATGTGGGTGACTTGAAACCTCACTGTGAGAGATGATCCAGCTTTGACAGAAAGCAAAGATGTTAAAAGAAAACTCTCCTTGGGCTGCCCATACGCCTAATGAGGCTTTTTGCTTCCCTCTCCCATTTTATCTCTGCTGTCCCATTAATGTCCCTTCTTCTCCTGGTGGCTGCTCCTCACGTGCTGCCCATTAAGTACAGATTAAGCAGTGATGGATGGCAGCCTGATTCCCTGGAAGCATGGCTGGCATTCGGATGTGTGGCACAGGAATTCATTAGGAGCAAAACTGGGCTTGGGGATAATAAACACTTCAGCGAAGTGCTCAGAGAGTTCTGGGAATCCCCACCCTTCTCTTCTCTTGGGGCTGCAAACTGTTCTTCCAGGCAGAGACATGGAGGGTAAAATTGGAAAAAAAAAAAAAAAAGGGGAATAAAAAGGAAATACAGGATGAACTCAAACTGTTTGATGGGTTTGAATGACAAAAAGATTAACACTGAGAGGAACTATGAGGGGAAGTAATGCAGTGCTCTGTTTAATGAGAAATTGGTGTTGTGGGATGGAAAATCATGGAATAGTTAAGATTGGAAAAGACCTCCAAGTTCATCAAGTCCAACCTTTGACCAAATGCCCCCATATCCGATGAACCACACGGCAAAGTGCCAGGTCTACTCCTTTTCCAAGCACTTCCAGGAGTAGTGACTCCACCACTGTCCTGAGGGTCCTGTTCCAGTGCTTACCCACTCTTCCAGTGAAGAAATGATCCCTCATATCCAACCTGAACCTTCCCTGGATAAACTTGAGGCTGTTTCCTCTTGTCCTGTTTGTTCCCTGTGAGAAGAGACCAACTCCCGTCTGGCTTCACTCTCCTGTCAGAGAGTTGTGGGGAGTGATAAAGTCCCCCCTGATCCTCTTTTTCCACGTTGAACATCCCCAGCTCCCTCAGCTGCTCTTCAGCACTTACGTTCCAGATCGATCTCCAGAACTGGGAATTCCCATGGGAAGTACAAAACTGTGTGACTTCCAAAGGCTGTTTCTTCTGCTCAAGCCTAGGACTGACCCTGGAAGGTCTCTCTCCAAGGAATAATCCCACCAAATTAAAGCAGGACTGGGAGGAAACTGTTTGCTCCACTGGGGATCAAACCACCTTTAATTCCCATAAGGATTAGTTTGTTTTCCTGATGTTGAAAAAGAAAATTGGAGGCATGGAAGGGGATGAAGCACTAATTAACCTTGCCTGGGATGGAGAATTAGTGCAATTATTTCCCAACACGACTCCAAAGAGGGGAGCACTGGCTTTGCACATCCTGCATCCCCATGATTACAAACTGGAGTAGCCCTGGTGTGGTGTGGGATTATCCCACTTGTGGCATGCGGAATGTTCCAAGAGGGAAAAACAGCTGGAGACACAGAGAGGGCACTGAGCTCTCCCTGCAGCAGGGCTGCCAGAATCCAAATCGCCTCTGCAAACCACATTTATTTTTAACCAGGGGCTCCAAGGAGCAGCCACGAGCCGTTCTTCAGGGAAGTCTCAGGTGGGAAAGAAAAGGAACAAGCTGTCACATTCACCCCCTGGCAAAAGTTGAAAAGTTGAGCAAAGGGAAGCGGCTTCCATTGGAAGATGAGGATTTGCTCCAATCCAAAGGCTGTGCTCATTTTTCTTTCTTGTTTTCTACCACTGGAAAATGCCAGAGGGCAAATGGCAGCACAGAGCTCCTTCCTTTATTGTACCCGGACAAAAAGGTTTCTCCATCAACAGCTTTCTTTCTGATTTATCATCAAAAAGAAAAAAGTCAAATTAACCTTGGATACCAGCTCACACCAAATGACTGGGAAGGGAGGGAATGTTTCCAGCTCCAAGGACAAATCTTGTGTGTTTGCTCAAACCAAAGGCAGATCGGAGAGAAACTGAAGGCTTCAGAGATGGGAATAAAGAGAATTTATAATGGCTTGACCTGCTCAAACTCCTGGGACAGTTGCACCTATAACATCTTGTTGGGAAAATCTTCCTTTCCTAAGGATCAAAGCTCAAGCACAGGCTGGAGTTATCCCACATAAGCCCTTGCTGTGCATAACCTGGGCTTAGGCAACCCCTCAGCCCAGAGCAAAGGCAGGATGTTGATGCTCCCTAAATAACTCCATGTGACTCCAAGTTAGTCCCAGCATTTATTTAAACCCTTGAAAACACAGGGAGAAAGTATTTATTTTCCTAGGAAATGCAACGGAACTAATTGAACGTTCCCAAGCCATGTGGGTAACTCCAGTGCCTTAAGTTTTCCTCTTGTCTCCATTTCATTTGGCATTTTCAAAGTTTTGGTTGAAAAACCAAACCACCTTCCCACTTGTCCTGGCCTGTTTAAAGCCCAACTTCAGCATTTTTTAAGTGTCAAAAAATATTTTTCATTGCTGGATTTCCTCAAACACACAAATATTTGATGGTGTCTTAGATCTCTTGGTGGAGTTCAGAATGCAATTCTCAGGAGGAATTTCTCCATGGAAAGCATTGTTAGACAGTGGAATGGGCTGCCCAGGGAGGTGGTGGAGTCCCCATCCCTGGAGGTGTTTAATAAATGACTCCATGTGGCACTCACTGTCTTATTGACAAGAAGGTGATGGATTAGACCTCAATGATCCCACGGGTCTTTTCCAACCTTAATAATTCCATGATTCTGTGCTGAAATAACCACTCTGAAGAGGAGACCGATTTAAGGAGGATGGCAGAGGTCTTTGAGGAGCTGTATTGAAAATCTCCCATTGTCCGTGAGGCTTTTTACCCCCTCTTCTGTCATTTTCCTAAACAATTCTTCTCATTTTCCACTCCTTATCCTGGAATCATTTGCTCTCCTTTTGCATCCTTGGTCAGCAGACAGCCATGGTTTTCACATCAATCATTTGAGGGACTGAGGTGCAGGGCCAAAAACCAAATTCCTGTGGGGAAAAAAAAAATTCTACTTCCTTCCCCTCTGAACTGTGGGAGAAGATGGTACGGCATTTCAAAATTCAGGTGAGGAAATGACTCAAATTTTATTCAGGAGAGGTTTAAATTGGATATTAGGAAAAAGTTCTTCATGGAAAGGGTTGTCAAATATTGGAACAAGATGCCCAGGGAAGTGATGAACTCACCACCTCTGTAAGTGTTCATAAAAAGTGTGGATATTGCACCTGAGGACATCTTTTCCATCTTTTTCTACGTGACACAGACAAATCCATGCAAAATATGGGAGTTGGGAAGAATTTCAGCAGAACTGTGTCAGCTCAAGGACCTTGTGAATAGGTTAAAGGCATAAACTCCTAACTCAGCTCTCTTTTTCCTTTGCAGGTGTAATTTCAATAACATCAGAATTATAAAGCTGATGAACAAATCCATCATCTTCTCCCTCAAGTGTAGATGACAACTGTGGTTGCAACAAGCCACGTCCTGAAGGACATTCAAGGAGGAAATGTGTTCCACATTTTCCAAAGTCCAGTGCTGCCTGCAGTGGAAAGGGATTTCCAGTGGTTTGATAGCTTGAGAAAATAAGGACATTAATGGTGAAGAATTCACCGCCTCCAGCTCAGTCATAGAGGATCTGCCTTGTGCACAAACCCCTCTCTACAAATTCCTTAGTTTTTCCCACCTTGTAGTGGAAATTCCGGCTGTGCTCTCATTTAGGAAATGCTTTTCCTCTGAATTTCAAAAGGATGGGGAAAAAAAACCAAACCTACAGGAGAAGAATGAGCCCCACAATCCCATCCCTGAAAAATCCAAGCAGCTTTGGAGTGAGGACATCTGCTGTGCAGGATAAACCATTAAAACAGTGCTGGGATTTGCAGAAAATGTTGGGACTTTTCCACTAAACTGATCAGGTTTTAGTATTTGGTTTAACATTACATTGAATATCTTATATTCTAAAAAAACACATTTATTGAGTTATTAATAATTTGACTTCTTTTTCACCAGAAAGGAAAATGAGCTCAACAAGCGTTTGGGCAACACTTCAGCCACAGGTTGGGATTCTTGGGCTTATCTGTGCAGGGACAGGAGTTGAACTTGATGATCCCTGTGGGTCCTTACCAGACATAATTCCATGAAATACTGCTTGCACAAGTTGCTCACCAAATACCTTTAGGCCTCTAAACAGAGGAAAATACATAAAACGATGAGCTAGAGATAAAGCAGGAAAGTATTTACTCCTTGAGGGATTTGGTTCCTCAAAATCCTATCCAGATATCTGAACTGCTGTGGTTAAAGATCATGGAATCACAGTTTGGGTTTGAATGGACCTTCAAATTCATCTCATTCCCACCCCCTGCCATGGGCAGGAATAATTTCACTATCCCAGGTTGCTCCAAATCCCATCCAATCTGGCCTTGGATGCTTCTCTGGACAACTGAGCCAGGGCCTCACCACCCTCAGGGAATAATTCCTCTCTCATATCCAATCTAAACCCGTTCCTTTTCACTTTAAAGCTGTCAGGGATTTAGATTTATGCAACCAGACACCATCTGATCCTTCTCAAGTCTTGAACTGCTTTGGGGTCTTAAAACCCAGAGTCTTGCTGACACTCTCAGAGAAGGGTTTTGGGGGACGTTATTTCAGGATACTGGCCACACTCTCTTTTATCCAATGTTTTTTGATTCCCAGTGGAAAGCTGCTTAATAGAATGTGGCAGGAGCCTGTTGACTCGCTTTGCACCTTTATGAGAAGATCAATGTCTGATGGATCAGTGATGCAATGGAAGAAGGATGAGAGAAAAAAAGAGAGCGGATTAAAAAAAAAGGAAAAAGAAGAGAATGAAGTGATGAATCTCTTATGAATCCCCCAAGCTCCGGGCAGCTAATAATTTGACATGGGCTGTGCCTAGGGCAGGCTCATATTTTCAGACAGGATATTAAGACATGCAAGGAGGAAAAAGAGAGGCAAAAGTGAGTTCTGCAGATCCCATTGGCTGGTGGGGAAGTCCCAAACACATTTTTGTCTCTCCTTCCCCTTTCCCTTTGTGTCCCAGATCAGATAAACCCCTTCCTCATTAAGGCTGGGAATATTTGAGTCTGCTTTGAATTTTCTGTCACTCAAGAAATAAATCTGTCATCCAAACTCAGGAGAAGAGGGGCAAGGAAGACACACAGCTGCAAAATTAATTTGCACAAGAGTCTGAGCAGCAAGAAAACTTGCCTTGGGGCTGCTCATTAGCCAGGGTGATGACAAAGGGAAAATAAAAAGAAGGTGAGTTTTAAGGCATCTTTCCAGCCAAGGCACTCAAACATCCATTTCCATCTGCCCAGGATGAGCAACTTGCATGAATTAGGCTCATGTGCACCATATGTCTCTTTATTTCCATCTTTATCCTCTTTGCAAAGCTGTTTGAAGAAAAGATGCCAGGTTGGTGTTTTAGAGGTTCAGAAAGTTCAGTGCAGGGAAGAAAAAAGCAACAAGCTCAAAAAACCCTCAAAAAGCCTCCTAGAACAAAACAAAAATGAGACAGCCCCCCTGCCTAATCACTCTCACTAAAGAATTTGCATAATTTGCCTCCACTTCTGCTATTTCTACTAGCAGTACAATTATTTCAGCAAAGCAAGAGATAATTAATTACCAATATTCACTTTAACTGAGTTTAAATAACAATTAGAAATGCATCAATTATCAGAAGACATGGGGGTATAAACCAGAAACCAAGGGCTGGGTAAACCAGGTCAGTGAGTCCTGAGTGTGTGGGCCTGAAGGCAGGAACAGCTGTTCCCAAGCCATAAAAGACAATGTTTGTCTGCTCCTTTCCTGGAGAATTCTGTTCCTGGCTGGCATTTGGCTCAGGGGCTGCAGAAAGCTCTTGGGAGGCAGCTTTGAGGCACCACCATCACTTCACTGGAAGTTAAATAGAGCACAAAGGAGCCCTGTGCACTTTATCTCTTCACCCTGAACTTTGGAAGATAAGTCATGCGTGGATCTTCTTCGCAGCAGCAACTTTTGTTTGTGATGAAATCGAGGAATCCAGGCAGGAAAGTGTCCTGGAGTGAAAGAACCCACTCAGAAAAGTGTCCTGAGCATCTGCTTTGGGATAGAAAAATAGAAAGGAAAGTGATGGCAAAGATTTGGACATTGTGAGTCCTTGGAGGGTTGAGATCTAGTCCCTCACAAGTTTAAATGTGAATTTTGTGCCATGAGGAGAAACAAGCAGAGGAAGCAGAGGTTTCCTAGAAAAATCCACAGGTAATATTTAGATTCTGCATTTTATTTCCTTCTTTTCATGAAAAGTTCCCTAATTAGCTCTGGTTTTGGGATCATCATGGAATGGTTTGGGTTGGAAAAGACCTTCAAGATCGTCTTGTTCCAACTCCCTGCCATGGGCAGGGACACCTTCCACTATCCAAGTTGCTCCAAGTCCTCTCCAAGCTGGCCTTGGTTGGACACTTCCAGGCATGGAGCAGCCACAGCTTCTCTGGGAAAACCTATGTCAGGGCCTGACCATCCTGAATTTCTTTCTGATATCCAATCTAAATCCACACTCCATCAGTTTGAAGCCATTCCCCCTTGTCCTGTCAGTCCACACTCCAATAAATGGTCTCTCCACATCTTTCTTGTCAGCGCCCTTCAGGATCTGGAAGGAATTTGGATAAATTGAGATTCATTTCTTGGTTCTGAATACAAAATTTTTGCATTCAGGTGGACTGACTTGGCTCATCTTGGTCCCGTTTCCCCCAACATTCAAATCTCTCTGTAAAATCCCTCTGCCCTACTCAGAGGCAATCATCATCTTTTAGAAATGCTGTCAGCAGTGATTTTATTCTTCTTCTCAAATCACTGACAACAATGCTGAAAACGTCTTGCAGAACCTAATGATCTTCCATTGACAAATTCTTCCTGAGATCTGTTATTTGATGACCTTTTTAATTTATTTGATATTTAAATTTCTCTTCCTTTTTTTTTTTTTGTTTGCTTTTAATAGGACTGTTGGAAATGAATCAAACCTGTTAGAAAAGTCTCACACTGAGGCTGTTCCCAGTATCACCAATCTTTTATCTCCTCAGAAACATAATCAGGCTGGCTTGACAAGGCTCCCTTCCATAAAGCACTTTGACTGACATTAATTGTGCTCTGACCCTCTGTTTTTTTATTGATTGCATCATTTAGCTTCCTTTTTTTCTTTTTTCCCCCACAATTTTGTGTAGAATTGATTCTCAGGCTTAGAAACTGATAATTGCCATCACCAGCTGATAATTGCCATCACCAGCTGATAATTGCCATCTCATTTCTCCTGTCCCATGTGACATCAGTTTGAGACTTTCATGGACCTTCTTGCCTGAACTGTGGCACTCTGATGAGCTTTATTTGTTTATTTATTTAATAGGTCATGGAACTAAAAGGTCTTTAAGCCCCTCCCAACCCAAACCATTCCATATTGCCATGATTTAGCAAGTGAATGAACACTGAGAGGTGAGGCCCTTCCTCTGCTCCCTGTCCCCATGAGGAAAGTGCTCCTGGAAAGCCAAATCCTGAGTGAAGAGCAGGGAGTGATGAGTTCCTGCCTAGAAATTGCCCCTCATTCCATGAAATCTGATATGTTGCTGTCTCAAATTTGGTTTTTTTTTGTTTGTTTGTTTGTTTGTTTGGGGTTTTTTTTGCTTATATACAAGAAAAGATCTTCTTTTGGGCTTCCCTGCCCAATTCTCCCAGGATAAATCTGGGATATTTCTGTTTGACTGCCCTGACCTAGTAGGAGTTCACAAAATCCCATTTGTGGGCACTCTCGGAGGTGACCGCAGCTGTGATTTTCCCAGTGGAGGATGGATGAGAATTTTTGATGGCCTGCAAGGTCCTTTCCAACCCATTCCATGTTTCTCTGCTAAACTGCTGCAGTCTGAGCTCAGCGGAGTGCAGGAGGATGCGAGAGCACAGATCAGCTGCTGGAATTTCTGCAGGGGCTTGTTAACAGCACAGCTGGCCCGTGGCTGGGAAAGGGCCACCCCAGGACATGCCCAATGAATTATCTCCTATTTTACTCAACAGGAGAGATTTTTTTTTTTTTTTATTTCCAGGGCACTGGAGATGAGGTTTGATGTCAGGAGTCACAGAACCCTGTAAAACAGGGAGCTGCCCAGAGATCAGTAACCCCAGAAATATGCACTCCTGAGTGCTGAGCCTGCAAGAAGCAGCTGGGTGGGGGCTTGTTTGAAATTGTTTTATTTTAATTAATGGGGCTTATTTGAAATTGTTTTATTGAAATTCATATGTTCAACCACTCACTCAGTTCATTACAAAGCGTTGCTCATGACTGGCTGCATTTCCAAACTGGTTTCCCAAGGAAATGGAATATACACCTTAGGAGCTGTTTGTCTCATCCCTTGTACCTTTCTATCCTCTTCACTGACCCAGAACAGGAAATGGAATTTTTTTGGCCAAAGAAACTGTGGCTGGGCCACCCCTGGCATTGTTCAAGGCCAGGCTGGGCAGGAGCAACCTGGTCTCATGCAAGGTGTCCCTGCCCATGGCAGAGGGGTGGAATGAGATGATTTTTAATGTCCTTTGCAACCTAAACCATTCTGGGATTTTATGAAGAGGAGTTTGAAGGCTTTAATGTGTGAGTCGCTTGGTGAAATACCTGAGAGAGGAGAGCTCTTGTCTGCATTGCAGGGAGGCAGAGCAGGCTGCCACGGGATGGAGGTGGAGGGAGGACAGGAAGAAAGGAAGAGCTGGAAAGACACAAAAAGTCACAGGGAGATAGATTTGGGTGAATTTTGGATCACTCTGGACTGGGAGGATTGTGGAATGGCCTTGCAGAACCAAAACCTGAGCTCTGGTACCCAAGTTGCAGCTCTGGGGCATTGGGAGGATGGGCAGTGGCCTCTTTGCACCATTAACAACTTGCCCAACTGCCCTCTGGATTCTCATCCCCGATTTTCCACAGTCATTAACGCCAGTTCACTTCCAGCATCTCCTTTGGGTGTAGGATCTGACTCGCACTTTTCCAGGTGCATCCCTATTTCCTCAAAAAAGCCACACTTTTCCTTAAATCCACTCACTCTGGACTTGCACACCACTAACAGAGGTCTCTGAGCACTCAGTGTTCTGTGGATGAGTCTGAATCTTCATATTTAATACGCATTTCTGGCAGCTGATTTTTTCCAGGCAGGTGAAATTTCCCTTGTTTCCCTATTTTTTGCCTTTTCCAGCAGTGCATGCTGGTCAAACTGGGATTGGTTATTAGGAATGATCTCAAGAGGGAGTGAAGGTTGGGAGTATGAATATTCATATTTAATATAAAATTTACTATTAAATCATAGAATCACAGAATGGTTTGGGCTGGAAGGGACCTGAAAGTTCATTTTGTTCCACCTTGTCATGGACAGGGAGCCTTCCACTAGACCACGTTGCTCCCAGAACACTTTGAGGGATGGAGCATCTCTGGAAAACCTAAAATAAACTGAAAATATAATTTAAATATAGATGCTGCATTAATTTTCAAAGAAGCATTAGGTATTTCCACAAACCTTGCCTGGTTTTAAGTTCAGCAGACAAAGAAAACACAGGCAGATGCCCCAAAATACACTCTCCAGGCATCTGCACACAACACAGTTCCTGTGTGGGTGGATATGTGAGGAAAAATCAATTTTCTGGAGGTTTCCTGTGGTGCCTGTCACCCCTTCAGCTTAATTAAACACGAAAAATCCTCGCTCCACATCCCATCCATCAGCCTGAAGTCACAGTCATCAAGCTGGCACTCCCCACACCTCCATCCTGTGGGTCAGGGAGGGCTGCAGGGATAAATTGCTCCGTGGTGACATCCTGATTTGGACACACATGATCTCCCTGCTTCCAGCTGAGCAATATTCCCTGCTCCTCTCCGGATCTTTGCAATTCCCTTTATTTTGAGACTCATATTTGCTCCTGTCTGTGTTTCTTAAACAGGCTGGTTTTTTTCCTCTCTCACATTTCAGGTCCAGACACGGGTTGTTGTCTTCTGACCCATCCCGGCTCCCAGCATCCCAAATACGCGTTCATGCCAGGGATGTCAGGAGGTCTGGAAAGGTCGGACAACCGCGCTGTTCCCATCAATTTTCTTGCTTCTGAGGCTCAAAAGCAGCACAAACAAAAGACCTTTTCAAGTGCTGCTGTAAGAAAATCCTGCAAAGCTTCCAGAGCAGGGGAGGGATGGAGCAGCTCAGCAGGCACTGAGGGAGAAATGAGGTTATCCAGGAGTGAAGTGCTGTGATCCAGGAGAGCTGAATACCTCTCCTGGCTGGATATTGATTTCTGTGTTCCCACTCAAATCCAGGCTTGTCTGGAGGAGCTCTGAGGGCAGCGTGGGGTTCTCCACTCCCCCAAGCCCTGGGCTGTGGTGAACGTGACCATGGCCAGGTGGGGAGAGCTCAGATGTCCCTCTTTTGGTGGAACTGGCTCTCTACGGGCAGGCAAAAATAGCCAGGGTGTAGCCATGATATTTTCTGAAAAATCCCTTTGCCAGGATTTTTCTCCTGAGAAGCTGAGAGGCCTCAGAGGAAAAGAAAAACTATAATTATCTGCTGCTGTGGAATGCAACAGGTGCACCTTTGATTGGTCTCATGTGGTTGTTTCTAATTAGTGGCCAATCACAGTCCAGCTGTCTCAGACTGTCTGGTCAGTCACAAGATTTTATTATCATTCCAATTCCGTTCCTTTCCTTGCTAGCCTTCTGATGAAACCCTTTCCTCTATTCTTTTAGTACAGTTTCAGTATATAATTTTCTTTTAATGTAATAATATATATATATAATATATAATAAAATAATATTTATAATAAAATATATGATTAAATTTTAATATAATATATTTTATATATATATATATATATATATATATATATATATATATATATAAATTTATTTATTATAAATAAATCAGCCTTCTGAAACATGGAGTCAAGATTCTTGTCTATTCCCTCGTCCTGGGACCCCTGTGAACACCACCACATCAGGGCTCCTTGTCTGCCTTGGGGATGAGGGAGACATTGCTCCATCCGCAGGACAGTCCCTGCTCACTTGGGATACAAAATGGTTTTCCCCATCTGCTGATTTGCTGGACCACAACCCCCTGAAATCAGAGGAGTGCAGGCCAGGTGTGTGTGAAGGGACAAGGTGACATTTTATCAGAGGCAGGGCAGACTCTGAGGCTTTTGTCCCTGGGTTCCAGCATGTCAGAAAGGAATGAGCCTTTCAGTGGGTAGCAAGTCAATAACATAGATAAAAAGCATGTGAATCATCACGCTTGGAGATAAAAGCTCATTTCAAGCCTCCTTTTCATCTTCCAGAGGAGGATTGGACCGGGCAGGGCTGACCACTGACCACGTGTCTGTCCCTTCTCCCAAGTAACAAGGGATGGGACAACAGGAAATGGCCTCAGGTTGCCCCAGGGGAGGTTTGGATTGGTTATTTGGAAAAACTTCTTCCCAAAATTGTTGCTAGGCTGCCCAGGGAAGTGGCTGAATCACCATACCTGGAGGGATTTAAAAGATGTGGAGATGTGACACTTGGGGACATGACTGAGTAGTGGGCTCGGCTGTGCTGGGGCAACAGTTGGATTCAATCATCTTAGAGGGATTTTGGAAAAAAATGCTTCACCAAAATGGTTGTCAAGCCCTGGAACAGGCTGCCCGGGGAAGTGGCTGAATCACCATACCTCGAGGGATTTAAAATGTGTGTGGGTGTGACATTTGGGGATGTGGTTTTGTGGTGGCCTTGGCTGTGCTGGGTTAATTGTCCTTCCTTTTACTGACCCTCAAAGCTGGCTCAAGGTGATTTGGCCTTCTGGCCACGTCCTCTGATGGCAAATTTCTCTGTGTTCTCCCTCTGAGTGTCACCACTCAGGGCCCAGCCAATTCAGCAGAGTCTGGAGACTGTGGGAGAAGGAGGCAGGGATGGCTTCATCACCCCTGGACAACCCCAAAAAGTGGAAAGGTGCAGGATTTGTACCAAAATGGATCATCCCAGAACAAAGGAAGAGCCAAACAAGCAGGAGTAGCCCGAGGCCAAAACGTGCCATCAGATGTAGGAACAATGCAGCAGGGAAGGAGAGAGGGGAGCAGTGAGGGATCAGAGTCATTTTTGGAGAGATAGGGAAAAGCAGGAGAAGGATTGTAAAGAAAGCTTATCTTGTTCCTGCCTGTTCTCCCACTGCCTTCGGGATTATGCAAATGAGTCATTCAAGTCGATTTCCCTGGTAATTAAAAACTCTGCTCTTTTTAATTAAACTTTCCCTCCAGAGTGAGGGGTTTTTTGTTTTTAGTTCCCCCTTGAGAAACTAATCTTTACAAGACTTCTTTTCTTTCCCCTCCTCTTCTTTTCTTCTTTCTCTTTCTTTCCCTTCTCCCTCAAACTTGTCAAGGCCTGTCACAAGCTGATCTGAGCACTGAGTTAAACTAGAATTTGCTGGAGAAAGCAACAGGAGAAAACTTTGAATCTGGGTTGAGGCAGCAAGTGGGAGTCGGACTTCAGAGCGTGGGAATGACTTTAAGGGCTTGTGCACAGAAGTAGAAAGAAAATATCAGAGGAAATCCAAAGAAAGGTAGGATGGAAAAAAAAAATTACATGTTTGAGTGCTTCCAGCTCCTGAGATTTAGCTGGTAGGAGGTCTGCAAGGAGATATAATTAGTAGGAAAGCTGTAATGAACTCGAGGTGCTGGAATATTTAACTGCAGGTCATGAGAAATTGGCAGGGTTAAACCAGATGAACAATTACTGCACAATATCACTTCAGAGAGGTTTTTTTTTTTTTTTTTTTTGCATTCCCAGCAGCTGATGGAATCATAGAATCATGGAATATCCTGAGGTGGAAGGGACCCCCAAGGATCATTAAAGTCCAACTCCTTCCCTGCACAGGGGATCCCAGGAATTCCACCATGGAGACAAAGTCTGCACCAAACAGGCTCGAATTCAATGCTGGATTCATGTTCTCCTTTATCCATTGTCTTGGGATGTGGTGTTTCAATGCAGGACACGGGTGCCAGTGCTGTTGTCACTGTCACCTCCATGTCCCAGCCCTCTGAGGGATTTTTTCTCCTTCCCTTCACTGGACCGGACTCTTTGGAAACTGGAAGGCTGGGAGAAGAAAACAAAACAAGGAAAGCAAAGAAAACTCACAGGGCTCTGAGGGACCTGGTCTAGTGGAAAATTGGCCCGTGTAAGGGCTTGGAATGAGATGATCTTTAAAGGTCCCTCGAGACCCAAACCATTCTGAGATTCTGTGATTTGCCACCAGGAGTCATCTGAGCTTTCAATGCCCATGAGGATCTGGTGAATGATGCAAGGCCTAATATAACTTGCCAAGACCCTGATGCTGTGAGGACAGCTCACTTTGTCAGCCTCTGATTCTGGAGTTTGGAGCCAGGTTTTGCTCCTTGTACCCCTGTGAGCACCTTGGATGTCAGGGGAGAGATAAGCAGAGCCATCTAATTGGGGTGTTCTCTTTTGAGTACAGTCCAGTGAAGAGGAATCCAGAGGTGGTCAGGGCTGGGTGGATCTCACCCCAAATAAGATTCCTGGATTGGTTTGGGTTGGAAGGGACCTTTAAATATCACCCAGTTCCAACACCTTTCCATGGGCAGGGACACCTTCCACTGTCTCAGGTTGCTCCAAGCCCTGTCCAACCTGGCCTTGGACACTTCCAGGGCTGGGGCAGCCACAGCTTCTCTGGAAAACCTGGTCCAAGGTGAGCCCCACACTCACAGAGAAGAATTCCTTCCTAATAACCCATCTAAACCTCCCCTCTTTCAAGCAGCTTGCCCAGAAGGCTTCATCTTGTGATGGATTGGTGATTGTCCCCTTGGCTTTAAAACACACCCAGGGACTTGGCACAATTCCCTGCTGCCTAAACCCAGGCTCGGGTCTGCTGCCACAGCTCAGGTTGGTGTAAAATCTCTCTCCACACAAATTCCTGAGGCCCAGGTGACCTCCATGAGTCTCTGCAGCCCTCGAGGGCAGCACATGGGGTGGGGATGAGGTGCTGGGTGGGCCATAACTCAACACACGACCCTGAACAGGGCAAGACCTCCTTGCAAATGTCCTGAGCTCTGCTCTGTGCTTGGAAGTTACAGCCTCTCTCCAGTGCCGAAGGAAGATCTATGGATCCCCTAGGGAAAATACAGCATTTCCATTCACCACCTCTTTGAATCTGCATCCTTTCCCCATCACAAGGAGGTAATTTTAGCCTTGATGCTTTATCTTCACAACACAAAGGCTCTTGTTTTTAAGTGCTGCACTTTTTTTTTTCCCTTTTTGGCAAGGAATTTTCTGGTTTAATTTAATTTAGGTTTTTCAATCTATGCCTTAAGCAGGCAGATGATGCAGATCAGGGAATGTCTAAATGCACACAGACATCATGGGAAGTGGCAGATAAAGACCAGTGGAGATCTGTGCTCCATGAATAAAATGTCTTTTCAGGATCAATCATAAAATCCTAGACTGGTTTAGGATGAAGGGACCTTAAATATCATCTTACCCACACCCCAGGCATTGGCAGAAACAACTTCTACTAGATCAGGTTGCTCAGAGCCCCCTCCAGCCTGGATCATCAAATACTTTCCAAAAGTTTTGAGCTGTCAAGTGTAAGAAAGCAAAGGAAAGAGGTGGGAGGTTAGAGTGAGATCATATTTTTAGTGTGGTGCAGAAAATCTTCAGCAGACTTCAGGATGAAGCGAAATTCTGCTCCAGTCAAAGTCAAACAACAGAATGAACACCATTTTCAGCAACAAATGTCAGGTATTGAAAAATTTCTTTACAATGTTGAAAAGGACAGAATGTTTCAGTCCTTCATCTGAAATTGCCTGTTTGGAATTTCTACTGTTCTTTTATCTGAAAAATTTATTTTAAGAACTGAAAAAAAAAAAAACAAAAAACCCAACACAGAAATAAACCTCAGAAAGCAAAACACTGTGTTCTGATGTCACTGAAACAAACCTTTGCTTTCAGCTGAAGTTTTTTGTTCTGGTGCCTTTGTTTGAAGCTTTCAGCATTTCAGGGGCTGTTCAATTTCAGAACGGAAAAACCCCGTAAGTTCTGGAATTTCCCAGTAATCAGAAAGTCTGGTCCACTTTGAACGAAATCACTTCCAAGTTGCCAGTTTTGTTTTCATCTACATCATGGTTTATTTGTTCTGAACAAGTTTCCCTTCGGATTAATTAAAGGGGGATTATTTAAAAAAAAAAAAGAGGGAGAGAGTGACATTTTACACAGACAAAGAGTGACAGGACAAGGGGAATTGTTTTTAAATGAAAGAGGAAAACGTTGGGTGGGAAACTGGGGAGAAATTCCTCCCTGTGAAGGTGCTGAGGCCCTGGCACAGGTTTCCCAGAGAAGCTGTGGCTGCCTCATCCCTGGAAGTGTCCAAGGCCAGGTTGGATGGGGCTTGGAGCAACCTGGTCCAGTGGAAGGTGTCCCTGTCCGTGACCATGATAAAATGATAAAATTGAATGATTTTTACGTCCCTTCCAACCCAAACCAACCCAGAATTTTTTCTCTGTTGATCTCATGTCACCTCCCTGAGTCCAGATGTCAAGAAAAAAAAAATAATTCCCTATTTTATTTTTTTTTTGGTTCTTCTGGCCTCTCTTGATTAACTCTTGTACATGATGTTCTCTGAGAGGTACCTGCTACTTTCATGAGAAATGAACTGGAATAATTTATTCATTTGCATTCCGACACTGCAGTGGAGACAGGAAAGGCTGACAAATGGGTTCACACCAGCTGGTTAAATCTATCATGGGAAAAGGAAAAACCCAGGAAAGGTTATTTTGCCAAGGGATCAGAGGAGATGAGGTCCAAGAGAGGAATCTGCTTTAAAAAGAGTGAAACCCCTGTTCGTGTGTGACAGTAAATAACCAAAATAATTATTCTGTGTGCAAAATAGGTGGAAAGGTTTTTCCCTTCTTGCCAAGAAGAAATCTTGGTTTTCCCTGTGGAAGCCACTGACCCTTGGGAAAGGGGGAATGTCACCATGTCTCTTTAACAAGGTCATGCCTGGTTCTGAAGGTCGTGGCTGCCAGGGCTGCTGATGGCAGGAGAGCTAAAGCTGATTATTTGGGGAGATTTCTTACTTTCAAACCCGCAATGCTGCCTTCCTATCCCATGAATGATTTAGGATTCTTGGATTTTAATTTGGTTCTTTTCTTTCTTCCCGGTTTAAAGATTCAGGACCAGAGGCAGAGACAAATAATCAGCTGATTAATCTCACAGAAAATCTGAAGGTTTTCTTTTTTTTTCTTGTGACAAAATTACTGCATGCTGTGAGTGAGCCAGAACCCAAAGTCTGGCAAGGCACTGACTTGGAAACTCAGGAAAAAAGGGGATAATTTCAGGTGTGACCTCCAGAGTTTGGGGTCCCAGAGGAGAGCCCAGAGTGGATGAGAATGAAGAATGTCCAGCTGGGAATGTCCATCCTGGAGAAGAGAAGGCTCCAGGGAGACCTCAGAGCCCCTTCCAGTGCCTAAAGAGGCTCCAGGAGAGCTGGAGAGGGACTTGGGACCAGGGATGGATGGACAGGACAAGGGGGAATGGCTTCCCTTCCCCAGAGGGCAGGGATAGATGGGATTTTGGGAAGGAATTCTTCTCTGTGAGGGTGCCGAGGCCCAGGTTTCTCAGAAAATCCATGGCTGCCCCATCCCTGGAAGTGTCCAAGGCCAGGCTGGACAGAGCTTGGAGCAACCTGGGGTACTGAAAGTTGTCTCTGCCCATGGCATGGGTGTGGAATGGGATGAACTTTTAGATCCTTTTCAATCAAACCATTCCATGATTCCATGACTTCCTGATCCATCTGCTACCCACAGCTTGTGGGCCCTCAAATGTCTCTTTCTTGTACCTTTGACTTCCTGGGATAAATGATGTCTGGTGCTCCTCTGCTGCTTTCTAACAGCTCCAACCCCAGGATTCCCACTGGCAAAATTCAAATTATAAATAGAATTATAGGATGGTTTTTATGTTATCCTGCAGAATTTTTGTCATCTTTAATTTCGTGTGGTTACCCTTAGTTACGTAAATAAAGTTATTTTTTCCCATAGAAATGCCATGTATTTCTATTAATGAATCTTTTGCTCTTCCTCTTGGGGAGAATCAAACAGATGGGATTTATTTTTTGAGCATTAAAACGTTATCAAATTTTCATAACAAATAATTGCTTCATATTTAAACAGTGTTGGAACAAAAAAAACAGGTACTGGGGCCTTCCATCCTCCAAACACAACAATGGGACGTTAAGTCCTCATCTTCTTGCAAGGTCACACTACAGACACACATTACTTAAATTAGTGGGTCCTGAGGGTACTTTTAAGATACTGGATTGGTGGCATTTGAGCTTGGAAAATGAACGTAAGAGGAGGGTCAGGAAGTGCTTCTCCATTCCCTGCTAGATAGTGACACCTCATTTTTCTTTTCTAAAAGCCTTTTCTGTAAATCAATGAGCTCGAGCTCCCCGTTAGGAACTTCTGTGGGGTGGCAAAAGCTGTGACTGCAAAGTCCAGCTTCTCCCGGGGACTGAGGGAAGGTGAAAGCTGAGAACTTGCCCTTGGCAGTGACTGGGATCAGGCACTGAGGGACTGGAATGAAAGGGGAATATTCCTGGTTGGGAAGGACTTTGGTGGAGGGAGGGAGGAGGACTGAAGCCTTTTGTCTCTCACAAGAAAATACGTTGCAGTAAGAAACAAAACCCTGTCACTTTTGTCAAGCCATCTCCTTCTTTCTCCTCCTTTCTCCTCCTTTCTCCTCCTTTCTCCATCTCCTTCTCTTTTTTCCTTCTCCTTTCTCTTTTTCCTTTCCCCCTCCTTTTCCCCTTCCCCTTCCTCTTCCCCCTTTCCTCATCCCTTCCTTCTTTCTCCTCCTTTCTCCTCCTTTCTCCTCCTTTCTCCTCCTTTCTCCTTCTCCTTCTCTTTTTTCCTTCTCCTTTCCCTTTTTCCTTTCCCCCTCCTTTTCCCCTTCCCTTTCCTCTCTTCCCCCTTTCTTCATCCCTTCCTTCTTTCTCCTCCTTTCTCCTTCTCCTTCTCCTTCTCCTTCTCCTTCTCCTTCTCCTTCTCCTTCTCCTTCTCCTTCTCCTTTTTCCTTCTCCTTTCCCTTTTCCTTCTCCTTTTTCCTCCTCCTTTCCCTTTTCCTTCTCCTTTTTCCTTCTCCTTTCCCTTTTCCCTCTCTTTCCTCTCGCCCCTTTCCTTCCCCCTTCTTCTCTTTCCTCTTCCCCTTTTTTCTCTTCCCTCCCCCTTCCACTTCTGCTCCTCCTTCTCTTCCTTCTCCTTTTGTCCCTTCCCTCTTTCTCTCCCTTTCTCTTCCTTCTTTGGACTCCTCTCCCAGCAGGAGCAAAGAGGACAATTGACAACAGATTGGTTTTTTTCCCCCTTGTTTTCTTTAGAAAGAAATTATTTATCCAGAATTAATCTTCATCCATGAACTTTCCTCAACAATTACTGGGAGAGGATGAAAACTGGTTCCTCACAGACTCAGTACCATGGTCAAGTGAGATGTTTCAAAGTGGTCTATGTTGCTAAATTTTTGGGTGATTTCACTTTTAGTTTTGATCATTGGGAAGAAACAGCTGCAGGAAAAGGGAATCCAGCTGTTTCCTCCCTGTGCCTGGTTCTCCCTTTTATTTAGATTAGCTCTGAAATCCTGCACTGAATTCAGCAGCTCCTTTAAGTGTGTGCTTCTTTAATACTCATTTTAAAGAGGTCTCTCATTTTTCTCCCCAAGAAAAAGCTCTTGGGCTGATCTCTGTGGAAATTATATCTTCTCTGTGCTGCTTGGCATCAGGTCTGATATCAATAACTCAGAGCTGGACACTCCTTGGGTTCAAGGAGTCACTGCTTGAATAACGGCTGCTCCTAGCTCTGATGTTACATCCCAGATGTGACATGGATAAAATCCACTCTGGGCTTGGATGAATCACTGGCTTTTGTTGAGGAAACCAGTAGAAGAGAGGTGGGAGAAGTCTTTATGTGCTACAGAGAGCAAAGCCTTACTGACTGCAGATCCTCTGGCTGAACAAATGAATGAAACAGCCAGAAGTCAATTAATTTACAGCCACAAGCCCTGCCCTGACTTGTCCTTGCAGTGAGTTTGACTTTGGCTGTCTCTGGGCAATTCCACGAAGTTTTATGCTGGAAAAACATTCCCACTGTGGAATAATTGAGATGGCAGTGGGTAAATCTGCTCCGTGGGGATTTTACGCAGCTGCTCTGAAGGATCCTCCCAGCTCCCATCCCATCTGTGTCCTGCCAATCAGTGGGGTGGGCACTGCCCAAAGCAGATGCTGGTGCTCCCATCCCCTGTGGAATTAGTGACAATGTTGTCCTAGAAAGGTGATAAATCAATAATGTCCTCTCTAGCAGTAGGGAAAACAATTTGGAGTGGAATTTGGTCTGTGCCGTGGGAAGCAGGGTGCAGTCTGAGCAAAGCACAGATGATGGCAGCAAAGTATAAACCCAGGAAAATATCAGTCCTATTCAATAAAGAGCTGAGGAACTTATTAAGAAGTTTCTGGGAAGCTGATCTTTGGGATCCCTACTGGAAATAAATCCTTCCGAATACACCTGCCTGCAGGAACACCAAATTTCTGTCATTACAACAGAACCAAGAAAAATATTTTACAAGAAAAATATTTGCTTGTAACAGGAGCTCACAGTGGATAGAGAGGTGTAATTGCTCCCATGTTAATTAATACAGTTCTAACACAGTCCCCAAGGAACTCATTCCTGTTTTCTTTTCTTTTGCTAAAAGCTTGCGACTGTCAAAATCCTCTTGCTTTCAGACAAGTTACAACTTTGGGAATACATCTGGGATCACTGGGAATGTGTTTATTCACGGACAGCAGAGTGATTTGGTGTTACTTCTCGCCTGGGTAACTTCTCCTGAGTTCCCCTGCATTGGAAGTGTTCAAGGCCAGACTGGATAGGGTTCAGACTGGATGTTCTTTAAGGATTTTTTGGGTCAGAAGGGATCTTAAAAAGCATTTTGTTCCACCCCTCTGCCATGGGCAGGGAAATCTTCCACTATCCCAAGCCCCATCCAACTTGGCCTAAAACACTTCCAGGGATGGGACATCTACAATTTCTCTGGGATACCTGTGCCAGGGCCTCACCACCCTCACAGGGAATAATTTCTTTCTAATGTCCAATCTAAACTTACCCTCCTTCAGCTTAAGGCCATTCCCCTTCTCCTATCACTGCATGTCCTTATCCAAAGTCCCTCTCCTGGTTTTTAGGAGCCCTTTAAGCACTGGAAAGAGCTTTAAGGTCTTCCTGAAGCCCTCTCTTCTCCAGGCTGAACATCCCTGACTCTCCCAGCCTGCGAGAATCAAAGGAACTGTGCTCTTCCAGCAGCACAGCCTGACTCTTTTTTTGGGGACAATTTTCCAGAGATGCAGAGCCTTTGGTGTATTTATTCCTTGCTGGATGAGCAGTCCTGTGGCTCAGCAACCTGCACCAACTTCTCCAGCTCCACTAACAGATGTAACAGAGCCGCCCTGGAGCTGTCAAGTCACTTTTTTGCCATCTCCAGGATGTGGAATCATCCCAGAGCTTGCTCAGTGCCTGGCAACCACAATAGGTGTTAAGAGCTGCAGTGAAAGGGCTGCTTAACTTGACAACCAACAACACCCCCTGGCCTTTCTGTGTCTGTCACTGTCTGAATAAAACATTTTGTCAACAGCCTGATTTCTCTCGGAACAAGTCGCCGCTGTCACCTGCTCGGAGGCAAAGCCGAGGGGAAGGGCTGGGAGACAGAGAAAACTCCTGCTGGAACAGGAGCTGAGTCAGCCTTAATTCTGACCAGGCAGGGAAAAATCCCTGTGAGAGTGAAAGCTTTTGGCAAAACATGATAGTTGTATTGGTATGGGATGGATGGAGGGATGGATGGAAAAAGGCATGGGCTGGTCCAAGGAGAGGAGCAGAGGGCACCACTTTTCAGAGGAACAGATGGGTGCCATCAGTGATGCCACAGTGGGAGGGTGGCACTGGCAGTGGGATGCTCAGCCCACCCTGTCCTCCCACACTGGATCATTCCTGGGATGCCTCAGATCTGAGCTGCTCTGGCTGCTCCAAGAGATGCCTTGTGAAGGCTGACCTAGAACAGAGACTGGACAGAGCTAAAGAATAAAGTAGGGATTTATTAGAAGGCCTCAATGGATCCACGTTGGGCAGCATAAAAGCCCAGCCAGGGCTACACCCAAGATGAACCAAAATGGTCACAAAATGCATGACTGATCATGAGGTCTCTCATTTTTATAAGTTTTGGTCCATTTGCATATTGGAGCTAATTGAGCAATTACAGCTTTAGCCCATGAAGTCCCATCCTTCTTGTTTTATCTCTTCAGTCCATGTTATTTATACTCTCGGGCCTGAGATTTGGATCATTTGTCCTTGGTCCCCAGCTAGAGAAGGAATTGTTTTGTCTACCTACTCTGTGCACAGAGCTCACCATCCCCTAATATGAAGACCAGACCCACACAGTAAAGCAGCACAAAATCAGAAAAATATAAAAGATGATACCTGAGGTATCACAAGGACCTCAGGGACTGCCCCAGACCAGTCCAGATCCATGGTTCAACATATCAGGGGCTGAGACTACGATAAGAAAAGTTCATGTTTCTTATCTCCATTGACACCAGACAATGAAATCCAGCTGAAGGCCACCCTCAGTGCCAGGTGAAGGTAGTCCTGGATTTAAAGTTGGTCTTGGGTCCCGCATTTATTTCAAGGCAACAGTTGAAAACTAAGCCAGAGCAACTTTCCAACAGCCCTCTGGGTTCCTCATGGAAGGAAAAAAAGCAGAGTTCCTGATGGGACAATTGCACACTGCTGGAAATGGGGCCAGCTGAGCATCATGTTCCCAGCAAGCCAGAGCCACACAATAGTTTGTGCTGGAAGAGCTCTAAAAGATCGTCTTGTCCTAAGATCCTGCTGTGGGCAGGGATGTCTTCCACTATCCCAGGTTGCTCCAAGCTCCATCCAACCTGGCTTTGGACACTTCCAGGGATGGGGCAGCCACAGCTTCTCTGGGAAACCTGGGCCAGGGCCTCACCACCCTACCAGGGAAGAATTTCTTCCCAAAATCCCATCTATCCCTGCCTTCTGGCAGTGGGAAACCGTTCCCCCTTGTCCTGCTACTCCATCTCTTGTCCAAAATCCCTTTCTAGGTCTCTTGGAGCCTCTTCAGGCACTGGAAGGGGCTCTGAGGTTGCCCTGGGGCCTTCTTTTCTCCAGGCTGGACATTCCCAGCTCTCCCAGCCTGGCTCCAGAGCAGAGGGGCTCCAGCCCTCGGAGCATCTCCAGAGACTCCTCTGGACTTGCTCCAGCAGCTCCACATCCCTCTGCTGTTGAAGACCTCAGGGATGGATGCTGTACTCCATGGGGAACACCTCCAGAGCGAGCAGGAGAATCTCCTCCCTCACCCAGCTGGTCCCAGGTCCTTTAGTGCAGCCCCTGACACGGCTGGAGTTGGGTTGACTCCCATTCCAGCTGTCTCTGGGCTGCTGCAGGACATCTACAGCCTCCCTGCCCAGAAAACAGTGACACCCTGCTGGAGCCCTGGTTGCTGAGAATTTTAGACTTTCTGTGCTGACAGATGCTGACCCCCAAGAGAACACTGCATTTGACCTGAGGCCGTAGAGAAGACTTTCAAAATTAAATAATAGAACTGGGATTATGGGTGTGTAGTTTGAATAAAAGTGTGCAATATCACATAGCAGAAAAATTAAGAGTTTAAAGTTTTAAAATATAGTAGTAGATATAAAACAAGATAAAAGTTTTAGAGCAGAAGTTAGTCCTTCTTCTTTACCTTCTTCTTCACCTTCTTCTTCATGGGTTTAAGTAGTATTGTATGATTAGATAAAAAAACCCTCATTGCGGAACAAGAGCATTTAGTTATTAGGTTAAAAGTAAAAATAATTATAGTGTAATTTCTTAATTAGACAGTTTATTCTTAAAAAGGCCTTGTAGAGAGAGAGATACAACTCCATTTTCACCTTATTACAGAGGTACTGTAGAACTCACAGCTTGTAAGACTGTAATATAAATAAGAACTAATAAACATCTGAGTCAGAAAAAGAAATTAAATCTCGTGATTTAATCCCAACCTTAACAAAAAAGAAGCAAAACACTTGACATTAATGGTGACCTATGTGAGGATTGAAGAAAAGCAAAGGAATTGACAATACCCCTACTCCTTGGCCATGTTCAGATTGTAATCATTCCAAGGGAAAGTTTTTTCCTCCTGACAGCTCCTCACCTCAATCCCAGCTGATGTTTCCAGTTTGTAAAAATACTGCTCAGGAAGTGTCAGGAAAAGGTAGAGCTGTGCTTAGGATTTGAAGTTTGCATGGAACCACAAGCAGTGGTTAAAGCTGAAGACTCTATAAATCCTGCCTGGATAATTCCAGCACTGCAAATGCTCCCCAGCTATTCAGGAATCTCCATCTCCTCCAAGGCCATAGATTTCCATAATACTGGAGAAGGAGATAAGAAAAATCTGTCTGAAGAGACTTTATCCCAACCCTTAGAAGAGGAGAGGAAAAGAGACCCGAGGCCTTCTCATTTCCATGATGCTGAGAAAGCTGATCTGTGGCAGAGGAGTAGGGAAAGCACGCTTGGAATGAAGAACTTTCTGCTTCAGAAGAGGCCTTTGTCCCAAAATTCTGACTGGAGCAGGACTTGCCTCTTGTCACTTAGGGGAGTAATTTCTGGGGGTTTACAGTGAGCCATCCCTTCTCAGTTTTAGCAGTGTGACTGCTTCCAGCTGAGCTGGCTGGGGTGGAAGGTTGGGCTGCAGATTGTCCAGAGAAATTGTGGATGCTCCACCTCTGGAAGTGTTCAAGGCTGGCTTGGACAGGATTTAGAGGAGTCTAGTAGAAGGTGGCCCTGCCCATGGCAGAGGGGTGGAACGAGATGATTTCAAAGTCCCTTCAAACCCAAACCATTCCACAATTTTATGGTTCTCTGCAAAGCCAAGGTGTTTCTCAGAGCACCAGGAGCACTTTCTCACCTTGAGATCCAGAATGCCAGAGG
Source organism: Agelaius tricolor (assembly GCF_023055355.1). Lineage (NCBI taxonomy): Eukaryota > Metazoa > Chordata > Aves > Passeriformes > Icteridae > Agelaius > Agelaius tricolor. The sequence continues at coordinate 94,388,612 of NW_027269262.1, read as the reverse complement.
GGCAGCTCCTCTGTAGATCCAGCTTTGGAACCCTGGGCAGGAGAGGAGCTGCAGCTGGGTCACAGCTCTCCTCCTCCTGTGGATGAGATCCACAGTCCTTCCTTTCCCTGTCACATTTCCACAACTCACCGTGGAAGTGATTTTCATGGCTGGGAAGTGGGAAAGAACCAAGTTAGACTTGCTGCTGATGCTGTGAGTGTGTCCTCACCATTTCCTGAGGTGGAAATCCCTGGAAATAAGAGATGGAAACACCATCACCTTTGCTGAAATTGTATCTTTGGACTCATATTTAGGCCCCAGTGTCATTCCAACAGTTTTAACTCTGAACAGCTCTCAACAAGCAAAGCAAGAATTTCCAAGATATCTAATCCCCCTTTTTGTATGGCCAGGAAACACTCACAGCTTTTCAAATCACTCCAAATACTCCTTTCTTTCATTATTTTCCACAAAAAGCCTGTGCTGAGAAACCAATGTGTTACAGGGATCTGATGGATGGCCGAGTGTTTATGGAATGTCACCTAAAATAACTCACAGCAAAGAGGTGTTTGCCTGCTCCTGGGATGCAGCAGGAATTACTTCCACACTATTGCACTGCTAGGAGATACAAATGACAATCATTTAAACCAAATAAAGGCTTTAAATTACATAATACATTTTCTTTTAATCCTTTGCAATATTTTTAAAGGCAAAAATGTCTGAAACATCCAGAATGGATTGGTTGTTCATTATTCCTAAGGAATAATCTTCAAGGCCAGGCTGGATGGGCTTATGGAGGGTGTCCCTGTCCATGGCAGGGGGGTTGGAATGGGACGATCTTGAAGGTCCTTTCCAAGATAAACCACCCCATGAATCTATGCAGAGCTTTCCTTAAGCATTTCCATAAATTTAAAAAGAGACACATAAAAAGAGAAAAAAATTATTATTAATAACAATTATTAATAATAATTATTAATAGTTATTATTATTATTATTATTATTATTATTATTATTATTATTAATAATAATAATAATAATAGTAGAATAATTTGGAAATAACTTTTGGGACAATTTGCTCAGATCTTGCCTTCGAGAAACACCAAGCGATGTCAAAGGGGAAGCCTGGGAAAGCCAGATTTCATGGAAGGGAAGATGAAGTTGAGAATGGAGTCATCAAAGACAGGCTCTTGGTGTTCCCAAGGCTATGGAAAAAGGTTTGTTGGATCAGGCACCAGATTTGGTCAGATCAGGAAGGACTTTCCCCTTATAATTTCAGTCATCCATGTCAAACTGACTTTTATTTTCACTTTCCATCCTGCCCAACTAAAAATATTACAAAAGACAAATGATAAAATTGTCCTTAAGTGCAAGCGCAGATTTAATCGGCGACCTCTTGCTTCATTTAGTAATGGTGATATTTAACTTATATAAAATCTCTGACTAAACTGGGGTTGTTAAAATAGAGAGAAAAAAAAAATCTCTCTGCATTCCTCCTCCTTTCCCAGCACTGAGTTTGAGTCACAAGACCATTTCAAAGTCATTTTTAGGTTCGTAGCCTGGAGTGTTCCTGGCTCCTGGCAGAGTTTGGTGCATCTGTGAGAGGATAATTTTGCACCCCCAGAGAGGGATGTGATGAAGAGCAGAGCCCTGGTTCTTCTCACAGTGCCAGCAACAGATGGAACCCCCTTGTGAAGGATTCCAAACCCGAGTGATGCACGTGGATGGGGAGCGGGGATCACCGTGTTCTGCAGGAGAGGCTTTGTCACTGTCATGTTTTCTGAAAAATCCTCTTTAACCAGCATTTTCTCCTATGTTTGCTGCTCTGGAATGTGGTGTGGAGATTGTTTATCCAACATGTGAATTGTTTTGACTTAATGGCCAATCAGAGCCAGCTGTGTCGAGGCTCTGAGGAGCCATGAGTTTTTATTATTCATTCTTGTTAAGCCTTCTGTCTGTATCCTTTACCTTTCTTTGGTAAAGTTTTAGTATAGCATAATAAATATAATATAATATAATATAATATAATATAATATAATATAATATAATATAATATAATATAATATAATATAATATAATATAATATAATATAATATAATATAATATAATATAATATCATAATCAGCCTTCTGAGAACATGGAGTCAAATTCTCAATTCCTCCTTCATCCTGGGGACCTCACAAATACCACAAGCCTTGGCTGCTCTGGCAGCATGGTGGCTTCTTGTTGGAATCCTGGATGCTGAGAATTTCAAACTTTCTGTGCTGAAGGGCACAGACCCACCAAAAATTACTGTATTTGACCTGAGGCCATGGAGAAGGCCTCCAAAATTGATTGGTAGCACTGGGATTATGGGTGTGGGGTTTGATTAGAAGTGTGTAATATCACTAGGTGGAGTGAGAAGACTTAGAGTTTAAGGTTTTAGAATACAGCAATATATGTGGGGCAAGATGGAGGTTTTAGGGCAGTGGCTGGTTGTTCTTCACCTTCTTCTTCATGGGTTTATGTGATATTTTGTAATTGGACAAAAAAGTCTGCAATGCGGACTTCGAGTGATTAGCTATTGGGTTAAAAGTGAAAATAATTTAGGTGCCATTTCTTAATTGGATAGTTTAGCCTTAAAAGACCTTGTAACAAGAGATAGTCATTAGCCATTTTGTGTCTTGTAAGCAAAAGACTGCAGAACTCACTGCTGTGGAACTGTAACAGAGATAAGAAAAAATAAACATCTAAGCCTCAATGCAAACTGTTGTCTCAGGTGCCTTCAATCCCAATCTCAACAGAGGTAGTAAAAAGAGACAAAAAAAACCCAGCAGCTTCTGTTGGGACAGGATTGAATCGTTCCAGGAATGGACCAGGAGGTGGCACAAACACAGAGTGATGAGGTTCCAGCTCTCCAGGTGCCACGGTGCAGGTGCAAGATGAGATGGAAGAGGTAGCAATGCCAAAAAAAAAAACCTGAACCAGCCCAAAAAAATCCCAAAAAAAGAAAAAAAAAAAAAAAGGAAAACCAGAGGGACACCACAAGGAATCCCAGTTAGGCTCTCTTGAACATCATCAGTCACTGCAGGAGGTTGTGGTTGGTTCATCTTTAGAGATTTGGGGTTGGAAGTGATATGAAGATAAGGGGACAGTGATAAAATTTTTTAAAAAGGAAGAAATTGAGGGGTTGGAGCATGTCCAGAGAAGGGAATGGAGTTGGGGAAGGGTCTGGAGCACCAGGAGTGGCTGAGGGACCTGAGAGGGCTCAGGGGACCTTTTTGCTCTCTACAAGTCCCTGAAATGAGGTTGTATGGTCTCTTCTCCCAAGTAACAAGCAACAGGACAAGAGGAAATGGCCTCAAGTTGTGCCAGGAGAGGTTTAGCTGGATATCAAGAAAAATTTCTTCATCAAAAGGGTTGTTATAATGATTTGAGGGTGCCAGGATATCTACTTGGGCACCTTGAAATAAAAAGAAATGGAAAAAGCCCCTAAACCTGGTTTATTCCCAGATAGAAATGCTTGAATTTAGGTCTCTGTAGATCCAGGATAAAACATTTCCATTTTAAGTGGAAGTGAAACTGTTTCGGAGTGAATTACCTGAAGAAAAAAAACCCCTATTTTTTCAAGTCCCATTGCCCCTAATTTCCCTTCTGCTCCCCACAGTTATTGCTCCCCATAGTGGCTTCTCCCTGAGTCACTGCAATCTTCCAGGAGATCTGTGGTTCCACATGTGAGCTTAGAATAATTCAGGGAGAGCCTCACTAAGCACATCTCGGGCTTGATACAGAAATATTCCTTCTCCTGGTATTTCTGCTCACTCCCTGTCATCCCAAAACTTGGGCTGAGGATGGAATTCATTGTGAGATTTTTCTGTTCAGGCCTTTTCTGTTCAGACTTGTCCATCAAAATCCACATTAATGATGGGTTTAATTTTGTAAAAATTGTGTGGCTGAGTGTTCGAGACATCTGAGAGAGGGAAGAGCCCATTCCAACTCCCAGTGCTGGGATTTCACAAATTTTGTGTGAAAACCTTCATCGCCCACCCCCTCCACCTGTTTCTCTGGATCCATCCCAAAGGAAACCCTCTAGCAGACCCAAGGATTAGGGCAAGGCCAGAAAGCAAAAGGATTTGTCAATTCTTTGACATCAAAGCACTGAGATATCAAAGGAACTAAAGCACTTACAGACACAGAAACAATTTTTGAAGAAGCCTCCTGGGTCTACGTATTTATCTTGGCTTCTTTGTTTCATTTGATAAAAAAGGTGAGTTGTGATCCCCCATAACCCAGAGCTGATCTCCAGAATTTTAATTCAGATTACCAGCCTCTACAAAGGGTTGTCTGGTGGTGGAGATAACCCCAAACCCCCTGGAAAACCAGGGATGGGAAAGTTTGTCTGTGGGTTTGATCTGTGCCGTCTGCAAGTCAGGAGTAACCAGAGGGATTTAAATAAGAATATCTGGACAGGGTCAGGATAAAGTCCCTGTAAAATGACATCAAATATTCACAGGAAATAAGACAATGTGCATAAGAAAAGCTGTCACAGGGTATCATTGAACACCAAAATGGTTTGGGATGGAAGGGACCTTCAAGATCATCCAGTTCCACCCCCCTGCCATGGGCAGGGACATCTTCCCCTGGACCAGGCTGCTCCAAGCCCATCCAGCCTGGCCTTGAACACTTCCAGGGATGGGGATGTAGTGATCTATTCCCCTAAAGTGCTTGTCCTATGTCAGGACATCACAGTCCAGAGTCTTTGGACACAGACATGGGATTTTTGTGATGTATATTCCAGTATTAATAGCTCCTCCCTTCCTTCCCCAGGAATTTATCCTGTTTTTAAGCACTTTAAGTGGACACAATATCCTGTGGGAAGAATTTCACATCTTCCCTGTGTGTTGTGTCAGGAAACAGGCACTTTGTGCCAGAGGAATTACCTTTGTGTCATATGTCTGGGTAAGATTTTAGGTCACAGGGATCATCCACAATAAAATACAACCAATGCTTGGATATTCCTTATTTATTCCACAGCCTGGATGCCTAACCACGGATCAAAGCCCTGTTGTGCTGAGCACTGTGGAAAAACAAAAATTTCTCCTGCAGCAGGACAGAACACCAGAATGTCTGCAGGGCTTCTCCTTGGCACTGCTCCAAAGGATGGACAGAGGAGCTGTCTTTGCAGAAAACCATGGAATCATCTGCTCCAGGTCATGATGGCAGAGAGAGGAATGGACCTGGGGACCTTCCTCTCCACCACCCTTTGCTATCCCTGCTGAGAGACCACGGATGTTCCTTATAAATAAGGAACCATAAAGGCTGGAAGCTCTCAACTCTCACCTTGCGCTCTCAGAGCTCCTCCACAGTCCGGGGTGGGTTATTTATATTGACATCCAAATTAATAAATAAGACCCAGAATTAAATAATAAATGGGGAAAAATAAAGAATTTGTTATTTTTTTACCTTCCTTCAATCAGACACTTGGGATCAGATGCTTGGGACATGGATTATTAGTGGATTACTATTATGTGTTAAAATCAACAAGAACTGGAGGAGATTCTACAGGAGAATCAAGGAAAATTTTTATTTAATGTGAACCTGGTCAGTTTGGGTAGATTCACCTCAGAGACAGAGAACAGACCCTGCACTGATTTATTTCATATCACAGACAGAGACTTGTTAAGAAACCATGGAATCATGGAATGGTTTGGGCTGAAAGAGAACTTAAAGATCATCAATTTCCAAGCCCTGCCATGGGCAGGGACACCTTCCACTATCCCAGGTTGCTCCAAGCCCTGTCTAACCTGGGCTTGGACACTTCCAGGGATGGGGCAGCCACAGCTTCTCTGGGCAACCTGTGCCAGAGCCTCCTCACCCTCACAGGGAAGGATTTCTTCCCAATATCCCATCTAAGCCCATCCTCTGTGAGTTTAAAGACATTCCCTGTGTCCTGTCACTCCATCCCTTACCCAAAGTCCTTCTCCAGTTCTCTTGGAGACCCCTTAGGCACTGGAAGCTCTCCCTGGAGCCTTCTCTTCTCCAGGCTGGACATTCCCAGCTCTCCCAGCCTGGCTCCAGAGCAGAGGGGCTCCAGCCCTTGCAGCATCTCCAAGGCCTCCTCTGGACTCACTCCAGCAGCTCCACATCCCTCTGCTGTTAGACCCCAGAGCTGGATTCTGTGCTTCAAGTGGGGTCTCATGAGTGTGGAGTAGAAGGGAAGAATCTTCTAATCGATGGCAAAGAATTTTGTGGATCAGGAATATTCCTTGCATCTAAACTTTCCAGATCTAAGATGAAGACAATGATCCTCTTGGGTAGATAAATTCCTTGATAATTGTCGCATCCTTCTATTCTACAGAGCAGGAGATGCCTGAAAGTGGATTTTTTTTTCTAGTTTCTAAATTAAAGTATTGTGTAATATTGGCAGTGTGTGGGGTATAAAGCCATGGACACAGACATTGGCTTCTCCAAGAGATTTATGGCAGAATTCCAGACTAAAGCTGACTCACATCTGTCTGGATCTGAGGACAAGTGGCAAACTCCTCCTTTGGCTGCATCTGTTACAGCAGGACACCTTTCCCAGGCAGAAAAACTTTCAAACAACACCTGCCAAGTTGGAGCAGGGGAAGTCTCCATTTGTTTTTGGGTGATTTGCCAGAGGAATAAAATGCAGACATGACTTGTTTGACTCCGGTGCAGAGTTAGCAAGAAATGAATGGAAAATGGGATGGAATTGTGCTGTAAAACCACACACTGTGGACTCCCTTTTCCCTACAGGGTTTATTCCAAAAGAGAAAGTGCACAGCAGAATCTTCCTGGCATTTTTAATGGGCAGTGGTCATTAGAGCCTTTCTCCTTGGGTGGACAATTAACCTCTCATTTTATGGAAGGTGAAAATGGTCATTCTTGATTTCAAGCATAAAATTTGCCTTGCATTAAGGGGGAAAAATAAATCCTCCAGAGCACAGAACAAAATAATCACGATGAATAAGGATCTGTGAGGAATTGCTCTGCCAAATGATGATGGGACTCAACCAAAGATTTCTAAATGAGTTGAAAGAAAATCAGTTTTAATTCCATTCCCAACTCTCAGCACTGTCTGCTGCATATTTGAGTCCTAAATACTCATGAACAAAACTCCTTAATTTAGCTGTTTCCCAATTTTTGGTAGAAAACTGCAATGTCAGATTAAGTTGCTCTGCATCTGTGACTGCAAAGCAGCAGTGGTTAATGAGCATCACCTAATGACAGAGCTGATGATGGAAATCTAAAATCCCTTCCAAAAAAAGGAGCTCACATTCACAGTGGCTCCCTAAAACACCAAAATTTGGGCTTTCCTGCAGAGAAGGGAGGCAGATTTGCCAGGCAAGGTGGCTCTGGAAGTGCTCTGAGGCCAATTTCTCTGGAAGGCTAAAAATGAGCTGATGGTTTATCTCCTCCAGAGATTCCCTTCCTAATCCTTTCCCTTATCAGGAACAAGTTTCTTATCAGTTCCCTATGGGGACATTAGTAAAGAGAGACAACAGAGCTCAGCTCTCCAAACAATCCATGCTGGAAATGCATTTTATGCATCCCTTAGAGGCCAACCTGCACCTTCCTCCAAGATACAATTAAGCCTTCCTTCCTTCCTTCCTTCCTTCCTTCCTTCCTTCCTTCCTTCCTTCCTTCCTTCCTTCCTTCCTTCCTTCCTTCCTTCCTTCCTTCCTTCCTTCCTTCCTTCCTTCCTTCCTTCCTTCCTTCCTTCCTTCCTTTTCTCTTCTCCTCCCGAGAGAACAAGGCTGGAGCATGATTACATTTTCATATTTGCACACCACTTCCTCCCTTCTCACTTCTTTGAATTTCCTGGAAGCATGGAATTGTTTGGGTTGGAAGATCACCTCATTCCATGGGCAGGGACACCTCCCACTATCCCGGGTTGTTCCAAGGCCCATCCAATTTGGCCTTGGACACCTCCAGGGTTGGGGCAGCCCACCTTACCTGGGAAACCTGTGCCAGGGCCTCACCACCCTCTCAGAGAACAACTCCTTCCCAATATCCCATGTAAGCCCATCCTCTGTGAGTTTAAAGCTGTTCTCCTTTGTCCTGCCCCTCCATACCTTGTACCAAGTCCCTCTCCAGCTCTCCTGGAGCCCCTTCAGGCCCTGGAAGGGGCTCTGAGGTCTCCCTGGAAGCCTTCTCTTCTCCATGCTGGACATTCCCAGCTCTCCCAGCCTGGCTCCAGAGCAGAGGGGCTCCAGCCCTCAGAGCATGTCCACAGCCTCCTCTGGACTTGCTCCAAGAAATATACATGATATTTCCAACAGAGATACATGAAATCCTGAGACAGTCTTGGCTGAATTTGGGGCCAAAGGTGGAAATCCTGGATTTATATATATATATATATATATATATATATATATATATAAAATAATCCAAGATTTATATTTTAATTTTATATATTTATAATTTATATTATAAATATAAATTTTATATTTATAAATTTATATTATAAATATAATTTATAATTTATATATTTATAATTTAATTTTATATTTAATTAAATATATTTAATTTTATAATTTATATATTTATAATTTAATTTAATTTTATAATCCATAATTTATATATATATATATATATATATATATATATATATATATATATATATTTATACCTGGACACACTCTGTGGTGTGATAGCAGGCTGGGCCATTCCTTGTGGGGCAAAATGCCCTTCCTTGCATGAAAGAACTGAAAGAAATTTTCAGTTCCACAGTTCCTGGTGTGAAGAGCTCAGTGCCAGGATGGTGTGACTAAGAGCTGCTCCCTCCCTTTCACAGTACATATATTTAGATCTCTGTGTGCATCTCTATCTATTCCATATAGATCAGTATCTATAGCTACATCTATCTATATCTATATGACAGAATCATAGAATGGTTTGGGTTGGAAGGGATCTTAAAATCATCCACGTCCAGCATGTTCCACTATCCCAGGTTGTTCCAAACCCCATCCAATCTGGCCTGGAACACTTCCAGGGATGGGGCAGCCACAGCTTCTCTGGGAAACCTGTGCCAGGGCTTCAGGACCCTCACAGGGATGAGTTTTTTCCTAATATCTGATCTAAACCTATTTTCTGTCAGTTTGAAGCCATTCCCCCTCATCCTGGCACTCCATGCTCTTGTAAATAATCTCCCTCCATCTTCCTTATCATCTCTTTCAGGTCCTGGAAGGCCACAATTAGTTCACACAGATTCTCTTTTCTGGGCTGAACATTCCCAATTCTCTCAGCCTTCCCTCACAGCAGAGCTGCTCCATCCCTCTGATCGCCTTGGTGCCTCCTCTGGAGTCGCTCCAGCAGCTCCAGGTCCTCCTTCCCGTGCTGGGTTCCAGGGCTGAGGCAGCTCTGCAGGTGGGGTCTCACCTGAATGGGGCAGAGGGACAGAATTCCCCCCTCTCCTGCTGCCCAGACTGTGGGATGAACCCAGGACACTTTTGAATTTCTGGGGACTGGAGCACACATGGCTGGGTCATGTCTGGCCTCTCACCCACCAGCACTTCCAAATCCTTTTCCCCAGGGCTGCTCCATCTGCTCATCCCCAGCCTGGATTGATGCTGGGATTGACCCTGGAGTGGCACCAACACTTGGTCTTGTTAACAAAAGCTTAATACAAACACAATATTAATACAATTAAAATATTAATATTGGTACAATAGAAAAAATACTAATTTTTTAATGCAAGCCTATTTCCCACTCTCCTCTTTTTTTGTACTGGGAATGGAGATAAATTCCTCTTAAATCCTTTTATGCTTCCGGACCCTCTTTTTGCAGCAGCTCCAGAGCAGAAAATTAGAAATTTTCTCCCAGTTCCCCCTGTATCTCCTGTAAACCATGACTTGGAAGGCATCCCCTGACACAGCATATACAAACCAGCATTTTCTTCTCTGTCCAAACTGCTATCCCAGAGATTTGGAGGGTGAAAATCCTGTCTACAGCCGACCTCAGAAAAGGTTTCTCAGCAGGATGTGTGGCTTTCTCCTACAAGCTTCACTTCATAAATTATCTTTTGACAGAAATAATTTGAAACAAAAACAAAACAACAACAACAACAAAAAAGCAACTTTAAAAACAATGAATTGTGTGAATAATGAGAGAAGCAAATATCCTTGAACAGGTTGTCACCTGCCTGTACCTTGCTGAGGCTTTAGCAGGAGTCAGTGTGAGTTTAATTAACACCTTCCTTGGCCCAAAATCACTGCATTGTTCTCAAACAAGGAGTGACACCTGGGTGAGAGCCTCCAGGTTTTTGTTATTTGTTTACTTTTTGTTACTTGTTATTTGTTATTTGTTGTGAGCCTTGGTTAATCCAGGTTTTGCTCCATCTCCTGGGACAGCAGGCTTGCAGCAGAGTACCTGGTGACAGCCCTTGTCACACCAGGGCCTCCCAGATGTGCCCGGAGTCTCGGGAAGCCCAGGACACGACTGTGCTTGCAAACAGCATCCAGTGGCTTTGCTGGATCTGTGCCTCTGCTCCTCCTCAAGTGCCAGCAGCACAGGAGGGAATTTCTCCTCTGGATGCCCTCACAGAATTTTAGTGACAAGAGTGATGCCTCAGGTTTTAGCTTTTATATTTTTCAGATTTCGTTTTTCAGATTTTGTTCTGCTTTAGAGTGTGGGTCTGGGCTTCATATTAGGGGATGGTAAGCTCTCTTCACAGAGTGGGGAGAAAATTCCTTCTCTAGCTGGGGACCAAGGACAGCCAATCCAGATTTCAGGCCCAAGAGCATAAACAATGTGGACCAAAGAGAGAAAACAAGAAGGATGGGCCTTCATAACTTAAAGCTCTAATTGCACAATTAGCTCCGATATGCAAATGGACCAGAACTTATAAAAATGTGAGATGCCGTGACCGGTCGTCCATTTTGTGACCATTTTGTGTTGTGCTGCCCAAGGTGGATCTATTTGAGGCCTCTTAATAAATCCCTGCTTTATTCTTTAGCTCCATCTAGTCTCTGTTCTAGGTCAGCCTTCATGAGGTTGAGCACAAAGTTTGCAACACTGGAGTGGAATTGGAGCCTTTTGGAAAGCGAGGGAGGGCAGCAAGGTCCAGATGCTGGGGGAGCCTTGGCTGAACTCTGAGAGCTTTTCCTTTAAACAAATCCTCTTCTTATCTCCCGTTTTCCTGCAAGGCCTGGAAGGGGATTAGACTTTTGATGTTGGCCCACCTGGGAGCAGTCTCACCCCTTATCCATTTTGGTCCATGCTGTAGGATTTGACTTTGCTGTAAGATTCATCCCCTGACTCCCTGCCCTACTTTCTGGGGTCATGGGAAGGACATTGGACACTGGATGGTCCTTCCTGGCCGTGCACAGGATTTTAAACAGATTTAACATCTGCAGTCCCTGAGATCCAGGCTGGATCATTCATTTCTAGACAGGAACAAATGAAAAAATGGGATTTGAACTAAATTATCCTTAATGTCCCTCCTAACACAATCCAATCTCCGCTACTACAATTCTTAATTGTTTTCAGACCTTTCAGGAATCTGCCTTCCATCACAATTTCCATAGGAGACAAGTTCAGACTGTGTCTTCCAACAAGTCCAAAACATTTTAAGGCAAAAACTTTGCCTTTTTTTAAGGGCAATGTATGTTTTGCCATTTATTTTCAGAGGATGCAGGATTTTACCCGCTGATTTCAGCTTCCAGCAGACTGAGTCATCTCCTCAAGATCATCTTAGAGATTATAATTTCTGAAGGGTGAAAAACTGAGATAAACAGGGAGTCTTGGAAGCCAGATGTTGCATTAAAATTGTGGAATTAACCCAGGCGCAGTCACCTTAACTCTGACCCTTTCCCATTTCTCACAGTCTTGTAGATTTTGTATTTAAGAACCAAGCTCTAGGATGTCATTTTTGGTACAGATGACTGCAAATCCAAGTATGCTGTGCTATCTTTATGGCGTTTTTAGCATAATAATATATTCTGTTCAAAACTGGTGATGTATGAACATAAATATATCTTATTTGCCTATTAACGTTAGACAGGAAAAGTCATTCTTTGTGCAACATCTGTAATGTGATCATTTCAATTTTATCTTCTCCTTTTAGGTGTCTGAGCAATAAACCTTGAAAGATATTATTTATGGAATTTGGTGCAATACCATCACTGTTATTACAGAATAAGAATTTTTCTACTCAAAAGAAGTTCTAAAGGTTGTTTGTTTTTATTTTTTCTTGTCCCTCTAGAATTCTGATGTGGGATGATTCTGGTATGTATCAGAAAATGCTGGAATGGTTTGGGTTGAAGGGACCTCAAGGATCATCGAGTTCCACCCCCTGCCATGGGCAGAGGTTCTCTGGGACACTTTCCACTGCCCCAGGTTGCTCCAAACCTCTTCCAACCTGACCTTGGTCATTTCCAGGGATGGGGCAGCCACAGCTTCTCTGGGCAACCTGTGCCAGGGCCTCACCCTCCTCACAGGGCAGAATTTTTTCCCAATAGCCAATTTAAACCTATTTTCTGTCATTTTGAAGCCATTCCCCCTTATCCTGTCACTCCAGACTCCTGCAAAGAGCCTCCCTCTTTTTTCAAAGAGAAACCTTGCTGCAAGAGAGAGGGAAGGCGTCACTTCCATGATTTTAGGTTGCATTTTTGAACGAATGGGCACCATGGCCTTGAGCATCATGAACAGAAATTAAAACTTTACTAACAAAGAAGAGACTCGTCCTGGTTGGAGACAGCAGCAAACCCAGCCCTAAAAAAATGTACACACTACATTGGGATGAATAAATAAAACATATTTGAGGGGATTTTTTTGGCTCCAGGACCCCCTGAAACAACATGGATCACATCCAGGTGTGTGACCTCTCATCCTCATCCCCCTGAAAGAGGGAACACTGCTCCTTGGACTTGCTGGGAAGAGCCCCTGGCTTGTGTTGTGTCCAGATTATGACAATTTTTTTTTTAATCTGAACCATTAAGAAGGAATTCTTGTCTAAGAGGGCTGTGAAACACTGGAACTGGCTGCCCAGAGAAGCTGTGGATGCCCCATTCCTGGGAATGTTCAAGGCCAGGTTGGACAGGGCTTGGAGCACCCTGGGATAGTGGGAGATATCTCTGCCCATGCCAAGGGGTGGAATAAAATGGGCTTTAAGGTCCCTTTCCAACCCAAACCATTCCATGACTCCACCCTCAGTAGGTTTGATCATTTAATTATTAGTACACAGATCACCTGTGACGTTCTCACCACACCTGAAGGTTTTTATCTGCTCTCCATGTCCTGTGCAGCTGCACAGCCCAGTCACCAAAAAATCAATGTTTAAGTGGAAATGAATATGAAAATGATTGCTACTGTGAGGCAGGGAATAAAAGACAGAGGAGGAATATCTTTTCTAGTGATAACATGTGAATAAATCCCTGTGGCTTATTTTGATATCGCTGACATTTTTCATAAAGACATTCTCCAAGGAGCCAAAGACATCTGTCAGCACAGAGTGAAGTGTGTACAAATGAAGCGCAAATCCACCCTCCTGAGGTATGACAGAGGTGTCGATAATTTCAGTAGCTGGGAGGGAGCAGTTCTGATGCAAAACCTGGAGGAGTGAATCCCAGCTCGAGGGGTCCTTAGCTCAAAATGTGATCACAGTGACGCAATCGTGAAACGGCATCACCCTGCCCAAGGAAAGCTGCAATCCCTGAAAATGCACCAGGCGTGTGGAAAAGAGAGGAGAATTCAGGATATGGCATCATGCCTGGCTTCTGCTGTGTTTCTAAAAATTTGTCTTGCAGGTCTCTTTTGGGAAAACAATAATTTTAAAAAGTTTCGTTGTTTTTTTTTAAATATGACAGAATTCAGTGAAGCTGCAGAGAGTACCTGGTTCCTGGTGTAGTGAAAAGTAAGGGAACTGTAAGGAATCAATCAAAGGAAATTCCAGGGGGACCAGGGCAGGGGTTGTCCCTCTGTGCTGAAGTGTCCAGTTCTGGCCCCTCATGACAAGAAGGACATTGAGAGGTTGGAGCGTGTCCAGAGAAGGGAATGGAGCTGGGGAAGGGTCTGGAGCACCAGGACAGGCTGAGGGATCTGGAGGGGCTCAGCCTGAAGAAAAGGAGGTTCAGGGGGGGCCCTCTCACTGTCCACAACTCCCTGACGAGAAGGTGCAGCCAGGTGGGGCTCAGGCTCTGCTTGCAGGGAACAAGGGACAGGAGGAGAGGAAACAGCCTTAAATTGCATTCAGGTTGGACATCAGGAGGAATTTCTTCATGGAAAGGGCTGTTAAGCATTGGAAGGGGCTGCCCTGGGTGGTTTGGAGTCCTCATTCTTGGAGGTGTCCAAGGAAGGCCTGGACATGGCACTCAGAGTTCTGGGCTGGTGACAAGGTGGGGATCGGTCACAGCTTGACCTTGATGGTCTTAAAGGTCCTTTTCAATCTAAATAATTCAATTCTCTGATACTCAATTCTCTGATAATTAAATGTCTCTGTGAACCTGTCTCTTCCTTTGGCACTTACAGCAGTGATTTTTAGCCTGTCTGCCCATCTATTTTTCTGAAGCAGAAAGAAAAGCTCCAGGACAGTGACCTTGACTGCAAACATCAGCTGCAAAATATTTAAGGGCTGTAAACTGGGAAATATTAAACTGCCCCGGGGCAGCGTTGGAGGTGAACAATGCCCTCACATTAACCCAAGAGCAATGCTGAGTCACACCTGGAGGACTGCAAAACTCAGATTATCTTTTACATCCTCCAGAAAATACTTGGGAATTTTGTTTCCTTTAGAGCAAATCCCGGCACAAACGTGCCAGGCAGTGAAACTCCCACTAGAACCCTTGGGAGATTTTATTGTGGCGTAGAAGGTTCCTTTATTCTTCTGATAAGTCAGAATTTGGGGCTCTGAGTGGCTGGGGACAGCTGCATCCTGCAGCGATGTGTCTCCCAGGGCAGAGCATCCATTTGGGATAACTGAGGGAAATGGGAAATGCTGATGTTCAGCCACCAAAACTGATCCTGTGCTTCCCAAAGCTGCAGGAGAGTTTCACTGGCTACAGGGGAAGGGCTCCAGGATAGTGTTGGTTTCCCAGCTCCTATACCTTGGACATGTTTGGTTTTCAGGGATTAACCACCATGCAGGGATCACAGTGGGAATACAGGCAGATTCCAGGCTTTCTTCAAAGGAGAAACTTCTTTTCTTGATCTTGGCATCGAGATCTTCAGCCAAGGAATGGAAAATGTTGGGGCAACTGGGAGAAGTCACCAGCAGGTCCCAACAGGCACCAGCTCTAAGGAAGAGAAGTGCAAGAGAGGGATCTCAGGGTTGGAATTGTGCTTTTGTCTGGTTCACTTCACTCTTTTCCATATTATTGTTCTCTCCTTTCCTTTAAAATCAACCCCATCCTGGCACACTATGGGTAATATCCATTTAATTCACCTTTTATGGAGAATCTGCATCAAAAAGGGACACAGGATAGCTTGAAAAGATCATTTAACCCCTATTTCATATAACCATGGGACATTATGCAGCAAAAGGAGCCCCTGTGGATAAAAAAACTATATGAAATTTCCTTTAAAAATCTTGGAATTATGTAAATAGCATCGTTCACATGGGAGACCACAAGAATTCAGACGCATTTTTGCATTTCTAAAGGCAACTTTCTTAAAGGCCCCTCAAATATAAAGAAGCCTGGGGAAAAAAGGAAAAGTCAAATGTTTATCATTCCAAGCCCCATCCAGCCTGGCCTTGGACACTTCCAAGGATGGGGCAGCCACAGCTTCTTTGGGAAACCTGTGCCAGGGCTTCCCCACCCTCACAGCCAAGAATTCCTTCCTAATATCCCATCAAACCCTGCCCTCTGCAGTGGGAAGCCATTCCCTGTGTCCAAAGTCCCTCTCCAGCTCTCCTGGAGTCCCCTCAGGTACCAAAAAGCCACAATAAGGTCACCGCAGAGCCTTAAATTAAACTCTATCCCTATTTTTTTCATCTGAACATGAGAGTTGTGGGGTTTTAGGATGTGGGGATTGATTGATCGTGGAGTCATAGAGGAGCATCATGGAATTGTTATGGTTGGAAAAGACCTTCAAGATCAAGTCCAACCTTTGACTGTCACCACCACTAACCCATGTCCTCAAGGGTCGCATCCACAGGTTTTTGAACAATTCCAGGCGATTCCACGCCTGCCCTGGGTGGCCTGTTCCAATGATTTACAAACCTTTCAGTGAAAAAAATTCCTCATATCCAACCTGAACCTTTCATGGTGCAACTTGAGGCCATTTCCACTTATCCTATCCCTTGTTCCCTGGGAAAAGAGACGATCCCACCTCACCACAGCCTCATTCCAGGGAGCTCTGGAGTGTGATGAGACCTCCGCATGCCAGGTGTGATGCTCAAATTGTTTTTGAAGTTCTGCTTTGCCTCCATCGTGTTGCTCCCCAGGACCATGAAGGAATTCTGGAGCGGCTGGTTGGATGAAAATGTTCTTATCATCCAAGGAAAATCCAGGGATAAACTGAGCACTGTCTTGGACCATGGAGGAAGTTTTACTTTCCTGCTTTCTTTTTTTTTTTTTTTTCCAAACCTCTCATCAGGATCAGCTCTCCCCAGCAGCTCCAGGCTGATGCAAGTTCCAAGCACGCTGGGATTTATCCTTTTTTTAAAGCTCCAGTTTTAGGAAGTGGAGAGGGGCGGCTTTTGCAATTCCTGAATCATTGTGGAATTCAGTCCTGCCTACACACTTAAAAGCTTCTCCTATTTTCCATCAGGGCCTTGGCTCCCCTTTTTTTTTTCCCAAAGAGTTTGCATGATAATGCAATTGTTATTTTCTCAAGGTTCTCTGTACTGAGATGAATCTCAGACAGAGAGAGGAGAATGGTTAATTAGCCAGACTAATGAGACCTGAGATCCCCAGTTTCAGTGCAGAGTTACAGAGGGCTCATTAAAGCAGAAACCTCATGGAATGAGCCAGCTCCAACAAAAAGGAAGAAGGAGGAAAAGCGTTAACCCTTAAGGAGGCTTTGATTTCCATCCAGCATGGATGGAAGAAGGAAATAACACAGGGAATGGGCTAATTCCATCCTGAAATGGATTTTCTGGGCTGCTGAATGGGCAGGTTTCCCATGGAAAATAAACCAGCACTGTTCAAGTAGTGACAGTTTTCCCATGGGAAAGGAGGGAGAGGGATAAAGTGCAGGAGGCTGGGTGAGAATCCATTGGGGTTTTTGGAAGGGTACAGAGAGGAGCCCACATACATCAAATGCCAACAAAAAGGGAAAAAAAATAAGGGTTATCCTTTCCCTGTGAAATTCAGGGAGGCAAGGAGATCATTCCTGGTCAGCTGGGAATAATTTCTCCAGTGTTCAACCAAATAAATGATGAGACACAACCCAGTCATGGAGGTTGTGCTTTTCTCTCCTCTTTGCTGCCTTGGTCATTGCAACCTTTGGCACATTTGGGTGGTGATCTCCAGGTTCAGGTTAAATATTAGGAAAAATTTATTCAGTGAAAGAGTGGTTAAGCATGGAACAAACTTCCCAGGGAATGGTGGAGTTACCATCCTTGGAAGTGTCTCAAAATTGAGTAGACCTGGCATTTCACCATCTGGTTTAGTGGGAATGGCGGCACGTGGTTGAAGGTTGGACTTGATGTTCTTGGAGGACTTATCCAACCTTTAATAATTCTATGATTCTGTGATTCATTGTCTTCATTTCTGTTGCTCTCAAGCCCTTTTGCTGACATAAACCCCCAGCTCTAAGGGAGCAGTTTTTATGTATTTTATATATATATATATATAAAATTTTTAAATCTACTCTACAATGTACTAAACTACCAAGGGAACAACAAATTGATTTACACAAAGCCCAGGAATTCACAGAGCAAAATAAACAGACTGAACCTTTGCCTTGCACTTTTGGTTGTTACACTGGTGTTTTCTTTTCTTTTCTATTTATTAATCCCTGTTTTGAAAAACAGAAGGGGTAAGAAAGGGGGGGGAAAGCTGTCCAGGAGTTAATGAAGTGTTTTGTTTTGCTGCTCTTGCATCTTTTTTTCTCATCTGCTTACCAAAAAAAAAAAAAAGAGAGAGAGAGAAACACAAAGAGGAGCTGGTCTTTATACATTTTATCCTTTGGAAAATATTCCATAAGCTGTGTGCAAAGCCAAGCTAAGCCTAATTTTTAATTCTGCCCTCATTTACAGGGACACATCTCATTGACGTAAATCCTCAGTGGTGTAGAATCCTTTTCTCTGGGGGCCCTGGAGGATTGGATTCAGCTCTGGGGAAGTGGGTGGGAGCTGCTTGGATCAGCACAGCAACAAAGCCTGAGTGCTAAAGAAGATGCAAAAACATTTGAAGGAGGCAAAACTGGAGGAGGGAAATTGGGGAGTTTTAGAATTCCTGGGAAATTGGGGAGTTCTAGAATTCCTGGGACTACCATTCCTGGGCAGCCAGGGCTGGACATGGTGGTGAATGGCCCTGTTTAGGTTAAATGTGATGATAATGGCACGAATTATGCAACTTTTTCTCCTTTTCTGCTGTCACTGGGTGAGAATCAGTAATGGGCAGCTCAACTGTGTTAATTTCAGTGTTAATTAATAACACCCTCCCCGTGTAGATCACCTCATGGGGTAGAAATGGTTTTGGTCTTTTCTCCGACTTAAAAGATGGAAAATATTGATATGGGAGTTAAAACCAGCAGCTCTGCTCCACTCAGCCGATGGAATTTCTGTGATGGATGGGATAAAAATGTTATTAATGAGGCTTTTTGAAAGGACAGCACATCTACAGAGCATCAACACACAGAGGAGCAACAATGATGAACCCAAAAGGGATTCCAGTGAGAGATGATGGAAACCACCAAGAATCTCACACCGAGGGATGCTCATGTGCTTGGGGAATGTTAATGATCCAAAATGAGATGGAAAAGTCCTGTTCTGTTATATTACGATATCCTTAAATGTTGTATTAAGGAAACTGAGGCAAGGAGCCAAATGGTTTATCTGGCACCCAAAAGATCTTTTTGGAGGGGAAAATAATTGGTGGATGTGACCATTAATAAAATACATCTTAGTTTTCAAGAGCTAGGGAATGTGTTCGGAAACCTCACAGATTAGAGAAACTCAAATATAATCAAGAAATAGAGAGATTTTATAATGTAAAAGTAGATCTGCCCTCTCTCACTTTATTCATGGATGTGAGGATTGTTTGATCGTGTTTATTGTTATTGGCCAACTCCAATATCAATTTTCCTTATAAAAAACACAATTATTGAGTGCTTTCTTTCCAGTTCTGTACTACAGTTTACCATCCAGTAAAATATTTAGATTTGAGTAAATTATTCTGTCCAGAGAGATCTTGTGGATTCCCCATCCCTGGAAGAGTTCAAGGTCAGTTTGGACAGGGCTTGGAGCAACCTGGGATAGTGAAAGGTGTTGGAAGAGGTTGGAACTGGGTGATCTTTAGGGTCCCTTCCAAACCACACCCTCCCATAATTCTGTGATTCCCGAAGACAGAGAATCAATGAACATCATAAATAAACTCAACTTCTTTATGCGTTGACCTTTTGCTTTTATTTTTAACAAGTTTTTTCTTGATTCAATTTCAGTGAATTGCTGTTTTTTACACCTTTGTAAAACTAAAAACCCATAATATTTCCATTTTCTGTCTTCCTTCCTGTTAAATAAGTACTGGAGAATGGGAATTTTCGGCTTCACAGGGAACAGAGTGGGGACAAGGGACAGGAATTGTTAACAGTATAGGGTGGACACCCACTACACCTTTCTTGATCTCTTCCCAAAAATCCCATTAATTCAATGCTAACAGGATGATTTATCCTCTTCAGGTTTTTATGGAAAACTAAGTGCAACCCAATATTGAGCAGATATAAGCCCATTTCAGTCCAGTTTGAAATGGTGCTGAGTTAGCATGCAAATGAGTCACTAAAATTCAACAGGAAATTACAGCCTGGAATATGAATCATCCATCGATCCCACAACCGTTTGCAGGGATAAGTGAGAAATTTTGGAGAACAGTGTGGATCCAAGGGAATGATGTCAGAGAAAGATGAAATTGCTGGAAAAGATAATCAGAGTAGTTAAGGACATAAATTTTTTTTTTTATGTGCACAGCATGGAAAAAATCATACTTCAACCTGCAGAAATGGTCTCTTGCCTGCTTTTCCCAGGAAAAATGGAAAAAAAAAAAATGGAGATGGGTTAAATACCAATGGTGCTGCCTCCCAGCCAGGCAAAAATCCATATATCCTGAGGAAGTGTCCATCTCTATAGAGGCAATTAAGTTTTTGCTTTATAATTCAGGCTTATCAATAGCTCACGTCAAGACTGCTGCAGCACTATTTAAAACCCTGATTTGTAGATGGGATAAGACATCAGGAAATGTGTTGTATTTTCAGGGCAAGGAATAAAACAAGATGAAAAATAAGCTTTTTTTTTTTTTCCCTAAATCTTGTTACTTCAAGAGTAACAGAAAATTGAACAAACTCAAGAAGTAATTAGCAGGTGATTGGGGGAAAATTATTCATTTTGCTTCCTATTTATTTTCAAGGGGAAAAGAGAAATAATCCTTTCTCTGTTTAAAAAAAAAACCAACCTGTTATTTTGATGGAAAAATTTTAGGAGAAATTAGATATTAATAAATGCAGCCCTAATATACCTATCTCCAAAGGTAGGGTGATGCTACTTTATCTTGGCAGAAGAGTTGAAGGAATATCAGTTCTCCAGGAGACTTAAATATGCCTCAGATCTTGTGTCCAGTTCTGAGCCCCTCATCCACAAAAAAAAGATATTGAAGGGCTGGAGCATGTCCAGGGAAGAGAATGGAGTTGGAGAAGGGTTTGGAGCACCAGGAGCAGCTGAAGGAGCTGGGAAATGGGCTCAGCCTGGGGAAAAGGAGGCTCAGGGGAGACCAGAACTCCCTGATAGGAGGGTGGAGCAGGATGGGTGTCAGGCTCTGAGAGGACAAGAAGAAATGGCCTCAAGTTGTGTCAAGGGATTGGGTATTCAGAAAAAATTCCTCAGGGAAAGGTTGCAAAGCTTTGGAACAGGCTACCCAGGGAGGTGGTGGAATCACCACCCCTGGAAGTGTTCAAAAACCAGGTGGATGTGGCATTTGAGGATGTGGTTTGATGGTGAGCATGGTGGTGGTGCTTGACTGAAGGTTGGGTTTGCTCTTAGAGTTTTTTTCAAAATGTAACCATTCTGTGATTTTCTGATTTTCTCACTCACAGCCAATTGTTTCTTGTCCTGGTGTGGGTGACAAGTGCACAAAGCCTCAACAGCAAAGAGCTGGGATGCAGTGGTTTGGTTTTTGTTCAAGGTAATGAAGCCAGGTGTGGGCTTCATTAACTCAGCTGTAGTGAGAAGGATTTTGATTTCATCTTGGCCTGGCTGGTTGATGGAGCAGTGCAGGAACAACGAGGCTTTCAGAGCTGCTTTAGGTATTTTTACACTTGATTTTCACCTTGCTGTGCCTGACAACCCAACTCAACCAAGCAAACCACTGGAAAATGCAGCAACAGGCTGCATATTGGGATTCAAAATGGTTATCAAACCATCTGTAAAAAAACGAGTAAATACATTTCCAAATGAACAGGATCAGATAAGGAGTTCATATTTATATTGCAGCAGTGTTCCAGCTAAGAAAAAATAATCATCAATGATTTACCAGTAGTAGCTGAGTACAGAAGGAGATAAGGTTCATGGCATGACTTCAGGGCTTTGGAATAACCTGTCCTGGCACAATTAAGAATTTTAGAACTCCAGCATGGGTTTGTTTTTGCTTTTCAGTATCCTAGAGTGTTATTTCTGCCCTTCAGATTGTCAGTGTCTCAAAGGAAGACTGCTAACCAAAATCACCACTTTTATCTTAATTAAGACATGCCATGAAAACGAATTACCTGTGTAAATGGGTAAAAAGGAAACAAAGCTATTGGAAAAGCTTTTAAGATATTTGTTCTACATCAGAATAGAGCTGAATGAAGATATGAGGGAAATGGATCAGTGGAGCAACTCACAGGGGTGATATGAGCCAACAATGGGTCTAAAAACTTATTTTAGTGAATATATTCCTGATGAAGCCAATGGAGACAGCAGGATTTGAGGCCCTGAATTTTATATTTTTATAGATCCATTAATAAAGGGGATTGAGAACATCTGATGAGGAGCAGCTCAGGGAGCTGGGAGGCTCAGCCTGGAGAAAAGGAGGCTCAGGGGGCACCTCCTGGCTCTCCACAACTCCCTGACAGGACGGGAGAGCCAGGTGGGGTTTGGGCTCTGCTCCCAGAGAAGAAGGGACAGGAGGGGAGGAAATGGCCTCAGGTTGCACCAGGAAAAGTTCAGGTTGGATATTTGGATAAAATTATTCACTGGAAGAGTGGTCAAGCATTGGAACAGGAACCCTAGGGAACCAGTGGAGTCACCATCCTTGGAAGTGCCCAAAATGAGCAGATGTGGCACTTGGTGATGTGGTTTAGTGGGAATGGTGATAATCAAAGGTTGGACTTGATGGTTTTGGAGATCTGCTCCAAACTTAACGATTCCATGATTCCCTAAATGCCACTGAGGTCACTCACCAGCGACAGGAGTGGGAGTTTACATTGCTCATATCAATTAATCTATACCTTAACCTCCTGCTGATTTCACCCTCAAGGCTCTAATAAAAAATTTAAATGGGTATTAACCACTTCCTTATCTGACTCACACTTTCAAATCCATGTACCACAACTTTTAACCTACAAATGGAACAAGCTGATAAACCACACAGCTGAATATTCTGCAATTATACTTTTTATTCTACTTCTACCCTCTTTGCAGACAGCTTGTTCCAGCATTCCCCAAGGGATGCACAGCCTCTCAGTGGGCCTGAGATGCTGCTAACAATAATTTAAAAAATACAATAATTTTAAAAATTATTACTATTACTGTAATTTTCTCTTGAGATATAACCTGCCTGCACTGGCTGCGTCTGTCAGACTTTTTCATGTTGGACTATTATTTTCCACAGCATGGAATTATTAAACAAAACACAGGTTTTCCATGGAAAATGAGGGGATCAGTTTAATTGAATATTGTGGCAAGAGCAGATTAAAGGGTCAGGAGCCTTTAGAACAGAAATTGTCTGTTCCTAACAGAGATTTTAGAGTAGACCAAGTGAACTATACCAGAAAATTGCCTGATTTTTGTTAACTGTGAAAGACCCAAGGAGTGATCTGACGGGCATCTAAAGTGGTACAAACCTCCAATATTTCCCCCAGTTTGGAATTATCTTTTTATCTGTTTCCACTGGCAAGGGGAATGTAAAATTTATGGGGAAGTGTTGAGTCCCCCCAGCCCAGGGAATGCTCCCCTCTGCTTGGGCAGGGGTTAATGAATGCTTTGTGCACAACTTCCCGTTATTTTCCTAATTTTCCTGTGAGTGGGAACGTGGGGTTAAGCCACTTACTCTCGTGTCTGATAGTGTCAGTCAGGGAAGATAAGCGGTGTGGAACGTGATGAGGTTGTAGGAGTGGTGCACCTGAGTGCAATAACAGGTGGGGTTTGCTGGGATGCTCCTCTGCCAGGATACAGGGAAAATCCAGGGAGCTGCACTGCAAGGAAGTTGTTCCTTGCCCTACAAATGTTGCTTTATGAGTACATATATTAATGCTTTATTTTCTTCTCTTTTAATATCAAACAATTAAAAATTGCTGTCTAATTTCCACTTAGGATGCAGCAACAGGGGGTGAAGAGAGAGCAGGGTTTTGTCAATTAGGGGACACATAATTTTTGGAATTGATGAAGTTTGGAGAACAGTCTGTGTTACAGACATTGAGTGTCCTGAAAACACAGAATGGATTCAGTTTCCAGCTTTTTCAGGATCATGGAACCACAGAATGGTTTGGGTTGGGGGGGATCTTCAAAATCATCCAGTTCCAACCAGTTCCATTGGACCAGGTTGCTGAGGACCCCAAACTGGAGGCTTTTGGGACACTTTATGGCACCTTCCAGTGCCTAAAGGGGGCCTGAAGGCTGGAGAAGGACTCTGGATAAGAACATGTACTGACAGGACAAGGAGAAATGTCTCAAACTGGCAGAGGGCAGATTTAGACTGGATATTAGGAAGAAATCCCAATGATAAGGCACTGGAACAAACTTCCCAGAGAAGCTGCGGCTGCCCCATCCCTGGAAGTTTCCAAGGCCAGGCTGGATGAGACTTGGATCAACTTGGCTTAGTGGAAGGTGTCCCTGACCATGGCAGTGGGGTGGAACTGGATCATCTTTAAGGTCACTTCAAGCCCAAAGTATTATATGAGCCATTTAAAAACAAATAAAATACAAAAATCAAAAACTTTATGGTTGCTCAAACAAACCCCTGAGGTCCTTATGAGTGAAACCTGCTGCTCAGTTGGGTAGGAAGGAAGCTTCTGGAAGAAAAGCTTCTGGATTTTGATGGATCCCTGCTGGTCAGATCCATAGATTGCTCCTGATCCCAGATCTGGGATCTCAGAGCATAAAGAGCAGCTCCAGTCTGACAAAATGCAGTCTCCCAGCACCAATGTCTGAGTATTTCATTACAAGTATGTTTTAGTATTCCAACTGCCTGGTCCCATAAGCTTCAGAGAAGTTAGAGCTACTTGGGATTCCAGAGGAATACTCCCAGACTTAATAAAACTGTCTTGGGGACTAATGAATTATTTAAAGACTGCATAAAGAAAATGTAACCTATGCATTTAAAGTAGGAAAATCCACTTTAAAGTCATCATTCTTCTGTCTTTATCAATCTTACAACGTTTTTTCTTCATATATTGGTATTTTGTTTGTCTAGGATGGATGAATTCCGAATGGGAAGTATTGTCATTTAATTTAGGCCAATACTTGGCTCTGCATAAATGTATACTGATAATAAAGTCTTTTGCTTTATTTAGATATTTGCCATATTAAACAATAAAAAGTGCTTCATACAAAATTGGAAGGAATAACACAGAGGAATCACATACTCAGGTGTAACTTCCTTGGGGGTGTGGATGTTTTTATCCTGGAGCTCACCTTGACCATGAGGATCGAAGATCTTTTTCTTTTTGCAGAATAATGGGCTTGAATTTCAAGTGGTGAGAAATAGAAGTGTCTGGAGAGAAAACCAAGTAGCTCAAAAACACCTTGAGAGGTCAGAAACCTCCAGTGAGATGAATGTGGAGGACTGAATAGGGAAGAGGGGAAAAAAATAGAAGGTAAAGAAAAACCTCTGAATAATGTGATAGGCATGAAAACTGGAAAATCTGGGCTCTGATCAGGTGCTGAGCCTGCTCAAAGAAATGAGGAGAAAGTGCTGGAAAGGAAGGGAAAGAGAGAAAATTCCATACTGGGGTCTGAGATGAAATCGGCAGAGGCCAGAGAGCACGAGCAGCGATGGCATCCCTTCAGCTGGAGCTTTTGAAGCTTTTATTATTCGCAAAACCTTTGGGGATTAAACACAACCTCCCCCATGAAGCAGCTAAAGAGGGTGGTAACGTCCCTGGAGCTGGAGTTGTTTGGCATTTCTTACATCCCCTATGGATCATGGAATCACTGAATCACTGATTTTGGAAAAGACCTCCAAGATCAACAAGTCCAACTTTTGACCAAACACCTCCATGCCCAATAAAGAACATCATGAGAGCCAAATGAAATCTTTCCTTGAACAATTCCAAGGATGGTGGCTCCACCACTTCCCTGGGGAATCTGGGCGCTGGGGATAGAAAAAGAGGGGGGGAAAAAAGTGAGGCAGGTAAAGTAGGAAGCTGAGAAAGAAAGTATTTTGTGCGTTATGCACAATTTTCAGCTGTGAGCCCTTCCTGAAGCAGGATTGATTTGGTTTATCCAAAGTTTTGGTTCCTGTGATGGAAACTGCCATGTCCCACTCCAACAGGAACAATCCACTGGGAAACTTTTGCTTGGCAAATCCCCTTGAGGAGGCAAAAACACGAGGAATAGCAGATATTGCATTTCTTCAGCAGGTAAAGGTTTGTTTTTCCAGGTTTTCCAGTGCTGGATTGGGAACAAACAGCACACTTAGCAAAGAGCTTTCCCATTCAAGTCTATTAATCCTCAGTGTTTAAGATCTCCAGGAATCACTCCCACGACATCCCTGGAATGGGATGGAATGGGAAGCATCACCTTTGCTGAACAGAGAGTGACTGTATGAGGATAGAACTCCTTCAGGTGATGTCCTGCTCCCCAGAGAGAAATCCCAGGGGAGATTTCTGGAGAATTCAGGATGTTTGGGAATGATGAGCCTCGCTGTCATTTCAAATCCAGCCAGCTGATGGCTGTGTCGGGCAGGAAATGAGCTCCCAAAAGCAGTGGAAACTGCCGTTTCATCCCTGTAGGGAAACTGGGAGGGCGTCTGAACTTCCAGAAACTCAGATTGAAGCTCCAAAGAGCACCCAGAGCCTCTGCTGGGCTCCAAGGGGAGCATGGAATGATGGGGAAAGGTGAGGAGGGCACTGACAGGGAAATTTGGGAAAAGGAAGAGAGGGGACAGAGGGAGCATCTGTTTGGGAAAGAGCAGCAGGGATTAGTCCCAAAAGGAAAGCTGCTGAAAGCCTGGGAATGTTCTGGGAAGAAAAGGATTTGCTTGCACTTCTCCCTAATGATGTACAGGACCTTCTAGTGGCAGATTCCCTGCCTGTGGAAGGGGGGGTAGGAACTGGATGTTCTTTGAGCTCCCTTCCAATCCAAACCACTCCATAATTCCCTGATAATTCTGTGATGTAAACCACCAGCCCCTCTGCTTCCCACAGCTGTTCCTCTTCTGCTCAGGAAAACTTTTGATTTTGGATTTTTTTTTTAATCCTGTCAGAACTCACCCAAAGGTGTCAGTTTTACTGAAATGTGTTCAGAACCACTCCTCCTCCTCCCTGCAATACAGGATTTTGATAATACTGTCAACAACTTTTTTTGAGCTGGTGCAATTGGATTTTGGGTTCACTTTTTTTTTTCTCTAAGAAAAATTAGTGGTTTTTTTTGTTACTTTTAAGAGCTAAAATGCAGAAAGAAATAATTTCTACTCAGACATTTTTTTTTCTGTTGGCCTAATTTTTAACTTTGCTTTTTTTTTTTTTAATATTTCTTCTAGTTCTTTCTGCCCAACACATATTCTCTTAATCTTGGAAGGGAAATCACCTTCAAACTGCACCATTTCCCACATTCTGGAAAGTCCTTGATAAACTCAACTGCAATTTAGTGTTAAGGACCTCTAATCGTGGGTGCTGGATTTTTTTCTGTGTGAATTCCAGGAGTAATTCCCTCAACTTGCATGGGTAACAGAGTTGCCTTTCCCTGCATCACTTCTTCCTACAGAGAGAACACTTATTATTTATTTATTTATTTATTTATTTATTTATTTATTTATTTATTCCCCACCTCTGGAAGTGTCCAAGGCCAGGTTGGATGGAGCTTGGAGCAACCTGGGATAGGGAAATTGTCCCTGCCCATGGCAGGGGGGTTGGATATGGATGATGTCTAAGATCCCCTCCAACCCAAACCATTCCATTATTCCCTGATAAATGCAAAAATAAGGACTTGGGTGGATTTGGCCAGGTTTTTGCTGCCTTTTAAGAGAAATTTTTTTTTACAGCATTCACACTGGATATTCCCTCAAAACCCTGTGATATCTTTATTTGTTATATTTATTTGGGATAATTTCCTGACGCAAAGCCCTGTTGACCAAAGAGCTCATCCCCAGCAGGAAGCCAACAATTTGCTCTACTGCCATCTCATTCCTCCCCTTCTCCCCAGTCCCAGAGAACAAATGAAATCATCAGGGATTTCAGTCTGGAAACGTCCCCTCCAGATAATAATACAGATTTCTCTGTGAGTGTTTTATCAGTTCTTCCAGCACGCTCCATCACCACAGGAATACACAGCTTGTGTCTATCTTTATAGATATCACTATATATCAACTTCTTCTTGAATATATATTCATAAACATTACTGAACATATATGCAGATTTATATAAGGATCCTTAAATCAACTTTTCTTTTGATGGCAATTTCGATTTGGCAATAAAAAGTCAATGTGATGGATGTGGCTCTCTTTTCCGTGCAAAAGCTCAATATAGATCTTTCAGTATCAATAATTCCAGCCGTAAAATACGTATCTATAAAACACTCCAGTGCTTAAAACTGGATTAAATTAGTGAGATTAATTCTGATACCTATGAAAATAAGTTAAAAGGAGTTAGCTGTAAATTTGGCTCCTGTTTTCCCCTCTCTCCTTACCCTGGCAAAGAGAGACACATTTCATTTCCCACTGATCCAGCAGCCAGCAGTAATTGGTCTGCAATTTATTGTGAGTGGAATAAGAAAGGCAGGAGAAAGGAACTGCAGAGGAGAGCTGCTCCTGGTTTGCCAAGAAATGTTCCAGGCAGCCTCATACAGCTGGAATTATTTCCTTTCACCACCTCCAAGCACTTGGAGGATATGGGAATAGAGGAATCCCCTCCCTAAGCCCTGCTGTTGATCCCAGCCAAGGGAAGTCCTACACTCAGATCTATGTAGGACCGGAGAGATGATGCCAAACATGTCCAGAGAAAAGCAAGGAATTGGGAAAGGGTCTGGAGGAGAAACTGGTGGAGCTGGGGGTGTCTCAGCCTGGAGAAAAGGAGGCTCAGGTGCCTTCTCACGCTCTACAACTCCCTGGCAGGAGCTTGTGTTGAGGTGGGCATTGGTCTCTTCTCTCAGGAACAAAGCAACAGGGCAAGAAGAAACCACCTCAAGATGTGCCAGGGAAAGTTCAGGCTGGATTTTAGGAGGAATTTATTCACTGAAAGGGTTGTCAATCGCTGGAGCAGGCTGTCCAGGGCAGTGGTGGAGTCACCATCCCTGAAGGGACTTCCAGGATGTGCAGGTGTGTCGCTTGGGGACATGGTTTAGTGGTGGCCTTGGCAGTGCTGGGTGAACTTGATGACCTTAGAAGTTTTTTCCAGCTGAAATGATTACAGGATTCTCTGGAATTTGCTTTACACAGCCTCTCTTTCAATGCCTCTATCTTTGTGTTTCTCAGACAAATCCATCAGGCCAAGCCTGAGACAACAGGACATGATGACACCAATGGGAAATAACCCACCTGAACTTGGTGAAAATTGGGCAAGAACCAAAATCTGACTTATTGTACAATTTCCAAGCAGGAGAGGAAAGGGAATTTTAGGGAGTTGTGGCCTCTACAGCCACATATCCTGATGCCATCATCACCAGAGGATAGGGATTTCTCCGGAGAAGTCAAGAAGGTGTTTGTCCTCCCAGGAACTCAGAATCCACCTGCAAAGGGCACTGAGAGACCATGGCTTGGCTCCAGGGCAGGCACAGGAAGAAAACTGGTGGATTTGGGAAACTGGAGTGGGAGAAGAGGAGATCAACAGGGGCATTTGGGAGGAGGAAAAGTCTGCCAGGTGGAGAAGGGATGAAAAGAGCACCTGCAGCACCACTGCCCACATCTAGAGCTGTTCTTTCTCTGAGCAGAAGAAAGCCACAGTGCCCAGGCCAAGCCTGTTTCACATTCATGGAAAGTTAACATCTTAAAAACCTGAATAATTAACACTGTTTAATCAACAAAAATTTTGGTTTCTGCTCACGATAGGTGAGGGTAACTCCACAAGATGATCCCAGCATAGGAGGGCAGAAGGACTTTCACTGCACAAAAAGGGAATCAAACTCAACCTCCAGGTGTGTTGAAAACAAATTGACAACAGAAGCTGAAAGCAGCTGAATCCAATAATTTTATATCCTGGAAATCTGTCCCATTGATCTTCATGTGTCCTGATCCACATCTCTGTTCAAATTCCCATGTCAATTCTGCCACCCCACAAACCTTCAGCCTCTGGCGTCACATTGCACCAAAGCCATGGATGGGATCTACCCGAGATTCAGCCGCTTCTGCCTCGTGCTGAGCCCTGGGTTTCCTTTCATGGATCATTACAATAAGTTAGATTAGAACTACAGCTAATTGCTGTTGCTGTAATAGTTTACAGGAGATGTTGTTACTGTTTGTACATCATGGAGTTGGCATAATGACATGTTGTCTTTCCTAATTATATCAGCCAAATAATTCCCACTAAGCACTGGCATAGTGTTTTAATTAATATTATTACCCCTGGAACTGTCACAAAGCTCAAAAGTCTGGAGCTGGGAAATGACTTCTTTTGTTTTCCTTTGTACCTTGAAGAAAGTTGAGTGGAAACCTGGAGGTCTTGGATCTTTTCTCCAAGCAAGAGTGAGCTGGGTTTGATTGTTATCTTTGCCAAGGGCATAACCGTGGGTAAATGAGGCAGAATTTCACTGTCTCTCTGAAAAGGAGAGAGAATATTTAATTTTTTTTTTTTTTTTTTGTCTTCAGCATATGGGATTTGAAGGAAGTCTTGACTTAGAAACTGAGGCTTTAGTGAGTTGTAATTAGACAGAAAATGAGCTTGTGCTTCAGGCCTAGGCTCACCTACACTTAGGTGTTTAAATTAACAGTTAGCAATTAGTGATTGGATCAATTAGGATTCAGTTACCCAGGCTGTTTGCAGGTGAAGGGAAGCAGGAAAGCATCTCTGGAGGTGACCTTGATCATTAGTTTGCTGTTTTTCCTTATTTAAATAGGATTTAAAGTTATTCTATGACACTGTTAAGTGGCTAAAACAAGGTGGGATGAGGTGGAGATCTGAGGAACTTGTGGTCAGAGGTCCAGGACCCATCCACATCTGCATTTCTTGTCTCAGGTACCCTCAGGTGGGATTTGTGCTCCTGTTCTGGGAACTCCACTGATGTCCAGACCAACCTTCTACACAGAAATTGTGTAACTGAACCATCAGACATGGATGAGCAACCTGGTGTGGTGGAAAGTGTCCCTGCCCATGGCAGGGGGTTGGGATGAGGTGATTTGAAGGCCCCTTCCAACCCAAACCATTCTGGGATTCTGGGATTTGGTGATTCGCAAAGTCACAGAGTGGGTCAGGCTGGAAGGGACCACAGTGGGGTCATCTGGTGCCACCTCCCTGCTCAAACAGGGCCATCCCAGAGCACCTGGCACAAGGATTGTGTCCAGAGGGTTCTGGAATGTGTCCAGTGAGGGAGACTCCCACTCTCTCTGATGTCTGTTCAGGGCTTGGTCACTGCCCAGGGAAGAAGTTCTGCCTCATGTCCAGGTGGAATTTCCTGGGATCAGTCCCTGCCTGTTCCTCTTGTGCCATTGCTGTGACACCCAGAGCAGAGCCTGGGCCCTGCTCTGAGCAGACAGGGATGAGGTCCCCTCTCAGCTGTGTCTCCTCTCGAGGCTGAACAGCCCCAGCTCCCTCAGCCTTTCCTAATCAGAGATGCTCCAGTCCCTTCATCATGGTCAAAACCCTCCTCTGGACTGCTCCAGGAGCTCCATGGCCCTCCTGTCCTGAGGAGCCCAGAAGTGGACACAGGACACAGATGTGCCTCACTGAATGAGTATTTATTTCCCTTTGACTTGTTGGTGTAAGTTCAGCAGTGACAAAACTGGCCTCAAAACCAGAAGGGAACATCCCGAGTGCTGAGGCTGCTGTGACTCCCAGTGTGGAAATGCATTCCCTGAGTGATGGGAGCAGTCAGCTGCAGGAGCTTGGTTTTTCACAGCTTCACAATTATCTGCTCCATAAAAAGCTGCTGATGGTTTTGTCACGGTGTGAGCACTGCAAGATGTGCAGGGGACAGTTCGAGTTCAGGAATTTGTACTGTGGGGATGAAGCACCCCATGGGGCATTAAGGGGGGGGTTTTAGAGCCAGCTGGATCTCTCTGAGCTTCTCTGGGAAAAGGTCTGTGTTGAAAGGGCTTTGTCACCTCTAAAATGGGAACATGGATACACTGAGAGGGGGAGGTAGAGCTGACATAAGGATGAGACAAGGGATCTGGTGGGTCAGGCTGTCATGATCCCACTGCTGACACCAAAATAATGTTATGGTAGCTGAAATAATGTTATTGTTAAAAGATGCCTCTGCCTGAATTAAGGTGCAAAGGAGACCATAAAAATTAAGAGTACAGCTTTTATTTAACAGCAAGTGTGAGGTAAAGGGTGGGGGAGGAGGACTAAGAGAGGCAGATTAAATAAAAAGAGTCATCCCCACATGGGTCCCTGTGGTGTCCAGCTGGCCCTTCTTCTTCTGGTCTTCTCAGTGTGGACATCCCCAAATATTCTTCTGGAGGTACCACTTTTATACAGCCCCAGTCCCAGGTATCCAGAGGCATCCATTCCATTCCCACAGCTTGGGATGGGCTGTGTGCAGGCAGTTGCTTCCTTTTCCCACAGTTTGGTGGGAATTTTTGTCTGGGTCGCTTACCCAGATCTGCCTCACCAGCCCTGGAATCTTCCCATTGTTGCATCTGCACCGTGGGATCTCATCCAGTAGGCAAAGCCCAAACCCTCACCTCTGTTTAGGTCTGTTATTAACACCCTCCCCTTTGACATCTGGGCCTACCTTAAGTTCCTCTTATGGTGGCTTTTCTTGGGGGATTTTCCTTTTTTGGCAGTGCTTTGGGATGAGTTGACTGAATTCTTAAAGTCCTGACAAAGGCACCAATGGGAAGAAATTTGGGAGGATGCAGTGGATTCATGCCTTTGTTGGCCTAGGTACTGCCTTGGGTCAATACAGACCACATTAAAATAGATCTCTTGCCACACGGAACTCGTCCTCCTTGAGAATATAAATCATATTCTGTGACTGTTTTTTCCCATCTGTCAGAACAGGACAGACAATGGATTTTCTGTTTGTCTAGAAATCTTTTTCCAGTTCTTTTTGAAGCTGCCTGGAAGAGAACCAGGTAGTGGCAAGGTATCACATGATCTTTGGAGGCCAAAAGCTTCAGTTAAATCAAAACATTTCATTTAACCAAAGCAGAAATGGGCTCCTTTGATTTTTACTTTTTAATTTCACTCTTTATGACTTAACAGAATATACAGTCAGTGGAAGGGAAAAACTAAGAATAAAAGTAATTTGGAAATGAAGAATGAAAATGTTATGTGCTGGAAAGGTCAGAGAGGCAGTTTCAGCTTGATTGGAACATTTTACTCTTTTTTTTTTTTTCAGTTTCCCAAGAGATACTTAATCAAAATCCACAGAATGTTCCTTTACCAATGAATCAGCAGGGCAGTTCTAACCCATCTATTTAACAGGATCCACTTTCACACATTTCACACCTGTGCCACAGTCGTGCCACAGGAGGGGACAATGACCCCGTTCTGCCCAAGTGCTTTTAGAGAGGGCACTGCTAGGCCAGGCTGATAAAACAGCTGATTCAGCCAATTAACACTCATTAGTGTGCCTGGGTGAGGTGTTATCCTGACCCAGAAGACTGCTTGCATTTTCCACATTTGCCCTTCAAAATGTTGTGTGTTAAGAAGCCCAAAAACATCTCCCAGGTTGGTACCAGTCCAGATGGAAGCAACACTGGGGAACTTTTCATGGGATCATTTATGTAGGAAAAGGCCTCCAAAATCATCAAGTCCAGCCCTTGACCAAACCCCACCATGCTCGTCATAAAGTGCCACATCCACTCATTTTTCAACACTTCCAGGGATTGAGATTCCATCATTTCCCCTGGACAGTCTATTCCAATGCTTGACCGTCCTTTCAGTGAGTAAATTTTTCCTAAAATCCAACCTGAACCTCCCCTGGTGGAACTTGAGCCCATCTTGTGCCATTCCTTTGTGTGCAAGGTCTTTGATTGCGATGGGTGACTTCCAGTGAAATTGAGTTAATGCACAGTGTGATTTGATAAGAAAACTGCAGGAATGAAATTCCTGAGACTGATGTGTGTGTGCCCATTTACAGAGCTCTTGGAAGCCCATCCAAGAGAAGAGGGGTCTGCACTTGCTGTGGTTTCCAGCTGCAACCAGATATTCAAAAAGCTGGGTGAAAAGTGAGTGGAGAAATTTGGTTTTTAACTAGATTCTTTACATCTCCATGTGGCTGTTGGACATGAAGATGGCCAGAAAATAATGGAATTATGAATTGGTCTGGGTTGGGAAGGATGTTAAAAATTATCTAACTCCATCCACCCTGCCTTGGGTCACCTTCCACTATCTCAGGTTGCTCCAAGCCCCATCCAACCTGGCCTTGGACACTTCCAGGGGTGGGGCAGCCACAGCTTCTCTGGGCAACGTCTTTCAGAGCCTCAGCAACCTCAAAGGGAAGAATTTCTTCCCATTATCCCATCTACATCTACTTTCATTCAGTTTGAACCCACTTCCCCTTGTCCTGTTTCTCCAGGTCTTCGTAAATAATTTCTGTCCATCTTTCTTTTTGCCTCCTTCAGGTAGTGGAAGGCAGCAATTAGATCATCCCAAATCTTTTCTTTTCCAGGCTGAACATCCCCAACACTCCCAATTTTTCCTCATAGGAAAGGTGCTCCATTCCTCTGATCTTGGTTGGTGACCACTGTGCCATTGCTGAGCTCCCCAGGACACCAATTCCCTGAACAACCAGCAAAGAGCTTGATGCCACTAGAAATTAGAAAGTGAAAACAGAATTTAGTTCTTCCTCGTTCTTTTTAACACCCCAAAATTTCTGTCACATTTTGTCCCATGGGCCTGGGGGGAAACTTTAACGCACAGAGAATTCATACAGCTCATCAAAAACATTCTGGGATATCACAGGCACTATGCTGCAGTTGGAAAAATACTTATTTATGAGTCTTGCATACTGTTAACAAAATAACAGCTTTCATTTTGCTTTCATATCCCATGATTCAGGGTGTTTACAGAATAAGCTGAATCTCATTAAATTTCGAACTAAGAGCTGGCAAAAGCCCAGCTTGGCTGAGGTTCCACTCTGAACAAAAGCTGAGAATGCACCTCAGAGGTGAACAACAGGCCTTGACTTCAGAAAAAAAGAATGGAAAAATGGAATGCTTGCTGGGTTTAGGGGCCACAGATTTCAGCTGAACTGAACAAAGTTCAGTTTTACCCATTTGTGATGGTTTGGAATGATGGTACAACAGACACAGATTCGGAAGATCTGGATTTTATTCCTCAGCTTGTCGGAGATACTCTGTACAAAGCACTTCCCCTTAGCCCAGCCATTAACTGGAAGTGACAGCCCTGATTTTAATAGGGTTCTCTAAAAGCTGCTGTCAGGCAGCCTGGCACTGGGATCCTCCCTGCTGGAATAACTGCTCAGAAAAATAACAGCACCAGGCTCATTTGCCTAAAACAGGCTGAAGGCTTTTATCCCAGTGCCTGAGCCAGGAAATCAATCAGGAACTGATTTCCATCAGGCTGCAGTGAACAGGGGAGTTGATGGATCTGCCACCTGTGTGGGAAAATCCCAGGGATAAAGCTGTTCACAGCTCTTAGAATCATGGAATTATTTAGGTTGGAAAGGATCTTTAGGATCATTAAGCTCTGCTGTTAGCCCAGCATTGCTAAGTCCAGCACAAAACCGCATCCCCAAGTGCCAAGTTTTTAAACACCTCCAGAGGCTGTGACTCCACCACTGCCCTGAGGACTCCGTGCCAGGGCTTAAAAGCCATTTTTAGGTCAAGAATTTTCCTAATATTTGACCTAAACTTCCCCTGGTACAACTAGAGGCCATTTCCTCTTGTCCAAGTACTTTCTTCTGGTGCTTCAGACCCTTCCCCAGCTCCATTCCCTTCTCTGGAAATGCTCCAGCCCCTCAATATTTTCCTTTTATTAAGAAACCCAGAACTGATCCCAGGATTTGAGCTGGGGCCTCAGAAGTGTCAGTACAGGGGGACAATCCTTGCCCTGGTCCTGCTGGCCACAATTTTGCTGTCACAGGCCAGGATGTCATTGATGTTTTGGATGCCTCCTCCATGTCCCTGTTATCCAATGCTCAGCCCTCAGGTGTCTCTACCAGAGCCATGGGGTTGGAATCACAGCACAAAGGCCTGAAATTTCCTCATCTCGTTCATCCGAGGTTGGAAAAAAACATCTGAAATCCTTGGCATGATCAGGATTGGTTTGAAATTGAAATTTGGAAAAGGGTGGAGAGATAATGAGGTTGGTGGGGTGGAGAAGGAGGAGGAGGAGAAGGAGAAGGAAAAAAGGAAGGGAGAAGGAGAAGGAGAAGGAGAAGGAGAAGGAGAAGGAGAAGGAGAAGGAGAAGGAGGAGAACAAGAACAAAAAGGACAACAAGGACAAAAGAAGAAGAACAAGAATTACAAGGACTTGCAGTGAGAAAATAGGGAAATACAAAAGAATTAAAAATAGCAGTGAAGGAAAGAAAACAGCTGCGGGCAAAAGGATTTGCAGAACAAAATGGAGTAGACCAAAAGAAGGAAAAGTTTAAAGTTTTTGTGGAGGTGAGAGGAAGGTGGAGAGCAATGGGTACAGGTGAAAGCAAACCAAAACCAAGCAGAGCAACCTAGACCAAATGAGGGAAAAAAGATTGGTGTCAGTCTAAAGGACTTTATTTCACCCCCAAATTATTGCTGTGCTTCATTGAGGGCTTTTTACACCCTCTATTTAACCTCTCCACCTTTTTCTTCACAGTAACACTTAAAGGACCAGTATAGAAATCAGAAATCAAAATGTACTCAAACACATTGAAAGGATCCAAACAAAATTTTTCAGCATTCATTAGAATTCATTGAAACACTGGAACACTTTATCCATTCCTCCAACTTTCACCCACCTGCATTTTCTTATGTTGCTTTGTAGAGGAAACCATTGATCTATGCAGGCATAATTACTCACTTAATTACAACCGTTCTGAGCATCCTGTCTTAAACCAAATATGTACAAATTTATTATTAATTTATTTATTATCAAGTAGAAATCGTGATGTTTTCACCGTCCATCCAAAGGGTTGGACTGGTCCTGTTTTAAGAGGGAGAAATGGGATGTTTCCAAACTGCTCTGTCAGGATGGTGTTGAGGGATACAGAGATTTATGGGTGTCACCTCAGCTGGTGTTAATTGCAGGGCAGGGTAAAATCCAGGCTTGGTAAAACCCTCTGAACAATTTGGTTTAAAAACCTCTGAACCCTCTGGGATAAATGGGATAGAACTGGATTAAATGTCTGTATTGACACAGCCAAGTAAACAAGGACCATGGAATGGGATGAAAAAAACCCAAACCAACAAAACGAGGTGTAGTTTAGGAGTTAAAACCAGCTGTAAACCTTCTGTAAAAGACAGTTGGGATTAATCCACTCTGCTTTATGGGGAAGGGGTGGGAGCATGGAGTCAGGCTTTGTCATCCCAGCTGGAGTTCAGGCTGGAGAAGAGCTGCAGACCTTTAAATTTTCTTGTGCTGAATAACTCATGGAGCAGAGCTGACAACAGGAATCCTTCAGGGGCAGGATGTGTTGTTTTGGGGTTTTGGGTTTTTTTAATTGTTTTTTCTGAGTCTCTATTGCAGACTTTCTAGCCCAGACTTAGCACACTTTGACCACATCCTGACACTGTCTGAAAGAACACAAGGGGAATACATCCCTTTCTTAATATCCCATGCCCTGCTTTCCTTAGGCAGGGAAATTATGGATATACCCTTGGGATGTCCTGGTGTGCACAACTGCAAGTGAGGCTGGACTGCTCTGTGGAATAATCTGGTGCTGCTGATGTTGAAACAGAACCCCTGGAGATGCTTTTAATGTGAGAACAGCAAAATACTGCGGGAAAAAATCTTGGTGGAGAGCCAGGACATGCACTCCAAACTCTGCTGCTCTTGCAGGAGGAGATGAAGCACAAGATGCTTTCTTTGAGGAATTGCCATCTGTTTTCCAGTGGGTTTTTGTCTGACCTTTGCTTTCAGTTCTTTGGTTTCAATCCTCACTTGTCCAAGCAGGTGCTGGCTTTGCTGACCCCTGGCGTTTCTGGAGAAGATGACTTTCACCAGGATCATGTTTTCAATCTCTTCAGGGAGCACTGAGTGCAGGCCAGGAGTGGGAGGCTGAATTCCTGGTGGGAGTGAATAAGTGACCTCAATGATGCCAATTTATAGCCTTGGAAAAGCTGCATCAGGACGTGTGGCCCCATCTGGGCTGTGCAAGGTTTGCAGGGTTAGGAGGATGCACAGTCGATTGTCCTCCTTCCAAAACCATGTCCAGACATATTGTGCATTTCCCGGGCACAATAAAATTTTAAAAATTCATTTTCTACTCTACTCAACCACTGTGTTTTAATTCTTTTTCAGTGCTTTATGCAATTCAGATATAATTCTGTGCAAGAACCTGTTTAGGAAACACCATTGGGCACTGAACTCCCGTGGTTCAGTGGAAGTTTAGAAAAACATTAAACAAGCAAATGGAGATCTCCTTATTCAGAGGGAATTCTGACCTGATTTATTTTGATTCTCTCTCAGTTTGAACTAAGAAGGCTTGAGTTGAACTCACTAAACCTGTGAACATGAGCCAGTGCTCACAAAACCAATAAAAATAGTCATAGGTCCAGACCTAAGATCTGAGCTGGGTCCTAATTGAAAGACAGACTCTGCAGCCTAAGGAAGGTATTCCCAAGGTCTGGACTCCAATGAGTTATTAATCCATTGTTTCCCACATTTAAGCACCCAAAGTATAAAATCCATATATGAAATCTGGGTCATTTGTCCTGGTGTTTATTCAAATTTTACCTAGCAGTAATAATGATTAATAGATTGTTTGATACATATTTCACCAGTGGTTCCTGAATTAATTCAACTTCTTATAACCAGGGAGAATAATTGAATACCCTTGTTACTCATGTGTTCACAACCCTCCCATTGTTGTAATTGGGTCACTCCAGTGCTCAGATGAAATCAGGTTTTAAAAATAAGCCATATTCAAATGGGTAAAAGGGAAATTGTGACATCAAACCTCAGCAGAAAGTGCTTGTTAACAATTCAATAAACAGCCTACGTGTCATGCTGTTACCCAGTACCTGGATGAGGATGTAAGAAATTATTTTTTGGATCAGAATTCTGTTCTTCTGGCACAGGATTCCCTGTCCAGCACGGAAATTTGGAATTGGGGGGGGTGAAAAACCTCGTCCCCTTTCTGCAGTTTATTCCCTTGCACCCACAGCTGTTCTGTTCGAGGGAACAGTTCAGCCAATTCCACTTTCTGACTGTTTTGAGTATCTCTTGCCCTTACATTTTGTTGTCTGACTCCAGTGGCATGGACAGCAGAGAGTCCCACATTCTTTCTGTTCAATTAAGAATCAATCTGGCCTTTTTTCTGTTCTTAATTTTGTTGAAAACCAGTCCCCATTTGGTTATCCCACCCTCTTCATGATTTTTTAATTCCCAGCTCCATCCTCCACTTCCCCAGATTTCTTCTCTCCAGACTGAAGAGTCTCTGCAGCCTTGTCAGTCTCTCCTCTAAAAGCAGATACTCCCCATTCCTGATTATTTTACTTTATCTGGGCTTTCTCTTCTCTCAACTGGGTCTTTTTTGAGAGACAGAGAACAGAACTGCACAGACAACTTAATGTGAGAGGACCTAAAAATTCAGTGTAACAGCAAAATCCCTCCCTCTGTCTGGTTTCCAAAAACCTCCTTGGTGATTCCCAGCTTTTTTTGCCAGAATTTTTGGCTGTTGTGGCACAGGAAGCCAGGGATTTCAGGGTGCTCTCCCAGTGATAACCCCAGGATGTCTTTCCTGAGTTTTCACAGACACTTTGGAGCACAGCAGAGTGCAGGCATGGTTTAGATTGCATTTCCATGGACACAAAAAATATTTATTTGCAGTCGTTTGTACCAGGTTATTTGGGAATCCATCCAACCTGGGCTCAACAGACGTTTTCCTATTAGTTTAATTCAAATCCCTGTGAGGTTCCTGTGGAGCTCCACTTGGAATTTCATCCCACTCTTCTATATCCTGATATGCAACCATTCCGTCCTACTTTTCCTTTTAAACTCTCTCTCAAAGGATTGGAACCTCTTCCCCAATCCTCTAGCATGTTATATTTTTAAATGTTCCTTTTGGAAGGAATTTTTGGAAGAGATTTTGCCTTTTGAAAGCCCAAACTGGATCTCCAGCAGACTCTTTCTCTCCCTGAACTGCTGCTCATCTGCCTTTACAGAGCCACACTGGCTCTTTCCCAGCGATCCATATTTGCCATAAACTCATTCTTTCCTACAGAATACTGATTTTCCAGGGAACCAGGCAGGAATTTTCAAGGCATAAAGAGTGTAATGCTAATTATCCCGTATTTTGTAGATGAGAATTGGATCAGTTGTTTCAGCCTCTGAGAGCTGTGGCCATTGGTAATGCGAGGTTTTATACCTCAGCCAAAATTTTATATGTGAGTTCCTTCAAGATTCCAGTCCAGAGGATACTTTGGCATTGAACTGATTTGTTTAATTTGTGGGTATCAGGAATTAACAGGCAATTACAGATGAGAAAGTGGGATTGATACAGATATTTTTTGGTACAAAGGCAAGAAGTTATTTAAGGGGATGTTTGGGTTGGATATTAGGAATAGGTTTCTCATCCAGAGGGTTATGAGGCTCTGGAATAGGATCCCAGGGAATGGTCACAGTCCCAAACCAGAGCTCCAGGAGAATTTGGACAGGCACAGGGTGGGATGGTTGGGATGGCCTGGGCAGGGCCAGGAGTCGGACTGATCCTTGTGAGTCCCTTCCAACTCAGAATATTCCATGATCCTGTGATTTTTCAGTATCTTCTGGGCTGCTCAGCAGCCAGCCAAATGCAGCAGGACCCTCTGTTCTTAAACTGAATTATCAGTGCATCAAATCTTTGGTAGACAATCATAAAACTGATTATAAATTCATTTAGAGCAAACATGGGTATTTCTATTTTTCATTTCAGCACCCAACAGTCCCAAATAAAAATAAATTCTTACCAGCATGAAAATCATTACTGAATTAGGCTGAATTTAGAGGCGTTTTCACCCAAAATTGCAAACCATTAATGTGGGAATATGTTTAAATGTCAGGGTAATTCCCCTATATATTTTCTAAAAGAAAAGTTTCACTTTGGAAATGCCAAATCCCTTTGTTTTGACATTTTTCTAAGTTAGACCTTTTCATCTTTAATTTAAAAATAGCAGCTTTTAATTTTGAAAAATTGACTTCAGTATATAATAAATGGTTGATTTTTTTATAGATGGACTAACTTGAAGAAGCACTTCTGAGTCAAAAGAAAGAGTTTAGCTTTATCTCAGGTGCTGTTTCACGTTTTGGTTTTCCCCCATTGGGAGGGAGGAGAGGTAATGGAGAGGATTTTTTTTTTCCATGCTGATTTTTGTTTCAATTCTTAACTGCATCAATTGCTCTGTCCTATCTGCAATATCTAGGAGGCAGAGTTTGAGAGAAATCCCTCTGGAAAACACATGTAATGTAATAATCACAGAATCCCAGAATAGTTTGTGTTGGAAGGGACCTAAAAATCATTCAGTTCCACTCTGCTGCCCTGGGCAAGGACACTTCCCACTATCCCAGGTTGCTCCAAGACCTGTCCAACATGGCCTTGGACACTTCCAGGAATGGGGAATCAATGATAAATGATAAATGATAAATGATAAACGATAAATAATAAATAATAAATAATAAATAATAAATAATAAATAATAAATATCCCAGGTTGCTCCAAGACCTGTTCAACCTGGCCTTGGACACTTCCAGGGGTGGAGAATAAATAGTAAATAATAAATAGTAAGTAGTAAATAGTAAATGATAAATGATAAATGATAAATGATAAATGATAAATGATAAATTATAAATTATAAATTATAAATTATAAATTATTAAATAAATTATAAATATCCCAGGTTGCTCCAAGCCCTGTCCAACCTGGCCTTGGACACTTCCAGGGATGGGACAGCTTCTCTGGGCAACCTTGTGCCTGGGTTTCACATCCTGAGGCACCCTAACACTGCTTAATGTAATCCTTGCTCCTCTCCAAGAGGAAAATTATACCCAAAATTACCTTATTAGTGGCTCCAGGCTTCTATACAACAATTAGCAGGGCTGGAGGAGCTGTCAGAATCTTCCCTTCTTACCTACACCCATTTTTGGATCTCTCTCAGAGCAGGTGAACTGCTGGGAGCTGACGTAGCTCCCATTGTGAAGCCAGATCACCCTCTTAATTTCCTCTTTCTGAATCATTCGTCTGACAATTGTTAATTACAAGATTAATTACCTGTTGAGGTGCACAGGTAGTGACAGCAGCTCCTGTTACATCATCTCTCCAAACCGTTTCCTGCTCCTCTGCTCCCGTCAGCTCCCGGCAGAGTGGGGTACCTATAATTCTCCCTGATTGTGTTTTAACGATCACATACCTCCCACTCCCACCTCACTTCCAAAGGCATCCTGCAACTGCACCGGCTCCATTTCTGGGGGGATGGACCCTGATTCCAAACCCTGATTCCAAACCTTCTCCCTGCTGGTGAGTCAGAGAGCAGGAAGGGCTGGCAGAAGGGAGGGTGATTTGCTTCTCTTTGCCTCCAGGGAAGGGATGAAACAACAGAGGAATTGCTGAAAGGTGTAATTACAGGAGCGTGCTGTCAGGGAGAGGTGGTTTTGTTTGGATGTTTTGCTGGAAAGCACAGGCTTTGGAAGTACAAACCTCTGGTAATCCCTGATGGAATTAAACTTCCTGCAATGTCCTCAAAAGGAAAGCTACGGAACAGTTGGAAAGGCAGGAAAACGAGCTCAGAGATGGGTTTCTGCCACCTGATTTCAGATGTCATCTCCCCACACTGATTTCCTTTATTTTAATAATTAGAGTTGGTTTGTTCAGCCTGGAGAAAAGAAGGCTCCAGGGAGAACTTAGAGCTCTTTCCTGTTGGGATCTGAAATGCAGGGAATTCTCAGAACTTTGGGCCTGTAAACCAAAGCTTAGAATTGAACACAAGATTTGATTTGAGACCTTGTAAAAGGCTTCAAAACATCGGTGCTAGAAGCAAAAATATGGATTTATAGTTTAAAGAAGAGACATGTTAAGTGGAAGAAAGTTTAGAGTTTTAAAGATGCAGAAAAAATAATAGTTACAAAGGTAAACAAGAAGTTTAGAATGCAGTACTGTAGATTTGTGTATCATAACATGATTGGCTAAGAAAGCTTACACTGTAGCCTGAGTCCATAAGATGAAATATTTAAGGATTAGGTCAAAAACATAAATATCCTTGTTGGCAGTGTTTTATTAGTCAGTAAATCCTTAAAAAGTCTTGTAACTAGGGGTCTTGTGACCTTCTGAACCATGCAGTAAAGATGTGAGTCAATCTCAATTTCCTAGAAGAAAGGAAAAATAAATTGCATCATCAAAAACAACTCAGAGGCCTTGTCTCTAACTCATTCAAAAATCCTTCCAAAATCCTCATACTTCCAATGCCTAAAGAGGCTCCAAGGGAGCTGGAGAGGGGCTTGGACAAAGATCTGGAATGCCAGGACACAGGGAATGGCCTCCTACTTCCAGAGGGCAGGGATAGGTGGGATATTAGGGATAAATCCTTCCCTGTGACAGCAAACTGGACTCCAGCACAGGTTTCCCAGAGAAGCTGTGGCTGCCCCATCCCTGGAAGTGTCCAAGGCCAGGGATTGGAGCAACCTGGGATTGTGGGAATTGTCCCTGCCCATGGCAGAGGGGTTGGAACTGGGTGATCTTTAAGGCTCCTTTCAATCCAAACCATTCTATGGAAATAAAGAACCTCCAGAGATGTTGTTTGTCTCCCCTTGTGCAGGTGCAGAGTGGAGATCACATCCCAAACTCCAACAATCCCATTGCCTTGCTCTCCAGGGGTGGAGCAAGGAACCTCCAGTGATATTTCCCAGCTGGAATCGCATTCATCAGAAACACCCACCCTAAACTGTAGAAAAACAAAATCTCCAAATTATGGAACAGCCTGAGCTGGGAGGGACCCATGAGGATCATCAAATTCTCATTTCTTTCCCTGGACAGCACCAGACAAGCCCACTGTTGGTATCCTGAAAAAAAAAAATATCCCCGGAGCTCAGGATCAATGTGGATCTTCTGATGGCAAATCAGGGTGAAGGAATGACCCACCTCACACCTCTTTCTATTCTCCTTTCAAGCCACAGGCCTCACTGAAACCAGGAGTTTTTTAATAAATCTTCCTCCTGACAAATGATATTGAAATTATTTGCTGGCTATATAATTCATTCAGGAGGAACACAGGAAAAG
This sequence comes from Agelaius tricolor, assembly GCF_023055355.1. Taxonomy (NCBI): domain Eukaryota; kingdom Metazoa; phylum Chordata; class Aves; order Passeriformes; family Icteridae; genus Agelaius; species Agelaius tricolor. The sequence goes on along the minus strand of NW_027269262.1, from coordinate 94,344,616 downwards.
GAAGAAAGAACAAAAAGAATACGAGGCAGTAAAACCACATCAGGTGATAATGAATAGTTTAAGCTTAGTTTTGTTTGGATTTCATGGAGAAAAAGCAAACAGAGAAAGGTTTTCTTTGAAGTGCTTGGTAGTTTAGCTTGTTCAGAGGGATTTAGTTCAAAGTTAGGCCATTAATTTTGTCTTAATTTTTAAATTAGCCCTTGTTATTTCTCTTGAAAAATGAATGGAATCGAAAGAAGTAGCATTGGCAAAACGTCATGAAAATCACTTTCATTCCACTTCTTTTTCCTTGTGTTTCCACAGTAAGAAGATGGGAAGTGTGAAGTTGAAAAGTGAGAAATCCAACCTCTCAAAGAGAAGTGAAAATGTTCATCTCTTTAAAAGTCAAAACAAGCTGCAAAACTCTTCATTAAGTTGCTGGTTGGAATGTTTTTCATAACAACATTGAAAATGCCACTGAAACGGGTGTGATTTATCTGAATGTTTACATTTTAATGGAATTTGTCCTGTTTTTTTTTTATGGTGAAAAAAATTCATTCTGTGGTTTTCCATTAGCAAATGTAATACTAAAGACTAAACTGTCCTGAAATCCAGGAGTGGGAGTGGAACAGTCTGCTCTGAAGAAGATTTTACACATTGAAGGGGGAATTATGAGGCATTCCTCAATTTACACCATCTGCAGAATGTGGTTGCTTCTCATACTTTGCTGACAAAATAAGACTTGTTATAAATCTGGAAGAAGATAAAATGGCATAAAAAAAATTACCTTTTCTATTTTTTTTTCCTACAGGAAATTGGAAGGGAGAAAAACAGCCAAAACCAGACATGTGTTAGACAAAAAAATAGATATTTCACTCAGAAGACGCTGAGGAAAAACAAGTCTGTCAGCAGGGTTATGTCACCTCAAAGCTGTGTGATACCAAATACTTGAACCTGGATTTAAGCAAAGGTTATGAAAGAGGCCAAAGTAAAGAAGAGTCTAAAAACTTTACTTTCAATTTTTTAATTATTTATTCTTTTCATTTTGTTGCTGAGATAGAAATGAAGATGGAGTGAAGACAGAAATAAAATTCGCCCAAGCTCCATCTGACAGTAACTGAAAGCATTGCAGCCACTGGAAAGCAGGAGGAATTTCTTCATTAGGAGTAATTTCTGCATGGAAAGGGTGGTCAGGAACTGGAATGGGATGCTCAGGGAGGTGGTGGAGTCCCCATCCCTGGAGGTTTCCAAGGAATGACTGAACATTCAGTGCTCTGGGCTGGTGACAAGGTGGGGATCAGGCACGGCTTAGACTCGATGATCTTGGAGGTCTTCTCCAACCTCAATGACTCCGTGATTCTGGGAATTTCAGCATTATCCAAGGAGAGAGGCATTTAGTAGGGAAGTTGATTAAGCTGAGGAGAGAGTTTAACATTAAATCCATCATTAAGAATTTGATCTCGTGTTCTACATTTTTTGTAACATATCCCCATGATGCAAATCATTGAGTGCCTGAGAAAGAGCTGTGAGACTCTGAAATCAATCCAAGGGTCAGGAGTGACAGGAAAAGGGGGAATGGCTTCCCACTGAGAGAAGATTTAGATTGGATGTTGGGAATAAATTCCTCCCTGGAACGGTGCTGAGGCCCTGGCCCAGGTTTCCCAGAGAAGCTGTGGCTGCCCCATCCCTGGAAGTGTTCAAGGCCAGGTTGGATGGGGCTTGGAGCAACCTGGGAGAGTGGAAGGTGCCCATGGCAGGGGTTTGGAACTGGGTGATCTTTAAGGTTTCTTCCAACCATTTTAGGATTCTACATCTCTTTAAAGCTGGTTTGAGTCACCTGACACACAAGGAATCCTTCACAAGAGTCTGGGGGAGATCCCAAGCACAATACGGAGGTGCTGCCTTTCCTCTCCTGATTCTTGAGGTCTCCACCTTCACTTCTCTGCTCCAGTTCTAAAGGTTGAAAAGCAAAGCAGCATAGTTTTGATTTTTCTTTCTTCCCCTCTGAGGAAACTCCCACTTTCTAGACCTGCTCCAGCATTTCCACTGCAATGTTGATGCTGAAAAATACATAACTGGCATTTTTAATTTTATAAGAGTTTATCTGACAGAGACTCTTGGGTGGAATATTTGCTAGAGACATGGACTATCCATGCTGCAAATTATCAACTGTAAGAAATAGGATAAACTGGGATTAACAGGGATAAACTGGGCAGCTGAGCTAAGGGATCTGCTGGGGTAGAGAATCACAGAATCATGGAGTTAAGTTGGGACAGACCTCCAAGATTTTGTCCTCTTAGCATGAAGTTCCTGGATTCTTCAGCTCGGACCTCCATAGAAATGGAAACAAGGGGAAGGGAAAAGGTTTTGGGGTTTTAGTTTCTTCTCTCTGCTGTTTCAGAAGCTGCTAAAGGTACCTATTTCTTCCAAATATCTAACCACATTTTGGTGCTTTATGGGAACTTGTTGGCTGGAGCTGTATTCATTCACATAAATCCATTTGCAATGGAAAATGAGATCCAGAAGTGAAAAAAAAAAATCTCCTGCTTTATATTGGTTGTTAGGAAATTTCAGGAGAGTTGCTGCTTCCTCGATTGACTGTCAGTGCATAACCTGGGAAAAAATCCCAAAACAGTTCTGCATCCTTGTTGCCTATCATTAAAATAGGGATAAAAACCTTCCTTTTTCCATATGCTTTATCTGACTTCTTTTCCTCATTTGTAAATGCTTGGACATACTGACTATCTTCGATTAAATATATATAAATAAATGGACAATGATCATAATTTTTCATTTTCTTTGCAGTGTTCCAGCTGATTTTTAATTTTATTACAATCAGCACCACTGCAGTGATTTCTAGTTCAGTTTTGAAGAGACACAAAGAATTGTGATGGTCACTGATCTCTAATAAGGGTGGTGCTCACTTGAGAACAACTTTTACATTGGAGGAAATCAATAGAATTTGGAAATTTTGCCTCCATGACATGTACAGGTGACAACTGAGCAAATGGAAATTCCCATCTTTGCTTACATGTGTAAAAAACTTAATTTTCTGAGGAAATCAGGTTGGAAAAGCATCTCTTGAGGTGTCATTTAGCCTTCAGTCACTGACCTTGAGATTTCAAGAATTTCACTGGAGAATCATTGAGTTTTCTTAATGCTGACTAAAGTTCATTATTGGGCTTTTTTTTTTGTCGTTGACCAGGTTGTAGAAAGTGGTCTTGTATATATTGGTATTGATGGTGAGGATTAGAGATAAGCTAAAGTTAAAAGAAAAAACAGAATGAATCCAAAGAAACCTGGGCTGGATGTGAAATATCCCATCAGCTCTGTAAATGAGAACCATTAAAACAATAAAAATACCAATCTTTATGTTCTGAGGGGTTCTGGGCAATCAGGAAATCCATCAGAGGAGCTGCTTCCTCATCTCCTGCTGTCTTTTTCCACATAAAGTCATATTTCTCTTGGCTGGGGTTACATCCTGCCCAGCCTCCTGATGCCAGGAATGAAACTTCCAAATGTTTTCTCTTCTCTCTGTTAATGAATTGCAGTTTGGATAATTGCTCTTGTTTGTTGGATGGTAGGGGTGGTTTGTTTGAAGATTTTGTTGGATTTATCCTTTTAAATAATTATTTTCCAGATTTTTGGATGTGATTCTGTGTTTGGTTCTTCTTTTTTTGGCTGTTATTCAGGTTGTGGCATTTCCTTCTCATATGGATTTAGTGTCTGCCATCAATAAACTCACTCTCTCATGAGATACTTTCCAGCTTTATTGCTTAGGAAACCAAGGATTGGTAGATAGAAAGTAGGAAAATAGAGAAAAAAAATCAGAATTGACATGAATAAACATAACTACATAGCTACAGCTGAGAAAAATAATTCAAGTACAACTGCAACCTCAGCTGGGAGAAAGCAGAAAGGTCACCCTGTGACTAAAGAAACCTTTGGATGTCCAGACAATTCAAACATTTAGATGGGATATTGGGAAGAGATTCTTCCCTGTGAGGATGGGGAGGCCCTGGCCCAGGTTGCCCAGAGAAGCTGAGGGTGCTCCCTCCCTGGAAGTGTCCAAGGACAGGGTTGGACAGGGCTTGGAGCAACCTGGGATTGTGAAAATTGTCTCTACCCACATCAGGAGGTAGAACTCGATGATCTTCCAGTTTCCTTCCAACCCAAACCATTCTGGCATTTTATGAAATAAATCCTGCAAGTGTGAAAAATCCCATTGCGTGAGAGTGAAAAGAGGAGGTTGTCGATACGGAGATGTCACAGTTGTGGACAAAATCCCACTTTTACTGTGGAATGGTCACTGGCCTGTGAATTTAGGGGGACAAATCACCACTATTGTTATTTACAACCATGTCTTTCCCTTGTGCCTCACAGAAATCAGAGCATCAATGGGCCACGAAAATCTCAGCGTGATCTTCCACTGAGGAATGAGTGAACCAGCAAAAAAAAGGAGCAGGGAATAGATGGGGAATTAATTCTGGATGGGAAGTTTTGCTGTTCCTCCACATCTCAAGTGAGGAGAAACTCAGTCCCCAATGATCCCAGCCAGGCATTTTTAGTCAAACTTACTTGCTTTCAAAAGGATTTGTGCATTTGTTGCCCTATCACTGACATAACCCCCAGCCTGATGCGATCCATGCAAATCTGCAGGCAGAGGGACCCTTTCTCAAGGCTGCCATTGCTGAAGGGTTGTTTTTCCCTTCAGTGCTGTTTTTCTTCATCCCAATCCAGTGCCAGAGCTTTGCCAGGCATCTTCAGAACACCTCAGAACGGTGGTAAACAACAAGGAATGAAAGTTCCTGTCATGGCATTTTTCCTCAGAGCACCCCGGGAAGCAGCTTGTTGCCCACAGTAACAAAACAACATAAAAACCTTCTAGTAAAACACAAATGAGTCAAAAACATTGAGCCTGTTCTCCAGGAGATGAGATTGCTCCCCGTTTGTAAAAGGAGCTGATGTTGTCCTCAGGAAAGTTTTGCCACACTGTTCTCAGGATAAGGGTAAGTGGTAGAGAATGACCTGAGCTGGGTTTAATATTCATATTTGTGAGTTTCATTTGCTCACAAATCAGGACCTGGTTCAGGATGCAGCTGAGCTGGAACTGGTGGTGAAGAAAATTCCTCTTTTTTCCTCATCCTAAAGTAAAGGTGTGAATTTAATGTAAACACATTAAATATTCCAAACCTCCACTCACACACAGACATCGCACCTTAATTCCTCTTGGCTTTTGTCATTGGAATTCAGCAACAACTTGGGGATGAATCTGAACTCTCAGAAGGCTTCAGTGAGGAAAATCTCTTCCTGTCAATCCTCCTTTGGGGTGTGAGGGAACACTGACCTTCAGGGGATGCTGAAAAGGACAACAGAAAGGACCTGGAGCTACTGGAGTGAGTCCACCAGGATGATCAGAGGATGGAGCAGCTCTGCCATGAGGAAAGGCTGAGAGAATTGGGATTGTTCTGCCTGGAAAAGGTTCTGGGATGACCTAACTGTGGCATTCCAGTGCCTGAAGGGATCCTGCAAGAAGGAAGGAGAGAAATGTTTTACAAAGGCCTGGAGTGACTTGAAATGAAAGAGAATAGGATTAGGTCGGATATTAGACAATTTCTTTAGTGTGAAGGTGGTGAGGCCCTGGCACAGGACGCCCAGAGAAGCTGTGGCTGCCCCATCCCTGGAAGTGTCCAGGGCCAGGCTGGATGGGGCTTGGAGTAACCTGGGATTGTGGAAGGTGTTCCTGCCCATGGCAGAGGGGTGAAAAAAGGTGCCCTCTAAAGACCCATCCAACCCAAGCCATCCTGTGATTCTATGGAAACAAAGAGGACACAATTAATCAGAAGAAGCACAGAGCATGGAATCATGGAAAGGCTTGGCTGAAAGGGACCTTAAAGATGATCCAATTCCAACAGTCCCACCATGGGTAGGGATTCTCCCCACTAGACCATGTTTCTCAGACTGGGTATTCATGCTCTGACCACTGGCCTTCAGCAGAACACTGTCTTTATGAGGCAGTTCATTATTTAAGAAACTATTTCCAGTCTTTTAACCTTCAGATCAGAAATCTGTATCCATTCACCACAGAGAAAAAGAGGGCCCAGATGGCTGGATGCAATAAATTCATTAATTTCATTAATTCCTGAGGTGTTTTGTTGTTTTTTGGGTGTTTTTTTTTTTTTTTTTGGGTTTTTTTGTTTTTTTTTTTTTTGCCAAGGTTTTGTTTTACTGCCAGAACAGATGAGTCGTAAATTGATGTTCAGGAAAACTTTCTTTGCTGCTACTTGAAACAAATATGGGATGCTGGTAATCAGAACCATCATTTGATGGTGTTGGATATCTCTCAGCTGCTTTCCTCCAAAGAAAAAGAGGAGGTTGAGACATAGGATGGATTTAATGCCAGAGTCTCCGCACAAATCTGTCACAGACCACTGTGGGGACAGAGTCTTCTTGCTGATGGGGCTTTGTCATCCCTCAGCACAAATTCCAGCTGCTTTAGAGGACAATACTTTCCTTTCTCTGGCTCACCTCACCTTCTCTCATCCCTGATGTGTTTACAATGAGCTTTAAATCCTCCTGGAGCTCACCAAAGGACGCTTGCCTCACATGGATTCTCCAGGAGAAGGAACTCTCAGATGGTTACGTTGACATTTGTGCTATGAAACAACTTCTCCCTACTTTTCCCATGGTGCCTCTGTTCATATTTGAGAATTCCCAGGAGTGGATTTGTTCACAAAAGGGCTCTTGGAGGGAACAAAGGAGGGATCAAGGCCTGTTGTTGAGGAGTGGGACCCATTGTACTTTTCCTGGGGCTTTAGAGGCTGAGTGTAAGATTATTCCTGGAAATTCTTCTGTACTGAGGGAACAAATGGTTGTGCAAAACTTAAAAGAAGACTTGTTGGTTGTTTGGACCTAAATCCAGAAGATTTTTTACCTCAGCAGAGTGCTACACTGTTTACTTGTGCTAGCTTTAGGATATCTCCAGAACACACTTTGACCATCCTTTGTCTGACCGACAAGAGGTTCCTGATCCTGCCTGGGCCTGGGATAAAAACCAGCCAATTCAGCCCCTTTTAGGGAATCCAAAGATGTTTTGCAACTCAAAAGTGTGCATTAATATGCAGACTTTTTGTGCATATTAATATGTGCAAGCAAGGCTTCTTGAAAACAACATCAGCAGAGCCATCACCTTTTGCCCCTCAGTGCAAGAAACTCCCAGATCTAATCAGTGTTCATATCCTTGGGAAGCAAAAAGAAGAGAGAGAAAAGGATGGATTAATGTGTAAAAGATTTGTACAGTGTCTCAGACAGCAGCTGGAGCCTTACACTAGCCAAACTCAATTTCTTGCCAGAAGAAGTTTATGTAGTCAGAATCAATATTTATTATTTCAGGGTTCACCATACAATCCCAATCCATTGATCAGGCACATTTTTACAGCTCCAATGAGTTGGAGTGGTCTGCTGGCCCTGGGCCTGAGCAGGGCTTGACTTGAGCCAACCTCCCAGTTTGCTTTGGAATATTATGTTGTCTTTACTCAACCACATGAGTAAAATTTTTTGGAGGCAACAGATGAGTTAACTCTGCAAGTCAAGCTAGAAATAAACAAACAAGTTTTGGGGTTTAGGGGTTTTTTTTTCCAGTCAGTGAAAGAACCATGAAGATGGTAATTATCACTAGAAATTCTGTGTGGAATGGCAAGAAATCCTCTGATTACCTTTATGTATTAACCAATTCACCTAACCTTATACTTCTCTTGGAGAACCCTCTATGGGAGGCCCAAAATACATTGGCAGCTCTCTGCCAAAATTACCCCAAAGGAGTTTCTACAGAAGGCACTGAAGTCTTTTAAAAGTCCTCAGTGTCATGGTCAGATTTTGTATCAAGGGGGACAAGATGGGAACAAGATACTTCAGAATTAAATACACAAATCCTTAAGATGATTCCAAAGCCTAAACAGTCAATGTTTTTATCTTCCTACAGCATCCTTACCAAGTGTTTCCATAGTGGGGTTTCCATACTGCCACTGTATGACAAAATAAAAGGAAAAAAGGAATGGGCTGGATGCAATAAAATGGGTGGTTGATAGTGGACAATCTTACAGGCTTAATAATACTTTCCCTCAGTTCCTGAAAAAATAAAAGGAAAACACAAGAAGATAATCAGCTAAAGTGAGCTGGTCTTCCTTCCCCTGGTCAAGAACCGGTACTCAGCACATCCCTCTGCTTTGGTGGTCTCAGTATTTCTGATATTCCTAAGCTTTCCTGATGTTTGTTCCATAATAAATCCTACAGGTTTAATAATTCCTCATTATTTGTGCATTTTGAGCTGTCACGTTGTGGAGCTGCCTCTGAGAAATTCCAGGTTTCAGCCCAAAAGGAACTCCAGTCTCCAACTTCTGTCCTGCCCCAGGTCTATCCCCTGCTCTCCTGGATTCTTCATGAATTACTGTAGATCAACCATTTATTTCTACCAATCAACTGTTTAATTACTATAAATCAACTATTTAATTACAATAAATCAACCCTTGTCAATGGACATAAGGGTAAGAGCACTGCTTTCCTAAGGAATTCAGGAGGTCACTCAGATGTTAACAATGATGTTCATTAACATAAGACTAATGAGTAGGACTAAGTTAATTGTTTTGCAGCACTTTTGGAATAAAGAAGAAATCTAAGACTGAATTCCCAACCTAGTTTAATTTCCTAAAAGAGTTCTCTGAAAATCCAAACTGCTGAGGGTGGAGTAACTTCTTGCAAACAAATATTGTGAATTATTTAAACAATCTGAGACAGCCAGCAGCCATCCCTCAAGGCTGCTCTGCCTGGGAGGGACCTGTGCACTGTAGGAGTTGAAGGATGGCTTAAATCGGGACAGATTTTTCAGGATCTGGTGTTTTCCTCGGGCAATCTTAAATGATAATTCAGTAAAAATTTAATTTCATTCTGTATAAAAAGTACAACAAGAGGAGGAAATTCCAGAGAAAGCAAACATAGATAAAAGTACAATATTAACCCTTCATCACTGTAGATAACTCCATGACCATGGCGATGCTAAGGAATAAACTCCAGTGATGATTTTAAAAGATCTGGGTTACGATGACACAATTTTGGGCAATTCATTTATGCTGAGGGCAACTCTCACAAAAAAAGAGTGGAATTCTGAACGGGAGAGAGCTGCACAAAGATTCATCTCAACTCCCAAATAGGAGTTTTTCAGACATTTCCACCCAAGCAAAAAGAAATCTTGCAAACTTGTTCAAAGTTTGTGAAGGGGCACAGGATGATCCCGAGTGATGTCATGGATTTATGGCTGAAAGGTGATGCCAACAATCTGCCTGCTCACATTTTATTTCCTCAAATATCTGGGGATGAATTTCCATCGTTTTTACCTTTGCTGTTACAGCCACGTATCAAGTGTGGTCAAAATAATTGGGATAAGGAAGCTGTTTCTCTTCTGGAATTCTTCAAAATGCCTTATTTTATCAGAATATTTAATCATTTTAATTCATATGCTTGAAATGACTGTGTTTATGAGCAGAATTCCATAAAGCATTGTGTACCTTGAGCGTGGGATGTAGGGAAAATCAGGAAGGATATTGCTGTTATGTACAATGGGACCTAGGAGAGAGAAAAGAAATGGCCTGAAATTAAAAATATGCTCACTTGAATAATTTTCTAACAAACTACTTATGCTGTTAAGTCCTTATCCAATCAATACATCACTGACTTCACTTTAAATGATGACATTTTTTTCTTATATGTTGTTAAGTCTAATTAAAAGGAATTAGTCATGAGAGTGACAAATTTGAAGCTCACTACAGAATTACTTCACGTGGCATTTATTAGATGTCAAACACGGAAAAAGTTTGAATCAAACTGGCAAATTCAGCAAAAGTTGTGTCTTGGCATCAAAATTCTTTCTAAAAATTAAGTATTTGGTTATTAGGGGGAGTCTTATTTTTTTCTCAAATAACTTCTTTTTCTGTACTTTCTTTTTGTTAGGACTGGAGAACACAGAAATTGTATAATAGTGAGTAATAAAATCCGTCATTCTCGTGAGTAATGCTTTGTAATTAGATGAAATCAAAGTAAAGTAAGTTGAATTGTGTGGAGTGCAGGGCTGGGGGTGGAGTGCTGCACTCAAAGGTTTTTGTATTATTAATGATGCTGAACTTTCAGTGCTGGAAGGTTCTGTTGGAATTGACATCAAAATCTGGTTTATCTCTATATCTCTACTTTGGGCTCCCAATGCTGCCACAGTGACAAGAATTTGTCACACAGGGAGAATCAGGATGATCTTTCTTTGCTGCAAGCCACAGGTGTGAAAGTTTTGGGAAGAAAACCCCTGAAAGTCTGACTGGCTTTGCAATCCAGCCCCTCCGTGGCTGAGTTCCCCTCTCAAAGGAACACCAGGGCCTGCTCTGCCACAGGATTATAATTTCCCTCCTCCCAGAATCAACCTTGCTGCTCCCATTGTGCTCCTTTTGCCACAAAAACTCATGAAAATGACAGGACCTTTGAATGAAATAATTTATTTAAAATTTTCTTCAGGTTCACAGAATCACTGATTTTGGAAGAGACCTCCAAGATCATCAAGTCCAACCTCCAGCTGGATCTCCACCACATCCACTAAACCACACCACAGAGTGCCAGGTCAGCCTGGTTTTTTGAACACTTCCCAGGATGGTGACTCCAACCTTTCCCTGGGCAGCCTGTTCCATTGTTTAGCCCCTCTTTTAGTGGAGATATTTTCCCAAATATCCAACCTGAGCCTCACCCGGTGCAACTTGAGGCTGTTCCCCCTTTTCCCATCTCTCGTTGCCCAGGAGAAGAGGTTGACCCTCACCACACCACAATCTCTTTTCAGGGATTTGTAAAGATGCAGAAGGTCCCCCCTGAGCCTCCTTTTCTCCAGGCTGAGCCTTTTTCCCAGCTGCTCCTGGTGTCCCAGTTCCTTTCCCAGCTCCATTCCCTTCTCTGGACACTCTCCAGCCCCTCAATGTCCTTCTTATCACGAGACCCCCAAACTGACCCCAGGACTGGAGCTGCCTCACCACTGCCCAGTTCATTCCATGACCTTTAATCAAGCCCAGAGCTGCGTTTCTCAAAGCCAAGAACAACTTTCCTCACATTGTGTTGGTCCTTTGCTGGATTTATCCAGAGCTGGGTGTTTTATCTGCTGTGCCCTCTCCAGCTCTGGAGCAGATGGCTCTGATAGGGCTGTTCCAGAGCTGGGAATTTGGGGAGATGGATATTTCCCAGCCTTGGGCAGTGAGATGGAGGATCTGCCCCAGAACTGGAAGTGCTGGGAGCCACCTGCAGCTGCTCAGTGCAATTAGTATTCTCATTAACCAGCATTTAATGGGCTTCCTAATTGCCAGCTAGTAATGAAGTGTACGGGAGTGTCAGATTTACTGAGCAACTTCTGGGAGCTTGGAGATTACAGTTTCATGGAAATGTGGATGATTTTTGCTTTTTTCCTCATTTAAAAGATGTCTTTCAAAAGGACCAACAAAAGGTAAATTCTGTTTTTCAGCAAATTCTGCTGTCTATTTCTGTCTCAGAGATTTCAGGGAATACTCAGTCTACTCTGTCCACTTTTAAACTACAAGTGAATATAATTAATTCCACTTCTTGGAAATACTGTCTTATTTCAAGGCTAAATTCACATAAAATTCAATTTCCAACACTTTGATTCAGGCAACTTCCTCTTGCATAGCTCAAAATTATAAAGTTTTCCCTCCTTGCTATCTCAGATATTGTGTTAAACACTGAAAACTTCGCAAGAAAACTGCTCCTTATCCACTTGAATGAACTGATGTGATTGTGCACCTTAAAATTAGTACAGGATCATGGAATCATGGAATGCTTTGGGTTGGAAGCATTATATAGCCATATATATATATATATATATATATCCTTATATCGTCCAGTTCCACCCCCCTACCATGGGCAGGAACACCTTCCACTAACCCAGGTTACTCCAAGCCCCATCCAACCTGGCCTTGGACACTTCCAGGGATGGGGCAGCCACAGCTTCTCTGGGAAACCTTTGCCAGGGCCTCACCACCTTCAGAGTAAGGAATTTCTTCCCCAAAGCCCATCTTTTTCAAACCATTTTCCCTTGTGATAAAAATATTGAACGATATTTGCTCAGAATCTTCTCTTTAAGGTGATTGCAGCGAAGATAAAAAATCACTGCAAATCCTTCTATCCCCGTTAAAATTAGAATTTGCTGGACTGAGACGGGTTTTAATTGATGTAAGATGTGTCTTTTTGTTCCTTTATTTGGCAGCATCCTCAATCCTGAAGGCACCTGGTTATAATCCAGTGGAACCAAAGTAGGTTTTATCATCATGACTTTCGTTATCCCCCAGACATGAAATCTCCTTGAACAGAGAACAGATTTCTTTGACGAGCCCTACTTTCCAGGGAACAAAGTCATCTGGTGCTGGAGAGATATTTTTAACTTTGAATTTTCTATTTTGGAGAACTTCTGAGCTAACAGGGATTTTGCTTGTTGAGGATGAAACTTTACAGCCCAGCATTTACCACATGGAATCACAGAATATACTGAGTTGGAAGGAGCCCTCAAGGACTTGATGAAATGTCCACAGGCCCTCATTCCTTTGGAAGGTCTCCAGTTTTTGAAAATGTGTTGAGAGGTATTCAATCCCAAAACAGCTTCTAAAAGTCTTTACATTTTTCTAAGGAGTTGGAATATCAACTTCCATGCTGCTGAAATTCTCCAATATTTCATTGCAACACTTGTGGCCTCAGCTGGTAAAAATTTAGGTGGATTAGCCTCATCTAGGAAAGGGTCCTTGTCTAGGAAAAAGTCCCTGCCCATGGCAGAAGGTTGGAATGAGATGATCTTGAAGAACCCAAACCCTTCCATGGTTCTATAAATGTTTATAGGTTAAATCTATTGGATATTTACTGCCATAATTGCATTCACTAATCCAGGTGCACTGGGAATATTGCATCACTCAGCCAATGGATTTTCACTACAAGCTTGGGGTTCCCAAATGATGGGAGAATTTTGGTGCCTCCATGTGTTACAGCCCTTCTCCTTCTACATAAAAGAATTTACAGCTCCATTTTGTCAGCCCAAATGTGTGTTTAGGCAGCGTGCTTAAACAGTGGCTCCCCCATCATGCCCAATAAAACTTAAAAGATAAAAATACGCCGTTATTTCTGTGATATGTTCTCTGCAGCCAGAACACCGCAATGTTCCCTGAAAATTCAGGAGAAAAGGGTTGTTTTCTGCTTCCTTGTCCCCACCATCCACAAGGCAAGAGTGAAGGTTGACTGCTGTGCCACTTCCAGCCCCTGTTTCATCTCCATGTGCAGAGAGAGATGCAATTTTCTTACTGGTACAGCAAAGTGCTGAATTCCTTAATCTGTTTGTCCTTTCTGCAGCAGCACCCTCCGCTTGGTAAATAACCCGGAGATGGGAGCAATCAGAGTAGTGAGGCAAAGCGAAATTATTATGAACTTGTTGAAATGTATGAGGGATGTAAAATGTGAGACGGAGAGGAAAAGGGAAAAAAGAACGTCCCAGGGGCACATTTCATTGCTCAGGAGGCATCAGGTTGAATAAGTTACAAATAAGCTGTCATCTTAAAAGGTGCCAGACACTGACGCAAGAGGAAAGTTAAAACAGCAGCTCTTTGAGTATTGCAGGCAACAGCTTTTGGTGTTTTAGTGCAGTCTTCAAAATTGAATTGTGCATTTGGCATGGTGCATTGACAGTGACTTTGCTACTAGACAGCTCATATTTTGCTTTTCTTTGGATTTTTTTTTTAACTCTGGATGGTCTCTGTTCTGACTATACTGAAGATACTGATTATACTGAAGAATAAATGTCCAGAATGTTGTTGCTGGTAGGTTTGTGGCCTAGGAAGGTCAGCTTAACTTGTGGGGACCATCCCACTATTTGCACACAAGAAAATGTGGATTTATTCCAAGCTTTGAAAAGATTGAAAGGAGCCTAAATCTGAGAGCCTAAATTTATGCAGATGCTTGTTTCTTCTCTCTTGTTTATGTGGTTTTCCTAATTCGTGGAACTACAGGTTGCAGGAGTATTTGTGGCTCCATCCCTGGAAATGTTCAAGGGATTGGATGTTGCTTGGAGCAACCTGGGATAGTGGAAGATGTCCCTGCCCATGACAGGGATTGGAACTGGATGATCTTTCAGGACCTTTGCAAACCAAACCATTCTCTGATTCTTTGATTCTTTGATTCTACTTTGAACCTTGTTTTAATACCTTTCCCTACACGGCCATTTTTCCAAATTTCCAGTCTTCACCAAAAGTTCCTCCTAAGTTTGCTGGCAAATATGGACAGAGGCATAAATCAGATTTAATCTAAAGCTTTTAAGTGCTGTCCTCTCTCAGCTCCCTTCAGGATTTGGCCAAGGGGTGAACTTTTCTCTTGGCTCTCTCAGGAACACACAGTTCAGTGTTCTCCAATCCCTTATGCTCTAATCCTTAACAACAGAGAGTTTGTTGTGTAAAACAACCCTTGCTCACGTTCGGAACAAGTTTTGCAACCTGAATTTGGATGTAGAGGGACTGTGGCATTCATGGTTCCAAGGTTCTCTTCACTGAATTAGAATTACTGAACCCTGGAATGGAAAAAAAATGGCAGAGATGGGTTTATTTCCAGACCTATAATGTGTGACCAGAAGGTTGACAGACCCCACCTGGAACAGTCTCCATCTTTGAGGACCCTGACATAAGAGGGATGTGGAGCTCCTGGAGTGAGTCCAGAGGAAGCCATGGAGATGCTCCAAGGGCTGGAGCCCCTCTGCTCTGGAGCCAGGCTGGGAGAGCTGGGAATGTCCAGCCTGGAAAAGAGAAAGCTCCAGGGAGACCTCAGAGCCCCTTCCAGGGCCTGAAGGGGCTCCAGGAGAGCTGGAGAGGGACTTGGGACAAGGGATGGAGGGACAGGACAAGGGAAATTACGTTAAATTGGCAGAAGGTGGGATTAGATGGGATATTGGGAAGAAATTATTCCCTGGGAGGGTGGTGAGGCCCTGTCCCTGGTTTCCCAGAGAAGCTGTGGCTGCCCCATCCCTGGAAGTGTCCAAGTCCAGGTTGGATGGGGCTTGGAGCAACCTGGGATAGTGGAAGGTGTCCCTGCCCATGGCAGGGGGTTGGAATTCCATAATCTTTCCGGTCCCTTCCAGTCCAAACTATTCCATGATTCTGTGACTGTGGAAGGTACCACAAGAAGCCACAAGTTTGCCCTCCAGAAGAAAGTTGTGAAGAAACTTCCTAATGCTGAGATGAGTCAAATAGTGATATAGATTTCCCAGGAATTTCAGGCCTCTTTGAATAGAATTCTTAAAATCATCTCAGACTGATTTTTCCAGGAATGAGGAAAGCCATGTAAACAAGACAGAAGGGACAAGTACCTTCATAAATTTAGGCCCTTGGATTTGGGCTCCATTCAGACGTGAACTGCTTCAGAAAATAGAGTCACATCTCACTTGTTATTTATTAAGGCTGAACTAAGAGACCAGATCAGTATCAAATAAAACCCTCAAGGTGAAGTTAAATGTTCCAGGCACCACTGAGTACAAAAAGATTATTTTTCCATTGTTTCGTAGTTCACAAATTTGATTTCTTGTTCTGCAGCACAGAGCAGAAGTTTCCCTTTTTGGCTATAAAATCCTCTTACACAAGTTAGAGAAAGGAAAGAAAAAAAAGATTCTTCCCCCCAAACTCTGCCCTCAGGCTCATGAAGGCCAATCTGGGCAGCCCTCAGGAATCTGCTTTCCATTTCTGCAGTGGATACCTATTCTTAGCTACTTTCACATGAGTTTTTATATGAAAACAGCACCTTTCTCATCTCCTCAGCCAAGACTCTGACATTCCCCACTTTCCCCGTGAGCCGTGGATGTGTTTTCCCCCTCGTGTGGTGCAGGGATTGCTCGCGCTCTACATAGCAGGGAGGCAGAAATAGAGGTGTGCACACGCCTGTAAATCCCCTTTTAGAAGGCAGAAAATCCCAGTTCCTCCAGCACCTCCAAGTCCACTCCATAAATCTCAAGTGGGAATTTTGTCTCGGCAGGGCACAACTTTGGAAATTATGCACATATTGAGGAACTTTGCTGGAAAAGTGGGGCAACCCAGTGTTATTTTAAAATTATGTCTTCATAACTTGCTGCCTTGCTATGATATTTTTCTGCAGCTTTAACACTGGCTGACCAATTTATAAAGGATTGTGTGTGGAATACTGAAATGAATTTCTAACCTCTCTGAATATTGATGTTCCATGGAGAAATAGGCTTCCAAATACCTTCTGGAAGTGGGAAACTTTATCAGGGCATTTATAAAAGTATCATGAAGTCCCTTCAGACCCTGCATCTTTATTTCTCATAAACACATTTTCCAACCCAGAAATGACCCCCCTTAATAGGAGACCTTGTGGAAAATGGATTTATTATTTTCCTTGTGGTCTGCAGCAGAAAGAAAGCCCAGTAGCCTATTTTGCATAAAATCTGATCAAACATTGTTTTCCTCTGGTAGACTGGAAAGCTGATAATGCTTTCACTAGAAGGGAATGTTTCACTTCAGTGCCCAGATTTTGATTTATGTTCAAAAGTACTTCTGATGGAATAAATGTCATTTCCAATCAGAAAATCAAAATATTTTTTAAATGAGAGGCTGCATCTCCTACACATTTTCTGCTTCCTGCTGTTTTTTGTTTGTCTGTCTGAGACCGACGAATTTGTGAAACTAAGACAAACTCTGGAATAATTTTGAATTTACAAAACAGGCATTTTTCATCTGTTTTTAACATGAGAATTTAGGTTTAATGGAAACTTCTAGTGGCAAGAGTGACTCAGGGCTAACTAAATGTTCCTCAGAGCTGTGACCTCACATTAATGTGTCTGGCACATGATGTTGGGAATTTCAGAGCTACTATAGCATCAATTTAAAAACCCACAACACCCTTAATTACCATTTAAATATGACTTAGTTAAATCTCTTACCATGTTAAATTGTAATGAGAGATGAAAATCTTCAATCAAAGCTCCGGTTTAAGTAAATTCCAGAAGGTCTCTGATTTCTACACAAGAACTCTGATTGAACGTGGCCTTCTCTCTCTGTGTCAAATGAGCTGAAGCCACAAAAAGGGGCATTTGGAGTTGCTTCTTAATGCAAATTATCCCCAATTCCAGCTTTAATAACAATCCTATCATCCGAATTAGTGGATGATTGAATTAAACAGAATGGACTCAAATCCACCACCCCTTTCCCAAACCATCCCTACAAAAAACAGCCTTCAAGTTGCCTTTGAAATCCTTGGAATTCTTCTTTTTTAAACCCCTGGAATGTGTCCATGAGAGAAATAATGGCTATTGCTATTTTCTCATAGGTTTGTACTGTGCCCTCTGGACAGAGAGGTCTTCTCCAGAGACAGGAACATTTCTCCATGATTTTGGTGTCGTGAAATGTGTCTGGATTTTCCAGGCAAGTTTATTGGGAAGGAAGGCAGTTATTTATCATGGAATCACAGAATAGAATCATGGAATGGTTTGGGTTGGAAGGCGCCTTCAAGACCATCTCATTCCAACCAGGTGGCTCCAAGCCCTCCTCCAACTTGGCCTTGGATGCTTCCAGGGAAAAGGGAAGTCACAGCTTCACTGGGCAACCTGTGCCAGGGCCTCATCACCCTCTGAGTACAGAACTTCCACCTAAAACCTGATTTAAATGTCTCCTCTTACAGTTTGCTGGCACCTGCCTGGATGGAGCTGGGCACCCTGAGGGAGTGGGCTGAAGGTGTCTTTCAGGCATTTCCAGAAGAACTTGGACACCCAAATCATCGACAAGAACTTATCCATTGTGGGTGGGCTAAGGCACACCAGGTTTCCTTGTGCCTGAGGATTCCCACCAACTCCATACTTGGGTGGTCCTTGGGATGGGACAGGGAGTTCCATAAGGAAAGGAAAAAAAACTACAAGTCATGACCTGGGTTGGGTAGACAGATGGGAAAGACCTAGGAACAAAAGCAGAAGTGCGATTCAAGGTGCCATCAACAAAGACATTTTATTATTATTTTCATTATTTTACTATTTATTATTTTTATATTTATATATGTTATTGATTTTTATTAGTGATACTATTATTTATTATTATTTTTACTTTTAATTTATTTTAATTATTATTACAATTTTAATTATTTTATTTTAAATTATTTTAATTATTATTACAATTTTTAATTGTTTTTATTATTGTTGTTGTTTTTATCAGTTATATTATGATCTATAAATTCAGAAAGTTTCTTATTCAATAATGAACTCATTTTCAGGGATTTTATTATCTATTATTTTGTTTTAGAGCTGTGTTTCCAATACAGTGTCTGGGCTGGACTGTGGTGAATAAGAGAAATGAACATGTTCATGGGCAAAGGATCACATCAGGAATTTCACACCCTTAATTTTACTATCAAACCCATCAGAATGATGGGACATTGCAGACTTTACCCTCTGCACAGGAGTTTTAAGCAGTTTGGACCTGTGGGGGTTTGTCACATCCAGCTGGAAGTTTTTAGGCCAGGCAGGGTTTAACCCACCTCAGTTTGCAGCAACCAAAAAATGTTAACAGCAAAAATGTCTGGTCCTGTGAAAGAAATGGGGAGTGGGGGCACTTTTCTATCTTTAGGGAGCACCTTGACTTAGCTGCTTTCTTGGCAATCTAATGCAATTCAGGATGGACTGTGTGGAGGAATTTGGTTTGGGATCCATTTCATCTCATTTCACAGAACTCCATCCCAGGTGGTCACATTCAGACCCCCTTACAACAGAATCATGGAGCAGTTTGGGTTGGAAATGAACTTTGAATGAACTTCTGGTCTTCTAGTCCAACCTCCTGCAATGATCAGGGACATCTTCAACCAGATCATGTTGCTCAGAGCCCCATCCAATCTGACCTTGAATGTTTCCTGGGATGGAAATTTCTCTGGATAACCCCATCTGGTGTTTGACCACTCTCACCACAAAATATTTCTTCCTCAGAGCCAGTCCAAATCTCCCCTCTTTCAGTTTAAAACAATCACCACTTGTCCTGTCCCTCCACATCCTACAAAAAACTCTGTTTCCCTCTTTCTTATAAACTCCCTTTAAGCATTGAAAGACTTCAACAAGTTTTTCCTGGATCCTTCTATTTTGCATGCTAAATAACCCCAACTCCCTCAGCTTTTCCTCACAGGAGCAGTGCTCCATCCCTCTGAAGGAATCAGATGAGTGAAACTTTCAGGATTCCTCCAGCATTAGAGCCTTTTCTGATGCACATATGGGAAAGGTTCAGGCTGTTTTCATGCTGAGAATCACAGGATCTTTCAGGTTGGAAAAGACCTTGAAGATCCTGGAGCCCAACCTTTGACTGATCCCCACCCTGTGACCCAGCACATGGTGCCACATCCAGGATTTTCTTGAACACCTCCTGAGATTGTGACTCCTCCACATCCTGACCCTGCAATGTTCTTGCCCCAGAACGAGCTGGGAAAAAAAAACCAAAAACCAAACAACAAAAAACTATTTAGGTGGGAACTGTGAACTGCTCACCTTGCTCTAAATTCTCACCCAACTCTGAGTTTTACAGGCTCAACTCTTCTTTCTTGTCCTGAAATCCTGGGTGTCATCAGGCGGTGGCAGCGGTGGCGTCTGCCAGACTTGCTGGGGCTGCAGAGGGACACACTTGTCACTCGCCCAGCAGGAAGGTGGCCCTCATAAAACAAAGCTTTTTGCCATGACCTACAATTGCCAACACCCAACCCACCCCACGTGTGGGCTGTGTCTCCTCCTGGGGGAAGCCCAGCAGCTGCGTGGGGGTTTTATCCCAATTTGTTTTCACGTTGTCAGTGAGAGAAGGAGACATCCTGGTGTGTCCTGCGTGACAGAATCCTGCCAGCAACAGAGACTCCCACTGCTGCTGGGGAAAAGATAATTTATTGGCAAGGCTGGCCACAGTTTTACAGATATTTGTGCTGTTTCGTGGAAAGAATAATTTTATTTTAAGAATTTATATCTGCCTCTAAGCCTGGGTATCTATAGCCCTCTCTGCATACAATACTTGGCTGGCATTTCTCAAAGTCAGCCGTTTAATTAACAGAAGTTTGGGCTTTTTTTAATCCCTATGTATTATGAGTTACCAGCCTGTACCCTTCCATCTTAGGGACTAAAGATGAAACTCCAGGCCCCTTCTCAGAGGTTTAATCATCAGGAGATTGGATTCCACATGCCTGGAAGTGCTCAAGGCCAGGCTGGATAGGGTTTGGAGCAAGCTGGTTTAGTGGAAGGTGTCCCTGCCCTTGGATAGGGGGTTGGAATGAGAGGATCTTTCAGGTCTTTTCCCATCCAAACAATTCTGAGCCCTTTGCTGTTATTTTTGTGTTGCTGGAGCCAAGTGAAAGGGGAGAGTGGATTCTCACTGCCCACATGACCCAGAAGGAAAGGACAATATCCCAGAATCCACAAGATCCTCCCTAGGTGTGGTGGGTCGTACCCAGAGCTCCAAAAACACCACCTTGGTCAGGGTGGGGCCTGGAACCCCCCCCAAAAAATGGTTCAGGTTTCACTCTTAGGCTTCACCACCCATGGGAGATGCCAACAGCTGCTGTTCACATTCCCTGTCCTGTCCTAATGGACACAACAACCCCCTGCCACCCACTTCTGCTTCCATTAGGAAGGTGGGAAAATTATGGCCTTTCTGCATCCTGGAGAGATTCTGGGGAAAAAAAAAGAAGAAAGGTTGGTTAAAAATAACCAGGCTGTGGATTTACAGGCAGAACTCTGCAATTAGTTGGGGTCTGTTACTCAAGGCTGTGAGAACAGAGTGAAATGCAGCAGATGGGGGAAGACTCAGCAAACACAGTTTGTTGTCTTCAAAACTTTCCAACAACATCTTTTTTTTTTCCATTTTTTCCCCTTTTCCCTCTGGCTGTTGCTTGATGACCATAGTTATATGTTTGTAATAAATCAAAAGCCTGATAAATGCACAGTTTATCAGCTGTTGGGGGTTTTTAGATGTGGTTTATCTCCACTCTACCTTGTTAACCATCAGGAGAAACTTTATTTGGATTATCACTGATCTTCAGCCTTAATTTGGGGCAAAAAAAAAAAAAAAGCTAAAGGAGGGTGGATTAAATTAGATTAGGTATTAGGAAGAAATGCCTCCCTGTAAGGGTGGGGAGGCCCTGGTATGGAATTCCCAGAGAAGCTGTGGCTGCCCCATCCCTGGAAGTGTTCCAGGCCAGGCTGGATGGAGCTTGGAGCAACCTGGGATAGTGGAAGATGTCCCTGCGCATGGCAGAGGAGTTGGAACTGGATGATCTTCCAGGTCCCTTCCAAACTAAACCATTCTATGATTATCCAATTAAATTAAAGTCCTTTACTAAGAGAAATATAGGGTTTGGTGCTGAAATAATTTTAAAATTCACTGAGGGCCAAACATTTTTCCCCTTCAATTTCCTATATATTAACTAAAAAAGAAGCCCTTTGCCTCATAACCTTGAATTTAGATTTGTCTTCCTTTAAGTGGGAACCCTGAGTTCAATCATTTTCCAGTTTTTAGGGAAGGGCTGAGGCTTTGAAATCCTAAGAAATACAAACCCCA
This sequence comes from Agelaius tricolor, assembly GCF_023055355.1. Classification (NCBI taxonomy): domain Eukaryota; kingdom Metazoa; phylum Chordata; class Aves; order Passeriformes; family Icteridae; genus Agelaius; species Agelaius tricolor. Next base: position 94,323,008 of record NW_027269262.1, on the reverse strand, counting down.
CCCTTTTCCACCAGCTCTGGGACATTTCCATGAGGGCAGCTCTCAGCCAGAGACAGAGGGATTAGAGAAGGCATTAAACAATCCAGGCAGCAATTGTGATGGACAAACATTATTCACAGATTTAATTATTTCCATTTGCATAATCACCCTCAGGGACACGGATCTGTGGCTAAACCCCCGGAATCTCCCCCTCACGCAGCTCTTGTGCTGCTCATTGATCCTGAAGGATTTTTTTTTCACAGGGAAAAGCTGTTGATGTGGCAGGAGGAGGTCTGACCACCCTCCCAAAAAAAACTCAGCTCCGATTTCCACCCATCCCCCAAAAAAGATTCGGCACCACAGAACTCCCAGAGCTGCAAGGAGACCGATGGAGGCTTCACCCCTCCAAAACCATGCTGGGATTAAAATACCCTTTAATAAATGTCAGATGAGCAGGAGCTGGCAGGTGGCTTTACCTCCCTCCCTGGGGACATTTCTGACTCGGCAGGGTCTCCTGACTCACAGGCAGCGCCCGGGGGGCTGCACCAGCCCCCTCCTCGGCGGGGGAAGGCAGGTGGGCCAGGCAGAGCCCCAGCCCCACAGGGAGAGAGATGCTTTTAGCTCTGACTCATCCCTGGGCTGCCTTTGGAGGGAGGAAGAGGCAGCAGCTCCGCAGAGTGGGAGTTGCTCTGCTATTTTCTGTTTACCGGCTCTGCTGGCTGTCATTTCCCACCTGGGGGGACAATGGGTTTGAAAGCCCGGAGTGCAGCATTTTGTGGCTGGAACATGATTTTTTTTTTTCTCTTCTCATGATGGAGGGTGAAAGTTTGGTGCTGGAGGGAGAAGGTGGAAAATGGGGAAGGGGAGAGGGGGAAGGAAAATCTTATTTTGGGCAGGGAGGGGATATCACTGTTATTTTGCTCCTGTTAACTTGAGAAATATATGGGGAAGGGGAAAAATGAGCTTTCCCTGCCCCCAAATCCTGGCTAGATGTTTGATCCAATGTCATTCCTGCCACACAGGACCCAGATCAGCTACCAAAAGTCCCTTTAGGTCAATATTTCTATGCCTCAGAGCTGTCAATCTTCCCATCAAACTTGGTGTCACTCGGGTCCATTTCCCGCTGGATGCATTATCCGTGGAGAATCAATTGCACGGCTTGGGGCTGGGTTATTGATGCCATTATCTTGTTTACGGCTTGTGGATGTTTCTGGATTTAAAGCAGTGCCCTTCTAACACCCGAGTCAAAGAAAAGTCCAATTATTCCCATATTTCAGATGTCAGAATGGAGATGGATCCACTCAGGGTTTTTGCCCCACCAGGCTTGTCCTGTTTGCAGGGCTTGATCCTGTTCTGTGCTCTCTGGGAATGGCATAAAATGGTTTTGCTTGGAAGGGACCTTAATGATCAACCTGTTTTAACTCTCCTGCCATGGGCAGGGACACCTTCCACTATCCCAGGTTGCTCCAAGCCCTGTCCAACTTGGCCTTGAACAGTTCCAGTGATGGGGCAGCCACAGCAGCAGCCTGTGCCAGGGCATCACCACCCTCACAGGGAAGAATTTCTTTGTAATATCCCATCTAAATCTACCTTCGACTCCTAAAGCCATCCCTCCTTGTCCTGTCACTGTTTGCATTGCAAAAAGCCCCTTTCCAGCTTTCCTGTATCCTCTTTTAGGTACTGGAAGGCCACAGTACAGTCTCCAGGATACCTGGTCAGCAAACTCTGAAAGTTCTTCTCAGACAGGTTGAGGACTTGAACCTCATTTCTTATCTAATTCCAAGAGCAAGATCCAATTTATATCCTCACGTGTCTCCAGCAGCAAATATTTATAGGAGTAGGTTGGCTTAGCCAGGAGAGATTTTCAGACCTGGATCCTAAATGGAGACCTCCCAACAGCCTGATGTGACCTGCCTGACTTCCAAACAGATTAGGAAGCTCATACTTCCCCTTTCCCAACAAACCCTATGGAGCACCTCCAGCTGGAACTTGCAGTCTCAGATCTTGGCAGGGAATGTCTGTCTACCCAGGAAAGCTCATTGTGCATGGCTGGAGCTGCCAAATTCACAGCTGGAGCAGCCAAATTCACAGTTCATGCTTAGCCATAGTGCAGCAGTGGAATTTTGGAGGAGAAACCAAGGGAAGCTACAACACAAACCCTATATCTGAAAGGGGTGAGTACCTGGAGGAGTTTCCCGAGGCTGGAAAAGAAATTCCCAGTGCTGAGACAGAGCTGCACACCAGGATTGGATCAGAGCTGTGATTTCCATGAAAACACAGAACCTCCTGTCCTCCACACATTTCACTGCCATGTGCCACAATCCTTTTCCATCTCTCACACCCAGGTTTTTCTCCTTGTTAGAGATTACCTGTTTTTTCACAGACAAATAATGAAGCTGAATCATTCACCCAAACTTAAGACTATGTAAAGATTTGGATCTCACTATTGAAGCAGCCACATCTAATGGGAGAAGAGATTCTTGAGTGCTGCATCCAGCTCTGAGTTCCAGCACAGGAAGGACATGGAGCTGCTGGAGCGAGTCCAGAGGAGGCACCAGGATGATCAGAGGGATGGAGCAGCTCTGCTGTGAGGGAAGGCTGGGGGAATTGGGATTGTTTGGCCTGGAAAAAAAGGCTTGGGGTGACTTAATTGTGGCCTTCCAGTACCTGAAGAAGGTGACAATGCTTCAAACTGAAAGTTGGTTTGGATTGGATATTAGGAAGAAATTCTTCCCTGTGAGGCTGGGGAGGCCCTGGCACAGGTTTCCCAGAGAAGCTGTGGCTGCTCCATCCCTGGAAGCATCCAAGGCCAGGTTGGACAGAGCAACTTGGGATAGTGGAAGGTGTCCCTGCCCATGGCAGGAGGGTGGGAATGAGATGATCTTTGAGGTCCTTTCCAACCCAAACCATTCCATGTTTGCTTCTAATGTTTGATGCTTCTTGCACTGGAATGAAGCACGTGGGTGAACTGATGACCTTCAGCTGCAGGAAGTTGCTCTGAAGGGAGATAAAGATGCTCCAGATTTTTCTTCCATCTCCACATGTTCTGGAGCCTTGCTGGATCCTGGTGTAAACTTAGGGAAACTTTGTGGTTTCTCTGCTTTTCTTCTGAGCTGAGGGAAACCAGGAGGTGTCACCGCTTGGAGGTGTCCATTGCCTACATTCTCAGATTTATCCTCACTCTGCACACAGATTTTGGATGAGGACCCTCTCCAGGTTCCCTCTGAAATCCCTGGCACAAGGAATGCTTGGGAATGCTCAAGAAATGGAGCTGGATTCCTAAGCAGCAGCACTACCAAAAAACATAGTCCTTGTTCTTTGCAGTTTTGGGGACTTTGATTATAAGTCAAGTTGTTAAACAAGAACATTTAGAACATTTAGATGGGAAAATTTCTCTTATTTTTTGATCTCAAATAATTTACATTTAAGCACAAATTTACCCCCCAATCATTTCTAAATGGATTTCTTTTTAAGACAATTTAAGACAGGGAAAATTAGGTGTTATTGGATGCATACTGGGGAGCACAAGTCTTATTTATTGGAGAGGCAGCAATGAACTGCATATGTTACATAATTATATAGAAGATAGCAGAATTGCGGTGTTCTGAAACAAAAAAGTGCCAGCATTTGGAAAAAGGAGGGATGATTTGAGGCAATTTATGTAGTTTAGAGTGATTTAAGTGTAGTTAAACAATTGCACATTTTGGTGCAATGTATGACATAATAGTCCAAGAGAACTGAAAGGTTTTCAAGTCTGTTTTCCATGTCAGCTTCCCAGCTGATGCTCCATAGGGAAAATTCTTATTTGTGGGGAGAGGCTGCTCCTGGCCTGGGTTTTCCTGAGATTTGTTCTCTCTTGCTTTGTTGTGTGCTCAGTCACACCATTCCAACACTGGAATAGGCTTCCCAAAGAAGCTGTGGCTGCCCCTGGATCCCTGGAAATGTCCAAGGCCAGGTTGGATGGGGCTTGGATCAACCTGGGAGAGTGGGAGATGTCCCTGCCCATGGTAGGGAGTGAAATGAGGGGATGTTTAGGTTCCCTTCCAACCCAAACCATTCAATGATTCTTCTTGGAGAAATGTTAGGCAAGCTGCTTTGAATAGTGAAAGTCTGACATCTCATCATGTTCCAACAGGTTTTGGGAAAACCCTAACCCCAGCAGGGCTGAAGTAGCTCAGCTGGGAGAGCGTTAGACTGAAGATCTAAAGGTCCCTGGTTCAACCCTGGGCTTCAGCACACTTTTCCTGCGCTTTTGCATGCCCAGCCCTGCCCTCTGCACTTCACCACAGACCTGGACACATCCAGGACAGAGCCCAGCCCAGCCCAGCAGCCCTGGCAGCCACTGCAGGGGACACCAGCAGCTCAGCTGTGCCCAAAGGAGGACAAACTGGGCCCAGTGGCCCTGACAGAGTCTGGAGCTCCCTTCTCTCACACATTCCCATCTGGAGGCGCTCCTGCCCAAGGGGCTGCAGGTCCTGCTCCAGCAGGGCTTTGGAGCAGGGACCTCATGGAGCAATTTTGGGACTATTTTGGATCAGGAATACCAGAATTTGGGAATTCCGTGTTTTGGGAATTTGGGGAATATTTGGGATGGGAAATTCTGGGATTTGGGGATTCCCAGGAATATTTGGGATCCTAATTTCTGGGATTTGGGAATTCTGGGATTTGGGAATTTTGGGAATTTTTGGGATGGGGAATTCCAGGACTGGGGAATTTTGGGATTCAGAAATGCTGGGATTTTGGAATTTTGGGACTATTTGGGATGGGGAATTCCCGAATTTAGGAATTCCTGGATTTGGGAATTTGGGGAATATTTTGGATGGGAAATTCTGGGATTTTGGACTTTTGGGAATATTTGGGAATTTTGGGATTGGGGAATTTTGGGATTTGGAAATTCTGGGAATATTTGGGAATTCCCAGGAATCTTTGGGATCCCAATTGCTGGGATTTGGGAATTTTGGCATTCAGGAATTCCTGAATTTGGGAATTCCCGGATTTGGGAATTCTGGGATTTGGGAATATTTGGACGTCAACCAGTCAGAACCTGTGAAAGAGGGACAGGGTTTTAGAATTCCAGTATTTTAGCAAAAATCGTGATAGCAAAGGATTTTTATTCTTTCCACTGCCTGTTCCCAGTCCTGTGGCATGGACTGGCCTGAGAAGCAGCAGAAAGGTTGAACCGCCTTTGGTGTATGGCCAAGCAGGAAAGCAAAGGTGGGTTTGGGGAAATAGGAAAAACCCCTTATGCATGAAAGTGATTTTCAGCATCAATCACAACTGAGCTTGAAGCAAGCCCTCTCCCTGAAATTTGTATTTTCCAGGCTGAAGGGCTCCAGTGTGTTTACCTGTTGTTTACAGGGAAAAAATATTTGGTGCCATGGCTGAAGTAGCTCAGCTGGGAGAGTACGTTAGACTGAAGATCTAAAGGTCCCTGGTTCAACCCCGGGCTTCAGCAGGCTTTTCCTGCGCTTTTGCATGCCCAGCCCTGCCCCCTGCACTTCACCACAGACCTGGACACATCCAGGACAGAGCCCAGCCCAGCCCAGCAGCCCTGGCAGCCACTGCAGGGGACACCAGCAGCTCAGCTGTGCCCAAAGGAGGACAAACTGGGCCCAGTGGCCCTGACAGAGTCTGGAGCTCCCTTCTCTCACACATTCCCATCTGGAGGCGCTCCTGCCCAAGGGGCTGCAGGTCCTGCTCCAGCAGGGCTTTGGAGCAGGGACCTCATGGAGCAATTTTAAGAATATTTCGGATCAGGAATTCCAGAATTTGGCAATTCTGGGTTTTGGGAATTTTTTGAATTTTTGGGATGGGGAATTCTGGGATTTGGGGATTCCTGGGAATATTTGGGAGACTAATTTCTGGAATTTTGGGAATTCCAGGATTTGGGAATTTTGGGAATTTTTGGGATGGGGAATTCTGGGATTGGGGAATTTTGGGATTCGGGAATTCTGGGATTTGGGAATTTTGGGACTATTTGGGATCAGGAATTCCAGAATTTGGGAATTTCAGGATTTGGTATTTTGGGAATATTTGGGATGGGAAATTCTGGGATATAGAAATTCCAGAAATATTTGGGAATTTTGGGATTGAAAAATTCTGGTATTTCAGAATTCTGGGATTTGGGAATATTTGGACCTCAACCAGTCTGAGCCTGTGGAAGAGGGATAGGGTTTTAGAATGCCAGTATTTTAGCAAAAATCATGATATAAAGGGATTTTTGTTCTTTCCACTGCCTGCTCCCAGTCCTGTGGCAGGGACTGCCCTGTAAATTTGGGGTAATTTTGAGCCACTGGTGTGGGGGGGCTGCTTAGTCTGGAGTGAGTCCAGAGGAAACCACAAAGATCATTAGAGAGAGAGAGAGCTCCTCTCTTATGAGGAAAGGCTGGGTTTGTCCAGCCTGGAGAAGAGAAGGCTTCAGGGAGACCCCAGAGCCCCTTCCAGTGCCTAAAGGGGCTCCAACAGAGCTGGAGAGGGACTTTGGAAAAGGGCTTGGATTGTCAAGACAAGGGGAAATGGCTCCAAACTGACAGAGGGCAGCATTAGATGGGATACTAGGAAGAAATTCTTGGCTGTGAGGGTGGTGAGGCCCTGGCCCAGGTTTTCCAGAGAAGCTGTGGCTGCCCCTGGATCCCTGGAAGTATCCAAGGCCAGGTTGGACAGAGCTGGGAGCAACCTGGGATAGTGGAAGGTGTCCCTGCCCCATGGTGGGGGCGTTGGAACTCAGTGATCTTGAAGGTCCCTTCCAACCCAAACCATTCCATGATTTTATGATCCTTTGAGGACAATCACTGGTGCCCAACCACCTCTGCCAGGCACCTTTCCAGGCTTTGAGCAGCACCAGCCACAGCTGCAGAGTCATTACTGCCAGCAGAGCCCAGATCCTTGCTGGAATTAATGATCTGAGTCTGCTTAATTAAAGGTTTCTCCCTTTTGCCCTAAATGTCAATCCCTTCTCCATCCATGGAACTGCACAGGGCCTCTGTGAGCTCACTTCTTGGTATTTTGTGTCAGTGAGGCACTGAAAGAGGGACTGGATCCTCCTCCCTTCAGTGTTGCCCTCTCCCCAGAAAAGCAGAAAGAATGCTTTGATATCACATTACATAATTTTCTTCTTATGAGCCCTTGCAAACACCTTTATCACAGAAAAAAAAAAAAAAAAAAAGAATTAAAGAAATAACTTTTGAACTTCAGAGAAAAGGAAAAAAAGAAATCCTGGCTGACACGGATTAAAACTCATGATTCATCAAGGGTAGAGCTGAGATGAGACCTGAGAAAGACCTGCTCTACCCCCTGTAGCACATATCTGAAAAATAAAGGTGGCAGGGATGCGGTGGTGAGTGATACAGCCGCAGAAAAACAGGTGTGAGTGCTGGGCAGGCAACACAGCCAGGGAATACAACAATCCCTGGAGACCAGGAGAGGCTTGGCAGCTCGTTCCTGCCCACTCTCATGGTTATGCATGATTTGGAGTGGCCGCAGGGGGCTGCCAGGTGGGAACTTTTGAGATATTTGAGATATTATCCCTTCTTTTGCAGAACCACAGTGTGGATCCAGATGGATCTGAGTGCGGGTGCTGCAATGCAGAGAACTTGTCTCGCCCTTCATTTGCAAAATCTGCAACTAGAAAAAACCCCCAGAGTCCTGCTCCCTCCTGTGGCAGCCCCTTATTCCATCTCATTTCCTGCTTGGCTCTCCATGATCCCAAAATCTGGGATCATTTCCTCTCCAGACAGACTGAGCGCCAAGAAGGACAAAAACGCTTCAGGAGCTCCAGGGATTGCTGAGATTGGATTTAAGCAGGAAATAGAACAAATTTCCCAGGGCAATCTCCTGCTTGTGGCCCGGATGCCTGGGAAGAGGGAATGGATTGACGGAGGAATGGTCGTAAGGCAGCAGAAAAGAGGGACTGACGTCAGAGCTCCTCATTTCCATTTCTACGTCACCTAGCAACACTCCAGTTAAGGACTGAACTTCCGGGACGTGGATTCCCTGGGAATTTTCCCATTAGGTGGCACCACTGGCCTTGGGAAGGCTTTCATCTACTCTGGCTCCATCCAGCCAGATACACCTGGATCCAAATGTGTTGATCTCCCTCCCAAAAATTCAGAAACAGCTGAAAATGGATCAGATTTGTGAAGACCTAAAAGTGCTGTAGATCCAAATGTGTTCATCTCTCTCTCCCAAAAATTCAGAAACAGATGAAAATGGATCAGATTTGTGAAGACCTAAAAGTGCTGCAGATCTAAATGCGTTGATCTCTCCCTCCCAAAAATTCAGAAACAGCTGAGGATGGATCAGATTTGTGAAGACTTAAAAGTGATGTGGGTTGTTTGCTGTAATTAATTTGTAGAAAATATTTTGATAGGACCCAGCCTATCTTTAATAGAGATTCTGGAAAACCCCATAGAGAGACAAAACCTGGCTGCTCTTGGCTTGAATTAAATGATCCTGAAGGTCCTTTCCAACCCCCCAAAAATTTTATGATTGGGTCAATTGTAGAGATTTGCCTTTTTGGCCTCAGAGAAGTAGGTGAGATGAATCCCACCCCAGGAACCTTTTCAAAATTGCTGTGTTTTACAGAAGAAAATGTCATGCCAGATCTTCTCTTGTGGTCTTCACTCCCTGTCACATGGATGTGCCCACCTGGCCTTCCAGGAATTTGGAAATCATCACTGCTGGTAATGCCAAACAGCTCGCAGCTGCTCAGGGAAGAACAAAACAGAACTATTTCGCAGAATTAGAGGCTCTGATGTTTCAAAATAGGCATTGGTCTGTTTTGATTTGCTTTCAAAGAGAGAATCTTTGAAGAAAAATTAAGCCTGGAGCAAGTCCACACTCCAGACGTTAAAAACTCTTCAAAGCAAAGCTTTACATGTGAGTAAACACTTAGGATAGACTCCAAAATAATCAGCTAAGAAATCATCTGGCTGTGCAATTCTCACTTTCCTTCATCATCCAAGTGTGGAAAAAATATCAAGAAGAGTGTTCTGTTCCTAAAATCTGATCCAAGATGTACTTGTAAGATCCACAGTCACTGAGCTCAAGAAATTGCTTCTTTAAAAACCTTCTGCAGATAAAAATAACCTGCTCTGAGCACACAGCCTTGGTTTGGGGATGACCTTGCAGAGATCGCAATGCGAGAGTTTTTCCTCATCCTCTTTCATGGGCAATAGGAAAAACTTACTGGGGTCAATGCCCAGCTTCCTTCCTCTTATGGATGCTGAGGTCCTGGTGGAGATGAGAGAGACACAACAAGAATGGCTCATTCCCAGTTCAGGACTGAGGCCTCATTACCCTCCTGTGGCTCCAATTAATTCCTGGACAACACTGTAAATCCCTATCATATCAGCAGCTCTACCAGACACAAAATGGAATTGGTCTGGGGAATTTTTTTGGGGGTTATGTTGTCTGTTGGCCGTGGTTTTTGTTGGCCCTGGATTGTTACATTATTTTTGCACTTTTTTGTTGTAGCTTTCAAAAGCTGGATCTGGAATGTTTTAGGTCACATAGAGGAGACCATTTGTAAGTCAAGAAGCAGAAATTCTGTAGCTCATCTGTCCAAAAATTGTCCACCTGTCAAGCACAAAGATGCTGAGACCCTCAGCCAGCCATGACCAGTTCCTCAGTGACCATGGGTGGGAATCACCACTGGGATCCAGTGCTGGAACTGTTTTTGGAGAAAGAAAACCCACTTTGGGAATGATCCTCCTGCCTGGATATTTCAAAAGATTCCGTAGCCTAGTTTGGGAGCCCGAGATATCAGGAACTGTTATCTAATAAATGTCAGTGAGGAAATATCAGCTGCTGTCAAGCTGAACATTCAAACCCAGATTAAATATATTTCTGACACCTTTCACTACCAGATTGTTAACAGACATGGAAAACTCGCTGCGCTTTCCACATATGTATTTTGGGAATACATATGTGAATCTGAAGCTGGTGAAAGATGGGAGATTGTCCTGGGAGTGAATAATTTGCAGGATAAGCTGGTGGGATGGGCAAACATCTCCCATATCACTGCATGAAGATGCCTGGCTCCCATTCCTTAGGTGGAGAGAGACAGATTGATGTGAAAAGATTAGCCAGGCTCCATGGATAATTCCAGATCCTTCCGTGGGATCTGTGAAAAGGTGTCAGGAAATTCTGTTCAATGCTACTGCTCCTGGCTGGTTCCCAAATCAGGGCTGCTGTTTAGTTCCAGATTTAGCCATGTTTTATCACAGAATGCCAGAATGTTTCATGTTGGGAAGGGCCTTAAAAATCATCTCTTTCCAATCCCCTGGCATGGGCAGGGACACTTTCCACTGTCCCAGGTTGCTCCAAGCCCCATCCAACCTGGCCTTGGACACTTCCATGTGTCTTGAGCCATTAATTCTGCTCTCAGTCTGTCTCTATCCTGTTCCCTGAAACAATTCTTTGGTTCCCAAGAAAAAGTCAACCAAAGGCTGCCTGAAAAGGCTGAAAAGTCATCATGTTCCAACAGGTTTTGGTAAAACCTCAGTCCCAGCAGAGCTGAAGTAGCTCAGCTGGGAGAGCGTTAGACTGAAGATCTAAAGGTCCCTGGTTCAATCCCGGGCTTCAGCAGGCTTTTTCCTGCACTTTTGTGTGCCCAGGCCTGGGCTCTGCAGTGCAAGAGAGACCTGGAGGGATCCAGCCAAGGGTCAGGAAGGCGATCACAGCATCACAGAATGGGTCAGGCTGGAAGGGACCACAGTGGGGTCATCTGGTGCCACCTCCCTGCTCAGACAGGGTCATCCCAGAGCACCTGGCACAGGATTGTGTCCAGAGGGTTCTGGAATGTCTCCAGTGAGGGAGACTCCACACCCTCTCTGATCTCTGCTCAGGGCTTGGTCACTGCACAGGGAAGAAGTTCTGCCTCATGTCCAGGTGGAATTTCCTGGGATCAGTCCCTGCCTGTTCCTCTTGTGCCACTGCTGAGCCCCACAGAGCAGAGCCTGGGCCCTGCTCTGAGCCCTCCCTGCAGACAGGGACAGACAGGGATGAGGTCCCCTCTCAGCTGTGTCTCCTCTTGAGGCTGAACAGCCCCAGCTGAACATAATGAAAGGACTGGAGTGTCTTTTTTATCACAAGAGGATGAGAGGGATTGGTTGCTCTGAGAGTTTGTGGAGTTTCCATTCTGACAAATTTTAAAATGCCACCTAGCTGAGGCATTTCCCTGGGTGACTGGCTCTTTGTGGCCCCGCTGGAGCAGAGAGTTGCATTGGAAGATGTCCAGAAATCTCCTCCAACTCCTCAGCAAGTAGAGGACAAAGACAAATTTTTATGTACAGGGCAGGGAAAAGCCAGGGCAATGTCATCCTCAGGTTTTTCCATCAGCAGTGTCCACCTGGCCAATCTGCACCATCATCCTGGCTGACCAACCAGCCAACAAAGAGCTGGGACCAAGATTAGGGCATCAGAAGAACTAGACCTACACATGAATTAAACCAAATTTAAACACTCCTATCCTTAAAATATTATCAAGGTAAAGTTCTCCTCTTTTCATTTTTTTTCCTTTTTTTTTTTTGGAGTCAAAATAATAACTCTAAAAGCATAAAAAGACTCCTTCACTCCTTCAAATTGAACTCCTCACCCTCTCTGAAATCCCGGTGCCTGTCATCTGCTGCAGGATCTGCAGCGCGACGTCACACCCAGAGCCCCCAAATAAACTTCCGCTCTCGTTTCAGGCACCATCTGTGTCCCATTTCTGCAGTGCCTGGCAGAGATTGCTTCCCTTCTATGGAATGTTCCTTTCCCCTTGCCTGAGCTGCAGACTTCGGAGGTGGGGAAGTCGGCGGGTGGAACGGATCCCAGCTCTGCGCGCTGTGCTGCCTGTCCTTGGGTGCTGGGATGATTTTGGTGCTTGCCCCTGGTCAGATGGCCTCAAACCAGGCTCCAGAGCAACACAAAGAAGAGGTAAAGATAACATTTGGTCATCTGGCTGCAGGGAACGGGAGAGGCTTCACTGGGGTGTTAATGAGGGTGGGAGTGGTGAGGTGAGGAAGAGCCAGGTTGAGGATAATCATGGAGGGGTCCAAATGCACTGGAACATGGAACTGTTCTGGGTCACAGAGTCACAGAACCACAGAACTACAGAACCACAAAATAACCTGAGTTGGAACAGACCCCCAGGGATTGTCCAGTCCAAGTCCAAGGCCCATCTCACCTTGTGCCCAAGAGTGTTGTCCAAGCGCTCCTTGAGCTCTGTCAGGCTGGTTCTGTGACCACTGCCCTGGGGAGCTGTTCCAGTACCCAAACACCCTCTGCGGGAAGAACTTTTTCCTGAAATCCAACCTAAACCTCCCCTGACACAACTTCAGGCCTTTCCCTCGAGTCCTGTCACTGTCACCACAGAGCAGAGATCAGTGTCCACCCCTCCTCTTCCTCTCAGGAGGAAGTTTTAGACTGTGATGGGGTCTCCTCTTATTCTCCTCTTCTCCAGCTGAACAAACCAAGTGCCCTCAGCTGCTTCTCACACGGCTTCCCCAGGATGGAGTTCACAGTCTTGTCTTTCTCTTATGCAAATAAATTGAACTTTAATGCATAACTCAGGCAGCTGCAATCCAAACAGATAATGAAAAGCCTTGCCTTAACCTCCCCACCAAACCAGCTGAATCTCTGCCAATTCCTGTGCCTCAGTTTCCCTCTCTGCAGCACTGACACTTCCCTTCCTGAACAATGGGAAGAGCCAGCTTGCAGGTGAAAGTACTCTGTGTTCCCAGCTTGTTTTCTTGTGTTATGCCAGCACGTGTCCCCAGGGATGATGCTGGATTACTCATACACCTCTCGAGTCCTCTGCTTCTCTAATTCCTTTTATTTGCAAGAATTAGGAACAGTCATGCTATCCAGGAAAACACAGCCCTCACAATGCCAGCACCGGCGTCACGGAGCTGTGCTTGGCAGGCTGTTCCTGAGAAACTCCTGGGACTTTCAGGTGGATTCACCTCCAAGTGGGGCAGAAATGAGGAGGAGGGAGTGATTAGAAAGGAGAGGACAGATTGCCTCAGAACACTGCAGGATGAGGTAAATAATTAGGAAACCATGTGGGAAAGCAGGTGATTCAGAATCCTGGGTCACCTTTGGTACAGAACTTTTCAAATAGCCAGGAAAGACTTTGGGATTCGTCTGGAAAGGGAGAGGCTGCTGGAGATGAGAAAAACTTGGAATGTTTTGCCTATCATGGCAAAGGTTAACCAGGTTGAGTGTTGATGTGGATCTGGAGTCTGTGAGGATGAGGAATTTGTGGCAGAGGCAGCGGTCAGCATTGTAAGGAAGGGGTTTAAATTGGTTAAGGAGGTGAAAATTCCAAGGCTCATACCTGTCAAGACAGGGCAGCTCTCAATGAGCTCTTTCCTGTCCTCCAGAAAGAGCAACAGATGCCAGAAGAGGCTTGTTGGGACTTTTAGGAAAAGGGTTTTGCCATGTGGTTGCTGGGAGCCACCTTCCCATCCCTAATGTTCCTTTTGCTGCACAACCCTCTCTGTTGCCATTGTGGCTGATCCCTCTGAGGATGCTCAGGTCTCATTAGACACAACAAAGTGGATGAAGAAGGTGTGATGAATCAAATCCCTCTCTTCCCCATTCTCCTTCCACTATTAGTTTTCAAGTGTGAGGTTTTTTTGGTTTATTTTCTTCTTATTTTTTAGTGAAAAGCTGAGCCACAAAATTCAGAGGTTTAACCTACTTTTGAAATTGTATTGCCCTTTGACTTTGAGGGTTGTAGCCCCAAACTCTGACACAGGCAGCTATGGTCCAGTCTTTATTTTGGTTCTCCCAGCTGCCAAAACAAGAGGTATTCAGACATCTGTTGCCTTGGTGCTACCATGTTTAAAAACCCTGGTTATTAAATCGATAATCCTGGTTGTGAAGATTTTTTCTAAAAGTGTTAAAACACTTGATCATTTTGATAACTTTTTGTTCACGGGCTCTGCTTCTCATTGTGGACACTTGCACATTTTGGCAAGAGAAGTGGCCATCACACAGAAGCAGGGAGAGGAAAAAGATACTCCTAAATCAATCTCCAGCAATTTTAATTGATTTAAAGCCCTCTTTGTTCAATTCCTGTATTCACATGGAGACCCCCATTCCCTCAAATCCCAGTTATAAACGGGCTCACTGGAAACTTTCATCATTAGAAAGTTTTAATCATTATCAAATCATTATATCAGGAATAGTGTGGCCAGCAGGACCAGGGCAGTGATCATCCCCCTGTACCCAGCACCTCCAATCCTGGGTTCAGGTCTGGGTCCCTCATGATAAGAAAGACATTGAGGGGCTGGAGAGTGTCCGGGGGAGGGAATGGAGCTGGGGAAGGGTCTGGAGCACCGGGAGAAGCTGAGGGAGCTGGGAAAGGGGCTCAGCCTGGAGAAAAGGAGGCTCAGGGGGGACCTTCTCTCCACAATCCCTGTGATAGGAGGATGGAGGCAAGTGGGGATTGGTCTCTTCTCCTAAGAAAGGAGGAATGGGATAAGAGACAACAGCCTCAAGTTGCATCAGGGGAAGAATTAGGTGGGATATTAGGAAAAATTTCTCTGTAAGAGTTGTCAAGTGCTGGCACAGGCTGCCCAAGACAGTGGTGGAGTCCCCATCCTTGAGGGTATTTAAAAGCTGTGAGGATGTGGCACTTGGGGACATTGTTTAGTGGTGACCTTGGCAGTGCTGCATTGATGGTTGGACTCAGTGATCCTTTTCCAACCTAAATAATTCCATGATTTGAAGCACCCAGTTTCATAAAAAGCCACGGCAGGAGGGAAAAAGATCAGTAATCTCATTTTTCAGCCTATCCCAGCTGTTCTCCTATTCCTTACAGCATTCCAGGAAAGATGGGCATGGGAGGGATCTGGTGTCTCCTGGGAGTGACAGCAGAACCCTTCAAAGCCAGCAGAAACCTTCAAACAAGGAGTGGGAATAACTCGTAACACATTCCAGAGCCCTGCCCTGCTCTGTCTGTGCCTCCCGCCCACCTGCCAGGGGGAGTGGGGAGGGAAAAGTTCACCTGGAAGGGAAAACAAGCAGTCCCTGGAGGAGGTGAGAGAGGAGGATCCTGTGAAATGCCACAGCTTCATTCTCAGGAGCTTTCTGGATTGAACCTGATCGGGGGGCATGAAAGGTGGGCAGCTGAGAGGGACAAAGGGTTCAAAGAGGTGTCCTAACATCTTTATCAATGTAGTCCAGAAAGTTTGTCTCGTTTGGATTAAGGAATCTCTTGCATATTCCTCTGGAAGTCTCTCTCTCACATTTTCAAACACTGTTTAATTTGCTGCAGTGTGTGAGACCGACTTTTAACAATTTATCTTGACAGCTGCCAGCCCTGGAATGGGACAAATTCCTCAGCGCTGCTGGAGGGTTGATACAGATTTATCTGTGCTGCAGATGGCTGTAGGCACATTTGCAGGTGTTTGTGGGGATTCAGCTCCTTCTCCTGACATCTTCTATCTAATTTCTCTCTCTCTTTTTTTTTTTCATAGTTTTTTTTCCCATCTCCTTCAACAGAAGATGTTTGGCCCATGTGGGAAGTCATGGCTCACTTCCTTCTGCTGAGCTGAGGCTCTCAAAGGTCACTCTGGCCCCTGATTCATACAATCACAGAATCAGAGTTTGGGTTAGAAAACACCTTAAACATCATCCAGTTCCAACACTCCATGGGCAGGGGCAACTTTCACTTGACCAGGTCGCTCAGAACCCCATCAAGTCACTTGGGTTCTCCATCAGCACATGCACAAGCTGATAAATCATATTTCTGGACATATTTTCTCTTGCTCTCAGGTTCTGCTCCTCTGAAAAATCATCTTTAGGAAGGTGCTTGCATCAAGCTCCAACATCTTGTGTCACTGTGTTTCCAAAGTAGGAACCTTGACAGGGCTGGCAGGAAAATTTTTTTCTATATTATTTCTATTTTCTACATTATTTCTGTTTTTTATATTGCTTCTTTCTAAGTCAGACACTAAGAAGATTTGAGACAACAATCCCTGTACAGGCCATTCACTGAAGGGTTGGACTTGATCCTTGTGAGACCCTTCCAACTCAAAATATTCTGTGATTTTGTGAAATATCCAAAGCTATCCAAGGCTTGGACATTTTGCTGGATGACCACAGGCCATCCATAAACTTGGGCTGAGGTTCTGTGCAGGCCCCTCACCTTTACCCCAAAATTATCAGGCAGCTGAGAGGTGTTATTCTATTTTTTAGGGAAATCTGACCTCCCCTTCAAACCCTGAGCTAAAAGGTTTTTCCCCAGAGAAGAACTAAAATTGCAAAGGTACTGAGTTTTTCATCTACTGCCTATATTGAGAGGCTGGAAAGGAAAAAAAAAAAAAAAGAAAAAAAGAAAAAGTAAAGCATCTCAACTTAGAAACTTCAGCTCCAAGTTTCAAGTTAGAGGTGATGATCTGAGACCTTGGGCTGAAAAAAAAGTGCCCTCAGTGCATTTTCAAGCCTTCTACTCCTGTTTTTATGTACATCTGCTCTTGGTTTTTATTTAAAGGATTGGCTGCAAGAGTAGGGAGCTTGCAGGGCAAATCTGGAACTGAGGGAAAATCTGAGCTCCACTTTTGGGAGCTTTTAGGTGGCTGCAAACCCAGCTTCCCTCAGCACATCCATGGCCACCCTTCAGGATCCTTAATGACTTCAAAACCCGCCAGGTG
The DNA here is from genome assembly GCF_023055355.1 of Agelaius tricolor. NCBI lineage: Eukaryota > Metazoa > Chordata > Aves > Passeriformes > Icteridae > Agelaius > Agelaius tricolor. Next base: position 94,306,383 of record NW_027269262.1, on the reverse strand, counting down.
GTGAAGCTCAGCCCAAGGAACAAAAAAGCTGCTGCCGTTTTCTATGCAGATTTTATGGTTTATCCAAAGCCCATTTCACTTCTCCTCCTCCTCCTCCTTAAAATTCTCCTTCTCTGAGGTGCCAAAGCCTCCTCCATCAATTTGTGAGAGCTTCTGCTTGAAAACTGGAGCAGAGCATCACCCACGGAACCAGGCTGGCATGAAAATACCGGAGGCAGAGGCTCTGATGAGAAACGACTCGAGGAGTTTCCCCGTGCCAGGGTGAAAGAAATGGGAACAACGGTGGAATCAACCCCACCGAAATTCCTGGGGGATGGGACACCTGCCCCAGCATCTTCTGACCATGGACAGGGATATAGCTCACTTTTAAATTTCCTCCTGCTGTCTTTTAATTCATAATTTTATCCTTTTGCTGCTTGTCTGGGGCTTGAAGTGTACCCAAATCTGCTATTTTTTTCTCCCCCCATGGAAAAAAAATACCAATTCAGCAGGTCAAGCTTTCTCCTGAACATTCCCAATTGCTTGGAATGAGGGGTTAGAAGGCAAAATTGAACTTCCAAAGCAGAAGAGAAGTTTCCAACCCATGTGGACAAGTCAAGGAGGTTAAAAAGCTGATCCAAATGTAGTTTAAAGCCTTACATGCTGTAGAGTAATTAAAATCACTTCTCTACTGGATCGTCATATTTTTTACATTAAATACTTTCCTGAATTTGTCGAGTTTTGCCAAGGATGTTTTCAGTGCTGTAGATACTTGCTAGGAACCAAACTGAAATCCACCCACCTTTCTGCATGGAATTTCAAACTCTCCCCAAGCTGTCACCTCCTGGATGCTCCCAGAAGCTGCCAGAAGGGTTTTTACTCCTGTCCCAGCCTGAATCCCACCTTGGGCAGGAGAATAAAAAAAACCCTCCATATCTAATAAGTGACAGCAGGAAGCTCCACAATCCTGTTTCTCTCTGCTTTTCTGAGCACAATTTGCATATTTAAATAGGCTACTTCCCCTTGGAATGAGCAGTGCTTCACTTTCTCTCCTTTTCCTCCACTTGCAGCCCACAGTCACAAATAAAATTAGGGTTTGCTATTCAAACCTAAGAGAAAGGAGAACCCAAAACCCCAAAAGTTAACAGCCCCATTAATGACCTAAATAGTATTTAATTAATCAGCCACACGCAGTAAAGCCAAGACCCTTTAAAGGTATTTTGACTGTCTATTTACTTTAGTACCTGTGAGGGACTGAGCTGGGTCCAAAAAGTATTTTTTTATTCTCCAGTTTTAGTGTTTGATATTCAGAACAAGTCCTGGACAGTTGCTGCCTTTGAGTATTCATCTTTTCTGTTTGTTTTTGTTTTTGTTTTTTGTTTTGTTTTTGTTTTTGTTTTGTTTTTAATTTGGGGGTGGGTTTTGTTTTTTTTTTTGCATGGCACATGTCCACACCCCATTTAAGACAGAGTTTAGACAGTGACAGAAATCCTAACTCAAATTTTTCTGGGGTTTTGTTGGACAACCTGAGTGAAAGAACCATTCTGATGCCCCCATGGAATAAATCATAGAATCCTGGGACGGTTTGGGTTGGAAGGGACCTCAAAGATCATCCAGTTCCACCTCCCTGCCATGGGCAGGGACACCTTCCACTATCCCAGGGTGCTCCAAGCCCCATCCAACCTGGACTTGGACATTTCTAGGGATGGAGGAGCCACAGCTTCTCTGGAAAACCAAGGACAGGGCCTCCCCACCCTCACAGGGAATAATTTCTTCCCTATATCCAATCCCTCCTGGTTTTCTGTCAATTTAAAGCCATTCCCCTTTGTCCTGTCTCTCCATCCCTTGTCCCAAGTCTCTTTGCAGCTCTCCTGGAGCCCCTTTAGGCACTGGAAGGGGCTCTGAGGTCTCCCTGGAGCCTTCTCTTCTCCAGGCTGGACATTCCCAGCTCTCCCAGCCTGGCTCCAGAGCAGAGAGGCTCCAGATCATATTTGTTCCTTGCAATATCATCTTCACAGCTGAATTAAGACCCTGCGCTTTCCCAGAGATGCAGAGAACTCCCACTGCTAAAGGCAGGCAGGGATGGATTTCCAGCTCTAAGCTCAGATTTTGGAAAAGCTGAGCCCTTAGGAGCAGCTGGACTCCCCTCTGGAGGGTGCAGGGCCAGCTCCTAGGTCGTGGACTTCTTCTTGAAGCTCCTTGAGGCAAAACTTCTCCTTACCAGTAAAAACCGTGGTATTCCCAGGATCCTTCTGAAGTAATTCAGAATATTTGGTGCCTCAGACCTTGACTCAACCTTCAGCCACTGAAATGTTGGGGGCCAACCTGTGCTGCTCAGAGGGGATGAGAGAGGGCAAAGCTGAGCCTAAGCTGCTGTCAGAGGGTCTGGATGGCAGCTCCTGCCTCCCACTGCTGGATCCTTCTCCTGATGTGAGCAGGGGTGGGCTGCATCCCACAAAAGTGGGAATTTTCTCCCATGCTCCCAGCACAGCTCCAAGAGCTCCCTTAATGTCTTTGTGCCTGCAGCAGTAATCTCAGGATTATTGCTCCCAAGGCATGCAAATAATAATCCTCTCTTTTCCCTCACCTTGTAACTGCCATGTAATTTAGGAAATTAATCTGCAGGGCTGGCAGTGCCTTTTTTTGTCTTCATGTGCTGCCTCTGTCACGGTGAGATCCCTCTGGCACATCCCAGAGTGCTTTCCCAAGGATTCTGGAGAACTTTGCCCAGTTTTCTGAGGGGTGAAACTGAGACATGGGTTAGGAAATTGCCTTTTCCTCGTGCCAGCCATTGGCAGAACAAGGGACAAAGCAGACATGCAATTAACCCATATATTAAAGTAGCTCTGAGCAACCTGGTCGAGTGGAAGGTGCCGCTGACTGTGGCAGGGGGGCTGGAGTTATGTGATATTTACAGTCCCTTCCAACTCAAACCATTCTATGATTCAATGAAAAACAAAGGAAAAGCAAAATCACTCTGTGGGAATGAGAACTGTCACAACAACAATCAGCAAAATCCAAATTCCCTGGGTTTTATGTTTTATTTGGGTTTCTTTCTTTCTTTCTTTCTTTCTTTCTTTCTTTCTTTTTTTCTTTCTTTCTTTCTTTCTTTCTTTCTTTCTTTCTTTCTTTCTTTCTCTCTTTCTTTCTCTCTTTCTTTCTTTCTTTCTTTCTTTCTTTCTTTCTTTCTTTCTTTCTTTTCTTTCTTTTCTTTCTTTTCTTTCTTTCTTTTTCTCCTTCTCTCCCTCCCTTCCTCCCTCCCTTCCTCCCTCTCTCTTTCTCTTTCTTTCTCTCTCTTTCTTTTTCTTTCTCTCTCTCTTTCTCTCTCTTTCCTCTCTTTATCTCTTTCTTTTTCTCTTTCTCTCTTTCTTTCTCTTTCTCTCTTTCTCTCCTTTACTTTCTCTCTTTTTCTCTCTCTCTTTTTCTTTCTTTTTCTCTTTCTCTCCTTCTTTCTCTCTCTCTTTCTTTCTCTCTTTCTCGCTTTCTCTCTTTTTCTCTTTCTTTCTTTTCCTTCCTTTCTGCAGTAAAATATTTTAGCCTCCTGCTGAGGGTTTCCCGTGTATTTATCCATCTGGTCTTTCCATTCACGCTCCTCACCATCTCTGGAGCTGTGAGGTCAGGGTGGGTTGTGAGGATCGATCCCTGCCCGAGCTCTTGGCAGCAAAGGTGGAGAGGGAAGTTCACGAGGACTGGGGGAAAGCAAACCAGGACTGAAAGCAGAGAGAAAGAAGCAGAAATCACCAGAACAAAAGGCGGAGAATCAGAGCTGAAGGGCACCGGCAGAGCTGTTTGTGGGGGAGAGCTGCGGGTTGGAGCGGGTACCCGGGGAAAGGTGGATTTTGGGATGTGCCGCGCTCTGATTGATCGGTGTGGGGGCTCTGGAGGGGTCTGAGCGGGGGTGAGAGGAGGGAGCTGAGTGCGAGGGGGCTGCAGGAGGTGCTGGCAGGGCAGCCGCCCCCGCGCTCCTGCCGCCCACCGCGGTTATTCATCCCGCTCCTGCCCTCGCAGCATCCCCGGGAGCACGGGCAGGTTTTAACCCTTCTCTCAGCCAAATCCAGGGAAACTTGGCAACTCCTGGGCGCTGAGGTTTGAGTCAAAGCTGTTTCAGTCCTGAGTTGTCAGGAGAAGGAGGAAGGGGGAAAAAAAACTTCTCTCATCTCCTCTCAGAGCTGCGTTGTGGTCTCTGGGATTTCTGGATTTCCTGAGTGCTGGCACCAGAGGGGATCTTTCCTTTGCCTTCCCACAGCTGTGGGTCAGGCTTGAAACTGATCTCATAGGAGTTACCCACGTGTGTTGAGCTCATGTTTGAGGCCACCAAGCCCAGATGCCACTGTCACCTCCATGGGCACAGAAGTGCCAGCTCTGGCTGGGCATCCCCTGGTGCTGGCTGAGAGCAGAGACCAGGTCAGGAGGGGAAACAGGTCCCCTGTACTGGGTGTTACAGTGGTCAAAGGAAATGGAACTGCTCTGCCCTGTTTGTTGAGACTAAACCCATCTGGCAGGGCTAAAACATCTCCCTCTCTCTGCCCCAGCAGAAGTAACAGAATCACAGATTCACAGACTGATTTGGGTTGGGAGGGACTGAAAAATCCTGTGGTTCCAACACCCTCCATCAACACCTTCCACTAGATCAAGTTGTTCAAGTTGCTCATCCAGCTTGGCCAAACATTTCCAAGGATGGGGCAGCCACAGATTCCCCAGGAAATAGGTCCCAGAATTTTACCACCACCACCACCACATGGAAAAATTTCTTCCCAATATCCCATCTAACCCTGCCTGCTGGCAGTGGGAAGCCATTCTCTGTGTTCTGTCTCTCCATCCTTTGTCCCCAGTCCCTCTCCAGCTCTCCTGGAGCCCCTTTAGTCTCTGGAAGGGGCTCTAAGATCTCCAAACCTTCTCTTCCCCAGTCTGAGCAATCACGTCTCTCAGCATTTCTTCAAAAATAGACCTATTAAATCCAAATCACTTCCTGGGAATGGTTCCTGACTCCTGCTATGCAGGGAGCAGTGTCTGGGCATTGTCTGGGAGCACACAGATTGTCACATTTAAGCCATTTGGGTCACCATCAGGTCGGTGTCTCTGGTATGGGATTTGCCTCTCTCCTTGGGGCTCAGGGCTGCCTTTCTGCAAGGGGATAATGAGGTTGGAGCCCCTCAGCACAACCACAGTGTGTGAACTGTTCTTAAACCTGAGAGCAATATTTGGGATGTCCATAACACCTGAGCTCTGCTTTCATAACAAAACGAGGCCCAAGACATGCACAAAATTTGATATAATTTAATCCCACACATGGACCTTGCAGGGAGTTCTGACCTACTTTGATCCAATTTGGGGACCAGGAGGCTCCTGCCTCATTTAGATCCAGGCAAAGACAGCTGGAGTAAAGGCTGATTTCCAGCTGCTGCATCCTGATACACATGATCCTGCCTGAGGGCATCAGGTCTGCAGAGGTCCAGCCTGGGCGAGCAGCTGCTGCATTTGTGGTGTTGTGTTTGTGGTGTTGCATTTGTGGTGTTGTGTTTGTGGTGTTGCATTTGTGGCCTTGTGTTTGTGGTGTTGCATTTGTGGTGTTGTGTTTGTGGTGCTGTGTTTTTGGTGTTGCATTTGTGGCGTTATATTTTGGTGGTGGCTCTTGGCAGAGATATTTGCCCAGCAGGACCCCTGGTATCTCTTCATGGCTTAAGCAGGTGATGATGTTTTTTGTTCATACACCAAAGTTATTTTAAACACATCCTGGTGAGGGAAGTATTTTCTGGAATTTCTGGATATCAGACAGACCGATGTCCATGACTTTAAGAGCACCACCAGAAGGAAAAGAGGAAAGAAGAGTCCCTGTCCTGCTATGAAGAAGAGGTTGGATGAGCATTGGGGTTGATCCTGAGAAGGTCAAGGATTTGCTGCTTCTCACTTGTGTTTTTGGACAATTGTCATTTTGTGTTCTGTCTCTGGTGTTGGTCTCTCATCCATTCCTCCACGGAACAGGAATAAGAAAGGGACAAAGGAGCAAACACAAAGCAGAGCTACTCAGTTTGGTGGGGTGTCTGCACATTGAACACCATGATTTGGTAAGGGTCAGGGTAAAAATAGGAAACGGTCAGGAAAGAGTAGAAAACTTCATCAGAGAATCATAGAGTACCCTGAGCTGGAAGGGCTCACAAAGGTGAAACCATAGAACCATTAAGATTGCAAAAGATTTCCAAGATAAAGTCCAAGCTTTGACACATAAACTAAGCAAGATGCCCGAATGTCATGTCCAGTCATTTCTTGGACACTTCCAGGGATGCGTCATTGATTCCAAATTCCAAAAGTCTGCTGAAGCCCGGGGTTGAACCAGGGACCTTTAGATCTTCAGTCTAACGCTCTCCCAGCTGAGCTACTTCAGCCATGACACCAACATTTTTTTCCCTGTAAACAACAGGTAAACACACTGGAACCCTTCAGCCCGGAAAATACAAATTTCAGGGAGAGGGCTTGCTTCAAGCTCAGTTGTGATTGATGCTAAAAATCACTTTCATGCATAAGGGGTTTTTCCTATTTCCCCAAACCCACCTTTGCTTTCCTGCTTGGCCATACACCAAAGGCGGCTCAACCTTTCTGCTGCTTCTCAGGCCAGTCCATGCCACAGGACTGGGAACAGGCAGTGGAAGGAACAAAAATCCTTTGCTATCACGATTTTTGCTAAAATACTTGAATTGTAAAACCCTGTCCCTCTTTCACAGGCTCAGACTGGTAGACGTCCAAATATTCCCAAATCCCAGAATTCCCAAATCCAGGAATTTCCAAATTCGGGAATTCCCAAATTCAGGAATTCCTGAATGCCAAAAATTCCCAAATCCCAGCAATCGGGATCCCAAAGATTCCTGGGAATTCCCAAATATTCCCAGAATTCCCAAATCCCAAAATTCCCCAATCCAAAAATTCCCAAATATTCCCAAAATTCCAAAATCCCAGAATTTCCCATCCCAAATATTCCCCAAATTCCCAAAACCCGGAATTGCCAAATTCTGGAATTCCTGATCCAAAATATTCTTAAAATTCCTCCACGAGGTCCCTGCTCCAAAGCCCTGCTGGAGCAGGACCTGCAGCCCCTTGGGCAGGAGCGCCTCCAGATGGGAATGTGTGAGAGAAGGGAGCTCCAGACTCTGTCAGGGCCACTGGGCCCAGTTTGTCCTCCTTTGGGCACAGCTGAGCTGCTGGTGTCCCCTGCAGTGGCTGCCAGGGCTGCTGGGCTGGGCTGGGCTCTGTCCTGGATGTGTCCAGGTCTGTGGTGAAGTGCAGAGGGCAGGGCTGGGCATGCAAAAGCGCAGGAAAAGCCTGCTGAAGCCCGGGGTTGAACCAGGGACCTTTACATCTTCAGTCTAACGCTCTCCCAGCTGAGCTACTTCAGCCATGGCACCAAAATTTTTTTCCCTGTAAACAACAGGTAAACACACTGGAGCCCTTCAGCCTGGAAAATACAAATTTCAGGGAGAGGGCTTGCTTCAAGCTCAGTTGTGATTGATGCTAAAAATCACTTTCATGCATAAGGGGTTTTTCCTATTTCCCCAAACCCACCTTTGCTTTCCTGCTTGGCCATACACCAAAGGGGGGGTCAACCTTTCTGCTGCTTCTCAGGGCAGTCCATGACACACGGCTGGGAACAGGCAGTGGAAGGAACAAAAATCCTTTTATATCACGATTTCTGGTAAACTACTTGAATTGTAAAACCCTGTCCCTCTTTCACAGGCTCAGACTGGTGGACGTCCAAATATTCCCAAATCCCAGAATTCCTAAATCCAGGAATTTCCAAATCCCAGAATTCCCAAATTCAGGAATTCCTGAATGCAAAAATTCCCAAATCCCAGCAATCAGGATCCCAAAGATTCCTGGGAATTCCCAAATATTCCCAGAATTCCCAAATCCCAAAATTCCCCAATCCAAAAATTCCCAAATATTCCCAAAATTCCAAAATCCCAGAATTTCCCATCCCAAATATTCCCCAAATTCCCAAATCCCAGAATTCCCAAATTCAGGAATTCCAGATCCCAAATGTTCCCAAAATTCCAAAATCCCAGAATTTCTGAATCCCAAAATTCCCCAGTCCTGGAATTCCCCATCCCAAAAATTCCCAAAATTCCCACATCCTGGAATTCCCAAATCCCAGAAATTAGGATCCCAAATATTCCTGGGAATCCCCAAATCCCAGAATTCCCCATCCCAAAATATTCCCAAAATTCCCAAAACCCGGAATTGCCAAATTCTGGAATTCCTGATCCGAAATATTCCCAAAATTCCTCCACGAGGTCCCTGCTCCAAAGCCCTGCTGGAGCAGGACCTGCAGCCCCTTGGGCAGGAGCGCCTCCAGATGGGAATGTGTGAGAGAAGGGAGCTCCAGACTCTGTCAGGGCCACTGGGCCCAGTTTGTCCTCCTTTGGGCACAGCTGAGCTGCTGGTGTCCCCTGCAGTGGCTGCCAGGGCTGCTGGGCTGGGCTGGGCTCTGTCCTGGATGTGTCCAGGTCTGTGGTGAAGTGCAGAGGGCAGGGCTGGGCAGAGAAAAGCGCAGGAAAAGTGTGCTGAAGCCCGGGGTTGAACCAGGGACCTTTAGATCTTCAGTCTAACGCTCTCCCAGCTGAGCTACTTCAGCTCTGGTGGGGCTGAGATTTTCCCAAAACCTGCTCGAACATGATGAGATGTCAGACTTCTGCCTCTCAAGCTGGCTCAGTGGACACTTGACTCTTCTTGTTATATAAACACCTGGCCCAAACATCAACTTTCAGCCCCCAGAAAGGTCAACAATTATCAAAGGTCTTCAAATGAGAATGGCTGTGGTGGATAAATACCCAAGACTGGAATTGTTTTTACAGCCACATCTGCAGTGGTAGCACCCAAACAAGCTGGTCTTCATGGAAACATGGAATGGTTTGGGAAAGAAAGGATTTGAAAGTACCAGTTCTACCTCCTGCCATGGGCTTGGACACATTCTGCTAGACCAGGCTGCTCCAAGCCTTATCCAACCTGGCCTTGGACACTTCCAGGGATGGGGCAGCCACAGCTTTTCTGGGAAACCTGTGCCAGGGCCTCACCACCCTCACAGGGAAGCATTTCTTCCTAATATTCAGTCCAACCCTATCCTGTGTCAATTTAAAGCCATTTCTTGTGGTGTTGTGAACCCCAGGATGAGGTGAGAGATGAGAATTTGACTCCAAGTTCTCAGAAGGCTGGTTTATTATTTTATGATATGATATTAAAAGAAAATTATATACTAAAACGATACTAAAGAAAGAGAAAGTATATATCAGAAGGCTAAAACAAGAATGAATAATAAAAACCTGTGACTGACTAGAGTCCTGACACAGCTGGATTGGGATTGATAATTTAATTAAAACAATTCACATGATGAATAAACAATTCTCCAAATCACATTCCAAAGCAACAAAACTGGAAAAAGCTGAAGCTTCCCAGCCTCCCAAGAAAAGAAATCCTAGTGAAAGGATTTTTCATAAAATATCACAGTGACAATTCCCCCTTTTCCTGTCCCTCCATCCCTTGTCCCAAGTCCCTCTCCAGCTCTCCTGGAGCCCTTCAGGCCCTGGAAGGGGCTCTGAGGTCTCCCTGGAGCCTTCTCTTCTCCAAGCTGGACATTCCCAGCTCTCCCAGCCTGGCTCCAGAGCAGAGAAGCTCCAGCATTTGGGACTCAATGGCCTCCTTTGGATTCACTTCACATCCTTTTGAAGTTGGAGGCTCCAGAGTTTTCTCAGAGGTTGAACCAATCTGTCCCTCCACAGAGATGCCATCATCCCTGTCCTGATGGCTCCCAGTGGGTGACAAGGATCCATCTGCAGGTTCTCCCTAGGAAAGGGAAGATGTGGATGCCTGTCTCACTTGGACTTGGTTCTGCCTTTCCAGCTGTCCCACTTTTGCTTCAGCGGCTTTTTCCTTGTCGAGGAAAGTGGCTTCCCACCAGCTTTCCTCAGACAGGAAGAAATGATCCCAACATGGAAACTGTGGTATTTGACAGCCCACTCTTCCTCACTGGAAATACTGAAGCTTCAGCTGGGCACAGAATTCCTGTGGAAAGCAGAGCTGCGCTGCCACTTTGCAAATGCTCAGCAGTGTTGGTGGAAAGGAAGAAGTGAAGGATCTGATAAAGAGCAAGCCTTGATGGAAGTGCTACATTGCAGTTAAATTAGAAGTTTGAGGAGCTGACTCACTGGGAACTTGGGTTTTTCAGCTGGTGGAACACCAGAACTGGAAGTCTGTGGGCAAAGTCATCAGAAGTCAGACTTGTGGAGCCAGTTTGACGAGTCACGTGGAAGAAGTTGGAAGATCAGACTTTTTCTTATTTAAGAGGAAGAAGTTAAAGCTGTTGCTCCAGCTCAGTTCAGACCTCAGGGTTGGAGCTCTGTAGGGAGAGAATGAAGTGGAAGGAGGAGTGAAATATTGGGATATCTCCTCTTGTCCTCTCTCCACTGTGCCATTCCCCCTGGAAAAAAAAAACTATTGTGTCATTCACATCTTGATTACTCTTTGGGGTGTTTTTTTGGTACCTTCATCCCATGAAGGATGTGAAAAAAAGCCCTTAATAAGGTGCCTTCTGCACGGGGAGTTGCTGTGTAAACCTTGTTTATCCAATCAACGAAAAAAAAGAGTAAAGGGAAGGATATTACAGGACCTAAAGAAAGAAATGGTATTTTAGAATCTAGAGAGAAATCATTATGGGTTTGTGGCTTATTGATTCTTCTGATGCAGGAGCTAAAGGTTATCATTGGAAAAGAGCAAGTTCCAAGCTTGGAACAAAGAAAAAGAAGACATTTCCTCACACAGTGTCTGGTTATCTGTGCAAATCTCTGCTATTATAGATCCCCAAACTGTAAAAATATTTAAAAGATGACCAGGAAGATTTATGGAGGGAAAAAAAAAAAAACCTCTGCAAAGAACATAAAAATATGGAAATTCCTGCTTTGGTTCATGCAGGACCTGAGCCACAAATCTCTGGAGATCAGCAGAGCATCTGGTGATATAACACCCTGCTGTTTTTCCTTTTTTAGGCACTAACTCATGGAAAATGTTGCAGGCTGGGTTTGGAGCTGGATGTTCTTCTGTACATCTCCTCTGGCACCTCCTTGTCCTCGTGCTCCGGCTTCTGGAGCCACAGGATGGTGTCAGCCTGTGAAACCCTGCTGGCACCTTGTGCAGAGCCATGCTGGAGGTGTCATTTCATGCCACCAGCCAAGTGTTTAATCACCACTCCCACGTGGGTGGCTCAGGCTCTGGCCATGACAAACAGATGACAGGCCATCCCTCTGTCCCTGCTTCCCCTCCTCCCTTTTGTTCCCAGTTTTCCTACCACTCCGGCCTGATCTGCCTGTGCTTTCTCATATATCCATCTGCCATCAGGCAGGAGAAGCTTTCAAAGGTTGTGGAATTACATCCATAATTACATTTCCAGTCAGAAAGCTGATTTTCCTGGGCTGCATCCAAAGAACTGCAAGCAGCAAGTGAGGAAGGGGATTTTGTCCCTCTGTTCCAGCCTGGAGGGATCCCGCCTGGAATGCTGCATCCAGCACATAAAGGACATGGAGATGTTGGAGGAGTCCAGAAGAGGCACCAAGGTGATGAGAGGGATGGACCACCTCTGCTGTGAGGAAAAAAATGACAGAATTGGGAATGTTCAGCCTGGAGAAGAGGAACCTGATTGTGGCCTTCCAGTACCTGACAGGAGCCCACAGAAACAAGGGCCTGGAGTGAGAGGAAAAGGGGGAATGCCTCTAAGATGAAGAAGAGTAAATTTAGATTAGAGATTAGGAAAAAATTCTTCCTGTGAGGGTGGTGAGGCCCTGGCACAGGTTGCCCAGAGAAGCTGTGGCTGCTCCGTCCCTGGAAGTGTCCAAATCCAGGCTGGACAGGGCTTGGAGCGATCTGGGATAGTGGAAGTTGTCCCTACCCATGGCAGGAGGGTTGGAACTGGATGATCCTTAAGGTCCTTTCCAACCCATTTCCAAGCCATTCTGTGATTCCATGATTTGCTGAGAGTTACCAGCAAATTATCCCAACCTCCCTGCCCCCACCCAGAGCTGTGCTGGCCTTTGTGTTCCAGTCTGGATTCACCATCTCTTGTGGAATTCACTCTTTTTTAGTTTGGGCAAGGGCACCACCCAGAAGGAGGCACAGAGAGGTGACCTTTTTCACCCAGCCCACCAAATTTGTCACCCATGTTAGTTTTTCCTGCAGACATCCGGGCACCAAACTCTGCCCCTGATGGGATTTTGTCCCATTTCCTCTCTCTTTCCTCAACTCTGTACCAGGGGAGTGACATCCAGCTGCAGGGTTGGGATATGATTGCTTTTTACCCCCTGACTTGGCTCTGATGTGTCATAAAAAACACATGTTCTTCCTTTAAATTTTTGAAATTTTTCTGTCTCATTACACCAAGAGGGCTCTTGGTTTACTTGAAAATCATTTTTGGTGATTATAGCTATTTTGCTGTCACTATTTTCTCTTTCTGCTCTCTCCCCAGACTTTTATGAAAATGATCTCATTAGGAATGTGGAACTCCTGTTTCTGAGAAAGGTTTCTTGAGGCTTGTAAAGGTCTCTCAGCAGGAAGTTTGCTCAGCTCCATTTTCCCCTCTGGTTGAACAGACCCCCAAGTGAGCCCATTAGGGGAAAATGGACTGCTTGAAAACAAAACTGTACAAAACATGCAACAGCAGCAGCACCTCTGAAGTGCAAGGCACCAATAAGCAACAAACCATATTTGCAAAACTCTTCTTTGATGGCAGTTTAATATGTTAGGGAAAGAAAGAGATAATGGCCCAAAGGGCACTGTGGGTTCTTCCCACCACAATGGCTGTGAGGGGATGGAAGATGAGGCCTAGGATAACATCATTGTTATGCTGGAGACACAAATGCAGCTTTGAAAAACAGAGTTAATGAAGCCCAGCTGCCAAACTCTGCCAGTCACACAGCCATTTCCTCTCCCTCCTGAAGTCTGATGTCTAAAAGATGCTGAGATTGTGAGATTGTCAGTCCATCATTGGGGGGGGTGGCACTAGGGGTTCTTAAATTTTTGTTTTTTCTTTTTCAAGTTAGGAATTCAGGCTATGAATAACAGCTCTGCTGTCCTGAGGTGCAGTATCCCCGTGCTGTAAACACAGAGCTTGGATGGAGAAATGCAGAAATAATCTGGGCCTGGGTGAGTATTTGCAATCTGCCCTGTGGTGAAGTATCCACAAACTCGCTGCTAGGGAGGCCCAGTGAGAACAAAACCCAGACCTGGGATTTAAGTTGTCCCCAAGTTTAAACCCCTTTTTTTTTTCCTGAGGAAAAAAAAAAAAAGTTTTAGTGTTTTGTAGTTCCCAAAGGGAGAGACCTGAGAGATCTTAGAACTTTTGGATGGTTTGGGTTGGAAGGGACCTTAAAATTATCTCATTCCCATCTCCTTGCCATGGGTCTTCAATTATCCCAGGTTGCTCCAAGCCCTGCCCAACCTTGAACACTTCCAGGGATGGACAGCCCCAGCTTCTCTGGACAGCATTCTTGGATGCATTTCACTCAGAGTGGAAGAGAAAATTTGGAAAAGCAGAGGTCTGTGTTCACCAAATCGTAGTTTCAGACAGAGGAATGTATTTAAGGCAGAACTTTCTGAGCTGGATGAGGGCACCTGAGCTCTGTGTGGAAAAAAGAAGGCAATGTCCATGTCCATAGTTGTGTCCTGCATGGACACAGCTGTCCAGGCAGCAGGAGAAACCTTGTCTGAAAGTCTTGGATCAAGCACTGGGAGACACAAGCCTTGCCCTAAATTAGTTTTGTGCCAGCTCCTGAATATTGCAATGCTGCAGTTCAGCTCAAGCCCTGCTGCTTTCCCCAGCCTTAATAACACTGGCAGATCCTGCTCTGCCCCCACAAGCTCTCAGTGCCTGTGCCTTCCCCACATCTTCCTTCCAATATGGATCACCCACTGCCATGTCAACCCAGCAAAACTTCATTTTCAGCTGAATAAACCAAACACACTCGGGAATCACTTATTTAATAACTGTCAGTAGACCAGAGGAATGAAATAGGTGCTAAAAAGACAGAAGAGCAGCACCAAAAAAATATTTGTAAAAAATAACAGGTGTTTTAAAGTGTGTAGGGGTGTGTAAATATATTTATAAGATATTAACACACAAACCAGGTGGCCCTGAACCTCATTAGGGAACCAATTGTTCTTGCCAAACATTCTTTGGTGAGGTTCCCTGAGAGATTTCCCAGAAACTCCTAAAATTAATAGTAAACAACCATTTTTGGGGGCTGGGAGATATTTTCTGCCTCTGCTTAACATCCCAGCCTCCCTCTGAAGTTTTTCATTGTTTTGCAAAACATCCAGAAGGTACAGGGGGAAAAAATAATCGAAGAAAAGCGGGGGGGCGGAAAGATGAATATAAACAGAATGTACAAATAATGGGCTTCACATTGAAAAGCACAGAATGATGGCTTGGACAGTGATTGTGTCTTGATGTATAAACGGGTTTGTTACTTAACTCTGGTGATTCATGCTTCAGGCACAGGGATGAGGCAGCTGCCAAATTTCATGCTGGGAAGGAATTTTCACTCCCAGAACAGATTGGCAGGGAATTTGTAAAGATGAAAGGTCAGTCAACAGGGCCAGGTGTTGTCAGGATGAACATGTGGGCAAGAGGGGGGGACATCACAGAGGCCAACAACGTTGAATTTTATCTCATGGTACCAAGTATGCCCCAAAAATCAGTGCACAACCCTTTATCCCTTTCTCCCACACCTCCACCAGACCTGCAATCCACAAAGGAATTACTTTATTGGGCACTCTCCAGTCTGCAATGGATGAATCCTGGAGCAACATAAAATATTCTTCACAACATTTACCTCAACTGTGTTTCTAAAAAAAGCTGGGCTGAAGCTACATGAGATTTAGTTGTTGGGTGTTTGGGGTAGGGAGGGTTTTTATTTTTTTTCCTTTTGTCTTAAAGAGTGTCTAAAGAACATGTTCCAGCTGTCTGGAAGGAAAGAGCTAGAAAGGAAAAGAGAACAAAGGGAAACCGGTGGAGATATTTAATTGAGATAATTTTAGCTGCTCTAAATGTCACAGGCAATCTTGTACAAGTACTTGGGAAGAGGAGAGGAGGAAGAAAGTTCCGTGCTGGTCATTCAGTGCCCAAATTAAGGAGAAGGGGGTGTCCTTTCAGAAATCAGGCAGGACCCTACCTGGAAGCTTTTGGGTAATTGCTTTTTGACCCTCAGGGGTCTCCCCTAAACCCACAAGACTTCAGTGCAAACCACAAATTCATCCAGACCCAACAGTCTGAGGGAAAACCCTCTATTTTTTGGGCTGAGAAAGGAAATAAGGTGCTCTTAGGGGTGCTCTGTCTGGGTGTGGTGAGCTCAGGTCCCTTCTTGGTCTGGACCTCTGTGCCTTGGGTGGACACTTATGGGTCAGAGCAAGGCTTGGTCACTCCTGGTGGCATCTCTGTGTGTTCTGCGTAACCAAATGTGCACAGTCAGGGAAATGGATGTTGGAGCAGGCTGCCTGTGGCAGTCATGGAGTCCCCACCCCTGGAGAGATTTAACAGATGTGCAGATGTGGCACTTGGGGACATTGGCAGGGCTGGTTTAATGGTGGGGCTTCGTGAGCACAGAGGTGTTCCCCCACCTAAACAATTCTCTGGTGTTGGCTTTCCTGTGACATCTGGGATGCAGTGTCTGGGGCGTGTATTCCAAGATTTAAGACAGTCAAACCTTGATCTGGCCTGATGGATGTTTATTATTATCCAAAATGCAAAGCTCTTGCAGAGGTTGGGTAGTTGCTGATGTGGGGGTCAGAACTCTTCAGCTGTGAAGAAATCACAATTCGTGTCCCAGTTAAAACAGACGTGCTCTGAACATGGTTTCCCAAAATTCCTGGGAAGGGAACCCTACCCCATGTCTGTTTTGGACAAAACCAGACTAATTTTTAATGATTTGAGGACATGGTTTAGTGGTGAACACAGTGGTGGTGCTGGGTTCATAGCTGGACTTCATGATCATTGAATTTGATTGCTGATGATCATGGAATGGTTTGGGTTGGAAGGGACCTCAAAGATCATCCAGTTCCATCCCCTCCCATGGACAGGGACACCTTCCACTATCCCAGGTTGCTCCAAGCCCCATCCAACCTGGTCTTGGACACTGCCAGGGGTGGGGCAGCCACAGCTTCTCTGGACAACCTGTGCCAGTGATCTTAGATGGATTTTCCAACAGTAACAATTCCATGATTCTATGTAAGTGTCAATCATGATTTTAATACAAGCTTCACCTCCTCATCCCCACTTAAACTCGAGCTTTGAGCAGAGATTTCATGTTCAGTACAATTCCTGCATGACCACTGACAGAAACCTGGGGGTACCCTGGCGAGATTGTGTCACCCTCACAGAACCTGGGGAGGGAGTTGAAGGATTTTGGAGAACCAGCAGTGGATGGGAAGGAAGGATCTGCCTGTGTGCATTGTGGAGGCCGTAAAACTCCAAATCTTAGGGTTTCCCCCTCCATCAACAATCTCACCAAACATTGCTCTGAGCAGCCTGGTCTAGAGCAAGGTGTCCCTGCCCGTGGCAGGGGGTTGGAATGGGATTATTTTTATGTCAATTCCAACCCCAATCCTAAGATTCTAGGATGGTATGATCCCTTCAGAGAGCCTTCCTGGTTCCCAGCAAAGCAGCACTGCAGGGACTCTCTCCCCCTCCCTGATGCGTCTCTAAAAGAGGAGAAAACCTGGCTCCAACCCCCCCAGAGTAGGCACCACATTTGGGGGGAGCCGTGCCCACAGCCTCCCTATTTTAGCAATGCCTTGGGGGTGCTGCCGTGGCTCATTTTCACCCCCCCTTGGAAAGCTCAGCCGGCATCTGGGTGTTGGCAGGCAGGTGGAAGAAAGGCAGGAGCGTGCGGCAGATCCCCCTGCTCACAAACACACACACACACACAGAACTCATCCCTTTTGTCTGCCCCTCTCCCACTCCCCCCCTTCTCCCCCGCACTCCCGCCCACCGCCGGTGTCTCATCCCGGGATGGCTCATGGCTCTCCAGGTACCTGCAGGGATGGATGCGCTACCCTCGGCTTCTCCTCAAGGAACCCATTAACGCCGAGCTGCCGCTTCGCCTCGCCCTCCCCTCCCTCCCGCCCCTGCTGGAAAACAAAAAAAAAAAAAAAAAAAAAAAAAAAAAGAAAAAAAAAAAAAGAAAAAAAAAAGGGGGAGAGAGGGTGGGAAATCCAGGATAGCGCATCCTCCCCCCGCAGCGGGGGCTGAGGCTCCTCCGGGGAGGTCAGCGCTCTGTGTGAGAGGGGAGAGAGGGCAGCGATGGTCAGGGAAGGGTTGGCAGGGCTGGAAGAATCACCCTGCATCCCCCCCTCCCCTCTCCCCCAAATTCCCTTTCTCTGTCGCAGCATTCCTGCGGGGATCCATGGAGAGCTCGATCCCATTGTGCTGGGAGCGAGCCGCCAGTGCCTCCCCGGCATCCGCCAGGCTGGGAGCAGGAGCAGAGCACCAGGGGAGTGCTGCCCATCCCATCCCGAGTGCTGCCCTACAGCGGGATCGTCCCATTTTTGTTCATTTCTGAGGGACACGTACAAAAAAATTCTGCAATCCTTAGGGATCTGTCACTAAAATCAGGCTCAAGTAACTCTGGCTGTCACTATACTGTTAGATTTTTTTTCCTTTTTTCCCCTATTTTCTTCCCTTTTTTTTTTATTCCCCTCTTTTTTTCTCTCTCTCTCTCTTTCCCTTTTTTCCCTCCCTCCCCCTCTCCTTGTTTTCTTTATTATTCCCTCCCCTTTTGGTCTTGCTAAGATTCAACAGATATACAGGGACAAAAATTTCCATCAGCAGCTTTTTGTTTTTCTCTCTAGATATGAACCAACCCTCTTGAAAGATAACCTGAGGAGAAGGGAGATGGAATAAATTCCTGTGATCTTGTGGGGACAAGGAACAGATTGGTGCCAGGATCACTCCTGTCCCAAGTTTATGCTTCTAATCCTGTGGATGTCCCATTCCTGGAAGTGTTCAAGGCCAGGCTGGATGGGGCTTGGAGCAACCTGGACTAATGGAATGTGCCCATGGAAAAGGCAAAGGTCCCTTCCAACCCAAACCTTTCTAGGATTCTGTGACCTCCAGCCTGAGACCACCAAGGAGTTGTGTTCAGTGCTGGGGAAGTGATGTGCTGAGGACTTGTGAGGGGTTTTTGGGGCAAGGAACTCCTGAAAAATCTTTCCACAGCAACTCACTCCCCAGCTCCTCCCACCCCTGTTTTAATAAAGCTTTTAGTGACGTCTGGGGCCTCCTAGATTTGGAAGGAAGAAATTAGCACAGTCTGCTGCTTGCTTCTCACGTTATTCTGTTTCCCTCAAGCTTCCCTGCTGGCCCTAATTACCCATCTCTCATTTACAGGTACTTAAATAAAGGAAATGGGAACGTTGGTAGAATCGGGCTGGGATGAGGATGTGCTGAATGAGGCTCCCTTTATTCCAGAAGTGACCTGGCATCACCCCTGCTGTTCCCAGCGATGCAGGATCCTCTTTGCAGGTGCTCTGTTGTTTTCTTGGGACAAGGGGACAATTTCTGCACTGACTCCAGCTGTGGCTCCCTGTGGATAAACAAGATTAGCGAGGATGCTTAGAGGAAATCTTTTGTTAACAGAGATGCTTGGTGGGGACAAAAACAGGGGAAGCAGCTTAGAAGAAGGAGAAGCAACATGGAAAGGTGGAAAAAAGGTAAATTGAGTCACGACTTGGTGACAGAAATGCTAAAAAGAGGAGAGCAGCGGCCTAGTTTGTGTCTTCAGGGTGGTGATGGCTGTGAGGGCAGGGAGCTGACAGAGCTCTGGGGACACAGGTTGGGCTGGGAACAGCAGCCTTGTGTCCTGCTGTGATCATGGAAAGGCTCCATGTCCCCTTGGTGTCCCTTGGAATGCCCCAATGGAGCCCAATGCAGACAGACAGACAGACAGACACACATACCTGTTCAGAGAGAGGTACAAACCATGCCCACAAAATGAGTTATAATAAAGCACTGAGGTTTTTCCCTTCATTCTTAGGAATGTCCCATCACTGAGGATGCTTGGGTTGAAACCCTGGTACCAAATTAGGCAGAGCATGGCTTTAAACCTGTCTGAGGTGTTGCCCAAGGACACCTCTGTGGCCAAATCCTGGACAGATTTGGAAATGCTTTGGGATTTCAGCCTGAATGAGGGAAAATAAAACATTTACGGGGTGAGGGCTTAGGTGTTCCTGGAGAGAGAAAAACCATCCATCCATTCAGCAAGGCAGTATCTGATCAGTGGTTCAGGCAGGGAGGAAAATGTCTGGATGATGCCTTGGAGGACACCTGCAGTACCACATGCAAAGCCTTCCCTGAGCATTCCTAAGCTTCCTCAGGTGTATTCCCTCATGGAAGCAGAGGTGCTGAGCATTCCTTAGCTTCCCCAGGTGTATTCCCTCATGGAAGCAGAGGTGCTGCCACTCACAGGAGAGGCAGGGCTCTGTAATTTGATGTGGAAGAGGAGCTGTGGTGGATTCTCCATGGAATCAGGTCTGGCTGTTCACCAGGATTTTCTCTTATGGCCACAGGACAATCCCATTTCCCCACCCTCCCCACAGCCCATAACAGGGAGCCTGAAGATGGAAATCTTCCCATGAGCCAGTCTGACTTCACTGATGGAAAATGAGGCTCCCAGCACCCCTAGAGTCCTCCCCATGTGCTCTGGTCCAGGAGAAAAATCCAGGTAGCTGCTGAGAAAAGTGAAAGAGATACTTAACATGAGAACAGCAGGATGAGCAGGAGCAGGAAAGGTCTGGAGCAGCCTGAGCCCCTCACTCCTCATCACCTGAGCAGCTGGTACAGCCAAAATCCTGTGGCTGCACAGCTTCCCTTGGCCACCACAGGAATCATCATCATCAAGGGTAGGATTTGGTGCCCCCAGCAAGGACCATGCCCCATTTTCTCCATGTGGCTGTGACATCCCAGGGCTCCACCATCACCACCACCACCCCTCCTCTCACAGGGCCTTGGTGTGAAGCCCGGATTGAAATGGGATGCAGGGGAAGAGGGGACTGGCTCCATGGGCCACAAATTATCTGCAAATCTCCTTGGGATAAATGGCAGAGGATGAGGAGCAGAGGGAGCAGAGCTCTCCCGGCCTGGTGGGACTGTGTCAGCCAAGCCACACCAGCAGAGGAACCAGGTCTGCCCCTCACAGCCACCCCAGTGCTCTCCCTTTTTTTAGCAGACCTGTGATTTGCAGTGTTTGCTGTTGAGGAGGAGTAAAAAAAAAAAAAGCATTAAAATCAGTAACTTCTACTGGAGCACTTAGAGGGACAGCCTGAAGGGGGACAGGTGGGCGAGGAGTCAAGTGTGAGGCCCAAAGTGGGCCAGACTCAGCTGTAAAACGTGGCAGAAGAAATGTCACAAACCAGTTGTGAACCAGGCCCTTTGACAGGGCGACAAATGTGTTTTTCCAGCTTGTCAGGGCTGTGCAGGGGAGGAAAATGAAGTTTATTTGGAGATGTCTTTCTATTTGCGTTGACCTCGGGAGGGTCATAACAGCCAATGCCAGAGTGTGAAAAATGCTGATACCTCCTTTGTCTTCCTTGCTTTTAGCCTCAGGCAGGCTTGAGGAGGCAAAAAAGCAGCACAAGAAGAGACTCATTAACATTTCCTCTGCCCAGCAAGGAAACCAAAGTAACAAACATCTCATTAAATAAGAAGAGGGGAGAATTACAAAACACGGGGAGATATTTTTAGTTGGAAAACAAAGCACTTTATCGTCCCTCTCAAAGTAGGGCTTTCCAGATGAAAAGGAATTACAGAGAGAATTCTGCACCAGAAGGAGTGGCACTAATAACAATCATCATTATGGGGTAATATTGATAGCTGGATGCCCTCAGATTCCCAATTGCTTCCACACCCTCCTAGTAAGTGACGTGGGCCTGGGGGACAATGGGTGGCCGGGAACAAAGGACCTACTGACGTGTGAGCCTTGTTTTAAAAGCAAAACTCTGCATTGTGAGTGCCAGCTCCAGTGCAATAAAGTGTTCCAGGGCTGGAGATGGATGAATAGAAACGTATGGTGCAAATTAAGTGTGCTATTCTTTTCCCTCTTTCGTTCCTCGCGAGTTTAAAAGCCCAACACCTTGGTTCCTTCTTAATTTTATTTCCTTCTGAGGGTTTTGCTACCAAACAAATGACTGGGCAGCTTTGTCTGGTGAGCTGTAGGAGAATTATTAGGGATTGAAAGGATGTGGAGGCAGATGGGGGGAAAATGTGGTTTCTTATTTTCTTCTTTTTTCTTCTAGAAAGAGGAAGCAATTATGGAAGGGAAAGAGAAAATTCTAGCACAGGGAATATAGGATAATGCAGAAAATCCCTTGTTCACCACTAGAAGATATTAGTTCCTGCAAGAATATGGGATGAATTGCCCACATGGCTTCAGGCTTCCAATTTCAGGTGCTTCAAAGAGTCCTGGGTGAAAGAAAGGCTCCTCCAGACAGCGATTCCAAGGAGGAACGCAATGAACATCTCAGTGCACAACTGGGGAGGGACCCTGGCAGCACAGGAGGGCACTTCAGCACCCACCAGAGCTCCTCAGAGCGTGTGCAGCACAAAATCAGCTGCACCAGAAACTTCCCCAAGTTTCCCTCGGGATCTCTCCCTTCTCACTCACCCACCCACCAGGTTCATCTGGCTCGCAGCTCAGGCTGCTCTCCAAGGAGTGACATCTCTTGCCATAAGGAGTCTCTGGGCAGAACACTCGTCCAGATGAGGTGGCAAAGGCCTGTCAACCCCCCCAAAAAACCCCAAACCAAACACATTTGCTCTAAGGCAGAGAGAGCCCACAGCCTGAAGTGATGCCAAGGGGTGAGTGCCACCAGGCTCTGGTGTCCTCAGCAGACAGTGACAGCTCCAGGGAAGGTGCCAGTGACTCAGTGTCCCTTTATTCTGGTCCCACTCCCCTCAGGGGAAGACTCAGTAGCTGCTCACTGCCACATGCTCCTTTTACTGCCTTTAATTGGTCTGTTGGCTTTCCCCTTTCTCTCTCCTCATTTTTTTTTTTCTTTTTGGATCTGATCCTAACCCTTGGTGCTTTAAAACTCTCCAGGAAGCTCTAGGGAGACAACCCACGTTGACACCATCTCTGCTGAGCTATGAGATGTGGCTTTTTTGCTATTTTCTCTCCTTCCCTTGCTTCAGCTGAGCTCTTTTGGAGCAAACTTCTCGCCCTCATGCTCACTTCCCACTTTCCTTCCTGCTCTTCTTGCCCCTCTCTTTATCTTGGACACCCTGTGCCCACCCAGAAGACTTCTGCCTCCTCCCCATCCTGGCCCAGTCTGTGGATCCTGTCCTTCCATGCCTGTCTGCCTCTCTGTGCCTGGAATCTGCCTGTCTGCCTCAAATTGCCTCTCTCCATCACCTCGTTCCACATCTCCCTCCTCCCTTGGCTTCCGGCTCCCCTCTCTCCTCCTCCTCTTCCCACGCACCTCGCTTTAATTAGAAATACAAAGAAAATGCTTATCACACACGTCTTAATCAGCAACTCAGTTCCCCAGCAGGTCCAGAAGGAAAACCCCCATTCGTCCTCGCTTCTCCCACCTCCCCCACCACCTCCACAAAATTAGGAGGAGAGTGATTAGGGGGAGAGCTCTGTGAAAGGAGGCTGAATGAGATTAACCCAGAGACCTGGAAAAGCTGGAGGGAAGAGCCAAGAGAAATGTGGTGATGTTCAGCAAGGACTAATTCTGGAATTTCTGGGGGAAAAAGAGTCCCTGGGCAGCAATGGACTGGGAGAAATGGACCTGGGAGTGCTCAGCAGGGTGAGGATGATACAGCGGTGTGTCCTGGTGGCAAAATAATTATCCTGGATTGTGGGAGCATAAATACAGCCAGGAGATCATGGAGGTGATTATCTCCCTCCAGTCAGAGCATTTTAGACCATATTTAGCTGCTGCAATCAAGTTTGGGCCTCTTATACACAACACTGATCACAGGGAATGAGTCCAGGCCATGGGGATGGCCAGAGCTGGTGCCTGGTGTGGGATTAGACACTGGAGAAGTGATGGATTTGGGGGACCCAACAGCAGTGTCCTGTCTCTGGGGGGGGTTATCAAGGAGATAGAACCAGGATCTTCTGGTGGCTGGTAAGAGGACAAGGGGCAGCAGGTCCAAATTCCAACAGGACGCAGTTTGGGTACAAGGAAGAAGGTTTTCCCTCCGAGCAGTTGCCATCCCTGGAGTTTTCAGTGTCTGAAACCATCTCAGCTGACCCAGCAGCTGACTCAGCTCAGAGTAGGAGGTTGAGGCAGAAACCTCCTGAGTCCCCTTCATCCTTAATAATCCTGAGATCTTGCGCTGAGTGTCAAACGAGGCCGTTCAGCTCCAGGATTCCTCCTCAGCTGAAAAGCAAGGGAGGAGCAAAGAGAGGCAGCAGGGCCTGGAAAGGGACTCATTTACTGGAGCAGGTTTAGGAGCCATTTCATCCCAGACTCTGGCATTTGATGGGACAAGGAGAGGCTGAACCCAGGTAATTTCAGAGAGTTAATACCACTTTATATCGTCATTTCTGGGGTTCCTGGGTGAAAAAACTCTCTGGGGGATATCTTTGCACCAGTCCAGAGGTACAAAGGTTGCAGAGTCTCTCCCAGTCCATGTTATCTCTTCCTGGCAGAGCAGGTTTAAGGCAGATTCTGGGGCGCTTAGACCACAGCATAAAAGGCTCCAGATCTCTCCCAACCCCTCAAGTGATTGATGTTTGACTTTTCCTGAACACAAACACAGCTGCCCCAAAATCTTCTGCTTAGGAAAACTGGGTGAAATTGGAGAAGTAAGCAAGGCAGAGGGCAGTCAGAAGAAGTGGCACTGGGAGGGGCTGCTGGATTAGGAATTCTGTGTTACACCCTCAGGGTTTTGTCCCCTTCCCCTCTCACTGTGCTATTCTTTTGCTCCCCTTCCTTCAACAAAACCATGCAGCCCTTCTAGGTCAGTTGCTGCTGCCCTAAGCAACCCTCTTGTCCCCTGAGAGCCATCACTAGGGCACAGACATGGACCCTCCTGCACCCCACACAGATTTGAGGGAAAAACAGGAAATCCTGACCCCTGCCCCTCACACCCTTCAACTTAACCACCACCAGTTTGTGATTCTGCTTTAACCTGGGCTCACCGGGACCTCCTTCCTGCAGGACTTCACTGAAACACCCTCTGCCTCCTCCTGTTTTAGCTCCTCTGGGATGGCTGAATTCCCACCAGGAAAAACCGAGCCAGGAGCTTTGGGAGCGAGGACCCACCTTAAGCCTTGCTGGCATCCTGCCCACCATCCTGAGCACAGGCAGGGCACCCCCCACCTGCCAACAGGCTCAAACCCCCCTTTTGGGATTATCCCGATGGATCAGCATCCCACTGTCTCCGGCCACTGGCACTGGGAAGGGACGAGAAGGCCCCAGATGTCCTCAGCACCTCCCCGAGGGTGTTCCGGCAGGGAAACTCTCTCAGATTAGGGAATCCTTTATCTCTGGTTTATGTAAGACCCGGAGACTCCTTTTATGGTTGGCTTTTCCTGCCTTGTCAAGAGCGAAGAACAAATGTAGCTTCATCTGCGCTGGTGGGCCGGCTCACTGATTAAGCATCTGATTCAAAGCTAAGTACAGAACAGGCTCTTGATGGGCGGATTTAATTCGGTGTAAAAAAGCCAGGATGTCGTCCCCCTCCCTCACCCAAAATTCCCAAGATAGTGGATGGTCTGGTGCAATTAAGCCGCGGGGATGACTCCCACCTACCAAAGCCTGAGAAAGTCCAGAGCGCTCCAATTTGTGCTGAAGTGGCTCCTTTGAGTGTTTCCCCCTCTGCATCCCCCCCCCCCCCCCCCCCTTTGCTTTTCCTTTCTCTTCTCTCCCTTTTTTTTTCCTTTTTTTTTTTCTTTTTTTTCCTGCTGCTGATTTACCACCATTCCCAGGCATTTGCATGAGGAGTGAGCTCACCCTGTGTGTGTGTGTGTGAGCTCAGGGGGTGTGCGGGGGCGTCTGACACACCGGATTCCTCCTCATCCCGCCCTCCCCGAGCCCTGCCAGGGGACGCATGTTAATGATGACCTTGCTGAGTAAAGAGTTGTGGAAGGAATAAGTGTTTTTCCTGCGCTCCGAGAGGCGGAAGGTGCGATTACTCATCCATCTCTCCAACTGTCTCTCCAGCACCTTTCAAGCGCTTCTCGCGTCGAGTCTGGGGGCGTGAGCGAGGGGGTGGCAAGCGAGGGGAGGCTGCCAAAATCTGGGTTGCCACAGACACCGGCTTCGCTTTTCCTCCAATGAACGCCGCGCTGAGAGTGCGGGAGGAGGCTGGGCACCACCCACATGTTGAGCTGCGTGGAGTATAAGTAGATGGAGGAGCCTGGACTAGTGGCAGTTCAGACAGGGAGGAGAAGCAGCTCTTTGCATCTCCAGTGAAAGCGGTTTTCGACTCACCTAGTTTGCCCGAGGAGCAAATCACCCGGATTTTTGCTGCAGCTTCTTTGTGCATCTCTTGTGATTTTTCTCCGGCGGGGACTTTGCGGCGTTCCAGATTCCCAGCGGGATTGGACATCCTATCCAACTCCTCTCTCTCTCTGTTCCTGGAGGATCCTGGTTCTCTCTGGGACTCCCCTGAACACGTGAGACCGGCGTTTCCAGCTTGGCACCGGGAGAAATTTGCCTACAACTCTCTCTGGGATCCACGTGGACCGACCAGCTCGCTCTGCGGTGATATCTGATTGGGTTGTGTTTGTGTCCAAAAGTCCTTGGAGGGGGGTTTAGAAGTCTCTGTGTGTCTCTCAGGAAGTGTTGTGGTGGGGTTTTTCGGGATCCAGCTTTAGTGCCAGGGGCTTATAACCCAGTTCTTTCTGTGTTTGCCACTCGCACGGTCGGAGCCATGCAGCTGGACAATGTCACCAGCGCGGGCGTCCACTCCTTCCAGGGGCACCGTGGAGTTGCCAACAAGCCCAATGTGATCCTGCAGATAGGGAAGTGCAGGGCAGAAATGCTGGAGCATGTCCGGAGGACCCACCGGCACCTCCTGACAGAGGTCTCCAAGCAGGTGGAGCGGGAGCTGAAGGGTTTGCAGAAATCCGTGGGGAAGTTGGAGAACAACTTAGAGGACCATGTCCCAACCGAAAACCAGAGGTGGAAGAAGTCCATCAAGGCTTGCCTGATCAGATGCCAGGAGACAATTGCCCACCTGGAGAGGTGGGTCAAGAGGGAGATGAATGTTTGGAAGGAGGTCTTTTTCCGCCTGGAAAAGTGGGCTGACCGCCTGGAGTCCATGGGAGGCAAATACTGCCCTGGGGAGCAGGGCAAGCAGACGGTGTCCGTCGGGGTGGGAGGCCCGGAGATAAGGCCAAGTGAGGGGGAGATTTATGATTATGCCCTGGACATGAGCCAGATGTATGCCCTGACCCCTCCTCCCGGGGAGGTGCCTAGCATCCCCCAGGGCCACGATTCCTACCAGTGGGTCTCTGTGTCAGAGGATGCTCCAGCCTCCCCGGTGGAGACCCAGGTGTTTGAGGATCCCCGGGAGTTCTTGAGCCACTTGGAGGAATACTTAAAGCAGGTGGGTGGAACGGAGGAGTATTGGCTGTCTCAGATCCAAAACCACATGAACGGCCCAGCTAAAAAGTGGTGGGAGTACAAGCAGGACTCCGTCAAAAACTGGGTCGAGTTCAAGAAGGAGTTCCTGCAGTACAGCGAGGGAACTCTGACTAGGGATGCCATCAAAAGGGAGCTGGATTTGCCCCAGAAAGAGGGGGAGCCCCTGGATCAGTTCCTCTGGCGCAAGAGAGACCTGTACCAGACCCTCTATGTGGATGCAGATGAGGAGGAGATCATCCAGTACGTGGTAGGCACCCTCCAGCCCAAACTGAAGCGTTTCCTGAGCTACCCCCTGCCCAAGACCTTAGAGCAGCTGATCCAGAGGGGGAAGGAAGTCCAAGGCAACATGGAGCACTCTGAGGAGCCCAGCCCACAGAGGACCCCTGAGGTTCAGCCAGGAGACTCCGTGGAGACCGTGCCCCCCTCAACCACCGCCAGTCCCGTGCCGAGCAATGGGACTCAACCAGAGCCCCCCAGCCCCCCAGCCACTGTCATATGAGCTCCCCTCAGGGGGGTCTGGGTTCAGTGGAAGGGAGAAAGGGGGCTTATTTAGGAAGCTTCTCCTTGGAGGGAAGTTCTGGCTGAGACCTGAGGAGCGCTCAGTCCAACAGCCCAGAGCAGAGGGATTGGCTTTGCTCCTGGGGGGAGGGAGGTGGTGGGGGACAGGCGCCCCAGGATGGGGCTGCCCCCCTCACCCAGGCCGTGCCATGCTGTGGTGCTGGGGACCCCGCTGGCACCACTGCGGGGAACAGCCAATTTTATGAGAATTCCCTGACAAGAAACTAGAGACAATCCCCAACTTGTGAAGCGGCTGCTCGGCACTGGCAGCTCTCAAGGACTTCACACGAGTGCAGCAGTTGGTGGAGGGTTCCTACCCATCTGGATCTCTCTTTTTCCTTCTCTCCTCCCTCCTCTGAGAGGGTGGCCCTGTCCTGGGGAGACAGCTTTCTTTTTGACCCTTGCCTGTTTTTGATTAACCTCTGGGTTTCTGTTTTGGCAATCTCCAGCTCTTACTTGCTCCAAAGGATTAAAGTAATTTTTTGATTATTTTTTGGTTTAAGAAGAAAAAAAAAAATCCTATTATTTCAGGAACTGAAAGCTTTAAGAATCTGGATTATTTTCTGTGGTTTTCATTTCACTGCACCTAATACCTGCTTTAATGTGTTTCCTCTCAAGAGGCTCTTACTGGTTTACTTCTTGTCTTAGTTTCTGCTCACTCTAGTTCAAGGCCACTGCAGTGCAGAGGCAGATTTCATCCTTTCTCTGCACATTATCCTGTGCATTCAGCAGGAAACAGATTTTCTAATTAAATTCTGAGCTCATTTATTGAAGGAGCAGTCTCCTTCCTTTCAGAGAAAAGAGGGTGTTTAAGGTAGAGAGAGGAGACACCAGAGCTCTTTTGAGAGAGACTGGGGGAGGAGGGAAGGGAAAAAAACCCTTATTCTTTGAATGAAACAAACAAACACACCCTAAATTCAGAGCAAAATATCCCCAGAGCAGCAAATCGAGTCCATGCTGATGTGTGGAGACAACAGGAGCTTTTGCCATGTAAAAGCCAAAAGAAGTGAAGAGAGGATCTGTGTGCCCC
Organism: Agelaius tricolor; assembly: GCF_023055355.1. Classification (NCBI taxonomy): domain Eukaryota; kingdom Metazoa; phylum Chordata; class Aves; order Passeriformes; family Icteridae; genus Agelaius; species Agelaius tricolor. The sequence continues at coordinate 94,278,191 of NW_027269262.1, read as the reverse complement.
AGCTCAGTTTTAGCCTGTGTATCGCTGCAGGGAGTTTCTGCTCACACAGACAGACTCCAAATGCTCCTGGAAAGCCTGGCACCCCTGTCCTGGAGCACCTGAGGACAGAGTGTTGTCTGCTCACAGAGGAATTCCTGCAACATCTCGCCACAGATGGAGATGGACTTGGACTTTGTGACTTCTTCCATGTTGAGACAGGAAACGCTCAGCACTCACCTTTGCCCAGTGCTTGATGACAGGACTGAGAGAAGCAAGACATTCCTGAAGTTTGGCTCTCCAAAGCTTCCCGAGGCTGGACACATCTTGGGCATCATCTGCATCCACTTCCAGACCAAATAAACAGCGGGGATGCAGCAGCAGGCGTGGCCCTGGGATGCTCCTGGCACCGCCGCAGCAGTGACATGTGGCCCTGGTGGCTCGGAAGGCCTTTGCTGTGACTCCTTCCAAGAGGCTGAAGGTAAGGAAGCTCTCTGGCATTTTCTCCTCAGAGCTAAACTGGTCATATAGAATGTCCAGTAGAAAGTGGGATAAAAACTCAGCAGAAATGGGATATGAAGCATTGGGGTTGGGAGAAAGGAGAAGGGAGAGCCAGCCAAAGGGAAATGCAGGAATGGGAAAAGTTTCAAAAGAGGGCAGTATCCTGCACTTTCTGATTAATATGGCAAAAGAATGGGAAGCTTCTTAATTAGCCCAGGCCCAGAACCTGCCTTGTCCTTCATGGAGAGCCTCTGGGCTTGAGTCCCCACCTGAGGCAGCACATCCCAGGTCCATGCACAGCCCAGAGGAGCTGCAGGTCTGCTCTGCATCCTTGCTGGGAGCTGGTCTCAGGAATGGTGGGAGCTCTCCTCTCACTCGTTCCCAGTTTGTCAACAGCTCTGTGTGCAGAGAAAGGGAGCATTTCTCACTAATGACCTGGGCTGAGTGATGGGGGAGTGGGAGTCACTGTGCTGAGGATGAGCTGGCCGCGTATTACAAGCTTTGTCTCCTCTTGCTTCCAGTGACTCACTCAGATCCTCCTCTGAGAAGGAATCACTTCACAGCATGCAGCATTTGGGAGGAAAGCCACAGAAAAAAGCTGCAAAACGAAGGCCTCAACATCAGACCTGCTCTCAGGACCCTCAGCCACCAACAGCCAGATCCACCACCTGAAGGAAAGACTGGCACAGGTAATTACATCCCATATTGCCTTGTGGGTCTGCCTTAATCCCCCCAGAGCTCTGACCTGAGATATTGAACAGCCCAAGTGCAAATAGCTGTGCTGGTGTTGAAACCTCAGTCCCAGGGGCTGCAGCAGCCTGGCACCACCTGAGAGGTGGGATTTCATCTCCTTGGTGTCAGAACCCAAGCACCAGCCCCAGTAATTGATGCTCCAGGGTCTGCACATTGTGGCTTTCCCATGGCTGGACCATAGGCAAATCCTTAAACCCCAACACCCGGTGGGTCCTCCAGGCTGCAAGCACAGCAAAATTTAATCCCAGCTCCTGAGAATTTCCCCTTTCTCCCCACTTCAAAAATCTAATGGGAGTTGGTGCATTTTTCTTTTCTTTTCCAGCAATCCCTGCTGCTGTTGCTGAGATTCCTTCTCTGTGTCCAAGAGCTCTCCCAGGGGAGAAGAAAATGCTGCAGGAAGACAGAGGGCAAACCATGCACCAAAGAGCCTCCCATGCAGTGCAATGCAAACATTCAAGGTGCTGAGAGCCAGAATGAAACTGGGAAGCTGCTTCCAGCAGGACAAAGAAAAGCCTGAGCTGGTCCAGGTACTCCAAGTGCTGAGAATGGAAAGAGAGGCCAGAACAGAAGAACCAAGTCCAGGCTTTGGGGATAGCAGGATGCTGACTGTCTGTGGAGAGGATTCTGCACACCTCTGCAGTCTGGGGCCGCTGGGACTCACCTAAAGAAATCTTCACTAGAAAATGATCCTCACTGAAAAAAAAAAAAAAAACAACAAACTTTCCTGATTAACTTTGCCAGGGGGCTGATCCTGCCTTGGCTACGAACCCTCCCTGCTGGCCGTGCTGTAACTCACCTCTCCTGAGTCCTTTCATGCGGGTATCAGTTCCAAACCTCAAAGGGCTCCCGGAGTTTGGAGAAGCATCCCACGGTCCAGATGCTTGTCTGAACTGTTGGAGCCTGCACATCTGGGCCAGCTGTCTTGCCAGCAAGGAGCCTTGTGAGACAGCAGGCGCTCTCTGGGTCTGCATGGGCCAGAGTTACTGCAAGAACCGGGGTTCTTGTGCTGGCTTTGGAGTGACTGTTTCCATCCAGACCCAGGGAGCCCAAAAAGAGCTCGAGTCAGCTGGACAAGACAGTTTTGGTTCATCTCTCAGCCGAAGAGGTCCAGTTGGTTCCTCTCTCTTCCAGAGCCAACTGTCCTGTGTGTGGGTGTGGGTGTGCGTGTGGGTGTGGGGGGTGGGTGTGTGTGCTGAGCAAAAAAATCCACATTACTTAAATTCTGTGGTGTTTTGTTGCATTTGAATCAAGCCAGAGGGACCTAAGGCACATTCCAACAAGGCTCAGCAAAAATGTCCAGGACTGGAAAATTCCATAAAACCATGTAAAGGCAGATTCCCGGGCATCATCTTAAGGTCTAAATTATATTTAATTTTGAGGTGCTTATTTTCACAGTCTCTTCCAAGGGACAAGACTGCCTCAATAGGCATTTTATTTTTTCTGCTTTTTTAGGGAATTAAGCCTGTCTGTGCTACTTGATCATTTGGTCCTGAGTTTTTTTACATTTTCAGCTGGCTTTTTGGAGTGTGCAGAACTGAATTTCCTGGACTGATTTGATTTAAATTGTTGCTCCCAGCAAATTGGAGCTTTACTTGTAGCACCCTGGTTTTTATTACCAGTCTCTCCAGGAAGGACTGGTAGTTTATTCTCCTGGGGCAGAGTCACGTGAATGAGAAGTGTGTGGATGTGTTGTACCTCTGGAATTTTAGCAGATTTCAACCACTGCATTTTTTTTTTTTCCTCCTTAGGCGATTTTGCATTTACTGATGAAACTACTTTAGAGGTTTTATTTTTACTAGAGATATTATTAATTCAAGCAACCTTGTGCAAAAGGCAAACGCGTCGAATCGCTGCAGGTTGTAGGGGTTGAAGCCAAAAGGTCTTTGTAAGCCGACATCACCTGCCCTGGATCTGACTGGATCAGGCAGTTTATTCCTCATGTGTCATGTTGGAGTTACAAGATCACACCAAGCCACTAGAGCCTGCCAGTAGAATAGTGCTACACTCGATTTGCTATTGTAGCAAAGCCTTTTGTAGATTTATACAATAAAACTTTGAAATATCTGCTTCAATTGCTTCCTGCCTCATTTTCTGCCCTTTCTTCCTTGGTTCATGGCTGACTCAAGTATCTACTACCCTCTGAAAGTCTGGGTTTATTGGGGTTACCTGGCTTATGGAAATCTTTTTTCTCAGCAAAAGCATGTGGTTGACGTAAAAATGAAATGCACTGAGTTGTTCAGACCTTAAAACTGAGTCAGGTGTAGCCCGTGAGGTTGGTTCCACAACTGAACTCTGCCTTTGTTGTCAGAATCAGTAAAAAAGTGGGGGGAAAAAGCATTGAGGGGACAGACCAGTGACAAAAATCCTTCCAGTGCCACCCCAACCTGTGAAAGTGTAGGGAAGCTACAGGTGATCAGGTTTAGACTTCTCATGGTCTATGGACATGGCCAAAAGTGCCATGAGCAACCTGATCCTTGCAGAACAAACCAGCAAGAGCTGCACCAGCCCTGCCAGAGTTCAAGAAGCATTTGGACAATGCTCTCAGGCACCTGATGGGGTTTTTGGGGTGTTCTGTGCAGGGCCAGGAGCTGGATTCGCTGATCCCTGTGGGTTCCTTCCAATTCAGGAATTTTGAGGGTACTGAGCTCAGCTGGAGGTGCTGAGCTCTTCCAGCAGAGGGGGGCAGAACTCCACTGTACACTGTGGGAATTAAAACCAGGAAAAGCACTAAAGAGGGAAAAATCTGTCCTAGTCATCATCCATCCCCACACGGCCCATCCCCACAGGACACAAGATCAGGGGTTGCTTCAGTGAGGGAGGTCTGAGAGAATGGGAAAAGAGAGGTCATGTGGGGAAGGGATGAGGACTGATGGCCAAAGCTGCACTGGAGGAACATGGACAGGATGGGGATAGGAGGTGGGAAATGAACCTGAGGCTGGAAGATGCCTGCCTGTTCCAGGTAAACTCATAAGGTTTCCAATTTTGCCCCAGAGTCTTCCAGGTTTGACTGTAATCATTATTATTCCCTTACTTTCCGACAGTTCCAAATGAAAATCCCTAGAGAGTCATTGGACCTACACTGATTAATTAATGGAAAAATGGCTTATTACTGCTCCTGGCTCTCAGAGTAGGGAGTCACCTGGAATAGATGCAGCCCAGTGATGGATTAAGTGCCTCAAACCACTGAAATCCCCTTCAAAATCGGAGTGGGAACTATCCAAGATCCAAAGTATTCACAGAGGAAACAGCCTCGGGTTGCACCAGGAGTGGTTTAGGTATTAGGGAAAAATTCTTCACTGGAAGGGGGGGTCAGGCCTTGGAACGCTCTGGAATCACCATCCCTAGAGGTGCTCAAAAGCCCCGTGGATGTGGCACTTGGGGACAGGGATTGGTGATGGATCTGGCCATGCTGATGGTTGGAATGGATGATCTCAGAGGTCTTTTCCAGCCATAATATTTCCATGATTCCATAAACGGTGGAGAAAGCATGTGAGGCCAAGCTCTTACAGAACTGAGAAAAGCATCATCAATTCTTGTTAATTTTTATTTTCTTTTTTCTTTATTGTGACTGGACTGATGGGTTCCTTAATTTGCTTTTCCGGGACAGATTAAAGAAGGAACCGAGATGGACCTATTGCACACACAAATTATTTTATAGAATCATAGAAGGATTTGAGTAGGAAGAGATCTTAAAGATTATCCAGTTTCACCCCCCTGCAATCCTGCAATGGGCAGGGACACCTTCCACTAGACCAGGTTGCTTTGTTTCTTTTTTTTTTTCCCATGTTTTTAGCTTTTTTTTTTTTGCCTTTTATCTCCTTTTTTAATCAAAGCTATTGCCCCGTTCAGTGACGGTAAATCATATTTATTGACTTTCCAGGCAGGCCTTGTGTGTGTGCACAGCCCAACTGCTCCCTTGGATCTCCTTTTTCCACGTAATTAAGGAAGGCTGTGAAATTTCCATTATTGACACAAATGGGCTCTAATGGCTCCAATTATCGCATCCCAACTGCTCCAGTGAGTGCTGGGTGCTCCCATCATGGAGCAGGAAGTTGTGCCAGACCTGTTCCTGCAACACTCATTTGTACCAAGGATGAACTGAAGGCAGTTTTTGTGTCTTTACAGCTGATTTTTAATCATTAGGAATTGCAGGGAGAGTTGCTGTGTAGATCCAGCTCGATTCTTGACGCAGTTTGTGGTGATTTTTATGGAGGACACGGCCATTTCCATTACTTTTTAGGATATGTTTAGGGATTTTTAGGATCCTGTTATGTTAAAGTGAGCCTGCAGTGTCAGTGTGGTTTTCAGTCATTTCATATTGGATGTTTATCAACTTTCACCTCCTGAATTCATATGCCTGGAAGGGAGCTGGAGTGGGAATTTTACAAGGGCACAGCATGATTGGACAAGGGGAATGGCCTAAAGATGAAGGAATTTAGATTTAGGTGGAGCGTTGGGAAGAAATTCTCCCATGTGAAGGTGGGGAGGCCCTGGAATGGAATTCCCAGAGAAGCTGGGGCTGCCCCATCCCTGGCAGTGTCCAAGACCATTTGGACAGGGCTTGGAGCACCCTGGTCCAGTGGAAGGTGTCCCTGCCCATGGCAGAGGCTGGAATGAGATGATCTTCGAGGTCACTTCCAAGCCAAACCATTTTCTGATCCCATGAATTTATATCCTGCAAAACCAGGGATCCCCAAGCTCACTGAAAGACTTCATGTTTCTGATATGGACTTGATGAGTTTTTCCGTCCCTCCTACACGTGCTCAGACAATGCTATGTTAAAGAAATTGAAATAATGTAGAAAGTCAGATTTTATGAATCTGACAGAAACACTTAGTGGCATAAAGTGTTTTGTATTTTTCTGAAGGAATCGAATCTTGACATCTTCAAAATGAGGTTTTTGACTTCTTTCTGAAAAAAGCCACTTAGAAACTGACTTCAAAAAGAAAACAAAAACAAAACAAAAGAAAGGAAAAAAGCAAGAAAAAAGTTAGAAAGCTGAAAAAAGAACTTGAATTTACTGTTTTGGGACCCTGAGGCTTGTGCTGCGTTGGTGCAAGAAGAAATGTCTTTTTCCAGCTTCATTTCAATTGACTGAAATATCAGGAGAATTTCTCATCTGACCTGACTTTGCCCTATTTTGCCCTTACCTGATTTGATTATTCAACTAAATAAACTCAGATATTTCCCTTGTTGCAGGATTTCCACTCTCTGTGCTCTTCTGCTGTAGGAATTTCAGGGATTTAGAATATTCTGAGTGTCACTGGAATGGTGTGAAACCCTTCCTCACCCAGAACATATTTGCCCAACAGGGTGAAGGGATAATCCCTCTTTGTGACCAGGATTACAAAACCTGTGTTACGCACTTGGAAAATTACAAATCCAGTGGAGGGCCCAAATTCACTGACAATTTTGACAGCAGGAAAAAAAACCAGACTTCAGGTTTTTACCTTAAATAACAGCCTTAAAATCCATCCTGTGTTTGGGCAGTGATGTCAGGGCAGTACTTGAGGAAGTCTGTGCTGATCACAGAATCCCAGAATGATCTGAGTTGGAAAGAACCTCCAAGATCATCTCATTCCACCCTCTGCCATGGGCAAGGAGTCCTTCCACTATCCCAGGCTGCTCCAAACCCCATCCAACCAGTCCTGGAACACTTCCAGGGATGGGGCAGCCACAGCCTCTCTGGGCAACCTGTGCCGGAGCCTCACCACCCTCACAGGGAAGAATTCCTTTCCAGCATCACTTCTAAATCCATCCTCTGGCAATTTAAAGCCATTCCCCTTGTCCTGTCCCTCCATCCCTTGTCCAAAGTCCCTCTCCAGCTCTCTTGGAGCCCCTTCAGGCCCTGGAAGGCCACAGTGAGGTGTTCTTGGTGGTGGCCTCAGCAGTTCTGGGTTAAAGGTTGGGTTCATTGATCTTGGAGGTCTTTTCCTACCTAAACAATTCCATGATTCTCCAATCACAGACATCAACTCTTTAGTGCAACCTGCATTCCCTGCAGTCCCAGAGTCTCTGGGGACATTCCAGGTGATGTTTCCTGGTTTTCCAGAGGAGGCAGAGGTTGGAGAGAGGGATTTACTAAATATCCAAGGGTGAAGGCAGGAAGGAAAAGTGACTGCAGACCCCTCTGTTCTGTTTAGGACCCCCACCAATATCTTGTTTTCAGAGCTCACATCACCTCACGCAGAGCATCCCCATTTCCTGGGGTGGAAAACGAGGGATAAGGCTGAACTGGAAGCAGAGGACAGGGTGGCCTTTCCCAGAAAGCAGCTCCATCACTGCTCTGTCCTTCTCCTACTCAGTTTCCTCAGAAATCACCATTTTTTCCCCCCTTATGTTCAGTAAAGGTTCCTAAATCTCCTTGCAATCAAGTAAAGGAGACTCCAATTAATTATTTCCCAAAGATCTTTGTTCCTGAGGACTGCTCTACACAGAGAGTTCCAGAAAAACAAAGCCAAACTGAACCAAGGCACGGCCGTGTCAGAAATTACTTGGGAGAATTTCAGACCTGTGTCTTCAATTTATTTCAGAATTAAGGTGACCTGAATCCAGCATGGTTCACTTCCCTTTGGCTTGATCAGAAAGGTGTGCCTGGGAATGAATTAAGCTTGGCCGAATTAGTGCCACCTTTGATCCTCATTAAGTTTGGACACCCAAGCGTTTAGGCCAGCCTAAGTCCTTCCACCCTAAAAGTCAGTGCTGAGGGATGAGGAAAGGTTGGAAATGTGCACAGAAATTGTTGGAAGAACATCCAGGATGAGATAATATTTTTTGGTAAAACTTGTCACTGACAAATTCTGCTCTGTGGCACCATGGACACTTTCCTGGGAACCCCAGAATGGTTGGATGGGGCTTGGAGAGACCTGGGATTGTGGAGGTGTCCCTGCCCATGGCAGGGTTTGGAATGAGATCATTTTGAAGTTCCCTCCCAACCCAAATTATTCCATGATTCTGTGATACTGAGAGAGCAGGCGTCTTGTCTTTCTCTTTCCCACTGATCCTTGAGTGCCTGTCCATGACAAGACCTCTCAAATATTCCCAGATTTTGCTGAGCACCAGGATATCACCTCCATCACAGTCATTCCAAATGAAATTCAAGTTAAACCTCACTTCAGCACAGACTGATGCAGCTTTGTACAATGTCTGTACCACCTCAGCAACTGGAATGGCAGAGAAATGCCATGGAAATCCAGGAAATGTTGCTTCCTCTACACCTTCTCTACATGAGTTTGGAACAGCTGCTAAATGTCTTTTCGGTTTTTTTTTGTCACATAGAATCAAGCAAGATCATGCAAAATCTACATTTTTCTTCACAATCTTCACAGGATTTTTAATTAATTTTACCTTAAATCAGGTTAGATAAAGAGGCTGAGCTCTTTCAACATCCCTGATGTTTTCTCCTAGATCAAGGCACCAAGAAGATGAAAAACAGGGGAATATCAGCTGATTTCTCATGGAACCACCTCAGGAAATCTGGGATGTTTGTCACCTGTGCCAGCAGAAATCACTGCCTGGCATCCCCTCTAGCAAAAAATTGGAGCAGTGCTGGCTAAAATCTGCAGAGTGAAATAGAAGAGGTGGGAGAAAGGGAAACAAACAGGGGGATGTCTGCCTGGTGAGATTATTTTGGATTCCTTTGACCCAGTGAACTCACGCAGAGCTGCCTCTCCAGGAACTGGACGTATTTAGTGCCTGTTTTCCAAAATCAGCATCCCATGGATGTCACAAACCTGTTTGCCACTCATTGGACCCAAGTCATCCCAAACTTTCCAATGCATTCAGGGCACAGAAGAAAAATCAATTTTTCTGCCCCTTTTGACACTGATGTGGTTTTAGGCATCCATTTTTTTCTGATTTTATGAAAGATTCTCCCCACAGTTCATTAAGGTGTTGCTTAATCTGGATTTCCTTGCAATTCTGACTATCAGGAGAAATCAAGGAATTTTGTTTTCCCTCCATGCTCAGACATTTGTCTGCAGTTTTACTTTTTGTTTGCTGAAATCTGGGTGTGATCACAGAGTCCAAAGCTGCCAATCCAGCACCTTTGCCATGGCATGAGAACAGCTTGGGGGCAAAAAATAAAAAGCAATAACAAATTGATTTAAAAATTAATAAAATAAGGAAGTCCTGAAATGCTCAGGCCCTGCCATGAAGGACTTTAATAAACATTCAGAGCTTGTTCCTTTGCTGCTGAGGCTTTACCTCTCAGAAAGTAGAAGGTGTCAATCAGGATTTTCTCTGCTGGAAGCAGGAACTCAAATCTCTATGGAAACCAGAGGGAGGTGACGGTGCCTATGGAAAGGTTTTCTGCATAGATTCCCATCTTCACAGTTTACATTTGCTGGAGATTTTATTGCCACTGTAGTTCTGGAAAAGATAAAAAAATGTTTTGTCTTCCTTGGACTGCAGATTCTGACATTGTTCCCTGTCCTTCTCCCTCCACCAGTCTCAGTCAATGAATCCTTTGGTTTAACTTATTTAGTTATTTATGCCACATTAGAAAAAAATTAAATTACTGATGGAGGTGAAAAATGAATCCAATCCAATGAATCCCTTCCACAGAGGATCCAATGAGGATCTGCAGCCTCACAGGATGGATTTGAACAGGGAGGTGCAAGCAGAGGGAGTTTTTCGGGAGTAGACAGGAACCCCACTGCACCACAACTGTCTGTGGGAGAACATGAAAAAGGAGTTTTTCAATTCAAAAAGTATCAGATCCTGACTTCATTCAGCCCTGACTTCTTGGAAACACAGCCCCAAATTTTCCTGTTAGGCAGCTGATCTCAGAACCCTCCAGCATCTCATCCTGAGCATCCCAGAAGAGCATCCTGCTCACAGTTCCTTTTCTTGCCAGAAGCCAAGCCAGGAAACAAAGCCCTCAGAGCAGCTCTGTGGGTGGGTGGTTTCCCTTTCTCTTTTGTTGCTCGGTTTCCAGCTCTTGAGCGAGGCAAAAAAGAGAAATTGTTGAGTTATTCAACATCTGAGGAGCTGAAGGGGTGAATTCACCACTAGAGAAGAATTCAGGAGTTGTTCTGTGCCTGCCATGAAGGAGCCTGGGGTTTGAAATGGAGCTTGGCTGGGCACAGGGTTGGAAGATTAGAGACAGATCTTCAAATTAAAAAGCTCCCGTGCAGTGAATGTGTGGAGGGCAGAACTGGGGCGTGCCAAGAGGGGACAGAGTGAAGGGTCAAGGGACAGACTTCACAAGCTGGGTGGATATAAAAAGCACCATGACGTGGCTGTGATGACCATGCAGTGACAATGGAGGTGACAAACCAGGAGGACCTTGGCCCTGCTCCTCGCAGAGTCATTAAATCCCTGCCAAAAACCAACAGGAGCTGCTGCCACACCTGGGGTAGGGGTTTAATAAATGTCCCTGTGGGAGACACTGGGAATGGTGTCAGCTCTGAATCCTGCTGCTCCTTGGTCCTTAAGTACCACTCACAACCTGTCCCCTGCTGTGAAGATTTCCCTGTAGCTCATCCTGTGGGAATCCACAAAATCAGAGGGTTTTGGGAAAGTTGCAAAAGGCAGGCCTCAGAGACAGCAGAACTGTGATTAGAGCTAAGCAGCAGCCATGAGATAGGTCAGCAGAAAAATTATTTAAAAAGTAGAAAAGCAAGGACAAATAGAACAATGGTCTGTGTATTAACGTTTGTCTAGAATAACTCCCTAAGCTACAGAGAAGTTTATCTAGCAAGATATCAGGAAGTCTGAAGCTTAATAATGGAGCTCTGTGCATTGTGCTTTAAGGCTTACAAGCAGGTATTGTATTTGAAATAAGCAAGCATTGTTTTAACCAAAGGTACGTGTGCTTATTGTGGTTGGATAGAACTACTGTCAATGTGCTTTTGCTTTGTGTGATTGGTCAAAAAACTTATAAAGTGAGTTGTAACATTAAGTTCTTGGTCTGCTGCCTGGGATACGAGCTGATGGCATCTTCCCATTGTCATAACCATGTAATGAGACTGATGCTGGAAAATCAAACAGCTCAAGGCAAGTTCCACAGCAGTCCTGTCCCGTTTGTGATTTGTACAGAGACCCCTGGCTGGTGATACATCCCATGCCTGGGAAGGGAAGGGGCCACCTACCCATCTGCTGTGCTACTGCCTGAAAGTGCCAGAGGTTTTCATGGAATCACAGGGCTGGAAGGGACCTTGGAGAACATCTTGCTCCAACCTTTCTGCCATGGGGCATCTTCCACTAGGCCAGGGTGCTCAAAATCACATCCAGCCTGGCCTTGGAACCTTCCAGGGATCCAGGGGCAGCCACAACTTCTCTGGGCAACCTGTGCCAGGGCCTTATCACCCTCACAGCTAAGAATTCCCAAAATCCCATCTAACCCTGCCCTCTGGCAGTGGGAAGCCATTCCCTGTGTCCTATCCCTCCATCCTTTGTCCCAAATCCCTCTCCAGCTCTCCTGGATCCCTTCAGGCCCTGGAAGGGGCTCTGAGGTCTCCCTGGAGCCTTCTCTTTTCCAGGCTGGACATTCCCAGCTCTCCCAGCCTGGTTCCAGAGCAGAGGGGCTCCAGCTCTCTGAACATCTCCGTGGCCTCCTCTGGACTTGCTCCAACAGATTTTGTTCTGGCATATTCAATGGCATTGCAGAGGGAATTCCAGGAAACTCCATTTCCCTTGGGGGAATGATTTTGTCCCCCTGCTTCGTAGGAACATTATTTATGGCACACTGCAACTCACAGATCATGTCCTAAACTATTTTTAAAACTCTTTAAGTGGAGGACACCTGACATTTTCTCAGCTTAGCTCATTTTTACCACTGGCTGGAGAGAGCAAGACAGCCCCTTCCTGCTTGCAGAAGCCTTTTCAGTGCTGGAAGTTTCAGAATATGGGAAATTTGGGTGTAAAAATTGGTGTTGAGTTTCTCCACACTCCTTTCTGTGGCTGACACTCTCAGATACAGGAGATTAATTTTGGCTCATTCCCTGTTCACTGATTAGATTGTCCATGGGACCGTGTTCTAAACATGATCCAACATGTTTTCTTCATGTTGATGTTATTAATACACCAAAAATACTTTCTGCACCAAGGAGTTTCTCCTTGCACACCCCTTTTTTTCACTAATCTGTCCTCCCCCTCATCAGTTTTATTTCTCACCCAGTAACTCCCTGTTTTAAACTTTATAAATGTCTCAACTCCACCTGGACCTGTCCTGTGTCTCCTGAGCAGGTGCTTGCCCAGACAGAGCAGCTGCCACGGGTTTGCATTTTGCTGATGGAACATCTGAGATCACCATCCATGATTTTGGAAGGTATTTGTCTATACCCTACAATTAAATCTCTCTGTTGTCTCAATTTACACCCTTTTGGGACCTCAGAGATTGAGCTATTCCCTTTTGAAATCTGAATTTCACTGAGACAATTCCATCACTGCAAGGACCATCCCTGAAGACAAATTCCCCAGCTTCCACCTGCATCTATCAATTTCCTGAGAATATTCCTCTGTCCATGCCTTTGCTGGGACTCTTTTCTGAGTGCCAAAACTGAATTTTTTTAAAGTGACACATTTTTGAACTGCAACACAGAGAGATTTCTGCTGGGGGTGAGCTCAGATCTGTGCTCAGGGAATTATCTGTACCCTGGGACGTGTGAAAAAATGCAGGAGCCAAGTTGTCCCTCAGGCAGGACACTACTGAGAGTGCAAGGGACATGAATGGCTGGGGGAGCCAAATGAGATCCCAGCGCTTCCATGGCTGCTGTTGCTACGGAGACGCTTCCTTGGCATCTGCATAATGAGCACTCCCCTACCATTAACTCCGGGAGAAATGAGGCTCCCAGATACCCGGTGATGAGGAGACAGAAAGACAGAGCCGGAATTTTAAGAGGGAAAACACCCTCGGAGGCTTCAGCAACCAAACAAATCCAGTGCTCTTCAGACATGCGTGGGATTGAGCAGGGGTTTCCACACTGGTTCTCTGTGATGGAGCCTCTGAGCCAAATGCAGAGTGAGGATGGTGAAGAGGGATCTGAACCACCTTTATTTTTTCTCTGCATGCAGCAAATATATAGGTCAGGAGATGAGACTCTCTGCATTTGGGTGGAGTTTGGCTTTTCTACTCTTCCCAGCAAGAATTCTCTGCTGTGAGCTACTTGGGGGGCTAAGAAAGAGGAAGCATAAGATTATCAAACAGTTTGGGATGGAAGAGACACTAAAGCTCATTCACCTCCCCTGCAAAGGGGCACTTTCCACTAGACCAGGTTGCTCAGAGGCCCATCCAACCTGGCACTGATAGGAAATGTTTCCACAAATTTATCCAGAACATTACACGCATCAAGAGAAAGATCCACACTGTGTGAAATGGGCTTTGAATCCAGGCCCTGTCCCTTCATCCCTCCAAAGAAGAGGTAATTCCACATGTGCCAAAGGTGTTGGTCTGGCTCAGGACTTCAGGAGATGTAGGACAGGAATGGCTGGAGGAGATGGAGCAACTTGACTGCTGAGAATTTAGAAATTCAGACCTGGAATTGGCCCTCAAGGTGTTTTCAGACCTTGGAGAACCCATTTCTGCCAGATGTTTCTATTGTACTTGTGGGGTGCCCCGTGGCAGGAAGGAATGATGAATTTGACTCCATCTTCTCAGAAGGCTAATTTATTATTTTAAGATACTATATTATATTAAAGAATGCTATCCTAAACTATACTAAAGAATACAGAAAGGATACTTACAGAAGGCTAAAAAGGTAATAATGAAAACCCATGACTCCTTCCAGAGCTTTGACACAGCTTGACCCTGATTGGCCAATAAGACACAACAATTCTGACTTGTTGTTTCACATGAAACCAACGAAACAATCACCTGTGGGTAAACTATCTCCAAACACATTCCAAAGGAGCAAAACGCAGGAGAAGCAAATCAGATAATTATTGTTTTCCTTTTTCTCTGAGGTTTCTCAGCTTTCCAGGAGCAACATCCTGGGTGCAGGGATTTTTCCAGAAAATATGACTGCCACATATTTCCAAGAGGGTCCCAGCCCTGGTGTCCTTTGGGTTGTCTTTTCCTGCTCTCTTGAGGTTCCTGGCCTTTGGGCCAGCTCCAGAAACTTCTGGAAAAGCAGCTATCATGGTTGACAGTCTGTTCTGTAGATTTTTTCCACTTGTCTGGAGTGACACTCTGAGCATTTTAAAACACCTCTAATAAGTGAGCCCAAAGCTGCCCTTGGAAGAGAGAATTTTGAACTCCCTGGTATCTGTGTTTATCTTTTCCTTGGTTTGGGGTTTTTCAAGGGAAAACAAGGCATTGTTCTTCAGCTCCACTCTGCCTTAGCTTCCAGTTTTATTCAGACATCCACTCCTTCACCTCTAATTATCTGCAATAGTGGCATAATTTGCATTGTGCCCTTTTCCTGAATTGACACAGTAAAAGCATTTTCTCATTATTTCCCCGACTTTATTCCCTATCATTAAAGCTGCCAGGATGACTCAGTTCTAGACAAGGATTTTTGTCTGAGAACCTCAGGTTTCCTGTCAGTCCCTGAACCTTTCAGCTGCCTGTTTGGCATGATTAAAGATGCTGCTTTGTTGACCTGTTAATCACACACTTTTCCCAGTGTAGGACTGCTGGGATGCTTTTCAAACTGGGAAAATGGTGCTGAGAAGTCTCTGGCTGGTTATTAACTGCTCACAGTGATGCTTCCAGAGCTCTTTGTGTTCCAATCACAGGAACCCAGGCTGGCACTTCCAACCCTCCCACCCTCAACCTGCTCATCTCCAAGACACAAAATCATGGAATGGTTTGGGTTGAGAGGGATCCTCAAGATTCTCTCATTCCATGCCCTGCCCAAGCTTTCCACTGTCCCAGGGTGCTCCAAGCCCTGTCCAGCTTGGCCTTGGACACTTCCAGGGATGGGGCAGCCACAGTTTCTCTGGGAAACCTGTGCCAGGGCCTCACACGCTCACAGCCAAGAATTCCTTCCCAATATCCCATCTATCCCTGCCCTCTGGCAGTGGGAAGCCATTCCCTGTGCCCTGTCCCTCCATCCCTTGTCCCAGGTCCCTCTGCAGCTCTCCTGGAGCCCCTTCAGGCCCTGGAAGGGGCTCTGAGGTCTCCCTGGAGCCTTCTCTTGTCCAGGTGAACATTCCCAGCTCTCCCAGCCTGGCTCCACAGGAGAGTGGATGTTTTCCTTGCCACACAACCCCAGCCCAGGTGTGGCTGCAGCATTACAAACACTTATTTCTGGCAGGGATTAAGAATTGTCTGGGATAATCTAAAACTCTTTCCCCCATCCCTTTAAAACAAACCAGCTCAACTCTCCTGCTTGGAGTTTTACAGACTCCTAATAAAACCTTCCTGAACATCATCCCAGGCTGGAGCTTCCTGTTCTGTCTCCAAGGTTTTCTTTGCTGCAGGGGCTTTTATCTTGTCTGCTCCTTTGAAACTCCCCATCTGCTGCCTGTTCCCAGCTCGCTCTCAGCCTCACATCTGTGAAGCTTGAATACTTTCCCTCACATCTCCTGCCTGTTTACTGCAGTATTAAAAAGAAAAAAAAAAGAAAAAAAAAAAAGAAAAAAAGGCAAAAAAAAAAAAAAATATTAATGACCTCATGGAAAGACAGATTAGCTCTCCACAATCTGTATCAGCACCATGGCTGAGCCCTTCCAGATCTCTTTTTTCCTTCTTTTGTGTGTGTGTTGCCTTTTTCTGCTTTTCTTAGATGGCTCCAGAGGTCCATCATTATATTCTGAAACTCTCCCTTCTCCTGGGACAGATGGAGCTTATCAAAATGATAAAGGGGAAAAGAGGCAGCATTAGTTCAGCTCTGCTAATGGAAAAGCATCTCTGGATGTAATTGGGAATGGGAATGTGGAAAAGGGGCAGCAGGAGAGGGAAGGGGTAAAGATACCAGGATTCTCCTTCAGGGGGGAAAAGAGACCTTGCCATAGTCATAAAAATTCTAAACATGGTCTTTGTCCCCTCAGAGCCACTCACCAAAAAGGACAAAGCCAAAACCAGGCAGGGAGAGCCCCATGGACGGCCTCAAGTTGAACATTCCCAGCAAAAAGCCTCAGAGCAGCAACAACAGCTGATAATTGATGTCATCTGACAGCCTTGGCCACCACCAGGCCGAGATCCAGACCCAGCATCTCCGTTTTGTCTCCTAGCTCTGCCTTCTTCTCCATTGGGCAGGAGAAAGAGCAGCGAGGGAGCAGATGGAGCTCCAGAGGGAGCAGGCACAAGGACACATATGGGACACTGCAGCAGGAGCTGAGGGAACAGCCTGAAGGGCTTCCCTCAGGAATCCCTTTGTTCCCTGGGTCTCCATTTCCTCCCCTGGCCTGGTCTGCATGGGTTCTGTGGGGTGAAGAGGTTCCTTTCATTGCTCAGCTCCTGATCCTACAGAGCCTCAGTTCTGTTCTGGGCCATGGGATGGTCCTGGAACATCAAGAGCAGCTGATCCTGTCCAGAAGTGGGAGGAACTTCTTCCCAATATCCCATCTAACCCTGCTCTCTGACGCTTTAAAGCCATTCCCCTTTGTCCTGTCCCTCCATCCCTTGTCCAAAGTCCTTCTCCAGCTCTCTTGAAACCCCTTTAGGCACTGGAAGGGGCTCCAAGGTCTCCCTGGACCTTTCTCTTCTCCAGGCTGGCCATCCCCAGCTTTCTCAAGCATTTCTCACAGGAGAGGTGTTCCAGGCCTCAAATAATTCCCATGGTCCTCTGGAATCACTCCAGTGTTGGCAGCCCATGAGCTCACAGAAACCAGAGCTCAGTCTGCAATAGAGCACAGGTTTAGATTGCAAACTGGGAGGAATTCTTCCCTGTGAGGGTGGGGAGAGCCTGGAATGGAATTCCCAGCTGTGGCTGCCCCATCCCTGGAAGTGTCCAAGCCCAGGTTGGATGGGGCTTGGAGCAACCCAGGATAGAGAAAGTGTCCCTGTCCATGGCAGGGGTGGGATCAGAAGATCTTTAAGGTCCCTTCCAACCCAAACAATTCCATGTTTCCCTTGGTTTTAAGGTGACTTTAATGGAGAAGACAAGAAAGTTAGGAAGAATGTCCTATATATTCTCCTTTTCTTATTCATCCGCTCTGGAGAAAAATAAAAATTGCAGCACAAATGTACCTGGTTCTGCCTGCAGATCTGGATTAAATCAGGATGCAGTTTATAGATAGCAAAACCTTGTTCAGCAGCCAGGTCCAGCATGGTTAAAATGACACCAAAAGGATCCTGTTTTGCAAATGGAATTTCAATCCCAAGCTGGAAAAAAGAAGGCCATGGGAGCTCTGAAATCAAGCAGCAAACAGAGGGTGCAAATTCATCTGCTATAATCCAGAATATTATTTTTGGCTGAATCCTAAATGAAAATTGAGTCTCGCTGGTGATTTCTGAGTGCTACTCTGAGTTTTATGTAATTTTTTGTATTTATTCTCTGCCTCCTCCTTTCAGGAAGGCCATCCACAGAGCAGAGTGAAAAGGCACTTAACCTCGAATCCGAATGTTTTTGAGACAGTTGATATCCCCACTTATTTTGATTTTTGCAAATTGCAAAAAAAAACGAAAAAAAAAAAAAGAAAAATCTGCTAAAGGGTAAGGTTTGTATTCAAGGAGAGAAAAGAGTGGGAATCTGACCCTGGAGTTTTCTACTGCATGTTTTTCTTGAGAAGGAAGAACAGTCAACGTGTAAATGCATTAATGAGATAAATAAGGACAGGAATTGTACAGGCTGTTCCAGGCAGGAGAGAGACATTCTCGAGGAGAGAAAAATACATTTTGTGCTAATAATTTGTGTGTCAGTATCCAGCACAGAGTTCCAGCTGGGATCTTGTACATAGGGAGGGATAGGGATTACTTGGAGAAGGAAAGTTAGTTAAAAAAAAAAAGAGAAAGAAAAATTAATACTGACAACAACAATATTTTATTATAGCCACCTTAAAATTTTCATATGTCAGAAGAAAAAAATAATTAAACAATGTTCGCTCTGTTTCCAACCTGAATTTTAGATTTTTCCTCCCTAAAAAACGGTTTGATTGTTTTTCTCTGCCATGTAAACTCCATCATTTTTGGCCATTTTAAACCACTGAGTTTTCCAGAAATCCAGCTCTAAAACTGGATTTGATTTTAGATTTGGCGATTTGGTCATTGTCACTAGCACTTCACATAATATTTTTCACTCCAGCACTTCACATAATATTTTTCACTCCAAAGTGAATAATAAGCATGAGCTCAGCTGGCAGTTTCACAAAAGAGCTCCTGAACTCAGGTTTTCCCAGAAAAATGCTCTGTGCTGATTCCAGAGAATCAGGTGTTACCACCTTCCTGACTGGTAAATGCAGGACAACCCAACATCCTGATTATTTTAAATGGCATTTGACACCTGAATCAGCTGCTGTTCTCCACTGAGAATAATAATATTTATGAAAATAAACAGCCAAAGCTCACCTGTACCCTATAATTCAATAAAGGTAAATTCCTACCCTGAATAAGGGCTAAATCAGGATGTTGGCATAATGTGAAAAATCCCATACAAACAACAAACAACACCAAAAAAAACCCCAAACCAAAATCCCAAGCACAAAAACCAAAGTAAGGTGGTTTTGGCTTTCATTTTAGAAACAAAGAGTGGATTTGTTTCATCTGCACCAATAGGGGTCTTGCTGAAGTGCAGGGTCAGTTTGAAGAGATTCATCCAAAAGTCTTTTACAGATCATGGGCTCCATACATGAACTGGTTTTATCCAGGTCCAGGACAGTGAAAAGCTGGAAAAGACTTTCCAACTTCATAACAGCCTCTCCTAACTTCTGCAAATTGTGGCCTGACCTACTTCATGAGACAGGTTATTAAATTCTCCCAGCAGTTCCTATATCCACCCAACAGCCACAGCTTCTGCAATAATTCTCTTTTGAAATACTCCCTTTTCAGAAGGATCCAGCTGATAGAAAAGGGAATCTATTCCCATGGTTATTTATTCTAATAACCCAAGTTTGTACTGTATTTTTAGTTTGATAATATTTATGCTTGGCTTCCAGGCCCTGGATTTGGATCTGGCTTCATGCAACAGAAGAAAAATCACCCAAACCATTGAGCTGTTTTAGATCCCTCTGCTCCTCATGGATTTTATTCAAGTTATAGGTTCACAGAATCATTTAGGTTGGAAAAGACCTCTAAGATCATTGAGTCCAACCACTAAGCCATGTCCCCAAGTGCCACATCTCCCAGTCTTCTAAATCCCTCTGAGGGTGGGGATTCTACACTTCCCTGGGCAGTGTTTTGGTTTGAAAAGACAAGTGTCTGCTAAGGAAGGCAGGAGCCTCTCTTGAAATGGAAAATGTAAACCCCCTCCCTCCAAATTATTGTAATTTTGAAATTAAGAGGCTCTCAGGCAAAGATATGGGAGTAGGAGTAACAGTTCTTTACTGGGAAAATTAAAAATACAAATGCAATAGTAATAAAACCAACAAAAAACACTGACAGAGTCAGAACAGGAGCTGACACCCTGTGGGTCAGGGTGGTGGCACAGTCCCATTCCATGGTGGCTCAGCCCTCCTGCAGTGCCAGCTGTGGCTCTGTTGGAGCAGGGATCCTGGAGAAGGGTGGAGTTTTCCTCTGAAGGTCCAGGGGTGGTGTAGATGGGCCTGGTCTTCCTCTGGGAATGCAGTGGAGAAGAAAGCTGCTCCTCAGGGAATCCAGTGGGAAAAGGCTGCTGTGGTGTTCCAAGTGTCAGATTATATCCAGGTAGGAATGCTTGGCTCCTCCTCCTGGGTGGAGCATCTCCCAATGGGATGATGGAATTTTATCAGCCATGCAGTGACACTCACCGGCCCATGAACAGAAGATATCTCCCCAAAGGCAGGATTGGTTGTAGAAGAGATAAAGAAAACTGCCCGAGTAATAGAAGATAACTGCCCCACCTTGAACAGATGGGAAATAGAACACCCCCCAAACCATATCTTACAACCCAGGACAGGCAGCCTCTTCCAGTGTTTGACAAATCTCTTGTTGAAGAAATTTTTCCTAACATCCCACCTAAATCTCCCTGGCATAACTTGAGGCCATTTCCTCTTATTCATTTTAGCATTAAATGATATATAACTGTCCCATGTCCCAGCACCACCTTGGAGTGGAAAGGGACCTTCCTTATATCCAATCTAAAATTATTCCCTGACAATTTGAAGTCTTTCCTCTTTGTCACTCCAGGCTCCTGTGAATAAATCTCTCCATCTTCCTTATAGGCTCTGTTCAGGTACTGGAAGGCCACAATTAGGTCATCCCAAAGCCTTGTCTTCTTCAGGCTGCACAATCCCCATCCTCTCATTTTTTCCTCACAGCAGAGCTGGTCCATCCCTCTGGTCCCTTTGGCAGCAGTTTATGCCTCCAGTTTCTAATGGGATAATGCAGGTGGGATGTCACTCCTGAGCTGGATCCCTCCCTCACTAAATGGGATGTGAAGGAGCCTCTCCTGGATGCTCCACACCCCAAGCCCTGCAGAGCCTGACACCACTTGAACTTTGCTTTTTAATTGCTTTGTGTGATCTCTGTGAGCTCGGGTGTGCTCAGCTGAATCCTGGCTCTTCCCCAGAGCTGCTCTCCTTCTTGCCAGCCCTGCCACCTCTCATTAACACCTTCCCAAAGGTAATCCAGGCAGGCACAGCCATCCCAGTGCAGCCCAACACGGGTCATTTCCATGGAGCAGCAGGATTCATTAGGAATGAGCGCTGGAGAAATCCGCAGCGGGCAGACGACAGAGGAGTAAATGGGGAGAGACTTCAGAGCACACCTCATGCATCTCTAATGGGTTTGCTTGCCAAAAGGAATGACAGCTTTGATGGAATCGTGCTTTATTTTTTTTTTCCCCGTTGGAACAGTGAGTCCCAGACTCTGAGCACAGCACAGCTCCTTCCACGGGCTCTGAAACGGAGATGAAAGCAAATTGTTAATCAATTGTGGGTTAGCACCGGGTTCTGATGTTCCTCTGGACTTTCCAGACTGAAAGTTTGTCTTTTAAAGAGGCAGCAAGAAACAGGAGCTGACTCTTCACTCTACTCTGCTCATGAGAGCCCACCTGGAGCACTGTGTTCCAGTTCTGGGATCACCATCAGAAGGATTTGGAGATCCTGGAATGAGTCCAGAGGAGGCCACAGAGATTCTCCAGAACCTGGAGCCCCTCTGGTCTGGATCCAGGCTGGGAGAGCTGGGAATGTCCAGCCTGGAGATAAGAAGGCTCCAGGGAGAGCTTAGAGCCCCTCCCAGTGCCTAAAGGGGTTCCAGGAGAGCTGGACAGGGAATTTAGGAAAGGGTCTGGAGTGCCAGGAGAAAGACAAATAATTTTGAACTGATGGAAGGTAGGTTTAGATGAGATATTAGGAAAAAATCCTTCCCTGGGAGAGGAATAGTGGATTTGTCTTTACAAATAAGCTGTGGGTCTGCTGGTAGATAAAACTAGCACTGGGAGATAAAAGAAACAATGGGAAGGATTCCAATGATTGATGAATGGAAAAATATATTTGCTTTTACTAATGAACTTTAGGTTTGCTGATAAATGAAATTAGACATTGAAAGATGAAAGAAACAATGGGGAATAAAAATGCCTAAATTCAATAAGAATTAAAAATTAAAAGGAGGGATATACATTAGAGGGAAATCTTCGGTATCAGGCATATTGGGAAGTCTGTACCTCTAAGTACCTCAGCCAATGGGGAAAGAGAGAAGGAAAATGTGGCCAAGAAATTAGGATTAAATGGGAGGCTGTGTCCTCCAAAAAATTTGAGAGATCCCAGGGGAATGCCCCATGGCCTCTCCCTTTATTTGAATAAAGTAAAAGGACTCTTCTGTCTCCTTTTTGGACATAAACCTCTGATGTTTGTAGGATTAATTTTTGTAACACCTGTGAGGGTGGTGAAGCCCTGGCATGGCTTTTCCAGAGAAGCTGTGGCTGCTCCATCCCTGGAAGTGTCCAAGGCCAGATTGAATAGGGCTTGGAACAACCTGGGGTAGTGCAAGGTTTCCCACAGCAGGAGCTGGAATGAGATGATCTTGAAGGCCTCTCCCATTCCAAACCATTCCATGATCCTGTGATTCTGACAGGGAGCTGGTAGAAGTTCTTGTCTTTCCAGTTGTAGCCAAGCTTGAGTCCAAAGTTCCTGTGTTGCTTTTTAAAAGTCATAAAGAAAGAGTAAATTATATGTTTCTAAACTTTAAGAGTTTCTGTGGATAATTCTATATTCCTTAAACCTTCACACTGGAAAGTTTCAAGGAAACCTCTCCTGCTCTGGAGAGCAAAGGATCCAGAACTAACCAGGCTAATGAGGCCAAGCCAATAAACATGGAGAAATGTGAAATTCTTAATCTATAATTCATTGGGGTCCCACTGCATCCTTGGGCAAAGATGTGTCCCCAGCTGGGATTTCCTTGCACTATTTTAGATCCTTCTGGGATTGTTTGCTGGGCAATTGGGCTCTGGGTTGCAGGGATACAGGAGTTGGAGGGTTTGTAGCCTTTTTTTAGCCCGAGGCTGGGGTAGAGGATTTGTTCTTAGGCAGCTAATGACTGCCTGGGACTATTTTAAAGCGTCCCTGTGGCCAGAAAAGGGACCCATTTACCAACAGCTCTGAAAGGGTTGCACTAGGCAGGAACTACCCAAGCAATTAACGCCACTGCTTCACATTAAAATGAACCTCTTGAATGCAATTAAAGGGTTCCTCAACCCCTCAGGCAAGGCCAAGGGGCTGCCCGGGTGTCAGCTGCACTCAATGCCCACACCAAGCCCTGTTTAAGTCTCCAGCAGGCATTTTGCAACTCTCTCTCCCAGCCATCCTGCCCAAACCCGGGATTTTGCTTGTTACTCCTGATTTTCCTATTCAGAAGACAATTCTCCGTTTTTGTTTTGAAGGACACCATGCCTAAATTCCTGACCTCCATGATATTCTTCTGCCTCCAGCTGCATTGTTGACTCACCAGCATGTCAGGATCTCACAGCTTTTTAGATATCTGAGGCTGAGGGACACCCACTCTTGCACTATTTGCTGTTTTTTTTAGTGCTAGCACAGTGAGATGGACTCTAGGAAATGACAATTTCTGTCTTCAGGTTTGGACAGAGCTAAAATCTCCTTTTGGGTCTGCACCAGGTGGCTACACAGAGGAACAGGGCATCCTTTTTTCGTGTTTGAGTTGTCTGACTTTGAAATATGTCTTGGGAAGAAAAGAGGCAGCCTTGGATGAATGTAACTACTTGGGAATAGGGAGAAAAACAGTGATTTACAGCAAATGCTGTCATCCCTGAGTTCAGCACCTGTGAATGATGAATTTGTGATTCAGCCCCGATCCATGTACAAAAAGGTGTTGTAGGACTCTATTGCTCACCTGGACCTCTTGACAGGGGACAAACCCAGGCATTTCCAAACATGATTCATCTCTCTGCATTAACTGGTTGCTTTAGGATGAGAGGAATTACCCTCTGGAAGAGCAAAGGAAGCTCAGGGTGGCTGTCACAGATGGCTCCGTTTGAAGAATCCCATTCCATGTGTACAGAGGCACAACAGGGTCAGCCAGAGCTAAAAATCTGTAATAATACCCACAATATCTGCTGTAAAATCTGTAATAATATCCACAATATCTGCTGTAAAATCTGTAATAATATCTACAATAATAAAGGGAGCTGCTTCTGGGTGCAAGCTGTGCCTTGGCTTCTCTGGGAGCTAAACTGATTTCTCAGTCCTTTGGCTGCTCCAGTTTGGATTCCCACTGTTTATCTCCAAAGCAGCCTTCATGGAAAGCCTGGGAGAAGATGAAAGGTGATCTGCACACAAAATTATAGAATCACAGACTATCCTGAGTTTGGAGGGATCCACAAGGACCATCGAGGCCATCTCCTGGCCCTGCCCAGGACATCCCCAGGAATCCCACCCTGTGGCTGAGTGCTGTCCAAATGCTTTTTGGGCTCTGTCAGGCTTGGTGCTGTGACCACTTCCCTGGGGAACCTGTTCCAGTGACCAACCACGCTCTGGGTGAAGAATTTTTCCCTGGTATCCAAGCTAAACCTCCTCTGACACAACGTCAGCTTGTTGTTGACCTGTTCAGCTGAGTCCTGCACTGCTCACCAGAGAGAAGAGATCTGTGCCTGCCTCTCCTTCATGAGGAAGCTGCAGACACCAAAGGTTTCACTTCAGCCTCCTCTTCCTCAGCTGAACAAACCAAGTGGCCTCAGCAGCTCCTCCTGTGGCTTCCCCTCCAGACCCTTCACCATCCTCATGGCCCTCCCTTGGTCGCTCTCAGGTTCCTTAATATTCCTTAAATTCATATACCTAAACAATTCATGTTTAGAGCCTGCCGTGAGGAAGTTCTTCAGGGCTTTGCAAGACTTCTCCAGGCCAGGGGGACACCACCAAACTCTCACTCCAAGGGTTCTTATCCACAGCAGACATCATGTTTGTGGATTTAAGGATCTTACAACAAACAGGACGCACTGCTCACTGCTGCCAAGAACCCAAGTCCATTAGGAGTGGGTCTCTTTTCCCCCTTGGTTTTAGATGATTAAGAGCTTTTTGATGACTCTGCCCTGAGTGTTTGCACTGACTCAGTGGGGTGGATCTGTCTGTGGGGCCTCACCTGCAGGACATCAGTGTGAAGAGCATCCCTGGACCAGCATTTGTGCCAAGGCTGTACCAGCAACAGGTATGGCCAGGTGCCACCGTGTGAGCACAACTATTCCTCCACAGGAGGTGGAAACGTGGACATTTCTTGTATTATATAATCCTGGAATGGTTTGGGTTGGAAGGGACCTGTAATATCATCTCATTCCAAACTCCTGCCATGGGCAGGGACACTTTTAATTACACCAGGTTGCTCCAAGCCCCATCCAGCCTGGCCTTGGACACTTCCAGGGATGGGGCATGTGAAAAACGCCAATCACTTGTTTTTAAATTTTTAAAAGTTTAATAGTAATAAAATGGTTATAAAAATAGTAATACAACTAGAGCAATAATAATTTGGACAATTTGGATTAGGACAATATGAGACAATAGAGACAAAGAGTTATGGATGCCCAGGTGCCTTTTTCTGGGCAGCATGAGCCTGAAAAAGGACACACGTTAACAGAGGATTAACCCTTAAAAACCAATAGCCTGTTGCATATTCATACATCTCATTCATGATGCATAAATTCCATTCAAACAAAGGATTCTATCTGGTCATCTGGTCATCTTCAACTTCTTCCTCCTAATCCTAACAGCGTCTCCAATCCTGAGTGAGGCAGGAAGAAATTTGTTTCTCCTGATAATGGAGCAATAAGTTCTCTGTCTCTGAAAGATTCAGGTGTCCTGTGGCTGCTATCTCGCTGAGAGTCCTTTCTTTAAAAAAAAAGTATCCTACATAGCATAGTTTCTATTTTAACATTTTGTTATAAGCTAAAACTATATTTAACACAGTACTTAAGAGAATTAATACAGCATTACTTTCTAACACAACACATATAATATTAATTTTAATATTTGTGAAAAACCAAGTCATAAAATACACATTTTTCACAGGGCAGCCACAGTTTTTTTTTTGAAACCTGTGCCAGGGCCTTGCCACCCTCCCAGGAAAGAATTTCTTCCCAATATCCCATCTAACCCTACCCTTCTCCAGCCTAAAGCCAGTAATCCTTTCTTCCCATATGATCTTGCTCCTTGAACTGAGCCAACCCCCTCTCTTTTGCTTCCTGGTGCCTTTGAAGACTTGAGCTTCTGTTTATTTACAGTCAGCCGTTCTGTTTAACTGCAGCACTGCCATTTCCTCTCCGCTGTGCTCTGGGATTCCTTTCCCGGCGTGGAACAATCCATTCTTTCCCTCTGTTATTCCCTGCGCCAAGTTATTTCCCTTTAGCCCTCCCTCTACCCAGCACCCCCACGGTGATTCTTTCACCGGAGATCAGCCCCACTCGCTCGGCCTGGTGGATCTGCGGCCTGGACTTTATTTAATGAACCTCTCCGAAGCTGTTATCAGCGCTCCCGACGCTCTGCTCATGGATATTCATGAGCCAAGCCACTGCTCAGGAGCTATAAGGGAAGGCGACAGTGCCAGTCAGCAGCAGCTGCTGCCGAGACGGATCCCAGCCTTCAGCTATAATTACACCCGGAGATGTGTTGTCAGAACAGCCCTCACTCACAGATCAGGGCATTCCTGATATTTCAGGCATGAACAGGGCATTCACTTATTGCCAGCAACAATATTTCAGGCTTGATATTGCTCCCCTCACAAAAGCAACGCTGCCTGTTGCATGCTAAACCTCACAGCAGGAACACAGTGAAAATATAAAGAGTGCAGCCAGGGGTGGGGCAGCTGCCTGCAGTGAAATGGAGTGATAAGAATTGACTGAGCACTGCTGGGCTCACTTAGTCATCAATAAATGCTGTCTCCCTACACCCGCAAATGATAAGATCTGAAAACAAATGTAAGCAATATTGATTTTTTTTTTTTTTTTTTTTTTTATTTGTTAAGCCTGGAGGATTCACAGCAAGGCCTAAATCCCAGCCCTTGGTGCCTCAGGAAATTGTTATTAATCCCTGGGAAATGGCAATCTAGGGAAGGACATGGATATGCTACGTCAGCTGCTTTGAGTGTCACAGGATAAAGACCAGCTATCCAACTGGAAATCAGCTTTGGATTCAAGGGACGGATGGCAGATCTTGCATTTCTGGACTAAGACCTGAAGAGCTTCACCTCTACTCTGTCATCCTCAACCAAACCACTTGTTGCACTCCAGCTTGGTTTGTTAATTCATTTTTTGTGAGAGAAGGAGCAGGAGCTTCCCCCTCTTTTTTCAGATTAAGGGCTTGGAGCACCGTGGTCTGATGGAAGGTGTTCCTGCCCACAGCAGGGGGGTGGAATTCAGTGATAATCAAGGGCCCTTCCAACCCAAATGAGATGATCTTGAAGGCCCTTTCTAGCCCAAACCACTCTGTGATGTTATGATTAAATGAAAAATCCAGAAACACCAAGCTTGTGGCTGCCTTTGGCATGGGACACCTCCCTGTCCTGCCAGCTCTCCTGCTCCAGTGATGGGTTGTTACCTCTGGCATGACAATCAGGGGAATTTTGGGCCTCCAAAAACCTCCTCTATCTTCTGTAACTGGATTTTTGATTCAGGTGTTTGTTGTTGACCTGATTCTTTACCCAATGGGCAGTTGGGAACTGGAATGGGCTCCACAGGGAAGTGGTCACATCATTTGGACAACGCCCTCAGTCACATGAGTGATTTTTGGGGTGTCCCGTGCAGGGCCAGGAGTTGGAATTGCCTTTCCAGCTCAGGATATTCTGATTCTAATCAAACAAACTCCTTAAACACCCTCCTATCCAAAATATGTGTATGAGAAGCATTTTGGCTTCAGTAAAAAATGTCTTGTAATGAAACAGGGGTTTAAAATCTGGAAATGCTCATCAGGAAAGCACTGGAAAACTTGGATTCTCTTCCCTGCACCTTGAGAACTGGACTAAGTTTGCTGTGGAGTGCCTGCCTGTGCTGGCTGAGTAAAGATCCTACAGAAAGTGGTCTGAGAATGGTCTTAAATATAAATTGAATTGGATTCTGTCAGGGACTATTGGATCAGTAGGTGCGGACCCGCAAAGCTGAGTACACAGGAGCAGAATTCACAGCATGGAGAAAGGCCCCGAGGTCAGACTCATTCTGAATTCACTGCTTTAACCCAGGTTTGATCATGGACAGAGATAAACCTCCCATCTCTGAGTGATTTACACCCCCCTGCAAAGGACTGAGCCTAAAGTGTTGTTCCCAGCAAGGACTGGGAATGAGTCACCGCAGCGAGTGAAAGGAATGAGGTAATGCCTGCTTTGACCACAGGCCATCGGGCTTTGGATGTCACAGCCAGATTGTGACACTTCTCTGAGTCAGACCCAGGGATGAAGCAAAATAGAAGAGTTTAAACCCTTTTCGAGGTGTTACAATAAATTGAACCCAAAACCAGCTGTGCCAGCAACTCAGCACTGCCTTGGATGGCACAGCCCTACTACTGATTGCAATGATGAAGAGGCAAAGGGGGCCATGTGATATTTCAGGTTTCTTGTCTTGGAGTTTTGCTCTTTTATGGGTTCTTTCTCTTTTTTTTTTTTTTAATGAGGATGCATTTCTGTATCATCATGTCAGTCTGGTCCAGAACGATTTAATTTTGAATTTTCTCGTAAACAAGCAGAGTCAAGACTTTCACACAAAGCTGTCTGCCCTCGCTTCAGCAGTTCAGTACCACCCTGGATCTCCTTTTGCTGCTAAAGGTCTGATCTGTATTTCATTCAAGATTTACCCACTGTCAGATGGAAATGTCCTTGGTCTCACCAAGTCCTCCAGCTTTGCCTCACTCTGAGTGACAGAGATGGTGGGAGAAGGTTCCATGCCACAGATAGGACACAGGGATTTTGTGGATGATTAAAAAAAAATAGATTTATTGCTAATGAAGTGTGGATAGTGCCAATGTGGTTCCTAATTTATCAGTCTGTCATATAATTACAATGGATTATTTTATAATCAGGTTGTGGTCACATCTTGAGTGCTGTATCCAGTTTTGGGCCATTCACTTCAAGAAATACATTTAGGGGCTGGAGCATGTCCAGAGGAGGGAACAGAGCTGGGGAAGGGTCTGGAACACCAGGAGCAGCTGAGGGAGCTGGGAAAGGGGCTCAGCTTGGAGAAAAGGAGGCTCAGGAGGGACCTTCTGGCTCTGCACAACTCCTGGATGGGAGAGTGCAGCTGAAGGGGTTGGCAACTTCTCCCAGGCTCAAACTACACCAGGGGAGGCTCAGGTCAGACATCAGGAGGAATCTCTTCATGGAAAGGATCATCAAACATTGGAATTGACAGCTCAGACAGGTGGTGGAGTCACCATCTCTGGAGGTGTTTAGGGAAAAGCTGGACAGGGCACCCAGTGCTAAGGTGGGAACCGATGATCTCAGATTTTCTTCCAACCCAATCAATTCCATGATTCTGTGCTACATTTCTGATGTGCCCAGAGGCAAAAGAATGACACTCAAACCATGTCCCATGGCTGCCATGATGCTGAGGGCAGGTTCTGTCTCCCACAGGCTTTTCCTGGCTTGCGCCCATTCAAACCTTTTCTCCTCCTGCACCAGCAAAAGATGCAGCCTGTGAATCATCCCCCAGCCCTGGTTTGTTTCCCCCAGTATTTACGGCCCCTTCTTGTCTTTACAGCCCTCCCTCAGAGTATCTCTGATTATGGAATAGCTGCTGATGATTCTTTTTCCCTGAGAAATAATTCAAGCCCAGAGGGGTCTCTTGGCACCCAGCAGAAAACATTGCTGCCAAAAAAGCAAATCTAAATGCAAATTTAGACCCATTTCAGGTTTCTCCCTGCTGGCAGATGCAGTCAGATCTCACTTCCCTTCTTCTCTCCATTATAAAATCATGGGTATTTCCTAGACATCTCCAATGAGAGCCTGGGAAGAGGGAATGGGGTAAGATCTTCCCCATCACAGTTTTGTTTATTAACAAACTATGTTTATTTCTTGCTGGCAGGTAGAATGCTCAGCTGGGAACTTGGGACAAGGGGGAATGGCCTTAAGCTGAAAGAAAGTAGATTTAAATTGGATATTAGCAAGAAATTTTTCTCTGTGAGGGTGGTGAGGCCCTGGCACAGACAAGTTTTTGACATCCCATACCTGGAAGTGTTCAAGGCCAGGCTGGGGGACCTGGAACAACCTGAGATGGTGGAAGATGTCCCTACCCAGGGGGTATGAGGTCCCTTCCAACCCAAAACATTCCCCGATTTTATGATTTTCTGAACCTTTATGGCTTCTATGACTTTTCCTACCTTAGTCCTGGCCTTGCTGCAAATCCTCCTTTGCCTTCCTCCTTTGCTTGGCATTGCACTCGGTCTTTGCTCCCTGTGGTGGCACTGATGGGAAGAAGGAATGAGCTCTGTATTTTGGCCTCAACTTTTCCTGGAAAGAAGGCAAACCAGTGAGTTTCCATTCCGTGCTGAGGTCCAGACTTGCCTTTCTTTTCTGCATCAGCTTTAACCTGGTGCAGAGTCTAAGTCTTTAGACTTTGCTTAACAGCAGGAGGTTTATTCTCCATGGCTGAAGAATCATGAAGACCTGAGATTAGGACAAGCTTTTTTGATCATGAAAAGTCTTGGAGAATGGATAATTTTTCTCTCTGTGACTTTCCAAGAATTTTGGGAAGGCCAAAGTATCCTTTTCCCCCTTTCCTCCTTTGAAGTGATGGCCTTATTTATTCTCATGTATCTTGACAGGAAACAGGCACTAATGAGTTCAAGAACAAGGTAAAAAGTAATAGGTATATGCCTAAAAAGCCAAGTAAGCAGAATTTAGGTATTTATATTCAAGAATATTTTATAAGAGTCTTGCTTGAATTATCTATGAGCTTGAAATATCTTAGTACTGAGGTTTTGGTGTCTGCAGTTCATTGTTCACCTAATTCTGAGCTAATGAGAAGTGAAAGCACCACCCACATTAGATGAGAGCCAGAAGAAATGGTCTTGTGCTGATGAATTTGAGTTTTGTGAAGTATTTGAGCTTTCAAGGGGTGGCACAGAGGAACAGCAGTGCCTGCACAGTGATATCTCCTGTGACCAGCTGATAAAAGATGTAAACACCTTATTTTTCACAGATGTTGAACTTTTCAGAGGGAAGAAAAATCTTTTCCAGGCTCAGCTCTAGAGGCAGAGAGTTCAAAACAGCAAACTTTAGTCACAGACTGGAATGCTGGTTTTGTTTATCTTGGTTGCAAAAGACAAAAAAAAAATTTTTAAAAGTCAGTTCTGAGTGAAAGGTTTCTTTTCCCTCTTGCGGCATTAAAAAATCATAACCTAACTCAGCTAATACACACAGCAACCAAAATAGCTCTGTAAAATGAGTAAATAAAAAGGAGGGTTTCAAATGAGTCAGAGACATGAGTTCAGCAGTTTGGGAACAGATTATCCCAGTGCCCTGGTGCCAAGCCAGAAACCTTGGGAAGAGGTCTCTGCCTCTCTGCCCTGGGATTTGTTGGGGTGTCTGGCCCACACCAGTCTGCTGGCAACTCTTCCCTTTCTCATTTTCCATGCATTTTCCTGGGCACTGCCCAGGGACATCCATGCACAAGAGGTTGGAGGGTTTGTGTGATGGTTTGTGGCAGGAATTAATTGGAATTGTGCCTTCAGCAGGGAGCTGGGAGGACTTGGGAGCTGGCAGGTGCAGGTGGATAATGTGGGAGCTTGGCCTTGGGTGAGATCACCCCAAGATCCTGAGATCTTCAATAAAAACCATCCTGAGAAACTCAGCATTATTGACAATGAACATTTGCCAACATCCCAGAAAACCAAAAGAGTCCCAGGAAACCAAAAGTGTCCCAGGAAACCTCATGAGAAGCACGAGCAGGTTGAGGGAGGTGATTCTGCCCCTCTACTCTGCTCCTGTGAGACCTGCCTGGAGCACTGTGACAGCTCTGGGGTCCCCAGGACATGGATGTGGAGCTGCTGGAGTGAGTGCAGGGGATGCCACCAAGTTGATGTCAGGGCTGGAGCCCCTCTCAAAAACACAACACAAACAATATACCAGGATTCAGGGTTTTTTGTTTTGTTTTTGGTTTTTTTTTGTTTTTTTTTTTGTTTTTTTGTTTTTTTTTTTTTTGTTTGTTTGGTTTTTTTTGTTTTTTTTTTTGTTTTTTGTTTTTTGTTTTTTGCTTTTTTTCCAGTTAGGCTGTAGAAAATGGATAAAGATGTAGAAGAAATGAAAAAAATCACCAGTGCTACCACCTGGCTCTGCTGAATGGTGCAACAGGACAAGAGGCAATGGGAAGAAACTGGAATGAAGGAAGTTCCACCTGAATGAGAGGAAGAACTTTGCTGGGATGTGACCATGCAAGGGAACAGGCTGCCCAGAGGGGGTGTGGAGTCTCCTTCCCTGGGGATAGTCAAAATCTACAATCCTAAAGATTGTGGACACAATCCTGGGTTACCTGCTCTGGGGGATTCCCTGCCTGAGCAGTGAGGTTCACCTGGATGATCTTTGTGTCCCTTCCAAGCCCAACCATTCTGGCATTCTGGGATTCACATGCAGCTGAAGCATGGCACAATGGGCAGATCTAAGGCTCCTGGAGAATATTTTCCTTCCTGAGGTTTAACAGTGGTGCCCAGGGCTGACAGCAAACGCTTGGGATATTGTTCCTGCCAATTTGACAATCCCAAGTTATCACTTCCACATGTTTACTTCCTGGCTCTGCTGTGGAGCCAGACTGGGAGAGCTGGGAGTGTTCAGCCTGGAGAAAAGAAAGTTCCAGGGGGAGCTTAGAGCCCCTTCCAGTGCCTAAAGGGGCTCCAGGAGAGCTGGATAAGGGCTTGGGACAAGGGACTGGAGAGACAGGACAAGAGACAATGGCTTTAAGCTGAAAGTAAGAAGGGTTAGATGGGATATTGGGAAGGAATTCTTGGCTGTGAGGGTGGTGAGGCCCTGGCACAGGTTTCCCAGAGAAGCTGTGGCTGCCCCATCCCTGAAAGTGTTCAAGGCCAGGTTGGACAAGGCTTGGAGCAATCTGGGACAATGGAAGGTGTCCCTGCCCATGGAGGAGGTTGGAACAAGGTGATCTTGAAGGTCCCTTCCAACTCAAACTATTCCATGATTCTCTGAAAACATTCTGCAATTTCTACCCGCATTTCTTAGTTCTTTTAAGTAGACATTTAAGAAATGCTTGGTGTTTATCAGTCCATAATATAGAGGTGTATGAACACAAACACACAAACACAGAAAGAAATATTTCTGTAAGGGGAATAATCCCAAAACAAAATCTTCCCTACAGGAAGGAGCATCTCTTGGGTGAATAGCAGGGATTAATCTTTTCTATTGTTTCTCTCTCAATTTTCAGACCATAATTTTATCATTTGTTGGGCTGGCCTGGCAAAGCAAAGCTCTCAGTAAATGATATTGCCATTAACACAATTGCCATGTCACATCTCACTGCCATCCCTGTGATATCCAGGGTGTGCATTCCCAAGGGAATGCACAAACCTGGTGCAAGACCCCTGAGATGGGATGAGAGGTCGTGAGCCTCAGCAGAAGCGAGGAAGATGAGGGGAAACACCTTGTAAGACAGACAGTGATGGAGAAGAGATTCTGTGAATGGAAAATTTCAGGAAAAGCTTGGGCTAAAAACTGGGGTGGGAAGCAGTGACCACCTCTGAAGGGCAAGGGTATCCCATCACATTTTGGGCTGGCTTCAAAACAAAACCCAAGCTTTGCAGAGAAATCAGGAGTTGGCCTTTGAGACACTGACTTAATTTATGCAGCTGAAGCAGCACTTCTGGTTCCTTCCTTGCCTTTTTTCTGGGATTTACATGTTGGAAAGATAAAGAAAAATAAACTCTGTTTACAAATGAACCACAGGGCAGTTTTGACCATTAAAGGTGTGAAAAACTGGACTGTGATTCTGCACCACTGCAAAGCAGAGAATGTTGTAGTGAGAGCAGAATTTCCATGTTTACACAACCTGGGAGTTTATTGGGAATATCACAAACCAGTCTACTCTCCTTCACTCAGGCAAAGTGGTGCAACATGAAATCCATGAAGGCAGGAAAAGAATACCTGCAAGGACTGTCAGAGCTAAAGAAGAGTTTCTTTTAATAGAAAAGACTGGAAGAGCTTGGCTGGAGCTGGAAGCTGAGTAGGAGTGGGCCTGGTCTGCAGACTCTGCCTCCAGACAAGCAGCAGGAAGGAGGAAGAATTATTTTAGCTGCAGGATGAAGCTGGCACCAGGACAGAGAGCTAAAAACTCATCTCAAACGAATGTTGGCTGGAAAGTAAAATATTTCTAAGCATGAAAGGCAAAGAAGGTTTTGGAACAGCCTTCCAAACGCCCACCAGGTTTGGGATAGGTTTGAGATCCACGTGTGAGAAGGACTACGGAAAAATCATGGAGCTCAAGGAGCAGAAATCTCTATCGAGTCATACATCAGTTCTGAGAAACACATCCTGGCAAATAAAACTAAAAGAGGAGAGGTTTGGATTGGATATTAGGATGAAATTCCTCCCTGTGAGGGTGCTGAGGCCCTGGCACAGGTTGCCCAGAGAAGCTGTGGCTGCTCCATTCCTAGAAGTGCTCATGGCCAGGCTTGGAGCAGCCTGGTCTGGTGAAAGTTGTCCCTGTTCATGGCAGAGGGTTTGAACTGGATGATCTTGAAGTTTCCTTTCAATCCAAACTAATCAAGTATCTAATTCAAATCGTGCTGTAAATACCCTGGAGGAATCCTCAAGGATTTGGGAATTCTCTCTTGTATCATTCCTGCTCTCTGGTCTTGTTCCACAAGGACATGAATCCTTCCCCAGAGCTGCCTCCATTTCCATGTGTGGAAAATTAAGAATTTTCCATTGAAAAAATGTCCCGAAGATATGAAAATAAAAACAAGGTTTACTTCAAATATATGAACATTCACTCAAAGAGTGGTTGAGCATTGGAACAGATTCCCAAGGGAAGGAGTGGAGTCACCATCCCTGGAAGTGTTAAAAAAATGAGCAGATGTGACATTTGTGGGTATGGTTCAGTGAATATGGTGGTACTGGATGGAAGGCTGGACTTGATGATCTTGGAGGTCTTTTCCAACCTTCATGGTTCTATAATTTAGAGGCTACATTTTCCCCACTCACAACTTTAATTAATGTTTACAGGAGATAAATATCCCAACAGTGTTTCCACCTTATTTGATTAGGGATTTAATAATGCTGCTTTTTTTTTTTTTAATTTAATGTAATCTAAATTGCATTTACAATATTGAAGGATGCTATTAACTGTGGCAGCCATAAAAAACCTTTTATTTGTGTAAGGTCTGGGTAAACATTTTCGTGGTGCTCAGGAGCACTGCGGGTTTGTCTCTTTGGGGAACATCCAAATAAGTCTCAGCACAACCTCTAATGTCACCAGAAAACTTAAATTCTGTGAACTGAACAGTTTTAAAGTTTTCCAAGGAAGATATCAGTAAAAGTGGTTCTCGTTTAATTTCACTGCAGGCTAGAGGATGTCCCCAGGAACAAAATTCCAGTCTGGGGAAGCTGGAGATGGGTCATTCTTTGGTAAATTGGCTTTCCAACCATGGTGGTTATAGGAAGAAAAGAAGTCCTTTGCAAACACAAAATCTTGGAATTATTTAGGTTAGAAGTGACCTTAAAGATCACCTCATTCCATGCCCTTCCATTATCCCTGGTTACTGCAAGCCCAATCCAACCTGGGGCCGCCACAGCCTCTCTGGGCAACCTGTGCCAGGGCCTCAGCACCCTCACAGCCAAGAATTCCTTCCTAATATCTAATCTAAACCCACCCTTTGAGCTTCAAAACCATTGTCCCTTTTCCTGTCACTCCATCCCTCATCCCAAGTTCCTCTCCAGCCCTCCTGGAGCTCTGAAGCCTCCCTGGAACTTTCCCTTCTCCAGGCTGAACAGTCCCAAATCTCTCAGTGGATCTGCAAGGGTTTGGTTGGTTAAGACAACTCAAAAGCTGAAAAAGTAAAATCTGGATTATTAAAAGGAGGAAAAAGAGTCACTCTCCGTGTGATGAACCTGAGTAATTTGGTTGTCATTGTCTCCTGCGCAAAGATTCCATCCACCACTGTTACTCAAAAATGTGTTTGTGGGGAGATAAAAATTTACATTCCTGTATCTATTTGTTATTTACTGAGGGGAAAAAAATCCCAGTTATGGATGGGGTTTTTTCACTGCCCGGCGTTTGGTGCTCATCATCATGAAATAGGGGAAGGAGGAAGGCAAAGGGAGGCTTTGCCTGCTCTATTTCAGGTTTTCACTTGGGGCTGGATGAATAAGTAAATAAAATATCGAGTGTGAGGAGCCTTTTGTTCTCATACAGCCTGCAGGAAGTCACACAATATTCCCTACTTGCAAACAAGGAGTAACAACTTGATTAAACTCCCTAAAAAATCGTGTTTGCTTTTGCACACTACCGAGGAAAAGGGATCTTAGCTATGACTCCAAACAAACTGTAAGAAATAATAACTTTTCAGTGACAGAAAAGGCCTTTTTACATCCAGGTTTTCATGCAAAGAATTTGTTTTTGTCAGAAGACTTCAAGTTTTAATTAAAACCAGGAAAGCCTTAGAATTGGATATGAAAGATTTTGAAGATAAAGAATTTTCATGCTTTAAAGGTGAGCAGTTTTTATTTTTTAGCAGATTTATCAAAAAAACCATTTTGTTTTTCCAACATCTGAAGATATTCTGGGTGAAAAATGTAAAGTGTTGTGGAAGGAGGGTTTTTTGATGGAAAGCCAGGAATCATATTTAAGAAATACTAAAGAAGGATTGAGTTCTTTCCAAATAAGAATAATTCAGCTTTTATTTTTTTCCCCCTTTTAATTCTGAATCCTTTTGACATGAGGAAACCTACAGAAGTATAAACTGGATTTACATATTCCTTCTTTTGTGTGTTTTCAAAAATGAAATCTGGCTGACAAGCATTAAAAGTGACAAATTAGTAAAGAAAATAAACCAATGTTCTTTCCACCCTCTATAAATAAATCCCTGGGATATGGAACAGAAATCTGTGAAATCATTTGCTGTAAATGTAAGTTCAGGGCAGTGAACATAAAGGAAAATTTAGATATCATCCAGCATATGCGCAAAGAGAGATCTCCATGGTAAAATATCCATGCTAAGCAAAACCAGCCTGAACTGGAATTCACCTTTAGTGTGGTGACAGCCCAACAAATGTTAAAATGCAGCAGAAACAGAAACAAAATTAATCCCCAGGACAAAAGATTTTCCCAAATCCTCTTCTCTTACAGATTAAAATATTAATTATGTCATGAGAAGCATGACAGCAATGATTAATGTTTCGATAAGGAATGTGCTCTGACAGCCAAATCATGATCCCCCATCCCTGGAAGTGTCCAAGGCGAGTTTGGATGAAGCTTGGATCACCCTGGAAGATGTCCCTGCCTGTGGCAGAGGCATGGAACAAGGTGATCTTGCAGGTCCCTTCCAACCCAAACCATTCTATGATTTTCCCATGTATCAATTGCTAATTCCACCAAATTTATGGAAGGGAGTTGAGTTCAGAGCTCCATGCTTTTCCAGGAGCACCACGATGCACAAAACCCAAGAGTTGGCTCTTCCATGTGTGGTACAAGTGAGGACCTCCATTGAAACACTGGTGCTGCTACCCAGGGAACTGTTCATCCCACTGGAGTGGGGAATTTGGGGAGAATTTCTGCATGGAAAGGGTGGTCAAGCACTGGAAGGGGCTGCCCAGGGGGGTGCTTGAGTCCCCATCCCTGGAGGTGTCCAAGGAATGTCTGGATGTGGCACTCAGAGCTCTGGGCTGGTGACAAGGATTGGTCACATTGCACTTGATGATCTCGGAGGTCTTTCCCAGCCTCAGTTGTTCTGGGATTCTCTGGATTGGGCTCATGATGGTCACAGAATCAAAGTTTCCTGGAGCCAGCTCCAAGAAAAACTCATGGATTTGATTGAGACAGAGCCCACAGGACAAGCAAGACCATGTGGAAAACAGCCTGTCATGTTTTTGTATGAAAATAGCAAACTAAGTAAAAATTTTATTTCTTTACATTATCAGTAGAAAAGAAAAAGTTGTGAAGAAAAATATACTAAAAATTTATTTTATTCTTACCACTTTTCTTTTAGTTACTATTAATACAATTTTCTTTATACCTTTTTAAAATTTTAAACCTACTTTACCTTTCTCCTAATCCTATCTCACAACAAGAAGTAAATACATAAGTAATTAACCAGCACTGAAGCCCACCACACTGATCACCAAATTAATTTAAAAAATCTCAAAATTAAAAAAAATCTTAAATTAACAAACCAAAACCACTACACAGCCAAAGGTTTTATTTTTCTCACTAAACTTTTTGGTGCTGACACTTTTTCTAGATGAAATATAAAACTTTGAGGGACTTGGTAGAAGGCTGAAAAATGTCAAGTGATGGTTTGGGATTGGAGTGAAGGGGAAGGAGGGGATATTTGGGTTGTTCATTAAAAAAAGACAAATCCCCTGAAAGGAGACATTTCTCATGGAAATATCACTCCTTTGAAACCAGACAAAAAAAGCTTTTTTGTCTGGGACAGAGATTGAGATCAGTCTGAAAGTGGGATTGAACTGTGAATCCAAGACCTGCCTGAGCCACTGGAGGTTCACTGACTCACCTGGCACCCAGGAGAAATCCCATAATTTCTGGATAGGGCTCTGAGCAGCCTGATTTAGTGGAATTGGATGATTTTTAAGGTCCTTTCCAACCCTTCTATAATTCTAGAATTCCCCATTTCTACATTATGTTTATCACATGAGTCTCTGGTTGAGAGGAGCTGCATTTTCTCTCTTTCCCATGTGTCCAGAGTGGAGTTTACCCGACTTTGATGGCAAAAACACACAAAATAAAGGGCATTATCCTCTTTTTTCTTCTTATCCCAGGAAAGACCCATTTTCCAGATGGTTACAATATCATTCCAGAATTTTCTCCATACCCCACTAAGCTCTGAAAATGCAAAGGATCTTCAGGAAAGCTGCCCTGGTGCACCTGTGTGGGATGAAAAGGCAGAGGAAAAAGGTATTTAAAAATTACAGCAGAAGTTCTGGGGGATGGGAGGCCTTGAAAGGACAAGAATGGATTCCTCTTCTCAGTCCTAATTAGGATTTGAGAAATCTCTGTGGGTTAATGAAGAGCAGACGTGTTGAAATGTCACTTATGTACATGGCAATTTAAGAGCCTCCCTTTCTGGAGAGAGTCATTATGGGATATTAATGGCCAGTGTCTCAAAATCACAACGGAAAATGAATCCTTGCCTTGAAACTGAAGAGGGAGGAGGAGTTTTCTGGATGCATTAAAAATGTGTTTAATACCTAACAGGACAAAAAGAAAAAAATTAAGGAAGAAACAGCTGGAAGAAAGCAAATAATTGACAATAAGCACAGTCAACCCAGGAATCACCAGAGCACCTGCTTGACCAGGAAAATACTTTTCTCTAATGCATTTTTTCTAATAACATTTGGCCCTTTTCTTTTCAAAGATCAGTTAATTGAACTTAAACCTAAATTTAGTTCGTTTTCACCCTTTGATTGCCTCCTTCCATGTCCTGAAAATGCAGCTTTGTTTTCTGCAAGGGCTCCCTTCCAGGTGCTGTGTTCAATACTCTGAAATGCTCTGGGCTAATCAGAATCACTGGTTTGGGTCGTGTTTTCAGTTTGATCTGGGTTATTTTATCTGTTCCTTAGACAGCAAAAAACCTTTCCTGTGAGGGTGGTGAGGCCCTGGCACAGGTTGTCCAGAGAACTTCCATCCCTGGAAGTGTCCAAGGCCAGCTTGGAAGGGACATGGATCAACATGGGACAGTGGAAGGTGTCCCTGCCCATAGCAGGGGGGTGGAGTTTGATGATCTTTAAGGTCCATTTCAACCCAAGGTTTTTTGTGATTCTACAATATCTGGAAAATTAGAGGCAAGTAGAGGCAACTAAAACAAATTGTCAAGTTGCCAAACAACAATCATTTTGTGTTTCTCATTTTCTTAAAATCTGGCAGCTGGGGAAGCAACATTCCCTCTATATCGTCCTCAAAGATTTAAGAATAAACTCTTTTGTGGTTTAGGGTTCTTTTTTTAATAAAGAGTGAAAAAAAAAATCATTCAGGGACTGTAATTCCTTGTACACTGAGTTGATTCCAAAGAACAATTTAACATGAACTCCTCAGTTTGGATGCTCCTCTGTTCGTATCCTTCTGTTCCACTTTGGACTCTGCTGGGGGATATCTGTGCGAACATTTCTTGCACCATGGCAATTTCCTGCTCTGGGAATTCCTTGAAATGACTTAGAATGGTGTAATATTGCTAAGCCCATTGCTCTCATCCCATAAAACAGGAGACACCTGCAAGCAGGTGGAATTCCCTGTTTACTGTAGTGTTTATTAGCTGGCACCATTCATATGGTGTCTATATTTAATTCAGCCCATTCTGCTTTGATTCATTGGCATAAAATAAAGATCATAAAGCATCAAGGCTCTAAGAGAAATAGAGAACTTCATTTTCTGCAAAAAGTCACCCTCATGTGTGGATTTTTGGGTGCACCGGGTACTGTGAAAGCATCAAAATGATGTAGAGTTGGTAAACCAAGATATTTTGGGGTGCAACAGTTATCATGGTCATGTTTGAAGAAGCTGAGCAGGCAGCCAAAAGTGTCACTCAGTGACAGCACCCCAGCAGGGCCTATGACACACAAAGAAGGGGAAACAGAATTGGGATCACTAAAAATAGAGCTCTCCTGCCATAAATGCCAGATTTATTTCCTTTGTAGGAAGGACAGAGCAAGGCTCTGAAGGTGCCATCCCTCTTGATCTTCTGCGCAAAGCAACTGGGGGATATTTTTGCTTGGTTTGATGTTTGCTTTGAGTAAAAATAAACCGGAATAGGAACATTGCTGCTTGTTTTGACGTTAGGTATGGTTAGAGAGATACAGAAAGATGAGAGCACAAGAAACAGCTCCTTCTTTGGGCATCTTAAATCCTGTTATCTCTTGTGGGAATTGTTCTTGGAAATGGTCTTTGGTTGAAAAAATAAAGTGGTTTGGCTTCAAAAAAAAGCCCGCATTGAGGCCAATTTCCACAGAACATGGTAGATGAGGCCAAGGCACAGGTAGCCCAGAGAAGTTGTGGATGTCCCATCCCTGGAAGTGTCCAAGGTCAAGGTGGATGGGGTTTGGAGCAACCTGAATGTTGGAGAAAGTGCCGAAAGATGTCCCAGCCCACAGCAGGGTGTTGCAACGCAATGATCTTTAAGGTCCCTTCCAACATGAATAAATTCTCTGTTCTTAGCACTTCTCAAGGCTCTTTTTCAATTCTCACAGCCCTGACACAAGCTCTGACTTTTGCTTTTTTGCTGAGTTTTTTTGACCATGGGATACTGAGGATTCAGGGGAGGCTTCTCCAAGCCAGCAGATTCTCCAAGAGGCAGATTCCCAAAATAAAGAGACACAGCTCAGTCACCTCCAGGCTGTTGGGCTCAACTGGTCTTGGAGAGTTTGAAGTCCCCTGCCCAGGCAGATGCTGCTTTTTAAAGATTTCCATTTGGAGATTTAAAATGTGTGAGAAGCTGAGAAGAAAAAATCAGTGTTTAGAACCAGAAATCAGCAAAAATAGTGTTTAGAACTTTCAAAAATCTTAGTGTGGGAAGAAGAGAAAAAGGAGGAGAGGAAGAGAGAGGGAGGGAGGGAGGGAAGGAAGGGAGGAAGGGAGGAAGGGAGGAAGGGAGGAAGGAAGGAAGGAAGGAAGGAAGGAAGGAAGGAAGGAAGGAAGGAAGGAAGGAAGGAAGGAAGGAAGGAAGGAAGGAAGGAAGGAAGGAAGGAAGGAAGGAAGGAAGGAAGGAAGGAAGGAAGGTGGGTGGATGAAATCTAAGTCTGCCTCTGAAATACATCAGGAACCAAAGCAATTTCTCCAGTGAATCATTATTTTTGTGTGAGATCAAAGGGCAGATTTCACCTCCTGGTGTCTCGCAGGGGCAGGAGCATGGAACAGCTGAGCCCCTACTGCAACACAAAAGAAACTAAAATAAGAAAAAAGCAAAGCTCACAAAATCTACCAATTAAGAGTGAACACAAATGTACCAAGTTATTCAAATGGTGGGGATCCATGGGGATATTTATATAAATAAACTCACCAACACTTTTTTTCTTGAGCAAACAGGTTTAATGGAAGGTGGCCCTGGGGCTGTAATGAGAAGATTTTTCAGGTTCCTTCCTATTTAAACTGTTCCATGAACTTTCAGGATGTCTATCACCACTATCCCTGAAAGTTTTTCCATCTATTCCTCAGTCTTCCCCACTCCCTAATTCTAAGCATTATTACTGGGATACAAAAATTGGGTTCTTATCCTGCCACTTATTAAAAGCCTTAAGCAGTTCCTGTTTTGCCCCCTGGCTCACAGTTAGAAACAACAGATTTGATACATCTGGTTTAAATAGGAATAAACAGAAATTACTCATTCTGATAATATCTTAGAGGATGAGATTCCAGCTGAGCATGGAACTGGTGACAAGATGTCCAGAAGGGTTTGGAGAGGCCCTGCAGTGCCAAGGTGATGGTTCCCTGTAGTCAGAGAGACTTTTGAAGTGGAATTTCCCAAATTTTGAATTAAAGTGAGCACAAAAAAGTCCTCATTGAGTTGTCTTCGTTTCTCTAAAGGTTTGCATTGCTGAACTCCAGCTTGATGAATGTGTTGTTTAAAGAAAGGTCTTTGGATCTGCTGGAGAAAATGAGAAAAAAATCAAATTGGATTTGAAAACAAAGATGTTCTTTGATCATTGTCTTATAAATCAGATCAATTTCTCCCATCATTAACTTCCAGTATTTTCTGTATTGCAACAAAACTGAATTTTTGGGATCCCTAGGAAAAAGCCTCATCTCTTCCATATTTCATGAGGCTTTCTCACACATTTGCTGTGAGTTTCCTCATTTCTGCTTATTCTTAACTTCCCCACCTGGCCAGGTCCCCCCTGTTTTATCTCTGTCTCCAATGCACAGTTGGAAGTGGAAAGTTCCCTTGTCAGAGAGTACAGCAGAAAATTACTCAAACAAATTGCTTTTCTCCCAACTTCTCTGCCCAAAACTTCCTAAGAAACATAAACACTGTGGAAAAAAAGGAACACAAGAATTGCACTTTCACACCAGGGAATCATAACCTTTTTTAACATAACTCCAACTATTTTTCAAGTACCATTTTTGCTGTTGTTTTTGTGGTGTTGCTGCAGTAGATTTTGGGTTCTAGACACATAAAAATGAGCATAACTTTTAAACACAAAATAAGCATAACTTTTTAATAACTATTCATTTACTGGTTTATATTTTGACTGATTCACTGTCAAGCAGAGTTTTGGGTCATTCCTCTTCTCCACTGATGGGTTTCTTCCATGTTTTTGCAGAATACTTCATGCTTGACATACCACAGGTTGGTCAACGCTGATTGTCCAAACATCCAGACTTTCGAACTATCTATTATTACATCCATAACCTGTGCATTACCCTCAGTATAAGTTATGTTCCTACAAGGACTTCCAAAAAGAGACCAGAGACTTGTCTTTATCTCAGGATAAAGATTTCCTATCAAAGCAAATATGGTTTTAGTCGTGCATTGCATAGAACAGCATTAGTGGGCAGAGATTTTCTCTTCTAACCTTTGCCTGGCAGCATGTAAAATAATAT
This sequence comes from Agelaius tricolor, assembly GCF_023055355.1. Lineage (NCBI taxonomy): Eukaryota > Metazoa > Chordata > Aves > Passeriformes > Icteridae > Agelaius > Agelaius tricolor. The sequence continues at coordinate 94,234,803 of NW_027269262.1, read as the reverse complement.
TTGTTTTCCTTATTTGAAGAGGAAAATGAACTTGCTCACCTTTCTGTGAGTTAATAAAGAGAGTAAAACAATGGCACCATGAGTATCTGAGTTAATGAAGTTTATTTCCCTTCAGACTTGTGTCTTGCTGATTTTGAATCTTGTGGAAATATAACCCTTGAGAACCTTTGAGATCTCTGCTCTTTTGCCAGAGGGTTTTTGATTCAGATGAATTAAAAAACTGCAAGGAAAACATACAGAAAAGGCAACAGCCACACACACAGGACAGCCAGGTCATCACATCTAAATCCAGCTCAAAAATACTTTGGGATAGATCAGACCCTCAGGAATGGGCTGGAAGAGCATCCCTGCGGCAGAAAACAACCTCCTGTTCTGCCTGTCTGTCTCCCACCAGGATCTCTGGGCTGTGGTTTGCAGTCCTTGAGAGGGGAATGTGGGAATATGAGACTGGAAGGATTTGGGTCCAGATCCAACCACTTCTGTCTTGATGTCCTCACCCATGTGCCAGCTGGAGACCCGCCAGTACAGACAGCAATGACTTCAGAATTCACAGGATCACCAAATCATGGAATGTCCTGAGTTGGAAGGGGCCCACAATGAATATTGACTCCAGCTTTTGGTCCTGCACAGGACAACTCCAAGAGTCACCACGTTCCTGAGGACATTGTCCAAGATTTACGTGGGGCTGTCCGAGATCTTCATAAAAAGGGCCTCTCCACTGGGTCATTCCACCCTTTTAAATTCAGTTCTTCCAGCCCTTGGTGTCAACAATCCATCCAAATGATTCTGGTTTAGAATGTTTAACATTTGAGCTGTGGTAGGATCCAGACCCAGAGCAAAATCCCACAGCAGTTCAGGACTGAAGGAACAGATTGTTCCTGCTCAGAGAAGTTTGCAAACAGCGTGAAGAGACTCAGACAAGCAGAGACTCCAAACCCAGGGATCTCAGCACACCATCAATTCCAGCTTCCCACAGGCATTGCCCACAATGACCATTAAGTTCCCTCACTGAAATTCAAAGAACTGGATGTGTGGTCCAAACCAATTCCCAAGATTAGCTGCTCCATCAGCTTCCTGAGGAACTCCCTGTCCTGAGTTCCATTTCTGTCCTTGAAGACAGGGATGGAATCTGCCTCCTTCTGCTCCTGGGAACTTCCAAGGTCCCCATGGCCTTTCAAAGATAAGTGAGAGTGACTTTGCAATGACATCAGATCCCATGGATCCATCCTGTCCTCATCCATGCATTCCATAAGTCTGTTTTGTCTTGGTGTTCCCTGACTGGATCCTCCTTCCCTGAGGCTAAATCTTCCTTGCTCTGGTCCAGGAAACTGAGATTTCTGAAGGCTGATTTTACCAGCAAAGACTTAAATGAGGAGTACTTGGGCAATTTCCATGTTCTTTGCCACCAGAATTCCCACCCTGCTGAGCAGCAGCCCCACATTTTTCTCACTCTTCCTTTTGCTGCTGATATTCCTGCAGAAAACTTGCTGCCCTCCATGTCCCTCACCAGATTTAATTCCAGATGGGCTTTGATTCCCCCCTCCAGTTGTATCCATCAACTCCCTTTTATTGATTTTTTTTTTTCTGCAGATGGAATTACATGGAGATCTACAACACAGGGAGCACAATCCCAGCTCCAGAGCCCATATTTGTTGGTCCATCTCACCAGGATTTTTGCAGCTTTGCCAGCTTTCACCACATATGGAGTCTTTTTTCCATGGGAAAACATGGAAGTGTTTTGTCCAAATAAAGGCAGGGAAATGTCACTGCATGGGGTTTGGAGGCAGACTTGGTTTTGATGCATCCCACAAAACAGTCACAGAAAAAAGGGAAAGACACACGGTAAGGGCTGGAATTGATTTTTTTACTATGGGATGGAATGCCAGGAGTGGTTTCTTCTGTGTGAATGTTCATGTAAAAACCTGCTGGGGTTTCTGCCAGCTCATATGGAAGAAGAAAGATGCCTGTGCCACTCTACATCCCAAAATTGGGAGTCTCAGGAAGAGGAAAGGTTGGGAAGTTGAAAGGGCAGAATATTTCCTTTGGTTTTCTTTTCAAATGTCTTGTTAAAAAGAAGCTCTGATTCTTATTTTTTTTCTTTTTTCATGGGGAGAGATTTCTGTAGCAGGACTGCAAGGCTCAGTCAGAGACTTGGGCTCTTTGTGGGGCTTCTCAGAGTCCACCTGATGGGTTATTCCTGGAAATCACATTCCCTTCAGCAGTGACATCACTGACAGGAGAGTGCCTTCCTCTTTTCTCTGTAATAATCTTCATTTCAGAATCAGTGACCTTTACTCTTTCCAAAATTCAGCTCCCCAACACCATGAGGAGGCAAAAGGGTTTTTCCTTTGCCTCTCCCATTTCCACAGGTTGTAAATGTTCTGTTTTCTCTAGATATCATTGCCCAGTATAACTTTTGTCAAGGACCATTAACACCTCAAGTTTTGGAAACCACTGAATTTAAGATTTTTGAATGCTGATTTTATGTTACTCATATTTTTTTTTTTTTCAGTTCTTATATTTCTCCTGGTTATCTCCAGTTTTTCATCGGATCCTGGAGACAGGAAGCTGTTCCCAGAACACCCAGGATGCCAACTCCTCTGTTTTAAAGTATCCAGACCATGGATAACAGGCTTGAAAGCCATAATAACATCAATGATACAAGGTACATATATAAAATTCCACTGCACACATCCAGGCACTTTCAACTCGGAGAGATTTCCCAGAGGAGAACTCAGTTTCTCCTGCTCTGATTTATTCTGATGCGTTATTCCTTTCCATCTCCATTCATCAAGGCCTGAATGGGATAACAGCCTTAATAGATGCTAATTAGCAATATAAACCATCCACTATGCAGTAATAGCAAACTCAGACTGAAAAAAGCCCTGTCAAAATAATGGTTGGGCTCGATGATTGAAAGGGGGAAAATGCAGTTGGATTCTTAATACTGGAGTGCAACTGAGAAAGAAAAGAGAAATTACTGCTTTTCCCATGTAGATTATAAGCAATTAAGAAAGTCATGGAATAAACCCTGCGACTGGAACCCCTTTGACTTTCCTGTGTCAGCTCCTCCCTGTGCATCAGGGTGCTGCAGGAGCTGAAACACAATTTTTGTGTGTTTATTATCAGCTCTGGTTTGATTTTGTGCTCAAGCAGGGAAGAACAGCCCCAACTAGCACAGATTTCCTGCTGGAAAGAGGAGACACATTCTGGATTCAGCTCAGAGCCTTCCTTTCAGTGGGTGCAGATGTTTTGCTTTCGATTGGAGGATTGGTATGTGCTAATTGGGCAAAGAACAGTAATTAGTCAGGGTGTGTGGGAGGTGATTTGTCTGGATACCACCACAGAGCCTCCCATAAGGCCCCAAGGCTGGAACAGCCCTTGGGAACTCCCTGTAATTGCCTGGACAATTGGTTCACTGTAAACACATGAAATTTGGGGTGTCTTCCTCCCTCTCCCCAAATCCTTTCTGCTCAAACATGGAACCGTTACAGTCCATTTGGAAAACAGGCAATTTCCAGGAAAAAAGGAGGATCACTTCTGGCCATGCTAAAAGATTACATCACATCATAGGATGGGATTGCAACAGAAATTATTTCATCCACACATTGCCTGGGTTGTGCAGAGAAAACCATTCCATCACACATGAGCTTTACTAGATTTTTAATATATTTTATCTATTATTATATTATTATATTTATTCATTTGTTTTATGTATTCTATATATTATTATAATATGATTATTGTTATCATTATCATTATTATTATATATTTTATATTTTATTATAACCCAGTCGAAACCCATAGAAATCAATTGGTTGGATGTTCATTGGTCCCAGCTAATGCAGTTCTTATAAGGTATTGGGGCTCCTGTTGGATATGGATTTCTTTGCCTCTGATATTAATTAAGTTCTCATTCTCCTTTCTTTTATCTCTCTTTTCCCAGACCAGGTGTTTCAGACCATGCCAGAGGTGATGGTTGAAGTTAATGGTCATTAATGGTCTTTATCTTTTTTGTATTTTCTGAGCTACTCCCAATCTGCTGAGATGTTCAGACCTTATCAGACCTTGCCTGGTAAAACAATCTTTTGCAAGGAAGCTTCAGTTCCCTTCCCACATAACAAAGGTGAACAAAAACCCCTGACTAAAGTTTTATAAAAAAATTTGAACTTGGTATCATTTCCAACAGTAGGACCCGAAGGAATGGTCTGAAGTTGTGCCAGGGGAGGTTTAGGTTGGAAATTAGGAGGAGCTTTTCACTCAGAGCTGTTTGGACACTGGATCAGCTCCACTGACAATCCCCAGGGAATTGTCACAGCCCCAAGGATGCTCAAGAAGGTTCTCAGGCACAGGTGGGATTGTTGGGATGTCCGGGACCAGAAGCTGGGCTCGATGATCCTTGTGGATTCCTCCCAGCTCATTCACCTCAGGAAAGACATTCTGAAATATTAGAATGACATTCTAAAGTATTCTAAAGTAAAGACATTCTCCAGCAGCAATCCGCAGTAGCAATCCAATGCCCAATGTTTTAAAGATGAACACATTCTTGCCACATTCTGCTGGGTCATTTTAAAGGAGAAAACCAGGCCATTAACTGAACTTCACTTGTCACCAGCCTGTCCTGAAGTCCCCTGGCCAAGAGCACATAGATCCCTGCTCCAGAATATTTGGATGCCAATCAAAATGTTGGCCATGTTGCAGGGATCAGCTGCTGAGATTATTCTGACTTCAGGAAAACCACAAAATTCCTGTGAATTTGAATGTTAAAGCTCATCAGAGAAGGAGCAACTTTTTCCAAGTTGGTGTCCACTTAAAAGTTGTTGGAACAAGCAAGTTCCATGTTCCTGTCTCTCTGTTTATCCACCCACCTGCCTATTTATGCAGCTAATTTTCCTCAAGAGCTTCAGAGTTCCTATGGGTTGCATCATTTTGGGGGGAGGATCTTACACCTCATGGGATCAGAATAAAAAGTCTCTCCCACCATCCGGCTTCTGCAAGAGAGATTTGGGGAGTAGGATAATAATTTCCTATAAAATTCTGTGTGAAAAGCACTGGTTCCCTATATATATATGTGTGAATACATATTTATGTGTATAAATAAATATATGTATGTGCATCTGTGTATATATGAACATACACACACATGTATATATAAATATATATGAAGTCTGGAAGGCACTGGAGAAATTTTTGGGCACATGTCTTTTTCCTGCAGTGAATGTTTTCCTGGAGAATTCAACCAATTTTCTTCTCTACCATCAAATTTCAGTGTTTCTCTTACATGGTCCTGTTTCTAAGGCGTCTCTAAATTGGACTTGGTGTGTCTAGAGGAGATTTTGGTGTCTTCCTGCCTTTCCAAGAACCCAGAAATCAGAGTAAATTCCAACCAAATGTCTTTTATTACATAATCCTGTTTATTAAAAATTAGTCTACAGATGGTGTTTCTTTTCAAGTCCACCACTGAAAGCTAGAATTATTTTTTTGATTGTTTCTATTTAAAAACAACAATAACAACAAAAGATGATGAATTATCACCATTTATTCTGTAAAACCCCTGACATTTTTGGAAAGATTAAGTTTTTAACACAAATGTTACATAACAGGAATGCCTACAGAAGAATGCATTAAATTCCAAGCAGTTCAGGCTGTATTTTCTTTCATTTCCCACTGCTCCTAATAACATTATTTGTTCCTCTCTGACCCAATCTTTCTCATTCTTTGTTGGTTTTACATTCTGCAAATGCCTGTGGACAGTTCTGCTCCCCTTAGTCAGGTATTAGACAAACTGCACACATTGTTTCCTTTTAATCTCATCTCCCTCCTGACTTCTGAAACACTCAGAGTTGTTCTCCACCATCCTCAGCAGTTTGCCAACACTTACTTGATATTTTGATGTGCTGAACCAGCACCATTCCACAGTGGGAGTCAGCTGATCCCAAAACACTCAATCCTTTCTGTTCAGCAGCAGTTTTGGGGGAAGCATCTCACTGCTGATCGCACCAGAACATCTGATTTTGAGAAAACTGTTGCACTAGGATATTCTAATTAGAGACAAGGCTTGGTGTCTTCTCCCACACAATTAATGACAGGACAAGGGGAGACGGCCTCAAGTTGCACAAGGGGAGGTTCAGGTTGGATATCAGGAAAAAAATATTCACTGGAGGAGTGGTCAAGCGTCAAAATAGGCTGCCCAGGGCAGTGGTGAAGTTGCCAACTCTGACCATCACAAAAACCTTCTAAGGTTTGATGTTCTCTGTTGGACTTGGGCTCTTGCAGCTGCCAAGCCTTTCCTTCCACAATGTCTGTCTCAAAGTAAGAGTTTATTTTTTTGACTTAAAACTTGAAATTCATCACTACCCTGACATCAGCTCTGCACCTTTTTTTCTCCTTCCCCATAGCAGAAAAGCATATCATATTTAAAGGAAGGTGCACACCTGAATCTGCAGAAAGTGCTGCTGCGTTGCTCTTATTAAGAAAGTGAAGATGGGATGATTCATTTGGTCCAATTTTTTTGCCTTTCAAGGCAAACCAGTTTTCCTGCTCTTTTAATGCATCTTTATTTGCTGGACTCCCCTGTCTGCCTGGGAGGCACACAAGGATCTCAAGGATTTGCTACTGGTTTTGAAAATGAATGATGGAAGAAATCCAGGGTGTGGAGTTTGATTGCAATGGAGATAAGCTATGACCAAAAAAATTCTTGTGGAAGAGGAGTGGAGCAGTTATTGCTGAGAGTCCCTGCTCTGACAGATGAGGATATTTCTATTACCAGCAGTACTCAAACACTGCAGGGCTGGATAAAACACTCAATAAAAGACATCATCTCAAGGAATTTGCAGTATAAATGTTATGAAGCCTCACATGCATTAGGGAAAAAATGGTGCAGTAAAAAGATTGTTCTGGGTTTAACTGCTGCAGCTGCTGCTTTTTATTTTTCTTTTCCTTGTTGTCTTGTTTAGGTTTGAAGAGGATTTCTGAGTTTAAGAACCACAGAATTGATAGGTTTGGCAAAGACCTCCAAGATCATCACATCCAGTCTTTGACTGAATGCCACCATGGCCATTGAATCATGGCACAACGTGCCACATCTATTCATTTTTTGAACTTAGCCCACTGATCCAGCCTGTCCAGGACCCTCTGTAGAGCCTTCCAAGCAGATGGATTTCAATCCCAACAGTGGCATGGTGCCCCTGGGCTCACCCAGAGAGCCTGGGTTTATCCCCTTCCCCTTCAAACTTCATTTAAAGCCCTCTATCAGCCCCAAAACTCATGGATCAGAACTCTTTTCCTCCCTGAGACAATTGAGACCCACTTTTCATCAGCAGGCCCAGTGCCTGTAAAACACCAGAAAAGCCAAAATTCCACCTGAGCCAGGTGGATCCTATGGAAAAATAAAACCCCACCTACACCAGGTGTTGATTAGTGAGAGGGACAGTCTTTATAAACATGAACAACATGAGCAACCAATGCTGGGTGCTAATCCCTGGGACAAAACCAGGGAGATTTCCAGGACTGTCTCTTGCATAGAGAGGCAGCAGAATTCCCTCCAGGATGGCTCTGCCCAGCAAAGGAGTTGTCAGGAGTGGGATTCGAACCCACGCCTCCAGGGGAGACTGCGACCTGAACGCAGCGCCTTAGACCGCTCGGCCATCCTGACCCATGGAACCTGTCCCCCTGCATCCTGAAATTCCTGGGAAATTGTTTTCCATTGAGTTTGTCCTTTTAGTGTGTGGAGCATTTCTTTGGGCATCCAAGATTTTCCTTTAGGAAGCAAAGAACAGCTGGAACTCTTCAACTGACAGGAGAGTGCAGCCAGGTAGGGGTTGGTTTCTTCTCCCATGTAAAAAAGAGATAGGAGAAAAAGAAATGGCCTAAAATTGCACCAGGAATGGTTCAGATGGGATATTAGGACAAATTTCTTTAGTGAAAGGGTGGTCAAGGATAGGAATGGTTTGTCCAGGGAAGTGCTGGAGTCACCAGTCCCTGGAGGTGTTCCAAGGTGTGTGGATGTGGCTCGGGGATATGGTGTGGTGGTGAACCCAGTGCTGGGTCAGTGATGGGCCTCGGTGATCTCAGAGGTCTTCTCCAAATGTAATAATTCTGTGAAAAGGCTCAGAGTTCTCTCTATCCTCACTTACAGCTAAGTTAACAATTAGTTAAGAGATTAATAATTAGCTTAGGGTGGGCCTAACCAATGCAAATACCAAACACCAGCTTAATGAAGGAGGTAAAAACCCCAAAGAACCTCGAGAATCAGAATAAAAAAGAGATACAATAATTTCTGGCATATCCCATTATCTCTGCCAGCTCCTTTTTATTTCTTCTCTTTGTTTTATTTTTTTTCTTTCCCTGCAGAGTGCTGGAATTTGTCCAACAGACTTTAGATGAATTGACAGTGGCATATGCATGAGCTGATGGCTGCTGCAGCGACAAGGTTTTCCCCTCCTCCACAGCTCAGTGCAGCTCCCCAGAGAGGACCTGAGCAAGGTCATCTCTTCTCTTTGAAGGTGGAAACAGGGGAACAGCAGGACTTTGCAGGGTCCAGAAACAGGGCTGAGGAAGTTCAGTTTCAATTGAAAAGAAAGATTTCATTCCAAGAGAAAGGGAAATTGAGGTAAGCAACAAATCTTCCAGAGTGAGCAGGAGTGGCTCACAAAATATATCTGAGAAAGAGAAAGACATGCAAAATAAATTTCACCCTTTATGTAACAGATGCTGGGGGGCTGGAACTGGATCTTTAAGGTTTCTTCCAACCCTCACCAGTTCTGTGATATTTTAAGGAGGTTGGGTGGTAACAATCCATGGCCCTGAACAGGGGTGAGGGTCTTCATGAGGGTCTTCACAGGAGAAGAGAGGTGATATTTACACAGGCAGAGGGAGGGAGGGCTCAGAGCATTCAAAGTCCCTTCCAGCTCAAACCATCCTATGATTCTATAGCTCTCTATAAAACCCCATTTTAGGGGATTTTACATGGAACTCTTATAACTGTATCATTACAGATGAAAACTTCAGCATCCCTTTTAACTTTATCCTGCTGAAGGATTTCCTGAGCTTGTAAGGGAAGAGTTGCAGGATTTCTATAATTATCAGCTGCTTCTGCCCACATTCCTGGCTGATGGGAAATCGTTAGTCTTGAGCCTTAGCTAATGGGCCATGTTAGAGAGACAGAGGAGATTTTGGCACTACAAATTCAAAGTCTGTGTCGACACTGCCCGTCACAAGGATGTGGCCTTAATGACAATGACCCTTTGCCCTGGGAGGCATCAGTAGCAGAGAAGGGAATCAAACACCTGGGAATAGAGTATCAACCCACCATCAAAGCAATGTACCTCGTGTTTTTTATAAATTTAAAGGCAGAAATGGAGAAAAAGGGCAGGAGGGCAAGTCAGGGGCTTCTCTGTTGGCTTAAAAGTCGTCCTGGTCAATCCCTGTTCCTGGAGCTCCTTCAGGCATGGTGTGGGTGGCATCTGGGTGTGGGTGGCCATGGGTGAGTAAGAAAGGTATTTCTCAGAGCTCCAGCTGGCGAGGAATGAGCTGTGCGAGGCTCCAAGGGGGAAACACAATGCCGAGGGGTTTCCATTGGGTAAACATTCCACATTTGGATTGCTTTGTATGAGAATAAACAGCCGGCACAAAGGAAGCTGCCAACTCCCCATCAACACCACCGCCGTCCTTTTAAGGCTTTTTTTTTTTTTAACAGCTTCACAGACTCCCAGGCAGGATCGTGTAGCAGTTTTGAAATCAATGAGGCATTTGCCATTTCCCTCTCACCTTTCCTGCCTTTGGATTGGCACAGCTCCACAGCTCAGGTTTTATGCCTGTGGATCTCTCTTGCTCTATCTATTGTTAAAACAAACGATGCTTTGGCTCATTCTGGCTTGGGAAAGGAGAAGGGGAAGGAAAGTTTGCTCATCATGGCAGATAAGTCATGGACTGAGAAGGAGATTTTGGAGGGTTGGGGCAGCCACCACCTGCAAAGAACGAGGGCAGAGCTTCACTCCAAGGTCAGGCACCTTGAAGAGACCTCCTTCACTAAAGGTCACTTATCTAGGGGGACATCTCCAGGATTTTATGTCCCCATCCCATGTCCAGCAAGTAGGATCTTTAATTGGAAGAGGTCATAGCTCTCATTCCCCATGTGAGAAGGAATCCTTGATGAGATTGTCTAACACTTTGTCCAATTTCATCTTCATGGATCCATGGAATGGTTTGGTTCAGAAGGAACTTTCAAGATTATCTGGTTTCAGCCCCTTGCCACGGGCAGGGACAACTTCCACTGGACCAGGTTGCTCAGAACCCCTTCCAGCCTGGCCTTTGGACACTTCCAGGGATGGGGCTTGAAACCCTTCAAGACTGGGGACTCCACCACATCCCTGGTCAGGTTGTTCCAGTGTTTGATTGTTCTTGCTGTAAAAATAAATAAATAAAATATTTTGTATCTCAAGATGGAAGTTCTTTGTTGTGTCCACATTGGATGCAGGCTCCCACTACTTGGCAGAGATTTGTGACTCTAATCAATGCTTATTAAGGGAAACTATTTCAGAAATCTCTTATTTTCATTTATTACTTGAGGCTGGGTGGAGAAAGGGTGTTCATTTCTTCAATTTTCCAAGCCATGGAGAGCTTTAAGTTCCCCTCAAAAAGTGCAATTAAGTCAAAACCACTTGCTTAAAAGTATCCAGAATCTCAGCTGCAGAAGTTTCCTTATGAAAAAAAAAAAAAGAAAAAAAAAGAAAAAAAAAAGTTTAAAAGTTTTGTACATGGATTTACCTGAGCCTGAAGTGACAGAGGCACCTGTGTAGAGTGCTGTCCATCCGAACGTGACCAGGGCGCTGGGGTGTCACTGCCAGACCCTCGGAGAGGAGCGGGAACAGCAGCAGCACTGTGTGTCTGTCCATGAGCATTGCTGCCCTCTCCTGGCTCCAAAGCACACAAAACCAGGGAAAATCGGCTCGGGAAGGATGAGGATGACAGCAGGGAGCACAGGGACGGATGCGGGACAGGTGGGACCTGTGGAGATTGCTGCTGCTTTTGGAGCAAACGGGGTCATCCACGCTGCTGGCAGATGTCACCCTGAATAATCCCAGCCACCAGGGTCCTGCTGGCCAGCTCTGCCTTCCTGGTGGTTTTGTCACTCTGCAGGGGTCACAGAACCATGGAATGGTTTGGGTTGGAAGGACCTTAAAGATCATCTCATTCCCTTTGCCATGGGCAGGGACACCTTCCACTATCCCAGTTGCTCCAAGCCCTGTCCAACCTGGCCTTGGACACTTCCAGGGATGGGCCAGCCACAGCTTCTCTGGGCAAGGCAAGGCAAGATCTCTCTTCAGAGGACTCCAAAGGCACTTTCAGGTAGGGGAACAGGGGTTTCAAGTGTTTCCCCATGAAGCTCAGACCTCCTTTGACCTTCCACATATTTCTCAAGGTTTTTCTCACCTGTCAAGCAGTGGGGCTTTGCTGTGATTTCCCCAGAACCCAGCAAGGGAAGCCTTTCTTCTCCCAGCAGCCACTGTCTGCCCCTAGAACAGGAGTCTCTTCTCAAAAAATCACAGAATGGGTCAGGCTGGAAGTGACCACAGTGGGGTCATCTGGTCCCACCTCCCTGTTCAACCAGGGCCATCCCAGAGCACCTGGCACAGGATTGTGTCCAGATGGTTCTGGAATGTCTCCAGTGAGGGAGACTCCACACCCCTTCTGGACAATCTGTTCAGGGCTTGGTCATTGCACAGGACAGAAATTTTCCCTCATATTCAAGTAGAACTCCCTGGGCATCATTTCCTGCCTGTTCTTCCTCTCCTGTCGCTGGGCCCCATGGAGAAGAGCCTGGTCCAGCCTCTGACCCCTCCTTGTAGATATCACTGGACATTGATGAGGTTCCCTCTCAGTCACTTTATTTGAGACTGAACATGTTCAACTCTCTCGCCCTGGTCTCATAACAAAGATGCTCCAGTCCCTTCATCATCTTTGTTGCCATCTTCTGTTCTTCTCTCTTCACTTTCTCTGCTGCTGAATCTCTACAGCTGCAGGCCCAGTCTAGAAGACCACATAAAAGAGCTGACACATGTTCTTAATCCCAGAATCAAAGTGTTTTAGAAGGGATTTGGTCCATATGGACAAAGTCTCACCCTCCTTTCCACCCTCAAACCAGGGATTCACATCCCTGGCACCTCCTGGGACTTGTCTGGCCCGATCAAACTTACAAATTAGGCCAGAACACCAACAGGGAGAGGTTGGCAAGAAAAAAATACCTTTGCAAAACATCCTGAGAGTTTTGCTTCCAATACTGGAAATGTGGAAGTCTTATTTGGGTCTGACAAGCTGTTGGCTCAGAAAAATCCGACATTTGCTGAACTGTTAACACGAGTTTCTGGAAAGATGTGCTTGGGTTTTTTACTCACGTGGCACCTTCATGTGGAGCTTCAGGAATAAAGAGGGTCATCCCAACATTTTCCATGGGAACAAGGTTACCTGGAGCAGAGCTGTGTGTGAGGGAGAGGGACAAAAGTGTCCTGTTGTGGTGACAGGATGTCCCTCAGCAATCTGTCCCTGAATTTTGTGGGATGATGTCTAAATATTCACAAAATTGGCTTAGCAAATGTTGCCTCTGTTGGGGGCAACTTGATTAATTCCATCTTGGAAACCCCTCAGCTGAAATCTTCTCCCTCTCTTTTCCTTCCCAGGGAAAGAAATAAAACATTGGTAAATAAGCAATCACTTCCATTAATCATCACTTTTTCTCCAGTCAAGCAACAAATGAAAAATATCCCCCCACCCCCACTTGAACCCTGCTGACTGCAGGCCAGTCCTAACAGAAGAGAGTTCTTGAAAATAGAAGAAATAAATGGTAACTAATCACATGAAGAATGAAAGAAAAATTAAAAGAAATCTCTGAAAAATAAAAAGAAATTTCTAAAAAAGAAGGAAAGCTTCCAAAATCTATTAAGGAACGCTTAGACCCTGAAGACCTTTGTATATGAAGCTGTGGAGAGCCTGCATCTCTGGATGAGTCACATCTCCAGCCAATAAACTTCATATTTCTCCTTTCCAGAAAGGTGTCTCCACCAATCCCAAGCACAACTTCTTCCAGCACAACTACTCCTTCCAGCAGCTCGGAAATGAAGAGAAGAAATTTATTCCTGCAGCAGACAGGAAGACTTGGAAGAGCTGCAGAGTTGTCCATACCTAACTGTGGGTCAGCTGAAGCCAAACCCTTCTCCCTCTGGGTTTTCTCCTGTACTCACCAACCCCCAGCAAATGCCAGGAGCTGCTGTTCCTGGCAGTGCAGCCAACAGTCGTGATTCCTTGGAGCTGAAAATAGGACGGTGCTGGCGGCAGCTGATGCTTTTGCTCACAGTTCCCAGCTGAGTGGGCTACCTCCAAAAAAGCAGATGGCCAGGGAGGAACTCCAGCAATTTGCTACCAAGCAGCTAAAAAGTCCCCTTCGCCCACAGCTCTGAGAGCATCCACAGCATTTCATGACATCTAGTGGGCAAGGCAGGCACAGTGACTTGTGTGGAGAGAAAGCCTCAGAAAAAAACAACAAATTGGCCCCGGAGAAAAAGCGGGTAAGGAATGAAATAGGAAAATAAAGACAGCTGATTTCCTCCCTTGAAAGAGTTACAACCCCAGCAGTAAGTCCAGGGGGAGACAGGGAAGAAAATCAGAATTATGGAGAGGGCAAGTGATTCGAGAAAGATCAAACATGAGGTTAGCTCAATAAAGACAATTATATTCAAGCTCAGCCCTCCTCAGCCTCAGTCTGTCCTGTCTCCTGGCTGGAAGGAAAACAGAGCTCTCTGAACAGGGACATCACCCAGAAAGTGCCAAAGAAAGGAGAAAATTTCCTAAGAGAAACTCGTGGATCTATATTACAAAATCAGAGGGAGAAACCAGGAGTGTGATCTCATAGGTGAAGTGTGACACTGGGACACATCACCCAAGTGTGGGGTGTGGAATCCTCATGGCAGGTAAGATATTGAGGAGCTGGAGTGTGTCCAGAGAAAGGAATGGAGATGGGGAAAGGTCTGGAGCACCAGGAGCAGCTGAGGGAGCTGGGGGGGTCTCAGCCTGCGGAAAAGGAGACTCAGGAGGGACCTTCTGGCTCTGCACAACTCCCTGACAGGAGGGTGCAGGCAGGTGAGTGTTGGTCTCTTCTCCAGGACGAGGGGAAATGGTCTCAAGTTCCATCAGGAGAGGTTTAAACTGGACATCAGGAATAAATTCTTCACTGAAAGGCTGGTCCAGCCCTGGAACAGGCTACCCATGGACGTGGTGGAGTCACCGTCCCTGGAGATGTTTAAAAGATGTGTAGGTGTATGTAGCTCTTGGGGACATGGTTTCATGGTGGCCTTGGCAGTGTTGAGTTAAGGGTTAGACCTGATGACCTTCAAGGTCCTTTCCAACCTAAATGATCCTAGGATCCCCTGTTTCTATGTTCTCCCCTTGTACTTTAGAGACAGACTGCAACACACTAAAATCACCCGTCCATTCAGTTTTTAAACCATTTTTGACTCATCTTCCCTAGTATCATTACAACAAGGTGCCCAGTTTCATAAAAATCCCAAATTCCCTCAATTTCCTTAAAATAATTCCCTCAATTCCTCATCTCCAGTCATGTATTTGGAGGAATCTGTCGACATCTGATCAGATGAAACCCATCTCAATGGGCCAGAGCATCCTCACCCAAGGTTTTTGCAAGTTTTAGCACAGAGTTCTGCTGGAACTCAATGGATGGAAAAAAACTGCATGAATGCAAGACAGATTTGCAAGTCTGTGGTTCTCCAGTGTTTTGCAGTTGAGTCTGAGGAGACAGATTGACCCTGAAGCTGCCAGGGAGGCTTCTGAAGTCATGGAGGATGAAATCAGAGATGAGGCCATGAAGTGCCATGAAGCCAGAGAGGACCAGTTTCATTCTTTAAGGACCCCACTGTGTGTCCGTCACATCCCAGTCTTTCTATTTTCTGCCTTTTTTTATCCCTGTGAGTGTCTCTAAGTACCTTCTCTCCCTTTCCAGTGGCACTAATACACATCCACCCATTACTTTCCTGAGAGAATAACTCACCCCATCCTCCATCCTTCTGTAAGGAGAAAAGATAATTTATTCAAGCTGCAAAATGTGGGTTTTTTTGCCCTTGCCCCAAGACTTTTCCCAAACCTTTTATTTGGGAGAATCCCAGGAGCTCCTGTTTGCTTTCAGTGATTACCTCAGTGATTGTTGCTGTGTTGTCTTGCTTTGCTTTCCTGGCTGTTCCTTCCCAGAGCTGTTTCTATTCCAGGTTTTCTGAGTTGTAGAGGAAAAGAAAAAAATAATTAAGCAAAATAACTTCTTCCTTTGAGCCAAACACAAATTAGGCAACTGAGCAGACAGAAATGCTCACTGGTCCAGGGGAGAGTGGATTTGTAATCTAAATTACTGTGGAATAAAAGCATCATCCTCCCTCTGCTCTCTAATTTAAACATTGTCTCCTGTTCTTCTTCCCTTTTGGTTTGACTAATTTAGTTACCTTTGGTCTAAGGACAAGGAAATCTCATTTGCATATTGTAGAGGACATTAATTACAAGTCCTTTTACTTCAAGCCCTGCTCCTCCTGCACTGACTGGAAGCCTCAGTCTGACTGCAGCCCTGGTTCCTGTGAGGGTTGTTAATTATTGAGCTATACCTGAAGATAACGAGCTCAGGGATGAGCTGTGTCACCCTGGGGGCTGGCTGGAAGGAGAGGACGGGCAGTGGGAAGGGGATGAGCCACAGCAATCCCAGTTTAGGAGAAGCTGTGACTGTCAGAAGGACAGAGCGAATGTCACAGAGTCACAGAACCATGGAATGGTTTGGATTGGAAGAGACCTAAAAAATCATCCAGTTCCAGCCCCCTGCCATGGGCAGGGACACCTTCTACTGGACTAGGTTCCACAATCTGCATTCCAGATCCACAACTTCTCTGGAAAACTTGTTCTAGGGTCTCACCACCCTCACAGTAAAGAATTTTTTCCTAATATCTAATTGAAAGGTGCCATCTCAATTGGAAAATAATTCCCCCTTGTCCTGCAGTATTGGGATTTATTGAGCGGTGAGGCAAAGGTACGGGTTGGAGAGACAAGCTGTGGATGCCCCATCCCTGGAAGTGTCCAAGGCCAGGCTGGACAGGGCTTGGAGCAACCTGGGATAGTGGAAGGAATCCCTGCCTTAATATGGGGGTTGCAACAAGATGGTTTCTCAAACCCTTCCAAGCCAAACCACTTAATGATTGTGAGATTGAAATGCCCTAATTCTGACCAAGACTTCCCATCCCATAAAGTCTGAAGTCACTAGATCCAGGACTCCAGACAAGATCACCTTTGCCTCTGCCAAAATTTATGAGACCCCAGCACAACTGTGTGAGCAAGAAGAAACCTCAATTCATGCAGAGGCATCTCTCACAAATCAAATCTTAACAGGGGCACACTATTGCACACAGCACTCGAGGTATGACCACACCAATGCCCAGCACAGAGGGACAATAAATGCCCTGGTCCTGCTGGCCACACTATTGCTGACACAGAATACCAGGATTGAACTGGAATATTCCTGACAAGAATTCTAACCTCCCCGACCACCTCATTATGAAATAATGAATGGAAATTTTCCTTGGCCATAGTTTCTTATAGATGGCTTTTAAAAACACACATCTTACCGTCTCACAGTAGCCACCAGATTAAGTTCAAATGGAGCTTTTGCCTTCCTGATGATCTTTCTAAAAGAGGCTGGAGGAGGGCCAAGGAACCCATTCTGGGCAGGGTGGGAACAAGCAATTTGGCACTTTGGCACAGGGCTCCCTTAGGGATGTTTAGGGGAGGAACAGAAGGTGGAACAACACAGAGTTTCAGGTCACTGAGAGAGCAACAAGTGGAAGAAAAGTTCAGGGGCAAAGACATTAAAAAGGCCTTTGTGTCGAGGGGCATCAGGATGGAAACAATCAGGCCTCTGGGAGAAAGGGCGGCCATGCCCACCAGGCCTTTGTGACCCACAGTGACATCGTGCCCAGAGGCCATTGTGACGTGGGTGCATGTCATGAGCCTTGGGGCTGCCAATCCCTGCAGTGGCCACTCCCAGGAGAGCAGCTCTGTGAGGAGGCAGCAGCTTCTCTGGAGGCAGCAGCTCACCTGGGAGATTGTGGCCAGCGCTCAGCAGAGCATTGCCACAATGTCAAAAAAGCGGGAGGCAAATGCCCATGGCCTGCCCCGTGAGGGGCAGCCACTGCTGTACCGGCGGCGGCAACAGGTGAGGGCTGGGGAAGGAGGGGCAGCCTGCAGTGGGACCTGGGGGAAGCCCTGGGGCAGAGAGAGCCAGGCCTGGCAGCAGGCCATGCTCTGTGCAGGGCCTGCACTGGGACGGCCCAGGCCCAGCAATGGCCCAGAGGCAGCGAGTCCAGCTGGGAACGCGGCCCAGCCTGGCTGCTGTGGCCAGCACCTGCCTTGGGGCCAGGCCCGGGCTTGCAGGCACGTGGGGGACACTGTGCTCACACAGCCGCCTCCATCCCGGGCCTCCTCCTGCTTCCCACAGGTGACCCCCAGGCAGCCACAGGCAGCACCTCAGGTCACCTGGACGACCATCACACCCATCCCTGGGGACAGGCCCACTCTGTTGCCCATCCCGTCACGGAGCCCCACCATGTCCTGCACAGGCAGGGGCAGCAGGGAGGGCGGGCACTCAGTGCCCCTGAGCCGTGTCACAGGGCCACAGAGATTGTCCGTGTCGGACTTGCCGCCTCTCCGCGGCCCTCGCTTGACACTGGCACCTCCACGCCAGCTCAGTGGGCAAAGCCCAAGGGCTCCCACTGACTGCGTTAAGCTGCCCCCTCTGACAGCAGCAGCTGCCGCCTCTGGATCCTCTCTCAGAGGCACAGCACATGCTGTGGGAGCAGCCTCTGACAGTGTCAAGCTGCCCCCTCTGCCAGCAGCAGCAGCAGCAGCAGCCGCCTCTGGGTCCTCTCCCAGAGGCACAGCTCGTGCTGTGGGCCCCATGGCCAGGGGCCAAGCAGAGCGTGTGCCACCTACTCCATGGGGCACTCTGGCTGTGGGCAGAGCCCAGGGAACACCTTCCCTGGAGAACAGGATGGAAGGGCTCTGGCAGGGTTCAGTGGCAAGGCAGGGCCATCACCTGCCACCCGTGACAGCTGCACGCAGCGTGCCGCTCTGCACTGGGGCCCAGCCAGGTTGGGAGCAGGTGAGACGCTCTGAGATGGAGGAGCTGATTGAGGTGCAGGCAGGGCATGGTGGCAACACCTTCAAAGACCCTTATGGAGGCCTGGGCCCACACAGTTTAGAAGACAGGTCCACGGTATCCACCTGCACCCATCGGCAGGCAAATGCCATCCAAGAGATGGATGTAGAGCATCAGGAGCTGCCCGGTGCTTGCATCTTCACCCCAGGCTCCACAGGAGAGGCAGCCAAGTGCTCTGAGCGCCTGTGCCCTGCCCAGCAGGCAGAGCAGAGCCCTTCCTCCGGAAACCTGCAGCCCTGGGACACTCCTGTAAAGGAACTGGAGGAAATGCAGGAGGAGGAAGAGCTGCCAGAAATGCAGGCTGCAGGGGAGCGGGACAGTAACCTGCAGAGCGTGTCGCTCTCGCTGCGGAAAGAGGCTGAGATAGAGGAAGGAATTTGTGCCCTGGCTGGAGATCCCTTTGACGAGGGCTGCAGCAAGCTCCTCCTCACATCAGACCCTGAGGAAAGCTCAAACTTCTCAGCTTCTCCTTTGTCTGGAGTCTCTGGTGAGGAGACGGCAGCTTGTTGCACAGCTGAACACGCTGCGCTTTACACGCAAATGTGCATGGCACTTGATGCTAGGCTCCAAATAATGCGGAGAAAGAGAGAGGCGCTGGAGAGGCTGCTGGAAGAGAAACTCTATGCAGAGCTCTTTGGAGACATCTCCTCCTCCGTGAGCAGTGCAGAAAGCCCCATGACATCCTCCTGTGACCACCAGGGCTCATCAAGTGCCAGCCTGGAAGCAGATGCAGACCCCTCGGTGCCACTCAGCACTTGCAGTGTGACTGAAGACGCCACAGCAGAGACAGAAAGCTTCTCTGAGCTTGTGTCTCCTGAGCCGGTGGTAGACTCGGGGTCTGCCTCTGAGGATTCGCTGTCCCTGGAAACTCTTCTGAACGAGTTCCTGGAGAGGTCGCAGCAAGAAGAAGCGGTGGGACAGAGGGACAGAGAGGTAGAGAGCCCGTTGTCCATCCTGCCGCAAGAAGAAGAGTTCCAGCCAGGGCCTACTTCTCCGGAGAGCGACCTCAGCGACAAGGGCCACAGCGAGCCTCTCTACAGGGCACTGCCTGAAGAGGCAAAGGGGTTTGCGGGTTGCCCCTCGCCTGCTGATTCTGCGGACGAGGTCGAGGCTGCAGGCATGGAGGCTGGCTGTGCCCAGGCCGCCCCTCCCCAGGAACAGCCGTGCGGGCATGAGCCGCCGGCAGGAGCTTGCCCGGTGCCTGTGCAGCCCCTGGCATGCAGCGTTCCTGCTTGCCCCGCTGGCAGCGCAGCCGTCCCGCAGCCCCCGGCCCCACGGCCATGGCGCTCCATGGCCAAGAGGGCCCGGCGGGCTCTGCGCCGCCTTTTCTCCTTCAGCTGCCTCAGGGGGCAGCCAGAGGAGTGAGCCCGGGGCCAGCAGCAGGACGATGGCCAAAGGTGCCGGGGCTCACCCTGGGGACACCCAGCTCCCAGGGGCAGCGACAGGTCCCAGAGGGAACGGCCCTATGGGTTGAGAAGATGGGATGCATGGATGGATGGGTGGATGGTGGCCAAGGAACCACTTGCTAAAGGTAGGTCCTGCTGTTATAGATAAAAGTTATGTTCAATTAAGGTATAGTTCAATTATATTGTATTAATTATGGTCTATTAATTGTATTATGTTAATCGGGATGGGGGGGCTGATTAGAATATTTTAGGTGAACGGTCCCGGGTTTGGTGGCACAGTGGTCTGGAGGGGAAAGGCGAGGTCAGAGAGGGATTGAATGGAAGATCTGACCAATCATTCGAAGCCCTTCAGAGACCATTGGTCCAGAATGAACGGCGTTAAAGGCCAATGAGAAGCCTGGAAATGGACCAATCACCATGTGGATCTAAAATGGACCAATCCTGGATTCCGAGGGGGCTATAAAGGGGGGGAGTTCGGTTGCGTCGAGGGTTTTCCTTTTGGATACTGTTTTCTGGGGAGAAGCCAGTGCACCTGGGGTTAGTGCACTCTTCTCGTTTTGGCTTGCTGTGTGGGTGCCTGGGCTTATTCTGGGTACTCCGTTCCTCGCAGCTCTTTTAATGAAGAGAACCTTTTTCTCCAGAGGAAGTTTGGCCTTGTTCATATTCATAACACTGCTTGCAGCCCCAGCCCTTCACCGCAAGCCAACAGCAAGGCAGTCTGGTCAGGGAGAGTTTTGTGAGGAAGGATGACAGCGCTACATTCCATAATCCCACAGAAACTCACGTTAGCCTAGGCTGCATTTGGAGCTGAGAAATGCTCCTTGAGCTTCAGTACTGCATGTATATCAAGGCAAACCCATTCTCTTTTCACAGGGAAATTAGGAAAATGCCTCCCTGGCTATCTGCATCACAGACTGGCCAAAGGTGTGAACTCCAGGTGATGGACCTGGCGTCCTCAACTCCAGAAGAAACACCAGGAGCCCAGTGCAGAGAAGCGCAGGGAGGAGAAAGGACCAAAAGGATGCTGCTGCCATCAGACCTCTTGGACTGTCCTGTATCAGACATCTTCACCTCCCCACTCCAGCCGTGCTCTTCCCCATAACCTTCCAAGCTCACTCTTCCTCTCCCTACCCCATCCCTGATTTTCTCTATGTTTCCTTCTCACTTTCCGTGTTCACACCCCTTTCTATCTCTCTCCCCCATATTTATTGGTAAATAAAATCCCAGTTGTTGATGTTTGTAGATGAACTCCGGAGCACCTTAATTCACACACAGGCATCTCTGACTAATCACATGTCTTGGTTTGGAAAGACAGGAGTTTGCTAAGGAAGGCAGGACCCTCCCCTGAAATGGAGAATGTAAACCCACCCCACCCCTCTGTATTGCCATAACCTTTAAATTACGTGGCTCTCAGGCAAAAAATATGGGAGCAGGAAATAACAGTTCTTTAATAGGGAACAAAAAAAAAAAATCAAAGATTAAATAAACAATGCAGTACACTAGAACAACACTGACAGTGTCAGAACACAACCTGACACCCTGTTGGTCAGGTTGTGGGTACCAGTCCAATTGGAATTGTGGCTGCAGTCCTCCTGAAGTGTCATGGGTGGTTCTCTTGGAGCAGGGGGTCCTGGAGAGAAGGATGTATTCTTCCTCCAAAGATCCAGTGGAAGAAGAGGCAGCTGCTGTTCTTCTGGAGAATCCAGTGGAGAAAACCGCACTGGTGTCTCAAAACCTCTGGATCATATCTGGGTAGAAATGCTTGGCTCCTCCCTCAGAGCAGAGCACCTCACAATGGGATGTAATAGTTCTTATCAGTCATGCAGTGACATTCAATAGTCTGTTAGCAACAGATGGCCCCTCCAGAGGGAGGAGTTATTGTGGTCACTCAAAGAGGGAGATAAGGGAAATTGCCCACTTGACTAAAGACAACTGCAATACAGATGGTAATGGAATACATCTTGCCTTGCTATCTGGAACATCACACCTTAATGGGGGCACACTTCTGCACAGAGCACTCAAGGTATGGCCACACCAGTGCCGAACACAGAAGGACAATAAATTCCCTTGTCCTTCTGGCCACACTATGGCTGACAGAGAAGACAAGGATGCCACTGGCGTAGTCCTGAATCAACAATATACTCACTCGCCCCAAACTCCAGAGTAAGTACAGAATGGAAATGTTCCTTGGCTTTATTTCCTTATAATTCTTTTTCAAAAACACGCTGTTTAAAGACATTGAAAGCAGTGACTAGATGAAGTTCAAATGGAGCTTTCTCCTTTCTGATGATCTCTCTACCTGGGGTCAAGGTTGAAGGCTGGGATACATGGAGATGTGGGTGGGCAAAGCAATTTGGCACTTTGGCACAGGGCTTACTTAGGTGTTTTTAGAGGAGGAACAGAAGGTGGGACAAGAGAGAGTTGCAGGACATGAAAAGAGGAACAAGTGGAAGAAAAGTTCAGGGGCAAAGACATTAAAAAGGCCTTTGTGTCGAGGGGCATCAGGATGGAAACAATCAGGCCTCTGGGAGAAAGGGCGACCATGCCCACCAGGCCTTTGTGACCCGCAGTGACATCGTGCCCAGAGGCCATTGTGACGTGGGTGCATGTCATGAGCCTTGGGGCTGCCAATCCCTGCAGTGGCCACTCCCAGGAGAGCAGCTCTGTGAGGAGGCAGCAGCTTCTCTGGAGGCAGCAGCTCACCTGGGAGATTGTGGCCAGCGCTCATCAGAGCACTGCCACAATGTCAAGGAATCAGGAGGCGAATACCCATGGCATGCCCCGTGAGGGGCAGCCACTGCTGTACCGGCGGCGGCAACAGGTGAGGGCTGGGGAAGGAGGGACAGCCTGCAGTGGGACGTAGGGGAAGCCCTGGGGCAGAGAGAGCCAGGCCTGGTAGCAGGTCATGCTCTGTGCAGGGCCTGCCCTGGGATGGCCCAGGCCCAGCAATGGCCCAGAGGCAGCGAGCCCAGCTGGGAACGCGGCCCAGCCTGGCTGCTGTGGCCAGCACCTGCCTTGGGGCCAGGCCCGGACTTGCAGGCACGTGGGGGACACTGTGCTCACACAGCCGCCTCCATCCCGGGTCTCCTCCTGCTTCCCACAGGTGACCCCCAAGCAGCCACAGGCAGCACCTCAGGTCACCTGGACGACCATCACACCCATCCCTGGGGACAGGCCCACTCTGTTGCCCATCCCGTCACGGAGCCCAACCATGTCCTGCACAGGCAGGGGCAGCAGGGAGGGCGGGCACTCAGTGCCCCTGAGCCGTGTCACAGGGCCACAGAGATTGTCCGTGTCGGACTTGCTGCCTCTCCGCGGCCCTCGCTTGACACCGGCACCTCCATGCCAGCTCAGTGGGCAAAGCCCAAGGGCTCCCACTGACTGCGTTAAGCTGCCCCCTCTGACAGCAGCAGCTGCGGCCTCTGCATCCTCTCTCAGAGGCACAGCACGTGCTGTGGGAGCAGCCTCTGACAGTGTCAAGCTGCCCCCTCTGCCAGCAGCAGCAGCAGCAGCAGCCGCCTCTGGGTCCTCTCCCAGAGGCACAGCTCGTGCTGTGGGCCCCATAGCCAGGGGCCAAGCAGAGCGTGTGCCACCTCCTCCATGGGGCACTGTGGCTGCGGGCAGAGTCCAGGGAACACCTTCCCTGGAGAACAGGATGGAAGGGCTCTGGCAGGGTTCAGTGGCAAGGCAGGGCCATCACCTGCCACCCGTGACAGCTGCACGCAGCGTGCCGCTCTGCACTGGGGCCCAGCCAGGTTGGGAGCAGGTGAGACGCTCTGAGATGGAGGAGCTGATTGAGGTGCAGGCAGGGCATGGTGGCAACACCTTCAAAGACCCTTATGGAGGCCTGGGCCCACACAGTTTAGAAGACAGGTCCACGGTATCCACCTGCACCCATCGGCAGGCAAATGCCATCCAAGAGATGGATGTAGAGCATCAGGAGCTGCCCGGTGCTTGCATCTTCACCCCAGGCTCCACAGGAGAGGCAGCCAAGTGCTCTGAGCGCCTGTGCCCTGCCCAGCAGGCAGAGCAGAGCCCTTCCTCCGGAAACCTGCAGCCCTGGGACACTCCTGTAAAGGAACTGGAGGAAATGCAGGAGGAGGAAGAGCTGCCAGAAATGCAGGCTGCAGGGGAGCGGGACAGTAACCTGCAGAGCGTGTCGCTCTCGCTGCGGAAAGAGGCTGAGATAGAGGAAGGAATTTGTGCCCTGGCTGGAGATCCCTTTGACGAGGGCTGCAGCAAGCTCCTCCTCACATCAGACCCTGAGGAAAGCTCAAACTTCTCAGCTTCTCCTTTGTCTGGAGTCTCTGGTGAGGAGACGGCAGCTTGTTGCACAGCTGAACACGCTGCGCTTTACACGCAAATGTGCATGGCACTTGATGCTAGGCTCCAAATAATGCGGAGAAAGAGAGAGGCGCTGGAGAGGCTGCTGGAAGAGAAACTCTATGCAGAGCTCTTTGGAGACATCTCCTCCTCCGTGAGCAGTGCAGAAAGCCCCATGACATCCTCCTGTGACCACCAGGGCTCATCAAGTGCCAGCCTGGAAGCAGATGCAGACCCCTCGGTGCCACTCAGCACTTGCAGTGTGACTGAAGACGCCACAGCAGAGACAGAAAGCTTCTCTGAGCTTGTGTCTCCTGAGCCGGTGGTAGACTCGGGGTCTGCCTCTGAGGATTCGCTGTCCCTGGAAACTCTTCTGAACGAGTTCCTGGAGAGGTCGCAGCAAGAAGAAGCGGTGGGACAGAGGGACAGAGAGGTAGAGAGCCCGTTGTCCATCCTGCCGCAAGAAGAAGAGTTCCAGCCAGGGCCTACTTCTCCGGAGAGCGACCTCAGCGACAAGGGCCACAGCGAGCCTCTCTACAGGGCACTGCCTGAAGAGGCAAAGGGGTTTGCGGGTTGCCCCTCGCCTGCTGATTCTGCGGACGAGGTCGAGGCTGCAGGCATGGAGGCTGGCTGTGCCCAGGCCGCCCCTCCCCAGGAACAGCCGTGCGGGCATGAGCCGCCGGCAGGAGCTTGCCCGGTGCCTGTGCAGCCCCTGGCATGCAGCGTTCCTGCTTGCCCCGCTGGCAGCGCAGCCGTCCCGCAGCCCCCGGCCCCACGGCCATGGCGCTCCATGGCCAAGAGGGCCCGGCGGGCTCTGCGCCGCCTTTTCTCCTTCAGCTGCCTCAGGGGGCAGCCAGAGGAGTGAGCCCGGGGCCAGCAGCAGGACGATGGCCAAAGGTGCCGGGGCTCACCCTGGGGACACCCAGCTCCCAGGGGCAGCGACAGGTCCCAGAGGGAACGGCCCTATGGGTTGAGAAGATGGGATGCATGGATGGATGGGTGGATGGTGGCCAAGGAACCACTTGCTAAAGGTAGGTCCTGCTGTTATAGATAAAAGTTATGTTCAATTAAGGTATAGTTCAATTATATTGTATTAATTATGGTCTATTAATTGTATTATGTTAATCGGGATGGGGGGGCTGATTAGAATATTTTAGGTGAACGGTCCCGGGTTTGGTGGCACAGTGGTCTGGAGGGGAAAGGCGAGGTCAGAGAGGGATTGAATGGAAGATCTGACCAATCATTCGAAGCCCTTCAGAGACCATTGGTCCAGAATGAACGGCGTTAAAGGCCAATGAGAAGCCTGGAAATGGACCAATCACCATGTGGATCTAAAATGGACCAATCCTGGATTCCGAGGGGGCTATAAAGGGGGGGAGTTCGGTTGCGTCGAGGGTTTTCCTTTTGGATACTGTTTTCTGGGGAGAAGCCAGTGCACCTGGGGTTAGTGCACTCTTCTCGTTTTGGCTTGCTGTGTGGGTGCCTGGGCTTATTCTGGGTACTCCGTTCCTCGCAGCTCTTTTAATGAAGAGAACCTTTTTCTCCAGAGGAAGTTTGGCCTTGTTCATATTCATAACACTGCTTGCAGCCCCAGCCCTTCACCGCAAGCCAACAGCAAGGCAGTCTGGTCAGGGAGAGTTTTGTGAGGAAGGATGACAGCGCTACATTCCATAATCCCACAGAAACTCACGTTAGCCTAGGCTGCATTTGGAGCTGAGAAATGCTCCTTGAGCTTCAGTACTGCATGTATATCAAGGCAAACCCATTCTCTTTTCACAGGGAAATTAGGAAAATGCCTCCCTGGCTATCTGCATCACAGACTGGCCAAAGGTGTGAACTCCAGGTGATGGACCTGGCGTCCTCAACTCCAGAAGAAACACCAGGAGCCCAGTGCAGAGAAGCGCAGGGAGGAGAAAGGACCAAAAGGATGCTGCTGCCATCAGACCTCTTGGACTGTCCTGTATCAGACATCTTCACCTCCCCACTCCAGCCGTGCTCTTCCCCAATACCTTCCAAGCCCACTCTTCCTCTCCCTACCCCATCCCTGATTTTCTCTATGTTTCCTTCTCACTTTCCGTGTTCACACCCCTTTCTATCTCTCTCCCCCATATTTATTGGTAAATAAAATCCCAGTTGTTGATGTTTGTAGATGAACTCCGGAGCACCTTAATTCACACACAGGCATCTCTGACTAATCACATGTCTTGGTTTGGAAAGACAGGAGTTTGCTAAGGAAGGCAGGACCCTCCCCTGAAATGGCGAATGTAAACCCACCCCACCCCTCTGTATTGCCATAACCTTTAAATTATGTGGCTCTCAGGCAAAAAATATGGGAGCAGGAAATAACAGTTCTTTAATAGGGAACAAAAAAAAAAAATCAAAGATTAAATAAACAATGCAGTACACTAGAACAACACTGACAGTGTCAGAACACAACCTGACACCCTGTTGGTCAGGTTGTGGGTACCAGTCCAATTGGAATTGTGGCTGCAGTCCTCCTGAAGTGTCATGGGTGGTTCTCTTGGAGCAGGGGGTCCTGGAGAGAAGGATGTATTCTTCCTCCAAAGATCCAGTGGAAGAAGAGGCAGCTGCTGTTCTTCTGGAGAATCCAGTGGAGAAAACCGCACTGGTGTCTCAAAACCTCTGGATCATATCTGGGTAGAAATGCTTGGCTCCTCCCTCAGAGCAGAGCACCTCACAATGGGATGTAATAGTTCTTATCAGTCATGCAGTGACATTCAATAGTCTGTTAGCAACAGATGGCCCCTCCAGAGGGAGGAGTTATTGTGGTCACTCAAAGAGGGAGATAAGGGAAATTGCCCACTTGACTAAAGACAACTGCAATACAGATGGTAATGGAATACATCTTGCCTTGCTATCTGGAACATCACACCTTAATGGGGGCACACTTCTGCACAGAGCACTCAAGGTATGGCCACACCAGTGCCGAACACAGAAGGACAATAAATTCCCTTGTCCTTCTGGCCACACTATGGCTGACAGAGAAGACAAGGATGCCACTGGCGTAGTCCTGAATCAACAATATACTCACTCGCCCCAAACTCCAGAGTAAGTACAGAATGGAAATGTTCCTTGGCTTTATTTCCTTATAATTCTTTTTCAAAAACACGCTGTTTAAAGACATTGAAAGCAGTGACTAGATGAAGTTCAAATGGAGCTTTCTCCTTTCTGATGATCTCTCTACCTGGGGTCAAGGTTGAAGGCTGGGATACATGGAGATGTGGGTGGGCAAAGCAATTTGGCACTTTGGCACAGGGCTTACTTAGGTGTTTTTAGAGGAGGAACAGAAGGTGGGACAAGAGAGAGTTGCAGGACATGAAAAGAGGAACAAGTGGAAGAAAAGTTCAGGGGCAAAGACATTAAAAAGGCCTTTGTGTCGAGGGGCATCAGGATGGAAACAATCAGGCCTCTGGGAGAAAGGGCGACCATGCCCACCAGGCCTTTGTGACCCGCAGTGACATCGTGCCCAGAGGCCATTGTGACGTGGGTGCATGTCATGAGCCTTGGGGCTGCCAATCCCTGCAGTGGCCACTCCCAGGAGAGCAGCTCTGTGAGGAGGCAGCAGCTTCTCTGGAGGCAGCAGCTCACCTGGGAGATTGTGGCCAGCGCTCATCAGAGCACTGCCACAATGTCAAGGAATCAGGAGGCGAATACCCATGGCATGCCCCGTGAGGGGCAGCCACTGCTGTACCGGCGGCGGCAACAGGTGAGGGCTGGGGAAGGAGGGACAGCCTGCAGTGGGACGTAGGGGAAGCCCTGGGGCAGAGAGAGCCAGGCCTGGGGGCAGGTCATGCTCTGTGCAGGGCCTGCCCTGGGATGGCCCAGGCCCAGCAATGGCCCAGAGGCAGCGAGCCCAGCTGGGAACGCGGCCCAGCCTGGCTGCTGTGGCCAGCACCTGCCTTGGGGCCAGGCCCGGGCTTGCAGGCACGTGGGGGACACTGTGCTCACACAGCCGCTTCCATCCCGGGTCTCCTCCTGCTTCCCACAGGTGACCCCCAGGCAGCCACAGGCGGCACCTCAGGTCACCTGGACGACCATCACACCCATCCCTGGGGACAGGCCCACTCTGTTGCCCATCCCGTCACGGAGCCCCACCATGTCCTGCACAGGCAGGGGCAGCAGGGAGGGCGGGCACTCAGTGCCCCTGAGCCGTGTCACAGGGCCACAGAGATTGTCCGTGTCGGACTTGCTGCCTCTCCGCGGCCCTCGCTTGACACCGGCACCTCCATGCCAGCTCAGTGGGCAAAGCCCAAGGGCTCCCACTGACTGCGTTAAGCTGCCCCCTCTGACAGCAGCAGCTGCGGCCTCTGCATCCTCTCTCAGAGGCACAGCACGTGCTGTGGGAGCAGCCTCTGACAGTGTCAAGCTGCCCCCTCTGCCAGCAGCAGCAGCAGCAGCAGCCGCCTCTGGGTCCTCTCCCAGAGGCACAGCTCGTGCTGTGGGCCCCATAGCCAGGGGCCAAGCAGAGCGTGTGCCACCTCCTCCATGGGGCACTGTGGCTGCGGGCAGAGTCCAGGGAACACCTTCCCTGGAGAACAGGATGGAAGGGCTCTGGCAGGGGTCAGTGGCAAGGCAGGGCCATCACCTGCCACCCGTGACATCTGCACGCAGCGTGCTGCTCTGCACTGGGGCCCGGCCAGGTTGGGAGCAGCTGGGATGCCCTGAGATGGAGGAGCTGATTGAGGTGCAGTCAGGGCATGGTGGCAACACCTTCAAAGACCCTTATGGAGGCCTGGGCCCACACAGTTTAGAAGACAGGTCCACGGAATCCACCTGCACCCATCAGCAGGCAAATGCCATCCAAGAGATGGATGTAGAGCATCAGGAGCTGCCCGGTGCTTGCATCTTCACCCCAGGCTCCACAGGAGAGGCAGCCAAGTGCTCTGAGCGCCTGTGCCCTGCCCAGCAGGCAGAGCAGAGCCCTTCCTCTGGAAACCTGCAGCCCTGGGACACTCCTGTAAAGGAACTGGAAGAAATGCAGGAGGAGGAAGAGCTCCCAGAAATGCAGGCTGCAGGGGAGCGGGACAGCAACCTGCAGAGCGTGTCGCTTTCACTGCGGAAGGAGGCCGAGGTAGAGGAAGGAATTTGTGCCCTGGCTGGAGATCCCTGGGACGAGGGCCGCAGCAAGGTCCTCCTCACATCAGACACTGAGGAAAGCTCAAACATCTCAGCTTCTCCTTTGTCTGGAGTCTCTGGTGAGGGGACGGCAGCTTGTTGGACAGCCGAACACGCTGAGCTCTACACGCAAATGTGCATGGTACTTGATGCTAGGCTCCATATAATGCGGAGAAAGAGAGAGGCGCTGGAGAGGCTGCTGGAAGAGAAACTCTATGCAGAGCTCTTTGGAGACATCTCGTCCTCCGTGAGCAGTGCAGAAAGCCCCATGACATCCGGTGGTGACCACTGGGGCTCATCAAGTGCCAGCCTGGAACCAGAGGCAGACCCCTCGGTGCCACTCAGCGCTTGCAGTGTGAGTGAGGATGCCACAGCAGAGACACAAAGCTTCTCTCAGCTTGTGTCTCCTGAGCTGGTGGTAGATTCGGAGTCTGCCTCTGAGGATTCGCTGTCCCTGGAAAGTCTTCTGAACGAGTTCTTGGAGTGGTCGCAGCAAGAAGAAGCGGCTGGGCAGAGGGACAGAGCGGTAGAGAGCCCGTTGTCCATCCCGCCACGAGACGAAGAGTTCCAGCCAGGGCCTACTACTCCGGACAGCAACCTCAGCACCCAGGGGCACAGCGAGCCTCTCTCCACGGCACCGCCCCAAGAGCCAAAGGGGTTTTCAGGTTGCCCCTCGCCTGCCGATGCTGTGGACGAGGCCTCGGCAGCAGGCATGGAGGCAGGCTGTGCCCAGGCCGCCCCTCCCCAGGAAAAGCCCTGCGGGGATGAGCCGCCGGCAGGAGCTTGCCCGGTGCCTGTGCAGCCCCTGGCACGCAGCGTTCCTGCTTGCCCCGCTGGCAGCGCAGCCGTCCCGCAGCCCCCGGCCCCACGGCCATGGCGCTCCATGGCCAAGAGGGCCCGGCGGGCTCTGCGCCGCCTTTTCTCCTTCAGCTGCCTCAGGGGGCAGCCAGAGGAGTGAGCCCGGGGCCAGCAGCAGGACGATGGCCAAAGGTGCCGGGGCTCACCCTGGGGACACCCAGCTCCCAGGGGCAGCGACAGGTCCTCGAGGGATTGGCCCTATGGGTTGAGAAGATGGGATGCATGGATGGATGGGTGGATGGTGGCCAAGGCAACCACTTGCTAAAGGTAGGTCCTGCTGTTATAGATAAAAGTTATGTTCAATTAAGGTATTCTTCAATTATATTGTATTCATTATGGTCAATAAATTGTATTATGTTAATCGGGATGGGGGGGCTGATTAGAATATTTTAGGTGAACGGTCCTGGGTTTGGTGGCACAATGGTCTGGAGGGGCAAGGCGAGGTCAGAGAGGGATTGAAGGGAAGATCTGACCAATCATTCGAAGCCCTTCAGAGACCATTGGTCCAGAATGAACGGCGTTAAAGGCCAATGAGAAGACTGGAAAAGGACCAATCACCATGCGGATCTAAAATCGACCAATCCTGGATTCCAAGGGGGCTATAAATGGGGGGAGTTCGGTTGCGTCGAGGGTTTTCTTTTTGGATACTGTTTTCTGGGAAGAAGCCAGTGCACCTGGGGTTAGTGCACTGTTCTCGTTTTGGCTTGCTGTGTGGGTGCCTGGGCTTATTCTGGGTACTCCGTTCCTTGCAGCTATTTTAATGAAGAGAACCTTTTTCTCCAGAGAAAGTTTGGCCTTGTTCATATTCATAACACTGCTTGCAGCCCGAGCCCTTCACCGCAAGCCAACAGCAAGGCAGTCTGGTCAGGGAGAGTTTTGTGAGGAAGGATGACAGCCCTACATTCTATAATCCCACAGAAACTCACTTTAGCCCCAGGCTGCATTTGGAGCTGAGAAATGCTCCTTGAGCTTCAGTACCGCATGTATATCAAGGCAAACCCATTCTCTTTTCACAGGAAAATTAGGAAAATGCCTCCCTGGCTATCTGCATCACAGACTGGACAAAGGTGTGAACTCCCGATGATGGACCTGGCGTCCTCAACTCCAGAAGAAACGCCAGGAGCCTGGTGCAGAGAAGCGCAGGGAGGAGAAAGGACCAAAGGGATTCTGCTGCCTGCAGACCTCTTGGACTGTCCTCTATCAGACATCTTCACCTCCCCACTCCAGCCGTGCTCTTCCCCATAACCTTCCAAGCCCACTCTTCTTCTCCCTACCCCATCCCTGATTTTGGCTATGTTTCCTTCTCATTTTCCGTGTTCACAACCCTTTCTATCTCTCTCCCCCATATTTATTGGTAAATAAAATCCCAGTTGTTGATGTTTGTAGATGATCTCCGGAGCACCTTAATTCACACACAGGCATCTCTGACTAATCACATGTCTTGGTTTGGAAAGACAGGAGTTTGCTAAGGAAGGCAGGACCCTCCCCTGAAATGGCGAATGTAAACCCACCCCACCCCTCTGTATTGCCATAAACTTTAAATTACGTGGCTCTCAGGCAAAAAATATGGGAGCAGGAAATAACAGTTCTTTAATAGGGAACAAAAAAAAAAAATCAAAGATTAAATAAACAATGCAGTACACTAGAACAACACTGACAGTGTCAGAACACAACCTGACACCCTGTTGGTCAGGTTGTGGGTACCAGTCCAATTGGAAACGTGGCTGCAGTCCTCCTGAAGTGTCACGGGTGGTTCTCTTGGAGCAGGCGGTCCTGGAGAGAAGGATGTATTCTTCCTCCAAAGATCCAGTGGAAGAAGAGGCAGCTGCTGTTCCTCTGGAGAATCCAGTGGAGAAAACCGCGCTGGTGTCTCAAAACCTCTGGATTATATCTGGGTAGAAATGCTTGGCTCCACCCTCAGAGCAGAGCACCTCACAATGGGATGTAATAGTTCTTATCAGTCATGCAGTGGCATTCAATAGTCTGTTACCAACAGATGGCCCCTCCAGAGGGAGGAGTTATTGTGGTCACTCAAAGAGGGAGATAAGGGAAATTACCCACTTGACAAAAGACAACTGCAATACAAATGGTAATAGAATACATCTTGCCTTGCAATCTGGAACATCACACCTTAATGGGGGCACACGTCTGCAGAGAGCACTCGAGGTATGGCCACACCAGTGCCGAACACAGAAGGACAATAAATGCCCTGGTCCTTCTGGCCACACTATGGCTGACAGAGAAGACAAGGATGCCACTGGCGTAGTCCTGAATCAACAATATACTCACTCGCCCCAAACTCCAGAGTAAGTACAGAATGGAAATGTTCCTTGGCTTTATTTCCTTATAATTCTTTTTCAAAAACACGCTGTTTATAGACATTGAAAGTAGTGACTAGATGAAGTTCAAATGGAGCTTTCTCCTTTCTGATGATCTCTCTACCTGGGGTCAAGGTTGAAGGCTGGGATACATGGAGAAGTGGGTGGGCAAAGCAATTTGGCACTTTGGCACAGGGCTTACTTAGGTGTTTTTAGAGGAGGAACAGAAGGTGGGACAAGAGAGAGTTGCAGGACATGAAAAGAGGAACAAGTGGAAGAAAAGTTCAGGGGCAAAGACATTAAAAAGGCCTTTGTGTCGAGGGGCATCAGGATGGAAACAATCAGGCCTCTGGGAGAAAGGGCGGCCATGCCCACCAGGCCTTTGTGACCCACAGTGACATCGTGCCCAGAGGCCATTGTGACGTGGGTGCATGTCATGAGCCTTGGGGCTGCCAATCCCTGCAGTGGCCACTCCCAGGAGAGCAGCTCTGTGAGGAGGCAGCAGCTTCTCTGGAGGCAGCAGCTCACCTGGGAGATTGTGGCCAGCGCTCATCAGAGCATTGCCACAATGTCAAAAAAGCAAGAGGCGAATGCCCATGGCCTACCCCGTGAGGGGCAGCCACTGCTGTACCGGCGGCGGCAACAGGTGAGGGCTGGGGAAGGAGGAAAAGCCTGCAGTGGGACGTAGGGGAAGCCCTGGGGCAGAGACAGCTAGGCCTGGCAGCAGGCCACGCTCTGTGCAGGGCCTGCACTGGGATGGCCCAGGCCCAGCAATGGCCCAGAGGCAGCGAGCCCAGCTGGGAACCCGGCCCAGCCTGGCTGCTGTAGCCAGCACTGGC
The DNA here is from genome assembly GCF_023055355.1 of Agelaius tricolor. NCBI lineage: Eukaryota > Metazoa > Chordata > Aves > Passeriformes > Icteridae > Agelaius > Agelaius tricolor. The sequence continues at coordinate 94,201,670 of NW_027269262.1, read as the reverse complement.
CTTGGGGCCAGGCCCGGGCTTGCAGGCACGTGGGGGACACTGTGCTCATACAGCCGCTTCCATCCCGGGTCTCCTCCTGCTTCCCACAGGTGACCCCCAAGCAGCCACAGGCAGCACCTCAGGTCACCTGGACGACCATCACACCCATCCCTGGGGACAGGCCCACTCTGTTCCCCATCCCGTCACGGAGCCCCACCATGTCCTGCACAGGCAGGGGCAGCAGGGAGGGCGGGCACTCAGTGCCCCTGAGCCGTGTCACAGGGCCACAGAGATTGTCCGTGTCGGACTTGCCGCCTCTCCGCGGCCCTCGCTTGACACCGGCACCTCCATGCCAGCTCAGTGGGCAAAGCCCAAGGGCTCCCACTGAGTGCGTTAAGCTGTGCCCTCTGACAGCAGCAGCTGCCGCCTCTGGATCCTCTCTCAGAGGCACAGCACATGCTGTGGGAGCAGCCTCTGACAGTGTCAAGCTGCCCCCTCTGCCAGCAGCAGCAGCAGCTGCAGCCGCCTCTGGGTCCTCTCCCAGAGGCACAGCTCGTGCTGTGGGCCCCATGGCCAGGGGCCAAGCAGAGCGTGTGCCACCTACTCCATGGGGCACTCTGGCTGTGGGCAGAGCCCAGGGAACACCTTCCCTGGAGAACAGGATGGAAGGGCTCTGGCAGGGGTCAGTGGCAAGGCAGGGCCATCACCTGCCACCCATGACAGCTGCACACGGCCTGCCGCTCTGCACTGGGGCCCAGCCAGGTTGGGAGCAGGTGAGACGCTCTGAGATGGAGGCGCTGATTGAGGTGCAGGCAGGGCATGGTGGCAACACCTTCAAAGACCCTTATGGAGCCCTGGGCCCACACAGTTTAAAAGACAGGTCCACGGTATCCACCTGCACCCATCGGCAGGCAAATGCCATCCAAGAGATGGATGTAGAGCATCAGGAGCTGCCCGGTGCTTGCATCTTCACCCCAGGCTCCACAGGAGAGGCAGCCAAGTGCTCTGAGCACCTGTGCCCTGCCCAGCAGGCAGAGCAGAGCCCTTCCTCTGGAAACCTGCAGCCCTGGGACACTCCTGTAAAGGAAGTGGAGGAAATGCAGGAGGAGGAAGAGCTGCCAGAAATGCAGGCTGCAGGGGAGCGGGACAGCAACCTGCAGAGCGTGTCGCTTTCGCTGTGGAAAGAGGCCGAGGTAGAGGAAGGAATTTGTGCCCTGGCTGGAGATCCCTGGGACGAGGGCCGCAGCAATGCCCTCCTCACATCAGACCCTGAGGAAAGCTCAAACTTCTCAGCTTCTCCTTTGTCTGGAGTCTCTGGCGAGGAGACGGCAGCTTGTTGGACAGACGAACACGCTGAGCTTTACAGGCAAATGTGCATGGCACTTAATGCTAGGCTCCAAATAATGCGGAGAAAGAGAGAGGCGCTGGAGAGGCTGCTGGAAGAGAAACTCTATGCAGAGCTCTTTGGAGACATCTCGTCCTCCATGAGCAGTGCAGAAAGCCCCATGACATCCGGCTGTGACCACTGGGGCTCATCAAGTGCCAACTTGGATCCAGAGGCAGACCCCTCGTTGCCACTCAGCGCTTGCAGTGTGACTGAGGATGCCATAGCAGAGACACAAAGCTTCTCTGAGCTTGTGTCTCCTGAGCTGGTGGTAGACTCGGGGTCTGCCTCTGAGGATTCGCTGTCCCTGGAAACACTTCTGAACGAGTTCCTGGAGAGGTCACAGCAAGAAGAAGCGGCTGGGCAGAGGGACAGAGCGGTTGAGAGCCCGTTGTCCATCCCGCCGCGAGGCGAAGAGTTCCAGCCAGGGCCTACTTCTCCGGACAGCAACCTCAGCACCCAGGGGCACAGCGAGCCTCTCTCCACGGCACCGCCCCAAGAGCCAAAGGGGTTTGCAGGTTGCCCCTCGCCTGCCGATGCTGCGGACGAGGCCTCGGCAGCAGGCATGGAGGCAGGCTGTGCCCAGGCCGCCCCTCCCCAGGAAAAGCCCTGCGGGGATGAGCCGCCGGCAGGAGCTTGCCCGGTGCCTGTGCAGCCCCTGGCACGCAGCGTTCCTGCTTGCCCCGCTGGCAGCGCAGCCGTCCCGCAGCCCCCGGCCCCACGGCCATGGCGCTCCATGGCCAAGAGGGCCCGGCGGGCTCTGCGCCGCCTTTTCTCCTTCAGCTGCCTCAGGGGGCAGCCAGAGGAGTGAGCCCGGGGCCAGCAGCAGGACGATGGCCAAAGGTGCCGGGGCTCACCCTGGGGACACCCAGCTCCCAGGGGCAGCGACAGGTCCCCGAGGGATCGGCCCTATGGGTTGAGAAGATGGGATGCATGGATGGATGGGTGGATGGTGGCCAAGGAACCACTTGCTAAAGGTAGGTCCTGCTGTTATAGATAAAAGTTATGTTCAATTAAGGTATTCTTCAATTATATTGTATTAATTATGGTCTATTAATTGTATTATGCTAATCTGGATGAGGGTCTGATTAGAATATTTTAGGTGAACGGTCCCGGGTTTGGTGGCACAATGGTCTTGCGGCGCAAGGCGCCAGGTGCAAGGTCAGAGAGGGATTGGATAGAAGATCTGACCAATCATTCGAAGCCCTTCAGAGACCATTGGTCCAGAATGAACGGCATTAAAGGCCAATGAGAAGCCTGGAAATAGACCAATCACCATGCCGATCTAAAATGGACCAATCCTGGATTCCAAGGGGGCTATAAAGGGGGGGAGTTCGGTTGCGTCGAGGGTTTTCTTTTTGGATACTGTTTTCTGGGGAGAAGCCAGTGCACCTGGGGTTAGTGCACTCTTCTCGTTTTGGCTTGCTGTGTGGGTGCCTGGGCTTATCCTGGGTACTTCGTTCCTTGCAGCTCTTTTCATGAAGAGAACCTTTTTCTCCAGAGAAAGTTTGGCCTTGCTCATATTCATAACACTGCTTGCAGCCCCAGCCCTTCACCGCAAGCCAACAGCAAGGCAGTCTGGTCAGGGAGAGTTTTGTGAGGAAGGATGACAACGCTACATTCCATAATCCCACAGAAACTCACTTTAGCCTAGGCTGCATTTGGAGCTGAGAAATGCTCCTTGAGCCTCAGTACCGCGTGTATATCAAGGCAAACCCATTCTCTTTTCACAGGGAAATTAGGAAAATGCCTCCCTGGCTATCTGCATCACGGACTGGCCAAAGGTGTGAACTCCAGGTGATGGACCTGGCGTCCTCAACTCCAGAAGAAACACCAGGAGCCCAGTGCAGAGAAGCGCAGGGAGGAGAAAGGACCAAAAGGATGCTGCTGGCAGCAAACCTCTTGGACTGTCCTTTATCAGACATCTTCACCTCCCCACTCCAGCCGTGCTCTTCCCCATAACCTTCCAAGCCCACTCTTCTTCTCCCTACCCCATCCCTGATTTTGGCTATGTTTCCTTCTCACTTTCCGTGTTCACAACCCTTTCTATCTCTCTACCCCATATTTATTGGTAAATAAAATCCCAGTTGTTGATGTGTGTAAATCATCTCCGGAGCACCTTAATTCACACAGAGACATCTCTGACTTATCACATGTCTTGATTTTGAAAGACAAGAGTTTTCTAAGGAAGGCAAGAGCCTCCCCTGAAATGGAGAACGTAAACCCTCCCCACCCCTCTGTATTGCTATAAATTTTAAATTAAGTGGCTCTCAGGCAAAAAACATGGGAGTAGGAAATAACAGTTTTTAATAGGGAAGAAAAAAAGATCAAACTATTAAATAAACAGTGCAGTACACTAGAACAACACTGACAGAGTCAGAACACAACCTGACACCCTGTTGGTCAGGGTGTTGGTACCAGTGGAATTGGAATCGTGGCTGCAGTCCTCCTGAAGTGTCACGGGTGGTTCTCTTGGAGCAGGCGGTCTTGTAGAGAAGGATGTATTCTTCCTCCAAAGATCCAGTGGAAGAAGAGGCAGCTGCTGTTCCTCTGGAGAATCTAGTGGAGAAAACCGCACTGGTGTCTCAAAACCTCTGGATCATATCTGGGTAGCTATGCTTGGCTCCTCCCTCTGAACAGAGCACCTCACAATGGGATGTAATAGTTCTTATCAGTCATGCAGTGGCATTCAATAGTCTGTTATCAACAGATGGCCCCTCCAGAGGGAGGAGTTATTGTGGTCACTCAAAGAGGGAGATAAGGGAAATTGCCCACTTGACAAAAGACAACTGCAATACAAATGGTAATGGAATACATCTTGCCTTGCAATCTGGAACATCACACCTTAATGGGGGCACACGTCTGCAGAGAGCACTCGAGGTATGGCCACACCAGTGCCGAACACAGAAGGACAATAAATGCCCTGGTCCTTCTGGCCACACTATGGCTGACAGAGAAGACAAGGATGCCACTGGCGTAGTCCTGAATCAACAATATACTCACTCGCCCCAAACTCCAGAGTAAGTACAGAATGGAAATGTTCCTTGGCTTTATTTCCTTATAATTCTTTTTCAAAAACACGCTGTTTATAGACATTGAAAGTAGTGACTAGATGAAGTTCAAATGGAGCTTTCTCCTTTCTGATGATCTCTCTACCTGGGGTCAAGGTTGAAGGCTGGGATACATGGAGAAGTGGGTGGGCAAAGCAATTTGGCACTTTGGCACAGGGCTTACTTAGGTGTTTTTAGAGGAGGAACAGAAGGTGGGACAAGAGAGAGTTGCAGGACATGAAAAGAGGAACAAGTGGAAGAAAAGTTCAGGGGCAAAGACATTAAAAAGGCCTTTGTGTCGAGGGGCATCAGGATGGAAACAATCAGGCCTCTGGGAGAAAGGGCGGCCATGCCCACCAGGCCTTTGTGACCCACAGTGACATCGTGCCCAGAGGCCATTGTGACGTGGGTGCATGTCATGAGCCTTGGGGCTGCCAATCCCTGCAGTGGCCACTCCCAGGAGAGCAGCTCTGTGAGGAGGCAGCAGCTTCTCTGGAGGCAGCAGCTCACCTGGGAGATTGTGGCCAGCGCTCATCAGAGCATTGCCACAATGTCAAAAAAGCAAGAGGCGAATGCCCATGGCCTACCCCGTGAGGGGCAGCCACTGCTGTACCGGCGGCGGCAACAGGTGAGGGCTGGGGAAGGAGGAAAAGCCTGCAGTGGGACGTGGGGGAAGCCCTGGGGCAGAGACAGCTAGGCCTGGCAGCAGGCCACGCTCTGTGCAGGGCCTGCACTGGGATGGCCCAGGCCCAGCAATGGCCCAGAGGCAGCGAGCCCAGCTGGGAACCCGGCCCAGCCTGGCTGCTGTGGCCAGCACTGGCCTTGGGGCCAGGCCCGGGCTTGCAGGCACGTGGGGGACACTGTGCTCATACAGCCGCTTCCATCCCGGGTCTCCTCCTGCTTCCCACAGGTGACCCCCAAGCAGCCACAGGCAGCACCTCAGGTCACCTGGACGACCATCACACCCATCCCTGGGGACAGGCCCACTCTGTTCCCCATCCCGTCACGGAGCCCCACCATGTCCTGCACAGGCAGGGGCAGCAGGGAGGGCGGGCACTGAGTGCCCCTGAGCCGTGTCCCAGGGCCACAGAGATTGTCCGTGTCGGACTTGCCGCCTCTCCGCGGCCCTCGCTTGACACCGGCACCTCCATGCCAGCTCAGTGGGCAAAGCCCAAGGGCACCCACTGAGTGCGTTAAGCTGTCCCCTCTGACAGCAGCAGCTGCCGCCTCTGGATCCTCTCTCAGAGGCACAGCACATGCTGTGGGAGCAGCCTCTGACAGTGTCAAGCTGCCCCCTCTGCCAGCAGCAGCAGCAGCTGCAGCCGCCTCTGGGTCCTCTCCCAGAGGCACAGCTCGTGCTGTGGGCCCCATGGCCAGGGGCCAAGCAGAGCGTGTGCCACCTACTCCATGGGGCACTCTGGCTGTGGGCAGAGCCCAGGGAACACCTTCCCTGGAGAACAGGATGGAAGGGCTCTGGCAGGGGTCAGTGGCAAGGCAGGGCCATCACCTGCCACCCATGACAGCTGCACACGGCCTGCCGCTCTGCACTGGGGCCCAGCCAGGTTGGGAGCAGGTGAGACGCTCTGAGATGGAGGCGCTGATTGAGGTGCAGGCAGGGCATGGTGGCAACACCTTCAAAGACCCTTATGGAGCCCTGGGCCCACACAGTTTAAAAGACAGGTCCACGGTATCCACCTGCACCCATCGGCAGGCAAATGCCATCCAAGAGATGGATGTAGAGCATCAGGAGCTGCCCGGTGCTTGCATCTTCACCCCAGGCTCCACAGGAGAGGCAGCCAAGTGCTCTGAGCACCTGTGCCCTGCCCAGCAGGCAGAGCAGAGCCCTTCCTCTGGAAACCTGCAGCCCTGGGACACTCCTGTAAAGGAAGTGGAGGAAATGCAGGAGGAGGAAGAGCTGCCAGAAATGCAGGCTGCAGGGGAGCGGGACAGCAACCTGCAGAGCGTGTCGCTTTCGCTGTGGAAAGAGGCCGAGGTAGAGGAAGGAATTTGTGCCCTGGCTGGAGATCCCTGGGACGAGGGCCGCAGCAATGCCCTCCTCACATCAGACCCTGAGGAAAGCTCAAACTTCTCAGCTTCTCCTTTGTCTGGAGTCTCTGGCGAGGAGACGGCAGCTTGTTGGACAGACGAACACGCTGAGCTTTACAGGCAAATGTGCATGGCACTTAATGCTAGGCTCCAAATAATGCGGAGAAAGAGAGAGGCGCTGGAGAGGCTGCTGGAAGAGAAACTCTATGCAGAGCTCTTTGGAGACATCTCGTCCTCCGTGAGCAGTGCAGAAAGCCCCATGACATCCGGCTGTGACCACTGGGGCTCATCAAGTGCCAACTTGGATCCAGAGGCAGACCCCTCGTTGCCACTCAGCGCTTGCAGTGTGACTGAGGATGCCATAGCAGAGACACAAAGCTTCTCTGAGCTTGTGTCTCCTGAGCTGCTGGTAGACTCGGGGTCTGCCTCTGAGGATTCGCTGTCCCTGGAAACACTTCTGAACGAGTTCCTGGAGAGGTCACAGCAAGAAGAAGCGGCTGGGCAGAGGGACAGAGCGGTTGAGAGCCCGTTGTCCATCCCGCCGCGAGGCGAAGAGTTCCAGCCAGGGCCTACTTCTCCGGACAGCAACCTCAGCACCCAGGGGCACAGCGAGCCTCTCTCCACGGCACCGCCCCAAGAGCCAAAGGGGTTTGCAGGTTGCCCCTCGCCTGCCGATGCTGCGGACGAGGCCTCGGCAGCAGGCATGGAGGCAGGCTGTGCCCAGGCCGCCCCTCCCCAGGAAAAGCCCTGCGGGGATGAGCCGCCGGCAGGAGCTTGCCCGGTGCCTGTGCAGCCCCTGGCACGCAGCGTTCCTGCTTGCCCCGCTGGCAGCGCAGCCGTCCCGCAGCCCCCGGCCCCACGGCCATGGCGCTCCATGGCCAAGAGGGCCCGGCGGGCTCTGCGCCGCCTTTTCTCCTTCAGCTGCCTCAGGGGGCAGCCAGAGGAGTGAGCCCGGGGCCAGCAGCAGGACGATGGCCAAAGGTGCCGGGGCTCACCCTGGGGACACCCAGCTCCCAGGGGCAGCGACAGGTCCCCGAGGGATCGGCCCTATGGGTTGAGAAGATGGGATGCATGGATGGATGGGTGGATGGTGGCCAAGGAACCACTTGCTAAAGGTAGGTCCTGCTGTTATAGATAAAAGTTATGTTCAATTAAGGTATAGTTCAATTATATTGTATTAATTATGGTCTATTAATTGTATTATGCTAATCTGGATGAGGGTCTGATTAGAATATTTTAGGTGAACGGTCCCGGGTTTGGTGGCACAATGGTCTTGCGGCGCAAGGCGCCAGGTGCAAGGTCAGAGAGGGATTGGATAGAAGATCTGACCAATCATTCGAAGCCCTTCAGAGACCATTGGTCCAGAATGAACGGCATTAAAGGCCAATGAGAAGCCTGGAAATAGACCAATCACCATGCCGATCTAAAATGGACGAATCCTGGATTCCAAGGGGGCTATAAAGGGGAGGAGTTCGGTTGCGTCGAGGGTTTTCTTTTTGGATACTGTTTTCTGGGGAGAAGCCAGTGCACCTGGGGTTAGTGCACTCTTCTCGTTTTGGCTTGCTGTGTGGGTGCCTGGGCTTATCCTGGGTACTTCGTTCCTTGCAGCTCTTTTAATGAAGAGAACCTTTTTCTCCAGAGGAAGTTTGGCCTTGTTCATATTCATAACACTGCTTGCAGCCCCAGCCCTTCACCGCAAGCCAACAGCAAGGCAGTCTGGTCAGGGAGAGTTTTGTGAGGAAGGATGACAACGCTACATTCCATAATCCCACAGAAACTCACTTTAGCCTAGGCTGCATTTGGAGCTGAGAAATGCTCCTTGAGCCTCAGTACCGCGTGTATATCAAGGCAAACCCATTCTCTTTTCACAGGGAAATTAGGAAAATGCCTCCCTGGCTATCTGCATCACGGACTGGCCAAAGGTGTGAACTCCAGGTGATGGACCTGGCGTCCTCAACTCCAGAAGAAACACCAGGAGCCCAGTGCAGAGAAGCGCAGGGAGGAGAAAGGACCAAAAGGATGCTGCTGGCAGCAAACCTCTTGGACTGTCCTTTATCAGACATCTTCACCTCCCCACTCCAGCCGTGCTCTTCCCCATAACCTTCCAAGCCCACTCTTCTTCTCCCTACCCCATCCCTGATTTTGGCTATATTTCCTTCTCACTTTCCGTGTTCACAACCCTTTCTATCTCTCTACCCCATATTTATTGGTAAATAAAATCCCAGTTGTTGATGTTTGTAAATCATCTCCGGAGCACCTTAATTCACACAGAGACATCTCTGACTTATCACATGTCTTGATTTTGAAAGACAAGAGTTTTCTAAGGAAGGCAAGAGCCTCCCCTGAAATGGAGAACGTAAACCCTCCCCACCCCTCTGTATTGCTATAAATTTTAAATTAAGTGGCTCTCAGGCAAAAAACATGGGAGTAGGAAATAACAGTTTTTAATAGGGAAGAAAAAAAGATCAAACTATTAAATAAACAGTGCAGTACACTAGAACAACACTGACAGAGTCAGAACACAACCTGACACCCTGTTGGTCAGGGTGTTGGTACCAGTGGAATTGGAATCGTGGCTGCAGTCCTCCTGAAGTGTCACGGGTGGTTCTCTTGGAGCAGGCGGTCTTGTAGAGAAGGATGTATTCTTCCTCCAAAGATCCAGTGGAAGAAGAGGCAGCTGCTGTTCCTCTGGAGAATCTAGTGGAGAAAACCGCACTGGTGTCTCAAAACCTCTGGATCATATCTGGGTAGCTATGCTTGGCTCCTCCCTCTGAACAGAGCACCTCACAATGGGATGTAATAGTTCTTATCAGTCATGCAGTGGCATTCAATAGTCTGTTATCAACAGATGGCCCCTCCAGAGGGAGGAGTTATTGTGGTCACTCAAAGAGGGAGATAAGGGAAATTGCCCACTTGACAAAAGACAACTGCAATACAAATGGTAATGGAATACATCTTGCCTTGCAATCTGGAACATCACACCTTAATGGGGGCACACGTCTGCAGAGAGCACTCGAGGTATGGCCACACCAGTGCCGAACACAGAAGGACAATAAATGCCCTGGTCCTTCTGGACACATTATGGTTGACACAGAATACCAGCATGCCACTGGCGTAGTCCTGAACCAACAATCTACTCACTCGCCCCAAACTCCAGAGTAAGTACAGAATGGAAATGTTCCTTGGCTTTATTTCCTTATAATTCTTTTTCAAAAACACGCTGTTTATAGACATTGAAAGTAGTGACTAGATGAAGTTCAAATGGAGCTTTCTCCTTTCTGATGATCTCTCTACCTGGGGTCAAGGTTGAAGGCTGGGATACATGGAGAAGTGGGTGGGCAAAGCAATTTGGCACTTTGGCACAGGGCTTACTTAGGTGTTTTTAGAGGAGGAACAGAAGGTGGGACAAGAGAGAGTTGCAGGACATGAAAAGAGGAACAAGTGGAAGAAAAGTTCAGGGGCAAAGACATTAAAAAGGCCTTTGTGTCGAGGGGCATCAGGATGGAAACAATCAGGCCTCTGGGAGAAAGGGCGGCCATGCCCACCAGGCCTTTGTGACCCACAGTGACATCGTGCCCAGAGGCCATTGTGACGTGGGTGCATGTCATGAGCCTTGGGGCTGCCAATCCCTGCAGTGGCCACTCCCAGGAGAGCAGCTCTGTGAGGAGGCAGCAGCTTCTCTGGAGGCAGCAGCTCACCTGGGAGATTGTGGCCAGCGCTCATCAGAGCATTGCCACAATGTCAAAAAAGCAAGAGGCGAATGCCCATGGCCTACCCCGTGAGGGGCAGCCACTGCTGTACCGGCGGCGGCAACAGGTGAGGGCTGGGGAAGGAGGAACAGCCTGCAGTGGGACGTGGGGGAAGCCCTGGGGCAGAGACAGCTAGGCCTGGCAGCAGGCCATGCTCTGTGCAGGGCCTGCACTGGGACAGCCCAGGCCCAGCAATGGCCCAGAGGCAGCGAGCCCAGCTGGGAACCCGGCCCTGCCTGGGGTCTGTCGCCAGCACCTGCCTTGGGGGCAGGCCCGGGCTTGCAGGCACGTGGGGGACACTGTGCTCACACAGCCGCCAACATCCCGGGTCTCCTCCTGCTTCCCACAGGTGACCCCCAGGCAGCCACAGGCGGCACCTCAGGTCACCTGGACGACCATCACACCCATCCCTGGGGACAGGCCCACTCTGTTCCCCATCCCGTCACGGAGCCCCACCATGACCGGCACAGGCAGGGGCAGCAGGGAGGGTGGGCACTCAGTGCCCCTGAACCGTGTCCCAGGGCCACAGAGATTGTCCGTGTCGGACTTGCCGCCTCTCCGCGGCCCTCGCTTGACACTGGCACCTCCACGCCAGCTCAGTGGGCAAAGCCCAAGGGCACCCACTGACTGCGTTAAGCTGCCCCCTCTGCCAGTAGCAGCAGAAGCCTCTGGATCCTCTCTCAGAGGCACAGCATGTGCTGTGGGAGCAGCCTCTGACAGTGTCAAGCTGCCCCCTCTGCCAGCAGCAGCAGCAGCTGCAGCCGCCTCTGGGTCCTCTCCCAGAGGCACAGCTCGTGCTGTGGGCCCCATGGCCAGGGGCCAGCCAGAGCGTGTGCCACCTCCTCCATGGGGCACTCTGGCTGTGGGCAGAGCCCAGGGAACACCTTCCCTGGAGAACAGGATGGAAGGCCTCTGGCAGGGGTCAGTGGCAAGGCAGGGCCATCACCTGCCACCCGTGACAGCTGCACGCAGCGTGCCACTCTGCACTGGGGCCCGGCCAGGTTGGGAGCAGGTGAGACGCTCTGAGATGGAGGAGCTGATTGAGGTGCAGGCAGGGCATGGTGGCAACACCTTCAAAGACCCTTATGGAGGCCTGGGCCCACACATTTTAGAAGACAGGTCCACGGTATCCACCTGCACCCATCGGCAGGCAAATGCCATCCATGAGATGGATGTAGAGCATCAGGAGCTGCCCGGTGCTTGCATCTTCACCCCAGGCTCCACAGGAGAGGCAGCCAAGTGCTCTGAGCGCCTGTGCCCTGCCCAGCAGGCAGAGCAGAGCCCTTCCTCTGGAAACCTGCAGCCCTGGGACACTCCTGTAAAGGAAGTGGAGGAAATGCAGGAGGAGGAAGAGCTCCCAGAAATGCAGGCTGCAGGGGAGCGGGACAGCAACCTGCAGAGCGTGTCGCTTTCGCTGCGGAAGGAGGCTGAGGTAGAGGAAGGAATTTGTGCCCTGGCTGGAGATCCCTGGGACGAGGGCCGCAGCAATGCCCTCCTCACATCAGACCCTGAGGAAAGCTCAAACTTCTCAGCTTCTCCTTTGTCTGGAGTCTCTGGCGAGGAGACGGCAGCTTGTTGGACAGACGAACACGCTGAGCTTTACAGGCAAATGTGCATGGCACTTAATGCTAGGCTCCAAATAATGCGGAGAAAGAGAGAGGCGCTGGAGAGGCTGCTGGAAGAGAAACTCTATGCAGAGCTCTTTGGAGACATCTCGTCCTCCGTGAGCAGTGCAGAAAGCCCCATGACATCCGGCTGTGACCACCGGGGCTCATCAAGTGCCAGCCTGGAACCAGAGGCAGACCCCTCGGTGCCACTCAGCGCTTGCAGTGTGAGTGAGGACGCCACAGCAGAGACACAAAGCTTCTCTGAGCTTGTGTCTCCTGAGCTGGTGGTAGACTCGGGGTCTGCCTCTGAGGATTCGCTGTCCCTGGAAAGTCTTCTGAACGAGTTCCTGGAGAGGTCGCAGCAAGAAGAAGCGGTGGGACAGAGGGACAGAGAGGCAGAGAGCCCGTTGTCCATCCTGCTGCGAGAAGAAGAGTTCCAGCCAGGGCCTACTTCTCCGGAGAGCGACCTCAGCGACAAGGGCCACAGCGAGCCTCTCTCCAGGGCACTGCCGGAAGAGCCAAAGGGGTTTGCGGGTTGCCCCTCGCCTGCTGATTCTGTGGACGAGGTCGCGGCTGCAGGCATGGAGGCTGGCTGTGCCCAGGCCGCCCCTCCCCAGGAAAAGCCCTGCGGGGATGAGCCGCCGGCAGGAGCTTGCCCGGTGCCTGTGCAGCCCCTGGCACGCAGCGTTCCTGCTTGCCCCGCTGGCAGCGCAGCCGTCCCGCAGCCCCCGGCCCCACGGCCATGGCGCTCCATGGCCAAGAGGGCCCGGCGGGCTCTGCGCCGCCTTTTCTCCTTCAGCTGCCTCAGGGGGCAGCCAGAGGAGTGAGCCCGGGGCCAGCAGCAGGACGATGGCCAAAGGTGCCGGGGCTCACCCTGGGGACACCCAGCTCCCAGGGGCAGCGACAGGTCCTCGAGGGATCGGCCCTATGGGTTGAGAAGATGGGATGCATGGATGGATGGGTGGATGGTGGCCAAGGCAACCACTTGCTAAAGGTAGGTCCTGCTGTTATAGATAAAAGTTATGTTCAATTAAGGTATAGTTCAATTATATTGTATTAATTATGGTCTATGAATTGTATTATGTTAAACGGGATGGGGGGCTGATTAGAATATTTTAGGTGAATGGTCCCGGGTTTGGTGGCACAATGGTCTTGCGGCGCAAGGCGCCAGGTGCAAGGTCAGAGAGGGATTGGATAGAAGATCTGACCAATCATTCGAAGCCCTTCAGAGACCATTGGTCCAGAATGAACGGCATTAAAGGCCAATGAGAAGCCTGGAAATAGACCAATCACCATGCCGATCTAAAATGGACCAATCCTGGATTCCGAGAGGGCTATAAAGGGGGGGAGTTCGGTTGCGTCGAGGGTTTTCTTTTTGGATACTGTTTTCTGGGGAGAAGCCAGTGCACCTGGGGTTAGTGCACTGTTCTCGTTTTGGCTTGCTGTGTGGGTGCCTGGGCTTATCCTGGGTACTTCGTTCCTTGCAGCTCTTTTCATGAAGAGAACCTTTTTCTCCAGAGAAAGTTTGGCCTTGCTCATATTCATAACACTGCTTGCAGCCCCAGCCCTTCACCGCAAGCCAACAGCAAGGCAGTCTGGTCAGGGAGAGTTTTGTGAGGAAGGATGACAACGCTACATTCCATAATCCCACAGAAACTCACTTTAGCCTAGGCTGCATTTGGAGCTGAGAAATGCTCCTTGAGCCTCAGTACCGCGTGTATATCAAGGCAAACCCATTCTCTTTTCACAGGGAAATTAGGAAAATGCCTCCCTGGCTATCTGCATCACGGACTGGCCAAAGGTGTGAACTCCAGGTGATGGACCTGGCGTCCTCAACTCCAGAAGAAACACCAGGAGCCCAGTGCAGAGAAGCGCAGGGAGGAGAAAGGACCAAAAGGATGCTGCTGGCAGCAAACCTCTTGGACTGTCCTTTATCAGACATCTTCACCTCCCCACTCCAGCCGTGCTCTTCCCCATAACCTTCCAAGCCCACTCTTCTTCTCCCTACCCCATCCCTGATTTTGGCTATGTTTCCTTCTCACTTTCCGTGTTCACACCCCTTTCTATCTCTCTACCCCATATTTATTGGTAAATAAAATCCCAGTTGTTGATGTTTGTAAATCATCTCCGGAGCACCTTAATTCACACAGAGACATCTCTGACTTATCACATGTCTTGATTTTGAAAGACAAGAGTTTTCTAAGGAAGGCAAGAGCCTCCCCTGAAATGGAGAACGTAAACCCTCCCCACCCCTCTGTATTGCTATAAATTTTAAATTAAGTGGCTCTCAGGCAAAAAACATGGGAGTAGGAAATAACAGTTTTTAATAGGGAAGAAAAAAAGATCAAACTATTAAATAAACAGTGCAGTACACTAGAACAACACTGACAGAGTCAGAACACAACCTGACACCCTGTTGGTCAGGGTGTTGGTACCAGTGGAATTGGAATCGTGGCTGCAGTCCTCCTGAAGTGTCACGGGTGGTTCTCTTGGAGCAGGCGGTCTTGTAGAGAAGGATGTATTCTTCCTCCAAAGATCCAGTGGAAGAAGAGGCAGCTGCTGTTCCTCTGGAGAATCTAGTGGAGAAAACCGCACTGGTGTCTCAAAACCTCTGGATCATATCTGGGTAGCTATGCTTGGCTCCTCCCTCTGAACAGAGCACCTCACAATGGGATGTAATAGTTCTTATCAGTCATGCAGTGGCATTCAATAGTCTGTTATCAACAGATGGCCCCTCCAGAGGGAGGAGTTATTGTGGTCACTCAAAGAGGGAGATAAGGGAAAATGCCCACTTGACAAAAGACAACTGCAATACAAATGGTAATGGAATACATCTTGCCTTGCAATCTGGAACATCACACCTTAATGGGGGCACACGTCTGCAGAGAGCACTCGAGGTATGGCCACACCAGTGCCGAACACAGAAGGACAATAAATGCCCTGGTCCTTCTGGACACATTATGGTTGACACAGAATACCAGCATGCCACTGGCGTAGTCCTGAACCAACAATCTACTCACTCGACCTACGCCTCACAGAAAGTAAAGAACAGAAATTTTTCTTGGCTTTCTTTTGTTATAATTTTTAAAAAAAACCCATAATTCTTATAATCTTTCACAGTAGTGTCTAGATGAAGTTCAAATGGAGCTTTCTCCTTTCTGATGATCTCTCTACCTGGGCTCAAGGTCAAGGGCTAGAACACATGGTGATGTGGGTGGGAAAAGCGCTTTGGCACTTTGGCACAAAGCTTCCTTGGGTGTGTATAGGGGAGGAACAGAAGGTGGGAAAAGAGAGGGCTGCAGGACATGAAAAGAGGAACACGTGTAGGCAAAGTCATGGGGAAAGGGCTTTAAAAGGCCTTTGTGTTCAGGGTCATGAGGATGGAAAGCGTCAGGCCTCTGGGAGAAAGGGCGGCCATGCCCACCAGGCCTTTGTGACCCACAGTGACATCGTGCCCAGAGGCCATTGTGACGTGGGTGCATGTCATGAGCCTTGGGGCTGCCAATCCCTGCAGTGGCCACTCCCAGGAGAGCAGCTCTGTGAGGAGGCAGCAGCTTCTCTGGAGGCAGCAGCTCACCTGGGAGATTGTGGCCAGCGCTCATCAGAGCATTGCCACAATGTCAAAAAAGCAAGAGGCGAATGCCCATGGCCTACCCCGTGAGGGGCAGCCACTGCTGTACCGGCGGCGGCAACAGGTGAGGGCTGGGGAAGGAGGAACAGCCTGCAGTGGGACGTGGGGGAAGCCCTGGGGCAGAGACAGCTAGGCCTGGCAGCAGGCCATGCTCTGTGCAGGGCCTGCACTGGGACAGCCCAGGCCCAGCAATGGCCCAGAGGCAGCGAGCCCAGCTGGGAACCCGGCCCAGCCTGGCTGCTGTCGCCAGCACCTGCCTTGGGGGCAGGCCCGGGCTTGCAGGCACGTGGGGGACACTGTGCTCACACAGCCGCTTCCATCCCGGGTCTCCTCCTGCTTCCCACAGGTGACCCCCAGGCAGCCACAGGCGGCACCTCAGGTCACCTGGACGACCATCACACCCATCCCTGGGGACAGGCCCACTCTGTTCCCCATCCCGTCACGGAGCCCCACCATGACCGGCACAGGCAGGGGCAGCAGGGAGGGTGGGCACTCAGTGCCCCTGAACCGTGTCCCAGGGCCACAGAGATTGTCCGTGTCGGACTTGCCGCCTCTCCGCGGCCCTCGCTTGACACCGGCACCTCCACGCCAGCTCAGTGGGCAAAGCCCAAGGGCACCCACTGACTGCGTTAAGCTGCCCCCTCTGCCAGTAGCAGCAGAAGCCTCTGGATCCTCTCTCAGAGGCACAGCATGTGCTGTGGGAGCAGCCTCTGACAGTGTCAAGCTGCCCCCTCTGCCAGCAGCAGCAGCAGCAGCAGCCGCCTCTGGGTCCTCTCCCAGAGGCACAGCTCGTGCTGTGGGCCCCATGGCCAGGGGCCAGCCAGAGCATGTGCCACCTACTCCATGGGGCACTATGGCTGCGGGCAGAGTCCAGGGAACACCTTCCCTGGAGAACAGGATGGAAGGGCTCTGGCAGGGGTCAGTGGCAAGGCAGGGCCATCACCTGCCACCCATGACAGCTGCACACGGCCTGCCGCTCTGCACTGGGGCCCAGCCAGGTTGGGAGCAGGTGAGACGCTCTGAGATGGAGGAGCTGATTGAGGTGCAGGCAGGGCATGGTGGCAACACCTTCAAAGACCCTTATGGAGCCCTGGGCCCACACAGTTTAGAAGACAGGTCCACGGTATCCACCTGCACCCATCGGCAGGCAAATGCCATCCATGAGATGGATGTAGAGCATCAGGAGCTGCCCGGTGCTTGCATCTTCACCCCAGGCTCCACAGGAGAGGCAGCCAAGTGCTCTGAGCGCCTGTGCCCTGCCCAGCAGGCAGAGCAGAGCCCTTCCTCTGGAAACCTGCAGCCCTGGGACACTCCTGTAAAGGAACTGGAGGAAATGCAGGAGGAGGAAGAGCTCCCAGAAATGCAGGCTGCAGGGGAGCGGGACAGCAACCTGCAGAGCGTGTCTCTTTCGCTGCGGAAGGAGGCTGAGGTAGAGGAAGGAATTTGTGCCCTGGCTGGAGATCCCTGGGACGAGGGCCGCAGCAATGCCCTCCTCACTTCAGACCCTGAGGAAAGCTCAAACTTCTCAGCTTCTCCTTTGTCTGGAGTCTCTGGCGAGGAGACGGCAGCTTGTTGCACAGACGAACACGCTGAGCTTTACAGGCAAATGTGCATGGCACTTAATGCTAGGCTCCAAATAATGCGGAGAAAGAGAGAGGCGCTGGAGAGGCTGCTGGAAGAGAAACTCTATGCAAAGCTCTTTGGAGACATCTCGTCCTCCGTGAGCAGTGCAGAAAGCCCCATGACATCCGGCTGTGACCACCGGGGCTCATCAAGTGCCAGCCTGGAACCAGAGGCAGACCCCTCGATGCCACTCAGCGCTTGCAGTGTGAGTGAGGACGCCACAGCAGAGACACAAAGCTTCTCTCAGCTTGTGTCTCCTGAGCCGGTGGTAGACTCGGGGTCTGCCTCTGAGGATTCGCTGTCCCTGGAAAGTCTTCTGAACGAGTTCCTGGAGAGGTCGCAGCAAGAAGAAGCGGTGGGACAGAGGGACAGAGAGGTAGAGAGCCCGTTGTCCATCCTGCCGCAAGAAGAAGAGTTCCAGCCAGGGCCTACTTCTCCGGACAGCAACCTCAGCAACAAGGGCCACAGCGAGCCTCTCTCCAGGGCACTGCCGGAAGAGCCAAAGTGGTTTGCGGGTTGCCCCTCGCCTGCTGATTCTGTGGACGAGGTCGAGGCTGCAGGCATGGAGGCTGGCTGTGCCCAGGCCGCCCCTCCCCAGGAAAAGCCCTGCAGGTGTGAGCCGCTGGCAGGAGCTTGCCCGGTGCCTGTGCAGCCCCTGGCACGCAGCGTTCCTGCTTGGCCTGCTGGCAGCGCAGCCGTCCCGCAGCCCCCGGCCCCATGGCCATGGCGCTCCATGGCCAAGAGGGCCCGGCGGGCTCTGCGCCGCCTTTTCTCCTTCAGCTGCCTCAGGGGGCAGCCAGAGGAGTGAGCCCGGGGCCAGCAGCAGGACGATGGCCAAAGGTGCCGGGGCTCACCCTGGGGACACCCAGCTCCCAGGGGCAGCGACAGGTCCCCGAGGGATCGGCCCTATGGGTTGAGAAGATGGGATGCATGGATGGATGGGTGGATGGTGGCCAAGGCAACCACTTGCTAAAGGTCGGTCCTGCTGTTATAGATAAAAGTTATGTTCAATTAAGGTATAGTTCAATTATATTGTATTAATTATGGTCTATTAATTGTATTATGTTTATCGGGATGGGGGGGCTGATTAGGATATTTTACTTGAACTGTCCAGGGTTTGGTGGCACAGTGGTCTGGAGGGGCAAGGCGAGGTCAGAGAGGGATTGGATGGAAGATCTGACCAATCATTCGAAGCCCTGCAGAAACGATTGGTCCAGAATGAACGGCATTAAAGGCCAATGAGAAGCCTGGAAAAGGACCAATCACCATGCGGATCTAAAATGGACCAATCCTGGATTCCAAGGGGGCTATAAATGGGGGCAGTTCAGTTGCATCGAGGGATTTCTTTTTGGATACTCTTTTCTGGGGAGAAGCCAGTGCACCTGGGGTTAGTGCACTGTTCTCGTTTTGGCTTGCTGTGTGGGTGCCTGGGCTTATCCTGGGTACTCTGTTCCTTGCAGCTCTTTTCATGAAGAGAACCTTTTTCTCCAGAGAAAGTTTGGCCTTGTTCATATTCATAACACTGCTTGCAGCCCCAGCCCTTCACCGCAAGCCAACAGCAAGGCAGTCTGGTCAGGGAGAGTTTTGTGAGGAAGGATGACAACCCTACATTCTATAATCCCAGAGAAACTCACTTTAGCCCCAGGCTGCATTTGGAGCTGAGAAATGCTCCTTGGGCCTCAGTATTGCAGGTATATCAAGGCAAACCCATTCTCTTTTCACAGAGAAATTAGGAAAACGCTTCCCTGACTATCTGCATCACAGACTGGACAAAGGTGTGAACTCCAGGTGATGGACCTGGCGTCCTCAACTCCAGAAGAAATACCAGGAGCCCAGTGCAGAGAAGTGCCGGGAGGAGAAAGGACCAAAGGAATGCTGCTGCCAGCAGACCTCTTGGACTGTCCTGTATCAGACATCTTCACCTCCCCACTCCAGCCCTGCTCTTCCCCATAACCTTCCAAGCCCAGTCTTCCTCTCCCTACCCCATCCCTGATTTTCTCTATGTTTCCTTCTCACTTTCCGGTTTCACACCCCTTTCTATCTCTCTACCCCATATTTATTGGTGAATAAAATCCCAGTTGTTGATTTTTGTAGATGATCTCCGGAGCGCCTTAATTCACACACAGGCATCTCTGACTAATCACATGTCTTGGTTTGGAAAGACAGGAGTTTGCTAAGGAAGGCAGGACCCTCCCCTGAAATGGAGAATGTAAACCCACCCCACCCCTCTGTATTGCCATAAACTTTAAATTACGAGGCTCTCAGGCAAAAAACATGGGAGCAGGAAATAACAGTTCTTTAATAGGGAACAAAAAAATAAATCAAAGATTAAATAAACAATGCAGTAATGCAGTACACTAGAACAACACTGACAGTGTCAGAACACAACCTGACACCCTGTTGGTCAGGTTGTGGGTACCAGTGGAATTGGAATCGTGGCTGCAGTCCTCCTGAAGTGTCACGGGTGGTTCTCTTGGAGCAGGCGGTCCTGGAGAGAAGGATGTATTCTTCCTCCAAAGATCCAGTGGAAGAAGAGGCAGCTGCTGTTCCTCTGGAGAATCCAGTGGAGAAAACTGCGCTGGTGTCTCAAAACCTCTGGATCATATCTGGGTAGAAATGCTTGGCTCCTCCCTCAGAGCAGAGCACCTCACAATGGGATGTAATAGTTCTTATCAGTCATGCAGTGACATTCAATAGTCTGTTACCAACAGATGGCCCCTCCAGAGGGAGGAGTTATTGTGGTCACTCAAAGAGGGAGATAAGGGAAATTGCCCACTTGACAAAAGACAACTGCAATACAAATGGTAATGGAATACATCTTGCCTTGCAATCTGGAACATCACACCTTAATGGGGGCACACGTCTGCAGAGAGCACTCGAGGTATGGCCACACCAGTGCCGAACACAGAAGGACAATAAATGCCCTGGTCCTTCTGGCCACACTATGGCTGACAGAGAAGACAAGGATGCCACTGGCGTAGTCCTGAATCAACAATATACTCACTCGCCCCAAACTCCAGAGTAAGTACAGAATGGAAATGTTCCTTGGCTTTATTTCCTTATAATTCTTTTTCAAAAACACGCTGTTTAAAGACATTGAAAGCAGTGACTAGATGAAGTTCAAATGGAGCTTTCTCCTTTCTGATGATCTCTCTACCTGGGGTCAAGGTTGAAGGCTGGGATACATGGAGATGTGGGTGGGCAAAGCAATTTGGCACTTTGGCACAGGGCTTCCTTAGGTGTTTTTAGAGGAGGAACAGAAGGTGGGACAAGAGAGAGTTGCAGGACATGAAAAGGGGAACAAGTGGAAGAAAAGTTCAGGGGCAAAGACATTAAAAAGGCCTTTGTGTCGAGGGGCATCCGGATAGAAGCAATCAGGCATCTGGGAGAAAGGGCGGCCATGCCCACCAGGCCTTTGTGACCCACAGTGACATCGTGCCCAGAGGCCATTGTGACGTGGGTGCATGTCATGAGCCTTGGGGCTGCCAATCCCTGCAGTGGCCACTCCCAGGAGAGCAGCTCTGTGAGGAGGCAGCAGCTTCTCTGGAGGCAGCAGCTCACCTGGGAGATTGTGGCCAGCGCTCATCAGAGCATTGCCACAATGTCAAAAAAGCAAGAGGCGAATGCCCATGGCCTACCCCGTGAGGGGCAGCCACTGCTGTACCGGCGGCGGCAACAGGTGAGGGCTGGGGAAGGAGGAACAGCCTGCAGTGGGACGTGGGGGAAGCCCTGGGGCAGAGACAGCTAGGCCTGGCAGCAGGCCATGCTCTGTGCAGGGCCTGCACTGGGACAGCCCAGGCCCAGCAATGGCCCAGAAGCAGCGGGCCCAGCTGGGAACCCGGCCCAGCCTGGCTGCTGTCGCCAGCACCTGCCTTGGGGCCAGGCCCGGGCTTGCAGGCACGTGGGGGACACTGTGCTCACACAGCCGCTTCCATCCCGGGTCTCCTCCTGCTTCCCACAGGTGACCCCCAGGCAGCCACAGGCGGCACCTCAGGTCACCTGGACGACCATCACACCCATCCCTGGGGACAGGCCCACTCTGTTCCCCATCCCATCACGGAGCCCCACCATGACCGGCACAGGCAGGGGCAGCAGGGAGGGTGGGCACTCAGTGCCCCTGAGCCGTGTCCCAGGGCCACAGAGATTGTCCGTGTCGGACTTGCCGCCTCTCCGCGGCCCTCGCTTGACACCGGCACCTCCATGCCAGCTCAGTGGGCAAAGCCCAAGGGCACCCACTGACTGCGTTAAGCTGTGCCCTCTGACAGCAGCAGCTGCCGCCTCTGGATCCTCTCTCAGAGGCACAGCACGTGCTGTGGGAGCAGCCTCTGACAGTGTCAAGCTGCCCCCTCTGCCAGCAGCAGCAGCAGCAGCAGCCGCCTCTGGGTCCTCTCCCAGAGGCACAGCTCGTGCTGTGGGCCCCATGGCCAGGGGCCAACCAGAGCGTGTGCCACCTCCTCCATGGGGCACTGTGGCTGCGGGCAGAGCCCAGGGAACACCTTCCCTGGAGAGCAGGATGGAAGGGCTCTGGCAGGGGTCAGTGGCAAGGCAGGGCCATCACCTGCCACCCATGACACCTGCACGCAGCGTGCCGCTCTGCACTGGGGCCCAGCCAGGTTGGGAGCAGGTGAGACGCTCTGAGATGGAGGAGCTGATTGAGGTGCAGGCAGGGCATGGTGGCAACACCTTCAAAGACCCTTATGGAGCCCTGGGCCCACACAGTTTAGAAGACAGGTCCACGGTATCCACCTGCACCCATCGGCAGGCAAATGCCATCCAAGAGATAGATGTAGAGCATCAGGAGCTGCCCGGTGCTTGCATCTTCACCCCAGGCTCCACAGGAGAGGCAGCCAAGTGCTCTGAGCGCCTGTGCCCTGCCCAGCAGGCAGAGCAGAGCCCTTCCTCCGGAAACCTGCACCTGGGACACTCCTGTAAAGGAACTGGAGGAAATGCAGGAGGAGGAAGAGCTGCCAGAAATGCAGGCTGCAGGGGAGCGGGACAGTAACCTGCAGAGCGTGTCGCTCTCGCTGCGGAAAGAGGCTGAGATAGAGGAAGGAATTTGTGCCCTGGCTGGAGATCCCTGGGACGAGGGCTGCAGCAAGGTCCTCCTCACATCAGACCCTGAGGAAAGCTCAAACTTCTCAGCTTCTCCTTTGTCTGGAGTCTCTGGTGAGGAGACGGCAGCTTGTTGCACAGCCGAACACGCTGCGCTTTACACGCAAATGTGCATGGCACTTAATGCTAGGCTCCAAATAATGCGGAGAAAGAGAGAGGCGCTGGAGAGGCTGCTGGAAGAGAAACTCTATGCAGAGCTCTTTGGAGACATCTCCTCCTCCGTGAGCAGTGCAGAAAGCGCCATGACATCCTCCTGTGACATCTGGGGCTCATCAAGTGCCAGCCTGGAAGAAGATGCAGACCCCTCGATGCCACTCAGCACTTGCAGTGTGACTGAAGACGCCACAGCAGAGACACAAAGCCTCTCTGAGCTTGTGTCTCCTGAGCCGGTGGTAGATTCGGGGTCTGCCTCTGAGGATTCGCTGTCCCTGGAAAGTCTTCTGAACGAGTTCCTGGAGAGGTCGCAGCAAGAAGAAGCGGTGGGACAGAGGGACAGAGAGGTAGAGAGCCCGTTGTCCATCCTGCCGCAAGAAGAAGAGTTCCAGCCAGGGCCTACTTCTCCGGACAGCAACCTCAGCGACAAGGGCCACAGCGAGCCTCTCTCCAGGGCACTGCCTGAAGAGCCAAAGGGGTTTGCAGCTTGCCCCTCGCCTGCCAATGCTGCGGACGAGGCCTCGGCAGCAGGCATGGAGGCTGGCTGTGCCCAGGCCGCCCCTCCCCAGGAAAAGCCCTGCGGGGATGAGCCGCCGGCAGGAGCTTGCCCGGTGCCTGTGCAGCCCCTGGCACGCAGCGTTCCTGCTTGCCCCGCTGGCAGCGCAGCCGTCCCGCAGCCCCCGGCCCCACGGCCATGGCGCTCCATGGCCAAGAGGGCCCGGCGGGCTCTGCGCCGCCTTTTCTCCTTCAGCTGCCTGAGGGGGCAGCCAGAGCAGTGAGCCCGGGGCCAGCAGCAGGACGATGGCCAAAGGTGCCAAGGCTCACCCTGGGGACACCCAGCTCCCAGGGGCAGCGACAGGTCCCAGAGGGAACGGCCCAATGGGTTGAGAAGATGGGATGCATGGATGGATGGGTGGATGGTGGCCAAGGCAACCACTTGCTAAAGGTAGGTCCTGCTGTTATAGATAAAAGTTATGTTCAATTAAGGTATTCTTCAATTATATTGTATTCATTATGGTCTATTAATTGTATTATGTTAATCGGGATGGGGGCCTGATTAGAATATTTTAGGTGAACTGTCCAGGGTTTGGTGGCACAGTGGTCTGGAGGGGCAAGGCGAGGTCAGAGAGGGATTGGATGGAAGATCTGACCAATCATTCGAAGCCCTTCAGAGACCAATGGTCCAGAATGAACGGCATTAAAGCCAATGAGAAGCCTGGAAAAGGACCAATCACCATGCGGATCTAAAATGGACCAATCCTTGATTCCAAGGGGTCTATAAATTGGGGGAGTTCGGTTGCGTCGTGGGTTTTCTTTTTGGATAGTGTTTTCTGGGGAGAAGCCAGTGCACCTGGGGTTAGTGCACTCTTCTCGTTTTGGCTTGCTGTGTGGGTGCCTGGGCTTATCCTGGGTACTCCGTTCCTTGCAGCTCTTTTAATGAAGAGAACCTTTTTCTCCAGAGAAAGTTTGGCCTTGTTCATATTCATAACACTGCTTGCAGCCCCAGCCCTTCACCGCAAGCCAACAGCAAGGCAGTCTGGTCAGGGAGAGTTTTGTGAGGAAGGATGACAGCGCTACATTCCATAATCCCACAGAAACTCACTTTAGCCTAGGCTGCATTTGGAGCTGAGAAATGCTCCTTGAGCTTCAGTACCGCATGTATATCAAGGCAAACCCATTCTCTTTTCACAGGGAAATTAGGAAAATGCCTCCCTGGCTATCTGCATCACAGACTGGCCAAAGGTGTGAACTCCAGGTGATGGACCTGGCGTCCTCAACTCCAGAAGAAACACCAGGAACCCAGTGCAGAGAAGTGCCGGGAGGAGAAAGGACCAAAAGGATGCTGCTGCCAGCAGACCTCTTGGACTGTCCTGTATCAGACATCTTCACCTCCCCACTCCAGCCGTGCTCTTCCCCAATACCTTCCAAGCCCACTCTACCTCTCCCTACCCCATCCCTGATTTTCTCTATGTTTCCTTCTCACTTTCCGATTTCACACCCCTTTCTATCTCTCTACCCCATATTTATTGGTAAATAAAATCCCAGTTGTTGATGTTTGTAGATGATCTCCGGAGCACCTTAATTCACACACAGGCATCTCTGACTAATCACATGTCTTGGTTTGGAAAGACAGGAGTTTGCTAAGGTAGGCAGGACCCTCCCCTGAAATGGAGAATGTAAACCCACCCCACCCCTCTGTATTGCCATAAACTTTAAATTACGTGGCTCTCAGGCAAAAAATATGGGAGCAGGAAATAACAGTTCTTTAATAGGGAACAAGAAAAAAATCAAAGATTAAATAAACAATGCAGTACACTAGAACAACACTGACAGTGTCAGAACACAACCTGACACCCTGTTGGTCAGGTTGTGGGTACCAGTCCAATTGGAAACGTGGCTGCAGTCCTCCTGAAGTGTCATGGGTGGTTCTCTTGGAGCAGGGGGTCCTGGAGAGAAGGATGTATTCTTCCTCCAAAGATCCAGTGGAAGAAGAGGCAGCTGCTGTTCTTCTGGAGAATCCAGTGGAGAAAACCGCACTGGTGTCTCAAAACCTCTGGATCATATCTGGGTAGAAATGCTTGGCTCCTCCCTCAGAGCAGAGCACCTCACAATGGGATGTAATAGTTCTTATCAGTCATGCAGTGACATTCAATAGTCTGTTACCAACAGATGGCCCCTCCAGAGGGAGGAGTTATTGTGGTCACTCAAAGAGGGAGATAAGGGAAATTGCCCACTTGACAAAAGACAACTGCAATACAGATGGTAATGGAATACATCTTGCCTTGCTATCTGGAACATCACACCTTAATGGGGGCACACGTCTGCAGAGAGCACTCGAGGTATGGCCACACCAGTGCCAAACACAGAAGGACAATAAATTCCCTTGTCCTTCTGGCCCCACTATGGCTGACAGAGAAGACAAGGATGTCACTGGCGTAGTCCTGAATCAACAATCTACTCACTCGCCCCAAACTCCAGAGTAAGTACAGAATGGAAATGTTCCTTGGCTTTATTTCCTTATAATTCTTTTTCAAAAACACGCTGTTTAAAGACATTGAAAGCAGTGACTAGATGAAGTTCAAATGGAGCTTTCTCCTTTCTGATGATCTCTCTACCTGGGGTCAAGGTTGAAGGCTGGGATACATGGAGATGTGGGTGGGCAAAGCAATTTGGCACTTTGGCACAGGGCTTCCTTAGGTGTTTTTAGAGGAGGAACAGAAGGTGGGACAAGAGAGAGTTGCAGGACATGAAAAGAGGAACAAGTGGAAGAAAAGTTCAGGGGCAAAGACATTAAAAAGGCATTTGTGTCGAGGGGCATCAGGATGGAAACAATCAGGCCTCTGGGTGACAGGGTGGCCATGCCCACCAGGCCTTTGTGACCTGCAGTGACATCGTGCCCAGAGGCCATTGTGAGGCGGGTGCATGTCATGAGCCTTGGGGCTGCCAATCCCTGCAGTGGCCACTCCCAGGAGTGCAGCTTTGTGAGGAGGCAGCAGCTTCTCTGGAGGCAGCAGCTCACCTGGGAGATTGTGGCCAGCGCTCATCAGAGCACTGCCACAATGTCAAGGAAGCAGGAGGCGAATGCCCATGGCCTACCCCGTGAGGGGCAGCCACTGCTGTACCGGCGGCGGCAACAGGTGAGGGCTGGGGAAGGAGGGACAGCCTGCAGTGGGACGTAGGGGAAGCCCTGGGGCAGAGACAGCCAGGCCTGGCAGCAGGCCATGCTCTGTGCAGGGCCTGCCCTGGGACGGCCCAGGCCCAGCAATGGCCCAGAGGCAGTGAGCCCAGCTGGGAACGCGGCCCAGCCTGGCTGCTGTGGCCAGCACCTGCCTTGGGGCCAGGCCCGGGCTTGCAGGCACGTGGGGGACACTGTGCTCACACAGCCGCCTCCATCCCGTGCCTCCTCCTGCTTCCCACAGGTGACCCCCAAGCAGCCACAGGCAGCACCTCAGGTCACCTGGACGACCATCACACCCATCCCTGGGGACAGGCCCACTCTGTTCCCCATCCCGTCACGGAGCCCCACCATGTCCTGCACAGGCAGGGGCAGCAGGGAGGGCGGGCACTCAGTGCCCCTGAGCCGTGTCACAGGGCCACGGAGATTGTCCGTGTCGGACTTGCCGCCTCTCCGCAGTCCTCACTTGACACTGGCGCCTCCACGCCAGCTCAGTGGGCAAAACCCAAGAGTACCCACTGACTGCGTTAAGCTGCCCCCTCTGCCAGCAGCAGCAGCAGCAGCTGCCGCCTCTGGGTCCTCTCTCAGAGGCACAGCTCGTGCTGTGGGCCTCATGGCCAGGGGCCAACCAGAGCGTGTGCCACCTCCACCAT
This sequence comes from Agelaius tricolor, assembly GCF_023055355.1. NCBI lineage: Eukaryota > Metazoa > Chordata > Aves > Passeriformes > Icteridae > Agelaius > Agelaius tricolor. The sequence continues at coordinate 94,175,007 of NW_027269262.1, read as the reverse complement.
GGGGCACTTTGGCTGCGGGCAGAGCCCAGGGAACACCTTCCCTGGAGAGCAGGATGGAAGGGCTCTGGCAGGGGTCAGTGGCAAGGCAGGGCCATCACCTGCCACCCGTGACACCTGCACGCAGCGTGCCGCTCTGCACTGGGGCCCAGCCAGGTTGGGAGCAGCTGGCATGCTCTGAGATGGAGGAGCTGATTGAGGTGCAGGCAGGGCATGGTGGCAACACCTTCAAAGACCCTTATGGAGGCCTGGGCCCACACATTTTAGAAGACAGATCCACGGTATCCACCTGCACCCATCAGCAGGCAAATGCCATCCAAGAGATGGATGTAGAGCATCAGGAGCTGCCGGATGCTTGCATCTTCACCCCAGGCTCCACAGGAGAGGCAGCCAAGTGCTCTGAGCGCCTGTGCCCTGCCCAGCAGGCAGAGCAGAGCCCTTCCTCCCGAGACCTGCAGCACTGGGACACTCCTGTAAAGGAACTGGAGGAAATGCAGGAGGAGGAAGAGCTCCCAGAAATGCAGGCTGCAGGGGAGCGGGACAGCAACCTGCAGAGCGTGTCCCTTTCGCTGCGGAAAGAGGCTGAGGTAGAGGAAGGAATGTGTGCCCTGGGTGGAGATCCCTGGGACGAGGGCCACAGGAAGCTCCTCCTCACATCAGACCCTGAGGAAAGCTCAAACTTCTCAGCTTCTCCTTTGTCTGGAGTCTCTGGTGAGGAGACGGCAGCTTGTTGCACAGCTGAACACGCTGCGCTTTACAGGCAAATGTGCATGGCACTTGATGCTAGGCTCCAAATAATGCGGAGAAAGAGAGAGGTGCTGGAGAGGCTGCTGGAAGAGAAACTCTATGCAGAGCTCTTTGGAGACATCTCGTCCTCCGTGAGCAGTGCAGAAAGCCCCATGACATCCGGCTGTGACCACCGGGGCTCATCAAGTGCCAGCCTGGAACCAGAGGCCGTCCCCTCGGTGCCACTCAGCGCTTGCAGTGTGAGTGAGGATGCCACAGCAGAGACACAAAGCTTCTCTGAGCTTGTGTCTCCTGAGCTGGTGGTAGACTCGGGGTCTGCCTCTGAGGATTCGCTGTCCCTGGAAAGTCTTCTTAACGAGTTCCTGGAGAGCTCACAGCAAGAAGAAGTGGCTGGGCAGAGGGACAGAGCGGTAGAGAGCCTGTTGTCCATCCCGCCGCGAGAAGAAGAGTTCCAGCCAGGGCCTACTTCTCCGGACAGCAACCTCAGCGACAAGGGCCACAGCGAGCCTCTCTCCAGGGCACTGCCTGAAGAGCCAAAGGGGTTTGCAGCTTGCCCCTCGCCTGCCAATGCTGCGGACGAGGCCTCGGCAGCAGGCATGGAGGCTGGCTGTGCCCAGGCCGCCCCTCCCCAGGAAAAGCCCTGCGGGGATGAGCCGCTGGCAGGAGCTTGCCCGGTGCCTGTGCAGCCCCTGGCACGCAGCGTTCCTGCTTGCCCCGCTGGCAGCGCAGCCGTCCCGCAGCCCCCGGCCCCACGGCCATGGCGCTCCATGGCCAAGAGGGCCCGGCGGGCTCTGCGCCGCCTTTTCTCCTTCAGCTGCCTGAGGGGGCAGCCAGAGCAGTGAGCCCGGGGCCAGCAGCAGGACGATGGCCAAAGGTGCCAAGGCTCACCCTGGGGACACCCAGCTCCCAGGGGCAGCGACAGGTCCCAGAGGGAACGGCCCAATGGGTTGAGAAGATGGGATGCATGGATGGATGGGTGGATGGTGGCCAAGGCAACCACTTGCTAAAGGTAGGTCCTGCTGTTATAGATAAAAGTTATGTTCAATTAAGGTATTCTTCAATTATATTGTATTCATTATGGTCTATTAATTGTATTATGTTAATCGGGATGGGGGCCTGATTAGAATATTTTAGGTGAACTGTCCAGGGTTTGGTGGCACAGTGGTCTGGAGGGGCAAGGCGAGGTCAGAGAGGGATTGGATGGAAGATCTGACCAATCATTCGAAGCCCTTCAGAGACCAATGGTCCAGAATGAACGGCATTAAAGCCAATGAGAAGCCTGGAAAAGGACCAATCACCATGCGGATCTAAAATGGACCAATCCTTGATTCCAAGGGGTCTATAAATTGGGGGAGTTCGGTTGCGTCGTGGGTTTTCTTTTTGGATAGTGTTTTCTGGGGAGAAGCCAGTGCACCTGGGGTTAGTGCACTCTTCTCGTTTTGGCTTGCTGTGTGGGTGCCTGGGCTTATCCTGGGTACTCCGTTCCTTGCAGCTCTTTTAATGAAGAGAACCTTTTTCTCCAGAGAAAGTTTGGCCTTGTTCATATTCATAACACTGCTTGCAGCCCCAGCCCTTCACCGCAAGCCAACAGCAAGGCAGTCTGGTCAGGGAGAGTTTTGTGAGGAAGGATGACAGCGCTACATTCCATAATCCCACAGAAACTCACTTTAGCCTAGGCTGCATTTGGAGCTGAGAAATGCTCCTTGAGCTTCAGTACCGCATGTATATCAAGGCAAACCCATTCTCTTTTCACAGGGAAATTAGGAAAATGCCTCCCTGGCTATCTGCATCACAGACTGGCCAAAGGTGTGAACTCCAGGTGATGGACCTGGCGTCCTCAACTCCAGAAGAAACACCAGGAACCCAGTGCAGAGAAGTGCCGGGAGGAGAAAGGACCAAAAGGATGCTGCTGCCAGCAGACCTCTTGGACTGTCCTGTATCAGACATCTTCACCTCCCCACTCCAGCCGTGCTCTTCCCCAATACCTTCCAAGCCCACTCTACCTCTCCCTACCCCATCCCTGATTTTCTCTATGTTTCCTTCTCACTTTCCGATTTCACACCCCTTTCTATCTCTCTACCCCATATTTATTGGTAAATAAAATCCCAGTTGTTGATGTTTGTAGATGATCTCCGGAGCACCTTAATTCACACACAGGCATCTCTGACTAATCACATGTCTTGGTTTGGAAAGACAGGAGTTTGCTAAGGTAGGCAGGACCCTCCCCTGAAATGGAGAATGTAAACCCACCCCACCCCTCTGTATTGCCATAAACTTTAAATTACGTGGCTCTCAGGCAAAAAATATGGGAGCAGGAAATAACAGTTCTTTAATAGGGAACAAGAAAAAAATCAAAGATTAAATAAACAATGCAGTACACTAGAACAACACTGACAGTGTCAGAACACAACCTGACACCCTGTTGGTCAGGTTGTGGGTACCAGTCCAATTGGAAACGTGGCTGCAGTCCTCCTGAAGTGTCATGGGTGGTTCTCTTGGAGCAGGGGGTCCTGGAGAGAAGGATGTATTCTTCCTCCAAAGATCCAGTGGAAGAAGAGGCAGCTGCTGTTCTTCTGGAGAATCCAGTGGAGAAAACCGCACTGGTGTCTCAAAACCTCTGGATCATATCTGGGTAGAAATGCTTGGCTCCTCCCTCAGAGCAGAGCACCTCACAATGGGATGTAATAGTTCTTATCAGTCATGCAGTGACATTCAATAGTCTGTTACCAACAGATGGCCCCTCCAGAGGGAGGAGTTATTGTGGTCACTCAAAGAGGGAGATAAGGGAAATTGCCCACTTGACAAAAGACAACTGCAATACAGATGGTAATGGAATACATCTTGCCTTGCTATCTGGAACATCACACCTTAATGGGGGCACACGTCTGCAGAGAGCACTCGAGGTATGGCCACACCAGTGCCAAACACAGAAGGACAATAAATTCCCTTGTCCTTCTGGCCCCACTATGGCTGACAGAGAAGACAAGGATGTCACTGGCGTAGTCCTGAATCAACAATCTACTCACTCGCCCCAAACTCCAGAGTAAGTACAGAATGGAAATGTTCCTTGGCTTTATTTCCTTATAATTCTTTTTCAAAAACACGCTGTTTAAAGACATTGAAAGCAGTGACTAGATGAAGTTCAAATGGAGCTTTCTCCTTTCTGATGATCTCTCTACCTGGGGTCAAGGTTGAAGGCTGGGATACATGGAGATGTGGGTGGGCAAAGCAATTTGGCACTTTGGCACAGGGCTTCCTTAGGTGTTTTTAGAGGAGGAACAGAAGGTGGGACAAGAGAGAGTTGCAGGACATGAAAAGAGGAACAAGTGGAAGAAAAGTTCAGGGGCAAAGACATTAAAAAGGCATTTGTGTCGAGGGGCATCAGGATGGAAACAATCAGGCCTCTGGGTGACAGGGTGGCCATGCCCACCAGGCCTTTGTGACCTGCAGTGACATCGTGCCCAGAGGCCATTGTGAGGCGGGTGCATGTCATGAGCCTTGGGGCTGCCAATCCCTGCAGTGGCCACTCCCAGGAGTGCAGCTTTGTGAGGAGGCAGCAGCTTCTCTGGAGGCAGCAGCTCACCTGGGAGATTGTGGCCAGCGCTCATCAGAGCACTGCCACAATGTCAAGGAAGCAGGAGGCGAATGCCCATGGCCTACCCCGTGAGGGGCAGCCACTGCTGTACCGGCGGCGGCAACAGGTGAGGGCTGGGGAAGGAGGGACAGCCTGCAGTGGGACGTAGGGGAAGCCCTGGGGCAGAGACAGCCAGGCCTGGCAGCAGGCCATGCTCTGTGCAGGGCCTGCCCTGGGACGGCCCAGGCCCAGCAATGGCCCAGAGGCAGTGAGCCCAGCTGGGAACGCGGCCCAGCCTGGCTGCTGTGGCCAGCACCTGCCTTGGGGCCAGGCCCGGGCTTGCAGGCACGTGGGGGACACTGTGCTCACACAGCCGCCTCCATCCCGTGCCTCCTCCTGCTTCCCACAGGTGACCCCCAAGCAGCCACAGGCAGCACCTCAGGTCACCTGGACGACCATCACACCCATCCCTGGGGACAGGCCCACTCTGTTCCCCATCCCGTCACGGAGCCCCACCATGTCCTGCACAGGCAGGGGCAGCAGGGAGGGCGGGCACTCAGTGCCCCTGAGCCGTGTCCCAGGGCCACGGAGATTGTCCGTGTCGGACTTGCCGCCTCTCCGCAGTCCTCACTTGACACTGGCGCCTCCACGCCAGCTCAGTGGGCAAAACCCAAGAGTACCCACTGACTGCGTTAAGCTGCCCCCTCTGCCAGCAGCAGCAGCAGCAGCTGCCGCCTCTGGGTCCTCTCCCAGAGGCACAGCTCGTGCTGTGGGCCTCATGGCCAGGGGCCAACCAGAGCGTGTGCCACCTCCACCATGGGGCACTCTGGCTGCGGGCAGAGCCCAGGGAACACCTTCCCTGGAGAGCAGGATGGAAGGGCTCTGGCAGGGGTCAGTGGCAAGGCAGGGCCATCACCTGCCACCCGTGACACCTGCACGCAGCGTGCCGCTCTGCACTGGGGCCCAGCCAGGTTGGGAGCAGCTGGCATGCTCTGAGATGGAGGAGCTGATTGAGGTGCAGGCAGGGCATGGTGGCAACACCTTCAAAGACCCTTATGGAGGCCTGGGCCCACACATTTTAGAAGACAGATCCACGGTATCCACCTGCACCCATCAGCAGGCAAATGCCATCCAAGAGATGGATGTAGAGCATCAGGAGCTGCCGGATGCTTGCATCTTCACCCCAGGCTCCACAGGAGAGGCAGCCAAGTGCTCTGAGCGCCTGTGCCCTGCCCAGCAGGCAGAGCAGAGCCCTTCCTCCCGAGACCTGCAGCACTGGGACACTCCTGTAAAGGAACTGGAGGAAATGCAGGAGGAGGAAGAGCTCCCAGAAATGCAGGCTGCAGGGGAGCGGGACAGCAACCTGCAGAGCGTGTCCCTTTCGCTGCGGAAAGAGGCCGAGGTAGAGGAAGGAATGTGTGCCCTGGGTGGAGATCCCTGGGACGAGGGCCACAGGAAGCTCCTCCTCACATCAGACCCTGAGGAAAGCTCAAACTTCTCAGCTTCTCCTTTGTCTGGAGTCTCTGGTGAGGAGACGGCAGCTTGTTGCACAGCTGAACACGCTGCGCTTTACAGGCAAATGTGCATGGCACTTGATGCTAGGCTCCAAATAATGCGGAGAAAGAGAGAGGTGCTGGAGAGGCTGCTGGAAGAGAAACTCTATGCAGAGCTCTTTGGAGACATCTCGTCCTCCGTGAGCAGTGCAGAAAGCCCCATGACATCCGGCTGTGACCACCGGGGCTCATCAAGTGCCAGCCTGGAACCAGAGGCCGTCCCCTCGGTGCCACTCAGCGCTTGCAGTGTGAGTGAGGATGCCACAGCAGAGACACAAAGCTTCTCTGAGCTTGTGTCTCCTGAGCTGGTGGTAGACTCGGGGTCTGCCTCTGAGGATTCGCTGTCCCTGGAAAGTCTTCTTAACGAGTTCCTGGAGAGCTCACAGCAAGAAGAAGTGGCTGGGCAGAGGGACAGAGCGGTAGAGAGCCTGTTGTCCATCCCGCCGCGAGAAGAAGAGTTCCAGCCAGGGCCTACTTCTCCGGACAGCAACCTCAGCGACAAGGGCCACAGCGAGCCTCTCTCCAGGGCACTGCCTGAAGAACCAAAGGGGTTTGCAGCTTGCCCCTCGCCTGCCAATGCTGCGGACGAGGCCTCGGCAGCAGGCATGGAGGCTGGCTGTGCCCAGGCCGCCCCTCCCCAGGAAAAGCCCTGCGGGGATGAGCCGCTGGCAGGAGCTTGCCCGGTGCCTGTGCAGCCCCTGGCACGCAGCGTTCCTGCTTGCCCCGCTGGCAGCGCAGCCGTCCCGCAGCCCCCGGCCCCACGGCCATGGCGCTCCATGGCCAAGAGGGCCCGGCGGGCTCTGCGCCGCCTTTTCTCCTTCAGCTGCCTGAGGGGGCAGCCAGAGCAGTGAGCCCGGGGCCAGCAGCAGGACGATGGCCAAAGGTGCCAAGGCTCACCCTGGGGACACCCAGCTCCCAGGGGCAGCGACAGGTCCCAGAGGGAACGGCCCAATGGGTTGAGAAGATGGGATGCATGGATGGATGGGTGGATGGTGGCCAAGGCAACCACTTGCTAAAGGTAGGTCCTGCTGTTATAGATAAAAGTTATGTTCAATTAAGGTATTCTTCAATTATATTGTATTCATTATGGTCTATTAATTGTATTATGTTAATCGGGATGGGGGCCTGATTAGAATATTTTAGGTGAACTGTCCAGGGTTTGGTGGCACAGTGGTCTGGAGGGGCAAGGCGAGGTCAGAGAGGGATTGGATGGAAGATCTGACCAATCATTCGAAGCCCTTCAGAGACCAATGGTCCAGAATGAACGGCATTAAAGCCAATGAGAAGCCTGGAAAAGGACCAATCACCATGCGGATCTAAAATGGACCAATCCTTGATTCCAAGGGGTCTATAAATTGGGGGAGTTCGGTTGCGTCGTGGGTTTTCTTTTTGGATAGTGTTTTCTGGGGAGAAGCCAGTGCACCTGGGGTTAGTGCACTCTTCTCGTTTTGGCTTGCTGTGTGGGTGCCTGGGCTTATCCTGGGTACTCCGTTCCTTGCAGCTCTTTTAATGAAGAGAACCTTTTTCTCCAGAGAAAGTTTGGCCTTGTTCATATTCATAACACTGCTTGCAGCCCCAGCCCTTCACCGCAAGCCAACAGCAAGGCAGTCTGGTCAGGGAGAGTTTTGTGAGGAAGGATGACAGCGCTACATTCCATAATCCCACAGAAACTCACTTTAGCCTAGGCTGCATTTGGAGCTGAGAAATGCTCCTTGAGCTTCAGTACCGCATGTATATCAAGGCAAACCCATTCTCTTTTCACAGGGAAATTAGGAAAATGCCTCCCTGGCTATCTGCATCACAGACTGGCCAAAGGTGTGAACTCCAGGTGATGGACCTGGCGTCCTCAACTCCAGAAGAAACACCAGGAACCCAGTGCAGAGAAGTGCCGGGAGGAGAAAGGACCAAAGGGATGCTGCTGCCAGCAGACCTCTTGGACTGTCCTGTATCAGACATCTTCACCTCCCCACTCCAGCCGTGCTCTTCCCCAATACCTTCCAAGCCCACTCTACCTCTCCCTACCCCATCCCTGATTTTCTCTATGTTTCCTTCTCACTTTCCGATTTCACACCCCTTTCTATCTCTCTCCCCCATATTTATTGGTAAATAAAATCCCAGTTGTTGATGTTTGTAGATGATCTCCGGAGCACCTTAATTCACACACAGGCATCTCTGACTAATCACATGTCTTGGTTTGGAAAGACAGGAGTTTGCTAAGGTAGGCAGGACCCTCCCCTGAAATGGAGAATGTAAACCCACCCCACCCCTCTGTATTGCCATAAACTTTAAATTACGTGGCTCTCAGGCAAAAAATATGGGAGCAGGAAATAACAGTTCTTTAATAGGGAACAAGAAAAAAATCAAAGATTAAATAAACAATGCAGTACACTAGAACAACACTGACAGTGTCAGAACACAACCTGACACCCTGTTGGTCAGGTTGTGGGTACCAGTCCAATTGGAAACGTGGCTGCAGTCCTCCTGAAGTGTCATGGGTGGTTCTCTTGGAGCAGGGGGTCCTGGAGAGAAGGATGTATTCTTCCTCCAAAGATCCAGTGGAAGAAGAGGCAGCTGCTGTTCTTCTGGAGAATCCAGTGGAGAAAACCGCACTGGTGTCTCAAAACCTCTGGATCATATCTGGGTAGAAATGCTTGGCTCCTCCCTCAGAGCAGAGCACCTCACAATGGGATGTAATAGTTCTTATCAGTCATGCAGTGACATTCAATAGTCTGTTAGCAACAGATGGCCCCTCCAGAGGGAGGAGTTATTGTGGTCACTCAAAGAGGGAGATAAGGGAAATTGCCCACTTGACAAAAGACAACTGCAATACAGATGGTAATGGAATACATCTTGCCTTGCTATCTGGAACATCACACCTTAATGGGGGCACACGTCTGCAGAGAGCACTCGAGGTATGGCCACACCAGTGCCAAACACAGAAGGACAATAAATTCCCTTGTCCTTCTGGCCCCACTATGGCTGACAGAGAAGACAAGGATGTCACTGGCGTAGTCCTGAATCAACAATCTACTCACTCGCCCCAAACTCCAGAGTAAGTACAGAATGGAAATGTTCCTTGGCTTTATTTCCTTATAATTCTTTTTCAAAAACACGCTGTTTAAAGACATTGAAAGCAGTGACTAGATGAAGTTCAAATGGAGCTTTCTCCTTTCTGATGATCTCTCTACCTGGGGTCAAGGTTGAAGGCTGGGATACATGGAGATGTGGGTGGGCAAAGCAATTTGGCACTTTGGCACAGGGCTTCCTTAGGTGTTTTTAGAGGAGGAACAGAAGGTGGGACAAGAGAGAGTTGCAGGACATGAAAAGAGGAACAAGTGGAAGAAAAGTTCAGGGGCAAAGACATTAAAAAGGCATTTGTGTCGAGGGGCATCAGGATGGAAACAATCAGGCCTCTGGGTGACAGGGTGGCCATGCCCACCAGGCCTTTGTGACCTGCAGTGACATCGTGCCCAGAGGCCATTGTGAGGCGGGTGCATGTCATGAGCCTTGGGGCTGCCAATCCCTGCAGTGGCCACTCCCAGGAGTGCAGCTTTGTGAGGAGGCAGCAGCTTCTCTGGAGGCAGCAGCTCACCTGGGAGATTGTGGCCAGCGCTCATCAGAGCACTGCCACAATGTCAAGGAAGCAGGAGGCGAATGCCCATGGCCTACCCCGTGAGGGGCAGCCACTGCTGTACCGGCGGCGGCAACAGGTGAGGGCTGGGGAAGGAGGGACAGCCTGCAGTGGGACGTAGGGGAAGCCCTGGGGCAGAGACAGCCAGGCCTGGCAGCAGGCCATGCTCTGTGCAGGGCCTGCCCTGGGACGGCCCAGGCCCAGCAATGGCCCAGAGGCAGTGAGCCCAGCTGGGAACGCGGCCCAGCCTGGCTGCTGTGGCCAGCACCTGCCTTGGGGCCAGGCCCGGGCTTGCAGGCACGTGGGGGACACTGTGCTCACACAGCCGCCTCCATCCCGTGCCTCCTCCTGCTTCCCACAGGTGACCCCCAAGCAGCCACAGGCAGCACCTCAGGTCACCTGGACGACCATCACACCCATCCCTGGGGACAGGCCCACTCTGTTCCCCATCCCGTCACGGAGCCCCACCATGTCCTGCACAGGCAGGGGCAGCAGGGAGGGCGGGCACTCAGTGCCCCTGAGCCGTGTCACAGGGCCACGGAGATTGTCCGTGTCGGACTTGCCGCCTCTCCGCAGTCCTCACTTGACACTGGCGCCTCCACGCCAGCTCAGTGGGCAAAACCCAAGAGTACCCACTGACTGCGTTAAGCTGCCCCCTCTGCCAGCAGCAGCAGCAGCAGCTGCCGCCTCTGGGTCCTCTCCCAGAGGCACAGCTCGTGCTGTGGGCCTCATGGCCAGGGGCCAACCAGAGCGTGTGCCACCTCCACCATGGGGCACTTTGGCTGCGGGCAGAGCCCAGGGAACACCTTCCCTGGAGAGCAGGATGGAAGGGCTCTGGCAGGGGTCAGTGGCAAGGCAGGGCCATCACCTGCCACCCGTGACACCTGCACGCAGCGTGCCGCTCTGCACTGGGGCCCAGCCAGGTTGGGAGCAGCTGGCATGCTCTGAGATGGAGGAGCTGATTGAGGTGCAGGCAGGGCATGGTGGCAACACCTTCAAAGACCCTTATGGAGGCCTGGGCCCACACATTTTAGAAGACAGATCCACGGTATCCACCTGCACCCATCAGCAGGCAAATGCCATCCAAGAGATGGATGTAGAGCATCAGGAGCTGCCGGATGCTTGCATCTTCACCCCAGGCTCCACAGGAGAGGCAGCCAAGTGCTCTGAGCGCCTGTGCCCTGCCCAGCAGGCAGAGCAGAGCCCTTCCTCCCGAGACCTGCAGCACTGGGACACTCCTGTAAAGGAACTGGAGGAAATGCAGGAGGAGGAAGAGCTCCCAGAAATGCAGGCTGCAGGGGAGCGGGACAGCAACCTGCAGAGCGTGTCCCTTTCGCTGCGGAAAGAGGCTGAGGTAGAGGAAGGAATGTGTGCCCTGGGTGGAGATCCCTGGGACGAGGGCCACAGGAAGCTCCTCCTCACATCAGACCCTGAGGAAAGCTCAAACTTCTCAGCTTCTCCTTTGTCTGGAGTCTCTGGTGAGGAGACGGCAGCTTGTTGCACAGCTGAACACGCTGCGCTTTACAGGCAAATGTGCATGGCACTTGATGCTAGGCTCCAAATAATGCGGAGAAAGAGAGAGGTGCTGGAGAGGCTGCTGGAAGAGAAACTCTATGCAGAGCTCTTTGGAGACATCTCGTCCTCCGTGAGCAGTGCAGAAAGCCCCATGACATCCGGCTGTGACCACCGGGGCTCATCAAGTGCCAGCCTGGAACCAGAGGCCGTCCCCTCGGTGCCACTCAGCGCTTGCAGTGTGAGTGAGGATGCCACAGCAGAGACACAAAGCTTCTCTGAGCTTGTGTCTCCTGAGCTGGTGGTAGACTCGGGGTCTGCCTCTGAGGATTCGCTGTCCCTGGAAAGTCTTCTTAACGAGTTCCTGGAGAGCTCACAGCAAGAAGAAGTGGCTGGGCAGAGGGACAGAGCGGTAGAGAGCCTGTTGTCCATCCCGCCGCGAGAAGAAGAGTTCCAGCCAGGGCCTAGTACTCCGGACAGCAACCTCAGCACTCAGGGGCACAGCGAGCCTCTCTCCAGGGCACTGCCCCAAGAGCCAAAGGGGTTTGCGGGTTGCCCCTCGCCTGCCGATGCTGCGGACGAAGCCAAGGCTGCAGGCATGGAGGCTGGCTGTGCCCAGGCCGCCCCTCCCCAGGAAAAGCCCTGCGGGGATGAGCCGCCGGCAGGAGCTTGCCCGGTGCCTGTGCAGCCCCTGGCACGCAGCGTTTCTGCCTGCCCCGCTGGCAGCGCAGCCGTCCCGCAGCCCCCGGCCCCACGGCCATGGCGCTCCATGGCCAAGAGGGCCCGGCGGGCTCTGCGCCGCCTTTTCTCCTTCAGCTGCCTCAGGGGGCAGCCAGAGGAGTGAGCCTGGGGCCAGCAGCAGGACGATGGCCAAAGGTGCCAAGGCTCACCCTGGGGACACCCAGCTCCCAGGGGCAGTGACAGGTCCCCGAGGGATCGGCCCTATGGGTTGAGAAGACGGGATGCATGGATGGATGGGTGGATGGTGGCCAAGGCAACCACTTCCTAAAGGTAGGTCCTGCTGTTATAGATAAAAGTTATGTTCAATTAAGGTATTCTTCAATTATATTGTATTCATTATGGTCTATTAATTGTATTATGTTAATCGGGATGGGGGGGCTGATTAGAATATTTTAGGTGAACGGTCCCGGGGTTGGTGGAACAATGGTCTGGCGGGGCAAGGCGAGGTCAGAGAGGGATTGGATGGAAGATCTGACCAATCATTCAAAGCCCTGCAGAAACGATTGGTCCAGAATGAACGGCATTAAAGGCCAATGAGAAGCCTGGAAAAGGACCAATCACCATGCCGATCTAAAATGGACCAATCCTGGATTCCAAGGGGGCTATAAATGGGGGGAGTTCAGTTGCGTCGAAGGATTTCTTTTTGGATACTGTTTTCTGGGGAGAAGCCAGTGCACCTGGGGTTAGTGCACTCCGTTCCCTGCAGCTATTTTAATGAAGAGAACCTTTTTCTCCAGAGAAAGTTTGGCCTTGTTCATATTCATAACACTGCTTGCAGCCCCAGCCCTTCACCGCAAGCCAACAGCACGGCAGTCTGGTCAGGGAGAGTTTTGTGAGGAAGGATGACAACCCTACATTCTATAATCCCACAGAAACACACTTTAGCCTAGGCTGCATTTGGAGCTGAGAAATGCTCCTTGGGCCTCAGTATTGCAGGTATATCAAGGCAAACCCATTCTCTTTTCACAGAGAAATTAGGAAAACGCCTCCCTGACTATTTGCATCATGGACTGGACAAAGGTGTGAACTCCAGATGATGGACCTGGCGTCCTCAACTCCAGAAGAAATACCAGGAGCCCAGTGCAGAGAAGTGCCGGGAGGAGAAAGGACCAAAGGAATGCTGCTGCCAGCAGACCTCTTGGACTGTCCTGTATCAGACATCTTCACCTCCCCACTCCAGCCGTGCTCTTCCTCAATACCTTCCAAGCCCAGTCTTCTTCTCCCTACCCCATCCCTGATTTTCTCTATGTTTCCTTCTCACTTTCCGATTTCACACCCCTTTCTATCTCTCTACCCCATATTTATTGGTAAATAAAATCCCAGTTGTTGATGTTTGTAGATGATCTCCGGAGCACCTTAATTCACACACAGGCATCTCTGACTAATCACATGTCTTGGTTTGGAAAGACAGGAGTTTGCTAAGGAAGGCAGGACCCTCCCCTGAAATGGAGAATGTAAACCCACCCCACCCCTCTGTATTGCCATAAACTTTAAATTACGTGGCTCTCAGGCAAAAAACATGGGAGCAGGAAATAACTGTTAAATTGAAGTTCTTTAATAGGGAACAAAAAAAAAATCAAAGATTAAATAAACAATGCAGTACACTAGAACAACACTGACAGAGTCAGAACACAACCTGACACCCTGTTGGTCAGGTTGTGGGTACCAGTCCAATTGGAATTGTGGCTGCAGTCCTCCTGAAGTGTCATGGGTGGTTCTCTTGGAGCAGGGGGTCCTGGAGAGAAGGATGTATTCTTCCTCCAAAGATCCAGTGGAAGAAGAGGCAGCTGCTGTTCCTCTGGAGAATCCAGTGGAGAAAACTGCGCTGGTGTCTCAAAACCTCTGGATCATATCTGGGTAGAAATGCTTGGCTCCTCCCTCAGAGCAGAGCACCTCACAATGGGATGTAATAGTTCTTATCAGTCATGCAGTGACATTCAATAGTCTGTTAGCAACAGATGGCCCCTCCAGAGGGAGGAGTTATTGTGGTCACTCAAAGAGGGAGATAAGGGAAATTGCCAACTTGACAAAAGACAACTGCCATACAGATGGTAAAAGAATACATCTTGCCTTGCAATCTGGAACATCACACCAAAAACGGGGCACACTTCTGCACAGAGCACTCGAGGTATAAGCACAGAAGGACAATAAATGCCCTGGTCCTTCTGGACACTTTATGGCTGACACAGAATACCAGGATGTCACTGGCGTAGTCCTGAACCAACAATCTTCTCACTCAACCTACCCCTCACAGAAAGTAAAGAACAGAAATTTTGCTTGGCTTTCTTTTGTTATAATTTTTTTTAAAAAACATAATTCTTATAATCTTTCACAGTAGTGACTAGATGAAGTTCAAATGGACCTTTCTCCTTTCTGATGATCTCTCTACCTGGGGTTGAGGCTAGAACACATGGTGATGTGGGTGGGAAAAGCGCTTTGGCACTTTGGCACAGGGCTTCCTTGGGTGTGTATAGGGGAGGAACAGAAGGAGGGACAAGAGAGGGCTGCAGGACATGGAAAGAGGAACAAGTGTAGGCAAAGTCAATGGGAAAGGGCTTTAAAAGGCCTTTGTGTCCAGGGTCATCCGGATGGAAACAATCAGGCTTCTGGGAGAAAGGGCGGCCATGCCCACCGGGCCTTTGTGACCCACAGTGACATCGTGCCCAGAGGCCATTGTGACGTGGGTGCATGTCATGAGCCTTGGGGCTGCCAATCCCTGCAGTGGCCACTCCCAGGAGAGCAGCTCTGTGAGGAGGCAGCAGCTTCTCTGGAGGCAGCAGCTCACCTGGGAGATTGTGGCCAGCGCTCATCAGAGCATTGCCACAATGTCAAAAAAGCGGGAGGCGAATGCCCATGGCCTACCCCGTGAGGGGCAGCCACTGCTGTACCGGCGGCGGCAACAGGTGAGGGCTGGGGAAGGAGGGACAACGTGCAGTGGGCCGTAGGGGAAGCCCTGGGGCAGAGACAGCCAGGCCTGGCAGCAGGCCACGCTCTGTGCAGGGCCTGCACTGGGACAGCCCAGGCCCAGCAATGGCCCAGAGGCAGCGAGCCCAGCTGGGAACGCGGCCCAGCCTGGCTGCTGTGGCCAGCACCTGCCTTGGGGCCAGGCCCGGGCTTGCCGGCACGTGGGGGACACTGTGCTCACAAAGCCGCTTCCATCCCGGGCCTCCCCCTGTTTCCCACAGGTGACCCCCAGGCAGCCACAGGCAGCACCTCAGGTCACCTGGACGACCATCACACCCATCCCTGGGGACAGGCCCACTCTGTTCCCCATCCCATCACGGAGCCCCACCATGTCCTGCACAGGCAGGGGCAGCAGGGAGGGCGGGCACTCAGTGCCCCTGAGCCGTGTCACAGGGCCACAGAGATTGTCCATGTCGGACTTGCCGCCTCTCCGCGGCCCTCGCTTGACACCGGCACTTCCACGCCAGCTCAGTGGGCAAAGCCCAAGGGCTCCCACTGACTGCGTTAAGCTGCCCCCTCTGACAGCAGCAGCTGCCGCCTCTGGATCCTCTCTCAGAGGCACAGCATGTGCTGTGGGAGCAGCCTCTGACAGTGTCAAGCTGCCCCCTCTGCCAGCAGCAGCAGCAGCAGCAGCCGCCTCTGGGTCCTCTCCCAGAGGCACAGCTCGTGCTGTGGGCCCCATGGCCAGGGGCCAACCAGAGCGTGTGCCACCTCCTCCATGGGGCACTCTGGCTGTGGGCAGAGCCCAGGGAACACCTTCCCTGGAGAGCAGGATGGAAGGGCTCTGGCAGGGGTCAGTGGCAAGGCAGGGCCATCACCTGCCACCCATGACACCTGCACGCAGCGTGCCGCTCTGCACTGGGGCCCAGCCAGGTTGGGAGCAGGTGAGACGCTCTGAGATGGAGGAGCTGATTGAGGTGCAGGCAGGGCATGGTGGCAACACCTTCAAAGACCCTTATGGAGGCCTGGGCCCACACAGTTTAGAAGACAGGTCCACGGTATCCACCTGCACCCATCGGCAGGCAAATGCCATCCAAGAGATAGATGTAGAGCATCAGGAGCTGCCCGGTGCTTGCATCTTCACCCCAGGCTCCACAGGAGAGGCAGCCAAGTGCTCTGAGCGCCTGTGCCCTGCCCAGCAGGCAGAGCAGAGCCCTTCCTCCGGAAACCTGCAGCCCTGGGACACTCCTGTAAAGGAACTGGAGGAAATGCAGGAGGAGGAAGAGCTGCCAGAAATGCAGGCTGCAGGGGAGCGGGACAGTAACCTGCAGAGCGTGTCGCTCTCGCTGCGGAAAGAGGCTGAGATAGAGGAAGGAATTTGTGCCCTGGCTGGAGATCCCTGGGACGAGGGCTGCAGCAAGGTCCTCCTCACATCAGACCCTGAGGAAAGCTCAAACTTCTCAGCTTCTCCTTTGTCTGGAGTCTCTGGTGAGGAGACGGCAGCTTGTTGCACAGCCGAACACGCTGCGCTTTACACGCAAATGTGCATGGCACTTGATGCTAGGCTCCAAATAATGCGGAGAAAGAGAGAGGCGCTGGAGAGGCTGCTGGAAGAGAAACTCTATGCAGAGCTCTTTGGAGACATCTCCTCCTCCGTGAGCAGTGCAGAAAGCGCCATGACATCCTCCTGTGACATCTGGGGCTCATCAAGTGCCAGCCTGGAAGAAGATGCAGACCCCTCGATGCCACTCAGCACTTGCAGTGTGACTGAAGACGCCACAGCAGAGACACAAAGCCTCTCTGAGCTTGTGTCTCCTGAGCCGGTGGTAGATTCGGGGTCTGCCTCTGAGGATTCGCTGTCCCTGGAAAGTCTTCTGAACGAGTTCCTGGAGAGGTCGCAGCAAGAAGAAGCGGTGGGACAGAGGGACAGAGCGGTAGAGAGCCTGTTGTCCATCCCGCCGCGAGAAGAAGAGTTCCAGCCAGGGCCTACTTCTCCGGACAGCAACCTCAGCGACAAGGGCCACAGCGAGCCTCTCTCCAGGGCACTGCCTGAAGAGCCAAAGGGGTTTGCAGCTTGCCCCTCGCCTGCCAATGCTGCGGACGAGGCCTCGGCAGCAGGCATGGAGGCTGGCTGTGCCCAGGCCGCCCCTCCCCAGGAAAAGCCCTGCGGGGATGAGCCGCTGGCAGGAGCTTGCCTGGTGCCTTTCCGGACCCTGGCACGCAGCGATCCTGCTTGCCCCGCTGGCAGCGCAGCCGTCAGGCAGCCCCCGGCCCCACGGCCATGGCGCTCCATGGCCAAGAGGGCCCGGCGGGCTCTGCGCCGCCTTTTCTCCTTCAGCTGCCTGAGGGGGCAGCCAGAGGAGTGAGCCCGGGGCCAGGAGCAGGATGATGGCCAAAGGTGCTGGGGCTCACCCTGGGGACACCCAGCTCCCAGGGGCAGCGACAGGTCCCAGAGGGAACGGCTCCAGGGAGATGAAAAGGCGGGATGCATGGATGGATGGGTGGATGGTGGCCAAGGCAACCACTTGCCAAAGGTAGGTCCTGCTGCCGGCCCCAGCCCCTCAGCCCCTCAGCCCAAGCCAGCGGCAATGCAGCCTGGTCAGGGAGAGCCGGCTGGGGAAGGGTGACAGAGCTACATTGCATAATCCCACAGAAGCTGACTTGAGGCCTGGGCTGCATTGTAGACGTAAGTCTCCTCTCGATCCCAGGCCTCATTTGGAGCTGAGAAATGCTCCTTGGGCCTCAGCATCGCAGATGAAGGAAGGCACACCCATTCTCGTTTCACAGGGCAACTAGGCAATTCCTCTGTGGATACCCTTTAAAATGGAGTGGTCAAAGGTTTTCAGCCCAGACCAAGAACCCGGGGTCTTCACCTCTCTATGAACCCGCAGTCCACCTTTACAGAGGATTGGGCGGTGATGAAGAACCGATGAGACACTGCTGGAGTCAAGCTTCCTGGACTTTACCATGTTTGATCTCTTCCCCACCATACCCCATCCCACACACTCTTTACCCCCTGCTTCCTTCTCACGCTCCTTTTTCCTATCCATTTCAATCTCTCTACCCCGTATTTATTGTAAAATAAAATCCTGTTTTTGACTTTCTTATATGATCTCCTACCTTAATTCAGGCAGAGGCATCTCTCACTAAGCACACCTGAACAGCAGCACACTTCTGCACACAGTACTTGAGGTGTCATCACATCTGTGTCCTGAGGCAGAACTGTCTTTATGATAAAATTATTTTTCTAGAATAGGGTAATCCTGTACATTGTTCCTTCACCTATCTCATCCCCTGTAATGGTCTAAGACCATATGAACTTATGAAAGCACAAATTCTAACCAAAAACCAAAGAATGTATCACTCTTTTAGTATAACATACAAAGACTTTGGGAACTTGACTTGAACACTTCTTCCAAAGCAGGTCTTGGGGTCAACTGTAGCCTGCTTGGCTTGCCTTGGACTAGCCAGACCAGATGGATGACCTAAAATTCATTTTGGAGGATGGAAGAATATTCAAGCTCTTCCCTTTCTAGAGAAAACCTGTGCTCTGATTGTTAAATCTTTCAATGCTGGTGCAATGTGGAATAGTCTGGACTTTAGGCTGAACCTGGAACCCAGCCTGACCCAGTGTGTGGATTTATATTTTGTGCTACATGTCATGACAGATTTTAAAGAAAACCTCATATCTAAAAAATTTCTCTCTTGGAGCCTTACTCAAAGCCATTTGGAGGACAGCTGGAGATGGAATTGTCATTAGAGGTCATGTGGCAACCCCCAAATATAGAAGGATCTTCTCTTCCTGTGCTCCACTCTCCTCATTAGGCAGTTTCTCCTGGAGGTGCAGAGCTGCCTTTTTGCTGTTGATGACTCCTGCCAATTCTCCTCCAGAAGATGGCAGAGGCTGGATTTGCTCTGCAAGGTCTTTTGGCACTGACAGCAAGCTGGGGATGTTATTTACAGAGGTTTTTTTGTGACAGTGCAGGGAGGGCTGAGGGATATTTGCCTGTGAATAGCAGCAAAATTTAAGACTCTTCTGTGTTTTATTTATGGCGTGTTTCCAGATGCTGGGCACAGAAATAATTTGCTTAATAAATAATACAAATAAACAGACATCCAACGCCTTGTGCTTGCAGCCCAGACAGCCACACACAGAGTCACAGCCTGCCAGGGAGCTGGAGGCTTTGAAGCAGTTCTGTTTTCCTGGAATCCTTCAGGTTGGAAAAGACCTTCAAGATCATCGGGTCCAATTTTTTACTGAATATCACCACATTCACCAAACCAAGTGCAATGTCTACTCAGTTTTGAGCACTTGAGGGATGATGTCTCCACCATTTCCCTGGGCAGTCCATTCCAATGCTTAAAATCCTTTCAGTGAAGAAGTTTTTCATAATATCCAGCCTGGACCTGCGCTGTCACAGCTTGAGGCCCCTTCCCCTTGTGCTATTCTTTTCTGGGAGAAGAAACCAACCCTCATCTCACTCAGCCTCCTTTTAGTGGTTGTAGAGAGCAATAAGGTCTCCCCTGAGCCTCATTTTCTCCTTTTTAAGTCTTCCTCAAGCCACTACTGCAATGAGTGACCAAGGGTTGGACAATTCCTTTTCCAGCTGTGTTCCTCTCTTTCCAGAGCCCCATCAAGCATTCCAGGGACAGTGAACAGCACATTACCCCCAGTACTGGATGATGTGATTTCAGTATCTTTAGGCAACAGAGTTAACCTTAGGAACATTATTCCAAGCACTAAAATCTGGGAATTTTAATTTACATGGTCAAGTGTTGGAACAGGCTTCCCAGAGAAACGGTGGAATCCCCATCCCTGGAAGTGTTCAAAGAGGGTGTGGATGAGGACAGGGTTTAATGGTGTTGACAGTTGGACTGGATGAACTTAGAGCACTTTTCCAACCTTTGCAATTCTATAATTCCATGATTTGGGTGATGTCCCAGGTCCCTCCACCCTGGCTGCAGAAGTGATGAGTCGAGTCACCACGTTGGCCTGGTCTTTGGTTCCTGGAGCTATTTTAGGTGTCCCAAAGTGTCCAGTGGGCTGTAGGAGGGAATGGGGCTCCTCTTGGCTCTCTGTCCTGTTGACCAGCAATATGTAAATGCATAGATTGGTTGACTAAAGTTTCAATAAATTCAGTGCCAAGGCAGCTGAATCACACCCAGGCTGTAGAGAACTGAATGAACTTGAAGGTTTTGTCCAACCCAACCCATTTTGTGATTTATCTCATCCTAAACCAGTGGTGCCTTTTGTCAGGTTATTCATGCTCTAAATTCTATTCAGTTTGTTGACTGGATTGTCTTTAATTGTAATGAGAATTAAGATAATTAAATTAAGATAGATAAGTTACAGACATCCCAAATTATGCAGATGAATCCCAGTCTTCTCCTGTGTCTCAGTTTCTCCACAGGAAGAATTTAATTAATGCCACTTTCTTATCTTGTAAGGCAAAATAAAAATATCAACATATTCAACTATAGAGAAAATGAAGCCAATATTCCTCTGTTATGTCTTCATGGATTAAAATGACTGGTTGGGAGAAGACACCAGGTCTGGCTAAGATCAGACATATAAAAAACATATTTAAGGCATTTTTTCCTCATCACATGTGCATTCTGGATGGAGTTCCAGAGCAGAGTTTTTATTCCCTTCTTTCCCCTTGGAGAGAACACATTTTCTCCATCTGTAAGGATGAAGAAGGAGTCATGTCAAGAGCAGAGTGACAGTGGTAAATGGATAATAAATGTTTTTACATGAACTGTTCCAGCTATGGCTGGGGTGAAATCATTCCAGGAGACAGCAGGGACAGCACAAAGTAATTTGTAATCTTCAGGAGTGCATGTCCTGGGACACTCAAACCCAAAACACGTGTTAACACCAGAACAGGGAGACTTAAAATGCTGCTGTTTAAAGTTTTTAAAGTTTAAAGGTGTGTTGGACAGAAAAAGGAGACAGAGGGTGCTGAGAAATTCCTAGGAAAATGAAGGATAGTAGAGAGAAAGTATGGAGACTGGAGAAACAGAAAAAACGAGAATTATTAATTTTTTTAACATTTGGTGTCTACTCTGGAGCCTTTCTTCTTCTGTTTGAGGTAAATAATTAAAGTTCTAATAGATGGAGAAGTATTCAGTGAAGCCACTGGATTTTATATCCAAAATTCCACATCCACTGGCTCTGGTGGAAGATTTTGGTGACCTAGCTCAGACAGAACCCTTTACATAAATATCAGAATAATTTAGGTTGGATATCCTCTTTTGAAGTAACCAGTCCAAAAACCTGTTCCAAATTAGGCCAAGCAGTTCAGGTCACTCAATTTCCAGTCAAAATTTTAGTGTCTCTAAGAGGTGGGATCCATCTTCTCTTAAGGAATCATTTCCTTAGGGAGTTTCATACAATAATAGGATTTTCCTTCACCTTGAGTATGGGCACATCTTCTACTCCCAGCTTCCCCTTGGAAATCCTTGTATTTCCAGCTTTCCCAACCTTCTTGGTTGACTCAGTGTCTTTTTTGAACGCAAAAAAGGGTTCAGAAAGGGTTCCCAAGGGTTCTCTCTTTTTGGGAGAACCAAAAAAAGGACAAATTATCTGTATTTCTCTTTCTTTCCTTAGGCAGCAGGAGGTCAGAAACATGCCTGAGACTTTCCAGGTTTAATCCTATTCCCTGAATAAAGGTGACAGGAATCAAGTGACAGGAGAAAATGTGACCAGTTCCTGGTGTCTTCCCTGGCCTTTCTCTGGTGCTTGGCACTGAATGGCAGCTTCTGTTGACAGTGGCATCAGAAAGGCCAAATACCTTTTGAAATCAGTTTATAATTAATTGAATGCTGGGATTGCAAGTCACTTTAATACATGTTCATTATCACTTGGCCCCTCTGATATAGGGTACAACCTGAAGGAATTGAAATTAATGAATGGCCTGAGTACCATTCATCAGTGATCAGCAGCAGCCACAGGGTGTGTCAGAAGCAGTTTCCTGCACAGTATGAAAGAGAGGAAAGGAAAAGTTCACACTTTAAACTTCCATTTCAATACACTTAAAAGCCATATTAGAATGAAAAAGGTGTTTTTTTCTCTCAGCTTGAAACCTGAATGCAGAACAAAATAATTTGATTCCATATTTGAAGGCATGTCCCACTGATTTATTCAGTAATCAAAACACATTTGCTGTTTTCCCTTTGCTTTCATGGATGCAGGCTTGGAAGTGTGTGGCTACTGCCTGAAATCAGCCTGGGCATTGAAGGATCTGGCAAAGCTTGAGCCATTCTCTGTTCCCAAACCAGCCCATCCAGGAGGTGATGGAGTGACTCCACTGAGGCTTCTGCACTGGCCTCAAAGGATCGGGCATCTGCTCCAGTGTGCACATGGAGAAGGAGGAATGTTCATTTTTCCCCCAGAGGGACAGAAACAGGCATGTTCATGTTGCTCTTTCCACCATTCTGAAGAATCCAGGCTGTTTGTTTATCCCAGGATCAGCTAATTCCCAACAATAACTTGTCCAAGAGGACTGACAGGGTTTTTTACAGAGTCCCTCTACCAAACTCTTCATCTCTGAGCAGTGAAGGGTGAGTGTCTTCTTCTCTGGGTGACTAAAATCCAGAGGGAGAAAAGGACAAAACTGGTGGCAACTGGAAAGCTCAAGATGATGGAAGAAATTCCTGTTGGATGAAATCCCTCTATAATTAAATGTTTGTATGCTGCAGACTTCTGTCTTGAGGGGGAAAAGAGTCAAGTCAGCCTTTGGACTTGTGCTACCTGGATTAAGAAATCAGAGCACCTCAGGGAGAAGAAGAAATTCCTCTCCCCAGTCCAGAGCCAAAGTCCAGGAGAGCAGGCCACTTCAGCCACCATCCTGGCAAATGTCCATGCCTGCCTCCATCTACTCCTGCCTCTGTTTTAGGCAGACTGTGATTAAAGATCAGCATTAAACAGCTCATAGATCATCCAGATAAGCCTAAACAAGATGATAAAATCACCTCAGGCCCCGAGAAATGTGTTTCAAGGGTGTTGGTGACAGATCTTCACCCACAGCGTTGATGTGCCATGGTGGTAATTTTTGTCACTTTGAATTCAGCTCCAGCCTGGTGGGACTGAGCAGCTGCCAGTGCCAGACCAGTAACAATCCCAGGATCACAGAGTCATTCATTAAAGTTGGAAAAGACCTTTGAGATCATCCATGACCACTAAACCACATTGTGAAGTGTCATTTCTACTCATTTTTTGGACAATTCCAAAGATGGTGACCCCAGGACTTCCATGGGCAGTCTTTTCCAATGCTTGACAACTCTTCCAGTGCAGAAATTTTTCCTAATATTCAATGTAATTTTTCCTATTATCCAGCTCATCACTGGACTGATGCTATGGATAACTCACACAGCACAAAGCACTGCATTTCTCTTTTATTGTTTTCCTTCTGGAGAAAACCAAAATGCCTTCTGCCAACAGTTTAAGGGATGTTTTAGGGAACACTCAGGCTTCAAGGGATGAGTTTTGAGTGAAAATCAGAATCTGAGAAGACAAAAGATGCTGTGCAGTGAGAAACTGACCATTTTGCCTCTATGATATGGAAATAGCTGTTCTTTCTTGCTGCTCTCTCCATTGGCCTGAGCAGAAATGCTGGAAATACAGCTGGAATTATTTGTGCTTATATAATCAAACCACATCTATGCAAAATTGCTTCTTAATGACTCATCACAGCACACTGTTTGTCTTCTCCTGCCAACCAGCTGACTGAGAGGAGTTGCTAGACCTCAGATTCCTCCCAGGCAGCCTCTATAAACATTTGAGTTTTATTAGCTGTTTATAAATTATATCAAAATACATCAGGCACCCATGGCAGGGACAGAACAGCAATTGCGACATGTAATAAATAACAAGAGCATGGGATGAAAACAGATATATACATTTTAAAGTGCACCTGAGGCACATTAGAGTAATTGCATAATATGTTTTGACTTAATAAGAAGATGCACTTTGTGTAAAGACAGCGCTTAAAGTGGTTTTCCCTGACTGATTTATGAAATGTAAATGTTTACACATCCTCTGTGTATCCTGGGGCTTGGAGGAATAAAGTCAAAACAACCTTGGGGGTGGGAATACATTTTGCTGGGTACAGGAAAATCCTCCTCTCACTTCCACTTGACCAAGCTGGAATTGTGATGAGTTGTCTCTGAGGACAAAATGGGGCTTAAAAGAGGCAAAATAGATGCACACAAACTCAAAATGCACATTTCTTCTCATATGACAGACAAAATAATGAGATGTTTGAGCAGCTTCCACGGGGAGATGATGGTTTCCCTGTTGTTTGATTTCATTGAGCTGCAATGACCTAAACCACCCCAAAAAGGAATAAAAATAAATGTTTTTTTTTTTTTTTCTGTAAAATCAGACATTATTTTCATCATTATGAGTATAAATTATGTGTTGGATATGTGTATCCCCAGAGGGGGGGTGGAGTCACCATGCCTGAAAAGCATTAAAAAAATGAGTAGATCTGGCACTGGGGATAAATTTTAGTGGGAATGGTGGTGTTTGGTTGAAAATTAGAGTGCACCTTGGAGGTCTTTTCCAAATTTAAGGATTCTCTGATTCTCTGTATCCTAAGTCAGAGAGACAATTCTCAAAGGACCAAATGAGAACAAACCAATAATTCTTGCTAAACCTGAAATCTCTGACCTTAGGCTGGACAAAGGACTTAACACTTTCCTTCCTCCCTGGAAAAGACTTCCTCTAAGTTAACTTCTGCAAACTTTTGAATGAATGGGGTCCAAACCTCTCTGGGGAGATTCCCACTGGCTTTGGCAGGGTTTTGATCCAGTTCAGTATCCCTAAGTGGGAAATCAGGATAGGCTCACCTTGATTTGACACTGATCTTTTAAAAATTGTGGGCTTGTCTACATATTTTGGACACACACTTGTAGTTAATTACTTATATCATGTACCCACTTCTGGATCTCAGATTATTTTCCAGTTACGGATTCATGTGCCCTCTGAGGCATAGTCAGTGTTGTCAGTTGGACAGAATCCTTCATCCTTATTCAATAACAAATTTGGGAAATGGGGTTTCCATACTTGTAGTGGTTGCACTGGAAGACAAACATTGTAAATAATGAACATCAACCTTTCCTCATCCTTTTTGTCCTAGTTTCTATTGCTGAGCAGATGTGCAATGAGGAAAATTAACTCCATCCCAGCCAGACCCAACACAAAGGCTGCACCTTGAGTTCTGTGTTCACTTCTGGATCCCTCATTTCAAGAAAGTTGTTGGAGTGCTGGAGAGTGTCCAGAGAAGGGCAACAAAGCTAAAGGTGAAGGTTCTAGAGAGTGAGTCCCATGAGGAGTGGCTGAGGGAGCTGGGGGAGCTTAACCTGGAGAAAAGGAGGCTCAGGGGAGACCTCATTGCTCTTTACAATCAACTGAATTGTATAGAGGATGGTGAAGCCAGGTGGGGGGCTGGCCTTTCCTCCCTGGGAACAAGGGACAGGACAAGAGAAAACAGCCTCCAGTTGCACTGGTGAAGGTTCAGGTTGGACATCAGGAAGAATTTCTTCATGAAAAGGGTTGTGAAGACTGGGAAAAGGCTACCCAGGGAGGTGGTAGGGTCCCCATCCCTGGAGGTGTCCAAGGAATGACTGGACGTGGCACTCATTGCTCTGGTCTGGGTGACAATGGGGTGACCATAGGTTAGACTCAATAATATTGGAGGGTTTTTCCAACTTAAACAGCTGGGATTTGGTGAAAGAGGCAGACAAGCCCTGGGTGGAGCAATAGATAAAAGCTGCAGCTCTGTCACGGTGCACAAAGATATCAGAGCTAACTCAAACCCAGCCATGCAGCACAAAGCAAACAGGAGCTGCAAAATCCCACAAGAAGGATAAATTAGCTCATGCTTCATTCCATCCTGGCTCACTTAATACACTGATACTTGAGTTAATGAATTTAAAATCAACTTGAATGCATCTCAAATGCTCTGGGGTTTGTAGACCTCGTTTCCACTTTTTTTCCACTCTGAAAGACACTCCATGTACCCAAGCACCTCTCTGGGTCCTGATTTTCTCTCTGCAAAAGGCACCTTTTTCAGTGCAACGCTGTGAGAATAAACCCCAAAGTCCTTGGGTGCTCAGGAAAGAGCAGATAATGCCTCAAGATAAAGAGGAAAGCAACTGCTGTCACAGAATCACAGAATGAGGGTTGGAAGGGACCTCTGGAGGTCATCCAGTCCAACCCCCAGGACAGGGTCACCTGGAGCAGGAATGTGTCTAGGTGGGTTTGGAACATCTCCAGAGGAGGAGGCTCCACACCCTCCCTGAGCAGCTGTTCCAGTGGTTTGACACTCTCCATAAAAGAAGTTCTTCCTCAGTATGAGATGGAACTTGCTGTGTTTTAGTTTATGGCCATTGCTCCTTGTCCTGTTGTTGTGCACCTCTGGAAAGAGTGTGGCACCATCCTCTTGACACCCACCTTGGAGGTATTTATATGGATTGATTTCTCTTCTCTTCTCTTCTCTTCTCTTCTCTTCTCTTCTCTTCTCTTCTCTTCTCTTCTCTTCCAGGGATCAACCAAACCATATTGGAGAGCTTACACTGTGCTCAGAGTTTGCAGCCAGTTCACAAAATGGACATTTAATTGGTGGTTTTATGAGTTTTCTTAAGCTTTCAGTAATGTCTAAATGTTTTGGAAATATGAGCAGAGTCTGAAAGTGGAGTAACCCACAGCTGGACCATCCTGGTATTGGCTGGGCATTGGCCAGCAGCTGTGTATTGTACTGGTTGTCTGAGTTTTATTTATCTTTCTCTCTCTCTCTCTCTCTTCCACCACTATTATTATTATTATTATTATTATTATTATTATTATTATTATTATTATTATTGCCAGCAGTATTATTTCCTTCAGTTATTAAACTGTTCTTATCACAACCCACGAGTTTTTGCTTTTCCCTGATTTCCCCCTCCACCTCCTTTATCTCTTGACCTGGGTTTCCCTAACAGCCACAGGTTTAAGGCTGGGATTGAAATGAACTGGAAATCTTGGCGTCACCAACACTTGGCATCCTTCTCCTAACCTTTGCTACTTCTTTTGCTTCCACAATTCATGTTCCCAACCATTCTCCATCCAGACCATTTCCAGAATTTCCATCACAGTCTGTGAGAAGTTAGCAAGTCATTTTCCTTTCCTGTTTTCCAGTTTATCCTATCACAGACACAGGAGGGGATGAAGAAAGAGGTTCATGATTTTTTCCTTTCTAAGTTGCTTTAAGTCTTTTCTGAGGCGGGACATTAACCAGAAGTGACATGAGGACCCCAATTTTTATTTCTTCTTTCTCAAATCAGCTTCTCCCTTCTGGATGAGAATGGGCAGCTGTGCTGAGGGCATTGCACCCAACCTTGGCTTGGGCAGGACTGCTGGGGAGAAAAGGGAGAAAACATCCAGGTGTTCCCCTAAATTACCTCTTGGAGAATCCTCCTGGAGTGTCAGCCTGAGTTTTCTGTCCTGCAGAGAGCTGTTTTCCCCAATCTCTATCCTGGAAACACAGGCTGTGAACAAGCTGCTGCCCTAACTCTGGGAAAACCTTCATCTTTAAACCAAGGGTTAGGACTGTGAGGCCTGAGGTTGGAATTAAACTCTGGCACTTCAGCATCTTATTTAAAGGCAAGATGTGGTGGAAAGGGGCAAGAATTCCAGAGGGAGATGGTTCATATTAAAACTGAAGAAAGCACATAAAACATGAAGAGAAAAATAGGAAATAAGAGTCTGGTAGCAGGGGAGAAAATTAATGGGGGGGGGGGGGGGGGAAGGAAGAAATTTAAAAATAACCCCCACAAACCCAGACACAACAAACAAAACCTCTGGCATCTGCAGTGTTGCTCTGAGCTGGTATCAAGATATCTTTCCCCATTCTTGGGCTGGGACAGCTCCATGCTGCCCTGCTGGGACAGAGCAGTGTTTGAGTCACTGGTGCCTGTTGGTTGCTGTTTCCAGCCTGCCTGGATGGATTTGTCCGGGAGGAAAACAGATCTGGGGGGTGCAGCTGCCTCAGAGTGCCCTGGGCTTTAAATCCCTGAGAGTTTCACAGAGGGAAGACACACCTGTCCCAAAGAGGAAAAGATGTTTTTGTGCAGGTGTTAGGAGAGATCATGGAAAGAGTTTTAGGCTGGATTTGAAGGGGCAAAGAGATCAAACCAGGCTCACTGAACCCAGCTGGGATCCCAGCACCACCACTACATTCACCATGTCCTCAAATGCCACATCCACAAAATTTTTATTTTCAAAACCAGGGATGGATGCCCCACCACTTCCCTGGGGTGTCCATTCCAATGCCTGACAACACCTTTGGTGAAGAAATCTTTCTTAATATATCACTCAACAACTACTCAGCAAGCAGAAGAACAGCCTGGGAGGAAAGGGAAGTCTGGATGCAGTTTCTCACAGGCCTTATAACAGTATAAATAAATAATTTATTTTTATTAGAGTTATCCACATTTTTCACCAAGAATGAGTGCAAAGATTTTGTTCTGTCTTTCAAAAGATTTTTTTCCTCCCAGGCTGCAGGAGCGACCTCATCCTGCTTCGGTCATTTTGTTGAGATGCACTGCAATCCCTTCAGCTTTTCAATGAATGGATCCACACCAGTTTGCACAGCCACACCTTCAAAAAGATTTAAATTTCCCAAAAGGAGGGGCAGGAGACAGCATCACCTGGGCTGGTTGATGTGAAAAGTGCTGTGCCACTGCTGTCACCCACAGCCAGCCATCCTTCCCTGAGCTCTGACTCTGAATTACTGCTGAAGCTCTGGCATCATCCCCCTGCTCTCTCTTTTTCCCTCTCAGGCTCGAATAAATTGTGAATTATTTGGGTTTTTTTCACCCGCTTCTCCTTGCTTATCTGTGAAACTGCTCAACAACAAAAGTCTTGGGCTTGCATGCAAAGTGAATTGTGCTTTTCAAAGAAATAGAGTGATAAGGTAAAAGCAGGGAAAAGCAAATTCTGAACAGTTGGGGTTTTTTGTGTTTTATAAGCAAAAATAATGTGCAAACTCAATTTTCTGATACCCAGGCAGTATCAGACTATTCATGTGCTGCCAGTGAACAATAAAAGGAGGAAAGATGGTGAGGTGGATTGAACCCAAACACAATGGATTTCTCTAGGCTTCAGGGCTAATCAGGAACTCTTTGAGACACCAGAAAAGATTCCTGACTCCATTCCCTGAACACAAAGCCACTAAACATCCCGTGGCTTCTGCCTTTTGCAATCAACCACAGCCCAGGGTTAAGCAAAAGAGAGATAAACCAGAGAGGAGGGTGAGAGGAGGGAGGTGCTGGTGGGTTTAGTGGATGTTTCTGATCTTCTCCCAGTGGAAGAAAACAGGAATAGAATTGAATCAGGATAGCCTTGGGGCAATTTCGGAAGCAGGCTGCCCAGGGAAGTGGTTGAGTCACTGTCCTGAAAGTGTTCAAACATCACAAAACATTACAAAACATCACAAAAGTGAGCTGATGTGGCATTTCCTGATGTGGTTTATTGGGCATGGTGGTGTTTGGTTGAAGGCTGGCCTTGATGACCTTGGAGGTCTTTCCCAGCCTTAATGACTCAATGATTCCATGATTTTGTGATCTGCCAGCAGTCACTTCTTGGCTGCCATTCCCCTCCAGGGACTGCTCTTTCCCTGATCTCCTGGTAATTCAGCCCTGCACAAGTATCCCACTGCCAGTGTGTTATTTGCTATTTAGCACTGCCTGTCTAGCTTCTTTCATTCTTCCTTGCCCCTTTCCCACTGTATCTCTTCCCCTTGTTTGTCCTCAGCAGCTTTTGTTTGAATTAAATCTCTTTTATTTGCTCTCTGGGGGAGGGAGGCTGTTCAAGCTCCGTTTGCCTCAGAGCAGAGGCATAACAAGATGGGATGTGCTCAGCCAGTGGCATTTCATCCATCAGCACTATTAACTCAGGAGCAGAGTCCTTGCATTTTCATTCTTTCCATGTTTCCTCTGCATCACATAACCAATTCTTCACTTTTCCCTACATCACTAACTCAATTTTTACATATTACCCCCCCTCTCCCACCAATACTTTGCAGCCTCTATAAAAGATATTTATATTCTAATTATTGCTTTGGCCCCTGGTATAACTTCTAAGGAGATTAAACCTCAAACATATTTTACATAGTGCTGCTTCCTGCTAGCAAAGGTTTGTAGGAAACATCACTGGAAGTTTTGTTTAATCCCAAATCCTGCAGCCTTTTACGTGGACACAGCTGGGAATGCATCTTCAGCTTGGCCTGCACCTGGACCCATGAGAGACATGCATAGGGAAATGGCCTCAAGCTGGGCCAGGGGAAGTTCAGGCTGGATATTGGGAAAAATTCCTGCGCTGGAAGAGTGGCTGAGTATTGCAATAGACTGTCCAGGGAAGCAGTGGAGCCAGCACCTCTGGAAGTTAAAAAAACACTTCATGATGTGGTTTAATGATCACAATGGTGAAAGGCTGGACTTGATGATCCTGGAGGTCTTTGCCAATGTTAATGGTTCCATGAATCCACTGAATCCACACCATGAATCCAAAAAAAGCCAAGACCTCCTGGTGAGGTTTTCTGGAAGAGCTTTGGAGGTGAGAAGTGAGAAAAAACTGCACCATAAACTGAAAATCTTGGCAGTCTCTCCCACCCTTAATATTCTCTGTGAAATAGTATTTCCAGCAGGATGACAATCCTGAAAATCCTTTCCTTATTCCTCTCCCTTTCCACTAGAGGGCTGGAAAAGCAAAGCTTGTGCAAAGTGCAGTAACACACACACACACACAGAAACTCATTTATTCCTTGTGCTTCTGCGGTTATGCAAACTAATTCTTTTTGAATTAAAGAAGGAAAAAAAGGAACTATTTTAGGTATTTCCTTATTTCATCTCTTAAAATGTCAGCCAGGAACCTTT
Source organism: Agelaius tricolor (assembly GCF_023055355.1). NCBI lineage: Eukaryota > Metazoa > Chordata > Aves > Passeriformes > Icteridae > Agelaius > Agelaius tricolor. Next base: position 94,144,430 of record NW_027269262.1, on the reverse strand, counting down.
GCTGTGTGAGTGTGGGATGGCACCACAGGCAGAATTTATGTGAAATAAAGCAGAAGCTTTATTTCATGCTGGAAAAAAAAAATTTGTGTGACTTGGAGTCTCCTGGGCCACAAACAAGGTGACATCTTTCTTATTTTAGACACATCTCTCATTCCTGTCCATCCATGCAGCCATCCATGTCCTCTGATGCTTTTATTGTATCAACTTACCTATTAATTTCCCTAATTATTTAAACAAAATTAGTTCCTGCCATCTGGTTGTCTGCCTGCTTGTTCCACTGGGATTTGACTCCAAAGCTGGTGTGTCTATTGTTCTCCTACTGAGATTTCTGCCTAAAAAAGAGCTTTGGGGTATGTTTGAAGTCATTTTCCTTTAAGGAATGCTGCAGATAAAAAAATCCTCTTCCTGACTAGCCATGACCTCCTCTTCGGATGCAAATTACAAAATTGTTGGATGTAAATTATAAAGTTATCTGTGGATGTGAATTATAAAAAAATTAAAATATGCAAATATTTTGCTGCAGGCTGATGTCTAAGGCTAATTTTGAGGACAAATTTAGCTGTTTATCTGATACTACATTTAGATTGGATATTGGGAAAGAATTCTTTCCTGAGAGGGTGGTGAGGCCCTGGCAGAGGCTGTGCAGGGATCCTGTGGCTGCCCCATCCCTGGAAGTGTCCAAGGCCAAACTGGACAGGGCTTGGAGCAACCTGGGATAGTGGAAGATGTCCCTGCCCATGGCAGGGGTGGAACAAGATGCTCTTTAAGGTCCAACACAAACCATTCCATGATTCCATTAATTTTGAGGGCTTCTGGAGAATCAATCACTTGGAACTACCCACAGACTCAATCTCTGCAAGGCCCAAGGAAGGCTGAAAGTTCTTATCCCACATTTCCTCATTTTTAGGGTAAAAGGAGCATCTTTACAAGGGCCACTCTCTTCAGGGTGCACAGAGACAAACCCTGTTTACCGGCAAGAAATAAAAAAGCCTCACTAATGAATTGCTGCTCTCTGATTCCTCCTCCCTCAAGTCTCCCAGTTAATGATGAGATGAACTGTTGGTGTTACATTACTCTGACATTTAGAGCACTCTGAAATTGGCACAATGTGCAAAATGGGAGAATTAAACACGGAGAAGGCAACGAGTGATGGCTGGGCAAGGAGGGGAGATCAGCCTTTGCTGACAGCAGAGAGTGGCTGAACTTTTTCCTCTCTCTGTGATGTGCAGCTTGGCAGAGCTGGCTGGGCTTCAGCAGAAATGCTGCCACAGTGAGAGAAAAGGGCAGAGAAGGAGGGGATGCTGTTTACACTAAAAAAAACCTAAAGTTGTTACTGAATAAATCCACAAATAAGCACTAAATATTCGTGTTTAGGAATCACATGGCTCAGACTGAGCTAGAAGAAATGCAGATTGTATTTTTTTTCATAGAATATGGAATAATTTGGGTTGGAAGGGGCCTTCAGGATCATTTATTACCAACACCCTGCCATGGGCCTGGATAAGAGCAGGCTTCTCTTCCAAGCAATTAATTATATGAACAGAAAGAAAGTAGCAGAGAAAAAGTTTAACAACAGAAAGTTATAATAATAAAAAAAAAGCTTTCTGAAGCTTTTGAAACATTCTGATTTGCACAGAGAGTAGCTCATGGTGCCCCTGTAGCTGATACCTTCCGACTTACCAGGGAAATTGGGCTTGCATGGCAAATTTTTGTCCCTGTAGCTGATACCTTCCGACTTACCAGGGAAATTGGGTTTGCATGGCAAATTTTTGGTAGTGAATGGCTTCAAGGATGATTTAGGTGAGAAGCTGCCAGAAGATTTCCCAATGTCCAACAGGGACAGTGGCTGCTGGCTCCAGGATGGATCTGCAACTGGCCAAGGTCAATCCTGTCAAGAATAGATGGAACACCTCTGGGATAAAAATTTTTAAAAGGGAGAAAATGACCTGTCTTGGCTAAGAGAAGAGTGAGAGAAACAGCCCTGCAGACACCAAGAAGTGAAGAAGGAGGGAGGGAGGTGCTCCAGGCACCAGAGTAGAGATTTCTGCAGTCCTTGGTGTGGATCTTTCTGCTCTCTAACACTTTTCAGTCCATTTTTAAAATCCATCACCTCTTCCACTTGCTCCCTGGGAAAATATAAGAAAAGCCTTGTGGGTCAAGTTGAAGGCCAGGGAGAGATCATTCAGCAATTCCATCATGGGCCAAACAGCCCTGACTTGGGGAAATTAATTTTATTACCAATCAGATAAGAACCTTTCCTCCGTGCCTCCCTTCTTCAGGAAGGAAGGAAGGAAGAAAGAAAGGAAGGAAGGAAATAAACATTCCACACCTCCTTGCAAGCTTCTCTGCCTTGCCTCAGCCTCCCCTAGGCTGTGGAGCATCAGGCTGACATGGAAATCCATTGGCATCTCCATCCTTGGTTTCCATCTGCAGCTACTCTGCTTTCAGTTCTTCTGCTTCTCCTGGCTGAGATGTCACTGAAGTTCTTGTCAGGAGAAATAAAGATCATCAGGGACTGACTTGTTCATCAAATCCTGCCCTCTGAGATTTCCAAGCAGATTGGACAGTAGGAAGAAATTCTTTGCTGTGAGGGTGGAAAATGTTGCCCAGAGATTCTGTGGATGCCCCCTGGAAGTGTTCAGGCCAGGTTGGGGTTTGGAGCAAGCTGGTCAGTGGAAGATGATCCTGACCATGGCGAGGGGCTGGAACTGGATGATCTTGAATTACCAGAGAAGTATTTAGATGGGTTTAGTGTAATAATTTGTTATCTCTAATATATTCCAGCACTGCTGTTTCCCTCAATTCCTTATTCCAGTTGTTTCCAGCTTCCTCCTTCTCTGATGACTTCTGTTCAACCTTCATTTTGCTCTCCTTGCCTCCCTGTCCTTGCTTCAGTGGAAATGCAATTCACTGTCCCATTAAATTTAACAAAATTTGATGCAACTTAATTCCGGCCTGTTTTCAGTGGTTTTTCATTCAACGCGCCCTAATTCAATCTATTTCGACTAACTGCAACACACTTAAATGCAATTCCAGGAATTCCATTAAAAATAATTTGCTGCAGAAGAAATAAATAGTATTTGCTCCAAACAACCAACAATCGATGGGATGTGATTTGCTTAAATGCAATCACATCCAACAGAAGGAAATTAAATCAAAGCTATGCAGTGTGCTGCAATTAAAATTCATCCCTGAGAATCAGGTCAAAGTTTAATTACTGCCAGAGAGGTTTTATTTAGCTTTCTTGAATATATTTATGCCTGGGACAAATTAGTAGCCCTTGATATCCTTCTGTATAACACTGCCATTGATAGAACATTTTTGCTGTGATTTTATACACATTGACCCAGGAGGTTCCTTCCAGCTCCACTTTTCTGTGTTTTGTGATGCTTTTTTGTCCCAACAGCCTGCAATTGTTTCCCTGAGTTGCCATGGGATGAAATCCTGTGATTCCCAAATGCTCAGGTCCATGAAGAGCACAGACATTTCCTGTTCTGCTGCCAAACATTCAGAGTCACCTGTCTCTGCTCCCTCCTCTTGAAGAGCAGAGATGAAGATTAAAGAGAAGCTGTTTGAGCATTTTGGAAATGAGTCTGGCTTGGTAGTCAGTAGTTCGTCCTGCCTCAGAGATTTCCAGAAAAAATGCCTTTCCCTGTTCATGAGACTTCATTTATAGAACCCAAACATGTGCCTTTGCTTGTTTTGAAAAGACAGGTATCTGCTAAGGAAGGCAGGAGCATTCCTTGAAGTGGAAAATGCAAACTGCCTCCCTCCGATATATTATAATTTTGAAATTTAGGGGCACTCAGGCAAAGATATGGGAGTAGGAAATAACAGTTTTTGTTAGAGAATAAAATAATAATAAAAAAAGCAGTAATACGAAACAACACTGACAGAGTCAGAACAGGAGCTGACACCCTGTGGGTCAGGGTGGTGGTTGCAGTCCCATTCCATGGTGGCTCAGCCCTCCTGCAGTGCCAGCTGTGGCTCTGTTGGAGCAGGGATCCTGGAGAAGGGTGGAGTTTTCCCCTGAAGGTCCAGGGGTGGTGTAGATGGGCCTGGTCTTCCTCTGGGAATCCAGTGGAGACGAAAGCTGCTCCTCAGTGAATCCAGTTGTAAAGGCTGTCTCTGGTGTTGCAAACCTCAGATTATATCCGGGTAGGAATGTTTGGCTCCTCCCCCTGGGCAGAGCATCTCCCAGCAGGATGATGGAATTTTATCAGCCGTGCAGTGACACTCACTGGCCCACTAGCAGCAGATATCTCCTGGAGAGAGGACTGGTTGTAGAAGAGGTAAAGAAAACTGCCCAATGAAGAGAAGATAACTGCCTCACCTCGAACAAATGGCAATAGAATACACACCCCCAGCCACATCTTGCATTTCCAACCTAAGACAGTGCCTTTGCCTGTGAGGGAAGATAATGGGTTTGGAGTCCACTTCCACCAATTGTGGTCCCAGCTGGAGGCAGCTCAAGAGAGATTTGCCTGAATTTGTTCAGCAGCAGATTTTGGAAAAGGGCTCATGTCCTTTGGATGACATGGGAGTTTCCTTGTGAATGATTTGTCTTAAATTAGATACAGCAAATTATCCTAGATTAAATGGATTTCTCTCCTCTGACTCAGAGGGCTGGTTGAGATTTAAGTTGCACAAAACTAAGTGCATTTGAAAGAATATTTTTCTTTTTGCTCCTGTTCACTGTTTGATGAAAGGTGAAGGGTCTTGACCTCCCAAAATTTATATCAATGTATTATTTTCTTCTCTAACTGGACCAGACCTTGAAAACTTAATTCAAAAACACAATAAGGGCCTGAAAGAAACATTACATCCTTATAATCTATTCATTGTGGTCTGATTAATATAATGTACAACAAAAATGAAAAGGGAATATCTGAATGCGCCAAATAAAAAAAAATCCATCTGAAATTTTTCCTTTAAAATTCATTAAAAATCATTGCAAATAGAACACTCCTGCAAAACATTTCAGTGTTATCTTGACCAGAGACAAAAGTGAATTCAGCTCTGTTTGAGTGGGAAATGAGTTTTGTCATGACTCACAAGGAAAAGAAAATCACAAATTTTGCCTGTAGATTGTCCCCTTTTAGTTTTGCTTCCTTCATGCAGTGATTTGTTCATTTTCTTACTCTTTCTTCCTACTCTTGATCAACAACTTACAAAGCAAGGACTTGGCTTAGACCCCAAAGAATATCTTTGAGGAAAAGGAGAAAAAAAAGGCTTTGAACCTCCATTATGCTTTTGCAGAATTCTGGAATCTTTTTGCATTGCAAGATTTTAATTGGGGTTTCAGCTCAACACACCCAAATCAAATACTGGGAAGAAAAAAAAAAAAGAAAAGAAAAATAAAAAGTAAAGAGCTCCAGCTTTCCAGACTTCCTGGGTAAATTGACACTGTAAAAAGCAACTCTGGGTCAGACTCATTAGTTTTGCAAATTAGTGAGCTCAGCATTACACCAGCCCCAACAAAATAAGGTTAAAATGTGTTGGTTTAATTAGATTCTCTTGTTCTATTTTTCATGGAAAGTATCAAAATATTAACAAAATCAGATAAACTCAGATTTCCCCCAACCAAATTGCACAAATTAACAGGGTTTTGAAGGTGTCTGTAAAATCACTGAGCACCACAGGGATGTGAAGGTGGGCAGAAATGTTCTCCCACTCTCTGGAATCAGATAAAGTTTGTGAATCACATTAATTTCTCCTCAGGCCAGAATCTCACATTTCTGGTGGTTTGACACTCATTATCATTTCCTGTTAGCATTTGTCTCCCTATAATGAGCTCTGCAGTTCTGAGGGAGATGTGGTAGGTACAGGAATGATTAATATGGTAAAAAGGCAGATTTACACTCATTATTTCCTTCTGGTTGGCCTCAGGTCTACCTCGGACAAGATTCCTGTTGTGCAAAATTCTGTAAAAACATGAGACCAGAAGTGAGGTCCAGCCACAGAGCTGAAAGAATGAAGGGTTGGGAAAATTGAACTGTATTAGGAATTTCAGCCTCGTTGGGTGAGAGATTCCCTTTGATTCAGGGATTTGTAGGGTTTCCCTACAAACTCATCCAGGTTCAGTTCTTGTCATTGAAGTGGTATGGATGGGCACAGAGTTAAAAACCAGTTAAATTCACTTTCTTGATTCTGTGATGCTATGGGAGATGGGTGGTTTAGAGCCCATTCTGCATCAGGGAGAGAAAATAGTTGACATTGAATAATCTAATCCCCCTTTCCAGCTGCTGCCACCCCTTGTCAGAATAGACAGTCCTAAATCCCCTTTGCCAAAATGCAGGAAATCATGGATTCACAGAATCATGGAATCAGAGCATGGTTTGGGTTAAAAGGAACTTTAAAGATGATCCAATTCCAGTTCCTCTTCTGTGGGCAAGGACACCTTCCACTAGAGCAGATTATTCCTGATTTCATGAGGTTCCACCTTCTCTCATGGTCCCACAGTAACTTTTCCAAAATCCCACTCAGTAGTTCCCTTTAATCTCACCATTTATTGCGTAGCCTTACGCCACAGCAAGGATTGTGTATTTCTCATTTCAGCTCCTCTTAGATTAAAGCCACAAGGCTCAGATCCACAAAAGTATTTACAAGACGAAGGATTTTAAAAGGGATTTAGCTCCTTAAACAGGAATTAAGTGTGCAAATACTTCTCTGGATTTCTGAGACTCAGATATGGCAGCACAAAGTGATTTATGAAGACAACAGAGAGGCTGGTTAATCAAGGAGACAGCTGCTGCCTTTTTTTTTTTTTTTTTTTGTATGGAACTTCCTGGAAGAGATTCATCCACATCCATTCATTCTTTCTTCTGCCCTAATTTTCTTTTCCTTGCTTTTAGGATCATTCCAGCACCCCACTAAGCAGTGACAGCCTTTGCTAACACCCACCAATGTCAATGACACATGAGCATCAGAGAGGAAATAGGAGTTTGTGTATTTATTGCACCACCAGTTCTTGTAGATCTCCTAGTTTATGCAAAACCAGCCAGAATTTTCTGTCTTTTGGGGACTGAAGCTCATGAAAAGTTCTAGGAGATGACACCTTGAGGAGACCCTTCTGTAGGAGGCTCCAGGTGCTCCCCATCCATGGAGCACATCCCTCATCCTTGCTCTGGGGTCTGGGGCTTGGCAGATCCCACAATATTTCTCTTGCAGTCCTGTTTTCTAATCAATGTGCACATGGAAACCACCCTGGCTCAGTCCTAAAATGACACAATCCAAGTGTTCATCCATAACCTGGTGGTTTTTCAGCAGCTTCAACAAATCAACAAATTAAGGGCTGCCACTGAAGGCAGGATGTTGTTAAAACGGAGCTTTCTTTGAATAGTGGGAGAGAAAACCAACCCAGGTTTCGTTTCAAACCTTGCAAAGCCCTTCTGAGAACCTTGCCTGACCTACATAGTTCAGAGCATGAAATATCCGCAAACTCTCCCATTTATTTCTCTTAAACTGCATAGAAAACTTTTTTACTCTTTCCCTTTTTTTAATAGGGGAATACATAATCTTCCCCTAAAGAGAATAATTGATGAGAGAATTTATCACATCCACTGCTTGTCTGCTCTGAAGGTTGATTTAACCTCATGATTTAAGATGTACATCTCAAATTCAGTTCTAATTTCGCTGACTTGAATTTCCAGCCACTGGAACTTGTTATGCCCTTTATTTTTTATTTTTTTTGCTTGGCTCAAGAGCAGCATCTGATAAGTAATTAGAAACTGTAATCGAGTCATCTGCTAAGCTCCGTTTCACTCCACTGAAGAAATCATGTTCCTGATTATCACTGAAGGGCTCATCTTTCAATTTCAGATCAATCTCCCATCACATGTCCAAGCTATTCCCAACAGCTTCACAATTATTTTTGTTGCCTTTTGTAGAACAACAAAAAAAAAATATTTAAAAAGAGGTATCTATCTATACATATATATATATCTTTTCTCTGGCCATATTTTCTATTTTATAAGCTGTCCTGAATTGTAGTTTTTTAAAAGAAGGAATAAAAAAATCACACATCTCTGGTGAAAAAAAGAGAGCAGGAAGGTAGAATAGTGCTAAGCAATGACAGTCTTTGACCTAAAATAAAGGTGCCTAAACACAATGTACTAAGGAGTAAGAGATGGGAGATGTCCTATGAGAAGGAGGACATTTTTTCCCAATTTCCAACTTTTTTTCTGTGCAGGATTTATCCTGGTTTTTCTGGCTGGCCTGATGAACAACCCCTTTACTGTTTGACCTCACAAACGTCTGAGTTGATTTCTGTGCTGTCCAGAAAAGTGTCTCTGTTCAGATCCCTGAGAAAACTCTTATGTGGATATGTAAATCACAGGAATCCAACTAAACAACTCTTTCCCCACATTAATCATATCCTAATCTCAGATTATAATGTCAGAAATCTTCAGCTTTTATGCATGTACCAAACCCCCAGTGATTAAATAAAGTTGACTACAAAATAGCATCTGCATAATTGCTTTTATCTTCTTTCTGTATGGTTCTGTGATGCACTCCATGATTTTCAACTTTCTTCCCCCAGAAAAAAAGCACTGTTGCTTTCCAACTGTGTTGTCACAGTGCTGGTGGATGTAAAAATGTGTTTATCAGTAATTCAGATTCGGTTGATTATTTGATACCACCTGTAGCTCAGCTGTTTCTTGAGGTTGGGTAATTGGCCTGCATGGCCTATAAAAATGCTCTGAAGATTTCTTACATCTGCACCTTCCTTTTCCCATCACCAAAGATGATTTTGACACCAAACTGCTGCTTTTATAAGTCAAGGTGGCACAATTCCCTCCCACCTCATTTTTCTTTTCACCTGATCCTTCTTGCTCTGTGGTGGACATGGGGACATCACACATCTGGGAAAGGAGCTTTTTTCCCTTCCTTTTTTCCCTTTTTAATTATTGTTTCTAGAAAATAATTCAATTTACACATCCTCTCTGCTTGATTGGCTTTTACCTTTGCAGCTCTGACAACAGATTGGTAAAACTTGACCTTAATAGCATGAGAAATATTCACAACACTCAGAGCTTTGCAATGTTTCTATTTTTATTTCTTTCTCTTTGGACATCAGATAGAGACTAAAACCGGTTTTAAAACATCAACCCTTCCACTCCAGAGGATATGAGAATTTCTACCATAGAAAAATTCAAGCTTGATCTTTTTGGGGGGAGGAGGATTTCTTTTTTCCCTAGTGGAATAAGGCAGCAGTGCAACAGGCCACCAGGGATCTTGTGAAATCTCATTTCTCAGAGAATCTTAAGGATGGGAGGCTGGATGAGGAACTTCCAGACATCTTGTCCAGCTTGTAATTTTGGGATGGGGAGCTCTAAATGTAATTCAGAATCAAGGTAGAGCCTTTGCCTGGACCTTCAATCATTCCTGTGTCCTGATGCCACAGTTTATCACTCCACGACTCCCACTCCAGGTTTCCCCATGTTTTCTTCTGTTTGATTGTTCTTTGAGGTTCAGATCTGGTTCTCACCAACTCAGACCTACCCTGCACCCTCTCAAATCCTTTTTAAATCCCACTGGCATTTTACCAGCACTCTCTAAAGGTGTCTCAGGGAAAAAAATCTCCTGTCTGGACAGTGAAGAGATGCAGAACCTTTCCACTGTACAGGGCAAGAGACAACAATGCCTGGGGTGATTCAGAGCTGCTTTAGGCATTGGAAGGTGCTCTAAGATCTCTCTGAAATCTTTTCTTCTCCAATTCCTTCCGTGAGCTGTGTGCTTCCGACATGAGAGATTTGACAAAGGAAAAAGAAATGATTCTTCCACCCCACCCTGGTGTAGGTTTGAACCTGAATTATCCACGCAGAACACAAGGTGCAGCTGCACCATCATTTCCAGCCACAAAGATTCGAACAGACACAGCTCAGCCCAATAATAAATAGGAGAGTTTAGGGCTAATTATAACAGGCCTTTTAATTTCCATCTGGAGTCACAAAATCAATGGAAACTCCTTGCTTCATTAAATAATTGCAGTTGCCAATAGCTGGAGCTGTTCCATTTGCAGGTGTGCTAAAAACCTGTTTATTTAGTGGTTATCTTGTTCCAAAACCCTTTTTTTTCCCCCAAGGAATGAAGTCACAAATCTGCAGAGAAAGGGGGGACATGAGGAGGAGGGAACATCTTGGGCTGATGTGAAAGAAATAGGGTTTGTGCTGCATTGTCCTCCAAAATTCAAATGTGATGGATTCTTCCTCCCTCCACCTCCAAATCTCCAGTACTGCATGGAGAGATGGAGGCAAAGCAGCTTTGGTTTAAATGGGAGAAAAATATAATTTTCTTGGCCAAATTCATCATGTGGGTAAGAGCAACGTTTGAAAATGAAGTCACAAAGGTTATTCTGGGAGCCATGGACTAAACAAGATTCTGGAGGGGAAAAAATGAAGCAAAACTTATGTAAAACCCACTTTTTTTTTCCCTTTACAAATCTGTTTTGTGTACTGGGAAAAAAAAAAAAAAAAAAAAAAGACAGACCAGTAGCATGTCTTGAAAGCCCTCAATTACTCCTCTCTGCACAAATCTGTCCTGTCATTTGTTATCTTTCTCTTACTGACTTGAAGTGCTCAAAATCCATTTAATCTTCTCAAAAATCCAATTGGATTTGTATGTTTCTGGAAATTTTACCTTTCCAGGATAGGAGGAGACAGTAAAACCTTCAACCAAAGGTTGGACTTTCGGTTGTGTATTGGACTTGATGATCTTTGAGACCTTTTCCAATCTTAATGAGTCCATGAATCTAATAAGAGGAGCGGATTTAAGGAGCTATCCTACAAACATCTGGAATTTGCTCTGACAAACAAACTTCAAGTCTGCAGACTGATAATTCATGGATAAATTTGATTTTTTTTACCCCTATCTCCCAGGAAACAGGAGTTGTGGAGGTGAGCAGCACCAAAGGGAATGGCCTTCAATGAAAGTGAGGATGAAATTGAGTTCCAGCATTGGAAAAGCAAAAATGGAGCAGTCTCAGACTGTGGGATATTCTGCTGGCTGGAGACACTGGTGGCTTGTGCTCATTCTCTGCTCTCTCGAAACCAAAATTCTTCATGAAAACAACCAATTACGGAGCTTCTTCAAAAGTTGCCCTTTGGTAATGAACAGCCTGATGCCTCCCAAACCAATCCAAGCTGCAATCTGTTCTCCTGCTGAGCTCCAAACAAGTAATCAGGGTTTCTTGAGGTGTTTACACTGAATTGTAACAAAAATCTATTAGGATGAAGTGATGACTGAACCAAGCTGAACTGGCAAAATGGACAGCAGAGTCTATCAGCTTTTGCATCTCCCATCTAAATATTTATGAATCTGGTTTTTTGCAGTACCAGCTGGCTGGGAGCTCCCTGAATATGTGGATGTCTGAAAATCTTAGGTTCATTCCATAAGGTCTGGATCAAGGCAGACCCATCATTAGCTAAAGAAGAAATCTTTATTTTTGGGAATAAAATCTTGCAAAGCACTGGGCATAAAAAACATGAGCACTTTAATAAAATTTTGACTCACATATCTTGCAACAAAAGAGAACACCTGACATTTTCAGGGAGTAGCCAGGTTGTGAGGCTGGAACCAAGGAAAGTCAAGGACTATCATGTTGGAACAAAACAGGCAAGTGTCACCTTAGCATCAACAGCTTGGAACAACCAGGAAATATTTCCTGGCTTGCAGCTTAAAATGAACATTTTAGTTGTTCCATTCACAGCGTGCCTAAGGCAGTCTGTAGTGAAGGGTATTAAAGCATCTTTTAAAACACATTTCCTCCAAAAATGCTTGGCTTTGAGGGGACCTTGAACAAAAAGTGAATTGGAAACAAGGAGAATTACATAGCTGAATTCAGGTTCTGTCTGAGCTGTTTCAAGTGTATGGAAATGGAAGAGGAGGTTTCATTCTTTGCCACAGGGAAGGGAATTTGCCAGCAGCACTTGCAGCTGATGTTTGGAGGAGTGGTTCAGGACTGATCAGTGTTCTTGAGTTTTGTATTTGCTCTCCATCCATCTACCAGAATCTGTCATATTTTTGATCATGGTCCTGCTTTGAAAGGTTTTGTTGGTAGAAATTTTTGGGTAATTCTACATGAGTTCATAAAATCAAAATTCATGCAATGGTCTGGGTTGGACCTTAAAAATCATCTAATTCCAAGCCCCTGCCATGGACAGGGACACCTTCCATTACCCCAGGTTGACTCCAAGCCCCATCCAAAATGGCCTTGGACAGTTCCAGGGATGGGGCAGCCACAATTTCAGCAGATAAAGGACATATATTGAAAGCAGGGCAGTTGGAAATGAAGTTGCAAATATCCACTGTGTGGAATATTGCCATCAAGAAGGAAGCAGACTGTGAGGACTGGGGATTGATAATGATGCCTAAAACAGGGAGAAATCCAAGTGCATCTCAGACCTTAAGGAGCAGAAACAAGAAAACAGCAAATTTTTGGAGCATCTTGGGCCTGATATTACCTTACTTTTTTTATGCGTGTAAGAGACTGAGACTAGGCTGGACAAGGGCTGGTGGAAGATTCCCTGCTCATGATAGGGGTTTGGAACTTGATGATCAGTCCAAAACAAATGATCCAATCCAAAAGATTCCATTATTCCATGCCTCTGTGACTCTGTGACTGCAGCTCTCCTCTACTCTGAGGCCTGGGTAGTTCCAGGTGATCTCAGTCATGGCTGGGTGAGGCTGCCTCTCTTCTCCAAATAGTTTTTCCCATTAAAACAAGGAGCCCTTCTGTCCCCTCACAATGCACAAGAGGAGACTGGGAGCTGAGTCGTGTTGATGCCAGGCTGTCCACCCATCCAATCCTTGTGCTCCCAGCCTTGTCAGTCTCACAGGTGTGTCTGGACCAGATTAACTCGAGTTGCCCAAGCAGAGCTTTAAAACTGACCCTGTTCAGTGAGCAAGGGCACTCAGCCTTGCAAGGACAGATGGTGCAATTAAGGAGAGCAGCTCTGCTGCCACATTCAACATGGTCACCCTCACTTCCATATGTGTCCTGTCGTCTGAAGAGGGCTGGAGGCCAGCCAGACATCCCTGTGTTTGTGTTTCCTTGGCAGATACCACAGGAATAAGATTAAGCAGCTCTGCTGGAACCAAAGGGTTGGGTCAACTGCAAAGCTGGTGGTGAGATGGTGACCCTCACCTCCTACAGACTAAGCAGCCTGAATTTGTATCCACTTTGAGCTTGATTTCCCATCTTTATTGCTCTGTGGGAGCTGAGGATCAGTGTAGATGAAGATGGTGTTTCTCTTTTTGATAACTGAGCTGAAAATTCCCCCATGACAGAGAAACAATCAAGGAATGACAGCACAGAACAAATGTACTGCAGCAGCCAGGTCAAGGATAAGGATGAGGGACAGCTGTAGAGAAAGATGAGGATTTTTTAGGATGCCCCAATGGGATCCTGGGGTTCATTGGGAAGAGCTTTGCTAGCAGGTCAAAGGAGGAGCTTCTGCCCCTCTGCTCAGCCCTGGTGAGGCACATCTGAAGAGCTCTGTCCAGTTCTCAGAACAGGAGGGGCATGGGGATCCTGGAATGGGTCCAGTGGGAGGCAGTGAAGGTGATTTGGGACTGGAGCATCTCTTAGCAGCAAAGGCTGAGGGAGCTGGGGCTGTTCAGCCTCGAGAGGAGACACAGCTGAGAGGGTGTGCCCTCATGATGTGCCCGCATGATGATGCCCTCATCCCTGTCTGTCCCTGTCTGCAGGGAAGGCTCTGAGCAGGGCCCAGGCTCTGCTCTGGGTGTCCCAGCAGTGGCAGAAGAGGAACAGGCAGGAATGAATCCCACAAAGTTCCACCTGGACACGAGGCAGAACTTCTTCCCTTGCCAGAGACCAAGCCCTGAGCAGAGATCAGAGAGGGTGTGGAGTCTCCCTCACTGGAGATTTCCAAAACCCTCTGGACACAATCCATGTGCTCTGGGATGGCCCTGCTGGAACAGGGAGGTGGGACCAGATGCCCCATTGTGGTCACTTCCAGCCTGACCCATTCTGTGATTCCATGACTTTGTGATTTTGGAAAACTCTCCTGCTTCTCTTATTTTGGCCCAAATGGGAATGAATGGATGGACACAACCCACAGACACAGGTCTGTGCCAGTTGTTGAACACCCCCACATTTCTCCACCAAAAGACAGAGAAAAGCTCAGGAATATTTGACCAGCTGGTTTTCATGCTGGGAAACAAATCTGAAAATCCACTCTGGCAGATAAAGCTGCAGGAGTGTAAACAAGGGATAGAACAGTCAGATGAAGATTGAAATGGATCAAACAGATCAAACAATGGTCTTTCCTGTGGGAAAATAACACTTTGGGGGTCAAACTTTGATTCAAAAATATTTAGAACATGTGTTTCAATGCCACAAGGACAACTACAGTGAAGACCAACAGAGAAACTGGGCATTAGAAGCATCTCATATCATGATATTCCATTAAATTCTCCCTTAAGCTGGCTGGTTTGCTCATTTGCCATGGTATGTTCTGGAAGTGATAAAGGTGTTATTTGAGGATCCCAGAAACTTCTATGTTGGAAAGGGAAGTTTTCCATTATCATTAGGGGAAGGACACTGGTGATTGCTCAGGAGCACACGTAAGGGCAAGCAGGATGATTCAGGGAACTCGTGCTCTTGGTTATGAGAAAATATTATCCAGACATGACCTTTAGTTAGATCACCTCAGATGAATAAAAACACATCCTGCCTCTAGAAGATCCTGGAGGCACAGCCATGGGGAGATCTCCAGGACTTTTCATGGCAGTAACTAATTCAGACATAAGACCTGATAGGGGAAAGAGGAAGGAGATTGTCAGAAGCCTCAGGAATCCTCAGGACAAATCACAGTGAATTATTTTGCAGCAAATGCCACCAAGGCTCTCATACCACCTACCTCAAACAAGGAATGAGCTGGTTGGTGGCCATGTCAGCCCAGAATGTGACTCCCTGGGACTTGTAATGCATTAATGGTTCATTAGAAAACTTGATTTAATTGTCCTGAGGCTCAGGGCTTGGTGCAATCAAAGGTTGGCCTTAAAGCCCACCTGATTCCATGGGCAGGGACATCTCCCACTAGCCCAGGTTGTTCCTAACCCCACCCAACCTGGCCTTGGACACTTCCAGGGATGGGGCAGCCACAGCTTCTCTGGGCAACCTGTGCCAGGGCCTCACCACCCTCCCAGGGAAGAATTTCTTCCTGCTATCCAATCTAAACCCACCCTGCTTCCATTCAAGTCCATTCCCCCTCATCCCCTTGGTGACAGTTCTGGTGAATATCTTTCAAACACAAATTAGTTTTTGTTCTGGTAATATTCATGAAAGAATTTTAATGTTTCTCCACAAATCATCTTGGGAAAAAGTGGATATTTTGCCTTCTCAGGTTTTTTCCCTGAGTTTTATTACCCAGCTGTCTAAAAATCCAGAAGAGATGAGAACAGTAACTGGTAAAGAAATGCATCTCTCCAAGATCTCTGTGTCTTTTGTTACTACTGGTGCAGGGATTGAAACATTTATTGTTTTCCTGCAAGTTCAGATCCCACAATCCCCCATTACTCTTATTCTGACTGCTTTACAGCAAAATTCAGCCTTGAGAGGGCATGTGTTTTTCCCTGAGATATTTAATGATTGCTGAGCACAGGTAACTGTTTCTACCTGCCATAAAGTGGGGTTTGAACAGCCATCAGCAAGAATTTGCAATTTAACGCCTCGCCAAGGCACTGTTTAATTGACAGTAACTCTCTGAACTCAACACTGCAATATTGAGGAGTTAGACAGGAGAACAATTTGTGGACAACAAGTAAATGCTGAAGCCTCTTCCTCTTCAGCTGTCTTGTCCCTTCAAGCTGTCATTCAGAATAGTCCCTCATCTCATTCTCCTCCACTGCCTTGGCTGGGTTCACCTTGGAAGGGCTAATTAGCTCCTTGTCAACCACTGTCTCCTCCTGAGTCCTGAAAAGGGGAGCTAAAATCAATTTATCTTTCCAGAAACATCAACCAGGAAGGAAGGAAGGAAGGAAGGAAGAAGGCAGGCAAGGGAGCGAGTGGCAGGGAATAGTGAAGCCCCTGAAAATAATTATACTGAGAACTTGGATGAGTTTCTATCAGTTTGATGAGGAGAGTCTGGACTGAATTATTCTACTTAAAAGAGAGACAGTGAGGCACAAAATGGTTTTACTCGTGGTCAACCATCATCAGGAAGAGGAGTTCATGGGAGTTTTTGTGGATAACTCCACTGGCACTGCTGCATTCAGTGCCTTGGTCCCAGTTATAGGGAGGTCCTTCCTGAATTTAGGTGAGAGGCCTGAACTGCAAAGCCCACAAAGAAAAGGGATTTCTGCTACAGAATCATGGAATTTGGTAGCTGTTAAGGTTGGAAAAAGCCTTCAGGTCCAATCTTTCACCAGATACCACTGTGCCTACTAAACCAAAAAACAAAGTAAATATCACAAAATGAATAATTTAAAGACCTGAGCATCCCAGAGATCCACTATGAAAGGCAGGATGCCCAGAGAAGCCAACTTAAATCCAAAAAAAACCCCATCTACTACTTAATTTTTTTTTATTCTTGAAGAAGTTTTAGACTTGCCACAACACTGGAGTGCTTTGGTTTGTTGGATTCATTTTGTGGAACTCTCTGAGGTCATAGAATTTTCCAGTTGTTTGGGGAAAGAATTTTCTAAGAGTCCCAAGACAGACTGTATGTTTTTAGGGAATACAAGCAATTGGCCACTCCAAGAAAAAAGGCAGTTGCATTTCATGGAATGCCAGATATATATATATATATATATATATATATATATATATATATATATATAACAATAAAGATTGATTTTTCTCTAGATATTTTGCCTCTGTTTTTTCCTTCATCCTACAAGTCCTTTGGGAAAGTCACTTCAGGAAAAAAAAAATAACTTTGAGGAAATTGCTAATACTGTTTAATACCTGGCTCACCACATCCAGGAAACCTGCTGTGCCATTGTCAGTGGATTTGAAATGGTATTAACTCCAATTTTTGAGATTTCTGCTACTGGAAGTCATTTTTATTAAGCACAAATATTTTCCAAATGGATGATTTTTGTGCAAATTAATTACTTGTTCCCATATTATTTACCACTGGCCCATTTTCCTCAAAGGAAAACAAAAAAACCCTCTTTCCAAAGGCTTCTAAACAGTGATAATTAATATATGGCTTTTCTGGGGCTCACTTTGTTGCTGGGTTCAGTTAAATCTCTGGGTAACAGAACTGTTCCAGCTTCAAAAAGCAAAATCCTTGTAGATGCTCCCAGGGAAGGCTCCAAAGCCAAATGGGAATTTTGAACTGCTCTGCTCTGTCTGGACCTTGAGGCAAGGCTGCAGGCAGGATTTTCTCCAAATTCTGACCTTTTCTGGTCACAGATCTTCAGGTGTTCTTCACCTTCCAGAGGATTTGGCTGTAGAACCGCAGTCAGTGCAAGGAAACTACAAAGGGCCACATCCACCCACCCCTTGCCCAGGTAAAACTTTGTCCTGTGCCTTATTTAGAGTCTTCCATGCCCTATTTAGGTACTTCCACAATAACTTGCAAAGTTGGAGAGAAAGAGACAGGGACATTGAGTTCATGCAAGATGTATGGTTGCATTTGTGAACAGGAATGGAGATTGCCCCACTTATTTCCTCTGGAGAGGTTGAAAGTGCCTCACACCCATTTAATCTTATTTTTAACTCTAAGTGGATGCCTGACTTGCATCGCTTTCAATGGGAAATGAAAAGTGTTTCAGTTTCCTTGATGAATAGGAAGGAGTCAAGCCCCAAATCTGGGCATTAAATTTGAAGGCACTGACAAATAAAGGATGGGATTTATTGTTTTCTTTTTTTGATCATTTTGCTTGTTCCCTGGATGTCACCCACTGAGTGTGATACAGAGGATAGGCCCACATCATATTTAAAGCCTCAAACTGGGCAACCTCCAAAGGCTGCTGGCTCTGTTTTCAGTTTTTGGCATGCCTGAGGAGTCTCCACAATTTAGGCAGAATATCTGGCACAAACCCATACTTGGAGCACTTTCAGTCTCCACCACTCCAGCTTCTCTGGGACAAGAATTCCTGAGAGTATCTAGGGTTCTGCCCTGAATTCAGACACTCTGGGCACCTGCCTCCAGACACACCCAGTCTGTCCTTCTCTCTTTTAGGTCACACACATACTCCTAGGTAGGTGGCACCTCAACTTGTCTAAGTCTTGGGATCTTCCAGGAATCTCTGAGACCTTTCAGGAAGCCCTGAGACCCTCCAGGGTGAGGTCCCCTTGCAGACCATAAATTTCAGGTGTTTACAACAGATGTTTCTTCATCTGAGGCAGCTGATCATGTTCCCACTGTGGGCAAAGGAGGTGCAGTCAAGAGAATCAGAGAATTCACCCCTGGTCAACCCAAGGACCCTCATCTTTTTCAGGATAAGATGAATTCTGGAATGGTTGGGGTTGGAAGGGACCTTCAAGACTGCATAGTTCTAACCCCCCTGTCACGGGCAGGGACCACCAGAGCAATGGTTGTTCCCAGCTCTGTCCAACCTCTCTTTGAACATTTCCAAGGATGGGGCAGCCACGGCTTTTCTGGGAAACTTCTGCCAGGGCCTCACCACCCACAGAGGGAAGAATTTCATCCCAAAATCCAATCTAAGCCTGCCCTCTCTCAAATTAAAGCCATCCCCCACTTGTCCCATCACCCCTTTTAAGAAGGACAAAGCCTCTTTCCCCGACATCTGCTCACCACATTCCCAAAGTCCATAACTTCTTTGTCTCTTTCATTTATGTGAGCAATGTGGGTGTTGCCTTTTAAGAAACCCTCTCCATATCCCTACAAAAAGCAGGACTTTCCAGACTCCTTGAGGTAGTTCCTGCTCATTTGAGGATGGTGGAGATCCCTCCAAGAAGGAATTTTGAAAGCTTCCAGGGTTGGTGACTGCACAACTTCCCTGAGACCCTGTTCCAATGCTGATCCACTCTTCCAGGGGACATGGAAAGCTGTGACACGTCGAGGCCAGTCCAGATTGGTCTTAAACCAACCTCTGACAGCTGTGGCCCAGCTCATCTTTCATTCCCAGGGCAGTGCAGCAGCTGGATGGAGCAGGAGGCTCAGTCCTGTACAACTGTAATTTATGCTTTGACATGGGGGGAAATCTGTGCAATTTATGATTCTTCTAATGCAGATGTGACCTGTTTGAGCAGGACCCCACTTTTTGGGTAACTGAATTGTCTGAATGACTTTGTAGATGGTGCTTGCTCCAGACCTTGTGTTCTAAACTAAAAAGATGTCTTTTGGTTTCTCTTTGCTTTATTTAAGTTATGCTAAAATATACATTTTGCATGGAGAAGGGAAAGCAAATTAACAAGGCAGGACTCTCAAGGAATATTCCCTGGCTGCAGCAACTATTTCAGTGCTGGAATAGCTGGAATGTTACAGCTTCCCTGCTCTGAAAGGGTCCCAAAGTCTCCAGATCATTCCAGTTTCATGGTATTTCTAAACATGAAATAGTAGAAATATAGTGATTATTGGTTAATAAAGAGATATTTGATAGCTGTGATAAGGCAGCTTTGGCAGGTCCAGGATTTCATAATGCTTTGTATTTACAATGTAAAGCATAAAAATACTCCTGGTCTAAACATGTGAACCCCAAGCCCACTCACAAAGCAAAGGAAAACCCAAAACAATCCTGGCTAAATGGGTGAGCAGCCACTGCTAGATTTTATAGCCACCTCTTTGTGAGATCTCTGCACCTTCAAGCCCTTTGTTATACATTTTAATCTCAAATTCCACCTAATAATGAAAGTCACATCCCTTCTTGGTGTATCCAGAAAAACTCTTCCCACTCTTTCCTTCTCACCACTTGGTCCAACCGAGCAAACCCACTCTGATCTGAGAGATTCTTGCCAGGAGCAGCAGATGGAGGGTCACCAAATGTGCTATGTTTGCAATCTTTTCTTTCCCCCTCTTTGGTGTTATTCTTCCCTCTTCTAACACTTGACAGAAACCAGTGTGAAAACAGGAAAACACGATGGTGTTCAGCCTTCTTTGGGGCTGTGAATATGAAATTTTATGGTGCTGGAGAGACAAAGGTCACCCTCCCTTCCCCTGTCCCACCTCCATTTACATTATAAATCTCTCCCTCATGTATAAATTGAGGAGTGTTGCTTACCAGTAACCTCCTTCCTCCAGAAGGGTTTTCAGCTGCCTTGTTTAAAACTGGAAATTCACAAACCACCAGGAGGTTTAATCTTATTTTCTAAAGGTGTATGAATAAATTGCCACAACTGAGGTGGAGCAGGCAGCACATGGGGACCTGTGAGTGGGAGGTGAATGCCACAAGAACCCTCTCATGCTGTGCTCTGATGTTGGTGCCCCACAGCTCATCCCTTGGGTTTCCATTCCAACAAAAGCTGGAATCTTTTGTTGCTAATATTATTATTATTATTATTATTATTATTATTATTATTTCCTGGTAATATTTTGTAAGTCACAGCAACAACACAATAACAGGGAGCTCAGCATGTTCAACAATATGTAAATATTTTCCTGTGGGAAATGAGATAGAAAATTCATGTCCACGGATTTCAAAAGGTCACTTAGGCAGCAGTGTTTGAACACCAGCAATCTGCTTCCCAGCTGCCTCTGGCAATAATTCCTGTTTAGGTGCTTACCAGGCATGGAGAACATGGGAAGTGAGGTGTGTAATGGGGATGGAAGAGGGATGGAGATGGAGGACAGGAGACCAAGGCACGAAATGGGAGAGGTGAGAAAGAGACACAGCAAGGAGGGTTCTTCAGACACAGAGTTTGGTCTGAAGTTATGCTAAAGGCATTTCCCAAAATACTCATCTACAAATGTCACTGTTGTTCTGTTCCAGGGCATTTTGCATCTTTTGGAAAAAACAAAGAATCATGGAATGGTTTGGGTGGGAGGGACCTTCAAAAGGCACATGGTGGCATTTTTGGGGTGTCCTGTGAAGGGCCAGGAGTTGGATTCCATGATCCTGGTGGGTCCATTCCAACTCAGCACATTCCATAATTTTGTGATTCTGTGATCATCCAGCTCCAACGCCTGCTGTGGGCAGGGACAACCTGGAAGTGTTGAAGACTGGGTTGGATGGGGTTTGGAGCAACCTGGTCTAGTGGAAGGCGTCCTTACCTATGGCAGGGGGTTGGAACTGAATGATCTTGAAGGTCCTGTCCAACTCAAACCATTCTATGATTTTATGATCTTTTTTTCAGGGTTTCCCATGGAGGAAGAGGCTTTGCACACCGTGTCCTGTGCCTGATTTATTTTAAAAATGCTTTGCTTTGGCAGGTTTCTTTCAGCTGACACATTTTATTTTCTTCATTGACTCTGATTTATATTTCCTACTCAGGCAAAGACTCATGCACTTCTTTATGTTATTCATCCTTTGTCTTTAAGGCTGTTTATTTGTGATCGGCTGCCATCAGCCCTCCTGAAGCAGGCTGAAAAGATTAAGAGGTTTGAGATGACAAAAAAGAAGAGCTTGTCAGAAGAGGGAAACCTTTAGCCTTCTTTAGCTGGGTGCAGAATTTTGACTTGAAGGAGGTAAAATTAAAGTGGGTTTGTGTGTACATGTGGTTGGTGTTAGATCCTCTCCTCTGTGTTCCTGAATGGTGGGGAAGTGGAAATAATTCCTCCTGAGTTTGCATGGGTCAATGCACAAAGAGACACAAACCCCTGAGTGGTGGCCCTGTGGTGGGGCACAAGAATCAAGATGGGTAGAAGGTGCTGACACTTCAAATATATCTGTAAAAATCATTCAAAATATTCTCTGTAAGATTCATTTTAAGGCTTTCTTTAAGCAGGTCCTGAATTTGAAGTACCTAAGAGAGTGTGTTTGAACAGTGTGAAAATGTCACAGCATTTTGGGGGATACAAATCTTTGTTTTTCATCAGGCCCTCTGGCAAAGCACAGCACAAAGGACAGAAATCCCACATCACTGAAATGAGTCATTATTGCAACCACTTTTGGGCTGGGAAATGGAAGCTTGGACTTGTTCAGAGTGAGGAGCTTAAAGATTATTCCAGTAACCAGGATGAGTTTGATAAAACCTGATTCTCCCTTCTAAAGTCCTGAAAAAGAGCTTTTATCTTCCTCTACATTAGTTTTTAAATAATGTCAATATTGAAATAATGTCCAGGCTTTCCTGCCAGGTTTTCTCTCAGGCTTTTTTCCTCCCTTTCTCCTTTTCTCTCTAGACAAAGGCTCCTTTGGTTTATTAAAATAATGTAATGTAGCTTTTAGACCTTTTTTTTTTTTTTAACTGAGGTGAGGAGAAGAAAAAAAATATCTCAAATTTATGACTTTTTGCTTTTAGGAGGGAAGTAAAGTTACAAGTCACCTACACTGGAGTCAGTACTTCATCTTTTATCACACAGTTGAAGTACCACAGATTGGACTCAAATATTTTCCTGTACAGGGTCAGTTCCAGGTATCAGCCTTTTGTAGCACATTTTTTACTGATAACCACTTTGCACTGAAGTCCCAAGTCCCTCTAGCATGGAAAATGGCTGTGCAAGGAAAAGAGGTTCAGCATTGCTCAGAATTCCTAATTTTTTCCCTGATAAAAAATAAGTGCTGCCCCCTTGGAATGTAGTGGCACCATATGAAATAATGGATGAGTTAAGTGCTCTGTGTTATGTCCCAAAGTCCTTCCAAGTTTTAATTATCCATTTATAAAGAACACCATAATTAAGATTAGCTTTCTTCCCAAAACCAAAGGATTTTGCTGTCAAACATGGCATTTTTCCGCAGAAAGGAATTATTTACAGACACAAGAATTCCAGAAATAACTTTGTGGTTGCAGGGCCATCCCTCCATGGGTGCACACTGCATCCTGAGCTCAGTGAGACATCCACAATTCCCTTCCTGCCTCTCATCCTGTTATCATCCCAAGGTGGGCTCTGGGTGCAGCTCCAGGAGCTGTTCCAAAGGCAGAGAGCCCAACATTCCCATACCCTTTATTCCAAACAAAAAATAGTAGAAATATAGTGATTATTGGTTAATAAAGAGATTTTTGATAGACGTACCATGGCAGCTTTGGCAGCTCCAGGACTTCACAACGGATTGGGAAAATCCTGGTTTGCCAAATGATGACCCAAGCACGTGGAGTCTGATTTGCTCTGTTGACAAATTGGGAATGCAGAGAGAGAGATTGATTTGAATTTGAAAAGAAGAGGGTTGCTTGGTGCTAGTCCAGGCTCCCTGATACTGAAATGAGATATTTGGATTTCAGTGTCAGGTGTCTATCCTGGCTGGCTGCCTCCTGCTGACTCGCTGGGAATGGAAATCCCTCTTTGCTTCAGTCCTGACACAGGCATGGAAATGTTTTCCAGTGGAAAGCCAGGGGAGATCTAGGAGCTAGGAAATCTTCCACCTTTTATTCCATGGGAGATTTAAACCTGTTCCCAGCCTGGATCCAGCCTGTGATGACACTGCAAACCTGCTTAAGAGCATTAGTCAGAATGCCAGCATTTATCCACTCAGCAATGACTCCTAATTCCCATTACAAGCAAATCCCCATCTCTCGCTGCAGCTTGATTACAACGGTGATTAATTTGAAAGTCAACATATTTACCCAAAATACAACATCATTAAAAAGACTAAACATAAACCTGCATATTTACAAATATCTTAACTTGACGTGATTAAAACAAACAGCCTCCTCTCTGCTTGTTTGGATCCAGGCAGATGAGCTTCTTTTCCACCTTTATATTTTCATGTCAATAGATGGCACTAGCATTTTCTCAATTTTTCTCTGCAATATTAGATTTCCTGATGATACTTCCTGCCTTCACCTGGATTTTCAAAGGATGGAATTGCTCATTTCCAAGGGGATATTTTATCCTTAGTAAATATATAATATCACTCCAGTTTGGCTCTCAGCAAGTAAATCTTTGCATACTTCATAAAGCTTCAATGCCACTAGACTGATTTTTTTTTCTCATTGTGAAAACAAAATTAATTTAAAGTTTTCATTTCCATACTGATGGGGGAGTTCACAAGGAAAAGCCTGTAGGATCTCTGTATAGGGTGCCTTAAAAATCCTATGGATTTTACTACATCATCACAGGGAAAACAGAAAGACATTTCCCCTTTTCAATTATATTTTTATTTGAAGAATGAGCAGTGGGTTGCACGAAAAGCAGAGATATTAAAAACTGTGAATAAGATTCTCAGTTTGTTTTACTCTAGCCTCACAAATAGAGGAACTGGTCAAGCTTCCCTTTTCATACCAGCTCAGCTTTTCTAATTAAATCTACACTTTAGGAAAACACATTTTAACATTCTAGCAGATGTTCTTGTAGTTGTCAGTACAGAGTCCTCTTGAATTAAAACAAAAAATCAGCTGGTCATAGTCATCCCAAACAATTTTTAGTTTTGTTTGGCTGTGCTTAGAGAGGATGTTGATATGAACATTGCCTTCATGGTGGGAGAACCAATGGATTTGGATATCAGAGGTAACAAGAGTAAACAGGGCACAAATTCAGTTTCTTGTCTTCCCAGAGAGACTTTGTAGGAACAGCGTGAAGACAAAATTAAAAGTTTGCTGTCCCACTTCCCCAGATGTTCCTAAAAGTGATTTTTTCAATTTGTGAAGTTATTGGTGAGGATAAAGATAATGGCAGGAATTCTTTTCCTATTTCATGGAATCACAGAATCGTTTGGAGTGGAAAGGACCTTAAAGACCACCTCATTCCAACCCTTCCACTGTCCCAGCTTGCTCCAAATTCTGTCCAACCTGGCCTTGAACACTTCCAGGGATGGGGCAGCCACAGAATTCCTGCACAACCTGTGCCAGGTCCTCACTACCCTCACATGGATGAATTTCTTCCTGTTATCCCATCAAAATCTACCCTTTTTCCTATTCAAACCATTCCCCCTTGTCCTGTCCCTGGGGTGCTTTGCCACATGTGCCACACATTAAACAGGATTCAAAGGGAACTTTGGTGAATCCATCAGCCATGGAGTCTAATTAATAAACATGCAAATTTCCTGATATCCACATATTGGTCATGCTCCCAGTCCACACAGATTTAGGAAACAGCCACAAGCTCAATCAACAGCAGTTCAGAGATAGGAAAGTCCCCGTGGTGCTATTCTGAGATAAAATCAGGTCATGATTCAGGAATTATGATGGGAACCCAAAGGAACAGTTGGGCCCTGGACCCCACAAGGTTTATTCTCCTCAAATCTCTGCATTACAGACAGATCTGTTTAACTCTGGCAGGTAATTGTCAGCTGGCCCAGGGCAGCAGCATTCTGCTGCTGCAATTTTATGCCTTTAGCAATCGTGGTGCCTCCATTTATGAACACAGAACTAATTAACATGCCAGTTAAAACACCTGGGTTTTGACACAGGGGCAAGGAGAAAGTGCAGGAATGAAACCACTACAATTAATTATGTTCACTTCTCAGAGCAAGGCACTGGTGTCCTGGGATTTTCTGCCTGTCTTCGTTGCCTTTGTTCATCTCCCTCCTTGGTAATAATGCAACACTTGTAGAAATTAATTTGGTGGAAATTGATTAAAGGTGGACATTGTTTGCCCAGGAAGGTAATTGTCTCTGACACCTGGTGTTGGGAAAGATGTGCACACAGAGATGCAGAAAGGTTCACGTTAATCTTCTCCTCTCGAGCTGGAAGTGCTAGGAGGTGAATCAAGGGGGTGATATCAGCCAGAAAACATGGAAAGGAAGAGAAATAAAATGCAGGTTACATATAAGGAAAGTGAGCTCAGCTGCAGATTCAGCAAGAGAGAGAATTTTCACAGAATCATAGGATCAGAGAATGGTTTGGGTTGGAAGGGAACTTTAAGACTGTCCAGTTCCATCTCTCTTAGGCAGGGATACCTTCCACTAGACCAGGTTGCTCAGGGCCTTTAGCTCTTCCAGGGATAGCTCTTCCAGAGCTTCTCTGGAAAATTTCTTCAAGGGTCTCTTTCCCTTCACAGGACAGAATTTTTTCCTAATATCTGACTTAATTCTACCCTCTTTCAGTTAAAAGCCTTGTCCACTCACTAATTCCATAAATCTAAAGGACTATGCCTGACTGATCCAACCCAGTGAAAATCCACTCACACTTGAATATTTGGTTCTGATTTCTGGGCATTAATATTTCCTGTAATTAGAGTTTTGGCTCTGATCTTCATTCCTGCTCCAGTTTGTCCAAGTAAGACTGTCCAGGGAACAGGTCAAACACATCTTGTGCTTCCTCCTGTAATAACTTGAATGAGAACAGGTTTTAATTTGTTATTTATTTATCCAGCCAGTCTGGAAGGTGTCCCTGCCCATGGAAGGGGGTTGGAATGAGATGATCTTTAAAGTCCCTTCCAACCCAAACCATTTGAGGATTCTACGATTTCTCCTTCTGATCTTACACCCCCAGATGATCACTAGAGGGGAATCTCTCCTTCCAGATGATTTCCCTGTTGTCCCATCAAGAAATGAAGGAAAGCTCCATCCCTTTCCATCCATTTCTCTGCCAGTGGAAGTGGAAGTCCTGGGTTTCAGCTAAAAAACCAAGGATTGCTCTGTGCCATTTGACATCACACCCAAGAGCTGATCCAAATGGATTTTAGCCTGGAAGTCAAGGATTGCAGACAAATGTACATGTAACATATACATGTTACAGACAAATCACTGAGGCATGAACAAGAAAATGGGAAAGTAAGGGAAGGTGATTATGGAAAAGCACAGAGGGTAAAACCTAAGAGCAAAATTCCAGGCAGGGAGTAAGAAAACCCTGTTCTGATAACCAGGATCCCAACTGCCTAATAAAACTTCAGCGATTTTTCCATTATTAGTGGAGTCTGAGACCATAAATGAAAAAATCATAAATGAAAAAATCATAAATGAAAAAAGAGAGCAGAGCAAAAATAAGAAAGAATAAGTAGGGAAAGCTGCATCTCCACGAGGGATTTAAGAAAATTTGCTCATCTCTCTCTAACATCATTTTATCTCTCTATTTCTTTAATAACGATTCTTTTTGTCAACTAGACAAATTATTCTGCGGTATTTTTAACACTTTTTCAGAGCACCATCTGTTTGCATGATAATTTCCCCCAAGTCCTTATAGGGGCTGTAATAATCCCTTCATGTTAACTTTTATTATTTGATTTCTAACTGCCTTAGCTCTGAAGGAACAGCACAGGGAAATGTGTGTATTAACAAATAGCAGTTTCCCACAATTCCAACAGAAATTAATCATAAAAAAAGGATTAAGTTTCAACCACCTCATCAGGGCACAGTATTCACACAGGTGTGGGTTGGACTCATGAGGACAGAAGTTCAGAGGAACAGAACAAGCACAGCCCAGCTCCAAAATAAGTTAAACTTGAATGTTTGGGAAAGAGTAAGAACAGAGCAGGCAGAGATGATGCATCCTCAATTTTCTGGCATTTTCCAATAAATTTTAGTTCAATACCTGAGATTGTTGTAACTTGACAATTTATTAATCTACAACTGAGTGTAGATTAATAAATTGTGTTTTTTCTGAGTGTTCATTCAGCTTCAAAGGACAGCTTGAAAACAAATTGTATCTTGCAGCTTTTGCTCTACCTATTAAATTGTCTTTATTTCAGCTTGAAATTTTCAGTTTTTCCCTTTTGGTTTTCCCTCCTAAGGAGGTGAGAGTGAGTAGATGGAGCTGAGTTGTTGGCTGGGGCTAAACCACAACAAAATCTTTTAAAAATCACATCCTTTTGTTTGTTTTGTATCTGCCTTCCAGTCATTTATTCACCAAATTCTGGCAGAATAGGTGGTGTATGGCCAACCCTCACCAGCTTCTCTAAATGCTTCTGATCTTCCAGCAGCAAAAAGGGGGACACAGATCTGTCATGGAAAGGACTGGAAAGATGAAATGAATGGAGCTGAAAAGTATATTTAAAATTTTAATGTATATCTTTATGCATGCATTAATCAAATGGTTCAGGCAATTAACCACAGACACACCCCATAATATTCTATCACAACAAGGGGACATTTGGTGTTGCCGCAATAATCAAAGGGGTCCTCAACCTTCAAAACTACCAAAACCCCCTTCAAAATACTTCCCCCTCCTCTCTCAAGGAGGATAATCCTGGATATACATCAGACCTGTACTGAGACCAACAAAATGCACCCACAGGACATTTGTTACAGCATTTACTTCTGTCATACATGAAATTTGGACCCTGTGCCCTGGGTGTTTCCTTGTTGGGAGCCAAATTCCCCATTCTATGATTGCTCCCAAACTTTGGTAGTATAACCTTTGATGTTCACATTCCAATATTGGATTAAACACTACATGAACACTTTGCCTTTCAGATTCCTTTTGCTGTACATTACAAATTTGCCTGCTCTGCAGAAGAGCAGCACAAGGACTTTGTTCTTTCATTCCAGAGAGACAATGTCAATAGATAAGTGTGTATTAAAACTTCAAGATCGTTTTATTTAGACTTAATTCAATTAAACTTTTTTTGTGCTTTTGTTGGCAGTTTTCTATTAAGGTCATTCAGTCGAACTTATACTTAAAAAGAAATGGCTGCAGAGCCTTGCTACTTAATATACAGGAGTGCTTCAGGTGCCAAAGTCCAAGGTGAGTCAAAGGGAACTGTTCAGGTAGATCAGGATGTGCCAGCAAACAACCAACCACAGCCAAGTCATTGCTGCCAACCCCAAACAAAGGTTCTTTTGTCACTTGATTGTTTAATTTTGTCTTCTCCTTACAGGGGCCCTGCTCAGTCACAGAGAAGGGTGGGGCTGCACTGAGTTTGAGAAGTCTCAGCAGTGGAGCAGGCTCCCAAAAGCACTGAGAGTTTTCCAGGGGGCAAAATTCATGCTGAGTTTTGAGAACAGCAAAGATATTTTTCAATCTATGTGAAAATCATCATTGGAAAACACTGTGGGAGGAAGGCTGCTTTAAAAGAACATAGACTGAGAGAATCACAGAATGGTTTGGGTTGGAAAGGACCTTTAATGGTCATCCAGTCCAACTGTCCTGCAGTGAGCAGGGACATCTTCAACTAGACCAGGTTGCTCAAAGTCCCATCCAACCCAGCCTTGAACACTTCAAGGGATGAGGCATCAACCACCTTTCAGGGCAACCAGTTCCAGGGTTTCTGCACCCTCACTGCAAAACATTTATTCCTTATTTCTAGTCCAAATTTCCTTTTTTTTAAATTTAAAACCATCACTCTTTTTCTTATCTCATCAGTTCCTGCAACACCTTAATCCTGTTTTCCTTATAGGCCCCTTTGAATACAGAAAGGCTTGTGCAGCATCCAATATTCCCCCTCTCAGAGCCCACCTTCAACCAGATGGGAGCAAGGCTAAAGAGATTTGCATTTTGGATGGGATCTAAATCCTGGAAGATGCCACCTGGTCAAGAAAATCAAGGAAAATGAGAGTATGAGGTGTGCTTGAAGCTTAAGCAGATTTTGAAATAGACCATGATCACCCAGAATCATGGAATTACTAAGGTTAGAAAAGACCTCCAAGATCATCACTTCCAGGCTTTGAACAAACACCTCAGTTTTGGCGGGACCATGCACTGGGGCATAGAAATCCCTGAGATATGGAACACATTGGAAAACGTTTTACTGCAACATCAGCAAAACCCGGAATCCTTGGCTGCTATCCCAGGTAAATTAACACCTGTGCCAAGTGCTGACCTGGCTGTAACAAAGGCCTCTGAGTCTGCCACAAAGTGTAATTAATTGGATGGAGAGATCTCCCTGGATTTCAGTGGGATCTGTATCAACATTCTCAGTGTCAAGGAAAGGTCACTTCTGAAGGGACCTCTCAAGGCCAAAGCAGTGTCCTGCACACTCTTGGCTTTCACTTGTCCCAGGTCTGAAACTGCAGCTGGCAATAAATATCTTCAGTTACTAGTGGAAATCTTCAGTTTGGTGATTTTGGGATGCTCCTGCCAATAGACATTTGCAGTGTCTTGGTTGATGTCTCTGCAGAGGCATTTCCTCGTGCAAATTTCTATGCCTGAAAAGATTCTCTGTAGCGATGTGAAACCAGGGATGCCAAGAATTGTGCCAAAGACCAAACTCCACACATTTCATAGTCCAAACACCGAGATGTTTCAGACCTCTCCCCATCCTACTTTCTCAATATCCTATTGCTTTTTTTAAAAAAAATGACTTTCTCTTGAAAAGAAGTCATTCTGTGACCTGAATGGAAAGCAGAAACAATAATACCTCACCAGCAGCTGACTGCAGGCACACAAAGCTCATGAATAAATAATAGATAATATACAATTTGGATTTTTTGGTATTGGATGAGATTTCACCAAGTCAAAACTCTTTCCATCCATATGTTCACCATAGTGTTGCTGTCCTTCCAAGCTCCATTTAAATCTCTCATAATGAGTTTTAAAATGACCAGAGAGATGTTAAAATTGATGGAGAGGTGCTGTTTATACTAGAAAAAACAAATTTTAATTCTATTTGTAAGAATAGACAAAAACCATTGCAAGGTGAATGCCAGTTGTGTACAGGATTGACTCTGAGAAATATTCTTGTCAACTCCTGCACTGAATATCTTTTTTTTCCCCAAATATTTGCTTCTTTGGAGAATGAATAGTAGCAAACAGAGGGTTGGCATGAAATCTCCTTCTTTAAAGGAAATTATGGGGGAAGAAAAGTAGGTAAAGGAGATTGAAAGACTCCAGAGAAGATTGCCATGAAAAACATCGATTTATACAGATGCAGACCAAGTAAATATCCAGGAACACATTCAAGACAATAAACTATGAAAAAATATACTGTGTCCAAAATAGCATGGCCAGCAGGACCAGGGCAGTGGTGAGGCCACACCTTGAGTGCAGTGTCTAGGTCTGGGCCAATAATTAAAATATTTAGGGGCTGGAGCGTGTCCAGAGAAGGGATTGGAGCTGGAAAAGGGTCTAGGGAATGAATCATGTGAGGAGTGGCTGAGAGGGTTTAACCTGGAGAAAAGGAGGCTCAGGAGAGACCTTGCTCTCCACAACTCCCTGACAGGAGGGTGCAGCCAGGTGGGGTCAGGTTCTTCTCTCAGGGAACAAGGGACAGGATAAGAGGAAATGTCCTCAAGTTGTGGCAGGGGAGACTCAGGCTGGACATCTGGAGGAATTTCTCTGTGGAACGAGTGGTCAGGCACTGGAAGATGCTCCTCAGGGAGGTGGTGGAGTCCTGGTCTCTGGAGGTGTTCAAGGAACAAACTGGATGTGTCACTCAGTGCTCTGTGACAAGGTGGGGATCAGTCACAGGCTGGACTCGGAGATCTTGGAGGTCTTTTCCAACTTTTATGATTCTATGATTCTATAGGGTTAAATAGGGTTAAATAGGGTTAAAAGAAAGACTTCCTCAAAAATGTCAGACATCTTTGTGGTCCTCCTGCTTCTGGAGTGGGTGAAGTAGAAGCTCTCATCTCTATCACAGACTGTGTTAACACTATTTTATGAACCTCTTTAGTCTGATTATTCCTCTGCAAAATGTTCAATTGCCACTCTTTTGTTACAGCCAGACTAGCACATTCCTGAGATATTTAGGCAATTAATTACCATACTGCTGAAGACTGCATTTCCTGGAGTTTACATGGATTTTATATAATTGTATAACAGAATCATCACAGGAAGGTTTAGGCTGAAAGGGACTTTGAAGTCCATATGGTTCCAACCCCTCTGCCATGGGCAGGGACACCTTCCACTATCCCAGGGTGCTCCAAGCCCCATCCAACCTGGCCTTGGGCACTTCCAGGGGTTGGGAAGCCACTAACTCTCTGGACAACCTGTGCCAGGGCCTCAGCATCCTCACAGGCGAAATTTCTTCCTGCTATCCAATCTAAATCTCTGCTTTTTTAGTTTAGATTGTAGATGTCATCGCCCTAATTTCTGTGTGTGCTGCAGAGATGTAACTATGAGAAAGGAGTAGCTTTAAATTTCTGCAGTTTATTATCAAGATCTATATTGGCTCTTCTTGCCAGTTTAGCATCTTGAATGACCCCACACATCAATGCCAAGAGGAAAGTTCCCACAGCAGAAAGGCCATCCTGTTTTACATTTCCAAGTTCATCTGTGAGGTGCTGTTATGCACAGATTGAAGCATGAGATGCAATTATTCTGGAGCTAGGGAAAGGTAATAGGATGGCTCTACCTGACCTGACTTTGAAGTGTGGTTAAAACCACTTAAGAACAAGAAGAAATGTGGCTCCCTGATGCTCATTTTCAGGGGTAAAAAGTGAATCACAGAGTACAGCAGAAAAACATTCTCTTATTACCAGAAGTTATTCAAGGATTTGATGGAGATGTGCAACAGGGATGTGAACTGCAAGATCAAGTGATAGATCCAGGGCACCACTATTGAAAATCCCATTGTGAGCTTCTTAAAATGCTGGGTTTTTCTTACATGCACAGAGCACTTTCAAAATCTAAAGATGGAAAAAGCACTCAGTGCTATTATGAAAGATTCCTCAATAATTGATTCACTATGCTAATCCTTCTCCAAAATCAACCTACATTCTTCTTTCAGTCTCTGCTGCTCAAATCCAGTCACAAAAATGGGGAAATGAACTGCCTGCAACCAGTCTTAACAGGGAAAAAAATCCAAAGTTCTCTTTCTGGTAGTTTTTTCTTCATTTATCTATTTGTTCTTAGTGCATGGTTACAATTATTTTATATATATTATCTCCTTCTTTGGTAAGTTCCAGTTTTTACTGAATAGAATTGCCTTCTGATACTTGATATTCGAAAGCTGATCTTTTAATTTCCAAATTTCAAAGACCGGGAATGACCTGGATGCAGGAATCTGGTATTTTTGCAGCTCAGTCTATTGGTGAAGTCCATTTTCATGTAGTCAGTTTTTCAGCACTTTTCTACCTGTTGACCACACCAAGATCACTGCATTTCCAATTGTAGAACTCCTGTAAAATTCCATCACATAGAAACTTAGTAAGAGCAGCCAGCTCTTCTCCAGGGAGAAAATAAAACCAGGAAAAAAAGCCAAAAAACCTCAAACCAAGTTATGTTTTGCCATAGTGAGTCAGACCTGTGTTCTTCCTATCCCAGCATCAGAATAACAACCTCAGGGAAGGATATAGAATTTTTTCTTGGAGAGATCAGAGGGAAAAGTACATCCAGTGTGGAGATCTACACAATAGACCCCACTTTGGGTATCCTTGCCTGTTCCTTTTTCTTGCCCAAAAGATTTTCAAAATTGGTGAAAAGCCAGTATTTCTCTTGCTCAGGAAGCCCAGCCATGGAAAAGGGAATATCTAACTCCAGAATTTAAGCTAGAGGCCATGGGTATGTGAATTAAAGAATCACAGAATGGTTTGGGTTGGAAAGGTCCTTGAAGATCATCTCATCCTGCCCCCTGCCATGGGCAGGGACACCTTCCACTATCCCAGGCTGCTCCAAGCCCTGTCCAACCTGACCTTAGATCCTTCCAGGGATGGAGTGTCCACAACCAAAAAGGCCACAAATTTTTTCTGGAGAGCAGTGAGCACAGCCTGGAGAGATCCATAAAACACAGGTTCCACCCACAGCATGGAGAAGGTTGGGCTGGCAGCCACAGCATCTAAAGATTCTCTACAGCAGCTCCTGAGGACCTTCAAACTCAACAGAAATCATTGTTTTGTAGAAAAACAATGTCCTAACCACCCTCAGATCCACCACCAACAGAGTCCTAACCACCCTCAGATCCACTGCTTCTTGAACAATTTGAATTCCTTAGCCTCTGTTGCATGCTTTTTAGCTCATGTCTCATCTCTTCTTTAATTTATGAAGGAAAAATCACCTGCCATGTCACTCAGGGAAGGTTGTTTTTCCCTGTTGCCTGGTCCACACCAGGAGCATTGGAACGGCGGCTGAGGGAAGCACATTCCTGCTCACAGTGAGGGAAAACAGAATCCAAGGACAATAATGGCAGGATGAGGTTTCCCTGTCTTGTGAGTTGGAAAGTCTTTGATTGGAAAAATAAAAAACCGGCTCAGTTTAGTTTAATATTTACCAAATAAAATCCAGACGAGCTCTTGCTGCTTGGTTGGCAGAGCAATGGCTCAGGGATAGAACAGAAAAATCACTGGGGTGAGACCCCCTTCAATGGCACTCTGAGGTCCTGTACATGAATTGTCACTGTTGTCATGCTTAAAGGCAGTGGTGTAGATCCCACTTCTCATAATTACTCTGCAATAAACCAAAAACCAATTTTTCAATTGTTTCCTCTGCCGGTTGAAATACTCCCAGCATCTCCCACTTCCCTCAGTTCCTTCAAGCAATCATATGAATTTCAAGGATTTAATTGCAACTTGGAGACTGTTTTGTAAGACCACAGGCCATAAAACAAATCTTATCAGCCTTGGTAGAGACGCTGCAAACAGTACTGTGGGTTTTGTGCCTTCAGGGGGAGCGAGAATAGAATGGTTTGGCAGGGAAGAAGAGAAGGGAAAGAGAGGCGCAGAAAGCAGGTAGAACGTGAATAATGATGGAATAATTTAGGTTGGAAAAGACCCTTAAGATCATTATTGCACCCTGTAAAGATTCACAGAGCGTGGAAGCTGCTCATCATGAAAATGCAAATGATTCGCTCTGATCTGAAGAGAGAGCAAAAAATAGTCAAGGACTTGCCAGGGTTGACAGGAAAAGTGTTCAAGCAGATGAGCGCCTCACACAACCAGCTTAAAACAGGCACTGATTTTTTTTATATTAACTCAACTGGTGTGTGAGGAAGAGAGAGATATTTCGATGGTAAAAGGGGAAGGAGGCATTAGTTGAAAAAGGAAAAGGGAAGAAGTTTAAAATCCTGTTGATATAGAAAGGAAGGGATGCAGCAGCTCTTTTTCCTGTGATGTTGGCCAAACCTGAGGGTCACTCCACAGTCATGACAGTCAAAAAATCTCTCAAAATTTATTTCTCAAGTGAATATCTGCTTTCAAACATGACCCCAACTGCTGTAGGATGGGTGGGACTTTGAAGAGAACTGTCTGAAAGCCACCCTCATGCAGAGGACATCAGATAGCCATTGTAGGATGAAAATGCAGGCAAAAGGATTATTATCCAGATTTCATCTGGGAATTTATCTCTGAATTTTATGGCTCCCAAGCTTTTCTGAGATGGGGAAATGGTTCAGGCAATGTGCACTACCTTGCAGAGGGGCAGCCACAAAACTTGACCGCCACCAAGATTTTAGGGAAACTTTCCCCAAGTTCTTTTCATTACTAAGGAAAATAAATAAGACTTTCACTTCTATACATTCAGGTTAAAATATAAGAGTTACAATTCCCCAGCCCCATTCCCTATTTTATGGCTGGAATATCTCCATGGATTTGTGTACCTTTCTTTAACAGTCATAATGACAACTGCCAAGGAGTTTTACAATTACAGTGAGACCATTTGCCTGATCCTGCTCTGGAATATTAAAAGAAAATCAAATTGAAGAGAGCTGATGGATGAAAGAAGAAATAAAAGGCTTCAGAGATGGGAAATGAAGAAAACAACTTCCCCCAAAATAAAACCCAGGTGAGTTTTTTGTTTTGGTTTTTTTTTTTGGCTGGGCTTTTTTTTTGGGGGGGGGGGGGGGGGGGAGAGAACATTGCTATTGAGATTGCATTTAGCTAGAATAGACCAATCCTGATCATAAAACAGAGCCTTCATCTCAAAGAGACTGGCAATCAGCAAATAAATCAAGGAGAGGCTGGCACTTCATTTCCTCATTGTTTCTGAAATTTTCCCTTGGCTGGGGATGATTCCAGCTGCTGCACCACTGGGATATTTTTGGGCTGCAGGAAATGAGGCTGTGGAGCCTCATGGTGGAGGGAACCACCACTGTTAGTGGCAGTGAATGCTCTCAGGTATTCTGATTTTAGTCTTCTAAGCCACCAATATCTCATCCAGCAGGGAAAGGAGGGTTGGGAATGCCCTCTTCAGAAGGAAGGCAGATTATTACCCCAACCCATGGGGGGATTGCATTCACTCCAGCCTTTCCTGGCTGGAATCTTCCAGGCAGCTTCACACTCGGTCCTTGGCTTCAGTAGAATTCCCGTAGTAAATCCAGAGCTACATTTAATTCCTTCCCTGTCAGAGAGATGCATTAGGTCTTGCAGCAGGGCCTGCTCTCTCATTTCTTCCACAGAAACCCCGCAGGACTATTTTGGGCAGCCTAGAAGGAGCAGCCAGCTTCATCAACTCGTTCATGATTGACTTGGCACTGAACAAGCCTGTCAGGAGATGCAGTTTAGTGTAATCAATATTTCCTGGGAGGCTGCTGAGCTCTTCTCCAAAGGCTTGGAACTCCCCTAGTGTTGCCCGTTTAGTGGCCTGGATGACATAAAGTAGAGGCTTTTGTTTGCTTTTTTGTATTTCCTGAGTAAAACCTCCCACCAAGTGGGCATTCTGACTTCCACAATTTTCCTGTCCAAGTTTCCAATGGGAAATCACCTCCTTGCAGCCTGTCCCAGGGATAAGCCTCTATCCTGGGATTTCACTAGTCCAGGCTCCTGGTTCTGTGTGGTGAGAAGAGGCAACAGCAGAACTGGAAAATCTCCAGATCCATTTGCCAACTGCTCAAGGTACAAACAATCTTTTGTTGTTTTTTTTTTTAATTATTATTTATTTATCTTTATCTTTTCTTAAAATGCAGTCTCTTGCACTGGTTTATTCTTCTGCTCAGCTGTGAGTTTGATATTTTGAGACACCTCTGTGCAAATCTCATTTCAGATGGGTTCATTGGCTTATTCTTCAACTGTGAATTTTTTCTCCTTCTGTTCTGGCTTCAGGGACCTACAACAATCACCCAGCCCAGCTGCTTGACCAATTCAAGCCTCACTGAAATTTAAAATGCATTTTCCAAATGAGTCTTAAACACTGGTGGACATGAGGCACCTAACACTGAATCACAGAACCATTTAGGCTGGAAAAGACCTTCAGGATTATCAAGTCTAGCATTTGATCAGTCCCCACCTTGTCACACAGCCCAGAGCACTGAGTCATTCCTTGAACCTCTCCAGGGATGGGGACTCCAACATCTCCCTGAAAAGCCACTTCTAATGTTCAACAACTCTTTCCATCAAGAAATTCTTCCTGATGTCCATCCTGAACCTCTCCAGTTTTCTCCTCAGGTTCCCTCCTCAGCCCCCTTCTCTCCAAAACACACAAATGCAGGTATTTAGTTCAGCAGCCCACCCCAGATCCTACAGATGGAGCAACAAAAATCCATCTTTTTAGACCTCAGGTGAAAGCCATCAAGAAATGTAATCCTGGAAATCACTCAGTATCAAGTTTTTATCCAAGCACCTCTCAATCTTGACCAAGGAATTGCTTGGAGCATGTCAAT
Organism: Agelaius tricolor; assembly: GCF_023055355.1. Lineage (NCBI taxonomy): Eukaryota > Metazoa > Chordata > Aves > Passeriformes > Icteridae > Agelaius > Agelaius tricolor. Next base: position 94,107,114 of record NW_027269262.1, on the reverse strand, counting down.
ACTCAACCAAACTCCACGGATTTTTGGTGTGTGAAAGCAGAACATCCACAGGGCTGTGCTATTTCTCAGCCACTGTCAGTTGGCTTCCTCTTGTAATTCTCTGCATGTTCCTAATAAAGAAAATGTTCTTGTCATGAATTAACAACACTGAGCCAAATCCGTGTCCAGGAGAACATCAGGAGTGTGAAAAATCCAAAGCATCTGGCATGTTTCAGCAGGTTACTGGACTGTCTCAGTTTTTCTCTGTGTTTTCATTATTTTTTTTTCATTAGAAAAATATTAATAACCAAGCAGAAAGAGGACACAGCCTGTGACTGCTCAGTCAGTTGAGGAGGTTTTGTGCTGAGAGAGCTCAAAAAAGGGGATAGGTTTGCTCAAAGCCAGAAATTTGAGATCACTGGGGTTTAATCAGACAAAAAAAATTTCAAACATCTTTGGGTCTCAGCTCAAATAAATGAGCAACTTGTGTCTCGTGTAACCTCTTCAGATTTGGGGTGGTGATGGTGGTTATCCCCTACCCATGGCCTGTGGCAACACAAGGACACGGAACTGTAGGAGCAAGTCCAGAGGAGGCCACAAAGTTGACAATGGGACTGGAGCACCTTCCCTATGGAGATAGGCTGGGACAGCTGGGGCCGCTCAGCCTGGAGAAGAGAAAATTCTGTGGGAACTTCCCAGCACCTTCCAGTACCTGAAGAGGCCTCCAGGGAAGCCAAAAAGGGACTTTTCATCTGGAGCTGGGGTGACAGGACAAGGAGTAATGGGTTCAAATTGAAAGAGGGGAAACTGAGGGGAGATATTGGGAAGGAATTGTTCCCTGTGAGAATGGTCAGGCTCTGGCAAAGGTTTTCCAGAGCAGCTGTGGCTGCCCCATGCCTGGGAGTGTCCAAGGCCAGGCTGGACAGGGCTTGGAGCAACCTGGGATAGTGGGAGGTGTCCCTGCCCATGGCAGGGGTGGGACCTGATGACCTTTGGGGTCTCTTCCAACTCCAGCCATTCTCTGACTCCATAATTCAGTCATGAACATATTGATGATAAACTGCCACAACTTCTCTTTCTGGGTCTAAACTTCTGTATTTTCTCTATTTCCTGTCTCTCTCATGGTCACAACTTCCATGGGTAATGTTTTTCTCACTGTTCCCTGTCTTGGGAAAGGCTGCTTTCATCTGGCATTCAGTTACTCCTCCAGCAAATCCAAGATGCCGTGAAATAAAAACTTCATCACAAGATTCTCAGACCAAGAGACAACATCTCCAACATGGAAAGTTCACAAAGAGCAAAATGCTGGGGAGTGGGAGAGTCCTGTGGTGAGGAATCAGCTTTTTCAGCCTTCTTGAAGCATCTGCTGCTGCTCATTGGAGGGAACAACACACTGGAGTAGATTGGACTTCTCTGGAGCATCTGTTCTTCATCTGTAACACCACTCTGAGATTCAGCAACGATTTGCATGTTCAAAGGTGATTATTTCATAAATATTTCCTTCTGCTTGCAGCGAAGCAAAAATTGACAAATTTTCTCAAAGTTATTTCCTGTGGCTTGAAGTTGAAAGTTTGGTCTCTCAGTTTAGGGTTTGTCAAAATGAATTTTTCCTGAAGGTGTCAGAGGGGACACACAAACAAACACCAAAAAAAACCACCCCAAGAACCAAAACCAACCAAACAACACAATTTAATGTGTAAAGTCCCTAGGAGCTCTTTGCCAGTTTTTTCTTCTGTTAACTTCTGGCAGAGTTTTGTCAGGGTTGCAAGTCAGACAAAGAGGAAAAAAAAATATTCCAGTTCCCAAACTATACCAAGGAATAAACAGCAAAATGGTCCCTCAGAGACAGAGGATTCCTAGAAACTTCCAGCACTTTCCAGCACTAGACTGAGCTTTCCAGTTCTCTGCTTCTCTCTCAAGCTGCCCAAGTGGTTTCCCCACAGCTCTGCCCTAGGAAAAGGAATTAAAATCTTTGGTTTTGCTGCTTCTGGAACTTGGCCTTTGCCTTTGCTTAATCCCATATGATTAATTAATTAATTATTAATTACCCCATTGTGCCCTCCTCTACCCAGTCCCTTGAAGATCTCTCATGTGTTCTGTGCTGAAGAGAAGGAAGAATTATTTCCATGTGCCCCATTCCCTGATTCATCTTCTGTATTTTACACTCTCTTGCCTGGAAGGACCACACTGGAAAAGGAGCTCTTGGAATAACAGGTAACCCAATAAAATAAACAAATTCTTGACCTGCTGATGTCAATTTTCCTTCATTCCTCATCCCATCAGGTGAAAATGCAGGATTCATCATTATTTTTAGTTATGTCTGATTAGTTCTTTCCTTCCTTCCTCATCCTCCCTTCTTCAGAACCAGGTATGCCCCAAATCAGGTAAAGCAATGCAATGTCATCCCACAAATCCTACACCCACTGCATAGGAATGCAATCTAAAATTATTTTGGAGCACATGAATATATTACTGGGGCTGGAAGAGCTAAGATGGCTTTGAGAGGATTGCTGGTAATCTGCTAATTAAAATGTAAATCTTAATTTTTGTTGCAGCACAAAACCTTACACAGCTGGACACACCTGAAAAGCATAGCCAGCTTTTGGTGAATGTGTGGTGCTTATGTTTTCTCTCCACACAGAATATTTATCCTTGCTTTTTTTTTTTTTTCCTGGGGATCTTTAGCCCTTCAGCTGAAGTGATAAATTTTCATTTCATTTGCTTTACTGGTATTTCATTCAATCATGGCCCATTGGCCCAAAGGACATTCTTTACACACCTGCAACAGAGGCAGAGAAATGTCTGGGGGGGGGAATGAAATGTTTCAGAGCTTGGTTTTAAAGTTGTCACTTTCAGAGCATATCAGAGTTCCTGGTCATGGCAGAGTTTGACCAGTTGAAAAGTTATTATGTGAGTTTGTGGGGAGATTTTCCCATTCATTGCATTTATTGTTTTTTCTTGACCTGCTTCCAACAAGATAAATGAGTCTAAAGGGCTGTATTTTAAAAGGAAGGAATGAAACAAGTGGAAAAAGCAGCATAACCATCACTGACCTGCAAGGAATCACGAGGCTCCTTCACATGATGGAAGGACAGGAATAACAGGTTCAGAAACAGAAACCAAAAGGACCCAGAGCAGTAGAAAGAAATAGAAGAAAGCACCTTTTTTTTCCTCTCTTGGCTGGAATAAGCAATGAATCAGTTAAAAGGCTTCAAAAGGGTGACATTTTTGAAATGTTTTTGAAGTATTACTAGAAAGGTGCTGTTTTCCAAGAAAATGGACTTTTTCTTTTTGATATATATGATGTATGAAATATACTGAGCATGATGCAGCCAAAATGCACTTGGTGGAGGAGAAAGAGAAGGAAAGAGATAACAAAAGCTCCTGTTTTCTGCCAGACAAGGGGCAGCACACACAGATGAGCAGCAGTAAAGGGGGTGGATGAAGGACTAACAGCTTTCACCAATCCCCCTGGAAAACCTACCCTCACTGATATTGGGAAAATACCAGTGAATAGAATAACCATCAGAAAGAAGCATGGAATTCCAGAATGGATTAGGCTGGAAGAGACCTTCAAGATAATTTATTTTCAACCCCCTAAAATGGACAGGGACACTTCCCACTATCCCAGATTGTTCCAAGCCCCATCCAACCTGGCCTTGGACACTTCCAGGGGTGGGGCAGCCACAGCTTCTCTGGACAACCTGTGCCAGGCCCTCCCCACCCTCACAGGGAACAATTCCTTCCCAATATCCCATCCGAACCCACTCTCAGTTTGAATCCACCCTCCCTTGTCCCGTCACTACCCGCCCTTGCAAAAATTCTCTCTCCATTTTATTTGCAGGTTCCCTTCAGCTACTGGAAGACCAAAATTAGGTCACCCCAAGACTTCTCCAGGCTGAGCCATCCCAAATCTCCCAGCCTGAACTCACAGCAGAGCTGCTCCATCCCTCTGCTTCTCTCGGTGGCTTCCTCTGGACTTGCTCCAACTGCTCCACATCCTTACTGTGCTGAGGACTGAACATTCTTGACCTTCTTTTAATATTATTATTATTATTATTATTATTATTATTATTATTATTATTATTATATTAAGCCAGCTGCTCTTCTCAAGATCTACTTCACCCTCTGGAAAAAGCTGCTTTTTCCAGCATCTGTATCTATTCCCCTCTCTCATCCTAACCTTAAATTTCTTCTAACTGCACTCCCCTGGACTCCAGGTTGGAAGTGTCCTCCCCTTTCCTCACTCTGTAGGCAACGAGGAAAATCCATGTGCTCAGAACCAACCAACACACAGCAGGGCCCAGCCATCCCAAGGATTAAACTCCACTTTTAGATCAGGATTTCTCCTCCTGCTGGTAACCTTTTGATGTGTGCATTTCAGCCAGGTAATTACCTTGCCCATGCTCTGGGCATGCACAAAAACTCCATCACCAGCAGAGCCACGCGTTCACCGGCTCCTCTTCACCTTTAAATCCAATTTTCAAACATTTCTTGTCCTTTACACAGTTCCAGAGATGCCTCATGTAGGTTTTTCTTGCTCTTTGAAGGGCTGTGCACATCATGCCTATCAGAGCATTATCTTCTGCTTATCAGTCACGCTCTCTAGTCCCTCATTACTCCAGTTCTGGGCTGCTATAATTAGACTTCACATTTTCAGACCTTTGTAGCAGTGTTTTAGTTCACAAATTGAGGAGTTTGTTCATGACAAAATGTTTTCTTTCCTTATCAATTTCTTTCTTTTTTTTATTTTTAATTTGCCCAGTGAACCAAAATATCAATTATTTGCAGAGCTCTAATTTAGAGATGAAATTAAGGAATACATTTGCAAGACTCTGTTAACTATTTAATCTGCTTAACTAACGCCGTGATGGATTCTCCGTCCTTGCAGCTATTAAATCAAGAACTTTTAAAAATTATAGTGGATTTTTCTTCTTTAGACATTAAGCTTTAGCATTAGCATTAGATTTGAAGCACAAATTAGCACTGAAAAATCATATTTCCTGTTTCAACAGGCAGGAGGCCAGAGCAGGTAATCACAGCACTCCCTTCCAAGCAAATCACGTGAAATGCAGATTATACCATTTATAGTGATGTTTTATCTTGATCAAATGCTCCAGCACCATTCATGTATGACCAGCAGACTCCAAAACTCAACTCCAGCCCTCTCTGACACCAATCCTAAGGGCAGGAGAGGCAGAAATCAGAATTTCCCTGAGGAGCAGCAAGAGTCTCGCATTGCCAAGGACTAATCTCCACTGAGGCAGTTTCTCTGGGGAGACTTTACTTTGGCTTTTAAAATTTTGGCCTGAATAGAGAGTCCTGATGAGCCCTAATGCAGCAGCAATTCAGCTGCTACAGGTGATTTTTCATATCAGTCTCACTTTTAATTCAAGGTATCAAGGCAGGCAGGGCTGCAAAATTAAAAATTGGCAGCACTTGTGCAGCAATAACTTCACTCAGAGCGTCTGGAGAGCTGTGGGGTTTCCAGAACTGCCCTAGGTTCCTCTGAGACAAATCCAGAGTAGGATTTCAGGTTTAGATTGGATATTAGGAAGAAATTCTTCCCTGTGAGGGTGGGGAGGCCGTGGTACAGCTTGCCCAGAGAAGCTGTGGCTGCCCCATCCCTGGAAGTGTCCAAGGCCAGGTTGGACAGGGATTGGAGAAAGATGGGATAGTGGAAGATGTCCCTGCCCATGGCAGGAGGTGGAAATGGATGGTCTTTAGGGTACCTTCCGACCCAAAACATTCCATAATTCCATATAAAGGGACTCTGCTTAGGATGGCTCTTGCAACTATCCCATCCCATTGTGGGATTTACAATTTGCATCACCTCTCCAGTCTGCAGCATAAATATGGTCACAAAAAATTAACTTTAAAAGAATTCACTGCTTAAAATTGTCCTTTTTCTTTTTTCTTTTTTTTAAGGGAGTATGGAACAAGAAGGAACTAATATTGGATTGAAACAATATTTCTTTTAAACTCTTTTCCTCTTCTTTGCTGAAAATAAGATGGAACAGGGAGACCCAGAAGGGAAGATGTTTTATTTCATAGTGTGGAGAGTGAGGAGGCTTTGGCCAAAGCTGGTGCCTCAGCCATTGCTATCGTGTGTTTAATAAATGTTACTCTCACATCGCCAAAAGGCAGAGAGGGTGTTGTCCTTTAATTTTAGCCCAAATATAGCTCAAATTTTTATCCTGACATCAGTCAAAGCTTGACCCAAATTTCATTGTAGGGCTCACAGCTCGCTCTGGAGTTTCCATTTAGCAAGAGCTGAGTTTTAGGTCAGTGAAAAAACCCTTCAAATTTCATGTCTCCTCCTTCACTATAATTCCCCTTGCCTTTGAAATGCTGGAATTCACTCATTGCTCGAGGCAAGAAATGTGAACAAATGGACCACAGTCTAATTGAGTCTAATAAATCCTGTGCTCCTCAACAAAATATCACATTTTTAGTCCCCTGTTGTTTCTCTGAGACCACGCTGTGCTTTTGAGGCTTCTGAGCACATTGCAAAGCACAAGTCCGAGATCTTCACATGCACCACAGAAATGTCATGTTTGCTGAAGTAATACCCACAATTTTCACCTGCAAGCCATGATGACTGACCTGCGACTCAACATTAATTGACCTTCAATTCAATATCAAGAGTAAAACTAATAGAAGGAATTCCAGCAAATCACACAACAACAAAAGCATGACATTGTTTTCCCTGCGATTCAGATCTTTCCTTCTGTTGTGTTTTCTGTCCGAGGTGAAGAAGATTAAATGATCTCCTCTCCAGGGGAGTGTTTTTAATTACGTGCTGCTCCCACAGCAGCTCTGTGAGTTCCACAATGCCTTGATGGGTTTTTCCTCATCGAACCTGCAGGACCCCAAGGTTTGGAATCTGAACTCACCTTCCTCATTACCAGGAGGATTTATGGAAAGATAGTGACAGCACCACCACTCATTAGGTAATTAGCTAATTAGTCCAATGGGAGGTTCACCCTACAATGCTTCTGGAGAGAAAACCAGCTCAGACAATGTCTCTCACTATAACCCAGGAAGTTTTAGTAAGGAACAGGTCTTGACACTGGATTGTGACCATCCAGGTCCTTCCCAAATCACTGCAAGGTAGCTGTCACCAGGAAAGTGAATATTCATCACATTTATGATTTCTTTTTGTCAGCACAGTAAGATGGTACATCTTTGGTGGGTGGTGAGCACTTTTAGCCCTGTCAGGACACTGGCAAAAGGGATAGAGCAATGGGAGCTGGCAGATCTGGGAAGATCCCTCTGAGGAGTTGTTACCCTGAGCTTGTTTTCATCATCTTGACAGGACAAGAGGAAAATGGCCTCAAGCTGCACCAGAGGAGCTTTAGATTGGATATTAGGGAGAAATTCTTCACTGGAAAGGTGGTAAAGCATTGGAACAGGCTGCCTAAGGAAAGGTGGAGTCATCATCCCTGGAAGTGCTCAAAACCCGTGTAGATGTGGCACTTGGGGATGCAGCTTAGTGGTGGACTTTGGCAGTGCTGGATCAATGGTTGGACTCAATGATCCAACTGTCCAAAGGTTTTTCCAAGGTGTAATTATCCATAAATGTTACAAATTGCTTTGTATCTCCTAAAAAAAAAAAAAAGGCCAGGTCTTTTCTTTTTGCACAGCCAAAGAAAATTCAGGGTTGCTGAAGTTATCAAAGCGCCTCTCCTCAAGTACCTTGATCACATCACTCTCACTAATGACACTGAGTGACACTTCATGGTTTTTGTCACCTCTGTTAAAAATTTACCCAGGAGGTTCTTCATCCTCCAGATGCCTTGAATTTGGAATCTTCGTAAAATAAAGAGATATTTTGAGACTTCAACAAAATTGAGTGAAGTCCCAGCTATCCATGTTTGATATGGGACAGTAAGAGACAACTCAGGTGATAAGGACAGATATTGTGTCCAGTGCCAAACCAGTTTGGGTTCACTTCACCTTTTACTGGGCAGTCAGCACAGAACTGGTGAGGGCAGAAGGCTCCTGTGTCCTGCTCTAGTGAGTATCTGTGGTCATGGAAAAGTTTTATTGGACCTCAGGGACGATGGCACAAGAATTTGACCCTCCTGCAAGAATAAACAAGCTTCTTAACCTGGTCCTTGGTGCAGAGACAACCCAAATTCCTCAGCAGGACCGTCTTGGATTGCCCAAGTCTGTCAGTTTCTGTTCAGCTCCAGCCAAATCTCACCCAAAATCCAATGTTTTGTAAAAGTTGTTAGCATTTATTTTCAAATTCTTCTGCACCCATTAATAGCCCTTCCTCTCCCTTGTCACCAAGGGGAACTGCTGTGTTTTCTTTATCCAGCGGTGCCAAGAGAGATAATTTTCACAATAAGATTTTAAAGAAAGTAGGGAAAAAAATCCCTCGTTCACCTTCACCACCTTACCTTGAATTTCAATCTGACATTATTAGTATATAACTAATGATGAATTCTTCAGAATCTGAGCTGCCAAAAATAGTGTGTTTATGCACTGAGAAGGAAAATGATGAAGTTAATGAACCTGAAGTAAAGTTTTGATCCATCACAGTAATAACAGCAGCATCATTCCTTACATTTGTCAAATGTCTCCATTACTGCAGCATCTCACAGTCATTAGTGCCTGAGCTCAACTGCCTTAGGAAAAATAACCTCCATTTTATCTGTTAATATTTAAGGGAAAAAGAAGTTACAGGACTTGTCAAAATCCACCCAGGGCATTTGTGCTATTGCTGGGAGCTAAATTTAGAAATCCCAATTCTTAGGGTAGTAATCGAAGCATCTGACAGAGCTCTGTTCACTTCCAGTCATTAACATACCAAAAAACAATTTAAAAAAATCAAGACGCTGTTGGTATTGTTCTCTCCTAGACCTAATTTGAATATTAAGAAGGCAAGACTGGAAATGCATGTCCTTGGAAAAGTGTCCATATTCTAGTATCCAAAAAATGCTGAAAGACAGGAATAAAGGTGTGCCTTGAATATTTCTCTAAAACCTTTTTAAATGCTACAGCAGAGAAAACACTGATGCTGCTTTCACAGAATCAGAGAATGGTTGGAATCAGAAAGACCCCTAAAAACTGTCTCATTCCACTATCCCAGGTTGCTCCAAGCCCTGCCCAACCTGGCCTTGGACACTCCCAGGCATGGGGCAGCCTCAGCTTCTCTGGGCAACCTGTGCCAGAGGAGAGTCTCACACCCTCACAGAGAATAATTTCATCCCAACATCCCATTTATCCCTCCCCTCTGACAGTTTGAAGCCATTTTTCCCTTGTCCTGGCACACCACCCCTTGTCCCAAGTCCCTCTCCAGCTCTCTTGGAGCCCCTGTAGGTGCAATAAGTGAAATAAACTTCTGAGTTTATTTCGGAGTAAGTGAAATAAACTTCTGAGTGATGACCACGGCCTTTCATGCACATCTGGACTACCTCTTGTTTTTCAGATTGTACAGCTGAGCAGGTTTTCAGGCAGCACATCAAGATTAATAATGTTCCTCTTAAAAGGCAGCCTTATTCCCTTTCCAGGTTCTACCTGGCAGGAATTTCCATCTTCAAGCAGAATCTTTTAATTCTGTGTAAAGGGCAAGCCAGGATTGGATGGACCGAGTGAAGAACTGTCCCTGTGGATAACCAAGGAGAACTTTTACCTAGAACTAAGCTCTCAAGGAAGAGATCTCTCTTCCCTCTCCTCCAAGATTTCCATTACGTCCCCTAGGAAAATGGAGGCCAGGAATGTGTCAGCAAATTGCTTTGTGGAACTGGTTTTTCCTCTTTACGGGGAGGAAAGAAAATTCTGCCACAGTCTACAGCAAACAACCCCAAAGTCCATCTGAGGACCAGGAGACTCCTTGTCTTGATAAGGGTCAAGGTGACCTTTCTCTGCCCAATTGCATTGGCAAGTACCTGGCCATTTTTAGTTTATCCCTCAGAGAATGAGAACTATCATTTTTAGAACAAACATGCAAGGAAGCTTGAATTCATTCAGATGAAAGTAAGAAACAAAATATCATTTTTTCATCAAGGTGGATAAATCATATTGCCCTGCACACTTCCAAACTGGTCAGAAAATTCCAGACATAAGTTGTGACCAGTCCTAACTCCATTAACTCATGAGTGTCTGGAATAAAATAAAAATAATTCCCCAAATTTATGTTTTGGTGGGTTTTTTTTCCCAAAATTTTAGTCATATCCTGGCAGAGTCATCTCTGTTGGTCAAGATGTTGACTGACTCAGTTGCACTTGTCCAGCCTGGCCACCTCAATCCTCCTGTGACACTTCCTTGCTGTTCTTTTCCCATTTTCCCTTGTCCTTCCACTGGCCAGCTGCCACTGAATATCTTAGGGCTTCATTTTGCTGTGGAGAGGACTGAGTGTGCGCTGTGTTCTTGGAAACTTTTAAAAGCAAGTTTTAAAAAATATCAGTTCAGGAGAATGAAGCAGATTCATTTTAATTCTGTATTTTCTCCCACTTGGAAACGTTGGCAGCTGCTTAAACTCCACTCATGAGGGCTAAAACACTTCCTTATTCTCACTGCATTTTAATTCTCCCAAAATATATTTTAATACTGCTCAAATATCACATCAAGGAAGACACTTCTCCCTGCTCCCCACCCTGACAGGGTAAACTTAAAGGAGCAAGACCAAAGTGAAAGAGATCAATTCCCCCTTCAGCATAATTTGGAATACTAAACGAAAATGAGCCATTTGCAGTTTTTGATGGCAGAATGAGGGAGAGCAGAATCTCTGCCACAAAAGTTTTGAATCCAGCTGTTCACACGAGGGATTTCTTCCAAAGGGCTTTGCCTGAAGCAGGAGTACAAAACCATTTCCTATTTTCACACTTGAGCACAAGAGAGAGATCTGTACATGGAGTTCATTAACTTCACTCACTGAGAGCAATTTCTGCTGCTTTTCAGAAGCTAAAAAAAAATCCAACCTGGTCACTCCTTTCCCTTCCATAGAGATGATCACTGCAGGAGGATCACTGAAATGTTGGGATGCACAATTCCTGTTATATTGGGGCGCCCAACACAAGAAATATGTTGGCCTGTTCTAAGAAGTCCAGAGGAGGCCACTAAGTTCTTCAAGGGGCTGTTCTTTGAAAACTCAGGCTCAGAGAGATGAGATTGTTCAGCCTGGGGAAGAGAAGGCTCCAGGGAGACTTTAGAGCCCCTTCCAGTGCCTAAAAGGGACCCATAGGGAGGATGGAGAGGGAGTTTTCACAAGGATGTGTAGAGATAGGACAAGGGGGAATGGATTTATACGGTAAATTTAGATGGGATATTAGGAAGAAGTGCTTCCCTGTGAGGATGCTGAGGCCCTGGCACAGGTTTCCCAGTGGCTGCCCCATCTCTGGAAGTGTCCAAGGCCAGGTTGGATGGGGCTTGGATCAGCCTGGGATAGTGGAAGGTGTCCCTGCCCATGAAATGAGATGATGCTCAAGGTCCCTTCTAGCCCAAACTGTTCCAGGGTTCTGTGATTCTATAAATATTCAAAGCAATGTTGTTTATGCAGCACTGGTCTCAGGTTTAATCCAACACCAGACTCAGCAGTGCCAGGCACTGAGGAGGAATCTAAATGATGGCTTTTGTCTTCAGGACATTCCCAGTCCATTTAGAGGAGGATCCCACTGGAGAGCCAGAAGGAATAAAAGAAAAAGTGGCCATTGTGATGTGTGTTAGCAAGTCCAGGAGGCTGTTTTTAGACTTCTGCCATGGTAAATGTCTATTATGCACTCACTAATTACTGTGTGCCTTCCCAATTCCCCTGCCTCCAGCAGAACTCAATGAAATTGAAAAAAACACAGGAAAAAGGTGAGGGGGATTATCAGGGAAGTGGAAAAATCTCCTTGCAAAGAATGAGTAAATAAATTAGGCTTCATCATTCCAGAAAATGAGACAGTTGGGAAGTGGCAGAGGTCTGCAGGGTCCTGAGTGGCCTCAGAAAGGCAGTGAGTGTTCATCCAGCATCTTCTTTTTAATGCAAAACAGGACAAACAGAACAAGAGGTACTGGGAGTCCTGACATAGAAATAGCAGTGGCAGCCTCAAAATGAGCAAAATAATTCACACAGCAGAAAAGAATAAAAGGACAGTATTTCTCAGTGTAGGACATAATAGTTGCTAAATATTTACACATCTTCAAAAATTGATGAGACAAATTAACGGAAAAAAATGTGACTCAGGTAAATACAGTGGCACCTTTTCCAAATCCAGAGGTATCTGTAGGGTAGAGTAGCACCTCTCTGTGTTTTCCTCTCATCCTGCCACTTGGAGAGAAGAGATGATGCCCATGTTTTCTTCATCCCTTTTCTCTGGGCTCCCCACCACATCCAAGAAAAGATGGAGACTCCTTATCCCTCCTTTTGTTGTTGATGTATTTAGAGAAACTGTGCTTTTATGTCCAAGACACTGCCAGAAAAATGAAATTGGTGATGAGCACAAAAACCAAAACCAAGGTGTTATTTTGTACCACTGTGAGCACAGTACAAAATGAGCCCAAATCAGGTTTGCTCCTGAAATTCTGTCTAGAAACTGCTGGAGAAGATCTGTGGCCTCCATGGTGACTCTCACCACAGGAATGCCTCACAATTTGTGAGGGATCAAACACATCAGGAAAAAAAGGGGAGAGAATCTTTCCAAACAAAAGTCCGTGAGTTGCTTTATGCCTAAAAAAATTAGGCTTTATAAAAAATAATAAATGTTTATCTCCCTATCTATCAGGGAAAAAAAATACTGCATAAGTAAATGAAAGCCATAAAGAAGCAAAAGGGAAGATAAAAAGCAAGTATGCATTTATAAAATAGAGGCATATCCCATAAACAGAAGTGAAGCAAAGTATAAAACCTTCTCAATAAAAAACCTTGAACATCACAAGGCATCACCCTCCTCTAATTAGAAACACATCTTGTGTCTTTTCAACCAACAGTCATGATCTAGGTATTAAACTTTTATATTTTATTTTGCCTCACAGTGGCAGGTTGTATAATGCTTTGAAAATGAGCATATAAGTAAGGTTTATTATTATTTAAAACCCTAAAAGTGTGGATTGCAACATTTTAATTCCCTTTTTTTTTTTTTTTTAATTAAACTGAACCAAGGCTGACAGCCTTTAGGAATTAATATATTTGTGAGGATGCACTCCAAAGGCCTGCAAGATCTACTACTACCCTCAAAAAATCCTAAATCACCACCCTTCCCTGCTAATGCATTTGGCTTCCCATTATCCCTGACTTATTAAAGAGCTATTTGTGTCATTTGTAACCTCACTGAGTGTATTATAGATGGTTTATTTAACAGTTATAAGTCATTAATGTCAGGTTGCAGCTTCTCTTAAGGAAGGTATTTATACTGTAAAAGTGGAGCCCCAGGTCTGAAAGGCTGAATAAGTTTAAGATCATTGGATGCTGCTTTGTGTGTAGTGGTTGTAACACCTCCATAATCTATTATGTTGGTAATTCTGACGTAAAAATCAAAAAGAGCTCCTGGGATAATTCAGTGATTCTTCCCCATCTTTAATGTCCAGCTGAGGGGGATGAAGAGAGTGTTATATAACACAGCAGATGTGTGTCATGAGAGGAGGAGAGGGTGACATCTCATGGCTCTGCTGGTGTCTGGACAGTATTTTTGGGATGTTTTTTTTCTAGCCCTTAAAAGAATAAAATACCTCCAGGAAATTAAATACCTTGGTGCTTGATGCAGTTGAAGGAATCCTTGCTGCTTCTCTATCTGGGTGTCAGTAGATTCACACAAATGGATGTCCACCTGTTTCACCCCTGGAAATGAAATCATCCCTCTGGGACAGGTGGTGGTTTTTGTGGTGGCTGTCAGTGGATTACACCAGGACTCTTCTAAGAGAATATTTTAGCTGAAAAGATCCATTTACCAGACTCCCAACTCCTTACAGGGCTCAGCTGAGATCCATCAAGGGTTCTCTGCTGTGGCTGCTGACTCCAAGAACTCTGAAAAGTTCACAGCTCCTAAAGTCCCACGTCTGAGTCACTGCCAAAGTGGTGATGGCCATGTGGGAGTGTTCTTATTTCTGCAAAATATCTGTGTGACACCACCCTTTGCTCTTCTCTAATGCAGGGAAATCCATCAAATACTGCCCCAGTGGGCAATGGTAAAGTGTTGGAATCCAAAATGTAGGGAATTCTCAGAATTTTGGACCTGTAAGCTAAAGCTTAGAATTAAGTACAATATTTTATTTGAGACCTTGGAAAAGGCTTCTAAACTTAGGTAATAGAAGTGAGAATGTAGATTTATAGTTTAAAGTAGAAACATCTTAAAGTGAAAGAAAATTTAGAGTTTTAGAGTACAGTACTATAGGTTTGTGTGTCATAACGTGATTGACTAAGAAAGCTTACACTGTAACATGAGTCCATGAAACAAAATATTTAAAGATTAAGTCAAAAACATAAGTATTTTGTTAGCAGTGTTTTATTGGTAAATAAATCCTTACAAGTTCTTATAATTAGGGGTCTTGTAACCTTCTGAACCATGCAGTAAAGATGTGAGCCAAACTCACCCTTCCTGCCCATATAAAAGATAAGAAAAAGAAATTACATCATCTAAAATACTCACAAGTCCTGTCTCTAACTCATTCAAAATTCCTTCAAAAATCCACATAATAAAGGACCTCACCTGTAAAGAGCTGGAATTTCTTTCCTGCTGCTTCCTGGTTATCCCTTGGTTTGTAGTTTGAAGAATGAGGAGTTATTTCCTTTTTAAAAAGAGTGAGGTTTAATGAACCTCTCTTGGTTCCAACCCTGTATTATCATAGAATCAGAGGATGGTTTGGATTGTAAAGGACATTAAAGATCAGCTAATTCCAACCTCCCCTGCCTTGGGCAGGGACACCTCCACCAGCAGGTGAAAAGATGCTGAAAGCTCTTTGACCCTGCTGGAATACAATTTAAATTTCCAGGAAAAAAAAAAACCAAAACAACAGCACATTGTGAATTACGGGAATGCAGTTAAATCCCCATCAGGTCCAAACACAAAATGCTCCTGATTCATGTTGGGACCTCTGTTTGCCCTTCCAACTGCCTACTGGCAGATTTCTGCAGATTCTTTAAACCAGGCTTCCTTCCAAGAGAGGAAGATGTGGCAAGAGCTTTCCTCAGTAACAAGACCTGTAGGGACAGGGACTTTGGTTATTTTTGTGTTGTTTAAACACAGGTTGCCCATAGTTACAAACCATCAAAATAAGTGACATCTGCATTGGAGGCAGGGAAGGAAAAAACCCAGAAACACAACAATAAGACAGTTTCATAGTCTTTGTCCAGGGTTTTTATGTTTTGCTTCTCTTGGGGGCCACAAAGTTCCCTTCTGCCACTGGGAGGAAAGAGAAAGAAAAGCCATAAATCAACAATGCTGTGGTCTCTGCCAGGTACAGAGCAAATGTGCAGAGAGGCAAAGAAAAGCAGATGCTGGCAGTACCCAGAGGGCTGAGTCTGCATTTCCCAGCATCTCCTGGTGAAAGATGTTTCTCTGCTGGGTTGCTGCTTTCCACCTGAACCCCAGGCTGGCAGTGTCACATGAAGGGACCACTCTCCCACATCTCCAGTCCCCTGGGGCTCCGTGTCTTGCAAATCCAGTTACTTAAAGTGATAATAAAATAATAGAATTGTTTAGGCTGGAAAAATCCTCAAAGATCATTGAGCCCAGCCATTAATCCAGCAGTGACAGAGCCACCACTAACCCATGTCCCCAAGTGCCATATCCACACATCTTCTAAATCCCTCCAGGGATGGTGACACAACCACTTCCCTGGGCAGCCTCTTCCAGTGCTTGGTCACCCTTTAAAAGAACAATTTTTTCCTAATATCCCTGAAATTCCCCTGACACAACCTGAGGCTGTTTCCTCTCATTCTGTAGTGTTTTACCCTCCGAGGATTCAAGATTTTGGTTCTGTTGAGATCTTATTCCAGCACGTATCTCTTCTGATAGCCAGGACTCATCCTCCCATTTGCAGTCAAAGTTTATTTCTGGCCTATATTAACCTTTTTTTTCCTGCTTGTATTGATTTTCTAATGAAGTGGCTCTTGTCCCTCTATATCCAATGTTCCTGGTGCTTCTCTGTGTGATCATCTCATTTTAATCATCTAAGCCAGGTCTGATCTTTTTTGTTTCTTCTTCAAGAGCTGAGCTTTTCATTCCCTGTGACACCCTCAATCACATTTTTCTTATCCTCACGTTTATAGTTTTTTCTTTTGTTGTTCTGGGATAATGAGATGTAACATTGCATCTATTTTATGGATTCTCCAGGAACAGGAATGTCTGCCACAGCTCCAAGAATTATTTCCACTAAGGAACTACTCCTCATACACCCTCACCCTCAATGGGCCCTGGTAATTTGGATCTTGAATGCTTTAAACCATTGTCACCATTATGGTTTGGCTGCAAAAATACAATTGATAGGACTGGGAGAGGATCTTCCTGGAAATCACACTTAGAGGAAAGACAACAGCATTCAGAAACTGGCCTGTCTCTAGTTTTTAATGATCTAATCAAAGAAAAATTGCTTTTTGGCTGCTACATGTGGAAACAAAGATTAAAAATGGACAAAGGTTTGAGAAATCAAAGAGGGACCAGACCCACAGAGACGTTTTAATTTCTTCTGAAGTAAATGGGAGTGGAGCATTTAAATGACTTCATGGGTATAAATGACTAAATGGCTTTGGTCTGCATGCTTTGATATTTATTTTTAAAAGGCATTTGGTCCCATTTTTGAAAGTTCTTTTAAAGTTTATTAAAGCTGAGAACTGCCACAAGAAAGATCACAAAATCACAGAAAGGGTTAAGTTTGAAGGCACCAAAATGGGGTCATCTGGTCCCTCCCCTCTGCTCAAGCAGGGTACATGGCACAGAATTGTGTCCTGACAATTCTGGAATATCTCCAGTGAGGAAGACAAAAAAGAAATCAAAATTTAATATATCTGATGAGGGTGATGGTGGGTGTTCAAAAGTTTTGAGGAGGAAAAGTTACTTAAAAGAGGTCATCATTTGTTGTAAAAAATTAGCAGCAGCGTATGGAGCCTCTGAATCTCACTAAGAAATCACTGATTTTGAGATTCCTTAGAATATGGAGACAGGATTATGAAAAATACTTCATTGCAATGAAGAAGTACAGGAGATTGGATGACACTGGCTCAATCTTTTCCATAGTTAATAAGCAATAATCAAGACCACAATTTTCAGTGGTGAGATGTTCTCTGCTCTCTCTCCACTTAACATCCACAGACCATTTAATCCATGCTTTATTGTTTTCCATATTTACAGAAAAAAAACACCAGAATTAGGCTCCATCTGCAGCTTGTGAGGCTGCAAAAGGCAAACAATTCCCCCCAGACTGAAAGCAATAATAGGTTGTTCTCCATGCAAATTGGGCAAAGCAAATGCTGGGTAATTGGCTAAAAATGGCTAAACTCAGATGATCTCTGTTCCAAACTGTCATTTAAGACAAACGAATGTATTTGCATGTGAGGAATTCTGCCAGGGTACAGCTGGAGCAATCTGAATAGCTGGGCTGTTGATTCAGGCAAAGACTGCACCATGTGGGGTGGCTGGAGAATGGGGGATCAAAGAGAATTGGCTCCATAATTTTAGGGAATTGAGGAATATCCCTTGGGAAGCAGAAAGTTCCTGTGCTTGTAGATACCTTCAGGAATGGTTATCCTGGGACAGGCTAACAGGATATCTGGTGATACAACCAGTCTCTGATGACAGAGCAAACAATTAAGGAAGTTACACAGTTGTATTTCCGTCAATATTCCCTCTTGGAGGCTGACTTGGGACTTTCTTTGCTGTTGAGAGACTTTGGGGGAATGGCTTTAAGTTGAAAACAGGATAAATTTAGATTGCATATATGTATCAGAATAAAACCCTGTCACCTCCTGACTTGGAGAACCATCAGGGGAAAGACTGGTAGAGACAGAGACTAGATGAGTTGCATGGAATCATGGAATGATTTTGGTCGGAAGGCATCTTAAAAATAATCTTGTTCCACACCCTGCCATGGGCAGAGACATCTTCCACTGTCCCAGGTTGCTTCAAGCCCTGTCCAACTTGGCCTTGAACAATTTCAGGGATGAGGTATCCACAACTTCTCTGGGAAACCTGTGCCAGGGCCTCACCATCCTCACAGGGAAGAATTTATTCCTGATATCTAATCATAATCATAATTGATAATCTATACAATTCATAATCCAGCACTCACTCTCCATTGCAATTCAAACCTTCCCAGTTTCTCCTAATGAAGGCAGGCCCCAAAAGAGAGATAACTGGGGGAGCAAAGCCCAGCAATGAGCAACTGAGCATCAGATGTGAACCAAGTCCCCTCAGGAATGCACATCCTGACCATCTCCAGGGACATGGTGTTATGAACACAGCAGGACATTTATCATGCCAAAGGTAAAGCAGGCTGACCCCAATCTTAATTGGATCTAGGCTGACAAACCCTCCGGCAGCTCCCAAGAAACAAGAGTGGGATAGCTGGGGAACGTGCATGGAATGTGCTGCTGTGTCAGCAGCTGCTCAGCTGGGCTCCTTAAAATCCATAAATCCATAAATCCTCATCAGGAGGAGGAGCCAGCCCAGGTTTGGAACACCTGGTGTGGGGTGTTCCTCACTCGGGGTCACCAAATGTGATGGTGTTTGCAGGGGTCCCAAGGACGAGGTGAGAGACGAGAATCTTGACTCCATGTTTCAGAAGGTCGATTTATTATTTTATGATATATATTATATTAAAAGAAAATTATATACTAAAACTATACTAAAAGAAAGAGAGAAAGGAGACATCAGAAAACTAGCAAGGAAAGGAATGATATTAAAATCTTGTGACTGACCAGAGTCCCAACACAGCTGGAGCTGTGATTGGTCATCAAGTAGAAACAATTCACATGAGACCAATCAAAGATGCACCTGCCACATTCCACAGCAGCAGATAATTATTGTTTACATTTCGTTTCTGAGGCCTCTCAGCTTCTCAGGAGAAAAAATCCTGGCAAAAGGATTTTTCATAAAAAATATATATATATGTATATGTATATATATGTATATATATGTATATATATAATATTATATAGATATATAGATATATTATTATATATACATTATATAACATACTACATAATATATACATATAGATAGATAATGAACATATATAAATATGTATTTTTAATAATATATAATATCTATTCATGTATATAAATATATATTTATATACAAATATATTTATATATATAAATATATATATATATGTATATAAATATAAATATATAAAATATATATGTGTATATATATATAATATTAATTTTTTTCTTTTTCTACCAGAAACCACGGTCCAAATATTAAAACTGCATGATCTTAATCCAACACACAAAGTACTGTGGTACTGTGAGTTTACATGGCACAATCAGAGTTAAAATATACAATGTGCTGCTGGAGAAGTGCAAGGCAAGAATTCCTTTTAGGCCTGGGATTGAAAAATAAAAAATGTTTTGAATAAAGTGTGAGAAATAAAGAGTCCACTTTCTTAATCCCTGTGGTGAAGAATATCTCAGCAAGCAGCTCATGGAATGCCCTGGACAGAAGCATGGAGATGACAAGAAATGCAGGCTTATACAGGAGACAATTTGATTTTCTGTCCTGCTAAGAGAGAGCATTTTTAATTCTCAGTCTTCCCATACCTGTCTGTCATTTTACCCTTTTCAACCCATTCTCCCAGTGCTGGTTCCTGACAGCTCTGACCTTTTGTAGCAGCTGGAGTACACGAGGGTGGGTCTGACAATGTGAAAAGATGGAATCAGAGTTGGATTTAAGTGTAAGGATCGATCCTTAATGTACAGCCATGTTTTGGGTCTTTTATAATCATATCTAATAAAATAAAAAAAAATAATATGAAGTAAATAAATAAATGTACCAGCAGTTAAATAAAATTGTGTGCATGCATATATGTGAGTGTAGACAAAGTTTCAAGAAATAAATAACAAACATTTACAAGAATAAATATTTAGGCAAAATAATGCAGACCCTTTCAGTGGAAATCAGAAATGTGTCAGAAAAACACCTCCACTGACCCCTTCCCCAGCCCAGCTCCAGAGTCTTGAGGCTGCTCAAGTGATGCAAGGATTATAACAGATTTCTGGTCTTAACTTTCAGAAGTTGTATTTGCAGTTTTTATTTCTCTTCCCCCCCCAACTTCTGACATCTCTGCTCCTCAATAAAGCTCCAGAACTCAGGCTGTAGCTGTATCTGCACTTTCACCTGTCCATCCAACCTGCAAAAATAAAAAAAAAAAAAAAAAATCCATAATTGTGTTTCATACAATCACACCTAATGTAAGTAATCAAATAAATGGGCTGCTCACATTGACCTCTCTCTTTGTCCCCATTTAGCTGTGAATTATACCTGTGGATCCCTCAGGATTTTGTCCTTTAAGGACACAAGGAGTAATGAAACTTTCTATCCAGGGGGAATATTCTGCCTCAGCCTTTTGGCTGTTGGAAGTTCTCCAGTGCAAGAGAAGTGTCTCAGTTTTTGGGGCTCCTAAAAAGGTGACATCTCTGTGATAAGAGATCAGCCTCAGCACCACGGGGAAGTGAGGGACAGCAGCATTTTCCATATGGAAAGAGCTATAATTAGGGCAAACCTAAAGATTTCAGAGCAGTTTCTTGCTAAGGCTGAATATTAAATCTTCACAGAAGTTTCACAGAAGCAGCAGGAGTTTTGCAGAGAAGATGCAAATTAAAGCTGCAAGTCAACTCCAAAATCCAGACCTGTCTATCATCCAACTCTCCATCCTTTAAAGAGTTCCTATGAGCTCCAGGAATTAGGATAGTGAGATTGGAGCTACTGGAGATACAGAACAGGATCCTTTTCAGTTCATGCAGCAGGAACCCTTAAGATGAACAAATGTTTTACATTCTGCTCCATCAGCAGTTATTGCTGATATAGCCTCATCTACAACCTGGCCCAAATGTGTGTGGTCATGGATTGCAGCTGATTTAGGCCAGGTTTAAGTTCAGCTTTCATCATGGACAAATATTTTGATATTTCTCATTACTGGTGTGAAGGAGTTCATGCAACACAGAAATTCCCCATTCCCCATTTAAAGCTGTTGACAAGAGCAAGACAGGAAGCTGAAATTACATTCCTGAAGGTCTTGGACATTTCCTTGACCCAGGAACTCTGTAAAACATATCTAGTAACCAAATTTATCTTATAATAAATAAGGAAAATCATGAAGATGTTGGACAAACTTCTCTGGCTGCAGCCTGAGGCCTTCTGGAAAGCCTGATGGAAACATTTGTGAGGAAATGTGGCCACAGAGAACCACTTGTTTTCCAGGCAAACAGACACCAGGAAAAACATTGGCATGAAGCTGTTTGCTGTGCCTGGTGAAGGTGATAAATCAGAGACCAAAAAATAACACAGGAATTTTGTCACTTCTCATGCTGAGAAAACAAGTCCAACCCAAACTCTCGGTGTGTTTAAATCACAATATTCCCAAGCAGAGCCCAGGATTGACTGTTCCTCTGCAGATCTTCAGTAAAGCAACCACACCAACCCTCCACGGCTTCATTTTAAAGATATTTTCTCTCCTCTACAGCCAAGGGTCAAAAGTGGAGGGAAATTAAATTGCCAGAACATTGTTCTTTTATTTCATGGGAGAAGCTGCAGTGCTGAAGCTCCAGATGCAGCTGCTGGAGGCCACAGCTGAGTCACATCCCACAGGGCTGATGGAGCCTCCTCTTCTTTTTTTCCCCCTGTTCCAGGCCAGGTTGGATGGAGACCTGAGCAAGGTGGTGTTGGAAAAAGGCAATAAATGTTCTTTAAGGTCCTTTCCCACCCAATCCAAACCATTGTTTAGGTTGAGTTGGAAAGGACCTTTAAGAACATTAAGGTTCTTTAAGGATCCTTAAATAAGGATCCTTCATTGGATCCATAATGAAGGAGGGGTGAGAAAAACTCTTGTCCTGGATATTGCAGTTATAAATCAAACCTGTCCTTGAAACTGTGTCTAAAATTTCAATTATAAACATCAAAGCCAATGCTACAGGCCCAAAACTTGGAGCTCTTTAGATGAGGAGTTGCTGAGCTCATTAAACTCATCGTTGAAGCCCAGATTTGTGCATAACTGAGCAGATCAAGGATTCAGGACCACAAATCACAGAATCATGGAACGGTTTGGGTAGGAAGGGACTTTAATGATTGTCTCATCCCATCCCTCTTGCCGTGGGCAGGGACACCTTCCACTATCCCAGGGTGCTCCAAGCTCCATCCAACCTGGCCTTGGACACTTCCAGGGATGGGGCAGCCACAGCTTCTCTGGGAAATCTGTGCCAGGGCCTCACCACCCTCACAGGGAAGAATTTCTCCCTAACATCCAAACTAAATCAGGTCTTCAGATTAAAACCATTCCCCCTTGTCCTCACACTCCATGTCCTTGTCCAAAGTCCCTTTGCTGCTCTCTTGGAGCCCCTTTAGGCACTGGAAAAGCCTCTAAGGTCTTCATGGAGCTTTTTCTGTGAGAGAAATTAACTATATAAGGTATCTCCTCACATTTTGAAGATTTCTGGGGGCAGACAGAAATATCTGTGGATGTACAGCATCCTCTGCTAGGATGGATAGGGAGAAAATTACTTTCTATGGACAGGAGCTCATTGAACCAGGTTGTGAACTGAGTATGTGAGAGGTGTGAACTGTGAGACCTGGAGTAGCTACATCCCAGGAATCCAAATTGTTGTTTCATGCTGCAGAGCTGGAGGGATAATGGGAATTATCCTTGCCTTTGTAATGGGATTTAATACATTAAGAAATCTCTCCTGTCTTAAATTCCATGTAAAAGCTAAAAGGGCACCAAAGATTGTGTGAGAATGGTGGTAGGTGACAGATGCAGCTTGTGGGGATGAACTTAATTTAGAGGCCAATTGAATCCAAAATTTCCTCTGCTTTTAAGCTGCTCATTCCAATGCTCCAGGTCCTGCAGGTAAAACAGCCACTGAAACCTCTCTCTTCTCACCTTTTTTCAGCAGCCAGCAAAATAATGTTAAGACATGAGAACAGCCACCCATAAATAGCAGGAATTAGAGCCAAGAATGGTGGCAGCAGTGCCACTGACTCCAATTCATCGTTCCCAGAGGATTTTTCCAACAGCTTCTTGTATGACCCAGCTCTTCTGGGTGCAAATGACTCAGCCCAAGAGGATGTTTTAAATGACATTTATTATTTACGTTTTTATAATGCCTTTGGAGATTATTTCCCTTTCCCCTGTGCCCCCAAATATTTCTTTTCATTTCTGCTCCAGCTTTCTCACTGAGCTGTATCATCACGACTGCGAGAGGTAGAGCTGAGGAATAAACAGTGTTTTGAGCACTGCGGGAGGAAAATAAATGCAATGCAACAGCTCATCTGTTGAAATTTTAGCTGTAACTGAGTGCACCAAAGTCTGCTCATTGTTTGTCAGGGAAGCAGTTTGTATTTCCACGTAGAATTTCCTCCCAAAAGGCTTTGTAGTAAAGGTGATTTAGCAGGCAGAGCTCTCCCCTTGTTCAGTCATGATGAAATCACATTTTCTGTGTTTTCATGGGAATGTAAGACCAAGCGTGCAGCCACAGTTTGCCTTTTTTTTTTTTCTTTTTTATTTTGTCCTGCAGCTCACAATTCCTGTTGCTTTCCCACAGTTTTTGTGTACATTTTAGCCTGGAGGTGGCTGCTGTGAGGGGTAAGAACGCAGGAATGAGGATGAGCAAAATTATTTAAGGGTAACTCTCAATTACAACTGAATGCAAAATGGTTTTTTTCATGCTGAAAAGAACATTCATGACCTGCCTCCAAATCTTCCTGTCCTTTCCAGGGATTTTTATGCATTTCATTGCTCTTGAGTGAGAAAAAGCAACTCCCTCTCTTTGCTTGGAAAGTGGAGAAGACACTTCAAGCAAGCTTGAAGTCTTTGCTTGACCCAAAGAAGGGATTTTGGCCAAGGCAAACATTCCCCAGGGTCATTCTGGGAGACAAGAACGAGCTTTCTTCCTTTCTTTTCTTATTTACAGTCATGTGGTGATGCCCTTTGCTCCTACAGAGCTCACCTGGCCATCCAAGGAGATGTTCAGGCTCTGACATTTTCCTTATGAATCTTCCTGAACATTCCTGAAGAGCAGCTGAGATAACTCATACGAGCAAAGGTGATGTCCCTGTCAGTGATGAATGAGGTAACTCCACATATCCCATATTTTAATAGGAAGTCCCCAATAAATTACTTGTTTACGTTTCTCATCCATAAAGAGTGGGAAATGTTATTTATAAAATGCATAAAATTTTAATTTCCCCCTCTACTGACGTCTGAGATGATCAATTGATCCACAATCAGAATCATGGGATTGTTTGGGTTGGAAGGGACCTTAAAGATCATCCAGTTCCATCCCCTGTCACAGGCAGGGACACCTGCCACTATCCCAGGTTGCTCCAAGCCCTGTCCAACCTGGTCTTGAACACTTCCAGGGATGGGGCAGCCACATTCGCTCTCACTTTCAGGCATGCCATGTGTGTCTGGGTGTGGTATGTAAAGACTACACATTTTTAAGGATAATTTAATGCAAATCTGCATTAAAGGTCTCAGTTATCACACAATCACACAAACCTTTTAGGCCAAGTGCTGATTAACTCTCCTATTTTGTTCTTTTTGCCCTTCCCTTATGGAAGATATTCAGGGACAGGTTGTCACTTTAGGACACCAAGAGAGAAAAGTTTTCTTTTCCAGCTGCAAAAGAAAGGGGGAAAGAAGGAGTTGAAGAATTTATGACAGATTGCAGATATCTTGGGTTTGTAAGTGGTGATTTGCCAGTGACCTTTGCTCACAGAGCAGGGCAGGGACCTGGGGATGAAAATTCTGTGCTCTGAGAAAGGGACTGACAATGCACTTTTGCCCTTTGCCAAGGAATGAATGGACATTGCAGCGTGCAAGATACTCCAAATTCAGGCTTCTGCTGTTCTGGGCATGTTCAACATCTTCTCCTAAGTATTGTTCACTCCTGGAGGGAACAAATCCTGTCTGGAGAGACCTGAGGGGTGAGAGGTGTCTCTTTGGTGTTGAGATGGGTTTTATTGCAAGTGAGAAGGGATTGTCTCAGCAGGGACACAGCTGGGAGGCAGCGTGAGCTTGTGGCTGCTACCCCACAGAAGAAAAAATTCTCTGATGCTTTCTTGAAAAGAATGATTTTGTTGCTGTTTGGAAGGAAACCAAAAAACTGCCAGATCCAAAGGAAACGTTTCAAGTCACTCAGTGCTTTGAACCGGGGAAATGTTTCAATAGAGGTTTTTTCCTTTTTGTAAAATGAAGGAAATTTAGAAATGAGAGTCTTCTTCAAATGCTAAATATCTGTGTTTCGTACAGGGCAGAATGAGAAAATTATTGTCCTACCTTTTCAGTTCCCTCCACTATTTTCCTGCACTGAAACCTCAAATGCCCTTCAGGCTCTTTGTTCATTCATAAACCCCAAGAAATTGTCACCAGGTTAAGAAGGAAACCGGTCAAGAAAATACAAGGATATTTGAAAACTCGGAATTCAGTAGCTCAGAATCTGTTCTCATCTACCCATGGACTGTTCTCATTCTCCAACATCACTGGGGCATCACCAACCTGACACAGGAAATTTAGTAAAAATTATTTGGAAGCTGCCTAGGCTGGCATGGGATGGAAACACAAATTCTAGGAATTAGTGCTGACTACTGCAAAGTATCACTGTCATCGTGATGCTGCAGCCTCATGTGAAGGCACCGATAGAAAGGCAATAACAGCACTTGGAAAATGATAAGTGGCACATTAAACTCTGCTCCAGTTGCTCAGCTCCCAGTGATAACAAGCGTTCAGCAACAAATATTAGTTATAAAGATGCAGCACAACATGTGCCAGAAAATTACAGGCAGAAAAAATCAATCACCTCAAAGGATGTGGATGCAGCACTAATCCGAGCTCGAAAAGTCAGAACTTCTGGGTTTGTGCCTGAAATACCCTGGCAGAAGATAAAGGTCCTATCACTTTGCTAAAATGAAAAGTGCAACTTTTGAAGAACTGATTTCTGAACCTGTGGAAGAAATGCCAGCATTCATTTTTGAATGAAGGATTTCAGTATTCCCTCTTCTGCAAACTTAAGGAAGATGGAGATATTGTGCGGTGAAGGAGACAGAATAATTCCCTGATTTGCGAATTCAGAGTCTCACCCTGTTGGTGTTGTTTGTAGAGATTCTACTTAATGCAAGATGAATAAAAGAAAATTTTCCAGCTCTCATGGACTCTGCTGAATGGCTCAATAGCCTCCATGTGAATTTATAATTTGCTGTTGCTTTTCAATACGCCGAACACAAAATGAGCGGGAGGAAGACTCGGAGGGGTAGTTAGCGAGGGGATTGGGTTACTGGGGAAGATGATTGAAGAATCCCATTGTGCTTGAGTTTTCCTGACATTTCCTTTGCAGGGAAGGCAGGCTGAGATCAGCATTTCCCCTCTTCATGAAGTGCCTTATCTTGGCAGCCATGTGTTCCTGGGCTGTGTTAATGAGTGTGATATATAATACATTTCACACCGAGCCTGATTTACAAAGGATGGGGTGAAAAACCTGCCATTCCGATGGGATGGGAATCTTAATGGAGCAGAATTTTCTGCAAATGCTACAGAGTTGTAAATAATGGAGGAAGGATAAGAATAGACACGTCAAGTCAATACCTGAGATGCATCTTAATTGCCTGGCGCAGTACAAAAATTCAGCAACACATGTTGCTCATGGTGAACTCAGCTGGGTAGATTTTCGTGGGTTTAGCTCAATTTGTGTGGCATGCAGTTGTTATCAATCATAAAATCACTGAATAATGGAATGGCTTGGGTTGGAAGGGACATTAAAGATGATCTTGTTCCACCCACCTTCCTCTAAACCAGGTTGCTCCAAGCCTTGTCCAAACTGGCCTTGGGCACTTCCAGGGATGGGAATACTTTTGTAAGGTCTTGCACCTGGGAAAACATAAACCAGGAGTGCAGCATGGGCTGGGATCTACCCAGCTGGGCATCAGCTCTGTGAAAAGGGACATGCAGATCCTGGTGGACATGGAGCTTGATGTGAATGAGCAGAGTCCAGCCATGGACAAAAAAAGCCAACAAGATGCTGGGTGGCATTAACAAAGTCATCACTAACAGAGATAATTTCATTATCCCACTCAACTCAGAGCCTGCGAGGCCACACCGTGGAATATTGTGGAATATTGTGGAATATTGTGGAATATTGTGGAATATTGTGGAATATTGTGTCCAATTTTGGTCCCCGCCATGCAAAAAGCTGTGGAGGGACTGGAGGTGGTCCACAAAAAATGATCAAGGTCTGGGAAACCTGACATGAGGAAAGACTGAGATTAACAAACTGTGCTCGTTCATAATTGAGAAAAGAAATCCCAGGGGAGATTTTTATAGCCCCATTCCAGCATTTAAAGGGTGGCTGAAAGGAAGATGGATATTCTGGATATTCTCTTTTTTTTTTTTATGAGCATTCACATGGAAGAGAGAAGAGGTGTTGGGTACAATTTACTCCAAGGGAGATTCTGGTGGGACACAAGAGGAAAATTCTTCACCATGGGAAAAAAGGAGGCACAGAATGGTCTCCCCAAGCAAGTGGTGGAATTTCCAGTATTGGATAATTTTAGGATTCAGCTGGACAAGGTGCTGGACCACTCTCTCTAGACTGTGCTTTGGCCAAAAAAGGTTGAACCAGATCCTTGAGACTCCTTCTAACCTGGCATTCCATGATTCCATGATTGAAAAGTAGGCTTCCCTGAGCAGAACAAAGAAAAACTGTTGGAATCAGTTCAGAGGTGTCCATGAAGATGCTCCAAGAGCTGGAGAACCTCTGATTTGAAGCCAGGCTGGGAGAGCTGAAAATGTCCAGCCTGGAGAAGAGAAGGTCACAGGGAGACCTCAGAGCCCTTCCAGTGCCTAAAGAAGCTCCAGGAGAGCTGGAGAGGGAACTCTGACTTGATCACAAGGACATGTAGTGACAGGACAAGGGGAAATGACTTTAAAATGGCAGCAGGATGGGTTGGATATTGGGAAGAAATTCTTTCCTGTCAGGGAGGAGCTGTGGCTGTCCCACCTCTGGAAGTATCCAAGGCCAAGTTGGACAAGGCTTGGAGCAACCTGGTCTTTTGGAAGGTGTCCCTGTCCATGGCAGGGAGTGGAATTGGGTGATCTTTAAGGTTCCTTTCATCCCAAACCATTCTGTGATTCACTGATTCAGTGAAATAGAGATGAAAACAGGTGGTGGCCATTAAAATCTGAAATGCTCCTTCTTGCCATGATTCATGAACTGCTCCTGTGACAAAGCACTGTCCATACACTGACTCAAAACAAGACTTTATTTTTCTGGGAGTTATCCTTGGAAGCCCAGAGGCCAAGCTTTCCACGGACATGTGCCTCAGGTGTTTATGTCAGACTCCTTTCTGCTGCACTCAGGGCACTTCTTTCAAGATTGTTGCAATACAAGATTCCTAAATATAGACCCTAGACGGATCTGCCTTGATCCTGATGTTTACTAAACATCCACTGTCTCCCAGTGGTCGCTTTTCTAGGAAGCTGAAACTTGGAATTATACACAGTGAGTGTCCGACTTCAAAAAAAGAAAAAGAAGTGGGTGGGCTTCAGCTTGATGGGTGCAGAACTGAAAGTCAAATTGGTTCAGTTTGGGGATTTACTTTCATGTTTCCTTCACTTGTAATTGAATGTTTTGCTTCACCTTCAGGTTGTTAAAGTATTTCAGAAAAGCCTTTTCCAGCTAGAGGCTGGAAACAAAAAAAACCTGAATTTCATTTAGAGAGGAGAAGTCAAAGTGTTTTCCATCCACAGGATTTATTAGATATTTTCAAAATGTTTCAATGGCAAATTAATACCACCGAGGCCATAACTTAATGTATTTACTGATTGAAGGGAATGACCAATTGAACTCAATTGAAGCAACTTAAAGGATAATTTTGATCCCTTTGGAAGTCCTTCTCTTCTCTTCTCTTCTCTTCTCTTCTCTTCTCTTCTCTTCTCTTCTCTTCTCTTCTCTTCTCCTTCTCCTTCTCCTTCTCCTTCTCCTTCTCCTTCTCTTCTCCTTCTCCTTCTTTTTCTCCCCCTTTTTAAAAAATGCAGTAAATAGAAAATAGGAAAAACCCCACCAAGCAACCCCAAACCAAACAATCCCATAAGTCCATTCAGATATACCCTGGAAGAGTTTGTTGATATGTAAAGTTAAAAGTAAAGACTTTGCCTGGTCATCTTCTATTGGCCAAAAAAAGCCTCAGTAAAAATAACCCAGACTCTCCAGATCATCCTCAAAACATTTCTAGACCCACTAACCTTGGTCATTTGCAAATCTTATGGATCCCTTACACAAGACTAAATTAAGTTTCAACTTAATGAGGCAGAAAGTTAGATAAAAAAGGAAAAAAAAACTCTTTTGACCTTCTCCTTAGGTGTATGAACTTCCTTCCTACACTTGCCAGGAATCATCATCTCCTGCATGACAAAGTTTTTGATTAAACAAAAACAAACACAAACACAAACACAAACCAACCCAACAAGCAAAAAACAAACAAACAAAAAAAACCAAAAAAACCCCAAAACCAAAAATAACCCCCAACAGATAATAAAATCGGTTTTTGCAACATGAAAGCCATCAGAGCTTGTTGTATTTTATGCTCTCCCCCCTTACTCTATACAACATATTTTAAACAACTTTTTTCCTTAAATTACACACACATTAAACTTTTTTTAGCATTTCGGGGAGTTTCTTTCAATGCTCTTCCTTGCAGAGCTCTTTGCTGGTAAGCACATGTTAAAATAATCTTCTCCCTTGTGTCACCCAGCAATAAAACGCTGGAGAATGAGCTGGTAAATCTTAATGCATCCAGAAAAAAACCCAGGGGCCTGGTAGGAAAAAGGGATAAAAAAAATCCCTTAAAAACCAAAACAAACAAAGAAAAGAGAATGAGAGAGAGAAAAAGACTATAAGATTTTGTCAGATTGATTTTTTATTAAGAACCCCTACATTGGAATTCAGAAAATGAGGATATTTTTTCCTGAATCTTGGTGTGCTACTGCAATTCCTTCCATTCATGATGGGCAGCTGGGAAAAGGGGATCAGAAAGGTAGTGCCAAGTTACAGGGAAGCCACAGGAGCATTTTGCTAAGGTGACAATTGGCAGGGAGCAGGAGGAGCTGATGTTAAACCACCATCTGTACTGGCAACTGAAGTGTTCCTTGGTGTCTCCTAATCCAGGAGAGTCACTCCAATGCCACATGGGGCTCGACAAGATTTCAAAGCACAGCTTGGGAAGAAATCTTATCCTGATGCTCTGGAGTGGGACCTGCAGGATAAATAAACAATTTATTCCTTTTTCCTGATCTAACATTAACCTGCAGTGCTGAAAGGACACATCTTCATACCTTGAAATAGGGATTGAGAGGTGACAGAATAAATTTTCTGCTGATTTAAGGCACCACTTAACCCAGAACATGGGATAAAATGCAGCTCTTTTGTGTAGATAGAGCACAGTGACCCAAAAGATGAGATTCCCAGTTAGATTTCCACAAGTGTCATGGGAAAGATATGGAGCAACACACCTTCTACAGAAATATTGAATCTCAGGATCATTTGGGTTGGAAAAGAGCTCCAGGATCATCAAGTCCAGCCTTTGGTTGAATATCCCCATACTCACTAACCCATATCACAAAGTGCCACATCTACTTGATTTTCCAACCCTTCCAGGAATGGTGACTCCACCACCTCCCTGGAACTCCACCCAGGGCAGCCTGGAACAAAACATCCAAAAATCCAGAGCTTGGATCTAACAAAGAGGAAACCAAACCAAGCACAGGCCACACTTCACTACAGGAATACCAGAACCTCATCAGTTTTTTTTCATCTCTCCTCATCAGGAGATTGCTAGCTGGCATCAGTTTAAAGTGGGAAAATACAGTCCAGGCTGATCCCTCTGGAAGTGTCAGAGCCACCTGAAATGCCCTTGGTTTGTTGGAAAGCATCCATGGAAAGTAAGGGTTTCATGGAATTATGGAATGTTTTGGGTTGGAAAGAACCTTCAGGATTGTACAGGGGCCCTGAGCAACCTGGTCTAGTGTCCCTTGGGAAGAGTTTGGAATGTGATGATCTTTAAGGTCCCTCCCAGCCCAAAACATTCTGTGATTCTTCAATGATTTGGGGTCTTCTGAACCAACCTGATCAATACCCAGTTAATGAAAAGCACAAAGAGAGCTGATCACACACAGGGAAATTAGAAAGCAGGACTGGACTAATTTAATCCAAATTTATGGAATTGCAGTTTATCTCCCTACAATCTGGTCACCCCTTGTTGAGTGCATAAAAAGAAAAGGGAGCATGTGGTAAATGATTTAAATTATTTATTTTGGATGTCTGTGTTAAGATGTTCCAAACTCCATTGCTGAGGTTTTCTAGCTCTCTATGGACCACCACAGGAGTTTGGAGTCACCAGCTGAGGTGTCTGTGTCCAATCCAATGAAGTGTTCTGCTCAAATTCTTGAGTCTGAGATTACAGAACCACCACGAAAGTGAAAGTTTTCCAAAAGTCCTGCTCAAACAACCTCTGTGCCAGCCCAGAACCCTGTCCTACCACCTGGGCCCAGATTTAAATCAAGCAAGAGGTTTTCCATTGCTCTGGAAAACACTGTTTGTGTTTGTATTTACAACCCACTTGCCTTGGAATGCTCAGGGGAAATGTTTCTGTCAATTTTCCTTTCACAGCAATGAAAGGAACAGTTCCAGCTTGGCTGGTGGGGCTGAGGTGGTTTATTGCAGTGTGAGTAATTATACCAAGGACTTCATATGTGAAAAATTAATGAAAGAAGAAACTGATTCATTTGTCTGATGCACATGTGAAAGTACAGAAAGAAACCCCACCTGATAAGACAAAAAGTCCTGTTAAAACTGTTGGGAAGGTGACGCCTTCAACAAGGGCAGATGTAACTGAGCATTGGAGGGGCAGTTCCATTCCTTGATTCCCTGCTGCACCCTCCCATTCCACCCTCTTTAATTCACCCTGGAAAAGTCCAAGGCCAGGTTGGACAGGGTTTGGAGCAACCTGGGATAGTGGAAGGTGTTGGAATAAGAAACTCTTTAAGGTCCCTTCCAACCCAAACCATTCTACGGCTTTTAAAATTGGTTTCCTCTGGGTTTTGCATGGACCAAATTAAACCCATAATGTGTGAAGATAAATGTACCACTACCCCAGGACTGAGATATCACCCAGATCTTTATTAAAACTATTTTTCTTTTTAAATCACCTCCAATGGTGATTTAAAGTTCTTTTAAATTCCCTCCAAAGGGAACTGAGAGAGAAGGAAGATGCTCTTGTGGTCCATAAGCCAGCCTGGAGACACCTTCCCTGCCCACAGTGACTAAATAGGAATGTGTGAAAGTTCATCTTTGATCAGTGTGCAGAGAAATAAAACTTCTGGAGCCGGGCACAGCTTCTAGAGCAGTGGATGGAGGCCAACAGCCAAACTCCTCTTGGAAAACCCAAGCCTGCCTGGGGGCTCAAGTGCATTAACCTCTGTATCTGGAATTTTTTAAAGGACAACTTAAATTACATCCTTTTGATTGAACCAGAACAGAGATTTGAGCAAGCCCTGGGATATTTTTATTGTCTGTACCCTTTAGTGAATTAGAAAACCAGATCTTTTAATAGATTTTGGGGTCACTGCAGTCAACAGCTTCTTTGTCCTTTCTCTGTCAATCTGGCTCCTAAAAAAAGGGACTGATCCATTTGTTTATAAAATCCAAGCAGGTACAACTTGTGTGGATCCAAGACTGGATATAGGGAGTTGGACCCATTTGATAAAGCAAGGGAAAAGCATCTTTGCCAATAGTCTTTCCAATGTGGAAAAAATGGCTTTAAATCAGGCTTTGCAGAGGATGGTGGTGTCAGCTGATGTTTAATTCAGGAAACTGGACATTAGGATGGGAAGTACTTAAGGGAAGGCTGAGATAAAGGCCCCAGGAAGGATGAAAATAGGTGAGAAAATGATCCTTTTGTGATATTTGTGCTCAAATGTCTGTAAAACAAAGAGAGAGAGATCTGCTGCACAGAATCCCTGGAAATGATGGAGATAAAATGGGACAGAGGAGTGCAATGGATGAAAAGGCAGATAGGTTAGACCAGACTTCCACTTGTACAGGAATCTGTTTTTCTACTCAAAAAACTGCTGCTAGGGAGGATGCTTCTCATCCTACTTTGCAGGGTCAAGGAAAGCACCATTAGAATAGTTTGTTTCAGGGCAGAGTGAGAATGGAATGTGCATTTTTAGAGTCATTTCCAAAGCACAGAAAGAGGAATATGACTGGAACAGCACAGGAAAACCAACAACCCCTGCTGTTACTGGAGGTTTTCTTGTTTTCTCACGAGAAAGAGAAAAGAAAGAGGAAGAAGGAGTGAGAGGTGCAGAGGGAAAACAAAGTAAAAGACACGGTGGAAAAGAATAGAGGTCAAGAAAAAAAGGATAAAAGGGGATGAGACACAAAGACAAAACACCCGGGGGGAAGAAGAAGGAAGATGTGGAGTGGTTTTGTCAAATACTTCTCATTCTCCAAATGAGAAATAACCAGGATCTGCAGTGCTGGCTGGGTGTGCAAGAACCCGTCCGAGAGCAAGGGAGAGAAAGGGTGGCAGGAATGGAGAGAAGGAGGGAGAAATTAAAGCAGCAGCAAGCGAAAAATAATCAAAGGTAAATAAAGCCGACACAAAAAACGACTTTAATTTTCTCTTGCTGACACTCCAAAGTGAGCCTCAGCAGCAGAGACTTTAATTTGCCTCCTCCCCACAGCCTCAGCCCCGCTGCTTCATCCAAGCCGGGGAGGCTGCGGCTGCTCTAAACCTCCAGCACCAATTTATATGCTAATGGATTTCGTTTGTAAATCAAGGCAGTGCTTCCCCCCACCCCAAATTCACTGGTGCGAAATGCTGTCCATCTCCACACACAGGGCTGGGAATTGCCCGACTCTGGAGACAAAAAAGACATCAAATCCTAAATAATTGGATCATTGATGGAGTTCATCCCCATGGATTAAGTTGCTGTTTCATCCCAGCCCCTCACCTGCTCAGGAGGAGCCTTTCTAAGTTTTATAATTAGTCAAGCCTGGGAGAGGAAAAGAAAGTTCCTTTCTTTTCTTCCTCTCTTCTGTTCCCTAATTTCCTTCTTGAGAGCTCTTCTTGGAAAGACAAGGAAATGGCACCACTTACATCCTATTTTCACTTTTGAAAGTCTGTGAGCACCTGGACAGGGCAAGTCTGCTACAGCCTGCCCATATCCAGGATGGGAATCAAATGGAATTATGAAGGTCCTGGATTATTTCCTGTCTCCTGCTGGACGACTCCTGAGGAACCAAAGTAAAAAAAAAAAAAAAAAATCCTGATCTCCCAAAGAAAAGATGTCTCTAAAAGCTTTGAAAGATCAAGAAGTCTCTTAGCAGAATTAGAACTGTGCTTAATTCAATGCCAGGTTAAAATAAGATATTTTGATCCCTTCTGTTCCCAGGGACAGATTTCGAAGGGAGGGAGGGAACAGCAAAGAAAAACAAGAATCCTTAACCTGAAGGATGCTGAGGGTGTAAAAGTCCTTGATTATAAAGACAAAAATTCAGGGTGGAAGTTTGGATTGGTTTCTAAGTGGCAGAGAGGTAATTCCAACCTGGGGACTGAAACTGGAACCTCT
This sequence comes from Agelaius tricolor, assembly GCF_023055355.1. Classification (NCBI taxonomy): domain Eukaryota; kingdom Metazoa; phylum Chordata; class Aves; order Passeriformes; family Icteridae; genus Agelaius; species Agelaius tricolor. Next base: position 94,072,374 of record NW_027269262.1, on the reverse strand, counting down.
CACTACACAGTGCTGCTCCAGGATTATGAATTCAGATAGGCAGAAAATAACATGAATTTGGGTTTTCTCCTCTGGATTCTCTGCAGGGGACACAAAGGCTCAGTTATTTGAACAGAAAGTCCCTCCCTTGCCAAACAACCTCTGACAATCACTGGCTTTCCACAGGCCAGTGAAAACAGCTTTGTTTGGTATGCACAGGTTGTTATTTGGAGTAATTAACACCAGTCCTTAACACTCCAGGATTCCTAGACAAGTTTCCAGAAATCAATACCAAAAATGGGGAAGTTACAGAGCAGTCATGCACTTCTACCTTTAAAGGCAGCCCCATTTTTGAGGATTTTTTTTTTTTTCCATATATTTTTGCCCAGGATTCTTCCTTGCTGGCAGATTTTGTGGTTTGTGGCACTCAAAGTATTCCCTAGTATGAACTACAGAGAGGAGAAACCCACTGCTGAGTCTAGGCTGGACCCACTGGTTCTGAAGATGTCTTTTGGGTGAATTTTCCTCTTTTGAACACAGAACCTTTAAGAAATCCTGCATTCACAGCCATGGTTATCAATAACAAAAGACATTCACATTTCCCATGCTGCCAGGGTTGCCATGGCCCAGCCCTGCCTCTGATCTTACAGAGTCCTTTCCCTTCATGGGAAGTCATTCCTTATGATTTTCAATGCTGATTTGCATCATTATTTCTACCTTGAGCCTGTGTTAATGCAGTTTGAGGCAAATCAGGCTGGCTGGGAGCAGGGTGGGAGACCTGGGGCCACCTGCCAGACCGGGGCCACCATCCTTGGGAGCTCAAGGATCTTGAGGCCAAACTGGGGCCAAATGCTGGACAGACCAAGCCCAGCTGCTGGAGAGGCAAATTTTGGGTGTGAACATTCCTATTGTTTCGATTCTGGCTGGCTGTGAAGAAGGGGATGGAGCCATCTGTGCTGTCCATGGTTATGTGAGTGCCGTGTGTGTTGAGGGGTAAAGGCTCTGCTCTTCCAGGCTGTCCATGTCTGTGTATTCCAGCTGGGAATACATGGTCCCCCCCCCACTGATTTCCAGACTTGGGAACATGGATCTAGGACAGGAGGAGCACCATCAGCCCACTGAGTGTGGCTGTCTCTACCACCCTTTTGTTGAACCAACAAATTCTCCAAATTTTCCCTTGAGCCAAAGTTGTTTTTGTCTTCCCAGCTCTCCCCAGGTTGGGATTACCACACTTCCGGTTATGAATCACATCCTAACTCCCAATCTTGATTTTTTACATTTCTATCTTTATAATCAGGGGCTCTTTCACCATCAGCATCCTTCAGGTTAAAGGATTCAGCCATGAACCCCGTGATGTGCCTTAAAATTACTAAAGGAGCCAGACTCTCTAAGCCTGACCACGGGGTCTCAGTTCCAAATATTCCAGATGGAATCGCTCTTTTCTGTCCCTAGTTGTGCTGGGCTCACCATCAAGGAGGCATCAGGACTTTCAGCACCCCCAGGACCCCTCAATTCCTGGACATACTCAGTGTTCCAAATGAATTTCACCACATTATTATAAAATATCATCTCTTCTCCTTTGCTGCTTCTGGAAAGGCCTTTCCTGGTACACCCCAAGCTTGACATTTTATTTTTCTGTGGCTGGGGATTGCCCTGGATGCATCCAAGCCTCTCTCCCTTGTCACTCCCATCTGTTGAGCCTCCCAGGCTGCAGCAGCAGCTCTGTGCACTTGGCTCTGTGAAATTCTGATCTGTTCCTCTCCCTGCTCTCACCAGGAATCTGCTTCTCCTTGGATGATGTCTCAATCTTTGTATTGACAATGTCCTTCAAAGTTTTGCCTCCAAATCTTTTACTGGCAAGCAACTTTTTTTTTTTTTTTAAATTCTGAGGCTTCAAATAAAAAATAAAAATATCAAGTAAGTCTTCAGCTTAACAGAGGAACATTTATATTGATTTGTGTCCTACTCCTATCTTAGCTTTTTACCCCCCCCCCCCACTTTTTCTTCATCCATCATGCACAGGAATTCCCATTTTCTCCACTAACACCACAATGAGATGTTTTGCTGAAAATAGACAAAATATTCTGATTGCAGATCTAATCTCAGGGAAACCAGCTGCTTTATTTAATGAAGATAATTAAGTACTAAGGACAAGAACTCTTTGACTATCTGTCCTGTGTGATCCATTTTCCATTTCCTTTTGTTTTTATGAGCCTTACAATGGGTCCAAAGCCTTGTCTCACACTTATCAGGGATGAGCCTTTGTACACCAAGCTGAATTTGCAGTGAGAGCATCAACGAGGCCAATCATTTAAATCCCTTTTTTTTGGTAACTAACAATAGGTCCAGCCCTGAAATCCAACCTTTCCCCATCTCAGAAATCCCTGTCCATGGCAGGGGGAGTTAGATGATCTTTGAGTCTCTTCCAGCCCAGGCCATTTTTGATTCCATAATCCTCTGACCTTAGGTCAGAAAGGAGTTTAATCCATGGGCAGCAACTGAGATCCAGCAATTCCTTCCTTGCCTTCATCCTTTTCCAGAAAAATTCAGCGAAAGTGGCTGAGAGGATTTTACACCTCAAGGGTAGCAGGGCTTGGCCTGAAGGGGTTTCTCTGGAGGAAGCAGAGGGTCAGCATTTAGTCCTTCCCTCTGAGGCTGAATTTTCTGTGTTCAAGTCAAGCTCCTCTGCCTTTCCTCTGTGCTTCTGCATTTCCAGCAGGTTGCCAGCCCTTTGAACAGGACATGGCCTCTTATTCCCCATGGAAATGCAAAACACCCATGAGGAATGGAAGCCTGTGTTGGCTGAAGCCTCAAAGCTCAAGATACAATATGAATAATGGGTACACGCGTGAGATAATGTGAAAAAGCTGCCAATTATTTCAAACAATTGATCAAAGCCAAGAAACTCCTGGTATCCATTAAGCAACTCTTTGATTGTCCATCCCCTGAAAGCCCTCAACCCACACAGAGCAGGAGAGGATAAGTTCTCTTTGCATTTACTCATTTCTCCTGAACAGAAACTCCCCTGCACTTCCCTCACTTCCTGCGAAATTTGCCTCCTTCTTTCTCTCCTGATTTCAAATCATTTCCAATATTTGCATAATTTTCTTTTGGTCATTGCCACACCTGTGCAGAGGTCACTTGTCAAAGTGCTGCTGCGAAGTGTTGTATTTTAATATTGAATTTCTGTGCCTTTGAAGCTCGCATTTTCCATTAGAGAGGAGAAAAAAATAGCAGCCTCCATCCTGCTCTGTACTGCATAAATCATCATTGAGTCATGGAATGGTTTGTGTTGGAAGGGACCTTAAAAATCATCTCCTTCCAACCCTCTGCCATGGGCAGGGACACCTTCCACTATCCCAGGCTGATCGAAGCCCCATCCAACCTGGCCTTGGACACTTCCAGGGATGGAGCATCCATGAAGTCCCTGTATAACCTGTGCCAGGGCCTCACTTATCCTCACAGGGAGGAATTTCTTCCCAATATCCCATCCAGCTCTGCCCTTCTTCAGTTTAAAACCATTCCCCCATGTCCTGTCATTCCAGGCTCTTGTCCAAATTCCCTCCCCAGCTCTCTTGGAGCCCCTTTAGGCACTGGAAGGTCTCCCTGACCATCCAGAGCTGACCATCAGGACCATCTGTCCTCTCTTCTCCTCCAAAATCCAACATCTGTCCTTTCTTTCCTGATTAAGAAGTTCAAAGATGTTGCCGTTACGGCCTAGCGACCTGGTTCGGGAGGTCCGGCACGGTGACCCAAGGCCCAGGGTCACTCGGTCCAATGCTACATACACCAACGTGGTGGACAGCAAAATGGCGTTTATTGAGGGGTCTCAGGGGTATTTATGGTTTGGGCAGTCTGTGTCATTTCCCTCTGCTCATGTCCGGCCCGGTGTGGCCGGGTACAGAGCAAAGGTCAGACTGCAGGGTGAGGGGGAGCTTCTTATCTACCCGTACAGCCCGAGATCTTCCGCACGCAGATCCCTAGCTCTCCACACAAAGGACTTTCTCAACCTCCTCAGGTGCCAGGAAATGTGGCTTTTCAAAGAAACAAACACCTGTGAAGCAGCTGGATGGTGGGGACTTCATTCAGGAGTGTGCTCTTGGGACTTTATCTGCTAAGTTGCCAGAGCTCCTCTGGCTGTTGTGGTGGCTGAGGGCCTCTTCAGAAGCCATGTTACTCCTTCCTAATCTGCCAAATCTGTTTTTTGTTTGTGCTTTCTGGGACACAGGAGATGAGCAAGGCACACATCACTGCCCTGGGATTTTTTTTGGAAAATGATTGAAAACAGATCTCAGTGAAGAGGCACCTGGAGATGTTTTCCACAGGGATCTTTTGATGACTCTGACTTCTTCCTGCTACGAGTGGTTTGGGGAAACTATGAAGGGAAAAAAAAACCAACAGTCTTCTTTCTTTATTCCTCTGTTTAGATCTTGTCCCAACAGGAGCTCGGGAAGAGATATTCACCTCAGGCCCTGATTCATCTGAGACACAGACAGGAGCATAGTGAACCCAAGCACTCCTTGAGTCACAAAAAAGAGAGACTTGAGAGAAAAACCTCCTGTGCTGGTCCTAAATCTCCCTGGAATGTTTTCTTGCTCCACATGGGCCTTTTCCTACATGGGCAGCTGTAGTGAAGGGGTGATTCAGATCACTGAGAGGACCACTGTAAAATCTATCAGCAAAATGGGGTTAATGTGATGTTGTAGAAGGTTGTATGTTGTAAAAATGTTGTAAAAAACAAGGTTCGCTGTTATTTAATATATGGAAGAAATGTACAAAGGAAAACTGAGCTGGAATCAAATTAGAAGGATTTACAGAGAGATGTGAGACACAAAAAGGTAAAGGAGACCCTCCCATTGAATCACAAATTTCAGAGTGCCCCCCCCTTGCTGTCCAAGGTACAGTTAGGTCCAATCTTAGTCTCAGATTTGGGCAATGGTTTATGTCTAATGGAATTATCCTCACGAAGTTTATAATAATCAATACTGAGTACACAGGTTGGCCATATTACATTATTATTAATTCAGCTTGATATCAGCAACTCGCTGAGGATCTGCCATGAGTAGAGATCTCTGCACCTCAGCCAAGGAAGGATCTCTCAGCTGAGGAATCTCAAATGTTGAGGGGTGTCCCTGCTCCAGGGGAGACTCTCCTGGCACACAGTCCAGCTGGAATTCAGGGACATCTCAAATGGGACTCACCCAAAGATCCAATATTGGGAAAAGGTCTCTTTATCTTGAGGAGCAGCCTTGAGAGGTGTCCCAGCTCCAGGGAGGAGATCACTTCCATGGTGGTTCACAGAAGGCTCACTTAGGCTGTCCTATTTATGGACCGAAGTGGTCAGCTCAGAGTCAAATTTTACCAAATGGAAATGTATGAATGAAAGTGCCAGAGGGGCAAGAGCTGGAGATTCCTCTGTCTCTGGTCCAGGGGGTGTTCCAGATGCCTCCTGTCCCATCTGGGCCACCAGAAACTGATGCCTTGTGCAGGCTGACCTAGAACAGAGGCTAGAGGGAGCTGAAGAATAAAGCAGGGATTTATTAGAAGACCTCAATGGATCCACCTTGGGCAGCACAAGAACCCAGCCAGGGCTGCACCCAAGATGAACCCAAAATGGTCACAAAATGCACGACCGGTCACGGGGTCTCACACTTTGATCAGTTTTGGTCCATTTGCATATTGGAATTAATTGTCCAATTACAGCTTTAGCCCATGAAGTCCCATCCTTCTTGTTTTTCTCTCTTCAGTCCACGTTGTTTCTGCTCTTGGGCTGGAGATTTGGATCATTTGTCCTTGGTCCCCAGCTAGAGCAGGAATTGTTTTGTCTCCCTGCTCTGTGAAGAGAGCTCACCATCCCCTAATATGAAGCTCAGAACTACACACTGAAGCAGCACAGAATCTGAAAAACATAAAAGCTAAAACCTGAGGCATCACTTGTACCCACAAGTTTCTCTGTTCCCTGATAAATGAGCCTTGGAAAAGGCACCTGTTACTCATGCTTTGATCAGTGTTCCAAGCCCATGTGCATCGATGCTCACTGTTTCACTCTGCTCCCCTGTGGTTTTCCTGGAGGAGTTCTTGGCTCAGGCTTGGCCTCCTCTGGGTTTTGGGCCAAGCTGCTGCTGGTTTGGTTAAAGGATCGAGTGAATCCATCAGAGCAGCCCAGACTTTGCATTTTCTTCTATTTTCAGACTCTTCACAGTTTTCCAGCACAGCCATGTTTTCCCAGTTTAGCAACCAAGATATACAAATTCTTGCATGTGCAATGTACAATTTCTCCACCTGCACAACATTACTGTGCTTCATCCATGTGGGATGATGATGAATTTAGAGTTAGAGAATGGGTTGGGTTGGAAGGGACCTTTGGGATTATCTCATTCCACCCCCATGCCATGGGACACTATCCACCATCCCAGGTTGCTCCAAGCCCCATCTAACCTTTGAACACTTCCAGGGATGGGGCAGCCACAGCTTCTCTGGGTGTGCCAGGGCCTTCCCACCCTCACAGGAAAGAATTTCTTCCTAATATCTCATCTTAATCTCACCTCTTTTAGTTTAAAACCAGTCCCTTTGTCCTTTCACCATCTACCCATGTAAAAAATTCTCCTCCCTCATTTTTGTAACCATCCCTTAAGTACTGGGAGGCTGCAATGAGGTGTCCCCAAGAGTTCTCTTTGCCTCAGGACTAGAGCTTGGGATGACTGCAAGGCAGGGCCACAGGGACACAGGAAAGTTCATGAGGACATCAGGAGTCCCTTTCCAAGCTAAACTATCCAGTGACCCTCCCTTGCAGCCCCACCAGTGCAAACCAAAACCACACTGACCTCCTGCACCCACCACCTCTGGCAGTGCTTTCATTTACAGCCCCACAGTGAGGAGAAGTGATCCCTTCATTCCAGTCCCCTTGAGCTGGTTTGTGATCCAAGGTTTGGGTTCTCCTGCTCTCCCAGCCCATCACCTCAGGGAGTGCCATTCCCTTCCCTGATGCGACTCAGTCACCGAATTCTTTAGATTGGAAAAGATTTTTAAAATCACCAAGTCCAACCCGGCACTGCCAAATCCACGAAGGATCATGGAACGGCAGATGTAGGGTGAGAAACACCTCCATAGGAAGGATGAGGGCCTGGGGTTCACCATTGAGTATTGCTGGTTGAAGAAATGTTGGATCATGGCTCAGGGAAGGGGGAATTAGGCTAAGAGCCTCCAGGGGTCTGCAGTCATTCCAGATTTTTCAGGACATTCACATTATTTCAGCCAGACCAAGATAAATCATTACATCTGAGGACCTACTGGGCTGTGATGGCTTTGGATGAAGGCTCTGAAGGGCAGCAGTCCTGGAGCCCATTTTCCCAAGATTTACGTTTCCTGTAGTCCTGCCTATAATCCTAAAGTCTAAAAGGTGATGGAACAGAGTCAGGGAGATAAAGACACAATTTTTTTTTTTTTTTTTTTTTTGCTGGAAGATTTCAGCCATTTGAGGATGAGCACCAAGGAAGTGAATAATCTGCAGCTCAATTAATTTTTTTCATATTTTGCAAGTGATATCCTCAAACCCCTGTGCACTGAGCCATGCTCCGGCTCAGAGTCTGTCTGGTAATGCAGGAGGTGCCAGGGAAATCCAGGTGAGGTTCAGTCTTCCAGTACCTGATGGGGGATAACAAAAAAAAAATGGAAGTGGAGAGGTATTTCCTACAAGGGTACTGAGGGATTGGACAAGGGGAATGGCTTTAAGCTGAAGCAGGGTAGATTTAGATTTAGATTAAATATTGGGAAGAAATTCTTCCCTGTGAGGGTGGTGAGGCCCTGGCACAGGTTGCCCGGAGAAGCTGTGGCTGTCCCATCCCCTGGAAATGTCCAAGGCCAGGCTGGACAGGGCTTGGAGCACCCTGGGATAGTGGAAGATGTCCCTGCCCATGGCAGGAGGGACAAGATGATCTTTAAGGTCCCTTTCCAACCCAAACCATTCTGGAATTCTGTCATTGGCTTTGCAGGGATGTGGGCAGGGTGGCATCAGACTTACCATGGCCCTGCTGGAAACTTTAACCCCACACCCCTGTCCTGTAGCAGAAATGCTGCCAGATCTGTGCTAAATCTCAGCTCTTCACATCCTACGAAGGAGGCATCAGGCTGTGGGTTGAGAAACCCAAATAAAAACAAGCTGCACTGCACAGAAAAGGGGATTCCTCATGTCCTGCAAAAGTACTTTATAGGGACATGTATTTTTAGAGGGGTGGAGAGGATACAAAGCTGAAATTTGGGTAAATGCAGCCCCGTGTTGTGACTCTGGAAAGAACAGAGGGCCCAGGTGGCAGCTATGGGGCCAGGAGAGGTTTCCCAGCCCCCAGGAGAGATGCAAAGCACACATGGGATGCAGGCAGGGGGCACTTTTAAAAAGCAGACAGGGCTGGAGTTTCCACCTCTTTTATTAGAAATAAGACACATTCATTTTGTGCTCTGAAAACTGTACAGAGAGAGAGAGAAAAAAAAAAAAAGTGTTGACGAACACAGAGAGGAAGGAGGGGAAGGCATGGAAGGAGGGCAGGACATGGGAAAACAGGATTAACCAGAGGAGCTGAGCAGAGAAAAGTCGAATATCAACAGTTCTTAAACAAACATTTATCTCTGTAATTACATAACACCGTTAATGTCCTGCAAAGGCGGCTGCAGTGAATGGGTGAGCCAGGAAGGTTGGAGTGAAGAGGGCAGGCTCAGGTGGGCAGAAGGGAAGGGAAGAAGGAAAAAAAAAAGAAAAAATAATTAAAACACAGTAGAAAGATACCTGTATGCTAAAATTCATCATGTGTAATTATAATAATTACAATATCATACAACCCAGCATCTGAGGGAGGCCTTTGTGCTTTCCTGTTTCATGAATAAGCTAATATTGAACAATAATATCACAGTTTTATGAGTAACCACTTTCCCTATTTTTTAACTATTTGGATTTATTTAAGTTTTCCTTTCCATCCTTCATATCCTATGCTTAATGGCAAGGTAAATGCCTCTGTCCTTGGAGATCACCCAGGTGGCCCAAAGGGAATTCAAAGCAGAGATTTGTCACATCAAGCATCTCCCCATGGGGGAAACACAGCTGAGGGCAGTGATTGCTTTGCATCTTGTACCCATTGGTCATTTTTCCCTAAAAATGTGAGGTTTTGTATTTTTTAATTAAAACGAGACACCAAGCACAGTAATAATTCAGACCCTGTTCAAGCTTTGCTGCTGTCTGGCACAATCTGGCCACTCGCAACCAGAGGTTTGTCTCCATCCACCTCCAAAACTGGGAGAGTTGGTCCAAATATCAGACAGACAGTGCTGGGAATGACAAAAATAATAATAATTAAAAAAAAGTCTGCTTGTAATGCCACTGGTTCGTTTTTTAATGATAAAAATATTTTTGGGGTGGAATGCAGACACCTCTTTTTTTTTTTTTGTAAATAACCTTGAGAAATGTTAAATGAAAAATTTTAAATTTTTTTTTTTTTTCATAGTGAAATGAAAAGACTGCATTTTATGAGGATGAATGTCCTGCTCTCCTGATCAGCTCCACCTCTTCCTTCCTGCAGGACCACAAACCTGCTGCTGGCTCTGGGCAGCGGGGAGGGCAGAGAAAAGCCAGTGAGGGGAAAAGAACCAAAACCCAAACCGAATAAAGCAAAACAAAACATTGCAAGCCAGCAGTGAAGGGGCTGTGCATTCCCACCATCCCAAAATTTCCACAGAGCAACTTGCCTTCCACCTTCAGCAGGTGGCATCCTCACCCCATGCCTGAGCAGTCCTACGGCACAGAAAGGCATTCGAAATGACAAGAGGCAAAGAAAAGAAAGGTCTCGGGTTTCAAGTTCTCTTTTTATTGAAGAAAAGAAAAGAAGAAGGAAAAAAATAGATTATTTTGTTTGTTTTTTTTTTTGTCTGTTTGTTTCCAAGTGGACGTTATTCATGTTGTCAGTTTGTCTCAATGTCCTAAGGCAACGTCTCTGTTTACCAATATCTCCAGGTACAGCGGCAGATCTGTCTTTCCCTTTTTCTCTCTCTGCCTTCCAGGGAGGGGCAGCTTGGAATAAATTTGAGTCCGAAAGCAAGGACAAATAACAGAACCAAAAAAAAAGAAAAAAAAAAAAAGAAAGAAAGAAAAAAAAAGGATGAGGCCAAGAGGACCTTTGCAAGGCCCGTGCTGAGTTTATCTATTTAACAGTCAATGACATGACCTACATTCTTCTTGTTGGTCTTGTTGTCTACCACCTTCCACCCTCTCCCTGGAGATGGGGCGAGCAGGATTTGGAGATTTGGAGCTGGTCCTTTCCTCCACCGGGGAGGGATGAGAGGAGGAAACCCCACCTCTCTCTTTCTCCAGCTTTCCAGCCGTGGGTGACGCCACCACGTCCCCCTCCGCGGGGACCCGCTGTGACCGTGCGCCAATGCCAGGCCGTGGCGTGGCACCCAGCAGTGGCAATGTCCTTGTGGCCACTTCTTGGCCTGTCCCATCTCCTTCCTTCTTGGATAAGCTGGCGAGGGAGAGGAGGGAGAGCCAGGAATGTCCCTCCAGGCTGGGCCTGCCCCAGCCAGGCCACATCCCAGAGTAGCTCCTGCAGGTGTCCCCTCTTGATGTCTCCTGATCTTCTGGGCCCTCTGTGGTGGCTGCTGGGCATCCTTCCACACCTCCCTGTGGCAGAGCAGGAGGGCTCCTGGTGTGCTGCAGAGACCCGAGAGCATCTTGGCAGGGCTTGTCCCCTGCAGCCCCTCCCCACCCTCCTCCTCCTCTTCCTCCTCGCTCTCTTCCAGGCTCACTCCTCCAGTCCTGCCTGGGAAAGCTCGTGTTGTCCTGAACCTACAGCTACTATACTCTATAAAGTAATATTCCCCCTCTCTGCTGAGAACAATACAAAAGTTATTCCATCTTACCAAAGGTTTCAAAAGAAACCAAACACTTCTCTCGCTCGGTTCCGATTTAATTTAATCATTTCTTTAAAACGTGGTTTTGTTTTGTTTGTTTCGTTTGTTTTCTGGAAAAAAAAAGTCTTTTTTTCTTCCCTTGCTGCTCAGACCTCTGTCTGAAGGTCAATAATGTCTTGTCCCACCAAGGGGATGGTGGCCCCTGTTTTCTCCCACTCTACAGTTTTTAGTTCTAGGGGAGACTGTGCCACAGGTTCGATGTCCTTTTTAACCCATGATGGCGGGGACTGCACTTTCCTGATGCCTTCCCAGGGTCTCTTGTTTGGTGTCTGCTGTTTTTCTTGCTGCAGGAGGAGGGAAATGTGAGAAAGGAGAGAGAGAGAGAAAGAAAAGTTAGTGCAAAATGCAAGAAATACCATGATTTTACCTCCTCTTGTATCGACAAATCGTTTTTTCCATGCAGCTTCTCATCCAAAATAAAGTGGGGTATCAATGAAAATGACATTTAGTGTACAAACTGTCTATTTTCAGGAAGAAAATGTTGTTTTTCTTTCCACTGCCACTTCCATCACTTAATGACTGGATATTTCAGCCTTCAGCTGAGGTTTTTGCTACTGAAAAAAACTGAGTGCTGTTTTGAGAACATCAGATCTTTTACTACTTCCACAGATGTAGTGACAAGACAATGGGTGATGGCTTTAAGACGAAGGAGGGAAGATTTAGATGGACTGTTGGGAAGAAATTCTTCCCTGTGAAGGTGCTGAGGCCCTGGAATGGAATTCCCAGAGAAGCTGTGGCTGCCCCATCCCTGGAAGTGTCCAAGGCCAGGTTGGAAGGGGCTTGGAGCACCCTGGGATAGTGGGAGGTGTCCCTGCCCATGGCAGGGGGTGGAACTATAGATGGAACTACAGGAACTATAGGATTTAAGATCCTTTAAGATCTGTAAGATCTTAAAGAACTGTTAAGATCTTAAAGAACCATAAGAAACTATAAAGAACCTGTAAGATCTTTAAGGTCTCTTCCAACCCAACCCATGTATGAAATCCAGATTACAATGAGCTCTTCCTGAACACCCATTGCATTTGATGCACAGCTATTTGTAGACTCTTTATTGCAGCAGAACCTGCTCCCTGCTCCACCAGGGAACCAAATCTGTGCTGCCTGAGGAGCTGGAGCTCAGCTCTGAGGCTGGAAACATTTCCACCAACTCCACACCAAGCCCTGGACGCTCTATTGACCCAGTCTCCCCACAGCACCCCACCATGAATATTGACCCAGAAAATCTTTCCATGTTTTTGCTGACGTACACCAAGACAAGGCTCTGGGGGGGCTGGAAAATGGGTGTGTTCTTCAGTGGGTAGAGAAAGGAAAGGTTTTAAATGAGTTGTTCCACTCAACTTCTCCCCTCCAAACACCAGTGATGCTTCTCACACTTAATTTTCTCCACAAAAACACTCCAGCACTGGGAAGAAAAGGCTTCCCTGGAGGTGACAGAGCCCTTTTGAGCCACCTGCCAAAGGGGAAGCGGGAAGGGTGGGAGGAAAGTGGTTTGTGGAGGATGACAACAAGGAGGGAAAAGCCTGGAGAGAGGGTGAGGAGCCAGATGTGCAGGGGACACACCACCAGGATGTGTCACAGCTCGAGGCTGCCAAACCAAAATGCATTGACTGAGGGCAGGTGAAGCCACAAAAGGCTGTGGGGCCACTCCAGGATGCTGCTGAGAGCCTGGTAGGAATCCTCCATCCCCATCTGCTGCAGGCTCACCCAGCAGCCTCAGCTGCTCCGTTTGTCCTTCCCGAAGATGTTTTTGCCAGGCTGTTGTTTGTCCCAGCTCCACACTGCAGTGCTGACAGGAAAGCTGCTGTGGAGTTATCCCTGCAGCTTTCGCTGGATCACCCAAGCCAGGAAATTCTGCTTGTCCAAACTTTAATGTAAAAATAAGATGTGGCCTGAAGTTGGTCCTGCACCTCACTGCTCCCAGAAGGAAGGCTCTGGGTGAGTGTTTTTGGTGGGTTAGAAGGTGGGGAATGAACAAACCAGGTAAACATCTCCAAGTGAAGTGAAAGCATTCTGAAATTATTTTCATTCAAAGGGAGAAAAATAAGTTTTTAAATCTTTTTAAAAGAATTGTTGTTTGGATTTTTTTTAAAATGAGGTTGTGTAAAAGTATTGCTCAAAAGAATGTAAAACACTAAATTTTCAATTTTTTGAAATCTGCAGCTGAGTTTTTCATTAAACTCTACAATTCAGAGCTTTCCTTATGCTGCTGGTGTTTTTCTTACTTTATTCCACAATATAACACGACAGTGATTAACACTAATATGACAGAAAAGGTGATAAAATTAATTATTTATTCCATTATCTTTTTTTTGGAATTTATTTTAAAACCACTGCCACTAAAATTAGAAACTTATTTAACTCTTGTGTGTGTGTCCTGATGAGACAAGCTGGAAGTTTCCTGAAGGGAAATTTCCACCTACAGTGTTTTTTGGAGACCATCAGTCTGCCTGAAAAGATGCAGCAGGAAGGAACACAGACAAAAAAGCACAAATAGAGCAAAAATTGAAAAGAAATTAAGTTTCCCAAAAGGTGAAGAAAAACAACCTTGGTCAAGACAGAATTTTTTTCAATGAAAAGCAATTTGTTTTCTCCCACCACTGCTGTAATGCCACAAGTTTTCAAAACTGCTGATGTCCACAGCTGTATTAGAGAGCAGCACAAGTGATCTTATGCATGAAGTTCATAAATAATTCGGTTTTTCCCCTCAAACAAGCACCCTTTTTGATGGCATTATTTATGGCCACCTTCAGCATCAGGTTCTGTTTGCAGCCAATGCCTGTTTTAGCAGTCTCTCTCCATCTGCCACACTCCTGACCTTCAGCCTCTCCTTCATGCTGGGAGGATGCTCCCAGATCTGATCATGCACCCTGAACGTGATCAGCAAACCTCAGAGCCCTCCCTGCCATGGGCCAGTGAGCAAGAGGAGCTGCAAAGACAGGGAGGGAATAGAAATTGAAGGAAAAAAACCCCAAAAACCCGACAAAATACAAAAATGATGAGCTCAGACCTACAGCAGTGGCCTCTGATCAGCCCTGTCACTGGGGAACACCACCTAAGGGTGACAATAATTATTCAAACCCCAGACATTTAAATGCTGTGAGTTGTTGAGAAGAGAATAGATTAAGAAATGAAGAGAGAATGAAACAGGAAATATTATTCTGGCAGTGAACAGCTCCATTCTGCACCTGCATCTTGAATATTCTGGGCACTCCATGGGCTTCCTGAGAGAAGGATAAAGGGAAAATGATGAATGTGGCCAGTTTCCAGCCATGGATAAAGTTATAGAGATGTCCTGTGGGAGGGAAGATTGCAAACATCCACCTTCAGGCCTTAAAAGAGATGATGACTGGATGTAAAAGAGGTTTGTGAAGCTCTGTGAGGCTTGTGGATGATAGGAATGGACCACTGATGGTGGGGATTGGGACAATCCCTTCCAACAAAGGAACTCCAGAGCACCAGGGAGTGAGCCCACAGTGCCCAGCCCTCCTCCAGGCCACCTTTCTACAGCTCTCTGTCCATCCTGAAAACTTCCAAACTCATGAAAAGCACATGGAAACACTCACAAAACCAGCATCCATTCGGTGCTCTCCAGTGAAGCGGCACCACTCTGCATCAAGGGGTCTCTGAGCACAGTTTTGGGGATCTTTTTGAAGTTGCACCACCACAGCCTGGCCCTCTTATTTTTCCAAGCTCCTTTTCACTCTGCCATGGAGAGGAGGCAGAAACTGCCCTTGGGTCTGACCCCACATGGTGATTTCCATTCTCTTTATCAGTGTGATAGGTTTACCTGTGACTGTGGTGGGCTTAGTGACTCCAGAGGTGTTTATTCACAGTTAGAAGATGAAAAAGAGCTCTGGAAAATGAGGAAACGAAGAAGGGAGACTTGCTTTTAGTTCTGCATTTCTCAGGGAAGGATCAGACTTCTCTGGTGAGGCTGTGACTGCAGGAGGACTCAGTGCCCACTGGGATCTCTGAGCAGGTTAATCAGCCTGGCAGAGCTCTGGGGAGGATGCTGGGAGACAAAAGAAAATCTCCTCTTGGCACAGGACACCCTGGGAATTGGTAGCAGGCTCCTGGGAACAGCTCCCCTTTTCTTTCCCTCCATACGGAAAAAAAGTTTTTATGGGGTCTGGGCCAGTTGAGCAGCACAGAGAAACAGGCACTGGGCTCATGCTCCAACCCTGGCATTTCCCTCCAGCTTCACTGCGGGGTCTTTGCAATCCTTGCAGACAGGAGGGGAAACTGAGCTATGCACAGGAAAAAAAAGAGAAATCCTGGAGAGAGGGATGTGTAATCTGGCTGGAAAAGGCACTGGAGCTGGCTCAGTGCCTGTGAGACAGCCAGGGCTGGCCCCAGACAGGGGCTGAGAGCACCAGGAGCCAGGGACAGAGCCATCACTCTGGCCTGACACAGCCCAGGAGCTTCTGGGAAGGAGGGAAAAGGTTTATCAGTCCCTGCCTGGTGCCAGGATTGTGGAGGAAAAAAAAGGGGTGGGGAAGGAGGGAGCATCCACACTCAGAGCTGGGGTAAAACCAGCCCCAGACTGGAGGTGTTCATCATCCTGGTGGCACTGGGACTCTCCTTCATTCAGCCCTGACTTTCATTTTAGCTGCAAATTTTTAAGGTGGAGGGAGGGGATTTGGGATAAAAGGTGTTTAGGGTGCAGTGCCAACAAAACCCCCAAATCTCTGACAAGGACAGAGGCAAAGTGCATTGAGATAATCCACACATCCTTCTGCTGGAGCTGGTCCTGGCAGAGTCACCAGTGCTGGACTCGTGGTGGGTATGGAAAGGTGATGGTGGTGGGTCCTTACCCTGGGTCTTCAGGGAATCATCACAAAATCACAGAATGGTTTGGGTTGGAAGGGACCTGAAAAACCATTTCATTCCAGCCCCTGCCCTCGGCAGGGACACCTTCCACTATCCCAGGGTGCTCCAAGCTCTGTCCAAACTGACATTGGACACTTCCAGGGATGGGACAGCCACAGCTTCTCTGGGCAACCTGTGCCAGGGCCTCAGCACCCTCCCAGGGAAGAATTCTTCCCAATATCCCATCTAACTCTGACCTCTGTCAATTTAAAACCATTCCCTCTTGTCTTGTCACTCCATCCCTTGTGCCAAGTCCCTCTTCAGCTCTCCTGGAGCCCCTTCAGGCACTGGAAGGGGCTCTAAGGTTTCCCTGGAGCCTTCTCTTCCCCAGGCTGGATAATCCCAATTTTCTCAGCCTTTCCTCACACCAGAGCTGCTCCATCCCTCTGATCATCTTGGAGCTCCACATCCTTCCTGTGCTGGGATCCCAGAACTGAACAAAAGGTTCCAGGTGGAGTCTGACCAGGGCAGGTTTGAGGGGCAGAATCCCCTCCCCTCACCCTCAACACTTTCCTGTGCTGCCTCCAGGAGTTCTGGCTGCCTCCATCCCAAGCTCCTGTGTCCCAACTCTTCTCCTTAGGAGCAGCATCCCTGCACTGCATAAATGCAGCCCAAGAGTCTGCTCTGAGGCACAGCTTGGATTTCCCACTTCGGCCAAAGCTCATGAACTGCTCAGGCTGTTCAAGCTGCACCTTCCTGTGTTTGTTTTGTGGAGTTTTTGTTTGGATTTCTGGAAATTTATATTTTTTAACAGCCAGTTTTTATGGTTACCCTGAATATCCTGAGGAGCAGCTCAGGGCCTTCCACTGAGCTCTCGGTGGTAACTCCCCTGGAACTCCCTCCTGTGCTGTTTTCCTTGCCTCTAGAGTCAGCTTGAAGGATATTTCATGACCCAAATGGTCTCTCCCCACGACATGGATGACTGCAGGACCAGGATGAAGTTATTCAGAGTGCAGAGCAAGGAATTTGAAGGATAAATGTGGCTCAGGCTCATCTAATCCATCTTCAGATCAATGTCGATGAAAAGTGATTAGAAAATGGGAAAGCTGTCTTGTTTGTTTAGAGAATGATAAATTTTCCTTTCCTTCTCAGAAAGAAGTAGCTGCAGTTCTTTCATTTTATGCTACTGAACTACAAAGATTATGCTTTTTCTTTTTTTTTTCCCTTTTCATTTAGGAGAAAAGCAAAATAAAAGGAAGTGGCTGGCTTTGTTCAGAATTTCATTAAATTAAATTGGAAAAAAAAAGTAAAAATAATTTGTGGTTTTAACTTGGAGATCAGTTAGGAAACTTGAAATACCCAACATTTTCTGGGCTATAAAAATATGTTTTCTGCTTCTGTATTTCCTGAAGTTCATCCATCCTGAAGGGGTGGCTGTGAGACAAATTCTAGCGAGGCCAAACAGCTGAAGGTGAACAGACTCTGGATCAAGGAGGTCTTTTATTGACTCCAGAAAAGCCTGAAGGCTGCACAGAACACCTGTGGTCCCAGCAGCATGGGGAACAGGCTGCTTTCCAGAGCATCCTTGCTGTTAATCCAGCTGGTCCAATCCCAACCTTTTTTGGGACAATGCTTATGCTCTGTGAAGAGCCCACCTGGAGGACTAAATTCCCTAAAATGCTGAAAGCACTCAGAGCTGCCTCATGGGGGCAGCTGGGGATCCAGGAGGGGATCAAGAGCACTCAAAGCACTATTTTTTATAGAGTCTTTTGTTTAGACTCTATAAAGAGTTATTAATACCTCAGAGTATAAAAACCCAGGAGTTTCAATGTATTGGTGTCGGAACTGAGCATGCAGGGAACAGATTTCTCTGGGACAAATTTTGTCCTCTAATTGTTGGGACAAAAGGTGCTGGATGATCTGCAGGAGGAGGTGAACTTCTGATTGATGGTGTGTTTTGATACCTGGGAGCTGGCAGATGGTTTATGGCTGACTGAATTAAGATTTGATGTCATTTTCATAACAGAATTTATTGTGGTAATTATGAGACTTTATGCAGAGCTCCTCCCTATAAAAGCTTCATTAATTGGTCTGTTAAAATTTGCCTTTAAGCAGTGCAGGGAGGATTAAAGATGTGACACAGAGACACTCTTCCCAAAAGTGGAGTTTCCCTTGCAGAGGGACACCCAGCCAGCAGATTCCCAGTGTTCCAATTCCTGCAGCAGAGCACACCAGGGAGACACAGCCCTGCCTGGGAATGAGCTGAAATATCCATCAATATTCATAAAATCATAGAATTATAGAATCAGGGAATGAATTGTGTCGGAAGGGACATTAAGATCATCTCATTCCACCCCCTGTCATGGGCAGGGACACCTTTCACTGTCCCAGGTTGCTCCAAGACCCTTCCAACCTGGCCTTGGACTATTCCAGGGATGGGGCAGCCACAGCTCCTCTGGACAACCTTGACAGGGCCTTACCACCTTCACAGGGAAAAAATTCTTCCTAATATTCAACCTAAACCTGCCCTCTGTCATCTTCAAACCCTTTGCCCTTTTGCTGTGACTCCATGGTCCTTTTTTCTCAACACTCCATTAGGTTGCCAAAGCCAGTGCTGCTGGAATGGGCAAATCTCCAGATGCCCAAAGAGGAAAGCTCAGAAAAGTCTCATTGTGAGAAAAGAAAGTGAGGAATCAAGACAGAAGCACTGTCCACAATGAAATAAGAAAAAATTAGGCAGAAAAAAAACTTTATATCTTTTTAAAATAGGATTTGGAGCAGGCGCTTTTCAGGATCAGTAGGGATTTGGGATGGGATTTGAGAGTTGTGTTTTTTCCCAGAGAAGCTGTGGTTGCCCCATCCTTGGAAGTGTCCAAGGCCAGGCTGGATGGGGTTTGGAGCAACCTGGGATAGTGGAAGGTGTCCCTGCCCATGGCAGGGGGGTGGGATGAGATGATCTTTAACGTTCCTTCCAATCCAAACTATTCTGTGATTCTATGAATTATAAACTGAGTCCAGATCCTGCATGTGAGCTGCAGGACAGGAGCCAAAGCCAAAGCCATTCCAGCTGCAGGGAGCTGAATGTGGCAGGGAGCTCATCAACAAGAAGGAGAAAATCCAAGGAATTTGCAGAGCTCTGTCCAGTGCTGACCTTGGCACAAGCAAAGAGCTGCTGTTTAAAATGAATGCCAAGCCAGATGCATTGCAGAAAAAGAGGAATATAGATGTGATTCCAGCTTCTCTAATGGAGCTGGATCAAAAGGATGCCTGCTGAGGGGGAAGCAGGAGCACCACTTCCAGTGCTATCAAAGCGTAGGAGAAGCAAAACCTTGGCTTTTTTAAAAGCCTACAAAACCACAGACCCCTCTCAATGTCCAGCCCAAACTCAGGAATTTCTTTAGCAATTAACTCCCAGGGAGCAGCAGCGTTGGAGATGTTAAACCCTGAGAACACAGATCTGCACAGGAAAAATATTTCCTGTGTAGTACAAAGCAGCTTGAAAATAACCACTACCCTGCTTTAATGTGAAGAACTCTCAGCTACAGGAATTCAAAGCTGGGTAACTCTGTGTATTTGGGAGGAAAAAGGGGAAGAAGTTGAGTGGTGGAGCCTGCAGTCTGCCAGGCAAAGGTCAGGCTTTGAAAGGGAGAAACAAACTTGCAGCACGGTTTTCCAACAATGGGGTTTTTTTTTTCTTTTTTTTTTTGGTAGCAATTGGGGAGGTAAAGAAGGAGTCAAAGTGATGGGAGTGATTAGGAAGGAAGAACTCTGCTGTCTGAGTCAATCTCGAGCTAACATTCCAATATACACCCAAAACCTCCCTTATAGGAAGTGAGATTTATAATCCACGTGGAAGCCACTCACTGCTTATTGCAGCCTTAAAAATGAGGGTTTGGGGCATCCCAGACACCAAAAGAGCTTTACATTTTCATCAGGATGCCTGGTGGGGGTGGCTGGGTATTTTGATGCAAATCCTGCTGTGCTTTTCTCCAGTTCTTTGGTTCTTTTGATGCTTCCTGGTTGCAAATAAGCTGTCAGGGGGATAAATATTCCACACACACTGAGCTCATTCAGTTTTCCTCCGAGGGGCTGCACCAGCTTCCAGTTTGGGCTGGCATTAAATGGAAGGGCAACAGTGTGAAACCTCCACAGGTTTGGGAGGAGGGTGAGCACAGCAAAACAGCTGCTCCTGAGGTGCTATTTTTGGATTCTTCTGTCTCTTCAGGTGGTCAGAGAACATCTGTCCCAAATTCCAGCAAAACATGAGCAAAAAATTCCTGCCTACAACCCCAAAACTTCCTTCTGAGTTAGGAAAAAATCAGTTCTACCTTCCTTGCCTCATCTGAAGACTGCAAGGGAGAAAAAAAATTTACCACAGAACATCCAGAGTGGGAAGGGACCTGCCAGGATCATGGTAAGGTCATACAGGGATCCATCAGTGCATTAAAAACCTGACTTTTCAACTTGGCTGTCATCAGATCTTGCTGGATGTCATCCTGCTCCGATCTTAATTTCTTAGCATGGAAAAATTAACATTGGGAAATAATGTCTACATCCCTGATCAGTCCATACAGCCACGAATCACAGAATCCCTGAAAGGTTTGGGTTGGAAGGGATCTTAAATATTGCCTCATTCCACCCCCTGCCATGGGCAGGGGCACCTTCCACTATCCCAGGTTGCTCCAAACCCTGCCCAACCTGGCCTTGGACACTTCCAGGGATAAAACATCCAAAGCTCCTCTGGGTAACCTGTGCCAGGGCCTCACAGGGATGGACTTTTTCCCAATATCCCACCTAAATGTCCCTCCTTCAGCTTCTAAATCGTCAGATTTTAAGGAAACACCAGGAGAAGAATGGGATGAAGGAACAGATTTTCAATCTCTTAGGAAAAAGGGTGGAAAATTCTACCATCACATTTTATATATTGTTGAGAATTTCTCCAGCTTTGAGGGTAAAATGATTTTTAGAACCCCTTTTAGAGGGGTTTTCAGCCATAACACAAAGGTTTATACAAGCAGGTGTTCTTCCTTTTTAGAAGGAGCACATGTGGTCACAATCAGAGCCATTTTGAGTGTGACCACGTTTTTCTGCTGCAGGGGTGAGGTGGCCAAGGCTTGAGCACCACCTGGATGTGTGGTCCTGTGTGCTTTGAATGTGGATCCTGCTGGAAAATGTGATTTGAATCAGGAGTAGTTGAGGGTGCTTCCGGTGGGAGCATTTTAGAGTTGAGGTACAACTCTATGTGTCACGTGGAATAAATTTTACGTAATAAACTGGAAAAGAAAACATGGAAAAATCCATGTTTATTCCCCAAGGAAGGGCAATTCTTTATTATTGTACTCTGAAGCCCAACTTAGTTCACCATTAGGAATGCTTTGGTTTCCAGCAAAATAACTGCAGTGAAAAAATAACTGTGGCCAGTGCCACATACCTGGAAATGCCTGCAACATGAGCAAGATTCAGACCTGACTGGCATTCCAGGAATTATCCTGCTTCCCATAATTCTCTGACATACTAGCCCCACTCATTAGGAAGCTGATGGGAGTGGGAACACCCCAATCCCAGCAGGATGTGGATTAGGACTCCTCAACCACAGGTTGATGGAAAAGCAGAATTCATCCCCGAACCTGTCTCCATTTAAGATTCCCTACAACTCAAGTCTCTCTTCCCAAAGGATTGGACAAGAGGAAATGTCCCCAAGTTGTGCCAGGGGAGGTTTAGGCTGGATATTAGGAAAAATTTCTTCACTGAAAAGGTGGTCAAGAGAGCTGGGATATTGAATATTGGAACAGGTGCCCAGGGAAGTGGTGGAGTCACATTCTGGGAGGAATTTTTAGCTGTGGCACTTTGGGACAGAGTTTAGTGGTTGGACTTGATGATTTTAGAGGTCTTTTTCAACCTTAATGATTCTGTGATTCCTTGATTATGTTTCCAGCACTGTCAGTTACTTCTTTGGGACAGTGAGCAAAGGACATTTTTCTTTATCAAGTCTACATAGCACTAACATTTATCCCAAGCTTCCATCTGTCAGGATATCTAAAAAGAGGAACACGTGCTTGTATAAACCTTTGTGTCATGGCTGAAAACCCCTTTAAAAGGTGTTCTAAAAATAATATTTTACCCTTGAAGCTGGAGAAATTCTCAACAATAAATAAAATGTGATGGTAGAATTTTCCACCCTTTTTTCCTAGGGACTGAAAATATGTTCTTTCATCCCATTCTTCTCTTGGTGTTTCCTTAAAATCTGACAATTCAGGAGTTCATGTGAAAGGAGCTTGTGTTTAGTGTGACATGGTAAATGCACTGGAGTACTGTGTGGATGGCAATTTACAATAAAATCGCTAAAAAACTGATCCCTAAAAATGTCCAGCACCGTTCCTAGGAATCCACATGATGCCTGTCCTGTGCAGACGTTTAATTCCAGTTTCATCAGCATTTTCTGACCTTGGAGCTGAGGGAGGAGAGAGGAACAGCAAGATCAGGACAAGCATTGTATCCTGGAAAGGACTGAGGACAATGGGACATGCTGCCAGGAGAGGCTGGGAAAATGCCAGGCTTGGAGAGAGACTTGGGAGCTTGACTTTGTGGTTGTTTATTTAAAAGGGAAATCAGAGAGAACAGCAATGCAGGCAGATGGAGCAGATCCAAGAAATATCCCTTCTGCTCTAGGATGAGGAAGGGTTCAGGGGTACTCCAGGATCCTGTCATGCCCTTACTCATGCCCACAAGGCACAGAGCTTTCTGCTGGTTAAGGAATGTTTGGATTCATGTCTGTCTTAGGTTGAAAGATTTAGCTGGGGGTGTGTATTTTATTTGACATCTGTTAGAGGTGGGGCAGTTATTTTCTGTTCATTGGGCAGGTTTTTTTATCTCTTCCACAACCAATCCACCCTCCAGGAAATATCTTCTGTTCATGGGCCAGTGAGTGTCACTGCATGGCTGGTAAAATTCCATCATCCCACGGGGAGATGCTCTGCCCAGGGGGAGGAGCCAAACATTCCTACCTGGATTTAATCCGAGGTTTTGGAACACTGCAGCAGCCTTTTCCCCCTGGATTCCCAGAGGAGCAGCTTTCTTCTCCACTGCATTCCCAAAGGAAGACCAGGCCCATCTACACCACCCCTGGGCCTTCAGAGGGAAACTCCACCCTTCTCCAGGATCCCTGCTCCAACAGAGCCACAGCTGGCACTGCAGGAGGGCTGAGCCACCATGGAATGGGACTGCAACCACCACCCTGACCCACAGGGTGTCAGCTCCTGTTCTGACTCTGTCAGTGGTTTGTTTTCTTTTTTGTATTTTTTTGTAAAAATACAATGCAATAGCATTTGAATTTTTAATTTTCCCAGTAAAGAGCTGTTATTCCTATTCCCATATCTTTGCCAGAGTGCCCCTTATTTTCAAAATTATAATGATTTAGAGGGAGGGGGTTTGCATTTTCCATTTCAAGGGAGGCTTCTGCCTTCCTTAGCAGACACCTGTCTTTCACAGCAAGACAATGTCATGGAAGGGGTTGGGATAGGTCCAGGATGCTCTGCAGTGCAAATGAAAGCCAGACTTACACTAAGGTTTGTTTTATCACTGCCACCAGAAGAAGCACTCCATCGTTTTATAACCTAAATACACATGAAAGGGAAAACATCCTTTTGTTGTTCCTTTAATCTCTGTTATCTGCTCTTTGCCTTCTCAGGGTGAGCTGAAGATGGGGCCTGAGCTCCAGTGGGGTTCTCAGCAACAAATGGTAAAAAAAAGGCTAGAAAAAACCTGTTTATTTGACTTTGTGTTGCTTTGGATATTTTTTAAACAATACCCACTCTTGACTTGCCAATCCTGCTCTTCACAAGCTCCCCCTCTCCTGTTACATCCAAGAGAAAATTCCCAACTTGAAAAAGATTCAGTCAATATGCAAAAGCCACCTTCAGAACCTCCTTCGGCAGCTCAAAGCTCTTTGATGCTGACAGCGGCAACTTTAATTCTACATAGATGCATCTCTGAAATGCTAAAACCTTCCCAATCTATAAACCCCTCCTGCAAATAGACCACAGATTAGCTTTTACACTGCATTTAAGCATTTTTTGGGTTTACAGCTGCATCATACTAAAATTACTGCAAAAAAAAAAACCCAAAACCCCAAGAGGTGACACTGAGTGAGACACATTGGGATTCTGGGCCAGGCAGGATTCTTTGGTCTGAACCTGTAGAACCCACTGCCTCTCACTCTGTTACTACCCTGGGCAGCCCATAATGACACCTTGCCACGTGCAATAAAAGTAGGATTTGCTGGGGTAACATCTCTGGAGCTCAGCACAGCAATGCGGGGTCGGAACACATGTAAGAATGTACCCCCTGTTGACAGTGACAAAATTATCCTTTGTCTCCTAAAAAAAGGAAAAAAGCCCAGACGTTTTTTAGATGAATTTATTCATCTAAAATTAGAAAAATTAGATGAATCTAATTTTCAATTAGATGAAAAGACACCTCATAGGTGGGGAGTTCACCTCAAACTTAAGGATAGCCAATTGGACAGAAGCCAAAAAGTCCCACCTAAGCAATTTACTAGAAAAAGAAGAGAACAAGGAAACTAATTGCTTTTGTGAGGTGTTTTACCAAGAACAAGAACCTCTTGCCCTGGCTCAGTTTTTCTCTGTAAAGAGCTTTGTTATTTTGCCTTTTATTAAAACTTTTCTGTTTCCAACACTGCCACAGAAGCCATCCAGCTGATTTTATGCCATCTGAAGTGACTGAGCTATCTCGGGTGTGATATAAATCTCCAAGAGCTTATAAGACCTAGCTTGAAGATACCCTTGTATCAAACACAGACCAAAGCCTCTGTAGTGCTCTGCTTCCCTCCAAAAAACCCCAAACTTCTTGTTCCATCACCCTCTGAGCTCTGCTCTTGCCCTCCAAGGGAGTCCCATCAAAATAAACCCCACCAGTGCCACATCTGCCACGTTGCAGGGGGTGATACATCCTGGATCTGTTTTAGGATCATGGAATCCCTGAGGTTGGAAAAGACCTCCAAGATCACTGATCCAAGTGTCAACCCAACACTGCCAAGGCCACCACCAAACCATGTCCCCAGGTGCCACATCTACATGGTTTCTGAACACTTCCAGTGATGGTGATTCCACCTCTTCTCTGAGGCAGCCTCCTCCAATGCTTGGCCACCCTTTCACTGCAGAAATTTTTCCAAATATCCAACCTGAACTTCCCCTGGTGCAACTGGAGCTGGTTCATCTTGTTCTATCACTTT
Organism: Agelaius tricolor; assembly: GCF_023055355.1. Taxonomy (NCBI): domain Eukaryota; kingdom Metazoa; phylum Chordata; class Aves; order Passeriformes; family Icteridae; genus Agelaius; species Agelaius tricolor. The sequence continues at coordinate 94,047,383 of NW_027269262.1, read as the reverse complement.
CTGCCTGGGAGGGAAGACTGACTCCCACCTCCTGTCAGGGAGTTCTAGAGAGCAGAAGGTCCCCCCTGAACCTCCTTTTCTCCAGGCTGAGTCCCCCCAGCTCCCTCAAGTGCTCCTCACCAGACTCGTGCTTCAGACCCTTCTCCATCTTTGTTGCTGTTCTCTCCCCAGCCCCTCAACTTCTTTCTTGTCATGAGGGGCTTTGATTACAAATCACCAAGGATTGTTACAATTAGCTCACCTTGCCTCTCTCCTGGAGTGCAGGAAATTTAATTTCTTATTGCCAACCTGGCTCTGCTGCTTGTTTTTCTCTTCAGCTGGAGCTGTAAGAATTCCTTGCAGCCCTTCAGTCCTTGCCCAGCTGGCTGGAAGTTGCCATCTGCCTGCTCTTCCTTATTTTATTAATGACAACACCAATTATTACAAAGGCTGCTGATAATTTTTTCCAGTCCCAGATCTCTGCCCCTATGAAAGGCTGAAAGGTGCTTCCCTAAGTCTGTCTCCTTAAAAGGAGGCCCCTTTTCCCTGGAACTTTGCTCCTGGATATCACAGGACCCACAGAATGGTTTGGGCTAGAAAAGACTATAAAATCATCTCATTCCAACCCCCTGCCATGAGCAGGGACATCTTCCACTATCCCAGGTTGCTCCAAGCCCTGTCTAACCTGGGCTTGGACACTTCCAGGGATGGGGCAGCCACATCTTCTCTGGGCAACCTGTGCCAGGACCTCAGAACCCCCAGAGGAAAGAATTTCTTCCCACTTTTCAATCTAACCCTACTCTCTTTCAGGTTAAAGCCTTTGCCCCTTGTTGGCTGTCACACTCTTGTCACTCTATGACCTTGTCAAAGTCCCTCTACAGCTCCTGTAGGGACTGAAAAGCCACAATAAGCTCATCTAGGAGTCTTCTCCAGGCTGAACAATCCAAATTTTCTCAGCTTTTCCTCATAGGAGAGCTGCTCCAGCCCTTGGAGAACCGTCATGGCCTTGTCTGGACCTGCTCATTTCCACATGCTTATATCACAGGTGATCAGCTGTCACAAATAACCTACATTTAATAGTCTCCATTGTCCAAAATGTGCTCCCAACATCACATCTTAAATCCCACTGCTGTGGCCATCCTAAATATCCCATCACTGCCACCTTGGCCTCTGCCTCAGCCCCACAAGGGAGGGGAGATGCTTCCCCTGTTTCTGCCCTCTCCTTTCCACCCAGATTTCCTCATGGTCATCTCAATTTCCACTTCCTACCTAGGAGTGGATGAATAGGGCACAAAGGGATGACCTGGAAGGGAATGCCAAGGACAGACACAGGGAAGACAACACCATGGACAGACATGGGGACAGACATCCTCCTCCTGGGCTGCTGTGTGGTGCATGTGTATTTTTTGCAACATGCATGGTTGAAAACCAATTTCCTGCTGGTTCCCATGCTCCTGCTGGCACCAGAGGGCTTCTGAAGTGTCTGACTAACCTTGCTGTCCGTTGTTGGAGACTCCTTCTCCTTCTCTGCGTGCTGGAGTTTTCTGTTCAGGTCCTGGAACATGTCTTGGTGACGTTTCCTTGTGTGCATGATTTTCTGGAGGAAACACAAAGGGCCACAGGTCAGCAAACCCCATCAGGAACAGGTTCTCCCCCCAGAGTTACATCATTTAACCCCAGCTCTGTCTCCCTGCAGGTGCCTGAAATAACTTCAGCATTTACTGAGGACCCACTGCAGCACTGCCTTTATTTTCAAGATGAGATGGTGGGATAAAGTGGAAAATACTAATTTTTGACCTAAAAAAACCCCTTAAACTTGCAACAATCAAGTTTTTATGCTGCAGAATTTGAGCTTGACTGTCAATGTCCTAAAGAAGGTTTGCTGCCCTTCTTTAACTGATACCTGTCCCCATGCCCAGCCTTTCCTCAGTTTGTCCCTTCTGTAAATGTGTTCAGAGCTCACCCAAACATGCAGAATTCATGTAATTTCATTAGAAACTGTTCCACAATCTCATTTTCTTTTTAATTCGACCAGTCTGCATTTCACTTCTACCTAGTGCTGACCAGAAGGAGAGGCAGGGCAATTTCTAGAAGCATTTCCCTTTCCATGTATAAGAAGGCTAAATGTGGATTTCGTGTGCTCTGGCAAGGTGAGATAATTGGAGAGGGTGGCTCAAAAAATTTGGGACCAACATTTAGAAAGGGATGCACTCACCTCAAAATCTAACTCTGCATACCGGGATTTCCGCCTCTGGGTATTCGGGAGAGAAAAAGATGGGTAAAGGTTAGTAAGAGGATAAAACAGGAAAAGTCCTTCTCCTTTCCTTTTCCCTTTTTCTACACCTTTAATATGTTTTTCTGGCTCTTCATGATGGGAAGTGCCAAATATTTTGAGTTATTGAATCATCTATGTTGGAAGGGATCTTAAAATCAGCCACTTCCAACCTCCTGCCATGGGCATGAACACTTTCCATTATCCCAGGCTGCTCCAAGCCCACTCCAGCCTGGATTACTGGGGTCTTCTCATCGTGACTGAAACCATCAAAATGGGAAATAGGCCAGATAGGGCAGAGGATATAAAGGGCAAAAGATAAGGCAGGCCATGTGCCTGGCATTAAAATGAATAGCTTTGATAAATTATCTTTTTTTTTTTTTTTTTTTTTACTTTGTAGCACCTGTAGGGCTAAAAATATTTGATCCAGCAATGGAATGTGCTCTGGAAGCTGTGACATCACATTCCAAAATATGACCTCATGCCACTGGTCCCTCAGGGTAATATGACACTGGCATTGCATCCTGGGCTACAATTTCCCTGAAGTTCTTCTTTCCAACCCCCTGGAGTGGCGGGATTGAGGGCAGAACACCACCCTGGGCTGAGAACAACACCGCGATCTCCACGCTCACCTCCAAGGAGCTCATGGAGAGGGTGGAGACGGTCTCGCTCTTGGACACCACACCCGAGTTCCCTGAGTCACCCGTGTCACACAGGCTGTTGGGAATCTGTGACTCGTTGGAGATGTTCTGTGGAGCCAGCTGCTGCTGCTGCTGGATCATGGAGGAGCCCTGCACCTCACTGCACGCCATGGTCACCGGCTCCCGCGGGGGACTCTTGACCACGAAGCCGGGGTCGGTGGCCATGCTGAGGTGGATGAGCCGTGTCTGAGGCATCTGGTCGATGTTGATGCTGTATTTGCTCTCATCTTTGGGTTTGGCCCTCAAGGTGGACGTGTTGGTGGGCAGGATCACGTAGCTGGTGTCCATGGTCTGCTCTTGCGCCCGCGAGAGCTCCGAGTCCAACTTCTTGAAGATGTCCCCGTCGCAGATGTAGATGGATTTCGGCGGCTGGTTCTTGTCCTTCTTCAGGGTGAGGGAGTGGTTGCTGAACTCGTTCAGGTTGATGGCCCCCAGGTAGTGTGGGGAGCCCTGAAGGTGCATCTTGGAGACGTTGGCTGGAAGACTGTTGAAGTTGGATGAGCCTTTCTGGTGGTTGAGTTTCAGTTTCTCCTCGTCAGGCAGCGACGGGCGCTTCAGGGTCCCCGTGATGGTCGAGGTTCTGCACGTGGTGATGTCTTTGTTCAGCACTGGGGAGACAGAGAAGTGTCCTCAGCACCTCACCTGGGGTTTTGTTGACACATCAAGACACCTCCCACAGTCACTCCCTGCCAGCACCTCTCCCAAAGAGGCACAACGGTGTTTAACGTTATTTCTATTTTCTAAAATCCAGGATACCGAAGGCAAAATTAAAGCTAGGGAGGAAAACAATTTTGTTATTTTGGGAGAGTTCTCTGTGATGTGAGTTTTCCAACACAGCCATGGCCAAAACTCCCATCTAGGCCAACATGTTGATAACAATACCCTGAAAACCAAAGAGATTTTTAGATATTTAGTACATCTACTATATGCATGTATATAAGAAATCTATACATTATTAGCCTGTGGAGTAGAATTCTTTAAAATAAAAGGTTACTTTCATGTAAAAAGATTATTTTGATTCAGGAAATAGCTGAAATACAACGTTATTAATGATTCATAGAACTATAAAATCATCAAATAGTCTGGGCTGGAAGAGAACTTAAAAGATCATCGAGTTCCAGCTCCCTTCAAATTTAATTTTTTGTATTAACTCACTGAAATACTTCAGGTTGCTCTTTTCCCTTAACAGTTCCAGTGTTAATAAATTGGTATTTTGAAACACACCATATTTTGTTAAGAATTTAAAACTGCTCTCCATAAAATCTTACATTCCAGTAATCATGGTAAGCCTTTGTGAGAGCTCATTATTTAGCAATTTTCAATTTCCCTTCAGGAAAGCAAGTGGTGATGGGAATATTCCTTAAAAAGAGAGGAACACTTTAAACTGAGGAGGAAGTGAACATGTCATAAAGGACATTTGGACACTCATTCCCACACAACACTGTCTGCAAAAAAAAAAAAAATTTGCCCCTTTTCCAGGCATAATAATCTATTGTTCAGTTGATTTCAGGCTGCAGCAAAGATCTTGGGAAAATAATGATGTCAACCTTGATGTCTCTGCTGGGTGGAAAATCAGAAAATCATGGAAATCAGACTGTGGGGCAGGGACAAAGTGTTGTGGGCTACTTACCCAGGACTTCAGCACAGCAAAAGAGAAAGAAATGTGTGCTCCCCTTTTGCCCACCGCAAGGAGGAAATAAAAATAGGTAAATGGATCTTTTTTAGGACCAGGGAGAAGGATTTTTGGGGTGAGCTGACATTATTCAGCTGCTCCATGTGGGATGGAGTGGGATGGGCATCCCATGGCACTGAGGACACACTGATTTTCCTACCAGCTCTGAGTGGGAGTGAGGGAAGATCAAACTCCCCCCCCAAGACTACAGAGCACGCAAGGTAGGATGAGCAGGGCACCAAGGAGAATAAAAAGAGCTTGTAAAGAGCTTTTTAAAGCTGAAAACTCTAGTAGCCATGAACATCTTGGCATTGCTGGGATAAATCAGAGCAAGTCAAGCCCTTCCCTTGGGAGTCCCAGCAAGGTTTATTGATCCAGGCTCTTCTCCATGCTCACATCAGTTACAGAAAATAGGTTTGGAGAGGTTTCCACTTGGCAATCTCCAAGCAAGGAGCAAGCAGAGTGAGCCTTCAACACCGAGCCCTGGAGCAAATCCTACCAGGGGATCAATGTGTGAGGGTTCTGAGTGGTCTCAGCCACATCTCCAATCCATCACAAGAGGGGAGATGGTGCCTCCAGGAGAAATGATGGCCAGAAACCATTGGACAGGTTCCTGGATTTTATTATTCAATAAGCAGAGTGCATGGGATGATGCACCACTCCAAAAGGTCTCTGAAATGAGGTTTATTATTAACTACTTATCTTGGCACAATCTAATGGCACTTTATGAGAGGAGGACAATCTCCAGGCAGACAAATACAAATTCTAGAGTTGGCTGCTGGCAAAGGAGGGGAAGCTTAGGCTGTTGGCAAGCTGCTGATCCAGGGGCTCCTGCCATGAAATCACGTGAAACAAACCAGCTCCTTCCCTTCCTCTGGGAAACTCAATTTGGGATGAAGAGGTGTGGTGGCGGATCCAGAAAGGCTCCTCTAGAGGAGGAATCTGTGTCTGCCTGGGGTTTACAGCTGACTCTGCCTGGTGAATGTTCCCTGAGCATTCTCTCAATTCAGACATGGCCCCACACACACATTTTTCATACGTGACTTCTTGGGACTGAGATATTTGGTGTCAAAAGAGAAGGAGGGAGACAAATGAGAAGAGGCTGACAGCTAGAAATTAAATTAGAGAGTGTGAGACAGAAAAACGGAAAGGGAAAAAAAAAATGGAGAGACCCTGAAAAGAGATAAATGGACAAAAGAGACCGTGAAATAAGATATCACAGGGGTAAGTGAGATAAATATACTGTGACTGTGATAAGCACAGGGAGAGGGAGTGAGGCAGAGAGATGGACAGGAAAAGATAAATAAGATATAGATAGATATTAGACAGATAAATGATAGTGACAGTGATAGACAATGCACAGAAACACAGTGACAGGGACAAATGTTGACAGATAGAAATACATAAATAACAGGTGCAGCAAGACCGACAGCTGAGGACAGAGATAAATAAGTGATTGTGAGACAGAATGAAAGAGATGAATTATAGATAAATACATTAGAAGCAGATAAATAAATGATAGATGAGATAAAGAAAAAGATAAATGAAAAGGACAGGTAGATGTTTATAGAAAGGGAGAGGGGAGGGGAGAAAGAAAAAAGGCAGGGCAGGGAAAGAAGGAGAGAAAGAGAGAAGGAAAGAACACAAGAAAGAAGGAAAGAAGGAAGGCAGGAAAGAAAGATTAATAAAAAAATAGAGAGAGAAGCTTTGCCATAGTGGTAACTGAACACAGAGTGTGCTGTCCCTGGCTTTGGAAGATCCTGGTTTGGGAGATATGAATTATGCAATTCCCAAGCAAGCTGGTATTTCTCTTGCTTGGCAGAGGGGAGAAGTCTGGGAGGGCAAATGAAAGCCTCAGTATCTATAAAGGGTAAGAAAAATAACCTCAGCCAAAGGTCAGGCATACCAGGACCAGGAGAGGATGAAACCTGCAGAGAGGAACAGGCAGCCAGGGAGAATCCAGGCAGCACAGGCACCCCTGGGATTACTGGGAAAAGGGGCTGTCAACTCATGCACATCCTCAGGATCCAGAGCAACCTGTGTGATGAACACACAGCAGAAAGGAGCAGGCAGAGGAGGAGAGATCCAACCACTTCCAGGTGCACAGAAGAGCCTGGAGCCAGGTGGAGTAGTGGGAAGGCTCTCCAGATTCCAGACTTTCTACAAAGACACCCTTCATGAGCACAGAGCTGCCTGAGGTTGGCATGACCCCAGCAGAGGTTGCTGGAACAAAGAAGGATCAGAGTATGAAGAGATGGATCCCATCTCTTCTTCCTTGATGCTCTTCTCTGCCACTGTGTTACATGGCAAAAAACAACTCCTCAGGGGCAAGGCTTGATCTCAGTTAAAAGGCCAAAAGAGCTACAGGAAAATAGGAAAAGCAAAGGGAAAATTCAGGGTGTTGCTTTCTTTTGGCTGGGGTTGAAAGGAAGGGCAACCCACGTGAGGACATGCAAGGCACCAAGACACACACAAAAGAAACAGAAAGGGAAGGAAAAAAAATGGCCTAGTTCAATCCCCAAACCAGGTCACTTGCTGATTCTCACCTGTGATGTGCTCACCTGATCTACAAGCCATGTCCACGTCCTTCTCGAAATCGGTCTGAAAGACAGAGAACAGAGAGGATGGGGTCAAAAGGGGGTAGTGAGGGACAGGAAGACTTGGAAATGCAAAATCCCCACTTTATTAGTGAGGTGGGCACAGCCTTTGCTGGGAGAGTGGAGGAGAGAAGTTTGGGTGGATTTTCAAACATGGAAAACACACCATGTTTTTCCACCCGTTGGCTTTTGAATTTTATCACTGATAAAGCTGGAACATTGCTTTTCAACTGTTCATCTGCTCATCCATTCACTCATTCCTGGGCTGCAGATTAAAGTATCTCGCTGGAACACATTTATGCACACCCCTAAAAAAACAGGGAACAGGTTTCTGGCCCAAACTGTTTTGGATGTATCACTCTACACATAAATTTAAGTGGATTCCCCACCCTTTATTAAAGAGATCTGGGGAGCCTGCTGGGATTGCTCAACCCCCACTGGGCTTTTTTGTGATCTGTCACCAAGCCACAAGAAGTGGGAACAAGTCTCTGCTTCTGAAACTCTTAACACATAAAATCAATGGCTCCCACAGGCACAAAGGTTGAATAACTTTTTCAAGTGGTGTGCACAGCCAAAGGGAACTCCTTTCTTCTCCCAGGAGGACTTAATCCTTTTTCTGAAGCTTTGAGCAGATAACATTTCAAAGAACTGGATAAACTGAGTCACAGCAGGCCGTGAGCTTTCATGGAGTAACGGGGAAGCTGCAGACTGGCAAAAGGTAGAAGAGTTCACTGATTATTCCTGGTATCGTTTCAGAAAGACATTTAACATAATTGTATTAATGTGACAAAATGAAATCCATTTGAATACTGAGAAGAATGTGGGAAAAATCCCCATCCCCCTGGGATAAACACTTTAATATTAGCAGGTTGAGAGCCAAGAGTTTTTTAACTATCTCAGCCTTCCTGATATTAATTTCCCAGAAAATTCTTTGGGATATCAAAAAATCTGAAAAGACCAGAAGAGAAATACGATCGAACTAACATTCGAATGGGCAAATGGGACGATACAGAAAAATATAATCTCATTTTCATGATAGGAGTTCCAGAAAAAAATGCAGCTCAACAGCCTGCAGTAGTTCTGCTGATAAACAAATGAAAGACAGGTTTATATTTAATACCAGTCAACAAGATTTTGTGGGGAAAAACCAGTTCTACTCAGCTAAGCTCCTTTTCACTTGCTGGGCAGATTTGGAGATAAACAAAAAAGGTAACAGCAAAAATGTCATCCTGCAAAAGCTTTTGATTCCTTTGGTGATTTTACAACAAAATAACATTGTACCCCTCTAAAAATACCAGTGAGGAGTCATCACTCACAGCCAGATTCTGCAGCTTTTTGTGCTGGAATGTGAGGAAAGTGATTGTAAGCTCCCTGCTCCTCCACACACCCTGCGCTGCGTCAGCAGTGCAGGAGGAAATGCAACATTGCTAAAAAACTCATGGCTGACACAGAATTTCCCAAGGTGGCTGATAAGGGATGGAAATGTGGAGTTGTACAGGGATGCAAAGCCCTGAAACTTGGGATGGCGACAGCAGACTGACAATCACAGGATCCACTTTTTTTTCAGGTTGCTGAGAATCTGGAGGGGGTTATATAAATAATTTGAAGGCACGTGATTTAGAGAGGGAGAATAAGAAAGCTCTGGGTGTTAATTTATGGAAGAGACTGGGTTTGATTGTGGTGTCTGTTATTGAACAAGCCAAAGCACCAGGCATGCAAGGGGCTCTCTAATTACCCACAATTAGGCAGAGCGAGAACATGTCTGAAAATAAGAAGACTCTGCATTTAAATGAGAAATGAGGCACCTGTTTTTTAGCAAACACCACAAGGTGTGGTGGAATTAAAGCTCTGCTGATGTCTTGACTCCAAGATTGTGCTGTTTGAAATGAGGCCTCGTACCCAGGCAGAAACTGCTGGAAAAAAACATCACTGGGTTGTGCTGTAGCTCTAATATTAACCGGGAGCTCTTGGAAGTTGCTCAAATAATCTGATTCTCCTGATATCTATGTCTTAATCTCCAAAATTAAATGTTTCTTGCATCAACTACATCGTAACAGTGGATCAGATGCAGGGCAAAGGCCCACAGCCTACTCCTTTACTGTTTGCAAAGGACTTACACAACAGGACCACAATTTACAGAGATTAAACTATTCCCAGTGAAGCAAAGTGTGCTTTTGAGAGAAAAAAATCCCTCTGAGACAGCATTTTTTATGACAGTAACCCAACAGACTGTAATTAAAACAGTATTAAACTACAACTTCTAGCTCCAGCCAGGACAAGGCAGCTTGATGGGGATTAAAAGGTCTGGAAGACATGGGAGGTGTATTTTTGTTCTTTATTTTTCTGGGAAAGAAAGGATCTCACCAAGATGCCTGAAAAACCTGGTGTGTGAGCTTGAGAACCTTAAAATTAAAATGCAATGCCCCAGATTTGTGTGAAAAAGTCCATTTTAAGGGCTCTGTTTGCTGAAGCAAAAGTTTAAAGGAAATGAGAATGGTGAATTCAGGATCTGGGATGGACAGAGTCCTCTGATTATCAGTTATGAGTTAAAAATCTCCAAAAAACCCCTACTAAAGGGGAAGTAGGAGATTTCCCTACCATGAGCTGAGCGTGTCCGTTCTGGAATGACCCCCCTGAGTCTCCATTCCCTTCCTCCTGACGATCCACAACCCGGCACTTCACAGCATCCTGGACCTGCAGGAACAGATTGGCAAAGGTCAGAGTCAGACTGACCAAACCACCTTAAATTCTGCTGAAATCCAAAATAAAAACAGCCCTTGTTAGATCAAAAGGACATGGACCCTGCTTTAGCAGCACCCAGGCATTTCTTTCACAAGGTTTGTGTATTACAGATTTCACACACTGAAGAGCAACTCAGAGTTTTTCCAGCAACCCCGGGTCACTGCCTAGGTCACTTCCATTTGCTTGATTTATGCAGTCAGGAATAAAAATGTCCTTTATTTTGCAGCTTGCAATATGTTTTAAATGGATGCTCCCGCATTAATCATTGTATTGGTGTCTACAAAGTCTGATCAGGATCCTGTAATATAAATCTGATCCCAAACTCACTGAAATAATTGAAAAAAAAATCCTGGTGACTGCAATGGACTGTGAATGCAGACTCATATTCATAATGCAATTAGTGGAAGGAGTCTCAGCCAAGCCAGTGGTGTAATTCCATTGATTTCATTGGCCTGACATAAGAAATTAATCTGTTTTACTGAATTTAAAGGAACTGTAAGAAGATAAAATTAATATTGAAAAAAAAGCCCCTTCCTGTCTCTGTTATTAATAGTCTCTCCACTCTGTAGGATGAAAAGAATAAAAGAAACATAAAAGATTTGTTCTTTTCTTCCCTGATATAATTCACCATTTGAAATCTCCACAGGGAGGCTGAAGAGAATTTCCTCAATTTCCTTGCCTGATTATTGCTGGCTGCACTTCCTAGCTGGAATATCAGGGTGTTAATGCCAGCACAGATTTCATCCTGCAAACCTCAGTGCATCTCGCCTCTCCTGAAATCACACAAATCACTTCTTTAATGTGGCATCTTTTGGAGGAGGGGTGTGAACATTCTGGAAATGAGAATTTTGCTGGTAAACAAGCAAAGCCTGACATGTTATCCCATCTCACCAAACTCCACCCTGATTCATTCCTCCTTCCCTCTGACCGAAAATGTCACGGCCGTTTTTGTGGTCACGATCTCCCCCAAAGCGAAATTTGTAGGGTTAGAGAAGTTACCAGATGGTTGGGCACTTTTCCATGTGGTTTTTATGGGAAAAAACATTAATTATGTAACAGATAATGACTCCTCCCTCTCACCTCCCGCCTGAGGATGCAGTGGACCATGACGATGACAAATCCCTCCAAGGAGTCGAAGACAGCGAAAAGGATCTGGAAAAGCGCCGAGCGCCGGTCGGTGATGGCCAGGACTGCAGACATCCAGGTGAGAGCCAGCAGGGGCAGCACCACGCAGGAGCTCCAGAGGGATGCCCTGTCAAGGGAGAGGGAAAGGGAACTCAGCTCCACCTCACCCACTCCCAGGTGGGGGTTCTAATTCAGCCTCCCGATCCCACCGGGCTGCAGAGGGTTTCTCCAGCCAGCATCTCCATGAGGGAGAGCTTTCCTGAGCCCCTCTCCCAGGGAAGCAGGAGGAGGCTCTGCACACTCACGCCACCCAAACAGAGGGGACAACTTCCCAACGGTGCAGTCATGCATAAAACTGGAGGTGGGGAGGAAGGATGCGGATCCCTCCCTCCCCTTTCCACGCCCTTCCCGCTCTGCCCCTAATCCACCACCACGGCTTTTCCCAAGGGAAGGAGACAAAATACAATCACTGCAGGTTGCCAAGGGGAAGGGGAACAGTTGCAGCAGAGACTGGTCTGTCACGATGGCTGTCGCTACTCGGGTCACAGACACTTGGACTTCCACAGCACATGGAAGACACCAACACTGGGACGTGTCACGCTTTCGAGTGACTCAAAACGGACAGGCAGAGAGCTGATGTGCAGACTGAAATATCTGCATTTCTCCTTTTAATCTGCAGATGATGGTCCCCATGACACCGGGGATTAAAACCTGACCTGACCTAAAACTTTTCATTTCCCCATGGTCAGAAAATTTTCAGCTTTCTAGTGAGATCTCCGCAGCTGATGCTTTGGGAAAAAAAAAAAAAAAAACAAAACAACTTTTTTGTTCCATGTTTGACCATTCTTGTAAGTTTATTCCTGCGTGGACATTAACTGGAGATTCAAGCCACATTTCCAGTCACAAGACAGAAAACTGGACAAAACAAGTTTTCTGTGATGCTGCCCCAGGAAACTCCACTTTAGCTGTGAATGATGGCCCTGCAAATGGGAAAGCAGCTCTTTTCCCAAGGACTCTTCAGGCATCCATCTCTCCAACAAAAAAAAAAAAAAAATCCCAAACAATTTTAACAGCTGACTAGGGAGATTTTAAGTTGTCACTCATCCCATCTATTTGGCACCAAGAATATGAGGAGAATTTCCCTGTGGGCTTTTACCTAACAAACCAGAGAAGGACTCGAATAATAAGAGGAGCTACAAGAAAACCTCCAAATACAAACAAATACAGGCAAGACAAGAAATTACAGGACAGATACCATGAAACACGTTCAGCAGTACTTACATGGGACTTGCTCACCATTTCCTGATCTATGATCAAGGGTTTAAAGTTTACTTGCTGGTTAGCTCACAGACCTCAGTGAGAGTTTTACCTGAACAAAGCTGGAGCTTGGATACAGGTTTGGACATCAGGATAGAACGCCCTGGCTTCATTAAGGGTTTTTGAAGTATTGTTAACATCAGTTCTGCAATGACCACACACTGAAGTGACAGTTTATTTTATAGTCAGGATTAAACCCTGTTTGCAAATATTCCTACAGCCTGTCCACACTTGGATCTGTTCCTTCTTGGTATTATTAAGGAATTTAATTGACCTAAAGGAGCAGGGAAATGGAATTATTTTTCTTTTTAATTAGAACAAGCATTATGAGACCTCTTTGTAAGGTAAATGCCATGACATAATCTGATACCTTGTAATTTTATCTTGGATGGCAAATGCTGTTCTTTAATGCCCAAGACAAACTATGATTTTGAAGTATTATTAAAAAATACACAAAAAACCAGCCTGCAACCAAACAACTCCTAAAGAGAAATAACTTATTTCAATTCTCTAAAATCTGCCTCATTACACTGAAATCTCTCTTTGCTGTCATTTGTGGTAGTGCCTTCATAAATCTGGCTAAGCAGCAAGTGCATAAAAGAAAAAAATCAGAGAGGCAGAAATGCTGAATGGAAAGATAAGATTTGGTTGAAAAAGAACCTTTCTAAATGTGTCTTCCATGAAAGTGTCAGCCAACACAACATGGCTGAATAGATGAAATAATTCCAGCAGCAAGGGGAAACCATAAAATTCAATAAAAGCTGCTGGGAAAGTTTTGTAAGAGACAACTCTGCCCCCTGGAATTATCTGGAGTTCCAGAATACTCCTGGTACCCCCATTCTGTGGATGTTACTGCCACCAATGTGCAACCTGGCAATGGATGTGAGCCAGGTCTGAACCAAATAACTGAATCTGGGTGGGTTTTCCACTCCTGAAAAGAACTGCAGGCTCATAATAACAATGATCTGGATCCAAGACTTAGATGTGGATCTGGGGTTGCAAGGGATGCTGCTGAGAAGGTGAATTATATGTAAATTAATGTTTCTCTTCAGCAAATGGTCATATTTGAACCCACTGGTATCAAAACCTGCTTTAAGAATTAATTGTTTGAGTCAATTTGCTCCACCCTTCCAACCAGATGATGAAAACAACATCTGCCCTTCCAGCTCAGCTGATAGCCACATATTCAGCTGGATCAAATCAGGATTTTCCCAAGTTGTGATGACTTACATCAGCTCAGAGTTCTGCTCTCTTTGTGATTTACCTTCCTGGTGCCTTCTCAGCAGCATTCATCCCTTACAAAATTGATGGAAATTCTGCTTGCTACTTAAATGCATCGTCTTTATTCTCAGGCAGCAGGTGGCAACAGGTCACAGGAAATGGATCTCACTCTAATTTCACTTGCAGGGCTCTGCTTAGATTTTTGAAAATATTAAACTCCAAATTAAAAGCTCCATTAAAGAAATCTGGTACAGGCTGAAACTTCAGGTGAAAACTCATGGGGAAGACAAGTAGGTTTTCTGTGAGATTGCCCTTAATTCTAATTGCTGTGAGGTGAATTCATAGCAGGACTCATACTTCAACCACCTTCCCACCTGTCCCTTTTTTCAGGAGGCACAGTGAACCCTTAGAAGAACCCAGAATTATTTATAGGATTTAAGAAATATCACATTAGAGTGCTTATCATGAGATGTGATATGAAATGATCAATTGTTATACAAAGACATTGTGACCACCTAATGGCTTTTCATGGATTAGCCATGATCAATAAATCCATTACTTTTATTGCTTGGGACAAAGGAATTAGCTGGCAGATCCTCTTATTTATCCCATTTATGACAGCCCTCAGGACAAGTGACAGCAGCATCCCATCTGAGGTTGGAAAAGACCTCTAAGATCAAGTCCAAATCTTTTCCCAGCACTGCAAAAGCCAGCATTAAACCATGTCCCCAAGTGCCACATTTACACAGCTTTTAAATCCTTCTGGGATGGGGACTCCAGCATCTCCTGGACAGCTTGTGACAATGCTTGATCATCCTTTCAGTGAAGAAATTTTCCCCAATATCCAACCTGAACCTCCCCTGGTGCAATCTGAGGCCATTTCCTTTAATTCTGTCGCTTGATAGGAGAAGAGACTAACCCCAACTTGCCTCTAACCTCCCTCCAAGGAGTGATAAGGTCCTCCCAATCCTCCTTTTTCTCCAGGATAAACCATCCCAGCTCCCTCAACCACTCCTAATGTGCTCTAAAATGTGGGATCTACCATGGGAAGCACTCAGCCTTATGGAAGCACACACCAGACCCTGCCCTGGCAGCAAAGATTTGGCCAAAATGACAAAATCTATCTGTGGCTTTGTCCTTTTTGTAGCTGGAAGCGTGGAGAGTCTTTGTCTTTGCAAAAGAAGCAGAATAAATGGATTGCACTTAGAGGAAAGCAATGGAAAGAGCAAAAGAATGGCTTTGGAGATAAAGATCTACATGAAGAAAGATGAAGAGTCCTGCACCCTGAGAAAAGGCAAGTGCAGGGGGACACACAGGACATGCCAATAAAGATGTAAAGGGCCATTAGAAAGGGCAAAGTGATCAATTATTTTCATTACTCAACCCTGACAGAGCAGCAGCAACTTAAAGCAGCAGCAGAAGGTAAAAAAATCACTTTATAATTCAAAAGCAGCTCCTGGAGAGGAGCTCTGAAAAGGGAATTAGTTGCTGGACTCAACAAATAATGGATGGCTCCTTACACGCCAGCAGTTCTGCTGCAGGAAAATCACAGTACAGGTATGTGCTTTATTTATTCTCTCATGCTTCTCTGCTCCTCTGACCTGTATTCACAGAATTACAGAATCATGGAATGGTTTGGGCTGGAAGGGACCTTAAAAATCATCTAACTCCACCCCACTGCCATGAGCAGGGACACTTTTCAGTAGACCAGGCTGCTCACAACTCCATCCAACCTGGTTTTAAACACTTTTTAAACATTTAAAAACTGTTCCTCCCAAAAGCAAGAGTGTTGTTCCAATTTCAGGGGCACTTTCAGAGCAAATCCCTGTAACTCAATGCCCATATAACCAAGATAGGAAACCTGTAACCACAAAAGAGGGGAAACTCTGCTTGCTCTCCCCGCCACAGGCAAAAAAGAAACACCTGCTGTGATTTCTATTCTCCCCTGAAAGATGATTCCCAGTAGCCACAATATAAATAATAAAATTAGGGGAACAGGAAATCAAATGCCTCTAAACTGCCCTGAGCAGCCTGGTCTGGTGGAAAGGGTTCATAGTGGGGGTCTGGAATGAGATGAACTTTAGGATCCCTCCCAACCCAAACCATTCTGTGATGATTTTACAATCACACATGAGACAGGCAGGTGATGAGGCAGCTGTGACCAGACTGCTTCATTATTCAGCTTTAATTAAGGTAAGGTGTTGTCTGAGAGTCCAAGAAGGACTTGCAGGATCCAGGTGTTATCCCCTGGTAAGGATAGGATTTCAAATTCCTTGAACCATGAGGACAACACTCTCCTGAGGAACAGTCTCCCTCCTAGACCAGCCATGCATGGAAGAAGCACTGACTCACATTAATCCTGGAATTACAATACAGGCAGAAATTTTGACATCCAAAACTCCCTAAAAGGATATTGAGCCAAGAAAAAGGGCAAGACCCTTAGATGGGAGATTTGACACATGAATCCTGAGGATTCAGAAGGAATGATGATGATAAGGGTCACAAGGAACCCCTGACATTGGCTCTTGGGTGAGATGCCTGGAAAAAATACACTGTGCCAGGGTTTTAGTCTTGGGCCAGTCCCTTCCCACTGGTCAGAGCCTGAGAGTTCACATTTCCAATGAGCTGCTTGGCAAGGGTTCATAAAATAATGGAATGGTTTGGGTTGGAAGGGACCTTAAAGATCATTAAGTTTCAAACCCCTGCCATGGGCAGGGACACCTTCCACTAGAACAGGTTGCTCAGAGCTCTGTCCAACCTGGCCCTGGAGACTTTCAGGGATGAGACATCAACTTCCATCCGTCCATCCATCCATCCATCCATCCATCCATCCATCCATCCATCCATCCCCCAGCACTCCCTGCTGTCTGCAGTGGATTCCCTCATTCACAGCCAGCACCAAGAAAAGCCAAGCCCCTGAGACACGCTTTCCATCTCAGATAAAATAATTTTCACGGGTAGCAAAGACAAATTAAGGACAAGGCAACATTTCACTGGCTGAGGGTGCCCTGCAAGCAGCAATAAATGGGAGGAAATGTGGGAACATAGGTCTTCCAATCTTCTTCAGCACAGCCTAAAAGGAGAGATTCATTTAACCTGCACCTGTCAAGTGCAGCTAACCCTTAACAATCACAGACATCCAAAGATTTCCATTTATCATTCCCCAGGTCAAGAAATCACACATTTTCCAGTACTTATTTTTCCACTTCTGTCACTTTTCTCTCCCATCAGTTCCCTATGTTTTCCCTCCTTTGCACATCCCCTTCTCCAACCACAGATCTCACCACAAAGATTTCCAAAATCCAAGAAAAACAGTCTAAAGGACCTATTTCTCACTCCAGGCTATCCCAGAAATAAACCTCTGGAATCTATGGGAGGGAAGCTGGGGTGGGCATGTGCAACCCCAGCAGGAACAAGGCAGGAACATCCTTGATGTGCTCTGCACTAAAAAAATTATGGCTCATTCCAGGTCAGGGAGGAGCCAGGAATCCTCATGGCATTTAATCCACATTCCAAGACTCCAAAACTGAATGGCAAAGCTGCTGCAAGGTCTGGGAGGTGGGAGCCCAGCAGAAGGGTGGCAGTGGCATGAAGAATAATCAGAGTTTTTGCCTTTTTGGCAACCTCATTTACAAGAAATTTGGAGGAGGAAAACCAGGAAGAGTTCAGCTGCAGGATGAAGTGGATCACGAGGGGAAATGGGTGAACCTATTTGTGTACTCCTCAGTGTTCCCTTTGCAAGGATAAGAGCACAGGACACTTGAGGACAAATAACAAAATTGATACTGGACACTGTCATCTGAGGTACCCAATCTGCTGGGAAACAAAACAGAAAAAAGTCCTCTTACAAGAGCCGTCCAATTTCTGTCAATCCACTTAAATTAGAGAAGCAGGATGAATAGGAGATCTGGCTTTCACATCCCTTTTTCCTCCTGATTTGGAGATGAGTCAGAATTTGTGATTTATCACAGACCAAAGTCAGACACTATTGGAGAGGGACTTGAGACTATTTAACTTTTAAAATTAATTTACTATGAACAGAAAGCCTCTCCTATTTAAGAGTCTAATTTATTAATAGTAAATCTACTGCTGGTTTAACATTGCTCTGCAGTTACAGGAATCCAAGAAGCAGCGAGCTGCTCATTCCAGACTTGTGGTACACATGTCTGGACTGATTCCATCTCACCATCTCAGCTGGGCACTGCTGCAAAAGGTGAGTAAACGACCTTAGCAGTGAAAAATAAATCAAATTTTGTTCAGTTCTTCGTTTCACTGAGAAAACCACAGAACCATAAAACGGTTTGGGTTAGAGGAGGCCTTAAAGAACATCTCATTCCAACCCCCTGCCATGAGCAGGGACACCTTCCAGGTGCTCTTGAGTTGCTTTTCTTTTATCTTTCTACATTTTGAGATCTGGCAATCGGCTGCCTCTTTTAGTTTAGATTAATTAAAAGTAGGAATTTTCAAACTGCAAATGATCTGAGACTGTTTCCCTCACACGTTTTGTATGTACTAATTCAGACATCAAAACCAAAGTGTAGCATCACTTGGATGTGATACAGATAATGAAATTTCCAAAAGGGAAGGAAGAAAGACAAACCTTCTCTCATGACTCTTCCTCCAACCTCAACCTTTGTGAAAAAAGCCAACCACATAAATAGCAATTTCTCCAGCAGAACAAAGCTCTAGAGTGATTTTTTTTTCTTTTCTTTTTTTTTTAAGCTAACTCCAGTGGCATCTAAGAAGAGATTTAACAGCCTTTGACTTTTGTAACTCAGAGCTATGAAACGCTTAAAGATTTTGAGAATTAATTCCAAGTGCTTTCAGGGGTCCAAAAGAGGCAGTCAACACTTATCAAATCAGACCTGCAGGCCTACGAGGTATTAAACTTAACTTCAGCATTTCATAAGAGGAGAAAAAACCCACTTAGAAGTGATTCACCAACTCACGTAAACCACACTCAGTGCTCTGCAGTCTCTGGAGGAAAACACTCAAGCAGGTGCTCAAGTGGTTGACAAAGCTGGATTTTGGAGTCCCTGTCTACCACCAGAATTACTGGGAATCAGTACAGCTTTAAGTCTGGAACTCCAAGAATGGAGCATTAAACAAATTAAACATGGCTTGCAACAAATGCAGAGTCCCTTTGTCTTCCATGGGCTGGTCACATGCTTAAATCTTAAATCTAGGCATGTCAAAAAAGTGCTTTTCAGGATCCAGCCCATCAGCTCCAGGGGTGTTGCAGGAGCCCTGCTCTACTCATGGCCCACAGAATGAGGTCGGGGAGAGCTGGGGGATGTCAGGGAGGTGGGCAGGGACATGGGGAGAGAAAACAAACACGGGCTGGTGAGTGCAGGGAAATGGAAGAGGGAAATAAAAAAAGGAACTGAAAAGCGAAAATCAAAACAAAAAGGAAAAAAATAAAACAAGGAAAAAAAAAAAAGAAAGTGGAAGAAAGAAAGAAAGAAAGAAAGAAAGAAAGAAAGAAAAGAAGTTGAAATTAGAGGAACTAACATGGCGTTACTGGTGGCTGTGGCCGAAACTTCAGCAGAAGAAACTACTCCACACTTGGAACATTTGAGCGTCATGCCGTAAAGGGGCACTGCCATCTGACTGCAATTAAAACCAAAAGACTGAAACAAAACAAAACACTTCGCTCATGAGCACAAACGTCGAAAGGAAAGGGAAAGAGAAGCCGAAAAGAAAGGAAGGAGAGAAGGGAGCCAACCAACCATACCCAGTTTGGGAAGAGAAATGAAAGACAGGCAGGAATTAAAACTCTCTCATCTGTACCACTCCAGATGCGGGGAACGGGGGGAAATGGACAACTCAGATTCGTTGGTGCTGCTGGAGAGGGTGGAACTGTGTTGGTGAAAGTCTTGCCAGATTCAGGGTGTCTCTCTGGCACCCAGGGAAGGAGAAACCAATACTGCTCTCCCAGTCTCTACCTCCTTCTTTTCATTTGTTTTTTTTTTTTTTTTTGAGAAATTACTCTTTTCCCTCCTGGCCTTTTTGCTCCAAAACAAAAAAGGTGGCAGGGTTGTGCAGTAGAAGGCAAGAAGTAGGGCTGTGGGGGCTGTGCCTGCTTATCTGCTGTCCTAAAAGCAATGCAAGGGATAAGTCACTTATTTTCTCTGACTGGGAGCTGGTGAGACCAGGACAGAGGCCACTCTTTGGTTTTTGGTCAGAGGCCACGTTTTGGTTTTTGGGTTCCCTCCCTGATGCAGGATGGGACTCTTTTACGTCCTGAAGTTAATCCTGAGCTTGGGTGTTTCCTTACTCCTTAACCTGCCCTGAGAGGAACCCAACTGGCTGATTGCTTCCTTCTCCCACATCCTGTTCAGGAGCCAAAAACATCTTTGGGATGAACCCTGAGGATTATCCCCACCTGCTGTCCCACTTTTTTTTTTTTCCTGGATGGGACCAACCACAGAAACAGCCCACTGGGGGCTGCTGGTGTGAGGGGATCTGCTAAAGCACATCCTTGGGATTTTAGCAGCTGATGTGTGGGAACCAACCCCCATCCAGCTCCTCTTCAGGAGCCCAGAAGCCACATTAACTTGGCACTGGCCCTGTTCCTTCCCAGAATTTACTGGTTGTGTGCTCTCCCTGGTCTGCACAGATCCACAGCCACGTCAGATATGGCTTGGAAAACAGGAAGGAGTCTGCAAAACATCCCCTAGACCTTCCTGCTGTGCCTGGCATCAGAAAAGACGCGAAATCACTGCCAGAGGACGGCACAGGGTCTGTCATCCCTGGCTGTGTGGTGGGGATGCTGCTGAGGGAAATTTGCCCCAACCAGGAGGGGTTTTACAGCCCTGCCCTGCCTAGGAGAGAGATCAGGGGGCTCCACAGAGCATTTCTTAGCTTTGGTGGCTCTCTGTTCAGTCTCACTGCAAAAAGACATCCTGATGAGCACCAACACAGCAGCAGCAGTGGGCCCAGTGGCCCCCTTTCAAGTGGCTATTGATTGGTCTTTTCATTAATTGCAGTGACATAAATCATCATTCCCATCCAGAATAATGACTAAGGCATCCCACAGAAGCTTTCAGACACAGAGGAACTTAGCTCCTGTGTCCACAGATAAGTATCTTCCAGGAAGGATGGAGTAAATCCTGTGAGGACAATGTCTGAACCAAAGATAAAGTGGGTCTGGAGAGGCATTAGGTGCACGACCCTTAAAAAATAAAAAAAAAATACGACAGCTTATCCCCAAATCTATAAGCCACAAAGAACAGATAAGCAGAGAGACAGAGAGAGGCAGAGATAGGCAGCAAAAAGAAAAAAAGTAGATTGACTTGAGGAATTTGATGGGAAACTGTACCAGAAAAAACATGAATGACACTGAATCACAGAGAACTGGCCAAAAGACCACTGTAAACACACAACTGTAGCTGCTGTTGGGTGTGTTTATGCAGAAAGTTGCAAGCAGTGGGCACTGATGTGGGTACATTTATCTCCTAATTCCTTCTGGCTGGGGGCATGAGGTTGTTAATATATTGAATTTCCGTAGCAGGTTTAGATTGGCGCCTGTGCATATGAAAGGGAAGCTAATTAGATAATCACAGTGAATAATGCCTTCATTTAATTTAGCTTTTTCTGCTTCCTAAACATCCACAAACAGCTCATGGGCTCATCTGGTGTGTTCACTGGAGCCTGGACTTTGCTACCTTTTTATTGAGCAGTGCTTTCCACCATCCACAGCCTGAAGAGCAGGAGCACTGCTTCCAACAGGAACCATTCCCAGAGGAAGGGCAATCCCAATCCCTTCCTGTCTCAGTGGAGTTATCACCTTTCCCCTCTGTGTTCTGACAACCCAGCTCTGTTCCACCCCATCGGGACACCTGCACAGAGATGATTTCACACAAGGTTTTGGGGCAAACTCATCTTGGGTGGTTTCTGTGATCAACAGAGGTAAAAGAAGAGGTCCCCTAAGGGGGGACAAGGCTCCTGTCTCTCCTCAGGAGTGGCAGAGGAAGCCCAGAGAGATTAAACCCAGCTAAAATTAGCCCTGGTGAATATCCCTGATGGTCTCAATCCTCCTCTCTGCCTGTGTGAGCACACAAATGTGGAATAAATGCTGGCTGAATACATTTGAAATTCATTTTAAAGGCTCCTGACATTAAAACATTCGTTTTTTTGGTAGTAATCCCTTCAAGAGAGCTCAAACACTGGTGGTGGAGTTGGCCACCAGTAGAGTCTGTTTCCTGGGACGGTTCTCTCCATTCCCAGACAGGTTTTGGCTTTTCTCCATCTCTCCAGGTATTCACACCCCCTTCCCTACAGCCTGGTTTTGTGATCCACCTATAAAATCACTGCCACTAGAAAATCTGCATTTTCTGACAGATGTGACAACAATAACCACAGCTATTTCCACTGCTAAGTACAGGGCAGAATTCTTGTGTCTCAGGTATTATTTCATGAGAACTGTTGGCGCTGATGAATTTGTGACAACCAATCTGTGGAGTGTGTGCTGGGCTCCTCTTAACATCCAACAGCTCTTTCTTTTTTTCCTATTTTGGGGGGATTTTTTTTTCCCCCCACTCTTTTTAAAAATTGTTTTTGCAACACTGAACCATACTTCTTGCCTCTGCTAAAGGAAACACAACGTTTCTTTAGACCATCTCCTCAGGTCCAAACATCTCCAAGGCCGTTACTCAATTCTGATTTTCTTCAGATCTACCTTCCAACACGGTTCCCAAGCCCAGGCCAGAAGCAGAGAACTAAAGGGAAAGGGGCACCAGGGCTCTCAAAAGTGCTCCCACACTCTCAGCAGGGGCACTTGGGAAGGGAGAACAAAACCATTGAGCACAGATAAGGCTTAAAAGTGCTGCACACACACACACGGACATGAAAGAAGGGGGGAAAAAAGAGAAAAGAAAGAAAAAAAAAACAAAGAACATCAGAAAAACGACTTTTTTGGTTTTGTTTTTGTTTGTTCGTTTGTTTTGTTGCCTCGCAGGTTTTGTTTTTAAAGCCCAACTCTGAGTGTGATCAATAACCAGCTGCTGTGTATTAAATAAGGTCACTCCGTGTGCAGTTTGGATTAGAGAGGGAGGGACTGAGAGGCAGCAACTTGCTGCTTTGCTAATCCAATAAACCACTTATTGCAGTGCTGACTTTCAAGTGCAATTACCCTGCTCCAGACCCTGCCTTGCAGCCTGGGTGTTTTTTTTTTTTTTTTTGAGTTCTCTCTTTGTCAAGAAGGCATCATCCAGAATGAAGCACTTGCTTGTTAGCAGCTGCTCCAAGCAATGCACCAAGGTCACTTCTCCACTTATTTTTCAACCCGGCAGCAGCTGGTATCTCTGATCACCCAAATCTCCTCTTGTTTTATGGCCATGGCACTGCTCAGGCACCAAAATTTCCCTTTGCTGCAGCCAGGGACCCCAAGGCTTGGTTGTGTCAAAACTGCTGATAAACCATGAGCCTAAACAGGTCCCTGTGTTTCTCACAAAATTGTTAAGGTTGGAAAAGACCTCCAAGATCGAGTCCAACCTTTGACCAAACCCCTCCATGGCCACTAAACTCTATCACAAAGTTCCAGGTCCACTTGTTTCTGGAGCATTTCCAGGGATGGTGACTCCACCATTTCCCCAGGCAGCCTGTTCCAAAGCCTGGTCATCCTTTCAGGGATGAAATTTTTCCACATATCCAACCTGGACCTCCCATGGTGCAGCTTGAGGCCATTTCCCCTTGTCCTGTCACTTGTTACCTGGGAGTAGATTCTGGCTCCCACCTCACCACACCACTCCCTATTTCAGGGAGCTGTAGGGAGTGATGAGGTCTCACCTGAGCCTCCTTTTCTCCAGGCTGAGCCTCTCCAGCTGCCTCAGCTGCTCCTGGTGCTCCAGACTCTTCCCTAGTTCTGTTCCCTTCTCTGGACACTTTCCAGCCCCTCAAGGTCTTTCCTGGAGTGAGGGGCCTAAAACTGAACACAGGATTTGAGGTGCTGGATACGAACTTGCCTTTACCATGGGTTTTGCCTCCACCACTCAATTAAAAATCCCTTTTACCCCAACTACTCAATAGAGCAGTGTCAGGAATATTGAACCTTATCCATATTATCCACCCCTGCCCTCTGAGACTCAGTGGAGCTCCTTTCTCCCTCCACTTGGACAGGCAGGATATATCCATGCACCCAGCGCTTTCTCCAGCAGCCTCCAAAGGTTTCAAACTCTGCCTCCACGCAGAGGAACCAGAACAGCTTTTGCTCTCCTCATTCCTTTGTGAACAACTTCTTCCTTCCAGAACACAGCTGTTACCCACAGTGACAAATCAAATTCCTGCAGTGGACAATTGGGAGCACAGATCCCTGACTTGCGGAGCAGAGCTTCTCTGACTGCACCAAGAAGCCAAAAAGGGCAGGGGAAAGGAACACGCATCTGACCTGGTCATCTGAGGAGACTCAGAGTGTCAGCCTGCCATTTCTGTCCCTTGCTCAGGGATAAAATCTGAGCAAACTGCAGGTTTGCTCCTGGAAATGGAGAGGAGAAGGGCTCTCATCCTGCTGGGGGTGCTGGCAGTGGCAAAATAGCCACTGCCAAAATTTTGGGAGTAACCCAAGAGAGAGCCCTGCCCAGGAGCTGCTGCCCTGGGCAAAGCCGTGGGAGACACCAGGGTGGGGAGAAATGTGGAGTCAACTCTTGGATTTATACTCCAAAGGAAAACAGGTAACACAAACCCTCTGGATTCAGGAATGGAGGCGGTGGAGAAGATAAAGAACCTCAGGTGGCAGCAGAATTTTTCTCCCAGCAGAGGTTCTTAACTCACCTCTCCTAGTGCATCCATCTGCTGCTCTGCTCCCTGCCAGACCTCCAGAACCCATTCCCTTCCATCACACACCTCTGCTGTCCCTGAGACACCTGCCAGCCCCCAGACACGGCCCCTGTGTCCCCCAGCTCTTGCCACGTGCCACACTCAGCAGTGCTGAGTCTCTCTCTGCTGTCTCCAGGAGTTAGTGACAAGAGCCACTTTGCTCTCCCTCATTTCTGGGAGGATGTGCCAGCCTTGGCTGAAGCCATTTTAACAAAGAGATGAACTTTTATCCTTCCTCCACAGCAACACAGGGCTGCTTCTTGGATTTTTTTGTCCTGCTGCACTAAATGACAGTGCAAAGACATTAAATCAAGTGTGTTTTTTTTCATTTTGTTCAAATCTGGTTTTGCTTTTTTTTCGTTTTCATTCCCAGTCTCCCTTTTCGCCCCTTGCCTGGTTATTGATCACAACCTTGGGTATTTTTGGTTTTTATTTTCACTCTTTACTTAGATGTATTGATAAGGCATACCCTGCCCGTTCCTTCAGTTTCTTATCTGTTATTCCATCTTTGGATACAAGTTTGTTAAAAACCAGAATGCCAATAACCATGTTCACCTGTCAAAAGAGAAACAACACACAAGTTTTGTTCTCAAGTGGGTCAGGTCAAGCTCAGTAACACAGAAGGGTTTCTCCCAAAGCCAGGTCACACCACTGCAGGCCCCCACCCCTTGTGTCCCCTGTCCCACCTCCCCAGGCCGTGCATCAGTGAGTTCAGGACAGCAGAATGCAGCTGGCAGCAGACCAGGGAGGCTGGAGAATCATTAAAATTGGAAAAGACCCCCAAGGTCATCAAGTCCAACCCTCAACCAGGTCTCCATGAAGCAGGAGAGACTGGGAATTTCTCAGATTGCTGCAGGGCTGCTTGAACCCCAACACTGCCTGAGGTCCAGCAAGGCAAACTCCAGGCACAAGAACAATTTTTTGGACTAATCCAAATAGAGAGTGTCCAGTACAGAGAAGAGCAGTGGGTTGACGTTGGCTGCTTCCCAAAGCACCTTCGGGAGTCAGAAGCAGCATTAAGAGATGCAGACAACGTGTCACAGATCTTTCCTGGAGAAACACCACTGCTGCTCTCAAAATAAGAGGTGGAGGGGTGCTGGAGCAAGTAGAAACATCATCTGCTCTGGTGGGGTGTCTTGGGAGATACTGCAGAAGGCACAGCACTGAGAATTCCCCAAAAAATCAATGGGTGATACAATTCTGTGCAGTCCATTTTCCTCAGGATGAGAGTAGGGATGTCTGTGTCCATCAGAAACAAAAATCCACAGTGAAACACAGGCTGGACAGAGCTGAGATCCTGCAGAGTGACCCCAAACTCCTCCCTGTGCCTTTCCACCTGCATCGACTGCTGCCAGCTGCATCTGCTGTACGAACCCCATCCCCAACACGTTAGTGACACGCCAGCCCCACCCCTGCGTGGAGGAGGTCATGATGGTGGAAAAAGGAGACATTCTCCTGGCTTTGCTGTCAGTGGAACAGCTGCTGGTGGCAGAAACATGTGGTCAATGCTGTTTTGCATGTGGGGCTTGCAGGGAAATGCTTTTTAGGCCAAATTCAGAGATAAATTCATGTGGCTTTATGTGTTCGTGATTTTAAGAGATCCAAAGAGTCACCTGACCCAAAGGAAGGGACCAAGCCTCTGCCTAATTGCCTAAATCACCCCCAAAACAATGATCAATCTTTCTGCTGGTTTCACCAGCTCACTGATGTGGAGCCCACAGCTAGGAGTTCACAGAAAATCGCATAATTGCAGTTATTTTTGTGTGCATCAGCTGCTGGGTCAGTGGACAGCTGAGACCATTTCTAGAGTTCACCATGGTATTAATTCAGAGAAACAACACTGGCAAGTCAGGCACAGTGACACAGCCAAGGATCAGCAGGAAATCAAAGCCTGGTTATGAGCCTGGAAAGAGAGGGAGCGCTTTGAAATCACTGATCCTTCACTGTGGAGGATCCAGAAAAGTTTTTCCTTGAGGTGCAGCTGGGCAGGAGGAAAGGTGGGGTTGAAGTGTGGCTGGATCTATCCTAGGGCTGGCCAAAGTGTGCATCCTCACTCCTAAGGAGCAGGGGAGACAACAAAGAGCAGTTCTACACTGGTTTTAATCAATCAATCAATTAATCCAGTACATTGATCACCACAATCAACACCCTGCTCTGATCCTGGCTCCACTTCTTTCCTACATCAGGGATACCACATGGATATTCTTCCAATAACATGCAGAGTAGCTTTACTTCCTTATCTTTGAGATAACTTCCAGAAGCAAAGCCTCAAGTCTGAAATTCATGGAGATGACCATGACCTGACCATTGCTGACCCTGTCCTCACTTTGTTCCATGAGCCTCCCCCTGCCTTCGGCCTGCACAAAACCCACCAGGCTGCTCCACATCAGCTGGGTGAGCAAAACTGCTTCCAACAGCTCTGTGTTTTAAAGCAGATCAGGATTTTTAAGAATAAAGGTCAGACCTTTATCCTTCAAAGCTGCAGCTGTTCAGTGTCAGTGGCCTGACTGTGAGTTATGAACATTGCTGAAGCTGCAGGCCAACCACCTTCAGAGTATTATCAACTTTTTGAGCCCATCTTTTTGCAGGTTCCCATTTATAAAAAGGCTTTCCATCCTTCTCCTTCTTCTTCCCCAAGCTCTTTGGTGGCTCTGCCAGGGCAATATTCATTTGTCACTTTGGCCAGGAATGAGTCAGGGAGTCTAAACGAGGCGTGGGGCCCCTCTCTTGGTGCTGATCAGGGCCAGACACCCCCAGAGATGATTCACCACCAAATATCACCTGCAGGAACCACCATTTGCATGTGCTGACGCCTCTGTGAGGACATCTCATTTCCTCTGCTTGATGGTGAGGCAAATCTGAGCTGCCAAATGGAAGCAGGCTCCTGTGTTTTCCTCACACTTTAAAAGAGGAAAAAGGGAAAGATCACCTCCCTCGTTGCTGGCACAACAAAAGCAAGGTGCTTTGAGGCAGCAGAGTGACTCTGGGCGCTACCAAAGCTTCCTCCCTCGGAATCACTGTGTCACAACCCCACATGAAAGACCTCAGCTCATGCCAGTTTTGATTTCTTGCAGAGGAGGGGCCACTGCTGGCTCTCCTCTTTGTCACCCTGATGGAAACGATGGCTCCGAGGTGGTTTGATGTGCAGTGACAGCGCTGAGAACAGAGGCAGCCCGAGCTTTTGTGGAGTTATTCTCCTGTAAGCTCCCGCTGCTGCGGGGCATTTCATCCCCCAGGCACTGCACGGAACAAAAGCCTGAGCTGAAAAAGGAATTGGGAGTGTCAACAGCCCCATTCCTGCGGGGCTCTCCAGAGCCTCAGAGGGCATAAAGCTCCTCCACTGGATAAAACAGTGGTGGGAGAGAAACTGCAGAAAGGTGTGGGGGTTCAAACGTGGCTTTAAACCCATCAGGAATTGCTGCAGGAGGGATTTCCTGGAGGTGCAGCAGTTCTCAGATTCTTTCAGCCCTGAGGTTTGTCATGAGCAGTGAGGCCTGAGGAGCAGGGAAGGAATGTCACCTTGAGTGACACCTTAAATTCAAATTATAACTGGCCAAGGTTGGTGTTGGGGCTGTGCTGGACAGAAGAATGGACTCCCCATGCAGGAGCTGGAGTTTAGAAATGCCCACTTTAACCCTGCCATCTCTTTGAATTCAAAGCAAACGTGACATTTTTAGGGTCAGAAGGGATCCCCACAGCGTTGATTTGAAGATTTTTAACTTCAATTTCAAACAAGGAAATCTGCACACGTGCACTGGCTTGGGATGGACCAGGAATAAAAGCTGGCTGTGAGGGCACAACCTGGTGTGAAAACCACCAGGAACAGCATTTTCTGAAGGAGACAATGTCAGAGTTTTCCACCATCAACCTGCACTTCCATCCAGACACAGCAAAACCAAGGTAAAGCATTAATCAGATGTTGGGGGGCTCCAGTGAGGACAGAGGGGGAAGGCTGAGATCTGAGACACATTACATTTCAGAATCAACCCCATCCCAAATTATTGGCTTCATTATTCCTGAAGGAGGAAGCTCTTTGAAACGCAAGTGGAAATAAAGAGGGGCATTCTTGGGTTGAAAGAACAAGGAAATTGCTATAAGATGTGGAGGAGAAAAAAAGAAATCTTTCAGACAAGCTTAAATACCAAAACGACAGCAGCCGCCGGTCCCACGAAGGCATAGAGGAGTCCTCCCTCTAATGACAGCCAGCAGCTGGAAAATGAAGAGAGAAGAGAAAGTGACCCAGTGGCAAATGTCCCCAACAGGCACATGTTGGCTTCTTCCCTCTGCCTGCCAGAGTTCAGCCTGGGAGGTGACGCCCCATGGCAAAAAATAAAAAAAAGAAAAATAAAAATTCTCAGACTTTAAATCAAACAAGTTTTGCTTCCCATCTCTCCTGAACTTGCATAAAGGCTCCTCTGCCTCGGGACCTGCCCGCAGGAAGACATTTGGCAGGGGAATTCATGCAAAATTAAGGAGAGTGCTCTGTTTCAGACCAGGTCCTGGAAGCAGCTGCAGCATTTGGCTGGCAAGATGATGCTGCTCTTGTCCTACTTACATGGGAGAAGGAGTGGAAAGAGTGGAAATTTTCCTCTGCTCATTTGCTGATCCCTGTATCTTCCAGGGGTGCAGGACATTCCTTCCCTCCCTTTGAGATTGCCTCCATGGGGAAATTCAACAACACAGCAGCAAGGTAGGAATTACAGCATTCCCTGAGTGGAATTTCTTATGGGATAAGCTGAATGTGAGGCGTGTGGTGCCTCTTCTCCCTCACACCACATAACCTGAGAAGGACATCTCCCTTCTGCACTGACCAGATGCGGAATCTGGGTTCCAGAACTGCCTGGTGCCTTCCCAAACTCAGGGAGCTCTCATTTGAGACCTCTTGGATGAGGCCCTGGAAGTGTCCAAGGACAGGCTAGATGGGGCTTGGAGCAACCTGGGATAGTGGAAAGTGACCCTGCCAGGGCAGGGGGTTGGAATGAGATGACCTTGAAGGTTTCCTCCAACCCGAATCATTCTCTGAGTTTCTGTTTTTCATGCTTGACTGTGAAGTCAGGAAGGAAAAGCTTTTCCCCCTTTCACTTGTAAAATCTCCGTCCTTGGAGACATTCAAAAGCCACCTGGGCACAGCCCTGGGTCACCTCCAGGTGACCCTGCTCGAGCAGGTGCTTGGACAAAAAAGGCCCCTCAGGCTCTGTGACAGCCATGAACATCCACAGCAGCACCAGCACTGGAACTGAAATTTTCCTTTTTTTTTTTTTTTTTTGGTGGGGAATCCAGCAATTCAGGGCATGGACACACAAATTAAGTGCTCCAGGATAGGAGAGGATGGGAATTTAGAGTGTGTCAGCAGCCCCTGGGAAAGTTTGCACGCTTTAACAGGGCAGAACCCTGGAGAAAATGTGGGATGGAGTAATCCTGTTTCAGCAGGAAACGAGCGTGCACTCAGCACAGGAGAAGAGCAGGAAACCACAATGGAGAGGGGAACTTTCTCCAAGCTCTTAACTCAGCTCACCCTGCAGGAATTCACTTGCCCTGCCCTCAGCAAGATGCTTTCATCCTGCATCGGGAGCAAACTGATGCTCCCAGGGGGAAAAAAAAAAATCTTCCTGGAAACATTTCAGCATATTTTTTTTTAATTAAACCTCAGTTGCAAAAAAAATGTTAATTTTTTTTCACCCCAAAACAAGGACCATTTCTGAAAAGGCAGCCCAAAAAGTGGAAGTGTTTCAAACTGAGAATTAAAAGTAGGATATTCTGGTTTTCTCCAAGGTCTGAATCTTGTTTATGTCTAAATTAAACCTGTAATGTGCTAATTTAATCAATTCTGATTCCTTCCTGATAGCAAGTTGCTCTGTCACAAGCTGTCTGAGCAACTGTAATAATAAAATGAATAATCAGCTGAGGAGGGAGGGAGTAAAAATGAAGCTCTGGAGCTCTGTAATGACTGGAGGTCTCCCAAAATCCAAGAGGAGGGCTCCCAAATCCCAGTCCTTGTCCAAACCTTTTCATCCAACGCTCTATCCTGATTTTTGAGATTTTTTTCCTCAGTGTCTCTTCCAGCTGGTGGCTCAGATGAAGAAATCTGACAGTCGTGCACTGCAATTAGTGATGAGGACTTGGTGCACAGAGGGTTCTCATCCCTGCGGGGTCCCTGGCAGCCCCTGCTCCCCCAGGAGCACCAGGAATTGTCAAGGTGAGCTCACACATCACCAAGCACCAGCCCTGATCCCTCCTGGCTGCCTGACCTCCCTGCCACAGCACTTCTTCAAAGCATTTCTGAGGCTGTCAGAGGCGCTGGCTGCCAGCAAGGGAGAGGAAAGGGTGAAGGGATATCTGAGAGACAGAACTGACAGCAAACCCCAGCCTGATGGAGATGCTTTTAGCCTCGTGCCTATGAGGCACAGAAATATTTGCATTTTGCTAAGAGGTTCCCTTGTACTTTCCAAGGGATCTCTTCAGTGATTTTTGAAATAAAATTATCACTGGAAGGGAGGAAGTGAATGGTTTAACAATTCCTTAGCAGTGTTTCCTTGACTGACAGCAGCTCTTGTGTTCAGCACAAAAAAAAAAACAAAACCTTTTTTTGCAAACCATCTGATCTTTTTGTGACTCTGCCATGGCACAGATGGGAGGTGGTGGCTTTTGTCCTGGTCCTGGGAAGGGCTGGCTTCCACTGAGCCCTTTTTCACACTGTCCAGGCACAGCTCTCACTTCGACCCTGTGTAAGATGAGCCAGCACCAACAGAACATTTTGTAAAACTGAGGTTACAGTCGGGAATCAGGGCTGGCCCACCAGTGCTTATCCAGAGCTTAACCCAAGAGCTGCTGAGATACCTGTGGGTCACAAAAGCCCCGATGCAGTGACACTCCAGGACCCTGAGAAATCTGCTGTGTGCAGGCTGTGCTCTCAGAAAACTTCTGATGAGCTCTCTGGTGGGGAAGGATGCGAGCTCCCAGCACCAGTGGCACAACCTCAATTATTCACTTCAAGCTTTAGGAGGTTGTTTGTGAAGCTTTAGAGGTCCAGAGGCAATCCCTGGAGCACCAGCTAAAAGCAGAGTTATTATTCAGGCACTCAGCCTAATCTAAGGAGGTGATCAGTGCCAGGTCCTTTAGACCTCTGGTACCCCTCAGACTTTGAGACTGGAAGTGCAGCCTCTACCCTGCCCCAGCATGCTCCAAACAACAGCAAAATGTCCTTTCAAATGCAGTTCAGACAAGAGAAAGGAAAAATCCCCTTGTTGGAGTATCCTGAGTAATAAAGGCTGAGTGAATGGCTGCTGGGAATCACCACTCACAGAACAACAGACACACCCCAAATCCTGCAGCACATATTCAATTTTTAATCTGAACCTCTCTCTCCCTCCTTAACTCGTGACTCAGTGCAGTCTGGCCAGCTAAATGGTAAATATTAAACATACTACAAGCTCCCTAAACTTACCACAGGCTCTGATCTCTCTGCATTAAGAGCTTGGAGACACAGCCAAGGCTTTGATGGGACAATTCTTGGTGGGACAGACCCCTGTCCTGCTGCTCAGATGTGTTTTCATTGTTAGAAAAAAGCTTCATCCCATGTACAATAAAAAAAAAAGAAAGGACCAAACTGGGTGAAATCCCTGCTGAGGACTCCTGATGGAGTTTGTTCCAGTGTGGCTGGGCCACCTTTGGCACATCCTGAAGATCCAGCCTCAAGACACATCACACATTTCACACCCTGCCCCTTCCACCAGCTTTGCTCTGAGAGTCTTTAACACCAAGATTAATTCTGCAAGGCCCTCAACACTTGCAGCTGTCCCCAAAATGCCCTCATGACCATGTCCTGCAGTTGGATGTCAGGGTTTTTTTAACCACTGTGAGTGGGATGAGAAAAAAACCCTGCTGTTGAGTGTTAAATTCTATGCTCACCTAAATATCAGAGCCCTGCTTTGACTTCATGTCCACCCCCACCACAGGAGCTCATGCACTGCTCTCGGGATCAAAAACTGTAGGATTGAAGATGCTTTAAAAGGCTCTGTGTGGTTTTTAAAAGTCCCTTGTGGTTTATCTTATCAGCTCTTGTCCCCTCCTTCCAGGGAGGAATGTGCTGTGATTAAAGCTTTTCCTTCCTTCTGCAAGATGGAAATATTGGGCCTTGAAAATCTGCAGTGCCCACCTGAAATGGCCCATGAGTGTCCAGTGGAGACAAAACCGGGCTGAAAGGACAAGATCATCTCATTCCAACCCCCTGCCATGGGCAGGGACATCTTCCACTGCCCCAGGCTGCTCCAAGCCCTCTCCAACTTGGCCTTGGACACTTCCAGGGATGGGGCAGCCACACTGGGCACCCACTTCTCTGGGCAGCCTGTGCCAGGGGCCTCCCCACTCTCACAGGGAAGAATTTTTTCCTAATATCCGAGCTAAACTTCAAGTTTTGGAGTTCAGCTCTGGAATTGCTGCTGTGCAGTGCTGACTTTGCTCTGGAGAAGAGGTAAAACCAAGGGCCTCCCCACACAGAGCTTTTAAGCCTTTTTGAGCAGGAAAAGAGGCCTAAGTGTGAATGCACTCCAGTCTGTCGGGGCACCCTGCCCAGCTGGGCCCACAGCAATATTGGTTCCACGTTTTAAAAGGCACAGAAGTGTAAATGTAAATCTCTCATTACAGAGATGCTCCATTTTATTCAGCATCAGGGCTCGTGAACCCACCACTCAATGCAAGTGAGCTCTGTTCAACTCTGGCTCTTGGGAAAGCCAATTCCAGCAGGAATTCAGAGAACCATGGAATGGTTTGTGTTGGAAGAGACCTCAAAGATCATCTGGTCCAATCCTCCCAACATGGGCAGGGACAACTTCCACTATCCCAGGTTGCTCCAAGCCCTCTCCAAGCTGGCTTTGGACACTTCCAGGGATGGAGCAGCCACAGCTTCTCTGGGCAACCTGTGCCAGGGCCTCCCCACCCTCACAGGGAAGAATTTTTTCCTAATATCCAACCTAAATCTATCCTCCTTCGGCTCAAAGCCATTTTCCCTTGTTCTGTCACTACATGCCCTTGGAAAAAGCCCCACTCCAGCCCCCATGTCTTTTAGGTACTGGAAGGTACCAAAACTACAACAGGATGGCAGCGCTGGGGATGTCTGATGGGATCTTTGAGCTTGAGAGGAACTGCTATTCTTCTCATGACTTTGGTGGGATTCACCAGCTTCACCCCACACTGGGAAATGTGGAAAGGAGGCAAAAGGAGGGACCACAGAACCATGGAATATCCCAGAAAAGGCACACAAGGATCACTCAAACCGAACTCATCAAAATTGACTTGCTGGTCTGTGAAGGCCCCACCAAAAGCAGATGTTTCTGGTGAAAAACATCCTGATAGCAGTGCTGAGAGCACAGGATCCCCTTCCATCCCCTGTCTGGATATCCAGCCCTTGGATGCAAGGAGTAACAGAGCCTTTAGGGCTGAAAGGAGCCAGAGCATTGGCAGCCAAAGGAGGAGAGCTGGAGTGACCAGGCAACCCCTGGGAACGCTGGAGAGTCAGCCCAGCCTCTTGGCCACCTCACCCTGTGCCAGCTGGAGAGCAAAGCAGGAGCCCAGCAGGTTTTGTCACATGCTGACACCCTCCTGGCTGCAGTCTGTGGGGTGGGAGATGCTGGCACAGTGGTCCAGGGCAGAAAACAGGGAGAGCTTTCCTGCACGTTCCTCCCCTCACCACCCAGGCACTTTTGTGCGGTCAACGTTGCCCAAAAATCTCTTTAACATTTTTGACAGAGCCACAAAGCTTGTTGAACCAATTCCCACCAGCCCATAAACAAAAAAAGAGAAGCAGAAATATCCAGGACCTCCCTCCCATCTCTCTGAGGCTTGTTCATTATGAATTATCCTCATGGATGTGCCTGGAGCAAAGTGCCAGAAGGCTGACCCACGGAAAATCCAAAGGGAATTTATTTGGGATCTTGGTGATGTTTCTGCAACCCAGGCTGTGTTTTGTCCTCTCCTGAGTCAGACAACAACCACTGGGTCCCTCTCCACCAGGACACACTGAAGGTGGGACAGCCAATGCATCCTGATGCCAGCACAGACTTCAGGAATTCTGTCTGTGGATTTGCACTTGAGAAATCCACAATCCTGAGCCCTCCGCCATACAAGAATTCAGGTTGCAAAGCAAACAGAAAACGCTGCTGTGCTGCTTTAATTCTCCCCTGCAATTAAAATGCAAACCCTGGACCATTTGGCCGTGGGTGTGCAGGATGTAGTGGGAATTGAGGGAGAGCAGGAGGTTCCACATGACATTTCCTCAGTGGGATGAGCGGGGCTGCATCTGCTGCCGGCCACATCAACAGCTCCAGTCCCAAACATTGCCCATGTGGGCTGCAAACCCCTGCCCAGGAAGGCTCTGGAAAATTATGGGAGGCAGTAGGGAAGAGCATGACTTATTGCTACATAAAACATCATCCCTGAACTGTCACTGTGTGTGAAATTTCTAAGGTTTTTCACAACAGAGGGAAAAAATATTTTCTCTTTTTTCCTTTTTCATTTAAAGTCGTACCAACGCTCAGCTCTGAGTGATGCATTTTTTACCTCTCCCATTATTTCTTCTCTGTTTTCCTTCCCTCATTATGAGCATATAAAAGCTTCCTAAAGACAAAATCTGTGGAATTTGGAAAAGAGTCAAACACAGGCTGCTGTCAAAACCTTGGTTTGCACAAGTCAGGCTCATTCTGATGCCTAAAACTGAGCTGAACAATTTTGAAAATTTGGAGTCAATCAAGCACAAAAACAGATTAAAAAAATAAAAGGTGGTTAGCTGGTTTTAATTTTTAAACATCCTAAACTTTAAATATTCCACATTCATCCCCTTAAAAATACATTAAAAAGCTCTAAGTAAAAGGTATTTCGATCAAAGTGATGTCACAAATACAGCATAATAATTCGTCCCTATGAACTTGTTTTTAAAGGAACACACAATCCAGCTTGTTCAGATGATGGATTGAGGAGGCAAGGGTGCAGGAATTGTCCTGCACATGGAAATTTAGCTCCCAGCCTGCCTCCTGAAGTGACTGGGTTTTGACAAAAAGG
This sequence comes from Agelaius tricolor, assembly GCF_023055355.1. Lineage (NCBI taxonomy): Eukaryota > Metazoa > Chordata > Aves > Passeriformes > Icteridae > Agelaius > Agelaius tricolor. The sequence goes on along the minus strand of NW_027269262.1, from coordinate 94,011,890 downwards.
ATGGAGAATAAAACAAGGAGAAAAAAGAAATCCTTTACTCACTAGTTCACGGTGCCGTATCCCTTGGCTTTAGTAAATCCCACAGAAATGGCAACGACCAAGGCAGGGAGCCCTATGGAAATGAAACAGGAGGAAATTGGTCATTTCATCACATGTGCAGCCCTTCTCCCACTCAATATTCCCCATTTTTCCCAGAGTTATTCCAGCACCATCCATTTCAGCCTGGCTCTGGGGCAGAGACTGAGCTCAGGACCCTCAGAACTAAAAGCAAGAACTTTAATTACCTCTGTTATTTAAATAAATACCATGAGCTGCTATCAGCTCCTGCCCTGCTGTGATCTCAACAGTTGTGGGGGGTCTTTTAGTAGATTCAGATGCATAAAATTGATTTAATTTATACTTAGGTTCTTCATGGTGTCTCTGAAGTTGGAATACTCAGCCACAACCCAACTCCAAGAACCCCAAGATTAAGAGCTTTGTTTGCACACAGTGTAGGATGAACAACCCAGGTTCAAATGAGACGGAAAAGGAAACTAAAACGGAGTTTCCCTATCCCACACAGGTCCCCCAAGATCTGTAATGGAGCAGATTCCTCTGAACAACAATGAAAAAGGGTTTCAGGTCTCTTGCAGGATCTATGAAGGTTCAAAGTTCAGCTCTCCCCTTTCCCTAAAGAAATGTCTGGAGATCAGCTCATAACATCAGGTTCTTCAGCTCTGGAGGTCTCCAAGTGGCTTTTTATAGCCCTCCTCTTTGTGGCAGGAGGAATTAAGCTGTCTCAACACTAAAGATGGGAAAATCCCATTAGGAATCAGCAGGATCAGTGGCCAGCTGGGATTAGTGCCCCTTGACAAGGCCCTAATTCGTGAGCTGCAGAGGTCATGGCAGGTGACTGCAGGAGATCCAAGGAATGTCCAGGCACAGCTCCCAGACAACACTGCTGTGGGAAGGGGGTCCCTCAGCAACACAAATCATCCCAAGGCTGATTTACAGTGAGGCTCTGCAGCAGCTGGGAGCCACAGGGCCAAGCTGGCTGCAATATGGAGCATTTGAGGGTTATTCTGCAGGGAAGTTCTTCTCTTCCCATGTGAGATTTCCAAGCACAGGTCACATTTCATCAGCGCAAACCCAACATGCAGTGGGTTTAAAAAGCGTCTCTTAATATTAATTTCTATTTCCCTTCCCCCTTCTCTTCCTTCCCCCTCCTCCTTCCCTTTCCCCTTCCCTCCATTTTTCCTTTCCTTTCCTTTCCTTTCCTTTCCTTTCCTTTCCTTTCCTTTCCTTTCCTTTCCTTTCCTTTCCTTTCCTTTCCTTTCCTTTCCTTTCCTTTCCTTTCCTCTCCTTTCCTTTCCTCTTTTTCTCATTTTTTTCCCCTCACTGACTCTCACTCAGCCTCCTTCACACCTCATCTGGATAAATCCTAGTTGCTGCATTCCCTAGGGTGCCATCCATACAGCATCCCATGGGAAGAAACCACATGGGAGGGGACATTTTCAGGAATACAGCTTGGTGCAAGAGACCCTGGGAAAGAGGAAATTTGGCAAAGACTCCGCCAAAAATAGCAACTTGTTCTTCACAAAGTGCTGCTCCGACGTGGTAATTATGCAGAAATCCAGAGTGGGGCTGTGAACTTGGCAGCTCCAGGGACTGGCTCATTCCAAGGCTGGGTGAAAGCCTCAGCTTGGGCTGGGAATGGGTCTGGACAAGGAGCAGCTGCTACAGGTGGCAGCTCTGTCGTGGTAGTTCAGCCAAAGAGAATCATAATGAGAGGTGCAGCCCTGGGCGAGCTGTCAGTGCTCTAAGGAAAGTTAGATGGGATTAGATTGAAAAAATCCCCACCAAAAAAATCAGATTTAATCTTTTTTTTTTTTTATTATTATCAAGACATTTATTCCTAACTGGCCTGTTCCATATACCTGGTGTGGTACAGGCAGTACCAGCAAGGCTTTGAGGGCTTTCTGCACAAAGGGAATTTAACACTCACAATTCCAAGTAAACCCATTCAAAACCTCTTTCAAAGAATTCTGTACTTCCAGGTCACAGGAGAATCAGGCCATGTGTTAATCATGTTCCACTAGAGAAGATGTTTGCTAATAATTCCCAAGAGCCATTCTTGTTATAAACAGCTGAAGACCCACTCAGAGGCTGAGCTATGGCAGCATTAAAAATCCAGCTGTGGAAACTATAACAGGGTCATAAAAATCCTGACAAAAAATATTTCTTCTTTATTGGGGCTAAATATGATGACTGAGCTGTTCCCAGGGAACAATTTATCTGTCTATTGTAAACCAGAGAATATCCTGAATTGGAAGGATCCACAAGGATCATCAAGTCCAGCTCTTGACCCTGCACAGGATCACCCAAAGAGTCACATCATGAACTTGAGAGCATTGTCCAAGCACGGACAAGAATAATTAATAATAATTATTACTAATAATAATTTAAAAATTGAATTGCAAATTTGCACATCCAAGAGGAGACCAAAGAAATATAAAATAATCCTCCCTGCTGCTGAAATTCTCTGCAGCTTCAATGAGCTACAGCTGAGAGCAGCTGAGAACTTGGCAAAGACATCTCCAACGACGGCTTAGAGAAATGCAAATGTGCAAAGAGGGGAAAGGGGGGAGAACCAGCCCATGACAAAGTGAATTGTGCTAATTATTTCAGATTATGCTCTTTAAAACATATTTTCGGCTTCTTTCCTCTTACAAGTGCCATTAATCCCAGCTCTACAGCTGAAGTCTAGCAGGATGCTAAATATCCAAAATTCCCTTGCCGCCTTAATAGGCAAGAGTGTTCTTCATTTCTTGTCCTAACCTACTCCAAATGGTTATTATGCATCATTTATCAGCAGTGCATCCTAGCTCAGAGCTGACTACATCTTACTAGCAGTGCAAATTATGCTTCTACACATGTAGGGGGATTTTTTTTTTTTTAATCTGCACAGACTACAAATGTGAATGCTGCTCATCCAAAATTCCCTTGGCTAACACGCCCATCTGTCCCAGCTTTTACAAATCAGGGGGAAAAAAAAGTTCCTTTTTACTACCTAAAAAAGCTATTAGTCTGTTACATTTGATATCCCTGATGTTGCTGGAGTCACCAAGGAGGTATAAACATATGCATGAGCACACCCAGGCTCCTGCAGCCTGTCCTCTGCAGGTACTGTGGTTCTGCTCCTGCTAACGTGCAAACTGTGGATTTTAATAACACAATTTATTCTCTATTGTAAGCAAAAGCTTAGGAGGGAAAACTTAAAGGGATGAAGGCGCTGCAACAAGGACGGCTCTTGATGTGCCAGAATAAATCACATCAGGGTGCTTGGTAAGCACCAGAAATCTCTTGCCTGGGGTGAATTGTGAGACTTCAGTAGTAAAATGAGGCACTAATAGAGCTCAGCCACACTCCTTTCTTTCCTTTGCCTGCTCACTTCTCAGCAACTTTTTGTGCCGCTGCTCCTTTCAAACACAGCCTTGTTATCATTTTGAAAGCCCAGGTTTATGGGTTTGTATTTGTTTTCTACGACAGAATGCATCATTTAAGGCTAATAAATTAAACATACGGCAGAGGCAGAGGGAGAAAAATTAGTTACAAGCATCTGCAGCAGTCTCGCAGTTTATTTGTCTCCGAAAGGCGCTGCTGCCATGGAGACAGGATTTCAGAGTTTGCTTCGCTCCAGGTTGCTCTGCAGAATCTTAGAACCATAAAATCACTGAGGTTGAAAAGACCTCGAGGATCATCGAGTCCAACCAGGTCCACCACTAAACCATGACCCTAAATGTCAATTCTTCATGGGTTTTTGAGCGCTTCCAGGGATGGTGATTCCACCACTTCCCTGGGCAGCCCGTTCCAATGCTTGGCCATCCTTTCAGTGATACAATTTCCCCTAATATGCCATCTAAATCTTCCCTGGTGCAACTGGAGCTGATTCCTCTTGCTCTATTACCTAGGAGCAGAGCCTGGCCTCTCTGGCTGCACCCTCCTCTCAGGGAGCTGTGGAGGGTGAGAAGGTCCCTTCTGATCCTCCTTTTCTCCAGGCTGAGCCTCCACAGCTCCCTCAACTACTCCAGGTGCTCCAGAGCCTTCCCCAGCTCCACTGCCATCTCTGGACATTTTCCAGCACCTCAATGACTTTCTTGTAGAGAGGACACCAAAACTGGAGGTTTGGCCTCAGCAGTGCCCAGCACAGAGGGACAATCCCTGCCCTGGTCCTGCTGATCCAGCCAGGATTCCCATGGCTGGTATCACGTGCCAACAGAACACATCCAACACAAAGGGAGACAGAGAGAGAAAAGTAGAAAGCAAGAAACAGACCCAACCCCAGGAGAAACCACTCCTGGAGCACCCTCTGACACCTGAACTTGATTCCTCTATTTACAGGTGTGCTGGGCAGGAGGCTCAAATTATGGATGTATATTTTTAACCATTTCAGCCCTTCTTGAAACCTCTGGAAGGGTTCCAAGCACCCTCTGCCAAGCCTCCTGAGGAGCACCAGCCCCTCCTGCAGCCTGGCCCTTCTCTGCTCCGCAGCCCCCGGATCCTCACCCCATCCGAGACACAAGAAGCGCTTGCGGATGATGCGGTTCCGTAACCGGCCCGTCACGGCCATGTAGGACTGCCAGGCCTCGGTCAACACCCAGCAGAAAGAGGAGAGGAAGAAGAAGTGCAAGAAAGCCGCCACCAGCGTGCAGATCACCTGCAGAGAGGAGGAAAGGAGGACACGTGAGAGGAGCAGCAGGCAGAGAGAGCAGCAGGGAGCAGAGAGGAAGGAGTGGGGAGACGATTCCAAACCGGGCTCTGGAAGGAAAAGTCATGGAAGTACTGCCTTAGAGGGGGCAGGCTCCTCCAAAAGCTTTGACTCAGCAAAGATCAAAGCCTTAAATTTAAGTACTATGTGGAAATCATCTGCTCTTAAGCATAAGCTTTAGGATAAAGCCATGGTTAACACTTTAGAAGAATTGTGGAATTATAGAATTGTTTGAGTGGGGAGGGATCTTAAAGATCATTTAATCACAACCTCCCCAAAACAGGCAGGGACACTTTCCACTGGAAGTCTGAGCACACATCCCATCCTGGTGCTTTCTTGGCTTCAGCAGGATATATTTAATTTCCAAAACATCCAAACTATTGCTATGATCCTTACAAGCCAGGGGGGACGGAGTAGTTAGTAAACAGTGCACTAATCTCAGCTCAAAAGGTTTTCAAAGCACCACGTCCCTGGCAGCCCAGCCATGGAAATGAAATCTGAGGAAGGTAATTTGGATGGTGCCCCTGCCAGAACAACAGGGCTGAGTGAAAGAGTTAAGCTGTGAGAGCTGGGTGAAACCACGGCTGCCAGGGGCTGGGAAAGGACTGCAAACATGAGGGCACAGTTGTCCAAGAGCACATAACTACCAGCAGACAGCAGACAAAAAAAAAAAAAAAAGAAAAAAAAAAAAAAGAAAAACAAAAGAAGAAACTCCCCCCTAGATTAGAAGGAATTTCATAATGGTGAGCTCTGCTACTTGGTGGGGAAATCTCACAGGGGAAATGCAGGCAGCTTAAGCCATTTAAAATTAAACTGGGGAAAGAACTGGCAAATGCATTATGAAGAACAATCCCAGAGTGCCAGGGAGATGGACTGGAAAGCTGACAAGCTCGTCTTTGTTTTAACTCAGCAAGGCCAAATCTTTCACTGGTGCAAATTGGTGCCGCTCTGTTTCACTCAGCCAGTTTTCCCCCCATCTGGGAGCTGAAAACTGTGAATCAATGTACTCGAGAAGAAAGTGATGGGAAGAAACTCCAGTGGCTCCTGAGGAGAAGGGAGAGCAAATAGATTTTAAAAGTGACTATGGATGGAAAAAATATATGGCTTCAGGCATTTGGGGGAGGTTTATAATCAAGAATTTCTTTGCTTTGAGTTATATGGGGAAACATGGACTTGGTTTTACGGTCAATGAACCTTTCTCTTTTTCCTCTTTTTTCAACCACCAGCATCTTTCAAGCCACAGCTCTCATGCACAGAGTGGCTTTTATCATGATTTTATCGGATTGCTCTCGATTCATCCACTGGCACCACCCGACGTTATCAGAGGCTGTGAACAAAAGCAAGACCATGTGTTCTCTGAGATAGGAACTGTCTTTTTTTGTTCCAGATTTGCATTTGACACCAAATCCCTCCATATTCTGCTTAAAAGTGGATTCGGGATGTCAGTTCAGTACAAAAAACACAGCTCAATATGATAATGTCCAGTAATTTTCACATTTTACAAGAATTCTAAAAAAAGGTCATTCTTATCCATCAGCTCACGAACCCTTTATGAAACAGCTACAAACAGAGGATGCTTTCTCAAATGGATTTCAAGAGATTGCTATTTTATAACCCTTTTTTTTTTTGACTGATATCAGGTACAACACTGCTCACATTGCCTTTTTGATTTTGTTTCAAACCAACACAGCTCTTCCTTGTAAAGGGGAGAGAAAAGCATTGCTTTACAATTTTATACAATTTTACACAGAGATACATTTGGGTTTGTTTTTTTTTTTCTCAAATGAGTAGCTTTGACAGAAAGGGAAGAAGAGAGGAGGGGAAGGCAAGAGAAATATGCACATTTCAGATGGACCAGGATGAACTCATCGCCTCAAATGAACCTGGCCAACTGATAGGCAGGCAAATATTTGCTTCTGCAACCTCTGCTGCAGGTTTTCCCTTCCTTGTGGGGAAAACCAAACATCCCCATGAAGGGCTAAGCACAGGGATATGATGTCCCAAGATCCAGCAGAGCCTGTCAGTCTGTCAAGGCCATTAGTCCTTGTTTTCCTTTAAGAGGAGAAATCTGTTCCCTTCCAGCACAAGCCTTGGAGACACGGCCACTTCCTGCAGCATCCCTTCCCTTTGTATCCCCGGATTGCTGACTGTAATTTTTTTTTTTTAGCCTTTTCCCAGGCCTTTCATCTTCAAAAAGCTTAGCAAATCCAGGCATGGAATCTCGCCTTTGAGGTTACACGGATGGAAATCCAGGGAGAATTTGACATTTCCAGGGAAGCTGATACCGCAGAAACCTCCCGGAGAAGCCTCAATTATAAATCACCAACATTTTAAGGCGCTCTATTATCGATAATTGAATGTGAATAAAATCTTAATTTACACTCCTTCGTCTCTCCTCTGTATAGTTTTCTCTCTCTGTTGCCTGCCAGAGACTGTTTACTAGATGGCTGAGAGGAAATCCAAGAATAACCTTTCTATTTCTGGGGTTTCATGCATATGGATGTGCAAAGAGCTAATCTGCCTCCTGCCATCACTGCCGGGAGCTTCAAATCCCCACCAACAGCTCCCAACAGTGAACTCCCAGAGTCACGGGACAAAAAATCCACCAGGGAGAACCTGGGTTCATAACTGTGCTCTGGAGGAGGAGGGAGAGGAGGAACACATCCAGCTCCTGTCCTGAGGTGAAGAAGAACCACCAAAGAGGAGGTCCAGCTGTGGTTTGTCCTGTTGAGCATCCCTCAGTGCTTCATCCCATGGAAGGAAGCTCCCAGCACACGTTTGGTGTGGCAGAAAACACAACCAAGGAAAGCAGGAACTTGGGTCTTCCTCTCTCCACCGCCTGCCAACCATGGAAGATAACTCTGCTTTAGGAAGGGATTTTCTGAAGGGCACTTTGTGGCAGGAGCAGGGCTGGCTGCTTGTTTCCACACTTCTCTGCACACACAGGGCTCCAGCAGATGGAAAGCTTTTCCTAAAACAACCTAACCCAAAGGGCCTTCCATAGAAATTAATCCCTGATTCACTAAATACTTCAGCTTCTCTGCAGGAATCATAAAATCATGGAATGTGTTGAGTTTTGGGAGGCACCTTAAAAACCATCTCATTCCAACCCCCTGCCATGGGCAGGAAGATTTTCTCTTTGCTTAAAGCTCTGTCCAACCTTGCCTTGAACACTTCCAGTGTTGGGGCACTCACAATTTCTCTAGGCAACCTGTTCCAGTGCCTCACCACCCTCACAGGGAAGATTTTATTCCTGATAAGCTTCTAGAAGTGACACCACACTCATGCTGCCAAAGCAGGGGCTCAAAAAACCCATCTGGTCACTGGTTCCTGTTAAGCAATAACTAATTTTTCACTTCTGATTGTGATTTTGGCAGCAGGAAGAGTGGAGGGGGCGTCTTGATTCACGTTTTTTGGCTCAACAGAGCTATGATGGTCAGAGCATTTGGGAAGAGAGAAAAATTTACAAGAGGAAAATTCTAATGGAGAGCTCTGATTTGTCATGCCAGACATCAACAGGGAACCTGAAAGTGTTTGAGCTGGAAAAAATTCATGAAGGCAACACATGCCTCTCCAGCTGGGTCTATGGGAAGAGAGCAACCAGTGCTCATGGCTTGGAAAACCACGCTGGGTCTTGCCTGGGCTGTTGGAGTCACTCTGGGATCTGCTCTGAGTCCCTCGAGGCCCTGCAGTGCTCACGGTGCATCTGGCAATGCTTCCCATCCCCAAAAAAAGGTTGGACAGTTTTGTGCCTGTGTTCATTAACATCTGCCAAGCACTTTCAGCTCAGAGTATAAAAACTGCCGGAGAAATAAATGTAAAGCTGAGAGGTTGTTTGTTTGGGGTTTTTTTTTAAAGCCTTTTCTCAATCTGTCTTTGTAATTTTTTTGAAAATAAAATGGTTAAAGCCTTGCAAATCACCACGCTTCTTCACCGTGTCATGTGCCAGCTACTCTAGGCAGATATTCAAAAATATCACATTGGTTTTAATCAAAGCCCTGAGGATGCTGACAAATTATCAAAGAGAGAGCGAGAGAGAAAATTGAAATCTGCCATTTAGCCGTGTCTTTGACATGTCGCTAATTAACAGATGGAGGAAAAAATGAGGAAGCGCTGCCTGAATGGATCATTTCAGTGCTAAATCAGGGGGAAAGCAAACAAATAAACAAAGCCCCAGTGGATCCCTTACCTTATTCCGGGTCTGGGTCTGTCCGATGAGGATGAGGGCGTTGGAGGAGATGATGGAGAGGCAGAAGTTGATGAGGATGACAGAGCGCTCCGAGCGGATGTACCTGCAGCAAGAGAAGAGGGGAGGGAGACCCACCCTGTCACAGCCTGCCCGGGGTGACCTCTGCAAAGCAGCAATCCAGGCCAGGCTCTACAGAATTGCCAATTTCCTGAAGATTTTATGTGCTGGACAGACAAGAACGAGGCGGGAAGGGAAGGGGAGAAGATGTCTCCATCATCCCCATCAATGCTGGAGTTAGGAGCCAACAAACGAGGGGCCAGCCTAGTCTGAGCCCCTCCTAAAAACAGTAGAGTGCTGCAAATCTTCTTCAGCTCTGCCTACTTGAAGCAGGGGCTTGAAAAGGAGCTTGAAAGAAAACAAACAGGCAACACACGGAAAAGATTCCCAACCAAGAGCCACAGGCATGCTGGCGATGGAAGCAGATTACAAACACATGCACCTTGACAACAAAGTGTGTGTGTGATTCAGCATTCCACTTCCTTCAGCCTAACAACCCCTCCTGGGGTGAGAAGCATTGAGAAGCATTTCTGGCTTTTATTTATTTTTTTTTTTTTTCTATTTTTTTTTTGTACCACTTCTCCAAACTAGGCCAAATACGTAACTGCAGCTGTGGGTTTGGGACATCAGGGACAGCAGTTTGGGAGCTGTTGCTGCCTTCAGCACCTTGCAGGAGGCAGCTATTTGTCATTTCTGATTTGCAGCACAGCACCAGGCTCGCTGCCGAGGTAAGTGCACCACAATTAATTCAAACCACTGGTCAGGGAGGGAAATTTCTTTGAAGGCACTTTTATGTACCCGATAAAACAAAAAGGGAACTGCAAAGGTGAAAGTCCTCAAGGATTGACTCAATATCTGACCACACCAATGTTCACACACGTGAATTATCTCAAAGATGCTGCAAGTGCCCTGCCTGAATGCCAGATGAGTGAAGAGGAGATGCTGATGCTTATATAAATTAGAAACAGATGTATTAATCAACCAGCTCATCCCTGGAGGCTAATGCAGGATTATTTCCTATATTCCAGCACATCAACTATTTATGTTGGGAATTTAATTTCATTAATTAATTTTAGCCAGAGTGAGTTGGTCGTGCCTTGGCTGCAGAGTTTTGAGTTTCTGATGAGGAGGGCAGGATGGGTTTACTGCACACGTGTGTTCTGCCAAGGGTAAATCTGTGCTTTAGACCTAATGAAGGCTGTAAGTTTTGATTTTTCAACTTCCCCTTGAGCTGTACCTTCAGATAAACGTGTATGGTAAAGATATGCTTTCCTGGATGAAAAAGAAAAAAAAGCAAAGGTAGCATGAACTCCTACTTAATCTGTTGGAAATCTGGTTTATAGGAAGTTCTCCCTGAAACACTCCCAGCCCCAGAACAGGCTGGAAAATGTAGGATCCCTCCTCAGCAAGAAACTGGGTTGACAGGCTGCAAAATGAACTTCTGGTTCCTTCCGCAGCCAAGCTGAGCCCAAATTTTGTGATCTCTCTGGGCTCCATACAATGCTGGGCACCACCTGAACCCTGCTCCATTTGTGACTGGAGACCTCAATCTTTTCATGCTTTGACTGTGTGAAGTAAAACCCCAAATCTCCAGTCAGGAGCTTCTATGGGGCAGAAACAGAGATTTGGACTCTGTCCTGATGGGAAGGAGATGTGATAAATCTGTGTAGGAACACTATGACCCCACTGCTATTAACATGAACTTCTGAAGTCTCCACTGGTCAGAAGAAGGTAAGAAATGAATTGACTGTTAATCTGCATTTTAATGTAAAGGGAGATAATCCAGCTGTCTTAAGACCTTTTCCCCCTTAAGCCCCCTTAAACCAACTCTCCTTTTTCCCCGCTTCCCTTCACACCCTGAGAATTTATCTTGTTCTCCATATCCCTGAACCTTCAAATAACAAGATGTGGGTTGGCAATGAAAAGAATCAGAATAATTTAGGTTGGGGAAAAAAAACCAAAACCTCTCAAGTTCCCAGTCCAATCCTATGCCGAAAAAAAGGACTGATTTCAAAGTCAGATCAGGTTTCTCAGGGTCTCATCTGACTGAGATTTGAAAATCACCAGGAACAGGAATGCTACCACCTCTCTTGGCTGACTTATTACAGCACTAAACTGCTTAACTTAACTGCTCTCCTGGTGAAGGATTATTTTGCTTTATATCCAGCTGGGTCTTTTCCTGCTGCAGCTGGTGCCTCTAGACCTTTCCCTGCCTACCTCTGAAAGTTGTTTGGCTTCTCCATGACTGCTTTTTAACAGCCTCCTCTTCTCCACGTTTGTTCCCTTTTCCTCCCCTGGCATTCTCCAGCTCCCTCAGCATCCACTGGACTTGCTGGGATGTGCTGGTATCTCTGCTATTGGGGGGACCCAACACTGGGCAGCTTCTCCAGGTGTGGCCTCAGGAGTGTCCAGTTTGTTAAAGAAGACATTAAACATTGCTGACCACTCTACCAACCCTGACCAGCTCTTGATTAGCCTCAAACCTTTGACCACTACCCTCAAATCCTGCAGGAATATCATCCAGATATAAAGCCACCAATCCAGTGCATAATTCCATGATCATGGATACAAAAATGCATTTAGAGACTGTGTGAATGGCCTTGGTAATGTCAAAATCCACACCAGCTGCTTCTCCCCACTGTCCATGTAAGCAGTCATCCCATCCCAAAAGGAAAACAGGGCAGCCAAGCACAACCTGTCCTCCACAAATCCTCACTGTCTATTCCCAATCTCTTCCCTGTCCATCATTTTGCCTGGGAATAACCTTTAGAGCTACTTGCTCTTTCATCATCCCAGGGGCCGTGTAGGCTGACTGGTCAGTTGTTCTCTGGATCCTCCTCCTTGCCCTTTCTAAAGGTGGGGGTAACATTTGCCTTCAGGAAGCCCCCCAGGTGACAGAGAGTGGCTCCACAGTCACAGCAAACATCTCCCTCAATGCATCCCATGGATTTGCAAACACCCAGATACCTTAAACAGTCCTTGTCTCTCTTTCCCTTGGCAGTGGGGAGCATTTTCACCTCTGGATTCTGCCTCTGTGGAGGAATTTGGGTGTCTGGGAGCAAGCCTCGCCAGCAGAACATGCCAAAAAGGCACTGGGCACCTTCACCTCTTAAACTCCTTATCCACTTAGGCTATTTTTCCCACTCAACACCATTTCCTGGGAAAACCTTTGATGTTGACATACCTCCAGAACCCACTCCTGATGCCTTTCACATCCCTGACCACTTTCAAACTCAGCTGAGCTCTGACCATTCTAATTCAATCCCGCATTCCTGGGCAATTCTTCCAGAGTCCTCCTTGGTAGCCTGACCTGGATTCCAAACATCTCCTTGTTAAGTTTCTGCTCAGTCAGAATGTTAAGAAGACCTCCTGCCATGCTTGCTTTTTTTTCCTTCCATTTCCTCTTCTCCAGCACAGGATGCTCCACAAAAAGAAATCACCATTCCCCTCCAGACCCTCTGGCCAAAGAAATCAGGAATTTGTATCAGAGGGGGAAAAAAACCATAGAACTTGATGGGTTTTGCCCAAAACCACATCTGCAGCAAAGACCGAGCTACTCCAGGGTGTTGCCTTGCTACACCTCTACTGATACATGGATTCTGTCTATTTATCAAAATATGCTATACTCAGCCACAAAACTGGGGGAAACTCACTGCTAACTTAGGGAACTTCTGCTCCAGCCTGTGTCCTCCAATCACAGAATATCCTGAGTAGGAAGGGACCCACAAGGATCAGCAAACCCAACTCCTGGCCCTGCACAGGACACACCAACAATCCCACCCTGTGCCTGAGAGTGTGTCCAAACACTCCTGGAGCGCTGGCATATTTGGTGCTGTGACAATTCCCAGGGGAGCCTGTTTCAGTGCTAAACCACCCTCTGAATTAAGAAATATTTCCTGATACCCAACCCAACCCTCCTGACATAGCTCCAGCCATTCCCTCAGGTCCTGTCACTGGTCACTAGTGAGGATCCCCACATGCTGTGAGAAGCCCTGCACCAGCTGAGACAGATGGAAAAGGTGGGAAAAGCCCACAGTCTGTTTCTCTGCCCCATTAGACTCCTCTCCTCTCCACAAACACTGAGTCACCGCTGCTTTCTCACCGTGTGTACACACATCCCTCTCCACACAGCCACTTACTCATCCCTGCCGCCTCCCACCAGGGCCAGGAGTGCCTCAGCATCCCCAGCACAGGAAGAGCTCCTGGGTTTAAAGCAAGCCTTAACAGCCCCTCGAGAACTCATTGACAGCCACTCAATCAATCCTCGGGAGTGAGAAAATCCGGGGCTGTTCTCTTGCAGTGATGCAGCACTCACCCAGCTGCTGCCAGGGACAGAGCTCTGCCCGGCCCCACATGCTGATGGGCTGGTGGATGAGCTGCTCAATAGCAGGGATCGATCCCATGCTATGGAAAGGTCACTGATTCCAGAGGCTGTAGAGCTGCAATGAGTTCAGGGATGGAAAACACATCGGGGCACTCCTGAAATGCCAGTGTGTCAAGGAGCTGCTTGAAAAGAGGTGTCATTTCACCTGCTCTGACCCCCGAGTGGTTGGGTTTTCCCCGCACTTTTTCATTTCTACACCAGTTTTCAATTGTTTTTCTCAATTCCCCCTCTTTTCCCACACGGGTGGAGGAGCACGTGGCCCACACACAGATTGTGCCTCCAGCTGTGACCCAGGACAGGCAGTGCAGAGACAGAACAGGGTCACTCCACTTCTGTGGCCCACTGTGTCACTGACCCCTCTGTCGAGCCTGCTAATAAGACCAGAGATGCACCATCTGCAGCAGGGATTTTTTGCAGCCATCTGTCTGCTGGGAACTGGAGTGAGGCCACCAACAGGCCACCAACAGCCCTTGAACAGAAACAACTTCCAGTTTCCAACGGGGCCGTGCCAAGTTGGCCGTGTCTGAAGTGATCACTTGCCTCAGAAAAGCTCGTGCCATTCATGCCAGTGGCTGAGTAGGTGCCACCAAGGAGCAGCCTTTATTTGGGGGTTTTGAATGGGGAGTGAAGGGGAAATTAATTTCCTCCCTGATATGTAGCTGGGATCACCTCCCTGTTACTCTCGCCCCTCTTTTCTTCACCGTGTTTCTCTCCCTCTTTCTCTCCCTCCCTTCTTTTCTGGTTCCCATTTACACAAACAAACCCTAGCTGGGCAAAATCCTGGGAAAGCTTCCAGATTGTCAGCCTGAGCGAGCTTATTCATCAGAAGTGTTTCATACTCAAGCTGGGTCTATGGATGCATGCTCCAGATGCCTTTGTCCAGAGTTCTGAATGGGAAATTTTCCGGCCAAAGCTCCACAAAACAGCTGAGCTCTGGTGAGTGCTCTCCACACAAGATCAGGCAGCCAGGACATGAGGAGTTTCTCTCCAGCACGGTGGAAAAGAACCACTTTGATGCTGCTCCTGTGTTTTGGAGACAATAATACTGCTGATTCCATTTCTAAGCACTCCTCCAGCTGCTGTCTATCAGAATATACAACATTTAGGGCAAAACAAAGTGGGAGCCAGGAGATAATGTTGAATACAAAGTTCCTGAGGCCATTAATAGGAAAGCACATTCACGTCCAGCAGCTATGCCTAAAATAAAAAGGACACACAGAGCGCTCAGGGCTCAGCCACGGGAATGCTGTGAAGTTTGGAAAACATGAAAACATGATCTACAGAGAAGAAATGGAACAAACTCAGCGCACCAAAGAGAAATTCTAGAGATCATTCATTCATGCTTTACAAATATTTACACAGAGAGACTCAGGATAGAGAGCCCTTCAATCAAGATATAGCTGGTCTCAGGATCACTTGGAAATGCATGTCCATCCTTGGCTAGCTCAGAAATACCCATTCAAGCCTCCCTTAAACGTGTCCTCCCATTCCTGCTGATCGTTTTGGCCATAGGCATAAGGCAAAGAGTGGAATGAGAAATTAAACAGAACATATTTGAAACAGGTCAGGCAATTTACTGTCCTCAATAACAGTAAATATTGGAAGGGTAGGGAGGGGAGCACAGTCCTGGAAAAAAATACATCATGTTATTCCAAATGGCTCTGGCATGCTCCAAACGGATTTAGCCTCATGTCTGAGCTTGGGCTTCAGATCCTGACCCTGTTTCTGATAGGAAAGAGAGGGTGAGGCTCGAACGCTTGCTCTTTAATCTTCTATCCTAACTTTCCACTTGATCCTGACACCAGTGACCCCAGTAAGTCACCTACCGGCGCTGCTCAGTGCCGCCCAGCCTGAGGAAAAGCAGGAGAGGACAAGGACTTGAGCACATCCAATGATACCCCAGGCACGGAAAAACCTGAGTTCTAGATAAATGTTATCATGATCAGTCTTCAGCTGCCAAAATTAACCAGCCACTATGTACTGTCACAGTATCAACAAAAAAAAAAAAAAAAGGCATTTTTGCTCAGTTTTTACTCTCTTGTTTCCTTCCTCTATCAAAGCGCAGAAAAAAGTTATCTCAGTTCAATCTCTAAATGGAATTTACCCTTTCCTTCCTGCTGAGAAGAAGCACTGCACAAAATAAGAGCCTCACACTGATCCCTTCTCCCAAAAGGATCGCCAATAATACCCAACTGTACTCCCTGCAGCCACTCCATTTGGATTTCACAGATATTCACCTGGTTCTGATTTGTCTTTGCTTGGCCTCGAGCCATGTGTTTGCCATGGATTTAGGAGAGACATGGATCTCACAGGATAAACTCAGACCTTGTTCAAGGCAATACAGGGAGAAAATCCCTTGCACACCTCGGGTCCTCCAGCTTAGAGTCACCAGAATGTATCTAACAGGGGCATGGGCCAATTGTTCATTAAAGCTTTGCTTCAAAATCCCTTCAGCCTCCATAAATGACACAATTTTAGGTTCCACCCGACCCGTGTACAGGAGCTGTCAGCAATGGGATGTACTGAGGGATCCCATATGCACCTGAAGCTGAAGGCAAAAAGGTTGGGGAGTCATTTAGATGATTTAAGGTTTAACATCCTTAAGCTCCTTAAAAGTCCTGCCAGATCTTCAGGCCAGATGTTTTCATGGCAGGTCACGGAGGTTTGGATGTTCCCAAAGAATTCCCTTGCAGCAGCATCTGCCTGCCAAGAGGCCGTGTGCGTCCACCTCGCCTCTGACAAGGTTTCCTGGGGTACACAAAGGCATCGAAACCAGCACGAGGCTTTTTGGAAATGGAACAATGTCCCTACATGAGGGCATGGCACTAATTTCACTCTGCTAATTTCTCTGGCACTGAAAGGAGAGAATAATGCCAGCTAAGCCACCAGGACGACTTTCTGCAGGGCCCACTCATTCCCAAACAGTTCCTCCTCAAGCACCAGGCACCCAAAACCACAGAGCAAACATTCCAGGATCCGTGTAGGTCAAAAGACAATTACTTTCCCCAAAAAGAAGAGAAGAGAATGAAAGCCATACCTCCAAACAGAGACATAAATGATAATCAACAGCAAAAGTGTCAGCGAGGATACTCCACAGCCTACAATTAACGTGACAGAAGGGACCAGCACCTTTTCCATGTTCTGAAAGAGAGAAAGTGAGACATTAAAAAGTAAGTTCAGCCAGTTCTACCACAAAAATTCCATGGCAAGAACGTTCCTGTTTGTTGGTGTGTCCACTCAGCTGACCTTCACATCACAAACAAACAGGGAAGGAGACCAGGATCTGTTTCTCCTTGACCCAGACTTTTTTTTTTTTTTTTGGACCTGATTCTGCTCCCACAAACCAGTGTCAAGCCTGAGCAACAATTCTGATATCCATGGAAGGCAGGCATGTGAAAGGTGTTATGAGAGGAGGATCAGGTTCTTCATATCCAGTGTGAAAGTGGGAAGATAATTAATGAAGCAATAACAGAACAATTACAAATGAGCTCTTCTGGGACGGCGGTGATGAAGGGTGGAGGATGAAAAGAAGGTGAAAATTTTCCACCAACCACAAACATTCATCTGGAAAAGGATGAAATGAAGCAAGGGAAGAAAAAACAAGATGTGTATCCTCTCCAGGGATCCACCATCCATCAATTCACTGCTCTTACACCACTGCACAAGGCATTTTTTCATAGAAGGGGATCACACAGGCTGGAAAACCTGGTGTGGAATGGCTCTTTTTTCTGACTGAATACAAAAGAACATCAGCTCTTGCAATATAAAGAGCAAACACACGCTGTAACCTCTCTAATGGAGCTCTCTGCATCCTGTGACTGTAACTACCCAACATCTGCCACACTGATATCACTGAACTCGCCCTGTCCTCAGCTCAGAGCGAGGAGCTCAATCCCACTTGGCTTTCTCTGCTGCAGGCATTTTTTTTCCCCCCCCCGGCACGTTTCTTATTTCCACATCAGTGATCTCTGCTGGCAGGAAGGCAGAGAGAGGCAAGGGCCCCACGCAGAACAGACACTCAAGAACCCTCTGTTTGGGGTCACGCCGTTTGCAGAGGACAGGGAGCCCAGTCGAGGTTTGTCATTAGGTTGGCACAGCACCAGCACCTCGCACTTCACTCATGGAGATGAGATGGCTTCTGACACAGCAAGGGCTTAGCACAGGAGATAAAATAAAAAAAAGAAAAGTAAATTATGCATGAATTTGGGAATGAAACAGGCAGTCCTCTAAGGACTTGACTACACCGTTTTTTTGGCAGGCATGAGGCTGAACCTCCAGTCAGAGGGGTGCCATGGAGCTGAGGCTACAGCAGCTCTGTTCCGGGCTACTGAGCCTTCAGGCTCAGTACATCAGGCAGGGCTCAGTGCTGGGTTTAAATGGAGCCTGGCCAGCTCAGCACATGGCCAAACCAAACCTGTGTCCAATTCCTCAAGGCCCACAGTGCCTACAGGGTTACTCCACAAAAAGAGATGAACAACCCTGATACACAGAGGTCAGAGCTGAATTGTCCCTGAATTTTTGAGGGCTTGGGAAAACCCTCCTTATTTGCTTATTTTGAACATGGACACGTCTCACAGCTGAGGGGAATTAATGAGCAACAAAACTTTCACCACACCACTGCAAGGAAGACCTCAGCAGCTGTCGAGAAGGATGGAACAAGAACTTCCAAAATTTAGTGACACACTGTAGAAGCCTAAAAATGAGGGGATTAATGTGAATGTCTCAAACATGAATGATCATGGAGCCAACCAAGAATTGCTGGTAATAACACACTGTGAGGAAGAACAAGGTATGGCTAGAAAAGGGGCCATGCACAGGTAGGGCAGCACTTTTCTGGGAGGAAAATCCTTGCTCTAGCACCTGGAGATTAGCAAAACTCAGCACAGTGCAGGCACAGGAATAAGGGCATGGACTACAGGATGGATCAAGACCACCCAAGATCCCTGAAGGCTCCAACCCACTTCCAGAAAGGTCTAGAAGAACAGACAACTGATTTGCATGGAAAGAGAGAGACTTATCTCCAAAGCAGAGAAAACTGATCTATATAAAGGTATTCCCTGGGCTCATGGGCACCCCAAGGACCCTGGACACCCCATCAGCTGGATCAATACTGGAGCCAGCACTGGTGATTTCTCTTTTTCCCTTTCCTTGTTTCTCTTTTGTTTCTCTCTCTCCCTCTTTAATCCATCTCCTTTTTCCCTTTCACTCTACCCCTTTATCCAAAACCCACTGCTGTGTGCTGGCACTAGATCAGGGACTAATGTAACAGTTTCCATCTGCAATTCGCTTACAAAACTTGGGATCCCTCTGACTTCTGCCATTCCTTTTGATCAAAAATTTGGGGTGCTTCCTTCCCCTTAAGGGTGGGATGTCTCACACTGTCAATGCCTTGAGTACCCAGCTGGCACCAAAAGGAGAATGGGTGGTCTGAGGGGTCTTCACTGCATGCAGACCAGCTACAGACAAGAAACCTGAGCTCCACCAATTCCTTCTGCATCTCCCTCAGCTTTGAGGTTCCCAAGAAAGAGATGTTTCAGGCCCTCTGTGGATTCTTTCCCTAAGCCTTTACAGACACTTGGGTCACTGTGATTTTTT
The DNA here is from genome assembly GCF_023055355.1 of Agelaius tricolor. Taxonomy (NCBI): domain Eukaryota; kingdom Metazoa; phylum Chordata; class Aves; order Passeriformes; family Icteridae; genus Agelaius; species Agelaius tricolor. The sequence continues at coordinate 93,992,918 of NW_027269262.1, read as the reverse complement.
ACATCAACTTCTCTGACTATGCTCCCACCCTGAGAATTTACTCCTGCCAAATCTTCATGCAAGGTTAGAAGCGTGTTTTTGGGAACGAGGTAAACATAAATTTCAATGAAAATATCAACACTTTGATTTTGTCTTCCATCAAACCAAATTGAATTTGGACATCATCCAGGCAGAGTGAGTGCTGATATCGCATATTTTGCTCCTTATAAATTGAAATGTGGAAAGGACTCTGATTTAGTCAGGTAGGGTCTGGCAGAGATGGATACAATGTCCTGTAGGAAGTCACAGCTTAGTTTGTCCCTCCTGCAGAATCCTGGTGGACAGCAGCCCTGTCCCGGGGCAGAGGTGCAAGGCTGTGATAAAAGCACTGTGGAACACAAGACACTCAGCCATGGATGGCTCCTTGCTCGCTCCCTTCAAGCTCTTTCCCAAGCCCTTCCCTCTCCCTGCTCCCCCCTCACGGCAATCTGAGTTCACATCGCACAAACGGTGGCCTGGGATGAGCATCGATTGTGACATTTGATTTAAGTAGGTCTCATTTCGCTGACTTTTCATGGGTAACTGGATAAAAGTGGGGGAGGAGCTCCATTAAAGCAAAGAAAGCTCGACATGTAACTCATTCCTAAACCATCAAGGGAATGGAGTTTGGTTTTTAAGAGATGAGCAGGCCGCATCCCTAAATCCCAACACTGCAACCCCAGCCGCCCTCCTTTCCACATCCTCCCTGAGATCCCTCCACCTCAAAAGACCTCAAGTTCTCTCACTGCCTTCCCATCCACTATCCCACATCATCCATAACCCTCTCCTAGATCCTGAAGCTAATTAAGGATCTTCCACATGTACTGGATCGTTCCTTGCTCAGATGTTTGCTCCTACACAAGGCATTTCACAAATGATGACTGGTGAAGCTTAAGCCAGGCTTTAGGGTAATAACTGATCTCCATCTGCAGCCCATCCCACAGGAAATACTCTGATCTGTACCTCCTTCTTTGTCCTACAAAATATCACAAGCCCCATGTCCAGAAGAAAGGCTTTTGCGGAAGAGATGCCATGAAGCTCATCCCTTCACTCTAAAGGAAAGGAAGGATTGATCCAACCCTGACAGGATTTTTGTTGGCATCAGGAAGGAGGATAACCACAAAAATCACTGGCTGCAGGAAGAAAAGGAGCTTGCTTCTTTGGGAATATTCAAATAATTAAGGTATTAAGGTCGGAAAAGACCTTTAAGATCAGCAAGTCCAACCATCAACCCAACACCACCACCACATTCACCACTAATCCATGTCCTCCCTCAGGTGCCACATCCACATTTTTTGATCGCTTCCAGGGATGGTAACTCTGCTATTTCCTTGTTCCAATTCTTTACCACTTTTTCCATGAAGAAATTTTTCCTAATATCCAATCTAAACCTCCCCCGGTGCAACTTGAGGCCATTTACTGTTATGTTAAGCAAGTCCTAAAGACTTAGACCCCAATATCTTAGGATTCTGCTTTCTTCCTTCGTTATTAAGGTTTCTTTGTCCTCTCCACCTTCTTTCTTTATCTTTATTCTTTTTTTGTTCAGCAAAAAAATCATCATTTGTTTGGTTTTTTTCTGACTAATTAAACCCCCTGACAGAAGGTGGTCAGATGCTGCAGGATCTGAGCCTTGCGAGGGAAATTTCCTTAAAGAAGGAAAAATGGGAAAATCAAGGTTGGTTTAAAAAATAAAGATGCTATCAACAGAAAACTGTGAAAGTAAGAGAAGGAACATTCCTATGGGATTTTCACAGCTTCAGAGCTGAGGAAAAAAACACCTGGTTGTTGGCAGAAGACAGGCCAGGAATAGGATCCCTACCTGCCTGGACTGGAGAGGAACTGCTGAGAGGGGCCATCCAAAAACCCCCTGAAACACAGAAAAAGCTGTGCCTGTTTGGAGCTGGAAATGAAACTTTTCCCTGGGCCAGCTGGGAACAGAGCAGGTCGTTCTGAGTCGCAAGGGCTGCGATTCTGTCACCAGGCATGACAGGGGAGGAGGGAGGCAATCAATGACATCAGCCAGGATGGAAATAACGAGCGCTGCTGCCTGGGGCCACTCATGGCTGTCCTGCCACCTCATCGCTCTGCCTGGCAGGGCAGAAGGACACTCCTCCTTCCCTTTACAATTTCACCTTGCTTCCTTCTTTTTCCTCCTCTTCCTTTCTCCCTAATTTTTTCTCTCCTTTGTCTTCTCTGTCTCCTTTCCTTTGGCTATTTCCCACGGCATATTCTGCCTTTTCTTCTTGCTCTTAATGCATTTTTCCAGCTCTCCTCCTTTCAAATTCTCTGCATTTCTCCCCTTTCCTTCTCTGGCTTTCTGCAGAACGCTGTGAAAAGCAGCTCCATTTGAGTTGTGCTTTTTCCATTACCCTGCTCTGGCTCCAGGGTCAAACAGGCTCCAATTAGAACAAAGTATTTCTTAATGCTGTGCAGTTTGCCCCAGACCTTACAACCAAGCTGTTCTTTCTGCTTTTTCGATCCTTTATTCCAAGAAAGGCTTGAACAAAGTCTTTATAGGCACAACATCACACCAATAAAATAACTGAAAAATTAAACCATTTATTCTGCTCTGAAATTAAACACAGGCACACGAGTTTGGAATTTGGGGGGGGGGTTGGGATTTGTTTGGTTTTAGAAACGTGTTTGCTATTCATAATAGTTGCCTTGAGCCTGACTTCCCGCACATTTGAAATTAAAGATTCATGAAGTCAGAGAATTGCAGGAGCTTGGGTTGCAAGGGACATCTCCAGCTTTACAACCCAATTTGCTGCTTGGAGCAAGACCAGCACTAACATCAGGTGAGGCTGGTGATGGCTTTGTCTGGATTTGGGAATTCTCCAAGATGGAGAGCTCCCGTCTCGCAGGTGCCCATTCCAGAGCCACAACTCTCTATGGGTGATGGGGCTTTTTCTGAGGTCGCACAAGGGGAGGTTTAGATTGGCCAACAGGAAACACTTTTTTCACTGAAAAGCATTGGAATAGGCTGCTCAGGGAAGTGGTGGAACCTGCATCCCAGGAAGTGTTAAGGAAATACCTGAATATTGCACTTAGAGATGTGGTTTAGCTGTGAACGTGGCATTACCAGGTTAACACTTGGACTGTCTTGGAGATTTTTTCTAACCTAAATTATTCCACGCGCCTCCCGAGCTACAGTTTGTCTTTTCCCCCTTGTTAAACCACCAGGCACAAGCCAGAGGAATTTGGTTTTATAATTTTTGTAACTGTCCCACAGGCTGTGACCAGAGCGCCCTTTACATCTTTGCAAGACCGAGCAAGTCCCTCTCTGTCCCCTCACAGGTCACAGGCTCAAAGCAAACAGGCTCATTCCACTCTCCTGACACAGACCTGGACCAGCTGGGTGGGATTTATCCCAAGAATTGCACAGGAATGGTTTTGCTGTGCCACTGGCCCAAAGGCTTTTTATGACTCCTGTGAATTTTTTTTTAAGCTACGCTGTATTGATTTCACTGCTGGTTGGACAGCTCTTGTCAAAGCAGGGAGAGAGGTGTCAAAATTGCTGGAATATAATGCTTTTAGCAGGGCTTACAGAAGCAAACAGCTTCCAGAACAAAAGGTGTGTGTCAGTGCTGGAGAAAACAACTCAGGAGGGTTGAATGACCAAGAGGTGAATGTGCTCTTGTCAGCTGCCAAAAAAACACTGACTTTTTTAATGCCCAATTTGGTCAGATTCAGGATTTCTCATCCAGGCCCAGGCCCTGTGGATATCACATTTATACTTGGTTGGGATGGGAAATTTCCAGCCCCATGTACCCTGGGCCTGCTCAAGGGAAGGCTCAGTTTCCTCTCCCTGGACCAGCAATTTCCTGCAGTGACTGCAAGACAGGGAGAGAGGGAGAGCAGGACACAAGCTCTCATTCCTGGTGGATGTCAGGATTGGGCCAGGGGCGAGAGGAGATTTTTTGGTGGGTCAGCCTTGTCAGACATCTACAGGGTTCACTCAACCCAAAGCAGACGAGCAGTGAGAAAGGACCAAAAAATTCCTTTTTTTCCACAGAATCACAGAATAGTTTGGGTTGGAAGGCACCTTTGAAATCATCTAATTCCAACCCCCTGCATGGACAGGGACACTTTCCACTATCTCAGGTTGTTCCAAGCCCCATCCAGTCTGGCCTTGAACACTTCCAGGGATGGGGCAGCCACAGAATTCCTGTACAGCATGTGCCAGGGTTTCATCACCCTTACAGGAAAACGTTTCTTTCCAATATTTAATATAATTCCACCCTCTTTCAGTTTAAGCAATTCCCCCTCATCCTCTCATTCCATGGCAGCAATGGCACTGCCCAACAACCCAAAATACAGTCCCACACTGGCTCCTAAAATTAACCCTATCCTGAATTAAACCTGTAAAAAAGTCTTTCTCCACCTTTCTACTAACACTTCACATATTGAAAAATCAAAACAAGGTCTCCCCAGAGCCTTCTCTTCTCCATCATTTAACCTTTGAGAAGGGCTTTGAGGTCCCTGCATGAAGGTCACTTAGAGGCACCATTAATAAATCATCTTTTCACACCTTCTTTCTGGCAGATGTGACACCTTCCCAGCTCAGCCCCTGCCACTGCAAGCCAGGTCCAGAGGATTTCCACCTTGTTTTGCTTCTCCCCTATCAAAACCACAGACTTCCCATGTCAAAGATAATAGTCACCCATTATCAGGAACACATTCGTGGAGCTCAGGGCTCCTTTTATGTTATTTGGCCAGTCTAAGAGGCAATTCTGTGTAATTACAGAACACAAAAATCACCCGGAGAGATGTCTTAACACGCTACTATTTATTAACAATCACTAACTCTTCAGTGGATATTGAGTCCTCTCACAAGATGCAACGTGACAATTTGCTTTTAGTAAACAGCTTTGAAGAAGTTTTCAGGGCAGAGGAGGGGTCACTCAGCCTCTCCTTAATGGGAATTGTCAGGATAATTTCCTCCAGGCTGGCAGGGGATTACAGGAGTTAACAGTGGGCATTATGTACCTGCCAGTCAGCAACGCTCACTGCCAGGCTGGAACTCCCAGGCTGCTCCCCCAGAGCCTCAATGTCCAGTCCTGATGTCAAGGATGGAAGGATCAGGTCCATATTAATGCTGAAGAACTCTCTCCTCCTGACCAGACAGCTGCTCCCAAATGCTTTCACCACCATTCTTTAAAACAAAGTTTTATTTGCTTTATTTGTCCCTTTCCGACTGCACCTCGCTCAGCCAAGCTACTGAAATCCTGGTTTTATGGAGCTCTGGTGGAGATCCTTGAGTCACCTTGCATCCCTCTGCCAGCTGTGGCTTGGGAAGCAGAGTGAGGAGCTGGGGACCCCAAGGAGGAGAGCGGGGTCGACTCCCAGCTCACCCACAGGTCAGCTCTGGACTCACAGCTCCATCACTTAAGCCAATCTTTTCAAAGGCCTCTCAGCTGATCTGATTTAGGTGGCAAACACTGGTTTTATCTTCTCGGGGGCCTATTTTGATCCCCTGGACGTGGAAGGGAATAATAACTGCCCCTCCATCTCTCTTCCAAAGCTTAATTCAGCTTAGATCCCTGCTGTGTGCAAATGCCTGGGGGGGTTCCTAGGGCTGTGTCACAGCAGTCAAGCACCAGCACTTTATTCTCTGCTGTGCAAGACCTTTGGGAAGGATGGAGGAGAGACAGGAGAGAGCTTTTGGCTTAACTGTTTGTGAGCTGGTCAGATGGCATGTCTGGTTTTTAAAACTTTGCTTTCCATGCACATGGAAAAATCATTCTGTTCTAGCCTTTCCCTTTAAAGCATAGAGAAGTGAAAATAAAACCATTTTCCACAATGAAGCTGGCAATAATCAAAATGGCCAATTCCTCCATGGGCAGCAGCTTTTTGCTTCTGAGAAAACAGGGGCAGAAGTGAACTTTAATCATGTTGTGCAGCAGCACTGACACAGGCACTGCGGGAAACAGCAAACCTCAATCTCCCCGTGTCAGTCCTGGAAAATCAAATGCTCCAGGATCCACTCCACTGCCCTGAGATGAAGTGGTACAATGCAGGTATTCATACAAATATTCAAAGCAGAGGGGATTTGTCCACACTGCTCGGTGTAACATTAATTCTTTAAAACTCCTTGAAATGAGGTTGTGCTGAGGTGAGGGTCGGCTGCTTCTCCCAGGCAGATAATGGTAAGACAAGGGGAAATGCTCTCAAAATGCACCAGGAGAGGTTCAGTTTGGATATTAGGAAAAATGTCTCTGTTGAAAGGGTGGTTAAGCATTGGGACAGGCTCCCCAGGGAAGTGTTGAAGTAACCATCCCTGGAAATGTTAAAAAAAAACAGGAGTAGATGTGGGACTCTGAGATATGTTTAGGGGGCGTGGTGGGATTCAGTTGAAGGTTGGACTTGATGATGTTGGAGATCTTTTCTAACCTGAACACTTCCATGATTCAATGTCCTGAACACTGCTGGTTGCCACAAGCTAAGACACATCCAAGGAGCATTATACAAATTAAAAATTAGGGACAATTACAGGAGCTGTTAGAGCTGCTCCTGTTCTCCATGCCTCTGCCATGGAACTTACAATTATTATCATTATCATAATAATCATTGTTACTACTACCACTATTACCATTACTGGCATTATTTTACCATAGGGACATATGCTCTGTAACTACTTTAAAAATGAATCTTCTTTCCTGCACCCTCCTGCTTAGAATCGCCCTTTCCTTGTGCTACATAGAGAACAACCAATTCAAATCCCATAACTGACTTTGGAAGCTTGTTGCCCTTATCCCTTGCAGCTTCCCAGCTGAGCACCTTGCAGGGAAATGTGCTAAGATTTACACATAGCTAAAATAAAATAAGTCCATAGCAGACTGGGAAGGGAAAATGAGAGTAGAATCCAGACTGTGTTTATCCTGATTTAAGCAGTATTTTGGTTCCATGCCAGGCGACAGCGTTTCACCAAATTACTCCAAACCAGCCCGCTGTTTGTTTTACACTATCAGTGGCGTGCTGAGGAGTGATGCCAGAGCAGCAGCTCTCCCCACAGCATAGGCAAAATGTTCCTTCCCCATTCCCCTGCATCCTGCCCTTTGGAGAGACCCGCCTGAGGAGTGGGGAACACCTGAGGTCTTGGTGTCTGCAGGATGGCTCCTGCCCCAAATATTGAGATCCCACCTGCTGACCATCACAGAGAGTAAATACCCACTTTCCCTTTCCCTCTGACTGCTGAAGAGCAGTCCATAAGAAAAACCTTCCTCCAAAGAACAAGGAATGAACATTTGGGCAAAGACTGAAGCATCTCTTAAAACCTGCCTTTATCCAAGACCCTTTAATTCAGAGAATCATAGAATATCCTGATTTGGAAGGGACCCAATGGGATCATCGAGTCCAACTCCTGGCCCTGCACAGGACACCCCAACACTCCCATCCTGTGCCTGAGAATGTTGTCCAAACACTCCTTGAGCTCTGTCAGTCTCGAGACCATGACCATTCCCTGGGGAACCTCTTCCAGTGGCCAACAACCCCCTGGATGAAGAATCTCCTCCTGATATCCAGCCTAACCCTCCCCTGACACAGCTCCGGCCATTCCCTCAGCTCCTACCACTGCCACAGAGAGAAGAAATTGGTGCAGCTCCTCTGCTTCCCCTCATGAGGAATCTGCAGACCCCAATGAGGTCTCCCCTCAGTCTCCTCTTCTCCAGGCTGACCAAACCTTAATTATGACTTGCAGATGCTCCCATCTCTCACTGTTCCATCACTGAAGATCCCTGCCCTGACAGCGGCTCCTGACCCACAAAACTAAGGCTGAACCAACAACCTTGGAGTAAAACACCCCCAGTTTATTGCCAGTACTCAGAGGCTTTCAGGGTCTTCTAGGCTAAGAAAAGAAGATGAAGGGATTTCAGCCATTTGGGTGATTCTGCTGTTATGAGGATAATGACAGCTTTATTCCCACTGCAATCCGAGTAGCCCCTGGGATCCAGCGTGTTTCCATCCCCAGCTGGTCACTGGGGAATCACTGGTGCAAATTCCCTCTATGTGGAGCAGAGATCTCCAGGCAGCCCTCGAGGAATCAGCTTCCAACCCCCAACTCATTCACAGCTGAGTGATTGGAAAGCAAAGCTGTAACAGCCCCTGGATTTACAGCTGTGCTGAGCTGATATAAACAAAATCAAAAGTGGCCCCAGCGGTCGGATATTCCCCACCTGGGGAGATGCTGGCATGATTGCCATGTTTAAAAAGAGGAAAAAGAACCATTCTTCATGGAAAATGAAAGCATTGTCTCACTTGTGGGAAAAGAGGGAGTCATTTTGCTTTCATGGATTTATTGAATACATTCTCTATGTTCTTGTGGTGAGCAGGGCAGGTAGGCAGCCAGCAATGGAGCTGCAGCCGAGTTTTGGCTGGCTGTAATCACACCCAGCACAATATCAGTTTCTTCATTAGACACCCCTCACATTTAGAGGGACATTTTGAGCTCAAATATTCCCAGTTACAACTCTGACATTACTTTTCCACACATATTGCCCATTTTTGTCTTAAAGATTACCAAAATCTTGCCAGCAGGTTTATCTACCCAGCTATTACTTGACTGCAAAAGTATGAAGGGCACAAACCTTTCATAAACTGCTTCAATTTGGGCTTAAATGAACAAAATAATAATGACTTACCCATTTCCTACTGCATGGCAATTTAAGGGCAACCTCAGCCTTTCTGCAGGGCATAAAGGGCGCAGAGGTGAAGCAGATTGTCAAATTTACCTAAAGAATTGCTTTTCCAGGCCAAAGTACAATGGAGATGGGTGCAGAATAATAGAATAAAGACAAGCAACACTCAACAGTTCGCCTAACTCTTTGAACACACCCTGCTCAGTGCCTGAAGTGCTTTGAAAAGCAAGATAATCTCATTTAGCACTAATTCTGACTCCCACCCCACCAGCCCATGAAACCCAGCCTCCAGCACCCACTCGTTACCATTTTCAAACAAGCCCCTTTGTGAGGCTCCCACGCCGTCCTCCTGCCTTGGGAGAAGCTCCCTGAGCACCCAGAGCTCCAAACCTCCCCTGTGAAGCCCTGCCTGGTGCAGTGCCCACAGCCCAACCCTGGCAGATGTGACCACTTGGCCATGACTAAGAGCCTTGTGCTGTTTACACGGGGCCCCACGCCCGCCCCCATCCCGGCATCCTGGGGTTCCAGATGGAAAATTCAGCTGAATTTCCCACACTGCTCGGTCAGGGTGGCTTTGTGGCTCAGAGCTGAGCAGGCTGGAGCGGTGCTGAAGCTCCTGGCTGGTTCAAACTGCAGGTTGTAAATATGAGATGACAGCGGATCGACAGCTACAGGTGGAAGTGGGAAGTTGTGGACAGACTTGGTGATTTTTGGCCTTCCCACCTGCCTTCAGCCCACTCCTCCCCCTCCCACCAGTGTGCTGCCCCTCTGCCATGTTCCTCTCTTTTTACACAGCAAGGCACAGACACCAAGGGGATCTACATCACAGAATTTCAGGTAAGAGAGTGGAAAAGAGCTGACAAGCTCAGCTCACGCCTCAGCCTGATGCAAAACCATCAAAACCACCCCCAGCCTCTTCAAGAAAACCTGTGCTGATGGAGTCTGGGCTCTTGTCTATCCCTGCAGTCAGAAGGTTTTCCCTCGTGCCTGAATTAAATCTCTCACTCTGCAATTTGAGCCCAATCTCCAGCAGACACAGAAAGCAGATTATTCCCTTTCCACAGTCACCTTTCAACCCGTTTGAAGATTATCATCCTCTTTCCTCTCAGCCTTTTTTTCCTTGAGGAAAGAGCCAAAATGTCTCACAGAGCTCAGCCATCAGTGTGGAGGCACCACACCGAACATCTCTGACACATCGTCCCCTCCCACACGCCCTCCCACACTCTGGGCTGTGCCAGTCATCCTGCCTGGACCCAGAGCACAGCAATCCCAGGCAGGTAACACACTCATGGTTCACATTTCTGGCCCTCAAATCTGCTCACAAGTGAGGCTGAGCGTTGCTTTCTGAGCTCTTAGGAAAGGGGAAAGTGGGAATTGGGAAGACCCTGGTGTCCTGGCTTAAATCCGCACCTCCTTAGCAGAGCAGTAAGCTGTGGCAGGGTAATAGGGCAGCTGTCACACTCGCTAAGCTGCCTTCCTGGCAACGAGCCATTAAGCACTGCAGCTCAGAATAAGCACCAAACCCCTCAGGAATGCCTGGACATGCAGCATCCCAGGCATTCTCAGTGAGGCTTTAATCTGAGCTGCAGACAAGGGACCAAGCCCAGCCCTGCTCTGCTCCTGGGGTCACTTGGTTACTGCCAGCGCCGCTCTCGCCTTTCCACCAAAGGGTGAATTTGGCTCGGCATTACTCACGCTCCAGCACTGAATCCCACAACGGCTTTAAGCTCCCAGCCACTTGATCCTGCTCCTCTCCCACGTCCCCTTCAGATGGAGAGATAGATACAGGAGGGTGATGCAGCATTTGCCTGCAGAAGAGTCCCTGCCAGGGCTGCGCCGAGCTCTCCGGCTCCGGCTGGCGGGGGCCGAGCCGCAGCCCCACGCTGCTGCAATCCCACCAGCTGGAGTTTTGTCAGGAGTTAAAGACCTGGGTGAATCCACCAGTGCTGAGCAGGAACTCGGGGAGGAGGGAAGCTGTCAGCTGGGAATATCTCCCCAAAGTACCCAACGGATCGACAGACAGCGAAATCTGCAGACAGCCGCCAAGGAGGTGGGATGCTGGATGACTGCTTATTATGCTGAGCCAAATCCTCCTATTATTACCTCCTGTGCTACCTGTCTTCTTCTAATATATTCAAGTGTTGTCTCTGCTAGAAGCACAGCACAGCGCTGAGAGGGAATTCCTATCCCACTCGTCTCTCATGCCTTGCCTGTGTATGTTCCAATATCAATCACTTATTTACTAATGGGATCTTTTATTAGGTATCTGTGTATGGAACACAGCAGTGGCAATCTCCAGTCAATTCTTCCAGCAGAATAACAAACCCAGGCTGCCTCTGGCACCTGGAGCACACCACAAGCTCTGTCACTGATCCCCTTCCTCTTAAAACCCAACATAAATCACCTGTACATCAACTCCGGGTCCTCTTCAAATTCAAATGAGATTTAACCTGAATTTACTCCGCAACACAAACTGACAGATTCCACATCAGTGACAGAGCAACACTTTAAAACCAGGTGATTTCCAGCAAAGTAGAAATGTAGGGACACAATCCAGTACTTTCTGTTAAGAGGACACTTTGGAAAAACAATGGACTTCCCTCAAGAGGGGGTTAGATCATGGGTTGGTGAGTTTGGCCCCCTAAGAGCATCACACATCCTGTCTCCTCCTTAATCACATTAACAGAGAGAGTAGGAGGGGAAAACTGTCTGCCCAGCTGGTTCCTACCCTGTCTTCTCCATTCTATCCACGCCTGCTGAAACTCAGGAGGTCTAAACTGGATTTAGTGACAAGAGCCTCCCTGCTGAGCACAGCAAAGAGCAGCCCGTGATTTACAGAATCACCAGCTTGCTCCTACAGGCTGCCACGGACCTCGGGGAAAAGCACCCCAGAGAAAACACAGCAGCTGCTCCTGCTGTGGAGCAGGAGATGGTCAAAGCCCAGAAATCCCCAGCAGCACTTAGACCACATCCTTCCCCAGTCCCAGCACGGAGCTCTCCTGGGATGAGCAGGAGTCCAGCTGGAGTGGCCCTTTGCCACTCCCACCTTGGCATCTCCAAGGGAGAATTCAGTGGCAACAGAACAAATCCCCAGGAAATCTTAGGCAACATTTCCAGCTCAAGAGGCACAATCAGCTCCCTAAGAGACACTCTACACACAGCAGCATCCTGGAGAGGACGGGGTGATTGCAGGAAGAGGTGCCAGCATCGCGAGCGTGGTTGCTCGCAGAGGATTTGGACCTCAAAAGCCCAAATGTTCGTGGCTCAGCAATGTTCACCCTGGCACAGCTCCTGCCAAGCGGGCAAGAGGAGGCTCCTAATGCTCTGTCAGGGAAATGACAGCACTCGGTGCTTCCTGGAGCACCCTTCAGGCTGGGGGCACTGTGCAAATGTGGATGCACGGAGCCCGGGGTGTCACCTGCAAGGGTGCTGCAGCTGGAGACAGGGAAGCAGAAAGCAGGGAAGTGTTCAGCTCAAGGTCACAATTCCACTGACAGGCACAGAAAAGCTCTGGCTGTAGCCTCAACAACACACCCAAACACACCAAACTCTTGCCTAAACCCCTGCACGACCTGACCAGAGTTTGATGTCTCAAAAGCCTGGCAAAACTGAAAAATTCCCTTCCTCAGAAAAGTCTAATTTTTTAAATTAAAGAGTTAAAGTTGCAGAAAAAGCAGAACCTAAGCCTGGAAACTGTTGTGAACATGAGAACTGTCAGTTCTCAAGGTATGCAAAAGGCTTTGTTCTCATCCAGACTCCACATTTCACATGATAAATGATGGAAGAATATAAATGTTAAAATTTTCATCTCCAAATGAAGTTCTCCGGTCTTATCTAAATAAAACCAATATAATTTCCATCAAAATGTTGTCAGAATTGCTACAGTCTTACAAAATATTTGATTCATAACATCAACTTTTTTTTTTTCCTTTTTTCTCCTGGGAAACCTGGATCTCCTCCCTGTGGAAGAGAGGCCCTACAGAATTTTAGGAGCTTAAAATAACCCACCTTGTGTGTGTGCACTGTCCATGAAGTACAGAGAGCTCCTGCAGCACAGGACAATCTTTTCAGGGGGAAGATCCTTGGGACACAACAAGATCTTTGAAGGTCCCTTCCATCCCAAAATGGGAGGTTTTGAGGGACAAAAAAAGAAATGTTGTGAGTTTAGAGAGGAGCTTTATCCCCGTGGGTAAGAAGCACGCCAGGAAAGGTGCTTCCCATTCTTGCAAACTGGAGAGAACACTGAACAATCCTGGGATATAAATCCTGGAATCATCAAGGCTGGAAAATATCTCTGAGATCATCAAGTCCAACCATCAACCCAGCACCCAAGTGCCACATCCACTTATTTCTTGAACACTTCCAGGGATGGTGACTCTACCACTTCCTTGGGCAGCCTGTTCCAATGCTTGACAACCCCTTTCCTTGAAGAAATTTTTTCCTAATATCCAATCTTTTAGATTTGCCCCACTGGCACAACTTAAGGCTGTTTCCTCTCATCTCACAGGTCAGCTCACTGCCTGGCCAGCACTCACCCAGGCCAGATCTGTTACAAAAAAACCCACAAAACTCAACAGCTGCTGGTTTTGCCTGTCAGAAAACACCAACACGGAGGTGAGATGTCCCAAAAATTCAGTGCAGACATAACAAACTCAGCACCCCTACAAGTTCTTGCCACCAGCTCTGAATCTTCATCAAGCCTAGGAATGAGAGGAGAGCTCAGATGCCTCTCTCTGATCAGTTTTCTGCAGGCAGGACCGGTAAGGAGGGGGAGAGACAACAATTTGTCAAGTTTTACTCCAGCCCTAAGGGCTGCACAAATCACAGAAGCATCAGTTTGGGCTTTAAAGATCATCCAATTCCAACCCCCTGGCTGGACAGAGACGCCTTCCACCAGACCAGCTTTCCCAAAACCCCATCCAAGCTGTGCTTAACCAACCCTTAAAGCTGGATTGACTTTACAAAGGCCAAGCACAAGGTGGAAGGCAGCAAAGACAACACGGGCCAAACTCATATGAGACAACAAAGGAGTGAAAGGCTTTGCTGCTCATCCTCAGGCTCCTGCTCTGCTTCTTCCCACCTCCAAAAATTGCCAAAATATATTGAAAAAACGACCACCACATGCCTCACATGCAGCTCTGTGATTTCCTTTTGCCCTCATTTTCTGTTAGCACTGCTACTGTGCAGGTGTAGCACCACAAGGCATTGCCCTTCCAAGACAGGCAGGGTATAAAGCTAAAACAAAAAGTCCCAAAATGCTTGTCTGTGTTCCTTAATTTAAGAGGTTTTAATCTTTCACGATGGTCAAACAGCAGTTGTGCCAAAGCAGAGCATGAGGCTGCCTCTGTCAAGTGGAAGTAGCAGGGGAAATCAAACACAAATCTGAACTCCAGCTTTTGAGCTGGATCTATCACGGTTTAGGGATGTCTGTCTCCCAAACTGACTCAAAACACAGCATTTTCAGCCTCCAGCTTCACTGAAATCAAGGAAAACTGCTTCCTTTCCCCACTACACCAGCAACTCTCAAGTCCCAGCCTGTCCTTGGCCAGTCCCAATCAGCAGCAACACTCGTCCCAAAAGCCTTTTTTCACTGCAAAGGAGCTGTGCCCATACTAGGGTTACAAATATTTCAAGCTGCCAGGGCCAAAGGCTCCAGAAGGGAGATTTATAGCAATAAATAATATTAATGACACAGGCGGATGGAGCTTCTTGTCCTGAGAGCTCCAAAGGCACATGAAAAACTGCACCATAAATGTCACCACCGCAGACACCAACGATGACGAGATGCCACCTCTGGGGACGGGAGGCAACGTGGGCTTGTTCAAAATGAGATTTGGGGAGGAAAGCGAGGGAATGAGGAGCTGGATGAGCACAGCCATGCAAGCTCACAGGACAGGCAAAGGCAGGAGATGGGTCCCAGCCAGGGTGATGCTCCCCATCATCATCAAACCCTTGGACTGGCTCAGTCAGGGGATTCAGGAGATATCCAAGCCCCAGTTCTCCCCTCAGCACAGCCAAAGGACTCATTCTGATGCTCATGAGTGGACTCAGGGCTGGGAAAAAATGAGCTGGGTAAACATAACTCAACCAGCAGCCAGAGGAGTTGGAAAGAGGGCAAAAGAAGCAATTTTAGGCCTAAACCCCAAAGGAGCAGCTGTGAGTTTAGTTGCAGATATAATAAAACATGCCTGGGGGAAGGAGCTGTATCCTCCTGCAGCCAAGCCCACTCTCAAATGCAAAAATACTTGCAAGGATAATAAAGGGCTGACACGCACCCTGTGTTATCCAGATAACACTGAAACACCTGGAGCTGATGGAGCAGCAGCACCTGGCCACATCAAATTAACCATTTTTTCCCCAGATTGATTAATTAAATAATACCAAGCAGTGTGTGAACATAAAATCTACATAAGAGAAACTTCTGCTTTAGCCAAGGCAAAGATTCCCTTTTCTTTTCCCACACTGCCTGATCCTCTGCCAAATTCCAGAAGATGGATCAGCAGAGGACCTCCACCAGCAGCTCAGCTGCACATCTGGGCTCGCCTCATTTCAAGCTTTGCCTTAGAAGCCTCCCTGCAGCAGAAATCCCAATTTATTTTGCCCAGCCATGCAACCTCCCAAAACTTTGTCAGGATATTTTGGAGTCCTTCCCATGCAGGGCAAGGCTCACTCATCAACCACAACCTCTGGAGCCAGACCCTAAAGCTGCTGGAGCTTGGGGTGAAGCGTGAAGCTCTGCTGCTGGCAGGACACAGCCCTGCAAGCTCCCAGGGCAGGTGACAAACCCCACCTGCTTCTCCTGAGATCACCCTGTCCACCTCAAGAAGGCTGGGAATTCTCCTGGAGAGCACCAGCCCAGCAGCTGCCTTCCTGCCCGCTTGGTTTATGGTGGCAGGACAAGGAAACCACAGCCCAAGGAAGGAGATGGGTGCAGGGATGCCAGGATTGATGCAACCAGCTGCCTCCAGAGCCCTTCCAAGCGGGAACACGCTCCCAGTCCTACCTCTGAGCATCCTTCAGCCAGAATATCTCTACCTGAGACCACAGGGTTGGTGCCTCTGTCCAAGGGAGCCCAAAAGCTGCTCTGCTGAGGAGCCCAGAGCCCATTTCCCAGCCCTGTGGTGGCTGGGCCTGCTCGGGGCCCAGGCAAACACAACCAACACTGTGTCTTTAAAACCACTTCAGTGCAGATGTTGTTTCCATGGTAACTAGTGGACCAAATACATTAGTGTTTCTAATAATAAACCAAACCTTCATCTTGGAAAATGTGATCCCCCCTCTCCCTTTACCACTCTCACCCTTTCTTTCTTCCTTTCCCCTCCCCTTTTGCCGAATTAAGCCAGCATTTAACAAGCAAGCCATAATTAGTAAATAATTGCAAGGGCCCAGTAACTCCCAGTGCCCAGGCAGATGGGAGAAGCTTTAGGTGGAGGAGGGGGGGTGGCTTCACTCTGTGAACCTGGGCACTGTCCAAAAAGGGATGAACTACTTAAAAAAAAAAAAAAAAAACAAAAACAAAAAGAAAGAAAGAAGGAAAGAAAGAAAGAAAAACAAATTCAAAAGCACAAGGTGGGAGAGAGGAGCCTGTGAAGCGTCTTTTGACCACCCCAGCGCCGTCTTTAGTGCCCTGGCACTCTCCCCGTGCTCTGACTCAGGGTGCAGCCGCCCAGCGATAATTTCTAGGAATCTCGCACTTTTTTTTTTTTTTTTTTCGGAGGCTCCGTCCGAAGACGCGGCACCGACTTCGTGTCCCCGACAAACGGCCAAAACTTCACAACTCCTCCCCTCCACGCTCCCCGCGATTGCAGAGCGGGAACCCCTCCGTACACACACCCCGAAACTGCGTGGGGTAGCGGGGAGGACGCCGAGGGGGGATGGAGACGGGCGGGGAGGGAGGGAGGGAGGCGGAGCGGGGCGATTCCGCCCCCCCAAAAAAAGCCACGTGCGGAAGATTCCGTGCGTGGGGAGCCCACGGCAGCGAACACGCCTGCGGGGGCCCGGCGGCTCCCCACACTGAGCGGGATCCGCGTCCCAAAGCACAGCGCAGGCATGGAAGGATGGATGGGGAGGACCAGAGGGAGCAGCGCGGCGATGTCCCCGCGTGTGTGTGTCCCCAAAAGCTGCGGTCAGGGTCGGGGGGAAGGGGAGAGGAAGGACGGCGGGGAAGGAAGGGGGAGGGTTATGCAAAGCCTCTGTGTCGCCACGGTCCCGGTGACACCGGACTGCAGCAGTGGCGGCAGCAGCGGCAGCGCTCGGGGCTGTCCCCGCCGCCGTACCGGGGATGCTCCGCTGCATCCCGGGCGCGTCCCTTTCCCTCCCGCTTCATTCCGCCCTGTCCCCCGCGTGTCCCCCACGCCTCCCCCGGCCCCTCCGCTCCTCCCTCGGCGGGACTCACCATGTCGGGGCTGAGCTGGGCTAAGATGGCGAAGGCGGAGAGCCGGTCACACAGGCACTTGGTCCGGGAGGCGTCGAGCGGGACCGTTCGGCAGCCGCGCCAGGACCAGGCGCCGGGCGGGGAGGCGGAGGCGGAGGCTCTGCTGGAGGGAGGAGAGCAGGGAGGGAGGGACGGGGCGGCGGAGCGGGGAGAGAGGGAGAGAGAGAGCGGCCGTCAGGGCGGGCGGGGAGCGGGCACCGCGCCCCCCGCCGCCCCCATCCCGCCAACCCCCAGCGGCTCCATCCTGGTGCTGGTGCTGGTCCGTCCGCGGCTCCCCCGCCCCGCTGTGACCCTTCCATCAACCCGACACATGTGAAGGGCTCCCTGCAGCCCCCGGGCTGCCCGGTCTCACGATCGCCCTAACCCTATAGCCCTGCCCCACATATCCCATATACACCCCCTAACACTGTAGCCCTGTCCCTCATGCCCCATATAAACCTTCCTAACTATATAGCTCTTTCCCATATATCCCATATACATCCCTCTAACCCTATATCCCTGCCCCACATATCCCATATACACTTTCCTGACCCTATATCCCTGTTCCACATATCCCATCTACACCTGCCTAACCCTATAACTCTGTCCCACATATCCCATATACACCCGCTTAGCCCTATAACCTTATCATATATGTCCCATATACACCTGCCTAACCCTATATCCCTGCCCCATATATTTCATATAAACCTCTCTAACCCTATATCCCTGCCCCACATATCCCATATACACCTGCCCAACCCTATATCCCTGCCCCACATATCCCATATACACCTCCCTAACCCTACAGCCCTGTCCCACATATCTCATATAACCCTTCCTAACCCTATAGCTCTGTCCCACATATCCCATATACACCTCCTTAACCCTGTAGCCCTTTCCATATAAACCTTCCTGACTCTATAGCTCTTTCCCACATATCCCATATACTTCCCTCTAACCCTATAGCCCTGTCCCATATGCCCCATATACACCCTTTTGCCCCTATAACCCTACTTATCCCACACGCACCTTAACCCTACAACCCTGCCCCATATACCCCATATACACCATCTTAATCCTATATCCCTTTCCCACTTATCCCATACACACTTTCTTAGCCCTGTTCCCAGTCCCACATGTGCCATATACATTTCCTTAAGCCTATAGCCCTGTCCCACTTGTTCCATATAACACACCCTTAACCCCACACCCACCATATTGATCCACACATGGGACACATGGATAAATAATCCTACAGCCCTGTTCCTACACAACCTGAACACATCTCCCCATCCCTACAGCCTTATCCCACATATCCCATTTATGGATATAACACTATGGACCTAAAATACACCTCACTGTCCTCACAGCCCCATCTCTCACCCCATACACCCCACACCCCATATGGATATGTATGGACCTCCCCCAGCCATGGGAACCCCAATTCACAGCTTCACCCCTCCCTTGTTCCTTCTCCAAAGGCCAGGCCAGGGCCCTCCTGAGCCCTTCCCCACATTCCCAGAGCTCTGGGCATGGCAGGGATGTTCCTCCCTCATGGTCAGAGGGACCTGAAGACCTCAAAGGGACAGATCCCTGCTTTTTCCTGGCATCCTTTTAGCCTGGGGAAAAGCAGAAGAAGGGGCCATAGATGGGGAAGTCTCCATGGTCTTCATCCCACAGGTGGGGTGGTTTCATCAGGGAAAATGATTGCAGCCCCATCTCTGTGTGAGCACAAGAGGCTAAGCCAGGGAAAAGGGGAATCTGCTGCTCTGCCTCATGTGCTGGGACAGTGGGGACCCAAAAACTGCTGTCATTTTCCACCCATTGTTTCTGTGTCTTGTCCAGTCCTATCTCCTGGGATATGCTCACTCAGGGAGTGCAGGTGCAGAGAGCAAGTGCAGAAATTCAGTAGATGGGGAGAAGGTCAGCATCCCTGTGCATAACCTGGGCTTCACAGGAGCCTGGGACAGGATGAGGAGGCAGAGCAAAAGGGCCATCTGCCCCCACTGAAGGGACATGGGGAAAGATGTCCCATCTCCCCAGCTGACCATCCTCAGAGGAGGGGACCTCGGCAGCAACGCCAGCAGCGAGCCCACGGCAGCTCCAGATGGAGCCAAGCTGCTCAGCAGCCTTGGGTGCAGCACAGATGGCCTGGACAGCTCCGTGCTGCTGCCTCCAGAGACCTGCCCTGAGCCACTGACAAGTTCTTGGCAGGTCTTGACCTGCTGCAGGCTCTGAGCTGCTCCTCACACAACGATTCCGAGCCTCCCTCCGCTTCCCTGTGCCACCATGGCCTGGGTGACAGAGCACCAGCACCTCCTGCCCTCAGTGTCCCCTCAGATCCTGTTCTACATGTGACACTGGGCCTCCCTGAATTATTTCTGGTTTGGGTTAGAGCACTGTTCATAGTTTAAAAAATAAAATAATTTTATTTTATAAAATATAAATAAATTTTTATTTTATATTTTATATTTATATTTTATATCTTTATTTTGTACAATAAATTGTTTTATTTTATTTTATTTTATTTTTATAAAATCAAAAAAACCCCAATTAAATTTAGTGTAGAAGTTGTAGGCAATACACAAAACGGTTTTTTTTTTTTTCTGGTGCTCATCCACATTTTTAAATATCTGGACCCTACTAAATGTCTGAATGTCCCATCCCTGGGAGTGCCCAAGGCCAGGTTGGATGGGGTTTGGAGCAGCCTGGTCTAGTGGAAGGTGTCCCTGCCCATGGCAGGGGATTGGAACTAAATAATCTTTAAAGTCCCTTCCAACCCAAACCATTCTGTGATCCCGTGCTTCTCCATCCATCCATCTCATGGGACATAAATCTGTCTTCTCTGGATCAGGAGCTCTCCACATGATTTTCTCTGAGCTGTCACATCATTTCTTGGAGGCTTTCAGACCCTGGCATTGTTCTTTGCTCTCTTTCATGCACCTTCTGACATCCCCCAACACCCTTTTTGGAAGGGACCAGGAGATCCAAGGCCAGTCTCATGGGAAATCTGAGTTCTGTATTCTCCATTCTATGTGCTGCTCATATTTCCAAGATCTGCATTATTGAGTTGTTTTGTTTATCCACTGTCACTGAGAAAAATGCCTTATTTATGATGTGTACAAATAATGATAAATTCCCAGACTCCAACAACCAGTTCTGTATTCTCCTAGAAGGTATTAATTTAGCTTGACAAAAATCTATTTTCCATAAGTTGATTGCTATTAATGCCTCTGTTTTAATGAGCATGCTATTATTCAATTATAATCATAATATTACCCACAATCCCTAAACTTTTGGATCCCGTTTCAGATGGATATTGTGCCTAAGACAGATGTGAGGCTGCTGTGCTTACACACACATGCTCCTCTCTCCAGATTTGGGGAACTCTTCCACCTTTCTTTTCCTAAAGAACAATGATCCCAAATTAGTCTTAACCTGCTCTTTTAAAACCCTCAAGTTCCAAATTGCTCTGTCTTGTTACTCTTGCCCACATCTCACTTTGCTAGATGATGTATAGCAGGTTTTCCAGCTGCTGGTGTAATGAAAAGTATTTCATTAGGCTGGGATGTGGATTAAGGAACCAGGCTCTCTTCCAATTACAGAATACAGGCGTTTATTGAAATTCCTGCATTATTATAAATAAATCTGTCATTTCGAGCTAGTAACAAACCAATACCATCAGGATTTATTATGGGTTTAGTAGACTCTGAATTCTGCTTTTTATTCAGCTTTGCTGGTC
Source organism: Agelaius tricolor (assembly GCF_023055355.1). Taxonomy (NCBI): domain Eukaryota; kingdom Metazoa; phylum Chordata; class Aves; order Passeriformes; family Icteridae; genus Agelaius; species Agelaius tricolor. Next base: position 93,972,106 of record NW_027269262.1, on the reverse strand, counting down.
TGAAGAATAAAATTTCTACACTTTTCCTTTTTTTTTTTTTTTTGAATTGTATTTTTCAAGCTTTTAATTTGCATTGCTTGCTGTCAATTTATCCTTTCTCCAGATTTCCACAGCAGCTTTTACTTTCCCTCTATAACAGACTGTTGTGTTGTTTGGGGTTTTTTTTGGTAGATATTGGTGCATTTGGCTTGTGGGTTTTTTGTTTTTTTTGTTAGCTGAGGGACTTTTAGTGCTCTTTCTCATTTATGGTTTTGAGGATATCTAGAAAACTGCTTTTAAAATCTCCTAATTATAGAATTTTGGAATCCTAGGATGGTTTTGGAAGGGACCTTAAAGATCATCTTTTTCCAACCTCCTGCCATGGGCAGGGACACCCTCCACTACACCAGACTGCTCAATGTCCCACCCAACCTTGGACACTTCCATGGATGGGGCACCCACAATTTCTTTGGAAAACTTGTGTCAGCACCTCTCTGCTCTCACAGGGAAGAATTTCGTCCCAATATCCCATCTCACCATGCTCTCTGGCAGTCTAAAGCCATGCTCTGTGTCCTGTCACTCCAGCCCTTGCCTCACGTCCCTCTCCAGCTCTCTTGGAGCTCCTTCGGGCACTGGGAAGGGCTCTGAGATATCACTGGAGCCTTCTCTTGTCCAGACTAAACAACCCCAGGTCTTCCAGCCTGTCCTTTCATCCTTAACTCTACCCTCAGCTTTTTTTTTCAATTTAAGCAGCCTTTCCCAACAAATAGAAATGCTTAAATCTCCCATTTTTGGAGCATCAAATTTGTGTACATTGCCACACACAGGCACCCCCTGCCCCAAGGAACCTGAGCTCTCTTCAAATGTGGGAATACATTTGCCCTCATATCATTTCCAATCCCAAAGCCCAGCTTTACTCATTTACCAGCTTTCAAAGTAGACTAGGACAGATCTGGGCCATACATCAACAGAAGTAACCTCATCCAAAAGGAAGAAAAAAATAAAAAAGGAAAATAAATCAGAAAACCGACAAGAACAGGAAACCCCAGGGAAAGCATCAGAAAACAAATAACACTCCCCAGATGCTGTGCCTGGTCTCACACTCCCATGGCAGAAAAGCTGACAGAACAGCACTGAATGCAATATCAGGATAAAATTTATCCAGGGCCAAAGCCGCACTTGGCACAGCCCGAAATCCATTTCTAGATGCACACAGAAAGGGCACAGCAATATTGAGGCAAGAAAAAAATTAAAAATTAAAATAACCACCTTTTGCTCTTCAAAGACCTGGTCTGGTGCCTGTTTATTTATCCTGTTGGACTCAAAGAAAGCAACTGGATCAAAGCCATCCAGTTCTTGCTTTAAAAGTTGCTATAAATCACATAAAGGATGGGTGATGTGGATATGCTGAGTCAGGAACTTGGTGTAAATCACCTCAGAATAAGTCCAGCTACATCTTTTAATGGGAAACGAAAATCTGGCCTTCATTACTACCAGCGATTATTAATTAATTAGTCATTACCAGTCATTAAACCACTCAAATGCTCCAAAGACCATGTTCATTCCTCTGGTTTTAATATCCTCAGAAGAATAACTTTTCTTTCATCCTTTCCTTCCTCGTTGCAGATCTCCCTAATTACCTCTTCTTGTTGCTCTGAAACCCTTTGGATACAAACACCTCTGCACCCTTTGGGGATGGAGCTTGGAGATGGGTTGGGAAAACCAATTTGGAGGTAGGAGGATGTGGCAGAAGAGCCAAGAACCTCTTCTCACTGATTCCCAGTGGGGATGTAGAATCCTGGAATGGTTTGGGTTGGAAGGGATCTTAAAGATCGCCTCGTTCCAGCCCTGCCATGGGCAGGGACACCTTCCACTATCCCAGGGTGCTCCAAACCCCATCCAGCCTGGCCTTGGATGATTCCAGGAATGGGGCAGCTTCTCTGGACAATCTGTGCCAGGGCCTTACCACCCTCACAGGGGTGAATTTTGTCCTTGTATCTGGTCTGAATCTCCTCTCTTTCAGTTTAAATCGTTCCCCCTTGTCCTGTCACTCCATTCCCTTGTTCCAAGTCCCTCTCCAGCTCTCCTGGAGCCCCTTCAGGCACTGGGGCTCCAGCCCTGGGAACATTTCCATGGCCTCCTCCGGACTTATCCATCACCTTCACCTCCTTCTGCTGTTGGAAGTCCCAGAGTTGGATTTGTTGTTTCAGGTGAGGTCTCACAATAATTCCTTGTGATTTTGGGTTGTCTCATTCATGGTTTGTGACTGTTTGAGCCTGTCCAGCATCACCTGCTGCAGATCCCACACTCAATACCACTAAGAAAAATCTAATGGGATTTCTCCAAGGTCCAGGGAAACACATCTGAGGGAGTTTGGGTCTTGCTGATTGCAGATACCTGTCCAGATAGTGTTCACTTCAACCATCAAGTATTACCAAACACCTCATAGTTCAGTGCAGACTTAAAATCCTTAAACTCAAATTTCAGAATTCAGTCACTGGATTTTGCCATCTAAAGATTATTTCACTGGCAGCAATTCAAATTACAGAGCAGATAGATTGCAAAAGGGCACGTTTCACATTTGAATGCAAAATTCATTCACCGTGGGCCTGATGAAAAGCTCTGGAAGACAATGGGCGATTAATGAACAGGTCCAGAAGGGGAGGAACATTTGTGTGTTTTTGTGTGTGCCTGCCTGTAGGTTCAGGTTTCATTTGTATAGCAGTAGAAAAGCCTTTGATTCTGCCAAAAAATACACTGGGTTTGTGCTGGGAAATCCGTGCTCAAAGCTCAGAGGCAAAGAAAAAGAGCAGAATTTGAGTTCTTCACAAATATTGAATCCAGGTACGCTAATAAGGGAGCGGAATTATTTCCAGGCAGTCTCCAGAGTGGAGGCAAGAAAGAGGAAACTCTACTAAAGGGAAAACGTGGGCAGAATATTAGAGGAGAGTGTAGTCAGAGTGATTACAACCCAGTCAAAAAGGAATTGTAGAAATCCCCAAACCAGACTGGCGTAAAAAAAACCAACATTGTATGGGGAGGGTGAGCAGGGAACCTGACAAGTTGGTTCTGTCTCTAACGTCCGTGGTCAGATTTATCTCCGGTGTAATTCCAATGATGCTGCACAGGAAAATGTCTCACCATATGTTACAACATGACTCTGAACATCATTTGAGCACTTGATGGGGAAAAGCAATTAAGCACTGTCTTGTAGATTTAAACAGGAGCTAAGCACACGCTCAAGGACTTTCTCAAACAGAAATGCTGCTCTGAACAGGAATTTGCACAAATGGAAAGCTTTTGTTGTGGGAAGAGCCACGGAGCAGAGAGTTTTTAAAATTGGGGTAGATGTTTGAGATCTGAAAAATACAAGGAATCTTCAGAAGTTTTTTCCCAACCCAACCAACTCCGTGGTTCTCTGACTGTTCTTGCTTCACGTGGGCCATTCCCCCTTCTCCAACCAGGCGAGTGCTTGGCACAGGTCCAGCTGGCAGATTGATTATTAATTTGGAGAACAAACCAGAGATGAAGTCAAAGTTAATCCTTTTTGTGGGATTCCCAAAAGCAATTTTCATTTCCAGCCAAAGGCTGCCCCAAAGCGCCTCTCAGACACTTTGGCTCTGCACAATAGCCTGGGACACAAAAAAAAAAAACAACCCCTGCAATCATATTTCTGCAAAAAATGTGTCAGAGTCACTGTTTGTGTAGGACCTCAGGGCTGAATTAAAGAGTGGATGGTTCCTATGAGAAAGGGACATGAAAAGGTTTGCAGCTTTGGAAAAAAATAGACTGATTAAAAATGAAATAAAATAAATCTTTGATTGGCTGCTAAAGCAGTTGCAAAGGATCTCATGCCAGAGAGGTAAATGCTGAAATTCATTAAACACTAAGCTAAATATGGGTTTAAATCAATCTTTAACACTGCAGCTGCTTGGAATGTTTTGAACGCCCTCAGTACCAAAGCAGTGATCGCTCTTTGCTTAGTTGAGACCTTCCTAAGAACTAAATAAAACCAGCAAAACTCTTTCACAGGGGTCATTCTGTTATCCAAGAGATAATTTTCCCTTTCTGTGATCAATCCCCTGGTTCAAAGACAGGCTGAGCTCTCAGTTATGCTGCTGAAAATCCTGAAAGACATCTCACACATCCAGCAAGGCAGTGTAGGCTTATTGGAGCAAAACCAAACCTCCTGGAAAAATCCTGCACTTCTGAGCCTCTGAATTCAAAATGTACCACAAGTTTGGTAAATCCATGTGGCTCAAAATGAAATCTGAAGTTCCAATGAAATAAAGGACGGCCCAGCAATTTCCCTACATTCATTTAAGGAAATCAACCTTATTTAGCTCAAAGGCAAGAAAGCCAAATGTGTCCTGGGCTCCTGGGCTGGATCCCCATGGTGTGGGCAGGTCAAGGGAGAGCAGTGTCCCCTCTGCTCTGGTGAGACCCAGCCTGGAGTGCTGAATTCAGTTCTGGGATCTTCTGCACAGGAAAAATGTGAACCTGTGGGAATAAGTTCAGACAAGGGCATGGAGATGCTCCAGGGGCTGGAGCCCCTCTGCTCTGGAGCCAGGCTGGGAGAGCTGGGAATGTCCAGCTCCAGGGAGACCTTAGAGCCCCTTCCAGGGCCTCCAGGAGAGCTGGAGAGGGAATTTGGACAACGGAATGGAGTGACAGGGCAAAAGGAATGATTTAAAACTGAAACAGGAGAGATTCAGACTAAATAGAAGGAAGAAATTCTTCCCTGTGAGGGGTGGTGAGGCCCTGGCACAGGTTGCCCAGAGAAGCTGTGGCTGCCCCATCCCTGGAATTGTCCAAGGCCAGGCTGGATGGGGCCTGGAACAACCTGGGACAGTGGAGGGTGTCCCTGCCCATGGAATGAGATGATTTTGAAGGTCCCTTGCAACCCAACCCATTCTATGAGAAGGAAACTGAGGCACACAAGGGAGATATGAATGGATGCAGACCTATGAGGGCACTCACAGATCTCTGATATTTGAAATAAGCAGTCAACAAATACATCCACACACGCCTTAGCTGAATTTCCTGGTTTCTTTACAGAGATTAAAAACAAAAGCACTATAAAACTTTCTGCTAAGCGACTCAGATTACTCAGTTTCCTTACAAGTTTTGCTTGGCACTGATGGCCTTTTTCTCACCTCTACCCCAGGAGCACAGGCCTGGCACTGAACAGAACAATTTTCTGTCAGTCTGAAAAGATCAATAATCAGAGTAGCAGCTATTATTAAATTAGCCCTTTTGAAAAAAAAAAACCAAAACAAAAAAAATGAAAATGGAAAACGTGGAAAAGCAAGACAAAACATACTCTTGATCCAGGTGCCTGGTGGAAGGAAAATGAAACCAGAGCAGGAATATTAATTTGATTTTATTTTTCAGAGACCCCTAATTCAAGGTGTTTGGGGTGATTTCCTTCAGAAATCACAGAAGCAGAATTAAGATAACAGTGATTTAAGAAAAGATTCGTGATCTGTGGGAAATTAGAAATATTTGGGATTTCCTTTTTATGTATGTGTGGGAGAAAGGGACAGGAAAAGATATAAGGAGGTGACAAGCAAGCCCTTTGCCCAGCTGTGAATTCATGAGCACAGCACACTGAATTGCACCACTTTCAGGGGAAAAGGTTACTTTCTATCTGCAAATTAGGCCCAGGAAAAAAAAAAAAGAAAAGAAAAAGAAGAAACAGCCCATATGCAGCCTCTAGTCTGAAGCCTTAATTAACATAAACAATGTTCAAACACACAAAGAAATAGATATTACCATTGAAATAAAGCATATGGCTGGCTAAATACCCCGAAGATTATCTGGAGATAATCTTTGCAGGCACCAGAAGTGCAGCTGATGCTGAGCTCTAATGATTCCAATCACAAGGCCAGGCCGTCCCACCAGAGAGGGAGCTCAGCACTTCCCACCATCATCATCCTCCCGGGCTTGCATCCTGCCTTTCAAATCCAGAGCTTGTGGTGGAGAATTAATGAGCACTTTCCTTCTTTACAACCCTGCCCCACTGCTCCAGAAGAAGGCCTGAAATGCAGGAATCATCCCTTGAAGGAGAAATTTGTGCCATGGCTTGGTCTCCAATGAGCTGCCTCAGTCAAGGTTGTGTTGGGTGGGGATTGGAGCAGCTTGGTTTGGTGGCAGGTGTCCCTGCCCATGGCAGGGGGTTGGAACTGGGTGATCTTTAAGGTCCCTCCCAACCTAAGCCATGGTTTTATGGAAGGTTGAGATGGGGGAGAAATTTGCCACTGAGCCCACAACCAATTTCCTTGTGCTCCCCTGCCAAAGTTCTTTCCCACAGGACAGATATTGGGATGAGCCCCCGGAAGGGTTCCTCTGTCCCACCCAATATTCCACTGAACAATCCCAAAAATGGATCAGAATTTTCATACAGAAAATGTGACACCATGGCCCAGGCAGAGGAGGAATGGAGAAACCCAAGGCACTCAGCCTTCTGTCTCTAAATCAGAAATTAATGTGGAAATCCCTGTGAGGTGTCACAATGTTCCAAACCAGCTCAAAAGCCCCTGATCACAAAACTCAGGGGAATATTCCTTCCTGATCCATCTATGGAAGTGTCCAAGGCCAGGCTGGATGGGGCTTGGAGCAACCTGGGATAGTGGAAGGTTCTGTCCCATGGCAGGGGCTTGGAACTGGGTAATCTTTAAGGTCCCTTCAAACCCAAACCATTCTGTGATTTAATTACCCCAGTTCTAGGGGTTGTTTAATAATTACAAATCTGGTGGCTCCCACAGCACCTTGTTGAAATCAGAACTTGAAGTATCATGAGGGAGGTTGGTTTGTTTGTTTGTTTGGTTTGGTTTTGAGGGGTTTTTTTGTTTGTTTGTTTTTGGGTTTTGGGTTTTTTTCTGTAAGGCATATTTGAAGTCTTTTTGTCCTGTGTATATTTCTTTTCCTTTAAAAGGATGACATTTTCCAGCTCCTCTACAGAACCCTGTGAAACAGAAACAGAAAAGCCGACAACTCCCTATAATCCCTTGGCTTTGTGGCTTTAAGAAGAAAAAAGGAAAATAATTCTCATATTTAGCCACGCTGCAAACTGTGCAATCATCAGGTCAGCTCATGGCGGTGGATGCAGAAGATGACCTTGGACTGCTTCCATGGAATCACCAAATCATGGAATTGTTAAGGTTGGAAAAGATCCTTAAAATCATCAAATCCAACCAACAACCAGCACCATGTACATTACTAAGCCTCAAGTGCCACATCCACATATTTTTTGACCTCTCCCAGGGATGGTGTCTCCACCACTTCCCTGGGCAGCCTTTTCCAATGCTTGACCACCCTCTCCAAGAAGAAATTTTTCCAAATATCCAAAATCTCCACTGGTGCAACTTGAAGCTGTTTTCTCTCGTCCTGTCATTTGTTACCTGGGAGAAATATCTGACACCCACATCACTACAATTTCCTTTCAGTCTATTTCCACAACAGATCAACAATTTATTCATCCAAGTCTTTATCCCCTGCACTTAAATTTCTTGTTGTCATCCAGAGCCAAAAACACCTTTACAGTATTTCTGGAATCCCTTCAGTGTAAGAAATCTAAGCCATAACACCTAGATTAGGAGCTGTGAGTAAGATTGTAAATATGATTTATAAATAAAGTAAAAATTGTGCAATATTCTAAATAAATTTTATAAATAAGATATATTTTGGGGTAAAGCTGCCTGCCCCATTGCATCTTTCCTGCTACCAGATTATCAGAACAATAAAAAATAGAGATTCATCAAATAGTTTGGGTCAAAAAAGACGTTTAAGTACCACTGATAACACAGAACTGCAAAAACCTACCACTAAACTGTGTCCCCAAGCGCCACATCTACACATCTTTTAAATCCCTCCAGTGCTGGTGATTCAACCAATTCCCTGTCATGCCTAAACTCCTTGGGCACCAAGATCACCTTGGGAAAAAGGCAAAAACAGGAGCTACTGTGAAAATATTGTAAGCAGAGGTTGGGACTTTCTGAAGCAGACTTTTCCAAGTGGAGGGAAGTGTATCAGTGGGACAAAAAGGGGATAGAAAGATGAGCAGGAGGACGGCTGCTCTCATTATCTCACAGGGCTGCTTTCCAGCAGAGGACAAGGTGAGAGCAGCGAGTGATGGATCTGCCTCCCTCCCACCCCTATGTGACATTCACAGCTGCTTATCCAGGCCTTGCAGGATGCTTCTCTCCAGGGGCAGCTCCTCTGGTGTCCTTGAGCTTGCATGGAAATGTTTTGGCAGGTCCTGCATGGCAAGAACCGGAGCCAGGGCTGGGCTGTTGTCCCCTTGTTGTACCACCCTGCAGGACCCTCCTGAAACTGCCTGTTTGAGCAAAGGTATTGTGTGCATGTTCCAGCTGGACACAAAGATGTTCTGCTCACTCCCTCAGCTTCCCTGTCAGCTTTCCTGCTATGATTTCCCAATTACCACAAGATGCCAGAGGCTTGGGGCTGATTTTGCAGTTATCCCCTCTCCAGCTAGGAAGGATCAAACTGGATCATGGCCCAAACGATGGGACTCTGCTTTTCTGTTTAGAAAAGGATGCAGCTCCACATCAGGAATTAACCTGTAGCTGGTCCAGGCAATCCTCTTTCTCTGCCCTGAATAAGAGCCAGTCATCCTATAATCACTCCTGAGAAACTGGGAAATTTTCCTGTTTTCACAGAAAACAACAATCAATGCACCCAAGGGATAAGCAGCAGCTTTGTCACATGTACCAAAAATATTCCAGGGAAAATCCTCCAAGGAGCTGAGTGAATTAGCAGGACCCACCATCTCCTGCACCTGGATACCGTGGTCCCATGCTCAAGCCTCATGGGAAAGATGGGAAGAATGGGAAAACAAGGTAGGGAATGATTTTGCTGAGCATAGCAGGTGCCAATAGAAATGTAGGACATTGCAGCCAGCAGTGAACAAGCTGCTCAGGGATGTACAAATGCATTTGGATTAAAGGCTGGGAGAGCAATACAAACACCTGGGAGGAGATGTCTCACTCACATCCTCTGTTCTCACATGTCCTGTTTGCTGCTCAGCACTTCCAACTCCATGGATGGCCCCAGCTGAGCCTAAAATCCCTCAGAGCCCCCAAACCAGCCCTCAGCCAGAGTTGAGGGGAGCAGAAGGATTGACATGACCCCAACCATCACCCCATGGGTGCTCACACCAAACCCTGGCAATGGTTTGGGGATTTTAGAATTGTCCACTTGGGGATTTTGAACCCAAAATCTCTGGTGCATGGGACTGAAAGGAGAGAGGGAGATGAAAGTTTGTTGCTAGCTCTGGACAGAGAGCCTGCAAGTCCCAGCTCTGGACCAGATCTCCTGTCCCTTGTGCCTCTGTTTTTCACCCTCCCCCTCTCTGAAAAATCCATCTTGATGCTCTTCTCAGCTTTCCATGGCAAAGCCAGGGATGAAGACAGGCAGATTGCCTCCTGTCTACCTCTAAACAGCACTTCCCAAAAGAGCAAACAGTGCTGCCAACATCCCAGCCCGGTCTCCGAGAGCACAGGAGGCCCCAGGGCCAGGTTGGGAAGAAGGATGGCTCTCCTGCTACCAAAATCCCAGCTCCAGGGGATGCTGCTTCTCAGAAACCTAAATCAGAACATTTTAATGGCTGAGCACAGGGCTAGAGGATAAAGAGACAACGAAAAATAAATCAGGTGGATGACAGAGGGGCTGGGAATGGGAGGAGGTAGCAGACGGTAAGAGAAATTAAATCAAGAAGCAAAATTAAGGTGCTGCAGGCAAAGATGAAGATGCTGGATTAAAGATTAACCGTAACCAACATGGAAATGTGGCCCTTTAAAGGTACAAATTGCTTCAATGCATTTCACAAAACCCACTCAAATTTCCTATGAATAAAGTTTTCACAGATGCAGCTGGATCACAGTAACAGGTATCTGGACCTAAGAACTCTGGATGGCTTCACACCATCCAATTAAAAGCAAAGGGAAGACAATCACCCTAAAAACCTGAAAGTTCTGCCCTGAAGTGAAGGTGAGGAATGCAAGCAGTTGTTAGGGAAGGGTTTAGCACTGTACAGATAAATTCTGGGGGTATTTTCAAGTCACTCTGAATCCAGGGGAGCTGCTGAGCCCTTTGGGGCTGTCTGCTCACTGAGCATTTCCTAATTTATCTCCCGCCAGCCGGCTCCAAAGGAATGGTGGGTGAGCTCCACGTGGGAGTGCACCTTTCACACCTGCTCCTTCACAGCCCAAAGGAAGAGACAGCTCAGCCAACATCCCCATCCAAGTGGAGCAGGTGGAGCAGGTTCAGCCCTGGGCTCCAGCCCTGGGAGCAGAGGATCCTCGTCCCATCACAGCACATCAGGTTTTTGCACTGCTGCACATTCCCGTTCTGGGATCACCGTAAGAAAGGTCTCTCACGCATTGCCACCTCCTTTTAGCACCAGCAACTCACATTTTCCACTGGAGCATCTAAGACCCTGTTCCTGGGAGAGTGAGGGGGGTGGAGGAACCGGATGAGGTTGTGAGGTTCAGTTTTTAAAACCCTGAGGTGCTTTTTTCAAATGATGAGAGTTTCCTGGGTGATACAGACTCAGGAGTACCCACAAAAGAAGCATGGAATGGTTTGGGCTGGAAGAGGCATTTCAAGCTCATTGTAATGAGCAATGACCAAATTAGACCAGGCTGCTCAAAGCTGCATCCAACCTGACTTTGGATGCTTCTAGGGATGGGGTAGCCACGACCTGGCTGTGTGAGCCTGTCCCTCATGGTACAACCCTTCTCCTGGCACAAACACAGCCTTGAGCCTTGATGTTTCTAGGAGGATTCCCATGAGCAGAACCTCAGGGAAGCATCAAAATCAAACTCAACATGCACTTCAAGCCTCCAGCAGGACATCAGAGAGCTCTGAGCCAGGTGAGAGTAGGACAACACAGGTACACACCCACACACGGACATGGGGATGCTGCTCTGAAGATGAGAAGGTTTAGTCAGTGTGAGCTCAGCTCGCTGCACTTTTATCCTTGCCACTGCTTTCCTTTGGTCCTTCCTTTCCCTTTGGTCTCCTTTTCCTCTGCACACCACGAAATGAGCATTTCATGGGAGCAGAGCAGCCAAGTGAAGCTGAGCTGGCAGCTCCTTGAACGCACGGAATGCCTCCCTCGTTCCCAGCTCGAATTTTGGAAAGCAACATCTGCCTGCTCCTGAAGGTCATTTGGATCCTGGATCAGGGATGCTGCACCACCTCCTCATTGCTATGCTGTGCCTGGAGCAGCCATAAATGTCCTGTCACATGAAATGCTGCTTCATTACAAGTTTTGGGAGGGAGGGGACAAATAAAATGCAAAGCAAACAGCAAAAACCCCACTGATGGGACCAGCGTGATTTCTGGGTGTAGAAAGGAATCCAGAGGTTTTGCTTTGGATTTGCACTTGTGCAAGGGGAGAAAACCTGTGGGAAATCGAGATGATGCTAATGCAGTGAGGGGGCTGGCACAGCCATGGCTAAATAAACGCTAATAAATAAATAAATGCCGATGTTTAAGATCGCGCTGCCCCCTCTCCTTGAACACGCCGTTCCAGCCCTCCTGGGGCTGATCTGATGTTGTCTCACCAGGGGGGTCGATGTAAACATCTCCCTGGTGGGCCGGGCCCGGGTGGATCACAGGGAAGAGGGTGAGATCCCTCGGGAGGAGCGGGAACACAGCGGCAGCGAGGCAGCTGGGAACGGTTCCTTGTCACAGCTCGGCAGCTGTGAGGATGCAGGGATGCAGGGATGCAGGGATGCAGGGATTCAGGGATGCAGGGATGCAGGGATGCAGGGATTCAGGGATTCAGCAAAGCAGAGGATTGTTTTGAAGCTAGAAAGCAGCAGAGCAAACTTCCCTTCTCCAGCCCGCACAGGCAGGAGCTGCAAACACAAATCAAGCTCCAGACCTGCAAAGCTGGCAGAGGTTTTCCTGCAGGAAGGTTTCTCCTGCCATGCAATCCCAATGGTTTTAAGTAGACTGCATGACTGGGTCTGCTCTAATTCCTGCTTTTCTGCCATGGATGTGTGGGAGGAAAGGCATGGAGCCACAGCACCCCAGCAATTTTGCAAGGAGCAGGAATAAGGAGCAGGTGCTGAGCAGAGCCACACGGCTCTGCTTGTGCTTTTCTCAGGAAAGCAGGTCACGGGGGAGGAGGGGGAGTCCTTTCCCAGCTTTGCTACTGCAAATGTGTTTAACCAAAGCCACGCTGGTACCCAAACCCTCTGCTGGCCCCTCTGGAGCTCATGCAAAGAGGGATTGCTATCAAAACCTTTTAAAGCCACTTTCTGCTAAGGAAAAATGGCTTGCAGGGATACAAGCTGGTGGAAGCCTTTCTACTCCCAGCAATATTTCTTCATTAGGATTTCTCCTCTCTCCTCCCCATCTTGCTGTATCTCTGTACGTTTGGAATCAGAAAGGACAGAGAGTTCCCCAAAAATCCCAGGCAGTGGACTTGGCTTTTGTTCTATTCTATTCTATTCTATTCTATTCTATTCTATTCTATTCTATTCCACTCCACTCCACTCCACTCCACCCAACTCCACTCCACCCAACTCCATTCCATTCCATTCCATTCCCACTTTCAGTGACACCCCTCCCTTCAGCCACCCACCTTTCCCAAACTGGACAGATGTTGCAGCATCTGTGCAAGCTCACACTCAGCTGTCTGCTGTGCTTTATGTGCTGAGGTTCAGCTGAGGTGCAGTGACAGGTTTGGGAGAGCATTCATCCCAAAGGGAGTTTCTGACTTCCCACTTAGTGAGAAGATGTGGAATATTCCTCAGCTAATTAAATACTTGCCAATTATAAGGCAGCACCAATGATGACTGTGCTGGCTAAAGCAATTTTTACTGAAAAATGTCTCTGCTGTCCTGTCTGGGCTTTGCAGCACTGGGAGTGGCCTTTCTTGCAGGAATTGCTGATGGTGCAGCAGCAGGCACAGTCCTAGGGGTGAAATGTCCTTTATTTTCTCCCCCCACAACCTGCCCAGCACTAAAATGCACATAAACCACTGCCAAACACATCTATCTCTGCCTCCTCCCTTGGCAGGGCGATCATTTCAGCCCTTCCTCTGCACCTCCTGCAGACCTGAACAGATTCCCTGGACTCTGCTTCCACACTGGAACATCCTTCCAGAGGGAAAACCAGCTCCTGCTGCTCAAAGGCTTGTGGTGCAGGGATCAGGACCGGGTCTATAGCTCCCAAGCTGGGAAATTCAGAAGTCCCCCTGAGCCTCACTGATATCTCATGGATGAAGCCAATAACAGCTGAATGCACTCAACCCTCCTGGCATTCTCTTTGCCAGGGCCCAGGGGAGGCAGAGAGCACGGGGATAAAGCCAGGCAGTATCACCATCACAGATGAAATGCAGATGAAATCCCAGCAGGAAGCTTTTATCCTCTGGCTCAGGAGTGCTCATTGCCAGGGTGCTTTCTCCGAAATCCAAGCTGGCACCTGGAGCCAGGAATCTCCAAAGGAGGAGATCAGATTGCAGAGGGTGGGAAAAGGGAGATTCCTGCTGCTGCAGCTCCTTCCATCCCAGCCAGGAAGGTGGGCAATGTCCAGAGGAGGGAAGCAGATAAGAATCAGAATAAGGAATAAAGGAATAAACAGTGAAGATTTTGCAGAGAAGAAACTTTCTGGAACCACCAAGGAAGCAGAACAAGTCAGGGAGAGAGACAGAGAGTCTGGAAATCAAGGGAGGTCTGAGTGTGTGGAGAAAGTTGGTCAGAACATTTAATTTGACACTCAGGAGTCCTGAAAGGAAAAAAGTTGGGAAACCACAGTGCTAAGGTGTAAATCTGGCTGTTTTCTCCCTAGCCCCTCTGAAATGTCCCTGCCAACACTGCTGGCTTGTGAATCAAGGTCATCCACACAGAGCGAGCAGAGAGCAGACAGGTAGGTTAGGACCAAAGGGATGAAGCTGCTGGTCCCAGCCTTCACCTGCCCAAGGGTAACAGAACTGAGCAGGAAAAGTACAGTGGATGTGACAGCTCCCACTCCATCCTCCTGTTTGATCTTCCTTTCTTTCCTGAGATGACAGGAGGTGTCAGAGTGAAGGAGCGCTGCTCACAAGCTGGGGGCTCCCAGGCCACCTCTTCTGAAAGCTTTTCTGGGGAGGGAGGGAGGCCAGAAGGACAAAAATAAATGCTCCTTGTTCCGGGGACCTGAGAGCAGGTCCCCATGTCGCTCCTGCTTCAGAGCAGCAGAAAATGTTCTGAGAGTTCCTGTCAGTTCTGCTGCATTTTGAAGCCGTCTCACCCCTGCAAGCCTCCAAAGAAAAGTGACACTTGTCACTGGACCAACACTGCACCCTCCTAAACCCTCCAAAAACACTAATCTGGGTAAAGGCAAATGCAAAAGAAAAGTCAGAGCTGTAAGTGACCTAGAAAAGGAGTTGTTTGTGGTTTTTTTCAGCTCCAGTTGCAATAACAGCACACTGAAAGCTGCGAAATGCTGGGGCATGACAGTAATAGGAGTCATGTAAGCCCTGGTTCACAGACTGCAGCAGCAGCTCTTTGCTGGAGAGACACCAGGCAGGACAACCTCAGCTGCCTCCCAGATCCCAGGAGGAGCTGGCAGAGTTGGCAATTAGCAAAAGCGTCTTTTGCACTTGTAAACTGAGAGAGTTGGGTAGAAATGAGCAGGGAAGCGGGGAAATGCCCGGTGCTGTGATACCGTTTCTAACAACACTTGGGAGGTGCTGATGCCTGAGTGGAGACAAACACAGCAGCCCTCCAGAAGCGGAGGTGGAGAGGGGAGCTCTTTTTATAGCTACCTGGAAAAAAAAAATCAAAAGCATTTTTGTCCCACAAACAGGATATTCTTGGGAACACCGTGGTGGAATGCACCTCACTGTCACTTCAAACTGTATTTTAGGAAGCATTTCTTTACACAGAGGGTTGTGAAACACTGGAACAGGCTTCCCAGAGAGGTGATAAATGTCTTAAACCCAGCAGTGTTTGAGAGGGATTTGGAAAACCCTCCTAATAACTTTTGGATAGACCTGAACTATCCCAACTTGGTTGGGCAGTTGGAGTTGATGATTGTTTTAAGTCCTTTTTAACTGAAATTCTATTCTATTCTATTCTATTCTATTCTATTCTATTCTATTCTATTCTATTCTATTCCATTCCATTCCATTCCATTCCATTAATGGCAATTCTGGGATTTTTCCCCTGCCCTGCTCCATGTGTCTCATACAAAACATTTTCAGCCTCCCCCCTCACCCTGAGTTGTTTCTCTTGGGGACGAGCAGCAGATCCTCTCCTGGGACTCATCAGTGCAACTTTAATGACTGAAAAAATCTTTGGGCTACAACACAGCCACAGCCATGTGTGTGCTTTCCCTATCCCTGCATTCACACTGGATCTCCACATCTTGGGCATATCTAAATTACACTTAGGCATCAAAAATCCCTTCCCTCCAAGTACCTTTGTAGCTGAAAGATGATTTCCCCAGTCAGGACCCAGATCCTGCAGTAATATTGGACACAGGGAGCTCCCTCCACTCTCCTTGTGTTGTTCCACATGCAGCACTCTGGAGACACATTTTTCTTGGATTTTAGGGATTTGCATCACAGAGATCTGCCTCCCTCATCACTACTAGTAACCAAACAGTCCCTTGGAACATATTTCAAATGTCACTAAACTCTCCAGCACTGTTTTGACCAATACTTGGGATACCAGGACTGGAAAAGATCTGTCTGAACACAATTCCCAGCAGCAGTGATACATTACTGCAGCCTCAGTTTGGGCTGGCATGGAAGGTTAAAGGTAAAGATATCCCAGCTGACAGCCAAAAATCCTGCAAACAACCCTTTACCCAGGCCCCAGCCTAGGATTACGGGTGAAAAAAAATCACATGCATATTGATAATCCCTGGGATAATCCTGTGCAGCGCCCTTGAAGCTGTCAGAAGCCTTGCTGAGGTTTGAAGATTCCTTCCTTAAGGTTTGACATTTGAGTTCTATGCACCATTAAATAAATAATAACCACAGCTAAAAAGGAATAGCGCTCTTGGATCCCAGCTCATCTGGGCTCCTTTTCTCCCAATACAGGCCACAGTTAACTTTTATTCAGAGCCACCAGCAGAGCCCTGAGAGAGGGCAGGAGAGCTGAGTTGTGGCTCTGCTCTGCTCCTGCTGGGTAACAGGAGAAATCAATCCCTGAGTTTCTCCTTCTCCACCTGAAAATGACACAGTTCTGGTTCTGGGAACAGCCCATCACTCATCAGTGCAATTATGACCCTTTCCATTTCTGTCTCCTTGGCTGGCTGGTGGTAGATTGGATCCATCACCGAAAAATGAGGGGGACTGATGTGCTCCCCACCCATTTTGCTGTCTGTGAGGCCTCAGGTTTTAACTTTTATATTTTTCAGATTCTGTCCTGCTTTAGTGTGTAATTCTGAGCTTCATATTAGGGGATGGTGAGCTCTCTGCACAGAGTAGGGAGACAAAACAATTCCTTCTCTAGCTGGGGACCAAGGACAAACGATCCAAATTTCAGATCCAAGAGCAGAAACAACAATGGACTGAAGAGAGAAAAACAAGAAGGATGGGACTTCATAAGATAAAGCTGTAATATAATATAAAGCTTATAAAATTGTGAGACTCCGTGACTGGTCGTGCATTTTGTGACCATTTTGGATTCATCTTGGGTGTAGCCCTGGCTGGGCTCTTGTGCTGCCCAAGGTGTATCCATTAAAACCTTCTAATAAACCCCTACTTTATTCTTTATCTCTGTCCAGTCTCTGTTCTAGGTCAGCCTTCACAAGGCATCACCTGCATTTCCATCCTCAGCAGCAAGAAAAGGAGGAAAGGCTCTCCTCAAACCTGGGAGGATCAAGGCTCTTGCTGGATCAGGCTTCAGGCCACCACCATAAAATCACAGAGTGGTTTGGGTTGGAAGGAGCCTTAAAGATCATCCCATTCCAACCCTTTTCCATGGGCAGGGACACCTTCCACTGTCCCAGGTTGCTCCAAGTCCTGCCCAAGCTGGCCTTGGACATTTCCAGGGATGGGGCAGGCACAGCTGCTCTGGGCACCCTGTGCCAGGGCCTCACCACCCTCACCGTGCCATGCACCAGGCTCTGGCAGAGGGTGAATTTATTCCCTCAGAGAGAGCCAGCAAACCCCCTCCTGACATCCCACCAACATTCCACGTGTCCATTAAACCCCCTGGAGATGCAGCTCTGGCCTGAAGCAGAAGGGAGGTCTGGGAGATGAACACTCATCTTCCAACTGGTCAGCGCTGTAATTGAACTAAAGGATTTGCAAAGCCCTGGAAAGAGCCTTGACAAGTCTGAAAATTGTTCTCTTCCATGAAATTAGTCTTTCTGACCTCTCTGCATCAGTTTTTTTCCTGACTGAGGGTTAAAGTGCATCCAAATAAATCTGATGGACAGGACAGAGAGGATTTGTCCTCTCCGGGAGTTTTGCTCGTTGCCTTTCAGGATGGCCACTGGGAAAATCTGTTGAGCTCCACATTGAGCTGGCTCAGAGCAGGCTGGATATTCCATGTTTTTTGCTAATCCTCTCTGCCATGGGGCTGAGAGGCCATGGAGAGCTCAGGTGGGATGCATGAGTTGGTGTCTCGTGCCCTCACGTGAGCAATCTCACAGTGATTGCCCTGAGTCTCCTCATTCCACCTCATGAAGACCAAAATTCATGTGGTGACACTCCCTGCTGCCCATACAAAACAAAAAAACACGATGGGAGCTCTTCTGGGTGACCAGTCTGACCATCAAACTCACCTTTAGCTAACCAGATCTCAGTGCTAAATAGGAATACTTATTTTTGCTCACTAACAGGAGCTCCTTGCTCCCAGATTCCCTGACATTTTGAGGAGCTGTCTGATGTTATTTAGCACAGCAGGCTCAGGGAAAACTGAGGCACGAAGCTTACACTGATTTGCCCAGACACACAGAAAGTTCATCATTAGACAAGGGCTGCATCCTGGGCACTGTGGCCTCTTTTTGCTGCTGTTTTAGCAGAACATTTCATCTTCTAGCATTTCGTCTTCTAGCATGGTGCACAAGCAGTCAGGTGAAAATGAACACAAGTCCTTTTCTCCTCTTTAAAACAGGGGCAAACTCTCCCCGTCCTTATTCACAGTGTGCCAGTTCTGGCGCCTTTTCCACCACATCCATCAGTCCTACCTTGTCCATCCTGCCAGTCCATCACTATGGACTCAAGAACCTGCACCCTGACCATTCCCCACGGAATACCATCATGAGAATGAGGTGTCTGGGACTGGAATGGACAAAATGGATAAAATTAGATATTAGGGAGAAATTCTTCCCTGTGAGGGTGGTGAGGCCCTGGCACAGGTTGCCCAGAGAAGTTCCACTTCCCCATCCCTGGAAGTGTCCAAGGCCAGGTTGGATGGGGCTTGGATCAACCTGGGATAGGTGTCCCTGCCCATGGAACAGGCTTGGAATGGGATGATCTTGAAGGTCCCTCTCTACTCAAACAATTCTCTGATTCAATGATGAAATTTTAGAAATACAAAATTTATTTTGGTTGTGGTGGATACTGCTCTTTCTCACTTGCTGTTCAAGGATTCATTAAAAAATTAGGCATTTTAAGAAGTTCATCTGAACTTGCCTCAATCTTGCAAGAAAGTTGAACAAAGAAGCCTGATGGGGAAACTTCTTCATGTATCCTTAGCAAAGATAAAACATAAAACATCCCTTGCTCAAACATCTACCTAGTGCTGACGGTCTGGGCTTTCTCCAGCCCTGGTTCTGAGGCACTTGTGGTCATAACACACCTTCCTCAAATCATGCACAGGCTGCTCTGGAGCCCGCAGCTCCCAGCAAAGCCAACATTCCAGAGGATACAGACCTGGAAAGATCTGCAGGTTTAGAGACAGAACCATTTGGAAAGCGGTGCTCTGTAGCCAGACAGAATTTCTTGTGCCCATAAAGGCAGACTAAATCAATCCAGCAAAGAAGCACGTGGAGATAAAGCGACTCCACTCTGAATTTCACACACAGAGGGTGCAGAGCATTCTGCTGGTGCAGCTCTTGTGTCTCCTCCCTGCACCTGAGCCTGTCCTGAAGCTTGGTTCAAAGCTGCACCCTGTTGTGTCACTGGAGTTAGAGCACACCAAAATCAGGCAGCAGGTTTCCCCAATCTGCCTTTTTTTCCCACACTTCAAGGCCTGGAGCTGTGATCCAAAGCTCTCCACCAGCACACACAGATTCCTGGGCTGTGTTGTTACAGCCTGGAGTCTCCTCATGCAACCTGGGAAGTCAAGTTGGATTTCCACCACAAGCCACCCTCATCAGCCTGGCATGTCCAGGAGAGCTGGCAGGGATGCAGGCAAGACAGGGATGCAGCCACAGAACCATGGAATTGTTGTTTGGAAAAGATCCTCAAGCCCAACTCTTGACCCACGTTCACCACTAAACCTCAACCCCAAGTGCCACATCTGTGCATCTTTAAATCCCTCTGGGGATGGTGAGTCAGCCACCAGCCTGGGCTGCCTGTTCCAGGGCTTGACCGCTCTTTCCATGAAGTAATTTTCCATAATATCCAACCCAAACCTTCCCTGGTGTGACTTGAGACTGTTTCCTCCTGTCAATTGTTACCTGGGAGAAGAGATTGACCCTCACCTGGCTGCCCCTCCTGTCAGGGACTTGTGGAGAGCCAGAAGGTCCCCCCTGAGCCTCCTTTTCTCCAGGCTGAGCCCCCCCCCCCAATGCTCCATCAGCTGCTCCTGGTGCTTGTTTGTTTGGTTTTTTTTCAGAATACCCAGCACAAACACATGGGAACACAGAAACCATCCCGAGGCTCCAGCTCTCACCCTCTGCACTGAGCTGAGGTTGGGAATCACTGAACCCAAAGCCCCTTCCCAGTGGGAGCATCCTCCAAGTGTCAGTGTCTGGCTTCTGCCAGGTCTGTAGAGAGAATTCATTAATTCCACCCATATTCCTGATTTGGCTAGGGAAGCAAGGGAACATTTGGTTCAGGGTCTCTGAATCCTCTGTCCTCTCCCCTCTGTCCTCTCCCCTTTTCCCTTCTGTCAAAAGCCATTAAACTCTGCTCTGCTGGCAGGCAGCAAAGGCCCTGAGTTCTCCTGCTCAGCTTCTCCTGCATCCTGTACTGTGAAAAGCACTGGAGAACAATCCAGCACCTGCTTTCTCATTTCCATGGACAATTCTGACCACTGGGAAGGTCAAAGGAGTTTAACTCCTGTCCCAAACAGAGATGGACACAGCCCCGCGCTCTGCTGATTTGTGCTGACAGAATTTGCCACCTCTTTCCTGAAGCACCTGGAATCCAGGTAACAACTCCCAGTCCCTGATCTTAGGAGACACCAATTAGTCCCTGATCTTCTCCCCTCTTATTTCATGCCATGAGGAGTTGGGAGCAAGGGAAAGAGAAGAGAGAGGCAGAGGCGCCACCCACAAATCTCAGAGTCACTCAAAGGGGCTGGGATTAATAAATCAAAATCAGGAAAAGGTGTCCTTGTAACAAAGGAGGTGTCTGGCAAAACAGCCCCCTGAAATCTGCCCTTCTTTGTGCTCCCAGCAGCCCCAGAGCCCAGGGACAAATCCTCAGGCTGTGGAGGTGTGACTGGGTTTCACTGCATTGCCCTGTTTTGTCTGCTCTCACCCAGGGCTGGAAAAAGCCTCCTGGGACCATAATTCCATCTGCCTGGTTGCACACTGCGAGTGCAGTCAGACAGGCTGAATTAAGGGATCCTTCTAACTGGGTTTAACACAGGGGAACTAATGGGAATATTCAGATTAACCTCCCTGCATGCCCCTGTGTAGCCAGCACGAGGCTTTCTTCCCTCACTGACATCCCCTCAACACATCCACAGGAGCAGTTGGGAAAGGCAGGACTTGCAGCTGAAGATGTAGGGAATTGAACAGATTAAGGGCAATGGAGCTGGAACAGGGGGACTGGCAAACACCAGAACATGTTTGGGGTCACATGAAGGGCAGTGTTGCTCCTTCACAGCTGGATTGTTGCAGTAAAAATATATATATAATATATAATTTTTATAAATTAATATGTAATAAGTCATTAATAGATCCAAAGGGGAGAGCAGTGCACTGATTTCTCACAGGGTTTTAGGGTTTTAACAGACCACCAGGTCAAGGGAGGTGACCTCTGCTCTGCTCCTGTGAGACCCTTCCTGGACTGTGTCCAACTCTGAGGCCTCCAACATCAGAAGGACGTGGAACTGCTGGAGAGATTCCAGAGGAGACCACAAAAATGAGCAGGGATGGAGCCCAGCTAGGAGAGCTGGGGGTGTTCAGTGTGGAAAAAATAAAGCATCAAGGACACCCTAGAACCCTTTCCAGTGCATAAAGTGGCTCCAAGACAGCAGGAGAGGGACTTTGGACAAGGGATGGAGAGCCAGGACAAGGGGGATTGGCTTTAAGCTGAAAAAGAGTGGATTTAGGTGGGATATTAGGGAGAGATTCTTCTCTGTGAGGATGGCAAGGCCCTGGCAAAGGTTGCCCATAGAAGCTGTGGCTGCCCCATCCCTGGAATAGTCCAAGGCCAGGCTGGATGGGGCTTGGAGCAACCTGGGATAGTGGAAGGTGTCCCTGGCCATGGCAGGGGGATGGAACTTGAGGACCTCTGAGGTCCTTCCAACCCAAACCATTCTGTGACTCTGTGAAGTGTCTGTATCTGGGGGAATCATTCATCCCTGTCAGCACAGACAGGCTGTGAGTGCCTGATCTACAGCTCTGGCAGGGTCATTGATGCTCTGGGTGACAGACAGGGGGAAAGAGAAGCTGCTTCTTGACTTTGGAAAGCTTTTCTTCAAAAGACAGGCGCTGGGAGATGGATTAACTGATGTGATGAGCAAAATGATTTCTGTGGGATGTTAGAGATAAGACAATTCCTGCGTGACACGTTTCTGGTGGTGGGGAGTAGAGGAACCAAGGGAGCTGTACATTCCAAAGGGAATCAGAGCAGCAAGGCTGGAATCACAAAAATCCCCAAAAGGCACCAAAAAGGAAAGAAAAGTTAATGCCTTTCTCTTTCAACAAGTGGTGTGGAGCTCATGGAACTCACACCACGTCCTGCTCCTTGTGCTGCCTTGCAAGGATTTTTCTTTTATCCTGTAGGATGTGCAGTCAGGAATTCAGACAGCTTGGGATTCTGCAGATTAGACACTGGATATCCCACCCAAAAAAAAAAAAAAAAGGGAATTTCAAGCAAAGCAGCTGCACTTCAAGATTCATGGGGTATCCAGACCATAAACACTAAAGAGTACAATTACCCTATGAAAAAATTATACAAATAATTCCTCCTTCTAGGATATTTTGGGGGCTCCTCTGAGTTGTTCCAGACAAAGCAAACAAACAAAAACACCCTGAAAATACTTGTTCTGACACTTCAAAACTCTCACAGTGGTTTATGGCTCTGGCACCTCCAGGACCAACCCACACCCTACTCCTCAAGCAGTTTCCTTCTGAAAAAATCCCATGAACAGGACTGTTCTCAGTCTCTGAGAGTTGTATTTTAGGATATAATGAGTTTCCAAGTGATTTCACCTCACCCCAGAGCTGAGGCAGGGTTTGTTCTGTTCTCCAAGCCTAACCTTGCTCACACAGGTCACCTTCCTAAACAGTGAGGTTTGCATTTCCCAAGTCAGGTAGGTGAAAGGCTTTAATTACTGGAACAATCTTTCCCAAGGGAAGCCGAGGGTGTCCTTGAATTAAAACCACAGATTCCCGAGGTGCTTTCTCTTCCAAGAGCAGAAAAGCTTTTATGCAAATATTTTGGAAGGTTTGGAAAGGCCTCTTGAAATCAGTTATTGTAATGCCTGGTTATTATAATGCTTAGTTAATAAAATGAGACAGAGGAGCTGCTCGATGGAGCCAGGTGTTCCCTGAGGGATGAGGGTTCCCCTAGCAATGCTGGATCTCACTCTTTGTGTGCCTGGGGTTGGATTTCACACCTGCATGGCCTGATTTTGTGTCCTACACCAGGGGCTAAAATACAAGCTCACAGCTGGCTTGGGCCCTGTTGTCACCAAGGAGGGGACAAGTAGCGCTCACTTGTTGCAGCCTGATCCCATGTTGTCTCTCCAGACCCTTCACAGGACTTTGGGATGGAAGGGACTTTAAATTTCTTCTCATTCCACCCTCCTGCCATGGGCAGGGGCATTTCCCACTATCCCAGGTTGCTCTAAGCCCTATCCACCCTGGCCCTGGACAGTTCCAGGGATGGGGCTTTCCTGGGCATTCCAGTTTCCAGGGTTCCAACAACACCCTCACACTAAATAATTTCATCCTAATATCTAATCTACTTTATTTCACTTTAAAGCCATTTCCCCTTGCCCCATCACTCCATGTCCCTGTCAGACACCCCACACTTTGTGGTTTGTGACTGTCCCTTTCCATCTCACACCAATTCTCCTCATTTACCTGATCCTGTGCTCAAAGAACACCCGAACACAGCTTTGATGGCCTGAACCCAGATTCATCAGCCCCATGGGGCAGCAGGACTTCTTTGTAACACTGAATAGCCCCACACTTTCCTCTGCAGCCACAGAATCATGGAATTGTTAAGGCTGGAAAAGATCATTGAACACAACTCTTGACCCACCATTGCCATGTTCACCACTACACTTCATCCCCAAGTATCCACACATTTATCCACATCCACACATTTTTTGGAACACTCCCAGGAGTGGTGACTCCACCACTTCCCTGGGCAGCCTGTTCAAAGCCTGACCACTTTCCCAGTGAAGAATTTTTTCCTAATATCCAATGTAAACCTCCACTGGTGCATCTTGAGTCCATTTCCTCTTGTCCTGTCCCTTGTTACCTGGGAGAAGACACTGACTCCAACCTCATTAAAATGTCCTGTCAGGGAGTTGTAAAGACACATGAAGGGATGCTGTCACCCCCAGTAACAAACCTTGGCTCTGTCTCCCTGTTCCCATTGCCAAATGAAATCCCTGGGCAAGGCAGGTGAGAAATGAAACTCTGGGGAAGCACAAGAACATGATCACACAACCATGGATGTATTTATCAACTCCTCCCCTGTCCCAGGAGGAGAAAGAGGGAGCAGGAGACCAGATCCTGCCTGGGTTTTCACTTCATCAGGGCTAAGCAGCCAATAATTACTCCAGATGAATACCCTTGGAGGAGAGCCAGAGAATCCCAAATCATTCTCTGATTTCAACTTTCAATTTACCCAGTCCATGCTAGGGTCATTAATCACACTCACAGCACCCAACACAACAGAAATTAGTCCCTGATCTTCTCCCCTCTTATTTCATGCCATGAGGAGTTGGGGGCAAGGGAAAGAGAAAAGAGAGGCAGAGGTGCCACCCACGAATCTCAGAGTCACTCAAAGGGGCTGGGATTAATAAATCAAAAATCCATTGTTAATAGTACAAGCTTAAATATCCATCTAAATGCAAATGAATGAACACTCAAGGGTTCTTCCTCTTTTTTTTATTTCCAAGTGCTCTGTTCGACAGCTCCATCTTTGAGGAAGCACATGGTCACCAGATAATTGTCTGATTCTAATTGCAATTTTACAGTCCAACCCTTCACGGCCCATGGATTTTAAGTGGCCTTTAAAGGATTTTGGCATGCTCTGGATGGGATTGGAAACTCAGGTGTCTGCAGGGACAGGCTGGAGCTCTCATGGGAGGATTGCTCCAGGTTTCCAGCCTCTGTACCTGGTCTGTCACAGGAGGCAAGGGGTTAAATCCAGAGGCTGGGTCACTGGATTCAGGTGGAATTTTGGTCACAAAATTCTGCAGCCTCAGGTGGGTGACTGTGAGTGTGGGGAAGCTCCACCTGTCCGCCCATCCTTGGAGCAGGAACATGGAGAGTGGCACACGAGGAATCTTGAGGGGTCTCAGCATCTTCTGAGAAAGCAACCTGATTCACAATTGTCTTCTTATTCTATAATTTTTCTTCTTTGAATTCTAGATAGTCAAATGTTTGCAAAAATATTAAGGTATGGGTTAAAAGTTTGATTACTGGAAGTTGGACTGGCTCAGTGGAATTAATAACGTGGAGGAGGGGCCATGTGTGTTCTGCCAGAGAATGGCCCTCGTTGGGTTTTTGCTCTTTGTGATAAGCCTTATCTGGAGTATTTAGGAAGGAATAGGATGGGTGGTTCCACAGGTGAAGTAGAATGAGTGGGTGACACTGGCCACTAGGTGCATTGAAGCATGGACCCTCAAAGAGCACGCTGTGATCATTGCTGTGAAGATGATAATTCAAGGCACAGCAAATGGGGATTTGCCATCAACAGGCTGGCTTGGGCTGCAGGGAATGCAGCAGGGGGGAGAACAGGCAGGGAAATGAAGCTGTAATTCCATTAAATTGGTGAGAAATGGGAAATGGGATTTCACAGAATCACAGAATGGTTCGGCTTGGAAAGAACCTTCAAGAACATTTAATTCCAACCTCTGCTGTGGACAGGGACACTTTCCCCTAGACCAGGTTACTCACAGCCCCATCCAACCTGATCCTGAACACTTCCAGGGATGGGACATCTTTGATTTCACCCATTTGCACAACCACCTATTGAGACTGATCGGTGGGAAAACCTCCAGGCCACAGGGAGAGGTGGCAGGAAGGAGAAGATGGGAGCAAAGATGGGAACCACAAAACAGTGGCTGAACCACAGGGCTTCCTGGCACAGAGCCACCAATCAGGACCTCTACCACATACCAGGCAACAAGTCCAGAGTGCAAAAGTTCTTGTTCCAAGCATAAAACTATTACCCAAAATTGTGATTCCAACTCCTCGACAGGTCAAGAGCGCTGTTCAAGTTTGAGGTGAGCAGTCAGGACTGGGGAACAGGGTTTGCATAATTTGCCTTTCATTAGACTTTCCCAGGAGGCAGCAGAGGTAGCAAATAAGCTTTAAAATGTTGTGCAAATCAGCTTTAAAATGTTGTGCAAATCAGCTTTTAAAATATTGCACAAACAGCTTGGCAGCTCCCCTTGCCAGAGCTCGCCGGATCAGCTCTGAGTTTTGGAACATTGTCTGAGCAAAAATCTGCTGACATCAGGATCTGGGGCTTTTCAGCTGCTCAAGATTGTAAATGTTGGTTGCAAACACTTGCAGGCATGCACACACACCCCCCAAAATCCCAAAACATGGGGGAAATGGAGGCTTAGCAGCAGCATTTGCACAACCAATCTGCTGGGGGGTTGGAATCCATGCTTGAAAACTGAACTGTGGCTTTGGTGCCAAGAAATTTCCTGCTCAGCTCTTAGCTTCCATTCTTTGGTGCCATGAGGATGCAGGGATGGAAGACTGAAAGGAATCCCAGCATCCTGCACTCCCGGAGGGACAACAGGCAGCCCAAGAAGCTGCTGAGCCTTGGGAGGAAGAGTGTGGAGCAGCCAGAGCTCCCAGGGCAGGAATACCTGGTCTAGGGAGTTGGAATGAGATGATCTTTAGGATCCCTTCCAACCCAAACCCTTCTCTAGGATGAGGCAGAGCTGATGATGCTGAACTGGGCACTGCTTTGCCTCCAGCTCAGAAAATCCATCCAAACCTCTCAGTCCATGCTCAGCATTGAGCAAACCTTCATCTGTGTCCCACCAGGCACTTCCCAGTGCCAGCTCTGACAGATTCCTGTACCCACCCTGAATGGCATCCCTGTTGCTCAGCCCCTCCCAAACTGGATTTTGCTCTTTTCATGCTCAGACTGCAGCTAATGAAATCCAGGTCTGAGCATGGCAGGGAAACATCTCCATGTTCCTGGACACAACCCTCTCTCTGCTTTTGGAAAGCCAAAAGTAATAGGATGGAGTGCAGAGCAAAAGGGGCAGTGGTTCCAGCTCCTGCCTTTACTTGCCAAAAATTGGGTTGTTGTACAAGTGCTTTAATTCTATTCCAGCATGGAGAAACAACATATCTAGCAGATCAGGCCAGCTCCTGAATCTGCTCCCCAATCCAACCCTCTGTGCTGACCCACACACTCTTTGGCGCACAGAAAATATTATAAAACCCCTTTTATTAATTTCTTAAAAGACCACCTGCATCTCAACCATCTTCTAACACTGAAGCAATTTTCACTAGAAGCCAGAGGGACCAGTTCTGCCCTGGGCTACAACACAGGTGTGATTCCACAAGCAGGGAGAACCTCTGGGTTCTTCAGCTTTGCTTTGGATCCACTCAGAGATGCCAAATTAATCCCAGACCAACGGGAACTGAGCTGAGTGTAAATATGTTGCCTGCCTCTGTGTGCATATGCTACTTAATGGAGCATAAAAGGACAAGAATGGAATCATTTTTCAGATGCTGCTGGTAATAATAATAAATAATAATAATAAATGCAGGGGCATGTGCCAAATGTCTGAGATCTCAAGGAGAGGAGCTGACTGCAAGCAGAAGAGGAGCCAGGTAGGTGCTCAAACTGAGATGCAAAAGTCAGTGAAGTAAAACCACCATTAAATCAAACACTTTGTATCCTTGTCAAGTTCACTCAGGATTTAAGACCTCACTTTCGAACCGGGTTTTTTTTTCTTTCTAAGATGCACATTCTTTGACAACTACTCCCCATATGGGATTTATGGTCCCAACTCTTTGTTGGGATTGTTTTTTTTCCCTGCTGGCCACAAGCACATCACTCAAACCCTCCTGAACAGCACCAATCATCACTGGAATTCTGGCAAAAATAGTTTTTCTATATCAAAGCAGCACAATGCAAAGTTCATATCACCTGAACCTCACCTCCACAGGCCATATTTGCAACTGATTTTTTGTTGCTCTCCTTATGGTGCATGATTTGGGGTGAGCCAAGCACTGCAGAGAGCCAAGCACAGCTGTGCTGAGCTCAGTCTGAAAAGTTCCACAGTCCTGGGTCCCAGTTCATGCATCCTTTATGTGGAAAAATCCAAAACAGCACTAAAGGACAGCTCAGAGAGAAGCAGTGCATGTGTGAAGGAAGAAGCACTCCCCACCAGGGCAAAGAAAATACCGAGTAGAGAAGGCAAGAACTGACACATCACTGCTAAAATTGTGATGATTTCACTCAAAAAAGCAGACAGACCTGTGAGAGTAAAGAGAAACCCACAGAACTCACCCATCATTTTCATCCCACAGGATGCAGGTCTGGTTGGTGGTTCCCTGCCAGGAGACAAGAAAGGGAAAATAGAAACAAATCAGTGTCACGCTGTTTGTGGAGTGTCTGCACTGGAATGAAGAATGTGGGGCCTGTAAATCTCCTTCCACTGCCCTAAGGATGGGGTGTCTGGGATACACCAGAGGAGCTGTCATGGATCTCAAACCCTTTGAATGGTTTTTGCCACCCTGGGATTGAAAAGGCAGAATAAAACCTGCCTTGGTTTGTTCTGCATCACAAGCACTGCAGAGGGATTTGACTCTGCCTCTCTCCTGACTCAACCCACAGATATTCCTCCTTATCCCTCCTCTCACACAGAATCCTTTTGCTGCTCCCTTCTGGAAAGTGGATCAAATACAGCCTCTGCTTTTGTGGGACAAAAGCACAGCCCTGCAGGAAGGGGTCAGGTGTGTTTAAAGCCCCCTGGAAGAGCTTTGCCTGTGACTCCAGCTGTCTGAGACAGCTTTGGAAAATCCCTCCAGGAGAGTCCAAAGACACAACAGATCTTAATATTCGTTTTGTAGAGCCTCAGGAGGGCATCTAATCTCCACAAGGATGGACCTTGGGGTATGTAAATGTCCATCCCATAAATCTGCTTAGGGTTGAGCAGAGGAACCTGGAGGGAATTTTTGCCTGCCTTGGAAAGCATTGAGGACTACAGTAATATTCCAGAATTAATGGGAACAACCTTTCCCTCCTCAAGGAAGACCATTGTTACATCAAGTTATTTTAATGAGTGCACAATTATTCCTGTGTGATGATGCCCACAATGAAATGGTGTGAACTGGGGACAAGCATGGCCATGCTCCCTGTGCCAGCAGTGTCACCCTCCTGCTGCTCTGGAAATGAAGTTTGCTTTTTTTTTTTGGGGGGGGGGGAGGAAGATTGAAGGGTCCTGCACCAGCAAAAAGATGTCAGGAGCCCATCAAAACCACCTCAACCTTGCAGCAACACATTCCTGCCCTGCAGAAGCAAACACAGCCATGGGATGGGGCAGGTTTCCAGGAACCACTTACATTGTACAGGTGGGAGAATTCGATTTCCAGAGGGGTGAGGAGAGACCGAGGGAATGGCTTCACAGTCACAGAGATGACTTTGGAGTTCAGAACGGTGCTGTTCCTGGGGAGGAGAGGGAAAAGACAGCTTTTAGAGGGATTTTTGTGCAGCAGGGAATCCCATGGCAACCATCACTGGTGGTGCAAGGTTTAGAGTACACAGTGCAGGAGGGGTTGACCCCATTATTATAAAATAACCCCAAAGACATTTGCTGCTGATGGACCCCATCCTGTTCACTCTGGGCTCTCCTCACAGCCGATCCACAGGTATCCCTCCAAAATCAAACCATTTTATGAACCTTATCCACTGGCCTTAGAGTCTGTATCTATCCCAGAAATAAAATATTCCTGGGCTCATTTTCTGTCCCTGCCACGAGGAAACAGAGCTCATTTGGACTACAGTGAGCCTTGTAGATCCCTTCCAACTCAGAATATTCCATGATTTCACGTGTTTCCCACAAAAATAAATCCTGTTTTGCCTCTCCAAGGCTGGCTTAGCCTGCACTGCAGTGAGGCTGAGGCACGGTTGCTTATCCATGGGGCAGCACACCATCCTGGCTGGAGGCACTGGTGTGGATCTTCATTCCCTGAGGACCAAAAGCAAGTGGAAAAAGGCCAAACCTTTCATGTAGATGTCTAAATGCCTGTGCCCAGACAAAATATTGTAATAAATCTGGCAGCCCTGGGAGATTTGGCTCTTGGGAGGGGCAACATGTGAGGAGGTACCTCCCCTTCCTGGAAAGCCAAATTCTTTGTAGGCACTTCCCTGGTCACTGAACATGTAAAAATATGGAATTCCTTCATTTTCCTCCAGTTTATTGGTGTTTAAATAAGCAAAAGGTCCCCACAAGCAGCAGCTGTAAGTGCTGCCATGAAGGAATTGGTAGTGGAGTGGTAGATCCAGATCAGGCTGCTCCCAGCCCCTTGACATCCATGGACAAAGGACATCCTTATCCAAATCTGCACCAAATCTCAAAGTACTGCAAAAATCTTTCACTTTTCTCTCTGGATTTTATCTTTCTTTTTAAAAAATAATCAAGTGGGAAAGATTTGCACTTGCTTAACAGCAGCTAAAAAAATAGTGTTTAAAGAAAAAAAAAAGAGGAAAAAAAATTTGGAATTGTCTATGGATGTGTAAGTGTATACTCAAAAAGCTACTGTTCCACCAACACTAGAGGGAACAACAACATTGATTTAACAGGGAAAGAGAAAAATCAAAAATATATCTTTCCCTTTAAAAAGAAAAAAAGGAAAATCTAAACTAGAAAAAGAAGAAAAAAATAATGAAGCGACAAAGCACAACTATCACCCTACAGAGGAAAAGTAAAGGAGTAAATCAATGGGAGCAGGCAGCTGTAAGAAGCTCAAAATGGGATCTGCTGAAAGGTAACCACCAGTGCATGTCTTCATTAGAGGCTGTGTCTGCAAGGGTCAGTCCTCGGGTCAGTGCTGCTGAATATTTGCATGAGCAGCAGGGATGACACCAAAACCTTGTGGAGGCTGAGGAGCAGGTGAGAATCGATGCAGCCAGCACAGACAGAAAGAGAATTTGATTTTTCAGCGTGGCAAGTTGTTGGGACACAGAAGTCACCAGTGTGCAGACTGTGAAGGGTGACCAGTGGCCAAGCTGCAGCTGAACCAGAAGCTGAAGGAGGCTTATAAAAAAAATGGAGAGCAATTTTTTTACATGGGTAAATAATGATAGCACAAGGGGGAATGGTTTTAAACTGCAAGATGAGAGGTTTGGATTCAATGTTGGGAAGAAATTCTTTCCTCAGAGGGTGGTGAGACCCAGGCACAGATTCCCAGAGAAGCTGTGGCAGCTCCATCCCTGGAAGTGTCCAAGGCAAGGTTGGACAGGGCTTGGAGCAGCCTGGGATAGTGGAAGGTGTCTCTGCCTATGGCAGGCGGTTGGAATGGGATAATCTTGAAAATCCCTTCCACTGAGATGAAGCAAAGAACTTCTGTCTGTACCCTCCTTATCTGGATTCCACTGTGCTGTTGGGTTCAATTTCACTTTGAGAGGAGGAAACAGCAAAGGGAGTTCAAAACAGAGACACAAAATCAATCCAGGTGCTGGAAAACAAACAAAATTTCTCTGTTGGAAGGCTTGTCTGATAGTTCCTTGCACGTGGGGGGCTTTTCAGTCACCCACCCGAAAGCCAAGTGCCTTTAAGTGAAAACCAGACAAATTCAGCCTTAAAAAGAGAGGCAGGCTCCTGGCAGAGAAGGTAATTAAGCAGCTGAGCAGCTTGTTGGGGGCAGAAAAGGACTCAGTGTCACGGGGAATCTTTCAGGAGGAAGATGAGTCGCTTTTCCTACGAGCACGTTGCAGCCCAGCTTCTGGGAAGGAAACAAACACGGGGAGATTGGCTTGAGCAGGAATTGAGAGGAGCTCAGAGGGCTCCTGAGTGGCCACCAAGGGTGTGCAAAGGGCTGTGAGCACAGTGCTGGCCACACAGGGAGAAGCAGGCTGGTGGCTCTCTGCTGTCCGTGTCCTCTGCAGCAGAGTCCAGCTGGGACCAAGTGCCTCTCTCACCTCCCCAGCTTGGAAAATCAGGTTTTGTGTGCAGCCCATCTCAATTGTCACAGCTGCCAAGATCTGCTGGGCTCTCTGGATCCAAGGGGACAGAGTAATGTGTGACTCAGAGATGGAATTGCTGCTTGGGGGGAGGTAAATTGGGACAATTAGGAACAGCTCAGCTGGTGCTGTTTGTTGAGTTAAATCTACTTTTTTTTTCATTTTTTTCCCTTCTTGGAAGAATCACTCTGCATTGAATCAGAGTGGTCCAATCCAGGGTCTGTGTTTCTTATGTGTACCCAGGAATAGCTGCTCTCCTCAGTGGTCAGAAATATTTTTTACCCATAGACAGCTACGTGGTTATTTAACAACATTCTCCTTTTTAATGCTGTGTCCATTTGCACAGCACTGAAGTAAGAGGTGTTTTACTGCTGCTGCTGCTTTCATTTATCTTTTTTTTCTTTTCCTTTTACTCTCCACAGGTGATTCAAGACTCGAGATTTTTTTTAAAGAGGGACTGTCCTTTAATTAAGGAACATCTTAAATCAGCTCTCCCCTGGGAACGCTGTTCGGAGGCTGTGGCTGCCGCAGCTGCTGGTTATCAGAGCTCATTCCCTGCTTGGCCAGAGGAAGCTGAAATACCACTGGATCATTTGAGCCAATGATGTTTATTGCCCTTCTGATCTAATTCCCACTGCTGTAATGGAAGATATTACAGAATACAGTTGGCTGACTTGCTAATTCCTCTCTGCACTCACTCGGAGCTCTTTTGCCATTGCCAGTGCTAAATCTGGAGGTATTTAAATGATTATCAGTGAGGAGAGATGCCCTGGTGTTTATGGTAAATGGGCTCACGCTAATCAGTGCAGAACAGATTTAGAAGGTGCCTTAGGATGCTTAATTTACTGCCTCAGTACCAGTCATTGGGGAGAAAAAAAAAAAAGAGCGAGAGGAAAAGGAAGAGGAGTGAAGAAAAGGGAAGGGAGTGCTGAACACAAAAGCTTTGGTGCCTGAGGCAGACATGTGCAGCCAGGCGTGCTCTGCTCCCCTCTCTCCTCCCCTGCCTGATTTCTCTGTGCTGCTGTGCTGTGCTGCTCTCCAGGGCTCAGTGTGGCTGGCAGCTCCCCGGCAGCTCAGGAAGATCGGGGCAGCTAAGCATCCCTCATCTGTCAGGGCTGCCAAAATCCCCTGTGACTCCAGGAGGGCAGGGTGAGGTTTCACTCCTGGAGGGTGAAAGGTGGCAGGGAAGAGTGAGACAGCAGCACTGAGCTTCCTCCCCTCATTTCTGGGGTGCTACACCTGGATGGGGCAAACATTTCTGCACCTCCAGCACGTGACGAATGAGCCTGGCCCCACCTGAACACCGGGGTCAAAATATTCCCACTGCAGGTCAAAATCTGTCTCATTGCAGCCAGTGATCTCTGCTTTTCCCTGGACAACAGGTGCTCTGCAGGCAGAGGGCTCATCCTGGTGATTCCCCAGCTGCTCCCCATGCCCAGGCAGCCCCTCTTACCTCTGCAGGGAGAGGATGTTGCCCACGTTCCGGTAGAGCACGGTCCCAACCACGAAGACAGAGGAGTCGTCCGACACTGCAGGACACCAGAGGAGAGGGAAGAAGACAACAGCACTGAGACAATTAGGGTGGCAGCTGTCCCCATGGGACACCCCAGGGCAGGATTTGGCCTCTGGAGGAGCATGGCCAGTGGTGGAGGGCTCTCTGTTGGGCCATGGCCAATGCCAACATCACTGCATCAGGCTGCTGTCACTACAGGGAGGGCTCAGCACCTTTGGGGTGACCCAGCATCCCAGATTTCTGCCTTTACCGAGGCTCACCCCACCCAAATGGTGCTCCCCCATTCAGAAACCCCCAAATTCCTCTGACAGCACCACAGCAGACAAATCTGCAAGGGGGAAATGTCTCTTGCATCCACCTCGAGGCCTTTGGAGCCGTCCGCAGCTATCAGGCCATCAGAGAGCAGAGCTGAGCTGGGGCTGACAAGGCCAGCGGGAAGGGGAGAGGTCCCACTGTGCCTGCTCTGACCCCAAAACTCATGTGCTGCCTCTGGGGGCTGCAGCAGATCCAGATGAGCCTCTGAATCATCTGTATGACCTCTGGGCACGTCACTTGACCTCCTCCTTCTCCTCTTATTTATCTTCCTCCTCCTCCACTACCTCACAGTGCCCCAGCTGCAAAAAGCCAAAACTTCCCCTGATAAACCATAAGCAGCAGAGGCAGCCCTGGGACTGGATTTTTGGGGGAGAAAAAGCAAGTGGCTGTGTGGAAGGCAATGCTGAAGAAGCCTGGGAAAGCGTCAGGTGGGGCTTCTCTGACATCTTGTACTGAGGCTGAGCTGAGTGTGTCTGCTCCATCACTGCAGGACAGGCACAGCTCTGCATGTCCATCTTTCTCATCATCAAATTGGGATATCTGCTGAGCACATAACTGGGAGAGACTGACAGACAGGCTTGCAGAGCAACTCTGTCACCCAACTGCATAAATCAGTGTTGGCCCATCGAAATCAACTGTTCAAAGTCAGCTCCCAGCAGTGAGGGGGTTTGGATTTGGTCTCATGAAGCTGCCTGTCTTCATCACTTTGCTCAGGATAGCTACTCCTGTTCCCACAGAAAAGTGAGATCAAAACTAATAGAGGTGGATTTCTGCTGGAATCATTGAGTAACCCCTCCAAACCTACATCACCAGCACGAGATATTGAATAAAACAGAGGCAGAAGAGCCCTGGGTGGTAGCCAGGAAACCATGGAGAGGTGAGCACTGATTGGAAGTTGTTTCCTCAGGGTGGATGTCATGTTTTGTTTGCTCAGTCACTACAGATCAGGGGCCCTGGAGCAGCTCTCTGTGAGGATGCTTCCAACAGAAATCTAGAAAGCAGCTCCATGGGGAGATTTGGGACAGCCCTCAGCCTCAGAGCAGGATCAGCTCTGTCTAGGTCTGGTCCAACAATTTGTCCAACAGGTGATCAAAGATTTCAAAAGGTGAAGCCACCACAGCTTCCACAAACAGGGATAACACTCCCAGTGTGCTCCAGCTTCTCCCAGGGAGCTCACACTGTCTGCAAGGCACAACAAAACACAAGGAGTGCTTGACAAGGTCCTTGCTCTGCCAGTGACTCACTGTTTACCCTTGGGGGTGTCACTTAACTGTTCTTGGCCTCAGATTTCCCAAGCTGCAGTGATGGCTGATGCCATCCCCAGCAGGGAGGCCCATGACAAAAGGTCCTGGTGTGACAACTCGAGGCCAAAGGTCTTTTGTAGCAACAACTCAGTCTCCAGCCTCTGTCCCAAGGAAGGGGGAGCCAGCAGCTCTCAAAGCCATGAGTGCCAAAAGCAAATCCCATCCTCAACCAGCCCAATTTAGGGTCCTGCTTTTGAGAACTCAGGACTCAATCCTGCCAAATGTCATCTTTGCCTAAAGATGAGCACCTTGAGTGTGTTGGTTCTTGGCACCCTCATTCATCAGACCATCCCAGAAACCTCCAGTTTGTTGTTTTTTTTAATAAATAGTTTTGGGTTATCCTAGCATGCAATCAGAGATTTCCAGACCTGGAAGTGAGGCCAGCTTGGTTGAGGCACCACCTCCATGCTGGGGCTCCTATCCATGCCCTGATGTAGAGCCTCAGTGAAAAATGCCTCTGAATTTCAATTCTGGGGGCAGGAAATTTCACACAAAGGCCATAAATCCCCAGATGTATCAAAACTTGTCCAAGCAGCAGACTCAGCTGCTCAGCCTGACCTGCTGACTCTCAGCTACTCATCCTCAGATAGCTCCATCAGATCTGGATCCAGGCTTGGAGGGCACCTAAAGCATTGTTTGCCAATTTTTCCTGCTTCTTTAGGGAAAGATAAACATCCACACCCAGGAACTAAACCTGCCCCTAAACTTTTGTGAGGAGATTAGTTCAAACTCTTCGGCCATATTTGAAGGCCTTATTTGCACTCATCAATGCTTTGATGCCCAAACATTTGTGACGAAATCCAGCTGATCTGGAAGAGGATTTGACGACCAAGCAAACAGAAGGAATCACTCTTAGAAAATGAAGGAAAAAAAATTTTGTTGGCTGTGCTGCCTACCTGAGAGCCCTGAAGACAGGATGCTCTTGGAGACAGTGACCTTGTCCTCTGAGTTCTTGGCCCAGTCCACCATTCCCCTCCAGCCTTTCATGGGGAAGGTGATGTCAGTTGCTGCATTTGCAGGCAGTTTGTGAATACCAAGGACTGGGGAGAAGCAAGAAATGAAACCAGTGAGTGAAACCAGCTTCAATAAGTTCCATGTGTGCTCAAGAAAACATGGGAAGCATTAGTGGGAAATCAGAGAGATTGGATCTTGGGAGCCATAGGAGTGATGCTCTCTTGAGGACATGTCTGTGCATGAAAGAAGATAAAAGCAGGGCTTGTGCTTTGCTGAAAGGGTTCTGCCTGCATTAAATCTGGCAGAGGAGAGTCTGCTCCAGCACCTTATCTCCAGGAGTGGCCAGCAGCAGCTGATAAGAAGTGGGAGGAAGAACAAGACATCTCTTGGTTTGCCCTCCCAGCAATCAGCAGGACTTCCTCAGCTCCTGGCTGCATCCAGATCATCAACTTTAACAGCCACCAATGGACATCTCTTTTGTGCACTTTCCTAATCCCATCATGAACCCATCTGTACTTTTTGGCTTCTGCAACTTCCTCTGGCAACAAGTTCCACGCTGCGATTGTGCACACAGCATCAATCAAACACTGCCTGCTGTTTGCTCACTGCCGCCATTGGCTGCTGGGCTGTTCTTGTGTTCAAAAAATAAAAGAAAGAGTCTAATTCTGCCCAGTTTGTCATCTGTTCTCCATTTGGTAGATATCTCTCAGATCTCTCTGTGGATCTCTCTTCTTCCTCATGAAATCCCAACTTCTTTGGAGAAAAGCCACCCCATATTTATGCCCATCCATGTCTTCCCCCAGACCTTTTAATATCCCACCACCTGCTGCCTCCCCTCCTTCCTTCTCTCCCCACATCCCAGGTTATCCATATTGCACAGTAATTAACAGCTTTTGGGGGTCTCTTCCCAGTGTGGGGAGTGCCAGTGAACTCACCCAGATTGTCCGTGACTTGGTAGGAATCCCGGAAATCTTTCATGCGGAAGCCGATGACATCAATGAAATCCTCCACAAGCCTGAACAGCTCCTTGGCATTTGGCCCTATCTGCAAAGAGAGGCAGAATTTGGAGTGGATCAGATCCTAATGAGAACAGCAGGAGCTTCTCTGCAGGCAAAGGTTTCTGCCCTCACATGTGAACTGGGAGCATATGCTGGGTATAATGGACTGTTATGGAGCTGTGGAGAAGGAGGACTGGGAAATCACAAGAGGAAGCCAAGAAAAAGAAAAAAAGAGAAAAGGAAAAGGAAAAGAAAAAGAAAAAGAAAAAGAAAAAGAAAAAGAAAAAGAAAAAGAAAAAGAAAAAGAGAAAAAAAAGAAAAAGAAAAAAAAGAAAAAGAAAAAGAAAAAGAGAAAAAGAAAAAAAATAGAAAAAGGAAAAGAAAGAAAAAGAAAAAGAAAAAGAAAAATGAAAAGAAAAAGAAAAAGAAAAAGAAAAAGAAAAAAAGAAAAAAAATAGAAAAAGGAAAAGAAAGAAAAAGAAAAAGAAAAAGAAAAAGAGAAAAAAAGAAAAAGAAAAAGAAAAAGAAAAAGAAAAAGAAAAAGAAAAAGAAAAAGAAAAAGAAAAAAGAAAAAAGAAAAAGAAAAAAATAGAAAAAAGGAAAAGAAAGAAAAAGAAAAAGAAAAAGAAAAAGAAAAAGAAAAAGAAAAAGAAAAAGAAAAAGAAAAAGAAAAAGAAAAAAGAAAAAAGAAAAAGAAAAAAATAGAAAAAAGGAAAAGAAAGAAAAAGAAAAAGAAAAAGAAAAAGAAAAAGAAAAAGAAAAAGAAAAAGAAAAAAGAAAAAAGAAAAAGAAAAAAATAGAAAAAAGGAAAAGAAAGAAAAAGAAAAAGAAAAAGAAAAAGAAAAAGAAAAAGAAAAAGAAAAAGAAAAAGAAAAAGAAAAAGAAAAAGAAAAAAGAAAAAAGAAAAAGAAAAAAATAGAAAAAAGGAAAAGAAAGAAAAAGAAAAAGAAAAAGAAAAAGAAAAAGAAAAAGAAAAAGAAAAAGAAAAAGAAAAAGAAAAAGAAAAAAGAAAATAAAAAGAAAGGAAAAGGAAAAGGAAAAGGAAAAGGAAAAGGAAAAGGAAAAGGAAAAGGAAAAGGAAAAGGAGGCAAAAATTATAAAGTGACATTCAGATTGATAGAAATTAGGGTGGAGGGCAAGATTTTAAACAAAAGGAAATATTGGGGACTCTCTGGAGAAGAGAATAACCTACTCATCTCCTTTCATAAAATCATAGAAATGCAGAATGGTGTGGGTTGGAAGGGACTTTAAAGGTCATCTCATTCCAGATGCCTCTATTGAAAGCAGCCACACTAAAGGACAATTGTGGTCTAATGTTGAATCCCAGCCAGCCTGATTTTCTGCTTTCCTGTGCTGTTGTCAGGATCTCACTCTCTGAATCAAGTTCTTGGTACTGGGCTGTCCTGGAGTTTCTCTGGCTCATTTCATCCTGTTTTTTCCCCATTGATAAAGACATTGGCAGCAACTCCTCTTTACTGTAATTTGCCAACTTAAGGCAGAGCTATTAAACAATACCCAGTTTTCCAGTGACAGATTCCATAAACTATAATCCACCTGAGACAAGCTCTGCTGACTGCCTGCCTTCTCCTCAAAGCACGTTTGCCCACAGTGGCTTAGCAAATGCCACGAGAGGCTGAATAAAAGCAATTAAACTCCTCTTCTTTTCTTTGTCCACCACTTTCACGGTGTTTTCAGTTCCTCACCATAATCCAGACATTCTGAGGTGGCTGAGTGAGCTGGAGGGACAGCTGGGGACAAGCAGGATGGGAAGGAGGCAGGAGGAAGGCTGCGCCATGGAGAGTGCGGGCAAGGAGCACAGGGGTGGCCATGCATGTCTCTGTCTGTCTGTCTATCCAAGGAACCTTGGTAAGACTAAAACTGTCTCAGGTTGAGATGAAAAAGTCCTGCCAGTGCAGCAGGTGTGCACAGAAGGAGGAGAACTGAGTGAGGATGCTATTTTTAGCTGCACACTTTTATATTCCATTACAGATTGAAATCACAAGGTCAAACCAAATCCAGGCTGCACTGGATGCTGCATTTTAGGTTTTATCATATAATGGTCGACAAAGCCTCTTTAAAAATCATTGTAGCCCTTTTCTGAGTACCTTTATGGGATGTTTTCATTTTTATTTTCCTGGAACAATATCTTTCTGCCTGGGGGGCCACAGGGCATTGGAATGTGTGACTGCAATGAAGTTTGGTTTATTTTTAATGAGCAAATTAGGAGCCAAAGTCTTTATTTTAAAAGAATTGGTCGATCTTATAAAACGCAGGATGTGATTTTGGTCCAGCAGCTTTAAGGGAGAAGCACAGAGACTGCTAAAACCTCTGCTGGCATCATGTTCACAGAGATTTCTGTGTCCTAAAGTCGTAGTGCTGGGCTGTCAGCTCAATTCCCACTAAAATACAGACCAGGAAAACATTCTCCCTGTGATGTTCCCAATCCATGTGTAGGTCATGGTGATGTGGGCTGTGCCTGCCTGGAGGTGCAGAGAGCAGATTGCACAGGGAGAGCCACTGGGAACCAAGTGCCACACAGAGTGAGCTGTTTTTAAGGGGATCAACAGGGTTTCCCTGTTGTCATGACAACTTGACAGTCTCCTCTGCTCAGTGCTGAAATACCTACATGCATCTGGAGTATTTGGGCAAAGAATCACAGATTCAGGGTATGGTTTAGTTTGGAAGAGGCCTCCAAGGCCATCTGGCCCAACCCACTTGCTCAAGCAGGGCCACCTTGCCCAGGACCATGTCCAGATTCTCCATCCCACCCAGAACCAGACCATGTCACCCTCATCCAAATTCAACAGGAAAGCACAAAATATGAGGGAGAAAGAGAAGAGAAGAGAAGAGAAGAGACGAGACGAGACGAGACGAGACGAGACGAGAAGAGAAGAGAAGAGAAGAGAAGAGAAGGGAGAAGGTTGCTCAGCTCCTGACAGAGTTGCTGTTGCATGATGGAAATGTTTTTGAGTCCCTGTCTCATGTTCTGGACTTTCAACAATTGTCTTTTAACAATTGCCAGCACTTGTTAAAAAGTTTTTCCCAGAGGACTTCCGTGTTTGGTGGGAAGATAACTGGACTCTGGTGTTGCTTTGTGGTTGGGTGATTTTTTTTTTCTTGATTATTTGCTGTTTCCAGATCTTTTGGAGGAATTTTGCAACAGCAACAGTTCACAAAAGGAATGTTAAAGGGACGCAGGAATAGGTGTGACACAGCTCCACAACAGAGAGCTCAAATGAAGCACACAAATCAAGAGCCAAATAAGACACAGAAAGAAAAAACAACAACATCAACCCCTAATACTTGAGAATTCAGCTACAGAATTGTTCATAGAATCTTAGAATTGCCTGGGTTGGAAGGGGCTTAATGTTCATCTAATTCCAAGCTCTTGCCATAGGCAAGGACACTTTTCACATCTTGCTCTAAGCCCAATCCAACCTGGCTTTGAACACTTCCAGGAATGGGGAGCTCAGGACTGAGCAGAATCTCTAACCTTGATAGGAGAGAAATAAAACACAACTGAGCCCAGAAGCTCAGAGAAATAAAGCAAAACACAACTGAACCCAGAAGCTCAGCCAAGCAGACTCCAGTTCTGAAAACCCCTCCAGTCCTGCATCTTTTCAGCTAAGAACTCAAAGCTACATGATCCCACTTCTTTATCTTAGCAAGAGGAAAGAGTGGAATTACAGAAAGACATCAGGATTTTCAACTCCCAGCTAAGTCTGACCCTTGAAACCCATGCCAAATTCAGTTTACACCACCAGCATTTCACTGTTCTTCATGCAGAGAGTCTGGCTCAGAGCTGAGATCCTGGGGCTCCCTGAGTTACTCCTTTAATGTGATTCAGCCTGGAACTAAGCTCTTCTTAGGAGGTCATGTAGATGCCTGGAAATTCCCCTCCTCATGACTTAGCCCTGTGCTGAAAGCCTCTTTATTCCCAGGGAAGGTGCTGAAGGTTCATACCAGCTGAGCTTCCTCCCATTTTTCCCGGTTTTCCTCTGACAAAATGTTGCTGATGATCTGGACGAAGTTCTGGAGAAGGGAGACAAGAGAGGACAGGAGAGGTTGTTATGCAAACATAGCCCAAACTGG
This sequence comes from Agelaius tricolor, assembly GCF_023055355.1. Classification (NCBI taxonomy): domain Eukaryota; kingdom Metazoa; phylum Chordata; class Aves; order Passeriformes; family Icteridae; genus Agelaius; species Agelaius tricolor. The sequence goes on along the minus strand of NW_027269262.1, from coordinate 93,931,225 downwards.
GAAGGTCATGTAAGATTTAAAGATGCTCCAAAAGCGTTCTCATGATCCCACTCCCAAAAGGTTCCAGAGCATTTCACAGGTCCCCAAGGATGTTAATGGCAAAGCAGGTTTTAATAAGACCTTTTTTCCAACAATTTCACTTTAACTACTGCATCTTCTAAGGCATTGGATTGGGAATAGGTCTTGTATCCATTACTGATGATTTTTAAGGACAGACATGGTAAATATTTGTCAGAAGCTGGTTAAAACCAGATGATCTTCCATTACATAAATCCTTCCATATCTTTTCTTTTCTATATTATTTCTGTTGTTTCCAACATATGGAAACCTCAGGATTCTCTTTAACTTTTGACCAGGCAGGAGATGCAGAGATGGATCAAGAGGGAGCTGTCCATGGTAGGAGCTTTACAGCATGCCATGAGAAGGAAGGAGACAGGAAATTTAAAACTATTGATTTTTTTCCTCCAGTTTTACCAATCTCTGCAGATCCTGCAGGATCAGTTTAATGTTTCAAGTCATGAGGTGATGACCCATCCCAAGGGTGTATCTGGTAGCTTCTGTATAGAAAGCCCTGGGATAAGAAACCACTATGATATTTCCCTACAGCAACACCCTGGTACCCAATGCCACAGGATCATTTTACCTCGAGCCATTAGCCTGAAATCCCTACCAAAAAATGTTCTGATACCAATTAGGCTCTGCAGTGAAGTGCTATCGTGTTGAAATTGTTCAGTGACCTTGGCTTTCAAGTTCTCAGTTTATAAACCAAGGAAGAACCACCTCAAAGGGAGAATTTGTTAATACAGAAAGACATTTATGTTGGGAAAAATATTATTCTGATTTTCATCAGCACTATATCAGCTATGATCAGTGTCTGTAATCAAACCTGGAGCCCTGAGCATGGGCAGCTCTTTAAGCCAGCCTTGGGCTCACCTGCACATCCCCAGAAGTCGGGCTGTGATAAGCCCTACGGAAGATCTCTGTCATGTTCCTGAGTACATCCATGGTGGACAGCAGGTCCCCACTGTAGCTGGTCCCATCCTGGGAGATTTCCACAAGGTTCTGGAGCACATCTGACAGCCCATCTCCCATCAACCCACGCTGAGCTTTGGCAAGGTGTTCCCTGGTCTGAGAAACAGAAAAGAAACACGAGGAATACTTTTAGGGACAGTCAAAGTCGAGTTAATGAGCTCGGTGAAGGAATTGCCAAGGGAAGGTTTTTGACCTCCCTCACAATTCAGAGTGCAGATCAGATGAATCTGACAATCTTTGCTGGCCTGAGAGCCTCTGGTATTTTTAAAATGATAGAAAAGAGTGATATATTCTAAATTATCTTCCAAGTACCCCTAAAATGACTGAGTACTGAAATTTTCTGTTTTGCCCACAAAGAAGAAATTGTCCCACTATACAAACTTTCTTCTGTTCACAGCCCAACAGAATATTTTTGCCCCAAAAATCTTGTTTTCTTGCAATCAATTTGGAACTATTTTAGGACAGCTTGTACCTCACCATGAACAGGAGAGATCAGTTCTCCTAAAGGTCGCAGGAGACCACCAGAAATTCCTCATAACAATGAATTTAAGATTAACAAAAAATAAGATGCTTATTTAAAAGTGAGGCAGCCATAGCTACAGTTAATGATAATGTGATATGAAAGGTCTGGAAGAGCCCAGATTCTGCCAAGCTGGATATTAAAATATCGTGAAAGAAACCATCCCTTGTCCATGCAGAGCCCGTGCATGACAAGGTAGGCAGAAAAAAACAAGATAAAATCAAGGTAGAGCTGGAATCTCCTTTTTTCCCTTTTTTGTAACTATAGCCATGTAGCAATCACTGGGGAGGATCCCAAACCTGCTGAGCTGAGCAGTGGGGCTGCCTTACCATCATCTGTATGTTCCTGTAATCAATAGAAACACACTTGATGTATGTTGGAGGCTCCCAGTAAGCGATGCCTTCTTCATCTAAGATGCATCTTCGAAGGATCAGCCCTGGAAGAATGAAAGAAACAAATATGGGAGTGAGGACAGGATGAAAGGTCAAACATTCAAACATTTGTCATGAGTAGAAAGTCGTGGGACAAGAGGACATGGTTTCAAGTTCTGCCAGGGAAGATTTGGGATGGATATTAAGGAAAAATTCTTCACTGAAAGGGTGGTCAAGCATCAGAACAAGCTGACCAGAGAAGTGGTGGAATCACCATCCATGGAAGTGTTCAAAACAGGTGTAGATGTGGCACTTGAGGGCGTGGTTTAGTGGTGGGCCTGGAAGTGCTGAGTTAATGGTTGGACCTGAGGATCTTAGAGGTCTTTTCCAGCCTTCATGATTCAATGGAGATCACCCAGAACCGGTCAATGCACCAATTCAGACTCAGCTACCAGCACAAAGGGCATCAGAGGCACCTGCAGATGTCTGAACAAGCCTTTATGGGGGATTATCTTTATTTCCTTCTCCTGCCTTTTACTACTGTAGAACAGCAGAAGGAACTGGGCAGGAAAACAAAAATTAACAAATTGAACATGGCTAGTCAGGGTGAAGAGAAGCTTTCTTCTGCCCTGGTGATAGCATTTTTCCTGGTTTGGGAAGCCCCACGAGCCTCCCCAGGTGGTTTGGTCTGGTACTTGCAACTAAAGCAGGGCTTGTGCTGCCCACGCAGCCTGGAGGGGAATAAACACCCGACAGCACCAGTTTTGCATCAGCTGAAACTCTCTGAAAGCTGCTTCCAGTCCTCCCACAGGCCTCCCCTCAGCTCCAATCCACAGAGGGCTTTGCAGTGATAATCACATGCCTTGTGATGTGGAGGAGCAGACATATCAGAGAGGAGGAAAGGGAGAGGGATCACTCTGTCCCAGCCACCATGATGCCATTTAGAAAGTCTCTGAGGATCAAGTTTGCTGGGTCTGCAGTCCTTTTGCTGCTGCCAAATAATTCAGTGGCCTTTCTTTGGGTATGGCCCTTCTAGGACAGCACTGGGGATGACACTGACTGTCCCAGCTGAGTCAAATAGAGCTGTCTGCATCCAATCCTCTCCCTCAAATGCAATAAAACCTTTACACATATTGAAACTGCTGCCTTTATTTATGTTCCTGCCTGGCAGTGAGGAACATCCAGCTGAGGACAAATCCCACCACCAGCATTGCTCCTGGAGCCTCCTCTGCACCACCTTCCATCCTGTGGCCACAGGTAACACCTGGATGCCCACATCCTTTTACTTTACACCAGAATGATCAGACCCTCAACTTGAGTGCTCAAAGAAATTTTTAGAGAGGTGCTGAGGTTTCTAAGTGCAAGTGGACAACAGAATTCAGATTTCCTGAATTTTTAGTGTGGCTGTTGAAGGTCAGGAAGGATACCACAAAGAGGTTAAAATTGTTTGTGAACATAACTGATGCCAATCATTTGCACGTGAGAAGACCATGATTCTAAAATTTAGTTTTGAATCTCACATGTATTAATTATTAATTATTACATTTACAAAATAATATATTGTTGGGGATGCTCAGGTATATTAATTTCAAATAAACACAGATTTAATTTTTGCTTGACAACCCCTTTAAGTTTTATTACGCATTGCCACATATAGAAAACTGAATGTCTTTGAGTTCTGAATGAAAAGAACAAAATAATGGACAAAATATGTCTCATACAGCAGCTGCTTTTATGGGCACTGGAGAGAACTACAACACCCAAATCCAGAGGAGTCTAAAGCCCTACCTGCTCTGCAAAGCCTTTTGTAGATAATGAAGGGAGGGTATCTTAGTGTTCCTTAATTTCAAATTTTCCACAGGGTGAATGGAAACCACCTCAAAATATCCAGTAGCAACTAAGATGTTTGTGCTTTCACAGCGAAACCAGAAACCCAGACAGAGTTAATTTAGCCATGGACAAACAGAGGGAAGTCCACGTGCCTGTCCTGTCTAGGGCACAAAGTTCTCCTCACCTAGGACACAAAGGATGAAGGATGCCCTGGTGAGAGGTCACCTGCCCACCATGCAGTCACCCTTACCAGTGGCATTGCGGGGACACCGGACGGCGGCAGCATCCCCGGCTGGCGTCTCCTTCCAAACCACGGGGCCAAGACTCTCCTCGTCACAGATTTCATGGGGCTCTGCCAGGAGAGAAAAACTCCATTGGTAAAGCTTCCTCCTCAGCAAGGACATGGAAAAGGGAAGTATGGGAGCGTGATGTGTGAGCCAGGAGGTTGGAGCTGCACTCCCAGCTCTGCTGGTGCTTAGTCCCTCACAAAGTCACTTCACCTGTCTGGAATTTGTTCTGCCTGTCTGAAAACTGGGCATTCATCCACACCAAGGATTAGCTCACCAAAATCCTTGGGAAAGTCCACTCACATCCTTGCCTTGTCTTGGGGCAGCTCATTGCAAGAAAACTGCTGTTGCTACCCTCTACTAAAGAGTTTTATTTCTTAATTTTTAATGGGCAGATCTTTTGTGAGTGAACTCCATGACTCCAGACTCCACCTCTGCCAACCCTCAGGGTCACCACCTTCAGTGTTGGATGTATCTAAAATGAGGCTTGGCATGAATCAGTGGATTAAGAATGAAGGAAAGAACAAGCAAATGAAAAGACAAGATGGACACATCCCCTGGGTGGTCTTCATTCTGCCTGCTTCCATCTTGTGCACAAAAGAGAGCAGATCTGAGCCCCAACAACTTGGAACTGCATCAGCAGCTCATTTCCAAACACTGCTGCAGAGCCCAAAAGCCTGCAGAAATGTGTTTTGAGACATCACAGAAAAAAAAATCATTGGAAGGATGGTTTTGGAAGCTTCTGTCTGTGGGTGGAGCTGAGTTGGTCCTGGAGTTGGTGGGATCTGGGAGAAAAACATTCACTACAGGAGGTCTTGGTGCTGATAAACTCATTATTTGCAACATGTAAAGCAGAGGGAGCCATGAGGATGGTGTTAAAGCTATTTGTCACTCCCGAGGGAGGGAAGGAGAAAAACCTTGATTTAATAGTTTCTGATTACAGTTTTTATTCATTGTGCATTTTACATTATTCAATGTAAAATTTCCAACACAAAGGAAGCTGAGTTTGTGCCTGCAGCTGGTCAGGACATGTCCCATTGCTGCTCTGGGACTACCCAGGGACCAACCTGGCTGTGGGGAGAGCTCAAACCTAAATTATGGGCACGGCAAGTTCTGCTTCTTTGAAGAACTCCTATAGGACCCAGCAAGCTGCCTGCACATCACTGCTCCTGCAGGCAGGCTCCAAGACTGCCCCAAACCCCAGCTGCAGTTCAAAGATGAAGTCCTCCCCAGTAGATACTGGGAATGAATAAGCTGAATTCTCTGCCTGGAAACAGATGCTCCTTCCCCCTGGTTTAAAGTTCCCTTGTGAGTAATCACTATTGTGATGGAACTCCGGAGGGCAGCGGGACCCCAGCTGTGCTCTGCACATGAGCAGGGCTCATCCCTGAGCCAACAGATCGTGGCTTCTGCAGATAAGCCAGAACAGGGGTGGAAAAGAGGCAGTTTCATTTCCAGCCTGCTGACACGGAGCTGTGGGGCAGAGAGATTGAATAACCCAGTTGTGACAGCACTTGGTCACCCACAGAGCCTGTCCCAGAGCAAGGAGATGATTTCCAAAGTTCCTGTGCTTTGACCACAGTCACAGATTGTCCCACGGTTCACAGGAGGGTTCTGGGGTGTGGAAGCTTCCAGCACCCTCAGCTACAGAGCAGCAGAGCACAGAAAAAAGCAGAGAGGGAGAATGTTCACATCTCTCCTCTTATTTCTCCCCAGCTGGCCTGTCAAAACTTCCTGGTCTCATCACCCCTGCAGTGTCCCTGGGGACCACTGAGGGATGCTGTGGATCAGAGATGCTCTTTAAAAACACACTGATTGGAGTTGTCTTGCCAGTGAGCACAGGAGCAATTCCCAGGCCAGGAGAGAATCCTTTTCTTTCTTCTTCTTCTTTTTTTTTTTTCTTTTTGATGTTGCTTCACAACAAAATCCCTTTTACCAGAGTAACCTATTTGCACTGGGAGATTTTAATAACTAACCCAATTAAGTTCAATTCTTCTGCTCAAATTGAATCATGCCAGCATGTGATACTTTCTAGAGAACAAATTGAGCGGGTTTATTTTTAGCCTCTGATGTTTTCCCCACCTTTTCCTTCCCTTGCAAATTAACAACTGCAACGAGACCCTTCTGGCTGTGAACCCTGGCAGGCCCCAGTGCCTGAGACTTGCCTTTTCCTTTTGAGCACTGCACAGGCATCAACCCCTGCAGAAAGAGAAGAAAAGATCGGGCTTGTTCTGCCAGGGCCCCAGCTGGCACACACTGAAGCTGAACTAAATCTGCCTCACTCTGTAGACACCACCAGACAACCTGGTGCTAAGATTTTCTGTGGCGAGGGAGAGCTTTGTGGCAGAGTTAGAAGAGATTCTCACACGCCACTGCTAATTGAGAGGCACAGCTTGTAAGGAGAGGTGATGCCTTTCATTAAGAGTGTAGCTGGAAAGAGTGACAAGGCTGTCACACAGCCTCTTTCTCTGTCATCTCTGAGCTGAACGTGCTGGAACTTCCACGCTGAAGTCCTTTGGCTTTCATCTCTTTGTCTTCAGCACTTTGTGAGGGAGTCTGAGGTGTCGGCTTGGCCTCCATGTGGAAGATCTGCTCCCAGGCACTCCTGCATCAAAATTGCTGCCTCCTGTCCTTTAGGGAGATGCCCCTTTCCAGTAGGAATGCTGGGATACTGCCATGAGAATCTCTCCTGTCTCTCACTGAGCTGCTCTGACAATTAATTACCCTTTCAGTCAAAGCTCATGGCCTGTTACAATCGATGCAATCTGACTGCAAACATCACAAAGGCCATTGATTTCCCCACCAGCAATTTCACCAGGCCCTTTAACTCAGACTGAGGAAGAAAGCAGAAATGGTGGGCAGGCCTTTTTTTTTGGTATCTGTATAGTCTGGGAGGCAGACAGAAACATTCCCACTTGGAAGAGTTCACGCCAGCTTATTTTTCACATCCAAACCCAGGTTTTCATCTGCCCTACAGCTCACTCACCCTCCATTCAGCTTATACACTCTGCAGGAGGATAAGATTTGGGTAAAGCTCTGGCAGATGCAGACACATCTTTTTCTTAAAAATTTCTAGTGGTGTGCAGGCTTCCCAGAGGTAAAGGGTGGGAAACCTGTGCAACATCCTCAGTACTCAACAACTTCATAGATTTGAGACTCTGCAACCAGTTTTTGCTACCAGTTTCTCTTTTCCTCTTGTAACTCTATGGCAATGAAAAGATGAAACCACCAAGGCAGGGCTGGTGTGAGTGACCAAATATTCACTGAAACCAACACGGTTGCGCCAGATTCTGCAACAGTTAAATCAAGACCTTGTATCTTGTGCCTGGGTCATGGGTAGGATTTTATTAGATTACAACCCTTCATAGCATTCAGATCTCTGACAAATGACATGGAAGCCATTCCTAAAATCCAAAATTCAAAAATTCTGCCTCATTCAAAGGAAAGCATGAGCGATCTGGGGTACATACCAGGACATTTTCTGTCATTGCACTGCTTGTACTCCTCCTTGGGACCCTGGCAAGTCTCTCCACCAAAGAAGGGGCCGTAGCACACCCGGTCACGTCTCTGAGTGCCACCTCCACACGTGGCAGTGCAGCTGCCCCACACTCCCCAGGCCTGCCACTTCCCATCCACTGGAAACAAAAAAAAAAAAAAGATAAAAAAAGGAAAAAAAGAGGAGAAACAGCCTGTTATGTCCCAAAAATCATCTGCAACAGAAGGAATCAAGATCCAAATGTGAGCAGAAGAACCTAAGTAGGCAGGGTTTGGTAGGAAGGGAGGTCTCCTGCTTTGGATCTTGGTTTGATCCTTAACAGACATTAAATCAGAGTGTTCCCATTCCCATCCCATCAGTCCAAGGGTGGTTTTGTGTTCTTCTCAGCACCTCCACACTCTGCAAAAGCAACCCTACCTCTTTCCTCAGGCTGAGATTTGGGGCTGTGCTCCTGAACACTCTTCCCATGGGCAGGGATTCAACATGGCAGCCACATCTGCCAGGCCAGTTCCACATCTGGAATTCACTGGGAATGTGCAATGCATGTGTGAAAATGGACCTTCCCAGAGAAGGTCTGGCTCTGGGATTTAGAGAGACCAGCAGAGCCCTTGGGCAAAAAAACCATGAAGAGACCTCAAATAAACCTCCCTCCAGCTGTTTCCATTGCACTGATGCTTCATGTGCCTTGGAAAAAGGTTTGGGATGCTGTCTCTTTCCATTGTATCTTCTCCCAGCATCTTTCCAGATCCAGTGGAAATGTGACTTCTTTTATGTTAAAAATGACATTTATCAAAATTCTGCTTCTTTTACATTAACAATGGCATTTATCACAGCACCATAAAAATGTTAATTAGCCCTCACAACAAGCCTGCAAGGTAGGGAAACATTCTCCTCTGCTGTGCCACAACAACTCAGTGACAGAACTAGAACAGGGCCTAAGTGTGCTCTTTACAAGTTGAGCTTTTAATTTTGAGTTACCACATCATCTTGAGTTGAATAATTCCTTTTGGGAGGTGGGAGATCCATGCCTGCTCCAAGAAGTAGACAAAAATTACCAAATAAGAGGGGCAGGACCAAATCCTGGTGCTTTATTTAGTGATGTTTTATGCAGTGGAAAGTATGACCTGAGTTGCTTTGACAGATAACTCTGAAATCAGTGAGACAAGGTTGTCTTAAAAGGGGTTCTGAAGCCCCTTTTTGTCTTTAAAGATCTCCCTAAGTTGCAAAGAAAGAATGAGATTCCTAAACATGAAAACCTACTCGAGACCATGTAGGAAAATCCAACACCTTTTTTAAATACTGCAGATAATGGTGTTATCAGAGTGTAAAGCGATTCCCTGAAGAAATAGGTAGATCAGGATGAATTCCTGTAGGATATATTATTATTACTGTTGTTATTATTATTACTGTTATTTCTGTCATTACTATTAAGTCACAGGTGAGTGCAGTGACAAATCTTGCACAGACATGAACAAAGGCTTTATTGTGGCAGACCTTCTCACTGATAAAGTTTAAAGCTGACATACAATGGAGGATCCCCCATTTGCTTGAAATATGACTGGGAACGTTGAAATGGTGGGAGGAGAGGAACAAAACAAAAAGAGGAGGAAAGCTGAAGCCCTGTGGAGGCAAGGGAAGGGTTTCATTGATATTTTCATGGGAGTTTTTTAAACTCATGCTGAAAAGCTGATATCTAAGGTTAGAAAGACACATTCCCTGTGGTCAATCACTCACCTCTCTGGGGTCTCCTGAAACATTTGCCAGCAGTGGATTTTGGCTGGCATATGTTGGAACTTTGGATACTAAGAGTTTTGAATTTTTTGTCTTGAGGGGCACAGATTCCTGCTTTAGAACAGTAGCTAATCCTTTTTCTTCACCTTTTTCTTCATGGGTTTGGGTGGTATTTTATAATTAGAAAAGTCCACATTGCAGACTTCAGGTAATTAGTTATTGGTTAAAAGTGAAAATACTTTTATAGTTAAATATACTTTTATACTTTTATACTTATATATAATTTCTTAATTAGATAGTTTAACCTTAAAAAACGTTATAGAAAAAGATAGTTAACCATTTTATAGCTAGTTAGTAGAATACTGTAAAACCCACAACTTGTAAGACTGTAATATAGATTTAAAAAATCTATAATTGGATTATAATCTATATTATAATCTATAGTATAGATTATCAGAAATCTATAATGTAATATAGATTATAAGAAATAATAAACATTTAAATCTGAACATGAAATACCATGTCGAACACTTTCAATCCCAACCTTAACAAAAAACAACACAGAAACCAAAAACCAACAGCCATGGTCTGTTGGAATGATCCAGGTATGCCAGAATGGGCGCAAGTCTTCCCCAAACAAACATTTTACTGGGATTGCAGAGGAAGGTGGGCCAAGAGAAAGAAGAAGGCATTGTCCATTGTCACTGACCTGGGCACTGGCGCAGGAAGCAGTCGCGGGTCTCCACCCAGTGTCCCTGGCACTCGGCTCCGCCGTAGGAGGGCCCGTTGCACTCCCGCGTCCGCTGCTGGGTCCCGTTGGAGCAGGAAGCGGAGCACGAGCTCCAGCTCGACCATTCGTTCCAGTTGCCGTCCACTGAGTGGCCCAAAGAAAGAAAACGAGCAGAATGTGAAGACCTTTCCCTCTGGGAAGAGATGTGTGGTGAGAGCCTCTGGCCTTTGCCGAGCAGGGACCGAGAGGGGGAGATCAAACGATAGCCACAGAGCTTCAAAGAGGGCAGAGATTATCAAAAAAAGTTTGGGCAGCTGTGGCAACAGGGATTCTTGGGACCCTCTGAAGCCCCCAAGAGTCTCACAGGATGCAAGTAACATTTTTAATGTGTGGTAACATTTTAATTTTTATGTTCCACTCTCTGCATAATACCATAGAAGTTGAAATTGTTGATATTCCACACTCTGACATGAAAGTCCAAACTAATAATGTTGCCAATCACAACACAACATTACATCAGAGAGTGTGGCTCATGTTTTTACTGAGCACTTTGAAGGGATCACTTAATTTTCATGACATTTCCTATTTGGAGCCATCAGCACTTTTTTAAGGGACCCATTTTTCAGCAGAGCAGTGCATGAATCTGTGGAGAATGAACTTTCTCAAGCATGCAAATGCTCTGTTTTTCATTAAAGCACGGCCAGAAACTCAAATCACAGTGTTATTGACAGGAATCCACCATTCCATGGCTGGGAAATGTGGAAGCAAAGGTGTGCTCCAACAGAGGACTGGGAACAGGGTGAGTGTGTGTGGTCAATGTACTTCTCTCACAGCTGAATTAACTCTGACAGGCTGGAGATGTTTTACCCATCAGTGTCTTTGAAAATTAAATAGAAGAGCGAGGGACAAGGGAGATGATCATAGGGACGGGGCTGGAGAGAAACAGGAATACCATCCTATTATCATGGTATGGACTGAAGCATTCCCCAGTGTGGTGGTTACACCCTAATTGGTCCCTGATCAACAGATCCATCACCCAGTCTGCTCTTCCTGGAGCATTTTTCTCATTAACAGTGGTCATCATGCTCTGTTTAGATCTAATTAGCTTCTAGATCTCACTCGGGAAAAACAACCTGAATCTCTGAAAAGTCTGAATTCTGACTCAAAGCACATTGCAGCTCTTTTTTTTTTCTTTTTTGCTTTGCTTGTCTGTCCAAGAAAAATAAATTCCAACTCGTCCCCCATGTAATCTGCAAGGAATTGATCAGCCCTGTGTAATCCCCATTGCAATTGAGAAGCTTTTTGTTTGCAAACTCAGTTTAAAAAAATGTTAAAAGCATCCAAATGAGCAACTGTAAACTCAAAGGGGATCACAAGGTGTGCAAAATCAGGCAGGCATAAAGGCACCTCCAAAAGGTGTTTGTTTTTAACAATCCAACCATTTATGTTTTTATTGTGCATAAATTCAAGGCTTTGTGCCAGTGCCTATCAATCCCAACGAGGGAAAGTGTGAAACACAGTGTTTGACAGGTGATTATTCTTTGGAAATGATCCAAAACCCCATAAAGTAGTTCCTACCAGGTATAAATTAGGGTGGCTTTTCTGACTGAAGGCTGTGCTGCTAAGTTTCCATGGACTGATCATAAAATCATGGAATCATGGGATGGCATGGGTTGGAAAGGTAAAGATCATTTAATTCTACACCTTCCACTATCCCAGGGTGCTCCAAGACCTGTCCAACCTGGCCTTGAATACTTCCAGGGATGGGGCAGCCACAGCTTCTCTGGCCTCATCACCCTCACAGGGAAGAATTTCTTCCTAATAATAATGCTGCCTGACCCTCATAAATATGTGTTGGCAAAGCGAGACTGCATTCGCCACATTCAATGTGACATTTACCAAAAAACTGCATTTATCAAAAAAATAGTTGCATTTTTCCAACACCCTCCCTGCTGCTGGTGATTGGCATCTTATCAGGAGAGAAAGCATTTGGAGATGGTAAAAGCAAGGCACCAAATCCATAATTTGGTCGTTCAGCAGGGGATTGGGAACATGTAATTTCCTTGTAGTTATTCACAGGCTGTAATTTCAGAAACATTTTTAAAAAAGGAGGAAGGAAAGGAAAGGAGGAAACATTTTAAAAAAGGAAACAAGGGTGGCTGTGTTGCCCTCCAGCCACCTCGCAATGATGCAGAGATGCTTCTTGGTCAGGATGCTGAGGGGTTCTTATCACACCCACTGCCAAGGGCTGCTTGGTGCCATGGTCACACCACAGTGGGAGTCTCTCAAAAATGTTCATTGTGTGATGAAGGCATTGTTTTCCTTCTTTTTCCCTTTTCCAAGGACTTGGGGCCTAGCCTGTGGCCTAGGACATGGGGCCTACCCTGCTCCTCCACATCTCAGGAGGAACAAAGGCCCTGTTGTCCCTGCAGCAGAGCATTTTTATTGGCTGTAGCCACAAATCCTCGGATCAGGGTGGTAATAAACACTGAGAGTGTCTGGGGTGTCAAACACCCATTGTTGTGCTTCAATGATTCCCCCAACGCCGCTCTCATTTGGCGCTGCCAATTCGCTGATTGCCTTTGTGGCACTAATTAGAGCTGAAGCCTTGCAGTTGGGCTGCTTGTCTTTTCCACCGCTGTTTCAGTCCCGTATTTATTTGTATTTAAATTAATTATGGATCAATGTTAATTCAGGGTATGCTTTATTGCCCAAGCAATGCCAGCTCTGACTTCTTAAATGTGTCTTTTTATGACAGAGTCAATTTGGTGTCTGGGAAGTTCTTATTCCAAGTAGAGTCTTCTGGATAGCAGCCAAATATCCAAGGATAGTTACTTGGAGTGAAAACTCGATGGGAAATGCCAGGAGGCTTCTCACTGTTTTCACAAAGTTCTCATCCCTCCCACAATCCCTCTCTTCCTCCGGGGACATAATAATGTCTCATAATGATTTTCATTAAACTGGAAAAATGTCAGTTGACATTATCCAGGGATAGGGAGGGAGTTTTGGGGAGCTTGCTGGTGTACAGATTGTGTTCACCAGGACACCCAGAGTTAAATTAAAGGGGACTCTGCTGTAAACCCAGGGCCTGTCAGAGGAAAGAAGCCTCTGGAGCATAAGTAGATTTTCAGGTGGTAAAAGTAATTTCACCTGGAGGTTCTTTCTGATGTTTCAAAGTAAAACTTGAGGAGAGGCATTTGGAAGTGAGATTCAGGGGCAGAGAAAAGATAAAAAGATTAAATTTGGCATGGGAGGCCATTAGGAGACTCTTAGCTTATCTCACCACCCAGAGCAGGATCAGCCACAGAGAAAACTTACATTTATACAGAATTAATGCACACATAAGTAAAACTATTAATTAATTCCAGCACAACAGACCCAGTCAGGCAAAATAACTTTAAACCATTCAGTGGGGAGAACAGGTTAGAGACCTTAAGATGGTCTTGGAAATACGAGTGGCAGCCAGATCCAACACATGTAAGGTGTCCTCTGCAAGAGATCACACAGGACAAACCTGAACCTGAGACATCTCTGAGCTGAACAACCCCAGAAAACACCTCTGGGCTGCTTCTTCCATGAATCCTTTCCTCAGGATCCTCCTTGGGGTAGTTCAGAATTTCACTGGCGTCAGCTACAGACCTTGATGAGCCATGTGAGGGACACCGAGCTGGGGAGACCTGCTGGAGGGGAGGTTTCAGATCTGTCACTGTCCCTACCTGGGCAGAGAGCGATGTTGCAGAACTTGGTTTGCTTCTCCGGGCCCTCACAGGGGTTCCCACCGAACTGGGGGGGTTTGCAGGTGCGGGTCCGATCCCTGTAGCCTCTCCCACAAGTGGAAGAGCACAGGCTCCACGGAGACCACTCGTCCCAGGTGCCATGCACTGCAAGGGAAGCAGAAGAAGTGACTTTTCTTTCCCATAGGAGGCCTGAGGAAGTGAGGGAGCCCACAGGGCACAGCTTCTTCCCACCCGGAATGAGCAGCGTGTGGGAAGTTGGAGAACAAACCAATCCAAAATGTGCAAGAGGAACATCAAGTAATTTTTTATGCTTTGCTATCAACACCAAGTGTCTGCTGCTTTCCAGTTTTTGAAATAAACCAAAATGCACTTTTAGCTGACCTTAATTTTTCAGGTTTTTGAGCCAACAGGGAAATTTTTAAGCAAAAGATGGCTTTAGCTAGAAAGGAATAAAACCCCACTACCTTTAGGGAAGCATCACCACCATAATTTTGTCAATTCTTGCGTTTTTTTCCTCCCTCTCAACATTTTCCCATCGAATCCTCAAAAACTACAACATTTTAAGGCTTTCAGAAAAGCTGCAGTCTATCTACTGATTATTATCATAGGTCATTAACACTTCAGAGGCAAAGTTAGGGAGACCTGGAAGAGTAAAATGGAAGGGGCAACATCCTCCAACAGTGCTCAAGACATCACTGGTAGCTCCTGGAATTAGACATCTAATTGATTTTAATCTAATCTAATTAGCCTTCTAATCTATATTAATCTAATCTTCTCCAATCTAATCTAATCTAATCTGGCCAAGTTATTTATGGAATTTTAGTCACTATAATCTCCAGAGGCCAAATGTTATAAGAATGCACTGATCTCTCTAAAGCGACTTCATTCCTTCCAGCTTTACCAGAGAAGCTAATGCCAAATCAATAATCCTTCAGAAAAAGAAGAAAAACAAATAAACAGGGACTTTTCTGGTCCTTCATCAGTTGTTAACAGTGACTGGTGCCCCAGTTTCAGGAAAGGGGGTTAAAAACTAATTCTCACCAGGCATCTTGCATGATAAGAGATAACCAGAGGAGGAAACACAGGAAGGAACATAGATGGTGATTTCACCACGGATGGTGGTTTCACCATCATAGAATTGTTTCTGAACAACGATGTTGCTGGTCAGGAGAAATTAATAACATGCTTAGTTTAACAGCAAAATTCCTCAAAATAATCATAGAAACATAGAATGGTTTGGGTTGGAGGTGACCTCAAAAATCATCTCCTTCCAAATCCCTGCCATGGGCAGGGACACTTCCACTGTCCCAGGCTGCTCCAATCCCTGTCCAACCTGGAAAATTCCAGGAATGGGGCAGCCACAGCTTCTTTGGGTACCCTATTCCAGGGTCTCACCACCCTCACAGGGAAGAATTTCTCCCTAACATCCCACCTAAATCCACTCTTTTTCAGCTTAAAGCCATTCCCTCTTGTCCTGTCACTAAATGCTCTTTTTAAAAGTCCCTCTCCATTTTTCTTGTAGGCTCCAGTCTCCTCAGAATTTATTTTTTCACCAAAATTGTTCCTGACCTGGAAATGCCCCAAAAGGCACCTGCCTGCAGGTGTACTGAGTTCATGGACTTCAGACAGCATGGAATTGTTCACACCATGGCAAAGCAGGTGCCCATCTTGTGGGGCTTGGTCTAGCAAGAGTCTCTGTATGAGGCCTCAAGGCATGAAGAGAAGGGACAGGGAACAAAAACCATCTCCCTCCAAGAACTGCAGAATCATAGAATGGTTTGGAATGCAAAGGAACTGAAAGATTATTGTAATATTCTTGCTTGATGTCCGGGAGGAATGATGAGGAGGACCCCATCTTATCAGAAAGCTAATTTATTATTCTATTCTATTCTATTCTATTCTATTCTATTCTATTCTATTCTATTCTATTCTATTAAAAAATACAAAAAACCCCTTACTAAATACTAAAAAATAATAACAAATACTAGTGACTCTTTCCAGAGTCTCGACACAGCTTGGGCCTAATTGGCCAATGAGTCAAAACAACTCACACTAGAGTCCAATCAAGTAATCACTTTAAGTAAAAAATCTCCAAACACATTCTACATGAGCACAACACAAGAGAAGCAAATAAAATGAAAATTGTTTTTCTTTTCTCTAAGGCCTTTTGCTGCCTTTCAGCTTCCCAGGAGAAAAACTCTAAGCAAAAAAAAATCATATTTAGAGAATGTGAATGCCACAAACGATCATCTAGTTCCAACCACTTCCCACTATCCCAGGTTGCTCCAAGCCCCATCCAACCCAACCTTGGACACTTCCAGGGATGGAGAAGCCACAGCTTCTCTGGGCAACCCGTACCAGGGCCTCCCCTGAAATATCACAGTGGAGACACCACAGGTGGCCAATCTCCCTCCCTTGCTGGCCACCAGTACCTGGGCACACGGCAGAGTTGTTGCACTGTCTCTGCTCCCGGAGAGGGCCGCTGCACTGGGTGCTGTAGGAAGACGAAACGCAGAACCTGGTCCTGGTCTGCCAGCCCTCCCCGCAGGTGGTCGAGCACACGCTCCACGGGGACCACTCCTCTGCTGCAGGGTCACCTGGGGGGGGGTTGGAACACAAGGTGAGGATGTGGCATCCTTGCATCTCCAGGGAAGAGGTTTCCAAGTGATGCTCGGCCGGCTGTGGGATCTGTGAGGCTGCAATGTGTCCTGCAGGTGGGGTGAAAGATGGGCGGGAGGGTGTGAGGGCATTGGGGAGAAAATGTGAGATTGAGAATGGGCTAAAGAGGGTTTTTTTGGGCACTGTGTAGAGCTGTGGGAAACACACATTATGAAAAAAATAAAAAATAAAGAAAAAGGATGCTGTGGAAGCATCGGGTCATTGGGAAGGGCAAACTCCACCTCTGAAGGTGGCGTAGCCACTCCAGAACTTTGTGAGCTGGCATAGGGAACCTCCATTTGGAGATTGTACCAACAGAGATTAGACAGAGTATATGTATCCATAAACTGTCCACTTTTAAGTGTTCAACCCCTTTTCCTGCCTTCTCACAGCCCCTGCCAGTGCAGACTGGCAGAGGAGGAGCTGACAAAGTGGAAGGTGATGGTGCCTAAGAAGGGCCAGCTGATGAAATCCCAGAAAGTTTTCTTGGCATCTCCTCTACCTGTGGAGATCTGCTGTGAGCCTGTGACACGGAACAAGGATGACTCTTCCAGGGCATCACACAGTCCCTATCAACTGCTTATCTGATGGGGCAGCATTGGAAAAGCAGCTAAAAATATCCCACTGATGGGAGTGAAGAGCACTGAGATGTATTCCCCTTATCACTAATATTCCTGCTGGGGCTGTTTCAGCAGCCACAACCACAAAATAAGTCACCCTAAGTGTGAAATGAGCAGGGAAAGGATGATTTTCCATTAGTTTTCATAGTCAATTTTCTATCCCTTGAAGAAAAATGCTTTTCTTCCCCATACGGAAACAAAAACTGCCTCTGTTCTATTTAACCAAGCCATGCATTGTTTGGGTTTCTGGATTTTTCATGGATTGCTAAAAATTACACATAATAAACCTGGAATGTAGCATTTGGTAGGTATACAACACAGGCATATGGCAAAAAATAAACACCAGCATAACAGAGGGGCAACCCCTTCTCATGACAAATTCTTCAGAACCTCAGACTGCCCCGTGTCTCATCCCAAAAGGATGCATTTGGCAAACTGTGGGTGATATGAAGGATCACAGCACTGGTAAATATGACTCCAAGGGTCATCCAGGGAACTTGGATGTGCTATTCCACACCACCACCCCATTCCCTAAAAAAGCTGGGCAGAGGATGCCATGTTAAACTCTAGGGCTGCAACATGGAAAAGGAAAGAGACTCTGCAGCTGGAGATCTCAGTGAGGGTTATAAACCAGCTGCATGAAAATGTCAGAGCAGGAACTGTGGTGGGGACTGTAAAGGTTGGTGACCACCAAATTTTCCAATATTGCCTGAAACTGTTCACATCTGAGTTTTTCCTCGGGGTAGTATATTTATTTTAAAAGTTATTTATATTTATATTTATATTTATATTTATTTACTACTGTTTTCCACATGCAATGAAATTTCAAGCATTTGTGGCTCTCATCAATCTGCTCTTTGGGATTGTTTTGGTACTTATCTGTGTTGTTTGCTTTGTGTCATGCTTTTCAGCACATCTGCTTTGAATGTCTCCTGTCATTCCGGCAGCTGGGAATTAAAAATACACCCACTGATTGAAGCCTGTTGAATTAATATGTGTTGAGGGGGAAAAAGTGTAGAGGAAGACCTGTCTTTGCTGTAAAATTGACAGGATTTCACTCCTTCATTTGTTGTCTGGACACAGAAAGAGGTGGAGGCGAGGATCAATCTTTCACTGCCTCATCTGTGCCGTTGCAATGATTATCATGAGATGCAACTGCTGTTGTTCATTAAGCCAAAGTTGCTCAAAATAATTTCCTTTTGTGTTTTATTTCATTATTCTGCCCAGTTGGTTGCAGTTAGATGAAAGTTATGGACCACTGGTCTTTCCCTGGGATGTGTAGGAGACATTGTGTGTTTCTAGGCTTTGGGGCTCCAAGAAAACATCAGTCCCATGTCCTGTTTCACAAGTATCAGATCTCCTGGTAGAGAGAGCTCTGCATTTCCATGGCAATTCTCCTGCCTTTCCAGAGCCAGAGTCCTGCCATGCTCCAAGCTCACCTCCAGCAAATCACATTTATGGTACCATCACTTCATCATTTGCCATCCAGAGTATCCCAGACTCCAGCACACAGATCCCAACCATTCCTTCTTCCTTGCCTGCTTGGATGCTCCATGAACCTCTGATGCCTTTGCATTTCTCCATCCACCCTGGGCAACCTCCCCAGTTCTGCACCCAGCAGCATGCAGTCCCTCAGGGGCAGGCAGCTGGGGGTTTTGGTAGTTAAACACTCCAAGTTTGGGTCCCAAAATCTTTCTGGGAGGCCAGAGGTGGGACAGGGGAAGCCTGCAGAGACACAGGAGCCTCCTCCATCAGCAGCTCGTGGTGTGAAGAGCCCACCACACCACCAACGTCCCCCTCAGACCTGGCTGGGGTTTTGCAGTCTCCATATTCAGAAGAGTTCCTGTGTCACTGGATGAATGAATGGCATCTCTGAACCAAATCCCACCTCTCCTGCCTCTTTCCTCTTCATTATTTCTGGCTTTTGCCCTTTCACAGCAGAAATAGCTGTGCTTAGAGGTAAATCTCCTCAATTATGGTCCCTCACATTGCATGAATCCCTGGCTTTTAAACCCATAATACAGTTTATTTTCTAAGTGCTGGTGACTCCCTTGGGCTTGGTGTCATTCTGAACCAAGCAATTCATCTCAATCCACTGGGACATTACATCCAGCCTAGTCTGAAGCCTTGCACAAATTTAACTAATTTTCAAACCAAGCAAGACCCAGCTTTGAGACACTCTCAGGCATGAGACAAATTCATTCTCTACTTGAGAGAAACACAATAGTGCCCATCATCAAAACTACGAGTGAGAAGAATTTCTGCACTCCTCTGGGTCAAATGGCAGCAAATGGAAGTTACTGAGTAAAGTATATTGCAATTATTTATCCCAGAAGTGGATTCTGACTCTGGTTTTTGAGATAATGGCAAGATGGCAACCATGCTCATTGGGTTTGAAAGCTGCCTAGTCCAGCTCAGTGCTGTTTTGTAATTCAACCTGCCAGAGATTATAGAATCCTGGAATGGTTTGGGCCGCTAGGAACCTTAGAGGTAACTTACTTCAACCCCCTGCCATGGGCCAGGACACCACCCACTATCCCAGGTTTCTCCAAACCCCATCCAACCTGGCCTTGAACACTTCCAGGGATTGGGCTTCTTTGGACAATCTCTGCCAGGGTCTCACCACTCTCATAATGAAGGTTTTTGTTCTAATATTGAATTTAATTCTACCCTCCTTCAGCTTAAATCCATTGCCCCTTGTCCTGTCACTCCATGCCCTTGTCCCAAGTCCCTCTCCAGTTCTCTTGGAGAATCTTTAGGCACCAGAAGGGGCTCTAAGTTCTCCCCAGAGCTTTTGCTTCTCCAGGCTGAACACCCTGAAGTCCTTCAGACTGTGTGAATTTCATAGCAGAGTGGCTCCAAATTTCCTTTATCCCCAGAGGAGAAGAGGCCAAGCCCTGCCCAGCATCACCACCAGTGCTTGAAGGCAGCTATCTCAGCAGGGCTGACTTCTGATTAGTTTTGTGATGCCCCAAAGTAGCTTGGGGATTAACAGGAATGTCCCAAAGGATTTTTCAGGGCTCTCTACCCCACTTGAAGTGGAAGATGGCCCTTGCTGCTCCCACAGATCCAGGTGCAGCAGATGGAGAGGGTCCAGCAGGTGCTGCAGAATGAGACACGCTGGGTGCTAATCCACAGGGATTTGGCACTGCAATCCAGGATCATTCCAGCTCCTGGCTGCAGTGTCCCCATCAGTGCCTGCAGCTGCTCCATGACTCCTCTTCCCTCAGCACTAATGGAGCAGCACATCCCTGCCACCCCTCTGCCAGGAGCCCTTTCAGTCTGGGGGTCTGTCAGTCTGACATCTCCCCATGTGCCTCTCTGCTCACATCCTGCTGCAGGCAGAGTCCTCCTGAGCCAGGAAAGCCCATGCCAGGGACCTGCTGGGCTGGATCTGGCTCCTGTGCTGTTGCTGGGAGAGGCACGTGGGCAGCCAGCAGCACAGCCCTGCCACAGCCTGGAGGCCAACAGGACCTGGGAACCAGGAATGTGAAGGGCTGGCAGGAGAAAATGCTGCTCTTCAGCTGATCAAGGCCATCCCCTCATCCTTGTGAGATGGCATCAGCTGATTTCTGTATTTCATCTTTTTCCAGGTCTTGAGCAGTTGTGAAATGTCTCATTCCCTACAATCTGTGCCCAAAGGGAAGTTGTGAGGTTTGCTTCTGCATCCTCAGCTAAAAAAATTCCCTCTAATCCCTTTGTGGACTGTACCCTCTGTGTCCACATCTCCTCCATCCTGATTTCCTTCCAGCCTGGGACAGCCACAGGGATGTGGGAAGCTTGCAGCAGGACAATGCACATCTCCCAGCCCATGCTGCCCTCAGGGATGCCACAGCCCAAGCCAGCCATGCTACAGCGGTGGCCACAATGGTAGGGAGGTGACAGAGACGTCACTGAGCCCAGCTCCAGCATCCAGATGCACGGCAGGAAGAAATGCCAAACTATAAACCTGATGGCTGAGTTACAGGCTGGAACAGGAGCTCTGGGGAAGCACCTGGGACCAGGCAGAGTAGGAACAACAGGGGCCTGCCTTGAAATGCCTTCCCTTCATTTGGACAGAGATTAAGCTCAGCTATTCCACGTTGTAGCGGTGCAAAAGTCCTCTCTCTCCTGCAGGTTTTACCAGACTCCAGGGATCCATCCTGCAGGCAGTGGAGCTGCTCTCAGTGGAGGGGGCAGAGTCTGTGCAGGGTAGAGAGGAAATTGAGGCTGACCCCTGCTCTCTGTTGAAAACCACAACCCCAACAAGTCACCCCCAGGTACTCCACACCACACAGGCTCCTGATGCTGCACAGTGGCAAAGTCCTCCTGGGCTGGGTGGAGCACAGGTAACCCACACCAGAATATGATCCTCTCTCCCTTCTAATCAAATCACCTCTCTGAAGCCTTTCTAGAGCACAAAATGCTGGCATGGTCACTGGGCAGTGATTTTTAACCTCTGGCCAGGTTTAGCACTCTGTGCTTTGCCTGAGACCCCTGATGTGTTGAGATCCTGCCATGACACAAAGGCATGAAGGGAGAGCACAAAACCTTCGCAGACTGAATCACAGAATCACAGGATGGTTTGGGTTGGAAGGAACCGTAAAGATCATCTACTTCCAACACCCCTGCCATGGGCAGGGACAGCTTCCACTAGATCAAGTTGCCCAAACCACCATCCAACCTGGCCTTGAACACTTTCAGGGATGGGTCAGATCAGATCTGGCAGAGATCTAGGTCAAATTCATCCCCATCTTCCCAGATCATGCTGTCTGATATTACTACACATTATTGCCCTTCTGTGGCAGAAGGGTGGAAGGTCCTGCTGCAGAACCTACTGGAGACAAGTCCTTGCACATCACTGAAGACCCAGGGACAGAGGAAACCAATCCTGCTCTGTCCCCACCAAGCCCTGCTCACCCTCTCTCACAGCCAATGGGAAGGCATGACATGGACATCAGCAAAGGGGCTGCATTGCACCAAGGTCAGCTTTGGCTTCATGAACCATGTGTGCTTGGATAATTCAGACAAAGCAGTGACTCAGAAGTAGGCAGGGTGATGGCAAAACATTCTGTGGGGATGGATGGTCTTGCCAGGGCTTTGTGTCTGTCCCTTTTTGCCTTCTCTGGCCCATGGTGACGACACAAAACCCCGCGGGGTGATGGAATGGGAACACAGGGGGCGATGACCACTGGTTCAGCACATGACAACACGGGGGGAGCATCCCCCACACTGACCTGGGGGGAAGGAGATGGTTTGGGGAGGGGGAGAATCATTGAAACAGTGCAGAGAGCCCAGCCCAGCTGGGCAGTGCAGTGAGTGGAGCAGTGTCCCAGCTCCAGAGGCCGCTGTGGGAGGTCAGAGCTTACCTATTTGAGGTGCAGGGTACCCGTAGTGCTGCAGTTCGTCAGGGTCCTCTCGCTTTCTGTTATCTGTGGACCTCAGCGATTGGCTTCTGGAATTATAGCGTCCATTGGCTATGGCAAGGTAATGGGTCATGTAAATACACCTCGGTTCACTCTGCAAGATCTTTCACTACAAAGGTTACACGCGTTAACAACAGCCGCCTGCCACGTTCCCCTGACGTGACCACCTGCTTTCCAACCCCAGCACCCCTGGCCACCAGTTTTCCCTGAGGTTTCAGCACCAAACCAGCCTGAAAGACTCGGGCTGGTTGGTGGTTCAACTCCTTCTTTTTGAGTGGGGCTTGGGACCATGCAGAGTATGATCCCCTATGTCTGGTCTTTAATCAATTTCAGTGGTTTTCTAGGGTGTCTGCACTCCTTGCTGCACTTGTGGAGGATTCATCCTCTTCAGACATGCTGGCACTGAATCCTGCCATCCCTAGTGGTGTTTTGAGATTTGTGGTGGCAGCTGGCAGGGTGGTTTAGGTGGGAAATTCTGCCTTGCAACCAGCACCTGCCTAGAAATGCCCTGTAGAGGAGCCAGGAAACGCTGAGTGCAGCAGGCAGGTGAGGGCAGGTGGAAAGGAAAGGGATATCTCAATAGGAAGTCTCCTTCATAGACTCCACCCTGCCACCAGCAACAAGGAGAGATGAAAGTCTGGTTTCAGCAGAGTACCAGCAGAGCAATAACTGGGAACTTTTCCTTCTCAGCGAGAGACAAGCTCCTGACCCTTGTGTCCTACTGAAAATCTCCCAGCGGAGCCCATGGTGCGAAGTTCAGAAGGTAAACAATGCATCCACAGTAAATCAAAGGCATTTAACTGTTCCTTCCAAGCCCACGCTCTGCCAGCTTTTCATTTTCATCCTGTGTGATCAGCCCTGAACTGGCTGGAGGGAAAACTAAAATTTCTGCTGTCTGTACTACTGGACATGCTGTAACCCTGACACATTCCCTTCCTACAAAGAGAGAAACAACCCAGCAACAACAACCAAATCCCATCTACCAGGAGTGCCTGCTGTAAATTAGGAGAGCTCAGCTGACTCCACAGGAGTCACACAGAATAGCAGAGAGCAGAGCTGAGCCCGGGTAATCTGTGATCTGGCAGCCAATTTGTTTCCAAACAGCAAGTACCAGACAGAAGATCTTTTCCCC
This sequence comes from Agelaius tricolor, assembly GCF_023055355.1. Classification (NCBI taxonomy): domain Eukaryota; kingdom Metazoa; phylum Chordata; class Aves; order Passeriformes; family Icteridae; genus Agelaius; species Agelaius tricolor. The sequence continues at coordinate 93,907,676 of NW_027269262.1, read as the reverse complement.
CAAGGAGGCAAAACAGTCAGACATCTTTTCAAGAAGTATGAACTGCCAAGGGTTGAAATAGTGACAAATTGATCCCGGAACCCTGAGAAAATTAATAAAGGTTAATGAAGCTTCAGTGTGGTGGCAGGAGTCTTTATTGCCATCCAAAAAGGGAAAGCAGAGGAGGCAGAGGAATGATTCAGAGAGTCCCTGCCAGGACCCAGGCTTTATATTCAGCAGTTTGGATCATGGGAGAGTTTGTGAAATTGTATTATTTACCATCACAGTTGCCTGAAAGCAGAACTTGAGGAGTCTAGGAATTGTCACATGGACTCCTCCAAATGTTCCCAGCACCAGCTGGCTTCTGGCTGGAGGGGACGGGATGGGGCAGTCACCCACCTGCCATCCTCTAGGGAAAGATACCCACAGCCTGAAATCAGGACCACAAACATCCTGAAATCTGCAAACACCTTGTTTTTGCCTGGCTCCTTCCTGGAATAGAGGGGTTTCAAACCCTTTGCTTTTAATAGCTAAAAATCACGGGACTTTCCTGTGGGAGATTCAGTTCAAAAAAGAAAAAACTCTAAGTAGTTTTCCAATACTCATTTTTTCGAGTTTGTTAGGAGACAACTTATTCCCATATTTGGAACTTCTCACATCCCCACCACCCATTCCTGGTTATACCCACACACTTTCATCTGCTCCAATTTAAGTCCTCTCCATGAAATCTCACAAACCACAAGAACACACAAAATCTCCATCTGCATCACATCCCCATGGGCTTCCCACAGACTTATTTAGGCTGGGAGGAGAAAGTGGGGCTGGGCATCAAGGAGTAGATGTGTGGAGCTTGGATGGCTTTGTCACCTGCCCAGAGCAAGGAAGGTGACAGGGAAAACCTGGGATTGAATATCCCAGAAGCAGTCAGTGTTCACGGATGGACAGAGACATAGGAAGCAGCACATAGGGAAGGGAAGATAAAAGAGCAAAAAAGAAGTTTTAATTGCAAGTCTAACACCCTGAACCTCATCTCACCAATTATTTGGGCCCCCGTGTCGCTGACATCTCCTAATGACATACCCCAGTCTTGAAGGACTGAGTGATTTCCTTTGCTCCTTGACAGGTATGTCAAGGCTGCACTGTTATTTCTCATGCTAATTAAAGCCAATCAGGCCTAGAGGCTAAATGAGCGACCCTTCCAGCTTCCCCCAAGCTTTCCCTCCACTGCTGCAGGAAGCCTTCCTCCCCTCTGGAAAAGGATGTGCAGAGAAGCCAGTTTGTCTCCATTTAACACAGAGCACTGCTGAGATTTAACCTGGAGAGATGCACAAACCAATCCTGGTTCCAAACAGAGCAGGGAGACACCAGGTTCCTTCAGAACATGGGGAAGGTGGTGCAAGTGCTGCCTTGCTGTGGGCACCTGAACTTTATGGGGTGGAGGACAAAACCTAAAGGCAGTGGGGACCTGGTTGGATTTCAGCAGCCTTTTTCCCACAGCAGGGTCAGTGGAGAGGAGTAATTCCAGGATTAATAGAATACCCAGATCCAATTTACATCCTAGCTGGGTAAATGCAGTGAAAATGGCACAAAAAACCCAAGCACCTTTCCAATGCCAACAGGAGGAATAGAGGGATAATGGGATAATGCTCTTGGAACCAAACAGGGATGTTTCAACTTCAAGCAGAGGCAAGTACATGAGATTTTGAAAAAAAAAAAACAAACCACAGCTCAAGTGTGGATGTGGAGGATGATCAGTGCTGGCAGAAGTGGGAATAGGAAGCAGGTGACCAACACTTCTAATGAGAACATGCCATGTGTCAGACACCAACTTGCAACACAACCCAGGGAAAAATAAAATGAAGGCAGAGACTTTGAAGTGCTGTGGGCCAAGGTTTTAACATCCAAACATGTGTCACCACAGCTACACACTCTGTACTCATCCCCCAAACAGGAGAGGCAAAGCAAATAGCAGGATCATGAAAATTATTCAGGCAAGGTGGGATGGTGGGAATGAGGGGATGAACCAGAGCAAAAAGTGGAATGGGATTATTAAAAAAATACCCAAAATATTGAAATGAACCTCTGTGCAGTAAAACTGAAAGGAAATATGGTGACTATGGAGGTTTTGGAGCATCTACCAGCTGCTAAAGAGTAAAACTGAAAAGTACAGAATTACTAACAACCCCTAAACCCCAAAACGTGGATGGAGAAGAGGGAGATTTTGGAGGCCACCGAATATACTGCAATTACACCCAAAGCATTTCAATTTGAATATGTGAAATTTGTGAAAACATCACTGGGGGAGTCACTGTGACTCTCAGATGTGAAATGCCTGAACTACCAGCAAAAAAGAGGGCAGGGCAAAGTCTCTGCAGCAGCAACAGCAGGTACCTACAGGAGCTCCTCCAGCTTGCAGTGAGTTCTAGCCTGGCCTGCAGGGAATGAAGATGCTCCCACACATGCCCAGGATATTTCAGCTCCGTGGTTGCAGCAAAAAAAATAAAAAATTAATGAGAATCAGGGGCGGCAGAGACTGAGACTGAGGCTCAGCCTTGGGAATGTCACGTGGAACATGAATTCCTTCACACCACTAACAGCTGAAGGGCTACATCCTGAACCTGCTGGAAGCTGAAAGTCCAGCCTGGAACACCAGGACAGTGCCAGGGTCACCATCCTGCACCTGACATCAGGATGTGGTCACCCCTTTCCCAGCCATGGGAGCTGCGGCTTCCCAATCTGCATATCCATAAATGTCAGGGATGGTTCTGTGCAGCCCCTGCCAGATGGGATGGCAGGATTTCAGCTGGCTCCTCTGCTGGTTTTCCTTCCCCAGGAATAAATGCAGGCTGCCCACATCTCTGATTGTTCTTACATCTCTCCAGCACTGCTGAATTCCAACGCTGGGGTCAGGTCTGTGACGATTCCCCTCTGGTTTGGATGTTGTCCACCCTTGTGAGGACCCTCTGCCTGCCAGGTTGTGAGCAAACCCAGAACCTTGCAGTCAAAAAGAGCCACTGTGGATGGAAAGCCATCCCTTTCCATCCCCAGTGGGTGGACTTGGGAAGTTCCTCTGCAAGCTCCCACCACAGTTGGGTTGGCATTTTTTTCCTTCTCTCTATAAAAGAGCAGCTCCTGCCCAAATCCAACAGAGGGAGGAAATCTCTGCTGTCTGTGCTGGAGAGGAGGATATCACCAAGTCCTTTAGCAAGGCAAAGCCTTTGTGTTTTCCTTGAGCTGCCACAAATAAAGGCTCTGCCTAAGCCAAGCTGCTGTTACCAGACAAAGTTTCCTTCCCAAACTGGGATGAGTCTTCAATAGAGTTTTCCTCAGCATTCACAGCTTTTGTTTTTGCCCATGGAAAACTTACCTGGCTCACTTCCTGTTGGGCTTGGATGTGTATCCCTGGGGAAATTTAGCCAGAAGATCATCAAGCAAGAGACTCTATCACATGAAACAGCAGAGATGGTGGCCCAAACGAGTGGGAAAACACAAAGACCACATAGAAATGGTACCTGTGGAGTCATTCAACCAGCCCTGTGCATTAATTTTAACCTCTGTGGCTTCCAGGCAACGTGTTCAGACTCAGCTCTTGGGGCCCAGGTGTCTGCACCCACATTTTGGTGACCAGGATGGCACAAATCACAGCTCTTGGAAAAACTGAGAGGTTTCTACTATCAACCCCACTCCTTCATGCTGAGACCTGCTGAAGGCCCACCTGGGGGCAGCTCTGGAAGAGGAAAATGGCAGGACCTGGGCGAGATCCACCTCGGGGAAGAGCTCTGTGACAAGACAGCTTTGGAATGTTTGCCACGGCCTGGCAAAATAAAATGACCAACTAAACCCTCGAAGATATTCCACAAAAGTTCTTCTCAGCAGCTCCAGGGAGATGAGTGTCATCACTCTGAGAACCTGCCCCAGAGGCAGGAGATCCAATTAAACAGCTAAAACACTCCTGCTAATCACTCATCAGCTTCTGAGCCACTTTGGCAGAAGTGGGAGAGGAGAGGTGAAAGAAAAAAGATGGGTTTATCCTTGTTTTGAAGGTGGAGGGGGATATCTGTGTTATTCTAACCCAACTTGCTTGGCTAGCAATTTCTCAGTGGACAAGTTTTAATTTACCTCCACAGCAAAGAGGAATATATCAGGGCACTCATCCCTGTTTTGTTCTGCTGTTTTTTCAGGATTACAGATGGCTCTTTGTTCAAGGAAAATATGTTCTCCTGCTTTTTTTCCATATTAGAAAATTAAGATCTCAGCTATTCCACAATAGCTGAGAACCAACCTGGAGAGCTGGTCAGGTATTATACAAGTTAAGTTGCTTAAATGCTGAACAATTGAAGATAAAGTTGTTCTCCTGGCCAGTTCCTCTTTTCGTTATTTGTTATATTTTTCTTCATTTTATTCTTTTAATTAAGAAGAGAAATAATTAGAATCTATTTAACTGCAGCTTATAATGAACACTTAGAATAATAACAGTTCCAGGGAAAGAACGAACATTCTACTCATCCCTAACAAATCTATGAGCAAAAGTCAATATGAAAATAACAGTGACACATTTAAAACAGGATTTCTATTCTACTTTCAAATCCTCTTAGGTTTTGGTGCAAATCAAAGTAAAGAGAAGGAAAAGATACGTGCAAGAAAATTAAAAACCCTTCTTGGGTCAAAAGTGCATCTCTTTGGGCAAAGGCAGCAGGGGACAGACTCACTGAGAGGCAAGTTCAGAGCCAAGTGAACATTTTTGATACAAAGAGACACAGATTTATCTTGAAGTAGGACACAGACCTCAATATGTGCATGGAGAAGTCATCTGGAAAGATTTATTGCTCACATATCCCCCCAAACCCTTTCCAGCACGAAAACATCAAAATGGGGCTCAGCAGTTTGTCTGCAAAGAGGGTCTTGGGACAATTAATCAGAATTAATTTATTTCAATGGAATAAATCAGTTTTTGCTGCCCAACTCTGCGTGTGTATTCTCCTTCCAAACTAGGACTTCCCACTTAGCTTAAAATTCCTTCTTTCCTAATAACCAGAGCTGAACTAATCTCATTGCAGTTTGGAGGAGGAATTGGCTGGGAATGCAATGGAAAAAGGACAGGAAGACAAGTGAAGTAATTTATTGAATCATAGCCCCTTCAGGTTTTTTTTGCACTTAGGATTGACCTTGCTGATTGTTGTGTTCCAGGAAAAGTGAAGTAAATAATGAGTAAAAACTGATTAATTCTTCACTGCTGCACTCCATGCCATGGAAATCCAACCCAGCCTCCATGGTTCTCCTTGCCACCACAATCTCAGGAGATCTAACGCAAAGAAGAACCAAAGTTTTGCTTCTGGGGAAGATCAAGGGAAGATGTTATGCCCCCTGCTCAGTGCTGATAAGGCTGGCCCTGGAAAACAGGATCTTCCCCCTCTCACCACATCAAGAGGCCTGCAGAAGAATCAAACAGGTCCCATGGACAGCTTGGAAGATGGTTAGGGATGAGGAAGGATGTCCTGCAAAGAGAATCTGGGGAACTGGGTCCCCCCTAGTTTATCCAGCATAGGAAGGACACATTAAGGAGGGTTTTGTCTGCTGTCCCATGTGTTCCCATGGTCAAAGAGTGACCAGCCCCGCAGATCCCCCTGTCCCACTCCCAGTGCCATCTCTTCCTTCACACATTGCTCACCAAGACTGCTGTGGCCCTTCCTCCAACTCCACTCAGGCACACCCCCACCCCACAGCTGGACTTCTGACTTTTTCAGGACCAGCTTCCAGGTCCTTGCATTCCTACTCTCCCTGCCACAAGCCACAGCTGAGTCATGACTACAAAGTCACCACCAAGCATGGGGGACATGGATTAAATATCCCTAGTGTGGGCAAAGCTCAGAGGGAATTTAGCAATTGTGAGCCAAGGAGATGGAATTCAATACACCAGGTTTCATTAAAAAAAAATCTAAGCCTAATTGCAGCATATTTTAAATTTATGGAAATGTTAAAAAATGCATGAAATCATTTTAGCCCTTATTAGAGGAATATATTTATGTCCCTTTATTTGAACTTCCCTCTTATCAGGAGATACTTCCCAGCCTTTGAAGACAGTTGAACTTTCCTTAGTTATTTGACTAGTCAGAGGAGTTATTCAAACATTCTCTACTCTGAATTTGAAATAAAAAGAAGGGAATAATTATAACCAGCCATTTGCTTGCATTTATTGGGCTGAGCTGTTTCTGCAGTTGGCTTTGTCTCTTCATCCCCCTCTCAACACAGCTTAAAGTAACAGAAGAACTGGGGTTGAAAGTGCTGGAGGTTCACCAGCTCAACGCATCAGTATCTGACTGGTGTGGGCACTCTGTGCCCTGTTCTCTGGAGAAGAGGACCTGGAAGGAGGATGCATTACAGTGGAGCACACACCAAAGCCTTTGCATCACTCAATCCCTGTCAAACAGCCAGATCTTTCTCTTCATCTTATCACCAGGGGCTTCCATTTGTGAAAGAAAGGGGCAGGGTCACTGCTCTTGAACTAAACCAAGAAGAAGCAAGATTAACATCTCTCTCAGCTTTAATTATTTGGGAAAACTGAAAAAAAAAATAAAATGCCTGTAAGGACGTGGCAGCAGGATAAGAAAACCTGATGTAAGCCTGCTCACGGATTCCTATAAATTCTTTGGGTTGAAGGCCTGGAAGGTGCAGGAAGACTGTGCCAGCACGTGTGCGTGTGCATGCGAGACAGGCAGGGACACGGGCAGGGCCATGCACAGCCAAATCCACACATTCCCCTGGGCTCCCTGCTCCAACACAGCCCCGGGGCAGCTTCCCCGAGCCTCTGCAGCACCCTCCATCCTCGATGGGGATGAAGCCATCCTCCTCCTCCTCCTCCTCCCGGGAGCCGCGCGTGCAAGGGAACATGCCTCCACTTACTATTGCAAGCCTTCCTATTGCACAGCCGTCCTTCCTCCAGCACTCCCTCGCAGGCCAGGCCCTCGTTGGGAAGGGGCTTGCAGGAGCGCATGCGGGTCTGCAGGCCGCCCCCGCAGTCCTTGGTGCAGTCGCCCCAAGCCGACCAGGAGTTCCAACCACCTGGGCAAGATCCAGAAAAGCCCCGTCAGCCTCCGAGAGAGCCCAGAGCCTGCCGTGTTCCAGCTGCCGAGACTCAAAACTGGGGTGTGAAAAGTGTAAAAATACGGCTCTACGTAGGTATTTACTGTATGTATTTTGATGTGTTGATTAGTAGTGCTGTATTAACATTTTAATAATATAATAAATGTAGCCTTGTAGTTAAAAGGTAACTTTTGTAGTTAAAATAAGAACTATGTTGTCACAGACATGTTTTATCAAAAATCCTTTCCTTAGGATTTTTTTCTCCTGAGAAGCTGAGAGGCCTCAGGAATAAAATGTAAACAATGATTATCTGCAGCTGTGGAATGCAACAGGTGGATCTGTGATTGGTCTCATGTGATTGTTTCTAATTAATGGCCAATCACAGTCCAGCTGTCTGGACTGTCTCAGTCAGTCACAAGCCTTTGTTATTCATTCTTTCCTTTTCTATTCTTAGCTAGCCTTCTGATGAAATCCTTTCTTCTATTCTTTTAGTATAGTTTCAATATAATATATATCATAAAATATTAAATCAAGCCTTCTGAAACATGGAGTCAACATTCTCATCTCTTCCCTCATCCTAAGACCCCTGTGAACACCTTCACACTGTGTAAGTGGAATAATTTTTTTATGAAAGAAAAGAGGCACTCGCACCAGACAGAAGCCACAAGACTCCTAAATCTTTCAGAGAAAAGGAATTTATTGTTCTCTTATCAGAAGAAACTGAATTCTTCCTGCCTAGCTAAAGATCGAAGGCGAATCCTCCTTAGGATTAGGAGGAGGAAGTTGAGGATGACCAGACCGAATCCTTTGTTTGAATGGAATTTATGCATCATGTAAGAGGTGTATGAATATTCAACAGGCTATTGCTCATAAGGGTTAATCCTCTGTTAATGGGTGTCCTTTTTTGGGCTGGTGCTGCTCAGAAAAAGATACCGGGACTTCTGTAACTCTTTGTCTATATTGTCTCATATTGTCCTAATTCAAATTGTCCAAATTATTATTACTCTAATTGTATTACTATTTTTATAACCGTTTTATTACAATTAAACTTTAAAAATTTTAAAAAAACAAGTGATTGGCGTTTTTCACATGGGGTGTCTCTAAAAGTGGTGGGACTGGAAACTGCAGGGTAGCCCAGTGTCCTGGGTTGACTATTGTGAGAGTCTGTCTGAATTTTCCCTCATCTGCCTCACGATCATCATTTGGGGACCACTGAAGAGAAGATCCCCCCGTCTAGCCCTGTAGGAGAAAGTCACACGCCAAAGGCCCTGAGACCTGAGAGCACAGTGCTAAGTTATTGTTCTCACAGGTGTTGTTTGCTGTATGCTACACTGAGCCCAAAGAAGGGGGCACCGTGCCCTTTTTGCAACAATAGCCTTAGAAGCTGTCCCACCTCTCGGCCTGGCTGGACTTCTCCTGAGTTCTGGGTGGTCTCCCACAGAAGACCCTCACCTGTTTTACAACCACTGTGACAAACAGACTGAGATGTAAGAAGCCTTTACATCAAGGACTGAGACATGAAACCCCCATGTGAAAAGGCCCCTCTGCTCCTTCCAAGGACTGGGACTGAGACCCCCAACCCGGGGGAGGTGTGTGGGGGAGGCAAGCTGGCCAAACTGAGATGTTTGCCTGAGATGCTGTGACCACTGGACCAAGAAAACAATGGCTCTGGTTTACTGCTGAGGACATGGACTACCTGTTACATCTATTCCTTATTGTATCTGTTTCCCCTCCCTCACAATTTTCAATAGAATTATCATAATAAAAACCTCTGAGTTAGCTAGAGATTTTGAGATCTCCCTGATGTAACAGGTGGATCCTTGCCTGGACTGGACCAAAGAACTTCGTCTATATTTGGTAGCTATTCCCCCCCCCCCCCCCCCGCCTTTTTCTTTTTCTCTTTTTCTCTCCCTTAATCTCTCTATCGCATTTTGCTGTGGTCATTCAATAAATGTGTGTTTGTTTTGATTATCATTGCAAACCCCTTGTACCGTGTTGGTTCTTTTTGCACCCTGAGATCAAATCCACGAGCCATCACGAACCCTGTTCGTAAGGGTGGATTGTGACACTATTTGATGCTTTTATCCCCAATAATCTTGTTCTGTTTATGCTGAATAATAAGTTTTCTACCTTTAAGACTTGTTCCAAGAGTTAAGGGGGAGAGAAGAAGCGCGCAGTTTGTTTTCAGACACTGCACTCACTCCTCCACATTCCTGCTCCTGGACTGCGTTGTCTGCAGACGGACAGACAGCGGGACAGAGCTCTCCTTTGTTTTAGTTAGTTTAGCTAGCTGAATCAAAGAAGTTCCCTGCACTGTGGGGTTTGTTTCCCTTTTCTTTGGAGCTGTTTAAACCTGCTCTGGCCTGAGCACCAGAAGAGCACCTGAGGCCCACCAGGCCGGGCCTGAGCCGCGGCATTTCCAGCGCTGGAGGGGAGACTTTCTGAGTTTGTCATCTCTTTTGGAGCAGCAAGGGGTTTTATTGTTTAATATTGTTTAGGTTTTATTGGTTTATAAACAGTTTTTTTTCCACTTTTCTCCAAGGAGGTATTTTTCTCCTGGAACAGCTGGTGGGAGGGGCCAATTGAATCTGCTTTCCAAGAGGAGCCCCTCTGGGGGGTTCTCTCCAGAATTTACCCTGAACCAGGACACCCAGGAAGTCAAGAAGGGGAAGGGAGAAGCCTTGCCTGACTTTACATTGACTTATCTTCAGTTATTTCTATTTCTAGAGTTTAAGAAGTGTTTGGACAATGCCTTCAGGCACATGGTGGGGTTCTTGGGGCTGCCCTGTGCAGAGCCAGGAGTTGGACTTCAGTGATCCTTGGGGATCCCTTCCACTTCAGGATATTCTGATTCCAACTAGTGCTGCCCTTCCTGTGCTTACTGTGGCAAAATGTTCCCCTCTGACAAGACCCTCTGTCCGTTTTTGTGTCCTGTTGGCTTCCAACCCCAGAAGACACAAGCAAAAACCACTTCAAGGTACAAACCCACCATCAGTGAGGTAGTGCCTCCTCCTTCTGCCACCACACAAACACACAATGTGAAGACAAGGAAGGTGAGAGGAGATAAGGTTCTACCACTCATATTCCCCAAAAAAAAGACATTTCCTTTCCCCACACTGCAGACCCCAGCAGCCACAGAGAGGCACAGCTCTCAAGGACAGCTTTGGTGGGGGAATAACATGGGAATGGCATTCTCCTCCAGCACCCTTTGTAGAACCCACAGGGAGCAAGATGAAGGTGCATTTTTGGCTCCTCTCCCAGGCCATGCTCAGTGCTGCTGTCAGCAACGCTCAGCTTTCCCCACAACAATCTACAGCTCTGAAAACTGATGGATCCACCAAACCACCTGGCTGCAAGGATGATCCTGCTACTAAAGGGAAATTCTGAGCCTCTGCAGCCTTCTCCACCACTGTGTCTTTCCAGCTTCCTGCCAAAAGCAACTGGACTGGGTGGAACATCCATAAATGCTGATGGGCAGGATGGACTGTGAAGACCATCTGAATCTGGCTGGCCTCCCACAGTCCAAACACCTGCGGGGAGCACAGCAAGGCTGAGTTTTGGGTTGTAAAAGTCAGCAGGGGGTTATCCAGTCCTTTCAGGTGATGGATAAGCTGTCACATCCCTCAGTGGTCAGTTGCCTCCCCATAGGCCACATGCAGCAATCTAAAATCTGCTGAAATAAGCCCTGGCTTCACTGTTCTGCTCCATCATTTGTCCACCTCATGGGGAGGAGCAGAGGTGGCCCTTCAGCCCAGAGGTGGCCACTTTCACATGGCTGCTTTTCCTGCTGTGAATTCTCTCATTACCCACAGCTACCCTTGGAGATGTTTCAGGTCCAGGGAATTCAGCTCAGTGCTGTGCTCAGGCACAGATAAGGATAACGAGCTAAAGATGCAGGGTTTTTTGAAGACAGGAGACACTGGGAAAATTCTTGTTTTTAAAATAAAAATGAAATAACCCACCCTTCCCTCTTTTTCTTTTTTCCCCCTTGCCAACAGCCAGAGAATTCAGAGATGCAGATGATGCACTTCAGCTGACTCAGCCTCACTGAATTGCTATTTATGAGATTGTGGCTGTACTCTGAGCTCTGGGCTCTGCTGGTCCCTACACAACCTCTACAGGACACCAGCCCTGTCTGGAAAAAAAGAGCCCAATTAGATGCCAGACCAGAATTTAGGGATATTATCAGCACCCTCTTGCACAGGGATGGGCAAACACTTGTCCACCTCCACAGCAAAAACCCGTCAGTTCATACTCTGCTACCTCCAGCCTGGTTGTGGTTTAACTTTTCCCTACAAGACAAAGTGAAAATAAACACAGGCTCAGCAACGTTTCCACTGCTGATGTCCATGGAAGCTGCTCAGATATTTAATCATGAGAATAACATGGAAAAATGGAGCAGGAAGGCAATGGAGGGCAGTGAACTTGCCAGCAAAGTACCCAGAGATGCTGGCAGCAGCGTGGAGGATGGAGTTGTTACTGGCACAAAACAAATTCTTGACCTTGAAGAAGACTGTCTTTCCCTCAAAGGTCACTTTCTGTGCTGGTCACTTTCCTAAACAGCACGGGAACACAAGCTTGTCTTCCATTTCCTTATGGAAGACAGATTGTGTTTCCTTTGTAAGTGTAATGGGAGGTATCCTAATGCCAGGCTCGAGCTGATCAATAGGATATCTGTAACCAGACACCTTTAGGAGTTAATCAGCTCCTGGCTTGCACTTTTCAGGATGTGTGTCTTCCATCTCACTCCCTTGCAGATTAGGAGTGAGGCTGGGGAAAGGAGAAAGCAGCTTCACATAAGCCTTGGCTTGAATTGTGATTTATTTGGGATGCTTTTTGTTGAGACAAAATGCATAATTCCTCCAGTGTCTTTAGAAGTTATTTTATATTGTGTTTGTAAGCAAAATATGGGCCCAGACTCACTGGCTGTCATGGTGCTCCCAGTTTGATGACGGATTATTCAAACAGTTCTGCATTTTGGGATATGACCCATTATGGCACTGATCCCCTAAAATACACAAAGAAATTAATGTTGTCTGGTCTCATTACATGAAAGAGGGAAGGATAACGAAGGTGCCAATCTTTGATTTCTTAAATCACAGAATCACAGAATCACGGAATGGTTTGAGCTAGAAGGGACCTCAGAGGTCATCTTGTTTCACCCTCCCTGCCATGGGCAGGGACACCTTCCACCAGCCCAGGTTGCTCCAAGCCCCATCCAACCTGGCCTTGGGCACTTCCAGGGATGGGACAGCCACAGCTTCTCTGGAAAACCTTTGCCAGGACCTCACCACCCTCACAAAGAAGAATTTCTTCCTGATATCCAAGCCAAACCTCTTTTCTTTCAGTTTGAAGCTATTCCCCCTTGTCCTGTCACCCCAGGCCTTTGTAAATGTTTTCTCTCCATGTTTCTTGTAGGCTTCCTTTAGGTACTGGAAAGCCACAATTAGGTAACCCTAAAGCTTCTTTTCTCCAGGTTGAACAATCCAAATTCTCTCAGCTTTCCCTCACAGCAGAGCTGCTCCATCCCTCTGGTCCCCTTGGTGCCTTCTCTGGACTCCTCCAACATCTCCACGTCCTTCCTGTGCTGGGCCCCCAGGGCTGGAGGCAGCTCTGCAGGTGGGGTCTCACCTGAGCAGAGCAGGGCAGAGGGGGTAACTCTTACTCTGCTTATCTCAGAAATGGGAGAACCAGGCAAAATGAGATAAAAACCTTCATGATCTCAAATCCTTAACTGGAATGAGATCAGTTTATGAGGTTGAGCTCAGATAACTTCCTTCCTCTCCTTACTCCTCAGTTTCCATCCCATTTGTGAGTGCTAAAGAGGAGCTAGAGAACTACCAGGGCACTTAGTAAATCAACCCAGGCATTTACAGCCAAGACAAAGGTATTCTCCACTTTATGGAGCAGTCCTTTTTTATCATCAGGTTGTACCATGGTCCTGACAAATTAAATGCTGCATGTTATTTATCTTATTTATTGGCTGTCAGATAAACCTTTTGAAATCCTCCTTCTTTTCCTGGGTCTAGTCCTTCACTGCTTCAAGTGATTTATCTTTTTTAGTGGAGCTGTAAACAAGTGGTTAAGAGTCTATTATATGAAGTTATTCCTATCCCACATTTCAAGGGGGAAAATGCTGTGCCATGAGGAAAACACAGGGTTCTTGTGCCCACTGCTGCATCTGGCTTCTGGAAAGGAGTGTCTGAGGGAGCTGGGGGGGCTCAGCCTGGAGAAAAAGGCTGAAGGGAGACCTCATCTCTCCCTACAGCTCCCTGACAGGAGCTTGTAGTGAGGTGGGTGTCAGCCAAGTAACAAGTGATGGGATGAAACAGCCTCAAGATGTGTCAGGGGGAGTTTTAGATTATTTATTTGGAAAAATTTCTCCACAGAAAGGATTGTTAAGCACTGTAACAGGCTGCCCAGGGAAGAGGTGAGGTCAACATCCCTGTGAGTGTTCGGACAAGGTGTGGATGTGGCACTTGAGGACACAGTGGTGGTGAACATGATGGTTGGGCTTGGTGATCTTTTCCAACCTGAATGATTCCAGAGCTCTATGAAAAGAATGACCTGCAAAGGCTGTGGAATGATCTACAACGGCTGTGGTGTCACACAGATGCTTTCAGCACAATGCAGGAGCTGCAGAAGGGATGCAAGTGTGATGTGATCCCTGCAGAGGCTGCACAGCTGCCCCATCCCTCAGTCCATCCCTCAGTCTCTGCTGGCTGAGCTCACACAGCCCCCACAGACTCCCCACCCTCTATAAAATGTTCATGCCTACTTGCCCACCACACAATCCCTTGCTCTGCCCTTTCTTCCATTTTGAGCATGAGGTTGGATGTTGTTTTTGATGCTGGGAAGTGAGGAATGCACATGAAATGCAGTGCAGGCTTGCTCTGAAGTTAATGGGACCCTTTGCAGGCAGCCCTTGCTACCCCTTGAGTCCTGTTCCATGAGCTCTCAGCAAACTGCTGCTCCTGCTGATAGATGCGGGTTGAGTTGCCATCTGTCCTTAATCCACAAATAATGAGGCTGCTGCAACTGCTCTATGCAGGATTTTGCTTTTCAAGGGCACAGAACCCTCCAAAAGTCACACACCTAAACCGTTCCCACTTTGTGACGTTTTTCTCAGGTATGGCCTCGTAGAATCACAGAGTTCTCTCACTTTGCCCTTTATCCCTCTAAACTGGAGGAGCTGTGGCTCATGCCTCCAGCTCCAGAGGTTCCCATCACAACCAGAAGCTATCACCTTGATCACACAGCCAGGTTTAACTTGTATTTTTTATTTTTGGGGAGCAGCCCAAGCTCCTAGAATGTGTTTTAACAAAGGTGGCTGTTGCATCTGAGGCTCGTGGCTGGTCTGAGTGCCTGTCATTCAGGGAGGCCTTTAATCCAGTTTCCAAAGAGTTTTTTGATCCTCCTCAGTCAGTTCTTATCATGACCATGGACTAAAACAAATTACTTTTCATGCAAGGCTGACCCAATGCATTTTAATTCTCTGGTTAAATGGAGAAAATTCCAAGGTGGTTTACATCAACCAGCGATCTCATATTTGGCATTTCTCATTCTGAATCTTAAGCAGAGTTTGCAAAAGAATGGGTCTTTCCTACTGCAAATTAACTGAGAGGGCTCCACTTAGACACCTCGTCCAAACACCCTTGATCTTCAGGAAGATGAGCATCTCAATCCAGAGTTTATCTTCACAGCTGACAGCTGCAATGTGTCTCAGATGACAGTCACTCAGTCATGCCTTTTAATTTAACAGCAATCCCTTAAATTAGATGGCAGTGACAACAGCAAAAACTAAAGAATCTACACAAGACAATCAATAAAGCAAAAGGGGTTTTGCTGATAATCCACATCCACCTCTGATTTTGCTTTTTTGGATTTAGCCTCTCACTGACCCCAGCTGAAGACACATCTTGTTGGCAGCTGTCTCCAACTCAGTAGGTCAGGGCATTTTGTGTCTGAAAAACATGTCCAGACTGCAAAAACACCACCACAGCTCTGTGTGCTACCACTGGGAATATTTAGTAGTAGAATTTATATCACAGTTTCTGAATCATCTCAATTAGCAAATGAGGGGGAAAAATGTCATTTCTTATGTAAATAGTGGGGAAGGATACTGAAGGGAGATCAAGAATGAGATTGCCTTATACCATCTGAATCCTGAATTTGTTACACAATGGGACAAGTCAGGGAGCTGCCCCTTTATCACTCTCCTTCCTACTGTGCTGGAAAAGAGCAAGTCCAGAAGGGGTTATTCTGAAGACATCCTTCCATTACACCAACCAGTGATCATTCCCTGGAGAGTCATACATTCAGTTTGTCCCTTCTGAGGGAAAAAAAGGAGAGAAATCTTTCAGGGGGATGTCCCCTCCTTGTGCCCCATGAGATGAAGGCCACAAGGGAGTTGCTCCAATGGTTCCTTCTCTGCCCTTTCCAATATAAATCCCATGGAACACTTTGCTGTTTTGCAGATTGTGCACATTAATATAAAAACCAACACCCCAAGCTCCCTAAAAAGCACAATAATTCATTGTAAGGACATGCAGTGATAGGACAAAGGGGAATGGTTTTAAGCTGAAAGAGGGTAGTCTTAGGTTAGATAACAGGAAGGAATTCTTTACTGTGAGGGCAGTGAGGCCCTGGCACAGATTTTCCAGGGAAGCTGTGGCTGCCCCATCCCTGGGAGTTTTCAAGTACAGGTTGGACAGGGCTTAGAGCAACCTGAGATAGTGGAAGATGTCTCTGAACAAAGAAAGGAGGCTTGGAATGAGGTGATCTTCAAGACCCCTTGCAAACCAAACCATTCCATGATTGTTTGACTTTTCTTCATGGAAGGGAGATGGGTGAGGGGAGAAAAAATTATAAACATACATTAAAAGTTCATGAGCTGCAGGGCAAGGTAACCAGGGACTGACTGCTCCTTGAGTTTTCCAGCACTGGAATTGAGGGGTGTCAAATGAAATGAGCGGGAGGCAGGTGCAAAACCAGTCAAGGACATAATTTACAGACACAGAGCGGTGTCAAACGGTGCAGTGCTTTCACAGCAGGAAAAGGCACCAAAGTTTCCATGAATATAAAATGTAACTGGGGAGATGCATGAAAGACAAACCCAAAGATGGTAATAGATACAAAGCCAGCAGCTCTTGTCCAGAAGTTCCCTGGGCTTCAAGCTGCTGAGTTGTGCAAAGTTGGAAAGGACCTTCAGGATCATCGAGTCCAACCTCTGACCTTGCTGACCAAATCACAGCACTCAGTGCCACATGCAATCATTTCTTGAACACTTCCAGGGATGGTGATTCCATCACCTCCTTTGGCAGCCCATTCCAATGTCTGACAAGCCTTTCAGTGAATAAATTCTTCCTGATTTCCAGCATGAATCTTCCTGGCACATTCTCTCTTTTCCTGTTGCTGGTTGCCTGGGAGAAGATGTCAAGCCCCAGTTGGCCACAGCTTCCTTTCAGGCTGTCTGGATGTTGCATATTTGTCTTGTTCTGCTATTTTCCCTTCTTAGCCACTGCTAATGAGAGGACATTGGGCCAAAAAAAACCCCTGATTTGGACAACAAGATGGTTCTTGGTACTTTCCCAGTTGCTTGGTGTGTTCCTACCTTGACTTTAACCCTGTGACTCTCCTTCATGGAGATGTTGTCAGGGCACAGCCAGCTACAGGTCAGGTCAGTATTTCCCACTACCAAAACTGCCAAAATCTGCTCAGGTCACTCCCTTCTGGGCACCCAAATAAATGATGTGATTTTTTCAAAGCTGCTGAGTGGCCAAAGCTGCCACTGATGCCCACAGCATTCCCCAGTCCCTGCAAATGAAGGTAACGAGGTCAAATCTGAACAATCATTTAGGATCAGCTTCAATCTCCCTCTGCTCTACAAATCACTTAAGGAAGATGGAAATGAGGCCAGTGTACAGCTTTCAAGGAAACCCAGCATAAAGCTGTGCTTATTACATGAATCCCTGCAAATGAAACACTAGGGATAAAGAGAGATTATTTATGTGGAAATGGTGGGGGAGGAGGGCAGGGAAATGAGAAAGGGAATGTTTAGTCTGGAATGGGAGATCAAATAAAACCATGGAAGAATCTTCCCAAAAGAAAGCCATAGAGGCCTAATCACTTAACTCATTTCAAAGCAGAGCAGGCAAAATATCAGAGAACAGACTTGTGAGGAGAAATCCAGCCTGCATCACCAGGGAGGAATGAAATGCTTCTCCGCCCTGAACCTCTCTGAATTTGTATAAATCACACCAGAGCTGGGTTCATGCACTGTTTGTTTCTTCATGTTGCTGCAGATCCCAAAGCACAGAGGGGACAGATTTGCTCAGCCACATGTGTCTCCCCATGGTGAGGAAGATATGATCCCATTCAAATCTAACTGTGCAGCCCAAGCTGAGTGGAACCGTCCCTGCTACCAGGATCACTATCTATTTTCATAAAAGGCTGTCAAAGGAGAGCACTTGTGAAATTTCCTTTCATGTCTTTACATGATCTGCTGGGGATGTGGTTTAGTGGTGGGCTTGGCAGTGCTGGGTTGATGGCTGGATTCACTTGTCGGAACCCAGGACATTGCTCTGGCTGCCCAGGATGACTCGAGACCCTGGCAAGGGGCTCAGAGACCTTGGCACAGAGTCAAAAACGCCTGTGCCTTTGATTTTAGCCCATGGAAAAAAAATACCAACTTTGTGTGAAGATTTACAAGCCACAAGAGTTTGAGTAGAATGATAGTTAATTTCTCACAGGGTGAAAAAGTTGAATTTTGGGGATTTAGAATGGGGGTTCAAGAGGCAAGATGGAGGAATCTGGGCGTGTCCTGTCCTTCTTCTTCTTCTTGTCCTCCATCTTCTGCTGTGATGGTGACACTTTTGGATTGGTTTAGAGTAGAGACTGACTGTCTAACATAGGTGATAGGCATTGGAAAATTATTGTAAATAAAGTACACGTAGTTCTTAGTATAAAAAGCTAACACCACCCCAAGGGTGGTCAGTATGGGCCACAACCCAACCTGCTGGACATACCTCAGCAGGTCACAGGAAGAATTTAATAGATAAGAGAAAATAAACAACCTTGAAAAGCAGAACCGATGAATCTCGACTTCTCAGTCACAGGGCTGGGAGAAAAACCTCAGGAGCCATTTCAACCACAGAAACCTAAGAATCACTGATCTTAGACTGAGTTGGCTTTTCCAACTGAAACAATTCAACGATTCTCTGTTCCATCTTTCCTGGCTTGAAGAGCCATGATTTTCATCTATAAAACCTTTGCAGAACACTGCATAAACCTATAAGCATCATGAAATGCAACACCCAGAGCTCTGCAAGCCTGTGCAATTCCATCTTGTTTCCTGGACAGCATTTCCAGCTGAAGGATTCCTGTGGTCCCCAACACTGCAGTTTCTCACTCCTCCATGAGCTGTGACATATTTCTTGTTGTAAGAGCACTGAAAGGCAGGGCTGTGGCCAGTATTGTGTCTGCAGGATGAACTGAGGAGGTTTTGTAAAGCTAAAAAATTTGCCCATCTTTACAACACCGAGAGAAGTCAAATTGTCTTCAGCTGAACATCTTCCAGAAGGACAGTGAGAAAATCACCTGGGGGGACAACCCAGGAGCCAAGTGTCCCCTCTCAGAGCAGTTTTGATGAGGACACCACACAATTTGTGTCACCCAGCACTCCTGGCTCCACGAACAACTCCCAAAACAGAGTCAGAAAGTCAAACTCCAGCTGAGGCCGCACCTTTGCACTATTAAACCAAATATTTAATGCAAAAGCTCCATAGGTTTTGATAGGCACAGCCAATCCCTCTTCATACCAGAGATGTGGATTTTGCCTGGAAGGGGAACAGAGGTGGCCGAAAACCACATGGAAATGGTTTTTGTGTGGTCACCTCTGAGGCAGGCTGGGGAACAAGCAGGTTGTCAGCAGGCATTTCTCCTGCCAGGGCCCTTTCCCTCTCTGAGCTGTTGGATACACTCACCCTGCACAGGAAGATGCTAATCCAGGCTGCCTCTGTCATTCCCAGCTCTGCCCTTGACACCTTGTTTATGTTTTCCACTGCAGAAAGGAGAAGGTTTCAGGCTTCTCTCTGTGCCTCTGCCTCCTTCCAACTCCCCTCATTAAGAGGGGGCAGTCAGAATGGCTGGCTCATCTAACACTTGGGTGAGGTGAGGGAGAATTTGGGGAAAGGTAAATCACAGAACAGTAGAATGTTTTGGTTTGAAGGAACCTTAAAGATCATTGAGTTCCAACCCTCCTGCCATGGCCAGGGACACTTCCCACTATCCCACATTGCTCAGAGCCTCATCCAACTTGGATTTCAATACTTCCAGAGATGGGACAGCCACAAATTCTCTGGGCATCCTATGCCAGGGCCTCACCACTCTCTGAGCAGAGAGTATCATCCTAAATTCTCCAATTTCTTCTGTCCCAGGAGAAGGCAGGGATATGTTCAAGCTGTTGCAGGCACCCAAATGAGAAGCTGCTTTCAGGCTGCTTAATGAGACTTTTAGGAGGCAGCAGCTGCAGTTCTGCATCTGGGATAATCACCATGTGGTATCCAACATGCCTTGGCACCAAGGACAAGAAATCAATATCATCAACCTTTACCAGCATTATAATGACGAGGTTAATATTGATCCTTTGACATTAAGGCGTGGTATGAGAGTCCTTATCATCATTGCTGGGAATCTGAGGCTGGGGCACTATAAAACAGGCACAGCAATTTGCTCACAGATCCCTCAGAGACCCTGGATTAGAATGAATAAAGCAATTCTCAGCCTGATTTGTAATTGACTGCTCCCAAAGTCATTGCCTTTTCTATTAGTGGAGAGAGGGGATTATTCACACATGTCTGTCCCTTCCCAGAGTGGCACAAGGAAATGCCAATGGAATTTGTGTGGTCCTGAAGGCAGCAGAGTTGTGGTTTCAGCCTGTGTTTTTAGCCTGAAAACTAAATAGGAGTTAAGCTCTTGTTCTTTATAATGTCTTGATGTAGAACACACATTGCCTTGCTACAGGTGAGGTCTCTCTGATTTCTCCTGTAATCACCACTAAAAGAAAACCTTTCCCCAATGAAAGCATCTCCACGAGAATTTCTTAACCCTGAGTCTGCTGATCCAGTCCCTCATACTGATAATCTTCAGCCCTGAGAGATCAAGGTCTTAAAGGCTTAAACCCCTTTGTTCCTAGAGACAAATCTGATGTGAAATTCCCTTGGTCTGAGGTGCTGCTTAAGAAAAGAAAGGCAGAGAATCCAGCGATTAAATCATCACAGATGAGGAGATGCCACCAAGGCTCAGCATTTACCCAGGAATTTGTAAATGACTTTCCCTGTTGTTCCCATTTGCCATTTATATTCCAGCAGTGTTAAGAGGCCTTGAGTAAAATGAAACTCGCTCTGGGATTGGCACTCCATAGGCAAAACAGTCACAGACAGTCCTTGATCCTGAGAGCCTGCATTAGGCAGTGCCCAATCACTGCTCTGATTGGAGCTGCAGGGCGAGGGAGGTGAGTGTGTGTGGAGAGGGAAGAGAGGAGTGGGTTTAGTAACAGATACACAGGGATTCAGAGCACTTTACAAATTATTGACCCTACTTAATTGCTAATCATCATGTGCATTAGCTATTTTTTTTTTTCTATCAGGGAAGGCAGACAAATATCCCTGTGCTACAAGATTGTCTGAGCAAATAGGCAGGTTCTGGGTGGAGCAAGGGTGGTGTTTTCCTCCCAGCACATTCCCCAGATTGACTGGAAATTAATCTATATGAGAATAGAGGATGGAGACAGATGGTGGAAGATTTCCCTGCCTCCTTTTTCCCTTTTGGCACCCTTGGTGCTCAGAGGAGTCAGGAGTGGTTGGGTTATCCTGGATTGCCAGGACCGTTCAGGATGGAGAGCCAGTGCACCAGGTGACTGCCTTTCCTATAACACTCCATGAAAAGAGGAAAAATCCCTTTTGGATAAACTCATTGCATCCTTCCAGTAGTTAAAGAGGGTTTAAAAAGGAGGGAGAGTGAATTTTTACATGGACAGATAATGATAGGACAAGGAAAGTAATAGATTTAGGTGAGATACTAAGAAGAAATTCCTCATTCAGAGTGCGGTGAGACACTAGCAAATGTTGCCATTTGCAGTGAAATCCAACATTTGCCAGTGAAGCTGTGGCTGCCCCATCCCTGGAAGTGCCCAAGGCCAGGTTGGATGGGGTTTGGTGCAACCTGGGATAGTGGAAGGTTCTGTCCCATGCATGGCAGGGGTGGAACTGGGTGATCTTTAAGGTTCCTTCCAACCCAAACCATTCTGTGATTCTATGACTGCAACCTCCCCTAGAGATACCAAATGCTTGGCCAGCAATTCTCACTTCACACAAGGCAAACAACCTCTAATAACTGTATCTACTAATTACCAGTGACTGCTCTCCAAGTCGTGTCATATTTTATTTTTCACTGAGATGGCCCATGAAAGCCAAGAGCAGGAAGCTGATGAAGGATGGATCTGCACTGTCTGGCTTCAGAGGCTTCCCAAATGTCTCAGGTTCGATACATCTTTTTTTTTTTATTTTTTTTTTTTTGAGCACATCAGTATGAGCCAAGAGCAACATCTACTGGCCGAGCTGTTTAGCAGGACCAAGTGTAGATCTGGCACAACCCACGGGTTTTACACATCTGTGAGATATTTTTAGGTATTACCCAAGCACCAGGATTAGCACCAGCACTTCCCAGCTGTTGCCACCAAAGCAAATATCTCATTCCTGCACACCTGGTCTTGGCTTTTACCCAGCCCTAATGTGAAAATCGCTTTTTAAGCTGGCTGTGTCCTGGGTAGCACATCTCAATAGATGGAAGTATTTGTGTATCTCCATTCCTTCTTAGCAAAGTGCTCCTTGCACTTCCTGTTGAGGTTTCCTGGGATAAAACAAGCTAAAGGGGAGTAGCAGCCCATTTCATGCCACCAAAACTGTAAGAAACTTTCCATGGGGTATTCAAGTGGTCTAACTTTATAAATTAAAAATAAAGGCTTCAAATTTGGAGGCTGAGCCTTTTCTGGTGTCTCCTGGTGGGAGCTAAGAGAATGTGTAGACTTCAAAATAGGACCTCAATAAGAAATGGTTCTCAAAACTATGAGAAAAGATTATGGGAAGGGGCTTCATCCCCCAAAACTGTCCAAATGAGTCAAATTCCACATTATCAGCCCTTGGGTTTCTGTTTCACAATCTGTCTCAAAAGACAGCATGGGAATGTGTGGGAATGAGAGTGAGATATCAGTAAAGCTACACCCAAAAAATGTTAGCAAGAAAAAAAAAGGAAATGGAAAGACTGTGAGTTCATCTTATTAGGAAGAGTGAGAAGAAACCCCATGAAAAACAGGCATAGCTCATGTCTCCACCTCTGCAGCCTGGAGCACTCAGCTGTTCAGGCACTGACAGGAGAACAGAGCTCTGAGGAACTCCAAATCAATTACACATAAAACACAATTTCCCGCCCCCCTCACAAGGGCCATTTCTCCCAGCAGAGCAGGATTTAAAGGGGAGTAATACAAAAAGCAGCCTGATCTGTATTTTGAGCTCACTGCAAGATCCCAGACCCCCTCTATAGCCTTGCCAGGTGAGCAACAAACAGCCCAGGTGGTTTTAGAGCTCTGTGGTGCAGATCTGACCACTTGGTCACTTCATAAATAAAGCAGGAAAATAAGAACTCTGAAAAAACAGACTTTATATTTGGCCGTGTTGCTAGAAACACCCATTCCTCTCTGCTGATTACAGAAGGAGACCAAATGACCTCCTCAGACATCGAGGATGTTTTTTGGTCAGAGAAATCCTTCCCTCATCAGGGAGGAGAGATGGCAGAGAACCATAAGAGGTTAAAATGAGCAGGAACCACAAGCCAAAGCTGTATGAAAGGAGAAGGAACAAGCCTGCCTGCTGCAGGCAGGTGGTGAACTCGCTCTATCCAGGTGCCTCTCCTGCTCCTGCTGACTCACAGCCACGTCCAGCTGTCCCTTTGGCAGTCCCCTCTCAGGACAGGACCTGCAGGTGTTCTGGGCAGACCAAACTGGAACCAGGGCACCTGAGGTGTGCAGGGAGCTGTGCCCTCTGAAGGGGCAGGACCAGCACTCTGGACTTCCGCTCAAGCTTGTCAGAAATCTCATGCATGACCCCAAAAGAGTCATCTTCCCTCTCTGCCTGCTTTCCAAGGTGGGAGTGTCTCTGATAATGATGGGAAAGAGGATGATGTAAGAAGGTGCTGAAACTGGGAAAGACAAATTTTGCTCTTTGTGGCCATGATCTATGGACACAGAACCCAACTGGAAACAACCCTGTGGTTTTTACTAAGCCTGTTGTAGCCCAAAAACCCCACCAGGTCCCACAGTCACAATCTCATCCAGAAAGGGATTGCAACCAAACCCACTTCTTTGGACAGGTGTGGTACCTGCCCACATAAAACAGCCAAGACAGGTAAGGAAGGTTTTTGTTCTGCTTGATTCTGGTCCATAGATGCTGGAAGGGCTGAGTCTTTGTAGGGCATTTGTAGGATCCCCTTCATGGGGAGGACAGGAAGGCTCTCACAGGGAAATGAATCACTCAGCTCCTCCAAACTGCAGCACAGACTGGGGTTTGACCCAATGCCAACAGAACCAGGATTAAGATGGTCATTAAGGCTCGTTTTACCTCTTCTTGAGGATGCCTGACCTTATCCAATGTTTTGTGGTGATTTCCCATAACTTCCACTTGGTTTCATGCACACATTTCTGGACATGGCTTCAGTGCAGCGCTTGTGGGAGGAAAGGGAAAGGCCATGGGGAGTTTGAGTCTTCCTCCATTGTCTGCCAGAATAATCTCCTGGTTACAGCAACTGGTGCATGGAAAGTTGTAATGACAAGTGCTTGGGAAAAAGGAGTTGCCTTAAACCTAAGAAAAAAAGATAACTCCAGGCTACAGAAGCCCAGGGGTCTGGTTTCAGCCTGATGCCTCCTGGAAATTATCTATTTCTAGATTAAAAGTGGAATCAAAAAGCTGCATCCAAGCAGATGGGCTGGTTCTGATCCCTGGCTGAGCAGGCACACGAGGATCCACACAGGTAATGCGTGAGCAGAGGCCAAATAAAGAACAGAACAGCGACCCAAGACAGGAGGGGCACAAGCCCGAAGGGAAAGGTTGAGCTCTGGTGTCTCCCTGAATAATACAAGGCACAAAATATCCTGTTACCAGCCTGGGGAGCAGACAATTAAAACACTACTTGAAGCAAATGTCTCCTGACTCTGGCTCAGAATTTCAATTAGGCTGGGAGGGCTTATTGCTCTTAAGTGCAGGTTAGTGACATTTCAGGAAGGAGAGATTGATTGGGAGCTGGGTCACAGCTCAGCAGCAGGGATCTTGTCTAGGGGCCTGTCCTTAAAAAACAATGTGTGATCTCTGCGTGGCATTTTCCTTGTTTAGCTCGTTTATGTTTCCTTTGAGAATGAATAATCCCAGTAGCCAGAGCTGTGTCCCCTCCTTTCAAACACTGCCTTCTTTTCTTACTCATTTCCTTTTTCAAAGTTCTTTAAGCATCCTTAGGTGTCCAAGCAGTATTTCCTCTGGCTCTTCTCCTCCTCCTAAGGTAATTAACCTTTTCTTATCTCGAGAATCAGGTTCTGACTTGCAGGAAACTTTTTTTCTTACTGGTTCATCAGCTTTGCAGAGCCATGAGAAACAAGGGAGTGTCTGCTACTACAAACAACCTCACTCCAGCATTTCTCTCTGGAAAACTAAGTGGGAAAATGCCCTCAACCAGCTCAAAAAATAAAAAGAATTATTGGAAGACACCGATTGTGCACCAGGAAAAGTCAAGGAAGTGATAAATTCATGCAGGACAATGCACCAGGTCCTTTGGTCTGGTTAGTGGTGACTGAGAGAGCTACAGCTTTTGGGAGATGTGCATGAGACAGGATTTTTTTTCCCATAAAACATCCCAAAATTCATTAATTCCTCACCATTCCCACACATCTATACTGGGACTGCTGTAACCACACAACTGCATGGACTAATAAAAAACATCACACAAAATGAAACCCTCCCAGATGGGAACACTCTGGTCTAGCACTTAAACTCCAGCACAGACAAAAACCTTGCTAGGCACGCACACTGGAGAGATGAGGAGCAAAACAAACAATTAGATATGATTAAATCAACCAGGAGAGGTTTAGACTGGATTTTAGGGATTTCCTCACTGGAAGAGTGATCATATTGGTTCCAATAGGAACACAAATACCAAGAACTGTGTAACTTGGGACCAATGAACATTGAACCAGTGAATTTCTCTGGGTTTTGACTATGTAAGTATGTGAAAAATCTAGTAAAATTCATGTGTGATTGAAGGATTTTCTCCACACAACCCAGGCAATGTGTGGACAAAATTATTTCTGTTGCACCTCCTGGCCAGAATTAAAGTAATGCCTTGATTGTCCAACAGTAAAAAGAAAAAAAAAAAAAAATTGGAGAATTTCTGTTTTTCCTGAAGTTTCAGTGACAACCATTAATCCAGTGCCAGTCACTCAGAAAAGAGGAAGCAGCCAGCTCCCATCCCAAGTGTGGAGTTCTCACGTCCTCACGTCCTTCTCACTCCTCATCCTCTCTCTAACCTCTCTAACACTCCACCTCTAACCTCAAACAGAGCCAGCCTGCACTCAGCAGGCTTAGAAAAACCTTTCCTAAAAGCCAGGCTTTTCCATTGGAAAGGGACTTGATTGCTGAAAGGCAAATATTTGCCAGAGAAAGTTTTGGTGGGTCCTTCAGGGATCTCTGCATATGAAGGGCAAATTATTGGTGATCACTGCTTGGAGCATAGTAGTAAAACATAATTTTTTATTGGTTTTTTTTTTCCCTTCACCAAATGGTGTTTTCTTTTCCCTTGGTCAGCTCTGAGAAAGGTTTTATTATCAGAGGAAAATCCATTTTGTGCTGCCACTGATCGATCCCCATGGAGCCATTGATGGCCCAGAGCCCCTCAGAAACCACCCTGGCCCCTTGAAAGCACCGTGGAGGTTTTCCAACGCCCCTCCAACAGATTATTCCTCTCTGCATCCGTGGAGTGAGATGAATCAATGGGGGACCCAGGAGGGTTATTTTGCCCATGAATTATTTACACCCACTGAGTAATACTTCATTTTAGACTGGCCTTGTTTTACGCTTGTAATTTTTAATTCTTATAATTCCACCTCCAGCAAGCAGAGGCTCCTGAGAGCAGTAGATTATATCTCAGCGGGCACACTCTGGGATGCATAAATAACCTCTCCTCTGCTGACAGCACATGGGAAATGGGCTGGGCTTTCACTGAGGTTAAGATTTTCCCCCCCTCCTCTCTCTCTGTCTTAAAGGAATCTTTATCTCCGTGCAGCTATTCTGTAACATGCCTCTGTTTGGTAGCAAAAGAACTATTTAAATGCAAATGTTGACTTTTTGCCAGGGGCTGGAGGGAAAATACTTGTCTAATGATGTCCTTCCAAAAGTACAACTGGTGCTGTTTGTAAAGGAATTGCATCAGAAGGAGTTGGGACTTTGGTTCCTTGGACTTCTAAAAGCCTCTGCCCATACTGACTTCTACCCCTTGAAGTCATTGCCAGGAAAAAAAAAATAAAATAACCCAAAAATATGAATATTTATAAAAAATATACTAAAAGCAAAGCAGTCTTTTGCTGAGATTTCCTCTTCCTCTGCCCAGCCTTCTGAAGATGGAGGAATTGGGATCACTGCATGCTCATTCAAGTTTCAGATGTTTGGGTTTTGTTTTCTTTTCTCCCATGGCTTGGGTCTGAGTTTTCAGACATTGAATACCTGGGTGACAGGGTCTGCAAGGTGACTTTTGGGCTGGGGCCCCCTTGGAAGGGAAAGAGGAGAGGCAGACTCTGAAGGTGAATGAGAGGGAAAGAAGACCTGGAGGGAAGAAGAAATGGAAAAGATGCCTGGAGTAGGGTGATTAACTTTGGGCAGAGATAAACCAGTCTTCACTGTTTTGTACCATTTTCCTCTGCTGATTCTGATTTAAAGCCAAAATTAGCCAGACCTTCCAGACTTGCTCGCAAATCAAACAGCCCAGGGATGCAGAGGAAGACCAAAGTTACACCAAACAGGGGAAGGGAAGAAAACACAAAATACCCAACCAACATCCCCACAGAATCACCTTCAGCCAGAGAGAAAATTAAACACATACTGTGGGTTCAACTTTGGGCCATGCCCCCTGCTCCCCATAATCAAGTTTTGTTTAGGAGCAGGAAGGGCTCAAAACAATGGGAGACAGATTTGTGGGATCCATCAGGAGTGGATGGAGCAGTGCCTGGAGACACCAAAGTCTTCTTCAAACAGAGAATGTTGGGAGGGGGTGGGTGAGCTGTTAGACCTGTCACACACGGGAGATGCAGCAGGAGCTGGAAGCTGGGAAAAATCCCAGTGGGATTTAGTGGGTCTGCCTGTGAGATTCTCCTCATGAGCCAGACCAAGGCTTCCCACATCCTTCCTCATCCTTCCTCATCCTTCCCCCTCCTTCCCCTCTCACAGCTCCGGCTCTGCAGGCTGATGAGCTCCAGCCTGTGCGATTTGATGTAGTTCAGTTACCAAGGAGACAACGATCTGCAAAGGGGAACCTTTGTGGCATCCGGGGGAGGAGAATCGATGCAGATCATTCAGGGCTTGAGGATGGCCCCAAGCCCAGAGCTCAGGAGCAGGGAAGCAATTGTCCTGGTCCTTGTGAGGGATCCCAGGCAGGCTGCAGCCTAGAGGATGTCCAAAATACCATTTTGAATGAGATCAGTCAGTCTGTGGGATGAGGAAGGGTCAGTCTGTCCTAAAAGTCTGTCCTTAGCACCAGTTAGACTGTTCAGCTGGGACACTGGAGATGAGAAATGGTCTCTTTGTCTAACATCACCCTACATCTCAATGATGGGAAAATAAGGATCACCTAAAACTCCTTCAGTTGAGAAGGGCTGGAATTGAGGTTTCAATCATTCTGCTTCGATCAGGGATAATTTTTTAGAGTGGGGTAGAAAAGTTTGGCGACATCCTGCCAGTGTCCTGGCTGTCCTTTTTCCTTACCTTCCCCAAACCAAGGGGTTGTCACCCTGCCCTGACATTTGCCCAAACTCAGGTGGAGTTTAGGTGCAGCAGGAAGGGTGCATTGCTTCGGAAGTCAAAAGAGACACATCTCTAAGAACAAGGATTGTGAAGGATAACAAACCCCCTTGGCTGGACCTGTGCTGCTCTGACCTGTGCTGTTCCTGACCAATCACTTCAAGTTCTGACCCAGCATCATCCCAGTTGGGACTGGGAAAGACTCCTTCCAACATTCCCTCCCAGTCCCCACCTGATGATCAAGCCATGACCATGAAGGATGAATGCTGAGGGACCTCACTAAGTACTGAGAGGTTGTCTGAAGAATAGGGTTAAAATCCAGGAACTCAGGGGGATGATCCTTCCTCCAGCAGCTGGGGAAGAGGGAAAATAGAATTCAGTTCTGTACATTCTCCTCGCCTGGGGAAGGCTCCGTGGCTGAGTTGTCAGGTTGAATCTCTTCCCAACACATATCCTGCAAATAAGTCCTTTGTTCCTTTTTCAGCTCAGCAGCTCAAACTCTGAGGCAGTGACAGTCTCCTGCGAGGATTTCATGGGAGAGGTGGGAGGCTCCTCCCTTGTGAGCTTTGAAATGTTCTCTGCATGAAGGAGGCTGTGAAAAAAGCACTCGAGATGTGGTGACCCCACAGCGAGCACCTGGGTTGGGAGGGACCTTAAAGACCATCTAATTCCACTTAAACCCCATGTAATTCATGGACATGGGCACCTTCCACCAGCCCAGGTTGCTCAGAGCCCCATCCAACCTGGGGAAATTTTTTTGTAATCCCAAACAGCCACAAGAGACAGGAATAAACCTGGATGTGGTAGCTCCTTCATTGCTTTTGGAGAACAGATTAGGGATGGACTGGGTAAGGATTAGGGGTGGGTTGAGTAGCTCCTGCCTAGGGATGGATGAGTCAGTCCCAAGGTGGTTCTGGTTCTTAAGTCTTGATACAACAAATAATAAAGGGTGGTCATCAGTGTTACAGAACATTTCAGACTGGTCTGGGGACAGATTTCTCCAGCCAGATTTTTGCATCCCCACCCTGTCTGGGCAACAGCAGGAGCTAATTTTGGAGGGCAGAGAGGGAACATGAAAAGCAGACCTGCAGTTGTCATGACAGGAATCTGTGAGAATGATGCACATTTTCAGCTGTTTCTCTGTGCATCAGTTTACAGGAACATCATTCAGGCTGGGGACATGTGGGAAGGATAAGTCATTCCCTGTCTAGCGAGCCCTCCAACTCACCCAGCCTGGAACACCCACAGGCCCCCCCCGGCTACCCTGGGCTCCATCTGCACTGTGCTTTTCAGGTAGAAGTTCTAAACCAGCTCTTCCCAAATCCCCTGCCAGCAGAGAATCATGGAATCCTAGCATGGTTTGGGTTGGAAGAGATGTTCATCTCATTCCAACCCACCTTCCACTATCCCAGGTTGCTCCAAACTCTGTTCAGCCTGGCCTTGGACACTTCCAGGGATGGGGCAGCCCCAGGTTCTCTGGGCAACCTGTACCAGAGTTGGGGATTGGTTGGAATTTCTTCCCAATATCCAATTTAAACCTGCCCTTCTTCACCTTAAGGCCATTCCCCCTTGTCCTGTCACTACATGCCCTTAAAAAACCAAATAAATATCCTGAAGCACCACCATTGGTGGGGGTTAAAAATCTACAAATGGAAGAGCTACCAAGACCTCAGAAGACAAACAAGAGTTTCATTAGTAACGAATAACATGAATTATTTTTCCTGAACTCATTTTCCCATGGCTCGCAGAGAAGCCACACAACACAGCTGTGCTGGAAGAAGGAATAAAAAGGTTATTTTACCCAGCACCAAAGTGCAGCTGATTCTGGTGTGGAACACCCCAGTTTCCAATTGACAGTGGTTTTGGGAATGGCACACTCCAGCAGTCATTGTTCCAGAACTTTCACACCCCAGGCAAGCAGAATCTCCAGGCTGAAGATGCTTTTCCAGCACCTCTGTGATAGGATCCCACTCAGGAGCAGGAAAAATGAAACAAAACAAACACAGAAAAACCCCTTACAAAATCCAGTGACAGCAGAGCACCAGAGCCAAGACCTCAGCACAGAGCAGAGCAAAGAGGATTCATCAGGGCATTTGATGATAAGAGTTCATTAAAACTCTTTTTCTTAGAATATCCAAGTTGTTTCCTGACCTAAAGACAAATTTTTCATGGAAGCATCTGGGTTTTTCTGTGTTTTTAAATAAAAGAGGCAAACTCTTAACAGAACTCGATGTTCTGTGTGGGACATTCCTGCTAGACCCATTTTGAGGGGGAGCAGGAAGACAAGAACTGGAAGTGTGTCACTGCTGGGGGAGTTAGGAGGAGATTTTTAAAGGGTTTGGAGAAATAAAAGGGCATGAAATTTAAGACAAAACACTTCAAGTGGGTGAAAATATTCTCCCATGTCTAATTAGGAATTAGAAGAAGGTTCAAAAGGAAATGAAATATCTGTGATGTGAATCATAGAATGAAAGTTCTGTGATGTGAATCACAGAATCATGGAATGGCTTGGGCTGGAAGGGACCTTAAAGATCATCTCATTTGGGTTGGAAGGTACCTTGATGATCACCTAATTCCAACCCTCCTGCCATGGGCAGGGACACCTTCCACTATCCCAGGTTGCTCCAAGCCCTGTCCCACCTGGTTTTGGACACTTCCAGGAATGGGTCAGACACAACTTCTCTGGGCAACCTGTGCCAGGGCCTCACCATCCTTACAGGGAAGGATTTCTCATAAATACCTATCTGAGGCTCTAGAAAGAAAAGAAACATTTCTGTTCTTGCACTTGGACTCCTGGGAATGGGTGAGTAAAAACTCCAGCTTGTGATACACCCCAAGGCAGAGTGGCAGCAGAATTCTTCCCTGGTCCTCTTGCCCTCTGCAGGTTTAGGGGACACTTCCATTAGTCCTGGATGGGAGTAGGCATTTCTGGATAGGTGGGAATTGCAAGGAAAATAAGAGAGAAAAGAAAGGGAGGAAAGCAGCCCTGACAAGTGACAGGACAAGGCAAAATGGCCTCCAGTTGAACTAGGGCAGGTTCAGGTTGGGTAACAAGAAAAATTTATTGACTGAAAGAGTGGTTGAACATTGGAACAGGCTGCCCAGGGGAGTGGTGGAGTCACCATCCCTGGGAGTGTGTAAAAATTGAGTAGATCTAAAACTTCGCCATATGGTTTAGTGGGCAAGGTGGTGATTGGTTGAAAGTTGGATTTGAAGATCTCGGAGTCTTTTCCAGCCTTAATGATTCAATGATTCTATGAAGGAGAAAAGGGAGGGAGGGAGGGAGGGAGGAAGTGGTGGAAGGGGCAGAAGTGGCGGAAGTGGCAGAAGGAAGGAAGGAAGTGGCGGAAGGAAGTGGCAGAAGGAAGTGGCAGAAGGAAGTGGCGGAAGGAAGGAAGTGGCAGAAGGAAGGAAGTGGTGGAAGTGGCGGAAGGAAGTGGCGGAAGGAAGTGGTGGAAGGAAGTGGCGGAAGGAAGGAAGGAAGTGGCGGAAGGAAGGAAGTGGCGGAAGGAAGTGGTGGAAGGAAGTGGCGGAAGGAAGGAAGTGGCGGAAGGAAGGAAGTGGCGGAAGGAAGGAAGTGGCGGAAGGAAGTGGCGGAAGGAAGGAAGTGGCGGAAGGAAGGAAGTGGCGGAAGGAAGGAAGTGGCGGAAGGAAGGAAGGAAGGAAGGAAGGAAGGAAGGAAGGAAGGAAGGAAGGAAGGAAGGAAGGAAGGAAGGAAGTGGCGGAAGGAAGTGGCGGAAGGAAGTGGCGGAAGGAAGTGGCGGAAGGAAGTGGCGGAAGGAAGTGGCGGAAGGAAGGAAGTGGCGGAAGGAAGTGGCGGAAGGAAGTGGCGGAAGGAAGTGGCGGAAGGAAGTGGCGGAAGGAAGGAAGGAAGGAAGGAAGGAAGGAAGGAAGGAAGGAAGGAAGGAAGGAAGGAAGGAAGGAAGGAAGGAAGGAAGGAAGTGGCGGAAGTGGCGGAAGTGGCGGAAGTGGCGGAAGTGGCGGAAGTGGCGGAAGTGGCGGAAGTGGCGGAAGTGGCGGAAGGAAGTGGCGGAAGGAAGTGGCGGAAGTGGCAGAAGGAAGTGGCGGAAGGAAGTGGCGGAAGGAAGTGGCGGAAGGAAGTGGCGGAAGGAAGGAAGTGGCGGAAGGAAGGAAGTGGCGGAAGGAAGGAAGTGGCGGAAGTGGCGGAAGGAAGGAAGGAAGTGGGGGAAGGAAGGAAGTGGCGGAAGTGGCGGAAGTGGCGGAAGTGGCGGAAGTGGCGGAAGGAAGGAAGGAAGGAAGGAAGGAAGGAAGGAAGGAAGGAAGGAAGGAAGGAAGGAAGTTGATTTTTCCTACTAATCTCTCTCTGAAAGCCTTAAAGACATTTAAATTCTTTATTCATGTGGGGAAACTGAAGCACAGAGACATTAAATTTCTTGCCCAAAGACATGCTGGCCACCCACGAGCAGAGATCAGAACCCCCTTTCCTCTGTTATGTGAGACCAGGGAGAGTCACTTGACGGGCATAAAATCCATTCAGGAAGGGGTGAATGGAAGGGGTTGGACACCACATCCCATCATCAGCAGCCTCAGAGAGGCTTCATTTGCAGAGCCCTGGCTCCAGAGCTCAGCTCCTGGTGGTTTTGTCTCCCGGAGTGAGAGCAGCATCTGCTCCGTGGAGCAGGGCACAGCCGAGCAGAAAAAAAGGTCAAGTGCTTCCTCCCCCCACTCCCCTCCAGGTTGGAAGCAGGGAGAGCTCTCCACAGCACCGTGGATGTTCCCTGGGCTCCTCACCCCCCTGATAATTATCCCACCAGGCCATGCGAGAGCAGCAAAGCCCCCCTGGGGCCAACGCGTCGCAGGGGAAGCAAAGCGGAGGAAAAGCCGCGCGCTCGTGGCCGCCCTGGATCCTGGAGAGGAAGAAACAAAACCAGGAGAGGAAGAAACAAAACCAGCCAGTCCCTTCCCCTTGACCTGAGCTCACCCCTGGGTCCAGGGAACCTTATGGGCTGTGACACAGGAGCAGGCTTGCAGGAGGGGATTGTGGCTTCCCGGGATGCGGAGCGCTGAAGGGGACACGGCGTAGGTTCAGAGTCATCGCGGGGGTCTGGGAGTTCTTCCTGCTGCCTTGATTCAATGTGACAAACTCATTTCTTCTGCAGCGTGGCTGCATTTAACCAAATGGCAACTTCTGTCCTGGGCTGAGATGTGGCATTTGGGAGGGCAGAGCTGTGGCATTTTGGAGGGCACAGTTGTCTCTCCCAGTGAGGCCCCACAACCACATTGACCTAAGTTGGTCGTGGTAAATGCTCCGTCCCTTCCTGCTGTCCCCAAACTTTATGGGGTAGCCCCAAAGATGAACACACAGCTTCAGACATGGCTTTAATCCTCTAACCCAGCATCCCAGACCCTTTTTATACTCCCTGCCTCCTTGTACCTGCTGGAAATCATCTGGATCTGCAGAACTCGGCTGTGCATGCATCACCCTGAGTCTCTGTGCTCTGGGGAGCTGTGCCCACAAGAACATAGAATTTCCAAAAATTTGGGTTGGAAAAGACCTTAAAGATCATCTCGTTCCACAACCCTTCTGCTTAACCAGGTTGCTCCAAGCCCTCTCCAACCTGGCCTTGGACACTTCTAAGGATGGGGCAGCCACAGCTTCTCTGGGCACCCTGTGCCAGGGCCTCCTGACCTTCACAGTGAAGAAATTCATTCTCTGGAGCACTTACAAAGATAGAAAGCCAGGTGTTAATCTCTAAATGGCCTCCAAATCCCAACTTCTTCCAAAAAACCTGATCCAGCTGGTCACAGACTGAGCGTCCAGCTGCCAAGCTCAGCTCCTTGAAGACCACTCAGGTTTGGGGCCAGGTCACTCTTACTCATTCAGAATATCTGAATGATAAAACATCCTGGAAAAACATCCCATTCCGCCCACCCCCTACACCCCCTGCTTCCAGCAGGATCCAGGCATCCAACACTGATCAGCAACAGGAGAAAAACCCTTTCCTTTAATGACCCAAGGTAGCCAAGAGCACCACACCAGGGACAGATTTGAGCCCTGCAGGGAAGAAAACATCGCTTTACCCCCTGAGAGAAGGGAGAGCTTTGTTTTCAGAGGAGCAAATGCCATCTGTTCCCATCGCCCACAGATCCGGCCACACTGCGCGGCTGCGTCACCGCTCCGCCGAGCACAAGGCATCAGAGACAGGCTCCAGCAGCAAGGAATGCTTAACCCTCCTCCATCCTGGCCAGCAGGATGCTGCCAGGACAAAACCAGGCCATGAACACCATCACACTCGAGCTGGCACAATGTAGGGCTGGCAGTGACCAAAAGGTGCCCCGAGAAGTCGCTCCAAATGTCCCTGGTGATGCCGCATCCAAACAGGGAAATCTGGAATACTCAGGAAGGAGAACTAGGGAACACAGAAGACTGCACAGCAGAGGGAAGACAGCCAGGTTTGGATCATTGCTTCTGGCCTTGGAGCATCCTGGTGTTGCCAGGAAATCCCTTTCACACACACAGGAGGAGGCCTTCAGCAGCAAAAGAGCAGGGAAGCTCCTTTGGGATGGAAACCACCTCTACCAACGAGACCTGGAGTAAACAGGGCAGATGAAAACCTGATTCCTGTGCTTCCTCCTCCAGCTGAAACCAGCTTTGTTCAGAGGGCTCCTGTATCCCTGTTTAATGATCCACTCTGCATTTACATTTAATTAGAGGAATGAAAGAGCCAATTAACAAGATCTACACTGAATGCAAACAAAAGGGATGGCTGGTGACTCAGCTGCAGGGGCAGAGCCAAGGGCTGGGGCTTTGCAGGCAGCTTAACCAGACCTCAGGTCCTTGTGCCTCCTTTCTGACAGCTCATGGGTTGCTCCATGCTTTGGGCCCCCTCATGGATCCAAATTCAAATTCATCCCTGTTTTTCTCCCTTGCAGTTAGTTTTCATCTGAATAATGACCAGAGTCACTCACTATACACTGCAATATTGCTGATGTGGGGGAGGCCAAGACCTTGCTCAGAGAAAGGAGGGGAGGCCAAAGCACCCTTCTCAGGATGATTTTGGCTCACTAGGGTCTCAGAAATTCCCCAAAGGACACAGCTCTGTGTGCACAGCTGCTGTGGGGGTTTTAACTTGAACCCCTGGAATTTATCCCGCATCACCCCTCCTGTGACAGCACAGCTGCCTGTGGGTCCTCACAGCCAATCAG
Organism: Agelaius tricolor; assembly: GCF_023055355.1. NCBI lineage: Eukaryota > Metazoa > Chordata > Aves > Passeriformes > Icteridae > Agelaius > Agelaius tricolor. The sequence goes on along the minus strand of NW_027269262.1, from coordinate 93,872,343 downwards.
ACCAAGTAAGTGATTAAACAAAGCTTAATTTTTTGTTTTTTTAAGCTACATCAGCTCCCCATCCAATGTGGCAGGTGGTGGCTGCTGAGGAGGGAAGGAGAGGCTTGGTGCACTGGGCTGTGTGAGCTGGTCCCGGCCCTTCCTGCCGTGTGAAAATCAGGTGCAATGAGGCTGAAAATGCTGCCAGTGCTGGTCCAAACTGAGAGTGAACAGAACCAGGCGTGTCAGCACAAGCTCCACCCTTCTCACAGGGTTGGATCTCGTTAATCCCAGATGAAGAAACCTCTCTCCTGCTGTGAGCCAGAGCTCATCACTGAGCCCAGCTCCAAATTAAAACAGGCATGGAAAGGTGTGGGTAAGGAAGATTCCAGATGGAATCCTGGTAATAAGAGGTCAGGCTAGAAAGGAAGGGAGCAACAAGACAGGGAGGAACACAACCCCCAGGCAGGGCCTGAGGATGATCATGAAGAAGGGGCAGGCAGGAGAATAACCTGAAGGTTTGCTGAGGGTGATGTGAGAGCAAATCTCAGAAACCATGAAAAGGGAAACCTCCCAAAGGTTTAGACTTACTGAGAGCCTCTTTTCAATTTTAATTATTGATTTATTTGTTTGCTTTAGTGCTGTGGAAGGACATGGCCTCAGCAGTGGAGGAATACTGTGGGATGCACAGGCTTTAGCAACATTCTGCCTGCAATGCTCTTAGCCCTTAAGGATAGATCCCACAGGAAAACCTCTCTTGGAAAGGGGATGGAGGGGAGCCAGCAAGGTCAGGTTGTACCCCATTTCATCCCAAAGATAAAAATTTCACTTAGAGCCAGTGGAAAGCTGTGCTCACACTGAGATGTCACCCGTAACCACTCCTCATCATCCTCCTCCTCCATATCCAGTTTCCTGGCTAAAGATCCTGACTCCTTCCCTCTGAGGCTTATTTTGGGATAGGTCAGGGCCTGCCCTCACACCCACCACCCACCTCGTGGAGCAGCTCTTTGTTGGCTCAAAGGGGAGCTCAGGGTGACTTGCTGAGAAGTGAACGTCTCCACTGGGGCCAGCTGGAGTTACTCACTGCCTCACACGGGCCCTGAGAGCTGAGTTCCTCTGCTGCTCAGTCAGTCAGCTCAAATCAGAGCTGAGAGACAAGAGCTCGTGGCACAAAGAGATCAGCACACCATTTACTGCACTGGGTGTCCCAGATACAGTAATGAGGGTTATGATCAAACTGAGCTTGGAGAATGGCACGTCCTAGGACACATGTGCTGGCAAATGAATCCCTGTCATTAACTGATCTGCCCAAAGCTGAGCTTCCCTGCCTCTCACAGTGCTGTCAGTAAAGATTTTTGAGAGTAGTGAGCAAGAATTTTTAGTCTGGACTCACTCCTCTTAATGGTCTCTCCAGCTCTTTTGTTGAGCCACCTCCAGCTGTGCTGATGCACAAGTGAGGAGTGTGGATCCATTATCAGAGAATAACCTTGGCTTGCCCACCCTTGGCTCACATCCAGAGCAGCAGCAGATGCCCCAGCCATGACCGGAGCACAAACAAGAACAGCCCAGTGCTCTCACCTCCACAAATGGAGCATCACAGAGGTGACAGCACCTTCAGAAGATGGAATGGAGACTTTTTCCGTTAGACAAATTATTATTAAAGACCATACACTTTTGTCCCTGCTCACCCCGGTGTAAAATCAGAGCCCTTCAGGTGAGCTGAGGAGTGACCCCACCTTTGCAGTGAACTCTGGTTCTTTCTTGATTTAGATTGAAAAATTTCAGTATTAGGCAAGCAGCAAATGGAGTAATCAGTATGATGGATAGAGGCACCCTCAGGGCACAACGTATTTCATCACTGAAGCACTGAAAACCTACACTGGGCCACCAGAGATGTTTTCTCTGTGCCACCCACCTGCCTCCTTCAATGCTGGACGTTGCCTCTCTCTTTGGAGTAAATGCCAGGGTGTCATCATGTGCCAGATTATTTTTTTTCCTAAAAGAGAAGCAACTCCATGACCAGATTTTAATCATACCGACCACTGGAGTATTTATTGACTATTACAAATCTTCCTATCCAGACTTGCTAAGAGCCATCATCATAGCTCAGGGAATGCTGGTGCTCAGCACTGTGCATCTGTTTGCTAAAAGATGCCAATTGCTCTCAAGATCTGAGTCAGAATAAAGGAAGAAAAGAATGGGGGGGGGGAAATCATGTGCAAAAATGCCTTGACTTCTTCAAGGTCATGGGCAGATGAAAGATCAGAGCTTAAGCTCTCCTACAAGGTTCTGGACCAGCATCTTTAGACCCCTCCCATCACAAGACTAAGCTAAATTGAGTGCTGAGCCCATGTCACGCACTACAGATGACACACTCCCAATATAAAACTAATTTCAGCATGCTGCACCATAAGAAAACACCCACGTGGAATGAAGTTTAAACTAACATTATTTTTCTTCTTTTTTTGGCAAGAATACATAAGTGGCAAGACCAGATGTTTCATGAATTCATGCATTCTATTGGCTTGTTTGCCTTCGATAAAAACAAAAATCCAGAGCAGAAATGTGCAATCAATATTTGGGTTTTTCAGCCCAGAAGTATTGGGCAAGGTGGCTGGTCCAGGTTTTCCCTCTGTTTTATTTTTACAAAAACATCATCTAAAACAAAAACAACAAATTCAGTTTCCAGGTGCAGCCAAAGATTTTCTTCAGCCCCAAAAACTCACAGCCCTGAAGGGTCCTTGAGAATGGGATCACAGAATGGTTTGGAAGGGACCTTAAAAATCACTCAGTTTCACCTTCCACTATTCCAGGGTGCTCCAAGCCCTGTCCAACCTGGCCTTGGACTTCCAGGGATGGGGCAGCTACAGCTTCTCTGGGAATTCCATTCCAGGGCCTCACCACCCTTAAAGGAAAGAATTTCTTCCCAATATCTAATCTAAATCTACTCTCCTCCAACTGAAGGCCATTCTTCCTTGTCCTATCCTGTGCATCTCTAGATGCAGCCCACTAACCTCTGCCCATGGCAGAGCCTGAAGGGATCAATCCCTCCAAGATTCCCTTTTATTTACATCCTGCTCCACAATCCTAAGGAGCCCACAGGTTGGGGAGGCCCCACTGGCTAAATGACCCATGGCTGTCATTTCTGTCTATCTTTCTAACGTTTGTTGAAGAAACATATTAAGCTTTTTATTTCTTAGTTGCCTTCAAGAACAAACAACAGGGGAAAAAAAATGTGTTGTGCCTCAGGCAGTCTTTTTTATTACCTTATATAGAGTTCATGCAATAAAGTCCATTAATTAAAACATGAATATTTAAAACTGCTTTCAAGAATGGCAGCCTTATCTCACCAGAGGGAAGAAGAAAGAAGAGGGGGGAAAAAGAAAAGGGGGAAAAAAAAGTGGTAGAACACAAGAAAGGCAGAAAGATAGTTCATTTTGCCAGAGGAGCATTCAATTATTTAATTGCTGAATTAATGCTTTGTCCCCAGGTGACACTGGATGTTCATTTGCAGAGGGAGGATCTGGATGGAAGAAGGTGGGGAGGGAAGGAGCGGGGGTGACGGTGAATACTTGGAGCTTTAATTAAAATGTGAGGTAGACAAAGTTGTCATTTCTGTGAGTGTTGCCTTTCCAAGAGAGGACTTCCTCCGTGGAATGGTCCTCGAAAGCAGAACAGCCACAATTAATCCACGGCACTGGGGATTGGACAGGGAGAGGCAGCTCAGCATCACAGCACCCGCCCTGGAGGGGCCCTGCTCCTCAAAAACACACCTGAGGGTCTTGGTGTAATGGGAAACAGCCCCAGGGTGGAAAATGGAGACAGGAATGGGAAATGTGGGAGCCAGGAGTGTATTTCACCCCCTGCACTGGGCTTGTGCACAGGTACCACACCTGAACTGGGATGTGAGGAAGGAAGGAGTTGAGGAGCAGCCCAGAGTCTCCAAAACCACAACTCTCCAGTGAAAGCCCCAAAAACCAGTGTGGATGCTGCAGGGGAAGGTGCTGCATGACAAACCTCACATCAGGGAGTGGGGAGAGCTTTGAGGAAGAGCTGGGGGTCCCTAGGAGGGTTCAAACCACCAGTCAAGCACAAACTGGACTTAAAGCAGATCCAGAGCATTGAATGGAGGAAGAGAAGTCTGTGCTGTAGAGGATGGGGCAGAGGGATGCATGTCCCACTTGTTTTTGGGATTTGGGGACAGCTTTGGCTGATGCAACCTCAAAGCAAATCCTTCTTTGTCCCCTCAGAACCCCAAACCATGCAGGCTGTCCTTTCCCACCGAGCTCTCAAGGAACCCTGGGGAACCCCTCAGTGTGATTTGGCTCTGGGGGGAATAACAAACTCTACTTTTCCCACCAGCACAAACAAAGCCATCTCCTCCTGAAATGCACCAGGAGGCACAGAGAGGCCTCATGGCACATTTTGGGAGAGGCAGGGAAAGGTTGAAGGATGAGTCAGGCGCTTGTTCCTGCAGTGAGTTTGCACACTGCAGGTCTCCATGGATGCTCTCCATCCATGAGTCTCAGCACTGGGATTTGTTCATGGCTGGGTTGGAAGAGACCTTAAAAATAATTGGAAGAGACCTTAAAAATAATTTAGTCCCGACCCCCTGACATATTGTATTTGTTGGATGTATTTATTTTGGACTAGGGTAAATTTAGAAGAGAATTTTAAAAGGCTTTTTTAGAAAAGTGAATTTAATTGTTTGGTTTTTTAAATTGGCTTGGGAAAAATATTTATTTTTGGAGAAAAGTGGAAAAATAATTATTAAATAATAAAACAAACAATATTAAACAATAAAAATTTTTGTTGTTTTAAAAGAGGTGATAAGCTTAGAAAAGTTTTTTTGTAGTTGGTTTATTTAGTTTTTTATTAGTCTTTTTGGTGTTGGAAATGTGGTTTAGGCTTGGCTTGATGGGTTACAGGTGTGAGTTGTTGGTGCTTTTTTGGGTGTTTTGTTTAGAGTAGGTTTCAATAGGTGGAAAGAAAAGCAAAAAAACCCCAAACTATAGTTTAGGGAACTTTTTTGTTTGAGTTAGCTGAAATTATTTAAAAATAAAGGAGAGTTTTGTTTTGTTGTTTGTTGATTTCTAGATAATAACAGTCTAGGTGTAGGAATGTGGAGGAGGGAGTGTATTGTTTGAAAATAACTTGTGTGGTTTTTTTCTTTCTAGTTTTGGAATAAGTTTTAAAGGTGTAGAACATTATTTAGTATAAATAGAATAGATGATTGGGGATAAAAGTACTATATAGTTGATTTAGAACATTTTATCCCTTATCTTTATATTGATTTTAAGGGGAAGGGACACCTTCCCCTATCCCAGGTTGATCCAAGTCCTGTCCAACCTGATCTTGAACTCTTCTAGGGCTGGGGCAGCCACAACTTCTCTGGAAAATTTGAGCCTGGGCTTCAGCACCCTCACAGGGAAGAATTCCTTCCTAATATCCAATCTAAACCTGCCCTGCTTAAACTTAGAACCATTCCTCCTTGTCCTGTCACTAGATGTTCTTGCAAAATGTCCCTCTCCAGGTCTCTTGTAGCCACTTCAGGCACTGTGAGGGGCTCTAAGCTCTCCCTGGAGCCTTCTCTTCTCCAGACTGGGCATTCCCAGCTCTCCAGCCTCGCTCCACATTCCCTTGTGTGCACATCTACCCTCCAGACCCAGCTGTGCACCTCTCTGGACATGCACCAATGGAGATGTGCCCCAGGGCAGCTCTGTGCTTCATCCATTCCTTCCTCCACCACCTTTTCATTTACTTTATTTTCCTTCTCTGGTATTAAAAGCATTTCTTTGAGTGCCCAGTGCCTGCCCTGGCTCACTGAGAGGAATTCTGAGAGAGAAGATGCAAGACAAACTCTCCTCCACAAACCTTTGAAGCTTCCAGACCTATTTCTGGCATTTCTCCAAAGCCTTCTGCTCATCCAACCCCTCTCCAGAGGGCAGGACCCACTCCTGCTGGGTGACACAGCTCACCCAGCACAAATTGGAAACCCCAGATCTCCTCTCGTTCTGCTACTGGGATTTTTTTGTTTACTTTGTCATAGATCCCTTCGCCTCCTGCACCCAGCACAGGATCATCCCCACTCCCAAGGAGTGGAAGTGAAACCCCAAAGCCACAACAAGCATGTGGGGCCATGAGGAAGAGGTCCCAGGACACCTCATAAAATTCTGTCCCAGGTTTTCTTTCCAGGTAGAACCCCAAGGAAAGGACATTTCTGGGTTTATTTGTCTGATTTATACTCCTTCAACCACTATTTGAGGTCAGTCTCACCCCAAGGATGCTCAGTCTATGAATTTTCTGGTGAGTGTAAGCTCAGCCTGAGTGATCCCACTCACCAAAAAAAAAAAAAAAAATAGCTAATACAGCAGTTAACTGGTTTATCTGACCCACCATCCCATCCAGGCCAGAAATGCTCCAGATATCTTATGTTATGTCCAGAAAAAGCCCCAGGAGGGTGCTGGTAGCAGGACAATCCCAAAAGCATTGCTGGAAATTGAGGGTCATGAGGGATTTGGATATGAGAGGAGTTGAGATTATCACAGGAGACTTCACATGGTAGGAAATTTCATCCTTCCCAGTAATCACAGAGCTCTGCTTTTCAGAAGGGACAGTAGAGTGCCAAGCTGGTGGCCAATTCAGCAGGCTCAGGAGTGGGGATGGCTGATCATGGTGTTTAAAGGTTTGGAAAAGCTTCAACTTTTCTCTTCCTCTGCCCTGAAGCAAAAAAAAGCCAGCAGATAGTGCCCAGACCAAACCCACACCGAACACTCCACCAGCTCCAGTGAGAGCAGGCTCAAACATGACACTGCCGAGCTGGGACAGGACACCAGGGCTGGTGGAGGGAAGGGATGGCACACAGGGGGACACTGCAGGTAAATCTGCTGAGCCAGGAAAGCCATCCCTGCCTGGCAGTGGGTGGGATCCATCATGGCTCTCTCACAAGCTCTGTTTTCTCCTTGATGACACCTCAGCTGAGTTGGGTCCATGGAAGCAGCTGGCTGAACTCCCCAAAGAGGCTTCCTGAGCTCCTCCATGGCCCAAAGGCACAGAAGCACCACAAGCAATCTCCTTAATGACTTCCCTATGGTTACCTGGGGACTCTCCTGGTCCCTGCATCTTTTCTTCTTCATCAAGTGCCCCCCCAGCAACCCAGCCATCCTCCTGAGCAGCTCCTTTGCTGCCTTCTGTCGGCCTTTGTTGGGAAGGATGAAAGTTTGACAAGAAAGTCTCACAGATAGGTATGCTTAGCAGAAAGATTTTTGAATGTAGAATCTGAAGAAGGAATAGAGATGGAAGCAAGTTTTGACATGGAAGAAAAGAATTGCTGAGCCAGTCTTACTGGATAACCAAGGAGGCAAAGGGTCTGTTAGATAGAAGGGGATGTTATGAATTAGAGCAAAGGATGAACCCACCTCAAACAAGATGTTTTTACCAAGCAGAAAGACAGCACAGGCAAACAAGTCAGCAAATGTTGCAGGTAGAAAAAAGGTCTCAGAATTTTCCACTGCAAGAAAACTGAAAAACAACTTCTACCTTAAACTGTAATGTACTAACTTTTAGTGATTGGAGAATAGTAACATGAATATGGTAATTAGAGTAGTTATGATAGGCTATAGATAAAAGTTAAGGTATAGATTGGTTCTACTGTATTAAGATGCTCAACAAAGAAAAGTCTATAATGCATTGTAACCAAAACTAAGGGTGTCCAGGCCTGCCTGCAGCTGGAGCTGACAGGTGTAGGCACAGGCTCTTTCATCCACGACCCTGGACTGCTGTAACATCTTGGATGGAATAAACTGCATATTGAAGAGCTGCCTGGAGTCCTGAATCCCTCATTTCGGCTCTTACAGGCTCTTAGAAACATTGCTGATATCAAGCCATGGCATCACTCCTTGATCTTGGCTGACCCTAAAGAGGAAGCTCAGAGGGCTGGAGCACCTCTCCTATGAAAACAGGCTGGGAGAGTTGGGCTTTTCCAGCCTAGAGCTCCAGAGAGAGCTGGCACGGGTTGCCCAGAGAACTGGTGGATGCCCCATCCCCTGGGAGTGTCCAGGGTCAGGTTGGATGGAACTCTGAGGAATCTGGTCTAGTGGAAGGTGTCCCTGCCTTTGGCAGGGGGTTGAAATGTTATGATGATGTTTAAGGTCCCTTCCAAACCAAAACATGCTATGATTATATGAATTCCTGCCAAGCAGGACATTAAAATGAAAAACAAACAACTAAACCCAGCAAACTAAACAAAGGAGAAAGAAAGGGCATGAAAAGGAGAGGATTTTGTGGACAGAAATTGTCATCAGTCAATTTACTGATAATTCTTGAGCTAGTCCCTGCTAACAGGGAAGAAGACAAGTGTCGAATGAACCCAGATGTGACCAGCAGTCCTTGCACATCTTCCTGAGTGTTCTTCTCCTGGGAATGGCCAGTAGCATCTTTCTAAGCACATCCAAAACTGGAATTCTGGTGCAAAAACGTCTCTAATCCAGGTCTGTAGAGATTATTTAGTCCCAATCCCAGGTTAATGGGCATCAAGAGCAAGCTGGTACCACCCAGCACTACTTCCACCAAGCACAACTGCCCAGAATATTGGTGGATGCCCCATCCCTGGAAGTGTTCAAAGCCAGGTTGGATGGGGCTTGGAGCAACCTGGGATAGTGGAAAGTCCCTGGCCATGGCAGAGGGTTGGAAGATGTGTTGAAAGTCTTCTCCAACCCAACCCACTCTGTCATTCTGTGATCTTCATGGACTGGAACTGTTCATGGAGACTGGAGTGGCATCTCCCATCAACAGGAAGATCTTGCCTGTGGATATGTTCATATGCACATCACCCCTGACTTTTAGCCTGGTTGGCCAAAGACTTTTGTGGTTGCCTCACAGGGCACTAACTTTAAAGCCCTGAAGGTCAGAGCACACCTGAGCTGCTTCCTTGCCCACCTGAGCTCTGGGCTGGGCACTTATGGAGGTCTAATGGCCAACCTGAACCTGTCCTCATCATCCCCACAAGCACATGCCCTGAAGTGCCTTTCTTCCAAACCTCTACTTCTCATCAGAGCTGGTAGGAATGGGACTGTGGTGACAGTCTTGATCACAACTTTAGTAAAGTTTGGGAAGGAGATACCAAAGCTAACCCTCAATTTCATCCAGCAGGCACTTGGGATACGGAGATGCATAGGAAGTGCAGACATGATTGAATAAAGCCTTCCATGTGGATGGGTTTAGTCTAGGAGAGCACATTAAACAGGGAAATGTGATGGAATCACCACTCCCCTTGTCCTATCCCAGCCTCCAGGAGCTCCTGAAACAGAATCTCTGTGTAGATCCTTCTCTGATCAGTCTTGGGGTCTCAGCAAAAGCTGAGGGGCCAAACCCCTGCATCTTGGTCCTTCAGACTTCAGATTCAGGATATGAACCAGAAAAAGAGAGACAGCACCCCTAGTCCCAGCTGTTTCTCCTGTTTTCAGTGCCATACACTGAATTTCATCATTTTTCGGGGTTTGGGCACCTTCAACTCAATTACACCCAAACTCCTCACCCAAACTAATGAGCAGGGAAGTGCCAGCTTCCAAATGCCAAAATCCTAACTGGCAGAGACCAGGGCATCCTCCTTTACAACCAAGTAAGGTGGAAAAAGGCAAAAAAGTCAGGGACTTGCACCAGTTCCTGCTCCAAGGCACAGGGAAGGCTCAGACTCCTCAAAGCGCCCTGGAAACAGCGGGGCAAAGTTGCCACGGCAGCCCAATTTCTTCAGGAAGCTGGAGCTGCAGCTTTCACAGCCTCCAGGTCCCTTCTTTACAGCTCCTAAACACCGTGCAGCTCCCTAGCCAGTAACTGTTTGTTTAATGACATGGACCACTCAAGACTTATTGAGAGCATTCAGCTTAATGAGGTGTGTGGCAATTATCGCTCTATTGAAACTCGAGCCAGGGAACACAAAGAAATATATTTAAACTCAACAGATCTGCAATTCTGATGTGCTAAAGGACGTCCTTTCCCAGCCTGGCTGTCTCACCGTGCTGAAGGATAAAATATGGGATTTCAGTATCAGATTGTTGTCTGCAAGGAGGGACTGTGCCAAAAGGGAATTCAGCGGCTGGAGGTGACATTGGCAGAGCCACCCCGGAGACACAGAGCTGCTGAGTCCTCCCCAGGATGCTTGCTGAGAATCCCAAACCAGGTTTCTAACCTAATTATCCCAAGCTTTGCTCCAATACCGTCTTGGGGAATGTGGGACTTGTAGGAGATAAAATCAACACCTGTAGATGTTGTCAAAATGTCACTGATTGTAAGAATGGGAAGATGTGGGAAAAGAGATGAGTTGCAGACGTGTTGGTGATGTTCTGGAAGTGTCACCGAACCTGCAGGAGGAACAGAAACTCTCCAACAACATTTTTAGTGCTGGAGAATCAAGGCATTGCTTTATTCTGGCCAGGATGTGCAACAGAAATAATTTCATCCACACATTGCCCGGGTTGTGCAGAGAAAATCATTCCGTCACAAAATGATCTTTACTAGAGTTTTTTTGTGTATTTTATACAGTCAAAACCCAGGGAAATTCATTAGTTCAATATTCATTGGTCCCTAGTAGGGCAGTTCTTACTATTTGGGTTCTAGGGAGTTCAGGCACAAAACAGGTGAATCAAACATCTAAAAATCTCCACAGATCCAGTTCCTCCCATAAAAAAAAAAAAAAAAAAAAAAAAAAAAAAAAAAAAAAATCAAATTTTCAGCCTGCTCCCATTACCTAAATACATCAGATAATCAAGGTGGGCGGTAAAAAGGGCCAAATATTTAGGCTAAGTGGTGAAAATGGACAGGAATGCCTCTGTACACTCTCCCTTTGAGGTGTCAGCACCATCATCCTCATTTTCTGCAGTCATAGATGGAAAACTACTCTGGAGACGTGATGATTTTGACTCTGGTGTCACTGTTTCCCTGCACCTTAATTTCACCTTGTACTGCCAAACAAAACATTTTGCAGTGACTGCTATAGAACCTGAATACGAGAGGATGTAAAAAAAAATTGAAAATAAAAAAAAAAAAAAGAAGAAAGAGAGAAAAAAGGGAAACTGAAAAGCTGAGCCTTTCACCAGGCTGCCACTCATTAAATTACCCGTAAAAGTCCCCGTTGCAATAATGGGAGTAGTTGCCTGTGAAACTCCCTCGGCAACTGGATGTAAATTCCACCTTTACTCTCCCTGCGACAGCGACGGGCGCATTGAGCCGGTAATTGCTGATGTTTCTGCATTGTGATCATGTCCACAAGCTGTTGGGTTCACAATGGAACTGATCGCTTTTCTCTGCTCGTTTTTCTCCACCCCGTCTCTGTTGGGGATGGATCTGCAGGGATGGGCTTAATGCTGAGAGCAGCCGGGACACGGAATTTCTGCCCCATCACTTCACAGCGGTGCTTCACTCACGCTTCATTCTCCCTGGGATCCCGTGAAGCACCAGGCGAGGTGTGGGCTGGACATTAGGAAGGGTTTGTTTGCTGAGAGAGTGGTGAAAAATCAGAACAGGCTCCTTAGAGAGGTGGTTGGTGTCCCATCCCTGCCAGTGCTTAAGAATTATTTGGACAATGGCTTTAATTAAACTTTTGGTCCGGCAGTGGGACTAGATAATCATTGCAGGTCCTTTCCAACTGAAAACTATTATTGTATTGTATTGTATTGTATTGTATTCTATTCTATTCTATTCCATTCTATTCCGTTCCATTCCATTCCATTCTATTCTATTCTATTCTATTCTATTCTATTCTATTCTATTCTATCCTGTTCTGTTCTGTTCTATTCTATTCTATTCCATCCCATTCCATCCCATCCCATCCCATGTGTAAGGTCTTTGATGATCCCAGAGGAGAGCAGTGGGGCAAGCAGGGCTTGTACAGGTCACAGAGATCTCCGTGTTTAAATTGAGCCAGAATCCCCCTTTCCAGCCCCCAGGGAGGAGTTCTCCACATTTGCCTCATCCATAAAACATCCTGACCACAGCCAAGAGGGACATTCCCAGCGGGAGCTGCCCATATGGGTGCAGTGGGGATTCCCTGCGGGTGACAAGGTGACCTCTTTGCCACCTTTCAGGCTCTAACCAACCTCCTCCTGCAGGAGCTGGGAAGGAGTATCAGGTCTTGCTGTCAGCTGCTGAGATTTGGAGTTAAGCTGGGGGGACATCAGGTAAAATCCCCAATGATTTCAGCAGTTTACACAGGAAAATTTTACACACGAGGAGAAATCAGCGCTTCCTTGCCCCGTGTTTTGCTGTCCATCTCTCACCACATCCAACCTCTGCTCTCAGGGTTGTCCAGGGACAGACACAGGTGCAGAAGTGAGGAGCTGGAATGCAGCACACCTTCCTGAGAGGCACTCACCCAAATCCCTTTGCCATCTGGTTGGCAAATCCAGCACTGAGGCAAAACCAAAGCCAAACACCTTTGTCTGCAAGCTCAGCTGCTCCAGCCAGGGGGATTCTTGCTGGAGGAACAGAGCATGTGTCATAAGGGGCTGAAGATGTCAAGGAGAGGTTTGAGATCTGCCCCATGGCAATTACTCACAGCTCTTCATCAGTCTCTGGAGCTTTCATGGCCACTAAAGCTCATCTCAAATATAGGAAATGACTTATTGAGCTATTCCTGCTCTGGGTGAGGTTGGAGATTTGAGGGGAGGGGAGCTGTGCCACACAAGATGATTCCTGCAGCAGGGAGGGTGGGAATTGATTCATTTCTGTGTTTCTGGCTCCTCTTCCACATCATGGACCCCACTCAGGAGCCACTCAGCCCCAAATCCAGGCAAAAACTCAGCCCTGCTGAGGAGACCAAAGCATGTTTTGACCAAAAAACACACCAAGCATGAAGCAAAACTTCCCAACAAGAGATGTTTGGAGAGTGTGTCCTGCAGTGAGAGATTTATTGAGTTCAGCCTACTTAATGCAGCAGAGGTTGAGAAGGAACTTGTTGATGGGCCTCTCCAAACAGAGATCAGACACTCTGGGACACCTTAATCAATGTGGCAGAGGTGGAAAAGCACCTAAAAGTGGAAGATGAAACACCACTAACAAAACAGAAGTGATGAGCACGTGTGAGGAAGGGGGATTTGATTTTGTTCAGAGCAATGGGGACAGCCAAATAATGGAAAAATTTAGCAATTTTAGGAAAGGCAGGAAAATCCCCAGCACTTCAGTCTAGCATTACTGTGTCCCAGTTACCCACTCATTGCAAAAACCCCTCCAGCCCTGGAGCCACCTGATTTAACAAGAAGCAAATAATATATTTTGAGGGGCACTTTTAGCCTTGTTTTGCAGTCAGCATCCTGGATCCCTCCAAGGTGGGGACATGAAGAGCAGAAGGACCAGAGAATGATGTTTATCTTCTTGGGCCACCAAAATGTGACAGCACTGAAATGGTCTTCCAGGAACAGCTCACATGGAGACAAGACTAATTAGACATTCATTAAGTGCCTAACTCAGCACAGCACTTAAGCACACATTTAACCTTCTCTCATTACAGGGTCACATCAACATCCCTGTTAAAGTTCCAGCTCCAATTACAGAATGCAGCTCACATTTGGGAGGGCCACCAGCACTTTCAGACTGTGAAGAACCAATGCACATTTCAGGAGGTTTTCCCTTCTTCACTCTCCTGTCCTTGCCCCCCAAACCTAGTCCAAGAATGCCAATTTGTATCCCAAAAAAGTCAGTTTATATCTAAACATCAGAACCTACAAGCAAACTTCTGTTTTCTTCCCACATTTCTTGAATTAGCCAAGGGAGATCTGATAAAATGGTTTCCATGTTGAATTGTCTTCTCCTGGAAAACATTTCCAGCTCAAGCTGCCCAAGATTTCAAAGCATGTCCTGCTGATCACCAGGACAAGCTCCAGGTGCAGCAAGACCAAAATATCTGCGGGATAACCTGAGGGATTCTTCTGCAACCCACCCCTGCCTGCTGTGCCCTCTGCAATGTCTGTGTGGGACAGTGAGTGCAAAGAGAGTCTCACCAAACCTGGGAAGGAAACGTGGGGCAGTTTCTCCTTCCTCCAGACACTGAAGAACAGATGCTCTACATAAGACAGGGGGACTTTGGCAGAGTTTCTGTGTGAAGTTCCCCAGTGAATGATCATAAATTTCCCTGTGCCCCTGAGCTGGGTGTAAAATCACTGGCCATGAGTGAAAAAAAAGCTGTTAGTTATGTTTTCTTGAGAGTCCCTTTGGTTCTGGAGCAATTGAATCCTCTTGGAGTGAAGCTTTTCAGAGGTATCTCACCCACAGGCCATGAGCCAAAGCACAGCTGTGTCCACTGCAACATCTCATTGTAGATTTGCACCCATCCATTTGCTTTGGAAATACCCAAGGAATAAAAAGGCACATTAGGGAAAGTCAGGTTTCATGTTTCAGGATGGTATCTGGCAGTTCATAGGATGGTTTGAGTTGGAAGGGACCACAAAGATCATCTCATTCCAATCCCCTGCCATGGGCAGGGAACCTTCCACATTCCTTCTTGTGCCTTTAAAGTCATCAGAGTAGATTAGTACAACTCACACAACTCCACTTGTTCCAGGATGAAAGTGTTAAGACAAGCCCAGAAACAACGAATGACTCAGAAAGCAGCAGGGAGGGAAAAATAGCAATGATAATAATAAAAAAAAAAAAAAGAAGAAAAGAAAAAAAAAAGCTTGTTGGGAAAAAAACCCGCTACAGATACAATTGGAACAGCAATGATTGCAATAACCAGCATCAGCACTTGGAAATCAGGAACCCTATCAAAATATTCCACCCACAAGATGCTGTTAAGGGATTGCTGACTCCCTGTCCAAATTGGATCTCGCCTCCATCTTCCTGATCAAGCCTTTGCATAAATCAAAACAGACACAGTGACAGACAGAGCAGCACATGGAGAGCCTGGGCACCCTGCAAGCATCGTTTCTGTGTGGATGGCATCCCACCAGCCAAGATGATAATTCCCTGTCTCCAGTATGGAGCAGATGTGAGCAGCCAGCAGAAAAATTATCTGCACTCTACAAATATTTGACACCCAAAAAGGATTTTGATTCAGCCACCCTCGAGCCTCTTTCATATTTACTTTGTGGGAACATTCAGGCACTCGAGCTGGACTAGGAGAGATCCCTACAAAAGCCAATATTAAGCTTGAATGCTTCAGGATTTGCTGAAAATCTTATTTCAAATTTCACCTTTGGTTGCAGTGAGAAAGGTCACACTGCTTGGATGGAAGGCATAAATCACCCAATCAGCAAATTCCAGGCATGACACATGACTGAACTCCGAGAGGCTCCTCAGAGCTGTTCACACAGGAGAAAAGGGCATTGCAAGAAAAAAAAATAAACCCAACCCAAATCTGGAGAGCCTTGTGCTTGTGGCCAGGGAGGGAGGCACGACTGAAGAACTAATTTGCAGGATTTATGGCTCGGCTGTGCCTTCATGTATTGATTCACAGACCAGTGAGAAACAAAATCTCCCCCAAAATACACTCAGGAAAGCACGAGTACCTGATCATACCCTGATCTCTCAGCTAAGGCCAGGCTGCAGTCTGCAGGAAAATCACTCTGCACAGCCCAAATCTGTGCCTGGTCACCTCCTGCCTACTGCAGAAGCAAATCTGGCCTCTTCCCCTCAACCCTGAGAAATCCCACCCTCAACAAGGGTGGAAAAGCCAGGAAGGATCCCCAAATTCCTGACCCAGACAGATGCCAACTTTCTGCTGGTGGCAGAGGACATTTCAGTCCGGCACCTGAAGAAGATGAGACCTTGTGGGTAGGCTCAGGTGGGGGTCTGAGACTCACTGAACTGGAGGCTCCATTCCCTGACACCTGTGCTGCTGTTCAACATCACGCCTCTGCTTTACATAACCTGCATTCTGGGGTGGGAGCTGAGAATAAACACCCTGGAGCAGACCTGACACAGGCAGTAAGAAAAAGGCTCCACTTTCAGACCCCCTTCAAGTCCCTTCTGCTTGGCAAGACCGTGTCAGGTCTCTGGAAGGAGCATTTCTCTCCCCAGAACTTGATCAGACTTCAGGATCATCCCACCTGGACTCACAGCCCTTTTTCGCATGGCTCTCCCACCTCCCCAGTCCCTTTCCAGCCCACACCATGCTCCAGACCACAATCAAAACCCAGTGAAATATCTGAGGAATGAGCCCAGGTAACCCCTTGCAAGCAGCATGGTGAATTCTCTTTCTTAAAGCCTCCAGAAGGAAAACAAAGCTGAGAACAAAACGAGAGTGCTTTCTGTTGCCATTCCCTCTCGAACCAGACCCAAGAATTAAGTTTTCCCTAGGAATTAAAAGTGGTTGATAGGGCTGCCTGCCTCGGGAGGTAGCTTGGATCCTGTTTTTTCTAGGACATCTGTAATTACTTTGGAAAACTGCTCACCCTCAGGTAAGCATCTCCCTCTCAGGAGCTCAGAGGCTGCAGGAGTAAAACAAGCAATGAACAAGCCCTGAGAACGAATTGCAAAAACCTGGGGAATATTTAGGGGCAGCTGATTTGCAATTCCAGTCGCAGGCTCATAAAGAGCCCCGTGGGTTACCTGACCTGCCTGTCGATTGGGAAATGAGGTTTTTCATGCCAGGCATCCACAGATACGGACACAGAGGTGACGGGGACAGTGTGAGAGCAGAGCCCAAGCAGCCCTCCCTCCCCAAAACCCCCCGACCACCCTCCACTCACCCAGGAACTCCGCTCCGTTGGTGTCCTTGGGGCTGCCCACGCAGTTCTCCAGGTAAATCCCATCCTTGTAGCAATCCTCCTTCTTCCTGGTGAAGCCCAGGATCTCGCTGGCCTGATCCAGGACCTCCCCTCCCGAGCAGGAGCACGGGGTCTGCATGATGCCGCACGGGTGGGAGCTGCTGCTGATGGCCAGGCAGGTGTCCAGCCACTTGCAGAGCATCTGGCAGGCGGCTTTGCTGGGGTTCCTGTTGCCCACCACCAGATACTCCACGGAGAAGTCCCTCTCCTGAGCCTTGGTGGGCTTCCACCTCATGGGCCAGGTGTCCACGCCTGGCGGGGCCGTCTGCTTCATCTGCAGGAATTGTTTGTTGGACTGGAGGAAGGCAAAGCGGGTGGAGCCATCACAGAGCTTCAGGACATCATCAAAGCTCTCCATGCCCAGGTAGGTGCGGGTGGACTCCAGGAAGGAGTCGAACTGGTAGGTGCGGATGTGCTGGTGGTCACATATGCCGGAGGGCTTGAGGATCTTCATGTACAAAGTGTACCTGCGAGGGTCGGGGTTCTGGATAATCCAAGAGCACAGGGAGGAGTTCAACGGGAAGACGGCGAAGGAGGAGAAATACCCAAAGAATTTCCCTTGGACCAAAGTGGTGCAGGGAGTTTGTGCCAGGTCCAGAGCGACCACGGTCCACACAAAGTAGAGTGGAGATACCAAAAGCAGGTTCAGGGCGGATCCAATGCTCCTCATCCTAGGTCTCGGGTCCTCTGGAACTCAAAGTAAATGTCAAGCAGGTGCCAGATCCTGGACATAACAGGGACCAGCTTAGAGGAAAAGCAGAGTTTAAGAGGCTCTGGATCCGAAATCAAGCCGATCCTCCCATGTCTGGATTTGAGCTCCCTCCTGTGGCCATAAACAACACCTGGAAAAAAACAGGGAAGGGAAGGAGGAGGGGAGAGAAAGAGAAGAGATTTGGGATTTGGTCGTTTTGGCGGTACTTTGTTGTTGTTGTTTTTATTAACCCTTCACACGGCTGAGAATCCACACAGCAGCCCCAGCACCGGCACGAGGGGAAGATGCAGCCCCACGTCCCCAGGCTTGGTTGGGGGTGTCCCCATCCCCAGGCTTGGTTTGGGGGTGTCCCCATCCCCAGGTTTGGTTGGGGGTGTCCCCATCCCCAGGCTTGGTTGGGGCTGTCCCCATCCCCAGGCTTGGTTGGAGCTGTCCCCATCCCCAGGTTTGGTTGGGGGTATCCCAAACCCCAGGTTTGGTTTGGAGTGTCCCCATCCCCAGGCTTGGTTGGGGCTGTCCCCATCCCCAGGCTTGGTTGGGGCTGTCCCCATCCCCGGGCTTGGTTGGGGGTGTCTCCATCCCCAGGTTTGGTTTGGGGGTGTCCCCATCCCCAGGTTTGGTTGGGGGTGTCCCCATCCCCAGGCTTGGTTTGGGGGTGTCCCCATCCCCGGGCTTGGTTGGGGGCTGTCCCCATCCCCAGGTTTGGTTGGGGGTGTCCCCATCCCCAGGTTTGGTTGGAGCTGTCCCCATCCCCAGGTTTGGTTGGGGGTATCCCCATCCCCGGGCTTGGTTGGGGCTGTCCCCATCCCCAGGTTTGGTTTGGGGTGTCCCAAACCCCAGGAGGGACTGAACTGTGACTGACCCAGGGGTGAGCACAGCTGTGATTCTGCTTTCCTTCCCAGTGCCCCCTGCCCATGCAGATCCCTCTGCTGAGCCCAGCAGAGCCTTGACTCTGAATCCGAACCATCTCCCCAAGGAAAACAGCGTTGGTATCTGGGTTAGGGAGGCTCCAGCTCTCCCCATCCCCGGGGAGCTGGTTCAACACAGATTTCAGGCTGCACCTGGGGAGGGTGGGCTGGAGGTCAGCATGGCCAGCTGGGCTCTGCCTCCTCCCTTCCTTCTACCACCACTTGCTTTTTAGCCTCTTAATGCCCCTCCTTTTCTCTCTCCCTTCCACCAAAACTGCGCAGAGAAGGGAGTTGTTGCTCAGGAACCCAGCTCTGGTGGAACCCTGAGGCCAGACAAGATAATAGATGGATCTGTACACCCAGTACAGGAGCAAAAAAAGGACAATAGAGACAGATTTTATCTCTTCCCACATCAGGCACCCACCTCTGCTTTCACCCCTGGGTGCAGGACACCCCAAAGCCTGTGGTGCCAGGCTTAGAGCATCTGCTGAGTGAGAGCCCTCTGTGCCAGTGCCAGCACCTCCTTCAGCCCCCTAAACCCTTCAACCAAAGTAGAATCCACGCTGCAATGCCCTAAGGATGCATTCCCTGCAGCCTCCTGTGGCACAGACTCCTCCTTCAGCCCAGCTGCCCAGAGCCCTGCTCCCCCCATGCCAAAGAGGCACTCGAGTACATCTCCCTCCTTCTTACCCCAACAAAAGACTCTCCTGAGGTCCCTTCCCTCCATCTCCTCTCTCCAGGAGAGAAGAGAGAAGGGGAAATAAGAGGAGTAGCAGGACTTTCCTTATCTTGTACCCCCTCCCACAACTGTCCACCCCCAAATTTGGGGAGGGGTTCAGTTAACAGGGCAGGAGGGGCGCTGACCACACAGCCATGGCACCTTTTCCCTCTCACCTTTCCAGCTTTTTCCCTCTGAGCCCAACCCAGGTAGAGAAAATCAGGCGTTTCCCCTCGGGTGAGGCTCACCCTGACCCTGCAGCACTTGCTGCCTCCAAAACAGATCTGCTGCCCCATTTCCAAAGGGCACAGGGGAACCTGGGAGGAAGATTTCCCCCTATCAAGTCAGACAACTGCCATTATTTGGGGAGACTTCGCGGTTCATAGTGAAAGGAACTGCTCAGGACCTCTGCACTGAAATGCAAACAGCCCAATTCCAGAGGGGCAAACATCACCCTGGGCTGCAACCTCCAAATAATTCTGATCCTCTGGGATGTGTTTCCCGTCATCAGGGTGGCACTGCCGTGAAGGAATTAGGGTGAGACACTGTGGAGACGGGCATCTGCATCCAGGGAGGAGGGAAAACTCGTTTCCATTGCAGCTACTGCTCCAGCCCCAGCCCCAGTGCTGCCATCTCCCACCTCATGCCAGGCTCTGCCTTCCCAGACTGCAAACAGAGGGAGCTTTACAAATTCCCAGCAAATCCACGGCTCAGGCAGCTAATCCCAGCCCCAGGAGAGACTGACAAGCAAGAGATGAGAAGCCCACAGACCATCCTGTGAATCTGAGGCGAGATGAGAAGCTAAATGCACCTCCACGTTCTTTCAGTTTCTCTCCCTGCTCTATATCAAAGACTTGTCTCTGCATCTCTCTTCTTCTGCCAAAACCTTTTCTTTTGGGCAGGAAAGGGTTAGGGAGCTCCAAAGTCACACCTGCTACTTGCAAACTGTGTTTCATCCCTGATTCAGATCACTGCAGCCCCTGCCACCACATTCCTGAGTGTGTGTTAGACCTGACACTAATGAGCACGGAGTCCAAATGCATTTGGACTTAAATTTTTTACAAGTCAGATCCCCACTCCTGGCTGGTTTGCAGTCTACAAAGCTCGGCAGTGCAAATCTCCCCTTGCCAGGCTCCTGCCTGCCTCTGGGGCCAGAATTCAGGAGTGAAAAAGGGATGAAAAAACCTGGTCTTGCTTGCAAAAAAACCACAGGCACCTACCAAACATCTTATAAAATTCCTGATTAGCAGGAGGGGGTGCTGTGAATATTTTAAATATCAGATTCCAGAGCTGAAAGGCTCTTGCTTTATCTGAGACTCTGAGAGGGGCCACTGGCTCTCTCAGGGCAGTGCTGGAAAAGCTCATTCTGTTTGCAAATCCAAACTCTACCCGACCTTCACCCTGCTGAGCCAGCCAGGGATCACAGAATTATGGAATATATTGAGTTAGAAGGACCCACAAGGATCACAGAACCACAGAGCAGGTTGGGTGGGAAGGGACCTTAAAGATCATTTTGTCCAACTCTCTCTTATGGGCAGGGAACACCTCCCACTATCCCAGGTTGCTCCAAGCCGTGTCCAGCCTGGCCTTGGACACTTCCAGGGATGGGGAATCCAGAATCTCTCTGTGCAGGGCTTCAGCACCCTCTGAGTAAAGAACTTCTTCCCAAAATCCAATCTAAACCTGCCCTCTGGCAGTGGGAAGGCAATCCCCCTTGTTCTGTCTCACCATGCTCTTGTAAATAGTATCTCCATCTTTCTTGTCATCTTAACCTCTGGTCCAGAGCAGAAACCTGCCTTTCCTGGTTGGAAGCAGGAGCCAGCAGTGCCTCCATAGCAACCAGATGATGAGGAGACAGGGTTTGTTTTGAAATCCAGTCCCTAATGGTGACTTCAGCTCCTGGGATTCAGCCCAGGCCTCCTGCTCGCCACAAACTCAATTTTTCTCACGCTGACCACAGACCTGCTTCTGTCTGAGGATGTGGTGAGCACAAAACAAATTCCCCCCTCACTGCCCCTGTCTGGGAAAAGCACCATAAAATCCAACAAACTTAAACCAGACCTGTTATGGTTGTTAAGTCCCACAATTGATTTCTCCTCAGTGCAGTCCCATCTGGAAGGTTTCACCATAAGGAGCATAAACATATTTTTTTTTTCTCTTTTAACTATCCCCTGCTGAAGTGGGAATCTTTACTCAGAGCAGGAATGGATGGGCAAAACCCCCTCCAGACCTGGATTTTTGGCTCAACAGGTGTTGGATGTGGCAGGGAGGGAAGATGCAACAGGCACCTGAGTGGCTGATGTGTGTCAGCAGAGATCCACCTCCTACATTTCCATCCCAAAAAAACCCCAAAAGGGGCATATAAGGCTACAGCCTGAAGCTGGGGAAGTGATGTTAAATGAGTGAAAAACAGATTATTGCAGTGGTGGAGGTCACATTTCTATGCACACAGTTAAATTCACCCACATTCCCATGGGTTTTGCCACAGTCAGTGTCTAGGTAGCCTGGCTGTTTCTGGAATTTTGAGTGATGGAAGACATCCCTGCCTGATCCCATCCTTTGGCTCCAACTTGGAGCACCTCCCCAAACCTTTCTTTCCATCTCTGCCTAGGATATGGATCTGGCAGAGCAAAGCCTGGGGACAGCAGGTGACATTGGAGCACCTTGGGCTCTCCTTCGCCTGCGTTTCTCAAGGACAAACCAAAATATTGTGGTCTTTGTGTGGAAAATATGGTTTTTCATCCCAAGAAACCCACAGAAAGAGGCTGAAAAGCATGGTCTGAATGGTCCTTCTGCCCTGGTTACCTTGTGCAGGTGTCAGGGGTGACAAGGAAGGGGATTATGAAGAGCTGTGAGCCACCAGTGAGGCTCCTGCACCCTCACACAGCTGGGCACAGCTCTGGTAACTTTTCCTACCTCCTTGCTGACCATTTCCCATCCCACTCTGGCATCCACTGGATCAGAAATCCTCTGGGACAGACCTCCACAGCTCAAATCAAAACCAGACAAGGACTGAATCACAAGTTACACCTGGGCTGCCCAGGGGGTTTAGGCATCCAGTTTGTGCTGTTCCCAGTGAATTTTGGAGCCCAGGGGGTTTAGGCATCCAGTTTCCACTGGTCTCAATGAATTTTGGAGCCCAAGGGGTTTGAGCATCCAATTTGTGCTGATCCCAGTGAATTTTGGAGCCCAGGGGTTTAGGCATCCAGTTTGTGCTGGTCTCAATGAATTTTGGAGCCCAAAGGATTTAGGATTCCAGTTCATGCTGGTCCCAGTGAATTGTGGAGCCCAAGGGGTTTAGGCATTCTGTTTGTGCTGTTCCCAGTGAATTTTGGTGACCTATGGGTCTAGGCTTTCAGTTTGTGCTGGTGCCAGTGAATTTTGGAGCCCAGGGGGTTTGAGCATCCAGTTTGTGCTGGTCCCAGTGAATTTTGGAGCCCAAGGGATTTAGGATTCCAGTTTGCACTGGTCCCAGTGAATTTTGGAGCCCGGGGGATTTAGGCATCCAGTTTGTGTTGATCCCAGTGAATTTTGGTGCCCTATGGGTCTAGGCTTCCAGTTTGTGCTGGTCCCAGTGAATTTTGGAGCCCAAGGGGTTTGGGCTTCCAGTTTGTGCTGGTCCTAATACATTTTGGAGCCCAAGGGATTTAGGCATCCAGTTTGCACTGGTCCCAGAGAATTGTGGACCCCAAGGGGTTTGGGCTTCCAGTTTGTGCTGGTGCCAGTGAATTCTGGAGCCTGCAAGCCATGAAATCATCAAATTGTTAAGGCTGGAAGAGATCTCCATGGTCACCAAGTCCAAACTTTGACCACCATGGTGGGCCCTGTCTTCCTGCAGGAATGATCCAGGTCTGAGGCTGAATTTTGCCACCACCCTCTTGTTCCTGCTTGATTCCTGCACAGGTTCTCCACCCCCACAGCCATCCTGGGGAGTCAGGCAGTGTGGGATGTGTGAGCAGGGATCAGGGCATCCCTGATTTTACCCACAGCAGCTTTCACCCTGTGCCTGAACAGCACAATTCACCCCATCCCACCAAGATGGCCACCTCCAAACTGGCGCGTCCAGCCCTGCAGCTGTGCCCAGCCCGGCGATTTCAGCTCTGCCTGGGCAGGAGGAGCCTGCAGGAAGCTGCCATGTCCTGCTTTCCAAAGTCCCTGCGTGGCCCAGTCCTCCCAGGAAGGCAAGGGTGACACCCCTGGTGGAGCACCCACCACCTTCCCTGCCTGTGTTGGTGACGCTCCTGGAGCAGCAGCCGGGATGCGGCCAATGGAGGGCACTCTTAGCCATGCACACAAACCCACAGGCACACAAACACTCCATGGAAAAGAAAAGAAAAAAAGAAGAGGGAAAAAAAAAAAAAAAAAAAGGGGAGAAAAAAAAAAATCAAGATGACTGCAGAAAGGGCATCCTTCCCCACTGCTGCCTGTAGGAGCATTCCCAACACCCTCTCCCTGGTCTGTTCCCACTGGTTCAGCACTCCCAGCTCCTCTTTCTCTGTCCACTGGCTCCAGATGTGCCACTGGCCAGGATTTTCTTCCCTCTTCTTTTCCTTCTCCTGACCTTGGTGCAGGGCTGGCATCCCAGCAGGGTGAAAGCCTCTCTCACCAAGATAATCCTCCCTTCCTGGGGCTTCCCATTTCCCTGAAAGAAAGTCCCCAGATATCACACTAAATATCCCTTTTGCCTGAGGCAGAAAAATGCCTGGCCCTGAAAAGTCCCTTGCCACTCTGAGAAAACACAGGAAAGGAATTTGTTCTGTCCTTATTCACAAGGAACTGTGAACAGAGAGAGAAAAAAAAAAAAAAGCTGCGACAGCTTGGAAATTTTGGGTTTTTTTTTTGTGAGGGAGTAAAGCAGAGTGGAAATGCCTGGAAAAACACAGTGGCATCTGTGAGCTGGCAGCACAGAGAGGAGTCAAGAAGGGCTCAGACCTGAGTGTTGTTTGGCTGCAGTGGCTCTGCTGGGCTGCAGGGACAGGAGTTAACCCTGGAAGGCACCCAGGGAGCTTGGGCAGGTCCTGGAGCAGCACCTCTTCCATAAAATCAGAGCTCGAAATCAGGGTTTTTCCTTAGGATTGTTTTTTATGGTCTATTTTCCATCCCTGGAAGTGTTCAAGGCCAGGTCTGAGGGCTTTGAGCAAGGGAAAGGTGTCCCTGCCCATGTCAGAGGGGATGGAATTCGATGATATTTAAGGTCTCTTCCAGCCCAAACAAATCCACAATTTTAAAACCACAGATTTCTGCATGGCCCCCTCACATCCTGGAATATCTGCTCCATCACTGCAGAGACTGATGTGCTTCCCCCTGCTTCTCCCTGAGTCTCCTGAGTGCACAGAAAGCCAAAATCTCACCTGCCTGTTGTGTTAATAA
Organism: Agelaius tricolor; assembly: GCF_023055355.1. Classification (NCBI taxonomy): domain Eukaryota; kingdom Metazoa; phylum Chordata; class Aves; order Passeriformes; family Icteridae; genus Agelaius; species Agelaius tricolor. The sequence continues at coordinate 93,847,899 of NW_027269262.1, read as the reverse complement.
ATTCCATATATACACACACCAGCATTCTTCATCCCAAATTTCTCCCAGCTCCAAGCAGGAAAAGGCACCTGCAGACCCCAGCAGATATGGAACAGCCTGAACAGCATGAACAGGGTGGGAAATGTTTGATCCTGATGGAAATTGGCTTGTGGGTCAAGATCCCGATCCTATTTCAACTTTCAAAGGAAGAGGGGATGTGGGGAAAGGGAGGGCTGGGAATGGGAAATATCTCAAAATGGATCATCCTAGGGCTTTCAACCACAATGAGGAAACTCCAAGCCCCTGAGCTTTGGTTGAACCATCCCATCTGTGATGTCCTTCAGCACTGGCCAGATGGGGAGACACAACCAGGGGGAGCCAGATTTGAATCCTGCTCCAGGATTTGTGCACTCTGTCAGTGAAGCATCTCTGCCAATCCTTCCCCACCTGCAAAGATGGAAGTGAGAAGCATCCCCTGCTTTCCTTTGGGGCTCCATGATCTGAAGAATTCCAGCAGAGTGCTGGAGATGATTCATTTCCAACCAACCAGGATTTCATCCCAAAAGGAGCTTAATTTAAAGACTAAGGTGTCTGTTCCTGATGATGTTGACTATAGATGGGCTAAAAGCTCTCGGGGTTTGCAAAGTCAGGTTCAGTTCCTTGATTTTTTTTCCAGTGGGTGGGATCAGGGGACAGCTGAGCACAAAGACTGGAGCTCAAAATCTGGGATCCAGTCAGAATTCTGTAGGGAAAATCCTGGCCAAGCAGGAGGGCCAGCTGTGCTGCAGATGTGGCTGCCTGAGGAAAGGGGGCTCAGGGCTCTGTTGGCTCCAGCACAGCCTCACCCAGGTGCTGTCTGTGCTCTTGCTGTCCTTTAACCATCACCTCATCCCAATCCACATCTATCTTTGTCCTCAGCTTTCCTCTGCATGGGTGCAAATCCCTTGGCATTGCCTCTTGGGAGCCCTGGCAGGACTTGGAGCTTCTCAAGGATTTCCTAGGGGTGGCTTTGATGTCCTGGCACAGCAAAGTCAAGGAGCACGAGGGGGTTCTTGGCAGAAGGTTGATGATGGAGGCCATCATGTGACCTCTCACCCTGCCTCAGTTTACCTCAGTTTAAGGAAAGCAGACTGAAATCCCAGTTGGGAGTGGGTTTACAGCAAGCCTGCTGTGAGTTCCCAGGCATTTCCTCACTCCCAGGGGAATACACAACTCCTCTGATCCTGGTTAAAATCAGCTTTTCCTCCATGCCAGCATCACCCATACTCCCTGCCTGGCCTAACTCCCACCCATCCCCATCATTGGTACCAAAAAATACCATGGATTCTGCACCAGCAAATCCTAGAAAAATCCCATTTTCCCCATTCCCTTATAACAGCCAACCCTTTGGGGTGTTTTTCCATCCATCACCACCCTGCTCCTGAGTGTGAGGATTACACAAGAGGGCCTCTGAGGGCAAGGTCACCCCAAGGAGTGAACAGAAACGCTTCCATCACTGCTCATTGGAGCTGGGAACCGGGATGGGATTGATTGGGAATTCAGCTGGAGGTTAAAAGCACTGGCATTAGCTGGGGAGCTAAGTGGGAAGCCCCCAGGGATAGGGGGTGTTTAGGGAGGGGCTGTGTGTGCAGGGGGCTCAGGTTTGCACGGGGACATTTGCACAGGGATGTTTGGCACAGCTAAAACTGGGCTTTGGGATCCCTGGGGTGCACATCCTGACACTGCTGACTTCTGCATCCCACATCAATCCCATCCTCAGGCTCCTTTTCTGGCCCCTGAGGAGAAAAGCCTTGACACAGCTCCTGTTCCTGTGGCTCAATTCCTATTCCCAAAGCAGAACAGCCTTCCACAGGGTCTAATGCTCTCTCCTGAGCTGTGCCCTGGCATGGTCTGGGGTGGGGATTATTGGCTGGGGCAAAAGCCTCACCAGGAAGTGTCCTGAGATGTGTAGGCAGTGATGTTTCAGTGGTTCAGGTCAAAATTTAGGAAGAAATTCTTCCCTGGGAGGGTGGGGAGGCCCTGGCAGAGGCTGCCCAGAGAAGCTGTGGCTGCCCCATCCCTGGAATTATCCAAGGCCAGGTTGGACAAGGCTTGGGGCAACCTGGGATAGTGGAAGGTGTCCCTGCCCATGGCAGGGAGTTGGAACTGGATGATCTTTATGGTCCCTTCCAACCCAAACTTGTCCTGCCCCATGGAGCCTCAGAGCTGCCCAAGGGAAACCAAAGGAGACCAAGACCCAAACAGCTGATTTTGCAACCAGTTTGGGGCTAGGATCTGCACAAACTCACGTTTTAATGCTTCTCCCAGCACCAGGAAAGGAGATTTCCCATTTGCTGCTCTCCAGCTCGAACCTGGCTGGGGATAATCAGCAGTAGGAATGACCAGAGGCCTCTGACCAGCCCCAGTGCATGGAAAATGTAATGTGGGCTCTTCTTCTGGCTCCTTCCTTGGCTTTGAATGACCGTGCCTCAGTTTCACCCCACCAGACCAAAAATGTTTCCACTCCCCCAGTGATGGGGATGAATTTCCTAGGAGGCAGCTGGGAAAAGATGGAAAGACTGCATCAGAGTCCAATTTTGCATCAACCCTGAAGGTGCACCATGCTGTTTTTGAATGCTGCTGCCTCAGCAAAGTTAAAACTGGATTGGGAACATTTCCCCTTCTGACAACAGGAATTCAGCTTGTAATTTTAGGCATTCAGTTTTCCAATGCCCAGCGAGGACGTCATTAAACTGCACACAGAAGTACCGTGAGATCCTATTGCTCAGATTTGCAATTTTCCAGCAATGGCAAGATGGAGATTCAGGCTGTGCCTGCAAAAGACACTTAGAATACAGGTCCTTTTAGTAAAACCAGAGCTGTGGCCAACCCTGGCCTTACTTTCACTGTCCATAGAGCGAGGACCACAGAAGAACTTGAATTCCAGGACTGCTTTAGTGATGGGAGAGATTCCATCTGCTTCCACAGGGTCTGAAATGAGGGGCTTTGGAATCTCTGATACCAAATGGGAATTTCTCAGAGTCATGGAGGTGGCAGAAACACCTGATCTTGAGCAGGGTGTGGAACCCTTCCACCAAGCTGAGCACAGCCCCTGAAGGTGGAGAGAAACAGAGACAAAGCAAATCCCTTTTGAAGCCCCGATTTTCCATGGTTTTGGACCCAGCCATGACCTTGAAGCAGCAGAAGTCTGCACCCTGCACTTACAAAGCAGAAGAACAATAAATATGTGTGTTCCTGCAGCACCTTCTCCCCGAGGTCCACATGGGGAGCAGCAGTGAATCAAGGCTGGTGAGGCAAGAGCCATCCTCACTGACCCCAAAGCCTGAGCACAAACTAGAGGAAGTAGTTTTTCACACAGCTCATAATTCATTCAGGGACCTCATTGCCACAGGATGATGTGGAGGCCAAAGGCATAAAAGGGTGGCAAAATGGATTAGGGAATGTGTGGAGGAGAGGTGAATCCATTGCTCTTGAGCAGGATGGTCTGGGAGCAACTGCCAGTCTCAGGGTGGCTCTTTCTGTGCTTTTCCTTCAGCCTTGCATGGGTTATCCAGATGGATTTGGTAGGATTAGGATAGATTGCCCCAAGCCAGGGCAATCCTCAATTTCAGACTGGGGGATGATGGATGAAGAGTAGCCCTGAGGAGGAGGAGGGTTTGAGGGTACTGGATGAGAGGCTGGACACAAGCTGGCGGTGTGAGACTGCAGCCAAGAAACAGCCAGATCCTGGGATCCTTCAAAAGAAGAGTGGCCAACAGGGTGAGGAAGGTGTTGCTGCCCCTCTGCTGAGACCTCAGTGCTGGATCACTCAGCACAAGGCACGCGTGGAGATGGTGGGTGCAGAGGAGGGCATCCAAAAAATGATCCAGGGGCTGGAGCCCCTCTGCTGTGCAGACAGGCTGGGAGAGCTGGGCTTGTTCAGCCTGCAGGAGAGAAGGCTCCAGGCAGACCCCATTGCAGACTTTCAAATTATTCAGAAAGCTTGTAAGGAAGAGGCTGAGATGCTTCCTACCAAGGCCTGTGGCAACAGGACAAGAGACAGTGGCTTTAAACTAGGTGCAGGTTGGATATGAGGAAGGAATTTTTTATAATGAGGGTGGTGAGGCCCTGGGAGAGGTTGCTCAGAGAAGCTGTGGCTGCCTCAAACCTGGAAATGTTTCAGGCCAGGTTGGCTGGGACTTTGAACAGCCTGGTCTTGTGGAAGGTGTCCCTGCCCATGGCAGAGGTTTTGCAGCCAGATCCCTCCAGGGTGCCTTTCAAACCAAGCCCCACTATGCTGCTGCCCATGGAAACAGGGGAGTGGAGTAGATGATCTTTAAAAATCCCTTTCAAAACCAGCCCACCCTATGATTCCATGATTCCATGTCTCTTACTCCTTCCTTTAATATCCATTATTTCATCTACTGTAAAAAAGTGCAGGGGTATTATATTAAGCCACAAAAATTATGTTCACACTGCCAAACCATCTACAGAGCCTGAAACTAAAAAGAGTGCCACAAATCACATCCACGTTGTTAAAAACCCCACCCAAAGTGGGTTGGCCTGATCCATCCTCCCACTGCACTCTGTGGGAAAGCAGCCCTTGGGATGGATGGTGATCTGCCCTGACCGAAATTCCTCTGGAGAGTCATGCTCATCCCCACGCAGGGCTGTGCCTGCTGTAACCCTGCTGGACAGCAAAGCATCCTGCCTGCTGTGCTCCCTGGAGCCTCCCCTTTTCCTCACAGGCTCCTGGTGGGGCAGAACCTGCCTTCCAGGCTCCCCTGTAAGAAACCCTGGGATGCTGGGATGCAGGGAGGCTGGCAGAGGGATGCAATCACAGCACAGGCGTTAACAAGCTGGATTATTCCTCGCATCTCATCCATCAGTCTCATGACAAGCAGTTCAGGATTTGCATAAAGGAGACAGATGTACTCTGTTCCCCTTTCCAGTCCTCTCTCCAGGAACCCTTGAGCAATGTGACGTGGGAGAGGAGATCGCTGGTGAGGGACAGGCAGGGGGGGCTATTGGGAGGCAAAGTTCTTCCTCTGTTCTCACTTTCCTTGGCTTTGTTCAATCATAGGAGATGATGGAGGACATTACAGAGTGATTTGTGCAGCGCTGAGGATGTGCTGGTTCGGGGCTGGGGTTAGTGAGCTGTCTGTGTGCAGCCTTGATGAAGATGAAGGGCTGAAGGAGAACGGTTTATATTTATTCTGAGGAGGGCTTGGCTGATGCTTCATCACAGGGATGACAGCAGAATCTGGGATTTTTACACGCTCCTTTATTTGTATGAGTATTTACTTCTGGCTCGGAGGAGAGGAAATCAGGACTGAAGAGCTGGAGGGCAGCTGGAGGTCTGCAGGCAAGAGGGCTTAAATTTAGGTTACTACACAAAACCCAAGACCTTGGAGGGGAATTCAGCTACAAAGCCATGTGCTGGCAATTCTTCTTGCCCCATTTCCTCCAGAGAAAGGTTTTGAGGCTCTTCCTCCTGTTTCCAAGCCAGCAGTGTTTAGAAAACCTCAGCCCCAGGTGTTCTCAAGCAGCCCTGCTGTGACAAACCCACCTGTGCAGCACAGGAACCTGCTTTAGTGAGCCAGGAAACACAGGAATGATGAGGAAGGTGCCAGGAGGTGAGGATTGGTGCCTTTTTTGTCCAGAGGATGGACTGGGCAGGGATATTATGGAAGTCTCCAGTCTCCCAGGACAACCCCTGGAGGGGCAGGGGCATCTCCACATGTAGTTCCAGGCCGGAATCCAGCACAGCATGGTTGGGAATGTAAGCCCCCACCTCGTGCCAGACACAATGAGCAGATGGCCCTCCTTTAGTTCCTGAAGAACAGGAATCCACATGCCAAATCAATGCTAATTTGCCCTTTTGCTGTCTGTCTCCACAGGCTACAGCCTCTGCTGCTGAAGGATAAGGAGCAGGGGCTGTGTTTTGGCTCTGGGACCAGGCATGGCACAGCTTGTGGGCACACCCCAGCCCTCCTTCCCTCTGAGAGGGGCTGGCCCCATCCCACAGAGCTGCAGGAGAGAGTCCCTTGGCTCAGCCACCTGCCACCATGTGTCCTGGCACTGCCTTGGGCCAAAGCTTCACCAGGGAGCGTGGAAATAATTAATTGGTCTGGATGATCACGGGACCACTCTCGTGCCTGCCTGTAATCCCTCAGTTATTTATGAGGAGAGGTGGAGCCTCAGAGGGGTTGCATGGACATGGACAGCACAAGGGGGTGTTCCCTCAGGTGTCCCTGCAGGAAATTAGGGGTGGGGGAGATCAGAGAATCATAAAATCATGGAATGGTTTGGGTTGGAAGGGGCCTCAAAGGCAATCCAGCTCCCACCCCCTGCCATGGGTCCAGCCTTCCACTAGACCAGGTTAATCAGATCCCTGTTCAGCTGGGCTGGAATTCCTACAGGAATGGGGAGTCCACAGCCCCTCTGGGCAGCCCCAGCTCTCTGATCTCCCTCTGGGGAGAAAATCCAGGTATCACCTCTGTGGGATCAGGTAGAGCCTGATCTACCTGATTTTGCATTGGAGCCACATCAGTGGGGGGCTTTTCCCTGTCTTACCATTCCCTGCACATAAATCATCAACTTTTTTAGTAAACTGTGACCCCTGCCAGTACCAGCAGCAGATCAGAGCACTCCCCTCAACCCTCATCAATCCTGACCCAAAGAGCAAGGCGAGGAAAAGCATTAATCCAATTTTTTTTCGTCAAAGCTGCCCTTTGGTAACTCACAAAAAGCCGAAAAACGTGGGTAGAGCCGGTAGATCCTGGTTCCAGGAGCAGGAGCATAAAGTTTGCTGCCAGTGCTTTTCATGAGAACTGGATCAGTGCTTTTTCCCTCTCCCTCCTTCCCTCCTTCTCCTTTGCCTTTGCAAAGTGCGACAGCGTGGGGATGAATCGCCTGATTGTGCGCTCCTCTTTCCCCCACCACGCCGCTCCAACAGCAGGGCTGGGGGATGGAAAAGGAGCCCAGCTGCCTCTTGTGGGCTGTTCTCTCTCCACCCACCAAGCACTTTAAATCAGACACAAATTAACACCAACTCCTGGCATCCTTTATTAGCCAGGATTGGCTCAGCCTCAGTTTGATTTGCTTCTATCTTCTATTTTAATATTTCGTATCTTTCCACCCCAGCCCCACCTTCCTGGAGAGCTCACCTAACAATACCAGCAATGCACTGGAGAGCAGGGATGGCCCTTCTGCTCTTACAGGTGGTGTTGATTTCTGGTTTCTCGAGCTTTAAACCACGCACTGTGCCCCAGTAGGGGACAGCAATCCCTCAAATGTTTCGTGTTTCTGGGATTTTTTTTCCACCCAAACTGCTCTCAAAGCATCGTTGAGAGAGAAACCCCATGCGCAGAGTCACGAACATGAAGAACGTCACCTTTAGGGTACAGAGTGTTTGTCATTTGTCATCTGAGAGGGAAATTATGTAAGATCTCCTCTCCAGCACAGGGAATTTAGGCAGCTGAAATTTGACTGCCTAATGTGGGACATGGTGCAGGTAAAAACCTGAGTCCTGCAAGGGATCATTGTCTCCAAAGACTCCACAGTGGCTTAAACATAAGGAGATGTCACCACCCTCTGGGAAAGATGGCACCAATGTGGTCACTGATCCTCATCAGGATGGGGATCCAGGACCAGAGTCTAGAGAAGAGCCATCACTGGTGGAGATGCACAAAGAACTTCATGAAGGGCCACAAAGATGGTCAGAGGGCTGCAGCATCTCTCCTTGAAGACAGGCTGAGAGAGCTGGGGTTGTTCAGACCAGTCAGAGAAGACTCTGGAGACACCTCAACACAGCCTCCCAGTGCCTTAAGGGAGCTTATAAAAAGGAGGGAGAGGGACTCTTTACATGAGCAGATAGGGACAGGACAAGGGACTGTGGTTTTAAACTGAAAAAGGACAGATTTAGATTAGAGATTAGGAAGAAATTCTTCCCTGTGAGGGTGGTGAGGCCCTGGCACAGGTTGCCCAGAGAAGCTGTGGCTGCCCCATCCCTGAAAGTGTCCAGAGCCAGGTTGGACAGGGCTTGGAGCAACCTGGGATAATGGAAGTTGTCCCTGCCCATGGCAGGGGGTCAGGACTGGATGATGTTAAAATTCCCTTCCAACCCAAACCATTCCATGATTCTCTTTCACAGGGCCCTGTCCCTCTTATCCTCCTGTGTTTTTTAGTCCTCATCATCAATGTGCTTGATGGAGACAAGATGAGAAGAACAAATAATGGGTTTCCTGCTGGAAGCACCATGGAATTGTCTGTCTCCTCCTGGCTGGCTGCTTGGCCACGTTTGCCAAGCCACGCACCATTCGGCAACTGTCAAACCTTTTGTGGATTTCCATCTCTGCAATATTCGTTTCTTAGCAACTCTGTTTGCTTTTAGCAAAAACAAAATGTCTCTGCCTGTGGCGTGCTATTTCAGGCAGAAATGGTGCTGTTTCAGGTCCACGCCAGTCAGAAGGACCCTGGTGAAAATGGTCCTGTCTGCCCACTCACTCTTAAGAGGACTGAGTGAAATTCTTATTTGTTTCCTGCGTTCCTGCCTGGGGAAAGTGCAGCAATCCTGGGCACAGGCTGTGGCAAACAGCTCCTACTGCTACACTGCTGTTCCACAGCCCCTGCCGTTCCTGGAGCCTGGAGTAGATTGTATAAGCCAGGTAATGAAGGTACAAGTCAGCAGCAGATTTTACAGCAGAGCAAAGTTCCAGAGAGAAAACACAGTTTGTGACCCCTGTGTAGTTTATTGGGATTGTCCTTGGGCTTGAAAACTTTGATTGGATCCAGCTCCACCAGAAGCTCATCCTGCTTGAGAGAAAGACCAATGAACTTGGAGGGCTGACCTTGTAAAGAAAGCTCAGCAACAATTTTCTCCCATGGACCAAGAGTGAGCAGCACAATGTGAGGGACACTGTGTCATTGCAGGATCCATGTTTTTAATTTCTTTATTTTCATGTCATCACAGAATGGTTTGGGTTGGAAGGGACCTTCAAGATAATCTCATTCCACTCTTTTCCATGGGCAGGGGCACTTTCCATCTAGACCAGATTGCTCAGAGTCCTGTCCAGCCTGGCCTTGAACATTTCCAGGGATGGGGAAGTAAATTCTATTGTTCCATTCGCACCAAAATGTTACAAATTCAGTCTCTCTCCAAATTCCCACCAAAATGTTACAAATTCAGTCTCTCTCTAGTGAAAACTGGAATGAGTGGCCGTGAGAGGCCAGCTCCTCTGCAATGTAAGTTTTATCCTCCTTCATGAGTTCCCAGTAAGGGTAAAGACACACAAACTGGCATTAAACAGCATCAGCACCTCTTGAGATTATGATTTAGGAGATCTGATCGATTGGAAACTAATTCCAATTAAAAACCAACCAGGCAGAAATGCTGCCTCACTTCACAGGCTCGGGAAGGAGCTGAATTAAATAAGATCCCAGAAAAACAAATGGGACTTGAAGGCATTTAGCATCAGTGTGGGGAGACGGATGAATGGAAATGGGACTTTTAGAAGGTGAAGATCAGCTGTGCTTTAAATATAACTGCAGACATCAACTCTCCCACCCATCACAATCCCTCTATTTTATATTCTCAGTCTGAGCCAAGTTGAGTTGAGTTGAGCACATCACCCTGAACATACCCCACACCTATGAATTCCTCGGAATATTTAGGACAGGATAGAGATCTCACCCACTCAGTCTGCTCCTAAAGGAGCATAAGGCTCCTTTACTTCTCCATTGCTCTGTGCCCATGGGAACTGCTGACCCCCTGATGTCTGATTTGAGGCATTTTATATGCTTTGCAAGTGGCTCAAATGATGATGATTCTCAGTATGAATCCACAAATCCCCAAAAGCTGGTTAAAAACCAGGCTAGACAAAGAGGGAAAAGATAAGACTTGAATTTTAAAGATCTGTCACTGGCAAAACAATAGGTGCAGGATGAGAATAGAGGGAAGGAACCCAGCAACCCCAGAGTTCAAATCTTGAGGTCTCAGGATGCCTCTCAGAATCAGTGAAGTTGGACATGGAACTCAAGTGGTGTGGGAACTTGTAGAGTTTGTAGCCATTTTCTCTGGAAATAAGAACCATCCGTCTTTGATATAGATCCAAAGTTATTCACTGACTCCAAGAAGCCTCAATGACGTCAACGGGGCCAGGAATCCACCTCTTTATTCCTGAGCTGAATGCCTACATATTGTTTTCATGCAGCTGTAAAGACCTCTTTTATGCATCTTCTTGATTTTTCTCTGGCTCATTCATCCTGATTCATCCTCCTCTGCTCAGAGCTCCTTGAATATCCTGCAAGAAGCCCACACACTCAGACACATTCTTGCCCGAGCCTACATCACAGTGTATTTGTCCAAATAATTTTTACTGAAATAAAGTTCCTGCCTTGCAAGATTGCCAAGAGCAATTGTTTTGGTGAATCATAAATACTGCAGAAAGTAAATGTTGGTTCAGGTTGTTTGTTTCCACCCTTGGCAGACCAAGCTCTAAGGGTACCCACATTCCTCAGGAAATTGAGATTTTAGTTCAGCAAATAAACAATGATGACAATGGATATTCATCAGGAGAGTCCTACATTTGACTCTGGGAGGTGAATCTGCAGAAAATCATGAACTTCTCCCTGCCAAGGATCACCAAACAGAAGTGTGGAAGCAAATATGTGTGTACATCCTCACCTCTCTGCTCAGCATCCTCACCTTGCCTGCAAACCACCCTCTCCAGGCTAAGGAATGACCCAGCAAGATTCCAGGGCCAGAAAGAGAAGAACAAGTAGATTGTGCCACTGTAACTTGTGGGTTGAACCACAATGGAGAGAGGTACTGTGCATTTTTTCTGAAGCTTTTTTGAGGAAAAGGACACAAGTTGCTCAAGACCTGAGAAAATGGGGATTTTTTTTTCACTCCCACTTTAACCACGGGGTTTTGATGTTTAAGATGTAGGCAGGACCACCTGGAGGATGATAGAGTCATGGATGGTTTGAATTGGAAAGGACCTTAAAGATCATCTCACTCCAACCCCCCGTCCATGGACAGGAACATCTTCCATTACTCAGAATGAGTGATTTAATCCATCCTTGGATGCCTGAAAGACACAGATGTAAATCTGAGCTGTCCCCTCAAGATTCCTTGGTCATTCTATGGGAAGAAATGGGAATCTGCAGCAGGGAGTGATTTTGGACAAAGCTCCTGTAGTTCAAAGTGTCTTGGGCAGTTCCCCACTGACAGAGGAGCTTCCAGGGGCAAATGTTGGGATCACTGCTGTCCCCAGGTCTTTGGGAAGGTCGTACGTTCCCATGATCAAATTTAGCCATGGACAAATTCCTCAGCAGCACTGCTCAGTGAAGAGAATTCATGGAAACAGAAACTGGACCTCAAAATAGGGATCCAGATGCCACTTCAGGACTAATGCCAAAAATGTTGTTAAGCCAGGGTCCTTTTCTAGAGCTCACTCTGGATCTGTTTCCTGGTATCAATGGAAGATCCTTCTTCAGCAGATATACAAGGCCCTCTAAATTTTACTTTAACACTAATAATACATAAAGGTAACACTGTCATATTTCATAATATGGTGACTGTAATTCCACTCCTGTTAAAGAGCAATTGCAGTGTAATTATGATAAGTATGTTCTCTGACACGCTTTAATACCACAAATACAAATGTAATGTAATTATACTCCATTACGATACATATTAATATTGCAATTGAATTTTGCAACAATGCAATAATATAATTGGTAATTATGGGATGTACTGCATGTATCAGTGCTTCACATATGTGCACACACATGCACACACCCCCCTGGTGTCTTGGGGAAGAAGTGACTGAGTGGTTCATGGTGTGGCTGAGAATAAATACTGTAAATGTCACTGCAGTGCTGTACATTCAATTCAGGTAGCGCAAGGACACCAAAGAGCCAACACAAACCACTCACTCATGCACTTAATGTTCTTATTATATCAACAGAAATAACTATTGATTGAGGAAAAAACCAAACCACAGTATAATTACGTTTTAATTGCAATATAATTCTGCTGTAATTACACTTTTTCTGTTATTTGGCTTGGCCAATAACAATCAGGTTAGTGAGACATTGTTCTCATAATTTTAAAAGATTGTATTATTGTGCGATATTGTACAGCATCCCAAGAGAAGAGGTTTCATCACTGATCAATTATTTCAACATAAGCCTGGATTAGTGTTGGAAAATTAACAATAAAGAGCAACGCTGCTGAGTAGCCTTCCTGAACCCTTCATGGCTCTGGTATTGCCAAATCACCGGCACTCAAAAAATCTGAAAAAAAATTACATGGAAAGATGAGATGCCAGAAGTTGGTCCTTACCCTCAGTTTAGAACTCTCTGTCAGCTTTTCAGGAGTCTGTTTGAAAAAGCCAAAGTGTTAGGAGTGGAAAAGGAAGATTATTCTATCCAATTCTGCATTCTCTCCCCAAAATATCACTCAATTCAAGAGTACCCAGGAAATATGAGAAAGAAGGTTATGGATGCTGATTCCACTTTTCTCAAGATGCAATGCCATGAACAACCCCTGGCTCCTTCCAAAGTAATTGATGATGGAAGATGTTGTTCCAGAGAAACTCTAAAGAGAATTTTGTTACTTGTCTCAGAAACCAAAAAGGTCTGGGAGACCTCACAAGTAACAAGAGACAATTATCTCATCATCAGCCTCAGAACATTTTTGTGCTCAAAGCATTGGCAAGAACAATTAGTGTCCTCCTCGCCTGCATTCCCCCTCTTATTTTCTATTCATTAAAAAAATAATAAAAAATCAAACTGAATGAAAAAGTTGGAGAAGGAATGAAACCCTGTGTGCCTCCTGGATACTCTGGATGATACAGTAGCCATGGCAACAAGCAGCACAACAGAACTCCTTTACCTTTGATTTTTCCTTTTTTGTCCAAATGTTTACAAGAAAAAAATTGAATTTTTTGTTCCCAGTTCGCCTCCCGTGCAGGCCAAGCAAAACACTTTGCACAGTTTCTCATGAGGTTCTCCCTCTTTTTCATCACTTACATGTCGACTAGACCAAGCCCCATCTGAAATCAGTTTGTCTATGAAGTTTTCATCCCTTGTTATTAAACACTCTCCCAAAAAAAACCCCAAAAACAACAGGAGAGGAAGGTGGGAGGTGAGCTGGAGACATCCTGAACAGCACAACAGTTTAACACTGACTCATTCCCACAGTAAACTCCAGAGACAAAAGGTTCTGGAGGGTCCCAGGAGGGATTAAACAGATTCACAGAGGCACAATTGTTCCATGGTTATAGAACAGGTTTTTTCAGACACAGCTCCAAATCTGAGAAAAATAATCATCCTTCAGTCAGTAACTGCTGGATGTAAGCAGTGAGCATCACAGATGGGATTGCTTTATACTCACTCCTTTCTGCTTTTCTGCTCAATGGCATCTGCCCAGGAAAGAGGTGGAGTTTTAAACCCTTCCCATCCCTGGAAGGGTTTAAAAAATGTGTAAATGTTGTGCTTAGGGATGGTTTAGTGATGACCTGGCAGTGCTGGGTTAATGGTCAGAATCTATGGTCTTAGGAGGCCTTTTCCAACCTGAATAATTCCATAATTCTCCACTATTTTTACAAGCTCCATTGGTCTCACCCAGTGTGGCTGTTACAGATTTTGTGTTCAAAGTCACACCCAGCCTTCAAACTTCCCACCTGTCCTGGAGAACAGAGGTGTTGGAAGTGAGGGATGATCCCAAGGGAGCACCTGAGCCAGTGAACCTTGGATCAGCATTTGACAAAGGCTCTGGCGTGGTCCCCAAGCTCAGGAAGGATCTCAGGTGAGATTCCCTGTCTGACAAATGCCAAAGGGTGCAGGAACCCACAGATCATGTGCAGATCATGGACTGCTCATCCAGGCTGCGTCTCCAGGGCTGGGAATGGTTTGTGAAATTTCATGGCATTCCAGGGAAAGCTGAAGCAAGCACAGTGGCACAGGAGATGAGTTCAGAGCCGTGGCCCAGTGCCTGCCACTGCAGAGGTATTCAAGCCTGGAGTCTTGTGTGGGTTTCTTTTTTTAAAATGAGCTGATTGCAGGCCAAGGCTCCGAGCAGAAGTTCAGGGTGGTTGAGGCCATACCCCACAGACACCAGATTCACCCAGATCCTCTGAGAAAACAGGGCTCTTCTTGGCTACTAGGAAAAGAACTGGAGGTTTTTTGTTTGTGGTTGTTTTGTGGTGGATTTTTTTGCCATCAACCCCCACAGGAGACATTGACTGGAGCCTGGCTTTGACTTTTGCTCTTTCTCACCTTGCCCAGCAATAACACCACTGACACACAGAGCAAAGGAACCTTTACCCCTCCTTGCAGCTCCAGCCCTTCCTTCTCTCCTGGAGCAGGCAGGCAGCCTGCAGCAGCCCCGAGAGGGGCCAAGTGTTCTCATGCTGCTCCCCAGAGCCAGGAGGCTGTGGCAGAGTCAGGCTCTGTGCTAGGGCTTGGGCTTGCAACCAACGCTGACACTGCATTGCAGCACTAGGAAAAGTGGGGAGGGAGGAAAAACTGATGCACACCCTGCAGGGAAAACAGCAGAGGTGGGATCATCCTCCCCACCTCTGGTGGGAATCCTTTGTCCGGCGGGGCTGTGCTCCCATGGCACTTCATCACAGAAATGCACAGAGGGAAACCTAGCGCTGACAGGTGAAAAAAATAAAAAGAAATTAAAATAAAACCCAAACTCCCAAATGTGTAAAGCATAAGCCTAGCTGAGCTGGCACTTCTGCTTCCTTCCACAGCCTAACTCATTACTTTATTGAGTGCTCTGGGATACTTGGGAGTGTGAGCCTGTGCTCTTAAAAAATACACCACTGTCCTACAGTCAATTCCATTCGTGTTCAATAGAAAGCAGATCAGGCTGTAACAGAGCAAACCCTGCCAGAACCAATAACTGTACAAGCCATGGTGTTATGCTAAGATGCTGCTTCAATAAATTATCAGCTAGGAAAAGTCTGGATCCTTTAACACTCCAGAGATTTGTGACTGCGCAAACCTGTGTATGGATACAGATAAATGCAGTTTAGCAGATTCACTGGATGCCATTGGCTGAGGATTCTCTGAGTAGCAAGGAATGACACATTTAAAACCCTAGGTTAAAAGTGGGACTGGCTGGCCCATCTCCAGAGATGAAAAAAGTCCATATTTTAGGTACACAGTAGCTAAAGAAGGGGGAGTCCTGCATGTCAACCCCCAAACCTCTGTGTTAATGTAGGGAAAGATCTGTAAAGGAGGATCCCAGGGGGTCCCTGGGACTCATTTATGCTGTCAGGTCATGGTAAATACTGAAAACAATCTCCAGAAGAGGAAATCAAAGACTGGCTGGTGGGAAAGAGGAGATTTGGGAGGACCACCAACAAAATCTGGGGAAAAAACTGGGGAAAATTTTCCTCTGTGGGAGGGAAAAGCCATTCAGTTGAATCCACTTGAAGAAGAACTGGAGGAATGGATGTAGAATATGTCCACTGAGAAATAACACAGTGAATTCTGTCCCCTCAGCACATGGTTAATGATGAGGATTCAGTGCCATTCCTGGAGGACTTGAGGAGTCCCTTGACATGGAGGGAGCTTTTCCCAAGAGTCTGGGTGGTTTGTTTCAGAAATCATAGCAAGGCTGCTCCTGAAAGAAGCCACTTCATCTCCTCCTGAGGGCCACATCCTTCCAAGTGTCCTGAGTTGTGTCTTCTCATGAGCAAAGTTTCTGCTACTGAGACATCCCTGAGCCTCTGGCAACATTAAAAGTGGTCAGGTGGAATCTATGAAGCAATTTCCTACTAATCTACAGGGATCCAGCTTTCTCCTCAAAACTGGGGCAAAAAATCGATTAAGAACTTACTGTCAGACCTCAAGAGTACTGAAACTGTCTGGAGCATCCACTGTGTTCACCCACCATTCACCCAGTTCTACCCCTTTTGAAACATCCAGCATATCTCTAGTGACCCAAAGGCCCACGCATTTTACTGTTACATAACAAAAATACTCAAACAAGGCAGGGAATGAGGAAAGGGGAGAGCAGCTATGAACAATGGACTGAATTTTAAGTCAAAGAAAAAACCAAAAAGTCCCCTGCCCAAACATCAGCCCTACTTTTGTCCCTCCCTCAGTGGGTGCCCAGCTGAACCACAGCCCTCGCCTCATTGCCTGGCTGATGAACTCTGAAAGACTGCAGCCCCAAGCAGTTCTCTTCCAGGGAGTTTCCTTGCATTTCTCTTTGGAGTCTGTAATCAGATATGAAGCTTTTTTTGGAGGCATTAGCACAGATGACACTCTGCAGAGAGGAATTGTGTTGCAGTGTCTGTAAGTCCTCCTTCCCTCCCCAGCTGATGTTGCTATTATTGTTCTGCAGTTCATAACAACATGACTCTGAAGCATTTCCAATTCGTCCTGTAGACACAAACCCCCAAAAAATGATCTCTTCTTCCTTCCCATGTTGTTGGGAAGGATGAAAGTTTGACAAGAATGTCTCACAGATAGGTATGCTTAGCAGAAAGATTTTTGAATGTAGGATCTGAAGAAGGAATAGAGATGGAAGCAAGTTTTGATATAGAAGAAAAGAATTGCTGAGCCAGTGTTACTGGATAACCAAGGAGGCGAAGGATATGTTAGCTAGAAGGGGTTTTTATGAATTAAAACAAAGGATAAACCCACGTCAAACAAGATGTTTTTACCAAGCAGAAAAATAGCACAGGCAAACAAGCCAGCAAATGTTGCAGGTAGAAAAAAGGTCTCAGAATTTTCCACTGCAAGAAAACTGAAAAACAACTTCTAGCTTAAACTGTAATGTACTAACTTTTAGTGATTGGAGAATAGTAACATGAATATGGTAATTAGAGTAGTTATGATAGGCTATAGATAAAAGTTAAGGTATAGATTGGTTCTACTGTATTAAGATGCTCAGCAAAGAAAAGTCTATAATGCATTGTAACCAAAACTAAGGGTGTCCAGGCCTGCCTGCAGCTGGAGCTGACAGGTGTAGGCACAGCTCCGTCACCCATGACCCTGGACTGCTGTAACATCTTGGATGGAATAAACTGCATATTGAAGAGCTGCCTGGAGTCCTGCATCTCTCATTTCGGCTCTTACACCATGTCTCCCTTGCCAGATTGAATTCCTGGGGTGGCAGCAGAAAGGGGACCAGGTAGTGGGGCCCAGTGTGGCAGAGAGAGATCTACTCCATCTCCAGGCCAAGCCCATCTGGAGAGGGACTTTTGATAATTGAATTCCCAAATTTTGAGCTGGGAACAGAATTTTCCATTGGTAGCATTTGTAAAATGAAACAGTGCTGATACTTTTAATAGTGGAGCTTGCACGAATTTTATTTAATTTTGCTTGTTGACTAGTTTCTTCCCAAGAACCCAGATTTACCAAAAATAAAGGCAGTTGCTTTTGCAGTGCTGGAAAGATTCAGGTTTTCCTTCCAGGAGAACCTATTTACAGCAAGATCTGCTTTCTTGGGAAAGCTGAGATGGAACAGCTCAACTTCCCCGTGTCCTGGAGAAATGCCATGATGGGAAGTTGGCTTTGGGCAACTTGGAATGAAGAATGGTGAATTTCATTTCTGGAGGACTGGCTTGATTCCTGTTTGGACCACTGAGGAAAAAAATGTAAGTTTCTGTTTGGATCAATCATGGAAAAAAAAGTCTCCTTTTAATGGCTCCCTGTTGAATTTTGTGGTCCTTCCTGAATTTTTAACCAGGTTGGTGCTTGCACCTATGAAAATGCAAAGCAAACAGGTACTAACAACCCTACTGATGATATTTTTCAGTGAAACTGAGAGATTTCTCCTCTGCCACCTGAGATCTGGTCTGAGAGACACTGCTAGGGAAGGATGGATGGAGTCCAGTTTCTTTTTGCTTTCACTGTTTATTTTAATCTCTGCAGTCCCACACCTTTTACAGGCATGAAAATAAGCTTCCAAGCAAAGACCTTCTGCTGGTATAAACCAGAAAAACTCAGTCCTATCAACCAAGAAATGTCATTTCAAAGTGACTCATTATTTTTTTAACAAGGGACCAGAGAAAGTTTCCTTTCTTACAGTCAAATGATGCCTCTCCTTAGCAATTCAAGGGAGTGAGGCTGGGGAAGTGTCTGGAGCACAAATTTTATCAGGACTGTCTGAGGGAGCTGGGATTGTTTATTTTGGAGAAAAGGAAGGTCAGGCTTCTTGCTCTCCACCTGACAGGAGGGTGAAGCCAAGTGGGGGTCAGTCCCTTTTCCCAGGTAACAAGTGACAGAATGAGAAGAAATGGCTTCAAGTTGCTCCAGGCAAGGTTTAGATTGGCTATTAGGACAAATTTCTTCACAGAAAGGGTTGCCAAGCACTGTAAGAGGTTTCCAGGGCAAGTTGTTGAGTCACCATCCCTGGAGGGATTGAAAAGATGTGGGTTTAGGGACATTGTTTAGTGCTGGCCATGGCAGTGCTGGGTTAATGGTCAAACTCCATGATTCTAAAGGTGTTTTCCAACCTAAAATGCCTTTTGTTCCACTGAAGGAATTAAAAAACCACCATGCTCCAGCATCCTAGATAGCTTTTGATCCCTGAAAAAGAAACAGCCCCGCTTGACGTTCTCACACCAGCAATGAACCAGGCAAACAGTGCTCTGGAGGGCCCTGTCTCACACCCTCTGGGACTGAACAGCAGTGATTGCTCAGTGCAATAATCCTAAAAAAGGAGCTGGTCATTTTCCAGAAGCTAATGACAAGTTTGTTAGTTAATGGCCCAGATCAGAGCCAAGGGCGATTAATGATCTAACAAACCAGTCGATGAACTGGTAATGAAGACCAATTATGATCTGTGCCATCACCCCCCCCACCAAAGAATCCCCTTTTATTAGTCTTTTCTCCCCTCTGTAGAGGGTCTTGGACAAGCCAGGGGCTATTTTAGGAAATTGCTGGCTCCCTGGAAATCAATAACCAATCAACACCTGGAGCTCGTGCTGAAGAAATGCATATGCCAGAAAGCAAACCCTGCAAGAAACATTTTACCTAGAAAATTAATGAACCCAACATGTAATGTGATTTGCCTTAGACTCAGCTGTTCAACAGCTTTTTCAAGGGACTGTTTTTTCTTTGTTTAAATCCCTTGCTAAAAATTTACAATGTAGGGGAAAAGCAGATGGAAGGGGAAAACCATTTTCTAAGTTATGATACTGACTGAGTGACCAGAATGAGCTCGTTTGCTGTGATAGTCAGGGAAGCAGAGTAAAGGTTTGTTCAAAAGGGGCATCCATAATGTAGGGATGTTATTTTAGGAACTGGAGAGCTCACAACAAACTTCCCAGGTCCTTAAACAACCCTGGGTTGTTGGGAGAACATTGAATCATGGATAAGACATGGAGAGATCTACTCCATCTCCATGCCAGGCCCATCTGGAGAGGGACTTTTGACAAGGGCATGCAGCAATAGGACAAGGGGGACAAAAAAAATCTTGGAAAAGCTCTGCCATGTCCAATTTGTATATCCAGCACTGCAATAAAAGCTAATGGCTGAGTTCTTTTGTCCTGTAAATCCAGAAAACATCCTATTTCCTTTCTTTGCCACAATTCCTCCTGTACCCCTACAGCAGGCAAAGTGGATTCATGTCTCTACTGTATTTTTCTGTAGACAGAGAGAATATATAATTTATTTATTTATTCTTCAGCATTAGTTGTATCCTAATCTAAACTTTGAACTCACCAGGTCATTAAAAGCTGATTAAAAAGATACTCTATCAAAAAATCTTAATACTTTGTTTCCAGCAGTACCAATAAAAAACATTATTTGGGGTGAACACATCTCTGCCCTTTAGGATCTGGAACTGCTGATTCAGAGGCATTGGAGGAGATTCTTCCTTTCAGTATCCACCCAATTTCATCACGAGATAGCTTCTTTTGAGGACATCATATGGCAGCAGTGGGCAGTGACAGACTCTGCTCAAAAGGGAGTCAAAATTATCACTCAGGAGATTTGGGAATTCTTGGAGCCAAGGGCTGGGGACCCCAGAGCTGGATGCTGTCCCAGGATAAGACATCTGCATTCTCCTAAGTCTTCTGTGGTAAAAGTATGAAGAGTTTTAACTCCAACAATCAGCACTTACACAAAATTTGCTACTGTTTTTAATACGGACAGTGCTGGAGGCTCAGAGGAAGGAAGAGTGGTACAAGCATGGGAGCCTTCAAGCAGTCAAGAGAGAATGGCAGCAGCCTCCTCCACGTGATTTATCTCACCAAAGAGCTGAATCACTTCTAGGAGCAGATGATGGTGGTGGTTTCAAGGTCTGGCTGTGATTTCATGCCTGGTTCTGCCACCAGGCTCTGGCTTTGTGGGGAGCAGTGGGAACAGTGCATTGGTGCAGTCTGCACTGATGGCAGCAGCCCAGCCCTGCTCTGATTGCTTGAGCTGCACTGGTGTAAATCATCTCTCATCCCCCCACGATAATGTGAGTCACTGATCCTGGCACTTGGCTGTCTTGGCAGGTCTCCCAGAATCTGTTGCATGGCTCTCAGCAGCCAGGGGATGCTTTCAATGGGATTTGTGGGTAGAGGGATATTGACTTCTCTCTGCCTTGGTTTCCCCGTTGGTGGAACAAAGCTAATAACCCTTACCCACTCCTTCAAATAAGAAAGGAAAACCTTATCAAAAAACTTAGCCAGCTGTGGTTTATGTAATGCTCTGTGATCCTGGGGCAGAGAGAACTCTAGGAGAGAAAAGTCCAGTTATTCTGAATAGTTTTAAAAGTCTCTCCTCCACACTCTGTCGATTGGCTCATGCTGATTTAATATCTGAACTCAGCTGAGCATCTGCTCGCCCAGAATTAGCCCCGGGGATGGGAAACCCAATTCACATTTCCACTTGCAACCTGCAAGGTGAGGCCCTGATCTCTTCTGCCAGCTGGAGCTGGTTAGAGGGTATTGTCTTGTTTCCCTTTTTAAATGCTGAGCTCTCCTGCAAAGTCTTGTCTCACTCCTTTGTTTCCTGGTGATCAATTTGATCTAATTCACTCTTCTTTTTCCACACATTTACAAGTTCTTTATAATACAGCACCTACTACAGCTGCCAAACTTTTTTTTTTAATTTCAAGTTCTTCTCCCCCTCCACTTCATCTAATCTTTATTAATTAACTAGTTAATAACCATCAATTATTCTATAAATAAATGAGTGGCTGAGCAGCCTCTGTGCAGTGCTTTCCTCCTTCTGAGCAGCATGGTACCAAATTCTCCAATTCACAGTCTTTGCAGTAGCTATTTTAATAGAACAAAATTTGTACCCTGGGACAGGCTTTTTGCCGTTGCCCAAGAACAGAACATTTCAAATGCTTTGAGTGCTAGAGAGCAGTGTTAGGACTGCCATCAGTCTTCTGAGCTTCAGGAAAGTTAAAAAAATCCCAGCAGAGCTCCTCACTTCCACAGGCACCTTTCTAACACCCCAGCTTTTGGAGGAGGCCTGAAGAAATGCAGCCATCCATGCTAGGCCACTAAATTTGGGATAGGGGCCATCAGCTTTTCTATTTTGGACCCATGCAAACCCAGTGGGTCAAAAGCTGGTTTTTCTTCTACTAGAAAAAACAGGAAGGCCAAAGAAATGTGAATGGAACTCATATTTCTTTTCAAAACCAGGTAATGGATTGGGAACTGTGTTGATTTGATTTCCAGGTTTGTGAATTCCTGGGTGCTCTCAGGTTAAGTCACTTGGCTCTGTGCCTTGGCTGCTCTACTAAAAATGCACTGTGGGGTACCAAGCCTTCCTTGGAACACCTCAAGAAATGCTTTGGAGTCTCCCATGAAAGGCTCTGCAGCAGGAACCAGCTGTTCCCAGCAGGATCACACCAGATTTATGCAGATGTGAGTGCTGAGGGGGTCTGCAAAATCACAAATCACAGAATGGGTCAGGCTGGAAGGGACCATGGTGGGGTCACCTGGTGCCACCTCCCTGCTCCAGCAGGGCCATCCCAGAGCACAGGCTCAGGATTGTGTCCAGATGGCTCTGGAATATCTGCAGGGAGGGAGACTCCACACTCTCTCTGGACCATCTATTCCACTGAGTTTTCACCTGCACAATAAAGAAGTTCTTCCTCATTTTCAGGTGGAACTTCCTGGGCATCAATTTCTGCCCATTCCTCTTGCACCATGGAGCAGAGCCTGGGCCCTGCTCTGAGCCCTCCCTGCAGACAGTGCCAGACATTGATAAAGTCCCCTCTCAGTCATCTCCTCAAGGCTGAACAGGCCGAACCATCTCTGAATCAAATCTCTCAGAAAGTCCCAATGTTTTCTGTTATTGCCTTCTCCATAACAACATTACAGCGCCCTTCTGCTCTGTCACATAAACAGGGAGCTGGGGTTGTTTAGCCTGGAGAAAAGGAGACTCAGGGGTGACCTTATCACTCTCTACAACACCCTGAAAGGTGGCTGTGGTGGAGTTGGTCTCTTTCTCCAGGCAGCACTGACAGAACCAGAGGACACGGTCTCAAGCTGCACCAAGGGAAATATAGGTTGGAGATTAGGAAAAAGTCTTTTAAGAAAGAGTGATAAAGGTCTGGAATGGTCTGCCTGGGGAGGTGGTGGAGTCATCATCCCTGGATGTGTTTAAAAAAAGACTGGATGTGGCACTCGGTGCCATGGTTTAGTTGAGGTGTTGGGGCTCATGATTCAACGATCTTGAAGGTCTCTTCCAACCTAGTCATTCTGCTGTGAATTCTGTGAATTCTGTGAATTCTGTGGATTCTGTGAAACCCAGAGGTTCCCAATGCCACCAAGACCAGACCTGTTACAGTCCATACAAGAAGGGAGCAGGGCAACTTTACAGATGAGACCATGGGCATAGCAAAAGTTTGAGGTTTACATTGCTGATGTGGGCTCCAGATGAGCCAATGTTTGGCCCTGTTCACTGAAACTTGGCTCATCCTCTTGTACCTATGGCTGAGGTACTCCCCAGTCTCAGTTTTGGAAATCTTCCCTGTGACTCCCCCAGAAAAGAGACTCATCCTTTCCATCACAGAAGATCAGCCCTGTTCTGACTGTCTTCCCCCAACAAGCCCCTGAAATTAACAGCAAAATTCTCACTGATTCTAGGAAAGAACATGTCAGGGCATTAATTTCTTGCTCTTCCTCCCCAGAAGGAACCATTTACTCTTCTCTCCCCTGAAACAGTTGGAGAAATTTTTCACCGCCGCACTGATGGAAGAAACGATTCTGCTTAATAGAAGCAGATAGAAAAAATATGAGGTCATTTGGTCACAAATGAAAAACTTGCCTAGTCTCATAGTTTAGTGCTGAGTTTGCCTGGCCCCTTTTATGATTAGATTATTACTTATTCACTTATTCGTCTATTTAATCATATCAAGGAAGAGTGCCCTACATGACCCTTCTGGGTACTTGCTGATTCCTTTGTTCTTTTATGCTGCTTTTAACTGAGATTATTTCCATACAGGTTCCTTTCATAATGAGCCTTGAATTATTGTACTTTATCATCCATAAGGTGCTTCTCTGGTTTGCTGGTGTATTCCTTTCTACCTGAGCTATTCCTGCAGGACACATTACTCTTAAATGACTCACAAGGACCAGCCATTCACAGAGTCCTGGATTTTAAGGATGGCTGGGCCCTTCTCTTTCTTAACCTCCTGAAAGGTGATGGCCTTAGACATTAAATTGTTCCTGAACTTCCTGGCTGTTACAGTGTGTCTTTCAAAACTAATACAAACTAAATCAAAAGGTACAAAACTAATACAAACTGAATCAAAAGGTACAAAGCTTGTCAGGGCACTAAGCACCAGGAGAATGTGAGAATGTGAGAATGGATTAAAATTTCATATCCCGTTTTTCTTTTTTTCTTTTATTTTTAAAATTTTACCTCAGCTTCCTTAGCCAGAAATTTGGGGGTTTGTTGGTGTGGGTTATTTTTAAGTAAAGATGAAACAGGTTAAGAGAGAAGGGAATATGAAATTCTACACAGGACATGCTGTTTACAGATTTCTTGTGAAGCCGTCCCTGTGAACATCTATAATTTGTTTAAAAATTGACCCTGTGTTTTCTAGGTGCAATCTACCTGCTTTAACTAAGCATCATTTCATACAGAGAAGCTTCTTCTATCACAACACATCCATGGGACAGTAACATTATCCTTATCTCACATTAAGGAACACATAGAGAACAAGAGGACTTGTTTATGGATGTATTTCTTAGTTAGCAGCAGAGATAGAAGGAAAATTATTGGGTGCAGATACTCAGTTTTACTGTTCAGTCATTAGACCACATCCAATCACCACCCCAAAATGTGCTATGATTTGTTTATATTTCTGCTTGTCTTTCCTTAGTGAAGGGACTGCATTGAGTGACTTCTTGGCTTCCTTCTTAGCCTCACCCATCACGTATCAAGCTGGAAAGTGAACTCAGCTTGTAAAATCAGAGGATCCTTTCGAAACAGCAAAAAATAAGAGACAAATTGTGAATCTGCAATGGCACCCATGCATCTCTTGCTAAGAAAAGATGCAGCAGTAGTCAAAATTTCATCTTAATTTTATCTAACTGACCAGTCAGAAGTACCCACTTTAATCCAAGCAATAGGAAGGACAAAGCTCAGAAAAGATGACTCACATCCTGAGCCAAGGAAAATATAAAATTTGCATGTTCAGCTTTGGTCCAGAGCACAGGAGTTTGGACTGACACTCTTTCACATGACTGGCAGCTGAAAGCTGTGTCCTGGGAGACAACCTGGGAAGAAAACATGATCCAAGAAATTCCAGGGAAGCAGCGAGGCTCTCGAAATGCTGCTGTCCTGCCTCACCTCGTGGGCCAAAGGTCACAACCACAAAGATTTCATCCAGCACAGGAGCTGTGACCTGCAGCAATCTGTGCACGGCCTTGGAAGGGACAATACTGACTGTGGGAGGAAAGAGCTGGAATATGTGCCAGGCACCTAAATGGCACTCATGGCACCGAACTGCTGCAGGACTGGCCTTGGAAAAGTTCACAGAATCACTGAGTGGTTTGGGTTGTAAGGGACCTTAAAATCATTTTATTCCAACCCCTTGCCATGGGCAGGGGCACCTCCCACTAGATCAGGTTGCTCCAAGCCCCATCCAACCTGTCCTTGAACACTTCCAAGTGATTCCCATAAATCCATGGCTTTCATGGCATTGCATGAAACACATTGAGTCCCACACCACCAAAACATTCAGGTGTGAGAACATCAGAGGCATGGAGCAGTGTTTGCTGGCAATGATGAGCCAACATATAAAATGTGTGTGTGTGCAGCCATGTTTTCAATTCCTCCACCTACAGTGATCCCTCCAACCTACTTGGAGAAGATTCCTGAGCCCAGCCTCCACAAAATTTGAAGCGGAGTTCCAGGCCCTTTTTAGTTGTCTCAGTAAATTGAACGAGGATGGACCAAACTTCTCCAGCAGATATTAAGTCCCTCAAACATGGTTTACTTCCAAATACAGGGCCCAAAACCAATGGATATAGACAGTAGGGACCCTATTTCCTAGTTTTATCTGTTTTCACCGTGGATACTTCCATGAAAAAAAGTTTTAATGCTCTCCAAGTAGGCAGTAGTAATCTAGAAAATGGAATCAGTGAAGAGCCACCACATGTGACTGACTCTCCAGATGGGCCACAGCAATGACTCCTCTGTCATTGTCAAATTGTGTGATTTCTGGACATTTGAGATGTACAAGGACTCCAGAAAGAATTGGTGCTGCAATTCCAACTGGCATTTTACTGGAAAACAAGCAGTGTATGCTCACTGGTGTTTGAGCAGTGCAGAAGACTGGGCAGCAAGTTAGACAGAAATATTCATCAGAATTTTTTCTGCTGTGACCAAAAACTCCAAGAACCAAAGTAGTGAGGAATTGGAGGAGTTGACATGGGGAGATTAGAGAGAGAGTCTTCAAATACAGCTAAAAATTGAAAAAAGAACACCCATGGATAGGTGCCTGGTAGGAGAAAAAAACTCTGTTTTTTATTGGCCAGACTCAGAGTGTGTGGAAGATATGATCAGGGACAATGTTTGCCCTGAAAAAATACAATTTTAATTCTTTCAAGAGGGTGGGGAATTAACTTGGCACTCTGAATTACGTTCATTCACAACACAGAATCAGAAACACCTTCACAAATAATATCCTTGTCATGCTGTGTTGTTGTTAGAGCCTGTGCGTTTTGGAGGGACTGGGAGCTAGGCAGTGGTTTAGACAAAAGCTGATCAGGATTCTGAGCAGTGATTAAAGGACAAGTTTATAAAAGAAGCTGGCAGATGATGAAAGGAATTTTTTCAGGTGATGCAAGCACGAAAGGCAAACAAATAAAAACAAATTCAGGAAGTAGCAATTTCTTTTTGAAGGCAGAAGAATCAACATGTCTAAAAGGAGAGGGAAGGGAGTGTGGAGATGAAGGAGAGGAGACAAGATTGTACTTCCAGAGAAAAACCAAGTTTCAGACATGACAACCCAGTGAAATAGTTTATTACTTCAGCTTTCTGCTATTTGTTGCTGTCTATTTATCTTATTTTATTAAAGTACTGAATCCATCTCTTTTGTGAGGTGTCCATTATACAGAGTTAAAAATCACTTTTTAAGCCTCCTGTGATACAGCTTACAGCAGGAGCAATGAGTCAAAAAGAGAGCTATTTCTCATCTGCTGCTTCTATTTCCAAAAAACCAATCACGTGGTTGTGCTAAGATGGACTTAAGAGGATCAGAGCAGTGATTGGGATCCTGGGAGGAAATGGGGTCACAAACACAAGCTTTCCAAAAACAGAGGCCTAAAATTATGTGTCTCACAAGGCCAAGTGGAAGGACCTGCAGTGGGTTGGAGCAACACCTGGTATCAGTATAGGCTGGGGGATGAAGGGATTGGGAAGAACACAAGGATCCTGGTGGGGGAAAACTGGGACATGATCCAGCACCGTGTGCTTGCAGCGCAGAATGTTCACTATACCCTGAGTTTCTGGGATTATTCTCCTCAGCAACACTCTGGTGAGAGGAGAAGGCTCCAAGGAGACCCTATTGCAGCCTTCCAGCACCTAAAAGGGATTTGTAAGAAAGATGGGGAGAGACCTTTTAGTAGGGTCTGTAGTGATTAGACAAGGAATAAAGATTTTAAGCCAAAAGAGGGAAGATTCAGGCCAAATATGAGGAAGCAATTTTTTACCATGAGGACGGTAAAACACTGGGCTAGGTTGCTCAGATATTGTGGTAAATTCCACAACCCTGGAAACACTCAAGACAAGGTTGGATGGGGCCCTGAACAACCTGGTCTACCAGAAGATATCCTTTTTCACGACCTTTAAAGGACATTTGGTCCAATCCAAGCTATTCTGTGATACCAGGGTTGGGTGAACAGGTTTATGGCATCACCATGAACCCCCTGCCAACACACCAAGGTGGGAAAATGTCCTGGTTGGCTTCCTGATATTACCCCTAAACACTGATATCCTCCCAGCTCACCTACTCAAACCTATTCAAACATGGCAGAAGAAGAAAAAAAGCAGAAAAAAATAGGACATGACATACCCAGTGGGGTTCTAAATTTAATCATTGTGGGGGATACCAAACATCTCATCTCAGGTTTCTCTTGCTGGGAAAAAACAGGTGTGAAAAGAAAAACCCAGCATAGAGGGATTTATGATGATGTAACTTAGAAAATGACAGGGAATTGGTCAGGGAAGAATTAGCTTCTAGAATTAGATTCTAGAATAAATAAGATATAGTAGGATTAGAATAACCCAGAATTAGATTCCAGAATAATTCTAGAATTAGAATTATTTCCACAGTTCTGGCGGTTCTCACACTAACCTGGCACTGAGATGTTCTCACAACAGGGCAATTCCTGCAGGATGGACTCAGGATCAAGCAGGACCTGCCTTTCCCTGGTGTTTAAACATCACTGGCTGCTGTTCTATGGGAGAAGAGTGAAGATCTCCTACCTGGCAATCTCAGCTCTGAAGGAGCCCTTGCAAGTCAAAAATGAGTGTCCACCACCTCTTCATGAAAGAACTCAGAGATGTTTTGTCCACGTTGCAGATTTGGACTTCAGGCAGAGACATGGAACAAGTTTTTCAGGGTCCCACAGGTCTCCTAAAAGTAAGTTGTAGTTTCCTGCTGATTAAATCAACCCTTCTTTGGAGGATTTGTCTCTCTTTGCAAGCTCAAAGAATGAAAGAGTCTGAATGGAAATGGCTGGGAATACAGGGGAAACAGGGAATACATCTCCAGGCTCCTTTTGCACTGGAAATATTCACTTCACTGGCATCTCATGGAATCACAGAATTGCAGAACATCCTGAGTTGAAAGGGACCCACAAGAACCATCCAAGTCTGACTTCTGGCTCTGAAAAGCCCCAAGAATCTCACCATGCATCTGTAGCTACTTAGCTAATTACTGCAACAACCAGGGAACTCAAATACATTGTAATATAAATATATGTACATATAAATGCATCTATAAATGTAGCTACATATATAAATGCATGAATGAATATGTATTATATGCAAATACATACATATATATTTATAAAAATACATTTATATATGCATATAAATACATTATATTGGTTTAGGGAAAAAGATAAAGGCAACAGCTGCTGCTTCAAAAAGGGAAAATAAAAACCCTGGAACAAATTTCTCAGACTCCTGTAGGGCTCTCTTTTACAGCAGCTCTCCCAGGCATAAAAAGAAATCTTTGCTGCCCTGGGTAGAAGGGCATATCAGCCCTCCAGCTCCACTGTTACGTCATTTAATGCCTATTGCCTGGATTAATAGGCCTCTCAATTGAAAATACTTTTTGGAGCAGAACTTGGCTGCAGCTGTTTTCCTTTCTGGGGATCTCCTACAGTGCTCTATAAAGCAGCAGATTAAATACTGATGGAGCAGTGCTGGGAAACAGCAATTGTAGCTGTGGTGATTGTTCATACTTATGCCTGGACATTAGAGCTCTGCAACTGAGTGAGAGAATATTACTTGAGATGATGAGGTCATGCTTTGGTGTACCCAGACTCGTATTGAGGAGGTATAAATAGAGCAGCAAACACCTTCACAGGGCTAAAGGTACATTAATTATACTTCCTGTGACAGTCTGTAGTCTTGGTAGAGATAGATACACTGGTGATACATCCTAGCCTTGAAAATCCAGGTGCTCCTTGGATTTATTAACAGCAGAATGGTTTCTCTTTAAACAAAACCATTTTAGGAGGTTCAATATATAATTGATCCTGTAATATAGAATCTGGATCAGCATCGCTGCTTCTCATTCTCCTGAAGATACTTAGCAAAGCCTGATTTGTTTATGAGAGTCCTGGGTGAGAAGGTTTTGGAGAAAGGGATGCCATCCCATCCTTCTTCCCTTGCTCCTCATCCAAGGCCACTGGATGTAGGATCTTTTCAAATATGGGCAGTGCTGGTGAAACACAGATTTTTTGTGGAGCACAGAAAGCCCAGCTGGCAGCAGCTGCTCCCTGAGTGTCCCCACACCCTCCCATCCCAGGAACTGGGACCAGTGCTGTGTGACCCACAGGCTGATGGGAAGCACCCTTTGATGCCAAGGCTGAAGTCAGCAGGAGCCATGGCATGGCTGGACACTTTCCAGAGTGAGTTATGCTGGATGCTGACCCTCCTCTGAGGTGCTGATCTGTGTCATGGTCTGCCTTGCAGAGAGGCCAGGGTCATTTTCCCTGGGATTGCTCTGTTTGTCTCAGTCTGGGGATGGAGGTGAGCAGATTTCCTTGTTCTCCTCTGCCCAGCTTGACCAGGCCCTTTGAATTGTTCATTCATTACCTGTGATGTGGCTGTATCTGGCTATAAATTATCAGCACAATCATCCTCAAGTAGCATGAGGTCTCAGAGCTAATTCCTGGATTTGTAGGAATTTCCAGATATCCATCCTTGGTCCAGAAAGTCCTTCCTACAGCCATTCTTGTGTGCAGCGTGCCCAGAGATGTTCCACAACATCCTCCCCATCCCTGGAGGTGTTCAAGGCCAGGCTGGATGGAGCTCTGAGCAACCTGGTCTAATGGAGGGTGTCCCTGCCCATGGCAGGGGGCTGGAACAGCATGATCTTGAAGGTCCCTTCCAACCCAAACAATTCCAGGATTCTGTCATTGCATTTTCAATTACAGCCCAGAATAGTGCTGCAAAAGGGATATCCAGTAAAGATTCTGACAGAGACTGGCCTGACACAGGTCACTCCTATTTTCCTGCAACCAACATCATGGAGTGGTACTTAAAATACTGCAGCATCCTGGGTTTGGGCAGTAACCTTAAACTCCCTGGGGACAGAAATGTACTGAGAGGCAGCCTCGTGTTTTGCCTCAAGCTGAGAGGGAGCAGAATCACAGAGTTGGTGATTTGGGTTGGAAAGGGACCTCAAAGATCATCTCATTCAGCCCCCCTGCCATGGGCAGGGACACCTTCCACTACACCAGGTTGGTCAGACTTCCATCCATCCATCTGGCCTTGAAAACTTCCAGGAATGGAGCATCCACAGCTTCTCTGGGCAATCTCTGGGAAGATAAGATGTTTTTTATCCCTTCCAAACAACCTCCTGCATGGGAAGATCACCAATCCCTGTCTGCTGCCATCCCAGAAACAAGCAGTTTGAGAGGAAGTAGCTGTCAAGGAGAGGAGAACAGTAGGAATCTGGGAGCAGATCTAATGCTAAACCCAGGCTTTCTAAAGCCTTATAAATGTCAGCCTTGTTTGTTTTCAAGTAGGTGGTGGGAATAGAGCAAAGGCTGCTCTGTGTTACTCCAGTCTGACTAATGCTGCCAGAGCCAGGCTGGTGAGCTGCTGATGAAAATGTAACTCAACAGGTCTCTGACACCTTTAAACACCTCTCCCTGCTTCCCTAGAGGAAACCTGGATCTGAGGTCCGTGGGGATGATGTGAAACGGCAGCAGAGGCATCCCAGAGGGATGTGCAGCCAGAGGCTTGCAAGGGAAAGAAGCAGAGGAAAGTTGTGATGCTGTCTGGAAAGATAATTCCCAGGGGCATAGGAAGCTCAACTAAATAGCTTTTCACTCTCTGTTCACTGCATTGAGGTCACCCTGCCACACACCCACAAAAACCAGGAGCTCCTCTTGGTCATCCCCCTGCCAGCCTGCTCCTCCTGGGAGCAGGAGATGTCAGGGTTTGAAGAGCATCATCAGGATAATAGCAGGATTGCTGTTTTACTCCTAAATTATGCATCACCCCCCCAGCACACGCTCCCAGCAGGTGTCTGTCTCCGAGCTGTACAAGGCCACTGTCAGCTCCATGCTTGTCACCAACCTGGAGCAGCTCAAGAGGAGGTGGTCCCACTTCTCCTGGGTGCTCCCAGGCGTTTTAAACATGAAGTTAGGTCAGCAAATTGAGAGCCATCACTGGTGGAGAAGTAGGGACCAGAACTGGTAACAACTGAGGGAAGGTGACCTCAGTGTGCTGTGGACAGGGAATGGTCAGAATTTTTTAAACCGATCAGAGCAGTCTCACCTATTTTATATCATCATGTTCACCTGCTTTTTGAGACCAAAACAAAAAGGATTTATTTTTGCATAAGTAGCTTTACTAAGTCTCTGTTGGGTCGTGGTCTAGCTCTGCCAGGATTATATTGGCTTTTCTGCAGCACAATCAATACAATTCTTTCCAGTTTAATTTATATTTTTTTTGATCAGGTGAGAAAGACGGGACATCCAAAAAGAAGCTGAGCAGTGAAGTAGAAGAGTCACAGTGCTTTTGTGCTGGCTCACTGAGCTCCATTTTTCCTGTGCATTATGACCTGTGGTCCCCTTACACAGCAGGACTGTGCTGGTTCAAAGCATGGTGTGACTTACATGTGCCTCACTAGAAAAAAGGTTCTTTTCTTATTGTGCTGCATTCACAGCTCTGGCACGAACCCATAAGTGCCCCATAAGTGGTAAAGACAGGGCAGAAGCTGAACTTATCTCCAGGGAGGGAGCAGAACTGGAGAAGAGAATTTAGCGAAGCTCCTTTAATGTGGATGATGAATGCCTGACCTAAGGGGACTGACTGCAGCAAGTGACCTTTCCGACATCAAGACTCCTTCACCACAGCCTGAATTAGCCTGTGATCCTTGCAGAAAGGACCCTGGGATCTGTCATTCTAGATTCAAAATGCCTTTTAAGGCCATCTGCCCCAGGCCTGACCCTGTTTGCTTTCTGATCCCAAATAGGTACCATGGTCATTTCTGGAAGCAGGGAGCACTGCCCTTACATACACAACCCACGCAAAACCTCTTTCCAAACATCTAATCCACGTTCATTTTTTTCCCCTCCTTGGGCTCTCCTTTGAGTTGATCTTTCCAAAACACTGACCCAGTGACCCCATTCCCTCCCCCACCCCCCAGCCCTGCCCCCAGTAGATCTCCAATTAAATCCAAAATTGCCTCTGCACAAAAGCAGCTCTGTCAGCTCCATTCAGAGAGGAACAAGTGGCCTGAATAGCTTTGGGCACACTGGAAACTGAGAAACAGTGTGGTCTTGTGTTAAAGTTGAATGGTGGCGAGGGGGGCGGTTGGAGGTTGAGGGGGAGCCTTGAATCAGTTAAAGTAATTATTGAGTCTTTCAGGAGGCTGGGGATGGAGCAGGATTCTTCTCCAACAAAGCCCTGCAATAGACACATAAGGCATTTCACCCCTTAAGGACGTCTTGGGCAGAAAAGGAAAGTATCAGGTATAAAGCAGCAATTTGTACAAGTCAGAGCTATTGTGATGCTCTGGCCTCTTGTTCCTCTTTCCAGATGGTTGATCTTGGACCTCACTCTTCTTCACTTCTCTTTCCAATTCAGGGAGTCCAAAGGTCTAATTCAGTTCTTGTGGTGCAGGGGGGGAACAGCTGAGGGTGTTTACTTACACGGTGCAGACAAGGGATTCGATTGCTTTGTGTGTCCTGGGCTCATCTCGGCGGTGACAGCCGGGGAAACGCTGTCAGGATCATTACACAGAGAGCTCTGTCATTTGTCTGACAGCCCACACCAACCTGACAGCCTCCTGAGCAAAGTACTCTGGGTGCAACCCAGACCCTAAAAACTGTCACCCGTCAGCTCAGAGGGAAGACCACATCCATGGACGTGTCAGTGGCATCCATCAAAAACCACCCCACAGGCACAGGGACAGAGCAGACAGGCAGGGATTTAAAAGGCCAGGAGAGGAACTGTCCAGCAGGAAGATGAGGCTGCAGTCCAAAAACAGCAGTGGCTCTCTACAGAAGTTCCTCTGCTGCTGCTGCAGGGCATGAGCATCTCTCCCAAAGCAAGCTGTGATTCAGGGGCAGGAAAACAGGCTCTGTTGCTCTGTCACTGAGCCCACTAGCATTGTGTCCACTGCAGGCTGCCTCTCCCTCCTCTCAGGATATCTCAAGACATTTTTGGACAAACTTTTAGTCAAGAGACTCATGTAGATGCTGTACATGTCAGACCATATCATGCTTATCAATCAGAGAACACTGAAAAGATAAGATTTGTAGCAACAACTTAGTTCCACTACTCATTTCAGGTCAGAGAAGACTGTTAAATATTATTTTTTCAGTGTTTTAACTGTTCCCACTGAAATGTGAGTCCTTACTGAGTAGCCCATCTCAGGTAATGATCCAATAAAATTTGTTTTTTTCCCTACTGAGAGATTAGGATTTCCATATATTTATGACTTATTTTCACTCATTCACTTTTTTTTCCCCCTCGGTGAACATAATTATTTTTTTCAATGCCACAAAGGCAAGAAGAGCCATTTGGATGCCACACTTGTTCTTGATATCAGCCAGAGCATCCACAGATTGCTGCTCCTGGTCCTTCTTGGGCGGTGTGTGACAGTCCTGCTGTCAGAAACACTCTCGTGTGAGGGTAAAAACCGGTGCACATTAACTCTCCTCCCTCCCAGAATCTGTTTTCCCTGCCAATGAAATATTCACTGTGTTTGTTATTATTTATTCACACTGCAGCAGTTTGCACAAGTGTGGGCCACTCAACTAAAACTAATCTCCCATGCACGTGTCTAGCATGGAAGAGGTTAATGAGAGAGATTAAGAAACCAGAATAATTCGATATCTGCTGGAGGTTTTTAAAAAATGAGAGCAAATATTTATACAAGACCAGAGATATTTAGGATTTTGACAAAATTACCTCTTTCT
Organism: Agelaius tricolor; assembly: GCF_023055355.1. Taxonomy (NCBI): domain Eukaryota; kingdom Metazoa; phylum Chordata; class Aves; order Passeriformes; family Icteridae; genus Agelaius; species Agelaius tricolor. Next base: position 93,813,826 of record NW_027269262.1, on the reverse strand, counting down.
CTCCCTTTGGGCTAAAAAGTCACAATTTTGCAGAGCTTTTCACTGGCAAATGCCCTAAATATCAGCTGCATGTTTTTCCCCCTAATTACCAGAGCTGATAATAACCCCACTAAAATTCAGCATAAGTTGCCATAGAATGGTTTGGGTTGGAAAGGACCTTCAAGATCACCCAGTGTGGGTCCCACGGGCAGGGACACATTTCCACCAGCCCACGTTGCTCCAAGCCCCATCCAACCTGGCCTTGAACACCTGATGTATCCATGCACACAATCCTAGCAGGGAATTCTTGAAGTCCAGGAATATTTAATCAGTTCATTTCTGCTTAGCTAGGCCATGCTCACGTGTCTAAGATGTTTCCAAAGTGTGACATGATATAGCAAGGACTTACCCAGGTTTCCTTACAGCTCTGCGCTGTGCCAGTGCAGAAATTCTCTTAGATAATTCTGGAATTGTTTTCACTCCTGGAAACTCCCTCTTGCTCCCTGACACAATCCTGGGGTCCTTCTCCTGCTCGACCTTTTGCTTCCAGCTCTGCTCCTCAGGCTCATCTCAGCAGCTGGGGGCTGATTCCTCCCCTCCCACAATAATTAAATGTGCTACTACAACCTGCTGAGTCACAATTTGGCACAGCCCGAGGCAGTGTCATCCCCCAGAAGATGCTCACAGGATCCTTGCACGTGTGACTCTGTGACAGCAAGCACGTGCAAAGGCTGCCAGGGCACTTTTCATGCCTCTCATGCCACACCTTCCTCACCATAGCAAAAACCAGGTTTTTACGCAGAGCATTCCCTGGTTCATCCTGCGACCAGGATTGCCCACGAGTGACAGCACCAAGAGAGGAGATAAATCCCGGCTAAATCCACCAAAACCAGGAGCAGGACTCAAGCTGAGCTCATCTGAAAGCAAAGGTGCTTCATGCCATTCTTACAGCAGGCAATTAGCCATGGACTGTTAATGACTTGGCTGGCCTTTGTGGGAACTGCTCCCAGGTGGAATCAGAGCCACTGGAGCCTGACTCATCGACGCTGTCCTGGCAGAAATGTTTTGTACCTCGAGCCCAGAAAAGGCCCATTACCTTGGAGCTGAGTTTGCAGTCACTGCAGCTCTGGAAGCTTCACTGCTACAGCCAGATCCTGCAGGTGCTTAAGCAGCTGTGGAAGAAGTGACACCTCCTGCTTGTGCCACCAAGCTGGAACGGGAAAGTCTGAGCCTGCTCTGCCCTAAATAAAAGCCCTGATCACTTTGTTCATTGCTTGTCTTTGGCACAGCAGGGGCAAACCAGGGTTCAGGTCTCATCAGCTCAACGATTTTAGGGAGCTTGTTGCCCTAAATGAACCATGGGTGTGCTCCTGTGTGTTTGTTAAGTACTTGATGGAATGGGGTAGAGTTTTTAGCCACAGCTTTCAAGCCCTTCCATTACACTTTAAAAGTCCTTCCTTTTACAGTCCTTTTCTCCATCCTCTATAAAGAGAAGGGCAGGTTTACAACATCCATCACAGTTAACAGGGTGAAATAGGGCAGAGGAGTTGATACTTCCAATTGTGCAGGAGCCAATTAAGGTTTTTAAGCAGAACATTCAAGTCATAAGACACTTATCACCCTTTTGGAACCCATCCTGGAGCAGTTACCTTCTATTTTCCCAGCTTTACCTCTCTCCCTGCTTGGCTCCAGATCCATTTCCCTCTAGGCTAATCCTACTCTCCCATGAGATATGAATTTAAAATATCGTGTTCAAGATTTGGAGAGGAATCACAGAATCATTACTTAGGAAAAGACCTCTGAGATTATTGAGTCCAGTATTTGACTGATCCCCACCTTTTCAACCAGCCCAGAGCACTGAGTGTCACATTCAGATGTCCCTTGAATATTTCCAGGGTTGGTGACCCCACCACCTCCCTGGACAGCCCCTTCCAATGCCTGACCACCCTTTCCAGGAGGAATTTCTTCCTGATGTCCACCTAAACCTCTCATGGCACAGCTTGAAGATACACCCCCTGTCCTGAAAAATGGTTTTAGTCTAAGAGGATAGAAAAAATAAAAACATTGTGGGGTTTTTTTTCCCCTTTTCTCTCCATTTCAAGAATTATTTCATGATTCTCTTGAAGTCATGTATGAGACACAGAGGAAACAGTGGGCAGATCTTGTCAAGGTAAGTGAAATGCATTATGCCTCTACAAGGTACCAGCCAACTGTATCATTAACAGCAATGGTAATAAAAAAAGGCAGCTCTCTCTCACCTTAAGGGGATTTGAGTCACTGACATTTTAATTAACAAGGTTCCCATCTCCCAGCATCAAGTCTGCAGCCTGCACAACTTCTCCTTGCTGGAAGGGATGGAGATCAGGTGTCCTTTGCCACAACGATTCTGTGTGGAATGATCTGTCCTGGACTCTGGGGACTCATCTCAGGGAGAGCCATACATGGAAGATGATGATCTTCCCCATTTTAGGAGCAAAAAATCCAGAGGAAGGAGTTGCAGAGAGCAGATTGAGGGCAGCCAGTCCACATGAGTCACAAAGAATGGTCACCAAACCCTTGAGTTTATCAAAATATACAAACATGGAAACAAGTGAGTGGTTGGGAAATTTAAAGAGATGGAACTGGGGACAAAGCCTGTCACAAAAATCTGGTTAAAGATCATGGGATTGTAAATTACTCTAAATCACAACCAGAAATATTTTTGAAGTCTTTCTTCACAGCCTCCCAAACCATGGACCAGGCTGACCAATCCCTGTGTTCTGTCTGTCACACAGGTGAAGCATGAAGCATCTCCCCTTTTTCTTCCCTGACATTGATGGAGGTTAAAAATGTCACCAAAAAATGAATGAAACCCAACTTTTTTTGCTGCTCAAGACAAGAAATCTTTGGTGCAAGGAGGAACTGGGAGATGACTGGAAGGAGGCCAAGGAGAGAAGGGATGAAGATGGCTTTGGCTCTAGTAGAAAAGCCTATAGAAAAGGAAAGAGAGAATATGGATAACCCCAGTATCCATGCTGGAAGATCCTAAAGATTGGTGGGATTTGAACAGATGCTACCAGGAACCAAGTTATATCCAGCCCCTCTATCAGCCTGGCTGCCACATTGACCAACCAAGCCCTTCACCCACCATTCCCATCAACATTCCATGCACAAAGCCTGGCACATAGCTCATGATGTGGAATACACACAGGAATTAATGGAAATAAAATGTTTTCCTGTGTGGTGTGTGTTCTGAACTATGATAACGAACCACAGAAAGGGCAGATGCTTCTCTGTCATTGGAAAATGTTGAATTGGACTGGATCTAATTCTCCTGCCTAGTCTGAGTTGGGGACTTTCAGAAACTGCTGAGTGCAGCTCCCTGCTTTTCTCCACACAGATGGCAGATCATCCTGTTCCCTCCTGGCTTTGAAATGGAGTGAGGCCTTGGGGGTCCTGTGTTCTCTGTGCTGCCCAGCAGCAAGGAGCACAAAACATCTTTAAAACAACTTTATTTGGTACATGTTTGGTTGGGAAATCTTTTCAGCTAGAAATGATCCCAGGTTAAATTCAGCAAAATCATTAGAGCTCCCCCATAATATAGATCACAGAATCACAGAATGGTTTGGGTTGGAAAAGACCTCAAAGCTCATCCAGTTCCAAACCCCCTGCCATGAGCAGGGACACCTTCCACTACAGCAGGTTGCTCCAAGCTCCATCCAGCCTGAACATGATGGAAATAAGGACGTGAGGTCCCGTCCTCCATGCTCATGCATTTTGAAAGTCAGCCCGTGCAGCCATAAGACAGAAGTTGACTTCTGCAGACTCTCAGGGTGTTGATGAGATCTGAGATTGCCCTTTTCCTGCCTCCAGAGAGTCACAAAACCCTTTTTTGACTCCAATATAAACCTGTACAGCTCTTTCATAACAGCACATTTGCCTCTGGGTATTACCTTCTCTCGACACAATCCATTTTTAAACACCAAAGCTGCCAGTTGGCGCAGGCTTGAATTGTGTGTCTGGAAACCAAATGGTTCTTTGAAAATCGACAAAATTGTATTTAGAAGAGCAGCCACTCCATCAGCAGCGTCAAATTAATTTTTCAGACGTGATATTTTTGATGAACTGCTTTTCTTCCCTCACTTTCTGGCACAAAGGTCACCTCTGAACTCTGTTTCATCATAGTTCATTTATAACCATCTTTAAAATATTTATAAGAATAACTTATCTGTTGTTTCCACAATGCCTTCTTTCCTCCACTAAAACTTCACCCACCCCACTGGAAGGCACTGACCATCACTTGGTTATTTGGATGCCTCTCTTGAAAGCAGAGTTTTGCAGGTGCAACTTCTCTTTGCAAATTTGACATAAGCAGCAAATCACACTTGATCTTTGAGGACCATTTTGATTTTTTAGGGACAAAAATTGGTTTTAATTATGAATGAATATTCTTTGGTTTTGGGGCAACACAAGGCAGTCTAAGCTCTTTAACAGAGATGAAGAGAGAATCCCATGTGGATTTTGGCAATATCTTGCGTATGCAGTGGTGACAGGTGTGATTTATGGGACCAAGACACTCTTGTCACCAGGTCCATTGACTTCCTGCACAAGGACATCACAGACAAACGTGCCCAAACACGTGGAACTGTTGATCCTTGGGTGCCATCCACGGCCAAGCCCATATTTTCTAGATCCAGCCCCCTGGTCACAAAATTTCCCCCCTGGTCCCCCATTTCCTGGGATGGAAATCTGTACAAAATCCCATGCAGATATCGCAGGGAGGCAGAAGCGGAAGGGGGAATCAAACCAGTTTTGATGTGTTCTTTCCAACTTCATACCCATGGGAAGGAGCCTGGTTTCCCAAAACACTTCTCCATTTCATGTCTGAGGTCTATGCGCAAATAGAAGCAGGATTGTGCACTGTTGGTGTAACAGCAGGTAGAATAAGGGGAAAAAGAGTCAAGGCAAATAAAAACAGTGATGAAACTTTTGTAAGTCCACAGGAGCATCCCATCTATTGTCTGCATCATCCAGTGGTTCCTGCATGGAGCTAACAACTTGAAGCTGAGCTAGGACCTGTCTTTCAAAACCACAGCCAGCTCAGACTTACACATTTTGAGCAATGGAAAATCTACCACTTCCCTTGGGAAGCTGCTGTAGCAGTTAATTAATTTTTTGCTGTTAAAAATGTTTGCCGTGGCTCCAATTTGAATTTGTCTACGTTGCTCCAATGAAGGATTTCATCAAGACTGTTAGGAGCTCGTGGTTCTTGCTCTCCACCTCTATAAGATCTTCAAACACTTGATAAATATTAGAGAAACCTCAGAACATCCCTGTGAGACACAGAAATGTAATTACCTTAGCACGTTCCATGGATGAGAACAAAGGGAGAGAGGAATTGAAATTCTACTCAGGCAAAGCTGAGAGGTGAATCAAGTGGGATTCCCAGGAATAAAAGCTACCACCTCCACTCCCTGCTCCATGGCACTGTCTCCTGCATCCGTGCTTGAGGCACAGTCACAGTTATGTGTCCTTCACGACTCAAAGACAACCCCAAAGAGGGGAATTTCTGCAGGGCTGAGCAGCTCCAGGAAGATCTGAGGCCACCAGGAGCAGCCAGATTAGATCTCCCTTTTCTCTGTTTCTGGAATCTTGCACTGATCCACTCAGGATCTCTTTATGTTGTGAAGTTTGATAACAGGAGATACTCAATGGAGAGTCCAGCTTTTCCTCCTCAAAGCCAGCAAGGAATACAGAAATTACTGTAAAAATACTGGCAATTTCCAAGATATCTCACTCAGGTTTGTAATTCCCTGGAGCCCCTTTACAAATCCCTCATCCCTATTCCATGTTAACCCCTTGCTCAGTCAGTGACTGGCAGTTTTTGTCTCCACAAGCATTTTCTCCACTACTTAGCCTCCAATGTCACCCTCTCTTCTCAAATGGGATTATATGACATGCTTGGCTTGATGACCTAGAAGGTCCCTTCCAGCTTTATGTTTTAGTAGAATATTAATGACTCTGCTAATTCAGAGCTGTCTGACCTCCACTCTGCACAGCCACAAGCAAGACAATCTCTCTCTCATTATAGCTGTCATGCTCTCAAATAACCTGTTCATGCAAAATGCATGCACAGTTTTCTCCTTCTCCCTGCAATACAGAGATTTCTCCCAAAAAAAAAAAAGCAAAAAAAAAAAAAAAAAAAAAGCAAAAAAAAAAAAAAAAAGCCAGGCACTGCTCTGATTATCTTTTCTGTAAAACATTTTGGAGGTTATTTCCTTATTATTCCAAAACCAGGGATGTAACTATGAAATAAACACAGTTCTTGGTGTGAAATAATTGGACTTAAAATCTGGAAGGAATCTAATGGGATTCATTTATCTCATATACCCCCCACCTCCCAAATAATGCAAGCAAAGGCTCGATGAGTTGTCAGGGAAGGAAAGAGGCTGCTTCTGCTCCTGCAGATAAGGATGGCTCCTGCTTGCCTTCAAGAATGCACTTTCCCTGCCTGTCACCTTAGAAGCTCAACCAATTCAGGCAATTCCAGGTTCCTGTGTGCCCCAAGTGCAGCAGAAACATCAGGAAATCACCTGGAGATCTCCTTCCAGCACTCAAATGAGTGCCCAGAAGGGTGGAAGGACGTGAAAAGTGGAGCACACCACGTTCATGGTCCAGTGCCACCTCTGAGGAGCAGGGCAGGTACACCAAGGGCTTTTCTGTAGCTCTGAGGAGTTTGGAACAGACCCCCAAACTCTCTGCCCCTTGTTAGACCTCACAGGGGGATCTAAGAGTCAAAATGATGGACCAAACTCATAACCTGTGCTGTGCAGGCATGGAAAGCACTTCACTTTACCTTAAGATCTCATAGGAAATGCATTAATAAAATTGTTGTATAATAATAACAATAATTACAATGGATTTTTTTAAAGACTTGTCAGCAGATTTCAGGAATGTAAATTTTATGCCTTACAGATTCAGGTCTTCAGCCAAAGTTAGGCCAAAAAAGAGATGGCAGGGGAATAGGAATTAAAGATATGGGTGAGTGTGGAAGGAAAAAAAAACCCACCACCTCTACCACGCAGCAATATCAGATTGATTCATGTTTCAGAATGGGCTGGGAGTTAGATTTAGCCTGACCAAGGACAACAACTATTTGCAGTGATACAACAGACTGTAAATCTTGTGTCAGAGGCTGGACAAGGGGCGATTTCTCCCCTGGAGCAGTGTTTTGCTGGCACTGGACTCCTGCTGAGGCTGAAGTTCCCACTTGCAGGTAAAATAAGACCCTCATTTCCTTGCAACTTAGTATCTGAAGCTTGGGAAAGATTTCCTCCTACCAGGCTGGCCATCTGTTATCCTTCCTTAGTCTCTTCAGACTTCTAAAGATATCAGTAATTTTCCTCCCTGTCTGTCAATTTTATAGAAATGATACTGCCTTTGCATTTCTCTCCTGAACTATTTCTATTACATTATTGTACTTCCTTTGTTGCGTTTCATGATTAATATTCTCATTAAAATCTCTCTTACAGGCAGCTCTGTGGCATATTCTGATTTTCTGGAGCTCAATCCTTAAACATCTCCAGTTCCAAGCTCGTGTCTAGTCAATATCTGCTGTTTGCCAATAGTCTAAAACCAGTAAAGTCTTGTACAAACCCAGAAATGTTGCAGATCACTGGGATATCTCAAAGGGAACTCAACTGGGAAGCCACATGTCCTTACAGATATTATTTTACAATGTGCATTAATCCTCATCCCATTGCAGGATGCAAGTCTTTTCTAAAGAGAATAGAGACAGACATTAAAAAAAAAAAAAAAAGTAAACAGAATATTAAAAAAAAAAAAAAATCAGGCTTAAAAAAAAAAAGAAAAATTGTAGAAATTTAGTCCCTGTTTTCTCAGAATGGTGGAAGCTTGAGCTCTTCCTGTGCCCAGGGAGTTGGAACAACATTGGGAAGGGTCTGCAGGGACCAATTGACTGATGGAGATGAACAATTTAGCTAAGTGAAAGGTCTTCCTAATTTCTTTCCAACCATGACCCCAGGGCAAAAGCCACTGAAGAACAACAAACTCTCTTAGTGAAAGACCTGCTGATCAACAGGGAAGCATGGAGCACAATATTTTGTTTTAGTGAAATATTTGGCATGTCCTGCAGTGATCAATGCCAGAGCTTTGGAGTGAACGATGGCAATGGACTATAATTAGCTGTGATAACTCCTTACAATAACAACCATATTCTGGTTTGAATTATTCATGACCCACTGTGTTATTTATTGCAATTGCAGTCTTTCTCTTCCTCTGGTAATGTGGGGTGTTATGTTTTGGGTATTTCTCTCTCTCTTTTTTATTTTTATTTTTTTTGCCAGACACTATGTTTTAATTCCTAAGCATGGGAATAAATAAATAAATAAGATCAGAAAAAGAAAAAAAAAAAAGTTTTCAGCAAGAAAGTTTTCATTCTCAGTAGGGGATGAGGAGGGAGCAACGGGCTGTGAATTTCTGTGTTCTTCATCAATTCCATATCTTTCTGACAAAGCAGGATATGGAATGCCTAATTGGAAGCAAGGAGGGACTGTTTCTTTGGGAAGAGCCAGGCTCCTCAGCTTTCTCAGCATGATTTCTCACTGAGCAGATGGAGGGATTCAGCTTTCCCCTAAGATTCCCCCACCGAAGCACCTGAGGAAGAGCTTGGTCAATGTTCTGTGTCTGACTGATGTCTCTACTCCCAGCAAATTGACCCAACAGCCAGGATTTCTCTCTTTTTATCTTGAGAGATGCATTGTTTAGTTAAGTTCCAGCTAGGAAAAGAGATGAGAGAGGTATTATGCATTAAAAATTAATTTACATTGGCAGCCCAAGATAATGAAGCTCTCTATTCACAGACCAGGCACTTAAAGGGCTGCTGCTTCAGTTTCATGTTGCTCCACCTCCCATCCTTGTCCTTAGGAGAAAATTTCCTTAGGAGAACGTTTCCTGGGAGAAGAGGAGGAGGTATCTGCCTTTCTGCAGGGAGTTCTACTTGTCTCTTGGCTATAAAAGGATCAGTCCTCCAGGAATGAAGGCTCTCAACCAGAAAATCAGAGAAATAACTTCACTTTCCTGTAAAACCAGGAGGTGATAAGGAAAGCAAAGCAGATTGCAAACCTGATCTGAAGCAGATTGATGTTCATAGCAAAGCTCCTTCCTCCTTTTCAATGGCAGTAATTATCTTAGAATTATTTCAGCCCTGGAAGTGTCCAAGGCCAGGTTGGACAGGGCTTGGAGCAGCCTGTCCAGGCCATGGCAGGGGGCTGGAACAGGATGAGCTTCAAGGTCCCTTCCAACCCAAACCATTCTAGGATTCTGTAGGAACCTTTAAATGTCATTTAGTCCAACAGCCAAATTTTGGGGATTTGGAAGGATCTAAGATATCAAGAATTACTGATATTTAATTCACCAGATAATCCTCCAGCAATTAAAACTTCCTATCAACAAAATCCAATTTTCACCAAGACCTAGAACATCTGTTTCAGAGGTTTTCTGTACCCAGATTTTACAAACCACTGGCCCTTTGCAGCAGCTTCCACACAGAGCTGTGCTGAACTGAAATGTTTCTTTCCAAGACGTGAAGCAATCCCCACTTTGCATCATCAGGTTGGAAGTACTACTTCTCACCACATCCTCCCTAAAGAAAAACTGCTACATATCTCCCAAAAAGTAATGAGAGTAATCTAACAGTCATATGGATGAATTAATTAATAGATAACTTGTTAAGAGACTGATGGAGGAGCTGTTATCTCAGCTTCTGATACATGGCATAAAGCTCTGTGTTGTAAAAAAGGTCACTGTGCACACTCTTTACTAATTATCATTTACCCAGAGCAGAGGAAGGACACTGGAAACACTGATCAAAGAGTCAAAGAATGGTTTGGGCTGCAAGGTTCCTTTGAAATCATCTTGTTCCAACCTCCTGCCATGGGCAAGGACACCTTCCACCATCCCAGATTTCTCCAATCTCCATCCAGTCTGGCTTTGGACACTTCCAGGGATGGAGCAGCCACAGCTCCTCTGGGCAACCTGCGCCAGGGCCTCACCACCCTCACAGTCAAGGATTTTGTCCTAATATCCAGTCTAAACCCACTCTCTTTTGAAGTCATTCCCCCTTGTCTTGTGACTAAAAGCCCCTCTCAATGGCCTCTCTCCATCTTTCCCCTCAGCTCTGTTCAGATACTGGAAGGCCACAGTTTGGTCACCCAACACCTTCTCTTCTCCAGCATAAACAATCCAAATTCTCTCAGCCTTTCCCCACAGCAGAGCTGCTCCATCCCTCTGCTCATCCTGGTGCCTCCTCTGGACTCCTCCATGTGAGCTCCAGGTCCTTCCTGTGCTGACCCCAGGGCTGGATGCAGCTCTGCAGGTGGGGTCTCACCTGAGCAGGCCAGAGGGGAAGAATTCCCCCCTCTCCTGCTGCCCACACTGTGGGAACAGCCCAGGACACCTTTGGGTTATTTTTGGCTGGTTCATGCTCAGCCTCCCATCCCCATCACCCCCAGTTCCATCTCTGTTACCCCAAGGGCATTACTGGGTGTTGGATTTCTGGACCATTTAAAGTCAAATAACACCACAAGATATATTTGGCACTGAAAGAGGTTTTACAAAACCTGGCTTTGAGGCCTGACAGCTCCAGGGTGATCTCTGTGTGCCCTAGAGACCAAGAGAGGACAGACACCGTGTTCCACCAACAAAGACTCTGCCTTGGGTTTATGATGCATTTCAAAAGCACCCTCCTGACTGTGTCACACTGTCCTGAGACTTGCTCCCTATGGTGGGGAAAAAAAAAAAAAACACCCCTCAAGGGACCCTTCCAGGTTTCCCAGGCATTTAGAAGCCGTGCCTTGACGCTTGAGATGAGACAAAAAGGTGAAATTCAGTGGGAGAAGGAGGGTGAGGAAGTCACAGGACCGTGTCTTTAGGAGAGCTCCCTGTTCTCAGCCGTGCAGAGGATGTGTGAATCACTGCTGAGCTGACTGTGCAGCTTTCACCCCCTCTGCTGCCTCTCCCCACCGGCAGCAACTGGGGCACAGGACACATTCAGTAGCTGCTGAATATAATTAAGTCTAATTGCAAAGTTAATTGTTGAGGAGAAGGGGGGGGGAGGTGGAGGGGAGAAAAACAAACAGCGTGAAACTAAGTGAGGATATCAGAGCTCAGCAGTCTGATACCCTCAAGACAGAGCTGGAATTCAGCTTCCTTGCCCCATGCTCACTGCATCCTCCTCTGTGTGTGTCTACCACTCCTTGCTTCCCTCAATGAACACCAGCGAGTGCCAAACCTCCCTCTCCCCAAGAAAGGATCAGCTCTATTAGCAATTAAAGCACCAAACAGCTCTGCAGAATTCACTTGAAAACTTGTTCAGGCTGCGACTCAAGGAGAACCAGGGCATCTTGGTACTAGGAGGACTTTTTTTTGTCTGCATCACAAGGCTGGCTGTCCGTGGTTATATTCCCAGATGATATCCATGGCTGGAGGTTCATTGACTAGGACAGAGCCGTTCTGCTGCTACAGCTGCTGAGTTATCCCTCAGATGCTGCTTCATTCAGAAATCAAGCTTCAAGTCTTCCCCAACCTGACCTACTCTGACAACTCAAGGCCTCCAGCCTGAAGGGAAGTCCCTGGGGATATTTTAAGTGTGGAATGTGCTTGGAGACATAAGGAAGAAATCATTTTCTCTCACTGCTGAGGGGCTCAGGGAAGGGATATCCATCCTTCAGGGCTTAAATTCAGCACAGAACTTTTGGAGGTTGGGGTGGGATGTGCTGTCTGTCCACAAAGGGACCAATTGTGGCCACTGTCAGAGGTGGGATGCCAGCCCACCTGGGTCTTTGCAGGGGTCCAGCTTGGGACTGGAGACCCCAAGGACTATGATGCACCCAGCTCACTGTTCTGGCACTGAACAAGACCTGGAAGCATTTTCCAGCACTGAAAGAAGAGTATCAGGCAGAGAATGCTGGGAATAAAAGGGTTTGTGATATGGCAGCCCAAACATCCCCAGACAGCCACTCTTCTGTGATACAACATTAAATATCAATTTGCAACTGCAGTGAATTTCCTGTTCATTCAGGGGAATGTCTTCTCCACCCCATGCTCCATGCCATTTTGGTGTTTCCCAATGCAAAGAGCCAAAAGGAGGGAAGGAGGAAAAAGCACATCAGTCAGCTCTTTAATAAAAAAATATACAAAACAAAAGAGGAGAAATGAAGGCTCAGCCCCCTGAAATATGCACAACAATCAGATTCCTCCTGTGTCACACCGTCAGCCAACATCTAACCTGTGCTGGGTGATGCCAGGTAGACTTGAGCATGTCTGTGGGCACAGGTAAGGTGCTGAGAGTTGATTCAATGACCAATGACAAATAGCTGGGCTTGCTTCTCCTCTGAGCTGTCAGAGGGGAAGCAGCACCACCAAAACCTTTTCTGTGTCAAAAACCCCAAATTCTCTCATGGAACAACAGCAACAGCCCCCAAAAAGTCAGTCACCTCCAAAGGTATTTTTTGACCACAGCTCTGTCACTGAGCTCAAAGACCACAGGAGAAGTGCAGAGAAAGGTCTTCCCATCAAGGGCAAGCAAACCAACCCCTTTTTTTCCTCATCATCTACAAGCAAGAGTCACGAGATCGTTACACCAGCAGCGAGGATGCCAGGGATTTGCACTGGGAAACATGGAAACAGGCCAGGTGATTTTGTGGAGGAAGAGGGTTCTTTGATTCCCAGCAACTGTTATTTTTTCTGTTGTTTTAATGTAATCAGCAGGGAAGCAGGGTGAGAGGGATGAAGGAGATCCAGCTGTTGCCATGGCAGCCTCTAGCTGGCCATCTCCCACATCCCTTGGGTTGCTCGGTGCTGTTTTCCTCCAGTGCCAGCTCCTGGTTTCACATCAGAGGAGTTTTCCTCCTGGGGGTGGCAGGGAGGGACTGGTGAGCAAAGAAATACAGAGAAGGGATCAGAAATCTTGGGAAGAGGGGAGAAGGAAGAATCACAAGAGAACGGTGAGGACGGACCACCAGGAGCGAAGGTGAGTGCAGTGATGGATGGAAGGGAAGATTTTAAAGGCAGAAACAGCATTTTCTTGGTGGAGACAGGCAGACACCTATAAACTAATCTAATTTGGAGTGACTGGAACTTCCCCAGACACAAGAGCCCCTGAAAAAGAAAATACTCCACTCCTTTCCCTCTAAACCCATCTCTTGGCTTCTGCCACAAATAGCAGCAGTGCTCTCTGAGTTCAGGCTCCAAGTTTAGTCTCTGTCACGTTCAAGATCTTAATGCAGCCCAGACGTTAAAAATTCATGTTCTGGCAGTTCCCATTTTCACAAGGGCCTGTTGGAACTAATGATGTTGCCTCTGCAAGCACTTCATAAGTTAATCATACACTTTCCCTTCTCACTTGCCTGAAGATGGGAGCAGGGAAGTTATGCTCACAAAGTTTCAGCATTTGTGGCTCTTGTTTGAGACAATTTTTTGTTCCTCTGCAGGATTTAACCAACTTCTTGCTGAACTCTCCAGGCAGGAAATGTGAGGAACTCATAGGGACATTTTTGGGATCAAGTGACAAAGACTTTCCAAGGAATTTTCTACTTTCCTTACTTCTAAAATTGAAAATACATTCAAAAGTTAAAATGCATGGCCTTCCCTACAGTTGACATTATGCAGCTCTGGAGGATCCACCGAGAGTTTGCTCCATGCACCACAGGAACTCTCCTCTTGCTCTTTAATGTGGTGCATTGGGGTTTAGCAGCTTGTAGGGGTTTTCTTCTAAGGAAACCTGTTTTTTAAGGGTTCCTGTGGGAACTTTGTTCATGTTTTGGTGTCTCTGGTGCTCCACTATAGAGACAGGCAGATGCTTGTGTGTCCTGTTCCCAGGCTTTGGCTGAGATCAAGGTGCATGTGGGATATCAGATAATCTAATCAGATATCACAGCTTCCTCACAGACACAGCAGGGCAGAGATTTGTTGTTCTTTCCTCAAGTAACAAGTAAAGGCAATGGTAGCTCCTCTTTCCCTCCCCAGTTCAAGTTACAAATGGAGCTTCCAGTCCTTGCTCCTCTTTCCCTTCTCCTCCACCTTGGGTTGCTGCCTTCCACCAAATTTTATCCATGCCACTTTCTAGGATAATTTTTCCACCAAAGCTACAGATCTTGCTGCATTGGGATCCTTTTATATTCCTACTCTGACTCCTGATTCATTTTACTCCTCCTGAGCATCACCCAGGTACTTCTCCTTTAGTCAAAAATGTATTTCCCTCTGCAGAAAAGGAAATTAGCAGCACAAATTATCCCAATACCCCTTAACCCTTCTAATCCCAGTGATGTTCTCTTTCAGCCTCCTCAAATTGAAGGCAATCCACTGATCCTTCAGCTCAGCCACGAGGAGGAGGATTAGGAGGAAGAGAGCAGCTGGTTTCTGTCTTCCTGGGATTGTTATCACAGATCTTTTGTTTTCACTGTCAGGAAAGGGGAATCACAGGGAAAAGCCCAGATCAGAGCAAGAGCAAGAAGGAACAGGCCAGAGGGTCATTTAAATTGATGGCCACACACAGTAATTGCATAAATCTAAAGCTATACCAAGCTGGGGATACGTGGTGTGATTTCAGAGGCAAAAATAAAGATTATCAGTGATGAATATGGATAGAGATGCTACACTGAGAGGTTTTTTGTGATGGTTTTTCAGGAATGAGACACTCCTAAACATTACAAGGAAGTCTTTCTCTCCACAAAAAAATTGCTGAAAGCATTGGAACAGCCCTACCACTGGTATTTGGAAAAGGAAAGACAGTTTGGGTTCCCCAAACTGAGCATGAAGTGTACCCTAAGCCAGGTCAACACCCAATTTATGATAAAGCAAAAGAGGAGGATTAAAAAAACATCATAAAAAGCACTTAAATAACATTTATCATTCACATGTTGGGCAGGAAGGACCACAACAAAAAGTCATCACAGAAGGGGAATTATCTCAGGAGGGACAAACTCTCCTGACTTGAGTGCAGAGCATCCCAGTGACCCCCAGCTGAGGACCAGAGGGCACTGTCTGTCCTGGCAGCATCAGGAATTCCAGCCCTCTGTGACGTTTGTCCTCTTGCTGCCCTTTGGAGGCAGGTGCTGTCACAGCTCCCCTGGGATGGTTACGTCCTCTGATGTGCCCGAGCAGGTCAAGATCTGTAATTTTCCATTCCTGCAGCTGATCAAATGTCAGCCTTCTGCCAACCTTCAAGAAACTCTGTTCCCCTTGGCACCACTGGCACCTAAAAAAATCTCTTCCCCTCAATCTCTGTTTAAGATTTAGAGGAGGGGCTCAAACCTTAAAAAAGTTGTGGCAAAAGGGGAACTATCAAACCTCTTGTTTGTGTCACCTATTGTTCTCCGTCCAGTCTGGCATCTTTTTCCATTTTTCACCCAGGACATCTCTTTGTTTCAAGTATTCAATACCAAAAATACTGGTTTTAAGGTTTTGAATGATCCTCAGCACCCTTCAAAAACACTGAAAATGCTGTGGTATCACTGTTGTCGCTAGTAATGAAGGGATGAGACTATTTTTGGGCTAAGAAGGATTTATTGTTTAGATAAACATCAGTTTCTGAGGCTGTGAGATTCTAAAGGAGTACGCTGTTGGCCATAGTTTAAGAGCAGTCACAAGGTAATATATAACTTTCTAACTTAATAGACATTTGTCACAGGGTTTATTTTGTTTTTTGAACCTATTGTTTTTACTTACTTCTGCTGCACTGTGGATGCTTTTGTCAAACATGCTTCTGTCTCACTTGTACACATACACTTCCATTATAACTTCTAAACTTTTAGCTACTCTATGCAACCACGCCCTTACATTATAAACCCTTCACCATCTTATCAATACAGTTTTTCACTTACTTAAGGCACATTCTTACTTGCAACCACAGAAACATAAGTTTATGATTTTTCTGCTCAATGTCTGTGCATTGTATTTTTACATCAATCCAAGCTCTTTCTAAGGCTGCAGATCAAACTCTTTCAGTATCTGTGGAAGTTTCTGTTTTTCCAAGTCCCATACTGTGGCACAAGAGTTTTGGAGCTGCTTTCAGAGACCAAGACATAAATCAGCATAAAATGGGCCCCTCCTCTGCAGAGAAAATGAGGAGATGTGGGATGTCCTCAAAAAAAAAAGGTGTATTGAGGAGAGTTCCTGCTGGTTAGACAAAGTCAGTGACACAACCTTCATGGTTTCTGTATTGGGAAAGTCCTTGGTGGCTTTATTTATTTTGGCTGGAGGCTTTTCATGGCATCCATGGGCTTAGGAGAATTTTGGGGAGGACCTGTGACCAACTGTTTGCCAGTGCTTTACTGGACTGTCTGCTGAGTGTAGGGGGAGCCACATCCAGCCAAACCTGGGCAAGAGACAATCAGTTTTTAATCACTGTCCTTTGGAAGGGGCTGCCCAGGGAGGTGGGGGAGTCACCATCCCTGGAGGTGTTCAAGGAAAGCCTGGATGTGGCACTCAGCGCCGTGGTCTGGTGGATGTGGTGGGTTTGGGTCATGGATTAGACTCAATCTCAAAAGGTTTTTCCCAACCTAAATTGATCCTGTGATTCTCCATGGAGTTACACCCTCTCCCTGGAGAGCTTTATTAGTTTACTTTCACACACCAGGTGGACAAAACTTGGTCTATACTTCTCCTCCAGCATTGCCTGGACACTTAAGTCAACATGAACAGCAACTCAGGGCTGTTGGGACTGCAGCTGTGGCTTTTAGCTCTTTTTGGCCACCAGTAGGTGAAAGCAGAAGTGCAAATGGACAATAATTAGTTGTCATAAATTCACCCTTTCTCATCAGGCTTTCAGCCAGACACCAACACTCTTCATAAAGAAAGACAAAGAGATTAAATTAGAGTTGACCTTGAGTTACCCTTCCAGGCAGCTTGGGTTCATGACAAGTCTTGCCTTGGAAAGAGTTAGTGGATCAAAATTTGGTTTTTGAGTTCCCTGGCTCAGCTTTGATGCTATAAAACACCTTTTGCAATTGTGGGAGTTGGAAGTCTTGGATCAGGAGCACATTATCCTCTGATGAAAGATGAGGTAATTAATCTCCATTTGGACTCCTTTTCCTGACCACAGGTGTTTTATGTGTAAATCTTGTGATTTTATTTATATAGAGAGTGGAAACCTCTATTTAGAGGAGCAGGGAAGATCTTCCTTACCATCAAAGTGGAGAGACCAAAATCTATCAAAGTTTTTAATATTTATTTTAAATATTATTTATTTTTAACCCAGCAGACAAATTCTAAGTGTCACAAATGCACAACTAAGAAGAAAAGAAACCCACAAAGCTTCAACCTTCCTGGCTGACACTCCAAAAAAAATTAGCAGGGCAGTTACTTAAGATGGATGGAAGGAAAATCTTTCATGGGAGTAAAGAGCCAGTGGGACTCACTCACACAGGTCATGGGAGGAAAAGACACAAAGTCATTCTTCACACTCTGATTGGCCATTAATGACAAATAGTAATTAGCAGTGTAAGTAACCTTTCAGCAGAGCTTTTAATCCTCACGCATTCAGGCTGTTTGGGATGGCACTAAGGCTGTTTAGGCTGAAAGCAGCAGGTTTTTAATCTTTGTGATTTAGGTAATAGAAAAGCCACCATAGGGAAAGAGAATCTCTTTTTCCAGGTAAGGAAAA
This sequence comes from Agelaius tricolor, assembly GCF_023055355.1. NCBI lineage: Eukaryota > Metazoa > Chordata > Aves > Passeriformes > Icteridae > Agelaius > Agelaius tricolor. The sequence continues at coordinate 93,796,185 of NW_027269262.1, read as the reverse complement.
GATCAAAAGTGCAGTAATCTGAAAATGCTGTTGCAATTCAGCAGCTCTGCATCCTTTATTTTAATATTTTAAAAAATCAGCATTTTTCTTTTAGTATCCCATTTTCAGAATTGGATTCTCATGCAGCCTTTACCATGCTTTGTAAATCTTCCAATTCCTTATTATCTAAGACATTCTCCTCTTACCACCATCTGATATTTTTTTCTTAGCAAATTCCTTCTACAGATGGAGAATCGTCAGATTTCATAAATCTGGTGGACCTGGGCTGGAGGAAGAAGGAGGAGCAGGCAACAGAAGCTGTAAGAGTATTTTACTGCCTCTTATTTTCCTTCTTCATAGAGAGCTTCTCCAGGCCCTGGGATATTGTGAAGAAATGCCTTATTTATTATGAACTTTTCAGCACTCATTTTTCTGGTCACCTACTTACAATAGGGACAGAATTAAATGTATGCATATTGAAATAGGTGAAGAAATATGTGCAATCTGAAATAAGCCCCAATAAATAAGCCCCAATAATAAACCCCAATCTGAAACAAGATTTCAAAAATCCCAAAATCTGTATCTGGAAGGATTATTATATAACTAACACATCTAATTTTTTAAAGAATCTTGGAAAACTTCCTGTACTTGTTATATGTGGACTTGCTTGAACCACTTTATGAGTGAAATGATCGTGATTCATAATCTATATTTTATCAAATATAATTTGGTATAGAATTCAAGTGAAGGGATCATTAATATCTGACAGGCAAAGAGAGTTTGGCAAAAATCACTGGCTAAAAATTAGTTCTGAGATAACGTGCTCTGAATGAAAAAATGGTTCAAAAAAACCTTTTAGTAATGGATTTAGGGAAAAGAAGGTAGGGAAGAAGGGAGGGAGGGAGGGAAAAAAAGAAGGAAGTGGCGAAAGGAAGTGGAAGGAAGGAAGGAAGTGGCGGAAGGAAGTGGAAGGAAGGAAGTGGCAGAAGGAAGTGGAAGGAAGTGGCGGAAGTGGCGGAAGGAAGGAAGTGGCGGAAGGAAGTGGAAGGAAGGAAGTGGCAGAAGGAAGTGGAAGGAAGTGGCGGAAGTGGCGGAAGGAAGGAAGTGGCGGAAGGAAGTGGAAGGAAGGAAGTGGCAGAAGGAAGTGGAAGGAAGTGGCGGAAGTGGCGGAAGTGGCGGAAGGGGCGGAAGGAAGGAAGGAAGGAAGGAAGGAAGGAAGGAAGGAAGGAAGGAAGGAAGGAAGTGGCGGAAGGAAGGAAGTGGCGGAAGGAAGGAAGTGGCGGAAGGAAGTGGCGGAAGGAAGTGGCGGAAGGAAGTGGCGGAAGGAAGGAAGGAAGGAAGGAAGGAAGGAAGGAAGGAAGGAAGGAAGGAAGGAAGGAAGGAAGGAAGGAAGGAAGGAAGGAAGGAAGTGGCAGAAGGAAGGAAGTGGCGGAAGGAAGGAAGTGGCGGAAGGAAGGAAGGAAGTGGCGGAAGGAAGGAAGGAAGTGGCGGAAGGAAGTGGCGGAAGGAAGTGGCGGAAGGAAGTGGCGGAAGGAAGTGGCGGAAGGAAGGAAGGAAGGAAGGAAGTGGCGGAAGGAAGGAAGGAAGGAAGGAAGGAAGTGGCGGAAGGAAGGAAGGAAGGAAGGAAGGAAGGAAGGAAGGAAGGAAGGAAGGAAGGAAGGAAGGAAGGAAGGAAGGATATTAACTGGGGTTTTGTTTTTATTAACAACAATTAAAATGTATTGTTAATACCATTAAATTGTGTGTATTATTAACTATTACAACTACCCTTATCAGCTCCTTTTTCTCAATCAATTTAGACAGCAAACATACAGAAAGGATTTGAATTTTCTCACTGAAACAAATTCACTTTCATTTCAAAATGCCTCTTGTTTCCCAGTTTCAGCAGCAGAAGAGCTCAGGGGTTAAGGAGCTGTCACAGCCTGAGTAACAATTTGCAGCCTTGGATTCCAAGTGGTTGCCTAGCAGTAAAAGACTCCTTCCACACCACTCCCAGTTGGAGGTGTTCCCTATTCCATATATATACTTAGCTATAGAGACCATATTTAGGGAGATATACAAGATTTATTAATAGGAACTCCCTGTCAAAATCAGAGTATTGAGTAGAACTGGAAAAAGCCAAATCCTTGCAAAAGCAGTGGAGCATCACACACAGGCAGTGGCTCAGCACAGGAGATCAGTGTTGGATTTGCAGAGCAACAGATGCAAAAATCAACTCCCATTAAGCACTTTTCTCAAGGAATTTTTCAGGATTATTCCTCCAGCTAGAGAGAAACACTGGGATGGTACTAAATCTATGTAAATCCTCATAAAACATCCTGAATATTTTTTGTTTTTTAAGAATATATATATAATGACAGAGGATACATTCATGTTCATTCAGTTTGTCCTCAGGCAGAATGAGGCCATTGACTCTCATCTGAGAATTCCTGTCTTAATTAACCCAAAATTCAGCAAAACCCCCCCAGTTATACCTGGCTTGTGTCTTTTCCCCATGAACCTTTCAACAGCGGTGACCAACACCACAGTGGCTTGGATGCCATTTTTCCCTCTTAAAAAAAAGCAGAAGTGATGAGCTGTGCAGAGGGAAAACTTGTATTTATCCACAACGCAGAGTCTCCTGACCCACCCCATGAGTTTGCAAAGGCATCAACCACCCCTTAACCCCCTCCTCATGGGCAATCCATGGCTATTAATGATCTTCCCTTTCTGCTCCGTAGATCACAGGCAGAAGCCATCTGGCTTTTCCTCGGACCAGTGGAACAGGCTTTCCATAAACTTCAGCCTCTTTTTCCCTATTTAGGTCAGGAGTTAATATCCCCTATCACAAGCAAGGGGTCATGTCCTGCTGTTTAAAGTCAGCCCACTCCAAGAGGGCTGGCAGGATGAGCTGCCCCTCTCATGCAGGGAAAGCTGGGCTGAAAGGAGACCTGTGCCTGAGCACAGCAGAGCGAACAACACCACAATATGCTGCCAAATACTCACAGTGCATCTTGAGTGAGCTTTGCACAGAGGCCTTTTCTGGTCTAAAACACAAGAGATAAAGAAATAGTGCTAAATCCCCCCTCTTCTTTTTTTTTTTTTCTTTTTTTTTTTTGGCAGAAAATGCTACACTGTCCCAGTCTATTAGGCTTGGCTTGCTGAAAACTGAGAGGTCAGAAGGAGCTGCCCTAATCTGCAATAAGTCTGGCCCCACCATGCTGTCTGGGGAGATTCTCTGCCCTGCAGGGTGAAGGAGCTCAAGTCCAACTTGGATAATGAGTAAAATGAGTTTCACCATCTCGAGAACCCTAAAATCCTCCTGCTCAGATCACATGGATTGACCTGGCCCTCTCTCCACAATTGTCCCAGCACCCTTGGGGAGCAATGGTGCAGAGGTGATCAGAGGAGCTGTGTTTTTCTCCTTCCCACTCCACCACACTCTCACCCCTGCCTGGAGAATGACATCCATCCCACATATCTCAGGATATCAGCACCGTGGACAAACCACAGCTCCCAGCTGGATTTGTCCCTCTGTCCCTTTTCGCTGCTACCTGAATTGAAGGCAAAAGCTGAGCCATGATCTCTGAAGCTGGCAGATCCTTCTGGAACAGGAGTAATTCCCTGTCCTGAGGCATGGGACAGCATCTTTTCCTCTCCCCAAGCACCCACTGCCCCCTACAAGGAGGAGAGCTGTCCCCACCAGCCCGAGGGAGGCAGGGGACAAGGATGAGCAGTCATTCCTCTAAACATACAAAATTCACCTTGCTGCCGACCAAAAAACCCTGTCAGGGGGTTACACCAACCTCCTCCTTCCTCCTGCTCCCTCGTGGCCCTGCAAAGCAAACAAGGCAAAGGGCTCTGTTGTTTCAGACCCCTGAGCAAAGAGAAGGGCGACAAAGCCGCCCATCCTCCCCGCCTCGCATGTGACGAGCCACAGAAGAGCAGCAGCGCTGCCAAGCCTGGGGACTAAAGGCCAAAGAGAGAGGAGATAGAGGAGCACAAGGGGCTGCTTGTGTGGGTTTTGTTTGGGGAGTTATTTGAAATTCAGCAGCGACAGGGCTTGGAGAACAGAGTCCACTCAGAGCCTCTCTCTTCCCATTCATCCCCGTCCCGGCGAAGGAGGGAGGGGGGGATGCAGGGAAAACAACCGGGCTCCTCATGAGAATTCCTGCCTGCAAGAGGCAGCCTGTGCCCACGGGGAGGCATTGGAACCTCGACTTCATCGGGGCAGCACAAAACCCTGATGCCAACAGCAGCCTGGTGTCCAAGGAATCGCCGTCTCCTTGCTTTTGGCAAAGCTTTGCCACCTCCTCCCTGAAGGTCAGGTCTTTTTTTTTTTTTTTTGCCTCTGCCTTAGTTTCCCCCAGGTGTGACGTGAAAATAACTCTGTCACATTTGGGTAATGAGGACATTCCTAAGCTAAAAGCTGAAAAAGAGTAAAGTGATTTCAGCAGAGCAGAAAAAAACCGGCAGAAGGTAAAGACAGAGATTGGGTAAAAACAAATAACACGCTGTGAAAAAGACAATGTATCAATCTAGGACACAGTGAGGGGCAATATTGCCAGGTTTTCCAGATATTAGGAAGACACTGTCTTTGACCATGTCTAAAATATTAGATCCATTTTTGTGCTCGGCTTCAACATGAATTCACAGTGAGACAGGGCTGCAAAGAATGATCACTAAGATGACCAGATTTGCCACAAGATACTGGTGCACTTGGCTTTGCAAAAGGAAAATGAAGAGAAAATTAAAATGCTGTAATTAAAGCTCTGAAAAGGAAGCACCAGAGGAATTTAAAAAAAACTTCAAAGTAAAGGGCGGTGATGCTGTGAGAATAGACAGGCTTGATTTGGCAAAAAAAGTATACCTGCGTTGAGATTTTAGCCACCAGAACAACTATTGTTCAGGACAGTCAATCATGTATGATTAAGAAGGAAATCTCCCTGCTAATGTTGAGGTGGATTTCATTAAGGAAGCCTTTTGGAAGTGGCTTTCCAGTTCTGTCCTTCTGTATTTAATGCAGAAAGGTGGAAACTTCGCCCCTCTGCTGCTCCCACCCATAGAGCTGGACTCAATAGGGCTTTGCTTTGTTGTGGTTCTCCACCCGAGATGCTCCCTCTGTTTCCTCTCAGGTGTTTGGTGACTCATCAGCAACCAAGTGAAAGTTTTCTGCTCCAACCTTACATCAAAGTCTCCCATGGCTCAAGGACTCAGGTGACAGCCTGCAGTCTGACTGATGACCTTCTGCAGGCAGCAGAGACTCCTTCCATTTCTCTGCTCATTTTTAATTTAAGGTCCTCCACCTCTAACGCCTTATCCTCAAGGATACAGAGATTTTAGGAGTCCAGGGAAAATTCCAAGGAGCAGCCCCCTCCTGATAAGATATAGAATGATGATAAAAGCTGGGAAACTTTTAAACTACTCTGTCCAAGCCCAGCACATCTTCTCATTGAGGAATGATCCATTCTGTGATTCTCCTCTTCCCTGTCTGAGCTTTCTCCTCCTACTTTGAGCCACAATCTCCTGCTAAAACCTCTGGGGGGGGTGTTGAACACCACGGAAATGGGGACAGAAACTTTCCCCCTCCTGCCTGGCTTTTCTCTCCATGTCAAGCTGAACATTCCAGGAGAGATGAAAGATGAAAAACCAATGATGAACCATCTCCTTCCCCTTTTAACGTGGCAGAAATCTTTGCAAATGGGCAAATCTGAACCAAATGATGAAATGATCACTCTGAGCACAGTGGCCCCTGACCTTTTCCTGTTTTTATTATCCCATGAAGTCTCTCTGTCTCAATCTCACCCTCACATTCCTCCTGCAGTCATTACTGTCCCCATCACAGGTGCCACGAGCATATTTGGAATCACAGAATCATTGAGTTTAGAAAAGATCATCAAACCTAAATATTAACCCACTTATTTACAGCAGGGGCACAAGGTTCTTTAGGATTTTTCTTCCCACAGGTGTGACTCAACCTCTATCCCATGTTTAAATCTCACCTCCAAGTCCAAAACCAGTTCATTTGCATTGTCTAATTTTGGGCAAATTTAAGTAAAAAAAAAAATCAGGTTTCCAATCTTCACATGCACAATGAAGCTAAATTACATGACTTTTTCAGCCAGGATGCTGATAAATGTGGCTCCAGTGCCAGAGAGACCCTCATTCCCTGTGAACTGCTGCTTTCAGTTCCTGAGATGCTGCTGTTCCAGAGACAGAGCTCCTTGGAGACTGAAAGAAAAGATGCAAAGGCAAATCCTTCATTCCCCATGGAGACTGTATTCAGTCCTTATTACTGTTTGGTAATCTCCTGCTCCTTTCTGACATACCTCTGCCCTCAGATTCTCATTCCACCACTCTCGTAGTACCTGGCATTCAGATCAAAATTTCTCAGGTTCTGTGATTATGAAAGACAGATTATATTGAAAAACAAGTACAAGTAATACTTAAAATAAAACCTGGGTGTGATTTTTGAATCACTAGAGAGCCTGATCATCGTCCATAGTCAAGACTAAAAAATAAACAAAACAAAACTAAGCAACCCAACATTTGACAAGCTCCTGTTTTATAATTTCCAAATTTTTTTTCTTTTGGCTTTGTTTCATTACTCAGTAAGCAAATATGAGCCCACAGATCTCTCAATTCAGGCCCATGGAACACTCAGAGAAGATTGTTCTATTGCCAGTTAAACCCAGCCTGGCTTTCAGGAAAGAGCCTCAGGAGGAGCAGCAGTGTGAACCTGCTCAAGGAATGAGGGATCTTTCTTCATCCCTGGCATCCCAACCAAGTGGTGCTTGTCCCTCACCACTAACAGGTATTTTGGTCCCTTTTGTCCCTTGCCACCTTCTTCATGTCCCTGAGTCTCCTTTGTTGCCTTATTCTCATTGCTACAAAGGAAAGAAATTTAAAAAAATATAATCAAACAAAAAGCAACATCCTAAAAAAGTCCCACAGTTTTAAAAAATCCACTCATTAATATAAATGGAGGCTGAAAATATGGCTATTTCACTGAAGTCCTGAAGCAAATGGCATCTTCTCAGGAGAACACTATTGTGGACACAGGCACATGTGTTTTATTTATAGCTCGGGTTTTACTGCAGTCTCTCAATCAAGCATGGCCAGGGCTGTGTGTAGGCAAATGTGGCTCATTTCTCCCCAGCTCAGCTTTAAAGGGCAGTTAACAGCTTGTCTGGGGGGTTTGGTAAGGATTTTATGAGCACAACTTAATCACAGAGATAGAAAAATGTTGCCACAGGAATGCAACTGCAAGAGAGGGAGGCAGATCCCCGCCTTGCTGCCCTCCCAGAGAATGGACTGTGATCTAGGGATGCTCCCATTCCCGTCAGAGCCCTGACTGAGGCTCAAATCTCCCTCTAAGTGCTCCATTCATCACCTCTTGGGAGCCTCTAAATCAAGGGAAGGCACCTCTCTGAAGCTTTACCCAACTCCTGCCACAAGTCACAGCATCCCCGGAGCTGTTGTGGGATGGACACAGCAGCCCTGACCAAAGGAGTTCATAACAATTCCCAACAATCACAACAACTCCTGCTGCTGCCTTTCCTTCTCTGCCCCTCTCTGATGTCCTCTGCTCTGCAAAGACACCACTGAACTTATTTAAGGTGCCAAAGTGTGGGTACAGAACACAAGTGCTGCAGGTAAAGATCAGGTGGTAAATTTAGGCTAATTCCTGTTGGTGTCACCCCATTTCCTTTCCTCCCTCCTTAAAACTCCCTTAAAAACTGTATGAAGACTTTCCTGGAATAAAAAAGTAAAAATTCTTCACTATGACCGCCTCTGAACATTATGTCCCTTGCCTAAAATTTGCTGTTGAATTTAAAGGATGTGCCCACATCACGTGGCCGTGGCAGGACCCACACCAAGACACCAACACCAGGTCACCTACTAACCACTCTGCACCTCACCCTGACTCTGAGCTGCGTTTTCCCCTGCAGACTGCAGCTCTGTCCTCCTGTCCTGCATTGTGACAGGCTGGCAGAAATGGTGTTCCTTCCCAAACACCCAGGAATAGATCTGGGCCAGTTCCATTCCCTATAAACTTGCACTTTGCAGGCTCAGATGTCATCCCTGACGTTTAGATCCACCACCTCAGTCTATCTGCTGGCTTAAAGCAAAGGGGAGGGCAATCAGAATCTGCCTGACACAGCAAATCTAGGGAGGAGAAAAGGGGGAATCAATTTTTATAATACGTGTTTGGCACTACATAATAGATATAACTCTAAATGCAAGCCATAAAGTTGGAGAGGATTATAAATTAAATCCATTCTGCCCCTTTTAACTAAAAAGTGACCTTACCATAGAATTAAATGTGGGTTTTACCCAGTGATCTATGGAGCTGTAAAAGTGCATGGTGGCAGGGGGATGTTACAGCACAAAGAGGAGCCCATCTCTACCCAGCTCAGCCCATGAGCTGCTGCTTGATTCAAAATGAGCACAGGGCAACAAGAGCTGAGGATTTCACCCCTCTCCCTGCCAGAAGGTGACTCATGTCCCTGCTGGGAACAGTCCCTGGCCATGTTTTCCTCTGAACTGGGACCAGTGTTGGGATGAGAGAATGCTGCCTGAGAAGATGTTCCAAAACATTTCTAAAAATTAAACAGCCTGCACAAAACCAGGCCAGGTTTTGGATCTGTGTCCTATCCCTGTTTAGTTTACCAAGCCCTAAATATGGCACAAGAGGGGTAGAGGATTAAAAAGTGCTCTTGAGTTCATCTAAATGCCCCAGGAATTTCACCACCCTAATGGTGGTGAAAAAGGGATGGAAAGTCCTTGATTGCTCATGTAGTGACTCTATCCCCCTGCTCCAATAATCATACCAGGGAATCTGAAATACAAAAGACTTGACATTGTATTCCAGCCCAGAGGACACAATTTAGGATGTTCCTGAATGCTTTTGAATGGCCCGAAATTATCAGGTTTTGTCTCACAAGCGAATATGGTTTAGAAACCACTGCTGGGTTACAGGTTGGCATTTGTAGATAAAAGCTCTCTGAGCCTGTGGGAGACTCAGTGCCCCCTGAACACAGCACAGGACTGAAGGCTGTTCCACTTCCAATCAGTACAGCAGTGAGGAAAATCACTTCCCCCATGAAACAGATGCTCAGAGAAGTCAGTGGTGTGTTACCTCATTACTGCTGAGAAGTGGTGCAAAGGAGGAGCCAAGAGCCTGCCCAGACACTGAAAGTCACTGAAACTTGGACAAAAAAAAGTGCTGCCAAGCCTGGCTGTCTCTTCCTGTGTGCACCGGACTGGTGTCGCCCTGCAAGCCATGGGCATTAATCAAAGGTTTAGATTAGGTTTAGTTTGGATATTGGGACTTTTGTTTTTCATGATAAAGGTTGTAAAATATTGAAATGGACTGCATTTGCAGGTGGTGGGATCATCATCCCTGGGAGTGCTCAGAAATGTGTAGACATGGAAGATGGTGAATGTGGTGATGGCGGTGCTGTTGACATGGAAGATTGGGAATTTGGTGGTGGCAGTGCTGGGCTGATATTTGGACTTGATGATCTTGATAGTCTTTTTGAATTTTAACAATTCTGTGATTCTATGAAACAGCAAGATTGGATTCAGGAAAGCAGCCCAGATGGTCAAGGTTATGTTGGAGACTCATCTGAGCTGCCACACTCCACTGTGCTGGACTGTGATGCCAGTGTCTTCCTTCTCGTTTTAGCCTTTCTTTTTCTCCTGGTCACTCATTATTTATTAGCATTATTTCATATAGAAATGGCATTTTTGCCTGCAATTTAACTGCTGGGCTGCACAGGGACAGAACCCAGTCTCAGGAATCATCTGATGAACTGTCACAGGAGCTGGACTTGATGATCCTTGTGGGTCCCTTTCAACTCAGGATATTCCATGATTCTATGTGGAATCCATCCCCACCATGGATTTTCTACCCAGGAAATACCAAACTCTACCCAGGGGATGGCATGGGACAGGGATTATTGGTAATAAACCTTAGGATCAGGAGTAAATCACATATGGGGAGACAGTGAGAGTTTTGTTCTGTGGCAGCGAGATGCACCAGGTCACTGAGTCGAAGAACAAGCCCTGGCATGTATTGTTAATTAACATTTGATGTGATATTTCATTGATTGAAGATCTGCAAGGGTTCATACCCCTGCACACATGAGAGGTGCTGGAAGAGCAAAGTACTTGCAACGATTAACCAGAAAGGAAAGAAACTCTGACAAACTCTGAAGCCCACCTCCACTTCCGAATTAAGAAGGAAAGATGTCTCAAAAAATCTGATTTTACAGAGCACAGCCATGCTGACCTTAGTCAGAGCCTCTACCAGCCACCATGGTGCCAACAACAGCATCGTATTTACCCAGGTCTCCTTGCCATCCACTCACCTTGAATATTTACGAATGTTAGAGATTTTATTCTTAAAGGGGAAGAACAGTTACTACAGCTAATAGTTCACAACAGATTTATGAGATAAAAGGAAACAGCCATTAATCAGCAAATGGTGCCCTCCACCTCCCAGATCTGCCTATCACACCAATGCAAAAGTGCCAGGCTTTGTGCTGTTGCACATTTCAAAGCTATTTATGGTTAATATTTGGCAAAATCCAAATACTGCAGACATCCAGGACCTGCTGTGGATCAAGTCAAGAACATCTGGAGGACAAGAACTCACCAGCAGGAGGCCTGATGTCCAAATAAATAAATAAATAAATTTTCCTGATGGAAAGGGTGCAAAAAACCAGTTCAGAGATAGTAACAGCTCTCCAGGAATTTCACAGAGGAAAAGGGCTGAGCTGGAGATGAAGCACAATCCCAAGACCTCCAGATGTTGGCCTCAGCTCTGCCAGAGGTTCACTTTCCATCTAATTCAAGCCACAGACCAAGCAGCTGCCTCTGTGCTCGGGGGTTCTGCATTGGCCATGCTCATATTCAGTGTTGTGCAACACACAGTGATCAAGTGATGTAAATCCGAAAAGGCTCATCAGGAAAAGTGCAGAGGCACAAGATAGTGTTGGTCAATAATTTGGGAAGAAATAAAGCATAATAACTTTAAATTATTCAGTCCTTTGATGAGCCAGGGAACAGCCAATCAAGTCACCACAAAAACTGAGAAAATCAGGGTTCAAGAAGAGCTCCAGCTGCCAGTGCTTGATGAGGGTGACTGGACAGAATAACTACAGCACTGAAGTCACCTTCCAGACTGGGAGCCAATCTGCAGGGCTTAAACCCTCTTTGAAATGCTCCTTCTGTGACTGTCTAAGGAGCTGCAGCCATCAGAGCAGGATGAGCCCCTGAGTGGAAGGGTTGGCTGGCAGCACCATTAATCCCCCACCCCAGTTCTGACCCTTGCTCTGGGGTGATTGATTTCCTTCCCCCCCAGCTCCAAATGCTTTCCACAGGGAGATTATTACACTGCCTGCTCTGTAATCAGCAGCAACTTCAAAAGGGCTCAGCGCTAAAGGAAAACCCCCGAGGGACGGCGTGAAGTGGGAAACAAACACAGCATTTGGGTTGTAATCTGAGGTGGGAAGCTGGGGTTTTAATAACCACCTCTCCACGGCCTGCTGGGCACCTTGAGGCTCATAAATTGCATTTATGAGAACAGGAGGTTGCAGGGAGGGTTTTGAGCCCACGTGGAAGGCGCCGTGCCTGGCGTGGCGCATCCGCGGCGCTCGCGGCCGTCGCGTTGAGCTCTGTCAGAGCAGAGCGCTGCTGACCCAGCTCCAGGATTGGGAAGAGCCACGTCCTATTTACATCCAACCACTCTTCTAGGCAAGGGAAAGGAGTTTTGAGAAAAATCAGTGCTTGCTTTGTCCCTCACTCGCCTTGCCAGGCAAAATGGGGATAATTGTGGTGGGATCTTCTACAAACAGGTTTAAGGCCTGCTCGAGGCAGGGAAGAGGAAGGTGGTTCAGTTCTCTCAGCCTTTTAAAATGAGCTCCAATCCAACAAAGACACAAAGGGCTGATAGGGATCACAGCTGACTTTACCAACCATCTTCCCCACCCCCAGCAGTTTGTCCCATATTGCACCTGATGCTGTTGGCAGCCAGGTGATATTGTCAGGGACATTCCAGGATGGTCTTAGAGGTCCTTTTGGGAAAATCATTGCTCCTCACACAAGTCAAAAGCCAAACCAGGCAAGGGAGGGATCCACCAGCCATTAGCATCACAAAACTAGGAAGGAGATGTTGCAGCTTTTGGTGGAGTATCCTCCCTTTCCACATCCTGGAAAACTCAACTGCAGAACAAGCCAAGGCTTTTCCCAGGACAGAAGAAGATATTCACAAAAATATGAATATTTTGTGATATGTGAATAAAAGAATGTAAGTATCACATTTTAGGGCAGGGTGAGTGCACATTTCTGACCAAAGATGCTGTGGCATTGCCCCTGGTCACAGCCCAGCCAAAAAATCAGTGTAGGACTCCAGAGAGATACAGGGGTATGGAATTGCCAAGAAGGCAATTCTTGAAAACCCCTTGTCTAGAAAACTGAGATCAAGTCAGCAGGACATCAAACCAGGCCTTTGTCCCAACACAGGGAAGGACAGTCTCTACTTCTTGAGGGGTTTTAAGCCTGTCTCACACCATTACGAAAAGTTTTTCTTCCACTCAAAACCTTGGATTTCAGCCCCCAGACCTCAATCCCGATCAGCTTTCCTCCTTTTTGAGGAGAACAACCCAAAGTGTGCTGCCCCACAGCCCCAGGAGTTTGTCCTGCAAAACAGCTTTCAGTTCTTTTCCCAGCACACCTTTAAATACCCTGCAGGCCTCCTGCTCACCAGGAGGCAGCTCCTGGGGGCATCTGTGTCCAGTGAGGGCATCAAAACCTGCAGTACTTGTGTCCCATCTCCACATATTCACATACAAGAATCACAGATGCTCGAAGGTGGAAGGGGTCTCTGGAATTCCCCTCCTGCAAGCTGCTTCACCATCTTCCTTGATCTTGGTAGAGGATATCCAGACTGAGGATTCCCCATCTGGAGAATGTCACTTCCAGTGGCATTTCCGTGCCTGCAGGCACTTCCCACAGTTTCTGCTCCCTGAGGGATGCCTTGGGTACATCCACAATCATGTCAGCTCTCACAGCAAAGGATGCCCTCCTGGTATTTCCACTCATCCCACTTAACTGGATCCCCCAGCCAACTGGCATTTTTCTGGGATCTCTCCCAGCTTTCCCCCTGCCCTCCCAGCTCTGCTGCTCTTCTGCCTGTCACCATCTCTCCTGCTGGTTGTAGCATCATCTCCATCTGGAGACTCTGAAAGTCCTGACAGCATTGCTATCCCTGGTAACATATCTGAAAACCCTGAGCTGGCAGGACCCAGTGAGTGACACAGGACAGGAAATATTTAACATTGTTCATGCCATTTTTTAAAGCATTTAGAACATGCAGTGAACATTAATTCGCTGTCTGGTTATTTCTTCACTTGCCCTCATCATGGCTGACCTGGACGTGCTAAAATGAGTGATTGGAAGGGCAATGCTGTATCCAGTGATGGGATCTGATGGAAAAGCTTGGGGCTGTGTCAGGACAGGTTTAGATTGGAACAGGGAAGAGGTTTTTCATCCAGAGGGTGGTCAGGAACCAGAACAGGTTCCTCAGACAAGTGGTCACAGCATGCCAGAGTTCTAGTTTGGACAACACTCTTGGGAACATGGGGGATTCTTGGTGCTGTTCTGTGCAGGTCTAGGAGCTGGACTTGATGGTCCTCGTGGTTTCCTTCCAACACAGGGCATTCTGTGATTCTGCTGAGATGTGGGCAGCTCAGACACCCCCAGACCTCCTCAGGGTTTGTCTTCCCACAGGTGGACATAATTCACACACTCCTTATCACAGTTTGACCCTCCTTTGGGCTGCATTCACCAAGCAAGGAATGTCTTTTGTCACAGACTCTCCTTAAACCAAAACCCACCCCTGGAGCCATCAGAGTTTCCCTAGAAAGATGCTGTGCCTTGGGGAACACTTGCAAGGCAGTGTCTGACCACTGAGGAACCACAGCACTGCCAAGCTCCATCCCCAGTGTAAGTGCCAAGAGAGTTCAGCCCTGCTCAGGGGGGAGGTTCATTGACATTTAAACATTTAACATCACCCACGACCTGGGAGGCAGCAGCTCTACAGGCTGCTAGGTTACAGAGATTTTTCCTCTCCTCCCATCCCTGATTTCTGCCATAAAAATCAGAGGCTCTGCTGTAATTTTACCTTCACAGACAGATATTCCTGGGGCACATACAAGAGTCAAATTCCCTCACCATCAGCTGCACATGGTGAGATTGCACTAAGCTCCAAAAAGCAAGGGGCTCACCCTTGCCCCTTTCCTTGTATGCAGGAAGGTGTGGAGCATTTTGTTAGCAATTAACCCTTGTTTCAGCTCAATAGAGCTGATCAGATTGTGTAACAACATCTGAGAAGTGGAGATTAGCAGGCCAAGCTCTCTAGTACTTAAGGCACCAATGCAGCTACTCAAAATCAGATTTCCCTTTCTTTCCTAGGACTTGATTAAAGCCTTTTCAAGCAATTCTTTCCAACCTGCAGATGTTTAAGTCAGGTGATGGAGAATTTTTTTTTTCTGGCTGGGAAATGGCAGCAGCATGGACCTCAAGTATCTCAGAACAAAAATCAGGCCCAGGAAGCAGAGCTAAGTGTGTGTGTGTCTGTCTGTACACAGGCACTAAAGCAGACCTTTGGTAGACCTGACCACAGTGCAAACATGCAAAGGCTTCAGTTCCAGAAGGGAGAAAGCACTCTTAGAGCAGGAGCTGAATCCAGAAATAGCCTGGGAGAGGATCAATTTCTGCTGCATACTGATTTATCCAGCCCTTTCATGGTGGCAAAGCCCTCTATAACAAAATATCTGATTACAGGACTAAGACCATAAATTCCACACGCCCTGGAGCAACGGCCAATGAATAACTGACTTGTTAAGGGAAGGGCCCTGCACAATGAATAAATCTACCAACAGGGCTTTCGATACAAAAGACCCCACTGGGACAGATTTCCTTGTGAAGGTGTATCGACTTTCATTTGCAGGAACCAGCAGATATTTGTTTGGAGGAGATCTCCATTGTTACATTGCTGCTCAACAACATCCAGCATAAAGCCTGACTCCTTGATTGATTGGAGTATCCAAGTGGGCTGGACTATACAAAGGAGCATTTTGCAGTGTTCCATGAGGTACTCCTGGAAAAGGAGGTGTTTAATCCAGAGGAAATCCAAGGCAGGTGTGGGAGAATTGCCTGCTTCAGTTATAGAAGGACCTCAAGAAATTAGGGACTGAGAAAGGACAAGAAAAGACGGCTCTGGAGGAATGTTTGAGGGTGGACATGTGCTCACAGTCAAGGCACAAGAAGAATAAATCATCCCTGGTGCTCAGCTGGTGCCCTTCACCTCAGGATCCCAGAGGAAATGTGGTTTGACCACATCCAGCTGGACACAGAGCTGGCACGGAGCCACACAGGGAAGGAGGAAGCCAGGCTTCCCCATTTCACAAATGAGAAAACACCGACCTGCAGAAAGACCAAAGTCTTAATTAAGTGTGCCCTGAGCCACGTGGTTTGGCAGGGGCTGAGATCAACCCTGTGAGGGTGTCCTTGGCCCACAGGGAGAACTGAACTGCAGCAGCTTTTAAAATCAGCCACAGGGGTTTGGTGCTGGGCAACCCAAACTTCAGCAGTTTGTGGAGCTGTTGGCTTGCAGGATCATCCCCAGGGAGACAGGTGCACAGATGGGACAGAGACAAAGCTTTCAGCTCCAAATCTATTCTAGCAGGATATCATGATGACCCCTATCCCAAAAACATTGAGACAGAGAGAGCTGTGCTAATTCTCAATGAATATGGAATAGGGCACGTCTGCCAGGAATGGGATATTCCTAATAGCTGACAGAGGGGAGGAAGAAAAGAGCCATTTTGCAAACAGCAAGGACTTTGTTATAGGCCAGCTGAGCTCAAAAAATTGAGGGAACATCTCCATCTAGCAAAGCCAGCCTGGAAACAGGCAGCTGACAAGGTGAGCCTGCAGGTGGGAGTGCTGAAATCATGGCAGGAGGTATCACAAGACCTGCCTCTGACCAAAGCTCAGTGTTCAGAAAAAGAGCTGGCAACAATAAGTACCAATACCTGCACGTGGCAGGCATGAAACGGTGCCCCCAAACACATGCAGGATTCCTGTCCTGCTCCCAGCCCACGTCAAGGCAGCAAACAGCAGCTCTACCTGGAGCAAATCACCAAGCTAAAACCACAATGGTACTTGAAGCACTGCAAGGAGGAATTTATGTATTTTATATGTCTTGTTTCATTCACTCATTTCAGCCAACATACAGTGCACCACATGAGGTGACACCCATCTGTTCCAGTTTTTACCCCTCCCCAAAAATATCTGTATTTCCTTACTAGGTCTCTGCCCATTCTTCCTCCAGATGCCATTTGCTCTCCCTGACCCTCCCTGTCCCAGGGATAAGGCATGACACCAAGCAGGGCAGGGCAGAGTCTGCCACTTCAACAGCTCGTTTGTCATCATCTGGTCACTCCTTAATCAATCTTTTATGGAGGGATATTTCAGAGGAAAATGCAGAGGGAGTAGGAGAAGGAAAGTAAGAAACCATCTCCGGTTTAATTTTGATAACATTGGCAGGGAGTGATTCTCTCCAACAAATTAAAATCAGCAAATCTCTCATTTTCTCTGACAGAGGTAACCAATTAAAATTTTCATAAAGGGGGCAGTGATGTGTGTCTGCCAGACAGAGTCACCAATCTAGCAGCCCTCTGATTTAAAATATTATCTTTCCTTTCCTTTTTTTTTTTTTTTTTTTCTTTTTTTTTGTCCTCTTCCCTCAGAGCTTCCTGGAGCAACATGACAGATTATCTCAGCATAATCAGACTAATACAAAACCCTCGCTCCAAGAGGCACCGCGAGGAAATTCTGAACTCGAGATGTGACGACAAATGGATGTTCTGAAGGGACTTCATTTACTGCTCATTTTCCTTTTCTTTATTTTTTTTTTATTTTATTGTTGTGCTTTGTAGCCTCAGCATGCTGCAAACCACATTAGAGAGCCAAATATCACACGGAGTGCATGGAAGGGAAAGGGAATTACACTCCCCCTGTGGGCTGCCCTTCCAGATTGCTCTCCAAGAGAGAAGTTTGGCTTCCAGTTGATGGTTCCTTAGGTCTGAATAAAATGCCCCCAGTAACGGGCCAGGGATGGAGTGGAAGAATTGCATTTTTGGCAGCAGGAGCATTAGGGCAGGGAACAGGGCAGGTGGGACCTCCAGCACTGGGATGCTGGAGACTGGGGTGACATCTGTGATGGTCCTGACTTGGGGAGATGAGGATTGCCACAGCTCCCTGCCATGGTGGTTTGGGACTTAGAGGGCTGGTCTCCTGTGGATTTGGCATCTGATGGGGCCATGCATAAATCATAAAATCACAGAATGGTTTGGATTGGAAGACACCTTAAAGATCATCTCATTCCACCCCCCTGCCTGTCAGAGACACCTTCCACTGCCCCAGGTTGCTCCAAGCCCTGTCCAGCCTTGGACATTTCCAGGGATGGGGCAGCCACAGCTTCTCTGGGCAACCTCTGCCAGTACCTCAACTCTTTGACAGTAAAGAATTTCTTCCTAATATTTAATCTAAAGGAAAGCAGTGCATTTCAAGTCAAAAGGAGCCCTGCCTCTCCAGCACAGATGGACATTCAAATGCTGTTTTCCCTGGCAGAGATGTGGTTCAAGGCAGCTGAGATGCCAAGAAGGAGACCTCTGTCCCCACGTTGGGAACTGTGCACCAGTCCTTTTCTTCCTCTGCTTCAGAGCCCCAAATCCCCACCCAAATTTATGGATGGACATCAACCCCCATCAGCATTTAACTCTTAGCCAAGTTTCCCCCAAACACAAGCATCACCCTCCTGCCCTTTTTTATCCCAGCAAACTCCAGGCAAGCAGAGAACCCAGGGAATTTAGAGAAGGAGCCATGAGAAGAACTCAGGAACATCCTATGAATGGTGAACACTGGGATCTGATGGGGACCCCTGGGTTTTGTCTGCAGCCACATTTTAGCCATTCCAGCCCATGCTGTGACTGAGCAGGACCCTCCTGCAAACCTCCAGGCCAGGTGCCAACTCCCTTCCCTTTGGAGGTTCGCCTGGGGATGTGAATTTTCTCCAAGGGGAGGAGGCGAGCTGGTTCCAGAGCCAGCCTGTCATCCATCTTGAGGAAAACACTCCTCTCTTTTTGCACCTCTCCTAGAAAGGTGGGGACCAGCATTCCACAAGCCTGGGATCAGGCCCCGGAGAAAAGGTTTGAGTCATTTGTTTACCGGCACAGGTTTTCCTGGAGCTAATTAATGAGCCAAGCTGATACCCTGCAACAGGTATCGATGACAGAGGATTTCCTGCCTGCTACACTTGAGCAATGAGAGGGGATGAGGCTGGATCTGTGAGCACAATGCTTCCCCTTTCTCCCTTTCCCCCCCAGTAAAAAAAAACTGGGAAAGAAGAGCCACCTGCAGCCACACTGCGGGAAACCCCTCTGCCATCTCCCCCTCGAGCATGGGGCACCATCCCTGCTGGACCACACCACGGGTGGGTTCCCGGGAGCAAAGTGCTCGGGCATCCCTTTCTCCCACTGGCAAGGAGTGAGGGATGGTGTGGAGTCCCCTTGGAGCTGGGGGCTGCCTCCGAGCCCCCCTCAATTCTGGGCATGGGAGTAACAGAGCTGCACTCAGCAGCGCTTCCACTCGCGTGGAGAGCCGGTGGGAGCCTCCACTTTCACAGGGATACAGAAATTGGGGGAGAAGAGGTGAGGAGGGGGGATAAAACGTGCGGGAGAGCATGGTAAAAAGAAACGTGGGGAGAGGGGGGAGCAAAAACTCAACGCGAAGGCGATGCTGGAGAGCGGGAAACAAACCCCATGGGTTTCGCGTTTCGGGTGCGGGGTGGGAGCCAGCGCTTCTTGCGAGCCCCAGTTATCCGGGTGGGTTGGTTTTTTTTTATTTATTTATATATATCTTTTTAGCGGGGGGGGGGGGGGGGGGGATAGCGGAGAGCATCGCTCCGCGGGCTGTGCCGAGCATCCGAGCGCTCCGGGGGTGGCGAGCGGCGATAGCCGGGCGGCGAGCGCCACCTCCCCGCCGCTCACCGCAAGCCCCGGCCGCCCCCGGCAGCCCCCCCGCTCCCGCTGCCGCCCTGGGGATGGGGGAGGCTGAGGGAGAACCCTGGCATTAGGCGGAGATGCCCGAAGCCTTTTCCCAAGCACTCCCGGCGCGGGGTTGCAGCGGGGATGGTCCCGATGCTGTGAGAAGGATGGAGTGGGGATGTGTGGTTGTGGGGGTTTGGTAAGTTTGGGGTGGTTGTAAGAGGGGCTTGTGGGGTGCTGTGAGGCAGGGAAGGGTTGTGGGGGTGTCCCAGAGCACCTCTGGGTGCCTGCGGGGCACAGGGTGGTGCAGGTCTTGCCGGGGTGGCAGAGGATGGGATGCAGGGTGGTCCCCCGGCTGTGGTGGCTGCTTTTGGCTGCTCCTTGGGGTGTGATGGGGGTTCAGGATGTCCCCCCTGACTCCCACACACACACACGCAGTTCCCATCCCGGATATGGGGTCTGGCACACGGTCCCTGCCTCATTTTCCCTCATATAAGGAGAAGGGGTTACAGTCATTAATAGAAATCCCTTCTGCCAGCCCTTCCCTGAGCCTGAACACTTCCACTGGTCAATTCTGGGGACTCCAAGCCCCTCTCCCTGCACCCGGGGCTCTGCAGCACCATCCCAAGTGCTGCGAAAAGGGCCGGGAGCCCTGCTCCTGCCCTTGCTGTGCCTTCTGCCAGTTTCTTTCTGGTCTTCCCCTTCATCCTCCACAGCAGGGAGCGATGCTGCACCCTGACCCCTCTGTAACACCCAGAGCGGTTTATGGAGGTCCCCTGGGTTTTCCAAACCCCAGCAGCCCTGTGCCCCTCCGAGACCCATCAGGCAGGATGTCCTGTCTGCTCAGCCCTCTCCTTTGTCCCCTGCCTGGCTCAGCCCCGTGGCCACCCCGTCCCCTGGCAGCACGGCTTGGCTGAGCTGGTGCAATTCCTCAGCACCCTCCAAAGGCAAAAACCTCCCCAGCACTGCCCTGCCACCTCCTTCCTCTTCCTCAGCGAGGTCTTGGGTACAGGAAAGACTGTGGGACCCAGGTTAATGAGTCATTAATTAATTAAGGATCTACTTAATATGCATGGGGAGTTGTTTGTTTCCTTTAGCAGCCCGGACTTTGGATGAGATCCCAGCCCTGCGAAGCCTCCAGCCTGGTCTCCCAGCTGATAATAGATAATACAGATATTTCAGCACCAGCCAAAGCAGAGTCATCATCATTAATACAGAGCCCTCCCCGCTACACCACGGAGGTCACCAGGCAACTCCTCGGAGTGCCCGGGGGGCTCAGCCCCTCTGGCTTTCCTCAGGCTCTGCCTGGCCAGGTGAGAGGAAACCTGAAGTGATCAACAGGTCTCGGGGCTGGGGAGGTGCCCCCTGCACCCCGAGCAGCCCTGGCTCCCTCCCAGCGAGGCTTTCGAGGCGCTGCGATTTTCGCTCTGCCGCGCACGCAGCTTTGGGCATCTGTCAAAGTAGCTCCGCTCTTCCTCAGCCCCCTTCCTCCCCTCCTCCTCTTCCTCCTCCCTCAGCCATCAGCTGTCAGCTGGCCCTGGCAACTCGGCAGACCCAGTGCTGGAGCTGGGTTGGTCGGAGAGCCCTGGCTCCAAAGGGATGGGGCGGTCGGGGATGGAAGGGGGGTGTCATTGTGCCCTCCATCCCTTTGACCTTGCCTTGATGCTCCCCTCCCTCCCCGCTCCTCTCCGTGCCGCTGATTCACGGGGGTTGTTTGCCTGGCCAGGGCAGGATCAGGGACACGAGTGTGAGTCACAGCCGAAGGTACCTGGCAGAGTTCATCTGCAAGCCCCGTGCCTTCGATTCGGGAACCGGTTCCTGCTCTCAGCCAGGACTGAGAAGTCCCTTTGAAACCTCCACCTGATCCCCCTCGATCCCTCTTTTCCCCTTTTCCTCGCAGCCTTGGCAGAGCCATGGCTGAAACACCTCTCCGTGAAAGTCTGAAGATGCATCAACAGCCACCCTCCATCAGCGAATGTCAGGCCGTGAAAGGCAAGGGGGCGGTGGGGGAAGAGGGAGAGACAAATTTTGCGGTTCATTCCCACACAGGGTGATTCAGAACAAGATGCTTTGTAATTACGCATCCCTGATGGAGACTCCTTCTCTCTCCACCCGCTCTCCCCCCCTCTCCCTAAAGAAAGGCAAAGCCGTGCCTGGGTGCCAGCATCCCCCAGGAGCACAGCGCCGGGAGCAGCGTGTGTGTGTCTGTGTGTCTGTGCCACACTCGGAGCTTTACAGGGGCTAAAGGTTAATTTTCACCCCCGCTGTGAAGCCAAGTGCTGAGAAATGGCAATTTTGGGGGGGCACACGAGGAGCTCATCGCCTCCTCCAGCCCTGGGTAGGTGCCACACAATCAGCGAAGCAAGAAGGGAGCCCCCCACCACCCCGAGGAAAAGGGGGAAGGCAGGAAGCTGCCATGAGGGCAGATTCATGCCCGGGGCAGGCAGCTGTCTGTCCTTCCGGGACTTTGTTTGCCAACATTGCGGGCTGAGGAGTCCCGGACCCCAGGGCTGCCCGCGAAGGCGCCGCGGCTTCGCAGCACTTTGCAGTTCAGCCCCGGCTGGCTCTGCAGCTCTCCTGTCGCGATCCCCCGCTCCTCTTCCCTCGCCTGGCTGCCTTCTATCCCCTCAGAAAACCCCGTCCCCATCTCCCTTCCCCGGGACACGTCTGCATTCCCCCCTCCGCATCCTGCAGACAGTCAATATTTTCCACCGGTGCTTGATGTTTGCCCACAGGACCCGCATGCACAAAAGTTAAAACTTCCCTTGTCAGGGAATGATTACGCTCTTATCAGTCCAAATTGCGGAGTGGAAGGGACGGAAACATCCTCCGGGTGCCGTTTCCAGGGGCAAAAGGAGAGGAGTGGGTTCCCACCGCTGCCCCCATCGCCGTCTCCCCCGGGGAAGGATTCAGACCCCCCTGCGCTCCAGGCAAAGCGCAGCCGGAGAAGTCGCGTTCCCCCTTTTCCCTCCCCTCCGTGGAAGAAGGAAGGGTGGCCGGGAGCCCCTTACCTTGCCGAGCTCCCCAGGTTTTATATCCTCCTCCTTCCCTTCGTCAAATTCCAAATGGAAACCAGCAACATATCCAGGGGTAACCAGCCCAACATTGGGCAGCGCGTGAAGTCCAAAAGGATGGCAGAGCTCTCTCTCCCCCTCTGCTTCCTCCACTCTTGCCTCTACATACATATATACATACACATTTATATATATATATATATATGTATATATTAAATGGAAAAGGGGGAAAAAATCCTAAAAGAAATGGGGGTGGGGAGGGAGAGGAAGGGAGAACCTTTGGTGTCTCTGCAGACAGGCAGGTAGAAGAGAAAAGCTGAAAATAATTAAGCCGTTTTTTGAGGAATCCTTAGGAGAGGGGAAAAACGCAGTTAAAAGCCAGTAAATCATTAGATCCAAGCAGACAATCAAGTCTTCTCCTTTGGAAAAAAAAAAAATATACAGCAGGGTTCAGAGTAGCTTTCCCAGCAGCGAGGAGCAAGAATGGTCTTCTTCAGGAAGATATGTTTGTTTAAAATCCACTCGTCTGCTTTTCCTTCTTTCTCTCTCTTCTCCCCCCACACTTTTTTTTTTTCCTCTTAAATTTATTTATTTATTTTTTTAAATTCTGCTTCTGAATCTCTCTCTCTCTGAAACTAGATCCAGTCTTTGTAGCCAGGGGCTGCATTAAGGATTACATCAGGCTTTTATAAGCTTTCCAGATCACACATTAGAGTGAGAGAGAGAGAGAGAGAGAGAGAGGGAGGGAGGGAGGGATAGGAGGGAGGGATGAAATGCACACACACATACACACGCACACGCACGGATCGGAGCTTTGTAAAACAGGCAGCTATAGGCGAGGACCCGAACTGACACGGTATCGCATCGGGCATGCTCCGCTAGCCTCCAGCAGGAGAGGATGGATGGATGGATGGATGGATGGATGGATGGATGGATGGATGGATGGAACAGAGGAGCCAGCGACAAGCCGGAGCGCGCTGGCGGCTCAGCAGCAGCGCAGCCTCCTCGGGACAGCTTAGCCCTAAGCGGGGAGCCAGGAGGTGAAGAGGGAGCCGGGATGGTGGTGGTGAGGATGGCGAGGCTTCTGCTTCCCCCCCCTCTCCTCTCCCCGCCCCGCTCCCCCAAAAACCTGCGGAGGCTCAGCACGGAGAGGTGCCGCTCGCCCGCAGAGGGATGCGCAGAGATGCTGGTGCCGCTGCCTGGGTACCGGCAGGGAGAGGGGGGTGCTGGGGCTCTCTCATCGCGCCCCCCGGAGCCTCCCCCGGATCTGGCAGCCTGGGAAGGGGAACGGGACACTGGACAGGGCGGCGGGGAGCAGTGGAGCGGTGGATCCTCAGCCCCTCAGCTGCGGGGAGGGAGGGCGGGGATGGGGGGACCTCCCCCAGCACCCCCGGCTCGGCCGTGCCTTTGCACCAGGGTTTGCCCAGGCAGAAGACGGCGACGGCCATTAACCCTTTCCTAATTGTTTAAATTTTACCTCTTTCCTAGCATCCTCCTCAACTCCGTGCTCCTTTAACCCAAAATTCGGGCTGGAGTTGGGGGGTCTCGCATCCAGGCAACACCCCAGGGTAGCAGGAGGCTGGGGAGGGGGGAAGGGAAAGTTTGAGCAGATGGAGGAGGAGGAAATGGGCTGGGGTGAAAGGTACGTGCTACATCCCGGCAGGTTTGGGGTAAAGGTGCTGCCTCCAGGTTTGCAGCCCGAGGAAGGTTCTCCGGCAATAAGGAGCCCGCCGAGCAGACAAGGGGGGGGTTGGTGGGAAGGGGATGGAAGGGAGAGGGATTAGGCTGGAGGTGTGTGGAGAGCCGGGGGACTTCAGCATCCTGTCAGACTTCGGGACCTGCCCCTTGTTTTTAACCCTTCCTACTCCAAAAGGGGGGAAACAACCCTCTTTCCCTGACAAAATCACCTCCCACCCTGCCCAGGGCTGCTGCTCTCCCATCAGGGAAGGGGCACAGAGCTGCCCGAGGGGCAGAGGTAAAGATCCCATCTGCCACCACCCTCTGTCCCTCTGCCTCAGGGAGGTAGAGGAACACCCCATCTCTCCCCCCAGAGACTCTCCAGGGCACGTCCACCCCCTCCTCTTGGCCTTCTTCCCCTTTGCTCCCTTCCCTTCACATTCAGCCGCTATTTCCACACCTTCAAACCTTTTGCATCCCTAAAAAACTCCTGGGAGAAGGAGAAAAGAAAGAAAAATCTTCGTTTAGCCGAGCTGAGCTGCAAAGCCTGGCTGTGGAGGAACGCAGCAAAGCAGCCTCTCATCCCCAGCCAGCACTGCAGCATCGCTGGCCAAAGGCATCTGTGACATCTCCAGTTAAGCGGGGACTGGAGCAAAGGGGCAGCTGGGGCCTGAAATGCAGCGTTTCAGCCGACAGGCGGCTATGCTGGATTAGCACAGTGCATGCTCCGAATGGAAATCTCTCCCTTTCCTCGGCAGCATTTTGGGAGTTTGTTTTCCTTCAGGAAGGCTTCCCTGCTCCTCCGAGTCAAACAGGGATCTCTTCCCTGTTTCTGCAGCTCCTCTCTCCCCAGCCATCACAGGTGGCAGCAGGAGAGGGAAAAGCTTTGGAGGGAGACAGGGAGTGCTTGGCAAAAGCAGCCCAACCGCAAACCTAACCCTAAAACTGACTCAAATGTTAACACTAATGCTTGTCCTAACCCCAAACCTATCTGTAACCCTAACTGTAACCCTAAACCTAACTCTAACCCTAAGGTAATCCTAACCCTAATCCTAACCCCAACTCTAATCACAACTATAATCCTAAACCAAACCCCAATCCTAATCCTATTCTCAACCCTTATCCTAGCCCTAACCCTAACCCCAACCCTAATCCTAACCCTAACCCTTATTCTAACACCAACCCTAATCCTAACCCTAAACCTTATTCTAACCCCAACCCTAATCCTAACCCTAAACCTTATCTTTACCTTAACTCTAATCCTAACTCTAATCCTAACCTTAAACTTCACTGAAAACCAAACCCTAATCCTTATCCTAACCTCAAACCTAATACTAACTCTGAACCTAACCCTAACCCTAACCCTAACCCTAACCCTGACCCTAACTCTGTCCCTGCCCCTCTGAGCCCCTTGGGGCAGCTCTGCCTTTCTTTTGGAGTGCTGGGGAAAGAGAGGGGCACTCACCTTCCCTGTCCTGTGTTTGGGGAGGTCTGGAAGAGCAAAGTGCAGCTGGTTTCTCTCCTGTGTTGCAGGGCAAAGAAACCCAAGCAGAAGGACCAAACCAAAAAGTGCTGCTGACCAAACCAAACCCATTTTCTGTTACAATGGGGCCTGTTGGAAAACCCATCTTTGTGGAAATGGGGAATTGAGCTCCATGAATCTGAGAATTGCAGAATATCCTGAGCTGGAAAGGATCAACAAGGATCATCAAAGTCCAGCTCCTGGCCCAGGACCAGGAATCCTACCCTGGGCCACAGAGCACTGTCCAAAGATACTGCCAAATGTCACTGCAGACCATTTTTCCCCAGTTCTAAGTAGAGAGATTTGTGAATTCCTAGACCCCCATTCAACAAAAGGTTAAACATGGCCTGCACCTCAAAATCACAGAGAGGCCTGATGTCCCCATTTCTCACTGTGTGCCCTCCAGGGAGAACTGAGGGTGAGCTGGGACAGCAAACAGGACGTGAGGATTTGGGGTCTGCAGCTGTCTGAGGCACCCAAGTGCAATAATTCACCTGCTCTCTTCACCTGTGAAGTGATGAAGGCAAAATAACTTTATCATAAAATGGATCTGTGAGATTTCCTGCAGCAGGTTAACTCTGAGGGCAAAGAAAGCCATTGGCAGAGCAGGAGATGCTCTCAAAACATCAGATCTCCCCAGAAATGTGAGTCTGGGGGGACATAGACCCTTCCTTCCATCCTGCCAACATAACCCAAACATGGGACCTGTGGGGAGAATGGTCTATCCTGGTAACATAACAGATTTAAAGGCACCTTTGTGTTTGTGGTTCTCCCCTCTGCTCCCCTTGCAGGGACCAGTCCTAGGTCAGCACAATTTCTTTATGACACAGAAAGCCCTGAAACAGAGATCTCTGCCCTGTTTTGCTTGAAAATGTCCAGAAATAACCAAAAGACCTCAGCTCAGCCCAAACTGGCAACCTACGTCCCATCACATTATGGTGTGAGGACTCCTGAAATTCCTCAGGGCGAATGTGGGCATTATCAGCACCTTCCAGTGTCATTCCCAGAGGAAAAGAAGCAGACAAGAACAGCAAAACCAGAGGTCACAAGGCCCAAGAGCTTTTGGGACAAACCATTCCTGCACCATCGTGGTGGTGCTGATAAGGCAAACCCACCCCTAATTCCCCTTGCTGAGGTGCTGGGTGGGTTTTGTGACAAACACCAATTTTGCTGTCCAAAAACACAGCCAAGAGTGAAGTATCTTTCTCCTCTCTGCTCTGTTTTCTGTCTGGGTTTTGGAGGTGGAAAGGCTGAGCTGGATCCAGCTGTAGTTCTGTAGTTCTCCTCTCCCCACTGTCAATGGAAAACAGCAAACTCAAGAGAGATAAACAAAACCTTTACCCACACTTTGAATTTAGAACATGTTTGTTGCATAGAAAACCCCTCTTGTTGTCAGAGGCAAAAAAGGATCCAGAGCAAAAAAAAAAAAAAAAAAAAAAAGGGATGGGAATATCCATGGTTAAAATCCATGGTTAAATGTAGCACCCCTGGGAATATGCAAAGAGATTTTGGGAGAAGAATTAAGCTGCACACTTCAGGAGCCTAAGCTGGTCTCAAACTACAAAGTACATGAGGGAGACATGAAAGAGCCAGAAAAACATTTTCTATCTGCCCAATTTTCCCACCTTCTTTTGAAGCATGGAATACGGGCGGAAAAAGGCTGTTTGGGCTGGGAGCTGCTCAGAGCTGGCTTGGGTTTGTTAACTCTGTCCTCCCACCTCCCACATTGCAAAGGTAGGCTGGTTGTGCTGTTGGAATAATAGATTTGCCCCAAAAATCTGCTGGAAGCATAATTGCAATGTAGAGAGACCGAATTTAGTTTTTTTGGAAGAGTCTCCTCCTGCCAGTGGTACCCCCAGATATCGTAGGTGTGGATGAGGATGGCAAGGGAAAAAAAAAAGAGGAATGCCTGGGATTCCCAGAGGATCTGTTTGAAAAGGATAACTGCAAAGCAGGACAGCTTGTAAGTAATCAGTTTACTTCCCCTCCAGCAACAGATACCACTGTGTTTACATCTATAACACTTTCCATTTTGTCCGGTTAAAAATCTCCTTGAACAATTCAAATTTCGAGGCAGCCACATCCTTCTGCTGAAGGGAGACATGGGATAACTCAGCTCTTGAAAGGTATTTTCCCATGCCTGCCTCTCACATGACTGCTGTGCTTTCCACCTTGCTTTTGTTGTTGGTAATTTTTATATGTTTTTAATGGCTTTTCATTGCTGTTGCCAGCTGTGGTTTCTGCTGGCAGTGGCTGCTAAGGAGTGTTAATGGTCAGGTGTCACAGGTCAAACCCAGCAGTCCCAGCCTCTCCTAAGGGCAAGGAGAAAACTCCTGCTCCTCTTCCCATGGGCTGTATTTATTAAAGTGTAGCAATTGTCTACATTCAAGGAGTGTCTTTGCTCAAACTCCTCCATTTTTGGACAAGGTGCTGAGAGAATTCTCCTAAATAGGAATTTAGCATCAAGCCCATTTTATAAACTTGTAAAGTGAGGCGAAGCAGATGTTCCGGCTTTCCCAAGCATGGGAAATCCTAACTTCATCCCTCTTCCCTGACCAGCCTGCTCTGCATGCCAGGGCCAGGGGAGAATTCCATGGGGCCCCAAAAACGGCCTTAGTGAGGGGAACAAGCACCAGCACAGGTATGGCCACAGCCAGTGATGGAGGAGAGAGCTTGGTGAGTGACTGCTGCTTTGTTGAGGAAACCAAGCTATTCCCAGAGCCCCAAAGCTCTTGGATGACCAGGGGAGAGGATGGAAGCCCCCTCTGAAAGCATTTGTGATGCTGGCCCTGGCAGCAGAAAGGAATTATGGAACCCCAAGCCCAGATGTTCACAGCTCCTCTCTTTTTCCAGAGCTTTGAACTGATCCTGAACTTTCCTTTTTCCCCTGTCCCTGCCCAGGAAGGGAAGGAGTGAGGAGGAGATATTAATGAAGTTCTTCTTCTGGTGAAGATCTTGGGACCAGAGGCTGAGAACCAAGAGTGAGAGCAAAGGCAAAGTGCACTTTGATGTTATTGCCAGTGAAGACAAATCAGGAGCATCCCAAATCATCACAATAAAGAGAATTTCTCTAACAAGCACTCAGCTCTTCCTTATCCTTCTTTAGAAACTTTCTACAGGAGGGAAAGTGCTGAACATCTTCTAAAAATAACAATGTTAATAATAATTACAACATCTTTCCTGAGTCATGGAAGGGTTTGTGATGGAAGGGACCTTGGAAGATGATCCACTTCCACCCCCTGCCATGGGCAGGGATACCTCCCACTATCCCAGGTTGCTCCAAGCCCCCCTGATCCTCCTGGCTGGGCAGTCTGTAGCAGACCCCACTCTAATGTCACCTGTCACCTCCCTTAATCCTGAGCCAAAAATTCTCCCTTAGCTCCTCATCCATCCTCAGGCAAAGCTCCAGGTATTCCATCTGTTCCTGAACCCAGAGGGACACAGCCCCTCCTCATCTCCCTGTGCTTGCCCTTCCTAAAGAGAATTCCTATTCCTCTTCTTCCCGTATCCTTCCATTCCACCCCTCCAGTCACAGGAGTCATCCCAACCCAGTCAAAGGAGCCATCCCACCACATCTCCACCCTGCCAACAAGATCACAGCCCTACAGAACACACATCCCTAATCCTTTGGTTCATTCCACACGCCCAGGTGTCAGAATAGAGGAATTTAAGCTGGATCAGTGACGAAGCCATTTTCCTGCGTGGAGTGCCTGGAATTCCTTTGTGCTGCCCTCCAGGTGCTTTCCTGCTGACCTGCAAATCCCTCTCCAAGCTCTTGGCATCTGTTGCTGACCCTGGCACCAAACTGGCAGGAGAGGGATGGATTGAGATTCCCCTTCCCCTGGGAACTCTCTTTTCCCACACCAGCTGCTGGGAGCTGCGAGCCACTCGTTTAAAACCCCTGGTTAGCACAAAAGGTTTCTTTGACAGTGGAAAAGCAGATTCCTCTGCAGAGCTCTCAATGTGCTTCCCAAGCAGAGCCATAGATGGCAGTACGTGGTATTTACAGAGTTATTTCCACGAGTAAATCTTCTTATTTTAGCAGAAAGCGAGAGAATTTCATTTCCTTGTAGCTACAACGCGCTCAGAATGAGAACTCCTAAATCAATGGAGAAAGCAAGAAAAGCCTCCTTGCCTGAGCACCAGTAGACAGAGCTTGAAATGCAAAATCCCTCTGTGCTCTACAGGATTCTCTATCCACTTTCACAGGGATGATACCTGAGGAGTTGAACAAGAAAACAATTTTCCATACTGGAAAAAAGTTGAAGATCTCTCAAGTGACTGTCACAAAAGCCTGAAATAAGCTCAAAATTCTGGGTTCACTTTCACAAACCAGCAGTTGAGCATGTGAATGTGAATTTAATTCAGGCCAGACAAAAGGTTTTTTTTTTACTTTGATTTCAACTTACATTTCCACTTTGTTATTGCTTTAATGTCACTAGGTTAGCTTCAAAAATCCAAAATAATTTTAAAGTAACAATGTTTGAGATTTTCTTCCCCTCCTTTTCTCCTTGTTGTTGTAAAACACTTCTTTTCCACACACTAAAGTCTAATTTCAACGAACTGACATTTCTAACCTGAAGTATCATATTGAAGTAATATGCAGCTTGTTGCACTTCCTGATTTGTTTTGCATTGAAATTAATTAATTTTCCCAAGTCCAGCCTGTTTGGCCCTTGAGGGTAACTGGTGACTGATCTCTCCCTGTCCTTTTCTCAACCCAGGACCCTTTCATTCTTTCAATTTTTCTTTCTCCTGTCCAGCTGAGGGGCCTGATAGAGCAGCTTAGGAGGACACTTGACACCCAGCCAGGGTCAACCCACCACAGTCACCTTCTTGTCCCCATGTTCCCAACGCCCAGGGACTTAATCTCAGCTGGTTTCTTTACATCCAAGTATCCAAGTCAGCTTTTCACAGGTGTCAGAAGAAATAAGCACAAAAACAAAGGATCTCCAAAAGTTCACACCTTGGTGGTTTCCAACCTCATTTTTCATATTTAGACATTTCAAATCACCTTCCAAATCTAATTCTTGTGAGGCCAAGTGCTTCCAGCTCCCCAAAAAACCAATGGAGCTGGAGAGTGCTCAGCACCTTTAAGGGCCTGTTCCTTTGATTCTCTCTTGAATGGAAATCTGTGGTTTTC
This sequence comes from Agelaius tricolor, assembly GCF_023055355.1. Lineage (NCBI taxonomy): Eukaryota > Metazoa > Chordata > Aves > Passeriformes > Icteridae > Agelaius > Agelaius tricolor. The sequence continues at coordinate 93,765,751 of NW_027269262.1, read as the reverse complement.
CAATATCTGCATTTGACCTGAGCATCCTGAAATCAAAGGCTGATCCTGTAACTGTGTAAATAATTTGACATGAGCATATGTAAAACAAGTTTGATCCCATAATTTATAGCCTATTGAAATTGGAACTCCCTCAGTGGAAGACGGGATTAATACCAAATAAGGGAAGAAAAAACAATTAAGAATAAATAAACCATTCACCCGATCTCAGCCTTGCAACCTTTGTGTTTGTTCTATTTTCCCTCAGATGTAATCATAATCTATGCTGGGACACGTCTGTTTATGATAATGGAGGAGTCATTTATCAGAGAACTTATCTCTGCCTCCTGCCATCATAAATCCCCAGAGCAGCTGGGATGAGCCTGGCTCTGGAGCCAGGTGGTCCCAGCACGCACCTCATCCTTCAGTGCTGCACGTGCTCAGAAAGGCTCTGCAAAGGCTTCCAGCAAAGCTCAGGAGCTCTGCAGGTGCAGGGATGGTTTCAAAAAGCCATGACCTGGATCCTGGGCTGCATCTAAAGCAGAACAGCCAGGAAGGGAGGGAGGGGATTCTCCACTTCTACTCTGCTCTGGTGAGATCCCACCTGGAGTGCTGCATCCAGCCCTGGGGTTCCCAGCGCAGGAAGGAGATCAACTCATTGGGACAAGTCCAGAGGAGGCCACTAAACTGACCACAGAGCTGGGGTACCTCTGCTCTGGACACAGGCTGGGAGAGCTGGGGCTGCTCAGCCTGGAGGAAGCTCCAGGGAGATCTCAGATCCCGTTCCAGTAACTTCCAGTCACCAGTGGTGTCCCTCAGGGCTCTGTGCTGGGGCCAGTTCTGTTCAATGTTTTTATTGATGACAAAATATGAGGGGATTGAGTCTCTCATTAGTAAATCTGCAGACAGCATTAAGCTGGGAGCGTGTGTTGATCTGTTGGAAGATGGGAGGGCTCTGCAGAGAGACCTGGAGTGGTTGAATGGATGGGCAGAGTCTAACAGCATGAAGTTTATTAAAGCCAAGAGCCAAGTTCTACATTTTGGCTTCAATAACCCCCTGCATAGCCTGGGGATGGTGTGGCTGGACAGTGCCCAGGCAGAAAGGGACCTGGGGGCACTGTTCAACAGCTGGCTGGACACGAGCCAGCAGAGTGCCCTGGTGGCCAAAAAGGCCAATGGCTCCTGGCCTGGGTCAGGAATGGTGTGGCCACAGGAGCAGGGAGGTCATTCTGCCCCTGTACTGGGCACTGGTGAGGCCTCACCTCGAGTGCTGTGTCCAGCTCTGGCCCCTCAGTTTGGGAAGGACCTTGGGACTCTCGAGAGCATCCAGAGGAGGCAACGAGGCTGGAGAGGGGCTGGGATCACAAACGCTGTGAGGAACCCCTGAGGGAGCTGGGGGTGCTCAGCCTGGAGAAAAGGAGACTCAGGGGTGACCTTATCACTCTCTCCAACTCCCTGGAAGGTTGTTGTAGCCAGGTGGGGTTGGTCTCTTTTTCCAGGCAGCACTGACAGAACCAGAGGACACAGTCTCAAGCTGCAACAAGGGAAATATAAGTTGGATATTCAGAAAAAGGTTTTTATGGAAAGAGTGATAAAATTCTGGAATGGCCTGCCCAGGGAGGTGGTGGAGTCACCGTCCCTGGGTGTGTTTAGAAACAGACTGGATGTGGCACTGGGTGCCAGGGTTTAGTTGAGGCGTTGGGGCATGGGTTGGACTCAATCATCTTGAAGATCTCTCCCAACCCAGTCATTCTGTGATTCTGTGATCCTTCCAGTACCCAAAGGAGCTCCAAGAGAGTTGGAGAGGGACTTTGGACAAGGGCAAGGAGTGACAGGAAAAGGAGAGATAGTCCTAAATGGAAACAAGGTAGATTTTATTTAGAGTAGGTATTAAGAACAAATTCTTTACTCTAAGGTTCAGGAGACACCAAAACAGGTTGCCCAGAGAGGTCATGGGCTCTCCATCCCAAGAGATGCTCAAGGCCAGGCTGGATGAGTCCCTGAGCAGCCTGGTCTAGTGGAAGGTGTCTCTGCCCAAGGCAGGGGCTTGGAACTGAACAATCTCCAAGGTCCCTTCCAGTCCAAACCATTCTATGATTTTATGCTACACGAGTCCTTCCCTACTTACTCTGCATTATTAAATCTAAGGTTCTAAGATCAATCTCTTTGAACAGATTTCAGCAAATTGTTTGTTGATGGGGCTCTTCTAAGGAGCAGTTCTGTCTCTTCTCACAGCTGTTTTCCTTAATCTGAAAATAAGTCACTTCAGACAGAAAGAACAGGTTTTTCTCCCTCTGAGTGTTGAACACAACGTCGTGACTTGTGCATAAAGCCTGTTTCAATTATGGGTAACTTTCTTCTGTCCTGTTAAACCTCTGTGAAATCCATATGTACTCAGGGACGGAACAAGAGAACAAAATTAAATGTTTAAATGAGCTTAAGAGACACAGTCATGTCATGTTAACCTCAAAATATGCAACCAGTGTGACTTTCATATGGGTTTTCTCTTCTGTTTGCTTTTTTTTTTTTAGTTCCTATTTTGAATGACATTCAAGTTTTATAGCCCACTTTAGTGCTAGAAATTGGTGGGGTTTGAATAAAACCTGACTCATTATTTTCGTTATGTACTTCAGTGGAAAGCAAGACCAATTTTACTCAAAGATATTTTCCATCATACCCTGGGAGAACATAAACTCTAGAAACCATGTTCCCCTCTGGTTTGAGATGTTTTGGGTTTAGGCACAGCCTTTGGAGGGTGCTGGAAAACCTTGAAGGCAATCCAAGAGGCACGTTAGAACCAATAATGTACCTTTCATGTAGGGAAAAGCTGTTTATCTGCTCTGGAAACGTGGACCTGAGGAGATTGAGGCAGAGATGACAGTCATGGTCCAGAAAAGTGTCAATTGGAACAGATGACCCCAGGGCCAATTCCAGATCCCTAATTCTGCCTCACTTTGATCAGTCTTGGCAACACAGTATTGGCAACACAGCTCCATGCTGACTGGATTGTCCTTTCCCTCTTCATAAATGACATTTTCTTTCTACATTTCCCTCTAAGAAGGCTGCTCTATCCAGAGGCTCATTTAGAACATAATGAACCATGTTTGTTTGCTTGTTCTTTTTTCCTTTCCTTTTTTTCTTTCTATTAGTGGTGTTTTTACATCAAGATCAGCATTTAGAGCCAGATAATGCTAATTTCAAGCCTTGTCTTTCCATTCCTCTCCTCACAAGCCTCTCAGAACTACAGAGTGACAGATCCATCCTCTGAGTAAGTCTGGGATCAGCAGAGAAGGCTAAAGCCCAAGCTGAGGCATCCATTGGTGCTGGAGACAGGAGAAAGCAGAGGAGACTTCATTTTAAATTTGTTTATTTGGAGCAGGGTGTGAGAAAGATGTCCCATATCAAGGGACACAGAAATCTTTCACACAAGGGAGGCACAGCCTTGTTCTTCTGCTCCACTGGTGTGCAGGGACATGGGGACAGTTGTGTCTGCATATTTTGTCCCAAGAACAATCCTGGTTTTCCTTCAACTCTTACAGATTTGATGACCTCATGAGTCTTTGCCAACCTTGATAATTCTAAAATTCTCTGACTTCACCCCCAACTCCAGTGCAACCCTTCTGGGAAAAGCCCAGGAGCTTATAAAGGCTTAGTGAAATGGGAATAAAGATCTCCAGGGATGCTCAAACTCACAAAATCAGCAAATCCACAGGAGTGTAGGAATGGCTTGAAATAATTGGAAGAGACACAGAACATGCTACTCAATACAGCTGCATTTTCCTTCCCTGAATCCACTTTCTTTTTGCTCAGTGAGCTGGTTTGCTTCAAGCTGCATGGAAAACTTGGAAGACACCATTTCTTTCCTCCTGTCACTAAAATACTGATTCAAATAGCAGAATTGTAATATTTTTACATCTGTGATGGTGTTGAAGCCAGTCGATGGTGTCAAACCCTGCACATTGTAAAGGCTCTGGGGCAGAGACCCTTTTCTGCTTTGCCTTCCTTGAGGTTTCTGAGGACAGGAATTTATAGTTTATACTGTTATTTTAACAATGCACAACTCATCTCCTGGGTTTCCCAGATATCTGTGTCTTCACAGAGACATTTCACAGATAAAAAACTGATATTAATCCACAACTGGAGGAAAAATACAACCCAGTACCTGCAAACTAATGGCCCTGTAGTAGCAATGGTCCCACATTTGAACACAAGCATGACCTTTCCTTTGGTCAAATGTGCTCATATTGACATAAAAGCTCTACACAGGTGTTTGGTAGGAGCTGGTGATGCACCTTCCCCATTTTCCAGAGTGGATGTCTCTCCACTGACACGGATTTAGACAAATCTATGAAGAAAAAGTTCACCAGAGCATATTTAAAATGGTGTTTGGATGTGAATTCCAGCACAAAAAAGAGAAATGGTTCTAGGATTTGTTTGCATGGGACTGACATTTAAAAGGGAAGGCTGATCACTAAACGAGATGAGAACCCAAATCAGCCTGAGCTCATCGAATATTCTAAGCACAACACTAGGCCACAAAAATAGTTTGGGTTTGGGTTAGGCTTTTTGGCAATTTCCAAAGGAATTTGGAACAATAGATTTTATACCAATTTTCAGTGTCTATCTTCATCAGAATAACACATACCTGTGAAGAGAAATCTTTCTTACTCATTGAGTCAGATACTTTTGGGCTAAATATAACTGTGAAACACATGGAGAGTATTGGGTGCCTGGTGGAAATGTCTCCAGTGCAGAGAAAAAACCAACAGGAAAAATGCCAAAGTAGGTGGTGAAAAGCTGGTTTAGATACAGACCCTGGCTGGGCTACAGCTGGGTCCCTGTCCCAGGCTGAGACCCATCAACACTCAGGATGGGGATAAATGGTTGGAAGAATCCCTGCAAAAACATGTCCCTGTAATAAAAATGTTGTGGAAGAGGTGACAAGTGCACAATTAGCTGAAGTTAAATGGACCAGGACTCGTACTAGTCTGTCTTTTGGGTCTAACCATGTCTGCTTGCTCAAAGAAAAGACCAAAAAAGAAAAGAAAAAGAAAGAAAGAAAGAAAGAAAGAAAGAAAGAAAGAAAGAAAGAAAGAAAGAAAGAAAGAAAGAAAGAAAGAAAGAAAGAGAAGAAAGAAAGAAAGAAAGAAAGAAAGAAAGAAAGAAAGAAAGAAAGAAAGAAAGAAGAAAGAAAGAGGAAAGAAAGAAAGAAAGAAAGAAAGAAAGAAAGAAAGAAAGAAAGAAAGAAAGAAAGAAAGAAGAGAGAGAGAGAGAGAGAGAGAGAGAAAGAGAGAAAGAAAGAAAGAAAGAAAGAAAGAAAGAAAGAAAGAAAGAAAGAAAGAAAGAAAGAAAGAAAGACTAAGCCAGTTCCATTCCCTGCCCACAGGGAAGGAGGAGAAAGAGATTGTCCCATCCCTTAGCTCCCTGGTTATCCTCACCTGGGGGAGATGCTGGGATGGAGCCTGTTTGACATTTAAGGTGCTGTTTCTCAGGCACAGCAGCACAGAGAGATGAATCTGCAGAAGGTGCTGCCATCCCCCTGTGGGCACCATCACAGAGAGAGCGTGTTCAGCCTAACAAAGTTCCCTGCTCCAAATCCAACCCCAGAATCCAGCCCTAAGTTGGTTTGATGTATTTGCAGCAGAGATTTCAACCAAGTCAGCGGTGAATATTCCTCTTCCCAAAAGCCAGAGTGGAAAGGTGTTTTCTAAATGTGCATTTGCTGCCCAGAAAGGCAGTCCAAATCAGTGTGGGCAGCAGGGGAAAGGGGGATTCTGCTCCTCTGCTCCTCTCTGGTGAGACCCCAGCTGCAGAGCTGCATCCATCTCTGGGTCCCCAGCACAGGAAGGACATGGAGATGTTGGAATGAGCCCAGAGGAGGCACCAAGGTGATCAGAGGGATGGAGCAGCTCTGCTGTGAGGAAAGGCTGAGAGAATTGGGATTGCTCAGCCTGGCAAAGAGGAGATTCTGGAATGGCCTAATTGTGGACTTCCAGGGCCTTGAAGGGAGCCAACAAGAAAGATGGAGAGAGACGATTTAAGAGAGCCCGAATGACAGGAAAAGGGGAAATGGCTTCAAACTGAGAGAGAGTAGGTTTAGATGGGCTATTAGGAAGAAACTCTTACCTTTGAGGATAGTGAGGCCCTGACACAGATTGCCCAGAGAAGCTGTGGCTGCCCCAATCCCTGGAAGTGTCCAAGGCCAGGTTGGAAAGGGCTTGGAGCAACCTGTGACAGTGAAAGGTGTCCCTGCCCATAGTAGGGGGTTGGAATGAGATGATCTTCAAGGTGTCTTCCAGCCCAGGCCATTCTATGATTCTGTTCTCTGATTCTAAAGCCATGTCCTCATGCCCATGAAGGATGTTTGCCTCACATCGTGCTCCTTCCATGAGACCAGGTAGTTCAGAACCCATCCAACCTGGCTTTGGACACTTCCAGGGATGGGGCAGCCACAGCTTCTCTTGACAAACTCCTCCTTCTCCTTCTCCTTCTCCTTCTCCTTCTCCTTCTCCTTCTCCTTCTCCTTCTCCTTCTCCTCCTTTTCTTCCTCTAGAGCTATTTCTGTCTGTTACTCTATAGTTATTTCTAGTCTGCTGCTTATTCTCATTTATATTAAAATGTTATCTGGAGATCTAGAGCAATTTCTGGACTCCTTAAGGCACTGATCATGATGTGCTGTTTCATAAAATGAAATATAGAAATAACAGGTTTTCCATTTTTGCTTCCAATTCCTCAAGGTAAGCAAATAAATGAATAAGTTGGAGGCAGATCTTAAATAGAACTAAGAAAAATAAAAGAAAATCAGCTGACTGAAAATGGAAAACAAACAGACAAACAAGCTTGGCACACCCGAGTTTAAGTGAATGTTGCCTTCCACCCACAGTGAATTTCTTCATGCTGTTTTCAAGCTTTATAATTTGTTTCCTCAGCACAGCAGAAAAAATATCTAAATGGAATATCTTTTCAAATTAAAAGAAATAAAATAAAAAGCGAGTATCTTTTTTCTTTTAGAAGAAGAAGAATATGAAATATTTTGATTTTGTTTGTTTTCCTAAAGATTAAAAAATAATCAACCCCTCTGTCAAAAATTCACATGGAGTTTGTATCAGTTTGCAATCTACCTTTTCCACCAAAATTCTTTCAGATGGAAATTTTGAACTGCCTTAGAGCAAGTAAACAAATCTGTGTCTGGGGAGCTGGAAGTACAAACCTATACTTCAGAATAGCAGTCCCCTTATCCTAGTCATGATTCCAAGTTTTAAGTCACTGGCATGGAATAAATCACAAATAATCACTTGCTCTGATATTGTCTAAAATCAGAGAAAAGTAACTTGTAGTGAACTCCAAAATTCACTCATTCATAAATTCATGGCTATTTAAAAAATATTAAACATTTCTGCAATATTTATGAATAGTCTGAATATTCTGAATATTTCTGTCAGACACACTGCAACTTTAGGCCTTACTCCAGCATGTATCCGCGAATCCCTCAATGTTCTTCAATAATTTATATTAATAATTAAGTATTCAAGAACCTCCTAATAGACGAATCACTGTCTGAAGTAGGGAATTAATCTTGTCAGAACTCCACTGATAAACTTCCTGTGAAATGATATTGATACTCCCTTCTCCCAAACATCTGTTCCATGAGGGGCACTGGAGGATCAGGAACTTTCATGTCAATCCACCAAGTGCTGACACATGACAGGGAGAGGAAGCTTTGATTTTTTTCTTACGTATAAAGAAGTGCAGATACAAAGTTTTGAACGAGCTGCCAACCCTGGAATTCTTTACTGAACTTTGAGTATCTGGAAACCTCCTGAAAGCTGCTCAGCAGGAACCCTTGTAAATCAATAGAAAGAATCATGGGATGGTTTGGGTTGGAAGGGATCTTAAGGATCATTGGGTTCCAACCCCCTGCCATGGGCAGGGACACCTTCCACTGTCCCAAGCTGCTCCAAGCCCCGTCCAGGCTGGCCTTGGACACTTCCAGGGATGGGGCAGCCACAGCTTCTCTGGGTAACCTGTGCCAGGCTTCACCCCCCTCTGCATAAAGAATTTCTTCCTAATATATGATCTAAAACTCTAGTTTAAAACCATTCCCCACTGTCCTTTTGCTATTTTCCTGTGTAAAATATCACCCTCCCTCTTTTTTATAATCCCACATTAGGTACTGAAAGGTGACAAGGACTTTTCCCCAGATGCTTCTCTTCTCCAAGCTGAGAAGAGATGAAGAAATTGATCTCTTGTGAAGCCTGAGTGTTCCACCCACCCTGATGGTCTGGCTTGGATCACCATCAAGAAGAGCTGAGCTCTGTGTTGATCTCAAACCAGCTGTTCTTCCTTATACAGTGTCTCTCCACACTTCTGCTCTGGTTTAATTTCTTCCTTAACGTGCCAAGACACCTGAAACCACAGCAACTCTTGTAGTGAGTCTGTTCCTACCTGTGTGTGACTTTGCTGATTAAAGCAAAGGTATACTCCTGTTACAAGTGCAAAATCCTCCCATTTTCTGCTGAGTAAAGCACAGGAGAGCAGGGTTTCTATCTCTTCATACGGGCTGCCCTGACTGCCCATAAATTTTGCAAAGCAAAGTTGACCAAAGGGACAGCTGGGGACATTGTCCATAGCACAGGAGGGCCAGGAGAAGCTGCTCACAGCTCAAAGGTGAGAAGAAATCTTCAGGGAGGGAAGCAAAAAAGCAGGCTGAGTATAAAGCTGTGGAGAGAGAAAAACTGCAGGGTGGATCAGGTGAGAGTTTCACCAGTGGGGATTAGGATCAGGGGTCAGTCTGTGAGAGGACATGAAGGATGTGAGATAATCCGGTATCCTGAAGGGCCTTCATCCATGGAAAACTGGAAGAGCTTGTCAAGGAGGCAAGAAAAGAAGAACAATTCACATTAATGTCCCACAAAATAATGCCTGGGATACACCTGGCTGACCTTGTGTCCTCCTGAGGGTTGTTGCCTTCCTTCCTCTTTTTCTGTTTGCTGTGTGGTCTCATGAAATAGTCCACAAATGTGGATTCCCACTTTGATTTTCCTGCTGGACCTTTCCAGCTTCAGCTGAGCCTGGGAAAGCAGGTTAGGTGGACATGGCCAAATAAAAGGTGACCAAGACTCAAGGCAACATCTCAGGGTACTTTGTGTTTTGACTGTAGAAACCAGCTTTCCATCACACATCCAGTCCTCTGTGTTTCAGGTGCTGTATAAATATTTAATTTCAAAATCTGAGCACAAACCTAAAAAAAAAAATCATTCAGTCTTCTGTTGAGGTGCAGTAGGGAAAGAGCTGGAATTGTGAGAGCAGCAGACTGCAGCCCTCATCTCCTTAATGATGCATTTCTCACAAAACACTGTAAAATCTTTCATGGTCTCAGGCATCTTCAGGAGTCCAAGAAAAAAAGGACAGAAAGAAAGATGGGGTTAACTGCAGATCATGACAGCAATTATTACTGCCTCAAATTCTTACTGCCGAGAGTTCAAATTTCTCCAAACAATAAATAAGCCCCAAAATTTCCTTGGTGTTAGCAAGTGGCAGGCTCGGGGAAGAGGATCAACCTCTCCAAAGCACTAATTGAAACTCAACAGGTTTCTGCTGCTATCACAGCAGCTCTGTTATTGATTTTCCAACAGGAGCACTTGTTTCCCGAGCAAGGCTCCTGTATAGATAATAAGGCTGCTTTCAAAAAAAAAAAAAAAAAAGGAAAAAAAAAAACAAAAATAAAAAATAATAATTGCCTCTCCAAGCCCTCATTTTCTTTCCCATTCCAAATGCAATTGCAGATGTCTCTGATAGCTAATAATTTAATGGTCATTTATGTACAGTTTAGGGTCCATTGTTAGCGAATAAGCCGATTCGATTAGCTTGGGTCTTGCATTCATGTAAAACAAATACATATCAAAGAAATTACATGTGCAGTTTAATCGCTCCCCAACTATGAAGAAGACAGTTGCCTGAAGCTCCCAGCATTTTTCCTGCCTCCCATTCCCAGCTCCTGATGCCAGTGAAGCGAGAATGGGTTTGGAAGTGCTCATTTAGCACGGCAAGGTACAGGAATCATTGACCTCAGTATTTCCCAGGTGGGGAGGCTGAAGCCCTGAGGGAGGAGAGGTTTCTGCAAGATGGTGAAGGTGTCAGCAAGACTGGGAATATTTTTATTTTTCCCTCCTTGCCCACATGTGCTTCTGCCCCACAAGGTTTGGTTTTCCCTCGCAGCCCTCTCCCACACAGATGATTTAGTGCTGCTGAGGCCTGGCATGTTTGTACACTGACAGGCAGAGGATGGGAGGCCACAAAAGAGTTGAATTTTTAATCAGGAGTTGCTACTCTGAGAAATGAGGGGGTGATCTCATCTGCCCTCTGGAAGAGACCCTGGAGGGAGATGAGTCCTGCAGAGGGTGCCTGTTGCTTCTTGCTGACACAGGGGGTTCAGGTAAATTCAGGTTCTTCCATCCAGGGCTACTCAAAGCCCAGGAAGACCACCAATCCCTGCCTGAGCAAAACCAGGGCCCTCTCTTTGTCCTCTTGTGAGGTCAGAAGGCAGCTCTGCCTTACTTGGCACTGATTATTTATGAAATTTTTCTCCATTATTTGAGAATATTCCATATAGCCACCGTTGGTTTAATGCTTCCCCTGCTGCATTCTGGGAATCTATTTCCTTTCTCATTACATGACCAGAGGAATTGATCCAGGTCAACATTATAACATCCCTTTTTGATTGAAAAGTAGACTGGTTTGGGTTGGAAGTGACTTTAAAGACCATTCAGTTCCAACCCCCTACCATGGGCATGGCCACCTTCCACTGTCCCAGGTTGCTCCAAGCCCTGTCCAGCCTGGCCTGGAACATTTCCAGGGATTGGGGCAGCCACAGCTCCTCAGGGAAACCCGTGCCAGTGCCTCAAGAGTAGGAAATTACCCTGCCTGCCTGCTGCTGTCTTATCTCCTAATTGGAAGTGTGCCTGGTCTGAGGGTTTTTTTACTCAAATGTTTTTATCATTTTTTTATAGTTCTGGTATCTACAGTCCTCATCTCGTTTTGGTCTATCTATCACCCATGCCTGGACTGATCCCAAAGCTTCCCTGGAGCTAGAAATCTTGAAGAGTTGTCTTGGAAAATAGCAATGAAAAGGGTTTCCCAAACCATTGCAAAAGTCCAGCTCCAAGTATCTCTTCATGTTAATCACTAGAAACTCTTTCTTGGCTGTCTACAACTGGTTTAGACATTTCTGCAGTCTAGGGAAGGGAAGATTGAGAAAACAGATGGAGAGTTTCATTCTTCCTAGAGGGAAGCATCCCTGCTGGGTGTGGGAGAAGCTTTGGTTTATATCAGAGCAAAATCAACATGTTCAGCAAAGAGCAGCTCACAGTGAGAACATCTCACAGGGAAAGAGAGGGAACAGCCTCGAGTTGCACCAGGGGAGGTTTAGATTGGATATTAGGGAAAATTTCTTCACCCAAAAGGTTGCCAGGCTGCTCAAGGAAGTGATGGAGTCCCCATCCCTGGAGGGATTTAAAAGATGTGCAGATGTGGCACTTGGGGACATGGGTTAGTGGTGGCCTGGCAGTGCTGGGGGAAGGGTTGGACTCAGATCCCAGAGGTCTTTACAACCCAAATGATTCCATGATTCCCCACCATCCCTTGTGTTATGTGGTGGCTCCCACTGGCTGCTGCTCTGCACAGGTCAGGGAGATGACATCACCTCCTTGACTGATTTTTGGGGAACATCAGTGCTCAGAGTGTGCACCAAAGGCACTGCAGAGATCTGGGGTCTCAAAATTCAGGTGATGGTGTCATTTTAGTGTAGGATTCACCTGACCTGTGGTTCTTCCCTGAGTATCTCATCCCAGCGGGTAGAGGAAGGCTGAAACTCCCAGTGGATGATTCATTTGACTTTCTTGTCAAATAAGTCTTCATGCTCAGGTGGTGCAGTGATGGGACAGCTGGCCTGTACTCTGTCACAGGGCAGAAAGTGGTGCTGAGAAGGAAGATCTCAAATTCCTGTATATTTAACTGGAGACATTTAAAGAACAAGGTCAGGCAAACAGAACCTTTACAGAAATAACGAAATTATATTTATTTTTTTCTTAATATACAAATGAAGGACATTGGGACATGCTTCACTGGTGGTCTTCTATTCAGTCTAACAAATCGGGTTTTTTTCAATCCCTGTTTATGTCCATTTGCAGTTGAAAATTCCGCAGCCAGATCCTCTCAGACAAATCTCTCTTCTTCAGCTCTATTTCCTCCCAGCTGAAGCTGTTTTTTTTACTGATGGCATCTGCCCAGCTTCGCTCAGGATGTTAAACCCAGAGGAGCCAAATCAAACCACCTTTCCCGGCAAAACCCAGGCAACAAGCAGCTTTTTGCAAGCCTTTCAGATCAAGTCCAAGTGACTGATTTTGGAACATCATTATGTCAAGCACTGTCCTATTTGTACGAGGCTTTTAAGGAGCTGTCAGCTTTCCTCTTTCTCTTTTACACTGCCTTTCCAACGCTGTCACTTCAGCTGAGCCTGGCAGCATGGAAATGCCAGGTAGCAGCAGTGGCAGTCACAAACTGCAAGTGCAAAGCTGGTGGTGCTCTCAGTGCTGCACCAGGAACGAGGAGCTGGGCTGGCTATGGCACCCCAGAAAATGTCAGCTTGGGCAAAATGTTTAGAGAAATCTGAAAATTATGCTATGAGGACAGTCTGAGAGAGTTGGGGTTGTTCAGCCTGGAGAAGAGAAGACACTGGGCAGACCTTAGAGCCACTTCTAGTGCCAAAAGGGTTTCCAAGGGAGCTGGAGAGGAACTTTGGACCAGGCTGTGGAGTGACAGGACACAGGGAAAGGCTCCTCACTGCCAGAGGGCAGGGATGGATGGGACATTGGGAATAAGTTCTTTACTCAGAGGGTGGTGAATCACTGGCACAGGTTGTCCAGAGAAGCTGTTGCTGCCCCATCTTCAGAAGTGTTTAAGGCCAGGTTGGACAGGGCTTGGAGCAACCTGGGATGGTAGAAGGTGTCCCTGCCCATGGCAGGGGGTTGGAAGGAAGGGATCTTCAAGGTCTCTTCCAAGCCAGACCTTTCTGTCACTCTGTAATTCCCTGAATCTGTGCCCTTGAGCCAGCACTGAGCAGCCACACCTGGAATCTGTGTCCCATTCCAGACTTCCCAGTAAAAGAGAGACGAGCGCTGGAGAGAGTCCATCAAAGGCCATGAGGATGATGAAGGGACTGGAGCACCTTCCCCATGAGAAAAGGCTGAGATCTGAGATTGTTCAGCCTGGAGAAGAGCAGACTTGGAAGAATTTTATTAATGTCTATAAATACTTGAAGGGAGAGTGAGAAAAGGCTCTTTTGAAAAAGGGGATGTAAACTGAAACACAAGAATTTGCTTTGAAACAGCAGGAAAAACTTTTTTTTTGGGTTAAGGGTGACTGAGAACTGGCATAAGTAGCCCTGAGAGTTTGTGAAGTTTCCATTTTTGGAGATTTTGAAAAGATGTCTCACATCATCCTGGACTATTGGCTGCAGGTGACCATGCTCCAGCAGGGGGGTTGGACCAGATGACCTTCAGAGGTCACTTCCAACCTCAAACATCCTGTGATTCTGTGATTCCACGTGTCACTTGCTCCCTAAACTGAATGAATTCAGTGTCCCCTGTGCTACACATGGCAAGACAATAAAACTTAGCATAACTCAGCCCCTTCTCAAAGTAAGAGAATGTCCTGGTTCAGGGCAAATTTTGGAGAGAATTTTTTTTTCAGATTTATGTACAGGTTAAATGGGATTGTTGAAGGGTGAGTGGGTTTTGTTGACTATTTATTGGCTTTTTAGCTTATGGATTATTTTGTGGATGGGGATTATGTTATTTTGATTTGTTGGTATTGTTGGCGGTGTATTGTTGAGGTGGTAATTGGTATTTGTTTCTTTTTTTTTTACTTTCAGGAGTCTCTTTGCGGATGGGAACTCAGAAATGCAGTGCATTTATTGCTGAGAAGGCTGAATCCTCCCCCAACATCCCACCAACCTTTTTTCCTCTGTCCTTACCCTTTCTTTCCCGCCTCACCCTGTGAATTCTGTCAATTTTTACAGGTGTAGATCAGGGGCAGGGCCACAGCTCAGTCTCATTCCCCAGAGCCACCTCGGTGTGCTCAGCATTGGGAGTGTCACCCCTGGGTTTTTCTTACACGGCAAATCCTGTAACAAGTCAGAATACAGGTCAGCTAAAAACACTGTGAAACCTGGCAGGCACTTTATTAACTGCTACTCTCTGGCTCCAGGATGACTTGGGGGATTCAGTAAGTGGGTTAAGGAGTTTTCCCATCAAGGTCAGTGGCAGGAATCTGGTGCAAAGTGGTAATAACCACAAGGAGTTTTCAGGCCAACAGGAAGTCAATAAGTTTGGGTTTCACCTCCTGCTGTGGGAATAGGAACATTAAAAAAAAAAAAAAGTCTCTAATAATAAGAATGGAGGGGTTGGGTTTTTTTTTTTCCCTTTCATTTTTCGTCCCGGACAGGGAAATGTATGAATGATTGCAAACAGCAGTGTTTTCTCCAAAGCAGTATATGGAAAATAAAGGAGAAGACAAGTCCATCATGATGGCATGGCCTTGGTACTGTGCCTAGAGCCATGGGGCAGTGGTCTCTGGATGCTGTCCTTCATCTTTACAAAGTCCCAGTGATTAAAAATGTCTAAGGAGTCCAAAGCATGTATCCTACACAATCTGGTTGAGTTTTAATACTGGAAAAACCTAGCTGGATCCTTTTCTTATTGAGGAAATTTTGGAATAAAAAATATTCCCAGACTGGACATTGAGGATTTAGCACTGCCAGTGTTAAGAGATATTTTTCCACACAGAGATGTGAGGATACATTTTTCATGGCCCAGTTGGTCTGGTTGTCTAAAACTGAAGCCATCTAAATCCTAAACCAGGTGGACACTTCTGTTAGGTGGCTGATCACCTTATTTGCACATTTATCATGGGATGGGTTTGATCACACCTTGAGGTAAAGATATGGAGGAGTTGTTTACAAGTATTTCCACTATTTCACTTGTCTGGGATCCACCCCTACAGTTTGAGCTGTCCATATTTAGCATTTCCATCCACTGCCCACTGTAGTAATGGAGAATAAGTCAACACATCCAGTGAGAGCAGGGATGTGATTCACCAAACATCAGAGAAGCATCTCCTTCAGGATAAACCAAACCCTGTCCTGAACTTCTTCAATGCCACTGACTCACTCTCCTGTGAGAAGAAAGAGAGCCTGGGTTGAATTGTTCAGTAGGCTCTTTCCCCCTGGAAATGCACAAATATTAGGATAAATCCCATCCCTGAAGATAAATCAGATGAATGTCTGAGAACAAGTCAATCTTCACTGCCTGGCCATGATGTTACCAGTCTGGTAACCAGATGTACTGAAATCCTTGTTCTGTTTCAGCTGCAAGGCATTCCTGTTACAAAAACAATTTCCCCTTACAATGAGAACTCCATCCCACAGCTGTGGAAAAGATTTTGGGAAAGCTCTAGAATGGTCTATGTGCCACAGATCCCTTGGACTTTTGAAAGCCAAGTTATAAGCATAGAAATTAAATTGAAGCATGCCCCAGACCTGTCTTGACTCCACCCTGGCTTCTGAAGAGGATCCATAGGTCTGACTTGACCTATGAGGTCCTTAAAATATTGTCATTCCTGTGTGTCCACCATCACAACAGGGAGGTGAACATGAGAGGAAGACTCATCTGAGTGGAAGAAGGAAGAGAGCTGGGGTCAGAGATTCCCTTCTGTGCACAACACTTGAATGGCCTGGATTATCTTGCATCTGTGGGCCTGTCAGGACGGCCACCAAGCTCACCAGCCTGACACGGGCTGGCACACCAGCAATCCTCTCATCCGAGCTTCTTGTTTTCTTGTTCCTGTGATTTACTCCAGGGTCGCATATGGCTTGGCTGGGTGCTGGGGTTTATTTCTGTCAGCACACCCAGATATATCAATATTAATTGTTCTTTCACAGCTTTGGCTACTCCTCCTTTAGCAGAAAAAATTTAAACTCCACCAGTGATGAATTTTTAGTTCACGCCTATAAATCTAGACTGTGAGCTCAGCCCTGGATTATTATTGTTTGTTTACAGATGATCAGTTGGGAAGATGGAGAGGGACCCAAGCACTGCTGTCAGCAATATGTTGATGAGCTCCAGTGCCTTGCAGTGATGCTTCCACCCTCCTTGTAATCTGTCAGGATGCCTACAAGGAAAAGCATCTGGCTCCCACTCAGCCTAGCAAGACAGAGCACATCCTGACTTCGAAAAAAGAACTTGAGAAACTCCCCCTTGTCACTAATTTTGTTAGGAATTTGCTTTGTCACTTTGTCCCAAGGACCTGTTTGCGTCTGCAATTTACTGCAAACATTAGTTAATAGCTGCATCCCTGGATTTAACAGTGCCTGCAAAGGCACTTCATCAGTCTGGTCACTGACAGGCTTCCTTCAGTGACAAGAGCACCTAGGAGGAAAAGGGAAGGAAAAGGAACCAATGCAAACATGTTGCTATGGAGAAAATGAATGGAATCCTCACTGCACATTACATGGCTTAAAAAATATAAAAATCTTTAAATGAGGAGAAAAAATGTGGGGAAGTTTGAAAGAGATTCAATATGTGAATTAACATCAGACATATATTCTTTTCATCAGATGAGATGAAATCCATTTTTTTTTTCTTTTAGCCTCCTCTTTCTCTTTCTCTTTCTCTTTTCTCTCTCTCTTTTTTATTTTTTCTCAATAAAATAGCAGCCCAAAAATAGCAAGAGTGGGAAAAGTAAACTGGCAGGTATTAATTAGCTGGACAGGTAGCAAAAGTAAAACCTCCACAGCTACGTACTCTGGAAATTCCGGGGCGGAGTAGGAGGGGGCAATTCACATTTAAATATTTAACTCATTTGAGTTGTTTTTTTCTTAGCTTTCTTATTGAGCTAGAGGAAAGAAAGATGGAGATTGCGTGCGTCCTTCTCTGATGAATTTCTTGTCTTTGTTCACTTCTGATTTCTGCACCAAAATGAACAACATTTCCTGCAGGAACAGCCAGTGCTCTCACTGCAATGTCCCAGTGCCTTACTTCCCCCTGCACTATGCTATTCCTGGACCTGAGTGCCTTTGGAAACCAAGGCTTCAGGATATAAGTAGGAACACAGAAAATCAGGTTATTGTTTAGCTCCCATTCCCTTTTTGCTACACTTAAAGAAAACAAACTGGTTTTGCTCATTCAAAAACCTGCCAAGATATTTTTAAATACTCACAAAATCCTGGCCCTTATTTCCTGTGTCTTTCATGTTACAAATGGAAAGAATTTCAAAGCCACTCTTTTTTAGCTGATATGAGAGGCAGAGGCTGCTGAAGAGGCTGAGCATCAATTCCTTGCCATTTCTGGTGGCAAAGTGTTTTCCCATAGATCCACAGCACACTGGATACAACCTGTACTTCCACCAGGTCTACAGAGCTGGAACATGAGATATTAGGAAAAAATTCTTTACTCTGAGGCTGAGGAGGCCCTGGCACTGATTGTCCAGAAATGCTGTGGCTTTCCCATCCCTTGAAGTGTTCAAAAACAGGTTGGGTGGGCTTGGAGCAACCTGGGATAGTGGAAGGTGTCCCTGCCCATAGCAGGGGTTGGTACTAGATGAGCTTTAAGGTCCCTTCCAACTCAAAATATTTTGTGACTTTGTGATTCTACTACAGAAAGTTCTTTCCAGGACAGCTTTAAAAGCTACAAATTTCCTACTTTTCTGTATTTCTGGTAAGGACAGAAGAGAAAGACAATTTTTTTTTTCCCTTATACAGTCCTATTGCTGTACTTGGTCTTTCAGGGGAGCAGAAGTCAAGTTTATAAAACCTTATCAGTTCTTGTTTTTTCTCCTATGGCTGCCAAACAGGAATTCAGATGTCAGGCTCCTCCAGAGAAGAACCAAAAGCAGGAGCTGATTAATGGACTGTATGGACAGGATCCTGACATGTCCATATAATCCATAGTCCAAAGTCCCATGAGGGCTTTGTAGTCTCTGATCCAACACCATGTCATCCCCTGTCAGCCCTGAGCTGGAAATTATCCAGGGTTGTGGTTGATAAAAGACTGGCATTGAACAAGAAAAAAAAAAAAAAAAAAAAAATAGGACAACACCACAGAGGGCTGATTGCCTTGAAATGATAACCAGATTATTAGATTATTTTTTTAATTTCTCAGGAGACACAAGTGTGGAGGTCACCTTTTTTCCTTCTCGACATGTCAAAACAATTTCCTGAACTCTCTGTGGAATTGCCACCAAGGTTAATTTAGTGTCATAAGTATACATTTCCCAAGTATCTCCTCCTGGAAACAATAAAATACGGTGGAAGCAAAGAATCAGATGAAATTAAAACATCCTAAGACTCATTGCACCTGTCTGTCTCATCCTTATTATCTGTAAAATAACCTGAGAGTATTACAGAAGAGAGGAGTGTAATTTGACATTATTAATATCATCAGTCAATCTTCACCTAATGCTGAGATGCACAAATGCTTGTGTTCCCAAAGACAGGAATGCTTTGTTGTGTTAGGAACAAGACACCAAGAGTGACTGAACAAGTTAGGAAAACCCTGATACAGGAATTTCCCACTCTGCTGCTCACTCATTAACACATTCCAGAGCAGAGGACAGAGCATGGAGTGCTGATCAGGCAGCTCAAGAAATTCAAGTGTTAAAGGTAGGGCTTTTTTCAATATTTTAGCAAAAATCAGAGAAAATCAGAGAAAATCACCAGTGTGATCCAACAGCTGATGGAGAAAGAGCCAAAGCCCTGGTAGCAGCAATGGGGGAGAGGATGAATTCACCTGGTTCTTTTTCCAATAACATTTCAGACTGACAACATCTTCAGCTTCTGGTTTTTTGCCTCTCATTACACTTTGCTTTTATCTCTTCCCTACAAGAAGGTCTAAATCCCTTGGACATGTTGAGAAGTCCTTTTCTTTAGATGAAAGATGGGAGAAGAAACAACAGATGGATAAAAACCAACGGCAGAGCACAGGGAAGTCATGAGACAATCTGGTGCCACCATGCTCAAGATATTCCTCCTTGCAGTTTTCTGCAGGCACTAATTTCTGTAGACAGATGCTTGGGGAAGGTTCTCAGAGGTAGGTGTGCCGTAACTCCCACAGCTTGGGAATCTCTGGGCTAGAGGAAAGAGGATATTTTTTCCTCCTTATGTTCCAGAACTCAGTAAAGTCCTACATCCTACACAGAGTACATCTCTGCTGAGATGTTTTTCTATTTCCACCTGCAGTCTCTCTCCATTCCTGTCCATCCCCAGCACTGACAAGGCTCCTTGGGAGTCAATATTTCCACCAGCAATGGCTGAGAGCAGCAGGAACCTCCCAGGAGGTCTGAAAGAGAAAAGAAACTCAAGCTGCAATAATAAAAAAAAAAATCACTAGATATGAAAAACTTTCTTCAGCAGGGCAGTAGTCAATCTAGGAGAAGGCTTCTGAGTAATCTGCTGAGAGAGGGAGCTTCCATCAGGAACCTTCCCTCTTTGTGCCATGGTGAAAACTGTAAAATGTGCAGTAACATCAGTGCTATGAGAAGGGACAGCTGGACATGTCCCATGAGCTCTAAGACAATCATCTCTGTACTAAACGTTGTTTGATTCTTCTGCTTGGGCTGAAAAAACAGCTTGGAGATCCTCCATGGGGCACCAGCACCAGGGGAACACTGAGGGGCAGGAGCCAGGCAAGAAAATCTTGGAAAAGATGGAGTTCCTCCACCTCCAGGAAATTCAGCTGCTTTGCTTGAGGTTGCCATCAATTGGCACCAGCCTTCCCTTTAGATCTGTGGGCACATTCTGAGCTCATGGGAGATTGTGGGGATGTGACCTGATTCTCCAGACTAAAGAACGAAGCTATTTGCTATTATCCTGTTCTGTGTACATTCTGATTGTTGGTAGTTTGGGGTTTGTTGTGGGTTTTTTGTTTGTTTGGGGTTTTGGTTTTGGTTTGTTGGAGTTTCTTTTGTTTTTTGGTTTTTTTTTTTTGCTTTGGTTTTTTAATTTTTTTTGTTTGTTTTTTGTGAGTTTTTTGGTGTGGTTTGATTTTTTTTTAATGTTTTGTAAAAAAGCAATGTACTGTCAAGAGGTTTAATCACAAATCACAGAATTATTTGGGTTGGAAGGGACCTTCAAGACCACCAAGTTCCAACTCC
Organism: Agelaius tricolor; assembly: GCF_023055355.1. Taxonomy (NCBI): domain Eukaryota; kingdom Metazoa; phylum Chordata; class Aves; order Passeriformes; family Icteridae; genus Agelaius; species Agelaius tricolor. The sequence goes on along the minus strand of NW_027269262.1, from coordinate 93,745,570 downwards.
CCTGCCATGGACAGGGACACTTTTCACTATCCCAGGTTGCTCCAAGCCTCATCCAACCTGGCCTTGGACACTTTCAGGGATGGGGCAGCCACAGCTTCTCTGGAAAACCTGTGCCAGGGCCTCATCACCCTCTGAGTAAACAATTTTCTCCTACTATGGAACCTAAACCTTCCCACTTCATCTCAAAGCCATGTGAAGCCACTTTTGTTGTCACCAATCACCTCCTTGTTTCTTAAAGCATAGTTTCCAGGAGAACTTGCTCCATGATCTTGCCAGAAAAAGAAGTGAGACTGACAAGGCTGTAGTTGCCTGGATCTTCCTTTTTTTTCCCTTTTAAAACATGTGGGTAATGTGGGTTCCTTTTCCAGTCAGTGGGAACGATGCCAGACCAGGGACCTGCAGGTGGGTGAACTATTTCAGGTGGTTGATGTTGATGACACAGAGAGATCAACCCATCAGGAACTGTTTGTTCCCAAACATCCATGGGAGATTTATCTGTCTGCACCCATCTCTGAGCTGATCCTGTGTCCGTGTTGGAATAGAGGTGTTGCAACTCAATAACCAATTAATCCTTCATCAAAGTATATTTTTAAAAGTGAACAACAGTTACTCCATTTGGAAAATGGAGTCCCTTTATTTTCCCTGATGTATCCAAACACTCACTTCTGAAATTTTCTAATGAGTATTCATATTGACAAGTTGATGACCCATTTAATTCCTGTACAAAATGCAAGTTTCTCCTGCTTGGCCCACTCCATCTCAGAGATGCTGCTGGGAAGGGCAAGCACAAATGAACTTTCTGTACTGAATCTTTTCCTGCTTTCATAACCTCACACCTTTCTGACAGGTGCAAAACCCCAGAGGGTGTCGAGATTTAATTGAAACACTTCCTAAAGCCTTGCAGAGGTGCTTATGTGAGAGGAAGCACTACTAAATTTTCCACAGGCTGAACTCAATTTTTGCCATCAGTAACCACTCCTTTTCAAGTCAAAACAGCAACACAAGTTTAATTTCTTTAGTTCAAAGGGTGGTAAAGGCACTCACCAAAGACTGAGTGAATGGTAAAACTTCAAAGCCAAAGTAATCTAAAAACTTGAAGAGACACTTAGGGGAGTTAAGTGCTTCCATGTAGATCAGAAACTTCCAGCAGAAATCATGAAAAGTGATGCTGGGAGAAGCTAAAAGATATTTTATTCTTACCTAGAAACATGTATCTGTTAATAATTTAGGTGTCTATTCCTCAGGACTTGACCTCACTGAAGAGAGTCAGATATTAACACATAGTATTAAAGACTAGAAATATCTTTTTTTTATTTTTTACTAGTCAAACTGGAGCTTGATATTTGCACAAAATTAGGTCTTTTCATCCTCAGATGCGCAACACTTTTTATCTGTATGTGAATTTGAAGAAGAGACTTGTGCACACACCCCCATGGAGACAAACACCAGACTCAAACCTGTTCCCACGTGCTAAAAAAAAAAAGTGGAAAACTTCCACCTTTGCTATCCAGGCCATTGGAGTGTCAACTTTATTCATTCAGAGAGTCAGCGTTTTATATCAGAATTAATTGAAATGGAAGAGCTGCTGTGAGGGTTTCATCATCAGGAGGGAAAACAGACAATTTCCCAGACCAGAACAGATCAATTCAATGTCTGGCAGCCTAGAGGGTTGTTCTTCCTTAAAAAAAATCAACCCACTTTTCCTTCAGAGCTGCAGATGATCCAGTTATTAGCATTTGAGTCCGTGGCAACCCTTCCCAGATGATCCTTAGGGTTGTATAAAACAGCACCAACAACTCTGATAGATTTTTTTTTTCTTTTTGAGGGAAAGGACACATCATGGTTTGCCAGAAATTGTGCTAGATGCCAATTAAGCCGAGGAATTTTGGAGTTTTTGTAGTGAGGATAAGGTTAATATTCAATTTTTTTTTTTTTTCTGCAGCATACTATAGAAGCCTAAAAAACCCACCAAAAAAAAATAAAAACAAAAACCCCAAACTCTAAAGGAAACAGGGAAACAAGGAATCTGGTCTTCTGCTTCAGTAACCCAGAGGTTCCAACACACTCAAGAAAAAATATCTCTTATGGATGCAGGACTGTTCTGTTGCTCCATTGCCTGCAGGATTTCCTGGGATCATCAGGGAATTGTTTCAGGGAAGTGTCTCCAACCATGCAGGACATGTCTGGACCATCAGGACCAGACTTTTGCTATTGATTTATGGGATTTATGGGATTTATGGGATTTATGGGATGGTTACTCAGGTCCCATAATGATGGGAGTGTAAAAACTACAGAGACAGACCCAGCTCAACCCATTCCCCACTGCTCATAGGGAATGCTCAACACACCAGGACAACTCAAGGCCACTCGTATTTGAAAATTTGCCTTGGCCAAGGAACACAAGCATCCCCTTTACTAGTGCAACAGGCAGCCTGCTCACCTTTGGCCTTTTTTTTCTCATCAAAATATTCAGGAGAAGGCTTGGAAGATTTTGGGAAAGCACAATTTGCCCGGAGGGACACTGCACTGTCAGTAGGATCTGAGGGAAGCTGCTAATTGTTTTATTTATTTTTTTTTAGCACACAATGTAAGCAAGCAATGATCTGTTCCATCCCTGGGCAAGTCACTGCCTAAGAAATGCTACAAAGAGCATTTCATCTGGAATTCTGAACACAAATCAGGGTCTGGAGAGCTTCAGGATAGTCCTGAAAATGGTAAGTAGAACCAATGGAAGTTTTTTAAAGTACAATTGCAAAGAATAAGTGTCAGAGGAAAAGTCAGAGAGTAGTATTAAAGCTTAATTTTTTTTCCCCTATTGTCTTGTAACTTTGGGGGGCTATGAGTCAGAATGAAGTGTTATTCTCTAAAAATACCTTTGGGGGACTGGCTACAGGTAGGCAAGAAATGAATGACAGAGCTGGGAGAAAATCAGATACTGTCTTCAATGAAGTTGGAGAAGAAGAACCAGCTCCCAGGTCCCAAGTGAAATATGAATGTGGGATGTCAGAAGGACTTCAGCTGATGAAAAAACTTCATAATTTATGTATTTCTTCTGTTCCATAGTACATCTTCCTTCAATCCAGCTGCTCCTTCATTAGACCAAATGCTGGTGCAAGTCTCTGTGGGCAGGCTACATCTGGCATATGAATATGTAATTATATTTCTCTGTGAGTGTCCAGGTAACTGTGACATTTGGTATCTAAGAAGATGATGTGTTATCTAGGTCAGCATAAAAACAATCAAACAACAACCAAAAAGTCCTCCCAGAATTAAAATAAGAACATGTCCTGGTCATCAGCTCTTTGGAGGATGTATTTTTGTTGACCTACCTTACTCAGTTCACTGTTTGGAAGGAAGAGTGGAAGAGCAATAAATGCATGAAAAGTGGTCTTAGAAGTGTTACAGACAGAGAAATCTCTTAGGGGATTATGAGAACATAGATTTGCTTCATATACTTTCAAAATCCACCATGTTTATCATTTTCAAATGAACCTGTTACAAAGCAGATTTGGAACTATTACTTTTGCCGACATGAGCAAAAGTAATAAAAAAATAAAACTGAAGATTTAAAATTATTGGACATTGCCAGTTGTGTAAAAATTACGATCAAATGTTTTGGTAGGACAAAACTTTTTACACAACCCTAAAAAATGAAAGATTTCCAAATATACATCAATTCAGAAGGGAGCAGAAGCTTCAGCCTTACATGTTTTCTCTAAAAGAGATGAAAGCAAGAATCTAAAATTCAGGCGCTCTGAGATTTGAGAAAAATTGAACTCTAGATCTGGCATTTGCAACTCTGACCCAGGCCTACATTTCTCAGGAAAGTGTGATCTGAATTTCCTTCTCAAACCATGCCCCAAGCAGGCTGAGCTCCATTCCAAAGAGCCCTGCTCTGCGCTGTGGAGGCAAAAAGATCTCAGCCAAAAATAGGAGTCTGAACCAACACCTGAGATTCATCTCACCTTTGCTGGAGGTCCTGAAGCTCATTCTCATTTCCTTCCCGTACACATATGAATTCTTAATCTGGCAAGGAGCAGTGCCTGTGCTGCTGAGAACTGGGACTGAATGATGAGTTGAACTCGTCTAATCAAACTTGCTTTCCTGCACAACATCAAGCTGCCTGCTCTGGCTGCCACACTCCTGCCATCTGCCCCTCTGGAAAGTCTATTATCTTCACTGCCTTCCCTGTAATCATGTGGAAGGACTCATGGTCTGGGTGTCTGGAGGCAGGACCTGCGTTTCTCCTCAGCTCCAGGAGCTCTGGGCGTGCACTCCCGAGTTCCTCTGCATAAAAATATGGAGAGGATGGATGGATGTGACTTTTGTGCCGAGGCCAATGTGATTTTCTGGGCAGGCTTATGGGACCTGACTCAAATCTGATTTCACTGTTATGGTATCAAATGTCATTTAGCTAATCACAGCTCTAATTTTCACACAGCACCTTCTGGCCACAGGCGGATGTGGAATTTCAGAGTTACTCCATGGAAGCAGGTACAGAAGTGCTCTGACCATGCATCTGCCAGCAAGGGAAGTGAATGAAAGGGAAAAGGCTCCCAAAATACAGCTGGAGACAGCTCAGCAGAAAGCTGGTGAGAAAAGGGGCAGCCACAGTCCTCATTGGGCTGGTACAGGGACATGAGGTTGGAGTTTGAGGTTGGATGGGGCTTGGAGCAACCAGGTCTGGTGGAAGATATCCCTGCCCATGGCAGGGAGGTGGAACTGGACGATCTTGAAGGTCCTGTCCAGCAAAAACCATTCTGGGATTCTCTGGCTGAAAACCAGGCTCCTGATTTTGCCGAACACATCAAGGCTCTCAGGAAGATTTCTCCCCTCATGAAATCAGTGCCTGGAGGAAGTGGATCCCTGTACATCAGGAAATGAAGCCTCACTATCAACACATGCACACTCTTTATTATACAACTCTGGATCCACCCCTCAGCTGCTTTGCCAAGTATTCTCCCAATCCTTTCATTCTCCTCCCTGGACAAAAATACATCAATTTATGCCCTTGCTCATTACCAGCCTGACTTACCCCTGTGTTTACGCAACTTGTAGCTCTGACCTTTCCTGTGACTTGAACATTTGTAGCATTTTCTTGCATTAGAAGTTCCACAATCCCTTTTTCTGTGCCATACTCACTTGCCCTTTATCTTTGCCTGAATTTTTGTTCTCCTAACCATCACCCCAAAGGGGTCAGCAACCCCAGCTCTGGGCAAACCTTCTTTTTATAAAGGGCTTGAAAAACTCAGAATTGTTCCACCTTTTAAGTTTTATTGATACCTATAAAAAGCTCAGCTGCTCTGTTAAGGGCGTTATGTGGATGAATGCACACAAATGATGATTCCAGCCAGAGGAGGGGAAAAAATAAAAGGAATAATGTTTTAAATTTTTAACTGTTCAGTGGGGTAAAATGCACAAAATCAGAGTTACACATCGGCTTCAAGCCCTCATTCTCTTGTTACCAGGTTTTGAGGTGTCTCTCTGCTCCTCTCAGGAGTGGGTTGGTGGCTCAGAAGAGAGATTTGATGGTGTTCAAATGCCTAAAGATTGCAGGCACCTGGGGATGCCTGAAGAAAACTTCAGACCTGCTTTCACCTGAAACATTGCACACAAATATTAAGGATAAAACCTTTAAAGATCCATCTGGAGATGTCCATGTGAGGAACCACATTGTCCTTTCTTCTGTGTTCCATAGAGAGGCATGGACATGAGAAATGACTCAGATTTAAGCTGGGCTGAGTCACTCCTGAAAGACGCTGAGCTTTTCTACCAAAAAAAAAATCCCTCAAATTCTCATCACTAAAAGGATAATAAGCTCCCCACCCTTGCCTCTGTGTGTGTTCATCTTGTCTCAGATGGCAGTTCTCTCGGGAAGGAATTATCTCTGAGTATTTTCAAGTGGCACAAAGCATAATGCAATTAATCACATTTTCTTCGGTAATATAAATTAGGAAATCAGCAACAAACATCCTGGAAGTTTAACAGTTGTTGTGTCCTGGAAGAGTTGGTGTGAAAACCTGCCTGTGACCCTTGGAGAAGCTTTGGTGCAGGGTGCATTCACCCAATCCTACATCCAACAAAAATACTCAATTCCTTAGCACATTTATGGCCACATTTTAGTAACACACAGAGAAACTTGCAGCAAAATAACAAAGGAAGCAATTCAGGTGGGCGCATCTGAGATGAAAGAGTAGAGGAAAAATACACACAGTAGGTCTGAAAAGAGACAATTAATTGAGGGAACAAACTGTAGAGAAATCAATGCAGGTCCACCCCTGAGATGTGTCACTCAGATTCTGATTCTGCCTTTGTCATGGTGTCACTGGTAACCACCAGGTGCCCCAGGGATGTACTCAGCATAATTCAACCAGCCTGTTGCCATCAACAAGTGAGGTTAGATGTTAGAATTACTGTATAGAGGATGAAAAAAACCCCACCTGTTCTCCAGGTATATAAAAAGAGAATGTTTCATCAGCACCTTCCTCCTCCTCTGGGCAATTTAGCAGTTACAGAAGTTAGTAAAGCAAGCAGACTATCAATTGTGTCTTAATTTCTTTTCTCTGGAATGAAAAGCGAATCAATGCACAATTAAAAAAAAATATGCTGTAATAAAAAATACTCTTTTCAGTGCTGGGAAATACTGAAGTGCAATTTTCCTTCTGGAAAAGAGTCAAAGACCTCTTAACTTCCAGCAAAAGCAACATGATTTTATGGTCCCCTTCTTCCTTCTGAGCTGCTCCTGTGGTCACTGTTCTGAGTAGTCTGTGCTGGTACAGCAGGTGCACTTCTCTCTTCTCCAGCCATATTTTTCTTCTTGCTATCAACATCATAAAATCAGACTATGGTTTTGGTTGGAAGGGACCTTAAAAACCATCCAGTTCCATCCCTGCCATGAGCAGGGACACCTTCCACTAGACCAAGTTTCTTTAAGGTCCCACTCCCCAGCCTTGAACATTTAATCAACATTTTCAGACTCAGCTTCCCAGGAAATCCATCTGAGACTGGCAAAACTGAGATTGTTTCATCCCATTCCTCTCCCCAACAGCTGCTGAATTCTTGGGCTAATTTCAGGTAACTCTTGACAAACACAGGAAGCTGGAGGAGAGTCTCAAACAGGGAAGTGGCTGTTGCATGTCAGCTTTTATTGGATAATAAGGAGCCCACGTCTGAGAGGTACAATCAGAAAGGTATTTTGAACGCTCACAACTGAAAGGAAAGCTTTGATCATACCCTGGGTCAATCAAGAGAGACAAATCCAGGGGATTTCATTGATCAAACAGGTTTGGGCTTGCAACATCATCCTCTACTCCTTCGAAAGGTGCAGCTGCTGCCAGATAAGGAAAATCAAAGACTGATTTGTGTTGCCACCAGAAGGGACAGTGCCCCTTCCCCTGGCATCCTTGGTGATGTGCTCACACAGCCTCCCACGAGTCAGCTCTGGCATTGTGGTCACACACAACGACTGCTCCACTCCCTGATCCAGCAGAAAACCACAAATTCTCCAAAAGAAGAGGCAGAGGGAAAGGTGATCCCATCTGTGCTCACATCCACGGAGGGAATGCTGTGCCTTTGGCTCGGCAGGCAGCAATTTAAGCCAAACGTAAAGTCACAAACTGGCAGTTTCCTGAGAGCCCTGGACAACCATTGGTCCCCTTTTCCCTAAAACCATGGATTTTTACACAAAGCCACGTGCACACACACTGGGAAAATTGTGGGAATGAATGCTTGTAGGTGGAACTGGTACAGAAGGAGCTTTAATATGATCTTGGGACCAGTGGTGTTTCATTCCATACCTTCTCTGAGTGCATCCCATCTCTCAACTCCCTCTCTGCAGCTTTCCCGTGCTGATTCCTGTGGAGAAATTACCTTTGTGCAGGATTCAGCACCCAAGGAAGGTCTCTGCCAGCTTTCCCACCCTGCGGGCACCACAAAAACCTCAAGGCCACAACAAACATCCCTGATGTTTGACACTTCAGTGAAGTGTCCTGCAGTGTAAGGAAGGGCCCTCATGGTGTGTTAAAGGATGGCTTGGAAAAATGATTGATGACTGAGGGGAAACATGAGGAGCCAAAGATGCTGAATAAGGTAATAACAATTTGAATTCCCTTCTAAAACAAGGAGCCCACCACAAGCACCAGCAGAGACCCTTTCATGCTGAGCTGTGGAATCTCTTTGCTGGATGATGCTGCTGGTGCTTCCATGGATTTAAGAAGAGTTTGGATAAACTCACAGGGGAAAATCCACATGGTGCTGCCTGGTACCATCACCCCAGCTCTTGTTCAGGAGATCTCTGAGCCCTGCCCAGCTTGGGGTGGCCCATGGATGTATTTTCAGTGCATTTACTCAGCTCTTGCCCTCCCCTTGACTTCTGCTTTGGCTGCTCAGGGCTGCCCTGTCCTTTGCTCCAAACCATCACTGCAGTTGTGCCATCCCAGGGAGAAGCTCCTGCCCAGATGTCTGAGGGATCCCACAGTGGGAGCTGGCTGATTTTCTGCTCCCACCTCATTCTGGGCTGCTTCCTTCCCCTTGGCAGCATCCCCCCCCCCTCTCCCCTCTCCTCAGTTCTCTCTTTCCTGAGCCAGATGTGAAAATCCAGCCCCCCCTGCACCCCTTGCCTTGTCCTCCCCTTCCCTCCCAACTTTCCCTGCTGCTGTCCTGTTTTCCACAGCAGGCAGCCCACACCAGCAGAGAGATGCCAAACAAAGGGGCTGACGTGATGCTCCTTGCCCACCAGCTCCTCCAAGTTCTGCCAAAACTTTGGAATTAGAGCTGCTGGGATTTTGAAGTTCCCTTTTAAAACGCCACCTGGAATTTGCTGAACAATTGCCATTAACAGGGAAGGATCTTGGTCTCTATTTAAGACAATCAGAATGGAGAATGTTGAAATTCAGAGTGCTGTGAATCAGGATGGAGAGTGTTGAAATTCAGAGTGGGGCTGTCTCCCCCCTCCTTTTTTACCCCATTTTTGTCCCTTTTTCCTGCAGCTGGTGGGGCTTTCTCAGCCTAGGAAGGGGCAGAAGGAAGATCCACATGAGGATGCAGCTAAACCTGCCCCACACACCTTGTGCCCACCAGCAGCTTCCCCCACACCCCACAAAATGACAAAGGAACCTTGATTACTGACTCACCACGCCAGCTGAAGCAGAGGGGAGGGAGGAAAATAATGCATTTATAATAGTGGGCTCTGAGCCTGCTGGGAGATTGGCTGGCATTTCAGCAGCTGAGGGGGCTGCCCCGTGCCTGAGCTGTCACACTGACTCACCTGCCACAGCAGCAGCTCTCACAGGTACCTCGGCAGGAGTGGGAGAGGGAGAGGCAGGGCAGGGAGGAGGATGCAAAGCCACAGACCTGCACAAGGAGGGTCTCTGCTCCCTCCCCTCCCAGTTCCACCCCAGACATGCACGTGTGCCTCTCAGGTGTCTCTCTCCTCCGTCTGCAAGCAGGACAAAAATTCGTGTTGCTTCTCAGCCCCCTCTCGTCACCCCATCCGTGTTTGTCACAGGATGATGTGGCACTGAGGGAGTTCAAAGGTGAGAAAGACAATTGTTCTGTCTCACCTGCTGCCTCAATTCACCAATATGACACTTTTTTTTTTTTTTTTTTTCTATACAGGAGCTCACAGAACTGTTTTTTCTGGGTGCTGGACCCAGCCTTGGAGCAATTTCCCCTCACCAGGGACTGACCATGACCATCCCTGCTGAGTCAGTGCAGCCCCTTGCCCTGATTACAGAGCTAGGAGACAAATTCTGAGTTGCTGCAGGAGCTTCAAACTCCCTTTCCAATATTCATAAGTGATTCCAGCACTCTATAGATAATATCAGTGTTCATTTTCATACCAACTACCTTTTCTCTTTGGGAATTTCCCCAGTGTTTTAGGACCATGGGGTGAGTTCCTCTTCCTATCTTGGGTGCTGCTCCATCCTACTCCTCTTTCCTTTTTCCTGCTTTCTGCCATCCTACTTTTTCCTACTTTTTTCCTACTTTCTGCCATCCTACTCCTCTTTCCTTTTTCCCCTGAATAATTTTCATGTCATATCAGGCCACCCCAGCCCATTTCCATATATTAATCCCTCCATGCTTGCTACTTCCTGCTACTTTTGCAAGTCCCCTGTATGGAAAAAAGACATCTGAGTATCTGCCTTTGCATTGACAAATTATCAGAAAATAAATGGGAAAATGGGGAGTTCTCCAATGTTTTATTCATCACTTTATTTCATGAGCAGGTGCCTGCTGCATTAAAACTTTATCCACTGCTCAGAGCCCAATCCACTCACCTCACCACTAATGTCATCCTCAAAGGGTTCAGTCTCTGCTCTGAAGGCGTGTGAGTGCATGCCTGAGTGGAAAGGGAGAGCTTTGATATGGGGTTATCAAGAAATCAGTAAGGAAGGATGAGGAAAAGATGCCTCCAGGTCTGGGACCAGGGAAAGGAGCATCCCTTGCTCCTTTGGTGGTGCAGAGGGGTGGGGGCTAAGAGGCAATTAGCTGGAAAATGGGGTTGATAACCAGGATGGTCTTTTAGATTCCATGACCTAACTGGTTAAAGCACCTTGGAATGCAGAGCCCAGCCTCACAATGAGGTTTCCATGTGTGCTCACAGCTCTGAAATGCTTCCAGATTAATAAGAATTCTGAATGATAATTGGTAACTGTACACTGTAATAAACTTCCTCTCATTTCCAGTCTTCCTACAAGCCAGAAAGCACCAGAATCCCCAGAACATTATTATTCAGGACATTAAACCCTCAAAGGAGAAATCTAACAGTGTACAAGCACAGGACTTCCATCCAACGCAAACAAAAACTCAATGAGAGAGGAAAGGAAAGAAACCACTAATTCCAGGGAATTTTGTTCCTCCTTCCAATACTGTGAGCACATGGGTGAAGCTTTTTCCTTTCCCCCTGCACAGAGCACTCCAGTGTTTGATTTCTAGCCTGAGGCCGTGTTTGCTGCCTGGCTTCTGAATCAGACTTGACTGGCACAAGTGTGATTGGGAAAGCTCGCAGTTGGTTCACTCCTAGCAAAACAAAAAGAAACAAAAAGGAAAAAAAAAAAAGAATAGGGGGAAAAAAACCTCAAACAACCCTGAGGAAAGAAGGGAGGGAACGCCACAAAGGAGTTTAAAAGTTTGGGGAAATGTTGGTAGCTCTGTCTTCATTTCCAAGAGTTGCTCCTTTCATATCCGATCAATGCTGAGCTGGGAGTAACTCCCCAGGATTGATGTGCACACTGCACTGAGTTATTTAATTTCAGCTTGTACTGGAAAATCATTTCAGTGGTGTTCCCTGGTTACTGGTGCTGTTCCTTCCACCTCTGACGCACTGGGTCTGGCTGGGAAGTTCTGCACAGGGGAGAGAATGGAATTAAAAACATTGGCAAAAAGTCAAAGTAGAGAGAAACCCTTCAAAAAGAGGGAATAGGGGAAGATGAGGCAGCCACATGGCAAGGGGAGAGGAAGAAGTTGGTTTTGTGCTGGAAAGTTTTGTGGTTTAGTGTCCAGAACTCAGCTGGTTTTCACTTAGGTCTTATTTTTCTGGCTATTTTCTGCAGTTGTTGGTGTCTTTGGCTTGCTGGATGGTGGCTTGAACACTTTCCTCTCCAGGCTCTGCTTTCATCTTCCCAAATTGAGAAGATGGGAGCTGCCCATGCTCTCCTGTGCCAACTCCAGGGGTTTTACCAGAGGCCAATTCCCCCATGTTGACATTGTAAATAGTTTCCCATCTATGAAAATTTATTTTTAGTGGAGGGAAGACCCTGACTGGCAGTGGAACAGCTCCCCTTGCTCAGCTCTTCATGCCAGCAGCCAAATTTGATCAGCAGAGCTGTACTCTTCTTCAGGGAGTCACGGGTCAGGAGTTTTCCTGGCAGGGTTCCAAGCTGGTCAGAAAGGAGCAGTGACACAGATGGAAGTGGGGTGGATTTGGGAGTCATGGATTTGTCTTTGCTGCCTGGCTGGGTGCTTTTCCCACACCCTTAGTCCAGCAGAACAATCTCCTGGCTCTGCTGCCATGAGCTGCCCAGTGTGGGGCTGTGGGAATCCATGCTGCATGGAAATTCTGGGAATTGACCTCCCAGCAGTTCAAGGGAGAGGGTCCTGCCCCTCTGCTCCACTCAGGTGAGACCCCACCAGCAGAGCTGCCCCAGCCCTAGGACACAGCACAGGAAGGACATGGAGATGTTGGAATCCAGAGGAGGCACCAAGATGATAAGAGGGATGGAGAAGCTCTGCTGTGAGGGAAGGCTGAGACAATTTGGGTTGCTCAGCCCAGAGAAAAGAGAAAGCATCAGTGGCCCTGCAGAACCTGAAGGGAGGCTACAAAAATTTCTGGGAAGGCATTTTACAGAGATATGGAGTGACAGGGCAAGGGGAAATGGCTTCAAGCTGAAAAAGAGTAGGTTTACTTTGGATATTAAGGAAGAATTTCTTGGCTGTGAGGGTGGTGAGGTCCTAGCACAGGGTGCCCAGAGAAGCTGTGGCTGCCCCATGCCTGGAAGTGTCCAAGGCCAGGCTGGACAAGGTTTTGAGCAACCTGGGATAGTGGAAGGTGTCCCTGCCCATGGCAGGGAGTGGAATGAGATGATCTTTAAGGTCCCTTCTAACCCAACCATTCCATCATTCTCTGACATTCTTCAATAATCTACTGAGTCTGGCAATGTGAGTCCACTGACTGACAGCTTTCCAAGGAACCCTGCAAGCAGCAGGTTCATGGAAAGGTGGCAGGGAAGCAGGAATGCCTTTCCCTTCTCCTTTTCTCTGACCCAGGTTCTGAGTTGTGGGACCTGATTGCCATCTACTTTGCTGCCCATCCTTTTGTACAGACCTCTTTCAGCATGAATTGCTTCTTAGACTCTTTTACACTGACACATTTGAATTTATTCTTCTGTATCTCCTCACATCCAGCATCATTTCAGTCTTTTCTGCCACCAGTTCTCAATTATGAGCCATCCCCTCTACTTTTCTTCCTTTGCTCGTTGGTTCAACCCTTAGTGCTTCAGGCACCTTAAAAAAAAAAAGTCATGGATATGTTAAGAACTGACTTTATAACTAAGATAATTAAAACTCTACAGGTCCTGATTCTATTCCATCCTCTGTGCTATGCCTGACCTTCTACTTGCAGGGGTTTTTTTACCTGGTTTCCAGTCCACACATTAGTGGAAGAAAATCCAAACTTCCCTAAATTATTCCTCTGAGTAAGTTTGGTGAAGACACACAGCCTTTTTGACATTTTCTGGGTCTTGATTAACCTGAAATGAAGGAGAAAAATGTTCCTTAGAATAATTTGCTGGATTGCTGGTCCTCCTTCTCTTGATCTTTGTTGTTAGGCGGATCTTGTGGTGTTTTATTTTTTTTTTTCCTGCTGGATTTTCAGCTGCTTCCAGAGGAAGCCCAGGGTAGGAATGAAGTGTCAGTCAGATTCCCCACCAGCGGGCCTGTGAATAATCAAAGCTTTAACCATGCATAAATAACATTTTATAAGGATGTCCTGGATGAGCATGACGACAAAAATTCCTCCAAGTCTCTCCCTTCCCAGCCCTCTCACCAAGAGGTCAATAAATCCTTTTAGCCACCACAGCAGCAGCTCCCAAACCCCACAGAGGGGTGAAAGGAGCTGACCTTCTCTCCTCTGCTGGTGTCAGAATCAGAGCAAGGAGTTCCTCTCCCACACACAGCACTCGACTCTCCACTTCTTATCCCACTGGGAATGCAGGCACAGCACATGCCCCCACATCCACTGCAGGCAGGCAGACACACCAGGCAGGATGCTGTTACCAAGGCAATGCTTATCACAAGTCTCTGGGAAAGGAGTCAGGGGAGAGGTGCAGGACAACACAGGACTGGGGAAGGAGAAAATAAAGCCAACAAAAGAGATCAAAACTGAGATATAAGGGCTGAAATGCTGTGATAGGGGCAGCAGCTGGGAGTGGGAAACTGGGGTTTAGAATTTTTTGGGGATTTTGTTTTGTTTTGTTTTTGGCTTTTTTTTTTTTTAATTTGAAACACAGTTCTGAGATGGACAGAAATGCTTTGACTCTGATTTCTTACCAGCTGCCAGCCTCAGGTTTGGGATCTAACCTATGCTGGTCACACCCCCTCCATGGTCTCATAGCTGGTCAAGATTTTGCACCAAGGCTTGTCCTTCATACAGCTGGGCCTGAGGAAAATCCATCAGGAGACATTGCCTGAAGCTCTTTTTTTTTCATGTTTCCCCATAGCAATAATGGCTTTTCTCTTGCTGGACTTCACCCCAGACTCTGTTTTTTTAAATCAGCCCAAAAGAGAGCAGCAATGAGTTTATGGCACAACCCTCCCTAAAGGAAAATCCTTGTTAGAAAAGTGGATCCAATCAATACATGGATCACACAGGGATAACACAGGAGTGCAACTGCACTGCTAATGAGCTCATTTGGGAAGCCTGAAAGCCTTTCAGAGGCAACATCCAAACTGTTTTATGGTGTGTTTAAGAACAAATTGTTCCCTGTGAGGGTTGGAGGACCTGGCACAGGTTGTCCAGAGAAGCTGTGGCTGGCCCATCCCTGGAAGTGTTCCAGGCCAGGCTGGTTTTGAGCAACCTGGGATAATGGAAGGTGGCAGGAGGTTGGAACTGGATGAGCTTTAAACTCCCTTCCAGCCCAGGACATTCTGTGACTGTGATTTCAGCCACCCAAGACTGTTGAAGTGCCCTCTGCATGGAGCTTAGTGGGAATGCAGGAGACAAAACAGGATGAGATCCTTCCCCTTCCTCTTGGAGCATTTTTGTGTGTGATGCTTGTGAAAGTAAAGGAAACGTTGGGAAGTGGGGGAAGACAAAGCTCTGCTTGCAGGTTTTGTTGTCAGTTGTTTTCAAACCAACAAGAAAGGAAATGTGGAAAAGAGGGCTTTAAAAAGAAAAGGAAAGAAAAAGAAAACACCCCACACACACTTAAAATAAAATAAAATAAACACCTCCCCTCCCTGGCAGCTCAATATCACAGGGTAGGGAGGCATTTTCCTTGCTTGCAGCATTTCCTGTGTCCGCCTTCCCACTGGGTCTTTCTGGATTTGTGAAAGGGAAAGGATGTTGTGTACAAAAGGGACCAAGCTGCCTGGGTGGAAAAGTGATGGGGGAGGACCAAAGAGAGGGAAAAAGGAGTCAGGAATAATAAAGGACACACAAACATCTTGTGCAAAGCAGAGGGGTTTGGACCACTTAAGCAATTAAGCCTCTTGTTGGATTGTTTATTCTCACCCAAAAGAAGAATTGCTGATTGGTGACCAAAACAGCATTTTGATGGTTACCAAGGGGGTGGAGAGAGGGAGGTGGAGTAGGAATGAGGCATTTTCTGTGCAGGGCTTTGAGGGAGATTCAGTATGGCAGGAAAAGAGAGGCCTTGTTAACACAGCATCAGGGTGGTCCCTGTGATGGACAAACCAGACAGGACCCCTTGGCATGGCTCAGCACCACCCCAGCTTTGCTGTGCAATAAAGTAAAGCAGGAATTCTCCAAAGGAGGAGAGAGCTCCTCCAAGTCCTCCAAAGAGCCTGGAGAGAGAGCCCTGGGATCCTTCCTGCATTTAAAGTGAGCACAGGCCAGCCTGAGGGATGGGGGGAGTAAGAGGTTGTTTAAATTCGGGAGTTCTGCTACAATCAGGGTGTACTCAACCAGGGTTCACCTCACCCTTATCTTTCAAAAAGCAGTGGTGGATGTAACAGCAATGGAACTGAAGCACAGGGGTTGGATTGGTTGGGTTGAGCCATATCCAGCAGTTCCATTTTCCAAGATGTTCATAAAGCCCCAGATCCAGTCCCAAAGGACAGGCTGGAAGGTTCCTAAAAGCACTGCTAGAAGAGGTTACCCTGTTAGCATGATGTGCCTGGCAGAGGTATTTTGTCCCCAGGGAATCCAGCAGTGAGGAAAAAGGTCTCTGTGCTGAGTTTAGTTTCTAACCCATGTCTCTTCCATGTTTTGCTGAAGAGCTTCAATTCTATTTAACTCCAGCACACCAAAATTTGCCAGGCCAACAAGGAGCAGCAGTGCATGATTGCAGAAACAAATTTATACTTGGATGGACATTCCTGCCCACCTTGGAATTACTTCTTGTTGAAGAATTCTTCCAGGGGACTTGCACTGGATGTAGCTAATCTAGGTAAAAACAAGACTTTTCCAGGCAATGCTCTGGAAACGCCCAAAGAAATGGGGGAGTCACCATTTTTGGGGTGACTTACAAGAAATGTAGATGGGGGTGTGGTTAGTGATGGCTTGGCAGTGCAGGGTTAATGGCTGGACTCAATGCATTAAAGATCTTTTCCAACCTAAATGATTCTATGATTCCATGATTCTGTGACTATGATTCAAGGATTCCATGATTCTGTGACTATGATTCAAGCATTCCATGAACAGCTCACTAGCAAACACCATGAATTCCTGCCTAGAATATCACCCATTTCTGTGAGATGGAAATGTTTGCTGGAGCTTTCAGTCTCAAAATGCATTTCCATACCATGCCTTTTAGACAGCGATGATTTAAGAACTTCTATTCTCTGCCATGAGTCACTTTGCAAAGAAAACTCTGGCAAAATCAGAAAACCTTAATTTCAGTTTGAGCTTTGGAGCCTGGTTGTCCTTATCTCCCCCTGCAGTCCATGGAAGAGAGAGGCATGCAGGCACCTGGTCTTGTTTAGGCAGAAATTTGGGCAGGTGGGAAACATCCAGTCCACATCAGGATGTCCAATTATCTCTGTCTGTAGCACAGGTACCAGCCTGAAATGACCTGAATCAAGGCCAGCTCATTGGATTATGTTTGCACTGACTTCTTTGTGCTACACAGATGGAACACCCAGGACAGGGCAGGAGAAGCAGAAATGAGCTCCAATAACTCATTCTAAAAAGCTGCTCCACAGTCCTTAACCTTGATGTATTCCTGCTGCCTTGACAAATCCTTGTCTCTGACTATTAATCATATTAAGGCAACCCAGAAGTTGTTATCCCACCACTAACCCTGGACTGCTTGTTCTTTGCTTTGCTTGCAGAGTCTTTAAAGAGCAGGAAGATGCTGCATCTATTCAAACACCTCCAACAAGTACTGTGAGTAAGCAGCCTTTGGTCCTCGCTGAAGAGTTTTGGAGAGCCGGTCTTTAAAAATGCAATTTATGGAGAGGAGTTTTGTGTTAGAACAGTCATCGCTGCTGAGCTCAGTCAAATGGGAAAGGAGGAAGCACAAGTAGAAAAATAATTACTCCAAAGAATGAAGAAATAAAGGAGAAATAATATCAGCCAACATGAGGGACCAGTGAGTGGTCAAAGTGTTTGCATGTAAATTTTTGTGTCAGAAGCAAAATCTTAGAAGGTTCAAGGAAGCACAATTTCTTCCTGGGCAGGGAATGTGTCTCTGCTTTTGGCAGGGCTTGGAGCTGGGTGATCTTTAATGCCCTTTCCAACCCAAACCATTCTGTGGTTCTCACTGCCAACATCTGCCAGGCTTCCCGGGCAATCCTGGAAGCGTTTCTAAAAACAAGACACAGGAGTATAAAACGTTTGCAAGGAGTAGGCCAAACTGCTGGATTTCAAGCTGATAGAAGCTGACAATTTGCAGACATAACAGGTAAATTAGTTACACCAGGAACATTTATCATAATCAGCCGTGGAGTGTGAGCAGTCCTCCAGGAGGAACAGCAAATAACCAAAGAAGGATGCTGTCGGATTTTTTTAAGTATTTCCAGAAAAACAGCTCCTAAGAAAAAACCTAACAGACAGGGCCAGGCAGAGACAGAACACAGAGAAACACTGAGACTGGATTTGAATATCAGCTCCAGCTCTCTCACTAAAAAAGAGACTCCTAAAAACAGGGAGGCTACCAAAGTCTCAAATGTGACTGTGACCAACAGCCCACAACATCCTTTTTATCCAAAGTTCGTCTGGATCTGATCTGTTCCTTACAGATAATTATTATGTGAAAATTTCTAATTAATCTCTATCTGATTAAAAAAAACCCCACAAAACAAAAACCACATAAAACATCTTATTTTCTTTCTCTATTTTATCTTCCTTTTAATCAGACATGAATAAAAAAGGTGCTGCCCTAAATACCAAACTTTTGACTGGAGATGTTGAACCCTTAACTTGTGAAAGGAGCTTCAACTTCTGCATGGTGACACCGAAATATAAATTTAGCTTCCAGCACGTGCTCATCACACTCCTCTGCCAAGAAGAACACACCTCAGACACCTGCAGTCTCCAGCCCTCCTGCTCTTCTTTCTCTGGCTGAAATCTCAGCTCACTGAGAGGATTGATTCAATGTACACATCTTTTTTCTTCCTTTCTTTTTTTTTTTTTTTTTTTTTTTTTTTTTTTTGCTGATGTTGTTTTATCCTTTGTCTCTAATGGGAATGTATTATCTTTAACTCTTCTCAGAGCACTCAAGATGACGGGAAAGCTGTTGAAAATAAATTAGACTAAAATAAACTCCAATTGGAAATGCTAAGTACTGCATGTTCCTGCTTTAGGAAAATGAAATACTTCATTCACATTCCTGAAACAGGACTTGGGACCATTTCAAGTGTTGTGACTTTTTTTAAATCCTCCAAAAATAGTGAGCGAGTTTTATAAATTCTTACTTTTCTCATATGATAAGGAATGAATTCATTATTAACAGAGCTTTCCTCTCTATGCATTTAATCAGAGTTGGGCCTCATTAACTAAAATGAACACACATTACAAGTGATTTTTGTCAAGTGCCTTTTTACTGGTCACCAGGGACCACCTGAACACATCTATGCTGTAATTAATAATATCAAAATTGAAATGTTGCTGCACCTAACATACCTTTAAAGGTGAATTTGGCTTTCTGCTAAAAGCTGGGTTTAGTCTAATTTGGAAGAGAATCATAGATACAAAGGATGGTTTGGGTTGGAAGGTGCCTTAAAGACCATCCAGTCCAACCCCCTGCCATGGACAGGGACACCTTCCACTGTCCCAGGTTGCTCCAAGCCCCATCCAGCCTGGCCTTGGAGGACATTCCAGGGATGGGGCAGCCACAGCTTCAGGAATTTTCCAGGGATTTCTATAATCTACCTATAAACAGGTAGAGGGACAGACTGCATTGGGGAATCCAGAGGAGGCGTGGACTCCACCTTCCTTTGTGTCTCATTTGTGCTCCCAAATTTATTTTGCTTACAGCTCCTGCTCCCCTTGTCTTTTTTTTCCAAGGACAGTATCCACGTAGATTAAGCTCAGACAAAACACCAAAGCACAAGAAAATGACATACTGCAAGTACCCTTTCCTCGAGGAATAACCTTTCAGGATGAGCTACAGGATTTTCAAGGGAAAAAACAGAGTACATGAGGGTGGCGTCCCCTGGGGGTACAGAGGTTACAGAGGTCTCCCATTTGCCCAACATATTTTCTCCTCTTTCCCATCCATTTACCCCCCCCAGTTTGATCCTCTTGAACCTCTAAGTAATTCCTCTCTCCCCTCTCTGTCTGCTTCACCTTAAAACTGATGGTCTGTCTTTCCAGGTCACACTCCCCTCCTGAATTGTTCTTCTCTAAGTTCCCCAGGTGGTCCATGCAATCTCCATCCCTATTTATCCCTATTCCCTGTGTCCTTGTCCTGACTAAAAGGCCTGGGGGTGACCAAGAGCTGCTGCAGACTGAGACCTTGAAGGGAAAAGCTTTGAAAATAGAGCAGGGGCATCTCATCTCTTTTGAGGTTGCCCCACAGGGGAATCAGGCAGGGAGCGGGGGAATGAAAGAGCAGAAAGAGGCTTCTCTCACAAAGATTCTTTGCCCCCTTACACCTTTTCCCTCTTATCCCTAAGGTTTCTCTGCTCTTTTCTTACCAGACATAATGGGGAAGGGTAATGGGATCACTGTAGGGCCACTGTGTCCAGCCCCACAGTATTGGAATTATTACACCACAGCCTGATAACTTCTGCAGAAGGTGAAGCATAATGCACACAGAGAAAATTCCTGCTGAGATTCTGCTGTGTCACTCAGTGCACTTGGCAGAAACATGATGCAGGTCTGAGAACCCTGGGATGATTAAATTGCAATAAATACTACTATGAAAAAAGATGTCTGTAGATGGTTTGAAACAGTTATGTTTTAGAATGGTTAAAAAAGAGATTAAAATGTTAATTAGTGGTTATAATAAAGTCACCACGTATACCAGACCCTTAGGGTATTGTGTTTAGATGCCCTCCCCAAGTTTAAAAGGGTGATGAAGATGATTGTCCCAAGCTTAGACAAGGAAAACTCTGCAGGCAACACTGCAAATTATTTCTTTTGTATCTCATCATGCAGCTTCTGTTGTGGTGCTCACAAGTTGCTCCCACCTAATCTTTTAACTGACAAGCTCTGACCTTTGAGTTTCTGATAATCCCCATTTGCTTTGCTGATATCCAGCCAAACCTACCCAATTTTTCACTTTGGGCCAGCTGACAGGACCTGGGTTAGGCTGTGCCTGGGGAGTTCCCAGACCTGTCAAGTCCTGTATTGAATAAGAGACTCCTCCTTGTTCTCTCACCTTGTGTTACCCAGCGTCCTGGCTGGTGTAAAACCCTCTCCAGCACTGTCCTGCTCTGCCCTGCAGCCATCCTGAGCCCCCAGATGATGGTGCAGAGCAGGGGGCAGCTCTGGGTGCAGCATCTGGCAGGGCATGGTGCTCAGCAGAGCTTTTCTAAATGTCCTTCCCTCCCCTGCTGCTGCTGAGATCCTCTCTGCATGCACAGCTGTGCCCTTCTGCCCTGCCTGCAGGAGGAGAGTGGGATGGACGGCGGGAATGATCAGACATCCCTGAACTCACGCGTTTTTCCTCTGTGCCAGAGAGATGAACAGTCCTAGTGAAATAAACATGGGCAGGAAACCTTTCTCCTTTTTAGTGCTTTTATTAAAAGTGATCAGCTCAGGTGGGGAGAACCAACAGGTCTGCACTCAAGCCACAGCTGCTCCCAGGGGTGAACTCAGAGGAGAAGGAAGAATGCAGCTTTGTCGACTGGTCTATGGACAAAAAACATGCTGCCAAAAATATTGAGAAAACCCCTTGTTTGCTTATTTGGTTTAACTCCAGGGGTCCTGCCTCTGGCTGAGGTCCTCCAGGTATAGGGCAAGGGGCAAAATAGGGTCTCAGCATTTCTGCAGGCTCTGGACTTTGTTCCTCACATCCAGACATCACTTTGATCTCTTAGTTCTGTGTTGGCTCGTTGTTTTTGGGGTCTTTTGGTAAGTTTGGTGGGGTGGCTTTCCCGTGGCATGCTGGCTCCGAGGTTATTTGCATGTTGACTCGATGTCCCTTCCCCTCCACCTTCTGGGTATCATCTTCTAGGAAGCAGCAGGTGTCACTCGACAAAAGGGGGCATTCTTAACCATCAAGCACAGGTAGTTAACGAAAATGACTGGTGATTACAATAACAAGTAGTTAGAACACCCTGGCAGCAACTGGTCCAACCTGTGAACTCTGCAACCTTTTTAAAAAAATTGGCAGCTTTTTCTGCTTATAACACCAGTGAGCACTGCTGAGGGAGAACCCAACGGCTTGGCCAAAACCACTCCCTTTCAGCCCCTCTGTGCAGCAATGTTTGCTATCCCTGCATCTCCCGCCCCTCGAAAGAGCAAAGACAAGGCTGATAACGCAGGGCTGTCCCTTCAGCCCTCTGCCCTCTGTCCTCCTTTCCACCCTGTTTCCTGGAATCTCCTCTTCAGCTCTTCCCAGACTTCACTCATTATCAGTCAGAATAACAACCTTTGGTTTTGGTGAGGCTCTGGCACAGCTTCCCAGAGATGCTGTGGACTCCTCATCCCTGAAAGTGTTGAAGGCCAGTCTGGATGGGGCTCTGAGTAGGCTGGAAGATGTCCCTGCCCATGGCAGGGAGTTGGAAGCAAAATGACCTTTAAGGTCCTTTCTAAGCCAAACCATTCTATATTTGACATTTTTGTGACTTTGCTCACAGCAGATCTGTCTCTATCATGACTATTTTCAGTGGTGTTGTAGCCATGAAAACCTGAGAGAGAAATTCTGATTGCCAAGGAAAGGCAGCTCAACTCTGGGCACAGGACACGCACCCTTCCTTCCTATGATCTTTTTTTTTTCCCCTGGGGAATAAAATGCTTTAGGTCGCTGAATGAGCCTCGCTTTGCATCAAGGCAAATCCTGAAGCCCTCAATTAATTTTTGAACAGTTTTTTTTATCCAGTAGACTGGACTGTTGGCTTTAAAGACACACGAAAATGAATCTTCTCGACTGTCAACTTTGCACCTCATTAGGAGCAGTTTGAATCAGAAGGAAAAAGAGACAAAAAAAAAGGACAGCTAATCTCTATTTCCAAAATAGCACTCAGTGCTTTAATGGATTCATGCACACAGCTCCAAAAACAAATGGTTGATTAAATTAAATCAGATTAAATAAACAAAAGAAGCAAAGGGAAAGCACAGATAAGAATTTGGATCAGTGACTGGTATTATTAGGTGGGGAAAAACAGTTAATTTAAATTTTAAGAAGGATGCTGTTTGTCAGGGTGGTTTCATTTAAACAGATCTATTCTGTCTATGACACATTGCCAGATCTTCTCTTTGTGAAGCCAACAGGGAAAATCAGTGTTATTTTGCCAGCCCAGTACTATGGAGAGACTGGGATGTACTGACATGAAGTTTTCCTATGAAGAAGAGCACTCTGGGCAGGATTTATTTCTGCTTTAAAGCATTTTGTGCATGGGCAGCCCACCAAAGCCTGCTGATGCCACCTGTATCTCGGTGTCCAGGGGTTTTCCAGAGCCAGGGATCCATCCCAGCACCAGTCACCCAGCAGAGCTTTCACTGATACCAGTGCAGGTCAGGGGAAAGTCAGGAATGAAGGGAAACATCATCTGAGTCATACACATTCACTCAACCTTACAATTCCTATTTTTCCTCAGTATTCCTGGTTTAGTAATGTACCTTTAGCATCTTCACATTATGACCCTGGGTTTTTTTTCCTCTTTTCTGGATGGAAGCAGGGTCCAGCTGAAGGTTTTCATTGTGTGTCCTTGATGATGATTTCTGCTTGGCAGTTCTGCTTTTTCCCCCTCAAACATTCAGCCATGGGGGAGTGTTACCAGTGGCCCATTCTATTCTTTCTCTTACTCATCAATATTAATTAATCAGGAATCTACCAGCATTGATGAGGAAAATGTTCCCATTAGCTGCACAAATGAACACCAAAGGAAAATCAACAGGGACATCCCTGTGGAGAGGATGCCAGAGTCAACACAGGGCTCAGTTCTGAGAAGGGAACAATGAATGCTCTTGCTAATCAGCCACCCAAATATTCGTGGCAGCAGAATTAAAAGAAAACAGATTTTCTACGGAATTGTGAGCACAATGTTTTGTAAACAATCCTGCCACCACATCCCCAGCTTTCCTCTCATGTACAGAACCCTCTCCTCCTACTGAGATACAAGAAGGACCTTCCAAGTCCCGAGTCTAGCAAAGCATCAGCTTTGCAGATCCCTACATCTCCAGGCCTCCACAATCCTCAAACTCCCCAAATCCCTCCAGCTCATCCTCAGACCCCCTGAACTCCCCTCCACCCTGTCTCCAGTGCCTCTCAGGTACCCCCATGATGAGTTTTTCAGAAAGCAGAAGAAGCAGCAACAGAATAGAGTGAATGATGTGCCACCAGGGCAAGAGCAATGGGTCATTCTGATTTTCATGCCAAGGCTAACAGATGAAGTCTTCTGTTCATTTCTAGGAACAAATTATTGGGGATTTGAGTAATTTTTTCAGTCTCATTGAAAATGGCAAGCAGACAGAAATGGTTCTAGGAGGGGGAAGCAAGACTGGCAGTCAGCTAAGACAGACAGACAGTTGCAGTGTGATCATGTTAAAAATGAAAATCAAGGTAAAAACCCATTTCTGAAATGTATCCAGAGGTTTAGCTACCTGTCACTCCATCCTGAAGTGCAGTTAAATGGTTTTGAACCAGTTAAACCTCCAGTGGGATTGGTTGGTGTGATCCCTCCAGCTGCAGGCAGTGAAATGTGCAGCCCACTCCCACAGAAGGATCCTCTCAACACATCTCAGGGGAAAGGAGGGATTAAAACAAAAGCAGCATTTCAAAGTTGGAAACCTTTCAGGTGGCCATTGGTTCTGATCACGCTATGGTAGCATTTTTCATGGTGTCCTATGAAAAAAGCCAGGCCAAGATGTCACATGCTGTCTGCTCTGGAGTCATTCCTGGCTGAGCTGTCTGAGGTCCCAGATCCAGATAAACATCTGATCAGCATTCCAGAAAACCTGGGGGTGAAAGCTGTCCTCCTGAATAGAGGTGTCAGGAACACCTCAGGAAATACAACAAGGCCAAATGCAAAGTTTGGTACCCAGGGCAAACCTCAGTATCAACACAGAATAAAAATGAATTGCTTGAGAGGAGCCCTGGAAAAAAAGGGATTTGGCAACTCTGGGGGATGAAGCACTGGACATGAGCTGGCAATGTGATATTTCAGTCCAGAAAGAAAATTGTAACCTGGGCTGCATCAAAAGCAACATGGGCAGGAGGTTGAGAGAAGGAATTCTGCCCTTCTACCCAGCCAGGAGTGTTTCATTCCAAAATAAAAGAGACGTGGAACTGTTGGAGTGAGTCCAGATGAGGCCACAAATGTGATCAGAGAGATAGAGCTTCTCTTATATGGAGACAGGCTGAGAGAGTTGGGATTATTCAGCCTGGAGAAGAGAAGGTGGCAGGGAAAATTTAGACCCCTTCAAGTGTCTAAAGGGGCTCCAAGAGAGCTGGAGAGGGACATGGATATGCAGGGATATGACAAAAGGGAATGGCTTTCTACTGAAGGAACATAGGTTTAGATTATCAATTATTAGGAATAAATTCTCAATTATTGGGAATAAATTCTTGACTGTGAGGGTGGTGAGGCCCTGGTACAGATTGCCCAGAGCTGCTGTGGCTGCCCCATCCCTGGAAACGTTCAAGGCCAGGTTGGATGGGGTTAGGAACAACCTGGGATAGTGGGAGATGTCCCTGCTTATGTCATGGAAGTTGGACAGGATGATCTTTGAAGGTCCCTTCCAACCCAAACCACTCAGCCTTTCAATGTGAGAGAGACACCTCGTGCTCCCCGTGTAGGACTTGGAGTGTGGGGACAAATTGTTCCTACAGCTGCCTGTGACAGCTCAGGTCACTCATGAACTTCCCCAGAATCCTTGTTGCCTGCTGTGGAGCCTTGACCTCTCACTCATCAACAGACCCACATCCCAAATACAAAATATGGGATTTAAACACCTCAGCATCGACATGTTCAAGCTCTTCCAACACTGATGATAATCCAGAAGTGAACAGATCTTCTGTAGGTTCTCTGTCACCTCTTTCACCCCTGTTCAGGTCCCTTGGACACCCTGGGAACTCCCAGAGTGCCAAACTTCCACCCATTTGCAAGCAAAGCTCAGCTCTGGATGTCGGTGAGATGCACCACACGTGTGGCACCCGAAGTTCTGATGGGCTACAGATGTTTCAGGCAAGGATAAAACCTTCCTGCCCTTTGCACTGCGGGATTTAAGTTGGGAATGCAGACCTGGCCACAGCATTTTTAGTTGTGATAATAATAATAATCATCATCACAAGGACTCAGATGTTTAAGTTCAGCCCTTGAGAGACTGTGACCACAGAAGTCTAACAGCAAGAAATGGCCCCATCTGCTTTCCCATCTGAAATTAGCTGCAAATAGTCTTGTTATCCACTCGGCCCAAGCATGTCATCCCAAACCCCTTCTCAGCATATGCTTTTCAAAATACATTAGCTTGGTTCTGCAGGGTTTTGGCAAAACATTTCCCATCATGGTTTGCAAAGTCATCAAAATCTCAGCCTTCCTGAGGAATGTGCTGATTTCATTTTGATGTTGCTTAAAACCAGCTTTTACATAATATATTTCATCATTTAGTTGGTGGAGTTATTCCATTTGAAATATATATTTAGGATACATTGTTTATTCTGATTTATTTTATGTTAGAAGCTTATTTATTATGTTCTCTTTTATTCAGCATTTATCTTCACATTTAATTTTATATTCACTTTCTTATTATAATTCCATATTCTACAGCTTTATCTAGTAAAAATGAAATACTAGAAGTCAAACAAAAATAAATGTTGGAATAGTTTCAGTGATATATTCTCATTGACCAAAAAATGTGATGCTTTTTTAAATGCATGAGAAGCAAAAATCAAAATATAACATTATATTACAGACTGCAATGAAAAAAAAATATCAGAACTACTGAATTTCTCATAAATCTGGGTCTCAATAACTCTCCTGGCTCACTATACGTATTGATATATTTATTCAATCATGCAAATATAAAATACTCTTTTCCTAATACTGACATTGCTTGTGTCATTAAAAATTGATCTACAAATATTTTTGCTTTTCTGAATGAACACTCCACTTGCTGTGATTGTTTTTTCCTTTTTTTTTTTTTTTTGAATTACATCATTATTATTCCTGCATATTTGACGTTGCTTGTTTACACTCGCTGGGTTTGGATCCTCTTCAGTCTGACTCTCGATACATCCTGCTTCTCATTAGAAGAGCTAAAGAGCACACAGATCCTGCCTAAGCATATGTGGCATGTGCTATTCCTTTTCCTCAGGCTGAAAAAATTGATTTTTCACAGTGAGGGACAAGCAGCAGAACAGTGCAGATCTTGCTAATTATCCGTACACTGCAAATTCAGAAGGAGAAATAAAAATCTGAGAAGGACCAAGCCCTGAGAGCTGTGTGAGATTTTCCTCTGCCTGTAATTCTTCAGCAAGTTTTCAGCTGACAAATGCATTTGGTGAGAGCCAGGACTCACACATCACCGGTGTTTTAACCAAAATATGTGTGGCAAACCCATCTCCAGTTCATCTTTCCTCACCCTGCTCACAGCAAAGCCCTGAATCACAATAACCTGCCTTCCCCTCTCTCAGTGAACAGAGCATTAGGTAGAGATCTGCTTTTGTTTGTGATTGCTTTTTAATGTCTTTTCACTACAGCAGATAGGCCTGACGTCATTAAGGCTGTTGTTATCTTTTGAGAGGATTACTGAACACATAATTGATATCAGTTTCCCTTCCATTAGAGATTTAGGAAGTTTGGTTGTATTTATACAAGTGGGTTTGTTCTGTAAAAATGAGGCAAAAGAACAAAAGTGTATCATTTCATTATGTTCCTCAGCGCTGAGGGGTTGTTCTGGGTTGCTTTGAGTTGATTTTTGCTTTCATTTTATGGATATTGAACGTTGTTTCATGTAACACTAAACTTTATGCAGATATTGAGAGGCCAATAAAGCTGAATGCTGAGAAGAACTGATGCAGAAAGATGTCCAGGAAAGCCACTTCCACCTGACAAGGGCTCTCCTGGTCTCACTCTTTTTTTTTTTTTTTTTTTTTTTTTGTATGCACTAATAAATCCTCTATTTATTTTCTTCCTTCCAATGAAATTCATTATTCCTAAAATTGCTGGGTAGAGTAGCACCCAGTCGGTCCTCCAGCGAGGATCTCAGACAGGCAGAGAAGCACAGACAACCACCAGAGGCATTTTGTAGGACCTCACACTGGAATTGCACAGCTTTTTTCATCGAGGCTGGGCCAGTAGCAGCATCCAGAGCTGTTCTTGATTTATCTCAGCTCCTGCACCTACACAGTGGGGAAAAGGGCTTTATCTGGCTCAGAGGATGACCATGGGTTGGATGAGAGGGCAGAAGGAGGCTCTGATACACCTACAGTAAATCTCAGGGCATAACCAGACACGACTTTTCAGTTTCTCCAGCACAGCCCACCTTCCATGAAGGGTTTAACTTGTAACACTAAGCTGCCTCTGAGATAGCCAAATCCAATTACAAAAATGTCCATATTCTGCTTGATTTCTTCTTAAAGATATTTAGAAGGGAGTCTCTTCTATATTAGACAGAGAGGAAACGGGGAAAGACAGAAAAAATCATAAAAAACAAGCACCAATCCCTCAAGGCAGGAGTGAAATTGTACAGAACCAGATGTGCCCACTGCAGAAACACCTTTGCAGAGCTCCAAGACTCATCAGAGGCTGTCTGAGAGAAGCAGCAGGAGATTCCAGCAGCAGCAAGGACTGCTTAATGCAAAGGTTTATTTCTGTCTCCTCTTTCAATCTCACTTTGCAGCCTGGGGAGTGAAACCCCAAACGTGTTTGACACATTTCCATTTCTCAAAGCCAAGTTTTTCCCACCAGTGCTCTTTGCTCCACTGGCAATATTTCCCCAGGGCAAACTGGAGTCACCTGCCCAGGATAACCCAGGAGGAGTCCTCACAAAAGGCATTAAATTGTGCTTTAATTTGTGGGACTGCTCCCTTTGGTCCCAAGCTGGACCAGGCTGGTGCCCTGGACTATAACAGAGCAGAACATTTAACACTGATTTACATCCTCCCTCACCTCACAGAGCTGCCTTTCTTTTTGCCCCAGAATGGTGGAAATGTCTTTGAATCACATTAATCTATTTTTCACAGGAAGACTGAGCCAGCTTTTTTCCCCACAGTGGTAATTTCCCATTTACATGGATTTGGTAGGTGGAGATCTTGGAGGTCTTTTCCAGCCTTAATGATTCTATGATTCTGTGATTCTTTAAGTGTATCCATTGCACTGAGTTTATAAGAACACTTCTGCTGGTTCTTATCTCCTCCTTTGCTTTGCTTTCCCTCACCTTTCAGAGTATTTGGATCAGGGACACAGCCAATCAACCTCTCAGCAATCCTGACCTCTTAGGCTACTTTGCAGTCCTGATCCTTGAGGTGCAATTTGGATGCAGTCTTCTCCAAAGGAAATGGATTTGATAACAAGGCAAAAATCAAAGAATCATTTGGGTTTGAAAAGATCCTTAAATTCATCGAGTCCAACCCCAGCACTGCCAAGTCCACCACTAAGCCACGTCCCCAGGTGCCACATCTACAGATCCTAAATACCTCCAGGGATTTAAGACACTTTCCTGGACCACAGTGACCACAATGAGGTCCAAAACCACCTCACAGCAGGGACAGTCCATAATACCTTTGGAAAAAGTAAAGATTCTTTGATGTGTTGTGCATACTGAGTTTTAAATCATATGAGTTGGGGACTTTTCCACTGCTCACCAGCTTCTAAAAAAGATCCCCAAATCCTCCATTCAGTGCAGGAGAGTTTTGTCCCCTGAGGGGTGAAGCTACAGGTAAATCATCTATTTAACCAGGGAGAGGCTGCCCGTTAGAAAAAGGTGATAAATTATCCTGTGATTTAAAATCTGAATTTAATTTCAGACACATACAGTAAAAAAAAATGCAGAGGAGGGGAGATGGAGCATTAAGAAACTGCTATTTTGTCTCCAAAGCAATTGAGCAATGTGTAATGAGGACCAGGAGGGACAGATATTCAAGGATGCAGCGCGGTTTCCTGAAACATGAACAGATGGAAAGCAGCTCCTGTGTGTTGCTGATGACTCCACCCAGATGCCTTTGTGCTGCTTCAGTGTTTCCACTTCCAAATTCACCATTTCCAGGGAAGGACCTATGCTGTAGCCCCATTCCATCACCTGGGAGAAGTCCTTGGAGGGAGGTATTGCCTGAACTACGTTTGGGAGGCAGCAGATGGGTTGTTTCCTGAGAGGAAAGTCATGGAATCACAAAATGGGTTGGAAGATCATGGGGTTATCATAAATCATTAATATGATTCATGGAGAATCATAAAATGGGTTCAGGATCATGGAGTCCCAACTTCCTGCCATGGGCAGGAGCACCTTCTGCTATCCCGGGTTGCTCCAAGCCCCATCCAGCCTGGCCTTGGACACTTCCAGGGATGGAGCAGCCACAGATTCTCTGTGCCATGGCCTCAGCACCCTCTGGGAGTACAGCGATGTCTGGGAGGTGTAAATCACCTGGGATCATAGGACTCCTTCTGCCCTATCAAACTAATGAGCTCTCCAGTTTACCCCCAAGTCCTGATATCTCCAAAATTGTGCCAGCACCAGCACAGATGTGCCAGGGGCAGGACTCTGATTTTTCAGAAAGAAGATCAGCAGGTAGGCAAACATGGGCTCATGTATGAACTGAAGAGGTTCTCCCTGTCCTTGTCCTCACAGGAGAAAGGTTTGACCTTGAGATCAAGGACACTGTAAAACTCTAACGTTTTAACCTTTTTTTTTCCCCTGTGAGATGTAACATGAAACTGCTCATATTATTTTTTTTTCCTCACAAAATACTCTCTCCCTGCCAAAGTGGACTGGAGAAAGCCAAGGCTGGAACAAATTGAAATCTCCAGGTATCTAACAGTCACTTCAGCTTCTCCACATGATCCTTTGCACTACTGGGGTTTCTGCAGTCGGGTTGTTATTTCAGTTTACATCTCCGGTCATTTCTATTTCTTGAAGGAGTGGAAATGCTGAGCCCTGCATCCAACGGGTGCTGATCTGCAGTGCCATGAGAGCAGGACCTGTCTGGGCAGCCTTTGGTGAGAAAGGCAAGACAACCGCGAGCAAAATATTCCTTGAGAGCCATTTCTTTTTAACACATTCCAATTTCCTGGCCCTACTGCTTCTGCATGGACTGCTTCCACATGAGTAAATGACAAAATTCTAGTTCACGAATTACCACCGACTAGTGGATGGCTCCTGTGCTCAGCAGCTACCCACTCACATGATGTCTGAAGCTGTGTGTATATTATTCCCTGAAGTACCAGGAATGTTCTCATACATCTAAATTCAGCTCAAGATTTGCCATGGTTTGTGCAACGATTAATGGAAGGTCTGAGCTTTTTTCGTGCTGCTGGCACCGTAATCAGTTTACTTGGGGATTCACGTCGGGGATTAACAATTTTGCAAAGATTGTTACATCAGATACAGTTTCCAGAGGTGAAAATGCCATTTTTTGACATGATTAACTGAGCAAAGTTGCAGTTATA
This sequence comes from Agelaius tricolor, assembly GCF_023055355.1. NCBI lineage: Eukaryota > Metazoa > Chordata > Aves > Passeriformes > Icteridae > Agelaius > Agelaius tricolor. The sequence goes on along the minus strand of NW_027269262.1, from coordinate 93,714,676 downwards.
AATAGACATACATGGGGCAGGCAGGAACCAAGAAACTGAGTTGCAAGGGGATGCTCAGAGCTGGTTTTTACCCCACTTGATGGTTTCTGTCACTCTTCAGGAGCACTGTGGTTCTTGGGCATTGCCCCATACCTGTTGAACTCCCGGGACCAGGTCTTTTGCCAATGTAAATTTAAATCTCTGCCCAGTTTGCATGGGGAAGGGCCAGTTGATGTCTTCACACCAAAATATTGCACGTTGCATTGCAAATTGCCCGACACTTAAAGCAGAGAAGAACTCCAACTTATTTCATTGCTGTTACACCCACTTTCATGTGGTGTGAAGTGCAGCAGATTTCAGGATATTTCAGTTTAAAGGACTGAATTTTAATGAGAGTATCTGTTAACCTCTCCAGTCCCAGCTATTTCAAACAGTCTGTAATTCAATGCAAACTCACTCTGACAACTATTTGGCCTCTTCAAAGAAATCCCTGCCTTTTGAGAGGTCTAGGAAGGCTGTAAAATGTCCTTTATTATTCTTTATGCACCATATAAAGGTGTCTTTGTCTGTTGCTTGCTGGATAACACTGTGCCCATGGGGATGAACCCAGGTTTTGGATTAGCTGGGATCATGGATCAAAGCCCTCTTGATCCAGCACATGTCCAGAGTGATCTCTCATCCTCCCAAAAATCTCCATGGAAAGCTTTGGAATGGAGGAGTTTATACCAAGCCATTTTTGGGAGCCCTCTCTGTGATAGAAAAAAAAGTCCTCAGTCATTCGTCTGTGAAAAACATGTCGCACAATGGATCTGAGTGTTAGATGAGCTTTCCTGCTCTCCTGCAAGCAAAAATAACAGCACCTTACACACAGATAAAAGGAAATGTAGGGGTGAAGAAAGCTGCCCAGCCCCTGTTTGAGATACAACAATTTCAGAGCCTTTCTTCTTGCTTTTTCACTTCCAGGTCCCTTCCTGGACCTTTACGCACATTTTCTTCCATCAGCTTTTGCTTCAGTCACTGAAAAGAAAAGCAAAAAACAAACAGAAACTCGATGGCCAAGGGTGATGCTGTTGAGCAGAGCCCGCCCTGCCAGCTTGCTATTTCTGGCTGGATCCTTTTAAACTTGTGGATAGCTCTGTAAGCCTTATTTACACTTATTTACCAAACTCCATCTGACAGAACACACAGCAGCTTCCCTCCCCTCCTCTCCGTGGCTCTGTAGAAGGACTCACGCAGGCAGAACCACAGTGCCCACTGAATGGCAGAAAATGTGATGGGAATGGGTGTGAATCCTTGCTGCTGCAGGAACAGAGGAGGAAAAGGAGCAAGAGAGACATCTCTCGTGACCCCTGCAGTCTCAAACAAGGAGAGCAATGTTTCACACTGAGTGAATAAAACACCCTCTTCTGATTCAGGGTTTGTTTTTTTTTTTGTTTGTTTGTTTTCTAGAATGGAGGGAGGCCCACTTAGATGTGGGACAGAGCAGCTGTTTAGCAACACAAAGCAACACCCAAAATCAGTGCCAGGCAAAAATTCTGCAGAGACATTAAATGCCTGGGAAAACTGAAGCAGGTAGGATGTGATTTCTCGGCAGTGTGTGATCGCAGCACCTCCTGGAACAGCACTAATCCAACTTAATCCACCACCTGCTTTGCTGAGCTCAAGAGCACCCTCAGCATCACAGTAGGACCCTGAAGTGAAAATAACCTGAAGCTGCTGCACCCCCAGACAGGTCCTAGAGCAGCCCCCTCCAAACTTTGGGTTTTCTTTGCAGAGTTCATCACACATGTGTGAGCTTCTGCAATATGGAAATCCATGTGAGATGAATTCTTCCAACCCATAGCAGGGATCTTACAGCTTTTTCAGCCTTGAAGATAAAATTAAATGAACATGGCCTAACCAAATCACTAGAAAAGGGACAAGATGTGCTATCACTAAGTCTAGAACAGCCATGAATGAACCTGCAGAAGGATCATTAACATTTAAAAGCTGGGCTTTGGAACAAGATGATCTTTATGGTCTCTCCAACCCAACCCATTCTAAGATTTTATGATTCTATGATTCATGGGTTCATCAGCAATTTCCTTGCTAGAAATTCTTAGGTCTTTTCCTTTAGAGAACAATATCATCTTCATATCTCTCCCACAAGGGCTTTAGGCTTCCTTGTTGCTTCAGATGGGTGTAAACTCAGAGTAACTATGATTAGGGCAAGGAAAAGTCACAGGGAGATTCTGTGATTGACTCCTCTTCTCTTCTCTTCTCTTCTCTTCTCTTCTCTTCTCTTCTCTTCTCTTCTCTTCTCTTCTCTTCTCTTCTCTTCTCTTCTCTTCTCTTCTCTTCTCTTCTCTTCTCTTCTCTTCTCTTCTCTTCTCTTCTCTTCTCTTCTCTCATCTCCCTCTTGCCTTCACAGCCTGATCATTGGAATTTCAGCCAGAGCTGGTACTTACCTGCATTTAAAACATGATTGCTTTTGGCATAAGGGGCTTTGGGAGTTTCAGAGCAGCTTTTGAAATCAGAAAGTTGCTCTTACTTTTATAGCAGAGTGACTTCCAAAGGGAAACAGTGGCTGGTGGATTTTGAAGCAGCTCCACAGCACCTCACACGAGGATGGGAGAGTTGATGATACACTGATACATTAACCACTGCAGGCAAGGATGGAGGACACTGAAAAATAATAATTATGGCCCTTAGAATGACTTATTCCTCTCTAGAAACTCTAGGAACTCTAGCAACTACCTCAACCCCTCGAAGGTCACTCCTTGCACATGGTGCTCTCTCTAGGAGACCACGTGGGAGAAGGACTTGAAGGATCAGGAGCTCCCTCTGCTCTCCTGCTCTGCACCCACTTGGCCAAGCTGAAGGGTTTCAAACACATGTCTCAACTCATCTCCCTGGTGGGGTCCCCAAGGAGAGCAGACAATGGATTTAATTTCAAAACAGCACTGGATAACTTTTTTAATAACCAATAACTAATGAAAAGTGTGCTGGCCAGGGAAATTGTGAAATCACAGAAACTCCTGGAATAAATAAATAAAAGCCCTGCTTTACTGGAAGTGTTTCTGTAGTGAAACCAACTGCAGTGAGATGAGGAACAGCCTTGCCAGTAATGGATAACATTTATCACATTCCCAGATTCATGGAGCCATTCTGCACACCTGAGGCTGCTAACAACGTGGGGGACTGGGGGGGAGCTGCACTAAAGGCCAACATATGGCAGTAAATCTGGAACAGCTGAACACTGGGATAAATTCACAGCAATATTTCCAAATTTTTAGGGCTGTGACTTCCCAGTTGCCCTGTAAAGAAATATCAGTGTAGGGGATTCAAAGCATCTTTTCATCTGTGAGTTACACTGGGAAAAAAAGAGTGAAATTCAGTTTTAAGGGCAGATTTCTTGTAGCTAAATCAAATAATTAGGCATCTACTGTAAGGCAGGGTTCTACAACAATCAGGAGAAACAGCCACCTCTGCACATCACTTCCCACTTCACCTTCCATTGGGAGCCTTGTTCACCCATCACATAGGGAAACAAAGATGTGTGACCATCATGAGGCTGGAAAAAGACACAGGGTTTAAATTACTAGATTACAGAAGAGAAAATTGATGTCTTAATTTTTATTTTACTGATTATTTGTACTGTTTGTCCAATTCCTGCAACTCTCAGAGGCATGGGAGGGAATAATTAAGGCATAATCTTTTTTTGCTTGGCGAAATGTGCAGCAATAAATGGCTGCTAAGATTGATTAGTGACTGAAGTGAAGCAAAAGCCTGGGGTAGATTTCACCTTGCTGTTTCTCAGGACGATGCAAAAGAAATTGAAGTCAAGCCTTTTGCAGGTAAATCACAGGCCCAAATTGGGAAAAAATAATCCCTGTGCACAGCTCCTTTCTTTGAGGTGACTGAATTGTTCTGTATCATTTCTACTTTTTTCTTGTCCAGAAAAACTGGGGCAAAATCAGTTTCTTTGAATGGATGACCACACTTCAAAGGAAAATGTTGCTGCTGCTTGGGGCGTGGCATCCCAGGTCGAGGACGGCTCGGTGGCAGCGCCTTTGCCATACGGACCAAGCACATGCACACACCAATGTGGTGGATGGTGAAATGGCATTTATTTACAGTTGAACCAGGTCATTAATAGCAGGAATTAATGGTAAAGTAACGGTAAAAGGGGAGGGGTTCCGCCTGACCGTAACATTGCGATATCTTGAGTGTAACATCGCGATATCTTGAGCGTAACATCGCGATATCTTCCCACAGGAAAATATAACTGAAAAGCCAGAGTGAAAACCACATTATAGGATTTTCTGAACCAGCTGAGAGGCTGGAAAACAACTTCTGTCTGTCGCAAAGCATCACCAAAGAGTTGTGGGGTCAGGATTGATGTCAGCAATCAATCAGGAGGTTTAAATTCCAGGCTGAAGTGGAAGTGGGGCCATGAATAACCCAGGAGGATGCAGAGGACACAAGGATGGTTGAATGGGCCAGAAGTGGCTGCCAAAAAATGCAGAAGAAATCACTGAAAATGGGAGATCCCTTCTCCAGAAAGAGAGAAGTGATTTCTCACTTTGCTTCATCTTGCAGATTAACAAGTAATGATGCCCTAGAACCAAACTGACTTTTCCTCTTTTCCTTTTGCTCTTTCTTTTAATTTTTCTTTCTATTCCTTTTGAATTTTCTTTTTCTATTTCCTATTTATTTTCCATTTTCTTTCTCTTTCTCTTTTTCTTTTTCCTTTGTAATTTTCTTTATTTTTTTTCTCTTTTTCTTTTTTCTCCTTTTCCTTTTTTTCCTTTTATTTTCTTTTTCTTTTTCTTTTTCTTTTTCTTTTTCTTTTTATTTTTATTTTTATTTTTATTTTTATTTTTTTTCCCTTTATTTTTTCTTTTTATTTTTTTTTTTTTCAGCTTTTCCCCTCTTGTTCCCCTTTTTTCTTGGTTCCATTTTCCTTTTCTGTTTTAAGCATTTACAAAGTTATTCCATTTTAGAAAGTGGTCTGTATTAGCTCTTCAGCTGTCTGCCCACATGGCTGAATACCTGCTTACCTGATTTATCCTCCCACTCTTGGGTTGACTCCTGCTGTCCAGCTCCCTGCCTGAAGGCAAGAGTGTAAATGACAAAATTGTGGAGGTTGGCAAGCAAGGACCATCACTTCAATTTTTGCTGACAGGCAAACAACGTTTTTGTTTCAAAAATAGGTGTAAGAAATGATCACCTGAATATTTTGATGTTAAAAATACAAAATATTATTTTCATTAGAAAATCATCCCAGGTAAGTTTTTCCCCCATTGCATAGATCACAGGGGATGATTTGTCCTCTGGGCAGAGGCAACTGCAGGATTGGCTGAGATTTGATTTAGATTTAAAAATTAGATTTAGAGATAGAGGATGCAGGAGTCAAATCTGAACATGGGCATGGGTGTGGCTGAGCACTCACAGTCCCCTCTTGGTGTCCACTGATGGCTCCACCTCTGGGCACAGCTGTGTCAAGGATTTTGATATGATGATCCCCATTCTGTGATTTTGACCCCGTGATTTCCAACTATGAACTCGTGATCCACAAATTCATAGTCAGAAATATGAAAATGTAGTGACCAGTGAGGTGTAGAGTGAAAAAACTCTGATCAAAGTCATGCTGGTAGAGCAATATTAGTGCATGGCAGAGACCTGAGGCTCTAAAAAGTGATTATACAACAAATGGTGACACTCTGCTTTTGCCCTTTCTTGATCCCACAACAACCATAAAATGTGCTCAGCTGAAATATTTAACACTTTACTTGTGGATGGGATGATGCCCAAACCCAGGGAAAGCAGATGATGTGGAAGGTGAACGCTTTTCAAATGCGACTTACGGCTTCACGCTTCCCTCCCTCATACTCTTGTCATGTTTTCCTTTTTATCTGTAGGTCAACTATTAAAATGAAACAGTAAAGACAGAGATAACTTCCTATTGATCTGGAAAATAAAGTGGGAAACACAAAGTAAAGAGAACAAAAAGCCCTGCTGCAGTCCTTTGAAAATTACCTCAGCATCTGTGTTTGGACCTTCTCCTGCAGATTGTGGCAAAGGAGGAAGCTGAAAGGAGAAGAAAGATGTGTAAAAGTAACTTTAAATATGTTTTTGTCCCAGATCCAAAAGGATGAAGACACCAAAAACAAGGAGATTCATCTTGAAGCCTTCCTGGAGATTGATGGAAGCAATCTTTTTTAACACAAGGAAAGCACTTGGATTTGATCAGTGGCAACTTAGAGATCACCAAACTGAATCAAATCCCTTCTATTTTTGTGATTTTGACTTCCTTCTCCTCCACCTCCTCCCACTTCTGATTCCCAGGAGAAGCCCACCAGAAGCCCACCATGTTCCCTGGGAGGGAAACATGACCTGAATTGTGAGATTGGGTTGCAAAAATTCCAACAAGAGGAGAAGGCTCAGAATTCTGAGCTCGTGAATTTACTACCTGAGAGGAGGGAAAAGCCTTGGTGAAGGGTATGGAGAGCTTATTACAACCTGTAGCTTTCTATAGACTCCTGCCACACACATCTATGGCTCCAACTCACTGAGCAGCATCATTTAAAAACCCTCAAGCTCAGTGATTTTTTAGTCCATAAGAGGTGAAATTTAGCATTGACTTCCATTAAATCCAAGGGAGCTACTCGAATTGTGCCAGCTGAGAGATCTCAGCCCTCAATAGTCCATTAGTCCCCTAACCCAGGTAGGAAAATATTCCTATATCAGACCCACTGCCATCTCACTCCTCATCTGCCATTCTCTTATATAACACCACCATAAACATCCATGATGGATTTACACTGTTGTGCCAGAGGAAAAAAAAAATCCATCCCTCTACTTGAAAAACAGGACTTGTTTTCTCTCCTGCTTTTCTTTCCCTCAAAGCCCCAGTGCTATCCTGGCATTCTGAATTGGGGATGATAAAAACCAGTTCAGGTGTAGGGCACATGAGGAAAAAACAGCAAACCTGCGGAGTATCAAAGAGATCATTTCTCTCAGAAGCATCCACAGAAATGAGAAGTAATGAGCTGACACCTCCCAAACAGCTTTTCAGAATGCAAAGCGTTGGGCATCTGGTCAGGTGGAGAAAAAGAAATAACCAACCAACCCTCTTTCTTCCCTTTTTTTTTTTTCTTTTTCCTTTCCTTTTATTTTTAGCCAGAAGATGTGTTTAGTCTGGGGTGAACAAATCTGTCATGTTGGTGAGATTGCTCCTACCACAGTACCACTCTGAAGAGGACAGCTACTCCAAATGGGTCACTTCTGCCATCAACCACAGGGTGAGCACAGCAGTGGCTGATTAACAGCATGGAGTAAAAGCCATGTAGGACAAGGATGAGCTGAAACCTTGCTCTGAAAGGAAGCTGTGGGAGAAATGAGGGGCATTAGGTTGTAATCTTCCAGAAGCTGCAGCCCACAGCTGCAGCAATGAGCCCTTGGTTTCACAGCTCTGGGTTGTTTTTGTTCTGCTGCAACGCTGTGCATATCTGTGCCCTAAGATAGTCCAGGCTTAGGCTCACAGCTGAGTTCAGTTAGCCTGTGAGGGTGGCAGGTGTCAGGATAGAAAAGTGTCACCTGAACTGAGAGTCCTCAGAGAGAAGGGTGTCCCTGAAAAGGCCACTACACTGGGGATTGTTTCAGCCGTGTCACAGCTGAGGGAGGGGGATCCACACCCACCAGTTTTAGGTTTTCACCTCTATCCTAGAACCACAGAATAATTTGGGTTGGACAAAATCCTCTTATTTCAATCCTTCCACTAGACCAGGTTGCTCCAAGCCCTGTCCATCCTGGGTTTGAACTCTTCCAGGGATGGGGCATCCACAAATTCTCTTTCCATTTCCGTTTCTCACCACCCTTTATTGACCTCAATCAACAGATTTTCTCAGTCTGTTCTAACGTGACAGTGAGAAAATGTAGGTGGGATTTGTCCTACCTGTTTTCAGATGTCTTTGTCTGCATGGGATTTCTGGCTTCCTGTTAAAGCGGGTGTCAAGTCACCAGAGTCAGTAATGTCACACGTCTGCTCATGCTCAGACAGATTCCTAAATTTTGTCAGACAAATCATCCCCTGAACTTGTCTCAGTGAGGAGAACCTGGGGTGACTTGTTCAGATGGAGAAACCTGATTGAAGGTATCCATGCAGGTCAGATAGATTTCACCTATAGGGAGGGGAGTGTTTGAAGAAGGTTTCTGGCGTGGATGCACTTTATTGGAGTTCACTCCAATGACTCCAAAGAAGACCTTTTGTGATCAGTTGGCTTCCTGTTTTGACCACAGGACTGTCATGCAGACAGCAGTCAAAAATCAGAGCTCTTCTCACATCTGGTCTAGCACAGACCATCAAAAACCTGTCAATAATGATTTTACTGGGAAAAATTATCACAGATCTCTCGTTGCAAATGGAAATGACTGTGCTGCCTAAATTGTGAGGCATCTGCCCCAGCACCTTAAAAGCTTCCAGACTCACAAATCTGAAAGGGAAGACTTTTCCTCCTGAAATTAAGCTTTTTCTTTTTTCCTTAACAAGACATGCAATTTATTCCAGTATGACCAAACTACTCACCACACAAATGAGTAAGAGAGGAGTAAATATAATCATTCAAATGCAACTTTATGTAGATCAGTAAAAGAAAACCTAAGGAGAGAACCAATAGAAAACTAAACTCTGAAATTTGAAGTCACATATGAATCTTGAGGTATCCTGGGACTAGATCTGCATGGATGGAGAGGATGATTTCAACTTGCAGCCTTTATTTAGAACCGAGCACTGATGTCCAGCCAGCGAGATGCGGATTCATGTTTATGAGCCGCCTGGCAAATACTCACGCACCTCCCACAAAAACCCTCTAATTAAATGTTAATTAAATGCAACACATTAGGCTTAGCAGACTCTCTGCTGCTGAGTTATATACATACACTGCAGACACTCTAATGAAATACTTGACTTTGATTTACGAACATGAATGCAGCTAGAACTGGGGCTCGCGCTGGTATCTAATTTTGCACAAAACAAAGGAGGCTGCCTTGCCTCTGCTAATGGCTCCAGCTTTTTAATGAATACTTCCAGCCCTGATGTGATTACACAGTGACTTACAGGCAGGGAAGAGACACAAGCAGAGAAATGCCTTGCATGGAGGGGACCTCCTCTCCTGGCAGTGGGGAAAGATTTTGCCAGGTCTCCAGCTGCAAACGCCCCTCAGCCACCGCAGTGATCTCATTTCAGCCCTCATTGCTCTGGCTGCCATCACAAAGCCTTACTTGATCTGAAGGGATGGAAGCAGCAGGTGAGGCTCAGATTGTGTCATGCCCGTTACAGTCAAGATGATGAAGGGCCACGGGTGAAAATCATCAAGAGAAAATTAGAGGTGTCACTTCAGGAGTGAACTCGTTTATGCAGATGGCTCCTGATAGAGCTTCTCAATGCCGTATTCGCTCGTTTTACATGCAAAATAATCAACACATTGTTAACCTTTATTCGGCTTCAGAGTAAGAAAATACCACAGAATCATGGAATATTCTGAGGTGGAAGGGACACACAAGGATCATTGAGTCCAACTCTTAAGTGAATGGCCTATATGGGGGTCAAACCTACAACCTTGGCATTGTCAGAACAGTGCTCTAACCAACACAATTCTGGCCCCAGTATGGAGTTATCTCAAGTTTTCCTTATTTTTATTTTTATTTTCTACCTGCCCCCCTAAATTTCCAGTGCAGATACTGACTGACAAATTTAGAAAAAAAATTCAAGTACTTCTTATTCTCAACATGCAAGGTGGAGCCTGGCACATAGGACAACTGAAACTCTCTAGGATTTATAATATTGCTCATTTTCTCCTGGGCTTTTTCGTAGAATTCTCCTTTAGTGTCCAGAAATTGAGGCAGATCCTGTCATGCCATGTATTACAGCTCCTCAGTGACAATTAGCACCAAGCATAGGGTATGAATCCATGTGGCATCCACAAAATACACTGGTAGAGGAACAATATTTTTACAGTTTTTCCAAAGCTCTGAGACTATTGGAAAGTAGCTACCTGCCAGGGAAACTTTCAGTAATCCCTCCCAAGGACTCTTCCTGGCTCTTGGGCAATGGCCCACCCAGCAAAAATGCAGATTAAATTGCCCCATGAATTTCTGAGGCTTTGTAATGAATTCAGGCAGAATTTGTGGTGCTGTCCTGATGTCAGTAGCTGGGTTGGGGACTTTTAATATTGGCTGAGATATTTCCTGCCTCCACTGTGATTGAGTTCTTTTTAAACCCACATCTATTTCTCCTCAAAAATGGGTAGATTATGTCTCAATGTGAAGAAAAGCATTGCTCTCCAAGCAAACCAAGCAATACAGAAAGAGAAATTTGAAAACAACAGCCCTTGCTGAAGTGGCAGGAGGCTGAAATCACTCGTGTTGTGTAGTACTTTGAGATTCCCAGAATGGAAGGCACGGCTGAAATGCACATTACTGTCTCAGGGACAAAAAAAGGAGAGATCAGATGAAATAATGATTAGAAAAGGCAAAATAAATGAGTTACTCGCCTCCCTGAGGGCAGGCTGTGCTGGTTTTATGAATGTGAGAACCTATTCTTGGCCTTGCACAGGCATCTGTGAAAAATGTGCCACTGTTTTATCCCTCTGTGTACCCTGCCAGAAGGAGCGAGCGCGGCGGGAATCGCGCGCACCTGACGCGTCCTGCAGCAAACGCGAGGGACTGACCGCGTCCTTCCAGAGGGCTCCACGTACACCACAGCTGACTGAAGGACCAGCAAGGTCAGAGACTACCTTGGATGCAGTCCTAGAAAACCATCCAGGCGCACTAAATAAAACAGAAGCCAGTAGGCATCTGGGGAGAAGTGATCTTAATGCGTTCGGATCAGAGATGTCGCCGGCAGAAGGCTCAAGCAGCAAAGCTCGGGGCATAAAGACCATGGGAAACTTTACCTTAAACAGAGGTCCTTACCTGTGAGGAAATAAAAACAGATGCTGGAAACGTCTCATTATTCCATATTGCTTAGTGCTTTCCTTTAGAAGTCCCAGACATGAGAGAAGAGGCTGTTGTAGAAAGAAGCCAGAAAAAATGGACATTCAGGCACTTTACTTGTTAGCACTGAGCTGCAGAAGATCTGAACACTCCATACCCATGGAGAAAAATTATTTTAAAGGTATCAGAAAAACATACTGTAGACATCTTCTCCAGGATGAGAAGGTTCACACCAGGCAGTGCCTCTACTCTGAGTTCAGAGTGCAGAGAAATGTTACTCCTCAGTCCCTATAAATAACTCTCTTTTTTTTGGCAAGACCAGGGGGAATTTTAAGGACTTGTATTCTTCAAGGGACACCATATGGTGGTTTTGGCTCCAAAAGAAGTGCAGAATGTAATTTTTGGGGCTCAAAAGGTACCTTAATTAGCTATAGTCATCCAGGAGTGGAACATACCACTGAGCTCAACTGATGAGCTACAAAGACCAAATGATGCTCATGTTAACAAATTATGCTGTCTGTTGAGGACATTGAATTCTTATGTCAGCCTAGCCTTTGTGGGTTAAACTATTCCCCAGCCACAGGAGCTGGGGAATTGAATGAAGTTGATATAGTTCCAATCTAAAACCTATGAATCCTGAAGCTGTGCCTGTTTCAAAATATTCCTTGATTTTTGAGATTTATGGCGTGAATATTCAGAAATTCCATGAAGTTAAAGTACCATTTTTTCCCCCTAAAAACCATTAGTTCTTCCCTTCTTTGCATGGAACAACTTGTAATTTTTTCCCTTTGAAAAAATTGTAATGTATCACTGGATCTCTGTCCTGGTTTCAGCCAGGGTAAGGTTAATTTCTTCTCAGTAGCAGATTTTCCTTAAAAGACTTCAAGAGAGCAAAACAGAGTTTTAAAACAGGTTTTAAAGCTGGCTTCTCCTTCTGTAGCCCAGACTGATCTACTCCCAGGGTGGAATGAACTGAGAGAGGCAATTAAGGGTGATAGAATCAAGTTAATTCTGATGAAACCCAAATGTTAAACACTGCAATGAAAGTAAATGCTGCTTATCTGTCTGTTGAGGGTGACAGTGAGAAGTTGAGCAGAAAACTATAAAACATGTAAGAAAATGATCAAGTGAGTTGTCCACTCTGAATGAATCATGTGAACAAATCAGTGGCCACCAGGACTTCAGGTTGGCCACCATGAAATTAATTTTGTAGCAGTAGCAAGGACTCAAACACAAAGCTGATGAAGGTTGGATTAGGCATGAGAGAACAGGGCAATGATTTACCTGGGGAGCCTCATGATCTGTGATCCACAGGGAAGTGTTATGGTTCCAGGGGATTGGAAGTAGATGATTTTTAAGGTCCCTTCCAATGCAAAACCTTCCATGATTCTTCTTCATGAAGAAAAAAGTGTATTTCGTAAAATGAGCGAGCTCAAATCTTTGCAAGAAGAGAAAGTCACTGGTCCCACTGAAGTGTGAAATATTAAAACCTGGTTTCTTGGGAAGCTGCATCTCACCCTGTCTGTAGAGGATTATGCTAAAATTGTAGTTTGTATTCAACCCTATTGGATGTCAGACAGAAAGATTTTCCTAATGCCCAAAGAGGGGAGCAGGAGGGAAATCACACTTTGATGTTTGCAATAGTCAGGACCATTCTCCCAGTGGAACCAGTCTTCATTGCTTTACCTGGGAATCCAACCATTTTCACCCAAGCTTGTGAGAGTTTAATATTTTCCTTCTGTCAGATTTCACCTATATTAGCCAGCAGACCCAAAAGTCATGAGTAAGGAACAACTGACAGGCTTAAATTGCAGCATCAGCTAATTAAGTCCAGAACTCATCAGTGCTGAGTTATGACACCCAGAGCTGCAGAGGTTGCCAAGCCAAGGAAGATGCACTGAGACAGAGCTGATATTTGGTAAAAGAAAAAATAAAACAGAAATATGTGTGTAAGTAGTCTGAAGTGCAGAGGAAGATCTGAAAAGGAGATTAAGTTTGAAGAAGACACACAACTGGGAGGAATGGCTGCCACGCCATGGGACAAGAGAGTAATGGGAATTTTTGTGGGTGTTAAAACTGTCTCTCCCATTTTGAGGGAGTAACCAGTGGTCTGTTCTAACAATAACGCACTGAATCTTTCATGTTGTCCACGACCAATTATGCCCAGAACAGGGATCACTTTAATAACAGAGGTGTCAGCTGCCTGCAGACAACCTGTGATTAGGTTTGGTTCCGTCACACCTACCTAGGAAATGGGCACCCACTAAACCTGCTGGTCTTGGCTCCTCCCTCAAGATCAGCACCTAGAGAGGTGACTCATCTTCCTCTCTCCCCACACCTGATCCCCCTCCCAGATTATGGTGGGATGAATCACCCTACGGAGGTATCACTATCACTCAAGGCCTAAAAGATATTGAGGAAATCTACTTCATTGTCTTAACAAATGGTACAATTCTTGGTTGGCTTAAAGTATAAATCCAGCCTAGAGCATGTCTTGGTCACTGCTGTGGCTTCTCTCCCTCTGGGGCATGAGTTATCTGGGTTTGTGAGATGGGATTTGTCCATCACAGCAGTATTCCAGGTGGCAGGAGCAGCCTCCAATACAAAGAGAGCCCCATCCCTGCAGGAGCAGCACAACTTTATCCAACTCCAGCTGAAAGCTCGCTGTCACAAATGATCAAATCTCTTTATATTGACAGGAAATCGTTTAGAGCTGCAGGAAAGAAAAAGCCATCAACATTTTCCCTGTGAAAGCCAATGCTTGTTTTTTCCAGTGGTTGCTGGTGTGTGTTATGTGGATATCAAACTCTGAGGAATGGGGAAGACACAGATGACTTCAGAGACTCATCTTCACTGCAATTTGCTTATAATCTGCATGAATAAATTCCATTCAAATGACCTTGAGGAAAATATTAATAATATGATAATGGGTCATTTGCATACACTGCTGAATATGTTGTCAATTCAAACAGAAGGGTTTGTCCAGAGCTCTGTCAGCAAACAGAGAAACAGAACAAGTCACTCTGAGAGTGACTCCTACATCAAATCCCCCAGCTGATATCTGAAACTATTGGTCACAAGCTTGACTTTTTGGTGAGATTTTTTGAATTCCAGGTCACAGCAAGAGACAATGGGACTTCGGCATTTTAAAATTATTTCACGTTGTTCAGAGCTTGATTTCACTCTGTTTTCATGTTTTGTCTCCTAATGATTTCTGACATGCTTCAGAATTCCCTAACCATCAGAAAAAAATATTACCTGATTGTAAGAAATGACAAATTCATTTCAGTTGTGCATTCCTTAAAATCCAGTTAAATTTGAACTTAATTTTATCATCAATGAATTATACACAAAGAACAAAACCTGAAACCAGCCTTGCCCACACAATTTTAGGTATTTTTACTGTGCTGTATCTTTCCCTGAAATAGAGCTCTGATAGTTTCTTTCAGATGATTTAGAAACTTGAAAATTTCATCTCAAGTTGAAAAAAAATCCATTCTGTGGACTTATTATTTTCATCTCCCTTCGTGGTGTAACTTTCCCCATGGTGATCACATTTATTATGGGCATGGAAAGGACAGTCTCACACATGAAATATGTGCTTTGTGTGCTAAAAGGGCTCATTCTTCAAAGCTGAGAAAAATTTTGAGAGAAATTGACATAAGTGTAGAGAGGAAATTGTGAATGAAAATTGAGAGTCTTTTAGGAATAATTTATTAGATGGCCCAAAGCCAAGCATCCACAATCAAGACAGGATAACTTTGACTAAAAAGCCATTAGAATTTCCTGATAAAGTGAAAGCTTCAAGTAGAAGTATCTATATATAGGCCTGTTATCTCTGTTGGGCATTTATTATGGCTATTTGCTTCTTTACTTCTTCTGTATATACTGGACTTTTTTCATGCAGATGAAAAAAAAATGCATTTATGTATTTTTTTCATAGAATCAGAGAATGGTTTGGGTTGGAAAAAAACCTCTAAGATCATTGAAGCCAACTGTTAACCTGACATTGTCATCTTCACCACTAAACTGGGTCCTCAAGTGCCACATCCACATGTTTTTTGACCAATGAACAGAGACTATGGTTTCACCACTTCCCTGGGTGCCCTGTTTCCATGCTTGACCCCTATTCCAGTGAAGAAATTTTTTCCAAATATCCAGCCTGAACCTCCCCCTTGGTGCAACTTGAGGCCATTTCCTCTTGTCCTATCACTTGTTACCTGGGACTTTGTTATCAGTTTGCTCAAAGTCTCAGCAAACCTGGCTCTGAACCCTTCCTGTGATGGGGCATCCCCAGCTTCTCCAGGCAGCCTGGTCCAGTGTCTCACCACGTTGCATTGTCCAAAATTTCATCCACCAGCATCCCCACATTCTTCTCCTCAGGGCTGCTCTCAATCCATTCATCCCCCAGTCTTTATTGATAACACAAGTGCAGTACCTCTCATTTGACTTTTTATGCACTTTTTTTTTTCATTTTTTACTTTACTTGGTGTTTCTTAGAAATCTCAGATGGGAGGGCAAACAGAAAAAAGACGAAGTTTTAAGAAAGAATAAGTAAGGTAGGAAAATCTCAAACTGTCAAAAAATTGAGATAAGGATGAAGCCAAGATTGTGAGAGGCCAAAAATTTAACTGTCTCCAAGTAATGCTATCATGGAATATCCTGAGCTGGAAGTGATCAACAAGGACCATCAAAATCCAACTCCTGACCCTGCACAAGGCACCTCCAACAGTCCCACCATGAGCCAATACTATCCAAACACTTCTTGAATTCTGTCAGACTCGGAGCTGTGAACTCTCTTTTCCCTGGAGAGCTGTTCCAGTGCCTGAGCACCCTCTGGGTGCAAAACCTTTTCCTGATATCCAGCCTAAACCTCCCCTGGCACAACTTCAGGCCATTCCCTTGAGCCCTGTCACTGGTCACCAGAGAAGAGACCAGTGTCTCCCCTCAGGAGGATGTTGGACCACAATGAGGTCTCCCCTCAGTCTCGTCCTCTTCGGGCTGAACAACCCAAGCGACCTCAGCTGCTCCTGAAGCCTTGAATAAACATTTTTTATTCTGTTTTAGGACATCTCAAAACTTGCTGAAATTTTCAGCCTTGGCAAGGTTAAGATTCCACACACCTGGGGATTCCATAGACATTTCCAAAGGCAATTAGGGCAGGAGCCAGTAGGGGTTATGGCCACAGCAATGGGTCATGGGGATGGAGAAGTCCTTTAGGACAACCTGGGTCCATTCCAGCAACCTCATCCACCCAAAAGCCAAGAACAGGGAGCACGGGCTGCGCTCACGGAACAGAATGTGAATTTCCAGCTCACAGGGGGCTGCAAACAGGAATTTTGGAGCTGAATGGCAACCAGTCATGACCTCCCAACACAACATTGTGGCAAGAGCAGCCTTTGGCTGGCTGACCAAGTGAAAAGTGAGTGGGAGTGAAAAGCAATTCTCTATTTACAGAGAGAGTTGGTCAAGGTGGTATTGCTGAATTTGCGTCACTTTGTGGCTGATCCTTTTCAAAAGGTCACTGGAGGTTCTGGAAAATACTGCACTAGAAGTTAAGATGAAGAGAAAGTTTCCTTATCAAATGAGACATAAAGAGGTCATGCTGTTTATTGAAAAAATAATGAAAAAAGAAAAGCAGTGCCTAGGTTGTGGCACAGAGCTACCTGCACCAGAGGAAATTGTGGCTGTTCAAGCTTTTCAGTCTGCCAGAGAAAGGCAAAACAAATACCACAAGCAGAAAAATCCAAATTAGAGGAAAGACACACATTATTAACAGTGATTAATCACTGAAACAAACTATCCAAGGAGGAGAACAGACTCTCATCTCCTGATGTTTTCAGAGCAAATGTATTTGCTTTCTCAGGTAGGATGCTTTCAGTAAACATATGTTATTGATCTTGATGCAGGAAGAACCAATAGAATTTAAGAAAGCATTCAAAAATATGACTTAATGACCCTTATTCTCTTATCTCTTCTTCTAAAGATTTTATGAGTCTATGAATTGTACCTAATTAGCAATATTTAGTCATTACAGAGAACACCCTGCTTACATCAGAACCAAGATAATTTGCATAAAACACCTCCAAACAAGGACAAAAGTCTGCCAGACAAAAATTTGCTATCAATTAACAATGGGAGGAGTGAAACAATCCTTTTTCTCTGCCCTATTGATCTTTATTCTCATTTTGTCTCAGGGCATTTGTTCTGGCCTGGACATCTTTGGTCTGGGTGTTTCCATCCCTGTCATTTTGCTTGCAAACCTTTTAAAAGAATTGATATTGTCTCAAAATGTACGGTCTCCCCAGCCTGCTGTTTGTTGGAGAGGCTGAATGCAATGCCAGAGTTCTTCTTTAGTCTGAGTGTTCAACACTGCTTAAAAACACCACTTAGGAGATGTCCCATCTGGCCACCCAAAAGGAGTGGATATTCAGATGACTAAAGGATGAGAGTCATAGATTGGTATTTGATAACAGAACGAATATTAAGGGCTGTCATTTAATATCTGTGCAGGAGTTGGTTTGTGTTAACATGATCTCAGAGAGAATTACACAGTCCAAAATTATAGCATCACTGTGTTATTATTATTATGACATTATTAAAAAATGCCAAAATTAGCATTTTAAGCCATTTTCTTCCCTTAACTAGCTAATCTTCACCCAGAACAATGCCCTGTAACAAAATATAATGCAAAGTCTATCAGGCTGGGAACAGAATGATTCCGGGGGTTGGAACATTAATTAGGAGTAACAGGATTCTGATTTATTCTATTCCCATTCATCAACACAGCTTGGGTCCTCTTTTTCTGATCTGGTTTCTGTTGTTTACCTGCTTTTCTTTGGCTTGTTAGTAAAGCATCCAGGATTCCCAAGCAGTCTCCCACCTAAATACTGCCAGACTTTGAATGGGTTCATTTCCAAGAAGAGATGAAAGCAGCACAGTTGTTTCAAAATGGGCATAGGCCAAAGCATTCAATGCTCACAGCCAACTGCTCATGAACTGTCTACACACCAAGAGTTATTGGCAGGCAGCGTATGGCAAATGTGCTGCTCTTCAGAAAACTGTGATCTCTTTGTGAGCCACTTTTAAGTAGATAAACGGACCAAATGGCTTGTTATGAATTATACACACCATTTCTATATGCCACCAGATGTGTTTCAGTGTAAAACCACCGGTCTGCAATGATTAGTTATCAAGTTGGAGATGAGGAGAGCTTGGACAGGCATTTCCAGCTTGCTGGCTCTTAAACCCTGGCCAAGCTAAATCAAATTATGCCCAGATATCAAATTGTGCCTAATGAACTCCTGTGCTGATAATGAGCACCTGTATTTCTCACTGCTATGTCCCAGTGAGAAATTCTGGTGCTTGCAGCAAAGATTCATTGGGAAGAATAATTGTTGTGAGTGGGCATAAAAAGTATCCACTGCAATTGCTGCAGTAATTGCTGGCCACCACAATGTCATTGATGGCAAGTCAGATGAGGAAGAGTGGAAAAAGCTTTGTCCCTGTGCTAAATACAGATGTGGATTCACATCATCCCTCGCTGTGCTTGAAGGGTATCCTTGCCCTTGTGATGATGGAACTTCAGCTTTCCATCGCAATACATTTCTGCAAATTTCTTTTCTAGATTTGTGTTCTGTAATTCACTTCAAGTTTTGCCCCTTCACTCTTGAATTCAGGGAAGTATCCCACAATTTGAGACTCTGGATGGACAGTCACACACAAGCTGTGAGCTTTTGTCAGCTTCTTCATGGAGTTTTCTCTCTCCAACAAAAACGTTCATGGAATTGTTTAGGTTGGATAACTCATCTAAGATCATTGAGTCCAACCTTTCCACCAGCAATTCCAAACCCACCCCTAAAACATGTCCTCAAGTGCCACACAGAGCTTTTAAATCCCTTTGGGGATGGGGGCTGTACCACCTCCCTGGGCAACCTGTTCCAATGCTTGACAACACTTTGCATGAAAAAAATTTTCCTGATGTCCCACCTAAACCTCCCCTGGTACAACTGAAGGCTGTTTCCTCTTGTCCTGTCCATTGTTCCCTGGGAGAAGAGATCAACCCCCAGCAGCTACACCCTTCTGGCTGGGAGTTATAGAGACTGAGGTCTCCCTGAGCCTCCTTTTCTCCCTCATCAGACTTGTGCTCCAGCCCCTTTCCCAGCTCTGTTCCCTTCTCTGGCCATGTTCCAGCACCTCAATGCCTTTCTTGTAGTGATGGGTCCAAAACTGACCCCAGGCCTTGAGGTGTGCCCAGCAGAGAGGGACAGTCACTGCCCTGGTCTGGCTGATCACACCAGTGCTGATCCAAGCCAGGTACACTCGGCCTTCTTGCCCACCTGGGCACGTGCTGGCTCATGTTCAACCAAACCAACACCTCCAGATCCTTCACCACCAGGAAGCTTTCCAGCCACAGGAGTCTTTAGATGGGGTTCACCTTAGAGGGGAATAAACTCAAGCGAAAACTACCTGGGAAGTTCATTTGGGAAGGGCAGTGGGGGACCCAATCCCTGAAAAGCCAACTGTATGGAACACAAGAACATACAAAAAAAACCCATCCTTCCCTCTCTCTATGCCATTATTTCTGCTTGAATAGCAGGCTGATTGATGCTGGGGTGCTCAACCAGGCTGGAAGGTGAACTTTGTCTTCGTGCTTACACAGCCTGATTTTAATTTAATGTTTCTCTTTCTCCCTTGTGGGTTCCTCTCCCTGCCCTGCTCTGCGAGTTCACTGGGCTTTATGAGTTATATGCTAATCATTCTGCCAGGGCTGGGCTCATCCATCATGTGGGCTCCAGTGGATGGATGGATGGAGCTGGGTGTCTGTCCTCCTCACTCCACACCCCACAGCCCCAGCAGGCTGGAGGAACAGGCTGGTGGGCAGGGCTGGACCTGCTGGGAAAAGGAGAGGAGAAACTGCTTGGTGGAGTAGAAAGGGCAATGGGATGCCCATTCCTCTCCATCATCCTGGAGGTGGATCTGCTCTCTCCACACAACTTCTCCTCAAGACAAAACCATCCTGCTGAAGTCCAGTGTGAGGATGGGGCGTTGGGGAGCTCCAAAACCAGCATCAGTGTCAGTAAACTGTCAGAAACTTGCCTTGCTCATCACAGGGTTTGGGGAACTGCCAAGGACCCTACAGTAATTCAGGTGAGTTTCTTCCCTGCTAAATGAGTTTACAGTGATGAATAGTGTTTTCTGGGTAATTTAATAATATTAATGGGATCTCATTAGGCTGGCATTCATTAACATTCTTGAAGGTGTATCCCCTGCTGGCAGTCTTTGGGAAGACTGGGATGGAAAAGGAAAGCCAATATCCTAATTCATTCACATCCCTAAATGCTTCCAATGAGGCAAAGGTTTTAAAGCACTTTATTGGTTTGGTTTATTTAATTTATGTCGCTCTTTGTGTACTGTGGTTTTATTTCCTACATAGGCAGTAAAACCAATATTGTTTAGCTGAAAGTGCCCTCAAGAAAAATGATATTAGAATTAGAAATAGATATCAAATGGCCAGAATTATTATTATGACCATTATGATGCAAGAATCAGATGATGGAAATGCAATAATTTACTCAAAATAATTCTGTCTTCAGAGCTCAAGTAACCTCTCTGTATGAGATAGCTGAGCTGATAGCACTGGTAGCTGTCATGTCTGCCACTGCTCCAGCTATTGAAAAGGGACTGGCAGAGAAAAGGTATTCACTGAGTTTGTTTTGATCTCTCAGAATGAGATTGTCTCTTTGATTTGCATTAAATTACACCTCTCACTCTGTGGAACTCTCTTCTCTTTTTTTGCTCTGCAGGACACACGAAGGTAACAATCACCACCAACAACAACCCGAATAACAGGATCAGGACAAAGAATCATTCCAGAAATTAATGGGCTGCCGTGGTGCTCCAGGAGATCCACGATGGCAAACTGAAAGGGAAATTTAGGTTAAAATTTATATTCAAAAAGAAATCTCTCAAAATATGTTTTTGTGCTTCATGTTCTCTCTGGCTAGATCATAACATTGGGTGCAGTTAAGTTTTTTTCTGTGCAAATGACAGTTTTCTGCAGAAATTTTGTTTGCAGGCCAGTGCAGGAGATATTAAATTTAACTCATGTGCTCTCTGATATTCACCTTACTGAATTTCTCTAAAATTTTCCTATTCACATCATTTGTCAATATGTTTAAAGAAACCCTTATTCCCAGAAGCTCATACACTCAATTGAAAAATGCCTCAGTTTTGAGAGAAACTCTTATTTTCAGTAAATATTTACTTCTTTTTCTGAAAAAAAACACTCAAACAACTCATCCTTTATAAAACTGAAATTTAAACTTTAAAATATTTTTTATTCTTTTTATGTTGTATGGTGATGAATATAATTTTGGATGGCGAAGACTTAAACAAGCTGTTTCTGTGTTAGAATGCAAAAAAAAAGTGTAGACAAAAGAAGTGATATTTTTAATAAAATGCGTTATTCGATAAAAACACTCCCACATTTTTCATCACAAATTTCAGATAGATTTTTTTTTTTTTTAATGCCAGCTGTAGTTTACCTCTGGTACCAGAATGAAATCCCCATCATGATAAAAGCCTCCACATCCTCAGAGCTCATATTTCATGCCATTTTTGCACCAGAAGAGTGAATAATTCAGCAGATTGGAGTAATGAATCATTTTCTCATCCCAAGGTGGCTGCTGCTCACAATGATTAATACTGATTTATATATTACTCATGACAGTCTCAACCAGGTCAGGGCCTCGCTGTGTGACATCCTGGATGGGAGACACTGAATAAACACTTCCTGCCCCAAATTGCTCCCAGTGTAAGGTTTTGTTCTTTTGGTCCTCACCAGTGGGTGACTGACCTTAGTGAGCAGCCAATTTTCACCCACACCAGCCCTGGAGAAGAGTGGGGAAGGGAGAAAAAGGGAGGGAAGAGAGGAAAGGAAAATGAAGAGGAGAGAAGAAGTAAAAGGGGAAAGGTCATCAGATTGCATAAAAACCTTCCCAGTTTTTCCTACCTTTGATAAACACCAGTTGCTTGCTTTTTTTTTTTTTTTTCTCCAGCAGCTTTACCTCATGTCACCTGGAAAAAACTGGATGATGAGATGTTTTTGTAAACAAGGAACCCAGAAAGAGGCATTTCCAGGCTTCCTGACAGAGCTGTTGGGAGTTGCAGTTACATTATTCAGCTCCCCATGCTGGGATGTGTTTAGGCTTTTTGACAAGCTGAAGTCCCTGGCCAGCAAGGACCAGAGAGATGATGATACACAGGTCCATTTCTGTGCCTTTAGTAATCGTTTTGAAGGAAAAAACCAATATATTTTCAATATAGCAATGAAAGGCTATTACATCACACTGCAACAGCCACCAGTTATGTGATGGTGTCTCTGCAAAGGTAACAGGGTGCACCCAGAAGGAGAGGTGAGCCTTGGACAACTGTGAGACAATCACACAACCATTGCATCTTCTCAAAATAGCAAAATGGGCTAAACTTTCTGATAGCAGGCTCTTTGGACATTAAAAAAAAGGAAAAAAAAGAAAAAAAATCATATATTTGCTTGTAAGTGGAGATTATGGGTTAGGATTTCCCATTTTCTCACAAACATTGAAGAAAGCTGTTGCCGTTGTTATCGTCATTATTACTGCTGTTGTTTCATGATTATTACTACAAAATAATTGTGTTAGTACTATTAAATTAAACATTATTATTATTCTGTCCCAAGCACAGATTAAAAGGGCTATTGCCAAACAAAAAGGATAAAAATATAAAAAAAGAGGAAGCCTGTCTCTGTCCCCTGCTTTGGTCCGTCATGGGACTACCCTGCTCTCCCTGGCATCCCTCCATCCCCTCCAGATGCTGTTTCCACACTGAAACAGGAGAAGGATGGGGTGGTTGGTACCTTTTGAAAAAGTGCTGCTTCCCTTCTGATCCTTATATTATGCTCAGATTTATCCCTTAGCTCATCCTGCCTCACACATGACACCTGGGAGTGCTGTACTCAGTGGTGTGTGACACTTTTTAACCCAGAATCTCATCCTTCTGCCTTCTTTGACAGGTGTTTTTACCCAGTCAGCTTTGGAGGGGTAAAATTTAGGCTCATGTAAATTCAAGGCAGTGGAGTTTACCCACAATTCTCTTTCTCATCCCTGTCACTCCATAGTGAGGAATGGGATTGCTCTTCAGGAACCCTCTGTGATTTTCTCCCTGAAGGGAAAAATTAACTCAAGGGAGCCTGACTCACACATGCCCAGCTCAGATGTGAAGTGGTATCTGCAGACTGGGATCAAGCCTCATCTATAAATAGGACAGTTTGGCTGTGGAATAAACTCCTCTTATCTGAGGGTGATGCCCCTGTAAAGGCATCGCCCTGGAGGAGTGAGATAACTTTATGATTCAAGAGTATCTGTCCCAAAATATCCAGGAACTGCAGCTGCAGGGCTACACCAGAGATGCATCAATACCAGCAGTGTCTCCTCCACTGTTTCCTGCTCAAACCAACATAATTCATTTTGTTGTCTTACACCAGGGAGGGACAACCCAGCACTGCAATTTCCTCCAGTCAGTGATTAGAATAAAAGGGATATAATTTATTTTCTTAAAAAAAAAAGGTGTTTCCAGCCTGTACCTTCTGCTAGATAGTCCAAAAGCAGTGGTTCAGTTTATCCTGATCAATGATTTCTCCCTAAAACTTGTTGTTCCAAGTTCATGTGTGTATTCCAAACTTGGAATGTCCTGTACCTTTTAGGAATGGATAGGTCTGGGATTACCTCTTTCTTGTTCTTTATCATCTGTCTCCTTTCTTTGCACTGTTTACAGTGCAAACTTTGCAATTGGAAGGTTAAGATCTTGTCTGGTTTTTAATATTTTGTTTATTCTCAGTTTCTGGAATCTGATCTTAACTTCTAGGGGTTTTTTGGTGTTTTTTTTTTCCTGATGGTGGGTCTCCACACCCCTTGTCACTACTTTTCTTCAGGAAAATTAACCCACAGACACACATTTATCCATCATTGTTATGTAAAAGTCCCATAAAAACACTCATCTTTGCCAGCTACATTCCAAATGGAAATATCATTCTTTCTCCTTGACACTGACACATAAATGTCCTGTTGTCTGTTCAGTGTCTGTGCTGCAGGGGTTAGAACCAGGTGATTTTTAGGGTCCCCTCCAACCCAAACCATTCTATGTTTTTATGATTCTCTGCCTTCCTTCCTCTCCTGAATGATCCAGATTAAAACTCAAAACACAGCAAGCCACCACAGCATTTTCTTTTGGCTCCTTCCTCGATGCATTTCCTTGGCTGCCCTACACGCCCTGAATGCTCATCAGCTCCAGAATAGATTTGTCTCTGATCCACCCGTCCAAATCATGCCTGGGTTTTGTAGATTCACCCTGGCAAATAACTCTACAACCTCCCCTTTCTGATCTCTTTGCCAAACCAGTGGGCCAAGGTCTTTTACATCTCCCCTGGGCATTTTTGCTCTGCATCCCTCACAGGTAACATTGGGAAAGTCACTTCTCCAGGCTATTTTTACACATCTCTGTTGACTCCAGCAGTTCCCTGTGTACATAAAGGTACCATGCAGTTTGTTAAACACTGTCTTGCTTCTCACCTCCCTGATATTCTGCTGTCAGGGTGCAAAACCTTCCTTGTGGACAAGATTCCTCCCTACCCAGTAAACCTGTGCCCTTCTCTGGTGTGAGCATCAGCTTGAGAGCCCAGCAGCCACAGAGCCCTGAGATTCAGGGCAGGATTCATCTCACCACCCCTCTAAGCCTATCATAGAAACATCTATACCACAGCTCCTTGCCTGGAGGTTCCCTGTACACTCAGTGGAAAAAAAAAAAAAAAAAAAAAGAAGATACTCCAGGATTCAGCTGACCCACTTTATTTTGGGATGACTATTCCTAATGACAAAAGGCATTGTACACAGCTGTACAATGCTCCACTGCCTGAATTGAGTGGATCTCTCCCAGTTAGCTGAGGGCAGGTGTTTCCTGTGAAGACATCACACTTAGATGAAACCTGTTTATATTACCAAGTGTAAAAAGAATTTGCTGCTGTCAAGTGCACCACATTTTTTTTTATTTTCCACAGTGAGGTGAAAGCATTTAGTTTCCTTGCAGGAACAAGCCACTGGCAAGGTGTAGGCTCTGAATACCAATCCAGAAATAACACTTAAAGAACTGACTGCTTCCTTGGGAATGAAAGTGCAGACGGAAAATTTATGGGCATTCAGCCTGGCCCTTTTATTCAGCATCTACAACCATTTCCACACAGGACATTTTGGGTTAATTAGGTCAGCTCAGATTAGTCACAGCTCTCCTAACGAATGTTTTTAAATAGGTTTCCCTCCTTAGGGCTCTGTGGAATTAGTAAGAGTCTCGTCAAAATACATGGACATAATAGCCTTTTCTGGGCTAGGGCTTTACAAAGTTTATTTAGAGAAAGCTATTTAAAAAATCCAAGTTCTAGTTCAGCTCCCCGTGAGCACGAGGAAATAAATAGTGTCCCTGTAGTGCAAAGATGTGTCCCTGGAAATAAACAAAATAAGGGATACTTGCCATCTCTGCCCTTTGACTTCAGACCTCCAGACCAGACTGATGGCAGGTTGCCCACAGACTCAATAAAATGTGTCCATTATTGCAGTCTGTAAAGTAGAGCACTGAGGTCACACTGCCCTGCAGAAAATACCCAGAGGAAGGGAAAAAAAGGTCTCTTTTTTTTGTTTTGGTTTGTTTTTTTTTTCCCCTTTTTTGCTTTATGTGAATGCTGTTTCATGTCACCCATGCCAGTCTAGATCAGCCACCCCTTGTCCCCAGCTGCCACACTGACCATTCCAACTCAGAAATTTCCCGAACTGATGGAAAAGGTTTTGTGGGATGTTATAGGCCCATGTCTAGTGGTGATCTCTGTGTGTGTTCCCCAGTGCCATGGCCCATAAATCTGGGGTTCCAGCCACCACAAATCCCTTTGGAACCATCTCTAAGAGAGCTGCAGTGATCCCCATGCCCATGGTTGGGCACAGACATGGTCGGGAGCTATGGAATATCCTTCAAACCTGGCTGTTATCAAACTTGCATCCATCAAATATTCCCAATGATAATGGTCCTCCTGCTGCTTGAGCTGGCCTTGGAGATGTTTCAGCATGGCCAGGAGTTTGCCAGGTGTGCACTAGGGCTGGGTGAGGTTGTTGTCCTCGTGGCACACTCTCTTGTTGTGGCCACACCAGCTCTGGCCAGCCAGAACTCTGCCCTCCCTTGTTGTGCTTTGTGCTTCTCACCCCCACAGACACACAGTTAGTGATGGTCAAGGCCATTCCATGTGTAATTGGTGTGTCTCCAAACCAAGAACATCTTGTGTATCTTCTGGAGGAGAAAAAGAGAAGGAATGGGGCTAAAAGTGTGAAGCTTTGGACGTTGTTTAACCCAGTGCCCATTTCTGTTCCGTCTGACTCCTCTTTTTATCCTGCTAGGGATCTCCCAGATTCCCTTCAGCCTGACATAAGAGACCCAGAAACTCTTCCCAGAGCTTTGCCCTTGTCCCTCAGCATTGGCCTGAGATAGATTTGTCCACCTCATCCATGAAATAGGACACAAAGCTGCTACTGGTTCTGAGGTAGTGGTTGAGGAGATCACCAAACAAATCTCATCAAATCTCCCCTGGGTCCTGCCAGCCCACCCACGGTGGCAAAACACTCTAGGGAAGAAGATCCCTCAGCATAAGAAGGAATTGTCAATATTGGCCTCATTTCTGATGTTTAACTCCAACCACGTGCTGGTTTCAATCTTTCCTAGCTGTTCTTTAATGTGTTCTCCTCCAGTAGCTGTAATCTGGGGAATATTTTTGTTCCCAAATGGAGAGGAGAAGAAAAGTGTCCTTCTCCCAAATGCAGCCTGAATTACAACCTCATCTGATGGAGATGCTAGTGGAGGTGAATAAGAGATAAAGGTGTTGCCTTCACTGGGGAAATTTGAAGTGACTAAAGATGAATAAAGTCAGAATCACCATTTCTCAGGAACGAGAGATTCTTGGGATAAAGAGGGGTCAGTCAGTGCAAGCTCTGAGTGCTGCCTCCCTGTTGATGGACACCTGTGCACAACATCACAGGGATAAAAAAGCTCCAAGAATTATTTCTGCTAAGGCTCTCTCCAGAGCAGAGTAGAAACACTCCTGAGATCATCACTGGGAATAATCCCTTTAGAAACGGATGTTCTGGGACTGCATAGCTGTAATCCCCAACAACCCCTACCAGGAACACTTCAGACCCCCAGTGTTTATCTGAAGGTGATTTCTCACACCCCAACCACACCTGAATCCTGGAAGAGAGCTGGATATGTCCCTTTCTCAAAACATTACAATGTTTTGAATGAGAGAGGAGAGTTGACCAAAAATAATGTCCTCTTCCCCATCCTTGTTCCATCCTCGATCCATCCTTGAAACAACACAAGGACAAATATTTGCCTTTAAAACAGCCTTTTTATGTGGACTCAATGCAGCAGGGAAAGGAGCTCTCTGGAACTGACACTGCTCCCAAATCCACTACACCCTTCAGGGGTCATTTTCACAGGAGGAAGCCAAAGAATTCAGATACTTCCACTCCTTTGTGCTACAAGTGTGCTCAGCATGGTAAAACAACATAAAATAAAAAGGGAAAGTAAAATGCATAAATAAAATGCACAGAGATAACAAAATAAGAAGTGTTGTTCCAAAAATATGTGGCATCATTTATGCAGCCCTAAAAATTATGGGCACTATTATTGTGAGCTGAAGTGGTTCCCTGAGTTTGATTTTACATCTGCCTTGTTTAATGGTGGCTACTCCTATTACCTGCTGGAATTGGTGCTAAAACAGCTTGGGGGGAGTCCTGGGGAGCAGAGGGTGGGGACAAAAGAGGGATATCTCCAGAGGTACTGGAGTATTTTGTCACTTTCTGGCAAACAG
Source organism: Agelaius tricolor (assembly GCF_023055355.1). NCBI lineage: Eukaryota > Metazoa > Chordata > Aves > Passeriformes > Icteridae > Agelaius > Agelaius tricolor. The sequence goes on along the minus strand of NW_027269262.1, from coordinate 93,686,781 downwards.
AAATGCTGTAACTTCTAAAATGAATTTCTGCTTGTCTCACTGGATCATGCACTGACATGAAATTATCCAAGTTTAGGGCAAAGCTGGGTAAAAACAGACAAAATACCACAGCTCAGCAGCTGTGTGTGAATCCCTGGGCAATGGGCACAGAGGTGTCCAGGAAAAGCTTTTGGAGCAGCCCCTACCTGAGTGCTGTAAAGCCCACCTGAAGTTCCTAAAGGGATCAGGCACTGGATGCACCATTCCAGCTCCTGTGGTGAATCTGACACTGCCCAGACCCTGCCTCAGACCAGTTCTTAGGGTGGACTTGTGATGGCATTCACAGGGGTCTCAGGTTGAGGGAAGAGACAAGGATTCGACTCCATGTTTCAGAAGGCTTGATTTATTATTTTATGATATATATTACATTAAAGCTATACTAAAAGAATAGAAGAAAGGATTTCATTAGAAGGCTAGCTAAGAATAGAGTCAGAAGGAATGATAACAAAGGTTTGTGGCTCAGACTCTCTCTCTGAGCCAGCTGGGCTGTGATTGGCCATTAATTAGAAACAACCAACACGGGCCAATCAAAGATCCACCTGTTGCATTCCACAGCAGCAGATAACCATTGTTTACATTTTGTCCCTGAGGCCTCTCAGCTTCTCAGGAGGAAAAATCCTAAGGAAAGGATTTTTCATAAAAGATGTCTGCCACATGGACTGCCACCAGGAATGACAACTTTTTCTTCCACAGAAAACTGGTTGGAAGCATCTCAGGGGTGTATTTGTTAGCTGGGAAATCAGCTCTGGGATTTACTACTGGGAAGGCAAAGGTGATGCCTTGAGAAGGCTGACCTAGAAAAGAGGCTGGACAGAGATAAAGAATAAATTAGGGATTTATTAGAAAGCCTTAATGGATGCACCTTGGGCAGCACAAGAGCCCAGCCAGGGCTACACCCAAGATGAACCAAAATGGTCACAAAATGCATGACTGGTCATGAGGTCTCACACTTTTATAAATTTTGGTCCCTTTGTATGTTGGGGTTAATTGTCCAGTTACAGCTCCAGATCATGAAGTCCCATCCTTCTTGTTTTTCTCTCTTTGGTCTACTGCTGTTTATGCTTTTGGTCCTGAACCTCGTAATGGTTGTCCTTGGTCCCAAGCTAGAGCAGGAATTGTTTTGTCTCCCTATTCTGTGGAGAGATCTTACCAACACTTAATATGAAGATCAGAATTACACCTGGCAGCACAGAATCTGCAAAACATGAAAGCTAAAAGTTAGGGCATCAAAGGATGGATGGAAGCAGAGAGGAGGGAAAGTGGAATATGTCCTGGTAAGGAAAATAACAGAAGGAACCAAATGATCATAATCTGGGTACCTGAGCCCTGATCCTGCCCCTCAGCTTTAGCATCTTCCTCCCTTCTGGCATCAGCAGAAATGAGGGAAGGCTGAAATAACCTTCAGGGTTGTTGGACAGAGAAATGGACATTTTGGGAGGGATCTTTTGTCTCCTGAGATTCCCTCATATTCTCATTCTGAATTTTCCTGCAAGACTTCTGCAAAGGGGAGTTCCTTCACGATTGTCAGATGTAAAGGGAGTTTTTGAGATGGGGTCTGAATGTACCTGACCACTAAAGACCCTCCAGACACCAACATTTGGATGTTTCTGGCAAAGGACTGATGTGATTTGAAGACCTGGAGGGCCTTTACACAATGGAGTGAGTGTCAGTCACCAAGAGAGCAGCCAGAAGAGTTTGAGCCCCTCTTGGATGTACATTGAATACTCTGAAGTCGCACATCTAGATGAAAGATAGGGAGAAACTCCTAAAATACCAAACTGGAATAAAACTTTGAGCCTGTTTGTTGTAAACTGAAGGTCCCTTGAAATGGCTTGATGACCTCAGAGGTCTTTTCCAGCCTAAATGATTCTGATTGTAACACAGGCAGATTTTAGTGGGGATTCACAGGGTGTGGTACTGCCAGAAAAACATTTTGGGGACCTATTTTAAGTGATGGGATAAATCTTGTGATGAAGACAAGACACAAGGACTGGTGGGGATAGCAAATGGTCCATGAGAGACACTTGGGGAAAAAGATTTACACTAAATGGAGCTGCTACAACCCCCTGTGAAAACTGGGTGTTTCTTGACTTTGAGAAAAAAAACCCTGTCAGAACCCTTTGTCTTCCAGTCTGCCTCCACTTCTACTCAGTTATTGAGTTTGGGAAGTCCTCTGAACACCTGCACCTCAGGCAGAGAATTTCAGAGCTTTGCATGTTACAGAAAAGTGACAGGAGGGGTGTGAAAATGAGCCACACATGCTGTTTTCACGGCTGAGACTTGATGTGCCTTGGATTCAGAAGCAGCCCCGATTAATACTCATCCTGCACTCACCAAATTAAATCAGGCTGCTTAAAATTAAAAATACATATTTATTTTAGCCAGCCTGGGTATTCCAAATGAACTGAAAAGGAAAAAGGACAGAGTATTACAAATGAGACAATTAAGCAAAGCGAGCAGAAGAAATTGTATAAATTACAGTCCTGTGATGAACACAGGGCTTTGATGCAAGGGAGGGGAGCTGGCAATGATTCCAGAGATGGAGAGAGGTGGAGATGGGTGGTGGGAAAGGACTGAAAGTAGAAAGAAACAAAAAAAAATTAACTCTGAGAAAATCCATTAGTATTGATTTAGGGAGGTAATCAAGGGGAAAGAGTCTCAAACGGGCAGGATGGAGTGTTAATGGCAACACATGAATGCTGTGATGCTCAGGCCCTCACAGGGCTCCTTCAGCTGCACAACTGCACTTCTGGGAGAGCCTGGATCCATCCCTGGCCCCTCCTGACCTGGCTGGATTCCCAGCACCTGCCAGGTGAGATGAAGCTCCTGGGTGTGAAAAAGGATTAGATCAGAGCTGAAGGTTCTTCCCTTGGACAATGCTCGGGATGGAACCAGGAGCAAATGGAAAGGGAGGGAGGGAGGGTGGTTGCTGCAGTCAGAGTGAAGCCAGTGGGAGAAGAGACAAATCCCAGAGCAGCATCTTGCCAAATTTTGATGGTTTTGGACTAAGTAAAATTCCCAAAAACTCTAGGAGAAGAAGACAAAGTTGGCCATGGACATTATTCACAGCTTGTTGGAAACTAGAGATGCTCAGCATATTGCAGAATCTGGTCCCAGACAGGTGAACTCCTCCCTGAATGCAGAGCAAACAAGATTTTCTGGTGAATACAGTGGAAATGTTTCCAGAGCACACAAATTTTCCTGATGTGAAGAGGATCCTGGTTAATGTGGCAAGGACACCTCCCACTAGACCAGGTTATTTCAAGACCCATCCAAGCTAGCCTTGAACACTTCCAGCCACAGCTTCTCTGTGCCAGGGCCTCACCACCCTCACAGGGAAGAATTTGATTTCCATTGTATATGTGTGGTTGTGCAATTTCTATGCATGCTTAAAATATATGGTCTACATTTCTTTTCTTGAACAATTCAGCACAGTAATATTTTGTTCACAACCAAATCAAATCTCTTTGGGATTAGTTTTTCAAAGGGAAAAATAATTTCCATGCAGAGGCTTGGGCTGTCAGTGGAGGAGATTTAGAGACTGTTGAGTGAGGCATGAGCTGGATTAAAGCAGTGAATGGGCCTTCCATACTGATTTTTACTTCATCCACCTGTCAAGCAGGCGTTTTCACCTTTCACAAATCCTACTGTAGCTACAAAATCCTAAAATCACATTTTCCACTGCACCCAATGGCTTTCCCATCCCTGGAAGTGTTCAAAGCTGGGTTGGACAGGGCTTGGAGAAGCATGATCTACTGGAAGGTGTCCCTGCCCATGGCAAAGAATTTGAAATCTGATGGTCTTAAAGGTCTCTTCCAACCCCAAACATTCTGTGATTCAAAGAAATAGTCCTACAGAAACCCTTTTAAATTCTCCTTATGAATGTTTTGTGTTTGATTTTTGATTTTTTTTTTTTTTAATCTTTTGGATCACTGCTTTGGCCAGTAGATCTGATTGACTCTGTGCTCCTTCTCTCTCTTGGCAGGTGTTTCTTTCCAGAACTGTTATCTGTTGGTCTGAGATCTGAGATCTGCTTGATCACTGAGTACCAGTGCTATTAAATACAGCATTCACTTTCTGTGAGAGCTTCCTGTAAACCCCCAGTTTAGCTATGTACTGCAGAATTATATATCTAAATACATCCATAACTACTATATAAATGCAAAGTGGTTATTATTAAGGGGAGAAGAGAATTGCCGTATCCATCTAAATAATATGCTGGTAACTGTCAAAGAGCAAATACACTTTCTGCTAACAGGGTTTTTCTAATTCTAAGAGGAAGAATAACGGGGCTGGAGGCTGGAAGACATTTAGCAGCAAATATGAAAATGGGTTTGTTTGTTCCCCTCCTTTGTTCTGCTAAATTCTCTGTGCTTTGCTGCCTGCCTGTTTTCCAAAGCTCCAAAGCACTTTCACCCTGCAGCAAGCTCTGAAAGCAATTTCACATGGCCAGCAGAGCTGAAGGAGGGAGCGAAGGGGAAACAGATTGACTTTTCAATCCAAGAAAATGGAACAGGGCATGGAGAGAGACCTGAGAGACAGGCAGGTGTCATGAACCAAGACAGCAGCCACAGGTCTGCATCTCATGAGGCCTGGCTTTCCCTCCCTTATAGCTGCTTTGTGCTTTAAATATATATATATATATGCATACACACCCATATATGTGTTCATTTGGATATTTGGGTGCCTTTTGGAGACAAATACTTTGTGGAAGAAGAATTCTCCCATTCCAAATCCTCCCACTGAGTCCAGGTCTGGGTCCTCAGCACAAGAAAGGTGTGGACTTAGAGCAGGTCCAGAGGAGGTCATGAAGATGATCAGAGGTTTGGAGCTCCTCTGCTCTGGAGCCAGGCTGGGAGAGCTGGGGGTATTTAACTGGAGAAGAAAAGGCTCCAGAGACACCTCAGAGCCCCTTCCAGGGCCTAAAGGGTCTCCAAGAGAGCTGGAGAGGGACTTGGGGCAAGGGATGGAGTGACAGGATAGGGGGCAACAGTTCTAAACTAAAGGAGAACAGGTTTAGATTAGATCTAGAAAGAAATTCTTCCCTGTGAGGGTGATGAGGCCCTGGCACAGATTTCCCTGAGAATTTTTGGATGTTTCCCCACATCCCAGGGAGGGTCAGGTTGGATGGAGCCCTGAGCACTCTGATCTAGGGAGTGGCATCCTGCCTGTGGCAGGGGATTTGAAATAAATGATCTTCAAGATGCCTCCCAACCCAAACCATCCCATGGTTTTATGATTCTATGGCAAGGTAATTATATTTGATGCATTTAGGTGGGTTTCTGTTCACCCTACATGCCAACAGAAGGTAGAGGTTTTCCACACTGCTCTGTCTTCATCAGCTGAAAGCCACACAAGAAACCAGCTGAGACTTAAACTCTGCTCAAGCAGATGAATGGCAATGTTTTCCTCAGGGTCTGCATTGCACACTTCTATTTTTATATATTTTTTTTTCTGTTCAGAAAAAATACACAGTGTTGACCAGAAGGGAGTTTTTATAATATTTTTAAAATATTTTTTTATTTTCTTTTTTAGCTTTACATTTTTTTTTGTTGTTGTTTTTGCTTTGGTGTAGTGTTCAGGAAGGAAAGGGAAGCAGAACTGCAGTGGAGTGATGTGTGTTTACAGATTGAGGCAGATAAAAGGTGCTGTCAATCATTTTGCTTCATGAGCAACAGAAGGCTGAATGAGTGCTCAGTAGAATTTATGGGTGTTCTCTGTGATTAAACTGCCAGAGCTACGTAAGAGCACTAAAATGAAACAACAATAATGAGAAGGCACTACAGAGATGTCCTGCTCAGATCCAGACATGGTCTAACACAAGTGGTCAGTGTTGTACCTCGTCTGACAGCCCCTGACCCTTCTTGGGCTGTTTTGTCCCCCTCACCACCTCTTCTTCCCCGTGTTCCAGAATCTTCCTGCTGTTTCAGGCAGGGATATCCCAAAGGTGAAGAGTAAAAGGAGAGAATCAAATGTGACATCCTCTGACACATGTGGGACCTGTAGGGATGTCCAGTTTATATGGAAAAGAGAAGTTCCATGGGAGAACTGGGATGCTGGGAATGTGAGGACCTGCAAGGTCCCAGCTGGTGGTGACGCTCATGTTTTGGATGTGGAGGATTTGCAGGATGTTGATAACTGTCATTAAAATGCAGCCAGTGAGGAGGGTTGTGGCTGAGGGATATTTTAAAGTTTTGTTTTGGACATATTAGACCAACTTGAGGTCAGTCACCAGGAGATGCCAGAGGGAGATTGCCTGTGTTACTGTTTTGGACAGAAGGGTCAACATTCTTCTCATTCAACTTCAGATCTCTGTACTACAGACTTCCTTCCTCTCAGTTCAACACTGAGAATCCCAACAGCCACTGGAGAGACACAGATACTTCTCAGTGCTTTTCACCACATCCTTAGGGAGATCCTGAAGAGCCATGCTCCAAAAGTACCTGTTAATTCCCATTAACTACAAAAAGAATTTTCATCAGTAGCTCAGATGCAGAAGTGTCTCTTGTAGCTGTATAAAGCCAGGCAAGATCAATCCCCCCTCAGGAGACATCTGATGAAAGGGAAACTCCTGAAGCAGCTACACAGGGATGGCAATTAAAGGGGCAGGTGACACCAGCAGGGCCATGAGCTGGTGGGAATCCCCAACCAGCTGGAGGATAAGGAGAATCCCTCACAAGTGCCATAGGAAGGGTGGAAGACACCAAGCATGTAAATTAAAAGAGAAAAAGGAGAGTCCGTGGTGAGTAAAGGGAAAATGGAGTGCTGATCTTAGCTTTGGCTTGGGAAAGGCCATTGGAGATTTCTGAATAAGCAATTCCAGTGCTTGGGGCAGGCACTGGAATACAGATTAGCAGGTGGAATTGGCAGAGGGAAGATCCATACCTTGAAAGCAAATGCTCAGGGAAGTTCAAGATGAGTGGTGACAAATGAAGTAAGTTTTTCTTTTGATAAAATAAATAAAATAAAGCCTTCCAATCCATTATCACAAAGTGTGAAATAAGTAAATAAATAGAAGTGAGGTCAGCTCCACATCATTCTGTTCAGTAGCTCACCTTTGAAAATCATTGATACCACAGAAGAGAGACAAACTCTGGAATAATGGCTGGACTTGGGCAAGGACAATGCAGAAATACCCTCACAAACATAAGCTGGATTTTTCAAACTTTATCAGAACAGCTTTGTTCCAATGGTCCCTAATGTGGGTGTCATCAGCTGTGTCCCATCTCTGGGGGTGTTCAAGGCCAGGCTGGATGGGACATGGACCAACCAGGTCTAGTGGTTGGTGTCCCTGCCCATGGCAGGAGGAACAAGAGGATCTGTATCTTCCCTTCCAGCACAAACTATCCTGTGATTCTGTGATTCTATTTTAAATAGTTTGGGGAGACAATTTTCATTACAGTGTTCTTGTCATTGATGACCTTCTTCAAGAGCAAAATTATGAGAATACACTCATTGACTCTGGCACTAATCCCCTGTAGTATCAGCTTAAATTTATCAAAAACCACCTGCCTCAGTTTCCAGTTGCTAAACAGGTGTAAAACTTGTCCTTTGTCCTGCTTGCTCAGACTAGAAATATTCTGGGTTACTTTAGGATGTAGAGAAGTACAACCCTGACCTCTTCTGAGGTCCTGGAAGTGCCTTATTACAGCCAACAACCACAATTTCTTGCAATTTTACTAAAAAGACTTTTACTCCTTCTGCCTGTCTCCATATCCATACGCATGAATATTAATCCTGTTGAAAGAAAAGAGGGGAAAAAAAAAAGGCAGAGAGAGGGGTGATAAAAATTCAGTACATCAAAGTGACTCTTGTTGATTTACAGTGGGTAATTATCATTCTTCACACATGGCTGGTCCCCTGTTGTGGGAAAGCAGAGCAGGTGGAGCAGAGCTTGTCCGAAATCCTTCCTCCACCTGCAAACTCCCCATACGCCTGCAGCAGAGAGGAATTGTCAGGACCAGACAGAAGGACAGGTGGGAAAAATAGATGGAAAAGTTAAGGTTAGTCCATACTTGAAATCTTCCTAAAAATCCACTTTTGCATTTGATGTGCCATGGCAGTGGTTCTGTCTTGTAACTGAGGGGGTAAAAAAAAAAAATAGCAGTAAAATTAAAGGCCGTAAAGTAGTACAAAATGATAATTGGAATGATTCAGGTAATGGATTAAAACTATTCCAAGTACTCAGATCTAAATCTGAATGGTGAGGGAGGGGGAAGAGGGGGGTAAACTAATAGAATTTGGAATTGATTTTCAAAGAATGCAAAAAATTATTAGTGGTAAAATTTACAAGCGCCGTAGATCATGCTCACTGCTGCCTTGTTTGTAACAGAAATATCCAATTCCAAAATGAATTGGTCTCGGCTCAAACTAACTCTTGCTGATGATGGCAAGTTGTTAATTAAATGATACTTTTGCACTGTTGGTTTTGAAAGTCTATGGAAAGATAACCCAAGGTTCTCAGTTTCAGAAATGAGGGTGAGAGGGGAGCAAGCTCAGACTTTTTAAAGATTTCATGGGTAGGGAAAAAGAAAAATCCCTTCAGGGATGTGCTCACCAGGACAGGATTTTATCACATAAACTCTCCATGGCAGGATTTTAGCACAGAGCTTGAGTTTGGCTCAGGCCATGTGGCTGTGGATGTCTACAGAATTGAGACTGAACATGTCAAAGCAAGTTGTCTCTATAATTAATGAAGAGATATAGGCACTTTTAAGCAGTGAGTCACCTGACCTTTTTTTATAAATCTGTTTCATGATCCAATGAATCATGTCCTAAATCCCACTGTCTGTGTTGACTAGCTGTCCATTTACTGACTCAATTTATTCCCCATTCGTTTTGACAAATATGTTTATCTAATCAGATGTACTCCAAGCCAGGAAATGTAAGAAATTACCTCTTTATAACTCCCATATCATGCTCTTAGCCTAACTGTTCATGAGATCCAGCTGTCACGGACAGGGGAGTGGGGCTGATGGACAGGCTGATCCACTGGAACAGGTCTGACAAACCTCTTCAAATCATGTTTATGAGTAATTAGCTCAAGTTCTGAATAACAAGGTCTAGAGGAAGGTTCCCTGCCTATGGTAGGGAGGTTGGAATAAGGTGGTCTCTAAAGGTTGTTCCAACCTAAACCATGCCATGGTTTTGTGATTCACTACCAAGTCATCTGCATTTAGAATCTGGAAATCTGATATTGTGCCAATGAAGAGACAATTCCATCTCTGTAGAGAAGCAGAGACAAGGGTCTCAGTTTCCATTTCCACAATTGCTCTCTCTCAATTCAAATCCAAACCAAAACTGGGCTCACAAATACCATCAAAGACATTTCACAGAATCATTGTGGAATCACAGAATCTTCAAGGTTGGAAAAGATCAAGTCCCACCAATTCCCAACAGAAGCTGAAGGTTCCTGATGGGATGATCACACATTGACTAAACTACCTCTAAACTCTTTTTTCCCAAGGGCATGAGCAGAGCAAGGCCACCTATCCTGGAAGGTTTTACTGTAATTAGGATGAGTCTAGTGGGAGTTTTCTGCTCACTCTCTTTAGATACTCTGCAGGTTTACTTTGATGTTCAAAATAGAATTATGGAATTCTAGACTCATGGAGTCATTTGGGTTGGAAGGGACCTTCAAAATCATCTCATTCCAATCCCCTTCTACGATCAGGGACAACTTCCACTAGATCAGAACCTGACCCAGCCTGGCCTTGAACACAAGTAGAATTGGAATGATCTTAGTGCATTTTCTAATGGTCACAACTCCTCATCCTTCAGATGTCTTCTTCCTTCCTCATCCAAACAGCCAAAAGAGCAGGAGAGCCAGCTCAGAGCAGAAAACTCCTTGGAATGTGGGGCTGGGAGAGGAGGAAGGGGAGAGTTTCACACATAAACCTGCCACCCTAATTATTTTGTGGCCAGGACCAGTCCAGCCCTTCTGATGAGAGCCCCATGCACAGAAGTGTGGGGTGAGGCAAATAATGACACCATAAAATGTGCCACCTTTGAGTGGTGAGCAGCAGGGGATGGATGCAAAAGGGTGAAAGGAATTAAAGCATGAAAAATTGCTTTCTTTGACAGAATTATAAAATTATTGGGTGAAGGGAAATTTGCAGATTTAATATGCCAGTTAATGACTTGACATTTGAAACAGTCTCACACAAAGCACCGCTCATGATATTAATTGATATTGTCTGTGAGAGGACTGCTGAGTTTAAAATTGGTGGGAGCATAGAAAACAAAGGATAACCTTTATCCAGGCTGGTGTGCACCCACAGAGAGGTCTCAATAAACTTCAGTTTTGGTAAAAAGGACTAATAGTGTCTTTAATTAAGTACTAAAATCCAAGGGGTTCTTTTGCCCTTTTTTTTTTTTTTTTTTTTAACCAGACAGAAAAATCAAGATACTGGGAACTTAACTTAAAGTAATTCACTGTGCACAGCATTTGCAATATTTGCCCTCTCTTAGTGACTGAGGAAATAATCACAGCAGAAGATTGGTGGAGATCCCTCAGCTCTGGTCCCTTCTAACTCTAGTGACTGGAGGAGATGCCTCACACAAGTACTCGAGATGACAAAAATTCATATTTGCCATTTCCTGAGAAATCACAGGATAACAAAATCTCTGTTTTTGTGATATACAAAATCAACTCCAGACTGGCAACCAGCTCAGCCAACCAGAGACTCCTCAGTGTGGATATCTTCATGTGGCCACAGATAACACAGCGCACAGAGCAAATTTAATTAGTACATCCTAAAAACTCTTCCCTGTGGGAGGGCAGTGACCTTGGGCATGCTGTACCAAAGGAGAAACAGTTCAAAGGAAATAGATCCCCTGTGCAAACACAGCAAGAAGATAAATGAGAGAGAGATGGACAAGCGCCAGACCTCCAAAATCCAAATCCAATGCTTTAATAGGAGCAGGTCCTGCTTTGGGATATAAGGCACATGTGAGTCACAAGGAGCTGTCACTTGGATCACAATGTGAATCAATGTCACATCAATCTGCTTAAAAGCCTTATTAGCAATATGGAAGACAGAGGTTGGAGAATCCTGATGGCTGCTGTGGGTTGGAAACTGGTACAGAAATCAAGGCATCGCTCGCAAGGGAAGAAACACCAAAATGGGTTTAATTTCTTGTGACGATGGTCACAGGGGTCTCAGGTTGAGGGAAGAGATGAGGATTTGACTCCATGTTTCAGAAGGCTTGATTTATTATTTTATGATATATATTACATTAAAACTATACTAAAAGAATAGAAGAAAGGATTTCCTCAGAAGGCTAGCTAAGAATAGAGTCAGAAGGAATGATAACAAAGGTTTGTGGCTCAGACTCTCTGCCAGCTGGGCTGTGATTGGCCATTAATTAGAAACATCCAACATGGGCCAATCACAGATCCACCTGTTGCATTCCACAGCAGCAGGTAATCAATGTTTACATTTTGTCTCTGAGGCCTCTCAGCTTCTCAGGAGGAAAAATCCTAAGGAAAGGATTTTTCATAAAAGAAGTCTGCGATAATTTCTCAGGAATTAAAGTTCTGCCAGGAGGCCTGTTAGTGGAGAGGTCATAGAATTGTAGGATCACAGAATGGTTTGGGTTGGAAGGGACCTTAAAGATAATTTAATTCCAATCCCCTGCCGTGGGCAGGGACACCTTCCACTATCCCAGGTTGCTCCAAGCCCTGTCCAAGTGTCCTTTGAACACTTCCAGGGATGGGGCAGTCACAGCTGCTCTGGGCAACCTGTGCCAGGGGCTCACCACCCTCACAGGGAAGAATTTATTCCTGATTTCTAATCTAAATCCACCCTCCTTCAGCTTGAGGCCATTCCCCCTTGTCCTGTCACTCCAAGCTCTTTTGCTAAATCCCTCTCCAGCCCTTTTGGAGTCTCTTTAGACATTGGAAGGAGCTCCAAGTTCTCCCTGAAGCCTTCTTTTCTCCAGCCCCCTCTCCCAGCTTGCCTCCATAGCAAAGGTGATCAACTCCAGCCCTGTGATCAACTTAGTGGCCTCCCCCGGACTCATTCCAGGAGGTCCAAATGTTTCTTGCATTTGTGATGTGCAAAAAAAAGTGAGAAAAAACAAGTCCCTGATGTTCTGCACAAGAGTTCAGGGTGAGGTGTTGGGCTCATGTGGAAAAAGATCTGCATTGAGAGTCTTTGCAGAACATCCCCAGAACCTCTCTTTGTGGAAGGCAGAGGCAGAAATCCAGGAGAGACTGAGAGACTGAACTGCAGGACAAGTCAGGTAACAGCCTATTTTTTTTTTCCTCCCAATGACACAGCATTGTAAAAGCCACTGCTATTGCACAAGATGTTCAGTAAAACACAATAAACCCCTCATTGTGAGCGACCTGAAAAATGCTGATTAGAGACTCAAAAGCAGTGTAATAACTTGTGATGAAAAAGGAAAGTGATAACAACTGGGCTGAATAATGATATCTGAAGTGCTGAGAAGCCATCCAGGAAAAAACGAAGGCATCAATTAAAAGGCCACGCACTTTGGGATAGAAAGGGAAAAATAGCAGTGATATGTGACCCAGTGATAGAAGGAGATGGCTTATGATGTCTAAGGAAAAGTGTACAGTGAGTGTTTCTTTTTTATCCCTTTGGAATAACAATAACAGTGGAAAATTAATATCACCTTTGGGTGTCAAGGCCTTTGCAGTTGTTCAGAAACCAAGAGCATTGAAATCCATATCTGCTGACAGAAATAAATACATTGGATTTTTAGGCAGAGTGATCTGCACCCTGAAATTCTGAAATGCAGGGGCAAGTGGCTGCCTTACATTTGGGGTCAGCTTTTGAGGAGTCTTTAAATGTGGGAGAAAATGCAGAAAGCGTGGGAGTGTGGATGTCACATGGCTGATGAAGTGGAATTAAACTGATCTGGGGTTGCAAAGCTGCCTTGTGCAGAGGAGCAAACCTTCTTCTGCAGAGGAGCAAACCTTCCCAAAGCATTTGATGTAGCAGTGATGACAAAATTAGCAGATGGAGATATTGGTAAAACACACAGCAAATAGATGAAATTGATAATCAATAACAATTAATTCTCAGTGGGAAAAAGAGGAGTTTTAGAGGGATACAGAGAGGGGATTTCACCTGATCCACACAACATGTGCACCACCAACAATGACATTAGTAAAAATGGATAAACAACAGATTAATAATAAGAAAATGGCTCAGTGAAATGTTCCATGAAGAAGAGCAGCCCAGCCCTGGAGATTGTTCCCTTCGTGTCTGGCTAAGACACTGACCATGAACTCCCAATGCAATACTGTGGCAAAAAGACTCCATTCAGTTCTTGCTTTTAGAGTGGTGAATATGAATAGGAATTTATTGATGTCTCTTGTTTCTCTCTTGCTTCTCTTTATTTTAATTTTTTTTTTAATCTTTCTGCACAGGCAAAAAAGGAATTCAGAAAGGAGGAAAGGATGGGTAAAATGCATATTGAATGCTGATGGATTTTTCAAAAGGTTTCACCAGATATCACTAAAACCAGGAAAATGTGAAAATTACAAACAGCCGTGTTTTGTGTTCATTTAAGGAAAAAATTCGTTTTTATCTAAAAGAAAACTTTAAAAGAAAATATTGCAAATAGCTCTATTTAGGACTCTGGAAGCAAGAGTGAACTTAATGCCAAGGAAGGCTCTGTAGAAAGTAAATGAGGCACCAAAAGACTTTCTAACTGCTCCATTAGCCCTCTTTCATCTTCTCCATCTATGACACAGCCAACAGAGACACCCTGAGAGTCTCAGAGCAGGGTTTTTAGTGGCTTGCTGGGGGATGCTATCAACTAACTGTGGTACAAACCATCCAATTTGCACTGAACTCTCCCAGCCCAGTTAATTCCTGCTGTAATGGGACAGGCAGAAGCTTCAGAGAGATTTATCATTTCTTTCCTTCCATCCAGAAAAATACAGGAATGAAGGGCACAGAGCCGCTGCCAAGAAGTTGGACGGTTGTCATTTCAAGTGTAATTCACCCAGAGCCACTGGAGAAGCATCAGCCTTGGTGGGCCTGGAGCTGCAGGATTAATGGAGCTGAAGCAGAGCTGAAGCTTTTTGCATGCAATTCAGGAAATGTCTAGACTTTGTGAGAAACCTGCTAAATTAGAGTGGCAGGATTTCGGGAACAGGGAAGCTCTTCTTGCTCTTGGCAAGAGGACCGGCGGGTGGAGGCGGGGGAAGCTGCAGGATTGATGGCTGAGGGGTGTCTGTGTTTGGAGAGCTGGCAAAGGGAGGCATTATCTGACTCAGGAATCCTGTCTCTAATAAAAGTGGGGCATGCCCAGGAGGAAAATTTGGGGGCATCTCTTGTGAAAGTAATGGCCCCATGGGAAAACTGCTGTGGAGCCCTGAAACAGCTGAGGAGGGAGGAAGGAGAACTGTTAAGACTGATGGATTAGAGAAATCATTTAAAGGTCTCCTTTCCACAGGAAACCATCCTGCTTTATCTTCATTTCTGTTCAGCCTTTCTTCAGGTGAGATTTTCTAACAAGCAGCAGAAGAAGAAGTCCCCAGAAGCCATCTAGACCAAAGCAGTGTTACAAAAGGCTACCCTAGGAGATCTGGTGGTGGTTTCTATAAGAGGACACATGTGGTAACCTTCCAGGTGAACCTGGACAGGAATTTCTGCTGTTTCAGTCTGTGTTTGTTACTCAAATTCCCTCACTCTTTCCCCTCACCCCAGCTTATTTCCCAGACCTGTGTTATTATCCTGGCTCCTGCACGAGCTCCAATTCTTCAGTTTATCAGAACCAATTATGTCACACAACTGCTGCTGCTTTCCCAGGACACAGTGATGGGTCCTGGGAGCAGAGGAGAAGCAGCAGAGGTTATGAGCTGGCAGTAGAAAGGCTCTGGATAGTGTTTCACATGACATTTTCCTCAGGAAGATAAGGAAGCTGTTGAAGATGGATGTGGAACAGCTGGTACTGGCAGAGGGACGATGCTTGTCACACTGTCACAGGGAACGTGTGCATCCAAGGGGAACCTGCAGGAACCTGCCAAGATATCCATGCAGGAACAAATCTTGCACAACTCACCCACTCAGCTTTGCCCACAGATTCCCATCCACTTTTTGAACCCCTGGAAAGGTCTCTAAACCAGCCATGGTTCTGAGAATGTCACTCCAAAAAATGTGGTGCATTGGCAAAGGCTGATTAGGGGAGAGCAGGGAGAAGAGAGAGGCCTTAGAGCACCTTCCAGTACCTGAAGGATGGAGAGGGACTTCGTACAAGGACATGTAATACAACAAGGAGGGATAGCTCTGAACTGGAAGAATGGAGATTTAGAATAAATATTAGGAAGAAATGATTTATTGTAAGGGTGGTGAAGTCAGCTTGGTCAGAGAGATTGTGGACTCCATGGACATGCTCAAGGCCAGGTTGGATGCAACTTGTAGCAACCTGGTTTAGAGGAAATTGTCCCTGCCCATGGCAAGGAGGTGGAATGAGATGATCTTTAAGGCTCCTTCCAACCCAAAACCTTCAGGAATTCCATAAGAATTAAGTGCCATAAAATTGCCTTCAAGGTGTGGTGGCCATGTGATGCTTGGCCTTCTAACAGGGTGAAATGATGAACCTGAGGTGACCCTGCAGTTTCCAGAGCTTCTTTTGTGGGGGTGGGAGAATGAAGTGAGAGGGAAGAGGATGGGAATGGGGGTTTCTGTGGAGCTTAAAAAAGCAGTGAAAGATGTCATCACACCCATTTTGGCTGCTTTGCACAATTTGTGCTCTGGCTGGGGGTGGGAGCCTGGGCAATGCAGAGATTAAAGCTGGTAATCACAGGGAGGAGAACATTTGAGGGCCTGGCAGACCCACATAGTCTCATCTACCACAGAAATTGGTCATTTCCTAAATCTTTTGTAGAAGACACCAGAGAATGGGTCTCTTTTTTCACTGCCTGCTCTCATTCTGTCACTGCTCTTTTAATTTTCTTTATCTATAACATTAATAATCCTAAAGGTATTTTTAGTGGGTTCCCTAGGAGATATATCTCTTCCAGTCTATGTGTTTCCTTGAATACCAACAGTCGAATATCCTGATATCATAATTATCTGCTAAAAATGATCTAACTTTTTTTCCCCATAAAGAGTTTCCCACTAAAAATATCCAATAAAATTTGTTTTCTAAATTACCTCCATCCTGTGAAAGTGCCTGTGACAGAAAATAGTTTTTAAAATGTCATTTGTTGCTGCTAAATTTTCAAATTAACTGCAACTTTAATGAGAATTACTGCTCCAGACAATCCCATATGAGATCTTCCAAACTTTTATCTGTTGATATTTGCCAGCCACGATCGTCTTTCATAAATCAGAGTGCAGAAGTATTCAGTCGTTTTAAGTGTGAAAGCTCATTTGCTTGTTTGTTTACCAAAAATAGGTGAAGAAGAGCCGCTTTTTTTACTGAACAGGCATTTATTCAGCGAAGCATTCAAACCTCTGATGTTCTTTGCAGTTTTTTTCATCGAGCCCAGCTTGAGCAACTGCAGATTTTGTCACATTGCTGGTACCTATTTTTGCATCCACCTTCTTGAAGCCCACCCCTCGTTAACACAGCTGGGCACACTCACAGCCAGAATCACAGAAGGGTTTGGGTTGGAAGGGATCTGAGAGATCATCTCACTCCAACCCCTTCCCATGGGCAGGGACACCTTCCACTATCCCAGGGTGCTCCAAGCTCCATCCAACCTGGCCTTGGACACTTCCAGGGATGGGGCAGCCACAGCTTCTCTGGGCACCCTGTGCCAGGGCCTCCTCACCCTCACAGGGAACAATTTCTTCCCAGGATCTGATCCAAGTCTATGCTTCTTCACTTTAAAGCCATTCCCCCTTCTCTTGTCACTCCATCCTTTGTCCAAAGTCCCTCTCCAGCTCTCCTGGAGCCCCTTTAGGCTCTGGAAGGGGCTCTGAGGTCTCTCTAAGCTTTCTCTTCTCCAGGCTGGACTCCCCCAGCTTTCCAGGCTGGCTCCATGGCAGATGTACTTTCTTAGGCAGCTTTGATCCCATGACAGGACCACAACTCTTCTCCCAAGTCCTCACAGATTCTTGATAATCTCGTGCATAACGTTACCTCAAGGCTTTAGCATTCTTTTGGTAATCCAAATAAATCCATCAGGACTTCATCTCACAACCCTTTGCAATGGATTCTTGCTGATTATTGAGATATGGCTTTCCCCTCCAGAGGACACTGTTTATTTTCTCTATTGCACCACTGCAACCAATTTTCCTTCTATGGAAATGATGCCTTCCTGGACAGCTCCTTTAAAACCTTCTTTTTAATGTGTATTATTTTTTTTTTAATTATGTATTTAATGAAAAAAAATTTGATACCAGGGCAATTTGATGCCTTTATAAAGCTAAACCTTAATACTGAACTTACACAATTCATAAAATAATGAAACGATAGAATTTGAGAATGGTTTGTGTTGAAGGGGACCACAAGCATCATTCAGTTCCAACCTTCCTGCCATGGGCAGTGAACCTTCCACTGGACAATAATCTATGCCAGAATAACTTCAATTAGTAATTCCAGGGGCAAACTGAAACCCAGAAACATTCTTTCAATATACTCTGCATGAAAAAAGTCTATTGCCTCTCATTGCTATTATATTAATTCATTGCATTCAGACTGCAGCAGCATCCAGACACTATATCAACATCCTGCTAAAGGACAAACCCTTCCCCAAAGAGCTTAATACTGTACCAGTTTTATCATATTGCTGAACATCAATTATGCTCCAGCTGCTCTCTCCACAAAGGTAATAACTCTGTTCTTTACAGGCAGGGTCTCAGGCAACTTTCTCATATCTCAAATAAAAAGTCTTTAGAAAACTGATCTGATTCCGGATTATTACAGGGCTGGGGAAACACTGACCTTGCACTTTTAAGTATATGGCTTAAAGAGGAGTGTGAAATAACACCCAAACTTGTTGTCCAGGGAGAGAGCCTATCTTTGCTCTTCCCTCACCCCCTTTCAACAAAGCTTTTTCCACCTGATATTTCCTGGGCAGGCAAAGACTTTCAGGAGAAGGAAGCAGGAGCAGGTAGCACAGGGGAGATAAGACAGCAGTGATATAAAATGAAGGTACAAGGTGCCCCCCAGCCCTGCATAATCAATGCCCTAAATCAGCCAAAACATTCTGCCCAGGTTCAGAAAAAAAAAAAAAAAAGCAGCAGTTTCAGGAGGTGCTTTGTTTGCCTTCTGCTTGGCCAGGGAGAAATTTGACAGTTTGGAGCAGTAGCTCAAACTAACAAGTGTCTGTGTCCTCACTCTGCAGGGGAGCCAACAAGCAGGCAGTGAATTTATGTGCTGGTGAAAAGCACCTTATTATTTTCAGCAGTAAATTCCACTCTGCAGATGAGGAGCTCTCACACTTTGGCTCACAAGCATCAATGCACACTTGCATGTGAGAGTGCAAACATGCCAATATTGAAATATTTGCATAACACCAGAGATAAGCCCCCAGAAATGCATTTGTAGAAGGAGAGACCTTCAAGATCATCCAGTTCCAACCCCCTGCCATGGGCAGAGACACTTTCCACTATCCCAGGTTGCTCCAAGCCCTCTCCAGCCTGGCCTGGGACACTTCCAGGGATGGGGCAGCCACAGCTTCTCTGGGAAACCTGTGCCAGGGCCTCACCATCCTCACAGAATTCAAGAATTCAGTTTCAGAAGCCAATAATTTCTTCCTAATACCCAGTCTGTAGATGTAAACCTGAACTCTTTTGGATTAAAGCCATTACCTCTTGTCCTGTCATTCTCAAGGCCATGCACAGTTAAGGGTAAATCCCTGGATAAACATGGAAATCAGTAATGAAAAATCTCAAACATCTGCAATGCAGCTGCCAGGCTGTGGGGAACCACCTTTTTCTAATAGCAATAACCAAACCAATGATTTCCTCAAAACAGGGGGCTTGTTAAATTATGGGATGGTTTCTTTCAAGAAAAGTTATTATTTAGTTATCCTAATAACTATTCAGGCTTATTCCTTCAGATGTCTGCAAATTCCACAACTTGCAAGGATACGAATAAGATGCTCATCTCTGGACAGCAGTGGCTACGTCCTTCAACTCACATAATTAAAGGAAATGCTTATTTTCAGAAGCACAAGGCTCAGATCTGTGGCTCTTTCAGCGCAGTCCCACCTGTCAGCTGGCTGTGGTAGCTATCAGACTGTATTGTTTCTGTGTTCACTGTGGCTCAATCACAGAAAATCCCAGTGGATTGGCCTGTGAACGCACTTAAAACCAGTCCCTGCAGCTGAGCCCTTGGGCTCTCTGCCCTGGGACCAGGCCTGCCCAGGGCCCTCTGTTATCTCAGATTCCAGCAGTGGTGGAGGAGATGCTGGAAGGTGACTCAGTAAAGGAATTGGTAATTCCCAAGTGCACAGATTCCATTGTCTTCAGCGGCACTCAACTCATTCAACAATGCCCAAACAGCCAAAAAGGAGTTGGTGGCTGCAGAAGGACATATTAGCATCAATATGTGGCTGTAGCTGCTTTTTTTGCTTTGTTTTGCACCAGAACAGCTTTCCTACATATGGCAGAGCTCATCCCAGTGATTGATCTGCCTCATTTGACTTCCCAGCTCCACAGCTGATGGAGATTTTGGGGAGGAAGTCCATGCAAGCATCAGAGAGAGGCAAATTGGGTTTTCATGGCCCCATGCTACTTTATCCAATTATGCTTCCCCATGCAAGGGCATCCCACTGGGGGCTCACCCTTGGATTCACTCTTCTTAATGACATTCAATCATTTTGTGCTGAAGACAGTCATTTTCATAGCTGCTTGCATAATAAATTCAGAGTTACATGCTCACTGGTTCTCTAATTACACCCCATTCCTGCAAAACAAAATGATGAAACTGAATTTTCACTGAAAAAAAAAAAATTGAGTCAGCACTTTTATTTTACTGATAAAGTTTGGCCATGTTTGGTTGTGTTCGATATTTTCTTCTGCAAATTGGAAGCTTGTATTAAAAGGTCAGAACATATAAAATTATTTGGCCAGTGGATAATTGTCCATTGAGTTTGTAGGACACTCTGAATTTCACTCCTGGCCTAAAATTATATCAGTGACCTTGGGAAAGTTAATCCGCATTGAGTTTGGAGTTTGTGACACTTGGTTATGCAGAGGTGGAAGAACTCATGTAAACTCAAGGAGTTTCAGACCTGGAGGCACCAAAAAATATAAGGAAATAATTCAATAACTGTCTGGTAGATAATGGGGAATGAACTATTCATCTATATTTAGATCAGTCCAATCACACACCTTGACATCAGAGAAGCAAATCTGGGAAGCTCCAGAGGAGGTGGTGGGAACCATCAGACCCACAATCACAGTGATTAGACTTCCTTCTATTTTAAGTAACCAGTGCTGAGGTTTGCAAGTGGCTGCTGGCTCAGGGCTTTTCTGGGCCTCTTGGGTTGGCAGATGTTACTGAAATTGGCTCTGCAGTGGGTGATAAGGTTGAGGATGCAATTTTGGGTGTAGAACCACTGGAACTGGTCATCCCAGGTGTTGATTGTGCCAACTGATTGCAAGATGTGAGATTAACACAGTTCACATTCTAAATACAGTTGATTATAGGGAAAAAATAACAAAAGGGACAGGCACAAACAAGAAAGCTCCATTAGGAGGTTCTGTCGGACTTCCTAATACATTCCCCAGCATCCTACAAGCCTTCTGGGAATGGCCCCAAAGCCTTCCAGCCCTGCTGGCTACGGAGCTTGGAGATTTAGAATTGTCCCAATGGAGAAAATATTCCTATGACCTTGCTGTGGTCACCCAGCCAGTCCCTACCATTGTCCTCCTGTCATGCAAGGGAATATTTTCATTTAATTATTTGTGCACACAATCAGGAGTCTAGAAAAAAATAGAGGGAGAGCTCTAATTTAAAGGTTTTCCATACATAACCACGTTATAGGCTTTCCTGTCCAACTTGAAAATTTTGGTTAAAACCACCTGTGCAATCAAAATTTAATCTTTTCCTAGCCACAAGCCACACATGCCAACACAGCTTCTGTGGCAGCTCAGGAAGACTTTTCCAAAATATCATTAAATTATCTCATGTGGCCACAGCCAGGAGCGTGTCTATGGTAGCAGGGAGCTCAGTGAGGGTTTTATCCCCTAAAATCAATTTAGTTTTCCCAGAGAAAACTGCTGCAGTGTCTGTACCTGAGCAGGTATTTTTGGTACAATCTGCTGCAAAGGCTTGGCCTGAGGTGGGATTCATCCCACCTGACACATGGGACAGGTTTTGTTTGATCAAATAAAGATGGAGATGAGATGATCAATGCCCTAAAATCCCCTGGCTCTGCTGACTCACTCTTCCTTGACCTTAAAGGGAGCACTGATGGCCTCAGACATTGGCACTTCCAGAATAGACACTTTACTCACCCAAATCCTGCCCTAAGCAAGTCCAGCTCACTTCACCCAGCTTCTTTCCACACCCACACAGAACTTATCTGCCCTTACACATTCATTTTGCTTCCCTCAGCTCTGGCAAAGGCCTGGTTACATTGGTGGACATTGACATGGGAAAAAAAACCCAAAAAATCCATCTCCTCCTCCTGCTGGCAGAGAGCTTGATCTGTACAATCCTCATCTGTGGACCCAGTGAGCATAAACTGAGCTCAACAAACCTGATATAACTCAGGCAAATGGACCAAAATAAAGGAGTTTTTCTTCTGGAAGGGCAGTTGGTGCACCTGCTGTGGGGACACCACCCTGGGCTGCAGCTGGTGGTGGCTGCAATGTTGAAATGGTTTTGTCCCCTCTGTTTCACTGCAGATCTCCTCCCCAGACCTCACACTCCCTGCTCCTTCATTCTGAAGCCCCCACTGGAAAGCTCTGTAGTCCTTGAGGGCATGTCAATAAAGGAACAGAGTGAATGTGATCATTGCTGTGTGGATGGAGGATTTATGCCACCACTGTTTGTTTCCTACTGCTGGATTCTGTCACCTCCCATCCCTCATCTTTGCTGCTTTCCGACGCTGTAAATTCTTCCCAGCACAGAACTTGCTCTCTAATTTTTCTGGTAAATGTCTAGTCTACAAATGAGTCCCAGCCATCCTCATTAACAATACTTTGTACTTATTCCTTCATAAACTGATGGATGAAAAGCTCCATAAAAGCACAAAAAAAAAAAAAAAAGAAATTATTTCCCCCAAGAGGGGGTTTGCAAAGTCATTGCTCAAAAGAAGCCAGCAGACTTTCCCATCTAACTCAAATCCAACACAGCACAACTCTGTTGCCAGAAGCATATCTTGTTTTCCTTCCTTTTTTTTTAATTTTACTTTATCTGCTAGTTGATTCACTTATGAAATTAAAGGAGATTATAATTTTAACTCTTTGGTTTTAGACCCATGAGCAAGGAAAGCTACGAGAGCTGCCATCTGCAAATTGCAAGAGACATAAACCAGTGTAAAATAAAGGGAAAAATATGCATTTTCCACTTAGCAATATATTCCAGCAGAAGATTAATTTGCTGCCTGACACTTGATGCTTATTGTTTGCAAACTCCAGATCTGCAACTGCAAATCAAGCTGGAAAGCATCATCTAATCAAAGAGGGGATAATTTAGCAAGAAACCACTCAGAACTGTCTTCCTTTCAGGTTATCCGTGTGCATGCACATGAAAACAGAGATCCACTAACCTGGTGCATATCTGTGTCCCTGGCAGCCTCCCTGGACAAACTGTGACTCACTGACCTTTATTTCAGGTGAGGGGAAGAGGTGCTGATGCCCTTTCACAAAGACTCAAGAAAACACCCAGTCCTTGAGCTCTGCCAACTCACGTTTCAGGGAGATGCATCCAAATGGAAACAGAAGAGAAAATCTAAAAGAGGGAGCAAGTGAAAGAAAGATCCTTTGCCTGGTTTTTCAGGTGTGGTGGTTCAGGTGAGAGGCTGACACAGTGATCCAGGAAATTCCTCTTCCCCCACCTTTCCATACATGTAAGATGTTATTAAAAGTGTGAACCTGCAGAACAGCCTTGAGCACACTGCAGAAAAAGCACTTTTGAGAAAAAAAATCTAGACTTGTTTGAACCCTATTAAATCTTTGCTTCACTGGTTCTAAGCCTGTCCAAGTCAACCTGAATGATTATTGTTATTATTAACAGAGTGCAAAGTGGGAAAAGAGAGGATTTTTTATTTAAATAGGTTATTCTGCCTGCAGCTGGCTGTGCTGCAGAGGCCTGGCACCAGTTCATATTACAGGCATTACCAATTCCTTGGAGCTTTTCATGGGAGAAGCTTGCTCTGACATTCTCATTGACTCTTCTCTCCCCTATTTATCACCCATAGATTGGATGATGTCCTCTCACAGCAATATCTGCAGTTTTAGATGCCATCTATGCACTTCTGTCCTCGTGTTGGGACTTTTCTGTGGGATTTCTGTTTCCTGCTTCTTGCCAAATAAATAATTTTTGTGATTTCAATGAGACTTTTCTCTCCTTTCCTACCTAATAAAGTCAGCTGTGGCTATGTAAATCTGTAAAAATTCAGCAGGAAAACCTCAAATATGAGTACACTAAAATAAAAATACTGTGTCTGACCAAAAAACAATTTCAGCCCGTGTTTTCACTGAGAGTGGTTACAGAGTGCAAAAGAAAGGCAGACAGACTCTGATACTAAACAGTGTGTTAATAAACTTAAACAGATTTTTTCCACTATTTTTTCCCTTCCCCATCCCATGGCAAGGAATGCTACAGCTCAACCACACTGCCTGTGGAGAACCTGCTCCATTTCCCCATCCCAGCTCCATGCCCATCGTGACTTTAGCCTGAAAAAATCCCTCCCTAAAATGTCTTTTCCACGACTGAAGTGTGCACATCTACTTAATCCTTTCCTGTGCTGCTGCAGCTGTTCCTTATCATCCTTCTGGCATCTTCTCAGAGCCTTTTCCAGGGCCACTAAAGCCTGTTGAGAGGGGACGACAAGCACCAGACACAATATTCAAGCTGCAGGTCCAAAATGCATTTCTTCAGTGGCATTATGATGATTTCTGTTTGGTTTTCTATTCCCTCCTTAATAATCCTTAACATTCAATTTCCTCTTTTGATTGCTACAGAACAATGAGCTCATAATTTCATTCAACTGTTCATTACAAGACCCAAATGCCATTCCTGGGCAGCAATAATCAGCTCAGAGCCCATCACCGTGCACGGAGTTGGAACTGTTGTTTTCCTTGTGTGCAATGCTTGGATTTAATGCCACTGAATTCCACCCAATCTTTTATTACCCAGCAATCAAAAATTCTTCATGGGTGGTGTCAGGAAGCTCCAAGTCTGGGCTGATCCACAAGGGAAGCTGGAATGAAACACAAGGGCAGCAGCAAGGCAAGGCAGGGACTTCTCCAGCGGGGTGAAGCAGTTTTGTAGAATCACAGAATTATTAAGGTTGGAAAAGGCCTCAAAGATCATTAATCAATCACTGAACCATGGTCCATCACTAAGCCATGTCCCTAAGCCCCACATCTACACATATCCTGAACACTTCCAGGGCTGGGGATTCCTCCACTTCTCAGGGCAGCCTGTTCCAATGCTTGACCATCCTTTCAGTGAAGAAATTTCCCCCATTATTCAAATAAAACCTTCCCTGGAGCCACTTGAGGCTCTTTACCTATATGTGAGATTTTCTGAAGAGAATTCACTGCCCCCTCACTTCTCCCTTGGGGAGAGAGCTGGGATATGATTATTTCTAGTCCAACCATTCCTTTTTATTTTCTTTGCTAGTGCAGCTTTTTTTAAAGGTGGGTGTTTGAGCCTTGCAGTCTGATCAAGCAGTTTACAGCCTGCCCAGCTGACAGCAATAATTTGGCATCATAAGTTTGCAGCTCCTTTCAATGTGATGCACCAGATCCCAGAGTGTTTCTGCTAAAGTATCTCAGAGATGCTTTCATATCAGAGAGTGTTACAGAAAAAAACCTGAATGCTCCCAACTCTTTAACCAAGACAAGTAGAAAATCCTCCCATGTAGCCAGCTAAAGTTATGTGTAAATTTATTCCTTACAAATTCAGCCGCTTGAGACAGGTTATATTAAGACTTTTCAAGTTTGGACTCCAGGAATCCTTGAAAGAAGGACTGTGCATGAAATTTTCTGGATGACATAGCCAGAGGTTCAAATAAAGTCTTCACTTGGAGGCAGATCCATCTGAAAAACTGGAAGGTGGGATAGCTATGGATGCCAAAAATGAGGTACAACCAAGACTTCCCTCAGGCTGCCCAGAGAAATTGTGGAGTCTGCCTCGCTGGGGATATCCTGGATTTAATCCTGTTCCATTTGCTCTGGGGTGACCCTGTTTGAGCAGGGACGTTGGACCAGATGACCCCACTGTGGTCCCTTCCAGCCCCACCCATTCTGTGGTTCTGTTTTAACAGGAGCCCTCTCATCTTTGGTGCAGGGATTCCAGACCAGCTCCACCACTCCAGACCAGCAGGGAAAAGCTTTAGCAAACAGAGGCACAAATAATGGTCAGAGCTTCTTCCATGGGGAAAAAAAGAGCCAGTGAGATTTGCTTCTATAAAAACCTCATACTGTTCCCACTTTAGTAATAACCCAAGATTCACCCCAGGGGAAGCAGAACAACATTGCCCCAGCACTGTTTAAAGTGCTATTAAAATACTGTTTAAGGGGATTTGGGAGAACAGGTAGGGAAATTTTTCTTATCATAGGAAAGTGCACAAGGAGATGGGCATTTGGAATTGTGCTGAAAGCTGGGTTATTGCAGTGCTGTTACTAATGACTACAATGCATCATTTCAACTTGTTGACTTTTCTTTCTTTAATTTCCAGATTATCCGGCTGTTGCTTATCCTCCACCCATTCTGGGAGTAAACAGAGGCATGTGCTTGAGCTGCAAAAAAGTTACTTTCAGCAGAAATTAACTCGTGAGGGTTTTTCCTGTTTTTTTCTGTTTGTTTGTTTGTTTGTTGATTGTTTTTGGAGGTTTTTTTTAACAAAATATTTCAGCTTTACCTGTTGGTTTTACCATTCAATTTCCTTTTTCAATTTTCTTTTGCAATTTCACCTTTGTAATATTTCAATGATTTCAGAAAGTACTATATCTATTCTAGAAATACAATAAGTCCTGTCAAAGGGTCGTTGAAATCTCTTGCATAAAATTCCAGGGGAAGTCTCTGAGAGGTCTCAGAGGGGAAGCTGCTGCTTGGGAGGTCCAGCTCAGAGCACTCAATGTGACTGAAATGATGGGTTCTGACCAGGTTCCAGCAAGAGGGGATTTTTTTCACACCTTACTGAGATCGCAGGCAGAGGAATCTTCTGGGATTGCTTTGGGAAATCTGACTTCTTTTTCCTTTATAATCACAGAACAGTTTGTGTTGGAAGAGATATTAAAAATCATCCAGTTCCAAACCCTTGCCATGGGCAGGGACACCTTCCACTGTCCCAGGCTGCTCCAAGCCCCATCCAACCTGGCCTTGGACACTTCCAGGGATGGAGCAGCCACAGCTTCTCTGGGCAACCTGTGCCAGAGCCTCACCACCCTCACAATAAAGAATTTCTTCCTGCTATCTAATCTAAATCTACCTGTCTGAAGGATCTGGAAGGATCTTGAAGAAGTCCTGAAATGCACTGCCAACTTCAGCTTCAGTAACTGTGAGCAACTCTTTTTCAGATGAATAGTTCAAGGAAAGATAAGAAAATCCCCCGGAAAACCCCAGTAAGACTCCAGTGGTTTTGGTGAGACTGCCCAAATATACAGAAGGTCTGGGTCTATCTGCTATTTTTTCCCTTCTTTGCTTTGGAGGACAGCCCAGAGAGTTGAAAGAGGATGATCTTCAGGATTCCTTTCCATTCTATGATTTTGTAATTCTTTTTTTCTCACAAGAGCTCTCACATTTTTTTTTTTCAGGGAGCATCTCTGTTTTGAAAGGGCCATGAATCACATCCATCAATCTTCAGGAGAAAAATAATCAACAGATGGTTATTTAAGATCACATGGTGCCACTCAGATCAGGAGATGCAGAAAGAAACAAACTCTCTTTCCCTCTTACTTATACTTTACTGAAGTGTTCGGTCACATCCAGCCTGGGAGGAAACACATGAAGCCACCAGTGCTTTGTGTGTGGGACCAAAAACCAGGCCACAAAGCTCCAGCCTCAATCAGAAAAAAGTTTCTACCCCTTCTACGTAGAAGGTGAAAGACAGGAGTGTTTTCAGACCACATAAAAGAAATACTGGATTGCTGAGGACCAAGTAGTTTGATCTCAATATTTGGTACAACCTGCAGCTGTTTCTCAAGCCAGCACCTTCCATTCCCAACAAAACCAGCAAGGTCATATCCAGTTTTAATGCGAACAGATGGGAGGGAGAATCCTCAAAATGCATATTAGACATCTCTTATGAGGGTATTTTAGATTAGATGTTAGGATAATTTTATTGTTCTATAATTAATTTATGTTATTTTATTTTGTATATTTGATTTGTATATTTATATATATATTGTATATATTTAATGTATTTTATGTAATATATGTTTTAACATATATTTTATGTAACAGTATTATATTTTTATATAATAATATTTAATTATCATATTATTTAAAATTAGATATGAGGCAGAAATCCTTCCCTGTGAGGATGGTGAGGCCCTGGCACAGGTTGCCCAGAGAAGCTGTGGCTGCCCCATCCCTGGCAGAGTCCAAGGCCAGGTTGGATGGGGCTTGAAACACTCTGGTCTAGTGGAAGGTGCCCCTGTCCATGGCAGGATGTTGGAATGAGATGATGCTTAAGGTCCCTTTTAACCCAAACCATTCCATGTTTCCAGATATTTTCATCTGAGCTTGAAGTGAGCCTCAGAGGTGCAAACAAACCATTACAGTAACCGGTTAACTTAGAAAATGGCTGCAAATTCTGACTATTTTGGTTTGGGCAGCTTTTATTTAAACCCCAGGCCATTACAAAAGTTGGATTTTTTTACTTGGGCATCTATTACCCTCCTTTGGTTTATGTTTATACAAAACTGGACCTGTCCAAGAGGGAAGCACAACAGAATTTTCTCCCTGCCTTGGAGCCAGCTGCAATTCAAGTTGCCAATGGGCCCTTGATATCCTGGAAAAAATGTTTTGGGGGTCTTTTTATGTCAGAGTATCAAAGTCTAGGCAAGTGAATTCATTCTCCATGACAACAAGAAGCCACTTGATGCTACTACAACAACTAAAAATTGAACAGTTCAAAAAGTGATGGCCCTTTGGTTGAAAAAATCTTAAACAGGTGGTAGGATTTGAGGTAAGCATTTTTCTCATTGTTGTTTGGGTTATTTCTGGGAAAAAATGGAACTGTAGCTAGAAAAATTTTCTCTTAAAAATATTTTTTCAAAGTTCTTTTTCTGAGCTGATTTCTAAAGAAGGAAGAAGTCCATGGCCTGGAACACACAGACAAGGTCCTATAAAAACTTGTCACTGAAATGTTCTTAATGTTTCATGGAAAAATACAGCAATTCCCCCTGACACACACACTAAAACTCCCCAAAAAACACAAACCAAACAAAACACCACAGTATCCAGAAGGCTAGAAGGAGATCTGTAGAATTACTTACTCGGGGAAAGTAAAGCATGTTCAGGGGATATTTTTGAGCACTTTATTGGGAAAATAATCTTTCAATTTCCAGCAGATCTTAGAAATCTTTGTATGTCCTGCAATTCCATGTTCTTCATTTATTCCATTACACAAATGAAGGATGAGGAGCACGTCCTGGGTACCTCATTGTACCTTGGCCATTTGTTTCAGCCAGAGTTTCCTACCTGAGTATGGAAAACCTTCAAGCTTCAAGTGTTTAACCCCAACCTGCCACCTGCTCTTCCCACAGCAGTGGGGGGAAGACTGAAATTGCAGAATTCTTCAGAACTTTCCCACCATTTCCATCCTGCTCTCATGAATGACGTTTTTGTTTCCTTCATGCTTTATCTCCTCCCAGTGACCCTCTGCTTCGAAATGCACATTGGAACAGGACAAAAATTCATTCCCAGATAATCACTCCCAGTTCCCAAAGCCCACCTGAATCACCCCAACATCAGTGTCTGTCATGAGTAATGCATGGGATGGAACCATACACAGTCTGTTCCAGGCACTGAAACCATGGAAACGCTCCTGACATGAGCTGCTCCTTGGGATGATCAGAGGAAGTGGTGGCTCAAGGAAGTTTGTCTTGTCTGTCTCTGTTGCCCCAGGCCAGATAATTGTAAAATCTGAAAGATTTCAGATGTCAGACTTGAGCCCCTCAATGTTGTTGGCAGTTTTTGTTAATAGAAAAATGTAAACAAGTCCAGAAATGGGCAATTGTGGAGTTTCCTCAATGAAATCTAAACACTTTGAAGAGGGAGCATGAAAATTCTTCCCTGTGAGGGTGGTGAGGCCCTGGCACAGGTTGCCCAGAGAAGCTGTGGCTGCCCCATCCCTGGAAGTGTTCAAGGCCAGGTTGGATGAGATGCAGAGTAATCCAGGCTAGTGGAACCTGTCCCTGCCCATGGCAGGGGGCTGCAATGAGATGGTTTTTAAGGTTCTTTCCAGTACAAACCATTCTGTGACTCTGTGATCTCTGGTCGGACTCCATGGACCCCAACCACCTTCACAACCTTCAGCTGACCTTGGAGGCACAGGGAAGAAATTCTTCCTCATGTCATGTTGCAGACATCTTTTCATTAAAAATCCTTTCCTTAGGATTTTTTCCTCCTGAGAAGCTGAGAGGCCTCAGGAAGAAAATGTAAACAATGGTTATCTGCTGCTGTGGAATGCAACAGGTGGATCTGTGATTGGCCCATCTTGGATGTTTGTAATTAATGGCCAATCACAGTGAGCTGGCTGGGACAGAGAGTCCAAGACAGCTGCCTTTGTTACCATTCTTTCTTTTTTTATTCTTAGCTTAGCTAGCCTTCTGAGGAGAACCTTTTCTTCTATTCTTTTAGTATAATTTTAATGTAATATATATCATAAAATAATAAATCAAGCCTTCTGAAACATGGAGTCAGATCTCCATCTCTTCTCTGAAAACCCCTGTGAACACCATCACAATGTCCTTGTAGAATTTCCTTGGATCAGTTCCTGCCCCAGTTCTTCTTGCCCCATTGCTGGGCCCCACTGAGCAGAGCCTGGTCCCTCTCTGACCCCTCCCTGCAGACAGGGACAGACAGGGATGAAGTCTCCTCTCAATTGCCCCTTTTCAAGGCTCAAGAACTGTGCTCATGGCAATTAGACCAGTAACAAGAACAGCTTAGATTTAATATCCCACTCCTCAGTGTCCCACTCCCCCAGTCCCAAAATCAATCTTTCCATCCGTTAGGCATCACCTTTTCCATGCTCAGAGCAGAACACCCACTCCCAGTACACCTGATACCTCCCCTATCTATTTGGAAGTGTTTCCTCTGCCCCCTCTATTTTGGGGCACATTTAAATGATCCAGAGCAGCCAATGCATCTAAAATCTGCATGATTTGGCTTGGAAGCAGAAGCTAAAATTAGTCTGTACTGTGAAAGTGCAGAAAGGAGAGAATCTCAGGGTAGATATCCAGTTATTTTACAGCTTCTTGAGTCATCCGTGTGAAAGCAGCAGCAGCAGCTGGGTGACATGGAGTGATGCAAACACTGCAGTGGAAAGACCCCAGTGCTAACAACACCTTACATGTGTGGAGGGTCTTTCACTATCCAGCTTCAAAAGGGATCAAAAAGAAGTAAAGCAGCTCCTTGGAGTGCTTCATCCACCCCTTCAGTGATGTGGAAGAAAGGCTGGATGGACAGATTCCAAAAACATTTCCAAACAGGCTTTGGAGGACATTCCTACTAAACTGTGATGGAAGAAAACCTGGAGTGACACCGAAGCCTG
Organism: Agelaius tricolor; assembly: GCF_023055355.1. Lineage (NCBI taxonomy): Eukaryota > Metazoa > Chordata > Aves > Passeriformes > Icteridae > Agelaius > Agelaius tricolor. The sequence continues at coordinate 93,655,898 of NW_027269262.1, read as the reverse complement.
AGCTGGTGAACACTGGAGTAACTTTTCTCACCTGAATAGGTCCAGAAGAAGTTGAGACAGAGCTTTAAATAAGCATATTTTTAAATGAGTGGCTTCCAAAATGTTCCTCAGCTATGCAGTCTGGTGATGTGTCTGAGCACAACTGGGAATAGACCCCAAATCCAGATGTGAACCAGTGCAAGGTCAATATTCCTTGGTTATGTTTCACTTCTTACCTCTTTCTTTACCTTCTGTCATGAGAACGTAATGTCTAGTGTTCATGAGCACTGTTCAACTTCTGATCTCACTCCAGCAAACAAATTATGTCAATTTTCAGTGTGTAAAACTTGAGATGAAGCAAAGCAAGACACAACCCTACTGAATAATGGGCATGTCTAGCAATCATCTGAAGTTTCTGCTCCTATGTAGTTACTTAATACCCCAAAATCTCCACAATTCTTCATTCAGGAGAGGCAGCCAAACAGTGCTGCACGTTGCAAATTATTCCAACACAAAGATGTTTCCTAGGTAATTACTGCTATTTAAATTAGCCTGCATATACAGCATGAGTGGCAGATATTAAAATGAAGAGATGACTTAATAAGTTCTAGTTATCCAGATGTGTCATTCTTGTAATAAGATGAAAAAAAAAGAGTGTGGTTATATTTCAGACTTACCAGGTGTACAGTAAATAAAATTAGTTTATTGTATTTCAAAATCCTCGTAAGCAATATTGCCCCTGCTAGAATTAAGACAAATTACACCAATAAAATAAGCAGATTAGGATATATTGGTTTTAGGTGTTGAATCAAAAGTGTGTGTAATTTGTTGACATGAACATTAAAATTGTTGTGAATTAAAAAATCAGCTCCCATTAAAATCTAGTGGAGGGTGTCCCTGCCATGGCAGGGGGGCTGGAACTAGATGATTTTTAAGCTCCCTTCAACCCAAACCATTCAATGATCCTATGAAAATGAATGATTAAAGAGGCAAAATCACAGTGAATGAGAGTTGGGCAACTTTGAGAGAATGGAGAAAAGAATTCCTGGTACCTGAGTTTCTATTGAGGCTGCACAGCAAATATTTTTAAAACAGGGATTTCAGCTGCTACTCAGATACACCATAACTGATCCACTGATAGACCTCAAGCAAAGCAAAGACTCAGGGAGTAATGGCATTTTAAGACTCTCTCTTGCAGCTAGAGCTGAGAATTGATCTTTTTTGATCAGTCATGAACACAAGAAAAATAGGGGATTGCTCCTGCGCCTCGCAGCTGGGGCTGAAGCTGGGGAATAACCAGACAAGCTGGGTTTATCCCAGTACAACGTGCTTAGATTTGTCTCATTGCAAGGTCAGGTTTTAACAAACAATGACAACAATAGACGGGGAAGGGGATTGTGCCTTGCAAAACACGTTCAGCCAGGCAAGCAGAGCCCTGCTAAAATGGGAAATGCAGACTTGGATGCCTGGGCAGGGAAACCCTGAGTGGAGACAATTATTAATGCACCCAGCTCTAAAGCACCATGTCTGCTCCTGCTGCTCCCTGCTCCAGAACAGGCTGAGAAACAGGAATGGGCTCAGGCTGAAGGTCTTCACAGGCATGACCTCAAAAACTGGAGGGATCAGAGAGAATGGAAGAAAAGAGGGATTGGATCATCCATGTTTGGGAGTTGCAAACAAACCTGCACTCCTCTTCTGGATGAGATGAAGAAATTGCTGTTTTTAGGCATCTGAATGGGTTATACAACACCTATTGCCAGGCTGTGCATCTGTTTTAGGGATGGTTTGTTAGAACCACGGAAGGCATCAGATGAGTGTCTCATTCAACACATACATGGGCATTATAAGTGACTTTTCTTCTGCTTTCTCTGCCTGTTTGATGCAATCATGAATGTCAGGGCTAAGAATTTTTAATAATTTCTTTTGGAAAGCTGGATGTCCTCTTGAGTGGGATTGAATAATCTTCATATATCTCTTTACCCAGAGGGATTGTGGACTCCCCATCCATGGAAGTGTCCAAGGTCAGATTGGATGGGGCTTGGAACAACCTGATCTAGTGGAAGGCGTCCCTGTCCATGGAAGAGGGTTTGAACTGGATGATCTTGAAAGTTCCTTGCAATCCAAACCAATTTATGATTCTATACATGAAATAGCAGCATCATTTCCACTTAATGCACTGGTTTAGAAAAAAAGAAAAAAAATATACATATATATATATATATATGCAAATGATATTTTCACAAGAATTTTTTTTATCTGAGAAAGTTAGGTTTATAGAATATCAACTATTTTACTCTGGGAAAAAATAAGCAATTTCCCCTCGGTTTTCTGCAACATCGTATTTGGCTTTTATTCAGGATTTTCAGGATTGTTTGGGTTCCCATCTTTTCCGGAGCTGGCAGTTTGGGTTTCAGGCTCCTCAGAGAGCTTCAGACATGCTTGAAAAAGATTTAGAGGGAAGCCCTTCACAACTTCCTCTAAACTGAGTGTGAGAGTTCCCATTCCACAGGAGATTAGAGTTTCATTCTATCTCAGAATAATTATCTCTAAAAAGAAAACAGAGGGGATTTTTCAGTGGAATTCCCAGGGAGTTCCAGTTTTGAGCCAAATCTATAGATAGACTCAGTTTATTCTGTGATCAGAAATAAACTGTGAATCTCTCTAGCCAGTATGGAGAATCCCTCAAGACTCCAACTTCATACAAGAGTCCACAGAAATAGATGGGCTGCTCCTCTCAGTTAAATCCTTGGCAGAAATCCCACCCTTATTCCAAAAATGTTTATAGTGAATCCACCCCTTTCTAGATCCCAGCCTTCTCAGGAGGGCAGAGCAGATCTGGCTGACAAAAAGTGTGTGTGTGTGAACACAACTTCCTTCCATTTTCAATGTATTTCTTTGTTTAACAAAGGGTGTCACCTCCACGTGCAACTTATGCCTCGCCTACAACAAGGATGGTAATACTGGGATACCCCCTTTGGACAGGGAAGTGGCTGGATTTGAAATTTGAGAACTACAAGACATGGAGAAGAAAGAAGTCAAACTGAGCAGTGCCATCTGCTTCCCAAACTTAGCAAGAAAGAGAATAGAGAATAGAAGCTTAAAATCATTAAGGCTGAAAAGAACTCTGAGACCATCAAGTCATTGTGCTCCCAAACCCTCAATACCTTACAATTTAAGGCTTGAAGCTTAAAGAGGGTAGATTTAGGTCAGATATTAGGAGGAAATTTTTCACTGTGATGGTGGTGAGAGACTGGAACAGTATCCAGTGATGCTCTGGACCCCCAATCCCACAAAGTGTTCAAGGCCAGGTTGGATTAGGATTGGAGCAACCTGGTCTAGTGTAAGGTGTCCCTAACCTTGGTACAGGGGTTGTTACAAGGTGATGTTGAAGATCCCTTCCAACCCAAACTGTTCTATATTCTTATGATTTTTATGAATTAAAAACACCACTAATAAGCTCATGAACCCTAACACTTCTGTTCAGAGAGCTTTCTGGGTTGCTGGAGGTGGCTCTTCCACACAACCAGACTGTGTGGTGGAGAGCATGAACTCTTTCTGCCTGTATTTGTAGTTGGTGGGGGAAAAATTTCTGAAAACATTCTGGACCAGCACTGTATGTAAGTTTTGAGGCCCATCTCAGGAGATATAGATCCAAGATTATGTAAAGCATCATGCTGGTGTGCCTCCATACTCCTATTCTCTGTGTTGCCTGTGTGTTGTATGAAAGTCTCCTTCTGTGTGCAGGCATTTCCTGGGACAGTTCAATTCACAGAATCACAGAATAAATAAATGGCTTGGTTGGAAGGGACCTTAAATAAAATCTCTTTCCATCCCCCTGACATGGACAGGGACACCTTCCACTAGACCAGTTTGCTCAAAGCCCCATCCAACCTGGCCCTGAGCACTGCTAGGGAGGGGAAGTCCACAACTTCAAATTCCTCTGAGTGTCCTGAAGCCCTCAGCACTAAAATTATCACCCTCAATGCCTTCTGTTGCTCAGCCCTTCTCTGAGGACCTCCAGCCCATTTGTTGCCTCTTAGGGAGCTTATTTGTCTCTCCACCTCAGGCAACAGCAACTTCTGCTCTCAGTGAAGCCTCGCTCCAGCTCTCATGTTTCTTCAAAAAGGCGTTGGCGAGGGAAAACTGAAAAAATCAACCGGGCCTCAGTTCACCTCCACAAGAACCCCACCTGGCTGCTTCTGTCTGCATTAAAAAGTCATGGAATCTTAGAATCAAACCATTCTTTATTCCACACAGGCAGCGGGCCTGAGTCACGCGGCCATGCCCGTCGCAAGCGGCAGAGCCGGGATGGGACGCAGAGGCACAAACCATCCCTCTGTACTGTATGATAATCAACAAAAATTAGCTGCCTAAGGGAACCAGGAAACTCTGCCATGAATGCAGCAGTTAGAGACTGAGCCTATTTATTTAACAGGTGTCCCCTGAGCTGGGATGCCAGGCTCTGTTTGCCAAATTTGCGGAGAGAGGAAGACAGCTTGAATAAATACGGGCGAGAGGAGAACAGTCCTGAAGCCATTTTCTTTGTGGATTGTTTTGTTGTTCTGGGTTGGTTTTTTTTTTCTTTTCCCAGCAACTTTTTATTGTAAGAAAGTCTATCCTAGTTCTTGGCTGGGAGTATTTAGACAGCAGGAGCTGTGCCAAAAATCCAGTTTCTCTCCTCATAGTGGTGCAGAGTCCAGCTCAGCCACAAAGCAAAGTTAGCTCTGCTGGATGGCTTCATGATTGGTTTGTTTGTTCAGTTTAATTAAAATACAGTATGGGGTATATTTTGGATGAGAACCCGTCCCAGGCTGTCAGGGACCAAGAGCCAACAACAGCTGTGCTGAAATGATCTCCTTCCCCATTCCTGTGCAGTAGAAACACAAGTTTCCGTGTCTGGTGCTGCAGCACCAAGAGGCCTTGGATTGCATCCGATGTCACAGCATGAAACATTCCACACAGAGCATCTGGGTGGTCCTCATTGGATGTTTGGAGTGCTTTCACACAGCCTGGAGGAAAGGGATAGAGAAGGACAGAGAGGAACTGCTGCAGGCATTAATTCCAGTACAAAGCCAAGCAGCTCATAAATGGGTTTCCACAGAAGTTGCGGAATCACAGAATGGGTCAGGCTGGAAGGGACCACAGTGGGGTTGTCTGGTTCAACCTCTGCTCAAGCTGGGACATCCCAAGGCACAGGGCACAGGACTGTGTCTCCAGACAGTTCTGGAAAGTCTCCACACCCTCAGGGGTCTGTTCAGTGCTTGGGAAGAAGTTCTGCCTCATGACCAGGTGGAAGCCCCTGGGCATCAGTTCCTGCCCATTCCTCTTTCCCCATTTCTGGGCCCCACAGAGCAGACCCTGCTCTATTCTCTGACCCTTCCCTGTAGATATTTTAGGCATTGATAAGTTCCTCTCTCAGTTGCCTTTTCTCAGGGCTGAACAGGCCCCACTCTCTCAGTCTGCACTCATCAGAGAGATGCTCCAGTCTTTTGGGGATGCTCAGAACCAAGTGAATAATCCTGAGCCTCCTCCCTGAGGTCTTCTCAGGGAATTATTTTCCCATATATTTCCTGTTGCCTTCCAGTCATGCCAGAAAGCCAATGCAAGACAGAGGAACCAGCAGACTCATGGAGAGGGGCCTGCAGCAGCCCTGCCTGACAACACAAGCTGAAGGCAGTGAGTAGAGTAAACAATCTGTTCATCTGGCAAAAAATGCACAGAGAACATCCCAGACAACCACACCAAAAACTCTGTGAGCAGCAGGGGAAAAAAATACTTTGTCCAACCAGATGTTTTGCTTGAGAAAGGGAGAATTTCCAGACACTGTAGAAATTTTCACTGACTGCTCCTTACAGCTGTAGCAAATATTTGCCAGCTGCACTGAGAAATAATCTGATAAATAAACAAGATTACACTCTTTTCACTTAATTTTTGTGTACAAGGCATTGCCCCAGCAATATCAGCTACATAAAGCACACAGATCTGGATGATCACAGCCATCTCCGAGCCATTCCTTGCTGATTTCAGTGATGAACAGGGCTGACATTTACATCTTATACAGCCTGGGCAGACATCTGGGAGATGTTCATCCCTGTGGTAAGACAGAGATGTGAAGGTCCTGCTCATTCCTCCATCCTCCAGCAGCTGTGAGCTGAATGGGCACCAGTGTGAGCCAAAATCTGCCTCAGGTGTCACTCAGTGGTGGCTGCAGTGATCAGTGTGTGACAGAGGGCAGCTCACTCCAACCCTGCGCCACAAACTTTTGTGCCAAGCATTTTCCATGGTATAAAATTAGATTTTGTCTTTCAGCTTTGATGGGGACGCAAGCTTGAAGGACAGGGTTGGATCCCCTCTCTGGAGAGTTTGGAAAAGCTCAGTCCTGCTCTTTAGTGGATGAGTTCATCCACACATCCATTTGTGCTGCCTCCCATGCTGTGTTGCTCTGAGCAACCTCTGCCACCACCTCTGTGGCAGAAGCTTCTCCTCTCTAATCCCCCAAAACAACTCCTCATGGGTGACCATGAAATCTTTGCCCACCCTGCTCTGGAAGGACAGAAGCCAGGAGAGGGAAACTACACCCTGTGCTCCTGCCAGCTGTGATTAAAGAAATAAGGATTGAATCATTTGTGTTGCTCCTCCAATTTCTACCCTAAGAACCCAGCAAAGACTGAATCCTTCTTGAACCTTACTGCAGGGAAGAGAAATGAAAATGTCTCCATAGGAATAGAAAGCCAAAATAGCTGAGTTTCATGGACCTGGCTGGAATGACATTGCCAGTCCCAATCCACAATCTAGTAAAGGGCTCTGTAATTAATTCAAGACACCCAAAGTGTTTCCACACAAATTATCAAGCCTACGGGAGAGGTTTGTGACAGCATTAAAAATTCATTGGTCTGGGAGAGAACTCAAGAGGTTGCATAGTTTATTTTCCTGTCCCAAAGCAAGACACAGTGTTTCTAGGTCACTGTTGATGGATCTTTGTTTAAACTAGACTTTTTTTCCCTAGGCTTCCCATGATGGAGATGTTGCAGGCAATTAATCTCAGTATTTTGCAGTCCTGACCATTGGAAAATCTCTCCTGATATCACAGAATCATAAAATTATTTAGATTGGAAAAGATCTCTGAGACTGAGCCCAACTTTTGACCCATCCCCACCTTGTCACCCAGCCCAGAGCTCTGAGTGCCATGTCTGTTTGTCCCTTGGACACCTCCAGGGATGGGGACTCCACCGCCTCCCTGGGCAGCCCCTTCAAATGCTTAACAACATTTTCCATGAAGAAATTCTTCCTTATCTCCAGCCTGAGCCTCCCCTGGCACCATTTGTGGCTGTTTCCTCCTGTTCCCTGGAAGCAGACCCTGATGCCTCCACCTGTCAGGGAATTCTGCAGAGCCAGAAGGTCCCTCCTGAGCCTCCTTTTCTCCAGGCTGAGCCCCTCCACTTCCCTCATCTGCTCAAACAACCCAACACAGCCGAAGGCAGCTTAAACTTTTCCCCTGGATTGCTTCTCCCATGATAAAAAAAATCCCTTTACAGATTTGAACAGCACTACCATATTCCACTCAGCACTCTGAAGGAGACAATTATTTCAATATTTCCCCACAGGTGGTTTTTTCCCTGTTGGCTCCTCTCTTGGTTCCCACTAGGCACTCCTGAAGTAGGACAAATCTTTCTGGAAATGGAGTGCCCCACTTTACATAATCTCCTCCAAGTGAGGGGTCCCCAGGGGGGAGCAGAGCATCTCTGCAGGTTACACAGCCTAGAACTGTGCTCATCTTTCTCATGGCAGCCCAAGGTGTTGATTTAGGGGCAGGTTGTGATTCATTACAGACTCCAGATGTGGGTTTATTTCTTTTAATTTTTTTCTCTGAGAGCTGATGTCTGATCAGTTGTTCCCAGCCTTGAAATGAATTAGGAAATTACTGAAGTTAAACTTCCTCACTAAGGCCATGCTGGAATGAAACCATGCTATAGGGGGAGTGTAGGAGCATTTGTTTCCTTCCTGTAAATTTTACCATCATGGTCAAGACCTGAATCTTCCTTGACCAGCCACAGATCTACTGATAATGGGACTTCGGGGGAAAGTAAGACAGAGGTTATCAAGGGAATTTCATATTTTCTCAGTGGTTTTGCCAGATTATTCTCAATTAGTGACATTGTTTAACCCCAGCCAGCAAAGAAACACCACAGAGCTGCTCATTTACTCCTCTCCAGTGGGAAGGGGTAGAGAATTGGAAAAGCAAAAGTGAGAAAACTTCTGGGTTGGGATAGAGACAGTTTAAAAGTTAAAGCAAAAGCCTCACAAATGCAAACAGAGCCAGACAAGAGTTCAGCTGTGTCCAGGAGAGCAGGGCTCTGCACAAATCCAAACCATAATCCCACATCAGCTACTGTGAAGAAAATGAAATTAACAACCTAAAGCAACATCTTCTCCACACATTATTCCATTTACAGCCTGCTCAGGTCCAACATTATCCAACACATTTTGTTACCCTTTACCCCCCTTCCCATCACTTCATATAATGCATAGATATCATTAATCTATGGAACAATCCTGTAAAATGTTCATAACATGCCCATAAAATGCCCACAAACACCCACAAATGTCCACTGAGTTCACTGAGTGTATGACTTTGGGCTCCAGCTGTGATGGTGGTCACTCAAGAAAGGAAAGGTGATGAGTGGGGTGGAGGTTTTGGGCCCCAAACCCAGTTCACTGCTGTACTTGCTGCTTATAAAGCTTGTGCACTGATTTGGGTGGTTCCTGCCAGAATAATTCCTAAAAACATGCAGCCCACAACACAATCACAACAATTTTAAGGTACTTCCATTACAATCCCCACCCCTGTTCCTCTTAAGTCAAATTAAAGGGCTTAGTATTGAAATGACCTCCTGCCTTTGCTCTGAACCCTGCTTGGATTTATCCACAGGCTGCAGTCTTTAGGAGTGCACCTGCTCCAGCTGGAACCTTATCCATGAGCTATAATCTCTCCATGGTATAGATTTATCCACACCCTCAGTCCCTTTGGACAAAAACCTGTCCCAGCACAGGCTGAGGTCCATCCAGGGATGTTTCTGCTCCATCATGGGCTTCTCCATGGCCACAAGCTTTGAGGTGCTCCAGTGGCACAACCACTGATGCTTTGGGATGTTCCTTCTCCAGCCTTGAGGGTTTTTTTGGCCACAATCCTTTCAGAAATGTGGCACAGAAAAAAAAAACCCTGTCTTGGACCCTTCAAGAAGAACCTGCTCTGGTGTGGCACAGTCACAGCCACAGATGTTTCAGAGTGTCCTTTTCTCTCATGGACCTGTCCACAGGTCATGTTTTCTTTGGCTTGAATTCACTCTGGAATTCCAGGGTGTCCAGTGAAGCAGCACAGGAGCAGCAGTGACTCCCTGGCCATCTGCCAGGGCAGGCACATCCCTGCTGCTGTTATCAGAGCATTCCCAGGCACGGCACAGGCAGATAAGGAGCAGAGCAGTGCAAGAAAAGAGAGAAAAGAGCAGCCACTGACAAGCACTGGGCTCAAACAGACACTCTGGCAAACACAGGGGCTGCCAATTAACAGCTGAGCAGTAATAACAGCCATAAATTCAATCCAGCACATCCCATCAAACCTGGTGCTGTCTTGAACCCTTTCTTGGGGGTCACCCAGCCACTCACTCACTCTGCCCTGGTGGGAGAAGGCATCAGAAGGGTAAAAGTGAGAAAAGGAGAGGGTTGTGAAAAAAAGATAGTTTAATAGATAAAGCAAAAACCGTGCACGCAAGGAAAGGAAAACAAGGAATTAATTCCCTGCTTTCCATGGGCAGGCAGGTGTCCAGCCATCCCCGGGAAATCTGGTCTCTGGAAGAGCAGCAGTGACTTGGGAAGGCAAACTCCATCACTCTGAATGCCCCCCTTTCCCTGTTTTTCTCCCCTTTATGTGCTGAGCATGATGTCACAGGGTCTGGAACCTCCCTTGGCTCCTTTGGGGTCAGCTGCCCTGGTTGTGAGCCCTCCCAAACACCTGAGGACCCCCAGCCCACTCGCTGGTGTGGTGAGGAGCAGAAGAGGCTGTGTAAGAATTGCTCAGCAATATCTGAAAATCTCTATATTATCAACACTGTTTGCATCACAAATCCCAACCATAAGCTCGTGAATGCTGCTATGAAGAAAATTAGGTGTATCTCAGCCAACACCTCAACAGTTTGGTCTTTAGTTGCTATCCCTGAGACTTTTCACTCCTGATTTTTCTAAACCCTTTTTGGAAAACATTGTATTTTTAACTCCCATGACAAGTTCCAGGATGTGTGTAAATGAAGTTCTTTTTGTTTGCATTAAACCTGCTATCTGATCACTTCATTAGTGTCCCTGTGTTGTCATGGCATGAGAAATAATGAATAGCTTTTCCTTACTCAGCCTTTTTGTGCTCCTCATAATTTGTAGATGGCTGCTGGTGCACAGAATGATTCTCAGCTGCAGTGAGAATTACTATTTAGCCATTCCTCCTATTAAAACTACTCCACTTCTCTGATCATCCTTCTTTCTACCTTTTCTAACTCTACCACATGCTTTTAATATGGCATGAATGGAAGTCCACACAGTGCCCCAGATTTAGGTTCATCAGGGATTTATGTACACACACACTTTTAAAGGAGCTGTTTTCCATTTGTTTCCTAGTCAGTTCTAGGATTTTATTCACATATTTTGCTTGTGCTGACCACCGAGATGACACATAAAAGCATTATCTGCAGTGACTTCAAGATCTCTTTCCTGAGGGGTCAGTGCTAATTTAGAGAAGATTATTGTGGATGCCGTTATCGCCTTTTCATTTCCCTCCTGGCTGCTCCTTGGCATTAGCTCAGGCTCAGAGGGGTCGTAGTAATATTCTGAGTCACCAAACATCCTGGGTCCTCCCCCAAAAAAGGAGCTTCCTAGTTCATTATGTGGGCTCAGATTGAGCAGTTGAAAGGTAGGCATGTGTTGGGTGCTTATGTGCATCCCTTTTTCTGTCATTAATGGAAAGTGAAACCCAGAGATAAGAGAAGGAGCATCTGTCCACAGCCTGGGCCACTTCAAGTCAAAATTGGATCAATTTGGCTGATTTCACTGAGGGGTGGTACTTTTATTACCACTTTCTCCCAGAGATGGGAGAAATCCCACCATCCTGTGCATTTTCTAGTCCAGAGGCCATTTCATATGACTGGGGAACACATCAGGAACAAGCACAGCAAAATTTCCATGACTCCGAATCACGCGGCTGGCGGGGATCTGCTGTTCCTGGCTCGAATCAAAAGAGGAAAGAAGCCTCAAGATGTATTCCCTCATTTCCTTACAGTGTCAGTCATAGCCTGCAGAGGTGAGAAACTGGCTGTTAGATATTATTCTGTCACCTCTGAGGAGGTAGGAGTGATGTGGAGGAAGAGGGAGCAAAGGAAAGGTCACATTTACCCAGCAGTCGCTCAGCCCCAGCCTGACAACTCAGAACCACTAACTCCTAGACAATTTCATCATCCCACCTTTTCCTCTGAATTCTCCCTCTCCTGCGAGGAATTCAAGATCAGATGGATGCTTCTTTGCTCAGCATTCATAAGGGATCAGCCTTTTTGGCTTCAAAGTTCACGGAGTTTTTTTCCTGAGCTCACCAAGTCCTGCAGCACAAGATTTGCTCCTTCCTGGAGGTTCATTAACCAGCCCCAGAGCAAGAAGCCCAATTAGTTGCCACTCCTGGGGATGTCTGTTCTCACAGACACCTTGCCACTAGTGCTGTGACATGATGCCCCTCACCAGCACAGCCTGGCCAAGCTCTTAAGTGCCACCAAGGACCAGGCAAGGGATACACTGAGATGGACACAGAGTACCTCCACCAAGCCATGGAGCATGAACCCCAAGGCTGTTCTGGATGCTTTGGGGTGAGATGACTGTCCAAGAAGTTCAGGTGCCCCTTCCCAAGCTGTCAGAACTGACATGTGAAATGTCTCTTCCAACCACATTCCAGTTTTAAGGCTCATGATGCTGCATATCTTTAAGACAGCTCCTGAATCACTGATTCCTCTCTGTAGCTGCTGCCAAAAATGGAAGAAGTTCCTTTCTCCATCTATCTCTGATTGCATTTTTGGACCTCCTTGGAGTGGAGAAGAGAAGCTGAACTCCATCTGTAGTTGTTCTCTGTGACTCTGGGCATTTTTGCACACCCACCATGGGGAAAACACTCAGTATCTGACATTTCTACTACTCTGACTGTGGAGAGCCACACCACAAAGACAAATCTCAGACCTAGAACCTAGAGCATGTTGTCATTGCTTTTTTAATAGTAATTTCTATACTTTTGCAATCAGTTTTTTGCTTCTAATTGCAAACAGATGGGGGAAAAAAGTGTGTAATACATGTACAGCAAAGCAATGAGTCCTGGTAGAGCCAAGGTCTCTTCAATTGTATGCACATCCCAAAAAGCATTTGGACAATGCTCTCAGGCACATAGTAACTCTTGAATTGTAGGACCAGGAGCTGGATTTTGATAATTCTTGTGGGTCCCTTCCAAAGAAGGATATTCCATGATCCTATGATCCTACATTTGATTTTTTTAAAGAAAAATCATCATGTTATTTCCATTTCTGAGCATAAGATCCAGCTGTGAATTTTGAAATGCCAACACAAAATCTACCAGTGTTAAAATGATGCTGAACATCCCTCACTGCCCTGGCTTTTTGTATATTGAGAATCTCAGCTGGGATGTTAATGACCTTGTTTGCTTTTGGAAATTGAGCCTTTTTAGCCAGAATCCCTGCAGCTCTACAGAGATGCAGCAAAGATGTCCAGGGAAACAACTGTACTGTTTAGGAACTGAGGCTTGTGTGATTCCTGGGATCAGAGAATCCCCTGAGTTGGAAGGGACCCATGAGGACCATCAAAGTCCAAATGCTGCGCAGGACAACCCCAAGAATCCCACAATGAGCCTGAGAGTGCTGTATAAACCCTTACTGAGCTCAGACTTGGTGCCTCTGACCGCTTCCCTGGGGAGAAGGGACAGCCCTCTGGGGGAAGAACCTTTTCCTAAACATGTCCTGACAGAGCTCAGACCCTGCCACTGTTCAGCAGAGAGCAGAGATCTGAACCTGCCCCTCTGCTTCCCCCTGTGAGGACGTTGAAGACTGCAACGAGGTCTCCACTCAGTCTCCTCCAGGCTCAACAAACCAAGTTACTTCAGCCACTTCTCTCATGCCTTCCCCTGCAGACCCTCTTCATAATCCCCTCCTGATGCTTTATAACAGATTTATATCTTCACCATCTTCATCATCTCCTCCTGATGCTTTATAAAAGATTTATATCTTCACCATCTTCATCATCACCCTCTGATGTTTTATTACAGCTTTATAACCTTCTTTTATTGTGGAATCCTAAAAGGTGACCTGGGTCCAAAACAGGATCCCTGGCTGGAAAAGAGGGCAGAGACATCACAGGATCAAATTTTGGGAGCAGATCAGAGCTCAGGGGAGAGAAAGTGACTGGAGTGTCCCAGAGAGACAGGAGAGGATAAAATTTGCAGAAGTACTTGAGTACCTGAGACAGGAAACGGCTAATGGGGAGATTTAGCATCTCCTCCTAACTCTTTCCTGGCAAGAGGCAGTGAGCATCAATCAGTCATGGCATTCACCCCTCCTGGGCCTCTGCATCCCTGCCTGGCAAAAAGGGATGGTGCTGGTCTTTCAGGGACCTCTGCTTGCTCACTTTTCCCCTGATGGAATGCTCTGTCAACAGTCTCAATATGAATCTGAGCGATCTCTTTTCCTTTTCAAACAGACAAGTTCTATTCTCTACCCAGACTGAAACATCACCGTGATATAAGACAGCAGCAGCACAGAAAATTAACTTAATTTCCAGGCTGAATCCAAAGAAAAAAACAGTTACAGCTGTGCAAACCTGAAGGTGAGCTCCAGCTTGTGTTAAGACACCGTTTTCTGGTGGTGAAAACTCCCCTGTGCAGAGCTTGAAAGCAGATTTGTATTTCTCACCTTTTCTCTGTCAACAAACACGGAGAAACCTACATCCAGATCTCTCAAAAAGTCAATTTTCCAGGGCTCCACGTTACAAGAACCCAAGTGCATCTACCCGTGGGTGTGTGGACGTAGGTGGTAATTTAAGGGTCTCGCCATGAACAACTCTTCTGAGAAAATTTAAAATACCATCCTGCTGTGGGTGGGGATTGGAGGACCTTCTCCAAGCAAATTAGAAGCTTTTTTTTCTTTCGGTGCATGAGTGGGTGGTGAAACTGGGCTCACCTTCGGCAACTTCGATGTAAAAATAAAACTTGTAAGACACTTAAAATCTTCAGAGAGGATTTCAGACCTTCCTGCAGACAAATTAGCAATGAACATCTCATGCATATGTGGAATACACAGAGATACAGAGCTGGCTATTATTAGCACAATATTAATATCTCTGGAGGTTCAAACTTAGACAGAGGTGTTGGCGTGCAGGACACTGCAGACACCATAAGTGGGATTAGCCAATTTTTATTTTAATTTAATTTGTTTTTAGTTTTTTGTACCTGCTGATTGGCTTTTTGCTTATTCTTCATCCCCATTACACATTGCCCATCTAACTTTTGGTCTCACACTGACAAGCTTTATAAATCTTGATCAAGATTCCAGATCAATTTTAAGTAAAATAAATAAGTAAATTAGAAGATAATGCAACTGCCAATCTTCTGCTCAGCAGCTTGTTGGGAGGGGAAGATCCTTAGGGGTCTGGTCATGGGGACATTTATTTCAGTAGAACTTCTTTAACTCTTGTGCTGGATGATGCAGACATGGCCCAAGTACAAACAGAGAGCCCAGATGGTGGTCAGTTAGAAAAAAAATAGAGGAAATATTGAATCTATAAGCTGCAATTTTAAATAATAGCTGAATTCAGTCATTCCTGCATCACTGGCACAGCACACCTAGGGTTAGTCAAGAATCCTCCTCCCATATAACACTGCTATTGGAAGTTATTTTTCCATGAAAAAATTTCCAACTATTTGTATTTGAGTCATGGTGAAACAGGTGAATCACTTTTTGCGTGGCTCTGGTGCAGCTTCTTACTGACTAATTTTGGTATTTAAAGGTTTAGAATGATAATTTTGAAATATATCAGTGATAAAAGTCATGGCTGAAAGTCATGGTAATGCGAAGAACATGGTAAAAGCAATGTTAATTAATGTTGATTTCAATGATATGAATTTGGCAGAACATGTTTTAGGAACCAGAATTGAATTATAGAAAGTTATCCTTAAAGGGTTCAAATCAAAATTTCAAAGTCAGCCTCCTTTCTCCTTTTGGGGATTTTAAACTTTGGACTTAAACTTCCTATTGAAGACCCATTTGTAAAACTAGGAACAAATATTCCTTAGTCACTGGTCAAAATTTAATATGGCTCTAGATCAGTTCCTAAGTGTGGAATGTATTATCCAGCACCCTGGATGAGACTCCCATGCAGTTTTCCTGCGTAGAAAATCCTATGAGAATTAAAAGCAATGCAATGCTGAAAACACAACCCATTCCTCCCTCCTAAGCACGAACCCTCTGCCCATAAAAGTGTAGAAATTCCTTTCTAGAAGAAAAAGCTCACTCAAGGTGGATACTTGTGCAAAGGGAGGGCTGGGGGAAGAGGAGTGGGAAACCAAAGAGCTTGGATTGTGTTTTTTGAGACTTCAATTATAGAATGGTTTGGGTTGGAAGGGACCTTAAAGATCATCCAGTTCTACCCCCTGCCATGATCAGGAACACCTTTCACCATCCCAGGCTGCTCCAAGCTCCATCCAAAGTGACCTTGAACACTCCCAGGGATGGAGCATCCACAGCTTCTCTGGGCAACCTGTGCCAGGCCTTCATCACCCTCACAGTAATTTCTTCCTAATATTCCATGTAAATCTTCCCTCTTTCAGCTTAAAGCCATTCCCCCTTGTCCTACCACAGCAAGCCCTTGCAAAATAAATCCCTTTCCAGCTCTTTTCAGGTAATGGTCTTCTCTAAGGTCTCCCCAGATGTTGGGACCCTGGCTGCTGAGAATTTTAGACTTTCTGTGCTGACAGGCACTGAGCCCCAAGAGAACACTGCATTTGACCTGGGGCTGTGGAGAAGGCTTCCAAAGCTGAATGATAGAACTGAGATTATGGGCATGGAGTTTGAATAGAAGTGTGTGATAACACATGGTGGAAAACTTAGAGTTTAAGTTTTTAGAATATAGTAATATATATATAAAGCAAGATGGAGGCTTCAGGGCAGAGGCTGGTCCTTCTTCTTCACCTTCTTCTTCACCTTCTTCTTCACCTTCTCCATGGGTTTGGGTGGTTTTGTGCAATTGGATAAAAAAGTCCACATTGCAGGGCACAGGTGATTGGTTATTGGGTTAAAAGTAAAAATAATTTAGGTGTCATTTCTTAATTGGACAGTTCATCCTTAAAAGGCCTTGTAGAAAGAGAGATAGGTCTCCATTTTTTAGTTTATTAGGTGAAGTGCTGTAGAACTCACAGTCTGTGAGACTCTAATACAGATAAGAACTAATAAACATCTGAGTTTGAACAAGAAATACCATCTCATGCATTTAATCCTGACCCTGGCAAAAAAGAAGATGAAACTCAACACCCAGAACCTTCTCTCCTCCAGGCTGACCAATCCCAGCTCTCTCAGCCTGTCTCCAGAACAGAGGTGCTCCATTCCTCTGTCATCTTAATGACCTCTCTGGACTGGTCCAAGTCTTTTTTTGGGAGGCCCAGAGCTGAACACAGCTCCAGGTGTGGTTTCACCAGGGTAGAAGGGCAGAATCCCCTCCTTTGACCTGCTGGCCACTCTGTTTTAGATGCAGCCCAGAAGAGAGCTGGCAAATGACACCCTCAGATTTGTTGGCAGATTATCTTTCCCAATTCCCAGTCATCCCAAGGTTATTATAGAAATGGAAACCTCTCAGTGGCACAAGCCCCAACATTCTCCGTTGCCCAGAGACAATTTGGAAAGTTTGAATTCCATTCTCATTCTGGAGATCATCCTGTTGACCCCAGTTGAAATTCCCCCTGGACAGGCTGCTGTCAGTGCTTCTGCCTTATTTTGCATCAGCCCTTGCTGGGATTCCTCCAAACAGCCTTACATTTTTAACCAGCCACTCTTTTTTATTGTATTTTTTAAAATTTAAGGCACAGAGAGAGATGTTTTCCAGTGGGATTTGCAGTTTCTGACAAGTAGAAATGGGCAGGTATTGGGACCATCTTTATTACCTTTAGTCTGCTCAGCTCTTCTCCCCGAGCACACAAATGTCCTGTAGCTATGTGCTAAAGCTGAATGCCCAAGTCTGGCTACCCAAGGTGACTCCCAGCTCTGCGAGGGGAAGATCATTTCAAAGCAAAAGGCTTGCCTAACATTCCTGTGAACTCCAGAGTCTGAAGCCAGAAAGGAGAGGAAAGGCATTTCCTTGAATTTCAATGGACACTCTGCTAAGCTCCAGAGCTTCTCCTGGAGGATTGTCAAGGTTTGCTGTGTCTTTGAGGTGCAGAAGAACAACAGTGCCTCAGCTTTCTGCCCATAATGTAGCTTCCAGTAAAATCAGTTTGAAATTCAGGCGTGCATGGCATGATAAGGTCTATTTCTCACAGTTTATTTTTCTTCCAGATACATTCCTGGCAAATACAATTAAATAAATCAGCTCCTCCTAACAAAGAGAAGTATCATTAATGAAGGCAGTTACAGCAACTGTAGGAAAAAATGGGATTTCAGAGGCTTTTGCTTCATTGTTAAAAAAACCAACCAAACAAACCTCAGAAAATACTGGCATAAACAATGTCTCAGTATTTGGGAAGGTGGGGGAAGGTAGGGAGGGAGGAAGCAGAAGATGATATTGACTCCAGAGGACAATAACATAACTTGGAGGAGGAAATGAGTGACAATAGGATACTGCAGATGGCTTGAAAATTATATTTTTTATTAAGTTCCCTTAACTTTAGCTCTGTTATCCTGGGCTGCATCCAAAGCAGTGTGGGCAGGAGGTCAAAAGAGAGGATTCTGCCCCTCTGCTCTGCTCTGTTCTCCACCTGCAGAGCTGCCTCCAGCTCTGGGATACCAACACAGGAAGGACCTGGAGCTGCTGGAAAGAGTCCAGAGGAGGCACCAAGATGATCAGAGGGATGGAGCAGCTCTGCTGTGAGGAAAGGCTGGGAGAAAATTGGGAATGTTCAGCCTGGAAAAGAGATGGTTTTGAGATGGCCTAGTGGCAGCCTTCAGGTACCCAAAGGGAGCTGACAGGAAAGATGGAGAGGAACATTTTACAAGAACCTGGAGTTACAGGACAAGGGGAAATGTAGGTGTAGGTGGGATATTAGGAAGGAATTCTTCCCTGTGTGGGTGGTGAGGCCCTGGCACAGGGTGCCCAGAGAAGCTGTGGCTGCCCCATTCCTAGAAGTGTCCAAGGCCAGATTGGACAGGGCTTGGAGCATCCTGGAATAGTGGAAGGTGTCTCTGCCCCTGGCAGGGGGGTTGGAACTGGATGATCTTTAAGGTCTTTTTTCCAACCCATTCTATGATTCTAAGTATGAGCACCACTTAACTACTCCAATATTGTCATTGTCAGTCCCTGTTCCTTGCTAGACTCAACTGTTTGATTGTACAATTGTCTGTACAATCTGTTCTCATGCATCCAGATGAGAGACTCCTGAGGATCAGCGTGGCTCTTCTATTTTTCTGAGCATGCCATTGCTTGTTTATCACATCCCTTACCCACCTGGTTTCCAGAAAAATGTCTGGAAAACATTAATCAAAAACCCCAAAAGATGCTCAAGAGCTGTTATTTTCCATGACCTGTTACAGACAACTTGGCATCCAGCAAGGTAGTTGAGCTTGTTTATAAAAAAAGAAAAGTGATTTATTTGTGCCTACTAAGATAAGCCATCAATGGAAAAAAATTAGGCATAGAAAAGAATTGGAATTATATTGCTAAGTATATAAATAACTTTTGAGGTCCCATGTTCCTAAACCAGCATCAATTTAGGACACTTCACATCAGTCACCTAAAAAGTGAGCTGTTCCCAAAAAAATCAGCATTTTTTAAATGATTGAAAATCCCTTGGACAACCCAGTATAAGTCAAAGTTAGAGGCAGGGGATACAGCAGGGAGTTTGTTCAGGATGAAAGAAGAGATAGAGGCAGAAGAAAGGAGGAGCACAATTCATTAATATTTCCTAGGACGCAGAAGACTCTTCAGAAGTCAATCTATAACAAAAAATATTTTATTTTCAGGTCTTGGCAGCTTGTTTCTTGTCATGGATCTGTTCTGTTACACAACAACCCCTTCCACAGGTTTTCCTTCTCCTGGATTTCTGACCAACTCCTTTCTACTTCAAACTTGTTTATTCCTTCATGTCCCCTTGTTTTATTTTTATATTCTGAAATCAGGTATATGGGGAGAGACCTGAAGTGTCTGCAGTGCTGGATCATCTCATCTCACCTCCACAGGTTTTTTTGTCCCAGGAGAGTTTTCCCATAAAAAAAACCAGAGTTTTCATCTCCTTCTTCTTCTCACCAGTTTATGAGTCTGATGTGCACAAGCTCCAGTGAACAAAGAGCCCCTTCCCAGTTCAGTATCAGAGCATCATCCCAGTTAACCCTGGGTAAGGAATGGCCCCAGTGCTCCTGACGTGGCAGCCAAGGTGCTAAAATGGAATCATGGAAATGATTTTCCAATCATTTTGATTGGAAAAGTCCTTTAAGATCACCAAGCCCAACATTAACCCAGCACTGCCAAGGCCACCACCCACCCACGATTCCACACCCATGGAGTTTTAAATTTTAAATCCCTCTAGGGATGGTGACACCACAACAGGTTTGGACAGCATGTTCTAACATCGGACAACACTGTCAGGGCAGAAATGCTTCTTAAGATCCAATCTAACCCTCCTCTGGAGCAATCTGAGGCCATTTCCTCCTGTCCTATCTCCTGTTATTTGTGCATGGCAAGGTACAAACCCCACAGCACCCACCTGGAGGATTTCACAGAGCTGCTCCTCAGGTACCCCCTCCCTTCCTCATTTGCATATTTGTGTGTGAACTATTGGTCCCCACTTCTGTGGAGCCTGTTTGGAATAATGATTTCAGCCAAACTTGTCTATAATTACATGTTCTAATCAATGCTCCAGGCAAAGCACTCAGAATAAAGGACAGTGCTTTGTTACAAGAGGTATTTTAGGGAAAAACTGCTTCTGTTAAAGTATCAGGTATTTTCCTCTAAAGTGAACCTTACCTTGCCCTGAAATAGACCACTGAATGATTACAAGCTTCACTTTTCTAAATAACAAAAGGTCTCTAAGATATTTCATAAAACATTAATTTCAGAATCTATTACAATTTTTTTTACAGAAATGATGGATTTAACTTTAATATAATATGTATTTATCAGCTTCAGGAACCTGTTTGCTTGCATAAAGAAAAGATGCTTTTCCTAGCTGCTGTGAATAAATCAAATTCCACAATATTTAAAAAAATGGGAAAAAAGGTTCTTTGAAGAAAAAACATTATTATTTCTGAGTGGATGTTTCTTGAGGCATGTAAACACACTTCACTTGATCTTTCACTTCATTCTATCCTTTTGCTGATCCCACTTATTTCATAATGTTTATGACATCCTGAAACAGCAAACTTTTTTTCTTTAAAGAACATCAATAAATTAGGTTAAGAACACAGTGTTCCATGAAAAATAAACATTGGGTGTTTCAGAAGTAGTTTATGTTGCTGAATAAAACTTTATTTATATATTTATTTCCTGTCTGGTATCACAGTCATTGCAGGTAAGATACAAATATATGACCAATTTTTCAGAATAATTCCTAAGTTTTCTCTTAGTTCCCATGTTCTGTCTACACTTTAGTGCAATTCTAAGCTTTAATGTTGAACCATAAAACTCAGATAGACTTTTAACACATTTCAAGACACATTTAGAGCGACTATGAGCAAGTCTGTCCTCACTTTTATCTTCTTTAAAGAACTTAGAAAATTAAATTAGCCAACTTTACCCTAACACGCAAAAGAAGGGGTTTATGGCAGGCAAACACATTGAAATGTATCACAATGAAAAAAACCACATTTTGTGGATGTGTGTAAATGTTTTCCTGGTTTCAAGAACCATACGATAAAATATGTCCTGTAAATTTTAAACTCCTTTTGAAGAATTGAGAAGAGTCATTAAGAAATCCTGTTCAACATTCAAAGCCAGGTCGATGTGATTCAAAATTAAGTGACATGGGACATCCCTGATAACTGAAAAAGACTGATCTAATAAATCACCAAAAGTAAGTAAAACACAGCAAAAACAATAGATATTATAATGAGGAAAATATTAGAAAGTATAAGTCACTCCAAGTCACTCTTCTCTCTGGAAAAATCAAGGAGTTCAACAGGAAGGGCAAAGTGTGATTGAGGGCCCTAATTGCCTTCTATGACAGAATTGGATGGCTGGTGGGTGAAAGAAGATTGGTAAATGTCATGTCTTGTGCTTAATGTGACTTTAGATATCACCTCCCACTGCATTCTCCTTCGGAGGCAGTGGTGGAAGAACAGGCTGTCAAGTAGGTTGAAAATTGGCTGGATCACCTTGTTCAAAGGACAGGGATCAAGGGCTGAATGTCTGTCAGGCAGCTCATAACAAGAACAGCCAGGGCTGACATCATCCTTCCCCTTCCTCAGTGTCCCTGGTGGTGGCACACTGCACCCTCAGCTACTTCAAGGATGGCACTGAACTAAGAAAATCATCAAATGGTTTGTGTTGGAAAAGGAACCTTACAGATCATCCAGTTCCAAACCCTGCCATGGGCAGGAACCCCTTCCACCATCCCAGGTTGCTCCAAGCCCCATCCAGCCTGGCCTTGGACACTTCCAGGGATGAGGCAGCCACAGAATTCCTGTAGAGCATGTGCCAGGGTCTCACCACCCTCACAAGGAAGAATTTCTTCCTAATATCACATCTAAACCTTCCCTGCTTCAGCTTACAGCAATTCCCTCTTGTCCTATCACTGCATGGCCCTCACTTAACACCAAAACAACCCCTGTGATGCCTTGTGAAGGCTGACCTAGAACAGAGGCTGGACAGAGATAAAGAATAAAGTAGGGATTTATTAGAAAGCCTTAATGGATGCACCTTGGGCAGCACAAGAGCCCAGCCAGGGCTACACCCAAGATGAACCCAAAATGGCCACAAAATGGATGACCGGTCACGGGGTTTCACACTTTTATAAGTTCTGGTCCGTTTGCATATTGGAGTTAATTGTCCAATTACAGCTCCAGCCCTTGCAGTCCCATCCTTCTTGTTTTTCTCTCTTCAGTCCACTGTTGTTTATGCTCTTGGGCTGGAGATTTGGATCATTTGTCCTTGGTCCCCAGCTAGAGCAGGAATTGTTTTGTCTCCCTGCTCTGTGCACAGAGCTCACCATCCCCTAATATGAAGCTCAGACCCACACACTAAAGCAGCACAGAATCTGAAAAATATAAAATATAAAACCTGAGGTGTCACCTGCACTAAAAAAGCACTGAACCTGTTTTCTAGAGAGGTCATGGAGGTGTCAAGACCCAACTGGGAGAAGTCATTGGTGACTTGATCTAACGCTGGCAATAGCCCTGTTCAGGCAGGAGGAGGCTGCATAAATGCCTTCCATGAGTGCCCTCCAAGCAACATTTATGTGAAATTCTCTGGCAATCCAAGACTAAAATGAAGGTGGGAGCCTTGAAAACCAAAGTTTTCCCAAAAAACTAACCTAGGGATAAATTTCACAAGTGTGGTTGTTAATGCTATTGAATATTCACTTGAATATATCATACTATTTGTTGTCTCTATCTTCAAAAGTTTCACCGTTTAGGAATTTTCTAGAACTCAACCTTCAGCATTTTCCATGAATTATGAACACCTTCTCCCTATGTCCAGGAGATGCCAATCACTTTATGATCTGTCCCGCTTCCCACATCACTCTGGCTTGATACTTCCAAGCTTTTCATCCCAAAACTGGTTAAAAATAAATGAATTTAACTTTGAATAATGATTCCCTTCTTTTATTGAGCTTGGTAGGCTTCTGATTCCACTCCCTATTTGAAGACTTGGTGCATAAAAACCTCATATTTTTTGCTTCTTTATTTTTCTTTTTCCTCATTTATATCACAGAATCACAGAATCAGTAAAAGACCTTTAAAATCATCAATTCCAGCTGTCAACCCAGCAGCACCATGTTCAGCACTAAACCATGGCTTCAAGTGCACATTTTGAACACTTCCAGGGAACACTCCACCACAAGTATTCCATTGTTTTTACAATTCTTCCAATGAAACATTCTTCCTAATATCCAGTCTAAACCTCCCCTGGAGTAACTTGAGGCTGTTTTCTCTCATCCTGTCCCTTGTTCCCTGGGAGCAGAGCCTGACCCCCACCTGGCTCCATCCTCCCATCAGGGAGCTGTGCAGAGCCAGAAGGTCCCTCCTGATCCTCCTTTTCTCCAGGCTGAGCCCCTTTCCCAGCTCCCTCAGCCATTCCTGGTTCTCCAGACCCTTCCCCAGCCCCATTCCCTTCTCTGGACATGCTCCAGCCCCTCAAAGACTTTCTTGCAGTGAGGGGCACAAGAAATATCAGCTTGTCTAAGAAGGGATTTTATCTCTGACTGAGAACTTTGTTTATTTCAAATTTCCCTATGACCAAGGACCAAGAGCAGCACTCCTCCCGTGGAAGTCAGTGTGAGCTTTGTCATCCACAAATGATGACACGTCGTGAAGCCAATTAACTCTAA
Organism: Agelaius tricolor; assembly: GCF_023055355.1. Taxonomy (NCBI): domain Eukaryota; kingdom Metazoa; phylum Chordata; class Aves; order Passeriformes; family Icteridae; genus Agelaius; species Agelaius tricolor. Next base: position 93,632,155 of record NW_027269262.1, on the reverse strand, counting down.
TACACTTCTTGCAATTTCAAGCATTTCTAATGAATTTTTACTCTGTTATTAAAAATAATTAAGCAGACAATAGATCACTTCTGTTTCTCCTGTACAGGAATGAGCATCTGCCAGGAGCGTTTTAACATTTCCATGGTTTAAAGCACCAGTGGCCGCAGAGGAAAATACACCCTTTTCAACCAAGCCTTTAATGATTCTTTTGATTGAAAATGGAGCTAGCATATCACTTGAAACAGGCAATGCTTTTATTCTGCCAAGATATATTATTTAACAATGGGTGAATTTTTCAGAAGAACTCGTTTTAATTTGTTCTTTCAATCTAATGACCCATAGGAATGATGGTAGATACAATTGTATCACACGAGTTGCTCCTGTCAAAGTGAGAATGTGCAATTTTCTTCACATCTTCATTAGGGAAAATATCTCAAGTGTTTCAGCCCTGTACAAAAATTCTTTATAAGTTGGTTTGTTTTCATGTTGCCTTATTTATGATGGTCAAGTAAGGAGAATTTTCTCAGACACAGGATCATGGAACTATTAAAGGTTGGAAAAGATTTTTTAAATCATCAAGAACAGACATCGACCCAACACCATCACCATGTTCACCACTGAATTGTGTCCTCAAGGACCACATCCATACATTTTTTAACACATCCAGGGATGATGACTACACCACTTCTTTGGACAGCCTCTTCCAATACTTTACAACCTTTTCCATGAGAAAACAACAACAAAAAAATCATAATATTTTATCTAAACCTCTTTTGGTGCAGCTTGAGGACATTTCCGATCATCCTGTCACTTGTTCCCTGTGAGAAGAGACCAACCTGGCAACACCCTCCTGTCAGGGAGCTGTAGAAAGCAATAAAGTCTCCCTGTGACTCTTTTTCTCCAGGCTGAGTCTCATTCCCAACTCCTTCAGCTCAGGGCTCCAGGGCCTCCCCCAGCTTTGCTGCCCTTCTCAAATTGTTCATGCCAGACCTTGTGTCCAGACTTTCTCACATATTTGAACCGAGATCACTTCTTGATGTACTTCAGAGATGTTCCTGCTGCTCCAGGCTGGAGTCAGACACATTTTATGTTGCATCCACACTGGAGTGAAGACCCAGCAGCTTCTGGGCTAGGGAAGGATGTTCCCAGAGACAGCACCCATCAGGAAGATCTCACTTGCCATCACCTCTGGAGGCTTTAACCCACAGATAACCTCACTGCAGCCTTGCAGAGAGACTGATCTGCACCTCTGGTGAGCATCTGCTGCCTTTCTTCTTGCTGAGCTGCTGATGGGCCTTCCACAGGTCTGCTTCCTTGCAAGCAATTTCTCCACGTGAGTAAAAAGTGAAAAGGAGGAGTTTTTATGGGGTAATAGCACATTTTGACAGGCAAAGTCCATTATTTTTATTTCAAGTGTGTAATTCAGGACTGCAGAGGGCAACATGAATGGGCTTTTCTTAAGACTAATTTGTCCAGGCTTGGGCTCACTTTTGTTAAAAGGTTTCTCAAGGCAGGTTTTGCATTGAAAAGTGCCATAAACAGCCACTCTGCTTCAGCTCTGTCCTGCAAAAATGTGGTTGATGATTTAGCTGATCTTTTACTTACCTAGAAGAAATGGATGAAATAGAAGGTGTCCCTGCCCATGGAACTAGAAGATCTTTAAGTTTTCTTCCAACCCAAACCATTCTGGGATTCCATGATTATTTCAACAAAGAAAGAGCTTGTCATGTTTAGATCTTTCAGAAATAAGGGATAACCACTTAAAAACAGGACAGTTAATCAAGTTCACGTCTTTTCCCTTACTAAAGTCTCCCTAAACCTATAACAAAGTATTTTATTTTCAAATACCATCTGTCTTGGAGGAGTAGCAGAAGGCTCACAGCCTGTGTGATGTGTTGTACCCACATGTTTCTCACAAGAGTCCCACCTCAGGGGACATTCCATGGTTGAAAATATAGAATCACAGAATCATGGAATGGTTTGGGTTGGAAGGGAGCTTGAAGGCCATCTCATAGTTGAAAATATAGAATCACAGAATCATGGAATGGTTTGGGTTGGAAGGGAGCTTGAAGGCCATCTCATTCCATCCCCTGCCATGGTCAGGGACACCTTCCACTGTCCCAGGTTGCTCCAAGCTCCATCCAACCTGTCCTTGGACACTCCCAGGGATGGGGCAGCCACAGCTTCTCTGAGCAACCTGTGCCAGGGCCTCACCACTCTCACAGGGAAGAATTTATTCCTAATATCCAATCTAAACCTACTCCCTTTCATCTGAAAACCATTTCCCTTTGAGCTATCGTGTCCTTATTAGAAGTGCCTTTCCAGCTTTTCTGTAGTCCCTTTAGGTACTAAGAGGCTTCAATGAGGTCTCACCGGAGCCTTCTCATCTCCAATTTGAATAATCCCAATCCCCTCAGCCTTTCCTCATAGGAGAAGTGCTCCCTTTCATCATCTTTGTGGCCCTGACCATCATGGTTCACTGCTTCTTTGGGAGGGCTCTGAGGATGTAAATTCTCCTTAAGCCCTCCTCTTCATCAGCAGCTTCCCACAGATCCCTCAAAGCATCAGGAAAGCCAAGGAGCCTCTCAGTAAGGCCCTAATTCCCACTGATGTCTCAGGTTTTATATTTTATATTTTTCAGATTCTGTGCTGCTTTAGCGTGTGGGTCTGAGCTTCATATTAGGGGATGGTGAGCTCTCTTCACAGAGTAGGGAGACAAAACAATTCCTGCTCTAGCTGGGGACCAAGGACAAATGATCCAGATCTCAGGCCCAAGAGCACAAACAACATGAAATGAAGAGAGAAAAACAAGAAGGATGGGACTTCATAAGCTAAAGCTGGAATTGGACAATTAACTCCAATATGCAAATGGACCAGAACTGATCAAAGTGTGAGAACCTGTGCCCAGTCATCCATTTTGTGGCCATTTTGGGTTCATCTTGGGTGTAGCCCTGGCTGGGCTCTTGTGCTGCCCAGAGTCTATCCAATGAGGAGAATCCTTTTCATAAATCCCTGCTTTATTCTTTATCTCTGTCCAGCCTCTGTTCTAGGTCAGCGCTCACAAGGCATCACCAGATGCAGCCCTGGCTGTGTCTGTCTCGGCAGCTCCTGCTCTGTTTGGGAGCCCCTGGCTCCACTGGCCTGGGATGAGATCATCTCTGTGCCTTTGCCATATTCCAGAGTGCCTTGCAGACCACCCACACTCATTGCCAAGTTCTTCCAGTGACTGATCTGTAGAGGAAGGCGCTGAGGAACCCTGGCATGACTAGAACATTTTGATTTTCATCCAACAGGACTAAAAACCTCTGATAAAAGAAGCAACAAAAATAAACCTTCTTCAGCTTCTGGGTTTTTTTTGGCTTTTAGATTAATTCAGGTCCCACCTTCCAGCCTCTTTCACCCACAATTAAAATTACTGGTTTTGTTTTTATTTTATTCAATAGAAGCTGAGTATGTAATAATTTGGTTTTGAATCTCACAAGAGGCAGGATTTTATCTTGACAATTGGCAATGTTTTTATAATAAAAGCCCCTGTGCTCAATGGGGTTTGGATCTGATTCACAAATAAGATGGAGGATGTGAACATTTAAATTACAGGGCATCTAAACTTTAAGTATATTAATAATATAACTGGCTCAAATGAGCTGATAAACAGTAGTTGGGTCCTTGTTCTTCTAATCAGTATATAAATATATTTTTGAAAAGAATTATAAAATCTGAATGACTCCTTCATACTGGAGCTAATTAATATTGTAGGTGGAATGGTTTGGCTTGGCTTGATGTTTTTTTTTCCTCCTTCTGTCAACAAACCAGCTCATATGCCAACTATGATTCCCTTTAACAAACTAAAATAGAAGCAAATACATTGGTATCATAAACTATGAACATGTATAATATAGCCTTTAATCAGGGTGTGTTTAACATCTCTCATGGACAAACGATCACTCAAATAACCTAAACATTTTCACTTTAATGCCCCTTGTAGCTGGGGACTGAATGTGCCATTCTGAACCCTCCTGGATCTTGAATTTGGGTGGAAATTCCTCACTTTGGATAAAAGAGATCCAACAGGTTGATGTTGTGGTGGTAGCACCTGGATTTGGACAGGTCAAGATTTCCAGAGATGACTGAAATGACCAGGAGTGAATCCAAGCAGGGCAATGGAAAGTTTAATGTGTGAGGCATTGAGCCTGGAAGAAATGTGCAGTCACGCCCCAGATAAAGCTGACATCCATGTGGGAAATAATCATGATGAGATATAAAAATATTATCAGGTGCTAAAAAGCCATATTTTTATAGGAGGGAATCGATCTGATGATAACATTTAAGATCAGCAAATTTTGCACGAGCAGAGAGACAATGTGAGTTAGAAAGATGAAAATATGTGTTTCATAAGTTTTTTTTTTCCTTAACTGATATCATCTTACCAGTGATTAAGTCATTCTGTTATACATCAATGCCTATCTGTGCTCTCTGAAATGAAAATTTTCTGGAAAGCCCTAAGAGATTAACATCTTGTAAAAAAAAAGAAAGGAAAAAAGAATTTCAAGTGTAAATTAAGTTTCCTTTTGATTTCCAGGCAACTAATTAACTCAGATGGAAAATGGGAACCTGGACTGGAGGGTCAAAAGGGACTAGATGGTGTGGTAACACCTATTAATATGAGCCAAGGCCAGTGGCACAATGGGATAACCTTAAACTAAAGAGACCTTTGCTTTTTATTGCATTTGACCACTGCAGCTTCAAAATACTTTTTATTTTTCCTTGATTTGAGTTTGCCTGAGCAGTATAAATATGAAATTTCTGTGGCGGGGGGGCTGGATATAGATAATCTTTAAGGTCTCTTCCAACTCAAACCATTCTAGGATTTTGTGATTCTATAAAATAAGTGACTGGTCTTTTATTTGGTGACCTCAGATGACAGAGGGAGTGTTAAAAAAAAGAAAAGCGAACACCAAAATGAGGATGACAGTGCTTGAATTGTCAGGAAATGGCATGTGCTGGCATGAAATTCTCTTTGCTGGAATTGTAAAGATGAAGATGAGTTTGGGGCAGCATATTTGGATGGCTATGTAACACTATATTGAACTGTCTGGGAACGTCCTCAAGCAGCAGAACATGATCCATTTATCTCAGAAAAAGTTTGGGGAGGCCCTTGGAGTGCCTTTGGGGCTCTCCAAATCCCTCCCAGTCCCACTCCAGCATCAGTGCATCCCAGGGCTCAGGCCCACTTGGCACTTTGCATCTCAACAAGTTCCTAGCACAGAGGAAGCTTGGGAGGTGCCAGTTGCCCTCATTGCACAGGAAATTTTCCAAGTATATTTAATTTTTGAGCACAGACAGAGTCTCCCAGGAAAAAAAAAAGAGCACATTGCATCTGCAGCTTCTGCCTCTGCAAGCCAATGGAAATTTCTGCTCTTGCTTTGCTGGTTGCAAATATCGGCAAGGATCCCTAATTCTGGAAAGCCTCTGTTTACGTGCAGTGTTAAACCCCAGCCCACAGCTCGTACAGGTTAAAGCTCTCAGATATTACCTAACCTTTTTCTACATATTAATGGCAACCTGAATTATTTTTTCCCCCTGCAAGAGCTGACAGTAAAACTTGAGGCGTGAGAATCACAGAATCATGGAACGGTCTGGGTTGGGATGGAGCTTGAAGGTCATCTTTTTACAAACCCCCATCCATGGGCAGGGAAAACTTCCACGAGGCCAGGCTGTTCCAAGCCCTCTTTAATCGGGCTTAAGAACTTCCAGGAATGAAGCACCCACAGCTTCTCTGGGCAACCTGTGCCAGGGCCCCACCACCCTCACAGGGAAGAATTTTTTTCCTAATATCCAATCTAAACCTACTCTCTGTCAGTTCAAAGCCATTCTCCCTTGTCCTATCACTCCAGGCTCCTGTAAATAGTCCCTCCACATTTTTCTTGCAGGCTCTCTTGAGGTCCTGGAAGGACACAATGAGGTACTCCAAAGCCTTCACTTTTCCAGGTTGAAAAAACCAAACTCTCCTAGTGTTTCCTCATAGGAGATCTTCCCCATCACTTTAATCATCTTGGTAGTCTCCTCTAGAGTTGCTCCAACAGCTCCACGTCCTTCAGAAGGCTGAGGATGGTGGGCACAAGGGACACTTGGAGCCACACCTCTTATTTTACTTATTTTACTTATTTATTTTACTTGCTTTACTTATTTTACTAATTTCACTTATTTAATCTCCCCTGTTGTATCACACTCAGAAAGGATCAAATCCCAACACTATCCTGAGGTTGAGCAGAACTTTAATTAGTTCCACAAGACTTCTAGGAATAAAAAGCACCATTCAGTGAAAGCACAGGTATGTCTGACCCAGGGTGGTGATAGTGAAACTTCTTCAGAGGTAGACAATCAGCTTTATGGGAGCCCAGGGTTGTGGTTTCCATCCTGGCAGAGCCCTGGATGTGCCAGCTGTGACTGACACACACAGTGGGTTACAGGACCTCCTCTGAAAATAGAAGCTGAGGTTTCCCAGCCTGCAGTGGTGACCCACCCAAACTAATGAGGGAGATTTGCTCAGCGTGTGTAACATTTCTTGTTCTGTGATTAAAGGAATGATTTGGCAGTAAATGTGCTGTGAATGAGCTGACAAGGCTCTGAACCAACCAGCAAATGACTGCAATATGCTGTTTTTATTCGAGCATGCGTCAGCCAGCAATATTTATTTAGAAGTGGATTTCCAGGGGATGCAATGGACATAAAGGTCGTCGACTCCTGAAGCTTTTGGACTTTTTAATTCTTCTTTTCTAGAGCAGATAAGTAACCTCTCTGCTTCACTCTTCTTCCCAAATTCCCTGGAAAATTATTTTGTTCTAGTCTGGATGTTTGCATTGGTTAAAAGAAAGGAGGCTGGAGGTGGTGTGTGTTTGTTTTTCTTCCTACAGCTTCAAAAATAGAGACTTTGGGCATATAAGCAGCAAAAAACAAGGCTGAAAGTAATTTTCTGGGGCTTCTCACCTTCTCAGGTACCTTCTTTTTTCCCAAATTGTGAACCTCTGTCCTAACCCCCTCCTCTGCACCAAGGCAGAATCAAGGACACCTACACCACTCCACAGTTTGTGTGCCTCGGGTCTCCTGGTAAACATCCAAGGAGTTTTCTTAGCCTCTCCAGACAACATTCACTCTTCATTTTCTGTTCTGGCATTTAATTTCTTTTCTTTGCTGGAAGTGGAACAGATTTTGTGTTGTTTTAGTCACCAAGGGCACAGAACTATTGATCTTCATAGCCTCCCTCCCCTTTGTTGGAAGAACACACACCTGGCTTCCTTTAGGTTTCTCTTTTCCAGGCTAAACAAATCCAACTGTTTCACTTTCTCTTCACATGTTGTTTTCACATCCTCTTCTCATTTTCGCTGTTATTCTCCAGAGGTTTCTCAGTACCTGTGGACTCTGTATTTGTACTGTGCCTTTTCAGCCACTGCTGAAATTCATCAGCCTGCTGAAGTCTGTGGCTTTTCCATTATCCAGTGAAAGGAGCAAAAAAGAAAGCCATACTGACCTCCAGGGATTTCTGAAGCTTAATTCCTAGAAATCACCTCGAAGGAAGGAGAAGATAATTCCATCTCACTGGCCTAACTGAGCTGGAAGGGACACACAAGGGTCATTGAGTCCAGCTCCTGGCCCTGCACAGGATAGCCCCAAGAATCCTACCATGGGCCTGAGAGTGTTGTCCAAACACTTCTTGAACTCTGGCAGATTTAATGCCATGACCACCTCCCTGGGGAACATGGAAATTAGGCTGAGACTGAAGAGAAAAGAACCCCTGAATTCCCAAAAAATCAAGCTGTCCCATCAGCTTAGCTCAAGAGTCTTGGGGAAATCCCTTGCCCCTGTCCAGCAAGGAAGCAAAGCAAAGCTGGGATGGGGGCAGAGCTCTCCAGCACAGGGACAGACACTGCCCAGTGCCCATCGTGAATTCTCCCAGTGCCTTCTGTGCCCAGTGAGTGGGATGGAAATCCTGACCCTCCTCCTGCTTCTGCCCTTCAGGGTCTTTATGCAAAGACTTTTTTGCCTTGAGAAAGCCTGAGGGACTCACAGGATTTACTAAACCAATGACCTGAGGTCTTTGGTGGGTCTCATGTGAAATGGAACAGTCATCTGGGCCATCAGGTCAGGTAGTGCAAGGAATTATTCTGCATTTTGATGACCAGGTCCATAGCTGCACTGAGGCAGAGATATCAGTCTCTGTGGCACCGGTCCAAATTTGAAGATTCCCTCCTTTGCAGCAGCAAAATCTGGGTGGAAAGTAGAGTTACTTGGCACTCCAGCCCAGATCCACTTCTGCTTCCAGACCCAGGGGGCAGCCTACAATCCATGGGAGAAAAAGGTGATGCTTTGCCCATTTGAAGGACTTTAAAGGCAAAAAGCCAACTACAATCTCATCCTGACACCACAAACCCAGCCATGCCTGTGCCCAATGCCCCTGTGCCAACAGAAGCCTCGTCTCAAAGTGGGTTCAGACAAGCTGGAATGCCAGGAAATGAGGATTTTTTTCTTAGCAATCCAGGTTTAGAAGAAATCTTTAGGGGAGTAAAAGAAAATGTTGAGGGTAAAAATAGAAGACAATTTTTTCTCCAAGATAGGCATCTTTTCTAGAGCATCCTGTTTGGTACTGCTTTTGAGATACAATGGAGGAGGATATAACCCTCCAGTTAAAGCCCTGAACACCTTTTGCTGGTTGCTGGCTCAAGCCCACCCCTTGTATTCACTGTCTTTTTTGAGTTATAGCAATTTATGTTAGAGGAGGTCATTTTTAGAAGGGAGATTTTCAAATCCCAATCTTATCTTGAGGAAAAAAAAAAAAAAAAGAGAAAAAAAACTTGACAGAAAAACCTGACCATGAGTGGCATGAAGATTTTCTTCAGCCATCTGGAAAAAAGAAAAAAAAAATCAGGTGTGCCAGCTGTTTTAAGGTATGATGCTATTTACAGCACTGAAAACAGTCTTCCTAAAACTTCTCTCAGATGCTGACACTGAGCAACATTAATAAAATTCTTTGCCCAGATAATTTTTCTTTGATTTCCTCCAACCTGACACAATATTTCTTCTTATTAAGTGCTTCAGAAGTGAGTGCTATTATCCAGGTAAAGTCAGCCTTGAGGTAGGGAGAGGAGGAATAGGAGCTGTTGATACAGGCAGTGAACCATGATGGAGATGTCGTGTGCCAAAGTGTGAGATATTTATTATTCTTCTAATTAAATCCAGCTATGTTCTGCAGATACCATTTTCTTCCTCTGATTACTGGACACAGATTTGTGTCCCAGGCATCAGGCAGCACTAAGTGGGGATGGTTTCCAGCACAGCCACCTAAGCCAGCAGGGAACATCTGGATCATGAAAGTTTTAGGGAGATAAAGATCATGAAAAGTGACAGAGTTGGAAAATAAGTGTACATCCCAAATTCAGAGATGACAAGCCCCGGTGACAGCCCAAGGCCGTGATTCACAGAGATGTAGGGATTTAACCTCCTTCTCTCCACACAGCACAGGGCAGTGGGGCTACACAGGTCTGGAGGTTATGGAGGTACTACAAGTGAGGGACAAAAAAAAAAAGGAAAAGAGGAAAAAAAAAAAAGAAAAAAGAAAAGCCACCACATTTTTAGGACTTATCCATAAAATGTCTTTTTAATAATTGGGGTGTGTCTGCATCTGGTATAAAATTCCTGTTCATTCATTAATGGCTTCACTAATGGGTTTAAACTGAAAGAAGTTAAGTTTAGATCAGATATTAGGAAGAAATTCTTCCCTGTGGGAGTGGAGAGGCCCTGGCAAAGGTTACCCAGAGAAGCTGTGGCTGCTCCATCCCTGGAGGAGTTCTAGGACAGGTTGGATGGGGCTTGGAGCAACTTGGGATGGCAGAAACCCATGGCAGGGGATTGGAACTGGATGGTCTTTAAAGTTCCTTCCAACCCCAAACCACTCTATGATTCTGTGATTAACCCTTAATAAGAAGCAACACTTATGTGATGTCCATCAGTCACCTGAGCTCTCAAATGCTTCTCCCGATTTTTCTGGCAATTCCTACAAAATCCTTTCCCAGAAGCAAGAGCTGTATTGCAAGTTAGAGAGGTTGGTTTCTTTTTGGGGAACTTGGACTGAGCTGTAAACTTTTAATGGGAATTTAGAAACAACCTAAAAGTGGAACTGATAAGATTGCTGTTCTGGGAAAACTTTCTACTCACCTTATAATTACAAAAAAAAAAACTAAAAACAAAAACCAAAAAACAAACAAAAAAGAGCACAATTGAAGTCAAGCAGTTCTGCCCCCTTACGGAGCACGGAGGACACTGTTATTATAATGAAAGATGAAGTCTTAAGCTTTCCAGCAAACATATAATAAATCAATGTCCTTTCCCTTGTTTTAATTTCTCACCCAAGATTTATGAACCTGTATATTTAGACTGCTTATTTAGAGCTCTGGCACGCAGGCTACTCTTGGCACAATAAGAGAGCTTTCTCTGAATGGATTCTCAGAAGCTGCTTTGATTTGGCTTTATTTTTATGATTTAAATTTAAGAATCCATCACTGCTCAAAGTTACCAAGGGCACAGGCATGTTTTGTGTTAGTCTCAATTCTGCTGCAGCGTCATGTTTGAGCTAATATTGATGCTATGAATGGAAAAATCTCTCTTTACCACATCCCTCTGTTTCTTCACTAAACCTCAGTCCTCTGTTGGTCTTGATCCCCTCTCTGCCCTCTGCTCTTTTTTCTCCTCTTCTGCAGAGAATTATTGGCTTGCAACCAGGTGCCACCTTGGAGATGAACCAGGAGAAAAGAGAATTGAGCTCTTCAAGTCCTCCCAACAAAGAGCATCCCTCACCAAAATCAGGGTTTGACTCACCAAAACGAGAATAAATATACATGTGTGGACAGTTTTTGAATCACTTTTGAATTTCTATCATTCCCTTTAAATTACTAAAACTCTCTGATAGTGGCTCTCAGCATTTTGTGTATCACGAACGTTCCTTGCTCACACACACCATGGATACCAGCAAGGGCTGTCCTCTCCCTCTGTCACAATGGGAATGCAAGGCAGTTATGACAGTTTTCTCCTCCACAAACCTTCTCCTCCAAACAAGGGCTGATATTCCTCATTGTTTCCAGCCCCACTGCTCAGTGGATCACTTCTTTCCATATGACATCTCGATATTAATACAGGCTGTATTAATATCGCCAACTGTCACTTGAGTGTGGGCTTCTGAAAAAAAAAAAGAAATAAATTGATAATTTCTAAATAGGGAGTTAAATTTATTATTTTTCCTTTTTAGCATTTTCCTTTTTCGCACTCCACGTTAAAAATACGTCCTGATTTTTTTTTTTTTTTTGACTGTTCCATAAACCCTTCTCAGATCTTCCCAGGATAACTGTGCTGTCACTCTCCCACTTCACTCCCCCATGGCTGTGTCTGTCAGGTCACAGTGACCTGGCAGCACCCGGCTTGCAGAAACTACAAGAGAGATAATTCCCTTCAAGAAGCCTCAGGTAACACAGCAGAGCATTCATTAACATGAGTCAAAAAGTGACACTTTGATTTCTGTAACGGGGGGAAGCCTCCTCCTTTCTCACAGCTGATCCCACACAAGGAGGACTCCTTGACTGGGATGAACTGTCAAGAGCAAGGAACAGCACATTGCTCTTAACTAACCTGTGGAATACATCTTTGATGTGGATAAGACTGCAGTGTAAGGAGACATGCATTAAAATGATCTAAAAGAGAAAAAGAAGATTCTTTTATAAAATTCTCTGTTATTGTTACATTTTATTGTTGAGCAAACTCTCAGAGCCTTAAAGAAATGTGTTTTCCCTTTATCATTGCAGGGATTTTTGTAATTTCAGGAGGGCATTGAGGAGGTTGTATTTGGTTCCAGGTGAGACATTTAACCTTCTATTGTATTTCACTCACTCAGTAAACTGTGTAAATTATCCTTTACAAGAACCAGAGAGCAATGTCACTGCTGAGTAAGGTGTCCTGCCTGGTTCTGAACATTTCCTCGGGATACATGGTGTGAGTGAGCATCTAAATGGTTTTGTGCAAGTACAGCAGGTTGGCCTTGTACTGAGAAACTTTGTGTTCTGCTAAAACATTTACTCAGAGGAGCTGTGAAAGGACAGCTCAATAAGGACATGTCCTTTCCTCTCGACACAGAAATGTCCCCCAGTTGCAATTGCAGTCCTGTCATGCTTTGTCTCAATTCAGTAGAAATGCACAGTACAAATGAGAGATTTTTTTTCTCCTTCCTTACATAGGCCTGGTCTGGTCATTAATAATAAAATCATGGAATGGTTTGGGTGGGGAGGGGCATTAAAGGTCATCCATGTCCAGCCCCTGACCCTCTGCCATGGGCAGGGACACTTTCCACTACCCCAGGTTGCTCCAAGGCCCATCCTACCTGGCCTTTGACACTTCCAAGGAAAGGATAGCCCCAAATTCTCTGGGTAACCTGTGCCAGGCCCTCACCACCCTCCCCGGGAAAAATTTATTCCTTAAATCTATATCTACTCTCCTTCATTTTAAAGACATTCCCCCTTGTCCTGTTGCTCCATGCCTGTGTGAAAAATCCCTCTCAAACTTTCTTGCAGCCCCTTTAGGTACCAGATGGGGCTCCAAGGTCTGCCTGGAATCTTCTCTTCTCCAGACTGAATGGCTCCAACTCTGTCATCTTGTCTCCATAGCAGAGCTGCTCAGCCCTCATGGCCTCTCTGGACTTGCTCCAGCAGATCCACATCCTTCTTACTGTGGATCCCGGGCCTGGATGCCGTGCTCCAGGTGTGGTCTCAGGACAGAACAGTACAGGGACAGAATTCTCCCTTCACCTACTGCCCACACTGCTTTGGAAGCAGCCCAGGACAGGGTTGACTTTCTGGGCACAATTGCCAGGTCATGTTGAGATCCTCATCAACCAAGACATCCAAGTTGTTTTCCTCCTGAGTGGCTTTGATTCATCCTTGCTCTTTTTTGGCCTGATGGTAGTCTTTAAACTAAAATAGGAAGCATTCTGGGCTCCCAAGTTTCTCCATACAGAAGAAGATTCACCTTGAGAGTGTGGCTCAGCTCATTTAACCTCAGGATTTACCTAAAGGTGGGAAGAAAAACCCTTCATGCCAGGAACCAGTAGCAGACCTCAAAGTCTCACTCAAGACTCTTCTAAGATGGGTTTGCACCATGCAACAGAGAACGACAAAAAGGCCCCAAGTCTGCCAGAGTGAAGGAAACATTTGGACAAAGCTTTCAGGAACAGGGTGTGATTCTTGGGGTCTCCTGTGCAGGGACAGGAGCTGCACTCAATGATCCTTGTGGGTCCCTCCCAGCTCAGGATATTCTTTGAGTCTGTGATTCTATCAGAGACACATAACTGTCAGTGCAGCATCTTCCTATTTTGGGATGAGGGTGACACAGCTGGGCTCAGAGCATCCAGGGTTTTTTCTGGGCAATCAAGACCCATTCTGTTACAACAGCTGGTGATATCTTCCAATTTCTGCCTCATAAATCTACCTGTAAGTAAGGCGTTTTGTTTCCATTATTGGCATTAGGACACTGTCCCAGACCCTTCCATCTTAATTCTTAAGGCTTCACAGACTAAATTAATCCATGTCCAATATATAACAATTTATTCTTGCATCACTCTTGCACCATTCTTGCATAAGGACTCTGAGCATCCTGATCTGTGGGCGGCATCCCTGCCCATGGATGGGGTTTGGAGCTTCAACATCACTTCCAACCCAAGCTATTCTATGATTATATGGTTCTAAAATCACAGTTCTCCCTCTGCTTAAAGAATCCTTCTTTGTTCCTGGAGTTCACTTTTATTAAAGAATAGCCATATTCCATCTGAGCTGCCCCCATCCCAGGCTGTATAAAGCACACACACCCCGAGGTTTTCCTACCTGGTGACCTCTCCATGCCACTGGTGGTTGGTCCTTCAGGACCGTCTTGAAGTCACATTTGTTGTTTGTGGGAGCCAAGAATTTTGTACCCTTTATAAGAGGCCTCATTTCAGTCTCTCCAAAGGCCTCTCCTGGGAATCCCTCTGCTGAGGCAGCCCTGGGATGTTTGCTTTTCCAGGGCTGTATCATTCTGTGATCAGCAAACACAACGTGCCCTTTTTACTCCCTCATTTTCCACTGCTCCAGCTTCAAAGCTGATTCTCTTGTTATTAATCCCCACACACACGACCTTACTCTTTGTCCCATTATATTTTTCAGTTCTCCATCCAATTCACCTCACTAATACTCCAATCCTCTCCTGAATTGCCTGTACCTCCCAGCTTTGTGCTGTCTACAAAAGTCATCAGTAAAGATCTATTTTTAAGGCAGGGTCACCAATGGCAATGTTAAATAAGATTAGTCTGAAGAAAGAGCATTGTGAAACTCCACTAAAAACTGCCCTACAAACTACAAGTTCTCCTCTCTTCAGAATCCCAGGTCATTTCTCTTTAGTAGTTACTTACTACATTAGTATTTTGGAAATGATCCATATTTTCTCCAGTTAATAATATCCCATGTGGCACAATATTGATATTCATTGAAGTCTAAGTGGATTATGTCTAAAGCATTTTTCTCATCCATAAGAATTGGTTATCCTTTTTAAGGAAAGATATCAGACACAAACAGCCTTTGATAAATCTGTATTTCCTCCCATCTTGATTTATTTTCACCTCCTTTGGTCGTTCCTTTTCTTTAATTATTCATTCATTTTTGTTTTCGGGAAGATTTATTCTAAAGCTTGCACATTTCTGGGTCTGGGTGGTTGCTTTTCTGCACTCATATATGGACGCTATATTTATTATTTGACACACAGATGGAGCCACCCCCAAATTCATACATTTATTAAAGAGCTTTGAGATGGAGCACTGATTTCCTGAGCCAGCTCTTTCAAATATCAAGGATGCTGATTACCCAGCTCTGTATCTCCTCCCTTCTCCCTGGCTAAATGAAACTAGTTTAGAGAGTTTTGTTTCCACTTCGGTAATAGAAATTTCCATGTCCACAGTCTTCTTCCCATTAATCATCTTGTCTCTTCTTAGCAGGTTCCACAGCAGAGTCCTAACAAGAAACAGAGCTGAAGTAGACCTTAAACTGCAGGGTCATATTTCCATTATCTTCAATGTCTGCCCTGCATTTCTTATTCCATGTTTTCTTTCTGGTTTCATGTTTAAATGCTGAAGAATGCTTGCTCTGTGTTTTAATTTTCCTTGTGAGGATTAATCTGAATTAACTTTTAGGAATGCTTGTGCTATCCCTGCACTTCTGAGCTCTAAAATGCAGCTTCCTCTTCTGAACTTTTTGCTTTTTGTAAGGTCTTTGTTTAATTCCACTTCTCTGTTAGGGTGACTTCAGTAGAAGTTCCCCTTTTGAGGAGCTAAATAAATTTCACCTTTGCAAAACACGGGTTGCGAAACACATGTGGTGGTTTTTGGTTTTTTTACCTGCCAGAAAACCAGATTTTGCTGAACCTTGAAATTGTTGCCTAAAGGACACACCTCCATCCTCTCCCATTATATTATCCCTTAGATTTCACTAAAGTCGTATTCAAATGTTTAAAATAGATTCACAGAATATCCTGAGTTGGAAGGGACCCACAAGGATCATCAAGTCCATCTCCTGGCCCTGCACAGGACACTCCAAGATTCCATCCTGCAGGATGTGGATCTGCTGGAGCATTGTCCACACTCTTCTTAAGTTCTGTCGGGACTGGGGCTGGCACCATTTATTTGGAGAACCTGTTCCAGTGCTCAAACACCCTCTGGATGAAGAATTTTTTCCTGATATCCAACCTAAGCCCTCCCTGACACAACTTTGGGCCATTCTTCCAGGCCCAGTCCCTGGTTCCTGGTCCAAGCTGAACAAGCCAAGTGACCTCAACCACCCTTCACATGGCTTTACCTCCAGACCCTTCACCATCTTCATTGCCACTGAATTATTTCAGAAGCAGGAATCACCTTGAAGACAAAAAGAAAGCAATCCCTGTTTTTACTTATGAACGTATCATTTTTTATTTTTCCTGAAAAAAGTTACCGCTTCACCATGGAGGATTTCCTAATTACTGAACTTTCCATAACCACAGGGGGCTATGGTGCCATTCAGAGTTCAGGTTTCATGTCCCTCTCACTTGGTCCAGCTCCAGGCTGCTGCTGGAAGTGATTCCTGTCCTTTCTGCCACCCCCACCAACAGAACTGCCCAGCCAAACATGGGAAGGCACAGGAATGAGCAGCCAGGGCCAGCTGGGAAATGGAAGGAACAGGACCAGCTGCACTTGTGGTGGCAGCCCACACTGAGAACAGAGTGTAACACAGATCAGAACACCAAGAGGAGCATTTAAAACACTCCCAGGTATTGTATTTGCAGGATGCCCCGTGGCAGGAAGGAATGATGAATCTGACTCCATGTTCTCAGAAGGTTAATTTATTATTTTATGATACTATATTATACTAAAGAATACTAAACTAAACTATACTAAAGAACACAGAAAGGATACTTACAGAAGGCTAAAAAGATGATAATGAAAACTCGTGACTCCTTCCAGAGTCCTGGCACAGCTTGGCACTGATTGGACAAAGAGTCAAAACAATTCACATGAAACCAATGAAACAACCACCTGCTGGTAAACAATGTCCAAAACTCTTTGTCCCAAAGGAGCAAAACACAGGAGAAGCAAATCAGATAATTATTGTTTTCCTTTTTCTCTGAGGCTTCTCAGCTTCCTAGGAGCAAAATCCTGGGCAAAGAGATTTTTCAGAAAATATGAATGTGACACCCAGGACCATGGTCGGAGTCTTGGTGTCCCATACAGGGCCAGGAGATGGACTCAATGTTCCTTTCAGATCAGGGTCCCTTTCAACTCAGGATATTCTATGATTCTGTGATATTCTATACTCCCAATAAATGTATTAAGTTGCCCACATTTAATTCTGTTGTGTTTGAAATTATATCACTTTAAGATTAAGAGGTCTGGCTCATTCAAGCACCAATTCATTAATATCTTAAGCTAGTGGACTATGAAAAACATTTTCCAAAGTTAATCATTTTCCTTTTTTGCATTTATCATGCTGATGAATGCAGGTATCCTCTCTCCATTCCTCTAGCCCAGCACTGTATTATCTCAATGGCCTGCAGGTGTGTAGATTTGTATCTTATTTTATCAAATCTGTCTGAGAAAAATAAAAAGAATACACTAACTCATTAAAATTAGAGTGCCGGCCTCACTCTGATTTCACATTCTTTAATCAGGCTGATCAATAGACTTCAGCTCCAATCTCCAAACAGATAAATAACCAAGTAAAACAATTTCCAAAAGAAGTTTTATTCTGATGATATGCAAGTAAATGAAAACACTAATTTTGATTTTATATAAAGCCTTCAGGATACATTATTCAAAAGCACTTTGTGAACTGACATAGGAAATTGATCCAGGGATTATTGACTCAGTAGAAGTTCTTCCATTGACTTCACATTAACTCTGGACCAGGATTGGAATGCAGCTGATCCAGGACTGAGGTGAACCAATTCTGATCCAGGGTGGAGGTGCTACCCAACAGCATAAAAACAATTGCTCTGTAAAATTTTGGGGCATGTTGTGTTAATGATTTATGTAGTGATTTGAATTCTTGGTGAAATTTTAGTGGGCAGAATAAAACTCTTCAGCTTGTCACTCAGCCTAAGACTAAGAC
The DNA here is from genome assembly GCF_023055355.1 of Agelaius tricolor. Taxonomy (NCBI): domain Eukaryota; kingdom Metazoa; phylum Chordata; class Aves; order Passeriformes; family Icteridae; genus Agelaius; species Agelaius tricolor. Next base: position 93,614,468 of record NW_027269262.1, on the reverse strand, counting down.
TAAAATGTCCTTTCTCAACTATCCTCATCTGTTCTACTGACTACAAGTGATTATGGAATGGTTTGGGTTGGAAAGGACCTTAAAGATCCTCCAGTTCCAGCCCCCTGCCATGGTCAGGCACACCTTCCACTAGACCTGGTTATTAAATCCCCATCCAGACTGGCCTTGGACACTTCCAGGGATGGGGCAGCCACAGCTTCCCTGGGCACCCAGTGCCAGGGCCTCACCTCCCTCACAGGGAAGAATATCTTCCAACTATCCCATCTAACCCTGCCCTCTGACAATGGGAAGCCATTTCCCCTTGTCCTGGCACTCCATGCCTTGTCCAGCCCTTTTGTAGCCCCTTTATCTACTGAAGGGTTCTCCAAGGTCACCCCAGAGCCTGGAGGGGTGGGGGAAAGGTGTTTTTAGGATTTGGGTTTTTTCCTCATTATCATACTGTGATTTAATCGATAATAAATTCAATTTTTTTTTGCCAAGTTGAGTCTGTTTTGCCCATGATGGCTTTTGATGAGTGTTTTTTCCCTGACCTTATCTCACAGCATGAGTCATTGCATTATCTCTCCCCTGCCCAGTTAAAGAAGGGGAGTGACACAGGGACTTTGGTGGGCACCTGGTGTCACCCAGGGTCAGCAGAGTGCTCCAGGTGGGGTCTCACCAGAGCAGAGAGGGAGAATCACCTCCCTCGACCAGCTGGCCATGCTGCTTTGGACAGAGGGAACTTTAACTAATTTGGGATCCAGGGATTCCCTATAATGCAGCGTCCTTCCAGCCACAAACTGCAACATCTGTTCAGCTTTGAAAGAGAAAGCTTTACCTCGTGGATGCCTTTTTTTTTGCACCATCCAGACTCTTCCTTGGAGATCTGCCATCAATGACAGCTTTGAAATGGCTGAATAGCCAGGATATTTTAAGGAAGTAAATGTACTGAAGGTGGGGATGAGGCACTAAAGATGCCCAGAGACCACAGCACAGACCCAGGTGTAAAGTGCCAGTCTCTGTGCTGCTCTGTGTCCTCTCCAGTCAGAAGCACTTCACAGACCTGTGCTCATCTCTCCCACTCACAAAACACAAAGAACAAAGCTATCCTAATGAGAGCAGAGTTTATTTGCACTTAGCATTTATTTCCTTTTAGAAAAAGGATGCTCAGGCTGAAAAGAATCAGTGATAAAACCTCTCCTCTGAAACATACAGCTGGAGCTCACTACAATGGTTAGTAAAAGCTCATTTTTAAGAAGAAAGGCAAAGTAATTTTCCAATCCCTGGGCAATCTATTCGAGAGCAGGGATGAAGCTCAACAACATTACAAAGGCCATCCACCAAGGGAGGTAACCTCTATTATTTCATTGGACACCCTCTAGGTAAAAAGGTCTTCCAGATGAGGATTAGGGAAATTCAAACAAATTCCCTTTCTTTATCATGTCAGACATGAGTGCTTTGTTTAACCTTAAATGTGTTCTGCAGTATATTTTTTACACCCTTTTGATGCTCTCCCCCAAGAGGTTGCCTAGGATCCCCTCTTTTATGAGCTGCAATGTCATGTTGCTTTTTTGGCTGTTCCTTCATTGGGTTTATGGAGCTTTAGGCCCCTTTCCACACAAAAGCACAGCTTTGCCTAGCAGGATAGAAAGCAGCTTTAACCCAGCTGCATGATTAGCACATTTTTCTAGGACATGGGAATGGTGGATTGGAAACTTCCCAACCTGTGAGACTTGAGTCCAAACCACCCACTTCCAATGCAGGGAAGATAATCTCTATAACGCTGCAAAAAGGACAGATTTTGCATTATCAGACAGTCAGGACTGTGTCATTGGTGATCATTACATGCACCCAGAACATGATTTTGAGATGAGCTTTCCTGGGGTGTTGGAGAAGAGAACTAGAGTCCTGAATCTTATGAAGTGCTGGGAAGAACTGCTCAGCTCTGCAGAGGGAGAGGTGTGCCTCCGGATATGCACTAGAGAAAATTTTAGATATCCAACCTTTAATACTTCCCATCCCTGGAATCCCTATCCCTGGAGCTGTGTAAGATCAGCCTGGATGGGGCTCTGAGTAATCTGGTTTAGTGGAAGGTGACCCTGCCTATGGAAATGAGATGATCTTTAAGGTGTCTGTAGAAGCCCAGAAGATAAAGCGGGCTGATGTTTATCCCTCAAACACCAATAGCTGCATTGCAGTGGAGCCAGCCAAGGATTTTTGTGGCTGGGGCCAAATGGAGGTAGGGCAGCACTTTTGGGGACAAATATCCTTGTTCTGGGTCCTGGAGATCAGGACAACTCAGCAAAGCCCAAGCACAGGAATGAGGTTGAGAATTGGTGTAAGGAGGGCCAATACCATCCAAGATCCCAGAAGCCTCTGACCCATTTCCAGACAGGTCTAGAAGAACAGGTTGTGGATGACAACAGATTTGCATAGAAAGTGAGAAATTTATCTCCAATATGGGGAAAATTTATCTATAAAAATGTACCCCTATGAAGCCTGGGTGCCTGGGCACCCCAGGATTACTCTGGTCACCCCATCAGCTGGATCAGCACTGAAGCCAGGACTGGTGATTTCCTTCCTTCCTTCCTTCCTTCCTTCCTTCCTTCCTTCCTTCCTTCCTTCCTTCCTTCCTTCCTTCCTTCTGCCACTTCCTTCCTTCCTTCCTTCCTTCCTTCCTTCCTTCCTTCCTTCCTTCCTTCCTTCCTTCCTTCCTTCCTTCCCTCCTTTTTCTCCCTCCCTCCCCTCCCTCCCTCCCTCCACTCTACCCATTTATCCAGAACCCACTGCCAGTGCTTACACAGGAGATCAGGGAGTAACTTAGATCAATTTCTACACCAGGTCTGCAATTTACCTATAAAATTTTGTAAACTTTCTCTGACTATTGCTGTTCCTTTTGCCCAGGACCATCTACAAATACTGAGTGGTCCCTTTCCCTTAAGGATGAGATGTCACACTTCCTTCCAACATTAAACATTATGCAATTCTAGAAAAGCATTGGCATTTATGGACAAAGGTGCCTAAAAAATCCCTAAGAAATCTTTTCTCAGACAGTTTTGCAGAGTAATCATCCCAACCTTCTTCATGAAACAGGACCTAATTGCTAAAATTTCTTCATTTGGATCTCATTTCCAGTGCTAGAAAGCAACCAGAGATCCAATCAGTATTGGCAACCTGTACTACAATCACCTTGTTAGCCAAAGTGCCTCGTGTGGGTCTGGGTGATATCTTGTTGTCTGATTTCTTGCTCCCACTATTGCTATATGCAGTCACGACACTGAGAAATTTTAGGAGGAATTTTAGCAACATAAATAAGGGCAAAGGAAAGCATATTTTCCTGATCACAGACTATCTGCCAGCCATTCAGATGGGAGGGGAGGAGCTGATTTAGGCTGCTAAATTTAATTAAAGCATATGTTCTTGGGCTCTGCAGTGGGATATCCTCAAATCTCCCTTACCTTGTCTCCTTTCCAGGTCATTACAAAGTTTAAATCACATTGAAAGGTTTTTGTTTCACCACAATATTTTTTTCTCTATTTCCTCCAGAGAAATCATACAGAAACCCCTAGCAATAAGATATTAAGACCATTTGCAAGAGGACAGCAAAATTAAGATGCTTGGAAGATCAATCAGGAGAGCAGTTATTACTTATTAAAGGTATTAAGAAATATAAGATGATACCATTTATTGTTAGAAGACATAAAGGTAGATGGAAGATTAGAAGAGACACATGAGGAGCAGCCTGGGGCCACAGCCCAAATGGGCATCAATGACACAGGTAAGGGAGGTTCTGTGTGTGGAAAGAAAAATTAGAAACCAAAAGGAAGGTGAAGTTCTATGAAGTGCTTCCTTATCTCTTGCAGGTCCAGAGAGACTGGTGGAGAGGCAGAGTATGAATGTAAGACAATTTCAGGCTCAAACGACATGTTGTAGAGTGTCAAAATCCAGCACAGGAGAGACAGAGTTCACCTGAGGCATGGTCATTTAAAATCAGGGAGGCTGTGAGGGAGCTTTTAGAGTGGGGAGTGAGGGAAGTCAAACCAGAGCATACGGTTTGCGATGACATTTCTAAAGATGAAGACACAAAGGTAGGTGCCTCTCAATGAAGAATAGGTCATGGGAAGTAAGTAGTCAAACAGAAAATGGAAAACAAAGCGTTTGACATTTGAAAAGGTTGTCGAGACAGGAGCTAACGTGGCAGTTTTACTATGTAAATGCTGGAAACCTCAGAAATGCAGGTGATGGAACTGGCCTTTCTGAGCCTGAATGAGGAGATGGAAACACACAAATCAAAAACTTGGTGGAGGGAAAACAATCACAGGGAAAATGTATCAAATAAGCCAGATGCTGGCAGGAGAGAGGAAAACAGATCAACAAGAACCTCTATGAACTGAAACTCCAGGCCAAGATGGAACAACACACCTTTGGGCCAACAGACATTCCCACACACATGTACAGTGGTACTGACTGATGTAAAAAGTCCAAAAATGTAGGAATGGCAGGAAGGGTAACCATAGAATCCTAGAATGGGTGGGGTTATGAGGATCATCTTATTAAAGATCATCTCATTCAATCCCTTTGCCATGGGTAGGGACTATCTTCTGCTATTCCAGGTTGCTCCAAGGCACATCCAACCTGGCCTTCAACACTTCCAGGGATGGAGCAGCCACACGTTCTCTGGGAAACCTGTGCCAGGGCCTCCCCACCTTCATGGGAAGAATTTCTTCCAAAAATCCAGCCTAAATGGCTCATCTTTTAGTTAAGAAGATTCTATCACAATAGGCCCTGATAAAAAGTCTTTCCTGTGAGCTCCTTTAGGTACTCTAAGGTCTCACCAGAGGTTTCTCTGCTCAGCTGGGCTGAACAATCCCAACTCTCTCAACAGCAGAGCTGCTCCAGTTCTCTGGGCATCTTCATCTCCTCCTCTGGACTCGTTCCAACAGGTCCACATCCTTCTTATCTCGGAATCCCAAGAGCTGGAAATAGAAGCTCTGGTAGCGTCTCACCAGAGTGGGGTAGAGGGGCAGAATCCCATCTGTTGACACTCCAGCCACACACTTCCAGGACATGGCCTCTCATCCACCAGCATTCTGAGGGATCCTCCATGGAGACTGAGCAAAGATCACATCTGAGTCTGAAGCAGCAGCTGGTGACTGATCCCAGAAGAAGATACACAACCCCTGGGCTGCTATAAAAATCTAGTTCAAAACCTCATCATGAAGTCAGCATCCTGCAGCAAATTCCACCACATACCTTGCATCAACATCCCAATGGGAGCAAATGGGCCGAGCATTCACCAAAGCTCTGTTCAAATCCAGCAGCAGGACTGGGTAGAAAAAAGCTCTTAAGGAAAAGTTAAAAAAGGGAAGTGAAAGGAATTAAATCCCTACTGGTGTTGACAGTACCATCAGGGTGTTGAGCAGGAAACAAGTCACTGGTGTGCTGCTGGTTTGCTCTTGGACAAAAAAAATTGAGTGAGTGTGGTTGAACAGGAGGGTAAAACTGATATAAGAAATAAGAAAGAAATATAGAAGAAACAGGGTTGATAAACATCCCAGACCTGCTTTGAGAGGATGCCTGAAAAAAAAAAGTTTGGATTAAAAAGACAGAATAACCACAGACAAAACAGCAGGGCTGGATATATTTACCCAAGAGTTTTAGAGCAAATAAAAAATTAAATATCTGAATTATTAACAACAATGTGCAATGTTTCACTTAAAGTGTCCCTGGTATGTGAAGACTGGAGAGGATCCAGGACAGATCCAGGGAACTGCAAACTTATAAACCTGACATCTGAACCAAATTATCTGAAACTTTGATGAAGGAAGGTAAAAAGATTTCACTTCTGGTTAATTGCACCTTAAAGAATTCTTGGGTTTTTTTTAATGGACTAACAAGGTGTCAATAACTCAGAAAATAAAATTATTTTGGATGTCCAAAAAAAGTTTTAACAAAAGGTATTTAAAGGAAATAAGCAGCCTTGGGATAAGATCATCCTCTTATCTGGTCTTGAGTGATATAAATAATCTTTTAAAGGCAGGATGCAAAGGGGGAGAGCAACAGTTTGGTTTAATCTGGTGGAAAGACTCATGTCTTTAAATGAAGGTAATGGGAATTAAATTAAAACATTCTTCATGGAGCAGGTGTCAGTCATGAAAAATATAAATGGACATTTTTATGAGCTAAAATCTAGGTGGGAGCTGGAGGATGGAATCAGCAAGGATCACGACAGGGCCAGGAAATCTCAGAACTGAAAGCAGCTGGAGATTGGCAGAGTGGTCATAAGAACCATCCTGTGCTCTTTCAGCACCCACTTTTGGTGAGGGGAGAATATGGGTCAAATATATGTGGGTCTAAAACAACTCTGATTTTTAAAAAAAGAGTTTATTTTAAAACAGAATATGTTTGAATTTCTTATGGGCTTAATCTATCCAACCCATCCCACTGAAGAGGGAATTGATTGTCTAACAGAGTAGATTGTCCTACATAATGCAGAGGCTTCAGGAGACTCTTTGGTCCATTCCCAAATCATCTCAACCATCACAAAAAAAACACTTCCACCGATGATTTGTGATTCATTCTGGTTTTGAAAACTTCCGGCAGCCAAAATTCCAGGCCCTCACAGGTAGTTTGTACAAGTGCTTTACAAACCTTAATACCAGATAGTGGCTTTACATATCTAAATTAAATCTTCCCCCACCAATCCACGCCAAGTTAAGCCAATGGCTTCTTGACCTATCCTCAATGGGCATGGAGAATGGTTTTCCTGTTTCTTTTTGCAGCAAGGCTTCATGTATCAGAGAAGTTATTCTCATTTCCCCACACCTTCAATTTTATAGATTCACCAAGCTCATCTCTTTCAATCTTTGTAAGTAATTACATTGTCTAGATCTTGGATCATTCTTGCTGTTGTTCTTTGTTCTTTTCTCTCACTGTCTTATAGTGTGGACAGAAATTTCAACATAAGTTCTGCTCAGTCCTTGTAAACACTGGAAAAAGCACGTTTGCTTTTGGCATTGAATCCCCAAAACTTTGTCTTCAGGCATTTTTTAAATTTTCTTTAGGAAATGGAAGATTTTCTCACATGTCTCAGACCGGTGTTACTATTTAAAAATGACTCTGTAGTGGCATGTGCAGTTTGAACAGAGTTATAATCTGTTGTGAGAGATGTATAAAATCATAAAATCACAGAATCATTAAGGTTGGAAAAGACCTCCAAGATCATAGAGTCCAAGTGTGGAGCCAGCGTTGCCAAGTCCATCACTAAACCATGTCCCTAAGTGCCCCATTATGTAGCACAAATGTGTAGAAAACCTTTTACCTTTGAACATGTGTAATTTGGGGGAAAAAAAACTATTAACTGGGTGAGAGCAGAGGCAGGAAGAGCAATTCCTGACTAATGAGTGGCAGTAACTGCAGCTTTAATAATAGTAACCAAATAGAGACTTGATTCTGGTAGAGGTAATTCAGCCTTAAAAACAGATGATGAACTAAACCAGAATTAGACATTTTAAATCCAGATATTTTTCTTATTTTCTAATTTTTTTTCCTATTTTCTTATTTTCCTATAGACCCACTCATATTTCAGGTGGTCCTTTTTCATTATTTCACAAGTGCAGCATAAAAAGGAGGTTTTCAGTTCTGATCTGGATACTTTAGATGCCCCAGTGTCACTACAGGACACAAAATAACACGACACACACACACTGTTGTTCTCAAGGGAAAAAAGGGAGGTTTATTTTCTGACTCTAACATTTATAGATTTCTACAAGCGACAGTGGATTGGAGGGTGGCAGTGCCACCTCTCCAATGACACTGGACAATCTAACAGTCTATCAAATTTCTCTTCTTCTATAAAAGAATGCAAAACAATACGTTATTTACAGAAAGTGTGTGAGAAACTTTGTTACAAGAATGTAAACATCAGAAGGCTTAGAAAATCTTAAAAAATCAGGGTGACGCTCCAGAATGGTTTGGGTTGAAAGGGAGCCTAATATTATCCCATTCCACCCCCTCTCCCATGGGCAGGGACACCTTCCACTAGACCAGGTTGCTCAAAGCCACATCCAAGCCAGCCTTGGGGAAGAATTGTCATAGGGAAGGAGGAGGCACCGATTTCAGCTGCAGAGCTGAAATCTCCCCTCATTCATGTCAGGACCCAGGACATCCCTCTGGCTGTCCTGAGCAGCCAAGACCCCTGCCAGGGGGCTCAGAGACCCTGGCACAGAGCCCAAAATGCCTGTGGTTTTGATTATGACCATGGAGCAAGTTACCAACCTTAGATGAAGATCTGCAAGCCACGACAAATTAAGCAGAATGATAGTGAATTTATCACAAGGTGAAAAAATAGATTTTGGGGTTTTTAGAATGGAGATTCAGGGGGGCAAGATGGAGAGATCTGGGCATATCCAGCCTTTTTCCTTCTTCTTCTTGGCTTCCATCTTCTGCTGTGATGTTGGAACTTTCAGATTGGTTTAGAGTAGAAGCTCACTGTCCAACACAGATGATAGGTATTGGAAAGTAATTGTAAACATTGTATACATAGTATATCTATAGTATATATATAGTATATATACTATATACTATATATACTAAAAACATATATAGTATATGTTTTTAGTATAAAGACATAACACTGCCCCGGGGGCAGGCAGAGTGCCTTGGACTGTTTTGCTGAACGGACCTCAGCTGGACAGGAGAAAGAATTTTACAGATAAGATACAATAAACAACCTTGAGACCGAGAAATGAAGACCCCTGACTCCTTCTTCAAGCACTGGGCCGGGAAAAGAGATTTTCGAACCTTTCTCGGGGTCACTCTGACCAGCTAGAGACCCTGACACATTTACTCTTTGCTGTGCTTTCCTTGCATCCTTCATACCTGCAGCTCCTGGGCCACGGCTCCTCTGTTCCCTGCAATTTTTCCTCCTGGTTATCCAGGTGCAGCACTGCTGAACCGAGTGAAAGATCGCCGGTGTTTTGTCATGGAGTTAAGTGGAGTGAGGGATTTGTTCCGACCTCTGAGTTTTCCTCGCCACCAGCCCGGTTGAGCCCCGTTCCCTCACTGTTGTGTTACATCTGTTGCTCCCAGCATGGGCTCCTTTAGCTCTGTCAACATCACTTTCAGTTGCCACTTGTCATCCCTGCGCCGAGCTCGATTTAATATCTCCAGCTTCCATAAGCAAAACTGATCACCAGGATTACTGAGAGTATTGGGCACGCTTTATTGATGAGGTGATTGACTTATCACTGCCTCAAAGTTTTTTACATTGGCTCGTGGCTTTTATTTTCCTAATTCAGATGCAGTCAGATGTCTCCAGAAAAGGAAGGGTCAGATGTAGCGATGCTCAGATGAATCCAAGTGACATGCCACTAAAATCCACAGCTATTGCAGCTATAACCAGATGTAACTGATGCAGGAATACACAAAGTATTGAAAATCATTTCTTTATGGCTCGTGATTCTTCCTTGTGATGTGCCAGACCTGCCAGGTGGTCACTAGCTTGGGACATGTATTGCTGCCACTGCAGTACTTGATGTAAACATCTGTTTTATGCCAGATTTTGCTCGGTCCTGGAATTCAAGTCTCTCTTGGACTTTAAATAGACTGAAATAAGGTTGTTCAGGGATTAGCTGGCTTTTTCCAGACTCCTTTTATTGTTGCTATAATATCTTTTTTATTAAATTGCTCACAGGTAGCAACATGTGGATGTGCTGTGATAAGCTCTCTGAGCTTTGCTGTTTTCAGGGAATCTCAGGTCACTGGATGAATGTCTGGAAATAGGAAATATAAGAGTCAGCCTTGGTTTTGTGAAGCATTCAGGCCGACTTATGTTTCTTGCCGTGCTCCTTGCAGTTGACTGGCTTAGTGTGTAAAGCATTTGAGTGGAAAACGGCATTTTTATCAAAGAAAAAAGTGCTTTTCCTACTGTGTGGTTGGCCAATTAATTCAGCATTGAAAAGTTGAGTACTGCTAAAAAAAACCAGCTTTATTCTTTCCAGCAGTCTTCAGGAAAGCCACAAGCCCAGCCTAATAACTGAAAAGAGCAGGAAAAAAAAATAGTAAAAGAAAGTAGGAATCTGGGAAGGAGAGGGGGGAATAATTTCAGTTTAAATCTGGAAAGAAACTGGACCAAATAAAGAAAGAAACTTCTGAAATGAAGTTTAGTGGGGTTTGGTTTGTGTTCTGGTTTGTTTGATTTGTTTGGTTGGCTGTTCATTGTTGTTTTGGGGGGTTTTGTTTGTTTAGGGTGGGGGGGTTTGTTGGTTTTGTTCATTTTTTGTTTATTTGTTTTTTTTAAGTGGAGACTCCTTAAGCACAAATGTGAAACTACCCTAAATAAATAATTCCTAGAACATTTTAAAATCTGGAGAAATTTATTTGCACCTACTCTGGACAAATATCCAGGCTTTCTCCTTCTGATTGCAATGATAAGTTGTTCTTTTTTCTTTTCTGCCATGTTTACATCTGTGTCCTAATGGGATAAATTAGGCACTCTCTGACACTTTCTTGTGACATATTTTTTATTTACCTCACTCTTCCTGAATTTATCAACACTTCCAGTCAATCCAATACAGGAGAGAAGTAAATAGCACCTTATACAATATACCTGGTGTTAACAACATAATCCAAATTATAACCTAAAACCCGCACTTTATTTAATGCACATTATTTGTCTGGGCTCTCCTGCTTTGTAGAAAAGTCCTGTAGTATAGGAATGAAACCCCAGTGAGTTATTTGTAAGGATGAAATAAGGTGTAATACAAATTGTTACAGGGAAGCCAAATCCACACAGCTCAGGGAAAAAGTAACCAAGAGGACAATTGGTTTACCTTTTCATAAATACTTCAATAGCCCAGCTATTAAGAGGTTATGATTTAAGATGATTCACGAAAGAAACCTGTGAGCCAAAAGGAAACTCCTTCCAAGGAGTGGAAGAAATCCCCTAAAAACAGAGCCAGCCTTAGTGGGTAATCATCCCAGCAGGGATGAGGTGAAAGCATCACAGCTGAATTTATTTAAATGCTGTTAGAGATCCTCCATTTCATCTTCACGGAGGAACAGGGGCAGTTTTCCAAAGCAGAAACCAACTGACAACTTCACCCCCAAGTCACATTTCCCAAACCCTTCCACATTCAGGGTCTGACCTCCAGGAGTTTTGTTTATGTGGAATGAAATCGCTGCTTCCGCCTCGGGAAACACCACACAGCATCTGGGAAACTGGCAACTTCCTCCCACTCAAAGATGAGGAACATTAAGATTAAGGTGTTTTAATAAAATTTTGGCCCCTGGAGGTTTTGGTTCCCATACAGCTGACTGTATATTTTTCAGATTTATAGATGTTATCACTGTGGGATGGAACAAAGCTGTTAATTATATGGGGTTTTTTTCTCCTGAATTTAGAGAAAGCAACATCTAAATGACGCACAACGCCTTGCTTATGTAAAAGACCTGACTTCCACACCATGCCAAAAACCCACCCTCAGTCTTTCTAAAAGCTGTTACAGATCAATAAGCAGCTGTTAATAACAAGGACCAGCCCTGCTGCACACAATGAGAAGGTTTGCAAGAGCTCAAATTCCTCAGAAGAAAAATGTCCCATGAGAATGTGCAGCATTATTATTGTATGAATAACGCACGTATTGATTAAGCAGTATTTCTCCAGCTCCAAAATGCAAAACCAGCAAGATACAGCCTGCAAACCAAAGCAGTCATATGAGATTTATCCCACTGTAATTTTTATGATTGCTGTCCCTTGGAATACTTGGGCTGTTTTATATTGGCACATGTTTATATATTTCTTTTCTTATTTACTTTCATGAGGCTCACGCTGGAGGTAAATATGATTTGTACTGAAAATTACTGCAAAATTTTCACAGTGGTTTTTGAAATGTAATCTATGCTTCTTGCAGGATTAACTCGTTCTTCCTTCCCCCTCAAAAAAAAAACCACCCAGCAAGACACAGGGCTTTGCACATGCAGCTGTAGTCAGAGGATTTTGCAGATGACAAGCAGACAGCTGTATTTCGTTATCAGTATATTTTTATGTCCCTTCTCCTAAGGGATTTTCCTCAGAGTCCACAGAAATAAATGATTATCAATGCAGCAAAAGATGGAGGCAAATGCTCCGATAACAGCTCGGTGCTGTAAAACCCTGAAGTTTATGGAGGCTCAGGTGGCCCCTCAGCCCTTTTAAAGCTTTTTTTTAGCAGGGCTACTGGTGCAGAACTCCATTTCTGAACAGGCAGCTGGCTTGTCAGTCCCTTGTTAAAATGAATTGTTGGTTAAAGGCTCTATCAAGAAAATCCTCTTTATAACTCCTTTTGCAAGCCAGCCACCACGTAAAGCTGCTGTCGCTTGGCAAATAAAAAGCAAACTCCTCGTAGGTACAGTTGTACTCCAGACTGCTCTATCAAAGCACTTGGGCTGGGTGAACCTCCAGTCTCAGCCTGCAATTTGTGGTGTTTTGGAGAGAGTTAGTGGCTTTAGTAGCAGCTAGTTAGTGGGGTTTATTCATTTATTTCTGTGAGCAGTGCCCTGGGCACTGTGAGGCTATGAAGGAGGGCATGGACCTGTCAAGGAATCACAGAATCACTAAGGTTGGAAAAGACCTGAAAGATCACTGGGTCCAACCATTCACCCAGTACTGCCAAACTCACCACTCAACCCTGTCCCCAAGCACCACATCTACACTTTATTTGAGCATTTCCAGGGAAAAGGTGAACCCACTACTTGCCCTTTAGAATGCTTGGCCAGCCTTCCAGTGAATAATTTTTCTTAATATCCAACTTGAATCTCCCCTGATACAACTTGAGGTCGTTTCCTTTTACGCTATCTCTGGTTATGTGGGAGAAGAGACGACTCCCCTCATAGCTACACCCTCCTGTCAGGGAGTTGTAGAGTGATGACGAGCCCCCTGAGACCCCTTTCTACAGAATAAACACCCCCTGCTCCCTCAGCCGTTCCTGAGGAGGGGGAAGATGGGGAGGATGAGGAGGATGAGGAGGATGAGGAGGATGAGGAGGATGAGGAACAGGGAACATCCCCCGGAGCGGCGGCAGCCGGGGAGCGGCTACTGAGGGGCGGCTCCAGGCCGCGCCCTGAAGAGGGAGGTGCTCAGAGGTGGGCGGGGCCCCTCCGGCCGTCCCCTCCGCCGATTGGTTGCCGGGTGAATGGGACGGAGCGCCGCGTCGCAATGTACTCTGGGAGTCGTAGTCCACAGAGTGCAGCGCGGCCGACAGCACCAGCGGGATGTGGACTACAACTATGGGGGGGAGGGAGTGACACGTGGTCGCGGCAGGCGGGGCCGAGGCGGTCACGTGATGTTTGGGTGCCGGCGGTGACGGGCGCGCGGCGGCAGGTGAGGGGCGCGCGGCGGTGCCGCTGAGGGGACAGGGGGGTGACACGGGCTGGGAACGTGGGACAGCGGTGACACTGGGGCTGTGTGACACGGGAACCGGGCTGGGCTGGCACTGGGAGCTTGTGTGATACGGGGACAGGTGTATGTGTGTGTGTGTGACATGCGGACAGGCATGGCCTGGCGCTGTGTGTGGGCGTGCGACATAAGGACAGCGCTGGCCTGGCACAGGTTGGGTGGGGCGGGTGTGTACATGGGGATGGGGCTGGGCTGGCACTTTGCGGATGTGTGACATGGGGACAGGCTGGCCTGGGTGTGTGCGACACGGGCACAGGTGTGTGTCACTTGGGGGGAGGGCTGACCTGGCATAGGGGGTGTGTCACATGGTGACATGGGGACAGGGCATGGCACAGGGGGTATGTGTGTGACATGGGGACAGGCTGGCCTGGGTGTGTGCGGCACGGGCACAGGTGTGTGTGTGTGGCTTGGGAACTGGGCTGGCACAGGGGGGATGGGTGTGACATGGGGACAGGGCATGGCACAGGGGGTATGTGTGTGACATGGGGACAGGGCTGGCCTGGCATAGTTTGGGGTGTGCATGTGACATGGGGACAGGGCTAGCACAGGTTGATGTGACATGGGGACAGGAGTGCCCTGGCACAGGGGGCAATGTGTGACAGAGGGACAGAGCTGGGCTGGCACAAGCTGGAGGGGTGTGTGTGACATGGGGATGGGGATGGCACAGAGGGATGTGACATGGGGACAGGAGTGCCCTGGCACAGGGGCAGTGTGTAACATGGGGACAGAGCTGGACTGGCACAAGCTGGGGGGGGTGTGTGACATGGGGACAGAGCTGGGCTGGCACAGCAACTGTGGGTGGAAACTGGGGACTGTGGCTGCTGTTGCACAGCGTTTTTTGTGTGTAATGAGTGATTTGGGGACAGGGCTGTGAGCAGGGAGGGACACTTGTGAGGGTGCTGTGGACCACACCTGTGTCCCTTGTCAGCAGTGACTGGGTGAGGATGGGATGTCCCTGCACCCAGTTTTCCACTGTCCCACAGCTGCTCAGGAAGAAACCCTGATTTATCAATTTCCAGCACAATGACAATGCTGGGAACTGCTCCTGGCTTGTTACCTGCCAGGTTTTTGCTCAATTTTAACCTCACAGAGGGCATGATGTTTTTTATTTATCACTTTTTCCTCCTTCCAGGCTAATTCAGGAGCTTGAGGCAGTGGGATGGCTTTGGAAGTACAAGGAGAGGAAATAAAACCACTTTTAAATGTACAAAGCGCCGCTTTCTGCGGTGGCCCTCAGCTGACTGTAGAAACTTTTTTTTTTGGTTGCTTTTGTACTTGGAAAAGTGTTTGTGGTTTGAAGCTTTTAATAAAAGCTCCCCCGAGCTGTGGGGTACAATTAACCTCCGGCATCTGGCGCTGGAGTGGACTTTGCTGGGGAAACCTCGTGTTCCCATGGAAGTGCTCGGTGTCTTTGTGTGCATATCAAAAAGCAGAGGGTTTGGAGAGCTAAAAGCACGTTTCATTCTGCCACCAGCATGCTGAATATGCCCTGCAGAACCCTCTTCTTTTTAGCATTTGAAGTTGTCTGTGACATTTTGGAGCTTGAGGTGCATCCTTGTGTCTGGGAGTGCTTCAGGAACAAGGAGATGTTTGTTTGCAAACCCTTGCGTGGGGTGGCGGCTCCAAGTTTTGCTTTGTGCTTTATTCTGCACAGAGGATTTAGGATTCAGCAGACTGAATCCTAAATTTTTACTAGCTATGTGTGTGGAGTGGGAAGGATTGATTAAAATATGAGGGTTTTCCCCCACCTTTTTTTTTTTTTGTTAGCAATAAGGTTTATGCTTATTAAGCATTTATCCCTTTTTCCAGGCTGTTTTTTTCCCTTTCCAGTGGGGCTGTGGACATACAGTGCTCAGTCCTGCCCTGCTGGGCTTTGCTGTGGTCCAGGTGTCCCTGTCCAGGTGTTTCTTTAAATCACCACTGGCTCAGCCCAGCTGCTGTCTGACCCCTTGACGCTCTCCTGCTCTGCTGTCTGCTCCAGCTGTGATGCCCTTTTCCATCTCATCTCCAGGCTGAGCTCTGGGTGGAGTTGTCTGGAGTGTTAATCATGGAATGGGTTGGGTTGGAAGGGACCTTAAACACCATCCAGTTCCACCCCCCTGCCATGGGCAGGGACACCTTCCTCTGTCCCAGGCTGCTCCAAACCCCATCCAACCTGGCCTTGGGCACTTCCAGGGATGGGGCAGCCACAGCTTCTCTGGGCAGTCTCTGCCAGGGCCTCCCCACTCTGTCAGTTATGAATTTCTTCCTAAAATCCAATCGAAATCTACCCTCATTTAGCTCAGTGATATTCCCCCTTCTCCTATCACCCCATGCCCTTCTGGAAAATCTCTCTTCTTTGTGTTGATGCAAATTCAGGTTTTTAAAGCTCTGATGTGTCAGGGCATTGCTGTCTGACCCCTTGCTGCCCTCCTGCTCTGCCATCTTTGCCAGCTGCAACATCCTTTTCCCTCTCATCCTCAGTCTGGTTTCTGGACTTTTTCTAGGGTGTTAAATGTGCTGATTCCCACTTTCCAGTGGTCATCCATGCAACAAATCATCCTTCTTGTGCTTTCCAAGGCCTCCCACCTTAATAGTTTGCTTTTGTTTATTAATGCAACTAAAAATTAGCTTGGCCTTTAATGCAGCTTTGATGGATGTGGGGGAGGCTGATCAGTGCAGCCATGTGTCCTGCTTGATCTTCTGATTCATATTCCATCCCTGTTTCCTCCTGTTATTGTGTCTAAAGCAAGCGTTACAGGGTGGTGAGGCAATGAACCAGGCTGCCCATAGAAGCTGTGGATGCCCAATCCCTGAAAATATTCAAGGCTGGGTTGGATGAGACTTGGAGCAACCTGGGATAGTGGAAGGTGTCCCTGCCCATGGCAGGGGGTGGAACTGGATGAACCTAAAGGTCCCTTCCAACCCAAAGTGTTTTGTGATTCTGTAAATTATTTAGTTGAGACTGGTTGAGTTGAGTTGGCCGAAGAGACTGGTAGAACAGGGATTTCAATATTACAATATTTTATTCCCATCCTCCCTTGTGCATGCAACCTCATTCATTTTCTCACAGCTCTCTTAATTAATTAATTAATTTATTTATTTATTTATTTATTTTAAATATTTAAAACCTCTTATCATTTACTCCTCATCACACAACCCTCCGGTGTGACCAGGTTTCCCTTCCTGCTCTGGGTCTGGAGAATCTTTACCAGGAGTGGAGGAAAAATAAATACTCGGTATCTTGATAAATTTGCACATTGATATTACAGCACTTAAAATGTAATTGAAAAGAAAAATAAAAGAGGGAAGCTGAAAATGAATGAGTCTGTGCTTCCCTTTCCTTATATATATATATATGTATATGTATTTCAAATGATATTTTGAATTGTTGGTTCTTCTAGGATTTCAGGAATATTTAAATACCAAGTGTGAAAGGGCAAATAATATCAAGATAAAAATAACACTTTCGATTCCCTGCCTGTACCATAAACACATTCTGCTCGATGAAAGTGGAATGAACTGTTAAAAACTTGTAATTTACTTTTCCCATCTTTATTATCCTACTTCCTACAGTTCACCTGCTTTGGGCAGTGGGATGAGCTGGGTGACTCTCACTTGGGTTTTTATGGACCTTCCAAGTGTTGCTGGTGCTTGAGAGGGCTGGAAATTGGTGAGACCTGAGGGTTTTAAGTGGGCAGGAGGAGCCTTTGTTTTATTTAGGGTTGGAGTTGTCATTGTCAGGGCAAAGCCTGATTGCACTGGAAGGGACCTGTGTGTCCAGGTTTGGTCCCAGTGAGGATGGATGGATGGATGGATGGATGGATGGATGGATGGATGGATGGATGGGTGGATGGATGGGTAGATGACTGAATCTTTCCACTCAGGGCATGGTTGGTCTTGTGTTTCCACCTCTGGTGTCTGGGCTGGGGGATGAACAGATTGAAGGCGCTTCTGTGGAAAAGGACTTGGGGGTGCTGGTGGATGAGAGGCTGGACAGGACCCAGCCACTGCATGTGCAGCCTGAAAATCCAAGCGTGTCCTGGGCTGCATCCAAAGCAGGGTGGGCAGCAGCTGAGGGGGTTGTTCTGCCCCTCTCAGGTGAGACCCCACCTGCAGAGCACAGGAAGGACATGGAGCTGTTGGAGCAAGTCCAGAGGAGGCCACCAAGGGGTTCAGAGGGATGGAGGCCTCTGCTCTGGAGCTGGGCTGGGAGAGCTGAGATGTTCAGCCTGGAGAAGAGAAGGCTCCAGGGAGGGTATAAAGTCCCTTAAAGTGCCTAAAAGGGCTCCAAGAGAGCTGGAGAGAGACTTTGGACAAGGGCCTGGAGTGATACAACAGGGGAAAATGGCTTCCCACTGACAGAGAGCAGGTTTAGATTCAATATTAGAAAGATATTCCTTATTGTGAAGGTGGGGAGGCCCTGGCACAGGTTTTCCAGAGAAGCTGTGGCTGCCCCATCCCTGGATGTGTTCAAAGCCAGTTTGGAAGGGGCATGGAGCAACCTGGGATAGTGGAAGGTGTCCCTGCCCATGGCAAGGGAGTTGGAACTGGATGATCTTTAATGTCCTTTCCAGCCCAAATCATTCCATGATTCCTGACCATTAGAATGTGTGTGTTTTCCTATGACATGATCCCCTTAGTCTACATTTAATCCAGTTATTTAAGCATGAGCCTAACTCACAACTGGAGGATCAGAGTGTACCTCCATGATGGTGTTTGTGGGGGAAATGCTGCAAAACTTCTTCCTCAGCAGCATCACCAACCTTCCAATGTGCATTGTATTTTTCAGAACACTTTTTGCCATGTGCAGATCCAAAGTGTGGTCCCAAACTGGCCTTAGTGTTTTTGGCAGTGGCACTGGCCACCACAAGGCTGGAGGAAAGCTCTGCCCTTCACTTGATCCTGAGTGAACAGAAAGCTTCATAAAATATTGGTGCTTTTTTTCCTACTGCAAAACAGCCAGAAGTGTCTGTATTTTGCTGTCAGAAAGGCTATTTGTGGTTTTTAATAATACACTGTATTTCCCAAAGAATATGGTCAAGATAAGAATCTTACTCCCTATTTTTTTTTTCTGCTTGCCTTGCAAATGGTGGCGTCTAAGATTAAAATAAAGCAAGAGTTAAATTAATCTGATTTAACACTTGCAGGGAGGTTTCTATTTAAAACTCTTTTTCTTCGAAGTGTCACTAGTCAGGAAATTCAGTAGGCAGGTGCCATCTCTTTGTTGCAGTGCATGGGCACATCTCTGCAGTGTTTCTGATGATGGAAAAAATAGCATTTAACTAAAATAAAAAAAAGGGGCAGGATGGATTATCTTTTTTATTTTTTTATGTCCATTTTGCGTGTCCATTAGAAAAGCAAAGATTGAACTGATAATCAGTTGCTTTTTAAATATATCCTGAAGATTGGTACAAAAATAAGAAGAAATGGTATATCAGCAGGTGGTTTTTTTTTGGTTTTGTTTTTTTTAATGGGATGCAGAGCTGTAGGGAAAAGCTCTCCCAAGGGCCATTTAGGGGTGTTGTCAGTTCATCTGCTAGGATGCTGCAAGAAAAATCTGGAATGTATTTTCCAGCTACTCCTTGAATTAAGTCAAACTTGGCCACAATACCTATACTTACTATTTTTATTTTTTGTAAAATTCCTTTTTTTGGAAGTAAATACTGATGTTGGGTTAGGTGATCTCTTCACACTCTGTCATTTCTTTCTTAAATAAAAGCAGAAAATAACTGCAGAATGTTTGATGCTCTTCATTGTGTAGCGTTTGTTTTGTTCTTGCTCTGCTGTCCCCCCTGCTGCAAAGCCAGGCATTGCAAAAATAAGATTTTTTGAGGTTATTGAAGACTTTATTAGTCCTCCTTCTCCTCTCTGCATACATTTATTGTCATTCTGGTCTTGAATAACTTGGCCATGTATTTTTTTTCCCCTTGTAGGACTCCTCCATCATCTGGTGCATGGAGTAAAGGAGTGCAGGAGACAGCCGTGCTGTAGGATTTTATTCCAGAACTGTTGCCATAGTTCTTATTTCTGTAAAATAAAACATTTTCTTCTTCCACGAGAGACTTTGATCATGCTCATTGCTGAAACCTGTTGCTTTTTTTCCCCATTTTTAATGAATCTTTTTGTGATGCTTCTGCGTGGAGGAGGGAGGTGCCTCCTTTGTTTTTCTACATGTGAAAAACCAGGCAGATTTGGAGGTGTTATAACCCAGATTTTTGGATTAACCCATTTCTGGGCTGCATGAGATGCCAGAGACTCAAATATGGTATGAGGGAACTCCCAAACTTGCTATTAATTGCTGCTTTGTAAAAAATCCCATACGAAGCCAGGAGTTCTGTTTTTCTTCATCCTTCTTCCCCAGCTTTGAAATTCCCTAATTTTTTGTGAGAGGAAAAGAGGGAATGACTTTAAGCTGAAGAAGCTGAGCAACCTGGTCTAGTGGAAAGTGTCCCTGCTCATAACAGGGGTTTGGAATGAGATAATTTTTAAGGTCCCTTTCAACCCAAACCATTCTGTGATTCTATGATTTACAGACATGTGACATCTCATGATTGTCACCACAGTCCTCATGCAATGGTGCTGCCTGCCCATCTCACGTGCCCCCATTTTTGGGGTGTCTTAGAGGAACAAAATCCTCTTGGGCTGTTCAGGGAAGATTTGGATGATATCTTACTGGGTCTACAAGTTGTGGAATAGTCACTTTAATTTTAGATTCATTGGATCATAGAACAGTTTGCGTTGGAAGAGACCTTCAGGATCATCTCATTCCAGCTCCAGCCATGGGCAGGGACACCTTCCATCAGACCAGGCTGCTCAGAGCTCCATCCAACCTGGCTGTGGACACTCCAGGGATGGCAAGTGCTCAGGATCACAGGAACCAGTGGTTGCAACTCACTTTAGGTAATTGCAAT
Organism: Agelaius tricolor; assembly: GCF_023055355.1. Lineage (NCBI taxonomy): Eukaryota > Metazoa > Chordata > Aves > Passeriformes > Icteridae > Agelaius > Agelaius tricolor. The sequence continues at coordinate 93,594,161 of NW_027269262.1, read as the reverse complement.
TAGGTTTGAGCTGAATTATTAGCAAATTCTTTTGCAGCATCCCATATCCCAGCATGGAGATGTTCACCATGCTCCAAGTTCTTCTGATTTTGGAGATAAAAATGCTGCTGTGCATCTGGAGATGGGGGAGGGTGATGAGGCTGCAGAAGTGCTGGGTAGCACCTTGTTTCATATAACCCTGTATGTGACAGAAATTCTTGGAAGCTGCAGGGCTTCAGATTTTCCTTCGTGTGAACTGAATCAAGAGCTAAACCTTAATACAGCTTTTTACTGTATTTTTCCCACAAAAACAATTGATTTGTGGTCCCTTGTGACACGATTCGCTTTCTAGACTCTCATGAGAACCTCCTAATTTCTAAATACCTGATTTATACAAATTTAGACATAGTGTTACATAGCTTGAGATGTGATTTACCTTCCCCAAGTGTATTGAATGTCTTCTGTTGTGTGCCTGGCAATCTCCAGCTGCTCCCTTACCTGAGGGCCTGTTGCTGCTGAGGTGACCCTGATGTCAGTCCCATCAAATATTCTGCTGCAGGTTGTGGATGCTCAGGGAAAAAGTATGAAAAATTAAGCTTACAAATATACCTACGTTATTAAATCAACAACTAATTTCTGTAATATAGTGCATAAGACTATATATATAGAACTCAAATATATATAATAATACTGGATGTAGTTTTGTTTGGTTTTTTGTTCTGGTTTGTTTTTGGCCTTTGTTTTAAGGAATTTAAAATTTAAGTCTCTTCTCTGCCAAAAGTGCTGTGGGATTGATGTGGGCAGGATGAGGCTGTGGTGAATACTCATAGCTGTGATCAGGAAAGTTTGTCCAACATCCTGATCCTCCCCATCCTCTTGCAGACCATCCCATGCAGGTTTTAAAGCAATCCAGAGCTGCAGCGATAGTGAAAAATCAAGTAATTTTACTAAATCTACTTTTATTAATGATAAATATGGTAAAACTCTAAAATAATTAAAATAATGGTGCTTAAATTGTGTTGAGGTTACTGCATGTTAGAGGTTCAATTTCTCAGTGTCAAGGACCTTCAGCTTCCATTAACAGCAAGTGCTCAAAGATGGTAGTAGGTGGTAAAATGTGGGTGTGGAAGCCTGAGAAATGCTGTCCAAAGCTTTTTGACACTTCTCTTTTAGAGAACAACTCTGTGCTTTCCAAAACTCTCCTAAGTTTTGATCAGGCACCATGGGGAGGTTTCATTGCTATGGGTTGGTGTTCTAAAAATGTAATGGATTCTGTCCTAGCCAAGTACCCACACCAAGCCCTTGGTGAGACATCTTAGCAAGTGGTTTCGTCTGATCTGGTTTCGTCTCCTTTGTCCCAAACATAGGGCAATCATGGGACTGGAATTCTGGTGGGTTGGGTTTTTTTTTCCTCTTATGGGAATACTGGCAAACTGTCAGTTGTCAAGATCCTCTTCCCTGTGCATGGAAACCAAGGTCTGCTTTTTTATTTTATTTATTTCTATTTCTTTGCACATTGTTCAGGTGTACCTTTGTTTCCTTTCTTATATAAAGATATCACACAGGCTCTGAAATCTTCAGGCTTGCTCTTCTCTCTTTGGCCAGTTCTTTTCCTACTGCACTGTGCTTCCCTTCCATTTAAAAAATAATTATAATTTAAGTGTAATCTCAGAAACAGAATTGGGCATCCTAGGCCTGTTTGTGAGGCATTTGAGCACAGAATATAAAGAGTGTGCAGAAAATAGTCTGGAGATCCTGCTATCCCCAGGGGCACTTACTGCCGCTCTGCCTGTACTTCCTGAATTTGACCATCTCTTTTCCTTTTCTTCCTGGTGAGACCAAAAAGTTTTTGAATTTTCCTTAGTGACTGTTTTGTGGGTTTGAGATGCTTTTGGCTCCTTCACCCCATTGGGGTGTGAGATCCTCCTTGCTGGGACAGTTTGATTTTTGCTTCTTTCCTTCACCAGCAGAAAGGAAATTACTTTTCAAAATTTGTGGTTCTTCCTGGATTGGGGCAATAATCCAGGTCCTTGGAAGCAAGTGGTGGCCTGCAGGGTAAGGGGATGAGTGGTCTTCACTGGTCATGCAGATCTTAGAAAGGTTTGGGTTGGAGGGACCTTCAAGATCATCTTGTTCCAATCCCCCTGCTGTGAGCAGGGACACCTTCCACTATACCAAGCTCCATCCAATCTGGCCTGGAACAGTTCCAGGCAGATGAGTCCCTTGGCTGCTTTCCTCTACAACAACTTGGTTGAGGGAGACTTATGGGTTGATGTCCTCCTTGCTCCTCTCCCACACCCCAGAGAGGCAGTTGGTTGTCATCTCCATGGACATCATCTCAAAGCCTACCAGCATCATGATAAATCCCTTGTTATTGGCTGGAGAAATGTCCTCTGGTGGTTCTCCACCCTCTGTTTCCATTAACTCACCATCTTGGGCGGACTGAGCCTCTGGTTATTTTGCCTGGCTGTCTGAAAGAACACTTTGCAAAGTTCTGAGCAGACCAGGGTGACCTTGCACTTGCTGATTTGGTAGCCGGGCTCCGATGCCGATTCCCTGCGTGACATCTCATAAATAGCTCCAGTTTTCAGTTTCATTTCCCAGACCTGTTTACACCTTGCCAGAAATAATTACAACCTCTGAGCCTGGGGTTTGCTGGGCGAGGGGGAGGAGGGCAAGGAGAAAAACCTGCAATCCATGTTTTTTCTTGCGCTGTCGTCACCGTGGTGCTGCCAGCGGGATTGGGATCTCCCTTCTGGGGCATGAATCAGGCTGTGCTCGCGTCCGCCCGGCATCGCTCCCCTTCTGTGCTTGAGAATTTTTCCCCTTCCTCTGTTCAGCATCATCTTAAATTCATATCCCAGGCAGTGCCTCCCTCACCTGCTTTATTACCTCTTAATGTGTTTTCCCAAGAATGTCTCGCACGCGAATAAACCTCTCCCGATGCCCATGTAAAACCAGTTCCTTCTGTGGTCTTCCTCTTCCAGTGCCTGTGCATTTTTCCTCCATCCACGCAGAGCTACTTTTCTCCTTCTTGCCATGTTTTTTTGAGCACCTTGGTGCCTGAGCATCCTCCTGGAGAGGCGGGTGGATGCCATCACTGCCGGCTTTGCATCCAAGCCGGCGCTCGCTGTGGTCATGTGTGGAGCCGGTGGGGAAGGCAGGAATATTTTTAGCCTGCACTTCTTTGAGCTGCTCAGGGGGCCGCCCACAGCAGAGTATTAAAATAATAGCAGGGACATTGGGTAAGCTCTGCAGCAAAATGTTGATATGCAAATTGCCATCTTAAGAGCAAACCTCAAGGCGATTTTTGGCAATGCATGCAAGGCTCCAGAGCGGTGTGTTTTGAATAAAGATTACAGCAAAGGGATTTTGCCTGGAGGCCATGCTCGTCTCATTTATTCTGAAGCTTAGCAGAGCTGGTAATTCAGTGTTGGAAGCCAACAGGGTGAAACGTATGCACCTTTAAAAAGGTATTAGATTAGCATTGGTGAAACAAAATGTCACATCACCTCTGTAACTGAAATTTCCAGGCTTTCAGAAGCAATAAATTCGGTTGGATTTCATTTGCGAGCAGTTCCTGGGCGCTGTCCAAGGAAGAGGCGGCTCTGATGGCAGCAGAGTTGGTTTGGGAGGTTTCGAGGCATTACCTGGTGAAAAAATGAGCTTGTGCCAGCTGATTCCACACTGCTTGGACTTTTCTCTTCAACTTGGTAGTGGATGGCTTGGCTGTTGGAAACCTTGCAGTAAGAAATCAGATCACAGATGAATTCCTTATTTTTGCTGGGGTTTTTTTTGTTTATTTTCTTGGCTATTGAGTTCATGTTGGCACTACTAGGAAGGAAACAGCAGTAAATTTGTAGTATGTTAGAACAGTTTGAATTGGAAGGGATCTGAAAGATCATTTTGTTCTGACCCTCTGCTGTGGGCAGGGATGCTTTCCAGTAGACCAGGTCGCTCCAAGCCCTGTCCAGCCTGGCTTTGGACACTTCCATGGATGGAGCAGCCACATTGCCATTTATAATGTCATGTTGAGCTTCCCATCCACCAATATCCCCAAGTCCTTCCTCTCCTCAGGGCTTTTCTCAATGGAAGATTTGAATTCTTTCATTTATTCCAGTTCTTGAGGAGCAAGGATGAAATTGTAGGTGTTTTCATTATTCTTTGTTTCCTTCACCCATCAATGCCTGGGCATTGATAGGTGAAGGAAAAGTTCATATCACACCCAATATATTGCTCTAGAATTGAAAAGTGGCAGTAAATTAAAACAACATGTGAGTTTTGGTGGTTTTTTGAAATTTTTTCATTCTTGATGATTGTTACAAATCCATCCCTGTTAGAGGCTGGAGAGGGATGATTTTGAGTGGGAATAAAAGTAGTTGGTAGCTAATTTTTCTCACTTTGAACGAAGCATGGAAGAACCAGGTGGCTGAGACTCTGTGGGAACACATTCTGACTTTGATACAAGTTTGTGTTGATCAGATCTTAGTTCACTTGTATGCTTTTACTTTAATTACGTGTTCCAACACCATGAGACTTTTAAATATCAGATTTTGAGAATGTTCTCTGCCAAAACTGCACGCTCTAAGTGCAGATCCTGTTGGCAGGCATCTCAGGAGCTGTTGACTTCCCTCTTTTGTAACCTCATCCTCTCTTGCCGAGCTTTTTCCCTCCTTAAAATTGTAACATCATTTGATAAAATAGCAAAGCTCATGGGTGTGTAGCCCTGTGAAGATCACTGTGTCCTGCCTGCATCCCAGCAGAGCCAAGTGAGAACAAGACAAACATCTTTTGAGTTTGGTTCAGGCACATCTTGGATCTTGTTTGTGTCTGTCTTTGGTGCATCCTGCTTCTCCCCGGCCTTAAACACAAGATGCTGGTTTAGTCTTCTCATGCTGCCTTGTGCCTTGATGAGATATTGATTCTTCCCTCCAAGGTGATGGAACTCTGCTCCTGAGTTTGAAATGCTCCATGTCTCCACCTCTCCATTATTCTTCCTTCTGGATTGTTTCATTTGCAGGAATGTTCTTAATTTTCCCCGAAGCTTGTTTTTTGGTGATGTATCAGGGAACATCGCAGCTGACTGTTATGCCAGTGTTTTTGTCTTTCCAGATTGTGTTTCCTGAAATTTCCCATCAAATCTGTGTTCAACTCCTTCTGCGTTCAGTCTCCTATTTTAAGGTCTTTATTGCAGGAATTATCTCCGTAGTCTGTATTTATACAACGTTTCATGTGATGCAGATGTGATTCCAATGTGGTGCCTTTGATAATACCTTTAAAATTGTTGTCTTAGTAGTTAAAAATCTTGAGAATGCCGTCATCTTACATAAACATTTTTATTTATATAGGTCAGAGACAAAAATTAAGACACATTAAGACATTGTAGCTGTTAATACTTAAAAATCAAATACAAATAATTAAAATATACATGTATTATTTTTTTCTGGCCCTACCTTAGTTCCTTTGGTAGTTACGACACCAGCTGCTTTCTGTGGGGCAGCTGGAATGCTGAACTGTCATCTCAGCAGATAAGAAATATTTTTGTAAAGCTGTGCATTTAGACTAATTCTGTCTGCCGTAGAATGTGCTGAGGATTTGTGATCCTCAGCAAGCATTTGACAGATCTTAACTAGTTCTGCTCTGTCTTGTCAATCAAAATTAAACGCCCACCTCACTCCTTCCTACTTTCTCTCTCTTCCAGCCTTTTTATTTAGGTTGGTCATTAAAATTGCTCATAACCATAGAAACGAGGAAAACCCGCCCCTTACTTTCCAGAGCCTTAGAGTGATATTCCTGTACTGACATCATGTGAGTTACATACACGAGAGCTTAAAAAAAACCCCCAAAACCTGCAGGTGGGCAGAGTTGTCATTAATTCCTCCCTAAAATGGAGTTGTCCCAGTGGATGCCAACCAAGGACCACGTCCCCTTGCATTCCTGTATGGAGAATGCAAAAGGGACACAAAGGAGAGCCCCTGCTGAGGAGAAACCACCAGAAAAAGATAGAATTGGAGAAGAAAACATCAATTTGGGGGATGGAACTGGTGGGAGGATGAGATAAGGAGAAGATGGATGGGCAAGAAGTCTCATGTGCAATGTGGGGTTGGTTTGATCATTCCAGTATTGGTTTTCATCCTCCTAGGGCTGCCTGGGTGCTCTGGGAGAAGGGCATAATGATATATCTGGGAAATTGGACCTCCAGGTTTCTGCACTTAAGGAACTGAATCCCCACTTGGCAGGATGGGGTGTGCCATGGCTTAGCTTGTTCTGGAAAATTGAAATGGCCACTGGTTTTTTGCTTGTACAGGCAGTTTAAAAATGCTTGTCCCAAGGCTACATGAGGGTGATAGAAACTCCTACCTTAGCATCCAAGAACATCCTGAGATTTCAGTGCTGGACTCTGTGTACTGCACAAATAATTCTGTTTTCATTTGGAGCATGACTGCCTCAGTTTGAGACAAGTTATGTCATTTATTTCTCCCCACCTTCAATTGCAATAATGTAGGAAAATCTCCAGGATGGAGATGTGGATTGTTCCTGAATTGGTTGGATGTAAAAGTTTCAGCACTCTTTTAATCTGAAGGCTTGTCACTTGGGAAGAGGAATTTTGACCTTTGGCCAGAGAAATAACAAGGAAGTGTTGTGTGATGTGGCATGACAAGGTGCTGCTGAGCAACATCTTTAAATTTAAAGGTCTTCCTTATTTACCCTGTCTTTGAAAGCTGGTTCTGGGTACTGTACTTTAACTTAAAGGCTCTTAATCATTATTTTTTCCCCATGTTTTGGAGGTGTTGGCTTTTGAAGGTGTTGAAGTTGACTGTGTAATCAAAGAGAAGGAAAGGGTAATTGGATGGTTTTTCTAAGAGCAGAAAAACTCAAGGCAGGAGCTCCTTAGGCATCCTTTGTTGCTCTCTTTGGCCCTGATGTCATCCCATGTGATTTTACTTCACCATCCATCATAAGGAGGGATCAGAAGGCTTTCATGGTTTGTCTGGAAGGCTGTCTCCTGTGTGGTGATGCTCCTCCTGCTTAAAGCAAGCCCAAAATATCAGAATTTTCATTAAAACACTTTCTTTGAGGATTAACTGCTGTAAAAAATCTGTAATATTTTTATTTCTGTGCTTTGCCCAGTGTATAAGTGCCTCTACCTGAGTTGCCTAAGCCCTTCTTTTTCTTCTTTTCTCTTTTATTTTTTATTAAAGCATAATAAACTTTGTTAAAAAGTATCTTAAATTCCTTCTGGAGCATTAGTTTCCAAATTTGGGCAAAAAAACCCCACAAGCAGTTGTGAAAGTGTGTGTGGGAAATTACAGTCTCCAGAGTTATCTGAGTTTCTGGATCCTTATGGATGCTGTTCTTGATGAAGGGAAATGGCCTCAAGTTGCACCAGGGGAGGTTTGGGATTGTATATAAGAAAAATTTCTTCACTGAAAGCCTGGTCAAGCATTGGACAGAGTGCTGAGGGAAGTGATGGAATCACCATCCCTGAAAAATGTTTAAAAGTCCAGTGCTGGGTCCACTTGGTTGTCTCAGTGGTGTGGTTCTCTCTCAGCAATCCCTATATTTGCACGGGCTTTCTTTTTGTAGGAAATGCATAAAAATGTACTAAAAACATAATAAAACCAGTTTTACTGGCTAATACTGACTATAAAATATGACATGGCTAAACGAGGGGAAGTGACAATAATGTGAAATCACAAATTGCAGAAAATGAAAATTATTTGCTGTGTTTCACTAGGCATCCCCTAATGTTTGCACCCTGAAAAGAAAGGGAAGGAATGTTCTTTTGTTTCCTTTTTTTTTGTGTGTGTTCCATTGTCAACAGACATTGTGTGGGCCAAAAGCAAAGCTTGCCTAATATATGGATATGTTTAACAAATTCACAGGGTGTGAAAACTCCCAGTTGAATCTAAAGATACAGCTAAAACCTCAGTCTTGGGAATCCCTGAGCTTCAGGCTGAGGGAAACAGAGCAGATAAAAGCCTGTTTGTGCTTTTCACATCTGATTTTCTTTTTATTTTCCCTTTTATCTAAACAGGAACTATACTGCTGAGCTGGGCCTTGGGTCCATTGGGTTATTGCTGCCAAGTTCCCAACAAGTGGCTCCACAGCACAGCAGACTAAAATTGTGGGTGAGGTAATTTTTGCTGCTTTCTTTCCTTGATAATCCTTCTCATTTCATTTTTTTTCCTTTGATTTTGGTTGGTTTTCTCCATATCCTTTCAGCTCATTGGAGGTGATACTGCATGTTGTGGAGGAGGCTGTGGAGCTGCGGTGTGCTAGGAATGCTGTGGGCTTTGCTCTTGGCAAATGTTCCCCTCTGGATCACATTTGCTGCTCTTGCAGTAGTAGTTTCTTTGTTTTAACTGGTTACCACTGGGTGATCTCCATCCAGATTCTCCCCCTGACATCTGATCTTGGCTGTACATTGAGCTCTGGGATGTCCCCCTGCTCATGGTATGTTGACTTTGAGTTGGGCTTTCTGGCCAAAGCCAGAGTTGCTGGGTGTTCTCTGCTAGGAACAGATGGTCAGTGAAAGTTCCATTTTTCAAGGTGCAGCAGACTGTGTCTGTAAAACCTATGGAGTTCTTTAACAGCAATAACAGTTTTCTTAAACTGCAATCTGGTTTTCCCACCTGGAATATCGTTAACAGTAATTTGTATCATGGCTGGAATGGTTGTTTCATGGGCTCCAGCTTAATAGGAGGAAATAAATATTTTCTTGGGTATTTTTGGTTTAGTGTCTGTTTTTCCTTGTTAGGATGTTATAACAGAATTAGTAAAATGGATGGATTCTGATATATCTAAAATGATATATCTAAAATGATTCTGATATATCTAAAATGGATATAGTTATCTGAATTCTTTGGTTATATTGCACAAAGAAACTGAAGATACTGAAGAAATTTGAAACAACTCCTAAAAAGGTTGCTTTTTTTAAATTTTTAAGAAATTAAAAAAGGTTTTTAAATTTTAAAAAGTATTTATCATTTCTCTACTCCTGTTTTTCATAGCACTTGGAGCCTTGGCTTGTTCCAGCCCCAATTCATACGCAGAGCTGAAGAGATTTTGTAACATTCAGTAAATAATATGCATAAATATGTGCCTATTAACGTTCTGAGTAATTACCAACAACAGAGTAAATTCGAGGTTAATGAGATTAACGGGGCAGAGGAAGGAAAGCTCTGAGTGCCCCTCCCGGTGGCCCCGGAGCCCAGGGTGGCCCCGTTTCTGTTGACAAGCCCAGCATGGCTGGAGCTGCAGCAGTGATTTTGCTGCTGTTCCCCAAACAGAGCCTAATGAGTTCCTACTGCTGGCATTCTGCTTTAAATGCTGGATAATATTATTAAATCCCACTCCTTGTGAGGGTTGTTTTTAATAGTTGTGTTTAATAGTTTTGTTTTTTCCCCAGTTTGCTCTGGTTCTGGGGCTCAGGGATAAAGTGCCTGGTTAGCCCTAGTTCTCTGACATCTTCTCCCAGACATCTGGTACCCTCCTGGATGTCTCATCAAGGCCACCAGAGGAACTGGCCAAAGTCTTTTCATGTTTCTGTCAGAATATTGTACCCAGAAGTATTTTGAGATTAACCCTTGTTTTCTTATCCTAAGATCCATCCTGGCTTGATTTCATTTCTTCTATAATAGGTGAGGAGGCGTCTTGGAAGTTAAATTGTGAGTGGTTGGCCATGTTTAGGTGGAGATGTGCTGGGTTTTCACCTGCAATTTAGTCTTGACAGGGCCATGTAATTATTTTACTAACATCTCTTTATGAGAAAGAAGCATATGTGGTCTATGCAGTTGGCTTGAAACCAACATATGGGGGTTCGACTCCTTCCTTTCTTGGACTTGGACAAAGGCAGGTTCTTTGAAGGTGTGGAATGGGGGTGGAATGGGGAATTTTTCCCTCTAAGAGCTGTTCATTACATGCTCTCCAGTAAGTCTAGCAGGGACAGAAAGTCCGATTTCCGAGCAAAACATGATTATTTTTCTACTCTAGTATCTCTCAAGCCCTCTCTCTTTTCCAGGTTAGTGGGTTTTCTGCTCTCTGTCCATCATCTTCCAGCATCCTCTGGCAGTCTTCAATGTTTTATCAATGTCACTACCTCAGAATTGTTTATTTGAGTTTTCTCCACCCAAAACTGCATCTGCGTGGTTCCCTCAAAGCTCTGGGCACCAACTCCCCTTGCTGGTCACGTCACAAACTGCAACCTATTTTTTTTTTTTTTTTCTGTTTTAAATGAAAATGCCTTACCCAGAGACCTATTTCGTTTACTCAAGATAAATGTTGTACTTATGACTCTGGTTTTTCTTGTTCCGGCAGTTCTGATTAAACCATGAACTTTCCATGTAAACAATTCAGGTAGAATAGGTGCACTGCACATTGCCTGAATGAATTATTCACCTCTTAGCTTTTGTTTTCATTTCTTGGTTATTCGTTTTTCTTTTTTGTGTGAGCTTATTTTTTAGATTTATTTTATTATTGCAAGTTGTTCTTCTCGTGTTTCAATTGTGTAGAGCAATGATTTCTCTCTCCTCTCAGTTCTTTCATGTTTTGTTGTGAGGTTTACTGGTTAAGGGATCAGAAACACACGTAGTGTTCTCCTCTACCCTTCCAGTTGTAGGGAATGATGAGGAAGAACCAGGAAGATCCAGTAGATCAACACCTGGCCCTGAGCCTGGTTTCACCCGCAGATTTTTGGGTTTTGTTATCGTGGGGTGCTGTGTGAGTGAGGCCCTTTGCTCTGCTGTCTCAGTGGAGGCAGGGGATGGAGATCCCTGCAGCAGCAAAGGCACCAGAGTTATTGATGTGTTCAAAACCATGAAAATGGCTCTGTAGGAATTAGGGCTCCTTTCCCAAAAAGAGGTGTGGGAACAGTAGCCCAGCTGAAGTTGCACCACAGCATGGGCAACAAACAGGGCCAGCTGGAAGCCCCTCTGCAGCTGGAAAAATATGGCAAAACTGGCATGAGAGAAACATGGTGGGATGAGTCCCACAGCTGGAGGGACAGGGAGCAGAATGAAGCCCCCACAGTCCAAGGGGAAATGGTCAGTGACCTGCTGTGCCACTTAGGCCATTACAAGTCTCTGGGGCCAGATAGGGTCACAGAATAACAGAATAGTTTGGGTTGGAAAGAACATTAAAGATCATCCAGTTCCAACCCCCCTGCCATGGACAGGGACAGCTCCCACTATCCCAGGTTGCTCCAAGCCCCATCCTGGCCTTGAACACTTCCAGGGATGGGGCAGCCACAGCTTCTCTGGGCACCCTGTGCCAATGTTTCTCCACCCTCAGTATAAAATATTTCTTCCTTAGAACCTATGATGATGGGGTTTTGATGGGAACAGTTCCTCCCTTGCCCTGTGCAGACATGATAAAGGACATTTTGAGGGAGAGTAAAGATCTTGAGTTTTTTTGGTGGGGTGATCTCTCTCCCTTTTCCCCCGCTCCCCATTGGTAACCGGGGGAGCAGTTGATCTGAGCATTGTCTCTCCATGCCAAGGATGTGAGTCCCATTGCTGTTCAGCCTGTGGGGAAATCCTGCTGGTGCTTCCAGATGTTGCAATGCAGCTGGACAGAGAGGTTGCTGAGCTCCAGGACAGTGAGACCTCCGTAAATCGAGGAACGTGTTAAATCATAACATCTTAAATGGCCATAGTTTCATTGGGATATTTTTGCAAATAGAAAAGTGATGGAAGCAGCAAATGTGTGTGTGAGTGCAAGGGAGGGACTTGCACATATTTCTGTGTGAGGGCAGGGGAAACGACTCAGCTTGCTGCAGCTTGTTGCTAATATTTGTGTCTGAGCGCTTAAAATTTCACAAGAGATATTAAGACTTGAGAAATGTGTCTTGCCGACTTGTAAGTGTATGATTAAACCTTCATCATTTTCTTCTTTTTCACTGTGGGAATCTTTAAGTCGTTATGCTTGTTTTCTTCAGGCATCATACTGAAAGCTAAGAGTGGCGTTGTTATTTATTTATTTTTTGGAACGTGCTCCTCTCTGCCTGTTTTATGCAAAAGCACTTTAATTGATCTTGCAGACGGTCGAGAAGAGGACAAAGAAGAAAATATTTAATGCAGCGTATAATTCTTTCTGGTTTTGCCTCAAAATAAAAAGCCACTTTGCAAGGATTTATGTATCTAAACACGTTTTATGTAGATGGAACAGCTACATTTTATCTGCCTACTGCAGGAGGTTGATGCAAAGAAATGCCTTGATCAAGGGTATGAACCAGTTCTGGGTAACTCCCAAACCATTCCAGTGGTAATCACATTGCCAGTTTCTTGCCACCTTGATTACAATTGTTGTGTCTTTCTATATTTGTGATTTCCTTGACTATTTTAATTTAATCTTTTTTGAACATTAGAAATTAAAATTATGCAGGTCCTTTCCTTGCTGTGCTGTACTGAAGCACAGTAACATCCCTTTCAACCAGGAGTCCCTCCCATGCATTTTGCAGCTCCAGGGTGCTTTGGATGAGGTGAGAGGACTGTGGCTTCTCTTTAATTCTCCTGCTGCATCCAGAGCTTAGTCAAGCCTGGCAGTTGAACACAGATTGCCTGAACTGCAAAGCATCACTTCAGTGTCAGCACCTCCCTTCTGTCTATTTAAGGTGAAGCAACTGCAGGGATTCAATGCTTTTGTTTGTTTCCCTTCAAGGTATGAAGGCTGAAAAAAGGCATCTTCAGTGCTGGTGGAGTCAGGAATATTTATGGGCTGGAATCACCTTGCTTTGGCTCTGTTGTAGTCAAAGGTCAAATTTAAATAGTGTGTCAGGTCCTGTTCTGTGTTTGTGATTTACTGAGATGTGGAATGCACACACGAGTTAATGCACACACCCATGGTTTGCCCCTTCAATGCTAAAGATTTCTGGGCATATCTGGACATGGCCTGCAAGAGTCAGCTGAGAGACTGCCTGAAAGCTCTCCCTGAAACACTGAGCTCTGGGAAACCCTCTGTAGCCTGGGAAGACTGAAATGTGGGCCATGGGCTTGTTGTCACCTTCCTGTGCTGGAGATTTTGTCAATTTAATTGAGTTAAAATACTTGGAAGAGATTAATCGTTTTAGAAGTTGTGTCAATGCCTTGAATGTCTCAAGTAAGTGCAAATCCCTTATTGAAGTAGCTTTTTGATAGTTTGGAGGTTTTCAGCTGCATTCATTTGAAATATGCCTTGTGCCATGACTTAAGAGGGCATTTTCAATATATTTTTGGGTTTCTTTTATTTAATATTAAGCTTGAGAAAGAACAGCCCCTGTCAGCCACCCTCCCCGCAAAAAGAAGGATGAGTAAAAGCAGGAAATAAGCAAGAGGAGCTTGTCATTAAACCTAAATCCACTTACAAACATCTAGTAAAAGGCATCTTTAGAGGCTCATTCTGTACTTTTATTGCAAGGATGGTGTTATACTGCTGTATATATCAGAGAACTGGGTAACAGCACATCCTCTGTCCTCAACAACTGCTTAGAGCTGTAGGTTTTTGTGCTCAAGACGATGAATATTTTAGCTTGATGTCTCCAAGGGTAAAATGAAGGAGTAGCTGCTCTGAGGGATTAATACAGAGTGAATTAGATGTTTGTAAAAGGCATTAAAAGTTGCAGTGGCTGTGTTGAATCCCAGCATTGGAAATGTGAGGCGAGATGCTGTGGTGCATCCCCCTGCTGCAGAGGGACATCCATCTGGAATCCAGGATGAAAACATCTGTTTTTTTTTGTTAGTTGGTGCTTAGATGACATGAAAAAAGGGGAAAAAAAACTTACTCCCCACTCCCTCTCCTCTTTCCCAGCATCAATCATAAAAGTAGTTGTAAGAAACCTCAGGGATGTTCTCTTTTCCCTCACAGTTTCAGCCAGCACCACAGGCTGAGTGCTTGTGGGTACCACAAGGATGATGTTTCTTGATCCCAGAAGCTGCATCCCAACTTTTTCTCCCTGTCTACCAGCTACAAGGCAGGAATAACATAGCCCAGTGGGCAAGGAGATGCCCAAGGAATAGCTCACAATAAAGGGTGATGGTGTTCTCTGAATGTCCTACTCCTACAGCATCACCAGGATGGGAGCCAGGTACCATCTTTGATGCACTAGTTAGTTAGTAAACACTAACAGGGGGTATTGAGACCTGTTTTCCCACTTCCAGGGTTATTCTGGAGCCCCAGCAATGCTTGGAGCAGCCCAGCTCTTGTTCTGCTGGTTGGGCTCAGGGCTGTTTATTTTGCCACCTTCTCAGAAATCGCTGTCAACTCAGCTCGCTTTTTTTAGAAATGTGCTTTCATCATTTGTGATCTGAAAGGCTCTCCTGCAATGGAGGAGGTTTGGGCTGTTATTTTTAACTGAATGTTTCATTGATCTGATTTACAGCACTAGCTGCTGGTCCCTTGTATTAGCAAGAGAGCAGAGAGGCAGCCGTGGTGTGGGGCAGGGAGGGAGTGTTGTGGAGAGGTCTTGAGTTCCCTCCCTTGTCAAAGCTAATTCATCACAGAGCTGCAGCCCAAAGATGACTTTTTGCATAATTTTAGGCCACTAAAAGTCAGGGCTCCACTCTCTTGGAAGTGGATTCATGGATTTCAGCCCTGCCCAACATTTTGGTCTTGGTGTCTTAAAGCCAACACCAGAGTCTGATGCATTCCAAACAAAACCCTACCAATAATAATTTTAAAAAATGCTTAGATAGGTAAGATGCAGTTTCAACTCTTATGAAGCAGCATTTTAAAAAATGCTTTGTATAGGTAAGATGCACTTTCAACTCTTATGAAGCAGCTTGTGCTTTCTCTGAGCACTGAGGTTGAGCACTGGCCTGAGTTTCAGCTACTGGGACATGGTGGGACCTTGGCTGATGTGGTAGGATGGAGGGTGATTTCTTCTGGGCAGTGTCATTCTCTCCTGGAGAAATGGAGGCTCACCTTATCGCTCTCTACAACTACCTGGAAAGAGATTGTAGTGAGGTGGGTGTCAGTCTCTTCTCCCAGGTAACAAGTGACAGGATGAGAGTAAATGGCCTAAAGTTGAGCCAGGGGAGTTTTAGATTGGATTTTAGGAAAAGCTTCTTCACTGCCAGGGTTGTTAAGCATTAGCAAAGGTTGAACAGGGAAGTGGTAGAGTCACCATCCCTGGAAGTGTTCAAAAAACGTGGATATGGCACTTGAGGATGTGCTTTAGTGGTGAACATGTGCTGGGTTAATGGTTGGACTCAATGATCTTGGAGGTCTTTTTCAACCTTAATGATTCTCTGGTTGTCTGTGATGTGGAGAGCAAAGCCTTCATGGAGTGTAAACGGGAGCTGGGAGCACCTGAAACCTTCAATGACAGGTTTGAGTGTTCAGCTCAGTCCTAACCAAGTGTGTAAATAAAGCTGAAAGCCTCAGGAGTAGGTTATTTTTCTACTTGACGAGCCAGAAAATTAAATACAAAGAGAATATCTGGGGCCTGGGTCTAAAAGTAAGAGCAGATGAGCACCACTGGGTTGTTTACAGAAATATTTTATTTTTACTTTTTTGATAGTTTTAAGTCTCTCACTTCCTTTAAGGCTTTCTTCTGTTAGTGTCTTTCTGCCTCTTCCGCTGAAGTAGTTTGTTGAGTTAATCACATCAGAGGGAAAAAATACAGTTCACTGATTTTCTCCTCCACCCAACCATCAATGTATGTATTCACCAAGCACGTAAGGACTTAATATCTCAGTGTCCTCAAGGAAAACTCAGGAAATTCACTGACTATCTATTTTTTTGGTATCACGCAGTCAATCAGCTAACATGTGTCCAGGTCTAGATTATCCATGTGGGTTGTGTGCTGCCTCTCTGGATGCTTTGGAGAACAAATTGAGGCAGGGATGGGTCCTGAAGCTGAGGAGGGGCAGTGTCCGTGGATATAGGGAGGGTGTGGAGAGGTTGTGACAAAAGCATCATGGGGATATGGAGTAGGAGAACAGGGGTTGTCATGGCAGGAAGCTTTTTGTAGGGGACATGGGTGGGGATTCACCGTTGATTTCTGCAGTCCTAAGTGCTATGCATGACAGAGATGTGTGGGTTTATCACTGCTAAGCCTTATGTTGACCATAAAAAGAGTAGAAGGGATGTCTTTTTTTCAATATGTTCTGAAAGTTGGACATTTGGGACATTGTCCATAATCTTCCTGATGCAAAATAACTGAATTACTTCACATTCCATATATTTGGTGTATGCCCTCTCCTCCCCTGGATCTGATGAGAATGTCAAGGAACTCAATTATGAAAAGTAGCACCTCTGTGAGGTCAGGGTGGCTACCTGTGTTTTAGAGATCCTCGGGTGTTTCAAGGCAAGTGTGTCCATGTGGACAGTCCAAATTTAGAAAGGAAAGTAGAGTGAGATCCAGCCTGTCCTGCTAGGTTGAGCTTCTTCATATATTCACAGAATCTTCAGGGTTGGAAGGGACCTCTGGAATTCATACAATCCAACCGTCTGCCAAAGCTAGGTGACACAGGAACACATCCAGGTGGGTTTGGAATGTCTCCAGAGAGGGAGGATCCATTCCCTCCCTGGGCTTCTGTTCCACCCTCTGTGAAAAGAAGTTCTTCTTCAGGTTGAGGTGAAGCTCGCTGTGTTTTAGTTTATGGCCAGTGACCTTGTCCTGTTGCTGAGCACCATAAAAAGAGCCTGGCACCATCCTCTTGACTCCTGTGTTGGAGATATTTGTGTGGATTGATGAGATTCCCTCTCAGTCTTCTCCAGACTAACCAGGCCTGGCTCCCACAGTATCTCCTCACAATAAAGACCTTTCTCCCAGCTGGACTTTGAACCATGGAGAATCCACTGCAGCCAGTGTGTGTCAGTTGTCTGCTGATGACATAGAATCATGGAATCATGGAATGGTTTGGGGTTGGAATGGGATGGTCTTTGACATCCCTTTCAACCCACAGCCATGGACAGGGAACCTTCCACTAGAACAGGGTACAGGCAGTGCAGACTTCCATTGTGTTCTTCCAAAAAAACAACTTAAAGAGCCTCTCCTTTACTTGAGAAGCTGTGTTTTCATCAGATGATAGTGTTCAGGAGGGAAGAAGTGAACTCTTTACGTTGCTTATCTGCTGTATCTCAGTGCTTATCTCCTGGAGCATTCACAAAAAGGCTGAAAGCTGAAGCGTAGCCAGCTCAGGGCAGCAATCCCCTGCACTCTGCTGCAGGGAGATCCTGGCTCCCCAGACTTCTGCACCAACAGGAATGAGCCATCTGGGAGCCAGGAGATGACTCCAAACTGTTCTGTTGGTATGGATGACTTTGCCAAGGAGGAGGTTCCTGTCACACTGGGTGCTACTATTGATGGCACTGATGCAGATCTTGTGTGCTCCATCATGAGCACTGGAGATGAGCTCACTCCTCTGCATGGAGTGATGGAGGCTCTTTGCACATCCAGACTTTCTCTCTGGTTGCTCTTTTCCCTGAGTGCCCAAATAAGCACATTTTTTCCCCTTGAAATGTTGTTTGTAAACTTTTCTCTTATCTTCTGCTGCTTTCAATTTACTAATGACCTTTCCTGCAGCCTGAATGCAGTGCTCCTGGTACTGTGAGCAATGTAAGCTGTCTTAAATTATACCCCTTGTCCTCCATCCATCTCAGTTTGGTTTCGCAGGGAGATCGTGCGTTATCACTTGGAGTTTGCTTTCAGAATTGAGGATGGTGATAAATAAATGCTGCTGGTAGCAACCGGAGAACGTGGACTGCTTTAACCAGCTCCATATGTGGAAAAGAAAGAAGGGCTTTTTAATTTTATTTTTTTTTTCCCTCATGTTTGTCTTGTATAGAGCCCTGTATATTCTTCATCCTAGGTTTCCTAGGGTTATAGGCAAAGATGCTCCTGTCAGCTGATTTTCCTGCCTCACATCTGGAAATGCCAATTAGGGTCATTGCAGTAAAGGCAGCTGCACTAATGCCAACTCTGCTATCTGTGCCTTCCTTTGCATGCTTCCTCTGCACCTGGAATTGTTTCCCTCTCCATGAAATAACTTTTGATTGGACACCTACAGGTGTGTTGCTGTATTTTCCTTGGTAATCTCTGACACTCCCCTGATTTTTACACGGCAGTTTAGCGGAAGGGCTGTTGAGATCCAGCTGTGTTGGCATTCATCAGTTTTGCTCTGACTTGACTGCAAACAAGACCCTATGCTTTGTTTGCAGTCAAGATGGTGAGAAATCCTTAAAATAGAAAGGCAAATTCATGCAATGAATGATATAGATCTAATTTTTGGATTAAAGTGACTAAAATCAGGCCACTGTTTAACTGAAGGACACTTTTCTGTTAATTATGGTCCAAATTTCTTCAACAATGGGAGAGTAATGTGGTGAACCCATTTGTTGGAGTACAACGGATTTATGTTGGAAGCAAACTGTGGCATTTGCTGGCTGGGCACAGGATACTTGGGAAGCAAGAACAGAGTCTTTGAGCCTCTGGTTGTGGGACACCTGCTTCTCACAGGGGGTTTTTGGGATGCAATACATTGATATTCTGGTGCTTGTCAGAGTATGTATATAAAAGTTAGGGAATCACAGAATGGCTTGGGTTGGAAGGGAATTTAAAAATCATCTTGTTCCAACCCCCTGCCATGGTCAGGGACATCTTCCACTCGACCAGATTGCTTCATGCCCTGTCCAGCCTGGCCTTGAATACTCCCAGGGTTGGGGCAGCCACAGCTTCTCTGGGCAGCCTGTGCCAGGGCTGTACCACCCTCACAGGGAAGAATTTTCCCTTCCTAATATCTAATCTAAACCTGCTCTATTTAAGTTTGAAGCCATTCCTCTTTGTCCTATCACTCCATGTCCCTCTCCAGCTCTCTTGCAGACCCCCCTTCATGTACTGAAAGGCCCCAGTTTAGGTCACCCTGAAGCATTTGCTGCTCCAGGCTGAACAGTCCATATTCTCTCAGTGTTTCCTGACAGGGGAGGTGTTCCATCCCTCCTCATGGCCCAGTTCAGAATTATAGAATCATTTTGGTTGGAAAAGACTTCTAAGGTCATCAAGTCCAACCTTTAACATTGTACTGCAAAATGAAAGTGACCAGAGAACTGGAGTATTAGTGGTTGACTCCATTACTTTTGGTTACCACCAAGACTGGCCTTGCTGTTGATGGGGACACCAGCCAGGATGTCACAAAAGAAATGGCTAAAACACGATCCTGAGAAGGAGCATCTCCATCTGCTCTCCACACTCCATCTGCTGAAGAGCAAGTAGAAGGCCCCTCATTTTCCACAGAAGTGCCTTTCACCTCCTGGCACTTCATCTACCACCTGCTGTGTCTACTTGCTCCTTCCTCCTCAGGAGAAACCATAAACCTGGTTGGTTTCCCATCTGTTTACTCATAGATAATCCACTCACTGGGTATTTGCTGCAAGTGTTGTGCTTTGGTATATTTCTCCACCCTGGTGTTTAATTATCCTTCTTTCCTTGAGTCATAGAATCTCAGAATAATTTGGGTTGGAAGGGACCTTAAAGACCATTTTGTGTTCCAAATCCCTGCCATGGGCAGGGACACCTTCCACTATCCCAGGTTGCTTCAAGCCCCATCCAGTCTGGCCTTGGACACTTCCAGAAGCATCCACAGCTTCTCTGGGAAATCTGTGCCAGAGCCTCACCACTCTCACAAGGAGGAATTTCTTATTAATAATGAATCTAAACCCGCTCTTCTTCAATTTAATTAATTTCCCCTGTGTCCTATCACTTCATGCCCCTGTGAAAAGTCTCTTTCCACCCTTCCTATAGGCCCCTTTTAGGTATTGGGAAAGGCTCTAAGGTCTCCTGGCACCTTCTCTTCTCCAGACTGATCAGCCCCAACTGTCTCAGCCTGTCTTCATAGCAGAAGTGTTCCTACCCTTTAAACTTCCCTTGATTTTCAGGCTGATAGTTATGATTTAGGATTTTTTAAATTTATTTTTCTTTTTTCTCTGATTTGCTTAAGCTTTCCAACAGCTTCAAGTTACAGGAGCAGCTGAAAAGGCAGAAAAATGGGACCAGTAAAAGGGAAGTTCAGCACAGGCCTCTGATGATTCTTGTATCACTGTCATTCTTTGTGATGATCATCACCATGTTGCTGGGAAAGGCTGAAAAAGTGGCATCTGTCACTGCACAGCCATGGGGCCATTTTGTTTAAACATATCAGAAAATTATAGGATGAGTGTCTGGAGGCAATGCCAGGGGAACAAGTAGTAAAGAATTCTCTCTCAGCTCAAGAAGTTCTCTTTCCTGGAGGGCAATGCTGAGAAATGCATCTCCTGTGACTTCTGCATCCCTTGTGACACAGCATCTCTCTTGACTTTTGGTAGCCTATTTGTGGAAGTATTCAGAGAACATATTCTCCTACATATTCTCCCATCTGTCTTTTTCCCAAACTCACTGGCCTTGGTGGATGCTTAAGAATAGATGTGCTTTCTGCGTTATGTTGAGAAGGCAGTTAAGAATTTATTTTTTGACCTTTCTGTGTTTAGATGATAATATTTTTAGTATCTTCTATGATGGCTGCTTCTGAGTTTATTTGGACTCTCTTTTACCATTTAAATGCAGAGGAGAAAACTTGATCAGTGTCTTTGTCCAAAAGATACTTTGAGTTGTTCTGCCACCTGGGCCAGGCTGTGCAAGAACCCTTTTCATGGCTCTGAACTGTTTTTTTACATTGTTCATAAAACTCTTTTTTGGGAATGGATGAACTGTGCTTGTAGCATTTACCAGCTCCTAAGAATGTGCAGTTGCTTGGCTGTACAGACCCTGAATAAACATGCAAAAAAAGGGAGCCCAAAATATCATCCTACCATCAAAAAAGTGTGAAATGGGAAGGAAGGAATTGTTTCTCCATGTAAACTTTTTTTTTTTTTTAATTGGCTTCCTCACCACATCAATGTCTTTTTCTTCTGTTTGCCACTTACCTCATCTTAAGCTTGCAAGCAGATGACTCTGGATGGTCTTTTCTAAAGGAAAGGGATAATACAGGCAAGAAACTCTCAAAGGATCTTAAGACTGTGAGATATGGAAAAAGCTTTCTATAAAATGACATCTGTTGGGGATGTGATGTATCTCCTGAATTCAGAGTAATTAGACCCTGCTCAGCTGTGTAACTTTTGACATGGATTGGCATCTGCTTCTCTGAAGGCTTAATGGTGCCTTTAATTATAAGTAGTCTAGGAATTGCCTAGAGAGCCACTGGCTTCATTTAGTTCAAGAATCTCTCTTTTGGATGGTGATCAGGAAAAACGTGTTGAAAAGAAGAGCAAGCAGTGTCCTTATATGCAAATGTGGTGATGAATCCTCCCTGGGTTTCTCCTGATGGTAAATCATTAAAGCTTGGCTTCAGCATTTCATGTTGCAACCTAGTTATGACAACTTTGGCTGGTCTCATTATGTGCTTCCCTGTGCCTTTGGATCCTGGAGTTCTTGGCCTCTAAAACCTGTCCTGTATGTCAATTATTCAAAAAATTCACTTATCTCTTGAGTATTTCCTGACTTCTTTTTTTTCTTGAGGGAGATTTCCTGGGTGGTTTTTTTTCCTAGTATGTTGTAGGAAGCTGAGAAATTCTTCTCTAAACTGTTCCTTGTTGAGGCTTTTTCTGCTGTGTTTGGTGCAGTTTCTAAATCAAACACACTCCTTCAGTGTGTCTTTCTTCTTCCCAGTCTCCATGGGGCAAGAAGCATTTCAGGTCTTCATCTCTCAACATTTTCTGAGCTGCTTCTCTATTAAAAAGATTAAGAATCAAATTACTCTGCACCACCAATTTTACCTTATAATTTTCATAGAATTCTACAGTGGTTTGGGTTGGAAGGGACCTAAGGATCACCTATTTCCAAAGAACCTGCACTATCCCAGGTTGCTCCAAGCCCCATCCAACCTGGCCTTTGACACTTCCAGGGATGGGACAGCCACAGCTTCCCTGGGCAACCTGTGCCAGGGCCTCACCACTCTCAGGGTGGTGAATTTTATGTTAAAGTGATCTATGATAATTCTATTTTTCCTTAAAATAATCTTGATATTATTCTGCCTCTTTTCCTATGCATCCCATTGCTCACTTGAAAGGATTAGCTTTGGGCAAAGTTTCCTTTTGAGGTGCCAGTGGTGACATCCAGTTCCTTTCATTGGCTTCAGCTTCTGCTAGGACTGTGCCTGCTACAGCACTTCCTCTCCATCTTTGTTTCACATTTATTGGGCCTGATGCACATCATTCTAAGTCTTATTGAAGTAAAATTTCTGAACAAGAGAAAAAAAATCAACTTGCATGCTCAAGAAGGCAGCGAGTTGGAATTTTGGTGACCACGAGCTGTTGTGAGGGTCTTAAGGTGTCATCCCCCTTCTTTGCCCATCAGTTGATGTCCCCCATGATCCCAGAGTCACAGAGTGCTTTGGGTTGGAAGGGACCTTAAAGGTCATCCAGATCCAAACCCCTGCCATGGGCAGGGACACCTCCCACCAGACCAGGTTGCTTATCCTGGTTTTGTCCATTCGTATGGTCAGGCTCAGACAGTGACAACAGCAGTCCCAAAGGACTTGAAGAAATTCCTGGAGACCTTTGACTCCTTCCATGGTCAAAGGAGCACCTCTGGGTGGTTTTGGTCCCTTGATTGTAGAGCTGGATTCATAGAAACAACACTTCAGTTACGTGGGTGAACTTGGCCTTTTCTCCTTTCCGTGTTCTCTAACACATTCAGGGAATTCAAATTGAATCCATGTTATTGTTTACCATTTTCAGATGTGCTCAACTCAGCACTCTGGCTGCTGTTCATACCCCTGCAAGCCTCTTCTTGCACATCCCAATCCTTTGAACAATCAGAAAATCTTTGACAAAGTATTTAATTAGGTGTGTTACAGCCTCACTGCCCAGACTTGGCAATATTTGTGATTCTGCTTGTGTTTGCTTCCTCCCTAAGTCATGACTGGAAAAAAGACAGCTGTGCATCCCAGTCAAAGCTCACTGGACCTGGGATCCCTCTGAGCTCATGCATTACCCAGGGAGCTGTTTTGAGCTTTCATCTCTTGCTGTTTGTGGTGATTTTTCCACATTAGAGAAACTAAGGTGAAATTTTTCTATCACTGGAAGCCCTAAAATCAAAGCAGAAGCATTAACTGCATTCAGAGTTATGACTCAGAGCAGGTTGCCATAATTTTAAATCTTGTGTATTTAATTCCTTTGCAGAAACATCCCCTTGGTACAGTAATTCCCAGCCCAGATCCCACCTAGAAGATGCAACATCAACTGCTAAGGTCATCTTTCCACTTTGGGACAAACATTGGGATTGTCACTTGAAGGATCCTCCTTGTTTCTTTGGTGCCTTTTACTTTGATGTGGGAGCACTGTTTTTTTTATTCAGACTCCTGGCATCTTTGCAAGGAAGGGAGGTATTGAGAGAAAATTATTTACAGGGCTTGGTGGCATGGTGCCATTTTGTTACAGTGTAATCACACTTGAAATATTCAATAGAACATCGTTCTGGAGTTAATGGGGGAGATTGTTCTTGGATTATATCCCATGTGATTTTTCTTTCTGTGTGTGGAGAGTTTTCTTGCTGCAAATGAGATAAATAAAGGATTATATCTACATTTTTAATAGCTGGTATCAGAAGTGAAGCGCTTCCAATAAAGTGTTCTTATATTTTCTTCCCACATAAGACTGTTTTACAAGCTTATGTCCTTCTATTTTTTTACCCTCTTTAAATAATCTTAAAAATCAGGTTAGAAATTGTTTCCCTTTGCCCAAACTCTGGATAAAACATCTCTTCACAAAAATAGCAGAGTGATGTTGCATTTTATTTGTTGCAGGAAGAAAAACAGTGACTTGGAGGTGAACAGAGGAGCGAAAGTTCTTTGAGAAGATGGGAATTGCTTTTTCTCTTTTCTTGTGTTTTGGTGGTTGTTTTCAGATCTGCAGCAGTGACCTGGTGATGCTGTGCAGGTGCTGCAGCTGCTGGAGGGACAACAGAGAGAGGGCTGTAAGAGCATCAGCAGAGTATCTCTGGGTGTCAGGAGGCTGCAGGATTCATCTTCCCATCAAAGCAGGGCTGAGAGAAATTGAAGCCCTTTAGAGAACCATTTCAAGTCATTTTCACTATCAAGTCTGGAAAAATCAAAATGTCCTTCCATACGGGTGAGATAAAATAAAGTTAGTTCAAGGGAGCTTGAATCTCTCTGTTTTTCTCAGAGACTTTCAGCAGATATTGGGATCCCTGGATGGTTTGGGTTGGAAGGGACCTTCAAGACCACCCAGTTCCAGCCCTCTGTCATGGGCAGGGTCAGGACCAGGTTACTCAAAGCCCTGCCCAATCTTTCTGCTTTAAAAACTGGTGATCTTCATGTTTTTTTTTGGAGATGTGTTTACAGCACCTACTGCCCTGTTACTCTTAGATTTAGTATTGACAGCAGTTTCTTCTTCAGTATGTTGTTCCTTGTCCTATTTTCTAGGGAAGAAAGTATTCTTGACAGTCACAAAGGACACTGGAGTAGATAAAGTGTTATTGTATGGTAATTCCTGTACTCCAAAGTTACAAGGAACCTTTGATCAGTCCTCTGCATGATTATCTTAATATCATGAAGGCTGATAATGTAAATGGAGATTTCAAGCTTGACCTGATTCATAAATAGGATAAGTTAAAATGATGAACGTGATTGAGTTATTTGCTGCAGCTGCTTCCAGGGCTGGATTGATTTGAATTTCTGCTGACAAGGCATTGAGACCTCTGGGAAGGACATCCCTGAGTTTATTAGCAGAGTGCTGGGGAAGGAGGAGTTTTGGGAATATGGAGGGTGGGTTGGCTGGGCTCTGAAGCCTTGGGCTGATAGTGAAGTCTTTTGCAATAATTTGGTCTGGTTTTAGCAATTTAATATAATAATTTTGATGGAATGGTGTGTTCCTGGTACTGCCAGTGCAGTCACTGCATCTCAGTGATGGTTCCTGTTTTGCCTGGTACCGTGGGCTCCTGATTGTTGCTGATTTGGAGTTTGGGCATTTAAACAAATTCTGACTTGTTGATCAGGGGTTCTCTTCTGGTAAAAGCTTGTAATGGCAAAAGATTCTCCGTTCCTTGTTGAGATTTTGTCTCAGAAGCTGTGAAATCAGTGGGGTGAAAGACCCAGGCCAGATCTGTGCTGTGAAAATATCTCTTCTGCAGCATCTCAGATATATGAAAATATCATCTTCTGCAGCTTATCTGAATATCAGACTCAAATCAGTTTTTCTTCCCCTGTCTTAAGACTTCACCTGTGTACAACTTCCATCGGAGTTTAAATTGGGTCTGGAACCTTTGACATACAGAAATTTCTTGTTGTGGATCTGTCTATAAGGTTTCTTGCCTCCTGGCTCTTGATGAAGAAGGAGCATCTCAGTGGTGTCGCTGTAGACTTGAGGCAAAGGTTCCCACTGAAGACTTGAGGCAAAAAATCATGGAGTTCAGCCTGGAGAAGAGAAAGCTCCAGGGGGACCTTGGAGTCCCTTCCTGAACCTAAAGAGGCTCCAAGAGGGATGGAGAGGGACTTTTGACAAGGCACAGAGTAACAAGGCAAGAGGCAATGTCTTTAAATTGAGCGCAGACTTAGATGGGATATTGGGAAGGAATTCTTCCCTGGGAGGGTGCTGAGGCCCTGGCACAGGTTGCCCAGAGAAGCTGTGGCTGCCCCATCCCTGGAAGTGTCCAAGGCCAGGCTGGATGGGGCTTGGAGCACCCTGGGACAGTGGAACCTGTCCCTGCCCATGGCAGGGGGATGGAACTGGATGATCTTGATCCTCACCCTTCTCCATATCCTGGGTGTGGGCAGGGAGCTGGCTGTGTGCTCTCCTGTGCTCTCCCATCTCCAGCTGGGATGTGTTTGCTCTCTAGATATTCCCCCCCATCCACATATCTCATCTACCAACTCTCCTTTACTTAACCTGCAAAGATTTAAGGCACTTAATGGCTGGAGGCTTTGGCAGCATGAATTGAAAGCCTTTTATAAATCATTGTTTGGTGGTCTTCACCTCACTATTTAAAGGTAAAAAGGGACTGTGTCTCCTTCTGCTGCTGCTTCAGGGCTCTGTCCTTGTGTTAAATCCTCCTTCTTCCTGTGTTTCCTCTGTAAATCCTGCAGGTTGTAACAGTCCCCTAAATCTTGCAGATTGCTGTAGAAAATATCTTTTGTGTTTACTTGTTTGTTAGTTTTAAGAGAGTCATTTGTATTTGACCAGCTTTACATAACTCTGTGTGTCTATAGATATATATACACACATAATACTTCATTCCTTACACAAATCCCTATATATATTATATTTTTTTTTAAATTCTAAAGAGCTGGGTAAACTTCCTCAACCTGTTGTGAAGTGATGCCTTATTTTTATGCGAGTCAAGATCTCAGTGCCCAGCAGATGACCCCACAGAGGCACTGCAATACCTGTTCCCATTTCTGCACCTCATTTATACAGCACCTGAGATCATCTCATTGTCTTTAACTTCTCCCACATCCCAGCAAACCTGGTGTTGGCAAATGTATCAACTCAGCTGATGTGCACTGATTTAAAAAAAAATAGGTTTTCCTGGTGCTTTAGCTTTGGAAAGGGATTTTAGTGCATCTGCATTTCTACAGGCATCTGAATTACAGCCCCCTTTTATATTTTGCTTTTTTCTCTACATTTTTCTCCAGCACTGCTGCTTTTTATGGAACTTTTTAAAAACAAAAATAGTGATGATTTTTTTTTTCCAACTCAAAGATCAGTGTCTGATGCTGGAAAGAGCTTTTACAAATGCAGCACAGTGCTGCTGCTGGGAACAGCCTCCCATAGCAACCTTCAGCTTGAAAGCTAAAATCACATCCCCCCATACGACAGCTTTATTATTAGATTGGCATGGGAACCCTTTGGAAGGGGTCTAGGTGGCAGCAAAAAAGTTCCTCTAGATTCTGTATTTAGGAGGATTTTTAATTTATTTTAGATGTTGTGGGGGCTTTTGTCACTTTTAAGTTTTGCTTTTGTTTTTTTTTGGTTTTTTGGTTTCTTTTTCTGGTTTAAATTTTCTTTTTCTCAGATTGAATAAATGTCAGAAAAGTGAGAGACACCATTCTAGGGAAGATAGAAGATCTCTGCCATGGGGAATGACACATGATCATGGCTGTCACCAGAGCAATTTCACAGAAAAATAGAATTATAGAATAATTTGGGTTGGAAGGGACCTTTAAGATCAACTCATTCCAACCTCTGCCATGGGCAGGGACATTTTCCACTATCCCAGGGTGCTCCAAGCCCTGACCAACCTGGCCTTGAACACTTCCAGGGATGGGGCAGCCACAGCTTCTCTGGGCAACCTGTGCCAGGGCCTCCCCACCCTCACAGAGAAGAATTCCTTCCCCAATATCTACTTTGTCCTAGTATTTATTTCAAGTTTTCTACTTCTGCACATGGACAAGATGGGAGTCCTTGCTGGAAGGCTGGCAGCTGTGGATTTGGGGTCAGGTTGTGATTTTCTGGGATTCGCGTTTATTGCAGTGACAATTCCATGCGCCCTTCCTGTTGTTCAGCCACTTGGCAGACTTGTGTCACATCTCTGTGCTGGCTTTGCTTCCTCAAAACTTATGGTGGGAGGACTCAAAGGACCTTGAAAGCCAGGGGAAACTCCTGACAGTAGTTAGGAGACCAAATCAGGATATTCCAGATCCAGTCTGAGCCAAGACTGATGATGGGAGGGTTTGTCTCCTGAGCTTTTCATTGAGCTTGGCATCTCTGATCTGATGGATTGGACAGACTCTTCCTCTCTACTGGAAATCCAGATTGGGTGGAGCTTGGAGCAACCTGGTTTAGGGAAAGGTGTCCTGCCCACGACAGGAGACTTGGAACCAGACCATCTTTAAGGTCCCTTCCCACACAAACCCTTCTGTGTTTCCGTGAGTCTCAGAAAAACTATTGCAGAATAATTGGACACGTGTGGCTCACTCTGAGCTGGGGCTTCTCTGGCTGCCAGGGTGAGAGCCATGAAATGCCTCGTGCTGTTGATAATGCTAACTGGTATCAATCCCCCCTGGTCATATTTCACTGGTGCAGGGAAAGCCACATCCACACTTCTGAGCCACCGGGTCCATGAGAGGAGCAGCATCACTCCCGCTTCAGGCTTCTCATCCCAAGTTCTTGTGGGGAGGAAGAAAGCTCAGTGGAGGAGAGGGGGTGGTTTTCTGTGCTGGCTGAGAGCGAGGAGACAGCCAGGCTTGGACCCTGGGAAAGCTCTGCTGATAGAGAAAAGGGTTTGGGGTCCATGTGAGGAGTTGCCTCTCTTTATCTGTCATTCCTTCAAAAGCTTTTCAAGCTTCTCTAACAGGCTTTGTGAGTGTCTCCATCCTCCATTTAAATCCTATTTCTTTCCATCCCTTTGCACTTCATAGAGAAGCAAGAAGTGACTCATTACACAGCCTACGAGGAAGCCTTAATGAATAAATGCATTTAAGAAAAAGAAGAAAAGAAAAAATAGAGTTCTGTCTGGGGCAGACTGGTGCTTTTGCTGTCTTGAACTCTGAAATAATAAGTTAGGCTGCTTCTTTTTTGTTTGCTTTTAATTAATTGAGTCACTTTTGTGCTGTTGTTAAGACTAATAGGACTTTGTTGGGACTAGAACTGTGGGTTTGTGGGTTGCTTTTTCTATTTTGGGGTTTATTTGGTCTTAATTTGCTTGAAACATCAAGAGCAAAATTTGCAAATCTCCCAAGCTTCTTTCTTTTCACTTTCCGTTCTCCTTCAAGCTTGTTGCTGGCAGCATTGCATGGGGAGAGGAGCAGTGAAGTGCCCTGTGGTGCTTTATGCCCATCTTTGGCACTAATTGGGGCACAACAGTATTTTTTGAGGCACCTGCAGTGTTTTGGAGGTTGGTGGGCTCCCCTCGCGTTGCAGAGGAGCTGTGCTTTCCTGCCAAGTCCCTGAAACAATTCTGTTTATTTACCTTTCTTCCTTTGCTGCTCCGATGGAAAGAAGCTTTTCACTTTTTCTCCAGCAATAAAATCACCTCACAGACCTGCAGTTTTAAAGCTAGAACTTGTGCATCCCCTTTCTTGTTTCTAAATGTTCTGTTCAGGCTGGAATCTCTGCTCAGGACTCCTGAACAGAGAAGGACACAATGTACCTATGTATTTATATATGTCCTGCATTGCATGAATTAAAAATAAAGATAAAAAATTTATAAAATTTATGTAATTCATTCAATGCATGAATTTTGGAGTGCATGGGAGCAATAGGGGCAGTTGGCTGGGTCTGGTGGTTGTAACTGGGAATTGCACTTGTTTTTGTTTTAAAAAAGGGAAAAATGTCCCTGCCCATGCCAGAGGGGCTGGAGCAAAATGATCTTTAAGGTCCTTTCCAACCTAAATGATTCTTTGATTCCACAATTCTGTGATTCTTCATTTTGAAGACTCTTCTTGAATTCAAAAGCTCATTAGGGCTCCTCTTCTCCCTGAGCTCCAAGTCTGGGCTGTTTTTTTTCTATTGTTTAAATACAGCAAAGCAATGTTTCCAAAGGGAGGGAAGAGGGTGAGAAAGAAGTGTGGGTGCTCCTCGGAGATCGAGCCGATCCATTTTTGTCTTGTTATATATCATTTTAACTTAATGCTGTTATATTATTTCAGCTGTGCTTGGTTTTCAGATTGGGTGCAGATATGAAGTTGCTATAACAACATGATGATTCATACAATGAGAGCAACAATCTGCCTGGATTTATTTTCCTATCATGACGACTTAGATGTTTTTGATGGGGATTTCTGTCTATTTTCAGATAGGCCATGCTGTTATCTCTCTGCAGTGATTTGTGTTGGATTTTGTGTTGGGCTTGAGGTGGTAACACCTGAGCTTGTGTAACAGACCCAGAGGTCTTAAAGCCCTTCCCAAAGGTCAGGGCTGTGGTTCAAGATTTCGGGTGGGAGATGGAGGCACAGAGGTGTGGAGGGGTGGTCCAAGTAGCTTCAGCATGTCAGGTGTGCAAAATCAGCACCTGGCACCTTGTACCTGTGCTCAGGTGGTTTTCCACCTCACTTCTTGCAGTGATAGAGCTGCCAAACTGATGATATCTGAAAGCCTCCTGATGCTGCTGTTTAGAAAGAGAAGCATAAGTTGTTTTGAATTTTTCCTAGAAATAATCTTGTCAATGTTTCTGTTGCCACCTAAAGGTTCTCTAGAATCACTGGAGAGTTCAGGGGTAGATCCAAAATTCATTTATGGACTCACAGAATGGTTTGGGTTGGGAGGGACCTTAAAAATCACCCAGTTCCATCCCCTGCCATGGGCAGGGACACCTTTCCCTATCCCAGGTTGCACCAAGCCCCATCCAACCTGGCCTTGGACACTCCCAGGGATGGGGCAGCCACAGCTTCTCTGGGCACCCTGTGCTGGGGCCTCACCATCCTCATGGTAGAGAATTTCTTCTTAAATCTAATTCAAATCTTTCTACTTTCAGCTTAAAGCCATTGCCCCTTGTCCTGTCACTCCATGCTCTTGTCCAAAGTCTCTCTCCAGCTCTCTTGGAGCTCCTCTAGGAATGAAAGGGAGCTCTAAGTTCTTCCTGGAGCCTTCTCCAGACTGAACAGCACCAGCTCTCTCATCCTGTCTTCATAGCAGAGATGCTCCAGAAGATTTAATTAATAAATCTGTTTCTTTTTAATTTTTTTGTTTTAAATTGCGGTCTGCAATAACAGAAATGCTTTATTTAGATCTTTTAATAGAAAAAAAATAAATACCTAGAATTAGGGATGATTGATTTTTCTGTGAAAGATGGCAAATTATATAGAAATATCTACTTCCTGCCAATTTCATGTTGCTTCTCCTTTGAAAGGGCAGTCGTGATGGGAAGTGTTTCAAGGTACCTCCAGACACTTTGTCAGCTTCTGAATTCTGAACCTTGAGCGATGGAAATGAAAACCTTGAGCTTCCAGAAGCCTCACACTGAGAGCTTTCTCCTTTTCTCTCTCCTCTCTCTTTTCTGTCCTGATGTTGGGAGTTTCAGGTAACGCAGAGAATCACAGAATCATGGAATGGTTTGGGTGGACAGGGACCTTAAAGATCATCTTATTCCAACCTTACTGCCATGGGCAGGCACACCTTCCACTAACCCGGGTTGCTCCAAGCCCCATCCAACCTGGCCCTGAACGCTTTTGGGGATGGGGAGTCCTCAGCCTCTCTGTGCAACCTATGGCAGGGCCTCACCACACTTACAGTAAAGAATTTCTTCTTAATATCTGATCTAAACCTGCCTTCCTTCATTTACTTCCTGCTTTATTTACGTCTGTAAATGGAGCAATGTGCCCCACTCAAGCAACTTTCTTGGAGTTTTGGTTTTTACCAGTTTTAAATATGAGGTTTTTAAAAAATTAATTCTGAATTTTTATTTTCTTGCTAACAAATACAGGATTACTTGATTATTTTTGGCAATTTTTTCCCCTTTGTAGAGCTGTAGCAGGGCTTGATGCCTTTTGGAAAAAAGCTCTTCCTCCTTGCACTGTCCTGTGCTGATCTGAAAACCATCCCGAGATGAAAACAGGCTTTTGTCCAGCCTGTCTGTTGAGCTGGTGTCTCTTTATTTCCCCTGACAACTGGAATGCAGTTGATCCTGTAAAATGTCTGGGCTTTCTGTCCTGCCTAATTGTGTTAAGCTGCATTTGCATCCTAAAGAGAGCGGCTGGGAGAGGATGTTGAAGCCTTATATACATTTTTAAACTCATAAATGCCATCAGTGAAGTCTGAAACATCAGATAACTGACTCTGAAGGCCTTGCTGAAATGCACTGATGCCTTTATGAGTTGTCTTCCCCTGCACAGAGTCTCCAGATCCTACATGTGTTGCTGTCAGCTGTATTAGGGATAAGGAGGAACCATAACTGTGAAAACAGCCCTGGGGGCTGTAAATATCTGCACACCATCAAGTGAATTTTGCAGTTTTGCAGGGGATCATGTTCTTGTTCCTATGGCAAGACTTTTGTTGCAGTGCAAGAAGGTGTTTTCAGACCTCTCTTCCTGCATCAGAGGAGCCATCTCTTCTCCTGATGTTTCTGAGCATGTGCCCTGCCAGCCCTCACCCCACCTTTTCAGCAATTAAATATTTGGGCACCACAATAAAAATGCAGCAGAAGTGGAGACAATGGAAAATATATTCCAGTCAATCACAACCTTTTCTGCGGGTATGTTCCAAAAGTTTAAAGCACGTGAAGAAGGCAAATCAGCATGGTAGATGAGATACTGTGGGTATCACTGAGTGTTGTTGCTTTCACTTTGCTCCTGGGTGTGGTTTTTATCCCTTGACCACACTGATCATCCTGTCCTGATCCCACACAGCCTCTTCCATGCAGAAAGTTGTAGATTTTTCCTCCTGTGACCTCCTCTGCACATGGGATGAGGACTTTCATGTTTGGCTGGGTGGTTTCTAGGAGGAAACCTCTTTCTGTTCATCACGGACCTGCAATTTCAGCCTCTGACTCTTGGTGCTGTTGCTTCTTCTCTTCCCTGTGTTTTCTTCTGGGCATGTGACAAAGCTTTGCCAGTCTGAGGCCATGGCCTGGGACAAAAGGCTGTGTCTCACACAGCTCCTTGAGTGCACGTGAGCATTTCTCTGATGGGTAGAAGATGATTCTCCCTCTGAGTCATGCAATTGCTGTTCCCTTCTCTAAGAAATCTGGTAAAATCAGTAGAAGTAAGGGGAGGGAAGAAATGGAAAGCATCTCTGCATTTCAAGAGAAAAAGCAACAGCTCCCCCAGGGTGGTTGTTTTGGCAGCAATCTGCATCTCAATTTCAACCCCAAAATTGCCATCAAGGGCAGGCACTGTGTCTGCTCTCCCAAAAGGTGTCTGAGAGGGTGTTGGTTTTCTTGCTGTGGTCCTGATGGTGTGATGAGCCATGAAGGAAATGTCAGCCATGTGCATGAGGAAAAGAAAAATCAGTTGGGGTTTGCAGCAAGACCTTGGGAATGTCTTGACTCGCCGTGTTGGTGCCTTGCTGCTGAACAGGGTTTTTACAGTGAGTTCAGGGCTGTGAGTCAGGGTCTGTCCCTCTGATAGAACTGCTCATTTGAGCTGGAATTGCAGTGTAAAACCAGCTGTAGCTCAGATATCAGGGTTTGCCCTGGTCTGGTAGTTCAGTGTTAGGTCTTTGCCCCAAACCTCTCTGTTGATGTTGCATTGAGGGTGGAGATGTTTCCCCAGGGGGTTCAGAAGGAGGGCCACTAATCTGATCATGGGACTGGAGATATGGAGACAGGCTGAGAGAGTTGAGGTTGCTCAGCCTGAAGACAAGAAGGCTACAGAGAAAGCTGAGAGCCCCTTCCAGTGCCTAAAAGGATTCCAAGAGAGCTGGAGAGGGAGTTTGGACAAGGGCATGGAGGGATGTAGCAAGAGGGAATTGTTCAGACTGAAAAGAGGGCATGTTTCTATTAGATATTAAGAAGAAATTCTTCCCTGTGAGGGCTGGGGACAATGGAACACGTTGCCCAAAAATGCTGTGGATTTCCCATCACTGGAAGTGTTCAAGGCCATGTTGGACAGGGCTTGAGCAACCTGGGGCTTGGACCAAGATATTCTTTAAGGTGCCTTCCCACCCAAACCATTCTGTGATTCTGTGATTCTCAGAAGCTTTTTCTCCTTAGGGATGCCCAGCCTCATGAAGTGTCATTGTGGTGTTGTCCCTGAACTTTGTGTTTTGTCCCACCTGTCCCCTGAGGTTTTTGCAGAAATTGAATGAATTCTCTTCTGGTTTCTTTTTTTTTACTTCTCTCA
Source organism: Agelaius tricolor (assembly GCF_023055355.1). Taxonomy (NCBI): domain Eukaryota; kingdom Metazoa; phylum Chordata; class Aves; order Passeriformes; family Icteridae; genus Agelaius; species Agelaius tricolor. The sequence goes on along the minus strand of NW_027269262.1, from coordinate 93,560,496 downwards.
TGTGAGCGTGGTAGCACAGTCAGAACACTCATGAGCTCTTCAGCAAATTTTTCCTGAGAAAACCTCATGGTTGCCTTTTCCTTCTCCAAAGTATCTGGAAACCACCATTCCCCTGGTTCTCTCATAGCCATGTGTATTGGGGGATGATTGTCAGCCCAGTGGTGGAGGAAGCTGCTCTAAAAGCACCTCTGCTGTGTCTCAGGCAGGGAATGGTCTGCTGGAGCAGATATGGTGGTGGGGCTAGAACCCTGCCCTGAAGCCTGGTAGCAGCTGGAAATTCAGTTTTCTATTAACCCCTTCAGCTGTTGGAGTCTTTTGATGTGACACAGGGAAGTTTCTGCCTGGTGGATTTCAGGGAGTGAGGCGAGGGCAGGTGTACATTTTAATTTTAGTTCTGCATGATGGAAGATGCTTGCAAGCCCATCATATTAATTTCAAAACTCTTCAGGATTGTGCTTATTTTGCTGTAGTAGTGCAGTGGGTTGGCTGGGGAATAAGCAATCAAAGCAGGAATTTGGAGAAAGGTAAAACCAACCATGCAGACGTGAGTTAGTCTGCACAGCCTCTCAGTAGCCCACCTGTATGTCTTCCTTGACTCTGTTCCTACCCCTAGAAAAAAGGTTCTGACCTTTGAAGGATCTTTGCATCCTCTGTCTTTTGGGTGGGAGTTACTGGATTGGAAGGACTCCAGTTGTGCAGTTCATCCATCTTCCACCGGTCCCATCTGCTCATTCACCCTCCAGGAGAAGCAGGGTGGATGTGATGCCAGCAGGAGCTGTCATTAGAGGGGAGGGCATGGAGAATTCCCAAAAAGGAGCTGAGTAATGGAAGGTGATGGCTCCAGCTGGAGCAGAGGCATCTCCACAAAAAGGCTGCTCTTCCTCCTCTCTAATTCCCTTGCAGCTGAGCTTTGATAGCATTAAAACTTCAGGTGACCTCCACGTGAAGGCCTTTGCTTGCTCAAAAAGTGGGAGCTGGTTGCAATCCAGGGATGCCATTTTGGGTTGGGAGGAGGAATAGTGCAGGACCATGGGTATGGGTGTGAGGTGGCTCAGCAGCAGGGAGTGAGGAAGCCTGGATTAATCTCTCCATATCAAAAATATTGGTACAACAGAGGTGTTCAGGGAGTGTTTTTGTTGATTTGGCTTTGGTACTGTCCTGATTTCCACCCGAGAGGCTCTTTAGATGTTTGGAGTATTGGATACATCACAGTGGTGATGGATCTGGGGATATTCCTGGAGCACCCAGCAGGGAAATTCCTCCAGACAGCAGCTGATTGTACATTGTACAAGTGAGATGCAATCTGTGCCTCCACCTCATGAGCTGTGTTGTTGCTATTTTTATTTTTTTTTTTAATAAATACTGTGTTTGTGCACTTGGATGACATTTCTCATTCAAAAAATGGAGGGGAGGAAGGAATGTGTCACCCACACCCAAGGTGCCAGGCACATAACTCAGGAGAATTACTCATAAAGCCACAACCTCATTATCCAGCTATGAAGGATTTCTGCCACCAATTTCCTCAGTCTGGCCACAATCCTGAAATTAATCTCACCTAAACAGTCAGGAGTGTTTCCTCTCTCAGTGCAGGCAGAAATTGTTTTGCCCCATGGTTGAATGCTTCAAACAAACATGAAAATAGGCAAAATCCCCCAAAATGCCCAAAGTGTAATAATTAAGCCGGTGCATTCGGGGTGTTAGAAAAGGATGCTTCCATCCCAGTTCCAAGCAGATGATGGAGTGCACAGCATGGATGGAGCAGACTGGGGAACACTCAAAGCACCAGCTGGGAAGTTGAGGTGGTTTTCCCCTTGTAAACATCTCAGGAGGAGGAGGGATAACATCCTTTTTTGGGGAGCAGATGGGATCTGGAATTTCAGTGACCTTGTGGGCACTGGTACGATGAGCTGGTTTTTGGATTTTCTGAAGTACCTGCTGCTGTATTTCTTTCTCCTGCTGGAGTCACCTGGGTTTTGGCTACTCTGAGTGATATCCTGCAGGAAACAAGGACAGCGAGCCTGTGATGGTTAAAATCCAGACCTAAATGCACCTCTTATATGCTCCTTATAATATTTTTTTTTTCTGGAGCAGAAAAAAATGGCCTGTGAAGTCACAAATTCCCAGCTCTCAGCCCCTGTTTTTTTTTTTTGTTTGTTTTGGTTTTTTTGTTTGTTTTTTTTTGGTTTTTTTTTTTTTTGGTTTTTTTTTTTTTTTTTTTTTGGTTTTTGGTTTTTTTTTTGTTTTGTTTTGTTTTTTTTTTTGTTGTTGTTGTTGGGTTGGTTTTTTTTTTTTGTTTTTTTTTTTTGGTTTTGTTTTGATTTGTTTTGTTTTTCTAAAGAAACAGGGTGAAGGAAAGGGGCTCTGGAATGTCCAGGAGAAAAAGCATCCTTATAACCAGAGCAGTGATGGTGTGGCTCAGCAAGAAGCTGGAGCCAGGATGTCCTGGGCCAAGCCAGGGGTCAGGCAGGCTGCACATCACCATGTCCTGCCCACTCCTCCCAAGCAGCAAGCGACAGGACAAGAGGAAACAGTCTCATTTTGCACCAAGGGGGTTTAGATTTGATCTAAGGAAAAATTTCCCCACTGAGAGATTTTTCAAGCATTGGAAGAGGCTACCCAGGGACGTGGTTGAGTCACCATTCCTGGAAGTATTTAAAGATGTGTGGACGTGACACTTGGGGACATAGGTTAGCGTGGCCTTGGCAGTACTTAGTAGTTGAACTAATGGATCTGAAAGGTCTTTTCTAACCTAAACTGTTCTGTAACTCTGGGAAGCTGAGAGCATTTCTTCTGTCAGCTGCTGGCTATGACTGGTGGCTGTAAAAAGTTTGTGTTTTTTCCTTTTATCTTGCCAAAGGACATAGAAGTGCTGCTGGGCATGTCCCAAGTGCGGGACACTGAAGGATGAGGTGGATTAGCACTCATCTGCTGATGGGGACCACAGCAAACAAGAAGGGAAGGAGTGGGAGGATTGAGCTGAGTTGCCCCGTGGTGATTTCCATAGGTTAAACGGGCAGGTCAGTGGGAATTACATCCTCCAGATGTAACAACTCCATAAGATCAGTGTTTACAAAACCCCTCACACAATTGGATCCAAATCTTGATTAAACCTCGAGGCTGGTTGTCCCCAGCCTGCTCAGTAGCACACACTCACTACTTGCACCACCTTTTGATGTTTCTCACTCCGAGCAACAAGAAGCTGCTGCTCTGGGAGGGGAAAATCCTCTGTCACAGAGTGTAATTGGCTTGGTGTGTTTGCACAGAGGTCACCAAGGGCTGGGATTGCTGCTCTGCTCCTCTGGGCAGATACAAATCATTGCTGCAATTTTATCTCTGAATTTTTCTCTCTGGGGAAATTGCTTTTTTTTTTTTTTTTTAGAATTTTTTCTTAAGTGAGCTTTCTGTAGAGAGCATGCATGTAGGAAGTATAAGCCATTTGTATAGGAAGTATTTATAAATGCAAAAGAATTATTAAAGTGTTCAGCCCACAGTGACCAGAGCTGCAGGCAGTGTGTGAAGGGCTTCCTCAGTGGTGTTAATTGAGCAAAGCAAGTAGGAGTATTAATTAAAAGGCCTTTTGTGCTCTTGAGAGCTGCCTGGTGCTTGTCTAATGCAGGACCTGCCCCTTGGGGTTCTACCAGTGCTTTTTCCTGGCAGCAAAATCGGCTGCTTTTGTAACCAGGGGGTGTTGTTTCTAGAATAAAAGCTAAAATTGGAAATTCTTGGAAGGTAGGAGTGTGTGTACGTGTTTGAAGGCCAGCAGGAGAGAGAAACAAGCAGCTGGTGAGAAATGCCAAGACCTTGATTCAGCAGGGCTCTCCCTCTTCTCTCAAATCTGACACACTGAAATGCTTAACTGGATTATGGCCAGAGTGCTCCTCCCACAGCAGGTTTGGGATCTTAAAGAAGACTGGACACTTAAAACAAGTGATTCTCCTTTTCCATTGAAGGTTTTAATTTGTTATTTATTAATTTTGCAGGTGTCCTGCAAACAATTACACCACCCTACTTTAGTACTTTTGCTAATCTGGAAATATTGAAACCTTCTAGGAATTTAAAGATTCATATCAACTCTCTTTTGAAAAGGAGGTGCTCTTCCCCGTGCTCAGCAGTGATATTTTGAGGAACCAACAGCTGGTTTTGTACCTATTCCTACAGCTCAGTTTAGAATGTGCCTGGATATCAGAGCTCTTGGTGTGCTGATGGTTGCCATGTCCTTAACCATGACAGTGAAATAGTTTTTTTGTTTTTTTGGTTTTTTTTTTTTTTTTTCCCAGTACTTATCAGTTGTCTTACTTTTTCTTCCAGATTAGAAGAAAGTCTTGTGTGCCCAGGAGAGCAGGACTTGGGAAGCAGCTGGTAAGAGCATCCCTTCAGGAGAGGGTCACCTGAACATGGCATTATGGGGCTCAGGCAGATGCAAATAAAATTTTTCCCTTGAGAAACTTTTTTTTTTCCCCGTGACTTTCATTTTATAGGAGTTTCACTCTGTTTTGGACTGAGTTGCCAAAAGGGAGAGCTGGTTTATGGAACTTTTTGCTGGTGAGGCTGGGCAGGGAGTGCTTTATCTTCACTCCTTATCCAAGCAACCTTATCTAGGAGTTGTCTCAGAGCTTTGGCCATATTTTCATGTTCTCCCTGTGTTCTCATTGTGCTGATCCTTTGCTGGTTCCATGTCTTTGATCTCTAGAGCAAACCATGCACAGGAATAAAATAAACATGGAGAATGCAGTGCTTTGAAACTTGGGTGCTTAAGGATGCCAGGCAGAATTTGAATCATGGAATAGTCTGGATTGGAGGCAACTTTTGAAGGTCATCAAATATAATCCCCATCAATGAGCAGTGAGCTGTCCAATGATGGGACATCTCCAACTTCATCTGCTTGCTCAGAGCCTCATCCCACCTGGTCTTGAATCTTTCCAGGGATGGGGCACCTGCCACCTCTGTGGGCAACATTTGTGTGTCTTACCAAAATCTTTTATCTCCCCTGAACCCCTACCCTCTTTCAGTTTGAAACCATTTCCCTGAAACTACAAGCCTTACTAAACAGTCCATCCCCAAATTCCCTGAAATCACTGAGAACTGTATTGTTCCATAGATCTTCAGGTTTAACTTCATGTTCCTCATCTTGGGAACTCCTGCCAGGATTGTAAAGCCTTGTTGGTCTCCTGGGCAGTGTGAAAGGCAAGCAGGGGAGTGCTGGTCCTTGTCACACTGGTGGGATGTTCATGTGTCCCCTCCCAGGGAAATTGCTTCTTGCTCCAGCAGCAGATCCAGCTGTGGCAGATCCATTTGTGGGCAGCACAGCCACAGCCAAGTTCCACTGGCTTTTTCTGGGATCATTCTGTCCCTTCCACCTGGTTTACCTCCCCTTGGAGGCATAGGGAGATTTATAGGACTCCTCCTCAGTGACCCTGGAGACAGACACTGATTCATCCCCCACAAGGCTCATGTTTGGGGAGGGAGCAGTGCTTTGTGTGATTTTCCTGTCCCCTGTGGCAGCACTGGTGCTGAATCAGTGTGATGTGTGTCCCCTTTGATACAGGTGATGTTTCCCTAAATCCCAGTGGTCATTCCCCTGGATCTGCTCTCAGCAGGACTGAGCAGAGAGCTTTAGTGGTGTTTTTGCTGTCCTGAATAGTCCCCAAGCACCACATCTGGCTGGAGAGAGAGAGCACAAATTGTCTGCCCACAAGGGTCTGGACTGAAAACCAGAGGATTTGGCTTTCATCACCAGCTAGTCATGCCTTAAAACAAATTTTACTGAGGATATCTTTTATCAGCTTTATGGTTTTCCCTTCCCATCTCTTACTTTCACGTGCAGTTTCTTCTGTGTGGCAGAAAGGAGCAGGTACAGGGGAGTGTGGCCTCTGGGAGCAACCAGGACCAATGGGTTAGAGCTGTAAAGCTGTAATCAGCCAGGTGATGGAGCAGATTGTTTCAGCAATGAGGGGGGAAATAGCTGTTGTGGCATCTCTGTGCCTGTCTTGCTCTTGCTGGACCTGGAGTCACCCAGTGCAGGGCATTGATGGTGGTGGAGTGAATTGTAAAGAACACCAGGTGTGATGAATTTGAAAGTCCTGTGGTGTTTGGGGAGCTGCACTGATGGTGTCAGCCAAGCTGGGCTCAGGATCTCTCTCCCCAGCTGTCATGGTGGTCCTTGGCTCTATTGACAACGTTTTAGCCCCCGTCAATTTGTTGACCTGTCAGTCCTGTCACTGTCCCTGTGTTGAATTTGTGCTCTTGCACACTTCTTGATTGCCCTCTCCTCACCCCATGTGTACCAGGGGTCTGTTGCTCTCCCTGTCTATCTGCTGCATGATGAGAAAAGTGGATGGAAACCCTTTGGGAAGAGTCACACACTCTTAAGTTGGATGTGGAATGCTCTTGAAGATCTCGCTGTTTGTTAGCCACAGGTGGTGCTTTGGGAGCAAAGCTATAGAGGGACATCATTGCAGCAGAGAGTCCAAATCTCTCCCTGCTCAGATTAGTTCTTCTTCACCTCCTGATACCCTGCAAGTCCAGGCAGTGGAGTTGTTTTTAGCTTTTTCGTGCTCTGTGCTGAGTGAGCACTGGTGAAGGCACTTTTGCTGGAAGGGCTGCACAGGGCACAAGCACAAGGTGCTCCCTGGCCCCAGCCCTTTCATCCACATCACCAAGTGTTTGCCAGAGGCTGCTGAGGTCTGGAGAGGCCACTCCTTGCTAAGTAGACCAGCAGGTTCCCCCTGGGGACTTTGTTCAACTGGGCTGACCCATGCTTCAGCCATTCAGGTGATGCAAGTAAGAGAGGCTGACTGGGGCTAAGCTTGTGCCTGGATTTGTGTCCAGCATCAACTTCACTGCTCAGACTTTTTGTGTGTCACTGAGGGGTTTTCTGTCTTTGTCTCTGGCTGGTCATTGGTGCTTTCAGTTATAGGCAGTAATTGGAAAAGCTGTGCTTTTATCAGTCATAAATGTACATCTGTGTGCACACAACTATCTATAAAATAAGCCTTTAAAACAAATGGAGGTGTAACATCCATGTGTTGATGTCCTCATTGTGCCCAGGTCGTTGCTAGATCTCACTGCATTTTCTCCTTGTCCCCATCTTTCTGATCTTTTCAGGTGTCAGTGGTGAACCCCACAAGTGCTGCTTTTCATGAACTGTTCCATCACATGCTGATTTTGTCCTTAGGGATGTGAAGGACCTGGGTGCTTTGTCCAAGGGTGCATAGAAGGGCTCAAAGCTGGTGATGGGACAAGAGGAAATGGCCTCAAGTGGTGGCAGGGTGTGGTATTTTCTGAGTACCCCAGACAGAGGAGGAATTGAGAATCTGACTCCATGTTCTTAGAAGTCTAGTTTATTATTTTATGATCTATATTATATTAAAGAATGCTATACTAAACTATACTAAAGAACGGAGAAAGGATACAGACAGAAGGCCAAAAGATACTAATAAAAAACTCATGACTCTCTCCAGAGCCTCACACAGCTGGACCTGTTGAGGCTCTGATTGGTCTTAAGTCAAAACAATTCAAATGAAACCAATAAAACAGTGACCAGTTGGTAAACAATCTCCAACCACATTCCAAAGCAGCAAAACACAGGAGAAGCAAATCAGAAAATTATTGTTTTCATTTTTCTCTGAGGCTTCTCAGCTTCCCAGGAGAAGAAATCCTGGCGAAGGGATTTTTCAGAAAATATGACGGTGACACAAGGGGAGGTTTAGATTTGATATTAGGAATAATTTCTTCACCAAAAGAGTTGCCAAGCTTTGGAACAAGCTGCCCAAGGAAGTGCTGGAGAGATTTAACAGGTGTGTGGATGTGGCATGTGTGGTAGTGTTCACAGAGGTCCCAGGATGAGGGAAAAGATGAGAATCTTGACTCCATGTTTCAGAAGGCTGATGTATTATTTTATTATATATATTATATTAAAAGAAAATGATATATTAAACCTGTACTAAAAGTATAGAAGAAAGGATTTCATCAGAAGGCTTGAAAGGGAAGGAATGGAATGATCATAAAATCTTGTGACTGCTCACAGCCTCGACACAGGTGGCTGTCATTGGTCATCAAGTAAAAACAATTTACATGCTGGGTAAACATTTCTCCAGATCACATTCCAAAGCAGCAAAACATGGAGAAGCTGAAGCTTCTCAGCTTCTCAGGGGAAAAGATCCTGGTAAAAGGGTTTTTCATAAAATATGTATGTGACAGGCACGTGGTGACATGGCAGAGTAGTGGCCTTTGCAGTCAATGCTTGGTTAATGGTGGAACTTGGTGACGTTAAAGGTCTTTTCCAACCTAAACAATTCCATGATTCTTTGTGGACTCCTGGTGGAGTTGGCTCCCCTTGCAGCAAGCTGCTCCGTGTGCTCACCACGCAGGAGATCCCTGGCTGTGACACTGCTCTGTGGGATGCCACTGAGTGTGTGTGGAAAGGAAAAAGAGCCATTATGCAACACCCTCGTGTGGCTGTCCCAGCTGCCAGCGTGTGATGTGAGCACTGTGGTGACCCAAAATCCCTTCTCCCTGGGTGGTGGGTTAATCTGGTAACTACCCACGCCTGCCTTCATGGGGATGTCCTGGCATTCAGTGCACCCCCCCTCAGAGCAATGGGCAGTGTCATCAGGCTGCTGGCACATTTTGTGTTTTCTCAAACCACTTTCTTGGCCAGCATTCCAGCGCTGGGGTGGTTTCTGGCCGGAATTCCTCCATGGGGTGGTCCCTGCTCAGTGAGCAGAGCTGGCTTCGCCTCCACAAAGCCTGCGGCTCCCGTCTTGTTTCTTTCCCCCTGCATCTCAATCCTTGCATTCCTGCAAGGGAACAAGATAATCTCTGTGCTGGTTTTGTAGCAAACTCTCCTCAAAGTGACAGCTGTGGGCAAGGCTGTGTGGCTGTGATGTGCTGGGATTGCTGATTCCCTGGGCCGCCCTCCTAATCTCCTTAGCACTGAGAGTTGCTGCTCTGAGCTCCCTCGCTTGTCTTCCTTGAGAAGTGCTGCCTCCAAGTAACCAGGGATCTGCACAAATTCCCTGGCCTTCCCTGAACAAGTAGGAAGGTGTTCTCCCACTTGAGCAGCGTGCTTTGTTTTCGGCAAAGCCGAGCATGCAAATGGAAGGGAAGTTTCCATTGTGTTTCCATTGTTGGATGCCAGCGCTGATGTCGGGCTGTGGGAGGTGTCTGCTGTGCTCCACGTGGGAAGAGGGTTTCTTGTGATTTGGGAATGCTCCTCAGATGGGGAAAACCTGGGTGTTAAGGAAGGATTTCTAATCAGAAGGCTGGAGCACCTCTCCTAGGAAGATGGGATGGAAGAGTTGGGGCTGTTCTGCCTGGAGAAGGGAAGGCTCCAGTGGGATCTCAGAGCCCCTTCCAGTGCCTGAAGCAGCTCCAAGAGAGCTGGAGAGGACTTTGGATAGGGGATGGAGGGACAGGACAAGAGGAAATGGCTTTAAACTGACAAAAGGGGAATTTAGATTAGAGATTAGAAAGAAATTCTTCCCTGTGAGAGTGGTGAGACCTTGGCACAAGCTGCCCAGAGAAGCTGTGGCTGCTCCATCCCTTGAAGTGTCCAAGTTTGGATGGGACTTGGAGCAACCTGGGTAGTGGAAGGTATTGCTGCCCTTGGCAGGGGGTGGAACTGGGTGATCTTTAAGGTCCCTTCCAACCCAAACCATTCTATGATTTTATAATTTTATGATTTTTTTTTTCTTTTTGATGTAGGGGAATACAGGGAAGTGAAATTACAGTTATCGCAGTAGCTAAAGGCAGCTTCTGGATGTTTGTAATATTCAAAAATTGAGATTAATTTCCGCTACATATTAAGGGATTGATGGAAGCTTTCCTGTGCTGTGCAGGTGTTTGGATCAAGCACCAGCACCTGAAAACACATGGATATAGAAATTAATGTTGTTCCCACGTCTCACACTACGGCAGCAGCTCAAGTGACCTCTTTTCCAGCCTAAAAATGTTATCTTTTTCTTCTAAAGTGTGGTGGGGGAAAGATGAAACTGTCCTTGCCCTCCCTCTATCAAATGGCTGCCAACTTATAGTTGGGATTATGTGATAGAGTTGAGGATTTAATTTGATTTATTTATACATCAAGTTTTTAAAGGAGGGGGATTAATTTTTCTCTTTTGACCTGGACTTTACAGAAACTCAGATCCCAAAATCAAGACCAGGTGCCTTGTTATCTTAGGGCAGAGACATCTGTGAAACCACCTTCCTTTCTGCAGCGAGCTGCCAGTGAATCTGTCCTGTGTCAGGCCAGACTTTTGGCTGCAGCCTCCATTTTTCAGGGCCCATCAGTATATTTTGAATTATCTGCATCCCTGGGCCTTGCAGCTTTCTGTTTGCTCCCTATTGCCAGATTTGGATTTTTTTGGTGTGCTTTAAAAACATCTCCCCCTCACAGAGGCAGGTTCCTGTGCTGGTTTGGGATGACAGCCTAGAGCTGTTGTTGTGCAAGGTACCAGCAAAAGAGGTAAATCCAGATGTCCCTTTATTCTCCTGAGCAGAAAGGAAGAAGCTGATGTGAGTTACTTCTGCCTTTAGAGATCCAAAAGGCTGAATGTATTTCTGTTTCAGCTGAATGAAATGGCAGCCCTCCAGCTTGCTGGCTGCAAAATTGAGGGTATTTTATGGAGCCATAGTTGGGATCTTTCCTCTTTTTCCCTGTCCTTTCACAGTATGTAAAGATGGAGATACCATGTAAGGGGTCGTGTTAGAGCAGCCACTCTGGGAATCACAGAATCCATAAAATGCCTTGGGTTGGAAGGGACATTACAGTTCCAACAACAAAATGCTCTTCCAGACCTACACACAGTTCAACATTGTGATCAGCATCCCTTGGAGATGGATCACAATGTTGAGCTGTGTGTAGGTTTGGAAGAGGATTGTGTTGGCAGCTACAGAGCAGAGGAAGGCAAACAAGCAGTGATTGCACAGGAATGATCTCCAGAGCCCAAAAAAATACTCACCCAGCATGAAACAGTAAGAGGAGGAAACCCTGTGGCACTATCCAAATCCGTTGTACGAATTCCAAGGGAAAGGACATCACTCTCTTCTAAAATGACAGGTTTTCTATAAAATTTGAAATGTTGATGAAATTTTGAAATGCTTCGTGACTTCCCAACTCAGTTCTGCTTCCCACTCTCATTTTCTAGATAGCTACAACCCATAGCAGGGCAGGAGAGATCCTAAAGTCAGGGAGGGTCAGGATAATGAAGGGGAGAGGCCATGGCATAGTGCCTGTCACTTACGGAGAGTATTTCAGCATTTCGAGATGTTTTGAATCAATGTTTGTGGTTTTAAAGTTGTTTCTGCAAGTTGGTTTATGCCATCTATCCCAGTCTCCTCAGCAATGTAATTGCCTGAGATGATCTGCTCTGGCTCAAGCTGGCCAGCCAGGAAAGATCTTGTCCTGGGCACCTTTGAGTTAGAACTGTATTTTAAGTTAGAAAAAAGTGTTCTCTGTCTGTTTAGAAAGAGCAGCAGCTGGGAAGCAGGTAAAGAAATCTATCAATTTTGGTTTTTAAACACAACATAAAAATAAATGCAGAAATAAATAAAGGAAACCTGCAAGCAGAGAATTGAAAAAGTTCAACTTCAATGCTGTTCTGTGTGAATATTATTCCAAAGGATCAGAGCACCTTTGCCAAATGAAAAATATTGTCTGTGCCTGCTGGCATTGCTCATTCCCAATAAGGTGCAGTTGTTCAGTAAGTGGTTACAATTTTGGGGGTGAAATATCTAGAAGTGATTAAAAAGCAATTTAAAATATCTGTGCTTTCCCATTAAGCTGTTGCCAGGGGCATTGAACAGTCTGTATCCTCCCCTGCACTTAGAACCAGCCTTTTGTCACACTGGAAGCATTTTTATAATAAAAATACATAAAATTACATCATGTATCGACCAGATCTCAGTTAATTTAAGCATATGCAGGGCCTCTATTAGGAAACAAAAACCAGTGGCTGGGGACATTGATTTTTGTAGGAATTAGTAAATTTGGCATATCACTGTATTTTTAAATAGCTCCATACCCTCCCAGTGCCAGTTAAGGAAAGATGGTATTTCCATTTTTTCTCTGACCCTTAAATGGGACAAGAAAAACCCTGTTTTTTTTCCCTTTCCCTCTTCCTTTCCCCATCCATTTTCCTGTCCTTTCCCTTCCTTTTCCCGTTCTTTTCCTTTCCCTCATTGTCTACAGATCTGCCTTTTTTTCCCTTTTCCTTTCTTCCTGCCCTTCTGTTTTTCTTCTTTCCCCCTTCCTTTTCCTTGCCCTGCTGTGCCTCTACAATGAAAGCAGGTTAAACAAAGAAGCTCAGTGCTGGAAATCTTTACAAGACACAAATCATGGAATAGTTCAGCTTAGAAGGAGATGTTAAAGGTCACCAAGTCCAATGATCAGGGACATCCTCAAGCAGATCCCATTGCTCAGAGCCCCTCCAATCTCACCTGGAATGTTTCCAGGGATGGGGTATCCACCACCTCTCTGGGAAGCCTTTTCCAGTGTTTACCACCAACACTGTAAATAGTTTTGTCCTAATATCTAATTTTAATCAACCTTCTTTTAGGTTAAAGCCATTTACCCTTGTCCTATTGCAATGAGCCCTGCTGAAGGGTTTTCCCCACAATTCTTTTCAGGGAAGTGGGGGATTTTTAGAAGAAAAGGGTTCTCAGAGTGTTCAAGGCCAGTTTGGGTGGAGCTCTGAGCAACTTGGCCTGGTGGAAGGTGTTCCTGCCCATAGCAGGGGGTGGAACTGGATGATCTTGAAGGTCCCTTCCAACCCAAACCATTCCATGGTTCTAAATGCTGTTCCTTGGCTGAGGTGAAGTTTTTCCAGACCTGCCCTGTAGAGGCAGTTGACCTTGACTGGACTGGTTTCTTCTCTCACAAATGGCAATTCAGATAAACAGCTCAAATTGCCTTTTAAGAATTAAAATTCTGTATTTATAATACATTGCATAATCTCTGCTGCTGCTATAGGGTAGCCATAATTAAAAGGAAAACTTTACTGTCTAAATTAGCAGATACTTAAGTATGGGTGAGAGATGGATATGGGTGGGGGAAGGACATTCTACAGGCTGATGGGATATTTGCAATGTACTCTAAAAATTTAGCTTTTTAATTATTTATTAGGCAACAAGGGGAGGAAAAAAGTTGGGTGGTAGAGAAGTTGACTCATGATATTGAAGTGATAAACAATTTTCTCCTTAAAAAACCCAAAAGCCTGTGTTTTGCAATAGCTTTTGAAATTTAATATTTACAGGACTGGAAGTTGATAGACTTTCTATTGTGTCTTAACTGATTTTGATGGGGAAGAGATTTCTGACTGTGTCACTGCCAGTTAGATCAGCTTTGGCAATGCTCTGACAGGGTTTGCAAGGATCTGATGTTATCCAAGGAGAAGTGCACTGGCACAGACACGAGCTGTGAACCCACCCATAATTTTTTCATGGTTTCTGCAGTAGCATTTCCCTCTAATGAGGGAAAAACAAACAAAATCCCAACTTTTGAAAAGTCCTGACCTGGATAAAACTAACCTTGGCTTTTCTGTCTTTTATTATTAAGTTCTCCTGTGGCTTTGTTTTTGTCCTGTTTCTGCCTGCAGATGTTCTGAAGAAATCCTGAGCTTTGGTATAAAATATAACTCTGTGTTTTAAAAACTCTACCCCTTTTTAGTTAAAGTAATTGCACCTTTGTTATAAGACATAAAATACCTATATGTCCTGCAGATCTTCAGATAACATAATAGTTTTACTGGAGGCAATTACTCTCATTTCTGAGCAGAAGTATAGCTACAGGGCCACTTTGTTTGTACATGTGCTTGGTTGTATGAGATTTTCAATCCCACTGCTGAAATGGAAAATTGGGAGGGTTTGTCCTCCATGGAAGGAAAACAAGGAGCATGTGAGTCAGGAAAAGAAATTTGCGATGTTTAGTGAGTACCCACTCTTATTTTTTAGTTGGCAAGAGTTTGGCACTGTTTGGAATTGCTGTTAGAGAATTTTTTAAGTTGTTGGCAAAGTCTCAATTTCCCTCGTGTCCTCAGCCAGCACCTTGGATATCCTGTAGTGGGGTTATGATGAAGACAGAGCTATTTCAGGTTATGCTGTTGGGGCTGCATCTCCAGTTCCAAATCTTCATATCTTTCTTTTTGGTTTAGCCCAGCTCATGGGAAATAATTGGGCTCTTAATCACAGAATGCTTTGGAACTGGGAGGGACCTTAAAGATCATCTCGTTCTGCCTGGTTGTCTGTGGCAAAATGTTATTTTATGAGCTCCTTTGCCTTTGGCTCGTGGCATTGAAGTTTGCTTAGCCTCTGCCACATGTTGGCTCCATGTCAGGAGTTTTTCATCTCCTCCACCTGAGGAAGAATGGGCTGAGTGAAGTGGTTGGAGATGCTGAGGGAGATGCTGCAAGCTGGACATGCAGTTGGGCACCCAGGAATCTCCTGAGTGCCTGCTGGAGCCAGGAAGGACTGCCCAGCCCTAATTCTTTCCTTCAGACACAGGCACAGTGCACAGTGGTGTCTTGTTGGCTCAATTTCCTCCTGCATATCACAATTTGGCCACTTCTGCCTTGCAGCTGGACACAACATAAATTTGTACAAAGGTGGAAAGAACTCAACTCCTGTGGGAGGTCTGAGGCTGTGGATTTTTCTCTTTCTGAACAAATTCCTAGTTTGCAATCCTCTAACCACTGTCCAGTCTTCCCTGTGGGCTCAGCAGGGATGTCTGGACCACAGCCTTGTTTTTCTTGGCTCTTCCCTCAAAGTAATTGAGGAAGTAATATGAGTCTCTAGGGTGTCTGGGAAAGAGAAGATGGAAGCTGCTGCCTTAACTTTCAGTGCTGGTTTTTCAGGACTGGTGTGTGTGTTCAAGAGTTCTTCAATACATCTGCAGGCACATGGTGGATTCTTGGAGGGCAAGGAGATGGATTTTGATGATCCTTGTGAGTCCTTTCCTTTCCAACTCAGGATATTCTGTGATTCTGTGATTCTACTGCTATGGCTTGTGTGGTCCAACCTCCTCTACCTGGGCATGATGGTGGGGCTGCCCATCCTTAATTTCCATTGTATCCCATTGGTTTAATGTAGAATTTGCTCTTCCCCTTGAATTGGGATATGGGGGTTTGCTAACCCATTACATTTGGGAATGCCTGCAGCAGAATTGTTCCAGGACATCAGGTGGTTGTTCACAGTTGGGCGTTTCTCTGGCTATTAATGGGATGAGCTTTGGTGATTAATCCTGCTTGAGCCCTATTTGAGAGCTTTCTGAAGGACTTTGGTCCTTTGGTCAAGCCAAGGGTATAACTTTGCTGCTATAGTTGTGCCACGCAGCTCTACTGTCAGTTGTTGATGCAGCACCTTTGGAAATATTCACATTTAATGGCAATACAAGGCATGTCTGAGCTCTGAAATGCCATGGAGAACCAAAGGAGTGGAAATAGAGTGGCAGCAGAGCTTAACACTTTTTGGCTTTTGTTTATGTTGAGCTATCTGGGTTTTGTGCATTGACTGATCTGCTTGCTTGGGCTGCTGACATTCATCTCTCTTGACTGTCAAATTCAGTGTAGTGGAAATGTTAATCTGGCCACAGCCACAATGCAAGGAAGCATCTTCAGGTGAAAACACACATAGAAGCCTTCTTAGGGATCTGTTTAGGTCTGAAGAACAAATCTGTACATGATGCTGGTCATGTTTGCTCATGTTGTGCAGTGAAGTCCCATCCCTGCAGCCTGTGGGAGCTGCTTGGTGATGTCTCCTCCTGCACAGGACAAATTCAGGGATCCTCCTCTTTCTTAGTTCATGGAACAGGGCTCCCACTGGGATCAAAGGGGTTTCAATGGTGCATATCCCACCACATCTCCAGTCTAGGCTAACCAACATCCCAATATTTAACTGTGCCAAAGGCCATAAACCTCTCTGAGATTCCACTCAAAACTTTGAAACATGGAGACGTCCTTTATTTCCAGGCCATACCTGTGTAGGATCTAAGCCATAATCACAATCCTTTGAAGTTTTAAGCCTCTGTCTCCTTCTGTCTGATCTCCTCTGTGCTGTCACATCTGCCTGCCAGGCTGTCTCCTGCTGAATTGGGTCCCACATTGGCACAAGATTTTCTGGTCCCCTTTCAAAACCCCTTATCTCCTTCTCCCTTTGTCATTTGCATGAAATTAAGGCTGTTTCTTTTTTGGTGGCTTTCCTGGGAGCTTGGACTCTCCTTTGCTGTTCTCTCAAGTCCAATTCACTCTGGGAAAGGCAGACCTGGAGGCAAAGTTGCTGTTGCTTTCTGAATTTTTTGTCCTTTTCATCCAGGACATGTTTGTAAATGGTGACATTCTGCTGTCTCCATGCTGTATGGAGAGCACCAGAGCTGTCCTGCCTGTGGGATTGTCCATGAAAATTTGGCTAGGTAAATGATCCTGGCATCATTTATCTGTTCAAAGCAGTTTGGGAATCACTGTGTGATCCGTAGGGCAGGACTTTGCTGGAGGAGGAAAGTCTCAATGCAGCAGAGATTCCTGTGCCAGAGGTGGGTGTGGAGTCTCCAGGAAGGACAAAACCCCAGCCAGCATCTTGCAGGATCGTTTTTCTCTTGGTGTATCTGGTGGGGATGCAGGGAATGTTTTTGGTTGTTTAATTGAGGGACCATTCCGGTGAGTTCTGCCATAGGGAGGGGAACAGGGGCTTCACCTGCAATTTCATCCAGGGTGGAAGTTTATTTTTTGTCCTTGCATTTTTCTTTTTACTGCTTTTTGGATGGATGGGTTGGAGGACAAAGAGTCAATGGATACCGTGTGCTTGGAACACTATGCTAAATTTGGATATCTAATTGTGAAATTAAATTCTTCCCAGTCCCAGGACCCATTTGTGCTGCTCTAGCTGGGTGATGATCTGACTCCCAGGTGATGCTCCAGCTCTGGTTCTTCTATCCCAGAGAGGTCACAGCCTATAAAACTGTCTCAGTTGCTCTGGATGGAACCTGAGCATGTTGAAATAAAGGTTTCCCCCCCAGGGAAAGCATGCCAGGCTCGTGGTGGCACATTTGATGTGTGTGTGGGACATTGAGCATCCAACCTCTGCTGCTCTTCTGCAGAAATATTTTGTCAGGATTTCTCCCCCTCCCTTTATTTGTTGAATGGTGTGTGAAATTCAGCACATTTGATGGAATGATAAGTTTTACCTCTGAAATGGAGCTTTTGTGTATGAACAAACCTGTGTGGGGATAGTTGGAAGGAAGGCTCATAATACCACCAAAGTCTTTAAAAGCTACAAGCCTGAGCCTGCTGTCCTCTCTTCACCTCAATTTCTCAGGTGTGACAAGCTTAAAAGCCAGAAACCTGTCTCTGACTGCACACTAGGCATGACACAGTGAGTATATTTTTGGAAAATGAAGAACAATTGGTGTGTAACTGAAGGAAAAATACAACTGATGCTGCTTTACTGAAGGAAATCCCACTGCTGCCTCTTTTTTTCTTTTTTTTTTTTTTTTTTTTTTTTGTCCCCTGGAAGCTACAGAATTTACTACACTGTTTATGTGCTGAAAGAAAATGGTGATAAATTAGTCCCTGTAGCCAATCCTACTTGTACCACAGAAACAGTTGTATTTATGGAAGTGGTCAAACATGCAGTAGTGTCCAGAGATGTATGGCAATGTTTACCCCAGACCACAACATTGTGTGATTTATCACAGGGCACAGAGCAGGCCATAATGTGTGTCCTAATTAGTGTAATGTACCTTGTAATAGCTGTGAAATAAATTCTGCACCAAAGCTTTTGGCCCAACAGCACAGGATCTAATGCAGATTCCATTAAGATAAAAGGGGAAAAAAACCCAAAAATGACCCAATGTTGTAAAGGCATTTGGGTGAAGTCTGAGGTACATCTGTACATAATCACAGAATGGTTTGGGTTTTGAAAGGGACTTTAAAAATCATCCAATTCCAACCCCCTGCCATGGGCAGGATCAACTTCCACTGGACCAGGTTGCTTCAAGCCCCATCCAACCTGGCCTTGAACATTCCCAGGTTGGATGGGGCTTGGAGCAATATGCAGGTGTCAATTTTGTGGGCAAAATGTGTATTAACCTTAATATTAAATGTGTGTTAACATAAAAATGTGTGTTAACCTTGGATTGCTCACCCTTTCCCTTCCATGATACAGAGCTCTCCTCTGTCCCATGGGCTCACTCTCCCTCTGTCAACCCAAGGAAATTGTTTATTGATTAATGCATTAATCAGCCCCACATCTTTGCTTGCACCCTCTTGTTGTGGCTCTTCTCAGCACTCGGTAGTTTTAGAGAGAGAAGATGAGTGATGATCGTGTTCTGAAGCTCTGTGAGTGTCTTCCAGTTCCTTATCTCTCTTGCAGATGGTATTTAAGTGTGCTGCAAAACATAATTCTCATGTGGGAGTGGATCTCCACATGGACTTGTGGGATTTCTTCTGGTGTATTGCTGAATGATGCAACCAAAATCAGCTTTTTTTTTTTTGCTTTTTTTTTTTTTTCTCATGGAGCTCCTGGAGGGCTGTCAAGTACTGATGTTACCAATTCATAGAGAAGGAAACTGGTTCCCCAAGGGCTTTTGCTGTGAAGTGCTGTCAAGAAGGACTAAGCTGAGACCTTTGAGCTTTGCTTCCCAGCTGAGATGCCCTCCAAGGGCTTGGGACAACAGAGTTTCTTAGTTGGTGTGGGATGAAATTTCCTTCATTACTTGCTATCTCTCTATCTAGTGTAAAGCCTTTTTTTCTTATTTTTATTTTTATAAAGAACTTTCATTATTCAGGTCTTTATTAGGACAGATTTTTATTTTTGGGGCTGGTGCTGTGGCAGTTTGGGGTTTTTTTTTTCCTGTTCTCTTTCTGTTCTCCCCTTATCTGGTTTTTCTCTGTAGATCATGAGTATTTGATTGAGGGTGGAAGAGTCAAACCAACACAAATTTATTTGCTCTGTCAAACTTCCTCTTTGTAATATTCTTCTCTGTGTAAAAGATGACACAAAATCAATCTCCTGGTTGGCATCGTCATTTCTCTTCTGGCAGCTTTTGCTCGGTGATCATTATTTTTTGTTTGGCCGCATTTCATTCTTTAATGTGTTTTCAAATACATCATCAGATAACAATTGTTGAGATCCTCCTTCCCTTTGAAGGTCTGAGTGCAGATGTGAATTTGTGTGGCCTTTTCCTAACCTTCTGTGATCATGTCATGCTGTTTTGTTTCAGAAGGGATACCAGGGGAAGGAACTGAGTGCCAGTCAAGAATGAAGAATGAGGATATTACATTGTGGAATGGGACTTGGCTTTCATAATCTTTTTCAAGCAATACATTTTTGGAAGATTCTTCCAAATATTTTTTTTTTTTGTGCTCCAATTCTTTCAACTTTTCCCCCCCATTATGCTGCCCTTCACTTTTTCAGGTTCTCCATCATTTTTTGGGTGACTGTGAATGCAGCTGCCTGGTTTTAAATGAAGTGAACCAAAATATGGATTTTTAAAACTACCATTTCAGTGGTGAAATTATTTTTCTTCCTGAATATTTTAGTTCAGTACAAGTTCTTTCATACTATATTTTTTTTTTTTTTTGTTTCAACAGATTTTTATTAAAACCTTTATATGTGTAGAATTCTGGATTCAGAGGGAAAAAAAAAAGAAAATAAAAGCATATGGACATAGTTGAGCTTCTAATCTGAATTGAATGAACTTTTAATATTTTTTGTAGTCAAAACTCTGCAAGGCTTTCTCTTTCCTCCCTCCCACACAATAAAGATGATTTATGAGTTCCATGATCTGAGGAACTGGTCTGTAAAGACTGGGGAAAGTTATTTTTGTTGAGAGAGTATTGAGAATGGCAAAGAGTGATGACCAGGAGGACTCAGAGCCAAGGTGAGCCCCAACAGTGAGAAGGCAGAGACTGGTGATTTAACCTCCAGCTGATTTACTGGAAGATCATTCTTTGCCCAAAAATCCACACTGGTGAAATTTTAAGTCCAAATTTAGTGAAAGATGTAAATATAAATTTGAATGTGATTCTCTGACTCTGAGTTTGTCTTATCTTAGGGGAGAATGTCAGGGAGTTCCTTCCTACCCCATGAAGTGGATCTGCACAGATTTACCCCGTGTTCAGCAGGAAACTGCAGATTTCCAGAACACCTCTGATGGCAACTGTGAAATTAGCCTTGCAGTTCTGCCATTAAGCTGCTGAAGAGATTTATTTCTTGAACAGCTGTTCTCAGATGGGAATTTTCATTTCTCTAAGTAGGATTGGAAGCTGGGAAGAAAATTTGGCTGTTAGGTTGATGAGGGAACAGTCAGAAAATTATGAACAAAAAAGGAGATGTTTTCTTCCAAGAGTTTTGCAGTAAAATTATATTTAATGCTGTCTTCAGCTGTGTCCCATTGATCTTTTTGGTGAAAGCTGTTTGACACATTTGAATTTATGTGTCTAAACAGCTTCTTATGATGGTTTGTTGGGTTTTTGTTTTGTTTTACCCTAACACAAAAGGGTGACAGCAGTTTCTCTAAAAAGACAAGCTAAAATCTTGTAAGTTACCATTTTTTCAAGATGTCTCAGCTCCTGAGGAGACAAACTGCTCTCCTAAAGGTGTTACAACTCACTTCTGAAACCTCAAGATTTTCTTAAGATGCCTCCCTTCTCCAGCAGTGATTAATTGCTGCTCCTATAACCCAGTGGATGGAGTGGCCTGGTATAAATCCAGACACATGCAGACCTTTGCTCATCTTTAATCATCTGCTGTCCAGTGCCACAGTGGAATAAATTATTATTGTTGTTATAAAAGCTGCAATTTATCTTCCATCAGGCCTCATGGCTAAATTTTTAATTTTTTTTTTGTCTTCCTTGAGGCTTAGTAGATTTAAAAAATTTTTTTAATGTCTACCAATAGAAATTAAATTAAGATCATTTTAATGTCTATCAATATAAATGAAATTAAGAGTACTTGCACAGCTACTGTGGCCACACAGTTACTGCTCATCACAATTTGATTGCAGCGATTTCTCTTCAAACTGACCCAGAATAACTCTGGGTGTGTTTCCTTCTGCTCTTGAATATTTGATTCCCAGGCACACAATCCTCCTTTCCCTTTCTCATATCACTTCACTTGATGCATTGGCAAGGTCTGGGTAGAACAAACAGGTATTTTGTCCTCATGAGATATTTGGCAGCTCTTTATTGGCTTTCTCAGCGCCGTTCTCCTGATGTGAGCCGAGGATCAGAAGCTGGGTTTATTTTAGGCGACTTATAAGACAAAATATAAGCTGCTTCAGCTCCTTTTCTTCCTCTGTGTAGGCACAGGCTACACTGTGGGAGCCACTGGAATTATATCTCTGAACAATGCAGCCTTTCATCTTTCTCAGACTGCAGTATATATATATAATCCGACTGGTTGGTTTATTACATTTTTATTGCTGTCAAATTTTTCCAAAGATTAGACTGGGAGGAAAAATGCCTTCAGAGTGAGATCTATGAAGGTGTGAAATGGCCCCCGAGGAGGGCCACTGGGAGCACCACAGCTTGAGTTATTGCAAGGCAGGCAGTCCAGAGGATGGGAAAATCCCCCCTGGAGGTGATGGTGCCTGGGTGACCTGGCTGGGATGGATTAACCCGTGCTGGGCTCACCTTTCCACAGGGTGGGTGGCTCCTGCTGGGAGCAGAACTGGCTGTTCCCCATTGTCACAGACATGTTTTATGAAAAATCCTTTCCTTGGGATTTTTTCTCCTGGGAAGCCGAGAGGCCTCAGGAATAAAATGTAAACAATGATTATCTGCAGCTGTGGAATGCAGCAGGTGGATCTGTGATTGGTCTCATGTGATTGTTTCTAATTAATGGCCAATCACAGTCCAGCTGTCCGGACTGTCTCGGTCAGTCACAAGCCATTGTTATCATTCCTTTTCTATTCTTAGCTAGCCTTCTGATGAAATCCTTTCTTCTATTCTTTTAGTATAGTTTTAATATAATATATATCATAAAATAATAAATCAAGCCTTCTGAAACATGGAGTCAACATTCTCATCTCTTCCCTCATCCTAAGACCCCTGTGAACACCACCACACCCTATGAGTCTGTGGGATTTAAAACATCTCTGAGATGCATTTCCGATTAAACAGCCAAAGTTTCTGTGTGTTACTGGACTGTGTTTCTTCATACTGATGGCTTCTGAATGGTTAATTCCAGATATTCTCTCACTTGTTTAAAAGTTTAATTGCCCTCCCCTTTACTGGAGCCTTTCAGTACCTAAAGGGAACTCATAAAAAGGGGATGTGGGGTGCATATTGTTAGGAGAAAGGGTAATGGATTTAAATTAAAGGAAGGTGGATTTATACTAGAGATTAAGAATCTCTAGTTTCTAATTTTTTTTATAGTGAAGACCTAGCACAGGTTGCCCAGCTGTGGCCTCCCTATCCCTGGAAACTCTCAAGGTGATATTGGACAGGGCTCTGAGCAAACTGGTCTGGTTGAGGATGTCCCTGCTCAGTGCAGGGGATTGAAATTATGTGACCTTAAAAGGATCTTTCCAGCCCAACCTAATCTATGATTATGTGATTTCATTTTTAGGTCTGAATAGGACTCCTGAAGAAGTACAAAGGGTTGAGCAGGTGGTGGTCTTAGGGCTGAAATGAAAATGAAAGGACCAAATGCTGATTGGTGCAATGGAACTCTTGAAATCAAGAGCTGATGGTTATTTTCCACATTTTGAAAGCTTTCTTGATGGGCCTGCTATCTTTATCTCAATTTTTTTTCTAAATTTTTTTTTTTTTGGTAATCTGTGCAGACACACTCCCATTCTGCTTACCAAAGCCCCCATCCTGCAAAGATTGACTTTCTTTTCCCATTTTGGAGGAAAGAATATCTTTTCATAGCCAGTGGGAATGTGGGGAGGAACTGCTGCAGCATAAGATTTGAAAACTTGTCTCTATAAATGGTAAGGGCAAATTCAGCATTTTGAAAAGAAATAATATTTTTAATGTACATCTTGGTGGAGGCTTGAGCTTCATTTGCATGGCTGTACGAATGCAAGCAAGAAACCAAGTTATTTCTAAAAAACTCAACAGCCCAACTTTGCTTTTTCCCCTAGAAAAGCTACATATATTGTGCAGTGTGCAAGACCTCTGCTTCTCTCCCCCAAGGAAATTTCTGTTCTTTTACATTCCTCCATTTTACCACAGAGGGCTTCCTTTGAATCAATCAAGACTTGATTAGTTCCTTATCCCATATGGATGTGAGTCCTGGCTGGATCAGCTTCTCCTTTTATTTTAAGCTAATAATTTGAGCTCCATGCAGGTTATCTCTTGGGGTTCTTCCAGAGAAGAACCTTGCCACGTAAAGAAGTTCCTTTTGCTTTTTGTGATTATTAAAAGATGTGAGGCACCATTTCAAGAGTATGTCCGGAATACTTTTTAGAAACTTATTTTCAAAAAAAAAAAAAAGTATTTTCCAGCTCTCTGTATTATTTGATCCGTTATCTGTTACCTTCACTGTAGAAAGTGCCTTGCTGCATTTCAGTGATAACCTTATTGCTGTGTATCTGAGGCAGTGTTTAGGTTTCTGTAGTGCCTTTCATTGTGGCATCTCCAGCAGCTTTGCAAGTGGGCTGGAAAGTAGGTCAGTGTTATTCTCATTTATAAAATAGAGTCTGAGCCTTTAGGTTTTTCTGTAACCAATTTTTTTTGTTGCTCACAAGTGGTTCTGGCTGTGGAGAAGTTGCTGACTTTTCCTCTTCACTTTGCAGTTCTGAACCTCCGCCTCCTTTCCCTATACAGCTACAAAACCACTTCTGGGATGCTGAGAGAGATCTGCCAGCATTGCTCATCCCAAACTTCCATGTTGAGCTTTCCTTCCTCCCATAGAATGGTTTGAGTTGGAAAATACCTTAAAAGCTCATCTCATTCCAACCCCCTGCCACGGGCAGGGACACCTTCCACTGTCCCAGGTTGCTCCAAGCCCCATCCAACCTGGCCTTGAACAAATCCAGGCACTGAGCAGCCAAAAATTCTCTGCTCAACCCTTCCAGTGCCTCACTACTCTCATTTTTGTCCTTTCCAAAATCCCTTCATCTACATCTCCAGGAAAGTTCAGAACTGCACACAGTGGGAAGATGAATGTGAAAATTTATCTCCAATGCAGTGATTCAACTTGACCTTTTCTTGTGTTTTAGTTTAGCATTTTACAATTATTTTTTATTTTACAATACCATTATTAGTTTAGCATTTTAAAATTATTTTTTTGAGTTCTTAGAGTTTCCCAGGAGAGGCCGATCCAAGAGTGGGAGGCAAAAAACCATCAGTCCCTGTTATGCTCTTATTGAATTCATTGAATTCATTGAAATTGAATTCATTGCCTTTAACAAAGTGTTCCCAAAATAATTTTGGAGGGTTTACCTAGAAGCTTTCTGCTTCCCTGACGTTCACACCTTGAAGTGCTCTTGTCACAGAATCATGGAATTGTTTGGGTTGGAAGAGACCTTCAAGGTCTTGTCATTCCAACCTCCCTGCTATGGTCAGGGACACCTCCCATCAGACCTGGTCATCCTTTGAGTTATCTGAGCTAAAATCAGGTGTTTCTCTCTCTCTATACATGAAATAAACCAGTAATTGCCTTTCCTTGGAGATCACAAGTGAAATATTGGAAAATAACATTCCAGTGGCAGGTACCATCCCAGAAGGGTCAATATTCCTGAATTTCTCTTGGATCCCTGCAGCTTCTGTGATCCCTGAATGTTTTTTAATCGTAATGGATGTGTGAAGGGGGGCTTTGGTTTATTGAAAGATGAGATCTGTGGTGCACTCTGCACTGGTCTCTGGGATGAGAAACTGGAAAACAGCATTTTTGGTGTATTTGGCATTTGGTTAAGCAAAAATACCTGGTGCTTTGAGGAGTAGTTTTGAGTGGTCCTTGACTAGGCAGACAGAAAAGCTTCTAGGCAATTTGCAGCAGTTCAGGCTGATTTTTGTAGCAGATTTGGGTGATTGTATCCCATTTTAAGCTCCTTTTATGACGTTTTATAGACATTTGATGGCTTTCTATAAGAGCCATCCACAATATCATCTTCTTCTGTGGCTCTACTCTCATTCTGTCCTTTTCCACCCACTAAATGCTACAAACCACCCAGTTTACCCTGGAAAAGGAATGCCAAGAGCATTTCTAAGGGTCCCATGGTTTTGTGTTAACAGAGATTTTGTTAGATGGAGGTGCTCAGGTGAATTTAGAATATGGGTTGTGCAATCAGCCCACCCATCTCTCACTGTCTGTGAAGTGTCTGACTCCAGATCTGGCAGCCAGAGAGGATTTATACATTTGGATACCACCACTCTTCTCTGACTGAACTTGGGATGTGATCTAGAGGAGCTGTGTGGAAGTCCCTTGGAGTCCATGATGCCTTTAAAATGTCATGTTTGACAAAAATAAAACAGGGTTGTGATGTCCTCAGTAAAGGGCAAAGTCCTCCATAGAGTATGGGCAGGAAAATGCTGAGCAGAAGGAATTGGAAATGAAGGAGAAAGCATTGAGTGCTTTCAGTAAATTTTGGTGTAGGCCCCTGGTGCCTGTAAATAACTCTGTGCCACTGCTTGCAGCAAGGTTGGGAAGTTGGGCTCTGAGTGCCTTCCTGGGAAGCAATCTGCTTTATTTTCCAGCCAAAAGATATCAACATCTAATCCATTTTTGGTCCATTTCTGCTGCTCCTAGAAGCAGTGATGATGTGTTGATTCCCACAGCTTGTATTTACTGTGGATTCCAAAGGTGTGACATCTACTGATGCATCAAAATGTCCCTGTTAAGCATTAAAATGTGCTTTGTTTGGATGTGTGCATTAAAGTTGGTCTTCTCCCCTTTTCCCTCCATATCAAAAAGCTTCAGAGAGTTACAGGGTTGTAAACAGCTACAACTCTGTTCATGAATTAAATGGCAAATAACTAAATCTAGCGAAGTTTGCTTTTCTCTGCCACAGAGTTGTACTTCCTTTTGGAGTGGGAGCTGACAGCAGTGTAAATTAAGAAGTTTCCAGTTATTCCTAACCTGATTTGAAAATTAATGCATGAAAATAAAAAAAACAGAAGTATCAGACTCTTTTGAGGTGGGTACTACCCACAGTCCTCTCCTTCTGTGGTGTGGAGTTACAGTTTTGGACGAGAAAAGTTGTCCAGAGTAGTAGATCTCAACAACAAGGCTAGAAGGGATGTTTAATAAATGTAATATTATATGTGTGAAGGTCAGCAGTGCTGCACTGAAAAGAATTCAGATCATGCTGTTTCGATGGGCTGAAAGAGATGCTGCAAACTACAAGTTAGGATTTATTCCTCTGAAAATAATTATCATCCTTGCAGGCAAGAGAAGGTGCCTGCAGAGAGCTTTGTCCATGGCAAATGTGCTGTTTAAAAGACTCTGCACTCATCTCAAATAACATCATTCCATGCCAAAAAGCTGCTGCTCTTAGGTAGTTCAAAAGTTGCTTCTATTTTTACCTCTTTTTTTAATCAATTAGCAGAATAAAAATGTCACTGCTATATATGGGTTGTGGAAAGTCAATGTTACTTTTTGACAGGATGCTCCTGTAGGAGACCACAGCTAAGGAACACAGCTATGGATGCTGAGCTGCCTGTTGGAAATAGCACAATTCAGCCTTTGATTATTATTTTTCACCATATTACGTCATTTCTCCACAAAATTCAATTTCTCTGTCCTTTGTGTGCTGCAGATTGTCACTGGATTTAAATAGCATCCACTTTGTGCTTGGGGAAAGGGGGAGGCTGAGAGAGTCCCTTTGAGTTGTTTCTCTTTTTTAGAGCAGGGATGTCTGTCAGGAGGGAGGTGGGTTTGGTGGCTGACTATAATATATTTTAATTATAATATATTTATTTTTTAAGTTTGTATTACAAAAGGCTTTTTCCTCCAGCTAAGCACGTGCTGTTTTGGCAGTTTTGGTGTGACAGAATGCAAATAAACCTCGAGGGCAGGCAGTGAGGCTTTACTGCAAACAGATGCTGCTCTCAGCTCCCCAGAATGTTCTCATCCTGCAAAAAATTGTGGAGTCACAGAGCAGTTTGGGTTGGGTGGGATCTTAAACACCATCCAGTTCCAGCCCCTGCCATGGCTGGGACACCTTCCAGTGGACCAGGCTGTTCAAAGTTCCATCCAGCCTGGCCTTGGACACTTCCAGGGATGGAGCAGCCACAGCTTCTCTGGGAATCCTGTGCCAGGGTGTCACCACCCTCTCAAAAAGAAATACACACTTTCTTTCTAATATCCGATCTAAATCTCCCCTCTGTCAGTTTGAAGCCATTCCCCCTTGTCCTGTCACTCCACCCCTTGTCCAAAGCCCCTCTCCAGCCCTCTTGGAGCTGCTTTAGGCACTGGAAGAGTCTATAAGATTCTATAGGATTTCACCAGAACCTTCCCTTCTCCAGGCTGAGCAGCCCCAGCTCTCCCAGCCTGGCTTCAGAGCAGGAGGGCTCCAGCCCTTGGAGCATCTCTGTGGCTTTCTGCGGACTAAAATTTCGCTTGTATTCAAAATGTGATCCTGGGTCTGTGGGTGTTCATGTGCTTATGGGAAAGATTTGTTTTCCACTTGGAAATGAGATGATTTCTGCCGAAGAAATCAGATTGATAATGGATGGGCTTTGGAAGATGCAGCTCTTGAGCCCTTCACCTCCTATTCCACCACCCCTTTGCCTTGTCCCTTGTCCCCCCCTTTTTTTTTTTTTTTTTTTTTTTTAATATCTACAAGTAGATAAATATAAAAATGGGAAATAAGTAAAACAGTTTACTGGAACATAGCCAGCTGTTCTCCACAGCAGAAAGGATTAAAGTGCATCTAGCTCTTAGCCCCTCTGTGGTCTGGAAAATGATTCCTTTTATTCCAAAGCAGATACCCTAAATAAGGTGCTTGACTCCATCAAAGGTTGCAACCAGTGGAATCAAGCAAGGAATGCATGATTTAAACTACCTGATACTATTCACCTTCTGCTCTTGTAGTTGTAGACCAATGTATTTATATTTTTTGTGCTGGGTGGTGCACGTGAGGGGTTATTCTGTGAAATAGTTCCTTGACAGAAGGAGAAAAATGTCTACAAAAGGAATGTGCTAATGCTGTTTCCATGTGGGATGTTTTTATGGTTATCCCACCCCCACCAGCACACACACACACATGCAGAGCCCCAGAGAACAACCAAAACAAATGGTTTCAGCTTAAAAGTCAATGTGGCATTTATTGACTCTTTAGGGAATAAGGAATCTGATGTTCTGGTTTTGGGTGTTCCTATTGCATCAATGTCCTTGTTACCCCAGGGATAAAATCCAAGTGGGACTCAGCTTGAGGAAGAAAAATAGAAAACAAGCTTTTTCTATTTTCAGTTTGTGCTTTTTTGGTGGTGTAACTGCTGCCTTGGTGGGAAAATTATCTCAACTTCAGGGCACCCACTGCAAGTCAAAATATTTCTGATGGAAATAGGACTGAGGCCAAGCGTGTGTCCTCTGATTGCCATGACTTTCCAGCTGGGTGGTGCCTGTGGACATCAGCTTTTCTCTCAGGGAGATTCCAGCTTGGTTTCTGCTGCCTGTGGGCAGTTTTGTAACCACCAACTGTGATGGTACCACAGCTGTTCTCACCTGGTGGAGCTGCTGAACGGCCCATGGGGTAAATCATATACAGGGAGGAGTGTCTTGAGATGGAATGATAGAATCATTAAGGTTGGAATCTTTAAGGTTGGAAAAGACCTTTAAGATTGTCAAAGTCCAACCTTTGAACAACCACCACACCCCCTAAACCATATGGTAAAGTGGCACATCTGCTCATTTTTTGAACACTTCCAGGTATGATGACTCTGCTGCTTCTCTGTTCCAATGGTTTACCACTCTTCAGTGAGGAAATTTTCCTTTTATCCAACCTGAACCTCCTCTGGCATGACTTAAGGCCAGTACCCCTTTCCTGTCACTGGAAGCCTGGAAAAAGAGGCTGACCCCCAGTTCACTACAGCCTCCTTTCAGGTAGTTCTAGAGAGCAATAAAGTCTCCCCTGAGCCTTCTTTCCAATTTATACACCAGCAAGATGATGGTGATTGCTGGAGGACAACATCATGAGCTCTCAGGACTTTATTGTTCAAGTCAAAATAGGGACAAGTAGTGTGTATGATTGGCTGGGTGTACTTTATTAATTTATGGTTTGTTTGTTGTTTTCCCAAGTGTGAATTGGCAGGATTTTTCTTTAAGCCTTTTTTGAACTTGGTTATCCTCAATTGCTTCCTCTAAAAATTTCTCTGAGCTCATATCACGATCCATTATTTGTGAGCGCTTCACTGCCGGTAGCAGATATCTGAAAATGGAAACATTTTGCCTGGAAATGAGAGTGATGCTGCACACTTGTGTTGCCTGGCTGGACAGACAGGAATTGCAGTTCTAGGTTGCTCTTGACCTTGTGGTAGGATGTGCTTTGCTGTTTACTGAACCTTGGTGTTGCTATGCATGATCCCACTACTAAATGAATTTGGGAGAGTGTTGCAGGAGGCAGGGTGGCAGGAGGGTTTCCAGAGCCAGGCAGCAGCCCTTGGGGATATTTGCTCAGAAATTTTGTCCTTGCTTTGCTTTTGTTGTTGATTTGTTTGGTGTGTGTTTTTATTTCACTCAGAGCTGATTGAAGGCTTTGCTGGAAGAGCCCCTTCAGCCATAACCTTTAAAGCTGCCACGTGAAGTACAGTGGCAGTCAGAAAAGCCTCTCTCTGGAAGTGACATGGTGGCACACAGTCAAGGATTTCTCTTCCCTCTCCCTTCTTTTTTTCTGCAAGGAAAATCTGAATTCAGTTTGTAATTTCCCCACTCCTTTCTACAATGTCTACAGTGCTCCACATCCACCCTGAGATCATGGTGGTTCTTCCCATGAAGTTCCAGGAAAAACACCTGGAACTTCCCATCTCCTTTGTGGCATTCATTTTTTTCCTGCCTTGTTTTTTTTTGAAAGGAAAAGTTAATTTCTGTGACTCAGAGGAGGGCAAGTGCAATTGGTAAATATGTTTTACACAGCCTTCCTTTTGGTCACATATTTTGAGTGACACCAGCATCCAGCCAGCCCTAAATCCTGCAAAACTCACCTTGATGTGTTTATCAGTTCTTCTCCGATTAAAGCCTAGCTCTGCTTCACCTGCATCCCTCTTGGCCAGGGGGAGCAGGACATCTTTCCATTGCCCAGTCAGATGGATGCTCAGCACAGGCAGCTCCTGCTCCTGGTGCTGGAGGTGTTGGAGGCTGGAGCTGAGCTGCTGAAGCCCTCAGGAGCAGCAGGAATTATTCACAACAGGATCTCTCTGTCCTTGTCCCCTGCAGCTCTGTAATAGATTGGTTTAGGTGTTATAATTGCATTACACTTCCCCACCCCTTCCATTTCCCTCTCTGCTCCTTCCACCCTTCCTCAGTGTTTAATTTATGCAAGTTCTGCTGCAAAGGAAACTTGGAATAAGAAAAAAAAAATAAAAAAAAAGAAAAATAAGAGGTGGTAGAAACAGGAAGGGAATCCCATTGCTCTTTCCAACATCCCCACCCATATTTTGAGAAAGGATGTAAAATCTTGCAGTTAACCTTGCTGTTTTTAGCTGCAGAGCAGAGCCCTCTAAATGCAGCCAGTGAATGGGGTAGGAAGAGAGCTGGATGTTCCCTTGCACTGTGGCAGCATCCCAGGTGACCAAGGATGAGGGGGAGTGGGGAGCAAGGATCTGATCAACCTGGTTCTCAAACCATTAAACCAAACATGTTCAATTGGAAGTTACCGAATTATGTATTTCTTTTTTGCAGACATTTTATTTGTTATTTATAGGGTATCATAGAGTGGTTTGGGTTGGAAGGGACCTTAAAGACCATTTAATTCCAGCCATGGGCAGAAGGCATTAAATCAGGTTGCTCAGAGCTTCATCCAACCTGTCCTTGAACACTTAAAGGGATGAGGCATTCACAACCTCTCTGGGCAGTAACATGGCTTGCATTGTTTCTTCTGTCTCATCAGCAAGTTTTTAATTAATATGGAAAAGGTCCTAAATAAGGCTTTTTTTCTATTTTTTTTTTCCACTCCCCATTTGTCAAACTAATACTGGTGAAAGCTTCAGGCCATGAAAAACACCCAGAAGACTGGGAGGATAGCAGCTGGGCCTTGGATGGGAGTTACCTCTTTAATTACTTTTTTTCCATCTCCAATCTTTCGCATATTGGTCCAACACCTCTGAGAAAATCCTGCTGCAGTGCGTTTATTATTTAACTCAGAATAACCTTTAATAATCTCTATCATTTTATATTTATGTGCTGCATTTTATTTGGCAGCATCCTGTAACTCACGTATCACATACAGAAATGGTGATTTTGTCACGGAAAGAAACAACACACCCAAAATTGGATTTTCTTTTTAATTGAGGTGTCTAACCTTAATTACAGCAGGCTGTTGGTCCAGCAACGTTTTTGCTTGAGGAAGAAATCCATCGACAGCATTTTCACCTCATTGAAAGACATACAAATGAAACCCTGGGTATTTTGTTCTTGTTTGCTAATGCAGAGAAATAACAACTTGGAGTATGAATAATGTAAAAGGCATGCAGTAGGTTTGTGGGAGAAGTGAGTCAGTTCTGCTTGCTGAAGCAGGCTGGAAGTTCACCCAGAAAGAAGCACCTCTTGCTATGAATGAATGAAGGGAAAAAGTGTTTGGAGGTTATTTTTAATAACAGACGTGACATTTTTGAGCTTCTGGATGGCCATGTGGGAATCCAAGGCGTGTGCAGACAGACAGAGACTGTGAAATGGAGCTGTTCAGTAGTAAAAAGGAGTAGTAGAGGTGGTCTGAAGTTCTGGAGAAGTTCTTATGGAAGTGAAATAGCGAGATTTTGCTTTTTTTGATTATACTGCTACTGCATCTTCCCACCAAATACAGTGGGTTGGTTGGATTTTTTTCCTGGGTAACTAAGTATGATGCATAGAAAGGCTGATAGTTTTATAAATCATGAATTTATTGAGTATGACTAAAACTTGTGATTTTTTTCAAGGACAGAGAGGAAAGAGGGATGGTGCAGTAACAACCTGGGGAGACTGGAAGGTTGTTCTTTTTCTTTTTCCTTCTTTTTCCTTCTTTTTCCTTCTTTTTCCTTCTTTTTCCTTTTCCTTTTCCTTCTCTTCCCCTGTTCTGGAGTGCTTGATCCAAGTGAAAGCCTTCCTACAGATTTAAACCATTCACTTTAGCTGAACATTTAACTTCCACAGCGCTGTCTTGGGTTTTGTTTGGAGCATTAAAGGATGGTAAAACTACTAATTTTTATGCATGTGCTTAATTATTTGAACTTCTGCAATTAAATTAATTTTGATTGCAATGTTGTTCTATACACGGTGTTGTTTGGTGATTTCTTCATGATCAGAATTATCATTAAATCCCCTTTTCCTTCCTCTGCTCTGTGACCTGGTTGGTGGCTCTGGGATGGAGACAATATCTGTAAGGCCAAGTGGGAGAGTAGATAAATATTGTCAGGGGGATTCCATCCTGCTTTTATTTTCTGTTTCCCTTTCTCTTTCTTTCTTCTTTTCCTCCCTGGGACGCCAGATGTAGATGAAGAAGGCTGTGCACTTAGAGGCTCTTGGTTTAAGGGACATAGGATGGAGCACATCCCTCAAGCAAAAAGGACAAGAGGAAACAGCCTCAGGTTCTGCCAGGAAACATTTCTATTGGATATTAGGAAGAAAATCTTCATAAAAAGCCTTGGAAGAGGCTGACCAGGGAAGTGGTGGAGCCACCATCCCTGGAGGAATTTTAAAGACACGTGGATGTGGCACATGGGGATGGGGTTTAGTGGTGGCCCTGGCAATGCTGGGTTAATGGTTGGCTTGAAGATCCTAAAGGTCTTTTCCAACCTAAATTATTCCATGATGTGTCTGTCATGCTCTGGTGGTGTATGGAGGCTCAGTGTGGGTAAGAGGAGGAATTGGGGAATCCTGTTTTGAGAAGGAATTTGGGAGGACTGGTATTAATGGATGAAACTCCTAATGGGGATGTTAAAACCACTGCACTCATTTACTCAGCACAGAGTGAGCTGATAAAAGGTGACTGAAAGGTACCAGGTGTCAGAGAAGTGAGAATTTTTAGTGGAGTCTGAGCTGAAAATTGCAAGGTTTTGTTTGCTATGAGCTGGGTTTACCAACCTTCCCCTAATGCTCTTTCCCATCTGGAGATTGCCGAGGACAGGGAAATCAAAACAGGTTATGAAGCTTTTTTTGGTGGTCTGCAAGAAACAAACAAAGAAACAAACCAAAACACCAAAAAAACCCTTCCCCAACCAATCAACAACCCAACCCAAAAATTAACTTCTTGTAGCCAGTAATAATTTTCAGTGGTTTCTGCAGACTGTAGGCTACCACATTTAATAGGGAAAATGTGTTACAACCCACGCTTGTAATCATGTGCTTCCTCATGCTAGAGAAATAATCAAAGCATAAAATTACACAGAAATATGGATTCAGAAAAATAAAAAAAAAGGTGATGGTGGTATCTTGGAACAGGGAGAGAATAAATTGCCAGGAGAGAAAAGGTATGTGTGCACCTCCAGTAAATGAAAACCAGTAGGAAAAATTGGAGGAGGAATGAATGGATTCAGTAATTCCTGGTACTTTTGCATGGACATGGACATTCCTCTGGGAGAAACCTTGTGGTCACATAAATAAGTTAAAAGGTAGTAAATGGGAATTTGACAAATTTTTGATGTTCTAGAAGAGAAGAAACTTATTTCTTTCTTTTAAATTTATGAAATTCTGGAGTTAAAATGCGTGGACTTACTTCTCTGGAGCAAAAGACATTGTCCTGTAGCTAAAATGGCACTTGAATAACTTGTTAAATGTTCATGTCTTAAGAATCCAAAGTGGTGATTTTGAGTGCATTTGTACCGTGGCCCATATCATCACTTACAGGGAAATGTAACAGAGATGAATAATTACATTTTTCTTATTAGCTTTCTATTAAGGTGGGTGAATCTGAACTTGAGCAATTTGCAGCGCAGCAGATCTGAGCAGTCATCATTTCCACATTAATAGGTGAAATCACAGCTGGGGTGAATGCAGATTGGTGGAATTAATTTCATTGTTTATCAGATCTGCTGGTTTCTGCTGTTACAGTCTTTCAGGTTGGTTTTTTTTTTTTTTTATTTTTGGTGTCCAATTCTTTGTAGCTCCATTTTGCCATATATATATATATTTTTTTAAATAAGCAACTTGGGGATCCCAGGTGCTGCGCAAACACAGGGAAAAAAAAAAAATTTCAGATTGTGGAGGAATGTTTTAAAGGGTGCTCATGTGTTGAATATTTTGGTGTAGCAAGAGAGGAAAGGATAGGTTGGAAAATAGCTCTGCAAGAGGGAAATGCTGTCCTGCAAGGAAACGTGGAGCAAGTGGAAGAACAGCAGTGCCAAATCTCAGGATAAAGAAAAAATTCCATGAATGTGTG
Source organism: Agelaius tricolor (assembly GCF_023055355.1). Lineage (NCBI taxonomy): Eukaryota > Metazoa > Chordata > Aves > Passeriformes > Icteridae > Agelaius > Agelaius tricolor. The sequence goes on along the minus strand of NW_027269262.1, from coordinate 93,526,046 downwards.
AGGCCAGGAGCAGGTCAGGAGAAGAGTTACAGGGACAGGGCTAAGCCTTTGGATGTGGTTGGACCTGAACTTTCTAATTTCACTTTTGAGCTGCTGTGTTTTACACCTGTTGCTGCCTGGGGTGGATCAGCCTCTGCAAACCCACCCAGCTGCTCATTACCCCCTTCCCAGCGACATGAGAGGGGAAAAAAATGGGATAAGGGAGCTGGTGGGTCAAGATACAGACAGGGAGATCACTGACTAATCACCCTCATGGGCAGAACAGACTTGACTTGAGGAGAATTAATTTATTGCAAATTTAAATGCATTTGGGTGGTGAGAAATAAAGATGAAATTAAACCCACACTTTCCTTCCATACCCCAGACTTTTTCCTGTAATGAAGAAACCCAGGAGCTGTTTCAAGTCATTACCTAGAATAAAACCTGTCTCTCCAAATTTTCTTATTTTCTTGGTTTCTTACTTTTATACAGATTTACATCTGTAGATGTAAATCTCCTATTCTAATATTTTGTTTTGGGTACTGTATGTTTTTTTAAAAATTTATTTTCTTTTTTTTCCCTTCAAGTGCTCTACTTACTTCACTACATAATGTTAATGGTCTTTGGTATTCTTGCCTTAAATATATTTCTTTGTAGTTCTGCTTTCCTGGAAGAAATACCCTCCAAGGTGAGATATCAAAAATATTTTAAACTCCCATTATTAAACAAAATTTTGTGCAAAGACAAGAAATAAATGTTTGTAATACAATAATTTAGGCAGAGCAGCACTAATGCAAAGTTGAACTCGGTTGTTTCCTTGCATTCTATTTCTAAATTAAAAAAAAAAAAAAAAAGAGGATCAAACAGCAGAAAAGAACATATACAAACAAAAAATTCCTTTTAATATTTAATGGAGAAGAGTAAGGCTGTGATGTATCTATATAATTTAAACACTTCTACAGAGAGAGAAACAAAAATGGAATGCAAATAGCTCCTGGGGAAGAGGATGATTCTTGATTCTTTTTTTAAGGACCTCAGACAGCAAAGCTGAGGTGTTGGTGACACTGTTGTGGACTCCAACCACTGGCTCAAGACGAGTCTCCAGATGAGAGCTCATTGATCCAGGGAGGGTGCCTTGGAAACCCTGAGAACCTCAGTGCCAAGAGAAATTTTTTTTTCCTGGATTTATGTGACCTAATTCATCATTTTCTGCTGAACATCAGTTTTCCACTTAAATTGTCCTTGGTGCTGCTTTCCTTCAGGGGCTTCAGTTTTTGCATGCCAAGAGAACAAGTTCTAAGAATCAGGAATGGTTTGGGTTGGAAGGGACCTCAAGGATCATCCAGTTCCAACTCCCTGCCATGGACAGCAGGGACACCTTCCACTGTCCCAGGTTGCTCCAAGCCCCATCCAGCCTGACCTTGGACACTTCCAGGGATCCAGGGACAGCCACAGCTTCTCTGGGAATCCTGTGCCAGGGCCTCACCACCCTCACAGGGAAGAATTTCCCCCTAATATCCAATCCAAACTCTCCCTCCTTCAGTTTGAAGCCATTCCCCCTTGTCCTGTTGCACTTGTCCAAAGTCCTCCTCCATCTCTCTTGTAGGCCCTCTTTCCTCTGGATTCTCTTTTGATGCTTTGTTGGTGTTTCATCCAATTGGCAGTAGAGTTGGACAGGGCAGACAATTCCAATGCCTAATCTACCCCTGTTGGACTTTTTTGGAAACTCACCCCACCTCTGGAATAGGCTTTCATTAATTATGGCCTGATACCTTGTGGTTGATGGGTTTGTTAACTCTGGGACACATCCATTTTCTTTGGTCACTCAAGGTGATTCTGTCCCACAGGTTTCATGTCATCAGTGTGATGTGGTCTTGTGGATGAAAACATTTCCTAGGGTTCAATAAACCACAGCTTCCATAAAACCATGCTGATTTGGATATTTAATAACTGTCTCTCATGGCTGAGGTTTCCAACAGATGAAGAACCAATGCACTGAGCTGTCCCTTCCTTGCTGGTGAGAAAGAAAGTGTTAAATTGCCTGTTGCATCCCAAAATTAAATAATTCTTCTTTAATAACTGAGACCATCATCAGCTGTTTCTTCTTTTTTCATCTTTCCTTTCATTTATTTTTTCCTCTTTTTCTCCTGGATTTGTTGTTGGGCTGGCAGGCCATTAATGAGCCCAGCATTGCCTGCTTTAGCCTTTCACTTTGATTCCATGTTAGCTTTTTTTCTGGAATCCCCTTGATTCTCTCCAAATGGTGTCACAAATCAGCACTAATGAGCCAAATCGCTGCTTGCCCTGCTCTTTCACAGTGTTTGGTGCTTGTGTTACCCAGGCTTGCTGGATTTAATCACATCTGAGCTGCTATTTTTGGGCTTTCCTGAGCAACCGATGGGGTGGACATTAATTTCCACTGACTTCCAGTTAAATTTTGTGTTTGAATGTTTTTCAAATATTTTCCAAAGGTGGAAATAACTTACAAACATTCCCGATTTATCTGAATTGTTCCTGAGTTCAGTCTCCTGAACAGTCCTGTACCAGCTCCACTGTGAAAATTAATTTTTGCCTCCACCTTTTTCTTTTTCTTAGTTATTTGGGTTTTTATTTTTTGGGTGTAGATGTCTTATCACTTTTTTGTGGTGGCATGGGGGAAATTTTTCTGGATTTTTTCTCTCATTGATTTGTTTTCATTTTTTTTCCCAAAATACATATGCCAACATAAAGTTTTGTAGTGTTTTATACAGTTTTTACCCTCTGTATGAAGGGCTGCCATCTTCCCTAGCTGAGAATTGTGGATATTCAGGAAGGGTTACCTTTGAAATTCCTACATGTTGTTATTTTTTTCATCTCTTACACCCTACTATTTTTTATAATTAAATACCTTTTTAAAACAGACCTTTTAAACTAGCAAGGTTCTAGACTTAATTTTTCTTTAATAGTTTTTGAGGGTTTTTGTTTTTGATTTTGTTTTTTTTTTAAGTGAATGAGTCATGATTACCCAAGCAGCCACTAATTTTCAGTTCTTTGATCAATTCCTCTGTATCAAGATGAAGTCTATCACTAAATTCCCTGGAGTAAAGAACAACCTTTCTGAGGTAGGAGACTTGTCAGCTGTAATGTTTAATAATTCCAGGGGTGTTTCAGCACTGACAGCAGGAGGCTACAAGCAGATGCCACTTAGGAGTCCCTTAAGAAAGAATTTTTCTTTACATTTCATAAATAAGTGCTGGTCTTTGGTGTGTTTGTCAGTGGTGGAAGTGCTGTCATGTGTGGGTTTTGATTCTCTTGCTTTGTTGGTCACTCTTGAAGAGGTTAAAACATGGAAAAGTCATGTCCCAAGTATGCAAAGGCCTCCAGGAGTTTTCAGGCATAAAATTATTGAATGGTTTGGGGTGGAAAGGACCTTAAGGACCATCTTATCCAACCCCCACCATGGCAGGAACACCTTTTTTGAAGGTATCCATCCATATGTGGCTATCAAAGCTCCCTTAATGGGAAGACTTTGAATATTTTGACCACCAAATGCTCTTTGAGGAGCTGGTGGTGAAATAACTCGTTCCTGTAGGAAAAGTTGTCGCTGATATACTGAACCAACCCTTTTTATGAAGTTATTTCCTTTTCTGGTGGTTGTACTGAACTGTAATGAAGTTTACATCCCTGTCTTCCTCACTGCCTGAAAAGGTCTGGGTTGATTTGGTCATGAAATGCGTCAAAGAATTATTCAAATGCTATCAAATTTTACTTCAATAAGAAAAAAGTTTGACACGTTTCTGCAGAGGTTGGTGAATGTGGTTTCTGTGTTCTCCCATGGGTAAAACAGCATGAGAGGCTGGGCTGAACTGTGATAGTTGAGAGTTCTGACAGATTTAGGAAAGGAAGAAGCCCTCTTGAGACCACAGCTTGAAATTACTGATTGGAGTTCGCTCTCTCCGGAGGATTTTGGGTTGAGGTTGACAGTCCTTATCTTTATTTGGGATTCTCGTGCCTCTGTTTGGTTAATTACAAACTTGTTTTAGAGAGGATCAAATAACATGGAATTACATATTGAGACTCACCTGACAAATCCAAGTATTTTAAAGACATTCTAGAAAGTGTCTCATCTTTGAGTTATTTTAAAAGCTAATTAAAATATAGAATTGAAATGACCGTAAGGGTGTATGTTGCAATTTTCATGGAATCACAAAATGGTTTAGGTTGGAATGGGTCTTAAAGATCATCTAAACCCAATCCTCCTTTCCATGGACAGGAACACCTTCCACTAGACCAGGTTGCTCCAAGCTTCATCCAGCCTGGCCTTGGACACTTCCAGGGACGGGACATGAATTTAAAATACAGAGACATACACGCAAAACTGAAATGGTTTTTTGCTGATGGAGAAACTTGAGTGTGCAGAAGTCCTGGAGAAGAGCTAGAGAATGGAATGTCTGAAAACTCATCAGGTCTTCTTCTTGCAGGAAATGCAGCTTTCTCTTTTTTCTCTTTTTCTTCTCCTTGCGGGAAATGCAGCTTCCCCTCTCCATTCCACCCTTGTGAGACCCCCTTGAGTAATTTATCCAGGTCCAAGGTCCCCAACATAAGAAAGACATGGACTTGTGGATGTGAGTCCAGAGGAGAACATGGAGATGCTCCAAGGGCTGGAGCCCCTCTGCTCTGGATCCAGGCTGGGAGAGCTGGGAATGTTCAGCCTGGAGAAGAGAAGGATCCAGGGAGACCTCAGAGCCACTTCCAGTGCTGAAGAGGCTTCAGGAGAGCTGGAGAAGGACTTGGGACAAGGGCTTGGAGTACCAGAACAAGGGCAAATGACTTCCAGCTGAAGTTGGGGACATTTAGATTGGATATTAGAAAGAATTTTTTCCCTGTGAGGGTGGTGAGGCCCTGGCACAGGATTCCCAGAGAAGCTGTGCCTGCTCCATCCCTGGAAGTGTCCAAGGCCAGGTTGGAAGGGGCTTGGAGCAACCTGGGATAGTGGAAGGTGTCCCTGCCCATGGCAGGGAGGGCAGAGCTAGATTTCCAACCCAAACTCTCCTATGCTTTTGGGGCTTTGTTGTTTGTTTGGGTTTTTTCTTTTGTTTGTTTTTGGGTTTGTGGATTTCGTAGTTTTTAATAACTTTTGAGCCTTTAACTTGCAGAACCATCAGCTGAGCTTGCAGAGTCTTCCATGTATCCATCAGGCACTGTTAGCTCTTGTACCTGTTTTTGGTAGTTGAATAAGCACTGAAGGAAGGCTGTGCACACTCTTGCAAACCACTGCCTGCAACACACAAAATATCTTGTTCTTGTATTCTCACTCGGACCAGCATGGAAAGAAACACCTTGAGGGTTTATCTGTGTTCTCTTTATTCCTCTATATTTATAAATATATACACGACTGGGAAGACAGGAAGAAAGAGGGAGTTTTTTTCCAGGGAGTGAACTAAATCACAGAGTAACAATACCAGTGAGGAACACGAGCAGAAGCAGCAAGGGTCAGCCTGCCTTAATGAAATTACACCGTTTGAGGTTGTTATTTTAAGAGCTTTTTCATCTCGCTGTACCTGAGCACCAGTGTCATGCTGTTAAGTCTGGGAGGCTGAATTGCTTCAGTGTGCTCAGGGACAATGTCCTGATACAGGAGGGAGGCTGTAATGGTTCAGGTTAACTCATACCTGCGATGTTTGACAGCTGAAGTGCTGTTCCCTGTGCTCATCCTTCCCTTGTATGGGGGAATTTCAGGAGCAGTGGGTCTGTGGTGGGGATGTTCTGAATATTGCTGTGTTTAAACAGTGGCTGCTGTGTCTGGGTGTGAACCAGTGTGTGCCCAGGTGGGCACAAAGGCCAAGGGCATCCTGGATTGTATAAAAATAGTGTGGCCAGAAGGACCAGGGCAGTGATTGTCCATCTGTGCTGTCCACTGGTGAGGCCACACATTGAGTGTCCAGTTCTGAGCCCCTCATTTCAAGAAAGACACTGAGGAGCTGGAGCATGTCCAGAGAAGGTAATGGTGCTGGAAAAGGGTCTAAAAATACATCCTATAAGGAACAGCTGAGGGAACTGGTAGGGCTCAGCCTGGAGAAAAGGAGGCTCAGGGGGCACCTTCCTGCTCTCCACAACTCCCTGACAGGAGGGGCATCCAGGTGGGTGTTGGTCTCTTCTCCCAGGGAACAAGGAACAGGATGAGAGGAAATTACCTTGAGCTGCATCAGAGCAGGTTCAGGTTGGACAGCAGGAGGAGTTTCTTCATGGAAAAGGTTGTTAACTGTTGGAAGGGGCTGCCCAGGAAAGTGCTGGACTCCCTATCCCTGGAGGTGTCCAAGAAACAACTGGATATGGCACTCAGTCTGGTTGACAAGGTGGAGATCAGTCAAAGATTGGACCTGATGATCTTAGAGTCTTTTCCCACCTAAATGATTCGGTGATTCTGTGAATTATGTTGTTCATAAAGTACTTAGTTAAACTTGCTGCTATATTTTTCCTCCCCCCCACTGCTTTTTTTTTTTTTTCCTCTCTGAGTAAGTGATGGTTTTGAACAAGTGCACTTGAATTTGGTTGCCATGGCGTGTGCCTGAAGTCTGGTACAGCTCCTAGAAAGCGCAGGCTTGACTTTGAGAGTGGATGTCACAGCTGAGATCCTGGGTGGCTGATTACAGTCTGCATCTGCCTGGAGCATCTCTGGGAGCAGGATGCTCTCCTGAGGATGTGGTGCACTCCAGAATGGGATAAAGGATATCTCTGTGCCTTTCTGAGGAAAGCCAGCGCGGGGAGACATCTCTGTCTCTGTGTAATGCCTCAAGATAAAGGCCATGGAAAGCCGGCAGTGCTGGATGAATTTGCTCTGCCATATGCTTGTGGAGGAGTGTTTTTCTGAAGCTTTTATGTATGACTGATAATCATAGATTGGTTTAGAGAGACATTTCTGAAAGTGTGAAGGGAAAGGAAGGGCAGCATGGTAATTTGAATTAATTGTAGTGTTTATCAAGTCAACATCCATTGGGGACCAAATCATTATGTACTCTCTGATTCTGTTTGTAAAAAGCATAATAACTGAGTAATGAATCCAAGGTCAGATTGAAGAAAAGGGGTACACCTCCAACATCTAAAATGTTTTAAGTTCTTATCTCATGATATGTGAAATGGCTTTGGAAGCAGACCACAGTGGGGTGGGTTTTGCTTGTTTGCTTGTTTTTCCCTTTTAATCTGCAAATAGATATGTGGAGATAGTTCTTTGTGCTGCACTGAGCTGAAAACAGCCAACAAAGACAGAAATTTTGGGCTAGCACACACACCAGGAAAAATTTCTTCACTGAAAGAGCTGACAAGCATTGGAGCAGGCAGCCCAGGGCAGTGGTGGTGTCACCATCCCTGGAGGGATTTAAAAGATGTGTATATGTGGCACTTGGGGACATGGGTTAGTGGTGGCCTTGGCAGTGCTGGGGGAAGGATTGGACTCAATGATATCAGAAGGCTTTTCTAACCTCAGAACGTTCCATGATTCTGTGATTGTTGTGATAGAAATTCATGTTTTCAGACCTTTGGCTCCCTTACTGGAAGTGGGGAGAAGAACAAAGAAACAGAGCCTTGAGCAAGAAATCTGAGAGCCATGCCCTGGACCTTTATCCCCCTGGTTTCAGCCCACTGTTATTTTTACCATCAAATCCATAGCTACCAATCCATGCCTGGATCCACACCCTGGAACAAAAGAGTTGAGCTGCTGGTGTTCAGTCACATCCTTCTCCAAAAGTCCTGCCAGGGCTGATGGGATAATTGGCAGTTTAAAGGATTGCTCTGCTTCCCTCTGCTCCATCACCTATGGGACCACAGCAAACAGAAAGTCAATCAGCATGTCATGTACATATAAACTGCCCCCTCCTCCTCAGGGAGCTGAGCTCTGTCAGTCTGGCTGTTGGAAAATGGAATGTACAGATTTAGGAGCAGAAAACTCGGCTGGTCTGAAATGAAAAAGTGGGTATTTTACCCTTATGACACATGATGAAGTATCTTTTGGTATCTAGAGACAGCACTGTCAGGGGACCAGGCTGTTAATTTATTATGTGAATGATGGTGGTATCGGGCTGTGCTTATCCAAGCTAAGCCTATTTTAATGATCAAAACCTTGAACCTGGAATTTAGGGAAAAATTTTGAACTAAATTAAGCAAAGGGACAATCTCTCTTTTGTATAGGATTTGTAGAATCAACATTGATTAATTGGAGTTGCAGTAATTATCCACTGATTAAAGTCAGTTGGGTTTTGGTAGTTTATTTTGGTTTGTTTGTCTTGGGGTTTTTTTGGTGTTTGGTTTTTTTTGTTGTTGTTGCTGGTTTTGGGGGTTTTGTTGTTTTGGTTTTGGTTTGTTTTTTTTTTTTTTTTTTTTTCTAAATAACTTTATTATATGTTCCATGAGAGTTTAAAACCAAAAAATAAAAATAAGACAGGTGGAGAGCCTTTGGTTTCCACCTCATCAAAAAGAAACGTAAGTTTTGGTGACAGAAGATCTGTAAATATTTTATAGAATTCAGACAGGAATCCATCTGGACCAGATTTCTTTTTTTAGCATTTCATTCTCTTATAATTTGTCTTAATTTTTTCTGCAGAGAGCAGCTACCTCAACTTTTTGAACTGAGTGTTTCAAAATGGATTTTTAAACATTTCCCTGCAAAATAATGTCCTGGTTGAGGCAAGTGTTTCCTTTGAACAATTTAAAGTGGGACTACCCCTCCCTGCTGGGGCTGCACACTCTCTTTTTTTGCAGTGAAATGATTTATTCTGAAAGATCTGCAATGTGTACAGTGCCTGGCAAAATTTAGTTGATGCAGTTTATGATACCCACTTGAAATAACAGCAATACCTTCTGATTTTTATGGGCATGCGATCATTAGGGGTCAGATTCTCATCTCTTTCATGGAAAACATTTAATCCTTGGATTAAAGCAGCACAGAGAAGGAGGCACTGCTCAATTTGAATAAATATTTCTGGTCTTGTTGTGGAACCCTTTAGATACAACTCCCTACACCCTCCCAGTGCTCCCATGATCTTAATTGCCTGAATTGTTTGTGATTTTATTTGACCTTAAACTATTTCCTTTATGCTCCAGTTGCAGTGTTTTTATTTTCCTCTTAATAGTGAAATTAGTGGTTGATTTGAAAGGTACAACAGATAAGCTTTTCTATCTTCTTTAAATGTAAAGGCAGTTTGCATTTTTGCATAGCTGATGTGTCTTTTGAGCATTATTTTTTTCAAGTTAAATGTCACTTAATCAGGTTATTTAACAAGGGGAATGCAAATTATGGAATGGTTTTGTTTGGGTTAAAAACTCATCCAGTTCCAGTCACAGAAAGGGACATTTTCCACTGGCCCAGGTTGCTCCGAGCTCCATCCAACCTGGCCTTGGACACTTCCAGGGATGGGGCATCCCCAATTTTTCTGGGCAACCTGAGCCAGGGCCTCACCACCCTCACAGGGAAGAATTTATTCCTAATATCCAATCTAAACCTGCCTCCTTCAGTTTGGAGCCATTCCCCCTTTGCCTATCACCTCATGTCCTTGTGAAAATATTGCAGAGGAGCCGTGAGCTTGGGAGTGATTTTGGAAACAGAGAGGTGTCCTTGGACTTCCCATGATTTTTCTTCTTCTTCTTCAGAACTTTATGTGCTCAGGGATTCAGCAGCCACCACGTCCCCTCCCCTCATCCCCTCTAGACCCCTTGGATCCTCCAGTGACATAGGAAGGGAAGCAAAAGCCTCTGGACAGGACAAAAACTCCTCCAGCTTTTGTCCAATTAATTTTTGCGCAGGGCTTCTTTCACTGGCTTTATCACTTTATTTTTGGTGGTGACAAAGCTCCTCAGTTCACCCTTTATGTTTTGGACATAAAATTTGGATTATTTTTTTAAATTATTTTAATTATTTTTATTTATTATTTTATTTTGGACATATGTTTGGACTCTTCCTGCATAAGCTGTTCCATGCTTTTCACCTCATCCTTGAATCTTCAGCTTCATTTTTCCCCAGCAAAACACTTTTTGCTGTCACTGGCACCTTGCAGCTGTAATTTCCATGGATTATTTTGTGCCTGTGCAGGTTTGGATGGCTTCCCAAAGCTCTGAATGTAGCACAAGTAAATGGTGCAATAGAACATTTGAAATACAAGTTCTTTTGGTCCATGTCCCAACTCCATTTCAGAGGTCTCCTTCCTTTTGTGTTTTATTTATTTTCAGAATGGTGCTTTCTTCAGGCTGAAAAAGGTTTTTGAGTCAAAAAAATATCAGTTAAAAACCTTTCTGATGGCTACAAAGGGCAGGAGGAAACAATTCTCAAATGTGGATTCTTTTGTTTACATAGAATCAAGTTGCTAAAAAACCAAACACTAAAATAATGAGCCCAGTGAGATTTGACAAGTGTGGATAGAGGATATAAAAAATCAAATGTGGGTGTCTGCATTTCTACTCAATATTGCATCTCTGTGTAGTAATGTTGGAATAGGAATTCCTGGGTGGTGGAAGTTCTGTAGGAATTGCTGTCACCAGCTGAGAGCAGGTATAGCAGAGCAGAGTCTCTCTCTCACCTCACTTTATTGGGACTTAAATATTTTTATACCTTATAACCACCTTCATTCCCATTCATCCCTAACAGGGATGCAATTATATGACATAATTGCAGTTCTCCTGCTCAGAGCAGCAAAATGAAGCACCGCACAGATGCATCTTTTGCTCTTCATCAGGTGTGAACTTGGCAGCAGTTAGTTCCTTGTGCCCATTCCTGCCTTCAGTCTCCAAAATGTGTTTAAATAAATTCATAAATTCACAGATGGATTATATTTTATCTGCCTGGACATGGAAGGATGCTCAGCCACGAGCCATTGGGATGTGATATGTCTCTGTCAATGCTCTTCCTTTCTCCTTTCTCCTTTCTTTCCTCTCTTGGGTTATGGAGATCTGGTTATCTTCAAACCTGGCTCTTGGGGCTGGGTCTAACCTTGTTTAATAGTCAAGACTTCTCCCAGTGTTTTCCCATGTTCTTCAGTCAGAGGTGGTACATTCAATACCACACAAGGTATTTTTGTTCTTCCTTTTTTCCTTCCTTCTTTTCATATTCCTGTTGCATTTTTAAGCCTGTGTAAGGTTTCAGGATGCACAACAGCCTGTGGCATGAAGTTCTTGCTCAATTAGACTTTATATGAGGGTTATCTTCTTTCTTACTTTCATTCCTGTGTCCTCCTGGATTTAATTCATTACCCCACAGTTCTTGCACTGGGAAAAACAAAAAAAAAAAAAACAAAAAAAAAAAAAAAAAAAAAGGGGAGGTTTGCTTTTTCCAGATGACTCAGGAATCCATGGGGTGTTATTTTATGGGAATTCCCTGCACTCCAACATTCTTTTCCCAGTCTGATGAGACATTACATTTTTAGTTCTTCTACTGTATTCGGAAGGAAGTGGTAGAATGGGATAAAACATTGAAAAGATTGATGAAATGATAGATTTAAAGGTAAATTTTCAGGGATTTTTAAAATCTGTTATATATTTAAGGTTCCCAGGAGCTGCAGACTTCCTCCACTCCCTCTCTCTACTGAGAAGTAGGCACCTCCTGTGTATTTTGACTGAGTCTCCACTTTTCACTGGCTGTACTAACTTAAGTCTCTGCCAGTAGCTCTGGGAGCACACTGAGAAGTGAGGGTCAGTCTCTTTTCCCAGGTAAAAAGTGATAGAAAAGAAGAAATAACCTTAAATTGTGCTAAGGGAGGTTTGGATTGGCTATTAGGGAAAATTTCTTCACCAAAAGGCTTGTCAAGCATTGAAACAGGTCTCCCAGAGCAGTGGTGCATTCACCATTTCTGGGGGAATTTAATAGACATGTGAATGTGGCACCTGGGGACATGATTTAGTGGTAGCCTTGGCAGTGTCTGGTTGGACTCAATGATCTTAAAGTTCTTTCCCAACCCAAAAAATTCTATGATTTAGGTGCCTTAATTTGAAATTTTCCCCACTCTTCTGCCAGCCCAGAGGGCTGTGCATCACCAGCCAGGTGTCCCAGCCCCACCCAAGCCTCACAGGACATCTGAGATGTCATTTGGCCCCCACATTTTGGCAAATCCCCCCCACACTGTGCATCCTGTCTTCACCAGGATCTTACATACAGTTCATAGTGTAAAAATACACCCTCTTTCTTGGTGGAAAAACCAGCAGTCTGCATTTTTAAGGGCAGCTCTTCTCTCCTGTGCAGGGTTTGCCACTGAGCTGTTTTGCCTCGGCTCGCTCGGGGCTTGAGGTTCCTCTCGCGTGAGTCACGCGCTGGAGCCGAGCTGCTTTTCCTCCTTGATATTTGCTCTCGGTTCCCTTTGGTGCCATCATGTGCTACAAGAGCTCTGCAGCAGGAAGGAGGAGTCCTCCAGTGCCTGCTGAACTGTGAAATTGGCTGAAATGGGGCTTTTTAGGGTCTCTGGTTCGTAACTGATTGGAGGCTGTGTCTGAGCAGACCTGACCGATGCTTTTCTCAACATGAGGGCGAGTGTACCCCAAAATATCTGTCTGTCTCAGTCTGAAAAGACATGTGTCTGCTAAGGAAGGCAGGAGCCTCCCTTGAAATGGCAAATGTAAACCCCCTCCCTCCAAATGATTATAACTTTGAAATTGAGAGGCTCTTAGAAAAAGATATGGGAATAGGAATAACAGTTTTTTACTAGTAAAACTAAAAATACAAATGCAATAGTACAAACAAAACAACACTGACAGAGTCAGAACAGGAGCTGACACCCTGTGGGTCAGGGTGGTGGCTGCAGTCCCATTCCATGGTGGCTCAGCCCTCCTGCAGTGCCAGCTGTGGCTCTGTTGGAGCAGGGATCCTGGAGAAGGGTGGAGTTTTCCTCTGGAGGTCCAGTGGTGGTGTAGATGGGCCTGGTCTTCCTCTGGGAATGCAGTGGAGAAGAAAGCTGCTCCTCTGGGAATCCAGTGGGAAAAGGCTGCTGTGGTGTTCCAAACCTCAGATTATATCCAGGGAGGAATGCTTGGCTCCTCCCCCTGGGTGGAGCATCTCCCAATTGCATGATGGAATTTTATCAGCCATGCAGTGACACTCACTGGCCATTAACAGAAGATATTCCCTGGAGGGAGGATTGGTTGGAAGAGACAAAGACAAAAAGAAAAGTGCCCAATTAACAGAAGATAACTGCCCCACCTCTAACTGATGGCAAATAGAATACACACCCCCAGCTCCATCTTTCAACCCAAGGCACTGTCATGAGGGTGAAAGAATGATGGGAAGGGGATGAATTTAGCTCTCCACAGGCTGCCTCAGGCTGGTAGCTGTCTCTGCTGTCTCAGAAATGCTTTGTGAGTGCAGCTGGTCTGGAGAAGACAAGCTCCATTGACAGCACGTATTTACACGTCCAGATGTTCTGTGTTCACTGTCTTGTCCTCCTGGCCTGTAAAGCCTTCAAAGGAGGTGAAATCTCTTTTCTCCTGCTATGCTAATCCTGTGCTCTCCTACCACGTTCTGCTGCAAGCAGAAGATGTGGCGGGAGGCTCAGCTCCATCGTGGAGCATCCCCAGCTAATGAGGGTTGATTGTTAGTGTGATTTCCAAGGATTCGTTGCTGTGTTTTTCTGCTTTGTCCCTCTGGTGAATGTCTGTGCTGAAAAACATCTCTACTGCTTATTCCTCTTCAGTCCATATTAATATTCATCCTGTTGCCTTGCTGCAAGCAACCCCAGAAATTCCTTGCCTCCCTGTGACTTTGCTTCTACTGTGGAACATTCCTTTACTTTTCAAACATTTTTTTTAAATGTTTTTTTGTTTGAGGAGAGAGAAAGTTGAAATAAAGATAATGATGGTGTTCACCTTCCTTCTTGGCTTAGGGAGATTGTGTTGTGGTTTAAAAACACAGGCAGAAAGTCTTTCTGTGAACATCAGATTGATGGAATATTGAGAACCACTTGAAATAATTAAGGGATCAACCATGTTCTCTGTCAATGAGAGGTTGTGGCAAAACTGAATGAGTTGGAAAATTGACCATGGTTGTGTTTCCTCAAATATGTGCAAGGGCAGGTTCACTGTAAGTTTTTTAGCAAATCCACTTTAGTCTGGTAGGAAAATTGGCTTACAGCCACTGCTGACTCTGGGCTATGATTCATGAAAATTTCTTCACCAATAGAGTAGTCAGGCACTGGAACAGGCTGCTCAGGGGGGTGGTGTAATCACCAACCAGGGAAATGTTCAAAAGGCTTGTGGAAGTGGCCCTTGGGGGTTTGGTAGCTGACATCATGGTGGTGTTGTGTTAATGGTTGGATTCAATGATCTTAGAAATCTTTTCCATCATTATTCTGTGATCTGTTGATTAGATTTGCACTGGACATAACTGGCGTGGATCCTCTCCCATGGTCTTGGTAGGAAACCTGAAATGAAGATACCAAGTTGTTTTCTGTCTCTTGATGAATCACAGCCAAAGGTAGAAGAAGATTCTTTACTTCCCACTGGGCACTGTATCCTCGCCAGACCATGCTGCTTCTCATTTACCCTTCTGCAAGGTTTATTTATAATGTGACTGGTAGTAAACACTGGTGGAAGTGAGAGCATATTCTGATTGTGTGTATTGAATAACAACATTTCTTCTTTGGGAAGTGGAAACGAGTTATGTTTGTTGATGGGGGAGCAGGATCCTGGGATTTAGGAATCTATTACTTTATTAATTCACCCATTTTGCCCTGCATCTTCCTTCCCTAAGCAATTGCAGCTCTGTCTATCAAGATGTTCCTGAGGACTCAGAATTTGTTGCCATCCTCAGATGCATTTTTCATTATTCTGTTGAAATCCAATATAAATTTATAAATGCCATTTCTAATTTTGTTAAGCTGACCTAGTGTGGTGCAGTTGGTCTCTGTCCATTCGTGCGTGTACATCTTTTATAATTAATAAGTTTACTCTAACGTCAGAGTAGCAAACTAGACACCAGTTCCCTCTTTCCTGTGTTCCTCCTCCCTGTTTTTTATTACAGCAAATAGACATTAATATTCATCTTTTGTAACCAGTGAAAAGGCAGATGAAACCTGGATTTTGAACTGACTGGAAATTTAATTTTGCTGTTCACTGAAATATGTAATACTTCTGTGTTTGTCTAGCATATGGATAGATTGAGACTGTTCTACATGCAAGGTTCACAAAAAATAGACAGCATGGCACAAAACAGCAAATAGAAGAAGGCAATGCAGGTAAAAAATAGAAAGAAAACCCTTGAGGTAGAAGCAACAGAGTTTTGGAGCATTTGTACTTGGGCAGTTCAGAGTTTGAAGCTGTCTAGATCATCTTCTTCAGGAGCCAGAAGAAATGTTTAACTGTTGTATTAATGTCAGTTTAAAAAATAGGAAGGGTGACATCACATCTTGATCAAAATGAGCTCAGAGTGCCCCGGCACTAAGTCATGAAAGCACTGCCATGGTATGGCCTGGAACAGCAGAAAACATTACACACAGCTCAGTGCCCAAAAGATCTTTGGTCTCCCAAAGAGTCAGGAGGCTCCTTTTCTCTTGATCTTGAATTCCTCAGTATCAGGGAAGCCTGATTACTTCTCCAGCAGTAAAGATATTTGGGTCCTGAGGGCTGGCCTTGCCTGTGCCATCACTCTGTCATTTATCACCCTCAGCTGCTGCTTTGGGGAACCAAACTGTCTCAGGGTGGGCTGCCTCATGCTCTGAGGGTGGAATGCATCCTTCTTTCCATGGCATCTGTGGTCCTTTTGGTGGAAGACTTTTTCTGGCAGGTAGTTTTGCTCTCCAGAAGTTTACCTACCTTAAAGGGGAGGGAGTGGGAGGGTCTATGAATCTGAAATTCCCAAGGTAAACAAAACATATCCAGCCCTCCTTCTTGGCATTTGCCTAAGGCCAGCCTGTCACTGGTGCAGGATTTGAAGCCTGTCTTCTGTTCTCTTGTGAGAAGACGTAAAGACAGGTAGACACGGAAGGAGAGTCTGTTCATTGAAGTGGCAGCTGGGACTGACATGAAAGGAGGACAGCAAGCTTCCAGATTGCTTTCCTTGCCTCTGTTCTTCGTGCCCGATGTGCAGACGTTGGTGCAACGTGAAATGTGTGCAGACAACTTGCATCCACCCCTTCTAAACTCTATTGCTTGTGGTTTCCTTCTGCTTTATGTTTCGTGTCAGTCCATCAGATGTGAAGCCCTCTGACATCAACAGGAGATCCTGGGTGAAGGCATCCAGAGCTTGGTGGGGTTGGAGGTGCCTTCTGATGGACAGGAGAGAATCTGTTCTGCCTGATGGGTGCTGCTATAGCTGCAAATCTTGGGGATGACTGAGTGATGAAAGAAGGGGTTAGACAGGAACTTTTCCTGTTGGCTTTGCGTGGTGTTGCTGAGCTGGGTGAAAAATGAGCTTGAGCAAAGGCTGCAATCAGATGTGCTGAGAACAGCCAGAGCTCTTGGTGTCATTGCAATTAGAGGCACAGTGAACCAGCTGTCTCTGCTTGTGGCTCGGTGTATATCTCCATAAAATGTCATGGGTGTCTTATCTCGCAGCCTGTCCTGATCCTATCTGTTCCCGGGACAAAATGCTCTGCTCCTGGAGACATCTACAGTGGCAGCAGGGAAGAGAAATAAAATCCATTGGGAAGCAATCAGGTGCTTTCCTCAAATAAGGCCTTTGATGAGGAAGAACTCAAAAAAATAGAATTTTTGTCATTCTTTCTGAGCAAATCTGGAGAAGAGCAGGAACAGCTCATTTCTGAGATAATCTCTGCTGGTTTTACTCTGCATCTACTCCACGATGCCTCCGTGGGCGTTCGCTTTGCTCTGCCGTGAGCTCCAGTGGAGGAGGGGAGGCAAGAGCACAGTTCAAGGGATTGAGTCAGGCTGTTCACAGTCATCGGTGATGTCACGCCAGTCAAGCACCACAGAAGAGTCTCTAGAAGCTTCTGGAAGCCTGTTTAATTTGTACAAGATTATGGATATGATGCCCTGGGGGTTTTGTTGTTGTTTTTTTGTTGTCGTATTTTGTATCTTGTCAGCCTAGGCTAGACAGTGAGGTCCTCAGGCTGTGGGGACAGAGATGACTTCATTCTCCAAGGACCTTCCATCAGCTTTAGAATTCGTTTGGGAAGCGAAGTGTGAGGAAATATCTGCACTGCTGCACTCCCAGCCCTGCTGCAGGCTGGGCATTGCTCCTGACCACCCTCCTGCCAGGCATTTCTGCAGCTCCTGAGCACTGCTCTCCTCTCCTTGCCTGCCCAAAGCCACCCAGGGACATGGCATTAATATTAAAAACTCCACAAAAGATCCAGAAGGGAATAAATTACCTCAGAGGCCCAGGGTGAGAAAGAAGAAAGTCATCCCCTCCAGCCACTCTGATTGAGGCACTTGGGGATTTGTGCAATGACACCAACTCAAAGCTAAAACCATTGAGTAAAAACCCAACAAAACAAAACAAGGCAATTCAACAGCAGAGCTTGTTCAGAAGTTCAGGCTCTGGGAAAAAGAGGAAAGAGACATTTTCCCAGGTAAACTCCAGGTTTATTGAATTCTGGTTTTAATAATTGAGAAAAAACCCTAAGGAAAGAAGCTGGAAAGCAGCACATCTATGACACAAGTGACAGAGTCTACCCTAAGCAGAAGGCTTTGCACATATGCCCTCTGATCTCATGACTTCAAACAACTTCCATATTAACCAAGTTATTCCTGGCTGAAGATGTCCCAGCTCATTGCAGGAGGGTTGTTCTAGAGCTTTAAAAGGTCCCTTCCAGCCCAAATGATTCTGTGAGCCTCTGGTACTCTGCCAACAGGAGAGCTCTGCATCTGGCTGTCAATTTTACAGGCAGGGAAGGGGAGGCAGCTGTATGGAAAGCAAGGAAATGCTGAATATTCTTCCTTGTGGCTCCCGTGTAAACAAAACTCCCAGTGAGAAATGAAAGGAGGTCAACCTGTTTAGTTCATCTGAGGGGAGGTTAAAAGGCAAAAGAGAGATCAAACAGCAAAGTTCAGGAGTTGGGAAGACACAGCTCTCCTAACGGAGTAGCTGGGGATGGTCCTTCATTAACTGGAGCCTCAGGGAGGTTCTTGTGGAAAGAGTGACCTGGGCTGGCCAGAGGCTGTAGGGGTTGATGTGTAAAGATGATTTATGTGAAATTATCTGCAAGCTCTTTACAAAGGTCAGACTGGTTGGTCAAAGGGTTTTATCTGGTTGAAAAATCTCAGAAAAAATATGTCTCAGGTGGGTCATCCAGAAATGGAGGTGTCCTCATCATTAATGAGTTCTGAAGCCCCCAGTGAAGGCACTTCTCCATCAGCAAGGTGGTGTTAGAGCTGGGAAAGGACACAGAGGAGGGGCTGTGTGAACCCAATGAAGGTCAACAAGTGCAAGTTCCTGCACCTGGGTCAGGACAATCCCAAACACAAGCACAGGCTGGGCAGAGAATGGATTGAGAGCAGCCCTGAGGAGAAGGACGTGGGGCTGTTGGTGGATGAGAAACTCAGTGTGACCCAGCAATGGTGCTCTGGCAGCCCAGAAAGCCAAACCTGTCCTGGGCTGTGTCAAAAGCAGGGTGGGCAGCAGGTGAGGGAAGGGATTCTGCCCCTCTGCTCTGCTCTGGTGAGAGACCTGGAGTTCTGGGGTCCTCAACATAAGAAGGATGTGGAGCTGCCTGAGTGAGTGCAGAGAAGGCCACAAAGAGGATCAGAGAGCTGGAGCAGCTCTGGAAAGAGGCTGAGAGTTGGGGCTGTTCAGCCTGGGGAAGAAAAGGCTCCAGGCAGACCTTAGAGCCCCTTACAGAACCTAAGGGGGCTCCAGGAGAGCTGGAGAGGGACTTTGGACAAGGCCTGAAGGGACAGGACAAGGAGTAATGGCTTCAAACTGAAAGAGAGCTGTCTTAGATTTAACATTAGGAGGAAATTCTGTATTCAGAGGGTGGTGAGGCCCTGGCACAGGTTTTTCAGAGAATCTGTGGCTGCCCCATCCCTGGAAGTGTCCACAGCCAGGTTGGATGGGGCTTGGAGCCACTCCTCTGTGGTGGGACAGGCAAACTTGCCGAGGGCACACTGCCCCATCATTCAGGTCATCAGTGAAGATGTTAAACAGGACTGGACCCAGTATTGAGTGGTTTTATCACCTCCAGGTGCAGAAGAGCTTTCTCCATGGTGCCTGTTCCCAGAGATGCTCTACCCCTCCTCATAGGCTCTCCCAATGTCTCAGTTCATCTTTCCAGCTTTGGTTTGGATCTATTCCTTTGTCTTGCCCAAAAGGAATGGAAATACTGTTTTCCTCCCTGTCTCTTTGCAGCAGCCTTGCAGAATTGAAGGATTGAGTCTTCCCATCAATCTTCTCTTCTGTAGGAAAAGCAACCCCCCATTTACTCAATCTTTCCTATCAGGCTATGTTTTCTTGACCTGTTGTCATTCTCCCAGTTCCCTCCAGACTCTCTTCAGTCTCTGACAGAAAAAATCTTTGCTGCAGAATTTGTTGCTTAGAGCTGAGGATCCGCAGTGTGGGGTCAAGCAGAAGGTTTGCTTCCCTTGTTGAGAAGATTGTAATCCTATTTACTCAGCCCCTGTTACAGGAAATGTCACTGCAGATCCGTGCTCAGCTGGGAGCCTGTGGCATCCATCCATCCATCCATCCATCCCTGCATGCAGCACTGGCCAGCAGCTCCCCATCCCCTGTTGGTGCTCTCCTTTGCTCTTTCTACATTCAGGCCCCTGCAGTTGACCTGGATTGTGCAGAGCCTCATTTTCTCTGTTGAACATTACTTCTGGTTTGTTGAGATTGTTCTGGAGGTTGGAGCTGTCATCTAGCTCCCCTGTTGGGTGCTGTGTTTGTGTTGGATGAGGATAATTCCTGTTCCATCACCCAGCTCACTGCTCAAAATTCACATGGAGAGAGCAGAGATTGGTGGACTCCACACAGATTGTTCTTTGGGTATGGCAACAGTCCACTGGGACTGTTTTATGGTGGAAGAGAGTAGGTTTAGATTAGGTATTAGAAATAAATTATTCACAGTGAAGGAGGTGAGGCCCTCCACAGGTTGCCCAGAGAAGCTGTGGCTGCCCCATCCCTGGAATTGTTCAAGGCCAGGTTGGATGGGGCTTTGAGCAACCTGGTCCAGTGGAAGGTGTCCCTGCCCATGGCAAGGGGTTGGAAACAGATTTTTAGGGCCCTTCCAACAGTTCTGTGATTCTATGCTTTTTCTAATTAAAAAAAGAAAAATTGCTGTACCTCCTATCAATTTCTTTGGCCTATCAATTTCTTTGGCCTATCAATTTCTTTGGCCATGCAAACATGAGACCATAACAGGCACCCACTGCCTGCTAACTTCTATAAACAGTTGAAGCTTGGTTTGACTTCTTGCCAGCTGCATAGTGGCTGTCATTCTGGTTTTCACCATACTTTCAGTGGCTTTATTCCACTATCTTTACAGGAAATTGGAAAAAAAACCTGGTGGATTTGCAATTTCCTTACTTGTTTCTCCACCTGTTTAGTGAACAGGCACAGTAAGGGCCCTCCAGTGTGCCAAGAGAGCCATGAATGGCTCTGATGCTGTTTCAGGCATCACAGGAGGAAAATTGCAGAATCCCACAGGTAGGAAAGAACATCTGAAGGTCGTCTTGCCCAGCTCTCTCCTGAGAGCAGGGTCACCTGGAGCAGGTTTCTCTGGCACATGATTAGTCAGGGCTTGAACATCTCCAAGGACAGGGACCCCACAGCCTCTCTGTGCAGCCTCTGCTGATGTTTGATGACTCTCACCATAAAAAAAAAACAAAACACAAAATAAGCCAAAAAGCCACTCCAACTCCAAAACAAGCAGGTGTTTTCTTTTGTTTTTTTTTTGTTTTTTAAGCGGAATTTCCTGTATTTCCATCCCTCTTGCCTCTTGTCCTGTCACGACCAGTAAGAGTCTGGCTCCATCATGTTTGCTTCTTTCCATCAGTTATTGAGACACCTTAGTACCACCACATCCTTCTCTTCTCCAGGGTGAAGAGCCCCAGCTCCCTCAGCCTCTCCTCATCCCATCCTTTAATCATCTTTACGGTCCCTCACTGGATTCTCTCCAATATGTCCATGTCTCTCCTCTTTTCCCATTTTTTTCCAGTATTGTCCAGAAAGAAATGTTCCAGCTCATGTCTTTCTCAGCCAATCTCAACTTTAAATATAAATAAATTGTCTAAAGTGCTGTTGTGGTTGAATTCCAGCTGGCAAATAAGTTCCACACAGCCACTCCCTCACAGTCCCCAGCAGGTTGGTGGAAATAAAGTGGATGAGTAAAAGTGACAAAGCTTGTGGGTTTAAATAAGAACAGTTTAATGATTGAGATGTAAAAGTACAAAAAAAAAAAAAATAATAAACAACCTATTTCTTCCATGCTGAAATCTCATCTTTCATTCCCACCGCTAATGCTGCCCACCCAAGTGTCTCTAAATGGAGACTGATGGATGTAGAGCTCTGAAATTTAATTTTGCCTGCATGGTTTTACTCGCCAATATCTTTCCCAGTCCAAGAGATATGGACCAACTCTTTCCTTGAGATTCTGCATCCTGCTATTCTAGTCAGGCATGATTGGCTTTTACAGGATATACAAAGCAAGTATTTAATTTCATTAAAATACAAATTCATGCCCCTTTTAGTCTGTCTTGGATGTGCTTATTTTTTTATTCATATTTCAGGTGATGAGGATAAAGCTGTTAAAATGGTTTTTTCTTCTTTCTTATTCTTTTTTTTTTTTCTGTGTCTAGTAGGTTAGGAAATGCTTGTTCCAATTTGTACAAACTGCCTTCACAGTAAATTGGACAAGTTGCCCTGAGGAGCAGTAGACAAAAGACTTGGGAAGTGCCATGGGGATGGGGAGGGAAATGCTTTTATTGCCAATCAAATTAAAGGCATTTAGATCTGCTCTTAAATTTTCCTGTAAATATATTACTGTGGGGTAAGAATTTGGCTCCAGAGCTGTATGAATAAGGGATATTTCAATAGCTTGGTAGGATGGGGTGGGAGGTGGCTGCTGCTAAAAAGGTTTGGTTAAGCTACAACAAAATATTTCATTTTCAATTCTTTCTATTTTTCCTCCCTTACAAGGAGAAAAAGCTTTAAAATGGAAACATGTCCTGAGAATGATAAATCGACATTAAACACTTGGAGTGCTCTAAAAACCCCCCTTCTCTCCCCCTTTCACACCACTCTGTTGGAGAAAAAATAGATGCATTCAGTGTTTGCCAAAACAACACTTGCCCAGTTGTAATCAAGGCATTTTACAACAGGGTGGAGACTTGCACTCCATGTTTGTTGTTTGTGGCCTTGGGGAAGTCACGGCAAGAAATGTTTCCGCTTGCTTATCTCTAAAGAGAGAGGGTGGGCCTGGAAAAATCTGTACAGAGGCTGTTTTCATGCTCTTTGGTTGTCCCAAATCCCTGCAGTGGTCTTAAACTTTGGGAGATAAAGAAAATATTCCTTATTTCTGCCCAAAAACTTTCTCATAACTGTCTTCCATGTGCCCATATTTTCCCAGGTAAATTTTGCTGGATCTCAGGTTGCATTTTGTGATGGAGGTTGTGCTGGTAGTTCTGAGCTCGCCTGAGACCTGAGAGAGCTGGGGTTTGTTCCCAAGTCCATCTCAGACATCCCAACTGAATCTTCAGCTGAGTCTTGTAGGTTTCAGTGGAAACCTACAAGATCAAGAATTCAGTGGAAACCTTTAGATCAAGAATTTCCACCAAGACACCACAGAATACAGAATGGTTTGGGTAGGGAGGGACATTAAAGATCCTCTTGTTCCAGCCCACTGCCGTGGGCATGGACACCTTCCACTATCCCAGGGTGCTCCAAGCCCTGTCCAACCTTGTCTTGGACACTTCCAGGGATGGGAGAGCCACAACTTCTCTGGAAAATCTGTTCCAGGGCCTCACCACCCTCTGAATATAGAATTTCTTCCAAATATCCAATCTAAACCTACTCTCAATTCAAAGCCATTACTCTTTGTCCTATCACTCCATGCCCTACTAAAAAGTTCCCTCTCCACCTCTCTTGCAGACCCTCCTGAGTTACTGGACGTTTCTCTGAGATTTCTTGGGAGAAAGTACAATTGTAGTGTGTATTTCCATGAAACTCATGGTTTAAGTACAATTGTAGGGTGTATTTCCATGGAGCTCATGGTTTTGCAGTTTTGATGGATGGTTTTGCTGTTGAGTGTCTTGGTTTACAAATTTGCCCCTTGTTTCCTCTTGTTTGCTCCGTTTTCTGTCTCCTTGAAGCACACTCCAGCACACACCTTCACCTTTTCTCTGGCTGCTCAGGCTCTCACAGCTCAACTTCCACAGATTTGGGCTGAAGGCTGTTTCCCTAAAATGAAGGTTTTCTGCCCTGGGGGCACCTGCAGCCTGGGATGCCAATTATGTGTGTCCATGGTGCACTGGGGCTGGCAGGGGAAGCTGCACTCTGGATTTTCTCCAGTTTTAATGGATTTAGCTCCCAACCATTGCTCTGTCAAGGCAGTTGCACTTTCATCCTCTTTCATGTGTCTGGCCCAATTAAGGGAGGATGGTGAGTGATTTCTTTTGGTCCTGGAGTTCCGCTGTCTGGTGAATCTCAGCGCTGATTTTTTTCTTTTTTTTTTTTTTTTTTTTGGCTTGGTTTTGAAACTCTGAAAGAAAAAAAAAAAAAAGGAGAATGAAGTACAACAGGTGCCTGAGGCCATCAGGCTGTTCCCAGTACAGTGCAGAACTGGGATTTTCTGGTGCTTTACTTTGCATGGAGGACAAACCAAAGGAATAGCTGCAAGTGTCAGTATCACAGTGCACCCCAAAAGAGACTTTTTCTGAGATATCTGTCAATTAGAACATCATGTGACACCTGGTCATGTGCCACAGAAAGTGGAGGCCATTACCAGCTCTCTGTCAGAGGGAAAATGTCTGGTCCAGAACATGAGAAATTTGAATATCCAAGCCCAGAACGAAGCGTTACAGCTCACGTCATCCAGCCTAACAACCCAACATCAGTGCAAGAAAGACATGGAACAGCTGGAGCAGGACCAGAGAAGGCCACAAAATGATCAGAGAGATGAACCAGCTCTGCTGTGAGGAAAGGCTGTGCAGCTGGGGTTGTTCAGCCTGGAGAGGAGAAGGCTCTGGGGATTCCTTAGTGTGGCCTTTCAGTACTCAGTATAAGAAAGAAAAGGACAGACTTTTTAGCAGCACCTGTAGTGATAGGACAATGGTTTTAAGCTAAGAAAAAGAGTAGATACAGAGTAGTTATAATGAAGAATTTTAGTTTATGGTAAGGTGAGTAAAACACTGGAACATCACTAGAAATATTTCAGGCCAAAGAGATTGGACTGGATGACCTTTAAGGGTCCCTCACAAGCCAAACCATTCTTGTTTTCCCATCACACCAAAAGTGCTGCTCTTCTTGCAGGATTGTAACTTCTTTTTTGTGGTAGAAACACCAGCCTGGGGTGGTTTTTTCATAGCCTTGGTGTAAGAAAGCAGCATCTGGGTTTGGTCCTGTAAAATCTCCCAGCTCATGCCGCACCTTTATCTCTTCTCTTCCTTTGCTGCCATCATCTCCATGTCTTTGAGCTGAACTATTTTGATACCAAAGCCCTGGGCACTGTTGAAATGCTGGAGGATGTCTGGGTGAGGCAATTCTGTGGATAAGGAGGAAGAAGTTGTCCTGCTCTGACTGCTGCATTTATTTCATTCTGCTGCTGCTACCTCAGGCCTTGCAGATTTTTAATTTTTTTTTTTTTTTTTTTTTTTTTTTTTAACCAGCAAGGCAAAATAAATCTGGCTCCAATATTTCTGCTGGAGGCCCGGGAGCTTATAACAGCAAACTGTCTCTTTTGAGAGCTCATCAGGGCTGCAGTGTGATGGATAAACTCCAGCCAGCTGGATACTGGTAATGTTCCAGAAGACAGCATCACCTTTTTTGTGATCGAGTGCTTAAGTCTTTACCTTCCAGCTCAGGATCTCAAAGCACTTTGTGAACAGCAAGGAATTAAAAGTTGCCCTTTATCAGTGGAGAAAATGAGACACAGGGAGGTCAAATGACTTGCTTGCCCTCAAAACCATTTGTAGTCCAGAACACCTGGATTTTAGTGCTTTTAATTTTTTTGCAGGTGGGCATCTTGAAGTTTGGAGATTGCCCTGTGTCTTTTATTTTCCTTCTCAGTCCTTTTTTTTTCCTTAGGCTACTGGAAAAAAAAAAAAAAAGTTTAACTGACTTTTAACAGGGCTGTGCCTGTCTTTTTTTCTGTTTTTTAGGTTTGAAGTGTAATCCAGCATCCATCACTATCCAGAAAATGTCTTATGGATCCATTGATGGGAGTGGATTTGGGAGCAGGAACCCATTTGGAGGCCCTTCCAGACAAGGCTATCAGCCTCTAGGTGAAGTATTGCTCCCCTGCTGTAATTTATTCCACCTGGTTCCCTGAGGGCTGAAGTTTGACTTGCTCAGGTTCACTGTGGCTGCTGTGTAAATATCACACCCTCACGAGGGGTCATTCCTGACACTGATTTTCAAAGGTGAAACCCAAACTTCTGCAGTTTAATCTGTGTGCTTGAGGCCTGACATCTTACCATGCTCAGAATTGGAGGCTGTGGCACGGGAGAGCAGCACTAATGAGGGTTTTGGGGGAATTTTGGGGAACCAGAAGAAGAAATGCAGAATTTTCTCCAAAGTGGCTTGTTTCTTTTCTCATCTCCCCATCACCTTTACAAAAAAAGTTTGTCTCAATGGTTGTTCTCAGGCTGGCGGATGGAGGGAGTAGGTGAGAGGATGTACAAAAATGCAGTGGGCTGTGCTTTCCCAGAGGATAGCTTTGATATGGAAGCTTCTTGAATCTGGGAAACATGCTTGGATGTGGCCAACAGGATCAAAAACTCACTCAGGAATGCTGAAACCTTAAACAGTGGCTCGGAAGTGGCCCTGGATTCTCTCTCTGTGTCGTTTTTTTTAAGCAGAGGCCAGACCAGCTCTAGGGCTGATCTGGGCTTATCTAGTCTGGCTTTGAGCAAGTCTTTTTATCTGGAACACATCTTTCATTTTGTTCCTGGACCTGGCCTGCTCTGGTAACATGGCAAAAGGGTCTCTTTTCCTTTTTTCACCAGGGAAGAATGTCACCACTGTCTCCACTTGCCTTTGATTTCAATATTCACTAACACAGCCTGATTTGGTGTTCATATTTTGAGTGTTGCAAATGTTCTTTGAGAAACATTTTTTTTGTTTCACAAATAGTGGTTCTCCCTGGATGGAAAAAATATATATTTTTTTTTTTTTTTAAAGCAGAGGTTAATCTTGGGTTTCTCTCTTAGAAATTTGGGTTTAATTTTGATTTTTTTTTCTTTGAACAGGAAGAAGGTATTGAAGTAAGTACAAGTTGTCTGTTCAGTTGTAAATACTGATTTTTTAGGCTATTCTGCAAGGCAAAATTAAAGGCATAAAAGCAAGAAAGAATGGGATACTTGGGCACAATCAAAGAACCATAAGAAAACAGAATTGAAATGTGGATTAGACAAACAATGGATGTCAATGCATTGTAGCTTAGATTTAAAAAAAAAAGAATATTTATTGTGCTATATGAAAGAGCCTCTCTTTTTAATGCAAATTCACAGAATAACTCAAGACACTTGAAATCTCTAAATATTTGAAGACATCCCTTATTGTTCCCAACTTGTCCTTAGCTTGGCAGCTGGAGCTGTGATGCTGAAGCCACCCTTAGTGGATGGCAAAGAGGAGCTGGTGTGGAAAATTCAGTTATTTTGAAACGTCCGCGGTGTGTTGGCTGCCCAGCAGAGCCTGTTGATGCTCTGGGTTATGGCTTAGACTTGAGTGCTGGTTTCCCCTCCAGGCTTGCACACATCCTGCCTGGTGGCATTACCATGGATACATCTCCAGGGTCCTCCAGCGTGGATTTTCCCAGCCAGCCAAAATTGGTTGGTTCCTTAGTTAAGCATCCCTGTGGAAAAGATTGCAAGGGGAGGGACCTGTTGGCATTGTCCAAGGCACCTTGGAGAAGTTTCCTTCCTCTGTGTCTCAGTCAGAAGTTTGTTCAAGCTTGAGAGAAGAAGGTTTAGTGGAGACCTTTTCATTGTGTTCCAGCATTTAAAAGTGGCCACAAATGAGATGCAGGCTCTCTTTTCACATGGCAAAGATGTGGGGTATTGGGTGCAAGTTACTCCTGGGGAGATTATCAGGGGCTCAGAGTAGAGGTAAATGTTTTGCAATGAGAACAATCAGCCTTTAGAATAATCTCCCCAGAGAAGTGGTGGATTCCTGAATGTTGGGCAATTTTAAAGTTCCTCTGGATGGAGTGCTGGGCCATCTTGTCCAGGCTGTGCTTTTGCCAGGAGAGGTTGGATCAGATGATCCTTGAGGTTCCTTTCCAACTTGGCATTCTGTGATTCTGCTCCATGCTCATCTGAACCTGTGTCCCTTTGCCACAGAAGATGGACACCTTGGATGCCTTTTGTCACAGCATCCCCAAATATTCCATTAATTAAGTGCCAGGAGAGGGTAATGCAGCACTAATTATCTGCCTCCTGCTTCTGGACAATGGATGACTGGTTTGCTAAGAAAAATTGCCTTTTGTATTAGATCATGGGGTGGCTGGAACAAAGGAGCATGGCCTTCCCACCAGCATTTGTGTCTCTGCTCTCAGCAGGGACAGACCTTAATGGGAATCTTCTGTGTGTGCTTTAAACCTCTCCCTCTCTTTGTAGATAATAAATAAATCAAACCAGGTGTCCCTGCAGGTAAATGTCCATCAGTGGTCCAGTGGTAATATTCAATATCCAACAGAAAACCCTGAGATGCAGCAGCAATAAAGGTGTTGGGGGTGGAACTGCTTCATCTGTAATACAGACAGCAAAAAAAGAGGGCTCAGGTTTAGTTTGGTTTTGTTTAATGAGGGGTGATACTGCCAAGGGGGTTTCCTCTGTGCCTATGCATCTGTTTGCCTTGGCTCTGCTTCTACCATGCTCGATCCAAATGTGCAGCCAGGATGGGAAAGTTTAATTATTTGAAGGTGATCCCCTTGGCTCTGGGCTGATGTGATGATGGATGGACTCAGAGCCCGTCCTCAGGCCATGTGGAGGTTAATGTTGCTGACCAGCCTAATTAGGGAGATCCACAGACTCCATCTGCAGAGTTTGGGGAGGATCCTGAGGCAGTGTTTTCAGAAATTTGGTTTGCCCTGCACACCTTGGTGTTGGAAAACTCTAGTTCAGACTCTGGTTTTGATGGTGGATATCCAGGATTTCTTGGGGAAAAACAAAAACAAGTTATTGTTATTATTATTATTATTATTATTATTATTATTATTATTATTATTATTATTATTATTATTATTATTATTATTTAATACTGGCAGGTTTTAGGAGGAGGGAGAGAGAAGCTTAGCAGAACTCAGATGTTCTGTGGCCTTAACCAAGGAGCACCCTGAGGTGTGTCACAAGCAGGATCACCAGGATTACCTGGAGTAGAGCACTTCAGGAATTTGGTTGTCCCACAGCCACTGAGGGACAGCCAGGAGTGGCAGGAGGAGGCATAAGCCATGTCCCTGCTTTGCTGCTGGGAGTTACAACCTCCTCCAGCAACACCTGCTTCTCATATCCTCATTCTGATGCCCAAAATCATTGCAAACCCACGTGTTCCCTGTTTCTTTGTAGGAACTTCTCTGAGCTTCATCTGGGCACTGATGTTGCATGAACAAATTAGAAACCAGGTAGTACAAAGTTATTGTTTTGTTTTTATTTTTTTTTTCTTTTTGCTTTAAGTTTAAACCTAAGAAATGGAAAAGATTGACTTCAAAAATGCAACTTTTTAAGTAATGTGACATGTCTAAGATAAACAGAGAGCAAACACTGTACAGCAGTAGGGAACTCTGGATCCTACTGTGTGCAACCTGCACCCTCTACCATCCCCAGCCTACCTTCCCAAAACCATCTTTTTGTGGGGAAAATGAACAAAACCTGCCTTACACAAGGAGGCATATAGGTCAGGGAATTTAAATAGCTTGGATTAAAATGCCACAAGACAGGAAATTTTTAACACTGCTTTTATTAACCTTACTGTAACCTGGACATTAAATGCCAGCTCTGAAAAGGTAAGGTTAATTTTATATTCCAGCAGTGCATTGCTTCCAGGTGAGCTCAAGGGACTGCTGGGTCAGTGCTTAATTTGGCTGTGACTTCATTTAGACCATTTCCCCCTCAGTTTCTCCTGAAGATTTTGTGTGGGACTCTGGCCAGGTTTGTACTCAAGATGTATCACATGTGAGTCTTTCTCCTGGTTGGATAAGGTTGGTTATCTTGTCACTGAACAGAATGAGATTGGTCCCTGCAAGTTGTCCTTGGCAGTGTTCTCTGGGTATAAATCACCTACTCATCATTTTAATACTTACCAATTGTTAAATGATTTTTTCTGCCATTTTTTTTCCTGGAATCAGGTCTATAATTTTATTTTCCTCCCATCTCTACCACTCGCCTGCCTCTGTGCTGCACCAACCAGCCCTTGGGTGGAAGGTCATGTGCCAGTGATGCCACTGGCTTGTCATGGAATTGTTTAGGTGGGAAAATCCCTCTGAGATCCTTGAGTCCAGCCATTAACCCAGCACTGCCAGGTCTACCACTAAACCAAGTCCCCAAAAAATCCCTGCAGGGATGGGGACTCAGCCACTTCCCTGCTCCAGGACTTGACAACCCCTTTCAGTGAAGAGTTTTTCCCAAATATCCAATATTCCTTACAGATGAACCACCCTTCTGTCCATTCCCATCCTATTTCCCTCTTTTTCTAGCAGTTCAGAAAAGTGATTTGTCTCTAAAAACACACCGTGGAGTTCATGGTTGCCTCCACGTTTGGCAGAGTCACAGAGCTCCTGTGCTCCATGGGAGGGAGGTGTTCAGATGATGGTGGCCCCTTTGGTGGGGTGGGGCTGGCAGAAGCTCTGGTTTTGGGGCAAAACTCACTCAAAAGCTCAGGTACAAACCAGCACCATGGCCTGGCTGTGGGAAATAGTAGAGGTAAGAAGATTTCCAGAAAGCTGTAAAAGCAGGCCTTAGAAACAGAAAGAACAGAAAACTTAGAGCTAGCTGCAGCTGCAATGTCTGAAAGTAGAAAAAGTTACACTAGTACAGCAAGCAAGGACATGAAACAATAGCTTGAGTTTTAGGCTTGGCTAAGATAGACCTTAAGACTGCAGAAAAATATACTTAGGAAGATAGTAGAAGGTTTTAAGCTTCATAATGAATTCCTGTAAATTGTAAATAGAAAGCAGACAAGCAAGTGTTGTGTGAGGCAGGTGTATGTGTACTTTTAGTGATTGGCTAGAACAATTGTCTGTAAGCTTTAGCAATATGTTATTGGCTGGAAAGTTTTTAAAATGCTCTGTAACAAAGAAATCTTTGGCTGCTGCTGGCAGGACATGAGCTTCTGTCATCTTTCTATTGTCTCAACCATGTTATGAGGCTGATGCTGCAATAAAGCTCAGGAAGGTGTCCCAACAGTCCCATCCCTTTGTGAAAAACCCCAATATTCCTGACCACCACGTGGGCTCACTGCAGCCCCAGGTTTGGTGCCAAACCATGGGAAGGAATCCACTGCCAGCCCCACATCTCGAGGCTGCAAAGAGCTGAAGCACAGAACAAACTCCTGGGTACACAGGGAGTCCCCCTGGGGTTAATTTACACTGAGCAGGTGGTTAATCCTGCTCTCTTGGGGTCTGAGCACTGCTTTGGTTTTGGACTGGCTTCTTAGATTAATTCCAATACTTGGAATGCTTTGCTGAAGGGAATTTGAAACCTGTGGTCATTGCAGTGAAAGGCGTTGTCCAGAGGGGCTGGTGGGAGGTCCAGGTCTGATTGTGGCAACACCATCCAAAATCATGCATTTAATTGTCCTCAAGAAAGAGTGCCAGAAAGAGTTAAAAACAGTGAAAGGAAGCAAGAACAAAATTGTTGATTTTTTGGGGGACGTTCAAAGCTGCTATGCAATATTAAGAGTGGTTTTTCCAAAGGCTGAAGTCTCAAACTGAAGGGCTGGGCCAGATCACATTCAGTAATTCAAACAAATTTTGGGATGGAGTCCTATCAACTGTAGAATTACAGAATCATTAAAGTTCAAAAAGACCTCCAAGGTCATCAAGTCCAAGCTTCAAAGAAGGAAGGACTGAAGATGTGACCTCCTGTAGCAGCTTTTCTCTGTCATGCTCAGATGGGCTCACAAACATCGCGCCAAGGTTTCCTCCTGGACTTGTCTCTAATTTAGAAAGCTCTAAACAATAATGTGGCTTGTCAAATGCTGTGTAAAACATTTCTGAGAGTCTTAATAATTGACTTTGGCTTCTAAGTCTTGGGTCTCATCATATTTTCTTGAATTTATGGTCCCACAGAAGTTGAGGAGTTGGGTGCCATATTTAATAAGTCATTAGTAAAGTGCAAGTCTAAGTGCAAACAATACAAAAAATCATAATAAGATGATCTCCCTCACTAGACAACCCCAAAAACATTTTTGTGGCATCTACAGAATTATTTCATGTTGTTTCTCTGCTATTGTGCAAAACTTCCAAAAGTTATATATTTATTTTCTTAGTCCATTTTCACTAGATTTAGAGGATCTTCTCTGCCTTACATCCAGTTCTTGGAGATTTTTAGCAATGATTTAATGAATTAATAAGACTAAACTTAAGAAAACATATTAAAGAATAATGAACAACATGTTTTATAGCAAAAGGAATTGCCAGGAGAATTAACTTTCAAACATGAATTGACTTTGAAACTGTTTGTTTTGAAAACCTCTGCCCTATCCCTTTTGGCACTTTTAACATTATAATGAACATTTTGCTATAATTTCAGTATTTCGGGAATTGGAAGTAGTTATGAATTTATTTATATAACTAGCAAAACCAGAAGACACTATTGGAATAAATAAGTATTTTAATGAAATATGTGAAGGTGATCTGACAAATTCTTAGCAGGAAAAAAAAAAGCAACAAAGCCAACAAATCAACGAAAAAACCTCTTGGTAAAAAAACCTTTTTTTTCTTCTTTACCAATTTTATTTGCTAGTCTTGGTTATCCAAAGCAATTTTAATGCAAACATATAAAACTCATGCTGGCTGTCCCAGTCTTTGACAGAAAATCAGAAATCAAAGACACTCACCTTTCCTTAGGCATTTCAGCTGGAAATGCATTTAAATATCAGAACAGCTCAGAACAGCTTGCTTCATTTTCCACTCAATTACAGTGGAATTAGAAGTAGTTTAAGAAGATCCTCTGCCCAGAGCTGGCTTGTTGTGTGGTAGAGGTGCCTTGGTAGGGAAAGCAAAACAGAATTAATGTTGCTGCTGGAAACTGTCCAGTGGAAAGTGTCCCTGCCCATTGCAGATGTTTGGAACCAGATGTTTTTAAGGTCCTTTCCAGCCCAGGCCATTCTGTGATTCTGTGATTCCATGAATGTTCTTGTGGTTCCTTTCCCAATGTGTGCCCAGACTTGGGGCTGCTCTTCTGGGATGTCTTTCCACATGGGTGTATTTTCCTAAAGGAGAAGAGACTTCCCTGTGCTTTAGTTTCAGCTCCTGAAATGAATTTAGCCCAATGTCTTTTCCCTTCTGGCTGCTCTTTCAAAAGCTTTTCTTTGTTTTGGAGGCAGAGGAAAAAAACATTTTATTAACAAAATAAAACTCAGCTACTGGCTGATTCAAACTTTGTACCAGCTCTTGTTTGAGCTGTTCAGACCTGGACAAGACATCAGTGATTTTAAAATGAAAGAGGGAAGATATAGATGGGATTTGGGAAGAATTCTTCCCTGTGGTGGTGGTGAGGCTCTGTCACAAATTGCCCAGAGAGGTTGTGGAGTCCCCATCCCTGGAAGTGTCCAAGGCCAGGTTGGATGGGGCTTGGAGCACCCTGGGACAGTGGAAGGTGTCCCTGCCCATGGCAGAGGGGTGGAACTGGATGATCTTTCAGGTCCCTTCTAACCCAAACCATTCTATATTTCTGTGATTCTCTGATCAAGGCTTCCAAGATTCTATAATTCTGTAGATTGAATCCAATTGTGTGGCTTTGAAACTTCCTCAGTTTCTCAAGAGCACTTCTCTGGTCAGGACAGCAGAGTGGCCCTCCAACAAGCCAGAAGGGAGTGCTTGGCTCTATTATGAAATTCCTGCAAGTGCTGCAAGGAATGCAAATGTTCCTCAACATTTTCTACACCACTGGGCTTCCACCCTGTGCTTTGCATCCTGTTCTTTCCATCCTGGCACTACCCAATGCTTGGATAGGATCTGCAGCCTGTTTTTCTTGATCTGTGCCTGCAAAAATGTCCACCTGAAACAAGATACAGCTGAAACTGAGCAGTGGGATTGCTGCATGACCTTGTATGAACATCTGTCCACGTTTGCTGAATGGGGATCCATGGGAAACAGGCTGAGGCTGGAGCAACCCTTCTGCAGCTGTTTGGTTTTCCATCAGAGCTGTCTCTACCTGCACATCCCAGTGCTCCCCAGTGTCCTGCTGTGCCAGGCAGATGTGCTGCCTGGATGGTTTCACTCTGAAATCAGGGGTAGAGCAGATCAGAGCTTATTCCAGGTTTGCTGGAATATTTCCAGTGTCTGGGGTGGTGGCTGCATCCCAGTTTGGTTCATCGAGCTGTCTCCCCAGGCAGGAAGCAGAATCAGCATCCAGACAGGCTAAATACTCCAGCCAGAATTTTTTTCCTGAGGTTCTGCAGCTCCTTTCCTGCAATATGAATGGAAGAAATCCCAAACTTTGCTGGAAAAGGTGGTGTCCAGAAACAGACTGCCATTTCTAACACAACTTTATCCACTCCATGTTGTATTTCTTTCTTGGGAAGGTGCTGACACTTTTTATTTCCCTTATGGCTGCTAAAAGGTCTTTTTTTTTTTCCTATTGCTTTTTAGGCTTTTTTATTAATGTGCTCATCAGGAAACCAAATGAGGTTGAAATTGAATTCAGCCTGGTCTGTCCTAGTTTGAATATCCATGTACAGTGATGCTCTGTCTCCTCCACTATTGCTGTAATAACCCCAGGAAATTTGGGAGTGGACATTCCTGGGCATTGGAAGAAGAGCTGCAATAGTTTCTGGCAGGAATTTTCTTTGTCCCAAGAATTCCCCAGGTGTGAATCAGACACTGGCACAGCTCAGATTCTTAGCCCAGGTGAGACGGTGCTACCTCACCCTGATCTTTGGCTGCAAACCAAACTTGATAATAACTGAATTGCTCCAGAATTTTTTTTGTTTTGTTTTGTTGTTTTTTTTTTTTTTTTTGGCTGTGAAGGGGAACTAATCCATAAAGTCTAAAACCTGGGATAAAGTTTAGGAAGGAAAAACACCTCTGTTGCCTGTGCTGTTGTGATATGGACACTGGGTGCTGCAGGACATGCTGAGTGAGATGGAACTCTGCACGTTTGAGATGTTAATATATTATTTGTATTAATAATATTAATATTTAAAGTAATAATAGGTAAACCAACAAAATCTCTGTGCATGAATGCAGCTGTGTCTAACAGTGTCAGACAAGTGTCTGATTTTTTGGAGAGCACATCCATGTCTTGGTCCCTCTGTCATTACTCCATAGTGTGGCCAGGTGCAGACCTCTTAAATTCCCTGTTTTCTTGTTGCTTTCCCCTATACCTAGTATTATCCACTTAATTAAATTGTCAAGGATGTAAAATTTCTTAATTGAAATAATTTTCTAATTAAAAATAAAAGAATTTAGCATCCTCTGTGTGTGATTGAATTTTCCTTTTTCTCTTTGAAAATTCAAGTGGAGTTTTTATGGCATTACCTTCTGCCAAGAAAATGGGGATGGAGATTTATAGAGATACTGAAAAAACATATATTTTGGTTTGGGACAAATTTGGAAGGGAACTTTTAAAGGGATGATTTTTTTTAAAGGGCAAAATTTAACCACCTTTCCATCCACTTTCTCAAGAGAAAAGAAATTTTTTTTTTTGGGAGAAGTGTAAAAAACCTGTTTGTTTAATAAGCATTCATAAGCATTAAAAAAATGAATAATATTAAACAACAAAACCTTTTGCTGTTTTGAAGAGATGGTAAATTCAGAAAGTCTTTTTATGGATTGCAGGGAGAGTTCTTTTTGTGGGTGTAAAGCAAAGGAGAGCTCTTTTTCCTTCCCCCTTGCTTTTGGAACCAGTCTTAAACGTGCAGGACTTAATACCCAGCATAAACAGAACAGATGAGTGTGGATGCAAGCATCATAAAGTCACCCTGGGACAACACAGCTGTGGATTTCTGTTCTGCAGCCCCACTTTAAGGATGTATTTATTTGCAGAACACACACAAATCTCACTTCTGTACATA
Organism: Agelaius tricolor; assembly: GCF_023055355.1. Lineage (NCBI taxonomy): Eukaryota > Metazoa > Chordata > Aves > Passeriformes > Icteridae > Agelaius > Agelaius tricolor. The sequence goes on along the minus strand of NW_027269262.1, from coordinate 93,490,777 downwards.
ATGGAGGGGTAGACAGAGCTGACCCAAATACGTATGACACAAACAGAATTTGAGTGGAGAGAAAATAAATAAATAAATAAATAAAGCTTTTATCCATGTTGTCAGTCCAGAAATATTATTTGTGAATATCTCTTCTTCCAGGTGATGCTGGCTTGGAGACTGACACTGGCAGCTAGAAGTGGGCAGGGATTAAAGATCAGCAGGGGAAGGACTCGGCAGATGTAAGCAGGTGGATTGGGGATTAGGGTGAATTAGTGTGGATGGGAAGCATTTAGGAGCAAGGAGGGGTTTTAAATTGGATGTTAGCATGTATGCATTGCAGATCCTGCCAGAATTTCTCTGTTATACTTGGATATTAATGGTTGGGACTTATGAGCACATTCAGTGGCTGTGTGTGGCTGAAGGTAGTGGTGGTGCTGCAGTGGCTGGATGGAAGAAGCAGCTTCAAGAGGTTCTGAGATGTACAAATGGTTGTGTAGGTGTTTGTAAAACAAATTTCCAATTATTTCTTAATCCCAAGCTGGAAAAATGTTTTGGGGATATCTCTGTGTTTCTCACCTTTTTTCCTGGCTGCTGAGGGCTGCAATGGAATGATGATACTATTATTTTTTCTATATGAACACATGCTAAGTAATTAAAAATTCTTTAATTCCTTCCAAAGCCAATATTTTAGTGAAAATCAAGCTTGAATTGGTAGGCAGGTGATTCTTGGGAGATACAGTACCAGGATTAAAATATTCCCAATGGGCTTTTTTATAGATTATGTCCTATTTTCAGAATCTCTTTAAGGTCAGAGCTCAGAGATCTCCAGGTACCTGATGATGCAGCTGTGGGTGTGGGAGTGGATCATCCAAGGTTCCCCTTTCTGCTCTGGAAGGGTTTTAAGGATCTCTTGAAATTTCAACCAATGTAGGTTTTTTTATTTGGTTGGTTGGTTGTGTTTTTTTTGTTTTGGTTTGTTTTTTTTGTTTGGTTGGTTTTTGGTTTTGTTTGTTTGTTTTGTTGCTGTTGTTTTTTTGTTTGTTTGTTTTTTACAGCCAGTCAAACCTGATTGCTCCTAAATCTCTTGCTGCCCAGCAATGTGCTAAAGTGGAATATTTCCAATGGATACTTCTGTGTTTGGCCGTTCCTTGCTTTGAAACCTTCATCCAGAGATTTGGGATTGGATTTTCAGAAAGACAAAGAATGTTCCATACATGTGAATGCACAGACCATTATTTGGTTAGGTGGGGAATTTTATTTTATTTTATTTTATTTTATTTTATTTTATTTTATTTTATTTTATTTTATTTTCTCTAAATGCTCTTCTCAGGTCCTTAGTGGGGAGCAGAACAATGAAGAGCTGATCACAGCCACGCTGCATAAAATACAATGTTCTCTATTCCTTCTCCTCTCCTAACAGAGATACAGAAATGGAAACAGGGATACAGCTGGCAAAGTAGAGGGACAAAATTATGTATAGAAGGTTTTTTGAAGTCATAAAGCCCTCTGAAGATTTTTAAAGTCATAAATCCACCTTTTGGGGCTGGGAATAGCACTGGACTTGAACTTGGCATGTAAAACAGGTCTGTTGCATATGAAGCTGTGTGGAAGCAAGACCACTGGGAGCCATCCCATTCTCCCTTAAAAAAAGAGGTTTTGAAGGGAAAAACCAGTCCTGGGAGTCTGGAAATTTCAGACCTCCTATACTTTTCCACCTGTGTGCAGGCAACCAAAGCGATGGGCTGAGCAAAGTAAGATTTCTGTATCACTTTCTCCCACTCCTTCCTCTGAGTTCTTTTTTACTCTTATTTTCACTTCTGCAAGACGGTGTAAAGCAGAGATTTAGAAAGAGAGTTTACTGTAAAATACAGTTTGCAAAGAACTTGGGCTTATGACAAAATGCAGCAAAAACTCCCTTTTATTGCACTGCTGTAGTAGTCATTTTTTTTTTTAGATTTATTTCAGGTACTGCAGGAGTTAACCAGGTGGGGAAGGAGGAGATGTCAGCTGATTTTCCTGAAGTGCTTTACCAGCCAGACTGCAGCCAGATGGCTGGGACTTTGAACAATGCACAGATAATTCCAAGTCAGGATCTAACAACAATAAAATCACTAAAAATATACAGGATGTGCATACCTGGGGGGAATGGATGTGCAGTGTGTGTGTGTGTTTTTTGAAATGTAATTTGGAGGTTTCAGTCATATTGTCATTTCATACCTCTCCTTTTATAGTCTTACTGCTGAACCAAAGTGCTCTTGATTCATACTTTTAAATTTTGGATCTGTTAACACAATTTCAGTATCTTCAGTTATTTTTCAAATTTTCTTTCAACTCCATGGGGTTTTCACATTTATTGCTCCTTAGTGAAGAAGAAACCAGGGCATATTTACATCCTGACAGGGAGAAAAAGTTCATGTTTATGTACAATAAGAAAACAGCCACTGTGGCAAACAAGAGCTTCCTTCTGGGAGATTGAAATTCCTGGAGATCAGAAAAGTTTGGCCACTTTGTATTTGGGGGATACCTGGCACCCTCTGCTCCAACAAGATGAGGGATTTTAATTGACTTGTTAGTGTGTCTTAATGTCAATGCTCCTTTTCCCCTCCATATCCAGATTTGACTTGGTAAGAATTTATTTTATTTTATTTTATTTTATTTTATTTTATTTTATTTTATTTTATTTTACTTTATTTTATTTTATTTTATTTTACTTTATTTTATTTTATTTTATTTTATTTTATTTTAATGATGTCTAGTTGGTGGGAGGAGGGCTGCTTGTCTTGCTGCTGCTCTCCAATTCTTTTGTTTCTGGTAGAACATCCTGTCTTTTTGATTGGAATGGACCATTCCCCCTACCGGTTTTTTTACCTTTTTAAAAATTTTTGTTATTGCTGTGTTTTACTTCTTCCAGGCATGTCTGAGATGTCCTCAGAACTGAGAGAGAGGGGTTGAGGACAAGGCCAGCATTTCAGCATCACCCTAGTCAATGGCAGTGCCTGCCTGCAGTAGAAAACCTTAGGAAACCTCCTGGTAGCATCTCTTCTCTTTGGCATTTGCATCAGGGGGCTGTGAGTCAGGCAGGAGGGGTTTAACTGCAGGAACACCCTGTGAATTCCTCTGTTGGCTGAAAAATAAAAGCCAGCCTTGCTTTTGGGCAGAAATATTGTGTATTCCACTTGATTTCCTCTATTTCCTATTTCTAAAAATCCCCCTCCATATCTGATGGCTTAGACACAACAGGAATTCAGCTTTATTCTCCCTGCCATCTTTTGCTTTCTATCTTTTCCCCAGTTGTTTTCATCCTTCATCTCTCAGTCCCCCTCTTGCCCCTGCTGCTTTCCAGTTTTCCCAAAGTGAGGACAATACCATTGTTTATTCCATTGGTTTTTGTGCTGTATAAATACTTTCCCTAGTTTGACCTGAGCATATTTAAATCCACATCCTGGTCAGTGCAGACTGAGGAATGGCTTTGTGCTCAAACCCAACCCTTACCCTGAAATCCCCTGGAGCTCCAGCTCTGATGTGCATCTGCATGGGAAGGATGGGCACAGCTCTCAACCACTTTCCTGGGCATTCTCTTCTAATGCTTGACAACCATTTTGGTAAAGAAATTTTTCCTAAAATCAAATCTAACCTTCCCCTGGGGTAACATGAGGCTGTTTCCTCTTGGCTTGTCCCTTGTTCCCTGGGAGCAGAGCCCAGACCCTGCCTGGTTCCACCCTCCTGCCAGGGAGTTGTAGAGAGTGAGAAGGTTCCCCCTGAGCCTCCTTTTCTCCAGGCTGAAATTCCCCCTCTCATCCAGATCATCAATAAAGATATTAAATTGGGGTGTCCCCAGTACTGACCCACTTATGACCGGCCACCACCTGGATTTAACCCCATGCACCACCACCTGGATTTAACTCCACCTGGATTTAACCCCATTCACCATCACCTGGATTTAACTCCATGCACCACCACCTGGATTTAACCCCATTCACCACCACCTGGATTTAACTCCATGCACCACCACCTGGATTTAACCCCATTCACCACCACCTGGATTTAACCCCATGCACCTCCACCTGGATTTAACCCCATTCACCATCACCTGGATTTAACTCCACCTGGATTTAACCCCATTCACCACCACCTGGATTTAACTCCATGCACCACCAGCCAATGTTTTTACACAGAAAACCTGTCCAATCCATGAACATCTGGTTCCTCCAGGAGAATATTGTGGGAAACAATGCCAAAGGCTTTGCCAAAGGATCCTTATGTGTGTCTTGCTTCCTTGGCAGGGAAGAGGGAAGGGAGAAGAGTATTATCACCACTTCCTTGGAAGGTTTCCTTTCTTGCCCAGCCTGCAGACAGGACAGCAGTCAGGAGACCAACTCAAGAGTCAGGAGAAATTGTCTTCTGTTAAATTTCTTCTGCTGTTGTTTACCAAGTCATATTTATTCACCCAGGATGAGTTCTGGGAGCTGATTTGCCTTTCAACAATGACTGTGTCAGATCTAAGTGAGGCAGGAAAGGAAGGGAAACCTCTACAGTGTGTCAGAAAATGAAGACGACTGAGCGGCTGCCAGTCCTGAAGGGCTTTAATGCAGAGGTCCTGAGAAATCCCTAAAAGAGAGAAGGTGTCAGATTCCAGCATGAGAAGTAGCTCAGTTCCTGGGAGGAGGCTCTAACAGGCCTTTTAATGACCCCCAGTGGCCGAGATCAGTTTTATCTGCAGCTTGGCAGAAGCACATGCCCACGGAGGAAAGGCTCTGCAGCAAAAGTCGTGCACAGGACTTGGCCAAGCGCCGGGAAATGAAATCGTGATTAACCCAAGCCTGGGACCCAACTGGAGTTTCCTTGTGGCAGGGCTGGTTCCTCGGCTGCAGCATGTAAATGCTTCCCCCTGGGCTCCAGCTTGGCTTCTTCTGGCTGTGCCTGCATTTAGAAGATCAAAAAAATAAATCAGAATATTGGCTTTGCCTTCTGGGAGGAGCGCCGCCAGGTTTGAAGATGAATCATTTAAAAATAAACAAATTTGTGTTGGTGTGCTCTAATGCAGGAGCTGTTCTGTACCTTTTTTTTTTTCCTTTCCTTTTCATTTTCCTTTTTTAAATATACTTGATAACTAGCCTTCAAACTTCAGTGATTCAGAGGAAATCCAAAGCTAATTTTCCATTTGGATGTTTTGATGCGCTAAATGCTTTGCTTTTTTTAGAGAGGATGTTTCTATTTCCAGATTTAAAGTTAGAAAGGTAAAATGCTTATTGATACCTACATTGGTATCAAACTTGTGACTGCTCTGCTCACAGATAACTTGTAAAACTTGCTGCTTCAGGATTGAAAACTACATTTGAGCTGGAGCATGGAGGTTTGAGAAACAGATCAAGTGCTTGAGTGTGTTTGTTTTGAAAATCAAAACCTTGATTTTCCTTCATGGTTTGCACTCAGGAGGGTGCTTAATTAAAAAATTAAGCTTAATTTTTATGCTTTGACATAAACAGGGAGGTTTTTTTTGTTGTTGGTTGGTCCAAAGTTGCTACCCATCAGCAAATGAAAGTTGCTGTGGGAAGGCATCACCATGGCCAAAAATTCATCTGAGCTCAAAGGAGGGACCAATTATTTCTGTCACCCCAAAGCATGTACACAGCTTTAGTGATTGTGGTAAAGGGTAAGGAGATTAAACCCTTCTCCTTTTAATTATAAAAACCTCCTAAAAAATGAAGGCTTTGACAGACCATTGCTTTGCAGATTATCTTTCCATTTTGTAACTTCTCCATAGGTCCTGGAGGCTGGTGTTGAAACATGAATTTCTGTCCTGATCCATTGGCTTAGATCTTGTCTAATACCTGTACTTGCCTTGGGAAAAAATTATTTGCAGAAAAGTCTTCCAAATTTTCTGCTGGAAGAAGTTTTGGAAGGGAGGATATAAAGAATCAGTGGATGTCTGTAGAACAGCACTGTATAAATTTAGGGAGATGAGGGACAAGGCAAAAAAAAAAAAATCATCTCTTATAGATATGGTTACAGAATCTGGTTGTGACTTTATGAATGAATGAACAGATTCTTAGAATTTATAGAATGGCTTGGGCTGAGAAGGACCTTAAAGATCATCCAGTTCCACCCCCCTGCCATGGGCAGGGACACCTTCCACTATCCCAGGTTGCTCCAAGCCCCGTCCAACCTGGCCTTGAACACTTCCAGGGATGGGGCAGCCACAGCTTCTCGGGCAACCTGGCCAAGATGAGACCCATTGCTGTCCTCAGAAGGAGGTTTTGGAAGGATTTCACATCACTGCCATGTGTGGGAGAGGAAACAAGTGGGGAAGGAGGAGAGAGATGGAGAGAATGGGTGTGGCAATCCCACATGGCAGAGCAGTGCTAAGCTCTTTACTCAGGGTGGTGAGGCCCTGGCACAGGTTACCCAGAAAAACTGTGGAATTCCCATCCCTGGAAGTGTCCAAGGCCAGGTTGGATAGGGCTTGGGGCAACCTGGGATAGTGGAGGGGGGTGGGACTGGATGATCTTGAAGGTTCCTTCCAGTCCAAACCATTCTGTGATTCTATGATAAGACTCGGGAAGTGGGACTACCATCCTCAGGGCAGAGGAAATGGAGAGCAGAAAGTTTCCCCATCTGCATATTTCAACTTCTTCACAGTAATTAGGGACAGGCCAAGGTAAAGTTGCAACCCCACTTGGGTAAAAGTAACTTTCCTGGTCAAACTCTTCAAACATTGCCCAGTGTGAGTGTGAGATCAGAGCAGAACTATTTTGCGCACAGTGAGTTTCCCACTCCTGAGACTGGAGCAAGAATGTATCGCTGACTTTGTTAATAGGAAAACAAGACCGTGGTGGAACAGAGCAGAGTGCTCATTTGGACTCCATCTCCTGACATTCCTGGTGATTGCATTTTATGCAGGATCAAATACTGACTGTCTTTTGAAGCTTTCATGGTAATTCTTCAAGGTCAGCTTCTGGTGTTCCAGAAAGGACCCAGCTGAATGGTAAATTCTGCCTGATTGAAATCTGCAAGGCAGAACCCGTGTCCTTGCCTCTGCAGTGACATAATTTTGCTCTGGGATTTTGGAGCAGGCACACACAAATGGATTGTAATATAGCAGGCATGTTTGATGTCCTGTCTTAAATCCCAAACTATTAACTTAATTAATGTTGCAGGCTCTTAACACCTTTCCCCACTTGCGAGCTACCTTGTGTGAGACTGGAAAATGATGCTGCTTCAGCTTTCCTGGCCTTGTTGAGGCAGAAATTTGTGCTTTTTGGTCTGTATTAATTATTTCCCTCTCAAGGTCCTGATCAGTCTTTGATGGAGAGCTCCATGTGGGCTTTTAGCTCTGGGGCTAAGCAGCTCTCTCACCTCATGCCAGGGGCAGCTGCACTTAGCCAGTGTGTGTAGAGGTACATTTGTAGGTACACAAACCAAATTCCACTTTCTCAGTGTTTCAAGGGTATTTTAAGGGGCAAATGAGGTTTTTTTTCCCCCGCTGTAAAGGTGGATAATATAAATATGCATTCTTTTTATCTCCAGTAGTACTGTCCACTGACACAACCAGCCTAGTAATGTGCAAGTGTTTGTTCTTTTAGGGGTATACTGGTGCAGAAAAAGGTGCAAAATTGTTCTATTGGATTTGCTGTTTGTGTGGACAAAGGGGAGGATGAGATGGTTTAGCTGCCATCCAACATGGACAGTAAATTCTGTTTGAGCAGTGCAGTGATGTGTCACTGAAAACAAACCATTTGGAATGGACGATTCCCTAATCAGATGCTTTTAGATATTTCCAAAGTGTTCAGATTAGATCTGAAGCTTTTCTGAAAATATATGGGGCCAGAAGTCCCCCAGTTTTTCAATAAGGTCTCCACCTTTCCTCCATAGGAAGAAGGCATGTGGGAAGTGTAGAAACTTGGTTTTTCCTAGTGTTCAGGACAAGACTGAAGAGTTGGATACCCCAGGGTCATACCTCAGACCTGACAGTGATTCCATCACCGTTTCTGGGCAAAATCTGACACACCACTTCTTTCTGTAATGATGTTGGCAATTTTTGTTACAAGTTGCTCTTTCCTTTGTAATTTTGAAGCATTTTGAGGATCTTGCTGTGATTACAGAAATTGCAAAGGAATAATTTTTTGTTTCCAAGATGTCAGACTGGGCAACAAGGAAGGAGGAAAAATCTTACCATCTTCTTTCTTCTTCTTAGGGATCAAAATGCTGGTAAAGGATGGGGGAAGAGCTTGGGTGTCCAGTGTCCTTCCAGACATTTTGCCTCTTGTTAATTCCCTCACTCCTGAGTGCATTTCATCATCGTAAAAGTCTCATTGCAGATTTTGCTTTGAGTGCTAAAAGCTTTGCTCCCCTCTGCTTTCCTCTGTGATTTAAAAGCCCCAGATGCTGATACATCTCTGAGACAGAATCTATTACACTTCTCCTGCCAAGCAGAGCTCTGGCACTTGCTTTATTTCCCTCCTCCTAACACTCAATTTGCTCTTTGTCTGTGCTCAGCTGGCCCCATTGCTGAGCACCAGCAGGGCTCCCTCCAAGCACTGCCTCCCATTGGCTGTCTCCTTCTTAATTTAATTATCCATTTCTAATGGATATTTAATGTCTGAGCTGAATTTACAGCACCAAGGTCTTCCTGCACCTTCTGTTTCTCCAGAAGTGTTTTGGAGAGGACACAACTGACCATGCACCACCTGTGCCATAGAGAAGAGCTGTTCTCCAGAGTGGGAAATGCCTTTATCAGGGATTTGTTTTCTTTTTTTTTTTCTGGAATGTGGTTGCTGGTGAATTCACTTGTGGATACTGAGCTTCCTGCCATTTTGTAGCAATTTCCAATTTTCCTTCTTTGCTCATAAATTATGAGATGTGTTGAGAATGTCTTTGTCCACTTGGATCTATTCAGGTGTAAGAAGGTTGCCCAGAGAGGATTTCCAGGTTACCCAGAGAAGTTGTGGACTCCCCATCCCTGAAGGTGTTCAAGACCAGGCTGGATGGGGCATGGAGCAACCTGGTCTAGTGAATGACATCCCTATCCATGGCAGGGGTTGGAATGGGATGATCTTTAAGGTTCCTTCCAATCCAAACCATTCTGTGATTCAATGATTGCTGTACGGCATGGTGCAGGGATAACTTGGTCTGGGATTCGTGATGGAAGACAGAGAAATGTTCAGATTTCTGAAAAAGGGATAAAGACAGCGAGACCTCTTGCTGCTGGCCTTCTAACAGGTACCAATTGCAGTGTATCATTTCTTCCCTCTCTCATCTTTTGTCCCACATGGAGTGAAATGAATGGCAAAGGTGTAATTTCTCAGGCATGAAACCTTGGGTGGCTGTGTTCCATAGGGTAAAAACAAACAAAAACACAAATGAAAAGTGTGAGCTATTTGCTTTCTGGGAAATCTCTTGCTTTTGCATCAAAGCTTCAGCTGGGAAAATCAGGTGCAGTTAAAAAGTGGAAAAATAATTTCCTCAGAGGGGTATCTGCCATAAGGTGGGAAACTAGTAAATGAAAACTGTTAATATTTATGTGAACATCAGTTCCAGAAGCTAATGGAGAGGGATCAGTATTCTTTCCCTGGAAAATAGGGATTGAATCTGTCATCCAGTTTCAGCTGTGGTTCTGGTGCATTTATTCATTGCTTTATATTCTCAGAAAAACTTACCCTTCCAAGTTGTGTTTGCCCACCACAGAGGGACAGGCAGTGGAAACAGAGTAGGACAGGTGGTGTGGTCTTTTTGAAAGGCAGGGGCAGAAAAGATCTTGCTGGTGCTTGAGGTGTGCTGTTGTGACACTGGGGGTTGGTAAAGCAGAGCCTGGGAATGCAATATGTGTGATCTGTTCCACCAGATGCTTCTTGGACCATAGAGGGGATTTAGCTGAATTCCTCTGGAGGGAATTACAGTTTCTCTCTCCCAGTATAACTGATACTCATGTACTGAAAATAAGTCTTGCTCCTTTCTAAGGACAGCTGCAGTAAAGAGAGCTTAGGGATGAATTTACTCTTCTATCTCCTCCAGTGCTGCTCCACGGCAAGAGGGGGTGGAAGGGTTTTGGTTTTTGGGTTTTTTTTACCTTTCAAACACTATTTATGTGGGCTGTAAATATGCTCAGCAGCATTTTTTAACTCTTAAGAAAACCAGGGGTTTTAAGCACTCAACCAAAGCCAGGCACTGTGTCACCAATTCATCTCTCCCTCTGGAGAGAAGGGAATGGGGAGTAAGTGCCTTTATGAGAAGCAATCTCAAGTCACTTTGTGCACTTTGCTGGAGGGTTGCTGTAAGAAATGGCAGAACCTACAGCCCTCACTCTTTTTTCATGTCTTCAGCCACTGGAGAGGATAATTCAATACATTCTCCTGAAGGGGCACCAGGCTCTGTGAGCCACCAGCTCAGCTGCCCGTTTTTTAGGATGGCTGGATTTAGTTTAGTGCTGCTCCTAAGCTGATACTGGCAGGGCTGTTTAGCTCAGAAACCCTGTCCTGGTGTGGCTTCAATCTGTGTCTGGCAGGCTTTGGTCTCTTGGGCTGTCTGGTCTTGTGGAAGGTGTCTCTGCCCATGACAGGGGGAGTGGGAATGAGATGATCTTGAAGATCCTTTCCAGCTCAAACCATTCTGTGACTCTGTGATTTTAAGTCTATTGTAGAGAAAGAAGGGAGGGGGTAAGAAGAGTGACCAGACAGCTTCCTCACAGTCTGTACCAGTGCTGACAATTCAGTTCCTGCATTTGAAGCCTCCAGAGGATTCCTGAGAGCTGGGCAGGGTTCTTCCCCATGCTTCAGCAATGCAAAAGAAAATGATTACACACTAATCACAGAAATCTGCAAAAAAAAATACAAGAGGCCAAAAGAACAGCTATTTATTTATTTATTTATTTATTTATTTTCAGCACTGGGGGAGGGAAATTTGTTGCTACTTGCAATTTATTTGCATTTTTGAAATGCAAATAAATATATGTAGTTGTAAAATCATAGAGTGGCTTGGGTTGGAAGGGATCTTAAAAAATCATCCAGTTCCAACCCCCTGCCATTGGCAGGGACACCTTCCATCAGACCAGGTTTCTTAGAGCTCCATTTCCAGGGATGGGCCAACCACAGCTTCTTTGGGAAACCTGTGCCAGGGCTTCACCACCCTCACAGGGAAGAATTCCTTCCTAATATCTAACCTGAATTTCTCCTCTTTTAGTTTAAAACATTAATTCCTTGCCCTATCACTGTCTGCATGTGTAAAAAGTTCCTCTCCCTCTTTTCTGTAAGCCTCCTTTAATGCTGGATGCACATATTTGGGTCTATCAGATGTAAATATTATGTTTACCAAGCTTTGTTCTTTGCTCAGAAGGACTGGTAGGGCTTAAATATGCTCAGGATAGAGAAGGTCTCTTGCTTCTTCCAAACTCTGTTTTCCAGGTTGTGTATGTCTCCTGCCCAAGGACACCAGTGTGGTGTGAGCATCATTTCCATTTTGAGAGAACAGGATTCATGGGCTGGGTGGAAAAGACAGGCCTGGCTGCCTGCAAGGAATGAACAGACAGTGCTGAGCACCTGCCTTTCATCCCATCCAGTGTTTTGGGGCTCTAGCCCTGCTGCACGCCCCAGCAAGCTGGTTGTTCCTGGAGGGGCTGTTAATAGGCACATGTCTGTGGGATCAGGCTCACCCCTAATGAGCAAATTTAATTAATTAATGTGCCTGGCAAGTTCATGTCCTGAGCTTGAACAAAGAAACGTCCAGAGTGGGCTTCTGTGGGGAGGAAGGGTTTAATCGTGCTTGTTGTGTGTGTGATGGAATGTCAGGGAGCAGTTCACCCCCAGCAGAGGTGCAAAAATGGTGATTAATAAAATTATAGCCATTTATCCTACTAATTCCAGGGTTTAACCAGGCTGGTGGTGCCTTTCCCTGATTCTGGAGATGGTGCAATTATTTTCATATATGCAAAACTCAGATAATGTGATAGCGCGAGTGCTTACTCCGATATAATTATATGAAATGTCAAGGTAGTTTAAGAAATACTTGGGGAAACCCCTACCTCTGTCAACCAGGAATATGCCAAGTGTTTCAGAAGACAACTTTATCCTTGTTATTAAAAAAATTCAAGCCAGAAAGCAACACTGTGCTTTGGGCACTGTGTAATGTATCTTGAATATTATAGTAAATCTTGAGTATTATAGTAAAGTTGAAACAGTAGATGTGACTTTCCTTTAAAATTTGGAAAGGTGAATAAAACAGCTTGGTGTTGTTCTTGGTGTGACTCACAGATGCCTTTTTATTCTGCTGAGTCTCAAATATGGTGAATAAAGGCAGAATAAAAGTTGGGGGGAAAGGTGTAGTTAACTTACAATGTGGATCCTTCTGATTTAGAAGAAAGGCCTGGGTGAATATAAGGAATGGATGTGCTCTTTGCTGAGATCAGAGTGTGGAATTTTATCCCCTTGAAGGCTTTGAGGCACAGAGAAGCCACATCAGTGTAACAAGTTGCTGCGGTTTGTCCAGTGAACCTGATGCAAATGTGAGATAAATCCCATGCACTTAAATCTTTCCCATGGGTGTAAGCAGGACAGATTTATCTTGGTGTGTTGTTGACTGAGAGCACATTGGTGTCATGGGCTCAGTGCTGTGATTTGGTTCTGCATCGCAGTCATCGAAACAGTGACACCAATCGCTCTCACTTCTCACCAAGAATTCAGTCTAAAAGTGCAAAATGCAAACATCCCCGCTGAATCTGATTGTCCAAGAGTGATTATTAAATTTCAGACGTGTGTTTATGGTGGGATTATTAAATTTCAGATGAGGTTTATGCTTGGATATGGCCTTGTTCAAGATGTGGATGGCGCATCCTTCTGCAAGAGCCAGGAGATTCCAGCAGCCTTCAGAAGTTTACTTTTGATGCAAACTACTTTTGAGATGCAAAATATTTGGAAATCTCTTTTGAACATAAGGCTGGATTTAGCAACATCCTTGTGGCATTATTGGATCAACAAGCACTTTGCTCACCAGTGTCAGAAGACTGTTTGAAGAAATAATTGGCTGCTATTTTGGGGTACAGCTTAAGTAGAAAAATATGAATACGAAGTGAGGAACTTTGTCAGTATTTAAGAAATACTCTGCTAGACTTGGGAAGATAAGTGTCGTGTTAAGAAGAACAGACAATAGCTTCTTTTACTAATTATGGACAAAGACTGCCTGAATTTTAAGGAAGCTATCTAGAAAAAGGAAAAAAAAAAACTTTTACATAGGCATTGAGAGTATTTTTGGTACTCTTTGAATAACAGTTTTGCCTTCTTGGTAGTTTTCTGCAAGATCAGTAATCTCTGTATGGAAACTAAATATAAGGAACAGCTGGAATTTGATTAATGGTGGAATTCTGCATATGTCCTGCCAAGGTTAGATGGGGCCTTGAGCAGCCTGATCCAGTGAATGACATCCCTGCCCATGGCCAGGGATTGGAACCTGGTTGTCTCTAAGCTCCCTTCCAACCCAAACCATTGCATGATTCAGCTCCTCTATCAGGCAGAGGTGGTTACAAGGCTTGTCAGTGTGCAGGGATGTTCTCTGCATGGTATTTTAGACCCTAAGACCAGTGGATCTTGGAGGTCTTTTCCAACCTTATGATTCTCTGATAATCCAGTCCAGTCAAATCTCTGGAAAAGATGTCACAGATTCTACTGGAAAGGCAAGAGGTGTGTTTTCAATAAGGAAGCCACTGGCATTATTGCTGCTCCTCTGAAGCCTCAGATTTATTTTGGGGAGCTGAGAAGACCAAGTTTCTTTTTCTCAGACCTTTGGTAGACATCCAAATTCAATCTTCCAGGTCCTAAAAGGGGTCTACAAGAAAGATGAAGGGGAACCTTTTCCAACCACTAGAGAGGTGTCTTGAAACTGAGAGAAGCCAGGTTTAAATTGGATATTTGGAAGAAATTCTTCTCTGTGAGGATGGTGAGGCCTAAGCACAGGGTGCCCAGAGAAGCTGTGGCTGCCCCATCCCTGGAAGTGTCCAAGGCCAGGTTGGATGGGGCTTGGAGCAACCTGGGATAGGGGAAGGTGTCCCTGACCATGGCAGGGGGTTGGAATTAGGTGATGTTTAAAGTCCCTTCCAACCCAAACCAGTCAGCGATTTATCCTATTTAACAAATTCTGAAAAATGTTGCAATACAAAGGATCAAGAGTCTCTTCTGGTTTAAAATATCAGGTTCTTCATCATAACAGAGAAATTTAAGGTGAGTTGTTTAAGACTCTCTAATAAGAATGAATTTGTCTTCCTGGACTTGTGCAGGAGTTTGAGTGGGAACTTCAGTTCTATAAATCAGGGTTAATTTGACCCATTTATGAGAAAGTAAGTTATTTGTAGGAGCACAATACACATCAGTCTTGTTTCTGCCAGCAAAAGATGTTCCCAGCAGAGAAGGTGCCTTTTGCGGGTCTGGTCTCAAGTGGAGCAGGAGTTGATGTGCTCATTGTTGAGAACTGCTGGGGACATTTCTGCTGCTGGGTCTGTCTGTCTGTCTGTCTGCGTGGGATGTTCTCCCTCTCCTTACAGTTCTTAAATCATGAACAAACAGCTCTTTTTGGTGATTTTCTCCTTTAATATGTGTAAAGTGTTCCCAGTGAATCAGCTCCCAAAACTGACGTTGCAGAGCATTTCTGTGGGTATATAAGTCTGTAGCATAGATATATAATTTTCTTCCCCTTTCTCATGCATTTTCTGGTTTTGTGAATTTGTTTAGGTGCAATTCCTTGGAACACTGTCTAAAGGCTCCTGTTTTTAGTCCTACAGACCCTGGTAGGACTTTTGATTGATCTGAGTCATCCTCCCAGCCTGTGCCTATGACCAGCACCGTGGAATTCAGCCTATTTGTACAGGCAGCTTCAGGGGGCTGAAAACTGCTCTACAGAAGAGAAGAAGAAAAAACAAAAAAGGACTTGTTTAAGTCTGAGGTGATAGGCAAACCTATCAAAAATGTGGTTTCAGCTCTGAAGTAATGTGAAATCCTTTGAAAAAATCAAAGTATGTTTTTATGCTTAGGTTATACCTACATAATTATTTCATAGGTAATCACCTGAGTTCAATCAATGAAGCACAAAAGAAACTCTACAACTTCTATTATCTACTTTCCCTCAAAACTCTTTCACTCCTTTTCCCATCAGGTCAGTTTTCATGGCAGCTGAGCACCTGGTTAATACCTCTAGATATTTCAAGCCACATTTGGGGATCTGTGTGTGACAAACACCTCTGCTCCCACAGCCATGGACATTCCCAGCTTTGCTTTTGTTCGGCCACTTGGAGAATTCGTGGTGAGCACTTCCATAGGCTTGAAGTGCATTTTGGATAGGCCTGAAAACTCTTGGAGGAGCCTGGAAATTTGGTGTGCTCATCACCGTCATGCTCCATAATTAATTGAATGACTCCCAAATGATGTAATTTTGGGCTTGACTGACCTCAGAGAAATTCTGCCCTGTTTTCATACCTGGAGTCCAGCTCAGATCTGGAGGTTGCTCTCTCCCAAGTGAGCACTGTATCCTGTGTTATCCTAAAGGACCAATAAAAAAGAGTTTGTATTAATATTTTTGACAGTGACTGGCATCACCCATCAGCCCAGGGGGAAAACCAGTGTGTGCTCCTGCCACTGTTTGATTTAGTCCTGGTGAGTCAGAGCCTTTAATTCTCTCTGCTATGGCTCCCTCTGTAAATTACAGATAATTATTGCCTTCCTCACAATTCTGAGGTATATCGGAAAGTGAGGTTTGGAAATATATTTTGTTTTTCAGACATGGATGTGTTAAGATTAGAAATTCCACCTACTTTATTTCTCATCATTCCTGCAATTATAAGTGTTGCACTTTCTGATAAGCCACCCTGGCAGTCTCTGTGGGTTTTGTTGTTTGGGGAAGGGTATCTTCATTAAATGGAGGGATTTCTGGGAAGGTTTTGGTCAGAATCTGATGTGGAAAGGCTGCTGTCATGTTCCTGGGATGGTGGTAGCATCAAAGAATGGTTTGGGTTGGAAGGGACATTAAAGATCATCTCATTCCAACCCCTTGCCATGAGCAGGGACATCTTCCACTGTCCCTGGTTGCTCCAAGCCCCATCCAAGCTTGCTTTGAACACTTCCAGGGATGGGGCAGCCGCAGCTTCTCTGGGCAACTTGTGCCAGGGCCTCACCATCCTGACAGGAAATTCAATTTATTCTAAAATCTAATCTAAACCTTTGCTCTTTTTTTTTTTTTTTTAAAGTTTCTGGCTTTTAATTTATAGCTAAAAACATAAGCACACTGATAAAGACAAGGTGGTGATTCTCTCTGCCTTGGTGATTTTAAGCCTTTAATTCATCAATTTAATCGCTTTTAAATTCTTTAATATTGATAGAGAAAAATAAACCTTTCCTTGTTGTTACGGTGTTTATTCTCTTGTGGCAGCAGAAACTTCACTTTGTCTACTTTTTATATATTTTTTCTTTTTTTTTATATATTAATATTTGTTCTTTGGATCCAGCCTTACAGCAGCCAGCAGCTTCAGTCCTGCAGAGCTGTGAGTCCTCGAGGTGGAAATTCAATGTTCCCCAGCACTTTCCATTGCATTAAGCACAGCCCATAAAGGTACTGGAGTGGTACTGGCTGGGATGGTTGACACTGGCTGGATGCCAGGCTCCCACCAAACCTCCTTCTCACTCCCCTCTTCAGCTGGAAAGGGGAGAAAAAAAATATTAAATGCTTTTGGTTTGATATAAGGGCAAGGAGAGAATTTCTGACATAGGCAGAAAAGTCTCAACTTAGGGAAAATGAATTTAGCATTGCTGTTTTAAAGTCAGGTTAGGGTCATGAGACATAAAAACAAATCTTAAAACACCTTCCCACCACCCCTGCCTTCTTCCCAGGCTCAACTTCTCTCAGTATTTTTATCACCTCCTCCCCTCCAGTGGTGTGGGAGCGCAGGCAATGGAGCTTATGGTCAGTTCATCACAGGTTGTCTCTGCTGCTCCCTCCTCAAGGCTTGGGCGTTTTACACTGTGGTATTTCCTGTGGCAGGAAGGAGAGGATGAATCTGACTCCATGTTCTTAGAAGGCTAATTTATTATTTTATGATATTATATTACATTAAAGAATGTTATACTAAACTATACTAAAGAGTAGAGAAAGGATGCAGACAGAAGGCGAAAAGATAATAATGAAAAATTCGTGACTTTTCAGAGCTTTGACACAGCTGGACAGTGATTGGTCATTAAGTCAAAACAATTCACATGAAACCAATCAATCAATGACCAGTTGGTAAACAATGTCCAAACCACATTCCAAAGCAGCAAAAAACAGGAGAAGCAGATCAGATAATTATTGTTTTCATTTTTCTCTGAGGCTTCTCAGCTTCCCAGGAGAAGAAATCCTGGCAAAGGGATTGTTCAGAAAATATGACGGTGACATTACACTCTTCCCCTGCTCCTGCCATGCAAGACAGTGCTCCATGAACATTCCCAACACCAGTCCTTCCCATGGGCTGCAGTTTCCATGAACTGCTCCAAGGTGGGTCCTTCCCATTGGATGCAGTCCTTCAGGAGGAGGCTGCTCCAGCGAGGATCTCTCATGGGGTCACAATTCCTGCCAGCAAACCTGCTCCAGCCTGGGCTTCCCATGGAGTCCAGCCCCTTTCAGGCCTGTCCCTGACCAGTGTGGGATTTTCCATGGGCTGCAGGTGGATCTCAGCTCCCCCATGGATTTGCAGGAGGACAGCTGCCTCGCCATGGTGAGAGCAACATCTGAGAGATGCTCAGCTGAGAGGAGCAAAGCTGAGCCCTGCTGATCTGCATTTGGTGACCCCTGAGGGTGGCATTGCGGTGTGATAATATGATTTATCAGGAAGAGGCCACTAGACAAAGCATGAACAGAAGACCAGTTCTGAATAATGGCATGGTGCAGAGTTTGATTTTTCCCTTTGCTTTCAGCTTTTCTCTGCCACCCACTCAGTGTCCTTCGAGCTCTGAGTGCTGGGAGCTGAGTAATGCTCTGGTGTTTATCCTTCATTATGTCATAATGAAAAGTGGCTTTGGTTCCATGAATGTGTGATTTAAATCCTCATCAGAGACCTGAGTGGTCCCAGCCTCCCCCAAAGTCTTCTCATTTGCACCATCTCATGCTCAGGTGTTGGTTTTAATAAATAGACAATATTTCACAACACAGGGAGGGTGTAAAGCTATTGACAGGAATCTAAATGAGAGCTGCAAAGATGGGGAAGGGTCTGGAGGTGAAGCCATATGAGGCATGGCTGAGGTCACTTGGTCTGTTCAGCCCGAAGAGGAGACTGAGGGGAGACCTCAATGTGGTCTTCAGCATCCAGAGAGAGGAAGAGGAGGGGCAGGCACTGATCCCTGCTCTGTGTGACAGTGACAGGACCTGAGGGAATGGCCTCGAGTTGTGTCAGGGGAGGTTTAGGTTGGATTTCAGGGAAAGGTTCTTCCCTGAAATGGAAGAATGGTGGTTGGGCACTGGAGCAGCTCCCCAGGGCAGTGGTGGTGGCTCCAAGCCTGACAGAGCTCAGGCACAGGGTGGGGTTGCTGCAGGGCCAGGAGTTGGACTTGATGATCCTGTAGGTTCCTTCCAACTCAGGATATTCTGTGATTCCATGATTCTCTTCTAGGCAGACTCCAACAAGGTTATTTGTTGCCATTTTTACACAGGAACTGCTGTTTTTGCCATACAATGACAGGGGTGGGATGGGATAAAATGGCTCAGACAGCTCAGAAAAGGAAGATTAGCTTTGCAGAATGCTTATTATTTGATTATTTAACCAGGCAAGAGTTGTCATTTGGAGAGAGAGAGACAAGAGAGATGTTATCAACAAAACTGACTGGATTTTCACTTTTATCCTCTCCACTGTCAGAATAAAATTAATGTCTTTCCTTGAAGAAATATGTATTTTTCTTGATTTCTAGAGGATAAACTTGAAGCTTAATTATATTCAGTGATGCAGTATTACTTCTCATCTTCTGATCACTTTAATTAAATTATTGCAAGGATTGCAAAGTATTAATCTAGTGGTGGGAAAAGGGAGCAAGCACTTGGGAAGTTTTGTGCAGTGATTCTTACCTTGAAGCAAACTCTCTCTAACCATATATGGCTCCATAATTCTGTTTTTCTTCCTAATAATCTGCTAATAATCTGTTTCCCTGGGTTATTCAGAAGATGGTGTAATACCTGGAAGTGCATGAAACATGTAAGACATTATGGAAATTATGTTCTACATTCATCAGAATGACATGTACATTAAAAACTCAACAATTTCATTAACAGCACACTTCAAATTTTCATGAGAAATTTGGAGGTTTTAGCAAAGATTTAATAGCAGGTGCTTTTAATGTTCTTGCCTTGTAGGACATCTCAGGAAAATATTTACAATGGAACAGAAATATGCTATAAAATGTGCTTTATGTGTATCTATAGCCACATCACATCTATCTAAATACTGTAAGGTGAAGAATTATCACTAATATTCTAATGGTAACAAATTTACAGAGGAATTCATATTTTTTTTTTAATTTACCTGCTTTGATATTCATAAAATAAAGTGTTAGGTTGGTTCTGGGGGGATCTTTGATATTTTTTCATGTGTTTTTTGGTTGTGTGCTGGGGTTTTTGGTTTTTTGTTTGTTTTTTTCCTTTTAAGCAGCAAGGGATGAACAAGTCCCTCCTTCATACTGGTGAAGCTTCAGTCTATATGGCTGAAAAGTGTTATGATGCATCCTGCTCTTGAATGTGCCCTATATGTGTTAAATCCACTGAAACTAATGGCAATATCTCCAGGGATTTCCAGGTTTATCACAATATAGAGCCTGAGAGCCTGTGCAATGCCTGCCTGTGTGCTCACCCAAACCAATTTGCCACGGTTTTCTTTTCAGCCTTTCACAGATTCTTGTGTATATTGGGTAGGGCACACCACTAGAGCAGTGGTGTAATGCAGAATTCTGTTTTATAAGGTGCTGTATAATGCAAAATGATGCATCTTGGTCGCAATAACAATAATAACAATAATGGATTTTTGGTGGAATTTCTGTCTTTATATATTTTCTGCTGAATTCAAATTCCCATAGTTTCACTTGCTTTCCCTCATCTCTTAGGAGCCTCTGTGTTGTGCTAGAGGCAGATTTTATCCCTCCCAAAGGAAACTGTAGCTCACCAAAAAAAAAAAACTTCACTTGTCTCAGTGAAAGGGAGCTGCACCTGTAAATGAATTATTTTATATCTATTGATGTCAGATGCCAGGAAACATTTATTAGTATTGATTTGGACTAAACACATCTGCAAGGGCTGTTTCCCACTGGCAGGTTCCATGGGCATCCTCCCCTCACTGATGTGCAGCCAGGTGGGAATCACAAGCTGTGAGGCAGCACTGGGAAGTTTTCCTCTCTCTGCTGCAGCTGTAATTAGCTCGTTCCATTGTGCAGGTTGCCTGCCAGTGAATTTCCTACATGGGCTTCCCTCCTGAGCTGTGTTCATGTGGACAGGATGGACAGACTGGCTTGGTGTTGTCATCGTATTACAAAGGTTCTATTGTCATTACATTGCAAGGGTTCCATATTGCTGGAGTTTTGTACCTCCTTGATGTTTCTTGTAGGCAGCTCCTTTAGGCCCTGACTCTTCCTCGTCCTCACAGCAGCCATCTGACTCCATCCAGTTCCCCTCAACCAACCAATCTGCTCTCTTATAACATTCTTATTGGCTACAGGTGTGGCCTGTTAAAATCAGGCCTGCTTCTAATCCTTAATAATTAACCCAGCTGCAACTCTTTAGGGGATAAGATTCCTTTCTATACTACCTTATTTACTTGCCTTCTATCTGCCCACAATTCCCCCTTTTTCTTTTAATTATGGAGTTGCAGCATTTCTAGAAGGACATGTTCAAATAAATTAACATTATGACACATTCATATATTTCATTCAGAACCAACAGTTTTACAGATGCTCAGACAACGCATTACAGTACGAATATATATATTTCTGAGTGTTTGTTCAGTTTTGCAGCTTTTCTCAGTTTAAAAAGTACTTATCTTGCAAAACTTTTATACTCATGTTTGACAAACACTAATAGCTGCAATTGATATATTTTACGAATAGTTTAGCATTCAAGTCCCTTTCCCCAAATCCACAGGGTTATATAGTCAAATCCTGTTTCTCCAAATCCACGGGGTCATATAGTTTAGTCCCAAATCCATGGCATCATACAGCTTAGTATTTAAATCCTTTTTCTCCTGAATCACGTCAGGGTCACCATTTGTTATCATTATATTACAAAGGTTCTATTATCATTGCATTGCAAGGGTTCCATATTGCTAGAGCTTTGTACCTCCTTGATGTTTCTCATAGGCAACTCCTCTATGCCCTGACTCTTCCTTGTCCTCACAGCAGCCATCTGACTCCAGTTCCTCCTCAGCCAACCAATCCACTCTTTTATATCACTCTTCTTATTGGCTGCAGCTGCAGCCTGTTAACAAAAGGCCTGCTCCTAATCCTTAATAATTGGCTCAGCTGCAACTCTTTTGGGGGTAAGATTACTTTCTATACTACCTTTATTTACTTATATTATATCTCCCTACAGCTTGGCGCAGCAGCACCTTTCCAGTAAGGTACTGGGTTGTGCTCTGCAGCCTAACTGAGGTATAGGAAGAGGGGGATGCATTGTCCATGAAGGAAACTGCCCAATTTAGGGAGAGCATGGATGGTAACATTGCTTAATACTCTGTTGGCACACAAAGGGCCATTTTCCTGCTCACGTGGCAGTGGGGCAGTGGCCTTTCCTCTGTCCCCACCCTGAGGGCTTCTGGCAGGGCTGGCAGCTCCTCTCAGACAGATTGATTGCTCTGTCCCATCCTCAAATCAGGCTCGAGTCAAAGTTGCTTTATTGACTTAACCATAATGCGAGTGTTGCCAAATCTAATACGTGGGAATTAAATGGCAATTATCCATTTATTTGAGTTGTCTTCTTCCTCCCTCTGTGCTTCAGCTCGCTCTCAGCTTGCAGGGATCTCTCCTAATTGAATGCTGCTCAGTGCAGCTCTGCCAGCTCTGGCTGGGTGGAGGGATGGGGGCAGCTCTTGACCCCCTGGGAGAGGGGAAAGGCTGTTCAGACCAACTTGGGAGCACTTCCAGACCCACATCTGGTGTGAACATCCTGACTCAGGAAGATTTCCCTTGTGCTGCTCTCCACAGCTCAGGTGTGTCCTCCATCCCCATCCTTCATCCCCTGTCTGAGGTGAGCTGTGTCTGCAAGAAAATTGCCCTCCATGAGATGGGTAAAGAGGTGGAGCAGTCAGATGAGAGTTTAGCAGGGAACAGGAAATATTTGCAGGCTTTTTAGGGCATCACTATAGGTTTTCTCTTAGAGGACCAGTATTTGATGCTCATATTTGCGTGGGCTGTACCAGGTCTCTGTATTAAGGCTGTCCAACACTGGCACAGCTAAGATCTGACCTGGGTTCAGATCCCAGCAAGGGTTACAGAGATCTTGTGTGTCACTGGGTATCTCAGAGCTCACCAGCTGCGAGAAGTTGTTTTCTGACACAACCCAGGGCATGTGGGGACTGTGTCTCCTTCATACATGGAGAAAATGCTTTTTTTTTTAATTATAGAATCCTAGAATGGCCTGGGATTTTAAATATCACCCAGTTCCTACCCCTTGCCATGGGCAGGGACATCTTCCACTATTCCAGGTTGCTCCAAGCCCCGTCCAACCTGGCCTTGGACACTTCCAGGGATGGGGCAGCCACAGCTTCTCTGGGCAACCTATTCATAGCCAGTGATCAATATCATAGAATCATAGATTTTTTAAGATTGGAAAAGACCTTCAAGTTCAATTATAAACCCAACCCTGCCAAATCCACCACAAATTCCCCAAAGTATCATCTTAGTGTACTTTCAATAGGGAAACAGGGTAAGAACAAAACAGTCTTCATAAACTCTGTATATTACAACTTTCTGAGTAAAAACCTACATTTTGATGAAAGAGGAAAAGAATGATAATGAATTATTAACAAGATTAATCTTGCTAATGTCCTTTGAGCTTTGTTCTTTAAACAAGCCTCCAACTTTTTAATGGCAGCACAAGAATTTTAACTTTTCATGTCTGTGAAGCTTGTTTTTTTAAATTTTTTATTTTTACAATATTTCAAGACAATGGCATGGAAGTCCCTAGACATTGTTCCAGCCCATTTAGACAGAGAGTGCTTTTAGTGATGCAAAGATGCTCCTTTTAAAAATGTTGTTTTCCACCTACTCAGTCTATAGGTGCAAAACTTCACTGGAAGTTTTGAAATTCTGTTTATTTAGCCATCTTGGGTGAAAATAAATCTAACCTTGGCATTAACAGTTAAGTAGCATTATATATTTTTTTTCTGGCATGCCTCTCATTTCTCACAATCATGGATTTTAAAGCTGGAAGGGATCATGAGATTATTTTGTCAGTCTTTTTGAATTACCTGCATGCGAAGAACTTCCTGCAGTATTATTCAATGTATATTCAGCTCCTTGCATCATCCTTGCAATTGAGACCCAAAGTTGCCATTTCCCCTCGGTCTTGCAGGCAGGATCACAGAGGTTTTCCATAGAAATAGGGGACAGGGTTCCAGTGGAGAAGGGAGAGAGCTTCAGACGTTGCAGGGTCAGGACCAGGACTCGGGACCATTCCCCTGCCCTTGCCCCCAGCCTGCACAGACCATGGCCCACAGTCTGGTAAGGCTTTGCTTTCCTCCTGTTTGCCAAAATAACCCAAAATCTCTTGTGGGGTGGCCCAGAGACCAGAGTGGTTCTGCTTCATGGTGCTGTGGGTGCCTGTTGTGGGTCTGTGGGGAGGGAAGGAGGCGCAAAAGGATCCACAATGACTCAGGTGAGACCCCAGTCAGGGCTGTACAGGTGATTTTTGGCTGCACCAAACCAGCAAACTGCCTTGGGTTGGCTGTGGGTAGGAACATTTCATGGAATTATAGAACCAAGGAATCCTTAAAGTTGGAAAAGACCTTAAAGATTATCAAGTCCAGCCTTTGACCAAATACCACCATGACCATGTTGACTCCTTTTTTAAACTCTTTTGGTGATGGTGGACTCCACCACTGCCCTGGGCAGCCTGTTCCAATGCTTATCCACTCTTTCAGTGAAGAAATGTTTTGTAATATCTGATCTGAACCTCCTTGAGGCCATTTCCCATTTTTCTATCATGAATTTCCTGGGAGTCCAACCCCACCTGACCATCACACCTGCCTCCAGGCAGTTGTAGAGAGCAGTGAGGTCTCCTCTGAGCCCCCTTTTCTCCAGACTGAACATCCCCAGTACCCAGCAGCAGTTGGTGGATACAACTGCCCAGCAAGCTCATCTTGCCACATTTAAATATTTGGGAACAGAAATGCTGTGGGATTTGGTAGATCAAAATGCTCTTGCTCTGGAGCAACAATAATACCAGCATGGTGCAAAGCACCACGTACTCTGCTGTTATAAATCTCAATCTGTATAAATTTACCCCAGGTTTGTTCCTGTAGGTCTCGTGCCATTGCACTGCAAACAGATCCACAGTCACAGTGCTCAGCTTGTTGGCTGATATTTTGGTTATTTTGTGTATATCTTGTCTTTGACTAAGCACAGATGACACCTGTGTGTGCCTATGTGGGGTTTTGTTTCTTTTTTTATGACTTGGAACTGTTACACAGTAGGAAAAAACCCAAAACAATTAGCTTTTTAGTCAATGTCTAGTGGCACCAGTACAGAGAATTTCCTCCTGAATATTCAAGCTTTTTCCCCCAGACAAGCAGGCAGCACCTTTCTGAGAAAGACACATTTTAGAGATGTAATTCTCCTTACAAATTGCTTTTCTCTCTCGGTGTGCTCTAATTATAGAAGCCTTGACTGCGTTTGTGCGCGCACGGAGGCTGCAGCAGGAATTTCTGATAAAATCAACTCACTCAAAGGAACTGCTGCTAACTGCTCAGGCTGCTGGGTACAATGAACTGGAGGAGAAGTGCTGATTGACCTCCTCACATCTCTGGGGGAGGTTAAACCATCTCAAGTGTGGAATTAGCACAGCGCAGGGAGTGGGATATGAGAATGAGTGAGGCTGCCAAACTCCTGCTTCCACCTGTTTTGGGGGAAATCATCTCATGCTGAACTTTCCAACCAGGCTATGAACTCGCTGGAACTGGATGGGTGTTAGGGAGTGATCCCCCCCCTTCTTGACAAGCCTTCAAGAGCTTCAAGATGTCTTTTATTTGTGTCCAGTAGGAGATATTTTCTGGTTTCAGGAGGAATTGGCTACTGTGACTTTTACATACCCAGTGTGGTTTTCTTGGTGCTCTCCTTTACTTCATTCATCCAGGGGAGAATTTGACCTGCAAAGCATCTCCTTCCCCACCAGATCTATGTGTCCCACCTGGTCTACATGATCTTTCCTGTGGTTGCCCAGTGGGGATAACAGCTGGGAGCTGCAACATGATAGGAAACCTGTGGGAGGCAATTTCTGACCACTTGAGGATCATTAATTGCCTCTAAAAAGCACCATTTTACCAATTTCAGCAGTAGTGCAGCACATTTCCTACAGATTGTTTTGCTGCCCACTGCCAGTCCCCTCTGAACAGGGATTTGGAAAGAAGAAAGGCAGGATATGACCACAAAAGAATCACAGAATCATCAAGGCTGGGAAGGACCTTTGAGATCATCAAATCCAACCCTTGACTAGAAAATTATAGCATTCCTGCTCTGTGGATCTTCATCACTGTTTATTTTAAGGAAGAAGAGGAATGGTCCGTTGAGGAGCTGTAGAATGATGGAAGGTTGGGAGGAACCTCTGTGGTTTATAAAGTCCAAGATCTCTGCTCAAGCAGGACCAGATGGATGGATGGGCTGAAGTTTGCTGTAGATGAGCACAGGCCCTGGGGATGCCCCATCCTGGCAACAGAGATGGAGGCAGTTTTGGAGATCCCTTTGTTTCAACCTTCTCTTCCTAAGAGGCAGCAAGGAAGGAATTTTTCCCTGGGAGGAATGTGGCACATCTCAGTCTCCCTGAGCTGCTTTGTGAGCTCTGCATGGCAGCAGCTGCTGCTGACTTCAAAAGTGGTGGGTGGGAAAAACAAGTGAGAGGCTGAGGGAATGAAGAAAAGAAAAAGGAGGCAAAAAGAGGTAAAAGGACAAATAAAATAGGTTGGATTAGAAGAAACTTTAAAGATCATCTGATTGCAGTCCCCTGCCTTTGACAGGGACTCCTTCCACTAGACCAGGTTGCTCAGAGCCCCATCCAGCTGTCTGTGAACACTTCCAGTGATGGAACACTCACCCACAGCTTCCAGGGATGGGATATCCCCAGACTCACAGCCAGGACAGGTCCCCATTAGGTGGCCACTATTGGCTCGTGGGTGAATGAGTCCCCTGTCCCAGCCAGAGGCTGTTCCCACCTTCTGTCCCCACTATTCAATGCTGGTGGATGCAAAACCAGCACAAGGGGAGGTGGTGGAGCAGGGATTTGGCAGCAGTCCTGTTCCCTCTGCTGGAACATTGAATTTTCTCGTTGCAATCCCAACGTCGACAAAAATCCAGAGAGCCATTGCTGGCAACACCCTGCTCACATGTTCACATTTACTATTTATAGAGGTGTGCACAGAAGGGAATGGTTGTAGGTGTGCTGGAAATCAGGTGTTAACCCTTTTATGGGCATTTGATAGGAATAGGTGTGGGGAAGGGTTTTCTTTGACCTCAACTGCAGCACCATGCTCAGAGAAGCTGTGGCTTCCATCCCTGGAAGTGTCCAAGGCCAGGTTGGATGAAACTTGGAGCAACCTGGTCTGGTGGAAGATGTCTCTGTCCATGGCAGAGGGTTGGAACTGGATGAGCTTTAAGGTCCCTTCCAGCCCAAACCATTCTGTGATTCTGTGGTTTTTGTGATTCTGTGATTTGTCATGGAAAAAGTGCCAGAAAATTCCTGTAGCACATGGCAAGAATGTTTGAAGAGAGGCTACAGGAGGAAAAGAGACATGAAATAGTTTAAAATGGCTTTTCTCGGGTTCTTTGGCAGAATTACTTCCCTGACTCTTAAATGATTATTTGCGTTGGGATTCCTTGGCATTTTCCAGAGGGACTAAAGGAGTCCCTCCCGTGGAGGTTGCACATCTGCCCCAGCTTTGCTCTTGGAGCCAAAACCTTTCAGATATGTTTTGATTTCACCTCTTTGCTATGTCTTGTACATGCATTTATGCATTTTTCTCTGCACGAGCAGTGGTGCTGGTACTCAGGGGGGCGATGTAAATGATTTTTATTTACTTGTTAAGCTTTTCCTCCCAATGGCTGCCAATTATGTTTAGAACTTATCTGCAAATGAAAAAAAAAAAAAAGGAGAGTTGCACTAACTGAAGTATTTGGGGGAAAACCCTCTTTTTTTTTTTTCTAATTTACTTGCTATTTCATTTTTTTAAATATGGGCAAATTTTGAGAACACAGTATTTCAGTTCAGAATGTCAAAACATTTCCCTTTGAAAGCTTGTAAGGGTCTGCTTCAACGATGGTAAAGGGAGGAAGGAAAAAGTCTTTCAGCTGAAACCAGCTTACTGGATTTGGCATTTGTATCTGTTGATCTAAACCAGAATGCCTCAGCTAATAAACCAGTTGTCTAAAAAATTTAACTCAGCCTTTTCTTCATCAGTTTCCTGTCACTTCCACTTTCTCATACTCATCAGTATCACTGTGCCGTGGAATTATTTATTTATTTATTTATTTAGGCAAATACTTCAAGCCACGTCTCAGTTTTATTTTGAAAGAAAGGGAGAAAGTCTGCGTTCAAGTACATAATAGAGTCTTTTCAATTAAGATGGAGAGCAAAATCTGGTCTGCAGATATTTAATGACTCCTGCTGAGAATGAGGAACAGAGCAAAGTTCTGCTGAATTAATCAGCAAAAACGCCACTTTTTGTCTTGCAGCTGAAGGCAGAGTTGACCCTGAGGATGGATCAGTCCTCCTGAACATGGGGCTGAGCCCCAGTACAGTGTAAATGCTACTGGTTTATTCATGAGGAAGGGATATTTTTGCTTTACAAAGGTGCAGAGGGCACTATAATAATGTCAAATTAATTCTAATGCCCATACAGTCCTTTTCTTTTGTGTACAAGTGTGGGCATAAAGCTCATTGTCCAAATCACATCACACATGGAGAAACTCCATTTCTTCTGTAGCTTTGCATAAACTTCTAATGAACTTCTCTTTTACTTGAATTTTATTTTTTAGCTCTGTCCATTTAGGGCTGTGTTGCTGTGCTGGGTTAGAGGTTTCCTTCTATGGTAACAGGTCTGTGAGATTACTTTTTATAAGGGTGTGTTGAAGACAAGGGAGAATGGATTTAGGTTAGATATGAGTAAGAAATTCTTTACTGTGAAGATGATGAGGCACAGGCTGCCCAGGGAAGCTGTGGCTGCCCCAACCCTGGAAATGTCCAGGACCAGGTTGGACAGGACTTGGAGCAACCTGGGATAGTGAAAGGTGTCCCTGCCTATAGCAAGGGGTTAGAAAAAGATTATTTTATCATTCCCTCCAACCCAAATCATTCTACAACTTAATGTTTATAGCTGAAATCATCTTTGGAACAGCAAAGTATTTTTTTTCTATGTAATACATGGCAGTAAGATGATGTTCTCCTTTACTCCTCCCTTGGTAGATGGGAACACATTGTTCCTGAGCGAATGTGTACAAAAAAATAAATTACTAATCCTGTAATGTTTCCCCACATTGACCATTTCACTGTGAGGAACAATAAAAGGGCTTGCCAGGAGCTTGCTCAGGGTCTGAGAAATCAAAATTTGGTCCATGTGAATCCCAGGGAGAGGCAGCTGAGCTGGTGCCTCCTGTTCAGTCCTTCCTTTCCTACAGCAGTAGCTGTGCAACAAGAAACATCTTATGGCCACTGCTACAACCTCTGCTGACCAGCTGCAGATTCCATAAGCTGTGGGTGGCCAGATCCACATAAAATGTCCCACAGAAACAAGCCCAGGAGACTTCCAGAAGCTCTAGCAGATGGCACTTCGTCTTCCTGAACGACGTATGGGGTCTGGTACATATGGATTATAAAACCCTGTATAGGTTTTATAATTTCTTCCAAAAGAGCTGATTCTTGGAGCCAGATGGTTTCTATTATGGTTAATCTTAAGCAAACAAAAGTAATTTTCCTTCCTCTATTCAGTAATGCTGAGAAGGTATATAAAGTATGATGCATAAATTAGCAGTATAGTTTTCTTGTTTAAACATGATAAAAATTCCCAATAAATGGCAAAGGGTGTATTAACATTTTTCATTTCTTTTTAAAATGTCTAATAAATTACTTTGCTTCTTTTTTTTTCTTTGATGGAGAGTGGAAGCTCTCCAGAAGAGGACGGTGCATGAGTTGGAACTTTTACTCTGAGCTGGGAAATCTACTCCAGCATTTACAGCATTACCCATGCACAAACCTCTTTTTCCCATAGATGGGTGCCAGCTGTTGCATTGCTCCATTGGTATTTTCCATTGCATCCACTTTGTCTCTGTTTCAGTAATTTCTGTTGTCCTGTCATCCCAGATCTCACTCCATCTCTCCAGGGTTTTTAGCTTGTGAAAACTCTTCATGCAGGTCTCAATTACTCTGCAAGGTCTTTCTGAGATTTTTGGTTTTACTTACTGTGGGAGCAATTTTTCTTCTGTGTCCTTGAAATGGCCTGAATTTTGAGTTATGAAGAAAGTTATGAAGAGGGAGAAAATGGGAAGAAAAGGCATTTTCTACGCTTGAAATTCTACATTTTTGTACTGCAACAAGTGTTGACTCTGGAACAAACTTGAGGGTCCAGCATCACATTTACAAGGAGTGTAGAAATATCCATTAACCTGGATGATGGAATGGTTTGGGTTGGAAAGAAATCATCCAGTTCCAAACCCTGCCATGGATAGGGACACCTTCCAGTGTCCCAGGCTGCTCCAAGCCCCATCCAGCCTGGCCTTGGACACTTCCAGGGATGGAGCATTCACAGTGTTCCATCCCAACAGGATGTGTTTGTTCATCTGGAAAGTCATGGCAAGGTAATATTTTATAGGGTTTCTCTTTTTTGTTCATTGGACTGTTTTTTTTCTGCTACCACTCACTTGCATCACATGGACTTAATCAGGAAAAAAAATCATCTCCATCTTGTCATTAATAGCCTGAATCTTTAAAAAGATATTTTCTAAGGCAATTAGTGCTGAGTTCGTTAATAAGACCAGAAGAGAGGCTGATTAAGTGCCAGTTTAAAAATAAAAGCAGTATTTTGTGATTTATATCGCCAATAAATTTTTAAATAACGACATTTCAAAAATATTTGGATTCTTCATCTTTTTTGCTGGCCGTTTCCACGTTACACTCCCAACAACTCGGGCAGTAAGTGTAAGATTAATCATTTCCACTTTGCTTTTCCAGTCAATTCCTTTACATTTTCTCATCCTGTTGGTGCTGTTGTTTGTGCTTGCATTAACACAGGACTGTAGACTGTCCCAGGAATATGGCAGTACAAACAAAACTTGCTTTCACTCAGGTTTTATTTATATCCTCATATAGCATCAATATTAAAAAATGAAACAAACTGTCAAATACCTTAAATTGCTTTTTTTGTGTTTTTAATGACTTGGGTATTCTTTTAAAAAATACAGGCAGACACTGCCTTAATGCTTGCTTTTGCCACTGCTTTGGAGCATGAAGGAGGGAACATGATTAGACTTTCCATCTTGGAAAGCAAGAAGCAATAGGATTTGAAAGGGATATTTCAAAAATTAATTGGTATTTTCCAGTACATTGATTTATTTCAATCAAAAATGAATTGTTATTTTAACTATATCCTAATCCACTACCAGCAAAAATAATATTATGCAAAATCTTTTAAAGTTTGTCTCCCTGATGCTTAAAAATGGAGGAAAAAACTCTTAATTGTAAAACTGTCCAACCAAAACCAAAATTTCCACACCACCAAAATTACCAGCTTCTAAATTCACTACCCAGCTCTGCTCTGCATTTATTCTCCATAAAATTTTGCTTAAAATCCGAAGTCTATTTTGCATTTAGCCATCACAGAAAATCAACTTTTCCCCTAATTCTCCCATCTGGAGAAGAGCACTGCAGCCTGTATGGATTCCCGTGGTGAAAGTGGGAGTTCTCTGAATTATTTTGTTCATTTTACAGAGGTTTGAGCAGGTGGAACAGGGCTGAGGATCCCACCAGCTCCTTTCCCATGGGCTGCCAACCTCCCCTGACCTTCAAATCACTTTTAGCCATTGTGCTGCCCCCATGAAGTGATGGGCTCTTTATTTTAGTAACAGCCTCGTGAGTCTTTGACATTTCCCTCCACTAAATCGACAGGAGCTGCTGTTTTTCTTAGAAATTAGAAGGCAGTGTGTTTGTTTGGGTTTTTTTTCCCATGCCGGTTTGGGTTTTTTTTTTGCTTTTAGTTTTTGTTCCCTGCTGCCTAAACAGGAGCATAGGATGAGAACAGATTTCTCTGGCAGCATTAATGCAGATGTAGAGAATATCAGGTTTTGTACTGGAGGCTGATGTTGTTGTCTAACATCTTTAACAAGCTTGGGAAGAAAAGAATGAGAAGCACAAACTGTCACTCTCTGCTGGGAAAAAAACAAAACTGATATATTTCTAGTTGTTTTTCAAAAGCAGGGAACTTGTTAATAATAAATTGAAATAAACTGTTAGGGTAGTAATGGAGCAAAGTTTGTTGGTTGGTTGGAACTTCTGTTTGAGTTTTGCTGGGTGTTTTCCTCCCCATTGTGAGTTGGAAGGAACATGTCTGCTTTATCTCACCACTTTGCTTTTACAACAGAGTGTAGCTCATCTTCTGAGTGACACCTTGTGCCAACAGCTTTCTCTTGTGCTCTTTCTGATCCTCTCTGGGAGTTCTCTGCACCTTGTCAAGACTGTACTTGCTGATTTTCCAGGATTTTGGTCATGGATTTGCCGATCATTTGCAAAATCCATCTCCAGAACTAGAGGGAATTTGGGCAGGGATGCTCACTCTGGGCTCATGGAACATGTGATGCTCCCCAAGGAGGAGCCTCTCCACTTGGCCAAGAGTCAGGGCATGGTCTGGCAGAGTGTTTCTCTCAGGCTTGGCTCTAGGAACAGTTTGGATATTTCTCTTTATTCCCTTAGTAGCACATGGGTGGGTTTGGGAGGCTGTTTGTGGCTACTGCTGCTGTGAGAAAGTTGGAGATGCACCCTCAGGGACATGGATCCAAAGGTTTGGCAAAGTTGAACAATGAGTTGTTAACTCATTTCTCCAGCCCTGGCAGGGGGCTTGGATCTGGATGATCTTTAAGGTCCCTTCCAACCCAAACCCTTCTATGATTTCTATGATTTTAACACAGTTGCAGATTTCCCTGGCCACACTTGTACCTGAGCAGAGACTCTGGCACTGTCTGTGCTGTGGGTGAGGTGCTATTCACTGGAGAGTCTCTTCCTTTCTTCTTCAGCAGTTTGTTATTAGCATATTTGCTAAAGAAGAAAACCAAAGTGAACAAAAACATCTTCACCAGAAATAATGCAAAGCAAATCTGACTGAATCTTGATTGCACTGTGAAAAGATAATTAATCATACAACCACAGAATCGTTTGGGTTGGATGGCACTTTCAAAATCATCTTGTTCCAACTCACCTTCCACTGGAACAGGTTGCTGAGGGTCCCATCCAACTTTTCCTTGAACACTTCCATGGCTGACACATCCACAGCTTCTCCTGGTCACATGTGTCAGTGCCTCATGGATCTCCAACATTTCTTTTTCTCTTTGAACCAACTCTTGGTACACAGAGATTTGTATTTTTGTGGCTGAGGACTTGGTGCTGTGTTTGGAATAGAATGGGGCTGTTTCCCTCATGGTGGAGATGGGAATTTGGCACAGCACTCCAGGATTTAATGCTCCTTAGGACAAAAATCATCTCTTGGCTGATTTAAATGGAAGTGCAGGAATTGTGTGCAGCCTTTTTCCTCAGCTAGGTCGTGAAGGACAGAGTCTCTAAATTCTGTATCTTCTTTAATTTCTGGAGTTGACTTTTACTGCTAATTAATGCTCACCCTTTACCTTCTTGAATTCCATAAGGGATAATTCTCCATGGCTGGAGTGTCCCTTGCAGTGCCTGCTGTGCCACCAAGGGCACAGACGTTTGCCAAGCTGCCAAGTTTTGGTCCCACTTCCCTAGGCCTTAATTACATGGGAAACTTTTGCCTGAATAGCCCTTTTCCTTGGCTTCCTAGACTTCCCTTGGGATAGACATTGTATTTATATTTCTCTCAGAAATGTGTATTGTGTCTGTATTGAAGGCTTCTTTTTTTTTATTTTGTTTGCTAGGCTTTTCCTAGGAAGAACCAGGCTGAGCTCCAGTTAAAACTTACAAGCCCTACCAGGAGCATTTGTTATGGGGACACTGCAAGAACTTCTCTTGGAAAGTGTTAATTAAGTGTAAATTTAGAGGTTTGGATAAGGTTTAGGTATTGTAACTGTTTCAGAGAGCCCAAGACAAAAATGGGACCCTAGGCAGGATCCTTACCAACATGCAATGATTCTCCCTGCCTCCTTTGCCTCCTTGGCCTTATCCACTTGTTGAATTTAGGCCCTGAACTTGGCTTAGAGATTAGGAAACCTCTATCTCCTCTGGCCAACTTGCTGTAGCTGTGGTAGGACTTTCAAAGGGAAAAAAAAATCTATTCTGTGAAAGCAGATGTGTTGGTTTTACTTTCATTTTCTCTGTATTTTTCCATGAGTGTTATCTGGTGGGGAAGTGAGGTGGGAGCAATGTGCTTGAAATGGAAGGGCAGGCACTGATTTCTCCTTTCAGATGACCAGGACCTGAGGGAATGGCCTGAAGTTGTATCAGGGGAGGTTTATTGGGTATTAGGAAAAGTTTCTTCACCAAAGGGTGGTTGGGACCTGGAACATCTCCTCAGGGCAGTGGTCTGAGGCAAAGAAGCTTTTGGACAATGCTCTCAGACATATGATGTAATTCTTGGGAGTGTCCTGTTCAGGACCAGGATTTGGACTTCAATGGTCCTTGTGGGTCTCTTCCAACTCAATCAATTCTGATTCTTGGTTTTCCCTTAGGGAGAGGAGGAGAAGGCAGGTACTTCACTACCTGACACCTCTCCCTTTTAGATGGGTGGGATGAAATGTGTTCTTCCAGCTGAAAAGAATTTTACCTTCAGGTAAAACTTCATTTCCAAAACCAGGAAAAATGTATTTTTTACATTCAGGAGAACTTGGACAAATCAGGAAGATGATTAAAAAAGTTAAAAAAAAGAACAGAGAACAGGAGTTTATAAGTGTTAATGCAAATAGAGACCTTGAGTTAACCTGTGGGGAATTGAGTTCTTGAACACAGTGACCTTGCTCTGTGAGGAGGGCTTTGAGGGAGGATTGGTGCAAACACCAGCTTCATCCCAATTTTCACACCTGTAATTCCAAAGGTGCCCCCTCTTTGTGCTGTGCCCATGCTGAAGAGACCCAGGCCCTTTTGGACAAAGCTGTAGCAAAAAGCCTCAGAGCTTTTCCATGTGAAACAGCCTCACATTTTACAATGGTGATGAAAATCACATTGCCTGATGAGTGTGATTTTTGCTTACATTTCCCTTTATCACTTATTTCACTCAGATTTCATCAGCAGGAAATAAAAACCTCCCAAGCTTGCACGCCAGGAGCAACTTCACAGTACACATGATTCTTTCATTCTCTTCCATTTCCTTTTCTATTTTAGGCTTGCTGTTTTGAGGAAAAGAACTTTGTCCAAACACATCCTTAGCCAATCCTTTCTGTCCTGGTGCTTGTTGAAGCTTTTTTTGACCAAGAGTGTCAAGAGGAGAGCAGAGGTGATAAGGAGAATCAAAGTTCCTCTGGTTTATATGAAAGGAGAAGACAGTGGAAGAACAAAACAGTGCTCTGGCAGTGGAAGAAACCAAGGGCTGTGTGGAAAAACGGATCACACACCAGAGAATCCGCAGGGAGGAACACCCTGGGAAGCTTTTGAGTATTAGGGACTAAAGGACTTGTCTGGGGTGGGTGTAGGTGTCTGTGCCTCCACCACTTCTTGCTTTGCATTGTTTCTGGTGAAGACGTTTTTGTTCACTTTGGTTTTCTTCTTTAGCAAATATGCTAATAACAAACTGCTGAAGAAGAAAGGAAAAGACTCTCCAGTGAATAGCACCTCACCCACAGCACAAACAGTGCCAGAGTCTCTGCTCAGGTACAAGTGTGGCCAGGGAAATCTGCAACTGTGTTAAAATCATAGAAATCATAGAATGGTTTGGGTTGGAAGGGACCTTAAAGATAATCCAGATCCAAGCCCCCTGCCAGGGCTGGAGAAATGAGTTAACAACTCATTGTTCAGCTTTGCCAAACCTTTGGATCCATGTCCCTGAGGGTGCACCTCCAACTTTCTCACAGCAGCAGTAGCCACAAACAGCCTCCCAAACCCACCCATGTGCTACTAAGGGAATAAAGAGAAATATCCAAACTGTTCCTAGAGCCAAGCCTGAGAGAAACACTCTGCCAGACCATGCCCTGACTCTTGGCCAAGTGGAGAGGCTCCTCCTTGGGGAGCATCACATGTTCCATGTGCCCAGAGTGAGCAATTAGCATCCCTGCCCAAATTCCCTCCAGTTTTGAGGATGAATTTTGCAAGTGAACAGCAAATCCATGACCAAAGAGATGATTTTTGCATTTTCTTCCTTACATGACAATCTGCTTCTTTCTCTTTACTCTCTCTTGTCCTTGGCTTCCTTCATCTTCTTCCACCTTTTCACTTTAATGCCAACTCTTGCGTAAAAACTAAAATAAAGACATGAATTTATCTTTTTTTCTCCAGAGAAAATCTCTTTTCCTCTCTGTCCAGCTGCCAAAAATCAATCTCTTCCTCTCTCTGGAGTTCATTTCATGGCTCTCATTGTGGATCTCAGTATTCAATGAGGAATTATTCTCTTGGATAATGGTATGAAAAGGGGGGAACTGAAGCTTTGCAATGGCTTGAGTGGTCCTGGAGGAGGAAGGTGCTGGATGGGTGAGACTCATCCACTCAGCTCAGCTGTGAAAGGGTTAATCCACAGGGCTGGGTGTGGTGGGGCTGAATCCACATTGCTAGAGGTAAATTGAGTATTTGGGGTGGATGGTTTGAAATCAGAGGGAGCAGGTTGCTTCCTGCCTGCTTTTTTTACACCTTGCAGGTGTTTCATGGCAGAAAAGAGGAGTTTGGAGACCAAGTCATTTTCTGTGGGAGTTTCTTCAGCAAAGGATGATGCTGTAACTTCAGTTAAAGCTTTCAAAGGAGAGGAGCTGCAGGGAATCTGTGGCTTTCTTTACCAGACCACAGATATAATTCTTGGTGGTGCTTTGGGGATAAATCCCTGGCAGTTTGGGGTGCTGAGTTGCTTTGCTATGCTCACGTTAGGTATTGTAAGTAGAAAGATCAAATACTTGTCCTGTTTTTTCCTCTTTTCCCCCATTTTACCCAAGTTACTTTAATTACAGCTGCTTCTTCTCTGGAACTTTTAGGTTATTTTGAGTTTGCTGCAAAATTGAGTTCAGGGAGGGAATTGACTTCACCTGGCTGCAGAAAAGCCATTAGGAGCTCCAAATTAGTGTGAAATAATTAATAGGAAAGGAAGATTAACGTGGCAAACACAGGTGCTTTTCATTAACATTAAGTGAAAGGATGTTCCTGTAGGTTCCTTTGCCATGAGTGCTGTCCTGGACCTTCCAGCAATTCCCTTTTACATTAATTTTATCCAGCTCACTCCAGACAAGCCCTTATGAGCCTGGTCAGGCATTGTATTTGGCTGGTCCTGGAGAGGAACTGAAATAAATTCCTGCTGGGATTTCTCCTTCCCCACCAAAGCTGCTGGTGGTGGTGCTTGGGTCTATTTTAGTCCTTGAGTTCTATTTTGCTCCGAGCACAGACACCGCATCCCTCCACTGTCCATTCCTCACCCAGAGTTGTCTCCTGTAGACAGAATTGTGATGAATTAAAGATTATAATTGCTCTGAATTGTGGAAAGTGATGCATTCTGAGTGTTCTCTGAAATAGCGATTGCAAAAATCACGAGTAAGGCTTGCATGGATTTTAAAGCTTCTCAACCGCTCCTCACAATTCCCTGAAGGGAGGTTGCAGCCAGGCTGGGGTCTGTCACTTCTCCCAAGTA
This sequence comes from Agelaius tricolor, assembly GCF_023055355.1. Classification (NCBI taxonomy): domain Eukaryota; kingdom Metazoa; phylum Chordata; class Aves; order Passeriformes; family Icteridae; genus Agelaius; species Agelaius tricolor. The sequence goes on along the minus strand of NW_027269262.1, from coordinate 93,453,633 downwards.
GGAAACAGTAGAAAAAAGAGGAAATGGCCTCAAGATTCACTAGGTGAGGGTTGTGTTGGATATTAGGAACAATTTCTTCAATGCAAGGGTCATCAGTTATGAGAACAGGGTGTCAGGGGAAGTGACTGAGTCGCCATCCCTGGAGATATTTCAAGGATGTGTAAAAGTGGCCCTCAAGGCACACAGTTTAGTGGTGGATTTGGCAGTGCTTGGTTAATGGTTGGATTCAAAGGTTTTTTTCCAACCTGAGTTATTCCATGACTCAGTTTCCTTTTTCTTTCCTTCTTTTTTTTTCTTTTCTTCCTCCTTTTTTGCATTGATCCTGAGTGTCACAGGTAACACAGAGGTCTAAGATGCCACCTCTGCCCAGCGGATGGGTGTGAGGTGATGTTGCTTGGCTGGATTTAAACTTGCTGCAGCCTCACAGATTTTTGCCCAGAGGAAAAAATTTCTGGATAAAACTCCACACCCAAGTCACAAATTTCCTCAAGGTCCCTCTCACAGCTGAGGTCTCTCCCTGCAGAGTGTGCAGTGACACACTTTGCTTTGGCAGAGCAGGTATTAAAAAGCTCTTTTTTCCATCTCTTTCACCTACCTGGGTGCCTGTGGGGCTTTCCAGGCAAAGGAAAGAAGAATTAAATAGGCAAATATCAGAAATGCCATTGTTTGCTGCTGCTTTAGGAGTTGGTTGATGGGGGTTTGAGTGACCTGGTCTGGTGGAAATTGTCCCTGCCCATGGTGGCAGGACCAGATGATATTTAGGGTCTCTTCCAACCCCAAACATTCTATGATTTCTATGAATAAAAATAAGTATAACAGCAATAAATATAGCAGGAAATCAGTATATGCTAAGCAGGGAGGAGGTTGAACTGATAGCAGAGGAAGTTGGGTTGTCCTGGGATCCAAGGGGATTTTCCTGGAAAAATAAATGGAAACAGTACAAATGTTTTTTGGAAATGTCCATTTAAGGCAGTAAAGGAGAAACCATTTGCATGAGGGATTCTGTAACACATCCACTGTAAAGCCTTCACAGCCTTGAGGAACCACAGTGTAAATAAAAGTCATTTTTTCCCAGCTGTGGCCCTGAACTCTGTTAGTGTCAGGGCATGTATTTAATGCATAACATCATTTATTGCATATCAGAAACCTCCTAATCCTTCCTGGGGAATCACAATATTTAAGCATTCACTTGATGTCATCAAAGATGTTTAATTTTTCATCAGACTTCACATCCACTTTACTTCTCAGTCTTGGTTTTTCTTCCTTGGCTTGGTGGTACAGAGGCAGTTTTGCTTTGCTTTCTGCTGCTGTTTTTAAATTGTTCTGCTTGTCTGCTTGAACTGCTGCATCCTCCGTGAATAGTTACAACATCTCGGCTTGATGTGTTGAAGCTTGAAATTGGAGTAGTTAAAACAGCCTCCTTGTTACTATTTTCTTTTCTTTTGCAAAATAAAAACAAAATAAAAGCCAGAACTGGCATCATGCTGTGACGTGAAATAAAAAGTCTAGGGGCAGGAAACTGCAAGCCAGATGCAGTGCAATTTTCTCAGAAAAAAAACATTCTCCTTGAATTGTATTTTCAAAGTAATTGTTTGGAAATTTTGGACAAAAGTTTAATTTGTTTTGTTGGTTGGGGTTTTTTTTTAGATTTAATATGCATTTTTTTTGGTGCGAGGGGGATTGTGGGTGCTGTTTGATAGGTGTGGACTGAGAGGCCTTTGAGGAGGAGTTAATAACCTCACAGTCCTCTTCCATTTATTTAATTTTGACTACAATGAATATGTGGAGGCTTAAAAAATGAATTATTTCCATGATTTCAGAGTATGATCCACATGCATTGTTTCTTTCCCATTAGGGAATTGTGGCACAGGTTGAGAAAACTGATCTTGCACCAATAAACATAAATAAATCTCACCCTCCCAAATTAGCACCAATTAGGCAGGAGAAGCACCAATTTCACTGAGGAGGAAACACAGAGCAACACTGAGAGCCCAGAGTTGTTCCATGAAGTTAAAAACTACCCAAAAAACTACCCCAAAAAAATCAAAGCTTTTGGGGCAGGAGGGAGGTGGGAGCTCAGTGGAATCTCCACAGATTCCTCTCCTAACCCCCAAGAGAGGTTCCTCTCTTCCCATTCCTTCCTGATAGCTCAAATGCAAGGGGAATTTTTTGGGTAGTTTTTAACTTCATGGAAAGGGGGGAATTTTTTGGGTAGTTTTTAACTTCAAGGAACAACTCTGGGCTCTCAGTGTTGCTCTGTGTTTCCTCCTCAGTGAAACTGGTGCTTCTCCTGCCTTTTGCAACGGTTGGGATATTTCATCTTGACTCTTGGTGTGACTTTGGCATTTGAAATGACTCCTCAGAGGCACCTGCTGGAGGCTGGGCAGGAGCACTCTGGATTCTGCAGTCTGGATCATGTGGGGATTTAAAGCAGTGCTGTTCCCAGCTGAGCGATTCCAGTTCAACTCCCAAACCTTGGTTTGGTGGCTTCATGGTTCATCTGGGGCTTTGTTCAGTACCTCAGGATCGCTGGGCCAAGATAAAAATCTTTTGAGGCAAATTTAGTGTTTCTAAGGAAAGAATAAAAAAAAATTTTAAAAAAAAAAACCCCACCCATCCAAAATGAGTTCTGTCCCAAAATGTGCAGACCAGTTTTCTCTGGAACATGTTAGCACTCTGAAAATTCAAGAAAAAACTCCTAAAATGGGGGTAATCACAGTCTTAAATATGTAAAAATGTTCTCCTATGCTGCTCTTTCACCAGTGATTTAATGAGAGCTGGACTTTGTTAGTAACAAATTAAATTCCTGGGGGACGGGAGCCCACACTAATTTCTGTTTTTCTGCAGCCTCCTCTATAGAACTGTCACAGACACATTTTATGAAAAATCCTTTCCTTAGGATTTTTTCTCTTGAGAAGCTGAGAGGCCTCAGGAGCAAAATGTAAACATTGATTATCTGCTGCTGTGGAATGCAACAGGTGGATCTGTGATTGGTCTCATGTGGTTGTTTCTAATTAATGGCCAATCACAGTCAGCTGGCTCAGACTCTGTCTGAGACACAAACCTTTGTTATTCATTCTTTCCTTTTCTATTCTTAGCTAGCTCTCTGATTAAATCCTTTCTTCTATTCTTTTAGTATAGTTTTAATATAATATATATCATAAAATATTAAATCAGGCCTTCTGAAACATGGAGTCAGATCCTCATCTCTTCCCTCATCCTCGGACCCTTGTGAACCCTGTCACAATAGAACAAAGGAAAGGAGTGTCTGGGACAGTTGATTTAGGAGAAACTGCAGGAAGAGAAGAGAGGGAAAATCTCCAGCAATGAGGCCCTGTGCATTTGGATTAAACAGCATTTAATACCCTGGATTTGTTTCATCCTGTGTAAATCTGCATCACTCCACCCTACCTGGGCTAAATTTCTGCAGCAAGCAGGAATCTACATCCCTTTTCACATCACCATCCCCTTTTCAAAGTGATTGGTGGTGTCCAGTATTAACACTTTTATTTTTTTTCTGTGTTTCTCTTCACAGCCACTCAGATTGATCCCAGTGAGCTGCAGGAACTTTTTCAGGAGACTTCAGCCAATGTCTTCCGAATTAACTCCAATGGTGAGTAAAATGGGAGCTTTCCTGGTGCCTTCTGTGCTGTCCTGCTGATGATTCCTGTGCGTGGCCACAGCCCCTGGCAGCTCCTCTTGTCAGGGAGCAAATATTAATGCAGCTTTTCTGCTGCTGCATCTCACAAGCAGCAGCACATGTCCAACACACAGCTCCTTAAAAGATGTAAAAATATTCCACCATATGTTCCATCCAACAGGCACAGATACATTCCAATCCTTGCTGAGACCACATCCCTTTTTTTTTTTTTCTATTTTTAATTGTGTCATCTGTTACAATAGAGAGCTAAGAGCTCAGAAAGGTGGAACAACCCAGGCTCGTTTTCAAATATGTTGCAGCACTGCTGTGTTCAGAGCCTGTCACATGAGCTTGCAAAACATCTATCTCTCTTAGAAAAACACCAAAATTCTGCTGTTCTTCACTCTCTAGGTTGGGCAGGGGTATCTCCCCAGCCCCTAGAGATGCAGAGTCCTCCCTCCTTTGAAACAAGCTCTGGCTCATCAGTTTTGTTGGGTTAGGCTGGAGGAATTTATCTTGCAGACAGATGTAAACTAAAATTGCTGGGTGGAAGGTATTGGCATTGTACCCCAGTTCTAAAACATACCAGTGTCAGACTGGGATCTGCAGTTATCAGTGCTGATTTTACAATAGACCTTGAAACTACTTTAGAATCACCTGGACAGCTTCTGTGTCTGTTCTTTCTGTCTTGGGTGATGGGGAGGCCTGGCCCAGGTGTAGGGAAAGGATTTTAGTGCCTCCTTATTTGTGTAATTCTTCCCTAGTGTGTCCTAGGGGTGGAGCCCTGGTCGTCGTAGCAAGGGATCCTTCTTGGAACAGGGATGGGAATTAAAAACTTCTAAAATGTAATTGTCTCTACTTTCGATGAGTTGTGTATGCTCCATCTGCCAGGAAAATTCAAGCACCAATTTTTCCATGACCACGGGGGATTGGTGACCCTTGAATTGGTGACATACCATGTAAAAAAAGGGATTATGGCCACTGTGGGAGCTGGAACCTCCCAGCTGTGATACTTGGCTTTCAGGTGGGTGAACAACCACACCATAAAACACAGAAATACCTGCATTAGCACCAATTTTGGCTGCTCCAGCGCCAATAGTTTTAATTTGACAATGCCAGCGATGAGTGGTAGCAGCACTTCTGCTTCCAAACTGAAGGCTCAGACTGAAGTTGTGCAGCCTTCTCGTGAGTCTGTGTGTGCTGTTCCTGTCCAGCCTGGCCAGACTAGGGCTGACTTGATGTGCCCCTGTGCTTCAAACACAACTCCCTCCACAGTGGAGTTTTATCCTGAGAAAACCTAAAGGTGAATGGCCTGTCACTTTCGAAATACCACAACCCAATTTCTGTTTTCATTCTTTGTTGGAATTGCCTTAACCCCTTCAATTCATGTTTGACAACCACTGTTGTTGTTATTTCTCCTCTTGAGGTGGTGATGATGTATTTCCTCCTAAGAGTTGCCTGAACTGAGGGCTCTGTGAAGCAGATAATGACAATGCCTCACTTAAAACTATTTTGCCAAAATGGAGAGGGTGCAGAAAAAAGCCGAAACTGTTTGATGTCTGAAAATCAGACTTTAAAATTCATGCCATCCAAATTTCTGTTTGAGACATCCAAGAGGACTCAATCTTGGTGTGTAAGTACCTCTCTAGGAAGAAAGATATCAAATAGATAACAAGGGGCTTGTTAATCTATTGTTCTCACATAGGAGGAGATCAGGAGATAAGAGTTAAAGCTAGACAAATTCAATCCTTCTATATGAGGGTAACCAGACATTAGAACTGCTTATGGAGGGGGCTTGATGGATTTGGCTTTGCCAGGAACCTTTAAATCAAGATTCAAATATCTTTTTTGTGAGATATACTTTAGTCCAGCTGCAGTCCCCAGTCTTGATGTGGGAGTGATGGGACAAAATTTTCTGGGAGGAAATCAGGTTGGATAATCAGAATTGCTCTCTCTGGCTTTTAAAATCTATGAATCAATGAATCTATAATACCTTTTAAAGTGCTTTCAGGTTGAAGAAATGCCCATAAGGTACTTCACTGTTGTTGCTCTGTTCACTACCCATATTAATTTTTTTTCAGTTTCATTCAGTTTATTTTTTATAGTCTTTCCCCCAAAAAGTGGTTAGAGATTTTCAGGAGAAGGCTGCTGAGTGTAGTGCTAATATTTGGTAGAGCTAGCTCACTTTAGGTAAAGAACTTTTTAGGCTTAGAAAATGGGGAAGAATGCCCATGATTCTTTCTGTAGCATAAAATCTATTCAGAAAACTCAGGAAGCTCTGACTTGAAGCATGGAAAATAAGTCAGTGATGTTGTTTGTGGCTGAGCAAGGAACAGGCAGCTACATTTCAGAAGGTCACCAGATGATGGAGTTACTCTTTTGTGCTGGGCATGGTGTGCTGAACATCCTACAAATTGCATAAATCCTATCACAGCTCCTCTTTCCCTCCTTTTCCTGGCTTGCTGCAGCCTCTCTGGGTTTTTTTTGAAGTTCTCCATTGTGTGTGGAGATCTAACTGTGCTCCTGAAATGTATTTGTCCCTTTTGGGTTGCTGAAGATCATAGATTTGTAGAGTCATACAGTTGGAAAAGACCTCAAAAATCTCCAAGTCCAAGCCTTGATGGAATGCTACCAAGGCCACTAAACCTTGGAAGTGCCTTGTCAGGTTTTTTTTTTTAACATTCCCAGGAATTGTGACTTCACCCCTTCCCTGGCCAGACTGTTCCAAGCTGTCAGGAGTTGGTCATGTTATGATTTTGTTGTTTAGATTCTAAAAATCCCAGGTTGAGGCCAATCTCAGCAATACCTTTTATGTCTTTGGGGAATGACTATTTTTAATGAAACAAGGAGTCAACTTTGTACCAGGATTTTAAAGCACCATTGAATTTTATTGAGTAACACTGCAGAAGTAATAAACACAGTGTGCTTTGTCCCTCTTTGCTGTCCTTGTTCTTTTTACACAATTCTGAGCCTTTGAGGTGATTTAAATTCTTCTTGGGCACTTCAGGACTTGCTTCCTGACCAAGGGGGATTTTATAGCTCTGAGTTGATTGTGATTATTCTCACCTATAAATGCTTCCTGCTCCCTTTTTCTGCCATGAAAATGGAAATCTTCCTCATTTGTTGAATAAAAATTTTAGCCAGGACAGCTGGTTCTGTTTATATGCTACTGGATCACTCTCCTGCCAGGTTGTGAGCTTATAGACTTTTTTTAGTGCCATCTATTATGGAAGTATGAAAGGGTAGAGGGAGATTTCCCTTAATCTTTGCATCTGCTTTCTTTCTCTTAATCTTTTGGGGCCGTCCCTGTTGGAAATAAGGAAGGTTCATAGAATCATAGAATAGTTTGGGTTGGAAGGGCCCTTAAAGGTCATCTTGCTCCAACCTTCTGCCATGGGCAGGGACACCTTCCAATAGACCAGGTTGTCACATATGCCTTGACTTTTGCAACTTTCATGTTTTGGGGGTTTTTTTTAGTTTAGTTGATTTTCTTATCAGCACACAAAAAGGAGCTCAAATACTGCCTGAATTTGTCTCATTTATGGCTTTTTTTTTTTTTAATCTATACTTTTATCAAGACCTTGCATTTTTTTTTCATGTGCAGCTTTTAGCTGCCTTTTAGTAAGTATCTTATAAGCAGGTACAAAAAATAACACTCCTAAATGGAGTTGCTCTGGTGCATCTTGCCTGGTCAGTGGATGATATACTGGAGGAATCAGGCCTGTGCTGCCAGATGGAGAACCTGAACTCTCTAATGCCTCTCTTGCCTCTCTAATTTCCTGCCCCTCACTCTTTAATGACTGCCCATAACTGGTTGGTGCCAGGTGCAGTCCCATTACCTTGATCTTAAAGGCTGAGCACTTTCCTGTATCCCTCAGGTGTGATGGAGTCTCCATTTCCATCTCAGGATGGTTTCTATCCCCCATTGATTTGAGGATTGCAGTGGCACAGGCAACTGGGAGCCAAGCTCTCTGTGAAGTAAATCAGTGCAGCTCCAGCATCACTGATGCCTTGTGAATGTGCCTCATTCTGGAGACTTGGGCGTGCCTTTTAATGACAAAAAGAACAAGACTTTTAAAATAAGATTCCTGTTTCAAGAATGGCTTCACACATCCTTCCAGCAGAGCTTGATGTTTTGCTCCTCTGGTCAAATTACTGCTCACATGACCAGAACTGGTAAATTGAGAGAGATTTTCCACATCCAGCACAAGAGCTGCAGAGATTTTGATAAATTCATTCTTGGTCAAAGGAAGTTATATTTACCCAGAGTAGCTCAGATTTAATTATAGAATCCTGGAATGGTTTGGGTTGGAAAGGACCTTAAAGATCACTTGGTTACACCCCCCTGCCATGGGCAGGGACACCTTCCACTGTCCCAGGTTGCTCCAAGCCCCATCCAACCTGGCCTTGGACACTTCCAGGGATGGAGCAGCCACAGCTTCTCTGGGAAACCTGTGCCAGGGCTTCACCACCCTCACAGGGAAGAATTTCTTCCTAATATACAGTCTGAACCTGTGAATCCTTTCCCTCTTGCTTTATCACTTCATGCCCTTGTCCAGAGTTCCTCTCCCATTCTCTTGGAGCCCCTTTAGGCACTGGAAGGTGCCCTAAGTCCTCTCTGGAGCCTTCTCTTCTCCAGGCTGAATAATTCCAGCTGTCCCAGCCTGGCTTCAGAGCAGAGCTGCTCCAGTGCTGTGGTCATCTCCATGTCCACCTGGATTTTCTTCAACAGGTCATCATCATCATCATTCTTGGATGGGGGCCCCAGATCTGGATGCAGTCCAGGTGGGGTCTCATGGGAGGAGAGTAGAGGGAGAGAATCACCTCCACTGAGCTTCTGGCCCACTCCTCTTTTGGTGCAGCCCAGGGCTCTTTTGGCTTTCCTGAGATTTAGGAAAGTCATGTTGGAGTTTTTGTCCTGCTGTTTTCCACATAAGAGCTATATCAAACGATAACCTTTGGCTCCTCCAGCATGCATCTCTTGTCATTTTGGAACAACTGACATTTATTTAGTTGTCTAAATACTGTGCTTGAATTGGAATATTAGGTAAAATTATTGGATAAGAACTTAATCACAGATCACATTCTCATCTAACTGATGAATTCTTTCCTCACCTCTCGAGTTCATGTCTCATATTCTTTTCACCTTTTTGTAGGTTTTCTAAAATGCTGAACAAATCTGACAGCTCCTGGGTTTGCCTCAGTGTAAAATGGCTTGAGTGTGAAGTCTTGAAGTGTTTTGTTCAGTAGCAAAACTGCTTCCCACTCCAGTCTTCTCCAAAGCAGTGGCAGTAAAACTCATTTTGAATTATCTTTACTTTTGCAGGTCAGGTTAGAAAGGTTCATGGAGGCAGTAGCTGCTGGTTTTGTTCTGGAATTGCACACATGGCATTAACTTGTTCTTACAAATTCAGTGTACACACAAGTTGTTTATTTACCTTGGCTTGCTGTCCGTTCTCCAAGGACCACACTCTGCTTTGTTCCAAAGGGTTGATGGGCCAAAAAGTATTTTTAGTTGATGCAAAATTTTTATTTGAACTGAACAGCATGTGGATTCCAAGGGAAATTGATTTGTTAGGATTGTGGAGAGGGAAAGAGGGAATTATAGTATTCATGAGATCTCTGCAGGGTCAGTGGTGTCCTTCTACAGAAGCAAATGGTTATTAGTGAAAACTTCCAATTTATTCTTTAGAACACTGTGCTTCCAGCAAAGAAAAATAATTATTAGCTCAGTTACAGACAATTCCTTGAGGCTTTATCTTACTGAATCTCCAAACTCTGCAGTAAAATCTGTTATTGAGAACTAGCATTGATGGAAATATATGGTGGTATTCAAAGTTTTTTTGAATATTCATGTAGTTCAGGCACATTAGTTACTTTTTATGCTGTTTAGTGACTTCTGGTGTCAAGCCATCAGAGCCCAAAAGAGAAGAGAGGATTTTGTCTGACAGTGGAAATATAATTAAGTGACTTGTTCAAAATTACAGGCCAAGTCCAAGTCTGCAGAGTCATTAAAACAGAGGATTTCTTAAATTTCTGCAGAAATAATTGAACCATGTTTTTAATCTGTTCTTCTTTCTATCCTTAAATATTGAAGCGTGACTGATAACGGGTTATGGGTTTTTACAACTGGAAATGTCCTGAAAGAAATCCCACATGTAAATATCAAGAATGTAATTTATTTAACATTTTCCATTGTGGGAAATCTTGAAATGTTTTGCTTGCTGGCTGTGCTAAGTCAAAAAGTAGTGACCTGTTGTTAATTTGAAAGTGAATTGAGACAGTGAAATTAAAGGGTGGAAAAAAGCAACAGTATTCCTAGATTTCTGCTTTTATATACACACACACATATATATAAATATTTAAATCTGAAGTAATTGAAAATTACAAAGCAAACCATGTTTGCACCTTCCAACTGCTTTTAGAGTATTCTCTTCTTCTGATGGAAAATCCCAAGAAGTTGTGGAACACAAACACAGTAGATGATCACATCTCCATTTTTTTCTGAGCCAAAAGATAGAAAACATTTTGAGTTTAAGCATCTTGAATGAGGAGATGGAAGATATCAGAGTAGACATCAGTGTTCTGCCTCTTAATTATAATTCAGAGCAACAAACAGTTGTTATGCAATTTCTTGCCTCTTCACCAGGGGCACATTTCCAGCTGGAAATGCTCAGTGCACAATTCTGTGTCACCTCAAGGCTGGAAGAGTCAGAGATCTGTGCAAGGTCCACGGAACTGAGGTTTTCCTGACAAGGGGTCATATTCCATCATGTCATGGCATGTTATACATGGATTCACCATTTAAGCTTCCAAAGGACCCAATTTATCATTCTGTGGCAGTAGCCACTGGTAGATGTTGTCCCCTTTCTCTCATAGCTTACTTGTTCAAATACTTAATTGTATTTAAAAAAAAAATATAAAATTAAAGACAAACATCTGAACTAAGATCCAGCATTTTTTTCCTCTGAGAAGGTGTGTTGCTTCTTTATCTTTTCTTTCTCTGCTGTTGACAGTGACCTCTCTGGAAAGAAGTCTTCGATCCCTGGGGACCTCAAACGATACTCAAGAGCTGCAGGATGGACTGTGAGTTTATTTTAAATTGTTGCAGATCTTTCTTTGTCCCAGCCTTTTCATTTTTTCCCCTCATTTGTCCTCACCTTTTTTCCCCATCCTTTTATTATAGCTGGACACCTTTTTGTCAGGATTACTTTGGTTTTTTCCATTCCTGTTGGTGATTAATGCCGCTAGGATGTGTATTGATCGTATAAAGCTTTCCTTGTTCTGGTCTTGTGGCAGAGAATGGTGTGGAGATAACACAGAAAAGATGGCCCACGGTGAAAGAGGGCATTCTGTGGTTCTTGGAGGTGTTGTTTTTCTGTTGTTTGGTTTTTTTTTTGTCGTTGGGGGTGGTGGTTTTTATTTTTAAAGTGAAGATGGAGTAGGAAACTGTGCTGGTTTTGGCTGGGATGGAGATAATTTTCTTCACAGTAGCCAGTGTGAGGCTGTGGTTTGGGTTTGTAATGAAAGCAGTGCTGATAATCCAGGGATATTTTAGTTACTGCTGAGCAGTTCTTACACAGGGTCAAGGCCCTTCCTGCTTCTCACCCACCCCACCAGCAAGTGAGGAGTGATTGAGCAGCTGTGGGAGGTCAGCTGCTGGCTGGAGTTAAATGAAAACAGATGTTTCTGTAGCTTTTTCTTGTTCCTTTTCTTTTACCCTCCAGTTCTACTTGGCCAAGGTCCATGGACCCAAAACGAAAGAGAAAAGAGACTTGTGACAGAGGCATGTAGTGGCAGAACAAGGGGGAAAGGCTTCAAACTGACAGACGGTAGATGTAGATTGGATATTAGGAATAAATTCTTCCCTGTGAGGGTGGGGAGGTCCTGACACAGGGTACACAGAGCTGTGGCTGCCCCATCCTGGGAAGTGCCCAAGGCCAGGTTGGATGGGTCTTGGAGCAACCTGGGACAGTGGAAAGTGTCCATGGCAGGGGAAATGGAACCAAGTAATCTTCAAGGACCCTTCCAAGCCAAACCACTCCATGATCCTATGAAAAAATAAAAGCGGGAGAGGGTATTTTATAGGAGGAAAAGTGTGTTGTGGTGTTGGAAGCTGCATCACAGCATCACGTGGCTCAGCACTCACAAAATGAAACTTGATTTGCAGTTGCAGGAGACACAGTTCATTAAACTCCCTCTTCCAGAGCTGTGTACACACAAACACGCACAGTTAGCTCTCCTTGTATATCTGCTAATTACAGAATTCAAATGACTTTTCCAAATGTAGCACAGTTTATTAAAGGTGCCTCCCTTCAAGCAGCTTGCAGGCAAAAATCAACTGTTTGGGATATGTCCCTGATTTCATGTGTGTGACTGACGTTCCTGCTGAGATTTGGCTGTGAAGAGAGAGGAGAATTTGGGGTTTATTTCTTTATTTGCCTGATGGACTTGACTGACCTTCTCTATGCAATATAAACTCTCAGACCTGTTTGCAATGTCTCTCCTTTTCTCTCCAATCCATTGCTTTCATCAGGGCATCAGATCTGCCCTAATTCATATATACCCTGTTTTGCAAACCAGAGGATTAAAAATAGTAATAGTAATAGTCAGAAGATTTGAAAGCAAATTTAGGAGATTGGAGAGGATGTAAGAGTAAAAAAGTCGGCCTGTGGAGATTGATGTAATCAGGAAAGATGTTAACATGTACAAAATAATTTGCAGCATAAAGCACCTTAATAACTGCTGGAGATCCTTAACCCAGAAAAGACTCTGTATCATGCAGATATTGTGTTTGCTCTCCTAAACTATTTTTTTTTAATTTAATTAAAGAATCAACTCCTTGACTCTTCAGAGCACTCCAGAAACATGCCTAGATAATTTTACTCTTTCCTGAGCAGTTACATAAATAGTTGCATAAGGCACAAATTGCACTAATTATTTTTTGATCTCGGAATTATTGTTAATTGTCCAGATAGTTAAATGCAGGTTTTTAAAATTTTAACCGTGCTTCCCTACCCCTTTCATCAGCTCCAGAATTCCTCCAGCTGTCTCCTGGTTCGTCCCCTCTCCCCATGGTCTGATGGCTCTCCCACTTCTCCCATTTGGCTTTTTGTATCTCCATGCAAGCAGTACCAGGGTGCTCTGCTGAGGGGGCCCAGCAGCTCCCTTCCCTTCAATCCTCCCTGTCTGCCATCCTGCCCTGTGCCACGATCTGTCCTTACGGATGGGTTTCGTGATGGTTCGTGGATTTGATCTCAGGGTGCAAAAAACCGACACGGCACAGGGGATTTGCAGTGATAATCAAAACAAATGCACCTTTATTGAATGGCCACAGCAAAATGCGATAGAGGGATTAAGGGAGAGAAAAAGATAGAGAAAAAGAGAGAAAGAGAGAGAGAAAGAGGGGGAAATAGCTATCAAATGTAGGGACGAAGTCCTTTGGTCCAGTCCAGTCGAGGATCCGCCTGTTACATCAGGGGGATCTCAAAATCTCTTGCTAACTCAGAGGTTTTTATTATGATAATTCTGAGGCGAGGGGGAAACAGATACAATAAGGAATAGATGTAACAGGTAGTCCATGTCCTCAGCAGTAAACCAGAGCCATTGTTTTCTTGGTCCAGTGGTCACAGCATCTCAAGCAAACATCTCGGTTTGGCCAGCTTGCCTCCCCCACACACCTCCGCCGGGTTGGGGGTTTCAGTCCCAGTCCTTGGAAGGAGCAGAGGGGCCTTTTCACATGGGGGTTTCATGTCTTAGTCCTTGATGGAGAGGCTTCTTACATCTCTACTTGTCTGTCACTGTGGTTATGAACGGGCGAGAGGGGCCTTCCTTTAGAGGGGGACCACCCTAAAGCTTAGGAGGGGACCAGCCAGGCTGAGAGGTGGGGAGGATTCCAGAGCTATTGTGCAAAAAGGGCACGGTGCCCTCTTCTTCTCATTGGGCTGAGAGTAGCATACAGCAAACAATGCCTGTGAGAACAATAACTTAGCACTGTGCTCTCAGGTCTCAGGGCCTTTGGCCTGTGTAACTTTCTCCTACAAAGCCAGAGATTTTCAGACAGGAGGGGTCTTCTCTTCAGTGGTCCCCAAATGACGATCATGAGGCAGATGAGGGAAAATTCAGACAGACTCTCACACCCTGACCCTGACGTGTCCTTCCACTACCCCCCTTTCTCACCACCAGGCAAACATCCTCGAGTGCTCTACAAGAACTTCAGCTTGTCCCTCCTGAGAGCTGCACCAGCAAAAAGCAGCGTGCCATGAATCACTAGAGCTGGCAGGGCTGCATAGATCTCTGCTCAGGAGGGTCAGCTCTTCAGGTGAGACCTTTGGGGCAGTGCTTTCTGCTTCCACGGCTGCAAATCATGGCTTAATCTTCCTCCTCTGCCACTTGACCCCTCTCCTTCAGAGGCTGATGCATGGCTCTCCTTGAACACCCTCTAGCTTTGAAGATGGGAGCAGTGAGGGAACATTTGGCAGGTTTATAGCCCTGGCTGTTAGGAAAAGGATAATGGTTTTGGGTGTCTAAGTAGTAAAATTGCCACAATTTCTGCTTTCTTGTTAAGTGGCTGTCACTCTGCCTAAAATGAGGCTGCCTAAAATTAGGCAGATGAGGGAAGGCAGAGTGTTTGGGAATAGGGATTAATGGTGAATTGTTCTGCCACGCAGGACATTCAGCTACTTTGGGCTGTAAACTGCAGAAATGTTTGCTTACCTAGCTGCAGGGTCCTGATTAAACAGAAAAACACCCCAAAGTTACCTGCTTCCTTGCCAAATTCAGGCAGACTTTCTGCCTCTTAAGCACAGGACTCACAAAAGCATCAGATGAGGACAGGATTTTTACTGTCAAATTGGTCTGTTCCCTTTCCTGAAATGGTTTCTCTTCTTTTGAGAGCTGAGTCTTCCAGAATAAGGATTGTATCTGTGGCAAGTAAATTTGGGAGAGTTCATCCCACATGGAGTGCCAGCTCTAGTCAGTGAGACAGACTTGGCTGCTGCTGTGAGCAGGGTATATATCAGACCCAAAGTGAATAATCCTGGTCGAGGCTCTACCCAGAGCCAGCACAAATATTTGTGTGCTGCATGCTTGGAGCTGGATGTGCTGGCAAGTGAAATGTAAATGCCCATATAAAGCTCTTGGCTGAATGCAACTGACCCTGGATTAATTGGGAAGGGAGTGGGAGCAAAGGGGAAAAAAGGTGGATGGAGCTGGGATGAGGAGCTAAGGCCAGGAGGCAAAGCTGAGGCTTTCTCCAGTGATGCAGGAAAAATTGACTGATTTGTTTTTTCTTTGACCTTTGGTTTAATAATCCAGGCTTCCAAGGCATTTATCTGCTTCCTTAGCCAGAGTGTGTGGGATGAAAAGGTTCTCCAACATTAGGCACTGAACGTAATGAGTTTTTAATTTAGGCAAATCAAATTAAACAGCCAGGTAGATCACTGTCTCCAAGAGACAGTGAAGACCAGTCTCCTTCCTTTTGACTGGTGCAGCTCTTTGGTCTCCCAACATCTTCCACAAAGTGGCTGGAAATGAAATCCTCCCTCTAACCTGGACAATGCCATCTGAGAGGTAGAAAAAGAAAAAAAAAAAATTTAAGAATCTTTGATTTTCACACAACCTGACCCTGTCTTATTGTGATCTCAAGCAAAGCAAAGTGGCCATGTAGGCTGCAAGAGGCATTTGCTGACTACCTGGGAGCCATGAAACTGAGCTTGAAGTGGCAGTGAAAGGTCCTTGATGTCCTTTCCTTGGAGGTTGGGTGTCTGCAAAAGTGATCCAGGCTTTCCAAACCAGGCTCCTGCACTGATGAGTGTCACCTGAGTTTGTCACCTTATTGGATATTTGACCTTGTGTCATTGCAAGGTCAAGAGGAATAAGAGCATTGAGTCACTATCACAGCTTTTTACCAATTTCAGGTGTGTCTGGGATGTAGCACTTGAGTCTTCACTCCTTGAAGGAATTTTACATCTTTCACTAGTCACTAGCAGAAGAATTTGCCTGTTTAAGGAAGAGTTATAAGAGGGAAATTTTTGGGGCTTTTAGCACTGATGAGATTTTAGCACAGATGAGATTTACTAAAAAAAGTGTTAATTTCTCCTGATTTGAAAAAAAAAAAAAGATTTTTAGCTTTCACCTCACTTTTCCCACTGGCACTAATTTTTTTTTAGTGCACATTATAGAAATACATAAGATTTTTTTCTTGCAACTGAGAGAGGGCTCAGCTCTACAACTGTACAGTGTGAGAAAGCAAACCTGCTTTCCTGACTGAACTGATTCAAAATCTTGGTTAAGATGATGCAAGGCAGAGAATTCCTATGGCCACAAAGGAGTTCCAAAGCATTTTCCAAGTGGGGAAGCTGAGTTTGAGATCTGAGCTGCTTCAGGGTGAGACAAATCAACAGTCCTGGAAGAGACTGAAAGTGCAGCTTTTGCATTGCTGCTCTTACCTGTTTTTTGGTCAAATATTAACTTTACAGAGCACCACTTTTCCTTGGGCATGCATATATAGATTGCTAAATTCTTTACTGGGATTGAAGGGAATTCCATCTTCCTCACCCTTCCCCAGGAAATTTGCGTCATCACCATCAGATTTTTTAGGGAGCAGTAAAATTAATCAATCAGTTTCTTTTGCCACCCTAAAATTGATGGAAGCTGGGGTGAAGTATTGTCAGTTTGGGGTGAAGTATTGTCACTTTGGGGTGCTTTTGGGAAGAGAGGCATCCCTGTCCAAGACTGAAGCCATGAGCTCTCCAGGGCTCTCAGGCTCAGTCTGAGGTGCTTTGCTGGATTTGTAGAAGCATTTTTGACACATTTGTTGACATTCAGGATACTGAATAGACATTCAGTAAGTTTGTGACAGATTGGACTCATCTATGAGTCTTGCCTGGCACAGGTTGTTGCACCCTCTTATGGATAAGAACCTAAAGGTGGTTGCCTACATTTTCTTGGTCTCTGGACTCTGGCAAAGTCAGAAAATCATGAATGGTTTGGGTTGGAAGGGACCTTGAAGGCTGTGCAGTTCCAGCACTCCCCTTTCATGGACAGAGACACCCTCCACTAGTTCAGGTTGCTCAAAGTCTCATCCAGCCTGGCCTTGGGCACTTCCAGGGATGGGGCAGCCACAGCTTCTCTGGGCAACCTGTGCCAGGCTCTCAGCACCTTCACAGCCAAGGATTTCTTCCCAATATCCAATCTAAACTTGCCCTTCTCACTTCAAAGTTATTCCCCCTTCTCCTGTCCTTCCATTTCTTCTCCAAAGTCCCTCTCCAGCTGTCCAGGAGCCCCTTTAGGCTGTGGAAGGGGCTCTGAGCTCTCCCTGGAGCCTTCTCCAGGTGAACTCTCCCAGCTCTCCCAGCCTGGCTCCACAACAGAGGAGCTCCAACCCTCAGAGCATCTTTGTGGTCCTCTCTGGGCTCACCCCAGCAGCTCCACATCCTCCTGATGTTGGTGACCCCAGAGCTGGACCCAGCACTGCAGGTGGCGTCTCACGAGGTCATAGCAGAGGGGAACAATCCCTCCTTTGACCTTCTGACCACACTTTCTCATGATGCAGCCCAGGATGTGATTGGTGACTCTTGAAGCTGTTGAGGTGCCCCAGGGTGTCTGAGACAGGTTGGAAATTTTGGCACAAGACTTGCTGTTCTTTCACTTCTAAAATGGCAGCATTAGGTGTGGTGGCACACCGGGACATCTCAAGTGACACTCTGTGTGTGGTATTTTTGGGGTCCCCAGTGGCGGGAAGGAAATGATGAACCCGACTCCATGTTCTTAGAAGGCTAATTTATTATTTTATGATATTATATTATATAAAAGAATGCTATACTAAAACTATACTAAAGAATAGAGAAAGGATACTTACAGAAGTTTTAACAAGATAATAATGAAAAATTCGTGACTCTCCAGAGCCTTGACACAGCTGGACCGTGATTGGTCATTAAGTAAAAACAATTCACATGTTGGATAAACAATCTCCAACCACATTCCAAAGCAACAAAACACAGGAGAAGCAACCAAATAATTATTGTTTTCATTTTTTCTCTGAGGGTTCTCAGTTTCCCAGGAGAAGAAATCCTGGTGAAGGGATTTCTCAGAAAATATGACGGTGACACTCTTTGACCCCCTGATTGAAAGGAGGGAAGTGGCACTGGAATTTTACCTTCAGGGTGAATGATTGAGGTGACTCAGTTTGTTCCCACCCGACTCATATTACACTAAGAAATGTAATAACCCATTTTGGGGGGAGCTGTGGGGTCATTTTTACCTTAGCTGGACCAGAGGGACCTTTGGACATTCCCCTGTTCCTCTGGATGCTCCAGAGAGGTTGAATAGTTCTCCTCATGGCTTGAAGCCTCACCAACCTGCTGCAGAGGTGGATGGATACATGCCCTCAGCTTCTCTGGATTGACATGAAACAGTAAAGGCTTTTTTTCCTCAGTTACTTTTATCATTTATGTGTATTGTTTCCTTCTTCTTTCACCATTATGATTGATAAGTTGGATGTATAGCTTAAATTTATTTTTTTAAAAGCATCTGTAAAAAAGATTTTAATTCCTCTGGAATTCAGATTCATTTAAAGCAGAATGATGTTTTAAAGTCATAATTTACGGAAAGAAGATTTGTTAAAGTAAATCAGACAGAAGCTTTTAAGTGTCAGCACGTTTAATTAAGGGTAGAATTTAATAATGTTTTATATGGTTTTGTTATACTGCTTGTAGAAGCTTTAAAAAAAAGAAAAAGATTTCCATAAATATTTTGAAATGTCGTTTTGATTCTGTTAATATGTTAAACCCTTCAAAGTAATACCTTCCCTGTTCAACTCAAAGCAGTGGGATTAACTTTATCTATCCGCCATTTATCGCTACTGGCATCAATTTCTGACAGGAAAAACCTTCTAGGTTTTGGCAGTAAAAATGGGTTGCCAGATTGCAACATTTGCATTTAACTGTATAATACACTCTCTGCCTTAATAACTGTATTTATGTGACAGATCTCACCCTTAAGAATCCCAGAGCTCCAGATATGTGACATCCCTGTGATAAATTACAAAAGCTGGTGATGAACTGCAGAATCCTCCAATGATGATAAATTCATACACTTTTGAACTGCCTGCCCTGCTTAGAGAGGTCCTTGGAGTATCCCTTCACATGCTCGAGCAGTTTCTAATGGCCACTACAAATCAATCTGTCAGCAAAGTTTTGCTTTTCAGTGTTTTTCTCCCAAAATTGTCCTTGCCAGAGTTCTGAGGTGGCCAGAAACCTTGGTCAAAGCAAAAGTGTCTTCCCACGTCAAGATGGGTTGTGGATGTAGGCTGGGAATTTTAAACCCTTTAGTAATGGAGGAATTATTTGTTGTGGCAAGGGGTGGATCCTCCAGGAGATGACAAGGAATGGTGGCATCTGGGGCATACCCAATAATCTCTTGAAGGTCTCTTACTGCTGCTGCTGTTTATGTAATTTTTTATGCTTTCGTGTCTCAGCTTATGGTTTCCATCCTCTCCTCGGTGCAATGGTGGGGTCAGAGAATCACAGAAAATCCCAGCCTGGGTGAGGCTGGAAGGCACCACAGTGGGTTGTGTTGTTCTTCCTCACGTTCAGGTGGAACTTCCTGGGATTCATCTCCTGCCTGTTCCTCTTGTCCCATTGCTGGGTCCCCCAGAGCAGAGCCTGGTCCATGCTCTGGCACCTCACTGCAGACACTGACAGAACCTGACGAGGTCCCCTTTCCAGTTGCCTTTTCTTGAGGCTGAACAAGCCCAGCTCCCTCAGCCTTTCCTTTTAAGAGAGATGCTCCAGCTCCTTGATTATTTTCATGGCCCTGTACTGGGCCCACTCCAGGAGCTCCATGTCCCTCCTGTCCTGAGGAGCCCAGAGCTGGACAGAGCACTCCAGATGTGCCTCACAGGGCTGAGCAGAGGGGCAGAATCACCTCCCTTGACCTCCTGGCCATGCTCTTCCCTCTGCACCCCAGGTTCCCATTGGCCTTCCTGGCCACAAGGATGTTGCTGGTTCATGGACAGCTTCTTGTCCACCAGGACCCCCTGAGTTTTCCTTCTCAGAGCTCTGCAGAGTCAAGGGAAGAACAGCACATTCCATGCTGGTGAAAACTGCGATGATTTGGAGCCCAAGCCTGCCAAGACATCCTTGTTCCCATCTCCAGGTTGCAGATTTGCCCCCTGGCTTGAACACCAGGGCTGTATGGTCTCCAAGGGGGATGAGGAGCAGGAGAAATTATCACTGTGTGAGCCATGTCCTTGCACATCTGCTCCAAGGATTTGCAGCAGCGTCCCATGGTCTTTATGCCATTTGGAGCACAGATCTGGGTAAACAGTGAGATTATTTTTTGTCTTCTGCCAGTGACTAGATACTGGAAAAATAATTCTTCTCCTCACCCCATCCCCACCCTTCATGCCTCAGGAAAAAATGTTTGCTCTTGTGGCATCCCACCCTTAAGGGGAAGGGAACACCCAAGATTTGTGGATCCTTGTGGTCAAAAGGAATGGCAAAAGTCAGAGGATCCACACAAGCTTACAAAGATTCGCTAGTAAATTGCACATTTAGCATGGAAATCAGTATAAATTAGTCCCTGACTTCCTGTCTAAGCAAAAGGCAGAGGGTTTTGGATAAGGGGTAGGGTGAAAAGGAAGAGAGATGGATTAAACATGGGGAGAAGGGAGAAAGAGAAGGAGAAAGAGAGATCACCAGTCATTGCTCCAGCTTTGATCCAGCTCATGGAATGTCCAGGATCCTGGGGTGTGTCCATGCTCAGGCTTCACAGGGTTACCTTTTATAGATAAGTTTTCCCTGCTATTTTCTCTCTTTCCATGCAAATCAGTTGTTTGTCACAGCCTGTTCTTCTAGACCTGTCAGAGCCTTCAGGGATCTTGGATGGTCTTGATCCCCCCTACAGTTTGTCCCCTATTCCCAACCTCATTCCTGTGCCTGCACTGTGCTGTGTGGTGCTGATCCCCAGATGCCAAAACCAGGATATTTTTCCCAGAAAAGTGCCCTACCTCTGCATGGCCCCTTCTGCAGACACATCCTTTTCTTTCTCACAGCATATTATTACCAACAATCCTTGCTTGGCTCCATGACCATCCAGCTATCAGCTTTTGAGACATTCACTTTATCTCCCTTATCTTCTATGCTCCTCTATTTTGCATTTTGGAAGCCAGCTGCATCCCCCAGTGAGCACTCTATTTGTAGCTTGAAAATTTTACATTACCAGAAGTGTGCCTGGATATTGCAATGTGTAAAAATATTGTCATGTTTGGGGTTTTTTTTCATAAATTTATTCTTAGATGTTTATCTGGGAAAAGCTGATTTCACACTGATGTTGTTTTTATTTTTTTGTTTTGTGGGTGACAGAAGGACGAAGAAATAAATAGAATAAAATGTTCCTTCTCATCTCTTGGGCCACCACAATAGTTTTGCTAATTTTTCAGAAGCCTTTCTGAGATTAAGCATTAAAAAGTATGCAAATTTCCCTTCTTAATATTACCAAAATAGTAGCTTTTTAATTTGGAGTTTATATCTTTTGACATTTTCATGTATTAGCAATGAAATGTGGGATATGATTAGGTTAAAAATTTGTGTTTCAAGTAACAGAGAAAAATTCATCCTCCCTCACCTTGAAAAACAAACCAACTTCAGATATTTTGCCTCTCTCCTCCTGC
Source organism: Agelaius tricolor (assembly GCF_023055355.1). Lineage (NCBI taxonomy): Eukaryota > Metazoa > Chordata > Aves > Passeriformes > Icteridae > Agelaius > Agelaius tricolor. Next base: position 93,432,319 of record NW_027269262.1, on the reverse strand, counting down.
AGAGTTATAGAAAGTGCAAAACAAGATCACATTCAGTTAGCATAGCCTGCAGAGGGCAAATAATTTTATATTTGGGTTGAAATATCCACGGGCAGGACGTTTATCTAATGACTTGAGATCCTGACTGGAGCCACTTCCCTCTGGTTAAGTATTTACAAGTTTTGTAAATTTTTAAGGCCAAAAAAAAAAAATCTTGGAGGAGGGATAGGACAACTGCATGTTTATGGTGTGTTTTAATGCCATCAGTTCCAAATTGAGCCATGCGGTTCATGTGGATTGGCCAGAGGGACCTGTGGGATGAGGTTTGTTTGGGAATTCCTGTCTGGAGTGAGCAGTTGTCAGGGCTGAGCATTTCTAGGGGCTCCTCCAGGGCTCTGGCACAGCAACCCAGGCATGCTAATGATTGCTGGGATCCTTGTGTTGGCTTTGTGTAATAATGATTGCTGGGATACTTGTGTTGGCTTTGTGTAATAATGATTGCTGGGATCCTTGTGATGGCTTTGTGTAATAATGATTGCTGGGATACTTGTGTTGGCTTTGTGTAATAATGATTGCTGGGATCCTTGTGTTGGCTTTGTATAATAATGATTGTTGGGATCCTTCTGCTGGTTTTGTGTAATAATGATTGTTGGGATCCTTCTGTTGGTTTGTGTAATAATGATTGTTGGGATCCTTCTGTTGGTTTGTGTAATAATGATTGTTGGGATCCTTCTGCTGGTTTTGTGTAATAATGATTGTTGGGATCCTTGTGTTGGCTTTGTGTAATAATGATTGCTGGGATCCTTCTGCTGGTCTGTGTAATAATGATTGTTGGGATCCTTGTGTTGGTTTGTGTAATAATGATTGTTGGGATCCTGTTGTCTTGTGTAAGGTCTGGTTTATCCTTTGAGCCTGGTACTGCCCTCGAGCTGGGAGCAATGGGAGAGTGATGTTTGTTGTGACCTGGGGCTCTGGCTGAGCCATCCCACCTTTCTGCAGGATGTCTGTGGGAGGAATTGGCATCCTCTGGAAGGTCTGCTGTGCTTGAGGGGGGAAGAGAGAAAGAGAGAAAAATAGAAAGAGAGAAAGAGAGAAAGAGAAAAAAGAAAGAAAGAAAGAAAGAAGGAAAGAAAGAAAAAGAAAGAAAGAAAGAAAGAAAGAAAGAAAGAAAGAAAGAAAGAAAGAAAGAAAGAAAGAAAGAAAAGAAAGAGAAAGAAAAAAAGAGAGAGAAAGAAAGAAAAAATAGACTCCAATCTCAGAGCAGATTACAAGGATTTGCCAATCTGTTGCTTGCTGGGGGAGTCACTCTGGGATGAATATCTCCATTTTTTCTGCAGTGATTTAATGGATGACTCCTTTCACACTCTGCCCCATCAGAAATAAACCCTTGGAGCAGACACCCCCCACATCTGCCTACTGCAGGCGGCACACCAGGGGTTAAACAGATCTTTCTGTTATTTGTGTGGACATTGGGTGCTTAAACCAAGCAAGGAGATGGTTTTTGGCAAATAACACTTCCAAGTTCAGCACTACTGTGAGGTCAGAGGGAAATCATAGAACCACAGAATGGCTTGTGTGGGAAAGGACCTTAAAGTTCATCCAGTTCCAACCCCCTGCCCTGGGCAGGGACACCTTCCACTAGAGCTGGAAACTCAGAGGGGATTTGGTTTAAACCCCTTTTCCTGCCTTGTTTGAAGTGAAACTGGGTAAGGCAGATCAGGAGGGTCTTTGGGAAAATGGCTCGGAGAAATAGAAGTGGATAATGCCAGGTGAAAACAGAATAAAAAGAAGAAAAGAGAAAAGAGGAAAGGGAAATGAAAAGGGGGAAAGGGAAAGAAAAGAAAAGAAAAGAAAAGAAAAGAAAAGAAAAGAAAAGAAAAGAAAAGAAAAGAAAAGAAAAGAAAAGAAAAGAAAAGGATTTTTAATGCAATATTGACAGGTTGTTACTAATGGCACAGCTTTTTGTCATATAACATGTGAATTAACAAATTTACTCCAGAAAATCATTGTGATCAGCCATGGGTCCACAACATCTTCTTGAATAACAAAGCTGAAGGTCAAGTGTTCAACAAGCAGATGTGTTTTATTTTGAAATAATTGAAACCTCAAGGGGATTTATATGTGTTTACCAGGACATTTTATATTGCTATCTGCTTTTATTCTTTGTTCACAAAACACAGATGCAATTTGTACATGGAGACTTTCCCTGCTTGCATCCTGTGATCTTCATGCATTCAGCCTTGCAGAATAATGAACAAGTAATGTCATGCTTCTTTCCTAGATTGCAGTGTCAAAAAATGAGAATTTTCTTTCTAGATTGAAGATAATGAATGGGAAAAAAAAAAATCTTACTTCCCCAGTGTACATCCTTAGGGATTAAACTAGCTGAGGGGAAATTTTCAACCTCCTTTTGAAGTTATTTTTTTAGTATTGATACAGTAAACAGTTACAGAAGGTTCAAACTGCACACTTGAATCCCTGCTCTTTGCAGCAGTAAACAGTTCCATGAAGTTTGAGTGGTTTTGAGTTCTGAGTGCCATGAGTGCTCTGCCACTTGGTCCCATGGCAACAATGATGCTATGAAAGGTGCAGACAAAGCAAACTTGGCACAACATTCAACAGTGTTTTGTTTCAGCTGTATTTCTCCTTTTCTTTCCCTTAAGCTGCAGGAAGCGTTAACCCTGTGTGCCAAAGTCTTGTCTAACACCCTTTTGGAGGGTGTTATAAATTATAATATACCCCCTTTTGGGCAAAAAATGGAAAAATCTGTTGCCTTGAGAGGAGGTGATTATGGCTGGAGTCCAGTCTTGCTTCTTGGAGGCAAAACCTGGGGAGAAATACAAACACAGCAGCAGGAGATGGAGCAGCAGCTTTTGTTTCTGGTGCTGAATCCCAGGAGGTGCAAACTGAAAAAGCCTGGCTATGGCCAAAAATAGAATGTAGCTGATCTGGTGAGCTTGTACCACCCTTGATCCAAAATTCTCCTCCTAGATGTGCCTCTGAGCATGGCTTTGTGCAGAACATTCCAGAGGTGGCTGATGGAGGGGACTGACCAAAAGGTGTGAAAGAAAAGGGGTGGCACGAGTTGCTGTTTGATCAACACAAAGGATGCTGCCTGTGGGATGGGGGGAGGTAAATTGGTGTCACTTTTTTCAGGTGAATTTGTCTCTGGTGGAAAGAAGGGGATGAGAGCAGAACGAGAGCCTTGCACTGCAGTTGCAGGCACGGGTGCAGATTCCACACCTCAAATTCTGGGTTATTTCAGATTCTGGGTTATTTCTGAGCCCTTCAGAAAAAGAAAGACATTGAGGGGTTGGTATGTGTCCAAGGAGGAGCTGGGAAAGGCTCTGGAGCAGCTGAGGGAGCTGGGGGGGGCTCAGCCTGGAGAAAAGGAGGCTCAGGGGACACCTTGTCTGACAGGAGGTTGTAAACAGGTGAGGGATCTCTTCTCCCAAATAGCAAGCCACAGGATAAGAGGAAACAGCCTCAAGGTTTGCCAGGGGAGGTTTTGATTGGATATTAGGAAAAATATTGTGCATTGTCAAGAATTGGAACAGGCTGCCCAGGGCAGTGGCTGAGTCCCCATCCCGTGTTGGGATGTAAAGGACACACAGATATGGCATTTGGGAATTTTGTTTAGTGGTGGGCTTGGCAGTGCTGGGCTAGGAGTTGGAATTGATTATTTAAGGGATCTTTTCCAACTGGAATTCTGTGACTCTGCAGCCCTGACAATGCAAACCCCTCTGAAGCAGGAGAAGCTGGGGTTGTACTGCAGGGAGCAGAGCTGGCTGGGGCCGAGCAGGGTTTAAGTGATTGTCTGTGCATGGGCTCCCAAGAACTGGAAGTTTGGTGAAATCACCACTTTGGGAGCTTCCTGTTCAATGCAGGATTGCAGTGATTCTCCCACTGGGCACTTTTCTTTTCCTTTCAGCGAATCACCCTGCAGCAAAGCCTTGTGCCTGAAGTTTTGGCTGTGTTCATGGTCCTGCACACGAGTGCATTTGTGTTATTGTACAGCCAGGTTAGAGATAAAATCATCTCAGCTATTTCAAATGGTGCTGATGGATCATTTCTCTATAGACCACTGAACCTTCTGAGGTAGCAGATTGCAAATGGGATTTAATATGGGTTGGTATTAACTGCTGAGATGTTTGAGAAGGTGGGCAAGACAGCTGAGTTATTTCCCAAAAAAGCAGGTGACAGCAACAAGCTGACGGGAGATTTAGATGATAACATTGATAAAACTCCTCAGTCTCTCCTGCTTGATTTGCCACTGGAGTATGAAGGAAAATCCAGCTATGTCACATTGTCTGGAGAGCAGAAATGAAAGCAAGTGAGATTATTGAATTGCTGAGCATGGAAAATTCCCCCAAGCCTTGCAGAATAATGTATTTTAGTGATGCTGTACAGTTTATAAAGGTCAGTTTGCACTTCAATTACAAATCCAGGTTTAAAGGTTGTAAAGGACAGAAAAATAGTGATTTATTTCTTTTTTTTTTTCTTTTGTAATTACTTCTTGGAATGCTGGTAATATTTCAAACTCATTTGTAAAATGATTTCACAGTACTATAGCAACAAGCATTTTAAAAGCCTCAGTAGAAATGCTGAAAATCTAGGTCCTAGTTTTATTTCTTCATTTTACAGATGGAGAAAAGAAGCCTTGTGAATTTTTAAGGTTCTACAGTGAATTAATCACAAAGTTGGGTAGCAGTCTATTATGAAAGGTTCAAAGTCAGACACCAAACCAAGTTTAAATAAAAAGAAGCCATGATCCTTTTAATTTTTTTTAATTCTTTTTTTTTTTAAACCAGCATTCTGGTTGTTAATCATCTTTATTGAATATGATTTCACACAGACCTGAGAGTGCAGGCTCTTTGCATCCTGGTTAATTCTGGAGTTGACTGAGCTGACAAGAGAAAAGGTTTCCCGCAATGAGCAAATGACAAGGGTGAAAAAAAAAAAAAAGGTAATAACCTTTTCTCTTGCATAGAAATGCTCTGAACAGGGTAAGAAATGTTAGTTTTAGGTAGGTGAGGAAATGCACTTTGCCCAGGCGCTCCCATTCCTGGATGGCAGCAGTCCCATGGCTCCACATGAATCTGCTTTTCTTGGCTATGCCTGAGTGACCACACTGCTAACAAGCCATAAAAAGAGACAGCAGGGGTCACAGGGTAAAGGTTGCTGCATTACAGGGCCAGAACATGCTAATTACAGCCCTGAAAAGTGAATTTGAGTGGATCTGTGCAAATTACTACATTCTCAGGCTGGGAGAGGGAGATTTTTTTTCCTCTCACAGCAGCTGAGGAGAGCTGCCTCCCTTGACACATGTGCTGCAGCCTATTTTATGAGTTTCTTCGTTCCACCAATTATGCCTGTGAGATGGACAATTAAAAAAGCATCTGTTTTTACAGCAGAGCATGGCTGCCTCTGGCATTTTATGTGCCATAGCGGGTCTGTACCTGGGGGAGGAGGATGAGGGATGGAAAACATGGTCATAAGGAAATAAAAAAAGAAAAAGAAATCTTGGAAAGTGCTCGTCTCTAAGCTGTTGGCTGGGTGAGCAGCCCCTGAGCTGCCTGGCTGGTTTTAACACAGCAAAATGCTGGGCAAAGGGGTGGGCAGCAGGTCCATTTGGGGCTGATGCTCTTGGGATAAGAGGTTGGGGTTGTGGCACTGGAAATGTTTTTGGGCACCAGACCAGGCAGGTGTCACACAACACATTTCCTGCCTGAGGAGGGAAAGGATCCTTTCAGCCCTGGAGAAGTAAAGGATGGATTGATGCTTTAGGTGGAGGTGGTGCAATTCAGGGTGATTGCTTTTCCCTGTCCTGCCTTGCAGGAAATTCCTCATGGCTCATTGCTATGGAAGGAAAGAGAAGCTAAAATACACAGGACAATATTTGTTGAGTATTTTCATGTGTCCAAAGCCCTTGGGCTGGGGGGTAGCACACGAGACACCCTAATTCCAGGAGCTGATCTCATCTTTAGCTGACTCCCCACAAAATTCATTCCCAAACCCACCCACTTCCAATAACGCATCACTTCCCACCATGATTTCTTCTGCATAGGCAGGTGTGGGCTTTTGGATCTCATCCCTTCCCAAATCTGAGCTCCCTTTGCATGCTGAGCCAGGAGAATTGGGGAGATGGGCTGTGATGCTGGCACCCAGTAATCCCAGTCACACTCAGAGCCTTGGCCACTGCCTGAGGGAGAGGTGCTCCAGTGCACGTCACTTCTGCTGCTCACTGCTTATTAGTCACAGCCAAGGAAATGTCAGCTATGTTTCATCCTAATTTTTATTAAGCCACTGGGGCTCATTTTCTTTCTGCCCAAGCAGTGCAACCAACAAGAATTATTTTAGCATTTACCTGGGTTTTTTTTTTTCCAGATATATAATTAGAGATAAATTATTTATATAGGTGTATATATATATATGTGTCTATGTACACTGCACAGACATTCTTAAATAAATATGTAAAACATCTTGTTATCCATATAAAATAATCACTTTGTTTTGGTTTTGTTTTTTTTTTTTTTTATTTTCAAGTGTCTTGTGTGTTGGTGTGTCTGTTAGAAAGACACATAAATTGAGGCATGGAAAAGATTAGGTGAAAAAAATATTGGGATTTTCATTTATCTAAACCCCCATTCAGGGACACAGTTTCCTGGTCCTGCCTCAGCAGTTTTTGCTCCCACTGGAAGGTTTCCTCCTGCTCCAGCTTTCAACACAGAGGTAACAGATGTAAGAATACAACCTGCTCTAGTGGAAGGTTCCCTGCCCATGGCAGGGGGGTTGGAACTAGGCAGTCATCAAAGTCCTTTTCAACCCAAACCACTCCATGATTCTAATGAAGAGATAATTTTATTTGGATGGCAACAATATATGGTCAGTTATACATCTCCTTTTCTATTTTTGGTATGTAAAATATTTTCTATTTCTAGTATGTAAAGTTCATTAAATATTGAATATTTTAGTTTTGGACTGCTCTCTCATTCAAGACTGCTGACCAGTTTTTTTTCCTCCATTGTTTAGATGTGAAATGAGTATGTGGTGAGTACTCTTCTCACACTTGTCAACTGGCAAAATGATGAATAAAGAGGAAAAAAGGAATGCTTGGGCTTGTCAGTGATGCTTCTATTCTGTTAAAAGCAAACCACATTATATTTTCTTGTGAAGATATTCCTGAATCCAGCTGCTAGGCCACAGAGTCGCTGTGTGGTAGAAAAAAAAAATAAAAATAAGTGTATATATATTAATTATCGTTATAGTTATACTCAGAAATCCAGAGCATTTCTTTATTGCCATTGTCCAGATTTCCTTTTCAGAGTAAGAGCATTTTCCTTAGATTGGTCTGAGCAATTTTCCCAATCTACCCATCCAAATAAAATACACAAAACCACAGCAGCACCTGCTTCCCTCTCTGCATTCAGCAGGGGCTGCGACATGGAGAGGGCTGGGAAGATCTGGTTTATGCATGAGCTGCTGTGCCTGCTCAGCAAAAGGAGATTATTCCTGTGCAGATGGGCAGTGTTCCTGAAAAATGCACCTTGGTGGATTGCCTCTCTCATCCCTTCCCTTCCACCTCAAGGCAGGTGACAGCTACCCAGGATAAAAGTCATTTACTGCTGGTAATTGCACAGAGTGTGGTTCCATTATTTACAGGCCTGCTGCTCATGGGGGATTTTGCCTTGGACTGTGTTCAAGTGGATCTTTTCCCTAGATTTTGGAGGGGATTGGCTAAAATCAAGGTGTAATTCTTTAGGTAGAGGTAGAGCTCTCTCATTATCTTCTCATTATCTTCTAAAGCATTAAGAAATTATTCAATGCTGATTAGGCTTAAAAAAATTAAAACAAGCTGCAAGAATAAAGCTGTGATGCAAAGAGCTGCTCCCTTTGTTGTATAATGCAGGATTCTCTGAATAGTTCACCAGGAACCCTCCTGGCTGGACCATGGCCAAATCTGCTGCTTTTGCATGTTGATTAACACCTGGACAGGAGAATTTATGGAGGGAGATTGGGACTAGATGATCTTCCAACCCAAACCATTCTGTGAGAGGTTTCAGAGCTGCTGGTGTGACATCCCTCTGTGAGGTTTCTCTGTACAGAGTCTTATTAACATCAGCAGGAGCTGTTGGACCCATGGAGAAAATGTGGTAGCTTAATAAAAGATGATCCAGGCCGCCTTTTATTCATAAATGATGGTGCAGATGAGGGCACAAAGAGGGGAGTAGGAGCTGAAGGAGGCATTAAATCTGGCATTTTTGGAGTGGGAAAATCATCAGCATGAGGGGGAGCTGGAACATGATGGACTGTTTATTGTGAGAGAGGAGAGATTTATGATGAGCGTGTGAATCGCTCACTGTTTTCCCCATTGCCTTCTGTTTTCATGGAGGGATAGAGTTTCTAGCTGAAATCAAAGTTTGCCTAAGCAGGAACAAAACAGTGTTCAGAGAAACCAGGGGAAAAAAAAAAATAACGTGAGTAAAGAACCTCATATGACATTTTAAACTACCCTTGGCACAGTGTAGGATGATTGTAAAATTGCAAAGATGCCTAGAAAACAAAAACTCTGAATAATTCCTGGGTGAAACAAGAACAGGATTGGCTTCAAAACAGTGCTGTACATAATGAAGTCAGATAAAAACACAGAAAGCTGACACCATCCTTTTGTTTGTACCCATAAGCATCATATTTGCTCTTTTCAGCCCCTTCCCTCTCTCATCAATGGGGTTAATAAAAATCACTCGTTTCTTTCATGACCTTTCCTATGGCTTTTATAGCTCGATTCCTTCCACGGTGGTGGATGCAGCAGCAGATTTACACTCTGCCTTGCTCGCCTTGTATCCTGTGCATCCTTATTTATTGTGCCTGTGAATTTGCTGTGTTTTCTGGGGCACTCCTCTTAATATTTTGCTGGCTCAAAGATTTGGTCTCACGAGAAGCAGCAGAAGGAGCTGGAAGTGGGGTTGGTGTGGAGGAAATGAGGTTCAGGGGAGACCTTACTGCTCCCTACAATTAACTATGGAGGTTGTGGTGAGGTGGGTGCCAGCCTCTTATCCCAGGTGAGAAGTGTCAGGACGAGAGGAAATGGCCTCAAGTTGCACCAGGGGAGGTTTAGGTTGGGTATTAGGAAAAAAATTCATAATGTAAGGGGTTGTCAAGCATTGGAAAAGGCTGCCCAGGGAAGTGGTGGAGTCTCCATCCTTGGAAGTGTTCAAAAACAGGGGATGTGACACTTGAGGACAAGGTTTAATGATGAACATGATGCTGGTTGATTAATGATCTTAAAGGTCCTTTCCAACGTTAAAAATTCACTAGTTTTGTGATCTAATATAATCACATATTATGACTTTCTTAATTAAATGCTGATTTCATGGATACTTCATTTCCTTGTGACAACAGATGGTTGGTTTTAGAAATGGTTCCTTGACTGGAGCTGTAAGATCTTAGCACACACCTCCAGGCAGGTGTCTGCTCACCTGGGGATTGTCTGATGTTTGTATGCTGCCATTTGTGGGTTTTTTCCAGCGTTTAAAGAGGTGCTGCTTGACACATAAATGTCTGGGGGCTTGGGGAAGGTGCACAGTACTTGTGATGATATGTATTTCCCTTCAGTAGTGGGTTCAGGCTATTTTGTGGGTTTGTTTGTAGGGGCTTTTTAGGGACTGGAGTGATTTTTAATTCAATTTATTTGTCACAGCTGTGATTAATTAATATGCAAAATAACACTGAAAATATTAATTTTAATCCTTTTTTAATCATTTTGCCCTCTTTAGTCTTTTGCTGTTAATGTGCAGTCTGAGCTTTGTATATGGTGGAACATTTGCCTTTCCAAAATAAATCCAGATTGGTGAGAATAAGGACAAACAAGCAAAAATAATAATAATAAAAAGTACAATCCTTTATTTCCTATAAACCCTTAAGACTGGCTCCACAGCCATTCCAATCCCAATTTCATTCAGGGGGGAGGTTTTAAAAAAAAATGTTCTGTACATCCGTGGTACTGGAATGCAGTAAAACAATTCCTCTGAAATTTCTTCAATCCCATGCTTCACATATAACCCAAAGTTATTTTATTATTAAACAATTTGTTGCAATGTCTTTTAAGTGCAGTAATGCAGAAAGATTAATTTGGTTTTCAAGGGGTGAAATAGAGGAGCTCTGAGCACACCCATGCCCCTAACAAATTATGTGATGTGGACAATATTTGAGGCTTCAAGCTTTTAGGTGATGTTGCACCTCCTTTTAAAGATCTAGGAACAACTGCCCAAGTTGTTCCAGTCTCCTTCCAGTCTCCAAGCACCTGTGTAAGAGGAAAACAGGAATGCTTGGATAAAAGCAAGCAAATGTGTCAAGCCTGTTGTCCAGCCCTCTCCTCATTCCCAGTCCCCAGGTTTGTCCCCTGACAGAAGCATTACTGCACTTCCTGGGTGTAGAGCACTCCTTAATGGGGTAATTAGGTAATTAATGCCTGATTTAAGCACACAAAAAAAAAAAGGCCTGCTGGCATTTATTTACTTATTTTTATTAATTTCTTTGCTTTGATAAATAACCTTCCTTGTTTGAAAATACATAAACTCAAAGCATGTATTTCTGCAGCCCTCCTGGGGTGTCCCTGTCCCATTATGATTCTTATTGGTTTTATTCCTCAGATAAAAACCTGTTATTGCTAAATAGTTTGTTCTGTAAATCTGCATTTCTAGAAGAAACAAGCAAAATAAATTATATTATAACACGACAACAAATGTTCTATAAAATTAATTTGGTTTACCCTTTACCCTGGGGAAGTAGCCAGGCTTAAATTTGCTCTTTGACTTGAGTTCTTGACTAAAGCCAATGTTTCTGGGTAAAATATTACAAGTGAAATTGCTGGCTTAAAATAATTCATCACAGCCTGAGCATTTGGTTTGGCACATACCTAAATTTATCTCCACCCTGCCTCCATTGCAGGGATGTCCGAGCCGCTGGTATTTATGATGGTTTTATTATGATGGTTTTAGTCAGCAGTCCTTTGAGCAGCAAAACGAGGTGTGCAAAACTCCCACAGTGTTTGCTCTGCTGGGGCAGCAGCTGTGCCAGAAGCAGCTGTGCCAGTGGTCAGGATGAGAGAGATTGCAGGGAGGCGTTTTGGTCACTGTCAGGATCAGTATTTCACTTCCAAAGCAGGGCTGTGTCTCTCAGGGCAGGTCTGTAGCAGTGCTCTGGGGACTGGAGGATCCAGCAGATCAATCCCATCCATTTTCCTGGCAGTGAGTCCCTGGAATCTTCCAGTCATCCCAACCTTGCAGCACCACAGGGCTGTGCATTTTGTTATTCTCCAAAACTTGCTGGGGTCAAAAGGCAGCCCAATGGTTTTATTCTTAGTTCAGTTTTATTGTTAGTCTAATGAATTTTTCCACACTCTTATTGTCCAAATTACCTAATTTCTACAGTTGATTAATTAATAATATAATTATAATTGTTATTACTGGTACTTTTGTGGTTTTTTTCGGTTCCTAGTTATTCAGGTTTCTGTCCTCTTTTATCTATAAAAAGCCCTTACCTTCCCCAGAGCTGTTCCCTGGTTCACAGGGCAGTGCTGCTGTGTAACAGACTGGGATTGCTGCTGTTCTCCTGTGCTTGCACTCAGCCCCACCTCATTTTAATCCAGGCTTTACACAGAGCAGTCACCTGTTATTTCTGTGAACTGACACAAAACCAGAACAAATTTGGTCAGTGGCAATCATCCAGACCATTGTCCCTGCAGCTGAAATAAGCCCAGATGAGCTCAGGTCAATACAAGTTCACTCCTTGGGACCCTGCACTGTCAGGTCAGGCCAAAAACAGTGGCTTTTTGCTGAATGATGGCAAAATCATATTTTCTGACTACTTTTCTGGTCACACCAGCAAGCAGGAACAACAAATTTTTGTGTGACTAATAAAAAAAAAAAAAAGGGGACAACCCAGGTTGTCCCAGAAAAGAGGACTGAGGCTCATTTTGAAATGCATTAAGAGCTAAGGTCAGTGTGAGAAATGACCCTGTGTTATGCCCAGTCCTTCCAGATTTGGGAAATTATTTTGGAATAGGGAATGAATGATGCTGAGTGACCAATGTGTCCCTAATTAGAAAATACTTTTGAGGACCAAGCATCATAGTTCTAAAAAGGTGCAATTCTGGTGAAAGGTTTGGAGTGCAGCCCCTCTTTTCTAGGATTATTCACTTAATCTGAGGGCAAGCAATAAATGGGATTTACTGCTGGAATTTAAGATTTATATTCAATGCTTAGCACAAACTACCCAAAGGTCTTCTATAGGTTTTATATTGGCAAAAACTCTTCAAGTGGGTACAAAGAATACTGAATATTTGCACAGGTGTGTGCCCCTGAACAAAAAGGATGTGCTCTACAGAAGGTGTTGAGGACTTGCATAGTTTAATTAAAGCTGGATTTTATTTTTGTTTTTTAATTCATGGTGTACGCAATGGCCACTATTTTTTTCATGCCTGATAAATTCGAAATTACTCCCATTAAAGGGAAATATCAAACAGAAAACATCAGCTCTGTCATTTTTCCATGCAAAGATTCTCTTCCTCCTGCCTGTTCTTGTCTTAATAGAAGATTTTTCTGCCCAAAGGATTATGCTGCTCATGTGCAACTTTCACTAACACAGATTTAACTTGTTTTATCCCCACCCCTTTTGTTGTGGATTCAGTTTTGTGCTTTTGTGTGTTTTGTCCCATCTTTCCCACACTGGGTTTTGCCTTTGCTTTTGTAAGTGGCAAACAGACATAAAGTGATGGAGATGATTGATGGGGATGTCAGGGTTTTGGGAAGGACAATGCTCCTCTCCCTTTCACAGCTTCTGATTCACCCCTTTTTCTTTTTCTTTTTTTTTTTTTTGTGGGGGGATGCTGTGTTGGTTTTTGGTTTTTGTTTGTTTGCTTGTTTGTTTGTTTGTTTGTGGTGGTTTTTTGGAGGGTTTTCATTGGTTTTGTTAGGTTGGTTTGGGTTTGTTTGTTTGCTTGCTTGTTTTCTGTTGTTTTGTTTTGGTTGGTTTGTTGGTTGTTTTTTTGTTTGGTTTGGTTAGGTTTTGTTTTTTACCTTCTGGAGTCCCCTGGAATTTCATTCATTTTTTTTGGTGCTTCTTCCAATTCCTCCTGCATTTCTTGATTTGCCTTAAAAGATCTTCCATTGTTCTGTCCTAAGTCTTCTGCTTGTCCTGGCACTGAACTAAACTATTGGGTGATGATTAAACTAATCAGTGTTAAAACATTTTGTCTTTGCCTGGCACAGGGTGGTATTCAAACTCCCTATTATCATCTGAATCTTAAATTCCATCTAAAACCACAATTTGTTAATTAAACTTTCTCCATCACGAACATCGAACATCGGATTAATGCTGATTGCTCATTAATGTCTGAGGACAGCTTGGGTGGTGATCAATCACTTTGGGATGGGTTTGTTGGGACTGACCTCCACAATCCAGTCTTGTGGGGAGATGGGAAGAAAAGGCTTTTTTTGTTTCCCCAGGGGCTACTTCAAAACAAGTGTGAATTAATGTGGTGTTGAAATGGGAGCTCTGGCGTGTTCACAGGAGACAAAGAGCATGGGGCTGATCTCTGAGGAGGAGGAGGGAAGAGGGACACTCCTGCAGCCCAGTGAGTCACTGTTTTCATCCCATGAAAAATGTCTCCTAGGAAACCAGGGATTGCAGACAGCCAGCTCCAGCCACGGGAATGCTGCTCTTTACCCAAACAAGCCCTGGGGGCTGAACACAGCTCTTGGCTGAGCAAAGCTCCTTTGATTTGAGGATGGTGCTGAGGAATTCAAAGTGTTCAGAGTGGTGAGCACAGCAAAGAAAAATCAGCAGGGCTCAAGCAACCAACCATTCCCTCCTCACATTCCCAGGCTGCCTCCAAACACCTCTCACCATCTCCCACCTCCTCCCAAGGCTGTGACAAACCAGCAGGGGTGGACAGAATTTTCACGGCTCATCCAGAATGCCGAGGTTTTGTGACCTTGCCTGGTGGCTCTGCCTTTCAGAGACCAAGCTGGAGGTCCCCAGCCTGCTGTGCCCCTTCCTCCCCTCCACACACAGCTGTGACATCCCTGTGGTCACCTCCTCCCACACAGGGGACAAGGCAGTGAGGGGGACCTGCCAGTTTTGCAGATGAGTTTCCTCTGGTGAGCCTCAAATTAGAGGTTTCTCTTTTTTTTTTTTCCCCCTTAGGCTTCTCTTTTTTCCCTTAATTTTCTTGTGTTAATGGTAAGGGAAAGAAGAGTTGTGATGCTGTGTGTGACAGCAGCCTTGAAAGCAAGTCAGAAAAGCAGCACTTTTTGTCTGGGGGTATGAAATGAGGACGAAGAGGGTTGTGTGAGCAGACCAAGCTTAGGCTTTGCCTTGTAAAGACAGGTATTTCAGCACTGTGCTGTTCAGAGGGACCTGGCCTAGCTCAGTCTGGGTGTTAAAGAGTTGGCATCTTTTATTAGACCAAGTGTTAGACTTGTAAAAATAAATAAGTTTCCTTCAGCTGTACAGGGACTCACTTGTAGGCCTAAAGCTTCTTCCATCTCTACCACTTGTTTTGATGAAAAAAGGTTACCTCTGCCTAAAAATGTCCTACATTTGTTCTCAGACCAGAACAACTACAGCAATTTACTCTCTGTTACCTGGGGAAAGGAGGAAGATTGTCCAGAGTGCCCTGGAATAAAAAACTCCTTTTTCTGCTGGTGGTTGGGGCTGCTGTGGTTCCTGGGTGGGACTGGATTGCCGTGCAGAAACCTCCAAGCTGCTCTGCAGAGACATCCCTTCACTTGAAAATGCAACTTAAAGGGTGGAAAATCTAAGCAAATTTTAGATTTTAAGGCTGTCAGCTGAAGCACTGCCTGCCTCTCTCCTCTGGCGCTGGGTGGTTGAAGCCAAGAGGAGTAGGACAATAAATTACTGGGGAGCAGGGGTTACCAGAGGGAGGAAAGGGAGATTGGCTCATGTTAAATGAGAGAGGAAAAAAAAAAGCAGTTGATCCTTGCTCTGTTGAGCAGAGACAGCTGAGGTGTGTCTACAGGGAGTGGTGACAATTGTAATAAAAAGTTGCAGGTATGAGTCCTTCAGTTCAGCATCACCAGGATATTGAATGGCATAAGAAATAATAATAACCATAGAATGTCATCATGGGCATCTCATCCTTCCCTTCCCTTCCCTTCCCTTCCCTTCCCTTCCCTTCCCTTCCCTTCCCTTCCCTTCCCTTCCCTTCCCTTCCCTTCCCTTCCCTTCCCTTCCCTTCCCTTCCCTTCCCTTCCTCCTCTCCACACCAATGTGGAACTTAAAACCAAACTCAAAAACCAAAACCAAACACTAAAACATCTGGTACTGGTTTAAGACCAAATACCAAAACCGAACAAACCAAAACCCAAACTGCTACATCTGGAATTTCACTTTCCCTGATGCCTCCCACCCCATTTCCATTCAAAGGCTCTCAGGAATGTCTCAAAGCCATCCTAGCCCTGCTTAGGCACCGTCTGATGGGAGGAGCACTTTGCCATGGGCCTGGAATTGAGCAGGAAACCTCTGGCTGGAGGCTCCCTGTGGGTTGGTGTGGGAATTTCAGGCTCTTTCTTGCTCCAAGGTCAGGGTGAATAAAACTCAGGAGATTTTATTTTTGAAGTCTCACTCTGAAATTTATTATCCTTATCTATTACAAACTCATGATATGTGAGCTCTCTCTGACAAGTCAAGAATGTGAGCTAGAATGGAGTCTGTTGAAGGCTGTTGAAGTCCCAATTATCCAATAATCAGTTGACATCCATATTATTTATGCTTCTAACCCAATTATGATCACCCAAAATCCTCAATGTGGGCATCTTTCACCCAGTTAGAGAAAACTACCCAGATTCATGAAGAAGAAAGAAGAAACAGAAAAGAAATTTAATCCACACCCAAAATTCTCCATCTTGGCTCCCATATATCACCATGTACTAAAACCTCAAATCCAAGTTTTTTCACCCTGTGAGATCACACAATACTATCCAAACTACACACATACTTTTTCTGTGCTATCACACAATTTCTGAAGCCTTTTCCAGGGTCTCAGGTCAAACGAGGTACTTACCTAAAGTTTACTTTACTTGAATTCAGAAAGCTCAAACTTTTCAGCCATCAGAGTTCCAGCAGGTTGTCAGGTCAGGAATGTGAGCCCTTGGCAGTGAGCAGAGGTGTCTCTTCTGTGGGCAGCCACTGCCAGCATAAAAGGAAGACTGGATGATGCAAAATCTTGTTTTTCAGCTGGCTAAATGTGGAGGTTTAGAGAAACAGTAAAAGAATTAAACCAGAATTGGAGTTGTGCTTGGAAATGTGGAAAAACTGGAAGTGTTTGTGTTTGGTAGCTTGTATTTCTTTGAGTTCTCCAAAGGACTTCTTCAAACAAAGGATTTGGGGTGTTTTTTGGGCCCCTAGGACAAGAAGGATGTGGAACTGTTGGAGCAATATCAGAAGAGACCACAACGGTGCTCCAAGGGCTGGAAAACCTCTGCTTTTAGAGCTGGGGGTGTTCACAATTATTTTATCTCTTTTAACTGAATCCTGGTAATATTTTTCTCTCTCCCTCCCCTCCCAACCTTCCACAGGAGAGTGCAGGGAACAGGCAGAGCCATGAACAAGAGGAACTCATGGCGCTGATCACTCTGGTTTGTTCCTCACACTCTGTCTGTTTACTTCCATTTTCCTATATCACATTTTATGTACCTGTTGCCAATTTTAACTTTTTTTGTGGGAAATTCCATGGGTAGTATTTGTCTGGTTTGTGTAAGAACACCAAAACATGAAGACTCTCTAAAATACTGTACTTGCTTAAAATAAGCAACTAAAAAAAAAATTAAAAAATAAATTCAACAGAGGAGTTCTTTATCTGCATTGTGTGGGGGATTGAGAAACCCTACTGATGTTGCCAAAGCTATTTTAAGCTATGAGAACACAATACATTTGAAAGTTTAATTGCTTGCTGAATAATGTAAACTGTCAAAATAAATACTCAAGGTCTTGCATAAAGGAGAACATTAAGGGAAAAAAAAATTAAAAAAAAAGACAAAGCAGAAATGTGAAGTCAGTCAGAAGTGGAATCACACTTCACCCCAGCGTTAGCAGCACCTTTATTCCAGCACTCAGTAATTGCAGCAACAAAAAGCCAGCCAAGGTTCCAGGGGTAACACTCTTATTTTCTAGAGTATTTAGAAATATATGGCCGGGTCCCACAAGTGCAACTGCTCAGAGATAATCTCCCTCTCCCAAAGCTGATGGGATTGAGGCTGCTTTTTCCTCTGACTAACCAGAAGGAACAGTTCAGCTCCATTCTGCTGCTGATAAAAGCTCTCACCCTGCAGAATGCAGAGGCCGTGGGAGCACTGGGATGGACAGGAGGCTTTAGAGTCCCAGAGCTTCCCAGAGGGGCAGCTTGAAAAAAAAAAACAAACTGGTGCTTGGTTTAGTGGTATTTGTTGGTGAATTTTTTTCCTCATTTTACTGAACTTGAGGATCAGATCTTTGTGCATTTTCTTTCTAAATCAACAGGATTACATTACAAACCATCCCTTTTCAGAAAGAAGAATAAGGAAACACTCTCCCTATCCCTGCAAAATCCAGGGAAACACAGACATCAAGGGAGGTTTTGTGGGGTTTTTTTGACAGATCACTCCAATTTTGGCTGAGTTGGTGAAGAAGCCAAGCAAAGTTGGCAAGGATTGATACTCTCAGCTAATGGGAAGTTGAGCTCAGAAACATTTAGCATTAAAAACGGAGAATAAATGAAGCTTTTTCACCTTTGTTCTGTGGGTGGATTTTAATACCTAAGGTTTTCAGTGACATTAATTAAGATTCTTAAATTCCTTTAATTGGGCTGGGCTGGTGGACCATAGTAACAGTTTTTCAACAGTGAGCTGTGCACTATGAGATGTGATGTGTGTTCTCACGTCCTGGTGCTGCCCATAGCAGACACTTCCACTTTCTTTATCAGTCCCAGGAATGATAATTTGTCTGTGGAGGAGACAAAGAGCCAGTGCTCCTCACTGCCTGCTGCAGGTGAGGATGCACTGTCGAGGTGTTAATCCCTGGCTCCTGTGGAGGCAGAAGATGATTTCTGTGAAACCGAGCCCTTGTGAAGGATGTTCAGCCAATCACACGCCTGGGCAGAGTCATTTTGGGGCTGTAAGGGTGTTTGAGCCTCGTGCTGAGATGTGTGTCAGGAGCCTGGCATGGATTGTGCAGGTGTGGTGTTACAGAGTCAAACAGTTCAGATGGGAAAAGAGACTTCAGATTATCAAATCCAGCTGCCCACCCAGCATCACCACCACGGTCACCACGTCCTCAAGTGCCACATCCTCCTCTGGGGTGGTCACTCCACCACTGCCCTGGGCTGGTTGATGACAATGACAACCCTTCTGGTTGAGAAATTGTTCCTGATACCCAATCTAAACCTTTACTGAAACAATTTGAAGCTGTTTCCTCTCATCCTGTCACTTGTTACCTGGGAACAGAGCCTGACTCCCGCCTGGCTGCATCCTCCTGTCAGGGAGCTGTAGAGAGGGATAAGGTTCCCCCCGAGCCTCCTTTTTGCGGGATAAGCCCCTTTCCCAGCTCCCTCAGCTGCTCCTGGTGTTCCAGACCCTTCTCCATCTCTTTTGCCCCTCTCTGGGCACATTCCAGCCCCTCAGTGTCCTTCTTGCCATGGGGGGCACTGAACTGCACACAGCACTCGAGGTGTGCCCACCCCAGTGCCCAGCCCAGAGGGACAATCCCTGCCCTGGGCCTGTGGCCACACATTGATGACACACAATTCCAGGGATGCGGCTGGGATATCCTGTGTCTCCTCTGGCTTATACAACCTGCTTCACTTTTCAAGGAAGAGGGAGGAGGATGAATGCCCAGGTCTCCCTCCGATGAAGAACTGAACGCTCCCTTGCCACCTAAAAACATCATCCTCATTACCCAAATCTCTCTGCTCTTCTCTCAGCACAGGCACACCTAAGAGGAGTTTTCCTCCACGGTTTGCTGAGTCTGAAAGGCAGGATAAGGAGTGTGACAGCTCTCTGCAAAGTTAACTGGAATCAAAACTGAGCATTTCTAATGGGTTTTCTCTGTGCTTGCTATCAGGCCTGATCCTCATAAGTGATTTCTCTTGTCAGCGCTAAGTGGGTGTGAAAATATTTCTACTGGAATTCAGAGCTGGCACAAAGACCAGGGAAGTCTGGAGGAGCTGAGTTAGGCTGAGTCCTGCCCAGCAGCACATTCCTGTAGAGCCAGGCACAAAATTATTCCAAAAAGGAAATTAACTGAACCATTTTTAAAACAGAGATGTGCATTGCCCTGATGTGGGTCAAGAAACTCAGCAGGAACTCCCAGGAATGGTATTGCCAGGTTTGGCCATTTAACAAGTGAGTTTAGAGGAAGGAAAAGGAATTTTTTGTCTCTCCGTATAACTCAGGAATTATGCAGCAGGACAGAGTGGAATATTTTCAGTGTTCACAATTTGTGGTTAAAGTATGAAAAAAGAACCTGAGAAAACACAAGCTATAACCGAGATCTATTAAAAAAAAAAAAAAGAAAAGTGTTTCTCAATGAATCTTGTAACATAGTCTGGGTTTTTATTTTTGGGTTTTTTTAAACTTTTTTTTTTTTTTTAAATAAATGAGGCTGAGAAGTGACTTCTTACAGAGTACAAGCCCCCTCAACGGGGAAAGTTCTTAAATCTATCAGAGAAAGGAGTGACAAGAAGTGAGGGTAAAAGGTTGACACCAGAAAAATTAAAAAAAAAAAATAAAGAAAAAAATACAATTAGCAAATAGACTTGAGTGTGCTTAACTGGGGAAACCCATCACCAAGGTTTTGCTGTGCACATTTGACTCCACTTGTGAAATGAAAGAGAGGCTGAGCTGGTGTCTCAAAGCCTTTTGAACTGTGTTTTTCTGAGGAGATGCTCCCAGAACAGGAGGAAATGCTCCCACCCTGTGAAGATGGGCAGAGGCTGGAGGTGAGAAGGTCTCCTCTCCTCCTGAGAGGGATTCTCACCTTGCAGCAGAGGTATTTTCTCTGAGCTGGTCGCACAAAAATGCTCTTTAGTCAGCCAAGACAGAGAGCTGCCTGTATTTAATTGGAAAATTCCCATTTGGTGACTGCATCCAGATATATTAATTCATTTTTTTTTATTTCTCCATTTTCTTTTTAATTTGCAAAATTTATCCACCACTACATTGCTGAATAATTTAGTATTATTTACAGAGTGTGGGCTAAATAATGTTCTTTGATGATGAACTGGAAGCCTTTTTCCCACCTCTCATTTTGTGATCACCCACCACATCAACAATTATGGTTTCTCACCTGGACTGAACTAAAAACTGGATAATGTCAAATGTCTCTTTATGTTTCTGCTACTTCACAAATTATCTGCAATGCCTCTTTGGATCTTCCTTTTCTTAGTCACAGGGTGGGTCATGGGAAGCTGTGTTTAAAGGACAGAACACAAATTTCAGGAGGATAAAGAAGAGGCTGTAGGCAGGGAGCAGCTGGAAATGAGTAAGAAAATTTGTAAAGAGGCCAGAAAGGTGTATTCTGGAGAACCCTGCCCCCTTTTGTTCTCAGACATCTGGGTTTATAAATAGGAGATAATGGAATGCAAAGTCCTGCAGGAACCGTGAATAATGAGATGGATGATGTACAAGAGCAAGTGGAGGTCACAGAGATAAACTGTAATAATGCCTGAATTTATTGGGGAAGGGAAAATGAGTTGGAAATGACTTTGGCTGGCTTCTTGTTTTAAATGGTAGGAAAACAAGATATATAAATCCTGAAAAGCAAAAGTTCAATTCAAGACACCGGTGCAAATCGAGAGTAATTCCATTAAAGGTAATGGAATTACGTCAGGGTAGGACCGGAGGGAAGTTCAGACCCAATTACATCTTGGTCCTAAAATGAGATTTCAATATTGTTTGCCAGCATTGTAGTGCAGTGAGAGCCCAAATGAGAGCATCACTTTGCTGTGCTGGGTGAACCTCCCAGCCCCATTGGCAAGGCAGAGAAAACAGGAGGAAAGAAGCAGAAATTGGTTCTGAGTACAGCAGAAAGGGGAACTGAAGCAGGAAAGAAGCCAAAACGTTAAAACAGAAGTAACCTGGCTCATTGATGCACGTTTTAAAATAGTGCTGTAAAAGGAAAAGCAAGTGCTGTGCTCTCTGTGGGAGCAGCGTGCACCTGGCCAGTGCTTTCAGTGTGGAGGAAAAATTGTCCTTGGAGGCAATTGTGGAATAAAAAACAAAGCAAAACAAAAAGTTTTGAGCAGGGCAGCTGATGTGAGACAGTTGGATATTTGGCTGGAAAGGAGCAGTCTTGGGTGACCTCAGGTTTTTTATCTTAGCAGAAAAAAATAAGAGACAATCCAGCAGAAAATGCAGGGTAGGAAAACATCTCCTTTTTAAGGTTATTTCCTCAAGCTTTTAAAAAATCTTTTTGCTCCTCCAGTCAACATCCGAACAATATCAGCTAGTGCAGTCTCAATGTTAAATTTCATCTTGTTGTGCAGGTAAGGAATAGTTATTTTCTTCAACAACAAAAGGAAAAATTTATTCTGCTGAACAGGAAACATGGAAAAAGCCAGCATATACGAAATAGGCTTTAGTATGGTCAGTGCTTTCTCCTGGACCCACAGTTTTATTAGTTTTTTTATTATTATTGCTTAACATCTCTGGAGTTTCAGCAATGGCTTCTAAGCTGCTTTGAATTTTTAACAATTAACTGAAACTGAAATACCTTGGATTTTCCCCAACCATCCCATCTGCAAACAGATTTTCTCAAGAGACAACAGCTGTTACTGAACTGCTGGGCTCTTCTAACAAGGCATGTTGTCTAAACTCTGGTAAACTTTTTATCATCTCCAATTTACTGTCCTGGACAGTGTCAGGCTGGTTGGGAAATAGTAAAGGAGTGTTAAAAATCAGCTCTCCAGGGAGGAAGGGCAGAAGGGAAGAAGGATATTCCTGCAATATTTTCTTTCTATTAAGAAAAAAAATTCCCTGATCTGATTCTGGATGTGATCGGACAAACATCCAGACATTTGACAATTTGATTTTCTATCATTGTTAGAAAGCTGCTGCTGTGGATTGCTGGTTTTGTTTTCTGTTCTCACTGAGACAGCACCCAAGACCTTTCTTTGTGGTTATCTCTGACATCTTCCAGCCTCCAAAATAGTAATAAAACACACTTCTAAAGTGGCATTAAATTAATACATTTATGCAAGGGATTGATGTGGAGTAATCAAAGGAATACAGCTCACTCAGCAAGTTCCTTTATGGGAGTTTTTAGGGTAGATAGGATCCTGCACTGATAAAGATTTTTTATCTTCTGTAAGAGATAGTAAGAGAGTATGGCACAAAATTTTATCTCACCAAGGGTGTAAAATCTACTGAAATCTTGCTGAACTGAAGCTGTGGCTGCCTGTGACAGGGACAGGCAGGGCTGGGAATGGCTGCAGCCTTGCCAGGACCATTGTGGGCACTCTGATCTGATGGAGCTGCTTAGAGAACCCCAAAATACCCAGCTAAATGTTGGTCTAACAGGGTGGAATGTATGGGCAGAACATTTCTGTTTGGCAATGCAGCTAAAAATATCAAGTTGTCTTAGCTGTTCCACCCAGTGATGACTTAATTTCTTTTAATTTTTTGCCATTAATGAGAAAAAGTAGATAATCAGGAAGCAGTGATTTTATTTTTTTAATTCTATTTTATTTAAATTGTGTGGATGCTTCAGGGCTTTCCAAACATTTTGGGGTTTTTTTGACCAGAGATAGCCCTCACTTACCCTTGGAATGAAGTGGTGAAAGGAAAAGGGTGATAAATTCTGGGGAAAATCATCAATCCAGCAATCTGAGCAGAGCTCAACACATCACAAAATCATGTTGGTTGGGATGGTTTTCTGGTTGTCATCTGGACCAACAAGAAGAACAAACCCAACTCTGATCAGGCTTTTGGCAGCCTCAGGTGCCTGTAGACCTCAGTTAAGGGAGAGGGTGGGACTCATTCCTGTCTTATCTCTTACCCGTGCTGACCTCATGCCTCCAGCTTGCTTATCTTTGTGCCTTCTCAGCAATTCTGGGATAAGGGGAAGGGATGCAGGTGAATGCTCCAGCCAGAAGCCAGTGCACAAATTGACAGCAGAACTGGTTGGTGTCATTCTCTGTGCAGGAACCGTCAGCCTGGAGAGCAAAAGAGCTTTAAGGGAAGCAAATCTGCCTGTGTCCATGGAACTGGTGTTTTTAAACTCATGGAAGGAGCAGACACTCAACTCCTACAGGTTTTGGAGGAACTACAGAGCCACAGTCTGTGTTTTGGTGCCTCCCAGGGTGGTGCAGTCCTGAGAAGAGGTGGTTGGAAGGGTGGCTTGGATGTCGCATGCATCAGCAATCATGAGTCTGGATCTCACCAGTGTTTGTGGTTTGTTCAGCTGGGAGAAGTCCTGAAACATAAAAACCAAACCAAGAACTGGTTTGGGATTTGGAACATCTGATACTGACTGTTTTCTCTCAATTAAAGAATTAACACTGGATAGTATGGGATCCCTTTCCAGCCACTCTGCCCCCAGCCTGCAGCACTGCAGGGAATTGTTGTGACCCAAGGGCAGGACTCTGCATATAATCCACTATCCCCAACTGTTAATTTCAATGGTTTTATTAGAAAAAATTATTGATTCAAATCCAACAAGATTATTGATTCAAATCACTCAAAAGTAGCTCAGAATTTTGGAGTTGACATGTGCCTTCTGTTGCTACCACAGCACACATCAACTGGGAGATTTTAGAGAGCTGACAAGTAGGGGGAAATCTCTTTCTGCTGTGTAATAGCTGATCCATCACCATTTATCCAAAATCACATGTGTCTGAAATTCCCCAGATTTTCACTGTACTCCAGAAGTCCATTTTCAGGTGAACAAACTCTTCTGTTCATTCGGGAAGGAAAAGGAAAAAAATTATATTTAGGATTACTCCCTTTAGCTTCTTGCATTTCAGCCTGACCCCGTTTTGATGTAAAATCCTTTTATTTTAAAAAGAAAGGTCAGTCACATGCTTCAGTAGCATCTCTCCTGTGGTGCTTTGGTCCTTCAATGGATATTGCTGCTGAATTCATTTAGGGAACTTCTCAGCTGGATCCATGTGCTCAACTTTCTGGCAGCTGTTGCATAAACTTAGCACACTTAACCATTTTGTATGAAAGGCTGGTTTTAAGCACTGAGGCTGCAAGGAAACGTGTTTGGGCTGCTCCATCTGGTTTGACAGTGCACTGAGTGTGACTTTCTCTGTTTTCTTCTCTTTTTGGGTCCCTACCTGCACAAATGCAATGTGATTTTCAACACATGATTTTAAATATGTCATTTCCTACCCTGGTTACATTTACAATGGCTCATGTTGAAGCAAGGCAATAGAGACTCAGACTCTGGAATTTTTTATTCTGCACATGAGCCTCGATTCAGGGAGAGGAGAAACATTATTGATCTTTCATCAGGTAATTTTCTTTTAAGCACCTGCATTGGACTCTTAACAGTGGTTCTTAAGCTGAATCCATTTTCCCCCTAGAGAACAAATTTGCTATCAGCAGCAGAGGTTTCTGATAACGGGGCTCACAGTTTTCACATTTGAATGGATTGGAAAGCTTGGATATTTCCCTTGGCCCTCCCTGTAAACAGAGAGTTGCTGTATCTGAGCTCATTAAATGCTTCTGCCAGCAGAAAGAGAGTCTTGCCTCACCTGAAACAAACCTCAGAGCCTGGTGATTTGTAATGGACTTCCTCAGGTCTTTTATTCTGTTTGTTTATCCTTTTATTATCTATTTGTACTCGTTTCTTACTAGGGCAGGGTCTCTTTGAAGTTTAATTTTTTGGACGACCAGTGGTGCATTTTAATTGTTGTGGAGGCACAAATCATCCTGGCCACAGTCAGGGTTTTTTTTTGTCATGGACCAGGGATGGTGATTTGCACAACTCCTGTAATAACAGAGCCTTTTGGGTGCTGGTGCAAAATTTATTGCCCCACAAAATGGGGTCTTCATTCACATGGCCGCTCTAGCGGGTGTTTTATGGGCCAATAAAGTGCCTTGTGTTTTTGTAATCTAAGTGCTCGTCTGCTTTATGGTCTGATGTCACTTGCAGGGTGGTGGGGAAGAGCGACTTCTGGCACGCTGGAAATTATGCATTATTGTCACCTGAGAGCCTGAAGGATCTTTAAAGTAATGAAATGTGGGGCTGATGAGCAGAGGAGTCTCACCAGCGGCATTTCTTTCAAGATTTTTGCCTGTTTTGGAAAGGTAATCATTCCTGAAAAGAGACAGATACATCTATCTGCCTGCTAAATTAAAGTGTTGCTCAAAAAGCACTGCCAGGCAGAGGGAAATGTAAGGTGAATGGAAAGGACAGTGAAGGAGAAAGAAAAGTATTTGGAGATTTAGACTCCGTATTTTGAGTGCATTGCACTCTGTGCGGGATAAATATATTAATTTGCCTTGTACTTCACAGCTTGCCCTTATGCTCAGAAAGTTGCAGAGATGTCAGATTTAAAGAGGCATATGAAGTATAAGGGATAGAGCAATAGGTGGCAAGTAGGCTGCTGAGATCCATTTCTCTTCCCAGCACAATTCCTTCCAGTTATCTCTGTGCTTTTGAGAACAAAGTGCAATATGAAAACAAATAAAACCACAACAAAAAAAAAAAAAAATCCTGCTCTCAAGCAAACATATTTTAAAGCTGATTCCTGCCTTATATTATGTTCACATTTTTCTGCTCTCCTGTCATCTGCTCAAAAAAAAAAAAAAAAAAAACAAAATCAGAAAAAATAGATCCTGGCACAAGTGCCTCAAGGGAGTGTGTTCAGAAAGCGCCAGCACTGTTACCAACATCGACTTTTACGCTTCACTTTGTACTTTAAAATGTCTCTTTCCTCCAGCTGATCTCCCTCTGCATAGCACTGTACTCCAAAACCCCTTCCAGCAGAGGAGGAGGTGGAGGAGAGAGGAAAAACAAAGTTGTGGAGCACTTGGTGTTTGCTCTTGCTGTGGAGTTGAGGGAGCTGCTCAGGATGGTTCAGAGTGAGCAGAAATGGCACTGGTGAGAGCAGAGAGCCCCAGCCCACAGGACATGGAGCTGTTAAAGCCATTCTCATCAGCAGTGGAAGTGATCACCTTCAGAAGGAGTCATGAAGGTAATTTTTTTTTTTTTTTTTCTGTCTGAAGCAGCATCAGTTTGCAGCTTCCCATTCTGGTCCCAATATTTTTGCACCAGGCAGGCTGAGAGCTGCAGGTCTGGCTCAGGACATGGTGGTGGGTATAAATGTGGGATGAATTTTAGGTGGTGAGGAAGTGGTTTGGACATCCCCTGTCAGGGGAAATGTGATCAGAGGACCAGAGGGAGAAGCCCTGGTAGGTTTCCTCAGTCGCTGAAGCTGGACAGGTGAGGATTGGGAGTGGCTGTGCTTTAGAAATGTGTGGAGATGTCCTGGGGCAGGAGGTCCTGTCCTAGCTCAGCTGATGTGGCTGGGAAATGTTTTGGGAATGCAGAATCCCAGAATGGGTCAGGCTGGAAGAGACCACAGTGGGGTCACCTGGTGCCACCTCCCTGCTCCAGCAGGGCCATCCCAGGGCACAGGCTCAGGATTGTGTCCAGAAGGCTCTGGAATATCTGCAGTGAAGGAGACTCCACACCCTCTCTGGATGATCTATTCCAGTGCTCAGAAGTTCTTCCTCATGTTCAGGTGGAACTTCCTGGGCATCAGTTCCTGCCCATTCCTCCTGTCCCATTGCTGGGAACACCAAGCAGAGCCTGGTCCCTGCTCAGAGCCCTCCCTGCAGACACAGACAAGGATAAGGTCCCCTCTCAGTTGTCTTTTCTTGAGGCTGAACAGCCCCAGCTCCTTCAGTATTTTCTTATCAGACATGCTCCAGTCCCCAAATCATCCTTATCACCCTTCACTGGCCCCATTCCAGGAGCTCCATGTCTCTCCTTGTACTGAAGAGCCCAGAACTGGCCACAGCACTCAAGATGTGCCTCATCTCCTCACTAGGGCTGAGGAGACTTACACAGGAATTTGGAATTGAGCTTCTGAGTTTAGGGAGATTGATATAAAAAAGTATAGTAGCAAATTCTTGGTGTGAAATTGTTTGGGTTTTGTTTTTTTGGGTTTTTTTGGGGGGTTTTATTGGGGTTTTTTTAGGAATTAAAGGACTTATGGATGGTGTTTGGTTTTGGTGAAATTAATATTATTGGGAGTGTGGAAATGGTATGGAGGGAAAATTTATTTCCTTCTCTGTAGGACATGTAAGAGAGAGGGTTGAGACTAGGGAGGTGAAATGTGGGACGTAAATAAAGCATAGTAAGACTGTTTTTTTGGGGACAGAAAGGGTTCTGTCTGTGTAATGAGAGGTCCAAAAGATGCTTTTCTGTTTAGAAGAGTATGGACTCTGTGGATGAGCCATGTTTGAAGCAGGACTTGTTTGTGAAGTTGCATTTAAATCCTCGGTGAATAAACCCAAAATCATCTTGTCTCACCTGAATGGAGTTTCCATATGGAAAAGAAAGAGATACCAGGAGACACCCAAATTGTGGGATACATAAACATCTGTCTTGGAAGCCAAAAGCTGTGCCATTGCCTCTGCCAGTGATGGTACCAAAGCAAAACACACAGAGCAGGAGTTGGCTAAATATTGGATTTCTTTGCATATTGCTTCACTGTTAGTGGAGTTTGCATAATCTTCAGCACCCGTTCTAAATACCAATGCATTTGCATTGCACAGTTTAAATAATTGATTTTTACAGTGCACTATTTATTAACATCAGTGTGGAGCTTTATGAAGTCTTTTTATAATGCCTAAAAAGTGTATTTCTAACAAACTTGGTGTCCCCAGTGCTGTTGTTTTGAAACATTGTCTTCATATTCTCCATCAAAAAAAACCAGTGTTAATCAAACCTTCCTCCACTTTGGTCTATGAACTTTATGGTGACATTTCCTTCATGTATAACCTGGGATGAAATTGGGGATCAGGGTAACAAATGTGTTTTCTGAGCTGCTTCCTCCTGAACCCCACATTCCTGTGCATTAAGCCAGCGTGCCCCTGCACTGCTGCAGGGCTCTGGATATTTGTCTGCTGCTTCTTAAAGCTGACTTTCTCGGAGATGATAAACCACCTGGCTTTGCTCTTTGGACTGCAGAAGAATTGCTTGGTCATTGCCTTTCTGTTTAGATTTCCTGCTAGTCCAAGGGTGGACATTTTTCACGGCTGTATGAGACAGCCTGTTTGCTCCACGCTGACAATTCCAGGGGCACAATTGCTGCTAATGCCTTTTCCTTCTCACTTAAATCCTGATGGAGGGACCGGGTTTGGGCACATCCCTTAATTTAAGCATGCACACAGGAGCATTTGTGTTTTAATGCCCCTGACTAGAAATACACAAATAACCACAGCCAGCTGAAAAGTGTCTCAAGCTGTTTGTTTGCCTTTGATTTCTTGCTCACTTCACAAAATAACAAAACTCATCGCAGTCGTTTGAGTGAAATGGATTCATTTTTCAATTAAAATTGCCTGGGTTTAAGCAATGTTGGGGTTTTTGGTGGTTTGTTTTTTTGGTTTTTTTTAAATGAAACATGTATTTTCTGGGATGAAAATGCCTACATCTCAGAAATTGATGTGATTTGTTCCTTTTTTTGCAGATGTTTGCTCTGCATGCTCTCGCCACTGAAAAAACTTTGGTGGCAAAAAACCACATGAACCAGCAAAAGCAACTTTAAAAATGGAAATAAAACCTAAAAAATCTACCTCTCTCTTTACCAAAAATTTTCATCCTCCAAGTACTGGCTCTTTTTATTAACAGTGGTTCCATTGTGATTTCTCAAGGAGAGCTGGAGCAATCATTCATTCACATCAGTAAAGAACTCTTCATCTTTGCTTTTCACAGTGCCCTGTCGAGTATTGAATGCATGTTAAATGCTAAAACCAAGAGAGGGAGTGTGGAAAGTATAATAGACTCCATTAATCTGCAGTGCCATTAATCTCCTGTCCATTTGTCTTTCCTACATACGTGCCTGTGTGTATGTGCAGGGCACCTTCTGGCACATTTGTGCACCCTCAGAGCAATCTCTGTGGTTTTATGCTGAAAGACACAAGCTAATCTACAGGAGCATAAATTATGAGTAAACTTGGTTCAAAGTCATCATTTTTATCTTCATGAAGTCCTTGGGATTTGTTATATTTTGGATTTTGAGTCTGTAGCTCCCAGCCCGTGTTCTGCAATGGGCAAATTGTTAAGAGGGAGTTTGCATTTGTTGGAGTCCACACTCAAACAGATTTGAGGATGAAACTAAGACAACATCCATATCTCTGCCATTCCAGGGCAGGGGGATTTTTCATCACAGAGTCTTTGAATGGTTTGGGTTGGAAGGGACCATAAAGATTATATAGTTCCAACCCCCCTGCAGTGAAACTTCCACCAGTTTCTAAAACTCTTTTTACAGTATATAATTTTTTTCTCTCTTTTTCTGGACTACAAGCAGGACTCAGGAAGTCTTTAGTTCTCCCCTCCAAGTTGACTTAACTCCATCTACAGAGCCCTAAAAGCAGCGACCCTGAGCTTTCCCACACAGAATCGAAATCACCAAATCGTAGAATGTCTTGGGCTGGAAGCAACCCTAAAAATCATCGAGTCCCAACCCTGAAAAACCTGGAAAGGCAGCTCCAATCCAAGCTTCAGCAAGGAGCTGCAGCAAATCACAGGAAGGAAGGCGTGATAACAGCTCTGTAGGTTGAGTGTTGCTCAGCTGCTTTTGGTGGTTGCTGCAGGCACCGCCGGCTCTGCCGCGGGGAATTACGGCAGGAACACATCCCCGCATCCCTGTGACCTCTCTGTGGCAGATGTTGAGCTCCTGTCCCCTGGTTAATGCAGGAATGTGAAAGGCAGGACAGAATTAGAGAGCACTGGCAAAGCAATCAGAGCGGTCACAGCCTTGGTGCCATTTATCTCGGGGCGCTAAAAGGATTTTCGGGGCGATTCTGGAAATCTGGGTGAATATTAAGAGCTCACGGAGGGCAGCTGAGGTCCTTGGGCTGGGAAGGGAGGGATCTGTTTGCTTTTTGCAGAAATCTGGTGCAGGAGGATGGTTTGCCTCAGCACAAGCAAAGTTGCAAGAATAGGCGAAAAGAAATAAGTAGTTTATCAGCACCTGGAGGGGAAAAAAAATTTAAAAAAATATAACTATCATGATCAGTAGGCATCAGGGTTCGTCAAAATGAAAATTATGACAAATTAAATTAATTTCTGCCTCTCATAAGCTAAGAGGCTTACTGCATCATGAGGGAGAGGGAGGTGTAATATATCTCAAGTACTAGCAGGGCGGTTACAAAGGATTCAAGGGGCTCTCTCATTAGGAAAGAAAGTGGAACTTTTAAAAATAAAACTTCCTTGGGAATAGTATGGGTGGGAGAAAGAGAAACAATGTGAGAGGTGACTAATGGCAGTGACATTGTTGAGCTGCTTCCCATGGGGTCCTTTTTGAGAGCTGTCAGCAATGACTTGACAGATGGAGTCTGAGGCGGTGCTGAGCTAATCTGTAGGTGATGCAGGGTTAAGGGGGTGTCTCATAAACTGTTTGGCAGATAATTTCATTGAAAGGCACAAATCTGAATTGGTGGTAGTGGTTAATGAGTAACTAGCTGCCTGCAGCTGGTCAAATCCTGCAGGGGAGCCAGCATTCTCCTTATTTCAGTAATAACTGCTTCTTTATTTATGATTATTTAATTTTAAGAAGCCATGATAGAAAAGGTATTTAAAAATAGGTATTGAAAGAGCCATGAAAAATTTTGCTAAGGTTTGCACTTCTGTGATGAAATTTGTGAGGGCTGCTGACAGAAATTCCTGTGTTTTAATGCAGAACCACTGAACAGCAGAACTGCAAACCATGTTCCTCTCTTGGGATGGTATTTCACCCGTGTCAGGGGGGTTTGAAATACCTCCCCTCCTTTTCCCACACAGCCACAGACCATCCCCTAAGCTCCTGTAAGAAAAATAGTGCCACGTCTCCTAATACTTTCAAGTGACAGGTAAATTGGAAATCCATGATGCTTTTATTTTAGAATATTGTGTGGCTTGAAACCTGGAAGTAGCAGTCCATATTTCTCCTGACTTTTACTCTGCTGGATGATTTACACCTATGTGAAAGGGTTTGCTGACAGATCAGAATTAGAGCTCTTATTTTGCTCTGTTGTAAACTATTCCTCAACATGCACAATTAGGTCTTGAAAAAGAAAAAGTGGTGTGGGGGGGGAAATGGCTGAGAAAGTCAGTTTGGAACCAGAATAAGTAGATTTAACTGTTCTTCCTTTGATGACTGTAACAACACAGTAAATATACTTTAGGGCTTGGTGAAAATTAGTGCAACACCTTAGGCCAGGTGTTGGATGGGGTCCCGAGGAACCTGATCTAATGGGTTTGGCCTCTGAGGTTGCTTTCAACCCAAACCATCCTGTGAGACTGTGATGCTGTGATTCTAAAAAATAACCTTTCCTCCTAGTTTGTCTTCCTGCTTTGTTTACATCTGCAATAAATTTTTAGAGGTGAGAGATGCCCCCTGAATTCATCATGCAGAAACAGAGCCACGAGTCTTGGATAGGGAAGATCTGCGCTGATGTCTTTATAAACAATTCCATGGGTGAGGGGTGGGTGTTAATGTCTTTGAAATGGGTCATAATGTCTCTGTTAACTTCAAGGATTGCTACAGAACCCGGACACTGACTCCTGAAACAAGGGGGTGTGCACAAGCCTGAGTTTCTGAACTTTGGGGTAAAATGCCAGGTTCAAGGGGGAATATGGGGTAAGTGGTTTGGGAAGGCTGCACCTTCCTGGTACCTCAGGCAATGGGGAAAGGAGGAGTGCAACATGTGGCTGGGAGTTTGAGATGAAAGGATTTTGTGCTCTCCAAAATCCCAGAGAGAGAAAACCCCATGGGTGTGCCCTGGTGGACTCTCCCTTCACTCAAATAAATTTGCTGAACTCCTCTGTCAGCTTTTCACAGTGTGATTTTCCATACATCTTGGCATTTCTGTGGTTCTGTAAAGTGCAGTGATCTAAGGCAGAAAACATTTCCATCCTATAGATGAGTGTTTCAGATTCCTCATGATGGGAAGAGAGAGGCAGACAATGATCTCACTGGTGACCAGTGACAGGACCCAAGGGAATGAGAATGGCTGGAGCTGTGTCAGGAGAGGCTTAGGTTGGATATCAGGAAAAGGTTCTTCCCCCAAAATGTCCTTGAGCACTGAACAGGCTCCCCAAGGACTGGTCATGGCCCCAAGGCTGCCAGAGCTCAAGGAGCATTTGACCAATTCCCTCAGGGTCGGGGTGGGATTGTTGGGATTGTCCTGTGCAGGGCCAGGAGCTGGGCTGGGATGACCCTCATGGGTCCTTTCCAGCTCAGGATATTCTCTGGTTCTGGTGTAGGATCATCCTGGCTGTGTAGGATGCACCATAAGGCTGGGTCATCTCTCCAGTGAGGATTCTCTGCATCATTTTGGAGGTGCTGTTGAAGGTTCAGACAAAGTTTGTTAGAGAAGCTCCCACTGAGTCATGAGATGAAGAGAGGAGAGGATCCCTTTGCTTTCTAAACTCCTCAGAGAGGAGCCTGGGGGCAGCTGGATTCAGGCTTATCCCTGGACTTTGTCAACAGTCCAAGTTTTGCAACTTTGTCCCTCAGATTTTAATGGTGGCAAATCAGATATATGTCTATGAAAATGGATTATTCCTTATGATAAATGATTTAAACAAAATAACTCAATCAGATTTATTTACTACGCAGCATAAAAGCTAAAAACAACTTACGGTATCAGACAGGATAGTGCACTAAATCAAAGCAATATTGAAGAAATTATGTTAAAGCTACAAAAACAAACAATTATTAGAGATTGATGTAACTCACCCAGGCCAATAACTGGAGGCAAATCTTTTTCACTCAGCCTTGAGGGACATCCTTGGGGCACATCCCTTTACCCAAAGGATGAATGTCCACACACACTCCAAAGAGGAATAGGTTAGAAAATGTATGAATATATGTTTTCATATGTATGAAAACTGGACTAAACTTTGTAGTTTAGAGGGGCTGACTGCCAGTCACGTTCCTCCAGGTCAGCTTAGCAGCTCACCTGCCAAATCTCTGCCTCACTCTCAGGGTGTTGATTTGAGGCTGGCGTGGCAGATGGGTTTTAATACAATTCAACACCAAAAACCCAGCACATGGTGCTCCTCTCAGCTCACCACTAATAGCTTGAAAAATAGGGCATTTTTTGAGGGTTTTCACCACATTCCAGGGCAGAACTTCATGTTACAGGTGCCCTCCCCCACCTCCACAAACCACAAAGAATCTCTGTTGGATTTTCTCTGTAGTTAAACATCTTTATTAGGTGGAGAAAAGGAAATAGGATCCTTAGGATCCATTGCTGTTCCTATGGGCACTGCATGAAGTCTTATCTACATGTATTTGTGGTTTGGTGGGTCCTATCAGTTCCCACAGCCACCAGTCCTTCACAGAATCCATCTGTATGACAGGAAGGAGATGTCCTGTGGTGCCAATCTCCCTCTGCATATTTGATGCTCCCTTTTGCATCTCTGTCTCCAGCAGCAATGGAATAAATGTAAATGCAGCTGCTCAGCCTACTTCTGCTTAAGCCACAGATCCTGCAGCTCAGGGCTCTACTCAAAGCCCTCTGATTTTTACCTCTTTTTGGATAAGAAAACTGCAGTAAATATTATAGCAGCTTGTGAAAAAGACAGGTTTTGAGTTATGCTGAGCTATCTGGTTTAATTCTTGCCAATCCTACTTGACCACTCCTAAGTGCAAAAACGACTCCATTGCCGTGCAGCTGCCCTGTGCTAAAAGAAGGGATTCTGAATCTAATGGTGTTCAAACCACTACAGCAAAGGTATCTTTGATCTGTACCCAAAAACCACATTATTGCTCTTCCATTAGGGATCAGATGAAAACAAAATAAGCTGTATCTTGTTTTATGAGTGGAAATGGCATTTCCTGCTGGAGCTGGAAAATGAAGCTCTTTGGGATTATTATAAGTATGGTCAGGCACGGTGAGGCAGGGAGAACTCCCTCCCTTGCTGGTGTTTGCTGTTGCACTTGGGGTCTGATTATTTTTCCACTGTCTTGCCCATTCATCAAGTGTCTCAAAGAAGCAGCAGAGGCAGAAGTTCAGCTCTTTCCTGTCATTCCCTGCGGATGGAGGGGAGCAGCCGCCGCCGCATCTGCCTCTCCGCAGAGCTCCTTTTAAAACTGGATAAATAAATTAGAGAGATGATCGCTCAAAGAACAAACTGTGAGCAGCTGGGGATCGGGGATTCACTGGACCATGCTCCTCCAGCAAACAGCAGCCACAGGGAACTCGTAGGCAGCAGTTTGGCATCCCCTGGATTATTTAGTGCTTTGTCTTTGCAGCGTTTGTGCACGCAGAGATGCCCAGCAAGGGATGTTACCCCTCCTAAGAGATGCCCTCTCTGGTGCTCACCCTGCCAGGGTTTGTTTTCAGAGCAGAGCTGTAGGCAGGCAAATCTTTTACTGTAGATTTTAGGTACTTGGCAGCTCCACAGATGGAGTATTAACTTGCTGTTGTGTGGAGGATTCTTTTGAGAAGGAAACTTTATTCATGAGAGACACCCCTTTAATTAACTTCCACACTTCCATGGGGAGCAGAATATAAAGACAGATAATAATACTAATAATGCTGTTAATACTAATAATAAAAACAACAACAAAAGCAACAACAACAGCAACATGCCTTGTTACCATTACAAATTAAAATAAAATAGTGCAGGAAGCAGTGTTTTGAGATGTCTTTTTTTTTAAATTAAGATCTTAATAGCATTTAATGTAAATTAAATATAATCATTGTCTGATTCCTGAGCACATCTCTGAGACTGAAGAATGAGAAGTTAATTGTGCTGACAACATAGTGGGAAGTGCCAAAATCAAGCACCAGCATGGTGGTTAAAGTGCATTTTGAATTAAGAGGTGGAAGGCAGAACTTTTATTTTTTTGTACTCCTGCTCCCACTTATTTTTTCAGCAGAGTAAAGTTCGTGCCCAGCACGAATTTATTACGTAAGATATCTAACATAAAATTTACATTACAATGCAAATTAAGAAGGCTTTATTTAACTTTAGAGATTGGGAAGGATCAGAATCAAGAGCCTAACAAGCCATTTTACTTTGGGGATGGGGAATTAGTGGTATGTAAATCTCTGAGTTATTCTGTGGGCAGATAATTTAGTGAGGTCTGCAAAATGGATGTCAACTCTGGCATCTTGCTTTCCATTAAGAGGAATTAGGTATGGAAATCTGAGATTTGAATCTGCTGCTTGTAGAATTCATGCATTTGGTGGCAAGATATACTTGATTAAGAGATTGGGGATCAGGCTGACTGTGCACTCCTCAGTGTTAGCAATGTGACAGGATTCAATTCCCAGCTCCCTCTCTCACAATGGCACTGAGGAATACCTGCCTGTGATAGATGTGACCTCTTCCATCTCAAATTAAAAGTGATGTAATTGCTCAGCTGGTGTGGCGAGTCCTGGGATCATCAGTAAATGAAGTTCATTTTGATGAAGTAACACAGAAATTGTGTCTTAATTTAAATAAACAGAGCTAATAACTCGTTATTGGATACTTCCATTTGGTTTTGTCTTAATATGGGATTATTTCTCCTTCTTGCATAGTGCCAGAAGAGCCCATGCCTTCTGTGTGAGTGTTCAACCATTGACACACGTCAGAATTCCTGTTCTGCAACTAAGAGATGTTGTCTTTATGTGTACTAAGCTTTCACTTGCAGATACCTTGTATGAACTCAAGTGTAATTTTATTTACTGGGAGGATGGGGAGGCCCTGGCGCAGGATTCCCAGAGAAGCTGTGGCTGCCCCATCCCTGGAAGTGTTCAAGGCCACGTTGGATGGGGCTTAGAACAACTTGGTCCACTGGAAGGTGTCCCTGCCCATGGCAGGGGGGTGGAAATTGATGATCTTGGAGGTCCTTTCCATCCCATAGGCCATCCTATGGTTCCATGATCCTGGACAGCTTTCCCAGCTGAGCTGTTTGCACAAAAACATTGAAGTGGGGAAAAAACTGCTAAACTTTGGATCGAGACCTCAGCAAGAGAGTTTTTGATGTTTTTGTAGTTAAGATTGTGTTTGGTTTGGTGACTGGCCTTGGTCTTCAAAGGAGGGGCTGGAAGAGCTCTCCATCCGAACTGACAGAGAAAAAGGAAGGAGCTGGAGAGACAAGCCATGGGTCTTCAGGACTGAAGGACCATGAATAGACATTTTGACATTTTTTAATCAAAGAACTTCCATTCACTTCAAATCTCACCACTCAAAAAAAAAAAAAAAAAAGCACTGACAAATGAGACTTTGATACAACTGTGGCTCATGCTCATGTGTGTCCTCAAAGGGAGAAAAAACATCATTTTCTCCAGGTCTTTTCCAGGTATTTCTTGAGGTTTTGAGTAGAAACCTCGTGGAAAACCACTTCTTTCTGACTGAAAGGATATGAAGTGCTCTCTGGAGAAGCTTAGAAACTGAGAGTGCTCTGTTGACCTTAGAAAGCTTGAGAACTACTGGACTGAACTAATAAATACCTTTGGGAAGCATTTATGTCTCTTCCCATTCATTTGTGTAGTCCCAAAGAGCAAGGCCAGCAACCAGTGCTTATAAAGAATAATGGTACTGGAATTTGGGGTGTAAAAGGGAGGGACACCCATGCCTGGAGGGGTGACTGGTTTGGCTCCATTCCTGCCTGTTTCAGTGATGGTGAAGCAGCTCTGCACCTTCACATGCCCAGTGCTTTCCTGGAGATACTGTGTCATTAAGGGGCAGATGGCCAGGGTAAGTAAATTTGTCCTGCTCCATTTCAGATTTCTCTCCTGAGAACAATATTTCTCCTGGACAAGCCATCAGGCAACTCCCCAGTCCTGTCTCCTTTGGCTGTACAACCCTTCTTTGAAAATTTGGAGTACCAACCACCTGTGATGGCCTTGTTCCCTGTCCACCCCCCTGTTTTCACCCCATCACTTCCCTTTGAATGGTTCACAGGCATTGTCTTTGTGCTGACAGCAGGGAGAATATTTTGGGCAGCTCCTTCCCAGTATTTCCTTCTGGCTTCCATTGCTGGTCAAGACCCAGGACTCCTGCAGCCCTCCTGAGCCTCCTCGTGCTGCTGTTGTTGTGTTGTCTCAATTGCTCTGCAGCTTGATAGATTTCTCCAAGTGTCTCATTATGCAATTAATTTCAATTGCAATTCCCATCATCTCTTCTCTTCTGCAGGCATGCCACCCAGCAGGAGACTAATAAAACCATCACGACTAGCACCAAAGCCATCAAGCAGCTGTCTGAGGTTGTCAGAGGCTCATCCAGGGTATGTGTCACTCAAGATGCTGTTGGGGGAGAATGATGGGGTTTGTGGAAGGAGGAATAACGAAAATAAGAAGTGGCAGTGGGTGCTTTAAAGCTGTTAAGCTCTGTGTCTTGCTATAACTTCCTTGCCTCTCAAACAAGTGTAGTTTTCACTTATAAATGACCCAGGGGAAAGCAGCTGCGGACACCAGTTCTTCTCCCAAAACTGGATCATGTAGAATTGGAAATCAAGAATTCAGCAAAAAAGCCTTTGGCCAGTTCATATCTATCTCAGGGTTTCAGTTTGGGTGAAAATATTGCAGAAATCATCTGGCTTCACATGAGTTTGGCATTGGTTAAAGACTCAGTTGTGGGGTGCAGGTGAGTCTGGGAGTGTGTTAAGTGTCTGGAAAGGCCAAAGCCATGGAATATATCTGGATATGACACTGATTCAGTGCAAAGGCAACTTTGGGGGTAGATAAATACAGGCTGTGGCCAGATCAGAGCAGGATTTTAAATTAGAATTTACTCCACTCTGAATTCTGCAGTTTACTGAAGAAAATCCCATCTGTTTTGTGTGCAGACTGGGCTGTTCAACTCAGTATCAGTGTCACAGGGTAGGAATGATCCCCATCTTATTGTCCCCAGTGCAAATAATGGACAAACAGAAGGTTTTTGACCTCCCAAAAATGATTTTATACCCCAGATGTTGCTGCTGACTTTGCCCATGATGTGCATCATGGGCAAGAGCACAAGAAAAATGTGGGGACCAGATTCCAGCTAGTTTGAGAATTAAAGGAGAATTTTCACCCACATAACATTCTGAAATGAAAATAAGGACAATTCTACTTGATTTCTGATACACTCTTGCTTCCAGCATCCATATGGTTTCTAAGTCAGGAACTTTCCTGAGTTCATGTTTTATTCTCACTCACTACCTGCCATTTTCCAAAGTCCTGTATTACTTCAACTCTGTTCTCACTGCCCTTCCACCCAGAAACAAGACTGCCCTAAACACACAACTCATCTCTGACCAAGTGGTTTTTACAGCCTGGATTTATGGCAGTTGCCAGCAGGCAGTTGAGATAAGGATTTAAAACTTGGATCACCCGAGGCCACCTTGGTAACCTGTGAAGGACCATGTGCAATTCAGCCCGCCTAAAACAAAAAATCAGTGGGTGATGGTCTACTCCAGAGGATGGGGAGGGAAGCCTGGAATGACTGTTTGCACATGTAGACATCAAGATTAATACAAGAATAATTTTTAACATATTGCTTTGACTAATGTGGATGGCGAGGACTGTTTTTTTTTTTTTTTTCTTGTTTTCTTGCATAATTACATCTGAGCTTGATGAAACAGAAGATGCTGCCTTGGAGATATGGGGATCTGGGCTTTTTTTTTCTTCTTTTTTTGTGCTGATCTCCAGGCTCTGTTTTGTGACATAAATTGGGTCCAAAGGGGAATCAGGGAAGGTCACATTAAACTCAATTACAATGCCACACAAGAATGTCATTATTTGGCCTTGAAGCCCATGGGGACTCTCAGGAGAAGAGGTTTTACTGTCATGGGGAGAAAAATGGAAAATTGAAGGGAAAATATTTAAGAGCTAAGGAATAGACAGAAATAATTTCAGTAATATGAGGAATAAACTTGCTCCTCTCTATTAAATTGTAAAATAATGTTTTTCTGCTCACTGGTCAATTATTTTAACTTTTTTTTTTTTAATTCTTCTTTTTAACAGTAGAGTTTTAGTAATTAAACCTACAAATTTTGATAGAAAGCCTGTAGCCATCATCCCTTACACAGAAGAAATTGTTCTGGTGGATATTGGCTGCTGGTCAGTAAGTCCCTCATGGGAATCTGGGTAGCACTGCAAACTCTCCTCCCATAAAATTACTCACAGCATGAAAAGCCTTACAGAGCTTTATAGTTAGTCCTCACCAATCCATTTTTCTGTGGATTGCTTTGCATGCACACACAGGAAAAAAAAAACAAACAAACTTTTTTCCCTCTTTCTTCCTTATTTTCCACCAGTAACACACTGCCAACGAGATGCAATATGGGATTTTCTCTGACTTCCCATAAATCTCCAAGTGCTGCTGGAGATATTGGAGTCAGGATGCCCAGCTGAGCAAATTGATAGTATTGCAGGAGCAAAGATGCTGCTCTAAGTGGATCAGTGTGCCACAAGGCAGGAGACTGATGGAAAATGGCTCTTTTAGGGCTTCATTCCAAACTAACCTCAAAGGATGTAAATAGAGAGGTAGAGCTGGAATTCCACTTTTTGGTAGGGTGAGTGCTGGAGCATAAGATCTGCTCTCCAGGGTGACAATCTTATTTTGCATGTGGAACCAACATAAGGTTTATGGACCTTTATCTGTAGGATGGGAATAATGACACTTGCCCTGCTCTAAAAATGGTTTTAAATCTTTAGATGAACTGGGATATTCTTCTGTCTGTGAAAAAACTACCATTAAAATTAAAAAATGTTTATGCCATCCTTTAAAAATCTGCTTGTGTAATCCCAAGCAGTTTTCTGAAACAGCTGAAATGGCTGGAAAGTGAACATTTCTGCTCAGTAGCTTCAGTGTAGATTGGGTTTTGCTTTCCACTTGTTTTTTAAGGTGACATTCCCCTTCCTTGCAGCATTTCCCTCTGTAAAATCTGGACATGTGAGCTCCTGCATATGTGAAATCTGAAATCCAGGATGTAGATCAGTTCCAGGAGAACTGTTTGGGTTTGATCATTCCCCCTGAGAGCAGAGATTTGGAAGCATGTTGGATACTTACATCAGGCTGTGCTCTTCCTTCCAAGAACAGAGGTTCTAGCACTAGGGTTTTTTTTAAACACTAGGGTTTGTTTTTTTTTTTTAACATAGATTAAAACCTTGCTGGAGCAAGCTCCAGCCATAAAGGCAGTGACATCTGGGTTTATGTTTTGGAAAACATGGAGATAAGTTGGTTTCTCACAGTCAGACCAAGGAGAGGGGATGTTGTGGCTGTTTGACTTTTCATGTCCAGTAAATTTCCCAAATGAGGTGATTAACTCTATCATGACTTATCCTGTGGAAAAATAACTTTTTATAGAAAGATCCCTTCAGGTATTTTCTCCAGTGCTATCTTGAATATCCAAACTGGCATTTAATTTTTTTTTTTATTTAACCTGGCCTGAGAGACCAAGGCATCACATTTCCTAAAGCAAAATCCTTTTGCATCCTGGCAGCCCTGGTGTGACTGATTCTTTTAGGATACTATTGGTACCCACCTTATTTATTTGGTGTCTCCCACCAGGACGATTTCCCATTGTCACAGACAGAGCCAACTACAGGATTTATCTCTGACAGACCTGCTAATGAGCCTTTTTTTTCCCCAATACAGCAAGAAAGGCTTCAGCTGGACAGGCTGAAGAACCAACTGTCTGATGCCATCCAGAGATACGGAGCTGTGCAGAAAGTGAGTGTCCCTCCTGCTTCCCCTGCCCCATCTGGGAATCTGGGGATGTGTTAAGTGTAATTCCTCAGAGCCTGGAGCATCCCCACAGGGCTGCTAATGAATGGTTTCCTCCCTCTTTCATTGTTTCCTCTCTCTTTCAAGAAATCATAGAATTAAGGTTGGAAAAAACTGTTAAGATCATCAGATCCAACCATGCACCTGAGCCATGTCCCTAAGGGCCACATCCACACATTTATTGAACATTTGCAGGGATGGCATCTCCAGCACTTCCCTGGACAGCCTGTTCCAGTGCTTGACAAGCTTTTCCCTGCAGAAATAATCCCAAATAAATCTAAATCCCAAATCCAATCTAAACCTCCCCTGGGGCAGCTTGAGGCCATTTCCTCTTGTCCTGTCCCTTGTTCCCTGGGAATGGACCTTGACCCTCACCTGCATCCTCCTCTCAGGGAGTTGTGGAGCCTGAGGTCTCCCTTGAGCCTCCTTTTCTCCAGGCTGAGCCCCCCCAGCTCCCTCAGCTGCTGCTCCTCAGATCTGTGCTCCAGCCTCCTCCCCAGCTCCATTTCTCTCCTCCAGCCCCTCAATGCCCTTCTCCCTGTGAGTGGCCCAAAGCTGACCCCAGGATTTGAGGTGTGGCCTCCCCAGTGCTGAGTTCAGGGGGAAGGATTTCCCTTGCCATTACATCATTTAACCATTACGTTATTTTGGTCTGCCTCCACTCTCAGGGGAGAGGGGATTGCACAGTTCACCTTTTCTGATTGCAGAAAATGTGCAGGCAGCACTGATAATTCAAATGTTACCCCAGCTTCTGGCTCTGCTTTGCTGTTTGGCTGTGCCAGAAAGTTTCCAGGCACGTCTTGTGGTTGGGATCTGTTGGAATGTTATGGAACATTTTTCCAACAGGGATCTGTCACCAAGATCAAGCTGTTTAATAAAACAAACAAAGCCTGTACTCCAGTTCCTTCATTTGCTTCTTGCTCACCCTCTTTACCCTGGGGAGGCTCTGCTGATGAGCAGATTTGTTTTGCTTTTAAACACTGTAGTAATGACTTGAATTTAGCATCCCCAAACTGCCTCCCTCCCTGGCAGTGCAAGTTAGGAGATATATCTGGATTAATGAAAATACAACCTGGACAAACTCTGGTGGCTTTGGTATATCACTTTAATGAGTCTGACGCATGCCTGCAACAATGGGAAGGATATATTGTAATTATAGAGGTGTAATGAAATTTGGCTGGCAACATGCACTTAATAATGTGTCTCTATTAGAAACACTCTGGACTGATTGATTTCCCAGCACTTGCTGCCTGTGCCTTAAAAAATAAATAAATAAATAGGTGCACATAAAATTGCAGTTCAACAGCGTGTCTGTTGTGTAATAGAATTGCATCATCTCTAGTGCTGACTCATATTTTACATTATTTACCTGTTCTATTCAAGAAACTGAGTGTGGGGTATTTAAATAAAATTATTTTATATGTTAAATGAGAAGTTGGTATTATTTGGGTCAAGAGCTCCACCCCCATATGCACACACACACATCTTTTTTATGCCTTTTTTTTTCCCCCCTAATGTTCATGAGTACAGTCCATGTGAACTGTACAGGATTGGATTTCTTTTATTTTAAAAACTGTCATCAATTCAGAAGTGCCAAAATTAACCACTGCAGTTTGTGAATGCCCGGCTGCCTCAGGAAAACAATCTGAGTGATAAATTGCTACTTATCCACGTCCTGGCTGTCATTCCCTAAATGCCTGTTTCAGTTTTGATAACCTTGTCATTCTGGAAGCTTTGAAGACTTTTAATGCCTGCAAGACTGAAGTTTTCAATGCTTTTATACTGCCTTGCTTTTTCTAAAGAGTAAGAGCTTTCTCTATGTCGTTTTCTTTAGAAAGTAGAAGAAAATAGCTTCATATGACTCTTTCCCTAAATATTTGGACTCTTCTCAGCCATTTTCCCTCTGATTTTTTTTTCTTTTCCTTTTAACAGAAAATAGCAGAGAAATCCAAATCTTTGCTTCCTACTGGGCAGAGAAGCACCAAACAGGTGAGCTCATGTGTGTTTGGAAGTAAGTACAGTGCTAAAAAAAAGCTGTTTTCTAAGCCCACTAATGATGCTGGAGAGCTTGGAGCTCCTCCACTGCCTACATTGAAGCCAGTGAGGTGATTTTCCAATAGAGATGTGTGATGTCTTTGGAGGTGGAAGATAACAGGACTCAGGAAAAAAAGACTTATGTAAGACCTGTTTAATTATTCTCTACTTTTCTGTCCTTGTGGGGCTGTTTTTCCATTCTTGAGGGGAGTTTTGTCTGCTATGAAATATATCAAAAAGCAGTCCTACACCCCCTTTTCCTGAAAGCTGGGCCTGTAGGAGTGGTGAAATCACATTCCAAGCACAATTTCATAGAAGAAATTAAGAGTTTTCATCCAACCTGTCCCCAGTTTTAAGAGGGATTAGGTATTCTGCTTTCTTTGGCTACATTGCACTGTGGTTAACTACTATATACATATGCAAATTGAGCATTTTTTCTTCTTTTTTAGCCCATGCTAGGAAATTTTTCAATGAATAAATACTATATAGAACCAGAGAAGATGTATTTATTCTGATTTGTATATACATATTTATAGATACTCTGATTACTCCATATATGATGCACATATTTAATTTATATGTACATGTATGTGAATATATAAAAAATA
Source organism: Agelaius tricolor (assembly GCF_023055355.1). Taxonomy (NCBI): domain Eukaryota; kingdom Metazoa; phylum Chordata; class Aves; order Passeriformes; family Icteridae; genus Agelaius; species Agelaius tricolor. Next base: position 93,388,769 of record NW_027269262.1, on the reverse strand, counting down.
TAATTAGGTGCATGTGCACCCATCAACATATGCAAATTATTAAGACTATAAAGATATTTTAGTGTAAGTGTATATGTATATTTACAGAAAAATGTGTAGTCTTTCATAAATGGTAATGCAAAATACTATAGATTCAATATCTGTATGTGTGTGTGAGTTTAAGAAATCTCCACAGATTTCCAAGAGAGTTTGGATGCCAGGGGATCCTTTGGCTGAAGTAAGGGTCCAACAGAGATTAGGCTGGCCTCTTAATTCTTACATGCTAAAAACCTTGTAGGGATTTGCAGATGAAAGTGTTCCACCAAAACCCAGAACTCTATGTCTAATTTCAGTGATTATTTCTGGTATTTTTGATACTTTTTATCATTTAAGGGACAGCAGGTTTTCTGCTTTCCTAATGACTTTTCTCTCCCTACCCTGTGCCACCTGGTTTCCTACAACTTCCTTAATGCATATAAGAAATAGTTGTACTTTGTAACTTTGAATTTTTGATTCTCTGTAAAAAAGAGTGCAGTGGTGCCACTGAAAACCCCATCATTAGTGCAGATCAATGGACCAAAGCTTTAATATTAACTAAGTTTCAAGCAATTACAATTCTGCCTTAGACCTTGCTGCTTAGTCGGTGTCGGTGTCAGTGAAATGAAATTTAGGTACCAAAAAAAGGGCTGGTGAATTCCTTTATCCAGAGTGAGGGTTCCCACTGCTACCTGTGGAGAGATTGTGCACAGATGTTGCTTTTCAGCTCTGTGTTTATAAAAATTAACAGTTTGGTTTTGTCCACCAGCTGGTGATCTGTGTTGAGCAGGGGTGTAAATAACACATCTTGTAACTGTGGTCAAATCCTACATACATTAAATATTTATTGGGTCATTTTGTGCAAATTAACTTTGATTTGTTTTCATACCATCTGTATTGCATCACTTCTTGGGTTTTTAACCAACTTTGGTTTGACTGCTGTTGGTGGAGTGGGTTTCAGGGAAGGGACCAGCTCTGTCCTTGCCTGGACTACCAAGTCTGGTACTACCATGGCCATTAGGACTGGGGACACTGCTGGCCATTAACCAGTGCAAATAGAACGAAAAATGCTAATAACTGCCGACTGCTGTCATTGGGAGCAAGCCTGGATGAAACCAGCTTTTTTGGTGTGTTGAAATTGCTTGATGACTCCAAAACCAACTTCCTTTGGAAGCAAACAGAGTTTTAATATGGGGAAAAAAATAGGATGCCAGACAAAAATTACTCAGATCTTTATGTAAGTAATGGTGGGGTTGGAGCAAAAGGAGGCTGGAGGGAGAATGGGACAGAGACAACCCCCTTTGCCCTAAACCAAGTAGGAATCCAACCACTGGGAGGATGTAGCAAGATCAGTTTGGTGGGGGTCAGGCAGAATCAGCAGAAATTGGGTTAAACTGGATCAGCTCAGGTTGTTTCTCCTTGTAGCTGTTGCTTGCAGGTGAAGTGGTTTTGGTGCATTATGAAAAAGGAGGTTGTAGCATGTCCTGGCTGAGAGGGTTCTGACTCAGAAAAAGGCTCGATCACACCCAAGAGCAAATCTTTTTCATGCAGTGACATTTGCTTGGGCTGGGGACACACAAGCCTTCATGCAAAAAAAGGATGAAAATTAATTCACATCTGCTTCAGCTTCCCTGTATGTCTGCAGCTTCACACATCTTCTCTTCTTCCTCCCTCAAGTACAGAAAGGAGAAAAATTAAAGGTATAAAACCTGCTGAAGGCAATGTGGTGCTGTGGATAGTTTTAACTTATTATTATTATTTTTCCAGCAGCAGATTGGCCAGGACATACAGATTTATGGTTCCCACAGGAACTGTAACCTGACCACTACGTGAATATATTAAGGCATTAAAGTTAACACCCTATAGAGTAATGCAAAATACTACATATGTTCAGGAGAGCTGATTTATGGGCCTTGTGAAGCTGCACAGTGACTTGGTGCAGATCCAGCCTTGATTCAAACACTGCCTGCCTGCAGGGCTTTGTTCTCTTTTATTTATACTTTAATTTATTACAGAAAATTGTAAGAGGTCTGAAGAATACTCGTTTTTCTGGATGCCTGTCCCTATACTTTTCTCTCACTGGTGAGTGGGAAAGGTGAGATGTTGAGGGTAACACAAGCCCTAAAAATTTCCCTTTAGGGAATAATTGATTCCCTAGACCCATGTAACAGGTAAAAATTGCCATGGCAAGCCTTGGGAAAATTAGTTTCCTGCCCATTGTGGTTTGTTGTAAGTACCCTTTAATTGAGTTTATTTGTGTATAAAGGCAAAATAAAGGCATTGATCCAAAACTCCTTGAAGCCTGAAGTTATATAAATTCTTAATCAAATATATGTTTGTAGGAATGTGTTTGTGTATAGACAAATCAATGGAGTTCTATAGGTGCATATATTGGAAGACACAACTTTTTACTACACTAAATGATGATTGTTGAACGTGCCTTGTGGCAACAATTAATAAAAAAGGGGGAAAAAAAGCCCTTTCCCTTAAATCTGTGAAAGTAATTTTAAGTCTTCACCTACTGGTGACAAAACAAGACCTCAAAAGGCTCATTAAGGGGAATTTTGATAGGTAGTTTCCAGTTTATGGGAATTGCTGGTGCAGCCTACAGCAGAGACAGTATTAGGGGGCATCTCTGCTCCTGGTTATTTTTGGGGCAGATGGGCTTCAAACCCTGCTTCTCCCCCTGAACAGATGCACAGAGGTGCAAACTCCTCCTCCCAGGCAGAGGCCGGTGTAGGAGTGGGAGGATTTCGGGTGTCCCCTGTAGCCTGGGACAGTGTGGTCAGTGAGGGAGAGGCTTGACCAGATGTGTCCTCTAGGGGGAAATCCATCCCACAGTGCAACAACTGGATATAATATGATAATCTAATAACACAGAATTGATTATCCTTAGTATTAAAGTTATTAATGGTAAACTGTGGGAAATCCACAACAGAGGAAATAATGTCTCTGAGCACAGAAGATGAAAAGAATCCTTATTTTTAAATTTTTTTGAAAAAGAATTACTGTGCATCCAACATCATCTGCTTCTGATAGAATCTGCTTTTGTGCCCATGGTTGAACAAGTTCAAGTGATGAGGCTTGGAGCAACCTGGGGTAGGGGAAGGTGGCCCTGTCCATGGCAGGGGGTTGGACAAGCTGATCTTGAAGGTCCCTTCCAACCCAAACCATTCTGTGATTCTCTGCAATTCTCTCTTCTCCACTAACGGGGAGCAAAGTGGGTTTTTCTCACCCTTCAGACTTTGTGGGTGGTTCCCCCAAGGGAGTGGGAGGAGGGGAAGCACAGCTCTGTGTTAGCTGGGGAATGAGTTTTTATCTAAAACCACATCAAAAATCTGAACAGACTTCTTTTCTTTTTTTTTTGAGGAAACTTTCCTAGCAATATTTAGAAATTAAAATTACAGTAATTGTCATGGTGTAATGGCATCTCTCTTCATTTCCTGCTGCTCATGGAGAGAGGAAAGAATAATTACTGCTTTGGAATATGGCAGTTGCCAAAAAGATGCCTTTGTTTCTTATTCTATGGGCCTATTTGACCCATCTCTCAAAGGTCAGTAAATTATATTTCTTAGGAGTACAAAGATGGGTAATAAATGTCTATTTGCATATACAAGCTTTTTTTTTTTTTTTTCCTCCTTACTGCATCAGTTTATTCTGCCTTTAAATGGACTTCCTTCCCACAGGAAGCATCATTTCTCCCTTTCTTCCTGTGTTTATGAAGTTGTTCTTTTTATGTGATTAGAGTGAAATTCTCATTTTGGGGGCAGCAAGATCCAGTTCTTGGCTTTATGGAAGAATAACTTTTTTTGGCAGTAATGTCTGCATAAACTGCATATATCCATGTGAGTGTGTAATGAGTTTGGTTATTTGGGCTTCTATTTTTACCAGGCCCTTGTCATGGTAGGTGTTGTATAAGCACAGCTACAAGACTGTGCCACCCTGAGGATCTCACAGGCTAAGCCAACACCAACAGCTTATTTTGAACAATAATTAATGATGAGTTTTTAAAGCAATAGATGCTCCTGACGCTCCTCATGTTTGAAACCAACTTCCACATTTGTGAGAGGACACGGTGTGTATTTCCCTGAAATGCAAAATCTAATTTCTCACAATCAAAATACAGCTTTTGCCCTGACAAATAGAGCTTTTTATTTACACATTTGTCTTATGGACTCTACCATCTTATCTCAGAACTCATCCCAGTTCCTAATGTTCCAGTCTGGCTGCTGTATCTCAGGAAATCAAGCCTTAGCTTTGGTGGTAATTCATCTTGCATGTGTGGTAGTAATTGCTGTGTCTTTTCAAGGTCGTTTGGGATGCAGCTACTTCTGTAAAAAGTGTTATTTCAATAATGTCAACTTTGTTTTAAATGACTGTGCATCCTTTAAAAGCCATATTGTAATCAACCCACTCCCCTGTTCCTAGGGTTGTCAATATGGAGCATTTAAATCACACAGTTATTTTTTTCTTGACTTTACTCAAGTGTGGGCTTTTGTTTGGTTTTAAAGGGTTTGGGTTTTTTTTTTAAGGCAGTCATTAAAGCAATTTTCTTAAGAAAATTTAAATATTTTCTTTTCTTGTTCTGCCTCTTTGGGGGTAGAGAAATAGATTCTCATAAAGTGATTTAATAGGTGGATGGAAATAGATTCACACATAATCTTTTAATTTGCTCCCTGTATTTTCAAGGGAGGTGGAATCTATTCTGAGTGTCCCAAAGTATTCTTGCTCTGCTTCCAGTGTGTCTGGGAAGGGAAGGTCTTTTCTTCTCATCATGCCCACGATCTTGGAAAAAAAAATTCCAGTGGGCTTCATAGGCACAGAACTTCTCTAAGTAACCATTAAACTCCCCTTTTGTCAGGGAGGCAGCGTTTTTCAGCTGTAAAACTTAAAATGAAGAATCCTGCACCAAAGCCCTTGGGAAAACACCCAGGTTCTGGATGCTGCTGATGGCAGGTTTTATGGGACACCAGGAATGCTCTGGGCTTCAGGAAAAACATCTAAGAACCACCCCAAATGCTGCTACAGCTTTAATTGAAGGAATTGTCAAAAGCTGGAGGTATGAGCCTCCAGTAGCACTTCAATCTCCTTATTCTACAAGAGAAGAAAAGTAAGAAAAGACCAAACCTTTGTAAAAAAGGAATGTGTATCATCAGGTTTGAGGGGAGCTTGCCATTTCCTAAATTGCTTGAACAACTTGAACATTGTGGATTTTCCTTGGCAATCCTCTACTAAGTGCCTTCCAAGGGACCAGCCCACTTTTGCCTATGTCTGCTGACAGAACCAGAGACTGCAGCTGCCTCTATCAGCACCCAGGCAAAGAAATGAGTTTTCACTAGCTGGGTTTTGGTTAGTTATGGTTTTTTGGGTTTTTTTTTCAGTTTATTTGTTCCCCTGTGTGTTTTTCTTCTTTTCTTTTTTTTTTTTTTTTCAATTTTTTCCTTTTGTTTGAGTGAGAAAGGACAGAGGTTTCTGTGTGGGCAGAGGATGAAGGAGAGGGAAGGGGCTCTTTTGTACGGAGCCTCCTCCAGAGCAGCTCCGCTGGCTCCTCCAGCCCAGCTCTGACTCACTGCTGGAGCCACAAACCAAAGCTTTGTTTAGTCTGGAATGTGCCAGCCTCGCCCCCAGCCCTGCAACCACTTGCTTTTCTGCTCCCAAATGCTGGGAGACACTTTGCTGTCACCCCAGGCTGGCACAGCCCCTGCTGGGGGAACGGTGACACCGGGGTCGCGTGGAGGCGTTTGGGGCCACACGATGAAAACACGGCCATGAGCCAGCCTGGCTGATGGGAGAGAGCACTTTGACAGGGGAAAAAATCCATATTGTGCCCAGAGGCTGGGACAGATCACTCAGCTGGTGCCCATGTTATTGTTCTTCCATAGCCAGAGACAGCTCTGTAATGTATTTTTCCCCACTGCGTGTGGTGGCTGCCTGGGTGGTTGCTGTGCTTGTGTCTTGTGGAGTCACAGAATGGTTTGGATTGGAAGGAACATTAAAAATAAACTGTTTAAAACCCCCTGCCATGGGCAGGGACACCTTCCACCATCCCAGGTTGCTCCAAGCTCCATCCAATCTGGCCTGGAGTGTTTCCAGGGATGGGGCAGCCACAGCTTCCCTGAGCAACCTGTGCAAGGGCCTCAGCACCCTCACAGGGAGGAATTTCTTCCAAATATCCAATCTAAATCTACCTTTCTTCAGCTTAAAGCCATTCCCCCATATCTTATCACTCCATACCCTTTCCAGCCTTTCTACCCCCTTAAGTACCACCAGCCCCTAAATTTAATGAATGCTGCAAATACACATCTGCCACATCAGGTTCATTAAAAAAAACCCATTATTCACATATTATATGAGATCCTGACATGGTCTCAAGGAATTCTGAATCCTCTTTCCTCCTGAGCATTGCTCTTTACCCAGTGAGTGTGGGCAGTCCATGGCTGCAGTCAGCACTGCTGGCACAGATTTGTATATCTATAAATATATATGTGCACTGATGTATACTTATATCAATATAAATAAATACAAATAAAAAATAAAATTAAATAAAACTGTAAATGCAGCGGCAGCTGGATGGACACTCACCTTGCTCAGAGAGCTTTGTCCTTGCATGCAGCTTTTCTGGGCAGTGAGGGTCACCTCTGGCAGCTCTGTCAGATCCGTGTGACAGCAGCTGGAGAGGAGAGCAAACACAGGCCAAGATCCCAGAGCTGATGAAATGTAGGCTGGGTCTGCAGGATGTGTGTAGCCACAATGGCAGTACTATAATTATTAAAACATGAATTAAAAGCTTGAATTTTGTTCACTTTTTGGGCTTGACTCCCCTGTATATGACTTTTTTTTGTTTGTTTTTGTTTTTTTTTCAGAAGCATAATTATACAGTGAGTGCTTCTGCCCAGTGGTTTCTGCTGGAGTGAGGGGGCTGCTCATGCAACCCCATCCACCTCCCTTCCTTCAACCCCACCCTCCCTAAGGTGCCCTGCAAGAGTCTAAATTGACTTTTGCCCTGGCAAAGACCACATGCAGCAACTGGAGTAACAAATGTGAAATCTTACTGTGTGTCACCTTGCTCCAAAGTGAATGCAGTGTTACTTAATACATTTAAACCCCCCTGTGGAGATGAATTATTGAAAGGAAGGAAATTGTATTCTTCTAAACCCACTTTGATGGCTGCATTTATCACATGATTAAATGGGGACAGCAATGGTATTTTCCCCCTGAAAATGTGTTTGGAAATATATTAACCCTTGCTGCACCAGGGTGCAGACAACAATGATATTAATGACCTTTCTAGGGCACATCTTATTTGCTTTCAAGGTCTAAATAAACAAAGTTATATCCACCATAAAACCTAATAATATTAAACTCCTTTCACTTCTGTGTAGAAGGCAGTGATGTTACCTCCCCCACACTTCATCTCACCTATGAAATCACAGACTCATGGAATGATTTGTGTTGGAAGGGACCTTAAAAACCATCTTATTCCAACCTCTTGCCATGGACAGGGGCATCTTCCACTAGACCAGGTTGCTCAGGCTCTTTGAATTGGTCACAATTATTTCTGGTTTGAGGAAACACAGAATCACTCTTATAATTCTGATTCTTTATTGTGTTCATTAGCTGAAAACTGTAACCCAAATTTGTGTTGTTTCTGCCAAGCTAAACTTCCAGTGATGTGCTGGTTTGTTATAGAGTTTCATCCTCACTTTTAATGATAATCCAGGAAATCCCTTTGGAGCTAACTCATAAAGCTGGACATACATCAGAGAGGTAATTTATATATAGTGTCATTATAAAACACAACAGGTTCTGTAGGATAGGGCATGTGGTGCAGATAACATTTCAAGTCGTTATTTCTGAGCTGATAGCAACAGCCTGTGTGATAAATAAAATAAATGTGTTCACCTAAACACAGATGAAGGTTCTCCACTGCAATCTCACAAACTTGTTGATTTGAGAAGATGCCTCTGAAGCAAACAATTCCCTTAAACTTAAGAGACTTTTTCATCCAATTGTCCCAAATATAAAATAAGATAATGGTTCAGAGCCATGAACAAACCCTGATGAAAATTCCATGGATGTGCTTTTGTAGATAAGAATGGCAAGGTGTTGGACTTGATGGTCCTCAGGGCTTCTCTCTAATTTGAGTCATTCTGTGATTTCTGTGAATGGAAAAACTGAGTTATGAGTGTTGCTCATCACTGCCACTGTTGGGAGCAAATCCAAGTTGTGTGGTTGGTACCTGCTGAGCATCACCCTCGTCCCAGCTCATCCCTGTAAGCTCTTAATTAATCCTGGGGGAGGTGATGCAGCCATGTCACCACAGATCCTCTCCTCCTGTGGGTGCTCACATGGGCATTTTGTCACTTCAGCAGTGAGGTGACAGGGCTGCATCTCACTGTGTCCCCTGCAGTAAAACACAGTAAAGCTTTGCAGTGTCCCCTTCGTTAATCTGCTTTAATTAAAGCTGTGCTACCACATGGTACCCTGGGATGAGCATTAGGTCGCTCCAGGGGATTCATTTGGTTTGGTGCAAGAGGAATTTTTCCCTGCTAAGGCCTCAATCTCACCTCTTGTCTCACTGTCTTCTCCAGATGCTGGAAGGGAGCTGGGAATGGTAGAGCAAGGAAGGTTCTTCCTCATGGGCAATGGAAGTTGATCTTCTGCTCCTGTTTGTGCAACTTCCCAAAGCCAAACTCACAGACAGGAGGTTCCCAAGGTCTTCCTTGGCACAAAGAGAGCCAAGGAGAAACCTACAGTGGCTGTATGGAGAAACTGGATGAAACCATAAATGTTTATTTCCATAAGTCCAGTGGCTGTATGGAGAAACTGGATGAAACCATAAATGTTTATTTCCATAAACCCAGTGGCTGTATGGCGAAACTGGATGAAACCATAAATGTTTATTTCCATAAACCCAGTGGCTGTATGGAGAAACTGGATGAACCATAAATGTTTTTTTCCACGAACCCAGTTTTCCATGGGTTCTGTTTCCAGTCCATGCAAACCCTGGATTTTTTGTGAGCTGTGGTTTGCACACCTCACTTGGATGAAATGAAAAGTTTCAGTGTTTTATTTTCTACCTTCACTCAGTCTGTAAAGTCCTGAATGTAATAAAACTATTGAGGTGGTTCCTAGAACCTTAACCCAATATTACACTTGACACAATTGCATCTCTTGATCTGCAATGTTTCTTGCTTTAAGAAGGATTTTCCCTTCCCCTTCTCCTTTCTGTATTGGGTTACATTCACATGCAGAGCTCAGCAATGACGTGCTGAGAAACACAGATGATTGCCCTAAAAAACCACCCAGAGAACAAAAATTTAAAAAAAACCAAAGCATCTTCTTGCAATCACAGCTGATTTCTGGTGGGTGGGGAAGGTGTTTTCTCCCTTTCTGTGCCCAGCAGTTTGTAAGTGGTTAGATGATTTAAAGAAGGAGAATGGGAATGTGGCTTTTATGTGCAACCGGACATAGTGACCTCTTCTGGAGGCTGAGCACTGGGAAGTTTGATGCAGCTGCAGTGGGAGCTTCTAAGATGACCCCTATTTTTAAAATTGATTAAAAACACCACTGAAGAGCCAGACACAGAAAAAAAAAAAAAAAACAAAAAAACCAAAAGAACACCTTTTCCAGCAGCTGCTGGGAGTGGGGTGAGGGAGCTGTGGATGCTGCACGCTTTGGAGTGCCATCTGCTGGCACAGCACCGGTCGGATGCAGGAGCTCGGTTTTACACTGCTCGGATGAAAACGGTGTCAGGGAAGCCCTGATGAATCACTGAGATGAGAATAAACTCTGTAAGGAGTTGGGGTGAAACAGGATGTTTTGTGTGTCTGTTGAAGGAGAGAATACCTTGCTCAGTTGTGGAAATCTGCTCCATGTCCCCCTCTCTGTACTAAGGAGAACGAACATTAAATAGAATTTAAATAGGTGTAATATTAATGATTCTGTGTATAAATATATGACTTCTGAGGTTCCTAGGGAGGAGGAATTTGAGCTTTAGGTCACATCTGCTGTGAGTTTGGCAGGTTTTAGTCTCAGCTTGTCTGGTTCTCATCTTTAGTAAAGTCCACAGGACTGTGCAGGTCCTCTCCCTACCCAGTTCATGTAATTTTGGCACCCAAAGGTGAGCACAGGTCTTGCTCATCAGCACATCTGCCTTAGGCACAGTAGGGTCTGGAATGCCATCTGATAAATGGCAGAGGGTGACACTTCGGGTGTAGCATGGGGTGGTGTTAATTTGCTATTTTGGAGTTTAAAAGGTTCAAAATTATTTAAATGAACAAGAAACCTCAGCTCATGGGTGTGAGAGCAGGTAAAGGTGATAGCAAATGGTGGTGATCTGTTGGACACCTGCCTGCCTGGTCAGAGCTGCCAGGCAGTGCCAGCCTGGAAAAAGTGGGGTATGAGGGAGAGTTTTGCAAAAAAGTAAAGGGGATAAAGGGCGTTTTGTTATAGAGAACCATATTTTTTACTTAAATATTTTGGCATCTGCCTCTTTTTTAATATTTTTTTTACATGTTTTGACCCAAAGGAACTAATTTTACAGAGATGCATTCTTCATATATGGGATGTCATTTGTTTTCTTGTCCTACACCAATCCTGTCTATTTTGAGGTGCATTTTATTTTGGCCTAGATGACATCCAGTGTTAGAAAAACCTCTTTCTTCTCCTTACACTGCTTGTTGATTCCAAGTCTGCAGGCACTGACCCATTGTAGACTTGAGTTCACACAAAATCCCTTTAATCATCCTTTTGCCTTCTTGACTCTCCCCCTGTGCCCTCTTCGGTCTCAGAGCTCACCAGTGCTGTTTTTTCCTCTTCTAAGCTGTGAGGAGCTGGAAAACATTGCAAATTATTAACTGACCACCAAAACAAAGGTTTTTGAAAGTGTGGTAAGGAGCTGTGTGGGCTATTTTTGGAACTGCTGTCTTTGGAATTGCTTCTTTTTTAAAAACTGGTGATTGAATATAAGACTCAAAATAGGAGGTGAGTTGGGAAACCTCTCAGTGCTGAATTTTAGTAGATGCCCCTGCAGATCACAAGCATTTTGCAAACTGAGGTGTTTCTGTCTACAGGGGGAAGAACCCATCCCCTTTTGTGGCATGCTGCCCCTGGCTGGACCAGTGCCCACCAAAGCTGCTCTGTCACCCCCTCAGCTGACCAGGGGACACAAAATGTAGTGAGAGGCTCGTGGGTCAGCATAAGGACAAGGAGAAATCCCTCACCAGTTACTGTCACAGGCAAAGCAGGCTCAATGTGGAGAAATTAGTTTAATTTCTTACCAATTAAATCAGAGTAGGATAATGAGAAATAAAACTGAATCTTAGAACATCTCTCCCGTACCCCTCCAACCTTCCCAGGAAAACTCACTCCCGAATTCTCCCTCCTCCCCACCAGCATCCTGGAGGGAAGGGCGTGGGAAATGGGACCATTCATCACAAGTTGTCTCTGCTGGTCTTTCCTCCTCATCCTCCTCCAGAGTGGGGCCCTTCCACGGGGTCTAAGTCACACCAGTAAAACTGATCCAGCACAGGCTCATCTCTCCACAATTCCACAGCCCCTGCCAGGGTTCTCTGCCTTCCTCTGTCTTGGGGTTTTTGTTCTGTTTCTTTTGTTCTGGTTTTTTTCATTATTTCCAGAAGGAAATGGAAATTGGTGGGTCTGGATGTGTTCACAAAGAGGAATAGGTTGAGTAGCTGCCAAGTACAAGGACTTTTTACATGCAGAATTGATGTGATTCCTGGGTTTGTTTGTCCACTGTTCATCATGGAATATTGGCTATGGGACTGGGAGTAGACCTGGCAAGTGAAGTCAGACACCTTTGTGTGGCCCCTCAGTGAATTTGCAAGCTCCTGTCTCTCTGAGCAGAGGAATTGGGCCACAGTCTCTTCTTGGTGAGCGGATTTGGGGAACATCCTGTTTCTTTCAGTAGGGTTGTGTTGTCATTTTCCTTGCTGATAGAGCAGGAAAGGTGGAAGGGAGAATGAAAGTATTTCAGGGAGATTCATCACATGTGATTTCCTCTTCAAGAAAGTCGTGTAGTCATTGCAGAGGCTGACAGGAAGTCATTTGGCAAAAGGAGTGATGTGACACCTTCCTCTGTTCATTTCCCTGAGTTTCTACTGAAAAGCTAAGGAATTGGTGGGATATTTCATATTTATCCACATCATTACATTTAACACCTCAGAGCTTTCCTTTTGATATCCTCTGTTAATTCCCAGCATCACAGCAGGAAACAAATCAATCTCCTCGTTCTCTGCTGCAAATATTTGGTGATGAGGTTACTGATAAGCTCTAAATTAGTTCTCATAGTTTCATAATGCAAAGTTGTAGATGTTATAGCCTTACACACCATGGCAACTGGTTCCTCTTGGCAGGTTGCTCCACTGCCTATGATAAAGATGACTTTGGCTTCATTTCAGGACCAGTGATGTGAGAAGACTGCTTGACTGCAAAATCTTTTCCATCAAGAAAATTCCTTGTGCTATGATTCACTCATACCATATGTGGGGGAATTAAATGCTGGGTGAGACGCATGAAGGAAACCCCACAGGAGGAGAAATGATTTGACAGCTGATCCATAGAGCTCTTTCAGCCACCTCTAAAGAAAATGCTGTGATGCCAGTATGAGTTTCATTACACATCTGGGCTTGACTCATCCGCTACAGTGAAAGAAGAAAGAAATCCAAAGAAATAATTAAAGTTCATTATTGAGTGTATATGAAATAGCATTATTAAAGTATCTCCCTGACATTTATTTATAACCCTTCTTCCTGACAGAGCTGACATGTTTCGCAAACATCACTGAATGATTATATATTCTTTGCCCAAAATCTGAGGATGTTGCTCTGCATTCTATTCATCACTTGCTCAGTCAAAATTTACGTTCCTGCACAATCTGTACATTTTCTGAGATCTCTTTGTGTAGGTACATTACTCATGAGACCTACCAGGCACGTTTAAAATAAGTCAGGGTGGAAGGGCTCAAATTTCTTTCAGAGAAAGCCTAGTTCTTCTGAGGAGTGTTGGACTGGGCACAGTCACTGCATGGCAGGGTGAGACTGGAGGAGAAGAATATCTCCATCCTCACAATCCAGACGTTTTGGATGGCAAGATGGAGTTGCCCATGATGACACTTATCCAGGACAACTGAGCTATCATAGCTCCTCTTGGAAAAATGCCTGTGACTTCAGGATGTGTGCGTTGCTCAGAACCTTTGTAAAACTCAGCCAAGTGTAGTTTCTCTTTTTGACCATGGCAGTGTAGTTTCTCTTTTTGACCATGGCAGTGATTGTTCCTCTGTACTCAGCACTGGTGAGGCCACACCTCATGTGCTGTGTCCAGTTCTGGGTCCCTCAGGTCAGGAGGGCTTGGAACGTGTCCAGGGAAGGTCACCAGAGCTGGGGAAGGGTTTAAAGAGTCAGTTCTTGAGGAAAGGCTGGGGGAGCTGGGGGTGTTTAACCTGGACAAAAGGATGCTCAGGAGGGACCTTCTTGCTCTCTACAATTCCCTGGCAGGAAATTGTAGCAAGGTGGGAGTTTCTCTCTTTTCCAAAGGAACAAGGGGCAGTGTGACCGTGGTCACAAGGGTTTTCAGGATGAAGAAGAGACGAGAATGTTGACTCTATGATCAGAAGGCTTGATTTATTATTTTACGATATATGTTACATTAAGACTATACTAAAAAGAAATAGAAAGGAAAAGGTTTCTTGAGAGGCTAGCTAAGCTAAGAATAGACAAGAATGAATAACAAAGATCTGTGTCTCAGACAGAGAGCAAGAGCCAGCTCTGCCATGAGTGGTTAGGAAATCCAAACATCCACAGGAGACCAATCACAGGGTCTACCTGTTGCATTCCACAGCAGCAGATAACCATTGTTTATTTTGGTTGCTGAAACTGCAGCTTCTCACAAGGAAAAATCCTAAGAAAGGATTTTTCATGAAAGATGTCTGCGACAGGACAGGATGAGGGGAAATGGCCTCAAGCTGTGCCAAGGGAGGCTCAGGTTGGACATCAGGAAAAATTTCTTTATGGGAAGGGTGGTTAAGCATCAGAAGGAGCTGCACAGAGAGGTGGTGGAGTCACATCCCTGGGAGTGTTCAAGAAGTGACTGAACGTGGCACTGGTTGACAATCTGGTGATTGTTCCAAAGTTGGACTCTCTGATCTTGGAGGTCTTTTCCAACCTCAATGATTCTTTGATTCTCCCAAAACTAAAGCCTAATCAGTGTCCTTGGGAGACTGGGCCAGGACACACCTCAAGGGTTTGTCTCTCCTCTGTGCTCCCACCGGTCTCACCCCCTTCCCTCTGCCAAATGAGACCTGAAAATAGATCAGAGGAGTATGGATTAGCTGTGTGGCTTTGGTGTATTAGCACAGCTGTGTTTGAGCTGAGCAGCAGCAGGGGTAAAAGCACAGGCAGTGGATGCAAATAAAAGGACTCCAGCAGAAAGGTAATGTAAACTCATCAGGGACTTTAAAATGCTGAGCCAGATCGATGCTCCTTTGCTGATGGAAAGTGTCACCTCCCTCAGCAGGCAGTGTCAGTGGTTCAGGGAGAGCTTCCCATGGAGAAAGCTGGTGTGCAGCCTCATGATTATGATAAAATATGCAGGGATATTGTGGACTCAGTCACCTTCGGCAATTTGGTGTGGAAAATATATGTCCAACACTAACTGTGCCAACAGTTTCTTCACTCAGTCTGATCTCAGAAAAATACAAGGTTTAGTACTTATCTGGAAAAGCAGGTTTTTTTCCAATTCTTCCTTTTTTTTTTTTTTTTTAACCCATTTTGTCTTTATTATTAGAAGTACCCTGTGGCCAATTCTTTTCCAGAATGTGGGAAGAACGTTGTTTTATCTTCAGAAATTACTGACAAATATTTCTTCAAGAGAAGAGAGATATTTTTGGTCTAAAAATGAGATTTCCTGCTCCCCAGTAGTTGGTCTGTGTATGATAATGAAGGAGAAACAACAGGAAAGTGTAGATTTTTATAATGGCTATTCTGTTTTTGGAAAGATTTTCTGCCTTCCTTCTCTCACCCTTCCTGCTGAAATACATCAGCACTAGTGAGGGTTCCAGTGCCTGTGAGGGTCCTATCTCAGCTCCTGTCATACCTGTGCATTTTGAAGGTAACCTGGATCTGCATTTGGCTTCCTTTCAATTCACTTCCAAGCTTTCTTTAATCTTTGTCTGCTTTCCAAGCACCTTTTGTGTTCTTCTTTCACTCTTGACAGTCCCTGCTCTATTTGTTTGGGTGTCCCTCTTTGTCACCTTCTCTTATTCCCCCCCTTATTTTGTTCATGTCATTCCTCTCTGTAAAATTCTTGACAAAACATTTGAGAGCAAACAGCACTGAAGCCATTTCCTTGTGACATGTTCCTATTTTATAGCATATGATATGATCAGTTACATTTCTGCCCATAACCATAGGATTAATATTTAAATTGTGCTTATTGACATAATGATACCCATTGTGAGGCTAACAATATAAATATGCTGGAGGAACAGCTAGGAAAACAAGATAAGAGAGTCTCAATGCCCAGGGGATGTTCACAAGGTGGAGAGTAATAGGGGAACATTATGTATTTTGCTCATCGACAATTTTTCAATGAAAGAGGATTTAAAAACTGCTGCAGTTTTCAGCATATTAAGAGTGTGAGGTGAATTGGGATTAGCTTTTGTAGTGACTCCGTGTTGGAACAAACTACTTGTGACTCCAGCTTAGTTTGTGAAGCTCCTCACCTCCCTGGAGCCTGTGGAAGTCCAAAGTGTCCTCAGCAAATATTGCTCTCTTATTTGAAAATTTGAGGAGATGTGAAAGAGGGTTGATCCAGGATTGAGAGTTTGAGTTGTTAAGAAAAAGTCTGTTTCTGCCTGATTTCTGCACTGCCCTTTAGAGCTCTCCTTGGAGAGAAGAGTAGTGGTCTTCATAGCTCAAAAGTACAGTGTCATGCTGGAAAGTAACCATCTGAAATGAAACAAATGTGTTCAGTACAGGTGTCACTGGATAATTAAATATTAAAAGTCAAATAGAGGTAGAAATAACTTTTGAGAAGACATCATGGGAAAATAAAGGATCAAAAAAGACAGCAATGATAAGCAGGAAAATTTTGCTATAACCTTCACTAGGATCAAAATTCTGCCCTCACCATGAACTCTCAGGAATTATAAAGCTTTTCTTGATGATATTCTATCTCTTGATCAGGATCCCTCATTATAACATGAAAGCTCAGCCTGAAGTTTGGGAGAGAGGAGGGTGGGATCTGTAAGGAAGCCAACTTCTACACTGTGGCTTCAGCACTGCATTAAATCCTTCTTGGTCCATATTGGGCCTCCCTTGATTGATTTAAATTGACCTTCAGGCTTCTTCTTGCTCCTGAGCACTAAATCCTGGAGAGGCAGAGACCTCCTGTCTGACCCAAGCACATTTCATGGATAATCTCTGTGTCTGTTCTCTAAACTCTGTAGCATCTTCAACAGACGCAGCACTGAGCGTCTGCTTCCTCCCCTCTCCCCACCACTGGTTTGTTTCTAATGAAATATTTATTAAGTGAATGATATTTGCAGTCAGAGAAGGAGATAATTCATGCAAGCAATCAGCTCTGGGTTAACTGGAGAACGAAAATGTCTTGGACCGTAGCAAAAACTCATAATCAAAGGGCTCCCCAGCTATCCATCAAACAATCAATTACTGTATCCATTAGTCCCCTTTCACCACACATTAGAACAATTTACTAGACATGCTAATGTCCAGGTCATTGCTCCTTAAGGATGAGCAAACAGCAGGGGCATCTATCAAAGTTTTGATGCAGTCTGATCTCATACAGTGTGAATATATTGCTTAGATCACTTCATATTCTCATGGTGTTAAGTCTATTAAAGACCTGGTCTGTGAGGGAGATGCTGGTTGCCTCCTGTTCCCACCACCTGAGGGAAACTTGTCAGAAGAAGTTGAACTTTTCACAGGATTCTGCCTTCTGTGTGACAGATGAATAAACAAACTGCACATCAGTAAACCAGAGGTGGTTTTGTAATTTCTTTGTCACATGGGTCAGGTAATTGCAAACACGTTTTCTACTCTTGCATGTGCCATGTGGGGGAAAACAGGATTTCTCCATGAAGAGGGAATCCCAGAGGCAGCTTCTAGGACATCACTCCAGATCTGCCTTGTCTCTCTGTCCTCACCTAGTTCCTGACAAATCAACTGGGAATTCAAACCATGCATGCTGAAGGAATCTCTCTTAATTCCTCCAAAGTGTAGACTTCTATCTCTGAAGGCAACAAGACTCTTTCTACAGCTAGCTCAGAGAAACAAATACATCTTAATGTACTCAGCTGAGCTAAGTATGATATATTGTTTTCAGTAAAAAGAAAAAAAATCTATGTGGCTTTGGGTCCGGGTTTTTTGAAAAAAAAAAAAAAAATATATGTGGTTTTTTTTTTTCATGTTGTTTTGGATTGTTTGGGGTTTTTTCCCCATAGTCTCCCTTGGCCACAGCTGGGCATGTGTAGGGTAAATCTCTACTTCTAAGCCTGACATTCAAGGGTCCCTTTATAGTCCATGGCAGAGTCTTGTGCTAAGTAGCTGTCAATCTTTTTAATCTGGAGAACAGGGCTCTTATCTCTATTGGCTTTATTGACCATGTCTCCATTGATTATAGTGGGAGTCTTAATCAGGAGCTGGAGGTCAGTGCCTCCACTGTGGGTATGTAAAGCTGGAGAGGTGGATTTCTGGCAGTTCAATTTGCCTGATCAATTCAAACAAAGATATCCACTGTGCAAACATCTCAAATTGATGTTAAGAGGGATCCCACTTACATGTCAATACCACCAGTCCTGAACCAGCATCTGCCTAATTTATCCCTCCTTCTCTGAATGGCACTTGATATCTGATGGAACAAAGTGGCGGCTCTGTTAACAGGGTAAAGCTCCTTGTCTCTATTGCCAGTTTGGAGAAAAGGCCAAAAAAATGAAGGGCAGAATTTTATTGGACTCAATCTCCCACTGGAGAAACCCACTTCACGGTTTTGAGTAGAAAGGGAGCAGAAGGGAATAAATTCCCTGCAAACACCCTTCCTGTAGTTCACCCTTTGTCCCTCCAGAATTCATGGGTTCAGTGGCAGTATCTGCACCCATGTGTGTTAGTAAGGAGCTTCTTGTGCAGTGAAAACCTGGGTTTATGTGATAAAAATCTCATTTTCATGCTCACAAACTTTCAGAGGAACAGCAGAAAACTGTTGCCTTTCCACAGAGAGAATTCTGTTCCAATGTGGGTTTGCAGACAGAGGCCTCTTTCAGGGAGTGAAATATTATTTTAATTCAGTGAGTGTGTCCCAGCCTTTCAGAATCAGTTCATTACTTTTTTATTACTGTAGGAGTGGAAAATGATCAGATTTGAGTCCTTTGGGAGTAGGTCAAATAGTTAGGAAAATTATCAAGATGCAACAAGTCAACCAATCAAAGCCCCATGCAACATTTTTGAGAGTGGACTTCAACATATGACAAAACTTCTCCTGTGTTTGGGTGGAAGTTTCCACTTTTATGGCACAAGCAATGAAATCTTGGAGTTTATGGTTTGGGAAGGGCTTTGATATGTACAGAGAGAATAAAAAAGAACACGAACAGGGCAAGTAAAATAACGTGAGGTATATAGTCTATAAATATCAGATGAGAAAATGAGGGAGCTAAATTAAATAGTCTTGAAGAAGGTATCAATAGAGACATGATTATATGTCTATAAATATTTTCAAGGTGAAAATACAAATGAAGACCAGGTGAATTATTCAGAGTTAAATGATAGAAGCCAGTATAGTCTGATGGTAGGAAAGAAACATGTTGGTTAAGTGCTAAAACTAATAAAGAACACTTGTGTGGATGGTTAAACCCCCCCATCAGTTTGCAAAGTCAACAGCACAGTAAAGACAGAAGTGAAATAAATAATAATGATAGTGCAATAAAAATCTGTGGTAGAAATTATCTGAATGTTTATCTGTGGCCTCTCCTGCCTGCGACACAGTTAAGACATTGTCCTGATATTAACTGGAAAAATGGGCACATTATGGACGATTTTGTTCCATGTCACGTTCTGGAGGCGCTGAGCTGAAAACCTTTCAGCATTTTTTTTTATCTTAATCCTTTTGCTGAATGCTTTATTTTGGAAACAGTTTAGGTAGCTTTTCAATCCTCATGAAAGCCTGTATGCTAATGGGGTGGTGTGGGACTGAATGAGGAAAGGTTAACATCTCTGTGAGCGTATATCACCGAGACAGCGCCGAGCACCTGAGGATAATAAAGCTGCTCTGCACCGCTTCCCTTCCTGAAACTTCCTATTTCTTGTCACCATTTGGAAGGTTAAATTCACTTCATCCTGCCCTGTAAAGAACTCACACAGGATAAATTAGCAAACTGCCAAATTCTCCCTATTTCGTTCTCCCTGGACAAACTCAGAGCAAGATTTTGTTCCCTTTAGCAATTTTTTGTTTACACTTCGTATGTTTACACTTCATAGTTTACACTTCATATTTTCATTATTTCACCTTGCCGGCACTTTGGTGCCAAATACACCTCTGTGTCCTAATTTCCCTAATAGTGCTAGCTTCTCTTCCCTGAGACATTGCCTAAATCTGTAATAACTGTATCACTATTCTTGAGGAAGAATATAATTTTCTTTCTGCTGTTCTTGTGTTTTTCTCTGAACCAGTAAATGTTCTGACTTGATTTGAGTTGAAATTCAAGTTGTCACTCTTCATTTTGTGGAGATTGAAGCTCATATCCTCTGAATAAGGTTGTCTGTTGTTAAATATTTCCAGTAAAACAATGTCCTCTTATCCATGTCAGTCCTTGCTGTCAGAGCACACAGAAATTAGGGCAAGCATTTCCTTCCATTCATTTAAACTCATATTTTAAGGAAGTTTACAGGTAGGGAGATTAGACAGAGTTGGATGGGAATTATCACTGGCCAGGAGAAAAAACCATCAACCCCTCCTGTATGGACAGGTGGGCACTGGGAAGTTTTAGTGATGTTTTGGGGCTTTAGTGGGAGCACTTAGAGGGACAGAAGCCATTTCACCAATTTAGTTGAAAATGTGATCTCTGTTTCTCTGAATGTATCTCTTTAGGAGAAAATGCTACAGAACCTTTTAATTGTAAAAGTTCCAGCCTAACTGGGCTCTGCTGTGCAGTGCTCTTCCATAACGTTACACGTAAAAAGAAAACACTGTAATCAAATCCATATTTCCAAGTGTCTCTATTTCATCCCAGTATTGCCACTTGGATGATCATGTCCTTGAGCTGTAACGTCTGATGTTTGGAGGAAAAGGGAAAAAAAAAGGTTGGTTTGAAGCATGGGGAGATTATAACAGGAAATCAATTCTGTGTTCCCCCAACATGAGAAGGTCATGGACAATTTTTAGTGAATCCCAAGGAGGCCATGAAGATGCTCAGGAAGCTGAAGCACCTTGGCTCTGGAGCCAGGCTGGGAGAGCTGTGGGTGTCCAGTCTGGAGAAAAGGAGGATCCAGGGAGACCTTAGAGCCCCTTCCAGTTCCTAAAGAGACTCCAAGAGAACTGAAGAAAGACTTTGGAAGGACCTGAAGTGCCAGGAAATGGGCAAATGACGTCAAACTGAAGTAGGAGAGATTTAGATTGGATATTAGAAAGAAATTATTTAGTATGAGGGTGGTGAGGCCCTGGCACAGGTTGCCCAGAGAAGCTGTGGCTGCTCCATCCCTGGAAGTGTTCCAGGCCAGGTTGGATGGGGCTTGGAGCAACCTGGGATAGTGGAAGGTGTCCCTGCCCATGGCAGGGGTTGGAGTGAGATGATCTTCAAGGTCCCTTTCAACCCAAACCTTACTCTGGTTTTATGATTATTGAAAATGAGGGTTTTTGTGGATGGTGCCAAAAGCTGTGGGATGACGAGGTGTTGTCCCATCCTGCTGCTCAAAGCTCAGCTCCTACTTTCATCTTTCTCTCCCACAAAGGGGGGGCCTGACTCTCACAGGGAGGCAGGAACTTTGTCACTTTGTCCTGTGTCCCCAGCCCCATTCCCATCAACTGACCTCCCATCTCCCCAGGGCTCTTGCAGATGTGTGGTGACAAGATTCTTCTAGGATTTTTGTCCCCTAGGATTTTTGTCCTAACTTGGGATCAGGCTTTTGGGCAGTAACAGAAGCATCCTGGCAGTGCAGGGGCTGTAAAATGGGCAGGTATTTTCTAAAGAGTCACTAAATGAGAGTGATTCTCAAGATCAGGCTCTGAACATTTGCTTGGACACTGAACAGTCCACTGAAACCCTGCCAAAGGCCAGGAACAAAGAGAGATTAAAAATTGTTGCCAATGGAGTTTTCTAGGAGTCAAACATGTTTCTAAAAATAAAACTGGCTGAGCAGTCCAAAAACAAAATGCAAAATACAAAAGCAGTCTGGTTTGTTTTTTTTTTTTTTTTAAAGAAAGGGACATATTTTCATTTCCAGCAGCTTTCTGCTTTTCCACTGCTCCAGAGTGGCATTGTGCCTGTGTTGGGGGTTGTCTCTGCTGCAGGAAATCAAGCTGAATTTGGTTCTTGACTCTGTGTGAACCCAGGAAAAAAAGAGATTCCTCACTATTTTAATTTTTTTTTTGGTACTAGATGGGTGTTAATGGATGAGCCAGTGACTCATTCTCCCTCTTGTTTGCCTTTCTAGCAGGAACCTGCTCACCAGCTGTGCAGCACATATGTTGGGAGGCAGAGACATCACGACACTTTCTAGACAGTCTTGATGTGTCTGTGAGCTCTTTCAAGCAGGGGCCAGTTCCACAAATGCTGGGGGTTTCAGCTGCTCAGAGAGGGAGCTGAGAGCAGGGGGTCCCTGCCTTGCATCAGGATCCAGGGACAAAGCAGAGCTCAGCTCTCAGACAGCTCTGGCAGCCAAAACGTGGTGCCAGAGACAGAAAATGCTGAGAAATACACCACAGACAGCTAGGAAAGGGCAGGAACAGCTTGAGGAATGTGTTGTGATGCTATAAAAACACCAGTGAATGCCCTCCTTCCTGACAGCCTTAAAGGAAAAATGTTTATCCACTTGCTCTGTGTGTATGGAGATGCCACCTGAAGGTGATGGCAGCCCAGGCAGGTGGCTCTGGGGAGGATAGGTGCAGTCAGGCTGAAGTTATTCAGTGAAATGGGTTTGAAAAGCAGAGTATGTTGGGTTACAAAGAGGGGAGATGTGTGCCTCTCTTCACCGATGCTGTTTTGTGTCACTCACATCGCCGTGGGAACGTCTATTAGCATGGTTGCAAATCAAGAGGGAAAAAAAAGAAGGAGAAGGACTGGAAATAGGAACAGAACAAGCTGCTCCTTCCTTCAATCAGACAGGGTGAAAGTACATGGCAAAACGTAGCCCTCATGATCAACTGAAGTTTGACCTAGAAGCTGATGATCTCCATGAGCAAAATGTGAGTGTCAGCCCCACCATCTAAGCCTGGTAGGAAGGGCATTCCTCCTAAATTTGGTCTTCACTGTGGGGAGAAAATGTGCTGTGCTTCTTAAAAGCACATCAGTTATCAGAGAGCTAATCCTCAGGCCCCTGGCTTATTTTCTTTCTCTTCATCTACCACAGACAGGTCATTTAATTCTCCCACCCTGAGTACAGTAAGATCGACTCTGAACTCAAGCAGCCCTGGGTGATGAGGTCAGGATTGCTTAGAATGAATTTGGTGAAGTAATAAAGTCTTGAAGGCAAGCTAAAGAAGAGGAAAACAGTAGGAGGTATGAACTAGGTACTCTGTTACTAAGTCTCTTCCAGTTCCAGGAAACTGAAAAGATTTTCTCAGTCCTCATGACTGCAGAGACCTGAATGAGTAAATTTAAAAAATGCTGAAAAGCAAACTAGCAAAATACTTTCTGTTAATACATTTTCCCTAAAATTAGTAATTTCTTGCAGATTCCGTAGTAGGAAACTGGTGGAAAGGGTGGTTTTCTTACTCAATTTCACATTCCTTTCAGTCAAAAGTAAACACCTTGATTAAGAGTGAAGACAGAAACACACGGAGGATTCTAGTTAATTTAAATAAAAATGCACTTCAGCCCTTCCCATTATGCTGATTTCCCCATCCTGGTTTCTCTCATGCTACATTGGTGCAGAGTAATCAAATTTGCATAAGCTGAAGAAAATGCTGAATCCATTTCTGTATTTGCCCATGTCAGTGATGCATGCAGGAAGGGTTCAATACATTTCACTTGAAAGTTGTCCTTGTTGTGGTAGTTTTAAATTTGGCCTTTTTTGAGTGAAAAGGAAGAGCAAGGGATGGGTAATTTGTGATTTCTTGTGATGCATTTCTTTCCCAGTTGTTGTGGGAAGCTCCTCTCCTAAGACAACAGAGCTCAGATTACCAATCACTGCTGTGATCTTCCGTGTGAAAGATAATGCAAAATTGTAATATCACTATTTCTCTCCTCTAAAAGATTTAGAAGTCCCAGGCAGCTTGTTCTGTGCCTGCCTGAGGCCTTTCTACCTGTAATTGCTTTGGGCTTTTGCTTGGCATGGCACAGCTCTAAATTTCATTGAGCCTGCAAGGTTAGTTGTTTTGGAAGGATGGTCTGAGCGACACCATCTAATCCAATTTATCTGCCAGCCTTAACCTGGCTGTATTTTGGGGATAGTTGGGCCAAACTGGCTGCTCTGTGTCATTTTTGTCCCAGGCAGCTTTGCAGTGCCAACCTGCCATTAAAAATGTGTCAGGCAGAGTAACTCCAGCAGTGCTCTGCACTGTGGCCCTCCCTGCACGGTGTTTTATTGATCTCTAATGCAGACACTCCAGCCTCATTATTCTACACGCAATAAAATGTGAATCTCTGAGCCTGGATGCTGCTGAGAATAGGAGATCCTCATAAAGGCTGTTTATGTGTCTATACGTACTATAAAGCAAGAGATAAACATCTCTGCATTTGCATTTGGCTTGAAAGCCAGAGCCAAACGTTACCCAAGGAGATGTGAGAGTTTGCAGGAGCTGTGGGAGGTGTAGTGGTTGCTGCTGGAGCTGGCCATATCCCTGCTAGAGGTGGAATATGGAGGCTTCTGGAGACTGGGGAAGATAGAGCAACCTTCCTTGGTTTACTCCCTGAGTCATGTAAAAGCTCTGAAATGCTCATTTTTTTTCATGGTTCCAGAAGATTTCCTTCTTTGGAACTGCCTGCAGTCTGTAGTACAAAATTAGCTCAGAGAAGTGAGGCTGGTTTTACCTGTGCTCCTATAAACTGGGAGATAACAAGGAATGTGTGGATGGTGCTGTGCATATCAAAGGCATCTCCAGGGCCTTACAGCCCCTCCATGCTCCAGGTGCCTGAAATGTGCATGTGAATGGAACAGTGGTCAGAGAAAAAGGAACTTGAGCTCCTTCTTATTCTCCAGAATTAGTTGTTCAGTCCAGGTGGGGGACTGCTGGCTCAAACTGAACTTGCTGTCAACCAGGTCCCCCAGATCCCTTTCCAAGGGCTGCTTTCCTGCCTCTTGCCCTCCTTCCCCACTCTGACAGCTCTGCCACATCCATCCCAAGATACTGGGTTTGTATCATCTTCCCAAACTTTCACACACAGAAGTTAAACCCTCCACCCCAGGACAAAAGCCTGGTGGAGTTTGGAGTGGAAGGAGGTGATGTAGAAATGGGTTTATGTTGTCTCATTCCAGCCTTAATCAAGTTCCTTTCTCAGCTGTCTCCGTGCTGAGGTTGAAAGTAGAATTTGTGAGTGTCTTCCTCAGCCCTTCCTTCTCCTGTCCCTGTGGTGTCTGTCACTCACCTGGTGGGCAGTCTGTAAACCCAGTTTAAACAAACCTTGGTCATTTACAACTCTTACAGTTATTTTTGACAAGATTATGAGAGGCCCATCTTATTTCTCACCTTTATTATCCATCTTGTATTAACCTGAAGGGACTAACTCCCTGGAGGGAGTTGTATAATTTTTGTCCTCTGTTGTATAATTTTTTGTCTATATCTTCAGGTTTTGAGGAGGATTGGAGAGGAAATTTTCATTTGAAATCACTAAACATTTCTCTGTCACTTAAAGACACTTCTCATCTGACTCCAGTCAATATTTCATGCCCTGAATTTATGGTAAGGGAACAATCTTGCAACTGGCAATCAGGAATGTCATCATTGAAGTTACTGATGTAAAAAAGAGCTGCAGGAGGTTCCAGGACACTCTCACTGCTTCAGGAGACTCCCAAATCTCTGCAGATGGACTGTGAGGGCTGGCTGGTGTCATGTTAGCTGGAGTTCCCATCAGATTTCTGCTTCTCTGTGGAATAAAGACCATATGGGAGCCAGAAGAGAGGTCATTTCAATGTCTTGCTTGGTGATTTTGTGAGACAAGAGTTGTCAAATTTGTGGTATTCTGTCCCTTCTGATAGACAAATGGGGAGTGAGGCAGGACCAAGGTTGGGAGGGGGTTATTTTCAGAGGGGTCTCAGACATGCAACTTCTGAGGCAAAGATTTTACTGCTGATAAAGTACAGGCACTGACAGAAGCTGTCACCATCCAGATAAAACTTTTTTTTTTCCCTATCAGCAGCTGCATACAGCATCTCCCCATTGGTAGAATAAATCTGATAAAAAAATGCAGTTGTAAGCAGCAACGATTTTATCCTGGTGAAAAGATTTTATCCGACAAGAAAAATGTTGTGCCTGGGCATAATTTTTCAGATATGATGAACAACAGCATGGTATGACCCTCAGTCCTAAGGATTTCGTGTTAAAAGAACTACTGAGCATATCAGATATACTCAACTTTTTCCTCTGCTATAATTTTTTTTTTCCATTGGCACAGCTAAGTTTATAGATACATCTTGACAAAAATCTGCCAGAGGCAAATTTCAACAAAATAACAATTTCAAACACATCCAATTAACAATTTATGAAAGGAAATCCGACAGAAAATTACACAGAGATTCACAGGGCATAAAATTTGGCACTAAATCAAATTTATTGTGGAAGTGCCTGTACAGGGAGTTATGGCCCCTTCCAGTGCAGTGTCAAAGGGAACTTTATCTGTGGAGGCTCAGCGAGTGCCCTCCATCTGATCTTTTCTTGCTATAAATAAAATGTTTTGTCAGACATGGCAATGAACATAACTCAGAAGGGAATGAAGAGCACTGATAAGCCCAGCTATATGCAGCTTTCAATCAGAAGCATTAGAAGTGATTAGATTTCTTCAGAGTTTCAGATTTAAGATTTTTTTTTTTTTTGCTTTATCACAGAAATGAGGGGCTCAGTACCATGGACAGCACAAAAAAAAAATCACTTTTATTTGTTAGCACAGCATACAGACCCTGATAGCAGGTCATGGTGACTGTATTTAACATTATTATGGAGCCATTTTTATGTCTGGAAGGAAATATCAGTCCCTCTGCATCCTGTTGTTTTACTGATTTACTCATTCAGCGGTCGTGGTTGGATTTTTTTGGAAGATGTTAAGGATGCAAACACATGTAATTGCCTTCAGCAGCTCTGAAATTAACTTAGGTCACTACTTTGTTTAGAGAAAAAGATCTGTGTCTAGACCTTTACTTATTTAAACACATGGGTAGCTGGTTTTCTTCTAAAAGATGACTGAGCAGCAGCCCTTGGATTGTGTTTTGTGAGTAATTTGCAGGGTAATTTACAGATACCAGGCCCAGCAAGTGAAGATGACAAATAAAGTTGACACAGGCCAAGAAAAAGCATATTTATGGTACAGCTGTGTTATTCCATGGACTAACCTAATCTGAAGAGCTGGTTGCTGCCTCCCCTGATATCCCTGTGCTCCCACATCAGACCAGGAAACATTTGAGCACTTGTAAATTTGTCATCTTCCCTGAAATTCAGACCTGCACAGGACAAGCATGGCTTTGAGTGTCCATTCATGGGCATTGAGGTCCTTGGTGAGCATTCTTGCTGTGACCAGAGCACACAAATTTCATCAGAACACTTCTCCAGTGTCTCCACAAGGCAGATTCTTGGGATCTTCCAGCCCCCTTGGCCATGTGCAGTTTGCCTCTGCTCATCTGTGCCCACTGGTGAAGATGAGAGGACACCTTTATCACTAAATGAAGCATTAGAATACCCCAATTTTTTTTTTTTCCAGAGTCCATTAATACACTCTTCTGGCACTGAAACACTCTACAAGGAAAGTTAGTGTCCAAGGCACGTAATAATTAGTGAATAAAACACCCCCTGAGTATCTTAATCCTATTAAAATATGTCTTATAAAGTGTAAATTAATCTTTAACCTAATTGTAAATGATGATTTTCTTCCTGTAACACCCCCTTTCTCAGTAGATCCCTGGAAAGCAGAAGGTGAAACAATGTAAGACATTAATGTCAAAGCTTTTCATCTTCTCCTCATATTTTGAAAGATACTTGACTTTTGAGGCTGATGTTCCTATTTCCTTCTACTTCTTCCATCACCCCACTTCCTTCACCACATTGTGTTATTTTCCTTGTCTCCAACAAGGTAAGGTGATAATAATAATAATAATAATAGTGAGTTAATTTCATAAGACAAAGTCTAAGTGTAGGCAAATGCAAAAATTCTTTTGTTTCTAAATACCGGAATTGCACACTTTTAAAGAGTTAAAGCAGAGTTAGAGACTTAAATAAACATTTCCAGATCAAGTCCTCCCAGTCCTTCCAGTCCTGTGCTTTTCCATCTAAATGCCCCATGGCCTCGCTTCCTGTTCATGCTGTGGGAATTCAGGGGAATTAATACTTTTGAAGATGTAGCCACAGAAAGACAGCAAAAGCTTTTATTTTTTGGGCATCAATCCCAGTGTTTGAGCTTCAGATAAACCCAGATTCAGAGAACTGAACATCGCCCTGAGTTTGTTTTCTCCTGCAGCTTTCAGAGGCTTTGGGGATGTTTATGTCAAGGATGTGCTGTGGCCATTACCATTTCTTTTTTCAACTTCGGAGCATCAGAAGCACTTGGTTTGCTTTTTTTATTGTAACTTTTGGTTAGGAGTCAAAGCTCAGCTCAAGACCAAGTTAGAGGACCATGAACATTGTTTGAAGTGGAATCCTCATGCAGTTGTAAGGTTGGAGCCTTCAACGGCGCCTCTTAGTTTAGAACTTGATCTCAGCCTCCAAACCAACCTTGAGTCAGTTCATTCTCCAAGTACAGTCAGGACTGAACCTGACACAGGCTCAGAAGCCAAAGGCTGGTTGGAAAAGACTTTATTAAACCTCTGCCCCTACTTTTTTGTGTAGATCCAACAAGTTCTTGAACAAAGTTTTAAAATCTGACCTGAATATAAGTGCAGTTCCCAAAATAAAAGAAAATGGTATCTTAAGGCTTATAGAACAAGTTAGGGGCTTTTAAAAAAGAGGGAGAGAAGCCTATTAAACAGGCAGATAGGTCATGGGTGGATGATTTTAAACTGAAAGAGGAGATATTTAAATTAGATATTAGGAAAAATTTCTTTCCTCAGAAGGTGGCGAGGCACTGGAACAGGGTGCCCAGAGAAGCTGTTGCTGCCCCATCCCTGGAAGTGCTCCAGGCCAGGTTGAGATGATCTTTAAGGTCTTTTCAGCCCCAACCATTCTGTGATTCTGTGACTGTGATCAGATGTGTCAGAAAAAACAGGTAAACTCCACAGAGTGAACACCACAAACCTGTGATTTGCTCAAGCTGATCACTCTGCACTCACATCACTGCAATGATTTCCCCTTTTTTAAGCTGTGCTGTTTATCTCATATAAATGATAATCTTCTCAAATGGGAAAGATTGGAGCCTTTGTATTTTGAATGTTGCAAGTTGGATCATAAAGTCCTCAATACAAATGAGTAGGATTTCTCTGTGCCTGAGAAAGTGTCTAATTTAGGAAGAATTTCCAGGGAAATTAATCAAGGTAAATCTGTTATTTTTTCAGCTGCACATCAGTGTTTTGTTCTGTCAGAACTGTGGAAAATTGAATTTAGGTACTCAGGCCCTAAAGTAGCTCAGGAGAGCTGACTTCAGGTCCTGACATTTCCTTTGAGACTTGAAATGTTTCCTCTCATGTAATTTACTTTTCTCCTCTTCACCTTTCCGCCACTGTTTATGCCATCTCTTATATCAATATTTCCTTTCCCCACACTAAAGCTGTGTAGAACTGGAAAACATTTACACTTCCTTTGCTTTCTTTCCATTCTCCCATCTCAGCAGAGCCCTAAGGCCCCCTTCTCTGACCTGCCTGATGATGAGAAGATCTTTAATGGAGGCGATGGCGTGTGGCAGAACCAGGGCCAGGACCAAGCCTTGCTCTCGGAAATCACGGAGGAGGATTTGGAAGCCATCCGCCAACGGGAAGAGGCCATCCAGCAGATTGAGGTCAGTAACCTCCTCCCACCACCAGGTTTTGTGAGCTGGAAGTGCAGAATCCTTGCCTTGTGCCTTGTTCAACGTGAAGGAAATCCTGATTTACGTCGCTGCCAGTACGGCGTCGCTAAGAACGGGGGAGATAAGCAAGGATTTCTAAACATGGGATTGGGCGATAGAAGGAAAAGTTGGAAATCTGTGTGATTTGTAATGAAAATGACAAGAGTTAATTAATGCTCGTGGGTTGATGGTTGGGTTCTTCCCAGTGAGTCTTCAACAGCAGAGTCTGTGGTGTGGTGCTTTAATTGAGCTGGGTTCTGCAGCAAAACAACTTTTTCAGTGCACACAAACCTGAAACTGGAATTTGTCAGTGGGAAAAACCACTCAGCTTTACCATTAGAGAGAATAATAGGTAGACAAAAGGAAATAACTTGTTAACCTTTTCAAATTATTCAGTATTTTGGTGTGTCAAAGTATTTGGACGTTCTTGACGTAGTTAAAAGAGGACATACTATTTTTATTCCCTTTTTTTTTTTTTTTGAAAGCGCTGTAAAAATATACAATAAAAGGAACAAAAAGAGGCCTGAATAAGTTAAACATCCCACATTTTTCTTTTTATACTTCTCTTTTTATGCTTTTGGGAAACTCTTGTTAATTAAATTTAAATGGGTAAATGGGTAAAACAAGAACACGTTAAACCTTCCTAATTTGTATGCTTTTACAGACCTAAACTCAAGATGAACCAAAAAAAGAGGGCTTCAGAATAATCAGAACATTTAATTAAGGGCTATACTTTGTCCTTTAATTGGATTGGGCTAATTTTATCAGGATAGATTTTGGGTTGCAGTACAGCAGGAATTGTGATTGAGTTAACAGTGCAAAAAGGGGACAAAAGTTCCTGCTGGGGGTTGGTGCTTTGAGCCTGGGACCTGTTTGCAAATAGTGATGTCCACATATGACTCAGCTCTCCAAGTCAGAAATTTTGACAGTTTTACAGGACCAGGTTGAGGTCAGTGTTTGTCTAATTTGTGTTGTGGTCCACTGAGCAGAGATGAATGAGCTTTGTGGACTTGTGTCCATTACTGCGGGTGAAACTGTCAATGAATATTGTCACACTGGGTATCTTTGGCTGTGAATTGTCATTTTGCACTTTGATGGATCTCAGTGCATCCAGCAGAAAAAAACTCTAGGGAACTTTGTTGCAAAGAAAATACATGTTTTTGGGCTGTTCCTGCACTTTGGTGTTCAGGAGGGATGGTAGCAAATGTATTTCTGAAATGATCCTGTGAGCAGCACCACCAGCTCACTGGAGATAGGTGAGAACAGTCTGAGCAGAACCTTGTGCTGAGTTGTCTGGGATGACCCTGCTTGAGCAGGGATGTTGGACCAGATAACCCCACTGTGGTGCCTCAGTCATTCTGTGGTTCTGTGGTTCTGTGATCCCTTTTTGTTTCAAATATGATCTGAGCCTTTTTTAGTTTGTCTTTACATTGCCCCTGTCCTCCTCAGAGAAAAAACCCCACATTTAGTAGCTGCCCATTAGGCAGTGAGGAATGACAACCCCAAAGACTGCCTCAAGCCCACCACCTCTGTAAAGTCAAGAAGTCCAGTTGTGTCTCCTTGGAGAGACATTTGTTTATTTTGCTGCTTAAATCCCATTTCTGTGCCACAATCTGATGTCTCTGTGCCAAGTTGCACTGGACCATGTGCCCATGGTGGGGTAGTTGAGGGGGATGAAGTGAACCAAATCACAATCCTAAATAACTTAAAAAAAAAAATCTACATTCATGTATTGTGCAGGGTTTGTATCTGTTGATTTGATCCTGGATACTTTTCTGCCTAATATGAATTTACCTCTGAATAGCTTAGTTTATGCAATTAATTATTTAGTCAGCTTAAGACGTTAATGATGTTTAGGCTTTTGCTTCCTGAGAATTACCCATTTTTTCCCCATCTCCTCTATCCATTTTGCTTTGCTCTCAAAGATCCCTGTTCATCCTCTAACGAGGGCTGCATTCCACAAACATTATTTCAAATGTAGTTTAAACATTTCTCCTCAGGGGGAAAATATTTAGGACCGATGGTATTTTGTTTAACATCTCTTTTGAAAGAAATATAATGAAAATGAGGTTTTTTTGGACGGCATTGTTCCTCTCCCCAGCTGTATTTGAATAAGCAGATGGTGCTTTTAAATAATTTTCACTGTGTTTTGTTTTTCTGTTTGTTGACCCACATGAGCATATTTCTTGTGAAAGGACTCATCTTGCACATTAAAACTTCCCTGTTTTCTGTAGAAATTGTGGGTACACAGAGGATTCCTTGAGCTCACAGTCACCATAACAAATTTTTTCCAGTATATTTTCACAACCAGTGAGTACCCAAGAAGGTTAAAATGACACATTATTCCTAACTGTCAAACTTAACTAATAAACCAAATTTATTGCCAATTTGATGTATAGCATTTGTTGTCCTTTGTTCTTTGGGGACCAGAATGAAGAACAGAGCTGTGCAGAACTTGTTTTGTGCAAGTAGATTGGTCTCACTGGGATTTCCATGTTGCTGCATATCCAGCACCAGAAACATGCAGATTTTGAGTAGCACAGGAGACATTAAAAGAACATCACATCTTGTGATTGCACACAACTTTAGAGAAGCTCATGGGGCTGGTACCAGTTGTGGGACTTTTTCTTAGGAGACACTGAATTTGCCCTTTTTGCAAGAAAAGCCTTCTTCATTGCTGAAGAAATCCGAAAATAAATCCTCTTTTCACCTTGTGTCCTGAAAAACAGATATAAAATTGTGCCTATGATAGACATTTTCTTAATGTTCCAATGACTTTTTCCCACTTGTGTGTTTTCCAAAATCTCTTCAGAGGTTTGGGTTAATGGGACATTGTTCTCTGTCAGGAACATCCCTCGAGGCACTTTGCAGTTCACAGTTTCCACCTAGACAGATAACAGCCAAGTCAAAAGTTCACCTGGCTGTTCATTTTATTTAAATGTGCTCCTTTTGCTATTGCTTGCAGATTAAAACCAGAGACGTCTGCAAGGGAGATGTCTCGCCAAAACCTTACATTTTGGATAAAGATCTTTATTGCTTGGAAATGTCAAAATCTGGTAGGACACAGCAGCCTTGACACAAGTGTTATTTCTTAAAATATTGCTTTGAACTGTTATATAAAACCTATTTTAACTTGAACTGTATTGGCAGTGAATAATAGATGCCATAACAGCTTTATATATAGCACTGTAAAATGTGCCATCAGAAATACATGAGCTGAACTGTAATGTGCATTGTCAGTGCTCAGTGCTGGCACAAGCTCTGTCATAGCAAATATATATAGATAATATATGTAATTTACCATCCCATACCTTTCATTTGCACCTGTGGTCATCTGAAAAATGGGAGGAGATAAAAGTTTAAGAAATGGATAAGCACTGAATGGGGAACTTCACAGAATTTCAGCTGGTGACTGGAAAGACCTATAAAAAAAGATTCTAAATGCTGTATTGATTCAGAAAGCCTCCCATTATCCCCCCAATGGAGATAGCTTACCCTGGGGTGGTGAGAAAGGAAATTGAGGAAAACCTCCCTCAAGGTGGCCTTTCCCTCTCTCACAGCATTTCCCATCCCCATGCTCTGCTTCCAGAGTGGGCATTCTCCTACCTAGGAGAGTGGGAGGTGTCCCTTCCCATGGCACAGGGGTTGGAACAAAATGATCTTTAAGGTCCCTTCCAACCCAAACCACTCTGTGATTCCATGATATCCTGAGAAAAGCAAAACCCATCCCAGGAGCTGCATTTTAGTTGATACATCCCTTGGCTAAAAAGAAGGAGAGATGGATAGGTTGTGGCAACAGGTGTGAGGAAAATGCTTTTATTTTTAGGAGAGGTTGTTCCCTCTGGGTCGTTGTTGAGAAATGTTGATGTTTATTCCCTATCTGTTTTGAAGAGAAGTGATAGATGCCAGCCTCCACGCCTGTCACTCAAGCCTTTGTAGGCAGACAGAAAATGAAGCACAATAAAAATAAAACAAAAGAAAGCCCCACAGAGTCTGGCAGAGTGTGTTTGTTAGTTCAAACATGTTCCTTGTTCCCTCATTACCACGTATCATTTCTTGCTGAGGGCTGTTTTCGGTAAAATCTCTCACCGATGGTTGCAGTTTAGAGAGTTTAGTGCAAGCTATTTTATACCTTTCATCAGCTTCAATAGTCCAGGGCTTTGACTTATGAGGGCTCTGCCTGTCTCTTCACAGAGGCTTTTTTGACTCAGAGTAATGTATAAATAACACAAGATCATGACAAGCACCATCCGTGAACGATCCAGCGCCGTGTGAGTGTCAAGCTCTCCTCGTGACAGCACTGGGGACCCTAATTATCCTGAGCTGCAGAGCTGCCTGCCAGGTTGACATGGCCATCCCTGGGACTGGTATTGAGTTGTTCCCTAAAGAACCAGCTCCAGTATGCTGCCCAGTCTAATTTAAAATGACCTGAGCTGCAGGACTGCTATCATTTATTTCGGGAGACTATTTCACGGTCCAGCAGGCTTCGGTGTTGATGAAATGCTTCCCTCTGTTCTTGCTAAAGATCCCTTTCTCATTCTCGGCTTTTTACACCTAGTGAAACTCTGCTGGACCCTGCAAATAATTCTTCTTCCCTTTTGGCTTTTAAACTCTTCAAATGCTAGCAGTTATCCTCGTCTTCACAAGTTGGTCTCCTTGGCTTTTCAGTCACTTCAGCGCTCTCTTCTCAATTATTTCCCATTTGTTAGTTCTTTGCTCCTGCAGCAGCAGACTGTATATAGGATTTTGGTGTTGTACCAGAGCTGAACAGAAGAAATGTGTAAAAAGCCCCATGGATCCAGTTCAGAGATTACAAGTCCTGATGGAAAATTTCTAGATAATTCCTGCATTAGTAAATTAAACTCAGCAAAGACAGTAGAACGTGCACATTACACATTTTAATTGTTAAGCATATCCTGACAGACTTTTGACCCAGATTAGCCAGTGCTTACCCAGTTATTGACACAGTTTTGAGAGGTAATATTTTCTAGAGGCAGTTTTGGTGCAGCCACACTGTTCAGAGGGTAAGGGGATTTAATGATGTGCATGCAATGAAGTGCAGTTTCAGTGCCTGAGAACAGGCATTTCCCATGTCCTTGCACAGCTGCAGCCCAATTGATTTATGAGTTGATCACAAAAGTTTCCTCTAGTCCT
Organism: Agelaius tricolor; assembly: GCF_023055355.1. Taxonomy (NCBI): domain Eukaryota; kingdom Metazoa; phylum Chordata; class Aves; order Passeriformes; family Icteridae; genus Agelaius; species Agelaius tricolor. Next base: position 93,354,235 of record NW_027269262.1, on the reverse strand, counting down.
CACTGACATTTAGGGAAGAGGGAGAGCAAGGTGAATTAAGGGTGAATTTTGTGGGAAACTGTGCAAGCCTGAGGGCGAAATGAGGTGTAGTGAAAATAGCAGCTGGCCTCTTTGAAAATGTGGAGAAGCCTTAGCAAGTCTGGAGAACAAAGAGCAGCCTATCCCAGTGGAATCCTGCAGTGGCCATTTCCATTGAATATTGATTTGACTGTGCCTCCCTCTCTGTGCCCCTGTGGCCTCCAACACTCCTGCATTGCTATAAGGGACTTCCCTTCATGTCAAAACCACTCAATCTGCACATCTCTAGCATGTTGCTTTCAAACTGCCACTGTCATGCCAGGCACATCTGAGAAGTTTCATTCTTTTTAGATTCAGGGGTTCTGTCAGGCTCACAGAATATCCTGAGCTGGAAGGGACCCACAGCGATCACATAGTCCAGCTCCTGGCCCTGCACAGATCCCCCAAGAATGTCCCTGAGAGCTTTTCCCAAATAAAAAGTTAATTTTTTTGAACTCTGTCAGGCTGGTGCTGTGACCACTTCCTTGAGGAGCTGTTCCAGTGCCCAGCCACCCTCTGGGGGAAGAACCTTTCTCCTAATATCCAACCTAAACCTCCCCTGGCACAGCTCCGGACTGCTCCCTCAGGTTCTATCACTAAAACAGCAAACACATCCCATGCTGTATTTCCTTCTCTTTCTATTTTCCCACTCTTTATTAAGTGCTCCTGTTATATAAATATATCAATACACATCCATCCATTCCTTAATCCCACTACATCCAAGAGAGGCAAGAGATTAAATACCACGGTAACACATTGTGAAGATTCTCTCATCATCTCCTTTCTGCTCACACATCACTTTTGCTGTGACCGCATGCAAAAGCCCAAACTTTTTCTTCTTGTCTAGCTAAAACTATATTTCTTCCTCTCCTCATGGAAATGACTAGAGCTTGTATGTTTTTTGCAATCAGTGTTTCATCAGGGATACGTGTGCAGCCTTGGATATCCCTTTGCAAGACAGCCAGGTTTCAGGAATATATCACAAATCATTTTTAGCCCCAGGCAATTTCTCTTGTCTCAGGTGTAACCTTATGACTAAACTGTGTGTAGTGAAGTGTTTTCAACTAAATTGGAGAGGTTTCCACTGTGTGCTAGAGATAATTTTCCTTTTCTCACTTACATTCCCAGTGCCTTATCCAAAGCCTGTTAGTGTCAGGGAGTCTTGCCCTAAACTCTTTTCCTTCATGCCCTATTCCTTCAGTGGGCTTGCATGAAGAAGGCAGTAACGAAAGCCTGGATTCAGCAAATCCCTTATGTGTGTCTTAAAAGCTTTGCTGAATAGGGATGGACTTTAGAACCCACTAAAAGTGAAGTATTTCCTCTGCAGAAGGAGAAAATAGTGCTGAGACACACATAATTTGCTAACCATCTGAATTTTAGGAAGACACATCTGCATATTTATATCCACAGAAGCTGAGCTGAGTTAAAGTCTCATGTATGGCCTGTCAATGTGCATTGATAAGGCAGAGAGCTGGAAAGAGAGAGATCTCCGGTGCTGGTGGTGGAATATTGGTTTTCTTCTGCAAATCCTCCTGCTTAAGTGTTAATATTTCTTTGGTGAAAAGAATGTGTTAATTTTCTCCTCCATTTACTGCACTTTTGCCTAAGTTTTTGCCACCAGATGATGACTGTCTCAACAAAGGCAACATTTTGCCCCTATTTCTGTTAGAACAAACAGTACAAACATCAAATGCCTCATCCACACAGCAATTTCTGTGGCTGTGATTTGCTGCCTCAAAGGGGAATTACCCTCTCACCTGTCAGGTTAGAGTGGTTCACTCTCTAGTTCTCTGATGCTAATTAATGACAATAGACATCAATAGCCCATCAACCAGTTGAGAACCTCTAGCAGAGGTCTAAAGAGCTGTCCCAGCAGGTTTGGCTTCTTACCTTCCTGACTTGAGTGCTGTGCTTTATTTTTTAATTATTTTGGGTGGGGAAATCAAGATTTTTTCCCCAGTCAAGATGGGGAGGATAACAGCAGGTGAGCCTTAAGTCATGGAAATATAAAATTTACTGTTGGCAAAGCCCTGAAGCATCTCAAGAACCCACTGGAAAGCGAGTCAGCCCTCCCTCATTAGAGCTCAGCAGAGAGGGAAGTGAACCAAGGATACTGAAAAGACCCCACAGAGGTAACAAGGGAAGAGATGACTGAGAAGGACAATGAAATCCACATTTCACAGCAAGACCTGTTCCCATCCCCTCCTATTTACCAAAAGGTGCCTGGTCCTTTATAAATTATCCTTGACAGGAATATTCACCCACATCCTCACAGAAATTAGACTGAAAATCACATTCTTAACATTGTTAACAATGAATGTCAAATTTTAGAGGCTGATGACAAAGACAGTATTAGTTTATGCCCTCTGCACTGTGCAGGCTCATTTAATTCAGGTGTTCTTTAATACTTTTAATTGCTCCTTTATGAAAGAGGATGTTACAGAACTGAACTGTCTATCCCCACCACCCTGCTCGCCATTTATCTACCCAGAGCGTCTCCTCTGGTTGTCATTTCCTTCTCTGCCCTGAAGTCACCTCTTCCCATCTGCATTGAGGCTCTCAGATGACTCACTTGAGGCACAAGGACTATTAGACTCACCTAGGAGCCATGGGGAATTGCAAATTTTAGTGTTATAATATATTTCCTTCAGTGCAAATTTTTAGATAGACCCCTGAGCAACCTGGTCTGACCTCAGAGTTGGTCCTGCTGCGAGTGAGAGGCTGGACTTGAGCTCTCCTGTGGCCTTTTCAAACCTGAATTATCCTGTGATCTCATGATCCCATTATCTCTCCACCTCCTTTGACTGCACCACTGAGGGCTACCAAAAGTTCATGTGTTAATCTTGCTTCAATCTAAAGACAAAACATCTCTATTTCCCTGCCTGTGTGAGATCCTGAGAATGATCCTCATTCTCCCTCCTCTTCCATCCGTTGTCACCACGGGCAGGAGTTCATGCTTTGCTCCTCTGTTCATACCACATTTGCCGTTTATTTGGGAAAATAATTAGGAATATTTTACCCATCAGAAAGATGGGTGTCCCTGGAAGAAAAGTCTTTTGAGGTGCCCTGTGCCCAGTGGGTCTGTGTGCCATCAGAGGGTTTCCTCATATGTCCTGATTTAGGGCAATTTTGGGAGAAAAACCTCAAAAGGGGTTTCCTCTAGAAAGCAAATTTTTCTTTCCCACTTCCCCTTTCACTCTCAGAACCAATCTTAAAGGTGCAAAACTTTTTCTGGGCTAAACAGATGAATGGAAATACGAGCATCATAAAGTTACCCTAGGACACCAGAGAAGCTGTGGCTGCCCCATCCCTGGAAGTGTCCAAGGCCAGGCTGGATGGGGCCTGGAGCAACCTGGGATAGTGGAAGGTGTCCCAGCCCGTGGCAGGGGGTTGGAACAAGATGAACTTTAAGGTCTTTTACAACTAAAACTATTCCATGATTCTCTGCTGTGCCTACAGCAACAAACATCTGCTTATTTTTAACTCTGCCTTTGGAGCTGCTGATTTTTGGGGCAAATGTTCCTGAATTTCATCTTTCCTTGTCAGTTCTCCCATGAGGGATGAAAGCTGCCATGGATTTCTCACCGTGCTCCTATTCCCACTTCACAGCTGGAGAAACTGAGACATTGTGGATTGTTTCTCTGCCAGTGGAGCTCCATAGAAATGGAAATGCCTTGCTTAAGGCCTGGGAAAGAGTCAAGATCAGTGCCAGGATTAAAATGCTGCTTGTTCTGTACTTCCATACCCAGTTCTCTTCAGACTGTGCTGGGATGAAAGATCCAAATACAAGATCTGGCATATTTAGCTTCTAATTTTTCTCCCTGTTTGAATTATGAGGCAGAAGGAATGTGCTCTTCAGAAAACACGCTGTCATCCACTCAGTTTGGATGAAGCTCAAGGAAAACACCGATCCTCATTTGTAACTGAAGGCAGATCTTCCCTGCAAGGGGGGGAATCTCTGGCATATGAAGTTTCACCCATGATATCATGACTTTATCAGGAGATGCTGAACAGCAGCCTCTCTGAAAGCACAGATTGCTCTGTCAGAGACAGAGAACCTCTGAAAAATCTTCAGATGTGAAGATGAGGTTGCAGGAGTTGAGGGCAGGGGGGAAAGACCTGCTCTGTGCTTGCAGACATGAAACAAACGCGAGGGGAAGCCTGCAGGTGAATGTCAGCTGTGTCAGACAATGTGGTGTTGAGGGGTTAAAGATGAGTTTCTGGGTGTTGTGGGCCTGAGACAGATGTGCTCAAAGGATTCAGTGCTCAGAGCTGAGTGCTGGAGTGTCACCCCGATTTTTAAAGATTTTCTAAGCCTTCTGATGTTTACATTCTCATGACAAACTTTCTCACACGCTTTCTGTAAATAACTTGTTGTTTTGCGTTCTTTTCTAGAAGAAGAGAAATCTTACAGACTGTTAGTTTGTCCAGTGTCATTGGAGAGGTGGCACTGCCACCCTCCAATCCACTGTCACTTTTGAAAATCTATAAATGTTGGAGACAAAAATTAAAAGTTCTCTTTGTGCCGTCAGAAAGCTGCGTGTCCACATTGTGTTATCTCATATCCTATAGTGACACCAGTGACTTTGATCAGCATGTGCTGATTTTCTGAACTATGCTTTATTGCAAAAGGAATCTTTGCTCATTTTGCCCCACTCATGGTCCTTGGCAGACCCTTTTCTCTCCTGGAAGTGGTGAGAGCCCAGATATCTGTTGGTGTTGAGGAGGAGCAACTTTGAATCTCATGCAGCACTGAGAGCTCCTACACACTTTGAAAAGGCTGCTAGTTCCTCATGTAGGAAAAAAACCCACTTCATCTGCAAGACCAGTGCTTAAAAGTAGCAGCTACTCTCTCTTTGCCTAACCAATTTTAGGAACTGGCCACAAATCCAGTGAGTTTGAGGAATTACAGTATCATAGAATTGCTTAGGTTGAAAAAGATCTTTAAGATCATCAATCAAACTGTTGATCTGACTGCCAAACTCACCACTACACCGTGTCCCCAAGCACCACATATAAACCTCTTTTAAATCACCCATGGATGATGTCTCCACCACTGTCCTGGGCAGCTGTGCCAGGACTTGACAACTCTTTTGGGAATTGTATTTTTTTTTAATATCCAGCCTAAACCTTCCCTGGTGCAATTTGAGGCCATTTCCTCTTGCCCACTGCTTGTTACTTGGGAGAAGAGACCAAACCCCACCTCACTGCAACCTCCTAGGAAAATAGAGGACAACACTGCTTGTGTCCCTGATCCCTTAATCAGTCATGCCAAGCCATTGAAGTCTCTTGATTGTCTTTTTTATTGCAACTTCATTCTATCTAGCAGGAAAAAAATTAATAATGGACAATAATCTGATGGTTGTAGCAGGATAGGAAGTTTTCTTCTTTTCACATCTTTAGCCCAGAGAGGCAGTGGACTGCTCTAAGAAGTGGGTCTGGTCTGCACGTTGGGCTTTATTTTCCTTCAGAGTGGAGTCTTTTCAGCTGCTCTGTCACCTGTACCAAAGAGGTGAACCAAAGTGCCTTCAGAAAACTTCAATTTAACAGGGATTGAATTAATTTAAGATGGTTCAGTCTCAGACAAGAAAGCAGCTGCCCAGAATCACTGCAGCTGAAGGGGGTTGCACAAAACACCCCATGTGCTCTGCCCACTGCCCAAAACAGACACAACTGCTCCTGAAGAGTCTCCCTCCTGTGGTTTCCAGGGATTTGTGTGTTTCTCAACAAAATTCAGGTGAGAGCAGAAGTGACTCTTTATTTTTGGAATTTTTAGCATGGGGTGGGGGCAGTCAGGAGTGGGAGACCAGTAAAGAGGCAAAGTGAAGGATGTCTTGATCAGCGGTGATTCAGCAGAATTTCATATGTAATCCTGTTTTGACAGTCTCTATAAAAATCCTGCAAATTGCTGCAAACTTCAGTCCTTCAGCCTGATTTGATTACTGGGTGCTGTGAGCAGCCCAGATCCAAAAGTCACTCTGTAAGCACCAGCTTCTGTATTTGGCATGATCCTTTAAAACAGTCCTTAAAAATGAATTTTCTGGAGTATTTCAGTTGTCACACAAGGTATTTCTCCCCATCCTCTTTTTCCTTGCTAAATGCATCCAAAAATGTAAAGTAGGGATGGGAGGGGCGGGCGGAAGGAAATTGAGAGCAAACCCCCTGACTCCTCTGCCTTAGCATTGGGATGCAAGGACTTTTGGACTAAGTCCTTCTATCCTGAGTGTATCTGGAGGAAATAAAAGGAAATCCTGTACCTTTGGTGCTGGTTGCTTAGGAGGGAGTCACCTCCTACTGAAGTCTGACAGGGCTGAGTCGTGTTCCCTCAGTAGTTTCCCCCTGATGTTCTTTCCAATTTATATCACTGAGAAGGGTTAAGCAAGGTGACTTCAGGTGTTGCCATTAGAAAGTCAAATTGCAAAAATAAAGCATTAAAAATAAATGCCGCAGCGGAATTGCTGAGCCAGGGAATAAAGAGCTTTAAATGCAAGCAGGGAACTGGCTGTGCATTTCTCCACCAGTCACCTGTCTCCCTGTCTGAGGATTAAGGACTCTGTGTCTTTTACTCCTGCATCTTCCCATTCAGCTCCAGGTGCTGCTGAATGTCACAACTTTTTACAGCTTGCTTATTAAGATTTAGAGGAACTTCCTTCCTTTTATTTGGATGGCAGGAGGAAGATTATTGCTTGTTCTGAGTCACTTCATAGGAGAGACCCAAGGAGAGTCTCTCATAAAAGAGTAGATTTTAAATATGGGTGGTATTCCCTAACTAAACTTCAGGAATTTGGTGAGTGGGTAATTTGCTTCTAGGGTGGATCCCCAGCTATGGGGAATTGTTATGGATCCACTGACTGCCATGCTGTCAATGAACTGGTCTCTCCTTTTGAATGACTTTCAAACTCCTCCAAGGAAAAGCATGAACAGCATTTCTGTCATGCACAGCTTTTCCTCTCCCCTGGGTGTTTTTGCAGGAGCACAAGGTATTTTACAGCCACACTCAAACAGATCTTGCCACACTAGATCATCTTTCAATGTTTTTCTGTCCTTGTCCCTCCCTCAAGGTATCATGTTATCCCCTAAATCTCAGGCTGCAGTGGTTCTTTCCTGTTTACCCTGGACCTTTGCTGGGGGGTGGGAAGCAGGCAGATGGAATATTTTTGGGATTCCTTGCTGCTGTGTGCTCCCAGAGCTGAGAAGACCTCATGGGATCATGAGCAATCACCATCATTGCTGCAGGCAGTCCAGAAGGATTTTAGGGTTGGAATCTGTGAAACCCAGAGAAGGTCTGGAATAGGCTGAGGGGCAAGAAGAAAATCTCCAATATCAAATCATCTCCTAACTGGGGACAGTGCCATATCAGGAGTTTTTACAGCTCTGATGTCCCCAGGGCACCAGTACATCCCCACCAAACCCCTGCAGTTGTTACACCATGGAGAACAGTCTAGGCTTCAAATCTAGCTCCATCTGAGCTCTCTTTTCTTCTTCTCCATCCCCCCACGCCCTCTGAACCTGGTGTTGATGACTTTTGCAGCGCTCTGTGTGGGAGCAATGAGGTTTGGGTTAGAAACCATTACATAAATACCTCTTGCTGTTCTTTTTCTCCCACATTCTATGGAGTTGGAGCACCTATTGTTGTGTGCCATCAAAGAGGCTGCCACAATAGCTTGGGAGGAGCTGTGAGGAACCAGCACTTTGTTTTCCAGATGGGTTTTCTCTGTTGGGTCGAGTGGGTGGCTGAGTAGATGGCTCAGCCCTCTCAGATGGTGCTGAAGGCTCTCTGATGTTTGGTGACCTCCAAATGAGGTGAGTCAGGACCCCTGTGGGGAGGATAGAATGTAAGAAAATAAAGATAGTGCAGAAGGTAATCTCCTCCCTGAGGAGTTGCAGCTGCACTAATTACCAAAGATTAGCAGCAGGCCTGCCCTTAACAGGCCACAGCTGTGTCCAGTGAGGATGAGTGCTATAAAGGAGTGGGTTAGCTGCTTGAGGAGTGTGTTGGTGTTTGTTGGTTGTGCTGTGAGGAGCTGCCCATGAGAAATCACCAAGAAGGTATGGAACTTTAGCAATAAGATGACAATAGAAAATCTGAAATCTGGGGTCAGAAGTGTCACTGAAATGCCCTCTGCCTCAGCCACATTGTTCCTGTCAGCCCCCAAGGTGCTGGCACTTTCTGGCTGTGTTGTTTTAGCACAGGGATAAATGAATCCTCTCCTCCCAAGTGAGGCTGAAGTTGGGAAGTGCTGCCAGCCCTGTGTTGTTTAGTGTCTGGTGCGTTGTGTGTCCTCATACCTTGTTTGCTGTCTGGAAGGCTCCAGTGCATCAAGGAATGGTTTTCCTTAGGCTGCTCAAGCCTCTCTGCTGGACTTGTGTGCCAAATGTGGAGTCTCAGGAGTTGAAGTGTCATTGTGATATTTTATGAAAAATCCCTTCAGCGGGGTTTTTCTCCTGAGAAGCTGAGAAGACTCAGAAAAGAAATGTAAACAATAATTATCTGATTGCTTGGAATGTGGTCTGGAGGTTGCTTACCAACAGGTGCATCTTGGATTGGTTCCATGTGAATTATTTTTAATTAATGACCAATCCCAGTTCAGCTGTGTCAGACTCTCTGAGTCTGTCACAGGTTTTTATTATCATTCTTGTCCAGCCTTCTGATGTATTCCTTTCTTTATGGTTTAATATAGTTTTAGTATATAATTTTCTTTTAATATAATATGATAATATAATAAATCAGCCTTCTGAGAACTTGGAGTCAATTCTCATCTCTCACCTTGTCCCAGAGACTTTTGCAACACTGAAGGAGGAATTTTCATTTCCCCCTCTCACAGCTGCATTCATTGGTGTTGGACATCACTCACAGTTGTGTTATTGGAAGTCCTGAGCACCTTCTGATGTTGCAACATCCCTGTCCAGTCTTGATGAGCCTGACTACTGAAATGCAGTCTGGTTCTGCCCTGTGATTGCCCCCCAGGCTTTGTCTTTTACATCTTTTGTGTACCAAGTCTGTGGTATTTTTGGGGTCCCCAGGACAAAGGAGGAATGGATGAATCTGACTCTGAATCTTGTTCTTAGAAGGCCAATTTATTATTTGATGTTACTATATTAAAACTACATAAAGAATAGAGAAAGGATACTTACAAGGCTTAACAAGATACTAATGAAAAACTGGTGACTGCTTCCAGAGTCCTGACACAGCCTGACTGTGACTGGTCATTAAGGAAAAACAGTTCACATGAAACCAAACAAACAACCACCTGTTGGATAAACAATCTCCAACCACATTCCAAGGCAGCAAAACACTGGAGAAGCAATCAGATAATTATGATTTTCATTTTTCTCTGAGGTTTCTCAGCTTCCCAGGAGAAGAATCCTGGGCAAAGAGATTTTTCCAGAAGATATGACAGTGACACCAAGTCCATGGAATTCATTATTCCATCCCTTCCAGACAATGTCCTCTCATGCCCTGCACACTGGGCGTTGCTCTGGATGCAGCCTGGCATTAACATCCAGCTGGCACATCCTACAAGGTCCAAACTCAGCTGCCCAAATTCAGTCTGGTTGGATTTGGGCACGTCTTAGGGTATTTTGAGACCTGGTGATGTTTAGCCAGGTCCTCCCTAGGTTTTGGGTACACCTGCTTCCCACCAGGCAGCCCGACTCAGATCCATGTTCTGTTTTTCCATCCTCCAGTCTCAAGGCTTGCCTGGAGATTTTGGCTTTACCTGTAACCCCTGATAACTGTGTCTGCTTCACCTGTGTAGCCCCCAGGTGAGATTGTTCAGGTGGTCCTGTGTTTGTTGATAATTCTGTATCCAATTCTGCCCCAAGGGAGCTCACCAAAAGTCACAGTCTTCTGCACCTGAATAGAGCTTTCATGTTAACATGGAATTTGCAGGATTATCATGATGACAGATTGAGGTGTTTTTGGTCTTCGTTTTTGGGATTTTTTTTTTTTTAATTTCCTCTCCCAACCACAGATTCACCTTCCTGGATCATTTATATATATATATATATATTTAACAACGTGGCATCCAGCAAAATACCTAGAGGAAGCTGGCTGTTAAGCTTTTGTCAGGATGAAAACTGACCTACTTTTAATTTTGGGTTGGTTTTTTGTTTGGTTTTTATTACTTTTTTTTTTCCCCCCTTTCTTCTTTCTCCTGACCTGCTTTTGCATTTGACATTGCTTTGTACCTCTCTCCATGGTAGTTACCTTCTGTAGTCACCTGAGAAGTGACAACATCACAGACCTCTACAATCTGAAAAAAAAACATTAAAGCAGCTGGTTTACACTTTCTTTTTCATTTGCACTGAGTTATTTACTCGTTTAAAGAATTGTGAGGGCTGACTGAGCTGTGCTTTTCCTTACAAGGACTAGGCTATCACAGCCTTGCATGTGCTTTGTTGTTTTGTTCTGTTTTAGCCATTTTGCCATGATGTGTAAGGTTTTATTACTCTATCCATCATTCAAACAGCCAGGACTTTCTGTAAAGCTCAGTTGTTTGTAACTGGCAATCTGCAACAGGGCTTGTTCCTAAACAGGGATTAGATGTTCCTGTTAGCAGCGCAGGGGGATTCTGCAGGTCATTAGGACTTCTTGTCACCCAGACCAAGGTATTTTTTCCATAACTGGAGATTTCCAGGGTGTAGATGTGTCTGCCTCAATTTAAGGTCTCAAAATAATCTATGAAAACACACTTTTAGAACACTATTCATCCACTGTGATTTTAGACATCTGTTCTATCATGAGCTGACCCATGATCAACTTTCTCTTAATGTACTGTATAGAATTTCCTGTTGTTTATCTCAAAAGCTCAAACATCCATCCATAATCAGTGATACCTGTAGGCTGCTTCTTCACCAGACTGTTTGGACAAAATACGATTTTGTGGATTTTTTTTTCTTTTTCTTTGAGTGGCAGTGATGCATCCCAGCTTCTGTCACCCGCATGTCTTAGAGCACTTCCTCCCTTTTTGTCTGAGTTGAGAAGATTTTTGTCACCTGAATTTTTTTAAAATTTGAACTTGCATCTATAGAATCATAAAAATCAGAGAATAATAGAAGAGATAGAATTGGAAGAGACCTTAAAGATCATTTAATTCCAACCCCCTTGCCCCCTAGAACAATGCCCCCACTGGACCAGGTTTCTTAGAGCCCTCTTCAACCTGAGCCCAAATAATTCCAGGGATGGGGCACCCCTGGAAGTATTCAAGGAATTAACAAGTATTTGTTTTTCAGACACCATTCTTGTCCTACTTGTTTTGTGCTTCCTCTTCAAAGTATGGCAGAACCAGATGGTTTTGGCTTCTAACCCAAACCTTTCTATGATTCAGTTCTCTTGATAATCACAGACTGATGATCCTGTGAGTAAATGCATTTATAAGCCATCAGTCTGGATAATGAAATCAGAGAAAAACAATGCCCTGATTTTGATGTGTACTTTTAATTGAACAGATGAAAAACCTTCCATTTAAGCATGCCAGGGTTATCTAAGTAATATCCTGGCACATTGCCCTTTTTCACCAACGTGACTGTACATTCCAGCAACAATATGGGCAAAAAAATCGATTCCATTGGAAGAAAATCCCAGTAATTGGATCTCATATTAATTGCAGCTCAGAAGAAGAAAATTGTTTTTACTATTTCATAAAACTAAGTGAAAATTTGAGTAAGAGAATGGTTGGCTCATGTCAAGATGAAAATTTTTCTTTTGGTCTTGCAGAATGATGTGAGACCCACTTTGATGGGACCTTGCAAAGCAGTGACAGCATCTTCATCCAGGCCAACATTTCTGGTGCTGGCAAAACATTATTTTTGCTCTGGAGGGGAAGCCACATAAGGAGAGGCTGGAGGAGACTGAGAGGAGACCTCACTGTAGTTACAATTTCCTTGTGAGGGGAAGAGGAGGGGCAGGCACTGATCTCTGCTCTGGTGACAGTGACAGGACCTGAGGGAATGGCCTGAAGTTGTGTCAGGGAAGGTTTAGGTTGGATATTAGCAAAAGGTTCCTCCCCCAGAGAGTGGTTGGGCACTGGAACAGGCTCCTGTGGAGTTTTCTTGGTATGTAAAATTCTCCTTGCCGGAACACTGAGCAAACTCAGACTGAGACCCTAAAAATTTTCCTTGGATGGTCATGGATAGACTGATGTGGGGGTCAGTCTCTTCTCCAAAGGAACAAATGAACAAGAGGAGATGGGCTCAAGATGTGCCAGGGGAGGTTTGGATCAGATATCAAGAAATAAAACTCTTCACAGAGGGGTTATCAAGCACTGGAACAGGGAAGTGGTTGTGTCACCATTCCTGGAGCTGTTAAAAAATGTGTTGATGTGGCACTTGGGGCCGTGGGTTTAGTGGTGGACTTGGCAGTACTTGGTTAATGGTTGGACTCAATGGTCTTAAAGGTTTTTTTTTATCCTAAATGATTCTATGGTTTTATGAAATACAAGTGCTGTGGCAAGAAAGGAGCTGTCTCAAGGAGGTTAAAAAAGCATCCCTTGAGTAAAATTTCTCTCCTCCTGTGCTTTGATCTGGATTGTAGCCTTTTCTGGTTTGATTTAGGTATTTCTGGATGGCAGAAGGATCGCAGCAATCAAGGACACAAAGTACTTTCCCTGGGAGATGAACAGTCCAATTTCTGCATAGCAAGGGAGCAGGGAAATTTTATCCCAGGAGCATTAATGGAGAATTTTTCAGAAAAAAAAAAACAAAAAGATGAAAAGTGCAATAGTCAAGTGAAATGTAGCTGAACTCTCCTGAGTTTTTACTTTTCCTTGCTAACACACTTCACATTATGGGATTATTATGGGATTATAATGTCTCTGTGTTAAAGGGGAGAGGAAATCCTCAGCGTTCGTTGCACTCATCTAACTCCCCTTTCTTCTGGAAATAAAGGGCAAGATAGGGAAAGGGAGTGAGGGCAAAGAAAAGGAAAAGAAGAAAATTAAGACTGGAATGAAGCCTTGAAATTGGCAGCTGTCAGCAGCCCTCAGGACAAGTGATAAAGTGCTGCATTAAAGCAGCTGCAGTGTGAAATGCCATTGACAGAATAACGAGGATGGGAAATCACTTTATAAATGTGCTTACCAGGATAAACAGATGTGACTGAGGGCAACTCCACTCTGTCACTAAACACTTGAAAGGGCAAAATTTATGGCAATCTATTTTCTGTTTAAAAAAAAAGAAGCCACAATGCAGAGATTGCAGAGATACAAACCTAAACTCAGAGAGGCTTCAGACAGAGGTGAGGGTTCAGTGCCCGTGTAAGGGTGGGAATCAGGGCAGGAACACTCTCCTGTAATAAACCATTTTGAGAGCCCAATAAATCAAAATGTGGCAGGGTGTGATGGTGCTGAGGGAGGGGGGCTGCTTCCTGACATTTCACACTTTTCAAAGGCAGGAGCTGCTCTGCAGGCATGGCTTGGGGTCTTTCATGGGCAAAATATGCAAAGGGAAGTTAGTTCAGTTTTCTGCTGAGCTGAGGCTGGCTGGACATGATGGTGGCCCAAATTTAAAGGATCAAGGAGCCTTTGGACAATGCTCTCAGGCACATGGGTCACTCTTGAGGCTGTCCTGTGCAGGGCCAGGAGTTGGGTTCATGATCCTGATGGGTCCCTTCCAGCTCAGGATGTTCTATAATTCTATGTTTTTTGGGTTTGGTTGTGGTAACTGAAACTTTTTTCCATTTCTGTTCTAAATTGCCTCCTCATATTACCATGGTGCAGTTGTGGTTGGCAGAGAGTTCCCACTGGACAGAGAGGAAAACCCATGAATTTATGCCAAAGAGTCAAAACAGTGAGAACTTATTGTCACCAGCCCAAACCCCAAAACATGAATGTTTCATCTTGCTTTTAGAAGTGTTTGAACTACTTCAGTGACTTTTCAGCATTGTTCATTAAGGCCTGATAAAAGTATTTTGATATTACTTAGTATTAAAAAAAAATCAAATATATATGGTTGCAAGTTGCACCAGGGGAGGATATTAAAAAAATATTCTTCAATGAAAGAATGATCAGACATTGGAACAAGCTTTCTAGAGAAGTAATGGAGTCGCCATCCCTGGAAGTGTTCAAAAAATGAATAGATGTGGCATTTCATGATATGGTTTTGGGGACATGGTGGTGTTTGGTCAAAGATTGAACTTGATGGTCTTTGCTTTTTTCCAGCCTTAAAGATTCTATGATTCTGCATCGTACTCTATGACAAATCATAATGTGAGATATGACGGGTCTAAATTCCTCTGTGCTGGGAAATTATTTCTTTTGCCAATCTGAAATTCCTTGAAAGGAAAAAGCAATTAATTACCTGCAGTGTTAACAGTAAGCTGCAGCCTTTTCAAGGTATGTTCAGTCTGAAAGCAGCTCCCCAGTTCCTCCGGCTCTTTCCCCACCTCCCTAGATCCATCCAGCTTTTCCAGAGCTTCATCCTTGGAGCCAGAGACACCAGTGTGTGGCTGGGAATGAGCTGAGCCATCCCCCCTTCAATCTAGACTCTTGTCTCAGACATCTTTTTGTGAAAATCTTTTTCTTAGGATTTTCTCTCTTCTGAGAAGCTGAGGCCTCAGAGACAAAATGTAACCGGTGGTTATCTGCTGCTGTGGAAAGCATCAGGTGTGTCTGTGATTGGGCCATTTTGAATGTTTACAATTAATGGCCAACCACAGACCAGATAGCTTGGACTCTCTGTCTGAGCCAGCTGCCTTTGTTATCATTCTTTTCTATTCTATTCTTAGCTAGCTTCTGAGGAAACCTTTCCTTCTATTTCTTTTTAGTATAATGTAATATATATATATATCATAAAATAATAAATCAAGCCTTCTGAACATGGAGTCAACATTCTCGTCTCTTGCCTCATCCAAGAACCCCTGTGAACACTGTCACAGACTCTCACTTGCCTCATTTGCAAATTAAAACAAAATTAAAATAGCCCATTGAAAGCTAATCTGAACTCAGGGAGCACAAGCTGAGCATGATTGAATATAAATGCTTAAAACTTTCTAATAAACTTGAGAGCTGAAGCCAAATTCTCCTAAATTAGCATTTCCTTGGGGAAGGGGCAATGCAGGTGGGAAGGAAGGCAGGATAACTCACTTCTCTGCTGAGTGACTGGTGGGTTTGTAAGAGCAGGAGTATCTGCTCTGTCACTGTAGATGTGCTTGATGGTTTCTAAATGCAGCCCCTGGGACAGGGGCTGGCTCTGGTTTGTTGTCACACACAGCTGATAGATGGCACGCTGTTGTCAGGGTTCCCTGCTGCAGATGCTGTTGCTCCTTGCTGTTATCTGATTGTTATCTGCTGCTATTTAATGGCAGAAAGTGTCTTTGTGGCTATTGATAAGTTGGTTAAAGCTTATTGAGCTTCACCTTTTGTTGTTTTTTTTTTTTTTTTTGGTGCACGAGGATGTTTAACAGAGCAGAGATTTGCTGAATTTGTCTTAACCTGGAAAGGCTGAGGGAGAGGTGCATGATTTAATCAGTTTAGTGACTGGAGCTGATGGGGAGTTTGTGGCTGCGTTCTGAAACAATCCCTCTCTCTCTCTGATTTCCAGGGTTTGTATTGATTGCATTGAATCTTAGACAAGTGGAGTAAAGAGCAATCTTTAAACATCATCAAATCCTCTTCTCAGCTCTAAGACAGGATCAACAACCTGAATCATTAACTTCTTATATAGATGTCTCCTGTTGCAGTTTCAGTCCATGAATTTCTGTCATGTGGAGGGGCAATGTGCAGAACAGGTTATTCCCTTCCTATTTGCATCAGTTCCACTTGTCAGAAGAGCATTATCACATCTGTTGTGTGCCCCCCACCTCTCCAACCCCACACATCCTGCTTTTTCTACATTAACAAACACACAAATTCCTATTTTTTCCTATCAGGCTGTGTATCTAACACTTTTGATCATTCCCATGGCTTTTCTCTGAGCTGTCTCCAGGTGGTCCCCCTGAGATTTGTTGCTCAAAATTGGACACAATATTTTATCTCAAAAGTGCTGTCTTTGTCCCCAGCACCCCTCAGTATCTTTTCTTGTTTGTTTATTTCTCTTTTGAGGACTTCTGCCCAGGAAATTGCCAACTATTCTTTATGTCTAACTGTAGAACTTTATATTTTTGTTATTTGGCTTCGTCCTTTTTCCTTACAGTGTCTCCCCATTTTAACAAGATCCCTTTGAATTCTAATCATATCTTCTGCCCATTCCTGAAATTTATTGGTTAGTCCTGGATCCAGGAAGATCATGTGAACTCAGGGTATGATAAAATCCCCTCCCTCAGCTGCTGCTCACTCTGGTTTTGATGCAGCCCAGGACAGGGGTGGCTTTCTGGGCTTTGAGTGCAAATGGCCAGATCATGTCAATTTTTCAACCACCAGCTATTCCCACATCTTTCTCTGCAAGACTGCTCCCATTCCATCTCCCAGTCTGTTCAGATTCTGGGGATTGTCCCAGTCTGGGAGCAGAGCCTTGTATTTGTCCTCATTGAACTTGGTGATGCTGAAATCCATGCATCCTTCCAGTCCATTACCAAAGAGAACTTACTGATGAAAAAATGATTTTAAACTATGATTTATGAGCCAGTTTTACAGTATTTTCACCTAGACTTCCTTTGCTCTACTTTTGTATTTGTCATCTGCTCTTTTTCCCCCTCCTCAGGTGTTGCCCTGTCCTAGAAAGGCACCAGGTAACCTTTGACAAGTGCACAATTCTTGCTGCTCATTCTCCTGACGTGTTCTGTGCAAAAACAAATCATACATTGGATTATTTCCCCCATCATCTGTGCAACTGGGGCAGCACAGGGCTGGCATTAAATATCTGGCCTCTAATTCCCAGACTTTGGATTTTGCACCGCTCATTCTCTTTCCTCTCTTCTGATTCCCCATGAATTTTCAGTTTACAGCTCTAAGGTTGTCTCACTATTTCACCAAAAATTTCACCTTAGTATTTATGAGTCCCAGACAGTTTGAAAATGTTTCACCTTTAATCTGAGCTCCACAATCCCAGTGTTGGCTCCCCATTGACTGAAGGGAGCCAGGGCAAATTTCTGAGCAGTAAATGTAGAAGACATCAACATATAATTCACCAACTCTACACTATAAATAATTCCTCCTTCCTCTAGAGATTAAAATGACCCAGACTTTGTTCTCTGGGAGCATCTCCCCCATCTGCCAGTGACACATAAGCAAAACTGTCAAAGTAAAATGGATGATTAATTGTTTGAATTATATATCCTTTGATCAGAGAGCAAGCTGCTTGTTGTTCAGACCCATCATTTTAATTACTGGATGGAATTGCAATCTTCAATTTTGATCTGAGAATGAACCCAAGATTTCTGGATTTGGGGTGGCAGACAGCAGCTGGCATTGTACTGTTTCTGCAAACATAAGAGCTCCAATGCCCACAGCATGAACAACAAACAGGAGCAGCTGGAAGCCAATTGTGCCACAGGAAAACTGTGATTGGAAATGGGGTGGGATGGCTCACACAGCCAGAGTGCTCCAATGGATCTCTATAAACCCTTCAGAAGGGACAGCAAGGCAGGAGAGGCAGTGGAGCAACCCTTGTGTCAATAGGGCTGAGTGTTTATGGGTCAGGATAATGGGGAAGGCAGACAGAAATCCTGGTGGGAATCTGTTAAAGACTACCCAGCCAGGAAAAAGAGATGGATAAATTGCTCTAGAAGTACCTGGGAGAAGCCTCATGATCACTGGCCTTTGTGCCCATGGAGGAATTCAATTTAACCAGGTGTCTGCTGGAAATACAACACAGCCAAGAGGAAACAGCCCTGGATGTTCCTGGAGTGTGTGGAAGATAAATTTCTGACACAACTGGTGAGTGAGCCAACTAAAGAAGCTGTGCCACTGGACCTGTTGGGTACTTTTAACCAGAAATTGGAAATTTTCAACTGGATGCTGAGCACAGACAATTGGAAAATAAAGTGAACTGTCACACAGCCTTTAGTGTCTGCCCTAGACTTTGGCACCTTTTGTATGATAAGGAGGTGTGTGAGAAATGAGAGCATTTTGGCCTGGTTTTTCTATTAGAAATTTGGAGGTGATCCAGAAGGAAATAAATGAGGAAGAAGTATTAAGTATAATTTATGAAGAGAGATTACAGGAATTTGCCAATTGCAGGCTCAAAAAGTGTAGCAGTGATTAGTTGAGCCATGATGACTGTGTAGAAATACTTGATGTGTAATAGCATTGAAAAAAAGGATAGAATAATTTAAAATATTAAGGCTGAAGGTAGTAAAAAATTACCGAGTAGTAACTAAGGACAGAGAGAAATAAATTAAACATTAAGAAAAAATCCTTGAATAATGAGATTAATCATTTTGGATATAATGGATATTTTTAAAATAGGCAGCCTCTCCTGTATAGAGTGGAGAATAAAACCATGTGAGGGTGTTTGGGAGAGTCAGCTTGCAGGAGGTGATACCCATCAACCTTTATTTTCTGAACCTTTTAGCTGCAGTTGTAATTAATTTGTCCTCAGATACTTTAACTCAGCATTTGTGCCTTTAAAGTTACCTGCATTATTGACTGAAAACATGTAAGAAAAGTGTCAGCAGCAGAGTCTGCAGTCCACAGAGCCAAAATCTGGAAGAGCCTACAAAGACCACAGCATTTGGCTTTGAAATGCACAGGGAAAAGTAGGGCAGAGAGGGTTGGGGTTTTTTTTTTAAATTGAAAATGTATCTCCTTTTTGCCCAAATTGTACCATTGAGGAGAAGGTGAACCTCGGGCAGACCTTGGATATGGAGTTACTGATGGAGCTGGTGCTCTGTGGAGCACCTGATGGCCTGAACAGCCATTCCCCTTTTTTTTGGCTGTGCCTCTTCAGTCTCCTGAAGGAAGAGGACAAGATCTCTCCTCTTGAGAGATCCCACCTGGACCTCAGGGACCCCCAACACAAGAGAGATGTTGACCACTTCAGACAAGTCCAGAGGAGGCCACAGAGCTGCTCCAAGGGCTGGAGAACCTCTGCTCTGGAACCAGGCTGGGAGAGCTGGGGGTGCCCAGCCTGGGGAAGAGAAGGATCCAGGGAGAGCTCAGAGCCCCTTCCAGAGCATAAAGGGGCTCCAGGAGAGCTGGAGAGGGACTTTGGACAAGGGATGGAGGGACAGGAGAAGGGGGAATGGCCTTAAGATGAAGGAGGGTGGGTTTAGTTTGCATATTAGGAGAAAATTCCTTCCTGCAGGAGTGGTGAGGCACTGCAAGAGGTTTTCCAGAGAAGCTGTGAATGCTGAATCCGTGGAGATGCTCAGGGTCAGGTTTTGATTAACCTGGTCCAGGTGCCCTGCCCCTGCCAGGAGATTGGAACCAGATGTTCTGTAAGATCTCTTTCCAGCCCAAACCCTTCTATGATTTTATGATTCCAACCTTCAGTGACCTCTCTAAGAGATTGTGACTCCCTTCCTCTCTTGCACCAAACCCATGAACTCCATTTGTAATAAAGCCTGAGCGACTCTGCACAAGGTACAGCAGCTTCAGCCTCTTCTAAACAGAGGATTGGCAGCATAGCAGTGAGTTGTAAAAAGCTGCTGTGTATTTCCCTTGCCTCTTTTTCTCTTTTTTTTCAGTTAGATATTCTTTTCTAAATTGTCAAGAATAAATAGTGCACCTAAATGAATCACTCTGTGATAGCCGCAGATCAGACTCTGCAATCAGTGTTTTATTTAAGTAAAATAATTGAGCAGCGATTGATAATACATGACAGCTTAAGATTGCTCTAATTGCTTGGCTTCCCAGAACACTCCTAAAAAGAAAATGAATTCCTCCATTGTATTTTTTTTTTTTCTGGCTGCATGACCCTCATGGAAATAAATCCAGAGTGGAGAATTAATAGTGCTGCAAACAAAGTGTAGAAACTGTTGAAGTTTTTGTCATAATCTTTGCACGGTTTCTATTTTCGAAGATAACATACCACCTGCAATAAACTGCCTTTCCTGGGGCTGGTATCAGTCAGGGTGATAGATTGCAACTACTTCCCTCACTGCTGCTATTAGTTTATACATTGCAGCCTGGGGCAGGAAGCAGGAGATGCTAAAGGAAAAGTCAGCATGGAACAAACTGAGTTTGGAATTTGCTGACGGATTTCCATCTCTTCGGTGACTTGGTACTCAGGAGACCTTCTTCTTCTGAGCAGCTGCAAGAAAAGTGGAGCTGTAAATAATAAATTCATTTTATTTTCTTATTTTAAAAAGACTAAGTGTCCCCAACAAGCATTTTTATTGCATATAAAAAAATAACTTTTTTTTTTTTTATAGGTTGCTGTAAGAACTTGTATATCTCACTTTCTGCAGTAGAGACCAATGGCTCCTTGGAGCTGTTGGAGAGCAAAATAAATGTGCAATACAGACAAATAGTTCCTGTTGGACAGGTACTCACCACATGAAACACTCTGTGACAATTGCATCAAATCACTGTGGATTACTGCCCAGCTCTTGCAGAAAGAAAAGTGATCTGTTGCCCATAAAAGCCTTTTCTTGGACAAGGCTGTGGATTATTGCTGGTGGGCAATTCTGCTCTGGTTTGCATGGCTTTTATGTTTACCTTTTGTATTGTATTTAATTTTTGCTTCTGGGATGTCAGACCAGCAAATTTCACTAACCCTAAGCTGCAATCTATATTTGAAATACAAATGGATTTCCTCTATTGGGAGAACCTTCATCTTCACTGAGTATTTTTATTCTTGGTCTACAAAGGCCACAATGTCAGGTATTTCATTATCTCTGTTCATTTTGGGTCCTTCATGTAATTACTTTTGTGCCATTTGATTAGCCTATATACATATGTGAATTAACCCAGAAGGAACTCCTTAATTCAACGCCAGGGAGCTGGAAAAGGTGAGAAGGCAGAAAATCCCAAAAAAACCTTTGTAGCATATCAGAAAACAGAAGCAATATTTCTCATCTGTGAGTCTCTTTCATATCCAGCCCAAGGGTTTGTTGAAAAAGCAAAGATATTAATCTTTCTTTAGTGGTAAAGTAGATAGAAACTTGGCTGTAGGAGAGCAAAAGTTTGGATTCATAGTGAGGGTGCAGAAGTTTTCTCTTGCAACCATGAGAAAATAAATCACAGAATCATGGTCTGGTTTGGGTTGGGACCTCAAAGATCTCCCAGTTCCAACCCCACTGCCATGGATCAGGTTGCTCAGGGTTATTGCTTCCAAATATGAATTTTAACATCCCAGAGTCTTCTTCCGGCGGTGCTAACAAGGTACAGGAACATCAGACATTCAGTAAAGAGTGATAAAATTGAGGCACATTCCCATTTGGAGAGCAGAGCTGATGTTCACTCTGGAGAGTAATGAAATCACTTCCCTCTTCATTTCCTTTGTCTGTGCATCTCCCTTCCTCTTTCACTCCTTGGTGACTTTATGAGTGTCTGGTGGAAGAGGAGAGTGGTGGGGATGAAGGAAGGGCAGGACTCTGCAAAATATATAAATTCACACACTTTTCTCCATTGTGGGTGAAATTTGAAACATTCTACATTTCTTCTGCATCTCGAATTTGTAGCATAATTCTTTTGTTTTCCACATCCCTCTGTCCCTCTTTTCCACACTCGTGAAGCCCCATCTGGAACACTGATTCCAGTTCTGGAGTGTTCAAAGTCAGGTTGGATGGGGCTTGGAGCAGCCTGGTCCAGTGGAAGGTGTCCCTGCCCATGGCAGGGGTTGGAACTGGGTGATCTTTAAGGTCCCTTCAAACCCAAACTATTCTGTGACTTTATGATCCTGATTTCACGATGACACCACTGCTGCATCTCAGTTTTCTGATGTGACCCATCACTCCTGCTCTCCCTGGTATCAAAACTTTCACAGCATTAACTTGAAGACAAAATGGAATCGACACAGCTTTATTTTTTTTTTTCTTTTTGGTTAAAACTAAGCAAGGCAAACAAATTTTTCATTTCTTTTCTTTTTTTTTTTTGTTTACTTGCCTGTTATCGGATCATATCAGTGTTCAGGCTTATTTTACATCAGAATGTTTAGCCAGGAAAAAGAAGCCTGAGATTTAAGGTCTGTTTTCTGCTACTGTAGACAGAAATAGGCTATGTTTATATCTCTGCAATCTGCTAAGCCTCAAATGTTCATTTAACACCTGGTGTATGTTCAGGGCAAGTTAATTTTAAAATTATTAGTGTCTGTCTCTATATAGTGGCTGTTTATACAGGTGGGAGTGTTAGTGATACATGAGAATACCTGGGTTTATGTGCCTGTATAAATACCCACATGTACATACATAAGAGAATTCACAGACCTTTACAAACTGATGAATTTAAATGAAATTTAGGGTGTTAATTATTTGAAGATGAGAATCAAAGTTGGTAAAAAGAATGCTTTATGTGATCTTTGATGCTTTATTACATTTCCCAAATGTAAAGTGAGGATATCTACATAAAACCAGAACTACTGATGACCTCCTCCATTAACACATCTCCTATTTCCAGATCCAAGGGGTTTTTAAAAGGTCAAATTACTCTTCCTATGTTTTTGTTATTATATTTCCCTTAGAGAGCCCTGACAAGGGGGAATGACTTTAAACCAGTAGAAGGCACATTTAGATGAGATATTAGGAAAAAATTCTTCCCTGTGAGTGTGGTGAGGCCCTGGCACAGGTTTCCCAGAGAAGCTGTGGCTGCTCCATCCCTGGAAGTGTCCAAGGCCAGGTTGGATGGGGCCTGGAGCTCCCTGGGATGGTGGAAGGTGTCCCTGCCCATGGCAGGAGGTTGGAATGAGATGATCTTCAAGGTCCCTTCAACGCAAACCATTCTGTGATTTCATGACCCTGATTCCATGACGATAGAACTGGCAGGATTTGTGACCCTGTGGGGGATCCACTTGAAGAACTGCAGCCCCTGGGAAGGACCCAGGCTGGAGGGGTTTGTGAGGGACTCTCTGCCTTGAGAGGGACCCCACAATGGAGCTGGGGAAGAGGGTGAGGAGTCAGAAATGTGTGACAAACTGACCACAGCCCCCATTCCCCCATTCCCCTGTGCCACAGCAGAGGAGGAGGGAGAGAACATGGAAGTGAATCCAGGAAGAAGGGAAGGCTGGGGAGAAGTGCTTAAAGATTTAATATTATTTTTTCATTACCTTACTCTGATTTTGATTGGTAACAAATGAAACTGATTTACCCAAATCAAGTCTATTTTGCCTGTGACAGTAACTGCTGACTGATCTCTCCCTGTCCTTATCTCACCCCAAGAGCCTTTTGTTGTATCTCCTCTCCTGTGTCCAGCTGAGGAGGAGAGTGACAGAGCAGCTTTGGTGGGCATGTGACACCCAGCCAGGGGCAGAATGAATAAAATACCAGCTGGCAGCTGGCAGGATCTCTGTTTTCATCCCTGCTGAGGTGGCCTCAGCTCTCTCTGATGAGTTTGAGGCATCTCATCTCCCACAGCCTCTCCACGTGGACTTGGTGGGCAGGAATCACCTTCCTGTTGTGTTTCCTGGGCTGGTGTCCCCAGGTAGGTGCTGGACTGGCATCCCAAAGCTCAGTGTGACTACTTTAATTATGCAGCCTGGTTTTACACTCCCTGAGATGACACAGACCTCTAAGACAGCAAAAGAGAGAGGAAACGTGCACAGGCAAGAGAGGGAGAGAGAAACTCCACACTCTGGCTGTTGTTGAGTCCCAGAGGAGATCTAACTCAGTCTGTAATTGCTGTTCTGGATGGCTTCTGCCCTCAAAACAATTTTCTGCTGGTCTGTTGTTGCTTAGGCTGAATCAGGTTGATTTATTGAATGTCATTTTTTTCTCCCCAGCCATAGACAAGAGAAAAATATTTGTTGAAAGGCTGTTGCAGCAAGATTTAGTTTCTGCCTATCTTGCATCAGAAGCTTGCTCATGTTTTATATTATTTTTTTTATCCTTTTCCTTTCCTTCCCCTGCCTCTCAGAAAGGAATGAGGACAGACAAACACCATGCTCTGATTTGTTTTTCTGTGTCCATACATGGTGGACCACAGGGTAGGAGATGCCCCACGGCTCTTGCAGAAGGGACAACACACAAGGAACATCTCAGCATCTCTTTGCTAAAACATGACAGAAACTACAAAGGGCTGTTGGTTGATTTTTTTTTTCTTGTTTCTTTGTTTTTTTCCCCCAAAGATAACAAGCACAAGGGGTTTGTTTTGCTTTATTGTGTTTTGGAGTGCTTCCATGTGCAGAAATGCACACATGGGCCTTCTAGGACATCTTTCAGGATCTCCTTGGGGTTTATTTTACAGCTCTCCTGGCTGCTTGCTGCAGAATAAATGATGGGTCAGAATGTGACCTCGCTTGTAAAAATTCAGCAGCTCCTGAATTTTGAGGCAGCAATTAATTTAAATGCTAATTTATAGTCCTTTAAAAAATGGATGGCTGGTTTGTGAGTAAACACATGTGCTAAATAGGATAGAACACTGATACTTTTGATCCCATTTTTATACAAACCTAAGGCAAACATTCCTAGAAATGAGTGCTCCTTCCCTTGAGGACCTGAGCTGACACTGATAGAGGAGGCTGGGATCTGTCTCCATGTGAGAGAGGAATTATTGACTACACAGATTTGTTCTGTGTCCTTCTGAGGAGAACATGTTCCCCTCTCTGGTTTATTTAACACCATTCCCATGTCTGGAATACAACAGTGTCCTTAGGATATCATTAAGGGCAGGGTAATGTTGGAAGTTTTCAGTGTGAATACATCTTCACCCCACAAAGCATGAGAGTGGAAGAGAGAAGAGGTTTGCTTATTTTCTCTCTTGGAAACACTTCAGGAATGCTCATTCTGTGGGGAAATGGGCTGCTGGGATTTATTGTTCCCACACTGGTGACAATGTCTAGGTTTTATAACCTGACTTGCTTGCAAATTAATTTCAGAAATGTTAAAATCTTTATCTTGTTAAATCAAGAAATGGGAAACTGAAATTTCTGGTTTATCTGCAGAATCATATTTCCAACCATTTTTGTGTCAGGTTTGGAAATTTAATTTTTTTCCCAAAATCTCAGCACTAAGCAGTGACATTATTCACTTATTGAGTCAGGTTAAGTTACTCAAATAGTCCTGCCATTTTAACCTAGTACTTTCTGTTAAGAACTTCCCAAACTAATTTTCCCAAGTGAGAGTTAATCCTCTGGAACTGAAGGGCCTCATTCTTTTGCATCTCTGCTTTTCTCCTCTATCACTTCTCTGCTTTTCTGGCCATCTTCAGCTGCTGCCATTTCATTTTATTGTTGACGAGTTTAATTCTTTTTGTTCCAGAATGGGTGATATTAAATCCTGGCTACTAATCTGAACAATGTATTTCTCCTTTTTTGGGGAGGGAAAAAAAAAAAAAGGAAAAGAGGATTTATTTGGAACAGTTTAAATCTGTCTCCCTCTTGCTGCAGAATATAGTGAATGAACTGTTGCCAGACAGGGAAGACTGGTGTTAATTAAAACCCAGGGAGCCCCAGCCTAGTCAGCTGCCAGGGAGACGGAATTTTGGGAATGGTGGTGGCTGCTGCACTCCTGGGTTCTGTGGAGTCAGAGACTTGTGAGGAGCTGTATTTCATTGTGAATTCTGCAAAGTGTGTGCAAACGTGGGGAACCAAAGGCAAATCTGATTTTCCTAACAAACTCTGATGCCTGGCAAGTTCAGAGGTGCTTGGGGATGGAGCAGACCTGGCGAGAAGGAGCAGGAGAGTAGCTCCAAGGTATATTCCATTATGGAAGGTCTTTATTTCTGGTATTTTTATTTCTTCTATTTCTTCCTTTGTTTTCCTTACATATATCAAGGACTTTGAGACTTCACATTGCCAGGTTAAATTATTCAACAGATTTCTTGCTTCAGGTCAGATTGTTCTTGTGCTCTGTGCTTTATAACTCACCCCTGTTTGGTTTTCCTCAAGTGCAGTTTTTCCTTCCTCACAACTCAGCGCTGGCTCTCACTGATGCATATTTGCTAAACAGTAATTTTAAGTGTTATTGCAACATTATGGAAAGCATCTATACTCTGCAGCTGCAGATGGTTGGTTTCAAGTACCTGAATACAAATGGCAAAGCTGAACCAGCACCGTTGGCACACAAAGTTGAATTTTCTTCCTCATTCTTCTCTACTTCATGCAGTATCTGGGGATCAGGACAGACACAGCCCAACTCCTTGTGGCTAAATTAGCTGGGAAGGACCCTCTAAGAAGTCAGTGTATCATCTGTTTTATTCCAGTGGAAATGCTTGGGGTGGGTGGGAGCATGTGTAATTCAATATATTGCAATAAACTCCGTCTAAGCAAAAGTACTTGCAAAAACATATTAGTGAGTTTTAAGCCACCTTCACCTAAAGTGCTGAAAAAGAAGCACGACAAAATAAAGCAGATTGAAGTGTAGCAAGGATTGTGTTTATATTGCAAGGAACAGACACAAAATATTATGTCAGTGACAATTTAGCCAAGAGAGAAAAATTAGCATTCTGGGCTTTTTTAGTATTATTATTTTTTTGGTTTGTTTTTATTTTCCTTTATCATCTTTTGCAGAGCAGTTAAACAAGAGCAGAGCAAGACATTAAAGTTAATTCTCAGTTCTTCACATTTTGCTAAATTTTAACTTTCTCCCTTAAAATATTTTTACAAAAAGCCCAGAAAACTTCTCTACACAAAAAAAAAAAATCACCACTAATTTTTCCTCATTTCCCAGTAATGATTTGCTAACACACTGCTCAAGTACAATCTCAAATTACTTAAACTTCATTGTTTTGCAAAATATTCTGCAGTATTTACAAGTTAGGAATAATACCATCCATAATTAAAGCTTCATTATGCTTGACAAATGAAGGAATGAAGCACATTTTGTGGTGCATTACCCAGTCTTTGGTTGGGAGAGTGGTTTTTTTCCTTTATTATGATTTCTCACAGCTTTTCCAATCTTTTGCTTTTCCTCCATCTTCAGTTATTCAACAATTTGGTCTATTCTAGCGCTCACAGTGGGACTCCCAGACCTCATTTTAAATTGATGCAGTTCTATTGCATTATGTGTTGAAGTGCTATGCCAGTTATATTCTCATAGCAAACTTCAGTAGGAGGACATGGAATCATTTTGCGCCATTTTCTAAATTTGTTAGTGGGGAAATGGAGTTCTTTAAAAAGCATGGAGGAGGCAGTTGGATCTTTTGGGATGAACATGGAATCCCAGGGTGGGCCAGGCTGGAAGGGACCACAGTGGGGCCATCTGGTCCCTTCCCTCCCTGCTCCAGCCATCCCAGAGCACAGGCTGCGAGAAAATCCCGCAGCAAAAGCTGTGAGAAATCATAATAAAGCAAAAAAGATTGGGTCCAGGCAGTTCTGAAACTTCTCATCGTCCTGCTCTGATTTTGTTGGTAATAAATTCAGTTTATATCTGTCTGTTTTGCCCATGATGATTTTTGGAGGGTGAGGTTTCCTGGTCCTTAATTTATGAACCCTTCATTGTATTTCCAGCCCCCTGTTTGCTCACAGAGGGGAGCGGTAGAGCAGATTTGGTGGGTGCCTGCCATCCAGCCATGCTCAAACAACTCACAGGGTTCCATGAACTCACAGTTTGCCAGACAATCTGTGGAATCTCCATCCTTGGGGACACAAAACCATGCCCTGAGCACCCTGCTTTAGTTGTCTGCCCTGAAAAGGGCTTTTGGGCTAAATAATTCCCAAAGGTTCCTGCCCATTTCAATGTTTCCGTGATTCTCTGATTTGTAAGGCTGAAAAAAAAAATATATGCATCCTTTTTTAGTGTCTTTTTTTCTGCTCTGGTAGTGCTGCCTTACTGGTAGTGCATTTAGCAGTGTCTATATTATTATGTCTATTATTGCTAAACTAATTCTTTTTACAAGAGACAGTGTCGTATGATGTCAACATATGCTCACATTTGCTCTTTTATATGATAAGTGCTCAGAAATGAAGGAAACAAACTCATGGGTAATTTGCTGTGTTTTCACAGAGAAAATTTCAGAGCTGAATGCAGTTTGTTGTTTTTTTTTTTTTTAAACTACTTGAAAACATATAAATGAATCTGTTCATCAAACAGCTCTTTCCTTATTGCCCTACCAATAAGGGTAATTTCAAATTCAGGGAGTTTTTGATTGTATCCATCAGTTTATGAATAGCATCAGATGGATGCTGTGCTGAGAGATGGCCTTTTTCTGTGTAGGAGAAAACAGTCTGGGAGGAATGGTCTACATCACCAATAGCTTTTTTAGAAAGAGAAGGGTTTGCCACTGTTGGTTTTATTGTTGCTTTTCCTCAGTCCTCCGCAATTCTGAAAAGCAAGCATAAAATGTGATCATTCCACCTGCTCCTCTCACAAAGCTTGAGTCAGCTGCCTGACTTAGATCCAGCAAACCGTGGCTGGACCTAATTCCACGAGGGAATTTTTCACTGTGGGAGTGTTCTAACTTTCCCTTTTACTTCTACACCACTGAAGGTTTCTGGGTTTGTGTTTTTCTTTGCCCAGCAGGACTGTGGAACGTGCCTTTTGTACTTGGATATTCCCCATTCCTGGGTAATGTTAGGATTTCTGTCTTTCCAGAGTGACATGCTGGATGTGAACCAGATCATCAAAGACCTGGCCTCCATGGTGCACGAGCAAGGAGACACAATAGGTAGGTGTCACATGAAAATTATGGGCTTTATCACCCTCTTCCACCACTCCAACATGATCTTGTCCCTCACAAGCAGCCTCTTGTTGATGCTGTGATCATTTTCCCTGTGTTTTGAGCGTTTTGTACATCCAGAGATGTCTGGATCTGACAAGCTGCCCTTTGCAATAAGGTTCTTATGTTATGGATAGTTTGCTGGTATATTTAGCATAAAATAGAATTCACAGGGAGATGAATCCATTCCCTTTTGACTGCAAAAAAGGAAGCTGGAGAATATGTAACATTAACTGGAAAGGGATCCAATTCTTCCTCTCTACCTGGAACTGTAATTAAAAAAACAATAGTAGTGGCAATTATTATGATGATTATTGATGAAATTAGAGAAAATTAATGAGCTTTTTTTTTTCCACATAGCAGGGTGTGTCTAATTGAATTTACAGAAGCCTGAGATCAAGATGTGCTCATATAAAGTCTGAAGTTTCTGCCCTTTAGTTGATCTCCTCATGTTCTGCAGCTACCAATGACTAGGAAAAAATTGGGTGGAGAAAACTGGGAAAAGAGATGAGAGTCACTCCTAGTCCTATCTTTAGGAGCAGCCTACACTGGGAGCCACCAATTCCTGTGAACAGAGAGAGAAGACACTTTAGATCAGCTCTCTCTAACATTAGACTGCTCTTTTCTGCTGATGCGAAGAAAAATCAGACTTTTTTTTTCCTCTATACCTTGTTTTTTGTATGCACTATAATAATATGTGGTACTTCTGAAACAACTGTCCACTTCCAGAATTGGGAGCTAATTGTCCTAAAGGCTGGTTGAGGGACCTAAACTCCAGAGCAGCAGGATTTATGGGGATATTTCTCACCTAAAGGCTCAGCTGGAATTCTCACAGGTGCTCCTGGGAGCAGAAGCAAGTCCTGAGACAGCCATATGCAGATTTTAAAAGCAGAAACTCTTCTCTGCTGCTTGTTAACCACTCTGGATTTCTTTGCTGAGTTCATATCTCTGCAAATTTCCATTACCATAAGATACTTCCTTTCACACTGAAATGAATGATCTACAGCCCTCTGAGAAACACCACTCAGGTTCACAGGGGGGGCAAAAAGAAAAAAAACAAAATTATACGTAAAATAATTTTTTTAGTATATTTTTTCTTTCTTCTTCTTATTTTCTTTCTTTCTTATTTTTTCTTTCCTCTTGATGCTGTTTTGAAAGCTTATTTTTTTGCATGGATAACTTTGGAGCCTGATTCATCTCTAAAAGCACATCAGATGCTAATGCCTTGAGGGACATGACAACATACATCAGCTAGCTTCAAGATCCTCACAACTCCTTTTCTTAAGGCAATATTTATTACTTTAAGACTTTACCCATGCATAGAAGCCATCCCAGTATTAACTTCCCTGTGAGAAGCTGTGAGACTAAGTAGGACATTTTGTCTTTGAGCCAGCATAAGGTTTTTGTGGGTTTTTTTTGTTGTTGTTCCTCTTACACTCCAGCAGATTTTTAACAGTTTTTTTAAGGACTATCTTTTAATCCTGACAGGCAATCAAGGTATCTTCCCAAGCAATTGCTGAAGGGTCCCACTGTTTATCTTGTGACATTCATATTACACAAAAGTAAGGGAGATAAGGAATCAGCAGGCAAGAGATGCTGAAACCCCCACAGTGAAAATTCCATGATGACAAGAGACAGCTCTCTTGACACTTGCGTTATTTTTTATTTTTTTTTTTTAGTCCATTCCTCTGACATGCATGGAATGAAAGCTCTGTGTCTGCTTGTCTGGAAAACTCAGGGAAAACACAAAACCAGGGAATGTGAGATGAGCCCCTCAGCAAAATGCTCACAGAGGAAGCCACTGTTTGGATCACTGCAGGAACCCATCACCTGCAGGAATCTCCCCACCTGAGCTGGGGAGAGTTGTAGGGAGAGTTTGTGTGGTCTGTGCATGGGATTTGCTTCTTACAAAAGTCTAAAAGGAATTTTTCTGGCATGTGGGCCAGTTCCTTAATGAGCACTCTGATAACACTGAGAGAGCAATTTCTGTCATGCAGGGAAGAAGTAGAATGCAGACTTGGGAGAGGATATCTCTCTTATTTTGTGTCTTCTGCAAACAAAATTCTGTGCCCAAGTTCCTGGTCATGGCATCTCTTTGACAGAAATATTTAATTATAAATCACCATATCAGTGAGCCCAAGCCTTTGAAAAAAAACCAAGCCAATGGCCTGAGTTAGGTGGGAATCAGCAGAATCTTCCCAACAGAATTCTGCAGGAGCTCTTGGCAAAAACATCCCAGTGCAGCTTCATCACATGGGCTGCTGGTGGGGGGAAACAAGCAAGGAGGAGGATACGAATAGGAGAAAACCATAGCTGGCTGTAGAATTGGTGTCAGTGACATGGTTTGGGGTTCAGTGGGACCCTGTGTGGGGATTTGCAGCTGCTTTGGAGAGATGGGATCCAGCACATAAAGAGAATTTTAGTAATGGTGGGAGAGGGAGGGTGTGACCTCCCTCTCCAGGTGCTCCTGGGAGCAGAAGCAAGTCCTGAGACAGCCATATGCAGATTTTAAAAGCAGAAACTCTTCTCTGCTGCTTGTTAACCACTCTGGATTTCTTTGCTGAGTTCATATCTCTGCAAATTTCCATTACCATAAGATACTTCCTTTCACACTGAAATGAATGATCTACAGCCCTCTGAGAAACACCACTCAGGTTCACAGGGGGGGCAAAAAGAAAAAAATCAAAATTATATTTACAAAAACATCCCAGTGCAGCTTCATCACATGGGCTGCTGGTGGGGGGAAACAAGCAAGGAGGAGGATACTAATAGGAGAAAACCAGAACTGGCTGTAGAATTGGTGTCAGTGACATGGTTTGGGGTTCAGTGGGACCCTGTGTGGGGATTTGCAGCTGCTTTGGAGAGGTGGGATCCAGCACATAAGGAGAATTTTAGTAATGGTGGGAGAGGGAGGGTGTGACCAGCAGTCCTGTGGGACAGGGGACAGGATTACTGGAAAGAGGACATGGGGTGGTGTGGCAGGAAGGGTTCCCAAAGCCACCAAAATGAGGTGTGGGCGGGGAAGTGCCTACAAGGCACCACCATCATGGACAAATATCCCAAATCCTCTGGAGGAGCTGAGCACTCTGAGGTGCTAAATGCACAAAGTATCAGGAATAAACCTTACGTGTTGGAGATCTGCGTGAAGTTGCAGGGCTGCAGTTTTGCTGGGATCATGGAGATGTGGTGGGTTGTCCCCTTGATGAAATGTTGCCTTGGAGGGATGAAGGCTCTTTTAGGAAGGGCAGGGTAGGAAAATGAGGAGGAAGAGTTGCCCTTTGTAGAGAGAGCAGCTGGAGTACATGGGATGATGCCTGGGGATGGATGAGAAGCTGATGGAAAT
Organism: Agelaius tricolor; assembly: GCF_023055355.1. Classification (NCBI taxonomy): domain Eukaryota; kingdom Metazoa; phylum Chordata; class Aves; order Passeriformes; family Icteridae; genus Agelaius; species Agelaius tricolor. The sequence continues at coordinate 93,322,207 of NW_027269262.1, read as the reverse complement.
TTTATGGGTCAGGGTTAAAAGGAGGACAGGTAAAGTGGATGAGGCCCTCTGCAGACAGACAGGAACACCTTTGCAGCCTCTGGTCCTCATGGAGGATTTCAACCACCCCAGAACCAACTGGAAGGACAACACAGCAGGGCATAAATATTCCAGGAGGTTCTGGCAGGCATTGAGGACACCTTTGGGGACCTGATGTACAAATTGCAAGATCTCCAGATGGCCAGCAGAGGTTCATCTCCAGTAAATTTTACTGTCATGGCAACAGAAGGATTCTGATGCCAAAGCATCCAAGGATTCAAGGCTTGGCACTGTGAGAAGTAAATTCTGTTTGAGGTGATTTCAACAATCACTCCTTTCCATACTCCTAGATGGCCACTCAGCTGAGCTGTAAGTTCCCCAAAAGTCTGAAATATCCCCAGCATTTCCCACTGAGCATCTCTATTTTATATTTGTGAGCTTGTACGTTGATTGGTGGCACTGGGATGTGTATGCAGACTTCCATGGAGTCAGTTTTGTGACTGGTGTTGGGGAGAAGAGAATCCTTAAATCCTCACTTCCTCTGAAGAAAGTGTCAACAACACAGCTGCCAATATTTGTATTGGAACCTGATGAAAGCAAGTGCATATTTGTCCAATTTGTAGGCTTCTGTTTGTCTTGTAAGTGAGAAGAAAGTTGACCTGAATAGGAGTTAGTGCTCTTTTTTATTTTTTTTTTTTGCCCATGGCAAAAGGAAATTATCTGTGTTTTAGAAAGGCTGTTTTTTCCATGCCACCTGTGTATGGAACCTTAATAGTTATGCCAGAATAACACTCAAAACCTACAGCCCTTATCAAAACTGCTCCAATTCAACTTCCACCACTTCTATCACAGTTTACAGCTCCATTGCATTTCACAAAGCCACAAGGAAAGACCCACATTGTTCTGAAAACATTTCACACTTTTAAAAGCATCACATTTCTGATTATTTTGAGCCATTTTGGAACAAAGCTTTGTGTATCTGTATCCTTCCCTAAAATGGGAAAAGATTCCAATCTCACACAGGGGCCACCTATTTTAATATCACAAGAGCAGAAACAGAGGAAGGAATTTACCAGTTCTCTACCTCTTTGTCCGGAATGAATGTACACAAATCTATCTTTGCACAGCAAGTCTCACTGGCTGAAAGAACCAGAATTTGGGTTGGAAGGGACCCTAAAGATCAACCACTTCCAACCCCCTGCCATGGACAGGAATATCTTCCACTATCCCAGGCTGCTCCAAGCCACATCCAGCCTGGCCCTGGACAATTCCAGGGATGGGGCTTTTTTGGGAAACCACAACTTCTCTGGGAAACCTGTGCCAGGGCCTCCCCACCCTCACAGGGAAGAATTTCTTCCTACTAAACCTACTCTATTTCAGTTTTAATCCAGTCCCTCCTGTCCTGTCACTTCAGGCTCTCACAAATAATCTCTTTCCATCTATCTTGCAGGCTCCTTTCAGGTATTTGAAGGCCACAATTAGATTACCAAAACCCTTCTCTTTTGCAGTCTGAACAGTTCCAATTGTCTCAGCCTTTCCTCTTAGCTGAGGTGCTCCATCCCTCTAATTAACTTGGTGGCCTCCTCAGAACAGATCAATGTCCTACTGTGTCAAGCTTAAGATTTCCTCAGACTTTGTTTTTAGACCAATACTTATCCAGACTTAGATGTTGGCTTTTACTTCACTTCAGTGTTGAAGTCTGGACCTTTTATATCTAAAAATAACTGGGTGAAAAAAATTCTTAACATGATCTAAAGTCGATGGTCCTTCACTTAACAAACATCTCTGCCTGGTATCTGTCAGGCTGGAGCCCAGAGACCTGGAAAAAGAAGTAAAAACATGGCAGCTATTGCTTTTCTTTGGTCAGGAGGAACTTCTTGATGGGTCCATGTGTTCAGCCCTTGAGTGAAGCTGCCATTCACTGAAGTGCCACATTGTCACTTATTACCTAGTGATGGTAACAATGGCAATGAACTTCCTTTAAAGGAAAAGGGATTTGCATGAATGCAAATGGGTTGCTTATTTTGGAAGCTTTGTTATGCAGGGAGGATTTTTCAGTTTGGGGTTTGCTTTTCTTTTTAATTTTTTTTTGTTTTTTTCCCTGTGAAATCAAGTCCAATCAGGCCTTTCTACCTGAAGGCTGGTCTGACACATAAACACTGTCAAGAGGGCCCATCAGCACGTCCTCCTCCAGTCTGACTGTGGGATGGCACAGCCAGGAGTCTCTTGTCAGACTGCAAACTGAGCTGGGAAATCATTCAACTGGAGCCCTAACTAAACCCTCCCAAGTTATGTGCCTCTGTTGTGACATCTGCAGAAAATGAACGCATCTCGAGAACAGTCCCCAAATACCTGAATTTAGCAGCTTTAATATCTCTGATCAGTTGAACGTGGCCTGCAAAGTCTCTCATTTGGTAAAGATCCCTAGATCTCAGAGGAAGCTGTTATGGGAATGTTAAATGTACATTTATGGTAAATGTACATTTATGTTCTTATTGGTTCCCGATGGATTGGGAAATCTTCTCTTGGCTGTGTTGCTTTCAGCCCCTTGGTAAGACCCAGAGTAAAGTGTCAGTACAGAGCAGAGCCCATGAAGGAAGGGCACACTGGGGTGTTCCTGAATCTATTCCATTTCTCACCTCTTTGTCCACCTTCAGTTTATGCCCTGTCATCAGCTGTGTTTCTGCTAAGTCTGACCAAGCTTCATTGCAAACCACCCCAGCTGCTGAAATTGTATGGGTTTATTATCCTTATGGTGTTATTATCCTTAATTGCCTCGTAGACAACAACTTGAAGGAGATGGTCAGTGGGTCACTGGCACAGGTTGCCCAGGGAAGCTGTGGCTGCCCCACACCCCTGGAGGTGTTCCAGGCCAGGTTGGATGGGTCTCTGATCAACCTGGTCAAGTGGCAGGTGTCCCATGGCAGAGGGTTAGAACGAGATGATCTCTAAGGCATCTTCTAAGCCAGTTCATTCTGTGATTCTGGGGTGTGTTCTATACCACTCACCTTTCCCTGTTTATCTGGACTGCAGCAGTGGTGGCCTCCACTGAAGCTCTCTGGACAGGGCTGGACAGCCTCAGTCTCATGTGAGGCACTGCTTGGTCACCTCTGCTGTGACAAAGTTTTTGGAGCCATGTGTGGGCTGCTGTGATCTCTGACCGACTCATTTTACTGGAGATAACAAGCAACACAAAAATTGCATGAGCTTTTGTGTTTCTCTCCTGCTCTCTGTGAGTGTGATTTTTGTGTCCTCCCTTGCATGGGGGCTCTCACACTCAGCTCTCCTGCTGGCAGGGCTGGTGAGACAGCCCATGCTGGTTTACAAGGAGAAGAGTGATGGGCGACTCCACGCTTGCAAATTTCCTAACGCCTAAAGATCTGTCTGCTGTGTTTATTTCTGTGTTTGACCCTCATAATGTGATTGGGCTGGTATAATTACAGTTAATGAGCCAGCTAATTTTGTACAAGAAGCAAAGCTCTTCCTTCCACGAGGTTTATTGCCACCCGTAGGATTCTTCTCACATCAATTTATCCAAAGCAGTTTTTTGGGGAACTTAGAACTGCTGTGGTCTCAGTTTCTAATAATGCTGCAATTGAGCAGTAAATGTCAGAAAGGCAGAAGCTGCTCAGGTGGGTGGTTTATTTCTGCTGGGAGGTGCAATTTCTGCCAGACTGTTTGGGAAACGTGGCTTGAGCAGTTTAAGTAAATCAAACGAGCCATGTAAAGCAAAAGAGGTCAAGCAAGTTGTAAATATCAGTGACCTTACTTGGTAGGTAAAATACATGATCTTTCCAAGACAGCAAGCAGATATAAAATATATTTATTTCTATGGATCCACACCCCTACCAACCTTATTATTCTGGTGACAAACTCAGAGTGAAACTACTTTCATCAGCAGCAGGACTTGATAACTCAGCTCTGTGATGGAAAGTGAGTTTCGTGTTAATTATAGACAAAACCAGACTTCTGAAAAATGCTGCACACAAATGAAATGAAGGGATGTATTAAAACCGTTTAAATTCACAAGCTGGATTTGGGGAAAAAATTAGTCTTCTTTTTTTTTTATTTGTAAATTTAAAGAAACATATTTTATTTTTTCTTTAACTTGGATGTCTTACAGAATTTAAAAAAAAAATTGTATTGAGTGTAAATGAGAAGGGAAATGTTGCCCAGAGAAGTTATGTACTCCCCATCCCTGGAAGAGTTCAAGGCCAGGTTGGACAGGGCTTGGAGAAACCTGGAACAGTGAAAGCAGTCCCTGCCCATGGGAAGGGGTTGCAACAAGTTGATTTTAAGGCCCCTTCGAATTCAAACCAGTCCATGATTCTCTAAATCTGTGAAAAGAAAGGATGTGCTACAGGCAACTCTCTGGAATTTCCCCTTCAAAACTACTTGAGCTGTTCTGCCCTGTAAATTACTTTCAGAGATTAGTTGGGGAATAAAAAAAATCCAACACACCCCTAAATTACTTCACAAAAAACTCCTCATGTTGAAATAACTTTTTTTGATCAGCAAAGGAAGGAAATAAAGAAAAAAAAATTATTCAGGAGTGTTGTTGCGATGTAATATCCTCGCATGTGCTAATTTTGTGGGTTTAAAGTATTGATTATCCCAGGCCACCTGAGAGCATCATGTGGGAGTTGAGGAGGCCTTGGATGGTGACTGAGAGTGTGCAGTGGTCACTGGGGCCAGGACCTGCACCTCAGGACACCCTTCATACGCTGACCCTTCTCCTGTGGCAAACATCAGGAATCTGAGGCCATTTGCCTCTGTAAGAAGGAGCAGTAAATTGCTCTGCAGATGCCAAAGTGATAATATTTCTGCACTCTGCCTCTTAGCACCAAGCAGGTGATAGGAGGTGCCTCATTCTCTTACAGGACGTGTTGTTTTCCAACAGATACACACAGGAAAACGTTTGAATTTTGAATCTCTGGGAGATGTATCCTGGCAGGCATGGCAAACCCCTGGCAGGGCAGTACCATTTTCCAGCACATCCATATGCAGCAGATACTTGGCATTTCCAAGATGCATTTCAAGGACAGTATAAATCATTCAGGAGAAAAAGTGCTGTGAATTTATGCTGGTGTTTGGCCATTGCCCTGTAGCCACTTTTATTCATTCAGACCAAGGGGTTTGGGCTGTTGGCTGAAAAAGAAACAGGAACAGGAAGAGCTGGTTGTGACATTTTAGGGTACTTTAAATACTCTTTCCAGGCCTGCCTGGAAAATGGTGCTGAGTGGTTGTTCAGTGCCTCAGTCCTTGCCTCTGAGGGCTGTGTGGAAGAATTAGAGCTCTGCTAAAATCAGATGGGAAGGTAACTTCTATCTGCCTTTTTTTGGAAGCAATAACCACAGCTCCTGATGACTCGCAGTGCTGAAAATTGTATTTTCTTGCACCAATCTAAGCCAGTGTGACCCATTTAGCCTGAATTTAACATATGAGCACGATTATTTTACAAATCCTCTCGCGTGCAGAATTTACAACTCGATGTTTACATTGAAGTTTGCAAATGACTAACCCTGAGCCATTTTAAACTTTGCTCTGGAAGAATTGTCATGGTTTTCCTTCCCTTTAACATCCACAGTTTTGTCTTCACTAAGCCTGAGGGCCTTTTGTTCATGGAATGACACTTAAAACTTTCCAAGTACATGGCAATTCGAATGGGCAAAATTCATTTTCATGCTGAAAGCAATTTTCCTCCAAACTTGGCTTTTAATTAGGAAAGAAACCTTTATGCATTACCAAAATACTCCTTTCTTTTATTTTTTTCCTTCTTCTTTTTTATTGTGCCTCTCAGTGTGCTATATTGATTATTTTTAGCCAGAAGTTGTAGCCATAAAAGAGGGTTAAGCTTATTAAAGTGCTAAAAATAAAAGCATACTATGAAAACCTGAAGGGGCCCATTTTGGTTACTGCCAAGTGGGAGCATTTAAAAATTCTCATTCATGAGCTCACTTTCCTGTCTTTCAAGTGATTTAGCTGAAATTCTGCCTTGTGAAACCAATCCATCGTTGCTGCTGTAAAAATCCAGGCCATGTGAGTGATTCCTTGAAAGATTGGGGCAAAACCCCCACTCCAGCCACTCTCAATCCAGTGATTTCCCATATAAGAAATGGTCATTAGAAGGGCTTGATCTCAGGACACAGATAAATAGCTGGAATTGAAAAATACCTCTTGGGGTCATCATTATTTCCATCTCTGTGTGATAAATGTGCCATAAAATCATAAAAAACTGAATCTAAAGCCTGGCTAGCTCTGTCACCTTCACTACTGCTATTGCAAGACTGTGTTTTAGATGAAAAATTATAAATATTTTCCTAATTCTCTGATGTATTTGGTTGCAAACACCATCTGCTTTGGTGCAGCCCCATCCCTGAGTTTATCAAAATGTCGACTGCATCCCCTTGGGATTTTTGTTCTCAAATTGCACAATAAATTTGTCACCAGAGTCTGAAGGCAGAAAGCTGCTGTGGGATTCAGTTGCTTTGAGAAATTCCAGACCCAGGGCTGGTTTATCTTATCTATTTGGGAACAAACTCACTGTCCCTTCATTCCAAATCCAAAGACAAAGGAAAAGGCAGATCCCTCCAGCAGGTGTTTTTCAGCCTGCTGAGGACCCTGCCACCCTTGTCTCTCCATCCCCAAGTGAGGTTCCTTGGGAAGGGGCCTGAGAGTGGCCAGGCTGAGGCTGTGAACCACCACTTGTTCAGCAAAGAGTCACTGAAATGTCTGTCAGTGACATATCCATCACTGACTTATTAACATCATTGAATTATTGCTTATTTCTCTATGATTTGAGCCAAATTCTCTTTCCTCTCCTTGCTTCCCTGTGTTAATCAGCAGAAATATCTGCTTAGATTGATTTACATATTTATGTCTCATTATTGTAGAGTTTTAGATCTGGTTTGGTGGGTATTTTTGTTTGTCTTAGTTTTTCCCCTGTGCCTCAGGATTACAAGTTGCTTCAAAAAAATAGGATTTAAATGGGAGCTTTACTTATTCTAAGGCTGGTTTTCCCCCACTGGCAGAAAGAGTGAGCAGAAATAATTCCACCAGGGCCCAGGCTCCCTCTGTGACTTGCCATCAACTCACCCAGGACATGGAGCACATCCTTCTGAGCTGGGAAAGCCTGAGCTGGGAAAAACAGAGATGATGTTCTCAAAAGCTCTGCCCAAGGTGTGGCTCTCCCATTCCAGGGAGCTCTAAGGGGGCGTGCACAGCGTTTAATTTTATCTAACAACGGCAAATCTCCTCGGGCCTCGCTGCAGGCAGAGGAAAGTGTTGGGTTCCTCTGGGGGGCCTTTTAAGGGAACTAAATTAAGCTGCTTCTATGATTTCCTTCTTCCCCAGGAGAAGTGCAGACAGATTACTCTTGTTTTAGAAGGATACATTTAATACATTTCTCCTCTGTAGCTCCTCTCTGCCGAAATGATTCGTTTTCTGAGGCCAATCAGCCTTTAGGACATGCTGAGCAGTGAAGGGTGTCTGCACTAAGATCCCAAGGAACTTTATACATGACCAGATTCTGTTGCATTGATTAGGCACTTGGGGGGTTGCTCTTTTTCTCTTTTGTTTGTGGGTTGTTTTTTTTTTTTTTCTTTTCTTTGCTTTTCTAAAAATGTATTTTATTTTAAGTGCATAATTACCTTAACAGACTTTAACACTCTTTCATTTAAAAATGGCAAAAATGTGAATGCAAGCACTTTCCACAAATTATCTGCAAACCCTCATTTCTTTGTCCACCACAAAAGTGGCAAGATTAATTCCTGTTCTTTCCTTTAGAACCTTAAAGAATAAATTACTTTAATCTTTTGTGGCATGTCTTAATCCAACTCCTTATACTATTAATTGAAGAATTTCAGTTGATTTTATTAAGGATTAGAGAAATCCCCAGAACTTTGTTCTCCAATTTCTACCTGAGGCTGAGTTCTCCCAATCGAGTTCATGCACCCTGTGGTGTATTTTGTGTTCAAAACCACCCAGTTGATCAAGAAACAGACCAAGGGCACATCTTCTTCCACTGTGAGCAGAAATTGGTTGCACATCTCTTGGAGGACTAGCTGGTCAAGATCTCCAAGATTTCTGCTGGAAAAACAATTTTTTTTTTTTTTGCAGGTTTTATACCATAGCTGTGAGGAGTCAAAGTTAATGTTTGATTTTGATGGAAGTGGGGACCCAGTTGTGATGGGTAGCTGATAATCTTTCTTTTCCAGTCTCGTTTTGATTCCCTCTGGTTCATCCAGGCTTCCCCCAGTGCCAAACATAGCAATGTAGGGTGAGATTCTTCTCCCTTAATTGTAGATTCCAGCAATTTTTCTCAATCTGAGCCATTTTTACAGCCCTCCCCTGCAGCTTGGAAATGTGATCCAGGAGTTTGGTTTGTGGTTTGTTTAATCTGATCCACTCCTGGAGAGTGGGAGGAATTGCACACCATGGATTTGCCCTCTGTGATATTGTCCAGGATTATTTGATCAAGAAGAGACACCTGGGCGTGGTCAATAACCCACATGCACCCACAGGAATTTTATCCCTGAGCTCTAATAATGAGATAATTTCAGGTGCCATGTCCCTTCTGTGATTTAATCCAGTAAGTTTGTCAGTCTTGAGCCACTTTCTGTTGGATTCCCTGTCACTCTTCCCATTGATTTCAGAAGGAATGGGATGAGAGGCAACCCCCATCCCATCAGAGGAGAGCTGTCAGTCATCCTGCCTCTGACTGATGGGTTGGGTGTTCATCAGAATGGGTGTTGGTCCTACTTCCCTGCAGAAATACAGGTCACAAACAAGAGGCTGCTCCTCTCTTTATACCCATGAGTAAATTGTTGAATTGCTGTTGGTGTAAACCTTTGTTTTTTGGTTTAATTTGTCATTTGTAATTTTTTTTTTTTGGTAATTTGGTTTAATTACCCTGTAATTATCTTCTTTTAATTTGCAGATAGCATTGAAGCCAACATTGAGGCCTCTTCTTCCAACGTAGAATCAGCCAATGAGCAGTTGGCAAAAGCAAGCCAGCACCAAGTAAGTGGGACTAAAAAAACCCTACAAATGCTTTCAGTGATTGTATTTACAATAAACAAAACACCTGGCAGCTGTGAACCACTGGGCACATGGATTTGTTCTACGTGGAAAGATGGTAAAGCATATTCTAAGTATTCTAAACCATTTTATATATATAAATATATATATATGATTAGATTACCGTAGCACAGCCAATTTACTTTAGAGTAGTCATTAAGAAATCTGCATATTAAACAGACATTTGCCAGTAGGAAAGTCAACAATTAGCTACAGTTGTTCTTGGAAAGACACCATAAAAAGCACATCATTTAAGTGCATATGTGCTTCTGTTTGGTGTGTTTCCCTATAATCAGGAAACAGTACTTCAAGAAAACAACTTGAGTTGTCAAACAGCATGATGTGGTTGGTGAATAACGGCTGTGGTGGTGGTGTTCAGCACTTTTCAAAAGCAATTTGAGAGATTTTTTTGTGAATTGTTTTTTTTTTTTTTTTCTTTCATTGGATCAAGAATAAAACATAAACGCACACACACATACACACACAAAAATTAATCTTTTTGAAAACAGCTTGCCCAGAAGGAACTCTTTGATGGTTATAGTTAATACTTTCTAGGGGGATGAAGGGGGGTGGGGAAATGAACAATCAAAAAATTGTTATCAGTTGCATTGTGACTGACAGAAGGAAAACCTGCTTGTTTTCTTTTTTTCCTCAAGCATAAATTGGTGATTTCCATGTGTCTGGAGTTTTGACAAAATGTAGCTGAGGTCCCTGAGAGCACGTGGTGCCTGTTAGTTGTCCTTGGACACAGTGAACTCTGAATCTTCCAGACCAAAGGAGGAAAACTCACAGGCATTCTACTCTGATGCAATGGAGTGACGTGATTTTAAAATTATCTACAGCTCATTTTCTGCTGAAACACATTGTCCCAATTTTGGGTAATATGAGTGAGTTTTGTAGAACTTTGATATTGCAGAAAATAAGCGCCGTCTTCAGCTCCATGTTGGTTTTTAATGTATATATATTTAAGATAATGTGTGTGGCCCTGCATGTAATCCTGCATTCACTTTGAAAATAACTTGTTACATGAAGTCTAAAATGAAACTGGAATGGATTTAATACTTGACCTGACTGTAGAGCTGATTGCAAAGCTGCAAATGAGTTAATGATGACTTTGGCTAAGAAGGTCAAAGAGGAGTCAGGCAGAAAATGAATGCAGCACAGTCCAAAGGCTCTGCTTTCTTCAGCCAGCAGGAGCTGCTGAAATAGCCTGCCCAGACAGGAGGCCCTTTTTTCCTCAGATATGCTCATCAGGGTAAAGATAAAGCCAGTTTTAGCGAGACAACCCCTGCCAAGGGCATAAATATGAACTGATTGGTGTACGTGAGAAAACAGAGTCTCTCTTGCACTTGAAACAAGCCCATAATGACAAATATCACATAAAAAACTTTGGTTGCTAAAGGAAATGTGCAATCCAGATCTCCTGTGGAGCACAGAGAACTGTCCTGTGCCCTACTGGATGTGGATCACCAGAAAAATCTGTGTAAACCTGCAGAGTCTTTGGTTCTTTTTGCCAGGGTCAGGATTAAATATGTGAGATGGTATTTCTTGTTCAGACTCAGATGTTTATTAGTTCTTATTTATGTTACAGTCTCACAAACCCTGAGTTCTACAGCACTGCACTCTAACAAACTAAAAATGGAGACCTATCTCTCTTTCTGCATGGCCTTTTAAGGATAAATTTTCAATTAAGAAATGACACCTAAATTATTTTTAGTTTTAACCCAATAACCAACTACCCATGGCTCAAAATGAGGATTATTTTTATCCAATTGCACAAAACCACCCAAACCCATGAAGAAGAAGGTGAAGAAGGACAGCCTCCTCCGTAAAACCTCCATATTGTTTAATAGATATTACTAGATTCTAAAACCTTAAACTCTAAGTTTTCCACCCTGTGATATTACACTCTTCTATTCAAACTCCACACCCATAATCTCAGTTCTATCATTCAATTTTGGAAGCCTTCTCCACAGCCTCAGGTCAAATGCAGTGTCTTCTTGGGGCTCAGTGCCTGTCAGCACAGAAAGTCTAAAACTCTCAGTAACCAGGGTTCCAACATAAACCCAGCTCCACTCTGTGTCACCATGAACAGAAAATGAGGTGACATTTTTGTCACTTCCACTGCTGGCCTGGGGCTGGACAAGATGCCTCATGTGTTGTGTGCCACAAAATCTGCTCATCTTACACCCAGAGGGACACGGTCCCCATGGTGGGACAGTGTCACAGACATCTTTCATGAAAAATCCTTTCTTAGGATTTTTCCTTGTGAGAAGCTGCAGTTTCAGCAACCAAAAGTAAACAATGGTTATCTGCTGCTGTGGAATGCAACAGGCAGACCCGTGATTGGTCTCCTGTGGGTGTTTGGATTTCCTGACCACTCATGGCAGAGCTGGCTCTTGCTCTCTGTCTGAGACACAAATCTTTGTTATTCATTTTTTTCTATTCTTAGCTTAGCTAGCTTCTCAAGAAACCTTTCCTATTTCTTTTTAGTATAGTCTTAATGTAACATAAATCATAAAATAATAAATCAAGTCTTCTGATCATGGAGTCAACATTCTCGTCTCTTCTTCATCCTGAAAACCCTTGTGACCATGGTCACAGGACAGGAAGGGCCCTGGTGCCACAGCCCTCAGGGATGCTGCAGGGAGGAAGGCTGGTGCCCCTTGCAGACATTTGGATAATCCAGTGTGAGCACAGGCCGTCCTTCCTGGTGGTTTTGCCTGGTTTTGGATGCTTTGGAAATATCTGGGATGGGTTTGGAAGAGCCATCAGCCAGATGGCCCTGGGGGTGAGCTGCTTTTAAGGGACCTGCCAGAGCTTTACGTGCTCCAAATTCCATCTGTGCTCATCTGTGCTGCTCAGGGACCAAAGGCACAAACTGTTTCTTAAATCTTACTGAGCAGTTTTCCTTCTCATGTTAAACTGCTAATTCATGAGTATGTTTGCTTGTTACTTATGTTACAGTGTGATTATCCTGTAAATGCAGGCTGGCTTACAAACATTTGTTATTTATTGCTGTTTATATATATATAAACGTGTGTGTGTGTGTGTGTGTGTATGCAATATTTTTATTAGTCAGTTTAGTTTTTTTATTAGTCTACCAACAAATGTATACATAAATTGAGAAATCAGAAATGTCAACACCACTGAAACATTTGAGTTTAAGACCTTCTGTAGAACTTAATGGAGGGATTTCTGTCAGGAATAATGATTCAGTGGCTGGTTATTTAGCATAATATTTGCATGTAACCCATGCAGTCACTTCAACAATACAACTTGGAGAACCAGTCCCAACCTGCACATTAACATAACAAAGAACAGGTAAATAGTCTTTTCTTAGCTATTAGAAAATAAGACATTTAGTTTCCCTGAAATGCTAGAAATGTTTAAAAAGGAAGTAAATATCTTCACAAGAAGCTCCTTTGTCTGCATTTTAAATTTGGTAAGGTGCTCCTTCCTCTTGAGATGTGTGTGCTAGCAGCAGTGTTTTATTACTCTGAATGAATTCTCATGTGCCCCATCTAAACTCTAAAAGATTAGTGGGAGCTGTCAGAGCTTTGGAATATATATAAATAAAAGCAGATTTTTTTTTCCTTTCATTTTAAATTATAATTGGAAAATAATTGTTTCTGCCTAAACTTATTTTTACTACAAGTCACAGTTAAGCTGCCTCAGTGCATTATCTGTGGGAACACACAGGGTCAAAATGCAGATGAAAGCAATAAGAGTTGAATTTTGGTACAAAAAGGAAGCCTTTTTTCCATATGAAAACCCTGTTGGCCACAGAAATGTGACAATTTTGACTTTTTTATACTACCTTCAATAGAAAATCTGAGTTTGAAAAATGACTGAGAGGCAGACAAATGTGGCAGGGAGAAGCCAGTAGAAGTTCTCTCCTGCACTGGTCCTGCTTCCATGCCTTTCTTTTCAGTGAGGGTCTCATTTCTCTTGGGCCTCGAGCAGGAATGATGACTCCTGCCATTAATACCAACAGCCCAGATTTGCCTCTTGAAATTTCCTTTTCCCTGCCCCCACAGAAAATGATTCATCGCACCCATCTCAAAACACCAATTTTAACGTGGGTCAAACTGCTCTCTGGAAGAGAGGGATTTATTGGACCAGATATGAGTGTTTTTGGTGCTGGTGGATGTTTAAGTGTCTCCTTTCCATGATACATGAGGAGGAATTGCTTTCAGCACATCTTGTCTCATCCCACAAGAGATGTCTGACATAGAGGGGTCTGCTGGCTGCCTCTTAGGACAACTTTGTTCTCTCCTTTGGCCATTGAATTGAGATTACATCAATTATACTACAAATATTCCATGGAAAATTAATCCCATGCCTATCACCTGTCTCTTTATTGGGAAAAAGGGAATATCTAGACACCCAACCTGCCCTTGAGGTTAGTTTAGGCGGGCTGGACATCACACCAAAGGGGTGGCTGTGTGGAGATGTGCACTTTTACTTTGCTCACTTTGCTCAGAGCTTCCTGCAGGTGGATTGAGAGGAAGGAGAGGAAACCAACACAGACTCCATGGGTGCACATTAAACCAGTTGCTCTTTTTTTTTTTTTTTTTCATGCAAAGTTTGGCCTAAGTTCAGCTTGGCCTCACTGACTGAAGGACTCTGTGTGCTGACTGCTGAAGCTAATTTGTTTTGGAAGAGCTGCTTGTGTTGCTCTGATTCATGCTGGTTGCTTTCCTTCCCTATATCCTCTGTGGAAGTCAAGCTAATTTGGATTCACTGGCATTGAAAGGCAAACAACAGTTCATGACCCACTTGTGTAGTCTAAGAACAATGAGGTTTTTTTCCAGTAATGGAGCAATTCCTGGGTCTGGCTTTCATGGGTACACAGAGGGGCACTTTGGAGGCTGGAGCTCTGAGGAAAAAAAGCCTCAGAAATCTGTGATATTTGCAGAAATCTTATTGCCTGGGGACCACTGATAAGGGACTGTCTCCAACTTTTGTGCAAATAACTCATTGGTATTTTAACAACAAAAGAAAATTTGAGTTTCAAAAATCACCTTCTCAGAGTCATTTTGGCATGGTAGCCTCTCAAAGCACTTGTTGCTTATAAATATTGTGACAATGAAGATCATCTCCTTCTCTTCACTGTGGATATGCTCTAAGACCCTGTCTTTTGCTGCCACTAAATAATTTTAACCTTAATTTTATAATTAAGAGCCAACTGGAACCACGATTGCACCCTGACATGATCAGCAGTCATGCAGCAACTGCAAAGCCATGGGGAACCAGTGTTGTTGGATTATCTTGATGCAAATTGAGGCCATTTCTCCTTAACCTGTCGCTTTTTACCTGGGAAAAGAGACTGACCCCACCTGGCTCCACCTTCCTCTCAGGGAGCTGTAGAGAGTAAGAAGGTCCTTCCTGAGCCTCATTTTCTCCAGGCTGAGCTCCCTCAGCTGCTCCTCAACATGATGCCTCAGGTTTTAGCTTTTATATTTCTCAGATTCTGTGCTGCTTTAGTGCGTAATTCTGAGCTTCATATTAGGGGATGGTGAGCTCTCTTCACAGAGTAGGGAGACAAAACAATTCCTCTCTAGCTGGGGACCAAGGACAAATGATCCAAATCTCAGGCCCAAGAGCACAAACAATGGCAGAATGAAGACAGAAAAGTAAGAAGGATGGGACTTCATGGGCTGGAGTTTTAATTGGACATTTAACTCCAATATGCAAATGTACTAGAATTTATAGAAGTGTGAGACCCCGTGACCGGTCGTGCATTTTGTGAACATTTTGGGTTCATCTTGGGTATAGCCCTGACTGGGCTCTTGTGCTGCCTAAGGTGGATCTATTGAGGCCTTCTAATAAATCCCAACTTTATTCTTTAGCTCTGTCCAGTCTCTGTGCCAGGTCAGCCTTCTCAAGGCATCAATCAGACTCGTGCTCTAGACCCTTCACCAGCAGTAGTTGGTTGGAATAAAACTTCTGCCTCCTTTTTTCTTTGCTCACTGGCTCCCAATAAACAGCAGGCTGAGTTTTCAGATTGTAGAGTGCTTTATTTTGAAGCAGCTTCTGCCTTTGCCTGCTTTTTTACTATATTTTAATGCAGCCATTTACAAAACAGCTGCTTTCTGTGGGAAGTGGTGTTCAAGTCAGCGCCAGTCCGTGTGATAAATGAACTGTGAGAATCCAGCAACTTAACCTCAGTAAGGTCTGAACCACAACATTTATTTAAAACTCTCTCTGTTTTCTGTAAATAATGGATCTGTGTGATCAAATATTTATTGAGAAAGGGGTTGTTTAGAGCTTTTGGATGTCGTGTGTTCCTGTGTGTAAAGGTAAAATCTTTCAGGCCGTTTTTAATCACAGCAGATCATCTCTTCATTTGTACCATCCAAAAGGAGGAGATGCCTGATCCAGGTAGTAGCTTAGCCTTTTTTTTTCCCTTTATTATACAAAACCAGCTGTGAAATTTTTGGAAGGAAAGAAATAAATTATCCACTGTGAGCTCATTTTTTATTTAAGCACAAAACATTCAAGAAGGAAGCGGAAGGGGCATGAGTAGAGAAGGGAAGGAATCAAGAGGAGGCCATGAACATGATTTGAGGGATGAAACACCTCTCCTGTGAGGAAAGGCTCAGAGAATTGTGATTGTTCAGCTTGGAGAAGAGAGGACTCCAGGATAAACTTATTGTGGCCTTTGAGGTACCTGGAGGGGGTTACAACAAATCTGGAGAGGAACTTTTACAAGGGCAGAGTGATAAGACAATGGGGAATGGCTTTAAACTGACAGATTGCATGTTTGGATTGGATATTAGGAAGAAATCCTTCCCTGTGAGGGTGGTGAGGCCCTGGCACAGGTTACCCAGAGAAGCTGTGCCTGCTTCATCCCTGGAATCGTCCAAGGCCAGGTTGGACAGGGCTTGGAGCAACCTGGGATGGTGGAAGGTGTCCCTGCCCATGGAAGGGGGTTGGAACTGGATGATCTTTAAGGTTCCACCTGACCCAAACCATTCTGTGATTTGGTGTGATATGAAAGACTTGGGAGCAAGTTTAGTGGTGAGCCTTTGGTGATCAATTTGTTTTCTCTGGTGAGAAGATGAGTAGGCAGGACACAGATTTTACTGACTGTTCACCTTGGTGGAATGCAGCTCTGGGGCTGTTCCAAGTCAAGAATATTCTTATTTTAAGAATGTCAGTTACACTGATTATGGTGGCCTGCATTCAGTATTTCAAAGGCAAGAATTTTCTCTTTGAAAGCTCTGAACAAGTCTGATCTGTGGTGAGTCAGAGATGGCAGAAGGAAATCACAGACTGTCTTTTGTTTTTCTAATTCATTTGTTTAACAGAATCTCTTTCCAGGGTACAATTTCATTTTGAGGGGTCAGAGATTAAAAAGCAATTTTCCCTTGCTAGCAGCAGCATAAACTAGTGAGTTACATTTCTCTTAATGGCCTCATTTAACAGAGGAGTGAATGGAAATCCTTGGTTACTGACTGGAAAACCACACTTAGACTCATCTTTGTGCCCAGTGGCAGCACATATAATAAATTGCCCTGCTCAAAGGTCAAAGCTTTGAGAAATTGTATTAAACTTACCTCTTAATGGGCTAGAGATACCAAGGAGTTAGGAATACTATCACTGGAGATGCATACCTAACTGGGATCCATGGAAATGAGGAACAGAATTTAAGTATCCTTGAGTCCCAGCTGTGTAGCCTGAAGTGTTATTGCACTGGGCTGTGAGCTTGTCACATCTCATCAAGCAGCAAAATGGTCAAGCTTGGTCAATGTTTGCACTGGAAAGCTCTGCTGAAAATCTGCAGATGCAGGCAGCAGTGTTCTCCTGCTCAGTTTTCCTGTCTGCTGCAGGGACTCTGTCCAGGCAGTGTCACCATTCCTCACGTATTTCATGTAAAGTCACTTGTAGCCACATTTCTCCTCCACAGAGAAAAGCAAGGCTATCTCCCCAAGAGTATTTCTGGGATTCACATTCTCTGAACCTCAGAGAATGATCAAAACAATTCTTATCTTATTTGCTGTGCCTATATTTGTGCAGAATAGAATGCAATAGGGAGATTGTTTACCCAAAGTCACGGTGTTTTGTTTCCTTGGCCTATGAGGGCCAAGCTTGTGTGTGTGTCAGGACTGTTGGCCAACAGTCACGAGATGTTGTGCAATAAAGTGCAGTTGAGTGCTTAGCAAATTCAGTTTAAATGTAATGTAACATAGTGTAATATAATATAGAATAATGTAGTGTAATAAGGTAATTAATTAGCTTTCTGATAAGATGGAGTGAGGTGCATCATTCCTCTCCCCTCGTCAGGGGCAAAAATATCATCGATAGTCACTGAAGTGTCAGTGAGTCAGAGGAGGCCACAAAGATGCTCAGAGGGCTGGAGACCCTCTGCTCTGGGGCCAGGCTGGGACAGCTGGGGTGTCCAGCCTGGAGAAGAGAAGGGTCTGGGGAGACCTTAGAGCCCCTTCCAGAGCCTAAAGGAAACCTGGAGAGGGAATTTTAAGAAGGGCCTGGAGTGGCAGGACAAGGGGCAATGGCTTTAAACTGACAAAGGGTCAATTTCTGTCAGATTTAAGGGTGAAATTCTTCGCTGACAGAGTGAAGGCCCTGGCACTTATCACCCAGAGAAGCTGTGGTTGCCTTGTCCCTGGAAGTGTCCAAGGCCAGGTTGGATGGGGTTTGGAGCAACCTGGGATAGTGGAAGGTGTCCCTGTCCGTGGTGGGGGTTTGGAAGGAGATGATCTTTGAAGTCCAACCCAAACCACTGGGTGACTCTAAAGATGCCACATTGGTTTCCAAAGCCACAGTGATACTAATAGTTGAATTCTACTATGGGGATTTATATTTCAGTTTCTGTGTCTTGATTTTTGACTTGATTTACTTGATGAGCACCAGTGTAGCTGTCCACCTTTCCACAGGGACAATGTTAGGGATCTGCAGTCAGTACAGTGTCATCTCATCAGACTTGGTACTTAAAACTTAGGCAGAGCTGGAAGAAAACGGGCTAAGCTTCCTTCCCCATGCCTCTGTAAGATTGTTCATCCTGTTTCTCTTGAATATTGTACCTCAGTCTGTGATGAACAGTGCCCAGGAGGCAAGTACCTTCAAAAAACCACTTTACTAGACTAGTTTGACTTCTTTGCCTAAAAACTAATATTTAGTATCCTTTTGTGCTGAGTAGGGAATCCTGCTGCCCTTCTGGCTTCTGCTATGGAAGGCTGTTGTTCCTCCCCAAATCACTTTCACCTGTGCTAGCTGTGTTTAAATGCTGCAAAGAACCTGGGACATCTCCAATGGTCAGGAAGTAGCTGAGAAAGTAAATGCTTATTCCCCTGGTGTGCTTTAATAACTGTATTGATCATGAAGGGAAAATGATATGTAAGGAGAAAAAAAGCTACAGAAAATGAAATTGCTTTTATTTCCATTTCGACAAAGCCTGGGAGCACTTTAATCAAAGGTGTTTTCCATATTCCTGAAAGAAATCACAGGCCTGGTAGGACACCTTTGTAGCACAGCTCTGGGGTCATGGCCTGGCACTATCAGAAGTGGAGAATGGGAATTGTTAAGTTCAACTTGTGCTCAAGAGGAGAAAAGAGAGTCAATTATAGCCTTTCTAAATCTGACTTCAGCAACATGCAAAGCTCTTGGAAGCATTTTGAAATGAGGAATGAAAAGCAAAGGAGTTCTGTGCAGGGTGGGACAATTTGGGATTTGATTTCACTTTGAAAGGGTCATTGCATATCTCTCTTTGTGAGGAGAAAGGATTTCCTTAGACAAAGAGGCACTTGACCTCCTGGTCTTCAGAGAAATATTTTCTATCATTCTGTCACGTGAGGACTGTCCTTGTTTAGAAGATTCATAGGAGAAGCTTGTTCTCCTATGGCCAGCTCTGATGTCTCTTAATTTTCTTCTACCTCACACCCTGTTATGAGTTCAGCATTGTCAGCTCAAGCCTTTGACAAGATTCAGTCATTCCTAAATTCTCTGCTGGGGAATTAAGGGATTAAGGTTTTCTGCAGAATTAATTTAGGAGACTAGGAAACATCTACAGGAACCTGCTCCCCTTCAGAAAGCACAACTTCATTTTTCCATTTTTTTAAGGTGACTCTTGGAAAAAAAATTTACAAGGTGGGTCAGAAATTCATTATGTTTTTTATGTTACAATAAGTGCTGCATTTGATCCATTTTTAGTGGGCTTGGGTATATTCTTCATAGTTTTTTTGGGTTTTGTCTAGTGAGCCATGATGTATCATTCTTCCTTTTTACAGACAACAGTGCTGTCCATTTACAAGAAACAATTCTTGCGTCAATTCTTTTTATGGTAGAAGACATTTTTCTTACACAGACCTGAAGCATATAAAAAGTAAAATAAACTCTATTTGTATTTATCTTTCCTCTTTAGAGTCCGTCCCAGTGGATATTACCTTTTTTCTGAAACATTTTTTTTTTGGTTACGAGTTTAAAGAAAAGGGAATAATCTGTTACTTCAGGCTTTCACTGATGTCAAAGGCACATTAAGGGAAGGAGAATAGAGCTTTATCCACTGTACAGATCACATTTGCTGATTTAATAGTACTGGGGAGAATTCATGAGTGTGAAGGTAAGTTTATTTTTTTCTAAGCAGAGAAATCTTAAATTCTACTCACAGTCCCTGAGCTTTCCCTGACTCTTCCCAGCTGTGCCTTTAAAAGGGTTTATTACTGAATATTGAGTAGTGTAAGGATGCTAATCTTGCTCTAGTTTGAGGGATTGCAATCTTGTTAATACTAGGCCATGTTTCTCCCTATCCAGACAAGATTTAAATACATCTGAAACTAGTGAAGAAACAATTAAACCTAATTTTTGGTGACTATCAGCATGGTTTCCTTACATCTCAAAAAGAAGAAAATCCAAATGTTGCTTTTCTTTGTCACGAGCAATGAGCATGAATGTGGAATTCATTGCAGCTCAGCTGATGCATGAAGTGGAATCCATCTCAACTAACTTTGGATGTGTCCAAATCAGGAATTAATCACTGGCTGTGTTGCCCAGGTGCCCTACATCCTCACCAGAGATTTCGGAAGCATTTTGATTTCCTATGGCTGCTGGAAGATGGGATCAGTGATGCCATAGGGTCCCCCAGACTACGGGGTCTGTACCAGCCCCAAACGTGGCCTGTGCTGCATCCCTCAGCTCTGTGTGGGTGTGCCAGACCCCACAGGGCAGCTCATATCCAAATTTTTGTCCTTAGATGGGAGTGAGCCACACTGAGCAGGAGAGATCCCATTTCAGGGCAGTTCATTCTGCCTGGGTTGAGAACACAAGCTTTAGTTTCCTCACAAAAAATAATTCTCTAATTAATTTTACTTTAATGCGGCTTTAATTAATTTAATTCTCTATTAAATTAATTAATCCTAATGTGGCTTTTGTGTGAGTCTTCATCACATTAGAATAGGGCACTTTATTTCAATCTTCTTTCTGGTGCTGGGCACTCCCTTTGAGGCACTTTGGGGCAGTTACTGAGGGCATGGGAAAGCAGCAGGAGGGATCCAAGAGCTGCCAAGCCAGGCTGCAGAGGAAAGATTGCAAAAAGAGTTGCTTAAGCTAAAAAAGAAAGGATAGAGTTGAAGATAAAGGTCTCTTGGTACATAAAAGTCTGCTGCATAGAGGAAAAGAATAATCGCTGCTTTTTTTTTTGTTTATTACAGTTGGGAAGAACAAGAAGTAATGGACTTAAGCAGCAGCAGGAAAGAATCAGGGCTGATATTAAGAAAAGCTGTTTAATGATAAGGAGATTGAAATACTTCCTGGGGAGATTTTAGAGTCTCTAGCACTGGATATCTGTAGCAGTATCTGGTGAAGCATATTTCAGGAATGGTGTTTGTATAATTGCTTTTACTGTTGCCTGTCAGACCACGCTGCAAGGTCCAGTGTAAACAGGACATGTTCATATTGTATCACAAAGCATCATTATCTAATCAGAAAATGCTGCAGCCATGAATCATTCTTTGATTTTCATTCTCATCCTCTCCTCATCCCCTGCCTTCTCCTCTCCAAAGTTCCTGTTTGGAAGCTCATTTAGGGCCAAAATTGCTGATTTAGTTTGACAAAGGTGATGAGACTCAGCATTTTCTGTCAGCTCTGCTTAGACTGGGTGTTGGGAACAAACCATAGAATCATGGAATGGCTTTGGTTGGAAGGGACCTGAAAAATCATCCAGTTCCAAATCCCTGCCATGGGCAGGGACACCTTCACTATCCCAGGTTGCTCCAAGCCCCATCCAGCCTGGCCTTGAACACTTCCAGGGATGGGGAAGCCACAGCAGCAGCCTGTGCCAGGGCCTCACCACCCTCACAGGGAAGAATATTTTCCTAACATCTCATCTGCATCTGCCCTCCTTCAGCTTAAAGCTATTAAATCCCATAAATTACTTTATCCCAGTATTTTCTATGTGGCTTCCAGGTGTTCCAGGTTTGTTCTCCAAATGATTTCCACAGAAGTGTAGTCAATAAAATCATGGTGGGTGTCCTCAGCAGTCCTTTGGATGAGGCAGCTGAGCCACACAGGCATTGATTTGACATTTGTGGGAGCTGGCATTGTAGTGTCTTTTAAGGGTAACAGATAATCACCACATTTCACTTTAACAAGCTGTTGGAATTCTGAGTTCTGGTTATGTTTGATTAGCATCAGGGCTGGAAATAAGGAGGATTTATAGGAAGAGGGAAAATGAATGTGATGGTAAAATTCAGGAGGGAATGTATCCCTACTGCTGAATTAAATAAGGCCGGGGGCTGTCCTGGGAATCCAAGGCCTGGTTATGTCCTCATGATTAAATTATGAAATAGAAACATGGAATGGTTTGGGTTGAAAGTGACCTTTAAACATCACCTAATCCAACCCCCTGCCATGAGCAGGGACATCTCCTGTGCAGAAAGAGGACAGAACCCAAACACTCCACTGGGAATGGTCCCTGCCACATGCTACACAGGACCTGGGGCATTCCTGGGGAGAACAGGACAAAGCTGCACCCAACAGAATGCATGGATGATGAAGAGTCACCATTTGTGCCTCTGCCTCATCCCTCTTTGACTTACGAGTACAGAAACAGCTGCTTTGTGCCAAAGTTTGTGCACAGACACATTTTGCTTATTTTCCCCTTGCCCCAGGGTTTTGTATGACCATAATTTAGGCCAGGTCTGAGACACATTCCTCTGCATCCTTGGATTACAGAGCTGTGAGGTGCCTCCATAGGAGCAGCAACTTTGCCTGGGAGATAAACTGAAATTCAGTCCCTTACTCTTGGTCCCTTGGCGCCATTACCCTTCTTGCCCATGCACTGTGCTGAACCCAACTCACTCATTTGTCTTTCTGTCTTGGCCTTGGATTTCCTTTATTTCCTCTCTGGAGGTCCCTGACCCTTGGGCTGACCCTGATTTTTGCCACTGGACCTGCTCTGTTTTGCTTTGGGTGCTGAACCCTTGGTGGTGGCGGTGCTGCCCCAGCTCCCCTTCCTGTCCCCCCCATCCTGGTTTGCCCTCCCTGGAAGAGCAGCTTGGGCTTGCAGCTTCCTGGAAAGGAATAAATAAAAATTCTCTCAGGGGTGCATAAACTTAATCCTTTTGGATGGTTTTTGAGAAAGCTGAGGCCAGTGTTCACCAGCTCTGGTGGTTGTGCTGTGAGTCACAGGAAATCTAAATTTTATTTCTGGTTTTCCAGTCAGAGATTAACTTGGTGTGCTCTTTGTTGAATTCAGTGCTTTTTTGTTTTGGCTTTTTCTGGGTTGTTTTTTTTGGGGGGGATAAAACAGAATAAACAGAAAAAATTTATAAACAGAAGAAACATTTTTTGACCCATAGATTTTGGAATAGCTCTGGTGTGATCAGTGAGGATATTGAATAGCTGTTTTACTACTGATGCTACTTTTCCAGGGCCAAAATAAATTCTTAATTTGATGAGATAAGGTTTTTTTGGTGCTAAAAGAGATAATAGAGTCAAAGAGGGGACTGAAGCTCTACTTGGACCTTTGGGCTCTGATGGAAACTAATCCCAAATAACACATGGAAACAAATCTTTTCCACCACGATCACAAAGATGATGGTCACTAATTGTCTGAAAGCCTCTATAAATGGCAACTAGAATTCACAACTTTTAGGAACAGATATGCTGGAGGACAAAGGAGAGATGACATATTTCTGTATCAACCTGGAAAGTCACTGTAGAGAGTAAAAGAATGCTGAATATAGGTACTACTTGCATAAAGCTGAATTGTGTTGGCAGGGAAGATATTGAATTCTGGGTATTGCATTTAGAGAGGATTTAAACATAGCAGAGGATCAGCAGCAAGCCATAAAGTAAGACCTGAAAGTCCAAGGATTTGGAAATGAGAGCAGCATGCCCAAGACCAGGCAGGAGATTGATCTATGCAGCAGGAAATGAGAGCACAGAGAAATACAAAGCAGCAGAACGATGGGGGAGACAAAGTCAAGCTTACTTTTAATTTTCATTTTAAATTTAAGTTGCTCTCTAAATACTTGGAGTTGCTTTCCAGCATGCACTAAAAGAGCCACCAAGTCATAGCCTGCTTTGGGTGTCACTGCCTTGAATCTGGAGAATCACTGTGGAATTGGGACAGGAATAATCTGGCAGAAAGAAAGCAGAATACAGCCCCCACTCTGACCATGCTGCTTCTGCACCAGCTGAGGGATGTTGGTATGTCTTGTTGGTATTTGATTCCAATATCGTCTGCTCTCCCCAGCCCCAGGGGTTGTGAAATGCCTGCTGTGCCTGCTGGCTGTGGCACTCAGCTGCTGCATCCATGGCCATTGCCTCCAACACCCAGTGGACACCAGGGATTGGATTCCATCCCCAGCATGTTCCCCAGCCTTTTTCAGCAGCCCTGCCTTCAGTGACAGGCAGTGTTGTTTTATTGCTTTTCCCTGGTCTTGCTTGTATTTTAGCATCCAAAGCTGGTTAGGATTGAACAACAGAAAGAAGTTGTTGAACTGGTGTTCTCCAGCAGATCAAACAATCCTGGTGTACCTGCTTTGTTTGCACAAATGAATAAATGTTGGCCCCTGTGTAGCCATCCACAGATGGCTCTTCAGAGAGAAACAGGCATAAACTTGCAAAGCTTTGCCTTATGGATGGGTTTTTTATGGTTCATCCTCTAAATGCAGTTCCAGTCCCTGAAGACCAGGTAAGGAGTCAGCAGAATTTCTTCGTAATAAAATCAAAACAAAATAATTTCAGATCTATTGATGGAGAGCAATAAGAAAAGGACTCACCTCCAGAAGGTGGAAGGGAAGACTTATTTTTCAGAGAATTGCAAAATCATTGAGGTTGGAAAAGACCTCCAAGATCACTGAGTCCAACCTTTGACTGATCACCACCTTGCCCACTAAACCCTATTAGAAAGTGCCAGATCTGCTCATCTTCTGAACACTTCCAGGGATGGTGACTCCATCCAATGTTTAATGTTCCAATGTTTAAACCACTCTTTCAGTGAAGACTTTTTTCCTAATATCCAACCTAAATCTTCTCTGGCATGACTTGAGGCTGTTTTCATTGTTCTGTCCCTAACTGCCTGGGAGAAAAGGCTGATCCCAAGTTGTTGAACCTACCTGGAGCAAGACGAAAGATGAGGAGGGATTTCAAGGGTAGAGCAGCATCAGGAAAAGCCCTGAGTAGCCTGAAAAATCTCAGTAACTTCAACTGTAACAACACACCAGACAACAACTTGCATTAGAAGAGCTTCAGCACAAGTCCCCAAAACTCCCCAACCTCAGAATCACAAAATCAAATAGGCTGCAGAGCCTCAAATCCAGCCTATCACAAAGCACCACCTTGTGTTCTGTCAACCAGATAATGGCACTGAGCGCCACATTCAGTCTTTCCTTAAACATTTTCAGGGATGATGACTCCACCACCTCCCTGGGCAGCCCCTTCCAATGTCTGATCACCCTTTCAGTAAAGAAATTCTCCTGATGTCCTCCCCTGCTACAGCTTAAGACCATGTCCCCTTGTCCTCTGGTTGCCTGGGAGAAGAGACCAACCCCCATCTGGCCACATCCTCATTTCAGAGGGTCGTGGAGAGTGGTCAGATCCCTCCCTGAGCCTCTTTTCCCCCAGGATAAAGCCTTTGTGGCTCCCTGCAGGTTCATTCAGTCTGTCAGCATGCTGAGTGCATTTATGTGCGGTTAAGCTGCACCCTGAGCTGGCTCTGGCTTGGCACCTTGCTAACAAAATGTGCTGGCCCTTGGAAGCACTGTCAGATGTCAACCTGGGAAAAGCTGCAGACAGATCCAGCCCTGCTGTGGCAGTGCAATGCATTGGTTTTTTCCCAGTGTGGATGTCCCTTGCTGGCAGTGACTGCTGGCAAAACAGAGGCTGCAGCACTAAATGTATAAATGGATACCAACATCTGCACCCGGAAGGTGGAAGGTGGAGGGAAGTTCTTTCTGCTCCTGTGTTGCCATGGAATGTCCATGCTGGATTTGATTGACAGTCAAGAACAGAGGATTTTTAACCAAAAACAAGATTTAATTTAGTTTCATTTTTTTCTCAGTTTCCTTTCAATCATCAAAAATGCTTAATTTCAAACTTCCTGGGACTTTCCTTGTGATAAACATAAATGCTTTAGGTTGGAAGGGACCATAAGGATCACCTAGTTCCAATCCCCCTGCCCTCAGCACTGTCTTACTCACTCTTCTTTAGATTTTATTTGTATTTATGCTCTGTTCTGCAGCTGGCTGGGGAGGGTTGTGCTGCAAAGCCCACACCCATCCCACCAACATCTGGGAAAGCGCTGTGTCACCTCCAGCTGGGAATGGTTCAGCAGCACTCCTGTATATTAGTTGGTCTCATTCTTCTTTCTTTTTTTTTTTTCTTGATTTGGTTTTTCCTATGTTTCAAAGAAAAATATGAGGATTTTCTATACTCCTGTGAGAATTATTCTTCACTCCTGTCAGACTGATCATTTGCTTGAATGGCTTTTTGAGAGTGTTTTGGTTTTTTTTTGGGGAAGCACTAAATATCCCCTGCCATGATGTTAGTCTAATACGTTTGGTTTGATTTCAGTAATTACTGAAAAAAAATCATTTTTAATGAGTTTTTTTTTTTGTATTTATTAACTGACCTGTCTCCCTAGGCCATATTTTCTCCCAGTCTTTTTCCTAAACATTTCACCAGTAGCTGATTTTTTTTTACCAACCTTAACACAGGTGTGGATGCTCCCCTCCAAACTCATTTGTCTCCATGCAAAGCAAGTCAATCTGTGACCTGGTGATGCTCAAAATGAAAGCAGAAGGAAGCAGCAGCAGTGAATTATGGTGACTTTCTTGCATTTGCATAATTTTATACATCAAGGCTTAGCCATCTCTACCTTCACCAGGACAAGGGAGGGGAGCAGGACTAACTTTGCTAGAACTCTTCCTTTATTTGAGGAGAATTTTTCATTGCTCAGCTGTCAGCATTTTGTAGGTTGCCTAAAATAAGCAAATACATTCAATTCCTTTATGGAATTCTTACGGGGTTTTGTTTTGTTTTGGGTTTTTTGGGTTTCTTTTTGTTTATTTTTGGACTAATGCATGAAAATCCAGTGAGATTCAGATGTGCACATCCATGCCCTGTGGTGAGGATGTCTTCATGACCTCAGCTGGTGAGCATCTGGTACCCAGAAGCACTGAGTGTGAGGTAGCCCTGTAATTCTCATTCTGCAGATGCTGCTCTTGACAACAAGCCAGTCTTCCATTGAAACTCACTCCTGTTTGCTTTTTTTATATTCCTTTTATTTCTCCTCCATAGCGTTCTCCATCAGAGCACATCAGCGTTTCATTTAAAATTTTTCATTCCCAGGTCTGTGAGGTCTCTTGGACTGAACTTGTATATAGCTTTATTTCTTACCTTTCTCCTTTCTTTCTTTCTTTCTTTCTTTCTTTCTTTCTTTCTTTCTTTCTTTCTTTCTTTCTTTCTTTCTTTCTTTCTTTCTTTCTTTCTTTCTTTCTTTCTTTCTTTCTTTCTTTCTTTCTTTCTTTCTTTCTTTCTTTCTTTCATCTTTTTGTTTTTTTCTCCTTTTTCCGAGCCAAACAGAAAATTTCTCTTCAGGGTGAAAAGCTGCCTTCCTCTCATGCTTTTTCTCTTAAGCTACCTCAAATTGAGGAATGAATGGGATAAGTCAATGGCAAAATAAGTCTTTTTGAAGCACTTGGGAAAAAAGGAAGTACCTTGATGTTTCATCACTTAAGTTTGTTTTGGTTTTTTTTTTCCCTCATTCACAATCAACATTTCCTATTTTTTCATTTGTGAAGCTCTACAGATATTTACCCCATATTCAAGGAGAGTTCAGGGGTGATAATGTGAAAGACAATGTTTCACATTTGAAATCCCATTTTTAATCTTACAGGAAAATCCTATTCAGGAGATTCCAGCTCTCCTGGAAATACACCATGAAAAGTACACCACGGAAAGTTTAGGACATCTTTTACCAAATGATGTCTAGAGTACCAAAATTAATTAGGAATTTAAAAGGTGTTTTCTGTGAATGTGGGGTGGTTTTGAGATTTTCATGGACCCAGGATGGATCCAGGCTGAATTATTCCGTCTTCCTGCACAGTTGCCTTATTTTTTCCATGGTCCTAGGTTTGGCAGTGAGCTTCAAAAACAAATATTCTACATTTCCCCCTGACCTTCCTGGGAGTTTCACTGAGCAAAACAAACACCTGCCTTCTCTTTAAGGTGCCCATTGCTCCTTCATCCCATACCACCAATCCTGGCCATCATTGCCCAGAGTGAGTTCAGCTTATCAAGGCTGGATTTTCAGCCCTCAAAAATCTTCCTTCCTCTCCCTCAAACAAGAAAACGTAAAAATTATTCCTCTGTTTGCTTTGCAGCCTCTTAACAAAAGAACACCGAGGGCATTTGTTTTACCTCAAATGAAGAAACCTGAACTTGTGATTTATCCTACCTATATCCCTGTTCCACATGTCTAAATCCCTTAGGCCCAAATTATTAAAACTATGAAAAGAAAATTAATTCCTGCTGGCTAAATGGGACAGAAGGATTGTACTGCCAGGGCCAGCCTCGATGCCATATCTGGGATGCTAAAGGGTGGTACCTCAGGGAGAAGTGCCTTGGAGTAAAGCAGCTTGAAACGTGGCCTAATTGAAATATGTTTCTTTAATTGCATTAACCAGGGCCTTAATAGGATTAAAACAATTGTTCCTTTCACTTTTATCCTGTAGCTCCTTTCTTTCTTCACGGAAATTCTATATTTATAGCTGTTTGTGATTCTTTGCATTTCAATTCATATCTTAAAAACAGTCTGCTTCCAGCTGAGTTCACTTCCTAACAAAGAATGGTCCAGGAAACCAAACTTAGAATAGATTTCCTTCTCCTCACCTGAAAAGGTATTTGCTGTTTTGTGTCCAGATCTAGTGAAGAAATCAAATAACAGATAGTTTCTGTAGTTACATTTGGAGCTGAAGAAAGGAAAATTTCAGTCTCAGATTTCCCATTTTCACACTGGGATAAATTCAGGTAATAAGACTATTTTATAATTTGTTTTGCTTTGCTCCTTTGCCTTTTTTTTTTCCTTCTGTTTAGAGTGGATTTTTGGAGGTTTAAATTACAGTTTTATTGTAAAATATTTTCTCCAACTTACTCCACTGTAAACTCAACTACGACTAAGTGCTGAAGTCAGAACTTTGTCCAAGTTTATTTTCAGGGCAGTGAAAGCAGAACTTCACTTATTGTTACCAGCAGCAGCCCCCACCAGAAGTGTTTACATTTCTAATATTCAGGTGCATCAAACGAAATTATAAGGAAGCATATTTCACAAAAATCTACAATGGGCTTTAACAAATCAGAACTCCCCTGAAAGAAGTATTTTTGCAAATGTCATTCAGCTGATCAGATTTTTATAAATTTGTCCCTTTGTGGCATTATGTACCATCCCTACTGTGCTTATGAGAACTGCACATTTAATTATTGATTTTTCCCCTCTTTAAAAGCAGAGGGCTGGTTTCCTGTCAAGTCTCTTCAAATCTCCCTGCCTTTGTTCCCCTGGTTTCAGAAGCAGTGGTTGATTTGTTTCTGTTATATGCAAACGTTAATGAAAAATATGAAAATGACCTTGAAAAAATTTTAATCAGTGTGTTCTTTCACAATAACTATAAGGATGGAGTAGAAAGGAAAAAAAATGAGCTATTTCAAAATATCTAAAGGTAAAAAGAGATCTTTCCAAGTTAAATGTGAGTGCATTGTACATAATTTTTCCACCTTTTATACCACCAGCCCTGAGAATTGCATATATAGCTATAGATGTATTTCCTTAAACATTCATAATAACTGCATAAATATGGAATAATCTGAAGGAAGTTACCCTCATTCAATTTATTTTGTTTCTCACTCATCCTGTACTTGGATACCAATCACATTATCCTACAGCAGACAGCTGAAATTAAAAAAAAAAAAACAAAAAAAACCCACAAAACCAACCAAGCAAGCCAATATCCTAAAAAGCAGCTACATCCTTTTCCTGGCTCTAAGGAGTGTGGGGAAGGTTTGGCTGGCTACAAGGATCTCTCTCTGAACCTGTGCTAAATTCTCAAGCTCTGTTTCATCACCACTTGAGAAAGAGCAGCGCCTGTGGAAGATCCTCCCCCTTTTAAAAGATCTAATTCAAGATTAAATGACTTACCCTGGTTGTCTGACCACCTGGCATTTACATTTTTAATGCCAAGTGAGTTGAACCTTACACACTGAACCTTCTGGTTCATAGCCCAAAGAGCTGCCCAGCCTGAGGTGCCTCAACAGACACTCCATGCTATGACCAAACAAATCAGGTTTAATCCTGGTGAGATTTTTGCCCTGAAGGGCTGAGATAGGAGATGCTGGTAATGAAGAAATATTGTAAATATACATCTTTCCTCATAGCCAAATAGGACTAAGTGCAGGAGTTTTAAAATTTTTTCTCTTTCAGAACAGGGTCATGAGTATGGTCAGGACTGAGAATCACTGAGTTTATTTTTCATGGATTTACTGGTAAAATGACTGACAAACTTTAGGGAGAAGCAAATTTTAATAGTGACCACCAGCATATTTTTTTTGTTTCCAATATTGCATGGGTCTTATATACGATGAATAACCCTGGCTTGTCTCCTAAGATTCCCATAGAAATCGATTGGCCCTTTAATTTTTCAAGAGCTTTGAGCTGATCAATATTGAGTTTTGCTGATGACCACTGAGTTTTTATAATTAGTCTCAGTTGCTGAACTCCAACCAAGAATTTAAGACATTGACAAAGACTTTGTCCTCTTAAATTTCTGGCCACATGGACCATGCTCTTAAACAGTGGCACAGTTTAAAATCTGTCAAAAAAAAAAAAAAATTAACTATGCCCTGAGTGGAAAAAAAAGTATTATTTTGTTCCTAGCTGTTTTCAGTTGTAACAGCTGCCACTACTCTATTTCCATTATTTGATTCCAAGTTATTAGGGCTGTTATTTAATTAATTTGGGGGTTTTTGTTTGTTTGACTACAAACAGGTGTATCTACAGTAGGGCATTCACTGATTTCTACATAGGCTCAAGAATAATGACCCTGAGTGGCATTATTGTATTGAAAAACTCTTTTAACACAAATCAGCTCTACATTCCCAAGGATAAATATACCAGCCAGTTCCTCCAAAAGGTTGTGAGGAGAATTAAATTCAAAAAAGAATAAGCTTGTGAGCAGTTCAGAGGTTATAGGAGGAGGATTCATATAAAGAATGTTCGATAGACTGCCATGTCCTTCTCCTCTTGGGAAGTGTTTGTGCATCACTTTCAAGAAATAAATGGCATTTTGTATAGAAATGCTTTAGCAAAATCTGTTTCCTTTTGATGTATGTGAAGTCATAATCTTGTAGGGGTCTTTTCTGTGATTCAGCTGCTCCATGTGACATTCAGCTCTTTTTATGTATCTGGCTTGCAGAAGGAAATGCATGTATCTATTCCACTAAGAATGGATGTTTTAGCAGGTGTCAGGTCATAAAATCACTTTATACCACTTCTTGGAGCAGTTTATGATCACTGGATATTGTATCTCTGGTCCATGATATGGGGCATTGCCATATTGATTAAATGCCTTAGGCTGTTGCAGGGGGAAAAAATAAGGATATTTAATCAATAGACCTGTGCTTTAGTTACTGTTCCTGTCAGGCTGGAACAGAAATAGCTCAAGAAAGGGGCAGCTTCTCAGACAATCTGAGGGAGTTAAAGTTTGAAGAAAGCTAAATAATGCCTTTGCAGACCTGTGAGGGAAGATAATCAACTTAGCAATTGCAAGAGCAGAGATTGAGTTACCAGATCAATCTTGCTTAAGGGTTCAAAAGGGCTGAGAAAGGGACTTTGGGACTTAAAAGGGAGCCCCAATGAAACAGTGGCTTAAACACGAGTGGAATAAATTCTTCTGGTTGCCAGTGATGTGCCCTGATCCTGAATGTTGCATGTGTGAGGATTAATTACTGCTCAGCTAAAGCACCTCCTTCAGTGAGAGACTTCAGGGACAAATCTCTGTGTCTGTGGTGTAGTAAAAGGGAAGGATAAGTTTTCCCAAGATTCCCTAACACTGTTATTGAATCTCATGGTTGTGGTATTTTCTTGCCATTTTTTTTACTAGTTATTACATTACTTTAACTTCAGACCTATATCTTTAGATATAATCCTTTGAGTACTCTCAAGTGGCCATTCTGCCCAGTAGAAATCCAGGACAGATGAGTCCCCCTGAGGATGTAGGAGAAGGATTTAATTCTGCATTCAATGGTCAAAAATAGGCACCTCTTCCTGCCACATTTCAAAAGGGATATGGAAAAAACCCAAGTTGAAAAGAATAGCATGTATGAAAAAACTAGAAGTGTGTATAGATTATTGGAATGAAGACTTAGAGCAGAGTTTATTGCACTGTACATGCACTGTGCTTGCAGGAGAATACTGAGCATTCAGGGCTCTGAAATGTAGCAGAGAGAAAACACAACAAGAATCAATGCCTAGAAGCTGGAGCCAGGCACTTTATACTTTACTTCATTATTTCTAACAGAAAGGGTAATAGAAAACTGGTGGAGATTACTAAAAGAGGAGAAGGTTTTTCATCTTCTGCTGCATTGCAATCCACTCTGCTTGCCTTCCTCAGGGCTGGCTTTTTCTCTGAGGGAATTATTTGTACCTGATGCTTGTGAAACACTGTCACAGGGAGGGTGGCAGCCTAAGACAAGCCCTGCCCTGGACTCAAATTTTCACAACACTTTAAAGAATCGCTCTGGCCCACAAGTTCTAACGATGGCAAATCAAATCTATTTGTAAAAATTAATTATTTATAAGCAGATAAGAGATTATGGAGGAAAGATCTTAATCAGAGTTGCTTACTGCACAGTATAAACTAAAAGAACCTCTGGTAGATCACAGCATAGCATAAAACAGTGTACTATATCAAGGTGCACTATAATAAAGCCAGCAAAAAAAATGGTATTGATTAGGAGTTGTGTCACTATAGGACATGAAAGAACACAAGCACACACCGCTGCTCTCAAGGTGATGAAGAAAGAGGAGTTTATTTTCTGACTCCAACATTTCTAGTTTTCCAAAAGTGACAGTGGATTGGAGGGTGAAAGTGCCACCTCTCCAATGACACTGGACAAACGAACAGTCCATCAAATTTCTCCTCCTCCATAAAAGAATACAAAACAATGAGTTATTTACAGAAAGTGTGTGAGAAAGTTCACTACAACAATGTCAGCATCAGAAGGCTTAGAAAATCTTAAAAAATCGGGGTGACAGAGTTGAATGTAACTCACAACAAAATTATGATAATGTACAAATTCCTTCACTCTACCCCTGGGAGTAACCACAAAGCAATGTCCCCCGCTCAGAGAAAAAACTCCATGCATTTCCAGGGAAATGTATAGAAGATTTCTACTTTGTGAAAGCTTGGTGTGGCTTTTAAAATTGTTAAGAGAGTGTCTGTCAGTCATAAATCCAGCTTAATTTGCCAGATCTCCCTTCAAAAGCAAGATTGGCAATTGGGAGGTGGCGGTTACCCCGAGGTACCGAAATAACTCCCTACAAGACAGCTTGTCCTGCTTGAGTTATCTGGCAGGGTAACAATCGACAGATAAGGTTTTGTGGGGGGTGAGACACCCTGCCACAGCCTGAATTAACGAAGGTGACATAATTGCTCTCCTCGTCCCCAGCCTGTGGGAACTCATGGGATAAAACCCCTGTCTTTGCTGCCTGCCTTTTCCCATTTCAGCAGAGAGGAAGAAAGGGGCTGGCTCCCCAGCAGGGCTCCTGGAGCTGGGTACACTGAGTCATTCCTGCTCGGGGTGGAAAGGACTGCTGTATGGATTCAAGAACAAATACAGCTTGACAGCCTACAAGCTGTTAAGACAACCTGACCTTTGTGTGTCTACTCCAAGAACAGTAAGTTCAATTAGCTGTAATGCTTCCAGGTCCTGCACCAACATTAGGAAATGCCCTATTCAGCTAAAGCTGAATTTTTTTTTAATTTTCTTTTTTCTTAATTTTTTTTTTCTCAGTATAAAAAGCATTAAAGAAACCATTGTAAGTACTGCCAGCAATAAGGGGAAGAGTCTCATATTCAGCAAGGTCTAAAAAATTAATTAGCTTTATTCCTTAAATACAAAATAAAT
This sequence comes from Agelaius tricolor, assembly GCF_023055355.1. Classification (NCBI taxonomy): domain Eukaryota; kingdom Metazoa; phylum Chordata; class Aves; order Passeriformes; family Icteridae; genus Agelaius; species Agelaius tricolor. Next base: position 93,288,466 of record NW_027269262.1, on the reverse strand, counting down.
ACATTCTGTCATAGCCAAAAGCTTCAGGGCTGAGTTTTAGCCAGTTGGGTTCAAGCCAAGATGACAGCCCTGGCAGCTGTTGGAAACATTTTGGAGTAGAGTTTGGGCTGGTCCCTGTCAGTTTAGAGATCAGCTGAAATCACCAAGTCCTTCTGCAAAGACAAAAGGAGTGTTTATAAAAAAGGCCAGTACAGTGGAGAATGAATCTATTCATGGTTTGTCAGTAGTTCACATGTCCTCAGATGTCATTTAATTGCCTCAGTTTGCCCCTTCTGAATGGGTGTTGTGATCCCTTGTGATCTTTTGTGTTGTAAGTGGTTAAGTGAGGTCTTTGACATCACCGCAGCATTTCCAAAATCTTCCGGTGTCTGGAGGACAAGAAGCAAAGATAAAGTGTTGATTTTTCTTTGAGCAGAATAGAGAACTACAGTGAAAACAAAATTGTTTTATATGAGGTTTTGAGGGATTGTCAGATGTGTTTGCTTAGATATTGGAGTTCTGAGGCTTCCTGGAGTAAGAGTCCATGGAAAGCTCCCTATGATTTTGATGCAGGATGTTTTTGAGATTCCTGGGAGCTATATACCATTGGGGAGCTGGAGAAACAACAGCTTTTACCATGTTTACCTGCTGTCCACATCACACCATACAAGAAATGCTCCTTTTCTCTCCATTTCTTACATAGCATTATAAATTAGTGCCTCTGAAACTAATCTGGACCTCCATCATGGCAGATGGAGGTATCACGAAATAAAATCTCCTCCTGAGGGAACCACAGCTTATATAGACTGTCCTGGGCATAGAGCACCAAGGAATGATTCTGCAAAAGTTTTAGTGCTGCTTGTGACATTTCAGTGGCTTCAAGACACCCCAAATTAAATCTTCTGTTTCATGTGAGATACAGGAACAGGACAAACCCATTCTGGGGCTTTCTGAATCATCTGAAGGCCCTTTGGAATGCCTCAAAGTTTTCAAATGGCACTGGGCTCTGAGACATCTGAACTGAGGCCCCACATTAAAATCCTGCTTCTTTTCCTCTTGCTCCTGCCTGAGGAGCTGCCTTCCCAGATTTGTGCTCTTCCCTGCCACTCAACAAACACCTCACTAAGGAAACACCTTGTCCTGATGCTCTGGTGTCCCATTTTTAATGGCATAGATAGTTACTTTCTCCTGTACTACGTTCCAGAGGTTTGGAATTGCTTTCCCTGTATCCATCATACATTTCTCAATGCTTATTTTTCTTCAATGGCACCCAAACACCTTTTGAAGTCCTGGCTTAGGCTGGCATCATAGCTTCTCAGTAGGGGGAAGAAAAGAGACATTAATCCAGTTTTAAGAGCTGTTCCTCTGTCTTTCTGCATTGATTTGTGTGGAACTGTCCTTTTAACTCTCTTTTCTGTCTGACTTCTCATTGCCTTCTGATGAGAGTCAGTCTAAAAGTGCAGGGTTGGATTTACATCGATTATTCCCTTTGTTGTCTTTCTGTGACCCTTTCTGAACTATGAACTCGGAGTTGTGGCTTGGTCATGAAGGGCTTTTATTCCTATCACACTGACTATAAATATGGATTAACAGCTGAATGTGACAGGCATCTGAGCTTGTTTCTCTGAACAAGGAAAAAAACCCTTTTCACCCTGTATTAAACTGCAGTTTGTTCCTAAGAGAGAAGCATATTGGAAAATCCAACAGCAACATCAAACTCTGCATTTAGAGTCTTTGGGATTTGAGAGAGACCAGCAAAAAAATGCATGTGCCTTGATGCCATTAGGCATTGTAAAGTTAATCTTTACAAAGAACAATCTTTACAAAAGGGCAATTTTAATTAGCTTTGTTTTCTTAGTAAGTACCTTGTTCATCTGTTTAATACATTTTTGGAAGACACACAAAGTGTTAATTTATCTATTAGTCTTTCCTTTGGAACACAAATAGTAAGTACTAATAATGTGTGCCTAAATGCAATTACAGCTAACAAATCAAGGACCAGTTTTCTCAGGTTTTATATACCTGCTATTTTCCCCCGGATTTTTTGTCTGTCTCTTATTCCTTTTTCTTTGCCTGTCTCCTCACATGTGTATTCTCTGGCTACACCAGAAATCTTTGGAAATTTCCTCTTTGACTAAAATACATCTTTCCATATACCAGCAACAAATCAAGATACAGCACGTAGTACCAGTTTCCAACAGTTGCTAGAGCAAGTTATCAGGTTATAAAAAATCCCCCAGCCTTTATCTACTCTTCTTAGCAGTAGAATAATTCATATGTGTCATTTAGTAAATCTTGGGAAGACCAGCAGGATGCAGTCAGGATTGTATTATATGACTTTCATCAGTAAACCAAAAAAAGTGTATTTCTTTGGTATTAACTGTTTTTGAATACAGATTGTCAGTGAATTTTTTGGGGGAGAGGGAAAAAATTGAGATAATTGCACTTCTGTTTCATAATTGAGTACCCCGCCCAGCTTTTATTCCTTCTGACCTTTAGAAGTGATACATCATCACACAAGGGTCTGAGCCAGGGTCCTGGATCCATGTGGCCATCACTCTTTGGAGAGGTTTGAATCCAAAATTGTTCCCTGCTCCATAAAGCATCAGAGTCATATTATTGATTCAAACTCAGGCTGCAAGACAATGAAAAATAAATGCAGGTACAAACACAGTGCTTTGACAACTACTGTTTCCCATTATTGTCTTTTACATCATGTGAAATGCATGATGTGATCAGCTGGTCCATCTGCACATAACCACAGGCAGTTTGGAGAGGCCTGCCAGGAAAACCCCGGTCATTTCCACCAGCTCCTCTTCATCTGGACTTCACTGCTGGGAGAATTATTTTCTGTGGCCTTCACAAGGGCTGTTGGACTGGTGCCACAGCATCCAGCTCGCTCCTGCCAGTGGGGACAGACTGTGGAGCTGTGGTGAGGTTGTTGCTGCTGCTGGAGCTCCTCCTTTCTGCTCAAAGCCCTGTGCACCCCCCAGGCTTGCCCCACTGAGAGTTCCACTGCCTCTCTTTCCCTCTGGATTCCATAATATTGATGGCAGAAAAACAGGAGAGAGATTGAAGGACCTGAAAAGCACCAAGTGGTCAAGGCCATGGATGATGGATGCCATTATCACAGGGGCACAGGGCTTTTGAAAAGTAATGATCGTGGATTCCAATGGAATTGTCCATGGATTCCAATCATGGGATTGTTTAGGTTGGAAAAGGCCCTGAAGATCACCAAGTCCAACTGTTTGCCCAGCACTGCCAAGGCCACCACTGAACAATGTCCCAGGTGCCACATCTGAATGTCTTTTAAATCCCTCCAGGCATGGTGACTCCACCACTGCCCTGGGCACACTCTTCCAATGCTGGGCCATCTTTTCTGTGATAATTTTTTTCCTAGTATCCAATCTAAACCTCCACTGATGCAACTTGAGGCAGTTTCATCTTGTCCTGTTGCTGCACAGGAAAAGAGACCAACCCCCACCTGCCTGCAGCCTCCTATCAAGAGAGGCTCCTATCACTTTCATAGAAAGTGAATGTAGAAATGATTTCAGCAATTCCTTCTGGTCCATGCTGAGGGAAGTGAAAATTTAAGTGTACCATAAATAGTGTATGTACACTATAGAATACAGACATATAAAATGCCCACTTGTATTTTGATCAGTTGGTAACAGTTATGCTTTAAAAATACATAAGTAACATATGGTGATTATGGCAATGTTGATTTAATGAAGCTTTAATTGAAGTGATTTGCTGTACTGTGAAGAGAAAGGGTAACAAGCAAGATCAAATCAGCACAAAGGGAAAACAAACCAGAGCTCCTGAAGGTCTGTATTTTACCAGTACAGCTAGAAACACCAGAAGAGTTTTAAAAGACAGCTTTAATTTTCAAGGAAAAATAACTTTTCAAATAGATTTAAGCAAATGAAGAAGCACGTCAGATTTGACATCCTCGCCCCTGTGCCTTCATACTTAATGAAGTGTCACTAGAGTCTATAAGATAAAGCAATATTTAATCCAATATCTGAAGCTTCCTCCCCTTGGACTGTGTTTTCAGCTGCAAAACTTGGCAAAGCCCCAGCCTGTGGCACTACATCAACTTCCACCTCTTGCCAGTCTTGTCCTTTGTGACGTTGACTCTGATGGATTTTACTGAAAGGCATTAGGTTTCATCTCACTCGTTTTTTTGGCAGACTGATGGAGCCACAGCAGGGTGGATGTTGTGGTGCTCTGCCTCGTGCATCAACAACAACGCAGTCATTTAATACTTTTCTGTAATCTCTGTGAATGATGAGGATGAGCAAAGGAGAAAGGACGGACATCTTGATAATCAAATCCCCGGCGAAGTTTGAAACATTGGCTCCCAGAAATAAACTTCTGGCATACACACTGATGGATTTCACACTAGAAGAAGAGAGAAATGTTGAAAGTGAAATTATTAATATTCACAGTCGCTCTTCTGATCGCAACAGCAATAAGAGAGCGAGAGAAAACTACTAAAAATAACTTTCTGCATAGAAAATCAGTCTAAGCAGAGCCAAATATGTGATGCATTGCTTTTTCAAACACACTGAACAGGCACTTTAGTCCATCAGGTGTGGAATGAATCTCTTAACACTCTGACATGACCACAGTTCAATCTGTGTAGCAGTAACCAGTTAGTCCACTAAAGCATCCCCGTTTGGTAGAAGGGAAAGGAGAATAATCATAGAATCGTGGAATCATAGAAGGACTTGGGTTGGAAGGGTTTAAAGACGTTCTCATTTCAACTCCCCCTTCCATGAGACCAGGTGGCTCCAAGCTCCTTCCAGCCTGGTCTTGAACACTTCCAGGGATGGGACAGCCACAGCTTCTCTGGGCAACATTTGCAGTTTCTCACCACCCTCTGAGTAAAGAATTTCCTTCTAGTATCTTATCTAAATCTCTCCTCTTTTAGTTTAAAGCTGTTCCCCATGATATCACTATCTGCCTGTTTAAAAAGCTGCTCTCCTGTTTTTCATAAAATTCCTTCAAGCACTGGGGGGTCACAGCAAGGGTCACAGAGACTTTTCTTCTCCAGGCTGAACAACCCCAAACAATAAAAATCATCACCCCCCTTTTGTCTGAGTGTAAATAAGCAAGGTATGAAAGATTCCTTGATTTGAACATTGAGTTTGATCTCATAGTCCAACACTACTAAATATTAAATTTGGATGGTCAAAAAATGAAATTCCAAAACAATAATACACTGTTTATTCTCATATTTAATGCTCCCAGGTGTTGGGAAGAACAGAGCTTTTTTCCAACCCTTACATTTGTGGGATACTTCAGGCAGGATGTTATTCCTGTACAAGTTAGCTGTGTTGTCCCACTGTAATTCTCTAGGGAGTAATGGCAAAGTAAATATCCTCAGAGAGGTGAGAAGAAGTTCAGCCTTTCATCACTCCTTTGAGAAATGGCCACAGGAGTTTGTTTTCCTGTTTTCCACTGAATGTGAAAAGAAACTCCCTCCACAGGTCCACAGAATTCACTAGATAGAGATCCCTCAATCCCCGTGGCCAAGGCAAGGTTTCAAAGGGGTGAGGTCAGATGGAAAGACCTCTCTCCAAATTTGTTTTCCAACAGTTTGGCTTTGGATTTGAATTTTTAGAAACCAGGATGGTTCTTTTTGTTTTAAACCTCTCTTCTTCTCCTTTCCACTTTGTCTGTAGACGTTGTTTCCAAGCATGTGCCATTTGTGTGTCCTCTCTGCTCTGCATAAATTTACAATTATTCAGCTGATTTCTATCAAGTTGGCCAAAGCAGAAATCTTCAGTTTTACATTCCTACAGAATTTTTGAAAAATGTCTACCCAGGTAGAGAAAAAATACTATTAATAACTCCACCAGGGGAATGGGTATAGGGCAGGTTTATTCCCTGCTAGATGTGAAATACCCTACACAACAGAAGGCTTGAGAAAAACAACTCTGGAAGTGTTGGTGCTCTCTGAGTTATTAAATTTTGAAGTAAACTTCAAAAAGATCCACCATGACTACAACAGAGAGCATGGAACAAATGGACTGTCTGTGTTTGTGGTGCTCTGAGATAAAAACCCAACAGGATCTGTAGTGAAGATTATGGTTTTTTATTAGACTCACCCAGATATCTGGGACAAAAAAAAACACCAGAGATTCTCTTAGGAGTACAGACCTTGGAGTGGCCTGCAGTTTTCTGCCTCTTCCCTCAATTATTTCCTTCCTTTAATAAAGGATTTAATCTCTGATAAAGCTTTTTTGAGTGACATCACACTGATCTAAATCAGCTGCAATTCCTCCATGGCAGCAGGATTTGAATTAGGTGATCTCTAAGGTCCCTTCCAACCAGACCATTCTGTTATTCAATGATATTATGAAGTGAAGAAACAGTGTCTAGACAAGGAAAGATTTAAAAAATTAATAATGATAAGAAAAAAGTTATTTAGTAATTAGAGAATCAAGCCCTGAAAATCTGTTTGTCTGGGGCTTTTAAAATGTTTACATCTCAGATTACAGCGCTGTTGCATGCAGCATGGAGAGACACAGACAGGTTTTAGCTACAAGAATCTTCAATTTTATGGCCATAATTTTCCCCCTCACTTGCAAAAAGTCCTGTGCCCTCTGACTGAGCACACACACAAATCAAAACCATACAAATGAGGAGGTGGCTGCCGTGGTTATGTGTAGGTACCAAGAGATTTTCCATTTAATAGAGCCCAACACCTGGCTATTTAATAGAGGTCACCAGCTAAATCAGTTAGAAACGGCTTAGGCAGGCATGTGGAAGCAGGGCTGAATTAGAAATAAGTGAATCCTAGCTTTGGCCACAAATGTGTGGAAAATGAAACTAAATTAAGTTGCTTCAGCCCTTTCACTGGCACAAACTGATATAAATTGGTTTCATTAAAAAACCCTAATATATTTTAAGGCTGCAGTCCTAACCTATTTCGTTTTGTGTTGTTGCTGAGAGCAAGTAGCTTAGTGGCATTTTATGTAGCAAATGAACAGGGGACAAATAGAATTTTATTGCTTTGTAAATGAAAAGGCTGGGAAGTTTTGGAATAAAATTGATTTTCACATCTGGAAAAGTTTGCCTTATCATTAGTGCTGTGCTTGCTCTCTCTCTCTTACTCGACTGATTTTTCACTCCATTGTTTTCCACTTATTTTGCAAGGCAGCCGTGTAATTTCCATTCTCATTCATTCATGTTCCCAAATTGTGTTTTTCTTTTCTGAGCTCAATGTTTGAAAATGTTTGCACAGGGGCTGCTCAGCTGAACTGTTCCTTGGATGCAGTGGGATGTGTGTTGGTCTCTGCCTTTTTTCATCACAGACCTCTGGAGATAATATTTGCAAAAGTGGTTTTGGAGCATTTTTAGAAACCCTGCCTGTGTTTAATGGAGTTTTTATAAAACACCATGATCCACTGCTCTTCCCAACTTTTCTTTGTGTCATGAGGAAGATGCACCCATGGTATGATGCAGCATTATATGGAAATACAGGAGCAAACTGAGCACCTGAACTACTACAGGAACACCACAAATATTTGGAAGGGTTTATTAGCTCAGGTTATGCACCTCCTTGCAGATTTTGGAAGAGCTGGGTGGCTTGGCATCTCTTCACAGACTGACTTTTCCACTTACACGAGACACTCTTCAGAAGCTCATCTGAAGATCACTCTTTTTCCCATATTTAATCCCTGTTTAGAAACCACAGGTGCTCCGTTTGGCAGTGGCAATTTGGCTCAAAATAGAATTGTGTATCATTGTGCCAAACAGTATTTTTTTTGTAAATTGGAAGTGCCAGTTTAGTAAGGAAAGGGCTAAGGCTCCATTCTACATATCCATAATTTGCAACCTGTTCTTTGTGCCACAGGATGATGCAATTTTCCATCCCACAATACAGACACAGCCCAAGGTTACTGGATGTGTCTCACACTTCTTTTCATAGAACCATACAATTGTTTAGGTTGGAAAAGAATTCTGAAATCATCAGCTGCAATTGTCAACCCAACATCACCATCGTGCTCACTCCTAAACCATGTCCTCATGTGCCATTTTTTAAACACTTCCAGGAGTGGTAGATTAGATATCAGGAAGAAATTCTTCCCTGGGAGGGTGGTGAGGGCCTGGAACAAGTTGCCCAGAGAAGCTGTGGCTGCCCCATCTCTAGAAGCTTTCAAGGCCAGGTTGTATCTTGGTTTTAGCAACCTAATGTAAAGGAAAGTGCCCCAGATCTTGGCAGAAGTGTTGGAAATAGATGCTCTTTAAGGCTGCTTCAACCCAAACCCTTCTATGATTCTGTGATTTCATCCTTGGACATTATCCTTCTGTGTCACAGAAATGTTTGGAGGAGCCTATGCTGCCCTGCCCAATGCACTGGTTCTGTGCTTACTTTCACTAATTTCTTTCCTAGTAAAAGGCACAAATTCTTCTCTCAATCACAAAAAAAAAAAAAAAAAAATCTTGTCGCAACAGTCAGCTCTGAGTTTGGGTTAGTGATTACAAAGTATCTTGGGTTTAATATGGCCTTCTAGATAGATTAAAAGCTGGAAACTTCCACACCTTCCCTTTTGCTTTGGTTTGCTAAGTCCCATTAGGCACAGACGATTTTCCTAGTGAAGATCTGCTTCTCAGAAGTTTTGCCTCCAGTGATGTCAGCTGGTCACCTTTTCCTGGCACTGAATGCAATTTAGAGTGAATAAATTCAGTAAGATTCTTTGCCAAGAATTACTCAGCTCTTCATGCCGAAATATTAATCGATAACGCCTCTTAAAATTTCTCTTCACTCCAATCATTTTTATAGCATTGCAATTTACTGCATGGAAAGCAGGGTAGTAAAAGATAGAAAAACCAGCTGTTAAGTCACATTATTATTAATATTTATCTGTCATTTACAGAGTCCCAAAAGGTGTTCACAGCACTTTTGTGTTGCTCAGCAAGCCAGACAACACAACAGCTTTCCCAAGGACTGCAGCTGTAAATATGTAAATACAGGACAAGAGATGTTCCAGTCAGAGAAATGTCTTCAAACAATCCCATGGAACTTTCTGCCCAGAATGTCCTGACAAACCTTTTTGGGCTTTTAAAATAGGAATGAGAGGAGCACATGCAAATTTGTAGGAATACAATTCTCAATCTAGGACTTTGAGCAAAGGAAAATTCATTTAGCCGTGAAAAAGAAGATAAAGTTATGTAGAGGTATGTGTAGGGCAGAGGACTCTGATTTAGAACCAGAAGGTATTTTATTTTGGTTTGGTTTGGTTCTTTTTCTCCCTTGGAAACTTTCCAATATTTAATTTGTTGTCTCAAATTTGCTCTGGAGTAAATCTAAACATTTATGGGGTTTCTTCCTATTTTACTACAATGAATAGACCAGTTGGGCAAAAACTCTTTCCTCAACACCAGAATGCTGAAGATGCCCATGCTCAGAACATTCTTTCATGGGCTCAGGTCATCCAGGGTCATTTCTTCCCTTTTCTGTGTATCCCAAGAGAAAAGCCTGATCATTAGAGCTGGTGTTACAGCAGGGAGATGTTTTGGTAAAAAATTAAATACTCTCTTTTGGTAAAGAATTAAATTACTCTTTAATTAATAAAGAATCAATTACATACTCAACTGGTGATGGATAGGATCTCCCTCAGCCTCAGAGCTGCAAAGTGTTGGAAAGGAAGACAAAACAGCTCTCCCAGAGCAGCCTCAAGCTGTGGTGAGAAATTCATGGGGTTCCATCAGTTCAAGGCTCAGGGCTGGACTGAGGACAGGGATATTTACAGCCCATTCCTCAGGGGCCTTTGTTTTATTGAAACCTTTTCCTTGTGTTTCTCTGTTAGGTCATGATGCAGGACATCCACACATTCTTTAGCTGCAGAGCAGCCCACCAGAGGTTGAATCAGTCACAGACACTTCAGGGTGATATCAAATGTGGTGTGCACTGGAGAGGAATGAGTAGGAGAGGTAGGAGCTGTATTGGTGAAGGGAAAACAGAGCATGGTGGCATATTTTAAAACGTCACCTTGAGGAAGGTCACAGAATCATAGAATTGCAGTCATAAAATGACTACATCTGTGTTGAAAAGGACTTTTAAAGATCATCTTATTCCCTGCCATGGGCAGGGACACCTTCCACTATCCCAGAGTGCTCCAAGCCCCATCCAACCTGGCCTTGGACACTTCCAGGGATGGGGAGTCCAGAACCTCTCTGGACAGGTCCTCTTTGTGGGAAATGAATTTGTAGAGAATTTTCAAAGCTTGACAGAAGGTTTACATAGAATGTATCTGTATGTAAATGTTGAGATAAGAAACGTTGACTTAGAAATGCTGTAGAATAAGATAGATATTGTTAAGAGAAAAATAGAACTAGAAACAAGTTTCAAAAGATAGATCTACAAATAAGACTAGATACTTTTGAGAAATAGAACTATAAAAGATACGTTGTAGTAAGACTTATGAAGGGTGATTTTAGGTTATTAGCTTTAAGACATTTACAGTATGGTGTACCAAAAGCTGATAGGCTAAGAAATGCTTATAATGGATTGTAATTAAGAAATAGCTAGCTAATGATTGTAATATAACATCTGCATTATCTCACCCTTCAGGTGAGACTGAAAATAGAATAAAAGTTATTTAAAATGCCTCTCAGTTTCCCCATCTCTAAGTCAGAAAAAAACTTAACCCAACACTGTAGATTGGCCCATCTGTGGAATCAATGTGGGACTGTGCTCCTCAACACCATTCCCTACTGAACTTGAATTAATGAATGGGGAGACTACTCACAACATTTCTTCCCACATCCTGCCCTGTAATTGAGAGAATTCACTCAGTCCTGGAAGAGCTGTGTGATTCAGCAATAGGGCAATTCTGGTTTGAAAGGTCTGAAGGAAGAGCAGAGTTCAGGCTTCAGTGGTTTTCAGGCATTCAAAACAGCACAAATGTGTTTTTATAACCAAGGTTCCAAATAGTGGTAATTACACTGATTATGCAGTGAATGTCTTGTTTTCATGTTTTATAAATCCTTTATTCCTTTACCATTGTGAGTGGATGGGAGGGTTGGCTTTTCTCTGATAAAAAATATAAGAATAGAATTTCATTAGTGACTATCTGTGAGCAGCAGCAGGAAAGCAATGTCAGTGCAGTTTTGCTTGCCTAAGAAAATCACAATACCACATACTGAAAGTGTAGCAGTAGCCAGCGTCCAGAATGAAGGCTTGATAGATAAGTACCACCTTGGAAATGCCAGTGGGTCTTGGTCTTCCCAGGCTGCACTTTAAGGGCTTGTCAGTGGTTTAGTGATATCCACCTTTCCCAAACACACAAATTGTATTGTGAGCGTTGACAGGTATTTCAGTAACAGCAAGATTTTATACAAGACAATTTCACTCTTTACCTCTCTATATTACCTATCCATCCTTTAAAACTCAAGATAACATTTATTTATTTTTTTAAATCCTAAGATGAAGTATATACTGCTGACGTTTGAGAAATATTTGGAGGAACTTTGTTTGCATCCATGTTTTTTTCTGAATTCCTGCTTTTACAAACCATGGTTCATTGCAAAAAAAAAAAAAAAAAAAAATCCTAAATGCTGAAGGAAAGATTCCAACAGTCTGCTTTGGTCACACTGGATCAGCTACCCTCCCACAGAGGGGGCAATATGAGAAGTGTTTTCAGGACACTGTTTAGTCACAGTTGGAGCTGGGTTTAAAATAAGAAGGCACAATATTGCACTTGATCCCTTCTCCAGTTTGAAAGTTTTCCTTACTGCTGCTTGCACAGCTCATTCCTGCTCATGCTGGAATAAAAGCTGATTTCTACTGGGGTGAGACAAGTACATGAAGAGAAGGCACATGTCTCTTGGGAAGAAGGATCAACGTTTCAATGTCAGAGTCTGAAGAAAAAGTATTTCAGTCTTAAACTGGGCTCCTGGGACATTTGACACCGGCTGCGCACTGGGCTCATAATACATTTCCTGTGTAAATTGGAAACATTGGGATCATCTCAGACAATGAGGATGTGAGGTAAGAGGTGAGTGCACACTCTTGCCAAATAAAACCCCAACCAACCAAATCACAAAGAGGAGGCTGCAAGCAGAGCTCAGGACCCTGAAGAGAAGAAACTCAGGTTTCTTTCTTTCTGCCCTTGTGAGTGCAGGCTCTGAACTGTTCCCTAGGGCACCAGTGGGACATCATTTCTTGGCCTCACCTCTCACCAGCCTCCTTGAGGGTGGCCAGTGAAGCAGGTGCCATTTGCTTCTGCTGTTTGGAGGGCCTTTAATTACTTTGTAAGGAGTCTTAGAGTGCTTCTGAAATCCTGAAGAAAATGTAAGAAAGTGTATTTCTGTGAGTAAATTGTGAATGAGTAGTTTTCTCTGAGCAGTTGTTTAATTGAGCTGCAGCTGGTGCTGATTATGTTTGTTTTTCCTTCAGTGTCTCTCATTTCCTTTAGTTTCCGTTAATTCCTGCTTTCATTGGGTAACTGTTGCTGTACAAGATTTTAAGAGTGGTAAAAAAAAAAAAAAACCCAAAAAACAAAACGAGAAATAAAAAAGTGCATATTTTAGGATCTTTTTATGACAGTTGTTCCTGGAGACACCTGTAAACTATTGAGCTGAATCGGGCTGCAGCTGCTGCTGATGACATGGGGTGTGAAGGAGAAGGGGTGTGACTCATTCTTCTGGTTGTTCCACCACCCTGGCCTGTGGCTGTAGGGCCATGTGTACTGAGATGTCTGTTCATCTGGGTCTCTGGGTCAAGAAAACTCTAAACTGACTGCCAGAGGCTGGAACAAGAGGATGATGGAGGGGAAGCATGGTAGAATCACAGAATATCCTGAGATGGAAGGGACCCACAAGGATCATCCAGTCCAGCTCCTGGCCCAGCACAGGACAACCCCAGGAATCACTCTCATTTCAGCCTGGAGAGGGACAGGACATTGGTCTGGACAGAGTTCAGGTGTTGTAGTGGCATCTCTGCCCTGCTCAGGTGAGACCCCACCTGCAGAGCTGCCTCCAGCTCTGGGGCCCAGCACAGGAAGGACCTGGAGCTGTTGAAGCAAGTCCAGAGGAGGCCACCAAGGTGATGAGAGCCACTCTATCATTCTCTGATATCACTGCTGTATATGAGAAGTCAAACTGCCACGTGTCCTGCACAGACCTCCACAGTGACCTGGGTTGATGGATAATGAATTCTTTGAGTTTTGGGTTTTTTTTTTTAATCTACATGAGCAAAAAGCAAAGATGGTCAAGATAGGCTGGCAGCAACCTCATGAACTTGAACAAGAAATGTTAAATCCTGTACATGGGCCTGAGTAAGTGGCCCTGGGTGGTCCTGCTTGGACAGGGGGGTTGAACCAGAGGACTTCCAAAGGTCCCTTGTGACTTCAAGCATTCTGTGATTTTGTGAGATCTGTCAGTGGGGAGGATTTTAGTGTTTTCCTTCTTTTCCTGTAGACTGTCTCTTCTGCGCTGCTTGTGTTGCAGAACAGATCCTGTGGAAAGCACTCACGTTCCACTGGAACTGCAGGGGCTGCCAGGTCAGGTTTTCCATAGAATGTTCTCCCAGGAAAGATTAATATCGGAAAACAGAGGGCATGTTGTGGTTTTCTGCAGGGCAACACATCTTATCCTTGAAGGTTAAGTTAATTCACTTTTTCAACCCCTTTTTGATTCTATGTCCATTTACTATCTGTGACATTCAAGACCATGTGAGCAGTCAAAACCTTCATTTCCTGTGAGTGTAGCTTTGTAAAGAAAGAGAGAAATCCTCCAGAGACCTTTGGAGGCATGACTAGATCAAGATGCTGGCTGATCTGAAATAATAAATAAATAAAGATAGATGTTCACAGGCTCCTAGCCATTTGTTCCCATTCACACTGAGCAAGAGTTTTGTCTGGAGAATAAAATCCATTGTTCAGGAATTCTGCATCACTTTGCTTCTCCACCAAGACCACTTACTCTTGGTATCTCCTGAGGGCCACAGCCAGCTTCTTGTGCTGCTTAATTATATTTATGCAAAGAGACAAATGCGGAAGCCTTTGTTACTTTCTTTTGTGTAGGGTGGTTCATTTCCAACTCTAGAAGTTCTTTTTTGTCTCCTCTGGTTGTAACATCCCAGTTGTCCGGATGTGTTCTGGATCTCCAGCCTCTGGACATCACTCTGTGATACTTTTGACTTTCCTCTTAACATTCCAGTGAGTGACTTCTCAAGGTCACCTCTATGCAAGAGAGTCATGTGGCCATTCTTGTGTTATTTTCACTATTAACAGCTGTTTCTTAACAACTCCAGGGTCACTGAGCACATAAAACCTGATTGAGCTCAGTTTTTTCCCAGGATTTTGTCAATCCTCTTTTTCTCAGTCATGCAATGCTAGAGAGAAATTCAGGGTTTATGGTCTATCACCATGCCACACCACCACAGGAAAACAGCTCCTATTTTAGCACTAAAACTGGGACCACATGCCCTTTCTTTTCACCCATTTGAAAGTTTTTTGTGCAACTAACTGAGAGCCACTAAAACATTTTGGTCACATTTACAGGCAGAAATTTGAGGAGAAGCAGTCGAGGAGCAAGTCACCACAAATTACTCATGGTTAAATTTCTCTTCTTGGAGACCATATATCCAAATTTCCTGCATAGCTCCGTGGAAGCTTTTAGGAACTGAACTTGTCCCCAGTGGCTGATGTTTTTACAAAGTTCCTTTGGACAAGATCCCTTTCTTTCCTTCAATGTGTGGTTGCACAAATTGTGCTGCCTTTTAATAGCAGCGAATTCATAATTTTGAATTACAGAATCGCAGACAGGGACAGGTTGGAAAGGACCTCAGTGAATCTTCAGGTTCCACCTCCCTGCTCAAGCAGGGCTATCCCAGAGCATGTGGCACAGGTATACTCTGGAATTGTCTCCCATTTTCAAACCATATTTTCCAGTAATTTTGCCTGAGCATTCGGATGCAGAATAGGATAGGGTTCCCTTAAGCCTGGTTTTAAGGCAAATTTCCATCTTAAAGGCAGTTTTCTGCCACTCAGCAAATATTCCCCCATGGAGTATTGCTGACTTTTGCATGGCATTGCAAAATTAAAGGCAGAATTAGCCTTCAAATTTGAAGCAACCAGAATTGAAGCAAATGGGCTTGCTAGCCTGTCCTTTCAGTAGCAGATTGCCTCATCCACAAGGCATGTTCTGTGGGAACATGACAATGACCATGTTTCAGAGCAAACCCTTGTTTAAACATCACCTACTGACTGTCACAGCAGTCCAAACAAATTGGCAACTCCAAGGGAAAAAGCCTGTTTTAAAATGTCCCTTGGGGAGCCAGAAACAGGCAGGGTTAATTTGTGTTTTCTGCCTGTGCTGGAGCAAAATCTTGTTTAGTTTTCTTTATGAGAGACAAGCCAGTGCATCAATCCACAGCACCTCCTGGTCTGCTTGACATCCTGCTTTTCTGGAATGAATACATTTCCTGCATTGCTGCATGCATCTCCCAGTGTAGATATCTATGATTAATATGCCTTGTCTTTTATAAACAAACCTAATGCAAAGCCAATAATGTGAGTCTCATTTCTTTAACTGCCAGCCCACAGCTTGCCTTTGTTTGGGTATATATGTAAAGGAAGAAAGATGAATGTTCACTCAAGCTTGGGAGCTGAAGCCATAACAAATTTATGGGATGGAAAACACACATCAGTGTGAAGCAAATACAGCCTGGGAAGGTCTGTTTGGCTCCCTCCTTTAATTTTGCTTTTTAGTAACAACAATACCGTGTTGTGCACCCAGTGAACATATGTTGCACTAAGTACATTGCATAAGGAGCAAATGTGTGGAAGCTTTTATCAGTCACTGGATTCAGTCATGGTATCCTGAATGATGAAAGCAGAAGGAACTGCTGGGATTACATAAAGTGACCATTAGCCAGTGAATTTCACCCAAATCAGTTTTGACTTCCACTAGTTCACCTTGGAGACAAGAGAGATAGAGGGAGGAACTACAGTTTGAAATTTTGACTGATGAGAGGCCTGACCATAACCTGCATTCTGCTTCTCTGATGGAAATTCCCTCCAGTGCTCAAAGCCCACACTGGATTCCCAAAGTGAATTTGTCCATCTAATGAGTCCTACCATGGTATTTTACTTTTCCCTTACATCATCTATCAAAGCCCTCATTAACAAAGTCATATTCCCCAAACAGCCATATCCTGGTGCCATGAGAGGCTGCCATTTCTCTTTGATAAGGACAGTTCATACAATTTCCTGATCCCATTCCCTTCATGTGGGCTTTGGGTTTTTATTTGTTTCTTTGTTTGCTTGGCGCTTTTTTTTCCCTGTTTTTTGAGGGTAGGACTGTTTAGTTTTTATCACTTACTGAATTTTGCTGGACTCTTCCATATTTTTCAAAATCTTTCATAGCTTGTGGATCTCAGCACTTCAGTAATGAGTACTGAAAATGAGCTCTTCTCATTCCTGCTGGGGAGTCCCACATTCCAGGATCTCAAATCCTTTTTTAATCCATGTCTGAATGTCCATTTGTCCCCATTCACTGCCTTGATCTTATGGACAACCTTTGATACCTTTGTAACGAGGATCCTGCAATAATCTGTCTAATGTGATAGAATTTGTCATGTTGCTGATAGAAATACTCAGTTTGTCTGAAGGAAAACCAATTTAACACTTTCTTGTGGGATATTTTCCTGGTTACTGGGACAGCCAGAGACCAGAGTGCTTGGCCATCCTTCGTTTGGTATCATTTCTGTCCTGGGGATTCATTGCACCACTCCAGACATTAATTTTACATAATTAGCTTCATCACACCAACTTGTCCTATATCATCACCAACAGGGACATAATGTTTATTTAATGAAGTCTCTTCTCCAGAAGCCAGTGATGATTGATACAGATTTATATTAATTTTCTTAAATTCTTTATTAATAGAGTCCTATATCAGTTGCTCCACTATTTTGACTAAGATCAATGCTAGATTGACAGGCCTGTTATTACCTGACTCATCCCTTTTTTTGATCTGTCTACATCATCTGGCTTCTTCACAAAGACTGGACCGAAATGTCACTGAATTTGTTCACCTTTCTTTATTTTATCCCCCCTCAGCTTTATTGTTGATACTCTTGCATTTCACTTGCAGTAATAGATTGTAGCTTAAGATGGTTTCAGTTTGTCTTTTTTGTCATATATGGAAAATTCTTCTTTATTGTCCCCACTATTGCCAGACACAGCTTTTGTCATGTGCCCTGTAGTTCACCTGAATGAATTTTCTTCATTTCCTATCCTCTGATTTATAACACATTATTATTTTTTTTCTCTGTTTGCAAAATATCTTGGGATTTTTATTGATCACCCCTACAGAACACGGGAAATAAGTCCTCTAGAGCAAAGATGCCACATGACAATTTGGTATAAAATGCAATTTAGTTACAATTTATGCTCCTACATGCAATAATAAATTTTAGGAAAATCAAGGTTACATGCTTAGCTGCCACTGCTTGTTTTCTTTTCATAACTTTTCCAAGTTTTGCATTGCAACCATTTTATTTCAGAATCAGATCTTTTACATTCCAGTGCTGAATTTTCTGATTTACAACTCTATAAAGATTTATCATCAATTCTTATGACTTGCATCTAACTCAGATCCAGACAACAATAGTTTAAACAGAAAACTGCACGAGTAGTTCCAGTGGGGAAATATTAATTCCTTTACCATGGAGAACTTTCCACTTCTGATGAGATTCTAAGTTCATCTCCCTTCTGATTTACATGGCAGGAAATAAGCAGAGTTTATAACTGAATTAACCAAGAGACTGGACAGTAAATCATTTGCAGAGTTGGGCTGGAAACCTGACTTCTCCCTGTCCACAAGGCTACATTTCTTGCTGAGGATGAAAAGTTCACACAGGAAGAGGTGCTGCCTGCACTTAATGTCTTTTCACTGCACTTAGTCAAAATTTTGGGTTGAAAATACATTTCCTTAAATATTAGTGTGTGATGCTTTTGGAGAGTCTTTTCTGAAATAGGGAAGCTCATGGTTGATTAGCAGGGGGTTATCTCAAAGGGTTGGGTTTACAGTGACTTGGAGTGGTTATTCTGGAAATGTTGGAAACGTGTGTCAAATTACATATATTCTGGGTTTGTAAGGAAAGATAGGCTTTTAGAGGGAGGAAGAATGGAAATAGAAGACAGATTATATATTATGTGGACAAGTATGCTGAAGATAAGGGAGAAACGGGAATTTTTGAAATGTATTACTTATTAAATGTTTCTATAGTGCTTGTGAGCTGTCAGGTCTTGAAAACTCCCTATCTGGAAGAGGTCCTATTATTTAAATGAAAAAACACTGATGTTAGGGTAGGAACAGTCTATATTGTTTTGGTTTTTTCTAAAAGAGTTGGGAAAATGTTGATACGTGTGATGACATTCTAGATTTCTTACAAGCATCCTTGCAAAAAAAAAACCAAAAAACCAAACTTTTCTGAAGCTTCCATTGAAGGATGAATTCCCCATGAATGACTTAAAGCAGGACATTTTGGGGTAGAGTTACAGCCTTTGACTTTATGCATTTCATTCAGGTACCCAAATTAGGGCTTGGACCTTTGAAGTATCAAATCATCTGCTGGAGTAGAATCATCACAGAATCACAGGAATATCCTGAACTGGAAGAGGCCCACTAAGATCATCAAAGCCCAGCTCCTGGCCCTGCAGAAGACAGTAATTATTCCTTTCCTTTTAGCTGATAAGGTCTGAGAAGGATTTGCTTGGTAAATGTAGGTCTAATTAAGATCCTTGATTCTCATTCCTGAGGTTAAGTGTGATTTGCTCTTCAGTCAGGCCAACAGCAAACACAGAAGAGGAATCCCCCTGAGGGGATGAGGCTGTTAGCTGGGCATGAAGGGACTCTCATCCTATGAGGAATAGAGCAGAGGGGATCCAAAATTCAGTGAGGCACTGGCAGATGAGTGTGGAAAAGCAGTGAATGCAGGCCTTAGAAAGCAACAAGAAGGAATTTTGCCTTTTGGGTGTTCTGAGGAAGGTCTTTAAGGAGGAAGTCAGAATGGTCAAAACATCAAGTGTGGAATCTGAGCATTGCTTTGCTCTGGGAATCAGAGAACTGTCTGAGAAGCAGAGAAGTGTTTGCAGTAGCTGAAACAGGAGAGAGTTATTTACCCAATCTCTCCTGATATAGCAAATGCTCAAACCCTTTTGTAATTCTTGTTGCTCCACCAGGACTATTACCTGGTGATATCTACAATTTGTGAAGTGCAGTGTCCACAATCAGCTGCAGCTCTTGACCCTGCTGGCACTGAGATCCCCTGAAAAGTCTGCACTGCCTGACTGATAATGTTCCATCAAGACATTCCCAAAGGAGTTCTGCTCTTCTGGTACAACATCACACTGTTTCTTTATAGGGAGTTGTAGATCCCCTTTCAGCACCAGAATTGTGTCTGATATCCTGCCAAACATTTTCACATTTGTGCTTTTTGCCCAGAAAAGCTGTGAAGATGTGGATACCCCATCCCTGAAAGTATTCAGTGCCACCTTGGATGGGTCTTGGAGTGACCAGGTCTGGTGGAAGTTGTCCCTGCCCATGCAGGGGATTGGAACTGAATGGTCATTGACCCAAACCATTTTATGGTTCTGTGATTTAACTTCTTAATCCTTGGCATTAAGGATATTGAAGACATATTGTATGTCTTCAAATTTAATTTTTTCCTCCTAAATACATATCTCTCTATTTTTTTCAACACCATTTTAGATTCCACCTCTGTTCACTGAAATGTTCCTACATATACCCCACCCTGCTGATATTCACAAGCATTTAGTTAAATTTGTTTTTACAAGTCAGTGGTTGTATTTGAAATAGAAGCAGGTCAAAAAAAACCATCACCAAGATATCTCATTTAAGATCCCCTTCTATTCTGATGCTGAGAAGCTTCTGACAATTACTCTTCAAAAGTGATTTGCCAATTATCCCTTCCTCACTACAATTGGTTCTTCCTAACCTTACTGTTGAAAACTTTTTCTAGCCTCATGTAGAATCTTATTTTGCCATCTTTCTCTCATCTGGCTTTTTCTAAGTGAGAATTTAAATTAGGTTTTTTGGAATTATTTCCTATAGTACATTTGCATTTTATTTATTTGTCTTTAAGAAGGTGATTATCTTCTCAGTATGTGCAGATGATTGCCTAATAATTTTTTCTAGCATCTGCCCACAAATTGAAGTTAGGCCTAGCAGTCTGTAATTTCTCAGTCATCAACTCTGCTTTTTGCAGGCAGGTTCTATATTTGTCCCTCTTCAGTCCTCTGGTACTTCTGAATCCTCCACAAACTCTTGAAGATAATCACTAATGACTCAGTTTGCTTTAGCTGGTTTCCTGCAAAATCTTCAAGACCCAACTGATTCAAACATCTCTGGCATCATGAAATATTTCAAACCCACTCTTCCTGTGGCACAATCTCCATCCAGTCTCCTGTGGTAAGAATAACTCTGTCAGCATTTACTTACAGGTTACCAACCCTGCCAAGACAAGGAAAACATCCCTCAGCTCTCTCTGCACCTTTATTAATCATCACTATTTTATTTCTGATTTCTAGAAGCATGATTATCTTTCTGATGGTGGAGCTGAAGCTCAGGAGTTGCTTTCTCTCTTTGGAAATGGGATTCACCCATTTACATACAACTCCTGTCTATTCTTGGCCATTGAAATAAGCAATTAAGTGGCAAAGTGGCCTCATCCCTATTATGCTGCATGAGTTGCACTTTGATCACACTAAAAACCATGCTGGGAAAATAATCCAGGTGGGTTTTTTACAAGGAAAGTAATAAACCAGAAAGAAATTTATTGTTTTCCCCAGCACCATGTGGTGATTTCATGAATTCTTTCAGAGCATGTGCACATCACAGAATGATCAAGGCTGGAAGAAACCTTCAAGGTCACTGAGTCCAACCATCAGTGTAGCACCACCATGATCAGCCCTAAACCACATCCCCAAGTGCCACATCCTGACACCTCTTGAATACTTTTAGAGGCAGTGACTCCACCACCTCCCTCAGCAGCTTATTCCAATGCCCAATCGCTCTTTCAGTGGAAAAAAAGAATAAAAATAATCTAAACATCCCCTGGCACAACTTGAGATCTTTTCCTTTTTCATGTGAGACACGTCAGAAGAGAACAACTCTCCCCTCACTCCAACCTCCTTCCAGCAAAGCACAGCAGGGCATAGCTTCATGTGACCATGTTATCATCTGTAAAAGGGTGAGGACACATTTCCCTTTTCCCAAAATCTCGTGCTTCGCCTTTCCTTGTGCTGGTTCTGGTGTCTGCCCAGCGCTGTGGAGAACCAGTTCAGCTTATTCACCTAGCAGGGAAATTCCTCAAAGGCAGAAAGGAGCTGCAGTTCTCAGTCCAGGGCTGGAGCTGGCACACCCTGGCACTCTGGGTGGGTGAGGAGGGACAGGCGTTAAGGAGCAAGACACTCATTTCTTGAGAGATGTGTTTTTACATCATCTCAGCCAAGTGACTTTGAAGGGACAGTAACCCCCAGACAGAGAGGCACCACTGGGAGCCTTTTTCCAACCAGATAAAATCTCTCTTCTGACTGTCACTCCTGTAGGTGTTTTCTTTCAGACTTTATTAATCTTTGGATCAGCCTTTGGAACACAGCAGCCAGTTTGCCCAACCTTCTGTAATCTTCCTTCCCACGTAATGCTCCAGCTGTAGTGTTCCTTAGAACATCATGTCATCCTTATTATTAATGATGGAAAGGGCTTTGCAAAGCATCTGAGGAGGAAGCTCATTCACTTTCCTGCATACCTGTCCCCCAGACCCTTTTATCCCTTTAAATATTACAGAATTCATTCAATGTAAGCATCAAGAGTCCGATTTTAAGAAGTGCTGAGCTCCCATTGTCTTCAGCAGGAGTCATGGCTGCTCAGCAGTTCTGAAAATCAGCTTCCCAATGATCAGAACTGTCACAGATATCTTTCATGAAAAATCCTTTCTTAGGATTTTTCCTTGTGAGAAGCTGCAGTTTCAGCAACCAAAAGTAAACAATGGTTATCTGCTGCTGTGGAATGCAACAGGTAGACCCGTGATTGGTCTCCTGTGGATATTTGGATTTACTGACCACTCATGGCAGAGCTAGCTCTTGCTCTCTGTCTGAGACACAGATCTTTGTTATTCATTCTTTTCTATTCTTAACTTAGCTAGCTTCTGAAGAAACCTTTTCCTTTCTATTTCTTTTTAGTATAGTCTTAATGTAACATATATCGTAAAATAATAAATCAAGCCTTCTGATCATGGAGTCAACATTCTTGTCTCTTCTTCATCCTGAAAACCCTTGTGACCACGGTCACACAGAACATTGCAGAAATATTTAACAGCTACATCTTTCCCACCCATTCCTTTTCACTCTCAAGCCAACAAAACTCCCTATCCCACACTCTGTCCCCTGTGGAAGGACCACTTTTGTCCCTCTGTCCCTTCACACGGCCCCTTCACCTGGCACCTTGCAGGTCGTGCTCTCCACCTGGAGCAGGTTGGGTGGGAGTTGTCTCATCAGCTGTGATTGTCTGCAGTGTGGGTGTCAGGATCTGGGCAAGTTGCCCTGGATTCTGCTCACAGTCAATGGAGGGTGAGTCAGCAGAGTCAATGGAGCTCAGGGTGTGATTTCCCATCCCAAAATAGGCACCCACATTTGGCCAGATGACTCACACTGAACTTCATTAACTGCATTTTCTGCACCTCCAGTGTCTTCAATGGGAGGCAAGAGACTCAGGTGGGACACCCCTATCAGATCCTTAAAGTGAAATTAAATTAATCCCACCCCTTCTGTGAACCATGCATTGATTTGCTGCATAAATCACACTCACCTCCTTCCTTGAGAACTTCTGTGTTGGTGTCTACAGGGAATGAATCAGGCAATAAAAAGTAGTGAAGTAGAAAGACAATGGTAGGTCATAGCAGAAAGTCAGACTGAATCATAGGTTGGATAAAGTGGAGCAGATTTATTGAATTCTGTGGAGTTTTTCTCCTTCATATAAGAATTTTGCTGAATAGAATTTAAAACAAAAAAAAAAAAGAAAGGAAAAATAAACAAAAGCTGTGTGACAGTGAACTATTCAGGTGTACTTTAGCCATTTTCTTTCCATATAAATTTATGGTTCATACTGTTTTTCTTCCAACTTCACTATTACTCTCTGGATTAGGAAATTTTCACCAGGGATAGGCAGTTTCTCCTCCTGGTCCTTCCTGTGTGCTGTGTATGCTCCAGGACCTCACTAATTCCTGCTCTAAGGACTGATAGGATCTGTTGGGATCTCTGTAGGACAGGCTTCAACCTCTCCCAGTGTGAGATCACCCATCAAATACCCTCCAAAAATACCTCCTTTGCAATACAAACAATACAATACAATTTTTTTTGTTTGTTTGCAATACAAACAAAAATACCTCCTTTGCAGTACAAACTCACCTTTATCCTCAGCTGTGTGCCCCAGCTAGAGACTTTAAACTTTGTTTTCTTCTGATTTCAACATTCATTTAGGATTTGGGAAGTTCCCTGTGGACTGTCAGGTTTCTGTTGGCAGGAATCAGCAGTTAATTTCCAATCTGAATGTTTACCCCAAACAAAGTGGCTTTACCTGGTGCATCCTGGAAACTCCAAATGCTTTTCAGTGCAGCTTAGGAAGCAGCACAGCAGGAGGAGCCTAGTTATGAAACAGATATGTAATAATCAGCATGGAACACGGAAAAATAGAGAGTAATAATAATAAATTGAATTCAATTAGTTCTCCTCTGGTCTTCATTACCACTATCAGAATCTTTTGCTGTTGCATTCATCAAGGGTAAGCACAGATGCTATTGCCACTTTCTACATATTTAAAAGACAAAGTCCACACTCTCCTCTCTCAGATATTTAACTCCCTCATTCATGACACCTTCCAGTTTAAAATGGCCCTTCTGTGTTACAAAACCCACCACAGAGGCACGCCAGCCTCTGCCACAACTGTCCCCTCTTTCATTATCAGCAGGCATTTCCTGGGCTATTTCTGCTGTCAGTGTCTCCCCTACAGCTCTGGCTTTATCCTCGTGTCCCTTTGTTCTGACTCATTTCAAACCAAAGTTGAAAACAGCTCATCTCTCCCTGGCTCCTGCCTGTTAATTTCTCCTTCCCTCACTTATAATTTATCTGTAATGATCTTATTTAACTCGAGACCATTTCGTGGGTGCAACTGGTATGAGAGGTTCTGCATATCATAGTAGGTTTGGGTAGGCAGTTTGTCATGGGGTACATCAGCTAATGAGCACTTTGGATCTGATTGGGCCGAGTTGCTGAGGGCAGGCTGTGTTACCAAACCTCTCTTTTTTTTTATGAAGATTGAACAACATGCTCCATTATTACAGCATAAAATGCTGAAGAAACCAAACTGTCACATTGCCTTTCTTTCTCTTGTCTCTGCATGCAGATTTGTGAGTGTGTGGCACATACTGACACACAAATCACTGAACAATATAAAAATCCTCCATAATGAAGCCCTGAGATCTGTCGCTGGTGAAGGTTGTAGTGTCACTCAGGGACTCGTTGACAAGCTTTGAGGAAAGAGATGGATTCCCAGGAATGAAGGAGCTAACATCTATCAGCCATAATTGAGCAAATTAATAGCTTTGTGAAGTCTCTTTTTTTGGTTAGGATCCCATGAAATGACAATAAATGTGGCAGAGTTTCTCTTGCAGCCTCCTATTGCTTTTTTATTTTTTTCTTTCTGCTGTTGTGTACAACACATAATTGCTCTGAAACAAAGGGAACCTCTACAGAAGCAGCAGCAATTTTAGCAATGAAACACAGGTGTGAAAGTTAAAGACTGAAGTGTGTTTATCATCCCCTCTAAAGGAGGGACAGAGGGAGGAAATTTGAAGGAGGATTTCTTTGCATTTGGATACCATTTTTGCCACAAATATTGTGTCAGTCACAGCAGGAATCAGTAAGGAGCCAGAGATGGGATCTGGAAGCTCTGTCTTAGAATCACAGAATCATTGAGGCTGGAAAAGATCTCCAAGATCAAGTCCCACCTCTGACCAAAGACCTCCACACCCACTAAACCATACCCCAAAGTTCCATGTCTTCTCCTTTTTAGATCACTTCCAGGGATGGTGACTCCAGCACCTCCCTGGAGAGCCTGTTCCAATCCTTCCCCACTCTTTCAACAAAGAAATTTTTCCTATATATTTGACCTGAACCTCCCTTGGTGCAACTTGAGGCTGTTTCCCTTTGTCCTATAAGAAGTTGCCTGGAAGAAGATCCCTATCCCCACCTCACCACAGCCTCCTATCAGGTAATTCAGTTATCTGCCACTTCCCCATCACTGGGCAGGAACTTTGTGGCTCTTTTTTTTCCCACTTCCCTACTATTTTTGGCCATCAGTGGCTGTACTGCTACAGAAACAAACACTGCCAGGTTTTCCTTGAGACACGGACTTTGTTCTGTGCTTGCAACCAGAGGAATAAAATCTTATAAAGAAAGTCTAGAGGAATGAAATCTAGGAAGAAAGTTTAGTAGCCTCTACTGGAGAAAAGGAGGCTGAGGGGAGACCCTATTTCTCACTACAAATACATGAAATAAGGTCATAGCCAGGTGAGGATCACTCTCTTCTCCCAAGTTACAAATGTCAGGACATGAGGAAATGGTTTCAAGTGGCATTGAGAAGTTTGGGTTAGATATTAGGAGAAATTTCTTTATGGCAAGGGCTGTAAATCACTGAACCAGGCTGCCCATGGAAGTGGTGGAATCACCTTCCCTGGAAATGTTCAAAAACCACGTGGATATGGCACTGGAGGACATGGCTTGGTGATGAACACGGTGGTGGTGGTGGGCTGATGTTTGGGCTTCATCATCTTAAAGGTCTGTTCCAATTTTAATGAGTCTGTCCTTTTATGCTCCTAAGAACCATCAAGTGGGTGATTTGCATTCCCGTTATCAGAAGAAAAAAAAAGCAATTTGGGTCTCAGTAATTATTGTCAGTTCTCTGTATTTCAGATAACTCACTGCTCTTGGTTTTGGTTTTTTTTTTTTTTTTTTTTGTTTTGTTTTGTTTTCTGAAGTGTAAGAATGGTAGAAAATTGTTCGCATCAATGTCTTTATAAAGGACACAGAAACTTTGGATACAGCCAGGGTGAAGGTGATGCTGCAGGATCAAGTTGTTGTTATTTGGACCAAACCAGTACATCTCAGTACTCACCCAGGTGATTTTTACAAGTAAACACAGATAAGAAAGCAGGGCCTGAATTCAGCTCCAGATGCCCTAATACCCAGTGTGGAACAATATTCTGTCACAGTCCCAGGCTTATGCCTTAACCTGTTCTCATTTTTTTGTATAAAAGAGAAAGCTATCCTAAAAAAATCAATTTATCTCTTTGACTCCTTAAAGCTTTTCCTTCAGCTTTAAAATAATATTTGCTAATTTTTCCTGCACACTGTTTAGTTTTTCTTTTCTTTTGCCTTTTTTTATTTCCTGAAAGACGGTAGGTTTCCAGTATTTCTCTCATTACACCATTTACAGAGTAAAACAAGGTTGTGCTATTTACTTTTATTTTTCTAGTCTCTGAAACATCTCAGGTCTTCCAGATCTATTAAAAATAAACCTAAGTGGGTCAGTCTTCTTCTTAGAAAATTCCTTTGTGTGGAGCTTGCCTGGATTGGTTTTTAAAGCCTTTCTTCTGAAGTAAAAAGCAGGAAGAAAGAATCTCAATTTCTCAGTGTTTTCCCAACAGAACCAAATATCTCTCACATGTCAGTCACATGTCACTGGGTCTGATCTGTGAACACTGTGTAGTTTGTTAAATGTTCTCAGTTCCAAGTTGTAAGGACAGATGAAACATTCACAGCCAGGGCTTCAGGGACATGCAGTCCCTGTGCTTGGTGGCTTTCTTTGCAGCCCAGCTCCTAATTCTTCTGGGGTTGGAGGATGGTTCATTCTCTGATTTTTTTTCCTAGGTGCTTTCATTGTTGTTTTTTTTTTGTTTTGTTTTGTTTTCTCCAGTTCAGATTTATAATTTATGTGAGTATTTATTTATTGATTCTCTGGAGGAGAAAAAACTGGAAAATACCGCAATTTAAAACACAGAACTGTCCTTGAGTCCCCAAAGTTTGTGTGCTAACAGGGAGAGGAGAGCTGGTTGATACTTAGTGCATGCAACCAGCATTATTTATTCATTATTTAGGAATATAAATGCATCAGTTTCTATCTTGGTACCTATCAGTTTGTTCCTTCCTACATCACTTCCCACTCTGGCTGTTCCAGAGCTTCACAACTCTTATGTTGACAGCCTTCTAATTTTTAGTCTCCATGTCTTTGTGGCTACTTTGCAAAAATTTGTCCTTGTGACAACATTTTCAGTTGTTTTATGTAGCTTGTCTCCCTCCTGATGTTGATTCTCCTGTTTTATTCAGAGGTTGGTCATCCCCTTCCTCAGCCTTTGGTGTCCTGGTCTGAACCAGCCATGGGTAGTGTAAAAACACACACACACACTCAAAATGAAACACACAATCATCAAAACAACTCTCATGGGATTTGAACTTGTTCTTGTTGGAACACACAGCCTCGTCCAAACCTCCCAAGCCACAGAGCAGCTGTAACACCTCACAGTTCTACTTCTTGAGAGTGGCATTGGTCCTTTCAGGCTTTCAGAACCAGTAGTGCCTTTTATAGAGCTAATTGGAACACTTTCTCCTGACATCAGACAATCAGATCCAGTTCCTCTGTGGAAAATACAATTAATGTGCAGAAATATGAGGAATTTATGGGTTAAACCCTAGAGCAGGGTGTTATACAGGATCTGACTGATTTTTCCTTGCTTATGGGATATGTTAGGGGAATTTTGGGCTTAGCACAAGAGATAAAAGGATGTGATGGTGCAGATGTTTATTCATTGCTGTCCTCCTCCACTGTCCTGTCATCCATTGCGACAGCACTGATTCCTGTGGTGGGGAATTGCATTAGGAAGTTTACAGGGAAAATTCCTATATTGTCTGGCATGGGGCTATGCCATGTAAGAGGACTGGAGCACCTCTTCTATGGAGACAGGCTGAGAGAAATGGGGTTGTTCAGCTTGAAGGAGGCTCCAGGGAGACCCCAGAACCCCTTCCAGTCCCTAAAGGGGCTCCAGGAGAGCTGGAGAAGGACTTGGGACAAGGGATGGAGGGATGGGACAAAGGTAAATGACTTGAAACTGACAAAGAGTAGGTTTAAATTGGATATTAGGAAGAAATTCTTCCCTGTGAGGGTGGCGAGGCCCTGGCACAGGATGCCCTGAGAAGCTGTGGCTGCCCCATCCCTGAAAGTGTTCAACAGCAAGCTGGATGGGGCTTGGAGCAGACTGGAATGGTGGAAGGTGTCCCTGTCCATGGCAGGGGATCAGAACAAGATGATTCTTCCAACCCAAAACATTTTGTGATTCTCTAGTTCTGATATTGGCCCTGAATGATTTCCTCATGCTGTGCATTCCCCAGCCATCCCTTCCAGAGGAATTCCACTGCTCATTCTCCTGTGGGTCTCAGATCTGCGCACTCACGGTTCCAAGGCAAGGAGAAACTCACATTTAATTCCCTACAGCGGTCCCAAGGAAGAGGAATTCTGGACCACTCTGGCCTTCCACATTTAACTAACATTCCACTTAGCTGCTCTCTGTAAGCTGGGGCTAAGCTGCAGGCCATCGTTTCCTCTGAAACCTGAGAAGCTTCTGCTGTTCTCTCAGCTTCCCTGTCAGCTTGCTCTTGGCAAAGTTAGAGTGCATGAAGAAGAAAAAAACCTGCCAATTATATCCTCACTGTCTGCTGCTCAGGGGGCAAACACATGTCTTATACATTATGATTCAGAATCCTTCTTGCACATGTATTTTTTTTTGCCAGCTTCTGAATTCTCTGTATTGATCTGACAGCTAAAGGAAAAACAAAAAAAGATGTGAATGAGGAGTAGGGAAAAAATGCAAATGGTGTTTGGGTGGTAATTCAGGGTAAAAACTTACTCCCACTAAAGGGCAAGAAAGCTTCCTAGCAGCCTTTCTTCCCAGCAGATCCAGTTTTGTCCTCATGAGGAAAAGCCGCTCAAGAATACTGGTGACTAAAAATTAGGTGACAGCAAAATTAGGTTTTATTATTTATGTATTTATTTATTTATTGGTTTTATTTGTAAGTGGCTTTCTCTTGACTCAAAATCAGAAGAAAAATCCATTTTCATTTGACTTAGAGTTATTGTTTGCTTCTGGCCTCCAAAAATAGCTCAGTGAGTCCATAACTCAGGGAAGGTGACATTCCAGGATCTGGCAGAAACTCCTGAGTCAACATGACCTTTCCTGGGTATGAAACCCTCCCGAAACACTTTTCTATGTTTATTTTTTCTTACCTCCTTCAGGAAACAACTCCCAGTTTGATGCCCATCCCTACTCTCTGTATAGGGCAGACAAATCCAAACAATCACCAGGAATCTCACCAGTGGGAAGGGTTGCTTGTGGTCTGGGAGGGAACCCAGCAGTATGGGCAGTGTCAGGAAACATGGGGATGAATCCTAAGATGATGGTTGCTGCACTCACAGAGAGATGCTGACACTGCTGGAAGAACAGCAGGGCTCTATTTTGTCACACTCCCATTCGTCCCTTCCTTAGCACATTTCCTATGTCAAGCTAGGAGCAGTCATCTGGCACTAGAGCTGTATAAATGGCAGAGAAATTCCCCATCAGCTATTTCTGGGAAAAATCAATTCTCTCTGTATTCAGGAAGCTCTGAGCTTGCTAAGCTCCCTACCTTTTAACTGCAAATTACTCTACATATTTTTCCCTTATCATCAATACAGCATAGGGAAGCAAATCCAGTTTGAGGCTGAGCTGGTGAATTTTCAAGCCAGTTGAAGCCAGGTGTTTTAGTAATTCATCTTTACCTATGTGTGCAAAACACGTGTTTTGAAAGCCATGGAAGTCCTGCTTTGATGCTCAAAATGGTCTAAACCAAACCATCTGGTGAGGATTTATGTCAATTACTGTATCCTTGGGAAGGGAGGGATGCTGGAACTCCTGCCAGATGCTCTAAAATCCTAAAAACAAGCAGCCATGAAGTTGGTGGCTCTTAGGTAAATACAGAGAGGGAGGGCAAGGAGTTAGAAGTTTCAAGTCCAAACCTGAGCAACCTATGAGGAATGAGGTCAGAAAGTGCTCCAAAAATTCTTTGTAATCAGTGGGCACAATATGGATGCTCAGTTTGTTCAACCTGGGCCAAATTTCACAGAATCACAGAATCTCAGAGTGCATTGGAAAAGACCTTAAAGTTTATTCAGTCACAACCCTCTACCATGAGCAGGGACACCTACCAGATTGTTCAAAGCTTCATCCAGCCTGGCCTTAAACACTTCTAGGGATGGGCAGCCCACGACCTCTTTGTGCAAGAGTTTCTCCCCACAGGAGTGCATCTCCAGGGGAATGGCTGTGGCAGAGGAAAACACCAGGGTCTGCTGCTGCCAGCCCCACCAAGCAGGCTTTGTTTAACCTGCTCAGCATGGTACAAGGCCCACAATGAGTTGTCTTCGACCTGCTGTTGTAATTTCTGTCAGAACCATGCTTCTGACTTCACAGACTGTGCCTTACACAATTTATGACAATATTTCTCCCTCAATAGCTTTTTGTAGAATGTGTACAACCTATTCTGCAGACTGCTGGTTTCCTTACTTAACATCTATTTTATGGGCTGAATTTTAAATTCCTTTAAGTGCAAGCAGTTGAGGAACAAGTTTCTGAGAGAGAGAGAGAGAGAGAGAGAGAGAGATATCACTACTCAATCCCAATTCCCTCATGCACAGTCTTTATATTCTTTATAGGCCAAAACCTTCTCCCCCAGAGACTGCAGCATTTCAGGAGCAGACAGAGCAACCCCAGCCTATGTAAATCACTTAAAATTATAAAGTCCTGTGAGATTCTTCCATCTAGAAGATGGAATGTTGGTATTGATATAACAGTAATTTTTAGCTGAGATCACAGACCTCCCATACCAGGCATTACCCAAATCCATGGGGAAAATTTGTTCCTGCTTCAGGAACCTTAAGTTGTAAACATCAGTATGAGATAAAGGATGGAGGAATAAACAAAGGCTACAGCAGAAGATGCATCTACACTGTCAAATAACTCCCATACCCTGGTCCCCTGATCATCCACATTACATAAATATTAATTCCCTGGGTTCATATTTTTTTTTGTTTGTGTGAACCAAATAGTCTACACCAAAGTGAAACCTGGATGATTTTGGGATAAATCCCCTTTTGTGTGAACGGAAACACACCAGGTTTAGCTTCTTGCCCCATCCAGAGCACTCTAACACTTCACTGTGAGCCTCCAACATCCCATATGATCATGCTGTAAAACCCAACCATGGTTGGTAGCAGTGAAGCTTTCAAGTATTTCAGGCAGCTTTGACATGAAAAAAAACAAACCAAAAACCAACAAACCAACAAAAACCCTAAACATAAAACTTGATAATTATTTCCACTGTACTCAGCATTGGTGAGGCCCCACCTTGAAACCTGGGGTCAGTTTTGGGCCCATCACAACAACAACAACAACAAAGACTTTGAGGTGCTGGAGCGTGTCCAGGGAAGGACAATGGGGCTGGAGAAGGGGCTGGAGCACAAGGCTGATAAGGAGCAGCTGAGGGAGCTGTGGGGCTCAGCCTGGGGAAGAGGAGGCTCAGGGGGGATCTTCTCACTCCCTAAAACCACCTGACAGGAGCCAGGTAGGATCAATCCCTTCTCCCAGGTAACAAGTGAGTTGCACCAGGGGAGGTTTAGGTTGGATATCAGGAAAAATTTCTTCACCATGAGGGTGGTCAGGCATTGGAACAGGCTGCCCAGGAAAGTGGTGGAATCACCCTCCTTTGGAGTGTTCAAAAGGCCTGTAGATGTGGTGCTTGGGGATTCATTTCAATGGTGGACATGGCAGAGTTGGGTTAATGGTTGACCTTGATGATCTTGGAGGTCTTTTCCAACCTTAAAGAGTCTGTGATCCCATATCTTGGAGCCGTGAAGGCATCTCAGTTAGGCCTGATCCATTCCAGAGGAGCCAGTCCAGGATGAGGTAGATAAAGCTACTCTGCCCTTTGTAGTCAGAGTCCCAGAGCAGACATTTCACAGCAGTGTAAATATGAACAGAAGATAATCCTGTGACAGAAGAGTTAATTCAGAATTAATTCAACTCCCAGTGCCTTTCTCTGAGTTCCAGCTTCCTTGCCACTGGGCCCAGCTTGGGGAAAGGGGTTTGAGTGGAAGATTTAAGTCTAACCTCTTTCCAAGGGGTGATCACAACATGATCAGAGCATCTTGAGCAGTGGTGACAGGAGCAGTGGGAACATGGAAACAAGAGAAAGAAAAAAAGAGCCTGCTTTTCCACATCCCATATATGCTCCCAGCCCCAAAGCCTTATAATTCTGTGCGTGTTTAGGGCAAGGTGTTCACTTCTGATCAGATGGTCTCCTGCAAAGCCCAGGAATTACCCAAAAGCCCCCAAAATCCTCTGTGATCCAGCAGGTTTCCTGGCCCTGTGTACCCAGCAGCTTGCCGTAGATCCTGGCTGAAGCCTTTAAAGGCTTTAGTGGCTATTCTGGGATGGGATGATCTGCACTGTGTGAGGTCTTGTTGAAATTCTTGAAATCCTGTAAAAGGTTGCACCAGCAAAGGATAAAACTTGGTTGGACGGCTCAGGAAGACAATTTTTTTCTGATTCTTGTGGGAACCTAGTAGGAAATCTGATTTTTTTTGTGGCTAGAAGAGTTAATTATGTGCCTCATGGTGCTGTATTATTATTATTTGCAATAAAACTTCATTTCACATATATGTAAACCATGTAGTCATGGTCATGAGACAGATGCTCCTCTTCCTTGCTGTTAATCTCATTTAATTAAATTCTTTTTATTTCATTAATTTCATTTGGGTTTTCTTACAAGAAGAATTCATGCTTGTAAAACAACTTCCATCTGTCTCACCTGCTTATTTAAGATGCAGATGTTTTTAAACCTTCACAAAACAAAAGCATAAGTTGTAATTCAGGAAATCTACTCAATAATCTATGGCACAAAACACTTATCTCTTCTTTCCTGTCTCCTGTCCTATTCTCACAGATCTGTGCTTAGTTTTCCCAGATTCCCTTCCCCCTATATTTCCCTCTCTTGTTTGTCTGGCTTTCCTTGTGCCAATCACAATTCTGTTGTGTGAATGAAATTCTCTCTTCTCTTCTCTTCTCTTCTCTTCTCTTCTCTTCTCTTCTCTTCTCTTCTCTTCTCTTCTCTTCTCTTCTCTTCTCTTCTCTTCTCTTCTCTTCTCTTCTCTTCTCTTCTCTTCTCTCTTCTCTTCTCTTCCCCTCAAAAGTTCTCCCAAGCTTCTGATCACTTTCTTTACCTCTTCCAGCCTCCTCCTCCTCCCCTTCTACCCACTGTGTTTTATTTCATGGCACTTCATTTCATTTAATTTAATTTCAATTTTGAGGCAGTACAGTGAAACTTGAGCAAAATATTCCAGGTGAGGGCATCTCATTAAATGCTATAATGGTGCCACTTCCACTGTTATTCTCACTTCCATGCTTTCTGCACAATAGGATTTTCTTTTCTTTTGCAACTGCCATTGTGGATGTGGCAAATATATTCATGGAAATATCCATATTTGGACTCTGAATGGAAGAACTGAGAGTCCCACAGAGGTTACTGCAGGCACCTGTACTGCAAGCTCAGAGATATAGCTCAGCAGGCAAACTCTTCACTTATTTTCCAAAGTAACTTTTGTCTGGCTGTAAAGAAACCTTAGGCTGAATTGCTTTGGTTTGTTTTGTTTTCATTGTAGAGGAGGTGGAGGTCTAGGGAAGGAAGTTTCCTTTTCACTACAAAAATAATTTGGATCTGAGTTCAGGTCAGATCTTGACATAGAAAAATAATGAAGATGTTTTGTCTCACTGAGTTTTTATTCTCCACCAATAAAACAGCGTTTTCTAATCTAACTTCTTATTCACTGGGGTGGAAACTCTCAGGGACTTGGAAGAAGAATTTCCTGAATACTCATCAACTTCCTTGAGCTCTCTTTCCTCCATGAGACTCCTCCCAGAGGATCTTTGACTTTTTCCCTCTTCAGAGCCTTAGGATTTCTGTCCTGTGTTGCAGGTAGTGCAGGGTAGATGTGGTGTGAGCACAGTGGAGGCATCTTGGGCTCCAGCAGTGAGAATGTGAACAGGACTTCACCAAGGGATCTGGCCTGGGACTGGCCTCAGAAGCAACCACTCTGTGAGAAAAGATTTGTTAATTTCTTCTTCTGGGTTAGGGAAGCTGGAGGCCGGAACTGGTTATGCAGTCAAGACTAAATTAATCTTCATAAACTTCCATTGTTGCCCATGCAAAGGATGTTTTTTGGGAAGATGAGCAGGAACATGCCGAGTTCTGTTCAGCATTGTGGGCTGCTGCAAAGAAAGTCAAGGTTCCCAAGAATTCCATGCTCCAGCGGGAGCAGAGATGACAATCTGGGCATTCTGGGACGGAAAGGTCTGGAACTGCTGTGTGCAGAAGCCTGTACTCACACTGCATTCACTGTACTCAAAGTGACTTTATCAGCATGCAAAGGTACGTTCCTGCCAGCCGTACACCTGGCAGGGAGATCAATTCTCCTCACGGGAGCCTTGGGTTGTATTTACTTCTTGCAAGTGGCATAGGGAGCCACTGGCACCATGTCAATGTGGATATTTTCATACTTAAACACTTAAGCTCTTCAGATCTTTCCTTCATCCAGCCTCCTCTATACCTTCCCCTTACTCTGTGTTAAACCTGTTCCCACAGCATCAGTTTTATCCCAGCTGGCACATGCAGTTAAATCCTAAGCACAGACTATGAATTTTGTCTTCACAGAGCCTTCCTGGCTACTCAAACAATTTGAGAACAAAGTTTATAGAGGAAAATTCCCTTTATCTCTTCTATTCCTTGCTACATATGTTAGGTGGTGGGTTTTTTTGGGTTTTTGTATTGTGTTGATCAAAACACAGTGATACAAAAATATGATGGACTTGGGTTTCCTCAAGAAAATTAGAGCAGTGAAATTTTTGTTTTCCACTGCCAGCAGAATTCAGAATGCCGATATTATGGAAATATCATGGAATCATAGAATCACAGAATGGTTTGTGTTGGAAAGGATCTTAAACATCCCCCAGTCCCAAGCCCCTGCCATGGGACAGGAATCAACAGTGTTGTTTTGCCTCTTTGAAAGGAGGGGAAGTTTTGAATGAAATAACCTTTAAATTTCAACATTCTACTGTAAATCAGTAGAGTAAGAGAAACTATTTATCCATATCTATAAATTTAGAGATTCTGTTTAACCATGGGGAATAACTGTGCAAGTCCAGCATCTCCTACACCTTTTCCCTTCATTCACCAGAGCCATTTGGTAAGTGTGGAATATCTTCAGGCAAAAATATTTATCTTGATCACCTGCAACATGGGAGTGTTCTCCTAACTGACTTTTTGTCCTCCACTATCCCAATGGCAGGAATTTATATCCTTCTCTGTGGGAAAAGAGTGGGATATGGTTTCCTTTTTTTTTCCCCATTAAGAGGACAGTCTGATTAAGGAGGGAAACGTATTTGAACAGCAGCCAGAGTTACACACAATTAGAGGCAAAGTCAAGTGTTTGCCTCAGAGCTGCCCAGCAGTCCTTGGCCTCTGATCCTCCCTCATCTGCTCCTGTTATTCCTGTTATTCCTGCTATTCATCAGAGTCCTTGGCCCTCTGATCTTCCTCATCTTCCCTATTTCTGATTCCTCCCTACCTCTGCACCTCCTTTTGTCCCAGTTGTGTAAAACTGGAGCTTGTCTGATGATGTATTTTGCCAAGTAAAACTATTTTTAGAGTACTGTGGGCTACTTGGTACAATGTGAAAATGCAGAGAATGGAGGTTATAAGGCAGCAAAAAATTGATAGAGCATCATCCTTTTTATTCAGTTCCTGCTGGAATTGCCATCTTTGGGTCCCATTAGAAGTTCAGCAGTTAATATAGGAAAAGGAATACTAAAAGGAAAGAGGTTGTTAAACCACAGGTTGCTTCACTCACTGGTTTCTTGTCTTGATCTCCATTAAGCTCTGAAAAAATGTGCTTTTTCTAACTTCTTAGAGATCCTGTTTAATGCTCAAATACCTCAGCCCAGACCCTTAATTTTTACAAGATATAAAAGTTGTTTTATACCCAACTGCTTACGCATTTAAGCCTCTGAATCCCTCAGCTGGTTTTAATGCCACTCTAACAATGAAAAGGGCTAATTCAAGATCTGTTCTTACATTTATTGCACCATAAAGAATGTTCGGAGTAAAGACTTCATTTGCATACATCATAAAAATAAACAAAATAATTTGCATAAAAGTCTGTGCGTGGAGCAGTGCTTTGGCTGAGTGAGGAATTTTGGGAAATATATTTGTAAGATGAGAAAAAAATGGGGGAGAAGAAAAACTTTCCAGACATAGGAAGGTCTGGAATGTGATGCTCAGCTTCTTCAGGTTGCTAAATCCTTGGATATTTACATTTTTGAGGTAGACGTGGGCTATAAAGATCCCTGGGAAGCCCTTGAGAGGTGTTAGGTGATTGTGGCAGCTTCTCTGGGTTGGAAGTGATGGTTGGTGGTTTTCCCAGTCAAGTCCAGGATTCTACTGGTCTGGTCAAAGCTAGGGAGAAATCCCAGTGGTTGGTTATGAATATTTATCACACATCATTTTCCATCTGTGTCGGCATCCTGGGTTTCTCTGTGATGTGATTCAATATTGCTGAAGTCAGAAGCCTGCACTGGAACTGCACTGATTTATTCTGCAAGGTGACATCCTGGGACAGAGGCATGATGTGGTGCCTGTTAAGGACTTTCTGGAATTTCACAGCCACAGCATGGAAAAGAGGCCTGAAAGCCTCCTCTGATGGTGTTCATCTTGGCCATGGTTGCATCATTTTTTACTGCTTTTTTTTTTTTTTTTTTTAAGAAAATAATTAAATCATTTTGATTTGTGTTTTCATGACTTCTGTTTGGAAGGGCTGTCCTTCATGGTGCTCTGCTTGGAGAAAATTTGAAACCACAGGAGTTTGAATTTAAAAGGTACTGAGGAAAACAAGCTTCCTACAGCTTTTAAAAGTGCTTGGCCACTTTCCTTTTTGGGGGGTTTTGAATATACTACTTCAGATCTTCCCAGCTCCCCAGGTCTTTCAGATAGAATGGTCTGGGTTGGAAGGGACTTTAAAGATCATCTTATTCCAGCCCCTGGCATTGACACCTTCCATTATCCCAGGTTGCTCCAAGCCCCATCCAACACTTCCAGGGATGGGGCAGCCACAGCTTCTCCAGGCAACTTGTGCCAGGGCCTCACTACCCACACAATAAAGAATTTATTCCTAATATTCCATCTGATTTCCTAATTTCCCGATATCTAATCTGATATCTGTGACTCTTCCCTATAAAATTATTTTCAGAGACTCAGAAACAGCCTAAAAGGTGCTGTGCAAACAGTACAAAAATAAAGGTCTTGAGCTAAGTGAAGTATCCTAAAGAGTTTTGTGACAGCTTGTGGCTGTCCTGAGGTCTCCTCTTATCCAACTAATGAATGTAAATCAAAATTGCTACTGGGATGGAAGAGCCTCAGGAAATATTTGAGTCCTATGCTTGAGTAGTTATGTGTAAAACTGGGGTGATTAGCTGGTGCTATGGGGAAAATGGCTCAATACACATCAGGATTCCACAGCCACCTCTCCTCCTGCCTAATGTAGAGATTAATGGAGCCAGGAGCTGCTGGAGCACAGAGAACTTACCCAGGGAACCTTCTGACAAGGCAGCCCATGAGGAATGCAGGTCTGGTGCCTGTCTGTCCACCAGGCCACTGCTGCCACAGCCAGGGCATCTCTGTGCAATCAGGGAGGGAAAACTGCTGCCTGCATCATCATGAGCTGAAAATATCCACCTGCATTTCACAGGCTTAATTAATAATGAAGTCTGTGTCTGCCTTGTCACGTTTCAGCGGTTGCAGAAGACTCTGTGTTATTAGAAATCCCACAGAAAGCAATTTGCAAGATTTCAAGTTTCTACTTGTCTTGGCCCCAAATCTTCATGCAAAGACCCCTCCTTGCCACCCTTTGCCTTGCACTCTAAATGACAAGGAATGTGCCACACTTCACAGGCTGGGAGCGTGCAGTGTCAGCTCCACACAGACACAGGAACAGCCTCATTTCAACAAAGAAATAAAAAAATATAGGGCTTGACATCCAACTTTAACAAACCAGATTGATTTTGGCTTCAGCAGCTGGGAGTGGTATCTTTTAAAACTGGGGGAGCATTTTAAACTAATGGGGTGTTGTCACCTGCTTCTGCTGCCCAGCATCAAATGGTTTTGGGTATCAGGTCCCCCAAACCAGACCAATTCCAAGCTCTGGATCTCTGAGCTCCTTGCCTGACCTGTGGTTTCTTCCTACTTTGAACACCTGAGACCTTGGTGCTGTTGAGAGGAATCTCCATGAAGAACGTGGCCAAAACCAAAAGGGGTGAAAGCAGGGGAGGCTGCAAAGGGCACTTTTGTTTTGTGGGCTCTGTGGGTTTGTAAGGCTTGGAACTAAATTTTGAGCCACGCATATCAAATTACTCATAGAATCATAGTGAAATAAACACAGGCAGGAGAGCTTTCTCCTTTTTAATGCCTTTATTGAGAACTATGGGTCGGCACTCACACTGTCGCTGCTCCCAGGAGTGACTCAGCAAGGGAAAAGAGAGTAGAACGGAGGGTTCTATCCTCATGAGAGCACCAGGAGATTCCCACATTTCTGGTTCAACATTGGAGGTCCTCTGGTGAGGGGTAAAAAGGCTCTTAGCAGACACTGGATTCTGTTCTTCACGCCTAGCCATCACTTGGATTCATCAGTTTTGTGTTGGCTCGTTGTTTTTAGGGGTTTTTGGCTCGGTTTGGTGAGGGGTTTCTCCCATTG
This sequence comes from Agelaius tricolor, assembly GCF_023055355.1. Lineage (NCBI taxonomy): Eukaryota > Metazoa > Chordata > Aves > Passeriformes > Icteridae > Agelaius > Agelaius tricolor. The sequence continues at coordinate 93,249,502 of NW_027269262.1, read as the reverse complement.
CATGCTGGCTCTGAGGTCATTTGCATGAGGTCTCCGAGGTCTCCTCCTCTTCACCATCCGGGTGCCATCCTCTGGGAAGCAGCAGGGTGCCACTCGACAAAAGGGGGAATTCTTAACCATCAACCACAGGTAATTAAGAAAATGACTGGTGATTACAATGACAAACAGTTAGAACTCCACCCTGGCAGCAACTGGCCCAACCTGTGAACTCTGCAACCTTTTTAAAAAAATGGGCAGCTTTTCTACTCATAACAGGTGAAAGCAGGGGAGGCTGCAAAGGGCACTTTGGTTTTGTGGGCTCTGTGGATTTTTAAGGCTTGGGACAAAATTCAAGCCGTGCATACCAAATTATTCATAAAATCATAGAATCTTTGAGGCTGGAAAAGACCTTCAAATCAACAAGTCCAGCACCACCACCATGTTCACCCCTAACCCATGTCCTCATGTGCCATATTCACATTTTATAAATACTTCCAGGGATTGTGAATCTTTCACTTCCCTGTGCAGTCTATTCTTCTAGGGCTCTACAAACCTTCCCAGGAAGAAATTTTTCCTAAAATCCAACACAAACCTCCCCTGATGTAACTTCAGGCCATTTCCTCTTATCCTGCCACTTGTTACCCAGAAGAGCCTTGGTTCCCTCTCTGGCACATACAACATTCAGGCCATAAATGCAGTGCCTGAAAATCGAAATATTGCACAAATTTTGGAATTTTTTTGGCCAGGAGTGGTATCTTTTCAGCTCTAGAGCAGAATCCCCTGCACGATGAGCAGGGCAGGCAGTTTGGGTGTGGTGCTGGCCACACCAGGCAGCAATTTTAATTTATCCCACTTTGCGCGGCAGGGCAGGAGCAGCTAATGAAGAGCTGCCTAAGTAAATACTCATTTTTGTGGCTCCCGTTAAACCTTTGGAAGCGTTTCCAGCGGAGCACGAGGCGCTAATGGATCTCATTATTACAAACTGCCAGGTGCACAGGGAGGCTTTGCCATCAGCCCTGTGCAGCCCCAGACCCTGGAGCTGTACCTCAGCCTGGCCAGGATCCATCCTTCCTCACACCACCGAGCAGGGATTCCCTGACACAAGAACATCCCTCCCTCCTCTGCCTGTCTCTGCCTTAATATTTGCAGCCTCCAGTGTTCCTCTCTTACTTTCCAACCTCATTTTTACCCTCATTGTACTCCCTCCAGGATTAGTTCTTTAATTATATTTTTAACTCTTCTTTATTTTTATTTAATTATTTCTCTTTATTTCTTCTTTTTCTTTCTGACCAGCCTGGTCTAGTGGAAGGTGTCCCATGGTAGATGATTTTAAGATACTTCCCAACCCAAACCATTCTATGATTCCATCATGTCTATTTTTTAAATTTTTTTTCTCCCCCTCCTTCTCCATTTCTGCTTAACCATACCACAGAATCAGAAAACAAGAATATCCAGAATAATAGAGATCATTCTTTGTCCAGTTCTGGCTCTTTTCCTAGAGATAATGCAGGAAAAATCAAGCCAAATAAGATCAGTCTGTGAGGTTTCTATCACTTTTTTTTTCCCCTCTTCTTCACCTTATTAATATTGCAGCTGTCTCACTCTATAATCTCATGCATTAGCTTCACCCAGGCATGCAGCTCTGTGTTGATTCGTTTATTTTAATCAAAGTTTCGTCTCCTGATATTTTTCCCTGTCCAGGCTGGAACAGAGAAAATGAAATTTCAATAGAAAACACACACACAAATCATTAATATTTGACCTCTGAAAAGAACTCATTTATTAAAGTTTTTTTTTCCACCCCTTCAGGGTATTCAGAGACATAGTTTCTTTGTGTGTTACTTTGACAGTAATACTGGAGCATTTCCCTTGGGCTTCTCTAAGTGATCTCAAGTGTACACTAATAGTCCTTTGCCTTTGGCTTTTATGAGTATAACACACAATTAGTCACAGGATCCCCTTTGGGTCATGTGGGTTGGTTTTCTTTTTTTAAGTATGGGGATTTTGTCTTTTTGGGGTTTTTCGAGGGTTTTTTTTTTGTTCTTTTTCAGTTTGTTTGGGGTTTTTTTGTTGGGTTTTTTTTTGGTTTTTTTTTGGGGGGGGGTTGGTTTTTTTTGTTTGTTTTTTGTTGTTGTTTTTTGTTGTTGTTGTTTTTTGGGATTTAGGGTTTTTAAATTTTTTTTGGTTTTTTGGGGTTTTGCTCTTGGTTTGATTTTGGCTTATTTTTTTGGACAATTTACAAGAAGTAGGTTTGCTGTGTTTCAATGAGAAATATATAGGAGCCTTTTGCTGCAGCTCTGGGGTTTTAACAGATGGAGAATATTAAACCTTTATATATATATACATATATATATTCATATATTTATATATATTCATATATATATATATATTCATATATATATGTATTTGAGTGTATAAAAGGATGGATTGCCACTGAGCAAGATGCTAGATGCTGGTTGTTGGTTTTCCTCATCCTGAAGCATCTTCTCCTCCTGATGGTAAATGGCTCCAGAAAGATGTTGACCAACTGATCATCCACTCCTCTCATTCTGGGTGCCAGATGCCCTTAGAGACAAATTAGAGATTGAAGCGCCTAGAAGAACGTGTTAAAGGAAATTAAAAATCCAATCAAAACAACACAATAAAATCAAGAACCAGAATTTCAATTGCTTCACTGAGCACTAAATCCTGGTTGGGGGTGTTTCAGCAAGCTCTTTGTCAGAGTTTAACAGGAGGAATCTTCTCCACACTGAGGTGGAAAATGGGGTGTTTCTGGTGAAGGAGGACATAGGATCATGTTGGGACATGGTGTCAGTGGGAACACGTGGTAGAATTGAAGAGTTTGTGTGTGTGTTGTGCCTGAATATCTGTATAACTGTTAACAAGTAAAAGAAAAGGGGGAAATATAGTAGAGGTCGCCTTTGAGTCATGGAAAAATGCATGTATTGTACTTGGATATCTGTATAGAGGCTTTGCCCCAGAGGTCCCAGTTGTCCTTGATGGGCTGCAGCTGCGATGTCCTTAATTGGGCTGCAGCTGTGACCAATAAAGATAACTGGGATAAAAAGGGGCTGGGTTATCCAGTCAGGGAGAGCCTTGAAGGAGCCCTGAACTGTGAGAGAGCAACATGCAGAAGAAGGAGTTTGTGCTGTGAAGATCTGCAGCCGTAAGAACATGCTGAGGAGGTATGGACTTTAGAAATCTGATAACAACAGTATGGGACTCCAGAAATAGAACCACAACGTTTGTGCATCAGTGGGAATTTAAATATGTTAGAGTTGGCAGTTTCCACAGTTTGAAGGTAAAGCAATGACTGTGGAGCAGCCCCTGGTGTTCACAGCAGCATGGGATGTGGGACATTGTCAGTCCTCAGGTGTCAGATGGTGTCAATAGACTTTTTCTGTTGGAGTGGGTGAAGATCTGAGACTGTGGGGAAGGGCTGGGTGGTTTGGTCATAGACTCAGAGGATCATAAGGGATTGGAATATGCTCAGTTGGAATGGACCCACAAAAATGAACCAAGTCCAGCTCCTGGCCCTGCACAGAACAACCCCAAGAGTCCCACCATGTTCTGAGAGCATTGTCTGAAAACTTCTTGAGTTTAATCAGGCTTGGTGCTGTGACCACTTCCCTGGGAGCCCATTCCAGTGCCCAACCACTCTCTGGGATGAAGAACCTTTCCATAACATCAAACCTAAACCTCCCCTGGCACAATTTCAGGCCATTCCCTCAGGTCCTGTCACTGGTCACCAGAGAGAAGAAATCTGTGCCTGCCCCTGCTCTTCCTCTGACAAAAATTTGCAGACCCCACTGAGGTCTCTCCTCATTTTCCTCTTCTCCAGTCTGAACAAACCAAGTGACCTCAGCTGCTCCTCATACGTCCCCTCCAAACCCTTCACCATATTCACAGCCCTCCTTTGGACAGTAACTTTATATTCTTCTGATTTTATAACTTTATATTCTTCTGATTTAGTGGTACCCAAAAACGTGCACAGTGCTCAAGGTGAGGCTGCCCCAGTGCAGAGCAGAGCGAGACAATCTGATTCCTCCTGGTATGGATTCATATCCTCTCCTCTGTTCCTCCCAAAAGCTCTTTGCTTTTATTGTGTGGAGTACCTGAACAAGCTGCAGGCAGATCAGACCCAGGGAATCTGCATTTACCCCTGCAAGTGGCCAACTTCTCATCTTGTGCCACTTCCCAGATAAAACCCCAAACTCAGCCCAGTTCTCTGGCAAGACCAACACTCTGCTTGCACTGCCTGGGTCCTGAGGCAATTCCTGGGAGCTGCAGTCAGAGTTTTCCCTATTCCAGAGCTGCCCAGCCACCCACATGTCCTGTCCTTAAGGGGAACAAATCTGCGTGCAGCACTGAGCCCCTGAAGCAGCAATTAGCAACAATTCCTGAGTTTTCTTGGTTAAAACTCTCATTGTATCTCACCAGCCCACTCCTTCCCTCCACCCCATCCAGTTCCTTCTCGAGATCTATTAATATCCTGTGATTTACCTACACACAAAGAATGTTACTTTCTGATTCCCACCGGGCATATGGAACAGATGTCTCTTTTCAAGGGATTTATCAGCAATTACAAATAATGCAGTGTAAATAAGTTTTCCAAGACCTTCAATTATGCTCATTAGCTTGATGCTAATGAGAGATGGGATCCAATATAAAATCCAGCAGCCTATAAATTTGGGGATGAAGAGGCTTGCTTAGGTCCACAGCTTTAACAACTGAATGTGATGCCAGCACAACAAGGCACTGAAGATATTTGAGGCAAAGCTCCTCAGAATTTCACTGGGAGCTTTGCACGAACCAGGATCATGACTGAAACTCTCATATTTTTACCCTGGACATTACATAACTTTGTCTTGCCTGTGCCTTTAAAGGGGCTGCTATTTTAGACCCTCAGGGGAGTAAAGCCTTTGAGGAACACCCTTTTTCAAGGGAAATCAGGGGGTAACACAAATGTTAAGGTTCTGCTTCTGAGGAGAGAGGAGATTTTTAGCTGTTGGGAACTCAGGTATTTTTAGCAGCACATGCATGAAGTGCTTTAGACCTGGGGACTGCAAATCAAATTTCTCATTAGAGTCCTCCTGGTTAGAGTTTTGGGGGAAAACGCACAACAAACCAACAAAACCACAAAATCTACAACAAAACAGAAGCCAATAGACATGTCTGGTTTTGGTTTTTGTTTTGGTTGGGGGTTTTTTTTTTTTTTGGGTTTTTTTTGGTGGCACTGCTTTGATTTGGACCATTTTTGCAAGCTGATCCTTGCAATGCCATTTCTTCTTCACAGGAAAATCCCAAAATCATGTAATTTATACCCACATTCATGGTATCTTCTACCATGGATGTTTTTTTTGCTGTAAATATTAGAAATAGTGCAACAGAGCAGTTTCCTCCATGTCTGGATTTTGGTAAGAAAAAGGGAGAAGAAGAGAATGATGGGCAGAGAAATGTGTCAGCCTTCCTAGTTTCATATCCTCAAGGAGAACATGTCCACTGGTCCAGCCCAAATGTGTCTCAGGGATCCTCAATATAACTGACATGTATTTAATATGCTGATTTTCTGTTGTTGGATCTTTGCTGGAGCTAAAAGAGATGAGGCAGGATTAAATACATCCCAGAGAGATAAAAAAGCTGTGTCTGGTGCAGGAATGTGAAGCAGCCTTTGAAGTCTGTGGGAGGTATAACTGTTTCCTCCAGCTCAGGGTTTGTATCAGACTATTGAATTCTTTTCAGAGCTGTACATTAACAGATTTTTTTAAATAGTTTTGCAGCTTTAAGCAAGTCAATGAGCAGTCTGTGGCAGAACTACTGTGTTACACTTTTGCTCTCTGTGTCAAGATCAATAATAAATCACCAACTCTACTCCTCAGTGTAAAGGGAAAGTACATTTCTCCCAGAAAATGATCTGTCTAACAGAGGAAACCTTTTTTTTCCTCCTCCCTTGATATATATTTAGAATAGATAGATAGGTACATTCTATTTTAGTAGAATTAAGTCTCCCCATACATCCATAGTAGATATAAAAGTGAGGAAAGGGTTGTTAATTCAGGAGGATATTCTGTGACCATATCCAACAATGAAAAGCATCCTGGAAAATTCCAAAATGTGTTTTTAAATATCATCATCCAGCACGAGGTGCCCAAATTGACTTTAGAAGTACATTGTTGTTATTAGGAGTTGCTATATTAAGCAGAATCAACCAGCAGCTATTTCCTGATGGGGTTTTATAATTGCTTGTTGGGTATTTCTGGGTTTTGGCTCAGAGCCTTTTATTCTTGTTGTTAACAGAAAAAAAAAAAAAAAGTGTAATAACCAGTAGCTGCAGCCTACTGTGGAGGACACCATCCAAGTTAGGAGAATATGTAATGAGCAGCTTTGATTCACATTCTCTTACTCTTTAGAAAATAATTCTAGTCTTTAAAAGGCTCCATGCACCACTTAACTCAGTAATTGGCAAGAGGGGATGGAAATACAACATTCTGCAAGCAAAGTTGCACATTTCAGATTACTCTGTGAGGAGAGCAGGCACTTTTTTGTCATTTATTCATAACTTCTCTCCAGCACTCAGTAACCATCTGATACCAGGCTGTTGGTTGAGTCTTGCTCTGCCTTGCATGTTCAGATGCTGCCTTTGTGATCTCTGGGGTATTTTACAGGCACAGGCACGTGGGGATGCCTCCATGCCATGTTTTAAGAGACTGGGCAGGAATTTAATGATTTCATGTCAGGGTAATAGAGATAATAAAAGAATGACTTGGAGCTCCTGGAGCAGGTCCTGTGGAGGGCTGCAAATAGGGTTAGGGAATGAAGCATCACTCTGATAGGGAAAGCCTGAGGGGGCTGGGACTGTTCAGCCTTAAAAAGAGAAAGCTGAGAGGGGACCTCATCCCTGTCTGTGTCTGCAGGGAGGGCTCAGAGCAGGGCCCAGGCTCTGCTTGGTGCTCCCAGCAATGGCACAGGAGGAATGGGCAGGAACTGATCCCAGGATGTTCCACCAGAACAGGAGGAAGAATTTTCTGAGCACTGGAATAGATGGTCCAGAGAGGGTGTGGAGTCTCCCTCCCTGCAGATATTCCAGAGCCATCTGGACACAATCCTGAGCCTGTGCTCTGGGATGGCCCTGCTGGAGCAGGGAGGTGGCACCAGGTGACCCCACCATGGTCCCTTCCAGCCTGACCCATTCTGGGATTCTGTGAGTCTGTGAAGTGGCAATGAACAGGAGGAAATGTGGATGAGAGAGATCCATCCAAAAAAATGAAAATATTTCAGTATAGGTAAATGTAAAAAAGGGAAGGAAAGGAAAGGGGAAAGGAAAAAGACGGAAAGGAAAGGGGAAAGGAAAAAGAAGGAAAGGGAAAAGGAAAAAGAAGGAAAAGGAAACATCATGCAGTGTAGATTTAGTTGTCACTTTTTTTTCTCCCAGACATAGGATTTCACACCAAAATGCAAAGCACAGCAGATCCTCATTCATGTTGCTTTCTACTTTTTTCAGCAAGGCTAAAATTCGAAGGGAATCATCTGACCTTATCACCAATCTCAGGGCTGTGTTTTCAGTAGAAGTCTCAGGTACTGAAAGCAAAGCCCCCCTAGCACTGAGAGTCTCTCTCTCAATTTACTTAACCTTCCACAGTCCTCCAGGAGCTTGGGCTCCAATAAGAGCATTCTTAAGGTACAAAATTTTGCTTTCTAGTTCACTGAACACACAGAGAGCCGTGTGTTGACATTATCTGCCCTGTATCTTCAGGGGAGACAGCGAGTCTTAAGTGGAGAGGTTTGTGAAATTCACTTCCAAAAGTCAGGGAAGCAAACAAGCAGAGAGATAAAACATTCCTGACAGGACTAAGTTCAATACTACAAAACAGAGAAGGGGAAAAAAAAATCAGCGAAAATTAATGCATGGAGGGATTTAAAACTAGAATGTAATCAGTTAGTTTCTCCAATACTTGTATATTCTTTATGAAGAGTTTAATTATGGTGAGACTATTAATTTGTTAAATGATTAATATAGGATTATATTAGAACAGACAGATTTCTCATTACAAATTTCTTGGTTTATCTTATCCCTGCAAACTACAGTGCCAAATCTTGGAGTGTTTAAGCTCTTCTTCCTGAAGGAAATGGGAATTTTATATTCTTCTAGAAAAACATGCAATATTTGCTTGAAAGCACACTTGGATACTTGGACAACAATTTGGACACTGGAATTCTGTTTTCCATTGTTGAAAGATGTCACTTATGTCCAGTGAATCTTGGGAAAAATTCTTTACTTTTGTCTTGTTCAAATATTTTCTGTGCAAATTGAAGATGCAATTCATCTGATTCACTCCGTTTGCTCTTTAATTAAACTGTAATTTCTTTGGGGGAGGTGTGACAAGATGACATTTTGTCAAGAAAAAAAAAGGTGAATTCATGTTAGACTTAGTTAGCATACAAAGCTAAAATCAAACAAAATCTGAGTGTTTTTCCTCTTCTTTTTTGACAGCAGAATAACATAAGTGATGGAATTGTAATTGCTGTTTGGTTCAGTCTAATTAGGCCTCAAAAATCATATGGTAAATTATGATCTGAACTAAGACAAAATGGGAGAATTTTTGCCAACGAAAATTCAGCCCAACCTCTTTAACAAATGATGGTCCACAGATTGACTGCCTCCTGAGTGAAGTCCATGGCTAGGCTTTGCAGGAAAACTCCATGAATTTCCACTTCCCACATTGTCACAGAGTCATTTAAATGTCAGGATTTCCCCCTCAACATTGATGTGTTGAGACCTGAGGAAGCAAAAGGTAAAATCATTATCATCATTATCATATTGTACCCAAATGCCAGAAAGGCCTTAAACGCCATCTGGGTGATGCCAAAGCTTTGTCTTTAGGGGTACACACTTTCCTGAGCTTGGTTTGGGATTTGGGAGCCACAATTTTTAATGCAGGCAATCTTAGGTAATTTTAGCAACCTTTCTAAGGAAATATCTGCATCTTAAACTGGGCTGCTTTGCAGAGGTACTTGAGAAAATTTGGGTAAGAGAAGTAGCCCTTTCTCTGGTGCAGGAGAACTCACCTTTGGTGAGGTCAAAGGAGAAAATTCAGAGACAAAGAGGAGAACACATAAGGCAATCTTAACCTAAACATGGAAAGCAGTGGGGAAAACATTTCTGTGGTTCATTTTTCACTGGCTCATACTGGTGTAGATTCCCATCTTCATGATCTGATCTATTTCCTATGTAGAATTACAGAATTGTTTAGGTTGGAGAAGACCCTGAAGATCCTTGAGTCCAACCAGCCCTGCCAGGTCCACCACTAACCCACGTCCTTGTGCTGGGTTTTCAATCTTTTCACATCTTTTCAATCCCTCCAGGGCTGGGGACTCTATCAGTTCCCTGTGCAGCCAGTGGCAATGCTTGACAACCCCTTTTGTGAAGGAATTATTCCTTATACCCAATCTAAATTTCTCCTGGTAAAACTTGAAACCGTTTCTGTCTTGTTGCCTGTTATCTGGGAGAAGAGCCTGACCCCACCTGGCTACGCCCTCCTGTCAGGGAGTTGTAGAGCATGAGAAGGTCCCCCTGAGCCTCCTTTCCTCCAGGCTGAGCCCCCCCAGCTCTCTCAGCCCCTCCTGGTGCTCCAGACCCTTCCCCAGCCCCAAATCTGTCTCCAGGTTTCAAGGTGTGCCCTCACTCACCAGTGCCCAGCACAAGGAAACAATCCCTGCCCTGGTCCTGCTGGCCACACTATTGCTGATCCAAGCCATCATATCCATTTGAAGAATTAATGCACTTTTCCTGCACTTTAGTGTCTTAAAAACTGGCCAAATTCCTCAGTGATCTATGTGTTTAAGCTGCCTGCATTAAGAGGAAAAAAAAAAAAAAAAGGAAGGAATAAATGTAATAACCATTGAGTGGATTATTTTCATCCTCTAATATGGCATTGATTTAAGCCTCACAATGAAAATATAAGTGAAGAAACACAAATGAATTTGCTTACATAAAATCCTCTTATTAAAAGCGATAAGCAAGGATTGAGAGAAACATTTCTGCAATTCCTCTTCTTTGATCACTTCTTGTCTGGCTGGGCAGGACATCCTGGAAGTGCCTGCCAGAGCCTCAGCAGCCTGGCAGTGGGGCATGGCAGGAAAAGGGTGGGAATGCTGTGGGAGGCAGATCCACATGTCCACCCCAGCTCTGAGCCCTGCCTGGCACACAGCAGAGTGTGGAAGAGGCATCCCCAGAGCCTGGTTCATTTTCTGTCCTGGCACTGGCACTTCCACCAGATGGGAGATGGAGATTTTTCTTCCTCTTTGCTTTCCCACACGCCAGTCTGACCTCTGGCACTCTGCTGATCTCACCTATTCCATGGCAACCACTTCAGCTCCAGTCCTTCATTAAAGGACTGATGGTATTGAGAACCAGAGGACACAGTCTCGAGCTGCACCAAGGGAAATTCAGGCTGGATATTGGGAAAAAGTTTTTTTTTATGGAAAGAGTGATAAAGTACTGGAATGGCCTGCCTGGGGAGGGGTTGGAGCCACCATCCTTAGATGTGTTTAAAAACAGACTGGATGTGGCACTCAGTGCCAGGGTTTAGTTGAGGTGTTGGGTTTGGGTTGGACTCAATGTTCCTTAAGGTCTTTTCCAGCCCAGTCATTCTGTGTGTGTGTGAATTTGCACCATGCCTGGTACTCCTGGCCCCTTTTTAAGTTCTGCCATAAGCATGATTAGCAGTATTTATTATCAGTGAGCATTATGTGTTTTACAAGGCTTCTACACATCCACAGTCTTTAAAACATGTATTCCAATGACAATTCTACCTATGCCAAAACAACATGAGAATTGCTACACTGCAAAACAAACAAAAAAATTTCAATAAAACTTTATTATCTGCAGATGGAGTCACAAAAAATTTTCTTTATTTGGCTACAACTTTTTTCACTATAATTTCCCCCTCATCTCTCTTTCAGGGATCATATTCAGATTCTCTGTGCTAGGGGTTTGCAGGCAATGCATGGAGTGGAAATCAGAAGCTGTTCCATATTGGAATTACAGCCCATATTCCTGGGCTGTTCCATATTGGAATTACTAGACTAGACACTAGAAACTATAGGTCAAAACCATGTAAGGATGTTTTATCTGTATTTTTCTGTGTAATCTGTTTTTAGAGACCAACATCCATTTGCTAAATCAGCCACAAGAATATTTATTTTATGATAACATTCAAGAGTTTTTAGATAAGGAAATTAAGCTGATGGCATGCATGTAAAAATTCAGTGAGCTCTTTGATATATTATCACTTGGAAAGTGAATACTTAATTTGTAAAAGCTGGAGATTACAGGAAACAGAAGTGGATAAAGCACTGGTTTAAGGGGAGATGCTGAGATATGATCAGTAGCTGCTGGATTTGAATTGGCAGTGCAAACTGGGACTGATCTTGTTCAGGATTTTCACATGTTATCCTTGTCTGGTGCTCAGTCAGGAGATATTGGGAGTTAAGGGAAGAAAAGGATATCACAGAGAATACTTTTACCCCTGCTAGTGAAGCTCCAAATACATTTCCTAACAGAAAGTGCCAGGTTATTCACTTAGGGACTAATAATTTTCAGTGTAAAATGGTATCATATCAGCTGAAACTGAGAAAGAAAAGAGCTTGTGCATTCCAGGGTGGGAATAAATTATTAATGTACAGGTTCCTGAAAAGACATATGAGGCCATAGGATGTGTTAGACAAGATATTTATGGTGCTGAGGGGCTATTGCCACTGTACCAGACACTGTGGGGACTTCAATGAGAGGACTGTGGGTCATTCTGAGCAAAAAAACCTGAGTTCAGGCCAGAGCAGAGGGGACATGGTGGGGAGAGGGGGGTGTTACCTGAATAAATGCATTTTTACCTGCTGCAAGCTCAGCACTGAAATGTGCTGGCCGGCTCTGCATGGGCTTGCTCAGATATTGCAAACACTGGCAGTGCATGGGCAGAGTTCCAGCTCAGAAATTCAGCTCTTTACCTCCCAGACACCAACCCCAGAGCTCCTGCACCTGACACTTCAGTGAAGTCGCTCAGAGCTGAGTTTGTCTCTCTATAACATGACAGGAGAGCTAATGAAGGGCTGAGGGGAGCTGTTTACCCCTCAGATCACTAATACTGGAAAAACAAACACACCATACCCCATGAGTAAATTCATGCTAAATTTGGATTGAGACTGGCCAGGCAAGACAATCTGACTCAGGTTTAGGTCTATTCTGATCAGTTGCAGGGGTCAGAGCACCAATACAGATGCCTGATTCAGTGTATGCTCAAAAAAAAAAAAAAAAAAATCACAGTAATGAGAACATTTCAAGAAAAGTTTTGCAGCCTCCCCTCTGCAGTTCTTAATTCAGGATTCTACACTGCTCCTCTGCTCCCCATATCACAGAATCATAGAATCATTAAGGTTGGAAAAAACCTCCAAGATCATAAAGCCCAACCTTTAACTTAGTTTTAGTGGTACCTGGGACCTGTTGTGGAACTATTTCTTACCACTTTAATTCCTTTATATGACTTTAAAGTAATAACGTTGCATTATTTTAAGTGCAGTGAAATAGCCAATTATGATTCCATGACACAGTTCTCTTCAAGAGGAGGAGATTGTACCTAAAAATTTAGGAAAGCACCTTCTCCTTCTTCACATTTTAGTTTTAACTGTTCACAGCTCCTGAGAATTGTGAATCTGTTCTGCCACCAGCTGTTCTTGAACCAGCCTAGAGAAAACACAGCTCATGTCCACGAGCTTTGGATTATGTTTGGTTTGTTTTCTTTGCCAGATCCAAGCCCAGCGCTTGTAGTAAAATAATCAGACACCTTTTTCTTCTTTGCATAATTTGTTCCTTTGAAAATTCATCTTACTTTCCTGGCTGTCATATCTGTTCTGTTTTTGTTTAGGATGTTTCTCTCCGTGCTTTCCCAACTCCCTTGTACTCAGATTTTTTTTTTCAGATTTCAGTGTGCATTGGATTCCATGGGTACTATTTCAAAGAAGGCCATTTATTTTATTTAATTATGCAATTAAAAAGGGATGGTGTTTATTACATTAGTGCACACATCCATGTCAGACTTGTCTCCAGGAGAATTGGGATCATTTTTCTCATTTGGGACCAGTAACTTCACACCTCAATTATTCTGTGCTGTTGCATAAGTAACATTGCCAGGATCTCTATTAGATGGGGACACCAGGTGACTTAAGGAAATTTAATACCCTGGCATTTTCAGCTGCACAGCACTTGGTCCTGTTATTAATCAAGGCTCCAGAGCCTTATTCATCTCCTGATTAAAGATTTCAGCAGAAGGGAATCACACAAGCTTTAAGTACAGTATTTTTAATTAGGGACAAGTTCAGGGTATCACTATGCATTACTTCTTTAGTAGGTGTAATTAAAGAGCTGATCTGTAATGAGCCCACTTAGAAAAAATACCTGTCTTTAAATCCTAGCAGCCTGCTCTGTAAAAGGAAAAAAAAAAAAAAAGCTGACCAAAAGAAATGGGATAATAAATCTATCTCTCAGAAATACAGATGGGAAATTTCCTGTGGTTATTGTGACCACCTTAAATATCTTCAAGGAAGGCAGGTCCAGACACAGGACACAGTATGCAAAGCACACTCAGCCTTCACACATGCTAGGAGAGAGTGGAGAGTCACTTCAGTTTAAAAAACAGTTTATGAATTGTCTGTAAAAAGCATCAGGATTTGCTGTAACTAATTTACACCATCCAAATATGATTTGCCTGCTTTAAACTAAGTCATCTTGGGCTCCTAGTGGGAAAAGAAAGACTCCTTCAATAAGGAATTCATCCCACCCCCTCAATGATAAGTGTTTGAGATTGGTTATCACTGCAGACTGTGATGCAGCACACAGGCTTTAGAAACTCAGGAAAGAAATTTGTTCCACCTTCCATCAGAAGCCCCTCTGGCTTGAATATATTAATAATTTCTGCTGCAGTGTCTGCTGCAGCTTTCTTTGGGCTGAAGCTTCCCTCAGATTTCCACTCTCTCTTCACAAGCTTCTCCCACTGTAAAAAAAAACAAATACCCAAACAACCTCTTCAAGATGAACCATGTTGGGTTTGTAAAGCTTCCATGGTCATGGAACACAACTGCAAACAAAGGGTGTGTGATACAGGACTGAGATGGGAAATTTCCCCAGAGGGATATGGATTTCAGTGGCGATAACATATTTAAAAATTAAAATCCCATTATTGTGGGAAGCACCAAACCCAAAATAATGTTATTTTGCTAATTTATCTACTGTTCCTTACCAGATATTCATTTCCCAGAATCTGTTTGGAGCTGACCTTGAGTTTTAGGAACCATTTCGGAGTTTTGAGTCCTTCCCAATTCTTAGCTCAAAGATTCTCCAGTGCTAGAGGGAATACAAATTTAATCTAATCTTGCAGTCAGGTTAGAGCAGCTGAAAAAGCCTCCACACCTCAACTTCCAATTAACACCTTTCAGATGAGCTGCCATGAGTGAGCACTCAGCGTTCCCAGGTTGTTCCAGCAGGAAGAGAAGCAGGGACAGCATCTTGGCTGAGGGGGCTCCAAGTAGGACCCAAGCAACAATAAACTCCCAATTTTTTAATGAAAAGAAGGTATCCAACCTCAGATGTTACTGCTTTTAGTGGATGCTCACGGGGTAGCTGAGATGTCTGAAGGTGCTGGCTCATGGAGAATGGTGGAGAATGCCAGACTGGCTCTGTTGGATGCACCCTGGGAGTGAATCCACATCATGGAAAAGCTTATCTGGGAATTCACCACTGCTTTTGTTACAGTTGTTATTTACAGTCAGGCACTGGAAGTAAAACTAATGCATCCATGAGCTTCAAAAAAATGAATTTTTTCTTTCTTAAATTAAAAAGCTCACGAGGCTCCGAAATTTGTGATTCGAATGACTAATAATGAATTTAAAATGCTGCATCAGTGCAATGTAATGTACTGATTGCCTAAAGGCATTGATCAGGTTAAAATCTGTTCAAGTTGGCTGGAGTAGCCTGCCATGACAGACTGTAGGTCAGCCAGGGGTTGTATTAAGTTTCTATTAATTTTCTGTAAAAGCAAATACCATGTGAAGATACAGCCTGAACTCTGTTTTACTGAATAATTCAACAGAAACATGATGTCCCAGTCAAATTTGATCATTGGCTGGTGATTTCACAGAATCACAGAATAATTAAGGTTGGAAAAGACTTTTAAGATCTTTAATCCAAGTACCAACCCAGCACCACCACCATGTTCTCAAGTGCCACATCCACACATTTTTTGAACACTTCCAGGGATGGTGATTCCACTGTGTTTTAATTCAGATTTAATCTTTGGGGCTGCAGGATCACAGTCTGATTTTCTGTCCTCATCAATGGCAGAGGGGGATGTTGGAGGCTAAAGGGCACATTGAGTGTTACTGCAACATGGAAGGCACAGTCACAGGCACAAATCAGCTTAATTTCCTTGAGAAAATTGTCCCTACTGGTGTGGAAAATAATAATTTAATTTATTGCTCCTTTTTTTTTCAATTATAAAAAGGTATATAATTAAAATGAACTAAATTTTTAAACAAAATCCAATGGCACATTAAGGGAAAAACATTATTTACCTCACTAGGAAGAGTGCCTTCAATGGCAATCATTCCTTTTCAATTAACCAAAATTACCTCAGGGAATTAGTATGACAGCTGCAGGAAATAAAATGAGAATGAGAATGTACTGACAGAGTACAGCAGGAGATCAGGACCTGCCTCAAATTTGGTTGGTTTGGGTAGGGTTTCTGCATGACCATGTTTTGAAAAAGTTTACTTCATAATTTCACTGGGGAGAACAGCAGGGACAGACATGTGATGATCCATCCCTGACACCACTTTCCCTAGCTCAGGCATTTTCTTAACCACACTAACCATGTGCTTAATACTCTTTGATGGAAATATACTTAATTTTTTTCCATTATTTTCCCACTCCATCTTACTCCATCTTGCTCTAGTGGAAGGTGTCACTGCCCTTGGCAAGAGGGTTACAACTAGATGGCCTTTTAAAGTCCTTTCTATCCCAAAATGCTGTATGATTCTATGCTTTTGCTCATATTTTGCAACCATGAAGACATTTAGCATCTACTCTCTTGTGTAGGAATAATTTCCATGGTCTGGATTATTATGACAGGGAGAAAAACAGAATCCTTCATTGTGTTTCAGAGTCACCATGTGATATTTTCATGTGAAGGTCTGGTTTTCTTGTATAGATTATCTGACTGGGGGAAAAATAAACCACAAAAAAAAAAAAATTCTTTCCCAAAATCCCTTCAACACCAGCAGGTTAAAGGATTCTGCCCCTTTGCTCCACTCAGGTGAGATCCCACCTGCAGAGCTGCCCCAGCCCTGGGACCCAGCACAGGAAGGATGTGGAGATGCTGGAGGAGTCCAGAGGAAGCACCAAGGGGATCAGAGGGATGGAGCAGCTCTGCTGTGAGGAAAGGCTGAGAGAATTGGGAATGTTCAGCCTGGAAAAGAGAAGGATTTGGGGTGATTTAATGGCAGCCTTTCAGTACCTGAAGGAGATGGCAAGAAAGATGGAGAGGGGCTATTTACAAAGGCTTGGAGTGACAGGACAAGGGGAAATGGCTTCAAACTGACAGAGAGTGAGTTTAGATTTGATTTTAAAACAAAAAGTCTTTAATTTGAGGGTGGTGAGGTCATGGCACAGGTTGCCCAGAGAAGCTGTGGCTGCTCCATCCCTGGAAGTGTCCAAGCCCAGGCTGGGTGGAGATCTCAGCAACCTGGAATAGTGGAATGTGTCCCTGTCCATGGCAGGGGTTGGAATGAGATGATCTTTATGGTCCGTCACACCTCAAACCATTCTAGGATTCTGTGATCACCACCACCCCCAATTTATCTAAAAAATATAGAAAAAGGCTGATCCTCACACTTATTTTGGGGGTATAAAAGGTATTGGGGTAAATGAGCCTGCACCCCTCCTTGTGAAGTTGAGGCATCAGAAGAGGAATAAAAAAGGGCTGCCTATGATGGAGCTTCTGTCTGTGAACCATCAGTAAGGTTATTCCCTTAAGACCTGGAGTTTCCCATGCATGCTCGAAGGTTCATGCCCGAATTTTGCTCTTTTTATCTCTGGATAACGTGGCCAATTCCAATATCCCAGTGCAGAAATGGGAGATAGGCTATGGGCGCTAGCAAGGTTTCCTCTTGATAAAACGCAGGAGGAAATATCAGCGCAGAAGGAGAGGGAGAAAGAAACAAGTGATCCTGAGGACAACAAAGAGGTGGAATGTAACATTCCACGTCACACATTTGGGGATGAATATTAAAGAAAATGATCCTACTATCATGTAATTTAGCCCACATTATCAGAGACAGCAAGAGGGATATGAGCCAAGGATTAGGATGCTGAAGAGCTGAACTCCAATCTTGGCTCTGCAAATGGCTTGATGTATGCCCTTAGGCAAATTCTCTACCTTCTCTCTTACAGCTTCTCTTTCTGCATTAACAGGATAATAATATTTAGATGAGCTTTGCAAGGACTAATTAGTTAATGATTATAAAGTGCCTGAATATGTAAAGTGCAATGCAAGTGCAAGGGATTATTATCATCTTCGAAATAATGAAGAATGTTTATTAGTTAGTTATTGTGATTATTTCTTTTAAACCTCTTTATTGCTAAGTGCATAAGAGGCTGTCAGCCATAAAGTGGGTTTTACAAAGGGATTTAAAAGGGAGGGGTGGAGGAATGGTTTGGAGGCACAGATGTAGTTTTAACAGGGAGTTTTAACACTGTTATCACGCCAGTTCCTACCTTCATATGACAGCTGGTAGCCCAGATTGGAGAGCAGTGAAGAGCAGCATCTGCAGCCTCTGGATGGTGTTTTTCTTGCCACATGGATTCCGTGACCTTGCACCGGCTGCTTTTTGGTTACCACTGCTTTTTAACTGAGCACTGCTCTTCTCACTGCTCTCTGCAGTCAGTTAAGGGTTCCATGGGACACTGTAATGAGAGGAAAGAGGGGTGGCAAAGCAAAACAGACTCTTGGGTCAGGACTGTGAAGGCCATGTCTGTCTGGGAGCTGGCTAGGAATGCAGTGACAGAATCACAGAATAATTCCAGTTGTGGCATCTCTGGAGAAAGCATCATCCAGGCCTCTTCTCAAAGTAGGGGCACAGAATATAATTCAATATATACAGGAATAATAAATAATAAATAATATAACAAATAATATTAAATAATAATAAATAATAAATGAATAATAAATAATAAATAGTAATAATAATAATAAATAATAGGAATCACAGAATAATTCAATTTGTGGCATCTCTAGAGAAAGCATCATCCAGCCTCTTCTCAAAGTAGGGTCAGCCAGAGCAGGTTTCTCAGGGCTGTGTTCAGCTGAGGTTTGACTGTCTCCAAGGATGGAGACTCCTCTACCTCTTTGGGCAATCTGTTCCCATGTTTGGTCACCTTCACAAAGCAAGAAGAATGTTAAATCCTGTG
Organism: Agelaius tricolor; assembly: GCF_023055355.1. Taxonomy (NCBI): domain Eukaryota; kingdom Metazoa; phylum Chordata; class Aves; order Passeriformes; family Icteridae; genus Agelaius; species Agelaius tricolor. Next base: position 93,231,012 of record NW_027269262.1, on the reverse strand, counting down.
TTTAAATGAAATTTCTTCTATTTTAATTTAAGAGTCCCATTGCCTCTTGCTCTCTCACCCGACACCCTTTAGGGCTTCTCTTCAGGTACCAATACACATGGATAAAATACACCTGAGACTTCTCTAGGCTGAAAAATCCCAGCTCTCAGCCCATGCTGGTGCGTGGGACTATTCCTCCCCAGATGTAGGACTACAGACTTGGGACACACAAATCCAGAATTGTGAATGAAACTGTTAATTTTCTTCATTTTCCACATTGTTTAGCTCGTGGTTTGGGTTTGGTAGGTGATGATTTTTTTCCAGGGGAATGCATAAGATTGGCTGATAATTCAGGCTGAAAGTGACTTCCACAGCTCTGCACTTCAAACTCTTGCTCCAAACCTGCTGCCTCTGCCCCCGAGTCTTACCTTTGTGCATTGGAGCCTGTCAGGAATTTTCTTCATAGCCAAACTCGTGTTCTGATATGTCTGATTGTATTTTAAGTGCTGGGATGCCCCATTCCCATGATTCTTGTGCTTAGAGGATGCTGATTTTAAAACTCTAGTTTAAAATGGAATCTGCTAGTTTTAAAATCTGCTAGATTTTCTGAACTCCATTCATTCCTCTTCAGAATAGCCTCACATGGGATTCACTGACTGGTTCCCCTCAGGAAATCAAAACATGTTTTCTTACAGACTGGGGTTTGCACTGGGTTCCTCTTTCTCTTTATCCTTTCAGGATCTTGAGCTACACTAATTGAGGCTCACTACAGCCAAGACTCCCTGTGATTATCACTTGTTTGCTTCATCCAGCTAAAGGGAGATTACAACATGAAATTATTAACAATGAATAGTTAGAACTCCAACTTGGCAGCAATCGGTTTAACTTGTGAGCTTTGCAACTTTTAAAAATATGGAAAACTTTTTACTCATAACACATCTGCACGACACTTGGAGCTAAAATTGGGTTAAAAGTTGCCCATTGAGCTGGCTGGACACGGGACACTTTGAATCTGCAAACCTGATTCCAGAGTGTTTAGGGAAAAAGCCAATTTAAGGTGGTTTTCTTTACTGGGTCCTTTAGCAGGAGTGACAGTCGAAGTTCCACACAGCATCACAATGAAGAGGTTTATTCTCACCAGCCCAGGATCTGTGCAGCTTTTTCTGCATGGTGCAGACATGTTCTACATTTTCCCTAGCATCCTAATCCTCCTTGAGCACTTTGCTATCAAAGCCCCTAAAAGTATGTTAATGCTTAACCTGTAAAAGCTCTGCTAATCTTTCTCCTGCCCTCCCACTATCCCAAACAGAAAACTGCTGACAAGTCTCAGGATGAGATAAACTGGCTCATGAGGGTGAGGAGATGGAAGGAGACTTAAGCTGACAGGCTTGATCTCCTCCTGCCACCCTTTTCCTCCAGCCAGGCCCTCAGAGCTCCAGCACAAACTGCACGTGGAGCAACTGGTACATGACAGCATCCCTCCCCATGAGCTTCTTAGGGAAGAAACTGGATTTATTCCCATTTCCCTGAACTTCTCTCCTGTGCAGTGCAGCCCATCCCTGTGCTCTCACTGTCAGATGGTGACAGGGTGATCTACAGGCAGCTTCTGAGGGGGAAACTAAGCTTATAAGTGCCTTAAAATTTCACATGGAGATGGGTTTTCCATTGTAATAAGAGCTGACGGTACCTTTTTGTAATCAAAATGCAAACTCCCTTCCACTGCTCAGTGCTCAGGAGCACAATTGAGAGTGACAGAATTCATTACACAACAGAGACAGATGGAGTACTTTAAAAAGAACCATACATCAAGAGCGGAGGTCTGTGAGTGTGTAGATAGTGGGCAAAAAAGCTTAAAAACTTCAATCCCCTCCATACTGCTGAAAATTACCAATCTTCTTATCTTGGCAAAACCTTATTATGCAAATAGTTGTCAAGTGGAACACTCAAATTGGCAAAATTGCTTTATTGTGGTACTTTTTACACTCCTTCCAAGAGAAGTCTGTTTTGCTGGTGTGATAAGTAAATGATTGATTACCCATGCTGGTCTGGAATAGCAGAGTGGAAAATGATGTAGTAACACTGTCAGTGGCACAAACTCCATTTAAAAAGGGAACACTACCCTTTTTGAAAGGAGTGCACCACTTGAAAATTGCCAAGTCAGTACCTCTTCCTTCTCCTACTTAAACTGAAAAAAAGTGAGTAAACAGATTTTTTTTCAGACACCAAATGATTGAACCCTTTTTCTTGAACCACTGTGAACTTGGGTTGTTTTTAAACAAAATATAGAACTTGCCAGCAATTCTTCCCTTCCTGAAGTAGTAGAGATTTTAGGTTTTTTCCTTCCTCTGAACAGTTTTTCTCTGTGTACAGCATGGGATACTTCAGTCTCACAGTTGTGGACTTCAGCTCTGATGAACTCTGTTCATTACTTTGACGTAAAGAGAATTATTTCATTGGATTTTTCTTGAGAAGGCAAGAACTGGAAATGGCTAATGGAGCAGAACTGCAAACTCCCTCTCTCCAGAAGTGTTCAGCTCTTCTCTCCAGAGCTGGTTGAAACCATTTGTTGAATTTTGGGCACAATATTGCCAGGTACACTGTGGTCAGATGCAGTCAGCACTTGGTTTAGTACTGAATAATAAATGGCACTGGAGAAGAACCAGATGAAATAGAAAACTATTTGATATGGTTATGGCATTATCAGAGTGATTCTGTATCATGAAATCATAGAATGGTTTGGGTTGGAAGGAACTCCTGAAGGTAATCTAGCTCAGTCTCCATGCCATGGAGAGGGACACCTTCCGCTAGACCAGGCTGCTAAAATGAGGCCTGGACCTCCAATGAGGCCTTGACCTCCAGGGATGGGACATCCACAATTTCTTTGGACACCCTGTTCCCATGTCTTGTCACTCTCATTGCAAAAAAGTTTCTTCTTTATGTCAGACCGAAATGCACCCTCATTTAATTTAAAACCATTTTCCCTTGTACCCCTACAGTGACACCAAAAGTCTGTCCCCATCTTTCTCTAAGTCCCCTTTAGGTACTGGAAGGCCCCAAAAAGGTCTCTCTGGAGCCTTATCTTCTCCAGACTGAACAACACAGCCTTTCCCAGTCTTTCTTCATAGGGGAGAGGTTTCCATCCTTCTGATCATTTTTGTTGCTCTCCTCTGGACCCACTCCAACAGGTCCAAATCTTCCAAGTGTTGGGGACCACAGAGCTGATTCTCACCAGACAGAGCAGAGGGGCAGAATCACCCCCCTCTCCTGCTGCCCATCCTGCTTTTGTTGTAACCCCTGTCATGGATGCAGGAGGAGCTTCAAAGTTTATTAAAGAAGCCCCGAGGCTGAGTCACAAGCTGCTAAAAAGAGCCCCTTGGCTTTCAAAACCCTCCTCAGAGGAGTTTAGGGACAGCTGGATCCAATCTTAGCCTCAACAGTTTAAGTTTTGAAACTTTGTCCTGCAAGTTTTAATGATGATATATCAGCTATATTTATGAAAGATGATTTATTTATTAAGACAAATGAACAGACAGAAGATCTGAATCAGAATTACTGCACAGTATAAAAGCAAAAAAACAATAATGGACTATAACATTAAAGGGCAAAGTGCACTATATTAAAGGAATAACATCAAAGCAATCATATATTAAAACTAGCAAAAAAAAAAAAAAACATTAAGTAGAGGGTGATGTATTGTGTGTATATATGTCACCACTCCCCCTTTGTTTTTGGGGTACTTCTCCCTCTTCCTCTCAATCCCTGGGAAGCAACTATGAAGAATTGTCCCAGGGAAAAACTCCATGTTCTTTGAGGCTTCTATGGAAGAATCTGACTCTGTATGGAAGGCATTCTGGATTTACAGGGAAGCAGAGCTGCCAGTCACATCCCTTCAGGGCAGTTTAACAGCTTGTCTGTCAAACCTCACCTCAGAGGGACGTGTGCTTGAAAACAATCAGCCAGAGTGGGTTTTTTAGCAGATTCAACACAAAAAAATCCCCAGCGCTGCCTCAGGTAACTCACCACAGGCAGCTTGTACTGTTTGTGTCTCCTGACTGGGTTCCAAGGCAAGCAGGTAAGATTTATCAGGGTGAGGCATCCTGCCACACCCACAAAACCACTGAGAGCAGCTTCACCCTGCTGGGTCCTGGCCAGCTCTCCATTCACCAGAATCCCCAAGTCCTTCTCTGCTCTCAAACTTCCATCCCAGTCTGGTGACACTGGGGGTTGTTCATCCCAGGTGCAGAACTTTGCAGAGGTTTTTGTGGGCCCCCTACTCAATTATTTATTTATTATGGGAGAGAATTCTTGGAGGAAGAGCCATGCTGCTCACAACAGGTGGTCCTGCTGTCTGCAAGAGCAGATGGGAAATGCTAATGATGCATTTGCAGGCAGATCCCACCTGCCTTCCAGTAAGGATTCCTGGTGACGGCGTTGGGAACAATCTGGAGTGCAGGATCACTTGAGTTTGCAGAGGCCTGTTTGTCTCCTTACCTCCCACCTACACTGCTGTAGGTGACACTAAAATGAGTGAAAAAGAAACCACACCATTCTTTCTCAGAGCAGGGAATGGAATAGTTGAAAAATGTGCCTGTGGCTCGACACTACAGAAGCTTTTTGGAGGGCAAGTGGTGATAATTTCTAGGAGCACAGAAGTACTCTAGAACTTAATACACATGATTTAGATAATTTCACAAAGTTCTTCAGAACTACAAGACCACAAAGATCATTTAAGCCTAATGAAGCCTTGTTTCACCCTGGGTGTCACAAGCTTTTCCTCTTGGATATCACAGGGTGGTTTGGGTTGGAAGGGACCGTAAAGATCATTTAGTTCCAACCCCTGTGGCATGGGAAGGGATGTCACCCATTAAATACGGGTGACAATGGGTTGTGGTTCTGGGTCTGCACAGAAGCCAGAGAGGGTTGGTGTGATGAAATCATGGTGAAATCATCATAACTGGTGAAGTTATTCATGGGATCACCGTGAAGTTATTCATGGTGATTCACCATGTTATTCATGAGATCAATACTTTGCCTTCAAAGAAAATAGTGTGGTGTTAGCTACCTTTACCAGAGAACTAATAAATGCTTTTTGTAATTATAATTTCTCAGCAGATTTGTTGTTTACACATCCTTGTGTTTTGGTACCCTTTTTTTGTCTCTCCCCAATGCAATGCACTCTTTTATTAAATGTAGCACTGTAGACAGCACCACTTAAAAAATAAACACATTCCACCTGGGTCTATCTAAATGGTGTGTTCCTAGAGTACTTTTTCTGACATGTAGTCTAAATATAAACAAATTATCCAGAATGACATATTTTATGGCTATATTTACATAGAATTCATTTACACAGTTTTGATAATTCTGTTTGGAAATGGTGCAGCTCATGTTCAGGGCAAGTGCAACATCTAGGCAATACAGATGCTTTCCACTTGGCAGAAGCACACAACCTTGCTGCATCAAATATTCCCTTTTTTGAGTTAAAGTGGTGACATTTATGCTTCTGAAACCTCACAAAAATTTTGTGTAGGTCATTGATGATGCATTGATTTTCAGAAGTAATTAAAAGATCTGTCAGATTGCTTATATCCCAGCCCAATTACTTGTCCATTCAATCTCAAAACTGTGTTTTTTAAAAGTATTTATTATTCCAACGTGTTAAGGCTTAACCAGCAAACCAGATTCAGGAATTAGACCATTTGTTCCAGTGGTTAATCAACCTCCCAAGCACCACACCTTGCTTCTAATTAGAATATAATTGATGTTTCCAATTACACTCTTTTTTGTTGTCTTTCCCATTAGTTTAAATAATCTTTTAATAGATGGCTTTTGTTTTTCCTGTCCGTGGATTTATTTAAAGGTTTTAATGTTCTGTCTTTTGCTGAAAAAGATTTTTAGAAAACTTAAATAATTTTTGTCTTCTGACCCATGCTGTGTTACTTAGCATCCATTTTAACCCAGTACTGAAATGTATTGAACATTTTAGTCCCAATCACTTCAGTGTCTCACAGCCATGAAATCAGCCAAGGTTTGCATCAGACCCATGGCCACATGACTGCACCAAGAGCTCATCTCGAGCTGTTTATCTGCTTTGACTCCTAAATCCTCTGCACTCTCTACATATTAAAATACATTTTCCCATTTCCAGTGTGTATATTTGCAATTCTCAGATGTTTAGATTTACATTTATCTGCATTGAAATGCTTTAATTTGTTTGACTGGGTCTCTTTCATCATCTCTATTGCCTTGTGTTCATTGCAGCACTTTGAGCACTGGTGCAAAGATCAGAAATGTCAGATGCAGGGGTGGTTTCAGAAAACCACCTTAGAACTTGTTCTGTTCAATGAGTTCCTCAACAACAGCATGAAAAATTGGGAAGATTAGTGGATATGACCATGTCCCGGGAAATGGATCATGAGGGATTGTTGATGGTCTCAGACTTTCCTTTCCTTTCCTGAACTTGATTCCTTAGTGATGTCTACATGGTAATATGCCTACATCTTTATTTGAAATGGAGATGTTTTAATGGTGTCCCTGCCCATGAAAGGGGGGCTGGAGTAAGATGGTCCTTAAGGTCCTTTCCAACCCAAGCCATTCTATGATTCCATGGAAATTTCTCAGTGTTGCATTTTCCATCAGAGTGTTCTGGGCTGTGGAAGTCAAGGACCTCCTACTTGACCATTGGATTGTTAATCACCTTCAGCAATCAGTTTGGGGTTTTTGTTTTTTATTATTCTAATTTCAGAATGCAATGCAAGTAATCCCAATAATTAATATTTTTAAAAATCTAAATATTTATATATGTATCTGTTGTTTAGTTTTGGTCCAGCCTCACACTTTAATCCATTCTCAGTTGAGTCCTGTGCTGTTGCATTCTTTTGGGGTCAAGCAGCACAAGTACTTCCTGTCTCACAGCTCTTGTGTTTCTTTTCTTTCATTCTGCCCCAGATCCCCAAAACGTTTTTCTTTAGCCAGGCCAAGAATTGTTTCTACTGATGCCTTTAGCTTCTCTTTGTAATGTGTGGCTGACCTTACAACCTGTTTATAGTACATTTATATTTTCAAGCTCCATCTCCTAAGGAAATGAGGTGCATTTAATCAATCTCTGTCACAATCTGTCATCACTGAGATTTGGGGGTATCAGACTGAGGTGTGGTTTGGGTGTCCCTCATGGGGATTCCAGGCTATGGATATGCCATGTGGCCTCATTGTAAGAGAATTAAAGAACCATGGAATGGTTTGGGTTGAAGGAACCTTAGAGATCATCCAGTTCCAAGAGCTGTTGTCACCACTGCAGGGACATTTCCAGTCTGGATGTAGAACAAGAGGCTAGCAGAGGACATCCCTCCCCCATTCATAGGACAAATCTTCAACTTCTAGTTGCTGCCCAAAATTTATCACAAAATCAGGATGAGGTTTTAGCTAAAACTTCCAATTTTTTGATGTGAGATTAAGGCATCCTCACCAGTTAATGGGCTGTTCTTTTGAGCACACTCAATTTTCCTTATTTTCCTATTTACATGGTTTCTGCTGTGATTTTTTTTTTCTCAGAACTTTCTCAGTTTCAGATGTGCCCTTTAGAGGCACCAATTACATACATAAGATGGTACTGATTGAGAATTGATTCTGTTTTTCATCTTGAACGTAATCAAATCATGATCACTCATCCCTGGGTGCCTACAGTTTTCCAACCCAGTAAGTAATTCATCTATATCCCTCATAATCAGGTGCAACCAAGTCATTTTGCTGTGGCTACAGCAGCCTAAAATAAGAAGTAACAGCTGCTGGTTTTATGCATTAATAGTGACTCTTTGCAACCTTAATCATATTCCTCACAAACTGAAATTTTGCTTCCCAACACAGATTCTGGTTTTAATTTTTAACCTTCTCTCATCAACAGGCAGGTGTTTAAGGAGTAACTTCATTTTCTCTGTTTTATTTGATAATTATAACAAGTCCTCATGTCTGTGTCTGGTCCTGGGCTTTACTTAGTAGGACTGAATTTCAGAAATGTGAATTATTTTGCATGAAGTGGCTCAGAAATAAAATTCTTAATTGGTAATAATTATTTAATAAAAAGCAGTATCTTTGATGAAGAGTTCTTATTGCTGTCCTCTCCACCCCTCTCATCTTTTTGAACCTTGTTAACAAAGAAAGTACTAAACATCAGAAGTGGTTTGTTTGACTTTCTGGGAAAGCTGAGGGGGTGAACATCCCAAAATATGCTCTCAGCTCACTAAACTGCCAGGTAGAGATTAAATCCACTGCCCTCCTCTCCTCATGGGCTACTTCCTCACCTTCTAAAGACAGGGCTCAGCATCTGCCACAGTGCAGAGCTGTGAATCTCCACAGCAGAAATGCCTGTACACACATCCCACACACAGCAGTGTTGGTTCTGCTGTGAGACCTCAGACCTGTCCTTTTATTTACATCAATCTCTGTCACCCACTGGGAGGCATTTTAGAATTCAGCAGTGTCTTACAGCTGCTGTATCTCAAATTATCTCAGCTGAGCTGCTGGGGAACAGCTGGAATCAAACAGGAAAAAAGGGGGGAAAAGGCCTTGAGTTGCGCCGAGGGAGTTCACATTTGATATTAGGAAAAACTTCTTCACTGAAAGAGTGGTCAGGAATTGAACAGGCTCCTTAGAGGAGTGGTGGAGTTACCTTCTCTGGAAGTATTTAAAAAATGAGTCCAGGTCTCACTTCTTGACATGATTTGGTGGGTGTGGTGGTTTTGGGTCAAAGGCTGGACTTCATGATCTGAGAGGGTTTTTTTCCAGCCTTAATTGTCTATGATTCTAAAAAAGATAGAGCCAGTTTCTTAACCAGACAAATCTGGTGAAGAAGAGCATCTTCATTGACTGTCCTGGTGAAGATGGGGGTGTTGAACAGGCCATGAGCTCAGAAAACCTCTCCTTTGAAGTGTTATTCTCTTGCAATGCCACTCCAAAGTGTCACAAGAGATGAGGTATAAGTGAAAATGCTCTTGCCTATATTGTGGGGCTTTTCTTCTGAAATACTTGGATTTTTGGAGCCTGCTTACCCAGAACTTCTGTGCTCTTAAAAAAAATAATTATAATATTTGAATCATCCACTGAATGGAGATGGAAATAGTAAAATGAGGAGGTCTAAGAAAAAGAGGAACCTCCTTTAAAAACCAAACAATTTCTCACTCCTCTCTCACCACCACGCCCACAGAGTCATTTATTGATTCATGGCAGTTACAAGTTGACAATCAACAGATCAACACCTGAGCCCAGCTAGTGAGATTAGCAGAACTAATTACAGAGAGATGGTAATTATTGCAGTTCCACTGCTTTGAACATCATAGGCTGATGCATCCAAAAAGGCTCCAATTGCGGGGATTTTACAAACTGTGTGAATTTGAGAAATTCAAAAAATGCTACATACGAGATCCCCACCCACCTCTCCTTGCAAGCTGCTGTTCCAACAGGAGGTTAAAAAGAGGGACCTGTTTTTATCTTTTCATTAACATCCAGGTGTCAAGTACCACTAAACTTGAGAGGTAAAATCACCTTTTTTCTAAAGTATAAGCTACATCAGATGGTATTTCTACATAAGCACCCAAAGAGGAGCACCTCGGCTTTTTCTGCAGTTTTTAGACCTAAAAGCTGTGAGGTCTTTGTGATCTGTTATTAACGGCAATGTGCTCTGAGGGATTGAGCTATTAGTTCAGACAATTATCAAAACCCCAAAATATTCCAATATTTTTGTTGTTTGGCTGTATGAAACAAAGAAATCATTCATAACTTCCCCCACGAATCTTTTGATATAATTTCTGTTCCATTGAGCAGGTGGAGCAAAAAGAAAAAGACATAGATTTTGGTTTTTTTTCTTCTTGGAAACATCATCTTTGTGTCTTTCCAAGATGAAAAAAAATAACAACACTACATTCACCTGCCTGCCATCTGGATTGTTTTCTGAGCCTTATTTAAAAAAGAAAAAGAAAAAAAAGAAAACAGTTCCAAGATCTCCGCATGAGAGAAGGGAAGGGAAGGGAAGGGAAGAGAAGAGAAGAGAAGAGAAGAGAAGAGAAGAGAAGAGAAGAGAAGAGAAGAGAAGAGAAGAGAAGAGAAGAGAAGAGAAGAGAAGAGAAGAGAAGAGATTTGGCAAGGAACAAGGTTTAGAGCTTAATGCCCAGAGCATTATTGAAGCCACAGCTCCAACATCCCTGGTCATTCCTTTCTCCCACCCCTTGGCACCAGTGACACCATGCAGAGATGACAACACTTGGCAATATTGCCATGGCTTCAATGTTCCTTGCAGGATGAGATACCAGATATTAGTGAGCAGCTGGAAGGCAACAGCAGTCCCAAATTTACAGCTCTCTGACGTCCTTCATGGCCATTCAGCATCAGCTTCACTCTGACACTGCTGGGGCAGACTCCCATGGTTCACATCACAGGTGCAGCTGAGCTCCTCTGCTTGTTTAGGCTTTTCCTCCTGTTTTTTACATGCTTTTAGTAACTGGAGAGCTCCTGAGGGAGGGTGGGCTGAGAATACAAAGCAGAAAATCTCTTATTCAAGAGCAAAACCTCTGGGGAAGAAACCTTTGCTTCCACCTTGGTTCATTTTTCTTATTAAATGTGGAGATGTGAGCATAGGCTAAAGTTCATGATCAGCTCATCTTTGGCCTTACTACTAAAAGGCTGGGAGCAGTGTTTGTTCTTGATTTCATTAGAATTTTATCTGCTTGCTTCAGAGGCATGGCTGCTGTTTCCTGCTTTTTCAGGTTTTTCTTGGCTGGAGAAATTATTTGAGACCAGATCCAAAAGGGACTTTTGCCTTATAACAAGAAAAGAACAGAAAAATTGAATTATTATTCCATCATATCTTTGCCAGTGACAGGTTATTCCTCAAATAGAATCACAGACTCAAAGAAAATCCTGAGTTGGGAAGGACCCACTAGGATGACCCTGCCCAAATATTGCCTTGATGATCTGCAGGGTCTGCAGGGGGATTCACAGACTGCAGCTGTCATGGGGAGCAGGACATTGCATTTCACTGTGGCCCAGAAGCACTTCCTGAAACTCTAGGACTGAAACCCAAGTTTTTCTCCAAAGACCACAATTGATAATTTCTAATTTCTGTCAACTGTAGCCATTGTCACCCTAATTTTCTCTTTTTCTTGCATTTCTCCCCTTTATACTCCACTATACATAAATTGTAAGAATACTGTATTTCCAGAAACTGCTATTATTTGCTGTTTAAGCAATTAACTTCTGCCTAACCAAAGAAGGAGGTGTCTTCCCTACAAGGCATCAAGTATCCTGAGAACAGAAGTATTTTAGATGCTTCATTTCTCTCTCAGATGTGATTGAATTTGGCAAAGAAGTTTTGGAGCACTTGGGAGCAGGAAAAGGACTGACAAACAGAATACCTGCTTTCCTGCAAATTACAGGCTACTGACAGAGCACATCAATCCTGCTTTAAAAGGATATGTGTAGAAGGACAAAGAAAAGATTTAAAAAACATGTAGCTTCAGATTCAATTTTTTATCTGTCAGCAACAATCCCACAGATAATCTGATCAGCATCAACTGTTTGCAACATTCACTTTTATAGCAGCATTTTGGGGTATTTATTAAGGGACTTCCCAATTAGAGGAGTAATTTACACCCACAATTTGATAAGGAATTTGATAAGATTTAGCAGGATTATGGATTAAAAAAAAAACCCAACAACTCAACAGTGAACTAAGCAAAGCAGTTCATTGGCATTCCCAATCACTCATCTTTTAAACGGCACCAGCTACTGCATGGTTTGAATAAGAGACACAGAATCACAAAGCCCATGCTTTGTGTTTAAAAATCATCCAGTTCCACCTCCTGCCATGGGCAGGAACACCTTCCTCCATCCCAGGTTGCTCCAAGCCCCATCCAGCCTGGCCTTGGACACTCCCAGAGATGGGGCAGCCACAGCTTCTCTGGGCAACCTGTGCCAGGGCCTCACCACCCTCACTGTAAAGAATTTCTTCCTAAATATCTCCTCTTTCAGTTAAAAAACATCTCCCCTTATCTGATCTACCTGTCCATTTCAAAAGCCCCCCCTCTCTCCTTTTTAAAAGCCCCCTTAATGCTCTGGAATGAGGTTTCCCAATGGCCTTCTCTTCTCCAGGCTGAATAATCCAAATTCTCTCAACCTGTCTTCATAGCAGAGGTGCTCCAGTCTTCAGAGAATCTTTGTGGCCTCTGAAGTCAATATTGTCATGGCCTAAGATTTCTTGGGCTTACTCCAAGAAGCCCAAACCTTTCTTGTGCTCAGGAGCCCGGAGCTGGACACAGTGTTCCAGGTGGGATCTCACCAGGGGCAGAATCAGCTCCCTTGATGCGCTGTGTCATGCAAAACACAAAAGAGACAAAAAAATTTAGATGGTTTTTCCTATTGTTCAGGTTAGGTTGGATTTCAACAAGGATTTCTCCTAAACAGACTGCTTATTTGCATCCTGGCAGAGAAGCATGCTGTCAACCCAGGAATTTCCCAAGAAGAAAAGGTAAAGGAAGCAACCAGGTCTTGGCTATTATAGAAGGTAAAATGCTGGAGAATTTCACTGAATTGAAACCCCCAGAAGGTGAAAACCTCCTGTGTGCTGCTCTCTTGTACCTACAGCAGTGCCAGACCCATTTTAGAGAGAAGTCACAATTAATGGCTTCTTCTGCCCATCTTTGGTTAATGGGTGCTTTTGCCTCATCAGACTTCTCTGACAGCAAGAAAATATCTCCAAAATGGGAATTTGTGCTCTGCTGAGCAGTGCACATGATCATTTTTTGTCCAATATTTTGCTAAAAAGGAGGGAGCCAAATTCATCAGCCATGGTGTCAAATTTTCCTTTAGAAATTTGATTCTGTGTACTCCATCCATCTTGAACTGGTTTCTGGCAGTTACACAATAAATTCATCATATTTCTGATGGAAAATTTTCTCCGTCCAGCTGTCAAAGTAGTGTTGCCACTTCTGGTATGATTTTTTAGCACTCTGTCATGAATAACCTAAAATTGTACTTTACTTTTAAATATATATGTATATTTTCCCCTTTGGGGAATAATTATGTAGTCTAATAGAACTTGGTGCTAAAGCTTTTTCTTCCCTCAAGTTTAAATTGCATTTTTATTTTTTTTTTCTTCAGAGGCATAATGTATTCCTATTACCCCTCATGGAACACTCTAAACTATTTTCAGCTTATACTTTCATTTCTAGATTCCCCCCCCTGCTTCCCCTCAACAATTTCATCACCTTTTTTTCTCTCCTTTTATTTTTTTTTTGCTTCAAGTTATTAACAAATAAAGACCTGGCTCCATCATTTCCTTGACATTTTTTGCAGACATTCTGACAATGGATTGAATAAATTATATTATCCAGTGTTAGCCAGGGTAATGGTCTATTATGAATGGAGAAAAGCAGCACCAGATGAAGGCATTTCTGCTCCTGCAGCACGTGAATGGGTCTTTTATTGAATCCTGTGCTGCTGCAGCAAGAGCCAAGCAATCCCTGAGTGCCTGAAGGTGGTGGAACTTGTCCATCCCCTCTGACCTTTTGCTGTGCTGTTCTTCCTTTCTCCAGCCCCCTCTTTTTATCACCAGCTCAACACCTCGTGCAGCACAGTTTGGGTCTCAATATGCAATGGAAGCACAATAATCTCTCCAAAGGAATCCAGATTTCCCCTTCCCCAGGCCTGCAGCAATCACCAACTTCTTCAAGCGTCACCACACCATCAGCTGTCAACCAGTGCCATCCAATAAAGTCATCCATGATTAATTATTCTTAAATGACAGCAGCATATTGAAACAAGCTGATAGCTGCTGACAGTGGAAATCCAATTAACCTGAATTACTATCTTGATTGTGGCCCAATTAATGTCAGCTGTGCCATGTCAGAAGTGAAGGCTTGGCTAATATAATTGTTTAATTAATTAGTTGCAGAGATTAGCTGATGTGAGAGTGCCTTTACACTGATTTTGTTATTTTCTCCCCTCCCCCAGTGAACACTAAATTTGAGGGAAAAGCATAAACAGCTTGTTGTATACAGCTTTTTGCTTGAAGTGGATAGATGAAGTTCTATCTTAAACCCAGTTTGGAAGCTCACAGAGGGTGTAGGGGAGCTTTTAAACTTCTGCAAAAGTCTATTGTGGGTTTTTGTTTCAGTGAGTTTCACTGTGCCCCTTTGCTGAGATCCAAAGGAATTATGAGGAATTTCTTTGATGCATTCAAACTGGGATATGATGTAGTTATGAATTCATGATTTCTCTGGCTCTCAAAGCACATCTAGTGAGCAGCAGGAAGGGTGGTAATGGTGAGGGGTGGATTTATTTGTCTTTAGAAATAGAAACTTGAGTCAGAGGTGGCTGGGGGTTTGTTGCTCATGGTGTAATATCTGCCTGGTGCCTTGAGATTAGTTTATCTTCTGAGACCTCTTGTGCAAAGACTGTCCTGCATAACAAATAAAGGAGCATTAAGAAATGCATTATGACTAATTTTAGGAATGACTCATGAAGGGAAAGGGTCTGTTGGTGGCTCCTCCAGTTGGAGCACATTACAGTAGCTATTACCACCATCTTTGCCACATCCATTTCTATTCCTCCATCTCTCCTCTGGTCAGCTTTCAACAGCCATAATGCATTTAAAAGTAACACTTCCATTCATAATGGTTGTAACTCAATGATTCTGGAGGGGATTTTCAGCCTAAATAGTTCTATGATAATATGGTTGTATAAAGGATGAGATAGAAGTGCAAAAAACTGACTGTGGAGTAAGTGTTGCACTGAACCACTTACTAATAATAAGTTGGAGTTTGTGAAGTAGAGCAAGAGAAAACTTCCCTTGATCTTCACCAGAAACTTTTAAATATTCTTAAAAAAATACAGACAGGCTCAGACTGATTACCAAATAAGAGGATTATAATGAGAAAAGGATCTCTAATGACTTAAAGGAGCTAGCATTAAAAAGTTAAACTTGGTAAATTAATATGTTAAGTACAGAGGCTCTGACAAGCAGTGAGGGGAAAGTATACACACATCCTTACAGATATCTATATGGGCTTTTCCCCACGTGGAGCTCAACTCTTAAAGCTCTTGTCATAGATGCCAGGAGAAAAGGGATGGAGAGTTAAAAGCTTTGATCAGCTGCCTGTAAAAAAAGCTGGGACACTTCACAAGTTCAGAGGTTCTCTTCACTTCTCCAGACTCTTCAAAAATATTTGGTTACTTCAATGTCAACCTCAAAAAAATTCCATAAGCGGGACCTCCCTGGAGATGTTTCTCTTTGAGCTGTTCTCCAAATAGCACCAGGGCATAATCTCCCACGGAGGTTTCAGTTTAGGTGGAAGTGCTCAGAACTACTTTAGAAACTTTCTCAGAGCTTCAAACCACTCATTCAGTCCAGTTTTCAGGACTTTGGGAGAATTCGTTGATAAGTTTGGGAGGATTTTCAGATCAGCCTTATCCTAAAAAGTGATTAATGTCCTCATCCTCTCAGCAGTGTAGGAGAACCACTCAGCATGTTTTAAGAAAACTATGTCATAACAAACTGAACTACATAAACCCCTTTTTAACTTAACTTAGTTGGCAGTTTATTAATTTGTTGTCTGTGCACCTCTAAGAAGATTTTCTTTAGATGGTGTGTAACTTAAATTTGTTTTTGTTGGCTAAAAGTTAGTTATGGTTGAGTGACACACGTTCTTTTGGCTGCATGTCCTGGGTTCTGCCATTCTGGACAATCCCATCTCTCTGCTGTTCTGTTAATTGGAGGAAATGTTTACAGGTTGTTTGTTCCTTACCCAGCATAGCTGGATGGAGTAGATGGGCCTTCTATTGTGAATCTGGCTCCAAACTGGCGCCATGACAGAAACCACAAACACAAAGACATGTTGGATTTAATACATTTCATTGCTTGCTGCCCCTTTCCATGCTTGCAATGACATAAAACTCAAACATGAGGACTGTTTTCACTTCCACCCTTACAGACCCATGATTTAATTTAATTCTTTCTTTTCCAGCCTGTCCTCCTGTTGCTGTGAGGGATTGATATGCTCTGCAGGACAGCCTGTTGGCACTGTGCTCTGTGACATTCCCAGAGCTCTATTATGTTGTCCATCACAGCCCAGTTATTCCTACACTCTTCGCTTAAGGAGCCCTTTGTGCTGGCAGAGCTGACAAGACTCTGCCCAGACACAGGAGCTGTGATTCTGACCAGCAAGGTCAGGCTCCAAGGCCATTTGTGAAGCAGTGCTGATATTCCATTGTTTGTTACAATCATCTCTTTCATTCAGAATCCATTGCAATTTGCAATTACACCGTGATTTTGACACAGAGGCAGGAAACTCTCAGCTTTGATGGCAGTGAATAATTCAGGGTGCTCTGAATGCTGTTTCATTGCCAGGGACTGAGGAACAGTGAAACGTTTTGACCTCTGGTCATTCTCAGCTTTCATATTCATTGTCCCCCTCAGCTCAGATCAGACCAAGCTCCACTTTAGGATGTATTTAAGTGTCACAGACATATTTTCTGAAAAAATCCTTTTGCCAGGATTTCTTCTCCTGAGAAGCTGAGAGGCCTCAGAAACAAAATGTAAACAATAATTATCTGCTGCTGTGGAATGTGGCAGGTGCATCTTTGATTGGTCTCATGTGAATTGTTTCTACTTGATGACCAATCACAGGTCCAACTGTGTTGGGACTCTGGTCAGTCACAAGATTTTATTATCATTCAATTCCTTTCCTTTCTTTGCTGGCCTTCTGATGTCTGCTTTCTCTTTCTTTAGTGTAGTTTTAATATATAATTTTCTTTTCATATAATATATATCATAAAATAATAAATCAGCCTTCTGAAACATGGAGTCAAGATTCTCATCTCTTCCCTCATCCTTGGGACCCCTGCAAACACCACCACATTTAAGGATGCTGCCAAGAGCTTAGAGTGGTTGTTTGAGAGATGAAAGAAGGGGCAAAAACTTATTCCTCTGTAATATGAGCTCCGTTGTCATATCCATAACTCTATTGTGTGACTAAATAATTAAAGAGAAATGCTTTAATCCCTGAAAATTTTAAAGGTTTTAAGTTAGAAATGGCTCAAACAGTTTACCTAAAACAAAACAAAAAAAAACCCCCATCCCTATAAAAACCAGATAGTTAAAAAATTATGTTTGTGTGTTGATCTTGGCAAGTAATGGCTCCATCATCACATGGGTCACTATTTTTGCTCTATTTATTTGATGAAGTCACATCCCTGATGTTACAACATGGAAAATGAGGAATGAAGAAGTTAAATGACTTATAAATAGCCACATAACAATTTAATGAGAAAAGGATGGATAGTGCTATATCTTTCTGTACAGTTCCCCTCATTGCCTGCTCTTTTCAGATTTATTTTTGGTATTTATATTGAAATGCTCTTCTTACCAGTCCTGAACTCTGCTCTTTGACTTTCCCTGGATCTGCATCTGTTAACCTGAGCAGCAAACCTCAGGGGAATACTGTCTCACACAAGATTTCCCAATACTTGGTGCTTTCCCCTGGGGTCAGAAGTTCAATATCAACTCAGTCTACCTCCTGCCATTTGTGCATTTAATCCACCAGAAAAATGAAAATGAAAAAAACAATAGTCAAAATACTCTTCAAACCTTGAAGAAGTTGTTTGGGTTTAAACAAAGGCTTAGATCAGGTATTTTGACAGCCTAACCAGTTCTCCATGGCTTCTTAAGAAAACCAAGCTGCCTCAAATTTAATTCTATGCCACCCAATAAAATGATATGGAGGCTCTATTTCTGCTTAGTTTTACTGGTGCTACACTAGATGTGACTTTATCCACTTCTTTTTTGTGACAGACATATAAGTAAGCAGTAAAATGGAAATATCCTTTGTCATTTTGCAATTATTTAAGATTCTCAGCTTTTATGTCTCAGCTCTACTTTGAACAGGTGAAGACTCATATTTGTAGAAGTATACATGGGTTTAAGAAGCAGTAAAATAGATTTCAGTCTGCATTAGGCCAGGTGTGAGATTTGCATTCCTTGAGTTCCTAGCAGACAACTTGTCATTTTTCAAAAGGAAGGTTTTCATGCCTGGGCTCCGTGTAATTTTCTCACTCTTCCTTAGCCCTCTGTTCACAAATATCCTGAAAAGGAGCAGTAGGGACATGGTGGGTGCTTGTAAATATTTTCTGCACTCTCTGGATTTCACTACCAGGAAAAAAAAAAACAAAACAATTAGAGGTCTATTTAAAATTCAGTGCAGCACAAGTTCATCTTTGTTCTATGACATTACAAAATAATTCAGGGTAGTTTGTGCCTGTCAACCACTGTTTGACATGCTAATGACAGGAGCATTTTAGGAGTAGTAAAGATAGTAGTGATGTTAGTGATAGTGGTGAGCAAAGTTTGTAGGAAATAATGTTGTATATTAAATCAATGGACACAGTTAAAAAAAAAAAATCCCAATTGTATCAATAAATTTAATGAAAGCACAGAAACTAGACACTGCCTTTTATGGTTCTGTGGCATCTTTGCTCTGGAGATCCATCAGCTCTGAGGACATTCTGAGGCATCAATGGCACGGTGCTTCATGGAACCACTTCCAAAATTTTGTTTTACTTGTAATTCCCAAGGCTGGGAGGAGCTTCTTGTGTATCAGTTCCTGTAATGTACTGACTTCCATTGAGGTACTCAGATACCTGCTGGTGGTACGGTCAGACCAGCTCGGACCTTTAGGTTGTTTGGTGCCTGAAAACGTGCCCTAATTTATCTTTATTACTGGTGAGATTGAAGGCAAATTTAGGTTCAAGGACATGTTGCCTTGAAGACAGAAAACCTTTCTTTCAGTCCCAGCATGAACAATATTGTTGTACCACAAGAGGAAGCGGCCTCAAATTGCACCAGAGGAGGTTTAGGTTGGATATTAGGAAAAAATTCCACACTAAAAGGGTTGTCAAGCCCTGGAAAAGGCTGCCCAGTGAAGTGTTGGAGTCACCATTCCTGGCAGGATGTAAAATGTGCAAATGGGACACGGCTTAGTGGTGGCCTTGGCAATGCTGTTTGGACTTGATGGTCTTAGAGGTCTTTCTCAGTCCAAATTATTTTGTGATTCTTTTTTACTACCCCCTGCAAGTTCCTTTGGTTTTTTTATTTTCTTTGTTTTCTTTGTTTGTGTTTGAGGATGTTCAAAAGATGCCTCATGGTTGATGTACTCTTTTGTAAAGCATTTCATCTTTATTAGAATTTTCATCTAAACTTTTTGCACCTATTTATACAGGGTAGTGAGGAGAAATTCTTGAATTATTTGGACCAGAGTCTCATCAGAGTACACTGGAGTTAAGCCAGACTAAATGCTTTTTTTGGCTCTGGTCCTTTTAAGATTCTGCAAAGTTTGACCTGGTTATTGTTGGCAAAAGGAACCAGTCTGGGGAGGGCTCAAGTGTTTTTGGGAGCAGAGATTGAGATGGCTCAAGAATTAAAACTTTCTGCCCTGAAAGAGAAAGTGATGATGTACAGACCAGATAAGTGAGATTGGTCCAAATCTGGATGAACTGATGGGCTCAAAATGCTGAGATTGGCCGCACAATGAGCCAAAATCTGCCATTTGCAATCCTTCCAAGTAGTCCCATTCATAAAATAATATAATCTAACTAATCAACACAGCTCAGCAGGAAGGTTTTCTTCGAGCACTGCGCAGCTTTAATGTGGTCAAATCATTCTCTCTCTGATCTGCTCCCTTGCAGTGTTTCTGGTTTGAATTGTTGGGGGAGTTAGGTTCTCTCTGAATCTGCCTGTGTGGGGCTTTTAAGCATCTCAGGGTGGTTTCTACAAAAGTGTAAGTGTTTGTTTTGCTACTCTGCGTGAATTCTGATTTGGGAAATGCAGTCTCTGGTGTTTCAGGTGCACACACCAGTCATTACCTGCTTTAAATTGCTGGCTGGGTCTGCTGTGTGGAACTCAAACAGCTGCCAGAGGTAGGTGGCTTCATTCCAGAGCTGGTAAAAAGATAATCCTCTTTATAGTGAATTTGTAAATCACGGTGGAGGTTTGCTGCCTTGAAAGGCGTGCTAGAAATGTAAGCCATTATCATGTGTTATTACAAATGATGTCTCAGCCATTAGGAAAACAAGTGTATTAGGAGAATATTAAGATTGCCAATTCAAGCATTCAGAAGGTAGAAAATGCAGCAATTAAATCTGTGTGTGCAGGCTCAACGTCAGCCCCTGTCAGCTTTTAGGCAAGCCAACGCAGAAAGCTCTGTGCTGATCCTGATAGATGTGGCAGATGGTGAAAATTCTCTCAGATTTTGAACTAGTCAAGAGTGTACATGAACAAGGGTTTGAGAGAAGTCATATCTTTCCTAAACTGGGCCAAATTTCCCAGAAACACGAAAATGAGGACCCTCACCAAAAGGACAATCCCCTTTCTCCCTTATCTTCCTTACACAGGACAAGGGAAAATGGCTTCAAGTTGCACCAGGGGAGGTTCAGGTTGGATATCAGGGAAAATTTATTCACTGAAAGAGTGATCAAACATTGGAACAGGCTGCCTGGAGGCAGGGTGGACTCAGCATCTCTGTAAGTGTTCAAAAAACAAGCAGATGAGGCACTTCTCCATATGGTTTAGTGGGCAATGGGTTGATCAGCCAAGGGTTGGACTTGTTGGTCTTGGAGGTCTTCTCCATCCTTAGTGATTCTGTGATTTTTCTCCAAAGCAGGGAGAGACTAGAGAAAATATTTCCATTGTCTTCTCCAGGATGGAATACTTGGAAATTTTTAAAATAGTTTTCTCCTTTTATTTGGCTGGCATATTTTCATTTAAAAGAAATAGCTTGGGGTACATTCCAGGCTTGGAAAATCCAGTCTTGGATGGTTGTCCCTGGCTAAATAAGTTGGAGAAAGTACAGTTTTGCAGTAGGCTATGCTGAGGAATCATACCTGTAGATGGCACTTGGCTTCACCTGGGTTATATCACAGAAATATGTGGGATCAGGGAATAGTTTGGGTTGGAAAGGACCTTAAAAATCATCTAGTTCATCCCTTCAGCCATGGGCACGCTTTCCACTAGACCAAGTTGCTGAGGGCCCCATCCAACCTGTCCTTGAACACTTCCAGAGATGTATGCAAAGAAAATTAATGAGGAGGGGATCATGAAGAGACTTATGGGGAATGGGAAAACTGCACAGAATTAGTGGAAAGCAGCAAATACATCGACACGTCATAAAGAAATCAGTCCAAATGACATGCAAGTGAAGGCCCAAAAACAATATGTCAAAGGCAACTGATCTATTTCCTTGCTGCTGTGGGCTGGCCTTTCCCTGTTGCTCTCATATCTTGTGGGTTTTATTCATATGTAACTTGTCTACTTTGTTCTCATTTAAAAAGACTGTAAGTGCTTAATAATATTCCTGGCCTTTTCTAGCCTGCCTGCAGAAGCAGTGATATTTGATAGCAAATTCATTGTTGCTCTATAAGGAAGCCATACCATAAAGGTCACCAAATTTGGTCAGTGCATTTTAATTTGTACACACGTTAAAGGTCATGTTCCTCCCTTCCACTGCAATAACAGAGTGTTTACTCTCTTATCAGAGCTGATTGTGTATGGCTCAGCTAAGGGAGCTTATGGATGCAAATGGAATATGAAATAATAATAATAATAACAACAACAATAATGCTGTTGCAAGTGTAAGGGGATTTTTCCCCTCTGTATGTTTACATAATTCTTGGAGGTAACCACACGTCTACAAGGTCTGACTTTCCACTGTGTATCTCCAATATTTTCTTTTCCTCTCCCTCTCCAGCTTTCAGCAGAGCTTTTGCTACTGTCCACTGGAATGGCAGCAGTTTGAGATTTATAATAGCAGCTCTGCATAAACACGTCCAAACGTAATTAAGAACCTGGGCTCTCAATCCAGCAGACCTCAAATTAGCTTTCAAAATGCATATTAAGAGTATAGACAAATGCTTTCATGAAATTCCAAATGACCTCTGAGGTCAGGGTGAACAAAATTGTATGAACCTCTTTAATGTCACAAAACTCTCTACAGAGATTTGCATATAAAATGAACCATTTTATGTCAAACAGATTTGTTAATCTTACAATAAAGGAAGCAGCACTTGAAAATTAATCAGGGTGGGTTTTCATTGCCTAACAGAGGCCCTTAAAAGGACCTGACCTGATAGCTGGAGGCTGTTATTGTGTGGTTGCTAAATTTAATAATTTTTGGTTTTTATCTGCTGAATGGGTTTGCAGGAAATAAATTTCCAGAGCAGATTAGTCTGCAATGGTTTCTTTGCTCCAGTTGTGGAATTTCAGAAGTTTTTGCACTCCTGGCTCTGTTCAAAAATGCTTCATTAATTGTTCTTTATTTTAAAATTGTGTTTGAAACATGGGTAAGCATTTCTGTAAGTAAAATGGATTGTCTTATTGAGTCCTTTGGCATTGAGTACTTGGTAGATTTTTGCTTGCTGACCATAATAACCTTAGAAATGATAGTGGAAAACTGGTCCTTTTTCACTAGGAGACAGATTCTTGCCCATACAACCAAACTGAAAAGCTCAGGGTGTTTCCAGACCTGCTCCTTGTCCTCACTCCCAAGCTTTGGAAGCATTGGAAGAGGCTGCCCAGGGGAGTGTTTAAAAATCTGTGGATATGAAACTTGAGGACAGGGCTTGAAGGTTGGACTTGGTGATCTTAGAGGTCCCTTCCAGCCTCAACAATCTCAATTTTCTAAGAATGTTTCTATTATTTAACATTGTAGGAGGGAGAGGCAGAGTCAGGTGGTCTTGGGTTAACCCTTTAGGGCAAAGCTCTTTGGTCACTGTCTTCATCCTTATCCCAGTGGCAGGGCTGAGACCTGGGAATGATGGAACAAAGATGGGATACTGTTGAGATTAATTTAATTAATTTCTACTGAGAGCAACCTGCTCAATTTTGTCCTGCAGAAGACCTAGAAAACTCCCCAGCCATGGAGTTGTAGGGTGTGACTCTGCTCTGAAGTGGTGTCGTATGCTCTGATGTTCCCAGAATAGAGCAGCTGCTCTAGTACAAATCCCTGCCTGAACTAAAATTCCTGTTTCTAGGGATTTTCACCTCCTTTGTGGAGGCAGTTGAGAAATCTCAACTCCTGCCTTACGATCCATAACTGCCTTACTCCTCCCTGCCTTACATTCCATAATGGAATCAATCCACCGAAGGTGGAGAAGCTCAGTGCTGCTTTTCCATATGTGAATCAAGTGCATTTTTATTTGTTTGTTTTTATCCATTCAATATAAATACAGCAAAAACAGTTTCCTTTAGCCTCTTCTATTATTTATGCTTGGCCTCAGCTAGTTTTTGAATGCTTAGCAAGAAAGCATTTTTTTCCCTCCTTGTAAATGTGTTTGCTTAGGAATTTCCAAGATGAAACTTACTTTTCTGGGCCTGGGGCCGTAATGGGCTTTAATGGGTTTTAATTACTTAACTATCTGTTGTGACATAATTAAAATATTTTTCAACATTTCACCCCCAAGAAATAAATATCTTCTAGGCTGTAAAATATGACTTGCAGCTTAATTTTCTGAAACGATGAGGGAAAGGTTTCTTCCAGGCTCAGTCACATCCAGTTTGCCTGTCAATATAAAGTGCTTCTCAGCTGTGTCCCTGAATAGCCTTGCTCATTCCTTCCCTCCTTTTCACTCCTATTTCACATGTGTGTTTAAAGAGCCTCTGTCAGGATTAAAATATATCTTTACTTATTTTGCTAAAAAACCCTGAGAGCCCAGAAAAAATAACTGTAAAAAGCCATTACATCTTGCTACAGGATTAGAATTTTTTTGGTCCCATGTTGCATTCTTTTCATCTTGGGAAAATGTGTACAATGAAAATAGATTACCTCCAATTTAATCAACAAATTCTAGGTATTAAGGGAAATGGACTTACAACAGGTTGGGACAGAGCTATAAAACCAGAGCAGTGCTGCAGCATAGCATTCGAGGTTTAGAATAAGCTAAGATAATTAAAATGAAATCAGATAGTGGGCTTATAATTATTTCTCATACATTTTCCTGCAGAAGATAATCTTGTAGCTTTGAACCTTTCCCAAATTCCATCTGAAATTGTTTGTTGCGTTGATTTCTCTCTTTAAATACTCATTTTAGCAGATAGTTAAAGGGAGTCAGTGCTTTCCAAGGTGGAGTTCCAGGATACATTTCCCCAGGAGGAATATGGTTTTTGGGAGGTTTTGTTAAATTCCAGCAGCTCCTGTATGTGGACAGAGTTTTGCAATTTAACAGGGAGAAACATGGAGAAAGCAGCCACAGATTTTTGTGAGCCCCATGTTTGGCAAAACCTCCAAGTCTCTGGGGAAAAAAAAAAAAAACAACAAAAACAAACAAACAACAAAACAGTTATTCCCTCAGGTTTTCTGGATACTTTGTGAAGTTGAGGTGAAGACCATCCAAGTTTGGTTTGTACCAAAAATGCCCTTCAGCATCCATCTGTGCCAGTGATCTTAGATGTCTTGTCTGCAAACATCTAACTCCAAGGGCAGGTGGAAGATTCAGAGCAAAATGGCCTTAAAATTGCTCCTGTGAGCAATCATGGGTGTAGTTGCAGGAATTGAGAGGAGGTCACATTTCCAGGAAAGTCAAGGAAGATAGGGAACAGGAATAATGCAGAGTGTGAGAGAAGGAGCTTCAGCAGCTGAGGGGAGAAAGAATTGGGGAAAGATGAGTGAAATCCACTGTGGTTTAGTTGTATTCGTGGGAAATGCTGCAAAAATGCAAAGCTCCCTGAAGAATTATGCTGTAACATACATGATTCCTTTTACAGCTGGTTTGGCTTCTTGTGGATTGCTTCAGTTTTGTATTTTTAAAATTTTTCCTCAACTTTTCAATGGTTCAGGTTCTGTTATTCTGGGGCTACTAAAATTGTGGCAGGAACCTCGTCGTGTCTGTCTCGGGCAGTAAGGAACTTGTCCTGGTGAGAAATCCTGTTACAAGTTTGGAAACAGTTTTCCATTTCCACGTCAGTGTAGCTGAACTTTGATGCAATCATGAAGCACATTTGCTTTTTATTCTTTTTTTTTTCTTTATTCTTTGGGAAAACTGGAACTCTCTTGAGATCAGCTGTACTTTCACCCAAGGAATGTGTCTCTACTTCCTCCACTTAAAATGGATACAACCCAATCATTGCATTGATGTTTGGGATGGAAAGCATTAATTATATGATTCTGCTGTCATGGAAACCCCTTGAAAAAAAATCAGGATCTTTACATTAAGTGAGAGCTTTGCGTGGTCTCATGTGGAACATGACTTTAGATAGATGTCCTAAGAAAACCTGAGTAGATAAGTAAAATTTCTAAACATGTATGATGTACACAGCATAATAATTATTCCCTTACTGAATGAGGCAGAAATCCTACTGTAGAGAAAGGCAAATATTGCTCCCTGTAAATGCACACATGGAAAACATGGAATTTCTTCACTGCTCAGTGCTTACATTTCTGAGGTTTCTGTGCTTCCAGTGTGCAATGTTACCTCAGGGTTCTTAAAAAAAACTCTTTGAAAAACTCATTAAAAGAGATGTGTTTATTTTTGTCTCTCAATGCCCTTCAAGAATGGCAGATGGGCATTAAGACATCATTTGTAATATCAGTTTGGCAATCAGACTGTTAACCTAAGCTAGGAGATGATAGCAGAGATAGTTAGAGGTAATATTATCATTTATGTTGTTTATTAGTGTGTATTTATGTAATATTTAAGTGAGAGTTCCCATAGCACAGTCTACAGATCCTGTCTGGGGAAGAGAATCTATGCAACACATTCTGTGCTTGCATCTTTCTCCTCTGATAAAGGCAGGAAAAGGGTCCCAAGAGCTCACAGAAATTCAGGCTGGTGCTCTCCACAGGACAGGCTTGGTGAGCTCCACAGGGTATTATAAAATCATAGAATATTAAGGTTGGAAAACACCTCCAAGGTCATCAAGTCCAATCTTCATGCCAAGTCTCCTTGAAGGGATTCTTTAAAGTCTCTTTCTGAACCAGGGTGTGCACTTGTCCAGTGAAGGGACAATGCTGCTTTTGCTCATATTTCAGTATTTTTCTAAGTGACAAACCCCTGGGGTGCTGGTATCCTGCCACTCTTCCTCGGGATCTGTAGGAAAGGTGTACAATGAAAATAGTACATGTACTATTTTCCTGGTGTGTCCAGGAAGGGATCAGAAGCTGCTTCTGCTCCACCAGCATGTGCAGATTTATGGCTGGAGACTAAAGCAACTCAAAGAATTCAACATTGTCTTTATTGAAAAGTAAAATAAGAAAAAAACCCAAACAAACAAACCAAAACTAGGAATAGACAGGAAAATCCTGCCATGGGTTTTATGGCTGTGAAGGACAGTTATACTAAATATGCTAGGAGATATTTTAAAGAGCAGGAATCATTACCCTGACTTGCCAGCCAGGACAAGATCATAAAATGTGAACCAAATCCCAGGATTCAGACTGGGCTGCAGCTCTCCTGTCCTCTGATCAGTCTCTGTTTATGCTTCAATTGATTAAAAGCAAGGAAAAAGGGAAGGGAGAAGAGACTCTGCAAATCCAAAATAAAAGTGACTTGGACTTTGTAATGCTGGAAAAGAGGAAAAGAAGAGAATCTCTCTGCAAAGGGAATGATGGAAAAGCCATGTGAAGTGATAATTTTGAGGCTCTTAATGGACTATTTGAGAATTCTGCTCGAAGCTAAATGACCCATTAGCATCCTCTGCTGACCAAACACAGGCTCTGACTTTAGAAGTGGACAAGGACACCCAAGTGCCTTTGAAAGTCTGCAGTTTGAAGCAGAGGTTTCCTGCTTTGACTTGGAATTAATGAAGGTTAAAATTAAAGGGGAAGCAGTAGCAAGTCTGTTGGCTCATGGGCTGAGCTTTCAGGATGCATTGCAATTTCTTCTGAAGAAATTGAAGTGTTAGGTGAGGATCTGCTATGAAGAAACCTCCTTTTGTGTGTGGGAAAAAAAAAAAAAGTTAAAGAAAATCAGAGAATCACAGAATGTTTTTGGTTGGAAGGGACTTTAAATATCATCTCATGGCATCCCCTGCCATGGGCAGGGACAGCTTCCACTATCTCAGGTTGCTCCAAGCCCCATCCGACCTTGGACACATCCAGGAATGGGGCATCCACAGCTTCTCTGGGCAGCCTCTGCCAGGGCCTCACCTCCATCACAATAATTTCTGTGGGCCTTTGCCCACTCATATTCCCCCCATCGTCACAGTAAACTGATGAAAAAGCATGAAAAAAATCTATGCTCCAAAGTAGGGGTTTTGGGAAGTGGAATTGTGTCCCCTCTCACACTCCCTCCTAGCATGCCTGACAAGATCCCTCTTGACAAATGCACATGGAATAATATATTTAAAGCTTTTTTTCTCATCCAAATCAAAGAAAACCTATCTGAATGATTGAAAAGCTGATGGAGAGCCACGATGATTCACTGATTATCTGTTAGGGAGGCAGGACAGTACAGCATTTTAACGTGCAAAAAAATAGTAATCTGCAAATCCACACTTTTGTAAAACCCCAGTTTGATTGGTGGTTGATTCTGAAAGAGAGAACAGGTCATGCATCACTGTTCCCTGCTGGATGTGTTTCTCCAGCTTGTTTGGGCACTGAGAGGGAATGAAGGACAGGATTTGGAGCACCAATGGAAGAGATGAGGCTTCTTTGCAGTGTAGAGACCAAAACATCCCCAGAACAGAACAGGGAGCAATGGCTCTGTGGAAAATGCAGTGCAGAGTGATGTAAAGAAGCTAGAGAAGGATCCAAGGCAGACTGGGAGACCTGATTGCAGCAGTTAGGGAAAGGAAAGGAAGGAAGCGTGGATAACAGCAGTAACATTAACATCTTCTCTCCTGTGAGAGTGTTGCTTCAGTTGTAAGGAAGGTAAAGGACTCTGGAGTAAAGCAACTGGTTTGTCACATGAAGATGATGTTATCAACTCTAGTGGCTGGAGGACTGGTTGATCTGGTCTCAAGGAAAATGTCCAAGTTTAGGATTTTACTGAAATAATTTTTTTGTGTGTGTATTGGATAACAGGACTCATTACACTGTGGGATCATGGAAACACCCTTCTTCCAATCCATCTAAAAAAAAGAGACAGGGGAATTGGATTATCTGCAAAGATTTTAAATAGGAAGAAACAACATCACATCCACAGAGGTCACTAGGAAGACTGATGGGTTGAAGTAGAAACCGACATCAAAATTAAAATTCCATAGAATCTCTTTTACCATATCTGAAAGTGAATGAGGTCAGGGTGGTTAACACTGGAAGTACATTTGCCTGCCCTGTGAGCTGCCCATGCCCAGTGCTGGTCTCAATTTTGTTGCACAGCAGAGTGGAGAGGGAACTTTTCCTCTTACAGGGGAAAGTTTTGTCCTGGCTGAAACATGAGTCTCCTTGAGCCAGGTCTCATGAGCTCTTGGAGATCTATTTCACACCCAAGGTAGCTCAGCTACCTTAGAAGGCATAAAATCAGCCAGATGGCTTCTGTGGTAGTGCTGGCAACAAAAAGGTTTTAATAAAAGGCAAAATAACAAAACTCTTTGCAGAGAAAAACTTAGCCAGGTGCAAGAGGCCCTTCTGCCCCTGGTAAAACACCTCACAAAAGCGATTCGTTTCTTTGTTCTCTTCTTTTTCTAGTAAATTGCTCAGGCGGGACTTTTTGGCTTCTGTCCAATTAGTTATCTTTAAGTCTGAGGTGAAGTCCCCCAGGTCCTATGAGATGTCTTTTCACCTAATTGAGGAGAGAAACTTCTGGGCTTATTTCCTTTTTAAGGGGACAAAGGAAATTTTTGTCACTCTGTCAACAGGGGGCACATTCCTATACCTGGCAGCTAGATGCAGCTCCAACACCCCCAGAACAAAACCAAACTGAGTGGCCTTACTCAAGTTCAGCCCTCCAAGCAGAGCCTGGAAATTTAGTGTGACACAGTGATTTAAGCAGGAAGAAAGTACTGTAGAAAAAGGGATTGTATCCAGGAGGAGAAATCTGGATTATCCAGAAGGATAAGTCAGTCCAAAAAAACAAAGAAATTCTCTATGTTGCTTCAGCTTGTTCCAAACCATTCTTTCAATGGAAAAAAAAAAAACATTTCTTAGGGATTTAATCTCCATGAATTAATCTCCTTGTCTTTCTCCCCTCAGCTACGAGCCAGGAAGATGAAGTGCTGCCTTCTCTCCATTGCCTTGGCTGTTCTGCTGCTCGTTGTCATCATCATCGCGGTCTCCGTCAAGCGCTGACCTGGATGAGCTTTGCACAGGTAAAACCCTTTGGCCAAGTCTTTTGTCATACTCTGTAAGGTGCCTGAAAGACAGTTTAGGAAGCTGATTATGGTAAGAAAAAAAAATATCTTCACCTGCGGAGTCAAGTCTGGCATACTAAAATATTTTCTTTTGAAGGGTGTTAGAGATATTCTTAATGGGTCCTTAAAATTAAGCCAAGGTGTTATTTCAAAAAAAAACAACATATGAGCCTTTCCTCTGCTGTTTGTGCCGTGTTTGATTTTACAGGAATCTCATAGCAATGCTAACTAATGGATCCTAATTATTAGGATTAGGAGTTAGAGATGCAGAAGCAGTTTTAAAGACTCCCGACTGGCGCAGGGTCGGGGGCAATCCAAGCCCAGAAGTGTTCCCAAGTGCTTTTATCTTCTGAAATGTTCCAGAGACCCTCCTGAGGAGCAGGAAGACAAACAACTGGAGATTTCAGTAGGAGTGAAAAATAAAAATGAATTTTTGGTGATCTTTGCTCTGGATCTACACCTAGAAGGAATGTTGGTCTCTAGTAGGAGGATTGGGCTGTGTCCTTAGGAATATAGGTGAGAAATCAAAGCAACTTCATCCTGTTAGTGAAGTTTCACCTATAGAATGTTTACTTTGTAATACAAAACGTACTTTAAATGTAAAGTATAAGACATAAAAAAAATTATTTTCCTTTCTTTTCCCTTGTTGCCCTCATTGAGAATGACTCATCAATTATTTGTGATATTCTCTTTCTGATGCAAAGCATGTCTGGGTTTCTGCTTCTTTAGAAGGTTGCCAGGCCATTGTCCAGGGAGAGGATATCAGATTTATGTGTTTTCTACCCCCCAAAGGATGGAGAGATTTTGTTAATTCTTTTGTTTAGCAAGGGTTCAGTTGAAAATGCTCTCCTTCCACGTGAGGATGAGGCTTCTAAAGTGCCTTCTTTCCACTAAGAACTAAAAGGAATTGGTTCAAAACCATCATAGAAAGATGACTCTTCACTCTTCTTGAGTTTTGTCACTTCTTCTGCCATGACATTGTGGTCATCACAATTTGGGTACAAGAAAGAATTGTATAAATCAAAAAAAAAAAAGAAAAAAAATGGTTGAAGGATGTCAAGAACCATCTCACTGGTTTGGATGAGGATGATCACAAGCCCTACATCATTGCTAGGAGAAATAGGTAGAAATATTTTGCTACACTTGAATCTTTACTTAGGTATTTGGCCAGGCCTGAAACAAGGATGATATTGGTGAAATGGACCTTTAATTGACTGAATATTGATGTTCTTACAGCATTTCTATCTATCTATCTATCTATCTATCTATCTGTCTGTCTATCATTTCTATATATTGTTTTATCCCATTTTTATAGAAGAGACACTGCTTATGGGTGCAAACAAGGATCTGTCCTGGTAATTTAAATCTAGAGCAACTACAATAATTTTAATTGCATCGCTCTGCTTTTAGTCTGCATTAGTTTGGAAATTTGTTCCATCAGGATAATCTGTAATATAACACAATTTCTTTTGGTATAGTTAAATATTCCTATCTACTGGAAATTACAAATCTTATCATCAGTTGACTATGTCTAGGCACATTTTGATCAAAATCCCTTTAGTGGAGAAAGTCAGAGAACAAAATAATCTTACAATAAAACTCCATTGGAAAACTAAAATTAATCTCCTGTTATGAGATCCATGTCTTGAGGGAAGTGAACCTAGAGATACTAATGAAAGCCCCAGGAAAAATATCATGCTCTACTTTTCATCATCAGTTGTGAAACTAATTATTGAGCTTCTAAAACAAGAGTTACTCTGCAGCAGTAGAACTGGAGGCAGGACCTGCATTGAATTATACTGGAGCAATGATGATTTCTGATCTTTATAAATGGTTCTAAGTCTGGCTTAGCCATATTGGTTGCAGCAGATTTCATATTTATGCTTTGAGGACTTCTAAACCAGGATGTTTTCAGGGTTTCTGTGTCCATAGTGATAGATTAAATTCTATTCTGAATTTTAATGCAAACAGGTTTTTAAAAAATACATTATTTTTAAAATATCAGTGTATATAAAGATTACCTCAAGAAACAGGTTCCTATAAAGCTCTCTTACACACTTTAGAGAGATAAGGAACAGCTGGGGTTTAATGTCTAACAGCTCTGCATGACTTCAGACAGAATAAAGGAAAGAAAGCAAGTGAAGGAGCTAATTACTAAATACTCTGGTTGGCACAGAACATATCAGTAAATAAAATCCAAAATTTGGTAAAGAATGGCAAGAACTTCCACTTAACATCTCCTCAAAATGTTTGTTCCATGCTGGATGAGTAAGGAGCCAGAAGAAAAAGCCCCAGCCACTCCATTCCAGTGGTTTAAATCCCATTTGCAGGATATTAAAGTTAGGCTTCTTTAACTTTCATGGCTGATGATAAGAAATATGAAGGTCACTATTCAGTGAATTAAGGAAATGCTGCCATTAATATCTATGATTAGTAGTTATTGTTTTGATCATTAGCAGATAAAGTATTCTCTTTTTTTTTTAATTGCATGATGTTTCTGCTTTTGCAATAATGATACTGAACAACAGTATCAAATATATAATATATATAATGATGCTGAATCAACAGTATCAAATCAACTTTTTCTTCTCAAAAGAAGAATTTTTTCTCCACACCATGAATCAGACATGGCTTGGAGAGACAAGATAAGACATGATAAGAAATATGAAGGTCACTATTCAGTGAATTAAGGAAATGCTGCCATTAATATCTATGATTAGTAGTTATTGTTTTGATCATTAGCAGATATTCTTTTTTTTTTAATTGCATGATGTTTCTGCTTTTGCAATAATGATACTGAACAACAGTATCAAATATATAATATATATAATGATGCTGAATCAACAGTATCAAATCAACTTTTTCTTCTCAAAAGAAGAATTTTTTCTCCACACCAGGAATCAGACATGGCTTGGAGAGACAAGCCTGTTCCTTCCAGAGGGGAGATCACTTGATGGATCTTGCAAAGTGAGCAGCAGTTTTCCCTGTGAGTTTCCCAGGCAGTTGTGCCATCACTGGCTGCTGGCTCAGAGAGAGAGCAGCTGCTCAGGAGAGCTCCCAGCCCTGGCTTTGCCTGTCAGGGCCCTGCCATAAGTGTGTCACTGCTCCCCTGGGGCAGTTTTGTCTGGCAGAGAGAGAGGAAAGTGTCTACAGCGAATGCAGAGAAACTCCTGAGGACTTGTGTCTGAACATTTGTTTGCTGACACCTTAGGAAAATAGCCCAGGAACTTTTGGGTCACATTGTGTGCATCCTGGAGCAACACTGCAGCTGCTCTTTTTTTTTTGCTGTTCCATCAGCATCAGTGACCATTCAAAGGGACAGGATTGCAGGAGCAGTCTGAAGGAAGCTTTTTTGGGTAGTGTCAATATTTCAGCTAGGCAGACCTTCTGTGCCCTTCTTTTGACTCATTTGCATGAGTGCACACTTATCCAAAGTGACAATCAAGACTGTTGGAATCCTAAGTTTTAAGGCTTCTTTATAGGAAAATGGGGGTGACAAACTTTGAGAAAGATGCTGCATGTATGTGACAGCTGAAAAAAAAACGTTTTTCAACAACAACTTCATCACCTCAATCCCATTGGCCAAAGAAAGAGAGAAGCAATGATGACTTGACTGAGCCCTGTTCTTGGAAGCAGCAGAAGTTGTCTTCACCCTTACCAAGACACATTTCTGTCAGACAAAGGGCACTGGCCTGAGCACACACACTTTACCATGTAGATTCCTTAAATCCTGGGGGCTGTGACTCAACAGATTCTCCCAGCATTCAGCAGCTTGAAGCTCAAAGCCCTCCTGATACAGGAGACAAGTTATTAAATCTTTAATGGACATTGATTCATTCCTTTTTTGATAATTTGACCATTTGGACTTTGAACCATCCTAAACTTGTAAAATATTAACTCTCCTAAGTGAGGAGTTGCACTCTGATTACAGTCTCCATGTAATCCTGAATGTACAGACATAAAATCCTCAGAATCATAGAATGGTCTGAGTTTAGATGACACCTTAAAAGATTATCCAGTTCCAACCCCCTGCCATAGGCAGGGGCACCTTCCCCTATCCCAGGTTGCTCCAAGCCCCATCCATCCTGGCCTTGGACATGTCCAGGGATGGAGCAGCCACAGCTTCTCTGGGAATTCCATTCCAGAGCCTCACCATTCTCACAGTAAAGGTTTTCTTTCTAATATCTCACTTAACTTCTTGGACAGTGTCTCCTTAATTGGGCTGTAGTCCATGTAAAATGTAATGATCAGGCTCCAAGTATGTGTTTCCCAAATACGCAACTGTCTTGTTTTGAATTTAAATGGAATTATTATAGAAAAATAGAAAATATTGTTTTAGTTTGGATTATTTTTCCCTTCCCTCACAGTTACAGCTTTCTTTGCATAATTCATTTATGGGTTTCTAATGTGGTTAAGTGTTTTATGTAACCTGATCAATGAGGATGAGGTTCAGACTGCTGATCTTACACAGTCCATCCTTGGTGTTTGTTTTTCTTTCAGACCTTGTGCTTTTTGATTTGCCTGGATTATTTTAGTGCCTCGTGCACGACACTGTCCCTGTGTGCTGGGGACCAACAAATGCAGTCACAGCATCACAACCCTGCATGTGAGGGTCATGGGGGTCGGGGTGACAGAGAGGGAGAGACGGACAAGTGGTTTTGTGGCACTTGGCATGTGCAGCTCTGTTGTTCCTTCCAAGCAGGAGACAGATCTGGGCACCCTCTCCTGACACACACAGCAGAGATGCTGACATTTGCCCATTTCATCTCTCCCTGGCTATGTCAGGCTGCTAAAGCACAGCAGTTCCTACTCAGTGTTGGACAGAGAAATAATTTAACCTAGGGAACTTTGTAAATAAAGGCAAAGCACTGAGAGTTTTGTTTCATGGTATTGCTTTTGCTTTTTAAATTGTTATCACAGGGCTTTTCTTGGTGTCTCAATTTTCACCACACATCTTATGTGGCTTAATGTGTGAGTGGCTGAGTTTTCAACCTTGTTTCAATCTTTCAAGCTCTGTAAGGGTCATAGTATTTTTGGCAGCTGTCATTGAAATCCTAAAATAATTCACCCCTCTGCCCTGGCTGTGGCACTGCTGCCATGTTTGCTGTGCAGCACAATCAGGAATCAATAGCTCTGTAATATTTTTTTCCCCCTGTATCCTATTATTTTGAAAAAGTTCCTACATTTAGAGTCAGGTGTCAATTCTTGTCATTTCAGTTCTTGTCTTTTAGGCTATAATTAATTGCTCAGATCCTGGCATCCCTGCTCAATTGTTGCTCTGACAAGAAGGCTGAGTTACATCCTGATTCTGCAGTAACTTTTTGCTTCAAATTTAAGATCTGAGAAATGAGACCTGGATTTTCACTGGATAATATGTACTGGGCCTTGGTTTATAATTTGGCCCAATTTCTTAAATTAGGCTAACATTTGTATTCTTTAAGACTTTCCTGATTCCACTGGCCATGTCTCCACTTCGCTAAATTATTTCCCTGACAGCACAATAAAAATGTGCTGCCACAAATGTGCAGAAGAAAGATATTACTATTAGTAGAAAAAGAAATTTTAAGAGACAAGAGTCTGCTTTGTGAAAAAAATCCCTCAAAATAACAATGCAAGAAAGGCAGAAGTGCCAGAAAATAGGCAGATTCATTTTTAAGAATTTCTCTGAGTTTTTACTATTGAGACAAACTTTCAAACAGATTAATATTTTGATGAGACATCACACAATCAGGTTACTGTGTTTTAATGTATTTCACATTATGGTTGTTGCCCATCTTATGGTCTTTGACCTTTATAAGTATCACATAATGCCAGGTCATTAACTCTGTGAGAGAGTGAAGGGGGAATGTATCACATTACTTTTTCTTCAGTGTCAATGTGCAGACAGTTCCTGCAGCTCAATTAACTTGAGTTCATTGATTTGATTCCAAAGTCAGGAGGACTTTGGATCAGCCAGCAGCTTTCTCCATCCCATCTCAGGTTTCTTTGCCATCAGTAGAAAAATGGGATACTCCCACTGAATGCACAATGCTGTCCCTTCTGATGGATGCCCAGTCTGTGATCTGAGCTTCCCAAAGCACTCTGAAGACATTAATTATTTATGCTTT
This sequence comes from Agelaius tricolor, assembly GCF_023055355.1. Taxonomy (NCBI): domain Eukaryota; kingdom Metazoa; phylum Chordata; class Aves; order Passeriformes; family Icteridae; genus Agelaius; species Agelaius tricolor. Next base: position 93,195,609 of record NW_027269262.1, on the reverse strand, counting down.
TAACTCCTTTAAACTTAAACCATCCTGACACACCTCTAAGGACCTGGCAGAAGAGGGTGATTTTCAGCACATTCAGTTTGAACTGTGAAACAGCACAAAAATGGATACACTGATTCAAACCAATGGTTATTCTCTCACTTTATGTCCCATTCACAGATGTTGAAGGAAATAACATGTGAAAAACTGATATTTCAGCAAGAATTATGGACAACACCAGCCCAAGTGTGGCTTTAGATGACTAAAATTTCAGTTTCGACTGAAAATTCGACTGAAAGTCTAAAATATTTGAATGAGTCAGTGCCAAGTGACCTCTTCTCTGTGGGCAGTGTCAGTTCCTCAGGAGCAGTGATGTCTGAGGGAGCAGTTGGTGCTCAGCTCAGGGAGCAGTTGCACTGATTAATGGCTCAGGAGGGCTCTCTGAGGCAGAAATCTGTAGCCCCAGGAGAAGGGAGGATTAAACTCTTCATGGGAGCCACACAGAGTCAGGAACTGCTCTCACATCACTGCAGCACTATCAGCTGATATTTTCAGTTGGCAATGCAGGAATTATCTGTCTCATTGAGCCCCAAAAATGCAGTGAGCTTGTGCTGTTGTGAGAGAGCAAAGATCAGCACAAGGGAGTCCCTCATTCATCCTGGTGCCCATGGACTCTGGAGTGGGTGGACTTGCAGTGAAATCAGCATGGGAAGGCGTGTGGTTCTTTCTGATAAAGCTAAAGCAGTGAATTCCTCTGTGGAGAGCAATTCCTCTTGTCCTGGGTGGGGTGGGGACATGGGTGATGTTGCTGCCACTGGTGCAGAGCTTGGTGTTTGCAGGTCAGGGGTGGCCAGTTCTGTTCTAGCCTGCATTGGTCCAATAAAACCCACAAATTCTGAGTGTTTTATCATCATTCCAGTTATCTCAACTGGCTGGAAATTGCCTGTAGATGGAAAGTAGAGAATAAATCTCCTGTTTTCCTTTGCTTCCATGTGCAGCCTTTACTTCTGCCTTGTTAAACTTCCTTTACCTTGTCTAAATGTGTTTATTTGCTTCATCCCTTTTTTTTCCACCCACACCACTGCAATCCTGCTGAGGAGGGGAGAGACAGAGCAGCTTGGTGGTCACCTGGTCAACCCACCACAGGGTCTCAGAGGTTTTCTTGGGAATAGGGCAGCACAGAGTTCATCAGAGCCATTCTCTACATGACAGGGCTCTGTTCCTATTGTTATCCAAGCTCCTTGAAAGTGTTACTGGACTGTTTATCCTTGGTGGTGGTGTCAAAGCAAGGTAATTTTGGATCAGTGTTGTCTGGAAGAAAACCTGAAAATCAGCCCAGGAGGTTTTCTTTGGTAAAAGTCTGTTAAAGAATAAATATTTTGTCAGTTTAGCTGGGAAATCTCATGTCCCAGCAGGGCAGACTCTTAGAAAGGCAATAAATCTGTGATTATCTCTTTGTGAAGAAGGGTGTTGGAGGGGACAGTGGGTCTGGTGTTGTGACTCTCAGAGTGAGGTAGATGGGAAGATTGTTCTGTTTCTTCAGTTCCAAAATTTGAGTGCTGTCTCAAGGATGTTCAACAGGTTGGAAAGTGTTTTAGTTTCAGAGGAAAATTATTGCAAGTAATTAAATGTACTCTTTGAATTGCTGTCCTTTGTCCCAGCCATTTCCTCTGAAGCCCTGGTGGGGGTGAACCTTTTCTGGGGACGTGGCCTTATCCCATGATGTGCTGCAGGTTGTTAAATTCTCCTTTGAAGCCATGTGACTCTTTCCAAGCCACCATGATGATCTGGGAGTTATCCTTTAAAACTGAGATTGAAATCAGGGCTCCTTCAATGCTGTTTTGGTAGCCTCTTTTCTTTTTAGGAAATAAAAAAATATAAAGTTATAAAAATTACAAAAATAAAAAAATAAGATAAAAATTCTTAGACTCCCACTTTACTGTGTTCTTTCTCATGTAGTGGTAACCATGTCCTTATTAGCTCTCCACCTCCTCAAGCAGAACTAGAAATGTCTACATTTTGGTAATATATCTTTGATAATATATCTTTGGTCTACTCAATATGTAGATGGTAACCTCCTAATTGCAATCATCTCTTGAGATTCTTCAAACCAGCTTTAAAAAGAGAACTATAATTCCGTCCTACTCAGTGAATTTTCTGAATTATTCCTTGTAGCTTAATCAGGCTTTACAAGGAGTTGGAATCTGCTTCACAAGGATCACTCATTTACAGAATGTTCTTCAGCTCCCAAAATAGGCTTTTCAGGTGTATCTGGAAAAGGAGACTTTTGACTTCAGTCTTTGTTTCCTAAAAAACTGCTGGAGAAAGGCTTTTTTACTTTTCAGTTTGGTATGGACGTTGCTTGCGCTTTGACAGATTCTTAATTCCTCAACAGCCATATTTTGACACAGAAAGGGGATTTTTTTTTCACATTACATTGTTGCTGCATGGTCCATAAACCATTTAATTCTTCTCACAAACAGGTCACAAGAACTTACTGCATTTGTGGGTCTTGTCCAAAGAGCCACCACATTTACAGCTCTGCACCTCACATGGATCTCATCCTCCCAGCCCAGAAGGGGGGCAAATCTCCTTGTCACTGAAACAGAGCAAGGTGGAGTGGAGGGAGATGCCTTCAATTAGCAATTAGTGATGTTGATTGAATTACCTCTCGTTAGCTGAACTGCCTGGCTGTCCATGCACAGCCTGCTGAGAGTGCAGGGTGAAATGCATTAGTCCTGATGTCACTCCATCAAAACTTGCCAAGAATAACATCCCAGCCATTGCTGCCTCTCAGCTGACCAGCACTAACTCATTAAACAGCAATCATTTGATCCCTTTGCATTGTCTGCCTCCTCTCAAGAAAAAAATAAAAAATCTGTATCGTCTGTAGAGTATTTTCAAGGCATCTGCTTTTTCATAAAATCCTTTCCAATGAACAAGAGTTTCTTTCTTTAGCCAAAAATGGAATTTCCTCTACTTCAATTCCTGCAAGGATTGGTGGGGGGTTTTTTTTGTCATTGTTTTTTTTGTTTGTTTGGTTGTGGTTTTTTTTTGTTTGTTTTTTTTTGTTTTGGTTTTTTTTTATGTATAATACTGTGCCCGGTAAGAGTTTGCTCTATGAAGAGGCATTCTTGTTGATTGTTTGGAACAAAATTGTTCTCAGTTTTACAACTGCCATTTGTATTATGTTTACAACATGCAATTAAGGACTCCTATTAAATGTTGTAACAAGGCAGATCCCAATGACCAATGTTTATTTACATTTTTTCCAGAACACAGTATTGAAAAGACAATAGAGAAGAAATGTAATGCAAGAGAGGAGCTATAAAACCTCCATTTCAGCTTGTTGAACAAATTTGGGTATTCACTGGCTTCACTTGGGTATTCACTAGGAAATCTCTTCTGACACTCAAATATTTCTGTGGAGTAATAGGCACAAAAATTTCCTGGAATCCCTTTAATTTGTAACAACTTCTCCTTTACTGAATTACATATTTCAAAGAATATCTTGTTAATGACCAGTATATGGCAAATGTATTTTCCAAGCTTATTAGTACAGAAATAATTGCAAGTGGCTGCTATAGTTCATTAAGGCTTATTTATTTTATAGTTCATTAAGACTAATTTTATCAGTACAAAATATATTTTAATAGCCAGTTTTGCCTCTTTTTTTTTAATGTTTCTCTGCCATCTACTGCTAGCAATAGTTTCTGATTTTCTTCTTTGGTCTTAGATAATTTTCCACTATATTTACTGTGAACTTCTTAGTGGTGGCTTTTAATCAACAGTTTTTCTGGGCAGTAGCAAATGCTGATCTTGAGTCGGGCATATATTAATTTACATCTGTGTCTTTCCTGGGTCAAAAAGGGCTGGTATAGTTTATTGTTTAATATAAACAAAGGATATCACAGTAGCTTCACATGCAGTTAAACTCACCAATTTTCCAGAGATAATTGGGGAGCCAATTTTCCAGGCTGGATTTGAGTTAAATATTTATTGTTTTGTTGTTTGTAATGAGCTGTTATATGGAAACCTGAGTTTGCTTGTGCCTTTTGCTCAGTATCTGGCTGAGACAGAGGGTACCTCATCCATGGCACATCTGGGTTTGATATCTGCCAGAGAGAGGCAGATTTTTCATGGCTCAGGTTTTCCAAGAGATCACCAGAGAAGGTTCCCCACCTCTAACGCATTCTTGATTTTGATCTGAAGAGAAACTAAAGAGCAACTCTACCTTAAATCTAATCAAATTATCTCAGAGACAGAACGATGCTCAATTTGGTAAAGGGAACTCACATCAGCTCAGACATGGGAAAGAGAGGGAGAAATCAATTTCTTTTCCTTACATCTTTTCCACTTTCAATGAATACTTAAATATTTATTGATGAAAAGAGCAGAATTTGAGTACACTGCCTCTCCTTCCTGTCTTTGCTATCAAGCAGTGGGACTGGACCTGTTAAATGTCTGTCTCAGCAGTCATTTACAATTTTGGGACAGTGAAGCAACTACAAAACAGATTAAATGGTGACCTCTCCTGTATGTCTCATACCCTCCTGGTTTATGGCAGAATCCAGTTCAAATTCTTACTCAGGGTTTAAGGCAAGATCTAGGTCTGAATTCTCATTTAACCCTATAAACCTGAAGCTAGAAAGAACATTGTGCAGAGCCCTAAACTGTTCTCCTTCATTCCTGAGGGATTAAAGGAACCAATGTGACAGAATTCAGGAGTACCCACAGGCAGAGCCATTCCTGTCCTTCATTCTCACAGGGATAAAGTGAAATTTGAGTCTCCTACAACTGTTGAAAAATGTGGGTGAGGAAAGGCCATGGCCTTAGGATTTCTTCTCTAAAATTGTGGATATACTGAATTTTAGAACCTGCTGGCATTTTGGTGTGGCAGTTTCAGTTCAATTTTCTGTTGTGGGTGGGCTTTTTTTAGGTGAACTCAATGTTCTTTTTTTTTTTTTTGCTGGAGCACACACAGAAGTGTATGCACACACACACATACCCCTGGAATCTGGGCTAATCAGCAACACTAACAAAAATCCTAAACTTGGTGTATGGAAAAAAACTCACAGAAATTGTTACAGTCAAGGATAAAAGTAAAGATTGCTCCAGTTATGAAGAGGAATGAAAGGGCAAGAGGTTAACACACAGCCAGCTTTCCCTTCCATTTTCTTGGAGCTGAAGGAAAAAGTACTAACAGGATCAGGTATTATGTGCATGAATCTGTGTGTGTGTGTGTGTTTTTCTGCTCATATCTGTGTCAGACAGACAGATATGGGGTTGTTCAGCCTGGAGAAGAAAAGGTCCTGGGAAAATCTTAGAGCACCTTCCAGTACCTTAAAGGGGCTGATAAAAAGAAGGGATGGGGACATTTTTGGTACAGTGACAGGACAAGGACAAGTGGTTTTAAACTGACAGAGAGCAGGTTTAGATGAGATGTTCAGAAGAAATTCTCTACTCAGAGGGTGGTAAAGCACTGGAACAGGTTGCTCAGAGAAGTTGTGGCTGCCCCATCCCTGGAAGGGCTCAGAGCCAGGTGGGATGGGGCTCTGAGCAGCCTGATCCAGTGAGTGACATCCTTGCCCATGACAGGGGGCTGGAGTGAGGTGATCTTAAAGGTCCCTTCCAACCCATGCCATTCTGATTCTATGATCACTTTCTTTGCTAAAACCAACTTAGTTTCATTTCATTTGCACCATGAAATATCATACAAATTGGATACTGTTAGTTTCAGTTGTTTCAATACAAAACAAAGGGCTTTAAGATTACACTCCATTTCTGTGAATAAGCACTGAATGCTTTCCCTTTGAAAGGTTTTTCTAAGTCAAAAAGGTGCCCATTCTTTCTTTTGTGTTGTTTATAATGAGTGGTCATGAGGGCTGGTTTTGTCTAAACACCAGGGAAGTTAATGAGCTTACTTCCATGGGAACAGAAAATCCCACTGTGAGTCCTTATAATGCCTTTTTCCTGGTAAGATCTTGGTGCACACAGGCACCAAGTGGAGAAAAGCTGCAGTAGCTAGGAAAGCAGATTTTCACCTTCCAGGGCACTGCACCACTTTTCTTCTCTCATCCACTGTGAAACTGAAACTGAAGGGACCTTTGAGACCATTTTGTTCCAACCTCCCACCATGAGCAGGGACACCTTCCTCCAGACCAGGTTGCTCAAAGCCCCATCCAGCCTGGCCTTGAACACTTCCAGAGAAGTTTCTGTGCCTCACCACCCTCACAGTAAAGAATTTCTTCCTAGTATTCAATCAAAGTCTGTTCTCTGGCAGTGTGAAGCCATTCCCTCCTGTCCTGTCCATCCATGCCCTTGGAACAGATCCCTCTCCAACTCTCTTGGAGCCTCTTTAGGCACTGGAAGGGGTTCTGAGGTCCCTGCAGTTCCATGTAGGGCATATTTTGGTTTTGTAAGACTCTCCTGTTCATGAGAATTCCTCCTCCTGCCAGCCTGAATTCTTCATCCAACCCCTGCCACAAAATAATCAGCCCAAGCTTTGTACTCAGAGAACCAAATCCCTTGCTGAAACACGTTGGGAAAGTTTAGGCCTGCCAGAAATATTTTGTGAGCCTGTCTTGGGCTTTTCAGTGAAAGGCAGGGTTTTGCTCTCTGTCAGATTTTGATTTTTATTTTTAATCTCCTTTTGACGAGCTTCCTTCTTCTTGGGTTTTTAGCTACTTACAGTAGAAAGTTAATTTTTTAATTGTGGTTTCCAACCCCCCCCCCCAAAAAAAAAAAACAACAAAAAAACCCTCATCACTTCAGAGTCCTTCTTGCTTTCATTTTTTCCTGCTGTTGCTTTTACTCTTGACATTCAGCCTCCTCAAGTCCTGATGTGACACTCCATAAAATCTTTATCCTGTCAAAGCCCTGCTGTGAGCATTGCCCAGTGCTTCCAGAATTTGCATTTAGCATCCATTCATATGACTCTATTGGTGGGGCTCTCTTATCACTGAGTAGCCCTCCAGCTTTATATGAAAGGGCACAAAGTTAATGAAAACAGCATTAAAACTCAATTAGCATTTAGTGAGATCACTAAGACTTGTTCTGAACTTAATATTAGTTTCCGAATTTTTTTCTTTTTTAACTCACAGTATCCAGAACCAGAGACAGCAGAAACAATTCCATCAAAGAGCCTGTTTTTCAGGTGAGGATGTTATGTCAGAAGGAAGGGAAGGCTTTGATTTTTAAGGGGGTTGTTTCAGGGTTAGGGGAAATTTTATGTGTTATTTCATCCTTTTGTCTTTTGACAGAAGAGTCACTCATTGGAAGTGATGTCTCTTTTCTGTACATTTTGCCTTAAATTCCTGGAGAAATGAATCCTAGAGGGAGGAAGATCTCTTGAAAATGTCACAATATACCCAGCTTATTTCAGAGTGTTAATGAGGATTTTTCTCCAGACACAAACTTTGCTTGCTGTTGCTTTTCTTGGGGAAGAAGAAGAGTTGAAAACTCAGTGTAATGGTGGTAGAGACAGGAAAATTGCCTGCCATGGCAGTGAAAAGCAGACTGAAAGATGCTTGAGAATAAACATTTGTGTATTCTCCATTCACAGCCCTTGCTCTAGCTCAGGCCAGACCTCCAGGGGCCTCAGGTGCGTTGCTGATTTTAAAAATACCAAGAATATTTCTCTGGCCTCAGGGCTAAATTAAAAGTCTTTGTTACTTTAGCAGATCCTGCAGTTCCACAGTGTAGGGTAGCATTTCATATTCTTTAATTCTGAGTCTTCTCTGGGTCCTGTGTGGTTCTTTTATGGTCCTAAGACATTTTTATACATTTTTAGTTGTGTTTCTGACACTGGAAATACCCACATTATTACACTCTGCTAAGGAGGACGAGAGCACAAGCCAAGATGTTCCACAGAATTTGCTGCAAGGGGTGTAGAGATTTTTTTAGCCTCTGTTGGGAAAAGTTTTGGAATAGTTTTGGAATAGTGGCTGCTTGTGCCTAAAACTTCTGTGTTTGAGCCATTTCCAGAGACACAGCAAGGACAGGATTTGTGGTAAGGTTTCTCAAAGTTGTGGTGGTGTTCAGCAAAGGGAGAGGATAGAATAATTGGAATGGAATGGAATGGAATGGAATGGAATGGAATGGTCTTGAGTCATCCACCCCTAGGAAGACCCTGGGGCAGAAGGAAAATGGTGTGTTCTGCCTGAGAATGTCAGTTCTACCACAGAGAAACCTTCAGGTCGCACAGATTTTAAACATTTGACTGCTCTGATGTTGTTGGGGACCAGAGTGAGACACGGGCATTGAAAAAAGTGAAAAAGCTTCTGCAAGAAAAGCAACTCCAGCTGAGGGACTTCAGCCTTTCCCTTTTTACAGAAGAAAACCCCAAGAGACAATCAAACAATTAGGTTCCAGAATGCACAAAACCTATATTTTATTTTCATTGCTTTGGACTGAAAGACAAATTTGATGACTGATAAGGAACTGGATGGAAAAGTGACAATCCCAGCTTAAATCTTGATTTTGACCTGTCCCTTTCCATGGGAATCCAGCCCATTTTTGTGCTCATTTCTCTTTCCCAGATTTGGACAGTGGCATGTGGACCAATTGTTTCAATCATTTGGGTAGTTTGGGTCAGTTCTTCTAAAAATGGGTGTAAATCTCTGACCTAAAGGTGTGTTTTTATGTGAAATCATTGAGTATTCCTCACAGATAATACAGGAACATTAAGAGAGGTCACATAAGGACTTAGGCTGATAAAAGGACTTAAGAAGAAGAACTGGACAGAATAATCTGTCATGTGTTGAGTCAGCTAATAAAAAAGGTAGTTACTTAAAATGTCCACAGGCACCAAAGCGTAACAGAAGTCTTAGACAAAGGAAAATAATTGAAATTACTATGGACATAATGAGAAATGCACTATCAGGTTTTGCAAAGGCTGAGACCAAGGGTTTGATTCCTGAGCAAGAGGCAGCAGAATTGCAATGTAGCCAAGTGTAAAAAAAAAATAAATTAAAAACAGATTTATAAAAAGATATCATGGAGGCTGGCATTTAGTGAGCCCAGGTTGTCAGTTCTGCAATTCAACAAGAATCCAGGAACTCTTTTTGTTAGAATGAATAGAAATTGAAGCATTTAGTGCTGCACAGTGTTGTTTGCCTCACACTCTTACAAACCTGTGTGCTGAAGATGCTGTAACACAAATGTAAATAAAAGCCCTGCACGCCTTTCATCCAGCAGGTCTCAGCTTACACTCCAAGCACCCCTCTGAGGGGCAGAACTTTCAATATTCTTGTTTTAATGGCAGCAAAACTGAGATGTAAAGAGATTAAAGTCACTTTGCTGGAGGCTGTTAGAGAAGCTCAATTTTGTCAGTTGCTCTCAAGCTTTCACCTTTCAAACTCAAAGAGATTTTATTTGCACCCCACTCTTTACAAAGCATGTGTTTAGATAAGTGAAGGGAAAATATCTGTGGCATAAATCTGGCGACTTCAGCAGAAGTGCTTTGGGGATTAATTTGATCTGCTCATTTCTGGGTAGGTACCAGGAATTCTGCTGTGTGTATTTAAAGCACACTGGTCCCACCTATTGGGGCTGCTGGGGAACTGATTTTATTGGGTTGCAGTAGGTCGTTTGTCTTCATGCTGATAATTTCGTTTGGGTTTAGTAGTGTTTCATTATTTTCCACTCCAGTGTATTTTTCACCATCTAAGGGATTTCAGGTGTAAATGTGTTCCCCCACCACCAACCTCTGCTGATAATTTCACTGCTGTCTTTGGGTCAAATATTGATTGTGACCCCTGCATGAGGAAGGTGTTGATATTTAACATCAAACTTTCTTTCTTACACCTCGTTTCATGCAAAAAAGAAAAAAAAATCCCCATGTGAGCCAGCTGTAAGGATTCCTAAGGAAAGGCAGACTGAAGAAAGTCAGATTCATCATCTTGAACTTGTCAATTTAAAAGTTAAATTTTCAGCCTCAGTGAGCTCTCTGAACTCTCCTTTGGACAGCCAAAATTGTAGCTATGAATAGAGGCTGAGCAGTCCTGCCTCTCTTGATGGTATCTGAGATGATGAAACAGCTTTGGGAGCTGCCTGCTCCTTCCTGATGGCTTGGCACAGGTCTGGGTAAATGGCCTTGGGAAAATTAAGGGGAGGGGAGGAAAGAGGAAAGAGGAAAGAGGAAAGAGAAAGAGAAAGAGAAAGAGAAAGAGAAAGAGAAAGAGAAAGAGAAAGAGAAAGAGAAAGAAAGAGAAAGGAGAAGAGAGAAGAGAAGAGAAGAGAAGAGAAGAGAAGAGAAGAGAAGAGAAGAGAAGAGAAGAGAAGAGAATTTAAAGACAGAAGTCCATCCAGTCCACAACCATGATTTTTGATGGGACTTTTTTGATGGGACCTATTTAGGGACACTGAAGAAAATAGATGAGAAAAAAAAAAAATAACAAGAAGCATTTAAAGAAGCCAATTAGAGCATTGCTAAGTTAAAAAAAAAATCCACCATGGACTTTAACTCAGCTTTTTCTGCTTACTTGCTCTAATTCACCCCACTAGACAGTGAGGGTGGTGAAGTGCACAGAGCTTTGTCCCATGTGTTTGGGAAGAGTCCATGGCTAAAACAGAGGACAAAATACAGAGTAGGACAAACTGGTCATGGGTGTAGGCAAGGGGACAGTTCAATCTCAAATAACAAAATTTTATATTTAGTTTATTGCTATTTCCAAACTATTGGAAACAACAGCCCTGGTGTTATAGTCAGGACATCGGGTGAACAAAAATCATTAATTACTTCAAAATAGTCCTCAAAAACTTGCAATATGCCAGTGAGAAGTTCAGATTTCTGTCCTGCTTTATTCCAACTGTTCCAGCTCTTTGTGCTCATTTCTTTTTGGCTTTGCTAAAAAAACAGAGAGCAGGAACAGCATTTTAGTACCTTCCAAAATTACTTAATCTTTACTGAATGCCTAAATATTTTAAAGAATCCAGCTCCATATTCAGGGAGCCTGTTCCTGGAACTAGGACTGCTGACTTTTTTTAATGTAATGTGATTCATAGCCACAATCTGCTCAATAAAATGGACAGAACTCCACAAATAGAACCTGGTGCTTCTGCAGAAAAATAGTTTTATTTTCTGCTTTGTATATGAAAGATAAAAATAAGGCAAATATTAGAATAAGATGTGTAAAATTAAATTCTTGTTTATTCTTCAGACCTCTTTCTTTGAAATTTACCTTGAAAATGTAGCTCAAATGACATCATATATAATTTGCCTTCAGCTACCAGAAGCAGTGTGGCATCTTCTGATAATTCTTTCTTTTTTTTTTGAATAATCTAAAATTCAAAATAATTGTTATATTCAGGTGAGGAACTAGTTATGTTCTTATTTTATGCCTTGAATGATTCCAGAAATAGCTTTCTATTTTCCTTTCTAAATGATACTGGAAACTACAGAGGAGGAAACAACCCTGGTTTTGTCCTTTTTTCCCTCTAATAATAATAATAATCAAAAGCAGAAGCATTCTGTCTGCTGTGCAGCACAATTTCTCATCTGGAGACCTCTAGATGCTTTTGAAAGCCCATGATATTAACTCTGCTTTAGTGACTGAGGAAACAGCAGCACACAGTTTAGCAATTTTCCCAGTATCACACTGAAAGTCCACAATAAAGAACTTTAAAGCACAGGACCCTGACTCCTCCTGTTTTATTGCCACATGATTATTTCAACTGCATCATCTTCTCCATCCTCTGTCAGCTGAATTTCTTGCACCCAGCTGTGCCTGGTTAGATGTGATTTAATGATAAATCCATCTTTTAATTGTTACTCTGATGACAGGAGAGAAGCAATCTGTTCCTTTCCAAACTGATCGTTGTTAGGATGCAGTTTGGTCACTGAGAGGAGGAGTTGCTTGAGACTCAGAGATGAATAAATAGCGCTTTTTTTTGTTGTTTATATGTTTATTTTTAATTAATTAATTCTGATGGGGGTCTTGTGCTGTGCTCATCCCTGAGGTTTCTCAGCATGTGCAGTGTCACAGGAGACTTTTCTTGCTGGAAGGCTCATGTTTGGGGGCTATAAATGAGATATGACTCTGAATCCTGTAGGACATTAAAATGCTCACAATAATGAGGCCAGGACTAATGAAGGATGAATGTACTGCTTCATTCTCCAATTTCTCTCACAACACTGTAGGGCCCAAGCACAGAGGAGATGCAGCTGAGTTACTCCTGATGAGTATCACCACCTGCTTGCTACACATGAAGTGTTGAAAATCTAGAAATCTAGTGTAAATTAAAAAAAAAATCATCACCATTACTTCCATTTCAAAGGAATACTAGGAAAACTGCTTCTTACTAATTTTCATAATATTAAGATGTACAGACCATTCCTAAGATTGGCTGGAGAAGTCCAGCTGCCAATTAGACAGGTCTCAAGTGTCATGAGATTAAGTTCTGGGCTCCACCTTCCCTAGAGTAGTCTGGTATTTAACTGATGGACTGCTTTAATCGTTTTGGCTGCCTAAAGCCTCTGCAGGAAGAAACAGTGAATTAATATCACTGGAAAACAGGCCTGAAGAATTAACTGTAGCACCAATGATTTTAATTCTTGGTGGCCAGCCTTACAAATCCCTTATTATTCATTCATGGAAGTGTCATATTTAAAATGCAAATTCCTTCCCATTGTCCTCTCCCATCTCAATGCATTTCCTTTGAAGTATCCCTGGAGCTTCCCAAGGGCCACCCACAGTGGGATCACTGTGATCAGCCAGTTTGCAAAAGAGTGCCCTGCACCAGCTCAGGTGAATTCACCTGGGTCCTGTTTAGGAAAGTCCCAGCTTTCAAAAAGCATCCAGACTTTGTTTAAGAGGAAGGAAAAAAAAAAAAAGTTAAAATAAAGGATATCAGGCCAGGTATTTTTACCAAGACTTTTTAGCAAGGTTGCCTCTCCTGAGACACATCCCAGCCCCGTGTCTGCCACCATCACATGGCAGTGAGGTCAATAATATAAATAGATCTGGTTTGTCTTGCCCATGTTCTGCTGGTTTGGGAAGAGCACAGCTCTCCTACAACATCCATTGCAGAAAAGAGTGTCAAGGCTCAGCTGGCAGAGTTCCTGTATCCATGTGGGGAATAGTCCATTGTCCTTGGTCCTTGCTACCATTCAGCCACAGTTACAAGTTTTTCTAGGCAGGAGTAGCTCACCCAGGCCAAAATTGTGATAGAAATAATTCTATGAATGGGGAAAAGCCACTCTGACCCACTGCAGGAGCTGTAGCTGCAGGAAGCTTGGGGAACATATTGGAGGGAATTATTGTGTTTTCAGGTGAAGTCCAGGCTAGTGAATGCATTGTCTGATTCAACCTTCCAGGAGCAAAATAAATACTGATAATAATGACCTTAATAGCAAGGTAAATTATATTATCAGTAATGGCTAAATAGTTTAATAGTCTTCATCAAATGACTGAGTACCTTACCAAGCAGTGAGACTTGCTGGCTCCTGTGTGTTAATGCAGCCAGTACTAAAACTGGAACCAATGTATTTTTGAGTAAAGACTGCACTACTTGAGTTAAAAACCTATTTTTATCAGTTTGATGAGGTTTGTGGGGAGAATTCATGCCTACTAAACAACCCTTGAAACTTGTGGCCAGAAAGTTGTAGTTTAAAATCTATCAAAGTTTATATAATATTAATGGGGTCCTGGTAAGAATAATGTCAAATTATCAATGTAATTTCCCACTATGAGTGCAGGAAGCTGTGGCATTCTTTGTCAACAGCATTTTCCTGAACTGGTAGATCAAAACTACAAACACACTTCTGGAAATTCACGGGTTGTGAATATATGTGCATATATACATATATATACACATATACCTATATATACATGTACATACATATTTTTAAATATATATATATTATATATTTTTATATATTTATATATATATATAAAAATATATTATTTGATGTAGTGGAGAAAAGAAGGCTTCAGAGTGACCTTATTCTCATCTTCAGGTACCTGAATGGAGCCTACAGGAAGGCTGCAGAGAGACTTTTGACAAGGGCCTGTAGTGACAGGACAAGGGCAGTGATTTTAAGCTGACAGAGGGCAGGGTTATATTAGATTTTGGGAAGAAAATCTTCATTCAGAGAGGGGTGAGGCCCTGGCACAGGTTGCCCAGAAAAGCTGTGGCTGCCCCATTCCTGGAAGTGTCCATGGCCAGGCTGGACAAGGCTTGGAGAAACTTGGTCTGGTGGAATGTGTTCTACCCATAGCCAGGGGTGGAACTAAGTGATCTTTGAGGTCCCTTCCAACCCAAGCCATTCCATAATTCTATAACATGATTCTCTGATTGGTAATGATCCACATCCATGAACCAACTATCCTGTTGTCTCCCTTCAAATTGTCTTCCCCCCCCTGGTTTAAGACTTGTCCCACTCAGCCTGATATCCTCACAGGACTGAGCACTTTGTGCTACTGCCCAGTCTGGAACTCAGGTTCTGCATCTCTCCTACTTTTAAAGCAAGGTCTGGATGCCCTTAAGAGAAATGTTGGTGCTTTTAGGGAAAAAAAAATGGTCCTACCAGTTATCAAAAATCTCTCTGGAAAATTCTGTGGAAAATGCCCTGAAGGTGCTGGTGGACAGGAAGATGAGCAGGGGCCAGCAGCAGGACCTTGCTGCAAAGGCAGCAGAGGGAATCCTCACCTGCAGTGGATGCATTGCCAGGTGAGGGAGGTGATCTTTACCTCTGCTCAGCTCTTCCAAGCCACACCTGACGTGCTGTTCCCAGTTCTGGGCTCCTCAGTACAAGGGACACATGGACATCATGGAGAGAGTCCAGCAAAAGGGCCACAAAGAGGAATCAGGGTCTGGAGCATCTCTTCCAGAGCTGGGACTGGTCAGTCTGGAGAGGAAAAGCTGTAGGGGAATCTTATTAATTCCCAAAATACAGGAAGGGAGGGAGCAAAGATGGAGCCAGGCTCTTTCCAGTGGTTGCCCAGTAACAGCATCAGATGAAATGGGCACAAACTGAAGCACAAGAGGCTCCCTGTGGACATCAACCCTTTCAACCTCAGCCATTCCAAGACTCTCTGATTCCAGGTGCTGATAATTAGAGAAAACTGGGAACATTGTTGCCTGGACAAGCCAAACATCCTCAAACAATGGTGTGATCAAGTTTGCAGCTTCTCACAAATTTCATTAGCAAGTAGATAGTGAGTGACATGAACTTCCTTTGCCAAATCCCCTTAGCTCTGTTTGGATTTTGTGCTTTGTATTTGGCTCCATGGATGTCTGGGAGACCTACTGCTGCTTTTATATGTGATTTGTGGATTTATTAAATGGATTTGGGAGTTAATTGTGTTGGGATGGTCCTGCCTGCCAACAGGAAACCAGGGCAGCATTTTCAATGCCCTTCAGTCCACATAATCTAAATAAATTCATGAATGCACAGAAATTATTCTACCTTGTTCCTTTTGCCCAGCAGAATGCGTTGGCTCAAAGAGCTCAGATTTGCTGTAATCGCCTTTTCCTCCCCAGTAATTCCTTAGGAGTCAGCCATCTCCTTCAGAGAACTGCACAACTGCCACCAAATCTAATTATTTCAGATTTTGTTTCCTTTTTATGAACCTTTTGGCATATTTTGTAGAAGGTTGAGAGAATAATCAGTAACTTGTGAGTGAGAGAATCACAGGAGCACAAATATTGGGAGGACACACTCCTCAATGATATATCTGCTGAAGTCAGGACTGCTTTGAATTTCTGTCATTAATTCTTAGTAGTTTAAGAAATTAATCTCTTAAACGGGTTTATCAGAAAAACAGGATTTTGGGACTCAAAAATAAAACTGTAAAGGGACAAAATTTAGATTTTGAAAGGGTGAGAACAGATTCTTTTTTGTATTATCAAAATGTTCCCCTTTTTTTTTTTTTCCTACTAAGAAACAGTGAGAACTATGTAAACTTAAATACCCTTATAATCTTTCTATATACTGTGTTGTTCTTAAAAATTGCATTTCCAGATAAGGTATTTTTACTGTACTAGATGTTCCATTACTTAAAAGTTATCTTTACTCAACCCTGTTCTGAAAAGGCATCAAAGGTGAAAAAAAAGAACATCTGTTACATTGCACTCTAAAATAAAAGATTGTTTTTACTGTCTGTTTAGTTCAGTACAAACCAAAGAGGGCTGAACTGTTTCTGTTAAGAGATAATTCCTTGCTCCTTCCCGATGAAGCATTTAACATTTGTCCTCATATATTATCTGGTCTTTTTGTTTTATCATTGCTATTCTGTCAGAGCAGTCAGCACAGGACTTCCTTCTCCTGTGGAAATAGCTATGGATTTTGGTCTTGAAACATAAAGATTAATTTTGATTACACTTCCACCAAGATTTTAGATTATTTTTTCTTCATGTGTGATTAAGAAAACTCAGCTTTACTTATTTATTAGGAATTTCATCAATACTTCTAAAATTATTGTGAAAAAGAGCATCAGTTTCTGGCTCACTTCAGATTCAGTGAGATCTTAATGCTGTTTCTTGGAATGTAAGAAAAGAGATTTATTCTTTGTTAATATCTTCTCTCCTGCTTCTGGGATCTCAAACAAGCATTTGTTTGCATGGTGGTCATCTGCATATTCTGAAATAGTTGCAGCTGTGCAGCACACGCATTCTGTAGGGCCTTTTATCTTCCCTACCTTTAGAAAATACATATGGATCTCTCCCATTTCACATGAAGACATAAAGGAATTGAGAGAGACAACAGGTTTTTACTTTCTGTCAATCCCACCTTACTGTTTTTTAATGATTAAAGGACTTAACTTAGAATAAAGAAAATAAAAATCATAGAATCATAAAATTGTTGGGGTTGTAGGGAACCCCAAAATCCTCTCATGCCAGCCCCTTGTCATGGACAGGGACACCTTCCACTATCCCAGGTTGCTCCAAGCCCCATCCAACCTGGCCTTGAAATTTCCAGGGATGGGGCAGCCACAGCTTCTCTGGGCAACCTGTGCCGGGGTGTCATGGTGTGAGAGGAAGTAAGTTTTCTGGGACATGCTGTGGTCAAGCCAATGGGTGTTCAGATTTGAATATTGGCACCTGAATGAGAAGAGAGCTAGAGATGAAATGGAGGAGGAAATGGGCAAGTGTGATGAAAGTTCGTGCAAGTGAGAGATGTCGGAAGAGTGGAGAAGAATCTTAGGAGGGAAGAGATGATGGAGTGGCCTTGGCTGGACTTTTCTTGTATAGCCATGGACAGAACCATGTTCCTTGTGACACAGAGACTGCATCCAGGGGGAGGCAATGGCTCAGAGCCAAGAGGGTTCAGTGTTGGTGCCCCTCGGTCCCCAGGGGGTGAAATTTGGGGGGGACAGGTGTCCCAAAGGTGAGACTGTGCTCTATTTGGAACAGGACAAAGCACCCTTAAAAGGAAAACCCTAGAAGCAGCTCTGGTCCATGGGCAGTGGTGAGAGCACTGGGCATGAAAGGAAGAGGTCATGATGGCAAATGATCTCCAGGCGGTGCCACGAGTGACAGGAAACACAAGAGGTCTCAACTGTGTTTCCTGGGGAAGCCTATGGCACAAGAGGGACTCCTCACTCCTTGATTACCTGAGAATTGATTATCAGAAGGGTGGTGATGGACTGAGAGTTGGTGATCTGAAGGATGGATGTATTGGAAATGTGGTGGGGGGAGGAGGAAATGTTTTTTGGAAGGTTTTAATTTTTTTATATGTGTTCCTTTTTACATATTTTTCCTACTCCTAGTTGTAGTTTAGTTAATAAAGTTTTCTTTATTTCTAAGTGGGGGCCTGCTTTGCTTATTCCTGGTCACATCTCACAGCAGACACCAGGGAGAAAGTATTTTCATGGGGGCACTGGAATTGAGCCAGCGTCAAACCATGACACAGGGCCTCAGCACCCTCACAAGGAAGAATTTCTTCCCAATATCTGATCTAAATCGCTCATCTTTTAGCTTAAAATATTTTAAAATATTCCTCTTCTTTTAAATTTCTTCAGAACTTCAAGATTACTGGTCATTTATTATTTTTGTTTGCCATTCCTGCTCACAAGAGCAATTGTTTCTTCAGTACTACAATGAGTGTAACATCACACTGCAGTGAAATCCAAAGATAGCACATCTCCAGTGGAAACAGAAGGGGAAATCACTCCTAAAAAATGAACTGACATTTCTACATGTCAGTTGGAAGTTCTGTTTTTCGATACAGACCAGATCATGCCTGGGATATGACAATCCCCCTATTCTTTCTGAATCACCTATCATTGCTAATAGTACACCCTGTCACAGATACTCAGGCAAAATACAGAGTGAATTATACAGGAGGCAGAGTAGAACCCATCTCATTTTCCTCACAGTGATAGTTTAGAGAAACAAAGCTGATTTTCACCAGCAAAGGGCAGAGACACTCAGGGAAATGATGCCACTTCTTTCCTCATCCAGTGACTTGGCTGATTGGAGGGTGAGCCATTGATGTGGGATGTTCAGGAAGCCTTTTTCAATTCATCATTTCCAGGAGGGACACACAAACAATTATGGCATTGCACAGGCAATGACAGGATTTCCCTCTGGAATACAACACATACTTATGGCTCAGAAATCTAAACTCAAACTGGGAAGGTGGAGCAGAGGGAGAAGCAGTTACTGCTTAGTGATTCACAGACTCACAGAATCATTAGGGCTTAAAATACCTCCAAGATCATTTATTCCAATTGTCACATTTAGTGCAATTGTCATCCAAATGCCACCACGCCCACTAAACCATATCACAAAGTTCCTCATCTGCTTGTTTTTTGAACACTTTCAGGGGTGGTGACTCCACCACTTCCCTGAACAGTCTGTTCCAGAGTCTGACCACCTAATTCTTCCTAAGAGCAGCCTCTTCTGGCACAGCTTGAGGTCATTTCCCCTTGGTCTGTTATTTGTTAGCTGGGAGAAGACACCAACCCCTGCCTTGCTACAGCCTCCTTTGAGGCAGCTGGAGAGAGAGTTAAGGTCCCTTCTGAGCCTTCCTTTCTCCAGGCTGAGCCCCTGCCAAGCTCCCTCAGCTGCTCCTCTTCAGACCTGTGCTCCAGACCCTTGCCCAGCTCTGTTTCCTTCTCTGGATACACTCCAGACCCTCAATGTCTCTCTTGTGAGAGGCCTAAAACCAACCCAAAAATTCGAGGTGTGGCCTCCCCAGTGCCCAGCTCAGAGGGACAATCCCTGCCCTGGTCCTGCTGGCCACACTGGTGCTGACACAGAAGGTCAGGAGATCACCTGGGCACACTCTGGCTCAGGTTTTGCCACTCTTGGCCAGCACCCCCAGGGCTTTTCCTACTGGGCAGCTTTCCAGACACTCTGGAAATGTCCCTGGAGCACTGCAGGGGCCTGTTGTGACAGCGAGGAGGAGACCTTGTCTTACAAAAGGTGTCTAATGAGGTTGTTCTGATCAGCTGAGCTCTGGAGAAGCCCCAGTCAGCTCAGCTTGGCCATAAGCTGTATTTCATTCCTGGGCTGGGGCACTTGATCCTGTTTAGAGTTAGTGGAGGTCACTTGCAATGGTTTTCCCAATTTACTGTGAGTTCTCCTCCAGCACTCCCGTGTTCCTGTGTGCAGTGAAATGTGACAGAGCCCACAAAGGGCGTGTGCTGCTTCTTTTTGCAAAAGGGAATCTGCAGTGGATGCAGCTCCTCACTATAAATCATCACAAATCATCACAAAATTCCAGCTAAGAAATATTCACAGATCCAGTTTTTAAAACTGTGAATAAAACAATGCATTGTCCCAAAGTTCTCTTTTGCATGTAATTTTTCCTCCTTTCCCTTTCATGTTCCTGATACAGATCAGTAGAGAGTTTAGAAGTCTGTATTCAAACTGCTTTTTTTTTGGGAGGTTTTTTTGTTTCTTTTCAGTCCTGTTTCAAAAATGCTGACTGAGACTAAGAAAGGGTTAAACCATCTTGTAGTGGGCAGTGAGACACACACAGATTAGGAAGGATTAAATCTCTAAATGTCAAAGGGAGAGAAAGGAAGAGTCTGTCCTGCAATCTTGACTGAGCATCCCATCATTCCCCGACTCTAATGCTGGGGAAACAGAGATTAGAAAATCTTCTACACAGCTAAGTGCAGACTGCAGCTCGGAGATAAGTGAACCAGAATATCTACTCTGGGCTCATTTGTTCAACTTCACTCATCCAGAGCCTTTCTGATGGGGAAACACAGATCTCAATACAAAATTCAGAGCTTGTTCAGCTCTGCTGTCACTTCCTGAGCCACTGTCACTGTCACTTCCCAAACCCCTGTCACTGTCACTTTCCAAACCATTCCCACAAGTGAAGATCTATCCTCTGCCCTGCTGAAGGCTCCAAGGATGAGTTCTTGAGTTCAAGCGCTCAGCTGGGATCCACACCAGGGATTTAATCAATGGTGCCTCAAATTAGATAATATTTTTTTGTTCCTTGCTGCTGCTGGTCAGGAAGCCTTGAGAAGAATGGATGGAAGAGTGTTGGTTTATATTCAAAATACAGTCTCCTTCCTTCTGAATCAATATGAGATGTCAGGAAGAACGTGTTTCAGATTCACTTGTCAAACTCTTGGTCATTAAGAGACTCCAGCAGATTTTCCCAGTGATCAAATTTGAGGAGAAATCATTGTATTCTATTTTAATTTTCTTTCATTTAGAAGTTACAAAAATCTTCATTTAACTTCTGTGATATGATCCAATCCCCTGAGGGGCAGAAAATCTACAGACAAGTCAAATCTGGCCTGATAAACTGAAGAGTAAACAGTAAATTTTACTTATAGAAAAGTATAAAAAAGATCTGAAACACTGTCTGATATAGGGAGATGACTGAAGATGAAGTTGAAGGAAAAAAAAATCACACAGATAGTATAATATTATCCTTTATTCCTCTGTTCCACTGGGAAGAGAGTGGTATTTTAGCAATCAGCATAGTGGCATTCTGGATAGGGTTTGACAGTGATGATTAATTGATAGCCTTGGGTTTTAAAACACTGAGAAAATACCTCAGACCCTGAAGTACCAATTCCTTTCCCATCCAGGTTTGGTTTAAAAATTGCTCTGGAGAGGCCTTGCAGTTGAGATGATTTTGGCACAGAATTGAGTAATGCATTTGGAAGTGTAAGATAAGGGGTCATTTAATTATTTTTTTTGTATTTTTCACTGTTTTTCTGGGTATTTTTGTGTTTTCCAGCATAGGAAAATGAAGATTGCTGGGTAATACTGTCAGCACATTTGTTTCAAGGGTGATAGGAGACGAGGAAAAACAATTAAGAAGTTAGTATAAAAAAGTAAAACAGCAATCAACCATCAAGAAACCAAAACCCTTGTGTTTCAAGGATGATTTAAAAAAAATGTTTCTAGGCCTTAGGAAATGCAATTTGCTAATAGACTGTAGTGCAACGATTAAGGGGAAGCGATTGTAATTGTAAATTACCCTGTGCCACGTGGAAGGCACTAATACACTTAAAATACAATAGTGCATACATCTATGACTGGTAATGAAGGTGATAATCACCTTATATTCACAAAGGAAATGATGTAATAAATCCTATATAATGCAGTTTACAGGTTACCTTGGCAAGGGCACTTGAATCGACAAGCAGAGAAAAGGCCCTCCACCAGCTGCAGTATATATTATAATTAGGGGCATAAAATTCTAATGAAATGTTGTCCTAAGTGATATTGATTCCAATTTGGCAGACTAGGAGCTCGGTGATGTCATGATATTCAGGTTGGTTGGCTCACCAAGGAATTCAAGGAAAACCCATACTACCCTTGATGGGGCCCTTTCCAGCTTTTCCCTCAGTAAAACTTGTTTTCTGACTCCAAAATAAAAAGGAGAGAAAAGATCCTGCAAACACTCAATTGCAGCAGAAGCCATTTTCCAGCTTTAATTAACATAAATGTAACATTCTATGCAAAAAAAAAAAAAATGGGGCTGCAGAGCATACAAGCTGAACAAACCCTCCCCAAAGTGTTCTTAATTTCTCATCAATCTCACTTAGTATGGGGGGCTGGAGATGTTTGCAAGGAGAGTTTCATGGTAAAGTGGCCCTGTAAGGCAGGGGAGAGATCCACGTGGTGTGGGAAATTGTGGAAGTGAATCAAGGGCAGCTTTCTGAGATCAGGATGGAAGTCTGGATAAAAAAGACTCCATGGTGGTGGGAGATTAGCAGAGGTGCCAACAGGAGCAGCACAATATCAAACATAGTCTTATTTTTAATATAATCCTTATAAAAGTGGAAAAAATAATAAGGAAAACAGCAGGGAAAGACTGGAGGAGTTAGACTTGCTCTTTCTGGAGAGAGAAAGGCTCTTTATGGTATTCTAGAACTTAAAGGGTGGCTACAAAGAGGGCAGAACTCTCTCATCACAAGGAGGCACGTGGGCAAGACAAGATGGACCAAGCAAGGTTTCATCTTGAGAGAAGAAATAATTTTTTTGCAATGACAACAGCCAATCACTGGGAAAACCTCCCAAAGGGTATGGCAGAGTCCCTGTCCCTGGAAGCTTTCAATCTGTGCCTGGACAGAGTCCCAGATGGAGTCAGCAAGGCTCCCTTTCCCAGAAAAGGTTGGACCAGATGATGCTTGGAGGTTCCTTCTAGCCTGGGCTGTTCTATGATCCAGTGAGTCCAATGACACATGAAAATGATTACTAGTTGTTGATTTAGACCTGTAACAAAAAAAAAAAAAAAAAAATTGAGGCATTATAATTACTACAAACTTCTAAATAATTTCATATAAATTGTTTTTATACCAAATTTGTTTGAGTATTGCCCATCCCAAGGTAAAAACCACATGATACTCAAGTTTTGAAGTAGCAACTGAACACAACTGCAAACACAACAAACTCTGGAAGTCCATTGTGTACTTTTCCACAATAGTCCCATAGATTTAATAAATGTATTAAAATAGCAGAGAGCTGGAGGTGCAGGTAATTATCATGTGTTTGTTGTCAAAGAGAGTTCAGAAGTCCCATTCAAGTTTTTATTTTTCCTTATGCATGCCTTACACTTGTTCATGTTATGGCAAGAAGTAAAAGACTCTTCAGAAAAGCTGAGCCCTGTTCCTCTGAAGTTGATGGTTGCCTCTCAAAATGAAGATTAACCTTTTTTTTAATCAGAGAAAATGTCTTTCATAGGAAAGAGCAAGATACATTGGTGTCTTTTTTAGCCAGGCACAGAAACTATCCAGATTTTGAACAACCAGGAAGAAAACAATATGTATTTTTTTGCACCCTTTATTTATAGTACTGTACCTTCAGTACAGTTATTTTCCTTCAGTAGGAAAATAACAGCCCTGTACTCATGAAAACTCAAATGAAAACATTTTGGATGGTTTTAGGAATAAAGGAGTGGAGAGTTTGATTCTCAGTGACCTCCCTTTCAAGCTATGAGTCCTACACTGATTGCCATTGTGCCCTATTGAAATTCTTATTATCCTATCACTGATAGCACTGAGGCAAAGGGAATATCTCACTGCCCCAGTCAGTCCCCATAACTCAGCTTGTTAGACTTCCAAAGGGGCTCCTGCCCAGCAGACAAATAAACTCAGCTTGATGTTATAAAACCCGTCAGATGTTTCAGGGCAAGATTGGGACGAGCAAAACAATGTATTTTTCAGACAGCTGGCTGTGCAGTGTAAGCAGAATGGACTGCAGAACTGGAGATCATATCCTTGGAGATTTACTGGAAATGCATCCCTGCCTGTTTATCTGGTTTTATATCAGCACAAGTTTGCAGTTCCATATGCTGTTCGTTATCTGGGGTTTTGTCATGGCCTCTGCTTCGCTCTTATTCTGTCTGTGCCTGCTCTCCTTTTGTGAGTCTCTCCCAGCCTAGCTGGTGTAATTTCAGTGTTACAAACTTTAAAGCAGGATAATGTCTCAAAGGAATCTTCAGCACTGCTGGGTAAGTGAAGCACAGCAAAAAAACAAAGTGGTTTTTTTTTTTGGTTTTTTTTTTGGGTTTTTTTTTTTTTTTAATGAGCGGAGGGTCAGATGCAGAGAGTAAGAGCCCAGAATGCGCAGGCAAGAAGAAGTGGTCAGCACAGGGGGCTTTGATTCCCACAGAGTCCTGCACCAAAGAAATGCTTCCACACCCACATTTAAAGAAGCTGTCACAATGTAAGAGAGGAGGTTGATAACTAACAGTGAGAAAAAGATCAGAAACAAAAGAGATCAGAAACAAGGTAATTAATTGTCATGGTGGAGGAAATTATGAACAGGAGTCTTGGCTGTGCTGTGCATAATGCTCTTTCAAGAAGTGAGGTAATGATCTGGTAAAATTACTGCTGACAGAGAGTTATTCAGGTTATTTAGAGCTAAAGAGTCTTCAAATTATCTCAATGACTGCACAAAAGAATAAAATTCACTGTTGACAAAAACAAAAATGGGCACATCGGAAAAAATATGGAAACAGTGTGTAATTATTGTCAGAACTCAAATTATCTATTCCAGCTTGGGGGAGAAATTGTTAAGTCATCACCTGAAAAAGCCAGCTCAGTGGCAGCCAAAAGAGCAATTATAATGACAGGAATTATTTGAAAACTGTTTGAGAACAAACCAGAAAACATCATTAAGCTGGCCTGTAAAAATTCACAGGATGCACTGATACAGAAGCTGCATGCCAGACTAATTGCTCTGCCTCTGGAAGTTATAGAAACACGGAACAAAATATAGAGGGAGGCAATGATGCTGATCACAGATATGGAATGATTCTCATGAAAAACCTTTTGATTGTGGAGCTGCTTGCTCAGATTCAGGCCTGGGAACAGCTGCTCTCCGCAGGCACCACCTGGAATACAGCACTGAGAGAGGTGTGTTGTGCAGAGAAAATAAGAGAGTGTCTTGGACACTGCAGCGTGTGTTAGAGTGAAACAGGAGGACATGGAAGTAGAATTAACTGCAGGATTGGTTGGTTTCTTGATTCCTTTTATTGCTGCACATTTTTTTTATCCTTCTTCAAATAAAACAGAAAGGGACAAAATAGAAATGTCCCTCTTAGTTCAGGAAAACTGCCAGTGCTCAGATCCTTGCTGGGAAAAATGCCAGCACTCCACTCATGCAATATCTTTCTCACTTCAAGCACACTCTTTAGGAATTGGGGGAAGAGTGCAAACCAATGAAACCCCAATATAGGATGTGCATTTACTTTATGCATAGAGAGGGAGAAAAAAAAGCACCTAAAATCATGAATTCTCAGTCTACTAAGCTGTACAAGGGAACTCTTTTATTTCTCTAGGATTATGGCTTTTGCAAGTGCTCTCTTCACAGAACTTTGTAGCTCTCCATCATTGGTTATTGCTGCTGTGCTGCCTGCAGAGCTGCTAAAGTTCAGAAATACCTCAGGTATGAACAGAGGGAATGGAAATCTGGAAGGGTGTTGCAGCCTTAAAGGTGTTGGGGTTCAGGAGAGATCTCACAATCTTTTTCCCTCTCAGTCTGAAGCTGATGCATTTACCTCAATGCTGTTTGAGTTACGCTGGTGGTTTCAAGTTATCATCTGGGGTTCCAGTTATTTTGGAAGATGCATAATCGTGGGCTTGTGTAGCCATGTGGATTTCTTATGAGTTTTAGTTCTTATTTGGGTAAAGGATCTACACAGAATGAATCAGCAGGAATATTTTTTTAATAGAGAAAAAAGAGAACTTCAAAGGTCCAAATCAAGTGTAAAATGTTATAAATCATTGCTGTACAGTGAGAAGGAGACTGTGCTTTTGTACCTTTGAAAATCTTCCTCCCCACACCTAATGTCAACATCATTGCCCTCAGTTGGTCCTCATTTTGGTTGGAAACAATTAGAGTTTGGAATATCTGTGGGAACAAGATGAGCCTCTCACATTTGTCAGAAATCATTCACCTCTCAGCTGAAGGCTACCCATGGAACAGCTCAAACATAGTTTCATTGCCATCACCTGCCCTAGATTATCTCATATGTAAAAAAGGAGAACAAAACAAAACCAACAAAAAAGCCAGACCAAAAAAACCAAAACAAAACCAAAACAACAAAACAAAACAAAAAAAAATTCTCACTGGTGTCTGGAAATTAAACCCAACAGGTTTAACATTTTGGGAGAAGACCTAGAAATGCCTTAATTTTAGGACACCATAGCTTTTTCCAGTGTTAGAGCAGATCCATGGCTATGTAGACAATATGTAGTGAAGTTCACCAGCCAAACCACTTGGTGGTGGAGTCTCCATCCCTGGAAGTGCTCAAAAACATCTGGCTGTGGCACTGAGGACATGGCTTAATGGTATCATGGTGGTGGGGCTGGGTTGATAGCTGGATCTGATCATCTTAAAGGTCTTTTTCAGCTTTAATGGTTCTGTGATTCTGTTCCATTGACTTGATTGATCCTGCAGTTGCCAGTTCCGTCTGCAGACAACAGGATGAAAATTGGACACTTTAACTCTCATTGTGTATCTGCCTGTTTAAAAGTGCACTCTCTCTTAGCAGAACAGATTGTTCAGCTCTTTCCCCTTCTCCAGTCTCTCAAAACAGGACAGAGCACATGGGGATCTAAGCTGGGACATCAAGAGAGGCAGAGCTATGAGGTTAATTAAGACTGTAAGTTGTCATACTAAATGGTTTACATTCTAAAAGACTTTAGAAGCTCTCCCAAGTTAAATCAGAAGGGGAGATAGAACAAGAATCAAAAGTTAGTTTTGTCTTTATTACCTTGGCCTTACATTTCTGCCCACAAACACCTCATGCTGTGGTGTGCAGGTGGAGTATTGATTTTACTGGGGAGCTGTGGTGGGATCCTTCACCCAGCACATGGGAGGACTCCACAGCCTGCAAAAACCATCCCTGAGCACAGTGGGAGCACCTGAACTCACCCCAGTCTCTTTTGCATGGACACAAAGCAGGCTGAAGTGATGGGTTATGAGAAATGCTGCATGAAAAGGAGGGGAAAATGAAAAATGGGGAGGAAGGACATCTTTCATGGTTGAGAGAAAAGTGTTGTTCCAGATCCCTGTTCAATGTATGAATGGTGTGTCTTATTTCACATCCTCAGTCATATCCTCCCCATTTCACATCCTGAATTTGATCTGCTAATTTATGTAGTTTGGGTAAAATTGCTTATACACATATGCATATATAAGTGCACATATTTCATCTGTGAAGAAGAAAGTGTTATCAAAACTCAAGAAATTCATGAGTGATTAATTTCTCACCTAAAGTTGTACAAGACTTTGTGCTCTCTCAAAGTCACTAAAACCTTTGAGAGGCACAAAGAATTTATCCCCTGGCACCTCTCCAGACAATGTCAGCAGCACAGCCACAATCCTTGGTACCTTTAACCATCAAGGCCTTCCAGGAATGGAGATGAGGCCACTGATTTGCTTTGGAGAGGCTGCAAAGTGACTGCCACCAAATTGAACCTTCCAGCACTGAGAAGCTGAAACCATTTTCATCTCAATCTCTGCAGCAAGGGTCCTGTTGAGCATCTTTAGAAAAAAGTGCTGCTAAGTTTCTCCTAACCTGCTTCCCTGGCAGGAGACAGATGAAAGAACCATCTCTTTATATGAAGACATCTTTGAAGGCTTTTGTTAGCTGGTGGAACCTCCCGTTGGTGGTAGGGTCTCGACTGCTGTGCTCCCAAACTCCGCTGTAATGGATTCACTTTTATAGGGATTTTCTCACAGTTCATCCTGGCTTGAGTTGTTCTTTTTGTGAGAGCTGTAATGGATGAGACAGTCTGAGACCAGAGCCTGTGTGGTCCTTGATAGTCAGCAGTGCTCCCTTGAAGATGCTGGCAGGTCCAATTCTAGGGGTCAAAAGAACAGCAGAATGGTTTGGGGTTGAAGGGATCTCAAAGATGATCCAGTTTCAACCCCTGCCATGGGCAGGGACACCTTGCACCAGACCACTTGCCCAGAGCCCCATCCAGCCTGGCCTCAAGCATTTTCCACTCCTTGAGCGCTGTCAGATTGCTGCTCTGACCACTGTTGCAGTGCCCAACAACCCTCTGAGTGATATTTTCCTAGTATCCAACTGTGGTGGTTTGACAGGAAATATGTTTTCTGGGATGCTGTGGTCAGGCCAATGGGTGCTCAGATTTTAATATTGGCACCTAACGTGGCCATTCGGACATTGGATCTGCTTCTGAGAACGCGGGGTTAAATGCAGGGCTCTCCCCTGGGAGGCTCTCTTGGGTTCCAGTGTGGAAACAGCTCAGGCCTTGCCTGCCCGGCTGCTGTGGCTGGGCGGGTGAGGGGAAGCCATGCGGCCGGGTGAGGTAGGCCTGGGCCCTGAGGAGGGAAGGGTGGAGGAGCACCAAGAGACATCAGGCAGCCACCCCCCTGCCAGGAGAGAGAGAGAGAGAGAGAGAGAGCCAGTGCCTGTGCCTGTGCCACCTTGAAATGTGATAGCAGCCAGCTGAGAAGAAGAAGGGGGCAGGGGGGGTGTGGTGAGAAGGTGCCCGGCAGGGCAGCGTGGGAGTTCTGGACAGGCAGAGACTGAGATTTTTAACCCTTTTCTTGGATGATGGAAACCTTACAAATGCTGATCCTCCTGGAGCTGAATGAGAAGAGAGATAGAGATGAGATAAGAGGAAATGGGCCACAAGAGAAGAATCTTAGGTGGGAGGAGGTGATGGAGTGGCCTTTGGCTGGGCTTTTCTTGTATAGCCATGGACAGAAACATTTTTTTTCATGTGACACAGAGACTGCGTTTAGGGGGGAGGCAATGGCTCGGAGCCAAGGGAGTGCAGTGATGTTATGGGAGTGCATGAACAGAGACAACGGGTGAGGAGGGTGGTTAGTGCCCTCAATCTTCAGTGGAGGAGAAGATCTCTGTTCTTGAGACTCCTCGGCCCCAGGGGGTGAATTTGGGGAGAACAGGTGTCCCAAAAGTGAGAGACTGTGCTCTTTTTTTGGAACTGGACAAAACACCCTTAAAAGGAAAACCCTAGAAGCAGCTCTGGTCCATGGGCAGTGGTGAGAGCACTGGACATGGAAGGAGGAGGTCACAATGGCAAATGATCTCTGGGCGGTGCCACGAGTGACAGGAAACACAAGAGGTCTCAACTGTGTTTCCTGAGGAAGCCAATGGCACAAGAGGGACTCCTCACTCCTTGATTAACTGAGAATTTATTATCTAAAGGGTGGTGATGGACTGAGAGTTGGTGATCTGAGGGATGGATGTATTGGAAATTTGGTGGGGAGGAGGAGATGTATTTGTGAAGTTTTCATTTTCCTTGTGTGTTTCTTTTTTCCCTTTCCCTTGTAGTTTAGTTAATAATTTTATTTTTTTTTTTTATTTCTAAGTGAGGGCCTGCTTTGCTTATTCCTGGTCACATCTCACAGCAGAAACCAGGGAGAGGGTATTCTCATGGGGGCACTGGCATTGTGCCAGTGTCAAACCATGACACCAACCTAAATCTCCCCTGACACAAGTTCAGAACATTCTGTCAGGTCCTGTCACTGATCACCAGAGAGAAGAGAACAGTGAGAAAGCTGCAGACCACAGCTGGGCAGCATCAGTCTTAAACAACCTAAAACCACCAATCTTAAGTCACACCTGGACCATGATAATCTGTGAAAAGAGCAAGGAAGCCCCTTTGCTCTGGCTCTCCATCAGTGACACTGTGAGCAGCCACTGCAAAATGCTTCTGCTGTCCCTGCCCAGGGAGGAGAGTCCAGAGCACTGACAGGGAAGCACCAGGCCAATAACGAGTCCTGCACTGAGCAATTAAATTCAATGAAATGTGAACAGTGATATTGAAATCACAGGTAGCCTCCTGCAAACATCAAAAGGAACTTGCCATGAGTGTGAAAAGCACCTCAGCCTCTCCACACAAAGAGAGGGACTGGTTTATTTTTAACACAGCCTTGACAAAACGAATATATTGGAATCTGTAACTTCCACTGGCAACTGGCTCCTCCAACAGGGAGTAGAGAACCCCCTAAAGGCACATCCCATCGAGTTATATCTGACACCCAGGGAGAGGCAATGAGCCTTCAGCAGCCAGGCTGCAAAGCAAGATGAGCCTCGTAAAAGGGGAACAGCCAGCTGTGCACTTAGGGCTAATCCTAATTGGAACCTAACAGGAGAGGAATTCTGTGGCATTTGGATTTAAACAGGCTGTCCCCAAAAAATGTGTGGCGTGGTGTGGCAAAGCACCTAAAAAAGAGACAAAGAGAACTGTCATGTCTGAATGAAGAATTTTGAATTTAGTGCTTGACTTGCAGTGTTGTCTGGTGGTATTTTAAAAAGAAATAATACCTGACAGGTGGGGATTACCACTTTTCTACATATATTCAACTTAAATTTAATCTGTTAAGAAAAAATAATCACATGATTCAACAACAAAGCAGGAGCATGTTTTATGTGAAATGAGTATAAATTATCTATACAAAGATATAGAACTCTAAAAGGACTAAAATATTTAAAAATTAAACTATTGTTAGCAAAGATAAAAATTAATATTTCTTCTATAATTTATTTCACCTCTCTTTTGTATATATTCTGGTATGATATAAATTTCCCTCATCTAAGGAACATGACATTAGGCACAGAATGGTGAGTGGCCATTGAAATGAGCAATCATTTCTCCCTCTCATTTTACCATGTGGTCACAGGTCTAATTTACTGCACACCACTCAAACCAAAAACGTAAAGTTAATCCCTTCTTGGGGAGCATCCATGTCTCACTTAACCACTGCATATCAAGAGCACCCCTTTTATGTAGGATCACCCTTTTTTGATCAGATTTTATGAATGAGGACCCAAAGTGCAGAGATGTTTTTGTCAAAAGTGATTGGTGACATTTGGATGCTGAATTACTCACACTTACAGCCTGTTTTATTATTCTGAGAGATGAGCTATAGGACAGCCTGTAGGCTCACCACAGGTCTTATCAGCAGATGTGCATTCCCAGAAGTCTTGCAGAGATACCCAAGTCTTTGGGTGGTTGTTTCCCTGTGAAAGTCAAGGGAGGCGTGGAAGAGGCATTGCCTTTGCCTGCACTTCCTGAGAGCTTGTGGGATGAAGACAGGATCAACTGGATGGATCACGCAGGCAACATTTCTAAGGAATTTAAAATTTCTGAAGAATTTAGAGGTGAACATCGTTATGCTTATAGTAAACACAGGCAAATCCAACCCTGTATCTATTTTTCACATGAATGACCAAAGCAATATTCTGGGTGCCACTGCCAGTATCAGTCCCCTGTTTGAAAAATGGCTACATTATAATTTCTCAGCAAGGCATCTGAGGAATATTTTAGGGCTGTGGATAAAAAAGAGCAAAGTTTAATCAGTTTACTGAGTTTGCATCTCTGTATGAGGTGATCTGTGGTAATCAGCAAGCAAAAAATGACCCTCATTGAAAGGGAGGCAGAGATGCACAGGATGTTTCAAGCATTTCTGGCAGCGAGTCATTCTGGGTAAGCTCATTTAAATGGTTATGTGCCCCCTTATGGCCTCATCAATGAGGCTATTAAAGCTAAGGTTATTTCCAGCAATGGATACACTTGCACATTGCAAACTTGGGAGAAGAAGAGAATAATAATAAAAAAAAAAAAAGAAGTCAGCAAAACAGAGAGAAAAAGGAGTAGGAAAAAAAAAACCCCAAAAACACAGGATTTTGACAAAGCCAATTCTTTCCTACTGCTGTTCAGAGATAACCAGTGATGGAACATCCACGATAAACTGTGTGACAATGGAGATAAATCCTTGGGGAGTGGAAATTAAAGCTTGAAATAAATGTAGGCGACTGCAGCATAGAAAGGTGGGAACACTGTGCTGTCTAATTATAGGATAAATACATGCAAAACAAATGGTACTAAAGCACATGGGTCACTGTCTTCAACAGCTGTTGCAGTAGAATTTTGAGCTTTATATTATCCACTTCCGTGATGAAAAGTGAATTCTGTCATCTGCTCATCTTACAGCTCTTGGTGAGCCATTTGAACTCCTTGTGGCTCAAAATGCCTGTAAGGAGTCTTAAACTCTGTTTTACATTCATCATCTGATACCCAAAAGACAACAAAATTCCCCGGGGATGAAAGCTTGTGTATGTAATTCCCTAACTCAAGCAAAGTTTTATTAACAGCTCACTGTACCTGGAGTGAGACATTGGTTATGAGAGCAGGAGTGTGGCAGAGTTCTTCTGGCCTCTGTTTGAAACTGAGGTTATTATTTCTAGGTTTAAGAATTTTGCCTTTTCAAACTCCTTTGATCATAAAAATAGTTGAATTTGTAGCTTTTCCTTGTGCTGTGACTCCCATTCTGGTTTAGCATGATTTTATGTAATTTCTGAATTGCTCAGGCCTGCATCAAATCTTGTGAGAGCCAGGTATAAGGGTGAATAAAGAAAAATAATCCTTTAAAATAAGAATATATACAAACTTCTCAAGACTTGAAGGTGCAAAATTATCTTTAAGGCCATTGTGCTGCCACAGTGCAGTTGGGATGCTGTGGAGAGAGGTTCCTGTCTGGCTGAGGTGCTGTGGTGAAGTAATTTGTCTGGTTTTGTTGTAAATGTATCTCACTTCAGGACTTTCACCTCTCCCCTCTTCCTAGAACGTTATTGATTTACTAATGCTCTTACTCTTCAGCCCATAGCCTCCTTGGCTTCAGTTAGGCTGGAATCACAGGAGAGGAGCATCCCTGAGCTGTGGTGCAGATATTTGGAATAAAATGAAGATTACTTTAGATAGATGAAAATACTTCCTCTCTCATCTTGGCCAAACTGTACTTTCATACTAATTTATAATTCCCAAAGTAGGGGTTTAAAACAATTAATAGTGAAAGTGTGATATCCTCTCAATTTTTAAAAATATTTTAGGATGAATTTTGATAGCATTATTATCCACACCTCTAGGAACTACTCTACTAAAACCTGAACTGCATCACAGGGCAGTGGGTTTCACAGTCCAGATGTGAATTTATATGTGGGATTTGTCAGTCATTTGGAATACAGCTTTTCAATTTACTCCTACTCCATAATTCTATATAATTCTGGACCAAGTCTGAGTTATAAATCGACTTTGGTAAAATGTGATTATTTTACATGCTTTTAACTACACTACGATGTCATTGCATTTGCATAATAAACCTCCCAATCTTTTCCTCTTGTTTGGGAGAATATTTTCCTCTTAGCAGTCATTCTCACCATATCTTCACCTCATTTTCATTTGGACTCTAAATGTTTGTCCTGCCATTTCGAATTTTATATTTTCCATTGTTACAAATTCTCACCATATTCCAAAATCACTAAGGAAAATTAACTACATTAAATTTTAATGTTTCTTCCCATGAGTCAGTCCCTCAGTTTTGTTTCAGTACTTGTTGTCCTTCCTTGTTGACTTTTGTGCGTCTACTCGTTTTGTAAAGAAAAGTGATCTGAGCTTCAAAACAAATCCCTTGGGCTGGATGGTCATTGTGGGCTCATTCCTATTGAACTATTCTATTCTATTCTATTCTATTCTATTCTATTCTATTCTATTCTATTCTATTCCATTCCATTCCATTCCATTCCATTTTTTAGCATGTCATTATCTTTCCAAGTGAAACTTTTCTCTCAGTCTTGGATTGGGCTCACAAATAAAAGTTGATCTGAGGTTTTTACTGATGTGGAGCTGCAAAGAAGTCATGGAATGGCTGATTTGCCTTCTTAATTCTTTACAAATTGCAGGAATTTCCTCCTGCTGACTCTCACCTTTGTGTCCTGGCTTCAAGAACCAATGGCACAATTCCTTCCTTTCTTTTTAACCTTTTGTGATGCTCCAATGCCTTGAGTGGTGAGCACCACAAGTTCAGCTGATTTGTAGTGCTCTGGGGTAATTTGCGGCCATTTGTCATTTCTGGACAGCTTTTCAACCGAGTAAAGTATTCAAAAGAAATCCTGAATCTTTCATATTTTTGGGAAGTTTGGTCAGGTCTGCACTTGGTGCTTTAGGTGCCAAAGTACCTTGGAAAACCTTACCTTTAGCAAGATTTCTGCTGAAAACTGATGTGTTGGTTGGTACATAACCCCATGGCTGAGTGCTCACAGCGTATCAAGACAACTTCAAAAGCCCCAGCCCTGCAGAAAAAAAAACCAAAAAAAACAGCTGAAAGCAATTAGATGAAAGGAATTTCATAACTTTTCTATGACAACAACCTTTGGTATTCTTAGTACATTTTTATTTTGAGCAGTGAGTCACACAAATGCAGCGAGAAACAACAAGGAGGACGTCAAGTTCCATTACTGTAGCTCGATGGTGGATGACAAGGGCATCTGGTTGATAGAACAGAACAGAAAATTGCACTTTGTCTGGCAATTAGGGGAACAAAACGGAAAAAATTGTCACTGTCTTATTTCTGTTTAACTTCAAAAAGTACATATAATTCTGCCTGGGGAAGTTCTGTAGGTGGCTGCCTGCCTTGTAGTCCTGCTGAAACATCAATTTGTGTTCAAAGTGGAGAAGTAAACTGGGCGATGAAATATTCATCTGACTAAATTTCTGACTTCTTTTGTTGTTGTTGTTGTTTTGCTTAAAAAAAAAAACAAAATAGGAAAAAAGAAAAAAGTCCCATTGCTGACTGGCTTCAGCATGGGTGTTGATGTAAGCATTCATGACAGAATATTGTTTTTTAATGAACTTTGCAGCTGGTTGGTGTTTGGTGCCAGAAGGACTGAGTGATGCTGTGGACACAAGAAATGAACTCCCTTTTTTTTTTTTTTTTTTTTCAAAAAAAAAGCTGAACTTATGTGCATCTTCTAAAAGATCTAAAACAACCCAGAGATCCCTGTCCTGTGCTCCACTAAGGCTGATCACAGTACCTGCAATCCTGAGTCCTTCATATTTTTTGGGAAGCTTGCTCAGGTCTGCACTTGGTGCTTTAGGTGCCAAAGTACCTAAAGCTAAAGTATCTGCGGCTACCAGAATAGGGATAAAAAAGATAGTAATTTTGTGACACAGTTTTTCCATCTTTACAAGATTTCTGTCTCAATAGTCAAAAGGGAATTTGAATGAGTTATCCCAAAAAGTTTCAATTCAAGCTGTAAAAAATGGGTTTTTTTCTCTCCTTTCTCTTGATTTTTTTTTTTTTTTTTTGGGGTGTGAGATTTTGAAAAAAAAAGTGACTTTCTTCTCTGAACACAAACCAAATCCAGCCCATTACCAACTGGATTTAATGTTAAAATCCAAGGAGTTTTTATTTATTCCCACAAAGTCTTCCACGCTGTGACAAGGTGGAGGTCACAGAGAGCACAGTCTGCTGTGATGAAACTACACAGAGCAGTAGCAGCAGCAGAACTGGGTGAATTGGGACCCAAATTACATAGATTATGCATTTCCTGTACTTTCTCAGGTTTCTAATTCCATTATTAAAATGTTCAGCATTATCACTTAATTGTTCCTAATGACTTCATACATAACAAGCCGCTGTTAAAACAGAAAATTAGACTGTCTGTTCTCTCCGCCTTCCACATGTTTTATGAAAAGAAGAGGAAAGCACCCCACAATTTGCATTTATTTATAGCCTTTAAGGAAACCCAGTGAGTCACACCACATCTTCACCCAGCAGGATTTGAAGGTTTTCCATTAGGATAAAAGACATTTCCAGATTGTTCACTAGGAGGGAGGTCACTGCTGGACTCAGCAGGGTGGTGGTCCTGGCACCAAGTCTGTCAGAGTTCGAGAAAGGTGTGGACAAATCTTTGAGTCAGATGGATTAGTTTTAATATGAGTCCCTTCCAACTTGAGATAGTTCATGATCCTAAATCAATTTTGGGGTCAGTACCTCTTGGCATCACTGAAGCTTTTTGATAATTCTAAGTGCTCCATATTGTATAACACTTAAGTGAGACTTGGACTTTCCAGTTTGTCTCTTCAGGCTTCATGAGGTCCTTCTGCATTTTGGTGCCCATCCCAAAAGCAAGAGTAGCAAGATAGGGAGTTCTATTCCTCAGAGATAAGGCAAGAGCCCAACTTCCCAGTGAGTTTTCGTTTATGTTTGGACATGGCTTGTATAATTTGTAGACCATGTGGTTTCAAAATTGTAGAACTTGTGTTTGAGAGACAGTAGGTTTGGATTAAATAAGGGAAAATTTTTTTTTATTCAGAGGGTGGTGAGCTGTGGCTGCCCCATCCCTGAAAGTGTCCAAGGCCAGGTTGGATGGGGCTTGGAGCAACCTGGGATGGTGGAAGGTGTCCCTGCCCATGGCAGGGGATGGAATGAGATGAGCCTTAAGGTCCCTTCCAACACAAACCATTCTGATTCTCTTATTCTGTGAACATAATTCATATTTAGAGTCCATGAGCTGAAAAATGCAAAGGTTCAAGGCTTCATGGCACAGTGTGAGCAGGGCTTGAAAGCAAGAGAAAGTAGCAGAGCCAGGACTGTCCCCTTCAAATGAGCTGTCATTTCCACAAAGGCACTGCTACCATGTGACACCAGGGGCTGTGACAGAGGTTTTCCTTTCAAGCCATCTCTTCTGAGGTCTCATCCCCCAATATGATATGAAGGAACTGCAGTAGAAGACTTTTAAATGCAAATAGGAGAAGGGAAATGGCATATGGCAGGAGGAGATGGGTGTGCTGGTGATGGAATATTTAGGGGTTTTTTTCTAGAATTTTTTATGGTTATGTTGAAATGTGATGTTCTGCTGATGTTGAGGGTAGCCCATGTGGTTCTGAATTTTTCAAGGGATAATTTGCTTCAGCAAACTGTCCTTTTTTCTCTCTTCCTTTACATTAAGAAGTGTGATTTTATAGAGTTTGGAAATTCCTCTATTCACTCAAGAAACAGATTCTACAAAGTGTAGATCTTTCACTGGCAGTCCTTTAAAACAAAACAAGCAAACAAACAAATAAGAATCCAAAGAGAAAAGCATTAAGCAAAAAGATTGGCATTAATAGGAATTTCTGTCCTCCTGATTGCAAAGTTTAGAAAATGAGAATCCACAAAATTACACAAACATGTTTTGCATTTCCAGAGCTAATTAGTGCATACTGGAGGGGAGAAAATTACACCAACTTCTAAACAGAAATGTTAATTGTCAGCCTTTGTTTTTCAAGGCAGTAAGTGTACCCTGGCATTTCTGCCTTCTCAATCCCTGCATAAGGAGAGGGAATGAAATCTATTTCCCCATTCATCTTCA
The DNA here is from genome assembly GCF_023055355.1 of Agelaius tricolor. NCBI lineage: Eukaryota > Metazoa > Chordata > Aves > Passeriformes > Icteridae > Agelaius > Agelaius tricolor. Next base: position 93,158,564 of record NW_027269262.1, on the reverse strand, counting down.
AGTCCTTTATTAAGACATCCTCTGTAATGACTACCCCCCCCCCCAAAAAAAAAAAAAAATAACCTGAGCTACAAATTATATTTATGTGTGTTTTGATTTCAAGCTCTGTGAGTAGTGAGTCAGAATTCCTCGAGTTTCCAAAACACGTACTCCTGTTTTATGTTAAAGGATTATATTAAAGCCTTTGTATGGTTTTCTGACTATACTTCAAAGTATTTTGGATGTGATATTTTGAATGTGACCTTTTCTTTACTGGATTTGGGATTCCTATGTGTCCTTTTTTAATTACCCAGAAGAAACCTCAAGCCTGGAGCATATAATTTTGTCAATGAGGTTTGCAGAGATTCCCATGAGACATATTTTCTCACATTTTCAGTTATCCCAAATTTAAATAGTCTATGTAAAAAATGTTTCTTCAACAGTATTTCTATACCGTAGAAACACAAACCATGAATATCTATGAAATTTCAACACATAAGAGAACTTAGGTTTATGTGAAGAATATATATATAAAAAAAAATCATTTTTAGTGAGAAAATGCAGAGTATCTGCATGGATTGCAATTGCTTTTTTGTAGTCATACAGATTTTTCCTCCTAAAAAGAACAGTCTTGATGCATTTTTATTCTTGGATTTCTGGGATATTTCTCTCTTGCCTCATAGAAATATAACACCACTGCAAAACACAGCTCTGAGAGTACCTCAGAGATCTGAATATTTGCTAAAATATAACTGAAATGATGAAATATCAGAAATTTGTGAATTCTTTTTTAATGCTTTCCTTTGGGCACCAACCAATTTCAAATAGAGAAAGACAAATACTACCATAATAATAAACAAAATCCCTACATAAGCAGAAACAGTGAGTTTCATAACAAACAATCAGATGGCTCCCAAGTCATTAAAAAGGTTATTACATTTGGAGGTAAAGGAAATCTCTGTTTCTGTTTTCCCAAAGCATTTATTTCATGGAAGGGCAAATATTTTCTGTCAGCATTTTGAAACTTATTCATGGTACACTATTTACATTTATCATTGTTATCCTTGCATCATTTTTTACTCACAGAAGAAGTGTGAAATGAGGCTCATGAAAACTTTTACCTTTGAATAAAATGTTGATGGTTTTAAATGATTGAAAGACATGGATTTATAGAAAGTACTGTATCCACATCTACATTTAAAAGGCCAAATTAATCCTACTTGTAATTAAATCAAGGCTTAGGCTCTGTATCAAATGTTGCAGTGCATTTCCCTTGGATGGATGGATGGATGGATGGATGGATGGATGGATGGATGGATGTGACCCAAGTTCTTTTATTTATAATGTCTCTGTGCTGACTTTTAAACATTGCTATAAAACAACAGAAGTAATTTCAAACACTGTAGAAAGCAAATATTAGACTCCCTAGGCCTAATTCTCATTAACTTTAACACCAATTTACACCACTCTTGCAGTGCACTGGGGCCATAAACTGAATTACATTAAGCATAAAACGTTTCTAATGTGAGAACCAGACCCAGTGTGTTTGCAGCAGTTTTACAACCAACTTCCCAAAGATGGTGCAACCCTTTCCAGTTTCCTAAAGGAGGGTTCATCACGGCTGTTTTCTCACTTTGAACTTGGAAGAGCTTCTTCCTTTCAATTTGCACAGTGTTGGATTAGCTAGAAAAGTTTAAAAAAAATCCCCTCCCCCCAAAAAAAATAAAATAAAAACAAGTATAAAAACAAGTAGGTGCATTGCTAGAATATCCCATCCCTGTGTACAGCTGATTCATCTCAATTACTTCTCAATTACTGGGTAAAACCTGACCAAAACAGGCCTGGCCACACAGGAAGAAAGAAAAAAAAACCCTCTAAACATATAAACAAGGTAATTCCAGTCAAAATCTCAAGTGTGTTAAATAAAAGGAAAATTTAATATAAGAATTGATAATGTTCTAAGAATAAAATTTGATGTCATGGCTGGCATGACCTGCTAGGTTCATCAAAAAACTTCCAATCGTACAACCACAAGTAGATCTAATTTTCTCACACAGACATTCAAATCTGACATAGATCTACAGATAGTTTGGGAAATACAATTTGAAATACACATAAACATTTTAACACATTTCCATTTATTATTCCTTGCAGTTAAAATTCAGTAGAAATCCAATATGAAATCTATGCTTTGTTGGAAACCTCCAGTTCTGCCTTTTTAAAATACTGAGCTATTGCAGAGAGTGATGAATAATAATGAAAATAAAAACTCTACATTAATTATAATTTTCTTCATAAGGAATTCAGATGGAGGATTAAAATAACAAGAGATTTTCTCAATAAAGGAATTAATGCTCTGAGAACACATTCACAGAACATTGTTTTTTATGATACACTGATGGACACTGGGAGATAGAACAAATAGAGGAAAGTCACTGATTAAATAAATATTTAATATGTTTAATGGATTCACAGTTTTTGTAGAACAAGCTAATACACAGAGTGTTTTATCAAGAGCACACATTAAATATTTTGCATGTTGTGTACCCTTGCAGAAGGAAAACTGGGCTGCTGCAGGTGCTTAACCCTGGGTGATGCAGTCCCAGAATTGGTGCAGGAATATCAGCAGGCAGAATTATCTGCAGTGCTACATTGAATGATGCAGCCACTCTGCATCAGGGCTCCCTAGAATGGGGTCCCTAGCAAGCCCCAGAGGGTAAAAACCTGCCACAGGCCTTTTGGGACAAATTAAACTTTACCCTGTGAAGCGGAAAACAAATGCATGGATGGAAGGAATGGTATTTATGGAAGTAAAGTCAAGGAAAGACAGGAAGGTGAGACAGGAATCACACAATGATTTGGATGAGGCAACAAAACTATGAAATGGCAGATTTGGGAAACATTAAACCATGTAACAACCACAATGGAAATGGAGTAATGATCCTTTAGCCCTGTGGTCCCTTTGGCTGATAGTCTTATTTGCTGAATGCAATCGCTGCAGTTAAAACCACAGACTCACCAGATCACGCAGAACCACAGAATGGGTCAGGCTGGAAGGGACCACAGTGGGGTCACCTGGTGCCACCTCCCTGCTCCAGCAGGGCCATCCCAGAGCACAGGCACAGGATTGTGTCCAGACAGTTCTGGAATACCTCCAGTGAGGGAGACTCCACAGGGTCACTGGACAGGGAAGTTCTGCCTCATGTCCAGGTGGAACATTGTGGGATCAGCTCCTGCCTGTTCCTCTTGTCCCATTTCTGGGTCTCACAGAGCAGAGCCAGGGCCCTCTACGAGCCCTCCCTGCAGACAGGGAGACAGGGATGAGGTCCCCTCTCAGCTGTCTCTTTTTAAGGCTGAAGAGCCCCAGCTCCCTCAGCCTTTCCTTATCAGAGATGCTCCAGTTCCAAATCATCTTTATAACCCTTCCCTGGACCTGCTCCAGGAGCTCCATTGCCCCCCTTGTCCTGAGGAGCCCAAAGCTGGACAGAGCACTCCAGATGTGCCTCAGCAGGGCTGAGCAGAGGGGCAGGATCACCCACCTCAGTCTGCTGGCAATGCTCATCCTGATGCATCCCAGGATCCCACTGGTCTTCTTGGCCACAAGATCAGGACCTATCTGAAAGCTAAATGTTTCAATAAATCAGTTATTTTCAAATAGGGCTCCCATTTCTGACTCTTTTCTTGGATTCTCTTTACTCTGTTTCCCCAGCAACATGTCTGCTCTGACTTCCCCTTCTGAGGTCTTCTAGTAATTCTCTGATACAGCCCAAACTTGTTGAGACTGTGATATACAGGGACACAGGTACAGCAGAGGAAACACTGTAAAAGTTTCAATCCTACTCCTAAACTCATGCAAGTATTTGTTGAATTCAGCAGTGGTATTTCTGCTGCAAGGACAATGCCTCACATGGTAAATCTGCTGTGAAATGGTTTGTGATCAGTGAGTCTGAGTCCAAAGGGTTGGAAACAACAGAAGCTCCTTCTAGGAAAGAAACAAGACCTCAAGCTGTTTCAAGCAGAAGTAGAAGAGTTCAATAAGAATTCATTATTTGAACTTTGTCTTTTTCTTTATTTGTCTTTTTCTTTATTCTCTTTCCTTACATCTCCTTTCATTCTGCCCTCTGCTCCAACCCCAGTAGCTTGCACCCATCTGTTAAAATATAAAAAGGGCTCCCTCTGCTAGTGCCTATTAAAGTGCCATATGGCTGAGGTATAGCCTGAGGTGCTGAGCATCACAGAGTGCAGCTCTGCAGAATAAAGATTCCTGCACTTGAGGTTTAATTAGGTAAGTGCTTTTTAAGTAGCATCGCTGTTTCCCCTTAAAATATTTACAACTCCTCACCAAAGAACAAAGATGAAGCTGGTCTAAATCACAGCCCGGCACGTTTCAATGAGTGTTCCCCTCCTTCTCATAATGATTCACTTCTCCTTCATCCTCAGAGTTGGGGATAACAGGCAAAGTGGTCTCCGAAATGTGGATGAATCTTCACAACCTCATTGCTGCTGCTGCTGCACACAAGGGTGTGCTCTGGGCTCCACCTGCTGCAGAGGAGGAGGGAATTCTTTATTTCCACATGCAGCTGAACTACAGCTTTATTGAGGGGGAAATACAGAGAGGAATTGTGTGTTTGAGGTGTCACTTCCAGTGATGGGCTGGGGTGTGGTGCTGCAGGAATCTGCCGCCTGCAAAGGAGGAATTCCAAACTAGGAACCCAGTGCAGAGGAGTCAAAAGACGTCTAAAGAAACACTTGGCAAGGGGTACCTTGATATTGATATTTTATTCTGATTCTTCCAGCTGCTGCCAGCTGCAGGTGAAGAACAATAAGTATTATGCCTCTGGTTGTTTAGTTTGATTGTTTGCTTGGGTTTTCAGTGTTGCTGTTATTCTTGTTAAGAGGAAGGTTCAGTGTGACAGTGTTCACAGGGGTCCGAGGATGAGGGAAGAGACGACGATCTGACTCCATGTTTCAGAAGGCTTGATTTATTATTTTATGATATATATTATATTTAAACTATACTAAAAGAATAGAAGGAAGGATTTCATCAGAAGGCTAGCTAAGAATAGAAAAAGAAAGAATGATAACAAAACTTTCTGTCTTGGACAGAGAGTCTGAGCCAGCTGACTGTGATTGGCCATTAATTAGAAACAACCACATGAGACCAATCACAGATCCACCTGTTGCATTCCACAGCAGCAGATAACCATTGTTTACAATTTGTTCCTGAGGCCTCTCAGCTTCTCAGGAGAAAAAATACTAAGGAAAGGATTTTTCATAAAAGATGTCTGTGACAGTTCAGTATCTGAGGGGAAAGAATCTCCACTTGCTTGGTGCATGTGAGGTGTAGGCTTTTGTTCAGACCTGTCAAATTTGATGTGCAGTGAAAGCCCTCTGAAAAAGTCCATGGGAAGTCCCAAAATTCATTGCTAAATACCATCGTCTTGGAGATCTTGGTTGTGCTGAACAGAGAAGGCTGCGCATCAACTACCAAAATTATTCTGCTTTTCAAACAACTACAGAGACATTAAAAAAACTCAAAAATCTCTATCTATTCCATGGATTCACAGTAACAGCCAGGAGTTTCCTATCTTGTATTTTGTCTACACTAGTTTTTCACTTTTATCTTAAGCACCTCAGTCACTGTAGCACACAAGATCTGTTAAAACAGATATCCCTTTTTTTGCTCCTTTGCCTCTTATTTAATAGACTTGAGCTGTAAAAAGGCTTTTTTTGATACCCAAATGCTTCCTCTGTGTCTGCTGGAGCCCTTACATACTTCATCTCCCTTCTTTTTTCTCTTAATCCCTTATAGCACTACATGCTAAGGAGTAAGTAAAATCCTAATCATTTCTGCTCCCAGAAATGGAACCAGGGGCACAGTGCAGAATATATAATGTATAGCTGACTCTTCCGTGATTACTCATGATTGCCTTCCCTCCCCAACAAACTCCTGTTTCTTTCCAAAAGAAAATGGAGATACTTCTGGAACTCTGCATAATCCCTTTAGTGCTGCTCTTCTCAGCCCTGATAATCAAGAGGGAGGAGTTAAATGGATGCAGCACCCTGATAAATCTGACACCGCTGATTTTGGGGATTTTAGGACACCCAGCCTGGCCAGCACAAAATATTTCACCCCTTCACTGTCTCCAGCAGTACCCATGAACAGGCACTCAAGGAAGAATAATAACAAATTATGTACATAAAACATTCCCTGGGCACTGTCCAAGCTTCTGATTATTTTCTGCTCAGGTAGTTCTGACACTGTTTCTTGCTCAGTAACTCAGAGATCTTTCTTTGAAATATTTTTCTATTCTTCCCTTCAACCTGTGGGTTTTATTTTATTCATTTTTTGGTGAGTATGGCAGGAGAACATACATATTAGAGGATAGGATTGCTTTTCTGTGCACAAATAATATCATGGGGAAAACAAGATGGGAGTTGTATCCCTGCAGTAACTAAAGAATTTATAAGGCTTTAATTAGATGGGTCCCAGTAAGACCTAACATGAGAGTTGATACTTATGCTTATTTCCAATAACGCTACCCAAGAAAATGAAGATCATCTGGATTCCATTCGAAAATGGGAACATTTCTTTGTGTGTACATTAAGGGGGGGAAGTGGTGGAAGGAAGTGGCGGAAGTGGCGGAAGTGGCAGAAGGAAGGAAGGAAGGAAGGAAGGAAGGAAGGAAGGAAGGAAGGAAGGAAGGAAGGAAGGAAGGAAGGAAGGAAGGAAGGAAGGAAGTGGTGGAAGGAAGTGGCGGAAGTGGCGGAAGGAAGGAAGTGGCGGAAGGAAGGAAGTGGCGGAAGGAAGTGGCGGAAGGAAGTGGCGGAAGGAAGTGGCGGAAGGAAGGAAGGAAGGAAGGAAGGAAGGAAGGAAGGAAGGAAGGAAGGAAGGAAGTGGCGGAAGGAAGGAAGTGGCGGAAGGAAGTGGCGGAAGGAAGTGGCGGAAGGAAGTGGCGGAAGGAAGGAAGGAAGTGGCGGAAGGAAGGAAGTGGCGGAAGGAAGGAAGTGGCGGAAGGAAGGAAGTGGCGGAAGGAAGGAAGTGGCGGAAGGAAGGAAGGAAGGAAGTGGCGGAAGGAAGTGGCGGAAGGAAGGAAGGAAGGAAGTGGCGGAAGGAAGTGGCGGAAGGAAGGAAGGAAGGAAGGAAGGAAGGAAGGAAGGAAGGAAGGAAGGAAGGAAGGAAGGAAGGAAGGAAGGAAGGAAGGAAGGAAGGAAGGAAGGAAGGATGTATAGGGCACATTATGAATAAAGGCTTCTTTCTGATCCTAGTGGTTGCAACACTCATTTATCTGGTCACTGAAGATTTGTTTGTAGAAAAAATATACAAGGTAAACCATAAAAACCTGGGAACAGAATAAGGTAGTACAGAAATATTTGGTCCAGAATTAGAATATTAAAAAAAAAGAAAGATGATATTAGTGTCACTGAAGTTTAGACAACTAAACCTGAACTTGTTACTTGATGTTCCCTTTCAGGCTAAGGCATGGAGTTTTTTTTTCAGCTATTGAATGGATTCATTGAAGTTGGGCCAGATCCTCTCTCCTCTCTAAAGAAAAATGAGAGTGATTTGTGTTGATCTGGAACATTTGAATTTGAATGCAAAGAATCTCATCCATAATATTCCATATTAACTAATCTGGAGCAGTAGAAAAGGGAATAAACATCCACTAGGCAGGATATTTCACCCACCTACACTGGAAGAATGTGGAAGAGATCAAAAGGAAAGTAAACTCAGCTGTTTTCACCTTTATTTATGAACAGCCCACTAAGGTCCAAATGAGGAGGTGTCCAAAAGATTTATCAAGGTTATCTACAAATATCAGAGTGAAATCCCTGACATATGTGCATTTTTCTGCCATAAGCAGGGATCAACTGCATTAGTCTCCCTGGTGTCTACTAAAATATCTCTTTTCTGATGGGATTAGGGTTTGCCTTAATCCAGTACTGACTGCTAGAGTGTAAGCAAAGCAAACATGAAGCTTGCTTCCATCCTCTGCCTCAGCCCTGGCACCATCTGTAGGAATAACACCAGCATATGTGTGTAAAACCAGCATCACCCAGAGTTAACAACAGCTAGAGCCCAGATGGATGACAAAAATGCATTATATTTACATCTATAGAATTTATTAGTTCTTTTTTAATTAGCTTTCTATGCAGCAATTTATTTCCAGTGCTGTTCTTAATGAAAACGTTATAAGTTGCAATTCTATTTCCAGTGTTGAGTTTTGTCCATTCCATCTCTGTCCTCATTGACTAAAACCAGTTTTTTTTTCCTTCATAGTTAAATAGTCTTTAAAAAAATTATCTGAGGAAGATACTTGTGTTTAAATATGCATTGCTGCTCTGAGAACACCCATCAGTGTGTGAGACAGCAACTCTTGCTATGCAAGTGTGTTTTTCTTTCCTGATAGGGAACATTTTCAGCTCTCATTTTCCCTAGTTCTGCACAAACCACATTATTCTGCCACCAGCTCCCTTTCAGCAGAGCTGGAGCATACAGTTCCTGCTCCCTTAGCTGGAATAGTTTAATGCCAACCATTTTGTGTGTCTTCTGTGGGCTTTTTTAAGGTTTATTTCCAGTAACACGTGAATGAGAATTTAAGGGTTTCTGTCACCTTTTACAGCTGTGATTTGCTTGCTCTGTAGTTAAAAGCAGCTGCAAGGTGAAAGGCTGGTATTTCCCCATGGCAGGTTCCCAGGGATGGTGGGACTGTAACGAGGCACTGGACGGGCACTGAGAGATTTGCATCCTTGGCAGCCTTGGCTGTGTACTCCAGTGCTTAAGCATCCATCTCCTTGAATCTGTCCTGCAACCACACTCATTTTAACATAAGTCAGCATTTTTCCTCCTGATACTTAATCCAAGATGAAAGTCAAATGCCAGTAACTCTGCTTGTTCCCAAAAAAACCACAAGATTTGCCACACTGGGGCAAATGGATGAGTTGCCAGGTCTGCTATCTAATCTCTCTTAGTGTCTCAGCTGGCCAGTGTTTTATGTCTCTGGTTTTTACATTATCCTGAGTGCTTCCCAGAATAATTCCACATATTCATGAAGCTGCTTTTCTCTCTCCTTCCTCCCTCCACGCTGCAGGAGTTGCCAAATGTGAGTCAGGGAGCCCTGTCCTGCTAGGGAGAGGCAGTGGCCACTCAGACCAGAAGAGATGTGGCCTCTTTCGCAGAACCATCTTGCAGCTGAGCGAAGTTACTGCAGCTTAAATTGCAAAGTGAACACATGGATGAAGAACAACCAATGGTATTTTGTTGGTCACTCAGTCACTTAGATTTAGATCACACATTGCTGGAAATTTTAGCTTTCTTGTCAAGGCAATAAAATAAAGTCATAGCCCTCCTCTGTAACTTGAGCCTCACTCTTTTGAGTTTCAGCCCTCAGAAAAAGATGATTTCAGATAAATTTATTTAGTTTGCTATTTGGAATGTTGTGAAGGAAATCCCAAATTACAAAGGTGGGTTTTTTTTTTTTGAGAAATAGAATCATAGAATTGTTGTGGTTCCAAAGGACCTTTAGGGTCATTGAGTTGAACTGTCCCCCTATCACCACCAAGTTCACCACTGAACCAAGTCCTCAGGTGCATATCCCCAATTTTTTTTTCCACTTCCAGGGGTGGTGACTCTACCACTTCCATGGGCAGCCTGCTCCATTGGGCAGCCTTCTCCATTGCTTTACAACCATTTCCATTAAAGAAATCCTCTGAATATCAACCCTAAATCTTCTCTGGCACAACTTGAGACGGTTTCCTCTTCTCCTGTCTTTTGTTACCTGGGAGAAGAGACTGACATCCACCTCACTATTACTTCCTTTAAGGTAGTTGTAGAAAGCAATAAGGTCACCCCTTTTCCTCCAGGCTAAACAGGGTGACAATGCTTCTACAAGAAAAGTATTATTAAGAGAAAATGAGTGCACATTTCTTTGGAGGAAGCATCTCCTGTGACTTGTGACCTTGAGAAGAAGCAAGGCCTAATTATTAAGTGGGTTTGATTCTTTCTCTTTCCTGACTTGCTATAGTACAGGGATGAAGTTTGTGCTTCAGGTAGCTCCTGAGGTTTCCTCTCAGAACTTTCTGGGAGAGCTTGTAAGAACGCAAATTTTAAACCTCACACAACCTCAAAAAATGCATCTGGGACTTAGATCAACTGCATCGCTCAAAAAAAAAAAAGGTTTCTGGAGGTTGAAGAAGAACTTTTTCTTGTATTAAACATTGTCATGTTACAGAACTATGCAATGACTTTTCAATCATACCGAACTCTGCCACGCACAGCGGGCTATGAGAGAAAAAATGAGGTCAGCTCACTCATAAATAGATTTTCCCCTTGTTTTAATGTGATAAGACAATGCTGCTGAGATTCGCTCTTCACTTGCCATTTAATCAGAGCTGAGTTTGCAATGTCATTACCCGATGTTTCACATATTCAACACCAGGTAATTTAAAAATCTTTATGCAAATGGCCCTGCTACTTCTATAACAGCATTTGTTTTTAACAGGTTGGGCAAAATTACTCTAATTCATTACGTGTCACCTCCCAGGCTCTGGGCATTCCACCTTTGTGAAATGAATTTTCTCATGATCCCCGAAGTTCAGCTAGCAATATTCACTTCTGAAATGTGATATCACCCATTGTATCTCTGGCCATTATTATGTCATCTTCTGCAGCTTTGCCTCCCAGGTGCAAATTCTGAGCTGCTGCAGACCTTTTTTGCATGTTTATATGAGTCCCAGTTGCTCGTTTCTTAAAAGCTTTGCCATGTACTGTGCACTGCTAAGACATATCTTTAGGGGTCAGACTGAAATGCACAGGGGTAAATTCCTACGGGGAACATGAGTAAACATGAAGATGGAAAAGATTTGGGATTTCTTTCACTGTAGTGAGTCCCAAGGAACTGATTTGGATAGACAACACCCTTCTTGGACCCCCCAGACAGTTCCTGGACTGTGGGCTTGGGATTTGTTGCTGGGGTTTTTGTTTTATTTTGTTCCCAGTATCATCTAATTCCTTGTTTTAATTTTGTCTTTAGGGTTAACCTATACTCTCCACAAAACACACCCATGCTCTTGTGGTGGTCCCTGACACATACCCATGCACTTGCATTAATATCTTTATCCAAAACTCCTATTTTTAACAATGAACTGCAGCTGCCAAATTTGAAGAACTTCATATCAGGGCCAAAAATACCCTAGACTTCCAAAGGGCCTGGATTTCTACTGGGCCATCTTTCTAAGCAGAAAAAGAAATTATTTCAGTGAAGTTGAATCAAAGGTGGCTTCTGGGAACCACTGATGCAAATAAGAGAAAGCACAGGGGAAATAAAAGTGTAAGTGAATATTAAGCCATATTGCACGGGGTATATCATCACCCTGCCATCTCATTTTTTTTCTGACAGAAGACTCTTGGGTTATTAGGTCTGTCCTATTTTAAGAAGCTGCTGTTAGAACTCCAGTATAAGCAGAAATGACCAGAGTGGCTGAATAAGAGCAGCAGCTTTCCTGCTGTGGGGCAGTCGTGCGCTGAAGAAATTCTGTAATGAAAAGTGGGCATCATTTGCTTCCCTAGAAAATTAGTGGGAAGGATCCTTTAAAGAGATGAACTTTAACTGACGAAACAACAGTCTTTACTGAAGGCAAAATCTCATCATTGTGTACTACACTTGAAAAAAGGCCCAGCTAAAGGCCTGGAAAGTTTACAATGTCAGAAATGTAATTCTCAGACTAATCTGCTATCTGATTAACTTCAGCTTCAAAGAGGCAGGAAACACCACAGGTTTTCTTAGTATTGTGACCTTTTTCTTCCTTTCCTTGTATTTTCTTTATTTTCTATCCTGAAAATACATCATTAAAATTTATGTATAAAATAAAGCTGTTAAATCAAGCCCATTTTGAAACCTTCATCAAAGTGATCAGGAAGGGTTTTCAGAGGCCATTCCCTGCCACCACAGATGGAAGAGATTAATTTCAAATGAGTTAAGCCATGAATTGCACCCCAACTGCAGAGAAAGGTTATCTGACTTAGGATAAATTTGATGTTGGTGTCCAAAGCTGGTGATCTATTGAATCCTAAACACAGAAACAAAGTATATTTACCATATTGTCAGGAAATGAAAATCAGAATATTAGCAGCTACAAGGAACTAGAGCCAGAAAAATGTAAACAACCCTAGATTTCCTGCTTTCCCTTTAATACTCTCTTAGGGGTTTCAGAAATAGACAATTTAGATCCTCATGTTACAAAATGCTGTCTCCACTGTCAGCCTCACAGATTAATTTAGGTTCTACATTCACATCATGAATGAGATGATGTCACAGGATTTCAGCTTTGTGATATTTGGAAGCTACTTTGCAATGTGCATCTGAAACTATAAAGTATGCAGCAGTTTCAGAGGAAAGCAGATAAAGTGTGTTGTGACATGGATTTAATTAGTGTAAATTTGCATATGGGAAGGTTTCAGTTTGAAAATATCAAAAGCCAGTAGTGCCTTGGAAACAGGTTCATCAAAACACTAAAAATCAAAATCAAAATAAGAGAAAACAAAATTGAATTAAACAAAAAATGGCAAGATCAAGTCAAGGGCTTAACATTTCCTTTCTGTGGGCTGCAACTCGAGACACCTGTGCTGAGGGTCCAGCACGGGCACAGGCTCCCTCCCTGCCTGAGTCTGACGTGTTGGGAAGGACCTTTAAATAACTCTGAAGAGCTATTTTCATGTCCATGTTGTCAGTGCTCACCACCAAAATCCAGCTGTTCATTCTGTGACTTTGCAGAGCAGCTGCAAGACCTTTCCTATGGGCTGGATAAAGTCAGTGAGTGTTTGCATGGACTTTAATGAGATTTGGGTCATCTCTCCCCTTTCACTGAGGCAGAATTCCACTTGGGAATTTCATGGGCCACCTTCAATCATCTCAATCAGCTTCTAATGATTGCCATTGTTTCACACTTTTAAAGAAACTTTCAACCACCCAAAATCTCTGCATATATAATGGTCACCTACTATTAGTAATGGACTATGATTTATCTAGATGAGACTTCTCCAACAGAGAAGTCCTTTGAGATTTGTGTCTATGAGAAAATCTTAAATCCATATATAAATTTGCAAATGTCAAAGGTTATATTATCACAGCTTATTTACACAGTGTGATACACATCCTCATACTTGCCCAGACAGAGATCTCACTTGATTTGGAACAACAGCAGGTACAGACAAATTATTATTTATTACTCTGAATAATTTATCTTCCCATGAGACCACCTCTTTAATTCATAGCCAGAACAACCCAGACTAAATAAATGAGCAGAGTCTACACTGAAAACCTCAAAGAGGGGAAAGATTCTTCTCTGAGCTAATGAGGAGGGATCCTTACCTCAGGTTCTTGTAGCAGCTCAGAGCTACCACATGGCTGGAGCAGCTCTTTACAGTCTGCTATTACATTTCTCAGTGAAGAGATCTCTCAGCTTATAAAAGCATAAATTTAGCACCCTGATAGCAGCAGAGTCCTTTTTTTATTTGCCCTCTCTCTTTACTCATGAAAAAAAAATCAAGATAAATTTATCTGTTTCCTTTTAATGATTATGAAAATAATCACAGAAATATAGACAGACACAGCCACAAGTCAGACACGTTTATACCAGTAAAGTTCCCAAGACATTAAAGAAAACCTAGGAAACCTATAATCCAGCATAATTTTAATTTATTTCTTTCTAAAGATTATTATTTAGTTCTCTATTTATATGGTAACTAAGATAAGACTGCATAGTCCGTGAGTAGAACTGCTAAACTCAGCATAATTATTACTACCCAAAAAGTAAAAAAACATCTTTAATCAAAACCTAAGAGTATGACAAACTCTCTCTCAATAACTTAAATTCATTTTTATCCTCAAGAAAACCTGAAAGGTATATGAAGTCTGTTGGGTTTTTGGCCCACAATATCTTTTAGCCAGTTTGTGTCTGGAGAATCTCTCTTGTTGCACTCCAAGCCTCTACATTACCTATTTCTTATCCAAACGGCTTTTGCATTTTAAATATTTAAATTTAAATAAATATTTTCCCTGCCTGCAAATCAAAATTCAGACTCTCCAGCAGCTGCAGAGGCTGCTAAGAGCAATGACCTGTGCTGGACACAGGGTTTAGTTTCGTGTCCAACCCATGGTGCTCTTCATCCCAGTGCTTGGAGAATTCTGTGCAAGCTCCAGAGGATCTGTGTTCTTTTTCTCCTGGACAAAGGCCTGTGTGTGCCTGCAACAGGAGCTCTCTGACATATGAGGAGAGGCTGACAGAGCTGGGACTGCAGCCTGGGGAAGGGAAGGCTGTGGAGGACCTTTCCCAGCTATAAATACCTGAGACAGGGGGATAAAGAAGGTAGAAGCAGGCTCTTCTCAGTGGTTTCTGCTGTTAGGTCAAAAGGCAGTGATCACCACCTGAAAAAAATGAAAAATATTTTTGAGCATATGAAAACTTTTTTTTTTTTTTCTTGATAAGAGATTGACCAAATGAGGAAATGGGTTGCTGAGAGTTGTGGAGACTCCAGCTTTGGAACTATTGAAAATCCAACTGGGCACAGCCCTGCTCACCCTGCTTCATCTCCAGAATCACCATTCTGTGGTTCTGTAACTTGAACAGGTGCTGAATGTTGTTGACTGGCACCTGCAGAAATATTATAGAATTTTATAATGCCATAAAATGGTGTGGGTTGGAAGAGACCTTAAAGGTTCACCTTAGAGCCTTTCCTCTTTTAAAAGTGCTGGGAAATATTAAATAAACAGAAAAGTGAGAATAGCTCCCAAGTGGAAGGAAAGGTTAATGATTAGTGGTGCGCGTCCCCTTTCCAGGGCTTTTTTACTTGTGTGAGTGACTTGAGCAGCTCCTCTTGTGACATTAAAAGGACTTTGGCTGCTGAATTTGTGCAGCTAAATTTAGATGTCAACAGTGAACCTCTCTGCATCTGGGAAAGTCATCCTGAAGATCCCTTTGCAGTTAATGTGAGTCAATACCAGCCAGTGAAATTTAGGTCAATATGGAGTTGATTACTTTATTCAAATGATCCCCACCCTAAAAACCCTAAAAATCTTTGGCTGTATTGATTAGACCTGTAATTACTGTAATAGGAGCCTGGAGCCTGGAAGTCATTCTACTCAGATGGAGGTGCTTAGACCTTAAATTAGCTGGGATGACTGTCATCTTCAGAAGGGTACCCTTCCATTAGAGTGTTTCTATTGCCTCTCTGAGGTGTTTATGTGAATACAGTGCAGGAACCCTCATCTGTGCTTTGTATCTGCAGCAGAGCACATAATGGACATCTGTTTTAAAAAATATTATCTGAACAATCTTATAATGAGCAGTTTAGAAATTAGCATAAATGAAAATATGTTTGTGTCTGTATTTGGCTGCTTTGTGTCTGATCGTGGTCTATTTTAACACCTTGTTGGTTTGCAGTAAAGCATAATTAAAACAGTGTTTATGAGGCTTTCACCTGTATTAAAAAGAGCTAGAAAAAAGAAAAGAAGTTGTTATCAGTTATGCCTTCAGTAATAATAATGACAATCCAGTTTGTCATTCCTTTCCTCACCCTGGATAACAAGTTTAACTGGATTTTCTTAGACTGCATGTGTACACAAACACAGTCACTGAGGAAGTAGAGGTAGAATAAACACAAACACTACAAAAGCCTGCTGATATATTTCATAGTGATGCTTCTTACAAACACTCAGGGCTGTTTCATGGGTGGTGAGTGCAAAAATACAATCTGTGTAACCCCAGAAGTGCAAAGTGCTGATCTTGGAGGTGCTATCCTGCTGCTGATGTCTTTCTTAAGAAGTTTCTTTTACAGTAATTGGATAGAAACAGACTCTTTGATCAAAAATTGACTTTTTTAAAAATTCCATTAACTTGTCTACATGAATAGTGTAAACATTTTATGGTTTAGATCTACATGTTTTTGATCTCTAATTACACATCTACAAGATATAATGAGTTGTTCCTAGTCAGAGGAAGTGCCTAAGGTTTTCATTTTCTCATGGCATGGAAAAATGGGAAATAATACAATTTCTCAGCTATATTCTGTCCAGCAAAGTGCACAGTGCCATGCTCGGTCTTGTATTCTTTGTCCATTTTGCAGAAAATGATATTTTTAAAACTAAATGCACTTTTCTCGAGGTATGGGAACTGCCGGCATTGAAGAGAACACAAAATTTACTGTTTTCCTTGCTGCAGCAGGTTAAATACTGTATTTTCTTGATGAATTTGTGTTTTCTGTATTCTCAGTCACAGAACCATGGAAAAGTTTGGGTTGGAAGGGACCTTAAAGATGATCTCATTCCAACCTCTCTGCCATGGGCAGGGAATCTTTCCTGGTTATTCACAGCCCATTCCAACTTGGTTTTGAACATTTCCAGGGATGAGGAGCCCACAGCCTTTGTAGATAATCTGTCCCAGTCTTCTCATCCCTTTCACCTCCACAATTGCCTCAGCCTGGAATCAGTGAAAATACATTTTCCTGAGCTCGATCTGGAGCTTGATCTGCTTTGTTGCTGTCTGTGCCTTTTGGGAGCAGCCACCCTTCCATCAGGGACACCTCTGCACCAGAAATTCTCTGGGGGTCCTGTGAATACTCACCAGCTGTTCTTGGTTTTACAGAGCCTGTGGTCACCCTGGGAAGTGGAATGGATTCTCAAGGCACTGCACACTCAAGCCCCACGTCCGTGTCTGCATTTCTGATCACGTCATGTTAAACCTGCTATAACCAACAAGCACTAATTGTATGAAAGAAAAGCTAAGTTTTATACTGTGTGTTGGTATCATTGTGAATAATTTTGCCTATTTTTCCCCCTCTTCATCACAGGTGTGTTTTACCTTATGTTACAGATTTTAATTATGCCCCCTGTATCTGGGGAATTCTATTTCTTTGCCTCCAGATTTGCTCTACAATGTGCTGTAAGACAAGTAGCTGTTAATTCATCTCTGTTGTTTGTGTTTTTAACATGCTCCCAATCTCCAATTCTGCTCATTTAAAATTGTGAAAGTCAAGAAGTTTGTCTGGTTCTTTTTTTTTTTTTTTTTTGTTACTCTTTTTGTATGTTTAAAAATTAATTTAGCTCAGATTCCCCTGCTGTGCACTGCTGCTTTAGAATTTGCTCTGCTGGATCTGAGCTAAGCACTTCCACAATTTCATGTGCCGTTTACAGCACATCAATTAGATGGTTATTTGATCCCACTGTATGCACAGAACACCATATTTATTCATGAGAAACGTCCCTGAAAGAACAGGACAAATAAACAAAACATTATATTATTTTTTTTGGTGGCCTTTAAAAAAAAAAAAAACAAGCAAGATAACTCATGAAAAATGCCAAATCTTGCTTCCAACTTCATTTAATAGGTTTCAATGCAACCAATGTTTGTGAGTTTGTTCCATTTTCATCCATACTGTTTTTTCCTGACAACATGATTGAAAATGCCATTTATATTCATCTTTAAATGTGTCATGTGTTATAAATGCGGTTTTCCTCCAGTAAATAAAGCATTTCAAAAATGGTTTTAATTAAAATGCCATAGGAATTATTGAAGAGAATTTAACAAAATTATATATTTTTTACTCATCGGGAAAAGCAAAATCTTTTGACAAAAATATTTATTACCAGAAAAAGAAAAAAAAAAAAAAAAGAAAAAAAAAGTTACCTCTATATGTTATGGGGGTTTGGGTATCGTGGAGTTTTAGAAATGAATAACAAATATTAAACTGGATTCTCACCTGCACTGATATCAGTTACATGCTCCTTTTCCAAAGAGCTGACACAGTCTTTCATCAGGAAAGGTTGAGCACAGAAAATGCTCAGAGAAATCTTGTAGGTGCTTAAGCTCACACAGGGTCAAAACAGTGAAACTTCTTAAATCAGCCCAGTCAGGTTTGGAGAAGAAGCACAAGTCACAGTTTCTAGTGGCTTTTCTTTAGAAATATAAAATCTACCTAACTGGATTGGTATATGTTACATTAAATATTCATTAATTGCTATTAAGAAAAGCTATTGAATAGAGTGACACTCTTCTTCTTTTTCTCCAGCCAAGCTTCGTGCTGGCATGAAATTAGAAATTATGACACCTATGGCTTTACCTTACTACAGAGAGTTTACTTCTGAACTAGAACTCCCCTTTTCTCTCCACCACAAACTGCAGACTGCCTCCATCAGCACATTTGGCAAATCCTGCAGAGATGAAAATAATTTTCATTTAGTTAGTGAGAGCTGAAACGAACCAAACTCGTAGCTGATTGCAAGCAAATATTTTGAGAGCTTCGAGCTGCATTTGAGCAAGGGATCCAGGATAAACAATCCTTGCCCAGTCACTAATCCCATTCATTAGGAGCTCAGTGATTACCTCATTAGTATGATTGAGCTTTCCCTGGGCCAGCTCACACAGCAGATCATTTGGCATTGATGACCCAGGTAGAGAATTTCTCTGCTGAAACTTCGGAGGTTGCCTGGCTTCAAGCAAGGAGGAAATCAAATGGCAGCAAAGATGGGCTGTTGTGTATTGTAGACTTGGTTATAACGGTAAATGCCATTAAAAAAACCCCAAACAATTCATGAGGTCACTATAAAACAGCATATTCGTGCTAAAGAATAGAATTATAAAATGGTTTGGTTTGGCAGGGACCTTCAAGGACTGTGTAGTCTAAGTCCCTGCCACAGGGACCTTCCTCTATCCCAGGTTGATCCAAGCCCTGTCCCAGCCTGGCTTTGAACATTTCCAGGGATGGGGCAGCCACAGCTTCTCTGGGCAGCCTGTGCCAGGCCCTCACCACCCTCACTATAAACGTTTTTTTCCCTATGTCTAATCTAAATCTCCCCTCTCTCAGTTTAAAACCATTGCCTCTTCTGTCCAGTGAAAAGAATCTCTGTCTTTCTCATGAGCTCCCTTCATAAATTGAGATGGTGCAATGAGGTCTGTGCAGAGCCTTCTCCTCTCCAGGCTGAGCAGTGGAAGCCCAGCAGGCCCAGAGGAGTGAGAATGTGTGGGAACAGCCCTGCAGACACCCGGGTCAGGGCAGAAGGAGGGGCAGGAGCTGCTCCAGGAGCTGCAGCAGAGATTCCCCTGCGCCCCTTGGTGAGGCACCCAAGCCCCTGCAGCTCTTGGGGGCTCCTGGCAGGACCTGTGACCCTGCAGAGAGAGGAGCCCACGCTGGAGCAGGTTTGATTGTCCCCACAAGCACCCCAGAAAGGCTCAGCCTGTTCCTGAAGGACTGCACCCCGTGGAAGGGACCACACTGGAGCACTTTGTGAAGTGCAGCCCATGGGAAGGACTCACACTGGAGAAGTTCCTGGAAAATTCTCATGTGGAAGGGACCCCACAATGGAGCAGGGGAGGAATGTGAGGAACTATTCCCCCTGAGGAAGAAGGATCAGCAAAGATGGGTGAGGAAGTGACTGCAAGCCCCATTCCCAGTCCCTCTGCCCCACTGAGGGGGAGCAGACAAAAGACTGAGAAGTCAAACTCAGGGAGGAGTGGGGGGAAGGTGTTTCAACATTTGGGTCTATTTCTCATCATCTTGCTCTGATTTCATTGGTAACACACTAAACTAAATAATTTCCCTAGGCTGAGTGTTTTGCCCAGGGCAGGAACTGCTGAGTGATCTTACC
Source organism: Agelaius tricolor (assembly GCF_023055355.1). Classification (NCBI taxonomy): domain Eukaryota; kingdom Metazoa; phylum Chordata; class Aves; order Passeriformes; family Icteridae; genus Agelaius; species Agelaius tricolor. The sequence continues at coordinate 93,138,945 of NW_027269262.1, read as the reverse complement.
TGATGGGGTGCAGGACTTTGCTCTTGGCCTTGTTCAGCTTCACACAACTCACATTTCCCAGGCCTGTCAAAGCCCCCCTGCCCAGCATCCTTTCCTTCTAGTGTATCCTTCACAAACCTGCAGAAGGCTGCACTCAGTCCTGGTGTCTGTGTCATTTATAATGATATTAAATCATGCTGGCTCCACATGGACACAACTTGTTACTAATCCCCATTTGGACAATGAGCCATTGACTGCAACTGCAAGTGAAGATTTATTTTCTATTCCTTCACTCACTTCGTGGGTACATTTTCCTTTGCCCTCCTCATGGAAAACAGAGTATCTAGCAATGCCATTGAGCAGCTGGTTTTGTTACTGATGCTTTGAGAGAAAACACAGGCACAGTTTCTTCTTCTTTACAATATCTCTGGCAGAGACACAGAGCTCAAAGATTTCCAACAGCAGGTAGTTCACTTTGGCAGGTCCTGCAAACCACCATGGTGTAGAGGGTTAATTGGTAACAAATAGGTGAGAATGGGATATGACAGGAGAAAATTCTAATAAAACCTCTTTGCAAAGGCACTACGAGGAGTGAGAGCATGCTGGCAACAGTGGAAGAGAAGTTAAGAAGATCCTGACAAAATCAATTAAAAAGAGGCACATCAGAGGCATGGTGAGCTAAGTACCCAGTTCAATTATTAAGTTGTCAGGTCCTCTTAGTCTGGAATGGAATAGGAAACAGTTCTTTCTCTGGTGCCTTTAGGATAAATGCGAACATGAGAAAAGAAACTTGTTTGAGTGCCTTGTGCTGCTGCTGACGAGCCATGCAGGAGCCAGGGGAATTTCTCAGATTCTGAGACCTTTAAAAATGACTGTTTGCCAAAACTGAGTCCGCAAAAGGAGACAGATCTCAAAACTGAGAGTATTGCACATGCCATCAACTCTTCAACAATTTATTGACTTTTTCTCCCCTTTTAGGACACACATGAAAAATTTTACTGCATATACAATTCCAAAAGTCAGACTTTGATGAACCTTGTAGGTCCCTTCCAGCTCAGGGGATTCTATGATTCTGTGAAATCTGCTGTGCTGGGAAAACAGCTGCTTGAACTAAGCAGGAGGAAGCCTTGAGGAGCCTTCTATGCCTTCATCAGCACAAGGTAGGACATGAGGACAATTCTACTGCCTCAGCTCAATGCTACACATCACTCAGTATTCTGTCTCCAGCACTGGCAAAAACAAGTAAACTCAAGACAGAAAAAGTACCTTTGATCTTTTTTCCCTAGTAATCTCACAATCTTCAATCTTAATTTTTCCATTGAGGGGATTTCCAGGTGATGCTGTGGCTTAAAAACAAGTTTCAAAGATCTACTGCCAACAGGGAAAAAAAAAAAAAAAAAGAAATCCCTGAAATCCTAGGGCTTGTTTTTGTTGTCTCATTTAATTTGGCTCCAACTACTATAATTTCATATCCACTTTTTCCTTCCATTGACAAAAGATGTTGGCAGTCTGTCTCAATACACACTTTCCACCTCATCATAATTCCATCGCCTGTTAAACAAAGGCTATAAACCCCAAAGAGCAATGTTTTAGATTAGATATTAGGAAGAAATTATTTTAAGAGTGGTGAGGCTCTGGCACAGACTCCCCAGAGAAGCTGTGGCTGCCCCATCCCTGGAAGTGTCCAGGTTGGAGCAATCTGGTCTAGAGGAAGATGACCCTGCCCATGGCGGGGGTTTGGAACAAGATGATATTTAAGGTTCCTTCCAGCCCAAAGCTCTCTCTGATTCTATGAAATGCTGACTTTTAGACAGCCCCATCCAGCTGAAAGGAGTTCAGCCTTTACCCTGAGCTGTTTTGTGCTAACAGGGGACCCGTTATCTCCTGCGCATGCTGCATTTTGATACAAAGCCAACTGAACTTATTGGGCATGCCAAGCATTTTATTTCTCTCTTTCACCTATTTTGGTATTTTCTCAGTCAAAAACCAGAGAAAGCCACAAAAGTGAAAATGCAGTGATTGACACATTCTTACACTTCAGCATTTCGCGCCTCTAAGAGCGGGTGGAGCGAAAGCAAAGAACGATGGAGCAGGTCAGCAGATCACTCTCTAACAACTTATTAATCTGCAGTTCTGTCAGTCCAAGGGGACTTGAAACACTGAAAGTGGCTGCAATTCATCCATTTAGTTTAAGTGTGTTAACCCACATAATGAGGTGCAGTCTCTTCCAAGGCAGCAGCCCAGAGCATATTAATGATCCCTCACATGGAGTCTGGGCTGTGCTTCTCATGTGCTCACTCATTACAGCCTTCCACACTGTGGAACTGAGCTGAACCTTATTAGACCACAAAGAAATATGGTTGTAATTGGTCTGGGGCAGCTCAGTAATATGTGATAAGGAAGTTTAATTGGCTTCTTCTTTGTTTTACTGGTTCTAGAATTTATCGTTTGCTTTGGACATTGGGCCAACTCCACGTCACCTTGCCATGGAAAGCAGATGAATAAAAATATGATGACAATTGGATATTTGGTTGTTGATTATACACAGTGATGTCAGAAATTGCTGAGTTTCACAATAAAATATGGGGATTCCTGATCCTTGGATGCTGTCAGTAACAGTAGTATCAGGTTTAAGAGAATCAGATAGCATTTAGAAAATTAAATATGTCACTGTTGCTTTGTAATCCTTGTTTCAGTGTAATGGAGTTATGACCAATGCCAAAATCTCTAACCATCATAGCTAGAAATCATACATTTATATTTATATATATATATATATATATATATATATATGTAAAAATTAAATTAGAACCTATCTCCAAGGTGAACATGTTTTTGGTTGATATAAACAGAGCAAGGAACATCATATAGTGGGGTTTCTGGAAAAATGTGTAGGAAAATAAATATTCCTTCCTTCCTTCCTTCCTTCCTTCCTTCCTTCCTTCCTTCCTTTGAAAAGTTTAAAGTGACATTCTTCTGCCCCTGAAGTGGAATACTTGAGGATTCAGAAGTAAACTCTATTAAAAATTAATTCTCACCTCCAGTGAGGGACTCTTACCAAACACCTGGGGAAATTCCTCAACATCCCATCTTGAAATCACTATTCAAAATATTTTGCTTGAATTTTCAATCTCCTATTGCAACTTCTGCCTGGCTGCTTTGCTCCCTTTGACAGCCTAACAGGATCTCTCTGTGCTCAAGAATCACAAGAGTACAGTAGGATACAGTGAATCATCCCCATGCTAAGCCTCCTTTTTATTTCAAGGGGAAAAAGCCAAAAAGTTCATGACAGGTGTAGCTGGAGCATCCTTTTCCATCCTTTTTTCACACAGCTTGTAGATATGAATGAAAGACTTTGTAGCAGGTATTTACTGGATAAACTTGGGCATTATATGGGTCACTTCTGCCACTGCACTGTATGTCTCAGGGCGTGACACAGCTCAGAGACCCTGCAGGGTCTGGATGTGTTTGTGTAGCTGCAGAGGTGCTTCCATGCTGAGTGCAGTGACATCCCTGCAGGATGTGAACTCTGGAGGAGAAAGGAAGTGCCTGAAGAGACAAACCAGAGAGCCCAGGGGACTCTGGCTGGTGCTGGCTGCAAAACATGAAAGCAGGATCAAGGAATCACAGAATGGTTTGGGCTGGAAGGGATCTTAAAGGTCATTTATTTCCAACCCCTCTGCCATGGACAGGGACACCTGCCACTATCCCAGGTTACCCAGAGTCTCATCCAGCCTGCTGTTGAACACTTCCAGGGATGGAGCAGCCACAGGTTCTCTGGGCAACCTGTGCCAGTGCCTCACCAACCTCACCATAAAGAATTTCTTCCTAATATCTAAACCCAATCTTCTTCAGCTTAAGAATATCATCCCCCATCCCAGCTATTCAGGCTCTTGTGAAAAGTCCCTCTCCAGCTCTCTTGGATCCCCTTCAGGCACTGGAAGGGGCTCTTGAATCTCCTCAGAGCCTTTTCTTCTCCAGGCTGGACAGCCCCAGCTCTCCCAGCCTGGATCCACAGCTGGGGTGTTCCAGCCCTGGGATCAATCTGGTGTCCTTCTCTGGACTCAGTCCAGCATTTTCTTGTACTGGGGGCTGAGGTTTTGCCACAGTACTGGAGGAGAGGTCTCACAAGAGCAGAGTAGAGTTCACTGAAAAGAGATCCCAGGAGTGATTACTGCAATCCTCTGTCTAACTGTGGCACTAACTTTGTAGTACCCAGCTTGCTGTCATACTAGATAAAGAAAGAAAACTAAGCAAAAAAGGACTTCATGGAGAATGTTGATGCACCAGAACAACTCCTGGAATTCCTGATCACCAGGCAGTTAGCAAAAGGCAGAAGTTTGGGATGAGAGGCAGTGCTGACAGCAGCAGGCAGGGAAACACCAGGCAGGTCTGGGGTGTCCTTTGCCTTTTGTTTCCTGGCTTTATGATTCCACTGGGGTATTTCTGACATGCTCAGCAGCAAGGCCAAGTGCTGAGAAGCCTCTGCCAGGATCCTCCAGCCCTGCACATTCCAAGCACAGATTCAGCAATTCTTCAATCTGCAGGATGGCTTTAGTGTTCGTTTTCTTTACAGGTAAGTTAGATTCAGTGCTGAGCCCAGATTCACCTTATCTTACTTTAAGCATTTAAAAATGAGCGCAGCCACTTTCAGCTCCTATTACAGTCAGTGGAAAAAGATCTTGGGATAGACTCTACTACCCTCTGGAGATTCTTATGTTTCCCAAGGGCTGATGTGTTCAAAATTTAGAGCCTCAGTTAGGTAGGGTGAGTCTAGACTGATTTTCCCTTCACAAAGCTCCAAGATAAAAACACTCTCTGGTGGGCTATAAAGTTCCATCAGGGCTGCTTCTTCCCACTTTTCCAAATCCCATATTGATCTTTCCTGTGCTTTTAAGTGTTACTAACCTTCTGAGCCTGCATCTTCATTTGACATAAGACCAAATAAAATACTCCACAGAGGTAGGCAGGCAGGCAAGAAGAAGTCAACCTTTATAAATGCCCTGAAATATTTAAGGTCCCCAAAGCAGAAAATGCAAGCACAGTGCAAAGACTGAAAAAAAAGTCACTCTCCATTCCCCAAAGTCATTAGAGGATTCATCAATGGCTTTATATATTACTAAAATCAGAAAACTTTGTTGTGAAGAACTTCACTGTAGATGACACCTGAGAAGTTATATCTGTGGGTTATGGTCACAAAACTCTGGCACTGGATAGTGTGGAAGGATTTATTGGGATAACTCAGAGGAAGAAGATACATCCACAGGGAGGAAATTGAGCACCAGCTGAAGAGAATTCAGATGATATGGATATACAGTAAAGACAAAACAACTTTTCATGTTTGAGTCAAGATAGGCAGGAGTAGAAACTGTTGCTAATTCTTCAGTTAATGTGTTTTGTTCCTCCAAGTCAGGTGGATTCCAGGTATTACTAATTCCATGTTGAATCCATAACAATAGAATTCAGTTTCTGATCTTTGATCTTACTGAGAAATGGCATCAAATAGTCTGTGTTTTAAAACATAAACAGGATCTATTATGCTATCGTGGCAGTCAACCACCCCTCTTCCATGATCAACAACATCTATGAAGTGTCCATGGGCTAAAAATCATCAATATTTCTCTTGTGTTAGAAGGTGAAGAACAACCAGGAAAGGAAAGATCACTTCACTTTTGTCAGCTTCTTATGTGAGGTGAATATTTCTGCCTTTCTCCAGCCACTCAGTTCATCAAGGTTTGCCCTCTCCTGAAGGGCAGGGGCAGTTTCCAAAGACTAAGGGACAACAGAAAAACAATGAGAAGCCAAATTGTCATCCTAGTATGTTGTTATTCTTCACAACTAGTTAATCTTTGCCTGTACATGAGCTTGATTTTTTCTGCTTTACTGATGAGAAATGTGCATTGGGTTTTTGCTTCCTTTTTCCTGGTGTGGCTAAATGGAAGTTTGTAATTGAATCAGAAGTTCATTGTTCTGTCAGCTGTGGCAAAAAAAAAATATCTGTGAGGTGGCCCCAAAAGGCAGAACACTTGCCTGGCACATCTGGGATCCTCACTCTCATTTCCAGCTCTTAAGGCTTCAAAAGTGTGGTAGAATTCCAGGGAAAGAATGTGAAGATGATGTCAGGCCTCCAAGAAATACAGGTTAAAAAATAAATTTAGAGAGGATAAAGGGAGGTGATGAGTTGGGAAGACAATCCAGTGAGGTCTGGAGTGGTGAGGAGGTTTGGAAAGATTCAAAAAGCCACTCTTTCACCTTCCACCTCTCTGTCCACAGCACTGAAACCTTTTCCCTCTTCACAGTCTCCCATGGATTTCTCCCAGACTCATGATAGTACAAACAGGGGTTTGATCTGTGCAAGCAAGAACACAGATGCTCATTTTGGAGCAGAGCTTTCTCCTTACCTGTGGCCAAGAGAGGCAATCCTGGCACTGCCTTCTGAGCTCATCAATTCCCTACTTGATCAGGAGTAAAGGCTTGGTGCTGCTATGTGCATTGTTTGCTTTGGACTCAGACTATGTTGACAGTAAAGGATTTAAGGATTGTATTTAATCTCCCAGTAAAACACTTTACAACTAAAGGGACAACATATTATAGAGAAGTACTGAGAAATACACTGCTCTCCTGCTCTCAGCAGCCCCTCCTACATATTATGAAACATAGCTTTTCACCAAAAAAATGTGATATTTTTACATTTTTGCCCCACACAAAGATGTGGCATTATAAGATATAGTTTTATATACATATATATATATATATATATAGGATCCAAAGGCCCTGCAGTTCATATTGTTCCTCTCAGTTTCAGCAGTCTTTGATTCATATCCTGATTTGCTGCCTACTTGACCACACTCCCATTCCCTACATTTTTGCCACATGGAAGCTTCCACATTCCTCTCCAGAAAATTACTTCTGTCTCTGCAAAACCCCTTGAGATATGGCAGGCACTAAAAGCAAGAACTGGAGCTAAGAATAGAAGAGCAAGACGGTAATCATGACAATAAAACCTCCCAGATCACCAGTCAGAGCAAACATTTCCATGCTCCTTTGGAGAGTTAATGTTCCCCAGCCACAACCCAGTGCTCAGCTCCATGGGGGCAGGAGATGGGGGTGGCAGAACAGCCCCTTGCTGGCTTCTATCACAGCCAATAAGTGTCATAAAAACAAATATGAGCCAGGGGAACTGGCTGGGCCGTGTCAGAAGGTCTGAAGGGATGATTGCAGGTGAGGTAAAACCCCTGGGGTGGAACAGGAGAGAGAGAGGTAATTTGGAGGGTGAGCCACAAAAGCCTCAGCAGGGTTGGTGAAAGCTTTTAGTGTTTATTCCATGATCACACAACCACTGCTTGTGTGTAATGAAGACCTGCTTTGTCCATTGCTGGTTTCACCTGGCTGGTTTTGCATTTTTTTTGTAACAAAAGCTATGCTACAAGTTTTATAAAATAAAGTTTTTAAAAACCACTTATTTTTCTCTTAGTCATCTTTCCCCCTTGATTTTAATGGACAGTTATAAAATCCCTGAGATCTATCACAATTATTAAAGCCCCTGCTGCTAAAATCCCTTGACATCTGAGCTACAGAGAGGAAAAATCTGGAAAGAAAAATGTTGTAAAGTTCAGATGGTGGAGGCAGAGCTCTACAGGATAAAATGACCCCAAGAGAGCAAGAATCAGAAGTTTGGGGTGGGAATGATGCGAGTGAGGAGTGGAATGTGATAGGAGAGCACTAAAAATACAATTCACAAGAAAAATCTCATGTGTGCCACTGTGGAAATGTTTCTCTTCTCTTTGCTGTCCCTTTTTAATCTGTTTTCTGGCATAGTCAATGCATTCAGTGAAAATCCAGTTGCAGGGTCCCAAAATGACACACCCCCTCCCTCCACTGTGTCAGGTTTGCTGTGGCTTCCAGTTCCTGAGAATTTGGAAACTTTAAGCCAGATGCTGATCATTTTTTTATGCTTTTTCAGGACCTGACAAGAGGTTTGCTGCTACTCAGGAGACTTTGTCCTCACCAATGCTAATCCGGATTTTTCAACTCTTTGAAAGTGGCTGATCTTATATGGTGAATTGTTTCAGATGCTAAATTCCTTCACTTAAAAAAAGAATAGAAACAAAACAACAAAAAACTCAACCCTACTGAAAGTTTCCCTGCTTCCACTTGCCAGAATTGTACTCAATCTGTTGATAATTTTCTTGTCATGCTTCTTTTCCCAAAGATGGAGCCCAGCTTTCCTGGGGGTGGCTCAACACTTGCCTGCCCATAGGAAGCAGGGAGTGAATTTCTTGTTTTTCTTTGATGATGTGTGCAGTTTTTTTCCTATTAAAATGTCTTTATTTCCAATAATGAGTTTTCTCATTTTTAGGGGAGTGAGAGAGTGGTTTTGTGGGGCTGAGTTCCCAGCTGGGGTTAAACAACGAGAGAATTGTATCAGTAAAGTCACAATGCTCTCTTCAAGATAAAAACCATCTTTTATTTTGACACCAAGAAACTTGCCATCAGACAGAAAATGACTTGTCTGGGTTAATTAAAGTAAGTGTGATATACAGTCTTCATAAAATGTAATGATATTACATCACAGACTATGACAATACAGTCTGAAAGCTAAGGGAAAAATAGCAATATTACTGGAAATTCTGTGAAATATTTCTAATAATTCTGTCCCTGAGATCCATTAGAATTTGTCTCTTTATATGTGGGGTTTTTTTTCCCTGCTAAAATATTTTGTTGACACTAAAGAACACCTTTGGCCTTCAGAGCCTTTTTGTGTGGCCGTCCAAAGGACAGTTCAAGAGAGAGCTGTGAATTTTGTAACATGACCTTCCAGGTGTTTTTCCACCCATTGGGTGTCTTTTAGTTCAAGATATGGTAAAGAAAAAAAAAAAGGAATAAAAGAAAAAGAGAAGGGGGAAACATGTTCCTCTTTGAGCCTGGGAAAAGTAGTGATTTATAAACATATTTCTGCTTTTCTCTGTTAGTGATATCAAGTGGATTTGCCTGCAAAGAACACAGCCTATGGGTTTCAGCTGCCTTTATATAAACTCTCTCTCAATAGAATATTTGATCTATGGGACAAATATGGGACCATATTTGTCCCATAGATCAAAATATCAACAACAGACAGTCATTTATCTTCAACCCTCCCAGGACTGGGATGGTTATTGTTTTTCTCATTAAGAAAGTTGCTAAATCCCAGGGGAGTCTGGGGTTTGCAGTTTCCGCTGATACTCATTTGTCATATTTTTATTGCTGGTTAGAGGCACATAAATTTAGGTAAAGAATAATAATTGCTGCCTGAGGTCAGTCTCATGCCTCCCTTAAGAATATTAGAGGGTTATGAAGAAAAAAAAAGGCACCCTTTAGGAAGAGAAAATATGAAGACCAAGATTATTTTTAAAACCTAGGCACTGCTAAGGTGTTGGATTATTGTTTGAATCAAAATGGGTGGAATTGTCACTCTGGACTTGACATTTTCTACATAATTTGGGACAAGGAGTCTGCAGAGTCATGGAAAACTGCCGTGGAAGAACAAAACCTGTCCCATTCACACCAAGAAGATATTGAGTGACTATTGATGCATCAATATTTTTATGCAATTTTGATGTTTTGAACTCTTTTGTGGCTGACAAGAGAGGAAAGAATGAAGCTGCACTTTTTATGAAGTTTGAATGGCTGTCACAGAAAAGACAGGATAAGGTCAAAATGTCACCAGGACCATTGTGGCAAGAGATGCAGAAGCAGCAGAAGAAGCTCCACAATGAGACCCCAGAATGATTCCTCTGTGCAATATTTCAGGTAACAGCCCCAAGCTAACCTGGGTGGCTGCAGAGTCTCAGAGTCTGGTGGATTTGATCTCAGCATTCATCGGTATTTTCAAAATATGCTGTGGGGGCAAAGAGATGAACACTGAAACTACAGATTACAACTTTAATAAACCTTTAGGCAGTGCCCAGAGAAGCTGTGGCTGCTCCATCCCTGGGGGTGTTCAAGGCAAGGCTGGATGGAACTCTGAGCAGTCCAGCCCAAGTGGAAGGTGTCCCTGACATGGCAGGGGTTTGGAATGAGATGATTTTTAAGCTCCCTTCCAACCCAAACCATTCTTTGATTATATATATATATATATATATATTTTTTTTTTTTTTTTTTTTTTTTTTTTAATTCTCTGTGGTTTTCTCACCAGGACAACTGGAGTGACTTCCCACCAGCAGTTTACGGAACAAAGTCCAGACCAAAACATGCAGCTGCTTCTGCAAGCTTGAAGGGATTTCTGTAAATTGTTAGTGTTATACCTGTCCTGCCCCCATTCTTCAACAAAGAGCAAAGTTCTTATTCTGGTGAAGTAAATATCTGGTGAGGACCCTACAGGGCACATCTGGAGCCCGTTGGTTTTGTCCAGTGCCTTGGGGATGTTTTCACAGGTGTGTAGTTAAACAGAGCCTCTAGGGCTCTTCCCCCCAAAGTATTTCATCACTGCTGCATTAGATTGTAAGAAAGAAAAAAAAAAAAAAAAAGAAGAGTTAATAAACCTACAAACATTGTAAGATTCTATACCAGTTTTGTGGGTTTTTTCTAGACAAGGGAGAACAGAAAATCTTGTTGCTTGGCAAAGGTCATTTTTTTCAAGTATCACATATGTTCACTGGTTAAGTATTTCATTACAGTGCAGATAAAAGCACAAGATGTCTCCAGTGGTTAGTGATGCCATGTTTTATTTATTACCTTTTGTAGCTTTATTCATCATAAAGGACACCTACATGTCCTTTTTTTAACCTCCAGTTGAGTTTAATTCTGAATGGCAATTCAATGCAATGAGAAAAACCCCAACTAATGAACCAAACCAAAGCAAAACAACATGTATCCTTAAAACATTTGAAAATCTACCCCTAAATTATTTATTTCATTTGATTTCTACAAAGAAAATTGTGAAGATGTGGGGGTTTTTATAGCAAAAGGTCTGAATGGCCTGATACATATGACCAGATAAAAGTGAGTCACTTATTGCGCTGATATTCCTGGGTTACAACATTATCTCCAAAGAGATAAATAAAGATATGATGTTTATCTTTTGCTGCTTGGATTCCTGGCCCCCATTTATAGGAAACTAAAATAACCCAAACCTTATTTTCTCAGAAAAATTAGGATCAAGGCTTGGGCAGACTGAAGCTTCCAGCCATCCTTAAGATGAAAATTTCAGCTTCAAAGGTAGAAGGATACTGACAACAATGATTTTTTATAAATACTTAAAGAGTATTTAAAGAAGAATGACAAAAAACCATTCAGGCCTGTGGAAAGTTTGATATTTTACTCTATTCCCAAAACTAATATCCATGTATCCATATCCTCCCATCCTCTCCATTTCCTTTGGACAAGGAGGCAGTGGCTTCAACAACCCTCAGGGCAGAGGGGCTGTAAAAATCTTCCTGGTGGCAAAGACTGCTCCAAGTTGGGAATGTTCTCTGTATCTTCAACATATGTGATACACCAGTGTAAAAAAGAGGTTAAATCTTGTCTTATTTCCACTTTTTCTCACCCAACAGACAGCTCCAGTCTCAGCTAGATGAAGCCAGGGTTCCCATCTGAGTCCAAACAAGACTCAAGAGAATCAGAAGCACTGGTGGGCAGTGACTCATCTGAAACTCAAAAAGTAAAGTAAATAATAAGAGGGACAAGCCAAGCATTACCACCTAATTTTCCCCCTAAACTCTGTGTTCATGGCAAATTAAGGTGTGAAAAATGGTTTTAAGGAAGCAGAAGTTGTGTCAGGAAGGATGAGTAAGCCCACAAAGGGATTGCAGAGTGTCACAGATGAGCTCTGTCTGTGCTTAGCAAGGTAAAAATCAGAGTTTTTTTAAGATACAAAGTTCAGCAATAGTCTGGGCTATGTAATTAATCAAAGATAATCAAACAATCTTCAAATTTGCCAAAGATACTATGGAGAAAAAGGGGATAAACTGTTCTGTTTTCAACACAGGTAGAAAGCAACACACACACTTCCCAGGAGGGAATGTTCATGTAGTTTTATGTCAAACCTTTTGATAGAAGGGATGGTGAGGCTTTGGAAGAGATGGTCTCCCCTCAGGAGTGTAAAGACAGCCCCTACCCTTGGGTGATTCCAAGAACATTGATAAAAACCTGCCAGACATTTCAGACACTGACCAAATGACCTTCTGGATCCTTGTAAAATTTATTCTCTTCCTTTGCAGTCCTCTGATGGTTACCAAAACCAACCACTACTCCTTGGGCTTCTCAGTATCCCATAGTAAGTGAGAAAAGGCATTTCCTTCATCTCCCTCCAGCTCTTGCATTAAATGTGGCTCCAGGACTGATCCCCTGAGAAGACTGGGACTGACAGATTTGTCAAAAAGATTTTAACCAAGAGACAGAGAAGCAGAAAACAGAACTGCAAACTGTGTTTAACAGAAACACATATTTATAGGGGTTTCCAGGATTGCTTTCAGCAGTTTAATGTCATATGGGAGGAAATTCACAATTTAAGAAATTTATCCTGAGCAAGGCTTTCTTCCTGGGAGCCTGAGGGAAGTTTCAGCAAGTCAGTGGCATTGTCCAAGAAAGAATAGATAGGAAGATTATTTGAGTTCAACACTTTTCCCAGAGAAGTTGTGGATGCCCCATCCCTGGAAGTGTTCAAGGCTGGTTGGATGGGGCTTGGAACAACCTGGGATAGTGGAAGGTGTCCCTGCTCATAGTAGGGACCTTGAAACATCCCTTGAGAGGATCTTTGAGATCCTTTTCAACCCAGGCAGTTCCATGGTTTCTGTGATTCTATGATTTAATGAACCTCACTTCAATTCAACCTGAATTTTCAATTGGTGGTGTCAGCTGGGTGAGTTCACCAAAGATACCTGTGCCAAAAAATCACTCCAGCCCATATCTTTCCAACCAGCTGATGGAAATTATTACTTTTTAGCAGAACTCTTGGAGGCAACCCCAAGATGTAATCTATTCCACATCTCACTGTGCATCTCCAGGTTGCTGACAGCTTTTGTGGGGTTTTTCCTTGTTTGTTTGTTTTTAATAATATCCAATCTAAACTTTCCCTGAAGGAAAAAAGCAACTACTTAATTTAGTCACTGGCTAAATAAATATGTGATCACATCCAGTAGTTCTGTGTGAGCACAGCTCAAAGAAAAAGAGGGAAAAATACCATTTCTTCACAAGAATTCCCTTTCTTTCCCCAAACACTTCTACCATTATTAATGAAATTCAATTAACCTCCATGCCCCCCTCTTTTCTACAGACATTTCTGTAGTTATCTATCTCTGTCCATCACATAGACTGGAAATTTTGATAAATTGCTCAGACTAATTTGTACATCACTTGAGGCAGATGAGATAAATCATTCAAAAAGCATCTAGTGTCTCACAATAAAAACTCACCAAACTTGTCATGAGAGTAAATGCACTTTGACCAACCTGGTCTAGTGGGAAGTGTCCCAGCCCATGGCTGTAGGGCTGAAACTGGATGAATTTTATGTCCCTTCTTACCCAAACCAGTCTATGATTCAAAGACCCATCTGTCAAAATTTCCATGGCTAACTAAATTTGATTGTAGAAGGGTATGTCTGCAGCTTGAGGCCGCTGTTCAGAGTCTTTGCCAAAGTTTCTGTGTGAGCTTGGAGAATTCACTGTCTGGTTACCCAGAGCACAGACTCAGATTTTTGCTTTCCTTGCCTTATCTGGCAAGTTTTCTGTTGCAATGACCAAACACTGGGGTGGGAGGTATGGGGGTGCACACCACTGGCATGGGACTGAAATCAGTTCTTCTTTTCCAAGAATTATTGTTTGGGTAAGAAGAGACCTAAAATATCATCCAGTTCCAACCCCTTGTCATGGGCAGGGACACTTTTCACCAGACCAGGCTGCTCCAAGCTCCATCCAACCTGAACCTGGACATTTCCAGGGCTGGGGCAGCCACAGCTTCTCTGGGGAACCTGTGCCAGAGCATCACCATCCTCAGAGTGAATATCTAATGTTAATCTAATCTCTTTCGGTTGGAACCCATTCTCTCTTGTCCTGTCACCACCTGCCCTTGTAAACAGTCTTGTTAGACTGGATTGAATCAAACTGGGTTTCCAGTTCTATTCCAAATTAATAAAATGTAAAGTCAGCAATATTTCTATATGTGGGTTATGGAACACACACTCTAAAGAATATCTGTGACTGGAAGTACTTGTGATTTGGTGCACCCCTCCTGGTTATCCACCAGCATTGATTGTGTGCTATCAGCAATGATTGGAAAAACCAGGATCTGCAGAACTCCCTCCAGGACCAGTTCATTTGCTTTCTCATTTTTTGGCTTGACATTATGTATGAACACTAACGCATATTTAAAGGGTACAATTCCCTGAATGTACCAAACAAAGCAGCAGCCTCTAATTTTGAATTTCCCTGGAGCTGGGGAGAAAAAGGGTTTGTCAGAACTAATAACGGGTGAATCCCAAAATGGGCTGTGAAGAGAAATTGTCTAATCCTAGTCATTTCCCTTGGTAGTCAGCTCCACTTTTACTGGGAGATTCTGCCTGGAAAAATTGTATTCAATAAAATGTTTTGTCTATATGGACCTATTTCAGTACAATTCTACTCTTGGAGACCCATCTGAAGAACTGCAGCCCCACATGTCAACCATTACATAGGCAAGCAAGCAAATGTTAATTTTGGCTGTGATATATTCTCTGTTTTACTTTAATTGGAGGAAATCCCCAAATCGATCAGTTAGGAAGCATTTAGGTTACAGTGGAGGCTGGAGGATTTTAGAAAGGGCTTTAGTTACAAATAATAAATTATCCCAATAATAAAGAACTGAATGGCAACAGGGAACAAGGTATTATGAAGCGAGTCTTCCCAAAGCAAATCTCTTCCCACTGCTGTGCAAGATGCATTAGCATGTGTAATATAATGTTAGGAAACAGTTTATTTCTTTTAGGGAGAAGATCTCATTCATCAGAACAAGCATCTGTCTTCCCACATGATTTAGTTCTGCGGGTCACGATTTAGTTCATCTGGGTCTCCCTGGTGTAACACACCATTGAGGTAACAATTAATGCCTTAGTTCCACCCTGCTAAGAGCTATTACTGCCTGCTCTGTATTCCCAGTGCCTTCCCTTTCCTGGAAGGCACACACAGCCACTGCTGTTCAAAAAGTGCCTGTGCAGAACCCTTAAGGTTTACACAGAAACTCTCTTTGGGACAGAGAAAATATCTCCTTAATTGAGTAGCTGGGACTGCCTGGATGCTGCAGTAGTTAAGTCTCAGACCACAAGGCTGGCTGGACCTTTCCAAAAATATGTTTAAAATCTAATTAAGTCATAGAATTGTTTTGGTTGGAAAAGACTTTTAGGATCACGTACGCAACCGATCCAAATAAAATATGTCCCAAAGTCCCACATTTTTAAAATGTTTTTTAAATCCATCCAAACATGCTGACTCCACCACTGCCTGATTCCCTTCATCCATATCATTTGCAAAGATATTAAACAGGGCTGACCCCAATTCTCAACCCTGGGAGACACCACTGGTGCCTGGCCCCAGTTGGATTTAACTCCATTCCCCACCTGGCCACTCAGCCTGGTTTTTACCCAATTAACAGAGCACCCACCCAAGCCCTGAGCAAAGAGTTTATCCATGACAATGTTGGGAAAATGGTGACTAAAGCTTGGCTAAAATCCACCTAGACATCTCCAGCCTTTCCATCATCCCTGAAGTCACCTTGTCATAAAATGGGATCAGGTTGGCCAAGCAGGACCTGCCCTTCACAGCCCCTGGTGTCCCCTGGTCCCCTGGGGGCTCTGCACAAGCCACGGGATGCTGCTCCAGGTGATTTACTCCAAAACATGCTTCAACACTGGGGTCAGGCTGACAGGCTGTAAAACAACTCCTGTGAGAAAAAATCTTCCACATTCCAGCATTTTGCCTTCAGGCTCATGCCATAATTATGTAAAAACCACACTGCATCCCAAAGTATAACTTTTCACACACAGAGCAAACAATTTTATTTATTTATTTATTTCACTAAAAAAAAAAACCACAAACAAACAAAAAACCTGCAAAAAACACTGATTTTTATCTATTGTATATTCAGTTATGTGGTTAAGGCACATGGCTTGCATGAAGTCTGGGTAAGGATAGCTCCTCATGAAATGTAAAGTAATGCAGTATAAAAACTGAAACAGTCAGCTTTCTTGTGATATTTACTGAATTTTACATGTGCTGAATGTGATATCCGTGCTCTAGTTTCTGCAATCTACTCTGTAGTTTCTAAAATATATACACTAGATTTATGCCCATTAAAATAACATTATATAGAGAGAAGGTGGTTCCACTAGACAGTTAAATCCAGTTCCAACATGAAGGTTAGATTTGCAATTTAAACAGAAGGTGAGAATTACAGAGAGTTAAAAACATTCCTTCATGTCATGAAATGCTCTTGTATTTGCTTTGCCTTAGTTCCCCTTTCTTTAAGAGGAAGACCGTTCTCTTACCTCACTGCAGACTGTAGAGGATGAATACATGAAGGTCATTAAATAGTCAAATAATGGGTATCAAAAAATGGTTCTGAAGTGACAAACAAAGACAGAGCTAGTAAATAAGTGCTTCTGAAGTAATTTAATCTTTTAAACAGTCACATGGATTATTGAAAACTGTTTTCAAAAAGAATGTATTTTCATAGAGTAAAATATGGTAGGTTACGAAATTATTAATCACTGTATAAGTTCCTTAAGGAAAACAAGACTTTACCTGTTCTTATCTCAGCCTCTCTCAAGCATAGTAGAAACAAGACTAAGGGCAGAATTTTTTCCACATAAAACACTTATTTTCTTTATCTATGACACCAATTTTGTTAATGCATAGTTTTATTTATAAGACTTTTAACTGAATATTCAGTTTTTATTAGTCATGCTTGTTTGTCAGATATTTTATTTAACATTAAAAGGTAACATTTTGTATTCCTTAACATTGTACTGTGAAATATTGGTTTAAAACACCTGAAAGCACACCTTGACTTCTCTTGATTTTTCTTCATTTGGGGCTTTTTTTCCCCTTTTGATCTGTGCTGTTTCATCTGTAATGGCTTTAATACATACAACAACAAGCAATCCTGTTGTTTCTCTCCTACTGAAAACCACTCTGGATTATCCTCTTTCACTGAGATTTTCCTTTTGAACTCTTTCTGATCTCTTTGTCAAACACAGGCACTTCAAACAATGATGGTGTGAGAGATATTTTATGTTCTTCAAGAGCCTGATCGGATCCATAAACATATTTCCCTGCCAAGCATGCTGGCTTTGTTACTCACCAAACACTGGGATGCTGAACATTTGACTTCTTTATGTGCTGGTGACTGTTTCTCCCTTTTTGTGCCAAGGCTCAATGCCTAAAAATAATAACTGGAAATATGGAGTAGTTGTGAATATTCTCCTTTCCCAACTTTTGCTCCATTTCTGCTGCTGAGTCTGCAGAATCAAAGTATTTCAGGTCACTCTGCTGAAGGCACATGGAATATTTCAGGAGATATCAGCAGCAAAAAAAACCTGAACAATTCAATTTTCTTATTTGGGGTCTCTGCAAAATATGGGACAAGCCAAACTCCTTTGCTTACACATCTTCTCTCTTCTGCACTCCCCACCTGCCACTCTCCCAGAGAAAGTTAAAGGGCATAAATCTGCCAGTTGTCAAGTGATCTGAGAACCTGAGGTGTTAAGGAAATTTCTAAAAGAAGAAGCTGAAATCCCTGAGTTTCTCCAGAAGATCAGAAACCAGCTGAACTCGTACAATTAAGCTCATACAGATGGAAATACCAAGGCCTTCTGCAGAGTACAGTTTGGTCCCTGATAAAAGAACTAAAATGTGCTCTTCTGCTCTCTTTTGGAAGTGCACAATCCAGTCATCTCCACATGAACTAAGGGTTTAGGTTCTCACATTTAACAGCAGCAGGCTCTGTACCAGCAGAGTCAATGGGAACAAGGATGTGACTCATCCCAGTAACGATGAACATGTTTTAAGCTGAGCTTCGCCCACTGCTGTACGGACTCTGTGTGTGTCAGGAGTCCAGACTGGCTCACACCCTTAGGTTGGGACAAACCCACACTGCAGGCACCCACCTTAAAGCACAACTCTGAGGATTTGCCTGCTTTGAATAGGTGCAGATTTTACCTGCCTGGGGCTTAATGAATTGCCTCTTGTCTCTTGCTATGGCTTGGCATTCACCTGCATCCCTACTGACACTCTCAAAATGATGCTAAAAGCAGAAAATGCACAGAGATGTGAAGATTTATTTGTTTGCATGCAGAGTTTGACAGCAACAAACTCGGGTTTGGCTCTCAATGAAGACAAGCTGAGGATTATGTCAAATTCACCTGTCCTCCCATAGTCACTTTTTCATCCATCCTTCCTTGCTGTATTTGGGCAGGACAGTCCTGAAGAGCTGAAGTTGCCTTTTAGGAAATGCATCTGCAACCTGTAGCTCAACGGGGCTCTGCTGTCAGGGGACAGTGCCAGCTGCTGCCATCAGAACAGCAAAAAGCTGTAGAGGCAGCTTTTTCTTCTGTGTTTTCTACCAAGGAATGGAAAAGCAGAGTGAAACAAGCAGAGACAGATGGTGGGAACAACAGACAGCATAAGTAGCATTAATCTAATTCACTCCAACAGCATAAAAATTGGGTTTCTATCTTAAACAAGTTCTTCAATACACAATTGAAACACAGTGGAGCCTCAATAAGTAAATATTTTCACTTAGTAACAGATATAAAAATTGTATGGATTACACATACTGCAGTAAGAACTTATCTAAAATGCAATCTCAACTGCCTTTAGTGAATCTTGGTGCCTTTTGCATATGGAATGTTTAAAAGCTGTGTGGATTTGGGGCATTCTACAGGACAGTCTGTGATGAAACAAAAAAGCTTTTAAATACAGGAGGTTTCTAACATGATACGCTGGCATGTTAGCCAACGTGATTATTTTATTAGATACAAACTAGTTAATAATCCATGGGGGATTTTTTTTTTTCCTTTAAGAAAAATGTGCTATTTCCCTACTGCTCATTTAAGAAAAGCTTTTAAAACTTTCATTATGAAAAACCTCCAAAAATTGCCACTAATTTCCCCTTTTCTCTGCCTTTATACTGCTTGTAAATCAGATGTGATAATAACTTCTGAGGAGCTGGAAAGAGCATATTTATCTCCCTGAGAAAGTTATGAGGATGACAGCTCAGTGCTTCGGCAGTGTCAGAGCTGTTACATTTCCATTCATTAACTTTCCCTTTTTCTATATAAAACCACATAATTGGGACTTCCCTTAGTGGAAACATTTAGTGCATCTTTAATGGGCGATGCAGGATCCCAGCACTTTATGCCTGAATTTAAGAGTTATTGAAAGCTTCCTGAGAGCTGCCAAATGTTGCATGTTCCCATAGACTCAGCATCTTTCAGGATTGGACTCTCTTCATATTTGTAGTGTTAATAATGTCAAATCCCCTGTAGTATTTTCCTAATCTATTTACAAAAATGTAATGTACAAAAATGTAAAAACAAAAATGCTCATACTGAGCATCTCCAAAATTATCTATTCTTATGGGTTTTTTTTAAAGTATGTTTTCTCCAAGCCTGAAGTTATTAAAATAATGTAATTTTTCCCTTCTTCCAGGTGAATTTTCTGGCTAAAATTAATGAGAAAAATAAGTGTTCATTCCAATTGATGGGGTGGTTGAGAGTGAAAACTGTAATCTGGAGCAGAGAAAGAAAAATTTCATCATGACTGTCTTGATGCACCAGTATCCACAAACGAAATACTTTGCTGGAATTCTGGGTTTGTGAGATTTCCAGTTTCACACCTGTGAGGTAATTTGTTAATTTAAGGCTCGCCTGACCATCAGCCTTCAGGAGAGAAGAATGGATCAGAGTTAGAGCACAACTCAATGGAATTCTGAGCTTTTGGGGTCATTCTGCCATGGGCTTCATGCACAACTCAAGAGTTTGGTACCCACAAAATGAAGAACACACAAGGAATAAAATGAGAAACATGCAAGGAATAGGTATCTTAGAAGTTACTTACACAGAGTCATAGAATCTCCTAAATTCATGGAATCACAGAATAATCTCAGTTCCAAGGCATCTGCAGGGATTGTTGAGTCCAACTCCTTGCCTTGACCACAAATGAACCTGTCAGACAAAAACCCCAAGCACTAAAACACACTTTTTTCTTAGAGAAAAAGCCACTGTCAGATTTCCCATGAATACCTTTCCTAATAAACTTTACCTCCCTCTAAGGCTGCAGTGAATCCCAGAAACATCTTCCTCTTTACCTGATCCTGCTGCATCCCCAGAGCAAGCTGGGAATTTTTCACATAATAAAATGTGATATCATGAGGATTGAGAAATACTTTTGTGTGTGCTTGACACTTAATCCCCAAAACTATTACTTAAATTTTCTCCTCCTGCAATAAAACAGGTAGAATTGAAACAAATCCCTCAACATTCCTTTACTAAAAAGGAATGCATTGCAGTGTAATTTTTCCTTGAGAAAATTTCATTTTTGCAATTATTCTCTCAACCACTGCATGAGCACTGAGAAAGCAGACCTGAAAATACATGTGTTTTTTGTTTCCAAAAGCAATTAACAAAATTAAAAATGCAGTTACTTCAAGGTTAAATTTAAATCTATTTATGTTTTCCATACCTCCTGGCATTCAGGCACATCTCATATCCCCAGATGTGAGAAATCATTGCTGTGATAAACCACCACATGGGGCTCTGAGTAACCTGGTCAAGAGGGAGGTGATTAAATGATCTTTAAGGTCTCTTCCCACCCAAACCGTTCTGGGCTTCCATGTTTCTACATAACAGACCATCCACAAGAGTATTAAACTAAGCACTAGCACCATGGATAGCTCAAATTCCTTAAGTCTGAAAGGAGGGAAACCTCTTAATTAGAACATTTGGTACCTCCTTAACCACTTAAATACCATAAAAAGGAATGGAGACAAAGGGAGCCCCTTGCTGTGCCTGTGGGAAGTGCAAATTCATGTTTTTCTTTTATGTCCCACTCTCTCACCATATGGAGCAGTGTCCAAAAGTGGATTCTTCATGAAAGTACGGACTTAGTTTTCTTTAAAGTTTTCTGTTGCACTATTCAACACATCCCAGAGGTTGACACACTGAGCTTGGTGTTTATTTGGCACTTGTTTGTTCATGGAGTGCTTGAAAAGGGGATTAGAAACATCTGGTCTCATATTCCCCAAGATCTTCAAAAGATCAGGAATCTGCAAAGAAGAAGTCAAGGAACAGTAAATCCAGAAGCAAGGACTTGGGTCAGGATTGTGTGTCAGGAGGGACCTTGGTGTTCTCAGCTCATGGGACATTTAGTCCATGTTAATTCCAGGATAGTTTCTGATCAGGGACATGGAAGAAAAAGATCTGAGTGCCTTGAGACAGAAAATGAAGGGTTGTCAGCAGGGCCCCATGAGGCAGTTGCCTGGAATAATTGGTTCTGGATTTGATGACGGTGGCACTTTCTCCAGCCTAATGCTCCTAATTTATGTCATGTCCCATGCAGGACATACAATGAGGACAGGAAATGTTTAATATGAAAAAATAATCGCTGGTTGATTGGTCAGGATTCCACATTTTGGTGATGCTGGAGAGAAACTTTTCACAATACTGATGACATTTGAAATGTTCAGGGGAAAGAAAAGGATAAATGGTTATTAAGAGCTGTTTCTTCAGTCTTTCTTGAGTCTACAAGCACCAAGAACCAATGCTATTTTTGAAATCATGTGTTCTCCAAAGACCAGATGTTTTCTGTTGTATTAGTGCCTGAAATTTAAGTTTGTTTCTCTTCAAAGATCAGTCTTTGGAAACATAATGGAAAGACCTCAGTGGGAGCCAGCTGGGGGATCAGTCTCTTCTCCCAGAAAACCAGTGATAGGAAAAGAAAAAAGGCCTCAAGTTGCACCTATGGAGGTCTAGGTGAGATATTAGTAAAAAATGAAATTCATAGAAAGGGTGGTAACTATTGGAACAGAGCAAGAGACAATGACAGGTGACAATGGAGTCACCATTCCTAGATGTGTTCAAAAAATGTGTGGATGTGGCACTTGAGGACATGGTTTAGTGGTGAAAACCTGGAGGTGCTGGGTTAAAGGTTGGACTTAATATTTAAGGTCTTTTTCAATCTAAATGATTCTGTGGCTCTAGGAGTATGGTGGCTCCTTAAGTCACGTTATTTAAACACAGTTTGTTGTTCCCCATTGTCCAGTAAGAAATACACAAGAAGGTAACACAAAACATATAAAAATGCTTAATAAATGTATGAACCAGGTCACTTTAATAACCACTTAATTGCCTTAAATTAAAAAAGACTCTTTAAGAAAGGAAATTAATTAGCATATCAGAACACTGAATTTTCCTTTTGTGGGTGTCTAAGCTATTGCTACCTAGATTGTCCTAAAACTACACAAATATTTTCCATTTTGGGCTTGGTTTGGGTGTTTTTCTGCAACTCATAGATTTTCCTTGGGCTAGGGAGGTAATTCTGCCAAGTGTCCAGATAGCTGAGTTAATCATGAGTCTTTATTAAGGGCAGGGAGCTTGAAGATTACAGCTCTAGATCTTCACTTTTCACCTGTGACCTTAATTTGTGACTTCTTCTGGCTCTTTGTTGTTGTGGTGCAATATTTCTTAATAGACTGAGACCAAAGAACACAAGATCCATTTGACATTTTAAAGAGAATTTAGGCAAGGCAAACTGGAGATACCTGTGTCTGGCCAGGGGACCAAATTCACTGATGCTGTATTTGCAAAGAGTGCAGGAAATCTTTCTTTGCACGAGGAAAGAAAATAAATTAAAAAAAAATCCCATTGTCTTGTTTATGTCCCAGCAGGACAATCCTGGGGGCGCAGTGCCATGTTGCTCTCAGTGAGACACCTGAATCCAGTGGATGGACTCCCTGGCCATGGCAGGGGGCTTGGAATGAGATGAACTTTAAGGCCCTTTCCAACCAAAACCATTCCATGATTCTATAATTAAATATGATTTGTAAAACTACCATTTACTTTGGATCTGCCTGAGAAGTTCCTCATCCAAACACAGCCCCAGGCAAGCACCCTTGGGTCTGCCAAGGTCACAAAACACAAAAAAACACCTCCTGAATCCTAAGAAAAACTTTATCTTTTTCTGATTCATTCATTCAGCTTGACTGAGTTAGAAGTCCCCCTGCTCTCTGCTGCCTGCACAATGAGCCAGGGGGTTGGGAAGCAAAGCAAAATGAATATGTAGCTGTTTCACGGGGTTATAATGGAAATTTCAGAGTAATCTGATCAGATCTGTTCCAATATACCCTCAAACCACTCCTGCCATAAGCATGATGGGTGAACACATTGAAATTTGAGCCCAAATTGTGGGACTAATTCTGAGTTTATTGAAATGAACAAGGACAAATGAGGTGCTACTTTCGCTCCCTGACACACAATCAATTTTAGAAGGGCTGCAGCACCTTTATTGTGAGTTTTAAGCTGTAAATCACATCAGAGATTCGACTTTTCACTTTGGCTTTGACTACAGTGGCTTGACTCCTTGACTCCACGTGGAGATAATAAAAAAGCAAAGATCATTTGCATTTAAACTTGGTCTGCTACTATTAAAATAAAAAAAACCCAAAAACAACCGAAACAGAACCAATCTGAAATCAGCCTGAAGTTCTGGCAGCAGGACATTCTTTGGCACTTTTCCAGGTATGTTTCCCCTTCTTTTTTTTTTTTTTAATAACATTAATCATATTCAGCATTTGCTTTTTATTTGCCTATTTCTGACCTCACATAAACAGCTCAGCCAAATAAAATGCTTGGAAATGCTTTGAATAGAAAGAACATTCTTTAGCCTGGAGGGCAAATGATCCTCTTAGGATGTTAGAGAGATTTAAACACCTGAAGCCAAGGACATCCTAAAATTCCTGTCTCCCACTTCTTGAATAAGCATTCAACACACGATGAGTTCTGGGTTATTGTGGCCAAAGTTTGCATTGCATTTCCTTCTTGAGAGATTCAGTCTTGCACAAGAAAATTCTGATTTAATGAGGAGTGCAGGGTGGGCTCAACAGATTCAGATTTTATATTAGGGGGAAAAAAAAAGTGAAGACACTTCTCTAGGAGGTTAGTGCAGTTCTGAAACTGATCACCCAGAAATTGGTGGGATCTCAGCCATGGAGGATTTTAAGATTTGGTGAGGCAAAATCTGACCTACTGCTGGGCACATTGTTGTGATGTGCAGAGCTCTAGAGGGCCAAGCAATGTTTCCATTGCCATGGGATTCATTTGGCTTGAGATTTGTGTGAGTGAATCATAGAGGACCCAGTCAGAAATGAATGGGGCAGGAAACAGGCACACATTTTCTAAGAACATACTGAGAAGGACCTCATAATTCTTGATGCCAATAGAAATGTCTTTATATCAAAGATTGAATTTGGTTTGATTTTCAGAATAATTAATTTAGAAGAGTGATTCCCAGATCCCCCAATCTGTTTGGTAGAAGAAGATGAGTTACCTTCTCCATTTTATTCCAGTACTGTGCCTGATGAACTGAAGGCCCTTTTAGACATATTTAGTTTCAGTGACTGCAGGAGGTAACTAAGAAGTTTTCATCTAAATGTTGTTAAATCTTCTAAAATACCTCAGACTATTACCAGTAAAGAATTCTACAGCAAATATGTGAATGACTAAAATAACTACAGCAAATAGAGTTTTCATCTCTTTACATTAATGTCTTATTGCTCTTAGCATTACTGGACCATTAAGAAAATGCAGTTAGGGATAATTCCTGAGTTTTGTTTTCTTCCTGAATGGTCGCCATGGCAGATTAAACAAAAATAAGATTTCAGCGTAAATAAAGAAGCTGCTTTAGACAGGCTTTCATGAATCCCTCCCCAGTGATGTAGAACTCTGCCAAGTGGATGAGTTATCTTCTGCCAGACTGCTCAGAGAGACTGAAACTGCATTCTAGGATACAACAACAACAACAACAACAACAACAACAAAAAGACATTTGGAATAGTCTCTGGGAGCCTTTGAAAGCAGCAGATAAGATGCTACTTTTAATTCTCCCAGAATACAGAGAAAAGGGAGTCAGAATGGGATTGACAAATGACCATCACAATGACAGACTGGGACAATTAAAGTAACAAGAAAGAGGCAAGATTTTATTTTTCAAGTTCTCCAACAGAGCACTTTTAAGGAAAAATTAAAAGGAATACATTAAATTAGAGTGGGTAGGTCTGATCTTTTCTTTTTTCCTATGTCCTGCTATGGAGGAGAAGAACCTGCAAAACCAAGGGATGAACTTAAAAATGGCCCAGAAGAAGTGCAAGGATTGGGGACAAAAAATGTGCAGAGCTCAAAAATGTCATGTTACAACCCTAGACACCACCCTATGGGTAGCATACAGGCCTCAGCTGTTGCTGCTTACTCTTTATTGGCTTTCAGATAGAAAAATTCAATTTCCACACTTGTCAATCCAGTGTTGTGCACCAGCTTCTAACCACATACACACAAATGCTGTGTAATCATTTTTTTGAAAGATGTTTCATGTAAACCTGTCAGAAGGAGCTTTGACATCTCTGATTTTTAAGCATAGTTTGCATTTTTAAGGCAATAAATAAATAAATACAACTGAAGTGACTACAAAAAACCTGTAATCAAGAGAAAAGCCTCAACAAAACTTGATAAAAAGCGTGAATATATCAGATACCTAGAAATGCCTGTCATGTATATAGAGTAGCTAAGTTCTTCCAGAACTAAAGAGAAGATAACAGCTTCATTCTCAATTGCCAGCACATACACGACACTTTTGATATGTGATGTCCTTCTTAGCTGGAATGTCTGAGTGCACAAGAGGTCCTCAAAATGGGCAGGAGTTTCGTTCAGTTATCTAAGCCTGTTCTATGTACATGAAAGAAGGTGAGGAAAAAAGTGTACTCTAAAATTCTATTCTCACCTTTAACTTGCAGCTAAAGAGACATCACATTTTAGACAGTTACAATTCCAATGAAAATGCAGTCAGAATTAAGGAAGTAAATTCAAATCTGAATTACTGTTAAAGAAAAATTAGTAGTTTTTACTCTCAAGAAATCCACATGCATGCCTAAAATCTCACTTATTTACAAAAAATATCAAACTTTTTCCTGAGGAGTTGCTCTGAACTCTTTTTACCTGGCCACAAATGCCAGACTTTTTGATGGACATGCTCCCAACCTGTGACAGAGGCAGGTTAGGAATTCCTATTTCCTTCCCAGCCAAGACCTACATGGACAGACTGATAAGAGTAACATCAGTTTACATGTAACATGCACTGAAAGATGCTGATCACATTCACATGGGTGTGACACAGTCAGGTGTGTCTCCAAGTGACACCAAGTACAACCATGCAAGTCCTTATGTTCTTCTAGACCATAAAGACTGGAGGCTATTTCAGTTTAAATTACCTGCTTGTTCATTTCCTCCATGATATTTCAGGATACATGGAGAAATCCCTTATACAGTTTGGAAATCGGAGTTAGGTTTTCCACTCTGCATGGTCTTCCTGAAAGTTGATACTGGGTTATGTATAAAAGTTGTGCAGCACCCGCCTGGTGTCCCTGAGGTGTTTACCTTGAAGGTAATAAGAGGTATTCATTTGGAGCAGTTTGTGGCAGGGTAATGAGAGTCCAGGGAGCACAAAATTCAATTATGGGTAGTGTGTAATGTATGTGTGTTTTCATGATTTGTATTGATCCATGCGCATGACAGATTGGTTATAAATTGGGTAATATATTACCTGGTAAATGAAATACACTGGACTGCAGCAGCACATTAGGTGGTGTATTGAATTCTCATGGCCACTGTGACATTTTATTTGTGGATGTAAGAACCTCTGTTATTGTGTCTGTGTTTGTTTTTCTGGTGTAATTGTAATTTACAGGTGATACTTGGGTCCTTTATGGAAATATTTTGGCACCACAGCACATCAGGTGACTGGGTGCCCTTGCCATGGGTGAGGGGAAAGGGTGAGTCTCTCCCTTGGGGAGTCAAGAGTCTCCAGCCAACCTGATGGTCACACCTTTCACAGCTTTGTCTGCCTCAAAATGAAAATATCTGCTGGGGAATACCTTGACACATCAAGTTTCCTTCAAGTCTGAATCTGGATCATGTTCTTTTTCAGGAGCATCAGAGCCGCCACCACAAAAACAAGCAAACAAACCAAAGAAATCCCCCAAAATCATCCAAAACCCCTAAAAAACTTCCTTGTATAGTGAGTGTACCCCATGGACATTTCCCTCAAAAGAAAATGCAAAGGAACAAATTCTATTAAGGAACAAGCAGGAAATAGAGAGTTTTGAAAGCACAAAAAAATGTTGCTACATTCCTTTTGGAAAGGAATGAAATAAGGAGAATAAGACAACATTTTTTGTCTTTGTCCTGACAATTTTGGCTGGCAAAAATGCAGAAGCAAACTCCAAAAAGTTTGTTGCTTCTAGAGTGGGAAGTGGAAAGAAGATTTATTACACCTTATTATTTATACGACTTCTTATAGTTGCAAATGTATTTCAATAATCTTTATAGAGCTCAATTATACCGCAGCCAATTGATATGAGTGATTTCAGTACTTCTTAAAATGCTGTTTAAAACCTCCAGTGAAAACTTTTCTTAATGCATGATATAAAATATATGGCAAACTCTTTTAATGTAACTAAGTCCTGGTTTTATTTTGTAGCTAAAATGCAGAAAGTGCAGAGATTGGGTTTTGTATTAGTCTATAGAGATGTTTACCTCTTTCCAGTTCTGTCAGTATTTCCACTTCTAATTTGGCAAAGAGTTCTTGCGCTGATCTTGTTTATTTGTTTATTTCAGGGAATAATTATGTCTTCTGTTCTTGATTTATGCCTGTTCCTGGCTGTCTGAAATTCTGTGCTCTGTGCTAAACTGGAGGTTTATGCTCATCAAAGTGCATCCTCTTAACTTTAGCTCCACTGTTACAGCACTGTGTGTGATAATTATAAATTTATTAATTATGGGATGTACTTGAGCTGGAGATTTACCACCTCTTAAATACTCTACGGGAATCAAATTCTGGCATCAGTATTTACCTGCCTGATCCCTCCTTGGGCATCTCATCTTTTAGACAAACTGTGCAAGAAAATGAGAGGAGGGCAACACTTGTGCAAAATGTTTCTTGTAAAAACCAGATGTGTTTGTGACTTCTCAAATATGTGGTTAAGAACACTTTAAAGTGTTGTTTTCAATTAACAATGTAAGGTGATGGAGTATAATTTTTCCTCTGTGAAGGAAAGACTGAATCTAGGTCTCAAAAGGTGAAGCTTCCAAAAATGAAAGGCAAGTCTCAAAAAATCTGCAAGGTAGTTGTGAAGTAATTTCTAAAGGTGTTTAAGTAAAATGGCATGTACATGTTGAACTGAATAGTGCTTTGGAGCGAAGTTAGTTTCCATAATTAGCCCAAGATTTAGGATTAGTCCTGGTGACATGAATATTTCCTTTCTGGAGCTCTTGCACTCACACTACCCAGGTTCCCTGCATACAACAGCCTGAGGTGCTTTTGTTGCATTTTATTAATGTTCTATTTCTGTTTTGTTTCTCTGTTGTATCAGTCTCCACCAGACCTTCTGGATACCAATTCTCTAAAGAGGAAGAAACTTTGACTTCTGTGGTAATTCACACCTCCTGTCTTCTGTACTGTCCCTCCTCTGAACTTTCCTCCACATGTTATGAACCTGCAGTGCACAACCCCTGAGAATGACAACCTGTAAGCACAGAATTCTGGTGGCAGGTTGTGTTTGTCTCTCCTGAGTCATTTGTACAAAGGGAAGGAATATTCAGAATTAAATAGCAACCTGTAGCAGTGCTGTGTAACTTGACAAGCAGACATAAGTATATTTAGCAGCCTAATGCTGTCTGAAATTAGATTTCTTCAGAATAACAGTGCTTTCCAGACAAGCAGGAGGATGATGGGCAGCCTGATTCTTTGCAGCAAATTAAAAACCAAGTAGTCATTACGGTGGGAATATTTATCTATATAAACAGGATGAAATGAAATTATCTTAGGTCTCTTATTTTCACAGAATCACAGAGCCGTTTAGGTTGGAAAAGACCTCCAAGACCACCAAGTCCAACCTTTGACCGACCACCAAGTCCAACCTTTTACCAACCACCAGTTTTAGACCAGAGCACTGAATGCCACATCCAGTTATTTCCTGAACACCTCCAGGGATTGGGTCAAATACCTGACCACCCTTTCCAGGAAGAAATTGTTCCTGATGTCCAACCTGAACCTTCTCTAGCACAACTTGAGTCATTTCCTTCTGTCCTGTCAATAATTTCCTAGTAGAAGAGGCTGAGTCCCACCTGGCTCCGATCGCCTTTCAGGGTGATGTAGAGAGTGATAAGATCTTCCCTAAGCCTCCTTTTCTCCAGGTCAAACACTTCCAGCTCCCTCAGTCACTCTTCCTATGACTTTGTCTTGGTTTAAAAAGACAGGTATCTGCTTAAGGAAGGTTGGAGTCTTCCTTGAAATGGAAAATGTAAACCCCCTCCCTCCAAATTACTATAATTTTGAAATTAAAAGGCTTTCAGGCAAAGATATGGGAAGAGGAATAACAGTTCTTTAGTAGGAAAACTAAAAATACAAATGCAGTAGTACAAACAAAAAAAAAAATACTGACAGAGTCAGAACAGGAGCTGACACCCTGTGGGTCAGGGTGGTGGCTGCAGTCCCATTCCATGGTGGCTCAGCCCTCCTGCAGTGCCAGCTGTGGCTCTGTTGGAGCAGGGATCCTGGAGAAGGGTGGAGTTTCCCTCTGAAGGCCCAGGGGTGGTGTAGATGGGCCTGGTCTTCCTCTGGGAATGCAGTGGAGAAGATTGCTGCTCCTCTGAGAATCCAGTGGGAAAAGGCTGCTTGTGGTGTTCCAAATCAGATTATATCCAGGTAGGAATGCTTGGCTCCTCCCTCTGGGCGGAGCATCTCCCAATGGGATGATGGAATTTTATCAGCCATGCAGGGACGCTCACTGGCCATGAACAGCAGATATCTCCAGGAGGGAGGATTGGTTGTGGAAGAGATAAAGAAAACTGCCCAATGAACAGAAGATAACTGCCCCACCTCTAACAGATAGCAATAGAACACACACCCCCAGCTAAATCTTTCAGCCTAAGACAGACTTGTTCTCAAGACTCTTCACCAGCTCCGTTGCCTTTCCCTGGAATCCCCTTTTCACTTTGCCTGAGACAACTATACTTTTCATATGAGTAATAAAATATTCCCAAAGATTTTCCTGCCAGGTCACCAGCTATAAACTAACAGGAAAAGCCACAAGGCAAGAGGATGAAGATAGCATTGATCAAGTAAATATTCTTTTTTCAATGAATGTGCGACATCTGCACAACATCCTCACTGAATTTTTGACCAGTGTTTTTTTTCTGAGCAGGGAACAAGTGTCACCATCTCTTCCCTTTGCACCTGCCTTGCCTCCCTGATCTGCCTGCTCTGCATCTGGCCAAAATGCACAGTAGCATGGGATGTTCCACCTGAAACTCTTATTTTCACTCATATTTTCATACTTCGCAAAAGAACTCCTTGATGTTTTTATGGCTGTAAAAGTAGAGGTCCCACAGTTGCATGACTTTGCTGCCATCAGGAAGTCTCAGAGAAACTCAAAGGAATTCTACTTTGTGGGAGGAATGAAAGCACACAGATTTTCACTCAACTGATTCACACAGGGTCAAGGTTTTGCCTTCCTTTCCACAGTTCTTCTTCCAGGTAACAAGCAACAGGACGAGAGGAAATGGCCTCAATTGCCCCAGGGAATGTTTGGATTGGATATTAGGAAAGATTTCTTCACTGGAAGGATGGTGAAACATTGGAACAGGATGCCCAGAGAAGTGTTGGAGTCACCAGCCCTGGAAGCATTCAATGTGTAGATTGTAGATAAATGTGCAGCACTTTAGGGCATGGCTTAGTGGTGGACCTGACAATGTTAAATTAATAATTGGACTTGAAGGTCTTTTCCAGCCTTTTCCAGCCTCTTTCCCAGTGATTTTGTGGTTCCATATCCGTGCCCCTCTGGTTATTTCTCTGCTCATGGTGAGATGCAGAGTTGGAAGTTCATGTCAGCTTGCATGGCAGGTTGCCCCATGGAAAGCATATTCTTCCCAATTACTCTCGACACTAATTGAGCTGAACTGAACAATGATGTGTTAACTTGGTTTGCTTGCTATGACTCAAGGATTTACAAAAGATAACCCATTTAGGGCTCAAGGTGCCTGTTCTAATTGTTTTCCTGAACAATGCATCTTTCAATCACCTTTTCCATTATCCACGTAAATTAACTTCATTGTCTTTGGAAGTAATTGACACTGTTTTTTATTCTTCTATCATCTCATAATGATATCAGTGTAAACATAGCCAGAGGTAATTAATCCAGCAAAGGGGATAAATTCTGCATGCTGTGCAAACAAAAATGAAAAATCCAGGGAGATTTAGTCAATAGCACTGTGAGCTTAATCATCTCATAAGCTACGTTAATAGGGATAATATCCAGCTTTGTTTGCAATTTATTTTCCTCAAGTTTGCAAGTGTGAACAATGGTTGCCCATAAGTATCAAACAATGGTAACTGATAAACCAAGGCAGCTGTTTATACCCAAACCTTGGCTCATTGTAGCCAATGGCTCATGAATGTTAATTTTGTAACAATGACTAATCCATTTGACCACACTCTTAAATAAAGAAGCCAAACTATTTTTGTTCAAATCAATTTATTTTTTCTGTATCATGAGCTATCAAAGTGTTGTTTGAAGAAAAGAGCAGAAAAACCTTTCAAGATTTTCTTTGCTAGGCTTTGTCTAAAATGGGTTTGTAGACAGTAATTAAGGCTTAAACTACTTTGTCCATTATCTGCTTATCTACTTGCTTGGAAAGCACACAGAAAGAATATATTGTTTAATCAATCTGCATCCTTTTTCAGGCATAATTTCTCTTCAGATTCTGAGTTATGAGTGCAAGAATTTTGTGTTAGGTTGCACAGCGTTGGGTACAAAAGTCTTAAACTGCAGATCAAGCTCTGACATGAATTACAATACAATAACTGATCATTAAGAACATTGATTAAAAGTAACAGCTAAAATCATCTGCATCACATTCAGCTGAGAGCAAATATAAGTAGATGGGACTACTCCCAGGTTTTGCTTGCTATAATCTGTTAATTATGTGCAAAGCTGTGTTTTCCCTACCAGTTACTAAAATGTTCTGTCAACTTTTTGGGGGAGAAAAAGTCATTCAGAATTTCTGAGACACAACATGTTTTAAATGAGAACTTAAAAGGCTGACTCTGGAACTCAAGTTTCCAAAAAGATACTCGGGTTTTACATTTTTGGCCTAAGTGCCTTTTCCAATACAAGTCAAATTCAGCTAAATATCTGGGACAGAGAATGGAGAAAAACATTTCCTAGTCCATAACACAGATTCCTGAGGGAAACATGTTTAATAAGGTCCTTCCAAATATTTTCCAGAATGAAAATATATTAAATTAAACAACTAAGTTAATAATTAAATATATATAATTCAATAGAACTGAAATATAATAGTGGTATACAAATATCTTGAGTTTCAAGTCTCAACTACATGAGGCTGTAGAGTAAGTTCATGGGTCATAGAAGAAGAGGCTCTTGGTTTTTAATTGGTAAAAAAGTAAAACATTAAGCAGTAATAGGCTATTAGACCACACACTAATAAGTAGAACTCAGCAATAGAACTGGACAACAATTTTTTTTCTTGTCAGCCTCACATTTAATCTTATGAATTCTTTTTTTGAGAAGAAGAAGAAATTCCACAAGGATAAATGTTCTTATTAAAAGCAGCGCACATTTGTCTGCTAGATTGTCTTTTAACAGTTTATGGATGGACAAAACTATAGTTCAAGGAACTAAAACTACTCAGCACTGCATATTATCCTTTTACTCCTACAAAGACAGCAGATAATGCCAAGTCCTTAAACATATCCATCTCACGAAATTTCCCAATCCTAGAATGTTTTGTTGATCCAACAGACCCAGCAGAATGCAGAAGAAAGGCTGTTCTGGCACTGAGTGCCCCTCTTTTTCTGTGATGATTAATGTTGTTTGTATTGTCACATATGTCCTGGGATCAAAACTAACCTTTAACAATGCTGATTTCTTGCTCTTCTGTCTTTGCTGACACAAGAAGATTATTATTATGGGAAAACTGGCTCATCTAAACCAGAAAAAATAATTTTTACCATTAGAGTTAATTTGGCTTTAAGTAGGACTTTTTTCACACTTCTTTCTCATTCTAGGTAATTTCAAACAATTGCAATAATTACAAGTTGTTTTGCATGATATTTTGCTTTCAGTTAGTTTAATGACATGCCTGAAAATGAAACAATTGATTATTTTCATTGAAACCCCTAATGATAGATTTTTTTAGGAAAAAAGTCCTGCAAACAATATAGAATGCAATGTCTTATGAATTTATCATAGCCCCCAATGTTAAGATCAACAGCTTCTTGTAGATTTCTTTGGCTGATGTCAAACACCTTCCAAATCTGATCATGTTACTGTATCTGTTTTACTCACTGTGCAGCCAGGTTTCACAGCATGTCATAAACTAATCCAGAATAAAACAACTCACCAAAATTATAATTGCAGTATATATGAATACATATTTATTGAAAGGGGGATAAAACAGAGCTGGAGAGGGACTTTTCACAAGGGCATGAAGTGATAGCAAAAGGGGAAATTACATTGAGATGAAGGAGAGTAAAACTAGATTAGATATTAGGAAAAAACCTCTTTACTGTGAGGGTGGGGAGGCCCTGGCACAGGTTGTCCTGAGAATTTTTGGATGCCTAATCCCTGGAAGTTCAGGCTGGATGGGGCTTGGACCAACCTGGTCTGGTGGAAGGTGAATACCTATAAGGTCCTTTCCAATTCAAACCATACTGATTAAATGACTGAATGATTATTTGCCATCTTAAATATTTCCTTAACCCAGTTCACCAAAGAGTTGCCAATCTGAGTCATTCCGGCACAATGCCTGCAGTTGTTGGAAAAACCAGCTGGAAACTTGTGGGAAGGGAAGAGGGACTAAATTTGTCTAAGCTGGCTACAGCAGCAGTACCACCGAATGTGCAAGCAAGGAAATAGTTCCATTTTGCTCTGAAAATTAACTTCTTTATATGGAAAATATATGCAAATCGACCAGATGCACTGAGAGGGGAAACATAGAAGTCCTGATTTAGCAAAGTACTTAAGCACACTCTTAAAGTTAATCATGTGCTTAAGTCTATTCACTGAAGCACTTGACACATGTGTGTGCTTTTGCTGAGTTAATGTAATAAAGCAGAGACCATAATGATAGTCCTAGGATAAACAGACAGGCTGAGTTGTTAAAAGCAAAGCATGTGCAGGCTCCTGCTTCCTATATCCCATCCTAAAATAGGTCTCTAGAGCAGAGATGCATCTCACACTGCAGGCACTTCTCCCCTTCCCTTGAGGGAACTCAAGGATTACTTTAGACAAGACATTTTGCAAATGCTCACAAAGCCCAGATTCAGAGGCACGAGCTGGCTTCATGGGCTGAAAGGTGCCTTTCTTTCAAGCAGCAGCTCATTCTTCTGGTCAGGGGAGTTGGAAGTTTTCTGGGAGAAAATGCAAAAAGATTGATGTCTTGTGAAAAATTATGATCTCATCCCCTAAGAAGATGGTTGAGCCTATGGAGTGTTCATCTCAATACTGGGTCCTTGTTAAAAATGAATAAGCTTCCTGCTTACTACCTGCTAAAAAACCCCAAGGAAAATTGTTGAATTATAGAATCATTAAGATTGGGAAAAACCACTCAGATCTTCAAGTCCAACCATTAACCCAGCACTTCCATGTTAATCACTAAACCATATCCTCAAGTGGGACATTTACACACATTCCAAAACTTCCAAGGGTGGTGATTCACCACTGCCCTGGGCAACTTGCTCCAATGCCCAACCACCCCTTCAATGAGAAAATTTTTCCTAATATCCAGTCTAAGATCATGTAGGAGAGGTTTGTTCAGTCTAGAACTACTGTTCCTAGGATGAACAGACTGAACACCTGAAATCAGGCAAGCAGTGGTGATTCAGAGGCACAGCTACCACAAAAATTAAATCTTAATGGAAAAACATGAACCCTATTTCTCATTAATGAGCATATACATTGCCCACGGTCATTAACTGCTAAATCTGTGAGTGAGCCACAGGTGAAGACACCTGTGAAGCTGTGGACTCCCCAGTCCTGGAGATGGTCAAGACAGGCTGGATGGGGCTTTGAGAAACCTGATCTGGGTCCATGGGAGGGGGTGGGATTAGAAAACTTCTAAGGTCCCTTCCAACCCTATCCATTCTATGGTTCTGTGACTATAAATTTAGAATTTTGCTTATAGTTGTGTACAGGAGGAGGAGATGTCAGAGCTCCTGTGACACTCAGGGAGATCAGGTCCATCTAATTACAGGAGCCAAGAAAGTGAAAGGGCTCGTCCTAAAATGATTGGCTGTTCCAGCTAAATTCCTTCTAGATTTTGTGTATCAGATGGAGTTCATCTTTCTTGGTTTCCATGGAATGCTCACATGTGGGTATTCACCTCAAATCTTTCACTGAATCCTATCCTGAGCGAGTTAAATTGCTCAAGACACTCCTGTGGTACACACAAAGTTCATTTAGTAAATATTTGTTTTACCCTCTTTCTCTGGGAAGCTGGTACTGCTGGTCAACCTGGCAGGCAGCTAAACTCCACAGGGTTGTTCACTCACACCCCCCTCAATGGGATGGGGGAGAGAATCAGAAAAAAAGCTAAAACTTGTAGGCTGAGTTAAAGCAGTTGAATAGGACAGAAAAAGAAGGGGAAATTGTAATAGGAATAAAAAAATGTACAAAGAAGTGAGGCACAATTTCTCTCCACCTTCTTTCTGACTGAGGCCCAGCCACTTCCTGAGCAGAAATTGCCACTCACTGGTCAACTCTTCTGAGTTTCTTTGTTCAGCCTGATGCCATAAGGTATGGAATTTCACTTTGGATCAAATGTCCCAGCTGTGTCCCCTCCCAGGTTTTTGTCCATCCCCAGTCTCCTCACTGGCAGGGCAGTATGAGTGAGAAATCCTTGACTTAGAGTAAGCACTAAGCAACAACTAAATCAGTGTATTACCCACGTTATTCTCATCCTAAATGCAAAGCACAGCCCTGTACCAGCTACTACAAAGAAAATTGACTGTATTCCAGGTGAGAGCAGGGCAATACTGAGCAAGGTGAATCCTGCTCTGACCAACTCTGGCTTTTCTTACATCCTGACATCATGTTGGGCTTATACACAGTCATTGTTTACTTTGTCTGTGTCCAGTGGTGGGATGTGACTCTTCTGTACTTCATTCTTTCACCAGAATTTCAGTGGCTTTTACAATATCTGCAGTGAAACCCATCACTTTCCTTCCCTCATTTTTTTTTTTTTTGCTTTATGCAGGATTTTGCTCATTTGGCATTTTCTCAATTTTTACTTGTTTCTCATAGCTCTTAGCAACCAAAGCCTATTGTAGACTTGAAAAGTCATGCAAAGACATTCAGAGAGATTCCAGGATGTCAGCCAACTATTATTTCAAACTTAGATGCAACTTAAAATGTTTTCAATTGTTTTTTCCTTCTTTTCAACATTGTCCTTTCTAGGACTTAACATTCCACCTGCTGTTTAGTCACCACAGAATCATAGAATTATTTGGGCTGGAAGGGACCTTAAAAATCACCTTGTTCCACCTCCTGCTGTGGGTGGGGAGACCTTCCACTAGACCAGGTTTTTGCAAGTCTTGTCCAGTCTGGACTTGAACACTTCCAGAGATGGGGCAGCCACAGCTTCTCTGGTCAACTTGTTCCATTGTTTCCACACCTTTACAGTACAGAATTTATTCATAAATTGTTTCTACTAACAAAGGTACTGCGCTATTACCTCATTTCACAGAACAATTAATTTACCCATTTAATCCTCACAGCTGTTTTACTGGAGTGAGTAAAGTCATATGTGTTTATCATCACTGTCAGAAAAAAAAAAAAGAATATATCTTCATTACTCCAAAGAAAGGCCAAAAGAAAATTTCTATGTATTCATCAGAAAACCAAAAATATGGATCAAGTGTACATAAAAGCAATTTAAAATTTCCTTTTTGGAAAGGTGCTAAGGGAGGCAGGACAACTTTTGGAGAATGGTTCATGGGTTGAAATGGAACATGTTGCCTTTTCTACTTCCATTTAGCATCTCATATTCTTCAGAGGCACATTTTAATAACATATGTGTAAGATGCATATTAATGATTGTACGCATTCAGTTGAAAAAATAATACATTAAAATAATTTCAAATAGAGGGGAAGATGACAAAAATAGATTTTGTGCCTATAAATAATAAGTAAATCACCATAAAATGTTGCTGCCAGAAACCCTGTTGCCACTGGCGTAAATTTGCAGCATGGAGCAAATATGTGTGGGTTTGATTCATCACCTGTGCTCGAGTTATGCAATACCACCAAAATATTCTATATAAATACAGTTTTCTTAACATTTACCTGGACCTGATAGACTGCAGGAAACATAAAATCAGATCCCTTTTATTCACTCCCTTATCAGTCTGTTTATACTCCCTTTTCACAAGAAAAAAAGGACCTTGAGTTTACAAAATGAGAAAGAAGTTTATTCTTGTAACTTCCATCTCCCTATAAATTTTACACTGTTGTGCCCCTATTGACTGAAGGGGAGTTAGTACTGACTTAATGACTGGTCAGAAAAAGTTCTTTTTTAACACAGCTGCTTTACAAGGTAATCTTGATGTCTGCACTGGCTACAGGATGCATTTGCTGAATAATGATGATATTGGACATGGAGTTATTTTACTTGGTGCAGGCATAAATGGATGCAACTGCATTGACTTTTCCAACATATATTTTACACACCAAATTTCCTCTGTCTATGAAATAATAATTACTCATTCATATCCTGTGCATGGGGGAGCTGCAGGCTCCTATCTGAAGTCTGGATGGGTTTTGTAATAACAGCTTAGACTGGAAGAAAGAGCTTTAATGAGAAATCAGTG
The DNA here is from genome assembly GCF_023055355.1 of Agelaius tricolor. NCBI lineage: Eukaryota > Metazoa > Chordata > Aves > Passeriformes > Icteridae > Agelaius > Agelaius tricolor. The sequence continues at coordinate 93,100,807 of NW_027269262.1, read as the reverse complement.
TGACTGTAAAATATACTAAATTAGGATCTTCAGGAGTTGGTATCTACAGTGCACATCTGAGGAAATCACTCTGGGTTCCTGTCAAAGGTAATAGAGAGCTCATTTGTGTAGTCAATGACTTCAGGATGTGATTCATCTCCTTAAATAGGCACCTGCACTCAGTTCAATATAAATTCTGTTGACCAGCTTTTTACTGACTATTTTAAGAGCCTCAAGAACCATCTCTGAAGCAGATGCCCTGCTGCAGATATCGGGAGTTAGGTGAGGGGAATTCATGAGTGTTATAAGTCTCTTGTCTGAGGATTCCAGCCTGATGCTACTGCTGTGTGCAGGTTTGGCTCAAATTTGGGGTAACTAAACAACCTTAGAAAAATTACTACCTTTTATTGCAGAAAATAAAGGCTGCCCAACATGTGAACTGTGACAGTGCAACTTTTATTCCTTTTGTATTCAGAGAATCATAGAATCCTTGAGGTTGAAAAAGATCTGTAAGATTATCAAGTCCAACCATCAGTGCAGCAAACCCACCCTGTTCAGCACTAAACCATGTCCTCAGGTGCCATTCCTACAAGTTTTTTGAACACTCCCAGGTGTCTTAGGTTGGAAATAGGGGGGTGGATTCTATTCCCATCTGTTAGAGGTGGGTGGGGCAGTTATCTGCTGTTCATTGGGCAGTTTTTCTTTATTTCTTCCACAACCAATCCTCCCTCCAGGGGATATCTTCTGTTCATGGCCATTGACTGTCCCTGCATGGCTGATAAAATTCCATCATCCCACTGGGAGATGCTCTGCCCAGAGGGAGGAGCCAAGCATTCCTACCTGGATATAATCTGAGGTTTGGAGCACCAGAGCAGCTTTTTCCCAGTGGATTCCCAGAGGAGCAGCTTTCTTCTCCACTGGAATCCCAGAGGAAGAACAGGCCCACCTACATCACCACTGGACCTTCAGAGGGAAACTCCACCCTTCTCCAGGATCCCTGCTCCACCACAGCTGGCACTGCAGGAGGGCTGAGCCACCATGGAATGGGACTGCAACCACCACCCTGACCCACGGGGTGTCAGCTCCTGTTCTGACTCTGTCAGTGGTTGGTTTTCTTTTTTTTTACTATTGAATTTGTATTTTTAAAATTTTCCTACTAAAGAACTGTTATTCCTCTTCCCATATCTTTGCCCAAGAGCCCCTTAATTTCAAAATTATAGTAATTTGGAGGGAGGGGGTTTACATTTTCCATTTCAAGGAAGACTCCTGCCTTCCTCAGCAGACACCTGTCTTTCCAAACCTGGATGCCAAGGAAGGTGACTGTCCAATCAGGGCTGCCTCTGTTTCCAGACTTCTCTGTGTTTCTTCACCTCAAATTCTTTTGTAGCTATATGGAGCTAAAAGGGCAAACATTTTTAATGAACTTATGCTCAGTCAGTTGTGCTTTTGGAGTGATTTTTCACATGACTTCTTGAGCCACAATGCCTCTTTTCCTCACACAGCAACAAACTGTAGGATCTGTTTGGCTATTTTTTAATTACCTTCATTCAAATAGTATTACCTCCATTGTATGAAAACCAGACCTTCAGCAAAAACATATCTCTGAAAATGCATCAAAACCATTTTATGACTTTATCACTGCTAAACTTGTGATATTATGGACTAGTGTGAAAGTGTTCCTGATAAAAAACCACCCCACCACCCAAATGTCTCTTTTTAAAATGTCCAAGTCTCACTTTGGTAAATCAATGGAACAAAAAAAGCATTTTTACTTACTTTTTATACATTGGAGATGTCAGATCATGCTCATTCAATAAACTTTCCACAGACCTTTTTCTAGTTTAGATGAGAATCAGCATCTCTTCATCAATGCTGGCTTGATAATGCAGAACAGGGAAGGTAAGTGAGATTATAGATGATGAAAAGTTAAATATAAGTGGTATTAAAGAAGAATATCCTACAGTGTCTGCTTGACATTTAATGTCAGATTTTTCTCAAATAAAATAAGATATTAAAGGAGAAAGGTGGATTTTGATTAACAGCAGAATATTGTGCTTGAAATATCAAACCAATAGGCAATTGAAGGACCACAGAATAATTGGAGCTGGAAGGGACCTCTGGAGATTGTCTGGTCCAACCCCCCTGCCAAGGGAAGTTCACCTAGTGCAGGTGATACAGGAAAACCTCCAGGTCAGTCTTCACTGTCTCCAGGTGGGGTTATTGCCATGAAAAAGTCACAAGTAAATTATATGGTGAAGAAACATGGCAGTGTGTGAAAGTGAATTCTTTTACTCTGAGCTGCTGCTCACCTTTTGGTGTGGTATTGCAGAGTAAGACATCAAACACTGATGAATCCCAAATCACAACTTAGTCTGACATTGCATGGGAAAGAAGCCATCAGGTAGGACTTAGGTGAAATTTACTCTGTCAGACATCCCAGCCTGAAAACAAGCAAGGATGGGTTTGGGACACACCTCTTCTATTTTCTGGCTTAAAAATTCATACTAATTTTTCCAAGTCCTATCAGTAAGTAGACATGAAATTACCTCAGTGATTCCAGATTATCACCAAACACTTTGACACCTCTGCTAAGTGTATGTTAGAGGAGCACAGTTTGCTTCCATCCCTCTCCTTTTCCAGATTGCTTGCAGATTATTGCTAGCACACATTCATTCATGCAGCTCCAAGCAGTTTGCTGGCTGGGGACTCCAAATTGCCAGTATTGCAGAAGCACCAGTAACCTCAATTTACTTGAATGACCACTGAATCAAGCTAAGTATTTGCAATTACACCTGCATGTGTGTGCTTGGGCCGTGAAAGGCAACTTTATTTCCTTGTAGATGAAAAACCTCTCTGTATGTGAAGTATTAATATTATTCCTTCAAACCACAATCTTTAAATTAAAGATCTGAAGTTATTACAACAACAAGACACATTTGTCATCTGCTGTGGGTATTACTTGAAAAATTTATGCTTTGCTGGTTTAAATATGCATTCAAAACACTAAAAGCTTTTTGTTCAAACATCAAGATTGGAGTATTACACTGAAAATCCTTAGTAATAATTAATTTTATGTTTTCAGCAGAAAAGCTTCTTGAGCTGCTAACTGAGGGAGGTGTAGGAGATGCAGAGTTTGACGGTTGATTTATGTTTTGGGGGTTTCTCTGCTATTTTGCCACTTCTTTCAGGCACATATCAGACTTGCGGCTTTGGTGGGACCTGATCCACTTCCAAATGATCTGGATTGCCACAGTAAAAGGACAGAGGAGGTCAGTACTGAGTAAATTGGATTTTTAAAAGTTCACTTTGTGTAATTATCCCTCCTTCTGTGGTGTGGATCTTGGCTTGTTTCCTTGCAGGGTTCTCCTTACCACCATGGTCACGGTTTCTCTGCTTAGGGTGGCAAAGGAGTTGGGCTGACAGACCGTGCAGACTGGAGGCCACCGTGGGGAAGGAGGGGTGACACTGATGCTGCTGCCACCTCTGTATTTCCTGGAACTCACCAGAAATTCCTTGATTCCAGCATGCATGGGTTTTTCATGAGCAATGCATTTAATGCAAGGGAAATAGAGAGACCAGAAATTACTTTTGCAAGCTACAACTCTGTTCTCACTTACTGGTGAAATATGACAGTGCTACAAGGGAATTAAAAGTTTAGATAACTCAGTGGTCATTTCACTCATCTAATTGAAGCATTTGTACATTATCTGCAAAATATTTATCTAATCTCTTTAGTTTGTCCAGATTTTTTATTTGTTGACATATCTTTCTAATGCAGTATCAGTATGTTAAAAATCTCAGATAAGAATGTAAATGAGAAAGAGAATTTTAAAGGATTGTGGTTTTGGCATTTGGTTAACATGCTTTGTAATTAAACTTCTAGTGAAAAGTTGTTTTAACATCTTTTTGAACCCAGAAATCTCAAAAATTCCTCAATCACAGTAAAGAAACTGCCTCATTAGACATCTCTAAGTTGCAACTACTGCACAAACCAAAGGTTTCTTATTTATTGGAGTAACTGATGTGTTTACATATAACTGGAGTGAGCTGTAGATCATGTCAGGCGTTATGAAAGATGAGACTATAACCAAAGAGAGAAGAGAGCTCATGTGTTCATGTGCACATCTTAGAATCACAGAATGGTTTGGGATGGAAGAGACTTCAAGGATCATCCAGTTCCAACCCCCTGCCATGGGCAGGGACATCTTCCTCTAGACCAGGTTTTTCCAAGCCCCATCCAGCCTGGCCTCAAACACTTCCAGGGGCTGGGATTGCACAGCCTTTCTGGGCAAACTGTGCCAGGGCCTCACCACCCTCACAGGGAAGAATTTGTTTCTAATATTCAATCAAACTCCACCATCCTTCAGCTTAAGGCCATTCCCTCCATGTCCTGTCATTCCATGCCCTTGTCCAAAGTCCCTCTCCATTCTTCCTGTAGGCCCCCTTTAGACACTGGAAGGAGCTCTAAATTCTCCCTTGAGCCTTCTCTTCTCCAGGCTGAGCTGCCCCAACTCTCCCAGCCTTTCTCCATGGGAGAGGAATCTCCAGCCCTGTCACCAACTTGATGGCCTCTCTTGGGCTCATTTCAGCAGGTCAGAGTCCCCAGGTCTGTCTTGCTTAGCCTTGGGCACTGAGAATTTATTTTTGTGAAGGGGAGGATGTCCTGATGGTCATGATTTTTTAAGGTTTTTTTTTTTGATAAATGTGAAAAACAAAGGATGATCATTGTAAGAAATGAAAAGTAGATTATGCAAAGTGGAGCAAGAAGATGAGAGAGTTATGTACAGGCATGGAGAGAGAGAGAATAGGAGCCACAGAGCTGTAAGTAACAGGCAGATATTCAGGGAAGAGTGCAGATGACAAAGTGCACGTAACTATTCATTGCCTTTTTGTTAAGAGGAGTTCACACATCCTCAGACAACCCAAACAGAGACTCACACAATGAGACACTACCGAGGGGAAAACAAAAAAGAACAAGCATGAATGGCAGGGCACAGACTTTGCACTCAGTCAGCTTACACTACATTTCAGCTGGCAAGTGAACAGTCTGACATCCTCTAGCTCATTCCCAAAGCAAGACAGGAGCAACATAAACCTTTAGCTCTGCCCACAACAACACCAAGAGCAAGGCTGGAAGAAACCCTGTCAAGGAGTCCTTCTTTCAGCCACAAAGCAGCAAAAACTCTCTGAGATAAAGATCTGACCAAATGTCTGCCTGACCACGTCTCTAGGCACACCTAGCTGTGAAATCCGTGTGTCAGCTCTGTGAAATCTTCCATGCACCTTCACCTTCCACAGGAAACATTCTTTTTTTCCCCTCAGCATTTGCTGAAATTCAACTGTCAGGTTGCTGTCAACTCAGTTACTGGAGTACAGGCATTTAGCACCGTTTGAGAGATCCTGAGGTGTCCAAATGTCCACATGGACTGACGGATATGACAGAGAAAGAAACCACATAAGGCTCACACCCTTCTGGAAAGGGGGTGAGGCCAGACAAAACACTGTAGGAAGTGTCAGATTGTGTGAGTGGTGATAAATGCCATACAATTCACTGAACTGGAACTCTAAAATCTAGTCTAAATCTTCCTTATAGAGTTTGATAATCCCCTTTGTGCTTTATTGGAGAAATCTCCCCTCTCATAGAATCTGAGCTGTGGAATTTGGACTGTGTTGTTCAGCTGTTTTTTGAATATAATGGAAACAGAAACTAAGGGAGCATGAAATCTCTATGCATGGCATCTAAACAGCTTAATATCAGAGCAGAAAGTGAGTTTTCCCTACCAGCTGTGGCCAAAACTGAAATGTTTCACATGTCTAACAGAGCACAGAGCACTTCATGCTCCTTGAACTATTTCTTCACAGTTCTTGTCTTTTCATGGAATCACAGAATCACAGATTTGGGTTGGAAAGGACCCTAAAGGTCACCTAGTTCCAACCTTCTGCCATGGGCACTAGACCAGGCTGCTCCAAGCCCCATCCGACCTGGCCTTGGACACCTCCAGGGTTGGGGCAGCCCCAGCTTCTCTGGGTATTCTGTGCCAGAGCCTTGCCTCCCTCATAGGGAAGATTTTCTTCTTAATATCTAATGTAAACCTACTTTCTTTCAGTTTAAAGCCATTTCCTCTTCTTCTGTCACTCCATACACTTGTGAAATGTCCCTCTCCAGATTTCTTGTCAGCTCCCTTCAGGTACTGGAAGGCTGAAATTAGGTCACCCCAAAGTCTTCTCCTTCCTAGGATGAAAAATCCCAATTTTCATGGCCTTTCCTTTTAGGACAGATGCTCCACCCCTCTCATCATCCTGGTGGCCTTCTCTGGACTTGCTCCAACAGGAGCTTGATCCCCTTCCTGTGCTGGGGATGCCAGAAGTGGATGCAGAACCCTGGATGGAGTCTTTTGGTTTAACTGTGTGGCTCCAAACCTCTTGTGAACCAGTAATAACCTAGATCCTCTGCTGCAGAGTGACTGTCTGGCCTACATTTCTCATGTGTACCTACAGAAAAATAGATCATTCAGCCCTTTAGATTAAAATATGCATTTGCCCTTGCTGAATTGCAGTGTAATACTTTCTTCAGTCCACTTTGTCAAGATAATTTTGTTGAGTTTGTGCTAATCCTGTCCTCCTGGTTGTCCCACCCATCACAGTGACACCTACAGATCAGATAAGAATATCTTTTGCTTTCTGTTCTGACTCACTGTGCTCTGAGCACTGATAAGTTCCTGCCAGTTCAGAAGGGGATTCCTGCCACAGAGATCTCCTGATAATCACACCACAAACATGATATTTCTACCAGTTATTCATCTACATCATGGTCATTCTGTTTAGATCCTGTTCACAATAAAAATACCATAAGTGTCAAATATTTTTTTTTCCATATCTGTGAGTCTTTTACACTCTCACAGTATGATTTTAGAGGGCTTGGCACAATTTTGTATTGACAAATCTATTTTGGTTTTAACTCGCCCTTTTGTTATCTGCTAAGTGTGTACAGATAATTTGATTATTTGTCACTGTGTTGTGCCAGGAACTGAAGTTAAGCTCACTGGTTTAGAGCTTCTTGGGATTTCTCTTCTCTCTGAGTTTTAAAGATAAATATTCAGATTTCATTCTGCCAGTTATCAAGAAATTCATTTGCATTTCATAAGTTCTTGGAAATGTCCATGAAGAAATCTGCAGTTACCTCAGTTTTCAGCCTAAGTACCCTATCATGAAATTCATGAGACCCAAAAGACTTGAAAACTATTTTTTCTAACTGTGAAAACTTCTGCCTTTTTTCATTGCTTGCTCTCAAATTTCGTTTGCAAATATACTTACGGTGTGGAGCTAAGGTTTTTTTCCTTATTCAAGCAACATGCATGATGTAGGGTCCTTTCAATTCTGTTCATTTTCAGAACAAATAAATTGCCTATTTTCCAATATTGACTTGACCTTGTATTTCAAAACAACAAGTTACAGCCTATTCATGACTTTCAGAGTATTGTTCTTATTTATTTGCTGATGTTTGTGTTCTTACCAGGAACTCAGAAAAGTTTCTGCTGAGTTAGTTTAAGAAATGGTTGCCTGTGCAGAGTTTAGCAGCTGTGTAGTGCATAGAAGTCTTTAATATTTTTTTAACATTCTTCAGAAATTACTTACTTTTCCCCATTCTCCAGAAATTACTTACAAAGTAATTCCCTCTTTTGAACTTCCTAATCCCTTGCATATTAAGTTTTTTTATCTGGGGACATTATCAGAACTATCTCAAATGTTTCAATGTTTATAGGCCTATTAGTTCTCACTTCATCTCTTTTTTTTTTAATTCAGTAGAGATTTCCCTGAGCCACAGAACTCAGTTTGAGTTGCAGTCAGTTTCTAGTTGTTCACAGTAAGTATTCTTGAAAAGCAACATTTATTAAGTCATTAAAAAATCAGAGTTTTGGTGTTTTGTTTCTCAAGTAAATCATAGAAATTCTACCACCCTGTGTAAAAGGAACATTTGCAGACATTGGTGTGTTACTTATGCATCCTTTCCTCATATGCATTTTACATTTTTAATAGGACTAATTTCATTATATGCCACCATTCTGCATTGTTTTATTTCTACCCTCCACACATTCTACACGTATTTGCCAGCAGTTCCTAAGTGCAGCTCAAAAAAGCCCAGGTTCAGCCTTGTTCAATTTTCTATGTAACTGGAAAGGCAATCTGGATCTTAACCTTTTCCTGGCCTTGAACACTTGAAGGAATGAGACATCCTCACTTCTCTGGGCAGCCAGGGCCTCACCACATTCACAGGGAAGAATTTCTTCCTAATATCTTAAATAAATCTACCCTCCTTCAATTTAAGACAAGTCTTCATTTTAGATTATGCTCTCTGATAAAGGATCCCTCCCAATCTTTCTTGGAGCCCTTTTAGGCACTGGAAGGAGCTCTAAGGTCTCCCTGGAGCCTTCTCTTGTCCAGGATGGACAACCCCAACTTTCTCACTGTTTCCTTACAGTAGAAGTTGTACCATCTGAATTTTTATTCATGTTTAAAAAAACCCCAAAACCATCCAAACAACCCTCTGCCTCTCAGGAGACATAAATCCTAATCTGTAAAACTGAGTTAAGGCACCAAACACATCAAGGAATTGGCCAAAGTCACATTCAGGCAAGAAGTGGAACTAGTGGAAGGTGTCCCTGCCCATGGCAGGAGGGTTGGAAGGAAATTATATTTAATGTCCATTCCAACCCAAACCATTCTGTGATTCTGTTTCCAGGGATGCAGATATGGATTTCATTTCAAGTATTCCAGAGAGAATGTGCCTGATATAACATTTCCCCACTTCTACTATTTCTACAAGTTCATATCCCTGTAGTTAGAATAGAGTAACAGAAGAAATAGCAACATAATTTTTGTTCCCATTCTAGGTTTTGGGAGCTAACTGGATCTCAGGAAGAACTTCTGTGGCTAAACCATAGGTAGCAAACCTGTCCCAAACTGTGATGATGACCAGGCTGAACTTTGCTTGCGACAGATTCAATGATATTGTACAAAACAGATCTGTAATCTTCCACTGCCATGGGTAGAGGATATGTAATTAGCTGCTAAAATTAATTACAATCTTGCAAATGGAAGCCAGGCATGTAAAATGTACAAGTATCCAGCCTTGTCTGCATCATTAATGAGAGTCATAATCCCTTCATCTGAAATGTGGAGCACATGTGAGTTGTAGTGTGAACAGTAGGTTATTAAATCAAGAGGGCTTGGCAGAGAGGATAAGTATAGGAATATAGATTTGCCCACACAAGGATAAATTCCTATATTAACAAAACATTAATTTTTAATTAAAATCTTTTGAACCAATTCAATTTCCTTTTTCCTTTTCTCTCATTTGATTCCTGTCTTAAAAAAAAAAAAAAAAGCCACCAAATTTAAAAAAATCAAAACTTAAGAAAAATATTTTTCCTTTCCAGATTTACAGCCTTTTGGAGAAAAGATAGAAAAAGTATTTGGCAAATCAAAGTGCAAATGAGAAGCCCTGTGCATTTGCTGGGAGCACACACAGAGATTGACTACTCGTGGACTCCAGGAATGACTTTAAACAAAAGCACTCGGGGTAGAATGAAGAGCAGAAAGTAATTATAATGCCAAAGGATAAATTTTCAAAGATGCTTCTGGGAATTTGTTGCTGAATTTCCATTAGAGTTAAATATTGTCCTGGTGCAAAGCCTGTCTGAGGATCACTGAGTTTAATAAGGTAGAACCAGTGGGCTATACAGGAAAACAGAGAAGGGCAAAATCTTCCCATAAAATACAGAAAAAGGAGTCATTTGAAGGTACAAGTGTGTGCGAAGTACAGAGAGGTGTGGGAATAACTTCTCAGGTGAAAATAATTGTGTATTACATTTGTGGCAGTTCTGTGCATGAAGTAAAACAGTAAAGGAAGCAATAAAAATATTTTAACATTTATAAAAACACGGATGCATTACAAGAGTAATATCCCCAGATGGTATAAATCAGCATACACCCATTTAAGCTAAATTGATAACTTTTGGTAAGAATATCTGCCTTGCCTTAACAAAACAGTTAGTTTTCATATTTACTCTTGATCATAGTTTTCAGGAGGCAAAGATTCTGCTTACCATGGGGTGCACTGTTCCAAGAAATCCACAGTATTTACAAATTTTGCATGTGGTGATGTGTTTTATAACCAGTTCGGAGCAAAGAAAAATCTCTATTAACTTCATCATTGATTTCTTGGTGAAATGCAGCAGAAAAACTCTGAGGGCACCCAGGAAAACAAGAGCAGCATAAAATTATAGTGATGTAGACATATATCCTAGCCTATACAAAGTGTTGTTGCAGTTTAGGATGACAAACAAAAGCAGGAATTAGTGAGTGTATTTTGGGCACTTCTATTTATAATTCTGTAAATACTGAAATAATTGACACTATCGTTGCATTTTCCCTGATTTCTAAACCCAGTGATTTCCCAGCCACATTGGAGCATTGAATACAAATTTCAAAGGCCCTCTCCACCTTTGTGTAGCTATTGTAAGCTCATTAAATGGATCAGTGCTTTGGATGAAGCCTTGGCCCAGCTGAAATCAGTGGGAAAACTTCAATTGACTTCAGCAGGGTCAAAATTTCATTTTCAGCATTCATCTTCCTTTCTCTTAGAGGAATGTTATTTTTAAAGCCTCCCTGCCATGCTTTGTGCCTATTTATAAAGGGAAGATGTCAAAGTGTACCTCTCCACTCCTTTCAGACCTGGAGCCAGGGGTTATTTTGCCTGGCAAAGGTCTTCCCAGTCAGGACATTCAAGGCAGTGGTTTCATTAGAGAGGGTGAACCAGCAATCAAGAGGTCAGCACCCGGTGGGTTTTGAAAACCCTCAATCCTCCAAAGCAGAACATATCCCAGTGGGATTAAGAGGGAATTCTGCCTTCAACTCCTCTGTGTGTTTTATAGCCCCTTTGGATGGAACAACTTTATTTTAAGAGGCTGGGGAATGAGAGTAGATGCCAGCAGGTCTCCAGCTGGTTTATCCAAGGTCCCAGGCCCGTTCTGATGATCCCCAGATATAAAAGAGGAGGTGGGTGGGCATGGTTAAAACTGCCCCACACGTATCAATAGCCAATTAGGGAACATAACTCAGTTTGATCCACTACATACAGGGAAAGAGTAAATGGCTTGATATGAATAAATCAGTTAAAGAGAATTATTTCTCCCTCTTTAGAAATTATAAATGATTCTATCAAGTGCCATTATCGGCTTTAGCGGAAATAAAATCTGACATTTGTCTCTAGAGCTTATTACATTAAAGCATGATTTTTACAATTACATTCTCCAAACTTTTAGTTCACTAATGGCAGGAGAAGAGGCATAAGGGCAACAGTTGGCAAAGAAAGGAAGCTCATTCTCATGAATGTAAAAATTAAAGAAACACTTAGGAAAACTCAGGAAATAGGAAAGGTCAAATTGCAGGCTTCAGGACTCTGGATGTAGACAACATTTTTAGACTAAAAGCTCACTTTCCTGTTAATAAGAGTATCTGATTGCATTTGTAAAGAAGAGAAGAAAACTTTTGGAAACAATTGGATTTACATGTCATAAGAACTGAAAAAGGCTTTAATTGTAGGTTATCATACTTAGAACATTTTTAGGTCTTTTATACACCTTCAAGTGACCAATATGAAACTGGCCAAGGTTCCCAAAAGGATCCTGTACCAAATGAGTGACAACTCTCATTCACTGTGATGGGTCTGATGGTTTTCATTAGTGTTTATTTGCCCCAAAATAAAGGTTACTGTCTGTTGTATTTCTATAAATAAGACAAAATCGGTTTTAAAATTCATCCCTCCTATTCCATATGAATCAATCTAACTCACCTTTGGAAGGAGTACAGGAGCTGATGAAAACAATGAAATCCTACACCCGTTTGTAAAGACATCAGTAAAACAAAAATTGTAAAACCTCACCCTTCACTGACTCAGAGTATGAGACAAATTATTGTGGCTGGAGGGGTCTTTGGAAATCTCATACCCTGCAGGACAAAAAACCAACCTTCCCAGGACTGACCCAGGAAAGAACTGTGAGTTTCTGCTCTATCTTGACCCACAGTCTCTGCTGGCTGGGCTCTCTTGAGGAATGCATGGGGAAAGAGTGGCCAGGGACTCCATGGACATGGGCCAGCACCAGACTGGCTGCTGGCATCTGTGGCCTTCAATGCCCCTGTCAGCTCCTCTGACAACAGAGACACTTCAAGGAGGGTTCTTTTCAGGTATGTTCAAATTATCTTCCTCCTTCCTGGCTCATGGATGCACTGTCAAAATATATTAAAACTTTGGTCAATGTCTTCAGTTTTTCTTTCCTTCTCAGGATTTTCAATAAATTTTAAGTTTTTTCTATATTTACTGAAAATATGGACCTTGTTTTCACAGAATAACAGAATAGTTAGGATTGGAAAGGAGCTCTGGAGATCCTGCAGTACAATCTTCCTGTAAAAGCAGGGTCACCCATGGCAGTTTACACAGGAATGTGTCCAGGTGGGTTTGGAATGACTCCAGAGAGGGAGACTCCACACCCTCCCTGGGGAGCTGCTCTAGGGCTGTGCCACCCTCCATGGAAAGAAGTCATTTCTCATGTTGAGGTAGAACTTGTTGTGTTTTATGGCCATTTCTCCTTATCCTGTTGTTGGACACCACTTGAAAGAGTGCTGGTGCCTGCTTTGGGCATATTTATATGGGTTGATGAGATTTCTCTTCTCTTCTCTTCTCTTCTCTTCTCTTCTCTTCTCTTCTCTTCTCTTCTCTTCTCTTCTCTTCTCTTCTCTTCTCTTCTCTTCTCTTCTCTTCTCTTCTCTTCTCTTCTCTTCTCTTCTCTCCTCTCCTCTCCTCTCCTCTCCTCTCCTCTCCTCTCTCACTAATCAGCCCCAGCTCCCAGTCTCTCCTCACAACAGAGATGTTCCAAACCTCTCATCACCTTTGTGGCCTCCACTGCATGGTTATTTTAGAATTAAATCTTTCTGTGCTGCAACTGAACCCTTACGAACGCTTTTACTGGAACAAGAATCTTCTGCAGATCTCATATTTACAGATCTTCACTGTTACTTAGGACAAAGCATCGATGTCTCAAATGCATCTGCTCATGCCAGGCCAACACCAGAGCACCCCAAGGAAAAGCACAAGGGGTCAGCAGCCCTTGTAATGAATGCTCATCTTTGGATAACACTTCATCTTCACTTCCCTCTAATTAACACTAAAATAAGTACTCAGAACAGACTGCTTTTACATAAAAAGTAATTCCTGATAGAGATTGGCATTTATAATTAATAGCTAGCTAGCTCAAGTGCTGGCTCTTTACTTTTAAGTGTTTCATTATTTTAATTTCTCCTGAAATTCATTGTAATAACACTGATCACAAAGAGGCCATTTCTCTTTGGTTTAAAGAGCTGTTGCCAGTGATGGCAAGGCAAAGATTTGACCTACATAAAAACATAAGGGCACGGGCATGCTTTAGCACTTGGACATATGGAGCTACAAGAGCCTTGCGGATCATGATGACAGCACTCAGCTATGCAGTTGACATGAAGGAAATTTTCAAATGCCCCCCTCTTACAGAAGCCTCTCCTGATTTAATGGTGTTGAGGTGCAACCATCTGAAGTCTTGCCTACCTCATTTGAATTTAAACATTCTGGCTAAAAAAACACTGAGGAATTTTTTATGATGAAAATGCCAGAAGTGCTGGGCTTGTGTTTGACCTCCAATTGTTTGACAGCAAGGAGGAAATTTTCTAGTCTCCTCCAGTGCCACTGTTTACAGGGTGATCAAATAAAGCCAATAACCCCTTCTGGGAGAATGTCTTGCTGCTCTGTGTAAGATCAGCAGAAGGTGTTTAGGGGTCTATCCTCTATCCACGACTCACCAGAATTAGGGAAACATAACACATAAAATGTATAAACTATTAAATGCACAAAGCAGCCAAGCATTCACTTGGACAATCTTTGATCCTATAATCTTTGATTAAGAGCTATGGACAATAAAGTTAAAGGTTGATTAAGGAGCAAAACGGCCTCACATTTTTAAAATATAAAACTACCTGCTTAAAAATCCTTTAATTAAGAAAATAATCTAATAATGGTTCCTGGTCAGAGGCAGAGGCAGACTTCTAAGTTCAGCTCAGTTTTTTAAGCTAGGGAAATATCTCACCTAACTCACATACCTAAGTGATGAAAGGTTTTGAATAATAATGTGCTCCCAAGGTGAAAAGGGACTCCAATCTCTTTTAGCGCTGCTACAGACATCTCAGAGATGACTGCTATGAAAATAAAACCAATCTTATAAAACCAATGTCCAATTCACTTAGACTTGCTGAGGGAACTCCCTCAGAGCTTCAGTACATGCTTGTTACAGGTTCCTTCATCACTCCAGTCTATGGGAATGAGAAATTATGGGCAGTCAAGTTAAAATGACCTCAGATTTAAATTTTTTTTTCCTCAAAGCTTTCATAGAAAATAAAAACAAATGGAAAGGGGAACAAAATACCAGTCTGGATTAAGTTTCTTGCTGTTGGTTTCCATAGAGCTTAAGAGAAAAAAATCAGCCCAAGCAATATTATCCATATAATCTGTTTATAAAACAAATTATATGGATACCATAGACTTTTTACACTCTGAAAGACTGTTCCACTACAAAAAATTGTAATTTTGTGCCCAGTACAACTGGACTAGTTTTGCCATGTAGCACACACAATCCTAAATTATTTCCAACTTTCTCTGTCCAAGAAACAGTCCAAAATCCATAGTAGAAATTGCATTTTCCATTTTTGTAGCACCTGAAGATCTTGTAGCACATTCCTAAATAAGATTCCAAGTTCATGTGTATGAATAGTTCACCTTTAGTTTTGCAAGGGCAAACAGAGAAATGGAGTAATTTATTTAGCTGACATTGTGGGGGCATTGACTTTGCTGAAAATAGAGTCCAGATCTGCTGGTTCACAGCCCTGTGCTGGAGAGAGCACAGTTCCCTTCACAAGTAACCTCCCAAGAAGCCCATAAAATTCCTAAGTGGCAGCTCTATATATAATGCTGATCCTACATTTGCCGTGGGTAATGTTTTACAGTAGATCTGTTGCAAATCATTTCTTTTAAAGCATGCCTCTGTCTCTACCTAATGATTTATTCAGTCTTTGTTGCCTAGTGTGAATCTTCCTTGGAAAAAACAATATGCAAATCCATAAAAATGCAACTTCAGGGTTTTTCTTTTCTTTCCTTTTTTATTTTTAATTTTATTTCATTTTCTTCAAATCATAAATCTTTACGTTGTGGGAAGGA
This sequence comes from Agelaius tricolor, assembly GCF_023055355.1. Taxonomy (NCBI): domain Eukaryota; kingdom Metazoa; phylum Chordata; class Aves; order Passeriformes; family Icteridae; genus Agelaius; species Agelaius tricolor. The sequence continues at coordinate 93,085,530 of NW_027269262.1, read as the reverse complement.
ACATTAAGAAACTTGAAGCAAACACTTTCTAAGCTAATTTATTTTAGCCTACAAACAGTGCACTTCCTCTCCCCTTCAGAATTTTCTGTAAAAATGGAAATGGTGAAAGGAAAAGATGCCAAGAAGGTTTTTAAGGCAGTGTTTGGAAATGGGAGGCTGAGAGGAAAATGGCATTCCTCTGGTTACAGTGTTTTAAGGACATTTGCTTATCTCTTAATTGATTAATGTTAGTGTACCTGCCTATAGTCCACAATGAGACACAGGATTTCCAACAAAAAAAGTTCTTTTTGAAAGACCAAAAAGGAAATAAACATTGTCCCAGTAAACAGACAACACAAAATATCCCTGTCCTCAAGCAGAGGGTTTGAGAGAAGTAGGATTTTTTTGGGACGTGACAGAATACGTGTCAAATGTTGGAACTGAACTCCAACCCACACAGAGGTATAATTGATTTATTTAATGTTAATTCTCCAAAAGCCAAGAGTCATTTTTGAAACCTAGGACCAAAACCTGTATATCAAAGGGAAAATGGTGATTAGCAATCCTAAGTAGCTTTCTGGGACAAGGAAGGCTGGGAGATGGAAGGAGAGAAGATTGTTAGTTATAGGGAGAAATTCTTTGCTGTGAGGGTGGTGAGGCACTGGGATGGGTTATCCACAGAAGTTGTGGACTCTTTATCCCTGGAAGTGTTCAAGACCAAGGGTAGACGGGGCTTGGAGAAACTGATCCAGTGGAAAATGTCCCTGCCCAGGGAAGGGGGTGGGAACTGGATGATCTTTAAGGTCCTTTCCAACTCAAGTCCATTTAAATGACTCTATGGGACATCTCTGAGTAGCTTTCAGCAAATTTCAGGTTTGAGCTTCTCTTTTAGTGGAAATAGAGGTTGTCTTTCAAGGTGTGCAAGAGTTCAGGTTTTCCATTTGAATATCAGTGATTTATATATGCTTTAGCTCTGGCCAATTGCTCCTTTTCTTTAAAATATAAATTATCTCATGTCATATGACTTAGAAAGATAATCCTCGATTATGTGGGATCAGACACTTCAGCAGTGGAGAAGGTGGCATTAAACTGAAAGGAGCTGCAGTAACAGCTATGCAAATAAACTCTATGAAACAGTTCACACTGGATTGTCCAAATGTGTCTGGAGAACAAAACTGGGAAAATCTCTTTCTCAGTCAACCATGAAAAATGCACCTTGTAACAAGGCTGGTACATACAGAAATGTAACTTGCCCTAAGCCTACACCTCTCAAGCAGACAATAACAGTGCTGAAAAAGGAGGGTTTGCTGGATTAGCACTCATAATAAAGGTGGTGTGCTCCACACTTCTCCTTTCCTTGAACTCACTGTATTTTGATGTCTCTCTTTCTGCATGTTCATGCTCTGTTGGTTTCTTGCTCATTGATGGCTGTCCTTTAAAAAGGATTCCTCTCACTTGCCTGCATTTTTCAGCAAAAAAATCAAAAGGAAAGAAGGAAGAAAAGGCTGACTAGCAAGAAGCTGTCTGAGTTTCTCAGAGCACCTCAGGCTTTGAATATAACTCATCAAATGCACTCATCAACATCAGAACTGGGTTAGTAGTGCTCCCAAGATCCTGTGTCTGTGTTTTGGATGCAGCCCAGTTCTGTGGGGTTTAGAAACAGGGTCAGCCAGTCCAATCACACCCAAACCTTCCTTTAGGTGGTCTAGAATCCCCCATACCTGGCTAAGAGATGAGCTGACCAAGAGAAAAGGCTCTCTGGACATGCCATAGCACAAACACACACGTCACAGAATTTAGACTCAGTCATTGTGATTAAAGTAAACATCACTTTTAGACAATTATTTATTTATTATTATATTTATATTATGTATATATATACATATATTATTATATATATTTTTTCTATCTATCTAACTATCTATCTATCTATCTATCTATCTATCTATCTGTCTTACTCTCAAGGCAGTGCTGCTCTTGAAGATGACACCAGTGAAGAAATAGCAATTTAATCCCTACTATAGATTATTATTATTATCTTAATTTTAAAAGGAAAGATTGCATGCTTCAGGCAATCCTTTTTGCTCAGGGGAAGGTTAATAATCCCTGGGATTGCTCCTGACTGCTCCCATTTTCTTCTCAAGTTACCATGATCTCACAATTTCAATTTTGATCAAAGTTTCTCTACAGACTGACTTCATACAGAGCCTGGGACAATTGACTTCTCATAATTTCCTTCTAGGAATAAACAACCAAAAGGCTTTTGCGAATAATTTGTTGAGTGGGCTCCCATCTCATCCTGCACAAGGTCTGAAGAGTTGAATTTCAGATTTTTACCTGCAGTCATTGATTTTACCTCTTTTTTTGAAGAGATGTTGTCCTAACTTTTGTTTAATCTTGGCCTTGCTAAGCAGTTCACTTGTTGTTATGCTTTGGTTTACACATTTTAATTTTAGGGATGATAATTATAATAATCTATGACCTTTTTCTCTCCTGGGAAAACCAGAAAATTAATTAATGAATGTACTTGCAACTGCTCTCTGAGAGGGAAGAAGACGACTGTTCATGACTACATAGTTAGAGAGGCCCCAGGAACTGAAAGCTTTATTTTTCAAGTGGTAGCCAGATATTAATATGAGGATGTCATAGAACTTGGTTTTAAAATACGTATTTTGGACACCTGTCTTTTCAAGAGAGCCTGCCAAAGAATTTTTAGTGGAAAAACAATGAGAAATGGCTGTCAAATTAACCTGTATGTCATTAAAAAGAGAGGAAATTTAATGCTATGACTCATACATGGAGCTGAAATAGTCTGTCACAGCAGCCCAGGGCAAGTGTCTCTCATTCCTGGCAGCACAAAGCCCAGCTGATTGATCCTAAAGCCTTCTGAATTCAGCAGAAAGACTCCCAAGCTACCTCAGACTAATTAGTTCTTCTGTTGGTCTGAATATTGTCAGTCACAAGAGGCTTTGAATAACAGGACTTAGAATTGCTGGCAGGGATAGTGAAATACTGAATTTTCCCAACCCACTTGAAACATACTGAGCTCCTATAGCAAATCTGACTACAACTACAGCAAGGTGTTGCATAAATTATAAGTTTATCAAAGGTGAGAGCAGTACAGGATGTGACTCTTTGTGTTAATGTCACAGCAGGGAAAGCTGCCAGAATGATGGGAATTATGCTAATTTATGGGAAAATTTCAGGATTTTCCTTACTCTAAAAGTTTCTCAGTGCCTGAAGGGAACCTGAAAACTGTTTGTGAGAAGCCTGCCAGAAAACGCACTCCCAGAGCATTGTTTGGGATCTCTGATGGCTCCAGTGCAATCTCTGGCTTTGTCTGCTGCAATGCCAGAGCCACGGCCAAGGCTCAGGCACGAGGCTGCAAAATCCCAGAATAAAAAACTCATATATGAAATAAAAAACTCAGCTGCATTCAACATCATGGGCTGCCTGCTGGAAACAAGGCAGTTCAGCCACCCTGTGCCTCAGCCCCCTCAGTCCTGGTCTGTCTTTTTATCCCTTTGCCTTCTCTGTCATGGCCACTGGCATGTAGAGAAAATGACCATTTCTCATTCCCATGTGGTTGCTGCTGCATTTCCTCTTCCCCACAGGATGCTTGCATGAAGCCAACAGGTCCACAAACTGATTTTGCTTTATTTTTACTCATGCAAGAAAACATGTGAGGGGGTAAGTGTTTGAAGTAGATTTGATGTACCACAAGGTCAAGGATCTTCACCACTTTTTGAAGATTTTGAAGGCAGCAGGGTTTTGTTTTGCAGAAGGTGCTCCATGTCTTCAATCTCTGCTTTGTTATTGTCAGGTTGTAATGTTACCTTGCATTTTTACCACCTTTGTGTGGGCTGAACTCCCAGCAGTGAAACACAGCGCACTTCAACTAAGTCAAGATAATAAAGGCAATGCACATTAGACAAACCTTATTAGACTTTATTTAGTATCAACTTTTTGTTATCAGTTTGCAATTTACCAGTGTTACTATTATTTATTATCGAGCTTGTTTCCTCAGACATGATGAATCCTCCTTACATAAATGGATTTGGACATATATTACACCCCCAAGGCAGCAAGATGAAAATATGAAGAAGCTTAGATGATATTTTCAAGACACCTAATTAGTTCACATCCAAAAAGCTGTGATATAATGGATCTGTAGTGTATCTTTGACTGATAGAGAGGCAGTGCCAGACTGGGGATAATGACCAAGACCCATCTGGTGCACAGGGAGGTGGCAGTAGGCTGGAGATGCCTCGTGATGGAGCAACTGTCAGAGGTTATAGTGATGCAAAACTCATCTTACATCAGTGCCTGATGTGGGCTTCAGGTGCACAAATTTCATGGAAAGCACGAAATTTGACCTGCCAAACCTCACTGGTCAAAAGCTTATTTTCAGGAGTTTTCTCTGGCTGTACCTCGAGGCAGGAGGATGAGTTGTGGCATCTGCTTTTGTCTCTGGCTGGGATGTGATGGATTTGGGAAGGGGCATAGGAGGGAAGATGTTTGCAAATCAAGACTTTCTGCACATTTCTCAACAAGCACTAAGAAAGGGCTGGAAGGAGTCTCTGAGCAGGTGCTGCTCTCTCCACTCTATCACTCTGTCCTCTGGAGAGAAGGAGATCATCACTTTTAAGCTGCTGGGCTCATTTTCCATGGACTGGAAGGGGGGAACAGTTTCTCTGTGCCTACAGCCAAGAACCAATGACTGCCCACTGAGGTATGGCCTAATTTTCCACCCTGCTACCTGTCTCAATCACTCAGACATCATGGATGCATGGAAATACTGCCATGGTGTTAGAACATGATGGATGTCATGGTTAGTGAATCTTCATTTTCATGGGTAATGAGCAGAAGAGGCTTCTACATAATTCTGCCTCCCTAGAACAATGGTGAGGAGCTGAGACATGCCTAAATAATGTTCTTTCATAATGCTGTTATTTAGCAGGAATCGATGTTCACACCTGTTTATTTCTCTTTCAGACACAAATGAACACACTATGCACAATTAATATAGTTAAACTGAAAAATAGCCCAGTATTGATCAGCCAGCTTTCCATTACCCTGCACAGCATCAGTCAATCTCTCCCAGACACCAGGAGAAACCTAATGGGCTTTTATTCATCACAGCCTAAGAAATCCCCATGGAAAACTTTTTCAACCCAAACCAGTAAATCTCAGGAATTTTGTTTCTTTCCACTAGTAAATCTCAGGAATTTTGTTTCTTTCCACTAACTAATATCTTCACTGCCTGTGCTATAAGTGAGAGTCACATCCCAAATGTTTGTGGCATTTTTCAGAAGTGTTTGTTCCCAGCAGCCTGGCAGCATTGCTGGGTTTTGGCCTCATTTGATGTGTTTTGAGGTGTGTTGTATGTAAAACCCAGGTCTGATTCCAGTTTCATTTTCTGTTCAAGCTGTTAGAACCCGAGCTCTCTGCTCTTCATCTCTCTGTGATCTAAATCCCCAGATGGAAATGCTCAGGTCAGACACAGGGCTGAGCTGGATTCAGATGGAAAGTGAGACAAATTACAGCACAGATGTATCCAAAAAGCTGCTCTCAGTTATCTCTCATCTCTGACCTGCTGCTGGCTTTGCTTGTTTGGACATCAGCACTGGGCATAATCACAGCTGCCATCCTACAGCAGTTTCATGAGTGAAGAGAAGGCTTTGGGAAGGAATTGTTGTGCAGACCTGCTGATTGCTGATTTGCAGGAGAGCTCAGTCCAACTGACAAGTGACAAAATGCCACAGGTTTCAAAGGACATCATTGAATTCTACTTTCACAACAGAAACAGATGTAGTTACTTAGGGTGAAAATATCACACAATTTTTTTGTAGAATGTCCTGGATTGGAAGGGACTCAGAAGGATCAATGGGTCCAACTCCTGGCACCACACAACTGGACAGTTAAATGCTGTACCCAAGGCTGTTGCCCAAACACTTCTTGAACACTGACAGGCTGGAAGTTCATGACCACGTTCCTTCGGAGCTTGGTCCAGTGCTTGACCAAGCTCTCAGTGAAGACTTTTATCCTAATATTCAATCTGGACTTCCCCTGACACATCTTTTAGCATTCCCTCACATACTATCACTGAAGAGATCAGCACTTTTCCCTCTCCTGCCTCTTACAGGAAAGATCTACAAAGCAATGAGCTCATCCCTCAGGTTATTTTTTAATATTTTTTTATTCTTATTACAAAACTAACCTTAAGTAAATTTGCAAAAAAAAAAAAAATTTCTTAAAATCACTTATCAAAATAAAAGTAAAACCATGAATATCAAGTTGTTTTCAATGAAAAATAAATCAAATAGCTGTGGTTTTCAAGCGCTTTTTGTGGATTTTGGGTCATGGATTCTGAGTCCATGTCTAAAGATGAATACTGGGGATAACATTAAAAAATGCAGGGTATTTTGAGTTTCAGTTTCTGTTTTGCCATGTGATGATCTATATTTAAGACATCTTTTGAGGCATACAACCTCTAGTGGAAAATGTTCAAGGATCCTCAAAACAAAATGGGTTGAAAAACAGTGCAAACAACCTAGCAAGTATGCCTTGAAGTGATATACAGTAATTCCACAACTACACAGAAGGCCTCTGTGGATTTAAGAAATCCCATAAATGTACTTTAACACATTACAAAGAAACTAAAATGTAAAGACCCAGTCCAAACTCCCCATGCTCATGCTGGAATTTACTAGCTAAGTGAGTGGTTTAGTGAAGATTTATGATCTCAATATTGTCTGGAATTCATGGGTTTCCCATAGATTTTGTTACTCTGTGTTCCTCAGATGCTACACTTTCATTTCTAGAGTGGTGAAAGCCCTTTATTTTTGTTTGCTCAAAAACAGATGTGGAGAGGGAAAGCTGCCCGGGTTTGTAAATAATAATAATTATGGAGGGCAAAATTTTGTTAATTTTTATGTAGATGGAAAGGATGAAGTGAGCACATGCCACAGGGTCTTGTGAAGCTTCTCCTGAAGAATCAGCCCAGTTTGTTTGGTCAGTGTCCCACATGGTATCAAGAATAAACATTGGGGTGGAGATAAAGCTGGAAAGAAGTTTTGGGTAAACGTGATCCCTCAGCATCTGTCTCATATTCAGGCATCCAGGTGCCAGAAACCAGCATAAATTTCTGAGGCTGGCAAAGAGAGAACATAGCACTTATTTTCCATCTCAGATCAGCCAGAATGTGTGCATTGTCAGCATGGTGCCATGTTCCTTCTCCCGTCCCATGAATGTGGGGATAAGGCACAGGTCATCAGATGCCTGAATGTCCCCATCCATGGGATCTCTGCATGGGAGTTGTGTGGCTCAGAGTGGGAAGGAGGAAGAAACTCTGCTGTTTCTCTGGGGTCATGTCTTCTAATCATGTCTTGATGGCCATGACAGAAAGTCTCTTCCATGGCATAGGATCACAGAATCACAGAATGGTTTGGGTTGCCAGGGACCTTAAATATCATCTAATTTCAACCCCCCTGCCATGGGCAGGGACACCTTCCCCTATCCCAGACTGCTCCAAGCCCTTTCAATCTGGGCTTGAACACACTCAGGGACTGGCCATCCACAACTTCTCTGGAAAATTTGTGCCAGGGCTTCACTACCCTCATGAATTTTTTTCCCAATATCACATCTAAACCTACTTTCTTTCAGTTTGAAGCCATTTTCTCTTGTTCTATAACTTCAGGCTCCTTAAATAGTCTCTCTCCATCATTCTTGTAGGCTCCCTTCAGGTACTTAAGGCCACAATCAGATCACTCCAAAGCCTTCTCTTTTCCAGGCTGAGCAATCCCAGTTCCCTCAGCCTTTCCTCACAGGAAAGCTGCTCCATCCAACAGTTCCAGGTCCTCCCAGCGCACATCACAGCCAAGGCAGCTGAAGAGGCTGATGAAGGTCAAACACTTTCAAAAAATCCCAGACAAAGAGATGCAGCTTTAGTTCAAGAGATTCCACACCACAAAAAAGTACAAGGCAATGAAGCAACAAGGCCTCAACAATATCTCACCAACAGACATTGCAAACTCATCAGTCCTGCTTCTGCCACTCACCCAAAAGAATGGGAACCATTATTCCTAATTACACAGAAGCTGAAACACAGTTAATCAATTTACTTTGAGATACAGGGCTTGTTCCTGGGTGCAGAGAATTAATTTTCTTACAGTAATGCCTGGGAAAGTAGAAGATTGGTTCTGGTTGATTTACGGTGTCAGCATTTTTTTATTATTATTTCATGAACAACATCCATTTAATCACAAGGCATCTAGAAATTGAATACAAAAGGAAACCTTTCATTATTCATAGATAGTATCTTCCCCAATCACACATTTGTTTGGTTAATAATAACTACATTAAAAAAAATTGCTCAGGATTCCCTCATTAAGTATCTTCTTTCTTTCTTTTCTATTTTAATACCTAAAGGGATACTGACGACGAGATAAAATTCTCCTCTGCTGCTCTTAGCTGGAGGATAAAAGTTGGTTTTTTTTTTCAGATTATCTTTGCTTCAATATGTGGCAGTTTGTGTATTAAAGTACAGTCTTACAAGAGGGAAAAAGTTTCTGGTCTCTGCAGTGCAACCACAGCTCACGGTCCTGTTGCTGCTGCTTGTGCACAACCTGTGCCAAGGCTGACCACAGAGGTAATTGAATATTTTATGTCTGAACTTTGACAACAATTTCTCAATAAAAATTGTCACATGTCAATCTGAATTTTTGCAAGTTTTCAGTGTCTTGTTGTCTAAACCTGAAAATGTGCAAGGGAAAAATTATTTAATTATTCTGCAGTTTCTGGTAGGAGTGGCTGATGGACCTGAATTATTTGTCTAAGCAAAAATTTTCCAGAAAAAAAGAAAAATCATAAAGAATTATCCTTCATAAAAATTCTACCTCTAGGGAAGTAAAATAAGAGCTAAAAGAGGTTTTTGGTTCCCAGGACTTAGAGAATTATTTTCAAATACTAATGATGAGTAGTTTCTCCATGCACATAGTGCACATAGTGAGCCTCAACTTTCTGCTTGGGATGCTGGAAAAGTTGGTTTGCTAATGCTTGTAAAGTGCTTTAAAATCCTCAGCCATAAGAAGAGTAAAATGTAGCAATTACTTTTCAATGAACTAGAAATACTGAGCAGTAGGTTTTAATGATTTTTTTCCTTTCCTCCAAGAATGTTTCCTCTTAAGTTATGTATTTAATTCCCTCTATGTATCTACCGAGATCTATTTTTCTTAACATCCACATCACAATTTTATCTTGGCACTGATGCAGAGACCAGAGTTTTCTTGTTTCTTTCCCTGACAACTTCTTTAGCTCATTAGTATCGATTTAGGAAGTATTGAAGATAAATTAAGAAGTAGAGTCAGCAAGCAATAAGGTGCCTCCAAGGGTTTCAGGCCATGAGATGAACTACCTGCAAGGAAGAGGTTGGAGCAGGGATGTTTCATGAGCTCCTTTTGCAGGAGCTGCTAAATTTCCCCAGGTATCTTCTGTAAAAGGCAGAATTTATCCACTGCAAGCAGGAACAGCTCAGTGAGCTGGTCCATTTGGGGCACAGCCCACCTGAACCCTGATTTCACACAGATTCAGCAAGATCAGAGACTTGTGAGCTTTGCCCTTTGAGGTTTACAGATGGGCTTAAAGCAACACTCAGTGCACAATTTCTGCAACAGCAATAAGTGCAGAGCATGAAATTATTTCCTGGGGTGAATTTATAGAGCGCCATTGATTCCATGTGTATTCTAAAGTCTATTCTTAATTCCTAAGGACTCCTTAATTCTCTTGCTTCATGGCAGCCTTCCTAAGGAGGGAGGCAGTGCCAGGTTTTGCAGCAATGTAGGGAGGAAAAGCAAGAATTAATCTGACCATCATCTGAGAAGACAGCATAGTGCTTTACATCATCAACTTCTTAGAAAAGGCTTAAAACCAAGCTTTTGTATGTGCAGTATATACCTGTGGTGCTATAGCAAGAAATAAAGGTTGTAATAACAGTAATTAGGATTGTAAGTAATTGATATAACTGCATTTTTTTTGGTAATAGCAGTTCCTATTCACTGCAGAAACTTTTCCAAGACAATTATGTTTATGTAAGACCAGAATCTGATGGGTAGGAATGTTATTCTGATTCAAATACTGTTCTTATCCTCAAATATCCTATCTCTGTGCCATCAAAAAAACAAATGGCCACTGTACAGGGTGACATTGAAGAGATATGTATATGCTAGGCAAGAAAATATGTCTTATTCTTGCACTGATGGATACAAAAATAGAGGTCTACTCTTCTAAAAAGGTTGCTTTAGATATTGTAATAATTTAAAAACTTCAGTGCAACTCTATTGAGAGCTCTGCAGTTGTATTTGCCTCATGTTAGAAAAGTGTTCCACTTTATCTGTTGATACACAGCACAAGGACACTTAACTTGACCAAAACCAGAAGTGGTTGTGTCTGAATTTTTCTTCAATTTATTCAGCTCTGTGTAGTTTCCTTAGTATCCATTACTTTTAGAGTGCATCTGAAGCCTCAGCATGATTTGTTTCCACATTATGAGTAAAAATGCTTTCTCAAAACAGAGAAATCAGGCACACAGAATGGGTCAGGCTGGAAGGGACCACAGTGGGGTCACCCGGTGCCACCTCCCTGCTCCAGCAGGGCCATCCCAGAGCGCAGGCACAGGATTGTGTCCAGAAGGTTCTGGAATATCTGCAGGGATATTCAGGGACTCCATACCCTCTCTGGACAATCAGTTCAGTGCTCACTTAAGTTCTGCCTCATGTCCAGGTGGAACTTCCTGGGCATCATTTCCTGTGGAATTTGCAGGGGTCCCCAGGACAAGGTGAGAGATGAGTGAATCTGACTCCATGTTCTTAGAAGGCTAATTTATTATGTACTTATATTACATTAAAGAATGCTATACTAAAACTACACTAAAGAAAGAGAAAGGATACAGAAAGAAGCTGTGACAAGACTGAATAATAAAAACTCCTGACTCCTCAGACCCTTGACACAGCTGGCCATGATTGGACATTAAGTTAAAACAATTCACATTTTAGATAAACCATCTCTAGACCACATTCCAGAGCAGCAAAACAGGGAGAAGCAATCAGATCATTATTGTTGTCATTTCCCTCTGAGGCTTCTCAGCTTCCCAGGAGAAGAAATCCTGGCAAAGGGATTTTTCTGGAAAATATGACAGTGACAATTTCCTGCCCGTTCCTCTTGTGCCATTGCTGGGAACACCAAGCAGAGCCTGGTCCCTGCTCTGAGCCCTCCCTGCAGACAGGGACAGACAGGGATGAGGTCCCTTCTCAGTTTTCTCTTCTCAAGGATCAACAGGCCCAGCTCTCCCAGACTTTCCTTGTAAGGGAGATGCTCCAGCTCCTTCCTCATCATCACAGTCCTGCCCTGGACCTGCTCCAGGAGCTTTCCCTTCTCCTGAGGAAACCAGAACTGGACAGGGCACTCCAGATGTGCCTCACCAGGACTGAGCAGAGGGACAGGATCACCTCCCTTGACCTGCTGGCCCTGCTTTTCCCAATGCAGCCCAGGATCCCACTGACCCTCCTGGCCCCAGGTCACAATGCTGCTGGCCTTGGGCAGCTTGTTGCCCACCAGGACCACCAGGTCCTTCCCATGGAGCTGTCTCCAGCAGCCTGTGCTGGTGCAGGGCATTATCAGGTGTAACGACCTTTAGAGAACACTGAAAGAAAATTGGAGACCACTCTCACAGTTCATGGATAGGCTGTGTTTTTTGGGGCACACTGTCTCTGCAGGTGGCTTGCAGGCCATTCATGAAAGCAGAAAGTCTGTATGGGGTAAATCAGGCTGTCTTTTAATACAAATAAAGGGAATTTGGGGTTGATTGGATATAGCAAGGTCATCTGCAACCACTGCTCAGGTGACAGCAAGTGTAGGGAGTGTGTGCAACCTGGACCTGCTTCCTCCTCTGCCTCCTAAAGAAGTCTGGACAACACAATCTTACTTAGATTTTGTGAAAGAGACAGAAAAGAACATTTTTTTCCTTCCCTTTGGTTGGGATTTGGGAGAATGACTACTGAAAGGAGGGAGAGGGAACACAGATACTGCCAGAGAGATATAGTGATAAATGTATTGATGGGATGAAGGAGTTTCTAAGGTAATGTATGTTAGATGCATTTTAGTTTTGTACAGCAAAACCAGCAATTTTCAGTGTCATTTCCTTTCCAGAGTCTTCCTTCTTTGACTTTCTTTTTTTTCCTTCCTCTTGTTGCCTTTTTTTTTTTTTAATGCTTCCTAAAGTACCTGATTTGAAACATTGGCAAGAAATTCCAAATGCATCCAATGAGATATATTTCCATTATAAATGGGATTCTTCTTTCTCATGGTCATAGATGTAAGAATTATAATACTTTTCCTCTCTGGATTTAGCAGTGGGTTTCGGAAAAACAAAACTAAAGGAAAAACCAGCAAGTGTATTCACAGCCTTACATTTAGCTGCAGGCAGAGCCTGGCTGTCTCTGGGCATATTAAATAGGATTGCCTGTTTTTCAAAGGACTCGAGAGGAATTTTTTAATGCTCCCTTAATCGGGCTCCATAGGTGTTGGTACTGTTACCATGAGGCTCCTACAATGGTGATTTCTGCATTAAATGTAATATACAGGCAAAGAATCTTCCCAGAGCCACAACAGAAATCAAAGAAGTAATTATTTTATTGAATCACTCCATGTGCTAATTCAGCATCCTTCTGAAGGCTGGAGGAAGGCTGATTCAGGGGTTAAAATGACACAAAGGTGCTCCAGGGAATGGGATGTTCCTGCACCCCAAAATTCTGTGTCCTTGGGCAAGTCATTCAGGGGAGTTCAAACTTTCATTTCCAGGCATTGGAACAGGGAAGAGGTGGAGTCACCATCCCTGGAAATGCTCCAAAGGCCTGTGGATGTGGCACCTGGGGACGTGGTGAACACAGTGCTGCTGATTAATGGTGGAACCCAATGATCTTGGAGGTCTTTTCCAGCCTTAACAATTCCATGCCTGTTATGCAAGTACCTATGGGAATAAATCACACAGGACTCCATTTTCTTCATGGTGGAAAAAGGCCTATTCTTTATTCAAATAACTCCTTTTTTTACAGTTTTATAGACCTCGTGTGGGACTCTGTCTCCCTGTTCTTCTAAGCCTTCTGATGTTTGCATTTTTGTAATAGAGTTTCTCATGCACTTTTCATATAAATAATGATTATTTTGCATTCCTTTCTAGAAGAAGAAAAAATTAACATATTATTAGTTTGACCAGTGTGGTTGGAGAAGTAGCAATTTCATCCTACAATTCATGGTCACTTTTAAAATTCTGTAAATATCAAAGTCCAGAAATAAATGCACCATTTTGCATTAGACATTTTAGAGTGTGAGTGTCATTCATTTCATGTCATATTGGAACAGGACTCCAATTGGTTTGTAGCTTCCTTTCTAATTACTTTCCTTGGTTAATAACAAGTTATTCTGTATTGATTGGTTCACCCAAACTCTTGGTGCAGGGATGTTGTTTGTGAAAGATAGTTTTCATTTTTCTATCTAATGGTGCAAAACCAGTTTATGCAGGTGCAAGTTGTTTTTTACCCAGGAATAGATTGTTATAGTAATGAATTGCTCACAACAGGACTGCTTTCACATGGGAAGTTGCAAAGTGCTAGCTTTGACAAGGCCAGCCACTGATTCCAGGAGAGCAGGCTTGATTTTATGAAGCCTTTCTTTATGATTTTTCCACCTTACTGCAACAAGCATCCTCCTTAGTTTCTGTGTTGCCCTTATATGCATGAAAGTGATATTTTAGGAATCAAATAGGGATAGAAATGTTCTGCTTCATATGACTGCTCTGAGATTAAAGACATTAAAAATGTTGTAGAGACCAGACACTGTGATGACAGAGGCTGGAGGTATCTCTTGGTCAAGCCAACCCAAGTTCCAGGAAAAATCCACTTCAAGTACAGTTTTAGCAGGCCTGCACCAACTGGAAGCAGATGTTTCCCTTCAGCTTTTAATTAAAAAAAAATTAAAGCAACTTTATTTTAAGCATTGCTTTAGTAAGGGTGAGGTAGCCTTTGAATGTTGCGATAAAGCTGTTGAGCCAAAAATATTCAAGTGGTCCAAATATCCTGCATTGTTTTTTTAGTTTAATGTATCTCCCGACATCCTTTGGGTTAATAATGCAAATTTACAGGAATTGAGAGCATGGGAAAGAGTTTGGGGGGAAGGGAAGGGAAGGGAAGGGAAGGGAAGGGAAGGGAAGGGAAGGGAAGGGAAGGGAAGGGAAGGGAAGGGAAGGGAAGGGAAGGGAAGGGAAGGGAAGGGAAGGGAAGGGAAGGGAAGGGAAGGGAAGGGCAATCAAACTTCAGGGACAAGAGGTTCCCTCTGCTGTTCTGTATTTGGAAGGTTTTGTTATCCTCTTATTTAGGTAGGATTTTTGCCAAGTGAAACGTGTATGTATCTGGGTGATAAATACACATTTTCCCAGAAGTGCATTCGCTCATGCTTTACATTTCCAGCATTACCTCCTGAACCCTGTCATGGACCACCACCTCTGACTCCTACAGAGCATTGGCCATCCAGTATTTTCTAACAGAAAATACTGTTAGAAATATCCTGCTGTCCCAGGCCCTACTGCAGAGTTGATGCCTCAGTTTTTGTTCCAGCTGATTAACTCTTGCTCCACTTCAAGAGTTATTTTTGTAAGGCCATGGAAATGAAGAAATCACAGCCTTCATTTTGCAGTCAAAAATGAAAGTGCATTACCTGTAATTTCCCAAGCATTTCATTTCCTTGGAAGATTTATTTGTAAACAAACAAGAGCTTTATTGTTGCTTGTTGCAGACACACCATAAATTAGTTTTTTCCACACTGAAATGCAGTAGCATAAAATCCTCACTCGAGGAAAGTACTAACTGGCATTATGGCATTACTTTGTTAATTATGTTGGCACATACACTGATGCTCTTTAAATTATTCCTGTACACCAGAAACACTTTGTACCTAATGATTTCCTGAACTTCTTGTACGTTAGTTCATGTTTAATCCAATTTAAATAATTGTCAAAATGACAAATGCAAAGAAGACACAGACAATGTTGAAAGCAACATGGCTCCTGAGCCAGTGAGTTGTGGTCACAGGAACTACCACAGTAAAGATTGATTTTAATATGTTGAATTTGTCTTTGACATGTTTGAAAAGATTCTGATTCATTCTTATCAGTCTGACTTGTCATTTTTAAGCAGATTAATTTCCCACATGCTTCTCTTCTCTACCCAGTTCTAAATCATGACATTTTTGGTTGTTGGTTGCCAGTGGTATGTAATAAGATAATGAACTTGGAAGACTATGATGATAAACTTTATTTAGGTGGTTGTTTAGAACTGGAAGGTTCATCATTAATCCATGATGTAAATTATATATACCCCAGTGCTTATCATTGTTTGACTGCAACATTCCTAATGGAAAACTGCTTGATTGACACAGTCATCTTCCCAGATTCCTTCTGTGCTGTTTACAGCAACAGCCCTGTTACTGCATGCCAAATATCTTACAAAACCAATTTATGATATTTTACCATCCCACTCTGAATGGAGCTTTTCAAAATTGCAAGAAATGTCAAGACATCTATTATGGTAGTCACCACATAAATTTTCCCTGAGCTTGAGCTCAAAAGGATCTGTGAAAATCTGTTTACAACATGCAGGAGAGACACAGGCTCTCTTGAAATTTGAATTCAGCACTTGAGTTCCTGCCTTCCAGAGATACTCAGTGATGAGTCTTACACTTATAAGCACTGAGGACTTTGTATTTACTACTTTAGTCTTCATAAGTACTAAGTGGACAGAAAAAGTTTCCAGATTTGTCTCTTGAGGAGCAGCCTCCTGCCAAAGCACTTTCCATCCAGCTGGAAGGAGCATTCCTCAGCTCTGCAAAGAGCAAATCCAGTGGGAGCCATCCCAGCTCTCCTGGATAAACATGCAAACATGGGATGCAAAAAGGAACATCTGCTAGGAGGGAGATAGAAAAGAGGGGGAGCAAAGCACAGATTTGTGTTTTCAATTCCTCACCTCTCTGCTACTCACGTGTGTTACTCAGGGCTGCCTGGAGAAATGGCATGGCACAAACAGTGTCACAACAACATGGCTGGTTTGACTTCTACAATTTGTCCAGTGGAGGAAAGAATGACAATAATGCTACAGGCAAAGTGCATGGTAATTATCCCAGTGACCATTTCCATGTCCATGCACAGCTGCTTCTTTCAGGGTGCCAGGAACTCCTCATCCCAGATGAGCTCTGCATCCACTTGTTTGCTCAGATTTGCACTTTCCTTTCATTTCCACCAAATCAGTCATTATTAACCACTGACAGCTCTGCTGGGCAGTGGGATGGACACTGTGCTCCAGGGCACCTTCATGGAGGGTGGAAGGAGGATTTAAAATCACGCCTTACACCTTCATTATCCCACTTACATGTAAAATGCAGTTTTTTGTCCATGACCTTGACAGAGATGGGGAAGAATCTCTGTGTTATCACTTGTGAAATGGGTTTTCTTTCTCTGCAGTGTAAGCATATCATTACTTTTAATACATAAATTTTATGCCCAGAGTTCCTATGTTGTGCTATCACTTCTCATTTCTTTTCTAGCATCATAATGTTTTTCTCTCACAACTTTCTAGAAGCTTTAAACTATTTTTAAATTGCTGTTTATTTTATTTTAACTGTGATCTCCCATCCCTTTTATAGTTCCTTGCTATATTTCCCTCTGGTTTTGCTTCATCTTCTAATTTCATTTTCCCTGGCTTCATTATTTTTATGTTGGCTCTTTGAAGATTGTTTTCCCACATGTAGCTCTTTTGTTTCATTGTTATTTACTCTTTGAAACAGAGATTTGGATGCCTCCACCTAGCTGGTGGTCACATCTCATATATAATGTGTTATCATGGATTGTAAAAGAGTCCACCTCAGTGGTGATTATTTTTATTAACAGCGGCTCACCCTGGGAAGATGCTGAGCGTACACAAAGAACAGGAGCTGAGCTCCCCTCAAAGCTGATAAGAGTTTGCTGTGACAAAGCCTTTGTGCTTTAGCTGGAGCAGTGATAGAGATCATTTCCAGCAGAAGGATTTTCTCTGGGATTATGACTACACAGGTACTCAACCCATTCTTGAACTTTAAAAAGTGCTTAACACTTGGTTTCCAGATTGCTTAAACCTTAACCTGACATATAAGATGTCACCCTCCAGGAATTTTGGGGCAGCAGTTAAGACCAGACACAAACCTCTAGAAGCAGTGCTAAAAACAGCACAGATACAATGTGTAAGCAGGAATTTCTCCTTTTCTGTCTGTATTGAGGTGAAAAACAAACAGGCAAGTCACTTTTGCTCTATTGTAAGAGGTTTTCAGTTTCTTTGTGTTTGTTTTTTCCCAATGAACAGTGAATGAATTGTGTCATGAAAGCTTAGTATATGCTTTAAATTAAAATTTTTGCTGTGTATTTTCTTTTGAGGAAATTTAGGGAAACCATTGATTCAATGGGTAACTAAAATCCTGCCTTCTACTTCCCCTTCATGAACTAAAGCCTGGACAGTGAAAGTATAAATTGTCCTTTTTCTTCCCATTTCCTTAACATGGCTGTCAATGTAGCACAGATAGACAAAAAACATGACTAAAATAGTAATTTCACAGAATTTAATCCATGTTTAGGAGGAAACCTGGAAGTTCTCTTTGTTTCTTCCCTCGCCCCCTCATTTCTCTTTTTCATTCTTAAAACTTTGTGGTTTATCAGTGTAAAGTTCATCAGCAGCATCTTGAAATGGAGATGGGATGGGAAGGGAGGAGAAGAACAGAGGAGAAATATACAGGTTATTAATACCAGAAGTTCTTGTGCCATAAATAGTTTCATTATTGGAAATCTGGATACAAGGCTTGTGGTTTTGGTCTTGGACAGGGAGTGTGAATTTCACAGAGGTATGGACACAATCACAGACTTGCTTTTGGAGCAAAGCCAAATCCAGGAGTGTGAAATAAAGTGAATTCAGACAAAAAGAGAAAACCCTCTGGAACCCCTCCTTGTGATGCTTCACAATCTCATTCTCTTTCCATTGAATTCTACCTGCCTTAGTCTATATTTGATTTGTCACTTAAAGAACTTTATCTATAGTCAAAGTTGTCTTGGCAGCAGGAGGATGTTTTGTATTTAAGACTATTTAGTTCCTCAGAACTCAGGATCTTTTCAGGGTTTTTACTTGACAAAATAAAGACAGGCATCAGAGCTAAGCTTGTCCTTTTACTTTCTGATCTGAGAATGAAGAAAAAAAGAGAAAAGAAACCTCAGAAAGTGGCAATTTCCTCTTGTCCTACCATTTGTTGTCTGGGCCTGGCCTTTGAAGGAGTGAGAAGGGCCCCCTGAGCCTCCTTTTCTCCAGGCTGAGCCCCCCCAGATCCCTCAGACAGGGGGATCCTCACCAGACCCATGCTCCAGCCCCTTCCCCAGCTCCATTCCCTTCTCTGGACATGCTCCAGCACCTCAGTGTCATTCCATGAGAGTAGCAAATCTCCTGGACAAGAAATCAGAAATACATGAGAAAATGGACCATTACTACCAAAATACACCAGATTTATGGCACAGTTGTTATTATCATGAACTCAATGTGTGTTACTATGTGTGTGGGGTTGTCACCAAATGTGGTGGTGTTTGAGGGTCCCCAGGATGAGATGAGGGAAGAGATGAGAATCTTGACTCCATGTTTCAGAAGGCTGATTTATTATTTTATGATATTATATTATATTAAAATAAAATGATGTACTAAAACTATACTAAAGAAAGAGAAAGGAGACATCAGAAGGCTAGAAAAGAATGCATAATAAAATCTCATGACAGACTCAGAGAGTCTGACACAGCTGGACTGTGATTGGCCATTAATTAAAAGCAATTCACATGCTGGGTAAACAATTCTCCAAATCACATTCCAAAGTAGCAAAACACGGAGAAGCTGAAGCTTCCCAGCTTCTCAAGAGAAAAGATCCTGGCAAAGGGATTTTTCAGAAAATATGTCAGTGACACTATGTGTGTTCAGTTGGGCTATGTGGTGGATGCAGAGGTCCAATGTATTCTTGTATATCCAGACTAAGGAAATTTATAGCTTTGATAAATTCAAAAAAAAAGAATTTGCCCTATAGGTATTGTTCAGTCTCTCTTTTCTGGGCTTTTCCAGTCCCCCATAAGCAAGTGGGGTTCTCCATGATGTCCCATGACCATCCAGAGAGAAAGGATGGAATGAAACTATCAACATTCAGATACTGCTTCTCACAGCCAGTGATTCTCAGGAGTATTGAAACATTTGGGTGATTAAGGAATATATTCACCTTGATATGCAAACTGGGGTTTTCTAAAGTCTCCGGCATCAGAAATCATAGAAACACGAAATGGTTTGGGTTGGAAGATCAATCTTTAAGATCATTCTGTTCCAGCCCCCTTCCGTGGTCAGGGGCACCTTCCACTATCCCAGGTTGCTCCAAGCTCCATCCAACCTGGCCTTGGACATTTCCAGGGATGGAGCATCCCCAGCTCCTCTGGGCTGTCCATGCCAGGGCCTCACCACCCTCACAGGGAAGAGTTTCTTCCTGATTATTTTAAACCTATTTTCAGTATAAAGCTGATGTTTTCTCACATCAAAGACCCACACAGAACCACAGAATTCCAGCCACAGGTTGGAAGGGACCACAGTGGCTCATGATCCAACCTCTCTGCTCAAGCAGGGTCACCCTAGAGCAGGATTGCATCTGGAATATCACACGGAGGAAAAGATTTCGTTGAATTCTCCCAACATGTTTGCCAGAACTGCTCATTAAAAAGTTGTCAGGCAATCAACATGGCAGGTTGCCTTTGTTACCTGTTTGATTTCCTCTTATGAAACAATAAAGCAAATTTGCTGTGATTTCTTCTTCTTCACCAGAGGGAAAAATAATAAAAGTAACTTAAACAACACTACTTTTTGCCTTCAAATTCAGGTTTAAAAAGACTTGAACATGCCGGGAGGAATCCCCCTGTTCCTAGACCAAGGCTTAATTATCTGGATTTTGAACACATTTTTTTGATTTACTAGTGCTGCCTGATAATTAGCTCTCTGGTTTGGTGTTTTTTCCCCTCACTGACTTTTTTTGATAAAGCTTTTACAGAGTCTTGGCATGCATAACTCTGTAAGTCCCTTTTGTAAGGCAGCACATCCCTCTGCCTCTCTCTGCTCTGTCCCAGCTTGGAGCAGAACAAGAGTCGGATTGGCACTGTGTACAAACCCCTGCACTTGGGAAGAGCTGCGCCTCCATTTGATAAATAAAGATGCAAGAGATGAGAAAATTACAACTAATTCATGCCTTGAGCCATATACAAGTTAAGAAGCAAAGAAGTAAAATGGGAAAAGAGGCTCCAAAAGAGAAACAGGTGCATTTGGAAGGTAAATAGTCTACTTTGGAAGCAAAGAATGTGGAGTTTTTTAAGAGATGGTTGAGAGCAATTGATGATTTATGAGGGGCGTTGGATCAATAAAAAATTCCCACGCTGAAGATGGAGAGGTTAAAAACCAAATAAATTAAATAAATTTAAAAAAAAAAAGAAAAAAAAAAGAAAAAAAAAAGAAAAACCTTTGCAGGACTTTGCCTTGCCCCGCTTTTTAAGGAAAATTTCTATGATAAATCAGAACCTGGCCCACGTGGACTGAATAAAAACTGGATCTCTGCCCTAGAAAGCTTCTGTTATTGTTAACACAATATTTTGTAGTTAACTTAGCATATAATTTATCAGAGAGTCTTTAGATCAGGTGTCTGGACCCTGGAAAGGGGACTCTGTGGGGACAGCCCCTTGGCACTGCAAGGACAGAATTGAGCCATTCTCCTCTAGAACAGCATTTCAGCCTGTGGTGACTTGCTATGAAGGAACTTCCAAATCCAGAGATGTCTTCATTGCCTGTAATACCCTTCAGCAACACAACAGGATAATAGATTTTAAGTGTTCTTTAATAGTACCTCACTATGTAATCAGAAGCATCACTGATCTAATAGTGATGGTGAAAGCCATTCAAATGTTTATCTTTATTTTTTAAATAATCTGATAGAAAAAAACCCCATATTTTGTCTGCTGCTTTATAGCTTAGAGGTTAGGATGATAGTTCAGGCTGAAAGGTAATCATCCATATTCACTGAAATCTAAATGTGTACTTGAGAATTGTATAATATAGAATAAGAATATAGAATTGTATAATTGTGTTTGGGAGCGCTTTCTTCTTTTCTTAACTCTAATTGATTGTAAATCAACTTTCATGTAGCACTAAATCCTCTGAACAACTTAAAGTACTAAATCACTTGAACAATAAAGCTTTATAATTGAAGGAGTCTGCCTGTTCCCTGTGGGAAAACTGGGAAAATCTTCTTTTCTGGGATTGAATACCAGTCCTAGCTGCTTCTCAGCTATCCTGGGACAAGATGTGAGTTGAACTGGGGAAGTACCCCCAGGGGTAGGAAGGAAATGGCAACAACTCAAACAATTTTTCATAGAGCACAAGAACTCTTGATTCCAACATCCAAGGAAGGAAAGGGACCAGAGTGGCTGAGTAAGGAACTCATGACCATAATGGAACAGGGGAAAAATTGCCTAGGAAAGGGAAAAATGCCTAGGAATGGACACTGACATTGGGAAAAACCTTGGGACATTACAGTGTTCAAGACAAATTGGAAGAAGCTCTGAGCAACCTGATGTCTGATGTCCTGGGCCATAGCAGCAAGGCAGGACCAGGTGATCTTTAAAGGTCCCTTCTACCCCAAACCATTCTCTGATTCTCTGAACCATTTGTCTGTGTCATCTCTGCTCAATGCATGGGAGTTTGTGGATGTATTTGTGGATTAATAAGAATTTCTAACATATAGTGTTGTGCCAATTCCAGAGTTCTTTTTTTATTAATTAATTCCCAGAATGGCCTGACATTTTAATAAAGAGTTATCATCAGATGTGTCCAGGGAGGAGGGATGACAGGAGGATTCTAGTTCAGTGGAGCCATCAGCTACACTGAAAGCTGCACATGTTTACTAACTAGTAAATATTGCTATTTGCTATTTGTTTCTCCCTTCTGGTGTGTTTTATTAGATCTTCTCTTTCCTGAAATAAAACAAGCTCTCAGCTTCCTGAAACAGAACAAAAATAAAACCTGAACTTCCTTTGGAAAAATGGAAACCCAATTCTGAGACACAGGAAAACTTTGTCACACAAAAATTTCAAGACAAAAACCATCAGAGTTTGATATCATACCTGAGATTTTATTCCATTTTGTTTCCATGACCTAAATAATGATTTTTGAAGGGCAGGTGAAAAATATTGGCATCTTCACCATATGTGGAAAAAGGCTTTTTGTCACTATAGGTGCAGCTCACAGGAAAGGTTTTGAAATTACAGACAGTGAATTTCTGGGAGACAAAAGGGCTGCATGAGGAAATGTAAACTACCTCTAAAAAATCCTTGTAAAGCCACAGAAGAAACACAGCAGCTGACAGCACACTTACATTGGCTCTTCAGAACACTGCATTGACAGCTGAAAGTTTACAGAGGGTCAGCCATTTCTGAAAAATTAGGAATTCAGTGGTCTACAGAGGAGGCAGCAAGCATTTTAAACTATTAGCTCCTCTGTGACAGAAAATGAAAAACATTTATTGAAAGTAAAAGAGAGGAGAGAGTGTTCTGGAGTTTGCTCCATGGAGCCAAAATACACTTCTCAATTTTTTTTTCTTCAGCTTCACTTCAAATATCATTGCAAGATATCACAAAGGTCTGGTCTCTGTGGATTCTTAATTTGATTTCTGAAGAGATCTTCAGCTTAAGAAAAAAAAACCAAAAAACCAAAATCAAACTTGCAGAAGGCATCCACCTCCTTTGTAGCAGAAACCTTGAGATTATCTAATGAAGCTAAACATGAAATGAGCAATTTCAGAGTCCTGCAGCCAACAGATCCTGACCTGGGGTACTGCTAGATGGAAAACATCTGGCAGATTCAGAAGTGCAGGACAGATTTAGAAAGGTAACAGCTTGCAAGGGCTGGAGGTGAAGGGCAGAGTAAGGCTGGGAAGAGGGATGGGGTAAAGAGGTGGAGGAGAGATGGAGAAAAATGTGGTTTTGAAATGTGAGCTGATGAAGGGATCCTATAGGGAAAGAGGAATAATTCTCTCGGATGAGGTTGGCAGGACAAGAAATATCAAGCTTGAATTGAGGTAAGCAATGTTGTTCCAGGGCATTTTTGAATAAAGGCAGCACAAATAACAACCAGGCAAAAACCTAATGGATCTGAGAGTGTGTGAAGACAAACACAAACTGATTTCTCAAAGGCTTCCCCGAAAACATCTCTGCAGTGACAGGACAAGGTGAAATGGCTTTCTGCTGAAAGAGGCTGGATTTAGATTCGGTGTTAGGAAGAAATTGCTTACTTTGAGGGTGGTCAGGCATTGGCACAGCCCAGAGAAGCTGTGAATTCCCTGTCCCTGGAAGTGCCCAAGGCCAGCTGGATGGGGCTCTGAGAAACCAGGGATAGGGAAAGGTTCCCTTCACATGGCAGGGAACTGGAATTGGGTGATCCTTATGGTCCATCCCAACCCAAACCATTCTAGGATGAAAAAAATCCACAATTAATTAAATCCACAATGAATTAAAGCAACAACAACTGACTGCGTGTTTCTCAGCAGCAACAATTGCAATCAATGCTGGTGAATTTCTGGATGTTTTCAAGAATCTGCTACTTAGAAAATGGCAAGAAGAATTATCCACTATCTTTTTTCTCAGAGTTAGCCCTGTGAGTGATTGCCACAGCTGCTGACTGACATCCCAGCCATCAGATGCCTCACCACACAAGTTCACAGTCTCATTTGACAACTGGTTGGGAATTGAAGTGAGTCATGTTTGCCCATGGCCACACAACCCAGCAGTGCCAGCAGCACAACAGAGCAGATTTCTTTAATTTCCAGCCTTTTATCTAACGTGTTTTAAAGAATAGGAGCTTTTTAGGTGAAAGCAACCAGTTAAAATGGAGACTGGAAATTATTATTATCACTAATGACTTAATTATGGGACATAAGAGGCCAGATAAATAGACAGATGAATAAGTAGTTCAGAGGAAATCTGGTAGAAAGAGGATTCTCCCTGCTACAGCTTAACTTGCTACAATTATCTAATAATCACAGTAAATATGGAGATCAGCAGATTATTTTCTCAACATCGAATGACTTATGTGGCATGTCAGCAAAACACCCAGGAGAATAAAACACACCAGCAACTGCTCTCTAATTACTCTTTTCAGATGGAGTAATGATCTTTAATGCACAGTGGATCTCATTAATTAACTCCCAGATTTTAATTAACTCTTTGCCTAATTTACCTGCCATAATACATTATCAAAAATGTCATCTTAACAGGTTTTTTGCTCATTTGGGGAGGAGAAAGAGGAAACTGTATGCTCATAAGGGGTTTTGTTTCCTCTTTTCTGGAGACTCTTCTGGTAATAAGCAACTTTCCTAATACAGATATATGGAGTAAGAACCTATTGAAACCCCCAACATGTTTGGTAGCCCAAATCTAATGAATTCAAGGAGAGATAGAGGATTGTGCTCTTCAAGCGTGCCTCACACATTTTTTAGGGTTTCTTTAGGTGCTTTAAAAAATTGTTAACTGAAGCAGAACTCCTCTCTTCAAAAGGAAACAGCAAATCTGTGGGAGTCAGTGCCAGTTTGTGACGTCCCAGGTCTGCTACACCAGCCACTGAAAGAAATGTACTCTAAGTCTTATTTATTGTAAACAACTGTCTCCTTAAACACTGGATATTCTTCCTGTCCCATAAAAACAAATATCTGAGTGTTCCCTACACATTTTAAAATTTACTTTTAATCGAGGTAGTGTAATTAAAAATAAATACAAAGTACCAGTTTAGCCTGTGGCAGGAATCCCATGGAATGATGTACAAGGTTCTTCCTTGGGTTTGCTTCACTAGTGCTGCCCCTGTCGAGGAGCACAAACTTCGTGGTGGAAATTAATCCATTTGGGGTTTCATTGCCCTTAATATGAGTTTTACTCATGCTGGAGTAGATTTATCTTTGCTATTCCTTCCTAGGGAATAGTGGTAGAGTCAATATCTTCTTAGAGTAAAGGAAGGATCTTTCCTTAAGGTCTTTCCTTAGAAGTCCAAAGTGAGAGTTCCCTCAGATTTCTTCCTGCCTAACAGCTCTCCTCAAAGAATGGAGACCAAATTATTGTGTCCCTCTGTGGTTTGTAGGTGAGCACCTGATTTTCAGTCCTGTCTTCACCACTATGTTCCTATTAAATCCTTGTTTCTCTCATTTCCTCTTCACACATCTCCCATATTTAACCTCACTTTGTAACCTTAACAAATCATAGAAAATCAGGGAATATCCTGAGTTGTAAGAAACCTCCAGGGATCCTTTAAGTCCAGCTCCTGATCCCTCAGAAAGCATTTCTCTCTTGGCTTGGACAAGACCATGGAGTTTCTATTTCATGTAGCACTTAAGGAGTAGAGGAAAATAAATGTCTTCCTAACACTGACATTTTGGCTCACAATTTTGCAGAAGATCTATTGCATTTTTCTCTACCTCCCTCCAGTATTTCCCAGCATTTCTATGGCACACTGGTGGATATTTTTAGGCAAACCTCAGTGGAAAGACGCTCTGTTTATAGTCAGGCACTTATGAAGATGAATTTGCTGTAAACAATGACTATGCTTGACAGTGATCCTGCCCTGATCTTACATTTATTGATGTAGGAAATTAGAGACTTGTGCTAAGCTGAACTAATTGCCATAACTACAGCTGCAGACAATGGAGACCCATTAATTACCTAAAATAATAACAATAAAAGAGTTCTAATTTGTTTCAGGGATATTAGATTTTTTCAGATTCCCCTTACTTTATCACCCCAATATTTATGGATCCACAATATTTTTTCCTGATGTTTCCTAAGTAGGAGAGCAAGTTTATCATGAAACATGACAAACTTCTGGAATGTAGACTGTGGAAGGAGTTCTGTAAGGAAAAAAGAGGTAGATGAAGTCACTTGTTTTGGGTTTGGCTCTGGTATAAAAATCAAAGACATAGAACCTACTCTTGAAGCACTTGAAACCAACATTTTCTGGAATTTTGAATTGGTTTATTACTTCTGTTTTCAGGCAAGTTAATTTCATCTTGGACAAGAACGTGGTGAGATTAGAAAGACTATTAACTTTAGATTAGGCTTCTTCTGGTCCTTCTGAAAATGTTTCATTAAAATTATGATTGTGCAACAGCAAAAGCAAAAACTATACTTAATAACAGTAGTAATTTGATTTTCCTCCTCTGTTATAATTTAATGTGGATGCAAGATTCGATAAGGAAGCAGTAAGAGGTGAAAAACTACTGAATGTTTTTCAGTCACTGGGATAAAAAAAGCAGAAATGTTTAGGTAATCTTTAAAACAACATCCACTGCTGTGGCTGCAACTTTTGGAGTGAAATGTGGCTGAAGGGGATTGACCAGATACAGCAGTAAGTTAAGGGTGACTTAAATTCTAAGAGAGAAAAAAAAAATTAGAGGTGTTTATCTGTCCATCTTGCCCTCAGGTCTTCAAAAATGATACATAGTGTTGTGAAGACCTTAATTATGTTAAGTGAAATATTCCTCTCTAAGTTGCAGAATCTCTTGCCTGTAACAAGAAATTGCTCAGTTTTGGTAAGACATTCATAGCCAGATAAATATTTGATCCTAAGTTGTCCAAACAGAAATTTATCCACTTACAGGAAAATAGCCCCCATCCTTGCTGTGCCTTGTCTTGATCCAAGAACGTGACAGGAGACCTATGGATGTTTGTTATCTCACTCAGTGCTCAAGCCTGCACTGTGGGAGACCATTACACTGTGACTCCTGCTGAAAGGGATGTATTCCACAAGAAGAAATTCAAATTTTGGGCTTTTCTCAGAATTCCTTTCAGGTGTTTCTGGAACGGGCACGTGATTTTCCCATTTTTAGGCCATTGTTAACTAGAATAAAATCCCAAATATATTAATGCAACATGATGTCGGAAGACATCCTTATCCACGATGAAAGAACATCCAGCATTTGTATCCCACATCCTGTACTTTCTTCCCTTCTGGATCTTACCTGCATTTATTGCTTATTGCCTACACTTACTGGAAAATGACCATAGGTGGCTTCAGTTGTAAAAAAATTTATTCACACCTTCAGGAAGCCATGTCCCATTTTAAGTCATTAAATAAATGGTTCCAGGTTTGTGTTTCTACCTTTTTTTAAAATTGGTTGAGATTTATCCAGAGTTCCCAGTATTGTAATCATAAATGGCAAGAGACTGAACAAAGCCCTGATTCAAAGGAAAGAGAAATTACCTCTTAATTTTGTAGCATCATCCTAAAGGATAAACAAAGAGAGAAATGTTGATAAACTGTGGTCATCCATTGTTGCAGTGTTGCGGGTCCCCAGGACGAGGTGAGAGATGAGAATTGACTCCAAGTTTTCAGAAGGCTGATATATTATATTATATTACGTTATATTATATTATATTATATTACATTACATTATATTCTAAAACTATACTGAAGAAAGAGAAAGGAGACATCAGAAGGCTAGAGAAGAATGATAATAAAAACCCTTGACTGACCAGCGAGTCTGACACAGCTGGACTGGGATTGGTCATTAATTAAAAGCAATTCACATGGAACCAATCAAAGATGCACCTGTTGGTAAGCAACCTCCAAAGCACATTCCAAGCAATCAGAAAATTATTGTTTACATTTCTTTTCTGAGGCTTCTCAGCTTCTTGGGAGAAAAGATCCTGGCAAAGGGATTTTTCAGGAAACATCATGGTGACAGTAAACACTGAACAGAGACCTGCAGAGTCTCTGGCAATCTGGAATTTTGACTTAAGTTGTCAGTGCTCTTCTGGTCCTAATACCCACAGACAGCCCAGCACAATTCTGCCTCAGAAATTTCACTGCTGGGGGCATCCCACACGGGATCACACCCCAGGCGGGTGAGTTACACGTTCAGCACAGAGAAAAACAAACTGGTAAGTCCTTGAGTCAGTGACCTAATTGATGAGGACAGAGAGGCATCAGCCTTGAGAATCCCCTCCTCAGAGCAAGAAATGCCTTTCCTCTCTTCACAACAAAGCAGAGCTCCCAAGCAGCAACATCCCCTTTCCTATCATTCACCAGCATCTTGATTTACAACACAGGGATCTAGAATTCTCCTGCTGATCTCCAGTAGTTGATTGATTGATTGATTGAATGATTGTTTGATTCATTGACTGATTGATTGACTTCCAGTGCTTTCCAGCTATCAGTGATGCAATGCCCAGGGGAAAGGCAGTTGCTGCTCTCCCACTATTGGATCAAGGTCAGATAGATTTTTCTGATTCAACCCAATATGCCCACTTTACAATGGGAAGATGGGCCTGCAGTTTCTTCCAAGTCTAATTGTCCAACTTTGCTGCTGATTTGCTGGGCTTTAATTAAAGACAGAAAAGAGTTCTTTCGGATCACTGGGAACGTTGACTTTTAATGGGGCTTAATGACGCTCATTAGATGTTTCACCACCATCCCTCTATTTATATCCAAATGAAGGAAGCTTCCTCAGTGTGGCCTAAAATATCTAATTATGGATTTCTGGCTTCAAATGGGACCATGTAGGTTTCCCCAATCATTCCCTGTGGTTTTCCAGCACTTTGTTTTATCTCAAAAGCTCATAACAAGGCTGGAATAACTCCTCTGATGACAATTCCACAACTTTCATTGACAATTACTTCTAATCCCAGAATGATTGTTAAGTTATGATATTTCTTTTCATGTTACTTTCACGTCCTCGTTAGTGAAGTCCCCCAAGTTTTGCACACCCTGCTTTGTTCTGTTTATGGGCTCCACTTGACTCTAAGAGATGCTTGAGCCCTTCTACAGCAACTCTTTAAGCAATGGCTGCATCATTTTCTCTGAACAAAGGCTGCTCAACTTATTTTAAATTACCAAAAGCCTATATACAAAATTTTCATCTTTATTTCATATCTCCCCTCTCAGTTCTCTTCTAAAGAACTACTGTATTGGGATAACTTCAGTATTTGTAGTCCAACTCGTTAGTTAGTTGTATAGATTATTATATTTTTCTTGTAAGCACTCCCTTTTGAGCAGCCATGCAATTTTTTTGGATGTTTGAGGGAGTCAGAGGAAGAAATGATTTTTTTTTTGTTTTCAGTTATTAGGTTTTTCATGTGCTCAAAGACTTATTTAATCACACATAAAGAACTTGGGCTGTTTGTCTTAAAAAAGGACAACCAAGAGGTGACTCTATTATGGTTTAAATATCTCCACAGGGAGAAATACCAGGTAGTAAAAAGATCTTTAATTTAGTAGAGAAAGACATAACAAGAAACAGAGCCTAGAAGCAAGAAACATATAAATTCAAATTAGAAACCAGACATGAATTCTAAAACACGTGAAAAAAATTAACATAGACTAAAACTCTCAATGATCTTGGTGCATGCTCCATCTTCCTGGGCTTTACAGGCCACATGCAGGTGGTTTTTGGTTTTTTTTGGTTTTTTTTTTTCTGGAAGGTATCTCTCACAAATATGCATTTTGGATTCATTACAGGAGAAACAGGAAAAAATCTTGGGTTTTTTTCTTCAGGAAGCTATAGAAGATATTTTAATAATTCTTCTGGGCCTCAAAGCTTGTGAAATATTTGATTGACAAGACAATCCTGTCGCTATGGATATTAGAAGAAAAACTGACAACAGCAGGATGGGAACTTAGTTGTGAGACAGATAGCTTGATGTATAAAGGGTCAGAGCAAATTTAATTTCTGTGTGACACATACACACAGAACCTGTCTTCACTAACAGAAATATATAGAAACAGGCACACTGAGGAGAAAAAAAAACCTCACAGAAGCATATGGGCCATCCTGCTCCCAGATCTCGCTCTGGATATAAGTGGGTGGAAGAAAAAATAGTGTAGGACAGATATTAATTCATATACTCACAGAACAGCCTAGGTTGGAAGGGACATCAAAGGACCATCTGGTCCAAGTTTCCATGGGAAAGGGAGCTTAGATGAGGTCATCCAGGACCCTGTCCCATCTCATCCTGAGAACCCCTCGTGAGGTTGTTTTTTTGGTTGATTGTTCTCACTATAAACATTTTCTCCCTTATATCAAGATGAGACCATTGGTACCCATTTCTCCTCTTCCTCTGCAAGTGGCTCCCCATGAAGAGAGAGACTCTGTTTTTCTTGAGCCACCCTCTAAGTATTGAAATATTTTGCTAAGGTCTTCCTGAGCTTTCTCTTCTCCATGGGAGAGAGGTTCTCCAGCCCTTTGATCATCCTTGCCTCCTCTTAAGCTGTTCTGCCAGTTTTCTTGAATGCCAAACTTTCGTGCTGGATTGCATTTTCTACAGAAGAATGATTCTAATTTTGCTTTAAGAGACTCGCTCTATCAATCTGAGCCCCACATGTTAATTTCTCAAGATCATTTCGAATGTTAATCCTATCCTTTTAAATCCTTTAATAACCTCTTTCTTTTTAATGCCTGAAGTGCTTTTCCTATAGCATCTTCTGCATTTCTGGTGAAAATACTGAAAATATAAAATCCAGAAGCAGTTGCTACTTGATTTTTTCCCCCTAAATACTGCAACATCATTATAGCCAGCTGCACACTCATTTTACAGTAGTTACAAGGAAAATGTATATTTCCCTTTTTAAAGACTTCATGAGGATTCTGGTAATGAAAGGGTGTGGGCGTGGTTCCCTGCCTTGCCAGTTAACCATATTTTGCTAAAAATAACAAGGAGACAGGGAAGATCAAAGTTTTGTGCTGTAGACTCTCAGAGATGTCAATAGCAGTAAGATCTTGAATGAATTTGCAGTTTTGTCTGCTAGTACTGTAAATATTTCCCTTTCATTCAAGGTTAAAGGAGAACCTGGATAAATCAAGGGCCAACTCAGATTTAGGATGAAGTGCTTTAGTTACTGCAGGAGAAATGAGCAACAACAATCTCACCTGGTCTTAATCTCCTGTTCTTTACTTTGGCGAATGTCACATAGAAAGAAGTTCAAATTAACCCAGTTGAAGTTGCTTCTTAAATTGGTCACACTCAATTTTATATATTTTGTTTCTCTTTGCTCTGCTTTGGTCACTTTGTAGCTCCTTTCAACAAAAGAAAAGCAAAATGGAAACCCTTAATACACAGGCCTCAAGCTCACAGCAAACACATGGGGCTCCAAACACTCCTTTTCCCACTTTTAAAAGCTTGATCCTTCTGAAAGCTGTGGTCACACCAAATCATAGAGTCATGATATCCCTGAGATTGCAAAAAGCCAACAAGATCATCAAGTCCAAGCTTCAACCAAACACCACCATGCCCATTAATGTGCCACATCTGCTTGTTTTTTGAACCTTTCTGGGGATGGTGGCTCCACCACTTCCCTGGGGAGCCTTTTCCAGTCCTTAATGATCCCTGGAACACCACTGATAAATGAAGAAACCTTTCTTACAGATTCACTTCCATTTCCCAGGATGTTTTGCTGCTGTCAAACATTTGCTATAGCACTTGTTCCTTTGGGACAAAAACCCCCAGTGTCCAGGGGCGAGTGGACCCAGCAGCAGTTCAGTGGTGCATGCTCAGCCTGATGGATCAAAATACTGCAGGAAAATAGGATTTTATTCCGTGCACTGCGAGGACTGATGCAGTTGCTCATGCAATAGAGATGTAACGACACCTCTGGGTTATACACACAATTATTTCAGTGTAAACACAGGAAAACGTTGCCTACAGAAATAGTTACCCACAGTTCTAACTTGCTCTGCTCAGGTATTTACCTAATTTGAAACAAGAAAGGCAGTCATTATGCATTAAACTCTCCCAGGACACAGTGAACAAGTTTTCCCTGAATAATTGTGTAGATAGCTCTGAAAAATTGGTCTTGGAGTGCCGGTAGCAATAGATACATTCATCATGAGAGCACTACCAAAATGCTATATTTAAACTTATCTAAGACTCTGAGAAAGTGGGAGTCTTATTAATGCAATTGTATTTGCAAACACGATCTAGTTAAAGAAGAATGGAAGGAATATAGATTACTCTTCCCTAGAGAGAGAGTCATTTTCTCCAGAGGCTAATAAAAAAATGATCTACACTCAGGAGGTTATTTTTCTAAGTTAGTTGCACTCAAAAAATCATAAATAAATAAAATAATATTTAGCACTGTATTAATTGGTGGGAAAAACACTTTTAACACATCAGACATCTGTAATATGTTTTTCTACACACCCATATTGTAATACAGATAATGGATTTAATTAATGCCTATTTGTTTGCAGAAGTGTTCCCATCATTTATTTTAATGGCATCCATCATGGAAAACCATCTGCTGTTCGCAGGGATGTTATTTATATTTCTATTGAGATTCTATTTAAGGGTAGAATTATCAAGTAATTGGCTATCAGATGTTAAAAAATATTTCTATCCTCTCAGTTTATTTGAAATGAAACCTGCTCAAGGTGTGATAATCTCTGCTTGTTTCAGTCTCTATATTTAATTAATTTAGGGACTAAAATAGAAATAAGTTTTTTGTTTCAATTTTTTCTACTTTTTATACAGATAATAAGGGCACAATATACAGAAATAGGGCACACAGCTTCCTCCCTAGAGAAAATCATCATTTCAGGCTGGCTACTGTGGCTCTCCCATGCCACAGAGGTATATTTAGAGTCCTGAAATCCTACAAGAAGAAGGTAGCATGAAAAACTGGCAGCTACCTAAACTACACCTTTAAAAATGCATGCCAGAATTACAGGAATTTAATAACTCGGTCTCCTATAGCCCTTGTACATATTTTCAGGAATAAGACACTTCATTTTCTTACCCCAGGTAAATATTATAACTAATCAGACATTTCTATGGTGATGATAACAAAGATTTTTGGAACAAAATGTGTCAAAGAAAGTGTTTCTAACCACAGAATGGATTGGGACTTGGCTCAGCATTGAAGCAAGAGATATTTAAGGTGAGCATTAAAAACAGGGAGCAGGTGACACAAGAAACAGGTTTGTACTGTGAGGAGGAAAACACAATTTCCAGGACATCATTTCTACTTCTAATGCTGTAATTTTTTATTTGCTTCTCACTGGAACAGATTCTTGTATAATGCAGGGTGAAGAGGTGAGTGCAGATATTGGTGTGAGGTGTCCAACAGATCCATCTTCATATTGAGATATATCTGTGTGAGAACATCCATCCTTCTCTTGGAGGTGTGCAGTTGCTCTGCATCTCCCTCACCAGGAAGATCTCTGCTCTCTGGTGAGCAGTGACAGCACCTGAAGGAATGGCTGGAGCTGTGCCAGAGGAGGTTTAGGTTGAATATTAGCAAACAATTCTTCATCCAGAGGGTGGTTGGGCACTGGAGCAGGATCTCCAGGGAAGTTGTCCCAGCACCAAAACTGCCAGAGCCCAAGAAGTGTCTGGATGTCGGAACCCAAGAAATTCCTCTGGCTGCCCTGGAGGGCTCAAGCCCCTGCCCAGGGGGCTCAGAGACCTTGACACAGAGCCCAAGACCCCTGTGCCTTTGATTTAGCCCTTGGAAAAAACAATTACCAACCTTTATAGGAAGAATTACAAGTCACGAAAGTTTAAGTAGAATGATAGTGAATTTATCATGGGGTGTGTCATGGTTTAACACTGGCACAATGCCAGTGCTTCCGTGAAAATACACTTTTTCTGGTTTCTGCTGTGAGATGTGACTAGGAATAAGCAAAGCAGGCACTCACTTAGAAATAAAGAAAATGAAACTTTATTAACTACACTACTACTATATATAAAAAGGAACACACAGGAAAAATGAAAACTTTACAAATACATTTCCTTCTCCTCCCACTAAATTTCTAATACGTCTATCTTTTAAATCACTGGCTCTCGGTCCGCCACCACTCTGTCAATAATCAATTCTCAATTGGTCAAGAGGAGAGGAGTCCTTTTTGGGCCATGGTGACCTCTTTCTCTCATGTCCAGTGCTCTCACCACTGAACATGGACCAGAGCTGCTTCTAGGGTCATCTTTTAAGGATGCTTTGTCTCGTTCTAAAAGGAGCGCAGTCTCAACTTTGGGACATTTGTCTTCTCCAAATTTCACCCCCTGGGGCCGAGGGGTACCAACACTGAACTCTCTTGGTTCTGAGGCATTGCCTCCCTCTGGATGCAGTCTCTGTGTCACAAGGAACATGGTTCTGTCCATGGCTATACAAAAAGAGTCCAGCAAAAGCCACTCCATCATCTCTTCTCACTTAAGAGTCTTCTCTATTCTTCTAACATCTCTTACTGGCTCAGACCTTCATCACACTTGCCCATTTCTTTCTTCATCTTCCACTCTACCTCTCCTCTAGGAAGGGTTAATGTTCTGTAAAGTTTTCATTGTCTAAAAAGGGGTTAAAAGCTCCCACAAGCGGCCGGACACCTTCTCACTACACTCCCTCCTTCCTCTCCTTCTCAGCCATGCTGCCGGCACAGGTTTATCAAGTTCCAGGGTAACACAGGCACAAGCACAGGCTGTACTCTCCCTCTCTGTCTCCCAAGGGGGAGGGAGGCCTGCCCGATGGCTCCTGGTGTCTCTCTCTCTGTTCTACTTTTTCACTTTCGGGGTCAGGCCTACCTCTCCCGGCCGCATGGCTTTCACCTCTCCCTGCCCAGCCAGGGGGAGAGATCCGAACTCTTTTCTTGCCAGAAACCCAAGAGAGCTTCCCAGGGCAGGGCTCTTCTTTTTAACCCCTGTGTTCTCAGAGGAGTATCCAATGCCCCTAGTGGCCACACCAGGTGCCAATATTCAAATCTGAACTCTATTGGTGTGACTACAGCATATCTCAGAAAACTTACTTCCTGCCAAGCCACGTCAGGGTGAAAAATAGATCTTTTAGGGTTTTTAGAATGGGGGTTCAGGGGGCAAGATGGAGGAATCTGGGCGTGTCCAGCCTTTCTCCTTCTTCTTCTTGGCCTCCATCTTCTGCTGTGATGTTGGCACTTTTAGATTGGTTTAGAGTAGAAGCTCACTGTCCAACATAGGTGATAGGTATTGGAAAGTAATTGTAAACTTGTATACGTAGTTTTTAGTATAAAAAGATAGCACCGCCTCTGAGGCAGGCAGAATGCCTCTGTCTGTCCTGCTGAGTGGACCTCGGCTGGACAGGAGAAAGAATTTTATAGATAAGGAACAATAAAAAACCTTGGGACCAAGAAATGAAGAGCCCTGACTCCTTTTTTGAGTGCCGGGCTGGGAAAAGAGACTTTTTAACTTATCTAGGGGTTACTCTGGTCAGCAGAGATTCCAAGATCTGGACAACTCTCTCAGGCACAGGGTGTAATTCTTGAGGTGCCTGTGCAGGGCCACGAGTTGGATTCACTCATCCTGATGAATCCCCTCAACTCAGGGTGTTCCAGGACTCCTATGAGTGAACTGGAGAGTCCCAGGAATATATTTATGATATGGACAATTCCCTCATGTGGCACAGAAATAGTCTCGTAATCTTTGCATACCAACTCCAAAATTCAGTCAGGTGCAATTATCATGAATGGCAAGCGTCTCATGGAAGGTGACCTTGACCATGGCTGCAATGAGATGAATTTTAAGTTCTCTTCCAACCCAGGCCATTCTAGGATTCTGTGAATATATGAAAATATGAACTCTTCAGACAGAGCTCTGCAGGCATCACTGTGAAAATGCCAGAGTATGTGGAAATTTGACAAACAAGAAGTCCTTAGTGGCTCTGGATTCCTTACAACTTCACTTGTCTGGAAAATCTGCTTGAAGTTTTTTGTCTTTTACAGCTTGGATTAGGCACATTTTGTCCAAAATGATGACTATCCCACCAAAGACATTTCTCAGAGGCAGCAATGAAAACTGAGGTTGTTTGTTCTTCTGTAACTCTTCTACATAAACATTTCTTCCTCCTTGATATTATTTAATCATACACTGATAATGAATAGCATTTTTGATTTCTATTTTGTTCAAGAATTATTTTTCAAGTGAGGGTTATGAAGGAAGGTTAAAAGACAATGAGATGAGCAAAAATGTTCCTAATGCAACTTAGGTTTTTTTCTGTATAATTTCTACTTAAATAAATAATACTTTTCCCTTTCTTTTTACCAGTTTTCTTGTAAGAAAAGCCAGAACTTTAAGTTTCCTCTGATCACAGGAGCATAGACCTCACTCAGATATTGAACTTTTATTTGCATTAATGAAACAATGGACTGGAGGTTATAAAATCCTATTGGGAGTCTGGATTTATCAGTTGCAATACTGCCTTGTGATAATAATTTTTAGCAGCTTGGAGCTTGGTCATATCTTAGTGGCCTGAAGGATAGAAAAAAACTAGCTCAGACCTGTTTATTTATTTTTTTTAATGATGTACAAATTTTTCTGCTTTTCTATTTGAATTGTCTTTTTCTGTTTTGTCATTTTAGGTAATAACTGGATGTTGTCTTCTCTTTTGCTTTTTGTTTCACGTCCAAAATATTTTACGTTTTCTAAACAAAAGCAGAAAGGATTATAATATTAATATTGGTATTAATAGTTGATTTTTAATGTTGCCCAACTCTCAGTCAGCTCCTTAGTTAACCTCTCAGGCACAGGGTGGAATTCCTGTTGTGTCCTTTGCAGGGCCAGGAGTTGGATTTAATGCTCCTTGTGGTTCCCTTCCAGCTCAGGATATTCTGTGATTCTTTGAACTGTAAGGGGTTGGGAGAAATCAAAACAAAACAAATGGAAGCCCAAGAAAAGTCAAAGGACCGCTTCATGCTGGCCTAGGAATAAATCATAAATTGATCTCTCTACCTACACTTTAAATCAATATTCTGTATATTACCCCTGTGGTTCTGAGAATGATTAATCAAAACTTAATGCTGTGATGGTGTGGCTGATGTGTTTAATCACTAAAGCAGAATAACAAAGTGCAATCAATATTGTAATGGAGGCTTTTTTAGCCCACCAGATTCAAGATGCCAGTTTAGGCAGTAAAACAGGGACTGTTCTGCTTCAGTACCTCATTTGCTGTGTTTCTGAGCAATGTTTTTTTTTCTATATAATGCATATTTCAAAATCCAACTCAGAGATCCTCTCAAATTAATGCTAGGAAGAAAAATATTTTTATCAATAATTGCTTTTTGGTTTACTGGTTGTTTGGGGGATACTGTTATTTCTTTAATATGTTTTCCTGTGCAAACACGTTTCTCCATGGTCTGGGATAAGGAATTCAATGTTTAAAGGAAGATGCAGCAACATTTTAATCACTGATTTTATTAATATAAAAATTAAATGAAATCACTTTTTTCCAATTCTTTACAGAATTGTGCTGTCCCACTATAAATTTCCTATGTATGAAACTACTCAAATAATAATAATAATAGTAATAATGATGAGAATAATAATAACGATAATGATAGTAATAGTAGTAGTAATAATGATAATAATAATAATAATAATAATAATAATAATAATAATAATAACAATAATGTTGAAGAGTCACTTTGTCAACATTTTACAAAACAGACAGGACCATTGTAGGATTAATGCTACCTTTGTGCAAAAATGTTGAGGAAACATTTCAGTCATTTCTGAGGAATCTCTCATCTCCTGAGCTCCTGTTGTGCTAAGTCCAGACCTGGAGCAGGTAAGACCAAATATATTTGCCTGAAATTTTTTATAATATCTGCCTCCTTGAGGAAAACTGAACTTTGAACACTGAACAATTTCAAGCACAGGGAATAGTCTTGGGCAATCTCCAATGGGAGAGATCAAGGAGAGGCAGGAGCTACTGGTGTAGTGCTGGTGGCCACTTCAAAAGCAGTCAGGGAACCAACAGCTCTTGGGTTTGGGGGATAAAAGTGCTCCAAAGCAAGGTTTACATCTCAAATCTCTGCCTGTAGCTCCCCACCCTTTCTGAGTTTATCCTAAATCTTTTCAGAGAATCAGGGAATGGTTTCCATTGCAAAAGACCTCTGAGGTCTTCGAGTCCAAACATTAACCCAGCACTGCCAAGTCCAGCATGAATCCATGTCCTCAAGTGCCACCTCTTCTAAATTCCTCCAGAAATGGCCACTCCACCACTTCTCTGGGCAGCCTTTCCAGATGCCTGACAATCCTTTTGGTGAGGGAATTTTTCCTAATTCCATTTCCTTTCATCCTAACACTTCTTACCTGGGAGGAGAGCCTGACCCCCACATGGCTACACTCTCCTTTCAGGGAGTTGTAGAGAGCAAAAAATTCCCTCACTGAGACACTTTTTTTTTTTTTTCCCCCAGACTGAGCAATTCCAGTTCCCCCAGATGCTCGTCCCAGGACTTGCACTCCAGACTGACCCCCAGCTTCACTGCCCTTCTTTGCACATGCATTTATTTTCGTCCCTTCAGGAAGCCACAGAGCGATAATTCAGTTTTAGGAGTGAGAGAAACTGCTGCAAACCAGATTTCATCCACACCACAGGCCAAAAAAAAAATCACCAAAATATCCCAGTGGACAAGAAACAAAAGCCTGAACAGCTGGTTTTTGTAGCATCCTGTGAGGCAAAGATTGAAATATCCAAGACACTGTGGTCCTGCTGATATGAATTCTGGGAAGCTGTGCATTCACTCCTGGAAATTTTGAGATGTCATCTTCATAGAGAATAATTTATTTATAATTTAAATTATTTGTTTACATATATTTTTAGTGGTTAAGAACATTTCATTCAATAATAAAAGACATGGATATATACAATTTGAGCTGTAAGGAATTATTCTCTCCCTGTGCCTTCAACAGGGAATTTTCTACTTTCTGATGGACTCTGTGTCCTGTGTTCACCAAGAGCATAAAGAGCTCCCTAGAGTAAAACAAATTCCTGTAACAAAATTTGGGAGCAACAGGATAGAACCTTAAACAAATACCCCAAATTGTTATCACTGTTTTTCTACATAGAATTGTAGTAACACATACACAGAATAAGTGATGCTTTTGAGGTGCTTCCAAAGGATCTGAGAAGCCATTTCTGCACTTCCTTTTATTCACATGTCACCAGATGGACATAGCCATCCTTGGGATGTACAATTATTATGATACTGTGTTAAATGGCAATCCAACAAAACTTCTTTCATGGTTTTTCTGCACTAAATGCAAAGTGAGCTCTCTCAGGGTGGTATTGTTACTAAAATAACAATTTTTCCCCTTATTTTTTCATATTATTAGCTCAAAACAAGTTGAACCTGACAGATAGAAGATTGTGTGTCTCCTGCACTTAGGAGCTCTTGCATCACAGGCACAACAAATGCTGTTGACAAAATTGAGCTGAAAATAAAACTTGTGCCACTGAACACCTGCAATAGCTAATATTAGGATCTATAAAAAGACCCTGCAAAGTCAGTAGGATATTTAGCTCACTATTTACTCTCTTGGAAGGCAGAGCAGCGTCCAATTCTGTGTCCAAAGAACAGCTGCATGTGTAGGTGTGGAGTATTCCAGAAATATTCCAAGCAAAGGCAAAGAGAGGCAGCTGGTTGTCACAAAATTATTTCAATATATAAAAGGAAAATTTGGAGGTCAGTGTGTCTGCATTTATTCTAGACTTATGAGTTGACCTGTTGGACAGAAGGAGGTGAACACTGTCTCCTTTGCTTCAATCAGCTTTAGAAATATGAAAAACAAAACATATATAAAATGAAAAATTAAAAGCTGTAAGTGTATTTTATTAGACACTCAGGAAATTGCAGTTCAAGAAAGGTCATGCTGATTATTAGCCAGCCTGGACTGCCAGGAAAATGAAAGTAAGATATAAAAGATGACAATTTCTAGGTAGACATAGAAATAGATATATGAACAAATAGAAGGAGGAAAGAATTGCAACAATCAATATAATTAAGAAGTGAGAAAATGGATAAGTGGCAAGGGAAACAAAACACAGGAAAATATTTGATTAAAAAACTATAGGTTAGGTATAGTCAATCTTGCATATACGAAAACCAAAATAAAGGTAAGTGTTACTGGATATACAAAATAAAGGTGTTACTGGACCCTCTATGAATTAAAGCGGGAGAATTGATGGCAAAATAAAGAGCTATTTGTAATATAATTAAATAATGTAGGCAGTGCTAGAGGATGGCAAAGGACACCTCATTCTACTCCTCCAGTGGCTGAAGTGGATGCTCAGTGTCTACCATAAACACCGAGAGGTCCTAAAAATTCATTAAAAATTTGAAGATAGGCATCTGAGAAGTCTGCTGAGAAATTCCTTTGTCTTCAGCAAACCCTGGGGAAATATCCAGGTCAGTGTTGTTGCTGAGAGTGGTCCGTGGGATCCAAGAGGATGCTGAGTCCTTGTGTCACCACATGAGGTGACACTGGTGTTGTTCAGCAGGATGTTTCCCTGTTAGGTAAAAAGAAAAAGAAGCAGGAGTAAAGCACTAGAAACATCTCTGGTTGTTTCCCAGAGATGCTGCACAACCTCCATTTTTGGGTGGAAAACCTGATCTAGCACAGAACTCAGCCCTACTCTGTGCATTTTTACTGCAATCCTGTAGGATATTCCTGGCCTTAGTCCCATGGAATCATAATGTTTGGGAAAGACCTCCAAGATCATTGAGTCCAACCTGTGACCAGACACCACCTTGTCACCCAGAGCAGACCCCTGAGTGCCAATTCCAGTCATTCCTTGAACACCTCCAAGGATGGGGACTCCACCACCTCTCTGGACAGCCCCTTCCAATGCCTGACCAGCTTTTCACCCATTTCAGTGAAGAAATTCTTCCTGGTGCCAAACCTGAACCTCTCCTGGCACAGCTGATGCCATTTCCACTCGTTCTGACACTGGCCCTCTATTTACAAACCTAAACACAGATTACTCCAGGGGATGAGTGATGGCCTGACCAGAGAAGGTCTTTTCAGATACAGAAAATTTGAACTGATAAATACTGCTGCAA
The DNA here is from genome assembly GCF_023055355.1 of Agelaius tricolor. Lineage (NCBI taxonomy): Eukaryota > Metazoa > Chordata > Aves > Passeriformes > Icteridae > Agelaius > Agelaius tricolor. The sequence goes on along the minus strand of NW_027269262.1, from coordinate 93,044,541 downwards.
AAGTTGGGATTTTTTTTTTTTTTGTTACTATCAATGAACATAACAATATTATTAGATCTAGGATGTTTCTGAATGCTTGGTCAGACTTTGGGGAAAAAAGTTTCCTCCTTCTTTAAAGAAATAATTTGATACATGAGAACAGTTAGATTCAACCCCAGGTGTGTTTCTCTTCTTGCCTCACCTCAGTTCCCCTCTAGGAAAAGTGTTCACAAGTTCTCCTGTAAAATCTGTTCTCTTACAGGGATGAATTTGTGAAAGTTGTGAGCTAATGGTAAGAGACTGCTTACACATACATTAGAGAAATTACAGTAAGCAACTGTCAGACACATTGGGTATCATCCTCTGTCAGTCTTTATCTTAAAACAGAGGTATAATTACTTTTATCTCCCCCCTACTGGGCTTTGAAATCTCCATGCCTGGAAATACTCATATATTCCAAGGTTGCATCACATTTGTACTTGAAGAGGAGTCAATTTAGGAATGACTTACAGGACTATAGCTCAGCTGCTACAGTTTTAATGAAGAAGTGCCAAAAAAACAATGGAGACAGCATTTGATTAATGTAGGAACTTCAGTCCAGAACTGTCAGAACTTTATATGTTGTCATCATAATGAAAATATAATGGATGTGATCAGGAATGCCATCCATCTTCCTTTTGCTGCACACCGAATTTGAACCAAAGGTTTATAGGGAATTTTTAATTTTTACTCTCACTTATTTTTCTGAAGCAATTTCCCTAGTTAGAATTCAAGTGGAAGGGAAGGGGCAGTAGAAGTCTTTGAGACTGGGAATTAGGACTCAGGCCTGAGAAAATTAAGAGCAGATTGAAAATGTTGTTTCTGATCAATCAAGACAGCTCAGAGGAGGGGAGAAGTCTAGGAGAGGTGAGGTGACCTTTGAAAGAAAGAGGCAGGAAGAGCTGCTTCTTCTAAAGTCTTGCTTGAACAAACAGATTAGGGGCACAAATTTCTCTGCAAACACGGGAGCTCATGAAGCTTCTTCCCATGGGTTTGGGCTCTGAGCAAGGTGGTCTGGTTGAAGATGTCCCTGCTCCTTGCAGGGGGATTGGACTAAAGGTCTCTTGGAGGTCCATTCAAACCCAAACCATCCTATGATTATATGAATTATAACAATTTATATTCAAAATAATAATATTACCATCTGTAGAAATGTTCATATGAATTTTCTGGTCTCTCAGAAGGTGTATGGTCACATTGTGATGCTTTCCTCTGTTAGGCATTTCAGTTCCCTTATCTATCTATTTTTCATATCAATTTAATGACAAAAGATATTCCAGATGTCTCCCTATTTAATTGTTTTTTTGAAATTGGCCAATAGCTAAAATTTTTTTAGGAGAAACACACAGGTCATAATGATATCCCAAGTCTGATTTCTGAAAGATAAATGAAAGTAAAAAAAAGTAAATATATTTGTAATTCTCTGTTCATTAAAGAATCACAGAATCACAAGGTCACAGAATTTTCACAGAATCCTTAATTTAGGATTAGAAGGGACCAGTGGAGATCATCCAGTCCTACTCCTGTGCCAAGGCAGGGTCCCCTGGAGCAGGTGACAAGGAACACACCCAGCTGGGTTTGGAATGTCTCTAAAGGGGGAACTCCATGATCTCCCTGGGCAGCTGTTCCAGTGCTCTGCCACCCTCAGTGGAAAGTTCTTCCATTTATTGAGGTGGACCTTGTGTTTTAGTTTGTGGCCATTGCTCTTTGTCCTGTTCTTGGGCACCACTGAAAAGAGTCTGGCACCCTCCTGTTGACACCAACCTTTGAGTTATAAAATATTGGAGGTATTTGTATTGATGAGATCCCCTCTCAGCCATGTCTCCTCCAGACTAATCAGGCCCAGTTCCCCCACCTCTCCTCACCACAGAGTTGTTCCAGACTCCTCATCATCTTTATGGCCTCTGCTGGACCCTTTCCAGCAGCTCCTTGTCTTTGTGGAGACCAAAACAACACCAGAGGGGCAGAGGAGAGGGGAGAATCACCTCCCTCGACCCCCAGACTTTTCTTCATGAACCCCAGGATCCCACTGGCTCTCCTGGCCCCCAGGGGACATTGCTGGCTCGGGGGCCACTTGTCACCCACCAAGACACCCAGGTCATTCTCAGCAGAGCTGCTCTCCAGTAGGTCAGCCCCCAACCTTTGCTGGTATTTGGGATTATTCTTCCCCCAAAAGGGGGCCTTACACCTGCCCTTGTTAAACCTCATTGGGTTTCTCCCTGCCCAGCTCTGTATTCTCCTGTATAACTCCTGAGTCCTGTGTTCATGGCCAGTGACACTGCCAGCATTTCTCTAGCTCGTTATCACCCATTCAGCCTCTTTAATTGTTATGTGATTACAAGTTCCCATAGAGACTAATGGCCATTGCCACTGGATTATTGATATTCAATTATATCTGCTCTCTGTTTATGCTGTACTCCCTTCCACTTTCTTAATTTGAGAGATGAGTCTGTGCATCAGGTTGCTGTTTTTTCTTTAGCCAATAGAACAGCAGATAAATTAAATTTCTTCCTCAATAAAGGATATATTGCTCAGGATATACGCCAGGTTAAACTTCTGGTAAGGAAAATAAACCATTCTGAACATTGCAGTTTGACCAATATAACAGAAAATTCATGAGGAATAAACCTATTTCCATTCCACCCATTATCCCAATTATTGGCTTTGCATCTCAGAGAAAGGAAGCAGAAGGACACATCAATTTGTGAGTCATTTGTGGAACTCATTGACAACCAGATCAAGCTTCATGTTCTTGCAATTATTGTCTCTGTAGGAAGTTAATTCCTTACAATGGAGATGAAAATACTCTTAAGGGCTGGAATCAGTCAGTCCCTCAGCTGCAACTTATTGACTCTCAGGTGCTTGTGATGACTTGCTGTAGGTGAGATGCAAATGTCTCTGTGATACAATAATTTCAGATATGTTTCCCTAGTCCTCAAAAGTCTAAAATAAACCACTGCAGTGCTCAGGGTTTAAAAGGACTTTTAAAGGTCATCTAGTCCAAATGAAATTATCAGGGCCATAGATCAGCTTGCTCAGAGCTCCCTCCCACCTGAATCTTTCCAGGGATGGGCCACCTGCCACCTTTCAGGGCAACAAAACTGATTTGCTCTGCTCTTCTGTGCCACAGAAACATCTATGTGAATTTGGTTATTTAACACCTATTTCATGGACATTTTCACTGTTATTCCTAGATCAAGGGTTATCTCTTTGAATTCCTACCAAGTTACATCCTCTCATGCATCTTTATTTTCAGTATATTTCAGTTTATTTTCCATTTGTCATTGTTTGTGACAGGCATGACACTGATATCACAGAGCCCAAAGGGAATAAAATAATAAATACTTGATACAAGTATAATTTAAGATTAATTGCTTGCTGTTGAAGACTCAGGAAAAAACATCACATAAAGGAATTACATAAAATATTACACAAAGACATTACTTGCCCAGCAGTGCAGAATTGTTTTAGCAGCCATGACTGAGTGAAACAGAGAAGAGTGGAAGTCTCATTTCAAAGGATGCTTATCCCAATGGCAGTCCTACCTCTGCTCCAGATATCCTGTGAAAAGTTGGAAGCTATAATGCTGCATTCCTGGCATGAGATGCAGACAGGACTTCTGTGAGTGGTAGCTGGTGTCCTCATGGGCTATGGGTTCAAGGAGAGGAGAAATACTCATGGATATGACAACCTCCACCACATCTATGAAATATTAATTTATTTATATATATATATGTACTAACTTTCTGAGCTTCTGTTTGTAAACAGAAACACCAAAATATCACAAATATATTCTGCTGTCAGTTGTGGTTTTCAGTGGCAGCTGCAACAGATATTTTTGCTCATAAAAAAAAATGTCAAACCTTAGTACTCTAGGCAAAGGAAGATTTCTTTAGCAATCAAGAAGTGATTGCACTCTGTGATTGTTTCTACTGGCAAATGACAGTGATTAATGCTATGCCAGTGCTTCTCAAAATTTTGGAAGTAGAAGCCTCTTTCGTTCATCTGTGTCTGTGGAGCATTTTTCTCAGCAGCATCTTGGTTTCTTCAAGACTCAGGATGAGGAGAAATTATAACTGACTTCAGCAAGTATTGACACTCATTCCCTCCCACAAGGAACTGAGCTGCTGCCAGAAAGTAAAAGTGGCATAAAATTGGTCAGGCAAGAATCACAGCCTACATTTGCTCCTCTCTTACATCTGGTCCCTGGAGAAACTGAGAAGTTGTTGACTGCTGTTTGTGATGCTGCAGCCTCCCTCTGAACTCCTTGGTCATGGCTTGAGATGTGGGATGAAGGAAAGGCAGTGCCACTGCCATATTTTCATCTTAATTTGAAAAACACCAATCTTGGAGTGCAGTTGTTTCTGTTTCTAAAAAAGGCTCAGGCAAATTTTAACAGAAGAACCAGAGCACCTTAAAAATTCTGAACCTGCTTGTCTCCTTCCTCTGATGACACTTTGAAAAACCTCTACAGATAATTATGGACAAAGCAGGAAGTCTGACAAAGGGCTTCACTGCCCTTAAATTGCTCAATTCTCTCTGTAAAGCTGGAACAGATGTTCTTTGAGCTGGCACTTTAAACTTTTATCCAACTCATTTCCTTGCACTGATGGGTCTGGTCTCCCTGGGCTGGGTTCTGGTTGCATTTAGACACCAAAGTTCTAAAGCAAGGTGGTGATTTTTAGCTTGCACCAAAGCCACATCGATGCATGTGAGGGTATGGAAGAGTTGCTGTGGTAACAGTTCAGCAAACACTTAGACATCCATGAGGTTAAAGAAGTGCTTAATCAGGGTTTTAAACTGCAGCCAGTGTGTGCAAAATATCCCTTTGGTCCTCAAAAAAAACCAAAAAAAAACTTCTCATAACTCCAATATACACTGAAAAAAAAAAAAAAAACCTTTGACCATTTATTTCTAATATGTCCTAGCACATCTTGTTTCTGATTTAACTTCAGCTCTGAGAAGGACAGGAACTGAATAAAGTCGTCATTTCCATAAATGTTAAATTGGGGGGAGAAAAAAAAAAAGATGGTGCTATCACCTTCCCTAATTTGGCTATTATCACTGAGAATTTTGTGCAAATGATGTATTTATATGCAGTTCATAAATGACTCTGCTAATTCCAGCCACTCAATGTGGCCTACATATGGTGTCTGTGGGCGAGGCAGATAAACAGTTGAGTTTCTGGGAGTGGAGCGTCAGGATCAGCATTTTTGCTAAAAAATTGCTTTTTCAAGGGGTATGAATTTGCCTGTTTATTCCAGTGCAGCAGCAAAGGGACTGAAGATTTCACTGTTCTTGGATGGGGTCATAAAAGCTGGTTTGCATCTCATTTAAATGCTGCACATATTTTTGATAAAATTATTTTTACAAGGCATAAAAATGCTGCATGGGTAGTTGAAAGTCAAAGAAATTATGCCTTTTAAAAGTATACTTATAAAGTGATGTTTAAAACATTTAAATGTGACAGTTATTTCAATCATGCTCTTAATAGCATTTAATAATTTCGTTATTCTCAACGCTAAACAACCTTCAACAAAATGACTTCCTGAAAGAGATTTTATTTATTTATTTATTTATCTTTAAACTAGTGATGCAGTGAATGAGAATTCAAGACATGAATTAGTTCAAGCCCATCTTAAATTTTCAGTGCGATGTATAAATTACTCAGTCTCTCATAATGTCAGTTTTATCATCTGTAAAATGAGAGAGAAGCTATTTATTTTTATCCAATCCCTGTTCTTGGCATGTTTTACTTGAAGTAGTGTAGTCATAGCCCAGGAAATGGGACTTTTGTTTGGATAGGAAAAGCCTTTTCATGACCAAAAAAAAAAAAAAAAAAAAAATCAAATCACCTCATTGGATTATTGCAAGTGACAAATAAACTTTGTATTTGCAACAAAATTAAGATAAATTTTATTTTCTTTAGCAGTTTTGAAAAGTAACAATACATTAATGCTTGTCTCTTTTCCATGTTCCAGTTCTTGGACATAGAATTCATTTTGTTCTCAGAAGCAGTTTTCCTATTTTACTATAGAACTGGAATGACATACTGCATAATTAATTCAAGAATGCTATGAAGTGTTGTACAGTCTCAGTGTGTTTCCCTTTTTGACTTCTCTGTTCAGAATAAAATATTTAGAAAAGTATAGAATTTATGTTTGTTGAATGTTATTTTTCACTTGGTGACACATGGCATCTCCCAAGTTTTCAGGTTATCTTCTCAAAAGTTGTACCACTTTAAAAATGACCATAGGAAACTTACCCAATTTGTTTTTCTTATGCTCCAGCTGTCTCCCCACCATTCTTGTCTGACGGTGCAATTACCAAAACTCAACAAACCACTCACAGATTATGGACAAGAAACATGGATACCATTTATATATTTGTAAAAACGATAATTAAAAAACCACTAAAATCTTCATAACATATTTCTGAATAATATATCACAAAGTCACAGAATGGTTTGAGTTGGAAGGGATCTTAAAGATCATCTTGTTCCACCCCCTGACATGGGCAGTGACACCTTCTACTATCCCAGGTTGCTCCGAATCCCATCCAGCCTGGGCTTGGCACTTCCAGGGATGGGGCAGCCACAGCTTCTCTGGGCAACCTGTGCCAGGGTCTTACCATGCTCACAAAAAACATTTTTTTTTTCCCCATGTTTCTATGATGCAGGACTTTCTTCCATCTGTCTTAATCCTTTAATATATATAGACCTGTTTCCACAGATATATATTTAAATATTTATAATTGTTATGAACTAAAATATGATGGAACTATGCAGTGAAAGCATGACAGCTTGTCTGTAAAAGAAGTGTTTTCACAGTGCAAATTTTCTTTTCCAAACAACCAATAACAAGATTCCTAATTGTCAAAATTCTGTAGCTTACAGTCTCTCTACTGGACTTTCCAATAAGAGAATCATCAAAGACACTACTGCAGTTTTGAACAGAATAATATTCAGTGCCACAGAGAAGACACCAAACTGTAGATCTTCTTTGTGATTCCTCATTCATGCTTCAGAATTGTTCAGGTGTCTTTAAGTCCTGGTTTGTTGAGTTTTAAAATGCAACTTGGAGTTTCTCTTTCAGTAACTTGTGACACAGAAGTTGCTGCCATAGTTTGTGTTCTGCATCTCATAAAACAGATGAACAAGACCAGCCAAGAAGGACTTCAGCAGGTAACACAGCAATCATTTCCTTCCAACAAATAATGATCAGTAACAACTTACAGAGTTATAGAGTCAAATGTTCCTAAGCTGTTCTCTGCTTAGGAAAATTTTCTGATTAGGGAATGTCCATCCTTTTTAGCTTGAGATAATTCCTCCTTGGGCAGTATCAGTGCTCTTACCCAGGTGTTACTGGGAAGCACATCTGGAACAGCTCTCAGGACTGGCTCAAAGGGACTTTGAGGTGGGCTTTGAATTGATTTTAAGATATAGTGTGGGATTGAGGGAATCTGCACAGACATGGACTCTGGTATTAGATGGAACTACTGCTCCAATGTCCTTGATGACTATAATAAAACACAAAACCTTTCCAAACAGTGTTAAAATGATGATATAAAATAAAATGTTTAATTGAAAGCTTTCAAGGTGCACAATATGGCAATATGCAGAAGTGATATTGTATTTCTGAAATTTTATAAGGTTATTTGATTAGTATATCTATCAAATACTGTCCAATTAGGAGAGCAGTTGGTTAGGTAATTTCCCTCCAGGGTTCTGCCCCACTGTAGCCCCCCTCTTCCCCAAGTTTTATTCCTACACTTTATTGTGTCTACAATGTATGGTGCAAAACAAAATGTCCTTGCTAGACTAAAAAAAAGACTAAACAGAATTCAGGATTGTGTTAGTAAGGGTTTGATAAACTATGGTAGAGGGCAGGAAAAGTACTAGAAGTTACAACTATGTATTAACAGCATACAAAGATACAAATAAATGGGAGTTATACAAAAAGGTAAAAATCTTTGGGCATCATTCTCTTCCTAGAAATCTCCCTGGCTTCAGGCAAAGGCTCTGGATGGAGGATGCAGTCGCCCAAGCCTCACTGCTGGGAGATTTGGCATTGGAGGCAGTGGTGGTTTCACGTGTGAGAGATGCACTCCAGTTTAAACACTGAGTTGCCAAGTGAAGGAGCTCTAGGAGGAGGTGGGCAGACTGTAATTCAGCTTTCAGCATGATTTTGGATCAGAAAACCTCAGATCAGAGGTCTTCCCCACTATCTGTTATCCTTTATTATCCCATGTGTTTTGCTTCTCTGTCTTCCTGGCGAACCTTGCCAGGGATTTGTTGTCTTTCCGTCTGCAGTTGGATTTAATTGCAAGCAAAAGGTGGCAAGTCAGAAACAATATGCTGAGCTAATAAATTTCCTGTGCAAGAATCATGTTGCCTATTAGGGAAGCTCTAAGAACACCAAGGAGGGGCACAGGTTAAGAGACAGGAAACATTTCACACTGTCATCATCTGCAAAGTTATTATGCTCCTGAACAGCTACAAATGACAGGCTGAAATATTTGCAAGATTCATGGTTAATGTCTGGATATTCATTTACACATATCCTAAGTTCCCAGTGAGGCACATGCTCTTAAATTGAGGCTAGGCAGACATATTTAAAATTTCTTTTATCTAATTTTTTCTTGAAATTTGTTTATTTGATTTAGCTGCTTAGCAGCACACAGACAAATACATACACACAGATTAATATACTACTGAAAGTCTCTTTTAATCTGAATTTTAAAGCTATTGAGCTGATCCACACAGCTTGGTCCTTAAGGACCAGTTCCTCATACAAATTCACCAGCTGTAATTTTAAGAAACTTGTAAGGTTAAAGAGGAAATACTATCTTTGCTGTCACAGAGAGAGGAAAATGCCTCTGACTCATTTCCCTGACTGAAAAGCATTTGTTCCCTGATGTTATTATCAAGTCTGGTAAAACATATATTTATTAAAGTTTAAACCATCAGAAGGAGAAGAAATCAGCAGGAATCCTGTTTAACCTCATTTATCAGCGCTCTCAACAGAGGTATTAGGCATATTGAGCAGTAATGAATTATTTAAGATAGCACTAGATATTAAATGCTTTGAATTGTGGGCAAACAGCCAAATAGATGTATTTCAAATTTTTTCCTCTTCTAATAGGAGCCCCTGGACATTTTAGCTAATAAATGAATATGTTCTCCCAGACTAACTGTTTATTTAATGTGGACTCCAGCTCTGAAGCTGAAAATGGGCATTCCAGGAAAGAAAGGGGCACCCTGTAGTGGAGAAACAGGGCTGGAAGATGTGTACAAGCACAGATTGCTTCAGATGTGCTCAAATGTGCTACATATTTTAGTCACTGGTTGGATCTCTCTTCTCCTGGAGATGGTAGGGGTTGTGACAGAATGGAGTATGCACAAGCAGGAAGATATCAAGGTTTTAACAGCCCAACAAGAACAAAAAACCCACAAATCAGAGCTGTAACCTCTAATCCACAATTACACTGGTTTGGAGCCCCATCACGTAGCTGAAGCTTTTATTCTGGGTTTTGCTTTCCTGGAACCAAGCCATGGGGCTGAAACTGCTCTCTAGGCACTGTCAGACAGGAAGGCTCTGCAGTTGGTCATAAAGTACTTCTGTCTAAATCTAAGAAATAATATGGCTCAAATCCTCTCTAGATGAACATATCCAATCAGTAGAGAGAATTAAATTACCTTCATCTCTACAGTTTTGCAAAAATAAATTGTCCCTTCACTTCTTATTTCTGCCCTCAAAAGCTGCGCACAGTATTGGAGAAAATAGATCAGAAACAGACCCAAGTCCCAGTAAAAAATATGTGAGAAGACAAGATGAGCTTAGCCAAAAAAAAAAAAAAAGGAAACAAACCCAAAACTAATGACTGTCTGGTAGAAGTCTCAAACCTCAAAGGGAAGTCATGAAACAATGGAAAACATTTTGAGGAATTAAGCTGGTCTTGTATATAACCACCACTGGCTATATATTGCTTAGGGTGAATCCTGATTCTGAAATATCTTTGTAATGAAAAGTGACTGAGCAGATCAACTTTATGATTTTTATTCCAGTGTCTGAATGTTAGTACTGCATTACCTCACAAGAAAAATGAATCTTCACATCAGAGGCAAATCAAAGGAAGAGTTATTTTGATTTAAAGCATTGATTGCTTTGGGTAGCTGTTGGTTTACTGATGACTTCAAGGTCTGGGAATTATGATATGGATACCTGAAAGATATAAATACCAGTCTAGGAAAGAAGTTAATGGAATAGAAAGTAAACCCATAAGTAATTAATGGTTCTGATTATTAGACGTATTACAATAGAAATAATGAGAAAATTCTATTATGTCCCAATGCTCATTTCCATTAAGAAAGGGATTACTTTGCTGTGGATTGGACAGGAAGGTCCAGAAGTCATTACTAGGTCAGCTAAATCCAAAATGGATTAAGTTTCCACGAGCGTTCTGTACAAGAGTGTTCTTACCAAAATTTGGATCCCGGCGTTCAGTTTGACTTCTGAAAACCTCACAGCAGAAACTTCCATTGATTTGAGAAGACCACAATAGATCAGAGTTTTTTCCCCTCTACTTCTGTTTGATGTCCCATAGGCATTTTGATTGTTTTTCAGACAATTAAAGGCAAACTGCAAGAATGGATGCTTGTGCATGGAGTGCTTGTTCTCCCAGTCGAGCTTGCCCTGGAGTCTCAGAGCAGCAATAGCTGTCAGACAGGCACTTACATTAAGTACCCTGTTGACATTAAAGGGATTGGGAAAAGTGCCCTGAAGAGTATTCCCCTCCCAACCCTGCTCCCAGCAGAAGGTAACATTTACTCCTCAGCCTGGGATAAATTACCATATTAATTATTCAAAATACTTAATACCATCAAACAGAAATGAATTTACCAGATGCAGTCAAGAGCCAGAGCAAGAAATCAATGGAGTTTAAAGGCCTGGGCTCTCAATGAATCATTAACTGGGTGCTCTCCTGAAGTGTGGGGAGTGGAGAGGGTGTGAATTGCCTCGGGAGGGAGGAGAGGAGGTCAGGACAAATTGCAGTTCCAACCAAGAGTGAATTCTCCCTTCTGCCAAACTACGTATCTATGATAATGTCAGCACTTAAGGGAATATTTGAGAGTGTGATGGACTCACAAAGAGCTCTGAGAGCAGGATGCAGCTGTGCAAACCAACTGTGCTTTCAACCAGGGCAGTAAATCTACCCTGCTCTGGTAATCCCAACAGTACAGGTAAGGCTTTTTTAGGTTGGAACGTGCTGCCCCACAAAACTCTGTTGGTCAGGGAATGTACCTCCTGGTACCTGGACAAATCTGCACAGTGAAAATCCAGGCTAATTCTTCAGATTGATTTTACAGTGGTGAAGTACAGGACAGAGCTCAGCCTCTGCTCCTCCTTTTTTACTGGTTATCTCCCCCATTGCTTACTGTGGTACAGAAATCAAATGTTTCTTCACATCCCTTTTTTTTTTTTTTTTTGACATTTCCTAGCTGTGGCACAGAAGCATGGGGCAGTTTCTGTCTGCTGGTTTAGTGGTGAGTAGTTTTGAGTCTGCTTGCATGCAAAAGCTTTAGTGGCTGAACTCTCTCAGTCGTGGCTTATTGCCACAGAAGCAATGTGGTGACAAAGTTTTAGGAATACAAAGTGAAATTTGCAATACAAATCCATAGGAAGAATATCTAGACTAAAATATCTTCTGTCTTCAGGATTCTGGGGATAGATGACTCTCTAGCTGAATGTTTAACACATTTTTGCTTAATTAAGCCTTCCTTTTGACTTTGGCTTGCCTTGAGAGCCAGTGCAGTTAATTCTGGGCAGACATGAGGAACGATTCAGTTATAGGGAGCTGCAGGGGATATTCAGCTTCTGGCCTTTCCCACCCCAGTGCTCTCCCAGTGAAATGCCTCTCAGAGACTCCTTTGGCTCCTTTCATTGCAAAATCTGTGAATTCCATATTTTGGTGACTGACACTGGCTGGCTGTGCCCTGGTGTTGGCCGTGGGGGATGCAGGGTAGCCAGGGAGAAGAAAGTGGATTTCCCCTGTGTCAGACACAGGTTTCAGCATTTATCTTCACCTTTTCCAACCTGAGTGGGAGTGAGAGAACACTGAGGGGCAGGGCAGGCAGCTGCCCGTGGCTAAGGTGGGTTAAACCTTCTCTTCCTTTTCCTCCTCCTCCTCCTCTGGCTTTGGTGTTCAGTTTTTCCTCACACTTTTTCCTCACTCCCCATGCTATCATGCAGTGGTTTTGCCTTCCCAGCCTAACAAAGCCAGAATGAAGCAGAAGCACCACATGGGAGAGAGGACATTCCCAAGAAAATGAGTGGTGCTGAGCTGGTGGGATGGTGGAAGCACACACCGTTTCTAGTTCTTCTCACATTGATTTTAGGGCTTAAATGCATATTGTCTAGTGGGTGTCTTCAACCTTCTCTGTGAAGGAGGAATGACAACCCCTTGTCTAAGGAGACAAGGTGCAAACTCCAAAATGAGTTCTCCCTCTTGGATGACTCCTGTCTGATGCTCATTTATTGCCTGTCACCATGTCCTATTTAATTCCTTCCTTTTCTGATCTTCCTCAGCTTTCTGCTTCCAGTCCTCTTTTACTCTTGCCTGTCTGCTCACTGTTGAAAATAACAACTCATTTTAATATGGGCTGAGGGAAAGGGGGAAAATTAAGCAGAAGAAACAAAAGTCTGTGAGATTTTAAAGCCAAGCTCTCACTGACTTGCTGTGAAGTGCATCAGCTGCTCATAAATGCATTAGGAGTGCATTCCTTTGGGATCAGCTATGGGAGTGCAGTGTCTGTGAAACAGGTTAAAACCAGAGAACATCCAGAGATCAGAACTGGAGCAAGCCATCAGACTAAAACCCCGTCCTTCTGTCCTGTAAAATAGTGAGTATGAAATTAAAAAAGCCTTAGCCAGGAAGGTAAGTATGGCAGGATTGAGCTGGAATTGTGTGGTGATATTGGAGATAATGCAGCCATGGAATTTTTATAGAATCATAGAATTATAGAAAGGTTTGAATTGGAAGGGACCTTAGAAATTATCTTGTTCCAAACCCCCACCATGGGCAGGAACATCTCCCACTAGACCAGGTTGCTCAGAGCCCATCCAGTCTGGCCTGGAGCACTTCCAGGGATTTTCTACATTCAAAATTTCTAGTGAGGTTCTGGAGAGTTCTCCTTGGGCCCTCAGAACTTGCTGATAGTGGGCAGCTCTGTTAAAACCAAATGAATCCTCCTTTTGCTGTGCCCCTTGCACACACTGTGCACACTGAGCCTGTGTTGTGTGTTTGGGGACCATTCATCCCTTCCAGCCTTTCAAGGTGTCCTGGGGAAGAACAGAAGAAGGTTTACATTCTTCAGGCCCTGTGCAATGCCAAAAAAAAACCAAACAAACAAAAAAAAAAAAAAAAAAACCCAACCTTCCCTTCCCAGATAAGCTGAGGCATTTATAGAAGAGCTGAAAATAGTCAACTCTTTTTGCATGAACAATGATTGAGTTTTCATTTTGCTTAGGAAAAGAATCAATTTTATGTGAAAATGCATCAGATTCTGCCCAGATGAAATAGAGTTTCTAAGGACAATTTTGAATCAATATGAAATGTTCTCTTTTGTCAAATGATTACAGGGCAAGGAAAAATAAAGATGGTTTTTGGGTGTACTTTTTTGATTGGTATCTGCAAGAGTTTCTGATGGAGAGAAGGGGATGTGGACCATGATTTATTAGCACAGGAGTATCACAAAATCTGAATTGAGTGCTACAGGAAAAAGCCTAAAAGACTGGTTGGAAACATATCCCTCTCTCTCTTTCTCTAAACAACATCTCTATAAAATAGGCACTTTGTCCACATCCTGCTAAGAAACAAAATGTGATGGAAATGATTACATGGACATTATTTTTTATATACATAGTTATTTGTGTAGTTTTACAGAATCTCTGTTGATGAGTCAAGAAGAATAAACATTTATTATTAATAAATAATATTGCTGTGCTGTAGCAATGCAGAGAAATAATAATATCTCAAATTATTCATAGAATCATAGCTTACCAAGGACCAATAAATGCAGAAAAATGACCTCTGGCCCAGGGGGTTCACAAGCTGCAAATTGCTGGAGTTTGGGAGAGGTATTTGAGGAAATATCATGGTATACTTGCCATCCTCTAAGCATCCATATTGGATCATTTTTTATCATCAATCAGTCTGGTTTTGTGTTCTTCACACTTTGAAATCTCGTTGTTATTTGTACTTTTTCAAGCCTAACATACATAATAAGTTGGCTTTCCTGTTTTCATTGTCTTGTTATAACATTTCAAATTTCTGGCCATGACCTAGGGTTTTACAGTTCTTTTTGTTGTAGAAACAATTATGAATACTACAAGGAAAAGCATCTCAAGTATTGTGCTTTCCTGGGAAGGTCTTTCCAAACTGCAAGCCCCCAGGTGCCAGTTTTCCTTCCCTATAACAGGAGTCAGGGACAGACACCATTTGGAGGCTTGTATCATGATTCAAGAGTGGAGTTTTGACCATCAAGTTTCTCAAATAATAAAACATCTCTATTCTGGTGATGATGCTTGATAATGGATTCACTCCTCAGGGAAATTCATTCTTCAAGGGCATCATGAGATGAATCACATCCCATCTTCCCATCAGCTCAGTCCCAAAGAGACTTTCCTTTCTCCCAAGCCACTCCATAAATCTAATTAATTCCAGCATAAATAGAGATAAAAGAGATCTTTGCATGCTCCTCCCTGACCATGGGCTCGGAGATCTTGCGTGGTTCATGAGGACAACAACATTGAGGAACAAATTTAATACTCTTGTATTAAATTTAATTCTCTGATGTTAATTTCTCCCTCCTTGCAAGGAGCTGTGATCATTTTTCAGGCAAAATATCTTCATATTCTATTTCTAGTATAGGAATAGAAAGTGCCAGTAAAAGGTTTTCACAAATAATTCTGCTGCCCCATTCCTGGATGAATAAATTAATAATTATAAGGGATATGATGCCACTGAGGGAGGCCTGGATGAGCTTATGGATACATTACTAAGCACAGCAGAAAGAACAGTAAAGACACAATCTAATTTTGTGAGAAAATTAATGAAATAAAACTATTACTGAAAAAGTATTGACACCACGCAGGCAATCTGACTCCTTGTGATGTGGGTATATGGAGAGTAAAATGGGAGGGGTCAGTGATAAACTGAGCTAATTTCCCACAGAACATCCTGGGGAAAAAGGAAACCCCATGTGAGTGCATCATTAGTTAGAAGTGAGGTACAAAGTGGGCTCAAATCCCTCTGTGGCATGGAAAAAATTGTTAGAAAAGTTAGGGTGACCCTTCTCATGTTATCAGGGTTCATAATAAATTTCAGTGAGAAATAACTGGTCCAAAAAAACCTAATATGACAGACCAAACTCACAGATTATAATAGGAAGAGAACATTGAATAGTCATCAGCTAAAATATACCTTCTTCCAATTAACTTCATCCTGTATCATTTATTTAATTGGCTAATGCTGTCTCATATTTTCAAGACCTTGAGGAAGAAAAGGAAATTGGAAGAGAAAAAATCCACAAAAGATGTCTTTATAATGGAAAAGAAAAAAAACCCACATAAATATTAAGTCCTTAGTGAACAACATTGAGCAGACAACATTTAAACAATCAGGGTGACAAGGGGATGGATTTGTCAAGAACAGCAAAACGTTGTTTCCTTGTATGGCAAGATAATAAACATTGTGGAGCATGGTGAAGGGGGGAAAAGCCCTCAGTCCCTGTCTGCAGTGAAGCTCTGTCACTGTAGGACATGACAACCCCATCACCAAGATAAACATTAACGAAACAAAATTCCTCTGAGGAAGGCAAACCTGACAATAACTTCTGTCCAGAGCAGGTAACAAACTTTTGCTGATGAGTGAAGGGTTGTATCAAATCAGGTTTGTGAGACTTCTGTGCTGGGCAGAGCTCAGTTTATATCCTCAGTGCTTGTGAAAAATGCCAACCACTTGTTTTTAAAGTTTTAAAAGTTTAATAGTAATAGAATGGCTATAAAAATAGCAATATAATTAGAGTAATAATAATTTGGACAATTTGGATTAGGACAATATGAGACAACAGAAACAGAGTTACAGAAGTCCAGGTACCTTTTTCTGGGCAGCACAAGCCCGAAAAAGGACACACGTTAACAGAGGATTAACCCTTAAAAACAACAGCCTGTTGAATATTTATCCTCCTACATGATACATAAATTCCATTAAAATAAAGGATTCTGTCTGATCAGTGTCAACTTCTTCCTCTTAATCCTAATGGCTGAGCAAGGCAGGAAGAAGTTTGTTTCTTCTGATAATGGGGCAATAAATTCTCTTTCTCTGAAAGATTCAGGTGTCCTGTGGCTGCTATCTGGTGTGAGTACCTCATTCCTTCCTTAAAAAAATATCTCCCATACATAGTTTCTATTTTAACATTGTGTTATAACCTGAACTATATTTAACACACTACTTAAAAAAAATTAATACAGCATAACTTTCTAACATAACTCATACAATATTCATTTTAATATTTGTGAAAAGCCAATCATAAATATGCATTTTTCACAGTGCTGAAACTGGGATTAGGTTTATTGATGTCAAGTTTTTGAGGACTATTTGTATTTTGCAGGACAAAGTGGTAAGTCTTGGCAAATGTGAGAAATAGTCTGAAAATTGTGGCTACATATTTTTCTAGATTGGCACATGCCCTCAATTTTGGTAAAACTTGGAAAAATGGGAATTGCTCTGCAGAGGATCTAGGGAATGTAGTAGATCTCAGGCCAAAGAAAAGGCAAATATTTCCCATTCTGACCAAAGAAAAAGAAAAAAAGGAAAAAAAAATTAAAAAACAATGAGCCAGTTTTGGCTTTCTCTTTTCAGATAGATAATAATAGACTGAAGATATGAGGAAAGGAAAATGTACTGAATAATTTGAGACAGATCATTAGTATGGTCTTTGTAATCTTTTACAGAGAAATTTGGGAGCCCCCTAAGTACTTTTTAGGACTTGGCAAATCCACTAGCCCAAAAAATGCCCAGCGGTGAAACTGAGCAGATATTTTCAGCAGGCACACACAGAGCTCATAAATCCATATATCCATGATGGCCACACTCATCCAGAGATACATCCTCACTCTTAGCCTTGTCCTGCTGCCCTTGTTTGGTAGCTCAGGATTAAGATCTGTTAATGAGAGGGATATTTGTTTATTTGTTTAATTAGATAAATGTGGATGCACCTATATACATACATACATACATACATACATACATACATACGTACACACACACACACACATATACATATAAAACCATAAATAGAAATAAATTGTAACTAAATATAAATTATATATCTATATAATATAGAAATTTATTTATAAATATAATATTTATTTATAAATAATAAATATAAACATATAAAATTATATAAATATACTTATAAATATCTATGTAAGTAAATATAAATATAGTTATAAATATAAATGTAGATGTAAATATAAATGTAGATGTAAATATAAATGTAGATATATGTGCAGAGTGTGGATTCAGCTCCCCTGGGTCATGGCCTTCCCAGTTTCTGGCACCAGGAGAGATGAACCCTCTAGGGCACAGTCTCACACAACAGAAACACACCCGGGGTGTGAATTGTGTGGTAACTCAGACACATCTTTTTAACCCCTGCTCCCTCTATTTCACAATTCTTGTTCCTTCTCAAATCGCTTAAACCTATTCCTTTCCTGCTATTCCTTTCTCTCTTCCACATCCAATAATAATCCTTGTGGAATCACAAAATACTCTTTTTCTGCATCCCATGACATTTCCCATTTCCCCAAGGAGCTGACTCCTCCGAGTGTGTGAGTGGATCCTCCCCCTGACCCACTGAGGGGGTGTCCCCCCACCCATGGGGCTGGGGCTGGCTCTGACCCTTCCCTGAGGGCTCTCCCACTGCCCTTTTTCCCCTTGGCTCCTCTGTGTGTGGGGAGATTTTCCTGTGATAAGCCTGGGAGCAGCCAGGGCAGGGGATCACCTACCCCCAGTTACTCCTCTGTGGGTGTTTTATGGTTGTAAAGATGAATTTTGCAAGGAGTAAACAACGGAATATTCATATGCACTTATGGGCTGTCCCAAATAGAGTCCCAAATTAGCTTTTTTTACAGGAAAAAAAAAAAGAGAAAAAGGGAAACTAATTCTACCATTTATTTTTGGAAATGCTAAGATTTTTTTAAAAAAGGCCTTCAATTGTCAGCCGTTAAAGAATGTGCAGATGTTGGAAACAGCTGGCAAGCCACTGCCCTCACAATCACAGGAATCTCAACCAGCTGTTAATCTTTCATCCTGCACAACTTCTATTTTTGCTGTGATAGGATGTAGATGTAAAATAACTCTCAATGATTACCACGTTCCCCTCAGTACCCCCAGTGCTGATCTGCCCTCCTCTGTCCTGCCTGGTCTGTCTCCAACTGGTGCCACTTCTTTGCCAGCTGCAACTCCAGCATGTTTGTGGGCACTTCAGGAGAACTTTTGTGTCTCATGAACCACAGGAATAAACTTGGAAAATCCCGAAAGTCTCTATCCAACATCACTCTTGAGGAATATCAAGCCAGAAATGAGGAACAGTGTCATGGAATAATCACAGAATGGTTTGGGTTTGAAGGGACCATAAAGGATTATTCAGTTCCACCACCCTACCATGGGCAGGGACACCTTCCACTATCCCAGGGTGCTCCAAGCCCTGTCCAGCTTGGCCTTGAACCCTTCCTGGAATGGGGCAGCCACAGCTTCTCTGTGCCAGGGCCTTCACCACCCCGACAGGAAAGATCCTTTTCCTGATATTTAATCTGCTCTGTTTCGGTTTGAAATCATTCTCCTTCGTGCTGTCACTCCATACCCTTGTCCCAAGTCCCTCTCCAGCTCTCTTGGAGCCCCTTTAGGAAGGAGCTCTGAGCTCTCCCTGGAGCCTCCTCTTCTCCAGGCTGAACAACCCCAGCTCCCTCAGCCAGTCTCTAGCAGGCTGTGTCCTGGCAATCCACATATCAGCCTTGTAGGTTTAAACAAACCTGGAACAATGAATGCATCTCCAGGGCTGTTCAAGTGCTCCCAGGCAGGGAAACACTTTGCCAAAATTATCCTCTGTAGCTCACTTCCACCTAGGATTGAGGGAAAGAGAAATGCTTAGCTCAGGAATACCTTACCCAGAAGGGAGTGCATAGCTGGGTCGAATTGGATATGTTTCTGATCACAGGGGAAGCAGCTTTGCAAGGTTAAGTCTTCATTATATTGCCTGGGACAGGGAATGTCAGCAGTTTGTTCCTGAGGATGGAGTCTCCTCCATCCTTTCTGGGGAGGGCGATGCTGCCTCTGGTCTCACGCAACGTCAGCGCTCAGCTGCCTCCTGATTTCCTTCTCAAGGGCAGGAGGGCTCCTCTGCCAGAGCAGCCCTCCCAGAACTAATTCAGCAGATGTTTAATGCACTTAAATATATATGAGCTTACCAGGAGCTGACAGTGCAGTCACACCAGGCTCAGCCCTCACAAAGGGACTCTGTGTCCTTTAGCAGCAGAGAAGCCAAGTCAGGAGAAATTCCTGGGCAAGATTGTCCCACTGAGCAGCCTCTCAAACTGCTTTGACTTCTCTCCAGCTAATTACTCAGCATAGAAAAGTGGTTTGTCATTGTCATTGTACCTCTGCTAAGAAATGTGTATGAGGATGTGGAGAGAAATGTTTTTTTCTGAATCTTTGAAAAGTAACACCCAAAGCAGAGCTGGAAGACAGAAGCCCAAAGCACCTGGAAACAAACCTCAGTGATAGGAATTGTGCTGGAAAAAAGCAATAAAATCCATCTAAATTACATTTGGCATTTCCTTGGCTTGAGTTATTTGCAGAGAACCTGTTCTCTGACCCTTGGGTCTTCTGGTTTTAATTTGCCACCACTGCTGTTGTCTTTCTAATCTTGTGCTTTTCTTCCATAGGAAAAAGGCTCAACCTTCAGGAGTTCAAGTGCCATGAATTGGAAAAGAACCACATCAATTATTGTCACTGGAAGTGTCAGTGCTTCACTCTCTTCTCCCCCTTTGTCTCTGCAATCTCTTGGCCTTCT
Organism: Agelaius tricolor; assembly: GCF_023055355.1. Taxonomy (NCBI): domain Eukaryota; kingdom Metazoa; phylum Chordata; class Aves; order Passeriformes; family Icteridae; genus Agelaius; species Agelaius tricolor. The sequence continues at coordinate 93,024,386 of NW_027269262.1, read as the reverse complement.
TTGTGTGGCAATTTTATTCACAAAACTATCTCAAAGTACTCAAACCCTTGCTTGTCACAGATTGCAGTTCCCAAATACCCTTTCTGCTCCAATCAGATTAGTATTTGCTACACTAATTACACAGAATTCTTAAAATATAATCTGGTTTTCCTGGGAAATCAATCGCCATCCTGGGAAGCTCATCTGCTTTTACCATCAATGTTTCATGCAGGCAAATAGGCTCCTCTGATGTGTTTATTAGGAAGTAATTATTGAACAAATCTGGACATTAATCAAGCATGATGATGGAGTAGATTGGATTTAGCTGGGATACAGTTACATATTTTTCACAATAACTGGTATGAGGCTGCATTTTGGATTTGTGGTGAAAGTTGTGTTGGTGCTTTTACAACATCAAAGCCTCTTCTGCCTCTCACTGCAGGGACACAAAGAAATCTGATGGGCACATCCAGGAAAGCTGGCCCCAAGTGACCATAGGGATATTCCAGACAAACCATGGCATGTTCAGGATATGAAGCTGGGGGAAGAGGAAGGAAGGAGGGATGTTCTCAGTGATGGATTTGTCTCACCAAGTCGCTGTCACACATGATGGAGCTCTGCTTCCCTGGGGCTGGCTGAACGCCTGCCTGCCCTTGGCAAGGGGGGAAGGAATTTCTTGTTTTCATTTGCTGGTGGGCACAGCTTTTCTTTTCCCTATTAAACTGTCTTTACCTCAACCCACAAGTTTTCTCACCTTTACCATCCCATTTTCTTCATTGTCCCATCCCAGGAAGAGTGGAGGGAGTGAGACCTTGTGTGTGGCTCAGCTGCCCAGAGGAAATAAATCATGACATGGCAGAAAAAATTGTATAATCAAAAAAGCAAATATTATTGTGTACTTTAGTGCAAGGTTCAAGTATGTCTCAATTTCAAATAACATTATGCAGCATTGTCAGTTCCACGTCCCAGGAAAATTTTCTGCTTCCTCCAGAGTACTGCAAATGGGAGCCTAGGGCAGTATATTTATTTGTGGGAGAAAAGATCACCTATCTGAGCATCAGATGTAAGTATAGATGTACATGTGGCAGAACAAAAGAAAAGCTATCCATCAATATGCCTGACTGAAATGTTGAGCTCTTTGGATACGTGGAGGTCGACCTTGAAATTTGAAAGTTATGGAGCTTTTATGTGCACAGAGATTCTGCTGCAGATGAAAACAAAATAAAAGACTTGAGGATATAACTGAGTAGCCATCTGGGGTTTAAAATTTTCTTCTGATGCCTTTTTGGCTGAGTGAGAGAAAGAAGAATCAACTGAGAATATCAGGTAAATTGATAAATCAATCAGATATGTTTATGCCTAATTGCTAATGACAGGTTTTCCAACAAAAGTTGTAGCTTGTATCCAATGGTTGCAAAGGACACAGAGATCAGCACAGGAATGGTGCAGAGAATTCAGACAGAGTTTTTGAGCATTTGCCTCTCCAAACTGGGTCATTTAAGCTGCCACTGGAGGTGGGGACGCTGCTGGCAAAGGGCAGTGGTCTCATTTTCCAATGTAATCTTTTCCTGTTTCTTTTCACTGAAAACAAAATCATAGCTGCACCTGGGGGAAAGAAAAAAATCCTGCTTAGTGCAATAAATTCAAGTGCCCAGTCTTTCTCTTGGAGTAGAAATCACTTCATCTTACAAAGTCAAGTGAGACCTTGAATTTAAGAGTTTATAGTTCCTCTAGACCTCCAGTTACCTGACCTGAGACAGCCCTAACAAGACAGGATGCCCAAACATCTCATTCTGTCAAAGTTACCACTTCACTTGGAATCAATATCTTTGGAAAAAAAAAAAGTACTTTCAGTCACAGACCTGAATGGCAAGACTCAGAAACAAATCTGATAAATTTGGCAGTCCATAAATGACCTGTGGGATGCAATCTTTGGCTGCTGCAAAGTCCTTCCAGCACCATTTGCTCCAGTATCCAGTACACCCTGATTCCCAAGTTCACATTTTAGCTGGCACTAAAATTAGAAAATCATTCTGTAATTCCCAAGCTAAATGCAGACTCAGTTTCAAGCAGCAAGAGGAAACCTTCGGCCTTCAGAGAGCTCTGATTGACAAGAATTATGTGACAGCACAGAGCGAGATGATTTCGTGATTTGCTAAAGAGGAGAAGAAAGAAGAAATTACTGAACTGTAAAAGCCATGAACTGCCAAGCAGACATTAAACCAGAGTAAATGTGTAAGAACAGACACCAAGATCTAACACTGCAGCCTCATCAGATTCTCCCACCACAGATGGTGCTTCACGACCTTCCTACACAGACGAGTCTCACCAGGAGAGATACCTGAGCCAAGAATTCCTGCTGATCAATCCCATCTACTCCCTCTCCACTTTTACTTTTGAGGTAACTGATGGGCTGAGCAGGGGGAAACAAAATTCACCCTGCTGCCTGTAGGAATGCCTTGAAAGGCAGCTAAAATGCCAAATAATGGAGGTTATCTGTTGGGAAGTGCCATGAATAAAACATGTTTTGCTGTCTGTGTGCATTTGTCCTCCCTGCCCTTCAGTGAAAGATCCCTGTTACACATCACGATTTGGAGAGCAGAAAAAAGGACCTGGGTGACTTTGCCCTGACTCTGCCAGGGCAGGAGCAGACAATCCTTCCCCAAAATAAGACAGGGCTATTTCTGACCCATGGGCCAAAGTTCAAAGGCAGAGACGTTCAAGCGCATTTAAGCTGACAACTCCCATCTGAATGAATAAGCCATTAAAATTAATGGGGCTTAATAGCCATCAGAGTTTTAAATATATATTACCTACTGAACACTTGTGTGGTTCTGGTCATTGTTTTGAAGGTCTTTCTATGTTGCCCACCCCTTAAAATCTCTTCATTTAATTTATGGTCACATTATTTCAATTGAAAAAAAAAAAAAAGAAAAATCAAAATGAAGAAAAAACTGTTGAAAATTTGGAGAATTATTTTTTTTTAAGTGGAAGGAGGGTAGATTTGGACTAAATACTAGGAGGAAATTTTTCTGCCAAGAACAATGCAGCAACTTCTTGTCCCTTCTTTCCTTTTCTTTTTTCCCAGAAAAATCTGCAGGTCTTTCTCAGGTGGGATGGGGGTGTTGTTTTTGGTTTTGGGTTTGGTTTTTTTTCTGAGGGAGAAGGTAGGGGATATTTTTAGTTTTGCTCATTTGTCTGTTTCTTTTTTTAAGGAAAATAAAAATACCCCCTCCCCCCATTTTACCCATAAGAATAAAGATATCTTTATCCTTTATTACACTAGTTTAAGGTTTGACCCTCTCTTGTGTATAAATTATACACAGAAAGACATAAAACTGGTTCAGTTATTCAGTAATTTATTGTGTCTTTTGACTGCCATGGACAGACAGGTAATGTAATCTACAGCATGAGAAAGATACAGGGAGGGAAAAAATATCTTCCATATAGATGGCTTGAAACTGAAAGAGGGTAGATTTAGGTTGCATGTCAGGAGGAAATTCTTTTCTGTGAGGATGAGGAGGCCCTGGCACAGATTCCCAGAGAAGCTGTGGCTGCTCCATCCTTGGAAGTGCCCAAGGCCAGGTTGGATGGGGCTTGGATCAACCTGGGATAGGGGAAGGTGTCCCTGCCCATGGCAATAACATGATTTTTGAGGCCATTTTCAAACCAAACTATTCTATAGATACTGAAATATACACCAAAAGACAGGAAAAAATCATTGTAACAGGCCTCTGAATTCTGCCCATGCTGATAAATCACCTTAAACCCAGCCGTGGTGTAAGCACCCCTGAGAAAGCTTTCAATATCCAATATAACCCAGGAGTATCTGTTGATTTTGGGACAACAGAGCAGGTAATTTGATAACTCAGAGTGTCTCCAAATGTGGAACAGTAGCTTACAATATTTCTAATGTATTTAGAGACTGTAAGTCTGAGCCAGCTGAACCCTCCTTTATCTATTGGTACATTTATGATCACATAAAACTCAAACACAACACAGGATTTTGCTCTCCTGAAACAACAGCAGATTTCTTTATTTGCTATTTTTGTTGTGAAAATTTTGCAAAGGCAAGGCTCTGTTTGGGACTTTAGGTATGAAATAAATAAATAAAAGCTTAAACGTGTTTTCTATGTCCATTTTTGTCAGAGGTCATCAGAATTCCAAAAATGTTATCGGGCGTTAAAATTGTATTTGGAAGGGTATGAGACATGGGGTTTGTAAAATGTGAAAATCATGGGGGTCACACAAGGAAAAGTGAAAAAAACCACTGAACACAAAATAAGCTGGATTTTTTTTACAAAAATGCTCAGATATTTCATTATGAAATGTTTCTTCTTTGAAGTGAGCATAAACTAAGTTCTTTAAAAAAAATAATTAGCCTAATCAATACAATGAAAGGTTTTTTTTTTATACAAACAGTTTTAAAAATTTTTTCATTGTGTTAATTTGTTTCATCAAGAAATATGTGAGTTGAATACAAACAATTGGACCCAAATTATTTATTTTGATTTGTTTGCATTGGGAGAATGTGGCAGGTCGGTGGGTTTGGGTGGGTTTTTTCCTCCATTTTGTCCACCAAACCAGATATTCCATTAGTTGCACAATTGGAGTCATGCAGAGGTTTGGGAGATGCCACTTCACCTTCTCTGTTTCTGCTTCTTAATCTCCTTAGACTGTAAATTCTTAGGATCAGAACTGATTTTTTTTTTTTAAGAATTTGTGCCAACCCCTGAAGAAATGGCTCCCTAATCTCAAGTAGAATCTTTAACTACTTCTGTAACAGAAATAGTAAAATAGTGAGAGGAGCAATAATAACCACAGTGCCTGGGAACCAAAACTGATTAGGAGGCATCACTCAGTGTCACCTGGCAGTTGACCTTTATCTCAAACAGACACACATTTCTTAATATATTTTTTTTCCCCCACTCTCTGTTATTGCTGTGAGGCACAAGTGATATGTGAAAGCTGCTGCTGGAAAGCTACTCATTAAATTGTAATTTCAGTGTGCTGACATTTCAATGGGAGCTTTGCTCCCTGTGTGGCTCAACAATTTAGATTTGCAAAATATCGTGCAGGGCTTTATAAGCTTGGCTGTGTCAACTGCTGGTGGATTACAGCAGCAGAAAATATGGGGTAAAATGAATGGCTGGAGGTTGCTGTAGGGCTCTGTGTTCTATCAGTCTTCAAGTGAATAGAATTAAATTATAATATATGCTTCTGATCAGAAAATAAAAAAAAAAAAAAAAAACCAGAAAAAAAACGTTGCCCTTTCTTCCAAGACTGAAAAATCTTTGTGGTGTTTCCTTCACACATCTCGTGGATTTTGTGAGGATGAGGATGCAGAGCCATTGCCACTGAGAGAAAGGACCTCTCAGGGAACTGCTAAAGGCACCCTAACTAAAGGAGTGCTTTTTAGCAATCTTCTGAGCTAGAAAATGTTTCACCCCAGTCTCTGTCCTGAAGATGGACAAGTAATAAGGGCAAGGACAGAATCAAGATTTGGGAAGCCTTGGGTCAACTTCTGCTTGACTCTACATATGGAGAAAGGTGTTGAAATGTTTGTAAGGGTTTAACAGAGGGGTTCCACTTCCAGTGACTGATCAAACCTCCATCCTTGCCCATTTGGGGGTATTTAACCAACTGTACCCCCTCTCTTTGATTACAAACCAAGGGCCTTCCATTAAAAATAAAATTCATAGTGATCCAATATGACAAATGCCCCAACGTTCCTGAACATGGGAAGGAAACTTGACATTTGCTCATATCTTTTTAGGTGTTTTATTGATCTTTCTCTGAACAGCAAATTCCAGAGCATCTTGCAGTTTTCTGCACAGTATTGAGAAGCAGATTGTTAAACAGAGACTATCTCTAACCTTGATGGCAGCACCTCCAGGGCACAGAAGAAAAACTCTTTTGAATTAAAGTTCCAAGCAGCCATATTAACAAGCATATGATTACAGTACAAATTGCCCTGAATAATTCAGGAAGAGTCCTATCCAAAGTTTGATGGTAATCACAGCCTGGGAGAATATTATTAAAAATGAAACCTGCTGTCAGGGGAAAGAATCTTCTCTTCTCTTCTCTTCTCTTCTCTTCTCTTCTCTTCTCTTCTCTTCTACTCTTCTCTTCTCTTCTCTTCTCTTCTCTTCTCTTCTCTTCTCTTCTCTTCTCTTCTCTTCCCTCTTCCAATCTTCCCTCTTCCCTCTTCCCTCTGTGATTCAGCCAGGAGAGAATTAGAAAATCGAGCACTCTTCACTCACTTCACTGTGTCATTCTTGTTGCTGCTGCTTACTAAACCCAAAATAAATGAAACAAATTTTGTCAGTCACCAAATCTATTGCTTGTCTTAGAGAAGAAATGTTCATTTGTGCCTGTGGGTGTGGACCAAGGGTTATTTTAAAAAACCTCATCTGAGTATCAGAGCTGATGCTGGAAATGCAGCAAATCTCAGGTATTTATGATGTCCTCCTTTACGCTTTTCTTTTTCTTTTTTAAAAAAAATTTTATTCTTAAAAAAGGACTAAAACCAAAGAAACTCTCTGGAGAGAGGAGTCTTTATTTCCCATGGCACAAACATAACACATTGCACAGCTGCCATTGGTGCCATGGGGCATCTGCTCACACCAGTGCTGAGATGCAGAGCAGCCCAGTCCCCAGTGCCCCTCGCACGGATAAAATGGCAATGAGCGCTCCCCAGTGCTGAACTGGGCTCTCAGGAGTTGGGCTGGGGCCACCAGGAGGGCTGAGATACCAGGGGCTGGTGCTGGCTGGAGGTGAGGGTGTGCCCAGGGTGGGACAGTGAAGTGGTGCTTTAAGCACAGCTCTGTTTTCAGCTCTGCTGCTTCTCAGTTCCCAGAGCTGGGCTAAGTCATGGTGTCAGCCTTGTCTCTTCTACCATCTGTGCGTGTCTGTTTGCATTGAACAAGCTTTGGGGACAATCTCTTTTATTTTCTTTTTTTTTTCTTTTTTTTTCCTTGCTCCTTTGTGCTGCACTTAGCAGCAAAAAGCCCAGAAGCTCAAAGAGGATTCTGCGGGAACGTCTGCAAGTATAAGAATATTCCTTGTAAAAGGCAAGCAAGCCACAGAAATGCTCTCTGACAACCTGCACAGACCTGCCACTGCATCTTGTCAGACTTCTTGGGCAGAAAATGTTATCTTAGGAGAGTCTCAGTCAGAGAAACTTTCAGGCATTTCCCAGGTCTCCAGGTGCCTCCCTCCCAGGCAGACAGGGCTCAGCACAGCTTGGACCATCTTTGCAGAGCTCACACAGTGCCCAAAGAGTTTCTGGTGAAATGTTGCTGCTGCTGCAGGGACTCCTGTGACAACTTTCTGTCCTTTCTACCCAGCAACTCACTACAAATATAGGAACAAGCTGGGTTTGTTGGGTTTTTTTTTTCAGGATAATGACTGACAACTCTGGTGACAGATTGTTGAGCTCTTGACATAAATGTGGAAGGGGGTAAAGGAAGTGAAGCACAAAGCAGTGGAGTGTGTGTGCTTGCACAGAAAGTGCCAAGCACCACAGCCTGAATGTAAGTTTTGACAACCTGAGCTGATGGAAGGAAGATGGAGACAAATGTGTCTGTGTTTGTGAAGGGTGAGAGCTGCTGTAAGCAGGGGAGCAAAACTCAGCAGGCTTCACTCAATGGTTGGAACAGGTTTTTTCTCTCTGCTCTGCATTCACAAGTACAGCTGTGTGTTTTCATGGCCAACAAGGCAGTGCACTAAAATACTGAAGCTGTTAGAAAATAAATGCTCTGATAATTCCAATTCCTTTTCATCTACTCAGTTTCTAATTTCCATATTGAAGTTTCAAGTAAGACACTCTCTCGTTAGTTTTGGGCTTGTTCTGTGTCCAGTTTCACTTTCTGGCCCTCAGATCTCAACACTGCAGTATTAGGTTGTCAAGGCTAGGAGAACCATCTAAATTACCCTTTTTTATTGCTCTGCCTTGAATAGAAACACTCAGATTGATCTAATTTGCTGAATTTTCCGATTAAAATTTAATTTTACAGAAACCATTTTTCTAGCCATTAGTCTCCACCAGATTTAATGTCAAAGGCTCAGTTTAGATTAGCTTAGATCCCTGCATTAAGAGCACCTTGTCAGACCCACTTTGGGACTCATAATATTTATCAGAATTGCAGAATTTCTCCCACTCAGCCCAAATTTACCAACTTTTAAGCAGAAAGCACAGCTCATACTCCCAGTCAAAGTGCAAAATCCTGCAGGGGGAGAACAAAAAACTGCATGACCAATTTTAAATGAAGCGTATTGAATAAGTGTTTCATTTAGAGTAGAGAAATCACTCATTGGGTTCTGAATTACATTAAAAAAAATTAAAATATGACTATGCAAGACTGCCATCAGATTGTGCCTTGATTACAAGTCAATAGATTTGTTTCAACAGTCATTACTATTTCTGGAATGTGAAATAACTGCTCTGGATGTAAGGACACAGTGGATCCAATGCTGGATTGAGCACAGCATCAACCTCAGCTGCTGCCCAGTGCCTTACTGGGAGGGACAGGAACTCTTGGACTGGCATTTATATGGAAAATGTCCTGCAGAGATATTTGTAGCCAATATTTCAGGCCAGTTTTGCTCCTGACAAACACAAAAAGTTCCTGCTCCTGTGATTCATCCACCCACTATGGAAAAGCAGCCCCAATTTTGTTTACAGGCCTGCTGTTTGGCCAGCATGCATTTTATTTAGCATGATGGGGCTTTTTAAAAAGGTCATCGGGAGTTAAAATACAATTCCAGATAAAGTCGCAGGGGGAAAAACAACACAAACAGAACCAAACCAAACAAAACACACACACAAGTCCAAAACAACAAAAAACAAAAGAAAACAAAAAATCAACCAAACAAAAGAGGCAAAACCAAATAAATGACAAAAAAAAAAAACCTATAAAAACAACCAACCTGCTCAATTTAGCTAAATAATGTCATTTCTTCTTCTAGATCATAATAAATTGTACTGACCAACATTAAACATGTGTGTTTGTAATAAAAGTGATTTTGCATTCATAAACATTTTATTTCTCCTCTTTTGGCCCCTTCCAGATCCCACCAAATGGCTCTAATGCAACAAGCAAGAATTTTCCTGATGGATTAAAAAAATTCATTGAAAAGGCAAGAATTTATCCTTGTTAAATGAATGTTAGGGGTCCAGGTATCCACATACTGAGCTGCACTGCTAAATACATGGGATTTATGGGTTACTTTAAGGTTTAACAGATTCGAGCTGGAATAAGAAGGTGTCTGGTACCATGGATGATGAGAAAAACATGTCAGATGTATCATAGGATCACAGAACAGTTTGGGAAAGGGATCTTCAAAGGTCCTCTAGTCCAAACCTCCCAGTATGTTCAACAGGACCAGGCTCCTCAGAGCCCTGTTCAACCTGACCTTGGATGTTTCCATGGATGGGGCATCCATCACCTCTGGATAACCTAGTCCAGTGTTTCACAATTTCATTATCAAAAAAATTCCTCATTTTACCTAGTCTAACTCTCCCCTGGTTTAGTTTTAAAATGCTGTTGGGCTGTCCTATTGCAACAGGCTGTATAAAAAATCTGTCCCCATCTGTTTTATAGTCCCCTTTTAACCACTGAAAGTTTCCAGTTAGGTCTGCCTGGAGCCTTCTCTTCTCCTGGCTGAGCAACCCTGGCTCTCTCAGCCTGTCTTCAGAAAAGAAGTGCTCAATCCTCAGCTTTGTGGCAGCCTTTGGACCTTCTCCAGCAGATCCATGTCTTTGCTGTGCTGGGAACTCTGGAGCTGGATACAGCACTGCAGGAGAGAAAAGAGAAAAAAGGGAAGGGAAGGGAAGGGAAGGGAAGGGAAGGGAAGAGAAGAGAAGAGAAGAGAAGAGAAGAGAAGAGAAGAGAAGAGAAGAGAAGAGAAGAGAAGAGAAGAGAAGAGAAGAGAGAAGAGAGAAGAGAAGAGAAGAGAAGAGAAGAGAAGAGAAGAGAAGAGAAGAGAAGAGAAGAGGTTTTGCACAAAGGTCAATACGAGCCTCAAAAGAGAGAGGGCCATAGCCAAGTACATCATCTTTTACCTAAAAAATTATTTTTATTGACCAGAAAATATCTTCTGCCTTTAAGTCACAGAGGGAGATTGAATTGTGAACCCAGACTTGTTATAAATAGTGGTTCATAATTATTTGCAAAGTCCTTGTTGAAGAAGAGTAGGGCAGGGCTTACTTTGAGAAAATGAGACATGATACTCAGACTTTCCATTTCTTTTAATAAACAATTTATGTAAATTTAAATACATTGCATATGCATGCTTAAATTTGCTGCTCATAATGATGACAATCACAATTAAGCTCTGTTCTTCTGGCAGTAGCAATAATACAGAATGAAAATAAATAAATAATAATAACAAGTTATGTTTTCTGTGACCTTTTTAAAAACTTGTGAGTGAACTGCAAAATAGATCTTTTTAAAAAAAACTTATTTTGGTAACTGTTTAATAAACACATGCATTTACTTAAGTATTTATGTGTTGCTTTGGGGAAAAATAAAGAGGGACTAAATATACAAGAAACCTATTTGCAAATGCAAATGCTAACTGTGAACACAAAGCATCTTCCATTGTTTAAATTATTCATATACTATACATATAAGTTGAGTTTTTTATGATCAATGAAAGAGAACTGCAGTTAGAGCAGTGATACAGAGAGATAAGACCTTCTCATTATGTGAGCTAACGAAATTCATACTTCAAATGGAATTGCAGACACAAAAGCGAGTAAAACTTACTGAAATTTAGTCAAGCAGCTTTGTTTCCAGGCCTAATTTAATGACTGGAAACACAGAGTGCTTGGATTAATATACATTAAACTTCTTATGCAAACATTTCTGTCAGGTAAGGGAGAGGATTGAGAAGGGATGGAGAAGGAAGAGAGGAAGTGCCAAACCAGTGACAATTTCCTGGTAGGGAATTCTTCTCCAGGCCCCAACCAGGCTGACCAGGGAAGAGGAGAAGTGCCCCAGTTCATCCTGTTTATGCCACACTCTCAATTTACCCCATCCCTGACTTTTAGGTACAGAATCCCTCTCTATCCCACAGGTCCTTTACTGCTGCCTCTTCCTGTCACTGCTGCAGCTCATCAGCTGCCCACACCCATTTGGGCTCATTGGGTTAATTAAGTCTCAATGAACTTCCTCTGAAGCTCAGCCAAAACCTTTGTTTTGCCATCCTGTGGCCATTCCATTGCAACTTTCCAGAGAAGAGGATTAATGAATATTCATGTTTTTGGAACACTTGGAGACATTTTTCTTCTAGGTATCTAGTTGTGAGTTCAGACTGAGTCTTCTGTAGCTCCAATGGAAGCTACAATAGAAGCTCTCTGGAATGAGATTCTGCTGAAGAAATAAGGGCATTCCCCAGTCTGTAGTCTGTTTTAAGGCAGCTGGATATGCCTGAGAGTAGTGAATCTTGGACCAGACTTCTGGTCTGGGATAATTGGAAAAGCAGGCATTTATACCCAGGAAGCTGGCCTATTTGTTCCACATATTTTATCCTGTGTGGTTTTGCCTAGGAGACAGACAGGAGCATCCTAAACAAACAAACATGTTTTTCATTAGACATGCTACAACCTCTAATGGAAACAAATTCAGTGAAATGAGAGGAACAAGACTGTCTCATTGATTCCTTATCTACCTGCTGACACGGAAAATTAGCCGTTTCCAGTGGATCTTTCATCTGCTAATTATCCTCATTGATTTTGGATGAAGAAATGTATTGTCTGAATTCAACTCTATGTTCTGCCAGCCAGGACCTGTTTGCATTCTGACATACAGGACAAAGCTGAAAAAAAGGGCCAGGAATTCAATTTTCCTGCCACTTCCTTGCCCAGAGATGTCATGGGCTCCCCATCCCTGGAAGTGTTCAGAGCTGGGTTGGATGGAGCTCTGAGTAACCTGGTCTGGTGGGACGTGTCCCTGTCCATGCTGATGCCTTGTGAAGGCTGACCTGGAACAGAGACTGGACAGAGATCAAGAATAAAGTAGGGATTTATTAGAAGTCATAATGGATACACCTTGGACAGCACAAGAGCCCAGCCAGGGCTACACCCAAGATGAACCCAAAATGGTCACAAAATGGATGACCTGTTACGGGGTCTCACACTTTTATAAATTTTGGTCCATTTGCATATTGGAGTTAATTGTCCAATTACAGATGAAGTCTCATCCTTGTTTTTCTCTCTTCATTGTTTCTGCTCTTGGGCCTGAGATTTTGATCATTGTCCTTGGTCCCCAGCTAGAGAAGGAATTGTTTTGTCTCCATACTCTGTGCAGAGAGCTCACCATCCCCTAATATGAAGCTCAGAACTACACACTAAACAGTACAGAATCTGAAAAATATAAAAGCTAAAACCTAAAGCATCAATGTCAGGGGTTGAAATGAGATGATCTTTGAGGTCCCTTCAAACCCAAACCATTCTGGGTGGGTGATTCTGGGATTCTATGATCACACCTTTCCCCTAGGATATCTGTGAGACCTTTCCATTTGACTCAGGAAGTTGTGGCTCCTTTTGATTGCAAAAATAATTATTTTACTGCATTGCAGTGACACACAGAGCTATAAAATTCCAGTAGCCAACCCACAGGAAAATCACAGGAGAGACAGGTAAAGAAGGGAGAAACCAGAAAAATGAAATGGGGATGAAGAAGAGATGCTTTAACCAATATTGAGAAGTTTCACCAGGTTGCTCCATTCTGTAGAGAAAATAATAGACCACTAAACCCACCATAATGTCATTTAATTTTGTGCATGTTTTTGGCTAAATGTGGCTCTAACTTTCTGAGCTCAGAATAAGACAGACATGCATGGCAGTGCAGAAAGCAGCATTCAGAAAAACCTAGTTAAAAAAAAGTTGGAATATTCCTTATTCTTGCTGTACTAAATTTGTGAGTAAGGAAATTGCATTTACATAAAAACAAGCCCTGTCTCTTCAGCAACACAACAGTGCCAAACAGAGTGAATCCAGCGTATTAATATACCAGCCCAGATTGTCTCCCGAGCTTTATGGCTGCAGCAATTGAGAATTAGTACCATTAATTAGCTGAAGCTATTTGTTTTACAAATTACAATTGCATGTCTAATCCTGTAACTTTCTGTCCCTGAGGAGTTACTTAGTGAGAGCTCCACAGCAGAACCAGGGAATGAATGGACTTAACTTCTAGGAGCATCTGAGATAAGAAGAAAAGAACAAACTGTTATTTTTATTTCCCTCTGCTGCCTTCTTTCTTACAGTCTAAGATGAGAACAGATCACCACATCTGCCTTCTCTAAGCCATTAATTATTTTCCTGAACTTCTACTGCATTCAACAATATTTATAAAATTTTTTTTTATATTGGTATATTTTATTTTTTTCCCTCACTTCCAGTATGCAAGTGCTTTTGCAGCCCCTTAATCATTCCCACTGGTTCAGTCCAGCCCCCTCTCTTTATATAAATAGTTTCTGTCTTGATTTTGCCAGTTGAAAGGTCTGACCCACAGGTGCTGCACTACTGATTTGCATTAGGGCATCACTGGTTGGGATGGTCTTTTTGAGGGATATTTTACGTGGTCCCAATACATTTAGTCAGAAACAAATCAACACCCTGGCTTCAAGTGTCTCCCATGAAACTCATTCCAATAAAAACTCTCACTTTGACAAAGGAGTGTGTAATATTTCTCTTGCAACTCTGCAAAAGAAAGTCAACAAGTTCCCTGGATACATCAAGAAAAGAAATTATTTCACAGAAGAATGGTAATATTTTAAAAGATGATTTATGAGCTGTTTTTTGCTCATGAATACCCAGCCTTGAAGTCCACTTGAAAGTGATTTTTTATTTTGGTCGTTGTTGATAAATGCTTTACCATCATAATAAAGTCCACAGCACATGAGGGAACATCTGAAATCTTGGACATCTATTGAACAGAGACAACTCTGCACATCCATTTCTGTAGTGATTCATGACCTAGCCACAGACTGATGGATGGCAACTGGGTGCTCCTAAGGAACAATCTCAATGTCTTACAGTCATGGAAAACTGCAGTCAACAATAATTTATTTATTGAGAGTATGTGGTGCTTTCATGTCTGACTGCATTACCCTGGGTTAAAAAAAAAAAAAAAGAAAAAACACATCAAAAAAGGGTAGAGAGTACATTTAATTTTAATTTGAAAGAATTGGTTCTTTTCCTTCACCTTATGTAGACAACAGCAGGTGGGTCACTGAGTAAAGGTGTGTGATAAATGGATGAAAAGACAGAGTTTTCTCTGTGATTTTATACCTGTGTTGAAAGTAGAGGACGTGTCTGAAGAGGCTTTCAGAGATCTCAGCTGAAAGGTGGAACCAAGAGTTTAAGCTTTGCATCAAGGCCCAGCCACAGAGTTTGCATCCCCACGTGGCTCCCTGGGAATCTGAAGCAGATGGACCCATCACTTCTTTGGTGTGGAAAATGACACATTTTATTGGTTTAGACCCAGATGAAATTTTGACCTTGATTCTGATAGACTTATTTTTACAGACATATTCCATTCTCTTGTTTTGCATTTCATCAAATACCTTTAAAAATTATCTGTATCTCTTAATATTTCTTCTTATTCTCTTCATTATATTGAAGAATTTAGGAGTTTTATTTGGTTTTGGACAGAATTATAGATTAACTGGGATGTGAATTAAGAAAAAAACACTTCATGGCTTGGATTTCCAAATTTTTCCTGAGTATTATGTCAAAGTACAATTTACAAGGTTTCTTTGCAACTTACTATTTTTGAAAATGTAGCTTTTACAGACAATTCCAACAGTTTAAAATGTTCTTTTTTTAAAATATATTGAAAACAAAGTATCAGGGTATTTTTTTCTTTAAACCTAAGGCTATTTCTGTAAACAAAATAAGTTTATTCTGGAAGGTTTGTGGAAAATACCATCTTATGACAAATGTATTTGACAAAAGGCATACACAGTCAAATCGCTGAAATGCGCCTGCAGACAGAGACTCAGCTGAGATTAATCTCATGTTTGGGTCTGAAATGTATCAGAGAAGAACTTTTTGCTCTTCCATGCAGGAGATCTGCAGCAGAAAGATGCCACTTGGGTTTAAAGATGTTTTTCCAGAGGGACGTTCCTTGGTGGCAGGAGCAGGGCCAAGGGTTTGGAAGGAAGGGATCCCAATTCTGAACAGGATTTCTGCACTGTTCCCTGTTACAGGTGACAATAAATGGTCTTGATAGGCAATGGATATTTATGTTTATGAGTCAGGATCATTTTGATCTAAGTTGTTTTCTTGTATAACACAAGCCAGGGCACGTACACCCTCATTCTGCTCCTGAGAGTGTGCATTACTATCTCTTCATGTAAAGGTGAGTTGATTGCATCTCTGCATGTGGTAAATTGTTCTCCCAGTTGAATATTTGGGGTTTATTTATAATCTGAATTTATCTTTTTTCAAATAACAGCTCCTGCATTTGACTATTCCATTGAGTTGTGCACAGTATCAAGCTGTTACTTATCAATAATCTGTTCTCTTACCAGTGAAAAAATCTTTAAACTTACATATAGACCCTAATTAAGTTCCTTGCTAATCTCCTCTTCAACATATTCAATGCATTTCACACTCTGAGGAAGCTGAATTACTGTTTCCTAAGCCCTTTGTAGTAATCTAATTTTTTCCTCAGTGTGGGTTTCAGAAGTGCTTCCACATTATCTTTGTATTGCTATTAGCAGTTTGCTGTTTGACATCTCCAGTGATTATATTTATCACCATATTGCAGTCTGACTTGGTGAGCTGTGCTGACTGGAGATCAGGGCAAAGCAGATGTGCTCTGCACTTCAGGTTAATTTTCCCAATCCTAAATTAGCACGAGCTCTGAACACATTTATGATACATTAAATATGTCTTCACACACTTCAGCTTAGTAATCTTCATGACAGTCCTGCAAAGCAAGGCAATACTGTCACCCATTTTTACTGAGACAGAACTGAGACACGAGCAAAAAAAAAAAAAAAAAAAAAAGAGAAAAAAAAAAAAGAAGTCTAATCCTTGAAAGGCATTTAAGTAGGTAAGAGAATCATATTGGAAAATTTAATATAAAAGACTCAGGCAAGACTATTGTGGGGAATTGGCACATATGTCTCAGACTCAATCCACAGGGCTGTAAAATCAGGAAAGGGAGAGCATGGCTGATCAGGGTAGGAGTAAATTCTACTGTCAGCCACATGAAAATATTCCTAAACTGTGGGATTCAGGATGTCCTCTCTGCTTTCTGTGGGCACATGTGTCAGCCAGGCTGGACCTGGGCACACATCACACCACCTTCCACAACAGAAATTCCCAACAACCCCTTTGCACCACAGAATAAGAGAGAATGATGTTATAATCGGGGTAAATGGGAACAGGCAATTCAGAATGTCTCCACACATCAGTTTACATTGAGCTGAAGGGGTGGTCTGAAACCCCATGTGGATGACAAGCAGAGTTTGGAGAGACCAAAGCATTTCCCACCTCCCAGCTCTTACCATGGAGCTTGAGCATTGCAAATTCATTTCTCTTGTGGGTCTTCCCAAGTCACTCATCAATCAGAATTTTATTTATTGAGCCCATAGGTAACACCTCCACACCCCTCTGACAAAATGGCCTGGGGACTTCTACCTCATATCAGACCTTGGAGGAGCCCTCATTCCTCTCTTGGTTTTAGATCCTTTTTTTCCCTGAACTCCAACCCCTTCCCTGATGTGGTCATACTCAGTTTTCAGGCTCACAGCACCAGAATCAAATATTTGTGGTGAAAACAGCCAAATGCTGTTCATGAGGATGTTTGAACTCACATGGTGTATGTAAGCAAGATTCTCAGATAGCTCAATTCACTTTTCATCCTTTGAAGGTTTAGTTCAATGAGTTATGTGATTCTAGGCAGGAGCAATTTACAGTAACATCACAGGTAATTTGGTCATATTGAATTTTACTGTTTAATTCAGGAATTTTGTAAGAGATTTTTGAAAAATAAAGTGTAATTTTGCCAGCCTGCTGCTGAAATTCAAGCTTGGGAAAGTATTGCATAGTTTACTTATTTAATTCAGCTTTTTACTAAGCTGCTATTTATACTTCTGTTGGAATAATCACAAATCACTGATGAGCTTGTCAGAGATTGTTTAGACTGGTTCAAGGTCATAAAACAAAGTCAGGTGGAGGAGTCATGGTGGGGGAATGCAGAATGAATATCATGGTGAGTTCCATGCAAGGCAAGTGAAGATGGAGAAAGCACTGACTCTGTAATAAATCTCCCTTTTAGAGAGGAATGAGCACAGATCTCCCCAGTGCCCACAGATTTCTTTATTTTCTAGTCAGGAGGAAAAAATGTGTAAAAATCTACACACATATACATGACCAAAAATGGCTTTAACCCCTTCAGTAAATTTCCTTTATCTTATTTCCAAGCCTCTCTCTGTCACAGAGAATATCAGAGCAACCCCTAGAATGTTCATGTATGAAATGTCCCATAGATCTGAGAAAACAGTGAGGAAGGAATTGTTCAAAAATATTCATGTCCTTGCATACAAAGGCAATGAGGAACAGATGATTCTCCAGTAGGACTGTGAGACCTATAGAAACCATCTTGGGATTACAGAAAAGTTTGGGCTAGAACATATTAAATAGCAAGACAATAAAATATTTGATTTTTGTAGAAAATATTTTAGATACCACATTACTGAGTGTATGAATCTGCGTATAATGAATTACATTATTAATTTAGGGAAAAAAGAAAAAATCTCAAAGTATTTAAAATCTTATTCTGACATTTTAAATTGTAATCAAAGCTTATTTTCATTTTTGAAAATTCAAATATAGCCAGATTTTGTCACTGTGACATAATCATAAGATCTTCTGGAAAAGTATTTATGATCTTCTGAACATATTTATTTGCAAATAATTAACTCTACTTCCTTAGGAGCTTGAAAGCGATGGTTGTTCAGGTTTTCTGTTGCCAAGATCTTGCAGAAATACTGAAATACATATTGAAATTTTTAAAATTACATCTGACTCTAATTGATTTCTATATATTCTCATCTTTGTCTAATTTTCATCTTCACCTAAACCTGTAGAGGGTCACAGATCAAATTGACTAAGCTTTTATTCTCATGTAGATAATTTGGTTTAAACTAAAAGAGTAAAATCTTTAAATTACCAAATTATTTATTTCCCTTATGCTTGCAAAATTTTCAACCAAAGCATGGAATTTTTGTTACTACTGATGTGTGCCTGGAGGTCTCATTCCTTCCCTGGAAAATGTCTTTACGCTGATTTTGTTCTGATGTTCTCTGCACTTAACTTGGATTTGGCTTCAGCAGCCCAGAGGACGTGGGAGGTTTTGGAGCTCTGTACATGATCTATATTTTAACACTGAACAGATTGCCCAGGCAGGGTGTGGAGTCTCCCTCCCTGGAGATATTCCAGCACTGTCTGGACACAATCCTGAGCCTGTGCTCTGGGATGACCCTGCTGGAGCAGGGAGGTGGCACCAGGTGACCCCACTGATGTGGTCCCTTCCAGCCTGACCAGTTCTGTGATTCTGTGAACATAATTAATTAATTAATAATAACAAAAAATATATATTCTAAAAGATAGCACTAACCTTAACTCATTCTGATTTTAAACCGGTCTATATTTAGCTGGTAATAAGGTATTAGAGTGCTCCTGTCAGCAGTGCTGATCTCATCTCAGCTGGGCAGTGAGCAGCCTGTTAAATGATTTTCAAAATGCAGAAAAGCCACGAGGCCTGGCTGGTAAAAGGAGAAGAAAGGGATGATGAAAGCTTTAGGGTTCGATTCTCCATGGTCTCTGAGATATGATGCTAATTCAATATAGTACAAATTACTATTCAAATTCATTAGCATCACACTAAGCAATATGCAATCACAGCCAAGTTCACAATTAGCATTAATGATATTCTCCAAGTGGGGAGAAAAAATCGCAGATTGAGTTTTTACACTCCAGACAAGACAATACAAGGGAAATAATGCCAGGGATTAGTGTCTAAGACAGGAATTTATTTCCAATGTGTTTACAAGTCCCAGAGCCCAAGGAGCCTGAAGTTAACACACAGATGGGACATTTCTCTCTGCAGATATTCCCATCCAGCTGCTCCCACTTTCACCTGATGCCTCAGTAGCTACCAAATGGAACTGGGGACAAAGCTGGAGTTCCTCTAAATTACCTTTGCCTTGACTGATAGGCCCATTCCTCAACAAATCTTTGTTAGAAGCTTTTTGGAAAATAAAATATTCAGTTCTGGATGTCCCTTTATGTCTGCTCTGACTGCAGGGAGAGTCTGACACCATTTCTTAAAGACCAACCAGTGAAATTTTAACAGATGTAGCTGGTGAAAAATGGGGTTTTTTGAGTCCACATCCATTAAAAAATTATTCATAGATTTTTGAAATTTAAGAGATTGTTATTTATACTTACAGAAATTATTATTATCTTAGTTGCTGCACCACAAAATTCACTTGTATGGCACCTGGACTGGCAGCAGCTGGATTTGCAAGGCAAAATTCTTACAAGGTTTTTCAACTTGTTCAAAATAGATTTGTTCTTACACAATCAGTGGCAGAGGTTGCAATTCAGATTAGTTTTGTGCACCCCAAATAATGGGCTGGTTTATTTTAAAATTGCTTTTGCATGAATGAATGTAAGATTTTAGTCTGGGAGGAGAATCTTTTAAGAATATAATGCTTTTTAAAGAAATGCAAACCTTTCATTGCCGAAGAGAGTAAAAATCATAGAAATTTGAGCAATATTTTATATGAGTCCTGTGTTTAACAAGGACACTGCAGGTACCTTTCTCTCTCTGGCATATAACCTCCCTCTTATGGTGTCAAAATTTGACTTTCCTTTTTGTTGTTAAAGAAAATCTAACCAATAAACACTGTGGCACACAACTCTGTGTGTATGTGTGTGACCTTCTTTCCTTTTAATCATAATTAAATGAACTAGGTTATTTAAGACATGTTTAAAAAAGCTAAAAAAAGAACTTCTAGGTGAAGAACTAACTCAAATGTAGAATTACTGTGGGCATCTATAATCAATTACCAGGAAAATTGTTAAAACTTGAGATATAAAACATTCTGTTTCTGAAAAATCCAAACTAATATGTAATTCTAATATCATAAACCCACTAAATATTTTGAAGATGCAAAACACTGATTTATTTTTTCTTTGTGGAGCTCCCACCCTTCCTGCTGCCTGAGAATTCATTGTCTTGGGAGAAGTTTCTTAGTCACAAGGCCCCTTTTTTATCTTCAGTACATCAAAAGACTTGCAATGGTTAAAAAAAAAAATAAACCAAAACTTATCCCAATGTTTCAATACATCTTCATGAACTGAGAAATCAATTTTCTGGGGAATCTTTTTCAGATCTATTCCCCCTCACCCACTTCCTCTAGAAAAATGCTCACCTGTTTGGGATGGACTGAATCGCCCTCCAGGAATGTCATGTTTTATCTCAAGATGCCTTGGACCTCAACAGCAGTTTAATATTCATAGAAAATCACAGGAATGCAATGGTAGAAACTGAGATTCATGGATGCAGTTCTCTGGAGGAGAAATCAAAAACCACCTCTGCCACTTTTCTGACCTAAGGCAGGGTCGAACCTTATCTAAATCATTCCTGACGTGTGATTGACTCTCCCATTCACAGCCAGGGCAGAAGGAGATTTCATGCTCACAAAAGCAGAGTGCAGGGGTGACTCCTCTGGCTGGCTGAAGGTTTTTTCCCTGATGTTCAACCTAAGGAGCATTCGTTGAACCAAATAATTGCCTGCTGAAAGGCACCCAGAGTTCCAGGTACAGTGACACTCTTTGTTATGCAGATGGAGAGAAGCTTGACTGAACACCCTCTGTCCTGAGCCGTGCCCTGGATTTTCAGGATTACACCACGGTTCCACTATAGGACAATTTACTGAGGATTAGGCAAGAAACAAAAATGATGGGCACACACTTGTATTTGTATAAAATGTCTAAAGATCTACTTTTCTTATATATTAAGCAACACAGTTATCAATCTAGTGCTCCTACAAAAATGTAAATGATATTTTCTGGGTGTCTTCCTGGCTTTCCAATATTGAATTGATGCTGTCATAAACACCAAGACTAGAGAAACAAAAATAATCTCTTATTTGTGCTTGGCACTGCTGAGGCTGCATCATTAATTTTGGGTTGTTTTCAGCCCCCTCACTAATACTGGGCTCAGTTTTGGGCCCCTCACTATAAGAAAAATTTTGAGGTGCTGGAAAATGTCCAGAGAAGGGAACAGAGCTGGGGAAGGGTCTGGAGCTCAAGGCTGGTGAGGAGCAGCTGAGGGAGCCAGGGGGTTCAGCCTGGAGAAAAGGAGGCTCAAGGGAAATGGGTCAGACTCTTCTCCCAGGTAACAAGTGATAGTACAAGGGGAAAAAGCCTCCAGTTACACCAGGGGAGGGCAGATTGGATATTAGGTAAAATTTATTCATTGAAAAGTCTGTCAAGGATCAGAACAGGCTGCCCAGGGAAGTGGTGGAGTCACCATCCCTGGAGGTTTTCAAAAGAAATGCAGATGTGACACTAAGGGGACATGGTTGAGTGGTGGACTTGACACTTGGACTTGATAATCTTAAAAGTCTTTTCCAACCGAAAAGGTTCTGTGATTCTGTTTCCTTAGAAATTTCTCGCTGTGGACCTGTGAAGTCCTCCTTGTCCAGCAGCTCACTGGAAGTTGGAATATTCTCAACATACTCCCAGAGAATACCCTCTAGGTAGAGACAGAATGATATTTTCTGTCCAAGCCTTGAAAACCTTCAAGGATGGATTTTAGTCACTGGAAAGTATCTGGCTTAGCCACAAGGGTCTTCTGCTGGAATTCCCAAACTTCCTACATAATGGAACACCTGTTCCTCAGATTTCTTTGCAGATCTTCTGACTCTCACCTTTTTCCTATTGAAGTTTCTTAAGGAATTCTGCCAGGATTCATCATCTGCTCTCCTAAACTCACTCTTGCCTGTTTTGCTTGCCTTCCCAGCCTTCTACTCCATCAATTCAATCATCTCATCTTCACTTCTGTGGCCACAATTGCCAGAAACTCTTCCCAGTCCAAGAACAGCATCACCCCTGACTGGCCCCTCTGGCATTTGTATAAATAAAGTCCGGCCAGCACCATCCAGAAAGTCCCTGCACATCTTCCCAGTGCTGATCTGCCTTTCTGTGGGATGCTGGACGTGTGAAAAACCCTGGTGGAATGCAGGGAGCAGTGTCTGAGACAAGACTCTCCAGTCCAGGCTGCTCTCAGTGTTTCACAGCTATTTTCTACACAAGTGAAAGCCTTTGTGCTTCAAGTATTCCAGACTCTGCTTACTGAGAGTCTCTCATCACATTTGAGAAGGACAAAATAGCTAAAATATCAGGAGAAGGATTATTTCTTTCTGATTTCACTTCATTTTCCTTCTTATACTTATTTAGAGGGAAAATGGAGCATTTCAGCATCCCTCTTTACCCCATAGGTAGGAGACCGTGAATCAAGACAGTGAATCAAGGGGTGTGAGGTCTATTCACAAATATGAAATTTAGGTTTTTCTCCTCTTCCTTTTTTGATTTTGAAGTCTATATATTTGCTTTCATTTAAGTTAATGTTCTTTTTCCACTGTATTTCATTTATCTGTGGAAGAATCCATATTCGTCTGACATTTCAAATAAGAAATGCAACAAAATTAAGGTTTTAAATTAATAAATGGAAACTTCACATATATATACACAAACTTGCATATGATATATATGCAAAGTCTGCTGTACACACACCATACTGTAAAACTGGTGTGTCTCTGATCTGATTTTATTCTAGAAAAGATGGAAGAGGCTCCAAAATTTTTCTAAATCCACAGGAAATTTTGTTTCACTGCTGGAGCCCTGTTCTTCAACAACTGAAAGAACAGTTGACAGTAAAATTATTTTATTAACATCACAAGGGGAAATGCACCAAGGAGAAGGATCTGCAGTCTTCATATACCTGAGGTCAGAAGTTATGGATTCATTCCTCACTAATTTCCATAATGAAAGATAAGTGGCAACAAAAATGCAGTCGTTATCACACAAATGATTTTTTAAAAAAATTAATCACTATATGCTCTAATTACTACCCTTTTATCTGTCCTTACTTGCACTTTTGCTTGAGGCTTTTGGCAGATGAAATCAAGTGAATGGAGAAGTATATTTTAGCTAACAAGCTTCCTAGTCTAAAAATTCCTCTCGAGTGCGTGATTCAAGCAAATTAGGAAACAGAGAGAGAGAGAGAGAGGGAGGGAGAAGGAGAAAAAGCAAATGGCAGACGATTGCCTCGCTAATTTAATCCTTTTGGTACACAATTAGCAGACATCAGGCTGGTCGATGGGAGCCTGCCCCGCAGGTCAGGATTTGGCTCTGAACAGCTCCTGGAGTGTGCTGGGCTCTGCTCTGCTCCGGGGAAGCTCCTCTGAGCCTGCACCTGACAGCTTGCCAGGGATGAGCTGTCAGGAAAGTGCCACTCGGAATTTCCTCTCTCCCTGATGGCTTCTATTATCTGGTAAACAGCAGCCCAAATGTGTTATTTTATAACTCTCTCTCATCGTCAGAACGCTGGGCCAGGTTGGTGTTCTGGCAGGACGGATGCTGAACAAAGCTCATCCATTCTCTCTATTTTGGGTAGCTATGGAATAAAAAAAAAAAAAAAATAAAAATGACACACCTCCAGCCTGTCGTGCATCCCTGCAGCAGAGTAGAAAAATTGATGAATGACTGCTGGAAGCACATCCTCACATCTTTCAGGCTGGAGGCAGTAGGCTGGACAGTGAAATCCTGTGTGGAATGGAAAGCAGCTGGTTGATGGGACTTGCTGCTGTGCTCAAAGTTCAACTGCTGCTTAGATTTGGGGTCAGAGGAGAATGTGAGTGTTCCCTCCAGGCTAAATTGGCAAGCGGGATTGTTTGTTTGCTTTTATGTTTTCCTCTGCAGGCAACTCATTGTCAGCTTTCAGTAATCACCTTTTTTTTCTCTCTTGAGTTGTCTAATTGATTAACAGAATTATGTTGTCACAGCAATTTACTCTTTAGCCCAGAGTTTGCTGCTTCTGCTGCAAGCCTAAAAATGGGAACATGCAGAAAGTCTTGTATTTTCCCAATCTGGTGTTCTTATATAAGATTTTCCCTTACCCTACACACCCAACTTCACTGTGATATGGTACCATAGACCCCTAATTTACTGCATCTCAAAATGGATTACTCTGCTAAAATTAGTTGAAACAAAATTCTGCAGTGCAGGAGCCTGAGGAGTCAGCTCCCTTCCTTTTATGGAGCCAGTGGATAGGAACAGACATGGCACATCTGATCTATTTTAGATGTCAGATGTATCACATCCCAGAAATGTCTGTTTCTTTCTGTTGATTCCTTTGATTCTGGGAAAAGAGTAGAAATCTGGGTTTGTAGCTCAGAAATATGCAGTTGTATTGAAGCAGGAAAAAAACCTATTCTTAATTTACAAGTAATTCTTCCTTATTCTTTGATTTATTTTGCATATGTGGTAATAATAGATTCAGACGTCCAGCAGATGCTGAGTTGAAATAATCTACAAAGCAGAGAATCCTTGAAAAATATAAAAGATCCATGTTTTCCTTACCAGGCATATGAACCATCTTGAATCCCTTGTTTCTGTCCAAGATATTGGAGTTTCTTCAAATACCGTACCAGGGCATTGTAGGAAAAGTTGATGGGAGAGGTTCTGATAATTAATTTCTAACATAATGAGAAAATGCAGACTTGGGCCATTATTAGCAAGATCATCAGTAGCCAGACACCTTGAAAATTATACTTCTGCTGCCTGAACATGGATTTGGGGAACCAAAGGATTTGTACATAATAAAGAAGTGATAGCAATGAGACCTTACATCATAATAACAGCAACAATAATAATAATAATAAAATAGGAAGGAGAAGGAGGAGGAGAAGAAGAAGAAGAAGAAGAAGAAGAAGAAGAAGAAGAAGAAGAAGAAGAAGAAGAAGAAGAAGAAGAAGAAGAAGAAGAAGAAGAGGAATTTTTTGTACAGACAGATAAGGTGTCTGATGTCATAGAACACTATCAATTATTTCTAGGAGCACCTGGAAGCTAATTGTGCCACTTTCCCTATCGGTATTTCAGAAGAAATAGATTACTTCTCTAGGAGTTGATCACAATATAATGCATTTCTCACAAATTTGAAAGGAAAAAACCCACCACTAATAGCAACAACAGCAAAAATAACTAACATAACCTTATGCAACCAAAAAAACCTTTCTGATTCCTGAGTGAAAGCCTAGAAGTTCCTTGTCTGTGTGATTGATACAGCTGCAGAAAACTCATCTTTGTTTTTTCAGTACATTATCCTCTATATTAGTTCCTGATCTGAAACTGTAATCCTAAAGGCGTTTTATGGGATAAAAAATTTATCTTCAGTTGGAGATATTATCTGAAATTCTAGGCAAGAGATCTTAATTCAGAACAGGAACACTCCTCAGAATAAGTGAATGCCAATATTCCCTGAGCCTATGGGAAGCATGGGAAACTTTCAGTGCCTTTCTGAAATGCTGGGCCCATCTAAGATCTCAGCAAGATAATAATGCTGCTATCAAAATTGAAGACATGGATGGATTTCACGCTCTTTCTGAAAATCAGATCTCTCTAAATTGCTTTACATTATATACTAAAAAAAAAAAAACAAAACAAAAAAAGTACCAAAGAAAACCATCAGAAGCAAAACAAACCATCAGTCCTTTGAAAGTCCTTAAAATGACCTTCATACATCCAGAGGATAGATTGCTAATAACACCTGAAAAACTACTGAAAAATTTGTGTATTTTTGGGTGTCATAATTACCCAAAGATATACCAGATGGTGCAACTGAAATGATTGGTTTAAACTTCCCCATCTCCAAAACCATATTTTAGACACAGACTTAAATGAGGACATTAATGACTTGGGGAAAAGGGAAAAAAAAAAAAAGCCCAGAGGAAAAAAAGTAGAAAAAATCATTAACAAGAACTAAAGAAAGTTGTATTGAAAGTTGTATTTATCATTAAATAAATACCTAGAGGTTTGTAGCTGAATTATTCTTTTTATTGACTATACTGACCAGATATCACATAGACAAAGGTAACTTCACATAAACAGCTGCATTTAGAGATATTAAAGTGGGATTTCACCTCACCATAGTGGAAATTTCCCTTCCCAGTTGTATCTGGTGTATTCCAGGCTGTCCAGGATGTCTCCACAGGGCTGAAAACACAAAACAGTGGATCCTGGAGGGAGCCTCCCCTTCCTGGAGCAGTGGCTGGAGCTCAGGTGGGACTCCTTTGTAGGCTTCAAACAGCACCAGGTTACCTGGGAGTCTTTCACATTCCCTGGCTCTTGAAAATGCTCATAATGTCCTTTTCTGACCTCTGTCTTCTTAGATTGTTTGCCTTTATGAGAAAGGATTTTCTGTTGTTATGACACCTCATTCCTTGGGTGGATCTGGGTGTCCTAAATGTTAAATAACATGGAGTGAAAGAGACAATGCAAGGGATGCGAAACAGAAAATTACATCAATTCTCAGGAAATTTACAATAAGAATGTGTTTTATAATATTTTATTATTATAATTATTAAATTGGTGTAAAGCCTTGTAATAGATAAGTATTTGGCATAGAAAGAAGAAGGTGAGCTCTCCAAATTCCTTCCTCATCAGTAGGAACATAGTTAGAAGTAGGGTGAGAAAGGACATTTTCAATAATACTGATTTCTTTATTTTCCCCACTGCCTAAGGAAATGTGCATGATTCAAAATGGGACCCTCCAAGGTATGAGTATTTCCAAGCCTGCAGTGTCTCTGAAATGAGGATGCTTTCAGGACATCTTCTTGCTGTAACAAAACTTTAACCTCAAAGGATCTTTGTGATCCTTATTTTGGGAGAAGAGTCTTCCAACTAATTTATGGTGACATTAGAGGATAACAACATGCACAGTAATGAATTCTCTTTAGCCTTTAGGGCTGTAGCTTTGTTTTACTGTCTCCAGGAAAATAAAAGTGGATCCATGGAAATATTCTGCATTTGTGTTTTAATTGCCCCTGAGAGTCTTAACTGTCTTGTAAAGAATGCAACTTGTAATGGTATGAGAAAAGAAAAGAAGGATGTTTTCAAGCTAAGTTCTTAGAAAAATAAGAGGTAAACTTCAGCAGCAGCAGTGAAGATCTGAAACACTGAAGATAATTAGATTTATTATTGTTTAGGGTGAGCATTAAGGAGAAACACGTGGAAAGGGTCAGTTAGTCTTGGACAGGACAAGAAGGAATACAAGATGGGATGCACAGGATGAGACAGACCCTCTCTCCATGTGAAAGAATCTTATGGCTTGCAGAAATTTTACAGGATTTCTTAGCTAAATTAAATAACTCTGCACAAGTGAAAGGGTTTGAAAGGCAATCAGACATGATAAGACTCTTTCAGACTGCAGAGCTGACCTGCATCCTTCATGTCCCCTATAAAGCAAGTCAAAGGTAATAAGAAAGGAATAGGGTTGCACTGTCTTTAAATCTGCTTTCTATTTTGGTTTAAAAGCTTTGTCTTTGACCTTTCATCAGGCATCACATGTATTCTGAAGAGGGGAAGATGATAATTTGTTTAAGCAGAAGTCTCATGATTTAAAGTGACACTGGTACCAATATTCTTTCCTGCCATTAACTACATGATGTTACAGGATTTCTGTGCAGTTATAAGCACTGGGAAGAAGGAAAAAAGGAGTGTGAAACATAACAGAACCCACCTTTCAGTGTGCTACCTCAGACCAAAATAAGAAGCTTGTCTAAGAACTCAATATCAGACAGAGATAAAAATCCTCCTGTTTAACCAGTTTCTATTTCTTTTAAAAGGGATGGAATGTATTAGTGGAAATGGAATGGATTTTCCCTTTGCTTTAATAGAGTGGAACGGATTACCCCAGTCTGGAGGCCAGACCAGGCTCCAAATCACAACAAAGTAGAGATTGACATTTTCCTTACCCTTCCTGTTCTTTGGGAAAAGTTGGGAGTGCAATTGGGGTCCTGCCCAGCCAAGCTGCCTCGCTGATGTGCTGGCAGTTCATAAGGCCAGAGCTGAGGGACCAAGGTAATCTCATTGATCCACACAAAGCACCCTGTGACATTTCACAAACTTCTCTCCAACTTTCCAATTTCACTTGGATGTGCCTTCAGCACTAACAGTAAATGAGTTACTGTTGTAGGGGATGCTTCTAATAGCCAAAATATATTGCCCTTGGTTCCAAAGCCACAACAAAATATGGCATTATGGGTTAATGGCACCACTTCATGAGCTGAAGAGACAAAACTGGATGTCACAATGATCCATGGCACAGGGGGAAAGTTCTCTCTTTGGACTAACCAGTGTGGAAATTTTTCCCTGCTGCAGAAACTGCTGTATTTGGTTATGATTTGGCAGACAAGGCAGGGAATGGAGGACAAAACAAAGGGCAAGTGAAAAGAAGAAATAAAGCATGGGAAGAGGTCTGGAAGGAATGTCATGTGCTCTTTGGAGGATTATGTAATTAAGGGCCTTTCTTTCCAAACTCAGAGACCCAGGGATGAGTCCAGGTCCCTGTAACCTAATCAGTGCATCCAGTCCAGGTGGGTGAATCAGCCAAAAAACACTTTCTCAGGAAAAACTGGAGGGGTTCCTGCCTGAGAAGGATCAGGACTTACTGTAGGACTCAGAAGCAGAAAGGATGTGGGCATGTGCAAGAATGGAATGTTTAGCAGGAGCAAAGGCAACAGAAGGGAGGGGTCAAGATGGACCCAGAAGGAAAAAAGAATGGGAAAATAGATGGAAAAGAGTCATGGGCAAACTGTCTGCTGGGCAGGATGTTTGTCTGGCTGAGCCCTTCACCACAATTTATCCTGTCTTATTCCTCAATCCTGCTGCTTTCTCCTGTGCTGGTGAACTCACTGTTGTGAGCCAGCACTTAAAGGTGATGGGCTGCAAGCCAGGCTGGCTGTGAGCAGGATGGGAGCTCTGCTGCCAGACTGGTGCCACCAGGGGTCTGAGAGTCTTGGTAAAAGCCTCAGGCAAGGACTGGGACCTCAAGACCAGCTGTTCCAAAATCTGTCTGAGTCCAGCTGCTGGAAAAATCCCTACTGTGTCTATTCCTGTAGCAACTTCGAACCCAGTTAGCTGGGGAGGAGGAAGGCAATGCATGTTCATGTTTGTGTGAGTGCTGTGTGAGTTCATGAGGAGCTCTCTGTGTTCTTTGTGGCTGTTTTTGTGTCTATTTGTGCCCTTTTTGGGGACACATGTTCAGCTTTTTTTCTGCTGGACCTGGGGTCACAGTGTCACAGCAGCCTCACAGGTGGATGGGAGGAACCCACCTGGTTCTGAACCCTGCTTATCTTGGCTACCTTTATCTGTGCACAAAATGCAGAAGACACAATGGGCTCCCAGAGGATTAACCCAAAGTACACCATTGTTGCACGTGTATCATGTCTTTAATTTGAAAAATAGGAGGTTTAGATTAGACACAGGGAAAAAAATATTTCTGTGAGGGTGATGAGGCCCTTGAGGTTGATGGGAGAAGTTGTTGACACCCCATCCATGGAAGTGTTCAAGGCCAGTTTGGATGGGGTTTTGAGCAGCATGGTCTAGAGGAAGGTGTCCCTGCACATGGCAGGGGGCTGGAACTGGATGAACTTTAAATTCCTTCTAACCCAAACCATTCTGTGATTCAATGATTCAGTCACAACCCTGTGATGGCCTGACTGATGTGGCTTGGACTTGGGTGGTCAGGAGCTGAAGATGTTCATTGCCTTTTTGTTGCAAATGCCAATGCCAAGTGTTCCATAGGAGGAGCTGGTGGAATCACACCTCTCACCCCATGGATACAAAGATTTGTCACAATAATTTTGTTCTGCACTCATGGCTGCAATGGAGCAGTACCTATTTAACCCATTTCTCCATGTTTTTTTGGGGGGTTTTGAGGGTATTTTGCAGACCAGCATTTACAGGTTGTTTACATCATCCTTTCTCTCTTATCCACTTTTTCCTTGTTTTATTGTTGGATCTTTGATGCAGTATGAAATCATCTTGCAAGGCTCTGAAAGGCAGTTAAAAGGTGAAACATAATTGATTTCTCCCTGCCACCACCACCAAAGGCAAGTAACTGGACAAAACCCATCCTCAGCAATGATCATTACATTCTGGGAGTGTTTATGCCATTTCTTTGTCTACTTTTAGTTTGATTATCTAATTGGTTTCCATTTACATTTGGCAATAAAAGCCAGTCTAAATATTTTTAATAAAATTTCCACCCTGCTGGTTGACCTTTCTGTTGACTTCCAAAAGCTTTTGCACACAATAAACCAGGGAAGCTGACAGAAATGAAATGTTTTGTTTTACCTTTGACACTGGGTTTTATCTGCCCATGGAAAGAGCTCTCACATATTGCTTTGCCCCCTCTATCTTCCCCCACAAAGGACTGTATCTTGTACTTTTTTTCTGCAGGAACCCTTCTAAAATAAGATCTTCTTTGTTTAAGTTGCATGCCTTGAGTTTGACATGCCTAATCTTGGTTGTCAGCAACTTTTCAGGCTCATAGTATAGCTGAATTTGCTTTCACCTAACTTAACTATCTAAAAGCTCAATGCTGAATCTGAGCCAGATGTCTAAATTTCCTTTATATTTATTAGAGACATCACAGCTCTGCCTCACAATGGGATGAAGTGACTTCTGGTGCTGAATCTGTCAGTCCGGCAGCTACAAAGGGAGCCTAAACCATCAGCTTAGCCTGAGCACATTATTTTGGGGCAGATACAGTAAATGAAAAACAATCTGCTTCCTGAAGCACAACCCTAACAGGAGCAGCTGCATCTTACCCAAGTTCATCCAAAGCAATTTCAGTGCCCTGTCAGGGGGTGGGGGTGCAGTTATTTTACATTTGGGAATTCGTAATGTGGTCAGAAGCATCAGCACAGGTGATGTGGTGCCTACAGGGATAGAAGGATTGGCTTGGTTCGTTCCTTCCCGTTCTAAAGCCCTTATTAACAGTTCAGTCGTGTAAGCATTTGTTGGGGCATAAAAAAGGGGTTTATAACCTCAGTTTGGATCTGAGTGCCTGACCAAAGCCCTGAGCTGGGAAGCAGCAGAAACAGTGAAAGATAACTTGCTATCTCTTTCCTGCTTAAAATGTATTTTCAGAGGAATAATTATAGAAATCCATCTTTGCACTTTCTTTTATGCAGATAAAGGGAAGGTTTAATCACTGAGAATCTGAATCTAACACAAACCCCCATCCCAGTCCCCTAGAAAAATGTCCTCACAAGCTCTCTGTATTTTAAGTCATAACTCTTTTAAAGTTCACCTGATTAATATTGTGCTGGGTAGCTCTTCAGTCTCTGTTTAGAGCTGATCCAGATAGCAAGACCTCCACCAGATTATGAAAAAGTAGTTTTCCAATACTCCAAGTTTCTGTCTTTTTAACCAGGACATCAGGTTCTGGATAGTTTTAGCAGAAATAAGTTAAATAGTATCTATTTGGCTTTTTGAAGTGCCATCTGGGCACATTCATTAGCTTCACTTGGACTGTAGCATTAAAAAAAAAAAATCATATTATTTTAGGCTATTAGAAGGTCATTTTTTCTTTCTTTGAGGGAAGTGCTTGCAAAGCAACAGGGATGCAATATGATGACTTTTTACTCCTGGCTAGAATGTCCAAATGTTGCAGTCACTCTTTAATGGAAGGAACATATTTTCTTTAACAAGTTAAGAGGCAAAACATGCACCTACATTGCAATGCCCCTGTTTGGAGGGGATATGTTGATCATTCCATTGTCTGAAGTTTTTGAAGCCACACAAACTTCAGCAGTGACAGGGCACTGCACTTTGTAGTCTAAATATAACCTTGTGCCTCAATGTGAAGACAATGGAGAGGTGGAGAGGAAAAGGCAGGGGAGAATGTGATTCCTTCAACCCACTTCAACATCTGCATGAGCATAAAATATATCTGTCCTCAATACCTCTAAGTCTTTCCTCCAGCCATTCCAGAAAACTAAAAATGCTGGGCTTTGTATCACCAAATGGATCATAAATAACCACGAGAGAAAATCATCTTCCCATTGTGCCTTTACCCCCTCTGGGCATTACAGTGAGTGACAGAATCATCAGGGCTGGAAGAGACCTTCAAGACCATCCAGTACAACCATCAAATCAGCAACATCATAATCACTCCTAACCCATATCCCCAGGTGCCATATCCTGATGCCTGTTGGAAACTCCCAGGGATGGTGACTCCAACACCTGGGCATTAATCCAATGCATAGCCACATCTTCCATAGTGGATTTTTTTTCTTACTACATAATCTGAACCTCCCCTTGTGCAATTTAAGGTCATTTCCTCTCATCCCTTCACTTGAGACATGGCAGATAAAATCCACCCCACCTGGCTCTACCCTCCTGACAAAGGTAGAGAGCAATAAGGTCCCCCCTGATCTTCATTTACTCCAGGCTGAGCCCCCCCAGCTCCCTCAGCTGCTCCTCATCAGCCTTGTGCTCCAGCCCTTTCCCTTCTCTGGACATGCTCCAGGACCTCAATGTCCTTCTTGTCATGAAGGGCCCAAAACTGACCCAAGAATTCGAGGAGTGGCCTCCCCAGTGCCCAGCACAGAGGGACAATCCCTGCCCTGGTCCTGCTGGCCTCACTGGCGCTGACACAGAAGCCAGAAGGCCACTGGCCTCCATGCCCCTTTGTCACATCTTGGATCCTGTTGAGCCACTGCCAGCCAGCACCCTCAGGTCCCTGAATACAGAATTAAAGATGGGCTGAGCCATTTGCCTTGCCCACAAACCACCACATATTTAGGATGCACTAGGGCTTAGGAGGGTAGATTAATCCCTGCTCACTTCCTATTTTTCTGGAAGAAAACATTGCAGTTCCAGGCTCTAAACAGGCACAGACATATCACAGGACAGGGAATGACTGCTCATTCTCTCAGCTTATTGGTCTTAACTAAATGCCAAGCAGATTTGTTTTAAGCTTTTGAGCTCCTGTATCTTTGTCTTGCGTGTGATGCTTTCTAGTAATGCGAGTTGCAGCGTTATTGCTGTTTGCTGAAAACATGCATTTTCACTCAGATCCCATAATTGAAATTCAAGCTGCACATGATGCAACTTGACATTAATTTCAGTTATTTGTGTCTGAGGTTTGCCCCATCCAACAAGAGCCGACAGTAAAGAAGAGCACTGGAAATGGAAATACACAGCGCCATTAGATGCAAGGCTTGATTTGTAAATCACTTAGATAGCAATAAAACTGGGGATGGAAATAAAAGTGGCAAAGCTCAGCTTTCTAAGTGTTAAATAATTCAAGAGGGAAAGGGTGAGGGGAAAAAAGTACAGAGCAAGAGCTTTGTGTGTGGAAACAATGGCATCTGAGTAAATCAAAAATTTCAAGCTCTGACTAAATGTAATTTCAGTTCAATTAAAGCATAACATCAAGATTGTGGGCTGCTAAAATCTGGGATGAAGCATGTCATTGCTGTGTGCAGTTCTAAAAGATTCACAGCAAAACCTGGATCTAGGAGAGATATTCTCTGAGATGGTGCTGCAGGGCTGTTTACTGAGCAGACAGCTCCTGTACAAAACTGAGCTGTGGGGAGTCAGAGCAAGCAAAATTCATGATGAAAATAATTCTTGCCCTTTTTGTATCTTTATTTATTTATTTATTTATTTAATCTTTGGGAAGGTAACACTGGCAGTAAGTTAGCCAGAGGAACAGATGCCTGAAGAGAAGTCTTTTGTCACATGAACTTTACAAATTTGAAGTGGAGGGATTTGTTGTGGTTTCTTTCTGTTAGAGAGATAGTATGTGCTCCAATTACAGGTTTCTGATTTCAGCAGAAGAAGAGCAGAATGAAATTTTATGGTTTTTGTCTGGCAGGATGTTAATGCAATACAGTGTGGGGAGGAGAAGAGAGGGTTGGCAATGAGAAGATGTAGGCCAGATTCAACAAAGCAGATGTTAACATCTGTTCCCCTCTTCTTTCCCTGGGAGAGATTGAAAGTGTTTAAGCATCAGATGCTGCCTTAATAGCAAAACATTTCCTCCTGTGCTCACAGTCTGATAAAAAGCTAAGAAGTGACATTATCTCAAGATCTTAAGGAAATAAAGGCTTGGGAATGGAGGTAAAAGATGTACAAGTTACCCAGCAGGGATCTGGTTCCTGCTATTGTGACCCATCCTGGAAAACTCTAAACCTTGGCCTGATTTTTAACAACAGTTGGATTCATAATAGTTTCTTTTGAATTGCAAATTTAATCATATGTGGTGCTTGGGAGCCCATCTGACCTCTGGATGCTCAGAACTTTGCTGTGGGATTTGAGGGACGAGGGAGTCAATAATCGTGGAGAAACAGCTGTGACGGGAAAGGGAAAAACTTTTGGAAGGCATCTTGAGAACTCCTTCAGCTGCATCATGATCTCTGTCACCAAGAAGGGTTTGGATGATCCACAGACTGGTGAAATTACTTAGGAAACATCTCCAAAGATTCCTTGGCTCACCGATAGAGCTGAGCACATCATGGCACATTTTGAATGGGATCTGCCTTGCACCTGCCACTAGCAAATCTCCTGGGTAATGGAATTAATGAAGGGGAGGATTGGATTAGATATTTGGATAAATTTTTTTCCTGTGAGGGTGGTGAGGCCCTGGCTCAGGCTGCTCAGAGAAGCTGTGGCTGCCCCAATCCCTGGAAGTCTCCAAGGCCAGGTTGGACAGGGCTCTGAGCAACCTGTTCCAGTGGAAGGCGTCCCTGCCTTTGGCAGGGGTTGGAATGAGATGATCTTGAAGGTTCCTTCCAACCCAAACCATTCAATACTATGGGTAGCTTATTTTAAGCAGATAGGGAATAATATTTATCAGTTTTTCTATAGTAACAAATAAAATCTTCCAAATTAAAAAATAAATTGCATTTTCTCCCAATTCCTGAAAGTGAAGCTTGAGCATTATGGCTTCTTGAGTCCTCTAGAGTGATCACTGAACAAATTCAGCACCCCAGATCTGAAGGGATAGATAAATAGCCCAGGATGGTAGTCAAAATTGTTTCCATCTTGACACCTATATCTGATATATTCCTCTGAACTCCTTTTAACAAATGGATAAAAACAGAACCCATCAAGCACAACTCATCCCAAAACAAACATCCAAGTAAGAAGACTTGGACCCAAAAGTCTCAATTTTTTGGCTTTGTCTGGGAGATGACTCAGCTCTGATGGAAATACCAGTGCACTAGAAATAGAAAGAAGATGTGTTTCCAGTTGTTAAGTAAACAGAGAAAACTAAACGTGGGAGAAGCATCCAAGCACTCAAATATCAAACCCTTTGCCCTGGGTGTCAAAAGAAAAACAGATCTTCACCCCAAAGCTCTTACAGGAAAAAACTGTTGGGTACCATGTTTCTCTCCAGGTATGTTGTACAATTACACAGGAAAGCCTTGGAGACTCTGAGAAATGAAAGATCAAGGGAAATTCAAAGCAACTGTTTTCAAGCTGGATTTTATTTTGAAAGCTGCTGTTTCTATCAGAGATTTGAAGAAAGGTGTTAAAAACACCTGTGGTGGTTTTGTTTTTTTTTTTTCCAAGGATATCATAAAAGATATTTCCTATTTCCCCTGACCTTGTCTCACTTCTGTTCACAGCTACAAAAGGACCTGTACAAGTGTCAGAACAGTAATTTTTCCTTGTAAAATCTCTACCATCTTTCCTCTTCAGAAATAATGATCACCAAAGGTGAATATTCTGATAAAAATTTAGGAAAGGTGACAATTCTGCTGTGAGCGATGCTACCTGTCACAAAAGTTCAAAATGTTTTCTTCAGAAAATTTTTAATGAATTCATTATAATCAAACCAAAATCATGCTTGCACTGGAATAAAATAATGCTCAAATGCTTGTGTTTGTTTGGTCTTTCATTGGCTCACACCTGAACACACCAAACATTTGTCTGTGAAAAACCAAGAAGAAACAAAAGGAAATATTTTTCCTCTTTATCCATTTCCTGATTGTTTTCACTGTGCATTTCATAGTCTGCAAACAGCTTGGGAGGTTATAATTTGCCAACAGCTCTAAGAAAATCAGCCACAAAAGCCCCTCCTCTTTCAGAAATGTTAATTCAGTCACATTCCTGCTTTGGACAAAAATGCTGTTCTCAAAGCCATTCCAGATCTGCTGTGCTCAGTACTTGGTAAATCTCTGACCTGACACCTAAGAATACAGGAGATTTATAGAGAGACATCCAAGATCTACAGATAACTGTCTCATGCTTTTCTCTGACTGGGGTATCATCTTCCCAGAGATGATAACCAAATACTGCAGCAATTTTTCATTTATTTACTTAGGTAACTACTTACTTTTTATGTATATTCATCTCTGTTTATGTTCAGATTCTCTAAGTCTTAAAGTGTTATTATAAACCATTGTCACAAAGTGTTTTCTGGCTGAATCTTACAAGAATTTTCTTGAAGGTGGCTGTACCATTCACCTTTAGCATTCAGTTGTTTGTTATTTTAGGGATGTTTTCCACACAAGCACTTCTTTTTCTGTACTTATTTTTTTTTAATTTTATTTTTCCAATCCTTGAAAAATCAAGTATTATAGGTTAAGCATTTAATATTACAAACCTCTACTGCTAAAATAAATTTCAGCATATTAGTTCTAAGAATTAAACTTGTGCACTGAGTCAACGTAGTCTCACCTGGGTACGAAGCAGGGCTTCCAAAGTATCAACAAAATGATGAAGTTGTTTTCATAAAATAAAATAAAAAAGTTGAAATAATATGCATTTTCAATAGTACATCTTCAGCAGTTTCAGTATAAAATGTGGTAGCCTTCAGAGCAGAGGAAGATAGATCTCACTGACTGATAGAACCAGAATGCCTGAAGTCATTTATTGTC
This sequence comes from Agelaius tricolor, assembly GCF_023055355.1. Taxonomy (NCBI): domain Eukaryota; kingdom Metazoa; phylum Chordata; class Aves; order Passeriformes; family Icteridae; genus Agelaius; species Agelaius tricolor. The sequence continues at coordinate 92,987,408 of NW_027269262.1, read as the reverse complement.
TGAAACACACACACACACATCTCCCGAGCCAGTTAAAATATGTAAACTTCAGTGAAGAAAACAGCAACACTAAATAAAACTTCCCAGCTCTGCCAAGGTCAATAGCACCACAAAAAGGCCCCTGGAGCTGGGGAAACAGAGCAGACAGAGCTGTATTATATCATCTTCTCCCACACTGACAACTACCTTACACTGTGGATGATGGACATAAATTGGAGCTATTTGTTGAGCAACTCTGCTTCTCAGTCTAGATTAAGGAAGGGACAAGTTGATTGCTGGATGTAGTAGTCTTGGTCTGGCTATTTTTGAGGGAACAAATAAAACAAGGTGAATTAATTTATTGCATCAGCTAGGAAAACCTTCAGGTGACCTTGGAAAGAGTGGGGAAAAAACAAAGAAATGACTCAAGGGAAGAAGTGGACAAGTGGAGAACAGTGCAAGGAGAAAAATGAAAACTCTAACTGTCTCTGCAAAAAAATTTATTACCTTGAGACACAATGAATAATGAATTCTGGAGCTTCCAGTGGATTGTTTCAGATGTTGTTTTTAAATGTCCGTTTTAAATGACAGTTTTACATTTTTGTTTTCATCTTCAAAGGCTGGATTCAGTGTTCTCAGAGGTCTTTTCTGTGATTTTGTGATTCTGTGATTCCCAAACCTCGTTAAGATACTGGAGAAAGGTCTTAGACAGCTGTGAACAGCTGAATTTCCTAAATTGCTTTGAGCATATCCTGCCACACAATTGTAAGCCTCCATCAAAACTATTTATATATTAATCTGAAGGTAATTTTATATTAATATACATTATAGCAGTGACTTACCAATTTGTTCTGGCCAGGTTGGATGGGGTTTGGTGCCCCAAACCATCCTGTGATTCCATGAATTTGCAGTGGTTTGCATACTCTGTTGTGCACTGTGTCTGGAATAAGTTCTAAAAATCACAGGTGATTAATTCAAGCAGATTTTAGGGGATTTTTTCATAGAGAGTAGTGTAGTTCAAAGGTGTCAGTGCTCCTGGAAGAGGTAAAAAAACAGAGCAAATTAACTTGTTTATTAACAGAAAAGATAATAAATGATTGACAACATAAAAAATCTGGAACTCTTAGAACAGGAATTAATGAAATCACTCACACCAGGCCTGATTAGATGTAATTTCTCTCTTTGTCTGTCTAAATATTGCATGGGCATTAACTTTCTCCTTTACAATGTTAATCTGATGTCTTGTCAAGGGAGAAAAATTACTTAAAATGTGTAAAAGCTACCAGCAGGCTGATGGTTATTACTTTATGCAATACGATTGGAAAACATTAATCTAATGGGAGATAGACACAGGTCTTTCATGAGTAAATGGGAAATGTGTCCATCATCCACTGCTGCAGTCTGAGGAGCTGAGGGAGCAGCCAATAGCAAACACAAAGTTAAAAGAGAGAGAAGAAATTAGTGCAGTGCTAATGACAAACAGGAACTCATGAAACAGCACATGACCTTCTCTCACATTCTCCCCTTTATGAGTAAAAATCCCTTTTAATTCCTTCTCATTTACATTATTGCAAAATCAACCAGATGCAATATGAATGCTTTTCTTTTTCTCTCTTTTTTTTTTTTTTTTCCCAGATCTGCCCCCAGTTTTCTCTCTTTACTCCCTGACAAAGCACATTCAAAGCAGAAGACATGTCTAGGTGGCCTGATTCAATAAAGTATTTCCACTGGGCAACCCCAGTTTGCATAAAATAATTAAGGGACATGGGATGAGAAACAAAGTGGCATGATGATGGTACTGGCAGGCTGGAATAAATTAGTTCAGTGCTCAGTAGTCAACAAGCAGAGCACATGTGGTCTTTAAAAGAGACTGAGAGCCAGAGGGAAAAGAGCAAAGTCACGTTTTGGATGTCCACAAGGGTTTTCCAGGACATCATATAAATGTTTTTGAAGAACAAACTGTTTACTGATGATCTAAAGCATTCAAGGCATGATTCCATTTCTGTAGTGCAGTTCTCACCTTCAATTTTGACTGTAATTATCTTCACAGAATCTTTCTGGTCCTGGATACTATTGGCTTATTTTAATAATTCTAACAAAGGCTTAAGCTTTGAAAGACCAGGAGTTGGGTACATAAAAGGACCTGGGAGATTGTCTGTGGCCAAATTACCATTTCAACAGAAGTGAAAGTGGAATTAAGAGCCTTGTTGGTTATGATTTGCCACTGAGTAACCCTGGAAGCTTTTGAAGCTTTGAAAACAACGAGCAATCAGGCACATCTTCTCTCAGATAAGAGATGCACTAAACAGGAATTCAGCACTGGAACTGGTTGGACAAATTGGTTTTGTAATGAATTGAGAAGCACATTTAGACTGTGATTAATTTGCATTACCACATACTTCTTATGATGAGGAGCCTTGCCTAGAACTGCTTAAAGCCAAAGCCCTTTTTTCTGTCCGGGGACAGCAGGATAGCCTGGGATATCTGAGGTTAAGCAAAAGGGACAGACTTCACCCAGGTTTCAGGTGCCTCCTATGGGTCTGCAGTGTACAAGGCCAGAATTACCTGAATGCTGGGAGCATTTAATTTCTAGTAGTTGTCTCAAGATGAGTCTTTCCTTTCTGTCTGTAGTTTTTAGATCCCAACATCTGAGTTTTCTTCCAAGTAAACAGCTTCAGGAACACAGAATCATGGAATGGTTTGGGCTGTAAATACCTTAGAGATTATCCAGTTCCAATCCCCTGCCACAGGCAGGGACATTATGCAAAATAACACTGAGGAGGAGCTGGTATTGCTTCTCTGCCTGTATTTAATGTTTCAACAATCATTTCCCCAGCCCAGGAGAGAGCTGGGCTCCTGGCCCTCTGCCAAGCATGGTCACCAGTGAACAGTTTGGATCCAGTGATTTAATAAGCTGCTCCCATTGCCTCCACCATGGGGAACTTCTTGCCTAGAAAATGGATGAACAGTCCATTGGAAAACAGTCCATCACTAACAATGCCAATCACTAATTTTGTAAAAAGGAAAATCTAGCCTGGTAATAGAAATTGATCCTGGTGGTTTGTATCTGAAGCAATCTTGCTGATGTACTGTCACCTCCCTTTAACATATTTGCCTTCTTTGAATATTTTTAATTATTTTGATAGGAAGGATATGTGCTAATGCCTTTACAAATGTGAGAAATAGCATGGATGAGGGGAGGGATGTTGACATCTTTGGAATGGGTGTTAATGTCTCTATCAACTTCAAGGATTGTTACAGAACCCGGACACTGACTCCTGAAACAAGTGGGTCTGCACAAGCCTGAGTTTCTGAACTTTGGGGTAAAATGCCAGGTTCAAGGGGGAATGTGGGGTAGGTGGTTTGGGAAGGCTGCACCTTCCTGGTACCTCAGGCAATGGGGAAAGGAGGAGTGCAATGTGCAGCCAGGTGGTGCAGTAAGGTAGAAAAATGATAAAAGAAAGGCTTTATAAAATCAGGCCTGCTCTGTTATATCAGTGGTTGGCCTTGTCAAGCTAGGACTTTGTGAGCTCCCATGTGAAATTGATCCTGGTGTGAACAGTTAGTGAACATAATCTATTCCTGGGTGAAAAACAACTAGCACCTGCAGAAACATTAAATCTGTCCCATGAGAAGAAAATGTGTACACAATTTAAGAGTAGAGAGATTTGATGGACAAGTACAATACCTTTTACTAATCAATAAAGTAATTGGCAAGAAAGCTACTAACCAATTGGAGTCACACATGAGGTGTGTTAAACTATGTAAGCATGAGTTATGTGAATAAAGGAGGGGCTTTTTTCTGCCATGAAGGAAATGGAGTCTTGTGTGATCCATTCCTTTAGCTGGGAGTTTGGGATAAAGGGAGGCCGTGCCCTCCAAAACAAGAGAGAGAAAAAACCCCAGGGGCTGTGCCCCACTGGACTCTCTCCCTTAATTTAAATAAACTTGCAGGACTCCTCTGTCTCCTTTATGGACGCTGGCTTCTCACAGCATGATTTTCTGTACATTTTCAACTAAAATTTATAATATTTGCAGTAATTATATTTTCTGACCCAGAAACAGTGTAACAGAAGCAGGTGTCAGTTACAGAAATAATTAGTAAACTGTATAATATATAGGTATAATGTTCCCAAAAAACCACTCAGAAATCCAGACTGCATGGGACAACATAAGCTGCTTAAACTCACAATATAGGTAAGAGAATTATTAAGAAGCACTTATATTCTTATTTAACAACCAGGGAAGTTTGTTTTCTTTGGAGGTTCCTTTTGCTCCTGGTGAATCCTCGCTGGAAAGCAGAAATGAGCAGCAGGAATTGCAATGGAGATATTACAACACTGTGATATCCCAGATCTCACACCTCAGATCAGGACTTCTGCCCACAATACCCATGAAATAAAGACAGGCTCTGTCACAAGAAAAAACCCTTTTTTGGCACTAACTTAGGTTGTTCTTGAATTAAATTCCCAGTATGGAAATACTGATTGGAAAGACTGTAACATAACTACCTGGGGGATGTGGATCCCCAGTAAACAGCTGTATGTGTGTGTCCTTGGACAATTTGTACTCAGCCTGAAGAGGTGCACAGCTCGGAGCTGCTGCAAGGCTCATGCTCTGAACCACACAGAAAAGATGCTTGCTGCAGAGGAGTGGGTGGATATTTTTGTGTGCTCCCACCCTTCCAAATACATCCAAAGCTGTAGAACACCATGGGAGAAGCTGTAGTTCTGAACCCCTTCCTCTGTATCATCTCTGTGTTGCTCCATGACTTCCCCAACTGCATTTAAGTTTCCATACTACCAAAACACTTCAGCAAAAACCCAGCTGGTGGGTGGTCTGGGGGAAAATATCTGTCTTCTGAAACACATTTCATTTTCTGAGTCTTCATTTCCCTATTTTCAATATAAAAATAATTTAAAACGGAAAGTTCTCCTAATTACTTTGCACTATATTTCAATAAATAAATAGATAAATCAATAAATAAATCTTCTCTTGCTATGATAAATACTTACATGAAAAATAATGGAAAAAATGTCACCATGAGACAGGTAATATCCCAGATATAAAGGACATAACCTAGAATACTGAGACCAAGAAATGCCCAATTTCAGAGCACATTTAGGACCAAGAAAAAACCTTTTTTAAGACCTGAGAGCTCAATCTATATCTGGTATCCTTAAACTGTTGTTTCTGTGTTCCCTGGTGGGGTGCATGGGAGCTCCAGGAGATCCTTCTGAACATGAGTTTTCCTAAAACTGGCAAGATCTGTTCTGTGGTTGAAATGGATTCATTTAAAACAAAACAAAACAAAACAAACAAACAAACAAACAAATAACCCCAAAAAAACAAAAACAAAAACAAAACTTTGCTTGTTTTTGAAGGATGGGGCTTTGGGAGAATAAAACCCCAAAAAATTCCCTAGTCATGTGGAACTGTTCACAGAAAAACAAACCTTGCTTCTCTCTAAAACATTTAAAAAGTGACACAAATACACAAACTGTGTTCAGTTGTATCAGCAGACTCTAAAATATGAGTTCAGCCTTGGTTCTGCCTCTGTCTTTGATTCCTTTTGGAAAGGAATTCTGCTCTCTTTGCCCTGATTGAATCCTTTCTTGGAAAAGGGATAATCATCCAGGTGAGCTTGTTCTCTCACAAGTGCATTTTGCTTCACAGTCAAACTGCCTGTTTGCTGCAGAAATTGTGGTTTTATTTTTTTTAATTGTCAGGGAGCAATTGAGTGTAAAGAAAGATTGGAGCATGTTGTCACTCCCACCAATAATATCCAGATGCTGTGGCATTATTTTCTCTTCTGGAGCTTTAGGGCATGGGAAGGCTTTCATTAAGAGGAGAGGGATAAGGAGAGGCAGTTATGTGGTCCCATTTTCAAGGAAAATAATCTTGTGTGCAACAATGACAAGTACACAAATGAGAATAATTAATCCTAGATGGATGGAGACAAGGCTGAGCTAATATCTTGATGCATACAGCTTTTCCCGAAGAAATGCATTTGATCCTTGCCTTATTATGTGCTTTGCAGCAGCATTTTGTAGTTCTTGGCATTCTGCTGATGTGGCTGAAGCCAGCAGGGAAAACAGAGATGCAGAGCTTAGTTCATTTGCCTAATGATGCACCCAGTGTGATTGGAGATACCCCAAGGTACTTGAGACATTCACAGGGGTTTGGCAGATCTGACAAAGGTCCTATAGGATATGCATATATTTTTGGAACTGGGAGACACTGCCCTAGAGAACTTCAGATTTTGTCAGGAATTAATATGAAATAATGTTACAATAGCTCATTAATTTATAAATTGAATATAATGTAAATTTTCATTAATAATATAAAATAATTTTTATTGTGTCCTAGCCTGGAGAAGAGGATCAGGGAGGACCTCACACTCCCTGATATCAGCTTGTAGCCAGGTGGGGTGGGTGTCTCCTCCCAGGTAACAAGTGACACTACAGGAGGATGTGGCCTCACATTGTGCCAGGGGAGGCTCAGGCTCAGGAAGGATTTTTTCAGTGAAAAGTTGGTTAAGTATTGGAATAAGAGGGTGGTGGAGTCACCATCCCCAGAAATGTTCAGGAAATGATGGACATGGCACTTAGTGCCACAGTCTAATCAACAAGGAGGTGTTCCCAAGATTGGGCTTGATGATCTTGCATGTCTTTTTCAACACTAATGATTTTCTCTTCAAATAGGTTTGGTCCCAGTCACTCCAGAAACCAGTGGCAGAGCCAGAAGCAATGCTAAATTCCTCCTGACTGCAACATGGAGAATATTCCACCGCCCCCTGACCATGTGCTGATCCAGGAATGCTCAGGGACAGGCAACACCAATGTTAAGGGAGGCTCCCTCTGTTAAAAACAAAATCAGGCACGGGTGGCTGCTGAAATCACTGTGACATCTCCAAATGTTACCATGGAAATTTCTAGGGAGTTTGGTATCAAGCATGTGCAGAGGAACTCAGCCTGGGAGCTGCTGGGTGAGACATATCAAATATATAACTCTTTAGTGAGCTCAGGATGGCCAAAGTGACAGCTTTGGATGGCTCCTCTGCTCTCCTGCTGAGCTCAGTTCCGACTGTGACAGAATTCCAGCCCAGCACAGCCCCGTGTTTCCAAATGTCTCTGTCTAGACTTGGGTCTGGACAAAAGCTAGTTGATGGTTTGAGCAGCAAAAAGCTTTAGAGCAACTTTTAGTTAAACTTCTGAGTTTTTAAATTGCAGAGCTGGGGAGAAGGGAGTATGAAGGGAAGCTTGAGCTGATGCCATGTGGATGGGGGAGGAGGGAGGGGAAGGGGTGGGGGCATGGGAGGAATCCAGGTGTAAAATTGCAGAGCTGTGTCCTCTAAGTAGGAGCTGGCTGTCCTGCAGTCCTCTTGTCCAGCTGGAAAATCCTGGGGGATGTGGGAACCCAAGAAATTCCCCTGGCTGCCCTGGAGGACTCGAACCCCTGCCCAGGGGGCTCGGAGACCTTAGCACAAAGCCCAAGACCCCTGTGCCTTTAATTTAGCCCTTGGAAAAAACAATTACCAACCTTTATACGAAGGATTAAAAGCCACGAAAGTTTAAGTAGAATGATAGTGAGTTTATCACAGGGTGAAAAATAGATTTTTTTAGGGTTTTTAGAATGGGGGTTCAGGAGGCAAGATGGAAGATCTGAACGTGTCCAGCCTTTCTCCTTTTTCTTCTTGGCCTCCATCTTCTGATGTGATGCTGGCACTTTTAGATTGGTTTAGAGTAGAAGCTCACTGTCTAACACAGGTGATAGGTATTGGAAAGTAATTGTAAACATTGTACAAATAGTTTTTAGTATAAAAAGATAACACTGCCCCGGGGGCAAGCAGAATGCCTCTGTCTGTCTTGCTGAGCAGACCTCAGCTGGCCAAGAGAAAAAAAAAATTATAGATAAGGAACAATAAACAACCTTGAGACCAAGAACTGAAGAGCTGTGAATCGTTCTTCGAGTGCCAGGCTGGGAAAAGAGACTTGTACATATGTCAGGGTCACTCTGACCAGCAGAGATTCCGAGAGGGGGGGAAATTCACAGTTCTTGAATTTTGGTACCACATTCATTAGGACAGTCTTTGTGTGTGTGTTTAGGGGGGGAAATAAATAAAAAATGAAACCTTCCCCATCTGCAAAGTTCTTATTTTACGTGTCGCTTCACATCAGTTGTTCAGTAGCAGAAGCACTTCAACAATTAAATCCAGAAGTACTGCTGGCAGTGGGAACGGCAAGCTGAACACTGCCATTAAGCTGGAAATGTCATGGATTTATCTAAACCTCAGCATTTATGGCCTTCTTGCATGTAGTTAGCCTAGCAGGTAGAAGAATATTTTGGAGATTGCCAATGCACATTCAAAATCATTCAGTAATCAAAATGTGCAAGTGATTTTAGGGTGCCACATATCCCCATTTTTTTCTTCTTTTTCAAAATGCAGAAAAATTTCCTGTCCCACTACTGAGAGAAAATTGATGCTTGCTTTTTTCCAGCTGAAATAGCAATAGGACTTTTTGAACAGCAATATAATATGGAAGATAAAGCTTGTTGTTTCATAGAACAGAATTGTGTATTTATTATTTACGGTTCACAACAGACAGGCAACTCCATGAAAAACCTTAATCTCCTTTTCAGACACTGTGGAGCAGAATCATAAAAAATCTTCCTGTTCTGTGCAGGGAAAGACAGAGAGGAAATGAAGAGTCAATATTTCCATTTTAAGCTGCAGAGTACAGAGAGCTTTGCCCAAGGTCTATGAAGTGTCTGTGGCAGGGTCAGGAGCTGCAACCACAGTTCAGAATCCCAAATAACTTTTCTTAGGTAATTGCAAGTATTGGTTCAATACTTGCTCATGGGCTTTTCTATGCTCCTGCACACAGCATGAAAAATAAGGTGTATCCATCTAAATTCTCTGAAAGAACTTGATATGAGGTTATTTACTCACTGTGCTCCAAATGTCAGGCTCTTCCTCACCTGGTGTTGGTGTTCTGATGTAAGATCACAGCTCCCAGCGCAGGGTTGATGTTCCAGGCTAGAGCTGGTGGGGGAATATCAGACATTGCCCACTGGCTGTGACCACTTCAACCAGGTGTCTGAATCACAGAATCACAGAATAGTTTGGGATGGAAGGAACATTAAAGATCATTTAATTCCCAACCCCTGCTATGGGCAGGGACACCTCCCACTAGAACAGGCTGCTCAGACCCCCATCAAATCTGGCCTTGAAAGATTCTAGGGATGAGGCTTCCACAGCTCCTCTGGACAAACTGGTGAAATAAAAGCTGAAATACTGTCCAGAAAACAAAACTACTGTATATCTCCTCATTGGTACTTGATCAATGACTGAGAGTGAGAAAATCAAAGTCAAAATATGAAGTATTTCACTGCTCAGACAAGTCATGAAGGGAAGACTAAAAATGTTACACAATAAAGGAAAACCTGCCTCAGGTTTTTCTTATTTTCTTCTTTCCAGGAATGGGATCCCAAACTTGATATTATCAGCTTGGCAGTGGAGGTGGGATACAGTTTTAACTAGTTTTCAAAACTTTCTGAAATTCTGTTTTAATCCAAGTTTTATATGTCAAGCCATTGAATCAATATATTGTGAAATTTAGTGTAGAAAGATTTGTTCCAGTTCTATCCTCCAGAATAAAAAAGGTAGACAAGAAATGAAAGAAAAACAAGAAATGTCAAGTTCATTTACTGCCTTGGGATGAACCAATAAAAATTACTGGGGTCCTCTTCCCCCTGTTTAATATACAACTGAGGAAAAAAATGTTTCTTTGTCTCTTCCTGGCAAAGCAGAGTTTATTTTGGATGACATTATGCTCAGGTCTCTTCCAAGGAAATATGCACATGCACTCCCCTTATTGGTCAGCAAAATGGAATGCATAGTGAAATATCACTGAAATTTTACATAACCTATTTACTCAGTGAAGAAAAGGCACAGACCTACTTTGCATAATCCTCTATACAAGAAATCTTTGAACAAAAAAAACATTTGAATATGAATTATTCTGACACCTATCCAGTACAGTTGTTTAGAGCAGCACCTTCCCCTGCTTGTGACAAGAAAGAGCATGAACACCCACAAATCCATGGCTGATAATTTTTCTCTGTCTTTTGGACATTTTCATCTTCCCTTTCAGGCCCTGGTTTCTCAGGAAAACAGGATAATTATGCTAATAGGTGCTTTTATTCTGGCATGAAAATTACATTGTTTTTTCAGCTTGGTTTGTATCATTTAGAAAAGAGTTTAGAGAGAAGTGAAAATTAAAGAGCACTGATTTCAGAATAAGAGTATTTACAGAAATCTGTGATTTAGAATTACTGCTTTGGGTGTTTTCATAATGCCTGTCTAGTTTTGTGAGCCCAATTCAGGTGTTTTGGGTAGGAGTCTCATGTCCCTAAATATCTAATGATGAAAGTTTAGTTCCCAATTTTCCAGTTCTTTAATGACATTGATCCTGAATACCTATAGAACTTCCAGAAACAGTAGGGAAGACTTTATCCAATACCTTCATTGGACCACAACCCATAAGGTGTCCACCAAAATGTAGAAACTCAACCTTTCTTGGTCTAATTAATTGAAAATACTGCTTTTTTCTTGCTATCATTAAAGACTAACACAGTCAGGACTAATATGGCTATTCTTCATGATGATTTATTTTATTACTCCCTACCAGAGATGCAGATTGATGAGCATTCAGTAATCATGGCACATTTCTTCAGGGTTACATGCTACTGACAGAAAACACACATTAAACTCATCATTTTCTGCTCCAAACAAAACATAATTCTATTTGCCCTCTCTCCCTTACTCATAAAAGAACAAAAATGAGTGCAAAGAAAGCCTACACGAAAAGAAACACTCTCCTTTCACTCCTGGCTGTAGGAAGAGGTTCAGAGAAGACACAGAACCTGAGCTATGGTAAGGATGTGACTTTACCAGCTTTGAAAAGAGGTGCAGATGTCAGATTTGTGAAACCTCAGGGCTGTAACTGCATAAATACTAAGACTGGATGAAATATTAATCCAGCCCATAGTTCCTGCCTCTGGCAGTGACCAATAATGTATATTTATGGGAAAATGATAGTACTAGGAGAATGCAAACTGTCTGAACATGCACATACTCATTGAATAATAAATACCAGTAAAACAAAAAAAGCTCAAACCTCGAAGGATTGATAAGGTCCCAACTTAGCTGTTTGCACAACCATGGAAATTGTTGTGCAAACACCTCCTGCTGGCAGCTACTCAAAGAATGCCAAAAAAACTCTTCCTGGGTACAAAGCACCTGCTGGATTCCCACACAGTACCCCAGTAAGAAACTTTAAAACAGTGCAGAAATTGCAGTCTGGATGGTTCAGTCATCATCCAGAGGAGAATGAGAATATGAGGCAGCTGCATTACAATTCCCAGGAGGTCCTGTATCACTGCTTTGATGCAGAGACGGTAAAACATCAGCCTTGGGGAATTTTTGTGCATTTCCCACACAGAGATCAAAATGTGTTCCAGCTGGGGCTGTGCAGCAGATCAGACCATTAATCCATTATTTGCATCTAACCTCAATGGAGAGGTGCTGCCACAGGGCTTGAACAATGCTGTGTTACCCAAAGTATTTCAGCTCGGTGTTCCTCAGGTGGCGGGGAGGCTCAGGCGGATGGAATTCATATTGAGCTTCTAACTGAGCTCACATAGTGGAAACATAGGATCCAATCTCCCAAAATGGTCATCAGCACAACTCATGTGACCAGGAGATCTGAAGGGCAAATGTCAGCCCATGGAAGACGGACTAGGGACTGGTTTTGGGAAATCTCTTTGATATTCATCATCTTCATGAGCGCAGGGCTTTCTTCCAGACAGGAGGATGAAGCTGAACACTTCTAGCCTAAGATCTCCCCAGCAGCTCTTTCCAAGAGCTATGCAGATAATCAGAAGTTTGCAACAGATTTTTCAGAAATAATTATGTGTGGGATTCCATATGGGGCAGGCCAGCTTGTTTGTTCAATGAAGGAAACGTTACCAAAGTCCTTCTGCCAAAGCATTAAATATTTAGTGTCTTCTGCTTAGCTCCTCTGTATCAACAATTTAAATTCCCATTCTCTATTCATATTACAATTTAGCTGGATTAAGAGAATTTAACTGACATGTCAGGCAAACACAACTGTATCAATAGATTTCTTGGCCACTTTGACACATGTGCACAAAACCTACAAGAATAAAAGGCCTGAAAATATTTGTAAAAAGCTGATCTTATCTATGCATTAAAAAAAACAAAACCCAAGCATTAATGTTTCACATTACAAAATGAATATAGCAAATATAAAATTTATTACTTAAAAATTTCTTTTGAATGGAAGATCATGAAAAGGTTATAAACATTCATAGATAATGGAAGTTTCAAGGTATTTTGCAAGCAATATTATTCAAAATGACAACATGTCCTAATGCTGTTTGGTTTTCAACATAGATGAAAATGTTTTGCCCAAATGCATATTCAGGGTAGATGTATGTGCACTGCTTTCTGGGGCCAGATCTGTGGGGTCTGAGGTTGATGGAATTAACATAATTATGCCTCTTCATTGTTACTTTTTTTTATCTTTACAATGTTGAAAATTAAAGTAAGCTTTGTGACATTTTCATTTCTCTTTCTATTTCAAAGAATTTTTTTTCAAGCATTTTCTGAAAATTATTGAGTATTACTGGCAAAGCAACAATGTTTGCATCCTACTTCCACTGTGTCTTTAGAAATAGTTCCTCTTGTCTTTATCCCCATGGCAAAACAGTAATTTAGATCACTGAAGTCATAGCAGTGATATTTTCCCTTTCCAAAACACTGCAGCTTAAAAATGCTTTCAGATAAGATTGAAATCAAATAGAGAGTATTTTGTAGAATGTTTTCATGAGAAAGTTTGCAGGGGGAATATTCTACTCCTCTGCAAAGTGCTTCAGTGCTGACATTGTTTTGGAAGCACTTAAAGCCATCTCAGGAACTTGGGGGTTTTGTTTTTCAGGCTGAACTTTCATGACCAGCACACTGTGTTACTTTGAAAATAGCCAGCTTTCTAGGAACATGGAGAGGCTTTTAGGACTCCCTGGCATGGCTGAAGGTTTGAAAGATTCTCCACTTCCTCCAGCATCAGCACAGCCTTCAAGTGTTGGTGAGAGATGCCCCATTGTCACTTTGCAGCTTGACTCATTGGGAAATCTTTCTTGTGCCAACTCAGACTATTAAATTCTGATTCCCAACTCACTGGTTTTCCTCAGAAATAAAAGCTGTTCCTACTTTAAGAAATAATTCAGACCAGCAGCAGTGGTCTGCACTAAAGAAGAGCAGTTACATGTTTTTAAAGACCATGTGTCCTATAGACAAATTTTTGGCTTAATACTGGACCTAATCTAGTGGTCTCATTGCAGACTTACACCTTGATTGGTTTGGGTGAACCCCAGACTTAATCTAATTCCTTCTAAATGGAGCTGAGTATGGTGTCTGCCAATATTTTCTCTGTGACAGAAAACAAAGTGCAGCACATGAGAATTATTGTGAGATCCCTCTCAGCACTTCTGATTCAAGCTAACTGATCTTTCTCCTTCTCCTGATTCAAACTAAAACCCTCATTTAGGAACACAAACTACTGTGATGACATCAAACCTTCCCTCTACTCTCTACACAAATATTTTGCTAAATACCAAGCTGTGAGAGAGGTTTATTGTCTCTGAGATGCTTTATGGCCCAAATCCAAGCTGGCTGCCTACCTATATGTGTCATCTGGAAGTTATGGCATGATATTCAAGTCTGAAGGACCAGCCACGGTTGTTAAATTCAAAGTTTTGCATATGGGCAGAGAGGAAGCACACCTTACCTATAGATTAGGAAATACCAAGAGTTTGTTGGTGTAATTTACATCTAACTTGCAGTCTAATAATTCACAGTCTAATTCAGAATCATCACAAGTCCAGTTATAAAGAAGAGAAAATAATAATGTGGGTGAAGTGCTTATGTACAGAGAAAGCAACAAAAATAAAATCATAGAAAATCTCCAGTTGGAAGGGACCCACAAGGATCATAGAGTTCAAGTCCCTGATCCTCACAGGACTTCCTAAAACTAAATCCTGTGACTGAGAGCATTACCCAGGAGTTCCTTAGTGCCATAAGAACTTTCCTGAGAGTCTGTTCCACTGACTGACCACTCTCTCAGTGGAGAATCTTTCTTTAATGCCCAATTTGAGCTTCCCCAATGCTGCTTCAGAACAATTCCATGTGCCCTCTTGGACACCAGTGGGAGGAGATCAGCACCTTCCCCTCCACTGCCCCACTTGAGGAAAGTGCAGGCTGTGATGTGAGGTTCTCCAGGCTGAACAAGTTAGTCAAACCATATAATTAAAATTGTTAATTCACACAATTCTTAACATGCACCCTCTTTCCTGGCACTATGCTGACCCTTCCACAGCTCCTGTGGAGCAATGTCAATAACTCTGCAGGCAGTAACTCTCAAGCTGGAACAGCAGACATCTCTATTTCAGGAGTTAATCTCAAAAGAGAAGAGACAACCCTTGCTAGAGAAATTGGCAAGACAAAGTAATTACATTTCCAAGGAAGCAGAGTCCAGCACAGTTCCTCATTCTCTCCTGTGATGTGGAGGACAGGTTTACAAAAGTAGAGTAATGGTAAAAAAATGAGATCAGTCACCCAATATGTTGAAGGAAGTTTTATCTCCACCACATCTTTTTGAAACAAAGCAGAGTACTGCACACAGGTAAAGCAAAAATAAACCCATGATAAAGTAAAACACTGCCATGGCTGGTGGTTTTCATAAGGAGACCTTCAGGAAGAGACCAACCTTCACATGACAAATGTGAACAGTAGCAAGCAATGCATGGCTGGGTGACTAAATGTTTCTTTGAGAGAGGTATAAGTTATTCAGGCACAGGATTGTCTGGGTGTATGTTCATGCATGAGAGAAGCATGATAAGCAGTCCTATTTCATGCTTAATAAAGTGTCTCACTACCACCTTACAGCCAAAAATACATTCACACTGGTAAGTGCCCCATATGTCAGATTATGAGGAGGCATTTATTGAACAGTGTAAAAATTTATGTTATTTCTGTTTTATTTATTTTCTACTTCACTTTGTGAGGAAGAGATAGAAGAGCAAACAGCACAATTTTGTTGACCAATGGGTATACAGGAGGCGAACATCCAGTTTTCATCAGGACAGATGCACCATTCAAAGAATGCAAAAGGTTAAGAAGGAAAAGCAAAGAGCAGATGCAGGAGTTTACAGCCCCCAGAGCAGCAACAAAAATAAGAGTCATACAGGAGTCAGATAGTGTTAGAAGATCTTTCTTCCATCATTACAATGGGATCACATGATATTTTTCATATTATGTTTTAGATTTTAATTTGTGTCTGACACAGGGAAGGACCACTTTACAAAATTTTGAACAGATTGAAAAAAAGGAAACCGGCTGAGATGTCTATCTGAAAAAAAAAAAAATCAAAATTAGGGGTTTTAGAGAAAAATAAAAGAAATGCTATTAGAAAAAAGCAGTTATCTCTGAGAAGAAAAAAAAAAAAGGTTATCCTTTTTTTGAGAAAAAAAATAAATGAGTAGTTCTCACCTCAGAATATAGATTTACCCAGGCTTGTAAGAAATTATTAACATTCCAAGATCTGGCAACTATTCATGTTCTCATATGCAAGCTGTAGCTTAACTGCTTAGCAAGATCAAAACCAGAGTATGTGTAATGGATTAATCATTCAAAGCTACTCAGTTGAGAGGGGAATATACCAGAGAGAGAGACACAAATTATTTCAGCTATATTTAAAAAAAAAAAAAGTCATGCATTAGAAATAGGAATAGAAATAGAAAAGGAAACAGAGATAGGAATCTGGAACAGAGAAAATGTCACCTTAATTTTGGGAATTGTTCCTGATAGGGATCTGAAGACTATAAAGCATCTTCACTGGAGAATCAGTGGCAGAGAATCAGAGAAACAGGAGGGGAGCAGCTCCAAGGAGCACAGGGAGGGGACAGCCTGTCCTAAAGGGTCTTTTCTACCTAGTCCACCAGAACTGTTCTTAATAAACTTGCCAGCTTCTCAAAAGCAAAGCATGAGCTGAATCAACTTCAAAATGTACCAATAATAGGGATGAAAAATGCTGAAACCCCATTTCAAGGTGATTTGAGTAGGTTTGCAAAACAGGATGAATGCTGGCAGCCAGGTCCATGGACTGAAATACAGCCCATAAAATGAGTGGCTGGTCTGCACAGCAATGCCATTTATCTCTCATCTTGATTTGGACATATTTGATCATGTTCAATACAAAAAGAAATGCACTGTTCAGTGTTTTCCAAAACCTACCATTTAAATTCATTCAGATATGGAGTCTACCTAAAGAGGAGAAAAAACCCCAGTTATACTTCAATTTCCGTCACAAAATTTCTGTTGCCTTTGCTGACAGAGGAAGAAATATGATTTCTGTTCATCCTGTAATTCCAGGTTTTATCTGAATAGAAACCAAAGACTAAGAGAACAATTCTGGTCCTGCTAGATGTACCTGTCTGCTTTACTATCAATTGAACTTGTCTCTCTAAATATTTTACAAGACATAACTTTTTTCTTTCATTTCTCTTCATCTTTCTCTTTACTTCATTATTTTTCTACTGGGAAAAAATGCCAGATTTGTTAGAAGTCATTACTTTCCCTGTGGGTCACCTCTAAGCTTTTTTTTATCATGTACTTTTTCCTTATTCTGACAGAATATGAGACATTATCAGATATGCCCTCTGCTTATTGAGTTCTGCCTGGATCTGTAATTGTAATATACATGAGCTAGTACTTCATGCTTACATTGTGCCTCACATTCAAAGATCTCACAGTAATTCAGAATGATGTATAAAGTATTAATGACCTGTATAAAAGGAGGGGAAATATAAAATGAAAAGAAGAGTAGAAAAGGAAGTAAATTTGCAACCATATTTTATTTTGGCTCCTCAGAAAGGAGAGAGTATTTCAGTTCAGTGGAAACAAAAATAAAAAATATGGTTTTGTTCTGAATGAAAAAAAAGTAATTTTAAACTTGAAGGACTTACAAAAATTTTAATTTTAAGACATTACCTGTTTGAAAGCCTGCAACCATCTGTATTTATATACATCATCCAATTAATTCACAAAAGAACATTGTCATTGTCAGCTTACAGAGCTTTTGAAAACTGGATGTATCCAAGAATGCATTAAGCCACACATAAAATTCAAGGAAAAGGTCAAAGAAAGAATGTAGGAGTCCTGAATACAAAAATCAATCTTCATCCACACTACATGCAGGCTAGCACACACATTGTTTGCTGCAGCCCCAAGAGGTAATTCTACTCTAGAACAAAACCTGAAAACAGGCTCATGGAATTTGCTACTTACAGACCATTACCTGGTATCTCCTTTGGAAAAAAAAAAAAAAAGGCACTTAAATATCTACTTTAAATGAAAAATAAAGCAAAATTTTTGACCTATTAATGTCAACTGTTAAAATGTCTCTGGAAGTTCCTAAATAGAAAGAATACTACATTTACGAAGCATTGGAATTGCTTCATTACAGTCCACATACAATATTCTGGGTATTGATAACAGTCCATCAATATTTTTGTCACCATGTAGGAGTTTCCCTTGATTTGGACTTGGAATCTAAGGTGGACATTGCAAATATTTTTCAATGCAAAAGCATGTTGATTTCTAGAGCCACCAATTGTTTAACTGTGGCTTTTTTTACAAACTGTTACTACAGAGATGAAAATGTTTAGTACCACACAGGTATTATTGAAGTGATTTTGACAGCATTTCACACCTCATTTGCTGCCAAAGTTATTAGATTTTAGTCAATGATCAAAGAGTCAATTGACTCTAAAGGGCTCCTTTAAAGCACTGAGGCATGAAATTAGAACAATGTAGAAATTATCTTGATCTTTACTTCATCTTGTGTTCAAAGTAGAAGTGCCCATCTCTTCTACCTACCTCCCTATTTATTTAAAAGGAAACACTTAAGGTTAATATAAGCCTTGAAATGGTGCCATTTTTATGTGACTTCTGGCAGAGGAATTATTTGGAGGGGTAACTTTGACAAAGCAACTCTTTGAGTGTAGAGTGGCTGTTACAACTTCCAATGACAAAAACCACAGCCAATCTGAAATGAAGGCTGATTAGCAAAAAGTGCCTTTCCCAAGATGAAATCATCAAAACTCATAGAGTTTGCAAAACCAATGAAAACAGAGCTCAAGGAGACACATCCTGTTGATTATCCTGGTAACTCCATGATCTGATGTACACACAACATATCCTATCACCCCTTTTACACCTGTGCAAAAATACTACTGTGTTTTCATAGCTCATAATGCTACAGGTATTTAAAATTCTGCTTCTAGGCTAAGTACTTTCAAGTTATTTACATCAGCTGGGCCACCACTAAACTCTGTCCCTACGTAACACATCTGTGTGTTATTTGAAGACTTCCAGAGATGGGAATTCCACCACTTCCCTGGACAGCCTTTTCCAATCCTTGATGACCTTTTCAGTGAAAACTTTTCCCTGATATCCAACCTAAACCTGCCCTGGTGCAAAGGGAGGCCATTTCCTCTTATCTGGTAATTTGATACCAGGGCAAAGAGAATGACACACCTGGTTGCACCTTTTTATCAGGGAGATGTTGAGAGTGAGAAGGTCCTCCCTGAGCCTCTTTTTCTCCAGATGGAGCCTCCTCCCAGCTCCCTCAGTTGCTCCTCATCAGACCCTTCCTCAGCTCAGTTGCTGTTCTCTGGACACCTCAAAATCTTTCTGGTGGTGAGGAATCCAAAACTGAACCCAGGATTTGGGATGTGGCCTCACCAGTGCTGAGTCAGGGGCACAATCAGGCCCTGGCCCTGCTGACCACACTATTGCTGACACAGGATGGAGGTGAAAGTGTCACAGCTCTTTGCTACCTGATCCTTTACTGGAAGATTCACTGTTTTATTCATGGTGAGGACCTACAGCAGCATCAGCCTGGCTCCCACAAATCAAGCAAGACATGTTTGTTTAAGATCTACACAATTAGGCCTCCAGTTTTCTTGCCTGTCTCCCTGTAGATATTTTATATTTCCTGGAGGAATTCCTACAACGCAGGGGACTTTTTGTCAGCAGTGACAAACTCCTGACTCAAGTCACTTGATCTCTGGGAAGTTGTCTCAATACTCGACCTGGTTCCATGTATTTGTGTTACCCAAAAAAAGAGATTTAAAGTGGCTAAAAACAGTCAGGGTACCCCATTTATCTTCTTTGTAACACTGATTTGGCATTTGAGGACACTCTTGTTCACATACAATCCCACGCCGCTTTCTAGGAAACAGATTTCCATGCCTGATGGTTTACTGATGGCAAAGTATCTTTGATTTATTCGATAAAAACTTCCCAGCTGAACTATTAGTTCTCTTCCTTGGAACCAAGAAACCATTGAAAAAAGTGTGGGTTTCATTGTAAAAAAAAAAAAAAAAAAGCAACAAAAAACCAAATAAATCCCTTTTTTCACTCCTACAGAGTTGCAGGAAGCTCATCAGCTAAATCAATTGCCGCTAATTAGAGTACTACTTCAAACTGTGCCTAAACCCTATTTGATTGGGACTATTGTGTTAGGGCTTCTCTTGCCATGAACTGTATTTCAGTGCATCTGAATTATTCTGAGCAATCCTCTAATCCCCTCACTTTCCTTCGATTCAAAGATGAATCTTTGCTTTCCACTACTGTATTATCAAAACCTCTTCTCCAGACTAATGCGCTAGCAAGAGTCATTTTTCATTGAATGTTAGGCCTGACAAAGAATTATTATTCTAATGTATTGGGGAGATTAGCTCATTTTCACTCTCCTTCTGCCTTCCCATTCATCACTCTCCTGCTGTTGGGACTTCCAAAATGATTTATTTAGGCAGAAAACTTAAGTATTGTGGAGGATAGCTGAAAATACACAAATGGCACAGGAAATGCTGATCCTTTCCACTTCACTCCACTAAACATGACTCATAAGTGTGTCTCTTCCTTTTAATTTCTGTAAACTGGGAACCTTAGGGAAGTCTGTCTTCTTATTCCTTCTCATCTTCACTGGTAGCATTTACATAATACATATAAAATAGGTCCTCTCTTCTCTATCAGGTCAATCAAAGCCATCTTTTTATTGCCCTTTGCTGTTAGCATCAGCCTGAATTGCTGATAACTCACTCTTTTCTAATTACATTTCAGCTTCTTTAATGCTGTCACAGGGATCAAAATATGGCCCTGTTTATCCCACACATCATCTAGACAACAATGCCATGAAGACATTAACACTATGAATTTAACTAATGTACTTATGATGACTTAGAATGGCTCACTATTAACTCACACAGAGTTTCCTGTGTTGTATTTAGCTGTCCTGGTCAGTGGTATTATGGGATTCTCAGCTGATGAGGAGCTCAGGATTAGAAGCTTTTTCTTGAGGTCATGTGGAAAAGAAGTCATTCAGGATGATCCAAAGGGATCAGGATGCCATCCATGGAGACCTGGACAAGCTGGAGAAATGGGCTCAGGGGAATCTCATGAGGTTTAACAAGTCCAAATGCTGGTTCTGTACCTGGGTCAGGGCAACCCCTGGTGTCAATTCATGATGAGGAGATTGTTGCCCAATATCAAGGGGAAAAAAACTCTCTACTGCTACAGTGTTAACAAATACAGTAAAATAAAAAGCAGACCTTTATTTGGAAGCTTCCAGGTGTCCCAGTGGTCATGGGCACATCCAGCACTGGATTTCTACAATTTTATAAGTTAAAAAAATTAGCATATTTAACAGCTATGGTCTAATTAGAAGAGCAGTTGGTTAGGTTTTTCCCAGGGTACTGCCCAATTGGAGTAATTCCAGGGCTAATTTGCCCCATTTTCTTGTTATGTCTTCTCAGATTCTGATTGGAAAGCAGATTGTACTCCTTCTAGGTTCTCTTCTTGAAAATAGGACTAAACAGTATTTCAGGAATGTGTTAGAAGGTTAACTTGTTGTTCTAAAATCTAAGAGAAAGGGTAGGAAAAATATTAGGAGCTACATAACCATGTAATAGTATTCTACGAGCCATGAAAATATGCAAAATACATAAAAAGCAAAATTCTTTAGGCATCAGGATGAGCAGATCAAGGGCAGCCTTGGGGAGAAGGACTTGGTGGTGCTGGAGGATGAGAGGCTGGACATGAGCTGTCAGTGCGCACTCAGAGTCCAGAAACCCCCTGTGTCCTGGGCTGCATCCAGAGCAGTGTGGGCAGCAGGGCAAGGGAGGGGATCCTGCTCAGGTGCTCAGGTGAGACCCCACCTGCAGAGCTGGGTCCAGCCCTGGGGTCCAGCACAGGAAGGACACAGAGTTGCTGGAGTGAGTCCAGAGGAGGCCTCCAAGATGATCAGAGGGATGGAGCACCTCTCTTACAAGGAAACACTGAGAGAATTAGAATTCTTCAGCCTAGAGAAGATTTGTGGTGTCCTAATTGTGTCCCTCCCATACCTGAAGGGAGCCTACAAGAAGGATGGAGAGATTATTTACAAGAGCCTGGAGTGGCAGGATGAGGCAAAATGGCTTCAAACTGGGAGAGAGTAGGTTTATATTTGATAATAGGAAGAAATTATTTTCTGTGAGGGTGGTGAGGCCCTGGCACAGGTTATCCAGAGAAGCTGTAGTGGCCCCATCCCTGGAAATGTTCAGGGTCAGCCTGGAAGAAGTTCTGAGCAACCTGTTCTAGTGGAAGGTGTCCCTGACCATGGCAGGAGGTTGGAACTGGAGGATCTTTAAGGTCCCTTCCAACCAAATTATTCTATGGGTTTATGATGGAGGAGTGTAAAGAAGAAAAAGGGGAAAGATGTAAGATGACATAAATGCTCAAAACAGACAACAAGAAGAGGACATGAATCAAAGCGTGAGAAGAATCAGGCAGGCAGAACAGCAAAGATTTTGGGAGGTTGCAATTAAATCAGTAAGGGAGCCCAAAAATATCTTAAGATTCAGATTCTATTTGATCAATGAACAAGATGGAAATTGTCAGCAATTGTGCCAAAACATCTTATTTAAGGAGAGAAGGCTGGCAAAAATCCAGCAAATCTTTCATACAATATGTGGATCTTAAAATTTTGTCATGTGCAGAAAGGGAACACAGTTTATGTACAGATCAAGAAATCTATTTTTATTGTATCCATTGATACTTTAATTAAATATTATTTCTATAATTAATATATTTAATTAGTTTACAACGTAAGTGTCTGTCTTTGGGGTGTCAGGTTGTCCAGTCCTGCTCTTGGAGGCAGGATCTGTGCTACTTAGGCTTCAACTGACCAAGTGTGGATGTCTCTGTAAGGTGACACAAATCATATCCTAAACTGTATTTACTCTATTAATTAGACTCTTACTAACTGTAAAGGGACTCCATAGTGACCTGTTCAAGTCTGTGCTATCAATGCCTTCATTGAACCAGGCAAATCCTAACCCTGAAGTAAGATCTAAATCCCACTCGGTCTTTTACTATAGTTGTTTCATAATCATCTTGAGAATTTCTGGTATTTTTTACTTCACACTGTAGCTGAGCCACCTTTACCCGCACAAACTTTCTCACATCCTCATGTTTTGGAATAGGATGTAAAGCTCATCTTTCTGCTACTCAAGTTCTTCTTATTTTCTTCCCATAAGTGCCATCTGCCCCACCTCCTGTTCCAGTGGTTTAGGTGCAGTGTTGTCATCTTTCATTAAGGTGTTTGTGTAGGAGAGGAAGAGGTATTCATGAATTAATTGTGAGGAAGAGACTCCTCTAGAAAAACTCTCTACTGCTATTTTTCAGTTTTGTTCTCCGTGACTAACTCTGGTGACCTCCTCATCATAACCTGCACTAGGTGGAAGATCCTGACACAAGAATCCATAATCAGGATGTTATTAACTGTATATTTTTCTTCTTCAGGCACAGACTGTCTTGGAAGGATTTTTAAAGACTGACTAGATAAATCCAAATCAATGTAGTGTAAATCCAAAGTTGCTCAACTTTTGAGAAGTTGCTCATCTTTTAGCCTAGTTCACCTCCAGATGTTCTTTTCAACTTAACTAGAACAAGGAATGAAATTCTATATCTCTAAGGTAAGGAGGGGAAAAGGAGAAAACGCTATAGATTAGGGTTAGACCTTAGAGAATCTGGTCTTCTAAGAGTTACAGAGAAGTTCTTCATGAGCAGGGAGGAACCTTATACCTCAGCAAGAACTATTTTGGGATTCATACATTGGCTTCTGCATTCAGTATTAGTCTAACATCAGTTTTCTTCCAAAGGTCTCTCCATCACCACCATGAGAGTGCAGACAAGCTTCCCAAATATTTTCCAGAGCAAGAAGAGAGGATTTCTTTAAGACATTCCAGTATCCAGAAGAATCATTAAGAGGAGAATTTCTTTCTCTTGAATATTTGCAGCTTGCAAGAAGTTAGCATAAACTGGGCATTCAGCAGAGTCTAGGCTGTTGTTTACACACTTTTTCTTCTGCTAAGTGAGACACCAACACAGAATCAAGGTGAGCTCCTGTGTTCACTAGATGGTGCTCCAACATTCAGATCCAGTGTTTCTGGATCTTCCCAAGACATTGAATTCTCTTGTTCACCAGGCTGTCTCTGTGCCTGTTATTGTTTGTAATCATAAAGTTCCCATGGGCTGGACATGCTCATTCTTTACCAGCAGTACCCATGGCATGCCAGAGGAGTCTTCTGCATAGATGCATTATCAATTTCTCTCAGTTTATCTTGCTTAGTTGAGCATACTCATAGTAAAATGTGGTCTTTTAATGCAAGGTTTTGGTTTGTCTTCTAAAACATAAGACATAAACATGCAGACAAATGTCTCATCTGAGCATCAAAGAGTTGAATACATCTGGTACTCAAGTAAAGTGATATTTTTGTGTGTTTGTGTGTGGTTTTCCTGTTGGAAGTGCCTGTGATAGTGTAAAAATATGTCACAACCTACCAGACAGACATTATTATAGCACGACATAAAAAGTACATGGTGATTGCCTTACAGCTGGGCATGAAGGCATCTGGTGGGTATATGGGAGACCTGCAAATTTTTGGATTTGTTTTGGAGGATTTTACAGGTGTGTAGGAGTTAAAACTGGTGCAAGTTTTACTACAGTACCTATAATAAAGGGTCCCTAGAGCTGCCTATTCCCACAACCAGTGTAGGCTCCTCTTTTGGGGGAAAATAATTTGTCTACTGAAAAAAAAACAGGGAGTGAACTCATATACAGGCTGTGTATCTGGTGTGGGGACGAAGACCTGAGTGAGAGGAAACCATGAATTTATACTCAGATTTCTGAAGCATGTTGATCAGAAAATTGGGGTCTCCCCCTGCATGCAAAAAACATGCTAATGATGTGGTACCAAAGGTGGGGTCCCCAAAGATGGAGGCTGAGGTATTAAAGGATATTAAAGAACATGAGCTGGCAGAATCAGTGCTTGCCTGAAGGAAGAGGACTATGTCTGAGCCTTTATCTCCTATTTACCCATGGACCTTATAAAAATAAATTGTAAAATGCTGTAAATGACATGTTCAACACTGAATAGCTTTATTTTAGCTGTGACTAACCTAAAATAGGAAATATCAGGTCAGGAGTTCATCAGCGTCTCCTCCTCCAGAGAGTGCAACATCAGTTCTGCTGGATTTAGAATCATGGAACTGTTTAGGTTGGAAAAGATCTCAAAAATCATCAAGTCAGACAGTTCATCCCACAGTGACACATTCAACATATCCACATGTTCTTTGAACACTTTCAAGGATGGTGAGTCCATCACTTCCCTGGTCAGGTTGCTCCAATGTCTGACCACCATTTCAGTGAGTAACTTTTTTTTGGTATTTAATCTAAACCTTCCTTGTTGGGGAGGTTCCATATGGAAAATATGGTCCAAAATTTCCATGAACTGAACCATGAAACAATACCAATCTAGGCTTCCAATAATGGCCAGCAGCTCTCCTGGGAGATTGCGGCCAGTGTTCATCAGAGCACTCCCACAATGACAAGGAAGCAGGAGGCAAATGCCCACATATTCCTGAAAAAAATCCTGCCCACCTTCCAGCCCTGGAACAAAGAATGGATATTTTCCTTGGCCATCCCGTGTTATCAATCTTTTTAAAAAACACACGTTTTATAATCTTTCACAGCAGCCACCAGATTAAATTCAAATGGAGCTTTTGCCTTCTTGATGATCATTCTATGTGAGGTCAGTGCCAAGGGCTGGGACAAATGGTGACGTGGGTGGGCAAAGCACTTTGGCACTTTGGCACAAGGCTTCCTTGGGGATGTTTAGGGGAGGAACACAAGGTGGGACAAGAGACAGGTACAGGTCACAGGGAGAGGAAGAGGCGTAGGAAAAGTTGAGGGGCAAAGGCATTAAAAAAGTTATTTGTCACCAGGGACATTAGCATGTCCAGCACCAGGCCTTTGGGAGAAAGGGTGGCCATGCCCAAAAGACCTTTGTGACCTGCAGTGACATCGTGCCCAGAGGCCATTGTGACGTGGGTGCATGTCATGAGCCTTGGGGCTGCCAATTCCTGCAGTGGCCACTCCCAGGAGAGCAGCTCTCTGAGGAGGCAGCAGCTTCTCTGGAGGCAGCAGCTCACCTGGGAGATTGTGGCCAGTGTTCTTCAAAGCATTGCCACAATGTCAAAAAAGCAGGAGGCGAATGCCCATGGCTTGCCCTGTGAGGGGCAGCCACAGCTGTACCGGCGGCGGCAACAGGTGAGGGCTGGGGAAGGAGGGACAGCCTGCAGTGGGACGTGGGGGAAGCCCTGGGGCAGGGATAGCCAGGCCTGGCACCAGGCCATGCTCTGTGCAGGGCCAGCACTGGGACGGCCCAGGCCCAGCAATGGCCCAGAGGCAGCGAGCCCAGCTGGGAACGCGGCCCAGCCTGGCTGCTGTGGCCAGCACCTGCCTTGGGGCCAGGCCTGGGCTTGCAGGCACGTGGGGGACACTGTGCTCACACAGCCGCCTCCATCCCGGGTCTCCTCCTGCTTCCCACAGGTGACCCCCAGGCAGCCACAGGCGGCACCTCAGGTCACCTGGACGACCATCACACCCATCCCTGGGGACAGGCCCACTCTGTTCCCCATCCCATCACGGAGCCCCACCTGGTCCTGCACACGCAGGGGCAGCAGGGAGGGCGGGCACTCAGTGCCCCGCAGCCGTGTCACGGGGCCACGGAGATTGTCTGTGTCAGACTTGCCGCCTCTCCACGGCCCTCAGTTGACACTGGCACCTCCATGCCAGTTCAGTGGGCAAAGAACAAAAGCATTCACTGACTGCCTTAAGCTGCCCCCTCTGCCAGCAGCAGCCACCTCTGGACCCTCTCTCAGAGGCACAGCACGTGCTGTGGGAGCAGCCTCTGACAGTGTCAAGCTGCCCCCTCTGCCAGCAGCACCAGCAGCAGCCGCCTCTGGGTCCTCTCCCAGAGGCACAGCTCGTGCTGTGGGCCCCATGGCCAGGGGCCAGCCAGAGCGTGTGCCCCCTACTCCATGGGGCACTCTGGCTGTGGGCAGAGACCAGGGAACACCTTCCCTGGAGAGCAGAATGGAAGGGCTCGGGCAGGAGTCACTGGCAAGGCAGGGCCATCACCTGCCACCCTTGACACCTGCACACAGTGTGCCACTCTGCACCGGGACACGACCAGCTTGGACGCCTGTATGGCACCGTGTCTCTGAAAACCCGCAGCCCTGGCACACTTCTGTAAAGGAGCTGGAGAAAAAACAGGAAGAGGAAGAGCTCCCAGAAACACAGGCTGCAGGAGAGTGGGACCGAGACCTGCAGAGCGCGTCGCTTGCCCCGTTGAAGGAGAACAAGGGAGAGGAAGAAGCTTGTGCCCTGGCTGGAGATCCCTGGGACATGAGATGCAGCAAACCCTTCCTCACATCAGAGCTTGAGGAAACCTCAGGTTTCTCAGCTTCTCCTTTGTCTGGAGGCCCCAGTGAGGAGAGGGAAAGTCATCATCCAGCTGAGTACACTGCGCTTCACAAGCAGCAGTGGGTGAGGCCTGAAAATTTGCTTCATCTTATGCGCCAAAAGAGAAAGGAGCTGGAGAAACTGGAGGAAGACAGAATGTACGCAGAGCTCTTTGGAGACATCTTCTCTTCCATGAACAGCGAAGAAAGCCCCATGATGTCCAGCTGTGACCTCAGGGATCCATCAATTGCCAGCCTGGAACCAGCTGCAGACCCCTCGGTGGCACTCAGCACTTACAGCGTGATCAAAAATGCTGCAGGAGATGCACAAAACTACTCAGAGCTTGTGTCTCCTGAGCTGTTGGCAGACCTGGGGGCTGACTCTGAGGATTCGCTGTCCCTGAACAGTCTTCTGAACGAGCTCCTGGAGAAGCAGGAGCAAGAGGAAGTGGCGGGAGAGTGGGACAGAGAGACAGAGAGCCCATTGTCCATCCCACCGCAAGACGAAGAGTTTGAGCCAGCGCCTACTTCTCCGGACAGCGACCTCAGTGACCAGGAGCACAGCGAGCCTCTCCCCAGGGCACCGCCCCAAGAGCCAAAGGGGTTTGCGGGGTGCCCCTCGCCTGCGGATGCTGCGGACGAGGCCGAGGCAGCAGGCATGGAGGCTGGCTGTGCCCAGGCCGCCCCTCCCCAGGAAAAGCCCTGCGGGGATGAGCTGCCGGCAGGAGCTTGCCCGGTGCCTGTGCAGCCCCTGGCACGCAGCGTTCCTGCTTGCCCTGCTGGCAGCGCAGCCGTCCCGCAGCCCCCGGCCCCACGGCCATGGCGCTCCATGGCCAAGAGGGCCCGGCGGGCTCTGCGCCGCCTTTTCTCCTTCAGCTGCCTCAGGGGGCAGCCAGAGGAGTGAGCCCGGGGCCAGCAGCAGGACCATGGCCAAAGATGCCGGGGCTCACCCTGGGGACACCCAGCTCCCAGGGGCAGCGGCAGGTCCCAGAGGGAACGGCAGGAGGGAGATGAAATGCGGGATGCATGGATGGATGGGTGGATGGTGGCCAAGGCAAACACTTGCCAAAGGTAGGCCCTGCTGCTGGCCCCAGCCCTTCACCCCCAAGCCAACAGCAAGGCAGCCTGGTCAGGGAGAGCTGGCTGAGGAAGGATGACAGAGCTACATTGTACAATCCCACAGCAGCTGACTCAAGGCCCAGGCTGCCTTGTGGAGGTGCGTCCCCTCCCTGCCCCAGGCTGCCTTTGAAGCTGAGAAATGCTCTTGGGCCTCAGCATTGCAGGTAAATGAAGGCAATCCCATTCTTCTTTCACATGGCACCTAGGAAAACGCCTCTCTGGCTACCTGCAACACGGACTGGACGTTAATTCCAGATGATTGACCTGGTGTCCTCAACTCCACAAGAAGCACCAGGACCGTAGTGCAGTGAAGTGCAGGGAGGGGAAGGACCGAGAGGACACCGCTGGCAGCAAACATCTTGGACTGTCCTCTGTCAGTCATCTTCACCTACCTACTCCAGCCGTGCTCTTCCCTACAGCCTTCCAACCCCACTCTTCCCCCCCCACCCCATCCCCAATTTTCCCCCTTTCCTTCTCATTTTCCTATTTCCTATCCCTTTCTATCTCTCTACCCCATATTTATTGTTAAATAAAATCCCAGTTGTTGATGTTTGTAGATGATCTCCTGGGCACCTTAATTCACACAGAGGCATCTGTGACCAATCACATCTTGATGGGGGCACACTTCTGCACACCAGTGCCCAGCACAGAAGGACAATAAACACCCTGGTCCTTCTGGCCACACTGTTGCTGACACAGAATCCCAGGATGTCACTGCATATTCCTGACCAAAATTCTACTCACTCCCCTCCTAGTAAGTTAAGAATGGAAATTTTCCTTGGCTTTCTTTTGTTATAATTTTTTTTCAAAAAACACAATAAGATCTTTCACAGTAGTGACTTGATTAAGTTCAAATGGTCTTGCCCAGTGCTTGCCCAGCTTCTCCAAGAACTCTGTTTTACAAGGTGAAAATAGGAGCAAGATGAATTTTACCATGACTTGAGCAGAAATATCTTCTGACTTCCAGAAAGCAAGGTTGTAGTCAAGCACTGAGGGCTCCTCATCTCTGTCATATTTCCATTCATTATGCTCCATTCCTTTTTTCCCCCATAAAAATGGGACAAAAGAAAACTACAACCTTGCAATGACAAAATGCTTCCTGGCATCTGGAAAAGTCCCAATCAGTTCAGAGAGCATCCCTGTTGGCTGAGGGAAAATGGAGGAGTTTTCAGACTGAGTGTTTGTGGCAGGGATGTTCTCCTTCCCCTTGCCTAGATTCAGCTGATTAGATCAGAGCAAAAACAGGAGAAAGGGAGCACACATAAACTGACCTTGTCATCCTAAGTGGTTGTGGCATTTCCAGGAATGCTCACCCCGTTCCAGCTCTTCATTTCTAGCTGCTTTCACTTTGTCTCACAAAAGGTTTCTGCAACAGTAAACAAACAAATAAACAAATAAATCCTATGGGAAAACCTCCTTCAATAACCATGCCACTCTCCAACACTTCTATTGTTGTCATTGCCTTTTTTCAACAAACAAATAAATACTTCCCTGCCTGGTGGCACTGTTCCTACTTGATGTAAAAAAGGCCAGGATCATGAAGTGGTTACAGCTTATGACCCTGAACCCAAGTCCACAGCAAGTCAGAGAGCAGAGCTGGGGTCACAGATCACAACAAGGTAGATGCCAGTCTCTGCAGGCAGAATCTGTATCAGGTTATCTTTAATGAAATTAAATATTGGATATTTAATTGTCCCAAGATGGGAAAATTTGGTTAAGTGGACAAAGTAAACCCAGAGCAATTAGTTCTGGTCACCCTTAGAGCTGTCACCTGTTTTCAGGGAATTAAGCCATTCCCTAGCATCTCACTTGGTCTACTTTTCAGATGAGCATCTCAAATAACAAAGCTGTAGGATTCCTTAAAATTTATCTCCTCTGTGACTCTTACAGAGCACACTGCCATGGGAATAATTCCCACATTTTACTGGAAACACTAATTTTATTTCTAATTTTTTCTCAAGCAGTCAGAAATTTATATTCTGTGCCTCTGTTCCTCCAAGAAAGAAATTTGAGTACCACAACTTTAATTTTTGGCGCCATTTGAAATATCTCAGTGTATCCTGCTTGCCATTCATTTGCAAGCTCAAACTCAAGCTCAACACAGTACTGCAGTTTCTATGCTCTTGTCTACTCACTGATACCAAGGGCTTTTAAATTGCCTCTTGACATCTCTATGTAGGCACCTGAA
Source organism: Agelaius tricolor (assembly GCF_023055355.1). Lineage (NCBI taxonomy): Eukaryota > Metazoa > Chordata > Aves > Passeriformes > Icteridae > Agelaius > Agelaius tricolor. The sequence goes on along the minus strand of NW_027269262.1, from coordinate 92,957,127 downwards.
TTCTGCTCCAGACATGGATGAAATTTCTTGGAACCCTCAGTTAACTCTGAGGAATTCTCTTCAGGATAACATAAAACAAAACCAAACAAAATCAGCCCAAAACACCCTAAAGCAAACAAACATTTAAATTTGCAAGGGTAGGACAGTAAGACATGGATAGTTTGGATAGAGAGACCATCTTTGCAGCCATTCAGAAAATGCAATGTTTAGTAAAATTAGAATGTGAAGAGTGTGTGAAACAGTCAGAAAGCCCATTCACAACCCCATTCACAAGTTTGGGTTACCCTCTGTACCTTCATCTGCACTTAAGGAGAAACTAAAATGAAAGTTTGGTGCAAACTGTCCAGAGAAAGATTGCAAATACATTTAGCACCTCAATTTGGAGACAAATTTTTGTTCAAACAGTTTTGCTATAAATTAAACAGAAAGATTGCTTATGGAGATCACAGAAACAAAGAATATGCTGAGTTGGAAGGGATCCACAAGTATCAAGTCCAACTCCTGGTCCTGAGATGAGCTGGAAAGGAAAATGTCAGATCCAAAATAGGACTTGGGCACCTCAGAATTCCTCAGAACACAGCCAAGACACAGCAAGGTCCTCACTGAATTCAGTGATGAGGTTTATTTTAAAACACATTCAAATGCAAAATCCACCTGCTAGACCAGTTTTGTGCTAGGGCTCTCCCCCTGGCTCCTACCTGTATTCTCCTGTAAATTCATGGACTTACACCCCACCCACTCCAGAAGGACAGCTTACAGCCAAGGTGGGAAATGCTTTTCTTTGCTCCCTTTGCACCCCTGTCTCTTGGAGGAGTTCACAGAGCACTCAGTAGTTAATGTACTGTAGACTCAGGGTTCAGACCACTCCCCAGGCAAAGCAGTCTCCACTCTCACAGTATCACCCATTTGCTCTTGAAGGCCAGTCTTGATTGTTTAAATGCTCCCCCACTGAGCAGACAAGACATGAAATAATAATTCAGATCTTAATCAAGCTCAAGGACATCAATGGAAATAATTGGACTGACTTAAGTACCCTGTTCCTGTGATTGATGTACTGAGTGAAGGGCTGGGAGACCTGGGCCACACATTTGTAATGAACTCTCTGCTCTCCACTGATGCTAAAAAGAATTTTCTGTTTCTGATGGAGTCCCCAGCAGATCTCCCTTCAGGACTGTCACCCAAGCACAGCCCTGGAAGTGTTACTGCCCTCTCTGACATATCTGAGCTCTCCCACCCCTGCAACAAGTTGCCTACACAAAAGAGAGCAAGAAATCACAGTTCAAATGTTTTATTTGAAGCTTGGATTTTCTCTTTTCTTCTCATCACAAATGGTGATTAAACTGTCTCAGAAGTATTCTGTGTTTGGAACAATGTTTTTTAGTAAGATCTGAAATATGTGCACTTGGCTCACTGGGGAGTAATACTGCTAAGGCTTCATGTTTAACATGGAGATGTCTGCATTGCTGATGAGACAAGGGTCACTCGTGGCATTCCTGTGCTCTAATTATGTGTGCAAATTGCACATGCACACCCAGCCAGGGTAATGCAAGTCCCACTTAAAATTCCTTGTTCTTGTATTTTTTTACCAGTTAAGTTTTAGTAGGAGCTGCAAGTGGCATCAGCTCGTAGCAAATGGGTCCAGAGCTTGGAGATAATACTTATACAACATTTACCATGGTATTTTCCCTGAGGCACTCTCAAATGATCCATGACTTGATAATGTATGTAAAGTGGCTGGAACACATACACAGAGCAAACTACGATTGCTGCCTTCTTATTAAATTTGGGATATTATTTCCCTGAGTGCTTGTATTAGTATTATTAGTAGTAGATGATAGGGCTTATTATGAAGAATGGTTACAAGTTTCAGTAATTGTTAGAACTGCTCCCATAAGGTAGTTTGTTCATCTGTCCATTCAACCTAGGTCACATAATATTTCAAATCACCAGGATGTATAAGTTTTGTTTTCTGCCAAGAAAAAAAAGAAAAAAAGAAGAAAAGAAAAAAAAGGAAGATACCACTTATTCACACTTTGATGAATGATTAAGATGCTGAGGTGATATAGAACACTTTGGTTAAACGCAGATGTAAATTTTTCTTCTGCACACACCTATCTTTGCATTTTTATGCTCCCACAGAAGTGGAAAATAGCATTCTCAAAAATTTTCAGAGGGAGGGGGATGTCAAATAAGATGAAAGAAGTGGTTTATGTCCCAACAACTCTCACAGTGAATAAGCCTGTATTTAAAGTTTCATTTAAATTGTGTCAGTTCCCGTTTCTCACCATCATTTAACTCCTAATGCAGTTCAATTTGTTACCACTGTGCTCCCAATATTTATCATTTTTTTCATCATAGTGTTTTTATACCAAGCATGGAAATATAAGTTTTGTTCAGAGATTGCTTGTCACTTGTCTTCTAGAGAACAATCTCTCCATTGCTGTGCTTGATTACTTCTGATGAGACTTGGGCTGGTGTGAAACAATACCACTAACATCCACTACAGGAAATTAGATTTACATTTGCCCAGGATTAAATTAAGAGTGATTTTTTAACCAGTATCAAACTGCCAAAGCTTGGCCTAGACAGGCTAACCTTGGCCTTTCAAAGAGGTCAGGTGGGAGTTAAATCAGTTTACACTGTAGAATAATATCTATGCCTTAGTAAGGAGACTTAAAATATTTAATTAATTAAGAACACCATTAAAAAAAAAAAAACCAAAAAACTATCCTGTTTCTTATGGTGTTCACTCACTTCATTGCAAATTAAACATTTGCCTGATTCTGCTGGCTTTAAAGAATGTGCCTAAACATAGACTGGAAAAAGGATGATCTCTAGAGTCATTTATATCTCCACTTTTCAAAGAAATAGGAATTGGTTCTACTTCTCTTCAGGGCCAAGAATGCAAGGGTCAGAAACGTGCTCAGACTCACACATCTCATGGAAGCTTCATATCTGTTGCTAAGCCCAGCAAAGCCATAGCTCCTGGGAATAGAAAAGCTGCCTTCTCCTGTATCCCACTGATATCTGAATTTTCAAACTCCCACTAGGTAAGATCTCTTTGTAACTCTGCATTTTACAGCACAGGCATTCATCAGTGCTTCATCACAGCAGACCTGTGGGCACTATGTGGTCCCAAAAGAAAATTCTCTGGTAACCCTGTGGAGGGGCACTCTGGGGATTCTCAGGTACAAGTGACTCCCGAAGCGTGTTGTAGCAAAAAAATGACATAGAATCACTGACTGATAGAATCCCCTGAGTTGGAAGGGAGCCACAAGGATAATCAAAGTCCAACTCCTGGCCCTGCACAGGACAGCCCCCAAAAATCCCACACTGTGCCTGAAAGTGTTGTCCAAATGCTTTTTGAGCTCTGTCAGGCTGATGTTGTGACCACTGCCCTGGGAGCCTGTGTAGTGTCCAGTCCCCCTCTGGGGGAAGAACCTTTCCCTGAAATCCAACCTAAACCTCCCCTGACACAACTCAAGGCCATTCCCTTGGGTGCTGTCACTGTCACCACAGAGCAGAGACCAGGGCCTGCCCCTCCTCTTCCCCTCATAAAGGAACCTGCAGACCCTGATAAGTCTCCCCTCAGTTTTCTCTTCTCCAGGCTGTGCAAACCAAGAACCCTCAGTCATTCTGCCATTGGCTTCTCCTCAGTGCCCTTCACCATCTTCATACAGAGGCAAGTTCCATCTATGAGTGTCATTTATCTCTTCTTGTGCAGTTTTAGGGAGTTTACTTCTGCAGACACAGAAAATCTGATATCCAAAATTATACCTCACTTCAGTGGTCTCTGTGCTGCTTTTGCATTGTGTAGAAATGGTGAAAAGACGTGCAGGAAAATATAGACTTGGAACTGGGAAGAACTCAGCCTCTCTGTTTTTCCTGTGAATTTTACTGTCTCTGTTTTTTGGCTTTGCATATCAGTTTGTAAATTATCTTCCACATAATACCACAGAGCATTTTGCTGTTGCATATTAGTTTGGCTGTAAAGTTCTGTGTTGATCTTACAAATTTGTAGTAATTAAGAGAAAGAGCAAAGGAAAGAGATAAAGTGAAAGAGAAATTAAGAGGAAGAATTAAAGGAAGGGGAGGAGGAGAATGAAGAGAAGGAAGGAAGGGAAGAACTTTCATAATGAAGTTCTTCAGTAATTTACTTCTGAAATTATTTTTTCTTCTGAAATTAACTTAAAAACCTACCAACTCCAAAACAACACTAAACCCAGATGCTTCTATTGGAGTCAAACAAAAATGTTTTGTGAAACCAGGAAGCTCATTTTGTGGGACTATTTAACAGCAAAGCCTTTTCATTTCAGGGGTCTATTTCAATATATTCTCTATTTTCAAATATTTTCAGCTTGACTGGAGCATTAAAAACATTTGTACTCGCTGAACTATCTGAAAATTTTAAGGTTCCCAGACAGAATAACAAGGGTCTATGAGTCAGCCTCCTTCTTATGTCTTATCTGTCAACATAGATTAAAATGTCAGAGGTATCTGGTAATATTCATGGCTAGAGCCTGGGAAAGTGTTCATTTTTACTCCAGGTGCAAGATGACTCCATTTTGCTTTAATTCAACTGGGCTGTGTACTACTGTCCAGGTGCTTCACCTTGTTTCAGAAAATCTCAACCATCCAGAAGAAACTTTTCATGGTGAAAACTCCAGAGCAAGTCACTACATGATAAAATGTAGGATGCATTTAAGCTTCCACGGGATTATTTTTGCAGAGAGTGAAACAATGTTCTCTGGCCTGTTTTAATTTCCCATCCCCACTTGTGTGTCTGATCTGTGCCTACCATGTCACTTTGGAAAGCTCTGTATTTTCTGCCCCAGTGCCATTTTAACATCCTTAATCCCAGCAAAATCAATGACTGTCCAACTGGCGCTGCATCAGGGACAACTTGAAACCTCTATTTGTTTGTTATAAACCAATAGTCTGGAAATCATGGGAGCTACAAATAAGAATTGATGTGCTGTACAGTCTGGAACAGAAAGAAAAATGGCCTTTTATCAGGATAGGAAAAACGTGGAATGATGCAGAGCAGTAGAGAAGACACTTTTCAGAGAACTGGGACTGGAAAGACATTGCTGTATCCCTTCCAGTTTCTTTTGCTGTCTTGGAGCTCAGACCACTCAAAACTTTACTAATGATGTTTAAAAAAAATCTTTATAGTTATCATCAAATATGAAAGAGAAGTGGGGGGGGAGCAGGGGGAATGGGTTTTTTAGTAAAATATGTTTACTTTAAAAAGAATTGTTTGCTTTAAAAAAATTTTTTTCAGGAATAGAGGAGCTCCAAAGCTTTAGTAGTTTCTTCTTTTCTTATCTGATTAATCATAGGAAAACAGATTTTCTTGTGAGAGATTTCATAGAATTATGAATGAATTAAACTTTTATGACCTTAAAGGTCATCTGTTCCAACCCTCTGCCATGGGCATGGACAACTTCCACTATCCCAAATTGCTCCAAGCCCCATCCAACCTGGCCTTGGACACTTCCAGGGATGAGGCAGCCACAGCTTCTCTGAGCAAGCTGGTCAAGTGTTTCCATTTGCAGAAAAGTGAAAATAGTTGCAATAATAATGAACAAAATATTGCCTGCTATCCTGATTCACCTGAAGATGAAGAAAGAATTCTTCATATTGGAAAAATGGGAATTCATCCCAATGACCCCTCTCAGACTGAATCACAGAATCACAACATCGTGAGGGTTAGAAAAGACCTTTACATTCATTAAGTCCAGCCATTAACCCAGATCCACTGACATCTACATTGTCAAACTGTATCCACAAGTTTTTTGAGCAGTCCCAGGGGTGGTGATTCCTCCACTTCACTGAGAAGTCTGTTCCAATGTTTAGAAATATTTTCAATTTTTTTTTTTCCTTAATATTCAATCTAAACCTCCCGTGGCAGAACTTGAGCAATCAGGGATGAGGAGGTGTGGTAACTCTCAAGCATGGAAGAGTGAACGGCCCTGGCAGGGCTCTGGGTTGCTCAAGCACTCACTTGTGAAGGCTGCAGAGGTGAACAGAGGCAGAGCTGCTCATGGGGATCACATTTCTGAGCTGGAGGAGAAGAGAAGGATATTTAGTAATTAATGTTGTAATATTAAGGGAAAGCACACAGAAAAAGCCAAGGCTTTGTGGGAGAAATTCATGTCTCTGCACCTTCTACCATGACAGCTAAGAGAAAGAAAAGTTTACCTCTATTGCATAAAAACCTAACTGTAGAATTATACATACAACGGTTATTTTCACAGATTTATTATCCTTTACCAGTAGAGCTCAGTGACTTCAGGACTTCTGAGACAACCTCAGAATCATTTATGTTGGTAAAGATCTCTAAGATCATCGAGTCCAACCCAACACCACCAAGTCCATCACTAAGCCATGTCCATAAGTGTCACACCCACACACCTTCTGAAAATTTCTAGGGACGGTGATTGTACCTCTTCCCTGGACAGCCTGGTCCAGTGCTTGGCAATGCTTTTAATGAACAATTTTTTTCTAATATTCTATCTAAACCTCCCTTTCTGCAACTTGATGCCTTTTCCACTCATTCTGCAATTTGTTTTCTGGGAGGGGAGACCAATTTCCTCCTCACTAGAAAGTCCTGTCACAGAGTTGTAGAGAGAGAGAAGATGCCCCTGAGCCTCTTTTCCTCCAGTCTGAGCATCCCCAGCTCCCTCACTTGCTCCTCATCAGCCTTGTGCTCCAGCCCCTTCCCCAGCTCTGTTCCCTTCTCTGGACACACTCCAGCACCTCAGTGTCTTTTTTGTAGTGATGGCCCCAAAACTGACCCCAGTATTCAAGATGTGGCCTCTCCAGTGCCCAGTACAGGGGGAAAATCCCTCCATGCAGCAAGCACAAAACGCAGTGAGGTGTTTCCAACCAAGTGGAAAACATTCTGTAAGGACAATGCCTAACTTCCACAGCCTTGTTTTGTAAGATTATAGCAAGCAAGTGGAAATAAAGCCATGCTAGTTCTGACTTTTAAACACATTCTTAGGTTTACAACTTGGACTCATACACACATAGCATCTAGCACAAGGCCATGAATCTTGTTTAGTGGGTGGTTATAGTTGTATGTAAAGAGTGGAGGTTAAATTAAGCATTTCAGGAAGGTAGTGCATCTTTTCTGGGCAATTACACATACCTTGTATAATCTAATGAGCTGTTACTGGACCCTAATGGAACATTTAAAGAGAGTTATTGTATTTTTTCACAGTTTGCTGGACTGGAGAAGTTAATTGATTTACCAGGGAAAATGCCTCTCCCTTTCCCTAGACCCACACCTTCTTTTTGAACACATCCAGAAATAGAAACACAGGAAGACAAGAGTAGGTAGTAATTGAGTACAACATCATTAAAAAGAGATCAGTTACATGATATCTTCCCTGATAACTATCCACAGTGATAATAGCAATACTCAGCTCTGCAATAGCTCTGTAAATCCATAGATTCCAAAGAGTGTTGTGCTGTGGAAAATACAGAACACTGCCTTCTTTCAACTTGTCATTAAAAAATGCAAAAAAAGGGCCGCTGCAATATTTGAATACAGTGGTCCCAATTTATTTTTTTTTAATATTCCACTTCTACAGGAAAACTTATTAAACCCCAGAGTGCTTTCAAGCACTGTTTAAAATAAGATGTTATGGAAGTACAGTCTCACAGTTATTTTGTGCATCATGTGCACAATCTATGAAGCCTCAGGGGTTTCTGGGGAGCAAGATTTTGGCTCAGATTAATAAATATTGGTAATAACCACAGGTTAATCACTTACTTTTTACTAACTATAAGCAATAACTTCCTCTGAGTTTAGTGGAGGAAACCACAGCTGACCCTCACATGAAAGCAGGCAAATGTCATTTCCCCAGATTGTGCTCAGTGTCTTCTGCAATCAGAAGTGCTTTTTCTAGGATAATTAACTAGGTGGATAATTTCAGTCTAATGTGTTCTGTGGGGGCTTCTGAGCATGTTATCCAGCAGGGATTCAGGGTCTCCCAGGGGTTTGAGGAGCCTGAAGGAATTTGCACACTACAGACAGTGCAAACCTGTGTGGTGTCACTTTGGTTCTGCTCCTGCTTTGTCAGCAAAGATGGGAACTCGCATTCAAAGCTATCACCAGGGACTTCAGCTTTGTCTTTCCTTTCCTTTTCCTGATGTGATTTCCTTAACTCAGTCGGACAAAGGCTGACAGCAGAGTTGTGACAGCTTTCACAGAGGCTCCTGCAGAGGTGATCTGTAGCTTCTGGGATGCCAGGAACAGTTGGGATCACTCCAGACTGTGAGAGTGGCTCTCCAGAGAAACACTTCCTCAAGGGGCTGCCAGCACCTCAAAGCAAGCCCCGAAAACAGAAAGGGGATGCCAAAGACAAATAGAAAAATGTTGACCCTGACAAACCTTTGAATGTCAGGGCTGGAAACCAGCAGGTGAATTGACTCATTTCTCTCCAGTTCCTTGTCACTGTACAGGTTAAAGCAAAGAGGAATTTCCAGTGAGACATTTTAGAGGTTTAAATGTTGAGGTTGAAGCAATTTTGCTGCTTACAGGAGTCAGAATGCCAACTGGTGTGGGGAAAGACAGGAGATCATCCTTCTATCTGTCTTTGTGGAACCCCTGGTTTTGCTAATTCGATCGCATGAAAAATTATTGTAAGAAATTGGGAAGATTTTTAAAGTTCAGGAAATTACTGCTTCCTATGGAAAATTATAATTCTACCTATAATAAGGCAGCCTGTCTTGTTCCATTCAAAGTTACACTTCTGGCTTGCTGGTGACTTTGTCTAAGTTTCTCATTTGCCAAACATTTACAACTTAGCTTACAACTTATCTACCTTTAATAATCATAGAAAATGTGTAAGTAATGGTTCACGTATTTCTGAGACACTTTTTCATGTCAGGAAAAAGGGCCATATCAACAGACACCAATGCCCATGCTTCTCACATTCTCTCGACATCCATCCTTGTACACTTCCAAGGAAGAGCAGGGAATGGACACAGAAAGGACAAAACTGTGATGCAAGAGTAAAAAAAACCAAACCAACCAACCAACCAAAAAAAAAAACCCAAAAGAACAAGGATGAGAACTATTGGAAAGAATAAAACTAAATACACACAAGTTGGTTAACACAGAATTTGATGATATACAGAGGACTGAAGAATACCAGACTGGGGTTGATGAGGGTGACTAATTGGGTGCATACATTAAGCTGGGACAGACTGGAAGTGAAACCAGTTTTGGGAGGGATAGGTTGTAAATAACAGATTCAACAGGGACTAAAGTGTGAGGTGAAATAACATTCTGGTAAGATGGAGGGGTGTAAGACAGGTAGACAACAGGATGGGGAATGCTGGTGAAAGAGGGAAGTGAAAAACTAAGAAAATTCAGTGGGAAGGAAAAAGAGTTTTTAGCAAAGGGCGACTGAATTTAGCAGGACAATGTGACAGAGACAAGGAACTGAGCTAGGAAGTAAGGATCAGGACTAATTAAGAAAAAAAGACAAGATGACAACTGACAAATGTGACAAAAATAGTAGCATCACCACCATCAGGAGATGCATGACAGATGTTCAATATGTGCTTGTTCTGTATTGCTGTGTAGACTCAAAAACAAACAAGGGAATCATATTTTAAAAACACATTAATTTACTATAAGTAAGGTACCCTGAAGCCATTCCACAGATATCTTAATGAGATGGATCTTGTCAAATGATGCTGTCAAGGATGTCCATGAGATCAAAACATGTTCTGTCAATGTGCCTTCACTTGTGTCCTGTGCAGAAGCTTTGTCCAGTGGGCACTTTAGGAATTTGGTTATTTGGATTTTTCCATATATTTTCAGTGTGGCTGGATAGCCAGGTGAAAGGTCACTGCATGAACACATCCAGAACACCTTGGGTACAAGAAGTTCACTCTTATCAGAGAATCATAGAATCATCATGGAATCATGGCATGGTTTGGGTTGGAAAGGAGCCTAAAGATCATCCCTGCCATGGGCAGGGACACTTTTCACTATCCCAGATTGCTCCAAGCCACATCCAACCTGGCCTTGGACACTTCTAAAGACAGGGAGACCACAACTTCTCTGAACAACATGGGCCAGTGTCTTGCCTCCCTTATTGTAAATAATTTATTCCTAATATAAAATCTAAGTCTACCCTCCTTCAGTTTAGAGCTGTTCCCCCTTGTCCCATCACTAAATACCCTTGTCAAAAGTCTCCCTCCATCCTTTCTGTAAGTACCTTTTAGGTACTGGAAGGTTCTTCATGTGTAACTCAGTGACCATCCACACACCTCCTTTCTCAGACACAAATGCTGTGCCTCCACCCATTCCCCAATTTACAGACCACTGGAACCTGGAATTTCATCAAGGATATTCTTCTCTATCCTATACAGTTGTCTTATCCTCAAATCAGCTCTATTCTTTGCATTAACTAAGGCAGCGGTCCCCTGGAAATGGAAAATATGAGCATATGACTGAAGACTATATCACACTGCATAAAGCCTGCAAGGGTAAGATAAAATATAATGAGCAACATTAATTCAGGCATTTTTGAACTTCAGGGTACTAATCTCACACTTTAAAATGTTATTTTGCTGGTTTTTTTTCTTTTTTTTTTGTTTTTTTATTTTTTTTTTCTGGGGGCGTGGTTTTGGTTTGGGATATTTTTTTTGTTAGTTTGTTTGGTTTTGTTTAGATTTCTCCCTGAGTAGAACATGCAGGAGATGCAGCTGCATTTCTAGGGGTGTGAGTCTATAGTTCATAGAAACAGTGCCATCTACTGACGTCAGAACAAGTAAATTTTTTTTCCTTCAATTATTTAGGACCACTGCTGATGGGTCCCTTGGAGGAATTTTTGACAATGTGGTTCCCAGGAACAGAGTACATACTGCAGAGAGTAGGAGACAAGAGAACTTTGACTTGAATCTTCTCATAGCTATGGAGATCCCTGACTCAGCTTCCCAAACATGGCCTGTTTTGCCACAAACTTTCATTCTCTCTCCCTTCTGGCTCTGTGTCCAAGCTTTTGAGACATTTCAAAAGGCTTTGGACACATAAATCAGCCTGCACGAGCTACTGAGTTTAAAAAAGGGGATGTAGCACTTGGCAATATGGTTTAGAGGACATGGAAGTGCTCAGTAGGAGATTGGACTTATTCATCTTGTAGGCTTTTCCACCTTTAATGGTTCTGTGATTCTATGAAACTGGTTTTCTGTATAGGTCGTTGTTTGGGTTATGTCCTCTCCAGTGATATTTTTATTTTCAAGAAAGCAGGGAAGAAGGAGAGAGAAATAAGCTCCAAAATAATGGTGCTAGTTCCTCCATCTCTGAGGCCAGAATGTGCATTCCATTTCTATGGAGCTCCTGCCTCTGTCTGGCCAAAAATTTTCATGGAATTACAGAAATGGGTGAGTTGGAAGGCACCTTAAAGGTCTTTCTGTTGCTTTCTTTTCCAGCACCTTTCCACTATCCTAGGTTGCTCCAAGCCCCTTCCAGCTTGGCCTTGGACAGTTCCAGGGATGAGGAGTCAACATCTGCCAGCAAGAGTGAGAAAAGTTCATAAACACGAGCTGGTAACTCCAGGTGATGCCAGATTTCTTTTAGGGCTGCTGCCTGAAAAGAGAACAATTTTTGGAGTGATAATTCAATAAAAGCTTGGATCACCATCCACCAGTCAGGGTTTCTGCACTCCTGACACAAACTCCCCTGCAAGGAGTTGGAGAAGGGGCCAATTCTCCCACACTTAGGAAAAACTGAACAGGAAGAAACTGCAATGCTGCTGAGTGCAGGCCCTGAACAGAGAAATGTGACAAAACTGTCCTGATTACTGACCCCTGGCTTGCCATACAAATGAGCATGCATTTGCATAGCAATAAAAATGTAATTAAAAATCAGCAACATATTAAACTCACATTGAAATCCTCAGGAATATTGCTGCCATTGGGCAAAGAAGAAAATACTATAAAAAGACACTGGTTGTTAAAAGCCAATTAAACATGCCTATCAGTTTTCCATTATCAGCACTGAGTTCTGTAAATAAAAAATATTAATTGCCATTGGCCATGTTGTTAACTGTCAAATGAATCCATATGTATTTTTTACAACATTCAATGATAGTTAAGCATGCAGTTCATGTATTTGCCTTGTTAAAAGAAAATTAAAAGACGAAAAAAAAAAAGAAAGAGAAAAGAAGCTTTTGATTACCTAAAGTTTAAAAATCATTATAGAAAACAACTTCCATTGTGTCATTGTCATCCATTTTGGGTCTGATTTCATATTTCCTGGACCTGAACTACTATTTGTCTATTGCTGAAATTTAGTTTTATTTCCCCACAGCTCCCACCCTGCAACTCTTTGTTTTTTTGACTCACCCCCTATGGAATGATTCATTCTCTGCTAATTAAAGCTGTAGAATTCTGAATGCAATAATTGCCTGGGGGTGTCTTTGCTAATTTTTAAATGTGACCTTTCATTTTGCATGTCTAGCTTGGAACACCTTAAAAAGATCTGATTTTCTTAGGGCTGCTGTGTGGTACCTTCCACAATTCAATATCCTTGGTCATGTCTGGGTCTGAATACCCCACCTTACAAATCCAGGCACACAAAATCACTCATGTCTTCCAGAGAGCCTGGGTTTGTTAGTTCTTCAAAGCCAAAGTAATTCCTGACAAACAAGTGGTCTCATTTCCCATGGCACTGCGGATTCAGCAGTTCATTTAAGCAGCAGTGGTGAATGCCCACTCCTTTCAGAAGCAGGACACGTATTTTAGGTGACTGCTTAGAGATTTCAGAACTATTGAAGGAAATTTAGGCAAAATACTCTCCTCATTGAAAAAGCAGCCTTTAGGACTGGTAGCACAGTGCTATTGAACTAGATTTGAAAGAGCTCTAATTATCTCTACTGGAACTTAGATCTTTAAAACCCAAACCATTTTAAAAAGCAGCAATGACAGACACAGCAAAGCCCCATTTTACAACCCTTTAAACCCAGACATTTGCAAAGTCTGCCAGATAGTCTCCCTTTCCATTAAGCAGGACACAAAGTCCAAAGGATTTGTGCAAGATGACCCAAGGAATTCTACAAGTGGTGTTATTTGCCCCCTTTATCCTTGGCCTTCAGCATACCTGGCAAGTCTGAGCAAATCACTTATGATCGTCTGACAGTGCCAAGCACTCCTCAAAGTGGGGAACTCCCATCCATCCCTGGAAATGTTCAAGGCCAGGTCAGACAGGGCTTGGAGCACCCTAATGTGTTTGTCCCTGCCCAAGGCACAGGGGTTGGAACTGGATGATCTCAAAGATCCCATTCAACCCAGAGCATCCTGTGATTCTGTGATCCAAGGCAAGTGTCCAACCTAGACAGGATGAAATGTTTGTCACTGCCTCAGTCACACCTCAGCTAAGGACTTTACACAGCCTGGCCTCCAGCTGATATCCACTCAAATAATCTTGCCATATGCACCCTACTAAACTCTCCAGGCTTTCAACATGATGGTCACTTCCAAGCTTCCAATTAGACCCTGGACTGGGCTAATTCTGGAGCTCTGCCTTACTCTTATTTAAAAGACTGTAAGGTACATGAGACCCAAAGGTTGCCAAGGACTCTTGAGAGTGTCAGTGTTGCACTTCACCTCTTGGGTCTGTGCCCAAAGACTGTTAAATTTACGCAGCCTTTGTGTCCTGACCAGTGTTGTCCTTTAGACTTTATAGATCCTAAATCTTTTTACACTACAATTACAACAGAAAGAAATGTGCTACTGGTTAGAATTTTCTGTTCCGGCTGTTCCAAATATTAGGGTTTTGAGCACTGTGTAGGTAACAGGGCTGCCTTTAGCTAAAACATAGAATCAAGGGCAGTTCTCAAGTTCAGACACATTTTAGAAGGATTGGAGCAATATCCAGAGCCCCCACAGCTATAGAACTATGGCTTCTTTACATAGCAGGGGCCCTGGGATTGCTCCAAGCTGTGACAGGTTCATCACTGTGTCTGTGGTGTTTCCTTTGAGGTCCTTCAGCAGGGAACAAATTCCAGGAGGAGCAGCTGAGAGAGCTGGGGAGGCTCAGACCAGAGAAATGGAGGTTCAGGGGGACCTCATCACTCTCTACAACCACCTAAAGAGAGGTTGTGGCCAGGTGGGGATTGGTCTCGTCTCCCAAGTAACGAGATAAAAGAAAGCAACCTCAAGTTGCACCAGGTTTTGATAGGATATAAAGAAAAAAATTTCAATGGAAGGGTTCTCAAACATTGGGACAGACTGCCCAGGGCAGTGGTGGAGTCACCATCCCTAGAGGGATTTAAAAGATATGTGGATGTGGCATTTGGGACGTGGTTTGGTCATGCCCTTGGTGGTCCTGAATTAATGTTTGGACTTGATGATCTTGGAGGGCTTTCCCAACATCAGTGATTCCATGGTTCTGTGATTTAGCACATCTAATTTTGAAGCAGACTGTCAGTCCAATGCTGCAATGTGATGAAATCACAGGGACCAATGGGACATACTCAGCTGATGATTTGAGATTGCTTCGTTTTGGAGAAATGTCTCCATTAAAGTTGGTATTACTTTATTTGCATAATTTATAAGGAAGAAAACATATTTAATGTTCTAGGTATATCTGCAATTTCCTATAACTAGGTTAAGCTAATCCAAAGCATACAAAAATAGTTCCCTTTATGCTGTAGTTTATTTATCTCTAAATGTTTCTGACAACTTTGGTTCAGACATCTATTTCTACATTATTCAGAGCAGAGAACCAATGACAGGTTTGAAGGGCTTTGCACAGCACTGGGGATAAAAGGACAAGAAGACAAGGCAGAGGCATTGTCATTCCTGACAAATGCCTCAGAGCAGTCGCTGTAGGACTGGCCACCATTGCCTGCTGCAGCTCTTCAGGGCCCTTCAAGGGTGAGTTAGGAGACTCTGCAGCTGATGCCTGGTGATTTAGGAGCTGTCTTTATCAAAGGTGTGTTAGATGCCCACCCAAGTCATTCATTTCTTTAGTACTGAGCATGAGCAGTGAGATATGGATTTGCCTGTGGTCTTTCCCAGTGTATTTATGCTCTACTCACTGGCATTTATTATTCCATTGACTTTTCCTTCCCTTTAGGAGCATCATTTAACAGCAATTCATATGCATATTTTGCTCATAAAATTAGGAAGGTGGACTACCAGTATGTTTTAAATCTGACTTTGAACTCCCTGAAATCAGAATTTTCTTCACTGGAGGGGTTGTACACCAAGTGCCACATTGCTCCAGTAAAATCCTCTAGAGAAATTAGATTATGCCTAACTGGAAATGATCCTGCTAAAAGAAGTCAGAGGTGCTGCATTCACTGTTTTTGTTGGAGATTTAGACCTTTATTTCTTCCTCCTATAATTGAATTTCTTCCCATTTACAACATACCCTAGAGATTCCCAAGAAGAGTAAACAGGCCTGCTGATAGCATCTCATGATATATATGTTTTCTGTCACGATAATATCAAAAAAATTACTGTGTTAGTTAATTTCTCTTCAAACATCCTATCCCACATTTAATTGAAAATGAAGATGTGTTCACACATATCTTGAGTAATTAAAACCCTATCACTTTTTCCTTATCTAATTAATGAAGAAAGGGAAAATCAGAAACTGCAAATTGGGCATGAAAACAAACAAAATTTAATTAGGGTTTTGTGAGCGCATGGAGATCATATAAGAGAATATGGTTAAAGGGAAATTTTAATAACTGCTCGCAGGTGTTTGAGCTATAATTAAATTTGTGAATTAAACTGTTGCAAAGAAATTTTTAACATTTGTGTTACAGAAAGGAAAGTCAATTGAAGAAACAGCAATAAGAAAAACCCAAATACCAATTCTTGGCAGCATTTGACCTTTGAGAGAAGCCCAATCAATTACAGCCATCCTTTTCACATTTCCCAATTTAAAGAGATGCATTATTTTACTGTGATGACATTTACTTAACTTTAGCAGGTTTCTCAGTCCTCTTGAAGGCAGCAAGACTCAAATATATGCATTAAAAAATCCCTCCATTCAATACTTCCCTAAAAATGATTTAAGCTTGTACTGAAATTTTTTTCCCTAATTTAAAAAAAAATTTCCCAGGTAAACAGCAGAAAGAGGCACATATTTATGGGCTAAGGAATTTCTGTTTCTCTTTTGTTTCTTCTGCTTAAGGTGCAGAAGTTTTGTTGTGGTGCCGAAGGCACCACAATGCCAGGCCAGTTTGTGTGTTGTAGTATCAATTTATTTCTATAATTAGTGACTATAACATGTATCTATAAATATTTATATATAAGGAGGTATAAGTATAAAATTGTGCCTTCATGCCACATGGAATTTGTAGGCATTTTGGGCTTCATATAAAGTAAGAGAAAATGCAGTGCTGGAGGGGAAATCTGTGCCCTAACGCATGACAGCCAAACTTTACAAGTGTAGGGAAGTGCTTGTGTTCATCCAGAACCAGTTGGAACTGGTTAGTCAGGTTATTTAGGCACATGGTGTGATTCCTAGGATTGTTCTGTTGTCCTGGTTTAGGGCAAATTTGGAGGAGAATTTCCAAAGAAGGGCCCCTACAGTAAGCAAACCCACACAGCTCCTCGCCCCAACTGGTTCGGGAAGGATTCCTTGGAGATAAATGGAAAGAACCTGTTTATTTAACAGGGACAGCACCCCCAGCACACAGAATGAACAATACTGGATGACACCACTCTGAAAAAGATGACAAATTCAGAAAGTCTCTCTTGGGGGTGGTCGCTCTGTTCTCAGTCCCTCCGGCGCTGGGGCAGCTGCTGCAGCCACAAGGTGCAAACTCTCGGTGTTCCCAGGTCCCAGTCTGGAGCAGGTTCGAAATGGTCAGAAAAAGGAAAGGAGAAACAGTCCAGGAAGAAATTTGGACAGTTTAGCTAAACTAGCTAATGAGCAAAAGCAAGCAGAAGCGAAGCAAGCAAGAGCGAGAGAGCAAAGCAAAAAGCAAAAGCAGAAAAGGCAAAGCTGCAGTCTCTGTGTCCCACCAGGCTGATAAGGAAACCAAAACAAAACTTTCCCTCTTCAGAGCCAGTCTTAAAGGTACAGAACATAATATCCAACATTAACAGAACACATGAATGGGGATACAAGCATCATAACGTCATCCTAGGACATCTGTCCAGGACCAGGAGCTGAGCTTTGAAGGTCTTCATGGATTGCTTCCATCTGGGGCTGTTCCATGACTCTGTGATTCCATGGTTCCATTGAGTGGCCATGGTCTGTTGTCCCACCCATCAGAAACCCCCTGGTGGTATAAATTATTCTTCTTGGTGGTTCCAGTTTCTTCCTATTGACTGCAGAAGAGCCAGGATGATTATGTCAGACTAAAAGTTCGCATTTTTGCTGCTAAATTTGGGTAAAGAATCCCCAAATAATGAACATTTCTCTTGAGCATCCAAGCAGAGAAGACACACTGGGGTAAGAAGAAGCCTCATTCTCTTTTCTTGTTGAGGAGCCCTGAGGTGCAAGGAGGCAATCAACTGCTCAAATGCAAACACTGAGCTTTGCATTTAATGTTTAATACTTCCCCCAATCAAAGAGCTCTCCTGTCTATTAATTACACCACTGTCTCCCATTGAAGAAAATAGATCCTTTCAAAAGTAAAAGAGTGTTCATTATAAATAGTCTCTATGTGAGAAATACAGCAGCAAAGGTATAATTATATAACTACACTGCCTTTTTTAGATCAATTACATTATTATATCATCCCTGAGGTGTTCAGATACTGTGGTGTGATGAGTGTGGGACTGACTATTCCAGTGTATTCTGAGATGGATAATAATATATTTGTATTGCAATTTTCATGCTGAAATAGTCTCTCACATAACCTTCACAGAATCAAATACCCCATCTCCTGCCTGGATACTGGTATTTTGGGTGCAGGTGGAAGAATGGAAATTAATCAATCCTTTAGCACTGGTGTTTTTTTTGTTTTGTTTTGTTTTTGGTTTTTTGTGACCTGCTGGGTTTTCTCAAGCATCAGAAAAAGGGTTTTTTGCTTTTCAAGATCTTGGGATGAGAGAGGGTTCAAGAAGTTTCATATCATCTAAAGATGTGAAACAATTTGGAAAGTGAGACCGTATTAATTAAGAATGAGCCCAGCTAATGCATAACATCACCCATGGGACCTTGGAACAGGAGAAAGGGCAGAGTCTCTCTGTAAGAAATGCACAGGGAGAAAATATCCTGTTCAGTTCACAACACTGGCTCTTGGAGAAAGGAAAGCTGAAGAGGATTCAGGGAGAGCAACAAATCTGGGCATCATGCTTGGCACTGCCTGGAGAAAGAGAGTTTAGAGAAATGTTACTTCTTAGAGCAGTAGGAACAAAACACTTTCAGCTGTGGATCGAAGAAATAGCAAAGCTGTGGAGATCTTCATTGTACCATGTTTTAATAGTCATAAGGGGAAAAAAAAATCAGTTTTCTCAGAGAAAATCCTCAGCAATGACCATTCTGGACTGACTTAAGCTGTTCCCAGTCTGCAGCGTGAATACATATTATTTTATTTTATTTTATTTTATTTTATTTTATTTTATTTTATTTTATTTTATTTTATTTTATTTTATTTTATTTTATTTTATAGCATCAGACTAAGGGTACCTGATGCCACTCAATTGCAGTGAGTAAGAATCATAGAACTTAGTATCACTCATAGAATACCATAGAATAATAGAACTTATCCTGAAAGGGACAGGAGTGCAAGAAATAAGAGAGAGAGAGAGAGAAGCTTATTGGAGAGGTTTGCAGGGAAGCTCAGAGTTGATGAGGCTCAACTGTCGAAGTGCATCTGGCAAGAATTATGGGCAGGATTTAATTGTTAAATCAACATTGGAATAGAGAAAGCAGAACAGTGGAAAACACCTTTCAGGTTTTGAGCCTGAGGCACTGGGTTTTTAATTCTGGATTTGAAATCAGGGCAGTTTTTAAGGAAAGAAGTCAATAAGCCTCTTTTGGAAGTGGAGTTGAGGGTGGGATTCAAACCCACAGAGCAACCTGTGGTGAGGACTTTGAGTAGAGCCTGGTAAAATACAGGAAATTCAATAATTTAACAATTTTGTCCCATTTGTACAGCAAGGTTCTCTCCAGAGCTGCACCATCATGTGTCATTAATGCCAACCTCTGGCCACTGCTGGTCTAAACAATCAAGAATTATTTCTTTTGACTTTAACAAAATTGAAACAAAGGTCACATCCATCAGGGAAGAAATTTCCAAAGTAGATGTAGCCACCTCTTCTCAGTGGCAGCTTTAGCTGATGGCAGTATTTGACTAAATAAATATCCTGTGCACTACAATTTTCTTCTCTAGAAAGAGAGTTAGAATCTTCTATTTTTTTAATTCATTTTTCTAAATTGAGTCAATTAAAAAGAGAGAAGAAATACAGTAACTTTAAATATCAATAAGCTTTTGAAAGACTAATATTGACAGAAGCAGAATATTGGATTTTAATGAAAACACACCAGGCAAATTTTGTATTCCAGAAAAGAATTAAAAATATAACAGACATGCACAGAACTTTATAAATGCATATGGAAATTAAATTAAAGGGAAAGAGTTTCAATTTATGCAAACTGATTCCCTTCTACTGACTTTAGTGTAACTTTGCAGATTCATGCCATTCCTGATAGAACTTTTTTCAGTCCATTGCAAGATTAAACCCAAAAAAAACAACAATGAGAAAGTGCTGTATAAATAAACAGGTCCTATTCAAACCCTGTAACTGATGAGACCAGAGCTGGGTGCTCAGGGCTTTGAGCAGTGAAAATCTGTAACAGAGATTGCAAAATCACTTTGGGCATCTTGTTCCTCTGCTTGAGTGTCCTCATTGGGAAGAAAAAGGGTTTCTTATACCCACAATTTTTTTTTTTAAAGTCTGGAGCATTTGGATTTGAATTATAATAATATTTCAAATAACCTCAGCTCAACAAGTTTCTGAGTGTTAGCTGAGCCTGGATAACTGATTAAGGACACTCCCTGTTGCTTGTAAAAAGTCTCATGACTCACTGTATTCGATTCTGTCTCCCTGAGATTCAAACTAATGTGCTTTATTTTTTACTGCCTGGGCGATAAGAATGTGCATGTGGTCAGTGGCTGCAGTTCAGCTGAAAAGTGCTGACTGTCCCAACCCTCCTAATTCAGCTGAATCTGGGTCAGACCAAATTATACAAGAATTGTTTGTACATTGAGGGTTTGTGCAGACAAGGAAGTTTCCCGGATCATATTTGCAAAGGAACATCTTCCTTTTTGGTGCTGTTTCCTGCCAGTGCTTGCTCTCCTTGTGAATGGTTACCACAGGCAAAGGGATGTGGGTTTTTTTATTTCTTGATTTGACGATAAAAACTTTTGAAAGAGAGAGGAGTATTATGACAAATAAACCATACATCTTAATCTTGTATAAGTTCATTATTTTCTTTTTGAGCCTACTTACATTTGTAACATCAAATCAGTATCCCAACTTGACAAAGCATTTAAATGCTTTCTTGCTGTTCCAGCCCCACAGCTGGTAAGTAAATATTTACATCCTTCAAAGGCAGTGACTAGAAGAGCAAAGTCCCTGTGTTATATCTTTGAAAAGAAATATATTTTATCCAGGATACTCTATACTGGTTTTAAAACTGGGAAACACAGCTTTAGATTTTGTGGTGAGATCATACACCACTACACACATACATGTATTCATATTTCACTATGTATTTTTATATAGTTATTGCAATTTTAAATGTTTATAGCTCAGCACCCAACATGAAAACTAATCAAAGAAATAGGAGGCTACTGAAACATCAGTGTGAGAGTTACCTAACATACATACATACACATATATACATATACAAGTACAATAAAGTTTCAATTTTACACTCAAGTATAAAATTTTTACTGAAGAAGATTGGTAATAATGGAAATTCAAAAGCAGTCATGAGCAAAATATCACTGGATATTTTCCAATTTCAGAGCATTAAAAAAGAGCTTAAAATTTTATTTTTAAATTTGTTTTCCTAAATTGTTAATAATGAAATTGAAGAAGATTGGTAATAATGAAATTCAAAAGCAGTGGCAAGCAAAACATTATTGGATATTTTCCACTTCCAAAGCCCAGAGGCAAGTCCATGCTGTTTCTAGGCAAGAAGGAAATTCACCATTTAGATTTTCTGCCTGGTTTCTTCCTCCTCTGAACTATGGGATAATGGCCCTGCCAGTGGGCAGGATATGGACTGGTGTGACTTCATGGCCTGATCCAGTATGGAAAATCCTGTGTTCCAGACATTTGAAAATTACATTTGATGCTACAATATATAGTCCTGTAAGGTTGGGAATTAGGAAGCGCATCAGAAGAAGAAAGGTATTAAAAGGAAGTTAAGCCAGCAGGAAATTTTAAAATATTTAGTCAGTACCTTTAAAAGTGAGTTTTTTGTCAGCACAATTCTGATAGGGCAGAAGAGTTGGCAGAGACCCTCAATCCCCTCTGTTCTCATCTACTGATAATTTTTTTACTGGAGGGGAAGAAGGCAGCACTTGCACCCTCCTCTCCCTCTGTGAAGGTCTGTTTTTAAGTGAGGGACACAGGTTTAGAATTAAATTGACCTTTCCTTTCTTCTGAAATCCCAGTCCATGAGGCCCCAGGCTGCCTGTTAGACACAGGCCTCTGCTCCCCCAGCTAATTCTGATTTCTCTGCTCCTGCAGGAAATTCAGTCTCCAAATATCAAAGCAGGTCCAGGGGTACTTGATCACATGTTGATACATCCAAACATTTGCAGTTTCTGCAGGAAGAAAGAGAAGCTTATTTCAGCTTTGCACCACTGGATTAAAGGTTGGATTTGATGATTTTAGAGGTTATTTTCAACCTTAAAGATTCTGTTTTTTCTTAGGGAAGGTTAAGGCTGTGTTCTCACTCCTCAGCATTTCACTACCTTGATTTCACTGGAATTATGCAGATTTCAATCAGCTTTAAAACTACTCCCTTGGAAATGGCTTTTCCGTACTGTTTTAGGTTGGAAATGGGGGTGTGTATTCTATTCCTATCTGTCAGAGGTGGGGCAATTATCTTCTGTTAATTGGGCAGTTTTTCTTTATCTCTTCCACAAACCAATCCTCCCTCCAGGAAATATCTTCTGTTCATGGCCATTGAGTGTCCCTGCATGGCTGATAAAATTACATCATCCCATTGGGAGATGCTCTGCACAGGGGAAGGAGCCAAACATTCCTACCTGGATATAATCTGAGGTTTTGGAACATCACAGCAGCCTTTTCCCACTGGATTCCCAGAGGAAGACCAAACCCATCTTCACCACCACTGGATCTTTAGAGGAAAACTCCACCCTTGTACAGGATCCCAACAGAGCCACACCTGGCACTGCAGGAGGACTGCACTTAATTCACTCCATATAATGGGACTGCTGCCAACACCCTGATCCACAGGGTGTCAGGTGCTATTCTGACTCTGTCAGTGTTTTGGATTTTTCTGTTTTCTTGTACTAACTATTGCATTTGTATTTTTAGTTTTTCCTTGTAAAGAACTGTTATTCCTATTCCCATATCCTTGCCTGAGAGCCTTTTCATTTCAAAATTAAAATAATTTGGAGGGAGGGGGTTTACATTTTCCATTTCAGGGGAGGCTCCTGCCTTCCTTAAGCAGACACCTGTCTTTTCAAACCAAGACACATATATCACACTCCTGGTAGTGATACTTTGGTTTTGGAACTTCACATTCATTGAAACATCCCCGTCGAGGTTCAGTACACAGGGTTATCTTCCTCTGCTCAGACTTCTGTCTCACCACAGCATCACAAAAGGCTTTTCAGCTTAATTTTTCATTTCTTCTGTATCCCTGTTTTGTCTGTGTTTGGGGCTTCTGAGAATGGCAAGGAGTAGTTCCCACTGGCTATCCCCACATATTAATAAACCACTTCAATTTCCTTGCCAGGATCTAAGAAAACTTTTTTTTGTGACCATGTCCTGACTCTTTCATTCTTCCATATATTCATGATCCTATATTCCCCAAATTGACTTTAATCACTGCAGCAATCCAGGAAATGGACTGTGAGGTAATAAGTTTTAAAGGTTAAAAAAGGTTAAATGGACTGAAACAAGAAGAAATCCTGTCTCAATTCCAGCCCTGAGATTTAGGCCAGCAAACAAAGCAGAATGGGAGATTTCACATAGATTTTGTTCTAATTTTCTAGAAAACAAACATTAGGGAGACATCATAGAATTGTAGAATCATAAAATGGTTTAGGCTGGAAGAGTTTGTAATTTATTGAATCATGGAATTACTCCACCATTGTCCTGGGCAGCCTCATTTAGTGCTTAATTAAAACTAATTTAAGTGCCTTTCAATGAAAAAAATATTACTAAATCCAATCTAAATCTTCCCTGGTGCAATTTAGGGCCATTTCCTCTTGTCCTGTTGATTGTTACTTGGGAGAAGAGCCCAACCTCCACCTGACTACCCCCTCCTTTCAGGTATTTGTAGAGAGCAAGAAGCTCCCCCCTGAACCTCTATTTTTTTTCTTTTCCAGGATAAACACCACCAGCTCCATCAGCCTCTCCTCATAATCCTTTTTCTCTCAATGCTTTACCAGTTTCATTGCTTTTCTTTGGACATGAAGATCATCCAGTCCAAGCCCACTGCTGTGAGCAGAGACAATTCCTACCACATCAGGTTGCTCCAATCCCTGTCCAATCTGACCTTGAACATTCCCAGGGATGGCTATCCACAACATCTCTGGGCAACCTGTGCCAGTGTCTCACCAACACTCACAAAAAAAGGAAAATTCTTCATTATGTCAAATTTTAACCTACCTCCTTTCATCCTAATGCCATTTCCTCTTGGCTTTCCCTACAGAATTTGGGCCTCCACATGGAGATCAAATTTACTGTGTCTTTACTACTTAACTAAAATAACTCATTTTTACTTGTTTTTGTTGTGACAACACAGAAGAATCTCACTGCTCCTTCCCAGAGAAGCTGCAGCCCAAGTGTGCTGCCTGCCAACGAATGTTTAGTAATTACAGACACTCAAACAAACATGGCCAGGTAAAATGAAACATTTTGCTTTTATTATCTCAACTTCACCTGCAGGAAATTAAGTCCCACCAGAGACAAGGACAATTCTCTGAAGTCTTTTGTACAAACCTTGAATGAGCTGGAGACTGTCCCTCCCTTGAGGACATGTTTGATACATTAGAGCCACTCTCCCATCAGCTGAGAGCTCCATGTTGAACATTTCCCACTTTTCTGATTTTCATAGCATCCTCATTTTCCCTGCCCAGCAGGTCTGTACAGATCCATCTGACACTCCTGTCTTTTGTTCAGCTTGACACACTGATTATCTGTGAGCACCTGTAAGGAAGATGTATCTGGGGTTTTTGTATTCCTGCCAAGAACCAGCCTGAGGGATTGGACAGTAAGAGAAAACAGTCAAGGAAAAACCACAAAATTAGCCATCACAAACACGAAAAAGTCACTGCTTAAATCAGAACTTTGGATTGGGAGATGTAATCTTTTTAAACCCTTATTTTCTGACAGCTAAAAGAATGAAACATAAAGCCTTTTGATCAAAGTTTTGTGTCCTTGTCATTTTCAATCAAACCTCACATTGCTTCCTAAAAAGATCATAAATGACAAAAAGGTCTGGAATGGGCCTTGGATTTGAAATTGTCTGTAATGTTATGTCTATAAATCATGTAATGAAGTTCTATGCACACTAAGACTGTAGAAAAATGCCATCATATTCTACAGAACAATTCCTGGACAAATATCCTAAATTAGCTCACAAGGCTAATGAATGCAATCTCAGAGTTTAAAAAGAAATAAAAGAAAGAATGAGATCAAAAAGAAAAAAGGACAGGTGATGAAGGCAGACACTGGAAAGGAATTACAGAAAAGCAGATCCAGCACCCCTTAATTCTATAGCTACATAGTTTGTTTCAAGGTTTTTTAGAGATGCAGAGAGGAAAATGAGGCAGCTTTTAGTGTTTTCTAAAAGTTATTGGTTAACATTTCCATTTCCTGGAACTGTGTACAATTTTCAAGGCTGTGAAGAGAGCCGATATTACAGAGAGATAAGGAAAATATTATTAATAACACCCCATAAAATAAATGTGTAAAATATTTACAAAAGCAAGGGAGGTATCTAAAGAGCAACTATAGACAGAAATTTAATAATGTGACTTTGTACCACCTCTCCACCCTCCACTGAGGAGGGAGGAGGGGATTCACCTCAAGGGTGGATGGCACAAGCTGGGGAAGTTTTCAGTTTCCCTCCTGCCACACACAATATTCTGAGTAGGATATTTTACATATTAGAAGAGAAATTCAAGGTACAGATTAAAATGGAGTTAGAGCAGTGACATTCCAGGCCCCCACCCTTAAATAAATGGGGAACTCTCTAAATATTGTCTCAGACTTGCTCTTGGTCTCAACAGCTCTGAACACTTTTGATATGCTTATCTGAGAGAAGATTGCAGAGTAAATCCATTTTCCTTTGGGTATGACAGTTTGAATAGTGTGCTCTTTTCTGCTCAAACTTCTATCCCTGACACATTCCTAAGACAGTCAAGAAGCACAAGCTGTCCTGAAGTTAGAGTAATACCAGGAATTCTGGGGGAGGTTGAGGATGCACTCAATCTAATCTCCAGGTAGAGAGATTTTTAGAAAGTGAGTATAAGCAGAGGGCATATGTGGAGAGAACCTTCTCTAGCAAAATTCCTCAGTTCTTCACAACCTTTTCAATAAATTTTAAAGTCTACTTTTTAGTCCAAGCTGCAAATTTAGTAAATAATTACTTATTTTTTTTGCCTTTTTCTGTCACAGAGCTGCAACTGTCAGTCTAACTGAGGGGCCAGAGAATCTGGTTTTACAAAAATATTCACAGCAAAGGTGAAGTTTGAGTGGGAAATCTGGTCCAGCACAGAGTGGTCATCCTTTCACTGGCCACCACAATGAGCCATTAAGGATGTCCTTGCTCCTAGAAAATTCAGAAATAACACAGGGGAAACATAATCCAGATTTTTTTTTTTTTTTTTTTTTTTTTTTTTTTTTTTTTTTTTTTTTTTTGTATTAGAGAAGGTTAAAAATCTCTCTCTATTTTTTCCTAAATATTATTCCATAGAGATTTATCCATGCATTCATATTTCAATTAACTATGTTAACAGAGTCAAAGGTTAATGCTCAAAAAAAGTTGACAGGTTTTACTTAAATTAAGCTGAATTAGGGTAGTATCAAGGGCTCCCAGATTAGTCTCCAATATCAGAATTTAAGCTAGAACAATCCTCAGGTGTTAAGTGCTTCTGGATGAGAAGCAAATTAACTGTGTTTTTTGCAGGCTGGGTGGGTGTTAGAATTTATATCATCATTTATGTTCCCTGACCTATTTAATGAGTTCAAGTTGTAATGAAATATATTTCTGTCCTACAATAAAAAACTGGAATTAGAGCTAGAGGTAAGCCTTGGAAGAAAGAAAAGAGAGCAATGGATAGATGATGGGAAGAAAGAAACAGGACAAAAATGGAAAAGATGGGGTTTAACTTGCTTTTGCACAATCTGATCTTTCTTCTTTTCCTTGTTGATCATGGCTAATTCCTCTATCAATTTTAATGTTGTGTGCACTCCATTGCCCACTGCTTGCCTGCATTTAAGTCTGATTTTCCCTCAGCATGATTCTTTTGAAGCATTAATCATTACCCCATCCAGGTGCTCAGAACATGGAATCCTCTCTGGTTTTGCACTGGAATGAAAGAAATTGCTGAAAATTCAAACGGTTTTTTATTTTCATAACATTTTTGCCTGTTTCTGTGATATTTTTAACTGTGTTTGGGGTAGACCCATGGAAATTTGGAATTACCTTTTAAACCATATATGGGCCACCAAGATGATCAGAGGGATTGAGCAGCTCTCCCACAAGGAAAGGATGGGAGAACTGAGTTTATTCAGCCTGGAAAAGAGAAGATTTTGGAGTGAGCAGGTATTGAGTCCATCATGGTTCTTCATGGGCTGCAGGAGGACCAGGATGGTCTTCACTGGGCATACAGAGGAATTTCTAACCTTGTGCCTCCCTCTCCTCCTCTTCTGAGCCTCTGATTCTTGTCTGATCATCTCAGTGAAGCTGAGGAAAGCACAGAGAACAGGAGATGAAAGGATAAAGGAATGAAGCCTTGCAGAGATGCCTTTAAAGGAGAGATTATAAAGCCCAGGATCCTTCTCTCGCTAACATACAAGGCAGATAAGGGAAAAAATTCAACTTTACAAAGCCATAAAGATGGTGGATAAGCTGAGTGTTGTAACAGATCTCATAATGTTAGAGTGGGGCATGCTCAATAAAACAAGGGAAACTGGGTAAAACAAAATACTTTTTTTTATATACAAAGGGTAGTGAAATTCTGTACTTTGTTGCCACAGAACAGAGGGAGACAGGACCAGAAGTTCAAACTGAAATTAAATAAATTGATGGACAGCAGGTCCATAAATAGATACTAAAAAGATTAGGCAGAGACAGGCCCTCTAGCATCACTAACGGATCACGCTCAGAGAATTCAAGGGGAATGAATGACAAAAAGTACCCAGACATGTGCTTTCCCTAGATATCATTTCCTATTTCCCCTTTCACAGAGAATATGGAGTTAGACAGAATATTGATGGGAACCACAAGATGCTCTTGGGTACATCTGCATTGGCTTTGCCTCACTCAAGCACCTGTAGCTGCATCTCTCAAAGATAGGGGCTGAACTTCAACACCTTTTTGCAACCCCTGAGTGCTAAAGGGCCAGAAAATAATCAAAAAGGGAATTTTGCCTGAGGCAGGAAGGTGCAATCACAGGGGGAGACCATGAATATTTTAAATTGTGGTGGGAAAATTGAAAGACTCAGACCCTGATGTGCATCTCTTTGAGTATAAATTAAAAGATCTAGCCAGAAAAAGAGGCAAAGGAAAACTGATCTAGCCAGAAAAGGTGTTTATTTCTAGATGAGGAATTAATGTTTTTTTCTCCATGAGACAATGGAGGGTAGTTTTGAACTCCAAGACAGTTCCAGTTTTCAATGTCCACACAGCAGGGAAGTATAAACAGACACCCATATGGCTGCATGAGCATAAAGAAATATTTCTTTTTCTCTAAATCAGGCAATATATACCTGCCAGAATTCTTTTTGTCATGGGCTTGAAAGCCCAATTCCAGAAAGATTTTTTAATAGATTTTTTTTTATAGCAGTGTTTTAAGCGATATCGTTCCCTTAAATTTTATTTGAAAGAAAACTTGGAAAAAGGGTTTTGGATTATTATTTTGATGAATTCTGAAACATATTTAAAGTAATTGTTTACAAAGAGAGTTTACATACAACTAGAGCTACAAACCAGCCTGTGAGGACATCACACATTGACGGAAATCCAAGGAACAGACAGGAATCACAGAAGAATCCAGTGTGTTATTGATGTGATGATGGTTTATCAGGTGTTCCCTCAGTGCTCAGGGAAGCTGTTCCCTGACTGAAGTCTCCATTTCACTTTTATGAAGCATAATGGAGAAACATTTCCTTGAAGGGTCATTTCCTCTCCAAGCCTTCATGAGATTTATTGCCTCTGGCTGATGGAGAGGTGCATGTTGCCCTACAGCCAGTGCTTTTAAGTAAAGGTATTAATTTCTCCTAACATGCAGAATTCTGAAATAATTGCAGTTGTCTTGACCCCCCTGGACCAGTCCTCTACTGAAAGCCTGGTTAAGTTCATACATCAGATCACTCAGGGTCTCATGAGCTCAGTTTTGAAAATCTCCAAGGAAAATGACACCTGGGCCTCTGTTCCAATATTTGACTTTATATTTGTGGAGAATTTTTCCCTTATACCAAAGAGAAATTTCTCCTCTGACCACCTTCATCCATTACCTGCAGTTCTTCGTAATACACCCCTGAGAGGTCTGGGTCCATCCTCTCTGTCATAGAATCATAGAATGGGTTGAGTTGGAAGAGATTTTAAGGATCATTCATTCCAATCTCCTGCTTTGGACAGGGAAACCTTCCATCAAACCAGGGTTTTCAAAGCCCTCTTCAACCTGGCCCTGAATGTTTCCAGGGATGAGGCAGCCACAATTTATCTGGGAAAGCTGTTTCCTAGTATTTCCCAGTAGTACATTATAAATTCCTAATTTCCTAGTAGTACATTACAAATATGTCCAAGGAGATGTCTGGACAGAAAACCAAAACTTTGAAGGCCTCATTTTCAGTCTGGGGTTGTAACTGCTCTGTTCAGGACCCTTTCATTTACCAGTTCACTGAAATAACTTCACTTGAGAGCAAACCCACCTCTGTTCTCCTTCCCAGAGTACAGCTCAGCTCATCCTCTGAGCCCCAGCAGAACACATTTCCAAGTGTGATTGAATAGAAACTGTTCCATGTCAGCAGCATGAATTCCCTGAACTTCAGCCTCTAAGGGAGGTGAAGAAAAGTGTGTGTCAAAGTGAGAATGAGCCTGGACATACATTGCATACTCTAGCACCCTTTTTTTCCCCCTTTTTCCTTTTTTTATTTTCTTTTCTTTCTTAGCAGTTGCAGGAACATGAAAGTGAATTGCTGGGTTTGTTTAAATGGCACAGAATCTAAAAGCAATTTGTGGTGACAAGGTCACATGGGGCAAGTGGAGGCTTTTTATAACTACAGAGAGCTGGGGAGTATATCTATGTTATATATACACACAGCAAGAAATACAAAATATTTTACTGTTATTGATAGAGACACAGAAAAAAGAAATAGATTAAGCTCTACAGAGGATAATGTGTGAAATTATACTGAATTTTCCAGGCAACTTCAATATTTCCAGGATTTTTAAATGGGGGAGAAAAACAGCAAAGGGAAAATACAGAATGCTCCCTTCCAGGGGAGGTTTGGATTGGATATTAGGGAAAATTTCCTCACTGAAAGGGTGGTAGGAACAGGCTGTCCAGGGAGGTGGTGCGGTCACCATCCCTCAAGGGTTTAAAAGATGTTAAAAGAGGGTTTGTAGCTGTGGCATTTGGGGACATGGTGTAGTGGTGGAGCTGGCAGGGTCACTTTAATGGCTGGTTAATTTTGCAGGTCTTTTCCAAGCTCAACAATTCCATGATTCTTTAAGAGCAGAACGAGACACAGAAAAAAGGATTTACGCCTGGTTGAATAATAAATTATAAATCAAAGAAAAGAAACACAACAGAAGGACTTGCCACAAACACTTGAATGCTTCTTAATACTTAATTAAAAGATGCCAGATTTAATGTTAATAATAACAATTTCCATACGCATTTATTCGCTGTTAAAATAGAGTGGCCCAAGGCCTATTAAAATCTATAGGGTGATTCCTATTTTTTTTAATATTTTTTAGACACCTGTTTAGTTAAAAATGCATTGCACAACCAGGATAAAGTGTTGCAGCTGAGCTAGGACAGAAGTGGAACCTGGAGGAATGACCCTTAAATGGTGTCTAAACTGTGAAGTGTCCCCCTCATGCTCCTCCCACCATAGAAAGCAGCCTTCTGTTGGTGTTTTCTTTAGCAAAGCACCCCACAGATTCTGGGCCAAATTTTGCACTGTTTCAGGAGGTTGAAATTCTTACTGAATGCAACAGCTTTGGACACACTGTTCCAATACATATGGGTATCACAAGCCTGAATTTTTCAATATTCCCCTTTCCTCAGGAAAACATCTCCTCATGTAGTGACCATTAGGCAAGTTATGGTTAACAATTAACAGCTAAAAGTCTGTTTTTCCTAGGGGCTGCTAATTAGTATTTGCAGCTTTTGTCTGGGGCTATGCCTCAGTTTTTATTTTCAGCCTGCACTCCATGCAGCACAGTTGTATGGGCTGTGCCTAATTCTTCTGGTTTGTAGCAACATATGGTCCTAAACTATTCTCATCAACTGTTATCATCTTCCTCTAGGAAGAGTCTGAACCTAGCTGAAAAGATATGAAAATATATGAAAATATATGCTGAAATCTTAACACACAATCTAGATCACATCTTGGGATAAGAGATTAAAGCATTTTCTCTGTATGGGGAAAGCCCCCACCATGGAGGAAGGTGGCACAGAGGAAAAAAAAAAATGAAAGGCACGAGAAAAAAGTAAAAACAGAAAAAGGCAACCCCCCAGTTCTATGATTATGACATGCTGAGAATGAAGATCCCAAAAAACAGGGATGATTTTTGTCAAGAATTCTTTGGATATTGTCAGGAGCAAACAAATACCACAGTCATTCTATTCCATCTATTAGGGCCAGTAAAGCACAAAGCTCCACTCTGGGGTTCAGACACCCACTCCAGACATGTTCAGAAAAGTTTGGAACCCATCTGTGGCATGGAGAAGAGAACTTCAGTAGGTGTAAATCAAGTGAAGCATGACTGAAACCTCCACCAGGCACAAATCTGCCCCAGTGGTTCCATTCATCATCCATTAACACAAATTACCAGGTTTGAAGGCTTTGTTTTGAGGCTGTGTCAGAAAAAGCAGGTAATGATTTTGTCTGGCACTTTGCAATTATTGACTAATTTGAGGTGAGAAAAGGCTTTTAGAGTAGATATGAGAGCTACTATATTGCACACAGCTTTACTAATTTCAAAGTTTGGAAAGGCACTGAGGCTTCAGCATATTGGAAGTTTATTTTTAAAAGTGTCTCAGAGTATATCATTCCTCCTCCTCAGAACAGGATGAATTAAATGAAAAAGCTGTTGGGGATCCATCATTGCAGTCTTTCACAGGGAACAGTCAGTGCAATACGTCATTGATTCCTAATGCTGCAACATTTCCATCCTCAAAATATTCAGTGCAGGGTGGAGGAACTTTCAGATACTGTGGAACCTGAGTCCTTCATTCTCTGAAATGAGCACATAATGATGCCCATTAAATGAATTAAAAGTTAGATACTTGCCATCTATTCTTTTTCTCTGGTCATGGAATCACAGATAAGAAGGATGACTTTAAGCTGAAAAAAGATAGATTTAAACTGGAGATTAGGAAGGAATTCTTTACTGTGATAGTGGTGAGGTACTGGAACAAGTGGCCCAGAGAAGCTGTGGCTGCCCCATCCCTGGGATAGTGGAAGGTGTCCCTGACCATGGCAGGGGGTGGAACTGGATGGTGTTTAAGGACTCTTCCAACCCAAATCATTCTAAGATTTTATGATTTCACTAAAAGATAAGAAATTATTAACAGGCAAATTGACTAAAAATAGGTCATCCTTTCTTTGGAAGAGAAAGGTTGGGGTTTTGTTAGCTCCTATTCATTATGGTCCTGACCTGTTTGGGAGCTAAATCAACTCAATCCTATTTGGAAAACCCTGAAAACAAAAAAAAAAAAACCATTTGTCAGAACTGGGCTCTGCTATAAAGCTAAACTGTCTGATACCAGACACTGTTTCCACTTCACAGCAGTCCTTCAGTACCTTAGATATCCTCTTGAGAAAAACTCTTGTCTTTTTGGGACAACCCCAGAGACACAGAATTAGCCAAAGCCAAGGTGTAAAGAATAATGTTATAGGACCACAGAATGGTTTGGGTTGGAAGGGACCTTCAGGCTGCTCATTCCAATCCCCTGCCATGGCAGGGACACCTCCCACTATTCCAGGCTCCTCCAAGCCAAGTGTTCCATCCAACCTGACCTTGGACACTTCCAGGGATGGGGCAGCCACAGCCTCTCTGGGCAACCTGTGCCGGGACCTCACCACTCTCACCGCAAAAAAATTCATCTCCAATTTACATCTACTCTCAGTTTAAGATGATCATCCATTTTTCTGCCACTAGAGAGCTGGTAAAAAGTCTCTCTGTCTTTCTTACAAGCCCTTACAATACAATTTCTTGCAGCACATTTCTTACCTACCAGGAGTGTGTACTCAAGAGCATTTGGTTTCTGTGCTTTTTAAGTTGTCCAGAACACATACGAAGAAGGAAAAGCAGTTTCTATAATATTTTTCAAGACAGATTTCTCTCTAAAGACAGCAGATGGTCACTTCCCTCTGCTGCTGATACTGCTTTCGACTAGTTTTTTTCAGCTGTGCTCACACATACATTAAAAAGACACAAAATACAGACAAGTTACTCAAAGATCAGAGATGCTGCCATGCTGCAAGTGAAGCTGGGTAAGTCATTGTCAGCTTCACTCCAAGTGTGCCTCAGTGTACAGTTGGGTTGGACATTAGGAAGAATTTCTTCTCAGAAAAGATGGTCAAGATTTGAAACAGACTGCCCAGGAAGTGGTGGAATCACTGCCAAGCAGCCAATGAAAGCCACAGAAATCAGTCTCCAGGGCTGCTAGACAAAATGGAAAGATTTATCTCACTATTTTAATTACAGTGTACATTTCTATACCTGAACCTTGGTCTCTGTTCTGCAGCCCATGGAATGCCACAGACCTGTGGAGGTTGCAATCAGTCAGATCTGTTTCATCTATTTTAAGGTGAGAGGAAGTCCTAGACTTGATTAAGTTGATTGACTCACTCTCCATCACTATAAAGGGAGCTTTGGAGTGACACAGTTCAGATGTAGCCACTTTCACTGGAAAGATCTACATTTCAGTAAATGTCTCCTCCCTCTGGTTATGAAATCAATAAGAAGTGGTCGGTACCTACTGAAACCTCTTTCACAGATATTATGATTTTTTTTTTTTTTTTTTTTAATTCTGCCCATATCACAAACCTGGATCAGGCAAAGTAATGGTAATAAGTGCTCCAGAAGACTCACTTGATCCCTGGACAAAAGAAACAGAGTAATCCTCAGATTTCATTCTCATCCTTTCCACAAGTTTTGTGTGCCACTCATGTGTCTGCAGTCTTGTATCATTTTCCCTTTCAGTCATTTATTTTCCAGGCTGAAGATGCCTAATCTGCTCATTTATTCCATGCTGTTTCTGAGGTTTTATCATCCTGTTGTTCTACTCTGAACCTTTCTTAGTTTTAATACAAATGGAATTACACACTGTCCTTTCTAAAATCATTGGTCTGTTCTCCCTAATTTCTTTTAATCTTTTATTTTTCTTTTTGGAGATTCTTTTGAAATATTTACTTGCCCATTTTCCATGAGGTGACTTTACAAAGAGGAGAAAGTGGCAAAAAGTGAATCCACAACATGGATTTTTTTTTCACACTAACAGAAGTGTGGTTAGAAAAGCATAATACACCGATTCAGATATCTGTATTTATATAATTTCAGTAGCATTGTTACCTTGTGGGATTATACACAGTCAATACAGTCAGAGACATGGATGATAAACTGGAGAGCCATTTCAGGAACAGCTTGTTTGTGGCTGCTTGTCCATGAATTTTCCCTTCCTGATCACCAGGTTAATGGCTTTGGAAATCTGGGGTTTGCTACAAACACAGAAAGATTTAAAGGAAGTACTTCACAAAAATAAATCAACATTTAACCACTGATTCTTCACTGGGCACAAATTCTGGGATGTCAGGCTCCAAAGCCGTTGAGCTTCCTGTGGGAGAAAAACAAAAGAGCGAGCAAAGGGAAAAATATCAGGGAAGAAGCTCATCTGTACACTGATATTTGCATGTGGAGAACCAAGGAAACTGGAGGGGGAGGCTTGTGGTGATGGAAAGTAGGGTCCTGTAACCAGAGAGCAGCTCCTCATGGGAAATGACAAAAATGGTGCAGAGGGAGCTGGATATTTACTGCCACCTTTGGACCCAGGGTTCAGTGGGAGTCAGAGCCAAGTTCCAGCTGACAGCTGAATTTACAAATTCACTTCATTATTCATTGTGAGACAAGAGCACCCAAAACAGCCTTCTCCTTGCAGGCATCATGAAGTGAAAACCACAAGAAGCTGAAGCATCCCTGGAATTAGTGAGTTGATTACATTTTAAAGGTTTTTATGCCTTCCTGCCAACTTGGTGAGCAAACTGGTAGGAAAAACAAACAAACAAACAAACAAACAAAAAACCCAAAAAACAAACAAACAAACAAACAAAAAAAACCAAAAAAAACAAAAAAAAAAAAAAAAGAAGAGGAGAAATAAAGAAGCAATGGGTGGTGTTTAAGTGTTTAATATGAAAACACAGGGATGTGGCTTCCCCCTGCATCCTCTCTTCCCTTTCAGCATTGTGCTCCCCATTCCCAGCATTGCTGTTGTGGCACCAAACCTGTCCCACACTTGATAAAAGACAGAAAACCACCCTGAGAGGGAGCTGACTCTGCTGGAAGATCTACAGACTCCCAGGAAATATTGTTCATTCTGCTGAAAGACATGTAACACTCCAGAGGAGGCAGTTACTGAGAAAAAATTGCCACACACATGAGTCTGTAGCCAGGAGTGTTTCTTGGTTGACTGAAATGCAGAGAAAGTTCATCCTGAGCCAGAACTGGTGATGAGGAGGTTGTTTCCAGGTCAAAAAAGCAGAAAAATGGATGGGGATTTGGAAAGGAGTTTAGGACAAGCCAAGCAGTGCAGAGCCAAAGAAAGAGAAGAGCGAGGTGGGATATGGGATGTGGATTTGGGGGATATTTGGGAGCTTTTTTTGTGCTGGAAGACCCAAATATTTCTGTAACTCAATGCTTGACTGAGTCACACCCTGAAGGGTTTCTCTGGCAGCCAAGGGCGAGGCAAAGGCTCAGCCTACCTGGTTCCTCCTCACTGAATGGATCCTGTGCTCATTTTAGCTCCTTTCTCTTCCACTCAGCAGCTTCTCAGAGCCATTCCTGACTTCACCTGCCCAGATCCCTTCTGGGCAAATGGAGGAGATTGCTGGGGAAGGGATTATTATTATTATTATCATAGTTATAAAAGTACACAACACTGTCATAATGGGCCTGGGAAGCTGACACTGCTTTTCCAGGATGTTTGGTGATCTGCTATAATCAAAGGCAAATTCCAGTGGGCTTCTGTTGTGGCTGGGAGAGCTCAATCCAAAACAGTTCTTTCCTTGGATGCCTTACTCTCCTCCACTTAGAAAATGAAGATGCAGCCAGCAGTGACTGTTCAATTCAAGGTTCAATTCAAGTGAGGAGCTCAGTTTCAGAGACAGAAAAAATATTCCGTACATGAAAGTCAGCCTCTCTCTTACTCTGTACACTTCCCTCTTTGCACCACCTTGATTAAATTTTACATTATCTAAATAAAAATACAAAGATGCTACAGACAACAAATGCATTAATACCTGTCCCTGATGTATCCCCAGACTTAATCCAATCCCTCTGCAGTTCTGCTTTTCCCATTCTTGCCTCTTTCTGCTTCTTCTAGGAGCTGGGTGCCACCAAAATATTGGAAAAACCACTGGAAAAATAGTAATTTCTGTTTTATTGATAGTAATTATATGAAAAGGGCACCTGCAACCTCATTGATGTTCATGTGGGGGATTGTGAGGATTCACTGACTCAGTGGAAATGGAGGACCTTGCTGTTTTCTTCTGCTCCAGGACAGCTAAGAAATTGTCTGAACATAATTAATTTTCAGTGGACTTTCAGGTGAAATTCACGAAAATGAAAGCAGCAAAACTCCTGGCAACTTCCAAGCCCCTAAAAAGATTGCAAAAACCTGTTAGCAGTGAAATAAAACTTTATTTTTCTTTTAATGTCGAAAAAATAGAATGCATTCCGCCCAACCCCCTTGATTAAAATTATTATTGCGTTCCTAGGTGAAATTCTGAAAAAAAAAAAAACAACCAGAAAAAATCAACAAAACAAAATATCTCATCTTGAGGTAGAGATCTGGAGAAGAAAAACAGCAACCAGAAAAACCAAATTGATGAGCCAAAACCAAACCTCCCAAACATCCACAGTAAATATAGAAATCTTAAAAAGACACTAAAAAAACTCAAATGCAGTACACGTTGTAATGAGTTTAATGACCTTAATCATGTTTTTATAAATTGATCCATTAGACTTCTCTCAAATGAACATAGCACACAACATTGTTTTCTCTAATTACCCTCACAATAAATACTTAAAATGTGTGACATTTTCAGTTACCCAAATTTATAAAGCAAAAATAAAGTCTTCGTGTTACAAAACTTAGAAAAATACCCAGTGGAATTTATATCAGCTCTGACTGAATTATAGAGTAACCTGGACCCAGCACTGAGCTATTTGAAGCAATCTGGCATTTGTTCAGGATGTATGTCAGATTCCTGGAGGAAAATGTATTTATGGGACAGGAAATCAGAAAATTTCCACTAGGAATTAAGGCCATGGAAGCAGAAATCAGTAGCATATCTTTGGTTTCATTTGCTTAGCAAGGAGTAACAGCTTCTATTTTATTCCATCACAGCAGGGTCATTAATAGCATCTTTTTAACTCTACTTAGATTCCTTTTTGCCTGTTGAGGCATCCTAAGGATTCCCAGCTATTTTCAAAATGATTTTGACTAATTGCATTTGGCCCCATGTTGGAATCTTAAATATATTGTAAATAACTGGAGTGTTCATGTCAGGGTAAACCAGGCTGCTGCTTTCAGACCTTATCTAATGATGCTTGGTTGTTGATGTTTTATTAATAACAGCAAGTGCAGCAGTAATTCACTGATTCATCATGGTTTCAAGGGAGATGCTGGATGCCTGATGTCTGAAAGTTCTGCTGCAGTTTTTGGACATTGGAACAGGAAAGTGCTCACAGCCCCAGCCAGAGCTGGAGTGTTTGGAGAACACTCTCAGGTCCATGGTGGGATTCTTGCTGAATCCCACTGTGCAGGGCCAGGACTTGGACTCAATGATCCTTGTGGGTCCCTTCCAACTCAGGATATTCTTGGATTCTACATTTCTATGAATTACTTTCTTTCTCCATTTGTCCCACCTTCTTTTTTGGCATAGCTGCCTTAACAGACTCAATATTCTGAAACAGGACAGCGTTGCACAACACAATGTATGAGTTGAGTTTTCCTCTCAGCTAAGTCACCCATTTTTTTCTGAAATGCATTGAAGGGCAGGAATGCTCACCATCTGAGCTAAATGTTGGAGAAGGGCTGATTACTCTCTGTCTGGATCACTGGGGTGCTTTCTGTGTTAATACAAGTGCACACACCCCAAAAATAAAGCACTTTACAATAGCCTGTTAAACACCAGAGTGCACAACTGCTCTTTATAGCACAGCACACCTGCACATGACCCTGGCCTGAATCTTTCCTTCCCCTGAACATTCATGAATGGGGAAAATTGCCAATGCAATTAAAACTTTGGCTCCTGCATCATCCTTTTCCAAGGGGCAAACCACTCTCCTGATCA
Organism: Agelaius tricolor; assembly: GCF_023055355.1. Taxonomy (NCBI): domain Eukaryota; kingdom Metazoa; phylum Chordata; class Aves; order Passeriformes; family Icteridae; genus Agelaius; species Agelaius tricolor. Next base: position 92,918,934 of record NW_027269262.1, on the reverse strand, counting down.
GAATTCTGCCTGCTACTGCTACAGAAAACATAATTTCATAAACAATTCTCCTTCCTGGGAGAAAGAAGAAAAGACTGGTGGGCTGCAGATATGTAAGGTCATCTCAATCAGCCTTCCAGTGCATACAGGGAGCAGAGAGCTTTTCAATAAGTCAAGGACTCTGAAAAATGCTTTGCCATGCACCAGGAAGGGAATAGTGTTTGAAGCACGGGTGCCTTGGTAATTCATAATAAAATGAAAATTTCTCTGTAGGTTCATTCCAGATAAGCTTAAAAGCTCATTCCAGAGTGTCCTGCTGGTTAAAGTAAAGTGGAAAGTTCTGACTTTCTGATCCTCTGAGTTGGTGCCGTTTAAAGCAATGGGAGAACACAGCTTTTATTTCAGAGAATGATCAGCCTCAGTGGTGCTCACGTCGGGATGAGTTTTTCATATTTATAGTGGGAGGCTTTCTGAGCTTTGTCTAGCTGCAAATTCTCCTTATTCATCAGAGATTGTGTTCTAAATGTCTTCTGAGTGGCTCTTTCAGCACTCACAAATTCCAATTCTGTATAGGCTGAAATCCTCAGCATTGTCTCCAGCCACTCAGAGGCTGAGACCTGAAAGGCAGAGCTGAAATGCTTTGAGAGGCACTGGAATGCTCAGCTGTGCAAAACCCAGGTGACTTAGCAGGGGATTTCAGCATGTCCTGCACCTAATTCAGGCATTTTGTTCATGAAAGGTGGAGTTTCTTAGTTCAAATAATAAACATTAGGGTTTCACTAAGATTGTTTTCAATAGAATAAAATGTATGCCTTTATTCTAGTGCCAAAAGCTGGACTTTCACTGCAGTTAGAGGAAGATTCAACTTTATAAAAAATAGTTTGGCCTCATTAAGGACTGGAATTTCATCTTGTTGTCACCATCACAGACATTCCAGTGGTCAGTCCTTGGTCTGGGACCACAAAAGGACCTGAACTGGCCACAGAGATGACCCAAAACTTAGAGGGAAGATTTGTCATTCCACAGCCTTCAATTGGCTTTGGATCAAATTCCCTTTTCCTCACTCACATCTCCCCAGATATGCCTGGTTTCTCCTAAAGGTTTGTGCTCTGTCTAGGAAAATATTGTATTGCTTGAGGCCCCACAACATAAATAATGTTACAAACTCCATGAAGCCTTAGGGAAGTGAAGAATTATGCCAAAACACATCAAAGGTTGTAGGCAAAGCAAGACTCTCCATTTCCATATCACTAAAACCCATCATCTCAAATTTATGTTTACTCATATTAAAAGTAACAAATGTATTTCATTGCATAATTAATGCTGGCCTTCAGCAAGAAAGTTTGGGCAAATTCTATTTTTTCCTGCTGTGTAAAAGGCCCTGAAATTACAGCTGGTGGAGCTTTTCCCAGTCTGACTTTCCAAGGAATCTCAGTTGTGAGCCTGTTGACTCCTTGGGAGCAGCTGTAATTGATGGCTCTGACCCCCTCCTCTACTCTGCTCCTTCAAGGCAATCTCTGCAATGGACGTGCTGCTGCAAGCACAGACCTCTGCTGATGTATTGCCTGCCTGCTAAAGGCTGTCACGAGGGGCCACTCAAAAAATAAATACCTCTGCAGTCCTCTAAAATAGCCATTTTCAGTTTGGGTTCAGAAAGTCATTTGATTTCTTTCCCCTTCTTTATATAGGTTGTTGTTGTTGTTTTTGAGTTTTTGGGTTTTATTTTGTTTGTTTTTTCTTCTTTTTGTGGTTTTTAGTTTGGTTTTTTTTAGTTTTTTGTTTGGTTGGTTTGTTTTTTGTTTATTTTTGTGGGTTTTTTTTGTTTTGGTTTGGTTTTGATTTTTTTTTGTTTGTTTGGTTGGTTTGGTTTTTTTTGTTTAAAAGAGAAAGCATCAGCCGCTGCCTTTTTATAAAAACAGGGAAAAAAAACCCCACAAAACTTTCCTATGAAATAGATTTTTATTTTGCCATTTAGCTGTATGCTCAGTGTGCTGGCTTTGCCTCTTTTCAGAACTTGGAGACTACACAGTAATATTTCAGTCCCTGTGAGTGGGCTTGATTAAATGTTCAGAGAGAGATTTTTGCTAACAGACTTCAAACCCACAACTTTGTCAAAGCAGTTCCTGGTTACATATCACCATAAAAATATAAAAATTAAAAAATTTTTAAAAATAGTCACAGAAATAAAAGACAAAACGAATAAACAAAAAAAAACCCGACCCACCCACACCACACAGAAAGCAAACACCACCTTTCAGCAAAATGCACAGATTTATAGATGTAGGAGTTCACAGCATTTTAGGATTTTACAGCCACAAGGGAAGGAAATTCCTCTTTTCAAGCCTATTTTTCTTCTTGCTCTCCCACACTCTAAGTCTGCATCCAGCAATAGCTTCAACTCCACTTCCAGAACCAATGGTAGGGGGTGAACCTGATCTTTTAACTCAGGTCCCACTTCCATGCTTGGGGTTAAGGAAAGCAGTGTGAGGGTTCCAGCCTGAAATGCCCTAAGCAGTGGAAATTCCTTATGATTTAAAAGAATCACAGTCTAACAGCTTTCTCTTCTGAAAACTAACTTCCTATTCATCCTTCAGAAATTTCCTCTCAAGGGTCTTTCAATGTGCAGTAAGGACTGTACACTTCAATAAATGTTTAGATAAATTTTCAGAATTATCAGGATGGGGTTTTTTGTTTGTTTGGGGGGTTTTTTTGTTGGGTTTTTTTTGTTTGTTTGTTTTGGGGGAGTTTTGGGGTTTTTGGTTTTTTTGGTTTTTTTTTTGTAACTGAGAAATTTCTGATAAGCTCATCTGTCGTTAGAATTTTACCAGCCAGCCTGATTTTCTTTCTGAAAATAATAGCAGCTCTGTAACTTCAACAAATTAAATCTTATAATTAGATTTCGAGATAATTGCTAGTAAATTAATTAAGAAGTTATTCTGGGACAACTGCTGGAAATCAATGAAGTATAGAGATGTCACTATATTTTCCATACATAACTGGTTAACACTTTGAAGGTAAAATTCTAATGTGTGTAAAACCACTTTGATCTGAACTGAGAAAAATGATAAAAGATACAGCACACTGGGGATCAACATTACATAAATTTATTGCATTGTTGTAAAAATCAAGGTAATAAAATTTCATTGAACTTTTACCTAAGTGGTCTTTCAGCAGCTCAGACTGAATAGAGGAAATAATGATTTTCTTGAGGGGGATGAGTGGGAGGTGGGAAGAAAGATATTTGATTTTGTATATATTTAGCATAATCTAAAAAACAGCCATGGTGATTTATATCAATTGATGAGGTAAAAAAACCCAGGATTCTTACAGTGTGGCAATTATTAAACTGAATTTCAGCATCCCTGTTAATGTTGATTCATGGAATCAGTAGCCTGTGGCACAGAAGAAACCTCTGTCTCTGATAAATTCAATTAAGAATGTAAAAGTGCTTTAAATGAAAGATATCAAGTGGCTACTCCTGGAAAATATAGCCCAAACCTGTGTTTAGAAGGACAATTATTTAGAAAGGTGAATGTGCTACACATGCAGTCAAAGTAGCTGTGACTGTTGTGGGCATTCTGGGGAGAAATTAATGCTCTGCTGTATTCAGACTTTTTTTCTTTTACCCCAGGCATTTTTTGATCTAGATATTGGCTGATGGAGTAGTAAAATCATGGGATGAATCATAGAATGATTCATAGAATGGTTTGTGCTGGAAGGGACCTGAAAACCCTTCTTGTTCCAACCCCCTGCCATGGGCAGGGACACCTTCCACTATCCCAGGGTGCTCCAAGCCCCATCCAGCCTGGCCTTAAAACCAACCTGACCTTGAAAACCTGGCCCACTACAGTGGGGAGTATCAATCCCAGCCACTTCAAAAGCAATGAGGATTTTTCTGCTCTGCAATTGTGAATTTTACCCAAACCTGAATTAGTTCACCCCTCCCTGAAATGTAGCTTTGTTCCCATGTGCACCTTGGCTGTCCCTCAAATAATTTATTTTGGATGAGAGGGAAATAGAGAAGCTGCAGACAAGAACTGCTGCAATACATGGGAACATCTGACTTTCCTGAGCATGCTGTGGAACAAGATGAAAATGGGTTCCACACCTCTTACAGATCTGTTCCTTATCAGACAAATTGTTTCAATTTTTTTTCCCCTGTACAATGGGAATAGACACAAAACACAGACATAAAAGGAGTAAATGAATGCTTATAAATCTTCTCTTTATCAAAGAGGAAATTTGGGAGCTATAAGCTAATGTCTGTTTTCTGTGTCTGATGAGCTGTGAATATTGTTGCCTAGCCAAGCAAGGAGCTCTGCTAGACAAAGGAAAAACAGAAACTTCACAGTTTTTCACAGTCCCTCAATTCATAAACATCTGTGGCCACAAATCACACAGTAGCTCACCACAACAATAGGAGCTTCTTTCTTTTGATATCAGGGGCTATAAAATATGAAGTTTGCAAGAAAATAGATAATTAATCCTCCTTTGTTTGATTAGATTGGAGATAACACAAAGCCCTTCATCTTGAACGAGCTAAGTTGGACTAGAGTTTTTTTTTTCTTCTTTCTCCTACCAAACCAAAACCAGAAGGGAAAAGTTAGTGTGTTACAGGAGCCATCCAGTGCCTGCAAAGGAGGTTGCAGAAAATAGAAATTCTGGATTAAATCTGCATGTTACTGACAGGATATGTGCTCAGATCTCTGTGAAACTACAAGGAAATTTATCCTTGATCTCTATCATGTTCTCCACAGAAAAATGCTTCTCACTTTTGTATTTGACAAATAATTCAACCCCTCCTGTCTGTGCACAGTAAAGGCCAATACCCCACCAGCATCTTATGGTGCAACATCACACTTCCAGCTTTCAGATTCCAAGACTAACTGGTCTGAATGGTGTTGTCTAAAGTGGATTATAATCATGCTTCTTTTTCCCTTTGTCTTTTGATGTCAGGGTTCTTTAACTGGGTGAATGCAGATCACTATAGCCCCCCCCCCACCCCAAAAAAAAAGTCTCTTCGACTAATAATGCACATCCCAAGTCTCTAGTATTGGTGTCAAATGTTGGGAAAATAAGCAATTGTACTTGAAAAAAAATACATTTCTTGTTTAATGAATGAAGTGGTGCAAAGATATGCAGTGACCATCAAGAAGGAGATGGGAATTCCCTTTGTATTTCCCTCCCTTCCATTCAAGTGAGAGGAAGAAACATAAATTCCACTCAAGCACAAGAGAGCAGTGCAGTCAGCAGCTCCACTCTGGAACAAACTTATTTATGATACAGAGACCAGTGGACAGAGAAGTGCAAGAACAGACCAGAATTCACATGGAAGACTGAGAAACATATCCTAATCCTTATTTTACTCTAAAATATGACAAATATGAGAGGAAAAAAGTGATGAAATATGCTTGTGAACATTATGAAGAAGGCAGACAGTGGTAGTTTATTTTTCTTACTTCACCATATGTGACAGGAAAATTTTCAGAAGACTGAAAGCTATAAAATTTAGAACTGATCAAGTATATTTTTTACTCAATGCATATCTGAGCTGTGAATTTCATTGTATGAGGTACTGTCAATGTAATCTGCTTATCAAGACTTAAGAAAAATATGGGATAGTCTTACCCCATATATATAGATAATTTTATAGCAATACATGTAAACAGAGTACAAATGTTTTACTGTCAGAGATATAAAGAATGAAGCTGAATTCATACAATTGTAAAATCACAGGATGGTTTGAGTTGGAAGGGACCTTAAAGATCATTCCTACCTCCCTGCTCTGGGCAGGGACTCCTTTCCCTATCCCAGGTTGCTCCAAGCCCCATCCAGCCTGGCCTTGGACATTTGGACATTGGACATTGGACATTGGACATTGCATAAAATGTTAGTGATTCTTAGACTTCCAGGGACTATTTCTTTGTACAGTTTGTAAAATCCATATTCTATGTTCTATGTGAATAGAACTGAAAAATAGCTGAAAATCCCACAGTTTTGGGGAATACCACAACAAAAGCAAATTTAGACTAGACAACACCATGAACCCAATAAAAATAATATTACTTCACCTTTACCAGGGGGAGCACACATGATGAAGGCAGCATGAAACAGAAGGACAGAAAGAAGTTTCTCCAAGACAGATGCTGTCATTTTTTAATTGATTTTTCATTACTCCTTCACAGTCCTGTGCTTAAGGATAAATATTTAGTCAGCATAACAGATAAAAGGAATCCATTTTAAATCATTCAACATTCTCTTAAATTAACATTACCACTTTTCTATAGGCTTTCCTGCCCTTCAGATAAAATAGTTCAGCTGTGTACACAAACCTCTAAAGCAACCCCAACACCTAACAGTTATGGCAATTAATATTCATAACATGACAAAAAAAAGGTTCAGAACTTTTTAAATTGCTCAGAAATTCCCCTATCTCAAGTGATACACCTTTGTTCAGAACTGGGTTTTGATACTTTTAATACACACCTCTAGGTGTTTAACAATATTCTGAATCTAAATGATGCAAGGAAATACAACTAAGTTTTAAGGACATTTATTTAGGGAAGAAAAAACATTAAATATATTCTTAAATTACATGTACATTTTGCATGTTAAAATTCATCTGTCTGGGTAAGTGCATTACTCTTGTTACTAGGATTTGATCTACCTTAAGGACATGGATCCTTCTAATAGATTCAGAATGGGAGAGCTGATACTAAAAAAAGTGCATTTTTGCTGGTGAAGTCTAACTTGTCTAATTTAGAACCATGGATAAAGCCTAAGAAAGTTTCTAGGCTGTCTCTGCAGGCAATGAAGAGAAAGATGAGCACTTCCAGATGGCAGCGTGTTCCAGTCTCAGGCAAGGTGTTGGTCTCTCCTCACTGCCTGCAAGGAGAGCTCCAAGGTAGGGTTTAATGTGGGTGTTTTCTCTGTGGAGCATCATTTTTAAACAAGTTTCTATGTGCTCCTTTTTAGAGTCAAGGAGAGAGAGTCGTGAAATCATCAAGTTGTAGGTGCAATTTATCTTATCTCACACGAGATTCCTGCATTTGGTGAGAGGAATTTTTTTTCTCATGTGGACTGCATTGATGCCCTGTGCTGTCCTGTTGAGCTTCCAGTCTTGCCCTCAAGGATGTGGATTCATGGAATCATAGAATGGTTTGGGCTGGAAGGGACTGAAAAGGTCATCTCATTTCACCTCCTAGCTGTGAGCAGGGACACCTTTCACTAGACCGAGTCGCCTAAAGCCCTGTCCAACCAGGCCTTGAACATATTTTTTCCTCTTGGATGAAAAATCCCAATTCTTCCAGCCTTTCTTCATATAAGTGTTCCATCCCTCTAATCCCCTTCATGGCTCTTCTGGAATAAGTTATGATAGATCCAGCAGAGTCCAGGAGACACTTCAGCTCTGCCCTGGGCATGCAGTCACTGCCTGCTCACCTGGACTGGATTCTGGCCTTGACTGGGGCAGTGACACAGCTTCTGGGGACAGGAGATATATTTGCATTTCCCTATCTCTGAGACAGGCTCAGCAGTCCCTAAATTACCCAAGACACACCAGCCTTTCTGAACCCATTTCCACCAAGTAGTCCTGGGGAAAACCATTTGCAAAATCAGAAAGCTGAAAGCATCATCAGAGTCCCTGGGGGATTTTGATTGCAGGGGCTGCCTGAGAATTTATATAAATAGGCAACCAACCTGATAGCTCGAGGATGGTACTCAGGATTAAAGTCAGAGTTCTTCCCAAGTGTAGACGCAATCTGTGCACAGCACACATAAATTAAAAGTACCAGAAAAGACCAGAGAGTTTTGGACAAGTTCAATTTGGCGCTTTACCCTGAACCTCAGGTAATCCACAGGACAAGGTGCCATGCAGGTCAGCCCAAAATCCACCCAGGAACTTTATGAGATCAACTGGGACATCTTTTAATGCTCACTGGAGGGAAAGGGAGTCAGTAAATTGTGGATTCCTGTGCTGCCTGGGACATTACACATTGCTGCCAATAAACACGATGTGGTGTGAAATACAACATGGTGTGAGAATAATAATAACTTGGAGCAGAAGAAAGGCTATAAAAAGAGAGAAGTTGTTGTTGGAGAAATGGCTCAAAAAAACCCCAAAGTGTTCTTCTTTCTGCATGAACTTTTTTTCAGGTAGATGAATGGTGGCCATGTATTTGAGCAAGTAGGTGTTTATGTCTCAAGGAGAAAGCACTTTGTGGAGGTAACAGAGATCATAATCATAAGTAGCCATACTCTGGTACATCATACAGCAAAATATATTATACATAAAAAATAAAATATTATAGTTCTTGAGTATAACCCACCAGTATGGGTTTAAGGTGGAAGATGTATTTTTAAACAGAAATATATATGATCTGTGTTTAAGGGCACAGAATGGTACTGAAATCCACAGCCTGTGGAAGTTATACTTATGAATATTGGTGAATACCACTGTCATACATTTTGGTTCCATTTACCTGGTACAGCTTCAATTTTCTTGTTGTTGATGTCCCTTCAGTGCCCTGACTTTTGCTGCTTTCTGTTAGGTTAAAATGTAATCTAACATTCTGTGTTTTCTCCTTGTGAATGTTCTCAAAGGTCATGATAAACCATACCCTAAATCCTTTAATGCTAAATGACATCTGTCTATTTATGCCAGGAATAATACCCAGAAAGAATAAAAGAGCTCTAGCTTTGTCTATGAAACCTATTCAATATGGATTTTGAGTACCACAAGGATTAGGGTGTTTTCAAATTTAGTTTCAAGCAAGTAATCTGTTGAAAAATCAAAATCCTATGACTCCAGAGAAAACCCTTCCAATATTTTAACTGCTTTCCTATTGCAGTGGCATAAAACTTGGATATATCTATATTAACTCAGGTTACAGAAATCTCATGAGGTCATCTGCTCCAATCCACAAGGAAAAACAGGCTTGGCTGGTTAATATTAGGTCAGGATCCAAGGCACCTCTATTATAGTCAAAGCAAAAATCCTTTTACAAAGCATGTAGGTAATAACCTCTAAAAAATAGCTATAGTGGTTACAGTTCCATATACATTCTGTTGTGTTGTCATTTTCAAATGGAAAATTGTTCTATCAGAGAATTTCGAACCCCTGTTATTCACTTTCTCTTGTAACTGAATGGACGGTGAAAGCAAAACAAAAGAAGATAGAAAATTAAGAAAATTTAAAAACTGAGAAAAGGACTTGTATTGGATTGTATGCCTAAATCTTCTTGGGAATCAATGAAAGTATCTGTGATGAAAAATTGTCTTTTCTTGGACATTTATCTTTTTATCTACAGATGGTTTAGGTGTTCAGAGGAAGGCAAGCAGACAAACTCCTGCTAGTGCAGTTCAAACTTGCCCAAAGGAAACCATGTGCCCTAAGTATATGAAATTAGAAGGAGCAAATGCCAATCCCCTCTCACATCAGAATTCTTCTATGCTGTTAGTAAAGGCAGATCAGCGATTCTATTTCATGTCTGTAACTTTAGGAATGCTGCAATCCTAAAAACTGGCACAGAGTTCCAACAGAAACAGAATATGCAGTCGTTGCTTAAACGTGGCACAGAATTCTGCAAGACAAAAAACAGCAACTTCCACTTCTGTGCCCAGGAGGACACACAAAATGAGAGAAAGAGGTGGATGGAAAAGTCAGTTGTAAGAATGATGATTTTTCCTGTAAGCATCACATGGTCCAGGCACTCAATTAAGCCATTAGCTGGGAAATGTGGAACAACTGTAATTACTCTTGCTAAAGGCTTCAATTCTCTTTGCAGGCTTTGGTGCCATGGGGTCCCTGCACTGATGATTGTGTTTAGCCTGATTAGAGGAAAAATGCAGGCAGGAATTTAACATCAGGAATAATAATGTTTATTTTCATATCTACCTAAATAAACAAAAATGAAAGATGCTCCAAGGGAAAAGCTTCTAATAGGCAATAAACTAATAAAAATATGCTATGATTCTTTAAAAATACATATCTATAATATAAATACTCTCAAATATGTTTGTATAATATATTATATATAATTATATCACATGTCCATTTAGAATATTACAATGTTACATAATGTGTATGTATATTTATATGCAATACATAGACTTTTTTATATATAATATATACATAATTATAAAGCATCTAAAATATATACACATATCTATACCTCACAGAGAAAAATCCTATGTTTTTAACCCCCTTCTATATTATTTCAGAAACTGAACTGAGTATCATGTGAGACAGATACTTGATCTAGTTCTGATTAATTGTGGCTAAGTTTCTGAACAAAACTGCTTCATGCACTCGAAGTAGGAATGTTTTGTTTATTTATTCACCTTAAAAAGTGAAGTGACTGCAATGCCTCAGAAACCAGGATTTTCTGGAGCCCCTCTGGGCACCCTCTATCCTGCCAGTTTATTCTCCAGGATGTCCCAAACTACCAGAAGGAAATTGTTTTCCAGCTGCTGACTTCCTCCTGCAGTGGCCAAGGAGGGATCACAGTCCCTGCTGCAGAACAGTGCATTGAGATTTCTTTGCTTATAAATTCACTAAAACAGGGAGAAAAATAATGGGAAACTTTTCAAATTGTTCAAGTTACCTATTTGAAGTGATACTTCCTGATAATGAGGTAGACTTATGCATCAGGATATGCCTGAACTCCTTATTTTTCCATTTGGGTTCTTCTCCACTTTTCCAGCACCATGGAGGGACCATAAAAACACTGAATTAAAATAATGATTATTTTACATGGGAAATTTTTAAATCAAGAAATTTTCTATTCTGATTTATGAATCAGGAGAGAGGAGGTAAGAGGGAAGGGAAAGGAATTACTTACTGGCTGTAATTATTGCATTTTCAGTCAATGCACAAGTCTTAATACTGAGAGCACTCCCTCTTAGAAGTATTCACTAAAAAAAAAAAAGTGTGGTGGCTGTGGAGAGTGCCTTTAAAGTAATATTTTCTGCAGATAAAAACCTGTGCATATCTGAGCAGTGAAGACATTTTGAGGTGGACTGGGAAGTGAAAACAAGAATATTTAATTCAGAGGTCAAATGGGTACTGAGTATAAAACACATCGAAGCAGAAATCTCTAAACATTTTGACAGAAGACAGACCAGGTATCAGTTTGCTAAAATTTATCCTAGATCTACAAGTTTCAAGCAGTAAATAAAGGGTAGTTCTTCTATCATCCAAGGATATTCTCATCCAGGTATTGCTGTCATCTGCAGCAAGACTGATTGCCCATGATTTCTACAAGATTTTTATCACCCTCTGCATGTGTGTGTTTGGGAGTTGGAATAAATTTTGCACTTCTCTCCAGAACTGAAAGTTCTGCTAGAAAAAGAATAACTGGAATTATGACACTTGCAAACATATTTGAGGAAGTCTGAGGAAAAGATGCAGACCTCATGTGCCACTGGAAGCGACAGAATTAGTTACTTCCTCAGAGCAGAAATAACTTCAAAGTCAAATAAAATTAAGCCCTAAAGCCAAGTGTTCAGTAGGTGTCTGACCAGTGTCTTCATGAGAATTCCCATCTTTTCAGGGCTGTTGGATGAAGTACCCTTTGAAGAAGAAACATGCAAGGAGACTTGGATATTTAAGATTGATCTATTACCTTAGGAAGCAGGAATGGGGTATGGATATGTCTCCTATGTCATCTTTCCCTACTCAAACAGAACCTTGATAATTTGCTTTGGCATGATGTGGAACTTCTGGAGTGGGTTGCATTAATCACAGTTTTGAATTATTTGGCAATATCCATAAAATATTATAAATAATAGCTGAACAACTGGGCCTTGATTTATTGCCTGAAATCCAGACAAAGTGACTTGTTCTCTGCTAAAATCCAGGCTGTTATTGCCATATAAAATGGGGCTCCTATCTCTCCTCTGTAATTTACTGACTGCCTAAAAATGAGTAATAGAACAGCACCAACCTGTGCCTGCCATCTCTGGGCCCAGCTCTGCAGCCCTTGTGCTGGCAGAGCTGCCATGGGGCCATGATTAAGTGCCACAGGAGAAGACTCCAGGACTGATAAAATGAGATTTATTTCTGTGTGACTGGTTTAAAATACATATGTTTGACAGTGGCAAGGCTATTATTTTCCCTTCTAAAGGAATAGCATTGTTTGTGGAGGGCTTAAATCCAGGGCACTGTGTTTATGATATGCGCCCTCCCCTTTGCCACAGGCGTCAGCTGCAAGGAGACAGAGAGAGGAGAGAGCAAAAGCATTTCTAGGGTGTATCCTGGGCAGTCAACTTTTATTTCTTGTGTGATCAGCTCAGAGAAATGCTCCCCTCCCTGCAGAACCCCTGGTCAAACTGCTGCAGAGTGGAAAGAGGTAGCTGTGATTCCTTATCAAAATGAAAGGATGGATGCTGTAGTCATCTGCTGGGTCTGTCAGTCAGCTTTGACCATTTTTTTTGTTGGCTGGTTGAAAATGGAGCATGTTTCCTAAGATGGAGACCAATATTAGAATTCCAAATCAGCTTGGTGTGAACCAGTACCAGAAAGAAAGGATGAGATTCAACAAGAGAGACAAGAACAAAGCAACACAGTTGAGTTTGGACTTAGCTCTGACCTTGCCTAAATCACCAAAGGGTGAAGGTTTTGGTCTCCTTTGATCATCTGGATCCCTTGGAGCAGATGGACACTGACTCCTCCAGGATCTGAATCAACCTTCCCACTTAAGTTACCTGCTGTAGGAAGGAACAGCATTGGCCTTTAAGATGGGTAGGAATTTCCAGGATGAAGCTTGTTAAAGCAGATGTTGGGTTCTGTCTGCTCTCAAGCTGATGGTGACAGAGCAAATAATTTCCATTGTTTTGGAATTTAGGAGATATAAGTAGAGAAGTGAAACTCTGGGCAGCAGTTTGTCAGCAAAGGATTGGGGGATTAGAGTGGATCAAGGGCTTAACAGGAGTCTGTGTCAGGCTGTCACAAGGAGGGGAGGACATCAGAGCTGGTCCTTCCGTTCTCCTTAGCACTGGGAAGCTGTCAGGTGAACATCTGCATTCATTTCTGGCCACTGAAATCCAATAAAAATGTAAATCAGCCGGAGAAGGGCCAGGAGGCAGCGCTAGGAGTGATCAGAGGTCTACAGCACACAGCCTTTAAGGGAGCATTGAAAGAGATGGAATTGGCTTTGCTAAAAATCAGGAAAATCAAGAGAAAAGATGTGATAGAAAAATTTAGTTCGACCTAAATGAAATCTTGCAGGTTTTGAGGACAGTTAAGCACCAGGGAATGCTGTCTATAAGGTGGGTGAATCTTGATCACTGGTGATTTGGATAAATTTGGTATCTACATAAAAGTTGGTTATGGGATAATTTTGAGAGGTGGAACAGTTCAGTGATGCCTTTGGATGATTATCTTCTCTGGGGAGTGAAGCAGAGTTTTCTTTATGCTGTGTTGTCAAAGTTTTTTATTAATCCACTCAATTAAGGATGTGTTTATTACTGAAAGTTCATTTATTACTTTTAAACCCCCCTCAGCCTGTTTTTCTGTTTCCTTGTGCACAGGAGGGTCTGCAGTAGCGTTTAAACTACTTGTGTTTGTTTTTCAGAAAAAAGATTGTCAGAAGCCAGAGTCCACAGGCTGAACAACATGGCTGGACTACAGGACACCTTGAGCAGCCTTTTAGACCTGTTTTTCTGCAAGGTCAGAGTCAGTAAAAAGACACAAGAGCCTCTTTCCATCAGTGCTATCACACACATTCTTAACGTCACCATGTGCTAAAGGACTCCACTCAACAGGAGACTAAAACCTCAGTAATTGGATGGTGAATCAGGTTTCACATTTAATCTGTATATATAAAAAAGGTGAATGCAAAATTCCCTTCTCATGCCCAAAAAATGGCTATTTCTGGGCTTTTATTGCATTTTTAATCCTTCTAAATATTTCATCTTTATAGATTGTATTATTTATATATTACGATCCTTGTCATCCCCTCAAGCTGTGCCAGGACACCACTTCTCCCTGTACAAAATAAATTGCTTATAAAATTTTTCTTCAGGGGAACTCAGACACAAATAGCAACGTTCACTCCTTCTAAGTCACAGATAACAGGCTGATAAATTGTTTTTTCTTAGCACCTGCACTGAATTTCTTGCCCTGAAGGATCCACATTCCTGTGCATACTAAGGTGGCTTGTTATAAAACGAGGACTGCTTTAGGAGAGAGCTGTCTCACCTAACTTAGGACAACTAATTTTGATGTGCCTAGCCTAAATTAGTTACCTAGGTTTCCCAAATACTCAGAGGAGAAAGAAAAGCACTTCCAGCAGGTGTTTTAGCACAGCTGATCTAAGTTATCCTCTGGAGATGCCTGACAGAGGCAACCAACTTAGACATCTTATTTTATTTCCTAAAGTGTGCTGGGAATACACCCAAAGCTTAAAGAGAGATTGTTCCTTGCTTTTGTCAGATGGTTGGGCATGTGGGAGTTAGTAGTTATATTAAGGTTTCACAGCTAGAAGCTCCCAGACTACTGATTTTAATGGAACAATGTGAATTTATCACCTAAGGAATCCAGCTCCATCAGCTTTCCTCTTCCATGTCTGACTCTTGCTAGATGTTGTACATCAGCTCAGATATCTACTCCATGAAGAAATAATTATCTTTCAAGTTCAGATCTTCACAAATCAGGAAACACCAAAAATAAGGCTAGAAAAGTATCCCTAATTCTGTTCTTTTGGTCTTCCTGACCAATTTACTGCCACAATTAACAAATTTGGCCAGATATTTGAGAGAGAGGCCAAAATGATAGACATTCAAAATTCACAGGAAAAGGTGTCAAGAGAGAAGAGAGACCCTATCAGTGCCCTGTTCAGAGAAAGATAGAATATGTTTTCATTCTTAATTAGAGAATCCATGCAGGGAAGGGGCTTTGTAAAAATCCCAATCATCAAAAAAAGACTTCATCAGCCCTTATGCTTTATTAGATAACCAAGAATTTAGGACCCAAATGAAGTAGAAAATAAGCTTCAAAAGCTTCCCTGCTCTAGGCATAGCCTGTTTGTGCATGTTTTCCATGTTTGTCTATGTTTTCCATGTTTTTCCATGTCTAGGAATAACACTGATTTATCTTGGAGTGAGCCTGGCATTCTGCAGAGAGGGACAGGTTCAGATTTCAGCAGGCTTTGAGACATGAAAATTGCCTCTCTTCGAAAAATATTTTCCAGGAATTTGGATGTTGGGGCATGTTAAATCATGGACAGGTTAAAGCTGAGCAGCAGCGTAGAAAGAGTGAGGACCAGATAGGGAAACCATATGATAAGAGACTTAAAAAAAATTCTGCTGTTGTCATTAAAGCATTATCTTGTCTGTGAGTGTGCAAAACATACAAAATTTAGGATACGAATTGCCAGACTGGGTGGCTGGATGCTTCTATCTGGTGTGGCCTTTAAGATCCCAAAGTTATTCTTCTTCATCAAGTCATTTTAGCCACTCAGTGTTAGCTATTAATTTTGCCCATCTTCTGTAAAACTCCACCTAAGCAGGAGCCCAGCACAGCCTTTGCTTCTTGTGCTTTTTGCTCATAAAGCAGTAAGCACAAAGTCCTGAGCAAATTCCTAAACCATGAGATTCATTGAAGTGGATGCCTTTGGCATCTGCTCTTGAATAATTCCTAGGATGGCTTCTTTGGGCTGCTGACTTTTGGAAAGTTTTAGAGTGTAGAAACTGTTAAAAGATTATTCTGTTTTCTTCCAGGCACCTAGAAAATAAAAATTTCTCACTTTCAATCAAGGTCACTGGTGTTTCCAGTTTAAACATCCACACTCTTCCCCTGCAAATAACATCAATTCCTCCATAATGGAGAAACTCTATAACACTACTTATATAGAAAAGATTTATGAGTAGCTGAGGTGGTCAGTGGCTCTTTAGCAGAGTCAGTGGGTGCAGTTTGGAAGGCAAAAGAGAGCTCTGAGATATCCCAAGGGCCAGTGAGAATGGTCCTGCTAGATGAAAAGTTGAATGTGAGCCAGCAGTGCCCTGGCAGCCAGGAGGACCAACCCTGTCCTGGGGCCATCAGGCACAACAGCACCAGCTGGGCAAGGGAGGGCATTGTTCTGCTCTGCTCTGCTCTGCACTGGGGTGGCCTCACCTTGAATATGTGTGAGGTTTTGAGCACCTCAATGTAAAAAACATGTATTAAATTCTCAGAGAGCATCCAAAGGAGGGTAAAGAAGATGGTGAAGTGTCTGGAGGTGAAGCCACATGAGGAGTGGCTGAGAACATTTGGTCTGTTCTGCCTGGATGAGACTGAGGGGAGACCTCACTGTAGTTACAATTTCCTCCTGAGGGGAAGAGGAGGGGCAGGCACTGATCTCTGCTCTGTGGTGACAGTGACAGGACCTGAGGAAATGGCCTGAAGTCATGTCAGGGAAGGTTTAGATTGGATATTACGAAAAGTTTCTTCACCCAGAGGGTTTTTGGGCACAGGAACAGGCTCCCCAGGGAAGTGGTTACTACAGCAAGCCTGGCGGAGCTCAAGAAGTGTTTGAAAATGGATTCAAGCACATGGCAGGATTCTTGGGATTGTCCTGTGCAGGGCCAGGAGATGGACTTGCTGATCCTGATGGGTGCCCTGCAACTCAGCCTATTCT
This sequence comes from Agelaius tricolor, assembly GCF_023055355.1. Classification (NCBI taxonomy): domain Eukaryota; kingdom Metazoa; phylum Chordata; class Aves; order Passeriformes; family Icteridae; genus Agelaius; species Agelaius tricolor. The sequence continues at coordinate 92,902,339 of NW_027269262.1, read as the reverse complement.
ATGACTCCATGATTCCATGACTCTGTGATGCCATGATCCCATGATTCCATGACTCTGTAATTCCATGACTTTGTAATTCCATGGTTCCATGACCCTGTGACTCCATGACTCCGTGACTCCATGACTCCATGATTCCATGACTCTGTGATTCCATGACTCTGTAATTCCATGATTCCATGACTCCATGATTCCATGACTCTGTGATTCCCTGACTGTGTTGATTCCATGACTTTGTAATTCCATGATTCCATGACTCCATGATTCCATGACTCTGTGACTCCATCACTCCATGATTCCATGACTCTGTGATTCCCTGACTCTGTTGATTCCATGATTCCGTTATTCCATGACTCCATGATTCCATGACTCCATGATTCCCTGACTCTGTTGATTCCATGATCCTATGACTCTGTAATTCCATGGCTCTGTGATTCCATGACTCTGTGATTCCCTGACTCTGTTGATTCCATGATTCCATGATTCCATGACTCTGTGATTCCCTGACTCTGTTGATTCCATGATTCCATGACTCTGTGAAATAAGGTCTCCCTGGAGCCTTCTCCTCTTTGGGCCACAGGACCAACCCCCCAAACCTTTCTTCATGGGACACCCATTCCAGCTGGATGCAGCCATCCAGGCAGCTCCCAACCCCTCAAACAGTCCATGCACCAAACTCAGATCTCTCCAGTTCAGTGGTGAGGAATCTGTGTTTGACGGTGGCAAAGGCCTTGCAGCAGCTGAGGTAGAGCAAATCAGCTGCTCTTCCCTTACTCTCCACTCACTCCATTAAAGAAGGCAACCAGATTAGTCAGGCACAATTTGCCCTTCATGAGGCCATTTTGGCTGTCTCTCATCACCTCCCTGTTGCCTGGAAAAAGTGATTATGCAATTTTTGCATATTTTCTCAACATTAATTTAGAGAGGGGCGTGAAGTGTGTATTTGTCATTACTTCATTACAGTATTTACATGAAAAATATGTGTGTGGTAGTTCTTTTGGTTTGATTTGGTTTGGGCTTTCCTATTTTATGCAAGAAAAAGCTATTTATTTTGGGACAATGTGTGTTTTTTTGGAAAACAACTGTTTCACCAGCAAAATTGTATTGATTTTTTTTGTCTTTAATTAGCTTCCAACTGAAATGTGAACATTTAGTTGCTAGAAAGCAAACAACAGAGCTCTTAATTTTCAGTGTTTTAGTGGAAAACATTTCACAATTACTCCTAGTGCTGTCATGCTGCCTCTGCTCATAAAATTGCTTCTTTCTCTTAATTCCAAGGATTGCATCTGCAAATAAAACTGTGTGAGAGCTGCTCAACTGGATCAGGCAGCAGTCCCTGTTGCCCAGCATTCAGTCTCTGAGAGCAGAATGTTGTAGATGTTGATGTAAACAGCATCAGAAACAAGGCAAGTATAGATTAATGTTGCCCTCTGTATAAATCAGAGATTTACACGTGCTCAAGAAGTTGATTTGATCTGAGTCACCAGACTTCACAACTCCTGAATCACCTTTTCTCTGTGAGTTGGTCCTAACTCTTCCTGAGTCCCTGTATACATTTGCCTTACATAACAGCCTCTGATGATGAATTCCAGAACTGAATCATGCATCTCATGTAAAACTATGTAAATTATTCATTTTATGTAAAACCGCGTGAAATTCTTTCAGTTTGTTGAGGTCTGCTGCCTGATCACTTAGGAATTTATGCCAAAGTGAGGGAGAAACTTGCACAGAAAAGAAGGGGAGCTGTGTCCAAGTACATGCAGAAATGCCTGATGATTTTTGCCATTGTGAGATCTGCACTGGGATTTCCTATGAGTGTGTGTACAGTGATGTACATGAAATGTGTTTAAAATTAGGACTTTCTATCATGCTTTCTCACCCACTTTTTTGGGTGAGGGTGCCATCCTTCTGCAATCTCAGAATATTCCAGGAAATCTAGAAATGATCTGTTGAGCTCCATAACCTCCCTTTTGTGAACAAATGCATCTGCTGCAGTAGACAAAGATTTCTAACCTTCAGCTGTTCTTCGCCCATCAACTCTCATTTTCCTATGGTTCGCATCAGAAGCCTTTTGTCATCATGATATTTTCCGAAAAATCCATTCTCCAGGATTTTTTCTCCTGGGAAGATGAGAAGCCTCAGCTTCTCCATGTTTTGCTGCTTTGGAATGTGATTTGGAGAATTGTTTACTCAGCATGTGAATTGTTTTAATTTAATGACCAATCCCAGTCCAGCTGTGTCAGGACTCTGGTCAGTCACAGGTTTTTATTATTCATTCTTTTCTAGCCTTCTGATGTATCCTTTCTCTTTCTTTAGTATAGTTTTAGTATATACTGTAATATAATATAATATAATATAATATAATATAATATAATATAATATAATATAATATAATATATAATTCATATCATAAAATAATAAATCAGCCTTCTAAGAATTTGGAGTCAAATTCTCATCTCTCACCTCACCCTGGGGACCTCACAACACCACAGCCTTTGGACAACTCTCTCAGGCACAGGAGCAATTTTTGGGACTGTTCTGTGCAGGGGCAGGATTTGTACTCAATGATCCATCTGGGTCCCTTCCAACACAGGATATTCTATGATTTTATGATTTTATACACTCCAATTGCATAGAGTTGGACTAGACAATCTTTAAATGTCTCTTCCTAATCAAACCAGTCTGTAATTTTATGTTACTCTTGCAATACCATAGTCTTGTTCTGGCATATCAATGGGATTTTTTTGTCAGCACAGTTCACACAGTTTGCCTGGGCAAACAAAGTAATATTGATCTGCTAAATTATGCATCTTTAACTCATCAGAGTGAGGGTACTGCAGGTGTTTCATGCACTGAGAGGTGCTGGTCATGGCAGAATCTCACTGGATGAACTTGCACCCTGGTGAATCTGGAAGGGTTGAAAATATTGGAAAGATCCTGAAGTTAATTTGACACCCCTGAGGCTTCCCTAACTTTCCATAATGGGCTTGTGAATTTTGTTTGCAATACCTTAATTTTACAGGCAATTTTAGGCATGTGTTATTGTTTAACTTTATAGTTCAATATTAATTATATTCTTCTGCAACTGTGGAAATGCAAATATGAGATTCCTGACACTCTGAGGGTTAGCCAGCCTGTCTGCTGTATAGATAGAAGCATCTGGGGAACTGTTTTGTCTTATGATTTTTGGTAAATGGTTCGTAAAAAACCAAAGTGCCAAAGGTTCCTCCTGGACTTATGGGTCCTGAAGAGATCCCTTGGTGTCTGCAAAGCATTCAGTTAATGGAGCAATTTCTCTCTGAGCAGGGACATTAACAATTCTCTCTCTTTCATTGGGCTATTTTCACAAAATGTTTAAGAATATAATGTTTGTGACTTCTGCCTCTCTGCTAAATTTGTCTGAAATTGGCCCATATTGCAAATATGGCTGAAGTGGGTATAAACAACATTATTTACAGATTACATTGTCCTGAAGATGAAGGAGGGCAGAAATTAGGGCAGAAATTTTTCCCTGTGAGAGTGGTGAGGCCCTGGCACAGGGTGCCCAGAGCAGCTGTGGCTGCCCCATCCCTGGAAGTGTTCAGGCCAGACTGGATGGGGCTTGGAGCAACCTGGGATGGTTGAAGGTGTCCCTGCTCAGGGCAGGGGTTGGAACCAAGTGATCTTTAAGGCCCTCTCCAACCCAAAACATTCTGTGATTCTTATTTTTAGGCTCAGCTCCTGGTCCATGTCAGGGCACTATAAATTAAGAATCTGAGTTGGTCTATTTGCCCTGAATTCGATAAAATTTAGTGGGGATAAGCACAGTGCAAATCTTTGCTCACATCATGCAATGTGCTGCTCTATTAGTCACAGCACTAGAAACAAATCCTCTTCCCCTCTGAAATCCATGCCCCAAAACTGGATAGTTTTAAATGGAAAGGATGGTTTGGCAAGCTTACACACACAGGACAAAAAGATGAAAAGGAGGAGGAAAACCAGCCATGAGTAAAATTGACAAGACAATTTTTCAGCAGAAAGTGTAATTTAATCTGAACACTTCAAAGAAATGTGCCCTATTTCTATGGCATTTTTAACATGAAAATGATAAAATGAACTATCATCACTTCATCTTATAGTTCTGACAAAGTCAAAATGTTTTCCTTTCAATAAAGAAAACATTCCTTTAAATTTCCCTCTAAATGAATATCTTAACATTACCATTGTATGGAGTCCTTACTATTGTGCAGAAAGTATTGAATAAAATATAGTTCACACTAATGAAATATAACTAATAATACTAGGCAGTATTTTTATCTCATGTGGAAAAATCTACAGAGTGTTTTTTTCATTTTTTAGAAATCAAACTTTCCTATATTGAAATTCTGGCAAAAAAAGGCTTGAGGTTTGATCTGCTGGTGGTGTTAAGCAGGTATGAACCAACATGCTGCTGGAGGACGCCTCTTGTACCAGGTGACAAGTGACAGGATGGGAGGAAATGGCCTCAAGGTGCACCAGGGGAGGTGTGGAGGGGATTTCAGAACAAACTTCAAGGACTGGAACGGGCTGTGCAGAGAAGTGCTGGAGTCACCATCACTGAAAGTGTTCAAAACCTGTGTGGGTACAGCAGCTGGTGCTGTGCTGACTTGCACTCGGTCTTAAAGGTCTTTTCCAAGATTCTATGATTCCATGCCAAAGGTGCTTTTCCTCCCATGGAAAGAGCAGAAGGCTCAACCAGCAGCACTGCAAGGTTAATGCAGCTTGTGCTGGGCTCCTCTGCTTCTCACAGAAAGGGGGAGAGCAAAGGCATTTCACCTCAATCTTTTAAAAGTGCTCCCAGAGTGTTCTTCAGCCCTCTCCTTTCCTTCTGCCCCTATAACAAATGCAATCCAAATATGAGCCCTGCTGAAATATTCCTGGCAGTTAAAGGAAGAAAATTAAGCAGCAAGGACAGGTTTTGCTGGTTGTGTTTGAGCAGCAAAGCCATCTCTTTAAAAATAAAATAATGCAGCCTCAAGGTATTTATCTGAACATGATTGGAGCCAGGGGATTTATATGGATACCCCCAGTTATACATAAAAGCACTGGGTTTTCAACACACATCAGATTTTGTAGTCATATAACTGTTTGCTCTCAGATAAGAAGGATGTTCTGATAACCACAACTCTCATTGTATTTTCAATTTGGTTCTCATTATTTTTAGAGAAAATTCGAAGGAGACAATTGCAATAAATGTGATGAAAAGATCATTGAGTTATAGCAGTGAAACCAACCTCTGAGCAGGCTGGGCATTTAACTCCTGCTGCAAGTCACACTGCCAAGGGTGAGCTGGGTGGCAACTTGGGCATAATTGCTGGGAATTATGATTTTTTTTTTTTTTTGAGGACTGAGAGGACTGGCGTGCAGAGTTCTGCTTTCACAGTGTGCAGAGCCTGCTTTGCAGTCTCAGAGCTGTCTGGCCAGCTGCCAAAAATAAGTGCCATCATGGAAGACACTTCTTTACATATTTCTACTTATGAAGGAGAAAAATGAAGAGTTGACTGCCATGGTTTAATCCTAGCCACAATTACCAGTCAGTCACTTGCTCACTTTCTCACTCAGAGTTGGATGGGGAGCATCAGAAAAAGGTAAAGGGTTGAGATAAGAACCATTTAATAATTGAATTATTATTATTATTATTATTATTATTATTATTACTTCCTCAGGCCCTGACTCTTCCAAAGACCAGTCTGTGTGCTTGAGGTGCACCCACAGGAATGCAGAGTGCCTGAAAATTGTGAAATTCATAAGTTTTCATCCCCTTCCAAACTTGCTCTTCAGCCCTATTTACTATTTTGGTTCTTGCTCTGGGTTTTTTAAGCGTGTGGGAATACCAGAAAAAGTCTTGGAAAAAATGCATTCAAATGATGTAAGTGAGTATGGATTTTTTAACCTGTTCTCAGGGGAATAGAGAAGGGACTCTGACACCCTCAATCATTTCTCTCTCCTTCCACAAAATAACCAGAAGGTTTTTCCCTTTAGCATTGCATTCATCTTAGATTAGGTATCCTTCTTTGAGTTCATTGCAGAACTGTGCTATTGTGTGGAGGGAAAAAGAGGTTTTTTCAGTAATCAGTGGGAAGAAGGAAGAGTCAAACGCACAAAGACACAAATATGCAAAGCTCCAGGAGGGAGAATCAATTCTTGCTGAAGACCATTTGCTCATCCATCTATGTTTGCCAGGTAATTTCAGCCTGGGAAAAAGTACTGTTAGCAAACTGAAACTGCATTACTTGCTACTGTTCAAGGTGAATAATGTGGCCTTCTAAGGCCAGGGTCATTATCTCCCTGAGCCTGCTTGTGACAAGGCAGAGGGAAGAAATATGGTGTCTATCTAAGAAGACCAATATTTTCAATTCAGATGTGGTTTATATGAAACAGAAGCCCAGTATTTTATGCGGTATGTCATCATTTCCAGCATGCCTTTAATATTTGCTTGGGGCTGGCAGAAAAACTGATACTGTTGAGCCAAACCTTAGAATTGGAAAAGTTAATCACAGCAGTGGTTATACTTTTCCATATTAATCACAGGATATCCACCAAGGATAACAGGCAATAAGAAAAACAAAGAAGCCCAATATCAGCAGGCCAGAGCCAGGATGGTGCTGTTAGAGCTGAGCTCCACCATCACTCAGCTATTCAAAGTGCCTGAATTCAATCCTAGCAGGACTCATCCACACTAAATTCAGATGCCTACAGTGCAGGTGTCTGTGCTGAACCAAGTGATCTGAGATTCTGCTGTAGCTGGAGGGCATTGTGTCCACAGAATGGCAGCAGAACAATTCCCCTGATTCACTTCCTGCATTAGGAGCACTTGAATTACACATTAAGTCTATCGATTCTCTTGTGTACAGCCTCAACTAAGGCAGCTCAACAAAAACCTCAGTGCAGCTGGAGATGCCCTGGAATAGCCCTTTGGGGTCTATTTGGTGGTCCAAAAGAGCTTGGGTCTCTTAAGGGTCTGGTGTTTTATCAATCTGAGGTCTCAGGTACCAGGTGCCAGTGGTTCCACAACTGATATAAACTCCAGCTCTTCAGTGGCAATAAATGGAGCTATGGGTGATTGATTCAGATGTAGAAAGGTTTCAATAAATGGATTCCACCTTCTCCTTCATCAGAGGTGTTGTCACATCTTATGTCAAGACATGACTGCCTTTTTGCATCTCCCACTTCCCATAGTGATGTTACTTTCTCTCCAATCTATCAAAGAGGAAAAAACATGGAAGTTATGTGTGTCACTTAATAAGAATGATGGATATTTTCCTAATACTTCCCTAGCTTCATCCCTATGAATAGGGGTGAAGCTGAAAAAATTACAATTCTTCTATGATTCTTTCATAAAATGCCTACTGCTCTCTCCCATTCCCCTTCCTCTGCAGGGAGCCAAAGCTTCTCTGTCTTAATTATCAAGACAACCCGATTTACTCACCACCTTCCTTTTATATCATTGCTGTAACAATCATTCTGTTGAATGGCAATTCAAATGTGGCCCAAAGTAGTTTTGGTCAATGAGATTTTGACTTTTCCATTGGTGGTTTATAAAGAGGAACTGTTTCCCTCTTTACTGGACTGTAAAATAGTTGGAACTTCTGGAGGGGAAAAGATCCAAATAGCAGAATTATCATTCCCTCATGTGAGTCAGGATAAAAGATCTGGAAACAGTCAGAGATTCCTCTGTTTCCAACTTTCCTTTTTTAAGAAAGCACTGGAGACAGTGAACCAGCATCGTGACTGTGTTGTTGAGGAAATCATGAAACAGACTCAGAAGAGAAAAATACTATAGCAGCACTACTAATTGGGTTACTGAGAGCTACTAAATCCCTGACTATTGACCTTGACATTCCTTTACAGTGGGGTACTATAAAATTTATTTTTATGAAAAAAAAAAAAAAAGAAAAATTACAGGTATTTCAAATGTTGCAAGTGTCATCTTCATTTTTAGGTACCTCCAGGGGTGGGGGGCAGCCACAGCTTCTCTTTGCAGCCTGTGCCAGGATCTCACCACCCTCACAGAGAAGAATTTCTCCCTAACATCTGACCTAAACCTACTCTCTTTCAATTTGAAACCATTTCCTGTGTCTTGTCACTGCAGTTCCTCATGAAACTGATTGTGATTTACACCAGGCCCATCTCCCCAAGACTATCCCAGTCTTCTTCTGCTTTTAAGCCTGTCCTACCTCAAGGTTATCTCCTCTTCTTTTGTCCTAATACCTAAAGATTTATAATTTAATTCATCCTTTGAGAAATGCAGGCAAATCTCTGATAGAGGTGACCTGCTAGATTTTGAGTCCTCCCTCAAAACATTGGAGGAAGTAAAATATCTAAATCAAATCAGATCTATGCAAATCAGATCATCTTGATATAATTTATTTCTTAACAGAGTTACATTAGGATCCATAATCCTGTTCTTAGGAAAAGACTATTTAACTGAATACATCAAAATTTCTGTAGAATGTGAAATAGAGGCTCCCATTTTGAGAAATCATAATTCTACGTGACACTGCTTGTTTCCTGACTGAAATTAAATATATTAGCACTTGAGCTGTTCAAGTTCAGCTCCTGAGACTCTCTCAAGTGCTGGAAAGGTGCTGATGGTCAATCCCAGTTCCCAGCTGACAGAAAAACTAAGCCAACAAGGACCTGATACTGTGGACATGGTTTATTTTCCTTGAGATTTTGCTGCATGCTCAAATCTTGCATAATCCCTCTGAGGACTGCTGGGTTTGCAGTAAATCATTATCAGGGCCCATCTTAAAACCATTCCTGCAGCTGTTTCAGTCCTGAATCCTCCTTCATATGTGATACCTGACACATGGGTTTCATTCATATGATAATTTTGGTGTGTGGTTGGTAATGTCAGGAATATTAACTGCTTTACCCCACAATTATGTCTCCGTAGAAAAGTCATTATTATTGCAGCAGAGTTGGCTTCAGCTCTAAAACTGGGTAATTTTGGATTTTTGGGGTAAGCCAACCATCTTCCTTGCTTCTCAACTGCCATTTCAATGCTCTATTGAGGTGGAAAAGGGCTGAAAAAAGGCTGTGGGATTCCATCCCCCTTCCCCAGAGCGTGCACTGCACTCCAAATCTCACTTTGCATTCAGCTCCAACGTGTCACTCTGAAAGGACTGTGTCAGCAGCCTTAATTGCTTGGCTGGTGCCACAAGACTGATGGATTGTAGGCTCCTGCTTTTCTAGAGGAAGGATGAGAACAGATGGGATTTTGCTAATTTAAACTTCTGTACATGTTTAATGTCCTATTTATCTCTTCCAGTGAGCCTGAAATGGTAATAAATGAAGTAGATTTTTACTGAAATCTGTTAATGTCGTGAGAAGTGTTTGTGAAGAACAAAAAGCTCTATTAGCCTACACTGACCCGCAAATAAACAACAGGCTGTGAGGAGTGGTTACCCACTTTCTAATTTGCTTAATGGCCTTTTAATGAGTGGGCTTATGACTGTACAGTAAATACACTGGTCTAGCACCCTAGAGGCCTCTATTCAGGCTGTTTCCTGCAACTCTGAGACACCTCCTGTTATTTCTGTCCCTCCATTTTTCACTCAGATAAGCCTATAACAATACACCCAACTAACCCTTAAACTGTTTTCAGGGTTGGAATACAAATAAGAACACCAAGACATTGCTGTTACAAGGCTCAGACCCTCACTGGCCCATTCAGTGCTACCAGATTGGTTTTCCCTATCTAAATCTTACATCTAAATCTCTTTCCAATGAGTTTTTGTACCTAAGGTAGATTTCACTCTTCTTACAGAAATGCAGGCAATTTTTGCCATGTGGAGATTATGATTTAGTAAATGTCTTTGAAGGATTCAGAACTGTGAAAACCATAATGTAATGGAATCACTGTTGTCTGGGAAAACAAGCAGAGCAGGCTGCACACACCAGGAAGAAAAAGATGGAAGCAGTTTGGGTGCATTTAAATTTGCCAGCTGAATCTGTAACACAATTTTAGCACAGATACCTTCTAAGATGTTTGTTCATTCTGGCTGTAATCCCTTGGGCATGGAAATCAAAAGAGAGTTATCATTCTGGCACTACTGGGTAAGGTGTTTAGGGGAAACCATGCTCCTCTTTGGTCTGTAAGAACATCTTCAAAGATCCTAAACTCAACTATATCAAACAGGGAAAAATAACAGGAGAAAACAGCTTTACATCAATTTTACAAAACTGAAAATGTTTGGATGGATACCAGGTTGAATTTGAAGTAATAGAGATGTTTTTAAATTGGGCATGTTTATTAGCAAAGTGTAGCTCCTGTAGGTTTTGGGGTTTTAGGAAAGAATTACAGCTTGTAGTGCCCTGACTTTATACACTATAGGCACACACAGAGACATAAAAATCACACCATTGGTCTCCTTTCCTGCAAATCACACTTTTTCCTGGATTAATTACTTTTTAGCTGAAGTAAGAACAGCAGTGTTTGAACTCCTGAAGCAACAAAGCCCTTTTTACATACTTTGATTTAGTCATGCAAATTAGAAAATGTTGGCTCAAATAATTTATCTGAGACCACACAGTCAAACAGTGACACTTTCAGGAGGAAGTAAATCTCCTAAAAGCCCCAGCTTAGTCCATCCTCCTACACACAAATAAAAAGCATTAAAAAATTGCATTCAAATTACTTCAACAGGTAATTTGTTCCTCCAGGCCTTACTGAGCACATTTGCTAATGATTTAGTTCCAGAACACTAAACCAAAAACACTTAGCAAGAGCAAAAACTCTGCAAGTAAATTAAAGAATAGCAAGTTCCAGTTGGTCTCCTAATAGAGCTGATGATTAAATGGTTCCTATTTAAGCAGCAACAATACCAAACTCTTTTATGTAAAATTGTAAAGGCTGCTAGATTCAACAGGCTTTAGACAAATAGGGAAAAGGAAGAAAGGAACTATTTTCTCAGCTTATATAAAGTTCATTTCAAACATCTATGTACCAAAGTTTTTATTTAAAGGATGGTGATGCCCTGGCACAGATTGCCCAGAGAAGTTTGGATGCCCAGAAATGTGCCCAGAAATAAAGGTTTCCACATTTCCTTCAGTGGTTTGTTGTCTCATCTGAAGCTCATAAATAATTTCTCTTTCCTATTTGTCTTCAAACCACAAATTTTGGACTTTGTGAGATCAAGCACAGTGAACTGAGTGAAAAGTGGGCAAGAGAACTGACTCAAAGGCCACATTATTACAGTCAGAAAAGATTTTCTAAGATGAAGCCATTCAGCAGCAAAGTTGAGCAGTGCAATTAGAGCCAAAGAAGTGCAGAAAATCCATTTATGTTTGTATGAGTTCAGTGACTCTGACTGCTAAAAGTGGAGAGACTTTAGAGATAAATCAGGTAATCCTGTCATCTGAGAAATGTCTTCACAGGCACAGGAACAGGATGACTAATCTTAATATAACAGGAGTGAACATAGTAAAAAAATAAATGTAATATTGCCATTAACTGTAGGCGTCCACCAGAATATATTTTACATAGTTAAATGGAAATATATTGCTACTAACTTTAAAAGAAAAGATAAAACCTGGAGTCGGAATTCACTCCTTGTAACTTTTACCCATATAATTTTATTTGCACTAATTATTTTCACATTCAGACAGAATACCTGAGGAGTTGGACTGTTTGGATGATTGATAGCATGTCATGAGACAGACAAATCACTCTACTTCAGATAGTGACTTTAAAATATTGGAATAATCCTTTACTCTGTAGTGAATAATGAAGAACAAAAACAAATTAAAGAGAATTTTATGACCAACAGCAAGAAAACTTTACCATAGCTTGTTCCATTAGCTGGCAGGAAAAGCTTCACAGCAAATGGGTTCATTTTTTAATATGAAATTAGAGGAGAACACAAAGAAACATATCAGTGACTGGAAGTGAAAGAGGAATAGACTAGATCTCAATCCCCAGATTTCACAAATAGTCCTTGGAGTTGTGAACAAGTTTTCCTGATGTCCAAACTTCAGACATCAGACTGAATAATTAAGTTGGTTTTTTGGGTGGAGGGGGATTTTGCCACATTAATAGTGTACTCTAAGAGCCTCTGTGTACACATATGGGTATTTGTGGTTTTGTTCATCAACTGGGAAAACCTATTATCTGAAATTGCATCTTTTTTTGCAAGTTTTGCAGGCCCTTTTTGGAGTAATGAAGCATTGGCTGCTGATGAGCACTGAGGTTTGGTGTTGTGAAATGTCCCTGCTCCCTGCTATCCCTGAGATTCTGATTGCACCTTGGGATGGAGATTTGTCTCAGCCACCAGCTTGAGTTCACTCTACTTGTTGGAAGTAATATAAAGTTAATTTTTTTAATGTAAATGAAGTAAGTTTTGTTCTCCTTTGCCCCAGGGGAAGGGAATTCAAGCTCCTTCTCAGGGGACTGTTCCACCAGGCGAGGTCTGATGAGCTGAACGTCTCAACAGACTGGGGTAGAACAGAAGATACACAAAAGATTATGACCATTAATGACCACTAATGAACATCAAGTCCAAACATCACCCCTGGCATGGCTGCAGACACCTGGTCTGGGTGAAGAGAGATAAGAATGAGAACTTGATTAGCATTGAAGGCAAAGGAATCTGGATCCAGTAGGAACCCAAACACTAAAAACTGAGATACTTAGGACTAATGAGCATCAAACCAGTGAATTTCTCAGGGTTTTTACTGTGTAAAATATGTGAAAAATCTACTAAAATTCATGTGTGATGGAAGGATTTTCTCTGCACAACCCAGGCAATGTGTGGATGAAATGATTTCTGTTGCACATCCTGACCAGAATAAAGCAGTGCCTTGATTCTCTAAGAATAAAAATGTTGCTGTAAGATTTTTGGCATTTTTCCCCACAGTTTCAGTGGCATACTTATTTCAGTCCCTTTGTGCCTCTAAAGAGACATAATGTGTCTTCTGAGTAATTCATCCCACTTGTGTTGGACATCCATCTCAAACTGGGATGAATCACCCTCTGGAATTACCAATCCCTCCCTGTGATGGCTGAGGAGGTTTAAACAACTGGTTGAGAATTGTTGTCTATTGCCTGCAATCCTTCCAGGCTCAAAGGGATTGCAGCAGATGGGAAGATTTGTGTTTTTCTATCTCATCCTCTCCTTAGAAATGAACTGACCATGGACATGTCTGAGAGCACCTGACAGCTCACCAGGAAGGGAACCAGCAGATCCTGTTTGAGTGTTTTCCCAAAGAGGTTAAAAACTACCAGATATCTTCAGTAAATAAGGATTTACCAGGCCTTATAGTTGATCTCAAATAACTTTCTCCTTCTGTGGTCTTGGAAAAAAATTAGAAATCCTGGGGGAAAATGAAAAAAAAATATCCTCACAATAATTGTCTTTGTGCAACAGCAATCAAAACTCCCATTTATGCCCCACCAAAGTGTCTGAGCCCGTTGTGGACAAAAATTCAGTACCATTACCACAGTTAGGATTTCACCCATGTGCTGAGACTACCAACAAGAGGATAATTATGTGCCAATTTACAGTTGCAGCTTTTATGCTGTGAATATTTCTCCTGCAGTTCCTAGTTTTGTTTCAGTGAAAAAGTTGATGTGTGATAAATATTCTGAGTCTGTTTAGGTCTAGGCTGGGCTTGAATCAGATGCCTCTGCTGAAATTTCTTACCTCTCAATTAAAGTTCAGTAAATGTTGCCCACAGCATCAATATGATTGCAATAAATGACTCAAGTAAATGCCCTCAAGCACCACCAAGACAAAAAGCAGCTGTTCTTAAAAAATTCTAAAAATATTTCAATTAATCTTAAAGACAAATCAAGCTCCAAAGGACCAAGGTCTTAATTTATATTGTAACTCATTGCAGAAAATGACTAACTGGTCACCCATCAGTCAGAGTTAGGAGAAACTCCACTTCTCACTAAGTTTAATAGATTGTTTTCCTCCTCCTCTGATTTTAGGTGTTTAAGCCTAAAATAATTTGTCAGACTTTTGTTTAATCAAGACAACTTGAGATTGACTAAATACTTTTACAGACTGGCAATCTTGTCCTTTAGAGATAATGACAATGACACTCTTATCTCCATCTTAAATATGCTTCTATTTCACCTTAATATGAAGCCTAATTGAGAAATAAGTATGTCTAAAACAGTTATAATGAAATATTCTGAGCCTACATCTATTCCCAAGATTTAAGTATGAAAGAGCACTAATTTAAGATTTAAATTATTTACACATTTGACATGGTTTCCTATTAATCAGAATCAGAACTAGAGCAATTTGCAAAATTCCTGTGGTATCTATTAAATATTTTCTTCTAAGTAAGTAAATGAAAGAGATTTACTAATTCTAGTAGAAACTTCATTGGTATTGGATGAGAGATGCTAAACACAGGGGGATATATTAAGTCTGTACAAAATGCTAAATACCCTTCAGATCTCTGCTAAATTCATTTAATCCTTTTTTTGCATGTTTTAAAGCCCATCAGATTTTATAAACATTGACATAATGTAGTGAAAGGCAACTATTTACAAATACAGGGCAAAAATCTCAAAGAAATAACATTTAGCATGACATCAGTGTCCCACTGGAGTTAAGAACTTGTGATGTTCTTCCTTTTCACTGTGACCCTAAACTTGCCTCTAGAGGCTGGTTTAACTGAATATTCTGGGGTGGGAGACTGTACCTATTTTTGAAATATTGGGGATTTGAATCGCTTTTTTCTGTTATGACAATTTCTATGAATTTGTGGATACCTGAATGAAATCCATTCAGACAAGATTTAGGCAATGTCTCTGAGCTGAGAAACACCACTGAACAATGGTTTAAAGGACAATTTCCCAGCATTTTGGACCACCATCATCATTAATTATCAAATATTCTGCTGGATCAAGATGAACTTCTGACATAAAATGTTCAGTTAATGAACTTGCTAATATTTCTACTCTCTCCTATCACAGAATGATGAAAACATCAAATCACAGAATCATGGTAGGGTTTGCCTTAAAGATGATCTAATTCCAACCCCTTTCCATGGGCAGAGACACCTTCCACTAGACCAGTTTGTTCAAAGCCTCATCCAGCCTGCCTTGAACACTTCCAGGGATGGAGCATCCAACATTTCTCTGGGCAAATTATTCTCATGCTTCATCACCCTCACAGCAAAGATTTTCTCCTCATAAATCAATAATTAATTAATATCCAGTAAAGCCTGTGCAAAACACACATCAGGGCCTCCCTCAGCTACAATGAGGAGTGTGAATATTGGAGCTTCATCCATTCTCTGTCCTGCCTGTGCCTTTGATGTGCCCTAGGGAAGCCAACTTTGTCCATTTGGGTTAAAAATCAGTTCCTGGTCTTGCTTTGTTGACCCCCCTTTGCTCTCTCCTTGAGTTCTCTCCCCTTGAATTCCAGGAAGAAAAGCTCATCCTCTCCCAATATTAGATGTTCACATGTTCTTCAGAGAGAAAAAAGATAAAATCTTTATGGAAGCCACATTTTGGAACATGCTCACTTCAGCAACTTTGCAAAACAGTTTTAAAATGCATGGAAACAACAAAATCTGGGTTCTACACAACATTGTAATTCTACTCAACAAATCCCCCGGATTTTCATTCAGTTCCAAATTCTTAAGGGAACATGGTGGAAGTTTCAGTCTTCCTGACTAGGAAAACTGATACAAAATTAAACTCTATGTCCATTTGGGCCAATTGGTGACTTCAACACAGATCACAGAATCACAGAATTTTTAGGGTTGGAAGGGACCTCTGGAGATCCTTTAGTGCAACCCCCCCTGCCAATGCAGGAGATGGAAATGAAAAGTTCATTCCTGCAAAGAGAGTGAGTTTTTTCCTGCACAAAACAGATGGAATAAAAGAAATGTTGACTTGCATTTTGGCTAGAGAAAGGTGGGGGTGTTTTTACAGCTGTCTCCTCACCTTTTCCTCTATCCCAGAGGATGAATAGCTGAGTTAATGACAAGGTTGAACTTCCACCGGCTATAGCAGAGAAATTCCATATAGTCCAAAATCACAGGAGGTTCTCATGGAATTCTTGCTGTTATCTGAAGCCACTTAGAAATTACTGAGCTGCAGAGCAGGAAGGGAGGGAAGGATGGTTGAGCCAAGTGCTGTTTTCCATTAGCCTCACCATGGTCTGATTCCCTCCTGACCAGACAGAGCACAACCTTTGCATCACTTGGTGGGAATGACCATGCACTGCTTTAGGGAAATGCTAACCTTGGGGAAACAAGGAAACAAACAAAAAAAACCCCAAAAAAAACCCAAATTAAATTCTGTTTCCCCTTTGCTTATAGTCTCCCAGACTTATTTACCTCTATCTAGCAAGAAATGGACCAAGTGTAATATTCAGTATTACTTCATGGTTCTCTTATTTGTTTTAATGAGCTACACAGCCCTGTGGTGCCAAAGCATCATCCCAACTTATGCATTATTTACTAGTTAATATCTCAAAACAGATGTCTCTAAGTAAAATAATTTTCTTTCTCTTGCTTGTCATGCCTGAGGGCCAAATCAAAGGAGCAGAACACCCCCCTGATAATGTCACTGAGCCTCTGTCAGGGCTGAGTCCTGGGACATTGAGAAATTTGTAGCAACTTGTGTCTCTGTAAGTCAGGGTCAGTGTTTGTTCAAGGCTCTCTCATTCTCTGCCTTTCAAACAGCCATTTCAGCCCTGCACACCTTCTGATTTCAAGGGTCATATGTTTCTTGCAGATCTCTGTGGCAAGAAAGTCCAAGTGTCAAGGGATAGTCTGGGTGAAAAAATCAACATTCCCTGGAAGAAGGCAAGTATCCATCAGAGCGGGCACAACTCTGCACAACGTACATTTAACCAATGTATTTAACCATTTATTTTGCACAATTTGCCTTATCTCTGTGCTTTTCAAACTGGTGTTCAAGAGTTCATAAAATATTAGGATGGGGTCTTTATGTAGGGGATTTTTCCCTCTGTGGTACCAAGGTTTAACTCCAGACCACAACAAAGCACCAGCAGATGCTTATTCCCTCCCTCAATCCCATTTGGGTGGGATGGGGAAGGAGAATCAGAAAAAGGTAAAACTTGTGGGTTGAGAAAAGAACAATTTAATAATGGGAGTAAAATAAAATTAGGATCATGATGATAATAATAATGATGATAAAAGGAGATGTTAAACAAAGATATAAAAATAAAACTCAATTAAAAAAAAAATATATATGATGGACAGTACAATTACTCACCATCCCAAGCAGAAATTGACCCCTTTAGGCCAGCTCCCCCACACTTTATCTACGGGGAGTGGTGTTCTGTGGTGGTGTGTGGTGTGGAACATCCCTTGGGCCATCTCAGGTCAGCTGTCCTGGACCTTCTTCTTCTCATCTCCCTGTGCAGAACACAGGAAACTGAACAGTCCTTGATTGAGGGCGAACACAAATTAACAACAATTAAATTATCAGTGTTTTGTCAACATTTTCCCCATTCAACACAAATGATGTGTCCCTAAGTCTCTGTCCTCAGCTGGCAGGGGCTGATCCTCTGGAGGACTTTGATGTTCAGGATCAAAGTTATGAGTGGGGTTGGCATTTCACTGGACCTGAAACACATTTGAGCAGTGCCCTCATTGGCATGATGGAGGAATAAAGGGCAGATCAGTGAATTCTGGTAATCTGACTTTGTCCACAGGTGGAGGCTTTGCCCTCAGCTTTAATGAACTCTGAGAAGCACATCTGTAAGGCAGGACTCTGTAGTTGTCCATGAGATCTGGACTTTCTGTCCAGATATGAATTGAAATGCAGAATTTACGACTGGCCTCTGCTAACTTGATTGTAGATATTGATTTTTATGTATTTATTCAAAACTGAAAGTTAATTTGAAGGACACAAAACTCAGAAGGCTTGATTTTCTTAACTTCTTCCCATTTATCTAATTTACTTTTTTTGTCATCACTTTCTTTATATTCCCATAGTCTTCACAGAGAAAGTGGGAGTTTTGATAGTGTTAAGTGAGTAAATAGAAAAAGGATAAATGGGTGTAGTAGGAGAAAGGTTAAATTTCTTCTTCAAAGGATCCAACTCTCAAATTTTATCTACATGAAGCTTGAGAGGTTTCACTTACATAAAAGAATTTAATCTATGCAAGACTTGGTAACTATACACAGCAAAGAGGACTCCCAGCCTGAAAAGGCTGAAATCTGTGGAAAACAAGGTCATGAGTGGAACAAATTGATTCATCCTGTCCCTAATTTTTAGGATGAGGACTAAAGGAGTAGGCACAAGTAGGCCACTCATATGGCCTCTGCAGGAGAAAGAGGATGGATTGAGTGCCTGTGGGGAGTGCAGAAAATATTACACTGATCTGGGTGGTGGTAGGAGGGGAGCGTTTAATAGTAGGGGTACTAAAAAGGGGAAAAGACAAGAAACTACTGAATAAAAGAGGATTTGGCCACAATAACCCCCTGCATAGGCTGGGGATGGTGTGGCTGGACAGTGCCCAGGCAGAAAGGGACCTGGGGGCACTGTTCAACAGCTGGCTGGACACGAGCCTGCAGAGTGCCCTGGTGGCCAAAAAGGCCAATGGCTCCTGGCCTGGATCAGGAATTGTGTGGCCACAGGAGCAGGGAGGTCATTCTGCCCCTGTACTCAGCACTGGTGAGGCCTCACCTCGAGTGCTGTGTCCAGCTCTGGCCCCTCAGTTTGGGAAGGACCTTGGGACTCTCGAGAGCATCCAGAGGAGGCAACGAGGCTGGAGAGGGGCTGGGATCACAAACGCTGTGAGGAACCCCTGAGGGACCTGGGGGTGCTCAGTCTGGAGAAAAGGAGACTCAGGGGTGACCTTATCACTCTCTACAACTCCCTGAAAGGTTGTTGTAGCCAGGTGGGGTTGGGCTCTTTCTCCAGGCAGCACTGACAGAACCAGAGGACACAGTCTCAACCTGCACCAAGGGAAATATAGGTTGGATATTAGGAAAAAGTATTTTATGGAAAGAGTGATAAAGTTCTGGAATGATCTGCCCAGGGAGGTGGTGAAGTCACCATTCCTGGATGTGTTTAAGAAAAGACTGGATTTGGCACTAAGTGCCATGGATTATTTGAGGAGTTGGGGCATGGGTTGGACTCTGATCTTTAAGGTCTCTTCCAACTTAGTCATTCTGTGAAAATAAGATGAAGAGAGTAAAGACAGCTTAAACAAATATATACTTTACAATCTACTGCTTTGGGTACAGAGGACAGCCTGGAGTGATGTGCCAATAATCACAAAGCAGAGAGAAATCAAGGTTAGGACTAATACCCTGCTGAGACCATGGCCAGAGCTGTATCCACACAGTCATGTGCTCCCAGCCACGCTCTGCATCCCACCATTTTCATAGCTTCCCTGGAGATTTGCTTGCCTCTGCAACACCTGGCAAAGCACACAGTCTAAACTTTATGGAAATTCACACAAGAAGCAAAATTCAGCCATTTCAGAGTTTAATAGCTTGCTGGAAAGGGTGGGAAAATGTTTAAAAAAATAAAAACAATTATCAGGGTACCTAGTAGTAAATTCTATAATTATAAAGAACATAAGACAAAAACCAACTGAATTTTCACAAATTTCTCATCCTTACCCTTGCCAGCCTCTAATATATGTGCACCTTTAGCAATCACCTGGCAGTTATCCACAGCATTCACAGTATTAAGCAAATTATAAATGGGTCCAGGATGGGCAGAGCATGCCAGTCTTGGCTTTCCAGCGAGCCACATAATGCTCTGCAGCATTTGGCTTCTCTCAGCAGGTCCATTAGTCAGGGTGGATGAACCTCATCAGCTGGAGGGAATGCACACCAGGAAGCATGCTTGGAAGAGTGGAGATATTTGACTTTCATGAGAGATGAGGAGAAACAGAACTCTGGCTGCTCTGCTTTGGCCTCTCTTCCCTCCAGTGGCATCTATGCAAATGCAATCCAGTCTTCAGTCTCATCCAGAGTGAAGTCATCTCCCCAGGCTTCTGTCTTTGTCTCTGTTGTGCATGTCCAGAGTAGGCAAAGACACCTGGAAGGGACCCAAAGCACTGTAAGGCAATTACCCACCTAGCATCTTGTAAAAGAACTTCTGGGACTTCAGAGGATGTTGCTGTTAGTGTTCACTCACCAAGCAGGGGCAGAAATGATCACAGGTATTGGGGAGAAAAGCCCCATAATTTAACAGAGGTAAGATGGAAATGTCCAGGTTTCAAGGACTGTATTTCAATATCCAGTCTCTCCTGAGTCAATACAGCCTGATCTGCCTCTGCAAGCCACTCTGGTTTGTTAAAGATGCCTGTGGGGAACGTGCCTGGCAGATGTTTTTGGTCTCTTTTCAGAGTTGTGTTGCTCTTTCTCAGCCTTGCTGGAGGGCTCTTCCTCTTGGCCTTACTCTTTGCAGAAGACCCAACACCAGCAGAGAGAGAAAATTGATCAGTTTCTGTCTCTAGCCCAACTAAATGAACAACTGATACTATTTCTGACAATACATGCCACCTTGTCGCTCAGTCTTTGGTGGCCATACCTCAAACACAGAAGTCTGCAGTTAGATTGGCATTTCTTGCACACTGATGTATTTATTTACCCTTTATGAACACTTGTCATTTACCAGAACAATTAAGAAATGGTCTCCAGCAAGTATTGACCTTTAATTACACTGGTTATTATTGAAATTCACTGTTAATCGTAGTGGGAGACCAAAATAGAAAAGGTATTTTTTTGCTTAGGTCGTATGGAAAATATGGGATAATGTGTTGAGAACTTCAGAGAAACAAAGAGAACATATTCAGCAGCTGCTGGACATTTTTTCTACAACATTCCATACCAATACTACATTGTTATTTCATCCTCAACTAAAATCAACCAATTATTAATGTGAGATATTGTAATCCCTGAAGTTTCCTAGATCTGTTTGCCAGGAGTGCTCTGAATTATTTAGAGAGTAAAAATGCCTTCCTGGGGATAGATAATTTAGTCATTCTGAGCACCAAAATGTTTCTGACTGGTCTTCACAGGACAATGTATGGGTTGTCAGTGTCTAAAAACTAAGAATTGTAATTATACTCAGAACTTGCACATGAATCAATGCAAAAAATGGAAGGAAGAATAAAGTTCATATGAGAGACCCTTATAACTGCAAAGTGGAGTCCATATCATCTATTTTATTTTTCTTTCTGTCTCAAAGTTAGGTGTTTACTGTTCCTTGTCAGCCAGAATCCCTCTCTGGTCAATAGAGATGAATAGGCACCTACAGAGGGTGAGTCACCCAATCTATCTTAAGAAGGGATGAATCACTCACTAGAAGTGCATTTTCTTCTCCATCTTCAGTTTCAGATCTGAAGTGTGAGCAACTGAATGAGGTGTTTAGGTTTTTCCAACCGTATAAAAGGAATAAAAATATTATTCTTACCTTACAATATTATCTCTCCTTACAAACTCTGTCTTCCTTATGTCTCCAAACCAGCATGATGGCAGTGATGATAACATTGTGCTCTGGAAGGAGAATTCAATTTAGCTTAGAGACTTATTGTCCTCATGATGAAGTTAAGTGACATGAATCCCATGCAAACTTTTCACAATTTTTTGTCTAAAAGTTACATATACTTTTTCAAGGCCTACAAAGGTTGCTTTTAACACTTTTAAGTGCTTTTCTGATACAGAAAACATTTATCTGATTAGTTCTCTTTCTGGAAAAGTTGTCTAGGCTACATTAACATTTCTTATCAAGCTTTGCATATGATTGCCATGAGATTCAATCCGATTAAAAATAAAATGTTTTGAAATGCTTTTGTTTTGTTGTTTTTTTCACCCTTCCCCCACAGAATGGAAATTGTTTTCTGTCCAGTTTTAAATAAACAGCATAAGAAAATCAGGGGAAAAAATCGTCAAAGAACATATTCAACGTCAAGGAAGGTGTAGGTTGGATATTAGGAAAAAAATTTTTCACCGAAAGAATTGATAAAGTACTGGAACACTCTTCCCAGGGAGATGGTAGAATCACCATCCCTGGAGGTGTTCAAAGAAAGACTGGACATGGCACTTGGTGCTCTAGTCTAGTTGAGGTCTTAGGGCGATGATCTTAGAGGTCTCTTCCAAGCTCATTATGCTGTGATTCTGTGATCCTTAAACTCATTAACAACTCAAACAAACTCAGAAGAAAGCTAGAATTACAGTTTCTAATATGAAAGTAGACCTCAGAATGTTTAGCTTACGTGGTCTGAGTCCAATGTTCCCCAAGATCATTCAGTTCCACCCCCTGCCATGGGCAGGCACAACTTCCACCAGACCAGATTGCTCAGAGCTCCATCCAGCCTGGCCTTGAGCCCTTCCAGGGACGGAGCCACCACAACCTCTCTGCACAGCCTGTTCCACGGCCACACCACCCTCTGAGTAAACAATTTCATCCCAATATCTAATCTACACCTGCTCTCTTTCAATTTGGAGCCATTCCCCCTTGTCCTGTCACTGCATGTTCTTGTAAATATTCCCTCTCCATCTCTCTTACAGGCTCTCTTCATGTCCTGGAAGGCCACAATTAGGTCATCCTGTACCTTCTCTTCTCCAGGCAGAACAATCCCAATTCTCTCAGCCTTCCCTCACAGCAGAGCTGCTCCATCCCTCTGATCACCCTGGTGGCCTCCTCTTGGCTCATTCCAACATCTCAACATCCTTCCTGTGCTGCACCCCAGAGCTGGAAGCAGCTCTGCAGGTGGAGCCCCAGAAGATCTTAGTTTCAGGTCTGTCAAGCACAAGAAGAGGAACTGCACAACACAAGTGCAAAGCAATTCACTGTAAAGTCATGAACCTACTTCTGCAGCTGATTTTATTTTTCTTATTGTTAGGCAAAAGATGAAAACTGAACTGGAAGTACATCTGAGTTTTTTGAAACTTGTTAATGAAAAGCATGACAAGGTTCAGCTGGTGAAAAGTGACATATTTCAGCTGGCTCTGTGGGTGTCACGTCAGCATCTACCATCTGAGATCCTGGCACAAAGAGCAGAGATATTAAGATATGGCCTGTTCTTTCATGATGAAAGCCAGGATGCCAAACCAATGAAAAAACCACGGAAAAGCCATTAAAAAGAATTTTAGCACTTTGGAAACCAAGAGACTGCATTAGAAAGTTTAAGTGGACTAATTACTTGAATAACATTTTGTTACAAACCTAAGCTGGGCTTTTACAGCCCTGTATTTCAGTCCTTGCTGTTTCTTGCTAATGAAGTTAGCTATAAAATAAACAGGATGATGCTCTGGTTTTTACTGACCTGCCAAACATAAAGACTTTTTACTGCTCAGAGCAGGGGCAGAATTCAGGGGATGAGGACTGGAGTTAACAAGCTCTGTGAAAACTTGTGTTCTCCAAGCTGTGGGGAGAAGCAATATTTGTGCATATCACAAAAATTTGGCTCAGCTCACAGTCAAACACGTCTGTCCCCCAATCCAGCAAATATGCAAGTCATGTTTTGGCACTTGTCCTGGTGCCAGATGGTTACATGTGTGACAACAGTAAAAGCAGGATTGATGTGATGTCTTAGCAGCCAACATAAGGAAGGTTTAGTAGGATGAAGAGCTGGGGCATTTGAGTTCACTGTGTCTGATAGAACAGACTGTGGATGGAAGCTCTCTTCATGTGCAGCAGCAATCCTGTGATATTGCATTCTCACACAGCATTGGGAACCTCTGTGCCTGGTACAGGGTCATGTAAATAGAGCCACAGTACTAAAATCTGCTCCTCAAAATGCAGCTCTGCTTATCCAGTGATGCCCTTCCATATTCCAGGAAGAAAAATTCTTTTTAATATCACAAAGAGCAAAATGGCTGCAGGGAGTGCAGGGTCCTTTTGCCTGGAGCAAAGGATCTCATTTGACAGGTTTGAAGAATTTTTTAAAACACAGCTGCAGTGATCTTACCTATCAGATGCAAGCAGTGTAAAAATTCATTCTGTCCCTTAATGGGTTAATCATCACTGACGGGTATTTGTTACCCACAGTGCCAAAATACAGGTTTCAAGAATATCAGGATCTTTTTGCTCCAATCTTCCCACAGAAAGGGTAGACCTGTAAATTGCTGGGTGGTATCTCTATTCTATTCTGACCAACAGGGTTCAACTAGATGATCAAAGTGATTAAAAAATGAAAAGCATCACCTGATAGAAACAGCTACAATCATTAGAAGTGCTGACATGGCACAAAAGAAATCTTTAGAGGAAAACCTGACTGAACTGGCTTTTAGGGAATCCCTAAAAGAACTTCAAAAGTTTGTCTGATTTGATCACAACTACATTTATTTAGCTATTGTTCTTAAAAAAGCTCAGGAAATTGCTGAGCCCATTCACTGTTCACCATACTTAGAGATTTTCTGTGTATTGGGGTGTTTCTTCTATGCAGAGAAATTTTGCTAGGAGCTGTTCAAGGAGGTTTGTTTTCAACAACACAGATGTGGAACTGGGGTTCAGAGCATTTGCTTTTGTTTTCTTTTACTGATCTTAACCCTAAACCCTCCTACTACTTCATAGAGCCAATATGAGATTGATGGTTTAGGGCAAACAGAGAGAATGTCACAAGAGAAACAGCCATCAAAAGAACTTGTCCTGAATAAAGAAATGAACTTAGAAAGCAGTGATAATTGTTCATCTTCCAGCAAGTTTGGGGAATCGAGACCATGAAATTAAATCTTGAATTTATAGTCAGCCCAGATGAAAGTTCTAAATTGTTTATTAAAAATAGATAAAGAGAAATTTTATTTCACAGTCTCTCTGGATAGATTATTTCAGTTTAGGAAGATATCCAAGACTTAAAGAATTTTGCATTCCTTGTGAAAGGAAAGTGCTCAGGACAGGCTGCTTGTAGGAAGAGAAGCAAAGCAAGAGAAGGGCCCTTGTAGAATATTACAAGAATATTGTGCAGAAATTATCAGAGAGATTAATACATGGATGACTGTAAAAATGCATTCAAATGCTATTTTTTTTTTCCTCAGACTGCAATGCATAGCATTCACCAAAGCAGCTGTGTTCTGGTGTTCATCATCTCCCAACAGTTAATTTAGTTTAAATGAAGGCAGGAAGAGTAACTCCAAAACTCTCCACAGACAGAAAAAAAGAAAAAAAAGAAGTGTTGCATATTGTATATTCACCAAAGAAGTAGACACCACCTGGAGCAATGTGACTAAAAGCCTCTTTGCCTGATGATCATGTTGGGGTTGGATTAGAAGGAGGTGTCTTTGGAAAGGTTTGCCAGTTATAGAGACAGAATTTGCCTCAAGACATCTGCTTGATGATATTGATCACTGTAAGTGTCCTAACAGGGAAAAACAAGACAGGAAAATGTCTTGGGTTAAATGCCACCATATTTCCTGCAGTGCATTCCCTCAGTGCCCAGCTGGGATGGGAGGGCATTGTCTGCGTTTTGAGGCCTCTCTTCTGAATCCCTGTAAATATAAACTTCCCCAAGTCAGAGTTTTGGCTCCAGGGCTGAACGAGCCCTTCCAGACACACCAAAGCTGTGCCTTGCCCTTGCTTTCAGCTGGGACAAATTGATGCTCTTATCTCAAATTCAGAATTTCTGAGCTGTCAACAGCAATGACCTCCAAGAACATCTTTCTAGCATGAAATTACCAGCAGGGATGGTCCCTGGGATGCTGTTCCTGGAAGTACTATTTTAATGAGTAGCTCATTTGAGAACTGGTAAGATGTAGCCTGTTTGAAAAGAGAGTTGATCTAGACACTGAGAAGTTCAGAGGTTTAAGTTCAATTTATAATTTTTGCAATCTTTTTATTCTAGGAAAGCAGCTGCCACTTAAACTCAGAAAAGCAGCCAAACAACCTGATGATGTGTCTGAACAGACACTTCAGAGGAATGTGAAAAAGAAATAAACACCTCAAAGTAAAAACATTTACCCTGCAGGTAAAAAAAATAAGAGTTGGATGAAACACAAGCTTTAAAGTTTTAGAGCTGATTAGTTTTTTTCTAAATACTTTTCATTTAAGCACTAATTATTCTTTCCAGTCCTTTCAATGTTAATCCATTATTAAATGGGTTAAAGATTCATGGAAAAATTCATGTCAGACTTTGTAACTGCCAAAATAAGACTCTCAGAAAGTGTTTTGAGGAGCAAGAAATCTAATTAGTTCATTGGTTAATGAAGTAAATCAAAGGAGATTGGCTATGGAACCAATCTCATTGACTGCTTTAACTCCTAAACCAGGGTGAGATGTTTCTCTTCATGGCCTGGTTATAGACCCTGTGCAAAGCAAGAGCAAAAATGCAATTAGTGTCTGGGCTAATTGGTGGCAGGTTTAGTGACAGGCTGCCCTGGCACACACATTGTGATGTAGCACAGGGCTGGATTACCACAATCATAGTATGACACAGCCCTTGATGTTATAAGGAAAAAAGGAAGAAATGCTCCAGTTTCCATTGTGTTCTGGTTACAAAAGGTTGCTGGAAGCACTGTCCTGTGATCATGTTTGGAGCTGTGCTCCTGTATCTGTGCTGAATTGATTTCTTTGTATGGATACTGCATGTTTGCTGCCATTCTACATTTCTGATAATTAAGAGTTTGAACCAATTTGCAGGGTAAATAATTTTCTCGTTTGGGAGAGCTTAAAGGTGCAATACTGCAGCTGAGTCCAAACGAGGATGGGGTTCAATTACATCTGCCTAAACAGTCCTTGTTCAGCCAGTGATCTCCCATCCCAGGAACTGGAACTGGCACCCACCTCCCCAGCACCAGGGACAGAGAATTATGGAACAAATGGGAAGTGACAGGACAAGGGGGGATGGCTTTAAACTGAAAGAGGTCAAGTTTGGATTAGATGTTATGAGTAAATTCTTTCCTGTGAGGGTGCTGAGGTCCTGGAAAAGGTTTTTCAGAAAAGCTGTGGCTACCCCATCACTGGAAGTGTCCAAGGCCAGGTTGGGCAGGGCTTGGAGCAGCCTGGAATAGTGGAAGGTGTCCCTGCCCAAGGCAGGGGGTTGGAATGAGATAATCTTTAGGATCCTTTCTAACCCAAATAATTCTGTGGTGATTCCATGGTTATAAATCTCTTGGACCTTTCTAGTGGAAAAGCTGCCTGAGATGTTATCACTGCTATCACTGTTTTCACTGTTATCACTGATTTTATCTTTTTCTTTCAGCAGAACTGGGCTGTGTAAAAAGGAATCAGGACTTAGAACCAGCTGCTGCCTGGCACTGCTCACATTCCAGTGCATGGTAGAGGAAGCCCGAGATGATGGATATGGGAACAGCCACATCACTGCTTGTAGGATTAAATAGGCAGCTGTAGCATAGAGTGGCATAAACACAAAACTTAAAAAGGACTTTTGATCCCTTTTTAGCAAGAGATGCTTCCCAATCACTTGGAACAAAATCCTACCAAGCCCGAACTAAATCTTGCTGCTTGGGAGCAGACCTTTATAACACAAGGTTGGAGTTTGGGTCTGAATAGAGCTGGGTAGGATATTAGTGGGCAATTTTTATACAGAAATGTCAAGCACACTGGAAATTTTGCAGCCTGGTCTCCAGAGAATTCATCAGATTTAAGTATTACTGCAGCATTGCATCTGAGTGAAAGGGCAAAGAGAGGGAGCATTTATCTTATCAGAATATTGACTTTCTTGTTGTTCTGCTTTCTGGGGATGTAATAACACCAAGTTGTGTTTGCATAGCAACAAGGTAAAGGTTTCTTTTTTAAATGTGTGGTTCCACTCTGAAAAAGAAAACCCAACACCATGGCAACACACAGTGATTCCTCCATCAAATACACTCTCAAAAAGTGCTTTGCTAGATTTAGGAATCATTATTAAAAAGAAGAGAGATATCAACAAGCTTGCTTCCAGGTTTTGCAGTGTTTTTACATATATATACATATATATTCACAGGCATTATTACCTCCACCTTATTTATTAGCTAAGTATTTATAACTGTACAGACTCCCACAATATTCTTCCTGCTAACCCTCCTGCTCTTTTACCATCTGTCACTTCACTTCCAAGAGTGAAACTGAATTAATTTTCTTAAGCCTGCTAAGATGCTGGTAAAAGCAGACAAGTTCCACCCATGTGAGCTCTTAGTTAAAAAGCCTGTGCAAGCCTTTATGAGCATACCCAGGGATAAAGTAGACAATATGTGCACATCTGCACCAGGAGCAGCAGTTCCTCCACCAGATCCATGGGTGCTTCACCTTCCCTTGCAATCTGTGTGACTGCAGGGCCTGTGCCTCAGTTTGGGAGTTGGAGATAAGAGCTGCTGAGGAAAACCAGACTTTTCAAAGTCCTGGATCTCCCTCCGAGTGACTGACTTCAGAAGGTAGCAAGACCAGAGGTTTTCAGACTCTTCAGATGAAAAAAAAAAAATTCCAGAGAATCTCCAAATGAACTAAAAAAAAAATCCAAAAGAACAAAGAAAGCCCCAAACACCCACATACCACATATGGAAAAAAAACAAAACAACAACAACAGATTTTTATAGCTTTTTCTTCTTTTAATAAAGTTAAAGAAAAATCATGAAAAACACTTTATTTAGTTAAATTTTAAAGCAAACTACTATCATATTCAACTAAAGAGGAGAGGCTTTTCTCTTATTTAGCATATTTAGCATGCATATCTCCCCTCTTTGCATGTGTGAGGAGGTGATTGAACCTCTTTATTTAAAGAGGTTCTGTTATTTAAAGAGCTTCTTGCTAATTAAAAACACCTCAAGAACTCTGAGAGACCTGGGACAATGGGAGGTATCTCTTCCTGTGGCAGCGGGGTTGGAATGAGATTATCTTTAAGGTCCTTTCCAATCCAAACCATTCCATGATTCCGTGATTTAAATCCTGGCTGATTTTGTCTGCTGTGGTCTCCCTTTGAATGTCACTGGCTGGATGTCACTAATTCTACATTTTGATCAGCTCTGATGGGGAATCAGACAGACAAGTGCAAAGCAATACTGATGGAGAGGGGTTTCAGCAGTGACCTCTCTGACAGATTACTCAAAAATGTGATCTCCCTCCAAGTGTTTGCCACAGTCTGGAGGTCAAAGCCTTCCTGATGGTGACAGGTCAGTCCCCAGCCAGGTTTTCGTGATGATTTTGCAATCAGTCCCAGCTTCACAGCTGATGCTGCAATCAGATCCATCGTGCCTGCTGAATTTTGATCATTTTTAGTGACAAGCAATAGAGGGGAACAAAACCCAAAGAGAGAAAGTAAGAAAAATGGCCCTGCTTAGAGGAGGCCTTTCAAAAGACAGAGCCATGGTACTGAGCTTTCCTCTGCCTCCTTCTCCCTTCTCTGCCAGTCTTAGCTCTGAATTACTGACAAGAAAATGGAGGGAAAACAGAGAAAAGAAAAAGAAAATAAGGCAAGAAAATTGAGTTTCTCTGAAGCTAAGCAAGCCACCCAGGCAACATGTCATAAGAAGTGATCATAAATAACTCTGCTTTTTGATGTAATTCACTTAGAAAGATCTTTTGTGGGCCATTCATGTTGTTGCTTGAGGCAATTGCTCTTCTGGTAGGTACAGCTATAAAATACATATGTGGTGGAACCAAAAGGACAGAATTATCTCAAATAATGAACAGATTCATTGGAACTTTCAGCCTCTATATATATAAATATGATCAATTCTTCCAGCCAAGACTGAGCTGACATCACCTCCAACCAAATGTCATTGGACAAAGCCAACCAGTGCTGAAGTTTCAGGTTTTGTACTCAGCTATTGTCAGGAATTCTGAAAAATCGGAAGAAAATTCCTCTCCATGTAAACTTGTCAAGCAGGAGGCAGTTCCACAGCTTTATCCAAAGCTGTATTAGCATTTGAATGCACTTTTTGCAACTGTGTAAGGCCCCAGAATTCACAGATTCCTCTAAAATGAAAGATTTGCTACATTTCCAGAGGGAATATTTCCGTAGGGATCAGATAAAAACACTGTTTAATATAACACCTGGCCTTTTACTGCAGAGATGTTTGCATCAAAGTGCTGCATATTCAGTACATTTGTAATTTTTAATCATTGAGTTTTTCCTGTACTGAAAGTTTTATTCATCTAAAAGAAAAACGAGCGTGGGAGTTATAAGGAGGATTTAGCCAATCTTCTGAGTCTCAGTTGGAAAATATCATTCCAGATTTTTAGGAGAAACTGCTCTTCCAGAAAGATTTAATTCTGTGATGTATTGCTTCATTTCCCTCCCTGTATCTTTAGGTATGAGCCATCTTCCTCTCTTCCACTTAAACCAAACAGGACAGTTTTTATTTTTATATATACATATATATATGAATATATACAGATATTTACACTCCACCCAGTCATCCCTGATTCATTTTATAAGGCAACAGAGAGAAATTTGCCCTTTCAGGGTGAAATTCAGCTGAACTCTTTTGCACAATGACTTTCAACTGGGATGGATTTCATGTCATTGCAACTCTCTGACAAAAAGAGTTCCAAAAACATGTGGAGGTAGCACTTGAGGACATGGTTCAATGGTGAACGTGATTGACAGCCGGATATGATGATCCTAAAGGCCTTTTCCAACCTCAATTATTCTATAATCCGACAAAAAAGGAAACCAGATTCCAGATCAGTTACTGAATTCCACATTTAGTTGGATGAATGTGATGGGGGAGAGTAAAGGACATATGGACAGAAAGCCATTTACAGTGGTCTTGGGAGGAATTTTGACTGGCATAAGTCTTCTGCATAAAGGGCTCCTGTTGCTGTATGGTAAATAAAATGTGAAATTTAAAAAAGGAGGAGAAAGGGTAGAATTATATGAGTTGCTTTGTCTCTTTGATTCACCCTGTTTTGCTTCACCCTGTTTTGCTTCAGTCAATTAGTCTTCTGTAGGGATTGGTGGATTTTAGGCAAGTTTTTAGCCAGGTTCGGGGGTTGGGGTTAGGGATCTTGGGGCAGGGATGGGCCAGGAAGTCTCTGAGCAGGACCCCTGAAAATTAGTGCTGCCCTACACCAATCCATGTGTTCTACCCAAAGGGAAATGGCCCAGGACAAGGTGAGTGAAGGGTTAATCAATACAGACCCAAATCTATTTTATTTCTCTCTCAAACTAATACCTTATCCGCCCTAGGATTTGTATTTCCTTTCAGGAGACACTGTGGATTCTTTGCTGTAAATCAATGCAACTTATTCTTTTTTTCCCCCCACAAAATAAAGAAGATAATTTCTTATGTCAGGGTAATTTATCGATGCTCTTAACTATCCTGCTTTACCATGATAAATTACCTCCTTAAATCTCCTTTCTACATCAGTTGCCCATTCTCAAGACACTATTGTGACTTTTTGGGTGCCACTGTTTCAAGGAGCTGTGTGCATTTCTCTCCTGAGAGTGCAAGCGTGGCAGCTGCTTTAGCTGTTGCCATCTAGCAGCAGAATGTGTATTTATACATCTATAAATACACCAGTGGGTGCTAATAAAGCCCAGCAGAAACCCAGCTTCACAAGTTCTTTGGAAAAAACAGGAAAACCAAACAAAACAAAATGAAATCATTCAAAGCACACAAAAATACAAGATTTCTGCATTCGGGTGAAGTTTCAAAGACTTGTCCCATCCAAAATTGGTGCTTAAGTGTGGTGTAATCTGCCCGATGCCCTGTAAATAAGCAGAGCACCTCTGTTCTGTCTCTCTGTGCTGCCAGGTTGTGCAGTTCAGCTCTGCCATGACCTCCCTTTTAATTTCCCAACAAACAAGGTCAACAAAGCTGGCAGCAGGTAGTTAAGTCAGTATAATAGGATTTTGATTGCTTTCCTACAGCAGGGGAGTATACAGGGAGACGTGTACATTATACTTCTGAGTGAAAGCACAAAACCTATTTCAAGGTTTTCATTAATTGCATTTATCTTTAAAGATAGGAATACCGAGTGATGCTTAAGTAAATAATGAGGCCTTAACTTCACACACTGAGCTGCAATAAACAAGCAGGGCCTGCTAAGAAGAGATTATTTTTTTATTTTAATGGGGAGGATGACTTGTGTATTGGTTCTGGACCCAAATACTGCAGAATAATGCCTTGCTTTGGCATTGCAATTAAAAGTAAATGTACCTCATTCTGCAGGAAGGACAGGGAAGGCTCCCTCCCTGCCTACATCTGATTCCATACTTGGTATTGGCTACAATCTTATTTTAAACATGACTGGGAACACCCAGAAGTTCCTTCTAAACAGAGCATTGGTTCTTTAATCTAAATTCCTGAGTCCCAGTGTTTCCCTCCAATGTTGTGATCTACAGAGGAATCACATCCACACCTGCATGAGGTGGATGTGTTTGGATTTAATCCACTTGTTTGGATTTATTCCACTTCATTCAATGCAAAACATCTGCTTTGATGGCTGTCCCATCCCTGCAAGCGTTCCAGGCCAGGCTGGACAGAGCTTGGAGCAACCTGGGACAGTGGAAGGTGTCCCTGCCCATGGCAGGTGGGTGAAACTGGATGGGCTTTAAGGATCATCCAACCCATTCTGTGATTCTCAAATAAATACAATATAAATGAATTAAATAACAGTGATGGAAGATCTTCCTATGAGTGTTCAAAAAGAAAAAAACCCACAAAGACAAATCAAGCAGACACTTGGAAATATGGTTGCAATGTGCTTTAGTGGACATGTGGAATTTGATCAAGGGTTGGGCTTGATAATCTTGGAAGTCTTTCCCAATCTTAATGATTCTATGATCTCTTAACTTCTTTTGTTTCAGAAATTATTTTTTCCTCATCTTAAGCTTGCCTCTAGGCTTTATTTCTGTATTTTTTGTGAACTGTTCAAAAATCTTACTGAGTTGGTATCTATTGGCCTGAAGTTGCAACTGCCTTGACAGTTGCGAGATCACAAAGAAATATTTAGGATCAGGGGCTGTTTTATTTTGCACCATTCAAATCCCAAACTCTCCCACTGTTCATCTTTCAGCTGGATTCCTGTCTGATCCAGAGTAGGGGACAAGTTAGAGGGCTGGAAAAGGCAGATGAAACAATTTCTGCTTCAGCTGTTGCTCCTTCCTTGCTTCATAACCTCGAGCCAAAGGTTGCAGCTCCCTGTGACTCAATTTCTGCTCATTGTAGCACAAGTTCTGCAAGGTATGAACTATTTTCTGTAACTGTACAGCAGGCAGAGCAGTAATATCCCATTCCCACATCAAGCCTCCAGATATAACACCATGGTGAATAATAGTGTGAGAGAAAACAGCTCCAAAACATTTTTTTTTTTTAAAAGAAAAAAAAATCTTTTTTTCTCCTTCTCATTTGTTTCTGCAGTTTAGGAAACATACGTTCCACAGTGCACTGAGCTATTTCTAATATGCCCAGCTGTGCAGGTTGATAGGCAAGAGATAAAACCATGCTGCTAATGAAAAACAGCTGCTCATTAGTCAGGAGAAAACTGGTTAGGGTGTTTAGAGATACAATTATTTTTACTGTTCTTGTCCCTTTTTACGCTTATACAGAAATTATATTATTATCAAATCATGCTAGACGGCGTCTCAGGTTGAACATTTTAAAAATGAATGTGGTTCATTAACAACATGATGAATATTTAAGCAGGATTACAGAGCATAATGAACTTCCTTTAAATTTTTTTTTTCAAGTAGAAAAAGCTCAATAAATTTGCTAATATTTCACTGGTTAATGTTACAATTAGGTGTGCAGCATCTTTTTCCAGCTTTCCATCTCTCCTTTAATGCTGACTCTGAATTTAAGTCTGAGGAACAGGGCTGAAAAGCTGCAATTTTTTCCTTTTGAACATTAATCAGGTTGATACCTGAAGTCAGTCACATAAGCAATCACCTCATCAGTAAGAAACCCCTGACAAAGGAAGGGAAATCAAACCAAATGCTCAGTACCTAAAAAGTAAAACAAAACTGAAACCTCATCCTCTGAATTAGCATTTTTGTGATCTTATCCTCACAAAATTAATGACAATTTCTCAACTGCAAAACACTTTAATCTTTAAGATTCTTCTAATTTCTTACAAAAAATAAAGCTGAGAAAATCAAGTAGAAAGAAACAATTTAGTATTGTTATTTCTAAATATTCCTTTAGAAATTATTTTATAGGTCTAATTATTTCATTGCCAAAACCACATTTACTTAAGGTCTGGGCCTTTATCCCAAGAGATTTGTTGTGGAATTTGGAATCTTTTTGCCATGAGCAGAGTGGCCTTAACACTTCTGAGACTGCTCTGATCAGACAACCTTCAGCTCAGTTTACTCAGCAAGGAAAAGCAGCAAGATGAAAGAAAAAAAATTAAAGGAGATTGGCTGAAGATCTGCCTGAGAGCAGTGGTGGAGTCACTGCCCCTGGAGGGTTTCAAAGATGTGTTTAGGTTGCACTTAGGGACATGGTTTATTGGCAGCTTGGCAGTGCTTGGTGATCAAGTGGGCTGGATAATCTTGGAGGGATTTTCCAACCTCAACGATTCTGTGTCTCTACAAGTCTCTGTGGCCAAATATTTCTCTTGTGCTCTCTCCCTCTCCAGACTTACAGATGGAAGGCAGGGATATCCCAAAACAGAATTTTACAGACTCAGATATCCACATTGGATGGCTCAGCAGAAGTCTCCTAAATGAGATAAGCCTGACTGAAAATATCCATATAAAAACATTTTACACCAACTTTTATTGTTCGATGCCAAAAAAGGAACATTTTTTTCCCCATAAAATGATGATCTCATGGAATTATTTCGCTGACACACATTGAAGAGGAAAAAAAGTTATTTCCAAGTTATCTCCAATAGCAAATCAATACATCAGGAAAGATGCAGAGCTTCCCTCTGTGCTGGCAAGATCAGAACTGGAAACAGTTCCACTGTAATGTTAATTCATTTATCTGGAATTTACCAATAAATGTCTGCTGTGGAGAAGGAGTGAGGAACTGTATCATAAGCAAAGTTCACTGCTAATACATGTCTTGAGGCAAATCCTTTTTTATCCCTTATGTTGCAGGTAAAATAAACAAGAGAAATTATCTGCACTTACTCAGAATCCCAACCCTGGGACAAAGTCTTTGTGCAAGATGCTCTACAATCACCAGTTGAAAAGAGGGTTACAGTCCTGGGAATTAAACAGACTAAGTAGGTAATAAAAGACAAATAAGTAGAGATGGAGACCAGGGAAGGATGAGAAGCCAATGTTTATCTGGAGACAAAAGATTTATAATGTGCTGACAAACTCCTCGTGTCAAATTTTTTGAGTTTCATAGGAGTGAAGAATTTTGAAGCTCAAAGAAACTGCTTTACAAGTGTGGAGAGAGAGTTATTTCTCCCAAACAAAGAATAAAGTTATTTCCCCCCACTAAACAGTAGAAGGCACAAATCTGAGATGGAAAGTGGCATCTGCATGACATCATTGGGTTTTACCTTGGTTGTGACTCCCAGGAGCTCTGTGTCCCCAAGTGTTTGCTGCATCCATTATGGGGCTGAACTTCTGGTCTTTGGGACCACCTCAGTAAATTCTTGGGGCTCCTTCACAAATGTCACCAGTTTGCTGTTGCAGGGTGGTCCATGGGAGTGAAAATGCACATTCAGGGTTGATGCTCTCCATTATTACCCAATCCTGCTCAGGTAGAAACACAGGGAATAATTGTTTCCATACACATGTGCAGCACACAAAACATCCACATCTATGTCTGCTTATGTTAAATATTTCTATCCCAGCAAAGCATTCCAAAAAAAAAACCCTCATGGGACTCACTCAACATTGCAAACCTCACCTGCACAGGTCAATTGAGAACCTGGGACATTGCCCAGAGGAAACCACGCTGTGGTTGCTGTTAGTTTCCCCTCTGATTGTTGCCTCTGTTCTCTGCTCCCAGATCAGGTCTCAGGTGAGTTATTCAGTCTTTTATTACATGTGCACAGCAGGTCCCCAGGGCTGGCACCCCCCTCATGCACACTGGAAAAGAAATCCCACAAGCCAACAGCACATGGTGAATCAGGCACCAGAGGATGCTTTGGATTGGGGTCACACATTTGTCAGAACAACAAAAAAATAAATAGATGAACATAATTTTGCATTATAGCAGCACGAGCTACAATAGCTCAGAGTGGGGAGCTGATTATTGCTCTGCTACTTACTGAAAAATGTCATGCTATTTATAGGGCTGAGCAAATAGCAAATTATAATCATCTACCTCAGATCCATTCAGTGTGCTGCTCTCCAGGTGGGCTCCTCTTGTGCCCCTGTGCTGCAGCCTAGAGGAGTGGTCAGTCTCCGTGCTGAGAGCTTGGCACAGACATGGCCAATTGGAAAAACAAAACAATTAATTTTGCTAACTCCTGGTCTCCATGGGGAAGGAGGCTCAAGCCTGGCTTTGCAGAATTATGCTGCTGAGCTGACTCAGGTTCTTTGCCCCTTTCAAATGAGAGTGATAAACTTTACAGCATTCAAGATAATTAATAGCATCATACTCTGATTAAGCACCTCCAGCAGCTTAAATCACCTGATTAAAAACCAGAAGGGGGCTACAAGAATTCTACAGAGGGACTTTCTACAAAGTCATGTAGTAATGGGACAAGGGGAATGGCTTTAAGGTGAACAGAGCAGGTTGAGATTGGATATTAAAGAGAAATTTTTCCCTGTGAGGGTGGTGAGGCCCTGGCACAGGCTGCCCAGAGAAGCTGTGGCTGCTCCATCCCTGGAAGTGTCCAAGGCAAGGTTGGATGGGGCTTGGAGCAACCTGGGACAGTGGAAGGTGTCCCAGCCCATGGCAGGGATGTGGAACTGTATTTCTTTACGGTCCCTTCCAACCCAAACCGTGCTGTGAATCCCCAGCACAAACATATTGTGGGTATATTTCAATATTTATTTTTGCAAATCTGTAATTTGATAGAGTAGGGGGCTGCAATTCCCTGTACAGTTTCACTGCTGGTTTAGTTCTGGGACCTTCAGGAGTTTTCCAACTCAGCTGCTTTCCTCATCATCTGTTCTGCTTTTCCTCTGTCCCAGGTTTTGCACCTCTGTCTTTGTGTCTCTCTCTTGAGTCTATCTTGGAATAATATATTGACTCTTCTAGACCTTAGCCAACTTTCAAATTACTCAAGTTGTGTTTTGTCAGTGCTCTGAGGGTTGTAGCCAGTCCATCTCAAGCTGCAGCAAGCCCTTGGGGATGCAGGGGATGCAGACTGAGAATGCAGAAAGAAAACTTACCAGGCTTTATAATATTTCAGGGAAATCAGTAGTGAAAGATGGGACAAAAGTCCTGGAGAGGAAATAAATGTATCAAAAGTAGAAGGTGATAGTAGGAAAAATAATTAGCCCCTGGAGAAAAGCTGGCAAAGCTCTGTTATTTGCTCTCTTCTGTTTTGCCATACCAGAGATGAATTTTCATAGGTCATGAACGCTATCAGCAATGGGAAAAAACCTCTTAACTTAGGCTAAAATAACCTTAGAGAACAGGTAATCTGGGTTTTCACTCCATCAAGCAGCTCAAATTCAACCTGATGTTTCCCACAGGCAATATCTGGAACTGCTAAATTGAATTCAGATTTACTAGATTGGTACCGGGATTACAGGCATGTTATTTTTCTTTCCAGAAAGACTTATGTCATATTACTTTTCCCTATTCATCTCTCTTCACAAATCACTGTCCAAAGGGGGAGGAAGTACAGTAACTTCTTTGCTCTGAATATGACATGTGGAAATTTCCTCTTGAAAAATAACCTTACTATTACAAGGAAATAGTGTACTTAAATAAGGCTTTTTTAATAATCACATTTGTAGGCAAGAAAAGGTCAGAGGTGGAAAGAAAAAGTATGAAGAGTATGAGGAAGTAAAAATCCCTGTTTTGTTTGTTTATTTACACATGTAGAATTTTGAACATATCAACTGGAGACTTCATGAAAGAGCATAACCTGATTTGTAAAAGAAGTAGTTTTTTGCAAAAAGGGCTGGTAAATAAAGCTATCAATAGAAATCTTCTTTTCCCAGGTGGATTATATTCTGTATTTGTGCTCCCAGAAGGGGAACAGAGTAAAGCAATCTTCACAAGCACACTTCAAACAAATGGTTTTCAATCCGGTTTTAAATACTTGCTCCCGGGGTAAAGTAAAACTGTCTTGAATTGCAAAATGGGGGCATTGGAACAGAAATACAGGTTTTTACTCTATTTTGCAGTAGTGCCTTTGATATAGGAATGTAAATGAAAGGCTGAAAAAGAGGAGTTTGAATACAGATCTCTGGTCTGTATTTAGTGTGAGGGACTGGAGTGCCCACTGTGTAAACAGTTCCTCATGGCAATGCAAGGTCCTGTGGCTGATTTGGCTGAATTTTAGTTTAAAAAGCAATTTAGGGCTAAAGCCCCCAGGGGAAAAAATAGGCAGGCACACAAATCTAGGGAGTTTTGCAGTTTTTAGGCAGAAAATATTATTTCTTAAGGCAATGAGTCATGGAATTCTCATTGGAATATCTTTGACTATTGATGTGAACTTAATAAGGGTTTAGTGACAAGATCCACAGGACCAGAGGAAATGCCCGCTGATCTGAATTAATGTTTTTATTTTATTGTTTTCCCCAGGGAAGCCCAGGTTGCCTCTCTAGTACTCAGGGGAAGAGGGTAACTTCTGCCAAGTTCTTTAGCAAAGAGGGAACTTTTCACCCTAAAGCTCTCTCTGGGGGTAAATCTCCATGGAGCCGCTACTTTCTTCTCTCTCTCCTGTTTTCCACAACTTTTTGCTCTGCAAATTAGTCTGCAGTGGTCTCCAAAATAAATGAATTTGGGTTATGATCCCTGTCCCACCCCAGCTGCAAGCAAAGAGGAGCTTCATACATCTCACATCAGCCTCCAAATCTCCCAAGTGCTGCAGAAAGGAGATGTCTCACACCAGTTCCTTCCTGGAATCCTTCCTGGAATCCTTCCTGGAATCCTTCATTCCTTCCTGGAATCCTTCCTTCCTTCCTTCCTGGAATCCTTCCTTCCTTCCTTCCTGGAATCCTTCCTGGAATCCTTCATTCCTTCCTGGAATCCTTCCTTCCTTCCTTCCTGGAATCCTTCCTTCCTTCCTTCCTGGAATCCTTCCTGGAATCCTTCCTGGAATCCTTCATTCCTTCCTGGAATCCTTCCTTCCTTCCTTCCTGGAATCCTTCCTTCCTTCCTTCCTGGAATCCTTCCTGGAATCCTTCCTTCCTTCCTGAAATCCTTCCTTCCTTCCTTCCTGGAATCCTTTCTGGAATCCTTCCTTCCTGGAATCCTTTCTTCCTTCCTGGAATCCTTCCTTCTTTCCCTGCCGCACTCCTCCATCATGCAGTAAATTACATCTCCAGGAAAGATGCTTTGCCCCTTACAGGACCAGAAAAGGAATTCCTATTAAACCTTTCAGGATTGCTCTTGAGTTGCCGTCAAAACCAGGGTTATTTTGGTTGCCTTGAGGCTCATTCAGTCTGAGTTAATCAGCTGAAGGTGCGGTTATGAGGATTTTTTGCAACCACTTGACCCATCCTCATCCACGGAGAAATTGCTCTTCCTCTTTGGGAGAAGAGATTTTCATGGAACCAGAGAATGATTTGGGTTGGAAGGGCCCTTAAAATTATTCAGGTCCAAACCTCCAGCCATGGGCAGAGGCACCTTCAACCATCCCAGGCTGCTCCAAGCCCCATCCAACCTGTCCTTGGACACTTCCAGGGATGGGGCAGCTTCTCTGGGAAACCTGTGCCAGGGCCTCACCACTCTCATAATAAGGAATTTATTCCTAATACCTAATCTACATCTGCCCTCATTCTGCTCATTTTCAACACAATCATTATCTTTTGCCAAAATTATGTAAACAATAGGGGCATTTTAAACAATCACTTTATAAGTGTTTGCCCAACATTTTCCGTTTCTGGAGAGCAATGCTCCCTATACCAGCATCATCAGAACCTTGACCAAAGGGATAATGCCAGATAACAAAGAGTTAAGAAAGAGGTAAGAGAGAAGCCCACACCAGTGCCGGTGACATTTCCCTGTTGGGTAGTTTAGGAAGAAGCCTTCACTTTGAAACTAAATCTAATTGGAGGTTGTTTGGGATTCAGCTCTCCTACTGACTTAACAAGCTGCTGGAAAGTCTAATAAATATTGACATGATCCCTTTCTCTTTGGCAGAGCCTTCCGAGAACTCCACTTTGTAGCTCAATGATGCCTCCCTGTGTTGCCTGTGTCAAAATGTAGAGGGAAAAAACCCATGGTCAGCACGCACTTCTACATGGAAATTTAATGAGAATATTTCTAAATTTCATCCAGCCAGTTCAGCTGAAGGAGTCATGAGTTTGATTTCAAGTAAAAAGTTCTTCTAACCCCATTTCACAGTGGGTATCTGGTACCTGGCTTGGGTTTTACCCTCCCAAAAGGGTAAGACATGGTGTAAATTGCAGTTAATAATTGTAATTTTCCTCTTTTGTTGGTGCCTACTTACTTGATATGATTCCTCTTTTATCATTCCATTAGAACTAAAAGTTAAATTAACCCTGGTGACAGAACAAGAGAGTCCTTGTTGTTTCTGTGTCTGTCTCAAGGACTGGAAAGAGAGTTGACCAAAGCAGAAGAGACAGCAGACTTTGTTTTGAACTTGAGTTTCATTTACTGATGTTTTGGAAGTTATAAAATACAGCTACAAATAAATCCATCGGTAAGAACGAGTTTAGACTCTCAGCTAAACACTATTCAGTCTCAGTTTAACAGGCTGATTAAAGTTCACGGTATAAAAAGAGAGAATAAGTAGAATGAAATTGGGGTGAGGGACAGCTCAGAAGAAAAACACAATCTGTATAATCTTAGGCGAAGATTTAGGGAGAACAAAAAGAACAATCACTGATCAATTTACAAGATCTTGGTAATTCCCCTCTGGTTTCATCAGTATCCTGAATTCCACCCTCAAGTTTATTTCTTTACTTCTGTACCTGCCAATGCCTCACTCAGCCCCACACCACCAGGTCACGCCAAACCGTCCTTGCAGCTCTGGAGCAAATAAGGGATTCTTTGGAGACCACTGGAAGGGGATGTGAGCTGCATTTGAAAATCACAGATTTGTTACCATTTATCCCCTTCTGATTGCAAACGGCTTTTGCAGGACTTGGTGTCTTTGCAGATGGAGGAAGCTGCATCAGTGGGATGGAGGAAATCTGGCCAAGCACATTTGGGTAGAGGGAAGTTACCCAGAGTGTTTGTGGGCTTTTCATCCCTGGAAGTGTTCAAGGCTGGGTTGAACAGGGCTCTGAGCATCTTAATCCAGAGGAAGGTGTCCCTGTCTTCCCTGTAGGACCAAGCAAGAATGAATGAAATCATGCTCCTGAACTTCCACAGTTTTTAGGTGACACAATTAAGTGTTGCTTCTTCTCCACGAGATGTGTGAGGATGGTACAAACTCTGGTGGCAGAGAGTGGACAATCACACAGATGGGAAATCTCACATTATTCTGGGGGTAAAATAAGGAGAAAAATTCAGTCCAGAGATTTTTTTTTTTTTTTTATTGCATAACAGTAGAAGTTTGTGTCTTCAAAGAATTCAGAGACTGGAGAGACAATAAAAGGAAGCAGTTTAATACTGAGAAGTGCCTGCAAGCAGTACATCTTACAATGATACTGGCACTGGTCTGCAAGTGTTTGGCCTTTTTATAACAAACTGCTGAGATTCTGTGTTTTGATCTCATAAGGATTGACCCTTGGTAGTGAGTTCCCAGCTGATAAGATGCCTGTGATACTCCAGCACCTCAGCCCAGCATTGCCTGCAGAATAGACTCTCCTACCTGTGATGGGGTGAGATACAGTGGAGTTTCCCATCCTCCCTTGAAATAATTACTTTTGATCACCCTTAAGCATTTCCAGAATATGCAGGAGGTGGCCAAACAGAAGCAGCTCGAAAATCAGCAGACTGCTGATTAGAATTACCTCTGACAAG
This sequence comes from Agelaius tricolor, assembly GCF_023055355.1. Taxonomy (NCBI): domain Eukaryota; kingdom Metazoa; phylum Chordata; class Aves; order Passeriformes; family Icteridae; genus Agelaius; species Agelaius tricolor. The sequence continues at coordinate 92,860,510 of NW_027269262.1, read as the reverse complement.
CTCATCACTTTACCCTCTGTCCCTACTTAGAGAGGGGACACACTGGAGTCCCCATTGCTGCCCCTGCTCCCTCTGATGTCCTTCCTACATCCCTCCCTAGCTACAGCCAGCAGGATTCACCTCTCTTCTCCTCACTGTAATTCCCAGCCCAGCAACCCTCTCTGACTCTGTTCCCTGGTGATGAGTGTTCACAAAATTACAGTGAAAGCTGCAGTCAGAGGTCATTTTCTGCTTTGCCTTCTACACCAGAAAAAGCTGAGATCCCTGTGATGGACCACTTGGTTTAATGTGAGCATGAGGCATTTTGTTTTTCAAGTCCATGAAGTTAAGAGCTATTAAAAGGCAGCTGGTTATTGACAAGCTATCAAATAAATTTGGAATGCATCCTGCTGCGTAGCCATCTGATGAAGCTGAATGGGAAAGCTAATGACCCTCATGCTATACTTGCCATAAAATATGGCCTTTATTTCAGCACTTGAGGTTTATTCTCTAGTGGGGCAAGGAAAGAAAATGGGATATATCCCATTTTACTCCAGCATGGAATCACACACACACATTTTGGTTACAAACCACTCAAAAAACTCGTTCTGTACATCCTGCCATGTGCTCCTCCTGCAAGCTCGAGAGCAAAACAGTCTGTGGCAGGCAAAGCATCTCCTGACTTCTGTGAATTATTTGGAGTTATTCCTCAAAGACGAGCTGGAAGATCAGTTGGGGGATATCAGTTAATTAGCTCTGCCAGTTTTCTCCTGCTGAGAAGCTGACACAGTTGTTATAAATAATTCAGAGCCTTTTCATGCTCTGTGTGCTGCAGTGGTGTAACTATCTGTGGAGTTTTGCTGATAGTGACATCTCAGGTTCATGTGACCGGCTGGGATAGAATCAGATATTTGTTTTTATCAACAGCACACTTAACATGGCATTACCTGTGTCCTCTGATTGGATGGAAATAACTGGGAATGGGATTCCCAATAGTGAAAATGCATTTGGAAATAATCTTCCAGGTTACTTTTTTTCTCCTTGTTTGTCAGTATTGCACCCAACACAACAGCAGCCTGACTACGCCTGCAGTGACAGCAAAATTCAGATAATAATGTTGAACTGAAATATTACCTACCCAAAGTGCAGATCCACTGTTTAAACTCTCAGAGTGAAGGATGGAACCCCTTTGTTCTTGCAATGGGGCACATTACAAGTACTGCAAACCTTCCCCACTATTCACTGAAGTATTGACTGCTTTCTTTAATGCTGCTGCACAAAGTAAGAAGCAAACACAGTGAAGGCATTGGGCACATTTTACCCAGGGACACTGAACTTAAGCTGACAGCAAGAGCAAACACTCAGGTGTAACCCTGCACCTGCCTCCAACCCCATGCACTCAGTCAATAATCCTGGCATTTAAGGCCATACGTTTCTGATTTCTGAAGTCAGCTCAATGAAAGACCAACAAATCAGTGTCTGTGTTATATGACTCAACAAACAGACATATTTTTATATTTTATAACTGATCTGTTGATGATGGAGGTCCCTGTGGCACTGGATGCAATCTCAAACATGGAAGTGAGATTTTGAAGAAAGAACATTTCTAGGAGCAGAAAGAAAGATGGGGAGGGATAAAATCCAAAATATTTGTTTGTCTTTGTTAGCCACCAACCCTCACTTTGCCTCAAATCCACCCCATCTTCCCTCATTCACATAAACTTCTCCTTATTATAGAATTATAGAATATTTTGGGTTGGAAGAGACTTTCAAGATGATCTCATTCAACCCCCTGCCATGGTCAGGGACACCTTCCATTATCCCAGGTTGCTCCAAGCCTGACCCTTGACACTTCCAGGGATGGAGCAGCCATAGCTTCTCTGGGCAGCCTGTGCCAGGGCCTCACCACCCTCACAGGGAAGAATTTCTTCCAAGTATCAAATCCAAATCTACCTTCCTTCAGCTTAAAGCCATTCCCCTTGTCTTATCACTGTATTGCTATGTCAAAAGTGCCTCTTCAACATTTCTGTTGTTCCCATTCAGGTCCTGAAAGATCACAATAGCATCACCCCAGAGCCTTCTCCAGGCTGAACAATCATTGTTTTCTCAGCATTAAAATTTTTGCCAGCATTCAATGTTACTACCCCTCTAAACAAAGACACAACATATGTTACTGTGCATCTTTGGGCTGACAATAATCAGTTTATATCCATGTCTGGATGAAAAAAAATAGGAAGTATGGTGAAGGGCAAGTTAAATAAGCTCCCTTAAACCCCACATTCTGAAGGAAATCATTATCTTCACAATTTTCCAAGCCATCTGCAGGCAGCAGCTGGGAGTTTTACACTAGGGAAGGCATGTTATACTCAAAACATATCTTGTTTTCCACACATTTTTCCCCCAGTATGGTTCACCAGCCACAGGCAGGGATATCCTTGTGAGTGCTGCACCCAGAGGGCCACCCTGATATCTGCTGTTCTCACATGATGCAAAGCCAAGCTGGTGCTGAATTAGTGGTCTTTCAGTCTCTATAAATCCATCTCAGCCAGCTGTGGCCATCTAGGCACAGTTTTAGGACCTTGGCTGTTTCTCATATGACTACATGTGGTGTCTGCAGCAAAATCATCAATGTCCACAAACCTCCTCAGGATCCTCCAACAGCCGACTGAAGTCCACCCTCTTCATCAGCAGGGGCCAGAGAGAGATTCCTGGTTTCCACAAGTAGTTCTGCATGTTTTATCAAGATATAAAATCATCCTGTTGGTGATTTAATCAATCATAACTAAAATGGGAGCTTGGATTTAGGCGCCTCAAATCAGATGATGTGTGTTACCCATCCCCTTGCATAAGGAACAAGGAGATATTTACAGAGATCAAGATGTCCCAGCTCCGAGGCTTTGCAAAGAATGCGTTATACATGTTATATTCATTTGGTGTTCTACAAATCTAGGCTGAATTTAGTGATTAATTATATTATTGTTAATGATTATTTGGATTGGAAGGCTGGAGAGGGATTTTTACAGGACCATGCAGTGACAGCTCAAGGGGGGATGGCTTCAAGCCAAAAGAAAGTAGATTCAAATTGGATATTAGGAAGAAATTTCTTATGATGAGGGAGGTGAAGCCCTGGCACAGGTTACCCAGAGAAGCTGTGGCTGCCCCTGGATCCCTGGAAGTGTCCAAGGCCAGGTTGGATGGGGCTTGGAGCAACCTGGGACAGTGGAAGGTGTCCCAGCCCATGGCAGAGAGTTGGAACTGAATAATCTTTGAGTTCCTTTCCATCCAAAACCATTCTATGATTCTCTTTGTAAAAATAAAGGACATTATGAGTCTTCTGAGCAGTTACATGAACACAGAAGTGGAAAACAAAGGAGGTTAAGAATAATACCCTTTAAAACTTGGTCTTTTGGTTAACAGGATGAACTGCTGAGATCTCTCCCTACCTTCTGAACATTCTGTGTCACATCTAAAATGAGATGCTTAAGCTTTTCTGTAAAAGTCCTGCTTTGGGCTAATTTAAGGCTCCAGTTCTTGAGAACTGAGTATTTATTTTTACTTCACTGCAGGCTGGTCAAACACAAGTCAGCTCTTTTTTGGGTTCCCCCCACGTTACCATCTCTAAGCCCAAATTAACAAACCTGGCTGAGAACCCCCTCAGGGCTGTGAGGGTGAGCACAGGCTCCTCTTGTGACCCTGCACTGAGTAACTGATCATTTTTCCAACATCCATGGCTGAACCCTGGCTTTTGCCAGGAAACAGCCTCTTTACAGCCCCTCCTGGTCACTGTGGAGGGTTTTGTGCCTCTGCTTTGTGCCAGCTCCAGCTGTAATGACTTTGCACACCCTGGTGCCAAAGGCTGGAGATGAAACTCTCCTGCATGCATCTAAACCAATAAATGCTTTTTTTTTTCTTTATGATAAGGCAGCATCTCCACAAATAAATTAAGGATCTCTGAGAGCATTTTCCAGCACTGAGGCCAGAAATTAGCTATGTTTATACAACTAAACCTTTTTTATACTGGGACTTGAAGTTTCTGCATCCAGACTGACCACTGAGAAGGGTTTTGGGCCTATGCCAGCTATGCATCAGCATTCAGGAATTGTAAAGACAGTGCCCAGCTGAAAACCCCACCAGGGATCATTGTAAAAATGTTTATCAGCAATTTCCAGTGCCCAGCATTGTTTCCTAACACAGTTTTATTTCCTAGTGTAGCAGTAGTCCCTTTATGGCCTCACTGTGTGGGGACCTAGGCTCTGGACACCCTGGTAGCAGGTGGCCTCTAACACTCCACATTTGTTTCAAAATAAATATTTTACAGTGGTTGCAACAACAAGCAGAGTTTTCACACACAAGGAGCGGGGCTGGCCTCTGATTCTTACAAAACTCTGGGCTCCAGGAGCTCTTGCAAATTCTGCCAGGCAAATGGAGAATTTCTGAGGAATGAGGGAGGTGATTTTGTTTTATAGATGCATCACACACTGGGTGTTGCCTTCAGAAAACACTGCTTTTTGCATGTAGAACATTAAGTGATCAAAGCATCTCCGAGCAAATGGATTTGCAAGTGCACCCAGAATGTTGCTATGCTATTAACATGCTGAAAGCCCCTTCTGTCATCAGTTTTGTTATAGCTGATTGGAATTAAAGCTCTGCAGAGTCAAACTTTGAAAGAAGGTGGCTGCTTATTTTATTTCTTTTTTTCCCCACAAAATTATGTTCTAGAAACTCTCATGGTGATAATTGTTAAATAACGAAAATATACAATAACAATTCAGCTCTCCCCTGCGTGGTGAGCTTTATATAGCACAATATTATGAATATTCCAGGCGACTTTTTTTTGTTGTGAATGTGATGGAAATGTGAGGTAATCTTAACAGAGCACAAAGTGAGCCCTGCATTGTTATTTTTGACCTCTATGGGGAGAAGGAGATATAGCCCACCCACCCAGAAGGAAACAGCAATGCTTCATATTAAACAAAATTGTTTCCATGGGATTTTAGGGCTCAGGGTATGGAGAAAATAAACTTCCAAAATGTCACTTCATCTTCCTGCTTTATAATCACTCATTGTACAGCTGTTCCCATCACAGTGTGGGTGGCAGATGTCTGTAACAGGGCTTTAGAATCTCTAAACTTGCTAATGAAAAGTGTTTAATCCCTGCTCACCACGGCAAATCCTCAATTGGTGAGGCTGCTGGTGCTGCAGGCAGCGTGTCAGGAGCTCTGGATGCACACATTTGGACACCATGGTTACCAGGAGTGCTGGGCACAGGCACGGGGAGCCCAAACCCCAGGATTTCATCATCACCAGGGCTGGGGGGATAATCAGTGATTTGTATACTTGCTCCAGAACTGTGTTTCCATCTCCAGTTCAGCGAGGCAACTGCTGAAATACCAGCACAGCCCGTGGAGTGGAGCTGATTCACTCCTGGGTTGGGGATCATCACTGCACACTCCATGTCCTGACTCCTCCTCTGCTGCCTGAAATTCAGCACTGAAAGCCAGCAAGGTGCTGAGATCGTGAGGAAAGATAAAAACCCTACCAGTGAAATGCCAGTGATGGTGTGTTAGGTTGGAAGGATCAGGAATTTCCAGCAGCAGCAGGATGGATTGGGGGGTGCAGATTTTCCATTTCATGGAGGGAAATTGAGGGAATAGAGACTCTACAGACTTAAACCTGGTGTGGTTCCTTCCTGAGAGGTGTTGTGCATCCTAAACCATCCTCCAGGGGTTCTTTTGCTCATGAGATGGCACAACACCTCCAGAGGAAGGGGAAGAAATCTTTAATTTCTACCTCAATGAGTTGTTTCTTTCTGACCACAGACACATTTCCAGCTTTAACTTTTTCTTCAGTTCCATCACCATGCACGACATCTAAATCTACCTTTGCAATGAATTAAAAGCACCCACTGGTGCTTTTAAATTCCAAATTTTGGGATTTTTGGAGCATCCCATTGGTGCTTTTAAAATCCAAATTTTGGGGTTTTTGGAGCTGTCCTGTGCAGAGCCAGGAGCTGGACTCGATGATCCTTGTGGATCCCTTCCAACTCAGAATATTCTATAATTCTATGATTCCCACATAATCCAGATGGAGGCATTTACTCCAATGGCACCTAAAAACAGGAGGTGAATCCCACCCTCTCATCTTCACTGCCAAAGAATCTTATTCATTCTTTACAAGTGACTCCCTCTCACTCTTTTTCTTTTAGACTCGTACATATTTAAATATTTTAAGCAACATGAAGCAGCTCTGCCAAGTTTCATGAGAGCTGGAGTAGCATGGGGTATTTTGAATAGTTTGAATTCCATGAACACCCTCCATGAAGATCCAAATTTATGTATTAATATGCACTGCCATATCCGGATTTCACTGGTATCAAATAAAGTCTGCCACTGCTACAATAATTCTTTCATTTAACATTTATTTATTTCTATATTGTGCTTGACATTTACAGGTACTTACTTAAATTTAGATGACCAGCCAGTTAAATCCAGCTTTACATAATCTTAATTAAATGTGATAAAAATGCCATGGAATCAGAAAAGTTATGCTGGATTGCTTAGCCAGGAATAATCATGTGCCGGGGATAGAGATGCATAGATAGACATGCAGCTACATTCATTCCCTTACCAAAAATGATCAAGTGGAAAATAAGGCAAGCTTACAATTCTATCACAGATAATATATAATTTTTTTTTTCCTTCAGAGCTCAAGAGAGTATTTCTGGGAATAAAGTGAGAATGATAAAAAGTCCCTTTCACTCTCTGATTATTCTTTACTGATATGGCATCTAATACAAAAATAGCCTATAGCTTTTATAAAATTCAACAAAGTGAAGATTTTTGACAGCAATTGTTTCTGAATATAGTAATGTATTCTTTTATTTACAGTCAGGATTGAAACAAGGCAGAAAAAACCCCTCACCAAAACCTTTTACAAAACCCACGAGTTTCACTGCAACAAAATTAAATGATACAGATTTGACACAGAAGCAAAAGACATGATAACAATATATGTGCATTTTTTGGGGATGAGGGAAATGAAAGAATGAACTAATTGCATTTTTATCTTAAAAAGAAGTTAATAAATTACCATTTCAAAGTGGGATTTACATATTCCAACACTTTGCAAAGATTAGCTCTTTCTTTGATAGTTTTTTCTTTCTCATTTTATTATCCTGCCTTTTGGATGAGATACTCAAAGAAAAAAAAAATTAAAAAAATAAATTCCAAAGCCCATTCCTTTGCAGTCATTAAAAGGTCCTGTGGCACTTTCCACAAGAGCTGGAAGTGTTTTAAACAACACTGTCCTGGCAGAAGTCCAACTTGGGTAATTACATTCCGTCTTGCCTCAAAGAAATCTTTTCCTCAAGCTATAATTTCATTTGGAGACACTGTTCCACACTTCTCTGCCTGGAAACAATTGCTCCATGATCTCAGCTGCCACACTGCAGGCAGGAAATAGCTGCATTTTAGTGCAAGTGAGTGTTTTCTGTAGACTCCCTGTCATTCAGCCTCCCCACTGCACACCTGAGGCCAATCCACACTCCAAAAGCTGCTCCCAGTGTGCACCTGGGTGAAGCCCTCAATATGCCAAAACAAGGTGATTTCTATAGGAAGAATGAGGAATAATGCGCTGCATTTCACAAAACAACAACTGCAGTCATTTGTTGTAGATGGGCATCTGATGGTTGCCACAGGAATTTAGAGGTAAATAGAGTTGACAGCATACATCACAAATTTCCTCTAGGATAAAAGGTTACAATGAATGATTCAAAAATGCAAAATGGCCGCGAGACTTCAGAAAAAAATGTTCTCCTCTAAACATAAGGTGCATCATGATGTTATCTTTGATTCCTGTCACAGGAACTGAATCCTCTTCACACTGAACAGGATGAGAGGAGATCTCCCAGTGCCTTTTCAGATTGCCTCCATGGGATTCAAGCTGGAAGATCTATTCCTCATCTGCACAATTTTTTCTCTCACAGAGTGGCAGCACCATGTCTGATGGTAAACAATTAAAAGATCTGCATCTAAAGTAAGTTTGAAGACCTACTCTGCCATCAGTGGAGAGCAAAACTCCATAAGCAAAGCATTCCTTCCAAAAAGGGGTCTCTAAGAACACGAATATACTAATATCCTTGAAGTTATTGTAGATAAATTATGCAAGATGCTGGACTCAGCTGAGGTGAGTTATAGTCAGAATGAAGAAAATTAGAATGTGAATCAAAACATGGGATGTTAAAATGAAAAAAAAAGTTGTGCTGTAGGACAGCATGAGTATATGGTGATGAAAGCTGTCTCTCACCCTGAAGACAGGAAACCACACAGAATTATGTTCCTGCCCTGGGTGGCTGAATCATGGAGCATTTTATCAGTCTACTTAAGGGAAATTATCTCCTGAGTCAGAAATGTGCCCTCTGATCCCAAGATGCCGCAGACAGTTCAGCAAAAACCTCTGGCTCTGGCAATCCTCAGCTTTCAGAAACTTTTACCACAGACAAAGGGACCCAGCACCAAAGCAAAACACAGAAACAGCAAGAAAGATTTTCAGTTTTCAACAGGTGCTACATCAGGACCTAGCTCAGCTTCATATTTTAGGAGAGACTTTTCCTTTTCCTGGACAGGACTATGCCAGGAGGATTAAACTCTGACTTTGCCTGTTTGGAAAGAGATTATGTCCTTGACTTGATGTCACTATTTCCTTTCCCTTTAATTAAGCAAAAAACTCAGCACAGGGGTAAGAATGAGAGAGAGAGAGAGAGCAAGAGGGAGAGAGAAAAGAATTAAGGAGAAGCTGACCAGAAAAGCCAAGCAGTTAAAGTATTTTAATTTAGTATTTAAAAGCATTCCCGTGAGTCTGCTTCTCAGAGATATGACTGTTAAAGAAAATGAATTTCTCTACTTCCAGCCAACCAGAATATATGTACATATTTATACACACCCACAGCACAGACACACGAATGTACAGAGAGGAGGAGGAGAAAAATTTATACTGAAAAAGATGTTGAAGTTGTATCAAAAGAATAAGTCTCAGAAAGAATTTTTTCTGAGAAAATCCATTTTGTGAATCCATGACGAATCCCTGCAGAACACACACAGTGAAAGATAAAGAATGAAGCAACATAGCTACACTTAAAAACATACTGAATTCTTGGCATGTACATTCAGGATTGCAGCAAACCCCTCTGGGTTGTAAATTGCCTATTGTTTTTTAAAATACATTTTAAAATAATCTATTTTACCACTCTTTTTGGAAGATAAAAAAATGGTTGTCCACCAAATATTTTACCACTCTTTTTGGAAGATAAAAAAATGGTTGTCCACCAAATCCCACCAAAACACAACACAGGCATCTTGTGGTGGAGCTGTGAGCTAAAAGATTAGACCAGACCAGAGTGGGGAAAGAGCTCACTGAAGAGTTTTATCAGACATTGGTGGTGCCATGTGCAGCTTGGGAAGGAAGTGGCGGAAGGAAGTGGCGGAAGGAAGGAAGGAAGTGGCGGAAGGAAGGAAGTGGCGGAAGGAAGGAAGGAAGTGGCGGAAGGAAGGAAGGAAGTGGCGGAAGGAAGTGGCGGAAGGAAGTGGCGGAAGGAAGGAAGGAAGTGGCGGAAGGAAGTGGCGGAAGGAAGTGGCGGAAGGAAGTGGCGGAAGGAAGTGGCGGAAGGAAGGAAGGAAGGAAGGAAGGAAGGAAGGAAGTGGCGGAAGGAAGTGGCGGAAGGAAGGAAGGAAGTGGCGGAAGGAAGGAAGTGGCGGAAGGAAGGAAGTGGCGGAAGGAAGTGGCGGAAGGAAGTGGCGGAAGGAAGTGGTGGAAGGAAGGAAGTGGCGGAAGGAAGGAAGGAAGTGGCGGAAGGAAGGAAGGAAGTGGCGGAAGGAAGTGGCGGAAGGAAGTGGCGGAAGGAAGTGGCGGAAGGAAGTGGCGGAAGGAAGGAAGGAAGGAAGGAAGGAAGGAAGGAAGGAAGGAAGGAAGGAAGGAAGGAAGGAAGGAAGGAAGGAAGGAAGGAAGGAAGGAAGGAAGGAAGGAAGGAAGGGGCAAAGAGCAGGGAGGGGTCAGAGGAAAGGAATCAGGGGTTGATTGTTTGGCTGATGTTCCAATGCTCAGGCCATAGGTGCATCTTTCTCCAAGGAAGCCCTGAGCTATTCTGCAGTCCCTCCAGCCCATGAAGATTTATGAGGGTCCCTCTTGTGATTATTACAGAGTTCATTGATCAAAAAACAGCCAGAAACTCAAATTGCTTGAGTTGTGAGGGACTTCTGGAGGTTTTTGGTTCAACCTGTCACATGGAGTAGGGACACCATTGAGGTTTTGTGCAGCTCAAATCCTCTTTGTCACATTTTGATTCCATGAGACGGCCTAAATACAGACAGAAGTGAATACTCTCCCTTTGGAGAGGTATTTGGTTATTTATTGCAGCTGATTGACTTTTCCAGCAGTGATTTTAAGTTAATAAATAGTTTCACACATCAATGTACACACAGACATAAATTCATACATCTGAGGATGGATGGACACACCTGCATAAATAAATGAATAAATAAATGTGATGCCTGTTCACTTATCCTTACACACATCAACACAATAATTTGCCACAGTTTGGTTTTCTTTACAAATGAAACCCAGAAGACTGGGATGGCCCAGGGTCACCAACAGACCAAAACCCTGTGGAGTTTTAGGGGTGGCCTGGGTGGGTTGGAGAAGGCAGCACTGAGCTGCCACTGCCGTCCCTCAGACTTGTGGCTAAAGGTCTCAATTTTCCACCATTTACAAAACTCACCAGCTGTGGCCATGTTGTTTCTCCTCTGGCAGGGTTCAGTCCCTTAAATCCATATTTTTATCACCTTATCTGGAAAAGCAAGATTTCCAGAAGAACTGAAAAGCACTAAGTAAACAGCACCTACAGGAAATAGGGATACCAAGATCTGGCTTTTTCCATGAGATTTTTAAATGTAGGTCACCTATTGCTGGACTTGGAAGGGTTTCCATCCCAGCCCTTTTTCTGCTAAATTTTTTGCTAGCCTCTGTCTTTCTCCTTTTAGATCTTGCTTTTCCCAGCTCCAGCCTGCCTCTTCCCAGCCAGCTGTGTATATGGAATAACTTTGGGACATGCTGGCAGGGAGCAGTTTTAAAAATAAACATGGTGATATTCACCAGGAAGACACTGCAGGCTGCAGGCTCCTTTCTGGGTGATAAAGATTTAATTACTACATGCTGGCCCTCTTTGCCTTCTTCCCAGCTGTAACAGGTGCCTGAGTTTCATCCTTCTTCCAGCTTTTTCTCAAGGTAATTAAAACTTTATCCTGGAGATAGGTATATTCAAGTATGTGAGTCTCTCACTGCATTAAAGGGAGACATTTTAATTTTTATTAACTCTACTAATCAGCAGAGGAATTATATATAAACTAAGCTAGGGAGGCTACAGGGATTTCTAGGTTTTATCCAGTACTGTGTTTGCCTGTAAAATAATTCCATTCTGGGGAAACCTGCTATGGTTTTGATTTTAAGCAAAGGTTGTGTTCATTTTGTGATCCTGATAGCTTTATTCCACACAACCCTGGGATTTAGTTCTAATCCTGAACAAAATGATTTTTCATGGGAGAGAAAGAGGCTGCAGCAATGAGGACAAAGCCCTGGCCTGCAGCAGGATTTTTCCTCAGGCTCATTAAGTGGCTTGGGGCAGGACCCTCTGTGGTAGATTTTATAATGGATCTCCAGTCGCTTTGATGGCAGTGTGATCACATGCTCCTAAAATCTCTCCATACTCCCTTTTACCAAACATTTGACTACATGGGTTGTGAAAAAGTAGAAAATCTAAAACAGCACCATTAAGACATCTGGACCCCAGGAATGTCACACATAAAACTTTGAAAGTTGGACTTGATGATCTTGCAGGTCTTTTTCAACCTTAATGATTCTATGACTCTCTGAAGGGTAACAAAAATGAATCTTTACAAACTCTCTCATGGTGAATGACTGAAAAAAATCTTGTTGGGAGATTCACACTGAGAAATTCAGGTCAGAGATTGAGTTTGGGACTGGGGTACTGTGTTAATTTAATCAGATGCTGCGCTCTTTACACACATACCTCGTTCTTCAAAGGAATGACTTGACATAGGATGTCACTGCAAAAGATTTATGAAATCAATTTTGAAGCAGTGCATACATAATAGAAACCACATTCTATATGGAAATTCATAGAATCATGGAATGGTTTAGGTTGGAAGGGATGTTCAAGACCATCTGGTTCCAACCCTGCCATGACCAGGGACAGCTTTCACTACCCCAGGGTGCTCAGAGCCACATCCAACCTGGCCTTGGACACTTCCAGGGATGGGGCAGCCACAGCTTCTCTGGGCAATCAGTGCCAGGGCCTCACCACCTCTGAGTAAAGAATTTCTTCTTAATATCCAATCTAAACCAGCTGTCAGTAAGTTTGAAGCCATTCTGCCGTGTCCTGTCATTCCACACCCTTCTGAAAAGTTCCCTCTCCAGCTCCTTTGGAGCCTCGCTAGGTACTGGAAGATGCTCTCCAGGCTGAACACCCCAAAATCTCCCATCCTGTCTCCACAGCAGAGGTGCTCCAGCCCTCTGAGCATCCTCATGGCCTCTTCTGGACTCGTTCCAACATTCCATGAAACCTGAATATTATTCCCTGAGAGGAAACAGTTTCAAGCTTGTGTTCCTCTGATGCTGTCAGAGACAAAGGAACAAGCTGAACAGATTTTACTCAATCTGCCCATTCTTTTGTAGCTTTGTAAACTCTACTGTTAATGGAAATCATGCAACCACCCTTATTTTTTTTCCCCTTCATGAGGAAACAGAAGTGGGCTGATTTTTGACAGGTCATTAGGCAAACCTCCAACCCAGTGTTTCATCTTTATGCTTTGAAAATTCTTGTTCAATTCTTAAAGGCATATGACAAATGAAGCCAAATGACACTTTTCTCTCTTACTGTCCCATAGCTGGGGAAAGAAGACATTGACCAAAAAAAATCATTGACATCAGAGACAGTCAGCCTGGGAGGTAAATTATGGGATTCAAAGGTTTCTCATATAGAGCTAAGAAAGTGCAGTTGAGCAAGAAACCACCTTTGATTTCCTTCGTGTTTGTCAATTGCAGATCAACAAAGATTCAAAATATGTTCCACATATTTCTTCTTCAAAGCACTTGTTACTGGATCTGTAAACTCTTGAGTTGTAGAATCGGACCCTCAGCTGTTGTAAACTTGTGTGATTTGTCACCACTGAACCACTGAGATTTGGTTCACCTGATGCACATTCAGTACTGAGGTACCACATTGCATGACCTTGATTTGCTTCAAGAGTTGCTTTAGTGTGAAGTTTCTGGCAGTTTCCTGAGACCCTCAGGGTAGCAGAATCTAATTCTCTTGGTGCAAGCCTGTATCACCCAACCTCATGTAGATATTTATCAAGCCTCATGAAGCCCCATTCTGGCTCCTTTTTACCTCATTGTTCCCACTGAAAATCAGTTTCCAGAACATGAGTGTGTTAATGATTAGGAATGTTCTTCTAATTGCCAGCCTAAATTTATTCATGGGCAGTTTAGTCGTTGTTTGTTCCTCTACAAACATTGTCTCTGCATTTATTTTCTTGTTATTACCCCTTCTTGATTTTGTATTTAGTTTAGAGATTGTAATGAACACTCCCTCTGTTTTGAGCAGCATTTAGAGAAACTTTCTCTGAGCAGGAGCTCCACTCTGAGCACATAACTGGGACCTCAGTAGGTGCTTAGGCACCTTCTGAAGTGAAGCCTTAAATGGTGGGGTTGTACCAATAAAGGTAAGAAAATGTTCTCCACTAAGTGTTCCACCCCAAAAGGGTGTAAAAAAGTGAAATAAAGCAATTGGAGCTTGGGGAAAGGTAGAAGATACAGAGTTTCTTGATGTTCTTTCTAACTCCTCTTAGTTTAACTTTGGTGCAAGTCACTGGTTGTTGCTAGAAGATTAAAAAGCTTTCATCATCCAGCTCTGGGGTGCCCAGCACAGGAAGGGCATGGACCCGTTGGAGCAAGTACAGAGGAGGCCACTAAGCTGATCAGAGGGATGGATCAGCCCTGCCTTGAAGAGAGGGTGAGAAAATTGGGATTGCTCAGCCTGGAGAAGAGAAGCTTTGGGGGTCCTAAGTGCCATCTTCCAGTACCTGAAGGAGCCAGCAGGAAAGATAGAGAGAGACTATTTACAAGGTCCTGGAGTAACAGAACAAGGGGAAATGGTTTCAAAGTGACAGAGAAAAGGTTTAGATTGGATATTAGGATGAAATTCATCTTTGTGAAGAGGCTGAGGCCCTGGCACAGGTTGTCCAGAGAAGCTGTGGCTGCCCCATCCCTGGAAGTGTCCAAGGCCAGGTTGGACGAGTCTTGGAGCAGCCTGGGATAGTGGAAGGTGTCCCTGCCCATGGCAGGGGTTGGAACTGGATGATCTTGAAGGTCCTTTCCAACCCAAACCATGCTGTGATTCTAAGATCTCCAGTTCCATGGTCTACTGGAGCTGCTACTACTGGCCTGCATCAGACAAAAGTTGCAAGACTGGACGAACCTTAGGTCCATGATCTGACCTAAGTAAGGCCATTTTTGTGAAATTAATTTCCATCAGCAACCTGGTCTAGTGGAAAGTGTCCCTGCCCATTCCAGGGGAATTGGAATTAGATGATCTTGAAGGTCCCTTCCAACCCAAACCTTTCTATGATTCGATGATCAGCTCACACAGTTAAACCAAATACAGGCAAATGGTAATTCAATTCACATCAGAGCAGCAATTTTCTTTTGAAAAAGAACTACTAAAAAACCACAAACCACTTGGAGGTAAATTGTCCACTTTTAAGGAAATGAGAGATGTTTTTTGTTTGATGCTATTTATGCTTTTCAAAGAATTATAATTTGTAGGCTTGGTCATAAATAGCACTCAGTTGAGACCATGTTTTATTACAGTGCAGGGAAAGATGTCATTTTCACATGAATTTTCCTCCAGAGGTTTCTGGGAAATAGAATTTTTGTCCTCTGGGAAATTTCATCCTCTCAGAAAGCAGTTTTCATTTACCAAAGAAAATTTCAAAAATTACCACATAGTCTAAATTGCCCATCCAAACTGTTTCAACCTTCAAATATTTCAATTTGCAAAATTGATATTACAGCTAATCCAGAAAAAGAAATTATGCTAAATATAATTTTGAGACAAATTTATAACAATTAAAATCATTTAGCAAAATGAAACAACCCTTATAAAAATAAACAGTGTCAGGGTTTGATCTGTTTTTACAGTTTAAAATTGCAGTGTTTCAACAAAAGTGTTTTTTTAATATAAGAAAAAATGCTTGAACAAAAACTTTTCACCAAGCTCTGCCTGTTTGCATGGGGACCAAGAGACAAATAAACCTGTGCCAAAATGGGACAGTGATGTGCAGAGAGCTGCAGAATCCCACAATATCCTGAGCTGGAAGGGACCCACAGGGACCATCCAGTCCAGCTCCTGGCCCTGCCCAGGTGTGTCAGGATGCTTCACCCTGGATGCTCTGGAATGTGGTCAAGCAACTCAGACAATGTCCTGTCTGCAGGTCTGGATTGAGCAGGGGGACCATGAGCTGGGCTTGATGTTGATCATTCTAAAATTCTGGCAACTAACCATGAATGAACATCCTGATAAAAAGGCAGAGATTTGGCAAATGGGCTGCTAAATTGACCTGGAGACACATGACTGGCAGTCAGTCCTTTTTGACTTCTGAATTCTGGTCCAGTTTCATCCTATTAGGTTCTTCTAACATATTCCTCCTTGGGATATGTGGAGATACTTCTCTTGGATTTTGGGAACACCTACCAAGGATACTTCTCAAAGGGAAAAGAAAGAGACCTGCCCACAAGTGTTGATATGGTGACTTAAATCAATCTCTACCTAATTTTTTCTTTTGCTAGCTTTAATATAGTTGATTCAATATAATTGTTTTAATATAGTTCATTATATTATACTGTACTAGTAGTTTTAGCTTTCATACTGTGTTGTAAATAATTCTGATTGAGATCATTTTATCTAATCATTTATAATGATAATTCATTTTTATACAAATTTATCTGATCTGCCATCATCAAAAACTGTGGGACAGAGTTTCAAAACTTAATACATTGACAGTCTGAGGCCAAGACAAGATCCAGCTGCCCCCAGGCTCCTCTCTCTGGGAATGAGTTTAGAAAGCCAGGGAATTCTCTCTACACCTCATTCTACACCTCATAAGCACCAGGGCTTCTTTAATAAACTTTTTTGAGGCTCCCACTCCACCCACAACACATGGAAAAAGGGTGTCTTGTCTTTCTTTTTCATCCTGGACTTCTAAATATCAGGTTTGGTGCCTTGGCTCTCTCTGGGTCACCAGTGAAGCCATCAGTTGGATCTGGGTTATTCATCCACACACCAATCTGCATTCTCCTCCCAGTCCAGCACATAAAATAATCCACAGTACTAAATTTGTCCAGTATCTTATTTGAAACTCACAAAACCTACTGGAAACCTGCTTCAAACACCACCCATTAGGGAACAAGTCTATTGTCAGGTGCTTATCAGGAGCTGACCTAAATATTTTGCTCAGAGCTTTATGTTATAATTACTTTAATATTCCTTCTGTCTGGGAAAGTGACAAAGAGCTAAAAAAATGTCTTTAAATCTCAGAATGGTGGAAAAAAATCCCCAACAGTCCTTTTTGGTCTCAGCTGAGTCCAGACTGGGGTAGAGTGACAGTGATGCTGTAAGGTAATAATTCCTGCCTCTAAAATCAGAGCAGGTACCAGTGGCATTTCCTCAGGTGACATCAGGCATGGAGGTCTCATTAGACCACTTCAAGGAGAAAGTCTTTAGCTGTCAGTTTGATGCCTCTGTCACAACATTTTTTTATTTAAGTCATTTTCTTCTCTTTGTCAGAAATATCTTGTCCCCACAGGTGATCCAGGCTTCCTCAGGAGAAGGTAGAGAGAATGCAGCTCATTTCCCCTTGGTGGAAATAATGGAAGCAGCTGGAAGCTGCTGGGTGAGAGGCAACCCAGGACTGCTGCCCACCTCTGAATGTACCCTGGGGTGGCATCTCTGCATGATGAGGACTCCTTACACTCTCCTAATTTGTCACATTCACATTTTCTGAAAAATCCCTTCACCCAGGATTTTTCTCCTGGGAAGCTGAGAAGCTTCGGAGAAAAATGAAAAAAATAATTATCTCATTTGCTTCTCCTCTATTTTGCTCAAGTGGAATGTGTTTGGAGATTGTTTATCCAACAGGTCGTTGTTTTATTGGTTTTTGCTGTGAGTTGTTTTCACTCTTTGGCCAATTGGGGCCAAGCTGTGTTGGGACTCTGGAAAGAGTCACGAGTTTTCATTATTTTCTTTTTAGCCTTCTGTCTGTATCCTTTCTGTATTCTTTAGTATACTTTAGTATAATATTCTTTAGTATAATATAGTATCATAAAATAATAAATTAGCCTTCTGAGAACATGAAGTCAGATTCATCATTCCTTCCTGCCACAGGGGTCCCAGCAAATACAATACTAATTCATGGGAATTTTGCCTATTTTCCACCTATCACATTGCATTGTTTCAGTTTGGCAGAACTATTCCCAGATGCAGGATCACAAAATCACAAAATGGTCCAATCTGAAAGGGACCACAGTGGGGTCATCTGGTCCCACCTCTCTGCTCCAGCAGGGCCATCCCAGAGCACAGGCACAGGATTGTGTCCAGACAGTTCTGGAATATCTGCAGTGAGGGTGTACATGGTCCCCAAAAGTGGAGGTGGTGTTGCATCAGGGTTGTTGTAGTGCCTAAGAGGGAGGTGCTCTCTGTTCTGCTCTGTGACAACACCCACGGTGAAAGTATCTGGTACAAAACCCTATTTGGGACACAACAATTTGAGACCATTTAAAACACACAAGAAGAAAATTACCTTGTTGCTGTACCCTTGCTAGGATATAACTCCAGGTACTGAGTGACTTAGGCAAGCTCCAAGTCTATGAAAATTTCAGATAATTTCATGAAAATGGATCCATCCTCCATGCATGACCAACTAATGAGCAGCCCCAGCTGTCTCAGTCTCCAGAGAGCTGAAAATCTTTGTGGCCCTTCTCTGGACCTGCTCAAACAATTCCACATCCTTCCAGTGTTGGGAGCCCCAGGGCTGTTTGGGGTTTTACCAGAGCAGAGCAGAGCAGAGGGCCAGAATCCCCCCTCAGCTGCTGCCCACCCTGCTTTGGGTGCAGCCCAGGACACTTTTGGCTTTCTGGGCTGCAAGTGCACACGCCCAGGTCATGCTGTTCCACATGCTGTCATGCATCCACAACTTGCAGTGTCAGCATGAAGCTCACAGCCCAGCTGGTTAGAGTTGAAGAGTTGAAGGTACAATTTAAAAATGCAATTCAGCAGCTGGAAGAGGCAGATGAAATAACCTGAGCCTCAGCCATGGTGCTCTGTGGAGACTGATTCTGCAGAGTCCTGCTTTCCCGGGGGACTCGAGGTGCTACGTGCAATTTCATGCACATTTTAATATTGAAAGGGAAGCTTTCCTTCAAAAATATGTGTATCAGAAACTTCAGCACTTCTGCCTGTATGGAGAGTGTTAAAAGTACTCTTTAGCCTGACTCCTCAGCCAAAACCACTTCTGGTAGAACTTTCTGGGGGAAAAGTTGGTTTTTTTCTTGCTCTAATTAACTTTCTGTCAACCACTAGCAAGGCAAAAGGATAAGTACTTTTTTTTTTTTTTTCAGCAGAGATAAGGCTGAGAAAGTGAGAGCAAGGCTTATGCTGACAGGCATTAGGCACTATTAGGCTGATCTATCAGCCTGAATGATGATGGTCCCATGGAAGCAGTGAACAATCACCACTTAAAGCATTTAAAACTGATCTGGACACAGCCCAGGGGATATTCTGGCAGAAACAATCCCAGACTAGACTGAGGATTAAAATACATGGCTTAGTGATGTTAGTGAGGGGGGTGTTTTGCCATGGGGTGGCTTCTGTTTCATTTTTAGGGGTGTTTTTGGTGCATCTCTAAATGCCAGGAGCCACATGAAAAGAAATACTGAGCTCCTGCACCTATCTCAGCACCATGAATTTGTAACAGGTCCATGAGCTGAAGAAACCCTCCAGTGTGGGGTTAACTTCAAGCATGTCAGACATCCCAGTGAAAGATGTTTTATCACCAGATTTAATTGAGTGTGTCACAGAACATTTACTAAAGAAACTGAGAAGAGCAGGCAGATTAATCACTCTGAGAATATCTGGGGCCAGTTTTCTGAACACACGCATAAAAAGCCCTGCATGCACATTTTCTGAGCATTAACACCTCTACATCGTGGCCTTTGCAGGCACAAAAAGCACTCCTTGCAATGAAACTGGGATGCAAATTTTGGATTTAGCCTAGATTTAAAAAAGACACAGATACACAGGAATAATTGAGCACTCCTTGCAATGAAACTGGGATGCAAATTTTGGATTTAGCCTGGATTTAAAAAAGACACAGATACACAGGAATAATTGAGCACTCCTTGCAATGAAACTGGGATGCAAATTTTGGATTTAACCTGGATTAAAAAAAGACACAGATACTCAGGAATAATTGACACTGGTACCTTAAACCATTCTAGGTAAGAACAGCTACCAGGGCACTGTATTTTTCAAGAATATTATGAGTACTTTAAAGAGAGTCCTAGAAGAAACAGTTGTCCTAAATCTAGCTGTAACAGGATCAAGTTCCCAATCTTATTTTGTTGATCTCTACTTCACTGCCTGAAAGAAAGGGAAAATGAAGCAGGCAAAAGGGTTTATCTGGTGTGGAGTTGCTTGTGAAGGAAATCTGACTTAGCCTGGGGGCACCTCAAGACAGCACCATAGAACCTGAGAGCTGCTATGAAGGCAAGAACATTTTCACCCCTAATATTCACAAGTTTCTTTTGTTCATCAAGGCCAGTGGTGAGACTTGATAAATAGTTCATGCTGTTTATATCCTCTGACTTCATGGTTGAAGTGTTTGAAGAGGCCTCATACAGAAGACAATGATCTCTTTATCAAAGCCTTTTCTCTCCTTCTATTGGGTGAGAAGAAATATCAAGTGATACACTGACATTTGATTCATGTGCTCTCCAGGGCCAGAGGAAATACAAGATCTCTTTGTATTATTTATCCAGAAATACCTGGGGAACTTAAGGGGAGTTTGTATCTTCCACCACTGGGTGTAAATGTGTCATTGTTCTACTGGAAAACATGGCAAAGTTTAATTAAACCTCTCAGTCAGGAAAAGAATCTGAGGAATCTGCTGTCTGCAGGAGAAATCAAAGTCAAATAAAGCTTCTGAGAGTAGAGAAGATAGTTTACCTAAGTAATGCTGGTCATGCTTTTACAGTTTTTAGATTAATTCAGCTCTTTCAGGCATTTCAGCATGATTGTTGTCACACAAGTGTATAAATGGTCTCCTAACTCAGGATAATAATTTAATTTAGTATTGATATATTGTACCTCTGTGGGCTTTCTTTCTGCTTTTTCTGCTTTTAAAGCCAGTGGTCACTGCTAGTCAGAACAGTTTCAATGCCAGCTGTGTAAAATCTAAAACCTGAGTTAGGTTTCTGCTGCTGTAAATGAAGAGGGAGCCATGAATCACAGCAACAACCTTAAGCACTTGCTCTGATCACTTTATCATTCCTGAGGTTGCAAAGTTTTATGTTATTTCCAGTAAAGGCAGCACTCTGGGTCCATCAGCCACACAACAGTGCTGAGTTTTGGGTACTAAGATTAAGCTCTGGGTCAAGTTCACAAAATGTTGTAGTTATTTTAAAGAAGCAGCTAGTGGAAATAATAAACTTCCAACACCCTCATTTTGAAATTAATCCCATCACAGGTGTACAAAGTGGTACAAATATTACCCCTGCACTGATTTTCATCCCTTCTGGGTATGGCTACAACTCCTATTGCTACAATTACCTGAAAGGAGTTTATAGACAGGTGGGGAGTCAGTCTTTTCTCCCAGGTGACATGAGACAGGATTGCAGGAAACAGACTCCATTTAAACCAGGGAAGGTTTTGAATGGATATTAGGAAAATTTCTGCCCTGGAAGGGTGATCAGGCATTGGAACAGGCTGCCCAGGCAAGAGATGGAATCACCAACCTGGAAATGTTAAAAAACATCTGAGTGGCCTAACAGTGTTGGGTTAATAGTTGGACTCCATTCTCTTGGAGATCTTTTCCAATCTCAATAATTCTATGCTTTATATACCACCTGCCCATCTACTCTCCAGCTTTCCTGATTCTCTTCCTACTGGTGCTCCAGAAGGATTTTTCTCTCTTGCATCCCCTGTTCCACCTGCCAGCCTTGCAGAGATGTCTCAAATATCCAAATGTGATTCAATAAATGCTGATTTTCAGAAAAATCAGTAACACTCCCCAAGCAAGGGCTGATAGGTCTGGACCTTTTGAGGATCTTCTGAGTAAGAGGCACAGAGAATCCTGTGTGGCAACCATAAAAAAATCCATCAGAGCCAAATTCCCCCCTTTTTCTCAGTGTTGGGTGCCAAGAGCAGCACAAGGGAGGATCACAATTCAGATGTTATGGACAGGGACAAGGTGAATGACAGCTCACTGAGAGACACTGTGCTGTCTGCATGCTCAGCAATTAAAGAAAATCCATCTTTACACCTCCTTTGTTGACATTAAGTGCAAAGGGAAAAACTCTCAGACAGCACCAGGGGAAGCTCCATTAACTCCAGCTCCATTAACACAGCGGTGCTTTGGTGCCTGTCCTGAGCCCACAGGCTGAGGCTGTTCCCTCTGTCAGAGGGGTGAGGCCAAAGATCCATAAATTCCATTTATCCACATCCTGCCCATGATTTTTTCAGCTCCACAATAATGAAGGATTGGGTCAAATGAGGCCCTTAGCAACCTGGTCACCCCTGCCCATGGTGTGGGGCTGGAAGGATTATTATTATTATTATTATTATTATTATTATTATTATTATTATTATTATTATTATTATATGGGAAGGATTATTAAGCATGGTGGACAAATTTGTTGGAAAAGAAGAGACATTTTTTGGAACTGCCACAGACAAAAAAAAAAAAAAAAAAAAAGGCACCCAAAAACAAAAAAAAAAAAAAACCCCAAACAATAAATCTCCATGGTAGAACTTTTTGATGTGTTTGGAGGGTGCAGAGCACAATTACAGGGTAATTTAACCTCAGAACAGCAGTGGTCTCTCCTCCAAACAGGAAGGCAGCAGTTTTCCTCTAAGCCTTTCCACACAGGTGCTGCCCAGGAGGAGACCTTTGCCAATATCCCCTTCTGACTGTGCTTCTCTCTATACTGACTTGGAAACAGAGATGGCATTTAGAAAACAGCATTTCTAACTACTCACAAGGCTCTTCAAGTACCTGCATGGCTCCTCATTACAAAAATTGCTTTATTATTTCATACCTTCTAAAGGGATGTAAATTTTCATCCTGTTGTTTGCCATCTCCTGGAAGCAACACATCATATCAGATTGAAGGAAATTAAGGTCTGATGGAAAGGAACAGCTGAAATACTCTTTCCTTTTACTTGCTCTGCTGTTGTGAGAGTGTCCAGTTGTGCCCAGTGGGATATAATTTTCCTTTATTGCTGGAAGAAGCTATGGGTGTGTATCCACACCTGGCTAACAGTGGCACTAAAAGATGCATGTCAGCTCCAGTCAAAGTCATGCAGCACCTGTAGTTAAAGATGAGCCATAACAAGGTTATAAATCTATGGGAAAGGAACACCATCAATTTAATGTGAGGTTATAACCCAAGAAAAATAATAGAGGCTAATCTCTAATAGGTGTTGAAATAACATCAGCCTCTGTTAAAGACACACTCCAGGCTGAATGGACACTGATACCAGCTCACAGTTTTTTCCACATCCCTATCTAACTCCTGTAAGATATTTAACATTTTAATAAGAAATCAACACGGCACAGATCAGATGGAGCAATTGTTGGTCAGTAGATTGTTCCTATCCAGCAATTAGGATGCAGGACTATTTTTAGCATGATCTGCTTCTAGTGGAGTCTTAAAGACTGTCTCTTGTGCATATTGTGCAGTGACCTGGAAGAAATTCTTACTGATAAGGCTGTCAGAGGACCTATGAAGAGGAAAGGAAGAATAATGTGGACTCTCCCCAGGGAAGATATGACTCTGAAAAAGATTTGTCCCTACCTCACCCAGGCTGAAGAAACAATTATGGGGGCTAACTCTTGCCTGGCTTTTCCTTCAAAGAGAAACTTGGTCTCTTTATTTTATCAAGAAAAGGAAAGAAATGGCATAACAGGGCCATGCAAAAATTCAAATGGAGGCAAAAGTTATGATAGTAATGCTGACTTCTGCAGAGAGGATAATACAAAAAAAAAACATTGCCTGAACATGTAGACAAGGGCATTATGGTATTACAGTAATTGATCACTTGGACAATGTGGCAAGTTCTCTCTTGTCAGGCATTTTCATCTGCAAATCTGTTTATTGGTGTGTTGTGGTTTTGGGTTTTGTTTCCTTTTCCCTAAAGAATGTATCCTGAAAATATAATGCACTCCACCCAGTTCTGGGACCCCCAACACAAGAAAGACATGGATCTGTTGGAGTGAGTTCAGTGAAGATACACAAGGTGGATCAAAGGACTGGGATTCCTCTGCTATGGAAACAGGTTGGGAGAGTTTGAGATGCTCAATTTGGAGAAGAGAAGGCTCCAGGGAGAACTTAGAGCCCCTTCCAGTGCCTAAAGGTCTACAAGAGAGCTGGAGAGGGACTTTAAACAAGGCCATCCTGTGAAAAGACAAAGGGAAATGACTTTAAACTGAAAAATTAGATAATAGGAAGAAACTTTTCCCTTTGAGGGTGGTGAGGCCCTGGCACAGATTTCCCAGAGAAGCTGTGGCTGCCCCATCCCTGGAAATGTTCAAGGCCAGGTTGGACAAGGCTTGGAGCAACCTGGGATAGTGGGAGGTTCCCTGCCCATGTCAGGGGGGTGGAACAAGCTGATCTGGAAAGTCTCTTCCAGCTCAAACTATTCTATGTTTCTATGAATCTATGACCCTATGATTCTGTTATTCTATGACTTTATGACTCCCTGATTCAATGATTCTCTTATCCTGTGGTTCAGAGTTCTGTCCATGGAAGTAATGGATTTTAGAGGTGGCCAGAAAAGAGAGTAGCAGACATTCTCCGTGGCTTCTAAATAAAATTGTTTTTTTTCCCAACTCTTTTCTCAGCAGCTAGACCTCAGAGCACCCTGTGAGGGAGGCTGGTTCCATCAGAAATGGGGACATGCAGAGGAAAGGGGTTTGTCCACAGCACTCAGGAATTCAGCAGCAACACTGGACAAGTGCCTTCATCTTGTGCATCCTGTTGGAGCCTTAATCCATTCAGTCTGCAGACTCCAAAGTGCTCACAGGAAACCCCAGTAATGACATCTCATGCATACCCTGGTCTTGTACATCATTAACAAAGGAAAAATCTCTGCTCCAGATGCTGGGAATTGAACTGTGAGGGTGAGGGAGGGGAGGAATTACACCAGAAATATCAACTCTGCTTTGATAGAACCTTGTACCATGAGGGAAAGCACTTCATATACATTTCTGGTTTGCAACAGCCTTGTGTTTATTTTCTTTAAAGCTAAAACAAGCATCAAAGAGGTTCAGAAGTTCAGTTTGGATGCTTAGAAAGCTGAATCTCATTCCAGAGGAAAAATGAGAGGTTGGTCATGTATCCTCACAGGAGATTAATTTGCACAGAACTAGTAAAACTTCATAAGAGTAAAAGTTAAAATTTTGCAGAACAGAATAAAACATTGAAATAAAAAACTTAAATCCTTGAGAAGTGGTCAAATTAAGAGATGCAGATTATTTTCTTTTTCTCTTCTGGGACTGGAAATAGCCATTATGGTTATGCAGTGCTCAGACCAAAAATAAGATGTGACATTTCGAAGTGCATACAATCTAGTAAAATATAAAATATTTAATAAATATGTAAATTGGTCAAGCTGCTTCCCCAAGGAGGAAAGCTTCAGTCGTGTTTTACAGCCCTCATTCACTTACGCAAATACTTTAAGAGGATCAAGGATGGATTTTAAATGAAGTTAAAGTTTAACAAGAAATATATAATCCTTTGAGGAAGAGATATTGTCATCTTCATTTATAATTTCTTGCAAGTTTTAAAAGTAAGAAGTTGAGGCAGTGGCCTTCTGAAGTTTTGTGTGTGCAAGCTAAGAGAAGTGCAGCAGCTCACCTGAGCCCTGCAGTCAGGGATGCAACAAAGGTAGACATTGACAATAATTTATATTCCCTGGGGAGTTCCAGATTTTCCTGAGGGTGTATGAAAGTTCAGCGTTCAACTCATAGGATCCAGACACTTCTTTTAAAATCTCAGTTCTTTAGGAGTTAGGAGCCCTATTTAAATTTCCAGACAAACTGATTCACATCTAAACCACAGCCCTATAAACCTGTATATATATATATTTTTAAATAAAAATTCTGTGGTACACAGAACATAAAAGAGGCCAGAGAAATTTTTCCACAATCTTAAGCCAGCCCTGCTTTTATAGTATGTTCAGTCCCTGGAAACTGTTGATGAATTGGAATCATAAAATGGTTTGAGTTGGAAAGAACTTTAAAGATCATCCCATTCCAACCCCCAGCCATGGGCAGGGACAGCTTCCACTGTCCCAGGGTGCTCACAGCCCCATCCAACCTGGCCTTGGACATTTTCAAGGATGGGGCAGCCACAGCTTCTCTGGGCACTCTGTGCCAAGGCCTTACCACCCTCATAGGGAAGAGTTTCTTCCTAAAATCTGATCTAAATCTCCCTCAGTTTAACCCTCCTTCCTCTTGAATCCACGAGTCAAAGATAATTGTGCATGTCATGTCCAGTGGTATCTCCTCATGATGCAGGTTTTTTAAAAGCCTGTTATAGCCCTGAAAAAAGCTGTGAATACTAAGGAGATTAGTGAAGGTAAAGCAAGTATCTAGGTAAAGAAAATAAAAAACAAAATAACCCAGAAAGCACTTTTGCCCTGGGAAAACCCCAGCAAAAGGACATGCTGCATTTATATTCTCCTAGTTCTGGGCACAAGGAAGAATGAGAATAAATAAATACAGATTGAGAGTTGATGGAGCTGGAGAGAGTTTACAGCTAATGAATGGGTTGTTTGGGGCTGGTACCAGAAGGCAGAAATTTCCCTTGACACACACTTTGCTTGTACACTTGTGCATTGCTCTGTTCATTTTCACCTTGTTTCTGAGTAATTTTACACTAGAAATTATTGTTCTTCCTGCTTCATGTGCTCACACATTGCATGCTGGAGGGTTTGAAACAAATTGATAAAGGATTTAAGAGCCTGTGGGGTTCAAAATTTTATATCATGTTTCAGTGATATCTGCTCAGAGACCAGCATTCTGCCACCCTTGATAAAGGTCCAGAGGTGTTGTGGTGCTGAGGAAAGTGGAATAGAGAGAGAATAACTTCTTTTATTTAAAAACCAAACAAAATCTGTATTAACATCACCTCATTCACACAGCACAGCAGATAGATTTTCTTACCTCCTCTGACTTCAGCCTTGCTGTCCTTGAGAAGACAAAAGAAGAAAGAGTTGAAGAGAAGAACAGTGAGAGAAGATGACAAACCCATAAGCAACTTTATTTTCCTCCTCAAAAGCAATAGTTTCACAGAATCCCTCTCATTGTTGTCTCCATCAAGTTGCTGTAATACTGTGTAAGGTTTTCATGTGTGCAGTGGTTTGACAGGAAATATGTTTTCTGGGATGATGTGGTCAGGCCAATTGGTGCTCAGATTTTAATATTGGCACCTAATGTGGCCATTGGGACATTAGACACGCCTCTGAGAACACGGGGTTAAAAGCAGAGCACTCCCCTGGGAGGGTCCTCTTGGGTTTCCAGCGGGAAAGAGTTCGGGTCTCTCCCCCGGCCCAGCTGCTGGCTGGGCAGGGGGAGGGGAAAGCCATGTGGCCGGGAGAGGTAGGCCTGAGCCCGGGGTGGAAGGGTGGAAGAGAGAGAGACCGGGAGCCACCGGGCAGCCGCCCCTGAGAGACACACAGAGAGAGAGAGAGAGAGAGAGAGAGAGCGAGAGCGAGAGCGAGCCGGTGCCTGGGACTGTAACCTTGAGACTGGATAAACATGGGCCTGTGCCGGCAGCACGGCTGGGACGGAGAAGAGGGGGGGGTTCAGCCAGCCACTTGTAGGAGCTTTTAACCCCTTTTTGGAGAATGAAAACTTTACAGAACATTGACCTTTCCTAGAAGAGAGATAGAGTGGAAGGTGAAGAAGGAAATGGGCAAGTGTGAGAGAGGTCTGGGCAAGTGGGAGATGTTGGAAGAATAGAGAAGAATCCTAGTGGGAAGAGATGAGGGAGTGGCTTTTGCTGGACTCTTTTTGTACAGCCATGGACAGAACCATGTTCCTTGTGATACAGAGACTGCATCTAGGGGGAGGCAATGCCTCAGGACCAAGAGGGTTCGGTGTGGGTACCCCTCAGCCCCAGGGGGTGAAATATGGAGGGGACAGGTGTCCCAAAGTTGAAACTGTGCCTTTTTGGAGTGGGACAAAGCATCCTTAAAAGGTGACCCTAGAAGCAGCTCTGGTCTGTGTTCAGTGGTAAGAGCACTGGACATGAAAGGAAGAGGTCACCATTGGCACAAGAAGACTCCTTCTCCTCTTGATGAACTGAGGATTGAGTATTCTGAAGGGTGGTGCCGGACCAAGAGTTGATGATTTGGGGGATGTATTGTATTGGGAATTTGGTGGGGAGGAGGAGATGTATTTGTGAAGTTTTCATTTTCCTC
The DNA here is from genome assembly GCF_023055355.1 of Agelaius tricolor. Classification (NCBI taxonomy): domain Eukaryota; kingdom Metazoa; phylum Chordata; class Aves; order Passeriformes; family Icteridae; genus Agelaius; species Agelaius tricolor. The sequence goes on along the minus strand of NW_027269262.1, from coordinate 92,832,703 downwards.
ATGTGTTTCTTTTTTTTTTTCCCCCTTTCCCTTGTAGTTTAGTTAATTTTTTTTTCCTAAGTGGGAGCCTGCTTTGCTTATTCCTGGTCACATCTCACAGCGGAAACCAGGGAGAGGGTATTCTCATGGGGACACTGGCATTGTCCCAGTGTCAAACCATGACAATGTGTGGCCTCTGTCACATCTAAGCCACACCCATACATCCACACACACTTTTTAAAAATTAAAAGTTCTGTGGTAGACAGAACATGGAAGAGTTTAGAAGAAGTTTTACATACTCTTAAACCAGCCCTGACATCAGCCCTGCCTTTATGATAATAAACCAAATATCAGTTTCTCGACTCATCCAGCCCAGCCAGAATCACTGCCCCACCACCATGTCTACCTGTTTCTGATCTTTCTCTCTGGAATCAACAGGCAGACACAATTCCCACTGCACAGCAGTGAAGATGAAGCTTGGTGCCTCTCCAGGATCAGGCTGGGCTTTTGCTGCCAGATTCACTCTCCCTTACCCAGCTGCACAAGATCATCAAAGAACCTTTCAGAAACTTTCATCTCCCTTCACTTTAGCAGAACCAAAATATTTCATACAAAGTGTTTGGGCAGCTGAAACTCCCACAAATGTCAGTGGGGAGAGACAGTCACTTCTGGAGCAGAGAGATAGCAGTAAACACATCATTTCCCCCATGGAAACCTTCTCAGCCTTCAGTGAGCTGCTGCTGAGGCCTAAATTAAGGTTTAAGTCAGATCTTTTACCTGGCCAAAGTTCAGGAGACCACCTAAATTCAAAAGATTTGCATGAAACTTTTTCCTTATAATTGACATTTTGCTTCTACCACCTCCTTCAGTCAGTGTGGAAATGCGAGCAATAATTAAGACAATGTGTTTTGGTTTGGTGTTTTATTAGTATTATTTTGTTTGAACTCCTATCTTTTCACACTTTTTCCACTTGAGGAGTGCCAAAACCATCTTCTCTGCAGTCACCTACCCTCTCCCTGTGTCTCATCTGTGCCTGTGCAGAGCAATAACCAAGACATTTCCTTTGATGCCATTGTAGCCCAATAGCAAGGGGAAACTAGAGAGTTGTACAAGTAATTCTCCTGAAAATTAGTTCCACAGGCTGGCAGTCAAGCAGTTAAACCAGGCATGGAAATGGTTTGCAATCTGTTCCACCAGTCTCTTAAGCTTCCATTGTCAAAGCAGGGCCATTTTTCAGTAAAACAGAAGCCCTCGGGAATCAGTGTAATTAAAGACAACAACAACAACAAAAATTTATTGTTTTTAAATATATCTCTAAGCTACAGGGTAAAGGGAAGGAGAAATTTATTGCAAATTACAATATTTCTCCTTACTGCTCACGCTTATCAGTCCGTATCCAGTCATGAGCTGAAGAAGCTGGGTTTGATCTCCTCTGCTTGAGACAGCCTTTGCTGTTTAACAGGAATCCCTCCTTGGTGTTTATTCAGCAAAATGTTCCTCACCACTGGGAGCTGCTGGGAAGAGCAGAGAGGGTGCAGCTTTCCTGGGCTGCTGGAGCACAAAATATCATTAAAACAGCTTTAAATGAGTGTTTAAAGCCACGACCTTCCTCAAGGACACCTGGCTGCAGGAGGGAGCAGGGATGCTGATTTCCTGGTTTGTTGTGTGTAGGGTGCCCCTTAATGGGATTTTAGGTCAGATCCAGGAGTCTGGGGGAGGTCTAACGAGCATGAAAGGCTCACCTTCCCTCTCACTTCCCCCTGAAATCCACTGCCTCTGCTCTAGGTTAGCCTGAGCACCCAGAACAGTCAGGATGATGCTTTTGTGACAGGTAAACCCTGTCTTTGAAAGAGAATTGGCTGTTTCCTAAGCTAGGAAAGAACTAGGGAAGATAGAGAAAAACACAAGAAAAAAAAATTTAAACTTCTGTTTTATTTCAGTCACCTTCCATCATATGAAAGCTTCTGCTGTGTACATAACTGAATGTCCTTTTTGCCATCTTTATCCACCAACCTCAGAAAGAAGGAAAAATTAATAAAAACATTGGACTTGATGGTCTTGGAGGTCTTTTCCAACTTCAGTGATTTTATGATTGCTTTCTGTGAATCTATTCTATGAAAAATAAATCTACCAAGTCCACAGGAGGCCTCTCCCCAGGCAGTCCAAGAGCTACAAGCCACTAGAGACAGGGAGGCTCTATGGAAAACCAGCACTTTCTAAGGACTAATTTCTCCTTAAATTCCTGCTCAACCCACTGCCACTGGTCAGCTTCAGGAGCAGGATGCTGAGGGCCAAGATCCAATAGTGTCACTCAATATTTTTTATGTTATTTCCCAACAACAGCAGATTGGGTGTAATGTTGATTTTTCTCTATTAGTTCTGCAGAATTGTAGCTGCTTCCAACAGGATGTTTTTGGGCAGTCAGTAATGCCACGGCACAGCTTGAGCAGGAGATGAGGAATATTTTTATGGTGTTGTAACAAGAGATGAGAAGTCAGATAGAGATAATGAAATCAAGCAAAACAAGTTTAATGAGGACTTGAAGCCTGCAGCACCTGATTCCAACAGGAACAGATCATCGCTGCTGGATTTGAAAGGCCAAGGTTATTGGGGTAGATCTTTGTGCTGAAGGGGCTGGATTGTGACTGTGGTTCAAGAGCTGAAGTAATGAGCAGAAAGAAGATGTGAACAACATCTTAAAAAATCCTACCCATGCCTCTACAGAGAATCCTAAAATCACAGAATGGTTTGGGTTGGCAGGGACCTTAAAAATCATCTCATCCCAACACCCTCCCATGGGCAGGGACAATTTCCATTATCCCAGGTTGCTCCAAGCCCCATCCAACCTGGCCTTGGACACTTCCAGGGATGGGGCAGCCACAGCTTCTCCTCACCACCCTCAAAGGGCAGAATTTCTTGTCTCTTCAGACAGCAGGCAGCAGATTATTTCTCATTTCTTCATGGAGCCATGTTGCAAACTGAGTTAACGAAACATCTGCAAGGGAGGAAAAACAAGCAAAATACCCACCCACGTATTCCCTAAAAATTCAGCAATCTCTGATTTTCAGAGCCAGCTTATTTCAATGACTTGTTTTATAGCTGCATTGACATAAGTAATAAGTTTGAAAAATATAGTCCTGGACAGGAAGAAATGATAGGGAGTGGGAAATTTGGAAATCACTTAAATCCAGTTTGCCACAGAGAACTTTCAGGCATGGAAGAAAACCTAACGAAATATTCATAAGTTGAGAATTTAGTCTTCAATGTTTACATGATATTATAGCAAAGTGCTATTCTGTCTTTCCTGATGGCAAAATAAACTTTCAAGACAGGCACTTTCATGGAATCACAGAATTATAGAATTTCCTGAGTTGGAAGGGACCCACAAAAACCATCAAAATTCAACTCCTATCCCCTTGTCAAGGAAACTGAAGGGACAATAACCCCCCCACACTAATCTCTTAATAAAGGCATGTTTTGGTTATGTGTGTACAACCCTGATCCCATGTAATTTAAAGGTTTATGAGTTGTGATATTGTCCTGCAACCCCCCAGCCTGCTTCATCCTACCCAATATGGAGATGGTTGTGGAAAAATTAGCACTGAGTAGATCCTTATGGATAATCCACCCCTCCCAGGTGCTCGTTTGGACATTGGCTCCAGTTTCACCATCAGCCCTGGATCTGTTCCCTGCAGTCCCAGAGCAGGAAGGCAGCAAGACATTGGAACAGAGAAGTTGTGGATGCTCCATCCTCAAGTCCAGGCTGGATGAATCCCTGAGCAACCTGATCAAGTTGGTGACATCCCTGCTTATAGAGGAGGGTTGAAATAAGATGATTTTTCAGGTCCCTTCCAATCCAAAACATTGTATTATTCTGTGATTCTGTTATTCTATGATTCTGTCATATATATACCATATATGCACCATAAGATATACATGACATGCTAAATGATTTATAATATTGCATTATATAAAATATTATTAATGTGTCTCTGTGTGCATATGTAGATATATGTACCATGTATAGAACATCAATAAATAAAACTCCAGCAAAATAAGGAATTCTCTGGGAGAATAAACCAATATTTTCTCACCATAGTGGCTTTTGATCTATCATATTTCATAATCCCTTCTTTTCACCTGTTTTAATATTTTTTTCATTAAGAAATTGAAGAACACTCCAAGTTCTACAGCTGAGTGGTGCACTAGTTACAACTCACATATCAGGAGTTTACACATGGTTGCCCTAAAGTTTAATTCTGAAAAAAATTGGGAATTCACAACTATCACTTGCAATTCTCACAGTATTTCTCAACATTCCTGGTTTCTGTCTCTGACCTGGGTCTCTGGTTCAGCACAAAGCCAGGAGGAGGCACAGTGCCAGCCTGGCTTATGTCAAAGGACTTTATTAAAAGGCTCTTGTCATCCCTTTCTAGACCACAGATCTAGAAATAGATGACAAGAGCCTTTTAATAAAGCAATGCCCAAGGCCACTCATCCAGCAGGTGTAAATCACCAGCTGGGAATTTGCCCCTGAATGTACAAATTAATATATAATGCCAATATTTAAAAGTATTTTATGGCTGTCTCGACTAATTGCTAAATGAAATTCAAGCAAAAATTTGAAAGCAAAAGGCAACACCACTACAAAGCTTTTTTTTTTCCTCCTCTCAGTGGCTCTGCAGGTGTTCCACCCTCCAGAGGATGAAAATGTTTGACAGCAAAGGATACTTGTGTTGGCAGGATCACTTGATCCATGTTTCAGGAAACAAATTGAAAATGTATTTTCACAAAGTGCAACTGTAGATCATTAGAAGGAGCCAGCTTCTGCAGTTCCACAAGTACTTCTGAGAGAGAACAGATGTATAAATTAAAATATACCCCAAACTTGACAGAAATATATTTGGGGATGGGATAATTCAGTAAAGGCAGCAGATTTTTTGTTGCCATCTTTGCTAACAGTCCAGGACTGGTTGGGCTTTGCTTTTATTTCTGTAATGAAAGCTCTAAAATAACTTTGTTCACATTCTTTTCAGTAAAGGAGAGTCTCACCTTTCAGTGACTGGTCTCATTGCACAGGATTCACATCACCCAAAATGAACAATCCTCAGAGAAAAGAGACATTTGAGGCACCCACAAGTTTCCCCAGGAACCCAACAAAACACTACTGCAATTTTCTGTTTGTTGGGAGTAAATCCAACATGTTACAGCCCTTCAAACACCAACTGGAGCAGGGGATTTGAGGGAAGTGATGGCATCCAGAGGGACCTTGACCAGCCTGTCAGAACATCAACAAGCTCAGAACTGAGGCTGCTCCATGCAGAGACAAACTCTTGAAGATCAGACCAGCCACAGACACCTGGCCAGGTAAAAATTGGTGTTAGAGCTAAAGGAATTAAACCAAGGCTGCCCAAAGTCTGTGACCCATGGCCAGACCTGCCAATCCCATTCCTGTGTCCCACATGACCCATGGCCAGCCCCACAGTGACCACTGGCAGCCAGCAAGATGTTTCATCATTTTTGATGACATCAGAGTCATGCCTGGCAGCAGGGATTTTGTGGCATAAAAAGAACATTCTCATTAAGGGAAATTGGACTCACTCATTTCCTAGCACTGTGTGGAGAGACACCTTATTTCACTTTTTAACCCTACTATCCATGACAGTAATTCTCAAGGTCTCCATTATGTGTGTCAGGAACAAATCTCTGAAGAGAAAGATATTAAAATATGGCAAATAGAGGATTCTTATCATATCAAGAAAATAAAAAAGGAACTCAAGCATTACTAACTTTGTAGCTTTCAAGCCATTCTTGACATAAGAAAATGAACCTCCTGGAATTGCTTCCATTTGGTTCAGAAACTGGAAAAAAATATTGCTCAGTGTTTTTTCCTGTAAAGAAACCAGCAGCCAGTACTTTAACAAGCTGTTCAACATCTCTTTTCCTTACAGTAACGTTTATTTCATTACATTTCTTAATATATTTATTTATTGACCTATCACATGCCTAATATAATATTCAGAATCCAATCCATCTTGCCACAACTTTTAAGGTGCTTATCATAAGCCTTTAATACTATCAAGTGTTTTAAAAATGTCTGATCAGGACAAAAATCCCAAGTACTCTGATTAAACATGTACTTTTGAGTTACAGATGACCTTTGTCTGCTTTCAAAAACTAGTTTGATTTTTTCACAGTATTTCCAGATGCAGCAAAAATCTATTAGATAGATGAGAAAATTGCTTGTTAATTATCATTGTTAGCATTAATGATAGTAATTAGGTTCTAGAAAAGAAACATCAGTCCATCTGAATCATAACTTCTGAGAGGGAATTGCCTTGATGAAAACTGCTGTTTATTTTTAATCCTCTGTGACAGCATTTCACTGTGTCTTATTAAAATTTGTAACTTTGAAATCCAAGTGCCAAGAGAGTTTTACAAGTACTTTTCCAGCTGAGTTTTTTCTTCACAGTCATTTCCTTCTCTGGCACTTCCTAAACTTGTCAGTTCTCACAGTGATCCCATAAACGATGGAGATCTCCAGAAGTGGAGGTGAGCTGATAAATCTGCACCATGTCACTTTGAGCCTCTCCAACTCATAGTCCCAAGTCAAAAGTCATGGTCAAAGTCCTTTCTCAACAAACCAATGAGGCCCAGATTTAAAGGAAATCTGGACATCTGAATTTCACCAAAACAAGCAATGTCATAGTTGCAGGTGCCAAGAAACTGCTGGAGTATAGAGGGAACTTTAACTTAACTTTATTTATGTTTCTCTAGGTACTTATTATTAGATGTGACTAGAAACTAAATAGTGAACTCCACAGTTTGGTGTCATTGCTGAATGTGCTGACTGGACAATTCCACATCCTCCAGGTAATTAATGAAGCTGTTAAACAGGACTGGACCCACAATCCAATGAGCCACCACCCTCCACGTACACTCAGCCAGTTTCCAATCCACCTCTCTGCCCAGGTATCAACACCTTTATTGGGAGGATCTGGTGTGAGATAGATTCAATGGCCTTCCTGCAGCCCAGGCAGGCAATGTCCTCTCCTCCTCCCTCCTCTTCACTGCTCTCCCCTCACCTCCTCGGGCAGCCGCTTCATCGCAGAGCTTTATCGAGCACACCTTCTCCCTGGTGAAGCCATGCTCTCCCCCTGATCACTTCCCTCTCCTAAATCTGCCTGAAATGCTTTTCAGGACCAACTTCTCCACCACATTCCCAGGAACTGGGGTGAGGCTGGTGCTCCCTGGGTCCTCCTTTTTTTGCCCTTCTTGAAGGTGAGCATGATATTTTCCTGGTCTTTCAGCACAGCTCCCAGCCACCACAATCAATCAAAGATTTCCCCCTTCTTTGTGTCCTTTGGCACAAACTTCTGCATCTGTTGGCTGCATCTTTTGGAAGGTCCAGTGGACCAAATCCATAAATTCTCCATCTCATTTATTTTTTGACTGTTGTTTTTTCTTTGATGTAGACATGATCATTATTTGGACAACTCTGTGCCTTGCTGTACCTGCTTTACACATATTGTGACAGGAGTTTGGCTTAGATAATGTGAGCATCAAATAACCTGCACCTTATCAAACACAAACCAGGAATCACCATGAAAAAGCCTAAAGGAGCTCATGGGAAGTGGAAACTTTAGCAGAGGAGAAGAAGGTTAGGAGGAATCATGATTTTAAGACAAATTTCCATGGTTTCCAACCATGTCCAGCAGCTGCGTTGCTGTTTGCATCAGGGGTCTGGTTTTTTTCTTCTTTTTACAAATATCATCTTTTAATCAGTATTGTGAAAGTGGTGAAAAGTTTACTCAGTGGTGATTACTCAGAAACTCATGTGTGGGTTGGAAAGTTTTCTTTTCTAACACAGAACAAAGGGCTGTGCCAGCAAATTACTTGCACACAAGAGACAGTGGTTGGCAGGAAAGGGAAAAAAAAACCATGTCACAAGAAAGGGATTCACAGTGCATAGCCTGCAGCCCTGGGCTGCTATTGTAATTTAAAGGGCTAATTAATTTAAACTGTTGTCCTCCCTTTCTGTTTGCAAAAATGTCAAAGTCCAAAGCAGCCTGAAGGAGAATCTGTCCATCATTTTGCAATTCTGCTTTCTGTTCTTTAGCTGAGCAGCACTGGATTTCAAACCTCTGTTCTCTGCCTTGCTTTCCTTTTTCTGTTGGAACTCCAGTGTGAATGTGCATTTATTTCCATTTTTGGAACCTAATCTCTCTGCCTGGCTGTGATTTATCACCACAGCTGGTCCAATGATAATTGTCCTGTTTCTTTTAAGCATACTTTTATCTCCAGTCACATTCACTTAATGAAAGCAGAGACTTTGGGTTTAAAACATGTGTTGGGGATGGATGAATAATGAATATTTATAGATATTTAAAATATTTAGAATGTCCAAAAATATGTTGTTGTTTTTATTTTTTTCTCTTCAGCATAATTTTATTTTTATAGTGTTTTCAACACTAAAGCATTTTGGGTTTGGCATTTGTCTAACTCTGTTGTCCTTTTTCCATGGATCTGTTTGACTGGACCTTTTAATAGTTAAAGTCTAAGGCTCCTAAACAAAGCAGAAATGTTTCTCAGCTCACAGGAGCTCCAGGAGGCAATAAGGTCTGATGGATTTTAAATTTCCTTTTTCCTTTTTAATTATTTATTCTTAAGAAAATTTATTCTTAAGAAAAATCTCTACATACTTGCATAAATGGCCATGGAAAATGGCAGGTCTTTAAACTGTGGGAGACTCACAGTAAATACAGAGTAAGTGCTGAGAAAACTGAACTCCAGATACATAAATTTAACTACTTTATTAAGAGAAAATTGTTATGACTTTAAATAATTTCTTTAGATAGAACTTAAACCTTGAGGGGTTGGGTGTTTTGGTGTTTGGTTTTTTATTTTCCTGATTTGTGGGCAGGATTTTTCTGACTTCTACTTAATACGCTGAAAATGAGGTACCACAACTAATGTAACCTTGAAAACAAATTAATTTTTACATTTTCACCACAGAAAGGACACAGCAGAATTTGCTCTGGAGATCTCTGTGTCTCATTACCAAAGGTGTGTGGACAAGTAGCTGCAACAGATACCCTCAATTGCAAAAATTCATTGAATGAGTCCTGGTGAGAGATCTTACCCAGAATTAGCATTCTCGGGGATTTAAAATACTCTGCTGACTTTTAATAAATAATTTCATTTCTAAATATTATCCTGACTTGATGTTAACTATTTTTTTATAAGCCACAATACCACAAATGTAATAAACAGTTATAGCCATCCTGACTACTTTGTGATAAACAGTCCCTGATTCAATATTAGTAAAAGTGGTTTTTAGATTGAAAAATGCAGCACACTTTAACTAAACTCCAGTGAAATGCATTATGGGTGCAGGAATTAAAGAATAAGGAAAATGTTTGTATATTGATATTTATTTACATTAATTTTAACAACTGCATTAGGTGTATATAGCTCATATCCTCTACATTATATAGTGTATATCACATAATATTATTGCTTATAAATATCTAATGCAGTTATGAATATAAACATGGACATGTATATTTCTGATGCAGGCAGAGATATCTTTCCACCTGCAGCTGGGCTGGAGAGCTGGAGGCACCTCCTCCCTCTGATACATTCTTTGGTTTAGAGAATTTTTTCTCTTTTTTTCCAAGCTACTGCATCATAAATTAAAAAGAAAAAGACAAAATCAAAGTGCAACTGAAAGTTATTTGTAGTAAGGTGGCACTGGTGGCCCCATGTGATTTTTCCCATTTATGACTTTATCTATCCTCTTCCACCACTCCTTTGGATGTGGAGGTGGTTGTGGAGGAGGAAGGAATAGAATCACAGAATCATAATTGTTAAGGCTGAGAAAAATCCTTTAGGATCATCAAGTCCAACTGCCAACCCAGCACCATGCTCACCACTAAACCATCCACATGGACACATCCACATGTTTTTTGAACATTTCCAGGTATGGTGATTCCACCACATTCTTGGGCAGCCTGTTCCAATGCCTGATCACCCTTCAGTGAAGATTTTTTTCCTAATAGCCAATCTAAATCCCTCTTGGTGCAACTCAGGGTCTTGCCCTTTTGTTCATCTCTTGTTGCCTGGGAGAGGAGCCTGACCCTATTGGTGAACTTTTGCCCGATTGGCAGGAGGGATGATGAGGAGGACTCTATGACATCAGAAGGCTAATTAATTACTTTATTGCACTATTTTATTTTATATCATATTACACTATGTTACACTACATTTAAACTGAAACTGCACAAGTACTCAGCTGAACAAATCTCATGATTGTCTCCTGACCAAAATCTGGACACACTCTTGGCCCTGATAGGCCAAGGAAACAAAACACCATCACTTGGGGTAAATAATTCCCATATTGCACTCTACTTTGACACAACAAGGGGCAGCAAATGAGAGAAGAATTGTTTTGATCATTCTTTCCTCTGCTTCTTTCACTGCTTCTCTCAGGTTCAGAGAATGTGAATGCCACAGACCCCCACCTGGCTGCACCCTCCTGTCACCTGGAGAGAGTGACACGATCTCCCTTGAGCCTCCTTTCCTCAAGGCTGAGCCCCCCAGCTCCCTCAGCTGCTTCTGATCAGCCCTGTGCTCCAGACCCTTCCCCAGCTCCATTGTCTTTCTCTGGACACACTCCAGCCCCTCCAAGTCCTTCTGCTGGTCAGGTGGCCACCGGAGCTGTTGCTGAGTGACTGCTGCCACCTCATCTCTGCCCACAGCTCCTCCTCCCTCCAGCTGAAAAAGAGGCAAAAAAGAGCCACCAGGCAGAAGCAGTGACATCCCTGCTCTGTGCAGCACAGAGCAGTGAAATGCACAGAGGAGAGGATTTAGCCTGTAAGCTGTTTGTCTCTGTTGTCATTGCCATTAATCAATCCGTGCTTAATGCCATTTCTCTCAATTCACTAACTCTCTGCTGCCAAATCAGTATAATCCTGTTCTCCTCACTGTCTGTGTGTGTCTCCTGACTTCACCTCCTTCCTGCTGCCTCTTCCTCCCCTGCCACCCACCTGTCTCCAAAAAGCCAAGGAGGCAATTTAATGGAAAGACAAATATTTTATATAAGAATATAAAGCATTGGTCTGGATACCAGAGGCTCCTTCAGGCATGAAGCATGTGGCAAAAGGACTGGGGATAAAAAGAGAAGAATATATAGTGGAAAACACAGTTTGTATTCCCTGGATGGAGCAGGGTCAGCACACCCAACCTCCCACAAACACAATCTAAGAGGGAAGAACACAATCCTCAACAGAAGATGGAGCAGAGTGGAGACACCACAGCCAGACTCTGTTCCCTTGCAGGGAAGGGAGCTGATAAACCACACACAGCAGCTGAAAACCAAGGCATATAAAGGAGGGTGTTCTGCTGTTGAATCAGCAGCCCATGAATCATGATAAAATCTCTCTGGAATGACAAACACATCTCCATCCCAAAGTCATCTCAGGCACTATCCTGAGATACCCATCCCCAAGGCGTAGATTGCAATGAGGTCTCCCCTCAGTCTCCTCCAGGGTGAGCAGACCAAGTGTCCTCAGCCATTCCTTGTATTCTTTGTCTCCTCAAGGCTCTTCACCATCTTCATTACCCTCCTTTGGTTGCTCTCTGATAGCTTTCTATTTTATATTGTGGTACCCAAAACCTCACACATATTCAAGGTGAGGCCACCCCAGTGCAGAGCAGAGCAGAGCAATGCCCTCCTTTGCCCAGCTGGTGATGTTGTGCCTGATGGCCCCAGGACAGGGCTGGTCCTCCTGGGTGCCAGGGCATTGCTGACTCATATTCAACTTTCCATCATCCAGGATTCCCCAAGTCCTTTTCTGCAGCACCAGCCCCAGTACAAAAGCAAACTGACCATGATAAACAGGTCAAGTATGATTTTCTAGGGGAGCATGTCCCTGCCCATGGAAGTGGGGTGGAAATGGATGATCTTTAAAGTCCCTTCCAACCCAAATCATTCTGTGATTCTATGATTCTGTGATTTCATTATATGTGCAGTCCTTGAAATTCTGTTGCTGCTGTTGTAAGCAAGTTATAAAACTGCTCAATCTATGCCCAAAGATGTCCCAAATGTTTCTGAGTGAGCAAGAACTGAAGAAAGTGGATAATTTTTATACAGAAGAGTTAAGCATGTCTAGTCCTAGGACATATTTATATTTATTTATCTCACACTTCGTTGTTTTTTTTCTCTAAAGATGTCCAGAATATTAAAGTTTTTCTGCTGGATTTCACTTCTGAAAATGAATTCAAAAGAAATTTTTAATAATTCCTACCAGCTTATATAATAGTATCTTTGTTTTCAAACCTAATCTACCAGTTCTGATCCTTTTCTTTCCTTAGAGAAGAGTCCAAAATTCAACATATCACAATTAGGTTTATAGTAGATTTTTAGAGATGTAAAAATATTTCGGGAAAGTCAGTCAGGAATTGTAGAATTTTATTCTTTCAAGTAAAGATGGCTGTTGTTTTAAATGATATAAATACCTTCTTTAAAAAAAAGTTCATGGAATTAAATTTCTCTGGTATAATTACAGGAAGTCATGGGGACTAACTACAATGCTGAAGTAATTAAAAAAAATGCATGAAGAAAAACAACCTCTCTCTATATACACATTTACTAGAAAATGTTACAGTGATGAGATTCAGGGAATAAACAAATTTCAGACTAATCAGAGTTGTTCTGTTCACTTACCTTCTAAGGCACAAACAAAAAAGGGAAGAATTTATATTATAATAGAGATAGATTTTAAAAAGCACAGAAGTTCATAAAAATTTTAACTTCCTTGAAGGTACAATGTCTTCCTTATATAAAACTATACAGCTTATATAAAGCTTACATAAAAACTATACTGAGCAGATAAGAAAATATAGTAACCTCCTAAGCAAAAGATTTTTCCTGAAAAAGAGGAAAACTGATATTTAAAAATAACTAATAGCAGTCCCTGGAAGAAAATTCCTTTAGAAGTTTATAATAGGTGAGATATCAGGTGATTTTCACATAGGTGATGTATTTTGGTCTGAAATTATTGCATCAACAAAATTTGCAAGAATATAAAGAGAAAAAAGCAACAAAGTTTCACATACCTTCCAATTCTCCTATTGGGTATTCTTAACAATATGAATTTTTACAAAATCTGCTTTTATGACATTCATGATGATTGCCTTGGGGACACACTGCTTTTTTTGTCCCCCTGGTATTAACTCTTCCAAAATCTCACAATTAGATTATTTCACACCATGGTCCTTGATGTCCCATGCCCACACTGTCCCTGTACAGTTCACTGCTCAGAAGAAGGAAAAGGAGAGAGGTTTTGTCTCCAAAACAATGTCATCCCATCAAGACAGAAATGAAAAGAAAGGAGAGCAACAGAAACAATCATTCCCTGGTTTAATTTTGTTTGTTTGTTTTCTTTCCATTTCTCTCCTATATCTATTTGTACAATGGGCTCTTGCTGTATTTTGGATCTGATTTCTGACTCCCTAACGTGCATCAGTCACAGGTTTGCAACACCCAGGGCTGCACAGGGACTTTTCCCAAGGAGAAGGAAAGGCAAGGATGAATGGCTTTAAATTGGAGAAGGATTTAGATAAGGAAGAAATTATTTGTAAGGGTGGTGAGACACTGGTACAGGCTGTCCAGAAAGGTTGTTGAACACTGGAAGTGTTCAAGGGATGGGGAGTCCACAACCCTTGGATGGGGATTGGAGCAACCTGGGATAGTGGAAGGTGTCCCTGCCCATGACAGGGGGTTGAAACAAGATGATCTTTAAGGTCCTTTCCAAGCCAAACCACTCTGTGATTCTGCAATTCTGTAAATCAGGAGGTTGCTCAGTGGAAAAGAAGAAAATCTCTACAGAACTTGGGTGTACAGAGGAGGGGGTTGAGGGCAAACACCTCAACCCCCAGTGGGGATGTGGTGACACTGATTAGTGCTGTGCTTCCTGCACCTGTAAATTGGAAATGGGAACTGGGTGTGAGAAGTTAATATCTGTTTAATCCATTATGGTCATAAATGGCCTGTCAAAGGGTGTTATGTCCAATTAGTGTCTTTCCTTTTTCCTTCATATATTTTTTTTTTGCTTTTCTTATATTTGTATGTGTTTACTGAATGTTGACAACATCCAACTCTCCTGATTTTAGGAACGCGTCACTTCGAGTCAGCATCTGCTCAGTGTTTCATTTTTAGCTCAAGAACATATTGGCCTTCAGACACAAACAAGTGAAACCCCAACATCTGAATCTATTTCTGGGAAAGCGTGCTGAGGGCTGGAGCTCCAAGAGCATCTTTCACAGGGTTTATTAAAAATCAATATGGATATTTTTTTCTCTTTCCCTGAAGTCACACCAAGTTAGAGAGTACTGTTGCTCCAGGCCAGTTGGATATTTGGCATCCCCACCCCGATTAAACTATATCCACTTACACACACACATTTCTTCATGCCTTGCTAGCTTTATGCTAGATCTTTTTCAGATTTCTGAAGATTTATTTCTCTAAATGTCGAAAATCATCCCTTGACCAACACCTAAATGAATTTCAACCTGGTAATCTGTGTCGAGTTCAGCTGAGCACGCTGTACATCAGCAGGAGAGAGTGGAGCTGCTTCTGATGGTCTCATTAGAGTTCACCATGTCAGCTTTGAAAGGCTCCTCTGCTGACCTGAGCACTCACACTGCTGGCACACGTGGCTGCTTAAAATAGACTGAGCCAAAGTTCATGTGCAGCTTTTTCAAATAGATGAAATGAAGACAGAAGAATAAGAGGCATCAGGATAAAGCCAATAAGAATGTTACTGCAATTCTAACTTCTCTTTTTCAGTCACTCTTTAAGGGTTTTTTTGCCTGGTATTTTTAAGCTAGGATCAGTGTCTTGACATAACATGTTAAAAGGGGTTGAAAAGCTTTAGTTCCAACTAAAAAGGTTGTAGTCCAGCATTTTAGGTAATTTAATCAAGACATGTAATGCTGAGTCTAGGAACTTCCCCATGCAAAATAAGGAAGAGGCTGCTCAGGGAAGTGGTGGAATCTCCATCCCAAAATTTAAAAAAACAAAAGTGATTGTTGTGCTTATGGACGTGGTTTAGTGCTGGGCTGGGCAGTGCTGGATTAATGGTTGGAATTTATGATCTAAGTGGTCTTCTCCAACCAAGAGATGTTCTTTCTGAATGGAAGAGAGAGATCATGCAAAATGAATCCATTAGCAGCACATGCCAGCCACTGAGACAGATGGGAAAGAAAATCCCTACTCAAAATGCACAGCCCAGTAAAATCTGGAGAACAAAACAGGCTATTTTGCTATCCAGGGCTGATATTAATTAAGTGTTGACACAGACAAATGTTTTTTTTTCTTTCCTGGATATTTATATTTATGCAGGTGGATAGAAAGGTACTATAGTCAGCTCCCTCAGGATGCTGCATGAAAGCAATCAATCCAATTCTTGCACAATTTATCCATGCTTCTTCCTACATCCTATTAAAACAAGTGAAAAAAAAAAAGGTCCTCCTGGCTCTTAATTGTCTTGGGTCATTTCATGTACATGTAGATGTGTGTTTTGTTCTTGGGTGAAGTCTGTGAGTGCATGAATCCATCGCAGACCTTAAAAATTTCTCACAGCTTTTGCTAACCTCACTGTGCTACTGATTAATTTCAATTAACTTAATCTAAAACGGCAAAATATTTAACAGATACGGGTGGCACATCATTGTTATTAATGTTGTCAGGGCTAATTGGAGTGTTGTTGCATTCTAATATTGCCTTGAGTTTGTCAGCTTCTTTCAAATCCAGATAAATAAGTACATGGATTAGGTAATAAGTAGGCAGTGCAGGTAGTGAAACAGCATTTCAAACCATGTCTCCAAGCACTTTTTTATCCTACTAACATTAATAATCTAAAAGGAGATATTTATTTTCCATTTTCTATTTCTTTCTGCTTCTGTTGTTTTTCAAGTAGGCTTTTTTCCCTTTTAGGTTCTTAGAAAACGAGAAGCTGGAGGCAAATGTTTTAAAGGAATGTGTTATTTCTTCTATACTGGTAATTTTTAACAGATCCCCTCTCCTGCCCTTACCCTCTTCCCAATTGTTAATCATTTGGCACTCTGTAAAAAATGACATTTTTACTTTACACTGCTGTATGGATAGCCAAAGATCCTATTCAAGACAGCATGAACACAAGTTTATTTCCCTTCCTTTGAGCACAATTCTGTTTAAGACACACTTAACTTCAAGAACATACTTAAGTCTCTCAAAGCACTTTGTTGCATGTGGGACAGAGAAGAAAAACCTTAAGAAACAGACTTAGCAAGACAAAGATCCATGAAAATGTTTATCTGGGTGTATATGCACTTCAGTTACCTTTTAATAAAAGAAGGGTGAAAGAGAAGGGCAGAATTTTTCTTGACAGAAATAATGCAGCTGAAGCCTGGGCTATTTGAAGGCTTTTTTTTATTTTTAAAAGCCATGGTGCACAGTTGTCAGATGTTTCATTTTCTTTGTTTACTTATTATTATCATGACACAGGTGTATTTTGCTTTTGCGAAGTTTTCTCAAAGAACACAAAATCATGAGGGGTTTTTAGTGCATAGTCCGTGTTGGAAGGGGAGGACTGGAATAAAATTTCCGTCCCTGAGCTGTAACAATCACACTCATTCCAAACATCAAAGTCTGTCTTTAAATCATCTATGCTGTGGTTCATAATTTTTAAGCAGAATGCATCTTTTACAATTTCAGTAAAGAGAGAGATAATAAAAAGATAAATCAAGGAATACTAGTGTTTCCAAAAAAGAAATAAAATTGGTTCAAGATGTGGATCTCAGAAAAGACCCCAACTTTTCTGGACTCCACAAATCCCTCAACCCAAAAGCTCTTTTGTTGCAACACTTTGCAAATTAATTTCCCATCCAGTTATCCACTTTGGTGGGATAAAAAATATACTGAGATCACATTCATTTATTTTTGAACTGTAAGATTTAACCCCTTCTCCTTCAATGTGTGTATTTCAGTTGAGGTAGGAAATAGAGAGTACATGGACAGCCAAGTCTTGAAGATTTTTATCAGAATTGTTGCCAAGTATATTGTATATTCTGTCTGCCTCAATGACTGATATTTTACAGTATGTCACAGGAATGGAAGTAATTGATTTTCTCTTTTCTCTTCTTTCTTTCTTTCTTTCTTTCTTTCTTTCTTTCTTTCTTTCTTTCTTTCTTTCTTTCTTTCTTTCTTTCTTTCTTTCTTTCTTTCTCTTAAGGAGCCTGAGAATCAAGCACCAGAATGTCCTTTGTCACGTGGATACACTCCTTGCATCATTAGCTCCATTTTAGATTTTCAAAGAAATTATCCTGGTTCTGAGAAGAAAACACATTACCAGGAGAAACACATTACCAGGAGTACTTCACAAATATGGAGAAGGAGTTTAGTTTCTGTTATTTGCATCCATTACAGCAATACTTGGGACAGGAAAAAATTCCCCAGTACCACAGATTAGTCCAAATAGCACTGCCCAAGTGGAAAGTTAATTACTACTTATTTTCATGCTGCTTCTTTCCATTAGCTTGCATCCTGCATCCAGTCCCTGATCCCAAGTTATGAAAGCCAGGGCCAGTGTCCTGCTGTAAATGGATAGATTTTAAATGCATAAAATATCCTCTCAAGGCATCCAAGAAAGGCAGCATCTCTTAATTCCTGCCTTTGTCTGAATTTTTAATTCAAAAGAAGCTTTTGCCCATTTATGGACAAGATGTCATCAATTATGCTGTTTGGAAAAGTCCTGAGTTTTAGAGTCTCTGTCTTCTTTTTCCCACCAAGTACCAAATAAATGTTTCTCTAAACACACTGATGAAGAAACCTTGAAAGTTTTCCAGGATGTGATTAAAAGTCCTACATAAAGCTGGGGTGTAACAAAGCTGTAAATTCTTGATTGATAAAATTATGGGTGTTTACACTGTGACAGTTCATGTAACAAATTTTTCATTTGGTGCTTTTCATGTGGGAATCACAAACTCTAATCCAGCAGAGCCCACAATGATGGATTGCTGCCTTGGACAGACACAATGCAGAAGTTGGGCGCAAGTTTGGTTTCAGCAACCAAGCACAAGGACACACAGTAACAGGACAAAGGGGAAGGGTTTTAAGCTGAAAGAGGGTAGATTTGGACTGGGTGTTACAAAGAAATTCTTTACTGTGAGGGTGGTGGGGCCCTGGCAAAGGTTGCCCAGAGAAGTTGTGGCTGCCCCATCCATGGAAGTGTCCAAGGCCAGCTTGGAGAGGGCTCTGAACAACCTGGGATAGTGGAAGATGTCCCTGCCCATAGCATGGGTTTGGAATGAGATCTTTAAATCCCTCCAACCCAACTCATTTTATAATTTTGTTACCATGCAAAGGTATCTTATTTGCCACACTAACAGAAATCAGAGATGAATCCATGAATCCATCCACCAATGATGTTGCCACCAGCATCTCTGAAAGCAACCTGCTTTCTTTCCATCTCAACACTGTTCTATCTGCACATCTAAATCCTTCTAGGGAAATGTCATTTGCAGGTGGTTACATTTGAACTTGTGTTACTGCCTCAATTTCCACAAACCACTAATTTATTTAATTTCCTCATTGCTTTTGCAAGTAAGTATCTTCTTTGACCAGTTCCTCTAACAAAAACAGTTTTCCCTTCTTCAGTTCTATGAATTTTGCACACGGCAGTGGTCCTGAAAGGAAAACACTTGTTACAGACATTAGTTGATCTCATTAAGTCCCAGAGGACTTTCAGCAAATACATTTATTCTAAAGGCATCATGGAGAAAATGACTCTGAGATAACTGAAACATAAAAGGAATTGATAATCACCTTTTACTTAAGATCATATCTCAGACATTTTGCTTGTGCTTCAGTGATATTCTAGGAAATGCTCATTCTACTGCATCTGTTCTAGATCTTTGCAACATACTTGTAAATATTATTCAGGAAGTTGACTTTGTTCATTTTTTTGGGAATAAATCCCTCTCTTTAACTATCTTCCTTAACTTTATCAGTTTAAAAAAACATTTAATATATCCAGAAAGAAACATTTATCCTTCTCTAGCAACCATAAAAATAAAAAATGCCTAATAACTGCAGGCACTTCCTCTTTTTTGTATGGTGGAGTTAACACAGACAAAACTTCTTTCTTAGTTCTGAAATTGCTGAGATTTGTATTTGAACACTAATTTGCCTTAAGGTCCCTTTATATCAGTTATTCTTCAGCAAAATACAATATTCTTCAATATCAGCGGTTCTTCAGCAAAATACACTGAATTATCAGGTTCCCTGGCCATGAGTTTTGGTAGCTGGGCTAGTGACAGTGCAGTTTTGCTTGTAGGAGTCATGAGAACTTGAAGCAACCAGACACAATCTGCTCTGGCAATCAAATTTCAGCTCCCATTCCTGTTCTGTGTCATTCTGGCTCATCACAGGCACTCTTATTCGCTGCTGACCTCAAACAAGTGTCAGAAATCTTCCTCCTCCTCAAATAGTTCTTCTTGTGTTTCTTCATTTTTTGCTTCTGTAGTGGTGGTAGCTTGAACACAGCTTTGCATGATGTCAGAATATTGAGTAATGGTGGCTCTGGAAGGACATTTACCTATTCTGGATGAAATATACCCCAGAAATAACTCACTAGAAACCCAGCTCTACTCTCAGTGAGGCAGTCAGCTGATGAAGCCCAGCCTTTCCAACCCAGGGATGTTATCGTGGGACGCCAGCCCAGCTAAAAAGAACAGGGGGTTTTCTTTCTGCTTGGCACATCTCTGCTTCTTTTCAAATTTTCCATCACTCATAACCCAGAAAAGAGTGGGAAATCAGTGTTAGTTGGGGGAAACAAAAAGCAATGATTGTATGATAGTGAGGATGCCAGCTTTGCTCTCCTGGGGTGATACTGCTGTGAGCATCTTTTGTACAGGATAAGATGGAAGTACATAAGGCATTAATGGATTTGACGACAAAAAATGTAATTTTGAAGCTTTGTCAAAGTTCATTGACTTCTGCTGGCTGTCAGGCTGAATAATTCCTTGTCTCAGGCACTCTGCTCCTCCTGGGTGAGAGCTGCAATGTTGCAAACCTGGTCCTCTTCAGATGGAGACAGGCAGCCACCAGGATATTCCCCAGCTGTGCTTGTCCTCACAGCTGCAGCAATTCCTAAAGGAGATCTGTCCTTCAGAACCACGATAGCAGAAGATTGGAGTCACTGAAAACTTGTCCATCATCTCTATTTTATCAAATGGAATGTTTCAGGAAGCATGTTTCTTGTAAAACATTCATGCTCAATAAAACATTCATGTGTTTCCACTTTCTACAAGTGGGGATGAACACAGTGACAGCAATGCTGAGGCTCCAAGGTGAGGACATCCATATAAATCCACAAAATCCTCACAAGTATCCATGCTAAGGGCACTGCCTAAAAGTGATATTTACCACACCATCTGTTTCCATTGCTCCACCTTCATTTGTTTATCTGGTACTTCAGTGGTTCCCTTGGAAAACTGCACATTTAATATCCCCTGCTTGATTCTACCTATGCAGCAGAGACAAATCCCTCACAGACACCAGCTTCAGCTCGTCAGCTCTCACTAAGAAGACATGAGTTTTCCACCCTGGAGATTGTTTCTGCCACAGCTGCTCCGTCTGTTCTCATTTCTCACCCTAAAAACAGCTGTGGAGCTACTGCCATGCACAGCTTCTCACTGGCACTGCCTTCCAGCAGCTGAAAGGTTTTGGGGGCAGAGGCAGATTCTGCTGGGACCCTTTCTAAACTAGAATCTTTGTAAAGTCAGAGAGCCGCTGCCCTGGAGTAAATTCCCTGACAGTGTCTTGATTTATGGGAAAAATATCATCAGATTTTACATTTAGGAGAGAATTAATCTGCTGCGTGGGTTGAGTGATAAAAGGAGACCCAAAGGGGAAGTTGCAGTAGGCAATGGTGACCATAAACCTTTTGTAAAGAATCTAGGCCTCCTCTGGGTTATCTTTGTGATACAGATGCACAAAAATCTGATTTTGGAGGTGAATACTGCAGCCTGACATAGTGAGGCAAAGTAAGCAGCTCCCATCACTATAAAGTGCCTTTTCTGCTGCAAAACACCAGTGAGAGGCCTGATGGCTTCATCTACTCATCCTGTTAACCAAACTGTAAAGCTTTTTCACTTGATAGTTGAAGCAAATTGTTTAGGCAAATAAATGCAGCAAGAAACTCCTCCTTGAGCTGTACTTGTGTGGATAAATAGTTGCCTCTGTAGTGGGAGAAACTATTTAAAGAAAAGAAAAACAGTCATGAGATCACAGGAGAACACAATTGCTGAGGTGATTTAAAAAAAAAAAAAAAAACACAAATCAAAAGGATGGATGCATAACTAGACAGATAAGAATATAAGAGAGTGGAGATAGCAAAAGCAGAGAGCCACAGCCTGAGCACACTGCACAGGTCATGGTTTTGATTATTAAAGCAAAGCTTCTCTGTAGATTTCCAGTCCCCAGCTCCCAGTTTTCTGCTGGTGCTTGCTCAGTTTTGGAGGGGTATCTGTGCTGTGTTTGCCACTGAAAGGACTGAACAGGACCCCAGGGTTCACACCTTCCTTTAATCCTACGGATCTCAAGCTTAAAACACCCTCAGAATTCCCTCTTGAAGATTCATCTCCACTGGCACCACAGAGCTTTGCCTTCCAGCCATCACTTCCAGAGCCTCTGTGTCCCTTTTGCACAGGATGACCACAAAACCAGAAGCTGAGCAATCAGACCACAGGGTGCCAAGAGCTCTGGAAACACGAGAGAGAGAGATCTATGTATCAATAAGAAGGCAAATGAGAAGATAAATTTGAGCAGGTAAATAGTGACAGGGATATGGCTCTGCCTAAGTGCACAGATTGAGATGGATTGAATTGTTGATCCTGTTAACTCTTGCCTCCACAATAATGGATATTCAGGTCTCTGAAAAGGCTCTTTTATTAAATATCATCCAGCCATATTTTCCTTATCTTTTCTTGTATTTATCTTTCAAAAACAGAGAAGGAGTAATTCATAAATACGAGTTCTGCCTTCTGTTTCCATCAAGCATCTGCAGCAATAACCCCAGTGATTAACCAGCTCCACTGCTGGGACTATGATGAATCAAAGTGCTGCCCAAAGTCATAGAACAAATAAAAAAACTTTTCATCAGTATTACTTTGATTAGCCTTTAATTAGATGGCCCTTGTGACTGGTCAGAACACAGTCTTTCCCAATATTCTGCAATGTCAGAGACTGAATCTTGGCCTGGTTTCAATTAGAGGAATGACCTAATTGCTTAATGGATTAAAATTCTCCCAAACTGTCAGGGTTTGGATATTGGCATCTGACTTGAAGATTATTTGTGGTTATAACTGGCTCTAGGTGACCTCATGGCTGGGTTTTATTTGAATTTTTCCTCAGAAAAACTGTAAAAAAGACTGATGCAGATTTCTATCAGCCCATCTGATTTCATGTTCAGAATACAGGAATTCCCATTTTCGCAGGATTTTTTTCCTTACATTTCCTGTTCTAGATGAAAGCTGAGGGCTGAATTCAGTGACCCAGCTTAATGCCCTTGAAAAAACCCCACAAAATATGCACTCCAAGACCCCTGGTTTCTCTAGTACTCTGAGACTTATGTCTCCATTGACTGCTTCCCACAAATGCATCTTCAGAGAGGAAAACAATCAGGAACAGACTGTGATGGACAAGAGGAGACATGACAGCCCTTCACCCTTATCTCTTCTCCATTCTCCAATGTTCTTTCTTCCCAGTCCATCCTGACCCTTTCCTCTCTCTGCTCTTGTGACCTCACAAATAAACAACTCCCCCTTAAGGGTTTTTTTTCTTCATTTGTCCCAGTTTGACCAAAGCCACACTCAAATTTGATATTTCTGATACCATCACCTGTATGGTCCCAGCCTTCTTTAATATTGCTGATATGCATCTCTAAGCACTCTTGGCCTTGTAAGGTCCCAAAGGTCTCCAGAATTCTATTCCAATTAGTGCTGAAGTTTGGTTTTCCTTTACTTATCTCCATCTGTGAAACCTGGCCATTCATCATGATGCTCCCTGTAACTTTTATAAGTTTCTAACTCTGTTTTATTTTGCAATTTCTCATGTCATGCCCAAATTTTCTAGTCTGTTCAGTTAATGCCAGACTAGAGTTTAGTCATCTGCTTAAATACCTTATTATCTACCATCCTTATGGCTGTATCCAACAGAGAAATAAATTTAAAAATATAATTTTAAACACTAGAAAGGAATAAAGGAAAATGTAGAGATAAAGGAAAATATGAGTAAACCCAGGATAATAGAACTGTATGATGTCCTGCCAGGGTGATAACATGGGGAAGAACAGGAATTGTTTCACACAAGATGAGCTTCTGGGGATGTTTCCTGCTGCACCACGCTCTGTGGGATGTAGAGTCAGTAGTCCTGGATCAGACAATGATTTTTAGAAGCAGAGATTTTAATGCCAGAAGGAGCACACACTGACAACATAATCTAACCTCACATATCACACCGTGCACAGCTATTTGCCAAGTTTCTCCCGCAGAAAAGCAAGTGGGTGTTTAGCTGCAGCACAGCCTCGTAGGAAAGCTGCACGCTTTTTGAAAAGATATCAAGAAATGGAAATTTTATTGCTTTCAGTAGTGGTTTAACCACTGGAACAAATCCTCCTCGCTTTATAAAAAGAAGTGTATCCCTCTGTTGAAACCATCTGATATGAAAATTGTGGATTTTTCCATGGCTTAAGCATCCCTATTAAGCCTGCTGTTTTCTGCCCAGTACCATCAAGTCAGTTCTCACCAGCTTTGTGATAAGCCAGCTGGTATTTACAGGTATTAACTGGTATTCACTTGGAGAGAAACACCTTGTGGAGTCCTCCATGCACTTTCTCCATGATTACACACCCTTTATGAGTGCCTGGCAACCCAGAATTGTGACATCCCAGCATCTGCAGTTTCATAGAACACAGGTAAAGTCCCCTCTCTACCTCAGCTAAGCAAACTTTTTCAGTAAACCCATGGGTGATGTTATCTTTTGACCCCCATCTGATTCAGAACACATTTTGTTCCAGATTTTTATTTATAGCAGCTGATTTTTTTTTTTTGCAGGAGTTTTTTCACTGTTTTGTTGTTTTTGTTACTTGATTTGGCTTATTTTTAGAATACCATATCCATAATTATGGTAATTAATAATATATAATGTGCTATCCACATTATTCCATAATGTGGAATGCACATTATATATTATTAATATTTAATATTTTAATTATATAATTAATACTATATATTAATAATATATAATGTGCATTTATATATTTCAGCTGGGATAGAGTTCATTTTTTTCCCTGTGATTGGTAGAGTGCTGTGGTTTGTATTTAGGATGAGAATAATGTTCAAGACACGCTGCTGGTGGTTGCTGAGCAGTGTTTACAGTAAGTCAAAGACTTCTCACACTCCTCTGGAGAGGAAGGCCAGGGATGCACAAGAAATTGGGAGGGGACAGAGCTGGTTCATGTGACCCCAATTGTGTCAAGGAACATTCCAGACCATGTGGTGTCATGTTAATCAATAAAACTGGCAGGACTTAGGTGGCAGACACTGCTCAGGGACTTGCTGGGCATCAGTCAGCAGGTGATGAGCAATTGCATTATGCATCGCTTATTTTATATATTCTTTCACCATTATTATTATCATTTCCCCTTCCTTCCCTGTTATATTAAACTGTCTTTTTCTCTACCCACAAGTTTCACCCTTTTTTTTTCTCACTTCTCTCCCTGTTCCCTCTGGGGGAGGGTGAGTGAACAGCTCTGTGGTGTTTAGCTGTGTTCCAGGTTAAACCACAGCAAATTGCCTCAATCTCTCCTGGGAAACTGTACTGACCCCTGTCCATCCAGCAAGGGTTGTATTTGTGCTGCCAACAAGTAGGATTCAGCATTTGGAGATCTTAAATCACTTTTCTATGAACTCTACCTACCAATGGATTCAGACTACACAGGTGTCTTATCCTAATTTTTACTTTTTTCTTAGAAGTCTTTTTTTAAACCCCTCACTTCATCAGCAATAGGTTTATAAAGTCTTGTGGAAGTCTAGAGCCTTGCTGACACCAGTGCTAAAATAATCTATACAAAGACAGTAAATAAATCCAAACATTGGATTAGATGTTCAGCTGTAAAACCATGCTGTGTGCTCTTCTTGGTTTTAACCTTGAATGGTCCATAAATCTCTCTCGAGACATGGCTTTCCTTTCATTTTAGGATGGCAAACAATTCCATGTCCTGGGAATGTACATCCCTTTTCATTTGGCAATAAAAATCCTGTCCTTGACTAATGGTACCCATGTTGAGAGATCCCATATTCTGTGAATAAACAATCTGGTATTCTGCACCCCATTAATCCATACATCATGTCCAAACTATTATGAGGAGCAAGGTTGTAATTTACTGGCAGCACAAAATTAGGATGGCATTGGGTCAATAGCATCAGAAACCCAGTGGTAGCTGTAGGTCCAACTCCTGTTTCCTCAGTCAGGAGACAAACTGGAAATCCACTACCCAAAGAAGAAGCTGTGAGTTAAGCACTCCCATTTATTCACCAAGTAGTCTGTATGCCCTTATCATATCAGAATTAACAATACTCTTACTTCCTCTCTAAAAAAATTAAATTTCTTCTCCTTTATTTCTCAAAACCAGAAAGTTAAACCAACAAGTTCATCTCTCACCCTTGCTCATGGCAGGAGTATTGGAATAAGATGATTTTAAGCTCCCTTCCAACCTCAAACCGGTCTGTGATTCTCTGATTCTGGGAATGCATTTGTCACCATCCTATTTTCTGAAAAATCCCTTTGCCAGAATTTCTCTCCTGGGAAGCTGAGAAGCCTCAGAGAAAAAGGAAAACAATATTATCTCATTTGCTTCTCCTGTGTTTTGCTGCTTTGGAATGTGGTTTGAGATTGCTTATCCAACATGAGAATTGTTTTGACTTAATGACCAATCACGGTCAGGCAGTGTCAGGACTATGGAAGGAGTCACGAGTTTTCATTATTATCTTTTAGCCTTCTGTCTGTATCCTTTCTCTATTCTTTAGTATAGTTTAGTTTAGTATTCTTTAATATAATATGGATAGTAGAGTAATAAATAAATTAGCCATCTAAGAACATGGATTCAGATTCATTCCTTCCTGCCACGGGAGACCCCAGAAAATACCACATGCATTTATGTCTCACATTTGTCTGCACAGGCAAAGAGTCAGAGTGTTTGAAACACCTTGGTTTCACACTATTACACTGGAAAGGCTTCTCCGTAATTTTTTTTAAACATTTCTCTGACTCTGTGTGTGTATCTTTAATCTGTTTTCAGTGATTATTAGGCCAGGCTGGCCAGGAATACACACAGAATTAGAAAGAGTAATAGAGGCAGTTCATTAACAGAGGAGTAAAAACTGACGCTGAACCACTTTATTGCATGAGGCTAGATTTCCACATGTGGTCAGAGCTTTAGTTTGGGCAGGTAAATCACAGCAGAGTAGGTATTAATCGGAATAATTTTGTGTGAGGCAGACCAATGAGAAGGATGGGCTGTCCTACTGGCATTATCAGGGGGCTGTGAGCTTTGACACACACAGAAAAACTAAGGTTGGAAAAGACCTTAAAGACCATCAAGCTCACTGATTAACCAAGTACCATAATGCCAGGAAGTGTCATGTCTACTCATTTGTTTGAGCACTTTCAGGCATGGTGACTCCACCACTTCCTTGGACAGCCTCTTCCAATGCCTAACCATTCTTTCAGTAAAGAAATTTTTCTTCATATTCAACCTGAACCTCTCCTAGCACAACTTGGAGAGGTTCAGGTTGAATATTAAGAAAAATTTCTTAATATTTTTCTTATTAAGAAAAGAAATGGCCCATTTCCTTATGTTTGGCTGCCTATTGCCTGGGAGAAGAGGCTGACTCCCACCTGGCTACAACTCCTGTCAGGGAATTTTAGAGACCGAGAGCCAGATCTGGTCCGTGCAGACATGAACTGGACCTGGCTCTTTGGCACAGGCACCATGAACCCATTCACTGAGGTGATAGAATCCTTAAAAACTCATTCTTCTGCAGAACTTTGTTCCAATTCTTCATTTTTTGAAGCACCCCATGCCCACATGGCAAAGGGGCAGAAGATTTGTGCGGCTACGTTTTGAGGAGACGTCACTGTCACATTGTGCAGAGAAAAGGAGAAATGAGATGCAAGTCAGCTTCTCTCACACAAGGGGAAGGCTCCATTTTACTCTCACTGGTTTCTCCAGCTGGATGATGGAAGCAGAATTTAGGTGGGAAGTTGGTGGGTGTCAGTCTCTTGTCCCAGGGAACAAGTGACAGAACGAGAGGACAAGGCCTCATGTTGAGCCACAGGAGGTTGAGATTGGATATCAGAAAAAATTTCTTCATGGAAATTGTTGTCAAGAACTAGAACTGGCTGCCCAAGGAATTGGTGGAGCCACCATCTCTGAAAGTATTTAAAAAAACATGTGGCACTTAAGGACATGGTTTAGGGATGAATGTGGTGGTGGGACTGTGTTGATGGTTGGACTTGATGATCTTAAAGGTCTTTTCCAACTTTAATGATTCTATGAATCTTTTCATGAAGCTCCTGCTGCTGCCACTGCATGTTTGTCTCAGGAGTCAGCATCTCTCAGGACATAAAGGACCACAATTTGCCCTCATTGCAGTGGGACACTTAATGCACAAGTCCAATTTCACTCTAATGAGTGCTAAATAACAAAACACAGCTGGAGACAGGCAGGGGTGTAGAAATCGCTGTGCCTCAGAGAACTGGAGGAAGACAAATCCCAGCAAGACCAGACATTCTTAATATTCTCAGAAATAAATTTTGCTCCAACCAAGCCATTTCCTTGTCACTCCTTTCCCTCATCCCAGAGAGAGATTTGTGGTGTGATATGTTGGAATCGATGTCATGTTGCTTTGCATCACTCATTGCCCTGCTCCTGCTCAGAAAAGTGTAATTTCTAGGCTATAAATATTTCTAGTGAAGAGATAATGTTCTGGGTTTCTTCCCTTTTCAGCCACTGAGGTCACTAAGAGCTACCCTATTTATCATCCATATTTCATCTGCCAACCCTTTTGTTTACTGACCTTGAAAGAATTCACATGTATTCATCAGGAAGGCATGTCCTTTGCTACTTTGGCATTTACTTGCTGTTAATAGGGCAAATGTGTGAAAAGTTATTTTGAAGAACCCATCCCCTTCCATACATTTCTGGATCATAATTTTATTACAGGGCTCCCTCTTTAATCTGGGTTATGTGTTTTCCATGGACAGAGATTCTTCATCAAACCAGATAATTTTATTTGCTGAGAGATGCTTTTGTGCAAAACCTGATGCCTAATTTATGAGATAAGCTGGACTGACAACAAAATGACCTTCTCCCTCTATCTGGTTATTAAATTGTTTGTGATCTAATAAAATGCTGGTAATACACTCCGTTTCAGCAGGGCTTTAATTTCCTACCTGACATTTAGATTAAAAAGAGTGTGGATCCAGGGAACAAATTTGTCACAGTCTGAAGCAGCCTTGACAAAAGCTGAGCTCTGCTACCCACCAAACACCTCAGAGGGAAGAGTGGTGTGCAGCCCATGACCCTGAGAAGGTAAAAGACTCAGCAAGGCAGGATTTCCCTCCTCCTCCACACTCATTTAGCTGCTGGGTGACTGAGCACAGTAGGGAGGCAGAGGGACACGTCACACAGGGATCTGCCCTGCTCCTGGCTGTCATCTTCACCACTGCTATTCATGAGGCTGAATAAAAGCAAACCATATTTCTTTCTGTCACCCACACTAAAAACAAGTATTCCTGACTAATTCTGGAGCAGGGCTTTGTTTAGCAGTCAGGGGACAGTGATGCATGAGCTCTCTCACCCTTCTGTCATTCTCTGGGTATCCTCAGAGGTAGCATCATCCCATTATTCAGCTTCTCTGGCTCTGTCAATGCAGCCACACAGGGAAATGCTCCAGCCTGTTCTCCAAGCCAGACTCCACTGCCTTCCTCACTCACTGCTCTCCAGACAAACATGGGCTCAGGAATGGAATTAACCTGTTATCTCAGAGCAAGACACATTTTCATGCAGGAGGAAAACAGGATGTGTCTTCATACCACAATGATTTTCTGTATAGCACCACATCTTGCAATATTTCAGCAAGTGTAAAAGTATCAGTTCACTACTCTTCCCAATACACTTCCCTCTGAAAAATCCAGGCTTTCTTACAGAAGTAAAGTTACAGAATGGACATAACTGTTTTTTGAGGATTGTATTATCATGAAATATCATTTGCAGCAGGCAGAGCTCTCCACTGGGAAACTGTTCCATGGATCTCTAGCTTACACTGAATCAAGAGATGTTGACATTCTAACAGTCTTAACTTCTTAAGGAAGTCTGAAAATACAGCCTTTTAGTAAATGGAGAGGAAAATTGAGTGGGAGAAACTGAGAGGGAAGGAGCCTCACTAACACAAAAATACCGTAATGTATCTCAATAACTGTGGAAACTTGCCTCAATGAAACCTTACATTTCTCTGATTCCTTCAGTCTTCACTCAGCCACCTATTTTATGTCACTGAATTCATCAGAGCTCTCTGACAGGAAAAAAATAAAACAGCAAAAATTTAGGAGCATGGGTAGCAATGGTACTGCATAGGAGAAAAGGAAAATTAAAGGTGAGCTGGGTCTTACTTCAGAAAGTTTATAAAGCCCTAATTACTGTGGGAAGCACAGTGACATAACTCAGCCAAAATCTCTTTGAGGTTCACTTCTCATTACAAGATTCTTCCTCTGAGAGATCAGGAAAGAAGAAGGAAAAATCTTTCTAAGGTTTCAGTGCTTGCTTTTATAAAGATTCTCCCTTAAAGTACTCTGGTACCATTTCTCAGGTCTGTTTTGAGTGATTACTGTAACTGTCTAGTCTGGTTTCTTTTAATATCAAATCTGCTTTCAATCTCAATTGCTTCCAGAATATCTCATTTGTTCAATCCTATTTATCTGCCGGGCCCTCTTATAACATTTTATTTCCCCACCCTGCTTTTTGTATATGAGTTTAGCTCGTTCAAAATAAAA
This sequence comes from Agelaius tricolor, assembly GCF_023055355.1. NCBI lineage: Eukaryota > Metazoa > Chordata > Aves > Passeriformes > Icteridae > Agelaius > Agelaius tricolor. The sequence continues at coordinate 92,802,564 of NW_027269262.1, read as the reverse complement.
TAAAAAATAATTTTAAAAGGCCAGTATGTAGCTGTGGTGGTGCATCCCACCCTCCTCAGACCAAAGTGATCTGAAATCCTCATTAGGCTCTGGCACTGACAAACAGCACCTGGGCTGAGCTTCTCTTGAGCTTATCAAACACAGACTGCTCCTAGGAACTTCTGCTGTCTAATGAGCTCTGCTTTTTAATGAACAGCCTTGGAAACTTATTTTTCTTGCCTGAATAACAACCCGAGTGGAACAACATTTTTCTTATGGAACTTTGAAAAGTTGCTGACGTGAATTATGGCCAGGATGGAAAATTATGGCCAGGATGGAAAATTGCTGTGGCTAAAGCCCACTCTCTTGCAGCCCTATAAACAGGGGTTCAGAGTGAGACCTTTTGAGTTCTCCTGGACCACAGAGGGCTGTGACCAGCATCTCCATCTGAGTGGGCACCTCTCAAAGCCAGTGAATTCTCAGGTTTGCTCTGCTTAGAGGACCAGTGAACAATGATGGATCCTGGGCTGATCCCTCTGACTCTCCAAGGCTCAACTCTTCACCTGTTGAGAAGATTTAAAAGCACCAAATGTGAGTCCTTCCCTGACTTTGAGAGGTATTATTCACAGGTTTGTATCTTGTATATACTCCTTGAGGTCTGTGTGCATGCAGTGTGAATATGCTATAGCAAATTACAATGAATGTTGCTCTCATAGACTCTTGAGCACATTAAATTTGTGAGTTACTGTTGTGCTTATAGTAAATTTTACAGATTATTGTGCTAAATTGTTTGGTTTAAGCTATCAATTAAGTGTTGTTAAGTACTGTTTAAACCTTTAGGACTAAACCTTTAGTCTAAACCCAAGTCTAGAGCTAAGTCTGGCAAGAGGATCCACTCTGAACCTTGAGACTGAATGGGAATTCCTCTCCCTCATTCCTTTTTGCTCTTAACCTACCTCAAGTGTCCATATCCCCAAAAAAGTAAGAACATTTCCTTTGTAGAAAAGTCATATTTTCACTTTTGTTAGGTCCTGGGTCCCTTGCAATTTTCAAGCTGTTTTCACCAGTTCTCCCTCGCAGTAATAAGGTGATCAGGGTTACAATACAACCTGTTCAGGTAGAAATGTACAGGTTTACAGTCTTTGGACTAACAGAATTCACTATTACAAAGCAACCTGTGGTGGTACTTTAGGATTTTATCTCCATATTTGACTGGATTTTAGTGATTTTTTATTATCCATCCAAAAATATTGCCCCATCTTCAGCATAGATCTATCGTGGGCATCTCTGCCAGGGGAGGGATCCACCCAGAAGCCACCTGCAACCTTGGAGGACCAGTTTGCCCAGCTGGCCCAGCCTCCAGCAGCATCTTATCCCCTTCTCAGGCTGATGTGCACCAACAGCTCATCCCCCTCATCTCTCTAATTCAATAATGATGCATCCAGACCATTCCTCCTGCAATTCCCACCTGGTTGTCTTGGGACAAACCACATTTCCCATCAGAGACTGAAAAGGAAGGGGTGGTATGTGTTTGAGGTCTCCTGTCTTGTGCTTAAAATCAAGATTTATTCCACCCATCATGGTATCCATGCAGCCATTCCACAGAAATGCCTCAGTTTGGGATGTGAGCATCCTGAATCTGGCAGGAGAACAGATGAATAAAGGGGTAATACCTGCAGCTAGAAAGACAAAGGAAAAAAGGGCTGATTAAAGAAGTGTGCTCAATCCCTTGAAGGCTGTTTTAAGCCTTTGGTTAGGGGTTTTTTGGCAGTGTTCTTAATCTCAGTGAGTCTGGAGGATGAATGGCACTGCAGGAGGAGAGCCCTGGAGCCATGCAGGTGCTGATGTGCTGGCTCTGCATCTTTTATCAGAAGAGGGACTGAGATGTGCATTTCTGGTGAAGAAAACACACCTCCTGCTTTCTTGCTGCTCTTCTCTGTCTGCAGCACTGATACCTCTGCCAGGAAATGTGTGAAGCCAAGATTTTAAACACTCTTATTTCATGTAGGATTGCTTAGGAAGTCTGCCCTTACATAGAAAGGTATCAAAATAATCCCAAATAAGATCTTCCCAGTGACAGAAACGTTCAAAGGCTCATGATGATCAAAGAAGCACTGCAAGTATAAACATATATAAACATTTTTACAGCTGGTTTACCTGAGTGTGAATTGACACTGTATTATGCCTTTTATTCAGGTCCTGTCAGCATTGGTTCAGCTGACACAAGAATGATGGAAATATGAAGAACAATATATAATGCCAACACAGTGTCTCACCTGCTTTGACAATGCAATAAAAATGAGAGATCAAGGAAACCTTGATGGTACAGTAGATGTCTGCAGCTTTATTGCCAGGAAAGGTGAGAAGCAATGGGGATGTTTCTCCCCATTTCCATGGTCAATTATTCCATGTAAGAATAATGAGTGTTCTCACTGTTAGGGCATTTACTGTATGATTCATCTCACCTAAGTTTAGATGCCTGGATTATTGAATCTATTGCTGAGCTTATCACCCTCGACTTCTTCTGTAGTAAATGGACAGAAATAGGGGTTTTAAGGGTTCCATTCATCTGTCCTGTGACCTGTGTTAGACCTTAGGAAGACAGGACTCTCATCCTTAGCTCAAGGGATTATATTCATTATCACTCCCCTATCTGCCAGGAGAGCTTAGGTTAATGGGGATGTCAATGTTTAATGATTTGAAGAATATTCTTTTCTAAGCAGAGATGTCCTTTGTTCCTCTGCCCATATTGTTATGACCTCAAGTCCATCTCATACACCAAAGAACACTGAATTTTGAGGAACAGATGGAAAGAGGTGACCTTCCTCCTTAGGACAAGAGCCACATCCTGAGACCACCTGGCCATTTTCCACCTTACAAATCTCCAGTTACTGAAAATGAAGATACAAAAGCAACATGCTCAGTCTTTCTTTCTTGCTCCCTTGGACATTTTGGTTTTGTGTTGGGTTGTGCCTTTTAAAATATTTAAATAAATACATTTTAGCTTGTAATGAGCACTGGAAGTTCTACTTCATGTCTTATGGCATTTGGGGGTTCACACGGTGAATTTTCTAGGACCTAACATCCATGGCAGAATTTCCATTAAGCAGAGGAGGTTGAACACAGTAAGCAGCACAGTCCCCTCTGCTATTTGTGTGAATAAATTCAAATTTCAGCTTCTATATTTTCAGATTTTATCCCAGGAACCTGCCAACCAAACTTTTACACATCAGGTATCCCACCAGTGGTGCCAGCATTTGCTTGCTCACTTCTCATCCTCAGCTCCTAAACTCTCACTGGAAAACATCTCCCCAGCCTTCTTCAAGCCAAGATATACAGCCATACCAAACCAAGTGTGGCTGCCTTTAAAGTCACCCTGTTCTGTGGCTTTTTGAAGTCAATGAGGAAAACAGCACCATTTCCATAGGAGATGTATGCGGGTGTCAGAGTGCACCAGGAATTTATTATTCTGTCAGCTTTATTCCTTTCAGCCATTAAAGCCTAAGTGGTTTTCACAGGGTTATGGCATGTCTGGCAGTTTGGTACACTATAAAATATCATTTATTTACATTCATATTCCTTAAGCAATTCAGATTTGTGTGTTTGTGCATGCATTTTTCCAGTGGTGGCCGAACATTCACAAAGCTTCTTCTTTCCTGACTTAATCATCTCATCTCCAAACATTGATTTCCTCTACACTATCTACACTATCTTTCATGATTTAGTTTCTAGGCTTTTTTACTATTTTACTTTTTTTTTTTTTTAATTTAAATTAATGCAATGCTGCTTTAAGGACCTGTGACTGACAGCCCTGAAGGGAGAATGCTGCTGTTTATCAGCAGCAAAGGTACACTGCCAGGAGCTGCAGCCCAACCTAATCTGGAAGGAACAATTGCAGAACAGGTGGAGATGCTCAGATTTAAGATCTGTTTCCATTCAGCCATTAATCCCACTAACACTCCTGACAAGATGATTCATTACTAAGACCCTTAAGTACTGATAATTAATGGTAATGATTATGATTTAGCTCCCAGTGGCAGAAGAACTCGAGCTTTGTTTTCCTCAGCCTCGTTTCTTTCCCCCTCTTTTACACATCAGAATATTTTCCAAGCATTTTGAGGTCAATGGAAATGAAAGTTTGGCCTCCTCACCCCCAGAGAGCAGAACAATTTAATGGTTCAGTGGTTGTGGATGTCCAACACTTCCCGTCAGTGGCTCCTGAAGATTCCTGTCTGTATGAGACATCCACATTGGGCAAAATGAATCTCATCAAAAAATACAACTATTTCACAGGCCAGTGGTCCAGCTAGGCAGGATGCTTTCAATAAAAGGTAGGAATGGCTGTTTTGATAAAACACACTGTAAACAGGCAAATAACAGGATAATTCTTATTCTTACCTTCTGGCACGTCACTCCTGCATGCACAAGTCACATGGAGATTTCAGTGTTTAGCAGCCAGTCACAGATTTATCCATTATGCATCTGTTCATTTCCCCTCAAAACGGTTTGAGATTTTATTGTATTTTTTTGTATTTTGGGGAGTAAAAATGCATAAAGTCACTGCCTGAGAAATTGCTTGGTCTGACTGCTCCACTGCCCAAACCTAAATTAGAATCAGTGAATCATTAAGGCTGGAAAAGACCTTAAAGGTCATCAGGTCCAACCTTTGACCAAAAATGCCCACTAAAAGTGTCCCATCTCCTCAGTGTTTTGAACACTCCCAGGGATGGTGACTCCACCACTTGCAATGAGCAAGACAGTGAATAATTATTTCCTGATCGTAACTCTGTCCATCATTCATAAGCTTATAAAATTCTGTCACATCATTCATTAATCATGTACTTTCCAGTTGTCTCTTTTTAAAAAAGAGAAAAACCAAGATTCTAAACTCTTTCATAATTTTCCATGTCATCTGAGGACCTCCATTTGGGACAGATTTTTGGGGATAGAGCCATTCCCAGACATGCTGAGCAGTTCTGATGCCATTTGGCTGTGTTCACACTCTGTATAATGCCAGTTGTGATGAACTGAAGTGTCCTGAGAAGAAGAGGAATAAAAATTCTGCATATTTGAAGTGTTCCCATTACTCCTTGGATCCACAAAACCCAGTACCACCAAGTTGAGATTTCTATGTGTTAGGCTACTTCAAACATTTGTGACTTCTTTTTTCTAAATGCAGGAAGACACATTCAAATTGCAATGGGATTTTTTATAGTGAAATGAAATTTCCTCTTGGATGTTAAATGGAATCTTGAATTCTACCTCTCTTTTTCTGTTATAAACCTTGCTAACCAGGATCTTAATATGGCCATTTCTAAATTTAAAGACAAACACTAAGAGATTTATCAGGATGGATGTATTTAAGAGTGCAGAAGATCAGAGTGAGTGGCATATTTAGTTCTGGTGATCAATCTGCTGGAGGACAACAGCCTGTGAGCCACACGAGCAAAGCAGCTCTCTCAATTTTATGGCAGTGATGCAGTAAAGGCATCCAGGTTCAAATTCTGATCAAGATGCAAATCTGAGACCAGACATGCCTGAAAAGAATTGTTGCTGCCTGAAAAATGGCACATCAGCTGGGAGGTTTCTTGAAAAGAGTCTCAGAAATTTAAAACAGCAAGGAAATTAGTTTTCTCCCTTGTGAAATGAATGACTTCCCATGGCTTTTCCCTCCTGGCTGAAATGTCAATCCAAGTCTCTGAGATGAGAAAACACATACCCAAGGTCTATAAAGAGGAGGGGGAAATCATATACAAGATTTCTTAGTATATTAAAAACCTAGCAGGAAACATTTGCAATATCCTGTAGAGAATATCAGAATATAACATCAGTGAGTGTAACCAAAGCTGCAAAGCCACGTGCAGGGGGCTGGCATAGTATCTTCTTGCAGAAAATATTCCTTTTTCTCCCAGGGCTAGAACACAAATACAGGCATGTGGAGATGGAGATGGTGTTTTTTGAGTATTTGCCATTTGAACTCTTAATTCCTGTTATTATGACTTCAAAGCCACCTGCCACCCTAAAGAGAACATAGAACAATACAATGCCCACAGAGTTTGTTTATTCCCTTTGTTTTTAACCATGATGGGTTTTGATTCAGGTTTGGAAACAGTTTAGAAGAGTGACCAAATTCTGTCTGCTCTAAGCAATCCCAGAGAGGACCTTGGTTTTCTCTATCCCTGTATCTGTCTGGTCCAGAGACTGACCTGATCCCTCCAATTTTAGCACACTGATGCACATCCTGATGATTTATTTGCAACCCACAACATGGATTGCAACATGGAAGTGCTTATGGACAGATAAGAGAATAAGACTGAAGGGGACCTTCTCAGTGAAGCTCTAATTTGGCCAGTAATCAAAATATATCAGGAGTTATTTTGTTCCAAAATTGTAAAAGAGGCTGTGATTGAGTGTGTAATCCCCATGTTGGCCAGGGAAGGAGCACAGAGCTGCCAGGGCAGTGCTTTCCTGTGTCCACTGTATCTCCATCAGCTCATCTCCTGCCCATGGGGACCTGTCTCACCCATCACCCAGGCTGTGACCCCTCTGCCTGGCCAGTGCCCCAGTTTCATCCCACACTCCTTCTCCTGAAGTCTGGGATATGGACAGCTTCAACTCCTTAAAGAACATTTAAAAGCAAATTCCCTGAGTCTTCTTGGTTATGGATTTTTTTTTTTTTTTTATACTGTGTTCTCCTAAGTCTTTCCAGCAACACTGAGAATAAAAAAATCAAAGGGCTGCAGGGTTCAGCTTCCCAAAATTTCACCTTGAGGCAGCTTTTTGTCACAGAGTAAAGAAATGAGAAGCTATTGTGTGCACAAACCTTGGTGAACAGAATGAAACCTGGAGAGGTTTGTTTTGGATACCATCAGTGCAGATGATGCTGTGAAAATATTTTACAGTGCTGGCTGTTAGAAGATTTTCTGAGTGGGGCTCTCAGCCTTAAGAAAGTGACGGTCAAGTGATATCCTCAGGGCTTTTATTCCAACAGGGAATGGTGCCATGACCTGTTGTGAGAACTGGAAGAAAAAGATCTCATGGTCCTAAAAACACATTATTTTTTTTCCCCCCAGAATTCACAAAGACTGAATCTGTCATCATTTGCCCATATTTTGTTAGAATCTGTAAAATCTTTCTCCTAGCCCAGCCCAAGTTGTTTTCTGAAATATGATGCTTCCCAACCTCCCAGTGTAGGCTCCATCTCAAGAATCTGAAATTCCTCTTGTTCATTAGCCTGCAAATGGACAAATGGCTCACTTGGTGAAAAACTCCACAGATGTGGGGAAAATTTAGCCAACAGATTTTCACGGTAATGATTTCCCCTCATCACAGAAACAAAGGCACAATTAAGGGACGGGAAACATCCGAATTATTTGCTGATGATGAAAAGAAGAAAATTGGATTCATGTTTTCCAACTTTGAATATGGGAAAATGATGTCACCCTCCTTTCCCTGGGCCACAAATCTTGGCTGTTGTCATTAGACTTTTCATTCCTTCTATTGTTCTCTCAAGAAGCTGCAAATTGTCTATTTTCATCAGTTACTGAAACCACAGCAGAGCTGTTGCACTTAGAATATCAATGGATTGGAACTATGAAAAGTTCAGTTTTCTCAAGGGATTGCAGAATGGCACTGAAGTTTAGGGAAATTTCCTCTGGATTTACCAATGTGGGATACAAGGTAGTGGGGACCTCCTCCAGAAAAGAAAATGGCATGAAAATCAGGAGAACTTTTCTCAGCAACTTCCCCCTTAGAGTGTTCTTCAGACTGTGATTTGAAAAAAGAAAATTTCAAGCTCTAGATTTGTCATTGGATGAAGAAGTGATATGCCTGGGCCCAAATTTTGTGTATAATCCATTAGGATCTATTGAAGACAAGAGTGCAAATCCACAAATAGCATTCCAATTCCTCTTCCCAAGGATGTAAGGTTCTGATTCTAGCTTCCTGTGAAGAAAGCTAACCCAGAAAATCCAACTTTCTGAATACCAGCACCAAAATACTGCCACTGTGGAGATTCATTCATCACCCATCTGGGATCAATAAACCAACTAGGACAAAACCACAGAGGTCAGACAGGAAGGTTTCTTTGAAATGTTGCTCAGCTGCTCAGGACAGACAAAGGTTCACCTGCCCTTAAATGTCAAGGTCTTGACCAAAGTTTGACGTGGCAAATAGCAAGGTGCTGATGATTTTTCACTCCCAGCTTAATAAATCCTTCCCACTGTTTGTGAGATTTGTGGATATAACCTCATCTTTTCTGCATATCAGAGAGTTTCCAGCAAGTGGAAAAGATCTTCATTGGAAGAGACACATCCATGTCCTTAACCTCTGGTTCTGGGGCCAGCTCTCTACAGCTCTCTTGGATCCTACAAATCCAAGAGGAACCAACTGTTTTATCACTGGGGCACCATAAGGCTCTTCTGGAAATCCTCTTAATTTGTGTTCCCAGCTGCATTTATTGTCAAAACAGGGACACTGAAATTCAGCACCCAAAAATTAGAGGAAACATTTGCCTTTAATTATGTGAATCAGATATCTCCCTCTCCAGTCAGCATGATCCCAGAAACAGAAACATTTTGAAAATTGGCTCCTAAAAATTTGAATAACCCTCAGAAGACACAATATTCAGCATAAGAGAAGAGCCCAAGAAGGTATTTTTAGTTTTATCTTTAGAACAGGGTTGAGTAAGGTTCAAGGATAAACTGGGATAAACTTGCTGCAGTCACTGAACAGGAAAACAGAAACAACATATTGCCAGTCTTCTTCCTAAATTATCATTATGTTCTGGGCACAAAATAAAGTGTGAATCTGAGGGTGAATGGGATCACACAATTAAAGACTACCTCAAGATGTGACCCCAGTCATGTATTTTTCTTTGTTTGTTGTATTTGAGATTTTTGTTATTTTTTCACAAAGCAGTAAATACCTAAAGACAAAAGTAAAAAAAAAATTAAAAGACCTCAAAAGTAACCTGGGAGATTTTTGTCAGCATTGGGGTGAGAATCGTATGGAGAATGACTGGAGACAAAGACAAATAGAAGGTGAAATGATATGGAGGGAAAACCATCAGGGGACATTGTAGGGGTCCTTCATAACCCCCATTAATGGGGTTAGAAAACCAGAGCAATGAGGTGTTGTAGGGTCTAAGGAAAGCTGAGAGGACAAAGTGCCACATAGGTCAAGGAGAAGACTGTAATTTCATGTGGTGGTAAAACTGAATCTTCATATCACGAGGAACTCCAAGACCTTGCCATCTGTCCTGGCTGGAGACCAGAATGTGCAAAGTACTGACAATATGGACAAAGTTAGGCAAGGAGGAGTGTGACCTACGGGAAATATGAAACCCTATCAGGAGATAAAGGCAGATCAATTTTGTTTTCACTTGGTCAAGAAAGAAGTGAACCCGTTCTGATAATGCACTAATGCACGTTGGACTCAATACAATATATAAATAGACCATTATAATTATATCAAAAATAATACATCAATCACAAAGAAATGATGGAAAGTCCAGATTAATTCCTTCAACTTGATTATTTTTAGGCTGAAAATTTAATTCCCCAGAATTTTTTGCCACTGAGATTTGTTTATAATGGGCAAAATGTTGCTATGGTGGGAAAACAAATGAGGATATATAGACACATAAGAAAGGCAGTTAATGAAAGTGCAACAGAGGAAATAGTTGTGATATTTTCATATTTCTTTTCCTAGAAAATCAGAACCCAAATAATTGATTTGTTGTCATGGATAACTATAATGTCTTTTTTTATCAGTAGTAAAAGTGAAAAAAAAAATAAAATAAATAAAGAACTGATATTTGTGATTTTAATGTAGTTGCTGGAAATTGAAAGGGAAATGTCAAGGATGGGCTGGGCTAAGGAAGTGTAAAACTATGTGACAGTGTGGGGATGATCTTTTGAGTCATAAATTTCAAATAACCCAAAAAAAGAGAAGAGATTCCTGTGACTAGGTATGGGAATGCCTAAGGAAAGAGGAGCCAGATGAATCCTGTAAACTCATTTGGAGACTTTGGAGAACCCCTGAAGAACAAAGGATGAGTCTGTCAAAAAACCAGAAAATTATGAAGAGACTTGTGAGAAGGAATTACACGACCTAAAAGGTGTCAGGATTTCATGGAGGAGAAGAAGGAATACAACCTGAGCAGCAAATTAATCAAAGAGTCTTTGTGCAAAATTTAGCCCTCTTTCTTTGAACATTCCTCTTTTTTATTGTTGTTGTTGTAAAGAAAATAATCTTCCAGGAAGTCATTACATCGATTCCCTGTCACATTTACCCATGCTGAAAACTAAGGTTCTGCCAAGGGAGACAATAGAAATGAAAGATTTGATTTCTCTCTCTCTCTCTCTGTTTTTGATGGAAGCTATTCCAGCTCAGGTGTCTTTGCATTATTAATTCTCCCTCATTTATTGGTTTCAGTGTTTTCCACCAAACTTGTTCACTTCAAACTTGTTCTGATCACAGGATCCCAGAATCACTAAGGTTGGAAAACAACTGTAAGGGCATCAAAACCTATTATCAACCCAGCACTACCAGGTCCAACACTAAACCATGTCCCCAAACACCACATCTACACATTCTTTGAACACTTCCAGGAATGGCGACTCTACCACTGTCCTGGGCAACTCTTTCAATGCTTGACCACCCTTCCAGTGATGATTTATTTTAAATTTTAATATCCAATCTTAATTTCCCCTGGCAATATTTGAGGCTATTTCCTCTTGTCCTTTCACTTGTTACCTGGGACTGACCCTCAGCTGGTTACAACTTCCTCTCAGGTAGGTTTAGAGAGTGATAGGGTTCCCCCAAGCCTCTTTTCTCTGGGCTGAGCCCCTCCAGGTCCCACAGCCACTCCTCATCAGACCTGTGCTCCAAATGGTGTTGGTATTTTCTGTGGGCACAAGAACAAATCCTGATGGTGCAAACAGAGCTGTGGTCCCTGAGCAGAGTTCTTTGGGGACTCTGGAATGAGGGAGGATGCTCAGACTCCTGGCCTGTAGTAGGTGAGGTCATTGCAACAGGATATCCAACATGGGACTTATCCTCAGCTATGGTGGTGCAAAACTGCCTGAGGTCTGAAGATCAAATCCTTCCCACAGAGAAGCAATCATTGCTAATACAGATCCAGAAATGTCTGTTTCTTGGATGAAAATTATAATATCAGCTGCTGTTTTTATCTTTGGATGCATATCAGTAATATCCTCCCTGAAAGGGTTTCTTTCATGGATCCATTTGCTGCGCTGAATTTCACTTCTCCAGTAATCCCCATGCACCTGAACCTAAATCCATGTTTTGAACAGCCTGCCCTGTTTCCTGTAGCTCTGTCTCTCCCACTTTCTCTCTGGTGGTTGCACATTACCTGAGGCTGTACTAGTTGAACTCTCTAGCAGGAGTTTTCTGTCTGTTCTTTGCTATCAAGGGAACAGGCAATTTAGCAGTACAGCTGTTGGAAAACGCTGTGCTGGGAGATTTTCAGCTTTAACAGCTCATTGCAGGGCTTGTTTGTTTTTGTTTTTTAATTACTTCTCATTTTGAAATGTGTGCTGCTCGTTATAATCTATCACATGTAAGGATATAATTTATCATGTTGGAAAGTTGAAATTGAAAAAAAAAAGCCATACAGTTTCAAAACTTTCTTTTTCCTTGTGGATTTTTTACTTCTCATTGTAAATATTCATTCCAGTCTGGAATGATGTTTTTCTTCAAAGTAAATCATCATTTATCATACAAAGGATATTCTGAATTTTTCTCAGCTCTAATAAGTGGATTGAGAAGTTGGTGATGACTCCTCAGTTTAAAGGGAAGTGGGATCTTTTAATCAAGGCATGGTGTTCCTTTGCCAAACATCACCCTGAGCTGTATTTAGGTGCTGCTGTGAAAGAAAGAATGCTTTTTTAAACTCCATTCACACTCTGTTGCCATTGAATATCCTGCAATGGAGTGGATACCACTGATTTTCTGTATGTGACAGGTGACAATTCATGCATTCATTGTGTGCCTCACCTCCGAAGGAGTGTAAACAAATCTGAACCAATTTTCCTGCTTGGTTCTCTTGTCCGTCCAGGTCAATGTCCTCTGTCTATCCTATTACAGTGTCTACTCTCATTTATTCTTCATTTCAAATCTGGTGAAGGGTCTGGAGAGTAACTTCTACGAGGAGCAGCTGAGGGAGCTGGGTTTGTTTAGCCTAAAAAGAAGACTCAGAGAGTCTTACCCCTCTCTAAAACTCCCTGACAGGAGGTTGTAGCCAGGTGAGGCTTGGCCTCTTCTCCCAGGCAGCAAGCAACAGGATGAGAGGCCTCAGGCTTCTCCAGAGGAGGTTCATGTTGGACATCAGGAAGAATTTCTTCGCAGAAAGGGTGTTCAGGCTGCCCAGGGAGGTGGTGGAGTCCCCATCCCTGGAGATGTTGAAGAAACAACTGGAGGTGGCACTCAGTGTTCTGATCTCATTGAGAAGCTGGGGATCAGACAAAGGTTGGACTCAACTGACCCTGGAGGACTTCTCCAACTTTAATTATTCTGTGATTGCCACCCATTCCTCCCTCGGCTTGTCAGTGGTTTTCCTTGAATGTAAGCACAGCAAATGAACAGAGTCCTGTCCCTGGGAAGGCCACAGACACTGACAAATAAGTCCTGGCAGCTGTTCCTGCAGCAGATTGGCACTCCTTTGCTCTGCCACTCTGCACCCAGAGCAGGGCTGACAAGGAGGAGCACAGGTTTGCAGTACAACCCTCTGTCAGAGCCCATCCTGCAGCTCTTCAGAGAGAGCAAAGCAAAATCACCAGATTTCACACTGACACAGGCATCCATCCCCCAGGCTGCCAGCCAGGGGATAGATCTGATCACAGGCTGCTGACTGACAGAGGTGACTTCTTAAACCACTGAGGCAAGATTATCCAGGGCTCCTTTTTCAGTTCCCTGCAGCTGCAAGCAGGGAACATTTTGGCAGGCAGCTTCCCTGACTGCTCACGCTGTCTCTCACACACAAACACACATTTGTGCACAAGTGAAGGAATCATTTAGCTGATGTACTCACAACAGCTCCTAAACTGTGTTTTCATTTTGCAGTCACAACAGCCAGCACCATGGAAATCAGGCATTGATCAAAATTATTGAACAATTAAGGCACAATAATGAGCATCTAATACGGCTGCTAATGTGATTGCAGCGTCATATCACTTAAAGCTGTGCTGCTGGGTGGTGAGGCAGGATGCTGAAATATTAAGGGCATCTCTCACTCCTGTGCTCATTCAACATATTCCAAAAATGCAGTTAAGCAAACCTAGGGAGGAGCAAAAGCAAAAATTGGAGATAAAAATGTCACTAGCAGTGCCACCAATTGTCCATAAAAGTGGCTTTCCGATGGATAGGTACCAGTGTTTTGTTTTGCTGCATTATATCTGAAGAAGGGATAGAAAAAGGGGTAGAATTTTGCTTCCAGACAAAGAAATTCAAGGGTGTGGGAACAAAAAGCAGGGGAAGCTGAAAATACAAGTCAGAATTTATCATGCAAGTGGAGCACAGGAAGCAATTTTATTATTTCCACTGGCCATGATCCCTTGGCTGTGGATAAGGCTTTTAGAAGAGTCACAATTCCCCTGTCTTACAAGTGTAAATACTGCTTCAGGGAATATCTGCAGTTCAAGAAGAAGCCTCAGGTCTGTGTGCAAAGCATAAGGAACGTGGATTGGTTCTGCTAATCATGCTCGTGCAAAAATCAGGCACATATGTAGGAGAACGTGCGCGTTCAAAGGTGCCTGTGCTTCATTTGCAAATGAAAAGTGCATCTTCTTTCCATATGCAACATGTCAAATTGAGAGGATCCAAAAAAATCCCCAAAACTCTGCCTGTCTTCCACTTCCAATGCTGCAAAATCCAAAAAAAGTGTTGAACCTTCTATTCAAATGTAGCTCTAAGTACCTTCAGCATCATCATCATTTCATGGAGCAGTAATGATGCAATGGAGGGGGACTCAACATTCAAGCACCATTTAAGTTCATGACTTATTTCTTTAACATTATATTTCCATTTTCTCAAGGGAAAATCTCAGAGTTAAGACATGTAAATGACCAGATTTATCAAGGGTCTCTTTTACTAACTTAACTGTGTCTAAAATTCAGTTCTGAAATTCTAAAGGGTTTCACCATTCTTTAGTCATGTAAAGTGTAGGTGACTGTTGGTCCAGTCTTGTATGGTGTGGGTGATCTCAACTAATTTTCAATGTTTAAATTCACCTTAAGTGAAACCCACTTAGCTGAAATTTAAGTGTTGACCTGTAGATATGCATCAGTGCTTAAATGTTTTTTGTAGCCAGTGGAGAACTAATCAGTCAGAGCAGCCCACTGCATTCAGTAATGTGGAAAATCACTAGGGACATAATTAATGTGTCTAAAAATCTGCTTTTGAGGTGATTCCTCCATTCTGCTGAGACCCCCCCTGTGTTGCTGCACCTGAAATGATCTCCAATACAACTCTGCATCAGCTGAGGGAAGTTCAGTTGTCTCAGCAAAGGTGACCTGGGGACCTGTGAGCTGCCCTGAGATTCCTCTTGTGGATGTCTGAGGTATAAAAAACATCCACAGGAAATATCCTAGGTCCTGAAGCTTCTGCCCTTGTGGTGCCAGGCTGGATAGATAAAGAAATAAATATATATTCAAGGAAGTATCAGGTTTCTTTAGAAGCTGTAAACTTTTGCACATTTCAGATGCATAAACACAAGTTTTTAGTGCCATTTTTGATGTCTTAGGGTATCCCTCCAGTTAGTAGTGGGAGATCCTATGCCAGATCTGCCAGTTTCTCAAGGCAGAAGGCTTAACTGGCATCAGATATCTATGGTGATTAATAGAGTCAATTTAGAGGGAAATTCACCTGGCCAAATACAGGAATTTGTTTTAAGATTAGGTGAATTAGCCTTAAAATCCATTAACACTGCTAATTCTTTCCCCTTTAATCATAAAAGCAACCCATGGTGATTTCATCACCTCTAATCACCTATCCCAAGTGCTGTTAATACCCACATTTAATTAATTAATCATAACAAAATTAATAGGCCTCTTTTTTTTCTTTTTTTTTTTTGGTAGACAAATTATCATTTTTTCTGATTTATTTTGGTAATTGACTTGGTTTAGGGAAATAAAGATTTTTTTTTTCCCCTATAACTGGAGTCCTTAAATCTTCTTGTCTCTGGGAACCACAGAACACACAAAAAGTAAATTACTTCCTTGGAAGAAGAGATCCGATCTTTTTTTTGACAGCTCTTTTCTCACCTCATTATTTCTCCATCACAATAACTAAAGCTGTCAGATTCCTGATGGAAAGCTGCAAGGGAAGCATGTTGCAAGCAGCTGGTCTTCGCAGAGCTGTTGATTCCCTGCTCTCCCCACCCTGTTCCCAAATGTAGAGTGCACAAATAAAGCAAAACAAAGCAGAAAATACATTTTCTTCCACCGGTGCAGGTTTGCCAAAGGAATGGAGAATTTCACTGACATGTTCACAAATGTGAGACTAGAATAAAAAAAAATGGATAACTGGATGATGAAAAGTGTGAGCGGGTTTGTTGAGCTGGGATCTAAGGATTCATGTCATGGATGAGTTACCCTCCTTCCCTCCCTTGGTTTCTGGATGTTGGGGTTTGCTGGATGTGCTTTGAGATCCACAAGTGGAAAGCAATGTCTGGGATCTAGGAATTATGGGATAATTCTCCAGGAATTATGGCTGATGCTGGATCTAGGAAAAGAAGTTATCACAGAATCACTGAGTTAGAATGGCCTGGGTTGGAAGGGACCTTAGAGATCTCCTCATTCCACCCCTCCTGCCCTGGGCAGGGACAACTTCCACTGCTGGGTCACACTGTGTTAGAGGTGAGGAACACCCTAAGGCATGGAAAGGTGGTTTGGGAAGAATAAACGTGGGAAAATAGAGCTCTAAGGGGTCAGAAAAGGCAGGTCAATTGCAAATATGGCTTTCACCTGTTTTCTTCTCTACGGATCTGCTCACTTTCCTCTAAAAGGCTTAGGGGGTTGAATTCATTGCATTAACTGTTTGGTGTTTCTATCAAGAAGCAGTAAACCAAAAGCTTTTAGATCAAATTTTCTCCTTTGAAGAGGAAAAAAAATCAGGATTTGGAATTGACATGGGAAAACCATGTAGCTATACAGCTGCTCCTGCCATGTAAATTGGGTCACTTTTCACACCACTCACTCTTAAAATAAACAATGATTACTTGTTGAGCCTTTTAGCCCCTCCCCTTTCTCCACAATGGTATAATTATTAATGTCATTCCTGAAATGTCTCCATAGGAATTGCAACTTTTACCAAAAAAAATCACTGAGGTTGTTGACAGTAATTTATATATGTTTAGGCTACCAATAAATCTTGGAGTTAAAGGAAGCCTACAGCAAGGACAACCCCCATGCCCTGGCAAGCAATTTAGGAAAACCATTTGCATAATTAACATACTATAAGGTATCAGGACATCTCTCCTTGTTGGTCTTGGTATTCCTCTGATGTCATTATCAAGGTAGACATGACAAATAATATTTTATATCTGTGAATGATAATCAGCACACTGCAGAGTGTGTATCATTATTGATTTGATTAAAGGCTTTGATCTGAGAAATTACCAATTAATGCTATCTAAATTAGTCTCTGTGGGTTTGGACAGAGCAGCAGGAAAATAATTCTCTCATAAAGCTAGTGATTGGACACACAAGCAATTTGTTTAATCGTGCTAAATCTGAAAAGAAAATATTCAATTTGGAGGTTTCCTGCAGGTCAGCCCTCAGTTCCTCATTAGTCATTAATGACTGCACTTCAGGCCCACTGTCTGAAATTGCATGGGCACTTTAGAGAGGCTTAATTATAAAAAGACAGGGGAAAAATTCTTCCTTAAACAGCTGAGAGTCTGTGGTAACTGGATCTGCTTCAAAAAGTGATGACAGAGCAGAGCAATTTTGGAAAGAACTTGCTAACCTGGCAGGGAGGAGCTTGAACTCAGCTTGCTGGGCTAGGGACAGCAACACCCTGGGGTAATCAGAAACCAAGGATGAGAGGAAGCAAGCAAAGCACAGGGCAGAGGAGGATGAGGCTCTCCTTTGAGTCCCCCAACACACCCAGCACGACAAACACACAGGAGGAATGAGAAACCCATGTGCAGGTGCAGAGCTGTGGCACTGGAATTACAGGGATTTGGAGGAAACTCCCAGTGCTGGAGCACTGTGATGGAACAGAGCATTTTGTAAGGAGAGGAAGAGAGGATGGCAGCAGGGCTGTTTTCTCTCACCTGGTTCTGCTGCAGAACAAGCTGCAGATGGATCAGCAGAGCTCCCTTATGAGGAGAAGCTAAAATACACTTAGAGAATCACAGAATAGTTGAGTGGGAAGTGATCCCCACAGGGAACATCGAGTCCAGCTCCTGGCCCTGCACAGGACAACTCCAAGAGTCACACTGTCACCATCATATTTTCTGAAAAATCCTCTTTGCCCAGGATTTCTCTCCTGGGAAGCTGAGAAGCCTCAGGGAAAAAGGAAAACAGTATTATCTCATTTGCTTCTCCTGTGTTTTGCTGCTTTGGAATGTGGTTGGAGATTGTTTATCCAACATGTGAGTTGTTTTTACTTATTGGCCAATGATGGCAAAGCTGTGTCGGACTCTGAAGGGAGAGTCATGAGTTTTTTAGTTTTGTCTTCCAGCCTTCTGTCTGCATCCTTTCTCTATTCTTTAGTAGAGTTTAGTATAGTATTCTTTAATATAATATAATATCATAAAATAATAAATTAGCCTTCTAAGAACATGGAGTCAGATTCATCTTTCCTCCCCACTATGGGGGACCCCAAAAATGCCACATCACACCATGTACCTGAGAGCATTTTCCAAACTCTTCTTGGACTCTGTCAGGCTTGGGGCTGTGATCACTTCCCTGGGGGCCCATTCCATGGCTCAACCACCTTCTGAGTGAAGAACTTTTTTTGTAATGTCCAACCTAAGCCTCCCCAGGCCATTCTCTCAAGTTGTGTCACTGTCACCACAGAGCAGCGATCAGTGCCTGCCCCTCCTCTTCCCCTCAGGAGGAAATTATAACTGCAATGAGGTCTCTCCTCAGTCTCTTCTTCTCCAGGCTGAACAGACCTCAGCCAATCCTTCTGTGGTTTCACCTCCAAACCCTTCATCATTTTCTTTGCCCTCCTTCAGACACCCTCTAATAGCTTAATATTCTTCATATATAGTGATGACTTCAGCCAGAAGGGAGGACTAACGGATAACTCCAATCTCCCCAAAATTTTGTGGTATTAGAGCAAAGGTAGATAAAGGCGTTTTTCATAGGTGCCCCACCAAAGGCAGCAGTCACAAATTTTGGCAGTTTGGAAATGCGTTAAAAAATTCTTCATCACCAGAATGTTTAAGTACACATTTAGGGGCTGGAGAGCCTGTGACATTTCAAATACTTGTGGATTTTGCTGCACAGCCAAGGGGAAGGAGGTTTACCTTGGAAATCAGCCCTGTCTTCAGCAGAAGTTTCAATTAAGGAACTCCAGATACCCGTTCCAAACAAAGTGATTCTTTGATTTCTCACTGGCTTGCAGAGTAACTCAGCAAATAAACATTACTTAGAATTTGGCTCTTCACTCATAGCAGTGGCACCACTTGTCTAAAAGCTCCCTTAACATATTTTGCTGCTCAGAATCCTGATACTTGTAGCAGTGAATAAAACAAAGGCAACCCAGGAAGTGGAGAAAAATATGCCTAAATAGAAAGTTTTCCTACAAATCCCCATTTCACCTCTAAAATCCTCCTGAGGTTATCCTCAGAAAGGGCATTAATTTATATCACAGAGTCACAGAATTAAGCAGTTTAGAAAAGACCTTTGAGATCATCAAGTCCAACCTATGACTCATTGGAGTCTCCTCATTTTCCATGGTTGTAGTGCAGGTTTTGAATGACCAAAACAGGATTGTGGAAGTTTTTATTGAAAGAAAGCAAAATATTCCCCGTCCATGGTGTGGGGGAATGGGACTAGATGGTCTTCAAGGTCCTTCCAACCCAAACCATTCTACAATTCTATGAAAAAAACACATACATTTCAGTGTTGCGTGTTCTAAATGTAATTATGTGCCTTCAAGAGCTTATAACCTAATAGTAGCACAGAACTATTTCACATGATAAGTTGAGTCATTACCCAGATGTTCCTCCTAAGTATGAAAAAAGTTGTTTGATGCTTTTCTCTTTTCAGCTGCATCCTGGAAGTCACACTGAAAAATGTAATTTGCTCCAAAACTTCTGCCAAGAAGGACTCCACATGAACCCAGTATCACCAAGGATTTTCTCCATTGCATCATTGAACCATTAAACTCAGATCATCAACATGGCTCAGTGTCCTGCACGAGCTCTTCCCTTAATTTCAGAGAAAGACCAGTGAGGATTTAAGGTTTTGGTCTGTTGATTCTCAAGTTTATTGCTCCCATTACCAGCTTGGAACATGGAAAAGTGAATCCAAGCCTTTTACTGCCTGGATTTAGTTTCTGTAAAATTCTGTGCATCCCCTTGGCTGCGAATTTGCGGGATTGATTGTGGGGGTGTTTTCTGGAGGAACCTGAAAGTGAGCGCTGTATGAGCACGTTCTTGGGACACAGCTGTTTGTTAGCACAAATTACCTCTCATTCTGACCACCTCCCCCTCCAAAGCACCTACTGAGAGAGGCAAGGAAAGATATGAGCTTTGCCATGGCAACCCAACACCTTCTAGTGAAATTAAAACCCAAATGGAAAAGGATGGCAGGCTCGGTTGCAAAACAAAAACCTCACTTTTCCTCTCAAATGAAGCTGATGGAAGTTTTAGATGTGTCCTGAGATATTAATAACTAGTCAGAATTTTTCTAGAGACAGTGAGAAGAACAAAATAATTACAACAGTGGCAGTAAGACTGGTAATAAAATGAGCAACTCTCTTTGAACTTGAAGCTATCATTAGATTGACTGAGGAGATCAGCATTTGGGCTTAAGTCCCTAAAGCAGAGTCTCTGGCTCATACAAAGGTATGAGAAAAATAATACCCTTCCAGTATTTCAATTTTTTTAAATAGCAGAAGAGTTTCCCACTGGGGCACAGTTTGTAGAGGAAGAAAGTGCCTCCTTATTTTGTTTTACAGGGTGTCAGCCTGGCAGGATTATACTTATGCAGAGGAAAAGGATAAAAACAGCCTTTGATACATCAAAGAAGGCAAAAATTAGACTGGAAAACAAGATGAGCTTAGGTGTGGCTCACTGACTTGATATCTCTCAATCTGCTGTTTAGAACATGAGAGATGAGAAAATGCCACTGTCCTGCCTAAGAGAATTTTTTGTTAAATAACTTGGATTGTGAAGGGTGTGATTTCAAATCCTCATTTGGACACCCTCTGAGCTGGTTTTGGGAGGAAAGGCAACCCAGCTGCCATCCCCTGGAATTTTTTTCTGATTGTTTTCTGTCTCACATATTCTATTTTATACAAATACTGGGAATGTGCTTAAGAACCAGAGATAAATATACCTTCATTCTTTCCTTCAATGGTTTTCTCTCTCTCTTAATGGAGTTTTATTGTATCCCAGACTAAAGATATATATTCTGAGAATTTTCATCTGTCTCTATTCCGATAAATTGCTACTTTCAAAAAATTTTGCATATGATTATAAAAACTCCTGAGTAGTTCTGCCAGTAGTTCCTGTTCTGAAGACTGTATGACCTACACCACTTTCATCAATGGAAGCAACAGCAATTTAGAAAAATAAGTTTATATTTGGGCTTTCTCTTCACTGACCATCTGGGAACTGTATTTCCATGTCATGCTTCTTCTCTTTAATGGAGGGTCAACAAATCCAGGATATTACAGCCAGACTCACTGCAGGTCAGCATCTTGAAATAAATGTGGAGCTCAGATTTTGCTTAATGTGATTTCCTCTAAGGCATGATGGCAACTTTAAATCAAATCACTCCTCCTTACACTTCTCATCTTATGTCAGTGATGCTTGAGCATTTCAATCCTCACACAGGATTCCAGACATTGAAGAGCCCATAAACTTCATTCCACCCTTATCAGCAAGATGGAGCCAACTGCAGAAGAGACAATGTGGGATGAACTTACTATAACCCCCATTCCCTGTCCCCTTGAGCCACTGAGGAGGAGGAGATGGGGAAAATCTGGAGTGAAGCTGAGCCCAGGAAGAAGGAAAGGGAAGAGAAAAAAAGTTTTTAAGATTTGGTTTTATTTCTCATTTTCCCAGTCTGATCTGAATGATAACAATTTAAATAACTTTCCCCAAGTCTAGCCTATGACAGCAATCAGTGAGTGATCTCTCCCTGTCCTCATCTCACCCCACAACTCTTTCATTATTCTTTCTCTCCCCTGTCCAGCTGAGGAGGGAGGTGATGGAGCAGCTTTGTTGGGCACTGTGTGTCTGTCCGGGCCCATCACAAGGTCTAATAAAAAGTAACACCTTCCCAACAAGGACACACTGATCTCACTTGAATGGCTACACCTCTCTTTTGAGCATGGTTTTTAAACTAAAAGAGGAGAAATTTAAATTAGATGTCAGGAAGAAATGTTTTGTGGACGGTGAGGCCCTGGCACATGTTGCCCAGGGAAGCTGTGGCTGCTCCATCCCTGGAAGTGTCCAAGGCCAGGTTGGATGGGGCTTGGAGCAACCTGGGATAGTGGAAGGTGTCCTTGACCATGGCAGGGGGTAGGAATGAGATGATCTTGAAAGTTCTTTCCGACCCAAACCATTCTGTGGTTCTGTGATTTGTCTCAAACACATGGAAGTTACTCACGCCTACAACCCTGTGATAAAATAAGGCTGTGGCTCAGACAGGGACAAGGAATCTCCAACTGCAGAAATGACTTCTGCACTCACAGTCCTCCAATTATCCTGATCTGGCTTTGCATTTCAACCATGAGTTTTATGTTTCCTTCAAAAGAGATTCACTTTCTGGATAATTTGAAGGCGAAGCTCTCCAGACAGCATTTTGCAACAACAGAGATCTGACTGAAAGGACCAGGTTCTGGAAGAAATAGTTTTAACCTACTGAGAAAGATGCAAACATGTGGGTTTAGAAATCTCATTTATTGTTATTCACCCAAGCTCTTCATTTCTTCCTCTAAAGGGAGCTCACACAAAGCTCCTTGAGTGTGTGGGCTGGAGCAAAACCTTCAAAAGCCTTAACGAGGTTCTCGGAAAAAGTTGGTTAGCCTGTTTAGTCATAAGATGTTTTCATCATACACTTTCATTTTCATTTAAATGAAAACATTTTGAAATAAGAAAAGGAAGTTAAAATTCTGTTTGGAAAGGGAAAATGAAACAGTTGGAAATGCACTTTTGGTGCAGAAGAAATGAATTTTTTAAAAAGCAATTCCAAAAGTTAGCATGTATGGAACCAAGTTTTTTTCTTTTACAATTTCATTTCCTGGGAAGTTTTATTGAAATTGAATACATTTGCTCCATTTCCAAATAGTAAAATGGTTGGAAATTATGGAATTCCTCTAAGTGGAATTTCTTTCCCTGCCTAGCTCTGCTTTCAGGGAGGAGAAGAAATGCAATTTTCTTTGAAATATAACTCAAATGACTTGTAGGTAGGAACCATTCTTGTAGGTGTTGTAATCATTATGTTGGTGTCTACACTAAACATTTTTCCTTTTGCTTGAATCCTTCTTTTATGTCTTCTTCCTATTATAATCTTAGACACTGTTTTTTCCTGTGGCTGTGTACTGCCTGTCCATGGGCTGAATGTGAAACCATTAAACTCCTCTATATTACACAGCAGAGTTTTTCAAACTTGAAAAAGTATTTACTCAAAGATGACAACAATCCCCTAGATTGCCTACAGGAACTACAGCAGAGTAAAATAATTCACTATGCTGGGACCTTACTTTTAGTACCTTGATCAAAAAAACTTCCTCTAAGAACATTAAACTATAGAAAATATAAATAAATGGTGTTAATGTGTGTTACAAAATGTGGCACATGATTACAAAGTACAAACCTTGATGGTATTTATTGGGGCATTTACTTGTCAAGGCACCTGTAGTCACTGTTTCTCTGGCTGTAGATTCCTCTGTCCTCTAAGATCATAAAAGCCTCCTAGAAGTCCTATTTTTCCACAGATTCAGGTGTGCCTGGAGCAAAACTCTACAGTATTACCAAATGCCTTTGGTAATACATTTCATAATAAATCTTAAAAGCCTCTGCTTCATCCTTGCCAGAAAGTATTTTGGGAAAGGTTGCCAAATTGCTGCAATTTGAAGAACATGACTTCCATTTAATGAAATCTGTGGTTATATTGAAGCACATAATCATGTGGAATATGCTCAAGAATTACATTTCTGCCTTGGAACTGCAGCCTTAAAACACAGATCAAAAATCAGAGAAAAGGGAAAAACCAAGAGAAAAGCACTTTGCTTCCCTCCAATCTCCACTTCCATCAGACAGGCAGAGTCACCTTGTATTCTGCTGGAGATCAGCACCCCTGCCCTCAGCTGAAGTGCCCATGCATTTAGACTTTCATTTTTCCTGTTAAAGAGCTCCCATGAGACACTATCTGCACGAGAAATGTCTGGCATTTATTATTGTGACACAAGCCACGGTCCACAGTCTGTCTGGCAAAACACCACAGAGAAAATTATTCAAGAGATCAGGACCAGCCTTAAAGTTCTTTTACAGCCCCCAAAGCAGGGGCTACACCCACAGAAACCAAAAATATTTCTGGCTTGAAGTCTGCAGTTGACTGTCACACTGACTTATTGTGAGGAATTTAAAAACCACAATGTTTATTTTGGGAAAGAAATAAAAAGGCCAACGTGTAAAATAGTGAGACCTGAGCTGCTCATGATTTCATCATGAGTTAATTACCCATAAAGGCATCTCATCTTTGACCCTGCCTGCTCTTCAGGTAAGTTCTAGGTGTTTACTATTCATTATAGGTTGATTCTAATGGAAAATTTACTGCCTATCACTAGAATAAATACAACATTTTGGAGAGTCTTGTAGCCTAAGCAGTGCTAATATCAGTCATGAAATATGCCTAGAGTAAAACCACTGGATATCTTGGGCTGAAAAAGAGAAGTCCTACAAAAATTCCAATCTGGACTGTAATAGCATGCCATGTTTAAATATTTGGGTTCTTAAATATCACTAAGAAATAAAGATCCTGAAAAAAATCACCTTTTATAACACCTTCCTGTTACTGCTGTAGTGGTTACCACAGTCCCATGCAAAATTTATTTTGTCTGAAATATCATGGAAATTGAAAATCTCAGCACAGATGTGTACTAGACTCAGGTGTCAGCTTTCAGGGAACTGTTCCCATTATTATATATTACATCTATAAATATAAAACTGAAAAAAACGGGGGTTGTGTTTTGCTTCCTTAGTTCTCGATTTGTCTTGCTCAATAAACAAGTTATAACTTCCAAAGACCTGCATGAAAGCTATTGGTAACACTGACTGTAAGTTTTGTAAATGATTAATGTTAGCCCAGGGGTTGAATCCAAGCCAATAGGATCACACAAGCTTTCTAAACTCACAATTTCACCACAGGTGGTGGAGACAGTTGGGATCTGAGGACATGTGCATGATACCCCTCACCCCTGTCCTTGTCACCCCTCATCCCTGTCCTCAGAACACACAGGGAGCCCTCACTTTCCTTCACTGCTCTCCTCCATAAAGCAGTTGCAGTTGCTTGAGAGGGAAGTACCAGATTTCCAGAGTTTCCTACATTTTGATCTCATCCCCTGAGGTTAATTGATGGCAGTGGTGGAAGCTTAAGGATTTAGGTCTCTCCCACTCCACTGCAGCACCATATTCTTCAACAGCACTGCTGAAATGCCAAGTTCAGACCTCATCAGCCTCAGTGCCTGAATTTTAGTCAATTTTAATGCCTAAATGATACTAGAAAGATGCAAAGGAAGACCAGCATCTTCTTTGCTGTTAGCATGTCCTGAAATATTTTCCTTTATCTCCAGGACAAAAGAATCTTCCCTTTCCTGTTCCATCTTTTTAAAGTTAATGACTCAAAAATATATGTTGGACATGAGCAATTTAGCTCTAACTGTGATGACAACATTTAATTGACTTGAGTGCTCTTTATGAGGGGGATATATTTGTTTTATACAGATTCCCTGTCTTCAGTCAATGTCTCCTTCCAGCGCTCAGTATTTAGAGTTGAATCCCTTGAGCCTTGGTACAATTAGAGTCACTACAGGGAAGTGATACCATGAGATACACGTTTTCCCAGCCTCTCTTAGGATTAAGCAGGTAGCTGACACCAAACAGACAAAATCTGCACTGCATCAAGCTGCCTTTGAGGAGGTCTGGAGCCTAAATTTGGTTGTCAAACTTCTGTGGCAGAAAACCTCTGCACAGACAAAAGCTGAGGAGAGGATTTACTTAGCAGTGGTTGAACTGAGCTGGAACAGGTTGCCCACAGAAGTTGTGGATTCCCAATCCTTGGAAGTGTTCAAGGCCAGGTTGGATGAGGCACATGGCAGAGGAGTTGGAATTAAATGACATTTAGGGTCCCAAACCATTTGATGATTCTATGATCTCACAATTTCTTTCAGGTATTTTTTAAAACAAAACCCAAAGATTTTGGCTGGAGTTGTGATGCACAAATTCACGTGCAGGGGTGCAATGCAGTGTGGAGGGGGAGTAAAATGCAGGAGAGGATGAGAATGGACAACATGAAGACACCCTTGCACTCCTGCTGCTGAGTCACCTGTCCATATCTAACCTAAAAAGGTGTATCCAAGGTTGGAAGCAGATTCCAGCTCCAAGCACAGCCTGGAGCACCCAATAGATCAATGTTTTCTGGGGTACTGAGAGCACCATCTTGGGAAAAGCCTCCATTAGTTCACTGGCTCATCCAGCAATTGTGATCCTTACAGAGTTTTTGGAATTCATAATATTCATAAATTGATAAGCCTGTAACTTATCAACACTTTTCCATGAGTTTTCTGCATTTCAGATGAGATTTTCATCAAAGGGGACTTGCTCCATATGGAACTTTCCCCTTCTGGGTAACAAGGTCCTGGGGAATGGCACTGAGACATCAGCCAGGGCTGGCTGAGAAATCCCTAACAGGCAGTGGAGATGCTGCTGCTGCTCCCAAATTGTTTTCTCAAAAGAGAAACTCAGAGTTTGGGCTTGCATAAATAATATTAGACATAACTAAGGGCGAGGGAATGTCCATGAATGTGACTTCTGTCAAGGTCCATACAATTTTTATAACATATATGATTTTTATTTCAACATCACACTGTTCAATGGCAGGGGGATTATTTTTTAGAAGCTCATCTGATGCTTTTCTAGAAGTTATTTTTCATTTTAAAAATATAATAATTCCCTAGTAAATTCCACTAAAGCTTTGACTGGCAGTGAGAATAGTTTCCAGCATCAAAACCACTTAGCTCCATTAATGGGGGAAAAAATAGCTCTCAATGTAATATTAACACCCCAAACTCCTCTTTTTGCAAAACTGAAATAAATGCAAAAAAACCCCAAAAATGGCAGCCGTTTGCAAAAATTTAAGCTCAAAACCATTTGTGCTGAGATTGAAGAGTATTACAGAACACTCAAGCTGTATAAAGATGAATTTTATCATGCAGGAGTTCAATCTAGCTTCAAATTTACAGTATTCATGGAAAAAGAACTAACATATTTTATTCTGTGTGTGAAAAAGGCAAATGAGAGCCCATCTCTGCTTCTGGCATTAGACATCACCACACATGTGATGATAAATAATGAACAAGACAAGTATCCAAGGTGACTGACTGTGAATGTAAGTAAATAAATGCAGAATAAAACTGAGAGTTTAATTATTTCCCTAAACAGCAACCAAAAAAAAGAGAAAAAAATAAAATTATGCAACAAAATTCTCTGGCTGTCAAACCCTGTGAAGTCTATTGTAATATCATGAGAGTATTAAGCATATAGGAAGCATAAAAGTCAATGAGAGAGAGAGAGAGAGCAGGTATGCAAGCATAAAAGTGACAGGTGACAAAATTTATTGTGCTTGGTAAATCAGTTTTATAATTGATATAGCTTTGTTATTAATTTTTAAAGCTGTGTACTTATGCCAAAACGAATTGTCTAGGTGTTAAAAATTTGTGTCTCATCCCTCATTGTTATGAAATGGGAGTGGGAAGAGCCAATTCAATAAAGTGCTGTTTCTACTGCTATCCCTCCCAGGCTTCATTTCCCCAGGATGGCAGGGAATGGGACATCTTGCAATAAAAACAAATGTTCTCAAGGTGCTTTTTATCTTCCTTGTTTTATTCCTAATGTTGCTTGATTGCTGCAGAAAAGACACATTTAGTCAAAGGTCACCGAGAAAGCACAAAAGAATAAAACCTCCACATTTGTGAAAATCCCCACTGTGTAAAAGCCTGCTCTGAGACTTACCCATCAGTGAAATTTCATTTTCTGGAGGGATTTGAAGTGGTGCTAAGCCTTCAGCTGGCTTTTGGCCTTGTGGTGAGCTTTACCCTCTTGGGAAAATGGCTCTGACGTCAATTGAATCAGATGACAGGTTTTAGTCCATTTTATTTTCCTTTTTACTATTACTTTTTGGACATTGTATTAAAAAGTAGAAATCTTCAGAAATGCAAAGTCTGATATACCTGTAGTATTCACATCAATTCACTTTATCACAGTAGAACTTTGATGTATATATATAAAAATAAAAAATAATAATTGTGTTTTCTTGCATCATAGCAACATGGAAACTTATTAGAGAATCATGGATTAATTGGGGCTGAAATGGACCTTAAAATATATCATTCCAACCCTCTGCAAGCAAGGACACTATCCCAGGTTGCTCCAAGCCCTGTCCAAACTGGCCTTGGACACTTCAGGGATGTGGCAGCCACAGCTTCTTTGGGAATCTGGGCCAGGGCCTCACCACCCTCACATCTTGTGAAAATCAGATTTTTCTTGACCCCACTTTTTACTTCTCCTTCCACCCCACTGACACACAGCAGCTTTTTAGCTCTGCCAAACCAACAGTTTTTGGGTCTTAACAGTGAACTGGACCAAGAGACGGAATGTGGCAGCCTCAATGGAAAAATGAATCCTCAAAAATCTCTCTTGCTCCAGTAACGCTCCTCTATGCTACTGAATGCAATATCTCCAACAACAAAAGGAACTTCCTGAGTCAGTGTGACTTTTTTTAACATCCAAAAACATGCCCCCTCCTTTTTCAGAAGATAAAGAGAATCCTTCCAACATTCAATTTTAATGAACATCAATAGAATTTTCATCACTCCCCTGCCAGTCGCTGACATTGTTTCTAGCAGGCAAATTAGTTCAAGGTATACTCAGAGGTTTATTTTTCTCTTTCAGTTTGAGAGTGTCATCACTCACTTTCCAGTGGAGCATAAGAATGTCATGGCAAATGGAATATTGTGAGTTTTGGGGGGACTTACACAATCTGATTAGGGTTTCCATATGGAATAACATATCATTAAGCACTGTTGATCCTTTAAAATATATCCTGAATTTATCCTGTCTATGAGAGGCAGAGTCAGCTCCTGGTCCGTAATTAGGGCAGTAGACACACATTATAATCACTGGAAATATTTGCTTTCGCTGACTCCTGAGGATCCTTGGATGTCCATGTTCCTTAGAGACATACCCAGGTTAGACTGGATGAAAAAAGGAAATCAGTGTAATCTCATCCTCAATATTTTTTTGTGCAAATATAATTACAATAGAGTTTTGTACAATATCAGGAGATCCAAATTAGACATGATTCTACTGAAACCATGAAATGTCTGTAAGTTGATGAGGAGAAATATATATATTTATATATATATATAAAATATATTTAGATTAAAATTCTATAATCTAATAGATTTTAAAGCACATTAATAACTGAGGAGTAAAATGTGATATTAGCTCTTTATCTTCACAGTGAAGATGAGGAAAAAATTAAGCACAGAAATATTTGGGGCAATTTTCATTTACTTTCATTTCCCCAGATCAGACACTTTAATCTAATTATTTTCTTTGATACAAAAATTTAACGTTGTTTTTTCAGAAGTGTTTTTTCCCTGCAGATTTTGATTTTTTGCTCTTTTTCATTGGAGTCTTCAAAGCTTTTCATCAAATGAAAGACTTTATAGGAAGAATTCTCCTGAGGAAATTGAAATACATTTCTACCATGGAATTTTGGTTTTACTCTGTATAAACACCAGGACTCTACTTGTGTATTGTAATAATTTTCTTTACAGGTTATCCTTTTAGCCAAAATTCCCAGAAAAAAAATTGCTTCTCAATGGATTTAATCTCTTCTGTCTTCTAGTTCATTTCACACACATATGCAGTGTCCCTATCAGATGATTATAGAGCTTCCCTAAAGTCTGCTGGTGACATCAAGGATTTTGTCATTTATATGTAACAACTACATCAGAAAATACTCTGCGAACACTCACTGGTCCCATCACAAAACCATTTCCTCTTTGATTTGCTCATTTCCTTTAACCTTCTCTTCATCTCATGGGGTGATCACTCAGGTGGAAGAAAGAGTCCTCAGAATCCTTTTGTTCCCTGCCTTTCAGCCATAAATCAATTAATTTACTCTGTTAAAATGTCAGCCAGCAGTAATCTCCCTAACATAGTACAATCCAACTAAAAAGTGAGAAGTTGATTATCAATGATTAAAACAATTATAGGCTTTTAAAAATGGGATTTTTTGTTTTTAACACATACATAGAATAAGTACATGTAGTTGACCTTTTTTTTTTTTTAAACATTATTTTCAGGGTCTGTGCTTTCATTTGGAAAGCTCAATACTGAGAAAAGCCAGCAGGACAAACACTGCTTGGGAAAATCAACCTTGTGGAAATTTGGATGAGAGCAGGACCTCACTGCGTGTACTGAATGACCTAAGTGAAATTTTAGATGTCTCAGTAAAGTTTATGGATGCAAAGGTGATCTGGGACTATAATTTTTCACTTTATTTCCAGTCCACAAGTGTTACCTGACTCCCATACCTATACTTATACCCAGTAAAAATACCTTCCCAACACTTTGCAACAGCTCAGTGCCCCAGAAAAAGTTGGTTTCTCCATCCCAAACCCTCCATGAGGGATGGCATCTCCCTGAGCTCCAGACCCTGAAGGAAAAGACTTTTTGATAAAGAGACTTTTTAACAACGCCTGTAAAGACAAGGATAAGGGTCAGCAATTTTAAGCTGACTGAGGGCAGGTTTAGATGAGATGTTAGGAAGAAATTATCCCCTGTGGGGATGAGAAGGCACTGGAAAAGGTTGCCCAGAGCCTTTTTGGATGCTTCATCCTGGAAAGGTTCAAGGCCAGGTTGGATGGGGCTTGGAGCAATCTGGGGTAGTGGAAGTTGTCCCTACCTATGGCAGGGGGGTCAAAGATAATCTTTAAAAATGCTTTCCAACCCAAACCATTCCATGATTCTGGGAAAGAGCCCTTGGTTAAACCACAGGGATGATCCGCCCCAGAGTTGTGTTCCTCAGCAGCACAGATGAAAAATAAAACTGAGAAGTTTCCATGGAAACCCTGTCGTGAATTCAGCTAAGTTCATCAAGCCTAACAAGATTTAGAAGAAGCACTTCAGGGCTGATGAATTGGTATTTTCCCTGAAACATCTTAGCAGAAGCTCGAGAAATGTGCATAGAGGCCTTTATGGTATATGTAGGCCTCCTTTAAGAGTTCAGCCATGGCTTTTGCAAACCAGAGAGATGCAGTGAATCACTCACATAAATATTCAGCTTTAGCTCCAGTTCCTCCTGTCAAAGTTTCTGCTGCCTTTGCAGATGAGTGAAGATCTGGCCTGTTATTTGGCCTCGATGGTAATGCTAAGTATTTCTTTTTATTTAGCTTTCCCAGCAATGCTGTTACACTGAAATCTGCTTGTCTATTCTTAGATATCACCACCACCACCTTGCTGTGATCACTGGAGATGAAAGTTTATCCTGCAGGTTTATTATGCTTTGAGAAAAAAAATTACTTCCTGACACTCGCACGTCTCTCATTTTCAAGACCCTTAAATGATTCTCTCATTGACTTCCCAATGTTCATTTTCTCAGCATCTACACAAAGCTGACAGCCATCAGAAATTCAAAGAGATGTTACTTCTCCTGAAGACTGAGAGCTGGAAAGTGATATTGGATCTAACTCTGAGAGAGAATGAATGAGGGGAAATAGTTTTCCTGAAAAATCTTCATCAGCTGCAAACACACACACTTGGAAAGGTCTGTCAAATGCAGCTTTCTCACTTCCCAGCTCAGTGCAAAGCATGACATCTAGATAATAAACAGAGAGAGAAGATGAAAGCAAAAAAAAAAAGAAAAGAACCTGAAATACTGAGATAGAAACTCAGATTAAAAATAAACTGTCAAATAACTAAATAATTTCAAGATTTTTTTTCCAATGAGCTGATTGCTTGAAATACCACATCTATTCCAACATCTTTAGATGATTTTTAGGGTCTCTTCCAACCCAAACTATTCCATGATTCTATGATCTCTGTTTATTTTTAATTCCTCCTGTTTGCAGCACTCCAAGTGTACACAGGTTATTTGCAGCTTCTCAAACTGGAAGGAAGAGAATTCCTGTTTTGCTCAGGAATAGTCAAACCAAGGGGACACTTCTTCCTGGGAATATATTCCTTATATATTAAGCTGGCAGCAGCATTCAAAGCAGTCTTCCTATGCTCATTTATCCTGCAGCCCACTTGAATGCATAACAACAGACATGGGAATATTATTTATTGATAACTAGGATTTTTTGCATGTTATCCTTTTAGAAATACCACCTTTAAAAATCCACTCCTATCTGCTTTGCCACTCAATTCTTCTCAATACTAATACAGTGCATAAACAACTCTCTTTTGTAGCACACCTGCTTGACTTTCTCAGAGCAATGTACCCACTTTTCAGGTATTTCTGAAAAGTGGCTCATTATTTGCAAACAGGTGTACCAAGAGGGTAGAGCTTCTTTCTATCCTTTGTTTATGTCCTTTCTGTTGGAAATGAATGAATTTAAAGTGGTCTCTCTCTTGCTTTTCCTTTACAATGGGGGACAGCTGCCTCTTGGTAAACAAGCACTCAGATGCCTTGGAGAACAACTCCAGGAAAGGCTGTGCAGTAATGAAAAATATAAACCAACATGCAAGGCACCCTTTCAGCCTCCCTCTCTCCCCGTCAACTAATTCAGAACATATTAAACCATTGAAGAAGAACATGAAGCTTTGGAGTAGATGGGAAGTTTTATGCCTTGTCATTATCCTCAGCTTTCAAAGCTGGCAAAGCAAGTATGGAATAATAAAAAACACCTAACCAAAAAAAACCCAAAAAAACCTAAACCAAAACAAAAACAAAAAAAAAGACCTACACACCACCACCAAAATACCATGAAAACCAAACAAAAGAAAAAAATAAAAGGAAATTGAAAAGCCCCCAGTGGTCTGGTCAGGATTCTTTACATGCAATGCACAGGGATATAGGCAAATAAATGTTTTGTGTTTTTCAGGTAGCTTGCAGTTGAGATTGGGTGATGAGAGTCATTATACTTTACCTGGCAAGCCAGTATCTATGCTAAATATAGAGGAAAGCAGCCAAAAAATAAACATAATTAT
Organism: Agelaius tricolor; assembly: GCF_023055355.1. NCBI lineage: Eukaryota > Metazoa > Chordata > Aves > Passeriformes > Icteridae > Agelaius > Agelaius tricolor. The sequence continues at coordinate 92,769,935 of NW_027269262.1, read as the reverse complement.
TCTTTACCTGGCAAGCAGTATGTGTGCTAAATATAGAAGAAAACACACAACAAATAAGTAACATGATAACATATATATTTATGTATATATGTTTGTACTTCAAATCCCAGAGCTTGTATTCCAGCTGCCTTGAATGGCTGGAAATTTTTATTGGGGTTTTGATGGAAATTTTTGTATTTCAACTGTCAAGGGGTGTAGCAGGTCAAATCCCAAGCAAGCATGAATGACAAACCTCACTTGAGAATGCAAGGACATGAGGAAAAGAAGAAGGGAAAAGTTCTTGGGTCTTTTGGTTAACCAGCCTAGGCAGCATACAGTCTCTCTTATGGTTGTTCCTGGAAGAAAAGTAGGTGTAACCTTTGGTCTTGAGTTTCAATCACTTCTACATCCCTTCAAAATAAGCATTTTTGGGGGAATATTCATTCAGAGATTTAAAATGGGTTAATTGTTATATCAAAGCAACCATGGGAAAGCATACAACAAGCATATTAGCACAAGGGGCGTTACAGAAAATATCTCATTATTTTTTACAGTTCCCTAGCAAGATAAGGAAGAATTACCACTGATTTACAGCCAGGGTACTGAGAGGTTCATTTGTTCAGCACAGTGCAAACCCTGAGCTGGGCTAAACAAGGACACCAGGTCAGTGAATTCATTTGCCATGGCGAGCTTGGGGTGGAGGTGTTGCTCTCAGGCGCAGATTTGCTGCAATCCAGCCATGACAAAGTGCAGGTCTGTGATGTCCCAGCTTTGAGGCAGACCCAGCATGGCTGAGTCCCTCTGTGGCAGAGAAGGTCAGAGTGCAGGAGAGGGGCCCACAGCCCATCTCTCATTCTCAGGGGTACAAACTGAAGGCATTTCCCTCTGGATAACCCACTGGACGATCTCCACTATGAGCACGCAGAGAGTAAGTGGAGTTTTGCTTTAAGGGAGAGAGGTGAGATCCTCTTGCTCTGTTTCCAGAAAGGAACATCAGAACCCATGTGGCAAGCCTCCTGCCTGGCAGCTCCATGTGCCATATCCTAATAGGATGCAAAACACCTGCCTGGCAAGATCAGGATTATTGGAGCTGAGCTCATGCATTGCACGGCTTTTTCTAATGAATCCCTCTTTAGCATACATTTATGCCAGTTGACAAAGTGAAAGAAGCAATTCCTTTAAATATTGAGCATTCATACGTAAATTGCAGCCTAGTGGAATCTTCTCCTATCCAAACGGAATCCTTTATCTATTTCTGTTATATAAGAAAAGCAAATAATTTCTTATCGGTTGACTTTGAAATACAGGCAAGTGTTCAGTAGGAGTATTATGAAGCGTCAGCTTTTCCACAGCATTTACTTTTCATGCTCTTAATTTCTCATTTCATTATCTTGTCTTATTCTCTTGCCATGTCAGTGTTTTGATTCGATGGCTTCCATGTGACAAGAGCTCTTGCTGTGTGAGCGATACAAATGCAGCTTTAAAAGTGGTACAACTTCCTATTAAGGCAGAGGCTCTTCCTCAGGAATTTCTTAAAGCTGCAACTGAGACAAGGCATAAACCAGGGAAACTTTGATATGCACAGCAAGCTAAGCCCTCCTGCAGTCCCTGCCACGGATTGCTCTGCAAAACCTTTCTTTTTGTTCCTGATTTGCAGAGGTTTGATCTGTTATTGCCCTGGCAAGGCAGAAACAGCACATCACACTTTTATCTCTAAATGCTCTCACTTCAATCAGCAAGATGTTCAACAGCTTCTTAGAGAAAAATATCATTATTACTTTAATGCTTGAAGAAAGGGCAATAATTTTTCCTTGGCTTTTCCTTGGAGTCTTTACCCCAAGCAGAAAACAAAAAGTACAACCTGGACAGAGTATTTTTCTGCCAATAATGGCCAGGTTGACATCCTTGTCCTCAGAAATAATCCGAGGGAGGCATTGTAGTAGTGGCCATTGGGAATCTTGAGGCCATGACTGCTGCTCTCAGGGGCAGTGTGGAAAAAGGAGAGCCTCAGTGGGTCTTGAAAAGACAGGACAGAGCACAAAACCTTCACAGAACGAGGATGAGTGTGGGAGGCCATGAAGATGCTCAGAGCCAGGCTGGGAGAGTTGGGGCTGTTCAGCCTAGAGAAGAGAAGGCTCCAGGGGGACCTCAGAGCCCCATCCAGAGTCTGAAAGAGCTCCAAGAGAGCTGCTGAGGGACTTTGCACAAGGAGCTCAAGTGGCAGGACAACATTGAATGTTTTTAAACTGATAGAGGGCAGGGTTAGATTGTATATTAGCAAGGAATTCTGCTCTGTGAGGGTGGTGAGGCCCTGGCACAGGTTGCCCAGAGAAGCTGTGGCTGCCCCATCCCTGGAAGTGTCCAAGACTGTGTAGACAGGGCTTGGAATAGTGGAAGGTGTCCCTGGCCTTGGCAAGGGGTTGGAATGAATGATCTTTAAGGCCCTTTCCAGCCCAAACCATTCTGTTGTTCTAAGTCTGGTATTTCTGTGTTGGAAAGGAGAGGAATGAGCAAAAACAGTTGAAGTGATCCCAAGTGTATCATGAGAAACAGACCTGGAAGAAGAAAGCCAGCCTCTCTGAAGAAGTCCACTTGATACAACACACCAAGAATCGAGGAATGTCTTGCTAGAGAAGTATTTGGGGTTTCTTGTTTCAAGAGATATATCAGAAGATCCAGTCATAACCTCTCTCTCTCTCCTCTGGCTTTATCCCCTCACCAGATCACATTTCGGGAAGGAAATGCTGCAAACCTTACACACAAGGACTCATTTTAGAAATTCCACTGCACACAAGTGATGTGAGGAAGAACTGCTCACATGGAGGAAGCAAGACCCTGGAAAGGAAACAGTGCAGTGCAAGGGAAGTGCCTGACCAAATATATCCACTGGGATCAGGGAGGCCCCCATCTGTGCCACAACTCCCTTTGTAGGAATGAGGAACACAAGCTTTCATCTCTTCAGAGGAAACTTTAATTAGCATAATGGGAAATTGCACCACTGGAATGAGCAGAATCGTTTGTGTACATTCCAGCTGTATTTATGCTGTGACTCACAACTCAGAGCAATTCGACTCCAGGATCTCCTCATTTGCCAACCTAGAGGAGGAACAGGCCAGATTCCCGAAGCAGATGAGAGGGCTGGAAGTTTTCCTCTTGTTCTGCAGAGCTGTTGTCACTGACTAAGGTTTGGGACAATAACAGGCACAAGATGATACCAAGGCTCAGGGATTGGCTTAAGGAAGGCTGTATCTACCTCTGGTGTTCTCAGCACAAGGAAGGACTTGAACCTGTGCGAATGAGTCCAGAGGAGGCCACCAAGGTGGTCAGATGGCTGGAGCACCTGTCCTGTGTGGGAAGACTGAGACAAAGGGAGAGAAAAAAAAAAGAGAAGAGAAGAGGAGAGGAGAGGAGAGGAGAGGAGAGGAGAGGAGAGGAGAGGAGAGGAGAGGAGAGGAGAGGAGAGGAGAGGAGAGAAGAGAAGAGAAGAGAAGAGAAGAGAAGAGAAGAGAAGAGAAGAGAAGAGAAGAGAAGAGAAGAGAAGAGAAGAGAAGAGAAGAGAAGAGAAGAGAAGAGAAGAGAAGAGAAGAGAAGAGAAGAGAAGAGAAGAGAAGAGAAGAGAAGAGAAGAGAAGAGAAGAGAAGAGAAGGAGAAGGAGAAGGAGAGGAGGATCTGGGGAGACTTGATAGCAAGCTAATAGGTTGTCTAGAAGAGCTGTGGATTCCCCATCCCTTGAAATGCTCAAAGCCAGGTTTAACTGGGATTTGAGGAACCTGGTCTAGTGACAGTTGTACCTGCCCATAACAGGAGGCTGGAACTAAATGATCTTTAAGGTTGCTTTCAACCCAAAGTATTCTCATATTCTATGATCTTTTAATCACCTCAGAAGTCCTATCAAAAATATCAAATCAAGTGTTTGATTGTGCCCTGTGGTGTGAGTCAAAGGAGAAGGTGGCCAGAGAAGTGCTGAGGAATCACCAGGCTGTGATTCACCTCTTGTAAGGGCACGTGGCACATGAGGACAAGGAACAGCTGAGATGGAGCTTGTCCATCTGGACAGCTCATGCTGCTGTGTACACACCGTGTCCTCAACATATTCCCAAATTCTCCATTGACTTATTCCTGAAAAATCATTGTGATAGAGACTGAACATTTCGGTGTGGATGGTACTACCAACTGAAATTGATGCACAGACACATTGTTGAAAAATTATACTTACAAATTTCAGAGTCAAATTATTTCTTTGTTCACAGACTTGTTCTTCCTCTTTGGCACGGTGAAATGGAGATGTTGTGTCATATCCACCTTGAAAAGAAATTGTCATCTTTAGAGCTGGAAAGAAAGAGATGGAAGAAGAGTGAATTTAAGCCACATCTTCAGATTAGCTTATGCACATTAAGCACATGGCTTGAAAATTGAAGTATCTTTTGCTTCTATCTTATTTAAATCACTGTTTTCATTTTTCCAAACTTGAGACTTATTTTAATTAAAAAAACATACTTACTAATTAGAAAAATGATTAGGTTAATCAACATCTGTTCAATTCAAGTGGCATTCTAGAAATTAAATTTGTAACTCTTCTGACTGAGCTCAAATACCATCTCAGTATCTTTGCTTTTCTAAATCAATGTATTTGGGAATGGATAAGTTAGACTACTTATGATTCTAGGTTAAATTATTCAGGAATATTGGCTGGAGAAATTATGTGCATGGCTGAGCTCATGTATGCAAATGGAAAATTATATCCTTCAAAACAAGAGGATGTGAAGCTTGTTGATGTGAAACAGGGATTTAAATCCTTTGTCTGATCCAGGGAATTTATCCTGTCTGTTGATCCTATTTTAACTTTGTCCCGATTATAAGGATACACAGCCATTTCCACAGGGATGAAAAATTGTTCATTTCTGGTCAATTTGAAATGAAATTGTCTATTTGTTTGTAGGTCAGTCAGTGAACTGAAATACCCCTTTTTGTGTGCAATCCTTTTTCCATGTAAAACAAAACCAGGGCAGAGATGCTTTGATTTCACAGAAAAAGCCACACTGTAACAAAGCATGGACAAGAACCTGAAGTAGGGAGGTAAGAAGTGAGTCAGGATATGACAGAAAAGATGTCCAGGTGAAAAATCAAGGAACAACACATAACATGTGCTCTGACACTCAGCACAGACAGTTAATGGATGGAAGAACAATAGTAAATAAAAAAATAAAAAAAAAAGGCTTGAAAAACACTTCCTTATTTTTGTAGATTTTTTTTGTCCTAAGGGAAAATAGCTAAAAAACGGGAAAAGAACAACAGGAAGGTTAAAAAAAAATGGGGGGGGGGGGGGAGAACAGGGACAAAAAGAGAGCTCTGAAACACTCTTTCCCTAAATATAATGCTGAGCTGGAATATCTGGTGCCCCATTAGCAGTGGGAAACTAATTTCTGAATAACCTCTACTTATTTGTCTCACTTATCATTTCAGCACCTGGTTTTTCATATATAGTCTGACAGGAATTCATGTTTTCCTGAAGGCTTGTTGGTCATTGCAAGTCTCCAGTGATACAGGGTGTTTAATCAGAAATCCTTATTCCCCAAGAAAATTCTTCTGGTCCACACATTTTTAAGGAGCTCAAGGATCTGGGAGTTATTTTCAGAAGCAGACACACAGGCAGGGCTTCCTTAGTCCACACCAAGAGCTTGCTTCTTTGTCTGCTATTAAACCTGAACAAAAAATATTTTAAGTGGAGAATGAAAAGCAAATCTATCAAAGTGGTTATGTTGCAGTGCTTCCATGAATCAATAATTTCCTGGGTTTCCTGATTTTGCCTAAACTGGAAATTATTTCCTGGCTCTAATGCTTCAGGCCCTGGAAATTCTTCTTAGGTTAGAGATGTGCCTGCTACAAATAAGAGCAGCATTGACTGTAAAACCATTGGTTTATGCCCAGCAGTGAAAATCTCTCCCCCAGATTTGTCAGTCTCAAACATATCCTACCAGAAAGGTTTGGAGAAGGCTTCCTTTGAGGGTTTGTTCAGTCAGTTCTGGGGTTTTTTTTCAAGTTCCTGAAGGGCCTTGAGTTTTCCAGAGTCACCTGAGACTGGTCCTGACAGCAGACAAACACAAGGAAGATAAGAGATTTATCTTAGCCCAAAAAAAATGCTTTAGGAACATGATAGCAAAATTGGAAATAACCAGAGAGGCACAAAAACTAACAAAAGGTGACATGAGATTACAGTGTCACTTTTTCTAGCTGCCACTTTGGATTGCTCTGTGGGACACCACTGTGTTAGGATCCAAGGTCATGAGCCCTTCTCCCATCTGACAGTTTCTATTCAGAATTGACAACCTCCCTAAACATCTTTCCTCACTGACACTCAAGTTTGTTCTATCTATGATTTTTACAGAAGCTTCTCAGCAGATCTTAAGGATTCCCCAGGCTCTCTTGTAGTTTAGGAAACCTCATCCTTCTGCAAAATTCTCCAGCTGCTTCCTGTCTGCCACAAATGCAGATGGAGCACCACTGGTTGAAGCAATGATAGTTTCACTTTGATATGCAGACAGAACATTTCTAGGGCTGATTCATCCTCCCCCAAGGACTTTTATCTCCAGAAGCCAAGGGAATATCACTTTACTTCTCTCATATTACAAATCAACACATCATCCAAGTTTAATTTGCAGTTCACCACCCTGGGCACAAGGAAGAAATATTTAGGACAGGATGCTCAGACCCCTCTTCCTGCATCCCCCTCCTTCAGCAGGGTTATTTTAGGACTAGGAGCCACAAGGATATCCAAGAAATCCTTTTCCCTCCTACATCTGCCAGGGACCCACCCTGCATCCCATGAAGGAGACCCACGATCACATTCACTTACTGAGTTTCCCAGCAAAAAAGGATGATGATGATGATGATGATGATGATGATGATGATGGTGATGATGATGAAGATGACGATGATGAACACTATGAGAATGATGAGGTATTTGAACAGTCCAAACCTGCTTTGCTGGTGACTCAGACCAGGAAAAAAAGGCTCCCAACTTCACTGGCAATAAACTACCAGCCTCCTGAGAAGAATTATCTTCAGGGGAAAGTGTGAGTTGAGGGGGAAATAATGGCATAGAACCATTTAGGCTGGGTCAGTTAGTCCAACCATCAGCCCAGCACTGCCAAAACCACCACAAATCCATGTCCCCAAGTGCCACATCATTGTGTCTTTTAAGGTCCTCCAGGGATGGTGACTCCACCACTGCCCAGGGCGGCCTGGTGCAGTGCCTGACAGCCCTTTCTGTGAATAAATAATTCTTATTGCAAAAGCAGAGGTGTTTTTAGTCGGCTCAAATGCAGTGCATTCATCAACCACCCAGGTATGAAGACAAACTTTCAGAGTTCCATCAGATCATGTGATGAATATGTGGGTGAGGGTGGCAGACAGGACACCTGAATTAACCCCCTGATCTGGCACTGCTTTGAAAACCCAGCTGTGGAAATGTCTCACCGCCTCTCTGTGTCCTTGACTGCATCTCCTAACACAGAAAGTGAAAACTCTGTCTTAATGTCTGACATGATTAAAATGTTAGATTCCTGTCCTGGTCAGGAGTCTTCTAAATAGAAATAATAACAGTCTTTACCTGTCTGTAAGAAAACATATCTATATGCTAGGAAATAATTCAAAATAGGAGAACAGAATTCTTCTTGTTTTTCTGCTCACCATGAAGCAAATCAATGAGGTCAACAGGAACAAGAATCATCCAACAACTCATTTATTCCTGTTTTCCCATCTGCCTACAGTATAATTACACACCAAAAAAAAATAAATAAAACAATAAAAATACATTGATACACTTACTAACTCAAGCACTCATAGCTTTGGAAATGCTACAGTGGATTTAACTGTTAGTGAACTATCAATCCAATCTGGCAACATAATTTAGATCCCACATACATTTATGCTATTATTCATATAGTTTTCAACCATAGCAATATCTTTTTGCTTTCATCTCTGGGAAACCACCAGGAAATTTGGTATTTGATGATATTTGTTATTATTTGATGATGAGAGGAGAACAGTGAGGCTTTGAACCATATTTTTCTCATATTAGGATCTAAAGCTGTGTAAACCCTTTCCATTCTGCAAAGCATGATCCCACATTCCTCAGGCCTATAGATTCCACAGATTCTATGTTCTAAACCACAATTAAAACTCTTCAACTGCAATATTCAACCTGCTACATTCCAGAACTCTTAGTCCAAAGAAAATCCTGCTCAGCTTTTGATTTGGGAATTCTGCTTTTAGTGTTAGTCTAATCTCCAAGGACCAGCAATTTGTTCAGATTGAAATTGGTTTTTCAGGGATGAAAAAGCTCTTTTGGAATTCTCACTGGAAGCAAAAGGAATAGAAAATCCCCATGATTTTTCAGAAATGTTAAAGCAACTGAAATATTTAACTAACCAGACTCCTGAAAATGGGCAAAACCACTTTGATTAAGTTTTCCAAAAATAAAGACATAATCTGCTAAGGCAACTGCTGGGGGGGGAATGTTAACCTCAGAATAAGAGGTTGTTGTAGATAACCAAATATCAAATTTTAAATGGAAAATCTCTGCCAACATGAAGTCCTGGAAAAAAAAGGAGAGAAATGAGAATGGATTTGGAGACTCAGTCACAGCAGCATTAATTCTGTGCAACACAAAACTATCACAGCATTCTCATTATTCATACAAGATTGAATGAGATTAAAGGCTGTCATCTTTCCAGGTCTTTATCTTCATATCTAGAATTCCAGAAGGGAGCTCAGCAAACCCAGTATATGATAAAAGGGAATATAATACTTGATGATTTCACCATGTAGTAACTAGGAGAATATTTCTACTTAGGGAGAAGAACCCACAGGCAGAAATGGGTTCAATCTACCCTGGTGCTGAGCTGAAAGCATTAGATCTTTATTATCTGCCATGCTATACCAAAGCTATTTGTCTTCCTTCCAGGATTATTGATCCTCATCAGGAGCTCAGCACCAGGAGTCTGGACTGCTGGCTTGGCACAGCATGAGGCGTGGAAAATCTGAGTCAATATTCACCTTCTCATGCAAATGAAGTCAGAGGTTTCAGAAGAGCTTGTCAAGGACTGTGGAATGATCTCCACCAAGGCATAAGGATCCTCGAGTGCCTTTCAGGGTTCTCAAAACACAGACTCCTCCACAAAAATACAGGAGAAAATCAATTGAGCCTGTAAGGAAATTCTGTGCTGCTATACAATTCTTCTTGGAAAAGGACAATAGAAAGAAGGAAACCAGCACCACAGATATTATTCATACTGAACTATATCCTTTAATACACTCCTAGGGGTTGTACTGATGTTGTAACAACACAAACATTAAAGCAGCAGAATGGATTTCCAAGGGTTTAACTTCATGAGTCAAACCTTTTACTAACATCATCCTTCTGGCAATTTTTTTGCTGTAAACATTCTAATCAGAGTTCTACTGGCATTTCTATTTCAGTCTCATTCCCGGCTGCTGGTGAGTTTTTTGATGGCTGTTGACATAATTCAGAGCAACTCTAAATGATGATCCAAGCTGTTCTCACTCTCAACTGGCCTGTAACCTGTACAGGAGTGAGATTATGGGGAATTAGCTTCTCTTAGCCCTGAACATCCTGTGTTTTTCCCCACCCCTTGGAAAGGTAAAATAATGACCTTAGTTTTATCAGCATCTGAATCAAAGTGATTGCTTCAGGTTCATTTATTCCATGTGTCACAAAGAGAAATCCGAGGCACAGTGCACATTGCACATTTTCTTCCCCTGGCTTGTCTTATATCTTATTTGCTGCCAAGTTGTCCAATGCAAATAAACTGTGATTTCAAGGGGAAAGTCAGCAAAGAAGTGTTGTGGAGTTGATGGATATTTACTTTGACTTTGTGACTGGAGGCAGAGCACAAAGCAGGGAATATCTGAACAACCTAGAAAGGAATACACAGTTGTCATTTCTCCAGTCACTGGCCCAGGTGATCTCATTAACAGAAGCACATTTTATCAGTGGAGATTGCTGCCATAATGACTTGATCAAAGTAAATGCTTCACTGGGCACACACACACACAGTCAGAGCCAAATATTCCAAACAGCCTGGATATGTTACGGTAGAGCTGAAAGAATTTTACCTTTTTCTGCACTATTAATATCTTCCCATCAGCTAATGCATTTTTCCTTCTGTGCTCAGAGATGTCTCAGCAGGGAGCAGAGACTTGCTGGAGCCCCTTAGGGTATTTAAAGCTACACAGGGAGTAGGGGAGCTTCTTAAAGACATGTAGCTTAACTTAGATAAATTAAGATGACTTAACTAAGGTGAGGACAAAACCACAAGGTCAGTGCAGGACAGCAATGGTCAATTCTGCTTTGATAGAAATGCCAATTTCATAAAGGTCTATTTGCTTGCTTCTTCCTTCAGAGAGTTATGTTTTAATGAAATATGAAAATGGGAAAGATTATGTTTCACAGATTTATTTTTTGTAAGATGTGTCTAAATGCACTCCAGATTAGTCAGTGACAGTGTTTGAGCACTGGAGGAAATGAAGTCTCTCCTGCTCTATCTTTAAGTCTTACAAGGAGAGAGGAACTGGCATTTTCTTGCCAAATTGTCCTTTCCCTCCAAGACTTCAAATGATGCTCCTTTATTTTAAATATGGAACAAAACCAAACCTTGATGCCTTCACCTTCTTGCAGAAGACAATTCTCCATTCTGGGCAGCATCTGGCCTTGCACAGAATAGGGGAGAGATGGTTTCTGTGAAATGTTCCTTGCACAGCCATTTTCACAGCCAGCCTTGACCACGCTGGAAGTTCTGCTCTTCTTCAAGAAGGAACAGGGCTTAACCTCTTCATTCTGTGCCCTACGTTATTTTCACATGACAAGAACCCTCTAGGAAGGTCTTTAAGGGAATTTTTTTAAGAATTTACACTGCTGCAAGGAGTGTTTATCCTCTCCTTCTATACCCACAAAACCCATTCTCAAATGTGAGCTCATGTCCAATGACCTCCAACAACTCCTTCTGTATTTGTTGGTCTCTGACTTTCAGGAAATCTCTCTCTTCCCCTACAAGTCAATTTGTGGGATTTTTGTACTTACACAAACATCTGAAGTCAAGATGTCAGTGGTCTCATTATCACTCCAGACAGGAAACTACCTCTTGTGATGTGGCCAATGATAAAATGTCATTGCTTTTATTCAGTGATTTGTATTTAGTTTACCATTCTATCTCCTTTATGTGTCCATTTATTTCTATGATCAGCATTTAATAAAATCTGGCACAGACACAGATGGTTTTGTCTGCATCACTTACTGTTCAGCACCTGAAAGGAAATCTTGAATGTAAGAGCATCAGGTGGGCAGCAAAAACAGATCTCATTTTATTTCTCACCTCTTAGAAATATTTCCTTGTTTCTAGCACACTCATCCCCAAAGGCTGTCTATTTGTCACCACTCAAATGTTAATTTTATTAGACTATGCTGCACATGGAATTACTCTCATATAATCCATTGCCCTTGTTTCCCTCATGTATGATTAGCTTTTGCCTCCAGATTCTTATATAATACTCAACAGAGAAAGATCACTGTGTTCTGGGTGTTTGGGTAAATAATCCTCAAACTCTGCAGGAGACTTGGATATCATGACCATTTCATTAACAAATAGGGAAATGACACCTGCAGGTTTCACTGCTCTTCTGCCACATAGATCAAGGGGCTTGTGATGGGTTTGCTGCTTATGTGACCAAGATGGGAATTGAGCCAACATTTCCTGGGGCTACATCCTGTGCTAATCCACAAGAACATTCATTTTTCATCTCAGTGATTTAACATGAAGCAAAATGTGACACGATGGCTCTGTGGCAGACAAAAGAGAACGATCCCACGTGTCACAGTGCTGGTACAACATCAGTGAACCTTGGGCTTGATGGACTTTGAAACAAAATTCAAATGGGTTTGAATGCTTATGAGAAAGTTGAGAGGAAACAGTGCTTGAAATTCTGCAGACAATACAGAAAAAAAAACGTGCAGGAATAATAGTCATTTTGCAGGGGTGTGTACTTCTAGAAGCACACCCTCCGCTTCCATGGTTCTTTTGGTCACTTGGGTTTTTCTGAGGAAAAAAAGAAACATACCTGGAAATGCCTTAAATCTTCCCAGCTGTATCTGACTTCAACACACAACAAAGCTCTCCATTCCTCAGTTCTATAGAGATACAGAATGTATAGTTATAAATCAGAAGGAATCCTTAATCCTTACATGAGGATACAGCTTTTATACACTAGCAAGGAATCAAGAGTCTGCTCTGACTGACATGAGGGAATAAATCTGCTTCTCAGCATGAGTTACTGGAAAGAGGTTTTGGCATCTAAAGCAGAAGTGTGGTTCCTCACAGAGCTTTCGCCTTCCTCTCCTCCTTCCTTCTGTCTCCTGAATTCATTGTCCTGGAGTGATCTTCTCCCAGATGCGTCCCTCCCTTTGACTTGCTCAACCCACAGCTCCTCTGAAGATGAGGCAGATTCACAGGAGGGAAACACCTGAGGATGGAGCCCATGGTGGTCACAGGATTCACTGCTGCCTTTAGAAGGTCCACATCATGGAGCCTCCCCCAAATCCACGCACCAAAGCTCAGTATTCCCACTTTTGCTCTGAATGACACAGTCTGCCCTAGCATGGGGACAATTTCTCCCAGCACAAAGGCCAGTGGCACAGCCTGAGGAGGCAGGTGGGCTGCTTCAGCTTCTCTCTGTTGATCTGGCCAAAAAACAGCACTTCCAGAGGTCTGGCATCATCTGACCCCATGCAGGAATAGGCCACATCCTCACTAATTGCCTTGTCCTCCAATTAAAAGAAGAACATATGAACATAAAACATATGCTAAGAGACTGGGTCCAATAATCTGTACCAAGAGATGCAAATAAGGAGGCAACACAAACATGGCCACTGTCTGCAGTCCTTTCCTTCTGTGGTGTCACAAATTTCATACTTAATGCATTAAAGATGGTAAAGAACTCCTGCCTATTCACTGCATTCCCAAATATTCTCTGACATGATTTGGGCCATGGTTTTTTTTCTATTTTCAGTCTTCACAAGTCCTGTGGCAACAAAGTTCCAGACTTTCACAGCCACTCTGTTTAAACATACATATAGAGTTATGGAATCATAGAATAGTTGAAAGGGACCTTAAAGATCATCTCATTCCAGCCCCCTGCCATGGCAGGAACACTTTTCACTGTACCAGGTTGCTCCAAGACCCATCCAACCTGGCCTTGGACACTTCAGGGATGGGGCAGCCACAGATTCTCTGGAAAATCTGTTCCAGACTCTCACCACCCTCACAGGGAAGAATTTCTTCCTAATATCCAATCTACACCTGCCCTATGCCAGTTTCAAGCCCTTGTCCTGTCACTCCAGGCTCTTGTAAATAGCCCCTCTCCTTCTTTTTGTGTCTGCTCCCTTCAGGCACCAGAAGATCACAATTAGGTGATCCCTAGACCTTTTATTTTCCAGACTGAACAATCCCAGTTCTCTCAGCCTTTGTTCCATCCCTCTGGTCACCTTGGTGCCTGCTCTGGACTTGCTCCAACAGCTCCACGTCCTTCCTGTGTGAGGGATCCCAGAACTGGATGCAGCTCTGCAGGTGGGGTCTCACCAGAGTGCAGTATAGGAGCTGAATCACATCATTTATGTACTTTCTTTTGTTTGTTTGTGTGTTTTAAACCCATCTGTAGTTTCAAGGAGTTTCCCCTACTCATTGTATTGGATTGATCTCATCCAACACCATTTTTATTACAATAATCTTGAGGATACCACCCTCACATTTTTCCTCTCCAAACTGAAGTTTCCCCAACTTTATATTGTCTCTACATGAAGCAACTTCTCCTTTCCATCAGCAGTGTGAGTTGTCCTCCTCTGCATCCTTTTTAGCTGTTGATTTGGGCTTTTTTTCTTTAAACTTGAGTTGATTTGTGCTTCTGCATGACAAAAATGTGCAGCATTTCCACAGAAATGTTCAAACTTGATTTGACAATACCAAAAGACAGGGAACACACAGCTTCCCTTGCTTGTTTGTTGCTGTGACTAATAGCCCCTACTGCTAAAAAATGCCAGTTATTAGTGTTTGCTTGTCTGTCTCTGCCTGTTGCTCCTTCTTGAAATGTGTTTTTCTGGTAGGCTGAAGGTACTCTTTACCATCTAGTATTTTGTCTTTACAAAAGCCTTTTATACCTTGTGTACAAAGCACTTTCCAGGCTTTTTTTTACCCTCTTTTTCTTTCACAAACTGAAACAAATTGAGTTCTTTACATTGGTCAATGCCCAGTCTTATACCCAGACTGCAAATCATGTCTGGACATCACTTCCAGAGCTGGTGTCCTCATTGCCACAGCTGTGGGTGGGGAAATAACATCAGCTTGTCTTTCGTGCACCCAAGATCTCATTAGCACTGTTTTCCCATTAGCTCTGCAGCCCAGGGAACACTAAATAAGTGGCTCATCTACTGTGCTATGCAAGTGTTTTCCAGTGCTTTCCCCTGACTCGTAGGTCAGGATGTCCTCTTTGCTCCTAGATGTATAACCATGCTTTCAGCAATCACAACTGCTGGTCTTCTGCAAGGGATGCAAACAAGGAGCTCTAGGCAGGTTGGCAATTTTAGTCTGAACAATCCACTCTCTCCCTAATCAGCTGTGTCTAAGAGGCAAGTAATTAAATTATAATGTTGGTAAGGTGCTCCCTTGGGAGGAGTGAAGGTAGAGGCTGGTTTTCTTCTTAATGGGTGAGCACTCTAAAAGCAGGAGTTTAGGAGGGCTTTCCAGCCTTGTTCTTGTTCTTATTTCATCCAGTGACTCACAAGAAGAGGAATCCCAGATCCCCACGAGGTGAAGGTGCAAAGCACTCACACTTGAGGTCCCACTTGTCATGAGTGTGAGCAGATGGATGAGGCACACAGCACATCAGTGCTGCAGTGTTTTATTATGTCTCTAAATTCAAATTCCAGGTACTTATGTAGCTTTAGACATTATCACATAATGACAGGAAACTGCAATGATTCTGTACCTTAGTGAGAGTATTCAATGCACAGATTTTGGATTGAATTTCTGCTTGTAGTCTTTTTTGTTTTGATCCAGGTTTTTAATATCCTTGCCTTCCTGTTAACTTGAGCATTGAAAGCATATGCCTTGAATTGCTAAGATACATCTCTTCTTGTCCCTCTCTGTACATTATGCAGAAACAGGACTGATGGTAAATTGCCAGCGCTGCAGAACAGAGATGAAGCTTTAGTCTTCATTTGTGTGCATGCTTTTGTACAGGCCCATGCACTACTGACCTTACAGAAGATGAAAGTGCTCTTAATCAGAGCAGAAAACGCGGAGAAAAATCTCACACAGTGTAGACAAGAAGAAAAACTCTCAGTGTCTCTCAGCTTAGGAGACATTTATTCTGTCCTCCTTTGTAGTTTGTTTCATTTTGACTCTTTTTGTTGTTGCTGCTGTTGTTCAATTTTCTGCAGAAAGCAATTAAATTAATAGAAATTGATTTGTGTATCTACAGCTATGTACAGGGAGGTTGGGCTACACTGGGCACATATATCACAAACAAACCTTCCTTTCATGGTTTCTTACTGAAATCATTTATTAAAGTCCACTTTGGCTTCACTCTGGTCCAATTTTTACCACCACCACATCCAAGCCCACTGCTCAGCCCCTTCTCCAGTTTTTGCCTTCACTGGAAAAAGTAAAATGTATCAATTCAGGACAGAATGGATGCAAGGTATAATAAATAGCATAAATCAGACATCACTAATTCACTCCACAGCTTCAAACAGTTTTACAATCAGTGATTTCCACCTGAAAATAACCTTGAGAATGAGGAATATTATTGTCCTTGGACAAATATTTCCCTGAGGATGTGAGCAAAGAATTTTTCATGTAAACCAGCATCACAGTGGGACTATGCTAACTTTTATCTGCTGAGGTTCTGCTATAAAACAAAACTCAGGGGGCCAAACAAACATAAGCAAAAGTTATTTCCTTGTAAGATAATCTCATGGAGAGACACACACCATCCTTGTTATGCAGGGTAGGTTGAAGCCTATGTCAGAAATTGCTAATTATAGCAGCCAGCTCCATGCTTGTGGTGTTATTCAGCTGCATCAACCTCTTTCCACAGCCTAATCCTGGGCAGAAGCGCAGGCTACCTTCCTCTATGTTCATATATGACTTCATATATGACTTTATATGACTTCAGATGTGTTTCCCCCAGGACTGTTTGACAGAATAACTCCTCAATCAACCACCTCCCACAATTTCAGTGGTTTGCTGAGCCCCACCAAACCCATGGTGTCCTTGTCAGTTCTGCACAAAGCTTCCTCTGAGGAACTGTCAGCAAAATGTCCTTTCCTAGCAAGCCCTTGGTGAAATCAAAGGTAACAGGAAGGATTGGCCTAAGAAATTCAGGAGCAGGAGTTGGGTAAAAGAAGGAAGAAGACAAGAAGAGGTTGTAGATATGAACATAAAAATCACAGAATCTTTGGGTTGGAAGGGGCTTTAAAGATGATTTCATTCCACCCTCCTGCCATGGACAGGGACACCTTCCACCAGAACAGGTGGCTCAGAGCCTCATCCTGGCTGTGAAAATTTCCAAGGTTGGGACATCTAAAATTCCTCTGGGCACCCCAGTGCCCTGCTATACTGCCCAAAGGAACTCTTCAGTGCTGCCATGAAAATCTGACAGGGGGTATTTTGTGCTGGCAAGGCCTAGCAGGAAATACAGTTAAAACCCAGCCCAGGGCTGTCACCACATCAGTGGCAGCTAAACCCACTGTTTCCTCATCCTGCCCCTCTCTGCCCCACTGTGCTGGAAATGGGTTCCCAAAAGTACAGTAAAAGATGTCTCACTAATGCAGCATGAAGATTATTAAACTGGTCTTTGTACAACACCATGTGCATGAGGAGCATCCAATAATCAGTGAGGGTGTTGAAGCATTCCTTGGCATAGATTGAATCAAGGCTTTGGTGCCTGTGATATTTTGTCTGGTTTTCATAGGGATTTGAGGCAATCCTTTCCCTGACAAACAATTAGAGCAGACACATGAGTGAATCCTTTTCAAGCCTGCTCCTCACCAAGGCATGAAGTCAATTGCTGGTGCCACAAATCTTGGAAATGGCAGATTTCCTAATCCCAGAGTTTAATTCTTGGCATTTTTGGATAAACCTCAAAGCAGGAGGCAAATAAGCTTGATCAGTCTTTGAAGCTGATTGTGCCAGCATGCAACAGGCAGCCTTTATTTCAACATCCAAAGCCTCACACAGCATCGCAGGCAGGAAAAGGAGGCCACATCCTGAAGGGATCAGCAAGATTTCTCCCCATAGATTTAAAACAGGATAAACACACCCCGTGCTTTCCAGCAAGGGCTCTCAGAGGGCCAGTGTAGAAAATATTTACCACAGCTACAGAAGATTTGTCTGGCTCAATTTTATTGTTGCTGATGCTCTGAGAACAGCATAGGGTAGGAGTCTGGATTTGATAAGAGATGTTCACAGTGGTTGTCACTCCTGCACCCGACCTTGTCCTGGTTTCCAACCTGGACTATCATAATCCAAACCCTTTTGGTTTGGTTTTTTTTTTTAGTTGCTTGCAGTAGTGAATGGGAAAGAAATGGGATTAAACAGTGATATTCAGCACAATATTGGAACACATTCAGCCATAATCCCTCAGTGAGTTCAGTCTGAGTATCACAAACTCATTATGTAGGAATGTATTTCACACTTTTGTCTCTTGTTTGCTTTGTGGTGTCCCAAAGATCATAGGACACCAGGTCCCAACCACCTCTTGACAGAGTGTTTTACTTGACTGTTCCTCTACAATTTTTTGTTTTAAAAGCCCTAGATTGGCTCAAAGCATGTAGATGATCTTTTCTTGCACTACACATTATTAGAAAAGGATTACAAATATTCAGACAACACATCTGGTAGAAAAGAGGAGATGGAAAACCCTGGTAAGGGGCAGCTGAAGGCATTATCTCTTCAGCTGGTGCAGCTGGAGCCAGAGAACAATTTCAGAATTCCTAAAATCTGAGTAAAACACTGCAACAGTTACACTGAGAAAATGTTCAAGGGCAAGCAATGTTCATGAATTAAAAAAAAAAGCAAAACTAAAACCTTATATTTCTATGAAAGTAGAAGTTTCATTGAAAGGGATTCACAAAGAAATGCATGTCCTGTGGTTACATTTTTCTCATCTCCCATAAAATGAATGCATGGGTTACAAGTGTCTCTTGCCTTGATTCTGTTCTGGTTTATGCACATTGAATTCACTTTGCAGTTTTCTTTGGGAAGCACTAGCAAGGGTTCACTTTTTTATACTTAGCCATCTGTATTCACTAAGTTAGCAAGCAAGTAAAGTGAGAACTATGACACTTTATGCTAAATACATGATACTTGATGGCTCTGCACATGGCATATGGCACTTCACAGGGCTGCACTGGGAGACTTAAAGAAGAAGAAAGGCTAAGAAGAGACATCTGACACAGGATAAGTAAAAGAGCAAAAGTGGAAAATCTTTTCTAGAAATCAGGGAATTAAAAAAAAAAGCACAAAGTTTTCTTCTTTTTTTGTTTTCTTCTTTTTAGAAGTAACTTTTTCGTTTTAAATTCATTTAAACTCAGAACTTGGTCTCACACACATAGCAGTGAAAGAGTGAATAGATAAAAGGGTCCACATGCTTTATCATTCACAGGGCAGAAAGGGTAAAGTCTTGGCCCCAAAAGGATCAGAGACACCTTTAATGCAGTCAGGAGTTCCTCAAGGATGACAAACCACAATTGCAGAAACAGGTCAGATGTGGGACCAGACCTGCAAAGACCCAAATCAAAGACTAAACTCAAATAATGAAGAAGAAGGGAACAAGGAGAGAACTTCAGCTGTGGCTTCACTTTGGAAAACACCAATGTGTGGGACAAAAAGCATTTAAAAGTGACAAAGTAGACTCTTTAGAACCAAGAAAGACCTTAACTTCCACTATGTAAAGTTATTGCTGTGAGAAATTATCTGAGGTTTCCAATTATCTGTGTCAAAAAAACCACAAACAACATGATAAAATTCTAGGGAAATTTTCATACAGATCAACCTTTTTTATCATTTCCAGGGATACTGTCACAGGAAAAAAAAATATTGCTATTTATTGGTACAGTCAATCATATTCACTTCTGCTTCCTCATGCACCAAGATCTAAACCCACAGAAAACCAAGATGAAAGGGATAACAGGGATTACAACCCTTTCACAAGGAATGTGTAAAGATGAAGAGAAGAAGTTCCTTAGGGATGGATTTATTGACTGTATTAAAAATGACGCAGGAGTTCTGTCCTGCAATTGTTCACATTTATTACAAAAGGAAATGTCCCATTGTGAGTGGGGGCAGTAGATTTGTGGTTGAAGGTGTAGTCTGCTGGTTTCACACACATATCAGGATGCCCAGAAGAAGAGGGATTCCCAAAAGGAACCCCCCACCTCTGGAAGTGTCCAAGGCCAGGTTGGATGGGGCTTGGACCAGCCTGGAATAGGGAAAGGTGTCCCTGTCCATGGCAGGGGCTTGGATTGAGATGATCTTTAAGGTCCCTTGTGACCCAAACCCTTCCATGATTCTGTATTGAACCCAAATCTCTGACAGGTGAATTGCTGTAATCCCAAAGCACCTCAAGGAGCCACTGGATGGAAGAACTATGGAAACAGCACCTTCAGAATCACTCAATTACTTTCCTTTATTCTCTGGTGCTATTTGAGATCTGCCTGACCTACTGGTCTGCCTTCCCTACAGTTTCTGCATATCAAAAGTATGTGTTCATCCCAAATTCCCTTCCTTCTTCCTGGAATATAAAACTACAGATTATTTCCTCAGGAATTAAACAGGAGGAATTAGAGGCTGCTTCATCCTGTCTGAGGTGAGGTTGTTTCCACACAGAAAAACTGCAGCTCAGTGAAGGAGATCTCATCACAGGGCAGGAACCAGGGGTGAAAATGTTCCTTTTCTCCATTTGAACAGGGCAGAATCACCTGAGTTTTCCTGCAGACTGCACAGCTTTTCCTTCCTTTTTCTTTTTTTTTTCTTTAGTGCAACCATATTACAACCATTGAAACGACACTGCAGAAGCAGTAAAATCTCTTGAAAAGTAACTTAGATAAACTTGCCAAAAATGGCAGGTTTTTACCCCACTGGGTTTCTATCTGCACATGTGCTCAATCCTGTTTCATGTTTATGCATCAAGAGATTCCAAAAATCAACAAGGAAGCAAATGGCAGTTTACCCATGGTGTTGAAAATATCAAACAGGGATATCAAAAAGAAAACTGCTTCCTCCAGAGTGTCCTGAAAGATTGTCAGGAAAGAGGATCCTGTTGGAGATGCTCTGAGGCAGACTCTGCTTTGCTCAGCTTCTAAGCAACTGCACATCAATGAGTGGCTCAGTCAAAGAAAAATCTGACTTCAGCACATGTCAGACCAGTCCCTCGTGGTTTAAAAGCATGATCCAAGGTTTAAATGCTGTTTTCTAGAAGGAAAGTTTGTATCTTACTCCTTGTGCTACCAGATAGCAAAGGGAGGGGGAAAAACAAAAATAAAATAAAATAAAATAAAATAAAATAAAATAAAATAAAATAAAATAAAATAAAATAAAATAAAATAAAATAATAATTAGCTGAACTTAGGGATTAATTTTGCCAATGGCTTTTCCATTGGCTCTTCCTCAATAGTTCAGATTTTTTA
The DNA here is from genome assembly GCF_023055355.1 of Agelaius tricolor. NCBI lineage: Eukaryota > Metazoa > Chordata > Aves > Passeriformes > Icteridae > Agelaius > Agelaius tricolor. Next base: position 92,749,198 of record NW_027269262.1, on the reverse strand, counting down.
GACAATTTATGTAAAAGGCATCAGAAGACAGAACACAACTTCCCTTAGAAAGACTGGATCTTGAGCATATTGAGGAATTCCAAGGCAGTTAAGAAAGATTCCTGCAGCTTTAGCATCTCTCTCAACTCAGTAGAAAGATTTACCTTGTTGGCTTTGGCTTTATCACTTTCATAAAAGTCCAGGTCCCATGAACCACATTGCTAAAAAAGAATCTCTGTCATTTTTAAAAATAGGAAAAAAATCTATTTCTAGTTCTCCTGATTGCAAATAGACTCAGAAATTGAATTAATAATTGCTTAAATATGCAGCAGATAGAAAGAGCAAATGATTTCAATATTTTCCTGGTCTATTTGGAAGAAAGAGCTGAAGTAAATTTCTGATGTTTAGCTGTGAAAATGTCACTACATGCACACACGCACACAATAATAATTGAAAATTCAGTATTTGCTAAGGAAATTCTAGGGAAAGAGTAGAGAAATATTGGAAAAACATCAGCAGGACAACAATATTTGCTATAACATCAGACAAAAAGAACTCCTGTAATATTAGGTCTTAAATACCAGATATTTCACATGTTAAAAGCCAAATAACAGCAAAGAAATTGTAACAGTGAGTGAAATTAAAAAGTCACACTTGTAGATTTTGCTGCCTATGGTCTTTCCATTTTTTTCTTTCAGCTCCAGTTGCCAGGTTTAATGAGTTCCAAACCTTGGTTTAGGAACTGGAAGATATTAAAGAGTGGAACTTACTTGTTGCCTGGAAAATCTCCTATATAGCTATCATGTTTAAATTCATTTTTATTGAAAGCAATTATTTTCTGGATATTGGAAAGGAAAAGTAGGATAGAATTGAGCAGATTTTTGGTTTTGATTTTGTTTCAATTAAACAGGTGGAGAGGTCTGAGGATCACGATCATCAAAACAAAACCCTCTGATCAGAAAAAGCCATTATTGGAATTTCAGACTGCATATGACAACATTCAGTCAAATTTTTCTCAAGAAATATTTTTCACATGCAGGACAGAACTTTAATAGAGATGGATGCCAGCTCAGAAAAAAAAAATCAATAGCATTTTAAAAAATGATAGCTTGGAGTTAGCATTGAAAAAAAACCTGCCATATTTGATTCAAAGCAGGAATCTGAACTTAAGTTTTCCCCATAAGAGGTAAGTGCCCCTACAAACAGAGAATCAATCAGTCTTTTGTGATGAAAAATTGTAACAGCAAAAGTTGCCATCTGTTCAGATGCAAAATTGAAAACAAACTGTGAAGCTTCAACTCTTTAAAAAAAAAAAAGGAGTTGCTGTTTTCTAGCCCTGATTTTGTAGTTTCAAGTATTATATGGCATTATGAAGACAAAGTTAAACTTATCTGTGTTATTGTAAATCTTTATTAACATCCTGTAAACTTTACTACAGTTAACACATTCTCTTGTAGGATTCTCAAGTTTCAAGAAACAGAAGGGAAAGTTCTCCTTTGTGGGATTTTTTTTCTCCTCACTGAATTCATCAGGACTATGACCAAGGTTGATTTTCTTTTAGTCCTCCCCTATGCAAAGCCATGAAGTGTGATTGGTACTGGCTTCACACTTGCCAAGAAACATTCATTAGCCACTGTGAGCCACCTCATCTCCTGATTTGATTGGGCTTTACCAGGAACTTTTCCACTGAGTGTTGGACTCTTTTTGATTTAATTGTATTTTAGACTGATCTCTCTTGCCACTCTAAAAATAAAGAATGGCTTCACCTTTACTGAGATATATCACATTTGATGAAAAAATAAAAAAACCCCCAACATTTAGGCCTTCTGAGTCTCTTCTTGGCTGACATTGTTTTGTAAGTTGAACCTGGCAAGGAGCTTAAAGTCTCTGGGAAAAGGGAACATGATTCCAGCTGGAAACTTAAAGAGGTTTGTTTCTTATTTCCATTAGACTGAAGATCATTCTCTGTGATGAGGGAACCCTCTGGTTCTGATACCTGATATCTCAGTGTTATTGTGCTTTCACAGCATGGGTGAATAAACTGGTTTAAACCTTCAGAGGAATTTGAGGCTTCTCAAAATTAGGTGGATATTAATTGAATTCATTAGGCAATTATCTTCCTCACTCATCCAGAGAGTTCAGACAGTGTTCCCATCTCTAGGATATGGTTATGGAAATGAGAGCTGTGGGTGAAACCTTGATTTAAATGCACAGAACTGAGATCAGAGCCTAAGTTTTTGCAATTTGGGGTATTACTGCCTTATCACTTTACTAAATAAAGGTTACATTAGGACAATTTTTAAAAGAGAGACCTGTGATGGGAAGAACCATAGAATGGTTTGGGTTGGAATGGACCTCAAAGGTCATCTTGTTCCAATTCCCTGCCATGGGCAGGGATATCTTCCACCAGACCTTCCACCAAAGCCTTTCCAAGAAAGATCCTGGACAGCTTCTCCTGTGGTGGCAAGAGCAACGGGGACCTTTGGAAGGGACAGCTTCTTCTTGCTGCCCTTCTCTCACCAGCAGTCTTGTCCCTGACTGCTGTCATCTCCACACAGCACTACAGGAACAGGTGCCTTTGGGAAAATCCTCATCTCTGGAAGTGTCCAAGGGCAGGTGGGACAGGGCTTTGTGTAACCTGGTCTAGAGGAAGGTGTCCCTGCCCATGGCAGGGGTGCGGAACTAAATGATCTCAAAGATCTCTTGCAACTCAAACTGTTTTAGGATTCTATGATAAATGGGGCAGGTGGTCACAAAGAGAGGAGATGTTGTTTGTTAAGGGGAAGCTGCCTCATAAAAAGGGTGATCACAAAAGGCCAGGCTTGGATGCAGGGGATTTTTCTGAGTCACACAATAACAAATGAAATTCCCTTCAGGAAATCACCTTTGCACTGCTTTGCCCTGTGCAGGAGGCTGTTTCTCCATCCACTGGGGGAACATTATGTCTCTGTTCTCCCTTGACTAACACAGCCTTTGTTACTAACCTTCATCATCTTGAAAATCCTTGCATCAGCCCCAATTTAGCAAGATCTTTAGCACAGCTACACTGCTCCAAACACCTCGAGTCCAGCAGGATTCAGACTGAGCTGAAGATATATTACCTCAAAAAAGAATTGCTGTAGCATGTTCAGAGCACCACTGTATCAGCCCTTAGAGGATAATTGTAAATAAAGCTCAAGAGGATCGATCCAGCTCAGCTCAATCAGCTTATTGATTTAAGCTATAAAAAGAAAATAGCATATAAACAGCCCTCTTACATGTGACCCCACCACCAGCCTGTGGTGACTGACAATTCCCAGGTGCAAACAGCACATGAACCTTTAGCCGGTGCTTATTGCATCCATCTGGGTTCACAAGTAACTTCTGAGTTTCTTTTAAATTACACAATCTCTCCCTGCCTGTGCTGAAGGCCAGGCCAGTTTATCTGCATATGTGTCATGTGAACAATTTATTGGAGCCATTTTTCATGGCTTTGTGGTATTCAGGGGAAAACAGGACGCACAACTATCACAGAAATCACTGATATCTGCAATAAAAACAGATTCATCAAAGACTGCAGAAATATTTTCTAAAAATAGCAGAATACAAGAACATAAGCAAATGAGCAGCTTGGTAGTTGCTCAAACCCAAGCACTTAAAAGCTCCAGGAGTTTTACTTGCTGCTGACAGGATAAACCTTTATCATAACCAGCATGCCACCTAAAAGCAAAGAATAGCCAGAAACAGCTAAAGCAGCACATGAGAGACTGCTGGACCCAAGCCTGCATTACTCAACACAGACCTAATCCTGTCTCTGCAGATTTTGTAATTTTGCCAAGAATAAGGGTATTTTTTTCCTTTCCCCTGGCTCTATGCTGCGACCATGAGCATTGAAGAGACATTGTCCCAGCTCCTTGTAGGGGGAGATTTTTTTAACCCAAAAGAAGACCAAAATAGGCAGAGGGAACAGACCACTCCTATCTGAACCCTGAAAAGAGCTGAGGAACTGGACCTTATCTTCAGAAGATGCCATCTAAACATCACCTGAAGTACCAGACCCCAACAACTTGGGGGCATGAGCCTTTAAAGTTGTTATTTTAGCACATATCTAACCCTGCCATCCAGGGAGGATTCACCTGAAAATAGACTCTTGGAAAAGTGGCCCTCAGCTCCTTGCCATGGTCAGTAAGACAAGTGGATGTCTCCACAGGGAAAGTTATTCCTTTCTAAAATCTTTATGAATCTTTGGGTGAAGAAATCATCACATTTTTATGGGAAAAAACCTCCTGTGTCCAACATCACTGAACTGGCTGGTGCCAAATCAGCCTTTTCAAGTGAAGAATTCACCTTCCTTTTCTATGTCCTGGTCCAAGCAGAGGAGACACTTTAGATTGGATCATACTTTATGCTGATCTCACTTTATGTTGGATCACAAAAATCCTTTCTGTAAGGACAGAAATAAAGCTTATCACTGCTAAATCTGTGGGGATAGCCCAGGGATAGTTTATTAGATAAATATTTGGAACAGAGATCCCAGCACCCCTCATCATTTAAAACAGATATTGCCCATCCAGTAGTCAGGATGAAGGATGAAATAAATTCCAGCACCTTTGTGGAATCCCAACCCATCCTAAGAAGCAATTTTCCAGGACATGCATTTCTGGGCCAAGCTGCATTCAATCTTCCATTCTGGAGTTGGACCACTTTATAATCTTCTTTACCTTTGGTCTAGAAAGGTTGTCACTCTTTCTGAGGGTTGTGGGCTCATACAGCACATGGGACATTTGGATGGAATCCAAATTACCTTCTGCCATGACTTTTTCACTACCCATGCAGACAGGAGCTGCTGTGCCATTGATGACAATTCTCCAATTTGTTGGTCATCAAGCCTGCAGGAGAAATTCTTACCCTGGATCCCTCACACATGGCTGGGCAAGGGCACAGAGGAAGAGCTGAGGCAGGAAACATCACAGGGCTCAGATCCCCTTGGTCACATTGTGAGACAGCAGGTGCCAACAATGGCACTAGGGAAAAATAAAATTTTTCTTGGTTCATCCAAAAGCCCTTCACCTAAAAGAGGAAATCCTGACTGCAGTCAAAGTCAAGATGGACAGGAATGTCACAGAGTGCAGCAGGAACAGGTTTGGGCATCAGGGTCTGTCTGCAAGAGGAAGAGCTGTCAATGTCACCAGAATGTGCATGGGAGAAGAAAGTTTGGCTGCTCCCACTCTGGGCCAGGCACCAGAAACTTGAATGTCATTCAGTTGTGCTTTTCCTGAACTGCCAGCCAAGCCCAGGATGTGGTGTTTGCCTCTGATATCAGGCAGCAGGACCCTGCTGAGAGAACTGCTCTGCTGAGCTGGGCTGGGCATCACCAACTGAGCAGCTGCAAAAGCACTAATCTTAGCCAAAATTGCTCTTCTGATCTATTCCTTCCTAGAAGTCTGCAAGGACTCACCCTCCTCCTCTGGAGACACAAAACTGGGGGAATTAATGGGATAAAGAAGCCAGTGAGTCCCAGAAGTGTGACAATCTTTCCATCTTTTAAATAAGGGAATGTCTTCCCTGCACAGGGTGATCAATATTCTCAACAGTTAACATGGCAGATTAAGTGGTTTACTTTCTCTGAATGGAAAATACCAGAGAAGATGATTTAATTGATTTAATGGATTATAATTGGATGGTAATAGTTATGTGTGTGTATACAGTGAGTGCAGTAGACCAAACATAAAAGGAAGACTTATCATCACTGAGATTTCTCTGCTGATCACTACACAGGGATAGTGTTGAATGTTTTATTCTGTTGCATATTTTATTTTATTTTATATTATTTTAAGCTACTGATTTTTCATTTCATTTTGATTTTTTTTAAATTATGTTTTAAATTTTTTTTTTAAATTATGATAAGAATATTTTTCTTTTTTCTTTCAAATAGCAGCTCATAACCAAGGCCACAAAATGCAAATTTTAAGTGTTGCTGAGGAACAATAAATAAAATAGTTTTGCAATGTTTAAATGCCCTACCTTGCTGGCAGAGCTGCACCCACCTTCAGAAAAGTTTTTATCCATCCAAATAACCAATACTTGAAAAGTGTACTGTGCAGGCAGAACCTTCCAAGACTGCATTTCCAACCAAGGTGAGCTAAATCACAGATAATGCTTTTCTTGGAATAATGCCTTTCTTGGAATCGGGCTTCATGTGAAATTCCTACTATTGTAGTCAAAAACAAGTACAGAGCAAAGCAACAAAAAATCCTCAGTTACAGGGAGCACAGTGATGATACAGTCACAGCTCATGTTCTGAAAGCATTTTCTGAAAGCATTTTCAAAAGCATTACAAAAATTGTGGAGGAACCATTGCTGGTTTTTTTTTTTTTAAGGGACAAACTTCTGTGCTACAGAAGATGAACTGAGGCACTTGCCTTTACCAAGTTGGAGGAAGATTTTTGTAGGACAGACAAGAAATAAAGTGGACAGTTCATCTCATTTACAGACAGCAAAGCAGCCATCCACTGATTATAGAAACTCTTCACTGCCTTTAATTTTGCCCAGATGCAAGTGACAGCTTTCAGCAGCATCCCAAGCCAGCCAGGGCCAGTTTGTTGCTCCCCTGTACCAAAACTCTGCAGCTCATGGAGAAGAAAGGCTGTTTGATGGGATAGAGAAATATCCACATCACCTCTGCCACAAAGTGAGGGATAGCAGGTACCTGAGCAAAATAATATTTTGTTATTCTGGTATTCGAGCAATTGGAACCCTTAATGGACAGTTCCCTTCTTTTCTGTCACTGTGAGTCACCTGGAGCACAAAATAGCACCAATTTTCTTCAGGTCCAAGGTTTCAGAAGAAGGAAGTGGAGAGGGAGACAGCAAGCAAAAAGGTGTGATTAACTTTTCATTTCTGTACCAATTCAGCTGGCCATGCACAAAGTCCCTGGATTTCATCCTGTCCCATATTGCTCACAACCCAGCTCTGCACAAGGCCCTTTCTCACTCCCAGTGATGCCCCAGAGAGGTGCTGCCTTGTTGTCCTGTCACAGACATCTTTTTATGAAAATCCTTTCTTAGGATTTTTTCCCTTCTGAGAAGCTAAGAGGCCTCAAAATGTAAACAATGGTTTATCTGCTGCTGTGGAATGCTGCAGGTGGATCCGTGCTTGGTCTGGTGTGGATGTTTGGAATTAGTGACCACTCACGGCAGAGCTGGCTCTCTCTCTGTCCGAGCCACAGACCTTTGTTTTCACTCTTTTCTATTCTATTCTTAGCTTAGCTAGCCTTCTGAGATGAAACCTTTCCTTCTATTCTTTTTACTATAGTTATAATGTAATATATATAATAAAATAATAAATCAAGCCTTCTGAAATATGGAGTCAAATCCTCGTCTCTTCCCTGATCCAAAGACCCCTGTGACCACTGTAACATTGTCCTTGCAAAGAAAAAGCCAAGAATGTTGGGCTGTACTTTTAAACTCCTCTCCAAACTGTTTCTATGCTTCAGAGACCTAGAAGAGAGTGACAAGCTCTGGGTAATAAGAGATTTATCTCAGAAAAAAATGGAGTAATAATTATTCTTTTTTTCCAATGGCATCACAGAATCCTAGAATTGTTTGGGTTGGAAGGGAACTTCAAGGCCATCTAATCCACCCCTTTACCATGGGCAGGGACACTTTTCACCATCCCAGGTTGCTCCAAGCTTTCCAATCTGGCCTTGAACATTTTCAAGGATGGGGTATCCACAACTTCTCTGGGCAACCTGTGCCTGTTCCTCACCACCCTCACAGGGAAGAATTTCTTCCTAATATCCAATCTAAATCTCCCCTCTGTCAGTTTGAAGCCATCCCCCTTGCTCTGTCACTCCATGCCCTTGTAAAAGATCCCTCTCCAGCTCTCTTGGAATCTCTTCAGGAAATTGGGCTCTAAGGGCTGTAAATGGGAAAGGGCTCTAAGGGCTCCCTGGCACCTTCTCTTGCTGCCATTGTTGATTTCTGGACAGCCTGAGGTGTGCCAAGGTAGGAGAGGCAGACTGCAGGCAGCAGATAAGGAAAGGTCCTTGGGGAATGCTGAGCTAATCCTGGTGGCTTTGTTCCTTCCTCACCTTGGTTCCTTCTCTCTCCAAGGGGAAATGTGTGCAGCCAGAAATCCTGTGGGAGGAAGGAAAGGGGATCCTGAGAGGGGAGGTGATGTTTGGGATTCTGCTGTGTCCAACAGACCTGGGGACAGGGCCTGATCCTCCCTGGAATCAGCACAGCCACTCTCTGGGCTGGCTTCATGCTGAAACATTGCAGACTTGAAGAGTGAGCTCAGATGGGCTGAAGAACACAAAGAAGCTACAGAAGACCAGCAAAAATATGAATTTTCTTTTTATAGATTATGATAACAATAGAGGGAAAGCCTCAGAGAGAGCCGCTTTAATCTGCCTTACTCAAGACATTTACAGTAAATTATGTCCTAGTCGAGGCATTTGCCGCAAAAGAAATTGAGGCATAGACATGGGATGTGACAACTGATTAACCTGACCCAGCCAGTGACAAAATGAGGACAAGAACTGGATCTCCTGGCTTCCCTTTGTGATGTTTGGGCCACTAAGGTGGCCTATCCTTCCATGCACCAAGAAAAAGGGTCTTTGCAGCCCCTCTGCAGCTCCTCTGCAGCCCCTTTGCACTCCTGGTCACTCTCTCAGGGACCCGGCCAGTGTTTTCACACACAGCCCTCCATGCTCCAGAGGAGCATGCAAAAATCCCTGTGTCCTAATCACTACCCTTCCTGTCCTAATCATTACCCTGCCAGCAATTTTGATTCCTAAAGGGACCTCCTAGAGCAGGTATTTTGTATCTGTTTCCTTCCTGCAGCGTTCTTTTTTCTTATTAACTGCTGATGGCTGAAGGGAAGAGTTAACTCTGAGGATTTGTAGGCATTAATTTTTCATCTGATTATTAATATGCTTGCAGCAGGTGTTGGACATTTTCTATTTTAGTGGTCTCAGACAATGGCAAAGGATATAAGAACCACTTATCTTCATTTAAACCTCTGCCTGATGGGGACAGTGGGAATAGAGAAGGGGCTGGGCATAACTGCAGTATATTTGTAGTGTTCTTTGCTTCTAATTCTGTAATTGTGAAGACTTTATCTCATTACAGTCATGTTTGACTTCATTCCTTTCCCTCTTGCCTCCACCTTGTCTCTCTTTTTATTCTTCTTCCCTTTGCCTAAACGCAGCTGCAATAAATATCTTCAGTACATGATAAGTATTTAGCAAATATATCTGTATATATTTTTTATGTGCTATCTCCTTAGTAACTGTTTTCTGTTTCAAAAAGTCTTCATTCAACCCAGTGCAGAGCAGAATCTGTGTGTAGTCTGAGCACCCAAGGCAGTCAGCAAAGAAAACTTTCAGCAGATCCTTGCTATGAATTGGCTCTAAAGCCATTGACAGAACCAAAATAAATTATTTGCAGGATATGGCTGGTCTACAGTGGGAAAATTAAGTCGTTCTGACTACTTAGAAAGTCTAAATTTCAATGCAAAATTCTACTTATTCCTGATCAAATGAACTAACCTTTGAGGTCAGTTTGTCTGCCAATAATTTCTTGGTGGTCAAAAGCCCAAGCTTGAGTCAGTTGTATAAAGCCAAGTAAGGGTTAGGCTGGATATTGGGGGAAAATTCTGCATCTAAATTGTTGTCAAATATTGGAACAAGCTGCCCAGAGAGGGGAGGAGTCACCATCCCTGGGGGTATTTAAAAGATGTGTAAATGTGGCACTTGTGGACTGGGTTTAGTGGTGGCTTGGCAGTCCTGGGTTAATGGTTGGACTCAGTGATCTCATAGGTCTTTCCCACCCTTAATGATTCTGGAATTCTTACTTTTGATCCCAGGCTTAGATTTAGACTCTAACCACTCCAGTTGAAAGTATCCTTAGTTTCACCCTAATTGAGTGCTTATTGGGGATTTTCTAAATATGAAGATAGGTTTTAACCCTGTTTTGACACTCTTCATGGGAAACCTCATGCACCTTGACTTTCTCAGACTCCACACAGTGTTTCCCTCTGTGGGGCTGTTCCTTGGCCATTTGGGTCTCCACTGGAACACAGACACTAAATTAAACCTGCCTCCATATTCACTGTAGCACATTCCTGACAGCAGTGGGACCCTTTTCTTTTGCCTGGCACCAGACAAACTGCTGGGAATGCAAATGACAACCTCCCTTTTCATTTTGCCTTCATTCCCCAGTGTAAGCACTGGATCCAAACATCTGTGCTCCAGGGATATCAGATCTCAGCACTGGGCTTTGTATAACAGGTGAAGCCCTGAAGTAGGTCAGCGTGGATCAGTGAACTGAGCTTCTGTATCTCTGGCAAATCCTTTAAAAAATCTTGCTTTGTGTCCATAAAGTTTGTATATATTTAGTATCTACTTAAAAACGTTCTCTAGAGCGGGGCGGAGATTGATGCCTTTAAAGGCAGCCAGAGCAGCTGGTGAATATGCTGAGTTAAGAGTACCACCAAGAGGCCAGTCAGGAGATGGCTGAGGAGGTTTAATTGCATTTCACCAAGAGCAGAGGGGCCCCTTTAACACAAAAGGTGAAGGCTGGGAAAGAAAAACTGGGAAGTAGATTTTTAATAATCAGTTGAGCCCCACTCTGGCATTATTTTGTGGCAGCAGGATTGAAGAATGGCAAGGAGACAGGGCCATGCCCGCTTTATAAATAGTAAAGCAGAAATAGTAATGCAGCAAGCACTGAGAAAGGATTCAGTGAGCACCCTGCATGCCAGAGCTGCTGCTGCTGCTGCTGCTGCAGCACAAGGGACAGAGCCTGGACATCCCCAGCCCTAAAAAGGCCAGGTTTTCTGTCACATCTTCAGTAAAAATACTCCTTTTCATGATAATCAGGTCAGACTTTGTGTTGTATCATTGCGCAGGGCAGCCACAATTATCTCAGTAAACAGGAGCTTTTTTAACCACAGTATTTCCTTTCAAACAGTGCTTTACAGTGAACAACTCTCCTTTTCTCCACAACAAAAATCAGATCAGCTGAATGTGGCCAGAACTATAAAGAAAACTAGCATTTCTTAATATAAATTAGCTGAGAAGCCACCAAAAATGAGCATTTCCAAGCCACACACTGACTTAATATTGGTGAGCTCAGCACTGCTCCAAGGATGATGATGTGAGGACCAAGCTCAGCATGTAATGAAGGAAAATTCCAAAGCTGGACCTATACTAGCAATAGGCAGTGGCAGAGCCACTGCTAAACACTCAAAGTTAATTACCTATTCTGCTAAACCAGCCCCTGGTGCTGCTGCAGCTGGAGTAGTTCATTATCCTGCACAATTCCCAAACAACTCAGAAGCACTGGCACAGTCCCTGTTCCCAACAGGCAGCCTGGCTGCATCAACCCTGTTTTGGGCAGCAGGACAGGTCATGGTGAGGGTATCAGCCATTGTCCAGCTGTGCTCTGAGAAAGGTTCCAGGTAGGTGTGATTTCTGAGTGCTCCTGTAGCCCGGAGCTCCTACAAAGGGTGAAGGTGTCTGTGGAATGACTTAGGGAGTGTGTGCTTGACACTCTTGGCTCCATGTGATGAAACTCTATGAAAAATTTGCATTAAAAGGGTGGTTAACCACTCCACAAAGAGTCTACCCTGCCCTAGGGCAGGGTGATGGAGTAGATAATTATGCCAGGAGCCTGTCAACCCTCTTTTCTCTGACTGTAAGATAAGATTTTGTGAAAGTGTAAATCCATTGAAAATAAAGGAGAACGGTCCCCAAATGAGCCTTTCTTGACTCTCCTACCTCTGGTCTACAGAGTGAAACTTTTCCAGTTGAATAGGAGAGGAAAATACAAAATGATCCTTAGGAATGATTATGATGCCAGATGTAGGAAATATACATAATCTCTGCTACAATTAAATGCAAAAATTGGGGAATAAACTGATCAAGTAAAGGCATCTGAATTCTGCTTTAAATGGACATTGAACTGCAGCACTAAGTCCACTGGATATGACACCTGAGTTGTTTGATTGTGTGTGTTGTGCACAGAAAGGATCTGATTGATCACAGCATGACTCCAGTGTTATATTGGGATACCTGCTGGAGAAAAGTCAGATCTCAAAATATTAATCCAGAAATGCAGAATTCAGAAATGGCCAGGCACATGTAGAAATGTGGATGTATCCATGAACTCAAGCCATCTGAGTATTCCGAACTTGAGTCTCCAATGTAACAGATTTTTTCTGATGGTAGAAGCTGTTATAGTTCACCTATTCAGAATCAGAGAATGGTTTTAGCTGGAAGGGATCTTCAAGACCAAGTTGTTCCAAGCCCTTGACGTGGGCAGGGACACTTTCCACTTGATCAGGCTGCTCCACGACCTATCCAGACTGATCTTGGACAATTCCAGGGATGGGGCAGCCACAGCTTCTCTGGACAATCTGTGCCAGGACCTCACCACCCTCACAGGGAAGAATTTCTTCAATATCAAAATATCTAAATCTACCTATTGTATTTTTTGGGAAATGCCCCGACGAAGGCAGGAATGATGTATCTGACTCCATCTTATCAGAAGGCTAATTTATTACTTTATGATACTATATTATATTAAAGAATACTATATTATACTATACTAAAGAATACAGAAAGGAAACTTACTGAATGCTAAAAAGATAATAATGAAATCTCATGACTCTTTCCAGAGTCTCGACACAGCTTGGCCCCAGTTGGCCAAAGAGTCAAACAACTCACACCAGAATCCAATCAGGCAATCACCTTTGGGTAAACAATCTCCAAACAGTCCCACATGAGCAAAACACAGGAGAAGCAAATGAGATAAGAATTGTTTTCCTTTTTCTCTGAGGCCTCTCAGCTTCCCAGGAGAAAAATCCTGGGTGAAGGGATTTTTTCAGAGAATGTGAATGCCACATCTACCCTCTTCCAGCTTAAAACCATTCTCCCTTGTCCTAGCACTACATGTCCTTGCAATAAGTCCCTGTCCAGAATCATCATTAGGCAATTTCTCCCTCCCTTTACTGCAGGCAAAGGAATTACTGTGGTTAAATGAATTAAAGGCATCCAACAGAGAACAAGTGACTGCTTTTTTGCTCACACTTCTGGTCCCAGTAACTGTGACCAAATGCACTTGGTATCACTCTGGATTTGGCCTGACATCTACAGCTTGAGAATTAGTCCATCCTCTTCCTTCACAACTTTCTAAACTCATCATGCACCTGTAAAATTCAACACTCAGAAGATCTGAGTGTCCCAGGGAATCCACCTGGAGGGAGGAAGCACAGGTTTGCTGTTTATGGCACCCTGACTTTGTCCAGAGTGTAATGGAGGAACAGGGTCAGACACACAGCTCTGGGACAGGGACAAGGCAAGGAACCTCATCTGGAATCAGTCTGTGAGGGAAGAGTTTCTGCTCATCCCAAAAACCAACAGCAAATTCCTACTAACTTCCAAAGAGACTGAACTCAGCCCTGGTAGCACAGACAGAATTAAGGAAACCCCATATCCCCTGTCCCACCTTAAGTGCCAGTGCCTGATGGTGTTTGGGATGCACTGGGCTCTGTGTAATTGCTACTCCAACAGCTTTGAGGTGTACATGATGCAGGTCCTCAACCCATACTGGAGAAAAATTCCTGTGATGGTGAATAATAAAGAGCCAGAAGAACCCTGGGGAGAACAGCTCTGTTTCCCTGCCCAGCATGCCATTTCAGAGGCCTTGGAATTCCTTGAGAGCTAAAGAAATTAAAGCAGGAGAATTGAAATACGCCTCTGTAGGGCGCCGAGACACAGAAAGGTTTTGCTGGCTTGTATTTTTCATTCTCTGTGACTGTTTCAAAAATCTCTTTAAATATTAAAGACAACAATATTTATTTTAGTGATATAATGTGTGCAGTGCAGTGAGATTTCCATTTGTGTGTTTAGCACAAAAAACAGTTTGAAGTCTTTTATATAAAAGCATTTTTAGACTAGAAAAACAAAGAATGCTGGAGCTTTTTAGTAACTCAGCTTTCTGGGGTTTTTTAGGGGTTCTGCAACATGGATCTTCTCCAGGCCTAGATTTAGTAGGCCACATTTCCAAACTGCATAGGTGAAGAAGGAGTCCAATAGTTTGGCTTCACTGTCCTTCTATCCCACTGCCTTGTCCCTAGGAGAGATCTGAACTCAAACATTGGGACAACAGAGGTGTAAAAGAGACATTGACAGTTCATAGAGGAGAAATCAACTGACACTTTCAAAAGTCCACCTCTGATCTCTTCTAAATCTGTCTTTAAATTTAGTACTTAGCAGAAGATGTCCTTACCTTCTTCCATCAAGTTGCTGAGGTGTTAAAGCAACATTATTGTTTTAGATACCAACAAAAACTATTAGATTATCCAAGTCTAATATTCTATCTCAGACCAGGTCCCAGTTATGAATTTTGTTGATATTCCACTTCCAATATGTTTCACATCCTTGCAGTTTGGATTTGCACAAAGAATCAGGTCCATACAGGCCTTAAACATAAAGCCAAGCAACAGCTCTAAGTTCTGATGCCAGATGAATACAAGAAAAATATAATTGGAATAAAATATTTCCTCTAGTATTTTTCCTTAAAAATTGGTGGCAAAGCCTTTTAAAGATTAATTTACCACAACTTCCCCCTGGAAAGGAAGGCAAGTGACTATTGATATTGTCTGTCTCCTGATCTGCTCTGAGGCACTTCCTCCTGCATTAGAAAGAACAAACCTAAAAGATCTGCAAGATAAATAATACTTTTCCTTTTCTCCAGAAGGCTTTTGCTTATTTGACTCTCTTTGACATTTTAAGTGTTCACTGATACAGCAAATAAATTATAAAAAGCTTTGGTCTAGGTACTTCTCTCCATTCCAAACTTTGTCTTTTGGAACTGCCCTGCCATCTACTCAAAAGGATCATCTCTTTTGGCAGAAGAGAAATATGGGATCAGCAACCAAAAAGGATCATTCTGCTTGGGGTCCTGTGTCCTTGTCATGGATGTTGTGACACACTTCACTAGCAGAGAAGTAGCACTATATTTATCTTTATAAACCAGAAATTTAACAGAGTTTGATAGTAAATGGGATGGTGGTTTAACAAGACTGGGTGACAAAGTATTCTTGATTTTTTACTGCACAGAGAACAAGGTCAGACAAAACTGTGAGGGACACCCTCCCCTTGGGCCATGAAGTTCAAAGACGACTCCCTTATGTTCTAGAAGGGTCAGTTGTTTATGTCTGAAGCATTGCTTGTGCATAATCAGACCTTCACACCACTTAGCTGCAATTTCAAAGTTTCACTGCTTTTATTTTGAACTCACTGAGTGTCTCACAAAATAAAGATTCTCCAGTTTGGAGGAGAAACCTTGAGAAGAGTCCCTACTCAAGACAAAATCAAAACATGCATCCTGCTGATGTGCAGGAGAGCCCCAAAAGCTCTGAGCTGTCCACTATTTGTGGCAGAAAATAACTGATTTACACATTTGCACACTGACTACAGAATTTAGTTTCTCCCACACTTGCCTTGAGCCAGACCTTGACCAGCCCAATATCTGGGAGGGTGAGGGTGCATTGCCAATCCTTGGCTGTTGTGTTGTTATTTGTCTCCCTCAAAGCCCCTCTGAGCTGGATCCATCACAACCAGACACATCATTTCCCATGGTTATGGGAAATAAAGGCTGTAAATTCAGGCCAGAATATGTTCTCCTTCCCTCTCAAGACTATAAAGATGAAGATCTGATGCTATCCTAGTATAAAATGGAATGGATTCTGTTGGAAGAAAGTGACTGGAGAGAGAAAAACAAAGTTAGAGAAATTACATATATTTCCTGTACTGGACTTGATGACCTTGAAAGTTTATTTCAGCCAAAACTATTTTATGATTCTGAGATAAAAGCTCCTATGGTAGCATGAAGGTTCAAACACACGAGTGAGTTAGTGCAGGGTAAAAGGTTCCTGTGCATCAGCTGACCTGAGGTAGCTGCCCCTGTGTGTACTTTCATCTTGCAGTAAATCTGAGTTAATTTGAGTCACAGCAGCCCTCTTTCTTTAAAAGAATGTGAATGATTCAAATAACTTCACATTTGCTACAGGCAAGAAGCTTGTGCATGGGCTGTTGCCAGGGAAACCTGCTCACAGATCTTAGCACAAAGGAAATATCGTTACTGCTTCATTAATTACTGTATTAAAGCAAGTCACCATCTGAGATCAATGCCTGTGGCACTCGGTACACAATGAGAAATACTCTTTGTCCCAAAAAACTTCTGAACAAAAGAGGGAGCTTCTTTTCGACTTTGCAGGAAAAAGAAAGAAAATGTTTATTTTACAAAGTTAAGAATTGAACCAGAGTCACATAAATCAAAGTCAACCCGCACTGCCTGCAGGTCAGCCAAGTTATTGCCAAGGAAGTCCAAGGCTGGAGGTCCACAGGGACTTGGCTGACAATGACAGGGGTACCAAGGGCTGCCAGCATGCATCTGAAAATTGAGCCACGAGCTGTTTCTGGGCTTTGTGGGTTTTGTTTTTGTACCGAACTGAGCTCTGCAACTGCAGCAGCAAATACAGTCTAATAACCAACCAATTTCCTATAATGGCACTTCATATTTCAGCCTCTATTCATTTTCTTCTCATTTTCAGCCAGGACGTAATGGCACTGTTTGCTCTTCACAGCAGAGATGCACCTGGCACATGGTGCCTCTGAGAACAAAGCACAAAATTGAAGTTGGTAGAGTGTAATGAGTGTCATTTTCATGGCAAAATTGGGGTTAGCCATCGTTTCAGCTATCACAGGGCTGCCATGTCAGTGATTTCAGAGAAATGGGGTTTGGACCTGAGAAATCTGCTCTCCTCCACTTGTCAGGAGAGGTCTAAAAGGCTGCTTGCACCCAGGGCTGCTGGGAGCCAAGCTGGTGCTTTCCCAAATGGGGCTTTCAGGGGAAGTTAGGATGTTGTATGAATCCACAAGCCTCAAAACCTGCTTTCCTTCCATAAGAGACTGGCAAAGAGATTTTTCTCAAGTCAGGATTTTCAAATAACACTGCTCAAGAGTGGCCTGCAAAAGTCCATGGTGGAAAAAAAGATCTCACTGAGAATTTGCTAAAACTGAGAAATTTAGGGTTATTGTGTGGAGAATCATAAAGTGGCATTGTCAGTCAGAAGGAAGAGTGCCAGAAGGTCTTTTTTACTCCTCTTGCAGTACCAGTTGAGATTACAAATTTCTCTTTGATTTGCAAACAATAAATTTAAGTTTTTCTATTGTCTTAGCAGTACTCTGGGAGAGACTTCAGGAGTCCTTCAATTAATGACTGAAAACCATCACCATTAATGCCCACAAATCAAGACCTTACACAAGGTCAGCTCCTGGTTTAGAAATTAGGAGGAAATCTGTATCTCTGATTCTTAAACTTTCCTCTGAAATGTCCATTTCTTCCTAACATGACAGATAGGGCACAGCACAAACTACCACTGCCTTAAGTCCAGTCTGGTACTTGTCACACTCTGATGTCTCCTACTAAAGAAAAAGGGATGGAATAGATCTTCACCATGCAGTCATTTTCATTGCAAAGGAATCTGCAAAGACGTCTGAGCCTTGGGGATCCAAAGGACACTGGGAAAGGTCTGGCCAATGAGCTCCAGGCTTGAAGAGGCAAAACTGTGTCAGCACAAGGTTTATGAGCACCTGAGCTCTCCAGCCTGGCTATCAGCTAATTACCCCTGCAAGTGTGTCTGGCCAAGCTCCTGGAGAGGCTCTGTCTAAAAATGTCACTGCAAAGACGTGAAGTGTGTGAGAGTCACATTCTTACATCTATAAAATTTCACCCCAAAGTCTGGATGGAACCAAGTTTTAAAGGCCAAGTGATTCGAACTGTTGGGAAGAAATAGATCAGGAAGGAATCTGAAAGAGAAACTCCACGGGGAGGAGAGGAGATGTCAGTGATGATGGACTTCAATGTGCACTGGAAGGAGGCAGAGAGTCTCTGGGATGGCTCAGAGAATCAGCATTTCCTTGCGAAAATTATCAATTACACACACAGGTTGTTTGTTTTTGTTTTTTTTTTAAAGTGACTGCTACTCACTCTGCATCTTATATCAAATGCTTCAAATTTCTTTTCTACCCTTTCTGCTGACTTCCATACACTTGCTTTATTTCTCCAGTCACATTGCTGCCTCTTGGGTCTCTCCTTCCTGCTTTTGCATGTCTATCTCTAGACCCCATTAATATTTCTGATTATCTCATTTATATCATCACTTTTTAATACTTAAAACTTTTGTGAATTATTGTAGCAGCCCTCAATGAAAACAATCTGTTAGCACAAAAGAATTTCCTTTGGACAGATAAAACAAAAGTAAGTTAAACTAATAACTCCAGTTTTTTCACTGTTAGGCAGTTGGGTTCCTGAAGTAAAAAAAAAGGTTTTCACCACAATTCTAAGTTAGCCTCCTCCTTCTTTCTTTGGGGCTTTCTATGGCTGTTTTTCTTTCCTGAGTACCTCACAACTCCTAATGTACCTATTTTCACAGTTCTTTCATGCACTCTGGCTGTTTTATAAAATTCATGTTATCCTATTTCTTGTAAGTCTATGGAGCATCATTTCTGCCATTAGAGGAACAGACCAGAATATTAACTGTTGTCCCTATCCTCAAGACCATCATTTAGGTAAAAATATCAAGGGAAAATGTGTAGCTCTCAATAGTGATCATTTATAACAGAGTGAAACTGGTGCCTGCAGTATTCCCTGTCTCTGTACTACAGACAAAAACAAACTTCAGGCTCTAGTGGCAATTTAGGCATTCCTTTTCCAGCTGCTGTGTCTGAGGAATGAAGAAAAAAGACAGTTGCACCATAAAGAGTTGGCTAAATTGAAGAAAGATGTTTTTCCTCAGTGCACTGCAAGGATTTCTTTCTCCTCCAGGGACTGCACAGCAGGAGCAGAGCTTCTTGGCCTTCCAGCACAACCTGGCAATAAAGGGAAGAAAAGCCCTCTTGTGAGGGTTTAGCCAGGTATCAGGAAAATTCATCTGGCTTTTCCAGGTGAATTCATGTCTTCATCACCTTCTAAATCAAACCTCAGGATGTATTCATAATGAAAGATGTGACTGACTAAATTCACTGGTTTGCAATGCTGGCTCCTCCACCTGAGGAAATCTGACAGCAAATCAACAGATCCAGCAGAGCGAGTGACATCAGCCCCGATCCTCACACTGACACACTTTTTGGTAAACTGCCTTGAACCCAACTGCACTCAGTATTTTAACTGTCCTTTTATTGACTATAACAGGAGCCCCCAGGCAATTTAGGATGATGTAATGTACACGTTGGAAGCACCTAAATTTGGGGAATATAAATGCCATCCCATTCACATCTCCATGTACATGGAGTAATGCAGCACCTTTCAGACACAGATGGGGTTGCTCAAATATTCTTACCCAGCCATTTCATGGTGTATTTTCCCTGACTTTACCATATATTTATGATTTTAGCACCTCTTTTTGAGAAGGATGAAGGCAGGAAGGTCACAGCAAGTGGAAACACAGAGACAATCATCTGTGGGGAAAGGAACAGCTTTAAAGGCAGCTTGGAATTTCAGCAAGATGCACAAATTGGCACAAAGTCTCCTGTCCATCCATCCATCCATCCATCCATCCATCCATCCATCCATCCATCCATCCATCCATCCACTCTAGGGCTGGAACACTGTGTCTGCTCAGTGCATTTCTGAGCAACAATCATGAAAAAGGAGTGAGGAGGAAACATCTGAACTTCACAGGTGTCTTTTAGAGCATTTGCCAAGGGGATGAGCAGGCAATGGTTCAAGCAAATGCTGCTGCCACCCCTGCCTAGCACTCAGCTACTGAAATTGCAATGACTGGCAGCAAAGGGAAATGCTCCTATAAAGTCACACAATGACAGAGTAACCTTCCTCTGGTTATCTCCAACCCCATGGCACCCCTTCTTTCACCTTGACCTTTACAATTCCCCAGTCAATTCCTCTGCAGGTCCTTAGAGTTGGTCTCTATAACTTGCTGGATGAGGTCCTCAGGGCTGAGGGAAAAGAGTTTTTGTTTGGGTTTCTTTATTCACTTGACCCAAAGTAAGCTAAAACAAATTCCCTGTGAAAATCTGTTTTTCATTCAATAGCACCTTTTTGTCCCCAAGGCAGACGAGTCAAGTCTTGTTTCATGAGCTCCTCACTGTAAACAGAGGAGTTTGCACTGAGACAGAGAAGACACAGGCAGGAACAAAGACTCAGTTGGGCATAAAAGTCTCTATTACAGAAATGCCACCTAAAGTCAAGGCTCTGCTGTGCCATACCTCTGTAGGGACCTTTTAGAATAGAACAGAACATCATAATCATAAACCTTATTTCCATAAATAAAACAGAGGTCCAAACACAAGGGTCTGTATTTAAATATTGTTGGGATGGAGGGAGATGTGGGGTAACAGGATGGGTCAGGACAAACTGCAGAGTTCTACTCCAGAAAGAGACCACCAAGACTGAGAACTTAAAGGGAATCCAATGTTCTCAGCAAAAGAAAGAATTCTTTCAAAAATTCCTTGTATGCCATTTGTGAGGAAGGCAATTGGTGGTATTGGCTTTTCCTGATACTGCTTAAAAAAAATGATATAAAAAGAAACTATTTTTTATTGGGAAAGTCACAAAGAATTGCAAAAATATTAGGGGTAATTTATTATATAATGAATTTTCATTACAGGAAAGAAAAACCAGATAACTTGTATTTTTTTATGTGCATGTATACAATTCATAGACAGATACAAATATATATATATATTATATATATATATATGTGACTTTGCTTACCTTTTTGACAAAAAAATCTACCGACAGCAGTTGCTAAGAGGTACTATGAAAAGAGATTGGTTATAAAGGGATATAAATTCTGACATGAGATTATCTAAAGGTGATAATAACAGCTTGCACCACATCTACATATTCTCAGCTTTCATGCTGGCTTGTCAGGCAGAGACAGGAAGCATCATGTCACTAATTTGAGGGATAAAACAGCAAAAGCTAAATAGGGAGGGAGGAATGATTAAGAAAAGAGACAGAGGAGATGAATGCCTCACAGAAACCTAACATTTGAGTAGTTACCTGCAACTCTGCTGTCCTTGAACTTGCTGACAGTTTCATAAGCATTGCAATTTTTTTCCCTGTTGCTGTGCTCTGCTGGATCCAAAGAGAAATGAGGCCATGGCCGTGACCTTGCCAGACTTCCCTGCTCAGGTGGGAGAATCTGTGAAGAAGCTTTCACAGTGGATAACCAACATCAGGGGGCACAGAAATTGAGCACACATTTTCTGACATCCTGGATGCAGGATTGTGCTGGGTGGACCCTGGCTGGATACCAGGTGCTCACAAAAACATCTCTCTCTTCCCTCCTCAGGTGGACAGGAAAATTATAATAAAGGCTTTTAGATCAGGTTAAGGACAGGCAGAGATCACTCAGCAATTGTTGTCATGGGCAAAACAGAGTCTACTCAAGGAAATTGAATTTATCATCAGTCAGAGCAGAGTATAACCAAACCTTAAAAATTCCTTCCCCCTACCTCTCCCTTCTCCCCAGGCTCAGCTTCACTCCTAATTTCTCCACCTATCCTCACCTCAGTGCTGTAGAGGAAGGCAAAGGGGGGTTATGGTCAGCTCATCCCATTTTCTCTGCCATTGCTTCCTCCTCAGAGGCAGAACTAACACTCTTCCCCTGCTCCAGTGTGGCGTTCCTCCCATGGGAGAAAGTCCTCCAGGAATTTCTCCAACACAAGCCCTCTCCATGGGCTTCAGTTCTTCCCAAACTGCTGCAATGTGGGTCCCTCCCATGGGGTCAGTCCTTCAGGAGCACAGATCCATCACAAATCCACAAGTTCTGCCAGCAAACCTGGCATGGGCTCCTTTCTCCATGGCCACATCAGACAAAAGGGAAGCTTCTGCAAGGTTCTCAAGGAAGGCACCACAGTAGCCAGCCTTCAACAAAACCATGGCAAATCCAACCTGATTATCCACTGAGACACTGGGCAAAGGGATGTGCAGTGAAGGGAAAACCAAGACCAGAGGCTGTCAAGTCTCATGTCCACCTTCAAAACAGGCAAGAAGGAGGATGCAGGGAATTACAAGATGATCAGCATTATTTCCTGGGGAAATTACAGAGCAAAGCTTCATATAGTTTATTTCCAGGCACCTAAAGGACAAGAAGATCATCACATGCTGCTGAGGAGAGGGAGAGAAAGCTGGGATGGTTTATCCTGGAGAAATCAAGACTTTGACAGGACTTTAAAGCAGTGTGTCAGCAACCTACAAGGACAAAGCTGGGGTTCCAATCAAGAGAGGCTGAATTTCCCAAATCTATTTCTGTCTTAAATTTTACTTTTTTGCAGTCCTGTGTAAGACTTCTAGGACAGACCTAGAGAAGAGCTGTGAATCTGTAAAACTCAGGGTTAGGCCCCATTTTACCAGCAATAGGACCCAGCATTCCCATCTCAGAGGAATGAGGAAAGGGAAGAATATACAAGGCAGTGAGAGCACTTGGTAGTCTAAGATAAAATGTCCTCAGGTCTCCCTTGCCTCAAGATGCCTTGGCATTCATTCCAAACAACACTTGTTGAAGGAAAAAAAAAATCTAGTTTTAGGCTAAAAAGAAACATGTTCTGCTTGTCCCTGTTGCCTGCATGTCTTCCCAAGGGTTTCTCTCAGTTTTGAGCTGCTAGCTTTGCCTTCTGCCTCCACAGCAAGGGGATAAAGTGTCACCAGACCTTGGCAGACTCATACACATTGCATGGTGTCAGAAGAACAGACCTGCGAAAGAATAATTGCTCCTGATAGCCTATTGACTTTGATTAGGAAACACACATTAACATCTTTCCTCATTTAAGCCTCACTTGTAGAAGGGAGCCTCCTTAAGTGTTCTCTTGTCTGGGATATTAGGCCAGGAATTAAAAATGACAGGATGGACAATTTGGCAGCAAGTGTTTAATTAGGCAATAAATTAGAGTCCCTGAGAGCACAAGGATCTGTGGCATCTCTCTCCTTTTGAAAATAAATCATAATGTTTATGCAATGTACAACCTCCTTATTACACACTACAGTTGGAGCTCCATGCCCCGTGCTGTTGGTTTTGCTAAAGCCATATCAACAAGGAGAAAACAGGAGTTTATTAACATCATAAGTGTTTTCTGCTGATGGATCTGGGGAACCTTCCAATATGTATCCTCTTCCAGGATTAAGCTACGACCCTTCCCCCAGGCTTACCAACCCAAACCCAGCCATTTCATGGTTGTATTTTCCCTGACTTTATCACATATTTATGATTTTAGCACCTCTTTTAGAGAAGGATGAAGAGCTGAAAATGCCTTAGCTTCCTGGAGTTCCAGTGGGTGGGATGCCAAATGTCAGATCATGTGCTGATATTGGATATCAGATTATTTGGTGGCTCACTGAGTTACAATGGGGAAAAAGACAGAAGTTTGTAGCTCAAAGTCATGCACAGTCTTGTTTTTTAGCTGACTGAGTTCTGTGTCCTGCTCTGGGTCTTCACAGTGCCATGATGGAATGAAGACAATGTCATGATCCTTGGCCAAGAGCAAAGGATAATGCAGAAGAAGAGAACGGGCAATTCATTGAGCCTCATGGAAAATAAGGGACAATGGACAGCTTAACAACCTGATTTGTCCTTCTTTGATTCATTCACAGTTAAATTTTCAGATCATTCAATTCTCTTTCAAAATTTTCACCTTCCCATCTAATCCATCATTTCCTTCCTTCCTTCCTTCCTTCCTTCCTTCCTTCCTTCCTTCCTTCCGCCACTTCCGCCACTTCCGCCACTTCCGCCACTTCCGCCACTTCCGCCACTTCTGCCACTTCCTTCCACCACTTCCTTCCGCCACTTCCTTCCTTCCTTTTTTTCTCCTCCCCTTTCATTTTCTCTTTTTTCAGTACATTTTCACACTAAAAAGAGCTGCTTCTGAATGAAACACTATGAAGGCTCATTTGTATAACACAGACATGAAGTTTCTCATTGGTTTGGAAAATGTTACTTAACCCAAACAAAACTATTTGCTGGATTTCCCTAATTTCAGAAGGAGTTTTGCCGTTCTTTTGAAACTGTGTAATAAGGCAGAGTATGATGTCTCCCCCAGTCATCTGCATACTCAAGGTGAAGCTTCACATTGGTAATTCCCCCACCACTCTGCCTGTGACCAGAATTGCCTTTTCCCATGGGCCTTATTTAATCTCCCAGAGAAAATTGCAGGCAAGGGATATATAAAATCAAAATAATACAGAAAATGACTAACACTTCTGACAACTAAGAGCTTACAAGGAAGAGAAAAGTGATACCCAAAGGCAAGAAAGGAGCAAATGACAACCAGAGTCCATCTTTTATATGGGAGGACTGGGCCAATGCTCAAAACTCTCCTGCCCCTCAGTAATCTGTAGCATAGTCATGAGGGCTTTTTACACCCTTTTGCCTCTGTGAGTGAAATCTCCTGTGCATGGCTGCTCAAAGTTTGTTATAACTTCTGACCACACAAAGCCACTGCTTATCTGTGGAACATTTTCCTCATCTTGCATCTCCTTTTGCCTGGATGGTGAGTCTGAACCCACCGTGCTAAACCTGGGCTCCCTGGGCAGAGCAGGTTTTAATTGATGGATTTGAAATGTGAGCTTAGAAAAATAAACTGAGAATAAGTGTGTCAAAATGAACAACACTCACTCCATGGTTACAGCATCCATCAGTCTCCAGGGTTAGTTCTATATCTATCATTTCGGAGAATGGAAAAGGAAGAAACTGGAAACACATCAAAAAAACCTCCTGCCACCAAAATCATGGTAGATTAATCAGGTTGGCAGGGATTCTGTACATCTCCCTCCACAGCCACACTCGTCTGGTGACTCCCAGACAAAAAAATACTGTCAAGAATAACATCAGCAAAATAGCTCAGTAATTAATGTATTTACAGAGTTTCTTGTGCTGCTCCTTTAGCAGGCCGCAGCTTCTGAGGTTTTGCATTATTTATGTGGATGGTTAAAAGGATGTTTAGTGGTGTAAGTGACACACTCCTGGGATGATGGGTCTATTACAACTCCCTTGTGTGTACAACAACACAGACCCAATCTTATTTTCCTAATCAACCAGCTTGCAGGCCCCTCCAATCAGGGGTGACATGGAGAGAGGGAGCAAGGATGAGATGTTCACTTTTCTTTTCAGTAAAAGCAATAGGAAGCATTCAATCTAGATGTTAAATGGCAGATTAAAAAATATATATATATTAAAACCAACAACAACACATAGCTCTTCACATGGTTAATCTGTGAAACTTCTAGTTATAGGCAATAAATAAATGTTGGAAAAACTTTACTGATCTACAGGAGAGATCCCCCCCATGCAATCACTTTCTTGCAGAACAAAGCATGTGAAGGAAGAAAGAGTGAAAAGAAGATGGAGAAATATACATTTTTAGGTCATTACCCCAGAGGCACACAGAGAAAAGAGGATGAACATAAAATCCAGGCAGGTGCACCCAATGCTATTAAGGCATCTGGTCATTCAAATATTACAAGCCCTTCTAGTACATTACTAGCCTTGTTACTGCATTGTGAACCAGAAGGAAGGGGAAAGATGGATAATTCATGTTTCATCCATAATAATAAAGTGTCATGCTGCTGGATCAGCCAGGCCCAGCTGCACGCTTGGTCAGTGCCAAGATGAATATCTGCCCGCTGCCTCCTTCATGGATATTAACTCAGCTGAACATCTTTATCTCTGAATTATAGAACACCTTTATCTGTGAATTACAGACCTTGCTGTGGACCAGGGCAAGAGTGGGGTTGGTGAGGGCAGCACACAAAAACATGGCTTGCAATTAAGGGGTTAGCAACCCAAGAGGAAGGACTTGGAATTATCCAGCTCTGTAAAATGATAATCGGGACAGGACAGAGGTGGAAATAATTTATCCATTCCAGCATTTCAGAATGGGGAAAGTCAGGAAAGGGTCTGGAGCACAAGTCTGATGAGAAGCAACTGAGGGAGCTGGGAGAGTTCAGCCTGGAGAAAAGGAGTCTTGGAGGGCATCTTATTGCTCTCTACAATTCCATGAAAAGAGGTTTTAGCCAGGTAATTGGTATTTTCTTTCAAGTAGCAAGTAATAGGATAAGAGGAAATGGCCTCAAGTTGCATCAAAGGAAAGTTTCAACTTTAGGATATTAAAAGGATATTGGAAAAAAATTTCTTCTCTTGATATCAGGATAAATTTCTTCCCTGAAAGTGTGGTCAGACATTGGAATGGACTGACCAGGGAAGTGGTGGAACCGCCATCCCTGGAACCATTCACAAAATATGTAAATGTGGCACTTGGGGATGTGATTTAGAGGTGGACTTAGCAGTGCTGGGTCAATGGTTGGACTCAGTGCTCTTAGAGGTTTTTCATCATTAATGATTCTCCGATTCTATGATGCAAGCTAAAGATTACAATAAGAGAATGATCTGTTTTTCAGCTGTTAGCAGCAAGCATTGAACTTGTCATTCAGCAATCCTTTTGATGGAACAAGAGTTGTTACAAGAAGAAAAATAATGAAATGTTGTTTTCAAGCTGATGTTTAGGGATAAGAAAGCTTTTGTTTTGTTTCTTAACAAAATCTAAATGAAATGACATATTCTTGTGCCAGAAGGAACAAGATGTTCCTTTTGATCAAAATTGGAATATGGCATTTTATGTTCAGACTATTTTAACTATTTTCCTTTCTAAGAGAAAATAATCAATTCCTAAGTGAAAACATAATTTTTGGCTAAAAAGTAAAAATAAAGATTCTTTCAGGAGCTGTGAAAATTGCATGTATTATCTATTTTGCTCCTTAGACATTTTGAATGCTATAATGTTTGCCAAAGTCAATCTGCTCACCAATAATTATGGTCACCACAAAACGTGGGGGGAGTTTGGAGAATTTACTTTTTAGCAAGAAAAATAAGTTGCTTTCTTCTCTCCTGCTTAATCAGTGAACAACTTTAGGGTCCTTGCTTTGCCTTCAATGCCTTCATTTCTCTCATCTGTAAGGGTGGGTATTGTCTTTACTCATTTGTTGTGGGGGGTTTTGGAGGCGATAAATTGTGGATGAGTGATTTAAACATCTAAAGTGTCATGTAAAAAGATGCTTATGCATCCCTGGGATCCTTCCAGCAGGTTTCTGAATGAAGAGTAGGTGGATAAAGCCAGACCACCCTCTCTTGACAAAAAGCAATTGTGTCAGTAGTTGCATCACCTAATCTGTTATACACAATAAATACAACCTTCCCCCCCATCCAAGCTATTACCTCTATTCGCAAGAACAGATGAGATTCATAATTTCCTTTATTCCTGTTCAGTGCCTGGAAATGGAAGTTCCTGGGATTTGAAGGAAGGGAGTTGTGTTCTGCTGCAATAATTCCCAGCAAATCTACCACAGAAGTCATTTCAGCTCTGCACATGCTGAGGAAAACAATTATATCATTTCAGTGATTTATTAACCCAACGAGCAGAAGTAGCACAGCAAGGCTGAGTATCTATTGCCATGGATCTGGGAATTATGTTTTAATTAACCAATTTCTCTAATATGTTGTCTAAGCTTCCTACAGGAGAATTGAGAAAAAAAACCCAAGCAGCTGCAAGGCTGAAAGACTCTCTAGACATTTGGTGTCCTTGTTGTGTTTTGGTCTGGCTCAATGAATGTCCCTGGTGACAAATGCATTTTGATGAAGCAAAGAATTGGCTAATTGACACATTAAATGAAAACATAATATATTCTGCTGGTGGCAGGGGGAAATATTAAGCTTGCTCACAGTCAATTGTTATAAAATATTAAAAAAAAAATAGGAGTAGAAGGAGAAGAGACAAAGGATTATCTTCAAGTGAATCAGATCTCTGGAATGGGCCAAGATAGCCACTCAGAGCCTGGGAGTTATGAAAGACACCACAAAACCTGGAATATGTAAGAATTTTCTAAGTGTAATTGCCAATAAACATCAACTAAACTTTAATCTTTACACACAAATGATAAAAACAATCTGCCTGTTCTATATGTGGCACATAATTTATTCTATGAACCATGATTTCTCTTTGCCTACTAATTAAGCCTCACCATTTCAATTCCAAACTCCTCTGAGAAGGTCTAAAGCTGTACATTGTACTTGTGTAGCTGTCTCTGCAAGAGGTCCCAAGTGAGTCCTCATCTTTGTTTCATACTGCAGCAGAACTACTCCACAATAGAAAGAACAGCCAGATGTCTTTGCTGGTTTCTTAATATTTAAATTATATTCACATGTGTACATATTTCAAGGGAAGTCCAGGTTGGCTATTAGGAACATTTTCTTCACTGAAAAAGTGTTTAAACACTGGAACAGGCAGCCCAGGGAAGTGGTGGAGTCACCAACTCCAGAAGTATTCAAAAAAAGAGTAGATGGGGTGTGGTATTTTCAGGGTCCTGCGTGGCAGGAAGGAAATGATGAATCTGACTCCATGTTCTTAGAAGGCTCATTTATTATTATATTATATTATATTATATTATATTATATTATATTATATTATATTATATTATACTAAACTATACTAAAGAATAGAGAAAGAATAGAGAAAGAATACTTACAGAAGGCTTAACAAGATATTAATGAAAAACTCATTAGTCTCCAGAACCTTGACACGGCTGGACTGTGATTGGTCATTAAATCAAAACAATTCACATGAAACCAATCAAGCAATGACCAGTTGTAAACAAAGTCCAAACCAAATTCCAAAGCAGCAAAACACAGGAGAAGCAGATCAAATCTTTATTTTTTTCATTTTTCTCCAAGGTTTCTCAACTTCCCAGGAGAAGAAATCCTGGTGAAGGGATTTTTCAAAAAATACGATGGTGGCAATGTGGCACTTCCCAGTATGGTTTAGTGGGCTTTGACAGTGTTTAGTCAAAGGTTGGACTTGATGGTCTTGGAGGTCTTTTCCAATTTAAATGATTCTGTGATTCCATCATTTTGTGATATTGCATCTCTTCTGCCTTTTAAATGACATTTTTCCAAGCAACACAGAAAGGATCTTCAAAATTACTTTTAATTACTCCTGCAAGTGTGGGCTGTCCAAAGCTTTGGGTACTTTGACCCAAAAATGTGAAGCATATTTTGTGTATCTCAAAGACTTAGAGGTGAGTAAATCATAGCACCTGAAATAGTGTCTGCAATGGCTGGAAGGTATTTTACATATTGAAGTATTAGGAGGCAACATTATTTTAGAGCATTGACCTCTGGGCTTTTCTCATTTTTCATGGCAAGTTTGATGCAAACTGGAAGGATAAGGGGGAATGGCATTAAAATTACAGTGGGTTAAATAAGATAATAGAAAGAAATTCTTCTCTGTAAGGGTGGGGAAGCCCTGGCACAGTTTTCCTGGAGGATCTGTGGATGCCTCATTCCTGGGAGTGTCCAAGGCCAGGTTGGATGGGGCTTGGAGCAACGTGGGATAGTGGAAGTTGTCCCTGCCCATGACAGAGGGATAGAAGAAGATGCTGTTGAAAGAATCCTTTCCAACCCAAACCATCTTGTGATTTGTGATTATTCTGGTCTTTTCCAGATGTCCTGGGCAGACATTTGTCTGAGGTTTGTTTGCAGTACGTGTTCCAGACACGAGATGTCACTGCCCGATGCAGAGTGTCACAGAGATGGTCCAGAGTGTGGTAAAAAAATTGAAAGAAGGAGGAGCCTGGGCTGTGTGCACCAAAGTTTTCTGCTCTATATACTGATACTTCTTTTAGAAATTTTTTTTGTTGAAGAAGAAATATGATTAGGCACATCAGTTAGCAACAGTGAGCCAAAGTTTGACCAATTAACTGATCTGAAAACAGTGCACTTAACCATTCCTCCAGATTTTCTGAATATATTGGGAGGTTTGTGCTTGGCAAAATGCAGGAACATAAATCCTGTATTTTAATCTGAAGTATTGCTTTCTGAATTAATTGCAAAGATGCCACTGTAAATTATAGAAATTGATGAAGCTGGTATTTTTAGCTTAATAATTTTCCATTGGGAAATTGCATTTACCTCTAATCACAATCATCATGCTCAAATAACAATATCGTTATTAATAATTACAAAAACAACACAATATCAATTTAAAATATTAACGAGGAAGCAAGTACAGATCACATAAAAATGAAGATTGATTAATAATTACAGCACAAGCAGCCAGGAGAAGAATAATTACAAATTATTTTTCAAGCAAGTTCTTCATGAGCAAGCAGAGCTATGGAGGTAGGAATAATTGCAGGCATCATCCCAAGTGACAACTGCCCTTTCTACCCTGGAACTGGACTGAGCTCAGCTTCCTCCCAGCTGTGTCCACACAGGGACCAGGGACAGGATAAATTACGAAGACTAAAAAGACATCTGCTGCAGAAATGGCCCCTTCAGACACCCACAAGGGAGAAAAAGGGAGAGATTTCATTTTCACTGCCATTCTGGCAGTGTTTTCTCAAGGCAGTTGAGTATTTTGTCTGTTCCCACACATGGTCCTGACTCTGAGCTTTAGCCATATGAATTTGAGTTCCTGACTTTTCCTGTCTGTCTTGTTGTGTTGGTGGGGAGATGTTTATTCCTTTTTTTTTTTTGTCTTTTCTATTTCGAGTTGTGTGTTCAGTCTGTGGGAAGTAAAAACAGCTCCCTGGGGTTACCCACCTTGGAGAATACAGATAAATTAAAGGGGTTAGTGACCTTATATTCAGAAACACTGAAGTGAGAAAAATGTGACTGTGCCACATCCTCCACTGGATCTGAGTTTATCTGGGGAAAGACATCCAGACACCCTGGTTAGTCTTATCTATCCAGCCAATAACAGCTGATTAAATTATCTCCTGTAAGTGTGAATGGACACCAATCTTCCTAATGTGGGAATCCATAAAATCAGAGGGTTTTGGGACAGCTGCAAAAGGCAGGCCTCAGAGACAGCAGAACTGTGATTAGAGCTAAGCAGTAGCCATGAGATAGGTCTGCAGAAAAATTATGCAAGTAGAAAAGTAAGGACAAGTAGAACAATGGTCTGTGTATTAATGCTTGTCTAGAGTAACTACCTAGGCTGCAGAAAAGTATATCTAGTGAGATATTAGAAAGTTCTAAGCTTAATAATGGAGCTCTGTGCATTGTGTTTTAAGGCTTACAAGTAGATGTTGTATTCTAAATAAGCAGGCATTGTTTTAACCAAAGCTACGTGTGCTTATAGTGGTTGGATAAAACTACTGTCAACATGCTTTTGCTTTGTGTGATTGGTCAAAAAACTTATAAAGTAAATTATAACATTAAGTTCTTTGTCTGCTGCCTGGGATGTGAGCTGGTGGCATCTTCCCATTGTCATAACCATGTAATGAGACTGATGCTGGAAAATAAAACAGCTCAAGGCACGTTCCTCAGCAATCTCATCCCATTCATGATTTGCACATAGCCCCCAGCCAACAATACCTAATAATGTAAAAAAGTAAAAGATAAAATGCCCCTCATCTTCAAAACAAACTGAGCAGCATCTCTCAGGAAGAATCATCAACCATCTGAACAGCCACAGTGCTCAGAAAGGGCCTTAAGAAGGGTTTTCTTACAATCTGGTGAAAGTCTCTACAGAACTGAGCAAGGATATTTCCTTGATTCTTCCTGTTGAGGTAACAATGGAGGGAGGTACTGAGCTCCAGCCAGGGAGCTCTGTGTGCAAAATGAGCTCTGTGAGAGAGGTAAAAACTCCTGTGCTTACTCACACAAGTCTGAAACCCTTGATGCACAAGCATGAAAAGTGACTTTCTTCTCCACACAGTCAGAGGATGTAATTCTGCCCTAACTAGAGCCTGGTACAGCAAATTAGTTCCTGCTTCAACACAAAGCTTCAACATCTCTCAAGCCCCATAAAAAAAAAAAAATTGCTTTAATCTGTATTTCCTCCCATCTGCAATTCTTGGTAAACTGAGATACTGCACAATTTTTTCCTACTCATCTCACACTATGCAGGCTCCCTCTCATCTTTTCACCATCACATTTTTAACTGAAATTAAATTATGGAGTTTCAGTGTGCTCAGTGCCAAGTCTGGAAGAGCATTTTGATCCCAAAGAATCAGGAGAGTCGTGCCAGTCTTCAGTGGGCATGAGAAACCCAACGAGGATGACAGGAACTTGTGATATTTGTGCTTGGAGCCACGCACAGATCTTGGTGATAGAAATTCCATTGCATCCCATCCCAGCTGAGACAAGCATTGGCAGGGCAGGTGTCCCATAGAAATAACAGAGTCACAGAATGGTTTGGGTTGGAAGGGACATTCAAGACCATCTCATTTCCAACCCCCTGCCATGGACAGGGACACCTTCCACTCTCCCAGGTTGCTCAGAGCCCTGTCCAACCCAACCCTGAAAAAAATCCAGGGATGGGGCAGCCACAGCTTCTCTGGTCAACTTGTGCCAGGGCCTCACCACCCTCACAGGGGAGAATTTCTTCCCAATATTTATTCTAAACCTGTCCTCTGTCAGTTTAAAGTCATTCCCCCTTTTCCTGTCACTCCAGACCCTTGTCCAAAGTGCTTCTCCAGCTCTCTAATCCCTTTTAGGCACTGAAATGGATTCCAAGGTCTGCCCAAAGCATTGTCTTTTTCAGGCCGAACACCCCCAACTCTCAGAGTCTTTCTTCATGGGAAGGGCATTCCACTCCTCTACTCTTTATGGTCTCCTCAGGACTTGCTCCAGCAAGATGCCTTTACAGTGAGAATTTTTTTTTTTATTCCATTTCCTTTACTCACTATTTTTTATACTCTAAGTCATTCATTTCAAGAACAATGTTCTGTCATGACAATGCCTTCCTAGAAAACACTCAGTTTGAAAATGCTCACAAATTACTTGAAAGCAATGGCCCAACAAGAACTCCATCAGGCAGTAATCACTGCAGAACAACCACACTCTAAATAGGTTGATTTTGAAGTAACCTTACAATCCTCATGCTCAGATGTATTGATTCCATTTTTATCTTTCTTTGAAAGAAGAAAAAGATAAGAAAAGTCTGTAAAATGCAGTCAGATGTAATATAGACTCAAATGTTTAACATCCATTGGGCTTTGCAGAAGTTTTAACACTTCTGAGAGCCAGGTCCCTGCTCACTCTCACTCTGTGTGCCCCTCTCTCCCTGTGAGCACATCTGAGAAATTAGTACAAAGATGAGGTGCCTTGATATCTAAAAACACTTCCAAAAAATACCATTCCAGTGATTTCCTCAGCAGATAATATGCATCTCCAGAAGGATTCAGAGGCCAAGCTCCTTTGTGATGAGATTTTTCAGCTGAAAACTTGGCATTCTAAGTAATTCTAATTTAATAGTTTAGAAAAATATGTATGAACAGGATAGAGAAGCCTCATAGCAAAGACACCTGCCAGGAGCACTTTTAGTGGCCAGCAGAGTGACTCTGAGTGTGTTGATGGATGGGTGCTCACGTGAAGATGCAAGCAAAATCATTTTAGACCACATTGCATTATAAACCTGCTTCCACTCACTGAGCTACTGTATAAATCAGCTCAGGAGCTGGGTCCCAGCCCAGGCTGTGGAAGCAACTCAAAATCAACCTGTCAGAGGGATCCCTCCCTCTCCCATCCAGAGATGGATGTGAAACCAGCCAGGACTGATGAGTGCAAATCCCAGTGTGAGTCACTGCGTGGCAAGAGGCAAAGGGTGTGTCAGCAGGGAATGGTCGTGTTCAGAGCCTCTTGTGTAGCCCCAGCATCTCTGCAGGAAGGATGGGTCCCATCAGCTCTATGGAAAAACATTCATTTTCCATTTGGAAAAAAAATTTAAAATTGCTGTGGTCATAAAATGCAATATTCCTGGAGAAACATGAGATTCTCTCTCTTTGTCA
Source organism: Agelaius tricolor (assembly GCF_023055355.1). Lineage (NCBI taxonomy): Eukaryota > Metazoa > Chordata > Aves > Passeriformes > Icteridae > Agelaius > Agelaius tricolor. Next base: position 92,715,359 of record NW_027269262.1, on the reverse strand, counting down.
CTCCCGACTGGAATGGCTTAACTTGTAATTCATTGAAAAGCAGGTGAAATTTTATTTTAGTCTGGAGTGTAACCAGGCTGTTCCATATTCATTCCACATTTATGGCTGGTTTGCTTTGTCTGCTTTTCATCTTCAAATTGCTAATGTCCTTTTCATGCCTGACATCTTGGACTGGGAGAAAGTTGGTGCTGCCATACTGGGACAGACTGGTAAACATATCCACAAATTCCAGCTACAACCTGGTTCATCCACCATAGACTTTTCCTCCCATTGACTTTTATTTGAATTATATTATCAAATAATTAAATAACAGAGTTGAAATGTACAAAATGGAAGGTAAATCTTTGGGTTAAAAATGTCTCTTTGGGGAAGAAGCTCCATCCATTTCCTACATACAGAACAAAAGAAGTAAGAAAAATTCCTGCCTGGAAGAGGTAACAGATAAAATACATCAAGGAAAGAAGGGTAGGTTTTTTTTTTCTAATTCCTTAGACGGGAAAAAGACACCCAGAAGTGCTAAGGGATGAGTCAATAGATGAACAAAGCTGAGAACTGCCCTCAGTCTTGCTGAGTTAACCTTTCCATACTACCCAAAAGAAGAGAAAAGATTTCTCCATTTCTCATCTTCAAGCTGACACCAAAAAAAAAGCACTGCTTTTAAAACAATTTATATTTTCTAGTGAAATAAGTGCACTATTCCCTACTTTTAAAATTTTTGGTTTTATTTTTAGAATATTATTCACAAATAACTGCTTCTTTCCTCAGAAATTCCAGCCAACATCTAAATTAGCTGAATGAAGAAATAGACAGAAGTGAATATCAATTTTCACAATACATTTTTTAAAGGTTCCAAGATTTATTTCTTTTTTTCATCTTTAAGAATGGAGGCATTGAGTGCCAATAGGTAAATACCCCTCCTAATTTTTCTGCAAATCACAGAAACAGGAGGCACCCACAGAAGCAGGAATCATTCCAAGTGGAAATGCTCTCCTTGCCCACTGAATCTGCCACCAGGTCATTTCATCCTGCTCATAACTCTAACAGACTCTGCCTTGAAAAGTAAGGGGTTTTGTTCATAAAATTTCTTTTTGCCCAAAAGGAAATATTTTGTACATTGAAACTCTTAGAGTCCTAGGTTTATAATGAGAACATATTTTTCAGTTTATTAAAGAAGTATCTATATTTGCAAAATTCTGGCCACCTGATGTTTGCAATAGCTCCGTGTCTTCATTCATGCATGTCTTGATGTGAAAGATGATTTATTTATTGGTGACAATTCTTATTTTTAAGGAACACTTCAGTACAAAGCTTAAATATATAATCTTAAAACCTTGATAACAGATTCTGCAGGGTCAGCCTCAAGGAACCATTTTAAAGGGATGCAAAAAGGTCAGCTTCTATCTCAGGGCTTGGCTTTAATGAATTTTGTGACCTCAGTTAAATCTCTCCACCACAAAATGGTGCCCCTGCTGAATAGGGGTAGCAGCACACACCACAACCTTCACTGAGAGCTTGTGAGGACAAACCCATGAATCTCCTGGAAGTGAGAGTGATGAGAGCAACTAAAAGACCTTGTAAAACCACAATCCTGTGAGTCAGCATATTCCCAAAGATCTGTCAGTCCTGCAGTGCTGACCTGCTCAGAGCCACTGCTTCCCTCCTCAGCCTTCCCTGCACTGTCCTGCTCTTGAGCTCTTCCACCACCACCTGCCCCGTTCCTCTGATGGAGGTTTGGCTGCCTGGTACCACAGCTGGGCTTGGATTCTCCCCAAACTGGGCTGTTCACAGTAGGCAGCAGACACAGATCAGAGTTGCTCAGCAGCACAAACAAACCTGGATCTGGTGGCAGCAAAAGTTTGGGGTTGTGCCCCAGGAGGGAAATAAAAAAGTGAAAACTGGTGGCAAGTCCTAAAGGGTCAAGTATGTGGTACCCACCAACAGAAACAGTACCAGGGGAACTTCCAGTGTGATTCCACATTCTTTTTGTAATTTTTGTGTTCATTGGCAATTGTGACATGCTCTTGCAACAGCTCCGTAAGACTGAAATGGAGAAACCACCCAATTCAACCTCTCAAGCCATGACAAAGGCCCTCCCTCAATGACCTGGCTGGTTTTCTCTGTGTTCTGCTTCCAGAGAGCAGCAAATATCTTGTGTTTTTGTCTCTGACCCTTGGCTGTGTATTTTTCTCTGGGTTTTGTGATGCTCCATTTGTCAGCCCTCCAAAAAAGATCATTTAATCAGACAATAGAGTTGGAAGGGACACAAAAGGAACACCAAGTCCAGTGCCTGGCAATACTTTTGGCTTCCAGATGTAGCAGCAGGACAGAAATAGCAACCTGCTTTACAGAGACAACACTCATTATACACAGGGAAAGGTTTCATTTTGGTGCTCTGTTTTTCCAATAAGAAGTCATTCTGCTGTCTCTGAGTAGAAAAGAACTTCCCAATCAGTGACAGCTCCAAGTTGCAACATTGACAGCTTTAAACCAGTGTCGTTCACTTTTCAGGCCTGCAGCAGAGGAATATGTGTGTATATCTATGTATAAAGATATTTGTGTGTAGATGTATGTCACAGAAACACTGAATCACAAAATCACAGAATCACAGAATCATAGAATCACAGACTTATAGAATCACAGAATGGTTTGGGTGGGAACAGACCTTCAAAATCATCCAATTCTAGCCCCCTACCATGGGCAGGGATACTTTCCACTATCCCAGGTTGCTCCAAGCCCTCTGCAGCCTTGAACAGTTTCAGGGATGGGGCATCCACATCTTCTCTGGGCCACCTCTGCCAGAGCCTCATCACCCTCACATGGAAAAATTTCTTCCTAATATCTAATCTAACCCTACTCTGTTTCAATTTGAAACCATTTTCTGTCTCCAATTCCCTTTGCACTTCCCTCCACAATGAAGGGTATCTCCAGCTCTCTCCACTCAGCAAAGTGGGTCACAGACAATGCTCTGTCTCTCTGTCTAAATCAAGATTAAAATGAAAGCCTCAGAGAGTGACTTTTGGATAACCTGTGGTAAGTCCCACTGGACAATTTCAAGTAGAGAAGCTGCCTGACAAAGTGAGGAGAGTCAAGCAGTGTCTGATCTTCAGGAACTGGGCAGTAAATTGAAATAAATGAGATCTCAGCTCCCAAAATCACAGTGGTATTTGTCATACTCTGAGAAGCTCACTGGTACTGTCTGAAGACTACCTGTAAATGGCCAGGCTTTGACATCTTGGTTTGGAGTGAGACATTCTTGATTATGGTTTTTTTGCCCATAATATTGAGCTGTTTCAGCTGAGATTAAGGCCTGGGAGGCCAACAGACAGACAAGGTGATGTTGGAGCAATTTTAGGGAGTTATCTAAAGCATCATACAGCTTTGAGAGCTTAATCCCCCTCTCCAAAAAAAAACTGAGGCTTTGTCTAGAGGACCATAATGCCTCAAACACCTGCCCTTCATTCAGCCCAAACTGAGCTCCAAGTTGGGTTCCTGAACTTCACACACACAAATTGCTGAAGTGTCTGAGATTACCACATGGGCACTCTGTGTGGCCCAGGCAGTGGTGGTTTTCAGGATGCAGCATTCTCTGTGGGTTTCCCTCATTCCAGGAAGCAGATGTGGCAGTAACCTGCTACCTGTACCTGGCCTTGAGGCTCACACATGTCCTGCCTCCCCTCTGGCCCATGCAGGGCACCCCACAAAGCAGGCCCAGCAGCTGATACAGGCATTGGTTCTATCACTGCTGTAATTGAAGTGCTGCTGCTCCCCACCTCTCAGCCTCCTGGGTGAAGATTTCCCAAAATTTGGCTGGAAAAAAGTTGTAGAACAGGACAGGGAAAGGGGGAATCTGCAGATAAAGGTTAACACCCACAAATTTCCCATTTCTCTCAGTCTCTTTTCTGCTATCAGTGGAAATGTGACCTGTCTGGTGTGTGATGCTGCCCCATTTTTGCAGGAAAAATTTTCCTTCTCTTGACTTTCATATTGGTGAGTTCCCTCTGAAACCAACTGTGTGTCATCCACATATGCTGGGAAATATGGCCACAGCTGAAAGAAAATAATGCCTTCTGTTAATTCTGCTAAGTGAGAGGCAAGGACAGCTTTTTAATGAATGACTAATTAAGATGCAACTTAATAATTCCTCAGATGAACTTGCTTGGATTGCCAGCCATTTCTGAAATTTCTGTAGGGGGACCAGATTCAGTATGCATGTGGCAAGTGTTCTGCAGCCATTAAAGCAACTGAGTTCAAATATTTGAAAAATGAAAATACAAAATCACAAGAAATAAGAGCCCAAAATTATAATTGGCTGAGAATAACCACTCCAAAATCTGAGTGCTTGAATTTCCACCCCCCACAAAATTCACAGGTTCTATCCCTTGTTCCTGATGACAGCAGGTGAAAGTCTGAACAGCTATAATTTTGGAAAAGAGTGAAAGATCATCTCACTGATCTTGTGTAACAGTAGAGAGGGTAGAGTTAAGGCCACCTGTGACAGCTTAATTAGAAATGCAGGTATTATTCACATATTTGATGTATCTCTTAATTACTGGCATGGGAATAAAACATCGATTAGTCATTTTTGTAACTTTCCAGATCTAGAGAGTGGAAAAACTATTTCAGTTTCTGACTGTTACAGATTTAGGGGTGCCATTGCTTACATCATTTAGACCAGGATTTGTCTGCTAAATGTAGATGTCTACACCTGACTTACCTGCACTGACCCTCTTTGCAGACAAGGAACACGGAGCCAACCCCATGAGATTCCCGTGGGCCCATTTCTCCAGCTTGTCCAGGTCCCTCAGGGTGGCATCTCGTCCTTCAGGTGTGTCAACAGCATCACTCAGATTTTATCAGGAGGACATGTCTAAAATGGACCAGGTAAATAGCACCTTGGAGAGCCTTTCCCACACAAATGATTAGAAGGGGAGTGTGATAAGATTCCATGTCCACACTGTATTTGTGCTGAAGCAGATGAGCCACATCCACAGCTGCTACATCTACACACTTGAGGAGAGGGCATAATTGGTCACCCAGTGTGACAAGCCCACTGTGGTTTCCTATTGTATTTGCTGGGAATGTCCTGACAAAGGCAGGAATGATGCATCTGAGACTCCATGTTCTCAGAAGGCTAATTGATTACTTTATTATACTAATTATATTATATTAAAAAATACTATACTAAACTAAACTAAAGAATACAGAAAGGATACTTACTGAATGTTAAAAAAATAATAATGAAAACTCATTACTCTTTCCAGAGTCTCAACACAGCTTGCCCATAACTGGGCAATGAGTCAAAACAACTCACACCAGAGTCCAATGAAACAATCACCTGTGGATAAACAATCTCCAAACACATTCTCCACATGAGCACAGCACAGGAGAAGCAAATGAGTTATGAATTGTTTTCCCTTTTCTCTGAGGCCTCTCAGCTTCCCAGGAGAAAAATCCTGGGTGAAGGGATTTTTTTCAGAGAATGTGAATGCCACAGTTTCCCATGAGACACAGCTCTCCCAGGTGCCACATGGCTGGATGTTGCCCATGTTTCAATGGTGTGGTGGTCTGTGAAAAACAGGAAAGACTTGGGGGAAGACCTTGGCAAGAGTAATAGCATTCCTTGGCCATAGCTGAAGAGTTCCTAGGAAAAATATGGGCAATTTTTCGCATGGGCAGATAGGGATAGGATGAAGGGAAACAGTTTTAAACTAACAGATGAGAGATTTAGATTAGATATTAGGAAAAAGTCTTTACTATTAGCATAGTAAGGCACTGGAAGAGGTTTCCAAGAGAGGCTGTGGACTCCACATCCCTGGAAATGTTTAAGGGCAGGTTGGATGGGGATCTGATCAACCTGGCGTAGTGGAAGGTGTCCCTGTCCATGGCAGGGGGTGGAACAGGATGATCTTGAAGGTCCTTCCTAACCCAAATTATTCTATGGTTCTCTGAATCTATGAAAAATAAAATGTGCCCAGAAAGAAATACACACTTCCCTCAGGGGCTCTTGTGGTGAATTGTTATTAATGATTTACAATTCCTACTACACTGTAATGCTTCTCTTCTAATTGAGACTTAAAGAACCGCATTTATGTTCTCAATGTCAATTAAACATGAATCCAAACCTATGTTCAGATGGATCCAGCCATCCATCCCCCTGAGACAGCAAACAGGCACAGACCTCAACAATGAAATGAGGAATGTCACTCCCATCTACTGCTGGCAGCTGAGTTAAACTTTGAGCAGCATTGGTTCTGGAGGGGAAACTGGTCAAGGAGCAGCTGAAATCACTTGGAGTGTTCAGCCTGGAGGAGACTGAGGGGAGACCTCATTGTGGTTTTCAACATCTTCATAAGGAGAAGAGGAGGGGCAGGCACTGATCTTTTCTCTGAGGTGACCAGTGAGATGACTCGAGGGAAAACCTTGAAGTTGTGCCAGGGGAGGTTCAGGTTGGTTGGATATTAGGAAAAATTTCCTCACCCAGATGGTGCTGGGCACTGGAACAATTTCCAGGGCAGTGATCACAGCACCAAGCCTGACAGAGCTGAAGAAGTGTTTGGACAAGGCACAGGGTGGGATTGTTGGGGTGTCCTGTGCAGGACAGTGGTCACCTGTGTGTGACATCCCCAGATGTCCCTTGCACTGCCACAGAAAGCACCTGGCCATGTGGTGAAACACATCATGGGGGGGGACCTCCACACCCTGATAAAATAATATCATTTGTGCATTTCATGTTGTTCTGTGACTCATAATGCAAAAATAGTGGAAGTAAGAAATTTAGGGGACAGGTCAGTTCTCAAAGGCAATGAGTGCCTCATCAATCATTCCATATTTCCTTATATTTTTTACTTCATGGCACCACCAGTCATTTAAAAAATATTCATAAATGTCACTAATAAATTATTGCTACATCCTAAAAAAAAAGAAGCTCATTTATTTATGCAGGAAATGTCGATTAAATTGAGATAGATATTGAAATTAATAAGTACACAGTAAAATGTAAAGTGCACAATTGATTTTAAATCCTCTGTTATATGCATGGCATGTAATTACCAGTAGTAAATCTGAAATGAAAATATAGAAGCTTATGAGACGCTTCAGTGCAATTGTTCATTTAGATCCACATAAATTCAGGGGACACACATTACAAGTGCCAGCACTAGCATGAAAGGACTAAGCTATAACTACAACCTTCATGAGAGGAAAACAAGAAAAATCCTTCAACAGCAGAAAAAATATTTTAAAAATATATCATTCTCTCTGAGGAGGTCACAGTCTTGTGTTGTTGTTGATGGTGGGAGGTAAAAATGAATGTATAAGTAACACATCTGGCAAGATACAGCATAAAAATGCCAGGAGTCAAAGGTTAAGTTTTCTTTATTTTCAAAAAATATGGGAAATTGGCACATCGTAGTGCATACACAACAACTAACAGCCAAATTCATCTGGTACATTTTGCTGTAAATAACAGTTTTGAAATGCAGTTTAATATGTGTTTTGCTTGAAAGTCTAGTAGAAGACTTCAGAGATTCATGCAAAGCTACACTTTTGTGTGCTCTGGTTCCATTTTTACACTGCACTTACCACCCCGGTATCTGAATTTCTGACACATTAAGATTTCATTTACATTCTACACCATTTCTGTGGGCAAATTCTTTTGTCTCACAGTCTACTCTTCTAAGCATCATGTGGGCTTCTCTCAGTGCTCTTTGATTTCTCCTGTCATCTGCCAATATTTTGGAATGGTCTGTGTTGCATAAGATCAGGCCTGTCCATAATATGGCTATTACATCATCCATTAGGGATGAGTCCATAAAGAAAACAGAAATCTTTGTAAACGTAGAAGTTAATAAAGATCATCTTAAAGATCTTGGGGAGTTAAAATATATTCCAGAGTGTCTTGGTTTGAAAAGACAGGTGTCTGCTAAGGAAGGCAGGAACCTCCCCTGAAATGGAAAAATGTAACCCTCTCCTTCTGAATTATTATAATTTTGAAGTTAAGGCAAAGATATGGGAGTAGGAATAGCAGTTCTTTATTAGGGAAGAAAATAAAAATAAAATAAAAAATGCAGTAATACAAAACAACACTGACAGAGTCAGAACAGGAGCTGACACCCTGTGGGTCAGGGTGGTGGCAGCAGTCCCATTAAATGGTGGCTCAGCCCTCCTGCAGTGCCAGCTGTGGCTCTGTTGGAGCAGGGATCCTGGAGAAGGGTGGAGTTTTCCTCTGAAGGTCCAGGGGTGGTGTAGATGGGCCTGGTTTTTCCTCTGAGAATCCAGTGGAAAAGGCAGCTGCTCCTCTGGCAATCCACTGGGAAAAAGGCTGCCCTGGTGTCCAAAAATCTCAGATTATATCCAGTTAGGATTGCTTGGCTCCTCCCCCTGGGCGGAGCATCTCCCAATGAGATGCTGTAATTTTATCAGCCATGCAGTGACACTCAATGGCCCATTATCAGCAGCTATCTCCTGGAGGGAGGATTGGTTGTGGAAGAAATAAAGAAAAACTGCCCAATTAACAGAAGATAACTGCCCCACCTCTAACAGATGGCAATATACACACATCTCACAACCCATGACACAGGGTCAGGTGAGACCTTCCTGGCACCCCTGCTCACAGAAGGCAGGGAGACACATTTCACCTGCTGAGATCTTCAAACCACAGACTGCTAAAAATCTTCAGCAAAGTTGACCTAAAACAGCTGCCAGATGTTGGAGGAGTTTGAGTTTGATTTCACATCCAGAGTGACCTGCCCAGCTCCAATGGATGGAGTTAAGTGGACTATCACTCGCATGTGTAGTGCCATTGTAGGTGCTGTAAGGGATTAATTTGTCTTTCCACCTGCCATTACAGAAAACCACATCTTTCATGTCCTCTGGCATATCTGTCAGGCCCATCTTAAATATCTGAGTTTATGCTATACAGAGTGTTTAAAATTAGGGTGGATCCTCCAAGGGTCCTCAAGTTACAACAGAACCCTGGATTTAGGCTGTTAATTGCTGTCCTCTCTGTACATCCATATCCTCCACTTTCACGGCCTGGTGACTGAATTATCACTACATTTCCTCTGGAAAGGCTGGAGGAAAAAGTGTCCAGGAGCTCTTGAGTCGCTGGTATCTTCACCCAACAGTAGGTCTTAACCCCTAGCTGGGGATATAATTCCCATTTTATTGGTTTCTGTTTAATGGGACAGGCTACACAAAGCATGTCTAATGGCATTTGGCTGCCACACTGCACAGCTGAGGTTGCCTTATAGAAAGAGGCTTTCTCTCACTGGTTTCTGGTTTAGAGCAAACACATTGATTTAGAGTGGATTATTCATCCGAGAACATAAAAGGAATTAAAATCTTCAAGAACCACAGTGGCTCCAGTGTTTGAATGGGAACAAAAAAACCTTAGACTCTGTATCTACACTTTATGGAGAGATAATTCAGAGACTTGAAAATATGAATAATAGGCTTGGCTTCTATGAATGCAGACTTCTGAATATTTTTAACAAGCTCTGGCCGCTGACATTATATGATCAAAGAAACATAAAGTAAGCAACAAGGATCAGCTATTCCTTACAAAGCTAAAATATTTCTCAGTCACTCCAAAATTATCTTTGTGGATGGCTGGTCTCTGAGTGGTGATAAGCAGCTGTGTCAGAGAGTTTCAGGTGCATATATAAAATTTTCTTTAATCCTCCTAAGTCAACCATGGTCATTCAACAACTATCTTTGAAAAGTGGTAAGAAACATAATTTTAGAAGGGAGTTATATGTTAAGAGGTGCCTTTGAAGGATATGGGCAGAACCACTGAGGCCAGGAGGTTGGAGTCTTTCTGTGTTTTTTGTGTTGAAGCATTGTCCAAGCATAGCTGGGTCCCAAACTGAAGCATATCCATAAAAACAACACCATGAAGAGTGATTTTGATGGTGAAAAGAAGGTCAGCTGGATTCCATGTGGGTATTTTTATGGAGAAAAAAATATTCTCAATAACCCAATAACTGCACCTTCCTGACTGCTCCACAGCATGTGCAGGGTAAGGCCTCTGTGGAGCACCTCCACCAGCAGCATCAGCAACCTGTGAGGAGAGAAGTGAAAATAAGGAATTCTGTCTTCTTAACATATGCCCCCATCATTTGTCCTGGCTGGACATGATGCACCACTGAGCTCTGCCAGACTTCCAGGGAAAACATCAGTTTGGTCATCTCTAATGGGCTCTTAGGAATGATGGAGGAATATAATTACCCCTGAAATCTCTATGCCTGACTCAAAGCTGGTCAACAACATTTTTAAAAGGTGTTCAGTGAGAGAAAATAGGGAACCTGGATAAAAAAGGACAATATCAAAACTAATCTTGTGTGACATCTCCACTGTTCAGCTAGGTCTGTAAAACTTCAGTCATATTTATTCCCACTGGATATGGGTTTTCCCAAGTATTACAAAAATGTAGGAATACCAGGGCAGGTGGGAAAGCAAATCTTCCTTACTACTCACAGAGAATAAGAGAATTTAAGATTCAACTTCCATGTAATTTTTAGCCAGCCTTTTCCCCAGATCTTCTATAGGATAAAATATAAATTCAATCCTGAAATCAGGATCTCAGAAGATGGGCAGCTGACTGAATCATTATGGGGATGAAAGACAATTATCATCATCCTCTTACTGGTAACAGAGGTCCCACCTTCCAAACTCCACCACTACAACCACCTAATTTCATACCTTATATAAAACCACACTTTCGTGCAAATTCATTTATTCCCCCTACATCTCCTTGTGTGTCTCAGTCTTCTTTCTGTTTTCTCCATTTTTTCAGAGCACTAGGGTCAGATAATTGGGATGTGAAGAATTAGTGCATCACAATCCATTTTATCCTGTTGATTCATAGCAAACCTGTGGAGCTCAAATTACATTCTGCCAAGCAGACTTGTGCTGTAGGGGCTGGATAATAAAAGCACACAGGTGTGTGCCACCAGCATCCCCATTGATTTGCAAATTGGTCCCCAAGAGACATCTTGGCAAATATTCTCCCAGCATCCAAGAGCTTTGCCTGATAGAAGCTAAAACAAGCTAAAAAGGAAATGCTAATTTCTATATCCTGCACTGGTTTTAATTGAAGTCTGACAGTTCTAAAGCCAGAGGGATGATAACAGTTAATGTATTCCCCACCTGAGAGGCAAGGCACCTTCTTCTGTGCATCTAAAAGACTGGAATTATGATCTTGAGAGGATTATAAATTATAGCAACCTCTTTTGCTCAGGGAAGCAGAGTTTTCCAGACCTCTTCAGTGTAAGTTCATAAGGATTTGCTCTTTTAAACCAGAAAAAAGTATGAAAGAGAAAATGGCTGGGGTGGGCACTGGCCAATCATGTTTCTGAAAGGGACTGACAGTTTTTGCATGGTTTCTTTAAGAAGCAAAGTTTATGTTCCATGATCTGTGTGTGTCTCTGCTGATCTTTCCCCTTTTTGGACAGAATCCATCCAATCTGATACAGAGGGAGAGGTCTCAAAGTTATCAAGTTGTCAGAAGTTTAATAGAAACCAGGATCTGTGATATGAGCTCATCATCTCTCAGACACATGGAACTTACACAAGAAAGAGATGTTATAAAGCTTCCTAAAGCTTCAGAAGTTGTACCTTCATGTTGAACATCTGAGAATGCAAAAACAAGTGCTCCTACTCCTGTTCTCTGAGCAGATAATCAAATCAGGGCTTCCTTAATTCCACCACCCAGGGCACAATTTGGTCTAAGGGCATCACAATTAGTCACTAAAAAAAAAAAAAAATCACCTGCAGGGCAATTCACCAGAAGGAAGCCATAAAGAGTATAAAATAAGCTTGTTATTAAAGCATCAGATGATGAGTGAGGATTCTGCTCTGCAAAATATTCTTAGTTTGACAGGTTTGTACTCCAAACAGTGTAAAGGCAGTGGAGAGAGGAGTCTGAGGCATAAAGATGTACAGAAAACAGCAAGACACAATTTTTAAGCAGAGACATCAACAGGACCAGAAACAGTGTCATCTGATAAATAAACCCCTACAACACAAAACAAAAAAAAAAAAAAAAAAAAAAAAACAAAAAGCAGAGCCCTAGAAACTCCCACTCTGAGTTTCCTGCAACCAATTTTGTACTGTCAATCCATGGCCAGTGAGTAACCAAGGATAATAAACCTGTGTTCAGACACTAAATGCATTTGTAGCCTATGGCAGAAGTCACCTTATCCAGCTTTAGATGATTTCAGGGTAAACTTCTCATTAAGTCACCCCAGGGTTCCTTGGAAGTAATTAAGATCAGGTTAATAAGGTTGAGGATCTTAGAGCAGAAAAATGTACCCATCTATTTCAGAGTGAGATGAAACACTTTGGAAATCCACTATATTATAGACACCAAGGAAATCAAATTTATCCCACTCCTGCATCTGTCTGTTCCAGAAGGACATGTGGACCTGCAGACACCTGCAATATAAAGAAACAACTCCTTTTCTTTGTCTGTCAGCTCTTGCTGACAAGGCTTGGCCATTTCACAAGTGCTCTTTGTGTCAGTTTTGAAGATACAAATTCTGCTCTGTGTTGCCACATCCCTGAACTCCCTCCCTGGATGTTTTATAATAGCCTGAAGAGTTTTCTTATATTTTGTCTCCTTCTCTTTGTCAGCCAATACCAGAAAGGTATTTTAGTCACATCAGCAAAGTGATCCATCATCTGAAGCATCCTCCTGGCAGGAAAAGCCATTACATTTGTTTTCCTTATGCAGCTAAGTAGACATTAATATCTGTAATTACTATTTAAATGCAGACTGACTGATTCCTCTGTGTTCATGTCATTTGCAGACTGCTCTGAAAATCACAGTCTTGAAATAATACTGACTTTATCTCATTCTTTTCTGTCAAAAGTAGTTCTGAGCCTGGACAGTGCTTTCATTGATCCTATCCTTGCACAGGGCTGATTAAAGGCATGAATTTGTGGACGTAAAGAAATTATTTTCATAGTCACAATTGTGTCTGGAGATTATGGGGGAATGGCTTTAAAATGAGAATAGATTTCGATTGGATATTAGGAATAAATTCTTGCCTTTGAGGGTGCTGGCAGTGGTTACACAGAGAAGCTGCGGTTGCCCCATCCTTGGAAGGGTCCAAGGCCAGGTTGGATGGGGCTTGGAGCAACCTGGGAGAGTGGAAGGTGGGAACTAGAGGTTCTCTACGGTCCCTTCCAACCCAAACTTTCTATGATTTTTTTAATTCATGTCAAGTACTGCCCTTTCCTCATGAGATTCTGGAGTTCAGATCCTAATTTATAAATTTACTTATATTTGTGTGGCCAAAATTCTCATCAGCAAAATGTACAGAAGTTGGATGAGTTTGGAGAGATGTCCATGGCTTTGTTTATGCTTCTAAAAATCTGATTTGATTAGAATTGTTTCTAGAAGACAAAAGATGGGGGAGGCCTGCTTCTTTACATTAGCTTCTCCAGTATATTGGAACTGAAGGTTTTCATGGGTTCTTTCTTTTTCTTTCTTTCTCTTTTTCTTTCTTTCTTTCTCTTTTTCTTTCTTTCTTTCTTTCTTTCTTTCTTTCTTTCTTTCTTTCTTTCTTTCTTTCTTTCTTTCTTTCTTTCTTTCTTTCTTTCTTTCTTTTCTTTCTTTCTTTCTTTCTTTTCTTTCTTTCTCTTTCTTTCCTCTTTCTTTTCCTTCCTTCCTTCCTCCCTTCCGCCACTTCTGCCACTTCCACCACTTCCGCCACTTCCACCACTTCCTTCAGAATAGGAAATATTTTGCCTTTAACTCTGCCCTGAAGTTCTCACTTTCTCTTTAAACATCCTTTTAAACCAACCTCTTCAAACCAATCTCCTGGCTTTTCTCAGATTAGAGGACCCTTCTGTGTGTTTTCTGGTTAACTGTTCAATTATTACCCTGTTTTCCCATGGAAATGAAGCCTAAGTGGTCTCACTCCCACTGTGCATTTCTGTATGTACACTGCCAATAACTTCTGACCTCATTAAACAAAATTATATAAAAGCCTGAAGCCTCATAGATAATTACATTTCATGAAGGCAGAAGACAGATCTTACAGGCACTGCCACTGCAGGAAAATAAACAAGCATAAATCTTGGCATAGATGGGAAAATCCACATGGGAGAGAGCCTTTTACAGATGCCTCAAGCACAAGAAAATCTTCAGTCATAGTTTAAACCTTGCTTAAAGCCAAAGCCAATCTACCACAAGACACACATCCTCAGGCAAAGAAATTTAATTTATTCCCAAAATCCTTAAGTAAATTTTGGATCCATTCTGTGCAATATCTTAATTAGGTTTGTATGTGAGCTAAAAGGCAGTAACAAAGCTTGGGCCAGCAGATAATGCACTAAGTTTTTTTAGTTTATTTAATTCTGAATCTGGAAAGTATTTATAATTTCTTAGTAGTTATTTGCTTGTTTGTGTGACTTCAAATTCACACAGTGATTTTTTCTCCAAATAACCTCAAATCTCTGGTCATTCAGTTACCTTTAAAGTTAACAAGATTTGTGTACTCAGGTCTTAGCCAGAGGTTTACAGATCTCTACCTCCCAGCCTCCATAAAGACATCTGTTAAATCCCTCCTTGACCATGCTCTCCCTCAATCTCTTTTTAAGCCAGGACTATCTTTCCATCTGTCAGTAGGATGGCAGCAAAGGAAATTGCACTAAATTCTCACTGAAGCCTCCTCATGAAATTACCTCTTGCTTACGAATTTGGAAATTACTGGAAAGTGAGTTTTCTCAGGAAAATCACATTTTTCTGGATATTTAACTTTTCTTGTTACTGACCTATCAAAGGCAAAACAAGGGGCTGGACTGACCTATGGTGCTTTGATGTCCTTTGTATTTAATTTCTGCACCATCTGAGGATGGTAAGGTTTTCTGTGGAGCTCTTTATGGAACAAAGTCTCAGTCCCAGACCTTAAAGAAGGGTTTTTTCCCACTTCTTGGTGCAGATAAGAATTCTCTAAGGTGAGCAGCGGAAAAACAAAGCTTGCTGTGCTGTTTCCTATAGAAAAGAGACAGTAATTCCTGGATAATGTGTTTTCCCATTTTCCTACTCATGTAAAATTTCCTTTTTCTTTTCCTTTTTAGGGGGGGCTTGCACTGCTGTTTATTACCCATAAAAGATTGCCCAGTTTCTTTGGCACAGTGAAAATCACTGCTTTTTTTCCCATTCAGCTCCTTGTTGCATTTTTTTTCTTGCTCAATTTAGGGATCAGTTATTCTTTCTCCTGTTGGGATTTGCTTTTCTCATCTATGAATTGCTGGCTTTATTTATGTGGTAGTGTCAAAGGGTTCACAAATATGAAGCTTGCTAAGATTTGTGTGCGTGTATGTGTCCCTTTGCTTTAGGTTAGGACAATAATGATGATTATTAATGGAGCTTCCCCAGAGCAGGACTCTAATCTGGCACAGCCCCCTTCAAAGGGAGCACCAGACTGCAGAGAACAAGATAAACTATGCACACCCCAACTCAGTGACCTTCCTTTCTTCTGCAAAAACTACCAGTTTAAGAAAAATCTCCACAGTCATAAATCACCATCACTCACCACTGTTTGGAATGAGCTGGATGATTTTGGTACATTTATCATGGTTTAAGGAATTTTGACATGTTGTTCTCCTCTGAATGTTAAAGTTCTTTGTGGTTGTTTCCTTCCACCACACGCACACATTGCAAGAGGCTGCTTAGAAAAGTCACAATATCAATTGTCAGAGGGGAGAGGAGACACATTGTCCATGCTCCTTGAAGATGAAAACATTGAAGGAATTTGACCTTGACTGAAGGAGCTTCCGTGGAAGATTAGAAAAATAACAGCTCCCTAAACAGATGCCAGGTCATAATTACCATTAATGGCCACCTCATGCGTCATTCCAGGCACCTCACAACAAAAAATGTTATCTTTTGACAAAGCTGTTGGCAACCACATGTGGAAAAAAAAAATTAAGGTTTTACCCATTATTTTCTAGTTTGTTTTTTTTTTTTTTTTTAAAGACTGAGAGTTACTTAACTTGACTGTAAGTAAATAACCCGCTGAAGACAGGCAAGTAGTCCAAAAGTGAGAAAAATGTTTATATACTATGAAACTATCTGTGGATAGTAAGATTTATAACTAGAATGGATAAAAAATGAGATTTCTGCAGTACTGAGCATTTTTTATGTTTTTTCTGCCTCAGTGTGGGACTTGAAACACAAGCAATATTTGTTTAAAAATGGAAATCGTGAAAAGCGCAGGTCATAATTTCTCATTTGATTATTCTTTTTTTTTAATCCATTAAAAAATCTCTCCTGTCAGATATAAACATTTTGATTAGGTTTTTTATTCATTAAATTGAAATTAAATACTTCTAAACTTTTTTTATTTGACCGGAACCTATTTACAACCATTTCCTCTTAAACCTCATGAATGGTAAATCATAAGTCCCTGTCACTAAAAGTATTTATGGAATATCAGGTTTCAGAAATTGCTCCATCAGCCATTTAAAAATTTCTCCAGGAGCAGAGAGAAAAGTATTGGCCTGTTCTTCTAGAGAGTCATCCTGCCAGGAATACTTTGAATGTGGATCTCACAGCTCTGGCAGTCAGGATGATTTTAGACTAATTCAGCTGGGGCAAAGAGAGGAATATCACAGAGTGGGATGAGGAGTGTTCTCATTTTGGTTGTTTCAATTTCAAATCCCACACCAAGGCTAACTTTGGCTGCACCACAACAGCCTCCAGTGCTGTCCAAAGTGTGGAGATTTCAGGAGATCTCTGTGTGGAGCTTTCATAACTCAAGGAGATCTGGTCATCACAGCCAAAGGTGTTCAAGGCAGGTCTTTGACCTTTAGTGGGAATTGCTGTTGCCCATGGCAGCAGGGTGCAACCTGGATGATCTCTAAGGTCCCTTTCAGCTCAAACCATTCTATGATTCTATGGTTTTTCATGTGAAACAGCTTCATTTATTTCAGAAACATCTGAGAATTAAGGAAAGTGACAATTCCAACAAGGTTTCTTTATATGGAGACAAATATTTGAAATTCATTATGAACACCTTTTCTACTATTGCTTTCTGTCTGCACTCTGCTGTCACTATAGCACAGAAAAAAACCACTTAATTGGAAAAAAAATCCTCTGTTTTAATATGGAATACCTGTTTTGAAGGTTTAACTGTATTTTGTTATTTCACAGTTTTCTTGTGTTGAAACAAGAATAAACTTAGTTTATTACATCCCCCTAGACCTGTCACCTTTGAAAAACAAACTGATTCTACAAAAAACAGAGAACATCAGTTTTTCAGCCTTGCTTGGAATTACTCTCTTCTTCTCACATCACAATTACTTTTGATGAAAATTTCTGGATGGAGATTGATAAATAAATGATATCTGGCTGAAATATTCACTGTGGAGCCTGTCTAAGCACAGGCTCTTCAGGGAAAAGCCTTAGGATGAAATATAGCTGCACTATTTACAGCAGTGATGGAGTGAGTTCTTTAAGGTCTAAAGTACATCTGTGAGACAGATCAGAGGTGGAGAAGGTTTATCTCCCTCATTCAGTGCAGCTCCACACAAGGCAAAGGCTGAGCTGGCTCAGGGGGGTCAGGACTAGAGGAGGGTGCTCAGGTCCATGCCCAAGTTAAATCATTTCCCTGAGCCCTCTTTTTCTCTGTTCCCTTCCCATTCTGCCCTAGAAAAACTTTCAATGGAGTGAGAAAACAAAATAAAGGCATATTTCTGCATTATGAAAAATACTTTTTTTTCCTTAAAGATAACTTAGGACAGACAGATAAAGCCCAGAATTACATCAGCAGTGCAGCCTGAGGGTCACCATTTGTGTTGATCAGGAAAAACCAAGGGGTGAAGCTGCACCACTCACAGTTAAGTGTCCCCACAAAAGAGGATGAACAAGGTGTTTCCATGAGGGATGAAAGCTCATGGGGTCAGAACTCATAAAAATGCTTTTTTGTGCATGAGGCTCGAAGCCACCTTCAGTCAATGCCAGCTCTGCAGACAGAAACATTTCTGAGAGCAGACAGACAAATTTATAGGAGTATAAATATATTGACTCATTAAGGTTTGGACTAAAGACATGCATAAGTCTGCAAATTAACAACAGTTTGAAAGAAAAAAATTATAACAAAACATCATCAGCCAAAAGCAATATCACCACTGTAGCAACAAACACTGGATGAAATAGAAAATAGAACTGAGAAATCATTAAGCACTGTGAAAACAGATCCACTGGATAAAAATGAACTCTTAGCATTACAGACAATAATTATCACTCTTCTCTAATGCCCTGATGCCCTGACTTGACCCTCTTGTTTTTGTCAGGCTCAAAGAAAGTCCAAGACCAAAATCCACATTTCAATTGAGTTGCCCAAGTGAACAGAAAATATTCATATCAAGGAAATAAGGTGAAATCAATGCCATGCTGAGAAGCACAGACAATAGAAGCTATCAAAATCCAAACATTAATTTGGTTTCTAAAAGAAAAATAATTTGAATTTGCATAATCTTGAACTAGAATGACTATATCTTAGAGAAATTGATTAAATTTGCCTGCAAAATTTCCTGTTTCTACTGTTACAATTGTGGAAAAAGGCCAAGCAAAGTATTTCTTGAGTAATTCATTAAAAAGATTTAACTTCTTCTTTATATCTGCAAACTGCATTTAACAGCTTTTGATTTTTTCAAATTTCTTTGTGACTCAAAATTATTTGATCCAAACACGGACTAATAGGTTCTGGCAGACTTCTCAGAAACCAGTAATGACCTTGACTTTTGTAAATTTACTTATTTCATTGTGCATTTGGTCAACACACATTCTTTGGCAGTGCTTATGATGACCATGAAACTTTCAAGTTTGCTTTGCAAATATTTCCTGTCTAAATGGACAGGCATAAAATGTGAGATGGGCCAGGGTAGGCACAGCAATATAATCTGTATAATTTTATTCTCGTGATTGATTTATCATATCAAAAAGTAAATGTGGAAACTTCTCTCTGCTTGGTGTGTTGTCCAGGATGCAGAAGAACAAAAATCTGCCCTGGTGCCTACTCCAAATACAAGAGGAGTGAAAATGCAGTCACAAATATGGAAAGAAGTGACCCCAATAAGCTGACTACTGAACATTTTATGTAGGTCTAGGTGAAAAGGAGAATCTTCAGGAGGGTTTGAAGAACAGTTCAGGGGTTTTTTGGTTGCTTGATGATAGCACCTTCCTATGAGCAAAGAAACTGCAGAGAAACTGTTGAAAATTAGGCAAGGAGGGTAGGAAAGCCATCATCGGGGGCAGCAGATTATGGATTGAACATGTCAGTAGCACAAAGGAGGGGACAGGCACTGAAAGTGAGTTAAAGCAGTTTCTTTCTGGCTTCCTGATTAATGTTGTCCAAAAATCTTTACTTTTTCCCCTCATTACTCCAATGCAAGGCAGTGCAAGCATCCCATCAGAGCCTGCAGGAGGTGAGGCGTGCAAGGAATGCTCAAGATGTCTGTTGGTGAGCTGAGACCAGGCCACTCGGGCCCAGGGTGATGAATAAACCCCTGGAGTCACTTTATCCTTCTCCAGTTGGAAAACATCAGATATTATGTCCACCCAGGCAGGAATGTAAGAGTCCTGAAGGTCTGCAAAGGTAACAGAGCAGGGGGGATGTGGTGGGGTCACAGCATCAGAAATTCATTAGGGCTGACATTTTTATCATTATCCTGTGTCAACACCCCATCATTAAATATGGTCCCTACTCCTGCAGACTCACCAGCTGTAGAAATCCAAACAAAGACAATGAGCAGGCACTTCCCCAAGCAAATTAACATACAGGCCACAAAAGGTAGGTGTAGCAGGATCATAGACTCATGGAATGGTTTGGGTTGGAAGGGATCTTAAAGATGATCTCATTCCAACCTCATGCCATGGGCAGGGACACCTTCCACTAGACCAGGATGCTCAAAGCCCCATCCAGCCTGGCCTTGAGCACTTCCAGGGATGGGGCATTTACAGCTTCTCTGGGCAACCTTTCTAGTGCCTCACCATCCTCACAGTAAAGAATTTCTTCCTAATATCCATAGAGGTGAGGAAGGAATATCCCTTGCTTGTCAAAATTCACTCCTCAGTAGCCTCACTGCCATCATCCAATTGTGAAGCAAAAGGGATTAGAAAAGAAGAGTGAGGTGGCTCTGTGGTTATTTTACAGACATCTCCCTTCCAAGGGTGAGACATTTGGAAGAAGATACAAAGCTGCCTTCAAGGAACCTAAAAATCAGCCAACAAAAGCATCACTGACCTCGTGGTTGCAAGGAGGAAAGAAGATTTCTGACAGCCTGATGGGTTTGGAACAGTCTTTACAGGTTTTGGAAACAAACCCAAGGCTCATTCACAGGCATGCAAAGAAAGCACTAGATGTCATGGACATAATGATTTAATTGCTCCAGTGTCTCTTTGGTCCAATGAGGATAATGTTATTTTCCTCAGAGGAATGCTGTGAGTGGGAAATCAGACACTAACAACCAGAATATGGATACTGGGAAAAAATACTTTTTCTTAAAGAGTGATTAAGCATTGGGTAAGGCTCCTCAGGGAAGTGGCACAGTCACCATCCCTGGAAGTGTTCAAAAACTGATGAGGTGTGGCATTTTGCAATATTATGGGCATGTTGTTATTCAGTCAAAGGTTGGACTTGATGGTCTTAGATGTCTTTTCCAACCTTAATGATTTTATTATTCAATGAAATCTTCAAATTTTGCAGCAATTTACTTGGAAATTTTGTCTCCTACCCATATTAAATCAGGTAGGCTCTTTGGGGGTGGACGCTGTAAGGTGGTGACCTTGCAACCCATGGAAAAAAACTTCTGGAGAAACACAGCACCACTTGGAAGGACAAAAGAAAATAGTGGAGGAGGGAAAGGGGAGAAGACTTTAGAGCTGATAGTACAAGTGGAAAGGGCTGGAAGGTGCAGCTGTAAATGGCTCTCTAACTACAGAACAGTTTAGTTTTACAAGCACAGAGTCCTCTTCTGTTATTACCCAGCACAGAGTATGTGATGGAGTAAACGTTCAGTAAAGAGTTGGCAGCCTGGCCTCTCTCACAAAAAAATATGACAGGGTCACAGGTTTCTTTGCTTTGTTTCAATAATTGGATTTTCTGGGCTCCAAGTAACTGGATTTTCCGAGGTGCTAGGAACAGACACAGGGGTGGAGGAAGCAGGATAACAATTTCAACGGAGTCATCATTACTGTGCCCGTGGAAATCCAGATCTGCATCTCACAAGGAAAGCTCAAAGGCATTTCACAACTTGCACAATTCCAAGCCTAAGGGAACTAATCTCAGCAGCACCACCAAACTTTGTGTTTGGAGGGTTATTTTTATTTTAATTTGTCCCCCGAGGCAGCCTCATTTGAGCTGAGTTTTAAGGACAAAGCGGAGGACTTTAAAAACGTCTTTAAGCCCACAACTGCAATACCTGCTACTACCTAAACCTCAAGTATTTAATGGTTCCTAAAAAATATATTGCCTTGTTAACGCCTGCAGCAAAGCACACAGTTTATGGGAGTGAGCAGTAATGCCCCTTTAGCCATCTGGCCAGCCAGAGTACAATGGGGTGTTTGATCAGAGCCATTTCCATGTCTGCAGGAGATGGCTGCAATAAAAAGAACAAACAAGCACATTTACAGGGAGGTGCAGTTGGATACCGAGCCAGACAAGGAACTATAAGAAATTTAATGTAAATCTCTGTGGCCCAATCACAGACAACTCCATTGCTCCCAAAGTCAAATGGAGCTTGATTCCTTCACTTATGCAAATGGATATTCCCAGCCTTAATGAAAGTGCCTGAAGAACCTTGAGGGTCTCTGCCACCATCATTTTCACTTATTAGGCAATTCTTGGAAGATTTTTAACTTGGAAAAAAAAGCCACCAGCAGCCATGGAAATATCACCAAAGCAGCATGTATGGTGGAACTGATCACCCTGCACTTACTCTGTGGTCCCACGTGTTTGATGGAAAGACTTCAGTGAATTTTGAATTAAAGACATAATCACCAAGTCAAAATAAAGCTATTCCAGGACATAGGTGGGTTGAAGAAACCACCAGATCTAGAAAGGTTCTGAGCCTTCAGCATTATAAGATTAGATATTATGAAAAAAATCTTTATAGTGAGAGTGGTGAGGCACTAGCACAGGTTGACCTGGGAGGTTGTGGACTCCCCATCCCTGGAAGTGTTCAAGGCCAGGCTGAATGGAGCTTGGAGCAACCTGGTCTGGAGGAAGGTGTCCCTGCCCATGGCAGAGAGCTGGAACTGGATGACCTTTAAGGTCCCACCCAGCCCAAATTATTATGTGATTCTATGAAAACATAGGTCCTTGGCACACTGGTGGGGCTGGAGCTGAAATTTCAGCAGGATCAGCTCTAACCTTTCTATCACTTTGTGTATTATGAATGTCACAATTCCCATCCAAGTCACGTTTCACAAAACCACTTTATTTCAAGACATACTGAACTGCTGTCTCCTTCCCTGAGCATGAAAATCACATAATATGATTTCATTCCTCTGCCTGTTTGTGTACCGGTCACACAAAAAGTTGTGAGACTACAACCAGGCTTTTCAGGCTTTTAAACACACAAATATAAACTGCTATTAAGGGTACATCACATTTCCTTGCTTAGTGCCTGGCTCATAAAATGTAATAGCTCCACAGCCTTTCCAACATTCAAAGCAAAGTTTTTCCCTTTAGCCCTAAAGGGAAAGAGAAATTTATGTCACCTAATCTCAGCTATCTAAAAATTAGCCACGTAATCTAAGATAGTCATCTGTGTTTTAGCTGATGCAAGGAACGGAGCATCTTCAGGGCACAATTCATGCAATCATAAACCAGGATGAGAACCAGCTCCAGGGGAAAGGCCTAAATGGCAATGTTTTCATGTGCATTGGGTCACAAACCTGATTTCACTCTGGAGGGGTGTGTGGCACACTTAGTTCCCCAACCATGGGAACTTACTAGTGTTCCAGGCACTACAGGTGTCCCACACAGCCTTCAGAAGGGTGTGATCTCCTCTGAGGGGGTCATATTTCCCAGCCCATGTGTCACCATAGGGCACCTGAATGGCACCAGGGGTCTGTGCTCAGGGAACTGAATAATTCACCAATGTCCTGGTCAGCAGAGCAGCTTTCCCTATTTCATTAACTGCATTAACACTATGCTCATTGTTTATAATGAGATTTCAGACACTTTGTTTGTCATCACTTACATGTGGAAACCTAAACTGCAGTTATTTAATCAGGGGGCTGAATCCTTCCCCAGTGTTCCTGATGTGCATGGATAGGTCTGGCTGTGGAAGTACATTTCTCTTTTTGCAGAGCATAAAGAGATCCCAGACAAAGAACTTTGACTAAATTCCTAATTTCTTAAGAGCTAAACTGTAGCAGGTAAAAATTTGAGCAAAGGTGCTCATGGTTTTGATGTTCAGGTTTGGAAGTAGAGGACCTTAATATCTTTTCCAAACCAAACCATTCTGTGATTCTAGGAAGATGTTGGCTTCAGTTAACAGAACAAAATATTAACAAAAAGAGTGATCTAATAAATGATTCTGCTGTTCCAAAAGCAGTATTTTGTTCCTTAAAGCTGTTTAGTTCTCTGTCGACAACTTCCAGCTGGTAATCTCATAGCATTTCATTCATGGACTTTGATGAAAATGTCCAAAAATTTTTTTTAACATAAAGGCAGAAGCTTCACCATGAGCAGAATCTACAACAGGACAGATGAGCAGGAGTCCAAAATTTACATCTTCAGATGCCAACACTGTAAATTGTAGAAGCAACATAAAGAGTGGAATTGGATATGCAACTGAGTGTAACATTATGGCACCAGCATAAATCAGAACATAAACATTATGAAACAAAATATTGCTGCTGTGCTGCTTGAAATAAGTTGTGGATTTCACTCAGCTTATGCTTTAAACAGTGAGTACAGCAGAAATGACAAGTGTAGAAAACAGAATAAAAAGGTGAATTGAAGCTTTAATTTTATTTTTTTTTTCAAATATAATTTTCTAGGAACAGAACCTGGCTGCCTGTAAAGCAACTGCATCCCCTGACCCCAGAACAAATTACATTTAGTTCAAGTTATGGTTATGCGGGAAAAATATTTGTGACTAAAAGTGCTTGTCTTGGAACTGATGTTGAGTTAACCAAAAGAAATTACTAATTTTAAGGTCAAGGTAATCTTTCACTTCTTAAGGTCAACACAATCTTTCACTATTGAATAGAGTAATCTACTACTGAGTTTCAATTTTGACATACCAAGCTCACTAGTTTGATTTATCCCTTGCTTACAGACACAAACAATATTTGGCCATTGACTTCTCATGCAGCATCGTTCCAATATCTGCTGACCATTTGAAATCTAAACCTATAATTGAAGTTTGGGGGTTTTTCAGTCTCAGGCTGCTAGTTAACAGCATTTTGCAGATGCAGTAAAAAGTAAATTTTATCACGTTTTCCAAATAAAAATGCCTCTACAAATATTTATTTGCATCCTCCACAATAAGGTGCAGCTTAGAAACAACAAGCTACCAATACTTACGTTAGTTTTGAGCTCCTGGGGGATAAGTTTCCTGTATTGGGAAACTATGTTTTTATCTCTGCTGCACAGAATTTTTCAGTTTGGACATATTCAGAGACATAAAATCCAGTGTCTCCTTCAAGACATGATTTGGGAAAGACATCAGCTCCTGAAAGTTTATGTTTTTAGACAGTCACTCAGCCGATTCTAGTCCTGATATCTCACACATTATTATATCTCAGGTTATCTCCTGCATCACTGTAATAGGTCTATATTTCATAAAACACAAAGTTTGATTTTTGTAGTGACTGATACCACTATTTATTGTCCATTTGTGAGATGATTCTTCTCCTTGAGCTTTAGAGCCATAATCAGAATGAAGGAATACTCCTTGTTGAAAATATTATCTACCAATAAATGCACTTTTAGGATGGCCCAAAAGGATAGATTTAGCAGTAGGGTAATTTACAGAAGTGGCAATAAATGGCAAATGACAAAAAATAAAAAATTTCATTTTTTTTCTGGGTCAAATTTCCCAGGACTTAAAACAACATTAAATGGGGTAAGAACAAAAAAAAAATATAGACTCAGATGTTCATGTATCAATATTTTTTGTTGTTCATGCTGAAAAAAAAAAAAGAAATAATTGTCCAATAATTTTCAGCCTCTCTGCCCTTCCCATTATTCAAGTGGCCACCATTAGAAATCTCAGCACAAGGAGGACCTCAATCCACTGCTGGTGTCTGGATGGACATGGTCTCTTGTTGATATCATCCACTTTTTTATAGAGTATTTTTATGATCTCTAGAATATATATTTTCTCCCTAGATACTCCAGATCTTTCACAAAGAAAGAACTCTTTCAACCCCTTGAGTGGCTTGATTTAACACCAGATTTATCAGCCAGAAAATTCTTTCAAGGCAGTTTGGTAGATTAGAGCATTTCCACTGTGCAGAAGTGCCTGAATGGAGCAATTTGAGATCCAAATTAATAGGTCCTAATTAATGGCAGCTTAAATCTGAGAAAAATTGATCATTTGTACATCATTTGCTCTTCCTGGGGTTATTATCTTACATCATGTCTGCATTAAGTACTTAACTGGTCCATTATTTCATCAACACACTCAGTTCCAGCCATTACCAGCAAATGTGGTCAATTCATGGAACAGATCTTTAAGTAGAAGAGTTGGACATTTCCTAGTCTGTAAATCCCTTCAAACATGGGTGTCCCATGAGTGTTTCAAAAGAATGAGACCATCTAGCTCATTAGTCTAATAATTAACACCTTATAAGAGACATTCTGCAGCTCTCTGGTGCTGTAGAAGTACAGCTGAAAGAAGAGTTTGAATTTCTGAGGCATTTTTGTCACTTCTTTGACCAGTATCAAACAGACTGAGTGCAACTGGGTGGTTTTGAGTCTGCACAAATTCATTACAGATAACAGGCATACTTTTTTATCTTAATTGAAAGAATTCTGTATGCAGATCACAGCATCTGAATTAATTCCTCAGCAATGCTGTAAAGGTGGGGTTCATGCAATTCAGGAATTGCTCCTCAACACATAGAAAATATTCATCCTTGAAGAAATCAGCATTGTACTATGAAAATTACATGAAATGAAAAAATGGAACACTCAGTCCAGTAACAGAGAGAGCCAGGGAGAAACCCCATAAGAGGGAAGGAGACACCTAACTTCAGGTGTGTGAAGGAAGGTGCCTGTACAGTTGTGATCCAGCCACCTAAATGCAAAAATCTGGAGTCACCATGTCCCACCTGGAGCTCTGTGTCCAGTTCTGGGGCTCACAACACAAGAAGGTCATGGACATATTGGAGAAAATCCACAGGAGGCCATGAAGGTGCTCTGGGGGCTGGAGCACTTCTGTTATGGAGAGAGGCTGGGACAGCTGGGGATGGAGAAGAAAAGGCTCCAGGGAGACCTCAGAGCTCTTTCCAGTGCCTATGAAAGAGCTGGAGAAAGACTTTCTCTAAGGGTAAATGGTGATAGGACAAGGAGGAATGAAATTAAGCTGGCAGAGAGTAGACTTAGATTAGATATCAAGAAAAAAGTCCTTATGATAGGCATGGTGAGGCCCTGGCACAGGTTGCCCAGAGAAGCTGTGGACTCCCAAACCCTGGAAGTGTCCAAGGCCAGGTTGGATGGGGCTTGGAGCAACCTGATCTGATAGAAGGAGTGCCTGCCCATGGAATGAGATGACCTTGAAGGTCCCTTTTAATCCAAACCATTCTGTGAGTCTGTGATTCTATTTGAGCTGTTATAAGGTAGCCTAAACACTGATCTAGTGCTGGCAGACATCTCACAGGACACACAAGAGGCAGAAGCACTCCTGAAGCATCCAGTGGCCAGAAAGGAGATAATAAAGGCAACTCAACTGGTACTGGATGCCCACAGGAGTAACTGAGTCCTATATTTACCATCTGAAATCTCTTCATAGTTAGTGGAGATCTGAAGCTTCCCAGTTGCACATGGGCAAGAGACACAACACTGATTTGAGGCTGGCAGTCAAAATATTGGACAAAGGAAACGTCAGACTTTTCTGTAGTTATCTTGCAATGGCCCAAACAACACCAAATACTTATATTTCAACAACTGAATCCTGCTCCTCTCTTTGATTTTTCATTGCACAGAAGATACAAAGAGTTTTCCAATTCCTCAAAATAAATCCCTCCTAGAAACAACAAATATTTCTTAAGCAAACCCTGGAAAGCAGCAGGCTCAGGAGTTACCAATGGATCCAGATAAAGAAAATATTTGAAACATGGCAGAAAAAAAAAAACATTTGCCAAATTGGCATTTGTACACACAAACAAGCAGCACTTTGATCCATTCCCATGTATGTCAGCTGCACCAAGACACAAGAACAGTCAGGGGCTCCTTTTCAAAAGAATTCCACAGTAAGTCATAGATGGCTGTGACCTCAAAGAACCTGCTGAGCACCTGAGGCAGCAAGTTCTACACCTGAAGCATTTGGTAATGAGGCTTCTACAGAGATACAATTTTAGATGCTCAAGCTGAAAACAGCATAGACATTTTCCAAAAAAAACCTGGCCTGGACCACTGCCAAGAGCTGCTCCAAAACTGACTCTAACTGTTCCATTTGTTCTTGTGATAAATAGGATGGTTTAATGGAAACACTGTACACAAAACTGCACTGCTAGGTAATTACCTTGATTGAAACAAGTGTTTTTACACTGAAAGCAAAATTCCCCTGGAATTAAAGCAAGCCTCAACAAGAACGAGACCTCTGTGGAGATGCAGTCATATAAACAAGTTTGTGTGCTAATTATTTTCCAGTGGTTCTCTTAATGAGTCACTTGCTAGAGTCCACTGGTCACAAAGATTATTATTTTAATGATGATTCATAGAATTTGGGTACACATTGCAAACACAAGCACTGCACCAGTTGCTATGGCAGGAAAATGTGTGTGGCTTGTTCCTCAAATAGCAGAGTAAATAATTGCATGACAGCTTGTTCCTCCTTCAGAGGGTCTCCCAGTGTTGGAAATGGTCTGCAGGGTGCTTGCCACATTCAACATTTCCACCCCCTGCTTTTTCCTGAGCTTGTGGATAAAACCCTTAAATACTTATTTTCCCATGCAAAGCTCATTTTTTTAGCTTTTTTTCCCAGCACTGGAGATTTGGAGCTTGATTCTGGTCTCCGCTACCTTGGTGCAAATCAGGAGTAAATCTGTTTTTTTAAGGATAACAGCATTACAAGACTCTCCAGCTACAGAAAACAGCAGACAAAAAGCAAATCCTCTCTCTTCATGCAGGGCAATGAGGAACAAGTTGGTATTTAAGACAGGTAAAAAATACTCAGTTTTAACAGGGGTGGATTTAGTCCTGACCCCTTTGAAAAGCACATACATATTCTAGAAAAATCTCTGCGATTTTGGCCTGGGTGTTTTCTAAATCTAAATTTTGGATGTATTTTTAAACTGAAAGTACTGAAATAAGACCACCATCCCTACAGCACCAGGAAGGAAACAGCACATAATGCAAAAGTATATATGAAGTTGAATTCCTGGTAGTTACCCCTCCTGAGCACCTGAAATTAGCAGTGAGCAAAGGAATAAAAAAGTGACATATAGAGCCTGAAAATCTATTTTAAAGTGGAGGATGTTAAAGGGAAAAAGCAACAATGTGAGTTAATCTGATGGAGGTGGGTTTTCTCATCACCAGGGATTGATAAACCTGCCAAGGAAGGTAGCTCTGCTTAACAGTTCACTTCGCTGAGGCTCTTAAGCATCTGCTTTATCTGAAGGGTCTTTATTCTAAATAAATGATACTTCTCCATACGGCAGCTATTTGCTCACAGATTGCAATGCTCATTGCCCCAAAAGAAGCAGAACAGCGAGGCTGAAAGCTAAATCAGACTTGATGCAGCTATAATTGGTATTAGGGAACTGCAGAGGGGAAAACCTTTCCAGGGGGGAAGATAGAGATGATGCCAACCCCCTTCACATGGTGGGTTGGAGCTCAGAACCAGAAATAAAGGATCACTGAATGGGACAAAGGAGAGCAAAAATCCCTCCCTGGGAAAGAAATGTTATGGCAGCATCCTAAACCCTTGAGGTGGTTCCTGTGAGCTGAACAAGATTTTAGAGGGTTGTTAAATCTCTCTAAGGCTCATGTTCACAGGCCATTGATCATCCTACAATTAGTGGAGTGCAGCTGAGATTTTCTCCTGCCTGCCAGGTGCCCAACTCCTCAGGAAGTTCAGTTCTGCTGGGGAAAATCAGAACCTGGACAGCTGAGCTAGTTTGGGCTGGGCTAGGGTTAATATTTTTCACAGCAGATAGCATGGAGCTGTGTTAGGGATTTTTAATGAAGACAGTGCTGATAAGACAGAGTTGGTTTTGCTCTTGAGCACGGCTCACCGAGGCAAGGCCTTTTCTGCTCCTCACCCCACTGGTGAGTGGGCTGGGGGTGCACAGGGAGCTGGGAGGGGACACAGCCAGGACAGCTGACCCTGAGTGACTCAAAGGACATTCCAGACCCCACAGCACCATGTTTGGCTATAAATCTGGGGGAGAAGCAGGATGGGGGGCACATTTGGAGTGATGAAGTTTGTCTTCTGAAGCCACTGCTATGTGCGATGGAGCCTGGCTTTGCTGGGGATAGCTGAACACCTGCCTGCCCAGGGGAAGCAGCGAATAAATTCCTTGTTTTCCTTTGCTTGCATTTGCTTTTGCTTTACCTATTAAACTATGAGTTTCCCCACTTTTCATCCAGTTCTTTTTCCCATCCCTCCAGCAGGGAATGAGCGAGTGGCTGTGTGCGGCTGCTTTGCTGCCTGGGGTTAGTCTACAACAGCCCTTTTTGGCACCCAACACAGGACTTGGAGGGTTCCAGATAGCAACAGCCTTGATTGGCATATGCTGGATGGAGCTGTTATTGCTGTTTAGCTGTTAATTGACAGCTCCTGTGCTTGTCATGGGACTCGTTTGCCTGTCTCTTCGAGCCCAGTGCTTGTTAGTGGCTGCTCTTTTCTTCCACAGCTCGCTGTGTTGCTGCTCTGCTCCTCATCTGACTGTGCTGGCAATGCTCTGATAACAGCAGCAGGGAGTGGATAACAGCAGCAGGGAGTGGATAACAGGCCTGACAAGAGGCAGGTGCCAGGGAGTCACTGCTGTTCCTGGGCTGCTTCATGGGACAGGCTGGGGCTCCAGCATGAACTTGAGTTGGAGGGACAGTGACCTGTGGATGAGTCAAGGGACAGTGACCTGTGGATGAGTCCACATGAGAGCAGAGCACCCTGAAATGTCTGTGGCCATGAATCAGCCCAGCCAGAGCAGGTACATCTCAACATGGCTGTGGCTATGTCTGTGCTGCAGGTGTCCATCTAAAGGGTTTGAGGCCCCAGGCTAAGTCCATGCTGCATCACACAGACCTTGAAGCATCAGTGGCTGTGCACAAGGTCAGGCTGGGGGCAGAGCAGAAAGAAATGAAAAACAGGAAAAAATATGTATTGGTATCCCTGTGCTATAAGATGATCATGTAAAAAAAGAAAATACAAATGGATACTGCATTGTTTTCCAAACACTGATGATTGGAAGGTTGGACCTCACAGGTTTTGGAGATATTTTTGGAGCACACATGAAAATTCAGGAGAAGTACTCTACCAGGGTTTGCACTGAGCTTGGCAGTGAGCTCTGCATGGGTAGGACATAAACAGTTTTCAGGCCTGCCACTGGTTTTGCATCCTAACAAACATTGAGGACAAGATGTGTGAAATTGACAGTTACAGAATCTGGGAAAGAGACCACACTGCAACAATGATGATGAAAGTAAAGACCCATCTGCTGCTACGGCTTGAGCAGCAAAAATGTTTTCACAGCTCTAAAGGGGAGAGGGGGAGGCAGAGCCCTGGTAGGAACGCAAAACACCACAGTGAGAACATACACAGAGGAGGAGAGAGGCAGAAAATGTTGCAGATGTGGCAGCGCTTCATTTGGCATCCACTGAGACATCACTGTAAGGAATTAAAAAATTTAAAAAGAAAAAAAATTAAAAATAAACTGATGCTTGCAATGCCAGAAAGGAAACAACAGCAGTTTTTCAGCCTGATCCGAACATGAGCTCCCCACCAGCTGAGCCAACAAGAACCAGTACAGAGATACCATTCAGACAGTGCACAGCACATGGTTGGGACCCACAGCCTCCCATCAGGCAGAAGGAGCCAAAATGAAGCTCCAGCTGGTAGCAGAAGTAGACTGAGATGTTCAAGACCTTGCTCTTTGCATCTCTGAGCTCTTCAGCAGCCTGTCAGAGCCCAAAAGAACCCAGGAAAAGCAAGGAGCAGCAGCTACAAGAAGGTGAAGACAGCTGCCACCACAAAACAGCTGTTGAGTTCAGCATCTCCACAGGTTTTTAGACAGCAGCAGCTGCTCATAAAAGTGAAGGCTGGTTCTTTCTCAGCACCAGGCCAGAAGGAGACCTTTTGTGAGGAAGAGGTACTTGGCCAAGGAAGAATTTAGCTTTGTAGCAAACACACAGGCAGCCACCCAGATTTGTATTTGCTTAGGTCTGTTGTTGATCAGAGTGGCACAAGGTTTGTGATCTCTGGAAATAATAACAGGATAATAGCATTTTTATAAAAACGTAAATTTTTAACCTGTCTCTGACATCTCATGGAAATACTCCAACCATTGCCCCGAGTTAGAAAATAATTATTCATTGTGGTCACCAAGCCTTGCTCAAGTATGTTCTGAGACAAATGACAACAGAGAGGACAGCAGAAAGAATCTCCAGTTTCTTCATTCTCTTGAACAATTCATAAATTGTTAAGGTTGGAAAATATCTCTGAGATTATCACCAAGTCCAGATTCCAACCCAGCACCCCACCACATCCCCTTGCATCCCCTTGCCCTCTGTCCTCCAGTGCCACATCCACACATTTTTTGAAAACTTCCAGGGACAATGACTTCACTGCTTCCCTGGGCAGTCTGTTCAGTGCTTGACAGCCCTTTCTGTGAAGAGATTTTTTTCTTATCTCCAATCTAATTCTCCTCTGGTGCAACCTAAGGCCATTTTCTCTTGTCCTGTCCTTTTTTTAGATTTCTAGTGGAAATTATCCCAAGTGCCCATTTCCAGAAATAAAACAAATGGGACACACTGTTAACAAAATCTGGGATAGCTTGGTGGTTTAGAGTCCCCAAAGCTGAGCAAAAATTCTGTAGGTCTTTCAGGACCTAAAACTTTGAGTTGGGTGTTCAGAGTAGATGAAATTATTGTCTTCTTGAGGCATCTTTATTTCCACCAAACCTACAGGGAGATCAGACAGCTGACTTAGAAAAAGCTCTTAGCTTTTAGGCTGCTCAAATTGGGTGGTATAATCACCTAACACACTCCCCAGCCATTTTATATATCCAGTTCTGCTGACAGCTGGGTCTGCTCTAAAGCACCACAGAAAAATGATACCACAGATCCTTGAAGAAAATAATGTCCCAGATAGTGATGGAAAAGAACACCATCTGTAACTCTGAATCTCAATTTTGTTCTCATTAGATCTTCATTATATCAGCCATCATTGTTGTGCAGAGACCTGAATCTATCCTCTCTATATTCACCTGCAAGCTATTTCCTTTAATTGCTGTGCACACAGAAAATCAAATGTATTCTAACAACGCTGATTCATTGGCTCAGCTGTTATATGCAATTTGTGCATCTCTCTATACAGTTTATTTATCTATTTCCCATCCCTGCACCATCTGAATGCTTCCCAATCTTTACTGAAGTTAACCTTGCAAATATTTCCCCAGCTCCACAGGGCAGCTGTGGAAGAATAGCCAAAGTCTATTCCCTGCAGAATTCTCCTTAAATGTTTAGCTTCCACTGAAAACACAAATTTACAGACCAGCATCCTAGGGATATAAAAAACAGCATGGACTAGCATCTGTCATACCAAGAGATGAACTCTTGGCATAGAAATGTCTCATGGGGGAGCTCTGAAGTCAAATAAATAAATTGGGAATTTAGTCTGAATTGGACTTTGCCTAACTTAGCTGCTTATGTGACTGCCCTTCTGTAACTAGATCAAACTCTTTGGTTGCTTCATTAGTGGAGTGGAAAGAATATAATGAACCTCTAATTGTGCTGCTGGGGAAAGAAAAAAAATTGTTGATACTCTTGCTGAATACCTGTTGATTTCCTGGCATGTAAGAGAGCATTTTGCCAGGATCAGGCAGTGAGTTGTGCAAATCTTAGCAAGAGACTTTCTGTTACACAGTGTGACAATAATATGTCCTTATGTAGGATTATTTGTCAGATTAATTTGAAGAGCCCCTGGGAGTATTACACCATTTTTCTTCTTCTTTCAGAGATGTCTTCCATGTTTGTCACCTTCCCTGTTCTCCTCAACACATCCTATTTTTAGGCTGCCTCAGCCATAAAGTACAGTAATGCAGCATTGCATTTCCATGTTCAGTAAGAGAGATTTGATGACACGGATTCCCAGAATTCAACATCCAGCCATCAGTTTTTCCCATCCTCCCCACAAAATCAGAGAATCCTAGAATATCCTGAGTTAGAAGGAACCCATAGGATCATCAAAGTCCAGCTCCTATCACAGGTCTGGCTAAAAAACATGAGACTTTAAATGAATGGTAAACACACTGGATTTCTGGGGCTTGGTTCTTCTTGTTTGCCATGTCATGTCTGAAATTTTTACGTATTTAGAGTTTGGGCTGCTTGTGAGCCACTCCCTCAACCAGAAATTTCGTGGTGTGTTGTGTGAGCAGAGGAACCAGCAGAGCATTGTTTGTTATGAGTTGTGAGGGCTGGGCTCTTCTGACAGTGTCCACTTTAGGAGGAACAGTCATGGAATCTCTCTGCTCAGTCTAACAGCTCAAGAACATCTCTACTCTTCCACTTATTTTAATAAAAATACCAGCAAATTAATATCTTTGAGACCTCTGTCCTTCCATCCACTGTGATACAGACACAGAAGTCACCTGGGTGAGCAGACAGCACAGAGCACACAGAGGAGACCTGATCTCAATTTTTTTTTTATTTCTGGGCTTTGCCATTTAACATTAATCTATCACAACTGCAGAACCCAGTGATTCTGGGAGTTATGAATCAAATGACATCAAGTTCTGTGGTTAGTTTTGACTCCAGAATCTTCCTGGGGTGAAAACGTGAAGTGAATCTCTGGAAACTTCAGAAGTAGCTGTAAGTGCATAACTATATACATTTTTGAAGATATATCCCCTTAAAGATGTGCTAATAGTCCAAAACAGCACAGTAAACAGAGTACCTGTCTCTTGCTTTGATGTACAAAGCTTTCAGGTTGACAAGGAGAAGAAGCTGCACGTACCTGTAAACATATTAAAAAATTGCTTAAATGAAGCTTGTTCAAGGTAGGTGCAGTTTGGAACAAATTTCCCAAAGTTCTTTTAATCATACCAATAAATGCATGGTACAAGTGCACCAGATGGTGGAGCAACTGTAGAAAACAAAATTATTGGGCTTAAATCTCAGTGGGAGGGAACCAGACATGATTAGCAGAAAGAAGGAGGATTTTCAAGAAGCACAAGATGTAGTTTAGCTTGAAAGAGTGTTCAGGGTTTCCTGTAAAAGGTGTTGAGTTCTCTGTTCCTCCTTATTTTAGCACTTAAATATTCCTATTCAAAACCAACTGGGATATGAAGGTGACAGGGAGTTTTTCTGCTGACCTTTGCATAACAAAAGTAAAAGGATATCTGATATAGGCAAAGGGAAAATAAAATGTAAGAGGAAATAAAAGCTTTCTCAGACAATGAACCACTTGCCACAGTGGAACAGGCTCTCACAAGGCACCACTAAAGTAAGAACTGGCCAGATGCAAGCCCCAGTTAAAATCATTTTTCATGGAAAAGGAAAATAGCCAAAGTTTTGAGATGAAAACAAAAAATAAAAAAAAAGAACTTTAGCCTGAATAAAAGTCTGCAGGCTTCAAGTCTTAAACTACACTCTAGCTGCTCAGAAAAAAAAAAACTCTGTGCCTGAACACAGAAATCTTGTATCAACATCCAAGGAGGACTTGTACACTTCCTTTGCAGTCAGGTTAACTGGAGACAGACAATGTTCTTGATAGATCCTGAATCTGATCCAGGGTGACTATTAAAAGTCATCCTCATCAGAGAAACCTATGACCTGATAACTGACTCAAAATCCCAGATCAGAGAAGGGTTGTGGAACCAATGCATAAGCCACACCATGACTGCCATACTGAGTTTTCATCTAGAGTCTCACACTTTTTCTTTTCTCTGAAATATCTTAACATTAATTAAAGCCTTTTCTCTTTTTATCTTTCTGCCACAAAGCATGATCTGTTCTGATTTGCCTTGATGTGATGCTGTCAGCAAAAAGCAAAAAGAAAAGGATTTCCTCCTAGGAAATGTCAGCAGAATTCTATATCTCTCAGGGGAATAAGAAGAACACAGAGGCAAGTCTTGGCAGGGGAGAGGGAGCAGCCACTTCTGCTGTCCCTGATGTCCATGCTACCTGCAAGTGCCACTCTCTCTTATCTCTGTTGGTGACATGAAGTCAAACACTTTCTCCAAAGATGTGCAGAGTCACATGTGGGTTGAATTCTATCAGGAACAGTTCAGTTACTTTGGCTGGTGAATTGTCCTTTTCTGTGTCACAAAAAAGAATGTGGACACCATGGAAAAGAATGAGCTGCACACCAGTCTGCAAAACTCTCTAAAAAATTAACTCCTTGTCGTTGAGTTTGTGAGGGTCCCCAGAACAAGGTGAAGAGATGAGTCTGACTCCATGTTCTCAGAAGGCTGATTTATTATTTTAAGATGTTATGTTATGTTATGTTATGTTATGTTATATTAATGCTATACTAAAACTATACTAAAGAATACAGAAAGGATACAGACAGAAAGTTTAACAAGAATGATAATGAAAAACTTATGACTGACTCCTCAGAATCTGTCACAGCTGATGGTGATTGGTCATTAAGTAAAAACAATTCACAGGAAACCAATCAAACATGCACCCGTTGGTGAACCACATTCCAAAGCAGCAGACACAGGAGAAGCAATCAGATAATTATTGTCTTCATTCTTTTCTGAGGCTTCTCAGCTTCCCAGGAGAAGAATTCCTGGTGAAGGGATTTTTCAGAAAATATGACAATGACATCTTGTTAAATCAAACAAAGAATCACAGAACCATGGAAGATTTTGGGTTGACATGGACCTTACAGATCATCTCATTTCAAACCACTTGCCATGGGCAGGGACAGCTTCCACTATCCCATATTGCTCCAGGCTCCATCCAACCTGGCCTTGAGCACTTCCAGGGATCCAGGGGCAGCCACAGCTTCTCTGGGAAACCTGTGCCAGGGCATCACCACCCTCACAGTAAATTTCTTCATAATATCTCTAAGTAATTTATGAGACTGTTTATATTCTCTGCCTACAATGTAAATGCCTGCATATAACATCATTCTTGTGTCTCTTCAGACTTCTAAAAATTCAGATTAAAAATCCTTTCTTTCCACCACTTGTTAAGCAATTTTATCCTTTAAACAATACCTCATTCACATTTATCTTAACTTGTGCCTGAATAAGCACTTAGTAAAATAAAGCCTCTTTTGAACATTTTCACTTCCCCTTTTTCATTTAAGGCTATGATCAAAGAAGCTCTCACTAAGTTTTTAGACCTATTTGTGGACCCAGATTTGGTATCAGCATTTTCTAAAATTTAACATTTATTTTCAATCTGCTTTCCCTGCTTAATAAGCAAACCAGTGCTCTCACCTCTCCTACTCTTTACCCTTCTAGATTTTATTCATGGTGCTTTTTTCTTTTCAGTGCAGGTCCTGCCTCCCTGCTGGTCTTTATTTACTGGTAGCAGCAGCAGTGTTGCCTCTGCTAAAATTCCCTGTGTAAGGGCCAGATCCTGTCCTTTGTCAAGATGGATTTTTGAGATTTCTCACCAAGTCTACATATGAAATAATCTGAAAATACCCCAAAGATTGATAGAACTTAAATTTTGTTCAACATGAAAGCAGATCATCCTTCTTCCAGCAAAGCTGAAGAAAAATAATAGAGGCTGCTCCTGCTTTTGTGATGAAATGGTTTCCAGACAGAAGCCACAACCAGAAATTATATTTTCAAGCAAGAATTTTGTAAGGGGAGGGAGGTAAGGAATGCCTTCACAGAACTCTAGAAAATTCACTCATATGACTAAAAGTG
Source organism: Agelaius tricolor (assembly GCF_023055355.1). NCBI lineage: Eukaryota > Metazoa > Chordata > Aves > Passeriformes > Icteridae > Agelaius > Agelaius tricolor. The sequence continues at coordinate 92,678,113 of NW_027269262.1, read as the reverse complement.
TTTTCTCACTTGTTCATAGAATCAAAATGGTTTTGGCTGGAAAGAATTTTAAAAACCATCTCGTTCCAGTCCTCCATGCCACAAGCATGGACACCTTCCACTATCCCAGGTTGCTCCAAGTCTTGTCCAACCTGGCCTTGCACACTTCCAGGGATGGGGTAGGCACAGCTTCTCTGGGATAGAGGCCTTCTGGGTTTCTACACAGCACCTCCAAGGGCAATGATATCTGTGTTTAGGCATCAGAATTACAACAAGGTAACTGAGAGCATAAAATCATCCTTGCTAACAGCACATCCTCTTGCTGTGGTCAGTTGTCTGATCACAGAATATAAGCAGACATGACTTCAACATAAGATTTCTGGCCAGTGGAACAAACACAGCTTGCTGTAGTCCTGCAGCCTTTTAATGTCACCTCTACTATTTTCTGGGGCACAGTTCTGGCAGTAGATGCTGAGCACAGAGGCAGAACAGAAAAAAAAAATCCCCCTGCCCTGTAAAGTCTTAAATTCTCACTAGAGGCATGACATTTTACAAGAAATCCAGTCATAAAGCCAAACCATGTGTTGGTTCTATGTTTATCAGCTTTCATCCCCTCTTTCTTTTTAAACAGCTTCAGGCTGATTTATCAGCACCTCTGTCAGCCTTTTGTTCCAAATTGCCCTTTCCTCCTCCACTGACTACAGAGGAAAACTCACCTCCTAGGGCTAAAGCTAACCTTTGCCAAATAAAACTGGTTATAAAGAGAAAAAGCCATGATATGGATAAGTTAATATATTTTTAATTCATCTCTAGCCACTTCAATTAGCTGCTCTCAGTGTAGCCTGTCTGTACAGGGAGCTCCATCACTGGCAGAATTCTTGCTGCTGTGTGGAGATAACAGATATTGGTTATTTCTTGATTCTTTGCATTGTTCATTCTGATAACTTCTATACAGCAAATTCAGAAGCACTAAAAGCAAGTCTGCTTCTGCAAAGTCCCTGGGTTCAAAGAGTTTAGGCTGATCATATATTCATGAGAGCAGTGCCAGACTGGTTTATGCTCCTCCAAATCATTTTAACTCAATTTACAGAGTGTGGATGTGTGAGAGAGGAAAGATTAGTCCAATCTTGCACCATTAGCAGCACAAAAGATCTGAGAGAGCTGCTTGTTGGTGGAAGGATTTGTCTTAGTTTTGAAATACCTGTGTGTCAGGGCTCCTCCAAGGGGGTGCAAGGAGATGAGCCAAAGGTTAGGGAGGAACACAGAAGTCAGAGGGGAATAGGAGAAGCCCCTTGCTGGAAATCACTCCTTCTCCACTCATACAGAATTCACATCCTCTGGAAATGTGTTTAATACAAACTGGTTTGCTCCTGATCTCTGATAAAAAGGGGAAATTTGGGTAGAAACCAATTCTTCACAGGCCTTAAACTTGAAACCAGAAGCATCAAAATGCAAAGAAAGTTTAGGAGAATTTCCTTGGTGTGGGAATTTAATTTTCAATCTGTCATGATATGAGAAGTCATATCTGGTCATTATTAACAGCCAGCACCAAATACATTTCCTAGTGTTGATTAACAATGTGATTCCCACACTGTCTAAGATAAAAATTCATAAGATCAATCTTCATGTTCTACAACTGCTAAATGGCTTAATGAGAAATACTCAGTATTGGAAAGAAAATTTCCTCCTAGGAATGACATGGAAAATGGTCAGGGAGATAACCAGCCACCCCCACAAATGTGGCAGCAGCCAGGACAGGTCACTGATTTGATGGAGTATGACAGCCACACTCAGAACTGTACAAAAATCAGCTTGGATCCACCTTCTTCTGCAGGAAATTCCAGCCCTGGCAGCATCCTACCCTTGATTTATATGAAATGCACTGCTTCTCAAACTCTGCTTCTTCAAGCACTATTTATAGCATGCAATTTAAGGAGACAGAGAGTGAAGGGAGAAGGGAAAGGTAGGAAAGCTATTTGCAAATGAGTCATTCCCCAGGAATGCTTTGACAGGCTGTCAGCAGAGATCTGATAAAGACATCCAGTTAAAATACCCCACTGTGGTTCCAGGTGAAGGAAGATTGACGTTCTGGTGGTGTGCACGAGGCAAACTCCACCCAGGAGATGTTTAATCTCTGTGGGAAGCTTTCATACAGCCTGAATGATTCCAAAGTCATTCTGCCTTTTAGCAAATAATGAACATGTTTAAGAAGCTCCTAGAAGTAAGTTTAAAAGAAAAAAAAAAAAAAAAGAAAAGAAAATATAAGAGAAACCTACTTGGAATAATAATCTCCCCCATCAGCATGCCATGTCAGGCATGGTTAGTAATGAAGTGTTGCTTCCAGTACTGCTCTTCAGTCTCCACAGCACAAGCTGTCCAATCATTACATATTCCCACCAGAAGAAGTCCAGCACTTCCCATGGAAACTTCCTGACACAGAGCCTACATTGTCCTCTGCTTTACTCCTACTGGTTATTCATGATGGCCCCTTGACTCATTTCTTCCCTGGCTTAACATTTTACAATATTTGCAGTGTTATTGCATTCTTTCTTAGCTGTTATTTAAACCACAGACCACTGCAGGAAAACACATCAAATTCTCCAGCTGTGTCCCCTTGTAAGTAACAGTAACAAAACACCCTGACAACAACAGTTTTGTCACCTGCCCAGGCCTGTTGGTTTTGTGCCTCAGTTTCCCCAACCTTTAGCATTGTGCTGAAGACAGAGCTGGGCCAAACTGGATTCCTGTACCCCTCTGAACTTGGTAAATGTATTGGCAAATATGTTCAGGCAATGTTTAACTTACTGAAACAAATTTATTTCCTGTCCCACCCTGGTGCCCTTTGTGACTCAAGAGACCAACACTCCCACATCTATGTCCTCTTCAAGGACATGTCCACATGTTATTCCAGGGTGTGCTTTGATCTCTAGAACAGCCAGTTCACCTACTACGTCCTCTGAAAATCACAGAATCATGGAATGGTTTGCTACCTTAAAAGACCATCCAGTTCTGCCCCCCAGCCATGGGCAGGGACACCTTCCACCAGACCAGGCTGCTCCAAGCCCCATCCAACCTGGCCTTGGACACTTGCAGGGATGGGGCAATGGTTCCTGAGCCTCAGCACTCTCACAGTAAAGAATTTCTTCCTAATATCTGATCTAAACCTGTCCTCTATTGATTTCAATCCTTTCCCCTTGTCCTATCTCTCCATGCCCTTGTGAAAAGTCCCTCTCCATCCCTCCAATAAGTTCCCTTTAGGCACTGAAAGATGCCCTGTGTCCTCCCTGAAGCCCTCATTTCTCCAGTCTGAGGAATAAATTTAAGCACTGAAGCACAATTTCTGGTAAAGCTCACAATTTTCTTCCTAAAACTCTCCTTGTTCTAAACAAACATATGGAGAACAGACCTAAGCATGTGCCTTTTTTCTTTTTCAGTGAAAACACACTAAAAACAACAAGGACAAGCTTTCTGAAAGGAAGAAGGTGTTAAATTTGTCGTCTAGAGGTTTCTGTGCACACTCACTCTGTATAATCCTGTTAGGAAAAGAAACAGGAGCTCTCCTTTCTGCCAGAGCTACAGGACACAAATTCAGAAAAAAACCTTGCACAAAGCCTGTACTCCTCAGCATCTCTGCAGAGATTATCTGAAGTTTTCCAATTCCAATTTCTGGTGTTTTAAACCAACTGCTTTAAGGAAATGCCAGAGTTCCAGGGATGATAAAGATCTGCCACAGGATGAAATAAGCAGCAGTGGCCACACCAATGGCATTGATGTATTACAAGCCCAGGGCACATCTCACTGCCACATGTGGCTGTCCTGGACACCCCACAGCATCTCAAGCAGCTCTGGACACCCCTACTCACATCCCACACTGCTGAAGGTGAAGTTTGTTGTCAGCACCACAAACACACTGCCAGGATTTGTCTCACCTCAAGGATACTCGATTATGCACAGTGGCATTTAAGTAGCTCACAGGAGGCACAGAGATTTTCCAAATCAACAGAGGAACAATGAGTTATTGTAGCAAAACTGCAACAAACTTCAGCCCACCACATTGTTAACGAGTGTTTAATACACACTTATGCAGGACACATAAAAGGAATTCATCAGGCCTCCCTTGACTCTGCTGAACGGTTCAGCAACCTTGGGTTGAATTTACAATCTGTCATTGCCTTTCAAATGCCATACGCAAGAGGAGGACAGTGCCTGGGGAATTGAAGTGCCTGGAGAGGAGAAAAACAAACAAACCAACAAACCAGCCAAATTTGATCACATTTTAGCCTTTGTTGTCGTTGAATAAATAATTTTAATTCTCCATGCTTGAGTTGGCCTAACTTAAAGGGAAATGGTCATAATGTTAAATTACTCTCAGGCTACTTGAAATGGTTTGATGGATACAGAAATGCCAAGTGAAAAAATAGATTGTGTGCTTTAGCCTGCTTTCCTCGATAGGCCCAACAAAATGAATTAAAAGTAGTGCCAGACTGCAGTTACACTTAACAGCACACTGTTTAGGATTCAAATTATAATTGGATTCATTACCCTCCTTATAAATTTCCTGCATTGTTCTTTTCCATTGGCCTCATTCCTCTATTTTTTTTTCTACTAATCCTGCTAAAAAAAAAAATCAAACAGAAAAAAGGAAGATGCTAACTCCTGTAGAAAATTTCTATCTTATGTCCAACATTTCCTGAGCTCTATTGAAGCTGCACTTAGAAAGAAGTGTACAGAGATTTGTTGCAGCTACTATGGGCCAGATGACAGGTCCCACCTTACTTTCTGGAGAAGATTCTGGAAATTTGTGATATTAACTAAAACTCCCCATGGACAGAGAGTTTCTGGGATTTGTAGGAGCTCACATTGCTTTGTGTCCCCATCCACACACAGGTTCTGGTGTCCATCTGCAGGAAATCATCCTGCATAGGCCAAGGATGGGTGAATTATGCTCTGGCCCTGCATCCCACAGGCTTTCCATGTGTTCATCCCCTCCTTCCTCCACGTATATTTTACTTTCATAACAACAAAGCACTGCTCAGATTTGTAGCAGCAGAGGACACCAAAGAGACCAATTCAGCAGATATTTGAAGAGAAAAGCCTGCTCAACAAGTTAATGTTCTTTTGCTCTATATGCAATTTACAGATGTCCTTGCTGTCCATCATGAGTGGTTGTTATTCTGTAAAAATCCGTGTAAACACTAAAGTTCCTCTATCTAGATGCCACAGTTGCACTTTTTCAGTGCCCTCTAATTGAACTTTAGTGATTTGTATTCATACCTTTGAGGTCTCTGGCAGAAACATCTGCTTTACTTTCAAGGGTTGTACTTTAAGTCACAACAGTCCCTTCTAAATTTCCTTCTTTTTTTCAATGTTAATCATTTAAGGACAGCTTTTATCCAAGAAAATACATGTCAGGAGCCCTTGTGATCAAAGTGCTCTTTGGCTGCCCATTTCCTTTGGACCCAGGAGTGTTCAAAGATGTACATATTTCTAGAGATGCAGATTTCTCTTTCTATATATAAATATAAAGAGTATAAATATGTGAGGTATTACACATAGATTCACTTTACATACATATATTTATATATGTATATACAGTGTGTAAGTATACATTATGAATACATATAAATTGTGTATATATATAGACATTTAAGTGTATCTAAGAACTAAAATATTCTTTTACAAGAGATAGAGACATGAATAATTGAATGTTAAAGGGAATGGAAAATAAGAACAGACAAATGGAGCTTTAGGGTCCCTGACTTCAGAAGGCTTATCAATAAGCCCCAAGGTGTTTGGAATGGGGTAAGTTAATTACGTCCATCAGGCACCAAAATGGGGGGAATAAAAACATTGGAATATGCAAATAGACTACTTAGAACAGTATTTTAAATTGAACTCAGTACTTGTTTTTTCCCTTCTTCAAAAGATTTCTTTTTGTCTGTCCTACTTTTTTCCTTTCCTTTCAAACCTTTTTTCGTTTGTCTTGGATAAACAGGAATTATATAAATTGAATAAAGGAGGCTGGGAAAGTAGCAAGACACATCATAACCCTCACCAGAATCCAATAAAATAGAGAAAATATGAAGATTGGATCCGATTAAAATTTATAGGCAAGATCATTATGTGGATGGAAGTAAACTGTAATATTCCTTTGTAATCCTAAGCCAGGAAGGAGAAAAGTTTACTGTAATATATTGCTGAAATACCTGGGACAATACCAAGAGCTTGTGAGATTTGTGAGGTGAAAAATACTGCATCACAAGAGGTAGCTATCACCTCTTTTTGTCATCATGTACCAACATGCCTACGATGAATTAGAAAACAGAGGCCCAGGAAAGTTCTACAGCTGTGACAAATTGTAGAAAACAGTATGTTTATACTGATATGAATCAAGGCTGAATGTGAAGGCATGGGAACAAACACCAGAAAAAGAAGAGGTGCCAAATGGCATTTGCTGCTGACACCTACAGCAGCAGGTCATGGAGATCCCAGCACAAAACTTCCTGCAATTTCTCCTGACAAGCAGCTCTGGAGTGGAGACAGTGACTAAATTCTGATGGCTCAGAGAGGGGGGTCAGGATTAAGAGATTTATCACTTTCAGCTCCTCATCAGCACAATGAGACACATCCCAAACCAACAGCACTCACTTAAGAAGATGTGAAATGTGGGGAGGGTCTCAAAAGTTGATTTCCTTGTCCCCTACTCACTGCAAACAATCCCAGACAGGCTCCATAGAAACAGGTGCCTTAATGCCTGAATTATAGGCAGACTGTTTAAAACAAAAGCCTGTTAGTGCTCGTGAGTGTAAGAGACTGAAATTAGCTGTGTTTTATGCAAATAGATCCATCTTTATGTGAGCTATCCCAATAAACTACACTGCTGTGGAGTGCTGTGGTAGAAAATCATCATTTCCTACAAGAATCTCTCAGAAACCTTTGCCTCCAATAACGTGGGCTGGTGGGAGGAGAGAAAAAACTGAAACTGGGCAAAGACTGAAAACAGTTAAAAATGAAGAAACAAAAGCAGGCCATATTTTTTATATAGGGCACTATGTTGACTAAAACAGAGAATGAAGTCTCTGAAGTTTTCCTGATCTGACCCCTCTTTGGAATACGGTGATGCCCAAGAGAATTATTTACCTGAGAGCTCAGTTTCCTGCACTACATGATTACATAATGTCTCCTAGAACTCACCTGCTGCCTTCCTATTCACAATCAAAATATACTGACAAATATTGGAATCACAGACTAGATAATCCGATTTTGGTTTTCATGTTTGGATTATTTCCTGTTCCATAGATGTTTCAGTGAAAATAATCACATGCAGAGAATCACAAAATAGTTTGGGTTAAATGGATTTTAAAGATCATCTCATTCCAATCCCCCTGCCAAGGGCAGGGACACCTTCCACTATCCCAGGTTGCTCCAGGCTCCATCCAGCCTGGCCTGGAATACTCTCAGGGATGGGGCTTCTCTGGGCAACCTGTGCCAGGACCTTAGCACCCTCACAGGGAAGAATTTCTCCTTAAGATAAACCCACTCTCTTTCAGTTTGAAGCCATTCCCCCTTGTCCTGTCACTACACTCCTGAGGAAAAGTCCTTCCCCACCTTTTCTGTAAGCCCTCATCAAACACTTGAAGGTGCTCTATGGTCTCCTTGAAGTCTTCTCGAAGCTAAACAAAAGCAACTTTCTCAGCACATCCTCACATGGGAGTTTCTCCAACCCCAATCATCTTCATGGCCTCCTCTGATCCACTCGAGCTCTTCATGTTGGTGAAGAGCAGACAGAGAAGAGCTGTGTGCAGACCCACTTGCCATGATCTCCCTCAAGGATTCATACACAGCTTTCCCATTGATCAGGGGAATGATATGACACTTTGGTTACTGTGTTAAGGTTCCTCCAGGCACCACAATGCTAGAAATGTCTAGAAAAATGTATAAATGTGATTGGGATTGAGGGGGAATCACACTGGACTTTGTTTCATGATAATGAATCCACCTTCTGAGGAAAGCCAAAGGCATTAGCCTTGCTCTTCTATTTCTTTGTTTCCCTTTCATCCCAACCCACCATTGCTCATCTCTTCACCTACCACAGTATGTTGAGAAACAAATTTCAAAAGCAGAGGGGACAAAAGTTGCTCTGCTCCAATGTGATCACAAAAAACAGGATTGGCAGGGTAAGGGCGTCATACAGCCACAGGACAGGTCATCCCCACTGGATGAGGTGGCAAATATGTTCCTGAATTTCCCCTTTCTTTCTGTTTGTTTTTGTTCTGCTTTCCTTTCCACATAACAAGTCAAGCTGGCAGGTAGCAGAGATAATTCTTGCTGACAGAAGCACAGCAATATATTTTAAAACTTCCACCCAGCTTTCTCTGTACATCTAGTAATCACTTTCTCCAGTTCAGAGGAGCTGGCAAGTAACACACTATTACCTGGAGTTCTTATATCTGCCCAAGTGAAAACCAAAATTAAACTGAAATAACAAAAACTCAGAAAACATGAAGACATACCAGCAAAAGTTTGCCTTTCTACTCTCTTTCAATCTCATTTTTGGCTTCCAAGGAAACAGTAGGAACAGGGAACTGATAAATAGAGTTTGACCAAAGCAGCCTTACCTATTTAAATGTGAACATGAAACCTCTCACTGGAACAGTCCCAAAAGAGAAATGTCATGAGCCTTGTACTAATTTAAAATTACAAATTACTTGGAGATGGTAGCTTACCCAATTTAATACTGGAGGCTAAAACTGAGCACAGATTGCTGGAGCTATCTACAGTTATCCACCGGATCATCAGGCAGAAATACATTTCACTGACACTTGCTGCTTGCTTAATATAATCTCTTATTGACCACCTGGCATTGCCACTGTGTTTTCTTCTGATTTACACAACATAAGAACTTTGGAATGGTATGTCCACACACACACACTGAGAAAATGTCAGCATGTCTGTTTTCTTTTGTTAGGAGTAAATAGATGATGATCATTAATGAATTCTTGCATAAATGCATTGCAAACCCATTTCTTACCTCTCTATAGGCAATGACACCCGTGATCTCATGTCAGTGAAATCCAAGAAATCTAGTCTGAAACCAAGATCCTGTCAGAAGGCTCCCACTGTTGAACACATGCTGATGTGCTCCACTCCTGAGGAGCTGGTTTATGCCAGTTTATTCCATTTCTGAATCTGTTTTTCAGAGAAGGATGGCTGGACTTACGAGCAGGGACATTGTGGAAATTAGGAAACCCAATTTCCTTTATCAACTCAGTCCCACCTAGATGTTGCCATTTCTTTTTATGAATGTGCCAGTTTCTTGAGCTCTATGATAAGAATGACAACAATCACCTGTTTCACAGGGTGTTATTCAAACTCTGTGTACACTGGTTAGTACAGTCTTTGTCCAGGTCTTTGCCACATCCTTGGCAAAAGCACCTGCACAGACCTGGAAAATAAGGTTTGCATGAGGTACTCAGTGCCACAGAGCCTCATATCTGGGCAAGACTGTCCCTGTGCACTGAGGACACATAAACTGAAGACAGTTTACATAGAGGGATATCAATACCAACAGCAAACCCAGCACAGCTCTGAACCACACCAGCTTTCACACCTAAATCAGAGATTGTGTAATGCACCAAACCCCATCACTGTTGCTGTTGTTTATAGATAAAAACAATCCTGGCAGATGATGGAGACAGGAGTGGGATTAAGGGAGAGGCTGAAACAGATTCTATTTCTTTCATGAACCATTAATTTATGCTGTTGCAGAGCAATTTCCTGAATGTAACTGTGAAGTGGCCACATCACCATCCCCCCTTCCTTATTCAAATAAATGGACTCATGTCTGGATTCAGAGCAGTGAGGAGCACTGGCTGAGACAGGACTGTGTGAGCAGCACATCCTCCAGCAGAGCCAAACACAGCCATCTGCTCAGAAATAAAGGATGCTTAGTGAACATGAGCCCTGATCCCATGGCATCAGCACCTCTGCACAGGCTTTCAGGAGAATAACACCCTGCAATCCCTCCTCTGCTGGGAGGTGATTCCATTTCCACATCTGGCCAAATGCATGATTTAGGATTCTGTAAAGAGAAAGAGAGGAGTTTGAGTAATGTACAGGACATCAGATATTTTACTGTATCAAAAGACAGGAATCAAAAGTGATTTGATTATAGAAAATCAGAAAATTTGTGGAAGGGAAGTATTAGATGCACTAGGGGTCTTCAAGTTGGAGAAGGAATGCAGATCAAACCCCAGTGTCTGGAAGCTAAATCCACACTATTTTGTTTTGGAAGTCAGTTATCACTTTTTGTAAGGCTGAAGATGATTAGACTGTAGCAAATTCCCGGCAGGAAATGATGGATTCTTCATTTGTCACATCAAACTTTGACGTCATTGTAGTCCAACACAGAAAAGTGGAGTCAATATTGGGCTATCAGGGTGAATTCCAGTGGCAAAACAGACCCTTCATTTGTGGTTTATGCTGAGCCTGATGTATTAGAAAACTGAAATTTAATGGAAATGCTTCCCAGTTTCTGGAGTGAATGCTAACAGCCCAAAGAACAGGTTTAAGAGGTTTAAATATTGTGTATGGGCTGAGGGCATTGCTTTCTGTAATGAAGTGTCAGCTCCTTATAGGAGGAAGAAAATTATTTTCTGACAATTCTTTTGTCTTGTACTGACTGTTCCAAAACCAGAACACTCTGCACTGCTCCAGAGCCATGCAGCAGTACCTCTGCCCTGGAATAAAGGCATCCAGAGACTGCCCTGTCAAATACCAGCCAAAAAAGCCATCCACAAGGCAAGCTCCTGTGCAATTTTTTTGTCTCATGATTTATCAATTTAAGTGGCTTGTTCTTCCTTTGTGGTTCCTTCTTAGTCATCCAGTTCCCTCAGACTCTGTAACTTAACCTTTTTCAGATTTCTCAGCCCTGCATAATGGTGCAGGATCATCATTTTCCCATGGCTCATAGGACAGAACTGAAGAATGAGAGAACTGCAGGTGATGCATAAATCTGTCAGATGGCAGCAGTGAATGTTTATAAATCTTTATGAATTTAGAATACACATTTCTTGTTTCATTAGAGAGTGATGATTTAAGGATTTCCAGATAACAAGGAGACCAATGATGTGTATCTGGACCCCGCTGACACATATCTCCTATTACATGGTGGTTGACTATATAAAAAATTAACTTCCCAGTGGCAACACTTTCTGCAACAGCTGCTGAAGGAAAATCAGTGATGGGTAAAGGACTCTTCTGTGTTTTTCATCAGAGTATTCAGACATAGGAAGCACATGGATTTCTTCAATGACAGGGTGCATATTTTTGTTCTTGTTACACAAGCACAGAGACTATCATTAGAACTCCACTAAATCTGATAAGAATATGTATCTCTTTTCCAGTAAAGATATCTGAACTTTTCCAACAAAGCTTTTCCAGATATGTTTAACATGGACAGAGTACATTTTAGGCCCACTTGGGCCAAAATATTCCCAGTTAATTTCTCCTGGGAAATAACAGCAGAAGTTCATGTCAAACAACTCAGAGATTTATAGCTGAAAATCTCAAAAGACCAAAATGATATATTGACTTTCTGGGTCCACTTATAATAACCTGGAATGACTTATATGTTTTATTATTGGAATAGCAATATGTGTGTATATATATTGCTGATATGAATGAGCATTAGATGCACTGCATACACATCCACCAATAGGGCTGAAATATAAACATATCCATCACTACAAAATGAGAAATTGGTCCATACTGGTTTGGGTTTTCCAAGTAAAAAGAACCAAAGAACCAATAAATACTTTCAGCAAATTCTGCTGAATGAGCACTGATGCTTTTTTTTTTTAATATAAAATGAAGCTGGAGTTTCAGGCACCAGATGGACTGCAACATGGGATAAATCAAAGAAAGATGATTGTTAGCAAGGATAATAATAAATGGCATAAAGGAAGATGCTATGCAAAAAGAGGTAGAAATGACAACCCACAACTTATTTAACTGTATTCTAGCTCATCTCAACTATCAAGTTACATTAAAATGCATCTGCTTATTGTTAGGTTATTTTCTTCTTTTACTATACAGAATGAGATGTCTAAAACTGGAGCTAAAGGATGATCACCATACCTGGGATTTACTTTGCAGTTTCCGACTGTCCTGCTATACTCATCTTTACAGGAATATAAATAAATGGGCATCCTGACAGACTCTACTTATGGAATAGAGCTGAGAAGTGATCCTAAAACAAAAGTCAAAGTTAAGTTGTTTGTTTCTTTTCCCAAGTCATGTTTATTTTCATTTGTTCCAGAAAAATATTTCTCAGATGATATAAATCTGACAGTAACACTGCCAAAATATCAATCTCCGTAGTTGCTGCTGTAAGACCATTGGAGAGTCAAAATTACCCATAGCTGAGGAGGGAGATCAGGCAAAAAAATGGTCAGGTAAGGGATGGATGAGGTCTATCTGGGTGAGTTGTCATCTAAATGGACTGAGTCAGTAACAAAGGAAAGAAGGATGCTTTTTGCACTATCATCCTGCTAGTGCAGGCATCCCTGTGCCTGATTATAGTCTATAATACAGTGCACAATTCTCAGAGATAAGAAAACTCAGGCTCATCACAAATATGAAAAATTAGAGAAAGTAAGAGACCTTCAAAGTTTTTTAGGGTTTAATTCCTAGTGATTTCAGGTTCAGACACCTCACATTCAAACTTAGGGATCTAACTGAGGTAGTTGATAGAATCACTGAATGGTTTGGGTTAAATGGATTTTAAAGATCATCTCATTCCAACCCCCTGCCATGGGCAGGGACACTCTCCATTATTCCAGGTTGTTCCAAGCCCCATGCAAACTGGCCTTGGACACTTCCAGGCATGGGGCAGCCACAGCTCCTCTGAGCAACCCGTGCCAGGGCCTCACCACCCTCACAGTAAAGAATGTCTTCCTAATATTTAATCTAAATTTCTCTACTTTTAGTAGAGCAGCTGCTATAGGTACCTTCAGAGGGTAAGGAGTGGTAGACACTAAGATGATTAATTTAATCTTCACTTCTCTCCAGTGATCAGAGAGAGCTGGAGGGGATTAAGTTAATTACAGGCTCCCATTTAACATCTCATAGCTAATACTGTGTCTTGAGGCTGTGAGCCCTGGCCCTTCATGAGGACCTGGAGCAAAACAACCAGCTGAAGTTAGCACCAGCAGCCAGGAACTGAGCCCATAGCCTGCATGGATGCTCCAACCATTGGATCATCCCCAGTTTCCTGTATAACTGGGAGAGAAAGCCACCACAGCCAGTCCCCACGGCTCATCAGATGCTTCCCATTCAGTGAATTTACATTTCAGCATGAACTTTTCATACTGACAGCTTGCATGCAGGACTTAGCTGCCATGAAAACCTCTGCTCAAAGGCTCAAAAGTACTTAAACCTGAACCTTGTTTCATTTCTGAATTTCCTGTAAATTCTTCTCTGAGGCTGATAGTAATTTACCAGCACTGTGTATAATATTTCCCAGCATCCTGTTACAGACTTTGAACTTCCCCAGATGTTGTTGCCTCCTCTCTGAGACTGTCAGGTACTCTGCCTTCCCCAGTCCCTCACCACTGGTTGCTGTTTCTTCCTCAGGTTTGATTATTTACTCTTGCCTGTATCAAGACAGAACATATTGTCACATCCATTAAAATTAATTTTTAAAAAAGAAAGAACTGTCAGGCACTACCTGGATGATTGTTTTGATAGTTATGCAGCTTTATGCAGCCATATGCTCAAAGGTTAAGAAAGGAAAGGCATCTTTGCTAGCTGCTATTAGCAGATTTATCACCAACTGCAAGATCTTTATGGAGGCCTCCCTCGGAGACCTCCAACAAATACTTGATGGGACAGCAAAATATCTCTTTGAAATAGGTGTGACTGTGTGCATCAGGTCTGCACAGATCCCTCTTCAGAAAAGAGCTTTATTCATCCATGGGTTTTATGCAGACACTAACAGTTGGCTTTTGCACCTCTTCCATACACAGGATTTAGGAACAGAGGAATCATTGTCACATCCAGTCTGACCAAAGCAAACCAAAATGCTGGCATCAAATACACACAATTTTCCCAAATATCATCACAGGTAGGCGGATTCTATTTAATATCTCTGTCAATTATCTGGATGAGGCACTCTCAGTTTGTTTGCAGCTGACACCAAGGTGGTGGGGGTTTCAATGCGCTCTGCAGGGGGATGTGGCCAAGCTGGCTGGATGTCGTGTGAGGCCAGCAGGGTGAAGGTTAAAGAAGAGAAAGATCTTCATCCTGCTCTCATGTCCCCTGAAGCTCCTGCAGTGCCCCAGGCTGGGGGCTGAGTGGCTGGAAAGCTTCCCAGCAGGAAAGGCCCTGGGACGCTGGCTGACAGTGGCCAAATGTGAGCCAGCATGTACCCAAGTGGGCAAGGAGGAGGGTGGCATCCTGGGCTTCTGTGTCAGCACTGGTGTGGCCAGCAGAACCAGGGCAGTGACTGCACCTCTGTGCTGGGCACTGGGGAGGCCACACCTTGAGTGCTGTGTGCAGATGTGTGGCCCTGTTGAGATGAGATTAGTGAGAGATGCCTCTGCCCAGATTAAGGTGCCAATGAGACCATCTGCTATAGTCAACAACAGGGATTTTATTTAACAATAAATATAGTGTGGAGAGATAGAGATAGGAAAGAGGAGGGCAAGAAGGAAAGAGGGGGAAGAGTGGGGGTGGGGTGGGGTGGAAAAGAGCAATAATGGGGTTGAGTATGGAAGAGATCAAGCAAAGGAGAATCCAAAAGGCTGGCTCCAGCAGTGTCCCATCAGTCCTTCCATGCACTAGCAATCTTGGTATGTTGGAACCCAGGACATCCCTCTGGCTGTCCTGAGCAGCCAAGACCCCTCCCAGAGGGCTCAGAGACCCTGGCACAGAGCCTAGGATGCCCGTGGTTTTGATTATGACCTGTGGACCTAAGTTACCAACCTTAGATGAAGATCTGCAGGCTATGACAGTTAAGCAGAATGATAGTGAATTTATCATGGGGTGAAAAAGTAGATTTTGGGGTTTTCCACATCGGGGTTCAGGGGGGCAAGATCGAGGGATCTGGGCATGTCCAGCCTTTCTCCTTCTTCTTCTTGGCCTCCATCTTCTGCTGCAATGTTGGCACTTTTAGATTGGTTTAGAGTAGAAGCTCACTGTCTAACATAGGTGATAGGTATTGGAAAGTAAATGTAAACATTGTATACATAGTTTTTAGTATAAAGACATAACACTGCCCCAGGGGCAGGCAGAGTGCCTGGACTGGCTTGCTGAATGGACCTTGACAGGACAGGAGAAAATATTTTATAGATAAGGAACAATAAACAACCTTGAGACCGAGAACTGAAGAGCTCTGACTCCTTCAAGCACTGGGCTGGGAAAAGAGACTTTCTAACATTTTCTCGGGGTCACTCTGACCAGCAACGGGCCCCGAGACTGGTAGTTCTTGTGGACTCCAGGTCATTCATACAGGGTTAACACCTTTCTCCAATACATGTTGTAGGTATACAGAGAAATGTTTTCCTTATTTGCCATGTGAAAGGAGGATTGGACTTCATTTACCTGCAATGCTGAGACCCAAGGAGTATGTCTCAACTCCTAAACCCCCCTCCCTGAGGACAGGGCAAGGACACTACCCCACGATGCAGCCCAGAGCCAAAGTCAGCTTCTGTAGGATTCTACAAGGCAGCGCTGTCATCCTTCCTCAGCCGGCTCTCCCTAACCAGGCTGCCTTGCTGGTGGGTTGGGGGTGAAGGGCTGTGGCCGGCAGCAGGGCCTGCCTTTGGCAAGTGGTTGCCTTGGCCACCATCCACCCATCCATCCATGCATCCCGAGTCTTCATCTCCCTGGAGCCGTTCACTCTGGGACCTGCTGCTGACCCTGGGAGCTGGGTGTCCCCAGGGTGAGCCCCGGCATCTTTGGCCATTGTCCTGCTGCTGGCCCCGGGCTCACTCCTCTGGCTGCCCCCTGAGGCAGCTGAAGGAGGAAAGGCGGCGCAGAGCCCGCCGGGCCCTCTTGGCCATGGAGCGCCATGGCCGTGGGGCCGGGGGCTGCGGGACGGCTGCGCTGCCAGCGGGGCAAGCAGGAACGCTGCGTGCCAGGGGCTGGCCAGGCTCCGGGCAAGCTCCTGCCAGAAGCTCATCCTCGCAAGGCTTTTCCTGGGGAGGGGCAGCCTGGGCACAGCCAGCTTCCATGCCTGCTTTTTCTGTCTGCCCCACAGGGTCAGCAGACGAGGCACAACCCACAGACATGTTTGGCCCTTCGAGCAATGCCATGGGGAGAGGCTGGATGCACTGCTCAATGCAGGGATCACTGTCCACAGAAGAAGCTGGTGGTTCTGCTTCTTCATCTTGCAGGGGGAAAGACAAGAGGCTCTCTGGCTCGCTGTCACTCTCTCCTGCTGCTGCTCTGTCATGGAGCTCTTCTTCTTCCCACATTTCCAGGAGCTCATCAAGAAAGGCAGAGGAGGGCGAGTCACCAGAGACAGGGCACAGGCCTGCCAACAGGTCAGGATGTGCAATCTCTGTGTTGTTTTCTGTCTCTCCTGCAGAGTTCTTGACACGAGCATCGCAAGACAGCGAGTTGTCCGAGACAGGGCACAGCTCAGCCAGCAACTGGTCAAGTGACACAAGTTCTAAGGATGTTTGTGTCTCATCTGTGGCATCATTGGTTATGCTGCAAGTGCTGTGCGGGACCAAGGGGCCCACAGCTGGATCCAGGGTGAGGCTTGGTGCATCGCTGAGGATGCACTTAGACCTCATGGGTCTTTCTTTGTCTTCCAGGGAGGAGAAGATGGTTTTAAACATCTCTTCATAGACTTTGTCTTCCAGCTCCTCCAGCTCCTCCCTCTTTTTACGCAAACGACGCACCAAAGCCTCCTCATCCTCTGGGCACAGCTGCTTATGATGCACAGTTTGCTTGGCTGGCTGATGAATTCCCTGCCCTTCTTGGTGGGCACTTAACCACTTGGGGGTTCTCAAAGTGGACTTGATGGACCTGTTCGCACGTAGATATGGGCCCAGGCCTGTAAACGGGTCACTGCAAGTGTTGCCCCCATACCCTATCTGCACCTTGCTGAGCTCCTCTGTCTCAGAGTGCCCCAGGTGCTTCCAAGCTGGCTGGGTCCCAGTGCAGATTTGCACGTTCTTTGTGGGTTGTACTGGTGGCAGGCGATGGCCCTGCCTTGTGGCTGAGCGATGCCAGAGCCCTTTTGTTCTCCTTGCCAGGAAAGGTGTTTCCCAGGCCCTGCCAGCAACCAGAGTACCCCTTGGTGAAGGTGGTACCATCTCTTGCTGGCTTCTGGCCACAGGGCCCACAGCAAGTGCTGTGCCTCTGGAAGAAAACCAAGAGGCTGTTGCTGTCAGATGGGGCAGATTGATGCTCCCAGAGGCTGCACTTTGCATTTGAGGGCTCAGCTGGCATGGAGGAGCCAGTGTCAACTGAGGGCCGTGGAGAGGCGGCAAGTCTGACACAGACAATCTCCGTGGCCCCGTGACACGGCTGCGGGGCACTGAGTGCCCGCCCTCCCTGCTGCCCCTGCGTGTGCAGGACCAGGTGGGGCTCCGTGATGGGATGGGGAACAGAGTGGGCCTGTTCGCAGGGATGGGTGTGATGGTTATCCAGGTGACCTGAGGTGCCGCCTGTGGCTGCCTGGGGGTCACCTGTGGGAAGCAGAAGGAGGCCCGGGATGGAGGTGGCTGTGTGAGCACAGTGTCCCCCACCTGCCTGCAAGCCCGGTCCTGGCCCCAAGGCAGGTGCTGGCCACAGCAGCCAGGCTGGGCCGGGTTCCCAGCTGGGCTCGCTGCCTCTGGGCCATTGCTGGGCCTGGGCCGTCCTAGTGCAGGCCCTGCACAGAGCATGGCCTGGTGCCAGGCCTGGCTATCTCTGCCCCAGGGCTTCCCCCAGGTCCCACTGCAGGCTGTCCCTCCTTCCCCAGCCCACACCTGTTGCCGCCGCCGGTACAGCAGTGGCTGCCCCTCATGGGGCAGGCCATGGGCATTCGCCTCCTGCTTCCGTGACATTGTGAGAGTGCTCTGCTGAACACTGGCCAAAATCTCCCAGTTGAGCTGCTGCCTCCAGAGAAGCTGCTGCCTCCTCAGAGAGCTGCTCTCCTGGGAGTGGCCACTTCAGGGTTTGGCAGCCCCAAGGCTCATGACATGCACCCACATCACAATGGCCTCTGGGCCGATGTCACTGCAGGTCACAAAGGCCTGGTGGGCATGGCCACCCTTTCTCCCAGAGGCCTGACAGTTTCCATGCTGAAGCCCCTGAACATAAATAACTTTTTTAAGGCCTTTGCCCGGTGACTTTTCTTGCACTTCTTCCCCTCCCCATGACCTGCACCTGTCTCTTGTCCCATGTATGTTCCTCCCCTAAACACACCCAAGGAAGCCCTGTGCCGAAGTGCCAAAGTGCTTTGCCCACCCACATCACCCTGTGTCCCAGCACTTGGCCCTGACCTTATGTAGAGAGACCATCAGAAAGGCAAAAGCTCCATTGGAACTTAATCTGGTCACTACTGTGAAAGACTATAAAAAGTGTCTTTTTTAAAAAAGATTAAAAACAAAGGAGGGCCAAGGAAAAACATCCATTCTTTATTTTGGGGGGTTGGGGGTGTGGGATTTTGATCAGGAATATCCCAGTGGCATCCTGGTGTTCTGTGTCAGCAATAGTGTGGCCAGCAGGACCAGGGCTGTGATTGTCCCTCTGTGCTGGACACTGGTGTGGCCACACCTCATATCCCTTGTCCAGCTTTGAGTCCCTTTACCCTTTGGCAACATTTAATACACATTACAAACTCCTTGAGTGGTAGTACAGTTATCTTTTGTCTCTTTGTCATAAATATGTGGCAGATTAGAAGTAAGCATCCAATTAATTGATAGGTTTTCTCATTTATGGGTCAGACTTAATGTAATTATATATATAATTATGCATATATAATTATATAACATTTCATGTAATCAGTTCATTGTCTGTGGTTTACATGTTGGATGGATGTAATTTGGTTTATCTTCTGACAGGATATACAGGATGATTATAAACAGTAAACACTATAAAGCCAAAACTAACAAAACTATAATTGGATGCAGCACTAAATTCAAAATTCCAGTTGCTGTGGGTGGCCATCCAAAAATAGTTTCCCACCAGCAGTGTTCTCTATCTTTCTTCACTCTTTTCAGGACATGGTCTATCTTCTTTGCCTGATGATGGGTGGCAATCCAAGTTCTTTGTCTGTTGTGCTGTTGTCCATTTTAGCATGGACTCAGATCATCATATTGCAAGTTTCTTGCCAATGCCAGTGTCCTAGGGTGAGGTTATGATGCTTGTATCCCTATTCATGTGTTCTATTTATGCTGGACATGTTCTGTGCTTTTAAGACTGGCTCTGAAGAGTGAAAGTTTTGTTTGGATTTTCTTATCAGCCTGGCGAGACACAAAGACAGGGCAGAAGCTGGTGCCACTTTTGCTTTTTTGCTTTTGCTTTTCGCTCTGCTCTCTCTCACTCTTGCTTCTGCTTTTCTTTTGCTTGCTCTTGCTTCCACTCATTAGCTAGTTTAGCTAAACAGTCCAAATTTCTTCCTGGACTGTTTCTCCTTTCCTTTTTGGAACCAACTTGAACCTGCTCTGCCCTGGGACCTGGGAACACCGAGAGTTTGCCCCTTGTTGCTGCAGCAGCTGCCCCAGCGCCAGAGGGACTGATAATAGAGCGGCCTTTTCAGAGTGGTGTCATCCGGTATTGTTCATTCTGTGTGCTGGGGGTGCTCTCCCTGATAAATAAACAGGTTCTTTCCACTCCTCTCCGAGGAATCCTTCCCAAACTGGTTGGGGGGAGGGGCCGTGTGGGTTTGCTTATTGGAAGGGCCCCCCCCCCTTTGGAGATTCTCTACCAAATTTGCCCTAAACCAGGACAGCCAGATTCACTCCAGCAGTGACAGGCAATGAAACTTGACACAGTATAGAGCTGGATTATAGCAATTGGTGAGTTGTGAGGAAGATGAATTGTTAAAGCTACATCCCATCATTTTGATAAAATGACATATATAGCTATTAAAGTGATCATATGTCCCTACTGTAAACAGAATCACGCAGAGTTATCATATGGATACATCCATTTCCAATATATGCAAGTACAGTCTCAAGGGTTTCAACTCGATGTTGACATTTTCTTAAACATCAAGGCAAATGTCCTAGTTCATAATAGTATTTTCACAAATAAATCCTTGCTGTTCCTGTCCAGTCAGGCATTAACATCCTCAGTTGGCCATTTGCTCTCATTTGGAGCTCATACTTGAATGTTTTAACAGATAGAGGACAGTTCCATTGTGATTTAATCAGCACTATAATTGGGTATAAGGCAGATACTGAAGCATTGAGTAGTGTTAAAAGAAAACCTGTGGCTTTACCATTAATGGGGTAATAAGTGTCATTAACTAGATGTCACGAAGATTGGAAACCCTTTCAAAGTGAGTGTCATAATCCCAAATTACCTTTTTTTTATCAGTGGTCAAGGTGCTCTCATTGCCTTCCCCTTTAATTGCTATTACAGCAGATTGCAGCCACATCTGAGGAAGACATGTGGTGCATGGTGTAGAATTTACCTATAAGTACCATATCAACTAGCAGAAATAAAGAAGTGAAGGTCTTCACCCTGTGGGTCAAGCTGTGTCGATGTGTGTGTTGGGTTCTCCTTTGAGAAGGATGAGCAATCCTCCAATGGATAACCTGATCTCCAGAGAATATGTGCTGTGTCATTCCTGATATCACAGAATCACAGAATCACAGAATCATTAATGTTGGAAAAGACCTCCAAGATCATCGAGTCCAACCTTTGATTGATCCCCACCATGTCAATTAAGCCACAGCACTGAGGGCCATGTCCAGAATTATCCTGAACACCTCCATGCTTGGTGACTCCACCACCTCCTTGGGCAGCCCATTCCAATGCTTAACCACCTTTTCAGTGAAGAAATACTTCTGGATATCCAACCCAAACCTCCCCTGGTGCAGCATGAGACCATTTCCACAGGTTTTATTGCCTGAGAGAACCATCCAGCCCCCACCTTGCTACAACCATCCTGTCAGGGAGTTGTAGAGTGGTAGAGAGTGTTCAAGTCTCCTTTGAGCCTCCTTTTCTCCAGACTAAAAACCCACAGATCCCTCAGCCACTCCTTATTTGTCTTACTCTCCCAGCCCTTCTCCAGCTTTGTTGCCTTATCATTCCTAGAAAGGCAAAAACAACACAAGTCTCATTGGAGTTTTACAGGCAGGTCACCTCTTCATGGCTCAACTTGTCTAATTGCTCATATTAAAGACAGAAGCCCCTTTCCTCACTCGGAATGTCTCTGTTCTGTCTCTTTGAATTCAGTAGAGTTAAACATTAAAGGCTTTGTTGTAAGAACCACACACTGCCATCTGGCAGGCACCTGTTTCATGTGGTCAAAACATCAAACCCCAAAACACTTTCATTGTGCTTCTTAATCACAGTGAGTAGATGAATGTGCTTCTTTCCTGAGTGCCATAACTTAACTTTCATGGTTTGGTGAAAAACCCTTGCTCCATTTTCTCTGGTGACTTTAACTCTCCACAACCCGGGTCACAGATCCTGCTTCTTGTCATCCTATCATGTTAGTGCCGAAATTTGTGCTCCCAAACCTATTAGAAATTTCAGCTGATATTGTCAAGGACCAACTGGAATCAGATTCATTCTATTTAAATGATGGGTATAGTCTCATATTCAGAGGAAACTGAGGGAAACAACTGGTCACCATTTACCTAATCACAATCATCAGGATCATCCCAAATATCACCATCCCAATCTTCTGGGGACTGTTAGTTTCCTAATTTGCATGGGGTTAGGTGAATGTGGAGCCCACATCAGCATCATATAGATCTTTTCTTCCAACTTTTGCATTTTCTGCTTTTCTTCTTGCAATTACTCCTGTAACTGTTCAATTTGCATGTACAGTAGTAACTCAGCTGTTCCCCTGCCTTCTATTCCCTCTCTCAGATCTTGTCTGTCTACATTATGCTTTTTCCTGTCCTCACAGGTGGCTTTTAGGCAGCTGCCTAACATCTTACAAATAATTCCTTTTCCTCTACCATTTTCAATATTTCCTCTTGCTAATTTAATTTGCTTTGCAGTTGCACTCCAGTCGTGTCAGTGGTGGTGAGCCCATTCTTCTGAGAATTTTGGGACTCAGCAGGGACTCATGGGACTTATTCCATGCTGCCATAAGCAATCAGGGATACTACTCCCCATCCTGACAGCTACCAATATGTTGTGAATAGATGATTTAGATCACTTAAAGAACCACTGTCAAAGGTATTAGCAAAAGGTGATTTTAATAAAAGGTTGCAAAAGTGTGACTTAAAGTTTGAGGTCAAGAGTCACTCTGTTACTGATTGGCACAGTCATTTGAACATTGATTCTAAACTGCCAAGGCACAAGTCAAAGTTGCCAAACTACAAGGTTATGCATGATATCAGTCAATTACCAAAGATCTACCACCAGTAAAAAAGTTCCTCTGACTTCAGAATCATTCCAGCTCGAGAGATCACTGCCATGGAGTCAGGATGCTTAGCTGGGAGAAGTCAAGGAAAACTCCCTTTGTCCTCTTTGTGGAATAAAGCAGCTGAGTCATAGTTAAATTATGTGTGATGGTAAAGGTACAATGCTCCTTGTACCCACAATTTTTTTTTTATTCCTTTAGAACTGAATCTTGAGAAAGACACCTATTATTTGTGTGTTAATCACATGATTGATTTTACAGAGCTCCAGTGCATCTCACTCTGCCACTCAGCTCCTTCATGGGTTTTCAGAGAGCAGATAGAAACTAGAGGAGCTCTTTAGAATCTGTACCGAACTTCTGCTGGTTTAGTTAAGCGGTCAAGGACAGGCTGCCAAAGGAAGCAGCCACCATCCCTGGAGGTATTTAAATGGCACATAGATGTGGCACTTAGGGACATGGGTTAGTGGTAGGCATGGCAGTGTTGGGTTAACAGTAGGACTTGGTGACTACAAAGATATTTTCTAGCCTAAAAATACTGTATGATTCTATGATTGCCATATAGGCAGATATGCATTTTTTGGTACACTTTAGCAAGTGTAACATCCTCCATGGCACTGAAAAATTTTGTTTATTCTTAAAAACACAGAGCAGAAAAGCAACCCAGATTTCCCCATTCATTTAGTGGCACAGCAAGTCACCTGGATATTGCCCAAATGCAAGGCAGAGGCAGAACTTCCCTTGCTACCTCTTTAAGAGAAGTGATTGTGTATTATATGAATGAAATATTCCCCTACCATAGAATATTTCACTGAACATATTAACAGATGGGAGTCAGATCCTCCTTCAGTTTACAGACAGATAATTCTATCTATCAGACAGATACCTCTTTGGAAACAGCTGCTTTCTGCTTTTGCTCTGTTGCCTCTCTTTATTTCTTCCTTCACTATATAGATTTCATACAGATTGTTCACTTGGCATGTCTTAACATACTGGAAATTACCAGAATGTCTCCACTGCAATTCTCACAGATTTGCATGACATAGTAGAATTTGTGTCCTATTTTACATTAATTAGATCCATATTTTTCTGAAAACTACAGACGAAAAAATCTTTCTTCATTTTATATGTATATCCCCCCCGCTGCTAGCAAACCTTTCCCATGGCCCGTGCTGTAGTGAGAGGTGTGTTAATGACACACTTCTGGCTGTGAAACGCTCTCATAAATTGCATCTGGTTGCCCCCATGGTCCCATTTGAATTGCTTACTTTTTGCTTCCATTGTTTTATAGGTTTTCTTATATTGGGATGAGAGGCGTGGGTGTTCACTCCCACTGTGAAAGTCCTTTAGTGAGCTTTCACAAACACTTTTAAACTGTTTTTCTGAGTTTCATGGAAAAGGGCTCCTTCCTGGGGAATTGGCAGCAGGATTCCTTGACAGCATGTCACTCTCAAGCTCAAGTTTAACTCCCCTCAGCCCTTGAGGCAGAGTTATCTGCTGCACAGGTGTCTTCAGCAAGAACTGAAAGGGTAATCGGTGCCTTGCACAGGCAGAAAAAGCAAAGCTGTTATGATAATAATGTGAAACTAATTCTCAGTTGCTCTGAGCTCAGAGAAATGTGAGCTCCAGTTTGTCAACCTCTTTGCCTGCAGGACACTGTGTAGTGTTCTTGACTTCAGTTATCATAATACTGGTGCTCAATATTTAAGTATTTACAATGCCACAAATATTGTCAAAACAGGAAGAATAAGAAAGTTTGCCCATAATTAAACCCTGCCCAGAAAAATGTCCTTTGAATTTTAAGTAAAAGCAGATTCTTGAACTTCATGAACAGTGTTTCCAGCACTGACAGTTTTCTGCCATGAAGAGCCATTTTTTAAGGTTCATCCTGAAAAACACTGCTGGAGGTGTTGAAGTAATTGCAGTAGGCAGCAGCAGTTGGATAAGAAATGGAGGGAGGAAGATGAGGGAGTCTCCATCAGAGGATGCACTGCCAGGTTAGAGAGCCTTAAGTTAGCTCTGAACCTGCTGATATGACTCTGGGCAGAGCTCCATGCTGTAAAAATAGGCAGGTGAGACGCAGAAAGCTGGATAAGTGTGCTAATTCTCATCCTTAGCTGAGTAGTCCTGCAGTTAATTAGCCTTGTTGCAGTATTTTTCCTAATGGGACAGATGCCTCTGTGTTCTGAAGTCAGCAAGTTTGGCACTGGATTGCCACAATAATTTGGATTCATTAGCTGAGATCCAGATAATATTTTTACTGTGTTTTCTATAATCTATTACTCCTACAAAACTAAAATGAATAATTGAGCCAGGAAGAGGGACCACCAGGGTAATGGAACCCTTATGAATCCAGTCATAAGGGATTGTGGTGACTCCAATCACCAAAGAGAGAACAACTTGTCTGAACACTTGATTTCAATATATTAAGCTTGCATAAGTCCAGTTTTCCATGGTTTTTATTGGATATTTGATTCAGGCCTCCTCATTGCAAGGACCATTTTCCTGCTTTCAGGAAAGTAGTGCCTGGTAGCATCAGGGTAGTCTGAAAACTTCCAGCAATTTGCAATACACTAAAGAGAGAAATAAAGAGGAAGAAAAGAAAAAGAAAAAAAAAAGCTTACAAACTTTTCTGAAAAATTGAAAGGTTTTGTGTTCCTGGAAGAGTTTTCAACATCAAAGGCTCAACCCCTGACCTCAGGGTGGATAGCCTAAATTGAAAGATCTACTCTTGTAATGGAAACCTCTTATTAATAGTGAAGCAGGAACACATAACCCAGAGAGGTTTTGGACTCCTGATTCCTGAAAGCATTCAGGGTTGGGTGGAGCTCTGAGAAACCTGGTCTAGTTGAAGATGTCCCTGCCCATGGGAGGAAGGTTGGCCTAGATGGTCTTTAATGGTCCCTTCTAACCCAAACCATTCTATGATTCTATGCCAATGTGAAGAAGGAATGTCAATGTAGTCCTCATCCAAAGCTTGAGACCTTGGGCTCTGTGCTTTTTCTACTCTTTCCTGTTCCTCAAAGCTCTTAGGTAGGTTCACTTCCTTGAGAAACCCTTCAGTGAGCCCTAAACCTGTGTTATCATAAGCCAAATAATACTCTATATTGGGCCAGCAAATTCCCTATAAAAATACCACAAGGCATCAGGGTCTGTTCCAACTGCCTGCCACAAGCTGTCACCTCCTCCAGCTGGGACACCTGTTCACCATCCCAGCCACTCCATCTCTAATCCAAGGCATCATGTCTCTGCTCACACCTGAAAAAAGGACCAGGAACACAAAGCAAGAGGGCAAATCTCCAGCCACTGCCTCTCCTTCACCTTGGTTAACACCTGACATTCCCATTGTCTGCAAGATACAGCTGATGTTGTGGGGATTATGAACATAAAGAAGGAAAATTACTTACAGCTGGAGCAATTGTCAGGCAGGAAGATAATTGAAAGCCAGCAAAACGATCAACCGTTTAATTGCTTACATTAAAGAAATGAATTGACAGCAATCAAGCCAACCTATAAAAAGTACTGAAAGAAAATGACATGTGAGAAAATAGATTAATTTTCATAAAGAACAAGTAAAAACAAACTTGGAAAAAAAATTGAAAACCCAAGCTAGTGTTGTTTATAAGCCTTAATCAATTTAAAACTCATTTTCAATGTATTAAACTTTACTATTTAATGTCTTCCAATGAATTCTGCCTCTGGCATTGTTCAGCAGCCTCACTGAAGCCTTGTGCAGTTAAAAAGATTATTCATCAGCATTACCTCTGCCAAGCATGTTTAAATCAGGAGGCAGTACCCACAATCATAAAGAGGGGAGCACTGAGAATTTTTTTAAGGGAATTTTTCCCATCTGAGGGACTGTTGATTTCCTGGGAAAATTTTTAGAGGCAAAACTATTGAGCTTTCAGAATTTGTGGTTTTAAACCTTTTATGTTGGTCTTGGTATTGAATCTTTGCATAGAATCAAAGGCCAAATGTTGGGAAGTAGGGAGGTGTCTCCATTTCAGCCACCCAGTGCAGTAACACTGCACATTCACATCTCTTTTGATTCACATGTTTTTTCAAATCATGTGCCTGAAAAGTCCTTTAGAAGACCAACGAAGCCTTGTTTTGTCTGTAAGAGCAGAACCACATCTTATGGCATGAGAAAAACAAATTCCCAACTCACGGTAATCCCTCCTGAAATGTTTAGACCCAAACCTGAGGTGAGCAGGGATATGAATTCTATTCTACCAGCATATAGTAATCTTTTGGAAGGTGTGCTATGGTGAAGTAATGGGAAGACAATGACTCCAGAATGGATCCTTGATATTTCACACTTCTTTTTTACAAAAAGAATATGGAGACTTGTTCCAGGGGGTTTTTTATACTTATATAAATCCCTTAAAATATTTCATTTTGAGAGGAGAAGATAGATTATATACCATCAGCTTTTCTCTCTATCATCAATTTTTCATTCCATTATAAAAATCTGATTTTGTATGTGTGACTCTCAAAAATAAAAAAGAAGAAAATAAAAGAGCCTGAATCCAGGGGCTCAGCTACTAGCTGCAATCCAGCCTCACCATCCAGCTGACTGATCACAGGATGAAGTATCCCTCACCCAATGATTCCCCCAACATTTCTGACCTTCACACCCTGAAACTGAACTATCAAAGTTCTACATAAAATCAATACTTTTTTAAGCTTTCTGACATTTTATGGCTTCCCTCATGTTTTCATCCTCACAATGTTGTTGCTGATAGCTCATTGTTCTTCTGCTGCAGATCAGTTGCTCTGAGTTTGAGTTATGTCCCACCACAGTGCCAGCAGGGATGGAGAGCCAAGAGCCTTTCTGGAAACACGCACTGATGCTGCTGCCCCTCCTCACATGTTAATCTGGATTTTAACTCATTTTGTACACCAGGGAGGTTTCAAAGGCAGGTCACCATGCTGATCAAAGGGCAGAAATACAAATCTGAGGCAAACCTTAGGAAAGGAAATGTTAAAATCAATGTCACCTGGATTAGGCTCATTAGCTGTTGACAAAACTAAAACTTCTTTTTCTGTTACAGTACATTACTTGACAACTAGAAAGAATAAAGTAAAACATAAAATATATTTCTAAAGGAAGAAAAAAACCCAAATATTTCCCTTCTCAAAAGGTCAGGATAACAGCTCATTCCACTAAAATTCTGGTAATACAGGACTGGGAGGAACAATGTGTATCTACAATTGCAAGTACCAGGTGGCAGAGGTTAAGGCAGTGAAGTGAATTGACTCCATTCTTACCTGACCTAGGATGATATTTCCCCCTCTAAAGTAATCCAAGGACCAGACACCCAAGACACTGCAGTGTGCCACAGCAGAATAGATCAAAGGTGTTTTCTCATTTTTCTTTCTATTTCTTGGACCCTAAACTTAGAAGCAGAGCATCCAGAGTTTTGTGCAGAAAAGTCAACAAATCCAGAACCTGCCAGAATCACTGCGGGTTGATATATATAGGTTGTTGGTTTCTAAATATCTGAAATGTTTTCTCGTTTTAGGCCTGATAAAGAGGCCACATAGCAGAAAAAAGGGCTTACTTCTCCCTTTCCTTGCCAGAAAAAATCCTATGTGGAAAAAAATCCATCTTCTTAGAAAACTGGGTCTAGAGTAATCCAAACCTAATCCCCACTGTAGAAAAAGACATAAAGGTCATAAAAATATCAATTTTATTTGCCAATTAAACCCAGAGGGAATTATTTCCTGAATTCATCCTTGTGTTTTATTGACAGCAATAGTTATGGTCCTTATAATGGCCTTATAATTCCCTGTCTAGCTCTAAGACATAGTATATGCTGAAAGAAACTAATGAAGCAAAAGATACTTGATACCATCCTTCAAATGAGCTGTTTAGAAAATCCTTTCCAAAGGAAATATAAAACAGCCATTTTAATAAATTAAAAACCCTGATGCACAGCTTGCTGGATGGCAGGTCCAATCAAGAGGGTTGACATGTCATGCTGTAAATACTTCCCAGTGAATGATGACATAATTTTCAGATTTGCCCTTCTTACTGGCATTGATGCATTCAGGCAAAACAATATATCAATCAGCATTTAGGACCTAAATGTCTGTTATGAGTCAATCTTCTGGGGCTCTCAGCTTCCCACATCTCATAAGAATCTCAGCAGTGATTTGTAGCCTTTTGAGTGTTTCTTAGTGCTTCACATCTCTCAAATTGGTCAGAGCCCAACACTAGAGCTCTTGCTCTGTTTCACGACAATCGCATGGTTGGTATAGGACAAGTGTGTATTGCTCTGTATTCTTCTTCCCACCAAGTTAATGCCAGTTTCTAATAGTTAAAACCTGATGGAATCCACTGAATGTTGTTTCACACATTTAAGAGCTTTATGGCCTGGTTTATCCTCGGTTCATTTTCGCAGCCTTTATAACCCCTCAGCAGAGCTGCTCCCAAGCAGAATTCCATCAGTGGACAAAGGAAGCGCTACTGATGACATCTGTGAGGCCTTTGATTTGGTTCCCTACAGCATTCTTACCTCTAAAATGAAGAGATATGTGGGTTTTTTTGATGGATGGACTGTTAGATAGGTAAGGAATTGGCTGGGTGGCCACATCCAAAAAGTTATAGCCAATGGCTCAATGTCCAAGTGGAACACACTAAAGGTGGTGTTCCTGCAGGGTCAGTACTGGGACCAGTGCTATTCAATATTTTCATCAGTGGAATGGACAGTGGGATTTTTGATGCTGACAGTTTTCAGATGAGTAGATACACTCAAGGAAAAGAATTCCATCCAGAGGGTTCTTGACAGGCTTGAGGAATGAGTCCTGGAGAACCTCATGAAGTTCAACCAGGCCAAGTCTGTGCCATTGAGAATTGACATTGTTCAGTCTGGAGAAGATTCCAGGGGGAACTTTAGAAGCCTTTCAGTCTATAAGGAGAAGTGAGGGACATGAGGAAAATTGAGAGAGTTTTACCAAGGCCTGTTGTGACAGAATAAAGGACTACAGTTTTAAACTGAAAAAGGGTAGATTGAGTCAGACTATAAGGAAGAAAATTTGTGAAGGTAAGGATGGTGAGACACTGGCAAAAGTTGCCCAGATGTGGCTTCCCCATCCCTGGAAATGTTCCAGGCCAGGTTGGATGGGGCGTGGAACAATCTGGGGTAGAGGAAGGTGTCCCTGCCCATGGCAGTGGGGTTACAGTACTGCAGAACATCCCTTTCAACCCAAAAAATTCTATGTTCTGTGATATCATATAAAATTATGAATGAGACACAGAGAAAGGGAAGACAGATAACCAATGGCTATCTAGACTATTATGTGTTATAGATTAATAAATTAGATACTTCTACTGTATTACTGGGTGATATATTTGAGCCAAGTGCTGACCACACAACTCATGTTCTATCTCAACCAAAAGAGAAGAGGATGTCAGGTAAATTATACACTCTTCCTGTGGAGAAGATCACTAAAATAAATAGATTTTTAAATGTTTTGATTTAGTGACAGCCAAAAGGAAATGTATGACCCTCCAAAAGCAGTCATATTTCATGATGCCTGAAAAAAAACTCTTTTATATGATACATTTGCTTGCTTTTACCAGGTTATTAGAACTCTAATATTGAATAAAGGGGATGCTCACCAGAAAACTAAATCTCTGCACCTCAAATTTCATGACCCAAGTTTGAAATCATGCAAAAAGATCATGATGATCTGAAAAAACATTGCATTGGCTGTAAGTTACAGCCATCAACAGTGCATTGCAGCAGCTGAAACTTTTTCTTGTGCTGAAATATTTTGGGCTTGGGCCAAAATACTTTGAGATTTTTTTAAATAAAAATTACAATAAAACCCCTCAAAAACTATTAAACAAAAATAAAAACTATTGAACAAAAATATTATAATGTTGTCGTGTTGTTTAGGTTTGGTGTTTTGCTCTTTTCCACCCCATAAAGAAAAAAGATTTTGTGGGAAGAAAGAATTTTAAAATACATTTTGATTACACTACAAATTCCTGTTGTTGATAAAGGAAAAAATTATTATTTTTTTTAATCATGACGAGGTGGTCTTACAAAGAAATAAACTACCAGTCTCAAATTAGACCTTTCAGAACCCCATTATACCTAATTAAAATCCTTTTTCCTAGGCTTAATGGAAGTTCTGAGTGTGAATAACTTTGCTTAAGCAGATTCACAAACCTGGTTGCAGTAAATTAAAGATGAGGCTTCCCAGGAGCAGAATAAACCCCATCAAGACCCTCATAAACAAAATGCCAGCATCTGGAGCCAGAGAGAAAAGCACAGGCAGGATTGAGAGAAGAATTACAGATCTGGGATTAGCCTATACATCAACACCACGTAAGGTGAAAAAAATGTCTTTATTTATTGCTTAGCAGCCTTCAGGGTGTGAGTGTCACTCAGCATTAGCATTCACCTTTATAACTGTGATTTGATTTACAGCTCCACCCCAGCACAGAGGAAGGAGCCAATTACATGTCTGGGGGAACATGGATGCGTTGAGTAGATCCCAGGTGCTTCCTCTTCCCTCTCTTACAGGATGAATACAGAGAGATTTTCTTGGCCTGAAACAGCAGCTTGAGGGATGGGCTCTGACCTGCTTTATGAGATGACTGCCAGAAGAATATCATGTTCTTATAGAAATTTAGGCTCACACAGGTTAAGCTGCAATAGAAAATGTAGATGTTAGACACAAAGGTGCTGTTCCATGTTAGTCAAATCCACACACACCCTTGCCAAGGCTGGAAACACAGATTTAAAATGCACCAAAGCCAGTGAGGTGACAAACTCTGTATTTCCATGCCTGTAGCGAGTAGGTCCATGACTACTTAGATATTGTACATCAGATCAAATCCCACGGTTAAGGTAAAACCTGGGTGATTTCACCCCTCATCTCTAGTGAGATCTTCACTTTCTGGTGGCTTCTATTGTTTCTTGATATTTACTTCTCTTGGTTTGTCTCACAGTGAAAACCCAGGATCAGCTGGTGGGGCTGAGCACTTCTGAGACCCAGCCTCCAGCTCAGGTTGGATGCTCAAATATCACTGATGGTAAGAGCTGGCTCTTGAGTGCTCCAAAGTTTACTTAATGTCCCAAAATCCATATTCTGAAGCCCTGTTCAGTGCTGATAATAGAATCATAAAACCTTTTCATTTGGAAGGAACTGTAAAAAAAGAATTTTTTCCTGTTATCTACTCTAAACCTGTCCTTTGTCAATGTGAATCCATTTCCCCTTGTCCTATCACTTCATGCCCTTTAAAAAAATCTCTTTCCAACTTTCTTGTAGCCCCTTTAGGCACTGAAGGGGGCACCAAGGTCTCCCTGGAGCCTTCTCTTCTGCAGGCTGAATCCCCAACTCTCACTAGGAGAATCCTCCAAGTGTACTCCTCTTTTCCAATCCTCTAAGTGAGCCCATTTTCTATGCTGTGTTTGCAAACCAGTGCTGTTTACAGGCTTGCAGCTTTCCACATCACAGATCCACATCACTGGGGATGGATGGATGGATACTAAATGTGGTGCTCTGACTTTTGCTCTCTGAATTCAGATCTCCCATGTCAAAGACCTGCCATCCCACCCAGCTTTGAATTCCTTCCCAAAGGTATTTGAGAGGCTCACTACAGATGGCAGCTGAACATTTCTTTTTCCAGCTGCCCAATCACCAGTAAGAATGGAATGAAGGAAATTTTTTAGTATTTATTTATTTATTTATTTCAATATCAGTTTATTTTGTTCATAACAGGAAATACTGAAATGTTTCCCTTCCACCATTAGATAAGAGAGGAGACCCAGTCAGGCTGGGTTTATCAGACAAATCCAAAACAGGTCTCCACATATTCAGGTGAATATTATAGGAAAGAATTTTCCTTTCAAATATTATTACACTAATGATCAAGGGATGCAATTTTAGTGGGTACTCATTAGATTTGAAACTTTTGATCTGATCCCTCTATCCTCCCACATACCCCTAAATAGGCAGCTCCCAAGCACTCCAGAAACTCCCAGGCACAATGACCCATGCATTACACCAACACTGAGTCTCACAGCAGCACAAACTTTATCCCTCCCTAAGGAGGAATGAAATTACTAATTTTTTTCCCTCAAAGGTGATTCAGAGGACAGACTGTAGCAAAGGTTCTGTGCATGGAGAGAGAATTACTGCTAAGATTTTATTAGCACATAAACAGGATGACGTTTTTGATGCCTGGGGCTATAGAAGCACAATCATTACAATGAAGGCCATATTTCTTTCCATCTTTCCATGGGTTCTGTAACACGTTGAGCAATCCATCTTGTTCACATACCCTAAAAAATCATAGATATATTTATTTCTTTGCTTCTCTCAATTAGCATTTGACCTTTTGAGCACTGCAGGTGTTCTGGGTTATGACAGCACAAACTCTGCAGCTTCTGCCTTCCAGCATAGCCCAGGTGAGGCTCATGAACAGGTAAAGGACAACCACAGCACTATCAGGTACCAAATTTCTGAGAGCCTGCTGTGTGAGCCTCTACCAATGCCAGAAATAACCAGAAGCAGCACAGTGAGGATGGCTGGAGAGGAATGGTAGAGGACTGGAGGAGGTTATGGATTATACAAACTATTCCCAGGTAGAAAATATGTGTTTGCTCACTGACAAAGCAATGCTGATATTTTTGTCATCCAAATGTCATTCAAATGAGACATGAGCCACTAATTCATAGAATCAGAGAATGGCTTGGGTTGGAAGGGACCTTCCAGATCATCAAGTTCTAATTCCCCTGCTACTTCTTCACTTAGAAATAGCTGAAAATGCATAAATTTAAAGATTTAGCAACATTAGGAAAAAAAAATCCTCACATTCTGGATAGCTAAGGGTTCAAAACACATTTAAGAAACACAGGGATAATCCTTATTGAAAAGATATGCAATAATTATTTATTATACTCCCTTTTAGATCATGCACAAAAAAGAGCAATTTTCTGAAATCTTATTTGAGCTTTTAAATGAACAGCAAATACCTCTGCACACAGTACTTTTTAAAAAAAGTGCAAAACTGAATCCACTCTCAAACCTCCATTTCGTTGATTCAGTCATGTAATGCACTTTCTTTTTAATTGAATGATTTATATAACTGTGAAGCCCTCTATGAATTTTACAATTGAATATATCATTGATGATTTTCTGCAATGAGGCTTGAAGCTTAGAATTAAAAAGTTATTAGTATTTTCATTAGGAAAGTTCAAGAGCTCAGATATTGAAGACCAAATCCCAGAATCCACAGCAGGCTTGTACTGGGTTTTTTTTTCTGCAATTGTTCAGAATTTGCTCTTCATTATGAATTATTTAAATGAAACCCTTCCACAGACAAAAAAATTTCAAGGCCAGAAGAGACCATTGCAATGATTCACCCTGATCTGCTTTGTAATGCAGGTCACAGTCATCCCTTTATCTTCTCACTGGTCTTCCCATTTAGGCTTTGGTGTGGCCTCAACTCCTGTCTCCTGCAATATCTTCCCTGTCCTAATGCTCAGCACATCCTAATTGCTACAGCAATAATCTCTGATGACCTCTAATTTACTGGGTCATCAGAGATGAGGTGTTTTCTAACTACAGGTTATTTTACTCTTTGGAATATTTTTTATACTTCTCAACCCTGCTCTGCACCTTAATTTTCTCCAATAAGACAACCCTGCTCATCAGAGAAAGGCAGTAGCCCAACTGCAGTGAATTAGCAAATAATGCCCATTTTTAAGTGCTAAGGACACTTGGTTAATAATAATTAATTGCATAAAAGCCTGCTGAGGGTTTTTTTCCAGAAGAAACTGATTCCTTTAAAGTGATGCCTCAAATAGAATAGAATTGTCTGGGTTAAATGAGACCTTAAAGAACATCTCCTTCCAACCCCTTCCCTGGGAAGAGACCTTCCACTAGACCAAGCCCTGTCCAACCTGGCCTTGAACACTTCCAGGGATGAGACATCCACAATTCTCTGAACAACCTGTGCCAGAGCCTCAGCACCCTCATGGTAAGGAATACTACTGCAAAAGGGTGATCCATGGATTATTTACTGTCTTCCAGCCATATGTTTAAATGTAGAGTAAAAGGCATGTAAAACTTCATCCTTGCTTCATCCAGAGGAATTTACCTTAATAATCTATTTTGAGAGTGTGTGGCTGCATGACAGAGAAGTGAAGATATTTTCCAGCTTAATTGGGGCACCAAAAGCCCGGACTAAGACTGAGCCTGTCTCATGGGTGTGTAGAGTGAATCACTCATTCATCATGATGCATGGACACTGTCATGCTCTAATGACTTTCCATCTTACAGTCACCCTTCTCCACCAGGGAGGTAGAGATGAAAGAATTTTGTGAGTTTTCATCTTGTAATCATGAAAGGTATCCACTCTTGGCTGGAGCAATCTCACTGTCCATAAAACGTGCAGGTATGTTTGGGGTGTTTTTGTCCCCAGGACATAAGTACACTGTGAAAAAATCAGATTGGCTGCATTAAGAACTTGACCTTGAATAGAGGCTTTATTATAGGATCAATCATAAAATGGTTTGGGTTGGAAAAGACCTCCAGGATCATCTCATTCCAACCCCCACCATGGGCAGGGACACCACCACCCCAAACCTCCACATTTTGTTGAATCATGTCCAATTAAAAATATTAAAAAGAAGAAAAATATTCACTGTTAAAAAGCCTTCAGTCTTTCTAATGTTATTCCCTTGGACCTTAGAGTCTCAGAAGATCCTGGCTGAAGCAGAGAACAGTATTCTAAATTTTAAAAACTGTAATAACTAACCAAAAAAATGGGCATGAATAGCAAAATGTTAGATTTTGCTCTTCTTTGCACATTGAAACATTTGTGTTATTTATTTTATTAACTTGAAAGACACTGAGAAGCCCTTAAAACCATGAAACTGAAGGTTCAGCTCACTCTCTGGTCTTCAATGATATTTCCATTTTACCCTTAGGGTTATCATCTTTATACTGATTTTTGGTTTTTGTTGTTGTTGGTTAGTCTTGAGGAATCCAAAAGTGCCTGACAGAATGAATTCTATCCTCACCCCTTTCCAAACAATGATTTTTTTGGGGGATGACCTGAGCCAACAGAATCCAATATCAGGAAGTCTTAGTGCATTTTCACTTCATCACTCATGTCACTGAGAGATAATTGCAGAATAAACAAGTCCAGAGATGAGTTTGGAAGTGATGAATGGATATAAAAACACCACAGCGCTCTTTCCTCTTTAACACTTTCCAGTTGGGAACAGAAGCCTGTGCTGTTAAACAGATGGTGGGAGATCAGCTCTGCTTTGGAAGTGTGGTGGGAAATGTAATCTGGCAGGATGCTTGCCCACAAAGCAGAATAAGAACTTGAGATCCCAGTGCAGCATAACAGCTGCACTTCCCATGGAAATCTTTCAACTTCATCTCCCTCTCTTCTTCTTAGGTCCCATCTTCTTTATCCCCTCCTTTATCTTCACAATTATTGATCATTCCAACATTTATCACTTTGTTGAAAACAGTTGTGCAAGAATTTAGAACTTAAAAATCATTGAAAGAAAACTTCCAAAAGGACAAATCAGTTTATAAGCTATCCTCAAGAGCTGAAGGGGCCGCATTCTCCCTAGGTGGAATATAGGTGTGTTGGTGCCACCTACAAAGCCTTACTGATTTTCATCCCCTAGAAGTGCAAACCTTTCTATAATTCATGCTCAGTAAATCTTTCCAGATGGGTAATTAAGGCAGAAGATCCCTTTTATGGCTACTGAAAGACTTGGCTTACAATCTGTTCGTTACTGGTAGGAACTGCTATTTACACTTAATATTTTTCTCCATGCACAAAAATCTCAATTTTTTCCACTAAGCACAGGGCCTGTGCTATCCTGATCTCACAACCATCTTCTGAGCTCAGCAAGTGACCATTTAGAGTCTGTTGGGAAACCTTGAAGCAAGGACCAATGTTGGTGATTTTGGAATTCTTTTCAGTTCTATGCCCTGAATATTCAAAAGATCGTCAAAGGCACAAAATTCACCCACTTTCCTGGCAAGACCTGCGTGTACTTTCCCAAGATATATTCTTGGATTTCAGAGGATTTGCACATAATTAGTGTCCACTTTTCTATAACAAGCAGGAAGAAAATTGTATTATAAACACTGGAATTCCACAAAACAGCTTAAACTCTCCCCAAAATCCAAGAGGAAGACTTGGCCCAGACCCTTGTTCACTGCAGAGCTCTGATACCCTTGAGTAATGAGGGTATTATGTCATTGCATAGGTAATTGTAAGGAGCACATTGGTGACAATTTATTTCTTTTTTATTTTGTATTATGTTTGAATTCCATTAGGATGCAACTGCCTGTCCCAAAAATAACAAATAATGTCATTAGAGAAGCACTGAGATTCAACCCCTTTCCCCCGAGACAAGTCAAGCCATTTTCACAGCAGAGGTGGTTTCTTCTGCATTCCCAGGTGATTAATATTCATTGGAAAAGGCATTGTGGACGATCCCTTAGGAGACAAGGTGATACAGGCTGTGAGGGATGAAATGAATAAAAAATGTGTCCCAAATGGAGCACCGTGTACACTGTCATTATTTTTATGTTCTTGGCACTCAGGTATCTCTGTCACAGCTACAGTGTAGATTCAAAGGCTGAAAACCTGCCTGCACAGGACAATATTTCTTATTCCACTGATACCAGTTTTCTGGTGTAACTGGAATATTGGCTTTTTTACAGTTTCATTTAGACCATTTAGAAAACAAAGTAAAGCAGAACAAGAAACGCTATTCTTAATTAGGGTAAGATTATCTGAGTGGGAAGGACTGTGAATGAGACTATTCTGCTTAGTCCTGACATCAAATGAGTATAATTGTACAGACATTTTTTTGGATCACTCAGTCCATCTACCCAACATGCCTAATCTAAGTCAAAATGCAGATCTTTGTTAAATGGTGTCCAGTTCTCAGTGCAGTCTTACCACTGCCAGCAGTTGGAAGTAGTACTGGGGCTGTCAAAGCATGGATGTGCACTCTGCTCTGCCACCTCTGATGGGACAAGTTTGGGATAGAAAGATCCCAAGTGAGCAAGGCATCTGTGGATGGAAAGTTTTTAAGGAAACTGAGTGAAATACACCCAAACTCCTCCATCAGAACTTCAGAACAAGATAAAAAGAAATAAACAGTTGCCAATGTGCTCCTGATAAATACCTACACAGTGATAATCATGCTAAAGACTTTAGCTTTTTATACATTTTTCAGATGTTTGTTGCTTTGTAGACTGTTAATATATGGTTATATAGCTCTGGGTATTTTTCCTACACTTTCTTTTAGATATTAGAATAATAAGCTAACCATTCTAATACATACTTGGAACTCTGTTTAGTCTTTTTCTTAAAAAGCCTGTCAAGGACATTTTGTTTTCCACTAGAACTTAGAAGATAGAAAAAAGCTCCTGAAACAACTCCGGTGGAGCAGAACCTGGAGGGAAACTACCTAACCAACTGCTCTTCTAATTGGAAAATATTTGTTAGATATGCCAATTTATTAAACTTATAAAAATTGCAGAAAACCAATGTTGGCTCTGCCCATAACCATGGGGAAACCTGAAAGCTTGCATTAAAGACACTGTTGCAAGTTTTGGATTGTTGATTTTAGGCAACAGGAGAATGCACTTTGACACTTACCAAGGGGTTAATGACTTTGTAACCCTTCACTTACTATGAAAAAGTCAGGTGAAAAATGGGACACCCCTTCCCATAGGGTAATAGCTCCTGTAGGATGGGTTCTTGGAAATTCTCAAAACTTCTGATGGTGGAGTGACTTCTAAATTGGAGACTTGAATGACTCAAGTAGGAGACTGGACAGTCAAAATCAGAACCCAAGAGGTTTTAGCTAAACAAAGTAACTTTGGCCTGAGACAGTGCCAGGCCTGTGGAATTAATGCTTTTCTATTCTTACAAAGAACCTGTTGTAGCCAGTTGAAATAGCAAATGGAGTGGATCCAGTACATTTTAAAGAATTTATTTTGATAAGGATAAATCTGGTCAGAAAAAAATTACTTGCTGTGTGTAGGCAGAGCATGTAAAATGTCCATGGACCTGGTCTTACTCCTCAGAAGTCAATAGAAAAATTCCTGTGGCAAGAAAGACACAGGAATGAGCATTTCCTTAATACTGAGCTATTCTGAGATTGCCCTGTCAACATCAATTCACGATATGTCTTTATATGCATAAAATTTTTCTTCTTTCAGTGGAGAAACAAATGAAAAAATATTCATATTATTAAAGAGATATCCTATTGTAAGGAAGTTTCACATTTTCAGCCCCTTACAGATTGAATTATTATTGCTGTGGACAATTAGAAATTGCTATCTAAACTCCAGAAGAAATTATTTTTATTTATGGACATGTTAAAATATATCCCACCCACAGAACAGGGCAGGATGTTAAATTTTCAGAAAAGAAAGGGTCATGACTAGATGACTGAGGGAAAATATTTTAATTTACATGTTCTACCCACTTCTTTTCAATCTCAGTCCTCATGTCCTAATTTAATAGGTGTAACAGCATTGGTGAAGTCACCCAGAGCAGACACAGTACAACTGAATCTTGTTATTTGTTGCTAAACAGAAAAAGTTCTTTGCCCACACCTGTTAAAAATGAGATGAATGTGTGAAGTGTAACAGAACTGATACTCAAGAACAGCTTTGACTACCTACTTTACAACCTAAATAATGGAGAGAAAGGGAATAGCTGATGCCCCTCATCCATCCTTTAAATAGATGGTGAAGGAAATACAGACATATTATATAGTTTTAATTGGATTTCCTCAGACTGCGTTCCAGTCAATAATTTTGGTGGGAGGAGAGGAAATCATCTCCTTGATGCTTTCATCAGCATTAATCACAGCTCATTTGTTTCTGCAGAGGCCAAAGGAAAAAAAAAAAAAAACTGGAAAGAAATTAGAGGTACCAGCAGCTTTTAGGTTCAAGGATTAAATACTCTGAGATTGTCCTTGCTCTGCTGAGCTTTTCTCCAAGTATTCTAGGAGCAGCCAAAAATGAGAAAGCATAAAAATTACATAACTACCACAGTGCTGGAATATTCAAAGTCATCTCACCAGCACCAAGCAATGCTATTTCCCAAACTTCAAACATCTGAATTCCTGAAATTCTCAAAGGTCTCTTAGGTTGCAAGCACCTGGCATGTTTTCCCTCTACAATCCACACTACTCTGATTCTTTGCTTCTGGAGAAACCACATGCTCTAGGCTTTTAGGTTTGACCCAATAATCCCTTTCTGATTCAATAGATATGGACAATGAGTGCAGGATTCTAAGGTTCATCATCTTCTCTCTTTTTCTGTCCCTAGGCTGTCAGTTTTTGGGGTCATGGCATTGCATCCCATGCACTGCTGTATTTTCATGCCAACTAGTGTGCATAACCAGAGGAATTGTTTGAATACAGAGCACAGAGCTGGTTGCCAGAAGCAGCACGTTCCCTTAAGAGAGACAAAAATGAAATATCTTTAGACACTAAGAGAAAGCTGCAGCAAAATGAGATAGTTCTGTTGTTATCCAACATTCATCAAAGGGATCACAGTGCTTAATTGCTGGTTTGAGAACTCCTTTATTATATCATCTGCTATTCAGTGTTGGAAAGTACATAATAATTTATAGAGGCCTGTTCACTTTGAAGCAGAAAACATGCACAGACTTGCATTATATTTAATCAGCATCTTCATTCTGCCATTTATGGCTGGACAGACCTACTCCTTCCAGAAGAGAAGGTCTGAGAGAACATCCCTGTCCATCTGAAAGTGCTTGTCTGCACTCAGAATCTGTTACCATGGAAAACAGCTAAACATCCAAATCACCTTCTGCAGGAGCCTCCTTGTCTCTACTGATTTTCCAAGGAGCATAGGGCAAATACACATCCCCTGCAGATGTCTCAATTAAGTGATTGATTTCTCCTTCTCCACATGTCTAGAAGAAAATTTCTCCTTGAACATGAAGCTTTGGTTACCAGGGAAACACCTATAATTTTGTCATATTTACAATAAGAAATGCATCTCCAGGTTCTTCATACCATTAGCTAATTAAATAATTTCTATCAATGCACTCTAATAACTAAATACCATAGAAAGGGAACATCTTGATAGTAAAAAAAGATTCAGTATTTGAAAGCACTTGGGCAAAGAAGGATATAGAAGAAAGGGTTCTCATAGCAGGTGAGCTCCTTCCTAAAGCATGGAAAAAGTCATTTTTAGTTTACTAGGCCATCTCTTCTTTGGGCTTTAGAGTAGAATGTTCCTTCTTATCCTTGTTTTATGTGGATTTCACAAGGCAATTTAGTGCTCAAAAGTCTCTTCTGCTTCATATAATTTCAGTGTGGTGAAGAAATTGTAATAGTCTGTTATTTATTCATAACTTTAGGTAGCTCAGATGGTGATTTGGGGTTTTCTTTCCTTCTTGCTTCCCTTCTTTCAAGACAACCACCCCAACAGTCCTTAGCAAACTGGTATAGTCACTTTGAAGTTCTCGGTTTCTTAAATCATTTTTTTAATGTGTGTTTTGTTTCATTTTTGCAATATGTAGGGTGGAGGCTTCCACTTTTTACCTGCCCATTTTATGTCCTCATGCCCTCTTTTGCATCTAATTCCCAGATGCCAGAGAACAGACCAAGTGACCTCGTTATTTTTCAGTTACCAGTTTTTGTCTGTGAACCTGTGATATTTGGGGGAAGGAGGGGCACAGGAGGGGAGGGGTCACTTGCCAAAACAGCTCACATGGAATTGCATTCATTTTAAAATAAATAGTGTTTGCCCCTTTAAATGTCACATTAAATTAAACATAACTCAGAAAGTAGCTTTAGAGTACAATACATCTGCTCTTCTAACTTTGTGGGAAAACAAATGGTGGGGCAAAAGACACTGTCCTTGTGAGCTATGGATGTGTTCCTGGGATTTATGAGACTGTCTGTCATTAAAAGGACTTTACCTGGTCTTAAATGCATATGTCTGCCTATCCAGAGCCAAAAGAGAGAGCACAAATGAATCTTTAATGTGTATTGGCTTTGTCTCCCTAATGTATTTATGGCTGCTTCACTTGCAGCATTTTTCATAGAGTTTTGTAGGTAATTATGTTTAGTGGGCCTTCCATCTTTCAGCCTGTGCTGTCCTCCTCTCTCGTTTTGCCCCATCAGTCCTGCAGAAGCAAAGCCCAAGGCAGCTTTAAGCCATGTTTAACAGAGATGTAAATGTTTCAGAGTTACAATTTTGTGGAATTTTACAGCTGGCCAAAAGGATGTGTTAATTAGTAGCACACTCACTTTTGGGACCTGATTCATCTGGTCTATTCAGATATTTAAAATCCATCAGATACGTCTGGCCCTAGAGCACTTATTTCTTGCCAGCTGGTATAAAATGAGTCTGGTCCATTAGATTGCACCTAAAAAATCTTCACAGAAGATAA
Source organism: Agelaius tricolor (assembly GCF_023055355.1). NCBI lineage: Eukaryota > Metazoa > Chordata > Aves > Passeriformes > Icteridae > Agelaius > Agelaius tricolor. Next base: position 92,636,132 of record NW_027269262.1, on the reverse strand, counting down.
CTAAAGATAAGTAGCCGAATCCTACCCTTTGAGATCTTTCCAGGATAAAATCCAAAAGGAAAAGGTAGCATAGGAAACCTGAATTTCATAAGGCTTAAACCTGGTTTTCTCCTCTACTCACTGGCCTGTTAGACTTTGATGTTTCCTGTTCCAGAAGCCACTGGAACTTCATGGGGGTGAGACAAATCATCCCAAAAATGCACTGTCTGCATTGACTGCATCTTCATCAATTGTAGTGGGAACTGATAGCCATATTTATCTGAGACTGAATAATGGCCCTGAGACACCAGCCAGCTGCTAAAAAGAGGTCTTTTTGTGATAGTTCAGACATCCTAAGGTATCTGAGATACCTCCAGCTAATATAATAACTCTTGTGCCAGTCTGATGTGATAAAGAAGATGCAACAAACTAAGTCTTGTTCAAACAGCGGTGGGAGGAAATCCTAGAAAATATTAGAACATATCAAAGTCTCATGTTTAGACAAATGACTCTGTGAAGAGCAGAAGGAAATCACTCATGACTTTATGCCTTCCCATGCTTTCCTCTGCCATTTAGATTCTCTTTCTTCCCTAATACTTGTCAGCTCACCCCAAAATCTGGCAGTGAGACCCTGGCACAGGTTGTGGATCCCCCATCCCTGGAAGTGTTCAAGGCCAGGCTAAATAAGACTTGGAACAACCTGGCCTAGTGAAAGATGTCCCTGCCCACAGCAGGGGTTTGGAATTAGATGATCTTTAAGGTCCCTCTCAACCTGAGCCAGTCTATGATTTTATAATTCTATGTTTTCTCTTCCAGTTGCTTTATTCTGCTCAGCCTCAGGAGTGGATCTCCTGAGTGCACTTAGTCTTCCTTTACTCCACCTTTTCCAAAATTTGTTCATGATTTTGTGAGGAGGACTCAAAAACGTGTGTTTCCTAATGCTATCAGCATAATTAAAAATAAAGTATTCAAATGCTTCATATCAACCTCCAAAACTCTTTAATCCAATTTTATATGTCCAGTCAGAAAATTTAAAAAACTCCATTTGGCCCTGTTGCTCTGTCATGCAGAGATGGTGAATGTCCAGGAGCAGATGCATATGAAATCTGTTGGCATGAAATATTCACAGAATTTTTCTGGATACAGACTTTAAAAAAAAAAATTAAAGTGTCTTTTTGAGCAGAAATAAAAGGCAAGATTAATTAAACACATGGAACAAAACAAACTGTTTATTCTGTGTCAAATGGCAGAAACAAGGAACAGCTTTTGAAGTTGACAGAACCACCTTTCTGCACAGCAGAGTAGAACAACCAGCCCACTGAAATCTTGTGGAAAGGGCATTTCCCCTGAGAGTCAGAGCTGCTCATGTCAAATCTCATTTCTCCTGCAGAACAAAGCCTTTCACAACACCAGCTTGGCAGCATAACCACCAAACTTAGCAGGGTGGGTGTCAGGAAGTTTCCACTGAGACCAGCTGGGAAAAATCTGTGAATTGGGAGCAAGGGAGTGGGATTGGTTTATCAACATCAGCTGGGGAAACTCAGCTCTCTCAGACATCAGCTGATGCAGTTCACTGATGCCCACTGCAATGAGATATCAGGAGCTGGACTTCAGTGATCACTTCCAGCCCAGAATATTCTGATCTGAATGTCAGTGAGGAATTGTGCCCATGGGCTGGGTTCTCTCACTTGTGTTTTCAGGCAGAATGAAGGTGACACTTGACAGAAAATACAAAAGCTTTTAAGAATAGGCAAAATGACATCTTTGCCTTCTTCTGAGGAATTCAGCCCTCCCTCATCATGCTACAGAAAAGCTGAAAGGTCTTGTTCAACCAGAAACAGCAAGAACAGTTCCTCAATACCAGATTTCCAAATCCCTTTTGTCTTTAGCATTCAAATGTATGGTTCCCCATCCAACCGTGGTGGCCATAGTGGATCTCAGGCTGGAACATCCAGGTTTACATTGCCTGAAGTTCAATGTGAATTTGATGCAAACTCTCCATCTGGTACCTGTTGAACAGTGACTGCACTGTTCCATGGCTCAGCCTGTGATTGTATTTTACAGTTGGCTTTTTGCTGACTCCTGGTGCCAGTGCAAGGTCTGCATTCTGATTTTCAAATGATTTGATTATGCATATCCTGGAGACGTATCAGAAATCGGATTCTGCACAGAATTCAAGCAGCAGCTGTGACCCTCTGGGGCAAAATGAATCACTGAGCACAGGGCTGAGCATAAAGCATCCTTAGTTAACAGAATCAGCTTTGGGGCAATCTTTTAGAGGAGATAAGTCATTTGGCACTCCTTGAGAGTGCATTTGGCACTCTCTAAAAAACACCCTTAACATTTTGTCTTCAAAAATTACTTCGCTTCCAAAACACTGTGCAGGTTTTGAGAGTTTCATGTTCTTTCCTAATATTTCCTAACCAAGTGCAAACATGACCTTTGCCAAAAAGAGTTTTGAGCACAGAAGTTATGAAGGGAGTCCCCCAGACAGTTTTGTACCTCAGAATCCTCAAGAAAAAGGAAAATCAGAACCTCAGCCTGTTCTGCTTCCTGCACAGAAGCACTGCTCAGTCTCTGAGTCGTCCTCTCCATCCTGTTCTTCCTCACATGGCCACTGTTTTCTGTTAAAGAAACAGTGGGTGTCTTGAGAAAGGAGATAATTTTAGTCATGAGGAAGAAGTTACTCTCAAAAAATTCTCAGCCTACAGCCAGCATGGCACCTGCTGGTTATGCCAACAAAGTCTTGAGAAAGTGCCCATCACAAGTGGCTTTTGAGCATCTCCTGTGGTAACTGGGACATCTGCAGCAGCACTTTCTAGAATCATAGAATCACCAAGGTTGGAAAGGAACTCCAAGAATGTCGAATCCAACCTTTACCATGTCTGTTGCCAAGTGCCTCCTTATGATAAGGCCAAATATTTTTTGTGGCTAAGCACAAAAAATCTCCATCTGCTCCCTGCACAGAGCCCAAGGACAAAACAGCCCAATTTGCTTAAGTATGAGATAAACTGATCCTACAGGAAAACAACTGCAGACTTTTACTGTGGTAAGTTTCAAGAGAATATGCACTTGAACAAACTGGGTGGTTTTGCCATTTATACTAAGTCATCAAATTTGACTGTGAAACCAAAAATAAGTATTCCACCCCATCCAATGCCCAGCTTCTAGGACACAAGTACCAAAAATTATCTAATAAATTCCTATAATCTCACTAGATTCTAGGAATTTATTAGATTCTAGGAATTTATGTTCACCATCTTCACCTAGATGGTTGAAAACACTAATTGTTCTAAATATTTTTGGGGAGGAAACACAGGTCTGATGGATATTCTCCACTCAGTTCTCCAACGCTGATGGAAAGGCAGCATGGCCAGGCAAAGGCCCCATCCATCAATGAGCAGTCCTGCATTTGACTCTGGCTTATGGTGAAATGTCCTCTTTGCTGCTCTTCCACTCCAAATCTTTGTCTTCTTTCTACAAAGTCTTCAGGACTTGGAGGGCTCTTCATGTGCACCCTGCTTAGTACAGCAGTCTACAAGAAACATGACTACTTTACAAATTTATCCCTCTCCATTCATTTGGCCTCACCACATGTAATGCACTTCTTTTATTATGGATGTATTAAGGTATAAATTCCATAAAAATCCCCCACAGTGGGCTAAATGTCATCTCCAGCTGGACTAATCAGGCATCCCTCTGATCCAAATTAAAATAAGGAATAGTAATTGCTAAGAAGAGACCCTGGTCTATCAGTGTGGGAAGAGAATTTCCAAGCCCCAGAGATTTACATGGTTAAAACCTCTTGTTTAAGTGGTTTAAACTGTTTCATGATCCAAGCCCCATTTTCTCTCTCACAAAACTTTCTCCTCTGGACATATACTCCTCAAACACAGGCCCATGTGGCAAAAAAATGAGAGATACTTTCCTTTTCAGCCAGCTCAGGGTATTTTCAGGGAGGGAGGGATGCACCCATCAGTCAGAGGAGGTGTCTGTCCCTACATCAGGGTGACAGCCACTTTGTTATATTGATAGATTCTAGCAGGGGCTGGGAGTAGACTTACTCACTGATACAATTCATTACACTCTAACATACAATGCTCTCTCACTCCTGTCTAGAAACATTGACTAAGTAGAAGTCCAGCATACTGATTTATTGGAGCTGGCAACTCAAGTCCAATGAAGAATCCAATGCAGGGAACTTTTTGCCAATACACAGTAACTTTGTTTACTCAATAGAGGATGTATCCATCTTTCAGCTGGCATTGATTGCCCTTCCATTTTTTTTTTTTTTTTTCAACATGCCCAGGCTGTAAAAGGAAAAAAGAAAAAAATCCCATCACAGAAAGAGATTTGTTTTGGTAGAGTAAAAATGTTAAACCTCTCCACAGATAAACCAAACAGAGTGAGAAAGAAATAACTGTGCTCTTGTGTAGCATAAGGACATAAGTTTGAAGCACAGCTCACAGAGCTGATTATTTCCTGGCTTACAATGGAAATATTTATTCAGACAGAAGCAAAATGTCATCATTTTTCTGCACTGAAAGGCCTTGGGTGTCATAATGGAAGGAGATGGGGAATGAAAGCAACAATTATGTTCTGGCACGCAAGTTACCAAGAAAATCATGAAAGAGGGTGGAAGAAGTCCATGGAAGACTTCAACTTTCAGACACATACATGAACACCTTTAAGCCAGCTGTGGTAGGATGAGGGGCTTAAACATGAGGAACATCTGCTCCGGCTTTGGACAGAGGGTTTGTGCTCTCACATGACAGGCAGGGAGGCCACAGGGGACTGCCAAACACATTTTCTCTCTATTGACCCTATAATCACAGAATAACAGAATGATTTGGGTTGGAAGGAATGTTAAAGACCACCCAGTTCCAAGCCCCCTGCCATGGGCAGGGACACCTTTCCATGGTCCCTTCCCACCTATCCCAGGTTGTTCCAAGCCCCATCCAACCTGGTCTTGAATGCTTCCAGGGATGGCACATCCACAACTTCTCTGGGCAACCTGTGCCAGGGCCTCACCTGCCCATGGAAGATGGGTAGAAAAAGATGATTTTTGGGGTCCCTTCCAACCCAAATCATTCCGTGGTTCTGTGACTCGTCACATAATTATGATTTTTGTGGCTTGTCTAATGGGCCAGACTGTGCTGTCCCTTTGGAGAAAGAGCTTAAAAAACATCTCTTGACTTTAATCTTTCAGAACACTTTGGCATTTGTAGCAGGGCATCTAACCCTCCACAAGAGTTTATCTGTTGATTGTTATCCAGTCAGATAACTCAAGCAGGACAAAGTGTCTCGTAGGGAGTTATTTTGGTTCCATGGGGCTAACACTGGTCTGGCTTCTCCCAGCTGAAAATAAACATCTTAGTGTTGAAGTGAGATTTGAGAAAATAAGCTGGATTTCTGACTGACAGACTCTTGATTTACTGCTATAGAAGTCACACCAAACTTTCATAAAGTGGAAATCTTCTGCAAATTTCCCTGGAAAAATTTGGAGTTTTTCCCATGAGTGAGATGCTGCTTTGTGGTTCCTCTCAGGGGTTGGGTTAAGGAATCTGTAGATTATCATCATTTTGTTGTAAGTTACATTCAACTCCTAATCAATACCATTTCTTTTGCTAGATTTACTATAGATACCTTGATACAGAGCACAGTTTTATGTTATGGTGTAATCTCTTAGTAATTCTTCTAGTTTTAGACTGTGCACTAAGTAACTCTGATTAAGGTCTTTCATCTGTTACCTCCTATCCATTCAATAAATAATTCATTTTTATGAATAGACCTGATTTGCTGTCCTTAGCACTTGTGAGCCAAAGTGATTTCCTAAATTCAAGCTGTTCCCAAAAATCTGAGGCAAGAAAGGATTTAGCTTTATTTAAACCCCTTTCCAGTGAAAGAGTTTTAATACAAAAATGAATTCTTCCTGACCTTCCTTTCAATACAAAAATGAATTCTTCCTGAGTCTGTGGCAGGGCTTCTTTAGTGAACTTTGCTCTGAAACTTCTACTCTCCCTGACATTTACTCATAATTGCTCACCCTGGGCTGGGCTGATGAATTGTAAATAAAGACAGTCACAGAGCATTTCTTGGTGCTTATCTGCAGCCTCTGCAGCTTGAAAAGTCTACATCTTGTTTGTTTGCTGATTCACAAAACACCAGAAGGACAACTTTCTGTGCCTGATTCCTCAGGGAATTTGTCCAGGAGCAGATGATAGACAGGAGACAGTGAGGTGAATTTCCAGCCTCTCCCACGTGTTCTTGCAATGCTCCTCAGGGTTTATGATCATTCCAGCTTTTGCAAAAAGCAAGGGAAATGCAGAGGTTGTAATTGGAGGGACACAGAATTCTGGGATGTAGAAATTTATAGCAGTGGCACAACATTCATATTGTGAGGCAGTTTCATGCTCAACAGGCTGCACACCTGCTCAGTTAATCTGGGTCACAAGTGTGTCTCACCATGAAACACTAAGAGTCCAAGGGTTTAACCTTCTCTCCTCCATTTCTTCCCAAGATCAGGTTTAGAACACAAAGAGAGCACCTCCAGAATCTCTATCAGAAACTGAATCTACAAGATGATATTCTGCTGTCTTTATTCACATGGAACAGCAAAGTTCTCTACAGGACTTCAGTCTTGGTGGCAGACAGAAGGTAAAGAAATTAAATCTTATATGTAGACAACTGCCAAACAGGGCAGTTTTCAGTGCAAAATGTGTCAACAAAAACACTTCAGAATCCAGCCTGGTAAACTACATTAAAACAGCGTCATAAATCTGGATAAAGGATGCTCCAGCTCCACATTTCACTCTACATATATTTTGCTAATTTTTCTCTCTGCAAGTGAAAAAACCCTCTCCAGAAACAAAGCAGAAAGAATCTGCTGGCATTCAAAAAACCTTTAGAAACAGTTACTGTGTGCTGCAAATTGCACTTTGCACACACCACCCCTCCCACGCAGACAGCAATGAACACTTAATGCCCCAGGAGTGCAAGGAGGCAATTCCCTGTAAATGTTAAGTGCTGCCTGTTGCTGCCTTGGAAATGTCATTTCCAACAGTTGTGATTGAACGAGCAAGTCCTGCTGCATCCTTTCCCCTCCAGCTCTCCTAGATCCCGACACATCTCCCTGAATTCTGTCCCTGTGGAAACGTGCTGCATTTCTGACAGGTGTGTGAGGGGGCTGAGTGCACCCCATTAATGCAGCAAGGAGAGGAGAGAGTCCACATGCCTGGAAAAATGCAGGGCAATTTCACTTGATTTTGCTCTGTAGCAGTCAGACTCCCTGAGGTTATTTACTAAAACACATTTGATGAACTAGAAGCCCATTTGCCCCCACTGTGTGTGCAGGCAGTGTAAGCTAGTAGCTCAAGGATAGACACGTGCACAGTAAAAACATAAAACCTGCCTTTAAAAAGTAATGCTGTACTTAAAAGTTCAAATCTTTATTTTCTTCATGTATATCATTAATAACATATTGGCAATGCTGCCTTTTAATAGAAGAAAATTGGACTAAAAACATCACTGCTGTAGGCAGACATTTTGAATAATGCAATATAAAGGCAACAATCAGGAGGTTGATCTTCCTAACAAAGCATGGAACAGCTCAGGATCATCAAATCATCCAACACCAGTGTCACTGTTATATTTTCTGGAAAAATTCTTTTGCCAGGACTGCTTCTTCTGGAAAGCTGAGAAGACTCAGAGAAAAATGAAAATAATAATTATCTGATTGCTTTTCCTGCGTTTTGCTGCTTTGGAATGTGGTTAGAGATTGTTTATCCAACAGGTGGTTGTTTGATTGGTTTCATGTGAATTGATTTTACTTAATGACCAATCACTATCTGGCTGTGGTGGGACTCTGGAAGCAGTCACGAGTTTTTCATTAGTGTCTTAAGCCTTCTGTCTCGATCCTCTCCCTATTCTTTAGTATAGTTTTAGTATAGCATTCTTTAATATAATATAATATAATATAATAAAATAATAAATTAGCCTTCTAAGAACATGGAGTCAGATTCATCAATTCCTCCCTCATCCTGGGGACCCTGAAAATACCACACCCCAGGAGGGACATAGCCCTGCTTGGGCTTCAGCAGGAACCCTTTGCCTGTCTGCACACACAGCCCAGTGCCCTGAGCACTGTTAGAAATGTTGATTTTATGTAAATGTAGCATAGTCCAGCTCAGTTTCTTCAGTATTTTCCAAGGAATAAAAGTGCATCCTTAATAAATGTGGTAGAATATTTGTTTTTCCTGAGAAGTCCAGATGAAAGACACTACATAAGCAGTAAAGCTATTGTAAAATATTATACAAAAAATTTCGTTGTGGCTTTTTAAAAAACAAAAGGGAAGATTCTGATCAAGTATGGATAACTTCTGGATAACTTGAGACTTAAGAAATTTGTAGTAAATTATATTTTGGGGTTTTTTTTACCTTATATACTGTATCTGAGCACTTTCAAACAGCTGCTTCCCTCAACTCAAGAGATTTCTGAACATTAGTAAAGGATGAGACTTACAAATTTAGAAATTGTTATGGGAACTTCCCTATGTAAGCAAAACCAAAGGATCATGGAATGGTTTGGGTTGGAGAGGACCTTAAAGATGATCCAGCTCCAGCCTCTGCCATGGGCAGGGACACCTTCCACACGACCAGGCTGCTCCAAGCCCTGTCCAAGCTGGCCTTGGACACCTGGGACATCCAGATCCTCTCTGAGCAGCCTCTTCCAATGTCTCAACAATCCCACAGCAAAGATTTTTGTTCCAATATCAAACCTAAACCTGCCATTCTCGGCAGATCAATGGCCCATGAGGTCTGGCATTTGTCTCACAAACCACACACAGCAGAGAAAGGAATTTCTTGTCATTAATTAGGGTGTTTATTATAAAACGGTGCCTACCAGCATTTTTGATTGCATTTAAAAATCCACAGATCTGTATTCACTACATTCTTTGTCTAAAAGATTGTTGGTCTTTTTTATAAGAAAGTAATCATAAAGTTAGAATTTAAAATAAGAATGGAACAGCACATTAAAATAGATTTAAAGGAGTTTAATTTTCAAACTTTTTAAATTGTCATGGTTCCACTACAGTCCACTGAAGGATGGTGATTTTTAGCAGCTGAGTGTCTAAGAAATGTCTGAAAGAGAAAAGGAAGGCCATGAGAGGCTACCTGTGTGCAAATCCTACAGAAACACTGGAACTAGAGGGACTATTTAGGTTGGGTGAGGAGGGCTACAGCAGGGTGTGATCCCTAGAACAAGAGAGACTGGAATGTGAGTTGGATTCAGCTGTGAGTGTACAATTCAGTCTAACTCTCTAAGCAATTCCATTTCCAGCCAATATGCATGTGATTCCATAGGATGGGATTCCAGAGCACAGGACCTGACAGGAAAGTTAACTGGAACCACTGTGATAAAATTCCAGTGGTTTGGAACCCCCCCCCCCAAGCAGTCTGAGTGGTGCAACAAGGCTGGGGGAAGACACAATGAGTTTGCTCTTTGACCAGCATTGCTTCTTAAAATCTGATCAAAACCCTTCCCTGAAAAGTGACCCTGACTCTGCCAGTTCCTCAAGAACTCTTCTAGGTGCACCCTCCACATCCCAAATACTGGTTTAAGTAACAGAGCAGACTTCAAAATAATGGCAACTCTCAGATGAAGCTCATGCACGGTGAAAGCAATAAACAATTTTAAACACCAAACCAAACTGTATCAAGAAGCCCTGAACTCCTGTTGTGAAATGAACTCTTCTTTTTTTACTTTAATTGCAGATCTCAGCAGGCACTGTGATATAAAACCCTGTGAAATACTTGATAATAAACTCAAACAGTCCCATTTTCATTTCTTTACCCATTAAATAGATGATCACAATTGGAAAGAAGGAGAACAATTCTCAGCACAGAACAGTTCATTAAAGATTTGTCCCATCCTGGGCAGATTCCCTCTGGGGTGGGGGTTAAGTTGCTATCAGATTGGGTGATTTCCATTCTGACCAGTGGTTGTGCTTCTCAGAAAGATAATTCCAGCCAGGAGTGGTGTGAATTTTCATTTTAATGCCTCCTGGGTTCCTGCAAGGTTCTGGTCAGAGAGCACGGAGTTGTGTTTAGTGAAAACCTCATTAAAGATTAATCCAGCAAAGACTGGCCATAAACATTTACCACTGTAATTCCATAAAAGTTAATGGTGTCAGTAAACAGGAGGCTGGAACAAGCCAGGCTCCACAAGTCAGGGTGGGGAGGGAACAAATCCCAGGCTGGAGCAGCAGCTTCCAAAAACACTTGGCAGGACTCGCTTTGCATGTGGCATTTGGAAAGTGGGAATTGCTCCCAGTGGGAAAGGCTGAAGTGGATTCTGTCTCTTGATTTGCTTAGGAAAATGATTGTTTATCCCATCTGTTGTTATGGAATGGTTCCCCACAGAGAGAGGATCCAGTGCAGGCGTGGAGCTGGCCCTGGGGAGGAATTCCAGACACAGGGGAGTCAGCAGAACAGCTTTGCTATGAATTTGTGGTGGTCGATGCCTTTCTCCAGGCAGCTGTACCTGAGGAGGGAAAATTAATTCATCAGCTGCATTCAAAGGGCAGTTTGGGAAGGGCACTTAACAAACATAAACTGGGAAACTGCCCAAATAATGGTGTTTGATGGCAGGGAATTTCTTACTGAACAGAATCCCTTGTTGAATTTCAGTTGATATTGCTGCAGCCCCACTCATAAATAACATTTTTCTTTCCTTTCTGTTGCCATCGCTGATGATAATTCATTGCATGCTATTTATTATATGCTAACATTACACACACAATGGGACAAAAAGTCATATTTTCCCTTAGAAAAGCAGCCTGAAGTACAGATAATGTCATTATACATATTTACACCTACAAGCTGAATGCCAGTGCTTTTATTATGCTTTATTAATCCAGAAAGAACTTCACAATCTCTTAATGTAACAGTTATATTCTATTCAACTGTCCTATAAAAATATATCAAAGCTGGGAATGGTAAATAATTATCTAGCCCATTAAGACTCAGAGTATAATGAGCAGTGACTGTTGTTTTATTTGGGGATGTCTCAAAGCAATTCCCAACTCTTCCTCCTACTACCCCATGACATCAAGGATAGAGTTAATAAAGGAAAAATACCTCCAATTAACTTATATGTTAAAAGGCAACAGAGAAAACCTAAAATACACTGGGAAAGTTCAAAAGAACAGTAATTATTTTAGAGTGATACCACCAAAAAAAAAATCTACTGCTGCATATCAGAAAAAGCAAAGCAGCATGAATTATGTACTTATGTAAATAAAGCTAATAGGCGATAGCATTAATTAATGGCAGAAAACTTCTGCTCATCACTCTGCAGATAGCAGGTATTCATTTGTGAGGATTAATTTATATTTTAATTAGAAATTTACATATTTAGCAGCCTTGCCATCAACAATTAGCAACTCCAGTGAATTTAAGGATTTTCAATTTAAACTAAACATAGTGAATTTCAAAGGGTCATTTTGGAGCAATTTGTTTTGTTTCACGGCAATGAGGAGCTACACATTCCCTTCATATCCACACATTACCTTCAGATAAAAACTCCTAAGAAGTAGTTTGTAATACCTGAAACATGATTTGGTCTGTTCTAATTTACTTCTCATGAAACATTTATGGTAAATACTAATTACTAGAGAAGGTCTCTGTGGAGGCCAAGGAAGATAAAATTATTTGTGATTAACAAGTTTGGAGCGACAATAAATCAGCCTTATGGGTGCTGGGTGAGTGGGGAAGGGACAGGAGTGGTTGGCTCCATGCATAATTAAGTTTTAGGTAAGATTAGTGAGTCAAAGGTTAAATAAATTTCAAATAATTCCATAATGTGCTGGCAGTATATGCAGCATGAGGCTTGATCTATATACAAACAGAAGAAAAATCTGGGTTGGGAGCCTTGCATGATTCATCCCAGATAAACAGATGGAAAGATTTGGGCTCTGCTCTCCCTACCATCAAAATGAAGGCAGGGGAACTCCACCACAGACACAGCATGAGGTGTCTCTTAACACACCACAAGTTTCCACAGTTCACATCCATCAGAGCATGGCCCAAAACACTCACTTCAGACTTGTTTCCTAGCAAGAAGTGGAATAATTTTTCATTTCTGAGGAACCAGGGTAAATTCAGTTCAGAACAGGTATATTCCCAGCTGACCTGGGCTCAATCCTCATCCTGCAACAGAATCTTGGGCTGGAGGACAATCCCTGGGAAACCCAGTGCAGAGCACCAGCACCTGAAATATCAGCCAGAGCAGAACATCAGCACCTGAAATATCAGCCAGAGCAAAGCACCAGCACCTGAAATATCAGCCAGAGCAGAACATCAGCACCTGAAATCTCACCCAGAGCACCAGTACCTGAAATCTCACCCAGAGCAAAGCACCTGAAATCTCACCCAGAACAGAGCACCAGCACCTGAAATATCAGCCAGAGCAGAACATCAGCACCTGAAATCTCACTCAGAGATCATGGGGTGAGGAAATGCAGCCCCTATTTGCAGCCTTTGGTTACCATCACACAAATAACATTGCAAGCAAGATAAAGGAGGAGGAAGCTGACTGGTGGAGCTGCCCAGATAATATTTCATGGCATGGAATTTCTTCCTGAACAGCATCTCTTTTTGAATTTCAATTGAAATTGTTGCATCTCATCCGTAAATAACATTTGTCTTCCCTCTCTTTTGCCACTGCTGTTGGCAATTTATTGCATACTATATGTTATATGGTAATATTACATATACAATAGACCAAAAATTCATATTTTCCCTTAGAAAACCAGCCTGAAGAGCAGATTCAGGAGAAGCAGGATGTTGTATGATATCCTATGATGACTGGGCTAGTTTGGCTAGGACCAATGTTTCTGATGAAGTTGTTTTTAATCAAGGCAAAATTTCCATCAAGACATGGTCATTTCTTTGTGCTCCTCTCTCAGAATGCAGCCATGGGAAAAATCATGTGCCAGGATCAGGGACAGTGGCTCAGTCTCACCAGCTCCTGCACAGGTACAAGGGCACAAATCTTCACCCCAGTTCATTCAGGATCTTGTATTATCCAGAGCACGATGAGCCTTGAAACTCTCTTTGATTCATCTTCTCTAAATGTTTAATAAAACTGAATTCTTATTAAGGTTACTGAAGTAGAATTATTTCAAAAATAGAGTTTTGAATTCCCTACAGGACTTCCCTGAGGCATAAGAATTATGACCAGAAGCACCCATGGGTGGGAGGCCATCCCCTGCCATCGGTTACAATTCTGGGTGTAAATTGTTTCCCCATCCTCAATTGTGCTCATTTGCTCAGCCCAGCTGTGCCACACAAAGCAGGGCTGCACTAATTGTGGTGTGCAAAGCTCACTGATGCAGCTTAGAGAAATGAGGGACAGGGGACACCTCCAGAGATCTTCTACTCCACAGCTGCTGACACCTTCCCCTCTGCCAATATTTCTTTTCCTACATAAACAGCATCTTTCCTCCTTGGAGTGGGCTCTGAGAAGTGCCTGCAAGAGCTGTAGCTGGAAACATCCCTCCTTTGAAAAAGGGAGGTTTTGCCAGCAATTACATAGCCAGCTGGCTCACTGCCTTGCCAGGAAGGATGGAGCAGGTTTCACCCAGTATTACCTTTCTCAATAATTCACAAACCCCTCTGAATCCTTGTGATCCCTCCTAGGCCCTTCTCTGCTAATTGAAGGAGCACTGGCCATCCTCCTGCACTCCAGTTCATCTGAGAGACCAATATTTCACTGACCAGCCAGAAGGAATTAAAATATAAGCAGTTAACTCTTGGCAGCTGGTGCACAGCCCCAGTCCTCTCTCAAGGCACTGCTGACACCTGAACCATTTCTCCAGTTTTTTGATAACCTGTGGCTAAAAATGGGCAGTGATGGATAGAGCAAGTATTGCTTCCACAGGTGCTCATTTTCTTTGCTATTCTCCTCAATTTTTTTTTTCCTGAGGAGTAAATGAAAACTTTTTGTCCTAGTCAGAGTGTAGAGACCTGTATTCTCTCTATAATTGAGCTAATCCCTTTATTCCAATGCATCCTCCTCAGACATGGTTTTCTTTACCAATTTTCGTTTGGCCAAACATTTGTGGTTTTCCCTTTTTTTCTGTGCTATAACAAGAGCTTGAAGACCCAGCCAAGGTTAGTAATGGATTATCCTGGATACTCAGTGTTTGCAATTTTGTATGCACAAGCACATGTACTGAGGGAAAGGCCCCCGTGCCCAAGACTTGGATTTATTCAGGAGGGATAAAAGGCCAGTGGATGCTTAGGAGGAGATAAACACCACCCAAAATCTGTGTCAAACATGGACAACGAGCTCAGGTTTTGGGTAGCATCAAAGTCACACAGAGCAATGTGTCCATTCAAGGTCATTAATGTATTTAAATGTCTGGCAGCCAGTGGCAAAGAACCAAAGCAGAAAAGAGGAGGAAAGGAGAGCCCTCCAATGCAAATGAGTTTCTCTTTTATCAAATGGTTTATTTTCAAAAGAGCCACAGAACAAAAAATGCCATTAATATCCTGTGATTCTGGTGAAGTGCTTCACAAAAGCACTTCTAGCCAGGACTCACATGAAATTGGCAATTATTGATCGTGATTCTGTTGTATTTTTGCTTTGGAAGGTGCCAGATGTAGGCCCCTGCAAATTGTGCCGTGGTTTTTTCCCCTACAGTTGTGATACAATCACTTTCCTGCCTTAAAGCTACCACTGCCAGCCAAGGTACACTTTTCATTCAAGCAAAATTTAAATCTCCCAGAATCTGCCCCTGTGTCAGTAGCTGTTTACAGAATATGGCAACTTCTAGAAGAAAATAAAGATTTCAATTCCCATATAGAAAACAGTGCTATTAAAAAAAAAAGAAAATTAAAAAAAAAAAGGAGAGAAAGAGACACCTGCAAGGGTTTGAGTTTAGGTTTCAATATCTCCCTCTTGCTGGCTGAAATTCTGTGATTCCAAGCATAGGATTGCAAGGAATGGCCTTGAGCTGAAGTAGGACAGATTTAGATCACATATTAGGAAGAAATTCTTTACTGTGAGTGTACTGAGACCCTGGCACAGGTTGCCCAGAGAAGTTGTGGATGCCCCATCTCTGGAAGTGTTAAAGGCCATGTTGGACAGGGCTTGGAGCAACCTGGGATAGTGGAAGGTGGAACCATGACAGGGGATTGGAATTGGATGAGCTTTAAAGTCCCATCCAACCCAAACCATTCTATGGTTCTGTTATTTATAGGAGATACTTCCTGATGATGCTCAGTCCCTTAGATTCACTGAGAGTCAGCCTGGGAAAAGTTAATTTTTAGTCATCAAATCCTTTAGGATGACAATTACCCGATAAGCTCAGAAAGACCTGGGTCACTGCTATCCAAGAGTGGAAGATCATGTCTGGAGTGGCTCCTGCCTCCCCTAAGGTATTGGAAGAATTCTGTTTCATTCTGGTGGCAGAATCATCAGCATAGATATGGTGTCCAAAAAAAAGTCAAAGTCATAGAATCATAGAATCATCATAGAATGTTCTGGGTTGGAAGGGACATTAAAGGTCAGCCAATTCCAATCCCATGCCATAGCACTAAACTGAGCCAAGCCATAGACAACTACTGATATCACTGGTGAATTCTTGGCAGCAGAAACCCCCACAAGAAAGATTTGCAGAGTCCCAACAGCACAGTCAAGCCTGAATTCTCCCATCTTGGAGGAGATGTCTAAGAAACCCAGCATAAGGAAATGTAAGAAATCTGGGATCTTTGGTCAGAATTATATTGTGGACATAACTTAAACTAGACTAGATACAATTTCTCTAGGCATGGTAGACAAACATAAAATAAATGTCCTTGTTCTAGATGATTAGAATGGACTAAATACTAAAAACATAGGTGTGAAAGAAGGAGTTGTATCTGGCAATCCTTGTGGGTCCCTTCCAAGTAGGATATTCTGTTTCTATGAAAGGCTGCTGTTTATTGACAGGGAAATGTGTGTTTGCTGAAGGAAGGAACCTTCAAAGAATTAACAATAAGCCAGAAATCCACACAGCAAACAAGACAGAAAGTAATCTTTGAAGTTCTGTTCTAACTGAAAACATTTAACAAAATTAAAATAAAAATGTCAGTTCTTCATTCCTTCTTTCTAATCTCTTTTGTATAATAAAAGAACAAAAATAATTTCTTATTAAAATGTTCTTTTCTTCTTTTCAGCTGTTCTAGAAATTCAGGTTCTTTATCAGAAATGATGTGTCTGCTTTTCTCTTCTTTATTCAATGAGAACACTACACATTGAGTACCTTTTTTTTTTTCCTAAATTTTTGTGTGTGTGTGTATGTGATTGAAAATGTTTTGTTTTTCAGTTTAGGAAAAATTCTTTTTGTAGTTTTGTAGGATCTTGAACAGAAAAGAAATGAAACCATCCTACATATTAGCTGTTCCTGTCAGTATTTCATTCAGAGCTATAATCATCTCTGAAGTATCCCTAGTTGTAAATATACATAAATGACCAATCAAACAAAACAATGACACTGGAGGTTTTTCAATGGCCTGAATTGCAGTCTGTTTGCTTCCAAAATGCTTGAGCAATTTACTACTGCTGGGAGAAATTAACAGAGCAAATTACTCAGATGTAGAGCATAATCCTCTCTGTGTTGGTTTCATTGAAATTGATTTGAATGGTCCTGATTTGAAGCTGCTGTGAAATCAGGCACAGAGGCAAAGCAGGTTGTAGGTCTTGATATACAGGAGGTATTTTCCAGGACAGTGATGGCCACTGTGACCATCTCACCCTGGTAGAATCACAGAATCATTAAGTTTGGTAAAAAACTCCAAGATTATCAAGTCCAACCTTTGACTGAGCACCACTTTGTCAACTGGACCAGAGCACTGAGTGTCACATCCAGTTGTTTCTTGAACACCTACAGTCATGGTGACTCCACCACCTCCCTGGGAAGCCCCTTCCAATGCCTGACCACCCTTTCAGTGAAAAAAATTCTTCCTGATGTCCAACCTGACTTTCCCCTGGTGCAATTTGAGACCATTTCCTCTTGTTGTCTGGGAGAAGAGACCGACCTCCACCTGGCTACAACCTCCTGTCAGGGAACTGAAGAGAGCACAAAGACTTCCCTTGAGCCTCCTTTTCTCCAGGCTGAGTCCCTCCAGCTCCCTCAAACACCTTAAGTGCAGCTTTCAGAAAGATCTCTGATCTGGGCTTCATCTCAGCTCAGTGAAAGTGTCTGCCAAGCATCAGTCACAAGTGCATCAACAGGCTCTGCAACCCATGCTCCTCCACCATATCGTCAATGATTTGAATTTCCTTTGGAAAACTTCATATTTACCCCACAAAACATGACATAAAATCAAATTAAAGAAATTGCATAAGTTATATATCTATATAAGAAGACCAGTGTGGGCTGAGTTTGCAGCTTGATACCAGGCTTAGCTTTGAATGTGGTGCTGCAGGCACTCCAGAATTTATTACCGATGGATTTTAGATTCAGGGGGATAGATGAGTCTTTACATGAAGCTTTTGTTGGCACTACTTTCTTCAAATATTATACATCTATCTCCTCTATTTAATCAACCTTCTTCATCTGAATGATGAATTGTGCCAATGCTCCCTGTAGGATTTTTCCAAATTGAGCAATTTAGGAAATGTCTGACAAGCAGCACAGAGGAGTGGAAGCTAGGAGAGGTATCAAGGAAAAAGACTTGGTTCCACTGAAGACTGGAATTAATTTTTTTTCACTGGGACCATAGTTTCACTTCTAGACACTCTTAGTTCATCTACTGACTCATGGGATGACTTTGGACTAATCCCTGACCTCTCAGAGTCTCAGATCACACATCTGTGAAAGACAATAACCTTTTCAATTAAGTATTTATATTGAATTTGTGTAGGATTTAGATGAACCTCACAAAGCACCATTCTAGTTTCTCTCCTGCTTTCCTACTTCCTGGCATATATTTGCATCCAGTGTGCCCCAAAGCTGTTACCTCTTCCCTGCATCTTGCATGCAGCTGTGTGGTGACTCACAGCCATCACCAAACACAACAAAATCCTTCATGTTTTCTTCCAGATGTTGTCTGTGCTGTCCCTTCACTTTACTGCACATCCTATAATCTGTAGCATTATCCAATTCACAACATGTTTATCCACAAAGTGCTGCTGGGAGGTTTTCTCACAGATTGCAATTGGACAATAAAGAAAATCAACCAGACAGGAAGTCAACTTGCCAGACATCTGTAGGACAGCTTTGAATTTTTGTGCTCCTGAGCTGAAATTGTTTGGTCTGACTTTATAAAAAGAACTTCACAGTGAAAGAACCATTCAGCTACTCTCAACATGGACAATTAGTGCTTTTAATTGGAATAGTGTTAGCTCTGCTCTGGCGAGATCCCATCTGCAGAGCTGCCTCCAGCTCTGGAATCTCCAGCACAGGAAGGACAGGGAGCTGTTGGGAGTGAGTCCAGAGGAGGCCACCAAGATGATCAGAGGGATGGAGCACATTCCCTACAAGGAAAGGCTGAGAAAATTAAGGTGGCTCATGCTAGAGAAGACAAGGCTTTGGTATGATTAAATGTTGGCCTTGCAGTACCTGAAGGAGCCTACAAGAAAGATGGAGAGGGACTTTTTACAAGGGCCTGGAATGACAGAACTGGGGATAATGGCCAAACTTATAGAAAGCAGCCTTAGATTAAATATTACAAAGAAATTCATTAGTTGGAGGTTGGTGAGGCCCTGGCACAGGTGTCCCAGAGAAGCTGTGACTGTGCCCATCCCTGGAAGTGTTCAAGGCCAGGCTGGATGGAGCCCTGAACAGCCTGGTCTAGTGGAAGGTGTCCCTGCCCATGGCAGAAGGGTTGGAACTCAATACCCTTGAAGGTCCCTTTGAACCCAACCCAAGCCATTCTGTGATTCTATGGTGGCCACGTCCAGCAGCCTGGTCCAGATGATCATTGGCCATCCTAACTGCATTTGAGAGATGACTCCATGTCCCAGGCCAAGCAAGTGCCATTGCCTGAGAACATTTCCTTGTGCTGGTTCATTTACTGGTGCAGAAGAAGTTTATGTACTGCAATGTATTGACCAATTTGCCACATACCATGTTCACTCACCACAAATACACAAAAGCCATTAGGCCCGGCATGACCAAAATTAATATTCCTCAAAATGTGTTTATATTTTGTGCTATTTGAAAACATCAGCAGTCTTCAGATTATGAGCCATGACTAAAATTGGGCTTGGGTGAGGATGTCCGAACATCCTACTCCTTGTTTTTCTTTCCTTGGCCTATTCACACTCTTAGTATCTAGCTTGCATACAGCTACATGCCTTTTGCAGACACCAAGATGGGACAAATGAAACAGGAGATGACCTTTAAGGTCCTTTCCAACCTAAACCACTCTGTGATTCTGTTAAATCAGATGTTCTGTACATGAGCTGAAGTTCTTTTGTAGTCAATGCAGATGGGCAGCTCCCTCCAGAGAGCCCATCTCATCCTGAGGTGGGTATCTGACCTACTTCAGATGAATTTCCACCTGGACACATACTTTTATCTCCACCAAGTCAAAAGCAGTGAGTTCACTGAAGAGCTATACTCTGAAAATATCTGAAAACAGTCAGGGGACATCTCTAAACCTATCCCAAAACTTACCCCAAGCTCTGAGGACATGCAAGGCTGTACAGCAAAAGGACAAAACTCTTTTCCTGGGGATCAACACCCTGCAGGGTGGGCTGTCAGAAAACAGCACATTCCCAGCCCCACAACCATGTTTCCCAGTCCAACCTGCCAGCACAGAAGATGGATTGACAATGACATGGCTGATAGACGCTGATGAAAGTGTAAATGCATTTTTGATGAAGTTTGCTCCAGGCATTTGCAGAGCCTTTCTTTCTGCTCATGTCAGACCTGCAGTCTCTGTGCCAGCCCAGTGGGCAGCAATGACACCACACTACTTCTTGTCTCAGTTTTTTGCTGGTTCTGGGGTTTTGCCCAAAAATAATTTCCAGAGCAGGTTTCCTTTCACACAACAAAACTAGGCCTCAACCACAGGGTCTTTCACATCAGTTGTGCATTTTCATTGTGTGAATATTTACTTCCCTCTTTCCCTTTGTCCTACTCAATGACAAGGTTTTAGAGTACATCCAAGGGCTGAATTCCAATGTTTGAGTTTTGCAAATATGCCTATTGCAGATGCTGCTTATTAAGTATTTACCAAGTCATTACCCCTTAGGATGTATCTTCTTGCTTACACTGGAACAGCTAGGGAGTAGAAGAGATCTCTCAGAATTTGGTTAATTAATCCAACTGCAAACAGTAATTAGATTTTATCGTAATCAACTAATTAATTCTTCCAACTCAGTAGTCAATGTAATGAGCAAAGAAAACACAGCCAGCTTTTGCAAGACACGAACCTCAGCTTAGAAAAAGAAGGAGCAAAGGCCATCTAAACCAATTAAAGGAGAGTATATATCAAGTTACTCAGAGGGGAGGTGGTTCTGGGATACATGGCACAGCTAAGCTGGCATTTTCCCTTTTCAGAATTGCTCTGGATCTGATGCAGTTGCTCTGAATAGGAAGATGTTCTATTCTGAACACATCAGTGCCTCCTCCTTGCATGAGGGCTTTACTGGGATGTCAGTAGGAGCACTGTGGTGCATTTACTAGCACTTTGTCATACAGACAACACTGCCTTGCTGGTCAGCTCCAGTGCTGGTGGCAGGAAAAAAATGCCATTATCATCATTATTCACGAGGGTTTGCTGAGACCAGGCTGGGTAGTGCCATGTAAAGATTTGTTTGGGAACTTAAACTTGTTTCAAGCCTCTTTTAGGGCCAGTTCAGGCATTTTGCAGTGTGAACACATCTAAAAAAATGAACATGTTTAATGTCAGCATGGGAGGTCACTTGCACTAAGCAAAAGAATCACAGCAGCTGTGGATGTAATTAGCATTTGTATATAGATTCATACACCCAGAACCACAATTCACAGTGGTCGTGGCACCTGTACAAATATACTTATGTTGGCACTGTGCAGGTAAAGCAAGTTCATCCTCTCTGCAGGTGCAATATTTGGGAACTATCATTATTGGATCTTTAAGTGTACAAGACAGGGAAAATTACCAAATTACTGAAAATAGTAATTAATGCTGTCTCTCATAAAATCCTCAGAACACAGGGGTGAAGTAAGGACTGTATAAGTGAGGTAGACTGAAAAGCAAGTGAAAATGTAGGGCACAAAGGTTGTGGTCAGTGTTGTGGAATCCAGCTGAAAGTCAGTCCACAAGATTGTCTGCCAAGGATCAGCACTGGGGACAGCACTGGGGACAGCAGCCTTTAACAACCCTGTTAATGGCATGGGTGGTGGGGCAGGATGGACCCACAGCAGGTTTGCAGATAATACAGAGCTGGAGGAGTGGTTACCCCAGATGGGTGTGCTGCCAATGAGGAGGGCCTTGACTATCTGTGGGAATGATCAATAAGGAAATAAGGAATATTTTGCACATGGGGAAGATTAACCACAGTAGAGGCTGGGTGCCATCCTCTGGGAAGCTCTGTCTAGAATCACCTGGGCATGCTGGCAAACACCAAACTGATCACAATCCTGACAGGAATATGCTCTTGTAGCCATGATGGTCAAGAATATTCTGGGCAACGTTGGGAAGAACACTGCCAGCAGTTCAAGGGAAGAGATTTTACCTTTCTAAAGATCTGTCAACCTAAGGAAAAGCAAAGGGAATGGGTTAATAGGACTAGAAGCCATTGTCCTTGCCACCAGCATTATCCAGTGTGCCAACCATCCCCCAGTTCATGCCATATAATTCCCACAGCCCAGGTCAGGACTGTGGGATCCAGGGAGAACTGCTGATGCAGTTGCCACCAGAACTGTTTAAAGCCCATCCCAAAGGCATCTGGAGAAGAGCAATCTTCTAAGCCAGTGTCATCAAATGAAAAGATATTTTTCCTGCCCAACTCTAAGAAGTGAGGGAGATATTTGGAAGCTGTTTGAGTCAAAACTTTCCACTCTGCACTCACTACACATAAGGCTCATGCATTCAGTCATTAGCAGTGTTCAGCTAATGAGAAATAAACTTTTATGCTGAGGTGACTCAATTCCTTGCACATGTCCACAAATTGCCCAACCACCTCCACAGCAATAGGGTTCTACCCTGGGTGGTGGCACAACTGTTGTGAAAGAGCATTTTATCTTTGTCAGACAGAAAATCCTTTCAAACGTTTCCACCCAGCACTCGTTTGCCCACTGCATGCCCTTTAATTAACTCAGAGAATTTCTGAGCAGCAGTAAACCCTGCCCACTCATCTCTCCCCTTCACCAAGCTCTTGGCCCTCCCTGAGATCTGCCCCAGCCTCCTGCTCATCTCTTGGGGTCTGCACTTCCACAGGTCTTCAGTTCTCTGCTGAGATTTGCAAACCTGTTCCACTGTGTGTTCAACTGCTGCCTGTCAAGAGTGGGTTCAGGAGGAGCCCAAAGGAAAGAACAGGCTCTTCTTGTTTGTGACAGCCCATCTGACATCCTATTTTCAAGAAACATAAATTCAGACATATAAAACTGACATTATCCATCACAATACACTACAAAAAGTCCTTCCTGCTATCTCTGTCTCCTCAAACATTATCTCAAATCTTCCTGTCTCTCAGATCTCTGATATATTTTTGCTGGAGAAATTTGTGGTGTTACCACCTTCAAGGCCATCACCACATGAAAACTCCAGGGGATCATTATCACCGTGGCCTGTGCCCTGACCTCATCAGGCACCAGCAGAGAGGACACTCAGCTAAATTCCCTCACTGGAAGCTGCTGCTCCTCAGCTGAGCAGCACCATCAGGCCACAAGACACGCCCAGCCAAGCCAGGTTTATCATGTCACTGCACTTTTGTGGGCACTTCAGTCACACATCAGGCTGAGCTCAGTGACCAAAATCCAGACATCTGCATCCTTCTGCATCCTCCTGCCCTGAAAATCTGACAGTCCCTGGCAGCAGGTGGCTGCCTCTCACATCTTTGCAGCAAGATTTATCTCCTCTTGTCTGTCAGAGCCTTAAATCATCTGGCAGCTGTGTAGGTGGCTAAAGGGACAGGAGCACAAAAGCAATAAAGAAATAGCTTCCCATAATTCTTAACTACTTTACATTTGAGAACAAGATGAGAGAATGGCTCAGCTTTGCTTTCCCTCTGAGAAAGGCCTGTAAGTCAGCTGTGATGCTGTGCAGGAGAAAATAAAATTGTTACCTCAGACAGCAGCACTGCTGAGAATATTCTGCAACTGATGGCGCTATTCAGAAGGCACTGTGTGAGTCTGGGCAGGGCAGAGAGGAGCCAGAGGAGGTTATAAAGGATCTAATCATGCATGATGTTTGTAGATGAGGAACATTTAGATAGATATAGTGGTGATGGATGAATTACAAAGGAAGAGAGAGAGGGAGAAAGAGTGGTGTGCGTTACAAAACAGCAAATAGAAAATCTTTTAATGGTGAAAATTTGGCACTAAGGAACCAAAAGAAGGTAAGAAGGGAGTCAGGAAGAAGAGGGTCACTTGTAGCCCCCTCTCTCTCTCTGTCTAGGCATTGGTAGTGATAATTTCACACTTAATTATCAAAAATTGAGGCTGACAGGACATCAAGAACTCATGTGCTGGCCCAGTTTCCCCTCCCTAGGTCATTCCTCCCAGATGTTCACCCATCACATTTATAAAGCCTTGTGGGACAGAGTCCACATTTAACTTAAGCAATTTGCTCCAGCATTTTTTAACTTTCAGTGTCAGAACTTTCGTTGCCAGTGTCTAATCCAAAACTCCTTTGTTGCATTAACAGTGCTTGCTTCATGATGTGCTCATGAGAGGCATTAGAGCAGGAGAACAATTCCCTCCCTTCTTTCAACTTCTGGACTCCATCATGGGATCATGGAATGGTCTGGGTTGGAAGAGGCCTTCAACATCATTTAGTTCCAACCCCCTGCCATGGACAGGGACACCTTCCACTATCCCAGGTTGTTCCAAGCCCCATCCAGCCTGGTCTTGAACACTTCCAGGGATGGGGCAGCCACAGCTTCTCTGGGCAGCCTGTGCCAGGGCCTCACCACCCTTATAATAAAGATTTTTTTCCTAGTATCTTATCTAAACCTGTCCTCCTTCATGTTAAGGCCATTTGCCTTTGTCCTGTCCCTCCATGCCATTGGGAAAAGACCCTCTCCAGCCTTCATGGAAGCCCCCTTTAGGTATTGGAATGCTGCTGTAATGTCTTTTGCAGTATTACAATATTTTTCCCATGCTAGATCACACCTCTTCTATCAGTTTATCATTTTAAACCATGGCAATGAGTCCTCTTGCTTAACATCACAGCAAGTGACCCCATCCTTCAATTAATTTTTCTTTTAATATTCCTGAGGATTTCCTGAGGACCCACTGCCACTCACTAAAGCCTTTGCCATTTTTACTCACTGGATGTTCTACTCAATTTTAGGTTTCATTGTGCCTCAGTTTCTGTCCACCAAATGCAGGCAGTGATTATTCATGTCCTACCACTGCTTGCCCTTGGAAAATCTCCCTCTCCAGCCTTCCTGTAAAGCCTCCTTTGGGCACTGGAAGGTGATGAGGATTCCCTGGAGCTTTCTCTTCTCCAGGCTGAACAACCTCAGCTCTCAGCCCATCTCCACCAGCAAAGTGTTCATCTCTGAGCATTTTAGATACTTGTAGGACAGCACCATAAGCTTTATGCCAGCTTCCTCCACAGTTCTCTGTACATTAAAATGGGTCCTTTCTCCCTGTAAATGGTCACAGTGTGTTGGTGTGTCATGGGACAAAGATTTATGCTTTGCCATATCTATGTGAGGCACCTGAGACAGTGAAGGGTTAAATTTAGTAGATGCAGAGCCAGAGAGCAAACAGTTGTTACCAAAAAAAATCTCCCTTCTAGACAGGTTCATTTCTAGCTCTGCACCAAAGCACATTCGTCAGTTTGTGGTTTGGGTCCCAATTCCCCTCCCTCTTGGCTTTCTCCTTCATTTTAGTATTTTATTCTTTCCTTGATAAATCAGGAGACTTTCCCATTGCCTTGCACTCAGCCCTTATCAAGAAGCTTTATAAATAACAATAATGACCAGGCAAAAGATGCAATTCAGTTAACAGTGTAATGACTACAGGGATTAGCACTGCTGTATATTTTTTATGGGTGTAATATGTCGTTTTCATTCTGTTGCCGTAATGAAAATAACAAATTAACAGAAGCATTATGCAAATTATACATTAAAAATGTCATGTTTATTAGTCCATCTTGGCAAAAGAGAAGCTACAGCGATAGCAGTGTTAACTGCTTAATAACCACGTTATAAAACAGAGAAGAAATTCAATTCAGCTCAGTTTGGCATGGCCTTGAGGTTGTTTTCAGTGACTTCAATGCCAGTGTTTGTGTGCTCAGAGCAAAGCATATGCTTAAATACATTTCTGGAGAACAAGATTTTAGTAGCAATTTCAGTTCAAGGATATTTATCTCAATTACCTATTTTTGGAACAAATTCCCCACAAAACATCTTACTCTTTGCACCTGCAAAATACTTGTGCAACAGCATTTACTGGCAGCTCCTTAAAACCTTGCTGCTACTTCAGAAACTGCTACAAATATTTATCCAAGCATTAACTTTATTACATTTTCTGCAGAAGACTACTCAGCCTTGTTCTCTTTGACATTAAGGGATGTGGGGAATTTCTTTTCCAGCACACCCTGAACTTAATTTTGCTTCTAACCTTGAGGCAGTTTATTGAAAATCCAGAGGTGATTGTTTTCTTACAGCGTGATTAACACTTAGTGGTAAAAATTTCTTTGTCCTTGTGTAAAGAACTTTTTAGTCACAAGAGGAACAAAGATTAACAGTTACCAGAAGATTCAAACTTTGCTTTTGTTTAATACAACTGGCTCAGTTATAAAATGCAGTTATGAGATTTCTGTAATGTACAGTATTATTGACATTCATCAGAATGTAAAGACACAAGGAAATTTATTTTCTGTATGAGATTAAGATTGAAAAATATATATGTAATGCTGGGAGTTGTGTATTTTTTGCAAGAGAAAGATTCTCTTCAGTTTGGATTTACAATCAAAGAGCAGAGAGATGCTGGGAAGCCACAGGCCAAAAGTGATTAAAAGGGACAGTGGCTTGTCCCAAATGGGAGCAATGGTGAAGTCAGGATGGGCATCCACATTTCAAGGCTTTCACATCCCTTCCTCACTGCCTGAATCCTGTCACCTTTCTGCACTCATGGCTGTGTAATTTCCATATCTCCTGGAGTCTCCATTTGGCATCAGTGACGACCCACAAATTGTCTGTGCAAGGAAAACAGATGCTCCAAGCTCAAAGACTAATGTAAAAAACAACAATAAATATAATTAAAAATAAAGGGGAGAAAGGGAAATAGCCATCAGACAAGTTCAAGCACAAGACAATCTAATCACAACTTGAAAGAAAATTGTTTATTTCACAGTTACTGCATTGGGAAAACATGTCAAGTTGTTTTCACAGGAGTCTGAAACCAAATAATAATAAATGTGAAGCTCATACGAACTTGAGAATTCCATTTTGTGGAAATTATGACATCTTCAGAAGAGATTTGTTTTACTGAAATGAAACAAAGCCAACTTTTGACATTTCTCACAAAATTTAATTGCCTGAAACATTCCTTAATTGTTTCAGCTCAATCAAGGCATTTCATTTTGTTTTGATGCATTGGAATATTTCTAGCTCATTTCACTACTGAAACTCAACATATATGTATAAAGAGAGAAAAATTGTCTTTTAAAATTAGGCTTTGGTTAAGTTTCCTAAATCAAAAATATAAAAAGAGATTAGCATCCATTGCCTATTCTAAACAGGCACTTGGCACTCTGACTGTACTGGTAATCAAGAGTTAGTCTGGTTATCTTTGACAATCTGATCTCTCAGTGACCAGTTGTCCCCAGCTTCCTTACTGGCAATTGCAGAACTGAGCAATATTTATTTATCAGAAATCTGTGAGCAGTCTATCTGGATGATTGATTCCTGTTCATGTAATGCAATCAGGAGGCCACATTTAGGTCAGGAACCCAAGTCCCAGGTAGGTCTCAGGCTGCTCAGGAAAGAGTTCCGTGTAATCAGACTCTGCTAAAGCCATCAGGTTACAAGAGGAGCCACACAGGACTGGGTAAGAAAATTAAAACCAGGAATAGCAACGCTCCAGCTTTTCTAAAATCAGACATCGAGCTGCTGAATTATTTCTAGGATGATCAATTTTTCATACTTTGAGAACAAAATATTGTCAAAATCATCAGTTTTCAAAAAAAAAAAAAAATTTACATTTTACAGCCAAAATATATTCCATATGTGAATTTTAAAGACTTTTGCTGTCCAAGGGTGGATTCAGCTCCATATTTCAGCTGAAAGCCTGGGCCAATAAAATGGGGTGGAAAGTCTACCAAAATTTCTTACTATTTAGTGTAAGATTTAAGAGTGTCAGAATACCAGGGTGGGGGAGAAAAAGGAAGGAGAAGAGGGGAAAAAAGGAAGATATTATATTTCTGCTGTTTCAATAGTGATCAGTGGTTTAGGAAACCTGACATGCAGGGGAGGAAAACAGGAACTGACCTTTCTGTCAAAGAAGGAGAAATGAAAGAGGCAGAATGTATCACTCTGCATTCTGACTTAGGTGGGAAACAAGGGAATAACTGAAAATAAGGGAATTTAGGCTTGGTACTGGGGAAAAAAAATTCAAAAACCCACAAACAAATAAGAAATAACACCCCACAAAAAGTCCCCTTACTGAAAAGAGCATAGGATAGACTGCACAGAAATGGGCCATGCTCTCTAGATGTCCAAAAACATTTCATATTCTCAAAAATAGTCAAACATCCATCACAGAACAGTTAATAATAATATAGTTAATAATAATACAGAATAGTTGAATAATACAGAATAATACAGAACAATTGATCATGTGCATTTTTTTGGTGCTTTCCAGCTCTCTTTTCTCTCAGAGCCTGGAAGACACAAAAAGGGGAAGACATGAATTCAGATCATACCAATTGTACAGGGGTTAGCCTTGATTAAGAAGCAGAGAGGTAAAGGTCTTTCCTAGAAGGGTTCTCATCCAGGGAACCATGGTTCTTTGGATATCTCAATTCCCTGGGTGGTTTATTATGTCCCTGGATTTTTCACACCAGATCCTGGCAGTGATTTGGCAAGAGCAAATAATTTCTGCCCACTGCTTCTATCAGTATCACCCACAAAACATCCTTTGGTGCTTCTGCTCTCTGTGAAGGAGGGAAGAAGGAAATCCAATCCTGATGAGCCTCAGCCTGCCAACTTTGCTGCTGAAGCAATGCATTATGCATGTGTTTGTGACAGAGAGTGGTGAGTTTAATGTGCAGAAATGAGCCTGGAGAGCTGTGGGGTTGTTACATGCTCTGCCTGGCTGTGCAGGTATTTGTGCTGGTTGCTGCTGCTGTGCCAATACTCCTGTGTAAAATGCAATCCCACCATGTCAGGACTGCTAGAGCCTCTTGTTTGCTCTGCTCTTTGGGTTGTACATCCTGTCATCACTCCATGTTCATGGCATTTGCCAGTAGAAATTGTGAAACCTTAATGAGCTGAAAAAATGTCGTCTAATCTCATTTCAAATCCCTCAGGAAAAACAAATACAGAAGCACAGAATCACAGAATGAGAAGGACATTAAAGATCATCCAGTTCCAAGCCCTGCCATGGCAGGGACACCTTCCACCACCCCAGGTTGCACCAAGCCCTGTCCAACCTGGCCTTGAACACTTCCAAGCATGGGGCAGCCACAGCTTCTCTGCCAATATTTCACATTGTCCCTCAAGCTCTTAAAATCAAGACAAAAGAGTCTAGAATAGGGTGAAGTTTTTTATTTTAGCTGACAGTGAAAATATAGACATAAATTTGATACCATGGTATAAAGCCATGAAGAAATTTGTGGGATACCAGAAGAAAAAAAACACAGGATCATCAGAAGAGGCTGAAAGGTTCTTCTCATTGCCAGTGTGCAGGGAAAAGGGAGAATTATTTTAACAAAACAAGGAGTCATCTGTCAAAGAATAATAAAACCCTGCAATTAGGCACCAAAAACAGGTAAGAAGGATGAAAAGTCCTCAAATTGCTGGAGGAGTTATCATGAGAAGGGTATTAACTTAACTGCAGCTTTAACCAGTCAAGGCTGGGCAAGATTGAGTATTTCACTTTGTTTTTTTTAAATGCCACTGCACTGCCCTTTGTCACATCTGCTGGGGCACCAACCAAATAAAAGCCTATTTATACCATTATTCCTTATATTAACACAAAACAAAGGTAATATTTCTTCAGCCAGCATAATTTTGACCCACTGCATTGACTTCCACTAGGACTTGAAGACTTTCCCCACAGTTCATAAATGTTGAGCTACTGTTTTACAGGACAGTTTATTATGCTACATGTGGTGCCACTGAAGTCATTAATTTCCCGTGGAATAAGCAATGCTTAGTCTAACTTGCAATTCTCTGCAGTATATTTCTCCATGCTGTAGCTGTAAAGGCTAACAAGGACCTTGATTGTGCAAATCAGAATAGATTAGGTTGGTGTGTTAAGATTATTTCCCTTTCGTTTAGCTCCAATAGCCCCTAGTGCAAGAAGGAGCATTGCAAATCATACAAAGTTCAAAATATGATATAATGGCACAAAATGAACCTTTTGCATGAAAAATAGAAAGAGTTCAATCTCTTTAGTTCAGCCAAAAGAAAGTTAAAGGAGCCATAATGAGATTATAAATTTCTATGAAGGGAAAATACATTGTATAACAGGTGCTTTCAGTTTAGCAAAACACTGAGTACAAGTTTAAAAATGCTTGTACCAGGCACCCAAATTATCATTTGGTTTCCTCTATGTTGGAAAAGTGTCTAACAAATAAAGCAGAGGTTAATGCTGGCAAGTGCAGAGGGAAATGAAGTTAAGGCTTTAATTGCAAGGGTAGTGAAGCACCAAAACTTATTAAAGTCACAGTAGATTCTCCATTACTGAGCAGGGGGAAGGGGTTTCCTTAAATTTCAGGATATTGTTCCAATTATCATGAACTCCAGGAAAACTCCTGGTTTCTTTGCTATGGGAAATCAAATTAGGAAACTTCAGTTGTGCCTTCTGACCACGTGAAGTTGTCATTGGTGTATATAGAGCAGAGTGGTCAGGATCTTTCAGCCTTTGCAATGCTGTGTCTTCCATCAAACTTGCAAAAAGGAGAAAGGAAAAGTGCCATGAGACATTTGGATATTGCTGAACTGACAGAGCTTCCTTCAGAGATGGGCAAATAAAAACAAATTAACCTAAACAGATGGCACAGAATCACAGAAAAGGCTGGAAAAGACCCCTAAGATTGAATCCAACCATTTACCCAGTACTGCCAAGCCCACCACTAAACCATGTCCCTAAGCAACACAGCTACATGTTTTTGGGAGCACTTCCAGCATGTTACAGCATTATATCTAGGACTGCTAAATCTGAGAAAGCAAATGCAGGCACAGAACTCTGGGATCCCAAAACTGGAAAAACCACCTGCTTCATCTCCTACCCATGCAGGATCACTCTCAGCAGCACAGCAGTTGATTTATTCAGGGATGGTATATTTATTGCCAAGCATCTTTCATCATGTGCAGAGGTTTCACTCAGCTGAAAAATCCAGATAATAATTTCCAATCACAACAGTATAATGCCCATTAAATTGTCCAGTATTTGTCAAATTAACATTCATCCCAATGAGTTAATGTATAATATTAGGGTGATCACCATCTTTATGCTGTCCTTGTTACTGTTCAGTGCTCAGTAAACTCAACTTTTGCAATAAAAGCACATTTGTAAATAAACAATCCCATGCTTCCAGGGCTCCCTGAGCACCATATCAAGCATTAAATGAGGTTGTTTTTAAAGTGGGCTCCAGCATTTCTGGTGATGAAGCTGAGAATCTCCAGGCCGCAGGAGGATGAAAACAGAAAAAATGCAAAAAATGTCACTGTGCTTTAGCCAACAGTGGTGCAGACCAGCTGGCTTTGACCAGGGTAACAAGAATCAATGTTTGCCTCACCTTCCCTATGAATAACATTTTTCCTTGTATTTATAGGAATTTCCTGTATTTCTCTTCGTGCCTATTTCTTCTCACCATGGTCACTGGACACCACTGAGAAGAGTCTGACTACACCTTCTTTATGCCCCCACACTGGATTTTTGTAAACATGGATGAGGTGTTTGCCCTTCCTGTGGGCAAAAATGTCTGGTCAGTTCAGAGATCAGAAGAATGGAATGGGGGACCTTGACATCTGTGGAGCTGGTTTCATGTCAGCCAAAAGGAAGATTTAGATAATTTCTCCCATGCTTGAATTACATCAGATTCTTGGAGATGATGCAGCTTCTCTGTCACCCTGAAAGGTAAAAGTGGTGACAAGGATGAGAGTCCAGCCCTTCAACCAGTGTCTGAGCTGCTGCATTTATTCCATTTCTAGGACACCTGATGGGTTTTAAAAAGCCATCAGAAAGTCTCCAAACCAGGAAAAGCCAGGAAAAAACCATCAGATGCTGCTGTTTAACACAGATTTTACTGTTCTTCCAGCTTGGAAATCAGATTATTCATTTTTATCCAGCTCATGACACCTACCCTTCCTCAAGTCCTGGCATTAGGAGTTAAGTTGTATCCCTCCAAAAATTCTGCAGGTCCAGTCTTAGATCCTAAAATGGAAAATAATGAGCAGCCCTGCAGATCCCCCTGGGCCAGGCACAGACAGCAAACCCTCCTTCCACCAGCCCAGCACAAGGAACCCACTCTGCAAATCCTATAAAGGCAAAACTTTGCAGATGTGCCTGGTTAAGATGTTTCTGTTGCTGCATGATAGAGTCAGTCTGAAAAACATGGCTTTCTCTTCATGCTCTCAGGACCTAACATTAACTAAGTTCTGCTCTTAACCCAGCTGCTTCCTGCTTGACATTTATCTGTGGCTTTGGCTCGAAAAGTCAGTTTGCACCGTCTGTTCTGTTTTCCTGCAGAGAAATCACCATCTGTATTTGCCATTGTTTGATGATTAGCTACAAGTAGTATCAAACTCTTCTTTTTCAGGTGTTTGCCCTGGAGAGAGATTCACCTGTTTCAGTGGTTTCACCTATTATAGGTTCAAATTCTCATTAATATAAAACTTTTGGGTTTAAAGAGCCTGTTTTGTCCCAGTGGTGATGGTTTCCAGCCATGGGGTACCCACTGTCAGGGGTGACTGTGAAAATCATGTTGGGGTCCATTGAGCTGGCAAAAGTCAAAGCCCAGACCACAAATCCCTGTTCACAAAAGATGCAATCCATTACCCTTGCCTCATATTTGTTAACTGCTCTTGGCACTAAAAAAACATCAAAAACACATATGGAAAGAAACAATAGGGGAATTCCATGCTGAGAAAAAAAAAATTTCAAAACTGTACTTCACTATAAAACTCATGTGGCTGCTTTTAGTGTCTCTGCAGAAGAAGAAGGAAGTAAAATATGCCTGGTGAAAGAAGGTCTTGCTCAAGAGAAATGCCTTGGAAAAATAATTTTAAAAAATTAAAAGCCTTGGAAAAATAATTTTAAAAATTAAAAGCACCAAAGTAATAAGGATATTTTTTTTCCTTTTCTGGCAGGAACCCCCTGACTATTAAGGAATTCTTTTTGGAAGAAGCTATTAAAATGTAATACAAGACACTTTTTCCACAGAAGCCACAAAATTTGCTGGCCAAGTTCTCCCTTGAAATAGTGAGAATTCTGTACCAGTGGAATAAGGAAAGATATCAGTGAATTGAAAATGAACTTTGTTAAATGTACAAAAAACAGTTCAGTGGGGTTATAACAAAAACTCCAGTGCATGTTAACATATTTTGCAGGTTCTGCACTTACCAGCCATGGCCCAAGGATGTAGGAATGGGAATCTTTTCAGGGAACCTCTTCAGCTCAGAACATGAACAGCAAGCCTCTCAAATCCAAGAGCAGGTTTAGACTGAGATCCAGAACTTCTTTTCAGAAGAAAACAAAGACTATTTACAGGAGCATGTAGTGACAGGACAACAGGGAATGGCTTTAAACTGGAAGAAAATAGATTTAGATTGCTTATTAGAAAAAAAAAATATTCACTGTGAGGGTGGTGAGGCCCTGGCACAGGTTGTCCAGAGAAGCTGTGGCTGCCCCATCCCTGGAAGTGTTCAAGGCCAGGTTGGATGGGGCTTGAAGCAGCCTGGGATAGTGGAAAGTGTCCCTCCCGTGGCAGGGGCTGGAACTCAATGATCTTTGAGGTCCCTTCCAACCCAAACCATTCCATGTTTCTGTGAAGAATTGTCTCCACCCTGATGGAATGACTGGGTAAGGATTTGAGTCCCTCTCCACACCACTGGTGAGAGCTACAGGGATTTTTTTTTTTTTTTTTTTGGTCTATGCAGCCATAGCTGCTTCTCTCCTCCCATTGTTTGCTTCTCCTTCTTTCCAAGGTCACCAAACCAGCTCGTAACAGGCTTCTCATCTGCATATTCATTACTCAGGTGAATAGAAATGCAAGGTACTGATGTTCAGGCAGCAGCAGACAGTTGTGTGCCAACACCCAGCAGTGCAGGGTCCTCAGCACCCTTTGAACACAGCACCTTCCTTTAGGAATCTTTAGTAATTCCTCTCCTGTTAATGTGCTGCATTCACCAGGCAGGTACCACAGGCTTACCTGGTGAACCCAGGGCTGTAGAGGCCTGGAAGTTACCTCTGCACTGTGTTAATGAGGTGGAAGCATCCTGAATGAATCCTGAATGATCTCCTGTGAACACTGCCTGTGTTTTCACTCTCACCATTGCACTCCAACCCTTTGTGCCATTTGAAATCCTTTGGAAAGGGACAAGTGTCACTGTCATATTTTCTGGAAAAATCCCTTTGCCAGGATTTCTTCTCCTGGGAAGATGAGAAGCCTCAGAGAGAAATTAAAACAATAATTATCTGATTGCTTTTCCCTAATTTGCTTCTTTGGAATGTGGTCTGGAGAGTGTTTATCCAACAGGTGGTTGTTTGATTGGTTTCATGTGAATTGTTTTGACTTAATGACCAATCACCATCCAGCTGTGTCAGGACTGTGGCGAGTCACAAGTTTTCATTGTCATTCTTATTAAGCCTTCTGTCTGCATCCTTTCTCTGTTTTTTAGTATAGTATTCTTTATTATAATATAATATCATAAAAAAATAAATTAGCCTTCTAAGAATATGGAGTCAGATTCTCAATTCCTCCTTCATCCTGTGGACCTGAAAAATACCACAGACATGCCTGCCCAGCACTGAGAGCTGGGGCAGAAAACATCCTGGTGGCGCCAAACCTTCTGCAGAAGCACCTGGAGGCCACAAGACATCCTCAAAAACATCTGAAAGGGCATGAGAGAGAGCTGTGTGCAGAGCCTGAAATATTAAAATATTAATTTACAGTCAACCAAGCACAGTCTTCATGGAACCATGCTGACCATATTTATATGAACAGAGAAAATATGGAGTTTGACTTTACCTTGCATTTCTTTAGGTTTACAAACTGCAAACTGAAAGGACATGAGACAAAGTGATCAGAGGCATGAGGGATAGCCAGAGGCATCTGGAATCCACAGCTTGACAGCAAAAGACCCCACAGTGGGTTTGTCAAAACTGCCACTGTTGTAACACTTCTCTGTGCAACAGAAAATCAGAGCACAGCAAAAAACAAATGAAACTTATAAAAGGAAAAATATGGGTAAGCACATAAAGGAAATTTTTTTTAAAAAAGGAAATAGCATGAGATTTTATGTAATCTAATTTTTTTTAATATCGAAATCTCGTCCACCTAGAAAAGAAAACATCATCCCCATGGTTTATATTTCTCTAGGAGAAGTTATTAATCTGTTTAAACTGCCTCAGAGTGTAATTATCACCCTTTTCTGTGAAAGCAAAGCCTGAAAATTTTTGATCTTTGGTATTATTTACTGAAGCTGTCCCTGACTCACCAGCACCCTCAAAATAAAAAACTGTAATCAATATCTTATTATGGAATTTTTTTTTTGAGGTAAATTAGCTTTTATTCCACAGACACCTATACATTTTCTCGTGTGAGTGAGCCTTTTCTCACTGGCTACCTACTCCCTTTTCATTTAATCTCAAGTCAAAAAACAGATCTCAGGATTTATTTTGAAAGAAAGCAAAACAAATGGAATTTTCAGATGAAGAGGAATGTCTGTACAGTGGAAGCAAGAGGAACTCAGGAGACCTGAATGCTCTCATCTGGCTGTGATTTGAGAGATCTGAGACTTCATTTCAAGCTGTAGTCATCTCTTCTCTTCCAGCCATGGCTGTACTGTAAAAAACTCTTATAAACTCTGAAAAGAATCAAAATCCAGAGCAGACCCCTTGCTATCAACCTGGTTTTCCTGAGTCATTATTTTCAATTAGTATTTAAAAGTGTGTCTTTTTTTTCTTCCTTATTTTGTTAAAGCTGTAATGAAAAAACTGCAATGTGCAACCCAAATGAATGACCAATATTTAGGACTGAACCTATAGCAAAATCAATAAATTTTTATTATTCTTGTTGCTGGGAAAAAATGTTACAGTAAGGATACTTTGAAATTTTCAAAGTCTTTATCCTAACCATCATGAAATAAAAAAATGTGCAGTTTGAAACAGTCAACAAATTATGTTCATACTATTATGCAATGTGTTAAAATAATAGAAATTAAATTGAGAGTCTTCCAGCAGCACTGCAAGACTGAATTGAAATGTGATAGATGGGTTCAGAGATATGAAACTCATTGGAATAAAAGAGGTAAAAGGATGAAATGACAACAAGAAACAGTTCAGAACCACGAATGAGCTTGATGGAAAAACAAAATGGGAAAAGTAGCAGTCTGAAATTGCAGAGCAGGAGGCATCTTTACTGTCATGTTGCTGCTGCCTCAATCTGATGTCCAGGTTCACTTGGTCTCTCATCCAAGTCAGTCTCTGGGTGCTCCAGGGCTTCTTTAAGGTCCCTGCATTTGGCCAGGGAAATCAAAGCAAAGAAATCAATGTCCTTATTTTGTACCCCATGGCTTTTTTCATGGACAGGACTGAGCCAGACTTGCTTTCCACCAAACTCCTGTTTCTAACTCTCTGCACCCAGGAGCCCCAAGGAAGCCAAATTCACCCTGGCACAGCACTCATGGGTGATACAGCACAAGCTCATCTTTATCCTGCTCCAAAATTTCCTTCTTCTCCAAAGGCTTTTCCAAGGTTTCTCACATCACCAACTGAGCAGACAGATAAATTCAGTCCCCCACTTTCACTTCTCATTCCACTGCCAAGGTGAAGCAGTCAGGAACTAAACCCTCCCCTGCTACACCCTCTACTAACTCACAACTCAATTGCTTACTGCTATAAGAGGTTTAAGACTTTTATAAAACTTCTTTTTTTTTTTTTTTTTTTCAGGGGTAGATGGTATTTATGGTGTGCTTAGGAGCTGTGGGGGAACAAAACCAGAAAATTTATGCTAACCTTCCCATCCTGCATTGTCCAGGACATTTTCAGTGTGTGGAAATGCTCAGCTCTTTGGAGGAAGGCACTCTGAGGGATCTCAGTGCAGCAGCCAACATTTGCTTAACGTCCCATTAATATTTAAACAACAAATTTGTCAACAGATTAATTGGCACTGCCACTTTCCAGCAGTTTTATGGGCACTTCAAACCACCAGCAGTCTATTGCTAAAAAGAAGCATGTAGCTTTTAAATATGTATGCATACAAGACAATACTGATATTAAGCACCCTGAAGAAAAAGCAGAATTGTAATCATGCTGAATTCCCAATGCTTCCTGTTCTCTCCAGAGAAGTGTTGACAGAAAGAGGTCATCAAAAATATTTAGGAATTACTTGGGCACTTTTTCCCATGGCAGAGAAGACATTGATGTCAAGGACCAAACATAGACTGGAACGAGCAAGGAGGGAGAGAAGATTTTAGATAATGTAAGAAGCCATTTTGTGGAATCATAGAATCATTAAGGTTGAAAAGACCTCTGAGATCATCAAATCCAACTGTTAACTCAGCACCAGCCCTCTCTGGAGGCTCTCCTATCCCTTCCCCAGCTGCTACTGAGGGAACCTGGACAGTTGAGATTTCAACTGATGCTTAAAAGCTGAAGTTTGGTGAAGGGAACTTTACCCCTGGTATGGAGCACCACTCAAGCCTCATTTATTAAATTCAATGGCTTTCCCAGCTCTATTTTGACAGGCACATCACAGTTAATTACAGGAATTATTCAGTGAAGTGGGCATAGATTAATGCATGTGCTTGCTCGGATCCATGCCAATAGATCTGGGAAAAAATTTGCAAGAGTGACAGACACTACAGTGCATAATTCCCCTGCTTCACTCATTAGCCAAGCATGTACCAGTTTCAGGAGCAGTGATCCAACCTTATTTGCTCTGCAAAGAGATAAAATCCACAAATGTGTGGGAAAGTGAGGAAAATGGGCACAGAGATAGAGACTGTAGCCCCTAATTGATCCTCCACAAAATGTATTTACTCTGTTTTTGTTCCCTGGTGAATTCATTAGCTCTCACTTAGCACCATTCTTTGGTCAAATGCTCAGGGAGGAAATAAATTGAAGCAATTTATTCTAGCACTCATAAAATACTGGTTTATTTCCACCTTTTGACTATGCAAGCCATGAAAGCAGTTACTCTTTGGAAGAGCAATAATTCTCCTCCTGGCCTCCAGAGGTTTTTTGGAAGAAACTCACACGAATGTGTATCTGTGTGTGGGCACACTCATAGCAAATTTCATAACAATTTCATGGTGTCACTACCAGCAGCTTAGGAACAAAATACAATCAAGGCACTTGAAGTTTTCTGCCAACCCTCCAAGCTTTTTTCTGGAGCCTTTCTCACTGGCAGTGCAGATTAGAGGCATTAATCACACCCTCTTGTGCTCCATCAGATTTCCTTCCTCAGCCAGAGGGTGAGTGAATGAGACAGAGCTACATTTCATGTTTATAAAGACTCATAGCTCTTAATTTTACTTTTAATTTTAAGCAATCAAGTAATACTTGTGTTCATTCAGCAGCTGTTCTGTGCCTCTGGTGAAGCAGGTACCTGCCCATTTGTGAGCTCAGGCCATATTTCTGCAACATCTAAACAAAAAGGATTTTGAGATTTACCACTGGGAAAACTTTTTAAAGCTTACTTACTTACCCTACCAAGCCATCACTCCTTGTTTAATGACTTTTTTCTGGCTGCATTTCAGATCTATTTCTTCATTGTGGATTTCTGTAATCAACATTTCACTTCAAACTTAACACAATTATTTGGCTTTATACCTGGCGTTTGAACTCAAAACTGAATTTAAAAATATATTTTTTTTTCTGAGATATTTGTTGCTCAATTTATTTCCCTTGCTAGGGTGTTATTGAACACACACTCCTTTCTTCTGTAGTGCAATATTCCAAATACAGGTAGCTTCATTTGAGTTTGAACTTCAGAAATGGGCAATTTCTGAACTTCCAAGAGTCTTTGATCCTCTAGAATCTCATTAAAGTTGCTCCTGAATACAACACTCTATTTTTGCAATCACTTTGCCAATTAATGTTAAAAAAAAGTCACTTATTAGTAAATCGGTGAGAGGCCATGACCTGATTATTTGGAATAAGAGGCTATTCCTGGTTTTAACAAAGGAGCTGCATCAACAGAGCTTTGATAAGATTCTGTTATATGGCTGCAAATAAACTGGGTCTGCGCTGATCCTGGAGAGGCTGCCTAGAACAGAGGCCAGGCAGTGTTAAAGGAATAAAGCAGGGATTTATTAAAAAGGCCTTTAAAGGACACACCTTGGGCAGTGCAAGAGCCTGGCCATGGCTCCACCCAAGATGGACCCTGGGTCACAAGTTTCCAGACTCTTATAAGTTTTGGTCCATTTAAATATTGAGTCAATTGTCCAATTACAGCTTCAGGTTATGAAGTCCCATCCTCCCAGTTTGCTCTCCTCAATTCTCTGTTTTTTGCACTTTTTGGGCCTGAAGCTGCAATAGCATCCTTGGTTCTGGGGCTGGACAAGGATTGTTTTGTCTGACTAAGCTGTGAGGAGAACTTGCTAGCACTTTATATGAAGTTCAGAGTTATACACTAATGCAGTACAGAATCTGGAAAATATGAAAGCTAAAACTTATGGAATCAACACAGTGTCAATTATTTAGTGGCAAAAGAGACAAATTGTCTCCAAGAGCTCCCCCTTGGCTGGAGAGGTGGCATCATTGCTCCTTAGCCAGAGTCTTTCCAATGGAAGAGAAAAATATTATTTCCAGATTTTTTTTTATTATTATTATTATTATTATTGGTGGTGGTGGTGGTGTTGCTTAAGTTACTATTCCATTGCAATTTTTCTTCCCTCTTCACATGAGGGAATGAGAACATCAATAATGTGGGGATTTTTGTCTTCAAGGAAAGATATCAATGTTTGATGAAGAGATATAATTCCAAGGAAACCCAAGCATGGTTATAATTAACACCTCCAAGTGTGTCCATTCTCATTTCTTTCTAAGCTGTGTTGCAGCTTTAAGTATTAGCAGAAGTCAGCCGAGAATTTACAGCTTGCAGGCTCAAATAGAAACAGCTTCTCCTAAACTGTACCAGAGCTTAAAATGCAATTATAAATCATGTATTTAATTACACTGCAATCTCTCTGTATACACAGAATATTCCAGTTAGCATAATCAATATGAAAGACAGAGAAAGCAGCAGCGTGAACTCTGAAATCTCAGAGTTAATTTACCCAACACGAGCACCAAAGCCAAAACAGCACTCCTCAAATCTCAGTTGCAGCAACAAACTCCTGGAAAAGCATTTTGCCTTCAGAATGGTTTTCAGTTAGTTTTGAAATTTGTAGTTCAGAAAGAAATGAGAGGAACTGTTCTGTTTGCAGTCTATCCATGCAGATACTTGAAGCCCAACAGGACACAGTTCTTTCAGTCTGCTTTCACCAGACTTGCTTGAGGGAGCTGATCCATCCCTGTATCATCCTTTCCATGACTCTGTGAAGTTAGGGATAGTTATCCCAGGACAACATAAAAAACAGCTATCAGCCAAAAATTATTTAATGGCTTATATTTCTAAGCACCTTAATTTCCTAGCAGCACCTGTCTCATACTGACACACAAGGAAAAGATCAGGAATCATGTTCTAGGAGAATGAGACACCAATAAAACAATCTTAAATACCCTTAAGAGGAACTTTAGCAAAGAGCAAGCATATGCATAGAAGTGGTATTTAGGTTTTGGGGGTAATTCCAAAGAGATCTTCAAAGGCAAATTTAGCAGAACTGGACAGAGGTTTTCAGAATATTGCTTTACCAGGAAAGCAGTTATTCTAGTACAAACAGGTAGGACAAAGTAAGACAAAAAAATAGCAGTTAAATGACAAAAGAATTAACCTTAATTTACTCTAATTAACCTAGAGATTAATTGGTCTTTGCCACTATATTCTGCCATCACACTATGGTTTTTATAAGTTATTCTTATTGGCCAATCCATCTTCAATTCGACTTTCCTTCTTAAGTCCTCATTACTATTCTACAGCTCAATAGCTTTTTTTTTTTCCACTGGACATGTTAAATGGGGGAAAAATAAAATGGATCAATATAGCAACTCAATTAATTCCTCATCTTAAATTCTAATAAAATCAATTTGGAGAAGTGTCGTATCGTTAAGCTTACATCATAACGTAGTAATTAGAAACAACTTTCATCTTGCTTGTTCCTTTGAAGATTTTAATGGCAATCAATTAAACATGCTTTGCTTCTCCATTAAAGACTTCCAAAATGGAAATTGGATGGGAAGTTAAAGATAAGGTGGCTGATTGCACAGTCCTCTCATCCTCCCCCATTTCAAATATTCCCCCCCAAAAAGTGCAGACTCACCATTAAAAAGTTAGCATGAGCATAGTAACCAGCAATAAGTTTTCAGTGAATAGATCATGTTCTAATAGAGTGCTGCAGCACTTTGGGATTTGCATATTTACCAAGCAGAAATTTTGGTGGTGCTCACTGAGCTCAAATCTCTTTTCAGGTTTACACTCAGACACCTTTAGGAGTTCAGCTATTTTTTAATTAAAAGGATGCAAAAAAAGCTTCTCTGTGCACTATTTAAATTAAAATGTTTCTGCAGGTTTAAGAGAGAAAATGATAAATTTTACATGCTGTTTCATTAACAGTAATAACAGCATCTTAGCAGTGATTCCCCCTATACCAGGTGCTGCACAGAAAACAAAATTAAAGAGGACAGGCCCAATTTCAATTTTTCTACAGTTTAAGCATAAACAACCAGGTACCTCCAGTAATTTTTCTCCAGCTAGGGATTTATGCCCAGGAGGAATTCACAAAGAAAACATGCACACCCAGTCAATGGCTGAACATCCAATTAGCTGCTACTCTCTGACATCAGAGAAATCCAAATCCCTTAATTGCTTGTGTTCTGCCTTATTAAATTCCAACAGCATCTCTGCAGAAGTCAGAACTGCACATGATGGCCCTGGTGAAGTCCCAGCATGAACCCCACAACTTCACACCATCCTCCCCCTTGTTATCACCCCATGGTGCCTGAAATGGCACTCAAGGGGGTTTTTCCAGGTTTCCTGAATTGTTCACAACTTGTATATTAACACTTTCACAAATTATAGAATCACAGAAATGTTTGGATTGGAAAAGGACCTTGAAGATCATCTCATTCCAATCCCCCTACCAGGAGCAGGGAAACTTTCTACTAAACCAGGTTGTTCAGAGCCCCATCCAACTTGACATTTAGCACTTCTGGGAGTGGGGCATCCACAGTTTCTCTGGGAAACCTGTGCCAGTGCCTCACCACCCTCACAGAGAAGATTTTTTTTTTCAAATATCTGATCTAAAGCTACTTTCCTTCAGTTTGAATCTGTTCTCCCTTGTTCTGTCACTCCATGCTCTTGTGAAAGTCCCTCTCCATCTTTCTTTTAGCTTCTTCCATCAGAAGCAGATCAGGGTAATTGCAATTGAGACCATCACAGCACAATAGAAAGTTTGGATTAACTCCAAACCATGAATACCATTTATTCTCCAGGTCTCTCCATTGTCTCTTGTTATTTTTTTCATTCATTTAACTATCTGTCCTTTCTACAATCAAAGAAAAGACTAACATTTAAGTAAAAAGCTCTTCCAAGAATTGAACAACTTGTTCTTTAGTCAATGTCATTGGAACTTTATAGATAAAACTATTTCTGGATATGTCAGTAAAAGAGACCT
This sequence comes from Agelaius tricolor, assembly GCF_023055355.1. Lineage (NCBI taxonomy): Eukaryota > Metazoa > Chordata > Aves > Passeriformes > Icteridae > Agelaius > Agelaius tricolor. The sequence goes on along the minus strand of NW_027269262.1, from coordinate 92,593,828 downwards.
CATTGTGCCAACATTTGCAGTCAGTCTGAGTATTGATGAAAATATGAAATGGTATAATTAGAGTTCATTGTTATAATTAGAGTTCATCACTCTTTAGTTCATTAAAAGTTAGCATTTTGCTGAAAATGTAAGATCAGCTTTTGTTGAACAATTTTTAAAATTCTTCTTTGGACGTCTTATGAAATATTAGTATGTGAAAGCAATTATATGCTTAACTTTTCCTGAACTTTCTTATGCTTTGAATAGAAAGTGCAGAAAAAGTAAGGAAACTGCTTTAAGAGGGATGTAATGCAGTCATAGCTGAGAAAAAAATTTGAAAGGAGGAACAAGAGCCAAAGAAAAAAGGACAAACCAAAAGTGGAAGAGAGGAAAATTTTATTTTTTTTTTTAAATGACACGTCAGAGAGAGCACCACAGATTAAAAATTATTGATTTACAACATTTCTAAATAAAATTACATTCTTCAGTCAAAACCTTGTGTGATTTGGGTTCATCTCATCAAAAGGTCTCAAGGTCTGCACCTGAACTAGAAATTAATGTGCTTTTAGAGTCAATGAAAAAATGAACAGTTCATCTTGGGCTATAACTCAGATGTTAGGAATCAGTCAGATGGATAATGTCTGTTCCTCTGCAGTGCCTGCAAGGTGAGCCTGGTGTTCCCAACACTGAGCAAGGCACCACCTAAGGGAGGTGACATTAATGCCACCTCTGGATTTTCAGCCCTATCAATGTCACAGAAAATCTTGTTTAGAAGGAAAAGAGGTGCAGGGTCAAACATCCAAGAACCCACAGGCAGGTGGAAGCTGTGACAGGGTGGATTTGCTGGGTTTGTGAAAATCACAGAATCACAGAATGGTTTGGGCTGGAATGGATCTCAAAGCTCATCTCATTCCATGGGCAGGGACACCCTCCACTATCCCAGGTTGCTCCAAGCCCCATCCAGCCTGGGTTTGGACACTCCCAGGCATGGGGCAGCCACAGCTTCTCTGGGCAGCACCTCAGGGATTTTCATGGCTGCAAAACATCACAACAGGAACCATCCTCAGGTCACTCCTCAGAAATGGTGGTATTGGCAATAACTTAACCTGGACTTTACTTGGACTTTATCAACACTCCGAGTTTTTGCATCAAAAGATCAAATGGTTGAAAAATCACTTTTTACATTGCTCAAGTGGCCTTTGCACTCAGGAGAACATTGTGCTTTTACTTCATAAAATTGCTCCAGACATCCACAGGTTTAAAGGAAAGCATGTTAAAGAAGGGTGATGTAAATGCCTGACAAACTAATTCCACATCAGTGTCAATGCCTGAACTTGACTTTGAACTTTGAACAGGTTATCAGAAGTGAAACATTTTCAAAACAGAAAATGTGAGACACACTCGTGGATATTTCACAGAAAGCCTCAGCAGCTGCATCCCCTAGGCCTCTGTCAGTGCTGCTGCTGGGTTAAATAAAGATACAAGGGCACTGGAAATTGGAGTCTGGTAAAACAGAGGTCTAAGAGAACTCCCACACACCTCTAGAGAGATCAACACTGCTTTTAAAATTATCAACCCACAGCAAGTCCATCACTCAGTTTGTATTTTCTAGACGGAGGATAGGGAGCTGCTAGCTCAGAAAGTTTGCTGAAAAAAATTAAACTGAACTGGTTTCCATTAACCCTGGCCCTGGATCTGTCCTCAGGGACAGCAATCACAGGATGTATTTGTCAGCCACGAAGCCCTGGAGAAACTGTTGGCTTGCAAAAGTCAGATCACAGTTCAGGAGTTGGATGTACAGACCCAAACCTCACAAACAGCTCCCTGGCTGAGCAATAAATCCCATTTAAACTTGTCCAGAGCACTAAGCTGGACGTGAATTCCCTCACAAAATGACTTTGTAGGTCCTTTCTTACAAACCCTTCCCACAGCTCTGCCTTGCAAATGCTTTTTTGGCACAGCAAATACCTGTGGATGCCATCCCTGGAAGTGTTCAAAGCCAAGCTGGAAGGGCTTGGAGCAACCTGGTCTAGGGGAAGGTGTCCCTGCCCATGACAGGGGGTTGGAACTGGGTCATCTTTAAGTCCTTTCCAGCACAAATTGCTCTGTGGTTTTATGATTATTCAGTGTTTTATTCGTCTATTCAAGAAGTGTAACCCAAGCAACTGTAATGGCACCATGAGTCATTGCAGACACTGGGGGAGAAACCAGGATAAGGCTGAGTCAAAACATTAAGCCAAAAACACCTGAGCAATGCTCTCCTTACAAATTCCCACCACAGGATATTCACCAAAGTCAGAATTCATAGAAACATCCCATAAGGACTTTGTGATGGGGCTCCTGAGCTGTTAAAGGCTGTCCTTTTGTTGTGCTCTAGAGAGAAATCAAGCATGAAGGAAAGATTATTTGATATTAGAAAGAAATATCAGTATTTCTTGCTGTGTGATTTAAATGCTGATGGAGTGTCCCAGTACTCTGCTAATCTGCTCCATTCCCAAACAGGTATCTGAGATTTCACTAATAAAGAAGTGCAACCCATCTTCTACCATTCCTTAGCAACACAAGGCTCCCCAGATTTCGGAACAGAAGTTTTACAGACTATTAACTGTCTAATGCCTAAAAGTCCTCCTGGAGTTATTTTGCAGTATTAAGCTAAAGGAATATGACAATCTCTGATTAGAAGATGAATTTTCATGTAATGACCTGATAAAAGTATTAATTGAAAAAAACTTTACAAAAAGGTCTTTTTGACTGTTTCTATTTTCAGACAAACATACAAATTTCTTAAAGAAATCACATCACATAACTACATCAGCTACTTATAGCCACAGCTGGAATCTGGTCTTTCTGCAGAAGCAACAATACAGACAAAACAGAAAAACTAAAAAACATTTTAAAAAATTGATTGTTTAAGAGAAACACGGAAAATTCTTAAAGAATTTAATTTTACAAGGAAATTAGGAAAAGAAAGCAAAAGCCTACAGAAATCCCTTAAATGGGGAAACTGCAAAATTTCCATCAGCAGAGATATTTAAGAAAAGGTTAGACTGGCATGGTTTGAACTGAAATCAGTACCATCTTCAGGAAATGGCTTGACCAGAAATCTTTTCTAGCCCAGCATTATTTACAGCATTCTCCCCCTCCTCAGGTCTTCTGTGATAATTGCAAAAGCTGAAGATGCACAATGGGAATTTTGCACGCCTGATTTTGAGCAGAGCAAGGAGTTTCTCCATGTCAGACTTGCAGGAACCAGCAGAATGTGTTTTCTGTGGCTTCATTTTCTGTTTCCATCGCCCAGATCCTCAAGCTGTTCTGGGCTGGGTGACTGCTGCTCCCACAGCCTGGACAGGTGGCTGTACCTTAACCCTTGGGTCATCCAAAATTTCTTCTCTGTACCCACAAACTTCTGAGTCAGATGTCACAGAGGCACCTCCCTATATGGAAATCAGTTGCATGCAGGCTGTAAAATGAGATTTTTGCTCTGCTCTTCATGTAAGAGTTCAGGGATAAACACCAGGTTTCAATTTTTTTTCAAACTAAGTGGGTCATGTTCTTTGTGTTATTTTCTGCACATGGAGGGACTCTTGTGTCAGGGAATTACCTCAACAACAATGAGACAGAGAGCAATAAACTTTAAAAATGTTAAATATTATAAATTGTTTTAATTTATGTGTCCTGTACTGCTATTCATCAAGCAGCATCTCTTTCTCCTTTCTCTTTTTCCTCCCTGCCTCTGAAGCTACCCCATAATTAAGAAGGGGTCACCTGGTTGTCCATGTTTACTGAGTTAGATCCTGACCTGAGACATTTACACGCAAAACCAGGTGTGCAGTGACTTTCAAGTGTTAAATCAGGTCCTAAATGAAAAAATAATACTGTGCTCAAGCTCCTTGTTCTTATCAGGGTGGCCTGTAAACATCCCACTTCACCTTTAACATGGTCTATTTGGAAATTAAACCATCTTAAGCAACTATTCATTAATATTGCTATTGCTAATATTATCTCTTCCTTTTTATGAAATAATGTTTGTGTATAATTTTCATGCTTATGAAGCCTTGGTAGACCTTCACAAGGATTTGGCTGAGGCTAAGCAGCACAAGTGGCTTTATCTGTCCCTAGTGGGCAGTTTTCCTCCTTTACTCTCCCACCTTCTCCCTGTCACTGGTTTCAGATGCTGTTGCACGTTCCTTATTCCCAAGACTGAAAGCTCTGCGATTTTTTATTCCTCCAGATCCTCACCAAACAGAGTCCTGACCCTCTCCTGAGAATCCCTGGTGCTGCAGTGAGGCAAATTCCTCACACAAGGCTCGAGAGCTCCTCTCCTGCCAGGCAGCTTTGCATTAGCATTCATAATTTCCAGGAGTGCTTCAGTACAGCAGGAAAAGCTTGGGAATGAGAAGCAGGCACAAAAAAAGCTCTGAAATGTGGAGGGCACAAGCTGCTGCCCAGCAGGGTTTGCTGGAGGCATCTCAACTGGGAGCTCTGCTCACTCATCATCAAATCCCCAGGCTGCTTTCAGAGCCTGGTCTCCAAACCTTTGCCCATCTGAGGACTGGCCCAGCCTCTGTGGCAGTGGCCATTTCTGCTCAGGAAAAAAGAAATTCAGCTGGGAAAGAACATACCCAGAGTGGAAAGTCATCCTTGGAAGTGTTCAAAAGGTGGGTGTGGATGAGGCATTTGGGTCCGTGGCTAAATGGTGGGCCTGGCAGTGCTGGGTTAACAGCTGAACTTGGTGGTTTTAGAGGAACTTGATGGTTTTAGGTGTTTCACAGCCTAAATGATTCTATGGTCCACTTTCTTCACAAAGAAAATATCTGTGAAGTCTCTGTCCCTGGGCCTGTGACGTGCCTTAGAACCTGGTGGCAATCAGGACTTCAGGAGAATCTGGAGTTTTCCCAAAATTACAAAATATTAAGTAGAATAGAGTCAAAACATGACCCATCTTTCCTGCTGCCACCATGCTGGTGTCACCGTGCTCTCCTGAGGCTTGCCTTGCAGAGCTTGGGGATAAAATGGGAAGCTGTTATGCAGCTGTTTCATAATTATTTATATATCATTCAACACACAGAGATTAGGGAAAATATAGATTTTTGTCAGTGTCTGCCTCACAAACCAAAACAGCCACAGGAACATGCTGCTTCCCAAGATGACAGGAAAAATCAGAGACATCTCATTGTGCATGAGTCTGTTCTACTGCACATTTCAATTACTCTTGTCATTGGAAACATCTTATCCTGCATTTACTAAAGAATCAACATCTCTGCTTGCCCGAACCCAAATTTCTCTTTCCTGTCCTTAATCAGTACAGCTGGCAGAGACAGTCTTGATTATTTTCCAGAAGATCTGATATTGATTTGAACAAAATGCCTGTCTGAGGAGGAGCTGAATTCAGAGAGTGAAAACAGATAAGAATTACATCCCTTTTCTACTACACATGGAAATGTGCAGAGAAGGAGGTTGAAACAGTGAAGGAATCAGAAGAATGAAATTCGTATTTTTCTACAGTACTGAGACTAAAACTGTGCAGTTGCCAGAGACATTCAATTTCATCTTTCAAAACACCTTTGCCAGGAAAAAAGTTCTACTTAAAGTAGAGAGAGGTAATTACACTAAATTGCACAGAGGTAAATGAGATTCAGTCATGCATGAGGGTCTTAGGAGGAGAAAATGGGGCAGATTCTGTGGTTTCCATGGGATTAGTCGTCCTGTCAATCAATTTGATCTGAAAAGCTGGGCTGAGAAGTCTTTCTGGCTTTTATTATTATAGCATCAGGAAATTGCAGCGACTTGAGAGGCTATCCACAAACCAAAAAACACTTTTACACTTCTCAGACACTTTTGCAACCTTTCAACAAAATTTAGGGATTTAAAGTGCCTGCCTTTTGGTGTGCTGTACATTTTCTGAATTTTGTTGTAAGTGCCGCCAATTGATTAGATGAGCTGCTTTTATTTATTTTTGTCTTCAAGCCCTGCCTTTTTACCACCATCACTACCTGCAATTTTTTGAGAGTTAAGGTAGGAAAGTGAAGACATCTTCTCTGTGACTAGCAGTTTGTGATCCAGAGGGGAATGAAACACTAATGGATCCCCTGAGAAGCAGAGAATGAGGGATTGTGCTGTACCACAGCAAGTAGAAGAAAACATCATAAAGGATAAGGAAGCCATAAAATGACCAAATTCATGTACAACAGTAAAGGGTTATTGAGGGCAATGCTGGTGGGACAGTAGAGACAGGAACCAGAGGAGTGGAAGGGTTATTTTTTCTGAGTGCTTGCCTTTTGTCCAGGCTGTTATTTTCTTTAAATGAATCCATGTATAAACAAATAGATCCCTAAATCATTAATTTGAGTTGGAGGGGCTTCTGATCTTTGTGCATGTGCAAACACAAGCACATGGATTAACCATTTTATTCCAGGCACTGTTGGGGCATCAGAAGGAGGTGAACAAGTGAGGAAAGAGTACAGGAGGTCCTGACAGCAGAAGAGCCCATAGTCCTTCTTTGGACAGAGCTGTAACAAAAAGTGTGGAAACTCTTTAGGAAAGTCAAGGGCTGGCCTGAGCAAAACCTCTGCCTCTCATATTTCCAGAGAGCTGGAAGTCAATTGAAATAACCTTTCAGGGTCAGTTTACATACCTTCAGGATTACAAAAATTGCTGAATTTGTGAGAGCTGAAACACCTGTAGGAACCTGGAGAGATATGGGATATCAGCAAACATAAGCAGGGAAGAACCCTCTGAACTTGGCTCTGGAATTTGCCTCTGGACATCACCTTGGGAGAGGTGCAAGACATTATACTCTGTGATTTCCTCTGCAAGCCAGGACTGAGTTAAAAAAAAAAAAAAAAAAAACTAGCTGGTGTCCTAGAATCATGCCAGGCATCTCCCCATCCAAACCTCATACAATCTCAGATGGGCATCAGGACAGGTTTTCTCTGCATATTACCACAGCTGGTCCCTTTTCTTGTCTCCCTGTCTGCATGTGGCTCAGCTCAGATGAGTACTTCAGGCTCTCCTCTGTCTATCTGCAAAGCTTTCTGCATCACAGCCTTTGCCTGGTCTTTGAAACTGCTGAATTTAAGCAAGAGCTGCTGTTTTTCAAGCTCTCTTGTGTCTATTACCTCTCTGCAGGCTCACAGCTCTCAGGCTCCCCTGAACCTTTATTGCAAAAACAAACACCAGTCCCTGTGACTTTCATCCATGGCACTGCAAATGAAGGCAAATGTGTTACATGAAAACAGATTTGTTTTTTGTCCCTGGAAACCTGAAAAGGGGGAAAAAAAACTCTAATTAAGAGTAAGGTGAAGTTATTTTCATTCCTTTTTTTTTTAAAGCTTAATGAAGCCCATGGGAAAGAAGAACTACAGAAATACAAAGTGAGCAACCTACTTTAGTGGAAGCTGTCTCTGACCACAACAGGAGGCTGTCACTAGATGAGCTTTAATGTCCCTTCCATCTCAAACCATTCTATGATTCCACAACAGCTCAGTCATGAGTGAATGCAACACTACCAGGAAAAAAGAGAAATGAGACACAGGTCTGAGTTACTGCAGCTCCACAAGCTGTAGGTCACTCACTGACAAAAAAATTGAGGAAGTTTACATTGACACAATTCTCACTTGCTATATGTCAAAAGAAGTTCCTGTGAGTGATCACCTCTGCAACCAATGCAGGGTAAGCTCACTTTGCCTTGCTAACTCCGCTTCCTCAGGGGGCCTCTGGGATGACCATTTTAACAATCTAAAATACTGACACAATGAAAGCCATAGAAGAAAGGGTAACAACATCAAAATTATATCACAAGCCCACTGTCTACTTTTTTATTTCTCTTAAGGACGAGTGGGAACCCAACAGTAAAATATGGTACAAAAAGGCCTGTCTGGATGCTGCTGGTGCTGCAGGTTTTTTTCCCATAAGCTGTTCTGTTTTCCTGACAGACTGAAAATGCTCTCTGCCTTTCTCAGAGCCTTAATGCATCACATATCTGCAGCAGCAGAGTTTCCCTGGGATAGGTTCCTTTGCTTGGCTGTGCAGCTCAGGTTGGAGATTGTTTTAGATTAATGGAGCCTGTCACTTCTACAGTAACAGCTGTTACTCACAAAATTGGACATTTTCCAGCTAACCACTGCTCTGAACAGAAAAGTAAATAGAGACCACTTAGCAGAGGCAAGAAACTCAGCACTGCTGGAGGATCAGGACTGTCACAGGTGACAGGTGTCCTCTGAGTGTGGAGTAAGGTCAGGCAGCAGCAGAGTCCCCCCCATCTGCTGCTTCTTCAACACTAATTGTCAGCCTTATGCTTTACATTGGTGATTGCCTCGGGTTAAATCAAGCCCTGATGTCTCTTGTCTGGAATGAGCCTGCGGAAAAGAGAACAGAATTTTTTGAAAGATGTTTGCAAGCTGTTTATCCAAGCAGCCAGACACTGGAGGAGCTCACCCAGGGAAAGATGTAAGCCCTCCCTAAAAGAGCTTTCAAAAATAGTTTCAATGAACTGCTGTAAGGTGAGAGCTCTGTTTATTAACATTTCCATGGAACAAGGAGATGGCTTCAATATTCCTCTGTTTCTTGTGAAACGCTGAGCTGCTAAAAGTTGCTAAATTGCCCTGCTAAAAAAGACAGATATATTGAAATGGTTAAATATCAGTGGTCCAGCTATATGCTTATCTGAGTAGATTATGTTTAAATAATCACAAAAAAAATCATTAAATCATTTAATCATGGAATGGGTTAGGTTGGAAGGAACCTTGAAGATCATCCAGTTCCAAACCCCTACCATGGACAGGGACACCTTCCACTAGACCAGGTTGCCCCAAGCCTCTTCCAACCTGGTCTCGAACACTTCCAGGGATGGGGCATGTACATAATAATAGCAATAAAATAATAATAAATAATCATAAAAACATATTCTTCCAATATCAATATGAGGGTCTAGAACTTACCTGCTGTAAAATAAATTACTCACTTTAGACCATTTTCTGTCAGCACATCACAACAGAACAACTCTGGAAACATTCCCCAGGAAAGCCCAGAGATGAGAGGGGATGGCAGTGCTCTTGGTCCAGCACAAACAATTAATTTGTGGCAGAAATTTCCAACTAAGGAACTATGCCCAGAATTACAGGATCATCTCATTCCAACTCCCTGCCATTGGCAAGGACACCTTGTACTAGATCAGATGCTCAGAGCCCCATCCAGCCTGGCCTTGAACACTTCCAGGGATGGGGCAGCCACAGCTTCTCTGGGAAACCTGTGCCAGTGCCTTACCACCCTCACAGTAAAGAATTTCTTCCAAATATCCAATCTGAACCTGCCCTCCTTCCTCTCAAGGCCATTGTCCCCTGCCCTCTCACTACATGCCCTTGCCAAAAGTGGCTCTCCACATCCCTTTATGTACTCCCAATATCCCAAAATATCAGTGCATACTACAGAGCCCATCCCTGGCCAAGAGTTTGTCCCGAACTGAATTTTCACATCAACTATTATCATGTCCTTCATGAAAAGAAATTAGAAGAACATAACAAGAAATAAGAACATGAGAAGAAATATCCATGGGCTCCATTTTAAAAGGACACAGTACCCTCAAGCAATGTTCAGGTCAGGGCTTTGTTTTTAAAAGTATTGAATGAAAGGCTGTGCCTGTGGGAAAGGGAATGCTGATGCATTTTTTTTTTATTTATCAGACAATGCAGAGCTTAAAAGAAGCATTATTCTCATATCTATTATATATCTAACTTCTGGATAAGGTCCAGCAAATGCATAGAATTTCATCATCATCATTTTTGGTATCTTTTCTATTGAGTAGTGAGGCATGACCAAGAAGTCCCTAAAATCAGATACTAATTTCAAAATGTTGACGCTGACAGAATTTTCTCACAGGTTTGCCCAAGATAAACACCCCAGAAGGCCGCTGACATCTGAGCTTCAAGGCACTCCCTGGCAAACAAAGCTCTCTTTCTCTCATGAGGGTTTGTTTGAATGCCTCCCAAGAGAGGTCAGAACTGATGTGTGAAGGGTGCACCCACATCACACACCCAGGGAGTGACCTGCTGTGCTTCCTCAGCTCCCTGCCTGCCAGTGCCAGAGCTCTGTTCCCTCACACAGCACATTCCCTTCTGCTTTATTAGCTGAAACTCAGCCCTGTGAAACGCAAGGAAATGAACTCCCAGGCCTTTTTTTTTCCCTCTCCTTTTTCAGTGCCTGTACTCTCATGCCAGCTAATTTACAGAGGAAAATGTGCTGCGAGCAAAGGGAGCAAAATGGATGATTCTCCTTTCACTTCAGATAACTTCCAATTTCTCAATTGAAACTGCATTTGCATTGAGCATCTCAGTGCAACCTCATGGTAACAAACAGGAGCCCCCCAGCTCCTGCTCTATCATCACCATCCCCTCAATCAGAGATCAGCTCATCACTTGCTGAAAACACATTGGTTTTATGACTTTTCTGTGACCAACCATATTCTTTAGAGATCTTTATATCAAGCCATAGGCAGTGTCTTACACATAAATGTGTGGGTGGCAGTAAGATCTCCAGAGCCATAAGGAAAGAAACATAACAGACACTGCAGATGGAGATTCCTGTTATATCCACATCCCAGGAAATCTCTGATGCACCATCCACAGAGCTGTTTCCCAAGTCAAAAGACCTTGGCACGTGCTTCTGCTGCCAGGTAAAGGAAAATGAGGCAATATCAGGCTGGAAAAGGCCATGGCAGCATGATAACTCTGCCACAGAGCAGAGAGAGAGAGAGCAAGGAGCAATCTGCTCTCCTTGCTGTCTCTGTCCTGCTGGTGCTGTGCTGCAATGGTGAGTGATGACTCCACACTGGTATCCACACATTTGCTCCTGTTTCACTGTGTGATGACAGGCAGCTCTGGGGAAGAGCGGGAGAAGGGAGCAGCGTGGGCAGGAAATGAGGGAGGAGGATTTGGAGAGGGGAAGAATGCTAATGTGCAGCTGGAGAGGGATGTGGTCATAGTAAAACAATGACAGAGTCAAAAAAAAAAAAAATAACAACGGGAGGGAAAAAATGCAAAGCTCCAATGCTTTCATTATTTAACCAAAGAATCCTGAGGACACTGAAAGCAATGTCCTTGTCAGGTCAGTGTCCAGTAGGATCCTTTTAATAAAGCCCATCAACAGCATTGCTATCTGCCCTGTTTCCACTGAATGTGTCACCAGAAATTCAAACCATTTCAAACTTGCAGCCTCTGCAGGGAGCTGCTGTCTGTGGGTCTCACTGATGGCTTGAGCACAGTGGGGACAGAGGGGACACTGAACTTGCTCCATCCATAGGTACTTCCATGCCTTCATCTTTCTGCCTCTCAGTCCCTTCATTCCTCTGCCCCTCCACCCCTTCATCCCTCACAGGGAGAGCAACAGGGACAAGGCTTGGCTGGGCCTGCCCTTCTCTTGTGACTTGTTGGAGGAACACATCCTTAGACCCATCAGACACTTCTCCCACTGCTGCACTCTATTCTCTAAGGGGGATAAGACAAAGAAAGAGAATAAGAATGGGCTTCAAATTCTCCTGTGAAGCAATTTCAAAGCAAACCCAAGAGAGTTCTTTATGAAGGTGAGGAGCTCTTCACCACAGGATGCTGTAGGTGTTGAGAAGTGATGAGTTTTCAGGGGTATGTGCATGCCAAAAGAGCCACAATTTTACAAAATACACAGAAACCACTTCAGGAAAATCTCTGAACACCAAGTATTTGGATACCAGAAGAATAATTCACTGAAATATGTTTACCTTGCTCTTATACCTCGTGTCATTCCGGGCACTGCCAGAGACAGGACATGAGGCCACACAGCCAATACAGCCTCTCTTCTGTCCTGGCATCCCAGGACCTCTTCCATATTCCATGGGAGCAATCTCTCCCCTTCAGTAAACAAACAACCCTTCCCTCCAACAGGCAGCTTTTGGTTTTTAAATATGATCAATACCATCCCAGCCCCTGACCTTTAAATTCAGTGTTATGCCAGGCCCTCAAACTCTGCTACCTAAATTGACCCCGTACTTCCAGCACCATTTCAATCAGTAACAGTGTGAAGGGACTATGACACCAGCTCTGCATTAATCCAAATAATGTTTTACTCCTTCTGCTTCTGGCCCCCCACCAAGAACCTCAGATTCCCAAAGCCAGGTTTGGAAGATGGAAGGAAGGTGTAAAAGCAGGGAGAAGTGATTTGGAAAAGGAAGGGTAAGTTAAATAAATCCACAAAACCAGGAAGATGTCTTCTTTTCGGCTACTTTTCTGCACTGTTTTTTTACTCCTAGATTACACTTTTTTCCCTTGTCACCAGTGCCAACATACCCTCAGAAAAGATGCCTTTAAAGATTTGTTTGCTTGATAAAATGCTATTTTTGTTGTGAGGTTTGATGAGTACCTGAAAAATCTCTCATACCCCTGTCAAAGACAGAAATCTATCTAAGGAAGAGGTCTTTTCTTAGGAAACAGCAAAAGCTCAGTCCAAAATATGTCTATCACACATAATTGCTTCCAATAACTTGGACTGTCTTAGTCTTGGCAGTTGTTGGGCAAAAGCATCTTGTGTAAAGGGAAAAAGCACAATATTTACAGGTTGGCTTAGGGCATCTCATTTAACAGTTCACAAATTATTTGGGTTTTGCTTGCCCACAGATTTACCCCCCACTTCCTCAGACAAACATGTCTGCAGGCAATACATGCACCAAGATTGACCAAATGCCATTGACTCAGTTCTCATGCCAGAAGGGAGGTGTAATATACACCCAGTACCCATTCAAGCACAGAAATTTCATCAGTCCCACCCCGGGGTTGCAGCATCTTCCTGCAGACCCGTAAGAAATTGTTTGCTTTGATGACAAACATCACCACAGCAGCAAATCTGCCTTTTCATGCAGCATTGCTGGGCATGACTCCTTTTTTCATTTTGTGAAAATGTCTCTTTATTAGGTTTCTGTGATCCTGAAACTCCACCAGGGTAGTGTGTGTGTTGGGAGAGAACAGGGGACAGGTAGGCCACCCTGATTAATAGGACAATGATGAATTGTGTCCATGACCTGAGTCCTTATTTGTGTTTTTTTCACCTCAATCTCAGCAGAGCAGCCACTGGGTCAGGGCACTGCCAAGTCACAGGGCTCTGTGCTGCACTTTCACATGCAGAAACAGTGGCTCTTTTTTATTTGTGTCACATTTCAGGGCTCTGTGCTGTTTTCCCTACGGCAGGAGAGAGAGGTGAGACCCTGCTGGCAGAGGTAAGATCACACAGAGGTCCATGCTCAGAATATTTATTTAACAGGACAAGAGTGAGGAGAGGCAGTACAGGACATGCAGATCAACTATCATCCACAGAGGTTGCAGAGGTTGTCATCACAAGCTTGACAATGTGTTTAACAGCTTTCCTGGCATGCTCTGAATACAGAGGCATCCCTGTTCTGCATCCAAGCCTTTGGCCACTGTGGTCTGCACTGGAAAAGTAAGAAGTACTCAGGCTTGGGCACTGATTTATCACTGACTGGACCACTTCCATCTTGGAGCAAATTTCAAGCCTTTCAAAGAGGTCTTTCCCAGGCAATGTGTAAATATCATTTGAGGAGCAGCACAAGCCAGGGACTGCTCCCAAAGGGCAGAAAAAATTGCCCTTACAAAGTAAGGATTTTTAATCACACACATGCCAACCTGCCGTGTCCTCTGGACCAAGGAATGGACTTTGCCCCTTATTTGTATAAAACATTGTCATAGAAACCAGACTCTAGACACAGGTGAATTTATTTGGGGATGAATATTATAGCCCAGTGGCTATAATATTATTGCTCTTAATTTTATTTTGGAAATAAAAACTGCAAAGAGACAGCTGCTCATCTGTGATCACTGAAGGCCACCCCTCCCCAAATATACCTTCCAGCTGAAATTAGGACCATGTGAGGAACTTGAGATAAGATAAAGAGAATACTATTGTCCAATCATCCCAGGTCTGGGGAGAAGAATGTGTCCACCACTGATACTGGAAGAGACACTGGAATGCTGATGGTTCCAACATTCAGTGGGATATGCTGCTGATATGCAAAGAACCTGCCCAGGTGCCCACCTCAGGCTACAGCTGGTGTTGAACAAGATAAGGAAAGAGGCAAACCAACATCCAGCTGAAACTCCCTGCCTCAAGGGAAGTACCTGGGCATTCCCACCTGAATCTGAGTGGATGTAAATCCAATAGAGTTGGTGTTCCTGGGATTTCTCCCAACACTTGATGAGTCTGGTCTGTGATCATCACTTTGATCAACAGACATTGAAATTGCAACAACCAAGTTTTATTGTGAGCCCTACAAGTGGTGAGATATTTCTACTTCTATCTTTTCCTTCTCATATGTTTTTGTAAGTGGAATCTATATGCTTTTATATTGTCATTTTACTATGAATGACAACCAAAATGTGTCCATGCCCATTTCTCTGGGCAGACAAATTGTTCTACAATAAACCCTCCATGTGTATATTTGCAAAAACTGATCGTTCCGTGTTGTTTCACTCTAATCTCTCCCAAGGGATTTATAAAGAACCTGGGTTATCCTCGCCTTCTAGGACAGGTCACAACACGTGTCTAACACTTCTACAGATATCCAGTGTTTTCTTTCTGTGCTCCTTCTGCTGCACAAGCAAGCAGGAATAAAAAAAATTAGGATAACAACTGTTCACAAATTCCTGTGGATTTGGCTAGTTTGGTGAGATATCACGCTTTCTAGAAAGAAAAAATGCTGGACTTTTTTGGCTTTATGTTTATATCTTCATTGAAATTTTAATTTTCAAATGAACCCCAGCCAGTGCAAACTCATGGTTTCTACAGTGTTTTGAGTCCAGGAGGGAACACAGATTTCAGTACACTGCCTCTGCTTCACTGCAGTGGCTGGAATTAAACTCCTGAGTTCTTCAAACGGAAGGTTCTGAGATATTTAAAGGATAACTGCTTCATCAAGAACAATCGCTTATATGAATTAATTAGAGCTTTAGGATATGGAACTCAAACATGGAAAAGAAAGAAATCCAGCCTGGGAAGAGTTAATCACTCTGACAAGGTCAGTCCTGTGCTCCAGCCTTTGCTGGAGGGTTGCAGTGCCTGAGAGCAGTACAAGAAAGGTACCAAGAGAATGGGAAAACTGACTTTGTCAACAAAAAAAAATCTTGTCTCCTGATTTCTTTATCAAGGCAGAGATTTCTTTTGAACAGGTCAATACAGTCCTGCTCTGACTTTCTTGTACATGTGAAGATGGGCTTTGCACCACTGCTGTAAATTCTCTGAGATGAGATACATCATAAGTTACATGAAACCCCGTGAGTCAGGCAGCTCTCTCCATCAAGCAACTTTCCAGCCAAGGAGCAGGAGCAGTTCACAGTGAAATCCATTGGCATTTGTCTCTTCAGCCAGATCTATGGGGGTTTTTCCTTTTTTGCCTGTATTCAGAATTTACACCTGCCTAACACAATGCAGGAGCAGTTGTACTGACCACACTTCAGTGGGATAACTCACACATTTGTTGCTGCAAGGCTGGGATTTGCATTAGTAGGAATTTTCGATTTTTCAGTGGCGATATTCATTTAATAAATTAGACATTTTTGAACAGTGTTTAATTGTGGATCAAGCTTCCAAAAATGTGTATTAATAAAATAGTCTGGAGCTCTAAAGGACATAAAGGGAAGCTTTGAAGATGTGAAATCAAGTCCACAAACAGGATTTCAGAAAGAGAAGTAAATACTTAATTCCTTTTCCCTCCACGAGTAAGAAAACAGATGGAAAATTATGCAGAGGGTTCAAAGGGAAAAATCAAGAAGCTGTGATCCTTAGGAAAAAGCTGCAAGATCCATTCAGATGTGTCTCACTTGTTCATCAAACAGAGGCAACCAAAATTCTGGTGAAATCCTGCTCTGTTGGATGCAGCTTTGGGAATTCCAGCTTTCCCTTTCATTTGGGTTTTTTTGCAGGAGATAGGGGTGACCTTTCCCCATCTCCTTTCCACATCAGTGCTGCAGAGCTGAATGCGAGCTGACACAAACTGGGTTTACCAAGAAGCCTTTCAACTCATTGCTGGGGACTCCTCTGAAGTCTGCCAGATGCTGCAAGTGACCATTGTTCTTTATGGCAAAAAAAAACCCACAAGTAGAGCCTTTGCTGGCATAAATTAACAGTTTGCAGCATCTGAGGACTTGCCTCTAATTTGGCCACTCAAAGGTGGCACTTCAATCCATTTCTGATGCACTGAGTCATCCTGAGAGGTGTGAGCAGCCATCTCTACTTTCCCTCTGTTCATAATTTAGAGGTGATCTTACAGTGTTCAACAGGTTCATAGGCTGGGATATGGAAACTTCAGAGTAAATTACTTATTCCAAACACCTCAGACTCTCTCAACTGAGGAAATGGAGGTTTTTACAGAGCAAGAAGTATTTCAGCCTAACAATAGTAGCCTGAAATGCTGGTGAAAAAGCAATGTATAGCTCCCAAGTGCTCCAAATCTTGCTTACACAACTCAAGTTTCAGTCTTGATCAGGCATGAAACTCAAAGCTGCCTTCTTTCTTAATAACTTGACTGGCTCAGAACTTGCTAGGAAAACCATGAGTTTGACCTTCCAGGCACACTAACTGCACAGAAACTCCTGCTCAACACTCAGACTGTTCTGAGACCATCCAGTAGAAGCCAATTACTATATCTGGTAGTGTGCAAAGCATTATTATGCACAAAACTTTCACACATGCTGAGGGTTTAATCTTTTCCTTGTTTGTGGTGGAATTTATTGTAGTCTTAATTTCTAATTGTAAAAATGCATTTCTATAAAGGGCACATGTCAGAACAAATTCTCAATAAAAAGCATCTCTTTGAGAATCTGTATTCATTCCATACAGCATTGGGCAGGGATAAGATTATCTCACACCTAAGAATATCTCTGGTACATTTAAGGCACAATAACTATTGATTCTCTTGCACAAATGGAAGAGTAAATATGACTGAGATGATTTCACTGCTTTGAAAATTCCAGGAAGGAAGAAATATAAATAAATTGAAACCAACCAGCATGTGTTTTGTCAGATGAAATCAGGAGGGAACAATATGTGCTTTCTGAAAATATAAGAGAGTCTTAAATGCAATGAAAAGATTCATTTGTTTGGTTTTAAACAAGAAGGAAACAATAAAAGCACAGTTGTATCCACTGATAGTTGCTCTCTGGGCAGATGGGGATGGTAGCTTTCTCCAGTTATGCATAACACATTGAAAGGAAACTTAGGAAAAGTAAAACAGGCAGTTTAAGAGGAAAAGAACAAATAACTGAGCAGTCTGAGAGCAGGAGTGTCAGCAGCTATTGTCTTTCTGAGTGCCAGAAAGGCATCTGAAGGTCAGTAACACCAGGAGTGCAGCCCCACAAAGTGTAGTGTGGCAGTTGTGGGTGAGCACTGAAAGGGTTGGGTTGGGTTGGAAGAGACCTTAAAGATTCTCTAATTCCAACCCCCTGCCATGGGCAGGGACACCTTCTACTAAACCAGGTTGATTAAAGTTCCATCCAACCTGGCCTTAAAAACTTCCATGGATGGGGCAGCTACAGCTTCTCTGTGCAGCCTGTGCCAGGGCCTCACCACCCTCCCAGGAAAGGATTTCTTCCTCAAAGTCAATATAAACCTTTCCTCTTTCAGTTTAATTCCATTCTCCCTTGTCCTGTCGCTCCATGACCAGAAACCTCTTTCCAGATTTCTTGTAGCCTCCCCCAGGCATTGAAAAGCTGCAATCAGGTCACATTTTCAGGACAAATGCAGTAGCTGCAAGTTCTGGATCCAAAACAAAGGCTTCCTAACCCTGAGTTTAATTATACAGAAACTTCTTGAGTTGAACCCTGGTCTGGTGACCTGGGGCAGTAGTTGCCTTGCAGGAGATACATTTATCTTCCAAGATGCACAAGGAGTGATCACTATCCACTTTACTCCAGGTCTGAGAAGAATCTCACACATCTACAACCACAGGGAGAGTGAAAAGCAAGGTCCTGATGTACAGTCTCTGGGCACAGGGTGTCCAGTTCAAGCAATTGAACTGGTTGATAGATTCAGGATGTGCTCATGCCAAATCATGGCTTCCTCTCGATACTTTCTCCCTAGGACAACTGTGCCTGTACTCCCATCACAGCCCCACCTTGTCCATTTAGGGCTGATAATCATGTTCTTTCCCAAAAATACACTGCATTGTTTGTCCCCTGTCTGGCAGCTTCCTTGAAGCACTGAGGAAGCAGCCTGAATGAGTACATTTGCTCACCACATAAATTCCTGAAAGAAAAGGTTATGCAAATATTTCATTTCCACAGCAGCAGGCTTTGACCTCAGGGCAGCCTCTGTGGCTGTGTTATCTCTGCTAAAGGCTTCCAACTATGCTGAGATCTGGCATGTGAGATTAATGGCCATGTAAAGGGGTTAGGGTTTGCGCTGAAATATTGTTGAAAGCCATCACATTGATTCCACTGAGTCAAGAAAAAGGAGTCTTGCTATACAGCTCCAGTTTGGCCAGTGGGATGTTTTCATTCCAACACCTTCAGGATTAAAAGTTCACGCTCTCTCTGCAGTGCTCTGACATACAGCTGCTCCAAGGCAGCAGGTACCCAGTTGTAAGTACATAGGTGTAAAGGGAAGCAACCATATTCATGTAAGCAGACTCCTTGAAAGGCTGAGAGAATTGGGATTGTTGAGTCTGAAAAAGAGAAGGCTCTTGGGAGACCTTGGAGCCCCTTCCAGTACCTGAAGTAGTCTCAAAATGAATCTGGAGAGAGACATGTTACAAGGGCATGTAGAGACAGGACAAGGCGGAATTGCTTTAAGCTGAAAGAGAGTAGATTGATATTAAATATTAAGAAGAAATTCTTCCTTGTGAGGGTGGTGAGGCCCTGGAACAGATTGCCCAGAGATGTTGTGGATGCTGCCCCATCCCTGGAAGTGTTCAAGGCCAGGCTGGATGGGGCTTTGAACAACCTGGTTTAGTGGAAGGTGTCCCTGCCAATGGCAGGGAGTTGGAATGAGATGATCCTGGGATTCTGGGCACAGCTTCTCAGTTGGCAATTTCTGCCACAAATTAATGGCTTGTGCTGGAACAAGAGCACTGCCACCACCTCTCATCTCTGGGCTTTCCTGAGGAATGTTTCCAGAGTTGTGCTGATGTGATGTGGTTGCCAGAAGATGGTCTAAAATGAGTAATGCCTCTTACAGTAGGTCAGTTCTAGACTCATACATTAAACTGTGTATTAAACACTTATGGGAACAAAAGTGGTGAACAAAACCTCGTATAATCAGAGATCGGTTATTTGTCTCAGGGCCAGCACACAGAAAGAATTTTCTAGCATTAGGGACTTCCTCTGATAGAGGTGTGATCCTTACATTTAATGGCTTTTGACAGAATTTTTTCCCCCACTTTTAATTTATCCATGGGTGTTTTACTGCCTCCAGACTTCTGACATTCTCACTTACCTGTGGCAATAAATTAAATATATTCTTAAAAAAAAAAAAAGAAGAAGTGAAAAAAAAATTGTTTGCTGTGAAAATATTGAGATTTCTTTCTCTCTGTGTCCCTCTATTCATCTGATTTTCTGTAGACTCTTCTGTTCTTCTGCTGGACAAAGACTCACCTGTGTCCCTCTCTGTGGATACATCCTTCTAGGTGGCTGTCCTTGGAGCCAGGCCCTCACAGACATTTGAGCACATTTAGCTTTCCTCTCCAGCTTTGGTTTGTTTCCTATTAAGGTGACAGTCCTGCAATCCCTCTTCATTAAAACAGGCAATTGGAGAGGAAAGTGACTCCCTGCATGTCTTATCTCTGGCACTTGACCAGCTAAACAACAACTTGTTGCCTCAGGAAAGGGCAACTCCTTCATCTCCCACAGCTCTGTACGTCACCCACTGTGAAGTGCATCTCCTGCTGGTCCTGGTGTTTGATTTGTCCTTATATCTGCAGGTGTCTGTACAAGCACACTGGGTACAAACAATTACATGGTATATGAGTATTGCTCATTATGGTGTGTCACCTTCGAGCTTAGCAAGGATTTCTGAACAACCTGGGACAATAATAGGTCATGGCTTACCTAAAAATTCTTTTTCCTATGAAGTTGTATTTTTGTTGTCCCTGCTGTCCTTCCCTGTACCTTCTGTAGTTCACCCTCTTTTAAGAATGGTGCACACAGTTTTCAGAATCATAACAAAATTCAAGTCAGAAAGAGCCTTAAGAAATCCTCCTGTCCAAACCCCTGGTCAAAAAAACGCTTTGAGATTAGATCTGATTCCTGGAGTCTTGTCCCAGAAATCTGATTAATATCTCCAAGGATGGAAAATCCACAGACTTTCCAGGTAACCTCTTTCAGTATCTAGACTAGCACTGATAGCAAGGAAATTTTGGCAATAGAATTTCCTCCCAGTTTTCTCTAACCAATGGGTTTCCACATTCTGGAACAATTTTTGGATGGGCACTTTCCAGCCTGGACTTGATTAGCATTGTATCTTTGTGCCTTATTATCAACATCTCCAACTAGTCCTCCTGCAGTTTTGGCTCCAGGGGCTGTGACTGCTTTCAGACTGATTGCCCATGGTCACTCCTTGTTCAGATCCAGTTTCAAAATATTTACTTTGGCTTCATGGGCAGCATTCTGGAATTCACATCCTTCAGCCTTTCTGCCCATTGATGTAAACTTCTTCTTAACACCATAGAAAACAACAGTCAATGGATCAAACCAGCTGTCTCAAGACCCTCCTCACAATTTTTTCTAGCTGGAATAACTGGAAAAAAGAGAGACAGTTTTGATACTTTCTTGCCTTTTTTTTTTTAATCTTTCTTTATCAAGACTTGAAAAACATCCTGTTTTCAGGTTTCCAGATGGCCCCAGCTCTATGATCATTTATTGTGTGGACATGAGGAGGCTGGTTAGCAATAAACAAAGGTCCACAAATTTTCAAAGGAATTCAAACCACTTGTTGAAAAACTAATTAAGTATCATACAGATTAGATGCATGCTACAGTGATTGCAAATGCTTTGTGTCTCAAGTGCTATCTTAGCACAGACATCAACTTCATAATTTTAATTTCCTTACACTCACCCTCTCTTCAGTTCCGCCCGAGTGATTTATTTGGGTTTTTCAAGTGGTATAAATTAGCATAAATTGAAATGTCAATATCAGGGAAGAGAAAAAAAAAACAACAATAAAAAAAATCACTGTTGGGAAAACCATGTGTCTTTTTTCAATTCCCTGAAACATCCATATTTTTAACTAGGGAAGCATATCTACTTAAAAATGCTCTGACCTGAAGTAGTTTAGTTTCTCTCATAAAGCAGGAAGGAGCACTTCAAAATCACAAAGAGCTTTATTAATCTGTTGCTTTTATGCAAAACTCTAAGGACACTAACAGTTGGCTTTTGCACCTCTTCCATGCACAGGTTTTAGGAGCATTTTTTGATGAATCATTGTCACATCAAGTCTGACCAAAGCACAACCAAAATATTGGTACCAAATACACACATTTTTCACAAATATCGTCACAGGTAGGCAGGTTCTGTCTAATATCTCTGTCAATTATCTGGATGAGACACCCTCAGGCAGTTTGCAGCTGACACCAAGGAGGTGGGAGTGTTGATTTTCTGGAGGGTAGGAAGGCTCTGCAGGCAGATGGGACCAGGCTGGATGGATGTTGTGAAGCCAGAGGAGTAAGATTCAAGAAGAACAAGGCCTGGGTCCTGCCCTTATGTCCCAAGAAGCCCCTGCAGTGCCCCAGGCTGGGGGCAGAGTGGCTGAAAAACTGCCCAGCAGGAAAGGTCCTCAGAGTGCTGGTTGACAGTGGCCAAATGTGAGCCAGTGTGTGGACAAGGAGGTCAGTGGACCTCTGGCCTTCTGTGCCAGCACTGGTGTGGCCAGCAGGACCAGGGCAGTGACTGTCCCTCTGTGCTGGGCACTGGGGAGGCCACACCTGGAGTCCTGTGTGCAGATGTGTGGCCCTGTTTAAGATCTGAGCAGTGAGAGATGCCTCTGCCCGAATTAAGGTGCCAACAAGACCATTTATCAACGTGAACAATGGGGATTTATTTAACAATAAATGTGGGGTAGAGAGATAGGGATCGGACAGAAGAGGATGAGAAGGAAAGAGGGGGAAGATCAAGGGTGGGTTGGGCTAGGCTGGGGTAGGGAACAGCAGGACTAGGGTTGAGTGGGGAAGAGTGGGAGTGGGGAGGGGAACGAATCAGACAGAGGGAAGTCCAGGATGCTTGTTGCAAGTGGTGTCCGGTTGGTCCTTCCCCTCTCTGAGCTTCTGCACTGGACTCTGGTGTTTCTCGTGGAGTTGAGGAGACCAGGTCATTCATCCAGTATTAACGCCTTCCCCAGCCTATGTTGTTGTTGGTACCCAGAGAGGCGTTTTCCTAGTTGCCCTGTGAAGAGAGAATGGGTTTGCCTTCATTTACCTGCAATGCTGAGGCCCAAGCAGCAGGGGATGGGGATGCACCACCACAATGCACCCGAGCCTCAATCAGCTGTGGGATTATTCAATGTAGCTCTGTCACCCTTCCTCAGCTGGCTCTCCCTGACCAGGCTGCATTGCTGTTGGCTTAGGGGTGAAGGGCTGGGGCCAGCAGCAGGGCCTACCTTTGGCAAGTGGTTGCCTTGGCCACCATCCACCCATCCATCCATGTATCCCGCATTTCATCTCCCTCCTGCCGTTCCCTCTGGGACCTGCCGCTGCCCCTGGGAGCTGGGTGTCCCCAGGGTGAGCCCCGGCATCTTTGGCCATGGTCCTGCTGCTGGCCCCGGGCTCACTCCTCTGGCTGCCCCCTGAGGCAGCTGAAGGAGAAAAGGCGGCGCAGAGCCCGCCGGGCCCTCTTGGCCATGGAGCGCCATGGCCGTGGGGCCGGGGGCTGCGGGACGGCTGCGCTGCCAGCGGGGCAAGCAGGAACGCTGCGTGCCAGGGGCTGCACAGGCACCGGGCAAGCTCCTGCCGGCGGCTCATCCCCGCAGGGCTTTTCCTGGGGAGGGGCGGCCTGGGCACAGCCAGCCTCCATGCCTGCTGCCTCGGCCTCGTCCGCAGCCTCGGCAGGCGAGGGGCACCCCGCAAACCCCTTTGGCTCTTGGGGTGGTGCCCTGGGGAGAGGCTCGCTGTGCTCCTGGTCACTGAGGTCGCTGTCCGGAGAAGTAGGAGCTGGCTCGAACTCTTCGTCACTCAGTGAGAGGGACAACGGGCTCTCTACCTCTCTGTCCCATTCTCCTGCTGCTTCTTCTTGCTCCCACTTCTCCAGGAGCTCGTTCAGAAGAGTTTCCATTGACAGTGAATCCTCAGAGTCAGACCCTGAGTCTACCAACAGCTCAGGAGACACAAGCTCAGAAAAGCTTTGTGTCTCTGCTGTGGCGTCTTCGGTCGTGCTGCAAGGGCTGAGTGCCACCGAGGGGTCTGCAGCTGGTTCCAGGTTGGCAGTTGATGGATCCCCGAGGTTACAGCTGGACACCACAGGGCTTTCTTCATTGTCCGTGTAGATGCATCTAAACAGATCTGCATACATTTTGTCTTCGTCCAGGTTCTCCAGCTCCTCTGGAGAGCTGGAGAGTGGCCTCGCCCACTGCTGCTTGTGAAGTGCAGCATGCTCAGTTGCTCTCTCCTCACAGAAGCCTCCAGGCAAAGGAGAAGCTGAGAAGCCTGAGTTTTCCTCAGGCTCTAATGTGAGGAAGAACTTGCTGTGCCCTTCATCACAGGGATCTCCAGCCAGGGCACAAGCTTCTTCCTCTCCCTCATTCTCCTTCAACGAGGCAAGCAACGCGCTCTGCAGGTCTCGATCCCACTCTCCTGCAGCCTGTGTTTCTGGGAGCTCTTCCTCCTCCCACTTTTTCTCCAGCTCCCTTACAGAATTGCCACAGGGCTGCAGGTTTAGAGAGACATGGCGCCACATGGGCTTCCAAGCCGGCCGTGTCCCGGTGCAAACCGGCACGCTGCATGTGGGTGCCATGGGAGGCCGGGGGTGCCCCTGCCTTGCTGCTGACCCAGTCCAGAGCCCTTCCCCTCTGCTCCCCAGGGAAAGTGTTCCCTGGTCTCTGCCCGCAGCCAGAGTGCCCCATGGAGGAGGTGGCACACGCTCTGGCTGGCCCCTGGCCATGGGGCCCACAGCACGAGCTGTGCCTCTGGGAGAGGACCCAGAGGCGGCTGCTGCTGACAGAGGGGGCAGCTTAAGGCAGTCAGTGGGTGCTCTTGGGCTTTGCCCACTGAGCTGGCGTGGAGGTGCCAGTGTCAACTGAGGGCCGTGGAGAGGCGGCAAGTCCGACACGGACAATCTCCGTGGCCCTGTGACACGGCTGCGGGGCACTGAGTGCCCGCCCTCCCTGCTGCCCCTGCCTGTGCAGGACCAGGTGGGGCTCCGTGATGGGATGGGGAACAGAGTGGGCCTGTTCCCAGGGATGGGTGTGATGGTCGTCCAGGTGACCTGAGGTGCCGCCTGTGGCTGCCTGGGGGTCACCTGTGGGAAGCAGAAGGAGGCACGGGATGGAGGTGGCTGTGTGAGCACAGTGTCCCCCACGTGCCTGCAAGCCCGGGCCTGGCCCCAAGGCAGGTGCTGGCCACAGCAGCCAGGCTGGGCCGGGTTCCCAGCTGGGCTCACTGCCTCTGGGCCATTGCTGGGCCATCCCAGTGCTGGCCCTGCACAGAGCATGGCCTGGTGCCAGGCCTGGCTATCCCTGCCCCAGGGCTTCCCCCAGGTCCCACTGCAGGCTGTCCCTCCTTCCCCAGCCCACACCTGTTGCCGCCGCCGGTACAGCAGTGCCTGCCCCTCATGGGGCAGGCCATGGGCATTCGCCTCCTGCTTCCGTGACATTGTGAGAGTGCTCTGCTGAACACTGGCCACAATCTCCCAGTTGAGCTGCTGCCTCCAGAGAAGCTGCTGCCTCCTCAGAGAGCTGCTCTCCTGGGAGTGGCCACTGCAGGGTATTTATAGCCCCAAGGCTCATGACATGCACCCACATCACAATGGCCTCTGGGCACGATGTCACTGCGGGTCACAAAGGCGTGGTGGCCATGGCCACACCCTTTCTTCCAGAGGCCTGACAGTTTCCATGCTGATGCCCCTGGACACAATGGCCTTTTTAAAGCCTTTTCCCCTCAACTTTGCCTACTCTTATTCCTCTCCCAGTGACCTGCAGCTCTCTCTTGTCCCACCACTTGGTCCTGCCCTAAACACACCCAAGGAAGCCCTGTGCCCAAGTGCCAAAGTGCTTTGCCCACCCACATCACCATGTGTCCCAGCCCTTGGCACCGACCTCATGTAAAAAGACCATCAGAAACATAAATGCCTTATTGTAAGAACCACACACTGCCATCTGGGACATGTTTCATGTGGTCAAAACATCAAACCCCAAAATATTTTCATTGTGCTTCTTAATCACAAAGTGAGTAGATGAATGTGCTTCTTGCCTGGGTTCCATAACTTAACTTTCATGGTTTGGTGAATAACACTTGTTCCATTCTCTTTGGTGACTTTAACTCTCCACAGCCCGGGTCACAGATCCTGCTTCTTGGCATCCTATCATGTTAGTGCCGAAATTTGTGCTCCCAATCCTATTAGGAATTTCAGCAGATATTTCAAGCACCAACTGGAATTAGATTCAATTTACTTCAGTGATGGGTATAGTCTTATCACAATCATCAGGATCATCCCAAATATCACCATCCCAATCTTCTGGGGACTGTTAGTTTCCTAATTTGCATGGGGTTAGGTGAATGTGAGGCCCACATGGGCATCGTCTAGATCTTTTCTTCCAACTTTTACATTTTGTCCTTTTCTTCCTGCAATTACTCCTGTTCAATTTGCATGTACAGTAGTAACTCAGCTGCTCCCTTGCCTTCTATTCCCTCTCTCAGATCTTGTCTGTCTACATTATGCTTTTTCCTGTCCTCACAGGTGGCTTTTAGGCAGCTGCCTAACATCTTACAAATAATTCCTTTTCCTCTATCATTTTCAATATTTCCTCTTGCTAATTTAATTTGCTTTGCAGTTGCACTCCAGTCATGTCAGTGGTGGTAAGCCCATTCTTCTGAGAATTTGGGACTCAGACTTATTCCATGCTGCCACAAGCAATCAGGAATACTAGTCCCCATCCTGACAACTGCACCAATATGTTGTGAATGGGTGATTTAGATCACTTAAAGAACCACTGTCAAAGGTATTAGCAAAATGTTGTTTGTGTCGCTGTCATATTTTCTGAAAAATCTCTTTGCCCAGGATTTTCTCCTGGGAAGCTGAGAAGCCTCAGAGAAAAAGGAAAATAAATTCTTATCTCATTTGCTTCTCCTGTGTTGTGCTCACATGTGCAATGTGTTTGGAGATTGTTTATCCAACCGGTGATTGTTTCTTTGGTTTCATGTGAATTGTTTTGACTTAATGACCAATCAGGGTCAAGCTGTGTCAGGACTCTGGAAGGAGTCACAAGCTTTCATCATTATCTTTTAGCCTTCTGTAAGTATCCTTTCGGTATTCTTTAGTATAGTTTAGTTTAGTATTCTTTAATATAATATAACATCATAAAATAACAAATTAGCCTTCTAAGAACATGGAGTGAGATTCATCATTTCTTCCTGCCACAGGGAACCCCTCAAATGCAATAGGTTTGGTGGGTTTTTTTAATACAAGGTTGCAGAAGTGTGACTTAACAAAGTCTGAGGTCAACAGTCACTGATTGGCACAGTCATTTGAACATTGATTCTAAACTGCCATCTGACAAGT
Organism: Agelaius tricolor; assembly: GCF_023055355.1. Lineage (NCBI taxonomy): Eukaryota > Metazoa > Chordata > Aves > Passeriformes > Icteridae > Agelaius > Agelaius tricolor. The sequence goes on along the minus strand of NW_027269262.1, from coordinate 92,567,123 downwards.
CAAAGTTGCCAAACTACAAGGTTATGCACAGTGTCAGTCAATTACCAAAGATTTGCCACCAGTAAAAAGTCTCTCTGACTTCAGAATCATTTCAGCTCAAGGGGAGATTGCAGCAGAGAGAGGCAGCTCAGCTCTGAGTGGTGCCAGTCACCCCCTCCTGGCACAAGGTACTCTGCCTGCAAGGGTAATCAGAACACATCATTATCTTAAGGCAGCAATGAATGTATTAGAGATGAGGCACAAAGATGGTAAAACTGCTGAATGTTCTTTTTGACAACCTATGAGCTCTCCAGTTGCTCAACTGTAGAACTGCAGCAGCATTTAAGGCATGAGACACTTCATTGCTTATAAGCTTATTTTTCCAGTTCTTTTTAAAAAGAGAAGAATTCCCATTTCCTAAGGCAAACTGTTAAATATCTCTGTGTCTCTGCTTATTTTTATGATATAACAAAATTCTGGAGCCAGCTGTATTAGTTTATGTGCCTGAACAAGTAAAACTTCTCAAAATAGGAAACCAATTCATTTTTCAAACTCACTGCACTAAGGGGAAAGTCACCTCCCTGAACTACTTTTCTGCATGTTGGTGACAATAAACCCAAAGAGCTCATTCTCACCTCAGTTAAATTGGCATCAACCTGCTCATTTTCCATCACTGCCCAGTTAACTTCCAGTTTCCAGGTGCAATACTGATACCTTTTGCACTTGAGGAAGAGATGACAAGACTTAGTTTCATTTTTATTTTGGAAAAAGAACTTTTCTCATGACCTGCAACCCTTTGCTCTGCCAGAAGCTTTCATTTTAAGAATTTTCTTATTTGTACAAAGATCTAGATATTAATTTCTATCTGAAAGTCAACAAAGTTTGAAATGGAAATGAAATACTTATTTTAACAGAGAATAAGTAATTATTGGAGCTGATTATGATGGGATGAAGGGAAATCTCCACTGTTTGACCTCCTTAATCAAAGTCAGATATTCTTCTAAAAAAAGTTGTGATTGATCATTAAGCAGCAATCTGAATGAAATTATAAAATCAGGTGGAATGTCTGTTTTTCTCCACACTCCAAGCCTTTGAATCTGTTTGTTCTTTCGGTGGATCTAACATTCAAAGCACTGATCCATCACACCATCCAAGCTTATCAATGAAGTGAACTCTTACAGGTGTTAGCTTAAAACAAAATTTGTTATATAGTATCAGTGCCAATCTGAAGGCTTTTAAAAAGACTTCTACAGACAGGTGTGTGCTTTTCATTTAAGAAAAAATTCAGAAATCAGCAGGATATAGCCAAGCTGCAGCACAGAAAAGGATAAATTCTGTCAGTGTAACATTATCCCCTCCATTCTTCTGTCAGTCTTTTCCCATTCTGGATTTTCTCACTGTCAAAAGACCAGATGTTTCATTGCAGCATCTCGGAGAAATGGCCTAAGAATCTGTTTGCTTCTTAGAAAAGACAAAGGGGGAAGTCCATCTTCAAGCAAAGAAAGCTTTAGAGGGATTTTTCTAAAGCATCCCTAGAAGTTGGGGTAAAACTGCTTAAAACTGCTGTTGACATTGAAGGAATTCCTTTCCCTTTCTCCTCCTGTTCAGCTACATTAACCCAAGATATGATCTTCAGGGAAATTGAACCAATCTTCACCTCCTAGGATTGTACTGGGGTTTACAGCCCAGGCACTCCAGGACCTGAGGCAATGTAAACCTCCTTGATCTTTCCTGATTTCTTCTGACAATCTCACCCTTCCCTAGGTTTTTGGGTTTTTTTCATTAGAAGTATTAAATTTGTGAGAAGATGGCAGGCAAAGTTTGGAAGTGGAAGAATCTACCCTGAGTACTCTCACCCCATTTCAGACCCAGCTTTCCATTCTGTGGCTGGGCCAGCTGCTGGACACAGTGATTTCATGGATCACTGCTGACCTCTAGCAAAGGTCTAAAAAGGCCAAATCAATATCTGGGAGATTTAAATTTTCCAAAAAGTGGACCAGTTGCAGGTCAGAGCAAAACCTCAGTGTTTCTTCCCCAGAGGAGGATAGAAACATGTTTTTCTGGCTGATATTGCCCAGCCACCAGCACTGGAGACTCCAGAGGCTGTGAGTCCCTGGCAGACAGAGTCCACCCAGGATGCTGCTGGCACAGTGCTGGCAGGCAAACCCCAAGCAGAGTAGGCTTGTGAGCAGTTTGCTGAAGGGAAAGAAAAAACACACTAAAACCTTCCTCAGGATGTTGCAAATGACACAGATCAGCAATTTTGGTAGCAGGTGTGTTTTTCTCAGCATTTTCCCCACCACTTCTCCTTATAAGTTTGATATTTCCTGCTGTATTTCTTGGTTCCCAGAGACTCATTGCTGCCTGTCAGGCAGAAGGATGTTTCAAGCTATATCCTGCCCTGCTGCGGGAAAAGTCCTCATGCTGGTTTTGGCTAACTTAAATTTCCTTTGAGGAATGTATTCCCAGGTGTTCAGTTTAGTAACTACATGATTTTCTGGCTGATCTTATGTTTTACAAATAGCAAAAATTATCTTTTAACAGAGAATGAATAAGAAGAAAGCTACTCTTGACTGCCTGAGAATTGCAGCCTTTAGCTAACAGTTAAAATTTAGAGATGCTGCTTTGAAGGAAGGACTTGGAACAGGGCCTATCTTCCCTCTGCAAAGCAAAGACTCATTGCAGCATAGGAGCAACACTCAATAATGTGCTAATTAATCAACTTTCCTTACAAAGATATCAGAGAGAATAGTTCCCTGACAATTCAGCTGGACAAATGTTTCTGAGCCACAAGAATCAGATGTGATTGAGTGGATTAAAGGAGCAAAAGGGCAAAAGCACAAATGTTTCCTGCAGATTTACCCTTCCCATTTCAAAACACTGCCCTAAAATACTTCTCTGGGGCAGATTTGCTTGATGGGGAGAGATTTAGGGTAGCACTTTCCCACTGCACATCCCCATTTCACTCCAAAGTAGCTCCAGTTTTGAGCAGCAATAAAAAGTAAATTACATTTATTAAATCCCTTGATCCCACCTTTAAGGACTGCCAGTAACAGCATTTTCATAAAAGGAAATGTCTCTCTCAGGCTCCAAGTCTTTCCATCTCTGCTGTAATTTAAAGAGGGGAATAATTTCTTCAGAAAAGATTTCTGCCAATGCCTGGCATCCATGTTAGGCATATTTAATATTTAATAAAATGTTGAACACACCATGCTGTATTTCAAATTCTTCAAAGCTAGATACTAGATGAATATCATGTGAGTGAGATTTCAGCTTCATGGAACAGCTTGGGTTGGAAGGGAACTTGAAGATCATCTCATTCCATGATCTTCTTCTGCTCAGGGCCTAATTACCTGCCTGGCCTAATTGCCAACAGCTCATTGCCACTGCTTCACAGACTCTGAGCTTCCAAATCCCTTTGTGTTTTGGGGAGATTTTTGGATGGATTCCCGTCCATTTTGATGGATTCCCATGATGTTGGAGCAGGTGAAGTTCCTCTTGGAAGCAGGAGAGGTCAGGAGGCTGGACACACAAAACAAATGCTGCATATTGACTTCAGGACCCCTTGGCCATTTGTTTATAACCTTGAAGGGTCTCCAGAGCTTGCAGATAACTGAGATGAGTCTCTGTAGAGGCCAAGATCAGAGCTCCTGGTGTCCTACCCCAGGGTGTGGCAAGCACAGGGAGTCATAGAGGGGTATAAGGACAGACTATAAGAGAAAATAGCTCTTCTCTGATACACTCCTACCATCATCTAGTTTGGTGACTTTACTGATTTTAGGAACTTTCCTACTTGAGGAGAGGACCCAAGGCATTTTTGACAGGCTCCATACATTTAATAGCAGAAAATCCAAGAGATCCATGGGCTTGCTGGATGAGTGCTGCTAGCACAGCAATCCTAAGGGAAGCAATGATAAAAGCAGTGGATAAAAGTGGAAGTATGGGACACAGGAAAGCTGTTTTGTTCCTCCCCATTCTCTGCTCTGGGCAAAAGCATCATCAGAACCTCATTCCATCAGTTTATCATTTCATGGCAACCAGATCTACTTTAGAATAGTCAGAAAACAAGCCCAAGTCAGACCATGGGTTTCTTTCCTGAGCAGATGAAATCAGGGGATCCTCCTCTCTTGCCAATGGGAAGAGCACTCACAGTGACCACCCCACTGCAGCTCCTCTTCTCCTCCAGGTGGAGGGAGGACTTTGTGATTGCATTATCACAGTGACACCTCCACCTCCCCATGAAGCAGCTTCCCAGAGTTGTGCTCAATCTCCAGCCCATTTCAGCTGATAACATCCCACCTTCCTGCTGAAAAAAACACATCTGTTGAGACCAGCTCCTACCACTACTTTCTGTTCATTCTGGTTTTAGACTCCCACCATCATCTTGAAAGTCCTTAGAAAAATTAAATGGGCCTCCTCAGTGAGCTCATTTTTCTACTGCGGGGCTTCAACCACTGTGGTCAACAAAGATGTGAGAGGACTTTGAGACCCTGAGACTTTGCCAGGGTGATGGATGGGTATTAGACTCAATAATTCCCTGGAACTGGTTCTGTGATGCAATTCAAGCCTAGCAAGGGCAGTACATTTCCCAACAGGGATGGCAGGAGACTTAGGCTCCAAATTTATCTGGGAAAAATTCTGTTGTCACAGATAAATAAATTCAGGTTATCAAAAACAAAGGAGGAGGAAGAAAAATAGTCCTTTGTTGTCAGTGTGTTGCCACAACAAAGTAATGATCAAGCAAGGTATTATTAACAACACATGCAAAAGCTGAAAACCTGCATCCAGTTCTTAAATCTTACCTATTTTTAAATAAAATCACTTACTAGAACAAGATCCTCCAAACAAAGAGAAGTGTTACTTTTTTGGACACTTAAAAAGACATCTAAATAATAATATAAATATAAATAATAATATGAATATAAATATAATTTATAAATGTAAATATAAGTATATAAATATAAAGCCTTGCAAAGAAGGAAGGATACTATCCAGCTGTGGAGATTTTTGTTTATTTACTGGCAAAAAGACTTCAAAATCTTTTTCAGGTCTCTTCCAAAATAGTCTGGGCTGTAAGGCAGAGCCCATGTTTACTCAGTGTGGCACTGATTTAGCTGTGACTCTGGGAGAAGAGTCCTGCAGGGGCTGAAGGGTTGTGGCTGCCTCGGATTTACAGAAGGAAAAGCCTTTGGATCATTTATCTCTGAAGATGAAGTGCCTTCTATTCACTGTACACAAGGGAATAACAAGGGTATCATTATATAACTATGGTGCTAACCTAATTAATATTTGACTAAGAAAGAAAAAGAGAAAGAATAAAGCTTTTTGAAGTTAAAGAGTATTAGATAAAACCTTGGACTTAACAATCTTCCTCTTTTCATTTCCCTGCTTTAATCTTCAGGTATAAAGAGACTAGTTTGAAATAATTTAGGATGTTTTTATGGGAAGATCACAGAATTGTTGAGTTTAGAACAGAAAACACCTACTCCAACCCTCTTATCAAAACAGGGTCAGCCAGGGTAGTTTGCTTGTCTGAGTTTTGAACATCTTCAAGGAGGGAGACACAACATCTCTGGGCAAACTGCTCTACTGTTTGTCCACCTTCAAAACAAAATAAAGAAGGGAAAGAAAAGAAAATTTCTCATGTCTAAATGAAATCACAGAAGTATAGAATGGGTTGGGTTGGAAGGGATCTTAAAGATCATCCAGTCCCACCCCCCTGCTATGGACAGGGACATCTTCCACTGATGCTCAGAGCCCCATCCAACCTGGCCTTGAACACTTGCAGAGATGAGGCAGCCCCAGCTTCTCTGGGCAATCTGTGCCAGGGTCTCACCACCCTCACAGAGAATAATTTCTAATATTTACTATAAACCTTCCCTCCATTGTAAGGCCCTTCCCCCTTGTCCTATCACTGGATATCATGTGAACATCTCAGCTGAGAAGGGACCTACCAGGATCATCCAGTGTCTAACCCAAGCTTGCAGAGGCTGTGGTCAGCATGGAAAAGGTGGAAAAGAGGAGACTGAAGGAGAAATAGGACAGGGACCCTGCAGAGTGTCTCCAGGAAGAGTGAAATAGCTGGATTCAGGATTATCAAATAGGCAGGATTCAGGCAAGGACCAGGTGCTGAAAGTGCTGGTGCTCAGTGTGACAGCAAGAAAAATTCAAAAATAAAATTAAAAAAACCCAAAAGGTGTAAAGTAATAAGGCTTACACATGAAGGAATTCCTCCAGGAGTAATGGCAGCAGACATGAGCTCACTAATGCCTAACAGCTTCACAGCACAAAAACTTCTCTCCCCTGGATGTCTGCTTTTCTCACAGAGCCTGACATGCTTTTACCTCTTGACCTGCCTGTCCTGCCTTCAGCCCTGAGAGAAAACAGCCCACACTCAATAAAGGTCTGGCATTCCCTCTGGAAAACACAGAGGTAAATTCTCAAAATGGTGTGGTGGAACCTTAAAGTATCTAAATACAATACCATTTCCAGGACTCTCAGATTAAATGATTTTATAGCATTCAGGTGGATGAATGCTTCACTTCCACCCTTTTTCCATTTCTGGTTTGTTTTGGGGATTTTTAAATAAATAACCATTTTTGTATAGATATCCAATATTCTTTTAGATTGCCAGATTATCTCCAGGTAGTTCACATCATCATTCTACATTCATTTTGTCACTAGCAACTCAACACTCAAACTGATGTTTGGGGTTCCTGTCAAACTTCCCTCTCCTCCTATAAAAAAAAAAATCTCTGCCATTTAGATATGGAGGATTCTTTTTTCTTTTGGACATCTCTATGACTTTTCCACCACAAGTTAAATACTTCCAAAATAATTTTAAATAATCTGAAGTATAATAAATGAAACAAGGTGGGCAAGGCACAAGGTCTATTGGTGAGAATCTAAGTTGAAGTCCTTGTGCCAGAAGGCTTTTTCACAGAATCTGTTGCTGATGAAGATTCCTGGCTCTGGTGACTGCAGATGCCCTGGATTTAGGAAAAGCTGTTTGACAGAGTTTTAAGGAAAACAGGTTCTTCAAGGAAAATAGGTTCTCCAGGCATGGGTATCTGAGTTTTAATATCAAAAAGCATTTTGCAATGTTCCTTCATGCAAGAACTTTGGAGTTCCTTCTTCTGAGAAATTATGAGAGAAAGCCCTACATTTATTTCCATTTTCTTGAAGACAAATTAAGGGAAAAATGGAGCAAGTTTCTGGTCACCTCTTTTCTGAACACCTTTCTAATTGTAGGGTCATCATCTGGTCTTTAATAACCACAATTTGGCAGAGGTGACCTGGTAGAAAATCCAGCCAAATTCCTATGGTTTTAATTAACAGACAGAGCTAAGAGACCCTGAGACTGTTTATTTCTGTTCCTTAGATGAGCAAAAACATTGACTGGCACAACAATATTTGTCTTCTTATGGATCCCTGGTTCAAAATGATAGCAAAATACATCAAAACACAATGTGAGGGTACGAGATATTCGTTATTGCAATTACACATGGCAGCCACATTAATTAGTCATCCCAGCATAGATGGTGGAGAGGGGAGATTATAAATTTAAACAGCTTGGGTCACAACAGTAACAAAGTCAAAATATAAGCCAAAATGACTTGTGGGAAAGAGATAATATTTTAACTATCTCTATTTTGGAAATGTTCATCAATTGTGAAATTCCATAGGAGTTAAGAAAACATTTTATCTACTAAAACTGATTGAGTGTTGTTTCTCTGTAGAGAGGAAATTCTTGCCTGTTTCTATTTTTTGTTTCTTCAGAAAAATTTTGTCCCCAGAGACTATACCAGGATTCAAGCCCTCTTGAACCACTGCTACTAGCCATAAGCTTGAATATTTTGGTTTTTTTGTTAAGGAATAAACTTTTAATTTTGTCCCAGTGGTTAAATTAACTTTGCTTTCTGCACAGTTCCCCAAGCCCAAAAGAAAACAAAATATAAGCACTCATTTATTAGACAAAAAATATCAGAACTGGAAGCTGGATTTTGCTGGGTTTTTAGCAAGAGATTTTCTTCCATCTGCAAAAATAAAAGGAAGACAAACAATTTACCTACACCCTGCATTTTGGGTTCCAGAAACCTCAGTTATGAACAGTTCAGGAACATTTGCCTTCATCATGGATCAAGGATGAACAACCTAAGGTGCTACAATATGATTCCTTTTCCCTGTAAGAATTCATCACCCTTTCACAGCTCAAAAGTTTTGAAGTTTTTAAATTATGATTTTGGAAGATGTGAACAATTTGATTTCATTTTCTGGGTACCCATCAAAAACATGGCTTTTGAGAACTTCTCAAATAGGATTTGCAACAATGTTATTCTCCTCTGCCTTTCAAGCCCCTGCTTTTCTTATAGAATCATAACATCATTAATGTTCCAAAATCCCTCAGAGATCATTGAATCCAACTGTTAACCCTGTACTGCCAGATCCACCACTAAACCATGTCCCCAAGTGACACAGCCTTTGGTGATCCCACACCTCCCTGGGCAGTCTGCTCAACTGACTGGCCACCCTTTCCGTGAAAAAAAATTTCCAAATATCCAATCTGAACCTCCTCTGGTACAACTTGAGGCCATTTCCTCTTATCCTGTCACCTGGCAGAAGAATCTGCCCCCACCTGGCTACACCCTCCTGTCAGGGAGTTGTGGAGAGCTATAAGATCCCCCCTGAGCCTCCTTTTCTCCAAGCTGAGCCCCCTCAGCTCCCTCAGCCACTCACCAGATGTGCTCCAGACCCTTTCCCATCTCCGTTGCCATTTTCTGGACACACAAAGGTGTCCCCTCTCCTTCACCACCCCAAACCCCAAAGGGTGTTTGTCCCCCCCACACCACCTGTGACATCCCCACAGCTCTGCTGTGGAGAAAAGGGTATCTGTTACAACTGAGAGAAGGCTCAGATCTCTGGAGGTTTCTCAGGATAAATCCAAACCTTTCACTGCTGTGGTGGTGTAGCAAGTTCATCTCTTCACAGCTTTCCATCCCAAATCTCCTGCAAATTTCCATTCCAGATCTGCTGCACTATGCAAGATCTTCTTGCTCCTCTTCTCCCATAGAAGAGCAGCTCAGCTCCTGACCCTGCTCAGTTCTGCCTCTTGCTAAGAAGCCTTGAGCCATTTTTAATGCCAAAATGGCATAGCAAGGACTTTGAGACTCTATCAAAACTCATAAACCACTGCCCAGAGTCATGAAGAACTACAGAGGGGATGTGATTGTGAGTCCTGCCATGTTTTCCTACAATGGAAAAGAAGGGGTTTGGTGGGAAAGGCACCTGGGAGGCCTCAATAGTCCCATACATGCCAGAGTGAATTCCTTGAGCTGGAGGCAGGTCTGCAGCCTTCAGCAGCAGAATGGGGTTTGCCAAAGGGAGGATGGACCTGTGCAGCCTCAACACATGCAGACCCCATTTCCAACAGTCACTCACCTCCATGTATCTCCTGCATCTCTGGGGCTCTGCTTGCCTCCAGCTTCAAACTTGAGATTTATGTAACCTAAAAAGGGCAGAAAAATAGTCAAGAATCATCCATTTCAATTTGCACTTTTTGCTGTTGGGGGAGCAGGGGGGTACAGGGGAATTGGCTGGTGGTGATGTTATTTTGGACAAGATATAAAATGTTCCAAATATGAATGTAGAAAATAAGTAATTATGGAGTAACCACTCCTGCTTCTTCCTTCTTGCAGATGCTTGAAGACTGTTTCTCTCTAAATGGAAGGACAGCTGCAGAGAGATACATTTTTGCAGGAAATGCAGCTCTGATGAATACCAGTTGCTGAATTTCCCCTCTGTCCACCCTGAAACATTTCACCTGTTCATCTAATGGCTTTTTGAAGCAGCAGGGCTGATTTGTCCTTGACACAGAGTGAACTGGCTTTTAACATGGATTTGTTCTAACTTCATTTTACAGGAGGCTCAGTTCTCTTTTCCAGATAAAGTCCCTGTGTCACATAAAACCCAAATATTCTGGGACATGGGGAACAGAAGACCATCCAGGAAAACTATCAGTGACCTCTGGGACCACAGCAGCTTGGATTTACCTGGCTTTCCTATGAAGAAGAACTCACATTTCCTAGAGAAAAAAAAAAAAATAGTGCAACAATCAAGAAGCTGCAAAGTAAGGAGACACTCTGGTGTGTGAAATTCCCCTATCCCCAATGGATTTTATTTTTTATTTTAGGTAGCCTCAATTCCATGTGGGAAGACAGAAAGGGATAAGAGACAAGAATGTAATAAAGGATTTGATATGGAAGCTCCCAAGATAAAAATCTTGCCCCAAAATTCATTGTGTAAATTGAACCTCTCAATGTGTGCAGGGTGACCACATGAGCTGAACAAATGGGGATGTGAGGTTGGGTTTGATTTGGTTCTCTGGATTTTAATTTTTTGTAAGTACTTTGTGCTGCACACAGAAAACATGCAGAGATTCTGACTGTGCCACAGGCTGGCCTTACAAGAATTTAACTGAGAGGGACAGAAATTTCAAAGAGTTCAGACTGGTTTGGGCTCATTTGGCTACAGCTGGAGGAGAATGCACAAAAGTCGCTCTCCATAATTTTGTGTTAGGTTTAAAAAAAACTCCATTGAACACTTTGTTTGTTGTATTAACAATTTTTCTATTGTTATTCCATAAAAGTAAGCTGACTTCTGCAATTCCATCTTAGAGATTTCCACAAGGGTGATATCCCAGAGACTGACTCCTGAGGCAGTATCCAATCATTTCAGTGGGAATTTCACATGAATAACATGTCCCAGTGAAGAGCTGGATTTCAAGTTGCTTTCTGTGGTAAGGCTGGGACAGACAGGCAATCCTAAGGTGATATCATTGAAACCCTCTACAAAATATCAAACTCTAATGAGACAGCTGATCACCTTGGCCTCAAAGGGCCAAAATTTAACTGTCTTTTTTGGCCAATTTTATTCATAATCATAGCTAATCATAATTTTTCCCCCTTCTATAAATTCAGAGCCATAAAAAATCCTCTTGGTCTCCCTTATTTCCTCTTGTTGGTGTAGATAAAGGCTACTTACAAAACACTCCATGCCTGTTTATTTACAAATAGCTTAACATAATGAGCCACTAATCTTATTTGAGGCCTCTGAGCAGTATTGAAATATAGATTGTCACTAATAACCACAGTACTTCCATGTTACTGGTGCTGAAATGCCAATCCTTCCCTCCCTGCTTCCCCATGGAGCAGAGGAGAATGTTTGCTGAATTTCCAATGGGCATGTCAGGATAACAGCATCAACCACAGCAGAAACTCCCCAATTTACTGAATGTGTTCCTTCTTTGAGTGAGTTCTTGTGATGGTTCCCTAAACTAAAAAAAGAAAAACAAAACCAAAGTTGTCCAACTCTGTTGGCCACAAAAATCCCATTTTTCAGGTGTGCTTCCAACTTTACAATAAGTTGGAAGCATCTGTTACACAACAATTTTCCACCTGCAAATAACATTTCTTGGAAACAGAGACATTGTGTTGAAATATTTTGATTTTGGTGAAATATCTGATGGGAAATTTGGATTGTTTTGACTTCTTCATTTCACTCTGGTGTTGAAATGTTTTGTTTCAGTAAAGCAGAGAGGGAATGTTTTGACTTTCTTACTCTGTTTTGTTTTACCCTAATTTTATATTACCATCCTTCCAATACTGTGTTTATGTATTTGCCTGTTATAGTAACAGTTCCTTTGGCCATCTGAAAATATGCTGAGATGAAAGAAAATGAGTATATTTCATATTTTCTCTGAGTAGTATTGATTACTTCACAACATAATGTTTGTACAATCACTGATGTTTGGGGTGGTTTTTTCTTTTCTCATTTCACTGAAGCTCCATTTTGCTGTAAAAGCAATTTACAAAATGGCACCTTTTCCCACAGACAGGGACATTTATTTACCATCAAAACTAATGTGCTAACTAACAGTGTCAAATCACATTCAGCTGCCACGACAATTAATTTCCCACTGCCTGGCCATGGCTGCCCTTTTTCCTCCTGATTTACAGGCCCTCATTGTATAATCTTCCCCTTGCACTGGAATAAGTTATTTGGCCCTCTTGCTGGGGAAATGAGGCGCTATTTCAGGCCCAATGGTTTACTGGGAGCTGTCCTTGCCTATGGAAGGGTGTTGGAACTGGGTGACTGTTTAGGTCCCTTCCAACCCAAACCACTCTATGAGTCTGTAATCCTCTACAAAAGTGTCCACAAAAACACAGGTTTTGACTCCTGATTCAAGGCAATGGAAAGCCATGGCAGCAATCAGGTTAAGCTGCATGTTAATCCTTGAGAGGGTGTGCAGAAAACAGGAATATCTCATTTTCTTAGGAGAGTTGGGAACGTTGGTTCTGAACAGCACCCTTGGGATGTTAATGGACAGTAGCAGAGTTTCTCCACCAGCCTTACCCCCAGAGTATCACCTCATGTCAGCTTTTGATCCAAACAAATCCCAGGAATTACAGCTAGGGAAGATCTGTGCAGTCAGTGGGGTGGGAGTAGGATCTTTGCTGAAGGTTTGTCTCCACCTGGAAGTTTAATGACTAAATTACTGAGCTCAAAGCCAGGTCTGTACAACACTGTCCCATTCTATATCCTCACACAACCCTGGGAGCCCCTTGCTAATTCCTACCACTGTCCCAATGCAATAAACCCCTTTCCTATACTTTGTAGCCCAACTGGTGCTTCCTAATGCTCTGGGATGTGACTCCAGGATGCTCCAGTATCCATCTGGTCTCTCTTGTGCTTTCAGATTTATAACTATTTCCCCCCACTTACCTCTTAATATTCTCCATACCCAACATGCATGAAAACTCTGATGTTTTATTCAGGGGCAGTTGTCTCTGGCCATACTTCTGCCAATTTAAATACCAGCACCATATCAATGCTGTTGCATAGCTTCACCTTTAATTCTCTGACAATAATTTTATTACTCCAGGTTTTGATTCACATATTCATATTTCTTGATGCTTTCCTTGTTCTCACGTCTATTTCCACCTCTGTACTGCTGTTATCTATTATTACCAGGTTGCCACAGTAACTGCATTCCTCAACACTCCTTATTTGTTCCACACCAATTGTTATATGGACTGTGTTTGTTCCCATCATTGCCAAGATCTTGATCCTTTTGTTGTTGTTGTTGAAATTTTGTCCTGTTCCATGGTTTGGAAGCTTTTGGCTGCACATCATGGGGCAAGAAAGAAGAGAGGTAACTCCTCCTCCAAGGCCCCACACACTCACAGTTCTCACTGAAAATATTGCTGTTCTCTGAGGCAGTTGGCTCTGACATGTCATTCTCTGCAGGTCATCAAGTTTTCCACTTCCCTGACCATCCAAGGAGCACAGATTCTCCCTGTTCAGCCTGGCGTTCTCTGCAGGACTGCTCTGGGTGTGAGCTACAGCAAACTGCCCACCCCATCAAACTTGTTCAGGCTGCAGAAACATCCCCATGGGCAGCACCAGAAAACCCCAAATCCCACCAGGGCACCCTTCCTGAAACCGCAACTCCTGCACACTCAGCGAGGGGATTTCTTTCCCTCTCTCTCTCAACCTCTATGTTTTGCTGCCCTCTCCTGCTCAGCCAGGAAACCTCTCAAACTTCTCAAACCAGGAACTACAGAGCTCACCTGGAAATTTGAGGCTCCCTCATATGTATGACAAGTCTTGCCAGAGCAGAGCATCCCTGATGGGAGCAAAGTGGCAGAGGCAGCAAGGGGGTACAGGGTACCAGTGGATACCAAGATTAACCCTTCCTGAGAATCTGTTCTGGAAAGAAAAACAAACAAAACAAAAAAAAACAAAACAAAACAAAAACAAAACAAAAAAAAAATAAAAAAAAAGCTGTGAGGAAATTGCTCTGCAAAAGAAGGAGTACTCAAATGCTTCTACAGCTTGACCCAAGTACTAAAGGGGGCATTATCCCCTTCTTTAACTCTCAGGAGCTCAGGATGTGGCCGTGGGAGGAAGTCAGAGAAGTCATTGCAGCATTGCAGCCACTTCTGTATTGGAGCCTCTGAGCTCACAGTTTGGAGGTCCCAAATTGGCCCCTCCATGTCTTTCACTCCCACAGCAGCAGCAGCAAAGGTCGGTGACTGTGACCACCTAAAATAGCAAAGGGCAGTGCTGCCACCCCCTGCACACAAACCCTGTCCCTGGGAAGCACCTCACTGCCAATGTTCCAGTCTCAGCTATGTTATTGCCTACAAAAATTCTCCATTTCAGGCATCACTGGAGTGATTTCATGGTGCTTTTACTGATTTGTTGATTAATGACCTTGCTGTGCTGCACAACAAAAACTTTCTTGGGGCTGAAACGGAAGCCCAGCACTAAGGACATGAACTGCCACAGTGCCATCCAAGCACCAGGAATGGACCTGCTTTCTCCCACTAAAAACTATCAGAGGTAAGAGCAGATTTGAGCTGATTTTAGTGGGTTCACCCCCTTTATTCCTGAAGGGAAAGCAAATGGTTTCCTGTAACTCACTCCTTGTGGTGGGGTGCCAGGCCATCCCATTGTAATGCAGCCAGCCAAGTCATAAATCACTGAATCATGGACTATTTTGGGTTAGAAGGGACCTTTAAAGGTCACCAAGTCCAACCCTCCTGCCATGATCAGGGACACCTTCAACCAGATCAAGTTGCTCAGAGCTCTGTCCAACCTAAACCTGAAAGTTTCCAGGGATGGAGCAGCCACTACCTCTCTTCTCTTCCTTCACTGCTCTCAAATGACAATTGTACACATTATTGAACCCATGGCATGCTTTAGACATCAAACTGTGTTCCCCACCTGAAAACAGATTGGCAAAAATTTATGCATTGCAACATGTGTTGTACACTAACAAATTCCTTGTATTCTTCATAACTTATTTTCTCTATGAAGCCATGGTAAAAATATTGAGAAAGGTAATAGGGACAGCAAAAGATAGAATTTAATTACAATAAGAATTTATTTACAAGAAGGCTGGAAGGGACTTTTTACTACCCCTTCCCATAGTAACAGGACTGGGGGTAATGGTAAAGGAGAGAGGGTTTAGATTAGATATTAGGAATAAATTCTTTCCTGTGAGGGTGGTGAAGCCCTGGCACAGGTTGCCAGAGAAGCTGTGTCTGCCACATCCTGGGAAATGTCCAAGACCAGGTTGGATGAGGCTTGGAGCAACCTGGGATAGTGGAAGGTGTCCCTGCCTATGTCAGGGGGGTTGGAACAAGATAATATTGAAGGTCCCTTCCAACCCAAGCCATTCTAGGATTCTCTGGATATAATTCCCAGCTGACTAACACAGCCACCAGCTGATCCTCATTCCACACAAGCAGAGAGGAGAGACCAGGCCAGGGTTTGGTCTGGTTTAGCCACATCATGTTTGTGCTACAGATGCTGCACAAACATGAATATGGGCATAAATGGGGCAATAAAAAAGTCACAGAGAAGAAAAGCTGAGAAAAGGTGACCTTGACAAGTCAACTAATACAATATTTATTGGCTTTTGAAAGAAGGGTTTATTGAGCAAGAAAGAATGACATCAGCCAACAGAGGATGAAAACAAGCACCTGATAAGAGTTGGCTTAAAGCTCTGTCCAAGCATATATAAGGAATATAAAGCATATATGAGGAATATAAAGCAGGAAGAGGGATATATCTGAGAGGGCTGGTGGATATGCTGTCCACATGCTCAGTGCTCAGGGAAGTGCTGCAGGTGAACTGGAACAGTCAGTATCATGGAAAGGACATTGTACAACCAGCCTGTCACCAAATTACCCCAAATCTTTACCAAGAACCTAGTCCCTTGTGATGATGTGCATATATGGAGTTTCTAATCCTAAATAACTACCTGGGGAGAAACAAAAACAACAAAAAAAATCCAAAACCCATAAAACCTGGCATCAGCTAGAAAGTGCATACATGCCTGGGAAAACTGGAAAAAAACCCACCAGTTTTATTTTAAATTCAGATACTAACATTTACACTAAAATGTCAAGCCATAAGAGAATGGAATCAACCGAGCCTGTAAAAGCAAAATAGGCCACATTATTAGACAGCACTTTTAAAATTAGTCTTGATGTTCACTTAATTATATCCCCTTGGCTGAGTCAGGAAAACAGAACCTTGCCTTATTATTAGCATTTCTTATCATTATGAAGGTCTTTGATTGGGTTCTGTAGATGATTTCAATGGGATCTGTCAAACAATAGGATAATCTTCATTTCAGTGAAAAAGCTCTCTCTCCCAAAGGCATGGATTTTTTTTTTGATAAATGGCTCTTTCATGTAGACACAAACCTAGCAAGACATTGAATCATGTGTTCAAAATATAATGGCTTAGATGATTAACAAAAAGTTAACATGGGAAAGGTATAATGTACTTAAGAAAAATCTCTTTATTCTTGAGAAGGAAAAGAAAGATGGGGTAGAAAAGTAATATTTACTGCCAGCTCCACAGCAAGTACATCCACACACAGTATAATTATTCAAATTCCACTGTCCTCCAGTAAGGTGGGGTTCCAGGGAACTTAGGACAATAGATCACCTAGAGTTGCCTAAAAATGTTACTCTATCGGAAGGAAATTCTCTGATAAGTTTATCAAAATTATGAGCAATTTCTTCCAACACAGTTAGAACTTGAGTGTAAAATGAATCAAATCAGTGTAAGCAGAAAGGTGCATTTGTCAAAGCAGTATTACCAGCAAGGAAGCACATTACAGCAAAAGTGTGGAAAACTGCACTTTCTTTGCTCAGAAAAGCTATAATTTGGCAAAGAACTTCAGTGTGTGCCTAAGTTATGAAGTACATTACATATGATGGAAATCAAGCAGTGAGGTTGTTATTCCCCAGAATGCTGTAACTTAATTTCCTCCATTTGTCAATTAGGAGTACATCAGAAAAATACTTTTTTAATCCAAGAAAAAATATATCCAGAGAAGTAGGAGCACAAGTGTGATTGGTACAAGACTTCTGGCTGTGATGTCCAGACCTCACAGAGCTTGTACAACCACAACCATTTCTGATTCACCTGTGATTGAACATGCTACAGTTCTGCCAATAAACCAGAGTGCCTCAGGCCTTCTGGAAAGCCATTCTATATGAGAAACATGAAAATCCTGACTTCTCTTATTTATGATTTAAAGCAGAATCTCCAGAGCTTTGTCAAGGCTGAGAAACATGCACACCTCAGGGCATGTGGCCACCTCCAGCTAATAGAGGTCAGGAGGAACAACACTTCCCCCCTGGCCCCAGGAGGAACAACACTTCCCCCCTGGCCCCAGGACTACCTGCAGCATCCCAAGGTGTGTGCTATGGGCTACTGTACCAGGCAATTAATGTCCTTTCTCTAATTCCTCTGTCTTTACCCATCAGTAACATCTCCACAAGGATCTCAAAGGCAACCAGCAACAGGATGAGAGGACAAAGCCCCCAGCTGTGCCAGGGGAGCTTCAGGTTGCACATCAGGAAGAATTTCTTCACAAAAAGGGTGCTTAAACTTTGGAATGGGCTGCTCAGGGTGGTGGTGGAGTCACCATCCCTGGAGGTGCTTGAGAAATGACTGCACATGGTGCTCAGTGCTGTGGTTTAGCTGACAAGGTGGTGATTGGACAAATATTGGACTCAATGATCTTGGAGCTATTTTCTAACCTTAATGATTCTGTGATTCTATGTCAGCTTCCAGGTTAAACCTGAAGGATGGCAGGAAATGCAGCTGTGCACTGGGAACTAGGACTGGAAATGTGGGAAGACAGCAGAGAGGGGAGGATAATTAAAGAGAAGTGGAAAAAGGAGATTGGTGTGTACAGTGTTGCCCTTTATCTTTGCAAGTCAGTCCTGAAGCAGCCTTAAAACTGTGAAGATGGCTAAGCAGAGACCTTTGGACTCAGGCCTCACTGGCAATGTCCCTACCATCATGTAACAGCTTCTCTGTCACCTCCTAATTCCTGATTATCCTTGGACATGTAAACATCAATTCAATCCCAGGCTATTTTGCAATAAAGCAGTCAGTTTTCCCCAAAACAGCTTCTCATGGGTAGATTTTTTGCTATAAAACTCTTGCTCAGTGAGCAGTGCATGAAATTTCACCAGGTTTGGCTCTCCTTGCCTTACAGTGTGTTCCAACAGGGCCACCCCTGGCTTTGCATCTCCAGGGCACAGAGCCCAAAGCAGTGTAAAAGCGAAACGTCTGTTCTGGAGGAGACAATTCTCAATCACTGTGGAGGAATGGTGGGCATCACCAATGAGGGGAATAGGGAAAGGGATGAAAGAAAAGCAGTAAATGGCTGAGGAGACACAGAAGATGAGGGGATGTAAACCCCAGACCTTTTAATTTCTCCATGCACAGCGCCCCACTGTAAAGCACCCAGTTCCCAGTTAAAACTCAGCACTGCAGCTCCTTTCCCCAGGGTGCTGACCTCCCATCTCACCTGCAGAAATCATGGCCAAACACAACAAAGCTGAACTCTGCAGGGCCAAAATTTCTCGTGGAATGGTTACAGCTATGGTATGCTCCAATCTGTCCCAGTAGAGCTGTGTGGAGCTTTGACAGAGGAAATCTGGGCCCAGTCCTCAAGAGTTCATGAACCTTTCAGTAAAACTGGCCCCCAATCCAAAAAATCCTGGGCTCACATCCAAGAAAAACTCCAGCTCCAAGAACATCCTGCCTTACCATAGCTCTTCTACATCCATCCACCCAGAACATGCCAGGAAATGCTCGATGCTCTTTTCATCTTGAATTGCACACAGAGAAATGGTGAGGGATCTTGGAGTAGGAAAACAAGCAAAAGCAGAGGGGCCAGGTGTCTGTTAAAACCAGCTTGAAGGATTCTTTTCCTCTCTGGTAGCTGGTTTAACAACTGGGTATTAGTTCACATGAAATTACAGCTTCATTCCTATGGAATTATACACTCCATCCATCTGTTCTTGCACTGAATATCGAGGAAGAGGCAAGGAAGATTTTAGGCTTTTCCTCCCATTCTGCAAGCAGAAGGGCATTTGACTTTTCATATTTGTCAGCCTACTCTGGGAAAATGACTTTCAAACACATGGCATGAACCCAGAGAGCTGCAAATAGAAAAAGGGATTTGATGGTGTGTGCCCTGGCAGACAATAGCTTTGCACAGGCATTGTTAGGACAGGCAGGGCCAGCTTGCAGCTGCCAGGCTTCAGCTGGTTCCCACACAGCCCAGAAAAGGCTTTCCTGTACATCTCTGGCCTGGCAGCAGTGCTGAGCTGCCAGGACCTCCCAGGCTATCTGGGTCCTCAGACACTGTAGGAGATCAGAGGATGGACAACCCAAACCCTCCAGGTGGCTGCTGGGACTCTCTTTTGCAGCCCAGACCACTGATGGTGGCCCAAGCCCCTGATGTCATCAAATCACAGAATATCCCAAGCTGGAAGAGTCCCACAAAGACCATTGAGTCCAGCTCCTGGCCCTGCATAAAACAGCCCCAAAAATCCCACCATGAGCTTGAAAGCATAGTCCAAACACTCCTTGAACTCTGGCAGGCTTGGGGTGGTTTCCTGTCCTGCCTGTGGGCTACCCTTGGAGCACTTCCAACTCTCCAGATACATGTGAAAAGCCCACATTCTTCATCCCTCAGCAGTACAGAGAGCCTGATATGCCTCAGGGAGGTTTCTACCCTGGAATGACAGTGTGCACCCAATATCTGGAGTCTCCTCCCAGCTCCTTCTTTCAGGAATAGGAGAGGCAAACTGAGGGGACAGAGACACCCACCTGGCCACAGCAAAGGGCAGAGTGCTCTGTGCCAGGGTGTGAACTTCTTTCAACCCAAGGACAAACAGCAAGAATCTCAGGGGTTCACCGAGAAAGCTCGAGGTGGATTTTTTCAGGTTTAGTCAAACAGGGATAGACAAGCAGGCTTGCTGTCATTTGCTCTGCATTCCTGGCTACTGCATGCTCAGTGAGCAGTGAGCAGTGAAACCCTGCCCATGATAGATGTACTAAATGAGCAGGACAACAGTGGAACAGCTTAGCACAACATCACTCTATAGCCTATACCACTGACATTGATTTTCCTTTCAATCAAGAAAAAGCAGGGGAAAACTCTGCTTCTACCACTGCCACCTCCAGGAATTTCCAATCATCCATGCAGAGAAGCCTGTTATCATCACTTTGCAGATTATAAAGGAAGAAAAATCCTGCTGTTGATTTGACAAGCAGTGTCAGCCCTCTGAGAAGCAGGTTCAGGTCAGGTCTTCCTGACACGTCCCATTCCCTCCACGGCTCTGAGAATGTTGTTTGATCTCTCTGTGTCCTTCAGATCTGCCTCTATAAAACAAAGCTAATGCTGCTGACCCAGAAGGCTCTGTAAGGAGAAAGGTCTTCACTTGTCTCTGGCACCACACAGAAAGAACCAAGAGAGAGCCTAAGAAGACCAGAAGGGGGTTATATTCTGCTCTGCTGCTTAATTGAATAAGCTGCTATTTGCAAGTAATTAAGGGAAAACTCAAGTGTCTGTGAGTGGGGTGAAAGAGGAGAATTCCTCTAATTTACATCTCATTGCCACTGAGATAAATATGCTTTTCTCGTTCTTATCAAAATGATTAACGAGACCTTCCTTAATAGCAATGCCTTTTAACTACTGTTTTCACCTAATGATTATACTAATGGGAAGCTAAAGCCTGGAAGTTCACCTGCTTGTTTCATGAAAAAAATTTTCTCCCTCCAACCTCCCATCCAGTCCCAGTTACAAACTCCAGTTCTGCTGCAGATTTACCCAATAATGGAACTGGGAGAGGTTAAAGCCTGTTTAAGGGCCTCACTCCATCCGTGACAACATGATCCAGCCAAGTCTGCATCGGTGGTTGTCAGACTGTCTGCAGCCCAGACAAAGCAGACACATCATGATTCCAGAAATCCAAGCTCAGGTACCTCCCCAGAGGTTGCACTTATCCCTCACATCCTCCTCAGCCCATGTAATTTGTATTCCAAAATTCATGTAAGTGATGAGAACAGTGTTTGGGGTTGGACCCACACATGTGCTGGATCAGCCACATGAACAGACCTTTGCTGAGTGCACATGGTTTTGGATGAGGATCCATCTAATCCAGGCTGGATTTGAGCCTCCCCAGGCTGACATCACAGGCAGCACTCAGGATATCCACAAGTACTTGTTGGCTGTGTGATCGTGTTTGATCTCCCATTAAAATCAAGGCAGACCACAGGCAGCACTCAGATGCTTAGAACAGAGATCTCCAGTGTCCCTCTGCCACTCCCAGGCAGTTTGGGTGTCACAGGCCATGTGAAATTGCCCTGGAAGTCCAGAAAATCAAGTCCTTTCTGTGGTGAGCAGAGTCAGCTGGGGAAAGATTCACTCTAGCACAGATGCCTTTGAGCTATTGATCCAGGAAGAGGTTGGTCACTCATAAGTTCTGGGCTATTTCTGTCTTGCCCACAGAGATTTTTGGATGCTGCCAGGCATGTCAGATAGCATTGGGCATCTTCATTTGGCAAATGAATCCCACCTCTGTGCTGTAATTTGTACTAGCTAAAAAAACAATAAAATGTTCCAAAAAAGAAATCATACCCAGTGTCAATGTAAATGATCTCATGAGGTATAATGCTGGTAAAAAAACCCATCCTTTTGGGTCAGTTTTTCTTTTCTCTAAGCAAAATTCCTACCTGACATTTTATGCTTGCAAGAGTGCAATAGCAGCACAACACTTAACTAATTTTACATTTAGATTGCTTCTCCTCTGTTTGCTGCATGGGATGCTCACTCTGCTCCTTGCCAATAAGCCATCCAGAGAAGCAGAACGACATTAATGATCAGGAAAAAAACAAAAGCTAGTCAGTAATAACCTCAGTGGTAATTTCCTGATGAGAAATTCACTCATTTCTTTATTTGTGCCTGGGAGCTCTCGTTGTTCTTATTATGAATCCTTAGGCATAAAAAGTGGATGTGATTTCTAATTTAAATAGAGTTGGTATAACCCTCTGAAAATGAATCTTCATGAAATGATAAAGTAGGGCTCTAATATTGTGTTTTGAAGGATGCCACATGTTCTGAATAATGTTGTGGGTGCATAACTGAGCAGGCAGCACTGGCTTGAATGGGACAGAAATGGGACCCCTTTGAGGTTCCTCAGAGACTCCATGTAGCCACATGCTAACATGGAGTGGACAGAGGATCTTTGCTTTGGAGAAGACACATTTCCCTAGCCCAGGTGGCTCCATTCCCCATCCAAACTGGACTTGAGCACTGCCAGGGATGCCTGTGTTGGAAGGGGCCTACAAGGATCAAGTCCAACTCAGTGCTTGGTGGAATGTGCTGTGATGCAGGTGATGCCTCACCTGAAAAAGAGGGACACCTCTAAACCTAGAAACTGCTGACAGACATGAAACTCTCCCAGGAGTAAATGGAGTTTTCTCAACTGTTGCAGGTGATCTAAAGACATTTCTTGCTCTGACATGACACACCAAGCCTTCATGTGGACAACAGTGTTGGCACCCTTTGCACACCACAAAGCAATGTGGCATCTCTCTCACTCAGCAGTAAACCAATGAAGTACCAGAGCCCTGCTCAAAGGATTCCCAGACCCTTAGATATGGCATAAAAGATGAACTAGCTCCATCACTTGACAAGGTCAAAGCAGGAAATAATATATTTATTTGAAGATAAATTTGCATCACTGTGCTAGAGTTAGAGGAAAATGTGATGTCAGATTTTATTTCAGTTTTGCAGAGTAAAGACCTTCCTTAATTGTTGCAGTATCTCAGACAGCTTCTATCTCCTGTCCTGAGGTGAAATCTTTGTCCATGGATTTTCTGATGTTCGCACTGTTCTAAAGCAATTCGAGTGTCAAATACAAGCTTTGAAAGTGTCTTTTATGTCCTTCTTTCTACATCCATCCCCTGCCTTGCAGTGAGAAGGAAGAGGGTGGTACAAAGGTTTCAACATAATTTAAAATATCATTTCCCAGCCTCGCTCACCTCCTCGTGGTCATTTCCTTCCTATTTTCTCCCATCAATTCTGTGATTGTATCTGACTTAGCACCTGTCTGGCCCCACCTCCCTGTGTCTGCTACAGCTGCCTAAAACACATTTGTAAAGCTCCTGAATGTTGAAGAAATATTAAGCATAATTCTGCTCACTCCTACAAGGAGGAAAAGGACACAGGGATCTGAGTCATTCCTGTAACAGGGAATTTCTGTGTCTGAGAAAGCAGAGCCTCTGTGAAGGCTAAATAAATACAGAGGTGCATGAAGAAGTAAGCAGGACTAGGAGGTTTTAACTTCTTTACTGTGATCTCATGTGCAGTCTGGGACCAACTGGGCTGAAAAATATTTACAGGCCTAAATTAAACACTACTTACATTGTTCAAGAGCTGTGGAAAGATACTTTGGGGAAGGTTTTGAGGAACTGAGCACAGAGAGGATGAGGCTGATTTGGTTCTTACAGAGCAAACTGAAGACATTATTTGACAAAGCACAGAAAGAAATGGCAACAAGCTGGTTTGTCAGTCAATATCCCATTTCCTCTTCAACCCTGCCTCTAGAATTCAAGGAGAATCACTATCCAAGGAGCCTGTGTACCTCCATTTAAAAATTAAAACTAATCCTCTACTGTATTTTCACCAGCAAAAAATATGATTAAACCACCATTATTCTGATCTTGGGGAGCATTCAGAGCTCTGATATGACAGAAATAACTGCAGAGCAAGTGATGGAGAGTCAGGACCCTCGAGGGGGAAGGTTTGGAAAATACCTCTGGGATTCAGAAGGGTGAGCAGTTCTTGAGCATATGGCTGAAGTAATTGCTCTCACTTCCTTGCTTCACAGAGCAGTTCAGGATAACCCAGCATGGCCTCCCAGCACAGTGGGGGAGAAGTCAAAGCATAAAAAACATATTTCTCCTCTATCTTAGAAAAGAAGAGCACGTGATTTGCAAATTCAGCATCAAATGGGCATCAGCAACATGAAAACCAGGTTATTGCCAGGTTATGCTGGAGGTTAAGCTGAACTTGAGGGAATGCTGGATGATGGACATGAAAAAAAAAAACAACTTGAAATCAAAGGTCTGGTATTGTTGAATTTCTCTATCTTGGGAAAAAACAGTTCCTGGCAGGAAGAAGTTTTTCCAATGTACTGGAACGTGAATTAACCCCTCTCTCTGGAAATCATTTTGTCTTATAAGTGAAAAATTATCAGTTCTATGGCTGTAGTGATGCCAAAATCCACTTTAATGACAGGTAAAAAAATTAGCAGGAAAAAAAATACCTCCATCATATACAGAAGGAAATGGTGACAAGGAAAGGGACTGCTGGGAGCTCAGAGGGGCAGGAGCTGCAGCTCAGGGGTTTGTGGCTGGCAGCTTTTCTGCCTGCCTGTGAATCTCTCATGGCCCAGAAACTTATGGTATATTCTACACTTCCAATAAAAAGAAGAAAAGCAGTTAAGAATCTTTCATCAAAAAGCTCAAGGAGGGGACAGAGCCCAGAGATCTGAGCCAAAAACCCAAAAAAGACATTTATAAAACTTGATTCTTCAGAGATGACCCCACAACTCCAGCACTCATCCACATGAATCTGCTGAAATGTGACAATTTTTTTTTTTTTTTATAGAGGAGGTGGGGACCACAGAGAAGAGGGAGAAGGGAAATTCCTGACTGTGAGTGGCTCACTGATGCCAAGCAGTGGGATGAGGTAACCCACCAGCCCCCATGAGCTGAGGGGCATGAGGACAGCCTAGATCTCCAGGACCTGAGCTCCAGCTCCCTTACATGGCAAAAACAGCAATCACACTGACTAAACATTTGTATGATTTTTTATTGGATCATAGATCAGCTTTTTGGGTGTGAAAATCTATATCAAAGGTAGTTTGTGATTTCATTGCAAAGGTTTATTTAGCAAATACAGTTAATTTGCCTAATTAAAAGAGGAAAAGGAAAGTACTTTCCCTCTTACTGGGCAATAAACAAGGGGTAGTGAGTTAATAAAAAAGAAAAATAATTATAATGGGGGAAAGAGATGGTAATTTTTCAGCTTTCCACATTCATCTCAGAAAAAGGCAAGACTATGCACTGCTGGGTAACCAGAATTCACCAAAGGATGATAGATGGCTAAACACTTCCCATATTTCTTCTCTTGAACATGTCCACTAAGCTTCACAAGCACAGAGAAACTTTAGAAAGCATCCCCTGTATGCTACTCACCAAATCCATCCTACAGCTGCTGTGCCTTTCTCCATCCCTTCAATACTCTGAGCCATGACCACCAACACCTGGCAAAGGAGCAAGAGGAGCTGTGCCTGCAGTGAAACCTACTGGAAAACAGGTGAAAATGGAAATCAAACCAGCAGGCATCTAATGGATTCTTTGCTTCTTTTCTGCCAAGGTCAGGATTAAATCATGAGAAGGTGTTTCTTGTTCAGACTCAGATGTTCACCAGTTCCCATCCATGTCTCACAAGCTGTGAGCTCCACAGTATTTTAACAAGGTAAAAAAATGCCAATGTATCTCTCTCTACAAGGCCTTTAAGGATAAACTGTCCAATTAAGAAATGACACCTAAATTATTTTTACTTTTAACCCAATAACCAATCACCTGTGCCCAGAAATGTGGACTTTTCTATCCAATTACACAAAACCACCCAAACCCAGGAAGAAGGTGAAAAAGAAGGTGAAGAAGAAGTGAAGAAGAAGGTGAAGAAGAAGGTGAAGAAGAAGAAACAGCCTCCTCCCTAAAACCTTCATCTTGCTTCATATATATTACTATATCCTAAAACCTTAAACTCCAAGTTTTCCACCATGTGTTATCACACACTTCTATTCAAACTCCACACTCATAATCTCAGTTCTGTCATTCAATTTTAGAAGCCTTCTCCACAGCCTCAGGTCAAATGCAGTGTTCTCTTGGGGGTCATTGCCTGACGGCACAGAAAGTCTAAAATTCTCAGCATCCAGGCTTCCAACAGGCACCCACACAGTGCTGTGAAACTGGAGGGGGAAATATCCTCCTGGGGAGGGCAGAGGCAGTGCAGAACCACCTGAGAGCCCCGTGCCCCAGAGAGGTGCTCAAGCAAAGCCCTAAAACAGCCCTGCCCATGCTCTGTGGGGTGACAGCCCCCGCACCTCAGGCATCAGCAGCTCTCCCTGCCCAGAGCAGGCTCCCAGGGGAGGATGGAAATCCCAGGCAGGGCATGGCTGAGGCTCTGCCCTTGGCTCCAGGTCCTTGGCTTTGGCCGCAGACGGCAGCGAGGGTGGGCAGAGCAGTTTCACACGACCTTCCTCCCTGAACCAAAGCTGCTGACGTCCACCCAGCCCCAGTCCCGGGCACGGGGCCAGGGCCTGCCTGCCAAAGGCTGTCCCCCTTCCAAAACACATCAGCTGGAATTGCTGAATCCCTGAACCTGCTCCGGGAACGGCCCCGGGCTGTGGCTTCATCTACACATGAGCACAGCCTGATGCACAGTGCTCCAGCAATAACCTGCAAACCTCCTCTACACCTCTGAAATAGGGCTGTGGAGACAAAAATCACCTTGCAGATTCACTAGGGCAATCCATAAATGAGACTTAAAATTAAGTACTGGCAACCTCATTTTATAGCCCAAACCCTCTGTCCTACAGAGTTCGGTTTTTATCTTTTTTTTTTCTTCTGTTACTCTTATTTTTCACCTAAAATAAATAAGGAAATTATTTATTTGAGAGTTGTCCTTATCTTTAACAAGATACCTGGATTTCCATATCAGGGATTGTTTCTCATTTCTTGGAGATAACAAAAAAAAATGTGCTCTGGGGAATTCTGATTTACATTCAGCAGCTTGTGAGAAACCTACTGATAAAAATATTCAAGGAAGAATTGAACAGATTGTGTCTGAGGATTATCTCTACACCCAAATGTATGTGTAAAAAATAAATAAAAGCAATAAAAGTCATTCCATCTGCACAGAGATAGAAGCAGGCTCCTTTTGCAGTAAGAAAAGCCATTATTTAAGTTATTATTTACAGAATCAGACAAGTTTGTGTTGGAAGGGACCTTAAAAGTCATCTCATTCCAACTCTTCTGCCATGGGCAGGGACACCTTCCACTAGACCAGGTTACTGTCTCTGGGACAGTGGAGGAGAAAAATAAACAAATACTGAATTGCAGAATAACTTTGCAAAATAACATTAAATTAAAAAAAAAAAAAAAAGTGGTTTAGCCTCTCACTGCTTATGAGCTGGAAGAAAATGAGTTTAAAGAAACCTGATCAGGTGATAACTGCATTATGCCAATTCATTCCTCCCTCCAGCACAGGTCCTTTAATGAGACCTTTTTGCATTGCAGCTGCCATCCCTTGGCTGACCGGCCAAACCCTCTTCTCAGTGAGGTGTTTAGTCCCAGATCATCTCCCTTATAGAGCTGCAAGTATCTTCTGCAAGATTAAACAATTTCTGGGGGAGATTTTCTGAGAGACATGAATTTTCTCGGACCATAATTTGTCCTTGGGAAGATCAGCCTAGTCTGGGGGGCTTTCCAGTGGAGAGGGCAGGGGCAAAGACATCCCAGTGCAGAAGGCCTGAAGAACAGCACTCAAATGGCTAAACTACTTATTGAAAGTCATAGAATCAAAGAATGGTTTGGATTGGAAGGGACCTTCAAACACCATCTCGTGCCAGCCTGCTCTCTTGGACAGGGACACTTTCCACTATCCCAGGTTGTTCCAAGTCCTGTCCAACTTGGCCTTGAACTCTTCCAGGGATGGGACAGCCACAGCTTCTCTGGGCAGCCTGTGCCAGGGCCTCATGACCCCCACAGGAAAGAATTTTTTCCTAACATCCAATCTAAATCTCTTTCAGTTTAAAACCATTCCCCCTTGTTCTATCACTAACTGCCCTTGTAAATATATTTGTCTGCACAGACAACCTTGGAAACCTGCAACCTCTGTTCATGCACAAGAAAAGAGAACATTTAAGGCAGAAAAGTGATATCTTCCCCCCGTCAGCCCTGCAGCTCAGCCCTGGGAGTAGGAAAAGATTCAGAGAACAGGTCTTCCCAGGTGTTCATGCACTGCAGAGCATCCCAGCAGAGGCAGCAGCTCCTTCCAGCCCTCCTGCTCAGAAGATGAGCAGTGGCTGAACCCATCAGGACCATGCTCCTAAAAAGTGGCATCAGCAAGGAGAATCCATCAGCAAGGAGAAAAGGTCTTGGAAATCTGGGAAGACACAGAGGGAGGCGTGTCCAGGGAGGTCTGCTGGCACTCCAGAGAGGTACAGTGGTGGTGTTGAGTGAGGATGAAGGCAGACAGGATTCATCACACCACAGCCATGAGCTGTGGCCTCTCCCCAGCTGAGCCATGAACAGGAGAAGACCAAAGCACTTGGGACAAACTGGGAAAATGATCCCAACTCCAGCAAGAAGCTTGGATGGGAGAGGGAGGAGAAGGAGCAAAAGAGACAGGATGTTTTCAAGGCTGGAGAAGCCCCATCTCTTGAGGAGCCAGGGGTGTGCCGGCTCTCCAGTGGGATAGCTCTGCAGCTTCCTTGTTTTCCCTGGATTTTACCAGCAAAAACAGGACCTTCCAAACCCCCCATGATGTCAACTAAGAGAATTCAAGACTAAAGTCATGATTTGGGGCTGTACCATGAAGATGTTCAAGTCTGAAAAGAGATGGGTCTTTTACAAGGAAAATGAAACAACAATCTCCCTGCTTGGCCTTGGAGTTCCTCAGGGAGGCAGATGTTTGATTCCAGGATTTTGGCACCCGAGACATGAAGACCACAGAAAGGAGGGAGCAGAAAGACAGACATGTACACTGAATTCCAAGTATATTTGCCTGATAGGGATGTAGGACATACAAGAATTTCAGCAAAATGCCTGTCAATTAACTAAAAAACTATTTTTATAGAAAATATTTCATACTTTTGGAAATTAGTAGCAGCCCTATTTAAGGCTGCCTGTTCATAAACAAACCCGTATCACTGGAAAATTTTCAGATTTATATGAAGCCTAGTATTTACATGTTTTATTAATGATCAGTAACATCCTATTTATCAACCTATGGGCCAAGAAAGAAATTAACTGATGGAAGCTGAAACCTGTGCTTGGTTGTGCTGATTGCTCCCTCCGTGGTGACTGGCATTCCAGTCAGCCCCAGACACTGAAAAACCCTGAGTCAGGCCTTAAAACCCACATGCCCCGCTTGAAAACCACAAGAGAATTTGACATTTATGAATAATAACAACAAAAACAGCAGCAGCAACAACCTTGGTATCTCACCCTTGGCATTCTGCTGTATTTCTAGCTTGTATTTCTCAGCTAGAATTTATTTTTGATCATGAAGCCTGAGAATATAATGGGTTAGAAGGTCCTAGAAGTTGGATGCATCAGAAAAAAAACCTCATCTATTGCAAAACAAACAGTAAAATTACACAACAGCATTGTGCTTGGCATCTTTACAAAGCAGGAATATTCTTATTTTCTGCACTTACCTAGACAAATCTACCAGACATCTTTCCTCACCAGCATCTAAGGGACTTTATGGGGCAGTAAAAACTGAATTAATAAACACAGATAAGAAGCAATACATTATTGGCTTGGAAAAAAAAAAAGAACATACTTGTCTTTCAAAATATTGGAGCTGTTAAAACCATCAGGGAAGAATTAGGTAACTTTATAGCTGATTTCAGTCTCTGGGCATTGGAAGAACAAGGGTTTGCATCCCAATGACCTTTTGCACATGAAACATTTACAGACCCCTTTTTGGGTATGTGCATTTGGACATTTTTAGTTGTGTCCTTCTCTCAATTTATTCCGTTTTACATTGAAAAGACAGAATAAGAGAGCAGCAATGTGAAAGCCAAAAATACCCCTGATTTTCATTTTCCAAAAATGGCCAGTTTGGAGGGGAAAAAAAAAAAAGTTTTATTTGGTGGGTTAAGGCAAATGGCCCTTTTTGAAATAAAAAAATGCTGTTTCCAATGCAAACAAACCTTCTTGCATTAGAAATTATGTGATTGGATTGTGCAAGTCAAACGTGTCTCAGCGGACTGAGGGGCAAAGGGAGCAGCTTTGGGCATGTTCAGGGCTGCAGCCACAGTGCTGGCCTCTGTCCTCTTCTCCTTCCCTCCTTCAACAACCTTCAGACTGCTGCCTCAGTTTCCCTCAGTGTAAAACACGCTAAAAATAGCAACTCTTTTCCTGGAGGAAGCTCTGAGGAGTAATTAACTAATGCTAGCAAAGTGCCAGCCAGCACTAATTGCTATCATTATGCAGGAGAGGAGCAGTGGGGTTTGCTTTGGTCCTGGTGATGCTTGTTTTCCTGGACTCGATGAGCCACAGCACCAATGAGCCACTGATGGGGCTCTAAGTGACTCCTCAAGGCACTGCAGCAGGTTCTGAAAATATAAACATCCACAAATTAATTTAGCTCTCCAACAGCCTCTGGGAAAGTGAAGCCTCCCTCACAATGTGGAATGCTGAGGAAAAAGGAAAGAAAAGTTATTCCTGCTATTCCAGGCTGATAAAGTGCCTGGGCTGAGCTGTACATCCCCATTCACCCTTTGATTTGTCCTGCAAATCCAATGTGGTCACACCAGCACGGTGGTGGCCCTGGTGCAGCACCTGGAGTCGTGCCCTGGGAGCAGGACATTGGGAATGGGGCCAGGCTGGTGCAGGAAGGATGGAAGAAAGCAACTGGTTTTCAAAGCAGGGAAAGAGAAGAACTTAGGCTGAGGAGCAAGAGTCAAGGCGTTCCCTACACCTTCTGGTCAAAAATCTGGCCAAAAATTGGGAATGCTTTGTGGAAGAATCAGAGACAGGGACATTACCAAATTCATCTATGGAACAGGAACTTCTGGTGCAGACAGGCCTTTCATGAACATGGAGGTTTTACAAAATAGAGGACCCAAGCTATGATGTGTCCAAAAAAACATTTCTCTGCCTGGGAGAGCAACAGCTTCTCTGTCATCCTCAGTTTTTGCATCAGGAGAGGCTGCTGGGTCAATATCAACTAGAAATTGTTGATCCCATGGCCGGGGGGTTGTAACTAAATTATCTTTAAGGTCCCTTCCAGCCCAAACAATTCTATGATTCTATGAAATTACAGCAGGGTCCAGAACAAAGCTGTTGTTTGCAATCTGCAGAGATCAACTCTCTGCAGGAACTTTCCCAAAGGATGCTCCAGGGGTGGGCATCCCCCATGGCCATGACACCAGCAGAGCCTGCAGACTGAGAAAAGACTTTCTTCAGGTTTGAAAGAGGGATAACCATGCTCAGGCCAAGTGCAGAGCTCAGATTTAATTGCACTCCCCATTTAGACAATTGAAGGGAAATAGATTTGCTGACTGCTGTCTATCTGTGAAGACCTAACAAAGCAGGGAGATGGGAATAGTCCTAGGTCTGGACATGTTCCAAGGTGGTAGCAGCAAAAACAAGGAGCTATTCCCACAGGAAGAGACAGTGTGAAGGAATCTTCTTTCACAGTTCTTTCCTCTCTGGCAACAGTTTCTCAAGTTAAATATTTATATATGTATATATGCATTCATGTACATACCCTCACAAAGCAAGGCAAAAAGTCAAATCTTACTGTCTGAAAAATGGATCTAATCAAGTAAACGATCTTCAATCTTGAAATTTCCCTTACAAGACTCTAAAATGTTTTATTTCAAAGTACACCCTCAGCTTTCCAAGTACAGAGTCATTTATAGATTAACATTTTAAGTATAAAGCCTTTGAAGTCCATTTTAAACTTCCCAAAATGCTTTGGAGATGGGAGGTTCAAACTTACAAAACCCTGGGAAAAAAGGTGCCCCTTTAGAGCCAGATGGGCCTGATCATCCTGTTCACTCCAAAACCCCTACAATTAGTAAGATAATTTGGAAAACCCAGCATGTGTTACCCCAATATGACATTAGATGTCACCCATGCACTGCATTTACTGCCTGTCCCCCGATCCTGGTCCCCACATGGGAAAGCAGCAGCCCATTCCCCCCCTCACCCCAGGGCTGGTCATTCAAGCTGAGGGGATCTCAGGATATCACACCAGGGAGGCCCCTGGAGTGCAGGGAGAAATGCCCACAGCCTGGACCTGATACCTCAGCCTGGAAAGGTGGGATAGGAGCAGTATCCATGTCCCCATGGCCTTGCAGGACAGGGGTGGGTCTTTGGACTCAGGAGAAGGTCCAAGATGCAGATGTTTAACTCTGTACAGTCCCCGACCCGTGCCAGCCAGCACTGCCCATGTCTGGGCAACCTTGAGGTGGCTGAAGGGTTTGGAGACGAGTCCCCACTGGGATGCATCCCAAATTTAGCCAGAAGAGAGTACAGCTGTGTGGAACTTAGATGTTCTGTGTCACACACACGTCCATGGCCAGGAAATGGGTCCCCAGAGGAGACAGGAGCCGGAGATGGCACAGAGGTACAGGGAACATGCAAGGCAGCCAGGGTGCTCTGCAGCCCCCATTCACCTGGCTCAAGGTCTCCTTCACACACCCTCTCCTCCAAGGACTGCTTCACTCTCCTGTTGCCTTGCTACAGGAGGGGAACCAGAACCCTGGGAAGGTGGCCACCAGGCTGGAAAGCTGGGAAGGAGCCAGCTGAGCAGCCCCACGCTGGGAACCACCCGTGGTGCTATCTGGGCACTGTCCCAGCCCTCCACCAAGTGGGGCAGGATCTCCCTGAGGGCTGACAGGAGCCGGCAGGAGGAATGCCATGGACTGGAGAAGGAGGCCGACCTCATTAAAGCCATGGAAATCCCCTTCCACATTCCCGGCTGCGGTGTTTCCTCTCTTGCAAGAGCGTGAGGCAGTGGCAGGCAGGGGGAGGCACTTTGGGGAGCGTGTTTACAGAACTCCTGCCAAACCACAGGAAGTCCCAGCTCCTGGAGATGGAGAACAGGCGGAGGAGGAGGCAGATGTGGCCAAGGCTCTGTCAACTCCTCTCCACTGCCACTGGCAAACAAAAGCCAGAGCACAGTAGTGCTGTTGTGCCTGGCCATGTGGGATGCAGGAGGGCCTGGAGTCTTCTCCCTTTGCTGTTTTATCTCAGAGCACCTCAGCAAGTGAAGTCCTCCAGCAAAGGGAGAGAAAAGCACCTGAGATAGGTAATTTTTCTGCACACTTCTAGAGTTAAGCACACCTCATTGTACTTCTGGCTGTGGCAACTGAGAACAGACTCAGAAATGGCATCCAACAGCTCACCGTGCAGAAAGCTGACGCTCAGTTGTATTAACATAATTTTTTAATGATTTCTAAACAGCATTCATCTGCTGCACCCTGTTTACCCACCCAAGGAATGCCACCTTGTGGGGTTCTCTGGCATCTCTCTGAAGGGCTGGCAGCTGAGCTGTCCACACACACAAGTAATCTAGAGGAAGGTTTTCCTTCCCATGGCATGAGAGCTTGAACTACATGATCTTGAACGTTCTCTTCCAACCCAAACCATTCCATGATTTTATGCATCTGCTGCCTCTGCCACCACTCACAGCTGTGACATGCCACTCGTCCAGTGAGGCTATCAAAGGTTTGGACAACAGCTTGAACATGCTCCTCCTTGATCAGAAGGTGTTGGACACCCCTACAAATACATCCTAGAATGGCAATGAGCTCTTGAGACTGGGCACCACGAGGGTCTCCTCTGCTGACATCAGCTGAGCAGGATTTGGGCAGCAGGTCCACAGCTCAGCACATGCTCCACATTCCTTTTCATTTCATTAGGGACAACAGCCTTACAGCAGTCAAGGATGTTTCTTTATCTCCCACAATCTCACACTCCTGGTGGCTTTGGCTGCATCCTTGGTGAAGACCTTGCACTCATAATGGCTTTAACCTGAAGGTGGGTAGGTTTAAATTAGATATTAGGAAGAAATTCTTTACTGTGGGGGTGGTGAGACACTGGAACAGGTTTGCCCAGAGAAGCTGTGGCTGCCCTGTCCCAGGAAGTGTTCAAGGCCAGGATGGATGGGGCTTAGAGTAACCTGGTCTAGTGGAAGGTGTCCCTGCCCATGGGAGGGGGTTGGAATGAGATGATTTTTAAGGAATCTTCTGACCCAAACTATTCTGGTATTCTATGATAGGTATCTACAGAGAAGCCACCATTCCCCAAAGTACTCAGCACAGCCCTGTCCTCACCATTTCACTTGTTTGAGGAGGACAGACACTCCACACCCTGATTTATCTATCAACACCTGCAGGGGTACAGACAGGCAGAAAAACAACCTACCTACCAAAACATTGCCTCATATTGCTCAAGCCAGTCAGAGCTGCAAATTAATTCATAACAGACTGAATTTAAGACCTAAAGAAAAATACAAGTTCATTTATTGGACATGCTATTTCAAAATGAATAATATAGTTCTTGTTTAAAAGCCACTAAAGAGACAGATTTAATAAAAGAGCAAAGTTTCCAAGAGGTTTCATCTGACAGTGAATATCATATTGAACATAGTCAGGAAGAGAAGTTATTGTAGTCTATATAATTAGTCCTTCCCTCCACCCCTGTTTGGCAATCACTTTATCAAATTACAGATGTCCAGACTGGATTAAGTGTTGCTGAAATACCTTGCAGTCAAAATCTTTGCGCGGTGTTCATTATCATTAATTAAGTGTATGCGATCCCAGTTCCCAGAAGAATGTCCTCTTCTGTTAGCTGAGCTATATTTAAACTCAGGAGAATTCAGCATACATTTTTAATAGAAATTCAACAGACAGTATTGACATTTCTTTTCTGTTTACAGCAGCCTTTTAACATCACAAAAAACATCACAATGACCCAGGGAAATTGTGCTTCTCCTTTTCAGCTAAAACCCCAGTTCTTTAAACCAATTTCTGAGATCTTTCCATCACCCTATTCTAGACTCAGATCCAGAAATGCTTTGCCCCACTTCTAAGTAGTAAACTCTGAGTTTACTACTAGTGATGTGCTTGTTTACACCTCCCAGTACTCTCTCTGCTCTCTCCAGAGGGTGGATTTCCTGACTCACAGTGCCTCTAACCCATTGCCCAAACCGGTTGCTCCCCATCCTGTCTTTGTGCAGCTGACTGTTCCTCCTGCCTTATTCCACCCCACATGCCTCCTGACTGAATCTCACCTACTTTGGAAAGGACATTATTCCACAAACTGAGGGTCCCTCTCCTTCCTAATCTCATCCTCCTGTGCTTTTCTCAGTTATTCCTGACTCTGCATGTCCAGTGGATTGAATAATCCTCCTCTAGATTCATCCACCCACCCTGAAGACCTATGTTCACCATCACTATCCTTCTCAGAAGTCCTGTTAAAAAGCATCTGAGTTGTGCTTCAGCTGCATAATAAGATTAGTGATGAAAGCCCTGCTGGAGCCAAGGTAGCTACTGCATTTCTCCTTTGCAGAATGGAGTTTGATTGATCCAAAAGTTTTCTCTTGACCAGTCCTTAATGGCTGATATTAATTTCCTTCATTACCTGTCATGTGTTTGTAAAATGGTCATTTAATTACCTGTCCTTCACTTCTCTTTTGTAAGAGTGTGTGTTTCCTACCCTGTTGACTCTCCCACTTGACTGTACAGGTCTGAACACCCAGTCTTGCTCTGCCTCACCACCCCTGATCCTCAGCATGAAACAGTCCTATTACAGGTCACTAAGGGGAGAAAAGCCCCTCCAAAACATATCTGCTAAACATTCTCAGTGCCTTCAGTGAATGTTTGGGTGCCATTCCTAATATTAGTCCATTAGACCCTAAAATAACACCTTAAGTACACAACACATCACCAGCTTCCCCACAGGTCTGCAGAGCTTTGGCTCTGGTTCATAACATTGTGGAGACTAAATGTCTCCATCCGTGGGTTAAAAAAATGCTGGTGATGTTTATCTGTTCCAAGGAACACCTGTGAAATGGATTCACACATTGAAACAACTTGTGTTCACCTCATTGGAGAAATGAGAACCCAAGATTTCTTCAGTGCTTCCCAGCCAAGCCCATACCCCTGTCCTCCTGGGAAGGAAAACATTCCCATGAAGGCTGGGCTGAGAAGCAAGGAGAAAATCCACATTCAATGAAGAATTTTCTTCCCCAGCAGCATCCCAGAGGGTTTTTGTGTAGGAGCTTGTTCGTACCTGATGATGCAACTGAGACCTGTGCTAAGGTGGCCCCAGGGGACTTTAAAACACACTTGACTGAAGCACCTCCACTAAAAACTGCTCCCTGGGGTCCTTATACTACCAAAGAAATGGCAGAACATCACTCCTGGGGGTCTTTAGGGATCCTCAAGGTAGCAAGCATGAATCCCTGCTATTGGGGATAGGGATTCTCTACCATTTGGAGGGAAGTTGCTCACAGTTACAACAGGGAAGAATCAGAGCTTGCCTTTCTCTCACTGCTCAGCTGAGACCATCTTCAGGCTGCTCATCTCTTCTGTGTGAGATAAAATTTATTACAAAGCCAGTCCCTCCTTGCCA
Organism: Agelaius tricolor; assembly: GCF_023055355.1. Taxonomy (NCBI): domain Eukaryota; kingdom Metazoa; phylum Chordata; class Aves; order Passeriformes; family Icteridae; genus Agelaius; species Agelaius tricolor. Next base: position 92,530,793 of record NW_027269262.1, on the reverse strand, counting down.
GAAGATGGAAGTGGTCCAATGAAAACAGGACAAATACACCAGCTAATGCCAGCTCTCTGTCAGTCAGCCTTCCCTCTGAAATGAAAAGCAAAGCAAGTCCCAGAGGTCTCTCCTGCTCTGAGTATGGCTTTACAATTATAAATTATCCCAAGATTATCTCTGTCCCCAGCAGAGCTGAATTCACCTCTGCTGTGTTTGCTGGGGGATTAATTGCTGCTGCATTAGCTGCACTGCAAAGCAAAAGCTGGGGATGCAGCAAGCTCCTGATTGCCACCATCATTCAACAAGGGGTGACAAATTTACAGCCAAATACACAGGAAAGACTCTTTGATTAGCACAGTCTGCAATTAACCAGCACAGACCACTGCTGGGGAGGAAATCAAGGTAAAAAAGACCAGGCATCCAAAGGATGTGAGCAAGGACAGGGATTAGGGTGGCACTGGTAAAACAGCAATGCCCAGAGCTGACCATCCTGGCTCCAGGAGGCACCATCCAAGGATGAACAGGTGCTTCTTCCTCTTCCCACAACCTAGCATGATGTCTGACAGTGTTGGATGCAACATCCAACTCATTCCTTGACATCCTCTCCCACACTGCCAGGAGATTGCATTGGTGCCAATTTCTAGGACTCTGCATTCAAAAGAGATGCTCCAGGACAGCCCTTCCATCCCACATCTTCCCTTGATGGATCACACATCTCACATGGGGAAATGTGGAGATATCTGAGGATGGTCTGGTGTTATTGCAGAGCACTGGGCTTGCTTGAAGTGTCTGGCTCTATCTTGGATATCCTGCCTGAGTGTGAGGAAAGAAGGAGCTTCATTTCCAGCAGAAAAATTTCCCACCTGCAGAAGTCACCCACAGCCTCACCATCCTTGTCATGGTGGGAACAAGCAGCAAACACATCACTCCTCACTGAGCCTGGGCTAGATCAGAGGAAAGCTGAGATCCATGGGATTGCAGGAGGACCCTGGACATCAGCTCTGCTGTCATCCCCCTCTGGTGCTGCGGGACTTCCAGGCACATGGAAATGTGGTGAGAGCTCTGGGCCCAGAGGCTCAGATGAAACACCAGAAGCTCCACAGCTCTGAGTGGGACCGGGCTGAAAATCTGTCAAGCTTTCTCATGAGATTTCCTCTCTCCCTCCTGGTTCTGTTTGGACTGGAAACACCATGAGAATAACTTTCCTCCTTGCATTTCAGCAGTTTTGCTTCCGGGCCTGGGCTAAACAAGGAAGTGCAGAGGCGTGGGAACCAAGGGGAGACACAAACACATGGGAGCACAGGATGAATGGCTCCAAATCCCTGCATTCAACTCACTGCCTCCATCAGGGTTCTCCTGCCAGCTGAACTCCTCTGCACGGGCTGGGACTTTCAGGTGGAGGTGGTTATCTGTGGTTCAGATCCTTCTCTCCCTTAGGCAGCAAAGCACTCCCAGGAATAACTCAACTTTTACTGCTGTGAGACAAGAACATTTGGACCAGGATCTTGGTGCCTTTTAAAGACACATCATCCAGCCAGCAGCAGAGCACTTGGACACAGAGCCCAGACCTCCTAACCTTTGTCCTTCTGTGATAAAAGGGTTTGACTTCTTGATGCGCTCATCATCTCAGCACCCTGAAAACAGAGTCCATTTCAGGTGTGGAGTACCACAAACCACTTCATGGGAGGCTGACCCATTCCTCCAGGATCCAAACTTCTTCGTTGCTCCACGCCTTCAGCATCCACTGACAAAACAAGTTGTGCCCACAGGAGCAGGTATGGCATGCAGGGATGAATAATGATCCTATCACCACGTACATATTTCAGGATAAAATTCCAGCTTCACCACAGCCTAATGCACCACCCAACATGTGTTTACACCAAACAATCAGTAACTCAAAGCTACAAAGAATGAGGAAATGGGAAGGAGTTTTTCCCATACCAAGCAGCTTGCAATTTAAGGCATTGCTCTTTCCCATAAGTCTTCACCAGATTGGCATGGAAATCTCTTTGGGATTATGTGGGTCTATTCAGCAGTTCAAAGGTTAATTGGAGCTACACCAGCATATGAGCAGAAAGGAAGAGACAATTTCTAGCAGCAAGGTCATGTATCTACTGAGCGCTTCCCTCTGGAGCATTCATCATTATTTAATTATCACTGTACTAATAGCTAGCATGAAATAAAGTATTCTGGGTCTCTTAGGCTTTGTGGAAGAATAAAAACTTCTGGGTTTTTAAAGAACTTCACAACAGGAGATTGTGGAACATCCTCCTGGCCCAGCTGGCCCTGTCTCTGAGCACTTGGGACAAACAACTGAACTTACTTGACTCTACAGCTTCTAGGCAGGACTGGCCCAGATCATGAGCAAAGAAGTTCCAGGTGGGTCTCAAGGACCTGCAGACAGCAGTGGCACAAGCCAGGAGAGGACCCAGTGACTAGAGAGGACATTTAAGTGGCTTTAATTTGAACCAAAATAGGTTTAGATTAGACACTAAGAAAGAATTCTTAACAGTAAGGGCGGTGAGGCCCTGGCACAGGTTGCCCAGAGAAGTTGTGGGTGCCCCATCCCTGGAAGTGTTCCAAGGCCCGGTTGGATGGGGCTTGGAGCAACTTGGGATAGGGGAAAGTGTCCCCTCCATCCTGCCAGAGGCTCATCACTGAACAGGTTACATCTGAATTTGAGCCCTTAATACCTGTTGCAAAACCACCTTCCCCTCCTGGGTGCCACCTGGTAGCAGCACCCAGACAGGTTCTGCTGTCCCCTTGTCTGTCATGTTCCTGCTCTGAACACATCCCCAGAGACACAAGCACAGCTTCTCCATATCCCTGGCTCAGACAGAGAAGCACAGCCCTGAGCTGTGTCCTCCTCTCCCTGTCAGAAGAAGCAAGAGAGGCAGAAATGCACCCAAGAGACACCCTGTGACTCTGGTCCCTGCCAGCTCTCTCCAATCTGCCCTGCCCAAGGCACTTTTCCCTGTCACAGTCTGGCACATCTATTTCAAATGCTGAGGATTGCCACATATCACAGGGAACAAGAAACAGATTCCCACCGGGGAAGCAGGGCCCTGGAGCAGAGTGGCGTCAATGACGTGCCCTTGAGGTTCAGAGAAGGAGGACACAACTGCTTGTTAATCCTGCTTCCCAGCTGGTGATTTCTAGGGATAACCTAGCCAGGGAATTCTAGGGAAAACGTTAAAAGAGCTTCTAGTAATGCACTGTGAGAATAAAATCCCCATCGCTGCAGCTCACAGGGAGGCAACACTGCTGGTTGCACAATAAACCATGTGAACCACTGGACACAGATCCAAGGATCAGGAAACAAGCAGCAAAGTCTCCAGTAAAATCACCTCTTTCACTATTTGGTTTTAGGAACCCAGATGTGACCCCCTGTGTTAGGGTAGATTACGTGGTGGTCCCAAGCCTGCCTTTCAACCCCACTTTTCATGAGTCCAATATTTTCTCTTGTTATCTTGTGCCTTTAATTATTCATGTTCACCCCTACCGCATTCACCTCCTTACCCTTACCCCAGGCCCTCTCCCCAGCTTCCCCAGACACCATGAGCCCTCAGCCTGTTCTTGACCTCTCAGAGTGGCAGTCTTGAGCTCTTCAGACCTTGCCTGTGACTTTATGCTTCAGCACTTTTATTAATTCAGAGGTGCCTTGTCTTAGAGGACAGAATATGTAGCAATCTGAAGGCACGAGGTAAGGCCACATGCTTGCAGCCCCAGAAGACAAGCACATGCTCTGTGCCCAGGTAGATGCTACCTGGCACAGTCCTGCCACTGAGGACCAAGAAATGAATCAACAGCACAGTGCTCCACCTTTACACAGGCAAGGCAAAGAGGCAGAGGTGAAGAAAAGTCACGAAATCAGAGCTGCATTACTCAGCACGGTCAGTTTGTCTTTGCAGCACCATCTACCACCTGAGTCACAGGAGCAGAATTCATTCCCCTTAAATTTTGACCTCTAAAATGTAGAATCTTGTCTGGCCACACAGATTCAGCTTCCTTTACAGTCTGTGATTCATCTGACCTCTCTCAGACACTATTGTAGATTGAATCACACTCTGGTTCTTCCTATTTTTCTGCATTGGCAGTGAAGGGAGCTGACGGTGACTAGTTCATCCAAAGCCAGACATCTCAACTCTATATGCCAAAATAAGAGCAAAGGAATCCCACTCTGGGTATTGTCATTTCTCCCTAATTGAAGGGCTTAAAACTTTCAAAGCAGAAGGACAATGACAGCTGAATTTGTGGTGGGCTTTTCATGCCAACATTCAGAGACTGTTTCTTCCCTGCCAGCTCACTCAATTTAATTCATGGGAATGTCCAGAAACAGGAACCCCTGGAGCACAGCAAAAAAATGAGCCAGGCTCTGGCATTTCTGTGAGCAACCAGTTCTTAATTATTTGACTAATACAAGCATTGTGCAGCAACTATATTGCATTGAGCAGTTCGTGGAGGTTTCTTTGTCACTCGTGTACAAACCTCCACAAGGGTCTAGGGTTTCTGCAGAGGTTTGGGTACAAGAGCACAATGGCAAACTACAACTCTTCTAAGGGTGTTTGAGGAATTTATAATGAAACTCACCTTAAATGTTATTTGGGTCAGGAAGGATCAGAGCACCAGAAAAGGTGGGCTAATGCTGATCAGGAAGGAGATGTATCATGGGCATGAGGCAAACCCTCCCCAGTTCTGCAAAGGGCAGGAGCATACTGGGAAAACCACAGGAATGGGGGTTTCTGCACAGAAGGGACACAACTACCCTGGGAGGAGGCTGCAAAGAAGCTCTCTGAGCCATGAAAATGGAGACAAAATTACTCACAAGCCCCTGGATGTTGGATACCTGTGAAGATGTGGGCTCTCCCTTCACTAGGAAATAGGTCAAATTTGGTTAGAAATTAGGATTTTTATCATTTAAGCTCCCCAGCCCCTGAAGTATTGCTAGTTGAGGGTCCTAAGGCAGAGCACAGCCAGGAGGGAAGGAAATGTCTTGGGCTGTGCCCAGGGGCTGCACTCAGACCCCACAGGGCTATGTCAGGGCCAGGAGGAGAGCACAGGAGAAGGAAGTCTTACAGCAAGGTCGGACAGCAGCTGTCTCCAGGAATGAATCCAGGAGCAGCATCCTCCTGGGATGGGCCAGGAGGATCTTGCATTGACTGACTGCCCTTCCTGAGTTTGGGAGGAAATTAATCTCCCACCATGGGCTCCAGTTTATTTTTACATTGCAAGTTAGCCCGAAGGGAAAAAAATAAAATCATAAAAAAGTTCTATTCCCTAAAAGGAATCACAAATTTCACAGCGACCTAAGGAGATTAGTCAAATCCCTGTGACCGTCAGCAGTTTCACTTAGGTCAAAGCCTGGCATAACTCAATCTCTGTGAGAAGGGAGGAGTGGCAACATGGACTGCCCAGCTCTGCAGGCTGGCCAGCCTCTCCAAGAGGGCCCTTCTGCAATATCTGGAGGGAAATATCCCTTTTGCAGTCCCACAGCAAGCAGTCAGGCTGACCCAGAGTGCAGACTGTGAAAGGGAGCGTTATCTCTTGCAGATACCACAGTGAGACCTTCCAAGCTGGGAAGCAGGAGGAGGACAAATTTCCCAGGCTGGGAGACATCAAAGGCTGTGTGAAACCTTCCGAAAATGCTCACCCTGAATTTCTCATGCATGGGTGGGCATATGGGATAACTCTCCATAGGGTCAGGGAAATGTAGAAAGTGGAGCAGTCGGGTTCTGATTCGCCTCTTGCTTTGAGGGAGAAAATGAAGAGAATTTAGCTCAAAACCTAAAAATAAATATGACACCCATAGGTTTGGCTTTGCACAAAAACTGGCCTGAGTTAGGTAACCTAAGGCATTTTTTTTATGAATTCATTTTCATCCCCTGCCAAACATGTCTGTGTTAATGGGCTCACAGAAGCATCAGCCCTTCAAGCTGTGCCTCAGACTTCACCCAGAGGATCAGTAATGTGGTGCTGCTGCTGTGGTGCTGCTGCTGCAATGCACTCAGTGAGCAGAGAGGTGTTGGAGAAATAAATTGAGAACAAATTTTCAGATTTGGAAATGTTCAGGACCAGGTTGGATGGGGCTTTGAGTAACCTGGTCTAGTGGAAGGTGTCCCTGCCCCTGGCAGAGGGGTTTGAATCTTTAGGGACCCTTCCAACTCAAATCATTCTATGCTTCTATGATTACACTAAGGAGAAATAGGGCTTTCACTCATACTCCACAGCTTTAAAAAAAATCTGCCTCCTTTTCAGCGAGAGGAAGGGGCCTCTTGATAGAAACCCAACAGAAAGTCTCCTGCTCTGTGATTTTCTGTTGTGCAAATACAGAATTTGCTTTCCATGGTATCATGAAGCCAAAAAGGATAGAAGTTCCAGTGTCCTTCCTCCACTGCAGAGAGGCAGGAGGCTTTTGCAACTGTTTATCTCTCTCTGAGGAAGTTGTTGGTGCAGTTCTTAAAAGAACAACTTTTGCAATTCTTAGCTCTCCTCCCTTGTTCTCTCATTGTGGCTTCTCCATCATTTGAACTCTTCCAGTAGTACCAGACCTGAAGTTTTCAAAATTACAAGTCAGGAACTAGAAAATCCTTACACTGATTTAGAAACTAAAAGATTAAAAACAAAACAGCAAGAGAGACCTCAACTGCAGGAACTTTTGAGTTGCTTCTGGTCTTTGAGGTTCTGAAACCAAGAGTGGGACAGTCCCGTTGCATTTTTTCCGAGTATCATCACACCTGCTCCTCTATCTGCTGTTTCTCTCCTGGTGTTGAGTTCTCTTCAGACCATAAAGCATCTTTGTGTCCTATGAATGTGCAGCATTTAGCACAAGTTGGTCTTCAGGCAGGATCCATCTTCTGGGCATGGGAAAAATGAAGGTGAATTGTTACAGTCAGCTGTTTTACCTACGAAATACATAAACCCAGAGTAAACATTTGAGAAGTGAAGAGAGCAGATGGGATAAGGAAGACAGACAGCATCATTGTCCATCACAGCTGGAAGCACTCCCACTCTTCAGTATTTGCTCCTGACCCAGTGAAAGCTTTCCTGTGGGGGAAAAGGAGCAATAAATAATAGGGAATCATAGAGTTATAGAATGGTTTGGATTGGAAGGGACCATCTCGTTCCAACCCCTGCCATGGACAGGGACACAAATCCACTAGACCAGATTGATCAGGGTCCCATCCAACTTGGCCTTGAACTTCCAGAGATGGGGCAACCATGTCATCATCACCATCACCATCATCATCATCATCAAAAATATTACTCATCCTCAACACATCAGAATATCCTCTGCTATTCCTCTAACATCAGGGTGACCAAAAGCATGAGTTTGCACTAAGTGGGTTCAGATTAGTCAGAGGTAACATGGCCTTTTGCTCCTGATGATTTCACCAACACGACATTTGTTCTCATGCCCTTCTCCAGCCTCCATCTCCCTCAAAAAACCTGGAAATGCAGTTTCCCTAACTGGAAACACACATTTCATAGTAACATTTTCCAGACCACTTTGCAAGAGTTAAAGTGAGACGAATTTTTTCAGCACAATTTTGTAGAAGCTCACAGCTCTTACCTGGCCCTTCCTGTCTGTGTCCTGACATATTCCTTCAGTAATCCCCAGGTCCTCTTGGCTTTGTCTTTTTGTGGTGTTTGTTTCTTTGCCCTTCTTAAATAAACTATTGGCAGTTCCTATGGTAACACGCCTCATTCTTTCTCTCTCCTCCCTAAAAGTCTCTTCCCATTTAACAGGCTTTTAAAAAGGCTCTATTTATACTTTCTTTTGTTATCCTGCCCCTGCTCCCTTGCAGCCAGACAAGGGCAAGCACGGAGCAGTGCATGCACTACCCTGTGTTACTAATAATGGCCATCCATAAACACGAGACCGAGCCGTGGGGATCAAAGCTGTGACCTTCAACAGGAGATGCTCTGCTTCTTCGAGCAAAAAGAAAGGAAACCTGAGACACGGCTGGCTCGGGAGGGAAGCACTGTTTGCAGGGGCCATCCCCACCCCTCCCACTCTCCAGCAATGTGCTGAGGGGCTGCAAGCCCCCCAAACCAGCCAGCATGTGAAAAACAGCCTCGCTCTCTCTGCAGGCAGTTTCCACCTCCCCTCTTTGCTCAGTGTCAGACATTCATCTATATTACCAGTAATTGGATAAAGAGAAAAATATGAACTGTGCTTCTTTTTGCTTCCCATTCCATGAAAAGAAAAGCTCCCCTCCTCTCTGTGCTTTTTTGTTTTAAATCTTGAGGCTATTACCAAGCATCAAGGTTTATTTCCTTTAGGTTCATCATATAATTAAAATGCAGATTACAACTTATTTTAACCCTTAGCTGAAGCAGTAGGTGGATTTTTATGATGACAACTCATTGTTTCTCAGGCATTTCTCCTAATGAAAAACAAAGGGTCTGAAACAGTCCAAGTACAATTTAGTTCCTTTCTCCATCGAGAGGTTTCACTTGCACAGTCAGGCTGGTGCCAGAAACCACACGTTTTTTGGTCATCTTTAGGGTGTTCCAGGAAACATATTGTCAACAGATCTCAATTTTTCAGTAGGAAAAGCAAGTAGAAGAATGACTCTCCAGCCTTCCCCTTTCTTTCTCCCCATAAAGACAGCTTTCAGGGTTTCTTTATTGATGAAGAATGACTCCCAACAGTTGTAAATCCATTTTTTTTTTCTTGCTTGTGATCTCTCCTCCTTTGCCAGCACAAGAAACTGTGATGCCCTCCAAGTGCCACTGCAGAAAGGGTTAAGGTATCTCAAACTACAGCCTCAATAAGCAGCTCGCAAAAGTGTCCTGTCCCCAGGGTAGGATCAGTGTATGAGAATTTGCTCAGATCATTTCATGTTTGTAACTTGATTTCCTGCCGGAAAGCTTCAGTGGGCGGAGTTTCTGCTGAACCAGACAGAACTAGAGCTATTTCCTTTTCCAGATTGCTTGTGCATGTCCAGTCAGGCTCAACTGAATTAATGGCAATCGGCTTGTTTCCCCCACACACCCCTTCCCATTCACCTTTTGCAGTGCAAATACGGGAAGTGAGTGATAATCCTGCTGTCAGGGCCTCAGGAGATGGGATGGCTCCACAACCTTGGGCAAGTCCTGTTCATTCTCTGCACCTCTGGCCCACTTCTTGTTAAATTCTGGAAAAAGGATGCTCTAATGACCCAGCTCCTGCCCTACTGATTTCCTACATGACCTTGGGAAAGTCACTTAACATTTGCCTGCCTCCACCTTCCATGAAATGGAGAGGAAATCATCAGAAGGCTTTGCTCACTCTGCTGCCACCACCAGTATTAAACCATGGCCCCTGAAGACTGAGAGTAGAATTCTTTCCAATTTAAACTTAAAGACAAGTTGCTATTTTCTCCTGAACAGTGCAGGTCTGTGTTGGATCACCTGCAGCACTTCTGCTAGGAAAAAACAGCCCCTGTTACTCCCCATCATGCTCCCAAGTGCAAATTGATTCATTCCTTCCCTGCCTTGACCATCCCAGGAACCATACTCATGGTTGCATTCATCACTGAATGCAACCAAACCTCCTGGGAAAGGCCAGGTGCTGCTCCAGGTGCTTGGTTTTTTACCAAAGTTTTAGGTTTCATCAAAGTAGTCTGAGCTAAGCCCCATCAAAGATGCTTTCATCAATACTGAGGTCCTCTACAGAGGGGTGAATGCAGGACCAGCCAAGTGGGATCCTATGGATCTCATAGGAGAACAAATGGCTGGGGCCAGAGATCTACCCCATGTATAGCCTCAGGACTCTACTGGTTTGCCAGACACTTCATTACTGTGGTGAAAGTGGGCAAGCCCCCTTCTCTCAGTCTATTTTCAACAGCACCATTCGAAAATCCTCCCCAGCGTAAACAGCAAAGTCACCCCAAACAAAAGAAATGAAGCACTGTGGGTTTTTTTTTTCTCTAACAGAACCAAATAGGAAATTCCTCTGAAGCACAGAGAAATTTCTGAGTGCTGTGTTTCTCACCCTTTTCAAACTGCTGTCTCCACACCAGCCTGGGAGCCCCAGTGCTGAATGCCTGGGGCAGCACCCTCTCCCCCCATCCAGATAGTATCATGTCCTTAGGATGTGTCTACACTGCCAGGTGGAGCTGGTTACACAGAATAGTCCTTTCCTTAGGCCTGGCTAAGTCTGGAGGCCTGGGCGTGAGACAGAAAGTAGGCACTGTTCCTTATCTTACAAAGGAGATTATGCAAGAATGTCCTGTAATGAGGATAAGGAAGGTGCTTTGAATAGGTATGTGGGGTTGGCTGCAGGTACCCTCTGGCAGCAGCAGGGCTCTTGCAGCATGGACCAACCCTGGTTTCCAGTGCCAGATGAAGTGGGGCAATCAGCTGCTCCCTAAACCAAATGATCAATTGAGCTCCTTTCACAAAAAAAAAAAAAGCACAAAATTTGAGAACATCAATGAAGGAACCGTCACCAGGACCTGAAACTCAAAATCTTTATCTGCTTCTGTTACTTCATCCTCCTTTCTGATTGCTGGCTCATATGCATGGGAATGCAACGTGTATGGTTTCATTTTCTTAATTGCAATTATCCTGCAGACCACCTTCATGCACACTGGGGACCACCAGTAGTGCAGGGACCGCATGTGGAGAAGCCCTGCCCTGGGAGACCCATCCCTCCTTCCCTGATGTGGTTAAAATGCCATTCCAGATTGTGGTGCCTGCAAGGATTTAACGATGTTCTCAGCCCAGAGGAAAGCCCTGGACTATGCCCTGTGCCTGAGAAAGCAGGACTGAGCTTCAGCTGTGTAGGAGGGCAGCTGTAAGAAACCAGGATATCTACAGCTATGGTAGAGTTCCCTTCATAGCCTACCCCATCTCTTCCACATGCAAGTGCAACCTTGGAGTCTCTGGACCGAGCTCTTTCTGCTCTGAAGCCTTCACTGGCTATTAATACCTGGGGAATCTGTGAAGCAGGCAAACAAGGTTTTGATGAGTGTGGGAAAAAGAAAGGCGTTACCATGTATGAGTGAACTTCAGTTTCGCTCATGTGCTGAATTAGTCAGTGCCTTCAAGTGAATTCCAAGTGCTGGTCTAGCTATTAAATGACTCTTCTTGAAGAGCTAAGTGCTCCATTTTTAGCCTCTACTGGAGGAAAACTAAATTTAAAAAATAATATTTTAATCAGAACTATTGCAAGGGCTTTAGGGTTGGATTTTTTGGGGTGCATTGTTTTGGGGTGGTTTTTTTGCATTTTTCAACTTTTTGATCCCTCCCAGAAATAAAAAGTAACCAGTAGTCAACACACAGCAGTTGCTGGCTGGAGAAATCCAGGTCACTTGTTATGCCCATGAATGTGATGTCTGAGTCGGGAAACCTCACTGAGATGTTGTAGCCCCAGAGGAGCACAATGTGATAATTGCCTCACCAAAGGACCAGAAGTACTTGGTGCAGAGGGTCAAGACACAAGCTCCAGTGGCTGAGAAATTCCGTGGAGGACTTGCTCAATTTGAACATTTAGTGGATGGAAAGGAAGTTGGAACATCAACACTGACATCTCAAGAATTCATGTTTCACTTCCTACCCTGGAGGAGTGGTTCCTCCTGCAACCTTTCCAACCCAGAGTTAACACTTTTCTGCTGCTTCCCCCTCTAATACAGCGACTGTGAGAAGTGCTGTCTGCAGGTGGCAAAAAACAGAGTTGTTTTTTCCATCAGTTCACTGTTAATGGTGTCCTGGCTTGAAGAAAGTTGAGTTTGGCTGAAATGGAAATGACAGAAGGGGCAGGGGAAAAAAAGATTACAGAAATTTAGACAAAGCAGGTGTATGGATTGCATGTCTATCCTTTCTGCAAACACGGAGGCTGCGTGGGCTACATCCAGGAAAGTGTCCCAGCTGTAATACAAGCACTTTGACGAGCACACATGAAAACGTAGCCAAGCTTTGCACTAACACTAAGGCAAACACAGCCCGCTGGGATTAGCATCTGTGCAGAGGTTACAATCCTTCCACACTGCTTTTCAGTGATTAGGCTGAAAAACATGCTCAAGGATGCTCACGTGCACAGGAGATTGTCGATATTTGTGCTGAAAATCCATTCAAATTCAGAAATTACAGCTAACATGAAGCCTACTTGATCCTCTTAAGGCTGTGACCTGATTGTGGAAACATTTCTCTTTGCTTGTTTTTCTAAAATACAAAGAAGCAAGGCAGAGGCTTGACTGGAGATGGATTCAGGCTTGCCAGGAGGCCTGAAGGTGTTCCCCAGTTGCATCGCTCATCAATTTTTAATGCCTGCATTTCCCCTCCAGCTCACAATGGACAAAAGCTCCCCTAGTCAGGATATTCTCTGATTCTGTGGTGCCCAAGAGCATCAGCCAAACTGGTATGAATTTACACCCCCGGCCAAGAAGCAACACTCCCAGGCACAGCAACCCTTCAGCCTCACCCATGCAAGAGGGATCAAGCTGGGTTTGACAGCACTTCTGAGGCAATGTGGTGGAGCCTCATGCTGTTGGCCCTTTTTCTTCTGCCAGAGCTGTCAAGCTGAGGTTGTGCTCGAGCGCTACAATTTGCCATGTGACATTTCAGATGGGAAGCAAAAAGAATGGCTGTGCCAACCACCATTCTCAGGTTCTCTGCAAAATAAAAACCAGATTCCTGACATTTGCTGTGTCTGAGAGGAAGGCGGGTCTGTCGTTTTTACAAACAATAAAGGATGCAGAAAAACAAACTTATTCCCTCAGAGCCAAGCGCAGTTCCCCATCATGCCTGGGAATCCCCGTGGAAGGGAAATTCTGTTCTAACAAGAAAAGATTTGACCAAAAATACCAACCAAATGCAGCCACTGCAACATTTTTCTTTGTATTTTTTTGTTTGTTTGTTTCAGTTCTCAGGTTTTTTTGGGTTTTAAAGAAAGCAGTCACAGGCAGACTTCTCTGTGGGACCCACCATCATCACCAGTGTTAGCAGAGGGACCTCTGCCCCCCAGAGCTTTCCCCAGGCTTTGCCAGACTGATTTTAGCACCACCAAAAGTCACACTCTGAGTTTTCATTAAAAAAAGTCGATGTGAAAACCAGTTAATTTTCTCACTTCGAAAAAGTAGCAGGGAGTCAGACAGCAGAACCTAAATGTCAATAGCAAGGGAAATCACAGGTTTTTTTCTGTTCTCAGCAGACTTCTTTCCAAGGTGTGAATTTGCTGATGCCTAACCAAGGTTAAACTTATGCTCTGCCTTGAGAGGGGAAGGGGAAGGAGAGAATGAAAATCCCTTTCATCCAGCAGCTAGTTTCAAACTTGCAGACACCAAAGGTGTTGAATAGCCTTTGAAATCAATCAAGAGATTCCAAAGTTTTTATCCAAGGATCCATTTTATACATTTACACATATAACACTGTAGTTGCATAAGATTCAAAAGTGTTAAGAGATTTTGGTAAATTTGGTACATTTTTTGGTAATATTTGGTAATTTTTTTTTATTTCCTTTACTCTTTCGAAACAGTCATATGCCAAATCAGCCCTTCTCAAGTCCTGCTGTAGGTCCTAACAGGTTGGGATGTCAAGGCTGTGTTGTGTAACAGCCTGAAGCTGTATCAGGGAAGATTTAGATTGGACATTAGGGAAATGTTCTTCACTCAGAGCATGACTGAGCATTGGAATGGGATCCTCGGGGAAGTGGTCACAGCACCAAGCCTGACAGAGCTCAAGAAGCATTTGGACAACACTCTTAGGTGTGATTTTTGGGGTTGTCCTCTGCAGGGCCAGGAGTTGAACTCGATGATCCTTGTGGGTCACCTCCAACTGAGCATATTCTATGATCTCTGCTTCCAGGCCATCCCTTAACCAGAGAGGAGGACTGCATCCTTTGAACAATGTTCTCAGAAACATAAAGCACCCTCAGACTATTCTGGTTTAGAGGACACCAGTTTAGTGCCTTTCAGGGAAGAGGTAAAAATATCCTTAAAATGCAAAAACATCTGAGGGTCTCCTGGTATTCATCTCTATGTGTTTGTGTCTCCTGAGGAATCACTTCATCCCTCTGTGCCTGTGACCCCAAGCCCCCTATTATTCTTTTCATTTTTTGAAGCCCTTGGCTGCTTCTGTGGTGACTTCTGCTAAGAAAGTCCACAGCAAGTTAGTAGTAAATGAAAACCTGTGATGGCATCACGTGCTCTGCTCCTTTTCCTTTGAATTTATGGTGGTTCTTTACACCACAGATCTGGACACGGGTTGTAGACACAAAGGTTGACAACCTGGGGTGAGGGCCTTGGCTGTAAAGTGACAGCAGCTCCTGAATTATGCCAGCTTGGTGACACTCTGGGTGACCCCTGTGCCTCACACGTACTCAGAACCACTGATGGGAGATGTTAAATATATCCTGTATACCCTCAGGAATGGGCAGCCTCCACCCTTCATTGGTCAGGGGATAAGGGCATCTCACCCCAGAGGACAGGGGACACTGCTGCACTGAGCCCAGGCCTGTGCTGTGTCCCCTTTACTCCGTCCCCAGGCTCTTTTTTGTCTTCCTCAGCTTCCTTTTTGTCATCTTTGTTTTTTCTTTCTCCTTATCCTTCTTCTTCTCCTTCCTCTTTCTTCTTCCTCTTCCTTCTTCTTCTTCTTTCTCCTCTTCATCTTTCTCATCACTTTTTTTTACATTTACCTTCTTTCTTCCTCTTCTTCCTTCATATTTATTCTTTTCCTCCTCCTCTTTCTCCTTGTCATCACCATTTTCTTTCTTTTTCCTCTTCTTCCTCCTCCTCTTCCTCCTCATCATCTTCATTTTCTTCTTCTTAGAATCCCAGAATCACAGAATATTTTGGGTTGGAAGCGACCTCAAAGCTCATCCAGTTCCAACACTCTCCCATGGGCAGGAACAACTTCCACTATCCCAGGTTGCCCCATCCAGCCTGGTTTTGAACACTTCCAGGGATGAGGCATCCACAGCTTCTTTGGGCAGCCTGTGCTAGTGCCTCACTACTCTCACAGGGAAGAGTTTTTTCCTAATATCTCGTCTAAACCTGCCCTCTGCATTTTAAGGCAATTCTTGCTTCTCCTGTCACTCCAGCCCTTTGTCCAAAGTCACTCTCCAGCTCTCTTGGAGACCCTTTAGGCATCGTAAGGGGCTCTAAGTTCTCTCTGGAGCCTTCTCTTCTCCAGGCTGACCAACCCCAGCTCTCTCAGCCTGTTTCCACAGCAGACCTGCTCCAGCGCCTCCGGTTCCATTTCTTTCCCTTTTCCTTTTCTCTTTTCCCTTTTCCCTTTTCCCTTCCCTCACGCTCCCCTCACCCCTTGACCCCGCCCACTTCCACAGGTCCCGCCCCTTCTCCAGCCCCGCCCACACTCTCACTAGACCACGCCCTCTCCGCCGTCCGTTCCCTCCCCATTGGCTCCTGCGGGTACCACGTGACGCGGCGGTGGCGCGCGCGGGGGCGGGGCCGGGTGCGCGGGTGCGCTCGGGGCGGCGGCGGCGGTGGCTGCATGTGCGGGCGGGGGGCGGCGAGCGGGGCCGGCCGGGCGGCGAGCGGAGCCGGGCGCGGGGCGAGCGCAGCCCAGAGGAGCCGAGCGGAGCCGGCGGGCAGGTCAGTGCGGGGGCGCGGAGGCGGGCGGGCGAGGGGAAGCGGCGGCGGCGGTGGCCGCACGTGGGTCCGCCCGCTCAACAATGCGGGCGGGAGGGGTCCGTGCGCCGCCGGCTGCGGGGCCACCGCGGCGTGCGGAGGAGGTTGCGCCGTGCCATGTCCCCCATCGGAGCAGGGCGATGGCTCCGCCGCAGACATCCTGGGGCTTTGGTGGGGGGCAGCAGCGTGCGTGCCCCCCCGGCCCCCAGCGAGGCTACGGCACCTTCAGATTGAACCCAAAATGAAGGGAGGGGAGCCACAGCCCCGGTGTGCGGGGGTCCCGCTCGCTGCTCCCTCCCCGCTGGGAGCCCAGGCGCGGTGCCGCAGTCCCCCACCCCGTGTGCGGCCACAGAGCATCCCGGCAGAGCCCATCTCCGTGGGTGGGATGCAGCGTGGGCACCGTCAGGGCTCCGCGGGGCCTCTCCACCCCCGTCTGGGGCCGGACGCAGCGATCGGTGTCATAAGGGGCCCGAGGGGGGAAGCGCCGTGTTCCCGGCTGCCCGGTCTCGCCATCCCTGAGGATGTTTCCGTCAAACGGATGGGGCTGCCGTGCATCGGTAGCTGCGGCGGGGGTGGCCTCTCCTGGCTCGTGTTTAGAGCAGGCTGTCGAGGGAAGTGGTGGAATCACCATCCCCGGGGGTGTTCAGAAAACGCGTGGCTATGGCACTCGGTGGTGAGCGTGGTGGTGGTGCATTGATGGTGGCGCTTGGTGATCTTGGAGGTCTTTTCCAGCCTGGATGATTCAGTGATTATGTATTTTAACGTGTCTCGTTAGGCTGACAAGCCATTCCTGGCCTTGCTATGGCATGGGAGCTTGGGAATGCCAGTGGCTCCCATTCCCTGGGCAGGCAGGTCACATAGCTGGAGAACATCCCATGCCGTGCCTTTCTCTGCCGTAGGTAAAGTGGATTTTTGCGTGCCACTGGAATTACTAATCCAAGCAATTATCTGGAATCTGTCAAGTTTGTGCTGCTGCCAATTTCTCTGGTTCATTTGGTTACAGCTTCATCTTTCTGCTCAAAGGAACTGAAATGTGTAAGCAGGGCAACTGAGTGTCTGGAGCTGTTGGGTTGGGTTTATGTGCATCCTTCTGGCCAAAGGAGGATCAGCAAGAAGACTGAACCTTAATGAAGTCGTATATTTATTGGCAGCAGTAGAAAAAGAGTGGATAAATGGGGCTAGTGGCTTCTTTGTATACGAAATGTCATGAATCTCCCTACCAGGTTGTGAGCTGGATTTAAATTCCACTGTTACAAGGATCGCTGATTTTTTTAATCACATCGTTGCTAATAGCTTATATTAAAAATGCTGCAGGTGGATTTAAAGCTGAGGGTCTTGTGAGCTCAGCAATGTTCTGCACCAATATTTATACACATCCAGGGGCTTAACAGGGTGTTGTCACTTGGCTTCAGAGTTGAGTGCCCAGCTGGCAGGGGCTGATGCAGCATGGTCCCTGACACAGCCACTTTCTGGGGATCTCAGTTGCCACCAAATTTGCCTGTTGGGCAAGTGAAGAGACTTTTTATCTTTGATAAGTGCTCCAACCTGAAATTTGTTCCTTCTGGGAATATTAAAACTTTAACTTTGGTTAACTTGTGTCAAAGGTGTGTGCTGTGAGCCTTCGCCCTGTTGGGTCTGCTTAGGGAGATGGCTGCTTGCAGAAGCAAAAAGCTTTTGTTACAGCTCTTTTATTTTTATGTGTGCTTTGATGGCTCAAAAATCACTCAGCTTCCAGTCAAGGCAATCCTGGGTGAGAAACATCCACTGGGATTGGCCTGTTAAGTGAGTTTCTTTGATTTGACAGCAGAAGTGCCCAGAGAGACATCAAAAACCCCAACATCAGGGCGTGTTTCCAGCTTCATCATCCCCTGCAAGCCATGGAAATCAGTGGCTTGAAATCCAACAGCACTTGATGTTAAAATAGCAAACAGTAAACATCGTCTCCTATCAATAACTTTAATTATGGTTTGGGTTTTGTCTTAAATATACACACATTGTCATCAGGAATCAAAGTTTAGCATCCAGACGTGCTCAGTGGGGTGGTAGCGTCTTTGGACAGGGTGTAACACGCTTTTATGGCATAAATTAAAATAAAAAAGGGGTTTAACAGCATAGCATGCTGTTGTGTAAGAAAACTGCCAACTTTTGGGCTGAGACTGCTTGGTTTCTGGGCATCGTGTGCTGCGGCGAGTTGGCGGGTGGTGTTCCCGGGCAGCTTTGGACGGGGAGAGCGAGTTTTACCACTCTGCAGCTGAACCCTGACGGGGTTTTTCAACCATAAAACCAAGTGCAGAGGAGGCTTTGTGTGTTCCATGGGTAGCCAAACCGAAAGCAAAAATAAACACCCGCGAAAGCTGGGTTTTTTTGGTCATTGACAGAAAAGGAAAGTGCCGGTCTAGGGGAGGGTGTGAAGTCCCGTGTTCGTTACGCTCCTAATCTGGAAAATACAGACTGTGGCACATGGCAGCAGTGTGCGTGGCTAATTTTACATCTTGTCCTTTTCCCTTTCTGATTTAACCCAAAATTAAGGAAGGGAAGCAGCACCCATTGGCCTATTAAATGTTCATTTTTGCCAAGTTACGCCACTTTGTGAACACGAGACGCGACCGGATTCCTGTGGCAAGGAGCCCTTAAAATTTCAACAGCTCTACCTATAAATATAGTCACCGTGAAAGGCAATCCGGCTTTAAAAGAAAAAAAAAAGCAACCATGCTCTTTTTTTAGTCCCACTGTATCTGCCTGACTTTAGTGCCATGCGATGCATCTCCAGCCGGGCGGTGAAGCCGAGGCGGTGTGGAACATTCAGTCTCCTGATTCCTCTTGCTAATTTGTGTGAAGAATGGGTGCAAGCAGAGAAAAAAAAATCATTTTGGTTGTCCTGAAGATTTTTGGGGATGGGGTGGTGGGGCTGGATCTCTGCATCCATGTCATGGCTTTTTGGAGAGGGACCTTTGGTCATTGCTTGGTCCTGGTGCATTCCCAGGAGCTGCTGCACTATGGGGAAGTGCAGGATGGAGCCTGAAGCATCCCTTGGCTCTAAAGCAATGTCCCAGATGAAAATTAAAGGGAAGAAAAAGAAAGAAAGAGGCTGGCTGCCACCTCACCCCAGAGGAGTCTGGGCTCACCCACTGCTCTCTGATGCAAGCACAGCAGCTCAGGGAGCTCAGGGGCTGGTTTTGGACATGCCCGGGGTTGCCCAGGGACAGGCTGGCCTCGGGAGCAGGTACAGCATGTTCTGGGCACTCCTCCAGGCCAGTGGGACCCCCCACCAGCCCCAGATGATGTAGTGGGGTGGTGGCCACTGACACATCCTGGTAGAGAAGACAGCACTGCCTGCAGGGCTGGGATTTAGGTGGAGAAGCTGCAAGGGAGGGTGGTTTTGCAGCTTAGTGATGCTTTTCAGCGTGCCCTGCGCTTGCATGGCAGAAATCCACTTTTGTGGCCAGAGCAGCTGGGTCACCTTGCAGTGCCAAAACCTGCTGGGTATGGTTGGGATGGGGCACGGGCTGGGAAGCGTGTGGGAGTGGGGCGGGAGAGCTCGGCACGGGGAATTGCTGCGTGTGCACTTGGGCGAAGTGCTGAGCCTGGGCTGCGCGGGAGCTGCAGACAGAACCCACACGTGACGTCTGAATTTCAGATGATTGCTGGACCACTTTGCCAACAGCCTCTCGCAGCTCATCAGCTGCAATATCGCTTCTTCTTTTCCCCGTTTTTTTTTTATTTCCTTTCCCCTTCCCCACCCTGCCTGTTTTCTAAGCCGAAGCAGGAGGGATGAATACGACACCGAGGGTGGCTGCAGCTGCGCAGGGTTTGTATCCAAATGGTTTCCTGGAAGGCAAGTTTTTTTGTTGTTTTTCAATCTTAAAAATATTTTTACAGCAAGCGTCTCGTATCGGGGCTGTTTGGATGTCAGGTTTAGTTTCCCATGACATGGAGTGATTAGAGGAGGGAGGGGAAGGAGGGGCTGGGTGCTGCTTTATGTGCAGATCTCTCTGCAGCGGTATCATTGCCTATTGATGGTAAATGTGTTCCCTCTCATCTCTGTGATAGTTCTCGGAGATTTCCTCTTTTACGTCACTGCAGTTAATAAGATGTTTAACTTGGGAGCTGGGGGCGATGTGCTGTGCTGTGCTATCGTGTTGCAAGGAACGGGGGGATGACGAGTTCCTGCGTAGACTTGTGCTGGGAAGATCGTATCAATGCTGGGGAGAACAGCTGGCTTTGGAGTCAAACCATTGCCTTTCACCCTTAATGAACCTGACCTGGCTGCATCTCTTTTTTTTTTTTATTATTGTGACAATGATTATTTTCCTTCTAATACTGAGAGAGGCAACTCTGTCCTCTCTATCTGCTGCACTGCTGGAGTCAAGGGTGCACCTTGATTTTTTTAAGCAGATTGTGTCTGCCTGGCTGGACTTAGCTCTTTTTTTCTTCTTTTTTGGGGACCACTGAAGCATTTCATGAGAGCACCTGATGGCTTTTTGTGGTGAAGCTGCAGGTGCAGTAGCTGCAGAGCCAGAGCCCTCTCCAGGAAAATCCTTGACTGTGTGTTTGCGTGTTTTGTGTGTCACTGGTTGATTATAGAGTTAAGAAAATGCTGCTGCTGTACATGCCTTGACCAGGAATAGCCTCCCTCCTGCCACACTTTGCAAGGCCAGCTCATCGAGGGCAGGCGAGTTGGTCAATAAACGCTCCAAGCGGCACCCTAGGGAGTTGGGAACCAAAATGGGAACACTTGTGTCCTTCAGCTCCTCCTTTCTTGCCAAGTTGTTTTCTTCCCCCAGCTCCTTCTCCAGCTTGCCACTCAAACCCTCTTCATTCTGCTGTGTTTTTCCACAAATGTTTTTCAAGCGTGACAGCAGGGAGAAGAAAGCCACGAGTGCTGCAGGGGGCTGATGCCTATCAGGCCAACCCTTGCCTGTGGCTTTGGGGCCCCTTCACTTCAGTGTCTTGGTGGCTGCAGGTGGGTTCACATCTGACAGCTGTTGGGCTTGGAGTTGCTTCTGTCTGCCACCAGACCCAACCCAGCCACCTGCACCTATTCCAAGGTTCCCAGCTCATCCCCAGGGCTTGGGTCAGGTGGGATGGCCATGGTGTCCCTATGTAGGTGTGGAGGGAAGAAGGGCTCTGTAACCCTCTCAGGGAAATGGGGACATGGAAGGTTTGCAGGAGGAGCAACCACAGCTCTGGTGGTGGCATTTTCCAACCTTCCATCAGGACCTGTCACTCGCAGTCCTGATGACATTTAGCTGCTGACTTGCTGTCACTGATTTTGCTCAGTAACCCTTTTCTTTTTAAGACTAAAATGTTCCTTAAAAAACAGCATGCCACCAACACGTTGGACATTGATTTACTTTTTGGGAGGCTCGCAGCCTCCCAGTTCTACTTTTGCTCTGGGGAGGAAGCAACATGGTTGGGTGCAATTTTTAGCCCCCATGGGAACAGGGGCTTAAAAGATAACCCTACCACATCACAGCTCACACCCTCACTGCTGGGTGTGGGAGTTAATTTTTCTCACTGCTGCCACACACAGCAGCCCCTTTCTGTGCTTTTGCTGCGAGCTGGGACAAGGGGAATTTTGGGTGCAACTCCAGGCAGTGCTGGCTCGGCACATGTCCCCAAGCGTCCCAGCTGGGCGGCTGCCTGGGGCCCCCTTCATGTGAATGGGGTCAGCAGCTGGGAAATAGCAGAGCAAAGTGCCTCCCTGGTAATTCCCAGCTGCCGTTAAAGCGGCTTTAAAATAAATTCCCTCAAAGAGTAATTCCAAGTATTTGAGGGTTTGAACTTTTCCAGAGAAGGGTTTGGGAGCTGCCGGCTACCGCACTGCACCCTGGCACGCCGGGGATTGCCCTGATTATCCCAACATCTAAAAAACACTTTTTTGATGTCTATATGATGTTTATTTATTAGCTGCATGTGCAGCACAACTGTTGGAAATGGGGCACTGCTGGAAGCAGAGTTGTGCTAAACTGGGAAGATGGGTGGCTGGGCAATGTCGTGGGCTGGAGGCAATGCCCAAGGCTCAGTGACCCTCGCTGTGCCATCCTACCTGGCCACCAGCCTTACCCAGGGGTGCAGCACAGCCGGGTGCCCCTGGCCGCACATTCCACAGTCAGCCCTGCTTGGTAACGTGGGCACAACAGAAAACAAACTTTGCAGCAAACTTTTGCTCTCCCAGAGCCCCTGAAGCTTGCTTAAAAAAAAAAAAAAGCTTTGGAGCAATGTGGTCTTTCTTTTTCTCATGCTCATGAAAATTCTCATACCAAACTAGTAACCTCCATTGCCCCCTGTTCATTATTTTTTAAGGTGGCGTTAGGGGGCATTTAAGGGAAGCCTTGTCTCATCCTCTGTGTCCCCTCCTCTCCTACATCCCGTCGTGGCAAATTACAGCTTCATCTGTGCTTGTGTGACAGACACTAAAAGGGGGAGGTTTGGTCAACAAACTGCAAAGTTGGTCTCATCCCTGAAAGGCTCTGGATGTCCCTGTGCTGGTGCTCCCCAGGGTGATGTGTTGCTGCATCCAGACTGGTGCAACTTCTTGGTCGCAGGAATGTCCCCATGAGGCTGAGTACCCCGAGCTGGGGACAGCCAAGCTTTTCCCTGCAGAGACAGTTCTGGGCTCTTGCCCAAGTCCCCTCTCCAGGGCCCTGGCACCAGTGCAAATGCAGTCAGGCTGAAGGCTGATGATTAAACCCATGATCCAGGTCACTCTTGCCCCTCTCAGTGCCCCAGAAAATAAGGATGCTGATAGCAAGACTACATCCAGATGGGGATGCTGCACTTCTCTGCACAGTTCCGTAGGTTTGGAGGTGAACTGAGGTAATTTGGGGTATAACCACCCTAAAAAAAAAACATTGCAGTAGGGAGTTCTCCCCCACACACTCTTCATTGCATGGCTAAGTTGCTTCCAGCTCAAACTGACTTCGTTCAGGGCTGACCTTTAATCTGGCAGCTTCTTACTGAACTTTATATCATATATATAGTTTTTAAATAATTTTTTTTTTCTGTGTGGGCATGACAGAGTTGTCTCCTGAGGTGGCAGAGAACACATCTTGCCTCTTAAGGACAGGGAAACCTGCACATAGCACAGGGAGATTTGCTGTGGATGGGGCACAACCCAGTGCTGTCCCAGTCCAAAGTCACATCCACTGGACCACACACTTAGCTCCTTTTTTTTTTTTTTTTCTCCTCCCAAACTAATCCCTCCAGCCCCTTAGGCTTTTTTGTTGTTGTTGTTATTGCTCCTCTCTGAATTCCTTCTAATTTGCAGGCTCACTGCCAGCATCCAACGCACTATAAAAAGGGGACTTGTTCTTCAAGCTTCCCTCTGGTACAGAGCGTTTGCACAAATAGCAACACGCTTGACAAGTAGGTCTGATTCTCCCTGCTATTACCGAAATGCTCGTAGGGTGCTTGGGGAGTAGAGCTGCTGTCTCAAGACAAGCCAAGCTGAATTTCACACAGGGCCCTGAGCCCAATTCCCAGCCGGTGTTTAAGCTCCTGTCAGCTGGAAAAACGGAGCTGTGCATTTTTATTTTCCTCTCCGAGAGCGAGCGGATGCGCTCGCATCCCTCCGTATCCCACCAGCACAGGTGGGATGTGGGCTGTGGCTGCAGACCCATGTCCTGCTGAAGGCAGCAGCTCCAGGGCCACCACCAGTTTTTGGCTGGTCCCCCCCTGCTGTTTCAAGCAGCCATGACACAAACCCCCTGCCAGCTTCCTTCTTAAAACTAATGAGCTGTTTGACCCTGGCAAGTCCTCTGGGAAAGCTGTTGCCAGAGCCTTGCTGCTCACACAGACACAAACTGCTCTCATTTCCAGCTTAAATTTATTTGTGGATGACTCGTACCCATTTGGCCTTGTTCTTCTTGTACCCACACTGGCTTTTAGCTTGGATGGCTCCTTTCCCTGCTCTGGTATTTATCCTCTGGCAGGCTTTGCCAAGTGCTCTGGGTCTGCCAATCTAAATAACCCCAGAGCTCCTGGTGGAGCACGGCTGGGAGGGGTGTGAGGGCATCTGGGCTTCCTCATTCCTGCAGTGGAGACAGCCCCAGCAACTTGATTTGCAGCTCACCCATTGAAAAGGAAAATCCACCATGCTGCCTCTTGACATCCTCACGGGGGATGGTCCCAGCCTGCAGAAGGACAACTCCAACCATCCTCTCCACTGACAAAGGCTCTCTGATTTGAAACCATTATCTAATTTCATGAGCACACTTCTCTTTTGCAATGCAAACACCATTTTGGCAGAAGATGAGCTTTTTTTTTTCCTGGTGCAGCCTTCAGGAGCACCTTTCCCTCTCCTTTCTGGTAGTGCCAGGGCTCATGTTCCTGGCCTTGCCAATCTCAGCCCTGCTGCTGTGAAGCTGACATTTCCCAAGCACAGCTGTGCCAGGCACTTTGCTCAAAGGCTGAAGTGGATTTAAAATGTGAAAGTTCATCAGGTCAAAATACACACGTGGCTCCTTACCACTGGCCCCTTTTGGAGCTGTAGGACTATGCAGGATGATATGGAAAGAGCTGCAAGGTGTTTGCTTTCCCCCCAGGATGATAATTTTTCACCATACTTTTCACTGCTGCATCTTTGCCGTGGCTTTTCTTTGCCTTTTATGTGCTTTCTTTGGGATCTCTGTGCTTATTCCTGGTGATGCTGAGATGCTGGCTAATCCATCCCAATTTAGACCTCTGCCTTCACCTTGGCGGATAGAACTTGTACCTTTGATGGAAGGAAGGATGCTCCAGGTGCCATCACTCACCAGCTCCTTATTTCCTCCAAGTTTCCCTTTAGTTATGAACCTGAACCTTTTTTTTTTTTTCCTTCTCTCCAATCTAAACTGCACCAGCATGTCTCTGTTTGAGGCAGGATTTCATGTTCCCCTGCAGTGTCCTTCCATCATTCTGTGCCCTCGTTAAACCACACGGAAATTGGCATCATTGAGGAGGAGCTGGCCTCTGCCGTTTATTAGCAGGATTATTCTCATCTCCTGATTTCCAGTGAAGCTGCTGGGCTGGTGTAACACAATTCCCACTAAAGCTCATCTCCACTGTCAGGGAGAGTGATGCTGATGGGGCACTGAGCATCAGCAGCGGATACCAGGAGGAAACCAGCAGACCCCATCGCATCTTTCCACATTAAGTGATTTTTGACCCCCAGCTCCTCTCCTCCAGGCCATCATGTTAGCACATCATGGTGGGCATTAACTTCCCCTCCTGAATCTTTTCTGAGCAGCCTGTGGGCTCCTTCACAGCTGCAGCTCCAGCACAGGAGTGCATCACACCCTGCACTCATCGCTGGGTTTGCTTTGTGCATTGCATTTTCTTGCTGCCTAAATCAGCATCCACAGCCTCCAGCACTCAGAGTGGGTACAGCTGGGCATTTTCTGCCTGCAGTGGATCTTCCTTGTTCCTCTTTCCCTATTTATTTCATTTCTCACTGTATTTAAAGGAGAGGTCAGCGTGTGTTTTGCAACCTTCTCCTCCTGTTATTAATTTCTTAGAAACAAAGGGGAAGGAACCACAAGCAATAAAGAGCCTGAGGTTTGAGGACTGGCTGTTTATTTGTCAAAGCTAGAAATGCAGTGACTGAAGAGGACAAGAGAAAATCCTCAATGCAGATGTACCTCATTTAAGTTTAGGCTTGTGTAGGTCAGATTTGGGGGGGTGTGGATTTTCTTCTGCTGCAGTTTTAGATGGAGCTGTTATCACTGCCCTTATTGCAAATAGCATCTTAGTTTTGCCTTCTGCACCTCATTTTTTCACCCCACAGCCTGACTTTCCTGCACCATGCCCATCTGATGCTGGGGGAGCAGTGGTGCCCATCTCAGTGGCATCCTGGCAACCCATGGAGTGGGATTGGATTGCATGTGGCTGATGTCAAGTGGATGGCAATAAACCAGTCCTAAGGGTGCAAATGCGGCCAAGGAGGCTGGGACTGGCCATCAGCTGCCGGGAAGAGGGGATGAGGAGAAGCAGGGTGCCTCAGATGCCAGAGCCAAAGATGCTCAGAAGCCCAAAAGGGACAAAAATAGGTGTCTGGGTCACTTAAGAGGATTTGAGGACCACTTAAAATCTTTTCCCTCGGAAGCAGCAATTACCAGATGAAAGGGAATGTCTTCAAGCAGGCATTTTGGAGCATCTGGTTCGTATTTGGCACATTCACTGGGGGAAGCAGGGAAGGCTGGAAGGCTGCTGGGTGGGTTGGTGGCTGGGCGAGGCAGAGGGTGTCCTTCAGGGGATGAATCTGGTTGCTTACAAAATGCATTTTGACACCAGGAGCATTCCCACATCTCTCCTCCTTTTTGGACTGTGCTGCCAATAACTTTTCAAAGCATTAATGCTGAGTATGAGCTGTATTTCTGCTCGTGGGAGGTTAAGGGGTGTCCCCACATGAAGTGGCAAATAGGGGGATGACGGTTTTTTCTTTTTAGGTTTCGCCCTTCCTTGCTACAGAGGAGGCATTGGCATGTAATTGCCACCAGCTTTAATCCAGCCAGACCAACTGCCTTTCTGGCAGACCCAAATACAATAGGAGCCAAAGGTTATTGCATGCCCTAAATAAAACCATTACAGCCCTGGGGCCTCACCCAAGCCCAGACCGCAAAGCATCCAGGACCGGCTCCATTCAGTTTTTCTGAGTCTGGAAGATTTGGTTTGATGGCAGTGACCCATAACTTTTTTTTTCTTTTTACTTTTTTTAATTTTTTTTTTTTACTTTCCCCCTGCAAAGCCACCTGCACACTTGCAACCACTGTGGCACCAGCACATCTGGCCAGCGTTAGCGAGCCTGCCAGGGATGCACTTGGTTCATTCTTTTCTTGCTAAAATCATTAGTGGCTTTAATTGAAAGCAGAGGTGAATGAAGGCACGTCATACAGACACACCACAGCGTGCACAGCTCAGCCCAGCACGTGGCTGTGACCAGTGTCCTCTCAAACTGCTGCCAGATACAGCCCAATGTTCTGCCCATCCATGGGGTGGACTGAGATTTCAGACACCACATAAGGACCCATGTGGCCTGGAGTAGTCACCCAGCAGCCAGTGGGTCCCACACTGTACTCTTCTCCCAGTTACTGCTCCAAACTGGGATTTACTCTGAAACCTGAAGGGTTTTGCTCTCTATCCATAAGCAAATACAGCCCAAAGTGATGCAAATGCGTGACCTCACCCAGATCTCAAGAGGTAAATATTGCATCACTATGAGCACGCCCTGTATCCTTTCACCTCGTCTGAGACACTCTTGAGTCCATCCTGATGCAGGGGCAAGCCAGGCCAGGGAGGAGCTGTATGATGGGAAAGGCTTTTTCCTCACCTCCCAGTTTAATTATCAGTGTCTCATGTTTGCAGCATGATGGACACTGGTCCTGCCTCTGTGCAAGGCTGTTCTGGCTCCTGGCATCCCCACAGAGCTGCCAGCAGGGAGAAATTGCATTTCACAACCCGTCTTTCCAGGCTCCCACAAGATTACTGGAGGGAGAGGAATGTGCTGAAGAAAATATCCCAACTGCTGTTAAAAGGCACAGCTTTCCCTACCCCTTTCTGGGATGGCCATTCCTTCACTGAACCAGACACCCTCCTCCAGCTGGCAGCACCCACTGGAGCCAGCACTGTGTCACCTCCCCACATCACCCTGGGGTGCCTTTGCCCTCCTGGCCTCCCCTTCATGTGCAAATAATTGAAATTGTGATAAGCAGGCTCTTTTATGAAGAAATTCTGCTTTTCCCTCGTGGTGCTCCTGGGACAGAGCTCAGTCACTTTATATCTGGGCAATAAATCTCCAGGCTCTCTAGGGCACACCCGCCACACAAGGCAGTAATGGGCCTGCCAGATGCTGTTCTGTCTGGGTGAAGAGCTCCCCAGCCAGTGCAGCATCTGTTAATCATTTGCCACGAGAGCCCAGGCAGTGAGGGAGTCTCAAGTTGAATCCCTTTTGGCCAATCCTTTTGAATCACAGTGAAGGTTTCTGGTCTACCTGGAGCTGAAACACCCTGTGAGCTGCAGCAGTCTGTGATCTGGGCTGAGAGATGCAGCCCACACATCTCAGGAGGAAGGTGAGAAATCTTTCCCCTTGGTCCTTCTTCTGAGAGGTGTAAAATCCTCACCAGGCCAAGGCTAAGTTAGCCTTTTTCCTTGATCTCTCTCTTCTGCTTTTGCTTCAAAATCCAGTGAGCATCCGATGATGAGATGTGGTCCTGGGCAGTGAAAAGCAGTGGGGAATCTTGAACTGGTTTGGTGTTGAGTCATCTGCTCCTGGGTGATGGCATATGGACAAGGCTGAAAGCAGGGATGGCTTTCTCTGATGTTTCTTCTCTGTTGAGTCTTCTTTCAATATTCCACAATCCCAGACCACACATTTGCCTCCAGCAAGTAAAACACCTCCAGGTTCTCCACAGAAGATACTGTTGTGTCTGGGGGCGATGGTTGGGCTGTTGCACTCATTCTGATTTCTCTCCTGAGCTAATTACAAGCCTCTTGGACTCTCTCAGGTGGCTTTGGCAAGTGTTCTGCTTTTCTAGTGCCAGTGCCAGGGAGCCTTGGCCACATCCATCAAATCTTTCCCCAACTATTAGAAAGCAGTTACGCTCCTTGTGTGTTTTTTCATTGCCGGAAGCTGGTAAGTGGATGGATCCTACACAAATAAACTTCTTGAGGGCAGAGAGTCAAAATATCCCTGGGCTTGTTTGGTGGGAAAAGGTTAACCAGCGTGAAGTCTATGAATTGCTGCTGACCCAACTTTGTTGACAAAATATAGTTATTAATTGGACTTGCAGGCAAACTGCCTGGGGATATTTAGAAGGAACTTGTCCATCACAAGGGCTGAGATCTCCCTGGGAGAAGATCTGTCTGGGCTCTTTGGAGATGCACCTAGGCCTTGGCCATGGCTCTGGTTTGGGGTTTTGTTGTTGAGGATAAGATGTGTCAGGATCTCAGTCTTCCACACTGGCCGTGGGGCCACACAGATGCACTAAGAGTAGAGCTGTAGCAGAGGAGGACAGGAGGAGCCTGTCAAGAAGCCTGGGTCCAGGTGACTGAAATGGTCTCTTGATCTGCTGGAAGGTTTCCTTGCTCATTGCAGGAGTAAATACTGTTGAGCTAGACAACTTTTGAAGTTCTTTCCAACCCAAACCATTCTGTGATTTTTGTGATGACTCTAATGAGGCTCCTCCATCCCTAAATTTAGATTTCTGCTCTCAAGCTGAATCTTATACAAAGCATCATTACCTAGACAGGAGCAGAAGCTTCATGATGAAGGTGAAGTTCCAGAGTGTGACCTGTGCTGTTCCCAGTGTGCTCCTAAATCCCAGCAGCAGTTCACTGCTGCATTGACCCTGATGACACTCACTGTCACCCTACCCTCAGCCCGGTGGCTTATTTTTGACTGTGGCAGGGCAGTGGTCAGTGCATGTCCCTGGATGCCACCACAGCCTTTCAGCCACCATCCTGGCAGCTCCAGAGCTGGTGCTCCTCATGGCTGGCGAGTTCCTTCACAGCATCCCATAACCCTGTGTGAGGAACAGCTTGCTTCCCTCAGCCTGGGAGCGAGCAGAACACCCGCACTGGCACTGGCCCAAGACAGAAGCTTTGGGAATCCTCCTCGACAGCATGACAGCAAATGCTCCTCTCCAGCAGGGCCAGTGCTGGGAGGCTCCCAGCAGCAAAGCCCATCCCAGTGCAGGAAGAGCTCACCTTGGGCTGAGAGGTTTCCTGCACCTGTGCGACTGAACATGCTGGAAAGCACCTTCCATGCGTGCCAGAGTGGTGGAAATCCAACTGCCAGCAGATAAACATGCCTGTGCCTGTCCTGCCGTGCTTTGAGGAGGGGGTGGCACCTAGTGGAGGTGGGCAAAGGGGCCCACCTCCTCAGTTTCCCTAAAAAGCTGACAGTTGCCTCCTAGGTGAGGTCAGCTACATCCAGGTGGAGCTTCATACAGTTTACCTGTGCTCCTCAAAGCTGGCCATGTGCCTGTAGCCCACAGATGAAGCCACCTCTCTGGGATGCTCAGCCGTGTCTAATTCAAGTTGGGCCATGCAAACATGACCTGGAAGAGGCAACTGGAGCAAGATCCTTTTGCGTGTTCTTCTTGTGCAGCCTCTGGACGTTTTCTTGCCCAGGCTGAAGTGGCCCCAGGGATGAAATGGTCCATCCAGGCTGGAGTTCAGAGCAGCCTGACCGTTCCCTGAGAGCAGCCATGGCAAGCAGCCCACGTTTCACAAGTGGGGTTTTCCCATCAGGCTCTCCAGCTGCTATAAATAACAGGAAACGTTTTGTCGTTTTCTGCTCTGGGGAAGGTCAGGAGCTGCATTCTGTGGTCTTTGGAGCTTTAATAAGGTTGGAGATTCTGTGCAGTGTACCCAGAACTCCCCCGAGACAGCTTGCCTGAGGCTGTTTGGCTCCTTGGATGGAGAAGTCCTGAATGCCAGCCTTTGACAAAGTTACCATAGCTGCCCTTTATGAGCTGTCAGGTCCTGCTAAATCCTTAATGTGCTCTTCATCTCCAGACCAGATGCTAACTCTTGGGTTGCTGCCGAACCAGCTCACGAGAGGTTTGAACTATCTTCTGTCAGTGGTAGGAAAAGCTTCCACCATGGATCCCAGGATGGGTGGATCTAGGGACACCTAGATCTTGTGAGCTTGCTGGGAACTCATCTTCACAGAATCACAGAATGTGCCCTTGTGAGACCCACCTGCAGAACTGTGCCCAGGTCTGGGGTCCTCAGCACAAGAAATACATGGACCTGTCAGAGAGGCACCAGAGGAGACCACAAAAATGATCAGAGGGCTGGAGCATCTCCTCATGTTTGTGTTTGCAGCAGGATGGAAATCTCCCCAGCAAATCAAGTGGGGAGATCCATCCTCAGGGGGTTGCTCAGACATCTAGACAGCTTTTCTGGGTCCTGGAAAGCCCCAGGCTCAGGTCTGTGCTGCCTGTAGCCCCAGCAGCCGTGCAGGGAGGAGGCAGGGCTCTGTCTGCCGCCTCTCCCATTTCCCCAGCAGATGCAGGAATGCTTTGATGTCCACTTCCCCAGCCCCAGTGCCCAGCACCAGGATTAACCACCAGTCAGATGTCTCCACTGACTCCAAATAAATCTTCTAAACTCAGACAAGCACCACTCAGAGGGGTCCCAGCTTCCCCCTCTTGCAGAATGAGAGTTAAAAGTAGTTTTTCCCCCCTGTACCTGCCTCTCTGAAGCCAAGGCTGTGTTTTATTTTTAAAACCTAAGTTTCTTGGTGGTTGGCTCCTCTCCTGGAGTGCACAGGCCAGGGATAAATAGAAAAATTGCCCATCTCAGTGGCACAAAGAAGGTGAGCAGTGTGGAACGTGCTCACATGGGTTGGAAGAAACTCTTTCCCCCCCTCCCCCAATCTCTTCTTCCTATAACCAAGACAGAAATGCAGCTCTAGGGATGATCCTTCAGAAAAATACTGAATTTTGCTCCCTTTTGCATGTTTATGAAAGTGTTCTATTTGTCTCTAAGGGGTTTTTGGATCAAAGTTAGCATGCCCTGTGCAGATCTCTGAAGCCTGGCTCAGTCCCACTTAAATGGTTTCAGTGAGGCTGAATTATTTTTTGTTAAAGCCCATGTGTTTACATTTCATAAGCTTATTTTAAAACACATGTGTATACAAGAGCAGGCTTATTTATATGGCAGATTGGCCTGCTGTGTCCTTACCTGACTTAAGTGTCAAGGAAGCAGCTTTTTTTAACTTTTTACAAGCAGAGTTTAAAATAAAATACTGGTTTGCTGTGCGCCAGTGAATCTGCCCAAGAGAGGAGGTCAGGACAAGGTCTTGTTTTCCAACTGTAAAATGTTATTTTGCTTATTTACAGAGCTTCCTCTCACCAGCCATCATTTTAGGTTAGTATGTTAACAACAGCTATAGGTAAAAAAAGAAAAAAAAAAAAAACCCAACATTTATGTTCCCCAGAGTCTTGGCAAGCCAAAATCCCCAAGTAGCCAGGCTTCCCAGTGAACCAGCTTTTGGGAACTTTCCATCAGTAAAGCAGGATTTGCTGGGTGACCCATTCTACCCAGGTTCTTGGCAAGATTTCTGATTTCAAGTACCCCAGGGAAATACTTGAGAAAAGCCTTTGTGGAGAGATCTTGGCATTTTCTACTTGCCCTGGAGGAAGGATTTTATTCTTGATTTTAATCATTTGAATTGGTAACACACCAGTCCAGCTGCAGGAAGGTGAGGAGCACTTATGGTGGTGCGGTTCAGTGTTGGAGTGTGAGGAGATGTGTGTGGACCTTAAAGCAGGATGGGAGGGTGAGCAGAGCCCCAGGGAGCTACAAATTTATACAAAAGCAAAGGGAAGCTTTGACCGTAGGACATAAAATGCATCTTTCACTGAGGATGAGAAGCCCACATGTATTTTTATGCCTGTGCTTGGAGAACTTTTCCTGCTTCTATCAAGCTTCCACGTGGGGCTGGTGGACATGGACATGAGGACCTAGGAGGTAATGAGAGAAGTGTTGACATTTACGCCCAGGAGAGAGCTGGAGCAGACACAGAGTGAGGGATGGTTTCCATCCAGAGCAGCTGTAAACCAAAGCCCTGACCACTGGTGGTTATTTAAAGACTCCAGCAGCATTTCCTGCCATGGGAAGGTGCTTGGCCCACGTTCAGCCTGGGCGACTGCTCTCTGCAAAGCCAAATAAACAACAGCCACTTGAACTTTCCACCTTGCAGGCTCAGCCAGATGCCTCATCCTGGGCCATGATCAGGCACTGCACCTCAGGTGGGCCTTGTGGATGAGCCTCTTGGGAGGATCCAGAGCGATCACCACATTTTGGGGTTGAGGGTGCATCTCCTGTCTCTGAAGGACCCTAGTGAAAGAGTTTGGTGCTCTTTGGAGCTGAGAGAGGGCATTTGGGAAGGGAGATCTGTGTCTCCATGCAGGTCCATGTCCTTCAGTGACCTTGGGCAGGGCAAAGGGAGGAAATTATATCCTTTAACTCTAGAAGTCTGCTTTAGATGCTCCATCTCCTCAGAGGAGCACAGTTCAAGTGGCCAGGATCAGGATCTCATCCATCAATCCAGGCATGGTGGTAATGTGTGACTGCAGTGACCATCTGATCTTCAGGATGTCCATGAGGGTGCCAAGGCATTAGGGGGGAGATGCCCATAGCAATGCTTCGCCCCTTGGGGAGGTTGGAGGTGGTCCCTTCCAACCTCAGCCCTCCTGTGACAGTCAATATGAGATGTCACAATCCTCTGTAGGCATTTTGTTGCTTTTATTGAGTTGTAGTCAACACAATGCACGTCCTTCCCTACTTCTGACCCTTCCCCGTGAGCTGAGATGTTTCAGCAACTCACATGAACCCTGCAGTGGATGTTCCTCAAGCCCAGCTCCTCAGCCTGGGAACTTTTGCAAGACTTGGCAGCAGGGCTGTTGCAGGAGTATTCCACACAGGACCCAAAAATCTTGCTGTCGGTGCAGCGTCGTCCGGCCTGGGCGCGGGGTCAGGTCCCTCAGAAATCAGACTGTTGACGAACAAGCTTGAGCACATTCAAATGTTTCGTCTGATTTTCTTGGACTGCAGAGTTTCCAAGGAAGCCAGAAAGCTGGCTGCTCCTCTTGTTGACTCTGCAGACCAGAAATACAGCTGGGTTCAGTGAAATAAGGGAGCTCACAATTCTTGCACTGGTGTAGAAGAGAGAGGAAAAGCTCGATTTGGAAAAGCTCAAATGTCTTTCTAGAGATAAAAATAAGTTCAAGGTGGTGCTCTCTCCTGTCTGACATCCCTCTGAACTTCTGGCAACGAAGCAAATCCAGTGGCATTTCACTTGATCAAGTTCGAAAAGTGTGTCCACACAGGCTTTGGGGAGTGCAGAGAGAAGCTGTGCCAGCACTGAGCTGGGATGAGAGCACAGGAGACTTCAGGCAGGAAAAGAGCATCACTTTAAACTGCAAATGAACCCTGAAATGACAAAAAACTTGAAGCAAGCCCACATTTCGGGTCAGGCTGGCCGTGAATCAGCTCCAGAAAACGAAAGACAAAACTTTCTGACTTCAGTTCAAGTTATGAACTTACAAACTCTCATTTATCTGGTTTAATGGATGCGAGCCAGAGACATTTTTTGAGGTTAGTGGATGGGACAGCTTCCTGAAAATGAACTCATTGAGAAAGGCATGATTTGGAGACAAAGTTTGTCTCAAATTCTCATCTTGTACAAGGCTGGGTTAATGTGACATGGAAATACCTTCTGTATATCCCAGAGTTGCTCTTGAGCATCCTCCATCCATTTAATGCTCTCTGCTAAAATGCAGAGGCATGATAAATCACTTCCAAAAATGAAAGTTGAAAAAAAAAAACAAATCCGATTTTAAACTCATCTGAATGACAACAAATGTGTAAAAAGCTTTTGCACAGGACAGCCATGTAACCTCACTCCATTCCCCCAAGATAACAAGCACGGAGTGGCAGTGAGGTGTGGACAAGTGGGGCAGCCCATGGTCCAGCTTTGTGATTTCATGGCTCAGAGATGGGGATCAGAATAGGAGTGTCTCACATGTTGGTGTTTTTTGTCAGCAAATCTTAGTAGTTTTATTTTTTTTCAGAACAAGGCTATTTTCCCCCCACTCTGTTTCCCTTTAAAACACCGATTTATTTTTGCCGTTGCTTTAAAAATGGCTGTGTATTCCCCACAACTGTCTTCAGGCATTACAAAAATCAGAATATTGCCTGAAGCTAGGCATAAAAATGCAGCAGAGGCGTCATGCAGGCAGCTGGGCTAAAATTGGTATCTGCTAAAGTTAGGGGAGAATTTCATGGAGCTGTTGTTTTATTGAAGGGGACAGGTTGAAGACCTGGGTTTTATCAATGCCCTGGCATCAGAGGGATGCACTACTGGTCCTGCATGCTGTGAATGTTCCTCATCCTGGGTGCTGTGGCTGCAAGCTGGAAGGGTGGCTGGGATGTGCTCCTGGTGAGGAGTTGGAGGTGTTGTCACCAGCTTTGGAGGCAGCGATGCCACAATGATGCTCCTGCCTGCAGTTTTGCTGGAGAAGTGGGTGAGCTCAGAGTTGATCCTTAGTATTAACTAAAGGCTCCTCTTCTTACACTGTGCCAGTCTCCTGGGAGCAGATTTGGGGCAGGAGTTCCTCTGTGCTTGAGTTGGGTGATGGCTCCATGGGTGCACCCAGCCAGATGCAGATCACCACAGTCCTGCCAGCTTGTGAGGCTCAGACAGGGAGGCTGTGGGTCCAGCCACATGGGACAGGTTGGTTGGAATTTCCAAACCTTGCAGGGAGGTCTCTTGCTGAGGTCCCCACAACCTTTCAGGTACCACTATGTGGTGGAGCTTGAGGGAAGTCCCTCTGTTTCTAGTAAATGCCAGACCAGGACGTGCTAATGACAGCAGAGAGGATGTGCTCCATCTGTGTGACGAATGACACTTACAGGAGATCTGGAAACAGGATGGGGATGTTTTATTGACCAGCTGATAAAAGAAAATGCCAGGGAAATTCCCCTATGGGAACACACGACAGAGTTTCACCCCATGGCTCAGCATTGAATTACAGAGCTCATTTAGCAACCCTTGGCTGCCTGTCCCAGTGCTGCCCACAGTGCCCTGCCAGTACAGCTGCCTGTTTGTAGAGACATGGGCTGGGAACGGATCAAGCTGAAAATAAACTTTTTTATTTATTTTTTAACTCCCCCAAGGCATGATTGACTCCATGGTGCCTTTGCCAAGACAGCCTCGTGCTGGTAGAACTGAGCCAAACCAGTACCTGCTGATTTTTCACTGGAGCAGATGAACCCCATGTCATGTGGCTGGAAGGGACATCTTCAGTCCCTCTCCATTCCCTCTGTCCCACTGTGGTTCAGCCCACACCAGGCTTGTTTTGCTCTTAGTTGTCATGTGCAATTCCAAATTTAAATTATTTGTGAAGCAGCAAAACATCCTTTGTGCTGGCTGCTGAAGTACTGTGTACACATCTGTGTCTGTAGGGTTTTTCTTCTAGGATAGTGAAATAGTATGGATTTTAGCATAGAACCAGGTATATTAATAGGAATGCCCTAATTTTGCTTTTTCTCTGTACCAAAGGATCTTACAATGGGGGAATTAATTGAGCCTTAACTCAGCACTGGGTGTTCTGCAAAGTCTCCATAGATATTCCTCAATGTTTTGTTTTTTGTTTGCAGCAGCCTGGCTCTTTAGGAAGCAGCATGAAAAAGAGGTGGAGAAAAACCCTCCCAGGATACACTCATGGCCAACAGAACAGGGAATGTCTGTCTGCCTCCTCCCCAGGCTGAAACCCTCTTATGTGCCCCTGGGAGCAGAGGGACAGGGACCATTCTGGACAGATTTCAAAGCCAGTATTTAACCCAGACATCTGCTTACTGGGGTTGCTTTTTCATTCACCTCCTTTCCCTTTTTCCCTGCTGAGAGGCAGAGCATGTGTGTGTGTGTGCATTCCCAGAAACATTGACTATCATCAGTCAGCTTCATCATAAATGATGAATTTGAGCTTGCAGCTTCCTTTACCCAGGGAAGCTCATTTGCTTTCAGCTCGATTAGAGCCTGCTCCAGCACAGCAAGGGTGGCTTGGAAATGCCACCCACGCCAGGGTGTCAAAATGCCTCAGAAACCATCCGGGAGCCAAGCGGAGCCGGGAAGCCAAGCAGAGCTGGAGCAGCTTGCGTGTCTCCAGGCCATTAAAGCTCACCCCTGGGGCTGGGGAGGATGTGCAGAGCACGGATGAAACGCTGCATCCTGCCTGTCCCATCCCTGCTGGATCCGGCCCTAGGAGCTGAGGAAGTTTTCCTGCTTAGCAGGGTGGGGAGGCTTCACATCTCAGCCTTTATTTAGTTTTCAGGTGATAAAAGCGTCGCTTCCTTGCCTGGCGCGTCAGAGCAGCCAGCACCTTCAAATGCTCCACTTACTCCAGGGAATTTGCATTTCCCTAAAGGCAGCACCAGATTTATGCAAAAATCTAGATGAAAGGCAAGGCATGCTGGTGAGTAAGCTTTCCTGGGTACTTCCTGAACAGTCAGACCCTCTCCTTCCAACCTTTTGGGATTTTGGGGAGAAGTGATGCTGACTGCAGGTTCCTCCAGCCCCAAAAACACTTGGTGATGACCACTTCACCTCCATGTTGTCCCAAGAGTGGTATCAGTCTGGAAAGGTGCTTTGAGGTTATGACATCCCACTGTTGGATTTGCTTTTCCTGGGTGCACCATTCCCTCTTGTTATGGTGTTCAGGTGGTGTTTCCTCTCTAGACAGGATGGATTTCTTCCTCATCCTGCCATTCCCCTGAGAATGTGGTCCTTCTCCTTCAGTGATCTCCAAAATCACCTGGGTGCAGTCCATCAAAGCCAGCTGGCTGTGCTGCATGACCTTCTCCTTGCTTTCCCTGACAGGATGGGAAGAGCACCAAGTATCATCAGCCCACAGTGGCTCTGACATGAGCTTTTTTGCTCATGCAAATCATTGCAGTTTCCCTTCCTGAAATACCAGGGCGTTTGCTGGCTTTTACAAAGCCACCACTGGAAATCCTTCCTGTGAATGACAGGAACAGGATTGGATGACTCTTCATCTTCTGTATCAAAAGACAGTTCATTTAAGTTCAAGAAGTGCCAGGATCTGTATAGTTTGCCATCTTTTTTTAGCCTGTTTCGCCTCCAACAGTGGCTGGGAGCAGCCTTGGCATGCCAGAGCATCTCTTGTGTGACAAGTGAGGATGTGATTTAAAATCTGCTCATCTGGGCCTGCAGCAGCTGCTCCCTGCTTCTGGTGTGCAGCCCAGAAAGGGACAGGCTTGATGGTAATTGAGGAGCCCATTTCTGCAGTCCAAAACCACCAAGTCCCAAGCTGCAGCATTGTAGGGCTCCACCCCAAAGGATTTTTCAATTTTTCATCCCATTTTCCTTATTCTGAGTGTCCTGTTCCAGCAAGGTTTTTTATGCCTTGGTTAAACTTGAATCCAGTTTGAACCCCACGTGATGAAGTTGCAAGTGGGAAGCTGGGTAGGAGCTGATGTGGAAAACCCAGGGGAAGAGTCATGGTGACACCCAACCACTCTGGCCATCAGACACTCAGAGAATCATGCAGTGGTTTGGGATGGAAAGGACCTTTATAAAACTTTATCTGGTTTCAACCATGCTGCCATGGACAGTGACACCTTCCATTGCAACCAGGTTGTTTAAGGCCTCATCCAGCCTGGCATTGAACATTTCCAGGGATGGGGCAGCCCCATCTTCTGGGGACAATCTGTTTCAGTGTGTCGCCACTCCCACCATAACAAATTTCCTCCTTATGTTCAATATGAACCTGCCCTCCTTAAGTTTAAAGCTGTTGCTTTTTGTATTATCACTACAGGCCCATGTAAAAGTCTTTTTGAATCTTTTTTTTTTCAACCTCTCTTTAATACATTGAAAGCCTGCAGTGAGGTCTCCCTGATCACCAATTCCTGAGCTGGAGAAAGAGCCACTGCCAAATCCTCACCTTTTTATGCCCATCTGAGCCCAGCTGCAAGGTGCATTTCCAAAGGGCTTTGGGTTTCAGAAGTTCTGTAGTTGGGAAAAGACCTCAAGTTGCACCAAGGGAGGTTCAGGTTGGATATCAGGAAGAGTTTCTTCACTGAAGGAGTGACTCAGCATTGGAATGGACTGCTCAGGGAACTGATGGAAAACATGCCTGAAGTGTTCAAAAATGGGTAGACATGGTAGTCAGGAATGTGGTTTGGTGGGGCAGGATGGTACTTGGTTGAAGGATGGACTTGATGAGCATGGAGATCCTTTCCAACCTGAATGATTTTTTAATTCTGTCAACAGTTCTGTTATTCTGATTTGTAGACCCTGAGCTCTCCACTGCCTTATTCTCCTTCCTCCAAGTGATGCTTGATCCTCCTTCCTCCTCCTTCCAGTTTAGTCCCCCATCTCCCATGTAGACAAGGTGCAAATCAGGCTGAGGACATGAGGCAGTGCTTTACACACCAGGCAGGCTTGGCAGAGAGAGTGGAGACATTGCTGTCCCTCCAGCAAGAACAGCTGTGACTTTCAGCATTTCATGCCCTTTGATCTTTTATTTGAAAGAAAACCACCTTCATTTGCTTTGTGAGGTCCCATGGGTGGGGGGCAGCTCTTAGCACAGCTTTGGGGTTTTGATCAGGAGTGGCAGGGCCAAGGGATTTTGTCCCTCTTGCTGAGGATGGCTGGGCCCAGGAGGGTAGGAGAGGCTGCAGGGGAACAGGAGAGGGCACAGGATCAAGGCATGCTGTAGCCATGCATCCTAAACTGGCAGCTTGGAAGTACCCACCTTTGTCCCTAGAGCTTTGTCAACGTGTTGCTTTTGCAGAGCACTTGTCCTGTGGCAACCATGGAGCTCTGCTGTGGCTTTGTGCTGGAGCTAAGGAGTTTTCTGGAAGAGGGTTTTAGGGAAAAACATCTCTGCAGGACCTGAGCATGATGTGTTGTGGGGTCTTGATAACATTGCCAGACTTGGCTACATCCTGCCCAGGAGCAGCCTGTTTTCCCATCTCCCTTCTCTTGCTCCATGGCTTTTAATTACCCTGGCTGACACTCAACTGTGTTTCCTGCAGGACCTCTCTGTATTGTTGATACTCCTGAGGGGACATTTCTCACCTACATGGAGCATCTCTGTCCCATCCTGCTGGAAAAGGGACATCCCTGGAGGGGCTGTTTTAAGAGACAGTTTCTGCTGTTAAAGTGACAATAGCTGTGGCTGGAGAGGATGAGAAGGAGACAACCCAGGGGGTTTCCTTTCAGCACTGTCCCCATGGGCTTGGTGGCTGCCTTCAGAAGTGCTTTGATGTCCTTCACACAGGAGAGGGCTGGTGGTGCTGCCACCTCCCAGCAGCCTGTTATGATCTGTGTGACCCTGTCTCCGTGGGGTGAAATGTGTAAAACAAAAAGTGCAGAGCAACAGCAAGATGGTTTGGGAGGACAACCCCAGGCAGCACAGGGTCTCGATGATGGAGGAAGCTCAGAGACCCACAAACACCATCTAAGCCTTGTGCCACTGACTTGGAAGAGGTGCCTTTCTCCAGAGCTTGGCTTCTCTGGACAATCCTGACCATAGCTTGAAGCCATCAGAGATCTTTCCATGGGACACATCACAGGCAGAGCATGTTCTGTCCTGTGTTGCATGCCCAGCATGTCACAGAACACTATTTCAACATTGTCTGCAGGTCAAAATCCACCCTTTGGGTAGATTTGAGTCCCTCGGAGCCCCCTTCATCAGCAAACTTCCATCAAAGCCACCGCAGCCTGTCCGGGCTGGGGCTTGTGCAAGAGGCGCCAGTGACGCAGACAGGGCTCTGGTGGCCTTGGGTCAGGGCTCCTGGTGGCCTGACCAGGTAATGTAGGGACAACTTCCCATCAGAATCCCCCCTCTGAGGAGGGACATTGCAAATAGCAAAGTTCAGGTCTTGTGGGACAGAGGTTCAGGCTCAAACCGTACCTCAAAGGGGAGGTCATGGCAGCTCCTCCCTGCCCTTCGCAGGAGTGTGCTGCTGTTTCTCATGTTTGCCCCAAAAAACACATCATTCTGCACCCCCACCCCCAGGCTTTGCCACCTGCCACAAGTATTAAATTGGCTCAAAATACTGTGAGAAACCACAAGAAAAAAGCTGAACAGATGTTCAACTGCACCAGAGTTTCAGGGTGGGAGAGACACGTGGCAGTGGCACTTGTTGGGGGGGACCACTGGGGTCAGTTTGCCCCCAGTGTGTGTTTTGGGGCGAGGATGCTGCTTTAGGATTCTTTTCTTTCCAAAGATACTATTGGACAAGGCTTGAAGCCTGGAAATGCCCAATCACACACAGATTTGCTTTTTTTTCCCCTGATTCTTCTGGCCAAAAGAAATCCCTGAAGGATGAGGGGAGCTGGCCCCCAGTGTTTGGGGTGCCTGACTTCCCTGTGAGTTGGGCGCCGGAGCGTGGGGACCATCCATCCCCAAATGACCAAACTTTTCACCCCTCCCCAAAAAAACCCTCTAGGGCACACCCTCTGCAGATTTGGGAGGCAGCCAGCCCCAAGCCTGTTATTACTTTTCCCTGTGGAGCTGGCCTCTCTTCCTCCCCCTTCTTTTTTCTTTTTTTTTTTCCTCCTTTCCCTTCAAATCCAAGCCAGGAAAAACCTCTGACATCGGCACACGGCTGCAAGCTCCTCATGGCTGCTGGGGGAAGGCAGTGGAGGGAATATCCCAGACCATAAAACCAGGATCTCACTGTGAGCAGGGCCACCGGTGGCTGCCTGTGAGTTGTCCACTGCTGGGGACAGGGTGGGAGGGATGGATGGGGGACTTTGTTCAGCTGGGGGGGTTCCTTTTCCCCTCAGTGAAGAAGGTTTAGTGCCTTTTTGTGGTTTTTATGATTCTCTGGTGGCTGAATCTCTTCTGGTACAAGATGGAATTAGGTTAAAAAGCTGTCCATGGAGACCTCAAATTCGACTTGCTTGGGGGCTGCGTGAGAAGGGAAAAGCTGAAATTCCAGCTACAGGGCTGTTGAAGGGGTGCTTGAAGCATCATGTTTCCTCCAGGGCATTGCCCTGTGAGTTCTGGACAGGAGAGGCAGCCCTGACACTGGTGGCATCACAGGAATTCCAGTGTGAGCACAGGGTCCGTGTCCAGGGGTTATGAATCTGGGTGAGAGGGAAAAACAACTCCCAAAGGACCTTTGGAGACACTTTCCACTCTGTGCTTCAGCCTCTCTTCAAAGACAAAAGGTGCAAATACAAGATAAGAAAGGGTTGATCATGTTACCAGTGCCTCTGGTGCATTCCCAGCTTGCACAGTGCTGGGAAGACTTTGCTCTTCTTTTTATCTGGCTGGCTGGCTTGCTGCCTCAGTTTCCCCATTCCTCTCTCTTTCCCGGTGTCCTGAGTGCCTCCTGCTTGCAAATGCTGGCATCTTTCCCTGCTCTAAATGCTACCAAACTCTTTAAGTCCAACTGGAGCTGTAAAATCAAGGGCTGCACAGCTCTCTTTGGCAAAATTTTGTGTTAGCCAGTATTTACTGCACACCAAAAAGGATGTGGGGAAAGATGCATGACTTGGTTTATCTTGCAGGTGTGTTTTCATGGGCTGCCAAGAGCCCCCCCATCACTCTGCCTCAACACCTGTGCATTTTTAATCCTCCTTGTTGTGTTTTGCTCAGAAAACATCACGTGCAGCAAGAAAAACAACCTAAAAATTAACCCCTTGGAGGAAAAACCCCACAATGCTTCCCTGGCAGATGTTGCCAGGCACTGCTTCACTCCTGGCAGCAGGTACCCCACAGCCAGCACGGTACCCAGCATGGCTTTTCCAGGACATCCCATCTGCTCTGTCCAGCTCTGCCCCTGGAGCAGGATGTGCTGGTGCTGCTTGCACCTCTCCCCACAGATGCCGGCTCCTGCTGGGTGTTTTGTTTCCGTCGCTCTCCTCCTGGACCTTTCCTGTTTCCTTCCGTGCGGATGCAACTGGAGGAAATCTCAGCACATTGGCTGTGTCCCAGCTGCAGTCAGGCTGGGGACAGCACTGTGGCTCTCTGTGTCCTGGGATCTGTTCTCCCTGGCGGTGATGGTGATGGTGGCAGTGGTGATGCTGCTTGTGCTGGTGGAACCCAGTGTGGCAGTGGTAGTGTTGCTCATAGTGGTGGCAGCAGTGACACTGGTGGCAATGCTTGGAATGGTGGCAGTGCTGCTGCTGATGCTGGTGGCAGTGCTAGTGATGGCAGTGGTGCTCCTCCCACTGATAGCAGTGGTGACACTGCTGGCAGTGGTGGTGCTCATGGCAGTGGTGATTGTGGTGGTTGTGGTGGCAATGGAGACAGTGGTGGTGCTGCTGATTCTGGTTGCAGTGGTGGTGGTGGCAGTGGTGACACTGGTGGCAATGGTGACAGTGGTGGCACTGCTGGTACAAATTTTACGTGTGCAGCTGAGCCTCACAGGCCTGCTCCCTGTGGTCACTCATGTCAGTGGCAATGCATGTGTGCAGAAACTTCTGCATGGTGGTAACTGGAAATACTCAGAAACTTGGATTCAGTTCTCAGGGTGATGGAAGTGCTTGTTGGGAGCAGGGAGAGCAGGACTTCATCAGCCTTAAGGGGAAGGGGCTGGTCAGTGTCTTGCTACGTGAGCTGAAAGCAGGAGAGAGGTCAAGA
The DNA here is from genome assembly GCF_023055355.1 of Agelaius tricolor. Taxonomy (NCBI): domain Eukaryota; kingdom Metazoa; phylum Chordata; class Aves; order Passeriformes; family Icteridae; genus Agelaius; species Agelaius tricolor. Next base: position 92,488,123 of record NW_027269262.1, on the reverse strand, counting down.
AAGTGTGATACAGCTGGATGTTTTGTTGGATTTCTCTGAAGATGAACTTTGAACAGGAGATGTGCTCACTCCGAGCTCGCTGTATTTATGTACGGGTGAGATACACATTGTTTGGGTGAGTGAGAGCCTTTGTTCCGAGTCCCGCTGCTAAAGCTCATGCGGAGCGACACTTTGGCTCTGCAGAGCTTCCTTTTCCTTCTCTTGGGGATGTGCTGTGTTTAGGAAAACCTGACTCCACCATCTGTGTCCTGCTAGCCGGGTACCAGCAGCACAGCCATCAGGTCAGGCAGCTGCTCACACTCCAACCGAGCTCTTCCAGTCACTGGGTGAAGAAGATCTGACCTTTATTTTCCATCAAGTTGCCCTGAGGAAGATCAGCCTCATTCCTCTGTTGCAGGTTCAGTCCCTGGACATCTGGGATGAGGCCAAGACATTTGTAATGGCCTTGCCACACTGCAAATATTTCAGAGAGCCCTGTGATCCCCTCAGCTGTGAGGGTGTATAAGACGAGGAGATGATGGCTCAGTGGTCCCTTTCCCTAAGAGCCTTCACTGCTGTCTTGACACACTGGTGTGTGTTCATACTGGATCTTCAGTGGGCTCTTGGCTGCAAATTCTTGTGTAAGAAGCAGAAATTTCCACAGTCATGGTGAAAAGAGAATCATTAAAGTTGGAAAAGATCTTGAGATCAGTTGTTAACACTGCCAGGTCCACCACTAAACCACATGCCACATCTGTGAGCACTTCCATCTTTGAACGCTTCCAGGGATACTGATTCCACCACTTCCCTGGGCAGCCTGCTCCAATGTCTGAGCACCCTTCTAGTGAAGAAATTTTTCCTTATACCCAATCTAAACCTCCCCTGGCACAGCTTGAGGCTGTTTCATCTTGTCCTGTCCTTTGTTATGTGGAAGAAGAGACCAACCCCCACCTGGCTACAGCCTCCTTTCATCGAGGTTCCCCAAGACGGGTTTGAGCCTGACAGGCCAGCACTGCATTGCTGAGCATCCTCATCCAGGGCTTGTTCACTGTGTCCTCACATGCTTCCTCTACATCCCCCGGAGCGCTCAAATGAGAAGGATTTATATTCCACTTGGCAGGTTATTAATATTAGCTGAAATTCCCTTCTCCACATTGTTCTGCCACGCTTAATATGGAGATCAGCATCGCAAGCTGAACCGCCGGGGATGATTTGTGATTGAATACCCATTAGGGATTTATGGGCTTTGGGACTGAATTGCTGGGATGTGTGATTGCCAAAATACTTGAAACGCTTCCACTGGAGAGAGGAGACCTTGTGGGAAAGGAGCACTCGCTGTTCTCGTAGGCAGGCGGTTCCCACTGAGCCTCCCTTACTGGCAGCGAGCACGCCCAAGCCAATAAAAAATTGTCCAGGATCCAGAGCACCAATGGAGCATGAACTGTGTGCTGGATGATGACAGGGGGCAGCGCTGGCATTGGTGCTGGCAGCAGCTCCCAGCCCCAAAGGGCTGCTCAGCAGGTGGGATTTAATCCAGGACATGGGTAAACACGGGCACAGTTTGTATTGATGTCCCTGGCAGCTGGTTAAAACGAGGTATGAGTTTTTTTGGAGGGAGAAAAGTCACTTTTTTGATGCTTTCCCTTGTGCACCTTTGGTGCTGGTATGTCAAATCAGATTGATCATCAGGATCAGATCAAATCATTAGGACAGATGGCAATTAACACACTGGAAGCCTGAAGAGCAAAGGCATGAAAAGTAAAAGCAAAATATCCTCAATTCCTTTGTTTCACTGGGCTTTCAAGCTGATGGTGTGAGGCAATTCCTACTTTGCATCAGCTCTTCCCTTGCCCCACAGCAGGCAACTGTGGCTGCCCATCTCTCCCACCTCCCATCCCTTTTTGTGGTTGTGCTGGCCAGCAGATTGGCAGCTGGACATGTAGGAGCCACACAGCCAAAACCAGCCCAGAATTACCCTCCAGAAATAACAAATTGGTTCTTACCCAGCCATGGTGAGATCGTCTTGGGAAGAAGCAGACCCCACAGACAAAGTTATAGGTGGGTTCATCACTGAAAAAGCACGGTGAACACTGGGGGAAGCAGGTTTCCCAGCCCATCTTGCAGGATGATTGCAAGCTTTGAGCAAAAATTCTACCTGCTGTGGTCCAGGTGGGGAGGATCAGCTACCCTGGGGGGTTCAGCATCATCTGTGGGCTGAGCTGCTCTGAATCACACCTAAAATGCTGCAGAGAGGCAGCCCTCACCTCACTCCCATGCCTCAGCCAAGGTCCCAGCCTCCATCAGCTGCTAAACTCTGATTTCTCAATGGGGACTGGAAAGTCATCCTCCCTGAATGTCCCACTTATGCCCTGCAGCCCAGGCAGGGTTTGAACTTTGCAGAACATCCTTGCAGGAGTCTGGGATAGCATTATCCCCTTCTTTATGGGCAAAAAAGTGTGAAGTCAGGTGTGATAGAAAATGGTTGTTGGGAAGAGTCTGTGATTTTAGCAGCCAAACTGGGCACATTCAGCAGAGCAGTTCTGCTTCCCCTGACACCTCACCTGGCTTTTTTCCTGTCGCTATTTAACTTCTTCATTCCTGGGTACCACTGGAGAAGCAGGAGGTGTTAAACACATTGTAAATGATGCTCAGGCCTGGACAAACCCATTGTCAGCACCCAGGTGCTGTTATGAGCTGGTCAGGGCTCAGCTCATCTCCCTGCTCCCACCTTGTCTCATTGCATAAGGGTTAAACAATCCAGAGGGGAAAGTTTCTGGCTGCTATGAGGAGAGCTAAAGGGGTGCCTGCTGGCCTGGCTCGGGTTACTTATGTGCTTATGGTCTATTTTGAGGCTCTGGCCACCCAGCACTAAGCAGCCACTGACCTGGGGAAGGACCAGCTTCAAAACAAGAGTCCAGTGGGGAACAACCTGGGGAGGCTCTGGCTGGGTTTTCCTAAGCTCTGAGTGGGGCTGGCAGAGCCCTTGCCTCTCTGCTGGGCCCATCATCTCATGGATTTGAGTATTTACACAGTGGGAGTTGATTTTCTTTCTTAATTCTTCCCACTGCCATCCTTGAAAGCAAAGATGCCACGGGTGGAGGGGCCAGGCTCCGTTACTGGGAGCGATGTGCCGGCGGTGTGGGAATGTGGATGAGCAGGCAGGGAGACACATCCATCACCAACCCTGGCAAAACCACACACACACAACCCCCTCCTTGCCCCCCCCCTCCCCAAGATAGCTCATTTGCAGGCAGCTTAATTCTCCTAAGAGCATTAGAGGTGCATTTAGTGGACATGAGCCCAGCGCCAGGAGCATGTGGCCGATTAGCAGCAGCGGCAGCTGGTTTCGGACACAGCGTGCATTTGGGGTGGAGATACTCAACGTGCTTTTTGGGGACACAAAGGTGAGGTCTGGGGGGGTCTGGATGGGTGTCAGGGGGGTCAGCTGGCATGAATTGGGTGCTTAATTCCACCAGCAGGTGCAGGTGTTGGGTGGTATATGGGAGCAAGGCCTTCCCTGCCATGTGCTATCTGTTCTGCAGGTGAAATGTGAGTTGCCCCCTCTGGCTTTCCAGTGCCATTTCAGCTCTCCAGACGATATTTCAGCTTTAGCTTTAAATACCACCTCACTTTCTAATTTGTGATCTCCTGTTAAGATGAGAATGGTCAGGGATGCTCACAGGGGATGTAGAAAGTGAGGGGCGCCCACACCAGCCAGGGGCTTCCTTGGGGAGGAGCACACTCTCACCACAGCATTTCCCTTTCTCTCCCCCGCAGCCTCGCTCTGCACTGGGATTTATGGAGGTGCTGAGGAGCAGCTGTGAGCCCCACAACCGCCGGCAGCCCGCCCTGTGAAGCAGCAGCCCCCGGCCGCCTCTCCTCGTCCCGCCCAGCACCCCGACCCTCCGACTCAACCATTCAAGGCTCCCGTGCATGGATCGCCCCAGCGAGGCACCGCTGCCCGACGCCACCGACGCCGCCCCGTAGGCTCCCGGCCCCCCGTGCCGCCCCCAAGTACTCCACATACCCCGATGGGGTAACGTGACGGGGGCCACCCTCCCGCCACCACCAAGCACCCCCATATGCAGAGGCCTTTCTAGAGCGCCCGGGAGCGCGCGGCACTGGAGGCAGCAGCCGCTTGCCGTCACACACACACACAGAGGACGCCAACACTACAGCAAAGGGATTTTTTTTTAATTATTATTATTATTATTTCATTAATATTATTTTTTTCCCCCCATCTGGCTTTTTTTTTTTCCCCCTGGGAGGCTTGTGGTGTGTCAAGGAAGCTGGTGCGCTCCCAGGAGTTGGGATTATTTGCACAACGTCTGTATATTGAGTTCTCGATCCTCTTTTATTTTTATTTTTGAAGCACAGAGGGGTCGTTGGGTTTTTGTTTGGTTTTGGTTTTTTTTGCCCCTCCACACCACTCTTTTCTTGGGTTTGTCCCCTGCCACTGTCAGCACCACCTCACCTTCCCACTGTCCTCACCATGGCCCGGATGAACCGCCCTGCACCTGTGGAGGTCTGCTACAAAAACATGAGGTTCCTCATCACCCACAACCCCACCAATGCCACGCTCAGCACCTTTTTGGAGGTAAGGAGGAGAGATTGGAAGGTGTGGACCAGGGTCCAATTGCATATTTTGGGGCTAAAAGCCGATGTCGATGAGAGGGCAGCACATCCCCCTTGGTACCACAGCCCCTGGTGGCATCCTGGGGCAGTGGATCCAATCATTGCCAGCTTTTTGGAATGGGATGATTTTCAGCACCCCAAGTGTGATATTTTGGCACAGTAGAGATGGAGCAGAGTTTCCCCATTCCTGTGGCATCCCTTGCCAGATCCACTAGCACATCATGTCACAGGGTTTTGGAGTGATGCACATGGGTGCACACAACCTGCTCTGTCCCTCCCAGCACCTCAATAATGGCTTTTGATCCCAAATATCCCAGGGTATTTCCAGTGCCTAGAGTGTGTTGGGTAGTGCTGGAGAGCTTGTTGTTGAAGAGCCAGCACGGGTAGCAGCTGTGTGAGTGCCACTCCTCAGGGTGGCTGTGAAGGTGGCTGTGATTTGGGGACAGTCACCCCATACTCGCTGCAGAGGGCGATGGGGACCACACTAGTGGGAAGGGAGAAAAATTCCCCTTTTCTCCAACCTCTTAGACTTTTGGCCAGGCTGCTGAGCATGTGGGGCTCACCACGGTCTGGTGAGCGGCCGTGGGGAACAAAGGAGGTGGATCACTGGGGATGATCTCATGGTTCCCGGCGAGGCCGGCGCACCGGGCGCGTAATCCGGGGGCAATCCTCGCGCCGGGCACTGAGCCATGCTGGAAGCATCCCAAGGCCCACGCCTGAGCCTGCAGCGGGTTGGAGCGATGATGGGATACAGCAGCGAGGTGGAGAAGGAGCCCCTGAGCCATCTTTGAGATGCTGAGCTTGGCTGGCGGGGCATGCTACGACTCCCACACTGCTGCCTCCATGCATTTCTGCACCAGGAGTGTGACCTCAGCAGGCACAAACAATTTCTCCTTCAGAGGACTGGCACCCATGTCAGGGATGTTTCTTTGCCTGAGGTATAAAATCCCTGCTGATGAGGCTGTCAGGGCTTAAAAATAAATGGCCCCATTGGTACTCGTGACTCTGAGGAGTCATGAAGATGCTGCTTAAAAATCCTACAAGGCCACGTGGCTTCATTGTCCTGGGATTTCATGTTTCCTTGTGCCTGCCAGGGATGGACCATGAGTCAAGGGTTCAGAGAAGGGCCACAGCACCGTTTAAGGGTCCACACTGCTCCACATGGTCATAGCAGGGCTTGGATGTGTCAGGGTTAAGTGGGGTGCATTTGGCAGGGTCTGTTCAGACCCCTCCTTCTCCTTCCCTCCCCAGGACCTGAAGAAGTACGGTGCCACCACGGTCGTGCGAGTGTGTGAAGTGACCTATGACAAGACCCCCCTGGAGAAGGACGGCATCACTGTCATGGTAGGTGGGCAGCAGGATGGGCACCAAGGGGCTGCCCCAACACCACCCATAAAAATCTCATCCCCTGGGGCTGTTAAACACCGTGGCAGCCCAGTACAGCATCACACTGAGGCAGGAGCAGAGCTGGAAGCCCAGCTGAGCTGAGCTGAGGCTGGTGCTTTAAAAAGAGCCGTGCTGCCCACGCAGCCGAAACTGTGACTCACTGGCTGAGTCGGCAGCTGCCTCCCTGCCTGTTGCTCAGGCTCTGAAGCATCCAGGGATGAGAGCTCCTGATCCCACGAGGAAGATGCACGTGGTTCCCGTTCCCCCCGGCGTTATCTTATCCTGGGGGGTGCTGTGAGCTCTTCCAGCAGCTGGTTGGTGCAGCTGGGGGGGATGAAAGGAGCAGGCAGCAAGCTGGGAAAGGCAGAGCACGCAGCTGCCTGGGCTGTATCTTGGCTGATAGGTAATTGAAGATGATGTCAGATGTGATAGCCCTGCCAGGGAGTTCAGCTCCAGCTGGGAAGTGAGGCTCTGCTTATTATTTAGGGAAGGCTTTGGAAATGCCTTGTGTCTCCTGGGGTGGTCGTCTGTGTGTAGGACCTCTTAATATAGCTCTGTCTGTATAATGTATATCCTAGAGAGAGAGGAGGCTCTTAGATCCTCAGGGATATGGGTGGATAATCCCATGGCTCTCTAGATACAGATCCTCCAGATGCAGATGTCTCTAGATAGAGATGCAGTCTGTGTCTCTACTGGATGTATCTTGGAAATATCACTGTATCCTGCATATATGAATCTGTACGTTTGAGATCATATCTGCTCACTTACACACCAAATTCTGCATTTTACCCCATTTCTAACTGGAGCCTCCAGTCTGAGTTCCTATATCTAGGATATATCTACCTCTTTACATCTCTTACATCTCTTTTATGTGGAGAGATACATATCTAGGATGTGTTTTGTATAGAGAGTTAGAGAAACTATACAGGACACTGTATAGAAACTAAATAGCTTCTATATCAACATTTCTATAACCATACAGAAACTATATAAGGCAAATCAAGAGATATCTATAATCTGGTTTTCTATAGATAGATGTATCTCTGCAGATACAGAAATATCTCTATAATTATATCAAATCTCTGTATATTTTTGAGATATCATGGTATATATTTTTATTTGATATACACAGTTTGGTATATTTTTATCTGTATCCTCATTTATTTATCTGTATCCTCATAGATATATCTGGCATATAAATATATCTTGGTGCACAAGTCTGATGAGGAACAGCTGAGGGTTTTTAGCCTGGAGAAAAGGAGACTTGGGGAAGATCTTTCCTCTCTAAAACTCCCTTAAAGGAGGTTGTAGCCAGGTGGGGGTTTCTACCTGTCAGGTAGCAAGCAACAAGACAGGAGGAAATGACATTTAGTTGCTCCATGGGAGGTTTAGATTAGATATTAGAAAAAATTTCTTCACTGAAAAGGTTGTCAAACATTGAAACAGCCTGCCCAGGGAAGTGGTGGAGTCACGATCCCTGGAGGGGTTTAGAAGAGCTGTAGATGTGGCACTTGGAGACACGGTTTAGTGGTGGCCTTGCCAGTGCTGGGGTAACAGTTGGACTTGACAATCTTAGAGGGCTTTTCCAACCTAAACAATTCTATGCTTCTATATATAGACCATATATAGGTCTGTATATGGAGAAGTGAAGGCTCTGGGGAGACCTTAAAGCCCCTTCCAGTCCCTAAAGGGGCTGCAGGGGAGCTGGACTATTTACACAGGCATGTAGTGATAGACCAAGGGGCAACGTCTTTCAACTGACAGAGAGCAGATTTAGAGGAGACATAAGGAAAAAGGTTTTTATCATGAGAGTGGTGAGACACTGGCACAGGTTGCCCAGAGAAGTTGAGGCTGCCCCATCTCTGGAAGTGTTCATGGCCAGGTTGCAGCAAGCTGGGGTAGTGGAAGGTGTCCCTGCCATGGCAGAGGGTTGGACTAGATGATATTTGAAGGTGCTTTCCATCAGGGGATGATTCTTTAGGGTGCTGTGTCATCCCTGGTGTGAGCCCCTGACCTACACTCATGGCTGCAGGAAGGACATGGCCCTGCAGGAGGAGATGGCCTTGCAGGACAGGCACAGGCCAGCCAGGGGGGCTGGCTCAAACACTGCAAATACCCTGAAGCCCAGAGTGCTCCTTTGCTATCAAATCCCAACAGAAATCTCACCACCTGTTCAAACACTGAAGTGAAGCAGCTTATTTTGCCATCTCACACCAAGGGTGACTCCAGCACAGCAGCTTAGTGACTCACTCCTCAAAATCTAGGATTAGGGCCCAGTACCCCCCACCCTTCAGGGCTCACCAAGCCACATCCTCTCAAGGGATGCTTCCCTTCCTGTCTCTCTCTGCCAGTGCTGCATAGCCAGTGGCCGTGCTCCTCCTGACAAATCTGTTTTGGGAAAGAAATCCCCATTTTGGGACACTTAACCCTTGTAACTGAGCCCAGGGCTGAGGAATATCAAATGCAGAATCCATTTGACCAACTTCCTCACCATGCTCCAATTTTGAACCCCTGCAATTTGAGGATGAAGCTCAGAAGGAGATGGGATTTTTTTGTTTTCATCCCTAAATGGCCTTTTCTGAAGGATGGTATTTGAATGGCCCCATTTGGAGTGATCTCCCTTCCTTTGACTCTCTCTCTAGGGCTGTGTTAGTGGGTCCCCAGACCATTCTTTTGGTGTTCCCCTCCATGTGTTGCAGGAAGCTGAATTTCAGCACCTCATCAAGCTCTGAGATTTCAACCTTCTTCAATCCACCTTTGCTCAAATCCCCTGCAGTGTGCTCCCAAATTCTGGAATTAGGAGCTGGCAGGAAAGAGGATGGGAACTGCATCACCCCAAAGCTCAGTGAGCTCATCTGGATGGGGATGGAGCATGAGGTGGCCATCCTGGTCTGCAGAAGCAGGAGGTCATGGGGACCATGCTGCAGATCCTACAGGTGCTCCTGTAGGCTGAACGTGTCCATAGGAGGCCAGAGGACTCCAGACCCAGATTTGTGTGGCTTCAAACCCTGAGCCAAAGCAGCCAGGGAATTCCTGTATGCCAGATGATGCCACAAAACCACTGTATCCCCACAGAGCTACGCTGTGAGCCCAGTTCTGGCACTCTTCTACCTCCCTGCAGCTGAGGCCCCAAACACCATCACCCCGAGTGAAAAACAGCCCCTGAAAGGTTTTCCCCAGAGACTTGACAACATTTCTCTCTTCCCAACCTTGCAGGATTGGCCATTTGATGATGGAGCACCTCCTCCCAGCAAGATTGTGGAAGATTGGCTCAACTTGTTGAAGACCAAGTTCTGCGAGGACCCCGGGTGCTGCGTGGCCGTGCACTGCGTGGCCGGCCTGGGGCGGTGAGTCCGAGCCCAGCACCTCAGCTGCCAGCCCTCATGAATGCAGCAGAGGGAAAACCATGCCAGCTCTCCTCTTCCCCTTCCCTAGCCCTGCTCTGAGCAGGGTTTTGTCCCAGCTGCCACCTCCCCAGGAAGGAGGAGAGGGACAACCATGCCAGTACTCCTCCTTCCTTTTCCCAGTCCCTCTTCGAGCGTGGTTTTGTGAAACCTTAGTGGGAATAGGTGTTGATGGCAGGGGATTTTCTACCTGACCTTCTCCTCAAATTTTAAATGCTGGATATCAGCCTCTGGGCTGTGTGACTGGGGAGTGACAGCCACTGCTTCTGCCTTTCAGTGCTCCCGTCCTTGTCGCGCTGGCCTTGATCGAGAGTGGGATGAAGTATGAAGATGCCATCCAGTTCATCCGACAGTAAGTGGAGCAGTGTTGGGGTGTTAGGGCAGAAAGTCCCTCTCTGAGGGAATGGAGACATCTGGCATGTCCCAGGGTGTGGTTTTTTTGGTGACACCGGGGTTGCTTTTCTCTCCTTTGGGAGTGGGAAAACAATGCATTGGCATGGAGCATCCCTGAGGGGCTTTTGGCATGTCCTGGGACTCAAAGGGTGGATGAGCAAGGAAAGCTGCTGGGCTCAGTGCCTGTCTCCATCCCTGGAGGGTGCACCTGGCTTCAGCCTCCAAAATCCCTTCCTGCTCCAGGCAGGGGAGCTCAGCCCCCCAACAAGAGTGGTTTGGGGTGGGAGGGATCTCATGCCACACCTCTGACTCTTCTGGCATTTCTCTGTCCCTGCAGGAAGCGCAGAGGAGCCATCAACAGCAAGCAGCTGACGTACTTGGAAAAATACCGACCAAAGCAGAGACTCCGATTTAAGGACCCTCATAACCACAAGAACAAATGCTGCATCATGTAACCTCAATGACCTCTTGCCAAAATCCGTGCACAGACCCCCAGGCACTCGCACACATCCCACCCCTCACCTCCTGGCCCAGCCCTGCACTCCCCACGTGCTGTCCCTCTGCCAGGGCTGGGCTGGGGACATGGAGCATCTCCAGTGTGTTCCAGCACTCACAGCACACTCGTCTTGCTGGATCCCCAAAAAAGGCTGCTCTCTCCAGCTGCAGCCCCAAGGAGGGAAGGCAGCACTGCCCTTAGACTCTTGGTGTTAGCAGGCAATGAGCTCGTGTGACTGTTCTTCATCACCATCCTCCTCCCCCCTTTCCCCTCCCATTGCACTGAGAGGGGTGGGCAAAGGGTGCTTGGTTTGGGGTGATGCAGGCAGGGCTCTGCCAGCTGAGAAGGGATGGGGTGCAGAAGAGCCAGAGCATCCCCAGAAAAGCCTTTCCCCACCTCTTCCCCATAAATAAGGGCTGCAGCAGCAGGGATGGAGGTGGGGATGGCACAGTGGCCTCAGGGGGAAAGGTGGTGATAGCAGGGAGAGGTGACAGGGGCTCTCAGCTCAGTGACCCTTGTGAGCAGGGGAAGGGCTGAGCTAAGACCCCCAGCACCATTCCCTTTCTCCTGGCCCCTCTGTCAGCTCACCACCTCCCTGTTGCCTCAATGCCAGCCAGGATGCTGCAGATGGGGCTTGCTGGGAACTTGCTCCAGTGAAGGCAGAACTGCTGGGAACCTCAGGGACCACAGCAGGGCTTGGAGGCACTCAGCTTTGCTGGGGTGCTGGATCAGCACTGGGTCCCCCAAAGTGTGGGGTGCTCTTATTTACAGCTTCCAAATTCAGTGCCCAGGGTGGTGGGTTCTCTGCTGCCCTGTCCCCACCCCTGAGCTGTGGCACAAACCCCAATTCTGGCTGCAGTGCCCTGGGGCACAGTGTGCCTCTCAAGGCACATCCGTGTCCTCCACCACCACTGCATTTGCTGGCCAAGGGGCTGGGCTGCAGCTCTCCTAGGGCATTTGGGGTGTTCCTGGCAAGAGCACATGACCTAATTTTGCACCTGCCTTTTCCATATCTGTACCAAGGCACCTGGCACACACCCAGCTGGGGGGGCTCAGAGCTGCCCCTGAGCTGGGACATGAAACATCTCTCAACTTTCTGCCTTTGAACGCTTGCAGCAGCTGGAGCAGTGGGCACGTAGGGGGTGTGGGGGTGGGTTTTTTTCTTTAAATGAGGATAACAAGAAATTTGCTAATTAAAGGAAAAAAAAAACTTTAAAAAATACCCTGTTTGTCTTCCACACATCCTCTGGCCATTCTTTCTCCTGTCACTGCCCAGTAGAGCCCAGGAGGTGACCCATGGTCCCCCAGACTGATCCCCAGCACTGTGTCACAGCTGGCTGCCATCCACTACCACCAGGACACACATGTGGCCCAGGGGATGCTCCAGGTGTCCTTGGGGCCCACTGCTGCTCACACCTCAGCTGCAGAGGATCACAGTTGTTGGGACAAGGAGGGCTGATCTTTCTTCCACCTCTTGGGGTTTTAGGCTGGGCAGCTTGAGATGCCCTCAGTGTCCTGTTGACCCTGAGTTGGGTCTCTCCAAAGGTTTGTGTGCCTCCCAAAATGTAGATATTCAGAGACATTGGCTTCAGGGCATTCATCTCTTGGGACAGGTGGTGAGGAAGGCTGGTTAGACACCTTCAGTACCTGCAGGAGGCTGGGGCCTGCTTTGTACCACCACATGGGTGAGCAGCTGAGGTGTTTGGAGCTGTTTCCAGCACCACTTCACCGGTCCTGATAGAGGCCAATCCCACTGCAGGGCAGGGAAGGCCATCCTTTGGGATAAGCTGTGGTGCTGAGTGAGCTGGGGACCCTGCACATGTGGCCCTGGAGTTGTCACACCCCACACCTTGGGCCTGTCCAACATTGTGGGTCAGCCCTTAATCCCTTGAGTTTCTCCTGCTCTATCCCAGGCTGTTGGTTCCCATGACTCATGGAGAAGGCTAAAGGGTCAGTGTTGATTGGGAATAGTGTGGATTGGGCTGATAAAAAGGCCTGACCCTGCATTAGAGCACCCTGCTGGGTGGGTCACCATCCCCTTCCTGCTTAGGTCTGTCCTCCTGCTGCTAAAATAGGCCCTGCTCCTTCCCCAGGGACATAGGAGGTGGTTTGGCATTGTGGTGGTGACAGCCCCAGTCCCTGCTAGCCAGGAAACCTCCCTATCCCATGCCCTTCCTTGTGGGAACTGTTGCTTTATGGGCCTGCAGACCTTTCTGTCCTGGCAAGATGAGTTTTCCTCACCCATGCTCATGGCAGCATCACCTGGAACGTTGCCCGGGGCAGGAGGTCCTGGGATTCAGCCACGATGCCTTTGAGCTGGACTCAGGCTGGGGACAGAGGGATTTGAATTCAGCCTCCTTTGGCCAGTCTTGAGCAAGACTTCACTTAGGTCTCAGCCTGGGTGGAACATGAGGGGGACAGGCTTTGCTTTATGTAGCATCAACCCAATCACCTTAAAATTAGGGAGCTTCTGGTATAAAAGCAGTCCTTGATCTGGCCATGTGGCCAAATCCTGAGGGCATCTGGCTGGCAGGGTGGCATCTTGATCCTCCTCAGTTTATGATTCACTGAAAAAAAACGACAAAAACCAACAAATCATGCTGATTTAATTGTCCTAGATATTTTTCCTTTTTTTTGTTTTCATGGATATCTCCCCCTTAACCCTAAAATGGGCTGCTTCCATGGAAAGGATACCTTGGCAGCCCAAGAGCTGCTGTTTTGCATGAAGGGCTGAATTCAAAAGTTTCTCTGGGCTGGACTGCCAAATATTTAGGATTTTTTTTTTTTTTAATACGGACTTGGGCTCCTTCCTCTGAGGTACCAGCTCCTCAATGTTTCAGCCTAGAGAAGGTTACAGAAGCAACAGACTGGGGAAATTGAGAGGTCTTCCAAGGGGGGTTTGGGTTAGAAATCTCAAAGAGCTCAAAAGTCTTGAGACAGTTTGGCAAGGGGGAAGGTTGAAACTCAGTAGACAACACCAGACAAGGGCTCATGGTTTGGGCTGCTCTTGGGTTCTCTCCTTGTGCACTAATCCTCATTTCACCTCAAATGCCAAGATGCTGGAAGGAGAGCCCTGAAAACCTGATGTATTTGCCAACACTGTCACTGCTCCGGTTGTTTCCATCGAGTCCTGGCAGATGTCACAGGGAGCAGACACCCCCATGGCTTTGGCTACAAAGCAGCCACCTCATCCTGCCCTTTTCTCCAGAAGCAAAGGCTCAAACTGGGTTTTAATCATTTCTCACCCCTATCCCCCCCTTATCCACCTCCTCACCTTCTGTGGAATTCCCACAATTTGCAGGGACAAGGCTCCAAATTGGTGCAAGAACTTTAGAGACCCAAGGGATGGCAAAGCAGAGGTGGCCCAACATCAAACCAAGAGCCTGCAGCCTTTACCCAGGAGTCAGTCATGTCTGAGCCTCGTGTGAGGGAATAAATCTGAGCAGGAATTGTAGCTGTGTCCTCTCACCAGTGGCACACAGCACACATATGGCCTCAAATATCCCTTCTGTTGTTTGTTTTCCAGTCAGATGGAGCACGTGGAGGGGGTGGGATGGTGGGAAGGCAGGAAATGTGGCCATCACGAATGTCCAGCTCTTAATTTCAGAAAGTTCTGGTGACACACGTGTAAAGACTTCACATTTGTAAATTGATATTACGAGTCTTGCAGTAAGGCTGACACTGTGGTGCTTGGGCTGGGAGCTTCAGAGGTTTATGTGGAACAGATTTCCCGAGAAAGCAGAGTCTGGCTCTACCCACAACAGAACGAGTCGTTTCCTTTTTTATTTTTTTTCATTGGGTTTGTTTGGTTTTTATTAGTCCCAGTGGGAAAGCTCACAGGGAGATTCGTGACTTCCATGCAGTTTCCAAGGTCTTGGATCTATTTTGCTGCCAGCACGCTGGGTAGGTGCAGCTTGGCGGGTGGCTTTGGATGGGATTCTGTCTGGTGGGAGACAAATGTGGCTGGTTCTTGGCACAGAGGGGAGTCCTGGGCCGGCCTCTTGCAGACATTCCCGGGGAGGGGGCGTTCCTCTGCTTCCCTTCAGACTATGATCTCCCAATGAACTCTCCACTTCCCTGCTGTTCCTTTCTGTGCAACAAAGAACTGCATATTTTCCTTTTTAACCCCCTGAGCAACCATAGCAGTGTGTAGATTAAGCCCAGATGACTTTTTTTTTTTTGGTTGAGTTTTTTGGGGGTTTTTTTTTGGGTTATTTTTTTTTTTGGTCTGAGCCATAGCTAAATTATTGTACCCAATGCTTTTTGTATCAGATGGCATCACTTTGAATATGCAGATGAGGTATAGGATCTTGACACTTTATAACCTTTTTAAAAAGAAATTTGTCTGTTTACTTAATGTCTTGTGTAAAAAGGAAAAAAAAATGTATGCCTTCGGTAATCACTTTTTTTTTTTGGTTTTTTGAGTTTTATGAAATTACAGTGGTTACACTCCAGCAGCAAAATAAAAAAGCGTTCACTGTTTTGTACATCCCTGTGTGCCTGGTGCTGCTAATGGGAATTATCAGGATGTGGGAGGCAAAGGCAGAGCTGAACTCTGGCCAAGGGTGGAAGTGTATGGGGGAGTTTGTTCTGGCTGGAGAAGAGAGGGCTTCAGGAAGGCCTTAGAGCACCTTCAGTGCTACAAGAGAACTGGAGAGAGAATTTGCAAGGGCTTGGGGTGACAGGACAACAGGGAATGGCTTCAGACTGACAGAGGGTGGGTTTAGAAGAAGAAATTCTTGCCTGTGAGGGTGGTGAGGTCCTGGCACAGGTTGCCCAGAGAAGCTGTGGCTGCCCCATCCCTGGAAGTATTTAAGGCCAGCTTAGATGGGGTTTGGAATAACCTGATCTAGGGAAAAGTTTCCCTGGCCGTGGTGGGGCAGTTGGAACCCTATGATCTTGAAGATCCCTTCCAACCCAAACCATTCCATGATTTTTTATCCAGTAGATCCTAACCTTGACTGGACACTCTGGAGTACACCCAGAGGACACACTACACACACCTCACCTGATCTCATGAAATCAGTTGGGTTTTTAACTCTGCTACCCATGACCAAGGAAGGCAAAGACCAATCTCCATGGAGGCTGAGGAGTTGGAGCTTGCACAAACAGGCTGGTAAGCAGGGAAAGCTGACACAAAGTTGTGTGAGCTCCCAAGTAATTACATGGGGGTTGCATGGAAGAATGGGGAGGAAACTCCCTTTGTGTTGCTCTAGGTTAAGGAAGGATTTTAAGCCAGATGCCACCTGGGAAGGAGATAGAGGTGAAGCAGGGTGGCGTGGCCAGAGCTGTCCTTGGATTCCCCCAGCACTTCCCAAGTGCTTGGCACGGCAGATCCTTATCTCCTGCAGGCTTTGAACCGCAGCTGCAAGGGGCACTGCCTCCTCCTTGTGCAAGAAGCAACTGGGCCTTCAAGCAGCCTAATTGCTGCCTCTCTTCTCAAGCAGGAGGGCCAGGGGGACTGCTGAACACAACGTGTGTGCTGGAGAAACACCCACCCGTGCTCCTGCCTGTACATGCTGGCTCCTACCTGCTGCATTCCTCCCTGCTTTCCGTCACCCAGAAACGTGCACCCCCTTGCAGGCCAGATCCCAGCTCTCTGTGTCAGGCTGCTGCCACTCCATGCACAAGTCCCTGCCCTCCCTAAGAGGAGTACTATGAAATTTCATTAAATTGGGTGTTCTGGGAATGCTAAGTTGGCCACTCACAGGGGTCAGCCCAGAGAAGCTGTGGCTGCCCCATCCCTGGAAGTGTTCAAGGCCAGGTTGGATGGGGCTTGGAGCAGCCTGGCCTGGTGGAAGCTGTCCCTGCCCCTGATGGAGGCAGGGGTAGAACTGGATAATCTCTAAGATCCCTTCTAACTCAAACCATTCTATGATTCTCTGATCTCTTCCCAACTGGTGCCATGGTCCACAGTTGGGACCTTGAGCCTTAAACCATTCTCAGCAGAGGATGTTGGTACCTGCGCGGCCCATCACAGGCGGTATTGCAGTGCTTTCAGTCCTGCCAACAAAAAAATCAGTGAAACCCCATCCACCTCAAGGTGGATGTCCACAGCTTTGGTTCATCCCTGACTCCCTTGCCAGTCATCAGAGGTCAAGGGACAGCACCAGAGATTCAGGAGGTACTCATCTGAGACTGTCATGGACAGACACTCCCTTCAGAGCTCCATCACCACAGAGGGACCCCCAGAACTCTCAGCTCACTCAGACACATCCATGCTGGAGACCCCAAAGCCTTGGGAACATGAACCATGGCTCACAGCTCTCCCTGTCCATGTTCCTACCCCACCTCAGCAAGCCAGGTCTCCACAGAGCAAGGAGGCAAAGGTTGCAGGGTCTTCAGTAAGTCCAGACCAGCCACAGTCCAGCCTCATAAGACTGGATTAAAAAATGTTTTCTGAGGGCTTCCTTGGTACATTCTGAACCATGATGAAACCTTCTTTTGATTATTTTGGACTGCTGCTGGCTGCCATGGCCAACGCTGGCTCTTCCCAGGCACAGCAGAGCTCTCAGCACAGTTCCCATCTGCCTGCTTGGGATCAGCCCTTTCACAGCACCTCCACCTGAGGACATTCTGCTGCCTGAAAGGGTCTCCCCACTTCCCTCTGTGCCCAGGGATTCTTGAACCATCAGCTGTGCAGGGGAAAAGGTCTCACCTGCCCCCAGGACCTGGCAGACCCCAGGTCTGGGCACACGGTGCTGGAAGGTGGGAGGTGCTGCCCTGCTTGCACTGCAGTATCTGGAAACTCCCATGCTGGTAGGGATGAAAATGTAGGGCAACTCTTGGGTTGGAAAGAAAATTAAAATATTTGCAACAAATATAGCTGAAAAGTCAAGTGGGGAATTAGGCACTGCTTGGCAAAGGTACAGGAACACGGATCACCAGGGGTGGGTTTTGCCCTGGGAGCTTTCCCTGGGAAACAGAACAAGGAGGGGAAGGAGAAACTCTTTGCCCAGGCTCACCCAACAACCCCCACGGTTCAGAAAGGGAATCCTGCAAATCCCTGCTCCGTGCCATGACCACAGCAAGGAGCTGTGCTGCCCTGTCTGAGCCACTCACCGGGCAGCACCTCGGGGCAGAATTTGTTTTAACCATGGGAGAGAAAGAACATTTGAGTGGCAGGAGAAAAGGCTTGCAGGGAGCTCGGAAAGGGCTGAGTCACTCGCTGTCGGCGTCAGCAGCTGAGGAGAAAAGCGTGACTGCCAAAGAGCCACCTGGAGCTTTGTCAGCTCATCCTTAAAAAAAAAAAAAAAAAAGGAAAAATAGCAAAAATCTCAACTGCCACACCAGAGAGCTGAATGTGCCACACGCAGCCGGGGAGCTCCGTGCAGAAGCGGCGGCTGTGAAAATGAAAATATGAAAATATGAAAATGCCCTTCCCTGGCTGCAGGTGCTGGCTCCTGTTGCGACACCTCCCTTGGGGCTCGCAGCAGAGCAGGGGAGGCAGCGCCCACTGTGCTCTCCCACAGCAGCCGGGCAGCCTCCAGGGACGTGCCACAGCCAAACCAGGCTCGGTCCAAGCACCGGGGGCGGAGGGGATCAGAGAGACCCGGAGCTGGCACAGGGAGGATGCAAGAGCTGCCTCCGCCTCGCAGAGATAACTGCGGCTGACTCACCTGAGCCAGGGCATCTTGTCTGGATATCAGGTGGAGACAGGGAGAAGCAATGCATTTAAATGAGCTTTGATCTTTAAAGCAAACAAGGCCTCCTTGTTTTGCAGTGCTCAGGCAGCCGGGCAAGGACGGCCAGGCTGGGTTTGGGGGGCCCAGTTCAGGGCACTCGGTTTTCATGGATGGGTGAAAGCACTCAAAACAAGGGCTGTGATAAAGGGCTTGTCATCAAAACTCACCTGGAGCTGCGAAATGCTGTCTTGTGGCTCTGTCTGCGTTGTAAATCTGCCAGGTTGAGTGAGGCAGCACAGCTGGGTAAGGCAGAGAGGCTGTGACTGCCCCAGCTGCAGCCAAGGGACACACCTGGCAAGAGGAGTCTACTCCTTCTGTTTGCAGCTCCTCAATTTGTTCTCCATTCTGGGAATATTTCAGGGTAAAGCTGTAAGGAACTAGGCTGACTCCCATGACTACCCTGCTTTGAGCAGGAGACCTCCTTCCAGCCTGAATCATTCTGTAGTCCTATGAAGATCCCAAAGAAGAAAAGGATATCTTATAGATCATAGGGTGCAGAATTAGGTCACTGAAGGAGATTTTGGAGAGATACTGCCCTTGGGGCACGTTCCTTCTCCTGACACTGCACCTGTCCCCTCCAGCTCCGTCTGTTATGGATAAAATGTCCCTGGCTGCAGAGGGAATTATGTCCAGACTGCCTGCTCCCCCCACAGACAGCTCAGAATCCTCTCTAAAGTGTGATTGTACTGAGTTTCATAGGATCCTGGGATCACAGAATGATTTGAGTTGGAAGGGGTCTCAAAGATCATCCAGTTCCACCCCTTGCCATGGGCATGGACACCTTCACTATCCCAGGTTGCTCCAAGCCCAGTCCAACCTGGCCTTGAACACTTCCAGGAATGGGGCATCCACAGCTTGTCAGAGGATTTCAACATCCACAGCTCCTCAGATGTGGATTCCAGACTCATCTAAAGCAGTTAAATCACTTCCCTACATGCACCCATAACTCAGCCTGTCTTCTATTTTCTCTTGAGAGTATTTCTATCATGAGATGCAGATTTACCACACTCAAAGCCCTGCAATGAGATGTCTCTGTCTCCATCAGCCGTGATCCATCATGTTCTGAAGAGGCTGAGCTGGGGCCCCTCACATTTTGATCCCTCAATCCACCACTGGGGCCCTTTCCTGCTGGATGGACAGAAATCTGCATGGAAATGCAGGTGCCAAAGTGTGTCCTGTCCAGAAAAGGGTGGTGGAGCTGAGGGAGGGTCTGGAGAACAAATCTGATGAGGAATGGCTGAGGGAGCTGAGGCCTGGAGGAAAGGAGGAGGTTGGAGCCAGGTTGGGGCTGGTCTCTTCTCCCAAGTTACAAATGACCAGAGGAAATGGCCTCAAGTTGTACCTGGGGAGGTTTTGATTGGATATCAGGAAAAATTTCTTTTTCAGAAAGGATGATCAAGCACTGGAAGAGGCCAGTCAGGGAAGCTGAGGAGTCACCATCCCTGCAGGTATTTAAAAGGTGTGTAGATGTGGCACTTGGGAGCACAGTTTAGTGGTGAACATGGTGGTTCTGGGTTAATGGTTGGACTTGATGCACTTAGAGGTCTTTTCCAGCCTTGATGATTCTATGATTCTGTGAAATGGTTTCATACTAAGAGCAATTGGCCAGTCCCTGTGGGTGTTTGTCCATTTTCTACCCCATTTTTCCCCCTCACAGCTTCTTCGGGAGCAATTTCACATTTATTTCCAGCTTACTGGAGTAAAAGGCTGCACAGCTTTGGGCCAAGGATTTTCCACTGAAGAAACAGATCCAGGCCCTGGTGATAGCCCACTGATCACCATTTTTGAGATCTGTCAGACAGCCAACTCTTAGCTCATTTAACACGTGCTCTACTGATGAGAGGTGCTTTTCCTCCCCACTGGAACACCACACTGTACAAATCTAATATTTTACAAGCATGTTGAATACACAGTTATGTTTATGGGCCAACCTTATGATCTAAAATAATGGCATCAAGCTGGTACAAGACCCCTGCTTCAGAAAACCACGCTGACTGGCATTTTTTATATTTATTCTATTTATGCTTTCATGAATCAGATTCTAGATCAGACAGTTTTTATTAACAATCAGCCTGTTGTTATTACCAGCCTGACATCACCCCTAGACATGTCTGGCCCACAAAGGCAGTTTTGCTGCTCAGCAGGTTCCTGAGGCTCAGCACCACCTTAGCACTGGTACCAGAGACCAGGAGAAGGTGTTGGCCCATGCATCAAGGCCTTTGCATCTTCCAAGGATCTGAGCTCCAGGCTTGCTTGGGTTGAGCCTGAGGCAGCTGTTCTGCATCCAAAAACCGGTTTCCTTACTTTGTCCTGAAGTTTGTATGAAACTCAGATAGAGGACAGATATTATGGCAGCTTCTAAACTCATGAGGGTTCATTGTGTGTTTCTTTGCACAGTGGCCAAGGAAAGGAGATGATTGCGGGGAGCCTGGCAGGATACACCAGGTGAGGCCTGAGCTCAGGAGCTGCAGGAGAGGCACAGCCACAGTGACCCTGCAAAACTCCCTGTGTGTGACAGCAGTGCTGTGGTCCTTGACCCTCAGGCTGTGGGACAGCAGGGATCAGGCTGGGTGTGATTATAGATCATAGAATTATTTAGCTTGGGAAAAACCTCTATGACCACTGAGTCCAACCATTAACCCAGCACCACTGTGTTCACCACTAAACCATGTCCCCAAGGGCCACACCTCAGTGTCTTTTGAACACTTCCAGGGACAGTGATTCAATAGTGTGTCCACAGCTTTAGGAAAATGTCCCTGCCCCAAAAAGATGAGGAAGCAGCAGCAGCATCCCAAAAACACCAAATCCTACCCAAAACCAAAAGGTGAAGCAGCTGATCTGCTGAGAGCACTGAAGCATACTCTCAAACCCTGTGTGACCATTTCCTCATCTCAGGCTCTGCTTGGGGCTGTTTGCCCTCATTTTATTCCACATATGCAGCATCCTCTGTAGCATGTGCTTCAATTCCTGATCTTCTGGGTCCCCTGTAAACCTCTAAAACTTGTGTGAAAAAGAAGATACTTCAGATATTGAACCAAACCAAATCCTGGTGCAGTTTCACCTCCTCTCCCTGAGCTCACACCCAGCCCAGCCTCCTCCTCCTCCTCCTCTCGCAGCTGGTGCTCCAGCAAAATCATTTGCACACTAAAAACCCCGCCAGACAAAGATCCAGCCGCCCACCCGTGCTCTCAGCCTGCCACCGGCGTAGAGAATCCCCGTCCTTAAGGACACAGCCTTGAACAAAAGCCAGGGAAATTGAAAAAAAAAAAAGAAAAAAAAAACTCAACAAAACAATCTTCTCTGCAGCCTGACCTTTTATTGTCTGAACGGGGCTGCCAAACCAAACCCGCGCTGCGGGTCCTTCCCGCTCCCTGCATCCTGCCCGAGATTCCTCCCCTCCCTGCAGCCCTGGCGGTGTCACTGGGGCTTCCCAGGAGTGAGGAAGACAATGGGGGGATTCTCGGGGTGGTGTGGGCGGCTTCCTCTTCCTCCATCCAAGGAGGGCCCGGGGGCTGGCTCGGTGCAGGGTGGGATCCGCAGCTCCTGGCAGATGGAGCAGTGAGCGAAGGTGGAAAAAGCATCCTCAGCCTTGCGGGGTTGGCAACTTCTGAATGACCAGAGGGGACACGTCAGGTTTAAATAATCTTCTCCCCTCCAGGGCCCATACAAGACACTTCAAGAGGGAAAAAAAAAAAAAAAAAAGAGAGAGAGAGAAGAAAGAAAAGATAATCCCCCTGTGCATGCCTGGAGCCGGCCGCCAGAAGAAAAGCAGAAGAAAAGCTTGGCTCAGGGCTGTGCTTGCCCCAGCAGAGCCTGTCTCGCTTTTGCTGCCCTTCACATTTCCCCACCACCCCCCGGCTCAGCCCGAGAGCTCCTGAGGACACGAGCTGAGCTGGAGCATCTTTGCCAGGACGTGGCAAACCCTGCGAGCGGAGCCGGGGCTTGTCCGCATCACACAGCGCCGGCTGCCTCTCATTAGCGCTGGGTGATAAATCCAGGGGGGAGATGACAGCGCAGCGGGACGAATCCAAGCGTCCTTCCCTTTCAATTCTCCTCCTCCCATCACACATGGCCGGGCTTGCCTGGTCCCATCATCCACCATCGCCCCCGGATGGGGAATGAGCCCTGACGGATGGAGCATTTCCTTTGTGCCCTCCTGTTGGGAGGCAGAGCTTGTCCCGGCCTCCCTGTCCTGCTGAAGGTGAAAGGAGATGCCATGAGAGATGCCGTGGTCTCTCTCTCTCCCTTGAGAGGCCATGGAGAGATGCAGCCACGTTGTCCAGCGCAGAACTGCAGTGCCAGCTGGTCTGGAAAACCACTTTGGTTTGAGAGGCAGCTTGGGTGAAAAACCACCTGATCTCGTGGCTTTCTCCAGTGTCACTGTCCCCTCCTGGCTGCAAAGAGATTTATGGAAGTCAGTCCTGCTGTGAACAGCCAAGAGAGGTGAGGCCCAGCATCCCCTCCCTCCACAAGCCTTGATCCAGCCTGGCACAGGAGACTGAGAAGAGCTTTAAAAGCCAGGGTGCCACGGATGAGGATGTCTGCATGGAGGCTGGGTAGAGGCAGGTGGTAGAGAGGCTTCCATGGATCATTGAATCATAAAAGGGTGTGGGTGGGAAGGGACCTTAAAAGGTCATCCAGTCCAGACCCCACTGAACCAGGTCAATCAGAGCCCCATCCATCCTGGTCTTGAATGTTTCCAAGAATGGGGCATCCACAACTGTCTGGGCAACCTGTGCTGATGCTTTACCACCCTCACTGTAACAAAACTTCTTTCTAATACCAAATCTAAATTGACACCTTTCAGTTTAAAGCCATTGCCCCCTGAACCATCACTACAGACCCTGCTACAAAGTCTGTTCTCATTTTTCTTATATGCCCCTTTCAGGTACAGAAAAGGTCTTGCTGGAGCCTTCTCATCTCCATCCTGAACAGCCCCAACTGTCCTGGGCTGTCTCCAGAGCAGAGGTGCTCCAGCCCTCTGATCTTTTTCATGGCCCTCCTCTAGACCCACTTCAAGAATTCCATGTCTGTCTTGTACCTGGATTGAATAACAGGCATTGCCCTGACCCAGGTGAGGTGCAGCACCAGCACTTGGCTTTGTTGAACCTCATGAGATTCCATGGCCAACTTCCCAAGCTTGTCCAGGTCCCTCTGGATGGCACCATGTCCCTCAGGCACATCCTTCAGGGTGGAGAGCACAGCTCAGCCCATTTTTGTGCCAGTGATTCTCTGTCCTCCATCCTTCCAAGCACAGGGAGGGGCCCCTCAGTGCCACAATCCCAAGGGCAGGGACTGCTTTTCCCCTACAAATCTGGAGGGAACACAATCTCCTTGAGGGCTCAGCATCATTTGGGTTGAAACTGCCTGGATTACTCACATAAATCTTGCTTCTTTAGGAAAATAAGGAAAAAAAGCTGGGCTGTGGTGTCAAAGCACTTTGCTGTGCCAAGAGCATCCCTGCTGGGTTTGCAAAGCCTTCCCTGGGGTCTTGCAAGCCCTCTCTGTCACTGGCACTTTGGGGAGACCATCAACCATCACTGGCCTGCCATGGTTTTGGGGACTGCCAGCCCCAGGGGTGATGGAGAACAATGTCCTCACTGCAGACCTACACAAACTGCTCTGAGCCCAGCCCTGCTGCTGTGCAGGGTGGACAAGCTGTGGATTGTTCTCCTTCTGAGGGAAAAAAGGGCTCATGACCATTTCTCAGCTCTGACCCCTGAAAAGAAAGGGGGCACCTCACTGTGGAGTCTCTGCACAGCCTTGTACAGTTGGGCTTTGGTTTATGGTGCATTTTCCATCACACCAGACTTGTCTTCAATAAAAAGCGAGAGAGGATGTAGGAAGATGGAAGCCTCAGGTTTGGGGTTAAGTCAGGGTGGGATCCATGCCAGATTGGGAAGGAGGAGCTGCAGGATGGGGCTTCATGATGATGCTCAGTTCCATTTGGGAGCACCTATTTCCTTCTGGAGGCATCTCAGACCCTGCCACCAGCCTGGGGAGGAAAACACGGCTGTGGGTTGGAGGATGAGGCAGCAGATGAGGGCATGGATGCAGAGGTGCAGCCTCAAACAGGCACTGATCTGCTGGTAGATCAATTCTCCTCCTTTGGAGCAGCCTGACCCATTTTTGGAGCACGGTTTCACTTGTCAGTGGTGGGCAGTGAACAGTGGGGTTGGCTGGCACATGTGGCTGGGGTGGGAGAGCTGCAGGCCCAGCTGCTCTCAGCCCATCCCAGTGCTGGCCCAGCCATGTGTGGGGTATCAATGGCCTCTCCAGGAGCCCTGCAGCACCAGGGAAGGGTCCTAAGGCAAACTCCATGGTCTTAGAGGAGAGAAGGGGACAGAAGGGATTCATGTAATTCATGACAAGGCAAACTCACTTCTCCTTCTTTCCTCCCCACTAAGCTCCCTGGAGAAAACAACAGGGGGAAATAAAAGGCTAAATAGAATTAAACAGACTAAATAGAACAAAAGAGAACACTTGGGAGCAGGTCTTTGTAACTCCAGCTGGAGTGGACTGCTCCTGAGCCAAGCCTAAAACACTTGAACAAGGCCAAGCTCGCCATCCCCCAGGCAGGCCATGTGAGTGACAAATCCATCCGCCATGCTGGCAGCTCTCTTTCATGAGTTTCTTTATAAAGAAATATTATATAATTAACTGCAGGCCAATTAAACACATCAAACAATCATTGTTGATAACCTCCACCACCCTGTGCTGTCAGGAATTGTGAGAGTGGTTAAACAGGTCTGGGAATAACAACTCTGGTGGCTTGAGGGTGTCAGGGATGGGCCATGGCTGGTCACCTGGACACTGGAATGTCACAAGGCTCCTCCACATCTCCTGCCTTCCTGGCTCAGGTGCATGCCCCCAGTGTGGCTAACCAAACCTCCTGGCACCACAGCTCTGCGACACAAGAGAAGGAAGACAAATCTGAAAATGAAACCAAGAGCCCCCCACAGGCTCCCATTGGGATGGCCAAGGCCTTTCCCAGCCCCTGACACTCCAGAGCTCTCAGCTTTCTGCTGTAGCACCCACAGCAGGTTTGCAATGAGTTTTCTTCAGTGATTCTGCCCTGCTGCTCCAGGTTCTGGGAAAATTTCAGCCACTCACAGCAAACAGGTGATGGAAAACCAAGCAGTGTCATAAAAACAGCCCCAGGATTGTTCCAGCCAGTGCCATGCACGAGGGTAGAAAGCTTCTGTGGTCTCTGCTCTGCAGAAGGGTCTTCTGCAGCCTGAGGGGAGCAGAAGCTTCCCTGGGCCTGGTGGGCAGAGCCTGTGCACAGCAAGGGATGTTTCTGTCACAATCCTTACGGGAGATTGTTCATGAAATAACTTCACTGCTTGGAGCAGCTGGACCCAACCCTTCTTGAATGAACTCTCTCAAGTCCAGCCCAAGAAATTGCTCCTGGATCTTGGCTTTTCAGGAGCCCAGCAGTCTCCAGAGCAGCGGTGCTAGGAGGGTGCACCAGGGAGAGTGCTCTTCCACAGGTTTTCCAAAAGGAGAACCACAGCATCTTGAGAATCCTTTTACTAAACCACAGACCTCACCTTGGACATTCAGTGTTCCCAGCTAAACGTTCCTCAGGAGTGCAGGAGGTAGGAGCTGTCTCCTGGTGGGCATTTCTCAGTAGTTATGTACAGAAAGAGGCTTCCCCAGCCTGGGATCAGACAGCATAGGCTGGGTGCACCCCAAATTCAGCAAAATATCTAAGCACCCTTTCAGCTGATCTCTTCAGTCTAGATCTTCATGGTGCCTACATCAAACTGGGTAAGGGGAGCTGAAAGCCCTGAGATCCCTGGTGAGTGTTGGCTCAGGTTTTTTGCTCCTTTAGGTCATTTGTACTCATTACTATTGTGTCATTATTTGGGGAGCTGACACTGTAAAAATGGTCCCATCACACGGTGAGGCAGATAGATGTGAGAAAGGGCCTTTGATTTTTTGGGGGGCTTTATCTTAATTACACAGTTTAAATGCTTTGGGGAGAATTTTTTTTTTTTTTTGCTCTTTTTCCAGTGCAAATGGAATGGGCAATAATACCTTGTGCTTACAGGTAGCTATATAATGTGCTTGCTTATTGGGCTAATAATTACTGGGAAAAGATTAATGAAGGGCAGATATTTGAATAGTTAAGTACTATTTTTTTTCTGGTTTTGTTAAATGAGAGAAAGGGTTGAGTGCCTTGACTGCTACACCAGCCACTCACTGGAGCTGTAAGATGTGTGTTCCCTGTACTCTTGGGCTAAGTTAACAAATATTTACAGGCTGGGGCTGTGGTTCAGCAGAGCACCCTCAGCTGTGTGCTCAAATCTCCTTGGCCTCAGTGGCATTTAAATGCAACCTTGTGCAACGTGCTAGATGTGAGGACCTTGGATTTTTTGGATAACAAAGACAACATTTGTCATTGCCAAACCAAGGGTCACCGAGTCACGTTGCTGGCTAGCACAAAGCCCTTCATCCCCTTTGTTCTCTCTGAAATGGTGAAATAGTAGCTGACTAGGTGATTTTCACAAGTTTCTATTTTTTTCTCTGTTTGTGTGTGAATGTTGTTGATTTCTAAATTACTTGGATGAAAATCATTTAACCGGGATCATAAGTTCACACTTACTTGATTTGCTTTTTTCTGCTGCTGCTGTAATCAGGAGATTTTCTCATATCCACAAGGAGAAGAAAGATTACTGAGAATGTCTGATGTCCTTTTATTGTGTGAAAATGCAGAAGGACTCACTCAGCAGGTGTCCAGAAGGGTCTCCTCTCCAGAGGGCTCATTCATCCCTGGCCAGGCTCATGGAGCACTCAGATCACACATTCAGTGTGCTCATTTCTCTTTTCCTTGCTCTTGCACTCCCTCTGCTGATCCCGGGGATCTGTTAGAAGAAAAATGCTTGTGCCTGAGATAAACAAAGGAGGAGGAAAACAGCTCTATAGCAAAAAGTGAACCAACTCATCGCAGATGGAGAATACCCAAAGTTCAGAGAGCAGAAGAGAAAAAACAGAGTGATAAATGAAGATGTAGCAAATATAGTTCCTCCTATCAGCTGATTCCTTCCTTCTGGTAACCAGTGACATGACCTGAGGGAATGGCTGGACCTGTGTCAGGGGAGGTTTAGATTGGATATTAGGAAAAGGAACAGATGGAATTTACCCTCCTACCCCCTTTCCAAACTATGACCATGGTCGCCTGTCTGGCCCTCACTCACCCTCCTCTGTAGATTCCTCTTGATCCTTTGGGCTGAACTTGAGCTCTACTTGCATGTTGAGTGCCTACCCTACCTTTAGAAAAACGAAACCCAAAATTAGAAGACTCCTTGCTCAGAAAAGTTGGGGCTGTCCCATCCCTGGAAGTGTTCAAGGCCCGGCTGGATGTAGCTTGGAGCAATCTGGAACAGTGGAAGGTGTCCCTGCCCATGGCAGGAAACCAGATGGTCTCTAAGGTCCCTTCCAACCCAAACCTTTCTGTGATTCTGTGATTTTTATGACTCTGCTTTGAGGGCCTGAAGAAACACAACCCACAGGGGCTCAGTTAACCTTTCCCCAGGCCTTGCCTTTCATAAGCCAAAGAGATAAAAACTGATGGGACTGCTGGGAAGCAGGGAAGAAGCACAGAATTGCTCTGTGTGTCCTTTGGAAGGTCCCAAAAGGAAAAGGTCCTTGACAAGGAGTTTATTTTCATTAAAAATTACAGGCCCAGCTCAACCAGTCAAATAAACAAAGAAAGTCTGTAAAACAGCAAGTGCAAAAGGTCCTGGGTTATTTATAAAGGGCTTTTAAGTATATTAGGCCTAACACCAAGATAAATCAACCCTGCTAGGATTCCAGAGGCATATCACATGTGGCCCTAGCTGTTGTCAGCTTTGTGCTGGAATATATTTAGTGGCCTGTTTCACTACAAACCTTCACAGCTTTTTCCCTAGTGATTCCCCCTTGAAAATTAATACTTTGGGACCAGACACAGGTTTCTGTCTTCAGTCACATATCGATTTGATCAAATCCTTCATGGAATCATGGAATATTTTGGGTTGGGAAACGTGAAAGATCATCTTGTTGCAACCCCAGCCATGGGCAGGGACACCTCTCACTAGACCAGGTTGCTCCAAGCCTCATCCAGCCTGGCCTTGAACACTTCCAGGGATGGGGAATCCATAGTTTCTCTGGACAACCAATTCCAGGGCCTCACCACCCTCACATGGGAGAATTTCTCCATCATACCTTGTCTAAATCTACCCTCCTTCTGCCTAAAGCCACTCCCCCTGTACTCTCTCTGTGTGCTCTTGTCAAAAATCCCTCTTCACAACCATTCAAATCCATGCATTCAACAGACATTTTGCCACCCAGTGTGTCACAGAATGGTGAAGGACCCTGTTCAAGACCAGGTTATTGGATCCAACAGGACTGGGGTTTTTTTTCCCTGAAACAGGACATTCAGTACAGAGAGTCACCAACATCTGCCACTGTGAACTTCAGCTCAAATAAATCTCAGTGTGTGTGATTGCTTCTGAGCTGATCAGAAGGAAGATGAGGATGTTTGGGATCTTGTAGGATTTGTTCACATGGTCCTTTGAAGACCCTGGGCAAAGTCAGAGCTGGGAAGCAGCCATGTGCTTCTCTGCTGCTCCAGCTCAAACTTCTTGCATTTCAGATCACTCCTTACAGTGATCTGGCACAAACCCAGAATTTCTTTTTGGGTGTTTTCTTCTCCAGACCCACCAGAACAACTCTGTACCTTCCCCAGGGTCAGACCAAGGCCAGCACAACATGAGGTGTCCAGGAGTGCACAGAGCTGAGGAGGGTTTGACTGGGAATTCATGGTGTGATTGTTGGGACTGTCCTGGGAAGGGCCAGGAGCTGGATTTGAGGATCCTTGTGGGTCCCTTCCAACTCAGGATATCCTAGGACTGGCTATGGAATTGTCTACAAGGGGTTTATTTCATGCTAAGGGTGCAGTTTAGTGTCCTAACAGAGGTTTCTCAGACCATATGGGGTGCTCCCATCAACCTCCAGCTGCCACAAGAGGATATGGGTGTCTGAAGGATTCAGTGGCCTTCCATAAATATCTGTAGGGTATTTTGAACAGTACCAGATGTTTAGGCAACTTCTTAATTCTTTGTAAACCCCCAGAAACTTGGAAAGAAACTTTTGCCATTTAGTGCCTTGCACTGTAAAGTCAGGGATAGCCCCATTTCCAAGCCTCATTTCTGCTTTTTATTGCTCCAGCTCCTGTTTGGAAAGAATGCCACATGAGGGAAGGGAATGTTTTAGAGGACAATATTCTTAGAGCAATGCCCAGATGGGTGCCCATCACTGGGATCCCAGTCTGCTCCCCAAATAATCTGGCTGGCTTTGCACCCTGCTGGAGCAATCTGGACAACTGATCCACCCTTCCAGAGAGGATTCAGGACAGGCTTTTCTGCCCCATTCTGTGATGAATCCAGACACCTCTGGGATCCCCTGCCTAGGAAGATGATGATTTTCTTTCACTGCCACAAGGCCAAGGGCAACATCACAGGTAAGTTTCCTGAAAGGGAATGCAGAGAGGGAAGAACCTGGTTTGGGAAATCCTTTGGATTTGCTTATTTGATGCCAAATTCCTCAGCTGTTTCCAATTTGTTGAAATGAACTCCAGTTTAGTAAGACCCAATAATTGCCTAATTGGTTTGAACTAATTGACTACATACAGCTCAGAAGATGCCAGCTGGTGATCCCCTGCCTTTCTGAGAGGGCTGTAGGAATTGTCTGCAGGAACAATTGCTCAGCAGGAAAGGCAAGTTATGCAAAATCAAGTTTTGCTGTGAGAAAAAGCTGTGGTTTTGCTCAAATAATTCAAATTTTTTTTGTTTGTTTTTCTTCCCGGAAAACTCAAATAAAAAAGAAAAAATCTTCATTTGAACAAGGTTAGTGCCAAACATTTGCTTTTAACTTTGTGCCATGACACACACAGAGCCCCAGATCCTTATTTCAGCTGAGCTGTGTTGGTGGTGCCTGTGAACACAGTTTTGCTTTCTCCTTAGACAGAAAAGAAGCAGATTAAAACATTGAGACTGAGAAAAATAAAAATTTGGCTATTTGACTGATTAGTTATATTATATAGCAACTTCTGTAGTTATTTGCTCCCATGACTAGAAAATAAAACGTTTTTTTTTCCTGGTGTGATCTCAGCTCTCCATCTTAAATAGAAAAGATTATTTATCTTAAAAATAAGAAAACTTGTAGCAACCCCAGAGACTCAGATGCTCCCTATGAAAAACAGAGGTCCAGCCTCCACTGCCCATTACTTTTCTTTCTTTCTTTCTTTCTTTCCTCTATCCCAGCACTCATCACCTTGCTCCCCAAATATTTCTGAGGGGAGAATCAGGCTGAAGATGCTGAGGATGAAGGTCATCATCTCTCCTTGAGCCGCTCAGTGCAGCAGAGCTGGTGCGGGACCAGCCACACCACCCTTGTTCTGGTCAGGTTTTCACTCCCAGGCAGGTATTTCCCTGCTGGAGCTGCTCGGTTAATTCTGGGAACTTGCACCAGAGGGCGATGCCAGCCCATTTCCAGCTTCATCCCTGAAAAGGCAAACTCTGGCTTGCATCCCTGGATTGTTTGGTTTGGGGTTTTTTTGTGTGTTGGTGGCCGATGCCTGCTGATATCCCTGAGCCAGGCAGGTGTCCCACTGCAGTGTTTCCTGCTAAGCTGTGCTCCCATAGGAATTCACTGCTGTACTTTGCCATTATCCTGTGTGGAACAGACAGGTAGGAGAGAAAACAGCCTTCACTGGGTCCAGAGCAAGGAAACATTCACAGGGATCACAGCATGGCTGGAAATAAGGGCTCAGAGCAGAGGGGGATGGAAGCTGCCAAGAGCAAGGTCAGGGCTGAGCAGCCAGAGAAGAAACTGCCCTGTCCACTGGCCCAGCAGAATCAGAATCATGGAATATCCTGAGCACACAAGGATCATCAAGTCCAGCTCCTGGCCCTGCATGGGACACTCCCAAGAATCCCACCATGAGCCTGAGAGCACTGAAATTGAGCTCCTTGAGTTCTTGTCAGGCCATGACCACCCTGACCTCAAATAGACAGGTAGGTATTCCCACCTCAGAGGGTTAAAAGCAGCTTCCACAGAGCCCTGATAAATCTCTGATCCCCCACATGCTGCAGAACTGACTTTGCAGTGATGTTAAGCAGATTTTGTAGTCTCTGAGCTTTTTGGGGCTCCCCTCCAGCATTTCCCAAGGGCCCACTGTCAGAGGCAGATTGCAGCCATCCCAGTCTGCCTGGCCACCAGCATTTTCACCACCCTGATGAATGCTCCCAGAATCTGTCAGGGAGCTGCTCAGTAAAGAGAAATTTGGTTTATAAAGCTTGTTCTTGGATGGGAAGTGCTGGCAGGGTGACAGGACAGACCCTGCAGGTGCCATCTGATCTCTGTCCAGGTGGGATCCCAGCCCTGCAGCCCAGAGGGTGGGAGGCAGAGCTCATGCCACGAGCTCTGTGCCTCATCTCCTGCCAATCCTTTGCCTTGGTTTGGGATGCAGCACGAGCAGGGCTGTGGGCTGCACACAGAAACACCTGCATGGACAAAAAACAGCATGATGAGCAGAGCTGGACACAAAACAGACCTGTCAAGACATTCCCTGGGAAAACTGAGCTGTTTCTGCACAGATCTCTGATGTGCTGGTCTGAAAAGCAGCAGCCAGTGAGAAGGGACTGGCTCCATTATCACACTGAGGATGCAGAGGGTGAAAGTTGGTTGAAAGATGCAACTTCCCAGCCTGGCCCATCTCTGTCCAGCATTTTTTAGGAATTCTTTCTACCTGAACAAGACTGTGAATGTGATTTACCTGTTCAGATGTGTTGGAACTCAGCACATCCCTCTGGGTGTCCAGAATTGCCAAGGACCCCGCCAGGGGGCTCAGAGACCCTGGCATGCTGCCCAGAACACCTGGGGATTTGATTTTGACCTTTGCAGCAAGTTGCCAACTTTGTATGAGGACTTGAAAGTCACACAGGTTTGAATAGTGTAATAACAAAATGATCACAGGGTGAAAATATAGACTTTAGGATTTTTGGTATGGGGGTTATGGGGACAAGATGGAGGAATCTGGGCACGTCTAGCCTTTCTTTCTTCTTCTTGTTCTCCATTTTCTGCAGTGATGTTGGCACTTTGGGATTGGTTTAGAGTAGAAGTGCACTGTCTAACATTGGGAATTAAGTGTAAATATGATATATATAGTTTGTAGTATAAAAGGACAACACTGCCCCAAGGGTGGTCAGAGTGCCTGTGGCTGCCCTGCAGAGCCGATCTCCGCTGGGCAGAAAGAAAATTTTATAGATAAGAATGAATAAACAACCTCAAGACTGAAAAGTGAAGAGTCCAGACTCGTTCTTCAGTTGTGCAGGCCGAAGCAGAGACATCCTGCACATCTCAGGGCAGCAAATATCAACAGCAACCCGAGACAGATGGGAGCCTGGGCACCCTCCTGTGCAGAGGTGAGGGAAGGCTCTGGTGGGAAGCAGGGAGAAGGTGGCAGGGCTGAGGAAACAGTCTGGCCTCAGTGGGACATGACATCTGCCATTGCTGCTGCAATTTTAACTACCTGCTCTACACTGCCATGGTTTAAAAGCCCAGGTCACAGCCAGTGAAAATTTCCATCCCCCACTTGCTCCTGCAAACACAGCCTGATCCCAGGGGAATTCTGCATCAGAACCAAAATATGTCCTAACATTAACATGTGCAAAGGTTTAGACCACAGCTGTCAAACAAACCCTGATCAGTCATTGTTTAGCAGCTATGGATCCAAGCTACATAAATTGGTGACAGAGCTTGCTGGGAATTCATCCACCTTTCTCTTCTGGAAGTTCTCAAGGAATTCAGCCATGACCCAGCTGATCTCTCCAGCCAGGCAGATGTGTTTGCAGGTGGTGTCAATCCCCTGCACGACAGGATAAGGAACATCTGAACACAGGAAGATGTTGCTTATCACATCTCTCAGGGAAGAGAGATGAAGGGAACAGAGAGCAGGATGAAGGCAGCTGGGAGGTAAATACTGCACAGAGTTGTCTCTCCCCTCTATTCCATGGAATGGGTAATACCATGATTTCCATATTCTCAGAGCTGAGAAAAAAAAATTAAACCATCATTTTTATCCCCAGAAAATCAGAGGGAATGGGACAGATGTGGTTATTTTGTCTCACCCAGCCCACAGACAGGTCACTTACCAGAGTTCACATCTCTGTTCCACCCTCATCCAACCCAGATACCCAACTTCCAAACACTGCCACAAGTGAAACCATATTTACCCCTGTTACTCCAGAATCCCACAGTCTGGAAGGCTACCAACCTTTCCCAAACTGGACTCAGAGTCAAGATAACAGAGCTCAGTACATGGTTAATCATCACTGCCAAGAATCTCTACTGTCATCCACTTTCTAACAGCTGATATTCACAGCAGCAGGGATTTCAATCACTGTGATCCCTGTGCTGTGGGATTTTCACATCCTCCAGGCTCAGATAAAATGGCACAAACACTCCCTGCCCCTCTGGTTTTGGCCTCAAATTCAGATGGGGACCTGAAAAATTTTTCTCAACTGATGTTTCATTGAAATGGGTATGTTCCCATGGAAAGTTTCAGTTTCAATTATATCAGCACTTTTTATGGGGGAAAAAAATTAATCAGAAAACATTCCAGTCAGATCTAGACAAATTTGCTAATATTTACCCAAAAAAGACACTCATGGCAGACTTGTGTCTCATTATCAAGATATTTGGGCTTTCAGGTTATACCCAGAAATCTTTCTGATGTAGAAACAAGGCCTGAAAGGCTTTGGATTGATGACTTTAATATGTCTGTCTTTCCTTGATTAGAAGTGTTAGTGTTGGCCTGTCTTTGTTCTGCTGAAAAGCCTTTTCTGGATTCAAAGGCATATTTATTGCAATCTCTAAATTCTTCATCTGAACAGGGAAAGGAGGCTGAATCCTTAATAAAGACTTCCTTCCTCCCAGTGTTATTTATTGGATAAAGATAGGCTAAAATAAACACAAATTACTCGTAGACTTAAAAACTTCAGTGATTAAAACATCATTCTCCTGTGCACACTCCACATAAATTTCTTGATTTCTAGGACACCATTTCTCAGTTTTCCCATTCAGCCTAAATTATCACAGATGACAAACAAAGTCAGTCTTTATTATGAATGAAGGTTACAGATTTTTGGAAATAAAGCCCTTTGTGCTTTCTGAGGTGGAATTCCTTAAACTGGGAACCAGTTAGGGCCAAATAGGGCCAAAAATAAAATGTTTTCTGACAGCTGATCATGCAAGAACTCAACCAGTATCCAGAGTCAGGCAGGCAAAGGGTTTGATAGCAGCAAATGGAAAGGGCTTTCCTTCTACAGAATGCATGTAATTAATTTGTGGGACTCATTACCAAAGGAGGTCATGAAAACCAACACTATGCATGAGATCACAAAGGATTTATAAAAAATTGTGGAGGATTTCATTGTGATAACTTAAGACAGTGGTCTGGCTGTGACTTCTACATCAGGAAATCCCTAAAATACTGAAAAACAAAGGCAGAGGCTGCCTTGGTTTGGGCATCTGTGTTTCATACCCACTGAAGGGGCAGCAGACAGAGGTGCCCTGGCAGAGTTTAGCAGTTATTTATTGACCAGGGTGACAAGGAAAGATTGGGGATTAAGGACATCATTCTATATTTAATAGGATGTGAAGAACAGCTTTTCAACTGCTGTAAATCAGTTTGTGTTCCTGGTTTTCCATGAGCCTCTGGAGATTTTCCTTTCCCAGGGATGAAGTTCTTTTTGTCTTTTCCTGCCTGTGAGGACATCCATTTCCATCATGCCCAGGGCATTGCTAAGGGTCCTGGCAAAGCTCTTGAGGCTTGCTGGAGTTTTCCTTGTGTCCCTTCAACCTCTGGATGTTCACAGGACCCTGACTCAGTGCTGTGCCCACACAGCCCATGCAGGTGTCTGATGGAGCTCAGGCACTTCAGCACCTTCCAAATGCAGGGGAGGAGCCTTTCTCCAGTGCCAAGCCCTGCATCTTCCTCTCTTCTCCCTTGATCTTAAGCCTTTTTCTCTCCCTTCAGAACTGCCTTCAGCAGGGAGGGGAGAATTTCTTAGAAATGCCCCAAGAGCAGCTAAGAGCTGGTTTGGGAGGGTTTTGATAGTGTGAGCTTCACTTAGCAATGAGCAACATGAACCTCTTGGGATCCACCAACCACCTGGACTTTGAGAGGCTGGAGAAAGGTATAAATCAATCCTCCAAACTAACCATGATAAGAAAAGCCAGTCCTCAGAAATAAAGGCAGAAACCCTCTGTTGACAGCAGAAGGATACTGTGCATACTAAGCACAGAGTGGGCACCTTCTTGGCAGCCCCCAACCCTTCCCAAAGGACAGATTTATCTCTTCCTACAGCATTTGCCACCATCTTAAAACATCTTGAGGTTTCTTTCCCTGTCATTCCCTAAATAAACTTTTCTAATATCCATAATATGAACTGGTTCCAGGTTCTCCAGGGACAGATGGCTCTATCACAGATCAGGATCAGATACTGATGTAGCACTCCAGAACTTTGCCTTCCTCACTTCCCACCCCTTGTGATACCCCATTTCACTAAAACAATTCCCAGCCCAGCAGCCCAGCAGCTGAAAATGCTGCATGGAGAGGAGCTCTGCTCCTGCTCTGAAGGATTTATGCCAGCTGACTCAGTTTCTGGAGGCAGCTGGGGAGAAAGGTTGCCTCCAAACAAGAACAATTTATCTGGCAAGTTCTGTGGTTCCTCCTGATTGACACAGATTTGGCCTGGGATGGTGGCAGCCCATGGAAAACAGGACATTTCAGTCCTTTCTCTGCTGGTTTGATTATCATAGATCCCCCACAGAACTGACATCCTATTCCAAGCTATTTGGGATGAGAGGCAACATCTCCCTCGAGCCAGTGGCTTTCCCTGTGTGAGTCAGGGGGTTCAGGGCAGGGACCAGCCTCACCCAGAGAGCAGAGCTGTGGCCCAGGGGCAGGCTCAGAGGTGCTCCTGGTGCATGCCCAGAACCCATCACACTTGTTTTTCCCAGGAGTTTGATGTCTAGGAGGTCTTCTGGGTGTCTTGCCTGGCCCATCCACACCACAGAGCAATGGCTGCAGGAGGGTGCCCTAAAGCACCACAGCTACACGACGCAAAGTGGGAAGCATCAGCCTCAGAGGCATGATCCCTCCTGTGCTGCATTCCAGCTTTCCTTCTGCCTCCAGACCAGTGAATCCCACCCCCTGGCCACTTGCACCAGCCTGCAAGGCCCAAATTCTGACAGAAATGCCACAGGCAGCTCCTGTCCCCTGTACGATCCCATCACCCAGCCAAGGCTACTCCATGTGAGTGTAACAGAGACATATTTCAGAGTTAAACATCCTGCAGTTCAGTAGGGGCTGCCAAAGGGAAAAAAAATTAGTTTCCTTCCTTTCTTTACATTTTTCTGGCTGGATACACCTCAGGGTCTTCTCTGGTGTTCATTAGTTACCTCTCCCCTGTCCCCAGTGGATGGATGCATCTCCAATCCAGCACAGGCCAGGAGCACAAGTCTAAACACTGAGAATCCCCTGCTTGATACCAGGAATCACTCTCATTTTGCCCAGTGCCAGCTCTAATGTCCAATGCTGTGTGATAATGGAAGCTCTCACTCCCATTTTGACATCTCAAGACAGCACCACTGCGCCCTCTGAGACCACCTTCTTTCCTAGGAATGCTTTGGAGCCCCCTCCCATCTCTGAAATAGAAAAGTAGGGTACTGGGTCAAGCCTAGAGAGAGATTTGAGGTGTCCTCACACTCAGTTTTGTTTTCAGCATCAATTTCCAAGGAATTGTAGCAAAAGAAACCTCTCCAGGAGGTTGTTGCCACCCAGTTTGATGTATGTGAAATACCACTTCACCTCCCTTTTGGCTGGTTTCTGCTCCTTCTGCTGCCAGCTCTTGATCCCTTCCTTGTCCCCAAGCAGAACTGGAGAGAGCAGCAGCTTCTCCTGAGCCTTGCACCCTGCAAAGGGCTCAGAGTAAGCCCAAAAAGCTGAGCCAGTTTAACAACACACTTGTTTTACCCATTTAACTAACTCAGCTTTTTCTTCCTGATTTGCTTTTGCTGACCCTGCAGCACCGTTTGCTGCCCTGCTCTGCAGCCCAGACCCTCCCAATCCCAAATCCCTGCAGCAATCCTGCTTATCATCAGAGGAAGGACCCTTTGCAGCAGACAGACAGCAGCAAAGGGGTTTGCTGGCTCTGCCTATGCCCTGGGAGGCTCCAAGCCCATTTTTTCACCCCATGGCATCCTGTCATCCCTGTGGGTTCAACCACTGTCCCATGGTGGACACTGGCATGGATGAGCTCCCTTGAGGAAAAGGAGACAAAGCTGCCAATGGATATTATAGCCCAGACAGCTGGATTTACACTTTGCTCCTCTGGCTTCACAACTTGTTGCTCTGCTTTGTGTCCAGCCCTGCTTGAATCCCCCCTCCCTCCTCTCCCTTTATGTATAGATATTTTATTGCAAACACTCTGCCTTTTACGACCGGATTTTTCACGCTCCGGACCACTTCCCCCATCAATTCTTTTGTCACTTTTACTGTCAGCAACTCCTGGATAAAAATAACAAGAAGAGCCAGGTTTTGTGAGCTGGACTGTTCTCTGGGGAGAACCTACCAGAATAACCTGCCAGGAGAAGCAGTTGCTAATAATAATATGCCCTGTGAAGAGTGAAGAGCCTAGTGCATTGTAACTCACTGTTTAATTGAAATTATGACCTCCTTTGAGACCTTCATCTGACCAGAGTGTTCATAAATCAGCCTCTCACAGCTGATCCCAGCCAGAAGCACACAGATGCTGCTGGAACTCCCCAATGAGACCCTGTTGCCATCAGAGCTGAGCTTTGTCCTGCTCCCACCCAACCATGGGAACCACCAGCCCCTCTCCCAGGCAATCCTTAGTGACTGATTTAAAAAGAGCCATGCATGAAGTTAATTCCAGAGGAAAACTCATCCATTTCCAGACCCCTGCACCTTGCCTCATACCAGCAGTGTCACATTAGGAATGGGAAGAGCCCCAGAGGCAGGGAAGGCTGCTGGCTCTCCTTGCTTGCACCCTGTGAGTTTTGCAGCTAAGAAAGCAGAATAATCCCTATTTGCACACCTGATGTAACTAATGCTGGTTTTCTACCACCTTTGAGTAACTAGAAAGGGACTCTGTTAGAGAGGGATCTTCATAAAACCCACAAGAGCTCAGCCAAGCAGAGTTGATCCTGCTTCTGTTCTTAACCCAAGCCCAACAGTCCCTATTTCTGTGTCAGCAGGGAAACACTCCTGGGATCACACTGGAATGTCATTTTTCATACTGTCAAACCACTGGCACAGCCAGCACTCTCCTACATGATTCCCTAACACAAAACTCAGGAGTTAAAGCCAGGCTTTCCCACCAGACAATTTGCACACAGCCACCTCGTCCTGGATGTAAGGAGTGTTCAGCTGTGCCCTGGTCACTCCCACAGAGCTCAGGGGAGTGGGAAATTCCCTGACTCAGGACAATTTACTGTCACAGGCATCAGTGGCCTGTGCAGATGAGCTGGCCTTGGATCTGCTGCCCTTCTTGCCCGAGCATGGCTCAGCCTGTAGAGCTTTGTAGGACTATTCCTGACGGGACCAGGAGTCATTGTGGCAGCCAGGGACTTTGCTCCATGGTTGCCTACAAAACCAGCAACTGGAACCCATCCTTCACAGCAGCTCCCAGCTGCTGTGACCAGCAGACCTGTTCTCTGTGATCAGAGAAGTTCCACCTCTCTGCTTGTCCTCCTCTACACCCTTCAACATCCAGCCCTGGTTTTAGAAACTCCAAGACACCTCTCAGCCTGAGCCTTTCTTACCACCACCTTTTGTTCCTTGTGCTGTTTGTATTCCCCAAATTATCTTCCTTTTAATCTTTGCAAAACAGACCTTCCTTGGCTGGTTCTGAGGCAGGAAAGAGAGGGCACAGTCAGGCATTTTTCTTCTCCACAGCAGAAATCTGTGGGCTGCAGTTTTAGCTCTTTCCCTTCCCTTCCCAAGATAGTGTTGACTGTGCTTCTCATGGCAGCTCAAAAGAGCTTCCCAAATTTTCATAGAATGCTTAAATGGATAGGACCTTAAAATTCAGCCAGTTTTGAACCTCCTGCCATGATAGGGACACCTTCCACTATCCCAGGGTGCTCAGAGCTTTGTCCAACCTGGCCTTGAACACTTCCAGGGATGGGGCAGCCACAGTTTCTCTGGGCAGTCTGTACCAGGCCATCAAAGTAAGAAATGTTTTGCTAATATCTAATCTAAACCTGCTCTCCTTCAGTTTACCCCTTCTTCCATCTCCCCATGCCCTTCTCTTTCAGTAGGCTGCCATTTTCTGGTAGAATAAAAGCCAACTCTGAAAAGCCAACTCTGAAAAACAAAACAGGCACTTGGTTTTTCAGAGTTTCAAAAAGAGAGAGGAAAATTAATTTCACTTAACAAAAGGCCTCCAACAGGTAAGCATTAAAGATGAGTCCATCATTTAAATTTTTCTCTTATTAGCATCTGAACAGACCATCCCATGTGTATTGTAGCTGAGTCTTTTCAGATGTTAATTATTTCTGATAAAAATGCCTTTCTTAAAGATGGAAGTTTCTCCTTTAAGTGTTTGCATATCTGCCATACAACAAGGGTTACAGTAAACAAGGGCTGGCTTTGGCATAGAATTCAATTCCTTGCAGGGAAAGAAAAACTTGACTTAGATTCTAATAATTTTCATTTGAAAAAATAATTTCTCTGGGTTTTTTCACAAGCATGGAAGGGAATGTGGTACAGCAGCTCATAAACAACTGGAAAATTAAGCAGCCCATCTCCAGAGATATGAATTTCATTTGTATTACAAACTAAATAGAGATACTAAAGTCGCACAGGTTTTTTCATTTGCATTCGTGAGACTGAGAGTTTCACAGACAAAATGACACAATTGTGACTGTAATTGGCAGGAGAGTGCAGTTCCCAAGTTGACAGGAAAAAAATTTCCTGTCCAAATTGGATTCATATCAGTAAATGCCTCATTTTTAGTTCCTACAAACTGGAAAATTTCCAACTAAGGTGCACGCCCACCAGAGTTGGCATTTTATCAGTTCCATATCAGAAATTGATACCAACTGTGCTGCAGTGCCACAGGCAGCACCCATGCTCCCCTGCTCTTGGGTTTAATCCCTCTGAGAATTCACCCAGGGCTCCAAATCTGGCAGGTTCCAGAGTTCCTGGCCCATAATCCTGGCCAGCTTCCACTGATGTCTAACCTTGGACTGAGTAAAATCACTTTTAACCCTGTTTTTTTTTTTTTCCAAATGAAGA
Organism: Agelaius tricolor; assembly: GCF_023055355.1. NCBI lineage: Eukaryota > Metazoa > Chordata > Aves > Passeriformes > Icteridae > Agelaius > Agelaius tricolor. The sequence continues at coordinate 92,447,767 of NW_027269262.1, read as the reverse complement.
ATTTTGTGCTTGCTGAATTGATTTTTTCCCATGACTCTTTAGCACAAAAAAAAAAAAAAAAAAAGAAAAAAAGAATTTATATTTCCAGTTGCTACACAGGTCTTTTATGTGCCTGTCCTTGATTTTACACGGATATCTGTGCAACCTCTCCTACCCAACCAAGGGCCAAGCATGCATAACATAACCACATAGCTAATAAAAGTGGTTATTTCAGACAGCCTGGAAACAGGAGATAAAACCACAGATTAAAAATAACTTAACCCAGATGAAGTCAAGGTTGAAAACTTATCAACAGCTTTCAGGTAAGCAAGTTATGGAGTGCAGGTGCCAAAAAAAAAATAAAGTATTGCAAACACTGGGAAGTTACTTTAAGTTTAAAGAAATCTAATCACTTTGATGTAAAGAAATACAAAGGATAGACAAAAAATTAATTCTAACTGTATGAAGTCCACATTTTACTGTGATGTAATTCTTTTTTAAGTCATCATATAGATTGAGGTGCCCAAGGTCACGTTCGATATTCTCACTTTTCTCTTTTGTGATGCGATTTGGACAAAATTAACAAAAAAGACGTCAATAGTCTTAAAAAAGTGGTTTTGCAGAAGGCCATGTGGGCAGTGGAATTTTCTTGCAATAACAGTCTTCCTGCTGGAGCAGTTTAAATCTGGATGAGGCGCTTGAGAACGAAGAGAAGAGAGAATCTCGTCCCGTTCCTGCCAGGGCATGTGGACAGGGTGACCTAACAAGTCTTTCCCATCTGCCATCCCTGTGGTTCTCTGAGAAATGAAATCCCACAGGACCCAGGGCCTGATCCTGAGAGGTGAACCCAGAGGACCAGACTTCACCCTGCTTAAGCTTTGCTATAAATAAATTTGTCTCGGGGCCAATTACTGGCATTTGCCTCTTTCTCAATCCTTTCAGTCAGAACCTCTTGGCATTTAATGATGTGATTTTTTCCAGCAATATGTGAATTGCTTTCACTTCTGTGTTTTTCCCAGCTGTCTGACTCAGAAATGTGGGCTGGCTTGGTTAAATCAAGGGTGCCAATGCTAGAGAGATGGGCAAAGATGTAAAAAAAAAAACCAACAACAAAACAAAACAAAACAAACATACCCCACACCCTTATTTTGCAAATATTTGTGCAAAGGAAGAAGTGAATGTGCCTCTCGTGTGTCTCACCTTTGCTGAGATCATAGTGATCTCAGCAAAGCCAGTGGATGGCTTTTCTGGCAGGAAAATTGGTGTATAAAGCACACATTATGTGAGCATTCAAAAGCAGTTCAAGAGCGTTAATTTTCACGGTGCAGCCTCATCCTAAGTGTCATTAATCTCAACAAAGATCAAATATTTTGCTGATTAACCTGTGTACCCTGCAAAAAGTTAACCAGACATGAAGCTGTCACTAACTGAGAAATGTTTACTGAGATGAAGGACTACATTTTGTTCATCACGAAAAAGAGACCAGTGTGTTACAAGAGTTGTCTGCTGACTATTTCTGTACTACTTCATGAGATAGGAGTTACAAGGATACCAGGGAAGGAGTTGCAGGAGCCCACACATAGTCCCACCCAGCAAATGGTACAAACAGATAACTAACAGAAATAACGACCAGGGAAAGGCTGGGGAAAGGGCAGGGGCAGATTAACACCCAGCAGGGAAACCTTTCCCGCTGACAAATGGTACAAGCAGATAACTCACAGAGATAACGACCAGGGAAAAGCTGGGGAAGGGGCAGGGGCAGATAAACAGTCTGCAAGGTAGGATATTTGCTTGCTTAAGCTTGATAGGACACAGTTTGCAAGGCAGGACATTTGCTTGCTTAAGCTTGATAGGGCACATATTGCGTTAATCATAAGATTTTGGTAATTTTCCACGGAGAAGTCACCAAATAAAGACATAGGGTGAAGAAGACGCAGCTGAGGAAGACTCCGCAGCCTTTTATCACCGACCACCAGGAGACAGAAGGATGACCCTCTAGCAACAACCAGCACAGGCGCAGAGAACTCCGAGATAACATGGACTCCTGAAGGATGGAGAGGTTAAAAGGACTGAATCAGAAACTAGTTGGCGCGGCAGTAGGTGGAGCTGAGACTCCCCTGTCGCCCAGCGCTGAGCCTTTGCTTACTTAGTATAACTGCTTCAATAATTAATAAATTCTTTGATTGGAAATTGCTCGTTTTGAGTCAATTTTATAACATTTACCACCACAAGATGAAAAATATTGTCCTATAATATGTACAATCAAGAAAACCTTCGTCCCCTAGAGGGCAAATTAAAAACAGAAAAGGAGGGTAAATTTCTGGTCTGCGTTATTTAACTGAATGATGTTCTCAGCCTTCATTTCAATTTTTTCATATGTGCCTTCCAGTCTGGGGAAGGCATTTGACAACATTTTAGAACTGTTGAATTTTTCTTTTTGTTTTTGTGAGAAATCACTTATGTGCATTAAATCCTCTATTTTCTGTCCAACTGGTAATTTACACAAGAAGTTTCTAATTTTTCTGCAATAATTTTGGCCTTCAAAAATGCCCTGGGACAGACATCTCAGTCCATCTAATGGATGTTATCAATTTAGTAACAGAATCACAGAATGGCTGAGTTTGGAAGGAACTGGTGGGGTTATGTGGTTCAACCTTCTCCCTCCAGACTAAGTTGCCAAGAACCTGAAAATTATTTTCACTCAGCTTTCAAATATGGAAAAACTGGAACTTTAAATATGCTAAAAATCATATGAAAGTACAGAAAATGTCCTTTTTTTCACATGCCCATCTGGGGGCAGAAGGTGGCCTTCTGGCACATCCCAAGTTCTTCCCCACATGCTGGCCCTACTAGCAAGATCAGCAGCACTGTTGATGCCAACCTGCTGTGTCCTGTGCCTGGCAGCTCCAAGAATTTGTCATCACCAGGGTTGCCCCTCAGTTCTTGATGGAGAATTTCTTCCCCTTCATGTCCCACTGGGCCAGAGGCCCAGGAATCAATGGTGGAAAAATGCTGATGAAAAAAAGTTAGCATCTGATAAAGATAAAAGCTTCCAAGTTATGTTAAGTAGCGCACACACATATTATAATTTCTGCAGCAAGAGTGGCCAGAGAGTTTTTCCAGGCCTTTTCTCACCCACAGAGGGTCCTGAATCCTGGACAGAACATCTGTTCCATGATAGTTCTCCATGATTCAATAATGAAACCTCCATCCAGCCCAACTTCAGACCAGAAAACTGTTCCTTGACATCCCAGAACGAGATATAAAGGAGTCTTTTGGGGTACAAGTAGGGGATTTTCTCCTTCTGATTCATTCCCTGGTTTTCATTTCCTATCTCCTGTCCACCCTTCACAGAATTACTGTCCATGGTGAAGGTGAGGGGTGGATCCAGCATGAGGCTGCCTCAAAAGGCCACTGAGCAACAAGATCAGAGGTGAAAAAATCCAAGTTGAATGAAGAAAATGTCTTGATAGACATTGGTACCTTGAGATGTGGTAAGATGGACAGATCTGGGGATGGGCAGAGGGATTTTTAAGGTCCCTTCCACCCCTTCCAGTCCCATTCTGTGACTCTGGGGCACTCCTGGCTCTCTGTACCTTTTTCAGCACAGATTGGTCTGTGTCCATCTTGGACAGAAGCACATCATGCACCTGAAAAAAAGGTAACAAAGAGAATGTCCTCCATGCCCTGCTGTGTTTATATTCATTGTCCCCATCCTTCCACCCAAGGCCTGTGTCTGGAAGGTGCTGGGTCCTTCCTGGTGGAAAAACCAGGAAAAGGCATTTTCTTCCCATATCCACAGAGTCTCAGCACTGGACAGCTGGACTGTGTCCTGAGCTTCCACCCAGCCTGAGTGTGTGGAAACCCAGGGCACTGGGAATATTTCTCTGTCTGCTCTGGGATGCCCTGACCCCCAGGGGAGCACTGACTTTGACCCTCATTCATGGAGAAATTTTCCTAGATTTCAAGATAGACTGGAATCCACAATAGTGTGAAATAGCTTATAGAGAGTAGTGTAGGTATATCACTTGGTGAGAAATTTAGGTTTTGGGATTTTAAGTATGTTGTGGATGGAAACAAGATGGAGGGCACAGGGTGTCATCCTGGGTTCCTTCTTCGTGCTGCTTCTTCCTTCTTCTTCATGGGTTTGGGTGGCATTTTGTAATTGGGCAGAAAAGTCCACATTGTGGGCTCTTTGGGATCAGTTATTGGGTTAAAACGGGAAAATAATCTAAGTGTCAGCTCTTAATTGGATAGTTTAGTCTTAAAAGACCTTGTAACAAGAGATTGTTGGCCATTTTGTGCCTTGCTAATGATAGCCTGCAGAACTCACAGTAATGAGACTGTTTTACTGATAAGAAATAATAAACACTTGAGTCCAAACATGAAATACCGTTTCAAATGTCTTCAATCCAGACCCAGAGAAACCAACAACTGGGACCCCCTCAAGAGTGGGCTTTGGAAGTTGACAACCCTTCAGCAACACAGTTATTCTGTAATAATCAGATCAGTTATCAGTGATAATGTGAAATGCATTTTTGGGGAAGGCTGGTGCCACACTGAAGAATGACTCCACCTAAGGAAAAGACAACTGCATGCTCCTTCTCCCAGGATTTTCCCTACACTGAGCTGAAGACAGGCTGACCAGCAGGTTACCAGGCAGGCAGTGAGCTCAGGGAGGTGGAGATGACCATGCTGTACCTCTCCAAAGGACCTGGCTGGCTGTAGGATGCTCCCACCAGCACAGATTTCTCAACACAGCCCCAGGAAAGCAATCCCAGCAGTGCACAGTGCTGCCTGGTCTGCCCGAGCCAAAAGGCAAAAACCTTCTGTCCACAGCAGTCAAGTCTTCAGTTCAGTCTATGCAATGCTTTGCCCTCACCAAAAGGACTGGTTCCAAGGGGCTGAAATGGAGACCTGTTAATCTGAGCCCTGAGGAAAACAGAGGCAGAAAAGGTAGCAGGGATTAGGGCTGCTCTGTGCCTGGTAGGTTTGTGCTTTTGTACCTCTAGCCAGGAATGAAAGCTACTCCTCTTCAAAGGAAGATCATGTTCCTATCTCAGCTGACAACAAAACATCCAGTGGTTTCAGTGGCAGTAGAAAACAGCCTTGGGGGAAAAAAGGGCAGAGAAAGGCAGCAAATTCACTGTTGCCATAAATGTAGCTGCACACCAGCTTTCTGCAGAGGCTTTGTGTGAGCCAAGCTCCCACCATCACCACGAGCCCTCAGCTGGTCAGGGCAGGTTTATGGCAGGGTGGATGTACACCAAGGAGCTGCTGAGCATCAGAACCCTGCTCTGCCCAGAGAGAACTCCCCACAGGCTGACATGGCCCACGTTAGGAGGTGATCAGGAGACAAGTGGCTTTTGCTAACCCATCATGCCAGGCCAAGGAGGCAGAGGAGGGAAATCAGGTGTGGGGCTGGGAGCATCCCAGCATTGCCACAAGGCACCATCACCCCGTGGCTGCTCATTCCCTGCTGGTTTCAGAGGCTGTCCTCATCTCCCCATGCTGCTGACACTGTGCAGATGAAGGTGATAGTACTGGGAAGGGTCTTTGGGGTGCTGTTTCAAAATACAGATTTCTTCAGGATTCTTTTTTTTCCCCAGGAAAAAGAACAGAGGCCAGGTTCCAAGGCAGATTGGCAGGCAAGCATCCTGGAATCTCCAGCTCTGGGCATTTCACCTGAAGGTCCAGAGAAAGCCCAGGCTGCCCAGGAGCCCCCACATAAGGCAGCAGATAAACATGGCAGGAACCAGGCAGATGTGCACTACAGTCCATTTTGCTTGGAGCTTTACCAGCCCAACTGGATTTGCTGGCATGTCAGTGCCATGCAATGCTCCAAGGCATGGGAGGGTCTGGACTATACTCCCACCTAAGGGTAATTATTCTGTATTTGTCTAGTGCATCACCTGGGCAGTTTGTCTGGTGGGACAGAAATTACTTCTCATTTTATCTATTCACAACACCTCCTTCCTGAAAGTCCTGCAGAGAAAATTAGAACATGATAGGCTTGGAGATGCAGCTTTTCTCTTGGAGACACCATTTTCTTGGCAATATACCAATTTCTGTTTCTTTTCTCTTCCTTTTTTTTTTTTTTTTTTTAAGGGAGGGAAGTGTTGACAACCTTTATGGAGGAAGAAAGAATAAATATTTTATAAGATGAAAGAAGGAGGCAGGTGTGACATTAGCTCTCATCTTACAGAACTGTGGCTGGAAGAAGAAGGATTAGGGCATGGGTTTTTCAGGCATTCATCTCCAGCTCTTGTATAAACAAAACTCTTATCCATCAAGTGAAGACTTTATGTCCCAGGGAATGTAACATTTTTTTCCTGAGAGCTCTTCAAAGGAAAAAAGGAAATGTAGTTCCAGAGCTGCACAACTTTCTGTAAGCCATTGTCATGGTTGATGTCACCATAAATAAACAAAGGAATGCTGGGGTCAGCCATGACAAAAATGTCAAATTCTTCCTAGAACAGTCACCTTGCCTGCTCTGAGAGCAAAGCAAGCTCTTGTCCTGCTGGACAGAGGGGTCTTTGGAAAATGGAACAGAGCCTGGAAAGGCCACAGAGATCTAATTGCTGACCCACATTGTCACAAGTACCACCATTTTTGTCAGTGGACAGAAAAGCCCCAAGAAAATTGTGCTCCAGGCCAGTCCTTCCTCATCATCCCTCATTTGTGTGGCCAGGGGCTTACATGCGGAGGATGGGGGCATTATCCTGCAACAAAACAAATGTTTGTTCTCTCCTCCCAAGTTTGCCTGAGAGGAATGAAAACAGGATGAAATGGTTTGCATGAATGGCACCTAGGAGGCAGAGCAGCTTGAGACTCTCAAATTTGGTGTCTGAATTTCCACTATAGGCACTGAAGTTACAGTCAGCAACCCTAGCACTCAACCCAGCCCAACCTCAGCTTGAGGGGGATTTACTTGCCTGAAAGGAAAAATCCACAGAGGTGTTCAAGGGTATCCAAGTCATCCACATGAGGCTCTTTAGAAAAGACACAGGATCTACTTTAAATAAAGAGTGTTTCAGCAACTGAATCCTATCCAGAACTGCTCCATGGGGGTCAATGACATTGACAAATCAGGTACAGATCTGTCCCCCGGGAAACACAAATGCTGTGTTTGCCTTGTGTTCACCTAAATGATTCCACAAAGTTTGGAGATAGTGTTAGGCAACTGTGCCATCTTTCCTGTGAGGTCTGAGGAAAACAAAGCTTTCAGCTCCCAAGGGAGCCAGAGCAGCATTTCCCCTGAAAGCTCTGAGGAGACACCTCAAAATAATCACCATTCTCCAGCTCAATGTCATGCTGTTTTAATGCAACGTCTTGATTTTCAGAAACATTCATTATATTTTGGGCTTCCTACTATTTATGCACCATTTCCCACCTAGTCTTTGCAGTGGCTTCACCAGTGATAATGGAACTTCTGTACAAATTATGATCACCCTGTTTGAAGGGTTTGAAGAGTTTCTTCATCCTACAGGGCTACATTTGAATGTCAGTCATGTCAGCCTGTTTCCACTAGCTCAAAAATAAGGATTCAGAAGAAAACCCTGAGCCACCAGGCTGTGTCTGAACCCAAGGTCTGTATCCTCTGGGCTATTTCAATGGTGTAAATGTCTCCACACTGTCAGTTCCTTCAGCATGGAGGCTGAGACAGCAGCAGGACATAACTGCATCCATTTTCCCACTAAAATATGGATTTCTTTGACCCCATCCTAGATGTTTTCATTCCCTGGCTCTGGTGCACCAAGCTGTACATACATCACTTCTCCTGGACCCTTCAGCCATCCCCTGGGACCAGCAGGAGAACAGCTTGTGTGAGTCAGCATCCTGCCTCCAACAGTGGACGCCCAAGAAAGAACATAGGCTTAGAACAAATGTGTAACAATATTTCCTTGAAACACTTCCCAGCATTCAGCAGCTTGTGGGTTGGGAATTTCCCAGGTAAGAAAAGGGATCTTTGCATTTTGTAGTCATCAGTGAACTTTTCTGCCAGACTTTTCCAGTCTTTTTTGGAGTGTACACAAACTTTGCATATCCACAACCTCATGTTTTATAACACAGAGTGTGAACAACCACCTCTTTTTTTCCCAGACGTGGCTCTCAGTAATTTCTCTTGGTGTCCTCTAGTTCTTGAATTGGCAAGGGCTCTGGAGAGTCATCCCTGAGTCCCCACCTTTGTGCTGCAGGAGTCATGTTGCCCAATGTCCTTTCAATCCTCAATTTTCCTGAAACCCCAAAATTTGGCTGCACTGCTTCTCCTCACTGCAAGTCAGCAGAGGGAGCTGATGGTCTGAGCCCTTCCAGCAGCTGCTGTTGCTTTTTCTGTTCCAGGTTTTAACATTCAGTCTGAATATAAAACAATGCCCGTTGTTTCTCCCGGCTGCACAGCTGAAAGCTTCAGAGGAATGAAATCAAATAGCCAAGAAAGGCAATGCACTCAAAAGGAAGAATACTGGTAAATAAGATAATGTTTTATTGCAAACTAAGACAAATTTCAGGGCTTGTCCTAAGACAGCAGCCAAGAGAAAAAGAAAGTAAGAAAAAACAATCCTGATTCAGACTCCTCAGCAAGGCTGACAACTCCACTTTGGTTTGTTTTTAACTAGTTTCTCTCTTATGCATTATCAGAATATGAAAGATCTTGCCTTGAATGCCACATACAGTGGGGTCTGCAGGAGAAAAGCTTGACTTTTGTAGGAAACCCACTTTAATTCTCAGAGATGTCATCTGAAGTGTCTGTGCCTCAGTTTCTCCCCTCCTCTATGCTTTATCTATTTTATTATAGCTGCATCAGGACAAGGATCATGCCCTAGAGTCACAGAGGATGGAATTATGTGGGTTGGAAAGCAACCTAAAGATGAACCAGTTCCAACCCCCTGCCATGGGCACAGACACCTTTCACTAGACCAGGCTGGTGAGAGTCCCACCCAGGCCAGTCTTGAAACTTCCAGGGATGGGGGAGCCACAGATTCCCTGGGAAACCTGAGCCAGGGCCTCACCACTCCCATCACCCTTCTCACATGTTCAGCTTGGAGGAACTGATTATCTGCAATTGTCTGAAAAAGCTCTATTTCCAGAGTCTTTCCCCAAATTCTTGAGCATGTTTCCCCTAAATACTTTCTGCACTGTAAAAGGACTTTGCCTGAGCTCAGGGGAAACCAGGAGCTGGGGGGATGTTGCCCAAGAGGAGGTGAGGTCTGCCATGAGATTTAGGGTGTGGGAAGCCCTGTCTGCAAACCCTGACTCCCCACATGTCCTTAGCCCAAGGCCTGGACCCACCAGCTGAAATGTGCTCCCTGGGGAGCCAGCTGCATCAGGACAACCAGGAGCCTGATTGCTTCCAGTCTTCCAGAAGCTTCAAGGGGAAACAAATCTGGTTTTGGTCTGATTTGGACACAAACGAGCTCATTAAAAAAAAAATTACAACCCAACACTTGATGAGATTTCCTGCCAAGAGGAAAGCCAGTGAGCTCGCACTCCCTCCATCACCCCTGGATTTGGCATCCTCCAGAGCCCACCTGCTTTGGCCAAGTTTTGTTTGATCCACAGTGCAAAAGAGCCCTGTGTCTCCTCTTCTGGCAGCTGGATTGCACCACTGGGTAATTCTGTGGCTAAACTGTTTAAATAATGTTAATGTCTTTACAAATTCACTTTCAAAACAGCCTGAAGTGTTAAGCCAGTGGAGCTGAAGCAGCTTGCTGGGGCTTAGGCATGTTTAGATAAGAGTGGGTGCAGAGTAAGCTTTCCACATGAGCTACAGGAACCAGAGATTGCTGCCTCTCAGCCACCTCTCCTGCACTGCAGAGGGGTAGATGTTTGCTGCAGCAGGTCAAGGATGGAAAGCCAGCACAGCTAGAGGCTTTGGGAGCAGTATTTTTGTTCTTCTTGGCAGCCAACTCCCTCTGTGGCAGGTGCTGTTGGAGAAAACCACAGCAAAGCCATGGGCAGTCTCAGGTTTTCAAAACAGCAATTAAAAAAAAAAAAAATTAAAAAAAAAGGTTAGCTAACAGTGCTGAATGCACAATGAAAAATCAAGATTTGACACAGGGCAAATCTGGCTCACACCCACCTACTTGAGGCAAAATTGCAATTCTCTGGCAGGTGTCCTGCTCTCTAGCTTTTATTCAGGATGCTCCCTGGCTCCTCAGTTGATAAAGAGGAGCTTGAGGAATGCAACACAGCTTGCTGGAGGGCAAAACTGAGCTACATGAACCTGGGGAGAGTGCAAGGTACAAGAAGACAAGTCCAAAAGCAGAGGCACAAACGTGGCAATGGGGACAGTGACTCTATTTCCCCATCCAGACCTTTTCTGGGCTCAGCACAGAAAGCTGGGAATACCAGAGCTGCCTGTGCTTGTGTGTATTTGCACACTGGCCCTGCCTGGTACCTGCACTGGCTTTGTGCCCACCACAGGTCATGCTGTGATGGTAAGAGAGTCAAAACAGCATCATGCAGGATTATCTGTGCCTCTCAGCAGCCCAGATTTCACACAGGTCACCCATTGCACTCCTGTAATCACAGTTGTACTCCATAATCTCTCTTGGCCAAATAAAAATAGGTTGGGGCAATGTTTGTGCTTTGATTTACATCAGGATAAATCAGCTGTTCTGCCCCAGTGGTCAGCTGTCTACAGGCAAAGGAAGAGTGAGGTGAGGTCAGCACAGACCTCTGGAGTGTCTGCAGAAGAGATTTAGTGTCTGACAGCATGGCTCAAACTCGTGTTTAGGAAACCAAACAAGTTCAAAAGAAAAATTAAGCACATGCTTAAACAATACAGATAATAAAACACTAAAACAAGTCAGTAATGGGAAGGGATGGATTTGCCAGTTCTTTTTCCTTCAAATCAAAACCAAAAACTTTTCCAGTGAAACATAATTTATGGCAAGTGAGATGCTCTCTGAAACACCCTTTGCCACAAACTCTGAAAGACTTGGGGGTTTTACCAAGCAGGAAATATGGGTTTGCAGCCAGTGCAGAACCATCCTCACACTGGCACCAGCTAAGAGGAAAACCAGATATGACCAAGTAAAACCCAAACACCCCCAAAGCTGCATTCATCCTGTGTCCAACACAAACCAGCAGCTGCTCCTTCCCTCTGGATCCAACCCCTTGGTTGTGCAGTGCCCCTGCCAAGAGCATGCACACTTTTCCCAAGTGCAAACCCAAAATCTCATGAGAAGAGGTTGCTCAGGGGGGACCTCATCACTCTGTGCAACTCTCTGAAAAGAGACCAGAGCCAGGTGACAAGTGACAGAATGAAAGGAAATGGCCTCAAGTTGTGCCAGGGCAGGTTTAGATTGGATATAGGAAAAATTTCTTCACTGAAAGGGTGCTCAGGCACTGGAAGAAGCTGCCCTGAGAAGTGGTAGAATCACCATTCCTGGAAGTGCTAAAAAACCATGGATGTGGCATTTAAGAACACGGTTCAGTGGTGGACTTGGCAATGCTGGGTTAATGGACTTGATGACCTTAGAGATCTTCGCCACCCTTAATGATTCTATGATTTATTAAGCCACTGGCTCCAAACATGCTCTGCACAGAGCTGTTGGTGGCACAGAGCTTGTGCAGTCCCAGGGCTGGGTCTGGTGGCACAGTCTCATGCTCAGAGTTGGGTTTAGGTACTGTGTGGAACATAGTCCGTGCTGCAATGCCATTCCCATGTCCCACAGGGCTGGCACACCTTCCATTGCACTGGATGGGGACTGCCAAGAGCTCCTGCTCTCTCATGAGCTTCTGCCCTGGAAGTGGTGAGAGGGATTTTTCCAGTCAGGAATAGAAAAAAAAATGCTAATACACATCATTTCATCAAGCTGCCCCATCTCCTCCCCTCCAACTGCAATCCCACAGGTTCTGCTACAAAGGAGCAGAAAGATGGGAACAAATCATTTAAAATGGGAAGTCTGGGGGAAATTATTTCACTTTGTCAGGTCAGTAGATGCTCCCCAAATATATTTTTCAATCTGTGCACATCTGGAGTTAATAGAGATGGTGAATAAGAGAATCCAGAGACTCATGTGATGGCTGGCCACTGGTCATCTACAGGATCCTTTTTCTTAATACTTCCTCCCAAAATGGTTCTGGGCAAATTACCCAGCAATGATGCAAAATCCTGAGGCTGCTGAAGTCAGGAGGAGATCTGCCAGTGACTCTGAAGATTTGCAGTCTGGTTTTAGCCCTGATAGGAAGAGAGAGATCAAACCATGGAATCATTGAATATCCTGAGTTGGAAGCAACCCACAAGGGTCATCAAGTCCAGCCCCTGGCCCTGCACAGGACAATCACAAGAATCCCACCAAGTTCCTGAGATTGTTGTTCAAACTCTTCTTGAACTCTGTCAGGCTTGGTGCTGCGGCCACTTTCCTGGGGTTCCTGTTCCAAATGTCCTTGTACCTGTTCATCCCTCACCTGGGCTGGGGTCAGGTCCCCCCACAGGCTCAGGTGTGTCAGAGTAACCCTGCTCAAAGCACCCACAAAGAAAACAGCACAGGAGGAGGCACAAGTCCATGTTTGCTGAGGCTGGACACAGCCCAGCAGCCTTCCTTCATCCCTCCCCAGGAGAAGAACAGTCTGTGGTCCCACCCAAGGGACTCAAGGGACTTTTCTCTTCCCACACCCTCAGTCCCCATGTCCTCAGGGCTCTCCCAGGTTGCAGGAGGACAAAGGCACCTCATGCTGCTCCAGGTTTGCTGTGGATCCTCCCAGCTCAACCTCTCCAGCACGTGTGTCCTGCAGTCCTTCCCCAGCTCATGCCCTGCCATGATTCATGGCTCCTCTTCTTCTCTTCCTTATAAGGGGACTTTGAACTCCACATTTCCTGCACTAGGAAAGCCAATGCCAAAAATTGCCTTTTTCTCTGCTCTGCCACCAGCCCTGTCTGCTCCCCTGGTCCCCTGCCCATGCTGGGCACAGACCCAGCCTGCCCCACAGTGCTCCCCACACGGGTTCCTTGGGGTGCCCCTCTCCCACACCATCCCCTACCCCAGAGATGCCATCCACAGCACGGGTCCCTTCTCCATATGGCAACCCCTGGTCATTCCCATGTCCCCAAATTATGGAGCATGTGCAGAAGGGCAGACTGTCCAGGGAACACATCCCTGCTGACCCAGACATGGGAAGTGGTTGTGGTGCAGCAACCTCTCTCTGTTTTATCCTGACTAAGATGTTCATTTTCATCTAATTGCAGCCAAATCAGAATTTTTGCTTTTATGCTTTGAGGTGAGATTTTTTTCTATTTGGAAATAAATTAAAAAAAAAAAAGGGTGAGGATTCTTTTAGAGAGCAAAAATGGAATAAAATTAAAGTAAGTAATAAAATAAAGTAATAAAATAAGTATAATATAATAAAGTAATAAAATGAGTATATTATAATAAAGTGAAATAAAGTAAAATAAAATAAAATAAAATAAAATAAAATAAGCACAGGAGTGCAGTAACTAACTCTTAGAGCCATTAAACTACATGTTTTTAACTGCCGAAGTCCTCAGTGGGAATATTTTGATCTGTAAATACAATCTGCCTTCTCAGGAGAACTTTCTTGTCCAGCAATTTCCTGACAAGGGTTTGTCAATCCTGACTGTGGCAAGCAGTTTGAAAATTCTGTTTTTGCAGCCAGGGAATACAGCAGATATGGCAAAAAGGGATTGGGAGATTCAGGAAGGCAAGTCAGGAAAATTCAGGAAAACAGTTCAGGAAAACTCTCTTTTTGCAGCCAGGGAATACAGCAGATATGGAAAAAAGGGATTGGCAGATTCAGGAAGGCAATTCCCAGAAAAAGAATCTGGCTAGTGAGAAGAGGTTGGAAAGGAAAAGAAGAGGATGGAAAGGAAAACTCTCCTGAGACAGAAAATCCTTTGGAGGTGAGATGAGATGATGCAGCACTTCAGACCCACCAGCTCTCTCTCCAAACATCTACTTCTCCAGAATATAAAAATAAAACAAGGGTACACAAAGGGACAAGTGTGGAGTGGGAACGAGTTGGTCAGGAATTCTGGAAAAGGAAAAACTGGTTTTTTTCCAAACATGTTGGATGGGAGAAGAGCATCCAGCAGGTGGGTACCCAAGCCCAGCAGGATGGAGGATCACTGAACATTGATCATTGCTTCTCATTGAACATTTGCTTCTCATCCATTCCCTCCCACGTGGTGACAAGCACAGCACCCACAGTGACAACCCCTCCAGAACCAACTCAAAGAGAAGTCTGAGGAACAGGAAAAATTGATCCTGCTGGGTCTTATCCAAAGGGTAGAATGAGTTTTCTGCAATTTCCTCCTCCAATGTTTTCCGCTGCTGTGACCTGTGATCATTCCAGCTGCTTTCCAGTAGGATAAGCCTTCTTCCCTTTCCAGGCAAAGCCAGCTTGTCCAGTTCTCCAAAGGACTTCAGAGGGATGGAAGACACTGCAGGAATCCCCAGGGCCCTGGCTGCAGCTGTGGTGTTCCTGGAAGGAGTGGGGATGTGTGGCCAGGGTGATTCCTGTTTGCAGCTCTCACACACTCAGATGGAGTTTGCAGTCACAGAGATTTGGCTCCAAAGCCCAGGGTGTGATTTCAAATCCCACAGTCTGTGCCACCTCCCTGAATTGCAGCTGCTTTTCCATGTCCCTGGCAGGTGAACAAGGAGGAGGTGACACGTATTCTCACAGGCCTTGGGCGAATTTTGCTTTTGCTGCTCACATTTAACAGCCACATGTTGCCACTGACATTTATCTCTGCTGCCTTCTGTCTCTCCATGAAATGATCACAGCTCTCTGGATGGAAAATTTAGCTGCTCTGAGAATCAAGCTGTGCTGCTAGTTCCATGTGGGAAGGATGGGAAGTGGATTAAGAGGGGTTTCAAAACACAGATTGAAATGATGGGCTGGAACAGGATCTTGGTTTGGAAGCACCATGAAAACATCATCTCGGATTTTGGCATGCTGAAAGTTAGGAGTGAAGTGCACGCCAGGGTTTTTCAGGCTGGGAAAAAAAAAGAGCAATAGGAAGGATGCAGAGATTTATAAAACCATGAAAGGAACAGAAAGGGTAGTGATTTTTTCACTGTCTCTTTTAATGCAAAATCTAGGGGAATCTGATGAAACTAAAATAAGGAATCTTCAAGGCAAAATGCAAGTCAGTTGTTCATGTGAGATGTGGTCACACTGTGAAAATCCTCATCACAAGACTTTGTAGTGCTAAAAGAAGTTAGGCTGACAGGTCATTCCCAGAGTCCTCCTAGTCACTCTTTTTATTCTCATTAAAAATAAGTTCAATGGGTTCCTTTTCTCAGTCCCTGGGGACTTCACCAACTGCCATGACTATTTAAATATCTTAGAGAGTGGCTTGGCAACTGCCTCAACCAATTCCCCCAGGACTTTGGGATGCTTCTTGTCAGGTCTCACAGACTTATGTGTACTCAGAATCCTCAGGTCATCACAAACCTGATCTCCTACAGTGGAAGGGACTTTGCTCAGCCAGTCCCTGCCTTGTAGCCCATCCAGTTTAGCTGTACAGATGATGTTTATGCTCCTGGGATGCTCCTGAGTGATTTACTGCTGTAGACACAGCCTGTGCATCCCCTCAGCTCCAGGTATGATGGGACACATGAAGACAAAACAGCACAAAGTCTGAGCTGCAGTGACATTGAGGTGTTGGACGAGGTGAGTTCAGCTGTGACTTAAATTCCCAATGCTCTTCATAGCTTGCAGCTGTCTGGGCATCTGTGGAGAACACTGTTCACCTGATCCAAAACTGGTGCTGATGCTCCCAAGCATCAACAATCACTCAGCATTGATTAAACACTCAGTCTGCCCCCAAGCTTGTCTCTCTCCTCCTCTCTGCTCTCAAGTTCAGTCTTCCCTCGGGGGAATTGCTGCACAACTTGGCTTTAACCAAAATAAACTGTCCTGGCACGAGTTCCTGTTTTTCAAGATATAGCTTTAAAATAACAAGGAGCAGATTTTCCCCTTCCTTGCTCTTACAGGCTCCATTGTGAAAGCTTCAAAGATAGTCACCTACAACACCATGGTGACCCCAGAGCACCCATATATTTATTCTCTCACGAGAGGCATTTCTGTAGCTGATGGAGATTTATAGGTTGAAAGCAGACAAGATTTTCCATTACTTGTAAAATTATGGACAAATCAGAGGGACAAAGATAGCTTGGGGCTTCCAAGTCATAAAACAACACTCAGCCCATCTGATTTTAAGTGTTTTAGACTTTATGTCAATATTGTTCTTCCATGGGGGGTATGAAGAGGGACTCAGTGGGAAGAGGGACTCATCTACCCCAACAGCAGGAGAAATCTTTTGGAAACAACAACAAAACCACAGGCCTGGTAATCCCTGTTAACAAAACAAAGCTGCAGTTTGGATTGTGTGTACAAACTCAAATCAGGCAGATTTATTCCCGTGGTGCTATGGGACCAAAGAGATATCAAAATGGTCACACAAGTATTTTTGGAAACTCACCAAGCGCATCCTTTTGTCATCTTCTCTTTTCTACTTCAATTGGAAGGAATCGAGCCCCAAGCACTCTAATCCAGCTTGGATCTCCCACTCTGTTCCTCCTGTTATTTTAACTTTAGGCACAGCAGTCCTTTGAAAAAGTGCCCTGTTCCCACTGCCTGGGAGCTATGGGAAAAAGCTATCTTGGTCCTATCAGGAATGTGCCTCGCCTCTGCCCTGCGGTTGTGTTGCCTTCGGAGGAACTGGTGTCACGAAGCACTGCAGAAGGACAGGCCAGAGCGTTCCCTTGGAAAAGCTGGGGAAAGGAGGGGGACAAGTGGCTCAGGCTGTGCTGTTCCTTTGCTTCTGAAAAGCTGGAGGAAAGCTGGAGATACCTGGGTTGTTTTTCCTGGCTCCTTGGGGATGTTTTAGAGGTGGAAAGTTTAGGACAACAAGAAGAAGGATTTGAAAAACCCAATCGCTGTGAGCAGCTGGAGGCTGAGCTGGATTTGATAATCTTAAAAGGTCTTTTCCAACCTTAATGATTCTTCCATTCCAGGATGCTAAGGGAGATCCTGAGAAACATCCCACACAGTGTTAGGAACCCACACATCTGCAAGTGAATCAAGACTTTTTTGGCTGATGTCTCTCCATAAGGTATAATGGCAGTTCAGAGCTTGTACACATGGATACACAGACATGGAGACTGCCACACATCTGGGTCTCCAGCCAGAGCTGAATCCCACCCTGGAGACAGTGAGATGAATTTCCAACCACCTGGCCAAAGGGTTTTATGGGTGTGGGTACCATGAGAATTACACAGCAAGTGTTGAGCGGGGAAGAACACGTTTTGTAGCTTGGGTTTGCTGCATGTTCTACGTGACACAGCTCCTGGAAATTCATCTTTCAACCCAAAGGTTCAGCACCTTTGAAGGTGGAAGAGCTTAAGAGAGAAAAAAGGATTCCAGTGAGTACATACAGACCCTCCATGTGAGCACCTGCACTTGCCTTCCAGCCAGGAGGGGTGTGAAGCTGGAATACATCACATGCTGAAGAGATACATCTGCTATTTCCCAAATAGAAGCATTATCCGTGTAAAGTTAGACTATCCTGCCCAAAATTCCTTAACAGAGCTACAAGGAGTAACCAGAAGTGGCAAGCTGAGAAATTGGGACACCCAGGCTCAGAAGGATGAGGGCCACTGTTCTCCATCTCACAGCCTGAGAGCTCCAAAAGTGTCTCATGCCAGTGTCTGAAAGTCCACCTGGGGATGGAAGATTTGTCCTCTCAGGAACTACAGGAGATCCATGGCCTTCTGAGCCAACTGATCAGACAGTATTTCTAAGGGTATCTCAAATACCACTAAAAGCACCTGTTGAGGTAACTGGAGCCTGACCATTCCTGACCATCTGACTCCAACAGTTTGATTTCAAGGAGCATTTGGACAACACTCCCAGGACCATGGTGTGGTCTTTGGGGTGACCTGTGCAGGGCCTTCCAAATTAGCATATTCTGTGATCTTCTTATACACCCAAACCCAGCATCTCTACCAGATTTGGAGCTTTAGCTTATGACTCTTGGTTGCTCAAAGTCCTAAAATGGGCAGGTATTTCTTCCCTTTATGTCCATAGCAAAATTCTCACTGAACTCAGGGAGAAGAACCAGAAATCACAGCCCTCAGTGGTGGGAAATGCATCACAGACAAGTGATAAGGAGGAATATCACAGAAAACAGCTCAGCTAAAGCTCCTCCAGACCACTGTCATTGCCCCCTTCACCTCAGCCTACTCCTCAAGCACATGGACCCCATCTGTGTCCCCAGGTACCAGGAACATTGCACTTGGTACCTGATGTGCCTTCCCCAAAAACCCTCAGCTGTGCAGAGCATGGAGAGCTCCAGTCTGGAAACACAAGCCACTCTGAGAAGAGCTCTTCCCCCACTTGCTGGGATGGGACAGAACAGGTTAATCCTTTTTCAAGGGTGCTAGGCCAGCTGCCAAGCCTGCCTGTGAGGAATCCATCCAAACTTGACTCATCCTCAAGTGACTCAGATTGTTCCCTTTGGTTCTTTGAAAAAGGTTATCAGTCTTCTTGCATCAGGCCAGAGCAGGGTTGATGGATGAGGGAGAAGGCAACATGAACCACACTTGGCCTCCTTCAGAGTGATTTGACACTGGCTATTCACTCATCCTCCACAGAAATCCACTTTCCATATGTGAAATGAAGGGGTTTGCACTTCTCTGTAGCATCTGAGTACCTCAGGAGATGACCTTGGGCTAGCCAAGCATCCTGGCTCCACTGGACTGGGAGCCCATAAAAAGCAAAGCAGGGGCTGAGTCAAGCCCTAGGTATGCTGCCCTTGCAGCAGCACTCTGCAGTAAATGCACTGGCCAGAGCACAAAGGCCAGTCAAAGAAACAGCATGTCCAGTGCCAGCACTTCCTAGAACTGGGAACATCTCACTCTCCACAGACATCCCCAAGACCACACTGTTTTCCAGGCTCTGGAGAAACCTGGGAGAAAATGCCTCACCTTTGCCTAGCCACCAAAGCCAGGAGAGGAGATGATCAGCATCAAGCCACAGGTGGTCACTGCTTCTTTCTTCCTCCCTTGGAGCAAACAAGCTCCTCATCCTCACTCTCACAGATGGGTAGGATCTCCCTCACTGGACATGTCAGAGAGTTTTCTGGTAAATAACTATTATGAACCTGTAGGAGAAGGACAGGAAGAGCAGGTGGGAAATGGGAAGAGCAGTAGGAATACCTGGAAAGGACTAGGGTGAGCTGGTTCTGCAGCAACACACTCAGCATCACCAGGTTCTACACTTGGTCTTGGAAACTCTCTCCTCTTCTCCTGAGCC
Organism: Agelaius tricolor; assembly: GCF_023055355.1. Classification (NCBI taxonomy): domain Eukaryota; kingdom Metazoa; phylum Chordata; class Aves; order Passeriformes; family Icteridae; genus Agelaius; species Agelaius tricolor. The sequence continues at coordinate 92,428,498 of NW_027269262.1, read as the reverse complement.
CACATCTGCCCTTGCAGGCACACCAGGGAACTGTTAAGACCCAGGATAACTTAGGAGGAGATTTAGGAGTCCTTTTGACTCTATAATGCTGAAAGTGAAAGAACAGAACTGAAACTAAGAACAAAGAAGATCAAAATGTCACTTACAAATAGACTCTTTACAAATAATGGGATATCACAATAGCCCTAATTAGATCAAAGACACAAAAGACAGGTCATAACAAATATCAGCTAGATGGGAGGTCATGCTTATGTCATTGTGTCCCATCCAAAGCAGTCAGAAGTGACCTTGGAAGACCTCAGAACCAGAGGCTGATTCTGGTAACAGCACAGAGCAGCTGCACTGCCCCCATTTGTTTCTCAGTGCTTGATATGGGTTTGCCTCAGAGCTGTGCTGGCAGACAAAGATAAATAACATCAGTTTCCCATTAATCTATGCCACATGGTCATTGGGTGCATGGAATCAAAACAATATTGCTGAGATCTAGTTCTTTCCCCTGTTTTATACTTGTGGTCTTTTGCCAAAAGCTCCCAAAACCATCAATACAAACAAATCAATAACAGGACTGAAATCATTTCCAGGAATGAAATGTGTACTTGTTTCTAGTAAACACCTAAAGGAAAGAGTTTCGATTCCTTGCTCAAGCCCACAAAAAGGCTGTATATAGTGCAAATTAAAAAAATATAAAATATACCAATGGACTAGCTATTCCTTAAATATTTTACTGCTGCTTTTTATGTCAATGCATCTTCTTGACAGGCTTTTGGCTGAAGGCAGGTTGGTGGCTACCACCAGTTGTGTAAGTAGATGGAGGGAGCTCAGTGCTTCAGTTTGCACAGCACATCCCCTCCAACAGGCTGGTACAGCAGCACAGGGGGCGATGTCAGAGGCCAAGTGCACACCAGAAAAGAAGCATTTTCTGAGCTCAGAAGGGTAATGACCCACGGCACTGTGTCCTTACCACATCTGCCCAAGTGTGGCCTTGCAGTCATCTCCAAACTGTTGCAGCAAAGGCCAGTCCTGCTTCACCCACCACAACCTCCCAAGCACACATGAGCTCCCACGCTCCTATTCTGCAGAAAGGCTGGTTGAGGAACTGCTCCAGCATGGGATTAAGCAATTTTTCATTTTTCCAAGACCCTTTCACTTCCAATTCTCTTCAGTCAGTTCCTAGGAATCAACTCTAGCATTTTCCCAGTGCAATTGGGGCAGGAGAAACATTCAGTTGGATGGGAGGGGAGGGTGAAAAGACTGCAGAGCTCTAACTGAAGCAGAGGAAACAAACAGAACCCCAGGCATGACTCAGGCATGACTCCTGTCCACCCACAGACAGAGACACAACTTCAGAATGTGGCCTCCAGCTCTAGAGAACAGTTCCCTGAGATCAGTAACTTTGTCACTACCACCAGACCCTTTTTACCTTCTCTGTTCTATCTTTATTTCCTCCATGCCAGAGTAGACATCAAAAAAAAAAAAAAAAAAAATAAAAAAAAATAAAAAAACAAAACTACATTTGCATCCTTTTAGGGCTCCTTTGCATCATCAGAGGAAATTTTTCATGTTTCAGACTCAGGCTCACAAGTGAGTTTGTCTATGGAACATATTCCTGCACATACCACAGAGCATGTTGATGGTTTGCCATGTTCATACAAGAAGTTGACCACTTTAAATTGTAGTTCAGGGACAGCCCAGAGAGCTTCCTCTCCAAGGCAGGTTGCTGTCACCCCCTGCTCTGGGTGTAGACAAGGCTACTCAGTAGATACACACAGGAAGAAGAGCACTCAGCCATAAGCAACCTGGAATTTAAACAAAAGAGGAATTAAAATAATTTCAGGTTTCATTTGGTTGGTTTTTAACAAATTGTTTTGGGAAACTCTTTCATCCAAAATGACCATTCTGGAGAAGACCAGGAACGGCTAATGCATCTCAAGTAAAAACACATAAAGTCCTGTGACAGCTCTTGCATGCCTGTCACAGTGCATGACACATGGCTTATCATAATTTGTGTGGAAGATCCTGCCTAGAAGCCAAAGGACAGAAAAGAAAATTCCCATTGATTTCATAGAGTTATAGAGTCATAGAATCATGGAATGGTCTGGGTTGGAGGGCACCTTAAAGATCATTTTGTTCCAACCCCTGCCATGGACAGGGACACCTCCCATTAGACCAGGTCACTCAGAGCCCCTTTCAGACTGGCCTTGGACACTTCCAGGTATGGGACAGCCACAGCTTCTCTGGGCAACCTGTGCCAAGGTCTCACCACCCTCACAGGAAAGAATTTCATCCTAATATCCAGTCTCTGTCAGTTTAAAGCCATTCCCTCTTGGTCTATCACTACATGCCCTTGTCAAAAGTCCCTCTCCACCTTTTTCTACAGGAGATTTATCTGCAAAACATTAACCCACAGGATTGCATCAGTAATGTTCAGATTCTTGACACTTACTCATCAACATGACAGGATTGCCAAGAAGTCCACCTAATTCCAGTCAGCTGATTTTGACCCAAAAAAGTCCTAGCAATTCCTCCATTGGGTGTGCTGATCTACATAAAATAAATGTGTTGTTTCTTTTCCAAACATCTCACCTCATCCCAGCCACAGACCTTTGAGTTTGGTACTCACTTACAGCAAACTGGCTGAGAGAGAGCAAGGACACACTTAACAAGAGTAGGGCAGGAAGAACATGAGTCCATGAAGCTGGAAATTAAAGGGAATGGATTTTTCCCTCCCTTTTTCTGCTCTAGGATAGATAAATCCCTCTAATGTCCAAGCTTATGTATTATCAGAGATGGTCACTGATTACATACCCACATATGAAATGAAACCACAGAATTACAGAATAATTGAAATAGGAAAAGACCCCCAAGATCATTGAGTGCAACCTTTGACCAAACACCACCATGTCAAGTAAAAGACAGCACTAAGTGCCACCTCCAGCTGTTTCTCGAATTTCCAGGGGTAGTGACTCCACCACTTCCCTGGGCAGCCCATTCCAGCACTTAATATTCCTTGCAGTGAAGAATTGCATGTTACCTGTCAAAAGTCACTTTAAACAGCCAAGGTGCAAGTGCACAAAGGGGCATTTCTGCACTGAACTGGCATTTTTGTGATACACAGCTTGTGGTAGCCCTTGTCAAGGTTGGGAACCAGCCCAGCTGGTGTTGGCATTGCTGCTATGCTGCTGGGCACCCATCCCATTGCACAGCAGGGATGGGAGCAGGTGGTTCCACCCAACCTCCTCCATCAAAAGTTAAACTATGGAAAATTCCCAAGTGCCAGATGATCTGCCATTAACCAATCAGTCATGTGTGCCCTTCTCTGACCAGTTGAACTAGGACCCACATGAGTTGTGCTGTTGACTAATGGAAAGTTAAGCCTTAAGGGCTCTGAAGGTTGGGCCACTGACCCTCAAAATCTCTCTGCTTTGCCAGTTTGTTTGAGACATTTTGGCCTGTACAGAACATTGCTGTTGGGCTTTTATTTTTATTTTTAATCTTAATTTTAGCCAGAATGGCAGAGCAAGAGGATGGAAGAAATGTAGTAAGTGTATTTGAAATGGGCATGGAATTTTACACAGGGCACAGCTCCCAAAAATAGCTACAAAACAGACTGCTTTAAAATTTTTGAAATGACAGATTTTATTGGTGTTAGAAGAATGATTTCTCAGGGCTGTATTTACTATGGCAAGCCTAGAAGGATGGGAACATGTGTTCCTACACAACAGAAAGGAGGAGATGTGCCATCACACAGCCAGACAGCTCATGGGACCAGGCTGCTCCATCATGCTTATCACAGTGGCACTGCAGTACTGTATGTTCAAATGCCTTTGCAGATATTGACTAAAGACTCTTGAAAATTTGCCTACATCACAGGAGAGGAAGAGGAAAAGTGAAGACACAGATTGGTCACAAACTGCTTCTTCACTTGGTCACTGTGGGAAAAAATATCCCCCTGTTCATGTGTTGAGGAAAATCCTCAGATACAGTTTTGTGTATGAGTCTGGCCTCATACCTAAGTTTCTGTAATATGGGAAAGGAATAAGAGGAAAAGTTCATAGCAAAATGAGCTCAGCCAAGTTCCCAGTATCATCACAGTAAAGCTCCTTTCATAGAGGTGCAAAGCAAGGAAACTGCAGGCTCTGAATGCAACCTCCAGCTCAGGCAAAAGCTCACTGGGAGAAACAATAACCCCTGGCAGGGCTCCAAACGAATCATTATATCTTTATGAGCTATTGTTTCCCATTGATGGACCTGCTCTCATTCACAAAAAGCTGCTTTTGTGAGGGAAGAGGAAAAAACACATTTGGAAACACATAAGTGAATCCCTGAGTGGTCAGGATAGCATGGGAGCACTGTGAGAATCCAGCTGTTATTTACCCCAGAAAGCTGTGTGGACAGTGTGGAAATGTCTTCATGGACAAATCCTCTTGCTGTATTCTTCTGTCCTTTATTCCTGCAAACTTTGCTGTGGAGTTTACCCTTTGGAGCTAAAGTTTGGCTACAGCACCTCTAGCAGTTCCTCTTGCTTTCCATCCCACCAACACAGCCCACATTGATCACAGGGTTCAAGCACTACTCAAGGGTTTAAATGAGGACAAAAGAGGCTGAAATCTGCTCTGTTTCATCCCTCCATTGATCAGCTGGCCAAGTGACAAGACCACTGCCCACCCAGCTTGGGAGAGGGTGCTGGGGCTCAATTTGGTTGTGCACCTGGTGGCACCTTGAGCCATTGGAGCTGTCCCTTGGCACTCAGTCATGGCATGTGGAAGCCCATGCAAATAAAGAAGAGCAAACAGAAGTGATCACCTCTGAAATAGCATCTACATGTGGGCAACAGACTGGAGATGCTCCTGGCTTGTGCCTGAGTCTCTGTGTAGGCTACTCAGCTGTGTTGACAGGATGTCCAGTGGCTGGAGCAGGAATCTGGACACCCAGTGAACAGGAAAACACCAACACTTAGGATTCTTCACACCAGACTGAATCTGTGCTCTGATGTCTAGTGATGCCTGAGATGTTTTAGTAAAACCTGCACTCCTCACAGGGCTGGGAGATGAGGGACAAGTCCTGCTGAAGACTTGTGAGCTCAGTGGCTTTTCAGCATCTCAGGTGGGACCAGGCACATCCATACAGACAGACAGACAGACAGAGTCCAGCCCCAAGCTTGTCTTCTCTGCTTTCTCCTTCCAGCCAAGCCATTCTGGGCCATGCCATGAAATGCACTGACATGCAGAGCTCAGGATGCCAGGCTGGGCTGGGGACCAGCCATGGGGACATGGCCACACGGTTCTGTGTGCCACTGCCAGCTGTGATGCCTCTCACAGCCCAGCCTGGCTCTGAAGAAGGACACAGCAGGATGGCTGGGAAAGGGATGCAAATGCTACCAAAGCAAAGAGCTCCCACTGTGCTCACAAGGATTCCAAGAGTGATGTGCCCTCTTCTGCTGGGTGAGAGGCCTTTCTTTGGTAGCATGAAGGGCTGAACTCTTGTTTGAGTCCACCTCTGCATGTTCACTTTTGGAGAGGCCTCTGCTCTTTCTGGAATGATGCAGATTTGCCTGCCTGCAGAAGTGGTTTGGAAGCAGCTGTTGGAGCAGAGAGAGCCCATTCTGCTCTCCCTCCCCAGGATACCTTGGATGTTCATGTCTTCAAAGTACAGAGCCAAGCTCCTGCAGGCTCCAAGAGCCACCTTTGCTCCCAGCACTAGGAACTGTAGGAAATATTTTCTCCCATCCTCAAAAACTCCTCAGATATGTGCCAGGCTAAATCTACACTCTCCCAGCTGCTCTGTGTTCCTCTACACAGCATGGGATTGGAAAGCTCATCAGCTCATCTCAGTACCTAAAACATTTGGATGTTTGAAGCCTTAGGAGTCTGACACTGCCTGGGGCCCCTGTCCTGGAGGAAGAGGGAAGATGGGGAAAGGAGCATCTTGCTTGGAGCCATGAGCAGCTGAATATGTACCAGGGCATCCTAAAGGCAAGGAGCAGCCAAATCCTCCCTGCAGGGCCTGGAGAGCTGCTGTTCAGCTTTGAAGAAGAAACATCCCACAGACTGCAGGCCCCCAGAAGAGGATCTGTGGGACATCATCCTCCTGGAAGATTTGGGAGCCTACAGCCTCCCTAGCTCCCAGCTCAGGCTCAAAAACTGTGGTCCTAAACCTCTCTTTCACCAGCTGCTCTGAAACCTGAAGTCTCCAGTGTACCTAGGGGAGGCTTGACAATATTTTTCACTGTGAAGCTGAAGACACCTTCTCAAGCCTGGAGGTACCTGTATTTTCAGATCTGGTCTGCTTATCAGACCCACCTCAACACTGAGTCTTGCTGAGATCAGTGGCAGCTGAGCCCAGGAGGCACCTCAGCACAAGCAGCCCTGCAGAAGAGCACCAAAAGATGAAGAACCTGCTTATTCAAATATTTTTTATTCAATTGCTTGGAAACTCACTCAAAATAGGGAGAGAACTCTTTTTCTCACTGCAAAGTCCCTCCTGTACACAGCAGGATTCAAATCCACATGACCTGACCCTCAGTTACCAAGATAAAATATCCAGGGATGAGAGCCTCATACTCACTGCTGTAGAAAATTCCTGGTTTCCACTAGGACTCCCTGCACAGACAGGGCACATTATTGTGCAGCTCCATAGCCAAGGTCATGGAAGAGTCTCCACTCTAATGAACATTAAGATATTTTTAAAAAAGCAGACCCTGAATATATTCCTCCAGAGTTAACAGAGCAAGGACTGCAGGTCTCCAGCAAAGTTTTCTTATCTATGAGGCATGACAGAGAAAAGCCCCCAGATCTCTGCCATCCTTGAGTGTTATCACCATCTACCCATCAAGGACTATGTAATGAGAAGTGTCCACTTTTCATTTAAGTTGAGAGTTCTGAATCATGGCTTTCAAGTTCCTACAGCCAGGTGCAATCTGTGTAGTGGCAGTAGATCTCATTTTCTGGATGTCCCTGAGAGCTCTAGCCAGGATATGGCACTTTGCTTTCATACTAACACCTACATGACCATAAGATCTCCCTGAACAATCCTTCACACTCGCTAAAAACTGTGAAATACTCTAAAAATGCCTGTCAGGTAAAGGAAGAGTTAATATTCCTGGGAGGTTATCACTAAAATGGGATTCCTGCCCAGGAATGATGGCTTTATGGGCACAGCTCCACCGTGATGCTTTCTTCAGATCTAGCTGATCTGCCTTCCTCTGTTCAGGAGGTCCATTTGTAGTAAAAATCTATAAATAGTCTGATAGGTTGGGAGAAGAGATGAAAAAGGGCCAGTGCTCAGTCATTTAATGTATAGACAAAGACATGTTCACTTCATCTGTCATGTAAACCTCAACTGCTCAAGTTTATCATTCACTGCCAAAAATGCTATTACAGCAGCTTGAGATTAGAAAGACAGTTTTATTCCTGTTCCTGACTGACCTTTGGATGGATTTTTCAACTCGGAAAAAGAAAAAAACACTTTATATGATCTGAACCGAAGCTTAGAAAAGTCTAACACATTTCTAAGTATAGATGTGGTGATTTACAAGGAACTCTTTTTCTGGTTTTTATAAGACTCTGTCTTTCTTCAGCCATGAACAGTGTATTGCTTCTGACAAGGACACCGGGAACCTTTGAGATAGAATTATTTATGACTGGGAGTGTGTGATCCAATGGATAAGAAACTCGACTTATTACTTGGCTCTGCCACAGATGTGCTGAAAAACAAGAGCTTTCCCTTTCTGTGTCTCTTCTTCTCTGCAGTGATGGTACATCAGAGTAAAAAATCTATTTTCTCACTTCTGTTTTCCAAACAAACCAGTACAGCCCAATCATCTTGGCAGCACCAGATGATGCCTCCTTGTCTCTAACCAGATGATGCCTCCTTTTCTCTAATCCCTGCTCCCTGCAGGGTTTTTTTGGCACAGCCAAGTGTCCTCCAAACCAAATACATCAATGTCATCAGGTCATTGGTGCTCTTTATGAGTCTGTACCTGGATTCACACGGACCAATCTCAGTGTCTGCTCTTAAAAGTTCACAATAAATTATTTGTATCAAGGTAGAGATTGTCTAATAATGGATGATAGACCAGTTGTGTTAAGAGCTGGAAAAGTGATCCGTGGTCCAAAAACAGCACAGGTTTAATTGTTTAGATTACAGTTGGTGCAGCAGCACTGGGACAAATTCTGTATTTGCCTTACCTGAGATCCAAGTGCTAAATGGTTTGCAGCACACTACTCAACAAAAACCTAAAAAAACCCCACCAGCTTTTATGGCATGAAAGCCTGAGTCTGGAATTCCTGGAAGTTATGTGGTCATGCAAAGGCATCTGGCTTTGCTCGTGGCCAAAAGAAACCTTAAGCATAGGTGTGATTGATATGCTGTGCACAATTTGGCATTAGTGATCTCACTTTCAGGCTCTGTTTCCTGATGGTGTTCTCCAAATCCCTCACAAGTATCAGCCCTTTCCACACCCCCTAAAAATGTCCATGCACACTTTAGCTGCACAGTAGATGTACAGGGCTGGGGGAGGGAAATTCTCTATGTAGAAGGTAGTGAGGACCTGGAACAGGGTTCCCAGAGAGGCTGTGGATGCCCCATCCCTGGAAGTGTTCAAGACCAGGTTGGATGGGACTCTGAGCCACCTGGTCTTGTGGAAGGTGTCCCTGCCCATGGTAGGGGATTAAAACTAGATGGTCTTTAAGGTTCCTTCCGACCCAAACCACTCTAAGATTTCTATAATTTCTGTGTGAGGGTCAGGTCTCCAGTGTACCCACCTTCAGGCAATGAGCTACACCCAGGATTACCCGGTCTTCTTTCAGCATGAGCCCCTAAAACCTCCCATCGCTGCCTGCACACATCACAAAACTTCATCTCCAGCTCATCCTCACTCCTCTCCCTTCCCGACCCCTCCCCTCTCCCTTGAAGACATCCTTTTTACCAAAACGAGCCGTGGAGGCTCCAAAAGACACTGACGTCAACGTAAAAGTAAACCAAGGAGGTCTGGTTCCTGTATCATCCATCCCGCGCCGAGCGCCGGGAGCGAGCCCACGGCCACTCGCTCCGGGAATCCGCAGCGGGCTCCGGGCTCGGCAGCTGAGCTTTCTCATCCCGGCGGGGTGAGTCCTGCCTGAGGCGTGATCCGGGCTGGGAGAGAGCGGGGAGAGGGAGGGACATTCACCGGCTGCAGCTCGGGAAGGCAGCGTGCTCTGATCCCGGCTGGGCTGAGAGTTTGGAGGCATCCAGATGGGGATGGGAGTCCTGGCAAGCTGGGTCGGGAGCGGAGCACGTGGGTTTGGATGCGAGATGGCTCCACGTGGGTGGGAATAGCGCTGGAGAGGAAGGAGAGTGTTCCTCACCAGGTGCTGGAGGGCTGGGGAGGTCAGAGCTGGTGCAAAGGAAAAGAGCATCTCATCGAGGGAAATGTTGGGTTTTCTATAAACTGAATTATCTGTTTGGATGGTAAAGAGCCCTGTGAGGGATTCTGCATAAAAACTTGAGTATTTCTGGTAAACTTCCATATACAGATTACTTGTGTCAAGTCCAGCTGCACACACACCTGTGCATCCCACAAGTGTCCCTATATAAAGATGCAGAGTTAGACACAGGATTTTTAGATTCAGGCCATGAAAAAATGATCTGAGAAGGCCCAAAATGAACTTTATAGTTTAAGTTCAGGAAACAAAAAACTTTCCCTAGGGAAATGATATGGAAATGTCCTTACTCTGATTGCTGTGTGGGTGGGGGAAGTGGCTTGGCCAGAGCTGGGATGGCTGAAAGGGATGAATGGCCTCACTAGGTCTGTTGGCAAGTCTCTGCCAACTGGGACATGTCTGGCCACAGTACAGCACAGAGAGAGCATCCCCCAGTGTTTACACAACCCACACTCAGTGGCAGTGTGATGAATTGGCAACGTGGCTCTTCGGAATCATTTCAGCTGTGTTTTGGTGACAGGAGGCGCCTTTTTCTCTAACATTTCTCACATGCCAGGGCCAATTGCTCTTCTTCAGCAAAAAGCCAGCCCTTTTCCTGAAATGACAGCTCCTTCTGCAAAGCTAGAACTCCCCCATTCAGAAATAAAACAGTGGACATACAAGTTTAATCCCCATTACTTGCGCGTGACGGTCCCAGTTGAAAACCACCAGGGCGAAAACCTCTGTCGCCCACGATTAGATGCAATGCTGCATCTCAGCTCATTCTGTAAAACTTTCCCTGAGCAGGAGAAAGCTGGGCAGCCATGGAAAAAGGAGGCAGAAATGCCCACCATCCTCCTATGTAGCATCTGCCAGCAAAAGTGAGGGCAGAAGCCTCCCTGTGGCAGAAAGCTCTTTACTAAGACATTTTCCATCTCCTTTGTGCACAGATATCTCTGCCAACCCACAGTTAGAAGGAAAATCCCCATCTTCCCCCCATTCTTTCTTACAAGAACACATGGCAACTTAGCTATGCAATTGAGCAGCTATTTTATTCATCTATTTCAGAGCATTTTCCCTCACCCTGCTGAAGCCTCCTTCCCCATGTCCCCAGTGCACTGAGATAAAACACAGACATGGAGCCATTTCTCCCCTCTCCGCAGAGCCTAAAGGTGCCAAAAGCACCCTAAAAGTCTTTCTTCCCCGGTTTTGAAGCAGAAGGCAAAGGCCAAGGAAGGATTTGCACATGAAACATCTCTCACAGCACGTTCTCTCCGAGGCAGAGCAAGCAGAACGGAGGAGGCTGCTGAACACAGCAATAAATCCCACCACAGCTCTGCTCCCCCTCAAGTGCATCATGCCCTTGGGATGACGTGGTTCTCACAGGGATGCAGGCTGTCCTAGCCCTATATCCCCTTTCAGAGGGAGAAGACCAAATCCTGCACTCCAAATTGTCAGAAGGGCTGCAGGATTTTGGCAGTCCATGTTTTAAGGGGCTGGAGACAAGCAAAGGGGGATGTTTAGCAGGCAAGTGCTCATCACCTCAGGGTTCAAAGAAACCTCACCCATTAAGAACATGTGAATCTTGATGCCTAAAATCAGAAATCCAAATTCCTGAGCCCTTTTTAAAATGGGAGACAAAAATTCCCCATGGGAGTAACATTCTAAGTTCAGATTTTTTGGACTTCAAGTCCAGGTTGGATGGAGCTTTGTCTAGTGGAAGATATCCCTGCCATGGCAGGGGGCTTGGAACTAGATGATCTCTAAGTTTTCTTGCAACCCAAGCCATGCTGTGGTTCAATGATTCTGTGATTTCTCTTTCCACCCTGGGCTGTTATAGCAGGTTTGTATAAATGTCCAGTCACCATGTTTAGGAGGAGATGAAACTACTTATTACCTAAAGGTACATGTTAGTGAACATCCCATGACACCTGGTAAAATCTACAGCCCCTTCTGAGGAATGTCTGCTACTTCTTAGCCAACTCATCTGTAAATACTCAAAGGACCCTTCCTGCTCTCTCTTTTGCCTCTCATCCATTTTTCATCCTTGCATTTTAATGTGTTGCTTTTAGCTGTACATTTTTGCATTTGTTGCTTTTAGCTGTACATTTTTGCAGATCACAAATAGCTGAGCAAATCCTACTGATGGCTTAGCAGGGAAACACTTCCCATCCAGTAAATCCCAGAGAGGCACAGCAGAGTCCAGCCAAGCATGACAAAGTCCAGAGACAGAAGTAGTTGTGCTGAGGTGAAGGATCAATCAGGGGAATAGAAAAGTGAAGCCCAGAGCCAGAGTGAAGGATCAGTAAAGCTGTGAGGGTCAGATGGGATTAGGCTGAGCTGGCTGTGACAACTAAAGAAATGATGTCACCCATCAGGATGACACTAAGCAGGGATGCTGCTGTTCAGTCTCAGCATGATATTTACTGGGATCAATACACCATTAGTGTATGGACACAGAAGAACTGAATTCTTCATTACCTCTTACACATAATCTATAAAAATGTACATCTCATCTATCACAGCCTGAAAAGCACCACTACAGTCATTACCACACAACAGAAAGGATGGCTTCTTCCACATTGATGCAAAAAAGATTTACTGTCAAATGTCCCTTCCTCTTCATGGCTCCAGCCTCCTTCTCTACAAATATCTGCCAAAAAGATGAGGCTCTGGGAAATGTCCCTAAGGCTGAAAATGTAGGGAATGGCTTCCAGTGTGCTGGTCCAGCAGACAGCTTCCCATCCTTGAATGTACTGAATTTGTCACCCTGTCTATGGGACACCTAGAGAGATGAATTTGGGCCACTCTGGGGAGCTGTCCCGTATTGAGGCTATCACAAGTAGTCTTTGGCCTCATAGATGAGGGCAGGGATGCCTGTAGAGGTTTGCCAAAATTTTGTTTCATTCAGAGCTACCAACAAACGCAAAGACCTACACATCAGTGTAGGTTGTTTGCTGCAGGTAGGCATTAGTAAGGAGAAACAGCACTGAGCTCTGAGCACACTGACCCACACAGAGACCAGCACTGGCATTTGTAACCCACCAGGGTCCTCTCAGAATGGTGAACTCAGAAGGATGCAGCAAAGTGGGTGGCTGGGCACAGCAGGAGAGGGCACTGAGACAGCCTCAGCAGAAAAACAAATTTCTTGCATGACATGAAGGAGGTTTCTAGCACTCAAGTGCAGAGGACATGAGATTGCTGGAGGTCACACACCTCCATCAAACAGAGCCACTAGTGTGCAACCAGCTTCTCCTCTCAGTAGGATCTATGGCCACCCTCTTGCTGGTCTGGCCATGTTCCAGCAGCTGATCCTGAGCAGAGCAAAGTTAACAGGCAGAGTGCACCGATTCCTGCACCCACCACAGTCTAACTGGTCATTATCCATCTCAACAGAGAGCTAGTGCATTATTAGGCATATCAGAATCACAGAAACACAGAATAGTCTGGGTTGAAAAGGACCTTAAAGGTTGGACTTTACTTCCAACTCTGCTGCCATGGCAGGGACACCTCCCACTATCCCAGGTTGCTCCAAGCCCCATCCAGCCTGGCCTTGAACACTTCCAGGGATAAGGCAGCCACAGCTTCTCTGGGCAACCCAGTCCAGATCCTCCTCACCTTCACAGTGAAGAATTTCTTGCTCATATCTAATCTAAATCTATCCTAGTTTAAAATCATTCCCCCTTGTCCTATCAGTAACTCCTTGTTCAAAAAGTATAGAATTATAGAGCAGCTTAGGTTGGAAGAGACCTTAAGCAAGACATTCAGCCAGGTGCAATTTCACCTTTATTCCCAAAGTCTTTTTCTGGAAGAACAGAGAGAGAAAGCTGAGTTGTCATGCTGGGTTTCACCTGCTTGGCACTCACAGAGCTGCAGTTCCCCGGCAGCCAGGCTGGCTCCTTTTGCCTGGGTTGAATATGCCAAGCAATACATCTCTGAGAAAAATCCAGGCTGCCAAGCTGTGTTACGCTGTCTCCAGCTACCAATTATGTGGATAAATTGATTCTCGTTAGAGTGATGAAGTAGCACAACAAATACACTTTCAGGAACCAGGCATATCTCACACACCAACTTTGAGGCTTCCCACTGCTTTGATCAAACACACAGAAAATTGTCTGCAGGCTGAAGTGGTGTTAGAGACACAGACTTGTGGAGGCTGAGGAAAACCACCAAGAGGCTTAAAATACACCAACTAGTCCACATTTGTGCACTATTTTGCAAGGCAGGTTGGTCAGATGCTTTTTGAAGAGGCCACCATAAAGCTCACTCTGACCAGCAGCCGCCTCAGAGGATACCCAGGACTGAAATAGCAAGGGGCAGACGTCAGGAATCAGAGTCACTGGCAGGGGAGGGAAAGGAAGAGGAGTCGTGCTGCCTCTGTCCCCTGCCTAGATTAGATCTGTCTCATACCAGGGCTGCTCTTCTCCCACTCACAACAGTATCAAGTTCACCCAGAGAATCAGAGCTCCTAAGATGCTGACATTAATAATTCCCAAGTGTATTATTCTTTGTGAGCGGCTTACCTAAGGAAGTGTAAGATTATTTTAAACACTCGGATTTATTAATACACCCAGGATGGCTCGGGCCACTGGTTCTTGCCCAAGGGAGTTCAGCAGTGGAGTCCAGCATCTTGACTCACAGTATTGGGACTGATATATGACTAGCTATGATCAGATGGCATATCTAAAAATACTGAGCCTGCAGTTTATTTTTCTTGGAAAATGGAAAGACACCCAAAGAAGCAGAGCCCAGTTTAGCAATCACAGCAGGCTGGATTTTTGCTTTAAAGAAGCCAGCAGAATTTGCCCAAAAGGTCCCATCTTAGGCTGTGTTACAGCCATGGGATTAACCTGTGGCTCCAGCACCGTGGGGGAACCTCTGGCTGCTGCTGTGGCTCTAACTCTGAATTAGAGAGGACAGGGATGCTGATTGCACATCCCTGCCCTAGGAGACACAAGCAATAGGATTCCTCTTACCCAAAGGAAGCCTCTACACTGAGACCATCACAAACTGGGCTGGTCATCTGGTCCAGACTAGTGTTAATGAACAAAACTGTACAAGATGAACCCACCTTGCACCATTCCCAGGGAAGCTGCCTGGACATCTCCACAGCTGTTATCAGGTTTGCCTTCTGTTGTCTTTTCTGTAGATTAAACAAGCCCAATTCTGCTGGTTTGCTCTCATGGGTCATGTTTGCTGGCCCTCAGGTCATTCCAGCTGGTTTGGTTTGGATGTTTTCCAAGGCAGAAACACATCCCCTTTCATTAGTCAATTTAACACTATTTATTACATGTAATAGTGCTTTTGTAGAGAATAATCCCTCCAGGTGACATGAAAGGCAAATCAAACAGCACCTTGCAGCACTCCAAACATAAAAAAGACTGAAGCTGTCAGTACCAAGATGAAGGTATGGAAAGGAATGATTCAGCAGTGACAGTGGAGCTTTTGCTCCTGATAAAAAATTTGCTTTGAGATCTTAAGCACAAACTAGAGTAGGGGCTTGGTCTTCCCTCCATCATGCCATCCATTGACCACCCCTCAGTGAGTTCAAGACCTCACCAGCAGGGACAACCTGGTGCTGTCTATAATCACATCCCAGACAGAGAAAATATCCCCTTGGATTTCTGAACCATCATGTTTCCACCTGACTCAGGTCTCAGCAGGTTTTCTCTGCTCCAGGTGGGAGACAAAAGAGTCCATGACCCCATACCAAAACACACCACCACCACCACCAAAAATAGTACCAGCTGGGTTCTGCTGCCCAGCACCCTGTTCCAATTTTTTTTTTAGGAGAAAATGTATTATTTTGGCATTGCAGTTTCCAGTAAATCACATATGTGATTCCCTCCTTTCCTTCCTGAATATTTCCCAGAGCACTTCTGCACATTGTGCTTAGAGGAATGGTTTCAACCATAAGGAAACTGAGGCACCCCCCTAGAAAAGGGGTTTTTTTTGTCCCCAGTGAGGCCCCTCACACAGAACTTGCTTCAAGGACATGATCTGTAATTCTAAGCAGCTGAGAACACAAAGGAACACATCCCCTTCAAAATAAAAGGAAAAAAAAGATCAGCAAACGTACCAGCTTCTTCCAGAGGCAGCAATTTTAGGAATCACTTGTAAGCAAGCAGCAGGGTGGTTGTTGGGATTTTTTTTCTTCCCAAATGGGGCCCTTTCTTTTCTTCCCATTCCTACAGGGCTTTTCATCACTGTGGCATTTCCTATGATAATCCCCCAGATTTATGCTGCCCTGTTCCAGATCAGAGCATTGCTGAGCTCTGTGCACGTCTAACAAAAGACAGCCCTGCCCTGAGCCCTTCCAAATCTCTCCAAACCAGGCAAACAAAGGGAATGGGAGGGGAGGATTAACATGTTTGCAGAGAGTGAACAGGGAGAGGATGTCTTTCTCTAAAGCCTTTTTTGAGGTTTGCGGGTCCAAGTACCAGATTTTCCAAGTTGCAGGTGTCCTTCCTCCTGGGCTAGGTTACTAATATAGCAAAAAACCCCAAAAGTTGAACAGATGGCCCTGGGAGCCTCCTGCTGCCCCTTTCCAAATCTGTGGTCACTGCTAAATCAGAGCAGGTGGAGATACCAGACTGGGTCCTTAAATTCCCCACAACTTCCTTTCCATGGGTTTTAAAATGTTCCTCTGGCCTCTGCATCCTTGCAGGACACAGCACATCTTGAGTTCAAGGTTTTCTAGCTCAGCCCTGCCACGCTGCACTTCCCACTGCCACAAACAGGAGCAGAGCACAGAGAGCTCTCTGGGGGCTCTTCAACCATCCAGGACCAACAATCCTGCCAATTCCTGCTCTGCAGCCTTCAAACCAGAGCTGGGCAAGAGCCACTCCACCCAGCATTGACCTCCCAGGGCATGGTGCCCGAGTAATGCCAAAGCCCAAAGCTTGTGTAGCTTTCCCCTTCAAGCATTAGTGTCCCTGTGTGCCCAGTGACAAACAAAACCAACAGGAAATACTTTGCTGGGAATGGGGAGAGTTCTGCAGTGAGGTTATGACACTGGACATTGAGTTCTTGGCAATTAGCTTCTGAATCTTTGAAAATAACAAAAAAAAAAAAAAAAAAGAGTACAAGAGGTGACTGGCCAGACCTGGATTGGGGGGCCAGAAAGGTCACAGTGGGACCCTGCAAAGGATCCCAAAGAGGTTTGGATCAGTAGGGGCAGGTGAGACATGATATGCTTTGTTGGGTGGCCAAAGAGTCCTGGTGGCTCACTTTGCTGGTGCCTTGAACTGAGGAACCTTGTCAGAACTCTCACAGCTGTGAGACCTGTGGTAAACTGGGCAGACTGGGATGGAGAGAGGGATCCTGGCTCACCCTCACAGAGTGCATTTATAACAGGTAAGGGACTTCACACCCCTTGTCATGAAAGAACTGGAGACAGGCAGGACCAATGTGCTCCAAACCACTCAGGAAAGACCTCAGGGCTGCCCAGAGGAGCAGCACTTTGTGCACTGCAGACATCTTCATTTTTCTTTCAGCTCAACAGGTGCATCAGCAAAAATGCCACAGCCTGGGGAGAAAACGGAGGGGGAATCAGTGGTCAGCAAAGCCAATTCCCAAATATGCAGCAGGCAGGCAGGAAACTGGCTCCTACACTCCTCCTCCCCCGTGCCTGACTCACCCAACAGGAGCCATGGCCATCATTTTAGGGCACCACTTGTCTTCCCCTGTCCCTCATCAAGCAGATGAATCACAGCTGGATCCCAGCAGAGGCCTCATATGGTGAGAGTCTGATCTCCCTCCTTGCACAAACACACAGATGGGGATCCTGTTCAGAGGCAAGGATACAAAATTATGGTGGTTTCCAGCCCTTGCAGTGCTCTGAGGACAGCAAGTGACAGTCCAGCAAGTGCCTGTGATCCTGACCAGTTGGCAGAGGACACAGACTGTGTCCTGCAGAGCTGCTGACGTCAGGAAGGTACAGCTGCCTCTGGACCCTGCTGAGATGCCATCAAGAGAGCCAGCTCTTGATGAGGACCATATTTTGTAGCTCTCCACAGCCTCTGTTACCCATGCTGACAGTCAGGTAAAAAGCCCTGGGGTATTGAATATCACTGGGGGAGAAATCTAAGCCCTCCTTCTCCAGGGATAAGTCGTTCGCATTTCCTTGTCTATTTGGTGTTTCTATCCCAGCATTGCAGGAAAGGGACAAAAATCATCCCTTGAAATAGATTCTGTCTAAGAATTAAGAGAGGGAGCTCTGATCTTTTCCTCCAGTCCTTCCAGCTGCACCTTAGGCATAACCAGCATGAATGTCTCAGGGCTCAGATCCCAAAGCAGTCCCAGGATCTCCCAGACGTCCCAGCATGACACACCTGGATCACCAAAAGAACAGAGAAGAATGACCTCTCAACAGCCCAGCAGGTGAAGCCACATGTTGCTCTCTTTGGCTCCAAACAAGCAAGGGCCACAAGCTAAAAGCCAGGCTGGAGACAGATGCCAGCCTCAATCTTCAAGGTTCTTTCAACTGGACTTCCCTTGGATTCTACCAAAAGCACCAGAAAAACCCTGGATCTGCTTTCAGGGTCTGCCCATTTGCCATGATATTACTTCCATAAAGTACCAGCTCAGGAGCCACCAAAGAGGAGTGTTCCCACACACTTCTTTATGATAAGGAAGTGTGGTGGGGTTGAAGAACACCTGGCCTAAGTGGAAAATTCCTATATATTTGGGAAGAGCACTGTTGCCCACATATTCCCCCTCAATCAAAGGTGACTCCTGGAGGGTGGTCCAGTGCAAAAATTTCTCCACACCTGGTCCACCTGTGAGAGCCTACATGCTTCTCTGGGTCAGTTCTGATTCACAGCATCCCATAATAGCCTTGGAGACCGTGGACAATCAAGATTTTAGGGCTCCTGGGCAGTGCATATCATAGAGACATACATGAATGTTTTCCAGCACTTTTTAAGGCCTGGGGATATTCTAGGGTAGATTTACCAGAAGGAGGAGTAGTTGGAAAGGGTAAAATTAATGTAAACTCTCCTCAGTGCCATTCACTTTATCTGCCATGGCAAAAGGTTACTCCCTGGCAAACTCACATTGTTGCCTCTCCATCAAGCCTGCTGCTAAAAAGAGGTTTTCCAGATAGGACAATGAAGATCCCACCCTTCAGTGTCTTCCATGCAGTGAGGATCCCACTCTTTGGTGACCTGCACACTGTCATGATCATGGGTAAAGGCTCCTCAGTTTTCTGAACTGTTATTTCTATGTCCAACATTTTCTTGAGTAAGAATTCTCCTTCACTGCTGAAGAAAATAATTCATTTGTGAGGATCTGTTCAGTATAACAGAACCAAAATCAGCTCTTTCTAAAAAAACACAGGCATGTTTGGACATTGGACTTGGGTCCTTGCAGAGCTGGTCAACAGAGACATTTTGAAAGCTGATCTGGCCATGTGCCTTAAGCCCATCTCAGCTCTGTTAAAGTTCATTATGCAGTGCCCAATCTCAATCTCTTCTCCCACAGCAGGGGATCAAAGGATGCTCAGTTCCCCTTTTTGAATAGGGCTGGAAGAGTACACCCTTCTCCTGACAAAAACAGGACACATCTCCCCAGAGGGATGTGTGGTATCAACTTTCTCTCCACCTCCCTCCAGAGCTGTCTGGCCTCCTGCTTTTCTGCACTGTGTCACAGAAGATTTTAACCAGAGCCCTGTTCTATATGGCAAGGTTAAGGGATTGCTAGGAATTACCACGGGCTAGTAGCATCCTTCCCTGATGTCATTATTAGTCCTTCTATATGCTGATTTTGACTGAACCAATACCTTCTTCCACCTACAATCTCACTCCGATATTTAATACTGTTGTATATTCAATGAACAAGCTTGAAAATTTTCCACTTACTAAAGCTTTACTTTTTTTTTTCTGCCTTTCTCGCTCCCTCTGGGAGGGTGATAAATGACTGAAAATCAAGAGATGATAGAAGCTCTTCATTTATCAGCTATGGTTGCAACTCCTCCTGAAGTTGAGTGTGGGAACCGGGTCTGGGACAAAGCGTGGCCCTGAGCCCGGATGTGCCTTCTCCACCTTAACAACAGCATCTGCTTCCCAATATGGCATGTTCTACACTATCTCAGGCACAACTTGAAACTTTGCAGCTGTTGCCACTCAGAGCCTAGCTCTAAATCCAGCAAGGAGGGAGAGGCTGGGATAGTGGGGGAGTGCAGGGCACTGATTATCCCATGCACAGGGATGGGAATGCAGCTCTCATGCATCATGTGGAAGCAAAAAACCAAACCAGTCCTCACAAAGGAAGAACCAGACATTCCCAGAGAAGGTGGACAGAGTGCAGGTACCAATAGCTCATCCTGGAGAAAAGTCATCTCTTTCTTACAGTCTCGCATTTGTAACTTCAGAGAGTCATTCCCTAAACATAAAAATTTTGTTGACAGGCTGGGGGAAACTTAAGTATTTACTACCATAGGCATTGAGAATGATAGAATCATAGAATTCTGGAAAGGTCTGGGTTGCAAAAGACATTAAAGACCATCTAGTTCCAACCCCCTGCCATGGCAGAGACACTTTCCACTACACCAGGTTGCTCCTAGTCCCATCCAGCCTGGACTTGAAGACTTCCAGCGATGGGGCAGGCACAGCTTCTCTGGGAAACCTGTCCTGGTGCCTCTATAGGGTCCAAGTTCACCCACCCTGCCCAAATTAGACCATGAGTTGGCTTCTTCTCTTTGTTTTTAGCCCTGTTGAACTTCTAGGATGGAGGGAACTGAAGGTAAGATGATCACCCAGACAGGGCTCATCAAGACTTTCCAATCACTCTTGCTTCCCAAGCATAAGGAAGTGAGAAACAAATGAAAGTTCAGGCATATGCCTGAGCTAGAGGTCTGTGGTGGAATGCCTGGATCAGGTCTCCTGGATCAGGGGCTCATAAAGCTAAGGAGGATGTTCCTGAAACTGGGGGAACAGTCTGCTCCTCAATGTGCAGAAACTCAAAATAGAAAATCAATAAAATAACCAGACTAAAAGGATCAGCTCAGTCTTGCTGGGAAAGATCCAAGGGTGAAAAAGTAATTCCAGAAAATGAGGTCAACCTTCTCTAATAACCATAGCTACTGTTTGTGCTCCAGTGAGACATGCATGTGTGGAGTTTACCTCTCCTCTATTTATGGATTTGGCCTCTTGACCTGGAATTCAATGCCTCTCAGTTGATCCTGTCGTGTTGTGACAGGCCATATCCTGCGTGTTTATTGCATTGGCACCAGTGTTGTCTTTATCTAAAGTGTGATGCAGGCCAGGGCTGATACTAAAATCCAGCATCCATCCTCTCTGTATTTCTAAACAACCAATCTCGATGTAAGCTCTTGCTTTTTTTCTGCCTTTTCTCCCAGAGGAAATCTCTAATGCTACTGAAAAGCCCCTGGGGAGAGCATCTGTGCAAACCCCCCAAAAATATTGGGTTTTGGTACCAGTTTAGAGCAAGACGTGGAACTTGAGATGGAACTTGGGGGATTTTGAGTCCTTAGTGCATTAACTATCAGAGATATCTTAAAAGCTGTTCTAGGGTGTGATTTGAACCCATCTCAAAAATGTTTTTTTTCATTAAGCTTTGCACAATGTCAGTCTCTTCTCATATAGCAAGGGTGTAGAGATACTTAAATCCCCACTCTGAGAGACACCTGACACCCAGAATGACTCTACCACAAGTAGGGAAGGATTGTATGAGGATGGAGGAACATGTTGGAGGGCTCCTTGGTGGAGCCTCAGACTCTCTATTGCCACTCATGCTCAGCCATTTCAGGCCTGGATAGATCTCATTATCTCCTCTCCCAAATGACTGCAGCAGCCCTACCAAAGTGTGCAGGGTCACCCTTTGGTTCCCTGTGCCAGGGGTTTTCTCGGGGTCTGGACAGCTGGGTTGGTTCAAAGCACATCACAGGCTTTGCTGCATTTGGTTCAGCACCTTCCTGCAGCTGCCAGGGATGCTTCTCTCTAATAACAGTTCACATCAGGAAGAGGAAAAGAGGGATATTTTCCTCATGTCACGCATGGTGGTGGGATTGAAGTGGCCTTGAGCTGGCAAGTTCCCAGCAAAGAGATTTTGTTCCCACAGAGACACAAGAAAATTGACCTGGGGGCAGTTTTAGTTTACTAGAGATGTTCAGGCATTAGCACCATGAGTACGGCTGGAGCCCTCTTCAGCATTTACAGCACTTCATAAATTTCAGAGAGATTTAGGGCAAGGAGCCAGATGTTTGGGGAGAAATTCTGAACACTACAGACAAGTGGAAATATTTTTTTTTTGGTAGTGTATATTTTTTCCCATTAGTTGCAAGGCTATATTTAGAAGGGGGGTGGGGAGGGGGAAGAGAGGGAGAGAACGCAAGAGACAGATTAGGCATTTCTTCATATTCTGTAGTCACTCCAGTTGTTCTGCTTGTAGGAACAGATGTCTCTTTCCTGGGCTGATAGCATTCAGGTCCACAAGGAAATTTTCTTACCAGCAGCTCCTCTAACATAGAAGGGAGACCGGGCCAGAGGTAAGTCAGTCCTTCATGCAGGAATACACTGCAGGGACCATTGCAGGGAATGCTTTGGGATATTGGTCAGAGACAAAGAGGGGGGCCTGGGATGGGAGACAGTGGGGGGCCAGGAAGGATTTGCTGGATATTGGACTCCAAGTCCTGGCTATTGCAACAGGAAGCCCTGGAAGGGGTGGGAGCAGAAAGGGTCCTGCACTGAACACATGGATGAGCAGCTCGGGAAGTCTCTGGCTCTGTCCATGCAGCAGGTGTGGAAATCCCTTGGGAAGTGTGTGACCCAAAAAGCCAGGCTGTGCCAGCAGCTGGCAGGGGCTACAAGGAGCTTCTCCCTTGTGACTTTCTTTGCTCTTGGGATTTGGGCAGTGTAAGGATATTTGGTTGTTCTTCAAGGAGATGGAGGGTAATGGAAGTGTGCAAAGTTTCAGGCTTTCCCTCCTTGAAAAGTACTGTGACAGCTCTTGTGAGGAGGGAGGTGATGTCGTTTGTATATGTGTAATCCCAGGTGTAATTAAATTCTGGTGAAATGCATTCAGGAAGGTTTTGGAAGCCAAGAGAAGAGATGGTGCACTGCCTGGAATGGGGTCAGCTTCAAGTGGGGATGTTTTACCTGTTTGGCTATGCAGCAGGGTGCAAGCTCAGCTCTAGGAGAGGTGCTGTCTTCCCTCTCTGAGCCCAGTTACGGGGTTAGTAGAAGGAGAAAGCAGATCACTTCCAAGGTCCTTAGCAGACCCCTGCAGAAATGCTCCCTGCTTTTGCAGCAGCACACTCACCAACAACGTGGAGAGTGTTAACAAATGCCTGAGTTTTTCCAGGTTAACCTGGTGAATTCAAAATTTGCAGAACTCTGAAGGCACTGTGGGGTCTGCACAGCACTGTCATATGTGCCTCGCTAAGGAAACCACAGAAACCAGCCTCCCAAAGGGTTAAGACCTGGTTGCTCATCCTGGGATGCCTCAAAAACTCTCTGCTCCCTAACTGGGTCTCCCACCTCGCTGCATTCCCCAGGCCAAGACCACACATGGCTCTGTGCCTCAGTTTCTCCATGCAGCCAAGAGATCAGCACAGCTTGGAGTGAGTGCTGCGAGGCAGAGCTGGTACACCTGACCCCTCTGCATCACCCCTGCATCCCTACCTGCACTGGTGCCCTGTGCTCCCTGGGCTGTGAGCATTGTTTCACCAGTCCTGCATTCCCTGGCTATGCAGGAGCCCAGGTATTTCCCCAATAATTAGAACTCTGCTGTTGTTCTTCTCTTACTGCCCTTCTCAGTTTCCTTTCAAAGGACAGCTTCAGGCAGCTGAAGGCAGAAAAAGGAGAAAGTGCTCAAAGAGTGCTAAATTTGCAATTAAAAATTTCCTTCTTAAAAGCAAGCAGCAGCACACAGGTCAGTTATTGTTTTTGCACTTGCCTGTGAAGTTCCTGCATGTGCCTATATGGTAATTTTCACTGCACAGCTCTCCTTGCACACAGCCACAATAGCTGTTATTCCAAACTGACATTTCCAGCACTTTGTCTCTGGCACCCTGGAAACACTCGATGGATTATTGTAATCCCTATAAAATCAAATGCATTTCTCTTTTATTGTTACAACCTCCCAAGAAGACAGGCTCAAATCCATCCTACTGGCTGAACCCATAAGAGTCCAAATCTATATGTTTTAAAATGTAACTTAAAAAAAAAAAAAATGTTAATCATCTTGGAAAAAAATTCTCTCAAAAATATGTGTTTTCCCCTCACGTATAATGGTCCACAAGGGACAGAGAGGGATACACTCAGGAAGTCATGCTCTGATTTCTCTGAAAGTAACAGAGCTGGAAACACACAGCACCTACTGCAGAGATGTCACTCCATGCTCCCTTGTGACAGATGGCACTTGGTACGAGCCCTGACAGGGTATGAGATATTGGTCTTTTAAACGCTAGCAGCATGATTGATAGAGCATTCATCAAGACACTTGGCATTTCTGTCACTGCAAGGCCAAGATCTGATAACACAGAAAAGAGGGACATGAAAAATACAGTGGAATTGATAAGACATCGTAGACATCCAAGTATTATAGGAGGGATTTTTCTACATAGTGTGGTATAAACAAGCAAAAAGAGGCAAACCCCCTTTATCATTACCTTTCTTATAGGTGACCAGTACTAGCAAGTCTCATCAGAGATGTGCTGAGGAACCTCTAGGTGCCCACCACTGCTGGGTGGATATTTGTAGGTCTGGAGGGGCAAAGTATGTACAATCCCACTTCTCTTTTTGCTTGCACATGCACATCTAGGCTCTTTCTTTCAAAGACTGAGGCACTGCTGCTGCAAATGGCCATAGAGGAGGTATAAACTCATAAGAAATCTGCCAGTATGTGAATTTCTTCCTCTGTGTATCTCTGGGAGCTTCATTTCAGTGTTTTCATGCATGCTCAGGACAAGGGCTGAGGGAGAACCATGCAGACCTTTCCAAGTTTTAAATAGATTGTCTCTGGGGTGTCCAGGACTGTGATCTGTCACCTGGTTTTAAGCAGCAGGTTCAAGCCTGGATGCAGAGAGTTGGCATTTGGTCCAAGCCAAGTGGCATCAGTCCCATCTGGGTCACTTTGCTCCGTGGAGAAGAGGAATGCACTTTGGAGAGCTGTGCTCTCCTTCATCTAACTGGCAGTGATCCCTCATGGCCTAGGGTGACCTGCTCGACTAAATCATTGCTTGGACACCCACAGGCTATTTCTTGTCACAAAATGAGCTAGGGATGAGGGTGCCTCACCTTCAAAGGATGTGATTTTGGCCTTGGGCCCGTGGAGAGCACAGGATACACACAGCATTAAACTGGTTGTGGTGGGTGGAGCTCAGATCACAGCACAGAGCAATATCCATTGCCCATCCACAGCAGGGCCTTGGAGATGGGGGAGCACACAGAGGCAAACTGGGCATCTCAGGCAGGAGGCAAACAGCTCAACAGCACATCACCAACACCAACTCAACAACCAGCACTGCATCAGCCTCCACACTTCCTCAATCTGTGATTGCTTACAGGTTTTGAAGGATTACCCCTTTACCTGAGACTGGACTTACAAGTTTTCCCCCTTGCCAGATGGGAAACCTGATTTTCATGGCCAACATTAGAGATTCAAAAGTGAGTTTGGGGGGGTTAATCTCTCTTGGCCTTGAGAGGAAGCTGTATGAGGAGCAGGTGAGCTGATTTGGTCTATTCAGCCTAGAGGAGACTGAGGGGAGACCTCATTGAAGTTAAATCTTCTTTGTGAAAGGAGGGGCAGGCACTGATCTCTGTAGTGAGCAGTGACAGGACCTGAGGTAATGGCCTGAACTGGTGTCCAGGTAAGCTTAGATTGGATATTAGGAAAAAGTTCTTCACCCAGAGGGTGGTTGGGCACTGCAACAGGCTCCCCAAGGAACTGGTCACACCACCAAGCCTGACAGAGCTCAAGGAGCTTTTGGACAACTCTCTTGGGCTCATGGTGTGACCATGACCATCTTGGTGATGGTCCTGTACAGGGGCAGGAGTTGGACTCTGCGATCTTTGTGGGTCCCCTCCAACTGAGGATATTCTGTGATTCTGTGATTCCAGACAAAAGCTGTAATTCAGCACACGACCATTCAAACCACCAGACAAAGTAGGACTTGCTGACCATCATATGGGCACATGGGCAAGCAGACCACAGCTGAATAGTGCCAACACCCAGCAATTAGCTATCATCTGTCCCAGTCAGGCTGGTTCTCCCATGGTTTGGCATAAATCTGAAATTATTTCTCTTCAGGAAAACAATGAGAAGCAGGCAATATTCTCTTTGTTTCACAGAAACCATCCAGCCCTGTTTGCTGTGTTTCAATGCCAAAGCAATTGTGAATTTGCAGGGAATAAGACCTAAAAGAAAGGATGTGTGTTGCAGAGAATGTTAACAAATGACTTGCAGGTTCACATTAGAGGAAACAAGGATCACTCTTAGTGCCTGTTTGTGTGGTTGTCAGCTCCCATTTCCTCCGTCCTCCTAATGTTTTTCAATCTGCTGCCTAATTTCAACTAGAATTTGGCAGAAGGGAAAGATCACCTCAATTTTCAGGAAATTAGGCAGCAAAGAAAGGAGAAAGTCAAACAAGTGTTGGAGCCAAGGGAAGAGCTGGAATGTGAGTGCTCATTAAGGCAGCCAAGTGTCCACATGGGAAAAAGTTATAATAAGCATCTCAAGCAGGGCAAAGCATTCCCCCAGCCCTGTGAGCCACTGTGAGACATGAGACTGCAAGAAATCAGGTGTCATTTAATCTGACATTCAGAAAACTATGTGTTTTGTGTCTCCAAAGTCCCTTTTATGTCCATGGCATTGGAGGGGAAGGAATAATCCAGCTCTGCTCTGGATTTGGCAATTTCTAACTGCAACTCCCAAGAGGGTGGGTGTTTCACCCACTTGTTCCAGCCACCCTCAGACCTGGAGGTTTAAAGGAGACATCAGTGCCCAGGAATCAAGTGAGAGCAGAGATCTGATGCCTACAAAAATGGGATCTTACCTGCCCTGAGAATAGCCCCATTTCTGCTTCAGAGTAGAATCTGCCTTCCCCAGAATTATCTCTCTTCTCACAGCCCAAGGGTCAGATGGGCACCAGCTTTTTCCTTTCAGCAGCTGAATTCATTCCCTTTCTCTCCCTTTTTTTCTCTGTTCCCCCTGTCAGCAAACCCACCCTCCCCAGGCTGAGCACAAGACACATAGAGCAAGCTCTACCACATATAGAGCAAGGTCGACATGCACAAAAACACCATATTTGGCCAGTTTGATCCAGAGTTGAGTGAGAGCTTGCCAGAAAGAGAATCATACAATTTAAATTGAAAGAGAGTGAGTTTAACCCTTCATTTATAAATATGATGATAAATCACCCAGGGAACTTTAAACACAGGAAGGCTGAAAAGCTAAACACACACTGCTGCCACCCCAGGCAGCAGAATAACACCAGCAGGCAGGACAGGGTGAGGGGAACAGGGAGGATGATAGAGGAGCCAGGTTGCCATATCAGATGTTCCAGTTCAGGACAGGGAGATGAGAAAAGCTGAAGCTGTTTATACTAAATTACACTCGTGCTTGTTAACGTCCTTTTCAACTTTCCGATCCCAGTGTGTGGCTCTGGTGTTCTCCGGGCCTGCACATAGAGATCCTTTCTGCACACCAATAAATAATCCTTTTGGCATGCAGTTAGGACAAAACTCAGTTGTCTGACCTGCCTTTTCTTTTGTAACCTATTATTTGAATTGCTGAGCCAGATCCAAAAGTCCCCTGGGCTAAGGAAGTGAACCCCATTAATTTCAGCAAGGTCAGGGTGAGCCTTAAGGCTGTCACCAGGCACAAGGCTGGGTGAAGTGGATATGGGATGGTCAAGGATCTCCTCCTGGAGCAGACAGAGCACTGAGCTGCCCATGCTAAGTTAACAAGTGTGATGCCAAGCAGTGAGTGAGTGGGGGAAGAGGCTGCAGGACCTGTTTTCAGCACAGTGACCATCTGTTTCCTATTTGGCCCAAGAATGATGGAACAGGTTGTGTCACACAACAATGAGAAAGTATTTCAGAGCAAGTCCCCCTCTCCCAGTGCTGAGCAGGGACCTTTATCAGAACGAGGGAAAGCAGGTCAACCTACATTCTCTGTCCCTCCCTTTATCCCATTTCTACCCAGATTCCTGCTGTACTTTTAAGGAAATGCTACCCACAGTTTCCCAGACAGACAGACAGAATCCAGCCTGAGAGGTATAATGTAACAGCCTCAGCCAACTGGCACGGTCAGACAGCACTCAAAAGGATGCATGTTTACCTATCTTGGGCTTTGCAGACTGCCAGCTCCAAGAAACAGGGATTGCATGGAAATCTGGGGGGCTGAGAGCTCGGGAAGGTATGAAGCAGACTAAGCTCCAAGCTCTTTGAGGATTTTAGTAAGGGGGTTGACCCAAAATCTATTTGCTCTGTAAGTAAAGGTGGTTTTTGCAGCTCTGCATGAGCTCATGCCATAGTCACGAGTAATAAATAGTGCAAAACACAGCAAAATAAAGGTTTGTAGAGGCTGCAAAGCTTCTCATTAATTTAACCATGCCCCTCACTGACTTTCATATGCCACCACATCATAGTGATGAGTAGCTGAAATGACTCTCTTTAACACCTGCATGAGTTTGTCTGATGGTAGAGAAAGAGACCTGGTTGAGATAGTATTTGAACTCAGTGAGAGGAAGAATTCAAAATCTTTGGAAATGTTTAGCTTTGCTCAGGCACAAGGTCAAGCTGCCTTTCTGTGTTGCAAAAAGGGGCAAAGTACCTTTCTCACAGGCTTAGAGTCCCACAATGGAAAAATCCTTAGCAGCTGTAAACTGGGGGTTTGGTCCAGCTCCATCTCATTAAAACACTCAGAGGAATTCTGTTGCTTTGCTAGTCCAGTTCTCCATCCTTTCTGCTTGTGAGCCATGAGATGAGAGCAGTCCCACAAAGAAAGGAAGAGGCCATTCACCCAAACATCCATCAGTAACAATTTGATTAGATGAAGATTTTTCCCACCACAGCCCAAGAGGCAGCTTTTCCACAGACTGTCAGGGAGGAAATCTTCAGGATTAATTAAATTTACTGGGACTTCTTTCATGTAGTTGTTTGGATTTTGAGTTCAGATAGGGCAGCAATGGACTGGGAAAGCTCTAATGCAGCACTTCTTTGCATATTTAATTTGGCAAACACAATGTTACCTGTTGTTTTTCAGCAGTTTACAATATCTGGAGTTTATTTCCTTGCACATGAGGCTCAGTAGAAAAGGTGGCTATGTAAGCCAAGATATTGTATATGCTGATTATTTTAATTTTCTATTTGTCTGCAACACATCCTACATCCTTCAAAGGTATTGTGAGGATGAGGAATATTTGAATGTATTTGGAATTGCTGATTTCATTGAGACAAGAAAGGCAAAATAAGATGAATATCAGGTATTTGTGATAAGGGATCTCAGACTGAACAAAAATCTCCCAGAGGAGGCAAGCTACTAACAAGAGGCAAAATCAGAGCAACCAGCCAGTGCCACGGAATTACAATGAGAAGGCAAATGCATGTGCAATTCAATAGAGTTTACTGCAAGTTCAGGGATGGGTGATTTTGTCTTCTCCCCTTGCTCAGGTATGTGTCAACACAGATATACACTCTCACACTGCACTCCAGGGGCATCAAATTCTTTCTTTATTCCTTGGCTTCCACAGTGCTCCTCCTGATAGCATCTGCAAAGAGAAAGCTGGGAGCAGATCCAGGCATCTGCTCATTTCAGTTTGTTTTCATAATTAAAGAGTGAAACAAACAAACAGAGAAGATGGTGAGATTTTAGGAAATCAGTAGAAAATGGGCCAGGATTCTGCATCATCCCCATGCATCTTTCTCAGGTGCCAGACTTTGCAGTTCTACTACCTTCAGCCTGTTTTGGGGGCAGTTTTTCCTGTTTTTCTCTGACAGCGTGCTTGGCACAAAATGAGAAGAGACAAGACTCTCCCTCAGGAGTCTGCAGGCTCAGTCAGAGCCAGACAAAATGCCATGAACATGTGTGCCACTTTGGCTGCCACCAGAGCTCAGTGCAGGGTGAAGTAATCTGGTCATTCCCAAAACACGTGATGTTCCAGTGTCTGGTTTCTGCTGGGGATGGCCTAGAGGGAAAAGGGGACAGAAACTAGCATTGTTCCTCTTTGCCCAGTAGTTCTTTGGGGCATTACAAGTGGTCTGACCCCAGATTTCAGGATTTCAGTCCTGCAGTATATTCTGGCACTAAGTTGGATCTCAGGAGGGCTTTATGTTTGAGCATCAGCCATTCCAATGGACAATTCAACTCCTTGGGCTTCAGTGTCTATCTAAATTTTAAAAAATTGACATTTGGCTAGAAATATCCTTCTGAGCTCAAGGACATTAAAAACCAACTTTTTCCTTCAAACCAGTTCCACAGACTGAGAGGCAAGAAGGAACTAGAGCAATCCCCAGATTCCAGGCCAACAAACCCACGATCCATCATGATGGCAAAGTCACTTCTCCAAGAATTTTCACACCTGGTCTTCTAAATTCTCAGTCCTAATCTCTGCTTTCTCTCAACAAATGTTCTGCTTCACTTTCACCCAGCTTGAATGAACCAAGCAGAGTAATCACAACAAGGCTGTAGCATCCCATGAGGACTATTGATTTTGAATGTTGACTATTGGCCAAACACTGGTGAGACACATTAGGAGTGTTGTATGCAGGAAATGCAGAGAGACATGGTGACCAGGCAGAAGAAGGCTTTGGCACTCAAGCAGAGCTGCTGTGGTGTTCTCTGGACTCAGTTAGTACTGTCCCTGCAGAACATTTTCTTTTGGCCAGCAGGGACTCTCCTCAGGACCTATTTTTCACTTTTGTTCTAAGTAGCTTCCTCCTCCACTTTGTACACAGCCACCAACAGGTTGAAGCACCTCACAGGTGATACAGCACCTTTGGTCCATCCTCCTGATCCCCATAAGCAGCAAAAAAGATTGGAGGAGGGGAAAAAAATCTGCCAGAGGATGGGGTATGCTTGGGGGAACTGGACATTCAGACTCCCTCAGCAATTCCAGACTTCCACACTGAGACATCCAGCCCAGGCACACTGCAGTTCTGTGAGCACTGGGAGATGTGTTTGCAGCTCCTTGTCTCCCAGTCCTCAGCATTTGGCTCATTAGCAGGGATTTCAAACCCTCATAAATCAACTCTTTCAGCATCATTCTCTGCTGATCCAAGCTGATTTTTTTAACCTCAAAGCCCTGCCCAGCCACTTTGAGATATTCCAGACATTTTTCAACCATTTATTTTTATTGAAACCAGCCAAGTCTCTGTATATATTTGGTCTTTTTTTTTTTTTTTTTATCTTTTAATATACAAATCAGTTTAAAATAGTGTATAAGTCAGGAATGATTTGCAAATTAAACTGTCAAACCCTGGCAGGACCAGTGGCTTACACCCTTAGCTTGAAATCTTCTGGCTGCTGTTGCTGTGAACACAGATCTGTAGAAGATGCCACACAACCTGCTTCCGCTTTCTCAGACAATTCAGCCTTTCTTTGATTTCAGAGAAATCTTACAACTCCTGAAAACACAGCTGCATGTAACTCTCTAATGGGATCACCTGCCCAAGGCAAGGGATATGATATTTTAGGAATCAAATGCTAGGGTTATGGTTATGCAAAGGTCTTCCAGCCTTAAAATCATTTTTGTACAAGGAAGAGGAAGAGAAACTTGAAGTGGAGTGTGTGTCTTTTCCCTAAAACATGCATCTGGAACCACTGCAAGGCACTAATTATAAGCCCAGGTATTTCCTTGCAATTACTGGTAATCCCATATTGGTAGATGGGGATCTACTACTCAGGATGTGCAAATATGTTGGTTAAAATGTTTTTAAGTGACAAGATTTTTGAGCCCTAAGGAATGCTGACATATTTATCACTATACCTCTATTTCTTTTCTTCCAGATTGCTGGAAGTCAGTGACCATGCCGACCTCCTCCACCCAAATGCCACCCCTTGACTCTATCAACACCACCGAGGAACCTAACTCCAACATCAACTTGTTCTCCAAGTTCATCAACTCAGACAAACAACTGTTCACAGATTTTTATAATGTGTGGATTGTCCTGATGGTAGTCAATGCCATCATTTTCCTGGTGGGTGTTGTGCTGAACAGCTTGGCGCTGTATGTCTTCTGCTTCCGTACCAAGACAAAAACCACCTCTGTTATTTATACCATCAACTTGATTGTAACTGATCTCCTGGTGGGCTTTTCCTTGCCTGTCCGGATCATCATGTTCTACAGTGCAGGGGATTGCAAGAATTGTTCCTTGGTTCACATCTTTGGCTACTTTGTCAACATGTACTGCAGCATCCTCTTCTTGACGTGCATCTGCGTTGACCGCTACCTGGCAATAGTGCAGGTGGAAGCCTCACGTAAATGGAGGAACCCCACCTGTGCCAAGGGGATCTGCATCTTCATTTGGATCTTCGCCACCGTGGTGACTTTCTCCATCCTGACCATGGCAATACGGTTTGCCAAGTGCTGCCTCTCCAAGATCCTGGTCCTGATGGTCTGCGAGTACTTCTTCCCCCTCATCATAATCATCTTCTTCACCACCAGGATTATGTGCGCCCTGTCCAAGCCCAGCCTCATGCACCAGAGTCGGGAGAGGAGAATGAGGGCTGTGCAGCTCCTTATCACCGTCCTCATCATCTTCATGATCTGCTTCACTCCTTTCCACGTGCTACAGGTTGCAATCTCCATCAACCCAGACATGCCCCACAACGTCAGCCTCCTCGTCTACCATGTGACAGTGACTCTGAGTAGCCTCAATAGCTGCATGGACCCCATTGTCTATTGCTTTGTCACCAATAACTTC
This sequence comes from Agelaius tricolor, assembly GCF_023055355.1. Taxonomy (NCBI): domain Eukaryota; kingdom Metazoa; phylum Chordata; class Aves; order Passeriformes; family Icteridae; genus Agelaius; species Agelaius tricolor. The sequence continues at coordinate 92,396,211 of NW_027269262.1, read as the reverse complement.
CAGGCAACCATGAAAAACATCTTCAGGAAAACCGAGCCAGAGCAAACTAATGCAGACATCCTGGGTATGAACAAGAACTCCAAGGGCTCCAACGCAAACATCGCCTTCTCAAACACAATAGGAAGCCCTCTGAGCTTGCCATCACCAAGCAGTGTTCAGATATAATCCACATGTGATGGGACACATTGCAGTAAGCCAGTGCCATGGTGCTGGAATATTGATAGGATGCACAATACAATAGTTTTTGAACTCTGTGTTTTAGGCTGAGGTTCAGACCAACAGTGGTGGAATTTATTCCTCAAGAACATTGTGGTCTGTTTGGAAATGGAACCTACAATGCTGTTAGTACCATACAAAAGAGAGTCTGTTAATTACTGTTCCCAGCAGGGAAGTTTTCTTTGTATTTTAATACAGACGTTTTGCTAGCAACAAACTCTTTACTGTGGTTTTCTTTGCATGTTTGTCATCATAATGCAACACTTCTAGGATGACTTAGAAAGCAGGATAGCTCTGGTTTGTAATGAAAGATTTTGTGCTTATATACTTAAGAATAAAGGTCAAGAAGGATGTTTCCAGAGCTATCCACTACAAAGATTTTAGATGCCAATGAAATGGGAAAGAAAGTATTCTAGTCCACATGTCACTAGTGACTACTCCTTCCTTACTGAAAAAGTCTGAACCTTCTCAGGGAAGAGATTAAGTCAAGCAGTGAAATCTCTTGGCTATAAGAAAAAATACATGTCAATGTATTTTTTCCCCAACACACATTGTCTGTGTTGAGGAGAGGTTAAGGATATGTTCCATCTGTATTTGGATCACTAAATCCCCTGAACTGCAGATGAGTATACAAAAATCTGTGAAAATGAACATGAATCCCAGCAAGCTCTGCTGTTCTGCTCTGTCTCCCTGAGGAATAGCCAAGATGAAAACCAAACCAGACTATGAAGCTATACTACTCTGGTTTGGTTTTTCTTCCTGGCATGTTGTAACATCAGGGCTTGATGTCCTAATTCCCCCAGCAGCCCATCCACTCAGTCACTCAAAAGCCAATACTTCCAAGCACAGAAAAAGAATGCATCTCAGGCACCTATGTTGAAATCATTCACCCCAGGACAAACTCAGTAGGATGTTTTAAAGAGCCATGTTTAAAGTCTCTTAAATGCCTAAAGAGGCTAAGGATGCTGCAAAATTCTAGCCCCAACAGTGGGGGAATGTTTTAGATGACATTATATCAGTGAAACCATGCAAATGCAAAAAAAAAAAAAATTATCCTAGGAAAACTGCAAAATCTGTGGCATGAACAGCCATAACTGCTGTTGTTTCTCCACATTTCCTCACTCTATGACCACTCCATCTGGAAGGCTACTATGAATTCATCAAGTCTAGTGATCAGCTTTTCCTAGTACTCACTGGTGTTACCAGTCAGAAGAGCAGGCATTGGTCCAAGTTAAAGCATCCTGGAGTAGTACTCTGCTTCCCTGAGATCTGACTATGGTACAGCCATCTCTATTCCACAGGAACACAACATAAACAATGCCTCAAACTGCCTCTTGCAACAGGGTTTGCAAGAGTTTGCTTCTTGCAACACATATATGTTTAACCTAACCTATTTCCCTGACCAACCCAATGGGTATAAAATTTGAACCATCAATATCACTGCAATACAGGGAACTGGGTGTTCCAGTACCTGTTCCAGTGGAGTCAGTAATTGTTAGAGCCTGCAACGTGAGCTCTTTCCCAAGCAATGCAGCTGAGTCAGTGCCCTTCTGCTGGGACCTCTATTCCTTTGAAGAGGATTTTCCCTCCAGGGGTGGTGATGAGAGCCACCAACATTATGGCACTATCCCATGGGAGGTAAGACTGTAGTTCTGCTCATGGTTTCACTTCCCAGGGCCCAATTGTACCATGGCTTCCTTCTGCCTCATATATTTCCATATTCCTGTAAATCACTGATACAGGCACCTCACAGCCATCATCTTTCAAATGATGCATCAGCACACATGGATCAGGCTGTGACTTCTCAGCCAGGCTGACCATTTCACATTTCTGACACCATTTTCCACCAGTCCCTCTCTTGGAGAAAGCAATTTTTTGCTTCGGAGGTCTGCACTTCCCTTCAAACTCCCGAAAACTCAAGCCTACCACCCCATCACACATGCTCAGATCTTTCCATGCCTCCCAAGCTGCTTGTAATGAAAATGTGTGTCACATATACAGAGTTGTTAACAGCACTGTTTTGCCAAGGCTACTCAGAAAAACAGTAGAAAATGTGCAGGCCCTGTGCATAGCTTATTTTAGCTTCTTTGTTCCAACAACCCACAGATTCACACCTCCCATTCTCTTGCTATCAACAGTATTTTTGCCATATACAGAAATGTCTTAACATCTTTCTCAGTTCGGTTGTTCATTTGAGGTCAGTATAAAATCTCTAAGATGATTTGCTTAGATTTTTTTAAAGTTCCTAAACAACGTCTCAGTCAAAGCTCTGTCTGTCTGCTGTAAACTTCACTTGTGGTAGTCTGAATTCTCCTTACTGTCAGTGTATTATTCACTCCCCATAAAAGCCTCCTGAGGCTGGATAATTCTCTTTATTTTTAATGCCTATTGCCTTATCCAGAGCTTTCAGCAGTTGATTTTATAGCAGCTCCAAAACAGGGTCTGGTTCCTTATCAAAGACACAGTCTCTGAAAATTGGAAAGAGATCAATTTTTTCACAAACTAACCTATTTTCTGGTGACCTTTTGAGCTTTCTATTTAATCTATACTGCTTAACATTGTGCTTTTCCTCAGGATGCTGTACTTGCTAAACTTCTTCCCTGTTTAAAATCACCCATTTGTGCTCGGGGCACAAAGTTGAAAACCAGAACCAAAACCACAGCTATCATTTTATTTCTATTATATTTCCTAGATATTCCTCCAAATGGCACAGTTTTGGGGGGCACCTTCCACCTGCCAGTTCCTATTGCTGCTGAAGCATCCATCTGTGTTTCTGGAGACTGGGACAAGGTCTCTCACCCCCTGTTCTGCACCATCCCTCTGCTCAGGGTATCTCCTTGGGTTGCCTCTTATTAATCACCAACAGGGAATAGAATTGTCCTGTTCCTACTCCAACCTGCCTTTTCTCTAATGAAAACAGCCAGACACGACAAAATAGGGACACCTTCAAGGACAATGTGAGTGATTCCATGCATCACTGAATACATGCAGAGACTGCCAAGGTAAAGCACACACACAAGTCAGCTTTTGCAGGGCAGCCCTTTATGCAGAGTATTTAAAGATTTAGATGCCAAATTCTCGATGATTTCAAATTCAATCCAGTACTTAGCAGTCTTTGAGGATCTGGATCATTCCCTAGAGGCTGAAATAGTAATCAGGATGGATGGGCATTGCATGTCAAACTACCACCACCCGAGTCTGTGGTAGACAGAATGCGTTCCCTAAAGAGCTTAACAGCAATAAAGAGCTCTGTAAAAAGCCCCGAACTTTCAGGAAATTACAGCATTCATTCCTCTTTGATGTGCTGTGCTTCTCTTGTGCATCTAAAATCCTATAAAGTGAATTAGAAATATCCTCTTCTACCAGCTGCCCAGAGGCCAGCAAAGAAAGATGGTGAAAAATCTCTCACGTATTTCTTGGGAAACCTCAATCATTCCTGGGACACAAAATCTCTGACCATGAGCCTGAGTCACAGCACACAGATATCTGCAGTCTGTTGACATGCTAGGGGAAGGGAATCCAGAAATGATTGAGTATCTTTCTCTCCCTGTTGTGTGTCTCACCTGCATTGTATCCAGCACAGTCCATGATTCAAAGCACTTCTGTCTTTGCAAGGTTTTTCCTGTTCAGAAACCTGTAGCAAAGCAAAGCTGTACAACAGCCAACCCTCAGTCATACTGCAAATATATCAGGGCCCAGCAAAGCTGAAGATCTCCAATTCTGCACCAGAAAATGGGCCCCTGACCCCACATGTGGGGTTATCTGCCAGCCTAGCTTCCTCCTGGGCTCTGAGCAAGCTCTGCCTCCCTCCACAACCTCTTGGTAACTGCCAAGAGGAAACAGCACAGCCACGTGCAAGGGCAATTTCTTCCTTCCTTGTCCCTCTGGGGTTTGGTGTCTCTGAGATGTGTGCACAAGAGTCTCATTAGTCAGGCTAATCAACATTACTAAGCACTGCTAGCAGGTGTGGGCTCTGTGGGCAGAAAGGCTGAGGAAAATGGAATTGCCATGTTAGGAATATGAGGACAGGTCACTGCTCTTCTGTACCTGTCTTCCAGGTGTAAAGGCAGGAGTTGCTCTGGGCCAGGATTTGGGAGAAGACAGGTCTGATCTCCACAGCTATTCTGGGACAGAGGAGAATGAGGAAGACACTGCAGAGGAACCCAAGCCACAAAGTAATAAAGGAGGAAGGAAAGGAGAAGGACCCAACAGGTGTAAACAACAAGCTGAGTTCCATGAAGGGCAGGGCTAGTAAGAATAAGGATGAGGAAAGTAGGACAAGGGAAAACAGGGAATGCAGGGACATGATACCCTGCAAAGGATGACACAGGAAAACAAATGTGGGTTGGCTTGCTTTTCCCCTTCTGGACACAATTAGTCCCAAAACAGGAGCTCTGGGGAGGGTGCCAGTGCTTGGATCAGAGCTGAAAGACTCCCATTTTAGGAAGAAAAAGCTTTTAAAGCAGGGCATTTTATCGCCTTCCCATGGTGAGGCCCAGGAAAGGGACAAGTGTGATCTCCCCCCATTTTTCTGAGCTTTTGTGGTCATGCAGTAGAAAACAGGAAGGCCTCCAGTGTGCTGAGAAAGAGGAAGAGGGTCTCTATTCCTACACCCTTGGGAAGAGGGTGCTGGGGATGCAGGAGGGGATCTGGTGTGGTGTGGGTGCTCATGGACTCGTATCAGCATCCATTGTAAATGCTGGCTACGTGATGAGCGGGACTGTCATGGGAAGTTCTGAGTGAGGCTTATGAGACGTGGTGCCACCTGAAATGTCACATCACAGCACATGTCCCCTGCTCTGCAAGGCACCCTAGGCAGGGCAGACTGGGATTGTAGCATGTGCCCTCACACAAGAAATAATCAATCACTTCACTGTAGTATTTCAGTGCTTTGTGGTGGGCCCTGTTTGGCTATTGGAGCTTAATGGGGATGCCAGGGAAAATATCCACTGCAACCATAGAACTGTAGGATCATTTGGTTGGAAATGATATATAATGTAAGATCATCAAGTCCAAACCTTCCCCCAGCTATGTCAAGGCCACCACTATGTCTCTGAGTGTCACATCTACATAACTTTCAAATATGTCATGGGATGATGACTCACAAACTTCCCGTCTTTCTGATTCTTTCTTCTTCAAATGCATCAAAAAGCACCAAAACTTCCATGGCAGAGATGTGAGTTTCTCTAAGTGTTCTTCTAAGCAGCCAGTGCTGGCAGGATATCTAGGTCTTAGTTCCTGAAACTGTCCTTCTTCATGATTCTTGTCAGTAGTGTCAGAGATCAGATTAATTTAGGTACGGAGATATGGATCTGAGTTCTAACACAAGGGATTTTGCTTTTCCTTCACAGCTGTATGCAGAGCTAACAGCCCAGCTCAGGACTGAGGTTCTTCTTTCCAGCTGCTATGCAACAAGAAAGAGCCTGTCAGATGAAATAAAGCCGAGTTTACATGCAGGAGAAAGTTCACCTCACCGCAATCTCAGGGAAAGCTCACAGAGAGGAGCTTCTGCCATCCCAATGAGAAGGTAATGGAATCATAAAATACCCTGAATTGGAAGTGACCCACAAGGATCATTGAACCCAACTCCTGGCCCGGCACAGGATCATCCCCAAGAGCCACACACCATGTGCTGAGAACTCTGATCCAAACCTATCTCCTCCAAGCACATCACCTGTGATCTTTTCAGTAGGAAAAGCCAAAGAGCAAGGACTAGTCTGAACTCCAGTCCCAAAAGAAGCATTCTTGAGGATGTCTTGAAGGCCTCTGCGGGACACCCCTTGGCTTCTCTTTGATCCCTCTGTAGACCTTAATATGACCTCACTAACATGACTTTAAAGCAACCAAATTTCCCTCTAGGGGGTTCAAGTACCCAGGACCGAAATAGTGGAGAAGGTTTTGTTTAGAGCAGTTTTACTTCCGTCTCCTCCAAAAGAGGATTCTAAAAAAGGTCTAGAAGTGCTTGTTTGTCTCTACAGATGGAGAAAAATGGAAATTGCTGCAGATCAGTTAAACAGATTCCCCCAAGAGACTTGCCTAGGGGAAGTCCACATGGGAGTAGGGCATGGCATGAAAGCCTTGGGCCAGAGCCCAGCTGTTGGCTCATCCGTCCTTTGAACCCACAGTCAGCATCTCTCCAGAGAAGGATCCTTATAAATTCATTCCTGAAGTTCATTAGACAGGAGCTTAGACCAAAGCCCAGTATGCAACCCCTTGATATTTTGGATAGCTTGGAGACTGCCCAAATCCTGTCTTCCCAGGGAAGGCCTCTCTTGATTGATAGTATTTAGAGCTGGAAATGCCACCCTGCCCACATTGCTTGGAAAACACGGTGTGCTCAAGACGCCGGTTCAGACGGACTCCCCTGCACAGCTGCCCATTTGCACAGCATGTGGTGGGAATCTGTTGATAGGTTCTTGACAGAAGTTATGGCTTGTTTATCTGGAAGCTTTACTTTGTGCCTCCTACCCAACCCGGAAACCCTTCCTCTTCTAACCTCTTGGCCTGCTATTATACACAGAATTGTCTACATTATAATTTTGGTAACCATGATTCATCTTACGACAAACACTGCGTAAAGCAAGCAGATTTGTATTGTCATAATTAAAGCAAATGATTGGATGGTTTATCCATACAATCCTAACAATTCTGCCACTGCTAGTACTATACCTGACCTGCAGAGGTTTCAGTAAGTCACTGCAGGGTGTCTTAACCCATGGAATATTAAAACAGGCACGACCCTCCTGTTTCTCAAGGCTGGAAGGACTTGGAAGCCAGCAGAACTTCTTTCTAAGGTTATTGATTGCCTAATGGAGGTGAGAAAGTCTCTCCCAGTCATCTCAGCATCTACCCATCTAAATTAGAGCCCCTTTTTCAGAAAGCCTCCAGTTCTGCTCTAATTTTTCTGAGGTTTAGAGAAGATACATCTCCTTCTTTGTCTTTGCAGTGTTGCATTCCAAAGCCACAGATATTTGCTCTTTGTCTAACAGATAACTACACCCTGAAATGCCAGACCTTTTTTCCCCGGCAAAGGTATTTGTAAACAACCCTCTATTCCTGCATTCCAAAAAAATTAAATTACTCTGCCTCTTCCTATGAGGCGTGTTTCCAGGGTCAGTCTTTCTGGTGGTTATTTGCTGAGCTTCTTCAGATGTTTCAGCTGCCTTTTCCAGGTTGAGGCATGAGAGAACGATGGGAATGGGGAACAGAGGGGAGTTAACCCACCAGTTGATTTAAAATAGGTTAAACCCCTTCTTTACACTGGGGCAGAAGCAGGGTGATACAAATGATTTAAGGAACACACTTGATGTTCTGGGACACAGGAGCACGGTGCTTCCATACCCACCACCCAGAGCTCCAGATCTGCCAGCCTCAAAGAGCATCCTTAACATTTTTTGCTTCCTTTCAGCCACCACACTATCTGTCTAGACCTGCCCAGCAAAGCCCACATACTCTGCACTTGGCAGCCACATGTGAAGCCCTCCCAAGCCCAGATGGATTGGAGGAGTGGATGGGAGGGTGTTCTCTGTATGTTTTCTCTACAGCTGCCATGTCTAATACCAACAGCAGCAGCTGCCAGTGCAAGGGATGTGGATGTGCCATTTGTAACTTAACTTTCATGAACAATAGCGCAGCTGTTTGTGCTGCAAGATGCTGGGAGGCAAGAAAAATCAATTGGTTCTGCCATGAGCCTCCTGGAGGGTTATTTGTCAGCAATGCTGAGCAAGGCAGCAGCAGAATCCCAAGGAAGGGATGCACAGAGGAGGGTAGGACACCTGCACAGAACACAGCTGTGCAGGTAAGGGTGGCAAATATGGAGTGCGTGTTTGCAGTAGTACCTGTGTGATAGACAAACAGGGCAAGGAGATGGCAGAGGCAGCTGCAGGCAGGGAAGTTCTCTCCTCTGTGGTAGGCAACAGGAGCCTGCAGGTTGTTTAATATACTCTCAAATTCTTGCTACGTGATGCAGATAAGACATCACCCAGATCCCAACCCAGCACTCACGAGCAGCCATGGAGGATTTCAGAGGAGTGTCTGGTGTCTGTTCTGGCCTATTCCTGGAAGCCCTTCTCCACTGCAGTTCCAGTGGCATTGTGCAGTTGGGGACTTTGCAATATCTCCTGCCCAAGGACCCCAGCATGTGGCTGAACACCTGCAAATCAGATGAAACACCTAAAAATCAGGGGAAAAAATGCATCATAAATCCAAATGGAAAAGTTTGTGCAACAATGTGCTTGTGTGTGCATGTGATGAGAGAAAGAAATGCTTCAATGTGACTGGGGAGAGGATTCACAGATATGAATGAATTCACCATGAAAGCACAAAGAGACCAGAGAGATGAGAGGCAGGACACAGGTACAGTGAGGAGGTGTGGGGTGAAAGCAAGAAGGAAATTAAGGCACAGTGTCTGCATTCAGGTTCTAGTGAAACATGTCAGGAGTTTATCTACACCACATCAAAGTGTGTCCCTAAGGGGTCTGGGGAGTTTCCTCCTTGCCAGGAGTGTTTGTGGTGGGAGAGCAGACAGCAGCATGGGCACCAGCAGATGACATGAGCAGATCAAAACCACAAGATAACTTTTGTGGGGGAGGATGCTTTTTAATGCAGTTTCAGTGGGGAAGGAGAGCCCTCCAGTTCCCCTCAAGGACGAAATTTCTTTCCCGTACATGGCAAGGTACAATTTTTTTCCCTGCCATCAGCAAAAATCTTTCACAGATTAAATATGTTCAAACAGCTCTCCAGGGGATCCTCTTTGTCCAGCTGTCAGTGCATAAAATCACAGGAAACAGCCTGCCTTAGGGCTTTGCTCAGCAACTGGAGAAAAGATAAGGCTGCTGGGACACAGGTGTAAATATCCCATCAGTTCTTTTTAGACTTGGGCTTCATGCTGTGAGGTCTCATCCCTTTTGCCTGCAGCAGGACCAGAGGACACCTAGCACCAGGCAGAATTGGTGTTACAACTGTCCTGGGTATTGTAGATGCTCCATTTGGCCCAGGTCCTTTTATCTTTCAGTGTTTTCACAGCCCTTCCTATATGGAACCTATAGAATATATTGATTTTCATTAACATGTACTGTTAATTTTTCCTGAACAAGATTTTTACTTAGGTTTCAGTTTTAAAAGCCCCATACACCTGCGTGGGGAGGAGCACAGACCTATGGCAGGCACACAGAAGGATAAAAGACTCCAGGTGGGCAGGCAAATCACAACCAAGTGATTGATTTATTTTTGAACTTCACTTCCAGTGCTTCCAGTCTCCAATTCCTCACAAGCTCTGTTCTGCACTTATATCCCTGTTACAGTCATTCTCCCTCTCTTCTCACCCATCCTCACTCATACCAGTACATCCAGGAACCCAGCTCCTCCTGCACAGAGGTGGGATCCTAAAACTGGGCTACTCCAGCAACCCCAAGGCTGCTCTGCACCACTAAGTTCAATGTCATGTCAGCTGCCACCAGCCCTGGACACAGCAACTGGCCAGGAATCCCCAGCCTTGGCTGCCCTCCCACAGCAGCATCTGCCATGCCAGCATCCACAGGGAGACCATCACAGGACTTGTCCCCCAGCATCCCCTTCCCCAGATTTCTGGAGCAGCTCAGAGCACCTCCACACCAATTTTGCTGTGTTTAAGTAACTTTCGCAGGACCACTTAGGACACATCGCTTGGTCCAGGTGGCTGGTATCCCTGTGCTGAAGGAGTCTTTCCTTTTTTTTTCACATCTCTTCCCTTCCCACGGGAACAGGATGCCCTAATGACAAGACACTGTATTGTATCCTTCACTCATACGAGCATTACGGGTTACAATTACTGTCTAGGGAAATTTTATAAACACATACAACAGGTTTAAGCTTTCTTTTTATTTATTTTCATTAAGTACTTGTGGATAACAAGATGCCAAACTTTTAAAAAAAGCAGCAGTAAATCTGAAGATCTAAACAAGGTCAAGGAATCATCATCTTTTTCCTTGGAAAGTCTCTATTTGTAAACTCATACAGGATGGGAAGAGGGAAGTTTGCTGAATTTCCCCCAGAGACTTCAGTGACCCACCATTACCTCTGCATTACACTGATGCAAGGCAGTGAGGATTTGCTTGCACCATCCTTTTCTACAGCTTTTTGGGATATTCTGCAGCAGAATGATTTCAGCAAATAGCATGGGAGTGTTTTAAGAGGCCTGACACTGCCAGCCAAGCAGTGACCAAACCAACCACTGCCCTCTGCTGAACACAGCCCAGAATCCCCACAGAGCTCCCAGTGGTCCAGAAAATTATGGTCAAAATGCTATTTTGCTGTCAGGATGGAAAAACTCAAACTATTCCTATAGATCATGAATCTTCCCTTCAGGTCAGCTGCCAAAATCCTATATGTCATGGCTTCCTTGTTGTATTCCTGCTGCAATGGTGCATACAGCTCATTTAAGTACCTCCTTCAACCTCAGAATATTAATCACTCTGTTAACTAATGCAGTTTGGGTTCAGTTTCCCTCAATACAAGAGCTCAAGGAGCCTTGGATGTTTCCTCATGCACACCTTGGTGTGCTGGACCCTGCAGAAATCCCTGGTAGGGTCCCCAGCTCACTGCTGACAATAGACAGCATTGTTTGTTCATGGACCTGGACAGTAAGCACTGGGGAGAGTGTACCCCAAATTCTGTGCTCAGTTTTGTGCCCCTTATGACATGAAAGACATTGAGATGCTGGAGCAAGTCCAAAGAAGGACTATGGAGCTGAGGAAGGGGCTGGAGCACAAGTCCTGTGAGGAGCGGCTATGGGAGTTGTGGGGCTCAGCCTGGAGAAAAGGAGATTCAGAGGGGACCTTATCGCTCTCTACAACTCCCTAACAGAAGGTTGTAGCCAGGTAGGGGTCAACATCTTCTCCCAAGTAACAAGAGACTGAACAAGAAGTTGTGCCAGCATAGGTTTAGGTTGGCTATTCGGAAAAATGTCTTCACAAAAAGCATTGTCAAACATTGGAACAAACTGCCCAGGGAGGTGAAGGATTCACAAACTTGGAGGCATTTAAAAGACATGCAAATGTTGCACTTAGCTACATGGTTTAATGGGGGACTTGGCAGTGCTGGATTAATGGTTGAACTTAATGATCTTAAAGGTCCACCTAAATGATTCTATGATTCTGTGGTTTCTTGTCCCACTCAGAGCTTGTCTCCAAATACCCAAGGGTCATCACTACTACTCTAGGGCAGTCCCTGCTTCAGGACCTCTGGCATGGCTGGAAATGGTCACCAGAGCTGCATTTAGGCAAAGACAGAGGGTGAGGAGGCCCTGGCATAGATTGCCCAGAGAATCTGTGGCTGCCCCATCCATGGAAGTGTTCCAGGCCAGGCTGGACTGGGCTTGGGGCAGCCTGGTGTTGGACAAAGCATCCTCCCGGCACAGCAGTGGGAGGAGGTTGATGCTCAGCCTTGTCATGGAGGGGCAGCTACAGGGCACATCCCCCCTGGGGCCCCTCAGCAGATCCCCTACAGGGGCTGGGCCGTGCCTGCCCCTCGCTCTCCCCCGCCCCAGCCCCAGCCGGAGCTCGACGCTGGCTCCTGGGGCCTGGCCGGGCTGAGGGGAGCGGAGCGGGACCGGGCCCCTCAGCAGGTTCCCCACAGGCACAGGGCCGTGCCTGCTCCTCGTTCCCCTCAGCCCCAGCCGGAGCTCGGCGCTGATTCCTGGTGCCTGGCCGGGCTGAGGGGAGCGGAGCGGGACCGGCCCCTCAGCAGGTCCCCCACAACGGCTGGGCCATGCCCGCTGCCCGCTCCCCTCAGCCCCAGCCCCAGCCCCAGCCCCAGCCGGAGCCCGGCGCTGGTTGCCGGGGCCTGGCCGGGCCGAGGGGAGCGGAGCTGGACGGGCAGCGCGGCCGCCGCGAGATGGCGCTGAGGGAGAGGCCGAGGCGGGAGTGCAGCGGCCCCTCAGGGACGGGACCGTGGCTCCTCCAGGGCGGGCTCAGACCTTGTCCTCCAGAGACAGCATCTCCTCTACCCTGTCCCCTCTCCAGCAGGACCGTCGGTCCCTTGATGTGGGGCACAGCGTCCCCTCAGTGACCGGATTTTCATTCCCTCAGTGGTCGGGCTCAGACCTCGTCCCCTCAGTGATCGGACGCCCATCCCCTCGGTGCAGGACTCCCCTTCCCTGCAGTAGGGGCTCTCACTACTCTGAGTTCTGCCTCCTCTAAGGCAGAACCCTCACTCTGTCCCTTGGATGGAAGGGGACTCAGATCATGTCCCCTCAGAGACAGGATACCCCTGCCCTGCTGTGGGGCTCAAGACACACATGAGGCAGGACCTCTATGGTGGGGATCAGACCTTGACCCCTCAAAGCCAGGACCTGCAAACCTCCATGGAGTGCTCAGACTGTGTCCCCTAAGAGGCAGGAGCACCCTGTCCTGTGGTGGAGCTCAGATCACATCTCCTCAGGGGCAGGACTTCTGCTCCATCTCTCAGTGGGGTGCTCAGACCTCTTCCCCCAGGAGGCAGGGCCCCAACTCTGTCCCCACTATGACCAGACCCTGGGTGTTGGAGCTCTCTGGACACTCCTCCAGCTGCCTGTAGGAGGAGGAAGCAGGATCCAGACCAGATGTTGACAGATGTGGCCAAGGCAAAAACTACTGTGATCATGGCCACAGTAAGAAGCACGGGTTCAGCAATAGAGGGAATCCACAGATGTGCTGGGCAGCCCTACTTCCTTCAGCCTGTGGCACAGGAAAGAGGACACTCTTTGCCCACTCCACACATAACATAGCTGTGCTGTGGCCCCATCGCTCAGCTGCTCTGGGCATTGAACAGTCTACGTGCTCCCAAAACCAGCAGCAGTCAGGCATGGGACATGGTCAGGGCTGGGAATTGTCTTTGGGCATGGTCACAGCTGGGAGTTGGCTTTGGGTGATGCTATGTAGGGGTAACTCCTCTAGCCAAGCACTGGAAGGGATGTCAGCCTGCTACAGGCCCTTCTTCTGTATGGCGACTGTACAAGAAGGGTTGCCCTGTTTTTACCTTCACACATGCTCATGTAAATGCCATGGGATAGCCCTGGGATAACCTCTTCCACTACAAATCCTTCCTCTGTATTTGATGAAGGCCTGGTTTGGTCTAAATGGCCCCTTCCATCCTGTAGTCACACGAGGAGGTCACTATCTATGTCTTGACTTGTTTGCTGAGCCATGTTCAGTGTCCCAGAAACACCTGGCTTGAGCTGCTGTCATGGTCTGGAACGCATCCACTCCAGGACAACTGGTCCAAGCCCAGGCCTCCATGAGAACTGTGGTTATCCAGCATGGGTGCACTGACTGAGAAATGCTCTGGGTCAGTTCAGTCACTGGAGCATGTATGGGAATATTTTTTCATCTCCAATACAAACCTGCACAGTTACACACCACACTAGACCCTGACAGTTTCCTGTCTGAAACTGTTTCATTTGTCATCTTCTTGAGTTGCCAGCAAATCAGAGGGGGGAAAAAATGCTATGACTTATCCCTTCCACCCTGACACACAAAGTGCTCCTGGTTAGGTAATGCCTGCATCAGGAATTTCCTTTGCGTTACCAAGTCACTACAGAAGGAAAAGGTTCTCATAAGTCACCACACACCAGTCCTGGGAACCACTTACCTTGGAGCACAGAATTCCAAAACAGATCACCGTGCATTATGAATTGTCCCCAGGCAGTAACTGCATGTCTGAAAAAGCTTCCCAAAAGCTCTGTTTAGGGTCTTGCTCAACTACTGCCCTTCATGGGCATCCCCAGCAGTTCACAGTAAAGACTTGAAATGTAAAGAACTTAAAAGCCTCCAAGTACGATGTGCCACTGCAGAAAGGCAAGAGACAGCAAGTATGTTGCCAAGGTTATGGATCCATGTCAAATGATGTCACCCACCCTCTGCATTACAGAGAAGGAAGGACCCAGCCCAGTTCCTCTCTGACGTTAGGTCTGACTCTGGGACATTTTTTGGGTGTGAGAATGAGCTCGGCACTTGAAACATTTCTTTCTTCTTCTAAAAGCACAAGTGGAGTGCTCAGCCTTGCCTCAAGCTAACTTTGATGTGGGTCCATCGAATGCTAACTGATAATGGAGAGAAAAAAATCCCAGGAACAAACTGAACCTGAAGCAAAGTTCTGCATTCCTCCTGGCAGAAACCCTGAAACATGGGAATAATTAAACCCAGTCAAAATGGCACGTAACAAACTGAGAACAGCAATGATCATCTCCTTCCAGTGCCTTCCTCAGAATATTGATGAATTCCACACCCTCACTCCCTGTGCAGTTCTTTCCTCAACTTTACCTCTTGCACATTGAAAGAGGCTTGATGCCTTTCTTTGGAAAGGTTTCCTAAAAAGTCTCAGAGGCTTAGAAACACTATTCTCCTTCTCAAGCTGAAGATGTCCATGTCCAATTTACTCCCACTTGATCCTCCACTGGTTCTATCTTTTAACAGAAATACTTCTTTTACCACAATATATTTAATATAAATACTTCTTTTTCACCCAGACTTCTTTTGCTTTGCTTACAAAGCATCTTTCAGCTTTGGCTGATTAAGTGATATGGATGTTTGTAGCAAAAAATATATCTTGCTTTCTCTCATCCAAGCATAGTCTGAATTTCCTGAGACTGTGCTGCACTCTGTGGACATGCTTGTAACCCTCAGTGATTAATTCCTCCTTGTTTTTCCTTAGGAGCAGAAATTTCTATGGTTCAAAATGCATCAAGAGAGACAATATTTTCCTTATCCCACTTCTGTCCCTCATTGCACAAAGCTGTGTCAGTGACACAGCCTTGCTGCAAAGCCATGAGGCATCCATATCCTGAGAATATTTTTTGACGTTCCTTTCCTAATCCATTTGAACCCCTTACAATTTGACAGGTCAGGCAGACCTAACAGGTTTTTCTCCCAGCTGGCAGAGCAGAACAGAAGAGTTCATCCCGCTTAAAGCAGGACCCAAATGACCACAGGTGGCCACAACAGCCTCCAGCCCTGTGAAATTCGTGATTCGGTGAGGTGCTCAGGGAGACAATCACCAGTAATCCCGGAGCCTTTCCCTCTAATTCACACTCACGAGGACAGGGCATGTAACCTGCCTGTGACTCATCTCGTTCTCAGGCAAAATGCCACAAAGGAAGAACACTCAAAATGGTTCAGGACAACGCTGGGCTGCTTCGCTCCAAGTAAAACAGGAGAAGGAGAGGCAGCTGCAGAGTTGTTTCCAAACAGATCCACAGTGAAATGGTGACACAGCAATTCACACAAGACCAAAACAGAGGACAGATCTGACAAAAGCAACCTCTTTTACAACCCAGCCTAAAGAGGGGGGCAGCTCACCTGGCTGGGGATTTGATCTGTTTCTGAGTGACAAGTCAATGCAGAAAAACCTGTGTGCATCAGTCAGAAAGAGTTGTGTGCAGCAGCCAGACAACTCCAAAACCTGCCCCTTCCCCTCTTCTCTGCAGAGTTTTGTCCCATGGGTGAACATAGGCTGTTATTTCAGAGGCAGAGGAGTCCCCATCCTTGCAGATGAAATGTATACTCCATGGAGGAAGTGCAGTGAGTGGATACATCTGGCTAAATATCCATTTGGAGAAATGGCATCATTACCACCTCAGCACTGATGTCCATCAGAGCTCTGGGGTCTCCTATACCCTCTACCCTAAAACATAAACCTACCCTGGTAGATATTATGGTTTTCTCAGTATACTGACACCTTGCTTAGACCACATTAAGTTTCTATTTCTGCACTGTGAAAACTAAAATAACTTTATTTCTAAGCAGTTTCATTCACTTTGTCCTGATTTAAGGCACACTCTTTCAATTCACCCCTTGGGTAGTCAATTTAAAATGCAAAGGTGTCTCTGCAGAGATGAGCTCCCACCTAACTGCTCTGTGCTACTGCCTTGGCACACATCACAGGTTTATTTCTCTGTGCTTTATTTTAGCCTGATTCTGGAAGTGGAAGCTCTGGAAACTCCAGCAGGAAGGACTAACCTGGCTAGTATTTGTAGGGTGCTATCTACATCCTAGCTGAGACAATTTCAACATAAATGTTGACTGTACTTATTCTCCCCTGCATTTGCTCACACAAGACCCACCTAATCCTCTTCCCACTCGCATCTATCTGGTGAGCTGAGCCCAACCCTTCAGATCTGAGTTGATACCAAAGCTGTAGTGTGAGAAGGCAGAGAGTCCCAGGGAGAAGGGCAAATACAGCTACAGCCATTCAGGGAGAGGAGCTGGTATAGGCCAGCAGGAGCAGAAATGAATGGGGCAGGGGTGCTGGGTACAGCATGTGTCCCTCTTAGACTATGGGGTTGCTGTCAAGTCTGGGGCCATGGTGGTTGAAGGGAAGAGGAGAGAGCTAACAGCTCAGAGAGCAATAGATAGAGTGCTCTGGTCTGACTCATTCAAAACTCTGAGTCCATCCTTTGCATGTAGGGAAATGTGGTGGGAGAGGCTCCTCCTTCTGTCCCTGAGGAGACAACACACAAGTCAACCTCATCAGTAGAGGGTGGTCCCAGCCAAAGACAAGGAAGAAGAAAAGGCATTAGTGACTTTCATGAAGAGGCCCTGCTGCATCCCAAATAATCTTCCTTGCTGAGTACAGGAGCCAGCAAAGCTTAGAATCACAGAATCATAGAATATCCTGAGTTGGCTTTGTGTAATTCCCTTGGGTCCTGTAACTGGTCACCAGAAGAAAGACACTGATGCTGTCCCTCTGCTTCACCTCTTGAGAAAGCTGTAGTTTGTCATAAGGACTATCCTCAATTTCCTCTTCTCCAAGCTGAATAAGCCAAGTGACTTCAACTAGTCCTAGTAGGATTTCCCCTACAGATGCTTCACCATCCTTTGGATGCTAACAGCTTAATATCTTTCTTGAATTGTGGTGCCCAAAAAAAGTACACACAATATTCAAGGTGGGATGACCCCAGTGCAGAGCAGAGTAGAACAATCCCCTCCCTTGCCCAGCTGGTGATGCTGTACCTGATGGCCCCAGGACAGGGTTGACCCTCTTGGCTGCCAGGGCACTGCTGACCCACATTCAGCTTTCCACCGACCAGGACCCACAGGTCCCTTTCTGGAGCACTGATCCCAGGCTGTCCATACATCCAAGGTTCTCCCATCCCATGTGCAGAACCCATCAGTTGCCATTGTTGAACTCCATATGGTTGGTGTTTGTCCAGCCCTCTATTTCATCAAAATCTCTCTGTCTTTGAGGGACTCAACAGCTCCTCCCAGTTTAGTTACCAGGGTAATTCCTCTTGCTTTTCTTAAAAATTGGGACAACATTTGCCAGTTCCAGCCTGTGTTGCATGTAGATCCTACAAAGACAGAGAACATGATGAATGTCTTCAGGAGGGCTATTAAGCATGCAGAGGGAAGCTCACAGTGAGATGAAATGAGGTACTGTAAATTTAAAAGTGTAAATAATGCCTCTGCTTGTACATCATATTTCCCACAGATTGGAAACTGCATTCTCAGGAATGTCCAAGCTGATCTGTATCTCTGTAAAAGCTTAGTCTTCATTAATCCAAGGAAATGCATCATTTGAAGGAAGCCTTTGTGCACTCCAGACACAAGCTTCTCCAAAATCACCCCCAGCTGAGGCAAACTGCTCCAAGACTTTACCATTCTGCTGCAGTACAGGCAGCCACAGTGTTTCAGCTGACATTCTGGTTCTGGGAGAAGGTTCAAGTCTGCCCAGGGTTATAACCAATAAGTGAAATTAGCAGTGGCTTCATCTCAGTTAACCTCAAATTGCCTCTGTCTACACAGACGTGCCTTGAAGCAATTGAACTCAAGCTTTCCCTTGGCACTGGATCAAGCACCATGGATTTGCATTTGAGTTTTAGGTCATACTTCACATAACATTTATGCAGACAACAGGCATATATGAGCACTTACCATCAGCTTCCCTTCCTTCTTCCTATTTCCACAGCAAATTGGCAAGGAGTGTTTCTGACAGGCTTCTAAAGCCCAAATGGTCAAAATAAATAGGTATGGTATTTATAGTCTGAGGCTATAGGAATAAAAATAAGAGCCTGCTACTGAGCTGTAAAGCTCAGATTCAGCCTACATTAAAGCATGACATTCAGAGGTCCCTTCTGACCCACACTATTCTGATTTTCTGCAAGCCCCTCCACACACAGCACAAGATTTTACTGTGCACAGAGACTGTATTTACATGTGACACATGGTTACTATAGGTGAAGAATTAGAATGCTTGCAAATTGTTCCCTTCAACCCCATAATTCCCAGCATTCTATGGCACAGAGGTCACAGGGACTGCCTTCAAAGACGCAGTTTCACCCACTGAGTCCCACTGCCTTCCCCACTGAGAGACACAGGCAGTTGGAAAAGTCAGTGGTGCTCTGGAGAGCCTGGGAATTTGGTTCATTTTAACCAGGTTCAGGAGCTGGTGATGCAGTTTGTTTATAGCAATGGCAACAACTCTTCATTCCTGCAAAATAAAGCTATGTGTGTATCATGGCCACATCTCTATGGCTGCCCTAAAGCTGGCAGCAATACCCTACTCAGATGTGCAAATGTAAGAAAATTACTTGATGCAGACAAGGACAGAGTTGTGCCCTGTGCTTTCCCAGATCTCCAGGATGTTGTTCAGCACAACACTCTGTGCTTCACCACACCAAGCTCTGCAGAAGAACATCCTTGCTGTCACCAGTGATGTGCTACAAAACTTTAGCAAGTGACAAGGCTCTTTGGCATCTGGCTAAAGAAATTCAGACACAGGCCAAAAGTGGAAGGTGGCCTACATGGAAAACAAGTTCTGCTGAGACACACCAGCCTTCATTCTCCTCTTTTGGGGATAACACCCACTCGGAAAATTTAAGCAGTCCATAAAAGTGAAGCAAACTGAATGGTGGCTGGAAGAGGTGGCAGAAATCTGTCTCAGAGGTGAGCACAGTCTGAGCTACAGCAGATGTCTGCTTAGACACCAGTTAGACAAAATTCTCTTTTGCCTCTTTCCTTACAAAACCACAGTCAGATAAACATCAAAATCTTTTGATGTTCCTGAAATATTGTGGGGTCTTGGCAAAAGACACAGTGAGATGTCTGGGACTTGTTTACCTGGTGCATGCATGTGGTAGTTTAACAGCATTTCTCAGATCAAAAGGAGAGGATAGGCCTTTTAATTCCAAGTGCACAAGGTCTGAAACCCCCAGATCCCTTCATTTCTGTTTATTTAGCACTTCCTTTGTGCTGATTTTTCATCTGAAAACCTTCACTTTTGGATTTAGGTGCTGTGATGTGAATCAGATGCTGTCAAGGAATAACAATCTGTCCTCTTAAAATGACAACGTATCCCTTGCTTTTAAAACAAGAATCGCTGGCATTGATATACTTCACAGTTACAATATTACTGCCTGCTGATCCCATTCCCCTTCAAACTGTCCCCCTTCCCACTGTCCTTCTGGACAAATGAACACTTGCAGATTATAATTCTGTTTTCCTATCTTTTGATTAATCCTCCCAGAGTCAACCAGGTAGCCACATGTATCATTGCAAGGAATGTTTTCTACCTCTTCTTTCCTTTCAAACCATTATGCCCTGGAAAAATATCTCCATCCATCACTGCTGATAAATTTCAGACCATCTTTCTCAGTTCTCTCTAGAGACTGCAGGTTCCCACCAGCCCTTAGCCTGTCCCATGGCTCCACAGCCATAAGAGTGGCAGCTCCTGTTGTTTCAAAGATGCTTTTACAGCAGAGGCAAAACAGGAGGAAGGAGGATGCTCACAGAAACTTCCACAGACTCCTTTCACTAACAGCTTCCAAGCCCTTAGGATCAAGCAGAGGCATCTGGAAGACACCTGTGCCTCCAAGTCCTTCAGAAACCCTGTGGAACATCTCTGGCTGAGCATTCTCACCACACCATGGGCACTGAGGGGCTGAATGGACATACTGCTCCTCTAGCAGACATAAAGCACACATTGCACAGCTCCAGATCTTTTTGCCTTGGCCTATTTATAAGAAAGGATGTCAGTGTCAGGCACTGCTCACTCAGCTGTGCTGTTCAGCACAGGGAAGGTGCTGGATCAGAGGCTGCTTGGTTTTCCCCTCTTAAACCCCTGGTACTACCCCTCATGGAAACTTCAGCCCAGACTCTGAGCTGTTACAAATGGCTATAGCAACATCAAAGGTGTTTAAGCTGCTGTAAATCAGGAAGGATCTGGATCCTTTACCTCTGGTGCATCCCTGCATGTGTCGTGACTTTATAAGCAATAACTAAGAATAACATTTAGCCTCCCAGCCTGAATGCTGTGCAGAATATCAAAGTAATTCACCAGGAGTGCAACAACACGACTTTCTTCTGTCCTTCACGATCATAAAAATGTCCTCACCTCCCACATCCAGGGAAACAGTGAAATCATTTATCCCCTAAATTATACAGAAATCAACAGAAGCAGCAGAGTCCTTGTTTTACCTGATGTTCCACTTGAGAAGGAGCAGCGTGAGAGGCTCTGTCATGGCAACTGCTCGTCCCTTGCAGACGAGCTGTCTCCAGGCCTCTCCAATTACATCTTTGCCGTTATAATTCACATCCTGCACTTATTAGTGATAAGGTCAATGGGAGCAATTACAATGGGAGCCGCTGAAAACTCTGTTGTTGCACATGCTCCCAACAACACTCACTGTGCTACAGAAACCAAAAATAACTTCCTGGTCTCCCACAGTGGCATGGAAAATATTTCCCTGTATTTTCTAGGTTATGGATAGCTTCCCTTCTTTAGGTTTGCAGTGGCTATTTCTCCAGGAGAGCCAAATACAAATCTCCCTTGGGGCATGTACCATTTTCCTCTGCCTTCACCCTGGAGATCTCCATGTCCTCCTTATGAGGGCAAGAAGTCACTCTCTCTCACTTCTCTGACTCCTATTTACATGTACACAGCTTTAGCTCAGTATTTTTCCCATTCTTTTTTCCAGCATCCTCAGAGTTATCTCAGAGTTATCCTCTTACTTTAAGGCTTTTAATGCTTGTATGAAGGTGTGAGCTCTCAGTGCACACCCATGGCAGAGAGCAGTGACATTGCTTGTGTCCTCTGTTGTTCCTCTAAATGAAACACATGAAACCCCTGAAAGTCCCAAGGCTCTTTTTGACTTCCCTTGTAAAGAGAAGGAAGTGTTCCAGGAGCTGCATTTCTTCCCTAAGAGAAAACACATCTGCACTGCCTAGACAGCGTGACAGCAATGGACCAGGAAAATTACTTCTGCTCAAGAGATCTAAAATTTCTGCTTCTTCCTACCACTTTCCCATTTCTTCCAATGCTGTCTGTCACTGCCTTCACCTGGGTCTGGCTGTAAGTGGAAAATGAAGAGACTGCCTCTCTGCACTGGCTTAAAAGCTCATGAATTATTTCTGATGGTCTATAAATGTTATTTGTTTTTGAGAAACAGTTGTAAATTACAGAACCACAGTGAATATTAGAGGAGACAGGAATGGAATATGAGAATCCAGCTGTGTTGAGAGTGAGAAAGAGGTGTATCCAGGGACCTTTGTGAAGGTCAGGTCCTGCAGATAAGTCACTGTGCCATAAAAGCCATTAGCACAAATTGTTTTCTAGGAAGAATCCAAGACCCTTTTCCCCATGTGTTTGAAAATACAACTCACACACACATGGGGTGACCCTAGAACTGCCATTGCAGTGATACCTGAAAACCTTAGAGGCTATCAAGGCCCTGCTGTACTGTCCTATGGAGATGAGGTGAATCCCTGATCAAAGTAGGATAAACTGACAGGGCAGAGAGGGCAGAGCAGGCACAGGCAGTGCTGGGCAGGGGAAGGAGGGATTCAAAGCCCCTTCACTCTAAATTTATTCTTGCACTAGTCACAGAGAAAGATTCCTTTGCTGGGACTGATCTGTCTGGCTGATTCCAGTCTCCCAAAAAAGCACATGAAGTTCTGCAGTTTGAAGTATGCTAAAAGCTGTGACTTTCCCTGATCCAGATGCAAAAACCAGCTTTCCTGACAGCTACAGCTGTGGTAATGACTTGCTGTCAGAGCAAACATCTGTGTCTCATCTAACACATGGGGCAGCACAAAAAGGGACCAAGTTATTCTATAAAGAAACCTGATGGTCAGGCCAAGACAAGGAAGGCTTTAAGCTGGTCTGCACTGGTCTGCAGTCTCTAGAACACTATTAAATGTATGAGGATGTGCAAGGCCTGGAACAGGGATCCCATGCCTTTCCTGACCTCATATACTGCATCCAGTTAAGATACTGAGCATCACCCTGTGTAAGCAGGCAGCTGCTCAGGAAGACAGCCTGAATTATGTAGGAAGGGTCAAATCCTGTAGGAGTAGGGTCTCCTCTGAATGGTAAAATTCCTAACAACCATTCAGATCCCCTCCAAGCCTATGGCTCTCACCTTCTTCTTCTTGATCACCTGAAACCAAGATCAAAAAACTTGGACTCTACTCTCCAGCTCCTTGACCCTGTTCTCCCCGATTCCTGGTCCTTTTCAAGAGCAGACTTCCCTCCATCCATCCCACAAACCTCACCAGTCTTCTTTTTCTTTCATGCCTTCTACATCTTCCATGGCCTAAACCTTGGGTGTTTTAGAGCCAGCCCATGCCAACATAGGGAACAATTTGGTTTACTCCTGTGTCTTATGGGATCAGATGTGACAGCAGTGAACACAACAGAAAAGCTCTTCACTGGAGGAAATACAGGGAGACTGGAGTTCAGATCTGATGACTGGGAACCATTTCAAGTGTTAATCATTCTTTGTTGTTCTTTATCCAAGTTGAAGCTAAATCTTAATCTCCTTAATCCCACTATTTCCATGTGAAAGGTCTGCAGGCAATGTGGGAGATAAACTCATTTATTTCTCTTAGAAATTATGTCAAGGATGGGAAGATCCGCATAGGCAGGAATTTTTAGGTACAGTCCCCCAGGGTGTGAGAGCAGTGTTCTTTTTTCAAACCTGATTAATTCTGCATCAGCTGGGCACATTATAGACACCATTTTCCTGAAGTCTTCAGTGTATTCCCTGGGCCACAGCTGCTGCTTCTGCCACTACTTGCTATTTGTGGAGTGATTGCATCTGACAAATAGCAATGGGGAGACATTCAGCAATGACTCAGAGGCAAAGGCAATTTCACATCCAATTTTATATCCAAGGACAGCTCTTCACTGGTTACAGAAATATGAATGGATGAGGCTTACTCCCACTGCAGCACACTCTTGGGATCTTGTCACATCCTAAGCCATGAGTATCCATCACCCTTCAGCATTTCTCTGCTCCAGGCACTGGGGGCAATGACTATCAAGCCCTCAGCACATTTCTTGGGTTTCTCTTAGGTTGATGACAGTGTGCTGAGTTTGGATGTACCTATTTATCCCTGAAGGAGCTGCCAGTGATTGATCTCTCCAACCTGAACTACCTTTGCAAGTTATCAGGATTCACTAACTGACTTTTCTTTCCCAGTCTGGGTGTCCTGAGACATTGCACATAGCTGTGCTGGGATCTTGCTGATTTTCTCATCTAGTGGCCATCTACACCTGCCATTTTTGCAGCCCTCTGCTGTTTGTCCCTTCTGGTGCTCCTACACCAATCTTCATCCAATTTCCATTCTTGCCAGTCCAAGCATTTCTATTATAATTCCCCAACACACACAAAATCCCTTCTCCTGCTAACAGCATAACAGCACCTTCAAGATGGGACAAGATGCTGCCACACAGGAATCTGCCCACACAGACCTCATCATCTGAGGCATTTCAAACACAGTTCCAAGTTCCTGTGGGAAATACTGCACAATCAACAAATTCAGGCTACTGCTCTTCAAATCCCTTTGCTAGAAACAACTGTAAACTTTTAACCACTCTGGTGTAATCAGTCAAGAAATAGCCTGAGCCAAGGGTTGCATGCTCACACCGAGTTGTCCCTAGGGGAACATTTATCTTTGGTGGCAGAGATTGGTGTGACTTTATCCCAGAGAGGGGTAAAACAACAGTAACCCTGCCTTCCTCCCTTTCAGCACCATTCCACAGAGCAGAAGCTCTCTCTGCTCCATCCTGGGGAGGTCTGTAACATGCTCCATGTCCACCAGTTTCACAGCACATGGCTGGGCAATTTGTGGAGTGGGAGCATGGTTAAGGGCAGCCTTATGCTGTAGTGAGGAATTATCCATAGGGAACAACCAGCCTGGCAGTACTGAGTGCTCAAGCTCCATCAGGGCAATGACAATTGAAGTTATTTCCCTTCACATCCAGTCCTTTCTGCAGCACTGTCAAAAGCCCATTCAGGAAACCAAGCAGCAAGCGGCAGGTGTCAGCAGTGCAGCTTGCAAGCTGCAACATTGTTGAGCTTCAGATACAATCCCAGAGCTGGCATAATCCCCCAACAATTAAAAATTGATCTGCAGTGCTCAGTTTCCAAAGCACCCACGATGGTGACAGAACATCAGTCAGGATGGGATATGGCCACAGTGGTGACTGTCCTGCACCTGCAGGACCCACCTGAGAGAAACCTTGTCCCCCTCTGTGGGTAAAGCTACCCCTGTTACCACATTCCTGCTACCCCTGCACAGAGAATCATCGAATCACAGAATCATTTAGGTTGAATATTACATCTAAGATCATTTACAAGCATTAACCCAGCACTTCCAAGCCCATCACTAAACCATGTCCCTAAGTACCACATCTACACATCTTTTAAATACTTCCAGGTATGATGACTCCATGACTTCCATGGGCAGCCTGTTTTGATGCCTGACCACCCTTGTCAGACCACACTGTTCAAAACCCCATCCAGCCTGGCCTTGAACACTTCCAGGAATGGGACAGCCACAGCTTCTCTGGGCAACCTGTGCCAGGGCCCCACCACCCTCACAGTAAAGAATTTCTACCTAAGATATAATCTTTCATCTTAA
This sequence comes from Agelaius tricolor, assembly GCF_023055355.1. Classification (NCBI taxonomy): domain Eukaryota; kingdom Metazoa; phylum Chordata; class Aves; order Passeriformes; family Icteridae; genus Agelaius; species Agelaius tricolor. Next base: position 92,371,120 of record NW_027269262.1, on the reverse strand, counting down.
AGCCATTCCCTCTTGTCCTATCACTGCCTTTGTCAAAAGTCCCTCTCCAGCTCTCTTGTAGCCCCTTCAGGTACAGGCAGGCTGCTGTAAGGTCACCCTGGAGCCTTCTCCAGGCTGAAAAACCCCAATTATCTCAGCCTGTCTTCATATGAGAGGTACTCCAGTCCTCTGAGCATCTTCATGGCCTCCTCTGGACTCACCACAACAGGTCCATATATTTCTAATATTGGGGACACCAGGGATGGATGCATCACTCCAGGTGGAATCTCACCAGAGCAGAGCACAGGACAGAATCCCCTCCCTCACCTGCTGCCCTCACTGCTTTTGTAGCTGCCTAGGACACAATTGGATTTCTGGGCTGCCAGTGCACACTGACAGCTCATATCCAGCCTCTCATCCCCCAGCACCACCACTGAGGCTGCTCTCAATCCATCCTATGCCCAGCTTGTTTGGGAATGCCCCAATGGAAGTGCAGAACTGTATGCTTGGCCTTGTTGAACTTCATGGATTCTGACAGTAATGGCAATTAACAGTAGATATTAACACCTAATTTTACTCCCATTGTTATTAATATTAATTATAGCAATTTTTGTTATTCCTCTGTCAATTAGAAGAATAATAGAGTTATTGCAGATATTATGTGCTGTTGTCATTGACCTCTAACCCTGAAGTGTCGGGTTCGGCTGTCTGTCTCTGCCCCGACACGGGTAGGGTGGTTCTTGGGTGGCACACGATTCAAAGGACAAGTTTGGACTCTTCAGCTTTTCGGTCTTCAGATTGTTTATTGTTTCTTATCTACAAAATTTTCTGTCTGCTCAACAGAGGTCTGATCTGCAAGACAGCTACAGGCACTCTGACTACTTACGGGGCGGTCATATCTTTTTATACTAAAATCTACGTACATAATATTTACTTTTATTTTCTAATACTTTTTACTCATGTTAGCAAGTGCACTTTCACCATAAACTAATCTCCAAGTGCTAACATCACCACAGGAGATGGAGGACAAGAAGAAGAAAGAAGAAGGACGAGACACGCCTTGATCTCTCCATCTTGTCTCCATAACCCCCCGTACCAAAAACTTTAAAGTTTATATTTCACTTTCTAAATGTGTCCCTTTTACACCCTTCACTCTAAAGTGATTCTCATGCCCTCAAATTGCTGTCACTTCTGTGGATGGATTAAAATCAAGCTACCAAACACTCTTGGCAACATTCCAGGATTTTCGAGACCCCCCAAGGGTTCTCTTGGCATCTCTGGACATCGGGAATGATGTGCTGAGATCTCACACTGAAGCACATCAGAGTGCTCATCATGGGTGAGGACACCCTGTTCCAGGCTTTCTCTGAGCCAGCCATGGTGGCCTGAGCCTCAAAGCACAAGAGGCTGCTTGGGGAGATGCTGGAGGGAGGTGAAGAAGTGGGGACATGAGGCATGTCAGCACCCTGGCATGGTGAAAGTGTGCGAGTCGAGGAGTTGAGAGATCCAGAAGCATTCCCCATCTCCATCACAACCTTCCTGCCTGACCTCCAAGGAGGTATTTGGAAAGCCACCAGAGACAGGAGGCAGATGCAGCTTACAGTACTTAATTGCAGGTGTCTCCCTGTGTGTTAATGCCTGGTCTCACATTACAGCCACCAAGGAGCTCATCAGCACTCTCAGTGCAGACTAATTAGCAATTTAACTGAGTGAATGTACAGCTAACCCATTTGCCTAAACATAAGCACCACACGTTATTTGAGATGCTGGAATGTATCCCTGACTAAACCTGCTGAATCTCTTCGTGGTGCAGCTCCCCACCAGTTACACGGAGATATTAAAGCTCGCTCCTCTTCAGCTGAGTGTTCTGACATCCTACTCCCCATGATAAGAGGAGCACAGAGCTCTGTTCTCAACTGAGAGACATCAGTTATATTAGAAACAACACAAGAGTTTTGCTTTGTGGCAATGCCACAATGCTCAGCACCTGATTAACTCAGTTTTGGGCTTCTATATGAATCTCACATCTGCATGGAAATCTCAAGCCAAACACTACATCTATATGTTGAAATATTTACATATTTCAACCCATCCTGGAAGCTTATAACATCTGTGAATGAGAAGACAAGCCCAGCTACATAAGCTGACCACATCATTAACAGTGATTCACTGTTCCAGTCAGGAACATTGCAGAAACCAGCATTGGTCCTGCTGGCCACCCTCTCCTCCCCAGGAGTGACACATGACAAACAAGATTCCTTGTCCTTCCCCCAGGTGTACCACAGGTTGTACCAGAGACCTTCCCATGTCCACTCCAACCTGAATTATCCTGCAATCACAGACTCCTGCAACAAAGCATGGATGCATGATGTGAATGTTGTGCCCACCAGTGTGGTCTCATGTCAGGAAGGGTTCTTTAAGGGGCAGGTTTTTATTGATTTTGGAATAACATCGGTTGCGCCATTTGTCCTTCTCTCATATCTCCTCTGTGCCAGGAGGCTTGGGGGGCTCTGCCTTGACAGCAGACCTCAGGTTACCCTGGACAGACCTGGCTGTGGAAAGCCTGCCAAGGCAGCATGGCTGGGGCACACCTCTGCCTCCATCCATCTCTGAGCAACAGCACAGCAGGGCCAGAGCGTTGTTTTTGGCCCCCCTCCAGCAGGGGCATTGACCTTCCTGCTTCTGAGCAGGGGTTTTGGCAACGAGACCCATGATCAGTATTTATTTGTGAGTCAGACAGATAAATAGCAGTTAAGCCAAGTCCAGAGAAGGGCAACAGAACTGGGGAAGGGTGTGGAGCATAAGTCTGGTGAGGAAAAGCTGAGGGAGCTGGGGGGGGCTCAGTCTGGAGAAAAGGAGCTTCAGGGATGATCTTCTAGGTCTCTACAACTCACTGAAAGGAGGATGTAGCCAGGTGGGAGTGGGCCTCTTGTCCCACGTAACATGTGACAGGATTACAGGAAATGGCCTCAAGGTGCACCAGGGCAGATTTCAGTTGGATATTATGCAAAATTTCTTCATGGAAGCAATAGTGAGGCATTGGAACAGGCCACTCAGGGAAGTGGTGGAGTCACCATCCCTGAAGGGATTCAAAGGAGGTGTAGATGTGGCACTTGGGGAGGTGGTTTAATGGTGGAGTTGGCAGTGCTGGGTTAATGGTTGGATTCAGTGATTTTAGAGGTATTTTCCAACCTATATGACTCTATGGATTCTATTTCAGCTGCCTGTCCTTATGTGCTCCTTAGGATCGTGACTTGGAGCCTTGGGCTATGGCTACACAGCCAGCCTGGATCCCCATCCCAGGAATTACCATTGGTGATGGTTGTTGGATGGAGCTTGTGATTTCTTCCTCCTGGCCCAGGGCCATGGGAAGGACTCTCTGTTACTCAGCACCCTGTTTAATCATTTACAGCAGGGCAAAGGTGGGGCAGGCACAGTGTCCCTGTGCTCTCAGTGTCTTGGGAGGAGTCACACTGGAGAGCCTCCCAGCCTGCCCATCCTGCTCCTGCAACCCCACACCAGGGTGACCCAGGGACTCCTCCCCTGCTGTGGCACGGCTCTCTGGGAAGGCTGAGCTATTTCAAAGGGGTTTCAAAACACTGTTTACTCCACATCCAGCCACAGATCTCCCAGGTAATGCCATTCTTTTGCTTCACACTATGTGCCTACTTGACCCACACCCAGTTCTTTGCCCTCCCCACCCAAGAAGAAATTAACTCCTTCCCACCCATGGCAAGATTCCCTTTCACACCCAGGAAGTCCTGGCCATTTCTGGTGACACAATCTCTGTCCACAATGCTGACACTCTCTCTGAGCCTCAAAATGTGCCAGTGGGCATCCCAGTACCTCCCTTGGGGTCAGGAGCACCTCTGCAGTTCCCCTCCCCACTGCCTTGCATTGGGGGTACTCACATTCCTGGGTGAGTGCCTTGCTCAAGGATCTGTGTGTGTGTCAATCCCTGAATCCTCCACTCATGGCCCCAGAGCCCCAGGTCCTGAAAACACTGTGGGAACAAGAACATTGGTAAGACATAAACAAGCAGACTGTAAGAACCTGTGTGTCACTGACGGGAGGGCCTTGTTTCCAGAGAAACTGGGTGGATCTTCAAACCACTGAGAGCGGGATTGGGAAGGACATGAGGAGGTGACCTTGTCCTTCCCTCTGCCCCAAGGCAAGATCAAGCGTGCCTGAACCAGTCCTGAGAGCTCTCACTTTAACCTGCCTTTGGAACATCCAGGCCCACAACATTTGTTGCCTCCAGCTCTGACAAGTTCCTGCCTCAGTTTCCCTACCTGTAAAAGGAGGAATGGTCAGAACTAGTGGATCCATTGCTAGAGAGGAAAGAAGTGGGGAGGGAAACTTTTGGCTGGTGACTGATGATTCACAAACATCTGGTGAAAAGCAGTAAATAAGCCTGGACTATTGTGTACCTATGGGCAGGACCTGTGATCCGATTTCCAGAGGATAACAGGTATCTTCTTTTAACTTGTAGCAAGCCTTGGTTTTTTTTTTTGGTTTTTTTTTTTTGGGCATGGAGAAGTGTGGGACTCACAGAGCTGGACTTCCTAAGAAAGGTCAACATTTGCTAGATTAGGCCAGCATTCAACTGCAGTCAGCAGAGTGGCAAGAGGATCATTATTTGTGTACTGTCCACTGCATGTATCTGACACTTGTGTGAGCACATGATTCCAAGTACACCCAAAAGGGTGTTTTTAAAAGGGTAGCATTTTTATGGCACTTACAACCTCAAGATTTGAACTTTACTGCCTTGAAAGACGTCTTGAGCCTCCAAAACTTATTGGTTATTGTGGGTCCAGGTGCCTGGTCAAGAAGAGTCTGAAGACAGGGGATGACAAAGGCTCCAACATGGGCTGTTGGGTATCAAAGTAATTTGGGGCTCATGAAGAGGCACAAACCTATTTCAGCTGTCTGAAACCATGGATAGGCTGCACCTCTGCTGGAAAACATGAAGAGCCATGAAGAAAAGGAGGCTGAAAACCAGGCTTTTAACTCCAGATTTCTTTCCTGCACTATAAGCCCATACAATGCATTATAACAGCATTACAACATACATCCCAGAAACCTCCAATATGACAAAGGAGCAGGAAGAAAAAAATAAAACCAAAAAGGATTTTTTTTCTCAAATTTGAACAATAGTTTTGGCACATGCCAGAGCAAACTTAGCTGAAGTTGATTTGGTGTCCTATATCTTATTATGTTCCTAATTTAGCTCTGAAGTCACTGCTTCAGCCAGTGACTTGATACACTAAACCTGTGTCATTAAATCATCTCACAGCTCTCTGGGGAGCAGATAAGATTCAGGATGGCCTCTCAGCATTACCGTGCAATTTAGGTCTCTATAATTCCCTTTAGCCAAGAAACATGATGAAAATGTATCTAGGAGACCAGTAATCAGCCATACAGCTTCTATTCTTGACAGATGCACAAGCCCAGCTTTCCACTGATAGTAATTGCTGAGAACCAGGACCTCATGATTTATCCAAGGCTCCTAAGAGCTTGATATCTGCTGTTCTACCAGCAAGGAAATGCAAAGTTTAAATATAAAACCTGCCTTGAAAAGTTCTGTGCAATCCAATCAGCCAGTATATTTCTTGCAGATGATAGCACACTGATCCTGGCGTAATCCAATGTTTCATAAATGTCTTAGAAGATTAAGGCATCATTTTCTGCCCAAATGACAGAGGAGATTCACATGTCTGCAGAGTAAACACTGGCAACACTCTTGCATAAGAGCCAGCAATATTGTTAAAATTCTCCTTTGTGCTTCCTTACAAGGGCAATTACATAACCAGAAGCCTTCCATCTATCAAAATAAATCCTTTTCATTAAACAAGATGCTGTAGTGTAAGTGCACAAACACACATCCATGGGAAGGAAGGCAAGGTGGCTGGATTGAATTGCATGACTGACCTGGAAAGAGGATTTTAACCCTGCAGTGACTCACCCCTGCTGGCTATTCTCTTTGGTTGATTTCTAGCTCTGACTCATGAATCATAGACCCCAACACTGTGCTTACAATCACACATGTCCCATTCTTTTTTACAGACAAGGGTTGTGCCTGCAAAGGAGAATGAGTCTGGCTGAAAGACCTGCAGGTGCAGAACTGCCAAAGAAACCTCACCAGCTGCTTGCCAAAATGGATCCTGCTCAGCCAGGCTCCCTTAGGGACTAGGAGTTCTGCTGCTCCCTCTGCCAGAGGCTCTCTTAGTTCCCAGTTTATCCTAAACTGCAACAAGATCTGCAAGTTACAACAATTCCTGTCTGAATCCTAAGGTGACAACAGACAGGAGCAGGTGTCTGCATGTGGCCTTTCATCCAGATTCCATAGCATTCATGAAGAGAGACATTCCCTAGGATGAGATGTCCTAGTCAAGCCTGTTTCCCTCTGACTGTGGAGGGTGAATCTGTCACAATCTGCAGCACCTCTGCATCAGTTCTACAGACAGATACAGCAATGGGCAGCTTTGTCACCACCTCCTCTGGTAGTACACATAGCAGCTGGCCCAGGAAAAATCACATCAAGAGCCACATACATGTCATAAAGAACATGTCCAGTTATAGAACCAGCAAATGTGCCAACTAACCTGGAATAAAAGATCCTGCTGTCTGCTTCCCAACAAGAGACCCTGGGAGATCCTGGGCTAGATCCCTCACAGGAAAGCTGTGGGATCTCTTGCCCTCACTGGGGCTTTCTCTTGAGCTGGCAGCTCAGATTAGGATGGATATATTCTCCTCAAGGGAGAAAAGGCCAAGTTGTGCAGGGACTCTGAGGATGCCCCTCAGGAACTGAGATGAGCCTCATGTCTCTGTTCTTCTTATTGCCATCCATGGTGCAGCTACAAGGGGAAAATTAGGGACAGAAAGGACTGGATTTAATACACATTATCTCCTCTGAGTCAGCTGAGGAGGGATGTAATTCACTGAAGTGCCTTCCCTCAGCGGGAGAAACTTTCCTGACTGCTGATAATGAAATAGCAGGAAACTGTATTTTCCTGCTCAGACCTGGCAAGCACACAGCACAGAGGGAGAATTTTTGAAAGAGGTCCTGTCAGAGAGCAGATAGTAACATGATAATTGGATGAAGGCAAATGGGAAGCAAGGAGAAGGAGGCCATGATGGCAAGGTCAGAGTCTGCAAGACAGGAGTCTTCCTTCCCTGGAAAGGGAAGGAAAACAAGCACAAGGAAAAAGAGATGGACCAAGAAATAATTGGCATAGAGAACTAGGGGCAGGACATGGGTGTCCCCAGAGAGTCCCCACCAGGAGCAGACATACAACATACAGCACAGCTGTGACCTGCTGGTGTGTCTGGGCCTCCTAAAGGCTTTTCCCTACAGAGCAAAAACAGGAAACCAGATGAGTTTATTGCTAAGATCCCACATCATATTTAAGCTCATCCACTTGTGATCTAAAAGTCACACATTATCTTTCACTACCATTTCTCTGGCTTCAATTCTGGCCTCTTGGGTTTCAAATCTAAAACAATGAAGTGTCATAAACTACAGAATGGCTCAGTTGAAAAGGAAAATGAATCCCTGCTTTTGAGGCTGTAGGTGGATCACATGAGTGGCAAAAGGAGTTGATTTAATGAGCACAGAGATCAAGACTGGAGGATTCTGCTGTGGTGCTCCTTCCCATCACCAGCATGGCCCAGGCCACAAAGCCATCCTCCTGCAGTGGCAGTTTTTGTGGTCTCTCAGATCAAGTCCAGGTCCCAGACTGGGAAACTACAAGGGCAACAAGGTAAGGGAGATGACCTAACAAACCCCTACAAATCATTCACTGCAATGAACAAGCTGTCCTTGGAGAAGTGGATCAATGAAACCTGCTTTAAAGAGATTGGAAGGGTTTTTACAGAGACATTTTGGGGATTTTTAGAAACTTCTCTGGGGTAATATGTAAAGTCCTCATAGCATTGTATTTCCATTAGTGGAGGCACTGAAAGAGACTTTTCCTTTGTCCAGCAATTAATGTATGCAAAAGTGATAGGAATTTTGATATCTACCATCATTGGCACTTCACCAGACTTGGCTGAAATGGGAAAGGATTCAAAGGTATGGAAGATGAAGCAGGAAAGGCATATCAAGAGAAAGCAAGGCAGTATTAGTTTCCTATCTCCAGTATATCAGAAATCAACATCCTTAGCTACTTATTGCAGGAACTGGCCCCTGAAAGGTATGAAAAGATGGCTCAGTAATTTCAGAGGTTCAGGATGATTTTGCTACTTCCCATTAGCATTTTCAGGAAAAGCTGGGCACCCAGTGGGAGGAGGAGAGCAAACACAAGGCGATTGTCTGAGTAACTTTCACATACGTGCACACAGGCGGCTGTGCACTGAATGCTCCCATTGAAAGTGTTTCAAAGCCAGGCACGAGACTGGTCATAGAAAAAAAAGTTTTTGTTGGAAAGTATTAGCACTGGAACTAAATACCTGTTGTGCTGTGCCCATGGCAAGGTTGTAGCTTATCTCTGCAGCAGCAAGAAAGCAACACAAGCCCTCCAGCAAATCAGCAAACAGCAGCAGGATTAATTAATAACACCCAAAAATGAGACAGTGCAGGAACAAGCTACTACTACTGTACTCAGAGGCCAGACCTGCTCTAGGGAGCCACTTTCAAGCATTTGAGGATGAGACAACAAAAGGCTTATAAGATCAATTACTCTTTGCAAAAGACCCCCTGTGATGCAGTTTCCATGGGTCCAGGCAAGGTAACACACAGGTTGTGGTGAGAACCAGGGCCACCATTCGTCCTCTGAGTCCTAGCAAGGTAAACACAATGCTTGGGACAGTAGAAATGCCAGAGCCTGCACCAGACAGAAGAAAAAAATACAAGGAAAACTGCTGATACTGCAGCTGGGGGGATTGAAAAGCTGAACTGACTTAGAGCAGGTCACTTCCACAGTGCTTGGAACTGCCTTCGAATTATCCGGTCAAATGAGCGTTAGATAAGCAGAGTCCTTCTGGGCCTGCAGGGGAATTCAGACAAGAGGGTTATTCAGCAGCTGGGTGATGACTAAAACTTTCTGAGGCAGGTGGGGGATAAATCCCTTCTGTGACCAGAGACTCAGCTGGTGCTGGAGGGCAGGCTGGGAGGGTGCCCAAGGTAACCGGGGTGACTGAGCTGGGCCAAGGTCAGGATCCTTGTCTGTGTCTGTCCTGCCCAGTTACCACATCCCTGAGCTCTTTGAGGAACCTTATTTCAAGAAGGGATTTTTTTTTCTCTGATTTGTATTTCTGTCAGGTTTCCTAAGTTGCCAGGAAATCCCCTTATGCAATTGCTGTGCATGACTGTAACTCTGCTCCTGACCAACAGTTGTTTACCTCACCAGTGCAGGGCTCTCAGAAGCCCAAAGAAAGGTTTTTTCAACACGTGATGTGCAAATGGTGAATGAGGAGAGCAAGGTGCTTGGGATCAAAGGGTTTAAGCAAAGCATGGGATCACAGTCTCTCTGTCCCCTCCATAACACCAGAGGTGAGGAAAAATCCCTGTAGAAAAGCCAGAGGATGCCCACCCTCAGACACACCTCCAGTTGTAGAGATGGACAGGAGATGGAGAGCATTCCCATCTGGTGGGGATCATCTCTGCCTGCCTGCAGCCAGGGCTGGGCCTGCTCTGGGACCCTGGTGAGCACTCTGAGGCTTTGTGCAGAGGAGGGACCTGGAGAGAACCATATCTGCAGTCTGGCACAGGGCTATCCTTGGAGATAGCCTGGCTGGAGATGGAGAGGGCTGAGAGATTGAGTCTGGCTGCTGCCAGTGCGTCACTGCAGAGCTGGGCAAGCTGCCTGTTCCCTAATGCCTCCACTCCTGGCAGAGCCTGGGATACAGCTCTGTCCCCACACTGGGCTCTGAAATCAGCTGAAGGAGGCAGGGGTTGTTCATTAGCCATCCCAGGCCTATCCCTGTGAGCCTTGTGAAGGGAAAAGGCACAGTTTCTCCTGCAGCCAGCAGGGTCACATACACAGCTGATGATTCAAAGTGTATCAGTAAGGTCAATGAAGGACACTGAAGTTATTGCTCCCCCTTCTATTTCCTCTCCTCTTGTCTAAATAAAGATCTTCTCTTTTGTATGCTATCTGAGGAGAATGGAATAATTTTGGTCAGAAAGGTCCTCTGGGTGTCTCCAGTCCAATCTCCTGCTCTGAGAAGGGTCATCTTCAAACTTTGGTCAGGATCTTACCCAGGTGACTTCTGGTTATTTCCAGGTGTGGAGATAGCACAGTGTCCTGTGTACCTGACCCCTCTCCAAGTGAAAAAGATTTTCTTTGCCATGCAGGGCTCCATAACAGAAATGTTCAGACTGAGGGAATGTGGATGTTCAGTGTGGATGCACCAGAAGGAACAAATGGCAGGGAAGGGCTGCACAAGCAGCACATTCTGGTGGCACCTGGCAGAACAAGCCAGCAACATCCCAGCACATCTCCATACACCATCTCAGGACATTCAGGATTGGACACAAAGGCCAGTGAGTAGATCCTGGTGACTTTCAGACATGGGACAGGATGGAGAGGCTCAGCTGCTGATTTCCCTTGTCCTCCATGGCTTTGCAGGGAACCCTGGACAGATGACTTGGCCTTGAGTGTTTTGGTGCCAGACTGGTGGGTACACACAGCTGCTGTGGGCATGAAAGTCTGGATGCAGTAAGTGACAACTTTTGTTTTGATTTGTGTTTAAAATGTAATCAACTCCCCAGAAATTCCTCCTGTTATTTCTCAAATATCTGCATGAGCAGCAAGAACAAGCTCCTGCACCTTTGGCAGCAAGTCTTTAAGTATTTGCTGATAACTAACTTTCTCCACTCCATTTCATGTGTCTCCTCTGCTCTGCCTGATAAATTGGCTCCCACATTTCCATCTCTGCTGAGCAAAAACTGATTAGGAACAAACATAAGAGAAACAAACAATAGAAGGTTCCTGCCAGTTTGGAGATGAAAGGGTGCTTTTAAATCATTAAGAAAATAATTGAGGGGAGTTTTCTTCCTCCAAAGCAGGAGCCTAGTTCAGCTTTTAATTATTTCCTCACCACTACAGCCCCCTTGGGAAGTTATTTCTCTGGCTGGTTGAGCTCATTGAGGCCCAGAAGCAAGAGCAGGAGCTGCAAGACAGGATGTCTGGGCTCCCCCCTGGTTCTGTCCCTGACCTGCTGTGGGGAAACACAGCTTAGCCCTGCTCCTGATGGGCTGAGCCTGCCTGAGGGGTGGGTTTATGCAGCATATGTCACTGCAGCTGTGGTTTCACTGACTGGCCACTATGGTGCTCTAGTGCTTCCTTGTCTTCTGCAAGTGTCAGGAAGATTAGGTGGTGTTTGCTCAGCACTGGACAGATGCAAGGGGAGGGGGAAGGTTCTCTTCCTTCTCACTGAGCACATGCAATTCTCTCTCATGTTTTAAAGGCCTGCCAGGATCCCTGTTCTTGCCTTTGCCTCCTCCTCTCCTGTGGCCCTTGCAGACCACGGTCCCAGAGCAGAGCATCTCCACCCAGCATGACAGGAGCCTTCCACGGGAAAAATCAAGGCTCTTAAAAAGCCCTTCTCTTTCCCATCTGGTTTTTGTGTCATCATAGAATCATAGAATGGTTTGGGTTGGAAGAGACCTTCAAGATCATCTTGCTCTAAACCCCCTGCTATAGGCAGTGGTACCTTCCACTGGACCAGGTTGCTCAGGGCTCCATCCAGTCTGGCTTTGAACACCTCCAGGGATGGGGAAGTCACAGCTTCTCTGGGAAACCTCTGCTAGTGCCTCACCACCCTCACAGTAAAGAATTTTTTTCCTAACATCTAATCTAAATCTGCCCTCTGTCAGTTTGAAGCCATTGCCCCTTGTCCTATCACTTGAGGGCCCTTGTCAGAACTCCCTCTCCAGCTCTGCTGTAGCCCTTTTAGGTCCTGGCACGGGTCTGGGGAAACCTTAGAGCCCCAGTTTATCTTCTCCAGGTGGAACAACCCCAGAGGCTCTCCATCCCTCAGAGCATGGCCCAAGCTCCACTCTGGACAAGCTGAGAAATATCTACAAGGCTGACTTGGCCATCAGCTCTGGGGTATAAAAAGTTCCCCTGCCAGCTCTCTGTGCCTTCCTCAGCTCTCTATGCTAATGCACAATTCCCTCTGTCTGAGACACTGTCAGGAGGAACTGAAAGTGGTGACACAGCACCACAGGTGACACACACCCCAGTGCCACCACACCAGGGTGCAGAGCAGCCTGGCTGCCTTGCTCTGAGCACACTCTGCAATGCAGGTGCCTTTCTCCCAAGAGTGACCAGCCAAGAGCTGCACCAGCTCAACAGCACAAAGCCAAGGCACGACCTGCCTCTGGCAGGGACATCCCATTTGTCTCATCTGTGGTCCTGCTGGCTTGTCATTCCCCATGCTGAGCACTTCCTGCAGTCATTGGGCATCTCCTGATGCCTCCAGGTCTGGTCTGAGCTGGCAGAGTCTGCAGCAGGGCTGCTGTGTCCCACAGATCCCTTCTGCTGTGTGGGCACAGGGCAGGGTGTAGGAAGCACAGACAGAGCATGTGTAGCCAGGCTGGTCAATCCCACAGCCCCTGGGGTATGTCAGGAGCTCTGGTTTCGTGGCCATGGCCCATTCTTGGCAGACCTTCCCCTCCCAGCACCTCCTGATCCCCCCAGCTGATGCCCTTCCATGTTTCCTTTGCTCCACCCTTTCTCCAGCTCCAGAACTGAAGTGAGCACATGTGCTCTGCTCCACTCTGCAGAGAGCTGTGGCCATTTCTCCAAGCCAGCAGTGCCATGGGGACAAACCCTGTGCTTTTAATGAGCCCCATGGGGAATAACCAGGGAGAGTGCAGAAAAACAGCAGCCAAGCAGCACTGCAGCTCTGCACACTGAACTACTGTTTGAGGAATGAAGAAATCCCATTTTCTGTGACCCTGCATTTGCCCTGCTCCACTCCCTCTTTGCTGCCTGAAGCTTAGACACTGCCATGATTCATCCCTAGGAATAAGAGGCAGGTTAGCTCTGAGTTACTTCCAATCCCTCACACAGCCTGGTGCCTGCAAAATTCCACATTGCCACCAGCTGAACCAGCTGCTGCCGAGTGCTGAGCCAGACTCTGAGGCTCCTCTGTGTTGCAGATCAGAAGGGCTTTGGGGCAGGGATACAAAACCAGCAGTATTGCTTCAGGAGAGCAACACATATCTGGCTGCAGGGAAAAGGGGATGAATAACTGGACTTGCCTCCAGCTAAAGGCTGACTTCACTGAAGAGCATTTGACTCCATGCCAACCCCAGAGCTAGTGGATCTTGATGGGAAAAAAAGCAATCCAACAACAAAAGTTCAAAGTGATGCATTCCTGTACTTGGAGGGAGGTTTCATGAGGCCTTGACTCAAAGGATTTTTTTAAACCTTATCCTTAGCATAACCAAAAGGAGGGCAGGAATCTCAGCAGTTGAGGGGACTTTCATCTGGCCAAACAGTTCTGAAAGCTTTCTGTCAAGGAGGATTCTCAGGTGACTGAGCTGTGAGCAATCTCTTCCCATGCTGGAGCCTCTGCTGGGTCAAGGCTCCTGCTGCTGCCAAACTTCCCAGCTTCAACAGAGGACAGCAGTTTGAGGCATCAAGGAGAATTTATGCATCCATCTCCTTGCCCTCCACCTTCTGGTCATGCTTCTGCTTAAGCATTGTCTCCTTCAAGCCCAGGTTTCCCTCACCAAGCACCTCTCTGGTTCTCCGCTCTGCTCTTCATGTGCACATCCCAGTGCCAAGGGAGCAGCTTGGGAAGGGGGCCAGCAAACACGGGGGTGGGCAGGACCCCTGCATGCTTTTCTTGCAGGGAAACAGGTGTGTTGCAGGCAGAGACATTGCACATCCACGTCTCACTCATTTCAGGCACCTCTTTCACTCAGCTGTGTGAGGTCAGTGCAAAGACAAGGCATGAGGATGGCTCCCTCAAAGTCAGTGTCTCCCCAAATTTGTGTGCACACGAAGCAGAGATTTTGTAAGCAATTCTGCAGAGCACCTCCTGGCCATGTAACACATTCACAAAGCTTCTCATGAGGTCCCTCTGGCTAAGAGGGACTAGTGACCAGCATCTGGTTCAGAGTCACAGGGTTTAAGGCACATGGAATGAACAGTACTCAGCAATCTGCCCTCTTGCAAAACCCAGCACTGACCACTTCTGCCAAGCCCGCAATTTCCTTTTGAGCAATAATTTTGTTGTGTTGATTTGGAGATTTCCAGCAATGGAACCAGCTACTGTGCACCAGCTACCACAGGTGGCTGTTCACAGTGGTCTGCAGCCTCCACCAGTTAAAGCCAGGAGGGGATTAGACTGACTGGACACATCTGGCCTCTGCTCCACATCACTGGATGTGGTTTGGTTTTCCCAGTGGGGCTGAAGTGTTGTTCACCCCATGGAAAGTCTTTGCATCCACCTCATCCAGGTCAGCTCCTTCTTTTTTGAACTTCATTGCTGCTTGGGGCACAGCTGTGTCTCATCATCCACAGTGGCCAAGAACAGCTGTGCTCTGTTCCCTGCTCTGATGCCCCTGATTCCCCTCAAGGCCATGTTACACAAGATCTTCTCAGATGTTCAAAAACCAAGAGCCACATCAGGGCAAGGAAAGGCCAAACCAACATCTGCTGGACAAGTTTCTCTCAAAGAAATCACAGAGAGGGTGCAGGACAGACCCACAAGACCTGTGGATGTTATTATCTGGTTGTACTTTTATTAAGACTCCACATCATGTGCTCTCATAGTCTCCACTGACCCCCAGCACATTTTTGGTGACCCTGGTAGTGCCAGCAGCCTGGGATCTCAGTTCCAGTCATCCTGCCTTCTTGCAGGCCTATGGGTAGAGGCAGGTAATCTGTCCCCAGATCAGCTCATCCTTTCACCCAGGGACTGCTTTAAGCCTGGGGACAGCCACTTTCATGGCATTTGTGTCCAGTGTGCAACTTGTTCTCCCCAGGAGCATCAGATCCCTGGAGACACTCTGGGCAACAGAGGTGCCCCATGGTGGAGATGTGGGGGATGTGGAAAGCCAGGATATGCCTTGTCCTCAAGTCCAACCCCAGACAAGCAGTTGTTGAATCCCTGTGAAAACTCACCACAAGCACTGATAAACACAACCCCTTTGTATAATTTCAGTGACCAACAAACTGCTGAGCTCACCCCCATTCCCATCTCTGACATCCCTGTGGCCACTCCATCTCTGCTCTGGTTATCTCCCCAGGCTTTTCTGACTGAAGTCAAACCTCCTCCCCAGCATTCTGTGCCAGCAGAGAAGCCACTGTGCCTTTCAGCTGCCGATTTCACACGAATCTTTGATTTGCCAGCACCTGCCAGGTGGGACACGGCAGGATCCCGGAGCAGCACGAGAGCCGCAGGGATGATCGGCGCAATGCCTGAGCTGCAGCCGGATCTGGAGGGAGAGCACTCGCCTGTGAGATCTGACACGCTCATAACAATCCCAGCTGGCTGGCACACACACCGAGCCCAAAACACCCCAGGCCACCCCCCTCCCACCCTTCTGATACCATCACACCCCTCAGCAGTTAATTAAAAAAGGATTAAAGCAAGGCTGTAAGGACGTGGGCGATGCTGAGGTCAAGGGGTGCCTTGCAAAGCTACGCCAAGCCCCGCAGCTGGTGCTGGGACAGGGGGCTGCCTGCTGGTGACTTCAGCTTCTCCAAGAATAAGGCAGGTCTAATCCAAGACCCAGGCAACCTATCTGGGCTGCTTGCCTGTGGCAGTGCTGCTCTGTACAGAGAGCTGCAGGGCAAGGATTGGGATCAGGGATGTGAGAGCCTGCAGGGTAAGACAGCAAGCAGTTATGGCTTGTTTGCCAATGCTTCCATGCTGTCCTGCTGGCCCTTCCAGAGCTCATACCTTTATCCCACATGAGCCACGTGCACCCATCCCAACCCTGGCAGTGAGGTTCATCTCGTGCAAGCAGCTCTGTTACAACAGTACAGGCTGTTCCTACCCGCTCCCTGTTTCCGAAAATATTAATGTTTCACCAGGGCAGCGCTCAGAGGCTTTTTCCAGCCAGAGTGATGCCAGGTACATAGGTCCTTCCCACATCCAGCCTCATTGAAAGCCCTGGAAATATGTGTGTGGATGAGGCACAGTGCCAAAGAGTCCCTCATCTCACCTGGCTGAGATGCCATGGTCATGGGTGGCTGGAAGTCACCTCTGCACAGGGATTAACCCAGGGATTAAAGCTTCAGTATCAGTGAGCTACACCTTCAAGGGGGGACCTTTTTTCACAAGGAAGTGGAAAACACCCTGGCTGACTCTGAGGATGCTCCTACCCTGTTCAAAAGTCTTTGGGAGCAGACTCCATGACATACCTGGGAAGCTCCCACATGGAGAGAAGCAGAGGGCAAAGCTCAGCAAATAGAGAGACTGTGGAAGATGCAATTTGCTGGCACAGAAACAAGGCAACAGGTCCAGGTCTGAAACTCACCCCTGAGTGACAGGACATGTTGTATTGTGGCAGCAGAAGAGATGTCTCAGGCTGGTGATGGACTGCACCAACATTCCTGATGGGAACCCTCACAGCTTGTAATCCCTGCATGGAGAACTGTCCCTGCAGGACACAAGCTGGTCCTCAGCAGCAGATCCATGTCCCACTCAAGCCTATAACATGGGGCCAGTCCCTGCAGGGAAGTCAGGTGAGTCTATGGCATATTTAGTGCTCCCCACTTCACCCAAACCACTCTCACGTCCCCCGATGCATTTTGGTTCAGCCCCAAACCCACCTCTTTCAGAGTGACTTGGCCAAAACAAGCCTGAAGAGCTCCACAAAGTTCTTCATGGTCTTTTTACCTCTTTCTTCTATGAAACCATTGCCTTTCCCTCCATCACCTAAGGGACTCCTGCTCCTTAGAGCCAGCTGCTCCATGCAGAACCTGACCTTTTTTTACATCCTAAGCACTCCCAGTCACAGAATCACAGAATGGTTTGGGTTGGAAGGGACCTTCAAGATCATCTCATTCCAACCCCCTGCCATGTGCAGGGGCACCTTCCACCAGAGCAGTTGCTTATGGCTCCATCCAGTCAGGCCTGGAACACTTCCAGGGATGGGGCAGCCACAGCTTTTCTGGACAACCTGTGTGAGTCCCAGTGACCTCAGTAATTGCTGCTGTCCCCTAACCAACCCATCCCACTGTCACCCAGGCTTGAAAATTTCCTCCCTCATTACCTTGCACTTGCCAGAGAAGGCTGATTCATCCACTCTCTGCCTCAGGCATCCCACTCAGCCACTGATGATTGAGTTACTTAACAATTAAGCAGAGCCTTAAATCTTTGCAGCACTTAACATGTATTGACTAATTAATCCAAGCCTTATCTGAGGTAGGTTAGTTCAGTCTTGTGTGTAGCTTCCAAACATGCCCACGGCCGCCTCACTGGTCAAAGGCAGAAGCTGCTCTGCAGAGAGGATAGGGGGTCCATCATCCCCACTGCCCACCCTGCAAAGAGGGGCCCATGTAGCACTGCCCTTCTGTGCTGAGACTTCAGAGACCACTGGGCCCAGGGGAGCACATTCCCAGCCCAGGACTCTTGCCAAGCTTGCCCTCAAATGACCTTTTCTCCTGCATCTTCTCTGGCCCTCCATGATTGCTTCATTGCCTGCTGTCCCACCCAGTGGGGCTCTGGGCACATCCACCAGCTGAAGCCAACTTGCTTGGACAAGCACCAAGTTGCCTGAGGCTCTGCCAGACCTGGAGTGCAGGTGGGATAAACCTTCCCCTGGGGTCTTGCTGGCAGCCATCCATGAATTCTGCTGATGCAGGAGAACAAACCTGGCCTTGCGAGGTTACAGGTGAGCACTGCCCTGCTGCATCCTGCTGAAGTGACACCAGGGGAGCCAGGCTTCCCCCTCAGCCTATTCACAGGGACTGTCTCAGCCACATCAAACCCCACATTCCAGTCCTGCTAGCAGCAGGGAACAAGGCCAGGTGTGGGAGGCAGGGAACCCATTCCCTGCATGGATGAGCTGCACAGGAACTTTGTGCAGATGAGTGGGATGGGAGGTGCAGGGACACACCCAGGGTTATGCAGAGAGTCCGTGGCAGAGGTCAGTGCCTCAGTGGCTCCTGGCCCTGGGCTTTGGGAGAGAGAAAGGGAGGGGGTTGGCAGTAGCTAAAGCCAGGGAGTTGGGGACATGAGTGGGTTCCCAGCACACAAGCCTTGGGGCCTGATCCTGAGTAAATCATCTCATTTTCCTCCAGTGCAGTCACTCTAGTTCCAAGACTAAAGGAAAATGCCATGTTCCTTGTGCCCCACAGATTCCCAACCATTAGCTAAGACCAAGGCAGACATCAAAACTCTTGCCATGCCATGAGCCTCTTGCACTGGAGCACAGGATCCCCCCAGCACAACAATAGAGACCCAGAGATACAAGATTCTCTTTGATATAACACTGACACCAAAAAGTTTCAGCCCACCTGAATCCTTTGAGCACCTCTTGCCCTTTTTCTGCCTCTCTGTCACCCCAGGGTTTCAGCTCAGTGATATCCCCAGCCTGACAGGCAGGTGATGAGCCTTGAGAGATGCATGATGTGAAGGACATGGCAGAAGAAAGGGACTTTGTCAACCTGGGGAGTCATGGAGCAGCCAGGTGGAAGAGATTTTAATCCAAACAACCTCACTTAGGAAAGCCAGGACCAGTGGAGTCTGGATCTGCACAGCTCATGTGGAGCTGTAACAGCAAGGTGCTGGTTTGAGTCAAAAGGCATTAGCCTGCAGGTTATAAAGGCATCTCTGGTGCTTGTACAGGTGTCTTTCACATGCCCTCCACCTCATGTGGCTAAGAATGGGTTCCTGCCTACCCCATGGATATCACCACCATTTGCTTGCTTTTTAACACATCTAACACCAAATGCAGAGGAGAAACTCCTTTCCCTATGAAATTCACCCCAGAAAATCCTGAGTAGTAAAGCAGAGCAACTTGTGGACCGATACTTTTCCTCTGGGTCTCAAACCATCACATATATTTATTTTTTTTTCCTTGACTGAATATGTGCTGATCTCATTCATCCTGGGAAAAGCACGGGGTGTTCTCATCCCGGCTATACCTGGCAAGCTGCACACACTGTGACAGAGGGAGAGAACTTCTGATCAGGCTCTGCAGTGGCTGCTGCCCAGCTTCTTGTGTCTCCTTCCTGGAGCGAGAGGCCGGCTTCTTCACCTGGCATTCCTGGGAGAGATGAAGGGTAAGTCAGCAAATCAGCTTCATGCACTGCACACATCCTCTGCTTTCAGCCATAGCAGAATTAGCTCAGGTCGGGATTTGCTGGTAGCTGGGCAGAAAAACATCAACAGGGCTTTTTTTACCCCCTCTCCACCTCCTTTGGAGGGAAAAAGCAAGAAAATGTTTTTAACGTGCTGCGTGCAGGCAGGTTGCGGGAGCCGTGGTCCCCGGCATAGCTCAGCAAGCACTGCCAGGGAAATCAACGGGGAACGTTCCTGATGCTATTTTAGACACCGGCAGAAAACGCCAGATAGCAACACCGAGTTCGACGGGGCTGCGCGAACCCGGAGCGGCGGCGGCGGCACGGAGCGCAGGGACCCGCTCCCGCCGCCGTGTGGGTTGTCAGTCGATTTGTCGATGAGCTCGCTAACCACGACGTTGCTTTGACATGTCAGCTGGCGAGCCGGCGTCTGGATGCCTCGGTGTCATGCAGGCATCTCCGTCTGAGCCCTGCGGAGAGCAGCTTAGATCCGCTGGCCGGGGTTAGAAATGAGCCGCAGTTAAGCTGCTGAAAGGGATCCGCGCTGCCGCCAACGTGAGTGCTCCGCGCCTGCCCGCGCAGGTGGAAGATGCATGCCGGTCTCCAAGGGGGGATGCAGCTCTGGCCGGGTGACTGCCGGCTCCATCGGGAGCCTCCTGGCTTGCTTGCCTGGGAGAGGATGGAAAGAGGGCATCTTAAGGGATTGCTGCAGCCAGAGGTGCCGCTGAAGGCAGAGTGTGCGATTAAAGGCAGTATCCGAGCATAAAGATACCGCAACCTGATTTAGGAATAACGAATATAGCAAGGCTGGCTGCTGCAGGGAATGTCCCCTTTGTAAGTCGGGCTGTTTGGAGCAAAAAAGAGCAATTATGTGGATTCTGCTGCAGCTCATTGTGGTTGGGTTAATTTGGGAAAAGGATGCTTGCTGGCAGCTGAAGGAGGCAGCCTGGCAGAGGGGTTAAAATGCATAATTACCAGACCAGGCTGCTGTTTTGAAATGGTACAATAATGCCAAGGCAGGGGAACATTGTTTGGTATGATTTATCTTCTGAGATAGTCAGGAGCAGGAAGACCTTAGCTTAGAGGGCTACTCTTAATAAAATTTAAAAAAAGAAAGATTTTCAAAGACAGACCCTGTTTTGCAAAGCCCTGACACCACAATGACAGGCACTGCTGATACCAGCTGTCCTGCCTGCCATCTGAATGCCAGGCCTTCCCAGAAATGCTGCTTGTGAAAGATCCATCACAGGGAAGTTTTTACCACCCCCGTTTTGTGTGGGAGTGCGAAAGCACATCAGTGTTTGGGGAGAAGAGACATGAACTGCTCCTTGTACCCCAAGCCTGGCTGTGCAGCCAAGGAATTTCTGTAGCTCTGATGATGAGTGTTAGGCAGGGCTGTGCTTTTAAAGGACAGCCTGTCTGGGTTTAACATGGTGAACCCTCCTGGAGCTTTCAGCACTCATGGTCTTGGGCATCTCATGGATAAAACTGGTGCCTGTTCTTCAAAAGCTGGTGTCAAATGCCTGGTGCTCCCATAGGACCTCCTGCATGGACACAGCAAGGACACAAGGTCCAAGCTGATTCACAGCTCCAGCTGGGGTGGAGTGGCATAGTGAAAATGCCATGGAGGGCGACTTGGCAGGGTTGATTTGGACAGGATGGGGATTGGAAAGGCAGGCAAATAGCAGTAAATCTTCCTGGAGAGGGGACCAGGGATCAAAAGGGAGAGATGGCATTGGTGTGTGCTGGGACAGGTCTGGGATGTGAAGGGGACAAGGGTTTGTGATGGCAGGGAGTGCTCCCAGTGCTAACCCATCACTGTCTGTACTTGTCAGCAATACACAAAGCCACAATTGAGAGATATTGTGTGTTTGCAAGAAAAGGGGAATTTGCTCCTTCCTCATTTCTCTATTAAACTTTGCACTGCAAACTGTGCCTCAGCTCTCCTTCCAGAGGGAAAAGAGCAGTTGCTGTGAAGGCTTATTTTTTAAAAGCAGTAGCACAAGGAACCTAAAGCACAACCTTCCTCTGACATAACCTTACTCTGGTCTCATTCCCAGTGGCTGCTTCAGGACTGACCAGAACCAAACCATTCAGCAGTGTAAGAGCACATCCTCTGCAGAAGCAGCAGCCTACCCTCGAGGGCTACTTCATTTTCATTCATTAAATTTACTATTTGTATTATTTTGTTTAATGCTGTTGAGGGAAAAGGGCCCTCTCTACTGAGCATTCCTATTAAAACATGCCTGTTAAACCTCACCCCATGAAATCACAGGGGCTGGCTGGTGCTAGTGGCAGTCCTGCTGATGGTTCCAGTCCTGAAGGGTACGGAACCAAGCACAGACCAATGTTGCTGTTGTCAAAGGCCAGGGGTCTGCTGGTATGAGAGCAAGAACAATGAGGGAGGGAGGTTTTACAGCTCTCTAGCTGGCAGGAGATCTTCAGGATTTTTTTTTCCTTCCCCCTTCATCTAATGTGAAAAAGGAGATACAGTGAAGGCTGTCCCTTCATGCCTTGTTGACAGCTTGTCAGGAGAGGATGGGAGGAACCAGTTAACACCTGGGCATTCCTGTAATTTAGTTCTTCTAGCAACTAATGCTGGTTCATGATCTGTGTTTTCAGAAACCTCTCCATCCACTTCTGAAGCATGGCCACTGTTTTGCTCAGCAGGGATCAGAATCCTGGCTATCACTTGCTATTGACATGGGCATAGCATTTTATCCTTCACACCTTCCCACCATGAAAAGATGAAGCCCCACCAGCAAACTGATCCAGACTGTTCTATGGGGTGACATCACAGGGTGCCTTTCTCTGCCATGGAGCCCTGTGCCAGTGCAAGATGCTCTGAGAACATGGACCCAGACCCAAAACTGGGTGAGGGCAAGGGCCTCCAACACCCCAGAGCAAGGGGAATTGTATCACATGCACAGCAAACACTTTGCCAGCGGCTGCACCATATACTGAAGCAACCACACAGCCTGCAGCCCTGATACAAAACCACTGACCTGAACAGCAGCCAGATCATTTTTCTTATGAGGATGCACCATTCTTGAGCAATTTTTCCAGCACATCCCACGCAAACAGGTTTTCTGTGAACACTGCATGGCAGCATTTACCATCTCATGCCAGCTCTTGTTTTTCCCTAATGGCAGGGGCTGGGAGGACTCTCACGTAGCACTGGTGTGTCTGTGCTGGTGGGCATGGAGTCTGAGGGGTATCCTCATGGAAAATCAAGCACTAAATCATTTCATGTCACCAGTTCTGCTGAGGACAGAATTATAGGATGGTTTCGGTTGGAAGGGATCTTAAAGATCATCTATTTCCAAACTTAAGTTAGACAAGGTCACACCTTTCTGCAGAAATCTGAGATCCTGAACCTTGCATATACATACTAGTCTAAGAACACATCCTTCATCTTCTTATCACTGCAACAGCTTTCCCAGGAAGAGCACATTGACTCTTCCCAGCTGGCATGCAGGGGGTTGCAGAAGCAGTGTTGATACTTCAACACTGACACTAACTCCTGTTGTTTGGGATGTTATGCTAAATTAGTTGAATTCTTGGTGGTAAAAAGGAAATGTAGAGGGAAATGGATAGTGTCTGTAGAGTCTCATTTATGGCCCAGTGTATTTTGAACCCACTCTGACCTGGAGTTTAAGCTACTGTGGAAGCAAGGAGATTTTAAGGCATTTTTTTGGCCCAATTTATTGACTTCCATTGCACAACAGCACCTCAGGGCAGCCAGGGTGTATCACCAGATACATTAACTGGGCTTCTTAGTGGTGAGTGATGGCCATGTGCTATTTGTTCATAACTAAGAGAAAGAAATGGCCAAAATCCCTCTCTTCCCACATGGCAGAGATGGAGGGATGTTTCTACAGGAGCAGCCCTGCTCCTTGGCAGAGACTAGTTTTTGATCCAAGCTTGCAATCTCCTCATGTCCCTCATTTCTGTATGCAGGAGGGAGGAGGAAGCAAAAGCAGCTGTGCTTCTCCTACTTGTCTGGCCCTGGTACTCCATACACTGATCTGATGGGAAGAGCAAGGCAAAAAAGTATTTATTCAAGATGATCTAATTAACATTTCCCATGTTGTCTCATTTGGTAAGAGACTGGTACTCTATTTCTCCCTTGATTACCCTGAAAGGTCCATTAATTTTAACCTGCCAAAAAAGGATTGGTGGATATAAAATTTGACCCTCAAGCAAACAAAAAAAAGAGCAGAAATTAAGTATTTTCCTTTATTTGTAATGCAATGCACTAAATAACGTTCAGAAGCGGCAAATGCCCAGGGAAAAGCATTTCATCATATAATTTTACAAGGGAGAGAAGAAGCAAACCCAAAAGTTATGGATTCAGTGGATTGAGTGGATTGAGCCCTGTCCCTGTGCAGTACTGCAGTCAGTCTGATCAACCTCCCATGTCTCTTGCACTTGTCCTGTCAGACCTATCTGAGGGTATTTGAGGTAATTCTTACCTCAGGCACAGAAGCAACTTCTGTCTGGGATCACAACTGTGCTGTGAGTTGGGAACTTCTGGATTTGATTCCTGTGTTCACAAACTTCAAGCAATTCTCTCCCTCTCCTTTTGGGAGAGGGAGAGAATGAGCTGGGTGGTAAGCCAGGTTCTTCTTGCCATTGTCAGAGGATTCAGTGTGCTTTAGAAGAGAGGCAAGAGACTTTAGGAAAACAATTCTCATATACACAAGTCTACAGAGAAAGCAATGATCAGCACATAAAGAAAAACACAGCATAACTTTAGCAACCTACAAAATTCACAGCAGGGGTGCTGCACAGGGGGGGCTTGGCATGATATGTGAAAAATTTAAGTGTCCCCAAGAGTGAAAATATATGGACAGCTGCCAGTGTATTATGCAGTTCTCATCTGAGCATCTGAATTCCCCCTCAGTGAGCTGCGCTAGGCTGCAGAGCAGTCTGTAATTGGGAAGTTTGGCAGTGATGACAGAGATGTTCCTGGCATCCATTTTGACCAGTCTGTTGTGCAGCCGGGTCTGCAGAGCCTCTCTGGGTACCAGAGAGAACAGAGGCCTCTCCTGCAACTGGACAAGAGCTGTGGCTCTCCACACATTGGACAGAATCCACTTCAGCCTCCGGCACAAAGCCCCGGGAGCAACGGAGCCGGGGCCACGTTGCCTCTTTGTACCGAGTCTGGGCAGACACATCCAGGTCACTCACTCCAGACAGCATTCATGACCTGTGTCTTTGCTGTTTTTCAGTTGCCCAGAGGGGAGCTCAGAGCCTTGGCAGCAGCCCTGTCACAGTCCCCAGAGTCCCTGGGCTGTCCTGCCTGCTGAAGCACGGCTGGAGCGTGTGGCAGCTCAGGAACTTGGGAAGAGGCCACCACGTCCAGCTTGGATGTGATGTGCCTCACCCCACGGTGCCTTTTGGGTTCATTTAGGCACTCAGTTCATTCTTCAATGGCTGAAGGGAGATCCAAGAATAGGATTTAGCTATGGCTCACCCTCCCTTTCTACTCCTCAATACTCTAGAAAGAATAAATGCTAAAGAGAATGAAGGTCATCCACGGTCAAGGCAAGTCCACGCTAATCCCTCTCTGGAGTCTTGGCCGAGTCCAGCTTTTAAGTCCTGGGAAGTATTAGGAAATGGATAATAGAACAGGAAATGCCAGATTTTGGTAGCTGTGAAAAGGAGAGACACACATTGCCCATGCCATAGAGACAAAGGAGAGGATTTCCCTCTCCTCCCAGGCTATGGATGCTAGAACTAAATGGACACGGTGTCCAAAGTGGGTGAAAAAAGACTGTGCCACTCTTCTTGTGGGGCTTACAGGGAGGGCCCACACTGGGAAAAAGCCAATGGCTTGAGGATGACTTTCATATTTGGTGCCTAACCCCTTCTGTGCTTGCCCATATGGAATTTTCAGTAGGCACCCTTGCATGCATTTCAGAGGGAAAGAAAACCTGTCTGACAGTCCATTGCTCTAGCAGATCTTTCCTTTCATTTCTGAGCCCAGCTCAAAAAGGACTTTTCTCTGCCATCCTGGAGAAAGAACTGAAAGTGCATGATCAGCTGAAAAAGCAAGCTCAAGCAGCTGCAAGCAAACCTGACACCTTCTGCAACATTCAAGAGATCAGAAACTTTATTTGCTTTGTTTCTACACAAGTGATCAATTGAAACCAATCAATGAAACACTGGGGGTTGGCACATTCCTGCCTCCACCCCGTGGGCTCTGCCTGATCCCAACAGCAGCCCAGAGCTGGCTCCCATGCTAATGCATGCTCAAGCACAGATCCTCCAGTGACATCTGATCCTCCAGGATATCTCATGGGTGTCTAATTATTATCTAAAGCCCAGCCTGGGTAAAACAGAGTTTTTGATATCCCTTTTCTCCCACACCTTCTCCCTACATCTTCTCAAAACACAGTGGGCAGCATGATGGTTTATCTGATGGTTTATTTGTCATGCAGGCAACTGATTCTGATGCCACTTCATACCTCTCCTTCAAAGCCCATGAATTTAGGCTGCAGTTAAACCTTGCAGAATTTTTCAAGCCCAGCTTCTCCAGCCCTGCAGGTAAATCTCTTGCATATCTTTTCCTTCATCTGTTACTGAAGGACTTCTTGTGTGCCCTGATCACATTTCACTCTTACCCATTCACGATACCACCACTGAGATTTTTCTCCTAACCCTTCTCTTTTGTTCTGTTTCTCAGGCTGTATCCCTTCACTGGTTCATCCCTTCCCATAACACCAAACTCAGGTCTTTGCTCTCAGTGCCTTCTGACTTCTCTGTCCATAGCTCTTCCAACCAACAACCAGCCCACAATGGTGGCCAACCTCCTTTCTATCATGTCTTTGGAAGTGCTCCTCAAAAAACCTCCAAAAATCACTCTAGGTAGAAACCCATCTTTGCTCCCAGTATCTGCATACTGGTCATGTTGCCACACAACACATTGGCAAACATCACTTTCCTTCTCCATGTTCCCATTTTCTGAGCCACCCATTTTCCTATGTCTTAATCTTGGAATAGCAGTCATGAGGATTTGTTGCGTAGCACGGCTCAGCCCAGCTGCAGCTTCTTGTCCTATGGCAACAGGAACCAGGAATAATAACAGCAAGGTGATGACTCATTAAAACCAATAACCTCAATAATTAGACTTACTTAACTTTTCCAATTGTATAAACAGCTGAGAAAAAGAATAGAATCTTATGCTTTTCCAATACTTTTCCTTCTTCCAGTTTCTCACACAGAAATTGTCAGTATTGGGCACTTGTCATAGTCAAATTTCCTCTCTCTCCACACAACAGTAAATTCATGGAGTGAACTGAAATGTTTGCTTTGTCCATATTCTGTGAGTGCTGAAGACTCTCCAGCATCTCTTTGCTCTGAGCAAGGAGGAGAACAGCTGCAGCTCTGCCTTGGTGTCAACATTGTTCCAGCTGCTGTTGCTATAGGAAAAAGGCAGAACTGTCCAAGTTTCGAGTTCCTGAAAAAATCTGTTTAAGTCAGCAGGGATAGAATCTGGATGCAAATTTCTCTCCAGATCTGATGATCAGTGGGTGCCATCTACCACTTCATTCAGCTGCTGCTGGTTGAAGCTGCATCCTGGTACAGCCTCTTTGCTCTCCCTGTGACCTGCCCCTCTTAACACTTCCCTGCCCATTGCCTCTTGTCAGAGGCAAAGAGGCTTGGACCAAGGAAAAAGCTGCCCATGGGATTAACTGTGGGACAAGGAGCCATCACAAGCAGGACAGAACTCAGAGAGCACTGGAGGGAAAGGTAGCCTGGGGGCAAAACACTGGGACAAGCTAGCTGGTGAGATAAGGAGCAATCAGGCTGGCAGGAAGTGGGAGAGAGGAGGCAAGGAACCAGGGAAGAAGACCTGAGAGGACTGAGATGAAAAGGCAATGAAGTGACCAAACTGCTAAGAGAGGTGCGTGTCATCCCTGAGCAGAGCCTCACACTCCACTCTTCTTTCTCAGTCCTTGTCCCTGCATTTTGGGCCCACCAGGATCTTGTGTTTAACTTTGTCCTTCTTTAATTTCAAAGGATCTCAGTCCCCTGTAGCTGAAATGGCTGCTCTGGCCCCAGCAGGGCAACTGCCCTGCTGCCAGCATTGAGGGAACCTTAGTATGGATCAGACCTAAGGAACCTGGCTGCCAAACCTGCCCTACAGACCTCACCCCCGTCCCAAAAGAAGCACACCAGTGAGTACAATAATATGGAGTTAAAAATGGAAAGTGCTTTTGGAGAGAGATCAGCTGCTTTGTGAGGCAGCTGTATGTTCTGGAGCTCCTTTTGATGTAAATGTGTGAAATTACACATTTATTGCAGGATTCAAATGTAGCCATGGCAACATGATTATCAAACAGTTTCATATGGAAGTGTAAATCCATACAGGTTTCTGGCTGGCGAGATTAAACTGCCCAGAGACAGAGCTCAATGTATTCCAAGCCCAGACCCTCCATGCCCAAAAGGATTCATCTCTGGCTTCTGTGCCTGGGAAAAATTCCATTTCTTTGCAAGCAAATTGGCTCCACTCAAGTGGGCCAACCACCAAACAGATGGAGAAGAGCACTAAACAGGCCAGTACCCTCAGCAGAGAGAATTCACTGCTGCACAGGGTGACCCTTTCCTGAAGGCTGGTTTGGACAAACTCCTCTGCTCAGCCTTGCAAGGGGCAGGGACAGTTCAGGCAGGAGCTGTGTCTGCAGAGCAGGTTTCAGTTACACCTCGAGCATCATCAGGCTAAATTCATAGAGTGCCTGGGCATGAAAACAGGCTGGGCAGCCAAAGTCACCCCCTCACCCACAGTGTCCTCATGTGACAGCAATCTGGTGACATGGTGACATCTGAAGAGGGGACAGCAAAGCTGGCATGTGTACTGGCTGCAAGCAGGAAAGGGCTGTGCCCTTATAGCCTGGAAACCGTGACCTTGACGGTCATTCCTTGGAAACAGGGCCCATCCATTAATTTTCCACAGCTGTCAGCTCCAGGCTGAGCCACAGTGTCACAGCCAAGGAAAGTCAGGCACAGTCTCCTCCCCTGGATATGCAGCAGGCTCTGACACCTCATGTAACAGTGTCTGCACATAGACTGGGCTCAGCCCAGGGACCTTGTGTGTCTGGAGTGATAAGTGATGTGTATCATCAGGTGGACTGTGAAACAACAAGGGGAAAAAAAAAAGAGGAAAGAGAAAAAGAAAAAGAAAAAGAAAAAGAAAAAGAGAAAAAGAGAAAAAAGGAACCTGCACCCCAGTACGGAAACAGACTGGTGGGAAGGAAATAGAGGTTTTAAATAGGCACTAAAAGATTGGCAGAATTGGCTGTAAATGAAAACAGAGTAGTGGAAGGGCAGAACTTTGTCCTTGTTTTGCTTTTTTTTTTTTTCCAGAGCCTTGATGAAGCTCTTTCACTGAGAAACACAAAAGTAGGGCACAGTCCTGCAGCAGGCACCCGGGGTATCCACAGTCCTGAGGTTTGGGGATCTGCAGCATCCAACTGGAACCAGAGGAAAAGCAGGTTTTCTCCACAACAACATGGTGAGCAGCTTCCTGGGACACCTGAAGCATTTGATGGCAATGCCCCGGAGCCATCACCTAGGAATTCGCAGGATGGCTTCTCAGTAGGACGTTCCTTTCCTATAGTTAATTAACCTCTGGTCCTGATTTTCAGCAGGAACATCTCTTGTTTTCATCTTCAGCAAATGGCTCTAATAGATTTGACAGCCTGCTTTTAACTGGCACCCTCTTCTGCTGCAGGTATTTCTGGGCAAAATCCCTTCTCACCTTCCCTGCTGCAGTGTAAACATCCTGGAGCTCCACCACACTCCTGTTTCCAAAGCTGTGAAGTCCCAGATGGTCCATCAACCATCTTCCTCAGTTTCTTTCTCTGCATCGTGAGATTTTCTAGCAGAACCTCTTTACCTTTTCTCGGGCACTTTTTTAATAGTGCTGTTTCACAGAAGATTTTTGGGTTGGGGAAAAATATAGGCTCTTGGCACTAAACATAGACCCTTCTCAGTAAACATGAGGCCCTTGATTTTAAAAGTGACAAACCTTGCTTCTTAATTTAAAAAAGATTAATTTTTCCAAGCGTATTTAGAAAATAAAGAGAAACTATTGCTGTGCTAATTGCTATTACCAAATGATTTTCACATCATCTCCCACCTGTGGCCACACAAATACAGGTCAGAAAAATGGACTTGGAATTCCAGGCTGCAGCAGATCAAGTATCAGGTTTGTGGGTAACCATGAATTATCACTAAAATTTAAAGGCACCCAGCCCTGTCATTAATGCTGCCTGAGTACCATGACTTGGGAGTGCTGCTGTGCTGTGCTGCCATGGCATCTGCTCCCCAAATTTGGCCTCTGCTCCTTGAGAGAATGAACCAAACCTCCCTAACAGGGGAGGTGAAGCTGTTACCCACATCTCCTAATTCCCCTCGCTGCAGTCCTTTCATCTCTATGCTATATTAGCATTCTGGAGAGCACTAATGGGTGTGAAGTGGCTTAAAGCCATTTTCTTTATTGCTGGATTAGTGCTGGAAGGGTATGAAACTGCCGGCGCTCGGCTCGAGCACGTCGGGAGCTTTCTGCTCCAAGCAGACACGAGAGCTCAGAGCCCCAGCCCGCTCGCACAGCCCAGCTCACTGCTTTTATGAATGGAGTTAAAAACAACACACGCCGTGAAGCTGCTGCTTAGAAGCTTTTTTTTTTTTTTTCCCCTGATGTCCTGACTGCTCCGGCCAATACAAGCCCCAGTGCTCCGGAGCAGTGCACAGCCATGAAAACAAGGAAGTGGGCAGAAAAAGCAAAGCACAGGTTCCCTATCTGTTCCCTGCCTGCCTTTAGTTGAGCAATTCTACAACTCCAGATCTGTGATTATTCCTGGCAAGGTTTGTTCATCTCATGGGAGACTTTTGGAACAACGCAGTGCTTTTGTAGGGAGTGTCAACCACCAGGCGAACGTGTCTTCCAGATCAGATTTTATTTTTTTTTTAAATATGTAAGTAATTGTTTCTTTACAGATTGGTCTTTGCCTTTTAATGACTCACATTTCTACCTTGTCAGCTTTCAGCACGGGCCCTGCCCTCCCTCCCAGTGCTACAATCCTCCCAGATCTCACCCACAGTGCCAGGTCACACCAGGTGAAATCCTGAAGGAGGAGAATCCATTTTGTTGGCGCCCTGTCCAGATGTTCTGCTTACAGGGGCTGCTTTTTGGGGGGCTGCAGAAACTACAGGCACAGCAATCAGAAGGCATAAAACCGAGGTACAAACCTGCCTCTAAAACACTGAAATAGGGGTTTGTCTGTGGTTTATTTTTTGGACAAACCCAGATACATTTTCATAGCAATGGTGACAGATTCTCATTCCCAGCACTGCTGCCGTGCCAGGAGTCTCATTCCCACTCTGGCCTCCTGAGGTGCAAACATGCTCTTGAAAATAAGGACGGAGAATGCTTAAACACCCCTAAAACTAATAATTAGGTTTAAGCTCAATGCAATATAACTGCATCTTTTAAGAGGGTTGGGTTTTGGTTTGGGTTTTTTGTTTTTTTGGTTTTTTTTGAAGCTTTTCCCCCTTCATTGCTCTCTGAAAATCCTTCAACATGAGGCAGGGAGCAATTATGGAAAATTTCAGGCTGGATGGTTAAAGCATGGCCAGCTTGTAAAGTAATTGGAAAGGCAGAAAGAAAATGTTTGGCAACAGGGGATAAAAGGTGGTGTGTAAGTGGAGGATTTTTTCTTACTGCAAACTGTCCTCTCTGATATGTCAATTGTGTTTGGCCTGATCCCTTGACAGTCCATTAATTTTTTGTCCAATTGCAGGCTGCTGAGGGCAGATAAATTTCAGGCTATTATGGGAACACCCTAGAAGTTTGTATAGAAAGGAAACTCTCTGTTTCCTGTATCATCCTTCTGGGGATCTTGAAAGAGTTCACAAAAGCCACTTAAGCAAACTTTCTTTGCTGGATAACGGAAGGAAAGGAAGCTGTGAACAAGCAAACAACACTCAATTCCATGAGACAAGAGATACTCTTGGGTCATTTGAGAGAAAGTAAAGTCTGTGAATGAAATACACACACACACACGCAGAAGAAATTTTGTACTCTGAAAATAATGGGTATTTTTGCACCTCTGCACTCTTTCTGATTAAAAACAATGTAAATCCTGCAAACCACCAGTGAGATAGGTGGTGGAACATCCATCCCTGCAAGGCATGAAATGTGTGGAGGGTTTTTGTGGTTCAAATAATACATCTCAGGATGAGCTGGAGATGGTCATGGATCAGCTGAACAGCTCTTTTCTTTTCTTTTCCTTTCCTTTTCCTTTCCTTTTCCCTCCCTCCCTTCCTTCCTTCCTTCCTTCCTTCCTTCCTTCCTTCCTTCCTTCCTTCCTTCCTTCCCTCCTTTCTTTAACAGTGCAGCTGCCACAGTTCTGCTACAAGCAGCTCTGTGTTTTTTGTCACCCAGACAAAAAGCAAAGGTGTGAAGAGCTCTAAGTTTCCCCAGGGCTGGCTTCAAGCACAAAATTCAGACAGAGCTCAGGGAGCTGGGGGAAAACTCAGGATTCAAGCATTCAAAACTCAGCCTTCAAGCCCTGGAAATATTGGGGGGTTCCATTTTATAGGTTTGTCCCTGTCTCTGAATTTTACTCCAGTAATCTAAGGAGGTGACATTGGTCAAACAGTGAATCCCTTTTCCTGAGAAGTTTTAAATATCTTGGTTTCAGCTGCATTTCAGAGGGAGAACAAAACCACAGAGAGGATGAAATGCTTTAAGTTTGTTAAAATAAGCTCTTAGAGGAGAAGATTTGTAGCTCATCTGAAATATGGGGGTTGTGGTTTTTGATGTGAGTAAATCCAAGTGGTAGAGAGACCTTGTATCTATTCAAACCACAAGAAAACAGGTTCAAGTTTGCAGTCAACAACAATGCATGGTCATTTTAGAAGAAGAAATGGTTTGGGAGAATACTTGGTTAGCAGGAAACTACCTGGGCACTGACTGAAAAATTTTTTAAGGCATTTAGGAAATCAGTTCATCAAATGTGAAAACATTTTTTTCTAGCAGATTCTGCAACATATGCCTATGGTCTGACCAAAACCACTAATGCTGGGGGCGGGGGGGGGGGGGGGGGGGGCAGAGAGAGAAAGAGCAAGGAAAAGATATTGAATATTTAATATATTAAATATTTGCCAGCTGGAATAAAGAAAAAGGTTTTGTTGAAATTTGGGGCAATCCACTCAGGCCAGTTCTTGTTTCATTGGGACTGGGGAAGGCCTTTTCTGACAGAAATATAGCTGATTACTTGACAGGAAAAATCTAAATTCCTCAAAAACATTTCTCCTGGTCTCTTCTCAAAGTTATCCACAGGAACAGTGCTTCCCTGGGGAGCTTGTTAAACCTCCCAAATAACCTCATTGCCTTTCTCTCAGTTCTACAAACTTCCTTACCTTCAGCTGTAAGCTCTTGAGTCTGCTCTCCAGGTTGCAAATGATCTCCATTCAAATCATCTGCTGTCCTTCTGTGCTCTGGCCCAGGTGAGGGCCAACACATCCCTGTGGAGAGTGTCCATCTGCCCAGCGTAACTGCATCACCAGTCCAAAGAAATGGGCTGGAAGCTGTTCAAGGAGAAAAGTTCTTTACTCCTATTCTGACAGTAATACAAAACTTTTGGTCCCACCAAAGCAGCCTTGAGTCTTTGAGGTTCTTAAGTCTGGAGCTTAGTTGCCAGGCTCCTGATATAAATAAGGAAAGAAGCTGCTGAACTGATAGGATTGTCTAAGGAAGAAGAGCAGCAGGAAAGCACAATTCCATCCTAATCTTCCTGGTCTTTGCTGTTGGCACAGTGTTCATGCACACAGGACACCTTCAGGTCCCCCTTCAGCAGGTTGTGTTCTAGCCCTTGGAAGGTCTGGGAAGTGTTTGAGGGAAAATTATGAAATTGCTTGAGGAGAAACTGGAAAATGAAGCTGTTTTTATAGGGGTCAAAAGTGAGAACTGGAGGCTGATTTGTTCTGTGAAAGGGCCTGACCATGACCTGCCAGCCTTGGCTGCTCACACAAGGTGTAGGACTGTGGAATGAGTCAATGTGTGCGGTTTCTTCAACAGAAAATTATACTTCTTTTTTTTTTTAGGGTTTCCTACCAAATCAACTAGATTAATTGATTCATCCCAAGACTAAACTCTTACAATTCCATAGGCTGAGTTCTGGGGTTCCACAGTGTATTGCCATGTATTTATTCCTATAAAAATGTCTGCAAATTGCATTACCTATCCCACATTCCAAAAGGCTTCTGTCCAGTGCAGTCATTTAAGGAGAGCACTGTATTTGTGGGGGTCTTTGTAAGGGCCCCTACAGAGTTCAAGCAGTGCCTGGGTAATGTCATAAGGTTTAGGTTCTGCAAGGAGCAGAAGTAAAAGAGCTGGAGCAAAAGACCCTTATGGGTCCTTTCCAAATTGAAATATCCTATGATTCTATAGAGTACAAGAAGATGACAAGGAAAGGAAAAGTTACTCCTTTTGGGAGTAAGTGGTTTTAAAATCATTTAGGTTGAAAAGCGAAACTAGAGCCCAAGAACAGTGGTGTGAAGTATCCACATTGTACTTCAGGTAGAGGGACTTTCACAAGTCCAACACTCCATGAAAATCAATGACTGGGGTGACATTCAGGTCTAGGAAAAGGGGAAAATTGCTGAACACATAAGTAACTCAAAACAATTGTTTTGAGTTAATTCCAAAAACTGTGAATGTTTCAGTTTACACTCAGCTTTTAAGAGCAGCAGGTTGGGGGGGAATGATTAAAAGAATCCTGAAAAAATCCCAGTATTTTGTAGGGGATTTCCACTCCAATCACTTTGGCATTTCATTTTTTTCCTCAAAGTTTAAAATTACTTTCATAACAAACACTTTAGGGTCTGCAGCTGCTTGGTTCTCTAGTTGTGTTTGGAAATTCAAGCAATTAGAATAAAAAGTATTCACCCAATTTGGTTTCTCAGTCACAAGTAAAACAGCCTGCTTGGGGTTATTCTTGAAACTTGGGTTGCTTAAGTAATTTAAATAGATTTCTATTTCAGAAACAACACAAGAGCCAACAATTTCACAACTAAAAGCTCGAGGGCTACAAAACTTGGCTTCACCTAAGACTCTTAACATTGTTTTTCATTATCTTAATCACTAGGTTCTTTACATACTAATTTTCCATCCTGTTGCCAACCAGTGCCAATCCAACTCGCTTTTCCATCACCCAGGTGAGTGTTACTCATGTTTTCATGGAAATGTGAAAACACTCTGAATACAGTCAGCACAACAGTGTCCATTTCTGTGACTGCTCATTGGCTTCTGCCAACACTGAGTCATATCTGCAGAAGTCACTAACACAGGTGTAGCTTCTGAGTTCTTTCCTAGGATTTTCCAAAAATATGGATAATGCTGATGGTTGTCCAGATGCAGTTTTGATGACACAGGGCTAAACAATTTGTTTATGCTGGGACCCAAAATATTGCAAACACCAATTAGGTATGTGACTGATTAAGCAAGGGGAGAGATGAGATAAATCACAGCACGTGGTTCTAACAGGCCTTAGCAGAGCAGAGAATAAAGTGAATCCTCCAAGAAGGCTACAGAGGATTCAGGTCCCACCTGGTGATCAAAACAGTGGGCCCAGTAACACCTGCACAGTTTGAATCCAGCTGGAGCCACAAGGCTGCAAAACAAGCAGGCAGTGTGAACAGGGATAAATGCTCAGTTAACTAAAGGTCATCACTCAGTGTCTAGAGCTACAAACTAAGCATTTGTGTGGTGTTAAGGTAAGAAATAGTATTTTCTTCTCTCTGGGTTAGTTCAACTGCCTAGCATCTATTAATTAATCCATGAAAAAATTGTGTTATTATGAGAAAGCATTAAGTAACCAAGAACTATAGAATGATTTGTGTTGAAAGGGACCTTGAAGCCCATCTCATTCCAATCCCCCTGCCACAGGCAGGGACACCTTCCACAATCCCAGGTTGTTCCAATCCCCATCCAACCCAGTCTTGAACATTTCCAGGGATGGGGCATCCACAGCTTCTCTGGGTAACTCATGCCAGTGCTTCACTACCTTCTGAGTAAAGACTTTCTTCTTAATAGCTAATCTTTACTCTCCCCTCTTTTAGTTTGAAACTGTTCCCCCTTGTTTTATCACTTTCTGGCTGTGTAAAAAGTCCCTCTCCATCTTTTTTTTACAAGCTTCCATTAAGTGCTGAAAGGCCACAAGATCTCTGAGGTGAAACTTCAGAAAATTTGGCTTTATGGGAGGCAGTAGGAGTCTGTGCAAGCAGAAGACTAACTGGTCTTTTTTTAGACATTCACCAGTGTAAACTGAAAATATTACCAGTCAGCTTTCACCAAGGTAAAAGTTAACGTGAATTAAGTCACTTGAAAATCATCTCAGACTTAAACAGTCTCCTGTACTTGAGGCTTTGGTTCAGGATTTTGGTTCTCTGCACACACAATATGATGAAAATATATCCATTTTTCAATAAAAATAGAGCAACCAAAATACAAATATCCCTGTGCAGCAATGGAAACCTCATAAACATCACAGTCATGGTTTCATAAGAGGCAGCTCAGAAGGAAAAGTGACTAATCTCAGCTCATTGCCCAAGTGCAGAGAAACAGAAAAGTTTCAGAAAAGTAAACAGAATTAAAGAAAAATTAAAAAGAGAGGTTCTGATGTCTCCAAGACAAGGGAAGCAGTGACTGAACTGAACAAGCCCTGCAGTTCTTAAGTGCTGTCTGGCAGCATTCTAACTGCTCTTGGCACTTGAGGACTGAAAGCCACAGTTCTTGAAGGACTGTCACGTCACCCCTTGACACCTATAAACTATTCTGAAACTTAATTCCTCGCAGTTTTATTGTGAAGATAATTATAGACCACATAAACTCAAGAGGCAGGATAATTTCTGCAGCCATTAATATCAGGTTTCAGCTGTGCAAACCAGGAAAATAATGACAGAGAACTCTCATTCTTCAAGGCATGAACTCATGATGAGACCTCACAAGTGGCAGAAGCAGCAAACCCAACCTTACAGCCTGTATGAGCACCTTGTAACAGAGCTGCTATCATGAGCTGTTATTTTCCGTATGAGGGTGATGTGAGAGAAGTTATAGCTACTGCTTTTAGAGTAATACAATCATTTCAGTTGGAAAAGACCTTTAGGAACATAAAATCCAACCATTAACCCAGCACTGCCAAGTCCACCACTGAACTATCTCCCCAAGAGTGACAGAGATCACCTCTCTCATCTCTCTTGTAGACAGTGATAAGGTCACCTCTCAGCCCTCCTTTCCTCCAGGCTGAACACCCCCTGTACCCTCAGCCACTCATCATCCAGACTCTTCCCTAGCTCCTTCTTTGGACACACTCCAGGACCTCAATGTCCTTGTTGTTATGGGTCTAAAACTGAACAAAGGATTTGAGGTGTGACCTCACCAATGCCCAGCACAGGGGGATTCCAGGTTTCAGTGCAGGACGAGGGCAAAGGGAACCTACACCTCCACCACCCTGTTTGCTCAGGACTGTTGACATTGCTCTGGGGTGGCATGAACCAACTGGCTCCACATGGGTGGACTTTGGGCTGGTGACAGGGCAAAGGGCTGAGTCACACTCTACACCTTGAGTTCTGTTGGAAGCCCTTTGGCTCTCAGAAGTCAATTTTGGCTAACATGGGCAACCTGAATGGACCTGAAAATCTGCCTGTCTGGGTGCCAGTCACAAATTCATACAATCTCCTTCTCTTCTTCATTAAACCTTCTTGAGTCTTGTCTGTGTCCAGATAAAATATCTTTGGTTGACTAGCCACAAGTTCACATCTGAAAAAAACCAGAAGCATCCCAATGCTTTTAGGGAAAAAAATAAATAGGCATCAAGGGACATGGGCCATTTTTTGTACAGCCATTAAAGTTCCATTGTAATGACAGCATGTGTTGGGGGAGGGTGGGAAGGATAAACAGCAGTTTCAAGTCCAGAGTCTGGGTCTCCCATCAGATATATCACCCTGGGGCTGAGTTACAGGCCGAATGTGTAGAAGTTGAGACTCATTTTTCATGTCCTGTTTATAAATCTCCTGGCTGGGAGACCTCACCTGGGTTTCTGGGTGCTCAGATTTGCTTCAAGCACAGCCTCAGGCTTCCCAAACCCACGGCCACTCCCAATCAGGAGACACCTCAGAGAGCTGTCTGTGTCAAATATCATTAAGTCTGAAAGCAAGTCAAAACAATCCCAAGGGCTTCTGTCCATCCAGAGGGAGAATTACCTTTTTTTTTTTTTTTAAATCACAGCTTTGAAAGGATTTAGGAGCAGCAGCGTTCTCGGGAGGTTTGTATAATCTAGGAATCCCCTTGTTTCATATAAGGCAATTCACACTAGATCTGAACACTGGCAAACAGTCAGCTAAATCCATTATCGCATGATAATGCTCAAACATTTCATTAATTCCTAACCAGCTGTCCTCTGCTCCCTTACCCCTTTCATCATGCAAACATTTCTTTAACTGTCTAAGGGAGGGGAGAAGGGAGGATCAGCCGCAGCCTCATAAAATTCCTTCACCCGCTTGGCCTGCGGCAAGTTATTTCTTTTGACACGCGTGTAAAATAATATTGGGGGTGGTGTTTGTTTGGCTTGGCTGGATGGTGAGTTTTCATAACAATTTGGTAAGCCAAGTACCTGTGAAATGGAGTACAGAGAACTCATGGCAGCTTGTTGATGAGCCTGCCGTCTGGTTGATTAACATCTCATTAAATAGGGAAGACCCCTTGCTCCAGCATCTCTGCCAAGACACAAGGCAAGGTGTTTGGAGCAGGATGCTGCTCTCCAGTGGTTTGAGGTCCTATAGGTTATTTCTCTTTTAAAGTCCTCGGGTACTCCACGCCAAACAAACCAGGGGAAGTGAGGGTAAGCACGGGATCAGTACCTTGGAGGGTTCTCCAGCTACGTGACTCACTGAAGTGGATACGTGC
The DNA here is from genome assembly GCF_023055355.1 of Agelaius tricolor. Classification (NCBI taxonomy): domain Eukaryota; kingdom Metazoa; phylum Chordata; class Aves; order Passeriformes; family Icteridae; genus Agelaius; species Agelaius tricolor. The sequence goes on along the minus strand of NW_027269262.1, from coordinate 92,332,945 downwards.
ATGCCAAGAGCCAGAGAGAGATTTTAAGGCGATTTCTGAACGCTTTTTTTAAAAAAAGCTTTCCCTGAAGTGCCTCAAATCCCTCCACGTCGCTTAGGGACTCTCCAAAGACCAGGATTCGCCACTCTGCTGAGGAGGGACCTGAGGGGAGGGCTCAGGGGGTGTCTCCAATCCTGCTCTCAGCCTCAGTCCAGGGGCTTTTCTCCCAGCCCCTCTTCCAGGCAAACGTAGCACACGTCTGGACAGCACATCAGGCTCCTGACTGACACTCGTTCCTCCCCTGCCAAGACATGAGAGTGCGTTTATTTATTATGGGTTAAATATTTGGAGTTGAGTAAGAACCTCAGAGGGAAAAGGTGGGTCTGTTTCCTTGGATTTTTTTCTACCCCCTCACTCAGTATGAAAAATCACATTCTTTTAAACTAAAATGTTAGGTTTATGGAAAAATTCCCCTTTCTGACTTTAGGCTCAGCTAAAAGCTGAGAATTAACAACTCCTGAGTGAAAATAACATGAGGAAATACAGTGGAGTAATATCTGGACACGTCTGGACATGTCTGGACATTGCCAGAATGGGTCTAAAATGTCAGGCTGAGGTAAGGATCACACTTCACCACAACAGCAGGCAACAAAAGGACTGAAAAAAAAGTACTTTTAAATTTTTTTCAGTTATTTAAAAATGAGGTGTCAAAACATGAGGTAGCTGGGGCTGCCACAAACTCATGGGTAACAAGAAGCACATCTTAGAAGCTGTAATGATATCTTGAGATCCTTTCTTGGTGTTTTTAGGTGTGTTAGGGTCTCAGAATTTCCAATAAAGTAATTCAAGACTTTTTTTCTTACCACAGAACCATTAGACATTTCTATAAGTATAGGTATATGTTGTTTCTTCTGTGGAAGAACCTTTAATGTTTTATTCATGTGTATTGCAGTTTTGATACAATGGATGTTGTTTTGCTGTCAAGAGTAGGTGTTACACTGGTCTGTTATGGGTGTGTATCCTTTATCTTCACCATTTGACTACTTAAGATAATTATTTGGCCACTTTTTGTGTTTATAAACATCTGTAGTATGTCTTAAAAACCATCACTCTTTGAATGGACTTTGGACATCCTCACCAGAGGATGTTTAATTTAGTGAGTTGTGCATGACTGGTCATGCATGCTTTTCAGCCCTCAGTCTGAATTAGCCTAAAACCAAAAACATATTGATAACAGCATCATAGAACAAAATATTGCTCACTTTTTTTTTTTCTTTAGGACTTGTAATAGAGTCTCTCTGTTAGAATCAAGATTCATCTTGCTTTTTAATAGATGTGTACAGTTCTTCCATTTTGCCTTCTGTGGTTTTCCTTTTCTGAAGTCTGGTATGCTTTGCGGTTTATTTATTCATGAGCTGTAGAAAAAGAAGTTCACCATTAAAAAAACTTGTTTTGGAATATCTACTTAATGGTGTGTCAAGAAACAGAAAACAATTACACTTACGCAACGTAACGTGCATTTTTACATGCCACTTGCAGGCTGCTTTACGTATCCCCAGTTTATGTAAGTAATGAAAATTAAATATCATGCTAGCCTGCACAATGCAGTCAGCACAATTAAAGCTAGGAGACCTTAATTGGGAATAAAAAAAACACACACCAGTGCTAAAAAAACAGTCTTTTATGGCAAGTTTGCAGAGGGTTCTTCCAATTTGGCAGGGCTATGGCTGTCATGGGGAATGAAGTGTTTTCATGTCCTGAGAGTCACTGGGCCCTGTGTGTTGAGGGTTGTGTTCTGCAGATGTCACAAATACATAATAAATGCCACATGTCACCCTCTCCATGGTGGCCTGGCACATACCCTGTCATAGGGCTGGACATGAGGAGAGGCAGCTCATGGCCTGTGGTGGGCAGAGCAGCAGGGGAAGGTGGGAGGCAGGATGGGACCTTGACTGCCGCCAAACATGAGGAAAAAGTATTATTCTCCTTCATGATGAAGGCCAATTTCAGCAACTTGGGGCCAGCATGTTTGCAGTGTCTCAGGTAGAGAACAGCACCCACTCCTGTACTTCCAAGTTGCTGGCTTGCAGCTGTACTTGGCACAACTTTGCCCTGAGTGGGGCAAGGGCTCTGTTTCTGTGCAAATGCCCACTACCTTGGCAGAGGCAGTGCAGGTAGAGCCTCCATCAGCCCTCAGGTTGCCACTCGTGCTCCCTTTCCAACCAAGAGCCCCCCTTCAACCAGGAGCGGTGTCAACAGACTCATCCTTCAACCCTGGGCAGAGGGAAAAACTCCTGCTACACAAACTGGGGAACAAGATGCTGGAAAGAAGCATTTCAGAAAGGGATCTGAGGGTCCTGGTTGCTGGCAAGATGAATGCAAGTCAGCAGTGCCCTGGCACCCAGGAGGACCAACCCTGTCCTGGTGTCATCAAGCACAACATCACCAGCTGGGCAAAGGAGGGCATTGCTCTGCTCTGCTCTGCACTGGGGTGGCCTCACCTTGAATATTGTGTGTGGGTTTGGGTACCACAATATAAAATAGAAAGCTATCAGAGAGCAACCAAAGGAGGGTAATGAAGATGCTGAAGGGCTTTGAGGAGACAAGGAATAGGAGGAACAGCTGAGGACACTTGGTCTGTTCACCCTGGGGGAGATTGAGGGGAGACCTAATGGCAGTCACAATTTCCTTATAAGGGGAAGAGGGGCAGACACTGATCTCTTCTCTGTGGTGACCAGTGACAAGGGAATGCCCTTATGTCGTGTCCGGAAGATTTAAGTTGGATATTACAAAAAGGATCTTCACCCAGAGGGTAGCTGGGCACTGCAACAGTTTCCCAGGCAAGTGGTCATAGCACCAAGCATAGCAGAGCTCAGGGTGTGTTTGGACAGCTCTCACAGGCACGAGAGTTTGTTTGGATTGCTGGGGATTGTTGAGGCTGTCCTGTGCAGGGCCAGGAGTTGGACTGGACTCCTGAATACTCTGTGTCACTCTGTGACGCTGCCATCCTCCAACACCGGCCCCACCATCGCCCGCCTCGGCTCCCCTCACGTGGTCACCCCTGCGGCGGACGCCTGGGCGCCCCCGTAGCCCGCCCGCCCCCCCCCAGCAACGCCCCCCCCCAGCAACGCCCCCCGCCCGTCCCCACCCTGCCGAGGCCACGCCCCTCGTTACATATTCATGAAACACACCCACACCCCGAGGGACGCCGCGCCTCTTGATACATATTCATAACCCACACCTCACGTACCCCCGGGAGGCCACGCCTCTCTCGCTGCATATTCATGACCCCGGGGGCGGGAGGGGGCGGAAGCGGAAGCGGAAGCGGGTGCCGGTTCCCGAGGACCCGGTATAAAGCGGCCGCCGCTGCCCGGTGCCGCCGCGTTCGCGCCGCCGTCAGTGACCTCGTCCCTTCCCTCCTTCCCTCCCTCATCCCCCCCGCCCTCCCCGGCGCCGCCGCCTCCCCCCTCCGCCGCACGGAGCAGGTCCCGGGTGCTGGGGGAGACCCGGGGGCAGGTAAGGGGGGCGGCGGGAGCTTGGGCTGTGAGGGGTGTCTGGAGTGAGGACGGCGTGTGGAGGCGAGGGGCGGCTGAGGAGCTGTGGGGTGACGGGGGTGAGGGGCTGGAAGGCGAGAAAGGGCTTGGGGTGAGGGGCTGGTGAAGGTGAGGAAGGGCTTGGGGTGAGGGGCTGGTGAAGGTGAGGAAGGGCTTGGGATGAGGGGCTGGTGAAGGTGAGGAAGGGCTTGGGGTGAGGGGCTGGTGAAGGTGAGGAAGGGCTTGGGGTGAGGGGCTGGTGAGGATGAGGAAAGGTTTGGGGTGAGGAAGATGAGGGGCTGGTGAGGATGAGGAAGGGTTTGGGATGAAGGAGGTGAGAGGCTAGTGAAGGTGAGGAATGTGAGGGGTTGGTAAAGTTGAGGAAGGGTTTGGGGTGAGGGGCTAATCAGGATGAGAGATTTGGGGTTAGGAGCTGATAAGTTTTTTAGGTGAAGAAGTTATGGAACTGGAAAGGTGAGAGGGTTGGGGAGCTTTGGGATGTGGGTATGTAAAATCGTGGAGAAGACAATGAGGATCTTGGGAGTGAGGGACATGTTAGGCTGCAGAGGTGGAAATTGGAAATGCTGTGTGCTGTGGCGAGAAATCAGGTCAAAGGAACCTACAGAGGTTGGGAAGGGATGAAGAATGAGTAAGGTGATGTTGGAGTGACTTGTTTGGGGTGTCTGAGATAGCCACCCCTTTCTCATCAGAATTTAAGTGCCCCTTTAGGGTTGTGTTGGGTGGAGACTGCGCTGGAAGAGGACTTGACAAAGGGACCAAAGATGGAAATTAGCGTGCCTTTTCAGACTGTTAAACTTCAGTAGTCTGCCATTTGAATAATTCCACACTTAATCTGTCACCTGATCTCAAAGCTTTATCACAAAACAATTGAGTCTCTCCTTGCCTGATATGATGGTGGGAGGGTACTGGGGAAAGAAATTACTTCCAACTTTGCTCTTAAAACTCCATGAATACAGCAGTTTTCCTTAAGATCATGTTATCAGTGATCTGCAAGTCTTGAGGTGCCTCAATTTAGCACCTTTAGCAGGTGCAGAAACTCTGCTTGACCTTGAAAAATACTCTCTCCATGGGGCAGTTTTCTGTTGGAGTGCTTTGCCTTCAGTATTTTCTAGGTATAGAGAGGAAAAAGGAGGGGAGGCAAAGATTTTGCCGAGGCTCTGACTTGGCACTGGGTGCGGTGAGTGAATCAATGTTTCTGGAGCCTGGCTAATTCAGGGACTTACAAATGGAAAAGCATAGGAAAGATATTGCAGGATATTGAATGTTAGACAGAGGAGATGTTTTCTCCTTCAGGAAAAGAGATGATACAAGAATTGGATCTACAAGGAGAGGCAGCACTTGGTACAGACACAGCCAAATAACTGCATCATTATGAGGATCTGTGGGAAGGAATTGCACTGTTACAGCATGTATCCTCTGTGCTCTGCAAAAACTGCTCCAGTGTGAGCTGCATCGTGTTCCACTGCTGTGATCAGACAGTGCTACTAAAATATTTAATGAAATATGGCTTGAGCAGGTGCTTGAGCTCAAAGAGTGAGCTTGTGAATACTTTCTGCTTCCCTCCCCAAGTCAGGCTTTTTTGAAAATATCTGTCAGAGGGGGGTTGCTGATGTAATTGCACTGCTTGTGTGGCTTGTGTGACTTCTTCCCTCCTACCAGTACTGTGAAAGATAAGGTCTTCCTTGCTTGGTTTGTTTAGTGATTATACTGGATTGATGAAATGTTCAACATGCCTAGTTTTCCCCTTCCTAAATAAGGGAAGAGGTTTCAGACAAGAGATTAAACTATTTACTTGACACTTTGGCTATAAATGCCTACAGAAGTGTTTTTTACTGTAAGTTTGAAAAGCTGACACTACCTTAAACTCCTAAAGATGCATCCAAAAACATCTGTGAGTTCCTGTTTATGTCAAAGGTAGTGGCAGCTGCTGTCTTGGAAGTGAGAGCTTCATTCCTCTATTAATGAGATTAAATTGGATACTTAAGGGAGTTTTCATGACAAAATAACAATTTCCATGATCTAATGGGTGGGATCAGTGGAACAACTTCTATTTTAGTTTGCTATTTGGAGTGTCAGAGGCTGGTTTACATGGGTTGGCTTGTGCCTCTCCAAGCAAGTAAATGATAGCAGTTCTTGTGTTCAATTATGTATGACTGAGGCATCCTCAGCAAAAGGAAAATGTGTGGTTCTACAGATAAACTCTCCTGTGTAGCTGTGGGTTAACTCCTGCAGGATCCTGCTGTTCTCTGCGAGTCTGTTGCTAAGAAAGGAATGAGCAGTATCTGCTGACGTGATCTTGCTTGGATGCTGTGGGGACCGCCTGCAATCGAGGGCAATCCTCTCCTTCCAAGATGAAATGTGCCTTAAAAATTCAGTCTGTTTTAAGTACAGTTGTATTGTGCTGCCTTGGGAGGTTGTTTTCTGCTGGAGATGTCCTTATTAGTCATGAGAAGGTGGCAGGAACACTGACTAACAGCTGATGAACCTGCTGCTCCTTCTGTGTTGTGTTACAGCAAAACTCAAGAAGTGCAACTTTGTTCATTTGCCTTTTCAGTGGGGGGGCACAAGTGGAATATTTTTGTGGCTTCCAGTGAAGCGTGGTGTAACTCTGACTGAAACAATGCACATGCTTGTATGTCTAAGTGCATGTGACCTTAAGTTTTCCCACTGAAGCAAGTGTTCAGCCTGTTTGAGGAGCTCTCTGAGGTAACTGCCTTGATTCTCCAGGTGGAAATCCAGGCTCTGAGAGAGCAAGCTGAAGTTGGACCTGTCTCACAGGGCTGTGACCTCCAAGGTTAATTACCTTTAAACTCACTCCAGTCCTGGATTCTCTGGCAGCTAGAAAGTTAAGACTTGGTAATATAATGTTGCTCTGCTTGTATGCTGAGACAGGAATGCATGGACTCTGCCTCTGTCCCTGTATAAACTTAAATGGATCATTTATAAAAGCAAGGAGAATATTAACATTGGATGGTACCTGCAGAGTAATTCACCAGGGAACCTGCATCTAACATATGAAAAACTTTTCATGCAGTCAAAATATGTTGCCAGCTTAAAAAAGATGTTGAAGCTTTAGGGGTCATGAATTCCTGGGTAGGAAGGTGATGGCTGGCATGACCTGCCAGGTGATGCCTGCAGTTGTGAACACAGCTGCATGTAACACTTCAGCAGACACTGATTTAAGCTATAAACAGTTCCTTTACACAAGAGCATTTGCTCTTGGCTAGCCTGTAAACTCTGCTTGTGATGCACCATTTATTTGAGCACCTTATGACTTCCAGCAGCAATTCCTAGAGTAGAAAGCCAGTTCCACTGGCAGAATGTGGGCACTGCTACTTGCATATTGGGCAAAAGCAGTGAAATCCCTCACATTGCTCGTCACAAGAAGTTGGAGCTGGCAGCTGCTTTTGAGCTTAACTTGTGGTCTGTAACTCCTCTGCCCCTCTAAGAACATAAGCCATCCTAAAATAATTTCATCAAATGATCAAGCAGTATCTGTTGAGCAACAGTGTATGTGTGCTGGTGTCATGTTTGACATAAAAACAAGCTTCACTTGCCCTTCAAACTGACTGCAATGCTATAGGCTACTTTTAATAGTGTAAAAGCATGCTGAACAGAGGCAAAGCTATTGGAGTTGAAATGGAGCTTTCCAGCTGATCTGCCAGGCGAGCCCTGTGGAAGCGACAAGGCTGTCGTGACGGAGGAGGAAGCTTTAGCAGCTTGCAGAGGAATGAGTAATATGAAGAACTGTTTGTGCTGTGTTTTAGTTTTGCAAGGGTCACTCCCATGACCTTTATATCTGTAATACTTGTAAGATCCCAGGCTGTGACCTATTCCAACTCTAGGCATAAGATTCACCAAAACTGCCAACAGAACAGCCTTGTGTGCAGTTGTTTCCTTTAGAGATGGATTAACTGATCTGATACCTGTTCTGTTGGAGCTCATGGTCCTTCAGCTTAGTGTCAGCCTTACTGAACACTTTGATTCAGCAGTAGTCCCTTGACTTGGGGATTACAGAGTGCAGAGAGCATTGCTTAGCTTAATATACCAGCATTAAACGTGACATGAGTGAAACAATACTTTTCCTAAGCAGAGCATTACACCTGCCCATAATGACTGTATCAAGTCCAATACACTTTCTAGCTGTTGTGTGTTTAATGCTCCATGCAAAACCAGAAAACAATCCAGTTGTCAAAGTTGGAGCAGAATGCTGTCAGGATGAGTGACACCATGTGTGTAGCTTGACAGCTGATGTTTTAAACCTGAGAGTCACCTTTCAGACAGGAGATCTGGGCAGCCCAGAAACCAAGCATGGCAGCAGACACATTAAGCTGTGGGGTGTTGTGAACCAGGGACTGCGTGCTTTCAGCGAGCTGCTGCTGTCAGGTGACTTCTACGGTCAGCAGCTTATCAGTTACCCACACATCTTGCAGTTGGGAAACAGCCCTGCCCAGAGAAACTACCCAAAGCTTCCACTGGTAAACAGATATAATATCCTGCTTCTGGGACTGTGAGGGGCTCTTGTATCCAAGCACTGAGTAATTACTGCTCTTCTAAATAAAATGATGACTCTTTAGTGTGGTAAAGAAGCATAATATTCCTCCAAGTGAAACAAGGTACTCTGCATGAAAAAGAGCTGATTTCCTGCTATAAAATCTAGACCTCCAATAGAGTTGCCCAAGACTGAATTTGCCTTAAGTTAAAAGCTGGGCTTTGGACACTCAGTGATGGGTTCAGAGCACTCAGTGTCTGAGCCATGGAGTGGTTTGTGCTGTGACCTAACTGGCACACGGTGGCTATTAACTAAAGCCCCTTCTTGCTGGTACTTCCAACAAGTGCTGTGCAGTCATTTGGACTGCAGCTGGCATACGGCTTTGTAACAACTCGGGACAAGCAGCCAGGTTTCCTCATCAAACTTGCTCTTGGCAAGTGACTCTGGCAAGCATCAGGACACAAGGCTTTTGTTGGGTAATGATTGGGTTTGGCTTAAGAGCTGCTCCTGACCTTGGTTTGGCTCTTGCTGGCATGGATTCTGCTCAAAACATGAATCTCAATCTATAGATGGTGGGAAGTTGGTCTCTACAATGTGGACAACTACCGAAACTTAAGACCCAGTTAAACATGGAGAAGACTTGATTTCCAGGACTCCCATTTATGGAGGATAAAGACTATTAACCTTTAGCTTTAGGAGGCCTGGCTGGCCTCACACTTCAGGCTTGACTCAATCTCTTTTCCAGTGTTACATGAAGACTGACTAATCTGGTGGCCTGAGGTGTTCTGGGAGGGGACTGAGACATACTTTCCTTGCACGGCTGAAATTGTCAGTCAATAGCTGCTGCTCATGCAGCAAGGCACAAAAGGGTAGGAGATAAGATTTAGTCTTAAGAGTAAGCCAAAGATACTTTAAAGAAAATTCTAGTGTGTAAATGGCAGCAGAAAGGTGTTACCCTGAATTGTTTTGCTAAACTCTGTTTGAAGTGGATTTTGTCAGTATTCTGGGGAGAGAAGGTTGGTTCTCTCAGCAGAGTGGAGAGAGGACCTAGTTTCCTCATCTTGTTTTAAATGAGAGCTCTAATGTTTTTGTAACTGAAATTGAAACCAGTGTTATGCTGACCCTGCATATTTTCTATCCTCTGCTGGCTGGCCTGGACTACTTCTGCATGCAGTGTAGTTCATTTATTTTGGAGACTTGAAAACAAGCCATTATCACCCTTCAGTGCCAGATAAATAAATGATCTAACTGGGGGCCGAACCCAGTGTTCTTTTACAAAAGCACAACGGCATGTCACTCTTATCTTCTGCATTCTGCCCTTGAATATGTGATCAATCTTTCTGGACCACATCCAGAAACCAGTGGCTTAACCCAGCAAGCGATGACTGCGGAGCAGTCAGATTTCTGTGCCACTTCATTTCCTATCATCACTTACACACAGCAAACAGTCTTCCAGCACTGTTTAACCTACAACTTTCTTATCAATCACATGGAGATACAAATAACAGAAACAGGAGTCAACTCTTAAATAGTCTTGATGCTGGATCTGTGCCTCCAGGTAACTTGAGGGGGTGTTGATTTTTTTGTTTGGTCTTTTTTTTTGGGGGGGGGGGGGAGTGGGGGGCAGGGTAAAAAATCCTCCTCCCATTTCATGAGGGGAATATCTGAGCGAGTACACTGGCCTGAGCAGTCTGGCTCTGGGTACTCCCAGAGGAGTGATCTGACAGTCTGAACTATTGCTCCTTAGAGTAGTGTGGCTGGCCAGCTAACTCCCAAGAGTTCAAAAAATAACCCAAAACAAATGCACAGCTTGCTTTAACACCAGCCCTTCCAGTGCACGTCCCATTTGCTGTCTGATTCGTAGCTGGAGGAATCAGCTTGTGATGTAGGCTTGTTCTTTTCCTTGGCTCTTGTTCTGCTTCTAACTTTGGTATAGAGGGAAAAGGCTCCCACCTCTCAGTGCACAGGTACCCTAATTGTTTCCAACATCATAGGGCTTCCACTTCCCTAAAAGTCAAATTCCCTTCAATGAACTGAAAAAAGAGAGTGAATGGGCAGTTACCTGTTCCCTTCATGTTCCTACAGTCATTTCTGACCTTACAGTTGGAGCTTTTTCTGCTGCTTTGTTTTCAAATCACCTTTCCAATTTGTCATGTTCCAGGTACAGTCTGTTCAAAACTCTCATTATGCAGCTGCATAGCAGATCTTTCAGTCTACTGAAGGAATGGAATTGAATCAGATAAGGTGTGTCCCCTTCCAGACAATTGCTCTGGGATAGTTTGCGTGACAGCTCAGGGTGCCAGTTGAAAACAAGCCTTTTGACCCTATAGCACTAGTGGGATCTCTAATCTTCTTTGTATGCAAATGACACATGGACACTACCATGGCTGTTCAATTGGGTAGTAGCCACCAATTAAGCTGTATATAAAAGGGTTTGGGTTCCCATACAGTGAATTTTGTGCTAACATCAGATGCCTGTGTGTCTAGTGAGTTTGTATTACATTGTTAGTAAGTCTTTTACTGGTTAGGAGCAGCAGGATATATTTGTGGACAAGTAATAGCCTTGGTGTGATGACTTAAGATAAAGCCTCACTACTCTGTCCCAGGGTATTCTTAGCCTGGTCATGGCTAGATGTCTGTAACATCACTTTGTCAATGTAAAACCTAATGAGTCTGAGGGATGTACAGTATAAATTTGACTCTGCTCTTTGAACAATTTCATTGCATCACCCCTACCTCTTTGTGGTAAAGATACACATAAAAAAAAACCCCAGTGCTCAATTGCTGCAAACTATGAAACGTGTACATTCATCAGACTACAAACTTCCAGCTCATTCCAGCAGCCCAACACTGCATGGCATTTCCCTCAACTGCACTTAGTAGTTTTCTCTTCCTCATTAACTATGCTCCTAAATTAACACGTTCTAAGAGATCAGTTCCAGTTCTTTGTTAAGGCTGGTTACTGAATAACTGGTTGTAATTAATGCCTGAATTTATCACTGCTACAATACTGGCTACACTGTTCCCTGTGCTTCAGCCTCTTTAAGAAGCTCTTTGTCAACAGACTCCCTGTCTGGGTGGCTCTGTGAGGAGTCTGTGTATTGCTGAGTATCTCACTTGCAGGATCCTTCAATGAACCTGGTGAGTTGCCCTGATTGTGGATCACAGCCTCATTCTGTCTGTTGGGAACTTAGTAACTGATGTGTCCCTGATGGCCTTTTTGAAGTTTTAGGGGCTACCTAGTGACAAAGCCATGCTGCTAAGTGGCCCATGGTCAAACATCACTGACAGAGAAAGCTTTAAATCCCTATGTGAAATCATTGTATTGACTGGATATATATATACACACACACACCATAGCTTACAAAAGACAAATTCTTTAAGTAGGGAATAAGGTTTCAGCTTTACATGCAGAAATTGCTGCTGTCCAAATGATTTGGAGATCTTGGGATAAGAAAGTTGCTGCAGTTCTGTGCTTCAGGCATTCACAGTAAAATTGCTTTCTCTGTGAAAAAATACTTTGAAATAAAGAGGTGTTGGTAGTGGTTCTCCAAGCTTTAATGCTAAAGGTATATTTTCTAATAAGGGCATGTGTTTGAATACTTCAGCTCTGTATTTATAACACCTTCACTATGCACTATCCTCTCCTTCTTGCATGTAAATGGATGTGGTCAGGGTGAAAGTACTGTGCAAATGAAAGCAACACTTGGTTTATCTCCAGTAGCAGCATTCAGTTCATTAATATTGCATTTCCCTGTAACTTAGTGGAAGCCTGCCTGTGTCAAAATATTAAATAAAAATGGGTTCTGTATTTTTGCATTAATGACTGTCCAGCATAATTTTTAATTCTTACCTGATGCAGTTATGCTTATACCATTATAATACTTCATTTTCTTACTCACTGTTGATGTAGGGTTTAAATAACTTCCTTTCTCATTGTCTGGATAATAGTCATATCTTTTCAAAGAATGAGAAAAACAAGAACACTGGCCAATTCTTGGCTTTCACCAGAGAAATTTTTAAAATATTGGACTGGACTGAGAGGAAAGCAGGAAGCCAAGGCTGGAAATTTCTCTACTCCATCCTATCTGATAAAGCAAGCAAGAGCTCAGAATTTTCCTTCATTTATTTGTTGGCCTCATAGGACAATCTGGAGCTCTAAGTTGCTTGATGTGAGCAGCTAAGACTAAAGCTACACAAGTCTCTCTTTTTGCATCTGAAAGGGCTTAGGCTGGTAATAATACTGTGACCCTTCCAGCCTTGCAGGGAATAATGAAAATGCAGCAGGCTTACATCAACAATGAATACATCCTGCATTGTTTATATCTGGGCCCCATAATTTCATGTTAGATCTTCACTCCCTTCTGAGACTAAGTAGTTTAGGTGCAGAATTAAACTGTAGATTGTGCAGCAAAAGCCTGAAAGTCTGGGAAGCTTTTTTTCATCAGGTAGGTGGGGGGTTTCACTCCCAGCCTATGTGGGGAGGATGTATCCAAAGTGACATGCAGGTGTCACTGCTCACAGACTGGTGGGATTCAGCTGTGGCTGCAACATTGAACTGCCAGTGCTTCTGAAATAGTTTAATCTCAGCAAATGGTTGTCCAGCCTGCCCCTCATGGTAGGGAGTGTTTAACAAAAAGCATATGAGAAGGCACATACTTGTGTGCAGTTTATTTGCTGTTCAGCAAAGAAATCTGGGATCAAGCTTCTGAAGATCCTACCCAGATGGCTGATTTAGCCCATGTGTCCTAAAGTAAACTGGAGTCTGTTTTGATTACTCTGTTCTTCAGAAGGAATTCACGTTTCATACCTGGGAAATTTGTCTATGTAAATTTCAGTTCCACATTTTGAAGGCTGAGTTTTGCTCTCCTTGCCAGTGAAGGTTTAAGCCTGGTTGATGCTCATTCTAAGGTGACAAATATTCTTTCATTGGGTAGAATACAGAATACAGTTGCACATTTTATATTCATTGTGTTTTTCCAGACTTCATGTGTGAGTGGTGAGCAAGGGCACACAAAGTCCTCAGAGGAAGATGAAAAAGCTTTCATAGCAAAAACTTGTTTGAGTTATGCACACTGCTGTTCACATTACTAGAGATAAATAGGAAGAATTTTACAGACACCATGTGAACTCTTTTCCTGCAGGTTTTATTTTTTCCTGATAAACTAAGACATTTTTATCCCCTAACTCTCTACCCCAATTAAGTTAACATAAACTGACTGCAGCTTGATTGAAAACCAGAATACAAATTAAGGAGAGTAATGTGTCACATCATGGCTTTTTTAATGTGGAATTGAAACTTAAATTTAAATGTCTTTTGGCTTAAAAGGAAAGGTTTAAAACAAAATGGAAGTGACCTTTTGAATTATGCCTGTTCTACTATATGATCATATGTACTTCTCCAAAGAAGTCTATGGGTCAAAAGTCTGCCCATGTGTTTTGCAAAAGTCTTTATATAGAGGCAATACATTGAACTTTGAAATTTGTTACTGGAAGAATAAAAACTTAACAGGATGATAAATGGTTTTCACTTAAATGAGATAACAAGGATGTGGTGTCCCTGTTTCATCTGTTAAATCTTGACTGCTGTACAAAGCAACATTAAATTATTTCAAATCTATTTAGGCTCTTAAAACCTAAAACAGTTAAGGGTATATTATGGTTAACTGCTGATTGCTTTAATCAAATCTTATTCCTCTTGAAAATCTGTCAGGTGATTACTCAAATGATAAAAGCATTAGTTTATTGCATGTGCTGGTCCTGTGCTGTTCATAATTGAAAAAGTAAAATGACTAAGCACAATGCTCTCAGTAAAGCTGCAAAAATAAAATACACCCCAGAAGGGCAAGCCGTGCATTTCATTAAAATAAGGTTCAGTAAGCATGAAATTTATCACCCTAAGGGCTTCCTCACTCTGACAAGTGACTAAAGTGTAAAATGTCAAATACCTCTGAACTGACCAGTAACTTGCATTAAGATTTTGTTAGGTGTACTTTCCTGTTCACAAGCTACAAGAAATGAATAGTTTTCTTCCTCAGCTTCCTGTGTTACTGCTGAAGACTCACACCTACACACGCAGCACATGCAAATGTCTGTGCCTTTGTGGGCTCAGGGACATGGGAAACTCTGTGTGCTCACAAGGAGGATGAAAGAATGGCAGGGAGCAACCTCAGCTTGTAGAGCCATGAGAAGTTGATCCATGAGTGGGGCAAGGAAGGAGTGAACCTGCTGGTTGTCCTCCCCCTGATGGATAATAGCACTTCTGTTACCCATTGCATCTAGAAAATATTCTCTAATTCTCTAATTTGGCCTAATCATTACCTTCCTCATGGAGAGATCACATTATGTTGTTCTTTCAACAGCTTCTACATTTGAAGCCCTCTGTCAAGACTTTGTTTAAAAATAATCTCATGCCTTTCAGACTTTGTAGTCATGTCTTCTGGTTCCTGTCCTTTTGATTATTTCCTCTCTCAGTTTTTTCTGCTTGGCTCAATTTGATGTACAACATGCTTTGCTCACTGAAGTGTTTGGCTTGAATGTTGTTGTGCTTGATGAGGAATCATTTGTCATATAAGGTGATCCTCCCCTCTAAAAGAACAATAGGACAAAAGTGAGAATATCTCCTTTCAACAGGATGTACTGACTTGGGTCGTGTTTCTCTGCTGGAATCCACAGGTCTTCCTAAAAAAATGTGCAATCCCTTCTCTAAACCACTATCAGGAAGCATTGTTTGAATAAATATTTGTTATGTTTTTGGTTTTATTTCACACTATGCTTTTGAATCCTTGCAGAGAGATCCTTGTTCAGTAAACCTGCTCGCAGTGCATGGGCTGATATTTCTGGACCAACACCAGAAATCTTCTGAAACCCTTCTTGGGAATACTGTTTTGGAATGCTCCAGCTACTTGGGAGTACTCCAGCTACTCTTCACAGCAAACTTTGTGGGAGCTGTTGTAATGTCCTTTAAGTCTGAGTGTCCCACCCACTTCAGTGATGGTTTCATCAAAGTTTGACAGAGCCTGAATATATTCAGGAATGCATGGCACATCCTACTGCTTATTAAGACTTGTGAAATCCTATGTGATTGCTAATTTATTAAAACCTTCAAGTGTTTCAGAGTAGGATTTCCTTGGAAGACTTCTTGAGTGACCCAATTCAGGCAATTCTACTTGTCTAGAATCAATTCTAAAATCTCTTCCTTGAATCAGAGGCCTATAACAAGCTATCCAGTATGCCAAAGTGCTTACACAAGGCTTTTAGAAATTCTAGGCAAAGTTAATGTCACCAGGATAACTGCCAGTTGCTCAAAGCCTCATGCACTTCATATTTTTGGTTTGCCTGCTCTTAACAGCTGTACACTTCAAGCAGGTGTAGCACTTGAATACTTAGGACTATATGTATCACCATATGAAGGTAACAACTTTTTGTCTGCTTTTCAAGGACTTGGGGTGGTAAAGTTGAATGACAAGTCAGTTAATTTCAACAAACTCTTACTTATAAATGCCTTGCAGACAATGAGACAGCAAAATAATTCAGGAATGAATGTTGTATCCCTTATCAATTCCACGTGTGATAAATGGATGTAGCTGGTTGTAATGTTAGAGAAAGGAATCTGTAAGTGTTAACTATCTTCATGGGAATTGGGGTGGAAGCCAAGCCACTATCTTGTACCAGAATAAACTGATAAGAGAAAGTGTTCAGTTAAAAGTAGAGCATTTGTTTAAAGAAATAGTCTGAAGATGTAAAACTCTTTGAAAATTTGAGATTAGGTAATATGTGCAGTATTCATTCAAGTACCTGACTTTAGTTTTGTAACTTTAACTCACCCCCTGGTAGATATGACAGCTGTCCTCCTGGTCTCCCCCATTTCTTCCCATAGATGCAAGCCTTTCATTTCTTTTGCAGCACAGAAAGAGAACATCCATTTGAAATTTATCTAGTCAGAAACACCAAACAGCTTCAGCCAGGTCTATGTGTGCTCCCATCAGCCTTTGTCTGACTTCTGCCATTTGTGATACTCCTTGCTTGGGATGCTGCTGTGGGCAATCTCCTGGAAGACAAACAAGACAGTTTTGAAATTTGAGAAATTTAATATCTTATTGCAAGTAGAATCTTGCAATAATGAGTTGCAAGTTGATTAGGAGCTGACAGATCAGGCAGCTGCAAATGTAACATCTGGAATACTGTGAGGTCAGGCTCAGCTTTCCAGAGGAGCAGTGAGAAGACTCTGCATCCATTATACTTTTAGGATCAGAGAACAGAAAGCTCTGAGAGCTTAGAGAGCTGAGTCCCTGTCTTGTGGTGTGCCTGTTCCCAACAGCTGCTGCCAAACCATAAAGGTGATTAAACCACAGAAAAGAGTAGAAACTAAAACTCTTGTTCTGGTATTTCTTCTGCCATCTGAGCAGAGCAGCAGAGATAAATCCAGACTGAATGTGAGTGGAGCAAGATGAGGAAAAGTCAGTGATGGAACCACAAGTTTTAAGCACTATAATAAAGGTGTGTGGGATGACAGATTGTGAATGAGAGCTATTTAACTGAACTCTCTTCATGAAGCCCATGCTCTTGCTAGATGCTATTACTCAAGTTTAGAGAATGCTCCAGTCAGTGTGGTGAGATGCATAAGCAGGTAGCCTCAGAGCACTGAAGGCAGCATTCACTGATCAGCTCACAGTTTGGTGAGTTCTTCCTCTGTTCTGTGAATAGCCCTACAGTTCCTGAGCTGAGGTCCTTTAATGCTAGGTGCCTGTTAGACTAATTCAAAAGATTTATCTGAGCAAGATGTTGCTGTTCCTGTTTATCCTTCAAATCAGCACCCACTCTCCAAGCTGTAGTTGGTGTGCCTTTTAGAATTATTAGGAGACACTCAGTCCTGAATTGAAGCTGTAGCTGTTATTTACACTCAGTCTGTGGAGTCCCTTTTATATTCCTCCCTCTGAAGATAGCTTACACTAACTGCACGTGTATTTTGGTGTCTCTTTAAACAATAAAGGCACAAAGCCAAATTTATCTTGTTGGCAGTTCAGGTTTCTACTTCTTTCTCTGGATTTCCCCCTTGGCTTGAGATTTCAGGATCTATCCAGGGTAATAGAATGAGGAAAAGAGATTGCTTGTTTTCTGAGTGCACTTTGCAGAGAGGATCCCATCCCTTTCTGAGGATATTAGATGTCTAGTAGGATAACCTGCCAGCTCAGCTGTTACACTTCAGTATCAAACTACTTTGTGCACTTCAGTTCTGGTGTTTCCTTCATTGTTTTGCTCTTCACATATGCTGCTTTCAGTGCCTGCACACATTAAAGCAGCTCTGCCTACTTAGAGAAATACCTGTGATATTATCTGACCACAAATTCATTCTGCCTCTGAGAATGATCTGGAAAGGCACTACAGCTGGTATGCAATTAGCCTTGCATAAAGAAACAACCACTAGATTAGCTTTGTTTTCTAAACAATCAATCGTGCTCTCACTGCCCTGTTCTCTATGTCAGCAGCCCTGTATCTGCAGAATGACTCAAGTGCTATCACTTTGAATCTTACAGCTAAATTAACATTGGCTATGACTTGTTGATTTTAAATAACAATGCAGAGAAATCTCCTCTTCCTAGAAGAAGCCTGCCTAGTCCAGTAGACACTATTGCAACAATGTTTTTGTTCTTATGGATATTCAAGAAAAGCAGCTTTAGCATGTGAAAGATTAATTCACTGAAGATGTTTTAGGTAATCCATCTGTGTTATCTGATAGTAACCTCCAACAAAATGCTTTCGGGAGGCTAGATGCCTTTCAAACAGCATTTGCTTGTTGTTTTGGGTGGGTTGGTTTTGGTTTTGTTTGGCAGGAGGTGGGAATAATAGCTCACAAGGGGAACCAATGTTCAAGGTATTTAAATGTACATTAGCATCTCTCCTGCCTTTACAACCTGCCTGTGGTAGTCCCAGCTGCCTTGTAACAAATAGTTATAGAGCAGCTGCTGAAACCATTGATTCCTCTTAACCACTCTGCCTTGGAAACTTGCCTCTGTGGGGACTTGGAGAGATGCAAGACCCGTGATCTGGATGAAATGAGGATGCTTAGAGTCCCATGGATGAGATCTGCCACCATCTCACAGTGCAGCTTTGTCCCTTGGGTTATATGTTGAGTTTCCCTTGGAGGATGGCAGCTGTCTGTTTTGCTGGAAGCATGCAGGAAAAGTTGTTGGGACTGACAGAGCATGACTGAATTGTCTGACTGTGACAGGGCTAAACCTAGACTGGGAGTTGGGTTTGCTTTCAGATATTTTCACCTGCAAGAATTTCTATAGTGATTGCACTGATGTGACAGCAGGGTACAAACACTTCTGTGGTGCAGGAGTGCTGCAGGTCTCATTCCAGAGTGTCCAGATGTCTGCCTGTTGAAGTGGCATTGGAGGCTGGAGCTTGTGCATCCTCTAAGAGGAGAACAGCTGACAGTCATTCCCAAATTAGGTAAAAATGCCAAATTCTGGCAAGCCTTTGCCAAGTATTTCATAGTTCTCCAGAGTCACAAATGCAAGAGGTTTGTGTCCTCTAAATATTGCCCTGCTAGCTGGTCTTCATGTATCAAGTCCAGCTGCCAAGCACTTGTAACCTCTTATTATTTTAGTGTACATGTCAGTAAATATCTTATCCTGACAGTTCTAACAGGGTTAGAGCTTGGCAAAACACATTCTAAAATAGAATTTGTTCATCGTCCAAAACCAAAATGTCCTGATCAAGCTGCTCTTAAATGTGACCATCAGCTTTCTATGGGGCTGCTTATAAACCAGCTATCTAAAGCATTTTATTTGCACTAAAATGAATGGTTTGTAACTTGGCCTAAATACAGTCTGTTTATTATCTGTATTTCTGTCTCCTGTAAGGCGTAACTCTTATGTGGTGTGGGTTCCCTACTTTGTTAAAAGTACTGGTTGTGGAAGTTCTTACTGTATTGATCCTAAATGCTGTAAATAAGGTCTGAAATCAGTGCTGATTTGTCCATATTATTGACCAAACAGTAATTCTCTGATTTTAAGGTTTAGTAATTATTGGGGTTAAGAGGGAATTCTTAATTTTGTTTCTCTTGTTTTGTAATCTTACACCTTACTTAAAATACAGAGGCTGTGCATCACTGCTAGGTCAGTTCAAATGTTTATTTAAATAATTGAGAAACTAAATCAAATAGCTCCACTTCATGGCAGTGTACATAAACACGTCTGTCACGCTGGTATTTGGGACAGCCTCAAAAACTGGAGCAGGGATCTGCTCAAGTGCTCCAGCAATACTTTTTATGGAGTGTGCTTTCTCAACGTTTGTTTGTAATTATTTGTGCGGCTAAAGGGAGGCGCTGGAGATGTTTACCGAAGGTGCTGCACCCTAAACCTGCAGTTTCCTCTGTTAGCTCCACCTCGTTCATCGCAGGTGTGGGGCCAGAGGGGTGGAAAGCAGCTCTTTTACCACACCCTTTGCAGCAGATTTAGGAGGAGGTGGTATTCTTTCGGTGCCAGGAAGTAAGAAAGAAATAAATGTTATCTCTAAACACCTTTTATTCCTTTCTTTCAGTACTGAAGTGATGAGTTCTATTTAATACTTCATCAGGGGATGTTTGAGTATTTTCCTTGGCTCAGATGGAGGGAAGCTCGGCAAAGCTTGCGTGGGGAAGGGAAGGAATCTCTCTCCCTTGTGCTGACAGGAGACAATTTCCAGCAATCCTGATGAGTCGGTGTGGGCTCAAGCTGCAGGTTAGGCTGTAAATGTTGGTTTCTTTATCAGGCAATCACGGTGATGAGGTTCTCCTTTGATCTGTGAGTCCACTCAAACAAGGCAAAATGAGAGCACTTAGTGCATGATATAACCAGTTATATATACTTGTTTACAAACCCTTTGGAGAATCTGAAATGTGAGAAACCCTCTTCTGAGATGTTTTGGTTTTTCTCTGAGGGAGTAATTATTTCCTCAGAGTTAGTAAAATCTGGTCAAAACCTGACTTCTCCCTCTTTGTTGGAGGGTGAACAAAATTCTAGGAATGTTTTCAAAAGCTTCCTTTAACAGAGTTTTCTGAGATTGAATGATGGTAATGCGTTTAGGGACTGGTAATTGAAGATAATTCCAATGAATTAGACTTTGCAGACATTAATGATATGCTAGAGGAAGTCGGCTTATGAAGATCTATGCTGTGCTCTTTTTTTGTCTTGATCTATTGAATAGCTTCTGTAATTGTCTAATACATATTCTGTCAGTATTTGGGTTTCTTAAGTATTTGCAGCCTAAAGAAACCAGCCTGTGAATTTTCAGGCAGTGAATATGATTAGTTTAAATGCCAGTATGTGAAAATAATGTGCTTTTCACAGTAGTATCTGCAAGGGATGTCTAACTTTGCAGATACAGTCTAAGTAATCAGTCCTGGCTTGACTTTTTTTATGGATGAATATTCATGCAAAAACTCTAGTCTCAACCTATTATAGATAGTATTTCTTATTCTGGAAAACCATCAAAGGTTGCTCTGGTGTATTCCATTTTCCCCACTGCAGTTGGGAGGACAGCCTTGGTGAAAGAACTTGCTAAACAAATGCTACTGGCAACAATGTCCCAGTAGGATTATTCTTACACCACCAGCCCAGCTGGGTTAGACATTGCCCTTCCTTCTGCAGGAAGGTGGGATTGGTTATGTATTAAGAAGTTTGCTGATGATAGCCTTAATTTTGTTTTCCTCTGTTGTTCTACTTCACAGAGACAGAGGGAACAAATCTGTTTAATTCTGATGGGAGATAACATTTGGGGTCAACATGGTTTAAAAACTTGAGGATCTTTTAATAGGACATTCCAAGCTGGACCATAGCTTTAGCTCAGGCCAGAGTGAAGTTTGTGCCTATCTGACCAAATCAGTGAGTTTTCTTAGTGGCTTGCAGCAGTGTCAGCCCATAACACCATGTTTGCACACTGGCCTGAGTGATCTCTGTCCCCATGAGGTTTTGAGTTCTGTGCCTTTGTGGAGACTTGGTTGTTGGGTTTTGGTTTTGAAAGCTTTTAGTGCTTGCTGTCTTGCCCTTTACCTAATTTTGGGTGTAGAACCTGCTAACTGGACATGCAGCTATCACAAATCAAGCATGCCTATGTGTTTGCTGTGCTGTGACACTGCTTCTTAGTGCTTGTTTTCTTCCCAGCATCCCTGGTCTCAGCTGTTACGTTTTCCATTAGCTCTGAAGGCTTCTCTACTGCTATTTATGCATGTACTCCCTTAGCTGTTTACTTGTTTAATGTATCTGTATTAATAAACATGAAGGTAATGTGAGTATATATGACTTTTTTATGTATCAGTAAATCAAAATACAAGTTAAATCAGATAATGCCACCTCTCCAGTTTAACAAAATGAAGTATTTCCTACTAAAAACAGCAGCAGCCGTGATTTAACAATGTAATCTGATCTAATATTAGTAACAGGCTGTGCCTTTAGGGAGCAGTATAATATCCAATCCACTGAATAAAGTCTCACATTAAATTCTGGATCCCTCTTAAAAAGATGGCTTCCCAGAATTGTTTCAGTAATTGCATAAAGACCCATGATTTCCTACTTATTTTTCCCAGTAATGAATGGAGAAATTATGTTGGCCCCAAAATACAAATAATGATGAAATAGTGCTGTCTTACAAAGCTGTTTTCCCTGATGCCACAAGCATCTTCACCTCTCCACCTTACCTCTTGAGCTTTCTATTCCTCCTCATGTGTCCAGGCAGGAAGATTCCAGCCAGGGAGTTTGTCATGCCCAGATTGCCATCTGTGACTGCATCACCACCTCTTCCAGCAGGAGCCAAAATCTTACTCTTGGTTATTTTCTGAGTAAGCTGTGAGGGGGTGGAAAGAGGGTCCCAAGAAAGCCAAGGGGGTTCTAGTCAAGGCCATGCTTTATGGAAAGAAGGAAGCAGGAAAACCTATGGAAGATTTAACTTAGGCAGGGCTGGAGTTTGTAAGCCTGTCAGGGTGTAATAATTTCTGGAATTTTGTATACATACCAAGGAGAGGGTGCAACAAGTCTTCATTAACCCTTCCAAAATCAAGCTGTTCACACCCTTCCTTTTATGTTTTGCATTGTGGTTTGGATATTTATTTGTTGGGGGAGTAGAGGATGTCAGATGTTCAGCGTTAAGAGTAGAAAAGCTGCCAGCATCATCTGCTTCTCTTAGATGAATTTGTATTAGAAACATCGTGTTTTGGCTTAAACAGCAAGGTTGTAAAAGACATCAACTCACTTAGAGTGTGTGAGGAGTCCTGACGGCAGGCAAAAGTTTGTGTTGGAAGAAGTGGGAAAAATGCTGTTTCTCCATGTGAGGTGGATTGCTTCATATTGTTTTAATTCACAATGTGCTGCAGAATGACTTACCCCTGTCCAGACCTTGCTTCTGTGGCCTAAATTGTGTGGTAGCTTCAAAAGTAGGTCATGATGCAAAAGCACTGTGCTGTTTCCAGTGGCTCTTTTCTCTTTTTTTTTTTTTTTTTTTTCAAATCTCAGGTTTCAAGATGAACTTGCTAAGAATCTGACCTGCAGTCGGTATTAGTCATAGGGTTGTTTGGGCAAGATGTCCTTGTAGAAGAAGCTGGTTTATGCTGTTGTGTTTCAATGCCTTTGATTACCTAAATGATGAATTAGATGTTAGGACATGTCAAATGTGGTTCTTTATTGCACTCAGTTAGCCTTAACCTTTTTCCTTTGGCAGGGTTTTAGTGATTCACAACAGGCCAGTCCAGGGTAATGTAAGACTGTTTTAAAGTGAGAGATTGACTTTCAGGAGCTGGAGGTAACATAGCTCATATATGGAAATGTTGTTAAGTAATACATGATATAATTGATTTTTTTAAAAAGTATTTCTGAACAAGTGTAGTCTTCCCCCTCTGATAGGGTTAATACAGTTCTGTTTTTAGAAAGTAGTAGCTACAAAACTTTTAATGTTTGCATTTAACTGTCAGAAGTCTTAAAGAGAGTTGAAACAACTGCCTGCCTGTAATTGCTGCCCTTTTGAACCAAAGGCCTTATGACTCACCTATATAGAAAGTCACAGAGTTTGCCTACACTTTTATGATGGAACAACTTCATTAGATCACAGAAGGATACAGCCCTTCCTCTGAACTTCGAGTAGGGCGGTTGAGCACATTTATCCAGCTGGGCCAAGACTTCCAGGTATGTGTTCTAGATGCTTTTCTTCCTAGTGCAGTGACTGAACACTTCAGTATTGACATGGGCCAGAAAAACATCCCTTGTCACCAGTTCTGTTACTATAAACAGCAGCTAATTATTAGCAACAGAGCCACAAAACTGCCAGGGAGAAAATAGCTGCCTGTTGGCCAAGCAAGTGGTGTTCTGCCTTGCATCTGGCCAGTACAGGGAGAACACAGGAGAACTCTCCCAGCATGCCTGAGGATCCTTCTGCACAGCAGGTGTCTGGAGCTGAGCATATGAGTTTGCTTTTTGACCTTGTAGCTTCAGGGACCCACCAACAGCGCCTTTCCTCTGTGAGCTGCAATTTCACCCTGGCTTTGGGTATTGCTGCCCAAAGGGACACTTCCCCCCCGTTACTGTGGTATTGATCCCTGCAGCCAACAGGATTTTAGAAAGGATTTCTTTAGCTGCTTGGACCTGGTTTTGTCAGCTTCGTTTTCAGCCTGGATCAGTTACAGTGTCTGGTTCACTGCTGTGCTGCTCGTGTGGCTGCGCAGGAAGCAGTGGGAGTAAGGAACAAGGGGCAAAGAAAAGGAAGAACAGAATGGTGCTCTTAGAGGAAGTACTGGTTTATACCAGCTTCAAGTGAATGAGAAACCTAGAGTGTAAGCCGTGGAATAAGCTGGTAATGTATTTTATGTGATATTTCTTTACAAAATCAGTTGCCTGATCTTACAGAGTAGTTTTTAATGTATTTTGAGAATGGACAAGGCTTTGTAAGCTGGTGCAGCCATGCTTGCAGAAGGGATTGAAGGTCAGTCTTCCCTTTAAGAACTTCTCTTTTACAGCAGCATTCTCTTTGTCTGTTGGTGTGGTGGAGCACAGAGCATTTGAACTCAAAACACCAGCAATTATGCTTGGACAAAATCCATTTTACTCTTGAAAAGGCACAAGCCCAAACGATGTGTCCTTTCAGAAGCCAGTCAGATGCCAAAGCAGAACCCATTGTCCACTTTGCATTGAATTGTGGAAGGAATAATAAGTAATGTTTGTCTGCAACATGGTGGTGGAAGTGCTCAGCCAAACATTTATTCAGCCTGAAGAAAAGAAGATAAACTCAGAATACCTTTCTTTCTAATGCTAATATTAAAGTTAAACTTAAATCAATCTAGATAACTCTTCAAGATATGGCCAGATTACTTGAAAACCTGAACATAAACCAACTTGGCAGAAAAGTATTTGACAAATAAATGGAATGACTGGGCACTTACAGGCTTGTCAATCTGACATGATTCACAGGTGAAATATTGTGGTTGCTAGCATGGATGTCTGTGGGATGCACTCATTGAAGCATTGGAGGAGGGTGAGTTGTAAGGCTCTGTGGAGGAATGAAAATCCTCTCCTATTAGACTGGCAGCTTCTGCAGTCTTACACTTTTTTCCCAAGTAAATATTTGAACTTTCATGAGGAAGTTCACCTACTTGGGTTTTTTGTGGTTTGGGGCTTTTTGATGTGTTGAGCAGAATGGATCACTGACAGGTCCTAATGTGACAATGACAACTGTGACTAGACTTATTAAAGCCTATTTAAATTCTGTAATAAGTGATTAATTGATCCTTAGCTATTTTCCCTTGTCAACCTTCACAGTAATAAACAATGAAAAGTCATTGTATGCAATGATGGCTCAAGGTGTTTCTTCATCCTTCCTCTCCATCAAGGTACCATCCTTTTACCATCAAGAAGGTAAAATTCATTTAAACTCTAGAATCTTAGAGTATTTCCAACATCATTAGAAAATAATTCCTATGAGTAAAACTGAGTGCAGCTCTTCATTATTTAAGACAGCTTTGGTCACTCTGTACCCTTGCATGTAAAAGAGAGTCATGATAACGGAAGGGGCAGATCTTGAAGGCAGGAGATAACTACATGAATGACTGGAAGTTAATGCAATAAACTTCAAAGAAGAGGATGAGATAAGGGATAGTTTATCTCTGTTCAATCCTCTCCTTTTTTCCTTAGATATTCAGTAGTGCTTGGGCAGAAGTATTTCCATCGTTTTCAGTTTGCTTATTCCAGTTTTTCATAGGCTGTGCTTATTTTTGTCGTTGTCTTGAGTTTTTATAATTAGTGCATACCACCTCTTCTGAGATTGTTTCCTACACCAGTAAATGCCTGAGGAAGTGCTCAATGGCTTTATAGGAAGAAAACCATCTGAAAGATTTGAAATCTTCTCATGGTATGCAGTTGCGCCTATTTAACTGTTTTCTACTTGCTGGCTTTTTTACAGCTCAGAAAAATACATTTGTGATTACCTGAAACGTGCTGTGTATTCCACAGCTTACAGTAATATGCTTTGGCACTGGTTCAGAAATTCTAGTTACTTGTCAAACAGTGCATTCCAATTCCTTGTTAGCAAGAGAGATCTGGAAACAGGCATCAAAAATAGTTCAGTCTTAAACAATTTGGGCAGGATCACTGTTAACCTCATTTTATTTTGGTATTGATGGATGTGCTACCAGTCTGCTGGCCTCCAGATGGTGGCATCACAAGTGCAGGAACACTGTTTGTCAAACCCCCAAGTCCTGAACTTAAAAACACACTGAGATGTGTGATAGAAGTCATTTGCCCGAGGCATCATGTTGGATAATTATGCAGCATGAGCTCTTTGTGCATCCTAAGCATCATAGTGCTCCCTAGGGAAAAGAAAACCATGAAATTTTGTGGGCTACAGATATGACCTATATAACACTTGCTCTTCTTTGGCAAACCCTGAGGAAAGGCAGTGATTTTCCTTTGGTTCTTTGATGGTTCACAGACTCTGTTTGTGAAGAGTACCTATTTGAGGATTACTGATTTGTCAAGCCTGTAACATGTTTTGTGTTTGACACAGTCGTATTATGCCTCAGTGGAAGGTAGGAAGTAAAAGTATAACAAAGATAAGATTGCAAGCAATTTGAGAAGCTTTATAAAATTTTGCTTACAGAGTAGGTTTTGGACTATATTACTCACCTGTTTTGTTGGAATATTAACTATTGCTTTATATGTTTTTGTCATTGCTAAAACATGGCCAAAGGTCAGAGTAAAATACGTGCAATTAAGCTGACAAAGAGCCAGTGTCATCAGTCCCCTCCTCCCATAAACACTCGGCAAGATCAGAAATATTTCTGTATCTAAAGTTCTCTTCCCACCCAACCTGTGTACAATGCCCAACAGGAATCTTTTCCCATGGATGAAATTCTTCATTTTTCTGCTTTATTTGTTGTTAGTTATGAAAATACCCTTGAAAACCAGCCATGAAAAACAATTAGTGCTGGATGCAGACATCAGAGAATTCTGTATTGGTATTTTAATCCAGCTTCTCTTCAGGTGCCATTTACTTTGGAGTTCTTTGCTGCATAAAAGCCTCTGTTATATTTACTTCCATCAGGTAAATGAATTTCTCTCCCTCTTTGAGAAGAAAGAATGCCAGTATTCAATCTTGCCAAATTCAAAATGAACTTGGAAAAAAAGAAGCAGAATATATATCAGTCTAAAATGAACATCAACACAACTGGGCAGGGCTTAGGAAAGAACTGAAGACCTTTCTGAGAGGCTCTTGTTATTCTCTGGCTCTTGTATTAGACCTGCACTTGGAGTCAGATGAAAGTGCTGCAGGAAGTCTAGCATTATGCTTACCACAAAATTGACATAATGGAACAGTAATTCTCTGTTCTTTTAGATAAAACCTGTCCATTGTGCCTCTTCCTATTGCACTTGAACACTGTAACTGCTTTTTCTGGCATGTTTAAAATGTGCTGTTCTTATCTGTGTCAATTACAGCTTCAAAGTCTACCTCCATCTACCACCCATTATTCCTGGCTCTTAAATTATCTGATCACTCCCCATCATCTTCCACTTCAGAAATAACTTTTTCAGTCATCCCTTAAGAGCCTTGCTCAAATGGGCTAAATCTCAAATATCTGCTTTTGTCCTGCCTCTTTATCCCTTCCCAGAACAAATGCTCCTGGCTTGGTGTCATCCTCCTTGCCATGTGCAGGCTGCCCCAGTGCATCACAGAATATTCTGCAGTGGTGAACTGCCTTCCTCAGTGCCTCACCCTGGAACTGCATATGGAAGGAGGTGTTTAGGCAAAGGCAATTAAATCCTTCACAGGAGGGGAAATCAGGCATGAAAAAACAGTAGAAACTTTAAACCAGACTGTGCAGGAGAGTAATCCATGACCCTTAGTCTGTAATGCAACATAGATGTTCTGCTGAGGTTTGGATAATAAGGGCTCACATGTATACTTTCAAATTCTATTGAATGTCATGATGCCTGAGTCTGCCAGCAGTTAAACATTTTATGACTAGTCTGTAATTAAAATAATTGCTCCTACTCCAGAACATGTATTTTGTAGGCTTTACTCTCTCAGAACTCGTGTTATGTAAGGTGGATGTGTTTTTTTTAATACACAGAGTACTTTACATTTATTATAAACTACTTACATCTTAATTTCTGTTAATTCTGAGTGGGTAGAGAAATGCTTTCCAAGTCCTTTTTGTTCTGAGCTATTTAATGCTTATAGATAAAACCTTGAACTTAAAACTTGGTTTATACTCTAGTTCAGTAAGTTATTTTAACTTTGTCATGTAATTTAAAGGTTTGTCCAGCTCAAAATAAAATTTTAGCATTAGTTTGTTGTTGAGGTGGTCAAATGTGAGAGTTCCAGTAATCTTGGAGAGCATGGAAGAAGAAGACATGTACCAAAAAAGATGCTTTTGAATGGAAGAATAAAATATGTGCAATAAACAACTCTCAGGAGGGTGTCAGCAGGAGGGAGTGCTCAAGATGGTGTTCTCATGATGCACTTTTAGTAGAACAGTGTCTCAGTCCCACTGAAACAGAGCTGCTCTTGTGATTGAACATCAACCATGGCATCTGTTTCCTAAGGCTCAGTTTTAGGCTCACCACTTAATGATCTGGTGTGTGCTCAGGCCCACAAAGAGTTTTTGTGGCCACAACTGAAGAGATGGGGAATTGCAGCATGGGGACTTCTACTGAGGCCAGCTTTGCTGCCAGAGCCAGCATTTCATGGAACCATATCCCTGAGGGGTTTGGTCCTGGGGTCACAGCTCAGTCACCCTGTGTGCAGAGATGTAAACATGCATCCTTCTAATACAAACTTGATGTAATCTGACTTTCTTATAAGAAGCTTTGTTTTCTTCTCCTAAGTGCTTAAACACATTTTGATTGGCATGGTGCAGTATTTGTACATCTGCTTAGATTTTGTCTGTGGCACAAAGGAGGGGAAGGTACAGAAGAACCTTGTCTTACCTGTTTAGAATATATTTTAATAATTTTAATGTGGAAGATACTGTACCATTCTGCTTTCACAAACTTCAGCAGCCTCACAGGATGTGGGAGTAAGATGGTCTGGTTTTGTGTGCAGAAAGAAGATGAATTCATATGCTGTGTATATTTTCATTAAAGTTTAAATATTTAAATATCAATCCTTAGTTATATGCATCATGGCTTATTTTGCTCATGCTTCCTTGAGAAATATCTTCAGTATAAAATGGTGTGATAGTTACTGCAAAGTAACTTGCAAGTTCCAAAAATCTAAATGGAGATATGTGTGTGACCATGGTAATTGATGAATCATCTTCCTGGCATAGAACTGGAATATCCTATGCTGTTTCTGAAATGCAACGTGCTTTAAATTTCCCAGAATTTTAGCCTTGTGCTCGGTGTTCTGAGGATCTTGGACAAGTACCCTGACATTCTTCTGTGGCTTTGTGTAGGACCACAAACCAGAGGAACTGGAGTACAGTAAAGCATCATTTAAATACAAGGCACAACTGCTTTTCAATGGAAAGTGCAGAGGTAGGAGGGAACGTGGAATAAAGGACCCTACTCTAGGCAAGGACAATGGAAAGCATGAAGCAGGAAATAGGTTATATGGTTAAGGGGGGGGACACAATATCCTGAAAAAGCCTATTGAAATTTTTAAATGCTTGCTTTTTGTTGCAGATTAATCAGCCACTCGATGGGGATTAACAGTGGAGCACCTCTTTGTGTCGCCTTTCCACCTCTGTGTAGCACAAATAACAACTTCAGCACTTCTTCAATAATAATTATGAAACTGGTATTAACTGAATGGCAATTATGGATTTTTAACTCTAACTCACAGTAAACCAGCAAGCCATATGTTGAAATTCTTACCAAATAGCTTTTCATTCTTAATGTCTCATATCTCTACAAGAAGTTGCAAGATACCTGTTTGTACAAGAGGAATATAAGCATTACTTGCCTGAGGAACAGAAGCTGAAAGAGAAGACACCCTAACTTGTTCGTGGAGTTATGGTAGAATTATTTATATAGATATAACAAATACATATATTTTTTATGGTAATGAAAATGGCTCCTCAGAATGCTGACTCGGAATCTATGCAAGTTCAAGATCTACCTGTGGCACAGCTTCAGAAACCAGAAACCAAGGAGAATGAAAGTAGGGAGGAGACCATTAGTGAAGGATCCATAGACCGGATACCAATACGCCTGTGGGTGATGCATGGTGCAGTAATGTTTGGCAGGGAATTTTGTTATGCCATGGAGACAGCTTTGGTAACACCTGTATTGTTACAAATTGGTAAGTAATTCTCGTTTCTGTGAGTCAAAGCTTTCTATATATTTTTGCATTGATTGAAGCCAGGCAAAGAGGGGAGATGTGTCTGCCAGCTAAAGGTACACAAGGTAAAAAGAATTTTAGTTTTTTTCCTTAGTGCCTGTAGCACAGACTCAACTGTGTGATCATGTTTAAGTGGGAAGGATTCCTACATGCATTCATCTTCTGTCTAATATTGCTTCCCTCTGTAAAAAATGTAACCTGATTTAATTCTAAAATTCTCTACTACAAGGTAAGTGTCCTAGAAACTAGAAACAATGTTAGGCTATAAAGGCTTGCAGTGAAGCATTTTTTTAACTTATGGCAAAATGCTTCAGGTTACAGTACTTTACAATATCTAAACAGTTAGATAAATTGTTTTTTCCAGTTAACTACTGCATTTATTTCTAACCACTAGAGAGTCTTGTTTTTTTGTGATTAATCTGCAGTTTACAGCATGTGAATGCACATGAATAAACTATGATACCAATAGCCTTAGATGATAATGAGGGGAGTGGTGTGGTTAAAATAGGGATAGTCAGTGTTGAATTTCATGGTGAGTATTGTCATTAGGTTTCAAATAAACTGTTTACATTATTAAGAGTATCTGATATTGCCTTTATCAAATACAGAACTGGTCAATCATATATCAGAAAATATGACATGACACAGAATGGAAATGCCAGATTGAGTGGGGAGTAAACCAACCATGTGTGTGCACTGTATAATTGTCTATATATTTGTATATTATATGTTTGCTTTGGCTTACCTGTGCAGGTGTACCTTACAGCTGGCTCAGCTGTGGCCAAACAGAAACACTCAACCAACTAAATAATAATGTTCAATGAATACTATTTACAACATTGATTAAAAATTTCCAGGTTAGCATATTGAATTAATCACATGGGGGGTTTTTGTTTGTTTGACATGAGAAAAAGGCATTTTAGGTTCAACTTGTGAGCATGTGATGTACAAGTCCTTTCATGCAGTCTTGCTGCAGTTAAAAATGTGTTTTCATATTAAATTGCTAGTTGGTTTATTTTGAGTGAATGGAGTGAATAATCATTGCAGTTAGTGCCATGGGAGATGCTGAAGAGTTAAGCCTCTATGTTTTCCTGAAAATGTTAATTTTCAGAGCTCATCAGATGATCTTCATGGATCTGTTGTTTGCATGGTTAAAACAGATTCTAAAAAGCTCCAAAAAAAAGAGCTTTTCTGATCAACCTACTTGCTAAATAAAACACATGCAGCTTCATCTAGGAATGTTTGTAATGTTCATAAATTGTTCTGTGAGGTTTTACCTTTTGGATAAGTTGAGATTTAGAGACTTCAGTCCCTTTTACTGGCAGCATTGATTCAATAACTGTCTACCATAAACTCAAAAACTTTCATCCTCCTTTGCATGGAGAAGATCCCTGGTTTTGTAAGTGACCTGTACGTTTTTGTTTGCTTTGTTTGTGCTGGCATTTGGATGATTAAAATGTATGGCTGGCTAAGCTGACTTTACCTTACCATAGGGTAAGGTCAGACAGTGTAAATAAACCATCCTCCTAATTACTGATCCGTCTTCCAGTTTACATTTCTTTTGTGAGCTTTTCTAGCTGTTTCCTCCAGATAATTGAAAAATATCTCTTCCCTTCCTTCCCTAACTCCAGTGATCAAAATAACGTTGGGATTTGGGGGAAGGGAAGAAGAGGGCTCCCAGTTCTAGAAAAGCTGCAAATTGACAAAGAGATATCAAAGTCTGTGGGGATGCAGCAATGATGTTCCAAGCCACAGAGATCAGAAATGGAGGTAGCAGTTACATATGTCAGTGCTTTGGGAGCTAATTGAAATCTTTCTGCTTGGCTTCTGTGCCATCAGCGTGGCTAAAAACAATGTTGGATTCACTGAAGGGTTAAGTTATTCACGGGTGACTTATCTGGCCTCTTTGTTAATTACCTCTTACATGGTTCTGTTTACCTTTATCAACCTCAACATCTGTCTGCCTCAGCATGAACTATATTTATTCCTCACTGGAGGGGGTTGCAATATAGCTGTCGAACTGATGTAATATTCCCTTTGCTTCTTGTTTTGGTAAAAGCAAAGATCAGTTTCTGTGAGATTAAATTGGTTTGAGAAACTGTATTTGAGAATTGGCACCTGGGGAAGTGGGGTGACTCAACCAATTTTGCTTATAATACACTGAAGAACAAGAAGCCTTTTGGGTATCTGAAAAAAGATGACTCTTTACAGGCTGTGTTGAATATTAACAATTAAACTTTACAGTGTGTGCTTGTGCTTTTCTGTACCTGGGAAAACTTTGATCACTGAAATAATCTGAGATTCTTATCAGATATTACCATGAAAACTTTAGCCACATTAGTATGGTGTTACACTTTCTGCTTGCAGTATTTGACTTTCTTTGCAGTTTGAGTACCCTGGATCAGAGGTATAGTTATGATTTGGCAGATGACCAACCTGTCCTACTTGTTCTGTAACCCACAAGATTTTATCAGCTGAAGGAGATGGTCACTCAGATGGTCCCTTTCCAGTTTAGTGGTGGTTGAACTCATTGTGTTTAAGTTTCCTGAAGTTCTGAAATTTTAACAAGATAACTTGAAAGCATCAGTGAAAACTGCTTGACTCAATGCATACTGTGAATTGGAAAGGTGCTGAAGCACCCAAGTTACTGCACCCCTCTGAAAGAAACTCTGATTTCTGACTTTAATCATCGTCTTTATTGCTATAATTGATGTTCCATTGCTGTGTCAG
This sequence comes from Agelaius tricolor, assembly GCF_023055355.1. Classification (NCBI taxonomy): domain Eukaryota; kingdom Metazoa; phylum Chordata; class Aves; order Passeriformes; family Icteridae; genus Agelaius; species Agelaius tricolor. The sequence goes on along the minus strand of NW_027269262.1, from coordinate 92,300,383 downwards.
AAATGCAGCTACAAATCTATAACAGCCTTGTAGTCATAACTGGGCTTTAGTAGCCTGGCAACAAGTGCAAGCCAAATATATATTACATGTTCTTTTTAATTACAGCTTGCTCTCTGGTTTCTTAGTATTTGCAGCTTAAGAATTCAAAATGAAGCAGTGAACTTGTTGAGAATTCAAACAATGTAAAAAAATGCCAAATATGAGCATTCTAGTCAGAGTCCAGATGAAATTATATTAGTTGACACTTGCAGAAGTTATAACCTCTAAAAATCTCCATTAACCTTTTTGGGACCTGTTCAGTAAGCAATTTCTACCACCCAATGTTAAATTTTACTAGAAAATAAGCTTTCAGCACCCTCAGAACTTAAGTTTTACTTGTTCATGAGTCCAAGGATTGTGAGAAACTGAGTGATTCATGTTTTGCTTGACTATTAACACTGCTGTTTGCTTCCCCTGCACAGAAACTACAAATTCCATAGGAGCAGGATGAGGCCTTTGTCTTCTGAAACATCTGGTATTTAATGCTGCTTATCTGTGAGAGGGAATTAAAATCCCTGCTATTGTTTATAAATGACAGTGTATTTTCTTCCATCATTAAACTTGGCTTCTAAGGATTAAGTCTCTAAAATCATCCCAGTTCATAAGTTCATGGAAGATTTGGATACATGATAAATTTATTTTGCACGGGATTTGCATGAATAAAAGTAAAAGGAGGAGAAACCAAAGACTGGTGTGATGTAAACTTGGAGAAACTGCTTTTTGAAGAGACTTGTTCAGTGAAATCACAATACATTATTCTGTTAAAAACACTCTAAACCATTAATAAATACATAACTTGGTAATTTCAGATTATTTCTACTTTAATTCAAACAAAATTTTTGTTTTAATACAAGATGTAAATCCATTTTAGTTCTTCTGAAAGGTGGGATGCCTGTACCTTTTTCATTAGGACTATGGAAGGAAAAAAAAAAATCTGTATTTTGTGACTTGGGGTGGCTGCTGCTTTCAGCATGAAAAACTCACTGTCTCAGTAATGAGTAGTGGTAGCTGTAAACATGAATTTCACATTTTATATTTAATATGATAAAAGCTTTGTCAAGCCTTTACTGTTGCTTCAAAGGCTCTTTCAATGCTATTGAGTTTTTTTATGAATAGTTAATAGACCCAGAAGTGACTGTCAGCACCAGAGCTGTTCCTCTTTCCCCTGCATCAATTAAATATATTACACTGGTGCTCTTTAAAAGTATCTATGTACATTTACATAGTTTCATAAGGAAACATAAGGAAAATGAGTTTACATGTGCTGCTTACCTTTATAATGTCACATAAATTAAGGGATGTTTGTCTGGTATGCTGCAGGAATAGCTGGGTTTTTTATGCATTTCATATCTGAGTGCCTCTCTGTGATGGCATCACTTTGTTTTACTGTGAGAGTTAATGGGTTCTTCTAGTAAACGTTGGCTAGTCTACCATTAAATATTGAAGTTGGTCATTTTTAGCTTAACCCTGATCATCAGTGTTGTTTTTAGGCCACAACATTGAAAAACAGAATTTCTGGAAATTGTATATGTCACTGCTAATTATTAGATTTTATTAAAAAGAAAGGCTGAGCTACAGAGAGCAGAATATCATAGATTACTTTTGTTTGGAAATTATTTCTCTCATTAGATTCTTTCAAATCAGCAAAATGCTGTAGTTGCTCTAGTTTCATATACATAGGAAAGCTGTTCAGGGGTTTGAGCTGTTATTTTACAGCTAAAGCAGTTATATATAATATCTCATTAAAAAAGAAATTGTCTAACATTCAAAATTCATCCAGCCTAAAGCTTAGCAGACTGTGCATAAAGGGTCCTGAAATCTAGTTCATGTGAAATTGCCAGTATGGAAAAAGTGTGTTAAGCAATAATCCAAACTGCTGATTTTGAGAAATCTCTGTGGTAGCTCAGAACTCATTATGCAGAAGAGATTCAATAGTCCAGAGTGAATTCTTTTAGTTTGCTGTAGTGACTCTCTCCATTGAAATGTAGTGTTGATACCTGCCTGAGAAGAATGCTTGTAGGTAAAGGGAGATTATGGAGATGTATTTAGAAACCAAGCATGAGATGTTACAGCTGAATTGGCTTCTAGGTCTGTTTCTTCAAAGGAATTAAGGTATCAATTGCTGACTCAATTCCTGTGGAAGCAGATAGCCTTCCTAAGGCTAAGCCTGAGATCAAAGGAAATCTAAAAACCTGAAACATTTCTTGGGGAAGAAGGGAGCAAAGGGTTGCATGGGCTGTTAGAGGCTGCCTGTAATTTAAATGAAAAAGAGCTGAGTGGCTGGAAAGCCTCTTGCAGATGGAGGAAGCTCTTCAACACAAAGCAGCACCGAGTCTATTTCAGCTCAGCTCCAGTAGTTGAGTTTATTCCTCATCTCTGCCAGAGGTTACATTAAGGTTATGTATTTTTAACTGCCTTTCTGCAAAGCTTCATCTTCCATTTCAGCTGTGTCCTACCTTACCTTGTCTTACCAGGAAGAAACTGATTTGCTATAACCTGGCCTTTTACTCCCAAAGTTAAATTCCTGTTCAATCCAGCTGCATCCGTGCTCCCAGACATGGCTACATTTGATGCTGAGAGTGAATTGCAGGATCTCAATTTCTCTTTGCAAGAATTAATGTCTTGAGAGCTGACCTGTCCCAAGAGAGGGCTGTAACACAGCTAATCTGAGGGCAAGAATTGAATATACAGTGGATCCAGAAAACCTGGAATAATAAACAATTAAATCCTTTTTTCAGCCTTGTTAGCTTTAGTTAGTCTGTAAGATCCTGTAAAGTTTGTATTCACATCTCATGTGGTGGAATGTATAAGACTACAAATACTGTGCCTGAGGCACATGTTAATTGCTCTATAAAACCTCCCCACCCATCTTTTTTTACTTATTGACTAATTTTATGTTCACTAAGGGGTTGTGTAAGACTAATTTTACTGTACTTCTTTTTAAACTAACAAGCAAGCAGGCTTTCATATCATGTATCACTCTTACATAAAATATCTTTTGACCTCGAAGCAATAGCAGCACAGATTTTGAACACAGATAGCCTTAGTGGAAGGTTGGGTTGAAGATATTTTTAAAGCCCTTTTAAAAGAAAGATGCTATGGAACTGTTAAGATTTTTAATCCTGGGGCAGTTAGGAGCATGTGCTTTATTTCCATATGAAGGCAAATGCCATGCAGTTTGGCAGTTGTGCAAGAGCTGTTCTTTACAGCATTTTTTATATCAATGTTCTGTTTTCTTTAAGTAACACTGAATCTGGCATTCAGAGGCACCACTGATAACACATGGCAGATTTTCAGCTGGGTAATGTGAGGATTCCTGCTGGCTCTAGGGTCCTACAGACTGTGAGTTTGGATGAGAAGCCTTTCTAGGAGAGAGAAGTTAAGTGCAAATGGCTTCAGAGGCTTCTCCCTAGCATGGAATATGTTTCCTATTGCTACTTACCAGTAGATAACTTTTTGTTCCCTTTTTTTTGGCTGAATAAGGCTCACTGGAGAAGCTACTTCTAAAATAAGGTTCATATTTATTATGGTGCTGCTTTTTCCCATTCTAAATCTTTAACAGAATTCCTTGAGCTTTTAATTGTGTGCTGTGGGAATGTTAATGTGGTTTGGGTTTTCTCCCCCCTAGCACAAAGAGTGTTCACAGTACAAACTGTTGTGTGAACACTCTTTGAATCCTCAGAAGTTTTCATTTTTAGAGTTTGTGTGGTCTGAGGATAGAGCAAGTGACCAGTATATGACACAAGAAATATGAACAGGTCTGAAAACTGTGGGCTGATAGAAGCAGCACAGTGCAGGGTAAAGCAAACTGTGTGAAAATGCAGGCTGTCAACAAAGGATGGAGGTTTAAAAGCAGTTTTTTATTTCATTGTCACCTCTGTTCTTCAAATCCTTTTTTTTTCCTGCAGCAATAGACATTTTAGTCTGTGATTTGTCAGAAGAGCTTGAAGCCTCCAAAAATAATCACTCAATAAGAAGGAAATGTACATCTCTATCCTTATGTAGCTGCTTCTTCCTACCTGTAGATATTTCCAGCATGCTTCCTACCTTTTATTTGGAGTAGCCAAGGGTTAGGAGAGGCTAAACTGTTTGTTATGACTTATGTGTACTTTGAGATCTCTGTTCCCTTTCTTTTCCAAGTTCCTTTTCTCCTGCTCAAAGATCTAGTAAAGCACAGAAATAAGATCTATTCACTTACTAACTAACTGGAAGTTTAGTGGTGAACCGGGTATGGGACCTTATTAAATTAAAGAATTTTTTTACAAAATTTTCATATCAGCTAATAGCATTAAATTCTTTTTTCAGTCTATTGTAAACAGGGTTTTATATATCTCTTATCACTGGGTCACCAAGTTGACTTGAAATTCTTTCCTCTCACACATAGTAGACTCACCTTGTTGTGAGGCTCAAGGCAAGCCTTTCTGCTGCTTTCAAGGGCAGTTCTAGAGTAGAAATGGGCACAGATGGGAATAAAGGAACTGCAGGATCCCTGGATTTTTACTAAGATTTCCTGTGAGTAGTGGGGAAAAGATGAGAGAAGAAGGGACAGACTTTGGCCTCCTGGAAATGCACTAACATTTGAGTGGTTTTAAACACACATTTATGCAATGTCTTTCTTAGCCTAAACCCTTCCTCTTCATCTGCTTTCCACTACATGCCCAACATCTCTTTGTACTTCTGTCTAAACACCCTCCTCTGGAAGAAGATGTCAGGAGAAGCCTTGACTGTACATACGTGAGTTTTTCTGCTCAGGATTTGAGTTTGACCCTCAGCTCTGACCCAGAGGTAACTTTGCCATAGCAATAACAGGTGAAACATGATAGTGCTTCCATGCTCCTTTATTACAAAGTAATTGCCACCAGGGCAATTTTCCAGCAGGCAATTGCCTGTTCTTTACTGTAAAAAGAAACCTTTTAGCTCTTGGATGGGCTTCTGGTGGCAGAGACTTGCAGATGCAGAACTGAGATTTGGATGCCCAGCATTGGAACTGGCAATCCCAGCTTACTTCAGTGGGTTTCTGTTCAATGTGGACTGAGACAGGTTATAAAAAGAGAATAGCTGGGAACTTTTTAGTGAACAGGAGTCTTACTTTTCAAGGAAATAGGATTAAAGCCACTTTGGAAATGAAAAGACTGTTAGCAGGCCAACTCTTGTAATGTTTTAATATAGGATTGTCAGAGCTGCAGCCCCTTGAGCTCTGTTCCCCTCAGTCTCCTGTGTGCTTGTTGCAAGAGTCTTTCTGTTGTGATGCCCCTCTGGGACCCCATTTAATCATCCTCTTTTCACCAAACAACAGCTGAAGAGGTTTCAAATACACTTCCTGCAGGCTGTTTTGCAAGAAATTATTGGAAATGTTTTGTGCTACTGATTCAGTTTGATAATATTTAATACAAGTCCATTTAACTAAATAGGGAAAATCCATGTTATAGATTATGTCTGCATTGGTTTGGATAAATCTCCTATAGCTCATGTAACTCTATAAACATCTTCCTCTCCCTGAAGTCTTGAATAGCTGGGTACAGATGGAGATTTTTCCAAAAACAGATGAACCCAATTCTGTTAACATTTGGTGATCTTCAGTTGGAGCCTCCAGGTGAATTTTTTCCAGGGTAGTAGATACAGAGCATGTAAACTGAAGAATTTGAATCTGAGCTTCTATTTTTAGGGAATGGTGACTTCTGGGCTACAGTTTTCTACATCAAAGTTAGGTGCCATCTTTCCAGGCTTTTGGAACTGCTTCATGTGAGGAGAGAGCTTCCACACTTGGCTCAAAAATGTCTTAAAACACTTCCAGAGCAAGAATGCTTTTCCCCATGGAGGTGCTGATATGGGGAAGGGTATCAGAACAGAAAGGCTCAGTCCCTACAGTGGCCTGGGTCTGTCCTTGGTATAAGCTTTGTCTCTGGCAAGTTTCCCATCATGAGGCAGTGCAATTGCTTTTATTATGCCCATAAATTTTGTATAACTTCTGCTTAGATTATCTTCACCTTGAATGTCTATCCTCCCCTGAATCCCAGTATCTGTTCTTTCTGGCTCAAGTGATAAACAAAGCTTGATCATTTTCTATGTGTTCTCTGTATTGGCTCTATAAAAACATGAATTTCCTGCTTTTATCAGTTGTGCTGCTCTGTAAACAATAGTCTTTCAGTAATTCAGTCTATCAGAATTGAGCTTACCCGCCCCCCCACCCCCCAGGATAATCTGCAAATTCCAAAAATATCCTGCTTTAAATGAGCTCTTGATCTGGAAGTGTTTTAATACCTCTTACAAATGTTATATCTGGACACTTCTGGAAAGTAAAGTATTTCTTTGGAGAGTAGAGATCAAGTTCATGACCTTAAGAGTTCATGTAGGTGGCAGGAAAATAAATATTAAATTACATATTCTAAAATTAGTATTAAACTTGGGCACTCTGGGAAGAATTTTCATGAATTTAAACTAAAGTGTCTCGGGTGTTCAGATAAATGATTGTTTACTGGGGTTAATTAGTTGTAGTGGAGACAGTTGTGGTATTCATTATGTTTTCTTTGCCTGATTTGGAAAGTCAGAGTCAGTGTCCTACCAAGCCAGACATTTTCTGGCAAGGAAGAGTCATTACAGGCATACCTGCTGTCTTACATGGACTGCATCAGGTGACTTCAAAATGATTGTTTATCATACTCAGCTGCAATTTAAACAATTTGTGCAGCGATTGGATGTCACTGAAGTATCTGATCTGCTGTTTTCTTCCAAGTTGCAGCAGAAAAGAAGAGCAGATGCAGTGTGCTTTGCTCTTTTTTCCCCCTTTAAGTCATTATTCTGCAAAACTTTAAAGGAATAAATTTCTGGTTGCTAGACTTTGGTGTCAGTTTATCACCTCTGTAGTGGTTTTGCACTACATGTGGTGTTTTAGAAAAAAGGGTTTGGGTATTCCTGATATTAATGCCTTTGCAAAATAGAATCATAGAATGGCTTGGGCTGCAAGGAACCTTCAAGACCATCCAGTTCCATCCCCCTGCCATGGGCAGGGAACCTTCCACTAGACCAGGGTGCTCAGAGCTCTGTCCAACCTGGCCTTGGACATTTCCAGGGATGGGGCAGCCACAGCTTCTCTGGGCAACCTGTGCCAGGGCCTCACAGGGTAGAATTTTTTCCTAATATCCAATCTAAACCTATCCTCCAACACAAAGCAACAAAGCTTACTTAATACTGACCTTAAATAAGAGCAGAAGGAAACTGTCATCTGTATGAAATTAAAAGAGAACTTAAATTATTTCCTTTCCTTTCTGTTACAAGCAACAAAGTTATGCCAGAAACAGAGTTTTCAAGCCCAAACTGGCTGACATCTCAGAGCTCATGGCTGGGTCTGTGGTGAGCAGCAGTGTTGACACCCCTTCCTCAATGACTTCCTGGATCCCCCTAGTACAGACTCACTGCATACTTTTGAGAAGCTCAGGAAATGCATGGGGGAGCCTTCACAATATTTGAGGTTGGCATGAGAAAATAAAATTTTGTAATCAGTTAAAAGGCTGAGGGTGGTTCTTTCTCTGTAATTTAATTAAGCAATAGTGCACCAAGTGCTCCCCCTTCTCTGAGGTAGTCAAAGTCATGCGTCATAAATTTTGTGCCAGGGACTCCATTGGTCTGGAGAGAGTCAGTGTGTGCCAGAGGTTATTTTTCTGCACTGCGTATTCCTACCCTATTGATGTGGCAAATATGTTTAAAATAAGTTTTCAAATGTTTTTAAGCTGTAACATTCAGGAGAAGAGTTTGGTACAACTTGTCAGATATGACAGGATTGCCAAATCTTGCAAATTTTTTAGGTTTGAATCTTAAAAATTATTCAGGGTCTTTGTTGGATGGCTGAATGATGCTGTGTTGCTACATCTGTAACTTATGTATAACCTGTATATATGTATAAATAACATATATTTATATAACATATAATATATACATGTATATATAATATATAAATAACTTGTTCCATTCTTTTGTAAGGTTAAATAGCAAGAAAAAAATCACACACAGAGTGATAGAAAAGAAAACTGGTTTTCATAATATATAAAGACACTTGTCTAATTGTTGGAATAGAGTTGTGTTTTGCTTCCTCCCCAATAGGGTCTCTCATAATTTGCACATTTGGAAAGGAAAAGTTTGCTGTCATTTGTGCTAGTGTGCTCTGCTTGTTTAACTTCAGGTTTTATTGGTAAATTTATCTTTCCACATGTAGCTTCACTGATTGGGCAACATAATACATGTGAGTAAAGATCACATTTAAGGGTCTGCAGTAAGAAGTAATATTCATCTTGTATTATTACATTTTATTCCAGACTATCAATTCCTGTTATTTGGTGCAAAGGGACTCCATGGATCTCATTATCCTTCACGTACAAATGCAGTTGTATAATTTTTAAACAGCTGAGTGAGGGTGGGGAGCCACTTCTCTGGGCCACAGTGAGTGAGTTATTTGGAGTGATGCCTGAGATTCTGCTCTAGTTACTAAAATTTCCTATGAGAGCAACCCTGTAGTATGACCCTGCAAGCTCAAAATACTAAGATCAAGGGGTTTATTAACTAGAATTTAGAAAACTTCAATGTGAAAGCGGCTCTACTCTTAAATTTTCCCTGTACATGTATAGAACGTGTTTCACGTAAGTTAATGTTCAAGCCAAAACATGCAAGTTAGGAAAGTTTGAAAGTTTGAGGCAGGTTCCATAAACACCAACAGTGTCTTTAATCAGCCCCAGAATTTCATCTGAGAGGATGGTTTTCTATAATGCTTTACCACAAGGCAGGTGGTTGGTGGCATGAATAGCTACAGAGAAAACCCACATTTTTTGGCAGGGAAAAATCCTCAGTTGATTAAAACTCTCTGTCTGATAGTCCTCATGCTTATATCTAGAGGTTGTTCAGCCTGTGGTGAACTGCACTGTTTTTCCTGGAGCAGTGTACATGAAAAACTGTGCCTGCAAACTCCAACATGCTGTTCATTTGTTGCAGCAAATGGGGAAAGCACTAATAGGATTTCTGTTCTGCTTGATGTAGCCACATGAGGAATTAACCTCAATAAAGGCAACTGCATAGAGGAATGCAGTTTCTCTTTAGGGGCTTAGGATAGGTTGTTTGCAAAATTCGCCTGTTTGGGTTTGTTTTTTTAAAGCAAACAATGAATAAGCTAGGAGCTAGGAGAATCACTGTGTTTATATATTCATTCATATAATTCAGCAACACTTTTAAAACAGCAAATAATTTAAAAGTAGATGTTGTGTTACCACTCTCTGCTGACTTTCTTGTAGAGCTTCCCAGTAGCACAGTTTTGACCAAAACGATCCCAGACAGAGTGTTTATTCCTGTCATAAACAAACCTGTGGTCCAAAAGCTTTTAGAAAGTCCAGAAGGTTGATTTTTCAGCATGGTAACAATTAACAATGCACTTTTTGTAAGCTTGTCATAAGAATGGTGCTTTTTTGTGAAGCTTTGAGTATTGAAAAGGGAAGTAAAGCACTTTGAGACTGCATTATGTCAATGGGCTAAGGAGTGTGGGTAGGATCAATTCAGCTTTTTTCTTTTCTGGCAGTTTGGGGTGAAAATGGCTTTTGGATATGAAGTGTATATTGGGTAGCTATAACATTTATTAGGTATTACATTTTTTTCTGTTGGGTCAACCAGGGTAATTGTAGAAGGAGCTGCCTGCACCACCTTCTGACCCTTAAAAGGACTATGAAAATGTGATCCCAGCTGAAATGTAAAGATCAACTGTCTGGTCACTAATCCCCAGGAAGAAAAAGGTTCTCAGATGGTGTTTGCAGGGCTACACAGGCCAAAAACCACCTCCTTAAGTCAATGTTTTCATGTGACTTCCAAGCATGTAGTCAAGTATTAAAACTGGGGAAGGAAAGAATGATTTTTATCAATGTGCAGAGACAAGCTCCTTGCATTTTACTCTTGAGGCTGGAAATGAACTGTTTTCTTTGCTGCTTGCAATTCAAGGGCACAAATATTGCGCTGACTGGACTCTGTCTGGCTGCCCACTCAACAAAAAAAAATACTTTTTTGGCTACCCTCAAGTCTGCTTGCCTTCCTTTTTCAAGTTCTGTTCCTGGATACACTGAGCAGATGCCATGCTGGACTATGTATATGCCAGTCATTTGTTTGGCAGGGTGAACCAGATCCTTTATGATTCCCTAGGGCTTGGGACTTGGTGGAGTGGAACAGACACATTGGGGGAAACTTCTGCTGCAGTGCATAGGAATTAATATCTTGGTGATGCCTTCCAGCCCTGTGTTTGCTACAATGGTGGTTTAAAAGTCTTGGCCATGAGCAAGGCCCAGAACATTTGGGATCTCCTAGCCCTGCTGTTCATCTTGTCCTTGCTTAGTTATGTCAATCAGGCTTTCACCTACCCTTGGGGTCTGGGTAAAGCAGTGTGGAATGGTACTCAAAGCTTCCTTTGGGCACAAACTCTTTGCCCTGTGGAGCAGAACAGCACCAGAGCAAGGAGGGCACAGGCTGCACCTACTGCTGCCTCATGGTGCTGCTGGACAGCCCCATATTGAATAGGTCTCCCTTAAGCCAGTGTGATTTTAATTAAAAACTTGTTCTTAAGGTGAAAAGTAGTTTGTTGACCAGACTTTTTTAGGAGGTGGAAGGGTTATTTCAGTCTGTGTCAAATACCCAGAGTTAGCAGTTGAGGTTTGACTCTACTTGGAGTTACAGCTAGGGGTTAACACAAGTTTTTGGTTGGGATTTGATTCAGCCATTTAAGTAGATGGTCATATTCTAGGGTATTAATGTGTTAATCACTGCAACAAAAGCTCCACTGTTGATTAACAGAACAGGTTGCTGAAGGATTTTCTGTGTGTGTCTAGGAACCTTTTGAGTTTGGGAATTTTTGAGGAATTCAAGCCAAAGTCCCGTGTTTATAAATTTGTCGATATTCTAGAAACAGTGACGAAAAACCCTATTGAGCTTTGGATAAACTGGGATGCTGCATCTCTTCAGGCCACACATGTCACAGTAATTGATGTGTAATCTTGCAGCGGGAAGTGCTGCAGCGTTACGTAATGCCCCAGCCCAAGTGGGTCAGCACGGACGCTGCTGCCTTTCAATTACATCCCATAAGGGCGAGGGAAGGATCAGTGTGCTGAAACAGCTTATTGACTGCTGCAGTCATACATGGGCCTGCATACATTTAGACACTTAGTAGTGAAGGGAAATGGATGCTGATGTTGTGTGTGTGACCTTCGAGTCCTGTGTCTGCAGCTTGCTTAACCAGGCTGGGGATAAATACCCTGACATTGTGAAGTCAGCCTTGGATGATTCTATGATACAGAACACCACCTGTGTTTTTCTGGAACACTGAAGAAAGTTTTCAGTTTTTTACTTGATGTAAACACCTCTGCTATACCCTTAAAACTGCTCAACAGTGGTGGTTAAAAGAAATTTTTTTATTAGTGCTGGTTCAGCACACTGGAAGTTGCATCAGATTTAATCTATATTCCATTTCAGCTTGTTAAACTCTGTGATGCAAATTTCTTGTTAGTGTCAAAGTGATATATTTCTAAATATTGGTTAATAAGTGAGAGAGCAAGAAAAGTTAAAAACAAGTTTCCCAAGAGCCAAAAAGGACAGCACAGATAATCTGGCAAACTTGAGTGAATCAGCTTCAGCAGTAGGTGGGAGCCCTTGGCAATGTAGTCTTTCCTTGTTCTCTCTGCAGCTTATTTTCCTGCTGCAGCATGGGGAGAGCTTGTTTGGCATTCTCAGTATTTGAGCATAAAAGGTTCAGCTTCTGTCTTAAGTAAAGCTGTCACTTTACACTGTACCCTGGCAAAAATAAATACTGTGGGTTTGATAAGGATATAATTCAGTGGAACCTGTAGGTATTGCTCATTAGCTACAGTAAAAAAAAATCTACAACAGCAGTTGATTCTGTGGCCTTTCCTTGAGCAGGGCAGGTCACATGCATTGCTTTTGATTCCTCCTCCTCTGCAGCAGCAGGAGTACTAAGTAAATCAAGTAATAGACATATGTGTCAATATTGGATAAGGAAGTAAGAAACTGGCTTGTTATAAAGGCAGTAAGCTAGAAACAGTCTTCTACCTGAATTACCATAGGTTACCCCTGTGGAAGTAGGTTAGTAGGAGGATTAGAAACTTTAAAATAAATAATGGAAGCTTTAAAACCTATGCTTGACAGCATTTGTGATTATGCTAAAAAGAAAATCACATTTGCCTGCCTGCAGATCAGCCCATGTGTTCTCTCTCTGATTCCTCAAACCTCAGCTGTTCCCAGGCTTTTGCTTCCCCTCTCCCCCTTCCACACATACCTTTGGCTCACTTCTCTTAACATATGCTTCTCTTTCCTGACACAGCACCATAAAACTGGGTTATAAACCAGAAATTGTCAGGAAAGCCACATAAACCTTTCTACAACTTTGGCAGAGCAGCCGTGCAGCAGCAGAGCTTAATGAAACACTGACGACTCCCACAGCTGCCAAATATGAGAAGGGGAGGACAGTTGTAGGAGGGTGAGAAGCAATAATTGAGCAGAGACAGAAAATGGGAGAGCTGGATGATGAAATCCTTTAAGAGGCCTGTCACTTATTTCCTTAATTCCATTTTCCAGAAGTGTTATTTAACCCACCGAGGTTGCTGCTGGCATGCTATTGCATAGGGAGTTTCAAAAGGCAGAACAGCTTTGCCAGAAGGAGATATGACTCTTCTGCAGCTTAAAAACACCTCCAGAGCATTCTGTGTGAAACACCACACTAATATTTCTGTACTGAAGCTGTTGAAGGGCAAGGGCTTTGTTTTATTACCAGTTTAGTTGGTCTTTCAAAATGGATGGCTCTAGTCTAGGTGCAGACATGGCATGAAATAGTTTCCAAATTTTTGGGAGTTAATTCTGCTGTAACAGTGTTGACTTGTTTGCATCCAGCTCCTAAGGAAATCAGAAATTTGAAATACAAGTTTTAAGAAAATGTCAGACAGTTTTCCTACATCTCTAACCTAATACCATCATTTTAATTTTCCTATTCATTATTTGTTCCTGTGTCTGTAACGTAGATGCAGATTTTGTCTTGAATCCTGTCCTTATGATAGGGAGTGACTAAAGCAGAAATGTGGGTGCATTTTAAAAGTCTGGATGTGCTGTAGAAGGTTTGAATATCACAGCAATGTAGGCAGCAGGTTCCTGTCCTAGAGGAGAGGCAGTGCCCCAGCCCTCTCCCCTACAGTGTCTCTTTGGTCCTCTGGGTTTTTCCTGACTATTCCAGACTTCTGCTGGTAGTTTTGGAAAGAATTTTCTGCTTTTTGCCCTTGGATGTCAGGTTTTGCAGTGCCATGGTTTTATGTCTCTGCGATATTCCTATTAATTATTTGTTCTCTTGATTATCACTCTCCTCAGTGCCCATAACCCAATCCAATGGAGAAATTGTGCTTTATCCCTCTGGTCTTGTGCCCCATAAAAATTCCTTGTTTGCACAGAGGAGGCAGCCCTGTCCATCCTCCAGGGTAGTAACAGAGCAGCTGAGTGAGCTGAGAGCTCAGCATGCCAGCCCTTGTGCAGCCATCCCTGCTGACAAGGCCTTACAGGAGGGGGATGAGGGACAGGAGGGACTTCTTGCAAGTGGCTGATGTTTGTGTTCCCGCAGTGCAGGGCACACGTACTCCTGCCTGTGAGATGGGATAATGTGCTGACAGCTCCTGAATGTTGCAGGCTAAGCACAAGAGCTCTGATTCCACAGGCACAAGAGGAATTTCAGGATGTAAATTTTACCAGTGGGAAGACTGAAGGCACAGTTTTGAGATGCTGTTTATGCAGTAGGTTGTTCCTGAGACACTGAGCGAATTAAGATGCCTGACAGCTTGCTGGGCAATCATTTTAATGTAGGAAGCAAAGCACAGTGAAAAACCTCACAGTTTTGTTCTGAGTTCTTCCACCTGCTCTCTTGCAACTGAACTGAGCCCCGTGATCACAAGTATTGGTCAGTTTTTCACCAGTGTTGTGCTGTTTGCTGCTTCTTCCAAGCAGGTTCTGAACAAGCACTTGGCTTGAGCAAGTGCCTTATGCAGGCTGGGCAGGAGTCATTGAATGAAAAGCAAATTTTTAGTCTAAAAATCAAATCCTGTATAAGCTTCATTTCTTCTCACTCCAGCAGCTGTAAGATACTGTCACATTAGGGCAAATTAGAGTCTGTCTCATCTCATGTGCTGCCAGACTCTGATTTCAAGAAGTACTTTAAATTATTTCCTTCTTAAAAGCTTGTACTCTCGCTGCTCAGATCATAGTAATGGGCACCAGGACCAATTACTGTGCTTTCTGTGCTTTTTTTTAGCCCTTCTCTGTTGGTCAGAGTTCCTGTTTCAATCCAGAAGTTAGAATGTGGTTTCTCATGGGTGCAAAAAACTCTATGTACAAGTGCTGACTGTACCTCAGTAGTGCTCAGACCACCAGTCAGGCCTATTGCAGTGCATTGGTTCAACATAAGTTGTCTCAGGTATGGTTTCTCTGGCAGCTCAGTGTCCCACTCTTAAGCCATTAAACTCCTAAAATCTGAAGAGAGATAGCAGGAAGCAAAGAATATATGGTCAGTTTCATGTTGTCAGAACAGGCATTGCAGCTTGTTTGCAGTTTCTCTGGGAGACACAAATGTGTGATAAGTCTATATTTTCATTTTAAATATAAGGGAATGCATATTTGGCTGAATTTATGAAGTTGTTCTGAAACCCCTACTCCTCATATAGATCCCCCAAAGCTAAACTGCTTCAGTTTGCAGTGGTTCCTATAATTTTGATGTAGAAGATGAAAAACAGATAGCAGAGTTCGAACTTTTCCACAGCTTTTTGACAAGGATTGGTTCTGCTTGGTGCACTCCTTAAATATAGTCTAAACAAAGCAGATTGTATAAGCAATGTAGTTTTAAACAGATCAATGTGAAATATTTTTAGCAGCATGCAGTATTTTATACAAGGATGAAATTGTGGAATAGAAAGCATTTGCAGGGCACGACAGCTTCTTGTGTTCATTCAGAAATTTGTATGGTGTTTATTTAAAGTGTATAAACAAGTCTCTAGGTGATGATTTCTAACAAATGAAAATAGGACCATAGCATCCTATTCCCATATCAGATCTTATTGTTAAGCTTATAAAGAACTATTTTTCCCCCAATAGAACTTATCAAAAAGAGATTTTGAATAGAAACTGCTGCATGGGACTTAATCTTTCTTCCATGTAACTCGTGACCTCACGCAGCCCTTAGACTGATGGTGACACAGTGAGCATTTCCTGTGAACCGTGAGCAGTGCTGGTCCCACTATTGTTGGGCACTTTTTTTGTCTGGGAAAAAACAAACCCTTATTTACTAGAAGCCAGTGTCCTGTTTGTTTGTAGCTGGCTGGGAAATGCCATATTACAAGGGTCTCAGTGGCAGTCGTCACTCCTAACAGAAGCTGTTGTTGTGTTTTGCTCCTTTTCTCACTGATTTGTATGAGACTTCTGAGTCTGCCTTGTGACCTGCTCCACATTCAGTTCACATTCAGCCACAAATACTAACCTTGTTTATCCAATATGTTTTTTCCCTCCTCAGTGTTTCCTCAGATTAGCTGTCAGTAAAAGGCTAAATAATAATCCTCCAGTTATTATTCCTCCCCCGTGAGGCCACCAGGCTGCTTTTCCAAGTTGGTGGATGGCGGTTTGCTCTAAGAGCTGCTACCTGGCAAGGCAAGTGTGGAGGTGGAAAATTACAGACAAAATAAAGGAACAGCATTAAATTGGTAATGGGATGCAGCTGCTTTGGCCTTTGAGTCTGCATGTCTGTCTGAGCAGCCTTTGGTAAAGGCATGTGCTGCATGAAACCACTCTTGGCCTTACAAAATCAGTCCCAGCTGAGCTGTGGCCTGTTCTGTGGGGACACAGCAGCTCTCAGCAGTTGGGACATTTCAATTCTGGCTGCATGAGGTTGTGGACAGGCTGTCAAATGGATGACAATCTCATGGCTGTGCTGCCTTGAAATCCAGTCCAAGCCAGCATCTGTGCATTTGTTGTGCACATCAGAGACTGGATGCTGTAGGGCTGCTGGCCCAGCACGTAACCATAGCCAAGTTTATTTAAAATACACCCCCCAGCTGAGTCCTTGCCACTGAATGGGGGCGTCAGAAGGAACTTCTTGGTGTCAAAACATTCCCTCTGTCTCTACATTTCTGCTTATTGTTTTCTTTCCTGCCTCAGCTGCCTTCTGAACTGTCTTCCCATTTTAAAATATGGCATAAAATGGTGACATTCTGTATGTTTAGCAGCATACATATACAGAAAAAGGAACCATTAGGATATGCAATTACCTTCCTCAACTTTCTAACGCCCTTGCAGACAGAACTTCTATAAAGTTTCATATTTGGAGCTCATTCTTGTGAGGCAGAAAACTTCTGGAAGACTTAGGGGGGGTTTCTGTTGTTTTAACACAGACACACACAAACACACACATACACACACACAATTTCTTGAAGTATTTCAATTTTCAGCCTTTTTTTTTTTTCTTCTCCTGCCAAATCACACAAGCCAACCTAAATATGCATATCATGTATGCAGACATTCAAGATACTAAAACCAGAACAGCCTCTTTTAAGGGAAGAATAGTATTTTGGGGTTGGAGTTCTCCTTGTCTGTCTGGAATGTTCTCATTTATATAAAAATGTCTAGCACTAAAGCAAGCTACTGTTGAAATGATGAAGGTCCTGCAGACTCTGCCAGCATGAAGGGTGAATTTTAGGAAAAGCATCTGCGAGGTCCCTTTTGAAGTCTCACTTCATGGGACAGTGGAGGTCGTGCTCAGTGCCTCAGAAGGCTCTTTCCTGGAAAACTCCTGGTAGAACACGGCTGTGAGCTTTACAAAAGTCTGATTTCCCAGCAACAATGCTGAGCACAGACATCAGAGGTGACACCTAAATCTGTACAGAGAAAGAAGACACTTCTGGGCGCTAGAGCTCTTCAGAGTTTTGGTTCACTGGGCAGACTGAGTTTATCAATTACACATCTCAACTTTCACATCTAGAAAGCAAACACAAAAGGAAACTCTGGATAATTCACTTTCCTGCCCACTGATACAATGATTGCTCTGTCTGCCTGTGCATTGCTCAGCTGAGGAGTCTCTCAGGTTGAGAAGGGAATTCTCCCAACAGCAGATTAATTTTTTCCTGTACTGCTTTTAGTTTTCATGTGTGCCTGCTTCCCACCAGGAGTCTTCTCTTACCCCACTCAGTTGTTTTCCACTTGAGTAACCAACTACATTCTGATATGACAAACTCACAGTTTACATACTTACAGTAAAGCCATACACATCACTTAATAAATGGTAACAGTTTGGAATTCTGCATAACTGTATGTAAAACACACATGATGACTTTATAAACTGCTGGCTTACTCTTGGAATGCAATTTATCAGGGCCCTGCCATTTAGCTTATGGAAGCAGTCCCATGGCATGGCTTCTCCAGCAAGAGAGAAAGCAGGTTGTGCTCATGTCAGGGATTCCTGCCATTACCCAATCTATGGGAATGGCTCGTGTTTCACTTGAAAGTTATCCCTTTCCTGTTTACTTGGGGGAGCACTCAAAGCTTTTTAGAAATTCTTCCATTTTTCTTGGCATGGGGCTATTAATTCTTGTATAGATTTTTATCGTGGCCTTTTTTCTAAAGATAGATATTTTGGCCGCTAATGATTAGTTAAAAAAAAAAATCAAAGTGGTTTTTCTAAAAAAGAATCTTGAAACATAATGTTCTTGGGGTTTCAAGTGTCCTTTTTACCCTTCCATAAAAGCTACATCCATGGTTCTGTTCTGAAATCATTGAGATTCATGTCTTCTGCAAAGTAAGCCATTTTCACTGTAAATATTTAGATTTAGGCTTTTATTTATAATACTTAGATGTTAGGAAGATCACCCTTTGCAATAAGTAAAAATAAATTCTTCCCAAGAAAGCATTTCAGTCTGTCTCCTCTGACTCACACATGGAAAGATAAAACTCATTAGTTTTAGTCATGCATCAAAAGTTAGGTAAAAAACCTTTTTTCTTCCTTTTTACTGACCTGTAAAATCAAACCAGACCTTAATCTGATTTTGAGTTATTACATGCAAAGTTGATCTTGAAAGTACTTGAAGTCAAGTACTGAATGTTTTTAAAATAATTTTAGGACATTTTTATGACAGTTAGCTGTGGCTCTAAAGCATAAAAAATACCTATCCGTCCAGTTTAGAAATGTGCAGGTTTTACACTTGAAGGAGAAATATTTGTAAACAGGTTTTAGTTCTTTGCAGAAGTAATTTCAAATCATCATTTCAAATGGTTTGTGAGTTTCCAGAAGTGGTTTTTTTGTTAACACACCACAGAGAAGTGTCACTGCAGACTGCAGACAAGGTGGTGGCCTCAAGGACAGAGGGACAGTGAGCTGTGCCAACCCCTGGTGTCCCTGATTTGCACTTCTTTTGCTTGTCTCTGATCTACCAGTGTTTCCTTGTTGTTTCTGCTCACAGTCTCCATTAAAACAAATTGTTTGTCTCAATGGATTATTAAAGAGAATCCTTGTGTCCATTTTACTTAAATATGTCTATTTGATTGTTTATTCACATAAGATGTGATGAGGCTTGTTAGGCTGATGACAGAGCTCTTGCCAGCTTCACCCCTGTGTTTATTTAAAGTCTCTGTGTGATTTACTGCAAACCATCCCAGCGTCTCACAAGTGTTTACTGATGGATGAGCTCGATTGAGACGTCCCAGCTCATAACTCACAAGTCACAACATAATTCAGAAAATAAATGTCTGCTTTCAACACACAGCCCTTGTGCAGTGAAACACCATCAGGTTATTCCAGATGTTGGTGATCACTGCAACAAAGATCCATGACATTGGTTAAGCTGCAGCTTGTCACTGTGTTTGAAACAGGCTCTGCAGGGACTTGGCCTCACACAGTAGCAACCTTGGGTGCTGAACCACTGCTCCCAGGATGGCTCTGTGCAGGCTAAATGGGATGAGTGTTTACGTGTTGCCATTTCTTCTGTGTCCTGCAGAAAAATCATTCACCCTAAATGAATCATGCCCAGCCTTTAGTTTTACTTGCCTTGAACTAAATGTTTCCTCTTCCCCATCATTAAACCAGTTCAGGCACTGATAAGTGTCAACATCTTGGAGCAGGTGAGGTGCTAGTTAAACATGAGGTGCCTGAACCTGCTTGTGTGCTTGGGAAGCTGTTGAACCTGGTGAAGTTAAAGGGAATGTTAAAACCACAGGGGGATGGAAGTTTTCCTTGCACTTCTGCTTGAATTGCTGGCTTCCCGACTTGCATCTTTGATGAGGATATGTTCACGAAGAGAAGCTGGATGGTGCAAATAAATACTGCAGTCTGGAGGCACTGTGCCTTCTTGAACAAGAGCTTTAGGTCTAATATGCAAACACACACAGAGTTATGTCTCAGATAATACTTCCATGTCAGCTAAGACATCACCAAACAGCAGGAAAAGCTAAGCAGGAGATAGTGATTTGAATCATGATGTGAACATGGTGCCACCTGTACAAACACAGCCCTTTCCTAAAGATCTAAATCCTGTGCAAAAGGAATCAACAGTTCCATGGTAAGTACTGATAGGGAATATTGGCCTCAGTGCAGGCCTGCAGCTGCCTGTAACAAGGAAAGGTGGCTGAACCACGATGCCACTCCCTGGGGCACAAGGTTCATGGCAAACACAGGTTGGGAACTTTCAGCAGGAGCAGGTCCCTTCCAATAACTCTGGTCTCATCAGGGCAGCTGTCACTGTTAGCTTGTTCATTAGCCAAAGTTGAGTCAAATCACACAGACCTTGGCCTCAGACCTGGATTTTGAATCCTGATGATGAAATTGATTATTTATGCCAAAAAATATCTTGTTTTCCATGATATAATCTCTGTATCACCACAGAGTGTACAACACTTGGGAAAATCTGATCTGTCTCGTGGAAGAAGTCAGTGTTGCTAGTCAAGATTTGGTGCTACTTTTAAACAGCAGCAGATTAGACTTCCAAATTTGCATCAGAGGTTATTTTGGGCAGGGATTGGTATAATCCTGCTTGGTAATGGATGCCTCAATGTGCTGAACAGGGAGCACAAGGTACAGGTTGATCTCGCCAGCAAAGGTCAAATGCTGCTCGCACTCACCAAATATGGGTTTGGATAATAAATGGTTTTCCTTCCTGGGATAAAGACACTGAGTTTTTCTTTCTTGGCATCAGTTGGACTGCAAGAAATAGATTGTTTTGTTTTTAACGTTATTCTAAGAACCGTGCTGGAGTGTTACCTGCCCTGTGCTGATAAACGAGCGGGAGGCAGGTCCCAGAGGAGCCAGCATGGCTGCTGCTGTGGCCAGTCTGCCATCTGCAGGCCACTGCTCCGTGCTGGGGATGTGCAGAGCAGGGCTTGGGAACTCTTTCTTCTCCAGAAATTATTAATTTTAGCAAGTTGTTGCTTTCTAGTAAGTGCTATGTAGTAGATTTTAACTTTTTCCCATCTGATCCTATGAATAGTCATCTCTGTTCTTAAAGAAAACAAAGACAGTGGGGACAAGGAAACCTTGGATTTATCTAAGTAGCTGAATAATTGCTAATTGTTGTTTTTATTGTCTGTCGTTCATTTTTGTAAGTAAACATTTTTGTGCTTAGAAATGGGACATTTCATAAGACATTCAAATTCTGTCCTTCATTCTCAGTCCATAAAATCTTTAATAACCCTTTTGTGGGGCTGGTCTTAGATGAAAGCAGCACCACTATAATGTTCAGTTTTGAATCTTAAAGGCTTTGTTGAGCAGGGGATCTGTGTATATGACAGCCAGGGAGCTTCCCCAAAATCTTTGGGTTTATTTTCCAATAAACAATATACAAATCAATAGAGGACTCAGTAGCAGAAATACTCCAATTGTTACCTTCTTATTGCCCAGGTATTTGAAAGGCAAACAATCTGTGCTTTCCTTAGCTGTTTTTTAACCATCACTGAAGGATCTTAAATGACTTTTTAAGCTGGGAGAGAATTCACTGTAAATCAATTTACCCTTTTCAATGCTGTAACAAAACTCAGTGTATAGAGTGAGATGTTTGGTGTGTACCACATGACCTTTCCATCATTTTTGTTTTGTTTTAGGTCTTCCTGAACAATACTACAGCCTCACTTGGTTCCTCAGCCCAATCCTGGGCTTGATCTTCACTCCACTCATAGGTTCGGCCAGTGACCGCTGCACGCTGAGCTGGGGCCGCCGGCGGCCTTTCATCCTTGCTCTCTGCATTGGTGTCCTCTTTGGAGTTGCACTTTTCCTTAATGGCTCTGTGATAGGTAAATAACAAAGAAATGCCCTACGTGCATCCCCTGCTAATGTACCTGCTTTGAGATTTTAGTGCAGGAAGTAAAGATTATGTTCTGCAGTTGGTTTACCTCACATTTAACCTTAAAATCATTAGAAATCTCCACAACCCTGCACTTGAGCTCTGTCCATCTTGCCTATTATTATTTGAACTCAGAGTTACAGCACTGTGCTGAGCATTGTGCAATCCTAGCTGGTATTAATAACAATGTTATTAATACAATGGTTGCCAGAATAATGTTTGCAGTCGCTGAGACGAATTTGGTCGATCCTTGACATGGGAAAATTGTAGCAACCTGTTCACAGGGAAATGTTTCCTGTTGTGATCCATTTTCCCTTTAATGCATATCTGGCAACACATCCTGTTTCCAGCATTATTTCAAAAATTATCTTTTCACTTTTTCTTGTGCTTTTCTTAGACCCAGTATTGAAAAAGTCCAGAACACAGTTAATATTTGTTTATCAAAAACTATGTGGGAAAATAATTTTTCCTGAGCCCCCATCAAAGCTGGTAAAAATAGTTTCCCTTGAACATAGTTTACTACGAATTTAATCTACAATCTCTTTGTAAATTTATTGTAGGAGAGGTGACAGCAAGTACTTTTCGGAAAATGTTTACAAAATGATTGGACTGATGCAAACAAAAGGAACTTAGCACCTAATAACATCCTCTTGGCTCTCTTTTTTTGGGGTTAGATGCAGCTCTATTGTGAAACAGGTCTATTAATTGAGGGAAATGAGTGGAATGTTACCTTGGCTTAGCCTGTTAAAGCCAGACTGGAATGCCATATGATTGGCTTCAATTCTTTGCAAACTGCAGTGGACAAATTATTCAAATAGATGACATTTAGTTTATGCTTTTTTAATTTATCCCAACAATAAATATTATTTATTTGAATTGTTGTCATATGGCATGGTCCTGGGTTGACTGTACGGTTTGATATCAATTGTATTTAGTTGTCATCAATTGTATTTAGTTGTTGTGTCTCCAAGACTTATTCCTCTTCCTCCAGATATTTGCAGGATGTTAGGCTGCAACCCCCTTACAAGATTTTAAGTGATCAGAGCTCTCAGTTCCACACAGTAGTTTAGATCAGTAGTTCATCACAGTAGTTTAGGAGCCATTGATACTGACAAGCAAACCTCAGGCTCTGTTATAGGCTTATTTTGAAGCCTTTTAATAAATCAGCACAAAATATTGACAATTTTTCTGCTTTGCTTGCCTATACTCAGTCTCCAGTTACTTGCAATCCTAATTGCAATTTGGGACAACAGGAGATGCTGCAAAGACTGTATCAGACCCTCTTTCATAATGTGGCCTCTGGCAGTAGAAGTCATAGGGAGAGGAACCAAAAGCACAGAGGTTGGCTAATCCCAATCATGATACAGCCATGTCCCAGGAGAACACCTTACCCAACTCCTGTTCTCTCCTGCCCTGTTCAGATTTCCAGCAGATCTACAGCAGTGTTGGTGGTTTCTGCTCTAGGGTTCAGCTGAATGTGGAACATTTATAAATTTCTTTAGCCTTCAAAGAGCTGGGTATAAATGAGGATTCAATATGCAGGAATCAGCGCTTGAGATTTAGATGATTTTTGGTGGCTTAGCCAGTTCATCTCCTTCCACAGACATTTTAATCAGTTACACTAATGGTTTTATCAGCCTCACATGTGTAACTTCTAAATCTCTGTGATTTGAGTAATTCGTGCTTTTGTCACTGGTTCATCTCATGACAAATTATCCAGCTCTGCACTAATGCTGCCTTTCTACTCTGTAGACAAAAAGCATTTCATCTTATGCTGTCAACAGAAGCTGACTGATGCTTTTTGCAATGCAAAATACATCCGTGTTGCTTCATCCTTAAAAGTTTTGCTTATAAAAAGCAATCTAGAAAATAGGAGTGTTTAAGAAAAGCAAAGAGAGCAGTGAAGGGGTTAAATTTCACTTTACCCTGGTGTGACATTAAGCATTGTGTGAGGAATGCTGCCAGCAGTGCAGTTACCTGTGCATGTGTCTGACAGGTGAAATATGTCATTTTGGATGCTCCCCTCTCCCACCATGGCTGTCTTTTATAAAAATAGCCTTCAGCACCTGAAGGAAAATACATGGGATGAATATGAAATAATATCCACTGCTCCCAGAGGTTTAAGAGATGCTTTATAAAATAACATTTTGATAAATGTCAGTCTTAAGAACATAAAACCCGTCTGTGTCCCAGGCCTTCCATGATGCTGTGCCAAAGAGCTGAAATTGCCATTTTGCTCCATAAAGAAGTTTTTGCAGTGAACATGTTGGCCACCTCTCTCTTAAGGTGTTAAGCTTGTTCTTAGGAGTTTGCCCTTTTTAAGTGAGATGCTCAGACAGCTCTCCCATTTCTCCCTAGGTCTGGCTATTGGTGATGTCCCGGACAAGCAGCCCATTGGAATCGTTCTCACGGTGCTTGGGGTGGTGGTGTTGGACTTCTGCGCCGATGCAACCGAAGGGCCAATTCGGGCCTACTTGTTGGATGTGGTGGACAGTGAAGAACAAGACATGGCCCTGAACATCCATGCATTTTCAGCTGGTATGGAGTTAGCTGAAATGTTTTTGGCAGCTGTTCGGTCTTCCTGAAGACCAGGTCATGGCTGAATTGATCATTCCTGAACTCACTTCTCACTTTTTTCTGTTCCACAGGTCTTGGAGGAGCAATTGGTTATATGTTAGGAGGGCTGGACTGGACACAGACCTTCTTGGGTAGCATTTTTAAATCTCAAGAGCAAGTCCTTTTTTTCTTTGCAGCCATTATTTTCTCTGTCTCCGTTGCTCTCCACCTTTTCAGCATTGAAGAAGAGCAATATAACCCTCAGCAGGACAGGATTGATGATGAAGGAGACACACTTTCTAGTGCCAAATTCAGTGGCAGTCTCCCCCCACTGAATCGGCTGAATGTAATTAGTGAGGAAGAGCCCTATGGAGCTTCCATGTTCCATGATGAGGTTCAGTCAGAGCATGACCTCAATATGGAGTTCCTTGAGGTGAACATTGTGAGAAGCAAGAGCGACTCAGTTCTGCACATGCCTGATGCCACATTGGAAATTGAATCGGAGCTGCTTTTCCTGCATGACATTGAACCCTCCATTTTTCAGGATGCTTCATATCCAAACACTCCCCACAACACGAGCCAGGAGATCATGAAGTCCAAGCTCAACCACCTGTCTGCTTTCCTCAGGGAGAACGAGAAGGAGGAGGAAATGTTGCTTGATAATCGTTTAAATGAAGATAAAGTCCCAAACATCAATGGCTCCCTACCAAAGGAGTTCCTCAACGGCCACGCCAGAATAGGCATGAAGCAATCCAGCACTTCCAACTCCATGCGGCGGCGCCGGCACATGTTCTACCGGCAGCCGTCCTACACCTTCTCGTACTACGGCAAGATCGGCTCCCACCGGTACCGCTTCCGCCGCGCCAACGCCATCGTGCTCATCAAATCCTCGCGCAGCATGAACGACATCTATGACATGCAGAAACGGCAGCGGCAGCGCTGCCGGCACCGCAACCAGAGCGGCACCACCAACTCCAGCGGGGACACGGAGAGCGAAGAGGGCGAGACCGAAACCACCGTCAGGCTCTTGTGGCTCTCCATGCTGAAGATGCCCAAGGAGCTGCTGAGGCTGTGCGTCTGCCACCTCCTGACCTGGTTTTCCATCATTGCTGAAGCTGTGTTCTATACGGATTTCATGGGACAGGTCATCTTCCAGGGCGATCCAAAGGTAGGAGAGCCGTTCCCATGGGCAGACCTGCTCAGAGTCCCTCGTTTCTGAGATGTGCTCAGTACAATAAAGTGGTGTTTGTTTGGTGTCTGTGTCTGTTGCAGGCCCCTTCGAACTCAACTGAGCTGCATGCCTACAATGCTGGGGTTCAGATGGGATGCTGGGGGCTGGTGATTTATGCTGCTACTGCTGCTGTTTGTTCAGGTAAGAGACTGTGCAGTCACACAGTGGAATACACCTCATGCATGTATTTCTAAGGTAAAAGTGAATCATGGAATATCCTGAGTTAAAAGGGACCCACAAAGATCATCCAACTCCTTGCCCTCCTGAAATGGTGTTGCTTCAGTTGGTATCCACCTCCTTGTTTAAGGTAAAGGATATTTTGGAAAATCATTTCTTGTGGCCATGAGGGGAAGGGCTTCTTTAAGAATCAATATTAAAAAGTTCCTCCAAATGTAGAGGTGGAAATATGAACAGATGGTTAAGTGGCATAAAGCACAAAATGAAATCAAAGGATATTCAGTGGCATTTAACAAGCCTTCAGGAAACTAAACTCATGCTTGGTAGATATAAGCATATGCAAGAGGGTTCTTGCAAAGACTGTTTTTAAATCAAAATTATAAATATGTATTTCTGAAAGTCATTCTGCAGATAATTTGCACTTGCAATAGACTCTGAAATTCAGAGTTTTTGCCAAAGTTAAATTCTGCCTTTTGCAGCACACAGCAGGCATGTCTGCTCAGCTCAGTACTGTGGGGACGGGCTCTTTCTGAAGCAGGAACACATCCTGTTCCCAGCAAGGCCTGGGCTGTGCTGGTCAAACAGCCCAAATATGAGCATCCACCTCCTAAACAGGGTATAGGGCTGCCATGACCACATCAATCCCCTAAAATTTTAGTGAGTAAACTGATATTTAAGGGGAAATGGCTTCAAACAAAAAAAAAAAGTAGGTTTAGATTGGATGCTGGGAAAAAATTCTTCCCTGTGAGGGTAGTGAGGCTCTGGCACAGGTTGCCCAGAGAAGCTGTGGTTGCCCCATCCCTGAAAGTGTTCTGGGCCAGGTTGGATGGGGCTTGGAGCAACCTGAGATAGTAGTAGGTGCCCCTGCCCATGGCAAGGTTGGTTGCAACTGGATGGTCTTTAAGGCCCCTTCCAACTCAAACCATTCTATGATTCCTGTTTTATTCTTTATCTCTGCAGCCTTGTTGCAGAAATACTTGGACAACTACGACCTTAGCATAAAAGTGATCTACATCCTGGGCACGCTGGGCTTTTCCCTTGGCACTGCAGTGATGGCCATGTTCCCCAACGTGTACGTCACCATGATAATGATCAGCACGATGGGAATTGTCTCCATGAGCATCTCCTACTGCCCCTATGCACTTTTGGGACAATACCATGAGATAAAACAGGTATGTGGAATATTTGGAGTATGTATGTGAATTAAGGCAGAACATCCATGTTTCTCTTAAGATCACAGTGGCAAAATAGATTTGTTAAATGCCATTTTTGAAGATACCTGCTTGGTTGGGATGTGTGCCAAAGCTTGAATGGATAGTAAATAGCAGGAGCTGGTGCTGAAATCAGATAGTCTTCACACTGACTTGGCTCAGAGGGGGTCACGATTGCTTTTTCCTATGCTGAGGTAAAATAATCTGGGGGCATATGGCAGATGAAGAAAAATTAAATTATTATTGGAGTGAATATTTACTATCTATCTAGTTGTTACTCCTGTCTTGATGTGGTATGGTAGTGTTACTCAGGTTTTTCAGTCTTAGATTTTGAAGTGAGTCTGGAAATGCAGCTGTAATTTTGGGTATGCATAAAGCAAAACAATTCTGCTGGAAACAAGGGCAGTTTTACTTCCCAACAGTGTCATTCCACTGTTCCATTTGGATCACAAACTACAGGAGGAACTTTTGTTACAAGTTCCTGAATTGCGACTGGGAGGGGGATTCCTTATCATAGGATTAATGTTTTCATGTAATACCAAATGTTTCATGTAAAGTTGTTTTTACAAAACCTAATCTTGGAGCTGATGTGGGCTGGAAGTGACCCTGTCAATACCTGCCTTGTGCTGCAGGGTCCTGAGGAGGCTGTTGAGGAGCAGATAAGGAGGCTCTGGAGTTGTGTCATGGTGCTGCACAAAGATGATGTGAAGTTGACCATGGGGCTGAAAAATTTGAGGGAAGTTCTGATGTTTAAGTATTGCTGTCATCCATTGTTTTACCTCCTACCACCTTTCTTATCTTCTTGCAGTACATTCACCACAGCCCTGGGAACTCGAAGCGAGGGTTTGGCATCGACTGCGCCATCCTGTCGTGTCAGGTTTACATCTCTCAGATCCTGGTGGCCTCCGCGCTCGGCGGCGTGGTGGACATGGTGGGCACGGTCAGAGTCATCCCCATGGTGGCTTCTGTGGGATCCTTCCTGGGTTTTTTGACAGCGACTTTCTTGGTGATTTACCCCGAAGTCAACGAAGAGCCAAAGGAAGAGCCCAAGGGCCTGGGTTCTCCAGAGACAGCCGAGGGCAGTGGCGCGGGCACGGAGAAGCCGACGGTGCTGAAGCTGACGCGCAAAGGAGCCACGGCGGCGGAGCCGGAGGGCGAGTCAGCCGTGTGAGGCCACTGACTCTTGTTCACCCACATTCCAAGGAGTGCAGGTGCAGGATCAAGAACTTTTGTTGTGTTTTTTTTTTTCCAGGAAAGCGAATTAGGACCTTCACTACTTGTGGCTAAAATTTGCAGAAGAAAAGGCAGTTTCATGCAAAATTGTAAATGAAATTCTGTAGTCCTTCCTCTAGGTTTGAGCAGGTCGCTCTGATGCTAATTGCTTTCTCTACAACTTAGAAATGTCATTTCTGAACACTTTTTTATTAAGAATACATTTAGATTTCAAATAAGTTTTATTAATCTGCATGAGACTCACAGTGTATACAATTAGCAGTTAGAAAAATTAAGTTTTCAGCTGTTTTTAAACTAACAGAAAATGGAAGCTATCTCGACCTATAGTCTCTTGCCATTTTTTTGTCTGAACATTTCAGATTTCACTATGCTTAGACATCAATTGATTTTTTTCACGAGCATGATATTACTGGTCTGACAGCTACGTTAATTTTAGACTTCATGTTTTTGTTAGTGCAATTACTGCAGACTCCTTTTATTTGCAATTATTTTCAAGGAAAAAAAAAAGCAATTACTGCAGTTTCTAAGAAATTGCCGTGAATTCTTTTAGTCATACTATTCACAACCACTCCCAAATCTGCTGCTTGTCAGGAGAGGGTGACACTTGGTGCTGGATGTCAGCTGTAGATGGAAGGAGCAGCAGCTGGGAGAGGTGACCAGCACTCACAGGTTTCTTTATCACAAGTGCTGCATTTTATGAATGTCGTTGGAATATGCTGTGACAATTTTTAGCTGAGAGTTTCACGTGCTGGTGAACTCGGGGGTTTTCTCAGCATTTAAACCTGATCATCTCTGGATGAAGCTGCCGTGGAGAAAGGGCATCTCTGGGGTCAGCTTTGTGGAAGGGTGCATGCGGATTCTCTTCCGTAGGGAAAGGAAGTCATTGATTAATTGCACTTTTTGCGATCCTTTAACCTCCTGGCTGGGAATGCAGCAGCCGAGGTAAAGGCACGGGGTCAGTACAACAAGGAGAACCCAAGGCCTACCTCCGTCACTTTATGGCATAGTCTGGGTGTATAAAAATCTGTGTCAGAAACAGTTTTTAGGCCTTAAAATTCAAATGTTGCTGTTCCAGTCCCTGTGTTGGAGGAATTGTAGGCCAGAGCTCTTCTGAGCTGCCGTACCAATGTTGTCAGCACATCCTCCATGTCCCCTTCTGTGATTCAGGACACAGCTGCAGTGCAAAGATACTTTTCTGGAAAGAGGTTCAAAGAGTTATGCTAACTTGATTTAAAATAGGTTTGGATCATTATCCAGCAGCCATTTAAAGCAACTTTTGAAACTTGTACTTCACAAACTTCCGATTGTCATTTGTAAGATATGTTTGTGATGCTGTTGACTCATTTTGGCTTGGGCCCCCCAGGCTGCTTCAATCCGTGTGCTGGACAGGCAAACACAGCACGGTGTTAGATTCCTGCTGCCTCAAACTCCTCCTCCTCAAAGACTTGCAAATGCCTGTGTCAATCATGCTGCAATCCAGGCATTCAGACAAAGAAGCTATATTTCAATATGAAAAGCAGTTTTTAATGAATTACTTGAATTGTCAATGTTTTTGAGAAATGGATGTTTGGGTGTGTTTGTAGGTGGGATCTGTGGGTTTCTCTGAAGGCTTCCAGTCAATGCCTATGGCCTTTGCTATCAAGGGTGATGATGTTTTAGGCTGGTGACATCACAGAGCACTGAAGTACATGTAATCACACAGGACTTGAGGTTGTATTTGTTTTTCCAAGTGTCTCAAGGAAGTCTTTCTTTTTCTATGGTGAATATTTTTTCTGTAGAACATGTACTGTGAACTGTGTTCAGCCAGGGGAGCAATACTACTGAAGAGTGTGAGACCTTACTGAAGAAAGCAGTTGTGAGAAATTCTGCCGTGAATTTTATCATCTCAGTTACATTTAATATATTCTGGTGATGTTCATGTGTGAGAGACAAGTGTTGTGTTTCACCCTAGAACTGGCATTCATGTAAGTTACATGCTGAGTTACACATTTTAAAGTGGCTTTAATATTTTAGTTTTGAAGCTCCTTGAAGATTCTGCTTTTGGTTAAATAACCACTGTCAAGTACTCCTTATTTTAATCTCTACTGCTGGAAAGGTTCTTCAACAGTTTAAAAACCTGCATCTTCTGAGTGGTGCCAGCCTTACCTTTTTCCCAAGGGTTCCATGGACCAGCATGGATCAAATCTCCATTACTCCACACTGCACTTTCTAAGCCAAGATCTCTTTCACTGCACCATCACACTGACCAAGTAGCTGCAGAGAGGGTGGAGAGGCTGCAGCTCCCTCTGACTTCAGATCCCACAGAGGAAACATGAAACCATTTTAGGAGTGAGCTCACCCATGTTTATGGAGCTCTCTCAGCCAGGGAAGGGCAAGGACAGAGGAAGGAGCTTTCATTTGGAACCCAGAGGCTTCAAGCAAAGGCAGGGCAGGGCCAGTTTTGTCACAGACAGCATTTGGCATGGCTTCATTTCTAAGAACTGGATGTTAAAATCTGTGTTTGGAGTTGTTTATGGGGCTCATAACGCAGGCATATGCACACTGCCACAGCAGGAAGCTGATTTCACTCCCTGGTAAAGGCAAAGGAAATAATTATTCATTGTAAATGTGCTGAAGTTTTTGTAGTGTTGCCAGAAGAGAATTAACTTGGGGAGTCCCAGCCAAAGCATCTCCTCCTGTCCTTGGGCCAGCCTGGGAAACCCCCACACTGGCTTCACCTGCTGAGGTGTCCCAAGGGCTTTTCCTTGGATGAGAAAGTCATCTTTTAGCCCCAGCACTGCTCAGTGTAGAGTGGGCAATGATTTATTTCTTCATCTGTCCCTTACTTTATCTTTTCATACAGAAATTCTTTTTTTGGCCATAATTAAAGTAGTACAGTTTTATGTGTTTGTTGCAGATCTTGTGGAAAGAAAAGTTTTAGGTGGTTTTTTTCAATATTCCTGGTGACAATTAACATCTTTTGTTTTGTTTGTATTCCTGTCCAGTTGAAGTCATCCCATTGGACCATCAGTGTAGTAGGATAAGGTTTAGGGGTTCAGTTCTGTGTTGTTCAATACTATAAACAATTTTAACATGTTCTGCTGCAGTGATGTGTGACACAAGGCACTGCTGGGGTCAATCAGCTGCACATCTCGAGATGTTTCATGTGACAGCAGAGGAGCTTTAACTTTCACCCCTCAGAAAGGTGCAGTGTGGGTTTGGCCCTGTTGGGTTATTCCAGTCCAGTGAGATCTGTGCTGTTTGTGGACAGCAATTTCAGACTCCAGAAGCAATAATTTCTTAGTTTCTCTTCTTGCTGGTTTGATGACTTTCATAGAGATTTATTGCCTAAATAGCCTTTTAATAACACAAATATGGTGTTTTGCTGGTGCTGGCTGTGAGTAGTTGTGGAAAGATAGGGATTGTTCATCATCAGGAGGGAGGAGGCCAGTAAATCCAATGGAGGTTTGTGCTCTTGAAACACACAGTGTCCTTTTCCCCTTTCATTTGGAGCCTTTTTCTAGGCTCTGAAATATTCCCAGCACATCAGTGCCAATGCTGGCACTCAGACCCCAGGATGGAACAGGCTGCATGAGGTTTTCCTCACAGGCAAGGACTGAGTCCTTCTCATCCCTCTCCCACCTCATCTGAACCCCCCAGCACTTGGAATGACAGCAGCAACCACGGTGCTTTTTGCCAGGTACCTCATTAAAACCTTGTTTGCATCATTAAGAACATGTCCCCTGCCCTTGGTCTGGGATGAGCGTGGCTTCCTCCAGCATCCACCATGAAAAGCAGGATTTTCCTGGCTGCCAGATCTCACAGCCATGCAGGTTGGGGTCACATCTATCAGTAAAGGCAGAGAGGGTCACACTGTTCCTGGGAGAGCTGGGACATCCGGGCAGAGGGAAGCACAGGAGGCAGGTGCTGAGATCTGGGGGTTTTTAGGGATGTTTGTGTGTGTGTGTGTCTGTACCTCTGTGTTTGTACATTTCCAGACACACTGCTTGGGCCAAAATACCTTTGGGGGTTGTGTGTTGCTGTCACTGTACTCCACAATGTTTTCAACTGAGTTCTTCCAGGTTTCCCTCATCCTAGTCCAATGCAAGACAAGCTCAGCTATAAATATGTATCCTATTTAAATGAACAAATGAACTCCTGCATGATATTCCAAGCACATGTAGCAGCTTCAGCATCTGAAGTGTCTGTGGTGAAAGAGAAGTTGGTTTTCTTTGCAGCTGTTTTGTCCTCGTTTCCTTTGAATAGGCCAAATAAATGTAATGGACACCAAATATTGCACAGAAATGTTATGGATGACTGTGTGAAAGAAATACCAAATTTTATTTTTCTTTGCAGAAACTTTGTGGTTCCAGAGAGTCTTTAGCTGTTTTCCTTCCTTAAATGACAAAGCTGAACATTTGTAAAGCACGTCACAAAATGGTCATTTGGAAAAAGTGGAGCTACCCAAAGTTTTCTCTTTGTCATGTTGCATCCAAAGGAGCTGCAGCAGCTCAAACACCAACTGGAGTTTGAATTTGAGGCTCAGCAGTTCAGAAACTGCCTTAGAAAACAAAAAAAGGCTCAATTCCTTTTCCTGGCATGGCACTCGCACCCAGTGATCTGCTCATTAAGGTGTTCCAGGCTTTCCTGTTGTTTAAATTAAAATTACCTCCTGGAAAACCGATTTGGTTTGGTTCCTCAACCCAAGCAGCTTCACCTGAATTTCCACCTCAGCTTCCCTCACCCCTGGGAGTACCAGGGCTGCCCAGGAGGGACAAATACATCCCCCACCAAAAGAGAGCATCTGCTGTAATTAAAGGGCTTTTGATGCCCTTGCAACCTGCTAAAATTTTAAGGAAAATGCAGAGCATGGTTCAATTTGATCTGCTCTGGCACATTTATTCTTAAATTTGGAAGTTTGGGGTGAAGCTCTGGGAGCATTTAATCAAACTTAATGATGTCACCTTATTTACTGTGCACCTACTCAGTCGTTAGCAACAGCCAAATTGTAATAAATTACCCAAAAATCCAGACTTTTCTCTCAACAAATTGGCAGTTCCCAATGTGAATTTGTTTTGCCTGATGTAACATGAACACTAAGCCCTTTAAGTAGCCAAATGACCAGCTTATTTTAAATGCCTCGTATTACTAGAAAGCTGCATATAGGCATCTCATAGTGGGGAAAAAAAGAAAAAAGAAAAAAAAAGAAAAAAAGAGAATATTTAGTTCCTTTGTGAACTGGCCATATGACAACTACGTTTTTATCAACTTATTAAGTTGGGGCACTATAATAGCTCTTGCTGAGTTTAGCAATGTTTATAAGCATGTGTTAAACACATAATGTTGTTTTATGAGGAAAAAGGGATAAAGAAAAGTGATGTCACAGATGAATGTTTGAGTGCGTAGATGGCATAATGTATGTATGATTTTTATTTCTACACTGTTGAGCTTATTTTCTGTTTAAAGGTTAAAAAAATTGTTGCATGAGAACTGTTTTATTGTGTTCTGCACTTTCTGTTCTTTTTTGTATAATCTTGATTTTTTTTTCATTTATGCATAGAAAAGAAAAAAATCAGTTTAGAAATATTCTACTCCACGAGACATTGTGTTCCAATCTGTTGTTCCGAAGTTCGATCTTAATAAACATTTCAGTAAGAGTTGGTGGCTCGTGTCCCTGTGCTGTTTGTAGGGAAGGTGAGCAGAGGGACACCTGGTCCCTGAGCTGTGCAAGGCAAATAACACTCACCTGCACCCCAGAGCTTTGTGAGTATTTCCAAAAATGCTACTGCCAAACAATGCCTGGCAAGAATTCAGGTGTCACAATTCAGAGATGGTTCTAAGCTCACCTTGAGGGTTCAGGTGTAACCCAGGAGACAGCACAGGTGGAGCAAAATGGGGATACCTGGGGCAGGTGTGTGTCCCCAGCTCCAGGCTCTGCTCTGACAAAGGGTGGTGGCTGTCACACAGAATCTGTCACCACTCATGCCATTGCTAGGGCTGAAGAGCTGAGGGTCTCCCCAATCACCTCTGAGTCTATGATTTAATAGCCACAAGCAGCTCCCAAAGAAATCATTTCACATCCAAACTCATCAACCTCTGGGACCATTGACAACTAGAGGGGAAAGCTGGAGCCAGATCACAAACACCAGCTGATGGGTAAACTTGCAGTGAAGAGCTCACTTGTCCCATTTGGTTTCTAGTTTCCTTGACAGATTTTATCTGTGATTCTCCCTAAAGGAAATTCCTCAGAACAAGTATCAGCAGCTCTTGGTTCATTTTTCATAGAATCATCCAGAATTAATTACACTGGAAAATACCTCCAAGATTGAGTCCAGCATATGACCAATCACCACCTTTGTTAAGTAGACCAGAGCACTGAGTGTCACATCCAGTCTTTCCTTAAACAACTTGAGGAAAAGTGACTCCACCATCTCCCTGGGCAGCCCCTCTCAGTGCTTGGCAACCCTTTCCATGGAGAAATTCTTCCTAATACTCAAACTAAACTTACCCTGGTGCTAATTGAGGCTATTTCAGCTTATCCTGTTCATAGGATGGACTTGATTAATCCCAAGATCTTTTCCAACCCCAGTTGATTCTGTGATTCAATGCTTGTGACTTAGAAGGAGGCTGATGCCCACCTGGATACAGCCTCCTCTCAGGGAGCTGTAGAGAGTGACAGAGTCTTGCCTGAGCCTCCTTTCCTCCAGACTGAGAGCCCACAGATCCCTCAGCTGCTCCTCACCAGGCTCATGCTCCAGAGCTTTCCAGGTGCCGTACTCTATCCTGGACGCGCCTCCAAAGTTCAAAAAATAGAAACACCATCAAGGTGTGGCCTCCCCACTGCCCAGCACAGAGGGACAGTCACCCCCTGATCCAGCTGGCCACACTGGTGCTGACACAGAAGCTCAGGATGACACCTTCCCCCTTGCCCACTTAGGCACACACTGGCTCAGGTTTAGTCACTGTCAAGCAGCAGTCCAGGGCTTTGCCTGCTGGGAACATTTCCAGCCAATCTGCCCCAGGCTGGGTCACTGCAGGAGCTCCTAGGGACACAAGGGCAGGACCCAGGCCTTGCTCTTCTTGAACCTCACCCCACTGGCCTCACAGCACCCAGCCAGCCTCTAGAGCCTTGTCACCCTCCAGCACATTGACACTCCCACCCAACTTGGTCTCATCACAATTTTACTGCTGAGGGTACGTACCCTCTATGGCCTTGTCCACATCCACAGGACAGACACTGAACAGAACTGGGCCCAGGGGACACTGCTAGTGACCAGGCAACACTGGATGTGACAGCATTCCCCATCACTCTCTGGACACGGCCATCCTGACAGTTCTTAACCCAGCAAACAGTGCCCCTGCACAAGGCCTGGGCTGACGGCTTTTCCAGGACTCTGCCGTGGCAGATGGAGTCAAGGGTTTTTCCTCATGGGAGACTCCATGCCCCGCCTTTCCCTCAGGCCTGAGGTGGCTCATCCATGGCCCAAGGGATATCAGGTTGCTCAGGCAGGACCTGCCTTTCCTAAACCCAAACTCCCTGGGCCTGATCCCTCAGCTGCCCTCTCTGGGCCCTGTCATCCCCCTCACCATGATCTATCTGCCCCAGAACCTTGCTGGGCCCCGAGGTCAGGCTGACAGGCCTGCACTTCCCCACAGCCTCCCTGTGGCCCTTCTGGGCCTGGATGTCACACTGCCACCTCCAGGCATCTGGGACCTCCCCAGCTGGCAGGGAATGATGACAATGAAGGATGGCAGAGTGGCTTAGGGAGCTCTTCCATGGGCTCCCTCAGCATCCCTGGGGGACTCTGGGGCAGGCCCACACACTTGGCAGTGTCCAAGTGGCTGCACGGGTCACTGACGGCTTCCTCTGGGATTGCAGGGGGGCTGCTCTGCTCCCTGCCCCTGTGTGCCAGCTCAGAGGCCTGCTTGTCCTCAGGATAACCCATCTGACTGTTGAAGGCTGAGGCAAAGAAGGCATTCCATGCCTGAGCCTTTCCTCGTCCCTTGTGACCATATTCCCCTCATCCCCACATCGATTAAGGAAGGGTGATGTTCCTTGGTGCTCCTGTGTTCCTCATCTTTTTTAACAAAGACCTTTTGTTCTCTTTGAAGGTAATGGCCAGATGAAATTCAAACAGGTTTTTGCCATTCTGATGACCTTTCTACCTGGGATCAGGGCAGGGACACGTGAGGAGCTGAGTGGGAATCACACTTTGGCACAGCACAGGGCTTCCTTGGGCATGTTTAGGGGAAGAACACACAAGGTGGGACAAGAGACAGCTGCAGGTCTATGGGAGAAGAACAAGTGTAGGCAAATTGAGGGACAACGGCCTAAACAAGGCCTCTGTGACCAGGGACCTGTTCTGTCCTCCATTTTTCTGCATGGAAACCACCAGGCCTCTGGGACCATGGGCGGCCATGCCCACCAGGCCTTTGTGACCCGCGGTGACATCGTGCCCAGAGACCATTGTGATGCAGGTCCATGTCATGGCACTTGGGGCTATAAATACCCTGCAGCGGCCACTCCCAGCAGAGCAGCTCTCTGAGGAGGCAGCAGCTTCTCTGGAGGCAGCAGCTTCTCAGGACACAGCAGCTCACCTTGGTGATTCTGGCCAGTGTCTGGCACAGCAGCCTGAAGATGTGGAAGCAGCAGGAGGCGAATGCCCACGGCCAGCCCCGGCAGGGCCGGCCACTGCTGCACCAAGGCCTTGGGCCAGCAGCAAGGCAGGGCCGTGGCCTGCCACCCGTGCAAGCCGCACGTGCTGTGCCGCTCTGCACTGCGACCCAGCCGGCTTGGAAGCACCTGGGGCACTCTGCGACAGACGTGCTCATCAAGGTGCAGGCAGGGCATGGGGACAACACCTGCAGGGACCTGTTCACGGGCCTGGGCCCGTATATGTGGGGGAAGAGGTCCACCCTGAGAGCCTCCAGGTGGGTAAGTGCCCACCAGGAGGCACAGGGAATTTGGTGGCCAGCCAAGCAAAGAGCGTGGCACCATCGGCTGTGCCCAAAGGATGAGGCGACTTTGGTGGATCGTTTGCATAAAAAGAGGGAGGAGCTGGGCAGGTTGGAAGACAAAGTCCATGCAGAGATGTTTAGAGCCACCTTCTCCTCCCTGTACAACAAAGAAAGTCCCATGACGTCCAGGAGCATCCTCAGGGATCCACCAAGCCCCATCCTGGAGCCACCGGCAGGCCATTGCGAGAGGCACAGCACATCCTGTGTGACAAAAGATGCCACAGGAGAGACACCAAAGTACTCAGAGCTTGTGTCTCTTGACCAGTTGTTGGCAGAGATATGCCCTGTCTCTGATGACTCTCTGTCCTCTGACGCTCCTGTCAAGGAGCTCCCCGAAAACTGGGAGCAAGAAGAGCTCCTGGACACAGAAGCAGAAGGACAGAAGGACAGAGAGCCAGAGAGTGCCTTGTTTCTCCCACCACTGCAAGACAAAGAAGAATGTGTCCTCAGGGACACATCAAGTGTCAGCCCGGGACTTGCTGCAGGCTCCCACGGGCTGTGCAGCACTTCGGGAGGGACCAAAGACTCAGCAGGAGAGACAGAAAACAACACAGAGACGGCACCTCCTGACCGCTTGGCGCACCTGCGCTCTGCCTCTGACAATGAGCCATCCTGTGATGCTCTTCTAAACGAGCTCCTGGAAAAGCGGCAGAGAGGAAAGTTCCTTGGCAGAGCTGGGCCAGGAGAGTGGGACAGCGAGACAGAGAGCTCGTTGTCTCTCACACCGGGAGATGATGAAGAGCCAGAACATTCTACATTGGACAGCGATCCCGACAGCAATGGGCACAGCGAGCCTCTCCCCAGGGCACCGCCCCAAGAGCCAAAGGGGTTTGCGGGGTGCCCCTCGCCTGCCGATGCTGTGGACGAGGCCGAGGCAGGAGGCATGGAGGCTGGCCGTGCCCAGGCCGCCCCTCCCCAGGAAAAGCCCTGCGGGGATGAGCCGCCGGCAGGAGCTTGCCCGGTGCCTGTGCAGCCCCTGGCACGCAGCGTTCCTGCTTGCCCCGCTGGCAGCGCAGCCGTCCCGCAGCCCCCGGCCCCACGGCCACGGCGCTCCATGGCCAAGAGGGCCCGGCGGGCTCTGCGCCGCCTTTTCTCCTTCAGCTGCCTCAGGGGGCAGCCAGAGGAGTGAGCCCGGGGCCAGCAGCAGGACCATGGCCAAAGATGCCGGGGCTCACCCTGGGGACACCCAGCTCCCAGGGGCAGCGGCAGGTCCCAGAGGGAACGGCTCCAGGGAGATGAAGACTCGGGATGCATGGATGGATGGCGGGATGGTGGCCAAGGCAACCACTTGCCAAAGGCAGGCCCTGCTGCCGGCCACAGCGCCTCAGCCCAAGCCAACAGCAAGGCAGCCTGCTCAGGGAGATCCAGCTGAGGAAGGGTGACAGCACTGCCTCGTAGAATCCCTGAGGAGCTGAATTTAGGCCTGGCCTGCATTTTCAGGGGGCATCCCAACCCTGCCCCAAGCTAGGCTTAGGACTTGAGAAATGCTCCTTGGGCCTCAGCATTGCAGATAAATACAGGCAAACCTGTTCTCTCTTCACATGAGAAATAGCAAAGTGCCTCCCTGCATACCAACAACAACAACTGGAGAAAGGTGTTAACTCCGGTTGAACGATTCGGGCATCCTCGCCTCTAGAGGAACCACTGAGAATCCAGTGCAGAGAAACACAGGGTGAGGGAAGACCAACAAGTCGCTACTGGAGCCCAGCCTCTTGCACTGCTGTTTCTTTAATCTCTTCCTCACCTCACCCCAGCCCTGCTCTTCCCCATGCCTCAACACTCCAACTCTTCCCCACCCCCCTCCCAGAGCTTCCCAAGCACAACCCCTCCATTCTCCCACCCCAACCACCCTGCATTCCCCCTCTTTCCTTCTCACCCTCCTCTTTCCCATCCCCACATTTACAGTCAACTAAATCTCTGTTGTTGATTTTGATAGATGGTCCTGTTGGCAACTTAGTTCAGGCAGAGGCATCTCTCACTAATCTCATCTCAACAGGGCCACACATCTGCTCACAACACCCAAGGTGTGGCCTCCACAGTGCCCAGCACAGAGGGACAGTCACTGCCCTGGTCCTGCTGGCCACACCAGTGCTGACACAGAAGGCCAGGAGACCGCGGGCCTCCCTACCCAGCTGGGCACACACTGGCTCAGGTTTGGCTTCTGTCAGCCAGCACCCCAAGTCCTTT
Source organism: Agelaius tricolor (assembly GCF_023055355.1). NCBI lineage: Eukaryota > Metazoa > Chordata > Aves > Passeriformes > Icteridae > Agelaius > Agelaius tricolor. The sequence goes on along the minus strand of NW_027269262.1, from coordinate 92,261,381 downwards.
TCTACTGGGCAGATTTCCAGCCACTCTGCCCCCAGCCTGGGCCACTGCAGGGGCTTTTGGGGACACAAGGGCAGGACCCAGGCCTTGCTCTTCTTGAACCTCACCCTGCTGACCTTGCACCATCCATTGAGCCTGTCCACATCCCAACTACCCTCCAGCACAGTGGCACTCTAACCCAACCTGGTGTTTTCACCCTTGGCCTTAAAAGCACTGGGGAATGAAGTCACCAATGCCACTACCTCTCACATGCTAAGTGAGCACTCTGAGAACTGCACTAATTCCCCTTTTGGCCAAACAAAGCTCATCCATACACTTTTCCCTGGCCATTAGTTTAAGGTAGATGTGAAAACTTTAAACAAAATAGACTGTACATCAGGCCCAGCCTATGCAGTTGCTTTTTCAGCAGTACAGAGAGGAGAATGGGGACCTTTCTCACTGGTGCAGGAGCCTCTCCAGATACCTGCAGGACACCCAGAAAAGGGGCTGTGCTGGGTTTGGGTGGGATAGAGCTGAGTTACTTCCTAGTAGCTACTTCCCTCCCCTCCTGGTCCTACTTTGCCTCACCTTGAGGGACACCTGTACCTGGAGAGCCCAAAGTGAGGGAGGGATTAGGTGCAAGGGAATTTCCTGCATCCCTGTCTTCTCCTGGCACACTGACAAGTGAAGGGGCCCCTGTGCCATGTGTAGGAGGAGGGGAAACCTTCTTGATCCCTTCCAGCACCGTGGCAGGATGAGGCCTGGAAAGAGGGACAAGAAGCAGAAACTCTTGCAATCTGTTGTTCCTTTAGGTGATCCCCCTGCTCTGCTCAGGGGATGTGACTTATCCCTGGCCCTGGGACTCTGTGATCCTTGTCCAAGAGAAGGAGGTCCCTGCTTAGGCTGGAGCAGAGTGCTGGGTCTGGGCTGGCTGGACTGTGCTGTGGTGGGGGTGAGGACAGTGGATCTGGGTCAGCCCCTGAGCTGTTGCTCATTACAGAATAACCCACAGTGGCCTTGCAGTGGTTCAGAACAGCCTGGAGAGGAGCTGCTCCAGCACTGCCTCAACTTCCCAGTCTGGACCAAGAACAACCAAAAACCAGTATTGTACCTCCCCCAGCCCAGTCTGCCCCAGTGGGACCAGTCCCTGCATTCTCCAGGCTCTGCAGCAGCTTGGGTGTCTCCCATCCTGGGGGGCAGGGGTGGCACATTGTCCCCATGTCCCCACAGTCCCCATGTCCATCCCCAGGTGAAACCTCGTGCGTTTGCAGACCCTGCAGCAGTGGCAGCCTGGCTGTGGAACACTCCCTGCACACAGAGCTCACTGGGGACACAGGCTGTGCCTGTGGGATGTTACCATCTTCTAGGTGACATCCCACACCCCCCACACTGGGGTCCCATGTGCTGGGCAACCCTTCAGATCTCAAAAAGGGGCTTGGGGCAGCCACCCAGCAGGGCCAGAGATGAGTTTCAGCAGAACAGTGGCCCAAATCCTGGGGACAAGGGTGGCTGGTGGTAGCATTCTGTGCATTTGTGCAGCAGTGTCCCTGTCCTGAGAGCTGGGGTGGCACCCACTGCCTCTGAGAGCAGGGGACCTGTGCCAAGACACCAGAGAACTCACCATGGAGAGGGAAGTAAGATGCCAGGAGGAATCCTGAAGGTTACAGTGGCAGATGAAATGGATGCAGACAGGTAAGGAATGCACATCAGGGGGTGAAGATGGGGCTTAGTTCCACTTGCCTCCAAAAGGACTCAGCTGGCACTGAAGGAGAATGGGGCCTGGTCCCTTTAAACCCCCCAGCAGCCTGTAAGCACAGGCTGGGAGGCAGAGGAAGGGGCTGTTTCCTCCCTCCCTGCATGGCCCTTTTGGGGAGATCACAGCCAGCACACAACAGCCTGGATTTCCAAGCAGCTCCCATCTCCACAGCTGGGTTATTTCTGGAAGCAGACACTGCCATCCCTTGGTTTAACCAAAGAATCACAGAACAGCTCAGTTTGGAAGTGACTTATATGGATCATTGAATCCAACTCCCTGCTCTACACAGTGCCTCCAAAAACTGGACCATAGGACCAAGAGCACTGTGGGCTCCTGGCAGGTCTCTCTGCTCCTCTCAGGTTTTTCAGGCTCGGAGACCAGGAAAAAAAAAAAAAACCAGCAAAAAGAAGCTGAACAAACATTAACCTTGAGGTTTCCAAGAAACAGGCAACATTTCCCTGAGAGAGATGGGAAGGGGATGGGGGCACTAGCTGGACTCAGAGTCTCAGACAGAGGCTGACCAAGCCCAACAGCAGCACAGCCTTAGGGCCAGGGAGGGATAGGGAGTGCTGAGCCCAGTCACTCACAGCCTCCCTTCTCCTGCCAGGGGCAGCTCCTGCTCCCTTTGTCCCTTCTCTGGGAGACAGTGACTCACAGAGACAACCACACCTGGCCAAGCTCTCACTGGCAGAGGGGAAAAGAGCAGCTCTGAGGAGCTCAGAGGTGCCTTCCCACCACCAAGGACCCACGGGAAGTACCTGAAACTACTGAAAACAGAACAGAACCTCACAGTGCTGTGACTGCAGGTCCATTCCACAGCTGAAATCCTGGAGCAAAGTTGAGATAGTCAGTGAGCACCTAAAAAACAGCTAAGAAGACAAAAGCAGGTCTAAAGAGTATGCCAGGAATGAAAATCAATAAAGACAGCTACAGGTGGGCAGCAGGTTGGTACAGCTGGTTCATTTCTGCAGCCAGGGAAAGTTCATTAACAGCCCTTGTGTGTTCAGTAAATTCAGTATTTAATTCCTGTAATTACCCCAAGCAGCCTGACCATGCCAGGGAAGGAAAGAAGGAACCTGGAAGTCACAGATATGGGGCTCAAAAGGGGACATGTTACAGCAGAAGCTGTTTCAGAAAGGAGAACAAGCAGAGAAAAAACCCCAGGTAATTATTTGTTACAGCACACAGAGAGGAGCAAGTCAGTGCTAAAATCATCATTCTCGAGTATCAACGGGAAAACAAACAAAGTACAGAGGCCAGAGTATCAATATAGTGTTTAATATTCTTAAATTGATATAAAAGCTAAAAAAAGTAAAATTTCTGTTGCCATGATATGATAAAAACTTTTATCAGCAGAAATATTATACAGAGTCATAAAATTTCTAGTCATAATATTTTCCAGTTGTTTATATCCTTCTATTTAGCCCTACACTGGTTTATATTTATTAAGAAAAGTAGCAGCCCATTTTGTCCTTTTATTTACAGTCTTTTAGACACTGTTTTCCACTCTGCACTGATGCAGATAAAGTTATTCTGCACAGATTTATCTGCAGACAAATGTCACCAGTGAAAAAACCACTGTGCATCAGGCACCAAGCAGGGAATGCTGCTCTGGAGACTCTTCCAGGCTGCAGCTCCTGGTGCTTGCTCCAGGGTTTGAGGAGAGGTTTTAGGTCTGTGCAGAACTTAAAAATAAAGCAGGTTCTACCCAAAATAACAGCAGTTCCTCTGATTGCAGGAACAAGAACTGAAAGGAGGAGGGGCAGAGGTTGGTCTGCACAGAGACTGAGAGGTACTTCCAAAAGCAAGTATAATATATACAGGAATTAAATAAATTAATGCTTCAATTTAAAAAAAAATCAGTTTCACAAACTGTTCCGAATGCCAAGTGCTGTGCATTGCTTTCAAAGAAAAAATACATTAAAAAAAAAAATTTATTGGAAATACATTGTTTCAGCTGGAGGAGCTTTCAGTGCTGTGGGGAGAGCCTGCCTGTGCCTGCATTTTAAACACAACAGCCCCAGAAATCCCCCCAGGGGTAAGGGACACTGCCCACCTACAGCTCTGAGCTCAGGAAGATGATCACAGTGACAACCCTGCAAGTCCAAGTGCACTTGGTTTTTTCCTTTCAGTGCCCTTTTCCACCTATAACAGGCTGTAAAGACATCATGAAATCCTTTTTTTAATCAACCTTGCACTGCTGAGAGAGAGCTCCCATGGAATTACTGAGCTGGCTCTGGTGTTCCCAATGTGACCAGCCCAGCAGGTAACCCCAACCCTCCACACCACCTCATGTCCAGTTGGAGGACAGTGTCCTGTCTTCTCCCATTTCTGTTCCTTTACCAAATGTGCAGAAGCAGGACAAGGTGTGAGGGAAGATTTGCTTCCATTTCCATTTTCTACAACGCAGGGATGGAAACCCAATAAGTACAAGACAATAACACTGGCAGGTGGTTGAAGTAGCTGCAAAATGCTGAAGTAAACACAGTCCCAGGTCCTTGCCTCTCCCCAGAGGAGGCAGACACATCTGCAATAATGTGGCTATCCAGCCTTCCAGATGGCAATCTTCCCTTCTTCCTTCCCCGAGCCGCTGAGGACGTACCTGTCCTCGGCCGAGCACAGCGCCTTCACTGCGTCGCCGTGACCAAGCAGCTCCTTCTCCACACTCTTCCTCTCAGCACTGACCACATAGATCCTCCCTTTGTTCTTGCCCTGCAGCTTCCCACTGCTGCCAACCCACAGCTGGGGGAACAAAACAAACCCACATTTTTACTATTTCACATTTCAGTCCAGGACACAGTCAAGGAGGTTTATGTGGCACATTGGTACAGTGAAGGTTCCCTCATGCTTGGCTGGAAAAGGGGAACACTGAAAATTTCCTTCTCAGTATAAATAAGGGGTTTGGCCACTATTGCTTCTGGCCACCTCCAAGTCTCCTCAACTGTTGTAGCATGAGTTGAGGGCTCCTGGAGGTCGTCTCTGCTCCCCTCAGTTCAGGAAATCCCCTGTGCCCCACACTGGAATGTTCAGCTGCTGATTGTGCCTGCACTGGGGCTGCTCTCCCTCACCCCTGTCTAAGGCACAGTGTGCCCAAACTACAAGAGCAGAGGAAATCCAGGGAAGAGCAACTAAAACTGCCAAGAGAGAGGAGTAGCTGTGTCCTGGGGTCATATGAGCAAAGATCAGAAAGTGGATTGGGTTGAAGGGGACTTTAAAGATCTCATTTCAATCCCCTGCCACAGTCAGGGACAGCTTCCATGAGACCAGGATGCTCAGGGCTCCATCCATGAATGGGATGGGGGCAGCCACAGCTTCTCTGGGCAATCTGTGCCAGGGCCTCACCACCCTCACAGGGAAGATGGAAAAGCCAAGACTCCTTAGGTTGGAGAGAAGGCAGCTAAGAAGCCTTTACAAAAGGTTTTTGAACTAACAGAAGAGCAGATAAGCTGAATGTAGAACCACTGTTCCACCTGAAATTAAGGAAGTCAGGGACATGTGGGAACTAGAAATTGTTCTGTTTCACTGAGAAGAAAGTACTTCTCTGTACAGGGCTGGAAGTGAAATTCATGAACCTGCTGCTCTCCAGGGAACTGTGGCACCAGCAAGTTCAAAATGAAATCACAGCCACAGAGATTGGGTCAAATAATAGGTAATAAAAGACATAGGCCAAGGTGCCAGACAGAACACATCCTATTTCAGACAGACACAGCATGCAGCTGGGTTTCTCTCCAGTTTCTTACAGAAAACAATGGCTTGTTTTTAATTAAAGCCTGTGACTGACAGCCCCACCAATGTTGTTGTGAGCCTTTACCAGGCTGCAAGTTCCCTCTCCATAACTCATTGCTGCGTAGAGGGAACAGGAGTGTGAGTGGTGGCACAGGGTCTGCTTGGAGCCTGTCACTAGAGGTGTCCCCCAAGGGTCAGTACTGGGCTCAGCATTGTTTAACTTATTCATAAATTACTTAAAGAAGAAAAGAAAAAGGAACAAAGTTCTTCAGTAGAACAAAAAAGAGCTTAATGCCTTGGGGGGTTCCAAACAATCCTTTCACTCCCTTGAAACAGAGGTTAAATATATCAATCTCTGCCTTGGGAAAGAATATCCTAAAATGATTTTCCATTTTAGTACAAAAGTCCAACCAGAGGCTGAATACAGAGAAAATCTCCCTATTCCATTTAAAAAAAAATAATTTTTGAGGAAGGAAGGAGGGAAAATGTGAGAAGAGGATTCCAAAAGTTGTTTTCCCAGTAGATATACATTAGCTATTTATTTGCAAAGTAACCTTGAATGGGCCCCTGTGGTAGCACAACTACAATCACTTGCACAGCTCCTGGTCCCACATAAAAGCAGGTACACAGAGGCCAATAGTGACATGGACACAAGATGCCAAGGCAGGAATCCACTGGCTCCTTTGGTCTGTCCTGAGTTAGAAATGTGGTAACTAATCAAGGAAAAGGTCATCTACAAAAACAGGCCAATTAATTGGCATTTGTTGTTTGTCTGGTAACCTTTTTTCAAGGCTTAGTCTGAGGAGCCCTGAGATAAAATATCAAAGGACCTAAACTTTCCATTTCTACAGTTCCCTGTAAATGTCAATGGCTAATAAATGTCACCAGACATTTAACTACTGATGAGGGCTTTTGCTTGCCATGCATTTTGGGGTACACCTGCAACAGCCATTTGTGTTAGGCAGTCTTTAGCTTCTCTAATTTCAAAGAGGAATCAACATTCCAAACCTCATGTACATATGCACCCACCCAGTGAGGAAGCAATGACAGCCCATGACAGCTGCAAACAAACAAAACTTCAGTACAGAAATCCACAAGAGGCAAAAAACAGCCCAGATGTCTCTCACCTGATTTTTAACTCTTATCATACAAGTAATCTCAGAGCAATCCTGAAGATGAATCTTTTGAGGTGTACTTGAAAGGTCTTTGGTGTTCCAAATGTACAGGTCGCTACTCCCCGAGTAAGAGGCCCACACTTCATCTCTCTAAAGTAAAGAAAGATACATTTAAGCACTGCTGACAGAAAATGTATCCAAATTACCAGGGTTTGTAATGCCACATGGCCCTGCCTCCATTAAACTGCATCACCAGAGTAAGTGCAATACCTCTGGAAAGAGCTGGAAGCCAAGGAAAGAGGAACAGACATCCTTCAGGTGGTGCTCGATTTTCATCTGCGCTCGAAACTCCTGAGTTGACACTACAAGAATGCAACTTCTGGTACCTTCAATATTAAACATACAAAGTTAGTAACACATGCCCACTTCTTCCCTCTCTACAAAACATGGATGAAAAAACAGCAAAATAAAATGGAATATCCAACAACTGTCTTGTTTCTTTATGTGAAGATGATTTTTGTAATTATTACAGTTTGAGGAAGGCACTTACAGCACCACAGTTGGTCATTATGAAGCTTCATAGAGGTGAGATTTTGGTAGGGCAGCTGACAGACACGGTTCACTTTGAGAGTGCTGATGTTCCAAGCAATCACCATTCCATCTAAACTGCTGGAATATGCTTCACTGCTGGCACAGATTAAAAAAATTAAGAAGTATAGTGTGCATTCATGTTCAGAAAAGAGTGCACACACAAAAGAGACTTACTTGCAAAATAACCAATTTTACAGTAATCCAAATTAATGTTAATTTTTAAGTTATCTTCAGTATTATCCTTTACAAACTCTGTATCAACTAGAAACACTGCAGGCTAACTCAGAGCTCACAGAATGAGAGCACATTACATTATGCATGAGGAGTAGAGCACAACAAAACATTCCCTATAATTCCTCTGAACAATGTTGCCTGATGGATTTTCTCTTGAGTTAGAACAAAAATATCTCAAACTGTTCTTATTTGCTACTGCACCTGAGAAAACAAATTATACTATCTCTTTTCTTTTTACCTTTAACATTTGTTGTTTAGAATGAGCAAACCTTTTTCAGAAGGGTCCAACAAGACTTAAATTCTTCCTGAAACCCAGTCACATCTGCTGCACCACTGGCAGACCTATTGACCCTGGAGCTGCTTTTCCCATGGGAAGACAGCAGCTTAAGACCTTCAGCCAACACTCTTTTCAGTGCTACCAAAAGATCAAAAGCATTTTGCCTGAACAGAACAATAATTGTATTTTTTTTTTATAAACAGGCAGGAAAAATCCAGAAGCTTGCTGTAAACATGTAGTCAATGATGTGATCAAAGCAAAAGTGAAGTGGTCTTTAAACTGCATCTGTATCAGCTCTTCACTGGATGCTGCCACTTCCTGGCTGTTCTCATCTTCATCCAGAAGAGCATTCACTCCTTTATCCTCTTTGTTCCAAACTACACAGTGTTCTTTATTTAAAAAGGAAATTCTCAGTTGACATACACAATATGGGAACTACAAAAATGAGCTAAATGAAGACTTTATCAGCAGGATAAACCCTCCCATTTAAAGCAAGAAATCCTTTCAACATCTAGGAAAATCAAATTAGATCTACCTGGGTGTTCCATTCTTCTTCTCCACAATGATGTCTGTAACGTCAGAGCGATGATCATTCAGTTGTTTATTACAAGACATACTGTGGGTGTTGATGATGTAAATAATGGAGTCCTGAGAACCAATCCACACTTGACTCTGTTCCACCATGACCATGCAAGTCTGGGGAGAAAAAGCTCAGGGTTAAATAAAGCCTAGGAGAGAAATCAGTCTTTAATGTAACAAAGAAAAGGCTGTATTCAGATGATCACTGTAGGAGATGCAGACTTGGCTCTCCAGTGTTTTATCCTTTGCTCTACTCCATAAATAGTGAGAGGACAGATCTCTTTGCAAAGTTTATCCTTCAGTAAATAGGATTTATAATTTATCTTAGGGACTGGCTAAAGTTGTGCTTCCTGCCCAAACAAAGTAGAAGTTACAGGGGGCATCAGGGGAACTAGGGAGGTTTGTGTGCTCCTTTCCTCTGGATTGAAGCCAATCAAACTGTCCAAAGTAGCCACACTTCCTAGTTCATCCAAAAGTAGTGTTCAAGAAAATACTATCTCCTCTGCTGTCTCTTGAATGTCCTTCCCCTCCATCACACATTCTTCCTTTACCTCCCTCCAGCCATCACTTGCAACTTTTTTTATCTTCTTTTAGGTATCTGACTCTTCTGGAAATCCATCTTTCCTCCACCCAGCTCTTCACCATCAGCTTTACCCCTCCCTTTCTGACTCTCTCTCACACTCATCCACAGCAATCTTTTTTATCTTTCACACAAGTGACATGTCCAATCCCTTTTCCCAGGCTGCATGCCTAGTTCAGATTCCCTTTTCACAGAATTACTCTTTCAGGTTGTCTTTCACAAACCACTCCCTTTCACCTGCTAGTTCAGACACTTTCTTTCAGAGCTCTCTCTCTCTTTCAATAGCCTCTACCTGGTTTCCTTACACCTCTTCCCAATCTCCAGTCCTTCAGTATGGGTGAATTTTTATCTGTTCCTAGGATTCCCCTTCTCTTTTGGTTAATTGTCTTTTATTCTTTCTCTTCAACCATTTCAACCCTGCTTTCCTGCCCCAGGAACCCATCAGGCCCCTCCTAAATCCAATCCATCACTTCTCTTGACTTGTTTTACTATTCATCCATTTAGCCTCCTTCCTGCTTTTCTCAAAAATCTCCACTTTTCCAGGTTAACTGAATCCCAAACAACCCAACAACTTTTAAGGAATGATGTGATTTGGGGTTACAGCAACAAAAGCACACCCAGCTGCAGCAGGAGCTGTGATCCTGTGCCAGTCTCACCAGTTTAGAGCGGCCCATTTTGAAGCAGTGTTGCTGGATAGACCAGGTAGAGGCATCAAAGACCACAACCTTCCCCTCATTTAAAGCACACCAGAGTTTTGGATGAGCATTGTCCAGTCTTTCTGAAGGGTCAAGATGCCCTAGAAATAAAGCAGAGAAGATGAGAGAAGTCAAAGAAAACATAATATTTTTGGAGACCAGTGGGAAAGGCATTATTAGGCAGAGCAGGTTTGTAATGAAATGCATCTTCTGGAATTTGCATCATCAGTTATTGACTGACACAGCTCTCACAATGCATTGTGCTTGTTATCATCTGTTTGCTGAGTTCACCCAATGATTTAATCTTACACTCCAAAGATACTCAGAGCAGAGATAATCTCTTTCATTGATGACTAAGAGCTGAGCTCACTGAGACTGCAGTAAGGCTTTTAAGCCCTATAAATACAACTAATAAATTCACTCACTCTTGTCTACTCCACCAAAGCCTCTCATAGTATGAAGAAAGAAAGAAAAGCATCACTGAAACCAACAGCCTCTACAATGTTCTTTGCACTGTTGTTCAAACTAACTCCCTCCCAGGCCTCTACTGAAAAATAAAAACCTAACAATGAATATTGATCAATGGGGGAGCATCATCCATCCATCCACCTGGCTCAGTAAGTGAGCCAGAAATCTTAATGAGAAATCAGCCCATTAACACAGAATTGAAGTCTGTGATAAGGCACATGTGCAGAGAAAGGCAAATTAAGACAGTGAAAACTATGCCTTGGAGTATCTTAATGTGCAACATTACTGTTCTTTTTAAATTATTTTTTCTGGTTTAGTATTCAACACACAACCAATCCATGTCAGAATGTGAACACATCAGGCAGGCATAATACCAGGTGTTCTAAGATAATGTGCTTTATAGGCTAATTAAAGCTGGGCTAATCTAGAGAGAGCAACACATCACCTTACCTGGAGTATAAAGCAAGACATCTATTGCCTGTGGAAATGTCTCACCAGCTGAGGGGTTGATCTTGTGCTTTAGTGTCTCTGAAGTTGTTTTGGGGACCATCATAGGCACTAAAATATATTTTTAGAAGGTAATGAAGCGCACATTTAAGCCTGAAACAGAACTCCAATTCTTATGAGATATCAATTCTACACCGTTCATTCACATTTCTCACTTTTCTTTCCCTCTAGCTTTAGCTGAGAGCCCAAACACCATTTGTATGAATTCTGGTAGCAGAGACATCCACCACCCAAGGAGTCTAAAAAACCAAGACAAAAACACAGCATCCAAGACGGAGACAGAAGCAAAAACCAAAACCTAACCAAACAAAAAGAAAAAAAAAGTCAGGGAGAATAAAAAAAAAAAAATCCCTAAAACCCCTAAACTTTCTACTTACTATTAAATAAATTGCATTTGTCAAAGTGCAATCAGGCTAATGTCTTTTTGTATTTCTAAACATAACCAGTTTGAAAACATACACACTGAAAGAGCAGAAGGAGATGATGCAACACCAACAGGCTTTGCAGCATTGCTGTGACTGACCTTCATTTTTCATCCTGTCAAAATAAGACAGTTTAGAGGCTGCATAGATGCTTTTGGAGGACTGCAGGGCACCAACCACAGCATCCATCAGGAGAACATTTGTCAGTGCTTGCTGAATATACTGAGGATCCTAAAAACAGAAGTCATGTTGTAGTTTATCTATTGCTCATTATTCTTACAAGACACCATGCTCAAAATCACAACACTTGTCATGCTTAGCACAAGCACCAGGCAGGATTGCAGCACAATTCCTGCCACTTGCTGGCAGACCCCACTCCCACATCCCATGTTCCAAGCCAGGTCCTGGAGCAGGGAGTCAGAAGCCAGTGTTATTACAGGAATACTTCAGATCTGACACAACCTTGATACAGGATGTGCAAACAAAAACAAAAAGCAGACATAGGATGAATACCCATTTCCAAGCTGGATTTTTCTTCATGGGAGAGAAGCACCATAAAATTCTAAGACTAGTGCATGAATTATTTAGAATAGAGACAGACAGCATATTCTTCGTATTATTTGGTTACAAATCCCCATATTTATACCTTGTGATCATATGCCATTTTCTTTCCAGCCCACATTTCTTTCACTATCAGGTACCAGAGATCACACTCAGTTTTAAGGTTGGCTTCAAAGACTTCTTTTTTAGATAATGTTTTAATCCTCAGAGTAGGTATTCTCAAAAGAAGGAAAGCTATAGTTGTGCTCTTAACTTCCTGGAAAGTTACAGGAAAGAGAAAACAAAGAGAATGTACCCAAATAACAGATGATTCAGCACTCAGCCCACAGGGCAGCTTTTTCTAATTACAGCTAATTATTTCAGTTGTCCATACACCCAATTAAGCAGAGCTGGATTTATGAAAATAAGTTTAATCATCATACAGCCTTAGCTCCACAGTGGATATAAGGTGACCCACTGATACCTCAGCCACATGAGCACATTTAATGCTCATGTTATTAAACTTATCTACTCCACATCCATTTCTCTGAAGATACAACCTCTTGATGTTCAGTCATGAAATTTTTGGTCCAAACCCCCAGAATTTTACCTAATCACTCTCATAGTGACTTCAGCACTGTTTCCTACTCTCCTTACTGAATCCTTATGTTGAGAGCCAGCTCACTCTGCAGAATGGGACATAACCTATATCCCAGGCATGCCAGAGGAGAGGAAGTTGATGCTCACCTCTATATCCCTGAAAGCAGCAATTGGGACATAGCCAGGACGGCCTCCCTCAGTCAGCAGGAACAGGCGCTTCTGGGTCAGAGCTATTTTCCCCACACCATAGTTGGTTTTAACTGAGCAGGATAACTTGTACACACATTCATTTTTATCTAGATGCTCAGTTACTGCTGGTGGCAGATTCACCTCTTGAGCTTCTGCTTCAGTTTCTTTCCAGTAGTTGTAGAAATCTCGGAATGTTTCAGGATCAATTTGTTTCTGCTGTCCTAAAAGAATTTTAAAACCCCTTTAGTGTGAGAAACTATTACACAGATTTGTACAGGAAGAGGGGTTTAGAAAGACAGTAACTGTCAAATTGTGCCTCTTTATTGTGCATATAAGTATAGACATTTTAGGCACATGTCCCTATCCCAAGGTTATCTCAGGCACTATCCTGGTATATCCCCACCAAGGTACAACCATCCCTCACTGAGTAAAATGTGTGACTAAAGTCACTCCAGCTCTGCCTAAATATAAAGGAATAGTATAAAAGTGAGTTAAGAATGGGGAGAAGTTAGAGAAGACTCCACATAAATTCTGGGATCAGTCAACAGGGCTGAACCTGTCTTCTCCCTATAGGATCACCTACTTGGTAACAATCATACTCTAGGCACACTGAATCATTATTTCCACCTGGCTCTTACTGGAGATTAGAGCTTGTCCATACAAAGCTTTGAATTAATATATTGCTTTAAATGCATTTTTGCAGTCAAATATTACAACCAGCAATTCTCAGACTTTAACCTCTGATAATTTTGCTAAGAGAGTGTTCTTCTTTAAGCTGTTAATGTGAGTCCTGCAAGGATGCTGGCAGTGGGTAAAGGACACCCAGGAGGGGTCTCTCTGTTTGGCAGGGGACCCTCCTCCCTGCAGCAGCTGCTCAGTGAAGGGTTTCCACAATGGAACACTGACAGACTGGTCAGGCACAAGGGGCTCAGCTCTCCCAGGGCACTGACAGACCAACCAACACTAAGAGCTTGAGTAAATCTCCCTTTTTCAAGTGACAATGCTAAATAATAACAACCAAAAAAACCTCAACAACCTCATACTCACCTACTGTCAGGGCATCGAATAACCGATGGATAGTGTCTATATCCCTGACAATCCCAGACTCCTGAATTCTCTTCACAAAGTCATCCAGCTGCATGTGTGTTTTTGGCAATTCAAAATGTTTTACATGGTCATCCATTTTCAGAACTTCCCTTTGTTTTTCCATCACTCGACTTATCAGCCTCTTGAGCTCAGGTTTGCGGTCTGCCTGCAAGCGCTCCGAGCGAGGCAGGGTCTCCACTATTTTTCTTACAAGATCAGTAGGGAAAATTCTTAAGTCTGTTTTTTCTAGGTTCTGAAAGTCAGAAAGTGCATTTAGTAGTTTTCCTTGCATCAAGCTAACAAGGCCCCGGAGGTAGAAGTACCTTGCCAGCAAGGCAGAGTTCTCGGGGGGTAAGGCACTGATAGCTTTGCTGAGGTGGTTGAAGAAGTCTGTGTAATAGGAGTGAACACACTGGAACAGCAGAGGAAAATGAATTTCAGGGATTTTGAATGTGGTGATGGATTTGGAGGGTGTTCTCATGGCTAGAAATAAACACCAAGAGAGTACATTGATCAGGGAAAGGAGCAGAAGTGTAAATATCTTCACAATCAGCAATACTACAAACAACAAACAGAATCCTCATCACAGCAATTACAAGAAACAGGAAGGATTAAGCTGTGCTAGGGACACAAATACATTTCTGTATCTATTGCCCCTATTATGAGAATATTCCCTAATCAGATAAAATCAATTCTGGAAACGTTAAAGAAAAAAGGAAAAAAAAAACCCATGGAGTTCTCTCTAAACTGTGTTAAGCTTAAGTTTGTGTTTAAATTAAAGGTAATAGAGAACTGGACATAAGGTGGGTGAGGACTCAGAAATCAATTCTCCAATATCAATCCCACTGGGACCAGTCACTCTTCTGTGGCCTAGCAAAACTTCCAGCAGGATACAGACTGACTTCACAAGCCAGGGGAAGCACAGACAGGCCCCAGCTCAAAGTGACTCAGCCCATCATTTCTTCCCAGGGGCTGACAGTGTTTCTGTGACAATTACAGAATCACAGAATAATGAGGTTGGAAGAGACCTCTAAGATCATCAAGTCCAACCTATGCCCTAACACCTCAACTAGACTAGAGCACCAAGTGCCATGTCCAGTCTTTCTTTAAACACCTCCAGAGATGGTGATTCTACCATCTCCCTGGGAAGAGCATTCCAGGTACTTTAATAATTCTTTTGGTGAAAAATTTGTTCCTAATATCCAACCTAGACCTTCCTTGATGTAGCTTGAGATTCTGTCCTCTTGTTCTGTCAGTGCTGCCTGGTGGAAGAGACCAACCCCACCTGTGCACAACCTCCCTTCAGGAAGTTGTAGAGAGCAATAAGGTCACCTCTGAGCCTCCTCTTCTCCAGGCTAAACAGCCCCAGCTCCTTCAAACATTCCTCAAATTACTCAGTGATGTCACCCCAAAAGACAACAGCAGAGTCTTGTCCATCCCAGTGTTCCCTTACCAACACCTCTTTCCACTCTTCGCAGTGAGGAGTTCCTGGAGGGGCCCTCTGGCAGTTTGATGTCCTGCAGGTTGGGCATGCTGATCACCATGCGCCGGCTGGCCTTGCGCGCAGCGCTCACGCGCTTGGAGGCCATTTTCTCTATCGTCAGCCTTCTGGGGGTGGGAAACATCAAATCTAACCTGAGGGAAAAAAAACAACACACACTAGGTTCAGAACTCACATATAGACACTAAATTACTGCCTGTTTTTTTTTCTTTTTTGTAGAATAGTATTAAATCTACAATTTCAACAGCTGTTCATGTAACCCTTTAACAATAATCATAATTAAATGAGTTAGCAACAAATCATTATCTTATTTATAGATGACCTAAACTCATACCAATAGAGACAAAAGGACTTTTATCACTGATAACATCAAAAGATTCAAAACCAGAATAAGAAGTGAGAAAACTCTACCTGTCCTCTTCAGACTGGGTACTCAACTCAAGCCGAGCAAAAGCATCCATCTTTCTGTTCAGACGAGCTTTAAGGAAAGAGTGAAACATGTAGGTCTCTAAAACCTGTGAGACACAAAGGAGTTAACTGTGGATCATTTATAAATTTACACTTTTAGTAGCATGTCTTGCTCATTTTTATTACCCTTACCCATGCAAAACTGAGACATTTCAATGTAGCAATCACAAAAATAAAGAGATTGGAAACTTCAAGAGAAAACTAGTTAAGTTTCCATTCACCTTCTGGACTTTGATGATACTTGCTTAGTGGCAAACAGTAATCTCAAACTGCCCTCCAAGAGGTGAAACCAAACTAAAATGAGAAATACTGAGCAAAACAGAGCTACAAGTTTAGTATTATCTTTTCTACTAAGCCAAGTGCTGATAGTACTGGCTATGGTTTGGAATAAGAATTTGGGAGTACTCTAAATTAACATTATGTCATCATACTGAAAAGACAAGTGAATCATCTTTTCTTCTGATAACACCAAAAATTGTTCCCTGCTCAGGTAATTATTGTGGTGTCATCCAGAAATAACTTTCTAAAAAGGTCAAATTGCTACTTTTAGGATAGAGGACACAACAAAAACTTCCAGGTGTGAATTAAAAAGAGGGAAAGCCACCACCTCTCATCACTGCACAGTTTAACAAGGTGAAATCTGGCATTTGAGGCAATACAACATGTCTATTATACAAATGTTCAAATGCCTCTTACTAATCCACGTGCAATGCACAGTGTAAAACAGCATCTCCAAAAGCATTAGCATTCCCAATTTCCAGTATTCCTCCAGTAGGTGGCACAGTTTGCCAGCAATTATATGCCCAGGAGATTCCAAATCTTAGTCTGTTTTAGTGGATTTTTTTGAGTTTTTTTAATATAATTCCAGACACCACTAGTAGCTACTCCATAGTGAGTTATTTTCTAAGGTTTACTTGAAAGCAAACCTGCTACTTTGCTATTTGGTATTTAAGTGAGTCAGCTGCTCAAAGTTCTTCTTAAATATGTACATCTGAGTTTTTACCTAATATTAAATTTCAATTCATAAAATTGTCGCCATTTCATTTATAGCATTAGAAATTGCTGCTGAAAATATTTTAATTATTTCTATTAATCTGAAATCCTGGTAAAAAGATTTCCAATCAATTTCTCTCCTGAGGATATATTAAGATTTTCCTTCTAGTCTGTTTGTTTTTAAGAATGTTTGCACATAGCAACAATATTCAGTTGGAAGCTTTATCCAACAAATACTGTTTCTCATGTAGGACTTATTACTTTGTTACCTTCAAATTTCCAGATATTGGCATTAATCCTAAAATACAAATTTATTAAGAGCAGATATTCACAGCACTTAATTTACCTTTTTGTAGAATGGCTGGTCTCCTATTGCCCTTGTTTTCAGAAATTCTTCACTGTTAAACACTCTGTGTTCATAATTTAGATGGTCTTTTACCTCCCTGGAGACAAAAATAAATAAATAGATAAATCTGCTTGAAGATTTGTAAGCAAGTCATACTTTTGAAATAGCAGCAGCCCATTGGTACTACTAGAAATATGCTGGGGCATCAGAAGACAAAATAGAAATGTGCTGCAGGATTAGAAGGCAAAATCAGTTTTAATGAACAAGTCTGTGTTACTGAATCACAGAAAAAAGAATTCAAATTCTTACAAGTAAGGTAGTCTATCTGCTGCCAAACTCACATACACTCGGTAAGACTTAGTAAGCCATGAAGGAGCATCTGTGTAAATCATGATTCAGGCTCCAATCCTGGAATTCCATTTACATACACAGTTCCTGAATCACACACAACCCACTGGAGCACAAAAAACAAGTGCACCTATCATGGGCAATTTGAAAGACATGACCTGACCTCACATTGTCCCATCACACTGCATCTGTAACAGGCACATGAAAAACAGGGTTCTTACTACATCTTGTTAAAGTTTATCCAACCATATGGGGTCAGGAAAAGGTATGGTCAGTGAAAGTATATAGTTCTATGTAATTCTGTATAATTTAGCACTGTCTGCTTTAAACATGGAACCTTCACACACACACAAAATTACTACAATGCTTTGCTGAAGATAGAACAAGTGCATCAGAAAGTTACTTTCCTTCACTCTTGGATGCTGGTAGAATTAGGAGATAGAAGGAACAAGGCTGAAAAAAAGAACAAAGAAAAAGCTTGAAGGAAAGAAGAAAAAAAGTAAAAGAATCAACCACTTTGTGATACATATTATCTCTTAGAGAGCAAAGCATGTGTTCATTTTATTCAGCCAAATGTTTAGTGCATTAAAGAGTTCAAGCTGTTACGAGCAAAAATGCATTTCTCCTCATCTTTGTCTGGAATTACTGTTGCCAAACACTGAAATCCACAAAATCTACCGTGGAAATAAATGCATTTCAGTTTCCATAATCAGCTATCTGTAAAGGCTGTTTTATTCCTCACACCCAGCAGCTACTGTCCTTCTTGGAGGATCCAGACACCTGCAGGAACTCTCCTTAAGCTGATCCAATAACAGACACCTGGTATTTGGACTCTAACCCAGCTCCTTCTGACTGAAAGTGTCAAGGAGAATTCCCATGAGCAATTCAGCTGCTGATCCAAAGGGAAGAACCACATCCAGCAAGAGGCCACATCATTGTTAAAATGCCAGTCCCAAACACAGCTATTACCCCACATTTCTTACCATAGAATTATGGAATACCCTGAGCAGGAAGGGACCTACAAGGACCATTGAGTCCAGCTCCTGGCCAATTGTCCCTTCTTGTGCCAAAACTTTGCCCTTGAGCTTAAACAGCTCCTCCTTCATTCTCAGGAGTTGCATTCTTCAGGTATCTCATCCATTCTCAGCCCAAACACACCCAGGTGTTCTGAACTCTTGTTCCTGCTTTCAGCTCTTCTACCCTGTCCTGGTTTGCATTCATGTGCCTCTAACAAGAGGGACCAAAACTTACTGATATCCCTGATATCCCTGCTGGGCCCTAAGCTTCTCCAAGGACCGCACTTCTCTTCCTGAAATCTTCCTACAAAAGACAAGCTTAAAATCATAAGAGCTTTATCTAAGATATTTGAGCAATGTATATATACATCAAAACATCAATGACTTTTATTCCATCAGGCTACAGGACTGCCTTCTCATATTCCCTAACAAAACCTAAGCTCTACAAAATATCTATAAAGTATAAGACCAAATGAGAATATTTTCACTGGTGTGCCTTAACCAGTACCACATGCTCTCACAATAGAAAATATTACACCCACTTACCTGAAGATATTAACAATTAACTGCAACATGGTTTGCTGCACATCCATGTTCAGTTTCTGCTGCCAAACCCTCCTGCGGGTTTGGAGCTCAGCAAGGTCTGTGCTGGCTCGGAGATGGCAGAGCTCCAGATCAAAGTGCAGCTGCAGACCCTCCACTCTACACACAGAAGAAAACTATTAACTTACATCCTAACACCAACAATTTTTTCATACCTTTAAAAAAAAAAAAGTAATTTAGGCCATGCATCTTACAGCTAGAGAAGTGCAAGATTGATTTACAAGTGCTGACAGGCTAACAAGATTGGGGAGCCTCACTCAATTAAATCACAGTGCACTCAGTCATCTTTGTAAAGTTCAGAGTATAATCTGTATCAATAATAAAAAGAAACAAGCATTCCAGTTGTTGCAAAATAATTTGGTGATTATGACTGCTTAAAGCCACTTCTATGCTAATTACTTAAATTTTCAATTTTCCCTTTTATAAAATACAGTAGGGTTTATATGAATGAAATAATATTATAATAATAAAGAATACAAAATAAAAAAACTTGGAGCATCAAGCATGGTTAATGCACTAAGACAGACACATCTTCAAGATTTTGTCACCTTTTTATGAAAGTTTCTGCTGCTTGTGCTGGAACATCTGGAATCTCAAGCTCCTCTTCAACCATTTTTGAATGTGAAATATCTCCATTATCTATATTAATTAGAATTAAATCTTCACCTTCCTTTTAACAAAACAAAAAAAAAATAGAATGACTGTACATTTATTGCAAAAATATTTACTTCTTATTTACATCCTTCTCAGGCAATTAATTCAATCAAGGAAATAAGTCAGAAAAGGACTGAAATTTTTTCCACAAGTAGAAAATTGTATGGATAAATAAACAACTACATTCAAGAAAAATAAATGCAATTGCCTTAACAGATGCTAATCCCAGTACATAAAACTCCTAGTAATCTAATATTCCCTAATATGGAAGGGGACAAATGCACTGCAAGTAAAAATCAGGAGTGGTAATGGTGTGAAACATACCGTGCTCACTTCATCAAAATGGTCAATATGACATCCCATGAGGAAAGACGTTGGAGCCATCACAAAATCCAGCATTTGCCTGGACAGGATGGGCACAAAAGTGTGCTGCCACTGAAGGGGGTGAAGGTAGAGCATAAAGCATTCAGCAATGAGTGTCAGCAGAGCCCAGTCAGAAGAGAAGAAAACGATTCTCTGCTCAGTCAAAATACAGGTCATGATCTGGAAACAAAGCCAGAATGTTAAATGTTTGCAAAGAGTTATCTAGAACACATTAGAAATGCAAATATTTCATCTGTTTGTGAGAGTCAATGTCAAAATTCTCATTCTTAGTAGCTAACTTACAGTTATAAAATGAAATTATGTCCATTTCAAGATCCATCAGCAGCACCATTTAGGATTTGAGATACTTTTATTCATATCATGCATGTTTGGGCAAAACCCCCCCAAAAATAAGGCAGAACTGCCAACTCTCATGACTGAGGAGGTTTCTTAGAGAAAGTGGCTTAGATAAAACTGATGACCTTAACTTAACTTCACAGGTGGCCTTTGAGCAGGGAATTGGATCAGGAAACCTACAAAGGACACTCCAGCTAATATTATTGTAAGATTCTGTGAAGCACTGAAAAAAATTCTTTGCAAATAGCTTTTTGTATTTTGTATTTCCACACCATTTACACCTTATTTGTATGAGAGTGCCAATTGTCATCAATCCTTTCCACAGGCCGCTTTTTTAAACATGAAAAAAATTATTATAAATCTTGTAGAAATGCATGTAGTGAAAATTCAAAACAAAATCTGTCAATTGGCTTGGGTAGTTACATTTTAAAATATATTCATAAGAAATTTAGCACCTATCTCTAGACCACAGGCAAAGAAATGTAATATCCTTTAATCTAATCAGGTCCATCAATAACAAAATATCTTAAGAAGAAGTATAGTTTATTTTACCATAGCTCTAATATTCAGAACTAAGACTATTCTGAATTCCTGGGTTTAATAAAGTTTTTTGAGTAAATAAACATCTTGATTTTTTTCCCTAAACTACAAATTACCAATACTGTCAATCTCTAAAACATTTAAAAGTATGAATTAATTTTACCTGCAGCACCTGCTCTGGCTTGAAACACAGCAATGGAAGATGGAGATCCAAGTCAATAATTGGACTGTCTGGGTCCTCTCGTGAAGGAATTATTATTTGAAGTGGTTTCATGTGAAATACCTGTATTATAAAGGTAACATAGAAACAGAAATAAGAGATGGTTTCTGTTTAGTCCTTAATGAAAATGTTCCCATAGCACATTTAATTCAGGATTTTAATTCCAACTACAAAATATGAACTCTAATTGAGAGCAAAAAGACAGGTATTTGCATACTGCAGAAAAGTAAAATAAAAAGAGAGGGAAATATTAAAAGACATAATGAGTAGTTTGAAAGATTAATATGTACTTGTCTTCTCCTCTCATTCTCACAGAGTGATTGGCCAGTACATTTTTTTTTAAATGTCTTTTAACAGAATTAAACTTGCTTTATTATAAGTGTAACAAAATAATTGATTTTATATTTGTAGATACAACTGGGAAACCAAAACTGTTGATAAAATTCATACAGGAAGCAGCAAAAAATATGAACAAAATAAGTGAGCATAAGTTGTCATGCTAAGAAAATGAAACAAGCCAAAAGGAATGAGGTCTCTCAGAGTTTCAGATACTTCAGCTCAAATCTCTGGGGGTCGGGTCCTGCACGTGCTGCACATTTCAGCACTCACAGCTGGTTTAGCCAATCACTCAGATATTTTCCAGCTATGCTATTTTTCCTCCCCTCCTAACCCCTCATCCCAGGGTCAAGGAAAGCAGCTAAGGAAGAGCCCTTGGCTGAAGTTCTGCTTCCCTAGAAGCCACTGCAGTAGATAACAGAGTGTGTGCTGAAATCTCTGACCCAGCTGACATCTGGCTGGACTTGGGAAGGGTCAGAAAGGAACAAATACACAGCACTGAATACAAATGTTGATGTGAGTTTCCCCTCTCAGCTTGCTCTTATCCAGGCAGCAGCCAACTCAACATTTCATCCACTGCACACTGTTCTGCTGCTCCCAGACCTGCCCAGGCATCATCTCACACCACCAATAGTTGGCATGAGCCAAAACCTTCCTAGAGGAGTGTTGAAAACTAAAGAACATGGCTGGTATGCCAGCACTCCAGCCTGAACCTTGGTCACACTGTTATTTTCTCTACTAATAATGCATAGCCTGGTTTTTAAAGCACAGGTATTGACATCAGTTTCACATCACCAAGTAATCTCTGACCTGACACTCACAAATGTCACCCAGTTTATTGAAAACAGCATATTAGTATGTTAGAAGACATAATGTTAAAATCATGATGAAATTTAGGAGGAATAATTACCAAGTGGAGTGATCCTGGTGGGGGGCTGGGGATTAAAAACAGCTTTGCTGCAAATTCTTTTATGTGCTCCTCGACATCTAAATCCCTCAAAGGTCGTAGCTGCACTAGTAAGCTGTAATTAAATGATAGGAAATTACTTATCAATAGTAACATGCAAACACAAAAAACTCTTTCTGCTGATAATCTAAAAAAAAATTATTAGGAGTAATGAAGCTATTATTTCAGCTAATTAATTTCTAATTTATTAGATACTTCAGCAGCTTCATTAAATTTTAATGATGCTTCCGTGTCAGAAGCAGAGATTTTTGTACTCCCATGCATAAAGTACTGCTGCATTATATCCATCAGGGGACACAGCACAGTGGTTTGATGGCCAAAGGAAACCATGTGTGAGGTGTAGCTACAGCAAGTGTCTTCCAGAGACTGCTTGAGGAACCAACACCCACAGCTGCAACACCTGGTGCTCCTCCATCCCCAGCATCAGACACCAGCTCAGAGATGGAAAACAGCACCAGAGGAAAAGAGAGGTTGTAGATCTGAGCTTGACTGCAGAGGAATGTGAAGCAAGAGCCATATTTAGCATAAGGCTTAGGCCTGTATGGACACTGCTCTTTGCTGTCATTCCTGCCCACACAAAGAATAAGAACATTTGTGCAAACCTGCTAAATGTTTCTGTTTTTAAACTGCATTATCCTAACAAAGCTCACATGGTTTATATATTACACTAAATAAATTCTCTTACATTTAATCATACACACAATCAAGACTGAAAACTACTAAGTCCCACAGCATTTCTGAAATGTAACAATTACCAGGTTAGGTATTTGTGGTCACAAAGGGTGTTTTGTTCAATAGAAGATTCGCTTGCACGTTTATAGGAAAAACCCCAAATATTTAGAAAATCAGAAATCTAGGCCTGCAAATCTATATATAGAGAAACCAGGAACTGAATACAGTTATCTTCTCCCTGGAGGTTTTTACTTCAGTTTGCAGCTTTACTGGTTTCCTGCAGAAGAACAATTGCTCTTCAGGAAGGAAGCAACTGAATAGGTTAAGAGATAAATAAGGATCCAAGCCCCCTTTTTGTGTACAGCATTTAGATTTCAGAAAAAAATAAATACATTCTGTCATATATTACTGGTCTTTCAAATGAAATATTTAAATTCACTATTTTCCTATTTGAAGAAAGCCCTGAGCTGTTACATAAATATTCCTAAAAAGTCCATTGGCTCTTCAGGGGTGCAGAGAAAGGGAAATTTAAGAATTATCAAGGAAAACCAGACAGTTGAACCAATCATTTAAATAAATACTCTGTCACAATTAGTGATACCAAAGATTTGGCCAAACAAAGTAAGCAAACCTGCCTTTTTTTTCCTTTCCTTTGGGACAAAAAGCTCTTATCAAGACAGTAAATGTGACAAGAGACACAACACAGAGAAAGCAGCAGATGTACAGAGAGGACAGAGCTCCCTGTTCAGGACATGGTGCCCCATCAATGCAGCCTAACAGCAGCTGACAGCTCTGCACTGCAAACGTCTGCAGAAATAAATGAAGTAATCTCTGAAACACTCAAGTGGAGAGCTAAGGAGTTTATGAGCCTTTCATTACTGCTATTAACTGTCCACAGACAGGTGTTTCAGAAAGCAAGAGCAGCTCAGAATAGGCCCTTTGTACTGCCTCAGTGCTGGCAGCTATTTGCACACTCCCACCTTTTCTCAAGGCAGCTGAAAGGACGAATACACAGGTTGGAAGATTTACTGTTTGAATGGAGCCTATTCATCCATCCAAGACAGGAGTTCATCCAGGAGATTACTGCCAGGAATATTTCACTTTTCATGCAGTGTAACAGATTGAAGTAATACTACATGTGCAAAGTGCCAAAACCTCTGAAGTTAAACTGAACCTTTTCAAAAAAATGTAGAATAATCCAACAGCCACCATGCTGTGAAACCATTTAGGTGCACATCTGTTTGCTCTGGAGAAAGGCAGACACACCCCACACAAAATGTTCTGGATTTGGAAGCACTGAGTGCTAGAATTATGGAAATTAGTTATAAAATTAATGTCACAGAATACCCAGACCTTCATTACTATGATGACAGCTTGCAGATTCCCTTGCAGTTCAAAGCACCTACCTGAATTTATAGTTTGATGTTGCCTGTGCATCTCAGCTTGGTTCAGTTTTCAGTCGTGATTTCTACTCTGCCACTTGAAAAGGTTTAGGAACCTGAATTTTATCTAAGAATATTTACATTAAAAAATACTTTTGATGATTGTTCTGACTGAAAGCAAATACCACCTCACCTATAAGCAATTCTGTGCACTTAGGTACTGAAGAAAATAATCTATGCACAGAATTCTGGAGGAAAAAGAAACCTTTTGCTGCAAAAAATCATCCTGGATGGAAGCAGAACCCCTTTAGATGCTACTTGAACATCACATCTTCAGGAGCAACAGCATTCTTGCACTAGGTATCACAATGAAAGGGCTACACACTAGAAATAGGTGGTTTGAGGTCCACCAGCAAGAGCTTTCAGAACTCCTGCCTGGAGAATGATGAATCAGTTGAAGCAGAACAGCTCTGCAGCATACCAAGGATACAAGTATGCTGTTGAAGGTGTTATTATCTGTAAAGTATAAGAGGCACTGCTACCTGAGTAGCATTCAAGCAACAAAAACACTTAATTAGATATTAACCCATTGGTCACCTGATGACACACAGTAACTCCCTTTCTGGTTTACAGAAACACAATGTCAGTGCTTTGTAATGTCCCAAAAAGTCAAGAATATCTGCAGCTGTACAGGGCACTACACTCAAAATATCTCATAGAGGTCTTGGCTGCAATTGTTTATATTGCATTCAGAACAGCCACACACAACAGCAGCTGCTTCATGCCACATGGAAACATTTCAGTAGTACAAGCAAAATAAGATAAACCTGTACCTCTCCACCCCTTCCCCCCCTCCACCCTAGTGTACTCTGGCACAGTGAAACACTTTTTCTAAAAAAAAAAAAACCCAAAGCACCAAAATCAGAAGGGCAGACATTCTGAAATAGACATTCTGAAATAAGCCATTACATACTATCAAGAAAAAGGAAATAAAAAAAAAAACAGAATAAAATTTAATGGAAACCTAATGAGTTGAGTTTCCAGCACCATGGGAAATGCCAACACCAAATTCAGCTCTCTCACAGGCATTCACCCCCCCTCCAGTTACACACACTCCCATCTCACAGATGCAACAGCAAAAAGGGGAAGAGCTGTGCAGCTGTGTGAAAAATTCCCCAGTTAAAAGACCAAGACAACACACAAGACTAACGTGGAAGGTTACTGTCCTGTTGAACTTCCCTATAATTATTCACATATTTACAAATCACTTGAAGCTCAGATTGTACAGTACTGATCAACTGAACTCCTCTCAGAAACCAGTACAGATTCAAAAGAGAAATCTGTGGACATTAATGCTTTAAATAGGTGCCAAACTCTACTATATATGATCAAGGCAGAGGTGTTTAATTATAATGTTTAAGTAGTTATTAAGTTTAAAATACCCACCCAGAGGCAGGATCAGATCTAGGGGTTAATTCTACCTGATTACTGTCTCCTCTAAACAGATACAAGGACTAGAAACACTTTTACAACATCTGGAATTTTCCATGGCTGTCCTGAAGATTTTCCCACTTCTCCCTCAGTGGGCTCTTTTAAAATCCATTTGCTAATTGAATGCTTCTCCCAGCTCAGAGATGTCTCACTTCAGAGAAGAAATTACTCATTTATGAATATTCTTCATAAACCACTGATGAGCAATGTAACTGTCAAACTGAATCCATTTCCCACACAGTGCAAAGCTGGTGTGAGGTGAGCCCTCTCACAGGCTGAGCTGACAGTAGAAAAGCAGCAGGAATCCACTATAAAAGCTGGATGGAAACAGTGGCCACAGCTGTAGTCACAGCTGGAAGAGTTCCATATGCAGATTAGCAGCAACTTGAGATTTGAGACTTCTAAAAGGCAGCACTGAATCAGTTCCTGCAATACCAAAGGCTGATGTAATCCACTTAAATTGTTATCCACTTAAATATAAAGGGAGGGGGGAGTGATCTGGGCAGGAAAGGAGAAAGGAAAACAAACATTTCCTTTTATTTCACTGAACATTTCTTTTGATTTCACACTGACCCGTGCACACCCTGTTTCCATTATGTTGAAGTGCCTTTTCCACATTAAACCCCTTCACTAATGCTTTAAAAATGACAGAGCAGACAGAGGTACATGTCCTTAAAAGGGCTGCCAGAGTGACTCATTGCTGATCTCACAGCCTTTTTGAGCTAATGTCTAAGATGCCCAGGAGGAAGGCACTGCTTTGCTCCTCCAGGGCTCTCTTCATGCAGCCCAGGGAAAGCCAGACAGTGCTCCAAGAAGATCCAAATGCACAGCACAGGGATAAAGAGGTGCATGGGCTGGGAAATGAGTGCTCAGCCCTCATTTGGGCTGGAGCCAGGTCAGGGGCTGGGGATGCACCTCAGTTGGCTCAGCTGGCACCCAGGGAGTGCTCCCCTGCTCATCTGCTCGGGATATGAGCATCATCAGAGCACAGGGGAACACTCAAGCTCCAGCCTAGAACCCCAACATCTTTCAACTTATCTACAAGAAGCAAATACCTGCAACTGAATTCAGATCTGACTCTAGAAAGCTTGACTGCAATTTAGTGAAGAAAATTTAGTGACCTTTGGACAACAGGTCTGCAAGTGAAGACACACTGTAATGGCCAATGTAGCCAGGCAGATTCCCTGATCTGAGAAGGTTTTAATCCAAAATAGATGCAAATAGATCTTAACAATTTAACAATAAAGTAACCTCAAAATAAGAGAAATTACTTTATAACAAGATAGATCCATATTCACTTACCTTTTACATAATCTACACTGCAGAGTATTTGACTGTTTCTAACCAGTGTATCCTAAGAATTTCTCTCCTACTTCTACAACATCCAAGTAACCACTCTACTTCCTCAAGTGACTTAGATTATTTCCCTAATGTGTCATTAACTGCTTATTAATACATATATTCACGTTCTTATGACATTTATTTGGTGCATTACAAAAAGGTTTTTGTGCTTTGAAAGCAATTTTCATAAGAGTGGAAAAAACCACTCCAAAAAAAGCCAATAATATCTGTAAAATATCCATTCCCTACACATTAGCAAAAAATCCCCAAAGAAAATGAAGATAACATCATAATACCCTTAGTATTCAGAATTTGCACTTACTGTCTGGGCAACATTGACAGAGCATTTCTTCTTTTCCTCTCCCACAAAACCTTGACATAAAACCAACCACTGCATCACACAGCTCTCCTGGCCACATCAAGCAAATTCAGGTATTAAAAAACTGCAGTCATTTCCAGCAGAAACACACAGGGGAGCAAATCTTACCAAGAGAGGCAATCCTTGAGGGCACTAAAATATGGGTATCTGGATATAACACAAACAGCACAGGGTACAAAGCAGGCAGGCACCTTCCCAGTCTGTGCAGATTCCCAAGGGCCCTGCCCATTGGAGGAGGAGCCATCCTGCAAGAAAACTGCACATTAATGACTTTATGTTAATCATGAATTTATGGCTGATGTTTTCTTGAGAACCTTAGAGATGTGATATCCTATTCCCTCTACATTTCAAAGGGATTTTGATGTCTATCTCCCTTTCGGTCTTCAGAAAAATGTCAGCCTACAAGACTTAAAAAACATGTATTAAAAAGAATTTCAGCACAAAATGTATTTAGAAAGAACATCTTTCATTGCTTGGAAAGAACAATCTTTACCAAAAAAACATCCAGGGGACAAAGTCTGCTCCTCAATATCCAAATCTCCTAAATGAAATCCATAGCTGTTCTTCCTAATGAAATTTGTTCCAAAGTATTTCATTTAAAATGGCACCATAAAAGTATGATTTGTCCTGTGCTCCCCCTAACATAAAAACACACCTGTTAACTAATTTGATAAATTAAACTTCACATTATTTTCAAAGTGTTTTGCTTTTATATCTTTTAATAAGTTTTAATAGAAGAATGAGTTAAATCACATACTTGCATAGACTGGTAGTACTGTGCAACAACTCCATATGTTCTGTTACCACAGACATCAGTGAAGACCAGGAAATGGATGTGGTCCTCTTTTAACTCAGAAGTTACATAAAGTCCTCCTGAAATGAAGGCAGCAACCATATTTTTAATTATATATTTAACTACAGTAATGTGAAAGACAATTCATGACAAATACTGCACATTGCCACTTCATTTCAAGAGAAGTGTTTCATTTTAAGGGATTAAAATGTAATATACAGTCCATTTGAACTAAGGGTTGTTACAGAGGTTGTAAGCTGCACATTACTGAAGAAGCAAAAATGAAATTATTCTGCATTTTCAGAGGCAAAATACAAGAAATGGGTTTAAATCACTTTTTTCCCCAAGATATTAAAAAGGTCTGCAATAATGACACACATATTAAAATTTCTCCAATTAAACCTGGAGGAAATATTCACTACTTCAGGCATATCAAAATGAAAAGTGAGAAAGTACTCAGCCATTTTGGGGTGAAAAATAATTTTTCAAGTGTGTGCATGTTTGCACTTCACTCAAACCAAGATTTACCAACAAGGGCTGAAAAATAAGGGCTGAACTATGGGTCAAGAAATATTTACATTAAAACAATTCTCCACAAGAAGTGTGAGCCCTCATGTACCTGGGAAGCAGAGCTGTGGTAAAGCAATGAGATCAATGTCCTTTGGAACTGTCACATCTTCTGTGTCAGGTGCTTTCTGCTCCCCGTTGAGGCTCTTGACATTTTCAACCTTGGGTCTGTCTTTTTTCTTTCGGAAGGAGCGGCGTTTGCTTTTATTCAAGTTATTGCCAGCATGAATCATCTGAACATCATCTCTGCTGATAAATGGAGGCACAAATACTGAAAGAACTTCTGGATCAAGGGGAGGAGGATTTCTGAGTTTTCTTTGAGTGCCCTATAGAAAAAAAATAACAAACAAAACAAACTCTAAGATGACACTCATCCTGATAGGTGGGGGTTTTTTTTCATAATTTTTAATCTTGGTTTTCTTTTACCCTTAAAATTGTGGGTTTCAAATATATTTTTCTGCTCCCTAAATAATTGATTTTTGCTTTTAAGTTGTTGTTTTATGCATGTTAATGCAAGAAATCCTTCATCATTCAAAATGTCCCATATCAGTATTACGCCTTTGGCAAAAGAAACTAACAGATATCAAATACCATATTTCCTCCTTTTCAGTGTTAAGATATAATCAAACTATATTTAAAATAAACACTGGCAACAGAAAAAAAAACCAGGCAGTAAATAAATGAAAAGAAACAGAAACAGCTGAGCCTCTTAGATAAGTCTTTGTTCGACTTCAGGAAAAGCTTCCTTTCAACTCAGAACAAATAACATGCACCAAAACCAAAAGCAAATACACTCCCCAAAAAAACCCCCAACAAACTCTAAACAACACAAACACAGACTTTCACAAGACAAGGCTTAATTTTATAAGGCAATTAACAAAGCACAATTAAAAACTACAATCATTGTTGCAATAAATACAACTTTGAGACTCTGAAGCCATGAGAATCCCTCCATATACTGATCACTCAGTGGAACAGGCACCCCAAGAGCACATATGAAACTACAACATTTTGCATAGGCAGCTTTGCAAAGTGTGACTGGCCTGAAAGCCCTCACTGCCCTGCAATGAAAAGCTGTGCAGGAAGTGATCAGAGAGATTTCCTCATACTGGGGAGCACTTTTTGTATTCTTGACCATACAGTTGAGCCAAGTAGCTGCATTTCCAATTACTTCATTGCAATTTTAATTCTTCCTGCAAGCTTAAAAATACAAGCAAAAGCTTTGTTTAACCAATGGATATTTGGAAACAGGAAAGGCGAGCCCCACTGTGGTAAAATGTTGTTTTGTTTTTAACTTTTTGTAAACATCTTCAAAGTCAGAGGAGGTGAAGCATACATGCTGTTTTTATCACCAGATATGATGCAAGATGCTCCTTGAGAACCAGGGCTGGCCTCACCCATCATTTCCCCATTTCAAAAAAAAAAATAGCTACAACATAGAAAGCTCTGTTGCCAATGTTCCACTGTCCAGGTTTTGAGACAGAAGTCTCAGCTCTTACATCCCAGTGTGTATGTCCACTAATAGTTTTCTTTTCCACATCTGAGCATCATAGGAAAAATGTGAAGGAATGCTTCATCACATGTTAGTTATGGTCTCTTAAATTCCATAAACTAAACTGTAATTATAATAGGATATTCTAAAGAAACTACTTCACTAAAAGGAAGAAGTGAAAAACACACTTTTAATGAACAAAGAGCCTGAACTAAAAGTAAACTGGTGTGAAAAAGAAAAGTTCAGGTAAGTGTCCAGTAGGATAGTGAAAAGATAGGAGTGACTTTAAAAAGCACATCATGAATTGGGGTACTGAGTGCCACATCCTCTCATGCTAGTGTGACACTTCAAGTGTCATTTCCTTAGTTGGCAGCTGACAAAGGCAGTGAAGAAACTGGGAACACGGATAAATTCACCATGATCACCCTCAAACTAATGCAGCTAAACATTTCAGGAGGAAATTAAGAATTAAGGCTCAGCCCTGAGGCAGTTGTGCAAGAAAAACACAGACAGTACTCCAGCAGCAGCATTTTCAACTTGGCAGATTTGCCCTGCTGAGGTTTTCACAGAGAGTTGCTTTGACAGGGCAATCCCTGACTTACACTGAGGCATCTCTGTGCTCCAAAGTGCTGGATGGCAGCCAGCAGTTTAATGGCCTAACAGCCTAACAGCTCCTGAAATGGCAGATCCTTGATGTCTTGAACTACTACAGAGACATGAAACACCATTTTCCCCCACAGAACAGCTCTGTCAGCACTGTCACTGACCCACTGACTCAGTCTGCAGCATTTGAGTCAGCTCATATTAATGTCTTGGCCAAAGTCACATTTTTACTCCTTGAGTTCAGGGATAGTGAATAGGCAGCAACAGAACAATATTCACTTATTTCTGCTATTCTTTGAACATTTTATCTTTTCTGCTGCTAGTGTTACTTCTTCACTTTGAAATACTTCCCTTTTGTAGCTTCTTGCTACCAAATCTCCTTGCATCATACATAGATTCTTACCAACAGCAGTGGGGGATTTTACTCCATCCCCATTTGAGGGTGTTCCTGTAACAGCACTGCTGTAAAGGACACTGATACAAGACAGACTTTTACAATGACTGCACTATTTAGACACAGACAGCAGTGTGTTGAAACCACAAATCAGAGCATGACTTCAGCTATCTGGTGTTTCCGTGACCTCATTCTCCTCTTCCCTCGTTGAAGAAGTTAATTTCACTTTGATTGTCATGAAAGAACTGGTTTCTTTACCAAATAATTAGGCAAAGAAAGTATGAAGCCTCAGAAAAATTAGATTGGGCAGGACAATTAGGTTGTAGCAATAGGACAAAAGGGAATGTTTTTAAACCAACAGAGGGCATGTTTAGATTAGATATTAGGAAGAAATTCTTTATTGTGAAGGTGGTGAGGCACTGGAACAGGTTGCCCAGAGAAGCTGTGGATGCTCCATCTCTGGAAGTGTCCAAAGTCAGGCTGGATGGAGCTCTGAGCAAGCTGGTTTAGTGGAAGGTGTTCCTGCCCCATGGCAGGGGCATCAGAACTGGGTGATCTTTAAGGTCCCAACAATTGTAGGATGATCCCTGCACATTCTTCTGCAACACTCTGCTCAAACTAATGATAAAGCTGACATTAGGTCTGGTTGCATTGGGTTTCATCCAGTCAAGCTTCAGAAGTCCATTGGGAAGGAGATTCTCCCTCCCTTATGCCCCAGCCCTCAGTGCAGCTTCTTCTGGTCTCACTCTGGTTTGCCAGCAGCTCTCCAATATAAAGGTACCCAAATGTGGGACAATATTCCAAATGTGAACTCAAGGGTTTTGAGTAATAACAATAATAGCAATAATCCCTTCTCCTTGCCTGTGAACCACAGTCCTGATGATGCAGGCCATTACACAGTTACTTATCAGACAATCACACAACAGATTGGGTTGGGAGGGACCTTAAATTATCATCTCATTTGAATCCTCCTGCCATGGGCTGGGGCATCTTCCACTAAACAGAGCCACCCAAAGCCCCACCCAATTTGACCTTGAACACTTCCAGGGATGGTGAATCCACAGCTTCCCTGAGTAACCTGTGCCAGTCCCTCACTACCCTCACAGTAAAATTCTCCCTAATGTCTAATCTAACCCTGCCCTCTGTCAGTTGAAGCTGTTCCTCCCATTCTATCACTCCATGCCCTTGTCAGAAGTCCCTCTCCAGCTCTCTTGGAGACCCTTCAGGTACTGAAAATCCACAATAAGGTGACCCCAGAGCCTTTTCCTCTGCAGGCCAAACAGCCTCAACTCTCTCAGCCTTTCCTCATATGAGAAGTGCTCCTCTAATAATCCTTCTGGCCCTCTGGACCCAATCCCAAGAGCTCCATGTCTTTCCTATGCTAAGGACCCCAGAGCTGGATTAGCACTCCAGTTAGAGCAGAGGGGTTGAATCTCCTCCCTCACCTGCTGCCCACTCTTCTTTGGATGCAGCCCAGGACATGTTTGGCTTTCTGGGCTGCAAATGCACATGGCCAGGGCATATCCAGCCTCTCATCCACCAGCACTCCCAAGTCCTCCTTGGCAGGGCTCCCTGCATCACCCAGTCTGTACCAATAGCAAGGACTGCCTTGACTTAGGGGCAGCACCTTGCACCTGGCTTTGGTGATTGCCAGGGTTCCCATGGTTTCACTTCTAGAGCTTTCCAGTTGCTTTTCACTGCAACAAGCACACACTGCTGACTGATGCTCAATCTGATCACACCTCATTTCTTTCAGGCACCTTGACAGCCAGGGAGGCATTACAGAAGCAGAAAAAAATTGTTTTGGTGAGCAATTGTCTGCATCAGCAGGGCCAGAGAGCACGAGACAGCTCTGTACCACTGACTGTGTTGGGCAGATACAGAACCCACTGATGGAACCTGTCAAAGATCTGAGACATGTCACAGACAGCTTGCATACACTTGCCAAAACCCAGCTTTATAGCTGTAGATAACTTAGGGAAAAGAAGCACCACTTCTGTTCATTTCATTCTTACAAAATACACACTTCCAGTGCTAAGAAAGAAATCTCTAGCTGAAAATAGCAGTCTTTGATCTTTTCAAACTGAAATCTCAGAGTGACAATTTTCTTGGCAATAAGGACAAGCAATGGATGACAGCCCAGAAATTTCTGTTTCAGGAGCTTCAGTGGAAAACTACTTTTTTTTTTCCTGGAGTCCCCATTGACAACAGGTCAGTCATACAAAACTCTTCTTACTTTGGGGGTGGGTTATATCATTGTCCCACTGACTTCATTTGCTTTATCACTCCATGTTTAAATACAGCTAAGAATGCACCAACACGCTGTGAAGACCACGATGTGAAGGACTATCAGGATTTTTACCCCCGTAAATCTGTAAATATTATCAGAGATCCACTACTTTCATTTGGAATATCATCGTCGCTCAGTGAAGCCTTTTCTTTCTACAATTACTAAAATCAGCCATAAAAACATATTCCCCTCTCCTCCTGTAGATAGTGCTGCAGAAGGAAAAGGAAGTGGAGTAAATCTGTAAGCTTTCCCTAAGACAGTGACTGGAAACCCTGTGATGCAACAGTTTTCAGGGACTTAACTGAAGTTCATATTGACAAAAGAAGGGACTACTTTGTTTTCTGATACCTTTTTGTATCTTGAGCAAAGAAACAATTCAGAACCTGCAGTATGATCAGAATATCAGAATGGCTTCTGCTTTCTGTAGCAAATTTCTTATTTGTTGTTCCACAGGGGTTTTTTTCAGAAAGCAGTGAGAATTAAGCAAACTGGAAAGAATACGAAATTCTCTTTCCTTTGGGTTCACTTCTCATGCTTCTGATAAAACACCATGTACACACATATTTCAAAAGTCTGGTGCTGACATTTAGGAACTATTTTCCCCTTCTGAAATACACATGGATGAGATCCTGGAGTGTGAACCTCTGCTTGGCTGTTATCACTTAAGAAGCTGACATCAGCAAAAGCCGTCCCCTGAGCGTCTCCTGAGCGAGTGAACAAGCAACAAGCCCAACAAAGACTTCTTTATCTAATGCTATTAGAGCACAATCAAATTCAAGTTCAAGCAGAGCAACTGAGATCCCTGGGAGCTGTCTGGCCTTTTTTTCCACGTGCTGGCACAACTGCTCTTCCCACAGTGGGGCAGCTCGTAGGTACAGAACAAACCCATCAGCACACTTGAACAGAGCAGATCCAGGAGGAGAGGGCTGTCATTGTGAGGCCACATGCGAAAATTATAAACAAATTATAAACCACATATTTAAAGCAGTAACCGACCCACCAGCTCCTGCCGTATCCAACTGGTTCAGGTTACGCCAAACTCAGAGCATTTGAGCTCACGGGGATTTAGATCTGGTGTTTTCCTGAGGATAAGAGTTACCAGCCTTTATTCTTTTGCTTTTCTCTCCAGCGGAGACAGGTCGTGCAGTAACACCCAGTAAAGAACGCATCGTTAAGCGTTTTGCTGTCCCTGCTTAAATAAACCTACAGTGAGTTGTCCATCTAAACTCAGACCTTTGGGAAAGTGCAGCTACCTCACACCGCTACCGAATTCTCTCTGTTTTGCTGACCTTTGCCTGTCAAAACAACTTTCTGTGGGGACATTTCAGCTCCATGCGCTGACAAACCCAGCCTCACGCACTGGCATCGCCCGCCCGAACCCCGCTCACCTGGAGCAGCGCCCGCACCCGCTCTGTGGGCGCCCCGACCAGCAGACAGATCTCCAGCAGGCCCGAGGGCAGCACGTCCTCCATGGCACAGCCGGGACAGGGCGGCTCCTTCCCTGAGGGCAGCGGCTCCTTCCCTCGGGACAGCGGCGCCTTCCCGCCCTCAGCGCCGCCCGGGCCCGCCCCGCGGGGTGGGGAGGAGCGTCAGCGCCGCGCACGGGAACCCTCCCCGCCGGTCGCTACTCTGCGCACGTTGATTGGCTGTTTCCCTGTCACTCTAAGGAGCTGTGGCCAATCAGAATGGTAGGACGTGCGGTGGGCCGGGCGAGGGCGGGGCTTCGGGGTGAGCGCGCTGAGGGGGCGGAGGGCCGGGAGCTGCGGTGCTCCGGTCTGAGGTGTTGAGGGCTCGGGATTGAGGGATGGAAGATAAGAGGAGGGAGCTGAGGGGTCGGGAGCTGAGGTGCTCCGGTCTGAGGTGTTGAGGGCTCAGGATTGAGGGAAGGAAGATAAGAGGTGGGAGCTTAGGGGCTGGGAGTTGAGAGTTGGAAGGATGAAGTGTTGGAGGATGATGGGCTCTGGGCTGAGGGGCTCAGAGTTGAGGGGTTGAGGGGCTCAGGGCTGAAGGCTGAGGGACTGAGGGGCTGAGATACCACTGGCCCCGTTAAAAACTAGTGATGGGGTTTGTGATTTACAGTCACGCGATTTCCACGTTGAGTTGACATGACCAAGGACTATAATATTTGCTAGTTTTAGGCAATAAGGTGAGGACCTAACTCAAACAAGTCCCCAGTTGTTGCTCCATCCCTTGGAAGTGCTCAAGACCAGGCTGGATGGAGTTCTGAGCAGCCTGCCCTAGTGGAAGCTGCTCCCTGGCCTTGGCAGGGACTTGTAACTGGATGATCTTTAAGTTCTCTTCCAACCCAAACCATTCCACGATTTTTTCCTAACCTCGTTTCACTGTCTCACCGGGACAGCCCCTGGGAAAGACACTTCCCGACTCAAGGTCGAGTTAATTTTTCTCCACGGGCTGCTTTCCTCGTGGGGCTGTTGGCCAGCAGGGGCTGAGGTGCCTCAGGGCTGCCTGTCACCCTGTCAGCCGTGGGTGATGTCACGGTCTGGCTCCTTGTGGAGCGCAGCCATTCCCTGCTGTTTGCTGCAGGTGACTCAGCAGGACTGTGTCACTTCATCAGGCCTATCACTGCCACTACACGGGAGTTTTCTCTTTACCACGGGTCACAGTTTCCACGGGCTGTAAGCACAGAGCCGGTGCAGGCTGCGCGTATTTCCCCTCTGGAGCAGCAGAGGCAGAGCACAGGGAACTCCGGGGTTTCTTCTTGAGCGGCTTAATCTAAATACACCATGAGTCACTCCGTATGTATTGGCTCTGTGCAGATCTGCACTGAGAGAATGTAATTCCTCCAGGACCGGAGCATAAAGTACCCGAAACCAGAGATCGGTTTCTCTGAAACTGGAGGTACGAGATAAAGTTTCATCACAACCACAAACATTTTTTTTGTGGACTATTGTTCCGGTATTTTAAATGCAAAAACATTCCCTGTCTAAATGGTTCCAGGACTTCATGAACTTCTTGTCAGTTCAGGGGTCAAATCAGGTCTCTTCAAAAAGTGTAAAAAATGAGGTCATTTTATTATTTCATGGGAGTTTTATAATCTGAATTTTTGTGGTGTTAAAACTCAGGATTATAGGGCCTCTGGCTGTCTCAAATTTTGAGGAAGGCACACATCCAGAATATAGGAAATTGTTCATATAGTAGTGATTAAAAAAAGAAAATTCTTGAAAACCTGAAAGTCTCAGGGATCACTTCTCCAAAGTAGTAGAAGAAGATCCGAGGCTCAAAGATTTGTATTCATGAACTCTGAGGTCATAAGGGATTGTTAAAACAATCTTGTTTAGCCTGTGTAGCCCAGGTCACAGAATCAGAGTGAATCCTGTATTAATGTTGTAACTTCTGGCAGAGGCCATGACATAGGAATTGTTAACAGTCACTGTTAAATGCTGGATATCTCATTTTTAGTTTCACTTTTTAGCTCAGCTCTTTGGCACTGGATCATGCTACATTGGCTGTTGCTTGAACAAACTTTTTACTATTAAAAGATTTCTCTCTGCAGAGTTCAAGATTATTAATCTTTATTTCTAAAAGATTACACAACTCGTATTTTTAAAACCTTTGGGCATCTTTTCTCAAAAATTTCAAAATTTTCCAGTATTATATTTGAATTAGGAACACCAAAACCAAAGCTGTATTATTGCTGAATGCTCAGTGGTAAATCACATTGCTGTTTCTGACTGATATCCCCACCTAATTAAAACAGAGACAGACAGACACGTGAATCATTCAGAAAGGGTG
This sequence comes from Agelaius tricolor, assembly GCF_023055355.1. NCBI lineage: Eukaryota > Metazoa > Chordata > Aves > Passeriformes > Icteridae > Agelaius > Agelaius tricolor. The sequence continues at coordinate 92,224,171 of NW_027269262.1, read as the reverse complement.
TAGTGTTTAATTAGTTATCCACTGCAACATGATACAGTTTCTTAGGGCTGTTACTTCCAACATGACAATCCTACATATTACATTGCTTGACCTATGACTATGACCAAGCATTTGACCATATTATAAGAAAATTACAAATGAACCAACGCTATTAAGCAATTCAGGTCACCCATAGTTAATTAATCTGTATCATGATCATCTTCTGATTTCTCTGCTATCTGCAATGATAAATACTGGATGATTCTTGTTCATAATTAATGTAGCACTCAAAGCAAAGATATAGTGAGGTTATTATCAAAACAGAACTCCAAGATGAAAGGTACTAATGTGAATCTGGTAAAATCTCAAGAACCCTGGAAGCAGGAAACCTGCTATATGGGGTCACTGGTGAGAGACAGAATCATTCACATGGAGAAGAATTCCTCTGTGCTAAAAGAAATTCATGTAGTTGAGTAATTTTCTTCCTAAAAAATATTGTCAGCTGAGGAAGAAATGACAGCTTTCAATATGTGGGGGTTTTTTTGTAAGATGACAAATACAGTAAATGTTTGCTTGCTGACTCTCTAGGTGTACTGGCTGCTGAATGAAGAAAAAACTGCAGTTCTTGGTATGTATTCAACATGAGAAAGGCTTTATCAGACCTACAGGGCTATATCTGAATAATTAAAGATTCTCTTGGCATAGAATTTAATTTACCTTCCAAAGACAGTGTTGCTGTTTTAGCCTGACTGTTATGGGGAGAAAATAATTCCACCAGTTGTGTTTCTTTGATGTGATCTTGCTTATAAAATAACTGAGTGTCTTGTTGAGTCATAGACACCTCAGTCCTGAGGGATGTGGGCCAGATGAAGAGCCTGGACTCTGAATTTCAGGAGAGCAAAATTTCAGCTCTGTAAAGAATTAGTGAATGGCACCTCCTGGGAAACTGCTCTCAAGGAACTGAAAAGAGCTGGCAGCTCTCTGAGGACAAAATTCTTTGAGTCCAAGAGCATTTAATTCCCATGTGTAAGAAATGAAGCGAGGAAGGCGGGAGAATGGCACGGGTCAGTCAGGACCTCCTGGTCCTGAAGTGTAGGAAGAAAATGCACAAGCACTAGAACCAAAGACAGTATCCTGGGGAGAATATAGGGACACTGCCCAGATGTGTAGAGATGGGATCAGAAAAGCCAAAAGCACAACTGAAGCTGAATTTTTCAAGGGATTTTACAGGTATGTTGCTCAAAACTGGAAGATTAAAGAAAGAGTCCACCCCCCCACCCTGAGACACACAAATAAGACAGGATAACTGCAGAAAACCAACATGGAAAAATCTGATTTTCACTCATGCTTGTGCCCCTTTCCAGACAGTGCTGAAAACCACACAGTGACTAACTGAGGGCTTGTGCATCCTGCAGAGTTCCACCAAGATGGGTGTAAGGTCTGCAGGAATTTTCATTTTGAAACTGAATACAGACATCACACATGTTCTGCAGGTTTATTGATAGTTAAATCCTTTTCTTGGGCTTATGATCAAACTTGTGGCACAGCAGTATCTGGAGGTGAGAACTGAAACTCAGACCACTGCTGCCTTCCACTGCCTGGCTCACAGGCATTGTCCAGAGAGGTGGTGGGTGCCCCATCCATGGAAACATTCAGGTCAGGCTGAACAGGGCTCTGAGCAACCTGATCTGGTTGAAGATGTCCCTGATCATTGCAGGGGGATTGCCCTTGGTGACCTTTAAAGGTCACTTCCAGCCCAGACTATTCCACAGTTGTGATTTCTGTGTCTATGCTAAGCACGACTGCATAAATAAGAAATCTTTATTCTGTCCAGTAAGAACTGTGTGTTCTAGCCAAAGAGAAGACAGGACACACAGCTTGACCTATGCTGCTCTAATACATATCAGACAACTCCTTGCAGTCTGGAAGTCCATTTAAAAACATCACCTCTCAGGATTTTAAACTCCTTATCTCTAAATACAGTTCTTAGGTTCTTATCATCAAGGTCATTCATAGGGTGAGGGATTTATTTTGAACAAAACTCAGGGAGTCAGGTTGACATATTCTCTCTAATGTTAGCATTTCTCATTTTGTATTCCTTCTTCCAGAATAATGAAGCAGGAGACTTCTGGGAATCTGCAGTGAAAGATCTTTACTGACAGACCTAACATTTCTTTCATTCAGGACAGTTCACTTTCTAAATTTACACTGAAATTAGCAACCAAGCAACTACTGACTATGCAAATCAAATCAGGATTTTCAAATTAGAGCTCTGCACAGACTTAAAATTCCTCTCTCAGTGCCTCAGAGACTTATTGCCATTCTTAATAATGCTACAAAAACCTACTATGAGAATTCTTTATTGTTTCAGGTGTTGTCTGAGTGCAATGACTTTGGCCTCAAAATTACTCTGTAAGAGATCACCAGGCTGAGCATAGACATGTCAGAGAGGGGAAGGAGGCCAGTTCAGAGATCTCTGCACCTATTCAGAGTTCTATTTGCATCTTCTTTCTATTTTACTTGGCTTGTCTGGTTTGTGCTGTCACCATTTATGGTATTATAGGATACAAATTTTCTGCAACATTGCCTGTCATTTGTCATGCATCTCTTTAAGAATACATGGATGTGTTTCACTGGTATGACAGAGAAATGCCAGTATGGAGCAGGTTTTACAAGGTGTCAATGTGGGATTTGTGTTCTCAGCTTGAACCTGCCCATGTGCTGGAGAAGTCACCTACTGCCTCCTGTTTCCTCAGCTTCTGACCTATGGAAATGTACCCCCAGTTCAACCTTTTGTAGGGAAATGCCCCTTAAAGCTCAGATCCCTGTGATTTATCCCCATGTGCCGAAGGATTTTGCTGTGTTTCTCTGTCACTTCTGAGAAAGGCAGAGCATGTACTAAAACCAGGCAGCAGAGGCCTGGAGCTGTGCTGTCTCCATCCTCAGAGGTTTTCAAGAAGAGACTGAAGAAAACTCTGAGCAAACTGGGCTGCCTCGACAGCTGACCCTGCTTCATGCAGGAGGTTGGACTACAGATCTCCTGAGGTTCTCTCTGACATGGATGATTCTGCCATTCTCAGGGGCTCTGTGTACTAACACAGCAGGAGGGTTAAAAATTTGTGTATGAAGGAAACAAGATGTTAGAATTATAGCAAATAAAACAGGGAAAATCCTCAGCCAGTTGTACAGTCAATGACCTTTCAAATGGACACAATTTTTCTGTGATGGGATAACTGAGTCCCAAGGAAATAGCTTTGGGTGTCAACGCAGCACTTATTTCTCATCACCTCTGTATTTCTGATAAGGAAGCTGGCTGTAATTTTATTTTTTAAAGAAAAAAATAATGGTGAAAGTCCTAGGAGGGAATAAAAGGAGATTAGCTTTATCACAGCCCCCCCATCTAGAGAGATGTAGCAACACAGAGCTGTCAGGCCTTGGCAAAGAACCAGATTAATGTGAGTGCTCTGAATATTAGAAACACTTTGCATTGTAGATGCTGTGAGATATTCCCGAGGCTACAGAAGAGCTTATTCCTGAATCTCATCACTCCAGGGGCAGTTTTAGCGGTGTTTTATTTATGTGGGATGCATAATGTGTCCCTCAAATCTGACTGGATTAATATGACATTTATTATACTTCCAGTTCTTTACCATCTGGCACAATCTCGGGCAGCCAAGGAGATTTTGCAGCTGCTTTTTATAGTAGCATTAAGATTTCATAACATTTGTTCTTTTACAGCATTGCTGGAAGAGAAATGCAGACTCAGAATTCCTGAAGTGGTGGGACAAGAGAGACAAGAGGTCAATTAGTGCACAAAGATTGTCAGTCAGGTAAAGAAAATTGAATTTCAGATAGACCAGGTTTTGTGTTATAGCTTCTTGTATGCATCACTGTAAGAAACTTTAAAATACATCAGCATAGATAGCATCATTCATAACTATGAACTGCTTTTTGCTTTTTTAAATTTAATATAGTATGCTTGCTTTTTCTCCCTTGAATCTGGGGAATCTCTTGAGGTACTCCACTGTGTTCAGAAAAGGTCTTTCAGCAGTTTCATAGCTGAACAAAAGCACCATATAGTAAACTTCACCCTTAATTAATTTTAGCTTAGTTCAGTGCATGTTAAAAGCCAAACACTTTCCCTCTTGATATTTTGTAGCAGCCCTTACATCACTCTTGCTATGAAAAAACAACATGTAAACAAAATTATCTTTGTTACATAAGAAACAATCTTCTCTAAGCTGGTGAACTCTTTATATATGAAAAGGTTTTTCATTTTAAAATATTCACATAACAAGGCTGTTGAAGAAGATTAATCCAAGCTTGATCCAACCACAAGAGCCATCTTATTTTCCATGTAAAATAACCAGCTTCCGAGTGACCTCAGCTTATCTCCAGATCAAAAATGCTTTAAGAAGAACCACAGAAAGGCAGCACAGACCAAGTGTCCTTTAGAGCAGCCTACTACAGAGAATTCACAGGTATTAGGGAGTCTGGCTGTGGGTAATGTGAGACCATCCCAACTTGTCAGCATTCCATGCTGCCACTCCTCATTCCTAGCAGACAGTGCTACATTATGGAGCAAAGCCTCATGGAAATCTTTTGTAAGCACAGAAGGGGCAAAACAATCTCACATTGTTGTATCCAAAGCTGGGAAGATGTGGACCAGACAGATGGACCACAAGGTGGTTGAAAACTGGCTGGACCATCAGTTTGAAGGGTTGGGGTGAACAGCTTGAAATCTGAGTGAATGGCATTCCTCAGTGTTTGGTACAGGGCTAGAAATACTTGGCATCTCCCCCATGGATGTGGAGCACGGGGTGAAAGTTGTCCTCAGCAAGCTGTGGGTGTCACTATGGGTGAAGGCTGAAGGGAAGAGTAGCTGTAAGAGAAGGTTAAGAAGAATCCAAGTGCAGTTCTCCTAAAGAGAGGTCATAAAGAGCAACACAGACTCAGAGGCACCCAGTGGGAGCACAGGAGACAGCAGCTGAAAGTTGCAGCAAGGGATTTTTGATTGAATACAAGGAAAAATGTTTTCACCATGAGAATGAGTAAGCACTTCAGCAGGTTCTCCAAGGAGCCAGTGTGACCTCTGTGGTGTTTGTGAGGTCCCCAGGACAAGGTGAGAGATGAGAATTTGACTCCATGTTCTCACATGTTCTCAGAAGGCTGATATATGATATAATATGATATTATGCTGTAATAAAACTATACTAAAGAAAGAGAAAGGATACATCAGAAGGCTTCACATGAAGAATTCACAAGAATGAAAAAGAAAAACCCTCAGAACCTCAACACAGCTGGACCATGATTGGTCATTAAATTAAAACAATTCACTTGGTGGATAAACAATCTCCAAATCACATTCCAAAGCAGCAAAACAGGGAGAAGCTGAAGCTTCCCAGGAGAAGAAATCCTGGTGAAGGGATTTTTCAGAAAATACCATGGTGACATGACCTCCTTCCTTAGAGATTTTTGAAACTTGGCTGGAAGAGAAGCAGAGCAACCTGATCTAACTTTGAAGTTGTTGCTGCTTTGAGCAAAGAGTTGGACTAGAGACCTCCAAAGGTCCCTTCTAAACAACATTTGTCTTTGATTCTATAATTAAGCCCATATTGCTTGATTTTCATCTCAGGTTCCTTAGAGATTTAACAGTGCAGCAGACAGAAAACGAAGTTCAACTATTTGCATGACTAAACCTAATTTTAGGTGTACTGATATAGCACTATAAAGGGAGTGTATTTAAATATTGCCTGACATATCAAATATAGGAATTAGGCACGTGTTGCTGTGTCATGTATGACTGAAACTGGGCAGAACATTACCTCATAAATAATTAACTCTTAGTTAATCATGTGTCAACTTCTGCAGTGAGAACAAGGAGGATTCTGCATAACTGACTTTATAGAGAAAAGGGCATTTGTACAAACACTACCCAATAGTCTGTGCTTGTTTTCCATGTTGCACTTTTAATGTTAAAAAAAAAAGAAAAACAAATTTTGGGTTGTAAACCTTAACTGACAGTGTGTCCTCACTGTCTTGTTTTCTGTGGTTCTTGTTTATTCCTTTGAGTGGCTATTTCAGTTTTTTGTAGGGGCATCCACTTAGTTGCAGAGCAGTGAGAATATTTCACCTATCAGGGTGAATTATTTATCAAAAATATTTTAAATAATTTTTAGAGCAATTTAGGCTTCCTTTTCTGGCACAGTTGAATCTAATGTCATTTGCCTTGTTTCAATTTATTGTTCTCTGGTAGTTGGAAAATTTTTCAGAGTTAATTCACCTGTAATCTATAAGAGAAACCCACCAAAATATAACATTTTACATGAGGAAATAACATAAACTGACATAAATGGAAATGACTGAAAATTATAAAAGTGGGTTCATAGTCCACAAAGATTAACCTTATGTCCAATTTTCAAGTGTCAGAAAGAGCAAACTGTTAATGAAATCTGGCCTTCCTAGTGCAGGATGGTTCTCCTGAAGGGTGGCTCTTAGTTTTCTGTGTTTGCAGAGCACACACAACACCAGGAGCCCAGCTTGTTTCCCTGCCAAGTTATAATATGTTACAGGAGTGTTCATGGTGACTGTGGAAAAAAAAAAAAAGAGTTCTTTTATTTTATTAAGAGTTGTTGTGAGGACAAAGATAGTTACTGGGGTGGAAAAGGAGTTTGTCATATGATTTGGGAAAGCTTCCTCCTAAGAGAAGCAGTGACTCAGAAAACGCTGCTCATAGCTCCTGTAATATTGTCACCAATACTGTTCACCTACTGAGAGTAAAAGTGATGTAATACAAAAATATATGGAATTATAGTTTGTATTAAGAAAGTTTGTATGAAAAACTAAAACCAGGTATAGCCCAAGCTAGATTTAGAAATAAATGTATTAGTACTTTTATAGAGAATAGTAATTACTTTTATGTCCTGTCTAAAAAACCAGATTGTTTAGAGTTTTCACATCGTGCCGACTGAACACATAAACAACAACGTTTTCTTATTCATTCTGTTCCCAACTACATTTTTTGTATTGGCAAGTTCACTTCTTCATCTTTCCTAAAATTAAGCGTTCACCTCTCTTTATTTTTTTATTCCTCAGGATAAGTCCCACACAACTCATTATCGCATTGCAACCTGAGACTGGAAATGCCTGAGGGCGGGAGGCGTTTCTCGGATGGAGCTCAGTCATCCTGCAGAGCAGGGCACGGCTCCAAGGCTGCGGAAACAGCACAACAAAAACCGACTGCCTTCTGCTATCTCTGGTAATGTTCTCCATTGTTTTCAAGGAAAGCTGGTTTACGTCTCTCAGCAGATTGCCTCGTTTGGCCCCTTCACCGAACATGGCTGGAAGGAACGTCAATATAAATTGTGAAATATATCATTCTGCATTGTCCCTGTTGCACCAAAGGAGAGGTGATTTTTAGAGCGTGTTAGGAATGTGAAGTTTGGCACAGCTGTATGAGGCATTCTCTTTCAGACCTTTTTCAGGCACTGCAAGTTGCTCATAGGTCAAAAAGCCAATCATACATTGATAGAATCCATGTGTCTTTGATGACCACAGTACATGCTGCTCATAAAAGCCGGTTCAACAAAATTTCTGGTTCCTTTCCTGGCTGTAATTGAAAAAAAGCAGCATTGTTTAATTGAGAAAGCACATTAGTGGAGTTCATAAGTGAATCTACAAACGGATTTTCCTGAAAAGTCTCTTGTTTAATTAATATTTCTCTGGGTTTTCTCCCACATTTAACAAGATTTTTCATGGAAGCTTTCTTACAGACATTTGCTGCCAATATATTGCAGCACCGTAGAGAGCTGACTGACATGAACAAGATACAATCACCTCTTTATAATGACATGCATGATTACCACTGCAAATCATGCAATTATGATAAAGATTTCAAAGGAAAGAAGGTAATTTATTTATGCTCTGTCCAGAAACATTCAGTCTCTTGTGGAGCAAAACCTGAATCTCAATATGGAGGACTTTAGAGTAACTGTAACAAGACCAATCAGCTAACCAGGAAGGAATCAAAGACTTTATTATTAAAGCAGTGCCAAGAGAAGTGCTACAAGGCACTGTGCTGCAGTATAGAGTTACAATATGCTATAAAGGCTGCAAATTTTGTTTGTGAGACTGCAACCCTCGAGTTTCCAAGTGATCTGGACCTTTCTAATTCTTGTCAAATAACAACAGCCAAGCCTTCTGTTTTTCAGCACAGCCAAAAAGCGAGCTTTAAACATAAACAGCATTAAAGCTTTGGCATTGAGTGGAATTTGTAATTCAGCACTAAGCCAACTATTGAATTTATTTTTCCTAGCACCTAAATACCCCATGGGGCTTATAACACCACTGATGCTCGGTGCACCACAGCCCCATGGCACAGAAGAGCTTAGAGAACCCACAGCCAAGAAACATGGGCTTGTTTTGTCCTTATTCTCTGAGTACAGATGGCATTCAGTTCTGCTTAGTTAAAATAAATATCAGAATTTAAATATAACAGCCACATCCTCTAGACAAGTGATTGCATAAATATGCAAAGTTTGTGGCCTTGCTTTCATATTAATTTTAACTGCATCTCACTCACATCATCAGGCAAGGTTTTCTCATTATCTTTCACTGCCTGTCTCATTTCAGACAGCAAAGCCAACTCCAACACATTCCCACTCTATGATAACACAACATCCATGGCTACCTCTCTAGTCAACAGCAGAGCTCTAGCATGGTGTCCTTACCCCTCCAGCTGCCAGCAAGGAAAAGGAGAAGGTGAATGAGATGAAGATTCAAAGGTTGCCAGTGCATAAGCAACAGATACTGATTTCTGCTTTCCCTTTCTGTTCAAGGTAGAAAGAGCATGCCCAGTTCTTCACAGCTCTCCCATGAGATTTCTAGCTCAGGACATCTCATTCATCCTGTTTCCTGTGCCAGGGAGTGATGAGTCTCAGCCAGGCATCTGTTCTCACTCCCTTGGATGACAGGGGTCAGATTGCCTGTGATCACAGTCACCCTGAACTATGCACACTAGAAAAATAGGGGCTTTTAAAGTATCCTCTGGTTTCAGTGCTCAACATTTGTTAAGGTTGGTAGCTAAAGCACCACTGAAAAGCATGATGGAAATGCCCAGTGAATAATGTTGTCCTTTGTCATGTACAAGACCTTTTCTGATTTGCCACAGGGAAACATGCAAGGTTTCTGTGAAAGCAAAGGGTCAGGATGGAGGCTGAGATCATCAGGTTTTTCAGTTGTACAGAGTTTACAGACTGCCTGACCCTCACCTTTGGAAATGGAGCACTCAACTGTTCCTACAGAAGTCGTCAGAATTTGTACTCCAGTGGTGCCTAAAGCCATCAGGATCCACATTTTGTTAAATGCAGTATAAACTCGAAGTCTTCCCTTTAGGGAATGTTTTCTCTCCATCTTTCCTCAGCCTCATTGCATATTCTGCCCCAAGGCAGAATGGAAGCAGTTAGTGGTAGCTGGAACATGACTGCTGCCATGTGAACACATCTCACTGCAAACTGTGGGGATGCCAATACTGATTTCACATTTACAATTTCATGGCATTCAGCCACCCTCAGTAATGGTTAAGTCCGAATTGCAAATTAGTTTCTGGTCTCCTCTCCTGCAAATCATCTACCCATCCAGTTTTAATTCCTTCCAATTGATAGAGAGGTGAAATTTCCATTCCTGAGCACCCTAATTTTGTTGTTAGCCTTGCTTCAAGCACGGGGATTAAGCTAGACACCTCCAGAGTTCCCTTCCAACTTGAGTTTTTCTCTGATCCTGGGATCAGAGTCACTGCTTCTCTTGGGAGGAAGCTTTCCCAAATCATATGACAAACTCCTTTTCCACCCCAGTAACTATGATCTCTGATACATTTTATAAGAGATGCTGTATTGAGTGACCATGTCCAGGTGTTGTCAGTCGAGGAGCTGCAGGGGTGGTGTCTGTGAGAAGAGGCCAAGGACTCCCCTGTGTCAGAGCCAGCACCAGCCAGCTCCAAAATGGACCCACCACAGGACACAACTGGGACAATCAGCTACACTGGTGGCACCTCTGGGAAAACAGTTTAGAAAGGACAAAAAATCTGCACAGCAGCTGAGAGTGAGAAAAATATGACAGAAGCAACACTGTAGACAGCAAGTTCAGTGAAGAAGGAGGGGAGGAGGTGTCCCAGGCACCAGGGCAGATTCCCTTGTAGCTCATGGAGAAGACTGTGCAGGTTGTCTTGCTAGAGCCCATGAAAGACCCCTCTGGAGCAGGTGGATGTACCCTGAAGGAAGCTGCAGCCTGTGAAGAATCCACACCAGAGAACTCTGCAGTCTGTGGAGAGGAGCCCATTCAGGAGCAGTTTCCTGGCCACTTTCCTGTGGGGGACCTGTGTTGGAACAGTCTGTTCCTTAAGGTCTGTATCCCATGAAAAGGACACACACTGGAGCAGTTCTTGAAGAGCTGCAGCCCATGGGAAGGACCCACCCTGGAGAAGTACAGGGGACTCCACACTGCAGCAGGGGAAGAGTGTGAGGAGGAAGGAGCAGCAGAGAGGAAGTGCCATGGGCTGACCACAGCCCCTATTCTGCATCCCCCTGCCTTGAACAGAGAGAGGCAGGGATGTAGAAGAGTTCAGAAGAAAGAAGTGAAGTTGAGCCTACAAAATAGGAGAGAGTGGGAGCAAGGTGTTTTCAGCTGTACCTTTTCCTCTCACTATCCTGCTTTATCTTTAATTGGCAATATATTAAAATAGTTTCCCCAAGTCTGTTTTGCCATGATGGTAACTGGTAAGGGATCTGTCTTTATCTTGACCTGTGAGCTTTTCCATCTCATTCCTGCCCCCATCCTGTTGAGGAGGGAGAGGGAGAGCAACTGGGTGGTGTTTGTCAGCCAGCCAAGGTCAAATTCACCACTGCAGAGACTGAGACAATAAAACTTTCAGTTGTCAATTTAAATTCTTTCAATTGTCAGTTTAAGTTCTTTACTTTCATTGCTGGTTTTTTTTTGGGAAAATAAATACAAGCTTGATACATGAAACACAGATGATTTCTCAGCAGGTTAAGAAAAACAAGAACTTAATAGCAAGGCACTACTAAAGGCTGGCAAACCAGAGCTACTGCAAACTGAAGGACTGATTGGTTTCACATCCAAAGGTGAGCAGGAGTCATTGCTATCTACCTTCCTCCACTGCAGCTATTTTCTTTTTAAGTTTTAATCCTCTGCTCTCACTAGTGTCCACTTTTTTTTCCAGAAGCAGGAAAAAAATTACTTCTGGTAGCACTGAAAGGAATAAGCAAAGTACAAGCTTGGAAAAAGGCTGCACATATTTACTGGTGAGTACTGTGCAGTGCTTATCTTGCATGTGTTGATGAAACCTGCTTTGAATGTTTGAAACTGGGTTCTTGCAGACCAAACAGAAACAAAGCTCCCAAACCTCAGCAGCTGCAGAACAGTTACAGGCCCAATGACAGCTAAGGAATTAGCAATGCCAAGTGAAGAATGTCACAGTGGATTTGCAATTAGATATTAGGAAGAAATTCTTTACTGTGAGAGTGGTGATGCACTGGCACAGGTTGCCCAGAGAAGCTGTGGATGTCCCCATCCCTGAAAGTTTTCCAGACTGTTGGATGGAGCTCTGAGCACCCTGGTCTTGTGGAAGGTGTACCTGTCCATGGCAGGGGTTGGAATGAGATGATCTTTACAGTCTCTTCCAACCCAAACTCTTCTGTGATTCTCTGATAATGCTTTTCCAGGGAAAGAAAGGGGAAATGCTGTATGCTATTGATACATTTATATTACAGATATGGCAGCTGTTTGTAGCACCCTGGAAACATGCATGCTCTTCCTGGAATGAGCCTGCCTTTTTAAGGGTGTGCAAATATCCTGGATGCAAATCATGGAACTGTAAACAAAGGTCCACTTTTGATTGGTGGTGTGGGCCAATGTGGTGTAAGAAAAGAGTTATTACTCTGTAACCAGATAATGCCTATCTTCCAAGACTACCCACAAGTAACCAACTATGCAAAAGCTGGTGACAGGTAAGGGTGTTCCACTGCATTTGAATTTCTGAGCTTCACTGCCAAGTAGTTTTTTATGTTAGCAGGCCAAAGCAAGTGTTCTCTCTAGCCTGTCATGCTTCAGGCCTGTAGATACTGCTTACACTCAGCAGGATATAAAGATGATTGCTAAGTTTTGAAAGTGTACTGCCTGCTTGTAACAACTGTGGAGCAACTTAGAGCAGCATTCAAACTGACATTGAGTTGAGACCACTGAGAACAGAAGGAGCTTAGACTGGATTTCAGCTTGGATACTTCAGATGGTACCTAAAGATTGATGTGATAAATCTCAGCTTAGTTGTTCTAATAAGGTTCAAAGATGCAAGAATAAATAATACATACCTATGGAAAAATTACAAATTTCTTAAGAAACATTCACGTGTCTGCATCTTTCCAGCTACAACTGATGAGGGAAAAATCCCACGCTGGAAGTCATCTGGCATTCAGTGCCTAGTCTGTCATTGGAATGACTAAGCAGATGATTATGGAGGGTTTTTGCACCTTTTTGTTTTGACTGCTAACAATTACTAAGACTGGCAAATGACTCTGCCTGAGAGGTTAGCTCAAAGTTTATAGTTCAGATGAACAAAAACTAACAAAGTGGATTTGCCTTCCCTGACAGCCCACTCCTGTTGAGTAGTACCAGCAGCATTTTCTCTATGATGCACAGTAATGCTGCTATTTGTGTCCTCTGGTTTAGAAATAAAATAATTCTGTCTGCACCTCTCTTCACCATGTCTCCTGTCTGCAATATCACAAGGGAAAAATCAGTGAGCAGCTTTCTTCTCTGTCAGGCAAACAGTATTGGTTGCCATCATGCCTTGACACTCAGGACCTGAGCTGCCTTCTTTGTTTCACATCTGTGCAGATAAAACAGATACAGTAGCTCCACAGGATTTATTTTATCCAGCTTATTTACCTTACTCCATCTGTTCAAGGCAAAGAACACTGGGAACAGGGAAGGTAGAAGGCTGAACTGGATATACAGAGGTAATTACCTCTGTTATATTTTATTCAGCTAGTACTCTTCAAATTTAATAAACAAGGAGATCTTTCAGGTACAGATGAATAGTATACTTTCTTCTTCTATTCTTTCTTTGTAAACACATCCTAAATGGAGGCAAGGAATTTCAAAAGTACCTACTGGTTTGACTGTGTTTTTATATCTAGAGTTTGGAGTAGCTTAATAGAAATTTTCAGAAAGGCTGCCTCTGTGACTGTGGTTTCAGCCAATATAAATTAGACATGTATGGCCATGTGGCTTCTTGGCAGCTAAGGACACCTCTGAGGGAACTTCAGGGAAAATGATTTGTCCTTTCTCTAAAAAACAGAAATCAGATAAGATGCAGTTGAACTGTGGACTTCCCTTACCTTCTCTTCTGCTGCTGATAATAGAGGAGAAAAAGCTATAATTATTCATTCCTGCCAATGTGTGAAATCAAAGTCCTGTTTTCTCCGAAGGATCTACTTGGAATGAACTGTTTCCTGTAACTGAGGGGTTTTCCCCACCACAAAGTACTCCTTTTATCTTCCTTTTTATGTGCAGTGTCTTCCAGCTGAGAAAATCCCAGGTCCTTTTGTCTACAGCCACTTAACTCTTGGTAGGCCTAGTCTTAGATACCCCTGAAAAACTGCCTATTTGATTTTCACTGAGACTCAGCAATCCTGTTTCAGGTTTCACAGAGACTTAAAAAAATTTTACTTGATAAAATACCCCAGCATATGTGTCCACAGCCACAGAGTGAGCTCCTGTCTGAGCTTGCTTGAAACCAGAGCTCAGGACTTGTTAAATTAATTAAACATCAGCCTACACAGATCATCTAACCCACCACCTCCCTTCAAGGACAGGGAAATACTTCCCATGTCATAAACTTCCCTTTTGGTGTAGGGTCATCAGACACATAATTGTCTGGAAGAGGAAGAATGCTGTTCTTCTATGGGCTCCAGCTCTGAAGGTCATGAGGAGAAGGCAGGAGTCATTTCAATTGGTAATGACAGCAAATATTCATTCAAATACATTTAGTGTGTCAAGTGGCACTTTAACAATCCTTTGAGGGCAAGATGGACACAGCTGCAGGCAACTGCTTCTGTCTAGGCAGGAATAGGGCACAGAGGGGTCACATTTGCTCAGGCCCGAATTATCTTGCACAAATCACATTAGAAAGATTTTTCTAAAGGCTTTTTGAAAGAGATAAGATTTGACAACCTCAAATTCGACTCTTTAAACTAGGACAGAGAACATCTCATAAGTTTAAGGAATAGTAGTAGACAAATCTTTGAAGAAATTCAAAAGTATGCAAAACCTGGAGGGTTTGTTTTCTGGGAAATGTATTCAAGATGCTGTTACGTGTCACAAATAACTGTAACTTCATACAAAGCCTTTTTCAGAGTGGTGCTCCCAGTTGTCTTCACTACAGCAGATGAAGAGTGTTCAGGGTCAGTGGGCCGTGTCAGGAATTGCCTCTGAGGAGTTTTATGAGATTAAAAGTCCAAGTTCTTTGACAGTTATTTTCTGTTCCAAATAATAGTTTCAAACCCAAATTTTATGTGGGTTTAGCTATGATGCTTCCTTCATTACAGTTCCTCACTTGTGCTGAGATGGGCTTACTGCTTTGACAGGAAAGTGCTGGCTCTAAGTCTTGCCATGTATTTTTTTCCTTCCATGCCAACACAAATAAATAGTTCTGTCACCCCCAGTGAGATGTCTTTTATTTCTTGAAATCAACACATACTGTATACTGAAGTCAGAGCAGCCACCAGTATTTTAGCCACTGAAAATGAAAATAAAACCCAATCTGATACAGCAGAGGCTGCAATTGCTAAAAAATCCCTTTGGCAATTTTCATCTTAATGATTTCCTTTGCTGATATCAAAAGGTTATGGCCTAGCAGTTTCCAATTTCTGCACTCATTGCCTGGCTAAAATCATGCTGCCTTTTTTAAAAATTATTCTAAGACTTCTCCCTGGCCTGATTCATTTAACAATACTCTTCAATGGTATTTAAACAACTTAGACATGGTCATGAATTAACCTTCATAACCTCCATTACGAATTCATGGGTATCATACTTACTACACAAATTAGTTACTGTTAGATGTTCAAACAATCAATTTCACGCTTTCTCTCATGCTTTGGGCTTACAAAAATATTTACAGAGCTCTCTCATTAGCTTTTCTCAAATCCTTCATTAAAATTTCTTTTGCAACAATAGAGAAGCCTTGGCAACAGCTCATACCCTGTGTTGGATGCCTATCACACTCATCAGGATTGCTTCACCGTTGCCTTAAATTCCCCTCCATGACTGTACCCATCTGTTGTTTCATGTCTTACACCTCAAAAGCAATTTGGGGCAGGATTAGCTTTTCATTTCAGATTTTTATTGCTTCAGTCACAATGGGATCATTTTCTGTGACAGAAATTCCAAAATGCAACATGCACAGCAGTGAACAAATGGGGAAGACAGATAGGGAAAGGCAAAATGAGTTGCTTAAAATATCCTGTGAAAGCTGGGAATCAGGGCACTATTCATCGTTCTGTGTTTGCATCCTTTTTCTCACAGCTGTCATCCTTCTCATTACAGAGGAAGTCCAGGCATTCTAGCAAGGATGAAAATCAAATTAAAAAAAAAAGAGGGAAAAAAAAAAGAAGATTACAATGGGTAATTCTAGGGAAAGGGAAGAGTTACTCATCCAATTTCCCAAGAGCTCATAAATATGAGCGGAGCTCATATAAAACGTGTCATGGGTGTCTTTAACCACTAGGAGCCGTATTCAGACCATCTCCCGCCTGTAACAGATCTGGCAAATTTTATCATTTAGGTCAGGGGAATAGAATCAGAGAATCAGAGGATCGTTTAGAATGGAAAAGACCTCCAAGATCACTGAGCCCAACCAGTTAAAGTCTAGAGCTTATGTTCTACTTCCAGTCTGGCTTTCCTCACTGTCCCAGTGCAATCCCATCACACCCAGCACAGACAGCCAGTAGTGGCAGAGCTGGAGGGAGGAGAAGTGGTTCTGCTGAATCTTAACACAAAAACTTTAGGCAATATTTTTCCAGAGGGTTGTAGGCATTTCTGGTTCTGGAGGGGTTTGTACCCATAACTCTTTTTAGGATGTCACTTCAGCTAAAGAGCCAGTTTCATTTTCATCCATCCTCTTTTCACGATGCTCTGGAGTGGTGGCAAACATGGCTTGGCAGAGATTGTTATTTGCTGTGGATTAATATACAAGTTTTTCTTTCTGTTTGCCTGAAAAGCTGATGACATTTGGCATTTGATTATTTTCAATTCTTGTTCTTGCAAAGCTGGAATGTTCCCCCCTAGGGAATGTTGCACTCCTGTGATATTCATCATTTCAAAGCTCAGATATCCCAAATTACTTTTGAAAAGTATGCCAGGTCACCTGCAGAATGACTGGAATCTCTCTATCCACTGCCTGGTTACCAAACCGGCTTGAAAATATGAGAAGCTACTGAAAAAAATCCTGATCTCTGCCACTTTCCTCAATCAAGTTCTGTCTAGTGTGACCAATTTACGCCCACACAAGTCTGCAGGACAATTCGCAAGCAGATACAGAATTCAAAATCTCAGAACATTATTTAGATAGCTGAAACTTATGTTGTATTTTTTGCTATCTGAGGAAGTCAATAACACACAAATTTTTATATATTATGGGCATGATTTATCACAGCAGCTTCCACAGCCTCAGCTACACTGGCCACCTCCCTGGGACCTGAAACCCATCATCTCATATTTCCCAGACTACTACAAATGTGAACAGGGAAGATTAATTGACACTTCAAGAGATATTTAATTTCTGTGTAATGCAACAGAATTGCAGAGCTGTGCAGTACTCACATAAAGAAGCAGAACTAATGAACACCTGAATGACCTACAGATAAAATTTGGTCCCATGAGGTTTAGAGTTCAACAGGTATGAGCCAAACACCACTTGCTACAATCACAGGTATGAGAAGCAGCAGCACTGAAGGAATCTTTAGTGAAGGGTGTGGAAGAGAGTGACCATTGTGTGCTGTTTGCATGTGGGTTTGAATCAAAGTGCTTTGCAAACCTCTGCTTAGAGGGGTAAATTTGGATGTTTTGTTAAGTAGCATATGAATTATTTCAAAGATCAGACTGCATTTGCAGCATGGGGTGTGGACACACTGATGGCCTTTTCTGAGAGGAAGCAGTGATGTAGCTGTGCACCAAATTTTGCTAAACCAGCAACAAAGAGAAGTAGCAACCTGCAAAACCTGTAATGTACCTGCACAAGTAATTTTTGAGCACCAGCACCAGTAAATCCTGGTTTCCTGAAGATTTGTGCCCTGATTGACTGACTTCAAGCAAAATCACCAAATGAAGGTTTCCCATAATAGCAGCACCTACCTGATGTCCTTCCCACCTGGATTCTCTAATGATGCATGGGTTTGCATCCTTAACTTTACTAGCTATGCTTACAGGTGCTTTGTTTTTCTACCCTGGTTTTTCTGCCTGTATCAGAAAGGTGGCATGAACTTCTGTTCAGCATTTTGCCTTTTTGTCTTATTTGACTGAAAACAGATGTAAATATTATTAGCAAGAAGAGGAAGGATGGGAAAATCCATCAGGTGCCATGGTTCTGCAAGTCTCCACAGAAAATCAATCAGAAAATAAGGAATTTAGCTCCAGCCAGCATTGGAGAAAGACAGGAAGACACAGCTGTCATTAGACAGAATGAAAATGCTCTGATGGTACAAAATAACAACTGTTTCACTCTCTGTGCAGGTTTTTTTCTAGGCAGCACAGAATATCCAAACATTCTCCTCTGGAATCCAGCACTGAATAGATTTTTTGCTCAGCTTGCACATGCTGTTGTTTGGGAAGCACCAACATCTTTATCTGATCTTCATGTCAAAAAGCAAGGATAGATAGGTAAATTAGCAAAATCTGCTTTTTATTTCCCTGTTTAAAGAAAATAAGTTCTGTTAAGGGGGGATGGAGAGAAGGGCTGACAACTTTGTGGAGACACACAAAAGCCTCCTTTGGCTGCATTCCCAGTAGAAAAACATTCACTGTCATGATATTAATTGCATCACACACATCCACACCTTTTGTGCTTTTGCAGGAGTTCATACTGGCTGTTGCAGATCCAGCTCTGGTGGAACAAGCCTCCCTGCTCTGCAGGGTTAATGTCTGCAGACAAGTGCACAATCATTTGTTTCTGCTCAGCTGCAGGGACAATGCAGACACAGTTATGTGCAAACAACTCCTCCCCTTGT
Source organism: Agelaius tricolor (assembly GCF_023055355.1). Classification (NCBI taxonomy): domain Eukaryota; kingdom Metazoa; phylum Chordata; class Aves; order Passeriformes; family Icteridae; genus Agelaius; species Agelaius tricolor. The sequence goes on along the minus strand of NW_027269262.1, from coordinate 92,205,893 downwards.
AGGCAGCAAGTCACATGTCTGACATTAAGTGTAAATCATGTGCAATCTCATCTCTGGCCCTTGTCCAAATCCCTGCCTACCCTCCCATTTCTGAATGTACAGCATTAGGTGGCACAGAACACCTCAGCTGAAACTCTCCTTGCTTTTACTGGAGTTACAGACCACAGTTCCTTTGGTCTCTATAGCCCCACTGGTAGGAACAGCCTTGTGAATCCCACACAGAATACACACAGAAGGAAGTGCACTTAAAAACATTTTACTACATTACTACACCATCTTTATTTCTAACAACAGTTCAGAAACTTCCTCCACAGCCTTAGCAGAACCTGGCCCCCATGGCCTGGTAGTTGTGGGTAGCAGGTGGCCTGAACTGCTCTCCTGAACTCAGGGTGTCCTGTTATTCCATCTGTCACTGACACCATAAAATGTGTCCACACTATATCACACCTGCCATGCAGGGGGAGCTGCCCAGCTGGGGCAGCCCTTGTGGGTTCCTCCAGCCCTCTCTTCTCTGTCCCCAGGATCCCTGAGCAGAGCTGAGCACAGGGTTCAGCTGAAGCAGAGGAAGCAGCAGCTGAAGAGCAATCAGGAACAGTTCAGTGCCATTCTAGCCCACCCCACTCCTCCAAGTTCTAACCCCAGGGTCTCCTAAAGCCTTTGATCCTTGGCTAAAAGGCTCTGGGACCTGGGGATAGAGGTTTTATGGTGTGATCAACAGGGCCAGGTTTAATCTGTGACATGAACACAGCCAGAGCAAGCAGGTGGGTGAAGTCTTTGAAGTTATATATTATAATGAAGTTCTAATTAAATATACACAATTATAGCTATTTAGACACATCCTAGGAGGTTGCTGAGATCTGGCTTTGGGATGTTCTGTGCTTGACAGTCCAAGTGCTGTTTGTGCACAGCCCACATAGTGCCAGGGGCCAGCACAGCACTTCACCTGGGAAGAATTCCCTACAGGCTCCAGTGGGAGCAGAGGTTGCTTGTACCCATGGCTCAGCAGAGCATGAGGGCAGCTGAGTGCCATCCCCTCACTTGACAGGCTCTGAGATGTGGATACTCACTAATTTAAATATTCTGGCTGGAGGTTGTAGCACTTCAGATATGCTTTTTAACTTCAAAAAAGGCACACCTGACAGCACAAATTAGTCACAGCTAAGGAAAACCTAAGAAAATGCATTAAAATTAGAGCAACGACTTGGCTCCCAGGAGAGACTAGTGTTTTCATTAGCTGCAAAGTACAGATAAGATTTTGTGGCTGTTTCCTATTTACATTTTGAAAGCCAGAGTTGCTGGATATTCCCTTCAACTGGGAGCTCTTGAGTTGTTTTCCATGATTTCTGCACTAATCACTTCTGTTCTGGAAAATTCACTTCAAACCCATGTCTACCTCTAATGCAGGGAATCTTCAAGGATCCAAAGGAATTCTTTTTGCACCCGTCTATTTTTGTATCACTAAAACATTTTCCTGCTGTGGGGCCTGCAACAAAGTCCTTGCTGTGAAATTCTTACCATCCAAGGTACAATAGAGAAGGAAAACTGGAGGGAAATATCCCTTTTGCAGGTCGTGGGGGCCCTTGTGAGCCAAGCCAAACCACAGATACACAAATGCCAGATGTGACCACCTCTCAGCACTCATGCTGCCCTGCTGCAGCTGGAGCAGGATATTTTGCCAAGAAGGAAATCACCTCCCCACCCCTGATGGGATTTCAACTGGTATGCAGATGGCTCTGGTGTGATGAGAAAGCCCCACCATTTCCTGAGCAATTCCTCATCCCCCTCCTGTACCAGCAGGAGCTGCTACCTCACTGACACCACGTTTTACAGGGAGCAGGAGGCTGCTGGGCAGCTCTCTCAGCCCTGCCCAGGCAGCAGGATCTGTGGGATGAGCAAGGATCTGGCTACAATCAGGAGATCATAGGGCCTTTGGTTTATGGTCCAGCTCTAGCACTCTGCCAAGAAAGGATTTTGCTGAGTTATGTTCAGGACCACTAATTAGACTGTTTCCAGATGTTGCCCAGAGAGAGATGGTGAAAGAGGAAAGGAGGTGGTGGATTTGGTATTTTTATAAAAGGGAGAAGTTTGTTTTCTGACAGCTGGATTGCATTTAAACAGCTTGGCAAAACCTTACCTTAGCTTCAAAAAACTCATTTTACATAAAAAGTGATTTCTGCTATTAAAAAAACCCAAAAAAAAACCTCTACTGGGGAAATAGGTTGGGTTTTATACAAATATTTCAAATTATCATTTTAGCAGAGAAAGTGAGAAAAAAGGCCAGCTCAAAATTTCACATTGTCTTTCCCATGAATAATCCATCACTGTCTATCACAAGCCATGCAGATGGATGGGAAGGGAAGAGATGAGCTCCTGCTGGACCAAGACATGAGAGTTCAGGCTCAGAAGGAATTTCTTTGGTGTTATAGTACATGGAGGCAATGTTTAGCCAGCAGTAATATCCCAAGAGCACAGAAAACCACAAGACTTTCATAACAAAGACAGAATTGTATTTGTGAAGGAGCAACTGGTTTAAAGGACAGATAAATTAAAGTTTGGCCATTTACCTGAAGCCTCATATCAACACATGAATCAGGTGGGGAGAAAGGATCCCAGCATGAAGGAAACAGACAGTGCCAAACCCAGGTCTATGAAGATAAATCATCACAGAGGCAGAACATGAACATTAATTTAGTAATTAATATTAATTTGTGTAAATGTGCTTTTTAGGGGCTTGAGATAAATCCTGTTTGAGATGGATTTACCAAAGTCCTGTGCAGTGCTGGGGAACTTGCTCCTGAAATACAGGGCTGAAATCAGAAACACTGTGTTCACACATATGAGAGCCTTCAGAGATAGATAGATAGATAGATAGATAGATAGATAGATAGATAGATAATTTTGCACTTTGGAGAGATGGCAAGCATGGTCTATAATAGCTTTAAATTGCTTAAATTTTATAGTGGACTGAAAATATGAGGTGAGGGAAATGGGCTGGTCAAGGATGAATGACTCTGGACCAAAGGATTTGAGTAAGGTAACTGAAAGTAAGGATTTGACTAAGAGCTCCTGAGAAGACACTGGATCATGGCAAGAGGTCAGGACCAGGGAGATTCTGAGCATGGCTGTCTGTCCTTCTCATTGCAGCTGAGATGGCAGTCTCCTACTTGAGCTGTTGCTGAAAGCATGGGGGCTCTTTCCTGGTGACAAATGTGTTTCTTTCTGCCCACCATGAACAATTTCCTGCTGGTAGCATCCTGCATCACCTCTCACTTGGCTTTTGGAAAAGATGCAGCGCTTGACTTCTGGTTGTGAACTGCCATGTGACTGCAGGAGCACCTTGTATGGATTGTGTTGAGGCACCCATCAGACCACCTGTGCCCACCTCCATCCTTCTCCAGGCAGCACCAGACCTTGCCTTTTGTGTGTGGGCCCTTTGGCCTCTTCCCTGCTTCCTGCACTGTGGGGGGAGGTGATTTTTTTCCTCTCCTTGGGTCCCTTCTCTTCCTCCCTGTGCATGGGCGTTGCTGCCCGTTCGCAGCAGCAGTGCTGGATACCAGCACGGTGAGTAAAAACTGGGAGGCTACCAGCAGAGGAAATGCTTTGAAAATGAGATCTCCTACTTCTGTGCAGAGGAACAGGCTATTTTAGGAGCAGATTGTGTTGGAGATATGGGCTGGGAAGGGATAACTGCAGCTGCTGAGGGAAGTGCTGCTGTATCCAGAGCTTCCCAGTAAGCAAGGCGATAGACATCACATAAAGAAACCCTCCAGTGCATCAGTTCATCTCCTCTCTCTTTGGCTTGGCCTCTGGACTCAGACGTGGTTTTCCCAACCACAGAGACCTTTGCCAGTGTACAGCAATGTAAGAGACTGATCCCACTATTTGCACCTTCCCAAAAGAATAGAATTTCCACACAGGTTCCAAATTACAGCAGAAGGAAAGAGTTACCTGGCTGTCAGTCTTAGGGTAGCACAAAGGAGCATGGTAACACAAAACTTCAGCAGTCCTGGGTACGTTTAATGACATTATTAAGAAAAATTCAGTCCTGAGCAACTCTGAAGGAAATAACACCCCACTGTCTGCCTGAGATTCCCAATTCCCTCTCTAACTGCAGCTCCCCAGCCATTTAAATTACATCTGATAATTAAACATGCTGGGAAAGCAGCTTCAGTGCTTGTCAAAGCTCTGTTGAGTTTCACCAGAGATGGTTCAGCTGAAGCCTTCAGTTCTTAAATTTCTGGTATGTGGTCTGTTGGGACGGGCAGGGCACATATCTTTGCCAACACCTATATCTCAGTACACAGGTCTTACCTCCTGAGGCAGTGCCCTCCAGCCTGCAGTACCCAAAGGCAATCCCAGTAGCCTGACCTGGTACATGACTCTCCAAGCTAAATCTCCAAGCAGGAGGAGCTGCAAGCCAGGCTGCAGAGCCCTGCAGACCTTTGTCCATCATTGTGCTGAACGGTCACCCAGAGAATTACCTGCAGATTTACTGCCCTTCACTGTAACTTGAGATAAACGTTCCTGTCTCTATTCTCACACAGATTTACAGCTCATTCCACCTAGAAATGGGGCTTTTTTCCTTTTTTAATTGAGTGATCTGTCTTTTGGGGAAATATTTTATTTTGTGCTGCATGCTTCAAGGTCTTTCATTGTGTCACTTCCACTTTATTTAGCCACCCTGTCACACCAGCCTTGTGCACTCTCTGCTCCACTATCCATGGCAACATTCATGGCTTGTACATTTCTTTTTCCTTTACGCAGCTCTGTGATTCTTCCCAAACTGACTCTAGAGACTGAAATGTGGCCTTAAATTAGGACTTATCTGCATGGGAGTCCATTCCAGAGATTTTGGGATAGCTCCTCTCTGTGGTAAGCCTTGCTGTGGCATACATGTGCACAGCTGGGAGTTATACCATGGAGCTGTCACAGTTCAGTGTGCCTTTGTGCCACAATAAATTAGGATAAGCACTGACTCAGGAAAAGTCCTTGGCTATTACTGGAGAAAGGTCAGTTGAGAATTGCGTTCGCTGTGTGGCCACATCCAAAAAGCAAACATAGATGAATCTATATAAAGGATGGGATGAAGGGTTATATAATTCAGTTACACAATGTATGTGATTGCTGTCATCAGAAGACGGTCTTCAGTGCTTGTTAGTCTGTTTCAAAAATAAATAATGGGATTGGGGAGTTCAGGGACAAGCAGTGTTCTCACAGCAATGAACAAAAACCTAAAGGATTGGAGCCATTTATCTGGGAAGGAAGGATAAGATGTAATAAATCAAACTATGAACAGTCTAGGACACATGGATTAAGAGTGCCTGTTTTCCCTTTCATATAATAAAAGAGCAAAGTGTCATTCAAAGAGATGAGAAATAGCAAATTATGATTTTACAGCAAGACTTGCTTGACATAGTTACAAATGTGAGAGCACTTGAATTTGCTGAAAACCCAGAACATGAGAATTGATGTGGTAACAGGAACATATACAGTTACAACACTGAAAACTAAAAACTTAACCCCCAAAAACCAGAAGGGAGACAAATACTTTGGTATCTATTTTATATAGGGAATTATATTACACCATCAGGAAAAAAGAGATATTAGGGCTTGTTTCCACCCTCTTCTGATGTCTCCATTACTAAACACTCTCAGAAACAAGTGATCCCACCAAATGTCCATGGATCCAACAGTACAGTGATGTCTGTGTTCCCAAGGAACAATAACACTACTGAAGGCAAAGGAGCTGCCTCTCATTTCCAGAAATGTGTAACGTCTGCCTATTGTGCCCTTGCTGATGCTTGACATGGCCATGCACACTAGAGCCACTGTTCAGAAACAACTTCCAAAGATGCTAGTTCAGCCAGTGAAAAATATTATGTCTGAAAAAGCTGGGATTTGGTGAACTTTCAGCAGAACTGAATTCCAGCTCTGGTTGCCCTGGAAACACTGGGATGCTGAAGACACCTCATCTCAGGGCAGCTTTGTGCAAGGGGTTTGCTCAGTGCCAGGTTCCTCTCAGCCTCTGCAGCACTTTACAGGACATCGACTTCAGTTTGACTCAGCAGCTTCAGGGTGGGTCAGATTGCACCTCTCTGGAATTAACACTGGTTCATATCCAGCTCAGACTTTTTGAGCTGAGTTTTCTTAGTTCCAATGCACATCTGTGCCATATGGCAGCTGTACCTGACTTTGGATTCCTCATTCCCCAAGGTGGGTGTCCCTTATTTGCCCTGACAAAGCAGCAGAGGGAGCTCAGGCAGTTCAAGCCCATCCCAAAAGAAAGTGAACAGTGAATGTACATCTGACCACCGTATCACAGTCTGCTACCAAACACACAGATGTTCTCCAGTTGCACTGTGAGATGGAGCCAGACTGACTCTGCTCAGCTCCATTACCAGTTTCCCCTGATCTTCCCAGCCCCCTGACCTCTGCTACATGAGGCTGAGAAACTGCACCATTCATAGATTTCATTGGGAGTTATGTGTTCTCAGTGCCTCTTGGACCAGGACCCTCTTTTATCCTACTCTAGAAGATATTTTGTGGCCAAGGTTTTATAAGGCTTCCCAAGGTTTCACAAAATTCTAATGACAAACTGATGCAGCCAGAATCTATTTCCTTAGTTTGTGTCCCTCTACCCAACCACACTCCCACAGGGATGTCCACTGGTCAAGGTGGCAAAGTCACAGCACCCTGCCATGTGACCACCTTAATTCATCATGAATTAGATTCCCACCTTAATTCATCATGAATTCATCATGAATTAGTAGAAGGCCCTCTCTCTGGAGGGCCTTCTACTCCACAATTTCCAAAAGGTTTTTCTGCTGGTTTAAGTGATGGCCCTGCTCTGTGAGATACTTGATACCTGTGACCATGGTGAGTCACTTTAACTTCCACACTGATAGAATGAGGTAAATAAGAACATCCTGTTTCACTGGCAGGAGGATTCAAGATTTTGGAATGTTCAGCTTAGAAGAAGCTGTAGACTATATCAGTGCCTAATTAAAGAGAATCATGGAGGAAATAGAGGTAGAGGAAAGCACCAGAGTGAGAAGCTTGTCTGTCCTCCTCATTTGCTGTCAGGCCACCCTGGTGGCACACCAGCCTGAGGCCACCCAGAGGTAAAGTGGAATTGGAGACTGTCTGTGGGCAAGGTTTCCACTGAGGTGTTTCTGGTAAATGCATTCAAACCAAGCAGTCATTAGGACTAAACACAAGCTTTGGTTTAGATTTTTGCTTTCTCAACCCATCCAACCCAACATGAGCTTCCCAGCTGTTCCCTAAGTAACCAGTTCACATGTCAGGATAGTTAAGATTATGATGTATGAGGTAAAAAACTAGAGATCCAAACAGTAGCCCATATCTACCTCATTTAGTCAAGAAAGTCACAGAATTTTCTGTTTCTATTAATTCTTTTACATATATGGGAGGAAGTATCTGTGGACTAAAAATCATGAAACTGTCATCTCTGCTGTGGATTTCTTGTCTGGCTAGAGAAAGAGGCAATTAGAGTTAAGGGAATGGTATGAAAAACTAACTGCTTCTTAATATTTCTTTATAATTTTAATCAATGTTAGATATAACAGTGGAAAAGTCAGTGTTTATATTTAATGTCTAAATTCATAACTCTGCAAATTATAAAGTTATTTTCAGGTAAAAGCATTGATAGGGAGCACATTCCACATTCAGGATGAATGACTAAGATCAGATAGATATGCATGCTTGATCTTTCATGCCCTTGAATATGCAGGGAATGAAAACAGCATCACAGTACTTCTCCAACTAGGTGGAAATAACACAGCCCTAATGTTGAATCAATTCACAGAATAAACCCTGTGAATAGCTGCTGAGGAAATCAATAAGAGGAAACAGTGAACTGAACATCTATTCTGCAAATGGTCAGAAAAAGAAAAAATAGATTGTGGTTGTCCTGGTTTGGGTACCCCTGGATATCTGGTCCTAAAACCCCCATCTACATGAGCAAACTGATTAAGAACCAAGTGGGGAGATGGTGAAGAAAAAAAAAAAAAAAGGAAAAAATTGAAAATAAAATAAAATTGAAAGAAAATAAATTGAAATAAGAGAAGAAGGATGATGGAGGAAATCTGGGCAGTTGCAGATAAGCAGTAGAAATAGAGATGAGGGAAGGAGCTGTTCAAAAGAAGAGGGTTCAAGGAAGCAGGTGGAGAATAAATTCAACATTTTTCTTTCTGATACAATATGGGAGTGCCAGCAGGAAGTACTCTGTAAGAGAAAAAATTGTGAGATGAAGAGGACAAGACCTCTGAGAAGGTGAAGGGACAAAAGTGCCAGAAATAGAGCCAAATGTGACTGACCACTAGATTTTATGTCTTATGTAGCACAACCCTTAAATTTCACCTGCTGCCCTCCCCCTGTTTGACAAACGGAAGATTTCCCTGAGGTGATACAGCCTTAAAGACCCAAAGAGCTGGAAAAATACCTTGGGTAGCTGTGATCTTGTCTGTGACAGAGGAAGGATTGCAGGGACAGCATGACTGAAAGAGGAGGACAGGATGAAGGTGGTTGAAAGGAGTGAGAGTATTCAGAGGTAATGGAAGGGGAGGGTTAGAAAAGAGAAAAATGTCACAGATGAGTCAAAAAACGAGTGTAAATAAAGGTTTGTGCTGGTGAGAGGAGAGGAGGAATGAGGCTGAGAAGGAATAGATGAATGTTCTAATGAGAATTAAGATGATGTCAGAAAGACTGTCTGTGCATTGATGCTTACACAGCAACCAGTTTGTCCATGCTTGAGGCAGATAATTGATACCATCCTTAGGGAGCTGCCATTCATCAAAGCCCTTTAGTGTAACCCCAGAAACCACCAATCTCTCCTTCCCTTAATTTGTTTTAATGGAACACTTTTCATGCCTCTTGCTGTGTTTTTTAGCAACTCCTTGCAACCTTTCTTTATCCTCAGCACTTGAAGCAAGTGATAAGCTGCTGGTAACCTTGTTTGTAATTTGCAGTTCATTAGAAGTTCAGCCTGCAAGGGCAGCATTTGTGTGCAGGGTGAATTGTTGAGCAGATTGTTTGGTCTGAGCTTTGTCTCTGCCAGCCACTTAGAGATGCCACCTAATCCTGATCAGTCAGCAGTCACTGGGCTTTCCTGCTCTGCAATTCTGCTGTCAGTGGTGATAACCATTAAAACGGGGGGAAAACCCCAAGTATTACCTGCACAAAACCCACAAAGTTCAACACAACGAGAAAAACAAGGGGCAGCATAAGATGAGCAATAAGGTTAAGAGATTTTTATATGAAAACACAGAGAAGCCCATCTCCACTGGGTACAGTGCCCTAATCATAGATACAGTGTCCCGATTGTAAATATATATTATCATATATACAGTGCCCTGATTGTATATACATTGTATCATATATACAGCGACCCAATCACATACACAGTGGCTTAATTGTATCCAGGCAGAAACCTAACATCCCTCTCAGCCGTTCTGTTTCCTCTGTTGCTCCCCAAACAACAGCTTTAAGCACTGAAAAAAAGGTGCCAGAAGGAGCAGAGGCAGCTCCCTCATACCCTGAAAGAGACGCGGGATTGGAGCCTGTCACATGGGAAATGTGTCCTCCAACACAGAATTTCTAGAAAAGCTGTGGCTCAGCAGGACAACTCCTTATCCATACTCTGTGCAACAGATGCACCAAGCAAAGCATCTCCTATATTGTCAGCTGTTGCTTTAGAGTCTTCCATCTCCAGTTTGCTCTTTTTTCTTTAATCTGCTGGATAGAGGTAATGAATATTTAAGTACTCGGTGTAAAGCTGTCTGTGCTGGCAGAGTGGCTGGGGCTGCAGAGAGCTGCAGAGCTGAGGATCACTGTAATCTGCTCGATGGGTGGTTCTGCCTGTGGCCAAATGGATTCCATATGTGAGATCATCTGTCATGCAGAAGGCACCATCATTAGTTCCCTTTCTAGGAAGTCTTTCTGCTCTCCTAGGTGAAATACAGTGTCACTGACCCAAACTTGTTGCTTTGCCATGATGGTGCCATTATGGGATGAGCTCTTTGGTGACTTTCAAAATTCAAGTTCTCCTAGTCATTTTTCTGGACTTCAGGTAGAGAATGTTGCTATTTTATTAATTTTATTTTTGATGCAATTTTAAGCCTCTGCATGGAGATCATTGCAGTGTCCAGATATCTTTGAAAAACATCATGTTGGGTGAGGAGAGTAGGCTGGTTTAAAGATATGCCATACCTGTGCTTTTAATTTTAGGCTTACATCACTACCAAAGAGCAAGAAGCCGATATTCTGCAGATCTTTGTAGCATGCTGGACAGTATATAGAAGGCAACATTTTCATTCTTATTTCTCTTTTTGTAAGGAAGACAAGTTCTCCTGCCCAAAGCTGCTCAGATAATTGTACATGAGAGTGGGCAAGGTGGCTGTGGAAAGGGAGATTGTAAACTGCTCTTCATGTTCCCTGGGAGTGGGTCAGGAGTGATGAGTTTAAACTGAAACCAAAGGGTTAAGTTAGAGATGGCAGAACCTAGTTTGCTAGAGAGGACAGTGGATATGTGTTTGGGAAGACTGAAACCTCTGGCACTGGCAGTTTTTCCAATCTGTCTGTCATCTCCCAGGGATTAATCTGGGGCTACTTTGCCTGGATATTTTAACAGCCAGGTTTTCAACTCTGCTTTTCACTGTTATTTAGCAGCAGATGTTCAGATTCTGATTTTCCAAAGCTACCCAGTTGTTATTAGGTATAATTAACACCAACATCCTTAATCCATAAGCCTCTTTTAGGTTGGACTCCGTCCTATTCTGTTTACAAAACAAAACCTTCATGAAGATCACCTCTTCAAAAAGCAATTAGCAATCCCAGCTCTTAGGCTCTCCCTCTGAGGAAGAGAAATACTTGCAGAATATGGAAAGCAAGGAATATTACTAGGACATGTAGCTGTTTCTCTAACAGCAGCACAACCTAGTTCTCACAAGCTCTCCAAATTTATAGTGCTGAATTAATAAATTATTTATCCATGTGTCTAAACTCAAGTATTCAGGAAAGTGATTAACATTACTCAGAACTAGCAGTTTATGGATCATTGTCTGTAATCAGGTTGTGGTAGTTGAAGATCCCCATTTCCTGTGGTTGACAATGGATTATTCATGTAGGATGTGCAGCATAACTGAGTTGAGGTTATGGCAGCAAACACACCTTCTGGAATTCACCCAGCTGAGTCACATCATTTGGTAAAGATGAAATTGCATAATTCAGGGGTATTTTTAAGCCCTTGCACTAAACAAACACCGTGGTCATGCATTCTGCAGAACAACAGTGTGATAGGAGTAGTCAGTTCACTCTGGGCTCTGGTTAAATAAATTGGAAGTGCATTGCAGTGTTTGGGAGGTTTCAGTTCTAAAGCTATTTCAAGAAACCCATGAGGATTTCACTAAAAATCTGCAGCTGCAGTATGTCCAGGCAAACAGGATGCTGTTCTATCACCAAAGGAATAACAAACAATTCCAGAAGAGGGGATAATTTAGTTAAATATAGCACTTGAAATAATATACCAAGAATTCATATATTTTGTGATCATTGTACCTTTTTTATGCAGTGGATAGGAGGAAAATCCTCAATTTTGTAATGACTGCAAATGATGTTCCCATAAGAGAAATGAAAATTTGGAAATAATAGACCAAAGGATGGAATGGTGAGCACAGGCTGATGGAAATGAGCTGAAAGGAAAATAGCACCTGAATGTCTGAGATCATTGCTTTGTCTGCTTCCCAGGCCATGTCCTCGAGGTTTGTGCTGGTTTTACCTGAGCAATTTTCTTCATAATAGCAATTCTGGGGCTGTGTTTTGGATTTGTGATGAAAACAGTGCTGACAATCCAGAGATGTTTTCATAATTGCTGAGTTTATGCAGAGTCAAGGCCTTTCTGCTCCTTACCTCACCCCACCAGTGAGTGGGCTGGGAGTGCACAGGGCTGGGAGGGGACATAGGTGGGACAGCTGGCCCTGAGTGGCCCAAGGGACATCCCATACTATGGGACATCATTCTCAGAAGGCTGGGAGAAGAAGGAGCAGGGGGACATTCAGGGCAGTAGTGTTTAACTTCCCAAGTCAGTGTTACATGTGCTGGAGCCCAGCTTTCCTGGGCATGGCCAAACACCTGCCCATGGGAAGTGGGGAATTAATTCTTTTTTTTTTTTTTTTGCTTTGCTTGCATGCACAGCTTTTGCTTCTCCTATTAAACTGTCTCACAAGTTTTCTCACTTTTCCAATTCTCCATCCCACTAGGGAGGAGTGAGTGAGAGGTTGTGAGTGCAGGGCAGAGTTGGTGGCTGGGATTAAACCATGACAAGATTTTAAATGCACAGCCACACTGAGAAAAATGTGCAACACTCTGACCACTGAGAAGGTGCTGATGGTCAGTGCATTCCCTGATTCATGCAGCCCAAGAACCCCAGTTGTCTCTAAGACTCCTTCTCTGATATCAGCCAAAGCAGACGCTTTGGGAAGAGAGTAAAAAGCAGACTCCCATTTTGCAACCATGTGCAGTTCAGGGACTTCCTGAAAAGGTGGACTTGGTATATTAATAACCCTCAATCTCTCTCCTCCTCGAAGAGCCTGCTTGAAGGGGTGTTTTTAAAGCCACATCAGTTTTTAGTTCCCACAAAACACTGTGGCAGGAAGTTCCAAAGTTTAACTACAGGCATGAGGAATCATTTCCTTCCTTTTCCTTTGAGCTTGTCCTCTCCCACATAAAATCACTGCTTCCTTCTTCTTTTATTGGAAAGTGCAATGAAAAATCAATCTCTTCACCTTCTCCATGATGTTCATGATGTTATAGATTTATCCTGATCATCTCTTAAATTGAAGAGATAACTTATTTAGCTTTCCCTTACATTGAGTAGTTATGTACTTCTTATCAGCCTTTTAATCCTCTGAATCCTTTTTCACCTATGGTTTTCTTTTCAAGTGAGAGGACAAGAGCTGCACACAAGATACAAGCTAGAAGAGCCATAGATTTATGTATTTATATAATACTACTAATTTATCATATAATTTTTAAAAATGTATTTATTTAGCAACATTTTCTGGTTTTATCTCTGTCCTATTTCCTGGCAATTCCCAACATTTTATTTGCTTTATTGACTGCTACAATATGCTTAGCTGATATTTTCATGGAGCTATCTGTTACAGCCCCAGCTTTTCCAGCTTGGGCAGCTCAGAGCCATGTGTGAGCTGAGAGCTGCTTTTCCCCTCTGGCATCATTTCTCTGTCCAGTCACTGAGATTCTGTAATTCTTCACAATTTTTAATCACCTTTATTACCCAGAGGACTTTTGTATCATGACTAAACCTTGTCACTTCACTGTTTACTCCTTTCCAGTTCATGAATGAGTTTGTAAGCAAACAGCACACACCTCCAGGGGACACCACTGCTACTCAGCCTCTACCACAAGACCTAACCATGAGCTCCCACTCTCTGTTTCCTGTTTTTTTAATTCATTCCTTTTTTATTCATCCAGGGACCTTTCCATTTACACCTTGACTTTCCTTAAAAGCCTTTGGTGAGAGATGCTGTCTGCAGCTCTCAGGAAGTACAGGCTGGTTATATCAACAGGATATCCTTTATCCAAAGGCTTGTTGACACCTTCAGAGAGCTCCAGGGACTGTGGCAGGACTTCCCTTTACAAAAGCCATTCTGACTTCCACAGCACATCACAATTACCTCTGCATCCAATAATTCCTTTTTTTTTTTTTTTGCTGCTTCCTACAGAAGCAGCAGCACAATACAAACCTGTTCTTCAGCTTCTTATGCTGTTGAAGAGCTGACAGCTCATGTTAAGCTGAAGGGCTGGGACTAAGGTGCTCCCACTGGATCTGTATTTTCCAGACCACAATTTTCAGGTGCTGGAAGTGAAGGAGTTGGGATATTTTTTCCAGAGTTTCCTCTTAGTGTTTACTGTTGGTTTTGGTCAGGTGTAGAAGTGAGTGCCTGAGCAGCATGGTTTCCCCATGTCAGGATTCCTCTACCTACCCCAAAATCTTATATGCAAAATTCCCTGCTGTAGTCAGTCCTTTCCACATTGTCAGAACTGAAAGATGAGCACTCATTCCCTTCCTTTGCACTTCTGAGGGGAAGGAAATGCCTCTTTCTCACCATGTCCCCTAAAAACCTTTGGGTGGTGAGTCCTGCAACCAAGAGGAGGAAACACCAGACAAGTTGGTTGCTGGCAGCTGCTGGTTGCAGTCAGTCCCCAGGGAATGAGGTTATTTAGAGTGTGCTGGAATGAGTCTGTGCAGTGAATCAGGAGCATGGTCACAGTTCCCAGACAGACAAACCTCTCCCTCCCTTTTTAAAGGGAATTTCATGCAGGTTATAGTCTGGTTTCATCAAATAAGCCAATGTGAATTATTTCCTGATCATAGCTATGATGATTTTTGGTTTTGAGGATGCAAATTCATCAATCAATTTATCTGCACTGATTGCCTGGCTAAACCATCTTAGTAGTCTCATACTGTCCTCTTTGGGGTGGTGTGGTTATGACTTCTCTAAATTTTGGAAAATATTGAGAGCAAAATAAATGATGGAGAAAGAGCAGCTGCTAAACAGCTCGGAAAGGTCATTTCCTCAAAAATAAACCAGAGAAAGGCAAACAAGCATGCTCCTTTCCCATGAGGAGTACATCTCATCCCTCTTTAAGTTTGAACAATTTTTGAATGAAGGGAAATACCAGCACTTTTGAGATTTGCATTGACTGCAGATATCTTTCTGGACCCCTGAGCTGCTGAAGGAATGTATTGCTTTGAGTCTTTTCCCAAACTCCATTCCCATATATTGCACTGAGTTCCCATCACAAAGCTGACCTGCAAGGGAATCTTGAAAAGGTGTAAAGATTTTAGCAGACACCAGCAGGAACCAGCTGCCCCACTGCAGAGTGACTCATGAGCTCTGCTGGCAGGAACACAGATGTGCAGGAAGCAAACCTTGGTCATGCTGAGTAATCCAGGTGAGCACAAACACAGCACCTGAAGGCACCTACGTGCTGGGTGTGATGCACAGGGCTGTGCAACCCCTGTGACCTTGGAGAGAGGATCTCAAGGGTCTGTGCTGCCCAGTCCTGTGACTGTGAACCACTGTCTGCTGCCATGGAGAAGAGCTTCCACCTGCCTGCACCAAGGGAATCACGTTCTCCATGCCTGCCACTCCTTCTTTCTTTCTCCCAGCCTGGGGATGCTGTGATTACCATTTCAAGAATCCTCTGGTTTGTCCCAAAGGTTCAAGAGATCAGGGCAGACATGGGAGATGGGATATGAAAGCTGGCAAACCTCAGGACTCACTTTGTTGTTTATCTCATCCTTTAAGAAGGGCAGAGGTAGCCTGAATACCATCTGATGTACCATCTCCTGAAGAAGAAAAGAGACTGCATTTGTTGAAACAAATTCTTTTTGAAACAAATTATTTTTGAAACAAATTTCAATACCTTACTTCTCACACTGAAACTGAAGGGCAGCTGCTACAGGATGCACAGCTCCATAGGGGTCTGGGTAACTGTGATTTTATTAAACACTGGAGCCAACCTACTTTTATGTCCTGCCAAGAAGGATGTCCGGCTCTGTGATGCTGTCCCTGACCCCAACATGTATCCCACAACTTCCCTTTCACCTCACTGCTGTGTCCCTGACCCACACTGTGCCAGTCCAAGCAGCTAAACCAGCACAGAGCCCTCCAGGTTTTGTGCCACAGAAGGTTTTTTGCTGGTGCAGTTCCCAGCACCAGCATGCAGCAGGATCAACACATAGGACTTACTGGAAATATGCAGTCTGGTGAGCCTGACCATCCTTTCCAACAACACCTACCTGCTAATTAGGATCACAAATATGATTAAATCTCACTCTCAGCCTCCTAATACCACTGTGCCATGCAGAGAACAGCAGTGGATGCCAGGGAAGAAGCAAAGGGTTGTAAAGGGAAGGAACACGCACTCATGAATGACTGTAAGAATTAATTTCCACCATAAAATACGGCTCATAATATGAAATGTCTGTGAACCATCTTGCAACCTTGTCCTCTAGCAGTTAATTTTAAAAGTATTAGTTATGGCTTGACACCACCTGAAAGCAGGCAAATGCCTCATTGCACAGCCTGACAGGCAGGGCTGCAAGCAGGGAACCTGCAATCCCATTAAGGCGTGGGGGCACAAGGACCACCAGGGAGAAAAGAGAAAATGAAGGGCTCCAGGTGAAGCTCCTGATGGCAACAAGTACCAGCATGTGACTTAGTCATGGGCACAGTGTAGCACTTTGCTAGACAGGAAGGAGGGAGAACCTGCCATGCCTGGAAGGGAAGGGACAAGGGGAATATCTGCTTGCAAGCTTTCTGGAAGCTTTTCCTACTGCTTCAGCCCATGGAGACAAGTGCAGAAGGGCAGTTGTTAGGGAGGAATCTGAAGGAGAAGGGTCTGCAGTGCTCTCCTGGCTCCCAGCAAGGCTTTGTGCTGCTGCAGGCGTTGATGCAGAAAGCAAAGCGTGCCAAATCAGTGCACAAACTAGGGGGTGACAGGGACACATCTGCTGCCTGAAAAACTGACCTGGAGGAACAGGGAGGGATGTGAGCAGCTGGATGTGTGAGCACGTTTCATATCGATTAGTGAACGGGCTCCTGGAACCGTCACAGCTACAGCACAAATTACTGAGAGTCACTTCAAGGAAGAGAAAACCCAGTAACAAAAAGACCTTTGGAAATACCATCAGAAGATGGTTATTTCTGAATCACTGCCAAAACCAAGTCATATTGTTTGCATAAATTACCTTGGCCTGAAGCAGAAAGTTCAGATGCTGCCAAGGGCAAAGCCAGACACAGGTGTGAGCTCACAAGAGCTTGCCAGTCCCATGGAGTTAAGCTGATCCCATCATGGACAGGAAAGATCCAAAGAGAAGCCAGGGTGGGGGAAGAAGGTGCGCCAGGTGATCTGCTTCCCTTGAGCATGATGCTGAGCCAGGGTCTTTGTGTGGTGACAAGAAACACCTCCAGGGGAGCAACATGGCCTAATCTTGTGTGTAAGAGCCATTGTGCATCCTTTACATGCAGCCCAATGGATCAATGGTGTTATTCTGCTCCAAGCAGTACAGCAGGAGACCACTCAATGCAGAAACACTTTGACATTCAAATCATCCCACAAAATAGGAGGCTTGCTGTCATTTTCAGACATGCCACTAAAATCCCACTCAAACCCCTAACCCATGTTTAAAGATAAATTATTCGGGTATCTCCTGTTTACCATTAGATTTAGGAATTATCTCTGCTGCACACTTGCATCATCCCCTAGGTGTATGTGCTTTTCATAGTCACTCAGTTCTGGCTCTTAAATAAGCTGTTATGTACTGACATCCTCTAAACTGAACCCAGAAGTGTTTACTGGACTGAAAAAGACATCACCAGATGGCTCCAATATCAGCCTAGAAGGATTTCTGTTCCTCAACAGGGGCTACATGTGTCTGAAAAACCAGGAGGCTGCAGAGTGTCTGCATAGTCAAATCACCTCTAAGAGGCTTTGTAATTGCATTCAGTTCTGCTGTGCTGGAAAATGAGGATAATAAGCTCAATGTATTACACTTACACTGAGGCTAGACTCCATATAGAGTGGTAATAGGAAACACAGGCTGAGGTTTTAACTGCAGTTAGTGGGGCTCAGCACTTGGCTTAGTGCAAAAGGAGATGCCAAATCACCTTAGCTCCCTTGACAGTTACAACCATGAGCTCCCAGGCTCCCAAAAGTCCCCAGAGATGGACAACCTCCTATTTCAGATAGCATCATAGGCTCATAGAATGGTTTGGGTTGATACTCAGTTTTCTTAATCATTAATGTTTTTGTCTTGATTTGCCTCACTTTCATTTCTAGCTTTCATTTTGCAGCTCTGTGCTGACAAACTGCACTGAGGAGTTTACTAAGAGTTTTCCATGCTATCTACCAAGAAGTCTTGAACACATTTTCATGAACATCTCTGTGCATCAAGTTCTTTTCAACAAAACCTAAAAAATACCCAGTCTTCGACTATTTTTAGTCTGTTTTTACTGCACTGGGGATGGAGATCTGGGTGTAGGAGATAAGTCAGTGAGTAGATAAGTGAGTGAATAGATAAGTCACTCCAGTGAGTTTCACTTTAAAGGAGTCCTTTCCCTTCATGCCATAGGCTGGCAAACACTTCCACTGCTGTGTCAATTTGAGCAATCCCAACATCTCCTCCTGCTGCCCACTCAGTTGTGTCAGTACAACATTCCATGGGCTGCCCAATAAATCCTGCAGGGATCGATCTGGGATAATAATAACCTGACCAAACATGACTCTCTTTTTTTTTCTTAAGCCCTTTTAACCCTCATTGACTCTACTTAGCTCAGTGCTGTCACTGAAAAATTGCACACCAAGCTGCACCAAGAGCAGAAGGGAATAAATCTGAAAGTTGGTTTCAAATTACCTTAGTGAGTCAAAAAGCCACATAGTGGTATGGAAATTCAGTTCAGTCTCCTGTTTTCATTTACCACCAATCTAGGGTCAGAGAATCTACAGCCCCACAGACTTTCACTCTGGTTGTAGATCTGTTCCAGGCACAGCCTATTTTTATGTGCTACAAAACCATCAGCAAAATTGGTCCCGCCATGAAAGCAAAAGCCCAGTGAGACATGCTTTCTTTACTGAAATCCTTCTGCAGCCCCTGGGGAGAGCAAGGCATTTTATACATACAACATGACCCCACAAACACCAGCCCAGGGGTTGTGTGGAATGAACCAACAGGAAACACAAAACCCATGGCTGCACCAGAACATCATTAATGTCCCTTCCAACCCAACTCATTTATGAGTCTAAGACCCCACCTCTGGGCAGCACATGGGCTACAAAATGGGCTCCTCCTGTCAGCCTGGCTTTCAAAAATGCTTTCTGGGCCCCAGCACTGTGGGGAAGAGTGCAGTGTTCACCAAAGCCATCCTCAGCTGATTTGTCACCCTAAGTGCCCTCTTTGCTTTTGGTTAGGTACATTCAGAGGAATTTTGCAGAAGACTTTTTGGATCAGGCAATGACACTTGGGATATGATTCATCTCACCTCACTTTAGCAGCTCATGAAATGCAAAGCTTGGATAAAATTTGCCATCTGGCTACCAGACACCCAGTGCCACATGGGCTACTCTTTGTCACCCCAGACTTCTATCCAGGGCTGGCAGGTGTGACACTGAACACACAGAACACCTGCACATTCTGCAGTGACAACCAGCAGAGCTTTTGTCACCTTTGCTGAGGCACTTAATGTCCTTCAAGACATCCACCTCTAAATTAAGCTAATGGTCTGGGTGCTTATCAAAGATAGAACAGTCATTGGCATTGAGTACAGGGTGTTGTTCACCCAAACCATGCAGGTATCTTCTTCAGAACACTAATTACACCCTGTGTTCAACTGGCAGGTGCCTCTCACCCTACTGATTGCAAAAGTGACCAGGATTGGGATCTCAGGACCCACCCTGTAGATCCACATTTAGTCAGATGGATCCTGGCACTGAACAGGCCCTCCAGAGCAGTGGCCACAGCATCAAGTCTGCCAGAGCTCAGGCAGTGTTTGGACAATGCTTTCAAGCACAAGGTGTGATTTTTGGGGCTGTTCTGTGCAGAGACAGGACTTGGAGTTCAATGATCCTTGTGGATCCCTTCCAGTCCAGGATATTGTATAATTCCATGATTTTATGATCTCATGTCCAGGAGTTTTCAGGATGTGGTAGCGGCTTAGGCAGGGTTGGCTGGACTGCAACTCCACCAGGATCACTGCCTTAACCAAGAAGAATTTGCTGACTTAATCCTTTGAACTTCTCAGGACACAGATTGTCACCAGCTGTGATGGCAATACAATGGATGTGTCTTGTAGGGGGGTCTTCAAAGCACTTGGCAAAGTTCATACAAAGACAGTGTCTTGTTCTAAACAGTTGATTGAGCTGGTTTGCAACTTACTGGTTCCAGTAAGGCCTTTGCTCCTTGGATGTCAGAGGAGAAGGTCATCTTCTTTGTTGGTGGCTGTTACCTGACCACTGCCAGTCCAGTGCTCCCAGAATTGTTATGATGTGGGCCACAAGAGATCAGGGTTCCTTCACACAGCCTTGGCTGGGAACTTCAGCAAAACCTGCAGAGAAAGTCAGCCTGTGTTGCAGGAGCCACTTCTGACTCAAACTCAGAGTTCTATCCAAGTTTATCAGTTGTACTCCCTGGGATTTTCACCTCTTCTCATCTCCTTCTAGGCTCATTTTCTCATCTGCATGGTGCAAAACCCCATGGGATCTCCCAGTGCTCAGAACTGGGATGATCTTTCCATCACAGTCACCTGGAGTTGCATTCCAGCCACCAGCTTGTCTCTGGAAAGTTTCATGCCATGCTGCTCTCTGATGCCCCACATTTCCTGCAGGCTTGTGGGATGTTTCTGTACAGCCCAGGCTGTAAGTCCTTGCCCAGCATGGACTATTATTACACTGCTTGCATCATTCATTTACGTGGCTCGTTCAAGACAAATCAAATAACCGGGTACTGCCTCATACTGCAGCTTAAATTAGAAAGAATAGACCACAAAAACAACTGCAGCGGTAGCAGAAGTGGCTATAAATAAATCAAAATGTTTCTCTTAGAAACCTTTGTGCCACAGAGGGAAATTGTAAAAGTGGTCCAGGATATTTTTGTTGCTGCTTTTTAATTTGAAATTTCATCGTTGGAAGCACTTGCAGACGTCGAGGGCTGTGCAATGTTTTCGCTGCAGTACAGCAATTGCTAAGATTAGCACAGTAACAGATCTTTTCAGAGTAAATTGAATATAATTAATAGGAAGCAGGAGGAAAAAAGGAATAATTGTATTTAATCCAAATGCAAGTTCAGTTCTCCCAGAAGGTGGAATCAGCACTAAGGCCATGCTGAAGATATGCCTGTTCCTTCCATTTCGTTCAGCTGAGTAGTGGGCAGCAATTATGTGCCCCTATTACAAAATTCTCATTTCCGATTTGTTTCAGCAAAGTGCAGGGATGTTCAAGCTGGAATTTCTTTTAGGCTTTTCCTAGCAACGGTGGAGATTATTGGTTTGTGCTTCTGGCTTGTCTCCCATCCAATGTCAAAACAAGTTAAAGCATTAAAACAGCATTTCCCTGTGAAAGAGCTATAAAAAAATCTGTGCAACACAACTTACATTTTGGCCAAACCCTTTTGGAGTTCATGGTTAATAGGGGACCTAGGAGTCCAGCAGGCTGAGGGAGGTGATTCTTCCCCTTTCCTCTGCCCTTGTGAGAGCCCACCTGGAGCACTGCATTCAGGAGATATTGACCTGTTGGAGTGAGTCCAGAGGGGGCCACAAAAATGGTCAGAGGCCTGCAGCCTCTCTGCTCTGGAGACTGGCTGAGAGACAGGGGGTTGTTCAGCCTGGAGAGAGATGGCTCTGGGTAGACCTTAGACCCTTCCAGTACCTAAAGGGAGCTTATAAAAGAGAGGGGTAGAGGCTTTTCTTACAGAGGCAGATAGTGATAGGACAATGGGGAAGGCCTTTAACTGAAAAGTGGAGATATTTGGATTGGATTTTGGGAAGAAATTCTTTACTGACGCTGGTACAGGTTGCCCAGAAAAGATGTGGATGTCCCATTCCTGGAGTGTTCCAGGCCAGGTTGGATGGGGTTTGGAGCAACCTGGGATAGTGGAAGGTGTCCCTGCCCATGGCAGTGGGGTTGGAAGAAGATGATCTATAAGTTCCCTTCCAACCCAAATGATGATGATCCTATGCTGAAGCTTCATGACACAATGCATGATGAGCTTCCATCTTCCCTCCCATTAAAGCACCCAAATTTCCCAGTGGATCATTGTGTGCAGCAATATGGAGGGACAAGTCCACACACCTGCTTCACTCAACACATTTCTCAGCTCTTCACATCCCCACACTGACATTCTTCCCTGAAGCTGCTGCAGCATCCCAATATTGCCAGATGCACAGCTCAATAGAAGTACTAAAATAAATCATTGCAGCCAAGGTTTCACTTAGCTGCTGTTATTAATCATTAGCAATTGCTATTGCTAATTAATGTCATTACACATCATGACTATTAATCACAATCTGCTGATGCAAGACATATTGTCTCTCGTAGATAAGGAAGAAGAAGAAAGCAAGTGAGCAGTAAGCAAACTTGAAAATGATGATGGGCAGCGTTGGCAAATTCCCACTGCACACTTCATGCTAAAAGACATGAGACAATGTCCCTGCCCTGGTTGCTGCCTCTCAGCTGTGCTTGGGCAATGCCATTTGCCAGGAACTCATGACAACTGGGCATACAGATTTAATATATTACTTAGTACATGATATTTTTTTATGATACAAGGTCTTAAACCATGAGAGAATGAGACTTCCATTAAACTGTCTCATCCATAGCACGACACTGCTCCCCTCTCCCTCCCTAAGAAAACCCCAATGTTATCTTTACATCAAAGCCTTTCAAAAAGGGTTAAACTCTTCAGTTCTAATACAAGTTGTTGGACTGTGTGCAGAAATCACTGAGGAAGTGTCCATGACCTTTGCCAGGTAGAAGGTGTGATTAGCTGACCCTACAGATTGTTTGATCCATGAAGTCTCCAAAATGCTATGGTGCAGCAAATCATGAAGTGCTGGGTCATTAGGATGTGTTTGCCATTAGGATTTAAACACTCATTAATCACTTTCTTTTTTTCATTAACAGGAAGGAAAGGGAGACTTCCTTCATTTTATAGTTTAATCTCAAGTGAAAATTTAAATGCAAGAGTGGAATCAATTCTGTAACTCACAAGATTGATTTGTCCCAGACCTGAATTTGCAATATTTCCCCTTAAGCAGGAGTCAGAGCTGCAAGCACTCCTGGTTTCCCTGCAGCACAGGAGAAAGCTCACACAGCCTTCAGCTATCTGCCTTCACTCTGATGGACTTGGACATTGCCTCTCAGCAATGAAATCTCTAAGCAGGAAACTCTTGGCTGTATTTATACAGCAATTCCCTGCAGTAGGAACCTCACAAAAGTTCAGGGCAAAGGGCAGGACATAACTGCTGGCTTTGGGCTCACAGACTGGGGTAATGGGGTGCTGAGGATGGTCATGGGGAGGAGGAGTCACCCCCCCTGGAATGAGGAATTTCTGCTGCATGTTCGGATGGCCACGTCTCCATCTGCCACAGGAGAAAGGGCTGTTGGTCACAGTGGTGAGCTCATTAAAATGAGATCAATAGAGATTTAATCTAATGCTGAGGATTACTCGAAGTGGAATGCTCAATTAAGTGTGGAGAAAAAAAAAATGTAACACATCAAATGAATTGCCAGCTGATTTCCCTGCTTTATTTGGAATTTAGCCCAATATCAAGGAGGGCTGATAAGCTAAAGCAGAGCTGTGAAAAACAGCTGATGCTGGTGGTAGCGGTCACCAAACACCAGTTAAATGTGCCACATCATTACTCACACATTTTGCAGTGAACTCCACAGGTACATAGAGTTTTGCTGGGATTATATACTTCCAATTTCCACTTCTGTTCACACCAGTGGCTCTAAAAATATTTGAAAGCTGCTAAGGTGAGGATTTGCATAAACAGGATTTGCCACGGCTTTTGGAAAATTGGAAGAGTTAAGTGCAGTGAGTGCTACAAAATTTGTCTTTCTTTGCTGTTCTTCTGTAATCCAGCCCATTTCTCCCTCTCTGCTTCTCCACCCCCAGAACTGAAACCACTGCCACCTCCCCAGCTCCTTCACCTCTCTGAGCAGCAGCCACACAGGGACAAAGAAGATTCTGTTTTGAATGAAACATTTTATTCTCAAGGCATGAAAACGCGGGACCAGGCAGAAAGCCAAGAAGCAAGAAAAGAGAAACATATTCATTAATTAAAACAAGCATTGCTTGCTTTGAACTACGAAAATCATGTTATAAAAAAATGGAGCAATGAGTTCCTGGCTTCTGGAAGAGAAGAACGCACTCCAGCCCCACCAGGCTGCATTGCTGCAGGAGCAGGGAGGAGCACGGGATGCATTCCCCAAACCCCATAACTGGCAGGCACGGGGCCCCCGTGCTGCTCACAGAGAGAATTCATCCCAACACGAACAGCTCTGCAGCCTGTTGGCACAATATCACAGCAGTTTTTCCTTCCAGCAAGTCACATTTAATCTTTGCCCAGACATTTCAAGGCAGAGCTGTCTTATTTCTCCCATTAGGGCAGGACACCTTCCCACGCCATTCCCTGAAGTTACAGTTTTGGGAGATAGCAGGATGAGGTCCAGCCAGTCACAATGTCCCTTGTGAGTCTTCTTCTCCTCTTCCTTTAAGAGCCTCACCATCCCTAAGGCTTATGATTGCCTCTGAGAAGCTCAGTAATTTGCCATCCTGAATATTTTGCCCAAGTTCCCACACTCTGCCCCCCTCCTCCTGACCAGGGAGGTTAAAAACACCCCAAGGCTGCCCATTGTGAGCAGCAGATGAAGCAATGCTGCCTCTGAGGTTCTCAACATTTCTTTGTGTCCTGGTGGGAAAGGCCAAGGCCAGCAGAGCTGTCTTCTGCTGCTGGTTGCCACACAGCCCTGTTTCTTTTCTATTTATCACTGTTGTTATCACCAGTTATCACTATTATTGTCATCTCTATTTATCTGTGGTCTGGAGTGTGCAGCAGGAGTTTTTCTCCTGTTCCCTCCATGCTGTTCCACATACTAAAGAGGGAGTTTGATTTTCTAGAGTGGATCCTGATGGGCTCAAGGGTGGGAAAGCCCAAGCAGCACCTGTGGCTATAGATTCCTTAAAACAACTGACTTTGGTATGTTTTGTTGCAATTCCCCACCAACTGGGAACAATAGTTTTGCAGGCCCCCAGCAGCACTCCCTCCTGTCCTTCTACTTCTGCAAAGTTTTTCTAATTCTTTTGACAAAGCTTTTTCTGAACTCAGAAGGACAAGAGCCACACTGGCACTGGAGGCTTGCTTTACCCCAAACTGGTCAAAATGCCTGTGGTATTTGTAGGCTCTCCTGACATTGCCCACAGGAGCCTCAGCTGATCCTGCAGAGAAGGAACTGTATTCATGTAGGATTATAATGCAGAAGGTGCTCAGATTGTCACTCCACAGCAATGTCTCTATAGCAAACTGGGAGAACAGTACAAAAAACCCAAACCAGCTGTTCTAGGGTGAAACAGAGAGATTTGATAGAAATTTCTTCCAAAGTCTTCTCATGTGTTTATATGGAGGAAGAGCATCCTGGACCTGTGGGGTACAGCATCCTGCTTTGTCCTGGCACTGCTGATGTCACAGGACCTTCTGAGACTTAGGAGGACCCAGCAGGGACAGTGAACCTGCACAAGAGTTTCACTGGCAAAAATGCCCCCACCAATGCTTCTGGTGTCAGCACATGGTCAACAGCTTGTAAAGTTTGAGCTAAAAGCTCCAAAATAAGAGTGACATTCCAAATACACAAAAAAAAAAAAAAAATCCTACATTTCTAAGCTGCTTAACCCCACGATGAACACACTTCACATGCCAACAGGTGTGATACTTTCTGTGGCATGAATAGACATGCAAATGGAATTTAGCAGGACCTACTACAGGGTGCAAGGCAGAAAAGCTTGAGGGACTCACTAGTTGAGTGATGGTGACTACAAAACCCAGAAGGCTTTAACTCTGTACAAATAAAACAAATTAATTCAAAGCAAACAGTACTCCCTGGAAAATGGGTAAATTATGGAAAAAAACCACAGTGTGATTTATATATAGCATAGATCTGTATGCTTGGGCTTTTTACAGTCATAAATTCAAGACTTCCTGTAATATTCTGGCAATATTTTGTCTCAGGGTTATTTTGAGGCTGTTAGGGACAGAGAGTGCCCAGCTTTGATGAAGTGGAGGGTTGCTGGTGCAATTCCACCCTGACCATGCTGTCTCCTTGCAGTGGCCAAAGAGAATCAGCACCGGCCCCAATGCCTGTCTGATATCTGTCAAGTGCCAGCATCAATATCTTCATACAGAAATACCACTGTAGCTCAACACTCCTTTGGGCAGCTGAGAAGTAGCTGATGCTTCCATTCTAGTCCAGCACCAGGGGAAGCTTTGGGAGATGAAGAAAAATGCCCAGGTCAGGGTGTTTTCAAGGAGAAGAACAATCTGGAACTGGTGCAGAATCTGGCACAGCCCCGAGCACCCTGCATTGTCCCTGGTCATGCAACTCTTTGAAAACAAGCAACTTTTTGCAATTATTTGCTGGCACTCCATGAAAAGCAATGCCTCCTCCAATTCTTTCTTTTTGGGTTTTTTTTTATTAAAACCAGGCACTCAAAAAAATCCATTTCTATTGGAAACAGGACATGAGGACAGTTTTTGCCTGTGTGGCAATTTTCTTCTTGTCATTTGCTCCTAGGGACAGCCTATTCTTCTCCAGGACCTGAACAATGAAGGTCTCAAACAAAGGCAGCTCGCACAGCTGGGGAAGGATGCTGAAGGTCAGGGCTCCTCCCTTAACCCCTGGTGAGGTCAGAGGGATGGGCTGTGCTGGTGCTGCTTTCCTGGGTGAGACTTCACAGGGAGCTGCTTCACCAAGCCCCCAGGGTGGGAATTCCAAGGTCTCCAGCAAGATGGGGCTCATGGTGCTCTCAGACCTGTGGGGTTCAGCCCCTTGTGATGCAGAGAGGTCACTTCCACCAAGGTCAGCCCTGGGCTGAGGGGCTCCCTCTATCACTCTACTTTGACTCCTCTGTAAAAGTAATTTTTAAGCCACAGTTTAGACTTCCTGGTTCTGATGGGATTTTTTAACATTTTCTAAGACAAATCCACCCATTTAGGAAAACACACACATACAGGAATGCACAAATATATATTTTGCATGCAGCTCTGGAACACTTAATAACATTTTTCCCCCCCCCCTTTGGACTCCATGCCCCTCTTTAACATGGAAAACCCATTTGTCTACCTCACTGGATACTGAGTGGATAAATACATTAACTACTTAGAAGCAGGTTGGCCTCTTTTTTTCCCAGTCAGAGCAGCAGTCTATCTGCACCTCAGCCAGACTCTGGAAAATCAGTGAACCACATAACCCACAGCACCATGGAGAGACTGAAGTGAGCTAATGCTCAGTTCATACAAACCACGTGGTTATTGAAACTCAGGATGAAAAAGAAATCAATGACAGAGCCAGGTAAAACTGGCACATTTCAGTGTATTTGTGTAGTTAAACTCCTATTTTCTCTGGCTAGGCAAGACACGAATGGCAGACACTGTCATTGCTCTCTCTATTTTTATTTCCTCCCTGTCACTCAGGGCCAAAATGCCCTTTTTATGGTTGGAAACATTGTCTCTTCCATCCAAATGGTTGTACCTGGTGCCTCCTCTTGCTGCTTTGGAGCCTTCCTGCCTCAATTTCACAGGTGCAGACATTTCCATAAAATAGTAGTGAGCAAAATCCCCAAAACAGCCACCACAAGCAGACACATTTCCTTCTGCCATGTAACTTGGGAAGGACCTTACAGTTTCAGGACAATCATTTCAGCCCCTGGAATCCTCCACAGTGGGAATTCAGCAGAAGCTAAAGAGAATTCTGTCATTTTCTAAGATCATGGGATTCAAGTGTGCAACAGAGCAGATTCTTGTGGCTTCAGCTGGCATCAGCTTACTCTGAAATCTGGATGTTGATGCCCTACAGGGGAGTTTTGGACTAAAGGAATGTCCCAACATTAGGTATGACTTAGCTGGGGGTGGCTGTGCCATTATTTATAGATAAAACCCTGGATGCTTTCAGCTTGCACTTAAAGGGCCTCATGACAGATAACAGTAGTCCAAAACAGTAGAAAAAGTAAGGATTTTAAGCCTTTAATGCGAGAAGAATTTTTACCCCAGTCTCCAAGTACAAACCTGCAGGTATGCATTTATGCTATTGAAGTTGAGGGGAAAATTCCCCAGTGATGGTAGAAATAGATTCCTTCAAGCTCATACACCAAGAAATCTCTTGATTTAAAAAGAGTGTGTCTGGAGCATGCTCTTGATTTAAAAAGAGTGTGTCTGGAGCATGATCCTGCAGTTCAGGATGGAGGAATATGGAGATGCCCTGTCTTTGCCCTTGGTAAAGAGTTTGAGCTTTTCCCCTGCAGCCCTATTTGATGCAAATATCCATTTTGTGGCAGCAGGAATAACCTACAAGCACTGGAGCAGCTCCATCCTAGACTGGAACTCCCTCCTCACCTCTCACATTTGTGTACACCTGGAAGCCATAGTGGAAGTATCCCATTCCCAGCGAGCTGCTATCACAAAACAACGTTTATTTTTCATCCACTGTGTTTGCAAGTGGGACATTTTGGTTCTTTTCTTCAGTATATTGAACATATTTTTACTGCTGCGGCAGAAAGGAGCTCACTATCACCAATGCATCAAAAATCAAGTCAGCACTGGTGGGTTGGTTACCTTCTGGTAATGTCTGTGTGAAGAATGCAAGAGAAATACTGAGTCCCTGAGCAAAAAAAAACCCCACCCCTGTCTGCAAGGACAGCTCCCCCAGTGCCTCTTTTTGATGGTGACAGCCCCAAAGCAGGTGACAGCTGAGCAGACAAGCACAGGGCTTCATTTCCCTCTTCAGAACAGAATGTGAAATGCAGTCACTTCTGCTGGTCAGAGGCCTCCTGTTACTCCTAAACTTTTTAATCATCTGTACTGGAGCCAGCTTTCCCTTTGATGTGGTGCTGCTTTCATTAGTACTCATTCAAGGTGAATACCTGATTAGCCATGGGGAGCTGGAGGGGTTTATTCTCCCCCTTTTTCTTTCAACTTTCATAACACTGCAAAGAGCCCCTGTGCCCTCCTCGTGTTAGAAATAAAAGAAGTGGTGTTAGGCCAGAGTAAGTGAGTTTGTCCATGTCTGGCAACTAAAATGAATTTAATCTCACACACACAGCTGAACTTTTTTGTGCAAGTTTTTTCCATGCTGGACTTTGTGATGTTTTCAGTCTTTAAGGGTTCTTCTCTCTCTCAAATCCAGGGCAGAATGGCTGGGGACAAGCATTTCAGTGCTCTTCAGCACAGTGACTCTTCTGCATGAGGACCATGAGGGATTTGGCAGCACACTAGGTCTTACTGCAGGTCTGAATTCTATACCTGTAGGAACTGAGCTCTGCAGATGGATGAGTTTCAGCAAGGTCAAGACTCTTCTTTCCAGTCTCTGAAACAGACCTATTGACCCACTGGGAAATAGCCCTTCTGAAATGCCAGACAGATCCTAAATGTCTTTTTATCCCTCTTTTCCCTGGGAAAGCACTGTAATAAGAGACAGATTATCCAATATTTATATGTGAGTTCAAGTGAAAAGGGCTGTAATTTGGGGGAAAAGTATAAGAAAGCTTTATTTACCAGAGAACTCCTAAGAAAGAGTCATTGGACCCCTTGCAAAAATTTCACAGATTTCTCTCTTTGATTTCCTTCATGATTTTGAAGACAGAAGACACAGTAACAAGTACTCAGAGGCTCATGGAGATGCTACAAGCTGTTGACTGAATTTCAGGCCAGTTTAGACATCACTCCTTCTGCTTTTCCAGAGCCCATCAATGTCTCATTCTGGGTAAGTTCAATTACTGGTGCAAAGGGAAAGAAACTTTCTCCTGCTTTGGAATCATAATGTAACCACAACAGCAAGCACTTAAAGAGCCATTGTGCACAGGAAATGCCATTTTGGTCTTTAAAATACCACATTACAGCCAGGCAATGGACACAGGGGAAGGTAGTGACTTGCCTGTTGCCATTCAGCAGAGCTGAGATGAGGATACAGGTTCCCTGAGGGGGAATGTAGTGGCTTAGCTAAAGGCAGCTTTACATAAAACCTCCAGCCTTTTCCACAATATTTTTCCATTTCACAGTATTTCTGATTTTGAACCCATTTTTCCCATTTCCTAGTAACATGCCAGGACTCCAGGGCCCAAAATTCTCATCTACTGGCTCTAACCTAGGGTTTGACAGCTCATGAGACTCCATACAAAAGCAGAGTGCTTGTTCCTCAAGTGTATCTTGCTGGAACCAGCCTCACCCAGCAGCCTGCTGAGTCTGCTCCCTGTGGCAGACAATGCTGCATCATTCAGGAAACACTGAATAAACTTTGTATAATCAA
Source organism: Agelaius tricolor (assembly GCF_023055355.1). Lineage (NCBI taxonomy): Eukaryota > Metazoa > Chordata > Aves > Passeriformes > Icteridae > Agelaius > Agelaius tricolor. The sequence goes on along the minus strand of NW_027269262.1, from coordinate 92,175,779 downwards.
GTATCACCAGTGCTCTTACCAGCATCTCACAGATTCAGAGATTTCTTAAAGGCAGGAAGAACCACCAGCTCAATTCCAGGAATGCACAGTAGAATCTCCTCCTCTAGCCCTGTTCCCAACCCAGTTACCTGGTGCTTCCCCACAAAGCACACAGGCACTGATAGGATGTCACCCCTTGGCTTCTTTTGGACAAACTAAACACACAAAGTTCCTACATCTGGCTACAAAGCATTTCTGGTGAACCTTGGGGTTGTATCCAGCTTCTTCTTTCTACCAACACCAGCTCATCCCTGTCTTCAACCTTTTCTAAACCTGAACATACAAATGGGACACAGCATTTCAGCTGTCAAAGGCCAAAATTCCCCTGAGCTGCCCCCCAGCTTTCCCTGGCAGTGTGGGGATAGTGTAGCTTTGCACCAGTCCACCTTAATGTAAATTTTATTTGTCCCAATCAGTTTATTAAGTCATTTATTTCACACTGAGTGACATCCTGCCTTTTTAGCAGGATGGGATTTTAATCAAAATTGCCCTCTCACATCACTGTGAAATCAAGGTGGCTGGTCAGCTGGTAAAATCCTCTTATAGAAAGCCCAACTTTCATTCTTTTTATGCTGCTTAAATCCCAGGAAATTATCCCTTTGGAGCTACCCAATATATTCATTACTGTGCAGGTCCATTGAAACAGAGTCCCAGCCATATGTTCCTCAGATACTGTCAGCTTCCAACCAATCTGTCAGAATGGAATCTGAAATACTGTTATCTCATGTTGGGTGCAATATCTCCTGGGCTAGAAAATGATCACACATCATTTGAGGAACTTCAAATAGATTTATTTCCGGTTATATGAGACTTCCAGCATACATCTTTGTGATTGAAATCTCCCATTACCTGGTATTTCTTTCCATTTATTAAGGATAAAAGCTCCGGGAGCAGCTCACCTCTTAATGTGAAGCCATGGTCTGTAATCCCCTTTACAGGCACCACACACTCACCTCTCACTGTATCCCCCCCAACTTTGATAGTTACAGCTTTAGTATCTCTGCATTCTACACTACACAGGTCACAGTCTCTTTTCCTTTCTCTTTCCACCTTTTCTCTTGGACACACACTGCTATTCACACACAGGTTGTAGTCAGCAGTTTTAATGCTCCAGTCATTCAAATCAGCCTCCTCTCATTCCATTTTGGCAATTATCTCCAATTTCTTTTAATTAACAAGCACTTGCAATTGCTGTCATTGTCAGAAAAACGAAGAATAAAGAAGCAAAATGTTCATACAGCCACCGGAAATTAAAAAATTTGTTTGGGCATGTGAATTGCCTCAATGGATGAAACAAATCTGCCAGGGGCATTTTGGAAGTTGCTTTTAGGCAAACCACTGCCTCTGCTCTGCTGCACCAGGCAGTGTGATTGAGGAGTGCTATTAAACATTGTCAGTCAGACATCTGGGGAGTAATAAATAAAATTCATAGAAGAAATAGGATAAAAGTAGAGAGCTGCAGAGGACTCTACAGCATCTGCAGAAGACATTCAGAGCCAACCTTCTGAGCATCCTGCTCAGAGGAAAACCCTTTGCCTTTGTTTGGGCCTCAGCAGGAAAGGATGTTTATAGGCTGTGTCTTTTAAAGTACACCACGACTGAGTCAGAGCACGTGTTTACATTTGGTTGTTGGGTGTTTTAAATATCAGCACAAAGTCCAAAGAATAAATTACTACAATGGGAAAATAAAGCATTGCAACTTGGTACTGATGCAACAAATTTTAGTGCTGCAAAGCTGATGGGCAGCAGGAAAAGCCTGTGGTTGGTGATACACCTGGTGCAGTGCATCAGCAGTGGTTTTGTTCACAAAGCTGAGCCCTGGCAGGTCCATGGGATTTAGGGGCAGAAAAACACACATGGTGGTATCAAACACCACATTATCAATGCAGCTTTTTGGTCCAGGGAGATGTAAACAGGCCAGAGAGGAGGTGTAGCAATAATTGCTCCAGGCATAGGAGGCAGCCATTCCTGAAATAACCTAAAGTTCCTCAAAGTCTCTGAAAACACTCTTCATAACTACAGCAAGAAGGCAATGGGACCAGTTCAAACAAACACTACACCAGATACTGGTATCCCTCTCCCTGGAGGGGAGTAGTTCTCTCTTGGCAGAGCAAAGCATCTTTGAAATCCTCAACCAGACCAGAAGGAGTTAGACATCAGGAAAACATTATTCACTGAGAGAGTGATTGGGCACTGGAATCGTGTGCCCGGGGAGGTGGTGGAGTCACCATCCCTGGATGCGTTTAATAAAAGACTGGATGTGGCACTCAGTGCCATGGTTTAGTTGGTGAGTAGGTGTCTGGTCATGGGTTGGACTTGATGATCTCAAGGTCTTTTTCAACCTTGTTCATTCTGTGATTCTGTAAAATCTCACTGTAATTAATAGATCATAAAACAGTTTGGGTTAGAATGTCTTGTATTTGCAGGGTGCCCTGTGGCTGGAAGGAATGATCAATCTCACTCCATGTTCTTAGAAGGCTAATTTATTATTTTAAGATACTATATTATATGAAAGAATACTATACTAAACTATACTAAAGAATAGAGAAAAGATACTTACAGAAGGCTAGAGAGATAATAATAAAATCTTGTGACTCTTTCCAGAGCCCCGACACAGCTTGGCACTGATTGGCCAATGAGTGAAAACACTCACACCAGAAACCAATGAAACAATCACCTGTTGGATAAACAATCTCCAAACACATTCCAAAGCAGCAAAACACAGGAGAAAGCAAATCAGATAATTACTGTTTTCCTTTTTCTCTGAGGATTCTTCCCAGGAGCAAAATCCTGGGCAAGGGGATTTTTCCAGAAAATATGAAGGTCACAGGAATGGACTTCTAAAGTTCATCCAAGCCAACCTACCTGCCATGAACAGGGACATCAACTAGATGAGGTTCCTCAGAGCCCTGCCTAACCCAGCCTTCAATGTTTCCATGGATGAGGGATCCACCACCTCTCTGGGAAACGTTTCCCTGTGTTTCATCTCCCTCTGAGCAAAGAATTTCTTCCTCATAACTAATATCTCCATTTTTTCTAACCAGCTTCCAAGAGCCTGGGCCCATCTCAAAAGAAATTGGTTTCAACTTAGTGGTGTGGCTTGGACATTGTGAAACCCAAATGAATGGGCAGCAGAAACAGGTAAGAGTATTGGAGGTGAAATCTTTAAATAATCTGGCCCAATGTTTGCATCAGGAGGGCCTTGTGTGCTGTTCACAATTACTTCCTTCTGTTATGTTTGTTTTATTCTGTATTTTTATACACTGCTGCTATGGTGGAGCCCTGCCAAAATTTGATGTTAAAATGCCAAAAGGAGGAGAGGCTCTGCTGGAACCTTTCTAAATCAGTAGGAGCCAGGAAGCAGGGAAGCCACAGGCACTTCTGTTCATGCACAAGTTCCAGCCCCAGAGTGCTGGCTCCAGAAGCTGCATTTTAGCTAATCATGGAATTAAACCCATAATAGTTCATCACAGCTTTAAGCAGGTGCACTTTTAGTAAGGCTACTAATTGCCCTGAGAGAGCTGCAGCCCAAAAAACCTAAGAGAGTCTAAATCCCTCTGAGAGGTACTAACACTCAGTACTAACTCACAGAAGACCTTTTTTTGTTTGTTTTTATCATGAATGCTGTCCTTGGCATCCTATAAGACATGCTACATTCCCATGGGGATAAATGGAGGTTTGTTGCAGCTTTGACTGGTCTCTTGTCAGACACACAACATCTAATTCACTGCAGTATTTCTACTTGTCCTGCTCTGGTTGGATGCACATTCTCCCACCATTACACTGCTCCTTCTAGCTGGGAGGGTTCAGATTTTCTTTGATTGCTTTATCTCCTGAAAAGCAAATGAAAGGGGGATGGAGCTGGAGATTGGTGTGTGGCTCAGCCCCAAGGCTGACTCAACATGTCTTAAGGGACCTTTCTGTTTGTACAGAATGGTATTGTGGGGTTTCCTCACAGGGAGCACCCAGTCTCTCTCCCTGGGTGCTCCTCTCATCCCAGCCTGCAACTCTCCTCTAAGTGTCTACATCTGGATTTGGTTTATGATTTAATCACAGAAAGAAGCAGGTTCAGGAAGGATGTGGTTCATCTCAGCTTAAATTTGGCACTGAACCTGCCTGGGTGAACTGTCCCTGGGATGAATCTTTGCCACCATGAGTGAAAAGCTGCTCAGATGGGGCTGTTCTTCTTGTAGGCCTCACTTTTAGGTTAGGTCTGAGGAAAAATGTAGAGACCTGGCCTCTGATTTTCCTTGCTGAGCTGGGAAAGCAAGACTCTCAGACATAGCACATAAAACACTTCCCTTCCCACAGGCTTTTCCTCTCTTGTCAGTGAGAAGATGACATTTATATTCACACAGCATTCAGTACAAGGCACCCCCACCCCATTTCATCCTTGGGCTCCGCTCTAGTAAAAATAATAAACAGCTGAGTGTGGCAGTGGGGTTTGGGAAGGATTCCAGCTCACAGTTAAAGGACAGACCCAGTTATTCCTTGATGAATAACAGCATTTACAGAAGGCCTTTCACCCTGAGGTGCTCCACAAATTATAAACATACATTGCCACATCACAGAACTGCTGAAACAGCCAACTTCAAAGTGTCAGCTGGGAAAATCCCACAGCCAGCCCAGTGAAGGGAGACAGCCACCTGCCAGATAGCAAAGGGCAAGGCAGTGCTACTCACAGGACTGCTGCTACACTGGAGGTATGTCCAAGCTGCAAAGTAGACCACAGCATCACCTTTCTCCTCTCTGGAAATTATCTGTATGGTCTTTAAATGCCTGTGTTTAAACAATTCCACTCCCTCCGTGCCAAAGTTGAAACCATCTGTGTTTTATTGTGTTTCAACATGTCTGTAAGGTCCATGTGATTGTTCACCTTTATTTCCTCTCCAAACAAATGTTCCTCTCCATTTCCCTCACACGTGCTCGTGTCAGCCACAAATGATTGCTGGTTGCTGCAACTCTAACCAGTGCAAAGACCCAAAGGAGAAACTAAAAACACGCAGAAAAGATGTATAAAACTGACAGCTAAAGGAATCTTAAAAAAGGTGACTCAGGAGTTTAGCTGAGAGTGTGTCAGGAAAATTCAAGTGCCACAACTTGCTGTTGCACCTTGGAAAACCTGAGAGTGAGAACCTGAACCTGAACATGGAAGTGAAGAGTGGACCTCAAGGGGGGTTATGGTAAGGAAGGTCTTCAAGCTGCCTGCGTCCTGAAATGTGGGACTGAAATGGGCTCATTTCTCAGCATCACTGGCCACACATGTGTTTATCCGTCTTCAGGAGCCTGGAGAGGGATCAGCAAAAGGAACCTCATGCTCCTATTAAATGACATTTTTACAGAGGAACCACAGGATAGAAAGTTTGTAAAAAGCCAATGATCCAGAAAGAAACTTCAGCATCCAACCGGTATCCTTTAGTTTGTATCCACCAGTTTATATTGGGACTTTCTGCTTTTCAGACAGCTCCTTGTCTGTCCTAGTGAAGATCAAGAGGCTTCAGAGCTGGTGGTGAGCACAGTGGCTTTGCACTTGGGATTTTTCCCCTGTTTCAGGTAGCACAACACAGGTTCATTCATTCTCAACTGGAACAGACTGAATCAGCAGATAGATGAGAGAGTAGCAGGACACCATTATTATTTCTTTATTATTCCCCACTCAGAAGTGAATGGGAAATAATAAATTTAAATATTTGGATGTAACTATCCAAAGAAAAATGCAGGTCATGCAAAAATAAATGCTTCTCAAGGGTGTAGTTTATGAGACTACAAAATAATCACAGAAATGAAATATGGGAACCCCCAAATTTGAGACATCTAGAAACCATCTGACTACTTTCTTCCCCCTCCTAGATTTCCCAGTGCTCTGACTGCACAGTTAGTTCTGCAAGGCCAGGTTTGCTTTCAGAGTGATTAATGATTACCAGCAACAACAATTTTTTTCAATCCCTTCTGGAGATCAGGGGAGGAGAAAAAAAATGCAGCTCTGCCTCATGATTCCTGCTCTCAGGAGGGCTGGACTCTTGGAACACCACTGGGAGCTGCAGGTGTAGCAAGATCATCAGGAGAGGATTTGCTCCATCTCCCAACTCACCGGCTCATCCCTTCCAAGCTGACCTTCCTTTTCTTTTCTGTTATTTATGTGAATGAACTCCTCCCCAAAGAGTTTGCTGAGTGACAAGAACTCAGATCATCCATTACCCACCTTGTGTTGGGTGGCTGCTGTGGTTGGAATGAGATTTGCATGTGGTCAGACACACAGTCCTGCAATCACAGCCTCCCTGAATTGCATATTAGCATCAATCAAAGCCTGGCTGCAGAGATGTTGCCTTCCTATTTTGTCCCTGTAATGGTTTCTGTTCTGTCTGCTGCTGCTGAAAAATCCTTGCTTTGGAATCAAACTGAACCTGAAAGTGTTATTGGGTTTCACCACAACCAAACCAGTTTCAGGCAGCAGATCCAGTTCCCAGTGGAGCAGCCTTGCCCTTGCTGAGTTAAGCTCCCTGTGCCAGTGTTTCCTGTTTTCTCATGGTCTTTGGAACTTTATATAAAGTCATATACAAGCATCAAATCAGAATTTAGGTACACTAAGAAACATTGAAATTATAAATTACCTATTCCTAATAAATGCATAGAAATAAATAGACATGGAATACTGAAAAGGTATCTCTAGAGTGTGTCCTCAGAGTAGCACAGACAGTGTAGAAGACATGATTATACGTTCTTGTGCCAAGAAGTGAGACCATGTGATGCCTAGACATTATCTCATTAGCATCCTGTTCATTCTCAAATCTAAATCCAGATAACAATTGTTTAATTTTAATTTTGTGTGTGTATATATAATTTGTTCATTATCCACCTTTATGTGAAGTCAAGACATTCAAGGCTGCTGCAAACACATGTTTTTCATTCCTGCAGCAGATGAGCAAATTCTACAGGTCCTTTCTGTGGGTTCAAAAAGTGTCTTTGAAAAGGACAATTGTTTAAATTACTCTCTTTGCACCCAAGGAAATGAATGAATTTGTACTGACCATACCACTTACAGGCCACTAAAATATGTACCATGACCTAAACCCCATTGGTTCCTTCTCTGTCAGGGCAAATACATTAGGAGCATTTCATGTGAGATCCTGCTATAGTTGGAGAAAGGAAAGACAATCTGATAAATCTAATTCCCTGATAAAAATCACACCAGATACCCTGGAGAAGAGGAAAAACATCCTGTCTTAAAATTTCATTCCACCCATGTTGCCCTCCAAATGCTGGAGAAGTCACTGAGGGCCTGCACTTTGTTCATATCTGAATGGAAGGCTGAGGTTACCTCCAACATGTCAGAATTTTTTTTTTTTATGTCTTCAGCTTACAAATGAATTACAAATAAGAGGTTCTGTGGTTACAAAGGGGTGGCATTAGCCCTGGAAAATCAGACTCTCCCAGGACATTGCTCAGTGGATCATGTAACCAGCTTTCAAAGGGAGAGCCTGAAACACCAGCACTGTCTGCAGCAGCTTTTCACCTTGCCAAGAGCAAGGCTGTGAGGGCAAAGATAACTTTTATAGCACTATCCTGGTGTTCCCACCTTGCTGCTGATACCCAAATGTGGCATTTTAATACTGTATCTCCCATTGCCCCAGTTTTAATGCAACTCAGGGGAGTTTTGTGCTAGATTTCAAGTCTGACTGATGAGGGAATTGATGTTGGGCTTCTGTAAGAAATTTGTCTGGTAATAGTACAAAATGTTGATGAAGTAACTAAAACAATACAAAACCACTGTGAAACACATTAAATAGATTAAGAATTGGCTAACTTCAGGTCTTAAATATTATTATAACCAGAGAAATTTTCCTAGAGTGGGTGTGTGTTTGGACAGATCCCGTAGGGACTACTTCTTGGCTCTATACTATTGCATTTTATCAACAACTTAGGGAAAAACCCTTTAAATCATTATTTACAATTTTTTCAGATGAAAAAGGCTGGGAAAATGGTCAAAAGAAGGAACCCAGGTCACTGATACCAATGGGTAATTGGCAATCTGAAGGTAAGCAAGTAGAACCAAGTTATGTCACAACATTGGAGAAAGAAGATATTTGCCTGGTGGGGGCTGCAGTGTTTCTACACTAGAAAGTCATGACCAAAAAAGGGTTGCAAGTCATGGTGAGTAATCAGCTGTCCATGAACTGACCTAATCTTTGTATGTATAAGCAGAGGAAATCCAGGGAGAAGAGGGTGATAATGTTGTCTGGGTATTCCCCATCTCCTGAAACTGCTGCCAACCCATTGTGCCCTGCTCTTGCATCCACAAAGCAAGTGGGAGGCTGAGAAGCTGGAGACAATTCAAGAAAGAGGCACAAGAATGTACACAAGTCTGTGAAAGATGACTTGCAGGAAGAGATTTAAGGAGCTTGATCCATTTAGCTCATCAAAAGAAAGCTAAAGGGTGGCTGGACACTGATCCAAGAACCTCCAGGGAGAAATTCAGAATCAGTTGTCTTTAGTCTTGCTAACAGGAGTGTCCATGCCACCAGCCTTGCTCTGAGTTCCCACACCCAATGCACACCTTGGCCATGTCCCATCACCTTAGCAGGGGGACACACTGACCTTTCTCCCCAAGAGGAGTCGAGGTGCCTGCTCCAAGCAGAGCTTGGCACACTCTGACAGGTCCCCAGCTGGTTCAGCCAGGGACCAGGAGCCTGTTGCACACCAGATTTTCAGTGTGAATGTGGCCAAAGAATTTGGGGCCGGGATCCTCCAGCTCTGTTTTCATTCTGTGGTTTTTGTCTCTGTTCTGATCCTGGTGCCAAAGAAATGTTGCATTGTTTGAGAGATGTGAATCTGGTGGCATAGCCTGGTCTCAGGACAAGCACTCCCAAGGCTCTCATCTGATCTCTCAAGAGAGAAGCTAAACCAGAAGACAGAGATCACAGGCTCAGGCAGAGAACTGCTGTGCTTTTCCCCCCAAAATCCAGGAAGGATTATTGCACTGACCATCTTGAGCAAGAGAAAAGGGAAAAGGCTGGAGAGCAGCAACACTTTGGATCACTGTACATGACAAAGACATTAAAAATAAGTTATTTACTGAGCCCATATCTCAACAGCATTTATTTCCTTCATCCTACCTGCCCCTTTTGGAGACCTCTTATCCCATCACTTCAAAGGCCAGTAGCCAAACACGACAGTTACACAAAGGTCAGACGGGTGGTTCACATCAGGATGACTCCATCTGGCTGCAGATCCTGCCTGCACTGCAGTCCCTCCCTTTGTGTGGGGGTTTTCTTCTCAACTCTGCTGGGAGATGGCTGGAAGCACAATGAGGGGAAAATAACAAAAACGGTGAATACGTAACAGGAACAATTTGTTCTTGGATTTAGGGCTGGCCTCGGACAATATGTAAGGCAGTGTTTAAGTGAAATATTTGACTAATGAACCCTACAAGGATTGGCATAATTAATTAATGCCTGGAAGTGATATGCAGGGTTATGGAGAAGTTGGAAGTGGGTGTAACAGAGTGGGATTACAACAGTAGCTGAGAAAAGCCCACACCGTTGGAGGTAGCTTTTCATAGGAGAACAAACTGTGAAGAAAGTACGTGCTGAAGAACAAGCTGGATGCTTTAGCACACTTTAAAAGTGTCTTTAACACATTATAAGAATGTGCTAAAAACAGTGTTCCTGTATTTTGCAAGCTGCATATTTTTAATTGCAGCAAATTACTGACTTGCACTAGCTTTACCAGCTCTGCTGAAACTCAGGCTGTTATACTTAAGAATAATTGCATGAACTACTTAAATATTCAAACACTGGTGAATAAACAATTATTATTCTTGAGAAGTATAATTTCTCAAGAAATTGCTGCTTTTTCTAGCTGAACCTTGTGCTGACTGTAAAGACAACTTTCTTATGGCACTGCTAAAAACTTCTGTGCAAGTGCAAGATATAATTTGAGGACTTTTTCCTCAATTGCCCACTCAGCTGAATCCTACACAACTGCTACATTCCAAAAGGGCAAAATTGGAGCTATTTGTTTATTTTGTCTTCAGTGGGAAAACGAAGCTTTCCAGGGAGGAGCAACTGCAGCTGAAATGAATTCAGCATCACAATGGCAAAACAAGAAGTGCATTCATGTAGCAGCACGTTCGAGTGTGTGCGCTCAAGCCCCTCCGCAGTGTGGTTGCTATGGTGTCTGTGGGTGGTGGTGGAGATGACAGGAGATTCTCAGCAGAAATGCCAAACCACACTCTAATATATCTCATACTGACCTGCTATTAATTCAGTGGCTGCTCTTTTATCATAAAAGAGAACAAAAAAAAAAAAAAAAAGATCAGCTCAACTTTCACTTCCAGAATAGATGTGAAATTTTAACCAGCAGTGGCTGTAGGGGTGTAAATCACATGACAGAAACTTTAGAGGTTGGGTTTTTTGTTGCTGGGGCTTTCTGAAACCATAGAAGGATTGTAAGGAAATGGGAATAAGCTGATAGTCACATTAAAAAGTGTGACTGTGCAGTTGCCCATGGATTTTGCTGTAAAATGTAATGATTGTCAGAAATGTACATTAACTGAAATATGAGGTTTTAATTCCCTGTGGGTTTTTCCTAGGCTGATGTCAAACCTGCAGCAGAGATGGGTATTTCTTTGGTCTTATTCTCTTTACTTACAAAACCTTAGGAGGTTTCTTTTCCTTGATCTGGAGAAGAATCAATAAAAAAAATTAATTCTCAGTCCTTTTCATTGGGACTGTGTTTACCATCTTTGTGCCAGAGGCTGGGACATCTTTTTCAGCTCCATGGAAGCTGTTTTCCATCCATGTGTCCTGCACATGCCTTTGTTTGGGCAGGGACAGACACAGTTTTGTGTCATTTCAATTATCTGTGTCTTTGTCGAAAATGACTGGCTATTTAACACTTCTATTAACTCTAACACAGCTCCACACCAGTCTTGTGTATTGAAACACAATTATATAGGAAGCAGAAGGAATGGATTTATGTTTTCTACTCCAGGTTAGGCCCCCATGAGCATCCTGTCTGGACCATTCTGGTGGCTGATGGCTTCGTGCTCTCAGGGAGGTGACACCCTTCCTGCAGGCACACACTTCTGGAACTGCTCTGGAGGCTGACAGCAACAGGAATTCAGGCTCTGCTGCCACTGAGATCTTCCCAGAAGAGCAGCTGCCTCAAACCTGGGCTTCTCTGATGGCTCTCAGAGGTTGTTGTGTGGTGAAAGGTGGGAGTAGCACATTGGTGCTGTTTGCCCTGGGGAGTAAAACCACACCACAAACCAGCTCAGCAGAGCATGTGAAACCAGCTCAGAGGTGCCAAGGTTTGTCCTGTCTTTCCCTGCATTGTTTCCTGCCCAGGAGATCCTGACCAAGGTCACAGGCAGGGATTTGCCCATTTCCATCAGCCCCCAATCCCAAAGCCAGCCTGAGCAGGGAATACTGGGGCCATTGACAGAGAGCACAGAGGCTCACTGCACAGAGGCAGCCAGGGATTCCTGTTCTGTACAAGCATTTCATCTGCCTTTCAGTTCATCTGCCTTTTTCATTCAGGAGCATTAACCTACAGTCTAATACAATTATGTACTGTATGCTCTTAAATTTTTAATTAGTTACATGCACTCGAGAGCAAATGGTCCCTTTTTCCCCTGATACACACAGAGAACTCCTCTCAGCCTTAATGGGGTTTACATGGGTTTATCAAGTGATAATAAAAGCCTAAACATTGGCTTCTGCTGACATTCACTGGGTAGTTCCTGCTCTCAGCACATGGGAAATGTAACTGGGCACTATTAAGGGCAATGTAATGAGGAGAAAAAACATTTAAGGTTAATGCTCAGCTTTACCCGTGTTACATACACGGTTCTTTTGGAAGTGTTATGACAAATCCCCCAGAAGGAAGCAAATCAAAGGAAAAATTGATTTAAAAGTCATGGGTGGGTGTTTTCTCCCCTGCAAAGGGCACATCTGTACCTTGAAACATCTGGGTGAGTGTCTGTAGGAGGCTGCAGGAGCAGAGCTGCGTGCAGCACCTCACTCTTGCTCTGGGGGATTCTTGAAGGTGATAACAGCAGCTGGGCTGCTTTGAGCTATTTTCATGTGCCTCCAGTCTCTTGTCAGGCAGGCATGAAGCAACAAGTCCTTCAGTGCTACCTCAGCATTCCTTGGGGCTGGAAATGGGGTTTACTTCCAAAGGGTGGGATTTATCCCTCCCAGCTTCAGCTCTTTGCACCACAGGTGCCTCCCATGTCCCTAAAGACTTCTTGTCCCTAAAGCATCTAAAATCCTTCTCCCAAAACTAAGAAATAAAACTATTGCACCTAAAGTTCAGTGACAGCAATTCCACCTGAACTGTCCCTGGCTTCTCCATGATTTCTGGCTACAAAGCCATGGCCTGTTTCCCCCCTGGAAGTGCCTTGCTCTTTAATGGTGAAAAGAAACTGCTACAAATGAGTGTGCACAAGGTGTGTCCCACCCCTGTTCTGTCCAGGCAGCTTTGGGACAAGAAGGGCCACCTCATAAACTGCATTACTGAGATACAGCCATTGCCACAGTTGCTCAAAACATTTTAAAATGTTTTCATAATACCAACATTTGATAATGCTTTGAGGGCTGAATTTTGCATTAAAGTTTCTCATCCAACATAGAGAAACACACAGCCTGGATATATTTTCTATGCAGGTTCAGTGTAGAGTCTCAATATTGTTCTCCCAGCCATTTCTGATGTGCCATAGCAGAGGTGACTTCTAGAATCATCAAATGGTTTGGGTTGGAAGGGACCTTCAAGATCATCCAGTTCCAACCCTCTGCCATGGACAAGGGCACCTTCTACTAGACCAGGACTTTCAAAAAGGCAGCAGGATGGGAAGGGAGCATGGAAACACAAGCAAATTTATTCATTGTTCATACAAATTCTAGCCACATGCTTAACCACCTCCCAGAGAAGATCAGATTGGTGTTAGCAGCACCATGGTTTTATTGGAAAAATTGAACAGGAAAACCTCTGCAGTGCATGACTGCTCCAGGCTGAAGTGCTATTGGACAGATGCTGAAAACTGATCTCCCCAAGCACCCCACAGCCAGGAGGGACCTGCATTTACTGTGCCACCATAACACAGCTCCATGGAAGAGCCATGTGATCTGCTGCCTTTTATCCAGGGGCTGAAATAAAACAGGAGAGGACTGGGGGAGGTTTAAACTTTTATATTGGAAAACTTGCCTGTTCCAAGGGGAATGTGGTGCAGGCTCAGCTGCAGGCAAATCCAGCCAGAGGGATCCCACACACATACCAGCACATACACAGGGAGCCATACACAATATGCAAACACCCTGAAATCCCAAACAAATATCTCAAAAATCACTTGTGCTCCAGAGGGAACAAAGGGGCCTGCCCACACACAGAATTAACAAGTTAATTAGTGTTTCAATATTTCCTTGCAAGCTCTGGCACTATTACTGCTTCAGTGAGTGTAAAACTAGCAAGAACAAGTGACTGGTGGAAGAAGAATGACTCTGGTTTTCAATATGCTCTGATAAATGATAAAAATCATGCAGGTAAAGTGTGCATGGTTTTTATTACAGCTTTACTGTGGCATGATTGGGAACTGAGGGAAATGCTTCTTTTTAAAAGCATATTCATTTTGATCTAGCAGTGACCTTTTAATATGTTCAGGTCCCTGCAGGGGAGACAAAGGTACTTGTGGTCTTCTGTAAGAAAGAAAAGGCACTTCAAGATGACATAAAAGCCAGGATCAGCCAAGGGGAAATAAATTTTCACCCTCTGAAGTATTCACCAGACTTGATGATTTATTAATTTTGATACATTCCCCTATGTGACCTCATGGATTTGTTGGCTCTGCCACGAAGACTCACCTGGAGCTAGAGGAGATTGGGGTATCTCTGCTTTAGCTGTGGGCAGTGAATTACTGCTCACCCCTTCCTGCAGTTATTTTAATATTTACCCACCTGGGAAGGAAGCTGTGATTTTTTTTTTTTATCTCCTTTGAATGCCACCAGCTGAGGTAGTGCTGGGAGAATCAGAGATGTGCACAGCACCTTGCTGAGGTTTTTACTCTCCCTTTACTGCTACTGTACAACTCCAGTGGGAATAGATGGATGGTGGAAAAGAGTATGGATTTATTCTATATCTATAATATTATATATTCTATATATTCTATATACTTATTCGTTAATATCTATAATGTTCTATATTCTATATATTCTATGTATTTAGTCTATAATGTATATAATATTCTATATTTATAATATTTTGTAGTCTATAGTATATCCACACCTTGGGCTTTTTTCATTTTATTTTTAATAGAATACGATAGGATACTTCCGTTGGAGGGGACCTACAATGAACAACCACCTGATCAATACAGGGTTGTTCAAATGTTAAAGCATATCTTAAGAACATTGTCTGAAGTTTTTTAACTCAGTGGTTTTTAGTTTACCCTTAGTTTGCCAAGTTTGTAAGTTGCCTCTGAAGCAACCTTTTGCACCACTTGTGCTGTGAGAATTGAAGCTGTGCATTTCTTTTCAGGCCTTTGGGGACTGAGTTATAATTTAGGTGCTTCTGCTTCCAGAAACATGACTAGCAAGTCAAAATGCAAAGTCCTTGAATACTGCATTTTAAAAGAGCATGAGCAATGAAGGGTTTGCAGGCTGAAGCCTGTGACCAGAATATGTGCATGCTGAGCTAAGAGTCTGGTAAACAGTTTTTCCACAGGACCAAGGCTTTATGGAAACATGCATCAAGGAGGGAGAGGGAAAACATGACCACTTTAGTGCCTAGCAATTGCTGCCTGCATTACAGAGGTGACAGCCCAACACTTCACAGTTTGCTCCTCTGGAGGGCTGATAAATGGTTTGATTTTATGTGAGATCCTTTGTCTAGAGAAGTTCCCTCCTATCCACAAGAATCAGATCAATGTTCTGAGCACAGCTGCAGCAAGGCAGCTGGCTGCCATCAGGACATATTAATTCACCTCTCGGTGTTCTCCAGTTTTGCCACCAACTCTTTGTCTGACCTTGAGTGAGGCATTTAATCCATTCAGGTACCTCCTGATGTGCCTGCAGATGGGAATCCTTCCTTCCTTCTGTGACTGCTACCCATTAGCTAAACCTGAACCTCTAATGTGCTTTGAGCTCTTCAGATGACACATCACAGTGGTGCAGGTGTTATTGAAACATGCAGGTAGAAGCACTGAAAAAATCTTTCTGGAAATGACTCTCACAGCCTCAATTGCCTGTGTGCAATTGTCCTTGGTGCATTCTGGACACAAAGGTCTGAGTGTGTTTTTTTCTTTTAGTCATGAAGAAAGAGATCAGGAATGTGAATATGGCCCAGAAATCAAATCATGTCCTGGGCTGCATCCAAAGCAGCATGGCCTGAGTGAGGGTGGGGATTCTGCCCCTCTGCTCTGCTCCAGTGAAACCTCACCTGCAGAGCTGCCCCAGCCCTGGGGCCCAGCACAGGAGGGACATGGAACTGCTGGAGCCAGTCCAGAGGAGGCATCAGGATGATCAGAGGGATGGAGCAGCTCTGCTGTGAGGAAAGGCTTGAGAGAATTGGGATTGCTCACCCTGGAGAAGACTTTGAGGTGGCCTAATTATGGCCTTCCAGCACATGAAGGAGTCTGCTGGATAATTTACAAGAGATTATTTAAAAGTGCATAGAGTGGCAGGACAAGGAGGAATGGCTCCAGACTGAAAGAGGGCAGTTTAGATTGGATATTAGGAAGAAATTCTTTACTGTGAGAGTATTGAGATGGCAGAACAGGTTGCACAGAGAAGCTGTGGCTGCCCCAGCCCTGGAAGTGTTCAAGGCCAGGTTGGATGGGATTTAGAGCAACCTGGTTTAATGCAGGCTGTCCCTGTCCCTGGCATTTGGATTGGATCTGGATGATCTTGAAGGTCCCTTCTAAAACAAGGCATTCCATGAATCCATGATTCTGTGTGAATTCCTTAATTTTGTTAGAAAACAGTTCATCTCTTTAACCATGAGTAAGATAAGAACTAAATAAATGGAATTAAACCTAAAGGATTTTCTCCTCCCTTCTGGTTTTCACAACTGATATGCACACTTGTGGGTACTTACCTTGTAAGTTTTAATTATACTTAACAATCATATAAGCTCAAGAAACCAATATGGTTTTTTTTTGCCAGACAGGCTCCATAGCCCAGTTCCCAACCCAGTCCCTCAAGCATCTTTACTGACACTCTTGCAGTGCACAGGGCTAGAGTAAAAAGCCAAAAAGGAGATAATTTTTATTGATTATTGCTTTTGAGGATTTAACATTTCCAAACTCTGTCCCAAAGGACTCTGCCATTAAGAAACTGCAGCCTGAGAACCCCAAGGGGGCAAAATGTATCTGCCACAGAGAATGACCCTGGCCCTATCCAAGGGAGGCAGGAACAGGAGAAAAGAAGGGAAGGGGAAGATAAGAACTGTTTAACCTGAGGGAAAAGGCAAACACGGCACCACAGACAGACTGGTTTATGGGTGAATTCCAGTTCAGGATCAGGTTCATGCCTGAGGTGATTGGTGGCAGCAGGGCACTGCACTGATGATTTAAGAGCTTCCCTTTAGTCCCAACATTCAGCATGACCCAATCTATGTGCTGCCAAATTTTTATCAGGATACATCCCCAATCCTGAGTATTTCCTTGCATAAAAATAATAAAGGATGCTAAATTGTAGCATTTATTGTAAAATAAATAACAAATATCAATAAAAGCAGAAGATTAAAGGTTTGTTCCTCAGTTGGGATGAACTCTGCTCCTTTCTGTGGCCACACTACAGCAAAAAAGGATTTGGTTCAGATAAAATTAAGCACCAAAAAAAAGGATTTGATCTTCTTTTCCTCTAGGAGTATCATTAGCTCCTTCCTTAGTCTTTTCTTCCAAAATTCTGCTGGAGAAGAGAGGAAAATGGATGAGTCATTGCAAAGCTGCAAATATTTGGCCAGTCTAAGGGAGTAAAAGCCATTCTCCTATAGAATCTCTTCCTCTGTGGGCTCACTCAGTTTATTTTAGCTCATGCATGAATGTATCAAGTTGTCTCTTGAAATTCAAGACAAACACTTTAATTCAGAGTGAAAAGGCAAAATAATGAAGGATTGTTGCTCCATGTGCTTAAAAATAAACATCATCAAGCCTGTATTTAAGGATGTCAGATATTCCACAGGTGACTTTCCGGTGATTCTAATAATTCATACTACAGCTGCAGCATAAGAAAGGCAACAGAAGCCTAAATTCCTCATTTATTGTGGTCAATAGTCATGCATTTGTCTTGTTTTTTTCTGAGGGGACATTGTTCAGCACAGTAGCTTAAAAATAACACTCCTATTGCTATTGAATTTGTTCTTTTTCATTTTTGTTTCCTGTGAAGTATTTCTCAGGCAGAGACTGCCTGAAGTGGGGCAGGGACTGGATCTATCCACAGAAGAATAAGTGCTGAGGACTTTCTCCTAACTCCTACTGGATGTAAATAAAACTCCTGCAACTCTTCTCCAGCCCTAGAGAAAGGCTGTAGTCTGCACTGCAGGGAAATTACAGATAAACTTGAAATTCCAGAAGCTCCACTGCCAAACTTCATGTCTGTAAAATTCACTTTTTTACTTTTCCACAACCATACTGCTTTCAAATAGCTCAGTGGTTAAATCTCTCAGGTAGCACATTAAAGGAACTTGTGTAAGAGAGCAACCCTGTGCACAAAATTAGTTAGGGATACAATTACCTAAGAAAAACATAAATTATTGCTTTAAAACTTTTCAACTCACAAAGAGAAATCCAATAGTAAGAGTGAATACATGCATTTGTGATCAAAATAACAACTGGAAAATTAATATCTATTTTTATTAATAAATTTTTGTAAAAGACGAGTACTAATTTATACCATGAATAGTTTTAAATTGAAAGAGAGCAGGTTTAGATTGGACTATTGGAAGAAATTCTTCACTCAGAGAGTAGTGAGGCCCTGGCAGAGGTTACCTGTGGATGCCCCATCCCTGGAAGTGTTCAAGGCCAGGTTGGATGGGGTTTGGAGCAGCCTGGGAGAGTGGAAGGTGTCCCTGCCCATGGGAGAGCAGTTGGAGCTGGATCATCTTGAAGGTCCTTCCTCCCCAAACCATTCCAGGATTCCATGGTTCTATGAATGTGTACACATAGGGACAAGAATTTGCATTTAAAACATGAAATCTTCCAAATGTCTTAACAGGATTTTTATTACATATTTATGCATATTTTTTAACATATTTACTGCTTCTCTTTGTTACATTTTGGTCACATTAATCTGATTTAAATCATAGTGTAAAACAACACTTAACAGGAGCATGAAAAAATCTCCACACTTGCTGCACCTGCTTGGTAAATAAACAAAGCAGCTCAGCCTGTAACTAACTCAACATAAACAGATTTTAAAAACAGTCTGACGCAGGAGCTGATGTAGCAACATCAAAACAAAACAGTAAGGAAATCTTTGCTTCTCTGTTACACGCAGCTCCAGTCCTCACTGAAACTGTAGGAGGGTTTTTATTAAGATACAGATAAGAGGCTTGGGAAAACAACAACTGTAGGAAGAAAGAGAAAAAAATCTGGCTTGTACACTTTGTTTTCAGTGTTCAGCAACTTCAACCTCTTTTCTGAACCTCTCCTAATTGTAAGCCCTGGTATCTTCCCTTAGGATCACATTGCCATGCCAGTTTTATGGACTAGAACCTGAGGCATCAAAACACTGACATTAAAAACTACATGAAGTTCAGAGCAGATAAAAAGACCTAACACTGCACTGCTGGTTCTGACTTGTAAACAAGTTAAAATCTTGTATACCTGTTATGCTGAGAAGTAATACTCTTACAAAGTTAATATTGTGATGTGTAAAAAAGAAAAAGTTAATATTGTAATGTTTCTAAAGAAAGAGGGTAACATTTCAATAACAGAGGGAGAGAAATTTCAAGAACAAATTCTGATTAAAAGCTGTATTATAGAAGATACACCTGCTATCAATTCACTTTTCTATGCCTAATGGTGACGTTGATGCAAGAATGTTAGATTGCCCCCAAAAAGCAAAATTTCAGTGCAAACTGAAATGCACCTGGCAGGATGAGATGATCTTTCAGGTCCCTTCCAACCATAAATATTCTATGAGTCTGTGATTTTAACTCAAACCACAGGTCTTCTTCTGTCTCACCTTTTTTTGGTGTGCAATATTCTTCCTACAAATAAACTCAGGTGAGGTGTTGAGGCTGTCAGACACAAAGGCACCTGACAGAACACCTCAGGAAATTGTTGTGCCTGTACTGAGAGACCCAGGGCAGAACTGTGTGTAACATGGAGAAGAAATATCTTCTAAACACACCTGATATGGTTTTTAGTTCCATACCTTACCTGGTCCTGAGACTCTATTGAAAAACTTTGTTTTACTGCAAGAGCAGTATCCTTTTTCTACAGAATCCTAAATGAGAATAAATGATCAATTTTTAATTAGGCAACTGAAGAGTTCAAGAAAATTACAATCTTCTTTTATTCCATTTTTTTCCAGCTGTCAAAGCAGCACAGGATGAACAAATCAGAGGAATGAGAGGAATCTTTCTACGTCCTGGCTGATTTAAATTTATGAGGTCACTGTTTCAGTGGTTCCCAAGAAATGATTTCATGTGGACAGCAGGGACTCTATGCAGCCATTGGGAAATGGACTCACACAGGTCAGCAGCATCTCACCTATAACTTAGGGAACTCTTTTTACCAAGAGAGAAGTGTAATGCAGGAGGATTTTCTCTGAAACAGGATAGAGGACAGGGGCACTCACTACTGAGAGCTGGAGAGGGGCTTTTTCCAAGGGCATGTGCTAAGAGGAACAAGGGGGATTGGCTTCAAACTGACAAAGAAATTTGTAGGTAGCACAGATGAACAGACAGAGACTGGAAAATAAAGAAAACATTGTAAGGATCAAGATTCATATACCTTCCAAATCATTCAGTAAATGTGAGGTTGATCTGCAATGACCACTAATTCCCACAGAAAACAGTCTCTTTACTTGATGTACCTGGGTTTGAAAACACATTTTCAGAAAATGATTCTCTGGTATCTAAAATGTCATTTGAAGTGTCCAAAAGAATTGCAGAAAGGAGATCTTTCATTATGTTGCTTGCTCAGATGTCAGAAAAAATGTGAGAGAAAAAAAGACAAGTTTTCTCAGATGTGGTCTTTGTAACCTTTTAGCTGATGGGCATTCAGAATATTAGCTAAAATTATCATATATGGAGCAAGCTTAACATAGACTTAAAAATAAAGAAGTAGAAATGTTCAGCACCAGCCATCCCTGCTCTCCTTGATGGATTGATGTCCTGGGGGCCCAGTGGAGATGGAAGGATTGGATCCACACTCCCATCCAACTGCTGTATGTGTGCTGAAATTTGCATTAAGTACAAGAACCCCTTTGATCAAAACATCTCACACATTTTACACATCAAGGGGCTCTAGGAAAACTATAAGCTTCCAGAGCAGCTGGAGGGATTTGGGGAGGGATTTGACAGAGAACAGAGTATGATGCAACTGTCACAGCCCCTGCAAAAAACTGACTCCATGTTTTAATGACAAAGAACCAGGACTGCATAAGGACAAAATACATTTTTTAAAAAAGAGATTTTTTTTGATAGCTGTTTGAGTAAGTAAAAATTAAAGGATCTGGGGTTGGCTCAGAACTGAAGGAGCTGAAAGGCTGTGTCTTTACTGGGAAAGCCACCAAGTGCAATCCTGGAATGTAAGCCCTGGGGCTCCAATCCTGGCTGTCCCAGGAGTGTGCTCCACTGACTGGGCACAATCCTGAACACCCTCCTTCCCTCCTGAGCCTTCCTGGGAACAGTCGGCACCACAGCTCAAGGCAGCAAAATGATAGAAAACAGCAGAATATGAGTCAAAGAATTCACTTGTTTCTAAATATCCTTAAGACCTCCATTCCTTCATGCTTCTGGGTCTCAAGAGAATGCAATTTTAAAATACATGGTTTGATTTGGCTCAGCACCAAGTTTGCCTGAGGTTTGGTAGGGAGAGGAAAAAAACCCCAAGAAGTTGACTTCAGTCTTGGAAGCCAAAATAAAATGCAAAGACAAGACTCTGTGATGAGAAGTCCAGCCCTCCAGGACAGATCATGAATTTTACTTCCCTTGTTATTGCACCAGGGCTCCACCTGAGAGGGTCCTGACTTCATTCCTTCCTTGGAACCAGCCTCACTAAGCCCATGTGGGATCTTTTCTTTCCTTCTAGAAATCAAAGGACTTGATTTTATTTTTTTCTCCTATCAGTCAGGAGAGTGGTTTTGTTTGATTTTCTAGAAAGATAAATGAACTCCTGTGTCCCAGGACTGCACCTGGTGCAGGGTCAGGTAAGTGTTGTATGGTACCACTGGGGCAGTGATGCTGCAAACCCACATCAGAAAATGCAGACTCAGTACTGGGAGAGTTCCCTTCATGCCATGTTTGGTTTCAGCCAGTTAAATCCAGAACAGAAATTGTCTTGTTTTTGTTTTGTTTTGTTTCCCACTGGGAAATCTAGGAGGTTATTACCCTGCCTCTAATTAACACATTAACATTTGCTTTGGAGGTCTTCGTTAATAACAGCAACTCATCAAGTGGGTCCCCCAGCTGCTGATTTGTTTTTTTTTCACACCGGATTTTTTACCTGAAATTTCCTTCCTGATCTTTTGTGGGTTTGCCAGTTTCCCTTGGAGCTTTTCTTAAGAATTTCTTTGTGTTTTGTTTTGTTTAATAAATTAGAAAAACTCCACTGGTGACTTTCCATGCAGCTCCCACTCCAGGCACTGCCCAGAAATGCTGATATAATGTTTTATCTTTTCTTTTATTAATACAAAAAGAAGCAGAGATGTATAAACATTCACATTTTGGTGCCTTTAATGGTATTTACTATGTACTTTTCCTTCACCAATCCCAGAGTATTATGTAGACTCCTTACATATGCAGTTGACTTCTTCATCTGAGGTTGATTCAGGTGATTAAAAAAAAATCCTCTTACAATAAAGGATGTTACTGTGTATTACGTCAAATATTTAGCATCTTGCCATTTTCTCTTTTCTTTTTTCCCCAAATCCCTATTTGATCAGCACAACCTGAAATACCCTGTAGTTCAGAGCTACCTGCTTGCTCTGGTGCCTTTAATGAATATTTACCATCCTGCAGAAAAGTGGAGGATGCCTGGCTGCAGCTGTGCTCCCAAACACCGGAAAGAACTCGCTCTCTTCAGAGCCATTACTCCCAGCTCTGTCACTTAATAGAAGGAAAGACAATACATGCTACAGTATAATGAAATTTCCTACCTTTTTGTTTATACCAGGTTTAATAAGCCCTGTAAATTAAATGAGGTAATGGCATGGACTGCTCCAATAATACCAGTAGTATTAAACTAAATGTCTTCCCTCCATATTAATCATTCCATAATAAATTATAGGGGACAGCTGCCTTTTCCACCTACCAACAACCTCTGTGTAGACAGAGTGGACAAGAAAATAATTTTACATTTCTACACAAGTTCTCAAGAATCAGAAGAATCTTAGAAGGAGCAAGTCACAACTTATAACAGTTTAGCTGAGTAAAGATTTGGGCTAATTACCAGGGCTCTCCTACACTTAATTGAGAAAAAAGGGAGGGAGGGAGGGAGGGAGGAAGGAAAGAAGGGAGGGAGGAAGGGAGGAAGGGAGGAAGGGAGGAAGGGAGGAAGGAA
The DNA here is from genome assembly GCF_023055355.1 of Agelaius tricolor. Classification (NCBI taxonomy): domain Eukaryota; kingdom Metazoa; phylum Chordata; class Aves; order Passeriformes; family Icteridae; genus Agelaius; species Agelaius tricolor. The sequence continues at coordinate 92,153,014 of NW_027269262.1, read as the reverse complement.
GGAAGGAAGGAAGGAAGGAAGGAAGGAAGGAAGGAAGGAAGGAAGGAAGGAAGGAAGGAAGGAAGGGATTTGTTTGTGGGTGCCTTGTAGTGCTGACAGAAACCCTGACTGTCACCCTGCTCATGCCTCAGGAGTTTCTGCTGAGATTATCGATTTGGATAATGAAAAAACTTTTCACTGGACATCACCACAGCTCCCCTCTCCTAGCTGAGAGCTCAAATCATCAGCTTTTATGGAGCTTTCTCTACATTTGACTAAAACCTGGATTCTGTAACACAAGGGAGATTCCCTCACATTTTTATCAAATCAGTATGTTGCTGAAGCCTTCTGCTTTTACAAACAATTTTCTGATGAAGGAAAGCAACAAGAAACCAACAGAAACCATGTCACCGGGACCTGAAACAGAATGTTCAGGATTTACTACAAATCATCAATTTGATAGATTATTTTGGGCTTGCCTTCATCCCAATAGAACCATTGGGAAATCTCCCAGGGACTTCAGACAACACCCTTTTTTTTTTTCCATATGAAAAAGTGAAACTATTAGAAGATAGAACAGAATGTAAGAATCAGATTCACAGCTCTACCACTGCTCTGGATTTATTCTCTTTCCTCCATAAATCACCTAAATAACTCTTTAATAGTTTTTCCACCTGTAAATTGGAGAGAATTGGTACACTGATGTTGTTCAGAGAATCTGCAGAGCATAAAATTCCAAAAATAGAGGAGTAATAACTATTTATTAAAGCAAGGACATTTGAAAAAATGTCTAAATGAACAATGTTTATTAAACCTTTCTATGAAATCAATTGGACATCCAGTGCATGACAGAAAGTAGGTATTGCTGCTGTCCTGAATGCACAGGATACAGCCCTGAAGAGGAGCTGTTTGCTTTTTAGGCCTGTTCATCCAGTGAATTACCTGTGGTTTTGGCAACTCAAATACTGTTTCAGCTTTCAAATGTGAAAAATGGGGATAACTATCTTCTTCACAAGTTTGCTCAGACAACTTTGGGTGAAAGCAGGGACAGAGGAGAAATGATCAGTAATTGGGATTAAATTCTGGGAAGGGTCATTTAGTGCAATTCCCTGCTGTTGGTAATAACTGTATCATAAAAATTTATGAAGCTCCATTTTCCCTTTCATTTTCTGTTTCCAGTATTTATACCACTCCTTCTCTGTATATTAATCAGAACACATGCTCCTATTTCTCTCAGTCATTTCCTTCCATTTTTACCATTCCAACCCTCAAGAGCATCTGATTTTTCCTGTGTGTTACCATGGACATCATCTTTATTGATGTCTCCCAACTTTCTGGCACCAGTAATTTTAATTACCACATTTCTACCCTTTCTGGTAAGAGCACCAATAGTGATCCCAAGACCAATAATTATAAAATAACTGAAATCATTCTTCCCTTCCTCCTTCCTTCCTTCATTTCTGCATAGTGATCCAGATTCAGTAGAAAGTGGTTGTGGTATCCTGTCTCCAGGATATTCAACAGCCTGCTGGTTATGTCCCAGCTTTCTGCAAAAGATGGATGGGAATACTGCATTGCTCTCTAAAAGAGAGTTTCTAGGAATCATTTTTATGGTTCTCAGTGCATTTGTATCATGCTCAGAGCTTACCTAATGGATTGGCTCCTGGAGGGGCTTGGGACATTTCAGGTGGCATTCACCTGGCAAACTGCATTTACAATCTAGGTCTTTACTTGTTCCATGTCCCCTTTGGGTTTCCTTATGGTGCCTGGTAAACTAATAAATGTGGGTAGGTTTAGGAGTGGGACTTGTTTTACCATGAAGTAAACTGCCTAGATTTTATCAGTGAAACTCACATTCCATTGATTATATTGAGTAGTTCTCTATCAACCCTTGTTAGCTGCAGTCCAGGAGCTGGATTCAATGGTCCTTGTGAGTCCCATCCAACTCAGGATATTTGATGATTCTGTGCCCCTTCCTGCAGTTTCCAGACACTCAGTAACTTCCAGAGGTGGAAATCTGGGATCTGCTCAAGCTCCAGCTGCCTGGGGCAGGCAGGAGAGCAAAAACTGAGTTCAGCTGCCACAGGAGATAAGAGAAAGACAAACAGAGACATTTAAAATGGCTCTTTCCCAGAATCACAGACTCATTAATGCTGGAAGAGACCTCCAAAATCATCGAGCCCAACCTTTGAGCAAACACAACCACATCAACTAAATCACAGCACAGAGTGCCATGTCCAGTTATTTCTTGAGCACCTCCAGGGATGGTGACTCCACCACCTCCCTGGCCAGCCTGTTCCAATGCTTGACAGCCCTTCCCATGAAAAAATTCTTCCTGGTGTCCATCATGAAACTCTCTTGGTGCAGCTTGAGGCTGTTTCCTCTTGTCCTGTCATTGGTTGCCTGGGTGAAGACGCCAATTCCCACATTTCATCTGGAATGTCCACCTCTGGGTGGCTCAGTACAAGACATGGAGTTCCTGGAGTGGGTTCAGCAGAGATGATGGACTGGAACATCTCTCTTTTATGAGGAAAAGCTGAGGGAGCTGGGGCTATTCAGCCTCGAGAAGATATGGCTGAAAAGGGACCTCATCCCTGTCTGTCAGTGTTTGCAAGGAGGGGTCAGAGCAGGGACCAGGCTCTGCTCAGTGTGCCCAGCAATGGGACAAGAGGAACGGGCAGGAACTGATGCCCAGGAACTTGCACCAGAGGATGTGGAGTCTCTTTCACTGGAGATATTCCAGAACTGTCTGGACACAATCCTGTGCCTGTGCTCTGGGATGAGCCTGCTTGAGCAGGGAGGTTGGACCAGGTGACCCCACTTTGATGCCTTCCAACCTTTCCCATGCCATGATTCTGTGATTTAAGACTTATGTTTAATTAAATACACACAATGACTAATGGGCATTCCAACACTGTGGCCATTTTAAATTTTCCAATTATTTCCTTGAAAGAGATTATCACAGACTCACATAACCACGGACTGAGTAAGGTTGGAAGGGACCAGTGGGTCACAGAACACAGAATATTCTGACTTGGAAGGAACCCACAAGGATCACCAAGTTCAACTTGGCCCACATGGGGACCGAACCCACAACCTTGGTGTTGACCAGCCAAGGCTCTGCCCAGAGCCAACTGGTGCCCAAGCAGGGTCACCCCAGAGCACGGGCACAGGGACAGCTCCAGGGAGGGCACAGGGACAGCTCCAGGGAGGGAGGCTCCACAGCCGGAGTATCCCAGTGTTAGTGCAGGAGAACAGCTGTGTCAGCCGGTGCCACTGAGCCAGGACAAGAGCTTAAACTTCGCCTCTTCCCCAGCAAATTCGCCAGATCCCGTCAGGATCCGCGCTGCCTCGGGGAAGGAGGGAAGCAGGGACGGAGGGAGGAAGGGGAAAGCCCTCGAGGCGGGCGCGGGGACGGGACGCGCCTTCCCCACCGCCCCCGCCTCACTCCCTGAGGGGCGGCACCGTGACCCGCCCCCCCCCAGCCATGTTGGGGGGGGGCACAGCCGCATCCCATGGTGCAGCGCGCCGGGAGGCGGGGAGAGAGGGACGGAGGGAGGGAGGGACGCAGGGGAGGAGGAGGAGGAGGAGGGAGGCGGTACTGCCCGCGCAGACCCTCCGGAGCCTTCTCCTCCTTTTCGTCCTCCTACCGCCTCCTCCACCGCGGCTTCTCTTCGCCTCGGCGCCGCAGGCGGCCGTGCCCGCAGCGCGGTGAGTGCCGGCGGCGAGCGCTGCCCGGGGAGGGGGCGGGCGAAGCGGCCCCGATTTACATCACGGGGAGGGGGTGTAGGGGGGCAGCGGCGTCTCCTTCCGTGTCCCCCGCCCCAGCCCCCGGCTCGGGGAGCGGCGGCGGCTCCGCAGGGAAAAGAAGATTGTCCCTGGTGCCGCCCGTTTCTGTGTGCCCGGGGAGGGGCTGCCGCGGACACCGGGGCGCAGGAGGCACCGTGCGGTGGGCTCGGGGTCTCTCCGGGCAGAGCCGCTTCCCTCCGCGGGAAGGCAGGATGGGAAGGGGATGGCAGAGGAGGAGGCTGCGGGGAGAGGGCATCTGGTGCCCCGCCTGCCCCGTCCTCCACCCCGGGGGATCCGGCCGCCCCCTGCGCCCTGCCCGCCCCGCAGCCCCGGCCGGTCCCACCGGATGTGTCGGGAGGCGGCGAGGTGGAGCGGGACGGTCCGTAAAGTAAACAAAGGGAAAGGGAAGGGAGGAGGAGGAGGTGTCCCCTCGCTGCCGGAGCCGGGCCGCCTGGCTTTGCCCCTTCCCCTCCTCAGGCGAGCGCGTAAACCAAACCCGTGGCTGCCTCTTGGAGCCGGAGCGGTAGCGCAGGGGAAGTGGTTGAGGTTTCTTCTCTTTAGGGTTTGGGGTTTTTTTTGAGGTGTGTGGGCTTTGGGGGTTTATTTTTGGTTTGTTCTGGTACTGCGCTCGCTGGGACCGTGTGATCCATAGAGAACCGGGGCAGAGCTCCGCTCCCTGGACCCGGGGACAGCCCCCGGCGGGGAAGGGCAGCGAGCGGCGTCCCCTCAGCGCGGCTCGTGTCGGCCCGGGGGTGCCACAGAAGTTGGATCGCACAGAGCAGCCTTTGCACTTCTTGGAGAAATGTGATATTTTTTTCATTTTTCCGGTTGTAAACCTGATTTCGGAGTACAGTGAGAATTGCAGCTGTAACAGAGAATCGTTCTCCTCAAATCCCCGCGACTAATTGTGAAGCATATGCTGTACGTGTCCAGTTCTCACATCTATTCTCTTCCCAGACCTCCTGTGCTCTTAGGATGCTTTTTTAGGACGGAGGGTAGACTTTACTCTTTGCTTTCCCGTGTTTTTTTGTTGTTGTTTTCTGTCTGAAACAGTGTTGGCTGTGTTGTTTCTGTGTTAGTCCTGTTCCAGTGCTCTGGGAGCAGTGTATCCTGCAGGCCCTGGCACTGGAGCAGCGTTAGCCTGGAGCCCAGTTTTTGGCAGTTTCACTGGAATAGGACCAGTGCTCTAGTAAAGGCATTAAACAAAAAGTTCACTTGTAAAGAGAAGCATTTGGGAATTCATATTGAAATATTTAATGCAAATGTTAGTCTAAGAGTGAAGTGGTATTGCAGTGTCCCTTTAAAATTCACACTCTTTTGGCATTAGGTTGTTTGTTATATTTTTTTCCCCCCTCCTGGATTAATTGGAAAAGTCCCACATTCCTCGAAGCTAATCTGCCTTTAGCCTCTGTGGTTCTGTTAAACCTGGGTAAGGTCAGGAGTGCAACTGGATTGGGGCCAGAAAATATTAAATGTTACACAGTTATTTGGAACAGTTTGTTGTCTCACCGATGTTGTCCACATCCAGAATTCCACCACTTCCTTTCTCCACCTGTCCCTTTTTTTGTTACTCCTGAAATCAGGCTGTTACCTTCCCACCTTTGTGGGAACACCTTTGCCTGCCTGGTGTGATGTATGGATGGAGAACACAATCTTTGGATTTCTTAAAGCAGGGTTTGTGGCTGAGATTCTGTACAGAATGTGCGTGTGTATCTTTGAGATCAATCCACGCAGGAAATTTAATGGACCTAAAATCTGGGTTCCCGTTAACAGAGCAAAAAGGGAAGAGACACTGGTTGCTGGACAAATTGTCTCTCACAGTACTGCAAAACTCTACAGGCAACTCAACAAGAGAAAAACAGTTCTGAAATTAATGTGTCTTTTGTGCTATTATATCTTAAATGCAGTTTTCGTGGAACGTGGCTGGGATTGATGTTTGTGTTGGTTGACCTTTTGTTTTGTAGGAAGGTTAAAATGTATACATGAAAGGAAAATGACATAGTGCTTATTTGTCAAAAGCTCTATGCTGTTCTTGGCCTCAGCCTTGGGTTTTAAAGGTACTAAACGTGTGCAGGGACACAGCAATCAACTAGTAGCTTATTGGAATACTTCATCCAGAAAGGAATATTCTTAGAATAACACTTATGTCTTGAATGTGTAATTTGTTGAACTAGATTTAAAAATTCTTTCAAGATATCTAGTGATGTGACTTTGCTTCAGAGTGTGTTACCTGTTGTGGAAAGGACTTTTTTTTTTTTTTGTAATATAATGGTTTGCCATCTGAGTAATAATTGAATGGGAACTCTCAGTATTATGAGCTCCACCAAGCTAATAGATATTTTGGGGAGGATGATAGGAGGAGAGAAAAGCAGGAGTGTTTTCTAGAGATGAAGTAGTACAAGAGACGGCTTTGATGGTTTAGGAGATTGTGTTCTGTTTTTTCAATGCATTCATGAATGTGATGGGTTGGTTTTTTCTCCACTAGGAGGGTAACTAAAGAATTAATAATTTATTTCTTGCCATTTCTTTAACAAAATGATTTTTTCCCCCCTGGTAGGCACTGCTGTGTGTAGTAGTATGGTCTTTATTTTGATATAATATTCATAATAACAATACAGGCTTTTCCTGTTCATTTTACATCTTTTAGGATTTATGTAAAAATGCTTTTCCCTAAGAAAAAGAACTTTGTCTTCTCAAAGTGTACTTTTGAAGAATATTGGTAACTATAAATAGGTTGTAATTTTGGTGTTAAATCTCTATAAAAACACACAAGATTTGAATAGTCTCATGTGGTTTTATTTGTCTTAAATTGGACCTTTGTACCTCTACATTTTATGTAGATTACTGCCTAAAGTGTATTTTCACATTCTGGATAAATGTCAGTAACTGGGTAGAAGGTGCTTAAAAAGCAATTTGTACTGGAATTCATATTCCAGGTCTGTTTCCTGGTGTGACTGATATTTAGCTCCATCAGATGTGGTTTCCAGACTAAATGTGTGTTTCCTCTCATCTCATGTTAGTATAATTCTAAAGTTTCAATGCCACAGACAACGTGGACATATTGACTTAATTTCTTCAAAAGGTTTTAAAATTACAGGTCAGGATTTTAAAAACTGCAACAAGGAAATCCTTACTGCATCAGTTTAAGTTCCTGTATGGAATAAGAGCAGAAATGATGCAAAAACACTCTAAAAGTCAATTTAGAATACATTTATTTAGCACCTGAACTACAGTGATCCTTGTCTCCCTGAGTGGTAACTGCTGCAGGATACATATGTGCTAAAGGCTGTCTTTTTTATTCTAAGTGTTTGGGGGAAAAAACCCAAACAAACCTAGAACCTTGATGCAGATTAATGCAAGAGCAGAGTTTATAAATTGTTAGCAATTTCAAGTGAGTCTCTTGGTTTGTATATAATGCCACTTAAAAGCCTTGTAAGTTGTGTGTTCTACCAGTGTTCAATGAATGTGGTTTATTGTGTCTGTCACAAAGACAGGAAGCTGCAAGAATGGGAAATTAAGTTGAAAACGTGGTGTCCAGAGAGATATGTGGGTTTAAATAGGGGACTTTTTGGGTGTAGGAGAGGAAGGACTTCTATGGAGATGATTGTGTAGATCTTTCTGAAAGCTCTCATTCCTGCTCTCCATATTCAGGTAGAGGTTGATGCTTAATAAGAAAAACTATCCAAAAAAAAAAAAAAGTGGTTATTTAGGGGTTGAACAGTTTAAAAACCTGTGTGTTTGGGGTTGTAGGTGTAATTTTTTATGTTCCCTGTCCCATTCCTGTATGAATTCTGTGTTTTTTCCACTGTGTAAGCTTCCCTCATATGGGAGTTTATTGCTTGTCCAGCACTGTGCTCCTGATGCTGGGATAAAAAAATCTTGTATTTGGGCAGACTTGTGAGTGTTAGGGCTTTTATTTAAAAAAACCCCCACAGAAATATAATCAAACAACCAAAACCACAAAAACCTTTGTGAGGCTTGATCTGGTTTTCTGGATTTGTATTAAAGAGAGACAGCTGTGATTGCCCAGGTGTGTGGTAGCTTTCCAAGCATCTCCATGCAAATTTCAGCAGTTCAAACACCTTTCAGCACATCAGAGGGAGCCGGTGGTGGAGGGACTTGACTCAGGGAATCGTGTGTGGAAGAAAAAGTTTCTGAGGTGGCAGGAGAACCACAGAAACTGAGTTTTCTCTGGCTGGAAAGGTGGAGATGCAGCTCAGTGGTGCTGTCAGTGGTTCATGGATTAGGAAGAAAATGGAAGACAGTGTCTGAAATCTGATGTACAGGGTTTGAATGCAACTTCTGTCAAGTGAAAATCCGAATGGAAGAGGCAATTAACAAGTGCTGAAGGCAGCAGGCTTTGTTAGAGAACCTCTGATTCGCTTGCATTGCTCTGAATTCTGGGTGTATTTAAATGTTCTTCAGCTCTGCAGCAGTCCTTGGCTGAACTGGCAAAACTCTCCTGGGTTGGATTTCTTTTTTTTGCCCATAACTTCAGGACTTTTTTCCTCCCCTCTGTTTTTCTGCATTACTCCTCTACCCCTTTTTGTCATGTTCAGTGCAGAATGGGCATATGAAAGGAGTTTTAAGTAGTTTTTGTTAGCTCCCTGTTGCATGGAAGCATTGCTTTTTGTTTTTCTTCTGGGAAGGCAACCTGACAAGCACCCAACTCTGTTTCATTTTCCTGCAGAGTTCCATCTGGGTGACAGGATAGGTCAGTTTAGAGTTAATCCCTCTAATGTTGGCTCCTTCCCTGCTCATGGAACTGTAATTTAACTCAAGACCCCAGAATAATTTGTTTCCTTTTGCCCAGAAATGTACAAGCAAAACCTCTGCCTCCATGTCCTGCAGCCACTGCTGTCAATCCAGCTATGTTGAACAATAAATTTGGAATATTTAGCCTGTGTATGTGTGAAGAGTCCTTAAATGAGGCACTTTTTGGCTTTGCAGAGATAGAAGTGACTGAGCTGAAGCTGTTCCAGTGCTTGGGACAGTGAGAAAGGGGTCAGAGGGCTCTGCTGACTCTGAACTGCTCCTGCTTCCTGCTGCCATGCTCAGGCCTTGCATTGTTTACCCACACATAGAAATTCACAATTCCTGCTTTTGTTTTATTTTGGTTTGGAGGAGGAGAGAGGGAGCAGACTATCTGAGCCTCTGAAGTGTCTTTGGAAGGCAGAGATAATTTTTCCTGTAGTCCCATTGAAGTTTGTAGGAAGGATTTGAAACAGCAGATGATTTTTTTCCCTTTTTTTTAATCTTGTTTCCTGTTGTCTTGCTGCAAATAATTAGGTTTCAGGGCAAAACCAGAAGTTTAGTTTAGCAGAGGCTTAGAATGAGTTAAATGATGTGTTTTGCAGCTATGAATGCACCTTTTTAACCAGGTATCCACTTCTTTGCCCAGGCCTTAAGCACTGCCTGGAGTTGTCAGTGATCTAATCCATGAGATGTACAGCAGCCAGCAAAGTCTCTGCTCCATCAGCATTTAATAGGTAATTTCCTAGCAGTGCCTCCAAGATGACTCTGTTGAAGGTACTGGTGAGAGACTTAGAAATCCCAATGTCTGGGTTACACCCAGTGGTGGAGATTTACATCAATCAATACCTGTTCATCCTGTCTGTTGGAGGTTTTATGTTCAGCATGAATGCTGAGGCAAGTTTGTTCTCAGTAATACTCTGCAGCTTTGAGATTCAGAAATTCTGTGATCTTCAAAAGAGAATTTCCTCTTACCGATTTCAGGCGATCTTTTAAATTCTTTTCCTATGAAAGGTAGTAGGAAAACATAAAATCTGCCACCATTTTCTTACTTGCACATAGGTATCTGCTCTTGATTTCCTTTTTTTTTTAAACTGGGCAGTTCCAGTCTTTCTGTCTTCACAGGGGCAAATAGTCTGTGTTCTGGGTTAGTATGCTGGCATTTTTATTGCCTGCTTTTTTCAAGTAAAGGTTAATACAGAGAGAAGAAAAATAAAAAAGTTAGTGCTTAAAACAGTACAGCTCCTTTTTATTTTTGGTTAACCAACCAAGTTGTTTACCAGTTTTTCCCCCTGCTGTTTCTAATACACTTTTCAAGCAGAAATTCCTTTTGCTGGTGGCTGAATGCTCTTGTGGTTCTTTTATGCCTGGGTGTACCTCAGGTTTTAGCAGTGTCCTCCTCCATCCCCTCTGCTGCTTTACTGATGCTCTTGTAGTGGAAGCTCTTTACAGGCAGAGTCAATTCATAATGGATTTCCCAGTGTAGGCACAAAAGGGATGTATAACAGGTACCTTTGTCATTCATTTGTTGAAACTAATATTTTGTGAAGAGATGAATTTCATACTTCAGTTTGATATAAGTCCTTACCCCTGTTTCTTCACCTTTTCCCCTCCCAAGGTGCAGAACTTGGAGGTGGTGTTGTATTTTTGCCACTGTCTAGGACCCCTCATGCCTGATGGTGTTGGTTTTGTCATCCAGTGCTGCAGGCAGCTGGGAACCACTAACACAGCCACAGTATCACAAGCTGGCATTCATTTTATTTCTCCTCTTGTGGCTTCTTCTTTTCCTTTCTATGGCAGATGAATTCAGCTGCTGTGTTGTTGTTTATTTCCCTTTAATACAAGGACAGTGAGCCCTGGCACAGAACCACCTCAGTTCTGAGGTGCTTCCTGTGGAGGCTTTGGAGTGCCCATCACCAGGAGAAGCACAAACTGTGATGTTGGATCCAAGCTGTAAATTTAAGGTGCCATCTTAGAGCTTGGAATGAGCCTTGGCATGGCCACAGCAGTTGATTAATGTTTGTTAGTGTGCTCCTTACCCCTCATCATGCCTGTTTCAGACCTGTTTGCTAAATAAAATGCATTTCATTTTACAAATATGGCAGAAAAAGGGCTGATAGTTAATATGTATATAGAATAGTACCTCCCAATTAATGAGCCACAAGTTGTAAAGTTTTAAAAATCGCTCGAGTTCCATTTTTAATTGTATCAAAAACTGTTGAATATTGTTTCATTTTTAACTTGTTTTCCATTGCCAGCTTTCACCCAGGAAACCTTCCCAGACTGCTGACATGTGTTGGTCTCTCGCTCTCAGTGAAGCTCTTTGCAAATGTTACAAATTACAGTTTCAGTTCTTGCTCTGGTGTTAACAGCTCCATTATGGGAACGCTGTTAATTAATGGCTAAAGAAGTAATTCTGAATTTTTATCAGCTCTCATTTTCTATTTCAGGCTCAAGCACTATATCCTAGAGGCTTCTAGATTTCAGTTAGTTTATTAATTATCTTGTCATTTCCACTTTGGTTTGTATAAATCACAAAGCCGGCTGTTTTCTGCACTTGTTCAGCTCTACAGCCTCTGTTACTACTCGTGTTTAGTGCATTTTGAATTTTGTTGTTCAAATGTTCTGCTCAAAATATGCTTTTAAAATCCTGCAAGAGCTGAGTGAACTGAGGTGTGCAGGTTATTGATTGATGGGTGCTCAGTTTGTGATTAACCTCTGCTGTGCAGGTAAAGAAATGTTCTGCTCTGGTGTAGCACGGGGGTAAATAATAATTTTTCTGCTGAATTCAGCACTGGTAGGATTTAATTAGAATTCTGTTCAGTTTTGGGCACTGGACTTCAGTGAAAAGAAGAGGTTTTCTTTTTTTGGATGCTTTTAGTAGCAGATGCCTGAGAATATGACATCCAAGAACTGAACAAATTAAGATGCTAAGACTTAACAAGAGATAAGAAGTTAAGTTATTCCCATGCATTATGCTACTACAAGGATAAAGATGATAAAGGATTACAGGGACTAAAGTGAGAATTAGTTGATTTAAATAATGGGACCAAAGACTTGGGTTGCTGCTTGGGGAGCAAGACTTTTAATTCCAAGAATAACAAACCAATGGAATAGATTAAGGAAGGGACTCATCCCTGACAGTCTTCAAGAGCAAATTAGGCATCTGTCAGAAAGGAGATGCTGTTCATTCCTGCCTGAGGAGTGGCAGCCTGACAAGGTGACCTCTTGAATCCTGCCCAGCACTGATTTTGGTGATGAGAGCAGGTAAAGAATGTGGGGTTGTTATTTGCAGAATTATGGTGATAATCAAAAGGTAGCTGACAGTAACCCCAGCAGCTGAGGATCCCCTGTGAGCTCCTGTGATCTCTGCAGTTGTCTGAGACTGTGCAGCTCTGATGTGAATCTGTCCCAGGCAAAGCAGGTTGTGCTTCCTTTGTGGAAGGGTGGAAAGGTCATGGGGAGAAGAACTTCTCTGCAAATGAAACTGTCATGTTCTTCTGTAGGTGTTACCTACACAGGGCTTGGAAAACAGCATTATAAACTGGCTACTGATATTAGAACAATTAGTTTAGCTGCTGGTTTATCTAATTTCAAGGAGGTAAACATGCAAGACTTTTAAACTCTACAAACAAGTTGATTAAGTGGTCTTAAGATCACTTTTCTTATTTCTTTTACTATTGCCCTTTAATTAGTTACAATTTATATACTAATAAGATGAGCTTTGTTTTCAGAATAATAGGAATTTCTGTTGACTCTTTGTTTTTCTGTCAATCTTTCACTCTTCACCATGATAGTTTGTATTTGATGTTTTACCACTAGGCTTTGTCCTAATCATAACTCAAATGAATCTGTTTTAAAGCAAGTCAGAATGTTTCTCTGCATTTTGCCATGGAAGGGGCAAGTTGCTACTAAGATTGGGAAGCAAAATTAAGTAATCTTTAGTGAAAATATGTGTGTAATCCTGGCTGGCTGTACCTGGTACAGCTGCTGCTGAAATTTGGGATTCACAGAGCAGCCTGCATTTGAGATGATCCTTGGGATAGAGCAAATGCATGAGTCTGGTAGCTTTTTAATTCTAGGTTAAAAATTAGAGGCAGAAGCTGTTGAAATTAACATTTCAGTGCTGCATGTGAGTTTTCATGGTGCCTTTAGGCTAAAAGGTGAAGCTAAGAGTGTGGATCCGTGCAATATGTGGGAATTTGTGTAAACTGCTGTGGTCTGGGGAAATAAATGTCATTTAAGAACCCCTCAATTGGTGTGGAAGTAAAGGGAAGCCTTTTTCTTGTCATCTGCTTTAAAACCTGTTTAATCTTTCTAAAAACTGGTTTTCTTGTTTAGGACTGTCTTTGTAAATTATGGGATTTTGACTGGTGGCTGAGGGGAATCTCCACCAAGCAGTTACCATACTCCCTAGTGGATATGTACAGACATTGTTTTATACCTGTTAATCAATGGTTATCAGGAAAAATCAATCCATTTCCATAGGTGAAAAATACTTTTTTTATTTTGCCCACGTATTTTGAACGTACAATAAGAGAAATAGTGGATAAAAGTGTATGGGATGTGGTTTTTTGGGGGAGTAGTCTTACTTGATCTCTTCTCGAATGTTTTGTGAATATTAGATTGAGTTTAGTTCCTCTATTTCTTGGTTGTGGATAGAAAAAAAATATCAGTTAGAACCTCTGTAAAACTTAGTCAAAGAGTGGAGTCAAAAGGAGGAGTGGGATGTAACACTGAATTCACTTCTGTTCCATTTCCTGCCTGGAGTTCCTGACAGTATTTCATTTGTATAAGAAATTGAGCTTTGGTACTCTGGGAATTTGCTACCTACATGAATTTATTAAATAACCAAGTGATTTTTTGGGAAGATTAGGCCCCTTTAGAGGAAGCTGGTGTGCAGCACACGATTAATCCTCAGATGGGGATTTGAATGAAGCCAGAGCTGAGTTGTGTCACAGGCTCCCAGCCCCTGCTGATTCAGCTCAGTGAAGGGGGGGTTTCTTTGTGCTCCTCTCACAGTTCCAGGGCTTCCAGCAGCCAATGTTGGGCCTTGCTCTCCTTTCATCAGAAGAGGAGAGGGAATTCTTCAAGTCAGGAGTGTGTAACATTGGCTTCATTTTACCACTGAATCAGCTTTTTCTTCTCTTAAAGGCAAACAAAACCTTTAAACTGTTTTCACAATCTGAAGAGAGTATTGAACAGAGCTTCCCTTCCTCGGAAACAGATTTTGGAGTTCTAAAATGTATTTATCTGTGTGGCTTTTTGATGTTAAATGGGGATTGCATTGAAGTTCTCTCTTTCAAAAGCCATTGGTACCTCTGTGGAAATAGATACTGAGCACCAGTATTGTGAAGTGGGAGTAAGAACATTGGTCATATTATACTGAGGAAGAGATCATAGAGTGAAAGTACAAAAAAGGTGAGGACTGCACAAGTTGTGAAAATAAATGTACATAAAACACATTTCTGTGAATACCTTACTTTTGAACTTGATAGAAGTAAAAAAACAAGGCAAGACCTTGTGGGTAGCTGGGTTGAGATTAGTTTTGGAAAGGCAAGATGAAAGTGGTGAGTTTGAGAAAGGATTTGGAGCCCAGTCAAAATGAAGTGGGGAGGGGGAGAGTGGTGCCCATGTGCATAAAATGTGAGTCCTTAATGCACAGCTGTTGCTTGAAATATGATAGTTTTTTGGACTGAGTCCGTGTTACAGCAGTTTGAAGTGTTATGTTGAACTTGTGTTCTGTGTTCTTAAAGCTCTGTCTTTTTAGCTGATTTTATCTGACGGCTCGTGTGAATAGGAGGTGATAGTAAGGATGGACTCCATTTTTGTGTGTGTGTGTGTTTTTAGTATGATATGGAATTGAGATCTTACTGATGTTTGTACTTCTTTCCCCAATTAAGTTATAACAACCTGGTTAAACATTTCTGCAGAAGCCCTGGTGGTGCAGCTGACAGTGTCATAGGGGGGGTGTGTTTTGGGGTGATGTGCTTAGGTTCTATGTTTGGGTCCAGTCAGGTGTCCAGATTCTGCTTTATGCACTAGATTCTTCTGGTGGCCAAACCACTATGCAATGGAGAGATGAAATTAGTGCTTGTATGTTAATTATTCTGAAACAAAACTATTAAATCCTCACAGCCTTGTCTGTGAGGTGCTTTTGAGTTGGTCTAGAATGCAGTAACTGCCCTGACTGTTCTGGGGCTTCTCCTGAGGCCATTTGTTAATAGATTATACTCAGGGCTGTGTTGTTATTATCCTTTTGCATGGGGCTGTTTTTTGGTGCTGCTGCTGCAAGTGTTCCAGACAGGTCTGCTGCCAGTTCACTGCTTGAGGTGTGGGGCAGTGCTGAGATAATCTAGGGTTGCATGGATGTACAAGCTGGAAGGGACCCAAAAGGAGCAAAGGACTAAGGCTTGGTGCCCTGACTGCTTCCTTGGGGAGTTGCAGTGACTGAGCCCCTTTCCTGTGAAGAACCTTTCTTCATGTCCAACTGAATTCCCCCTGATGCAGCTTCATCCCCCCTTTCTGTGTCCTAAATATATATGTTCATACAGACTACATTTTTTTAAAAGACATATGGAACGCTTCACTTTCTATCTTGTTAAAACATTAAATCTTAGATCCTTAAGTGGCTGGAGAATAATTCCCTATGAACAGTGTACAGTTCACTGATGAAAATTTGTTTGTGGTTGCTCAGTGACTGAGCCAAGGTTCACTTGATTCAGTTGTTTGTGCAAGATACAGGAGAGTACAGCTACAGGAATTGCAGATAACTTGGCTACAACTGCCTCATCTCTGCTAAAGAAGATATTACTTGTGCCCAGCAGTTGCTGTTCCTGTTCTTTCCCTGCACTGACAGAGCTCCTGAAGCCTTTCCTGTCTGCTCTGATCTTTGTGGAGTTTTCCTTTCACTCACTCTAGAGCCAAAGGGCCATCAGCAGAGACCAGATTAAGTGTTCTGTAAGGGTAAAAAAGTTGCAGTGCATAAAATTGTTTATTTGCTTTGTTGCTGTGAATCAGTTTGTGGAACCACTACACAGGGTTAGGAGAGGGAAGTGAAACAAATCATGTTGGTCTTTAGTGGTCCATCTTTGGCTTTGTGGAGATTGAAGTCATTGAGGTCACTGCTGTTGAAATGTGGAGAATCTGGGAAGGGGGTGGAAGGAGAGGCATTTGTGTGTGAAAAGAGTGAAGAGGACAAATTTTCTTGAAGAGAACAATCAAAGAGCTTTAAAGGTAGCTGGAAACATAAGGAAGCTGAGAAAGGAGCTCCATGCCGAGAAGATAAATTAAGATTTTTACTCCTGGATACTGGTAATTGTCTAATGGCTCAATGGTGTCCTTGGGGAAGGAGTCAAATTAGAGAGGGAATAGAATGATACTGGAAGACAAAACTTAAACTGTCAGGCCTCTTATGTGGACATTAGATCTACAAATAAGTTATCTTTTAATTACAAATAGGTAGAATTCTGTGTTGATTTTAGGAGGGGAGTAAGGTATTACAGGGTAGATAAAACAGAATAAAGAAAAATAAGGAAGCAAAACTGGACCAAGTGGGTGACTTGCAGCTGGTTGGGAAAAGTCTAAAAGGGAATAATTTTCCACCACAAAAAGTGTTAAATTTAAAATTGAAATATTATCACTTTACTGAAAACCTTTCCCATGTGGAAAAAGGTATAGAAATTTCAAAAGCTATGAAAAATCCCCCTCCCTTCTAATTTTTCCTCCGAGCAGATATGCTTGTTTGGGTTTATTTTTTTAAAGAAACCATTTTGTAAGATCCACAGATTTTTAGGTTGGTGGTTTTTTTTGTTTTGTTTGGGTATTTTTGGTTTTTTGTTGTTTTTTTTTTTTAACCAAAAGTCAAAATAAAAGCACAGATCTTCAATCCAAACAGGTTTTTTTATGTTTAATCTCCTTTTGACCACTCTAGAAGCTTTCAGCATTTTATCCCTATTAGAGGGAGACTAATTGGTCTTTTAAGAAGTGTTACAACTGCTTGGACTTGAGTTTAGCATAGGAGAGTTCTTGTCACCACTTGCTTCCTAAGGAATTGTTGAATGAAGTAAATCAGTAAGTAACCTGTGAAAACAAATATTGGGAAGGTGTGCCTGGCAAAGGCTCTTGGTGTGAGGGAGAAGAAATGATGCCATGTTTGGATTGTCCTGACTGCATTGCTTGGAGGAGCTAATGAGCAAATGAGAGGCCCTTTATCTGTCCTCTGGGATTGCCTTCCAACATCAAATCCAATCACAGGGCCATGCATTTGTACACTGAATTTTACACACGTGGCTGCTTCCATTGAAAATCAGTGAGAGAACTTGTGTGGAAAATTTAACATGTCTGCAAGTGTTTGCATTATTGATGCCTCAGCAATTAAAATAATATTTTTCTAGCATTTGGTGCTTTTTTGATGCTGTATGTAAGTCCCATGGTATTACACACACAATTATTTTAACAAGTATTTTAAGGGTGCTACTGATGTAACTTCCCAGAGTAAGGAAAGGTCATTACCACTGGCCTTGGAAATTAAAAGTAGCTTTTGCCTTATCAGAAAACATCTTCAGTTAAATCAATCAGTGCACGGGTTTCTCAGTCTGAGAAACAGTCTAATGAGCAATTTGCCTTTTCATAAAAGACTTGCCATTATATCATTGCCATTGTGTTAATTATCAGTGTTTTTACAAATTGTCCCAAATCATGACTAATTCCATAAAAACGTTCAGAGCAGGCAGTGATTCTGGGCAAAGCTGTTGTTTGCCACTCAGTCTGGCAGGGATGGGGGCACAGCCTGACTTAGCAGATTCTGTGCTAACCATAAAATCAGGGTTTGGAGGCACTGCCATTCATCTTATGGAGCACCATAAAAGCAGTTTAAGTTCTTGATGATTTTTTTTTCTCCATGGTGTGGATGCTGTGACTCTTTCTTTCTGGTTTTCATGTTAAAATTGAAGTATTTTATTTTTCTCTCCCCCACACTCAGTTTATTACATCTTAGATGAAAGATTAAACTGCAGAGATTATTTGAACTTTTTGTTACTTTATCTCATGAGATTTTTTTGTGGAAATCTTTTGGTGGCCTTTATGTGTGTGGAAAATGAAGTATCTAAGGTGAAATAGTTTGGGAAACAAACTTTATTCTTAGAAATCCAGTTTTAAGAGCATAATGTATAAGCTTGGGCTTTCTGCTGGTACTATCTTTGTCCCTATAATATATATTTGTTTGAAAGGGAAAGAAGAAAAACAGCTGGCAAAGTAAGACACTCAACTCCCTACATTACTTGGCTCTGGAATTCTTATAGATCAATTCTTTTCTTTAAGAAACAAGCCCACAACTCTCTGTGCATTGTGTGTGTATTGAGCAATATCTATAGATTTGTTGCCTCAGCTGAGAGCTGGCTTGGCTGCCCTGTGGTGCACATACCCTGAGGAGATAAATGCTTTTCACTGGTTCCTCCCACACATTTTGCATTTTCCAGGGAAGCACTTTCTAATTCTAGATCTGGATGCTGCTAATGTTTTGAATCACTCATCATAGTTTTCAGCACTCACTTGTTTTTGCTATTAAATGTACATTATCAGTAATAAAGGTTCATTTTGTGATGCTTTAGCCCTCCTCCTTCTTCAAAAGAATTCATATAACTTGGGAAATTTTTAGTTGGCTTTCATGGGAACAACAGAACTTCAGGCAACTTGTCTGTTTTGAGTTCAAATATAAGTCTCTGGCTTCTACTTCTACAAACTTCTGTGTTTTGTTTTAGGGTGGGTTTTTTTTTCTTTTCCTAAGGATTTCCAGCTAAATAATCTGCACTTGTAAAATAGGATATGTACTGCAGGTGGTTATCTTGTCTTCATAACATGAATATCAGTTAATTTATTCTTAAGTTTTTTGGATGTTTGACTACTTGAAAATTAGTTAAGAAAATATCCTAATGAATTCTAAATATTTGTTTCAGATTTCATGTTTCATCCTGTATTGAGCACCTGCTGCTGAGAGCTGGAAAGTCTACTTAGGGTATGTACAACAGTTAATGATTTCAATTTCACACTGAGTTTTATTCTGGGTAAAGCAGGTCAAGATGAGATTTTGTTGTTGTTTCCTTGTGGTTATTGTTGAAAATCCTGATTGTTAAACAGTGGGTGTTAAACCAGAATTTCTTGGTTTGTTTTTTTCCCTGAGTGTCCTGGAACTGGTTTTTCTCTTGACAACCTGTTCATGGTCCTTCCATTCAGCCCAAGGGTACAGAGGTGGGCAGACCAGTGCAACAATTAATTTATTGTACATGGGAGGAGTTTGCAAGGTGTTTTCTCACCTGCCAAAACCACTTGGCTGAAAATTGTCTGACCAGTCCCATGTGCTGCCTTTTGGAGCTAAATACTACAAATAATTCTCTGTTCTCATGTTCTGCATTTCTGTACTACAGAAGAAATGGGTTTTAATAAAACAAAATCTTTGCTGTAGGGGTGCATGGCCTAATCTGAAGAAGTTTAGCTGAAAGCAGGAGTAGAGAAGTTACAGCCACAGAATTCTTTGTGTTATAGGAATTTATTTCTGGTCTGCATATTTTTGATTCCTTATGACACCCCTGTCTCCAGGGTGAATGGTTATATTTGAAAATTTCAGTTTTACTCCTCAGTGTAATTGGTATTTCTGACTTCTGCCTTTACTGCTGCTCATATATATGGATGTTTGGAATATTCTTATATTTGAGTGTGGCTAGAACAACTTGTTGGATCCTTCTTTTTTCTTTGTGGTTTGGTTTCCTCCCCTTTCTACAGCTTTCCCGGTGGTTGGTGGTTTGAGAGCCTGTATTAAATTTAATTTTTTTTTCTATTCCTTGGGCTTTGGCAGGTAACAAAATTCATCTCCTGCTACTTCAGGAGCACTTTTGAATCTAACTTGTGGATGTGGTTAGCTTTATTTACAACTTTGATATCACCTAATTTAGAGTCATTGATGTTCTTGCCTGGACTGTGATACAATTGAGAGCAAAGGAGATGTGGCTGCTTGTATTTCACAGGTCCCTAATGGGGCTTCAGGCTGTGATCTTGTATCCATAATATTTCTGTATTTTCATCTTCAGCAATCAGCAGAGGGTCAGTTAATGTCTCCTGACCATCTAAATTTGCAGGGACAGATCTCTTTATTCTTCAGTAGCTTACTTCTGGATGTCATCACCCTTTCTTAAACTTCAGTTTTCAAGCTTATGATCAATATTTGCTTCTCCTCTACATTTTTTCCCTTCCCTTTTCTGGTATGGGATGATGTTTGTTTATATTATGCACTTAGTTTTTCCCAAGGAATTCCATCTACTTTTACTACTCCAAAGAAAAAGTTTGAATGGCTTAAAAAATAGTAACCTTCACTTAAGTTGGAAAAAACCCAAAGTATTTCAGTTGGAACCAGTACTGATATTTTTATCAGTTAAAATCAAAATTTGTAGCCTTGTGTCTCATGTTAATTCTGACTTATGATTCAGAAGGAAACCCAGACACTTGAAAAATATTTCCTGGACCTGGAAAACTCATAGTGTGGGAAATCCAGAAAACAAGGGCAGGGGGTGGGAGCAAAAAATTTTATCATATATAAAGGCCTTCAAATCAAATCTGTGATTCCAGGGAGTTTATAATGCTTCCTTTAATTTTGTTTGACCTTTTGAAAGGAACAGCTCTGACTATCGTGATGTCACAAAGAAAAAAGTGCACTTGTGTGTTTTGTGAACTGAAGCCAGTTGCTCCCTGGAATACATGGTTCCAATGAGTCATATCCTGGTAAAACCATGACAACAAAGTATTTATTAGTTTGTTAGGTAAATATCTTGCAGTACCTGCCTAGATAAGAATTCATAGAAAACCAGCCCAGTGAATAACAAGGCTTGAAATAAAATGTAGAGTAAGAGGAAACAGTGAAAAATCTTAAATGTAGATTGCAAGTACTTCTGATTTGTCAGGTTTATATTGAACTTTGATTTTTTTTTTTTTAATTTCTTTCTGGCTGGGGATTTGATAAGGGAAGTGATTAGTGCTACTTGCTCTTTGAAAGTGGTATTCTATAGGCAAATACTGCAAAGACATTTCCAGTGGAAGTGGCAAAAAATGTGCTGCATCTCTGACTTATCCAGCTGCTTTATAAACTGTTACTTTTTGTATTCATATTGCAAAAAGTCAAGCTGTTACTTGTACCATGATAGTCTTTTCATCATGTGATCACACAGGTTGTGATTCTGTGGAACAAAGTGTTGGCTCCCAGTCCCTTTGTCTGTTGAGGACAGCATTCAAGCCCTCTTCTTGCAGGATGGAGTTTTCAAGTGTGCTGTGGTAGTGCTGCCTTCACCTCTTCATCCTGTGGTTTTATTGGTATTTGTACTGGATGGAGTCACAGAACATAGGATGAAAGGTTTCACTTTTGGGTCTGGGCTCTGACATGGCTGTTTTTGTTGTAACATTTAAAATTTGCACTCAGAGCAGATCTCTCTCTGATTTGACCAGCACTGGAATCACTTGGTAGTTCTGTATTTAACTTGCCATGAAAGAAAAGCAGGAAACTTGACAAAAGGACTCTGCTAACATCATCCCTGAATGCCTGGAGGACAGGGGGCTTGGGGGGACCTTATTGCTCTCTACAACTCCCTGACAGGAGGTTGTAGACAGGTGGGGATTGGGCTCTTTTTCCAGGAAACAAGGGACAGGACAAGAGGAAATAGCCTCCAGTTGCTCCAGGGCAGACTTGGATTGAATATTAGGAAAAAAATGCCTTCACCAAAAGGATGGTTAAGCATTGGAACAGGCTGCCCAGGGAACTGTTTGAGTCCCCATCCCTGGAAATAGTCAAAAGATGTGTAGATGTTGACACTTGGTGACATGGTTTAATGGTGGCTTTGGCAGTGCTGGGTTGATGCTTGGACTCAATGGTCTTAGAGGTCTTTTCCCACCAAAATAATACTATGATTCTCAGATGATGAGTGCAGAAGACACAAATAATAAAATAGAAAGGGATGATAAGCAGCAGTTCTGTTTAGCTTTAAAATTCTGACCTACTCCTCAGGCCAGTGTTTGAGCACAATATTGGTTCAGGCATTGTGTTGATAAAAACGTGTGATTTTACTTGTACTTATTGTGTGATTTCAAGCATGCTGCTCAGCCATTAACAGGAGGTGCTGCCAGCCCTTCCACCTAAGGAGCAGCTTCCCAAGGATGTTCTCTATATTGTATCTCTACTGCAAGTGACTTCAGGTGCTTTCCAACTTTATGGTTTATTCCAGGTGGAATTAAACTAGTATTGCATGAGAAACTTTGTTGTATCCAGCATAACACTTGCAGATGGAGAAATTAATGTCCCTTTTTAGATCTTATGGTTAGAAATGCTTCCCTAGTGAAATCTCAGAGATCTGGGTTATTATGTGTTTTGGATGTTATGCATTTAATTTTGTTTTAATACATTCGGGGCTTTTCTCTTGACATAAAATTTGTTTCAAAAGATTTCAGTTGGCACTTGAAGGTGTAAAGAAACCACTCTGTTCTCAAGTGTAAAGATAATTAATGGATGTTGCTCCTTGCCAGGAAGACCTACATGCTTATAGCTCCTCCTGGCTTCTGCAAGTGGAATTTTGCTGGGCTTCCTGACTGGTTTCTTATTCTGGACTTCTGGGTCATTGCAGAAAGATTTACTTTGCCACCAAGGTTAGGATAAACTTCAGCTTCTTCCAGGGAAGCTGGGCTTGCACGTGTGTGAGTTCAGTACAGAACATCCTCTTCTCCCAGGCTGGGCCCTTCCAAGGGCTCTGTGCTCTGTCTGTGCTGACAGGCACCTCCAGGCTTTTCAGAGCTTGGATGGAAGGAACACAAACCTCCCTGGGTGGTGCCTGATGCCTTTCTGAGCTCTGTCCTGGCCTTTGCTTGGCATAGCTGATCCTCCTCCTCCTCCTGTCCCTAGAGCAACTGCTGCCTCTTACAGGGGACTAAGTGGGCTTGAGGGAATAAATTTCAGTGTTTGGGGTATTGTCCTGCATTGTCTCATCCCTCCATGGAGTTCAATAAAACTTCAGCCTGTCTGGATTATCCTGGAATATGTTGTGAGATAGAATGAAGCAGAGCTTCAGTTTCCCCTCTGGAGGTGCCAAAGGTCTTCTGTATCCCAAACAAAATATTTGTTTTGGTTGTTAGCCCTCTTGTAAATGTGAACAGGGAAACATCAAGCAGAAAAGAGTCTGACTCTGTAAATAGTACTGCTTTGTACTGCAGCTTGGATGGGGCTGGAGCAGCACATTCTGATGATGCCAGGGATAGCCATGCAGTGCTGCTGCTCCCTTCCAGGCTGTTTAAATGGCAGCTTTAAGTAATGATATTCTGGTTATTATTTCAGGTACAGTTTGTAGCTCTGCTTCTTTGAGAACACAGCTTGCTCAGTGGTAATGTAAAACTGGCCTTTGATCCTTTGTCTTGGTTAATGGGTTAAGGTCTGCTCTGGCTGTTTATTGTAGGAAATGCACAAAAATGTTTAATGCTGGCCTAGGAAAGTTTCTAAAAGCAGCAGAATATTTTGAATTTTTGAACAAGACCATTCTTATACAAAATAATCAGTGGTAATGTGCTCCTCACTGCTAGGGGGTCGATATCTTAACTTTCCAGTATGTCCAGGTTTCAGATACTTAGTGAATCAACTCCCTGTCAACCTTGCATGTCCAAATATACCTTGGTGTTGTAAGAAGAAAACCTGAAGAGAATTTTCTGAAAACATAAGACCAAGATTCAAACCAGATGGGTTCAAGTCTTTTCAGGGCTTGAAAATTTCCATTTTTACCTTAAAAACTGAGTGAAGGTTTCCAGGCTTCCTGTTCTCTTTTATGGCAGTGTTTGTTACTGGTGTAGCATCTTGAGTTGTAGTGTGGGGCAGGTTGTAATGAGTGTCCTTACAAGACAAGGAACATTAGGGGATACAAATGTACTGACATGTCATAAAATATTTGGGGGGGGAGAAAAAGGGCCAGCAAGTGCCAGCCCAGGGGTTGCCAAGGTTGGTTTGTGTGTGCTGTGCTAAGGGAAGGATCTGGGCTATTTCCTGGCAGACATTCATGGAGAACTTCCTCTGAAGGGAAGTGGGCTCAAGTGCACTTCCTGACACGTGTTTTAATTAGCACTGCCTGGGAGGCAGGGAATTTCACTGTGCCTGGTGTCTTAGCCTGGCCCTTATCAGCACTGTACAAAGTGAAACCATTACTTGTCTCCTTCATTTTTGGCACCCCCTGTTCACAAGTGCCAACAAAATACTGCTTTTTTATTTATTTTCTCAGTAGTCTTGATAGAATCACAAAATATTCTGAGTTTGAAGAAACTCACAAGGATCATTGAGTCCAACTCTAAAGTAAATGTCCCATACAGGGATCAAACCCACAACCTTGGTTTTATCAGCATCAAACACTGACAAACTGAGCCAACAGTCCTTGTTCACTTTTGATTTACTAAACTCTCCCTGTTTTCTCTGGTATTACTGTCTTGCTTGTAATCTCATTTTGTTTATGCAGGGTTGGTTATTCTTTCTAGTTGTAAAGCTGGTGGGAAGTCATGGGATGATGTTGGAAGCCTCTGATGTGACTCCTTTCCTTCTCATTGTTTCTAAGACACATCAATTACATGTGAACACCCTGGGTAAAACCTTTTACATCAGCCTGGACTCCCCTTTGTGCCTAGATGCCTGTAGATAATTTGGTTTGGTTATTCTCTGTTCCTTTGAGATGTTGCATCAGTCTTCCTGATGCATCACAATTCCTTAGATGCCAGTTTCTTTTGCAACTACTGAGTTTTTGAAATAATGCAGTGTTTTCATGCAATCCATTTTCAATAACAAGAATTAACAAAAATAGTGGCTTATTTTTTATGCTTTTGTGTACTACCCACACAGCAGTGAGTATGGACTAGGTGACTATGAGAAGTGATATGGTTTATTTTATTTCTTTCTGACCAGTAGCTGTGTATCAGTACTCTCTTTTCCAGGCAAGAAATAAAGCAGACAACTTGAATTCCCTGTCCAGAGTCCAGACTAATGCAACTTGGGCAGCATTTTTTTAGTAAGGAGGATGAAGAATACACAAAGAGGCAATAAGAGTCTGTAACTGCACCTGAAAATAAATGCATTAAAGGAGATGAAATCTGTACCAAGAGGGAGCCTTGATCACCTGGCAGGAGTTAATAGCTGTTCCAGGTGCCACTGCAATGCTGCCCTTTAACAACAAGTGGAAGGTTTATTGTTAGCAGTCCACTCCCAGCTGTGTTGTAGAAGGTGCAGTCTAAATTGCTAACCAGGTTTCCATTAAAAAAATAAAAAGGTCATTTCTTATTTTAGGGTTTAGATTGTGCAGAGCAAAAGGGCACACAAAAAGTCACGGTTGTCAACAGGACTCCAAGTTTGGCATTCCAGGTTATTTTTGTATGTATTGTAAGCAGGTGGCTGTGTTGTCATTTCCCTCTTTCAGGATCAGTCTACTCAGCTGAACTTTTAGGAGAGGATGGTAAAAGCTTGGCAGAATTGTAGAGAGTTTTAAGGTCCAAAGGAATTGGGACAGCTGTAATCATGGAGTTCTTGCTTCAGCCCATTCCTTTATTCTACATGATCTCTCTTAAAAGCAATATCCAAAAGGAGTGGTAGGCTTTTTCTAGTAGTAAATAAATGAGTGTTAGACTTCCTTCCATTTCTGAAAGTCTTTTTGTGGTTTTTTGCTAGTAGTAATATTCCTGGTAGTCTAAACTGTATTGTGTCATAGTTATTTTGAACAAAACAATTCAGGCTGTAATCCTGTGCCTTTAATGTGACTGATGCTGACTCCTCTAAATCCCTCTCCATGTAAATTTGCATTGGACTCTTAATATGGTGAATAATTTACCTTAGAAGCCTCTGCATAATTATTTTTGGTTTGGAAAAAATCCCAAGCAAGCAGGATATTAATTTGCACTTCCTTTTTGTGTGGTGTTAGGGGCTCTGTATGAATCCTTCTTTGATACCTTAAAAAAAAATTTCCTAGGCATAGGATGTATTTGAATCCAATTTGAGCCTTGTGCTTCTACTCTATGCTAAATCCTAAACAGGAGGGGCCCTAAATGAAGGTGGTAAATGAACAGTGACTTCTGCATCCTTTTGGAACAGTTTTTTTGGTGACTTTGTTTTTAATTCAAGGCCCACTTTTTCCAGGAGATCTTGTAGTCATGTAAGTATTCAATGAAGAATAAAACATTTGCTGTTGGTGGTGAAATCTGGGCTTCAGTTCCGAGTGTTGCCCTTGATAAGGTCTGAAGAGAAGCCAAGCCAAAGCTACCTGGAAGATTTTCTTTGGGGGGTGTGTGTGTATAAACATATGTGGTGTGAAACTTCCACCAGCTACTCCTCAGCTTTTTAAAGGGTTGAGTAAAAACTCCACAATAAATCCAGAGTTAGAGGGACATAAAATCACTGAATCTTGATGTTAATATAACGAATTAGTGGTTTTGATGTTATTTTTGATAATAAACACTTAGCTTTGAAGACATAACCTAATGCAGCTCTCTCCCCATAAAGGAGAAAGAAGGACATGAGTGAAGCAGTAATTTACATTGCTTAATATCCTGGTGGTCTCTGTATTCATATATCCATATGGCCAGAGAATGCTGCTGCCATCCCTACATTATCTCTGTGCCAGGAGTGTGAGAAATAGGGGTCAGAAGATGCCAGTTTAGCTTTTCTGACTAAAACTCCCACTAAAGAATCAAAGAAAATTTGTGATTGTAGCATCATAGATTGAAAAAGTAGCTGAAATATTAATAGAGAATTAATTTTTTGTTGGTATCTAATGTTTTTCTGATGTAAGTTCTGCATTTCCTAATTTTTAGTGGGCAAGGTGTGGAAGTACTGAGGTGGGGAAGGAGTGTTGCACTCAACTGGCTGGCTCTACCAAGTTGCTTCATTCAAATTCCTCACCTGGTTTATATTTTTAAAGAAAATATTTAATTCCTCAATTTGCATCTGAACTGTGAAATATTGTCAGAAAAAAAACCCCAATTTCTGTATAATTTTAGTGAGTTAGATGGAGTTTAAATTTGTTGCTTTAGTATGTACCTATTTTTTTATTTATTTTTTTAATAATTTTTCAAGATAAATGACTGTGAACCTGTGGACATTTGAAAAGCAATTTGTAGGAAGGACACAAAGTTTGGCCTCAGGGCTAAAATTTTTCTAGTTAATTCTAGGAGATTACAGAAACTGAACAAAAGGCTGGTTGCTTTTGGGGTGGCAGAGTTATTGTTTTTCTCAGGCCTGTAAAGTGGCAGCAATGTAGAATTTCTGCACATTGGCCCAATTCAGTTAATCCTGGTTTTCATGTCTGAAAGCATCCATGTTTTCTGTGTAGCTGATCTGAGGGCTAACTGACATCATAGCCAGTCTGTTCAGGAAATCCTGGTAACTTTGCATTTTCTTATTTTACAGTTCTCTCATATCATTAAAATAGCCTCAAATGTGTTTTGAAGCAAGGACATGTTTTGATCTGCCCACTGGATCTCAGATTTCTGAAGAATACAGAAATTTGAAGGAGGGATGGAGCCAGGGATGTGAACAGCCCAAGGAGAAGAAAATCTCTCCAGTACTACCAAATTCCTTTTGGTAGAAAGAGAAATAAGCAGGAAAAATATGGTCTTGGATGATGCAAATAATGATACATAGGAGCCATTTGTAACTTAAATGGGCTGGTTGTTCACAAATTTTTGTTAAATTCAGGAGGCATGAATAGAAATTACATTGAAATATTAATCTCTAATTGCTGAGGCTGTTGGTGTAGTGCATGTAAGAATTTATTTCATTTTGTGGTTGATAATATATACTTTGTACATAGCTTCTGATACATTTTTAACTCCTACACAGACTGCAGATTAAATATTGATTTGTGCATTGCTGGGTTTTGAGCTTCAAAACACTTAGGAGTTGTGGTTAATTGATCTCCAACTCCAAACTAACACATGGAGGTTCTGAGACCAAGGCATCTGAACTATAAATTACTGTATGTTCTACACACATGGTTCATATATTTAATCAGTTTCACAAACTTAAAATTAACCAGATTTTTTGTGCAATTTGCTCTTCAAAATGCCTGTAAATCTGAAAGGAAAATAAGGATAGAACAAAATAAGAAACAAGCTACTGCAGGCAAATTTTCTAATGCAAAAATAATTTTAATTGCATGTAAAATATTTGAAAATTCTGCACTCTTACCATTGGTGTTGTCCCTCTTGTGTCATTCAGTTTCCCAAAGACCCCAAAAGACCTAGATTTTTCTGGAGCTTTCAGTCACAAATATCAGTATTTAGGCATTAACCAGGGCTGCAAATCCAGCCCAGGAGTGTTCCCCAAATAGTCTGCTCACTGAGTCTCACAACTTAATACACAGGAATTAAATAAATTTCATCATCTGTCATGTTTTTCTTGAATGAGAGGATTTTGTCCCTAAAAATAAATTTTTGTGGCTGCTGTCTGAGGCCATATGAGTTGCTTTTAATATTTTATGCTACTTAAAAGTGTTTGGATTTGTGTCCATTTGGTTCTTAATAATGTTAGAGTTGGCCAGAGGACCACAGATGTAGCTCCATCCACCATTAGTTTATAAGGGGACAAATGTATCCATTCATGATCTATATGAAAGGGAGCATCACTGAAATTGTTTTGTGGAAAAAAGTGTGTATTTCCTTATCCCCACTGCAAAACCCAACATATTTGCATTTTGAATGACTGTAGTTTTAGGGTTTGGAATAGAGGCCAAGGAGACAACAGGGAATCAAATCCTCTGGAACTTCCAGAGAAAGTGGACAGACCTGGAAGAATAAAGTCAGTCCTTTGTTTCTCAGTATATCTTGGTATTTTTGTACTTTGAGGAAGATATGGAGGAGTTGGAATTTTATGATATTAGTATTAAATTCTACAAAAGCCAGACTTTTCAGAAATAGACATTCTGGACATAGGACACTTCAGGAAGGTGAAACTGAGCAGCCTTTGCATTCAAGTGCTTTGGCAAGAGCTTTTGAGTTGAGTCATAGCAAAGTCACTGCCCAACCTCAAAGCTGCACTTTGTGATTTTTGGAACAGTATCTAATTAATTTGTAGACTTTAAATTTTAGAGCTGTAGGTAATTACCAACCTGTTGGCATTGTCTAATGTCTACAGACAGATGTGACAATGTCTTCATTAGAAAAATCTGTGTGGGAAATACTCAAAATCCTTTTTGGTTTTTGCTATTTGTGAGGTGAACTAAATGAGAGTTAGCTGGTTCATTGTAATCATACATCAGTGGTTAACCCTTTAGTGTCTGTGCTCTGTCCCAGGTGGTTTGGACCAGAAGTTGCCCTTGTTCCCAGGACAGAAGCTCCCTTGGACAGAATGAAACCAGTGCCAGTCACCACTCCTGCCATCTCTCTGGGGTTGTGTTATTGATGACAATATTGTCTGCTCTTACCTCAGTTTCCTAAATAACAAAGCTTGTGCTGTTTGCCATCTCCGTTATCCTCTCCCCCATCTATTTTTGGCCATGAACTGGTTCCTACCAAACTGCAAGAGGCAGAAGCTTCAAACCACAGCTGAAGGGACCTGCTGATTTCAGGCTGCCAACAGCAGCATTCACCCCCAGATCATGGAATCATTTAGGTTGGAAAACACCTCTGAGATCATCAGCTGCAGAGGTCTTTTCCAGCCTGAATGCTTCTGTGAGTTCCCCTTGGATGTCCCCCAGACCTGGGACATTTGGGACATTGAACTATCTGCACTGTGAAGGAAGGGGTTGGGGGTCAGGTGAGTTTCAGACCTGGGCTGGCTTTGGATAAAGGAGTCACAGTGGTGCTGGTGCTGCCTTCTCCTTGCTCAGGGGTGTTCTGAACACTGCCATGGTGTTGAATATATGAAAGTGTGTGGTAAATAATGCTTTCTTAAGCTACTCAGAAATGTTTCTCAAATTTAAGTTTGGCATTTCTTAATAATGTTTTAAGAAGGTAAAATTGTGTTGTTGGTGAGGCACTGGCAGAAGTTGCTCAGAGAAGCTGTGGCTGCCCCATCCCTGCAAGTCTTCAAGGCCAGGAGCAGCCTGGTCTAGGGGAAGGTGTCCCTGCCTGTGGTGGACAGGCTGGAGTTTAGGTGACCTTTAAAGGTCCCTTCCAGCCCAATCCACTGTGATTCCAGCCTTGCTGGGTTACTGGGGAATTTAGGAACCTGACAGACCTAATCCTGCCAGATCTGTTCCAGAGACCTGAGGAGTTCACAGGTCAGAGTTGCCCAGTTTACCCCAAATTCTTCTAGAGGTTTTCTGTGGTTTTTCTCTTGGCTACGGAGACACACTTTATAGGTTTCCTTAGGGCCTCATGATTTTTGTTACTCTGTGATTCAGGAATTGGGGAAAAGGGAGATAAATGGATTTAGTTAAATTGCATTGAGGTGGCAGCAGAGTTAACATCCCTGTCACTTTGGTGAAAAAAATTCTTTTTGGTCCTTTGAGCTTCCTGTGGTTTGCTCTGAGCTTTCAGTGTCCTGTTACTAGGAACTTGAGCATTTTTTCTTTTGTGGGACTGCAGCAGACAAATACAAGTAGAAGTTATTCCAGCTTCAATTCTGTGACAACTTGTTTGCATATGCAGCCTGAAATTCCTTTGTACTGTCACAAATGCTTAGTTTGCAGGATGAGAAATAAATATTAACTGTACCAGAGCTGACACTGGTGTAAGTACATGCTGCAGTTCTCTAATTTGGTCTCTTTCTTCATATCAGTGAAAAAGATGTGTTCAGAAGTTCCTGAAATGCAGGCATCCTTGTGCAGTACCTGCCTGACTATTTTAATGTATTCAAGCAAATTTAGGTTCATGTCCATTCTGAACCTGATTAGATCTTGAAGGGATTGAAAATGAGGCTCTTTAATAATTACTGGAAATTTGGATAAGGTTTTTAATTTGGACCATTTTCTTTCTCATTTGTGCCTTAAGCTTGAACTCACAGAGTGAGTCTTAAGGTACGTTCAGGAGCAATTTGGAGAGGGAAGACTGGGGAACTGGAGACCTTGATGAACTAAATGCTTTTTCAATATTTTAATTTAAAATTTTTAATAATCACTGCATATGTATTCTGCACATTATGAGAGGCAGAAGATACAGTTACAATGTATGCTAAATAATTTAGTGTGCTGGGGTACCTGACACTTCATACATGATAAATTGAAAACTAGATTATAGAGTAATTAAAAAAATGTTCACCTTCTTCCTGTCACTGAGGTTAGAAGTGCATGAAACAACTGTCAGGTCTGCTCTGGATCATCATTGTGACCAAGTTCAGTTCTTTGTTCTCACTCTGGTGGAATTCAGTGGCATCTGACTCTGTCCAAGTTAGATCAGAAGCAGAGAAAGCTGGATAGGTTTCTTTTTGCTCATCTTCCCTGTTTTCATGCCTAATGAATGATCAGAAATGGAAAAGCTTTTTACAGAATAAGTCTCAGATAATATATCCTTGTTTGAAATAACAAAAGAGGTGAGCTGATATATTTTCATTCTTGTGAAATGGAGGGGCAAGGAATAAACTGCAGTATCAGTGAAGAATTTTAAAAGCTTAACAATGTTTTTCTTGGTTTAGGCTTTATTACTCTTGCTGTCCTTTCTTATGGATTATATTGTGGTACAAAAGATTTACGTTTTTCTGCCTCCCAGCACTCATTGCTGAGGCAAAAGCCACATTTATACTGTACACTTCTTTGTAGTCCTGAATTCTTATCTTTGTGCAGAAAATATTTGTTCACTGAGTCCAGCCTACACAGGACTGTACCAAATACCCTTATATAATTTGGATATTTGTGCCTCTTTTCTGTTTATTCTTAAAGGACTGCATCATGATTTCCTTTATGCTCCAGCTAGCCTGGTTTGCTGATAAGGAATTGTTACACATCAGCAGGGTAGGTATTCACCATTAGTACTACATTTGATATATCAACAAAGCAAGTTGAAGCACGATGTGATTGTACAAGTGTATATACACTATGTAATCCCTTGACATAAATGGGAAAAGCTGTTACTGAAATATTTTCAAGTGAAGCAGCACTGTTTCTTAACATCAGCAGGAATAATACATTTCAGACTGTTTTAACAGTAGATGCATTTTGCATTTGATTTTTCTTTTCTAAGAAGTCATGTCTAGGTACAAAATCATAGCTTTAAAATCCATTTCAAATAAACTTGTAATACTCTACTTAAATACTTACAAGGCAAGTCAGAGTTTCTAAGGGACTTAGTGATTCTTAGCTGAGAAAGTAATGAGTGTGCTTTGTGAGCAGCACACCGTCAGGATTGCTCTCCCCGCCACTGCCCGGAAAATTGGCTTGTTAGTTATTTATGAGGAAAATTGGTTTGACAGCCCTGAAGGCAGAAGTGTTCCTTTCACAGTACAAGTTGTGCCACGGTGCTGTAACCCTGGCCATGGGATGAGAGCAGCTGTTTCTTGGAGAATCAGCTCCAACCCTGGGACCATTTGGGTATCTCCAGCTCTGGGACTGAACTGTGGATGTGTCTCCTGTAACTTGAGTTATCTTGGAGCTTCAGGCTGTCTGTAGAGACCTCCAAACATACTTATGTGGCAGTTTTCTGTCACTTGTCTTTTTACCTCCTGTAGATAATCTAAGTAGATGAAATTGAATTTTGGGTAGGGATGTAAGCTGTTTGTTATTTCATCCTGGACCTAGAACATGTTCTGTTCTAACCTGTGCCTTTATCCAGCCTGGATTTGGCCAGAAGCCTACACAGGAGAAGTTGTCTTTGCTGTCCTTGTTCCTTCTGCCCTGCTGTCTGTGGAGTTTGTCAGCATGGTACAAAATAGCATTTTAGGAGATCTGCCTTCAAAAATCACAGTCACGCCTTGTGTAGGAAGTGTGACTCGGGTTAGCTGCTGGGGGGTAATTGTGGCATTAACTAAAACCCACAGCTTTTAGACTTAGAGTTTATAGCATATCTAATATTTATCTGCCACCCAATATGTAATGAATCTTAAATCTTTCTGCAAGTATTTCTGGTGGTCTTAATCTGTTTCATGCCAGAGGCAGGGAGAAATAATGCTTTCAATTTTGTCAAATTAAGTTTTTACTGTGCATTAAATTGATTAAATAGAGCAGCAGATTAAGGCGAAAAATGCTATCTTAAATTGCAATTCAGGGCTGATAGAATCTTAATGATGCCAAGCTGAACTTTTTCAGTGGGTTTGTGGAAATGAGAATCCATTAATCACACACGCTTGACTTTGCACCGTGCCGAGTTGGAAACAAACTCTTTACTCATCTGGGCAAAGGCAACAAGGCAATGGCTGAGCTGGGAAGGTGCAGCCAAGGGGATGTGGGAGCTGCATTTGTGTTGTGTTCTGTCAAACCAGCTGGGTCCCCTTTTGATCAGGTCCTTGCAGAGCACAGATGTGTTGGGGGTTTCCCGTTACGCCAGCGCCGCTGTCTCTGAGCCGCTCTCTAACGGTGACACGACTGAACCAATGAAGAGAAGAAAGCCTGTCCCATGTTGTGTGCTGCAGTTCTTCTGTCTGCACTCTTGTTCCCCCCCTGCCCCCTCTTTACCTTCATAATCTGGTGTTGGCAGTCTTCTCTTTCTTTGTCCTGATGGATGTGTGTATTTTTCTTTTCCTGATTTTATTTTTTTCTTTTTATTCTGCCCATGGTTCCTCCCTGTCTCACTTGTCATTGTTTTTTGCTGTCTTAATTAATTCTCTGTCTATTTTCCATCTGGAAAACTTTGTAAAAGGGGACAGAGAAAACTTTCCCCTAGTTTCTCCTTTGCTTTTTCTCTATTTCTGCCAGTGCATCAACGTTGTGGCGTGAGGAGGGAACCAGCCTAACACAATTACTGCTAACATGCAGCATATTAAGAAAAGGGAATTTGGTCAGTTTAGAGGAATATAATATATTGCTCTGTAATGTCTCTTCTGCTCTTGCCTGATTTGTTGTCTTCTGTTGCCTCTAAATTCCTGTTTACCCTCTGAGGTGGGCTCTTTGTCTTTTTGGCTTATGAAGAACTGTTTATTCTTATGAAATGACAGAAATAACATTTGGTTTTATCTCCTTGCTAATTCTCATTGCCTCATGTGTGCTCTGGCGTTTGACAAATAATTTACTTGACCTAGATCAAGGTCTAGGTCAAGTAAATTATTTGTCAATGATTCTTGAATCAATGTTCCTTTGTAATCCAAAGGTTTTGGAAATATTTTTTGACTTTTTATTAAAACCTCCCCTCAGCAGAATGACACCTGGCAGCATGTTGTGTCTCCAAACTCTACAGTAGTTGGAAGTGGTGTAATCTGTGTCCCTGGGAGGATGTGTAACACCCAGGTGACATTAAAGGAGTTGTTCCCATGCATATGGTGGTGAATTTATTGGACTTTTCCTATCACAGTGAGTGTCCCTAATTCTGTTATTTCTTATATGGTTAAGATCCAAAACTGTCATGCCTTCACTGCAGAACTGATTCCAGCCTCTGTAGCTCTGGCTGCAAATGCCCATTTGCTGTGAAGGGATGTTGTGCTTCACTTTGAGAACAAGCTCCAGCTGAAGCCAATTCTTTCTCCATCCAGGGTGTCACAGTTGGGCTAAGAAAACCCTGGTATTCTCATTACAAACAAATTTCATCTTATTTCTTGAGGCAGGTTTGTGTACAGAGCAAAACTTTACAGCTGCTGTCAAGCTTGCTGTGAATACTTTGGAGTAATCCCATTGTGAGCAATAAAACACGTTATTTCTTAGCCACTATGTCACTGCCTAAGAAGTGTTGGAAGTGTTAAGACCCTCCCCCCTCCTTGTTTTTTTGTGGGGTGATTTTTTTTGTTGTTCTTGTTGTTTTGGGTTTTGTTTTGGTAACAATGTGTGTGCAAAGATGATAATCTTCTGTTACACTTCTGACAAACTACTTTGTGTGTGTTCTTTACTGGAAAACTCTTAAATATTTTCTTCCCACTCTGTGCTGGTTGCATTGATTATCTTCAACCTTCTTTCACCCATCTGTAACTTCAAATAAGAAAAATTTAAAACTTGAATTCCAGCTCCTGAAAAACTGCTGTAACAATGGAATCCATGTGTAGGCCAGAACCATGGAAACAGCATAATTTGACAGTGGTGAAACATGAAAGGAAATGACTCGCCCAACTTTCTAAGAATTTGTGTTTTAACAAAAAAACCACCCAAAACTTGCAAAATACTGTTCTAATATTCTGGAAAAGAAGCTTTGGGTGTTTTTTTTTTTTGTTACATCATTAATCTGTTAGTCTAAATTCTTCCAACTAGTTACTGTTTTAAAACCAAAACCAAGCTCCCACTTGACCCCCCTCTAAAAAAACACTCAAGAAAACAGTTTTCTCTTACATAGTGGTCTGGGATGTACAGCTCTGTTTTGAGCTTTTGAATATTTTTCCTGAAGTAATTCCTCCTCATTCTTTCCCCTTCTGGTTGTGCCCTTGGCACAGCTCATTTCTGTACCTGGAATCACATTTATTTTACATTCTGGAGCACCTCTGTGCTCTGTGCTAAGTTCCTATCATACCAAAGCACAAACCAGCCTTCACTGACATGTACAGCTAATTTGTATTTCAGTGCAGGAACTACACAATCCTGTCACCTTTTGAAGACGTGGGTGACTTGTGGTGGCACATTGTGTGTCACAAGTCCTTCATGGAAAATGACAAGGGAGCTTCAATCATAGCAAGCAATGTCAAGACAATGTTTCTTGAAAGGAAAACATCCACTAAAGCTATCACTTGGAAGAACAAGCACTCTGTAGTACAAATAGGGGTAGCTACACACGTATAGAATACATGTCTACAGCTTTCCCTAAGCCTGCCTGAGGGCCTGAATTGTTAGGTTGATAAAATGTCACAATATTTCCATCAGGATTATGTGATCACAGATCACAGTGCTGGAGATATTCCTGATAAATCTGAACTACTGCCAGCACACACATGTCCCTCCTTAAACATCTTAAATGCTTTTAAAGTTTCCTGGGCTTGCTTAAACACATCTCCTTTTGTGATAAACCATTAAAAGATAAGAATATTCCTGTAGTGTGGCTGACATTCTTAGAACAGTACTTTTGATTGAGTAGGTGTTCTTATAGGTGATGTTTAAACTCATGACTTCACACAGCCATGACAGGGAGTTTAAGACCATGAGAATCACAAAATCATTTTAGTGTGAAAAGACCTTTAAAATGGGTAGTTCCAGCTGTTAACCCAGCAGTGCCAGGGCCACCATTCAACCATGTCCCAGCAGCCTCTTCCAGTGTTTAACTGCCCTTTTTGTGAAAGAGTTTTTCCTAACCAGGCTAAACCTCCCCTGACACAGCTTGAGGCCATCTCCCCTTGTCCTATTGTTTGTTACTGGGAGAGACTGACCCCCACCTGCCTCCAACCTTCTGTCTGGGAGTTGGAGAGAGACAGAAGATCCCCTCTGAGCCTCCTTTTCTCCAGGCTGAGCCCCACAGCTCCCTCAGCTGCTCCTTATCAGACTTGTGCTCAAGCTCCATTCCCTTCTCTGGACATGCTCCAGCCCCTCAGTGTCTGTCTTGTCATGAAAGGCCCAAGTCTGAGCACAGGATTTGAGGTGTGGCCTCCCCAGTGCCCAGCACAGGGGGACAATCCCTGGCCACAGTGTTGCTGATGGAGGAGATGCTGCTAAATGAGACCCAGGGCTGCCCAGCCCAGCACTGGCCCTCGATGGCAGCAGAAAATGCTGTTTACATGGAGTTTGCATGCCTGGCCCAGTGGCTGGTGGCACCTCTCTGCACACTTTTCTCTTGCAGGAATTGCAGGGAGCTCAGTGCCTGCTGTGGGGAAGGCACTCTTACTGGTTTGAACCTAATCTCCAGTAATTTCCTCAAATGCTCCCTAATGCTCAGACTGGCAGGATTTGTTGAATTGTGGTGCTGCATTGATTTGCTTTTTGTTCTTCTGTTTTTTTCCTCACTTCTTCCCCCACCCCCTGCACTTGTTGTGTGATCACGTTCACCCTGAGCCTCACATCCTCCCTGCTGAAGGGGGCCCAGATTTGGTAATTTGGCCTTCCTTGGCAGCTGCTCCATCCCTCAATCCCTTCAGCTGCCCAGCTCTAGACATCTCTGCCTCCTGGTGCAGAGACCAGAACTGGACACAACATGTTGATGCTTTTTTGTTTTGCACAGTAATAGGTTTAAGTGCCATGTTTTCAGTACCCTTCCTAATGAGACACTATGTTTTATTGCCTTTGGCCAGCTACTCCGGTTGGAGCTGATGATTTCAGAGAAAACAGTGACTCAGCCTTCCTCCCACAGTTGGAACTGGAGAAAGTGCAAGTGTTACTTGGTTAAGGAGGTATTGCTCAGAAGTTTTTCCCCAGATGCATTACATCACAGCCCTGTGTTCAAGTGCAGCTGCTGTCTTAGCAACTTGCTTAATTTTGTGAAATCCTTGTTGGTTTTTTCCCCCCATTGATATGACTTTTGCTGACCCATGAGAGCTTAATATGACCTGCAGACTTGCAGAGTTCACGTACCCATTTTCTGATGCTGAATAAAACCAATTATTGGGGAACTACTCCATCCTCTTCTCTATCCAAATATCTCTTCCCCATAGGCAAAAGGTGCATATAGTACTTGTGTAGATACTGAGACTAAATTCTTTATCTGAGTTGCTTAGATACTGCATGTAACTCAGTATGTAATGAGATTGATCCCACCTGCCCTGAGTAATGACTGAATGATTTCTCTTGCTCTTCTTAATCTCCTTAAATGTAACTTCCACCAGAACCTTTTCATTTAATATCTCACTGTTCAGTGTGCCTGGTTGAAAATTTGGCTCCTGGTGGCTGCATAGATAACTTGGTGGTCATGCCCAGTGATGTGGTGTAAATGAATTTGAGGTGCATACAGAGTTCAGGGTAGAGTTCAGCTGAGATGGAGGAAAACACAGGTGGATTACTCTGATGGTCTTAATCAGGGTTTGTATTTTTTCAATTTCAAAAACTAGTATTTAAGAAGCATAAGCAGAGTGATTTTGGAGAAGTATCAGTAGGAGAGGGGAAATTGAGATTTGAAACTATTTAATGATTTTTTGGTGTAGATGCTGTAAGCTAAGGAGACTCAATACCGATTTGGTTTTCAAATAGGAAGAGGAAAGCAGGTGTAGAAGAA
The DNA here is from genome assembly GCF_023055355.1 of Agelaius tricolor. Taxonomy (NCBI): domain Eukaryota; kingdom Metazoa; phylum Chordata; class Aves; order Passeriformes; family Icteridae; genus Agelaius; species Agelaius tricolor. The sequence continues at coordinate 92,115,316 of NW_027269262.1, read as the reverse complement.
TGGGGTAGTGAGAGGAATGTGACAGTAAACTGACAAGAAATGGAGAAATTATGGAAGCAGATATGAACTGAAGGTGTCCTCGAGGTATGGGATCAATCAGCTGCTGCTTGTGCTGGTGTAACACCACAAAGCTTTTGCATATTTAAAGGCACTTGAGGTATGTGAGATGTGGTGATCATCACACCATAGATTGCCTTGTACCTGTTTTATCAACCAAACATTTAATTTGAGAAAACCCTTCATGTTCTGTGCAGTATTTCAGTTGGTTCTCTCATTTTTCCTTGCTAAATTTTGTGTGGCTTTTGTGTTTCAGAGGCAGCAGCTTGCCTTGGAACTAGCGAGTGGTTCAAGAGAACTTCTCAAAGGCACAGCACAGGCTGTGCACGTTGCAGGGTGTCACAGCGGTTCATTGTCGGCTGCTTGCTCGTTAACCTTTTCAGCAGACAGAAATGAGAGCATTAAATCATTACTGCTGGTACTCACAGCTGAAGCAAAGATTTAAACCAAGATAATAAGGGACTCCAGTGCAACGTGGATCTCCTGTGAAGTAGGGCTGTAAACACAAGATGTGTGGTTTTGTATGCTGAATTTCTTCTGATCTGGCTAAAGCACAAAAGAATTGCTGCCACGTTCAGTGGGTGGAGGTGCCTGTCCTGTAACTGTGCCCCCTCCATCTCTCCCCAGGGTAACAGATGAAGATTTGCAGCTAAGCTGGATATTCAGCTGCTGCTGTGCCTAAGGCAAATGCAATAAATATGTCAATAAGGGGAAAATTCTAATCTGAGTAAGCAAATGGTGGTTTTAGTGCTGTTAGGATTGACATTTGAATACTGTGTCAGGTATTGGTGTTTGCAAAACGGGGCTGTACTGAAAGCCAAAACAGTTGGAGCATTTAAAGACTTGCAAGTATAATAAAATGTTTAGTAAAAATGGTCCTTTACAGTGAGGCTCTTCTGCCTCTTATTCTAGATAGCTAATAAATGAAAAGATTTTATTGAGTTGCATTGTAAATTGCCCTAAAAAACTGCCTTAATGTGAAATGATATAATAAAAGGTAGTTAGCATTCAGCCCTGCACATTGCTAAATTAGAAGTAGGTTAGATGTAGGTTACAAATGAGATGCACTTTTAGTCATGAAGGGGAAAAAATACATATGTGGAACATTGCAACTGGTGGTTTATTCAATCTTTTAATCATACTGTAAAACTTTTTAATAGCTTTTCCTTAATAGGTGTGCTGTCAGGATGAATTCATTGTCTCTTCAAGGTCTTTGTTCAGTAGATCAGATGGTCATGGATAAATCCTTGAGTTTCTCAACAAATGTAATTTTACAAAGCTTTGTTTTTTTTCTTGAACAATGACTTGTGTTTTGTGTTTACTTATTTGCTCTTAAAAAAAAAAGAAAAATATTTTTGTATCGATTACAAGATCTCGATTTCATTAAAGACCCGAGGAACATCCTTTTAAACCTGCCAGAGAATATAGGAAAGGAGACTTCTAGGTGGTTGGATCCAACTTCTAAGACAGCATCCTTCAGGACCAGCCACACAAAGGCTAAAAGCTGAATATGCATCTGGATTCTTAAATTATTTTGGTACTGTGGCTTAATAGGAAAATGGCATTTTATGTTGAGTCTGGGATATTCCTCCCCTAGTTGCAAGGATTGTTATCCAGTGACATGTGCTGCTTGGCTTCTTGGAGACTGTGGTCTGTGGTTCCTTGTGTGCTGCAAGCCTTCACTTTTCCCTGGAAAGAGAGATTGGTTTGTGAATTGAAGATCTGAATTAATTTCAAGGGAATGCTGTTAGGCTGGAGTCAGCCAGCTCCTGCTGCAGGAGAACAGGACTAAATTTCTTGTGGTCTGCTGCTTACCACAGCTCTGGAAAGAGATCAGTGCTGCAGATGGGGCAGAGTCTGAGCCTCTGGAGTTGTGCACTGAGCCATATTCTGGTTTTACCTTGAGGCAGGAATAGGAAGCTCACAGAACATTCCTGTTTTTGATGATTAGATGTTACTCTTGGAAGGAAGATTTAAAGTTGCAGCTCCATTTTCAAGAAAGCATTCATCCAAACTCTGCAATGTAAAATGCAGTTTTATAAAAGCAAATACAGTGGTAGAGAGATCTGGTCCTCAGGGCATCCATAAATCAGAAAAAACTATTGGTGCTGGGATCCACAAAGCCTGTTTGGGGACTGTAGTGCCCAAAGCCATCTCAGTGCATACAGAAGCAATAATAGTATTTTTTTTTTTAAATACTTTCTTTTCTGTTCCTTAATGAATTAAAGTACATAACTGGTTTATTTGTCAAGTTTTCTTTGGCTGAGGAACTTTCTTATTTTGTAGCACCTCTAATGTAATTTCATCTTGTTCCTGATCTGCTACAATCATCTGTGTCCAATATTACAAAAACCTTGCTTGGAAAGGAGCTCTCGAGGCCATCTGCTCCATCCTCCCAATATCTACACGGGATAAAATCAGTTTTCTCTGAGAACTGATTAGCTTTTACAAAGTATGTACAAGTTTGGGTATGATAAAGAATATGATGTGAAAGTAATTTTTCTTTCTGCCTGTTCAAGCTGGCAGTTTGCTCCCTGCCAAGGAGCACAGGAAGATACTTAAGAATATAAATGCAGAACATGAATGATCCCTTGAAAGGATCAGTAGGAGCAGCAGCACTTGAAATATGATTCATTTTAGATTTCACTTTGAAGAACTACTTTGGAGCAGATAAAAAAGTAAGATTGGTTCCTGTTGTACAGCTGCTGTAAATGTGGTTTGTGTGACAGCACTCCAAGCACTCAGGAGCTGAGTTGTAGGAGAAAAGTCAGTCCAGGCCTCCCTGATGTGAGGGAATCCTTCCCAACAGGACAGCTCTCCAAAATGCTCTCAAGCCTCTCATTTTAGTCCCAAACCAGATTAAAACCCTAACTTTGGGGTTTTTCCTCTTCAAATCTCAGCACTGGTTGAATTTCTCCTCTCTAGAGATTGAAATGCTGTAGCGCCCTTCAGAAAGGGAGAAGTTTTACACAGCAGGGGAGGCAAGTTTGTAAAAGCTACCTGAAATGAGTGGCTGCCTGAGCGTGTACTCTGTTTACCTCTCTGTGAATGAACTTTGTAAAGTGTGGCCAAAATCCACTCATCTTTTTTCAGGGTTAGATTTTAAATGAAAAACTGTATTTGCAAATAAAACTAAGAGGTTTTGAGCCAGAAAATATGAGAGTGAGCTGGAGAGATGGGGCAAACTCAATGATGAGGAAGTTCCTAAAGTGACTCCACACTTACCAGAACACCTGAAGGTAATGAGCATTTATTTCACTTATTGTTTTGGTGTCTGGATACACAAAGGAGTGCAATTGTTACTGTTATCTTTGGAATTGTGAAATATTTATTTCATTTATGAATTGACATTTCTGTAGTGGCTGGTGTTTGCAAAAATTAAGATACATCAGCCTGTAGAGACTTTGTGCTTAATGGAAATAATTAGCTAATGCCACACAAGTAACCTGCTAAGTGCACATATGCACTTTTGAGTACACTGATAGAACCCTCAGGCTTCAATTTCTTCTGTCCAGCTTGTTTTTAGATCTAATGTATGTCAATTAATGGTGGAAATCAGTCTCTGGCACTACATTGTAACAGAAGAAGGTGCAGTTGCAGGAAGCTGTTCAGTAAACTTCTCCCAGGGGTGCAGCATCTCTTCGGTTAATGCACTTGTGGGACTAATCTGCAGTGGAACATGGAAGTAAGAAATCTTCAGAGGGTTTGACTTAAATATAGCAGCAGTGCTGATGGTGTCAGTGCCCATTTGGGAAGGCCCTGGTGCAGTAACAGGATCTGAGTGAGTGCTGGCAGGAGAGGTGACAGTGGAAACAGCAGCTCAGGTGTTAGGGACAAACACTGGGATATGATCAGGTCTTGTTGAAGTTGAAAATCTGTGTGTGTGTCTTAGCTGCAGAGCTTTTCCCTGTTTAAATTCTGAGATGTAAGTGATTGTTTTCTGCCTGTGTGTATATAATAACAGTAATAACATATTTTTCTGGGGGTTATGTTTGTCATTATTTTCATGACATCTGTTGTGTAGGCACATTTAACCAAAGAGTCTGCTTCAGAAGTAATAAATGCTGTGATAAAACATCCCCAATACACAAAAATTAAAAGGTTTTAATGCATTTTAAAGTGTTTGTAGTACTTAAATATTTCAATAGTTGTTAATTAAAAATGGAATTTAAACATATGTTTCTGTCACTGTAGAAAAATTTAAATCAAAACTGGCATTTTCTAATCCACAGTTTTAAATGCTTTACTCATGTGGCTGCAGTTGTATTGTATAGCCTGGTGGCAAGGAACTTGTCTGTGACTTCATAAAAAGAAAAGCATGGAAACAATTAAGCATACACAAACAAAAAATGATGCAACATTTGTCTTCATGTAACTTTCCAAATTAATTGTCCCTGCAAATCTCTTTCTGCTGGATGAAGGCTCCATTCCATATGTGCTGATTTGGATTCTGTGCAGGAGCTGTTGGGTTTTTTGCTTCCTGCAGTTCCTGTGTCTCCTTGGCTGCATCACCTGTCTCAAGGCACATCTTACATGTAAGATGGTTTTGTTCCTAGCAGACAGCATGATGAGCATCTTTTAAATGCTATTTACTATCTTTATAAAAATTGTATAAAATTATAATTGTATAAATTCTACCAGACTAAGGCATTCAGTATTTCCTCTGGGGTTTTTTGTGGTGTCCTGTTTGCTTTTGATTTCCCACTTTAGGTGCGTTTCAACTTTCTGTGTTGCTGTTTCATCATCTCCTCAGAGTAGTGCAGTTAATTTTTAAAATTTTTTGTGGGCTGCCTTTAAATTTTAGGTGTAATTCTCTTTGTTATTCAAGTTTCATCATGTTTTCTGGCCACAGACATGAATTGTAACAATCTGTTGGTGAAAGCAGGGCTAATAAATTTATTAAGCCTCATTATTTCTTCTAATAGGTAGCAGAGCAGTGACCATCTGCCCCTATAATCTCTGCATCTGTTTCAGCTGCTACACCTGTGGTTAAAGTTCAGTTTCCATGTGGATTTTGTACCCAGTGTGACAATTTATTATTCAGCTTTGCTGTTTCCTTTAACCAAATAACTGTGCAGACCTTTTTCTTCGGTTCAGTTCAGTTTTTCTCTCATTTATTTTACTGTTTGCCCTTTCTCACTGCCCCTCCTTGTATTTATTTCAGTTTTCATTAACCCTGTGATGTGTGTCCCCAGTCCATGTCCTTACAGACTTGAGTAATTCTTTCTTTCTAGTTCTTTGTGGGTTCTAGTTTCTGTTCTGAGCTCTGATGGGCACCTCAGGTCCCAGTCATGATGATGTGTACTGAGATGACAATAGAAAAGCAGGCAGGAGCAATATAATGACTTACAGTTTAATATAATGGCTATTTTTTTAGTGTATAATTTTTATATGCTCTATTTAGACTCTGAGACACTGGTCATTGTTTGCAGCTCAAGACTGCCTTAGCATTTACTATAAAAAAAAGGTTCAGCAACTGTGTCTAATGTGCCTTGGTGACAAAAATCAGTGTCCTTTCTTTTAATATTATTTCTTGTGTTCTGTGTTTATCTGCTTGGAAACTTGACTACTTCTTCTCTAAAGATTTAAGAATAAAGAAAACATTCTGTAGAATCCTCTTCATTTGCAAAGACTACCCCTGACACTTTGAGCTCTGAAGTTCTGTAGGTGATGGTGAATTTTGTATGTAACACTTCATTTGTGTGTAGTGACCTGTATTCTGCTGCAGTAATTACACTCATTGCCTTCAGTATAATCTTTGTCCTTCAGTTAGGTGAGCAAAGCAAAATCCTGTTAATGAACAGGGTGAGACAAGGAAAATGCTTTTGATTTGCATGTGGCATTCATAGCAGCCAGCAAATTGCTTCAGATAATGTGCTTTATTAAACAAGTATGGCCTTGCAGAAAAATTATGAGGTCATTGCAGTTGTAGAGCTATTTTCTCTTCTGTTTCTAAATGTATTTCTTTATTCTTACAGATATTTCAAGACTTCCCTTGCCAGCAGGTAAGTTCTCTCTTTTTTTTCAGTTATGTCTTGATATGACAGCAGGCAGCTTTTAAGGGCTTGCTTACGATACAGTCATGCTTTTATATAATCAGAATATTGGTTCTTAGTGGCACTGTCATGGTACTTAGTCATGTAGGGATCTGGGGTCAAAACAAAACCTGTTGAGGTAGAGATTTTTTTCCATTTAAATGGTGTATTTTGACAAGGGGAGGAGGTAGCTGAGGTGTATTTATAGGCAGTTGTTAAATATGTGTGTGAGATAGTTAATGCTTAAAGCAACTCAGCAGAACGTGGGATCCAGCTGGCAGGGAAGCAGATTAGGAGCAGCCACAAATGGTTTTAGTGGTGGTTCAGAGGGGCAGAGTGCAGGGAAATGGGCTTGGGGGCTTTATGGGGGGAAGGAATTTCCCCAGGTCATAGTGGGGAAGGTGACACAGTGGTCACTTGGTGACACAGGTGACTTGTGGCTGAGCTGCTCTATTGGACTCTTCTATCCATGGTGTTTGAAAATTAAAAAAAATACAAAACAAAACCTTAAACCTAAAAATAGACAACAAAACCCCCCAAAAACATGGACCCCACCAAAAAAACCCAACCCCCCTGATCTGATTTTTTTAAATAGCATTTTTTGTTTATTGTTTGTTACATTTGGCCTTTAACAAACTTTTAAAATTCATGCGTTCATTTGTGCTGGGGGCTGGAGTGGTGATGCAGAGCTCAGAGTGAGGATGTCTCCTGATCCATGGCAGGTGGAATTTGTCCATCTATTCCCTGTTTGTAATGTGAGTTCTGGAATCCTGACTGAAGTGCACTTTTACTCCTGATTGATCAAGGGATTGGATATTTGCTGTTTAGGCCTGCTGCTTTTTATCCTTGCCCTCTGCCTTGATGATTCTGGTTATGTATTCATTCTTTCTTTTGTTCTTGCTGATACTAACACCTGCTGTGAAGGTAACTGCTCTTTCCTATTGGAATCAAATGGTAATTTCAGTTAAAAGCTTGATAGCTGATATTTTCTAGTCTTTTCCACAAAAACTTCAGAGCAGCTCTTCTGCAAAAAAAATCATGTTTTCTTGAAGGAGTGAAGTTTAAATGTGGAAGTCTTCTTTTAAGGATGACATCTTTAAAATTATTTTGAATGCTGAGAGTGGTTGTTAAACAGGCAGTTATGGAAAATATTGGAAAAATAAATACCTGGTGTTTAGGTCAGGCTGACAGGAAAATAAAGGATTATTAGGATTTTTTTACTGCAGCTTCAAGGACAAGGATGTGTGATAGAACTTTTTCTGAGTTTATATTTGGTACTTGAAGAGTTTGGCTGGTGTGAACCTGAGTCACAATGAGATGATTCTTTTCAATTTGAGTCTGTGTGTGGGAGTGTCCTAATTGTACTCCTTAACTGTGTCTTGCAAGTACTGATAGAGGGCAGAAGTTTTCCCAGGATTTTCAAAGGATGAGCTTTTCCCATGGCATGGCAAGAGGACTTTAGAGAGGATATAAAAACTACACACCATGGCTTACCTGTAGCAGAGATTTGGAAGCACCTCCTGGTAAGGGAACTAAGGAAACTTGTTTTTAAAACATGCTTAAAATATTGTCAGAAGGGGAGGCTGGAGTCTCACAGAGGTCTGTATTGTCCTGTGGTATTACAGTAATTTTATTAATGACCATGAAAATGGGCTTGATTTGTCTTTATTTGCCAGTAACACCAACACAAAAAGAGTTACAAGCACACTGGATGATGTAATTAAAATTCAAAAGAAATTTGATAAATTGGAAAAGCAGCCTGGATAAGAGATATAATATAATTGAATAAAGATAAGGTTCTGCATTCATATGGGAAGTTTAAATCATCAAAACTCATCTTTGCAATAAATAATGGTATGTTCTTATTTAGAGTTTTAAAAAACTTTTATCTCCTGAGTGCCACTTTCAGCAGTGGACAATAGATGTCACTAGAAATGTTCTCACTTTTGCCACCTGGTTTTAGTGCTCTAAATTTCCATCATAATAGGCTGAGGGGGGTGGGACTTTGCAGTGTTTGAAGATTTTGCAGTAAGGAGACTACTTCAGGTGGTGTCTTTATTGTAGTGTCTTGTTTGAGGTTGGATTATCCATAAATTTGATGTAGGCAGTGGTATATCAAGGTCATCCAGAACACTTATTTCATAGTGAAATCTTGTAAGGAAGGATTGTTTCTGTGCAGGAGAATGCATTAGTTGATGAGGTCGTTAGTTAAATCATTACTCAGGAGAGTTATCCTGAATTAATCTCTCTCACTGCTTTGAAGTTCATGGGTAACTTGGGTTTTTACTGCCTTGTAATTGAGGCTATGGAGATGAGCATAGAGAATTTCTGGAATGTCAACCAGGAGGGGTTTGGAGAACAATTTGTTAAAATGCTGTAATTTTGAAGGTGGGTAGAGCACACAGTTCTTGTCTATAAATGAAGTTCTCTTGCAGCACAAGTGTGTTCACAGCATGCCTGGGGGCATGAAAGTCTGGTTTCCTCTGGTAGATGCAGTTAAACTTTCCCTGTTGACACTCTGTTGGGATTAAAAGCAATCCCTCCTGGATTTTGTCTCACTCTGAATTTAAAACAGCTCTAGCATCTGTGTGATGTAGGTGACTTTTCCTAAGAGCTAGTCCTTTGTTCCTGATCCTGCAGTGCAAATATGTCTTTATTACCAGAATGAAGAAATAGTAAGCAAGCAAGAAACTGTATCAAAGAACTAGAGGAAAATAAAGACAAATATAAGAAACAAACATACACTGGATTATTGGTTTAAAAGTCAATAAAATATTATGCCAAAAAAAATTGAATCTCAGGTACAGTTGTTTATTCTCAAAGACTCCTCCAGATCATATCTCTGGTGAGTCAAATAAAATTTTGCTGGCTCTGAACATAAAGTATCAAAAAATTAATAGGAAATACACATCTTTTGCTTTGGTCTTATTTCAGATATGCAGCACATTTTAAGTCTGATGGGTTTGTGTTCACTTTTTGCTGTATAATGTACAATTTAGGTAAGCACCATTTGCACACTGTCATTGTTATCTTGAAATATTAAATGGTTTCATAACTATTTTTACTTCCAAGTCCTCATTTAGGACAAAAAAAAAGGAAAAGTTACACAATTTCAGCTCAACCTAAAGATGTTTCTGAATTAAAGCATGTCCTCATTCAGTCTCTTGGTGTGTTTGGCCTTGCTGCTTACACAGGGCCTGCTCATGATCCACTTAAGGAAATCAGATTCATCTCCTGGCACTTTCCACAGCCTTGAACAACCTCCTGCTTCCCCCTCCTCTTACCCACTGGGCAGGGGATGGGGTGTTTAATGTTGTGCTGTGCAAAAGATCCTCCTTACCCTAAACCTACACCTGCCTGGGCGATGAACTTAAATACAGCAGCCAGAATTTCCAAAGCCCCAAAGGGTTGGGTTCTTCCTATGATGTTAAAAGACAGAAAATTAAAAATCAGTTGAGGTATTGCCAGAGTTGCAGTAGGCAAGAATTGACAGAATTGAGGTTATGCAGAATTCTTAAAATAAATGTTCACATGTATTACAGAGGGTAATAAATTATGCAAGGATTATTCATGCAGCTGAGAATAAACTCAGTAGCATGAGCAGAGAACTGTTGTTAATATCCCTGCCTAAAGGGGGGGAAAAGGTAACCAACTGTGTAGGCAGAAGTAAAAAAAGTACAAAATAGTGGCTTTTTGATTTGTCACTTCAGTGTTAAGTAAGAATTAAATACAAGCTGCACTAAGGACCAAACAGTTCCTCTCATTTTAGAATCCCTAGCATGGTGCTGAAGGGATTGCACAAGGAAACCTGTACTTCTTCTCTAAAAGCTGTACTTTCAGTAATGCCTTTGAAAATCAGGATTTTTTTCTTTTTTCTAGGAATCTTTGCAAATTTTTTTGCAAATCTTTACTAAAATGTCTGGTTTTAAGCAACAGTGAACTTAGTTTTCATAGATTTGTAATGGCTTGGGATGTAATGATTTTGTGTGATGAGTATGGAACTGAAAACAGTTTATGAAATATTAGTGCTGTCAAGTTAGAATATCTGCCTGCATGCCCTGTACAGCTCTGAAAATGTGAGAGGACTTCTCTTTTGATGCAGGTATGGCCTGTAGCTTGAATTCTTTTCACTACCAGCAAGGCAGGGAGTTATTGCTAGATTTCCAAATTCCCTGCTATTACTGCTGGATGAGATTATTGCTGACAAAGCTTAAATGTCACTTGGAAGAAGTTTCTCTTCCAAATCTTCATATTTTAGAATTTTGTTGAGTAGTTTTAAAAGGTTAATCATCTATACCTCCTAAAATGCATTTTCCCATTGTTATATACCTCTGATACTAGGAAAAGCAATGTATTTATCCTTTGTAAACTGCCACTGTCAATTGTCTCGTGGTTTTGTGTTGAAGGCTTGGGGAGGTGACAGCTTAGACCTTGACATGAAATCTGTGTATTTTCCAACCTTTCCAGTGAAACTTTCTTGGCTTATTCTGACTGTGCTTTTGACACTGCCCTCTTTCCTGCATTCCCATCTGTATTTTATAGCTAATTGTCCACACAGGGCAAGAGCAACAGCAAGATTTAGGAAGGAAAACATTTTTATTAGTGAGGCTGACCTGTGTATTAATACTGAGGTGATGAGATATATTAAACACATGTAGAAAGTGCAAGTTAGCTAAATTGTAGTGTTTCTCCTTTAGAAATTTGAACCTGACAGTCCAGGCAGTTTCCAGGCCATCTCTCTGTCCATTTATTCAGTCCATAACTTCATCAGTTTGTGTATTATGGTGCTGTCATGGGAGACAGTGTTGAAAGTGTTGCTGAACTTAAGAGAAATGACAACTCAACATCTTCTTCAAGCTTGTATTTTCATCAAAGAAGTTCATTAGGTTGATCAGGCATGTTTTCCCTTTCATAAATCCTTGGTGGCTATTTCTCATCACCTCATTGTCCTCATTTGTTTAGAAGTGGCTTCCAGTGTTGTTACTTCCTCCACTTTGTCAGTGACGGAGGTAAGGGTGACCAGCCTTAGTCATCCAGACCCTCCCCTCTTCAAGTTCCATTTGCTTTCTTCCAGCTGTCAGGATCCTCCCCCATTTGCCAGGGCACTCTGTGAAATGATTTATAGTTAAGAAACTTGCCCTGGCTGCAGAACATTGTTTTTCTGGGGTTGTGTAAAGGGATAGAGGAAAAAGGAGGAGAGGGGGTAAAAGAAAAGAAGTTTCAATATAGAGAATTGAGAGTATGTATTAAAAATCAGGACATAAACCACGTTTATTGGAAATGATGTGGCAACCCTGGTACCTGCTCTAGACTGATTTTATGCTCAAAGAAAGTGAAATTTGATATATTGGGCACTTAATGGGACTGTGACATGATTGCATAAGGAGGCAGGGAGGGAGTAAGATTTGATGACATGAAAGGTCCTTCAGATCCTCTGTCCTGTGTCCCTATGAATCTTAACAAGCTGGATCAATAAAGTCTGACACTTTAAAATAAACAAAAAATCAGCAGTTCAGCACATTCCCCAATCATTTCCTGTAGCTCTGGCTCCCATGGTTTTGGAGACATCCACACTGCTGTGAGGATTGTTCTTGCCTTATTCCTGGGCAGTCACCTCAAAGTAGAAGAATTCCAGCAATCAAGGGTGCATCATAGGCAAATGTACCACTTGAATGTGGAATATCTAAGATATTTTTCTTTGTTTTAATTAATTTCTCATTTAGAACATATTGGAATTTTTTATCTGCTTCCTTAGAAATTGATATTTCAAATGACATCTTTAGGAATTATGCTGTTTGGAGGGATATGGATAGTTTTCCTAGGGAAAATTGTTCTTTTGCAAGTGGTAGAAAATGGTGTGACTGCTCCACCCTGGATAACCTGAAATATCCTGAATAACAGTTATGCAGTTCAGCTTTGAATGAAGTCAGCTGCAAATACTCTTCATTTTTAAGATAGTGAATGTGATTTTATTCCTAGTTTGGCAAGTTTGTTTTAGAAATAATAAGATAATATTTATTTTCTCGCTGAGGATGGACAAGAAACTTGAGCCTTATTGTCATGTGGGCACCTGGTGACAGTCCTCAGCCAGGTTTACCAGGGAGAGATTTGTCAATCTTCCATCTGAGAGGTGGTGAATTTCTGAATTTGTCTTGTGTAGTTAAGGGTGCAAGGAGTGGGGATCATTCGGTGCTTTATTTTAAACATACTAACAGTTGGCATTCTTCTTAAAAAAAAAAAGAAGAGAAAAAAAAGGCAAGTTATAGAGCTTTTGGACAAAATATAAAAGAAGAAAACATTGAAAATTCTTAGGGGTTTATTTTTTTGTGGGGAGGAAGGGACACCTTGGACAGAAACTGTTGAATGTGAACTACAGATTTTTGTTGGTACAATATCAGAGGAATTGCAGAGGAACTTCGAGCTCTGTACTACATGCTGTCAAAAAATAAATAACTTGTAGTAATGTTTTGCTTGGAACAGGATGCCTATGTACTCTGAGAAGATGTTTACCTGTTTTGGTGTCAAAGGAATACAGAGCAAAAGTGGTTCCTTGTGGGTCCTGTGCCATTAAAGCAGATATGCAGGACCTGGCAGTTCAGAAAAGTTCTTTGCACTCTGTGCAGCCACATGGATGTTCCTGCTGGCAAACTGGCTGCTGGTGGTTGTGCAGAAACAGCTGGGGGGATGTTGGCAAAGGTTATTCTAATGATGCACTTGGACATCTGAATTAAAATTTTGTCTAGACTCTTTCAAAGTTACAAAAATGGGACATTGAATAGTTGCACATTTAAAAAAGATTTTTTAAGGGTTTTTGATAAGTGGTTAGGGGTTTCAGGATTGTTTTTTACTTTTGTCATAGCAGGTTTTTTTTTGGTTTGTAAAAGTTTTTGTATAGGCAAGGTGGAGAATGTGTATCTGCTAAGAGTAATTGGAGAATTCATCAACCTTTTTTACAGGAGAAAAAACAAATCCAAGAACAGAGCCAGCCTGGCACATGGAGAGTAGTTATAATCAGGGCATCAGGATATTGGGAATGAGCTTCTGCTGCTCCTTTACAGCACAGAACCTTCAGTGACAGTCACTCAAACTGTCTTGTTCTGGTGCAGAATTACTTAAGGAGAAGATGAAATGTGGCAAACTGAAGAGTCCAAAAATCATGGTTCCTAACTATGTGTTCTTCAGTCTGTTCTGCTGATGCTCACAATGCATTGACTGTTTTTATACAACTGTTCCACAGAAAGTGCAGCTTCTGTGAATTTCTGTAACCCCTTGCTGTAGTGTTGGAGTGTGTTACTACCCAGGGTCTTCACAGCAACAGCTATGGAGTGAAGGAAGGGTGGGGATAACAGTGGGACTGAAAGAAAGAATCTCAGTATCAAGCTGGATCTTGTGTAGTTGGCTTATACAAAATGTTAGTTATTAGTGTGTGTTTTGTTCTGCAAGACCTGGGCTGGGAGTGGCTTGGGATCTTCTCCCAAAATACACACGAGCTTGTTTGAAGAGGAACATCACTGACTACAGTGAACCAAGAGGAAAAACATTGCACGGTGAACTTTAATCAAGTGTTTTGTTGTAAGTTACGCCTAAAATGACCATAAATAAAGGATTATATGATCTTTCCTTTCGTTTATTTTTACATCCTTAATGTATAGTTTGAACCCTCTCCTTGTGCCCTTAGCCCATAACTTGTTTGTGCTGGCTTTGTTTGTACAGCGAAGGCTGGGAAAAGGAAGTAAGAACAAAAATCGATACCTATGGCTTCCCCCCCTTCCCTTTTTTATTTTCAGAAGAAAATATTAAATTTAATATTTAAAATAAGAACATATTTAAGAAAATATCCCATCACCTTATGATAGCTGTGGTGTGTCATGCAGGCCTTTTCTCTGGGGACCACTAATTTGAATATGAAAAGCTACAAAAATTCTTTTGTCAGGTATAAAGCTGATGTTCTTCAGGTTTTCATACAGAAGGGTCAAACTTAACGACAACAAAGTCTGTTCTTGTAGCAAGTACATTTTTCCTCAGGACTTAACTCTGAGGAAGGGTCAGGATAACAGAAGGGGGCTGTTAAATGCCTGTGCTTCCATTAGTGGGCTGGAATTACACTTGAGATAGATGGGAAACTTCTTAAGGAATTCTTACATTGTTTAACTCCGGCACAAAGATGTTTTCCAGATTATATCTTTGTGCACTAATTATTCCTTTAAGAAGATCTTTGAAGTTTCTAGTTATTGTCCATTCAGATGACTTACTGGAATGGTTTCACATGGTTTGATTTTTTTCTTCCATGACAATCGGGGAGAATTATCTTTGATAACTCTTTTTGTGAAAGGCTTAATACAGAGAAATACTGGAACTGTATTTCCAGGATTAATAGACTTTATGTTGTGATTCACATTGTCTTCAGATGTCTCAGTGAAGCCAATTTTCATGGATTTGAAGAGCAGCTGAATTAGTATCTCTGATCTCCACTAGAGATCTCTTCTCTGTGGTGACCAGGACCCGAGGGAATGGCCAGAAACGGTGTCAGGGGAGGTTTAAGCTGGATATTAGGAAAAGGTTCTTCACCCAGAGGGTGGCTGGGGACTGGAACAGATTTCCCAGGGAAATGGTCACAGCAGCATTCCTGACAGTCCAGGAGTGTTTGGACAACTCTCTCAGGCACATGGGGGGATTGTCTGGGTTCCTGTCCTGGGCCAGGAGTTGGACTTGATGAAAATTGTGGGTCCCTTCCAACTTAGGGAGTTTTATGGTACTAAGGAAAGGTTAGACTGCTACTAAGGCTTTTAGTCCCAGTAAAAAATTATTGATTAGCACTGAAATTCCTGCTGACTGTTCCATGGTCATCTATGTGCCCTCCCAGAGGTGGAGTAAAAGGTATTGAAATTTGAGGCTTTGCAATAGAGAAGGGTGAGGGAGGCAAATGATCCAGTGAGGTGTTGGAGGTAGTGACTACCACTGAGCTGCTGGAAACATCAGTAACATAATTACTGAGATTTTTATATAGAACTTCTAAAAGTAGAGTATTAAGTAAAAATTTTAAGGACAGTGATCAGGCTTTGTCTAATGACTTCAAAACTTGAGGGGTGAAACAATTCTACCTACCCCAAGGCAAACGTGACTTAAGTCATTCCTTGAAGATATTTAACCTATTAAGATGACAGTTTCACATCTTCTTCTGCAATTTAAAAAATCTTATTAGGCATTTATTTCAGGGTCCTTGAACTCTCCTACTCCCAGTTTAAGTTTATGACATTTCTTCTTCATGTCTGTGTGGCAGGACAAGGTTTATATTCTTCCTCTGTTTATGCAGGCACTGATATTTCTTTGTCCTGGACTCATGTTCACTTAAAAGCTTGAGTGCTGAGTCTTGAAATGCATCAAATGGGATTGTGGAGAGCAGTACCAGAGGTTTTTTGGAAGCTGTGCTCTGCAGCTCAGAACTGTGCAAGAGATGAGCTCTTGGCCCTGTCAGATGCTGTTACATGCTGACAGTGCTGGCCCTGTGATGTTTGGTAAAGTAGGTCATTCAGGCTGCCATCAGAAAGGAGTTTTTTTGGCTTTTTGATCTTTTGTTTATCATCTGAAGACATAGGATACTTATTTAACATCCCTTCTTCAGATCTGAAGAAGGGCTGTGCCCAGACATCTTTGCCAGCTGTATCAGTTGGTTTTGTACATCTTGGCCTTGCCTATTTTCATTTTTATATCAGCATTCTTGCACATCTGTTTCCATCTTCATCAAAGCCTTTTGTGCTGAAGTTGTCAAGTCCCTGGGTAAAGCTCACTGCACTTCAAGCTCAGCTGAGTTTGGAGCTACAGAGCAGAGGTTGCATTGGTCTGCTCATCAATTTCCAGGTCTGAAAGGATGCAGAGAGGGGATATGTGGATATGTGCTGCCTTTGACACTGAATGCTGCTCCATCCTGTAACTGCTCCATAACTTGAGCTGCATTTGGTGCTGAGCTCCTGGGAGCCTTTCTTAAGATGAAGCAACAAGTTCTTGTGTTTCTGAGCTCTTTGACACCACTCTGCAGGCATTTTCCTAGGTAAACAGAACTTGTTCAGCAGAACTGTGCAGTCTTGTGTAATTGGAGGAGCAAATGAGGCTATTTAAGGTGGTGGATTTTGCATTGAATAAAAGATTTTGTGTTAGCTGAGGATGACCTTTTATTCCCTGTAGCAGCATAAAATGACTGCCTGAGGAGCTGATCCTTGGAAGTTTATTGCTGGTCTCATGAAGCAGCAATGTAACTGAAAGTTCCTGAAAAGTGAATATCCCTTCTTGGTACAAAATAGGAAGATTCACTTGATTAAAGTGAATAGGAATTGAATTTTGTGTGGCTTAGAGGCTCAGTTACACCTGGCCTCTACTAGAGGTTCTCCTAAACAAAGCATCAAACTATTTTTTGGAATTTTTCAATCCAGATTTTGCTAATTACAGAGAAGAAGGGGGATTTGTGCCTGTTTAACAATATTTTCTTATTTTTTTAAATATGCTTTTCTTTGCTTGATAGCTCAGGCACTGAATTTGCTTGGTAATATAGTAAGTACATTAATGTTTGTGTTACAAAACTTTTAAAAGATGTGTAAGAATTAAAAATTAATTTTTAATTTTCTGCTTTCTTAGACTTGAAGGGTATCAGCATTGGCTTGTTGCTTTGTTCTGTGACTCTGGAATTTTAAACTTAAATAGCTCTTTGTTTTAGCCTATAAGAGTTTGTTTATATATAAGGGATTTTTGCTATGCTCATCCTTCACTAAGAAATACAATATGAACTGTTCCACCAGTGTGTTTTCATACATAAATGGAAAAATACTGCATTATTGTGAGGTCATGGATTACTGTTTTATTCAGTTTGTAATTGCATTTAATAGTTTGGGAGTCTGAGGAGTTGCTGATGTTATATCTGTGGTTTATGTAACACTGGGAGTCAGATTCAACTAAAAAGATGTTTGCAACTGAAAGAGTTTTGATGAGCTGTTGTTTTAGCTTTGTATTTGGCATCTGGAGGAGAAGCAGGACAGGAAAGACACATCCAGGTGACACCATTTCTGGTAAATAACTATGTGGCCCTACATGGCTGCACAGCTTTCTTACTTTTTTGTTTAATTTCTTCTTAGATAGATGAGAGAGAAAGCAGCAGACACAAGAAGACACTGAAGAGATTTGCTGATCCAGAAGCAACTTTATTTTCCTAGATCCCTCTTAGAAGATGTGGCTAATTATTTCTAGGTTACCCTTGAATTGATAAAGGTGGATTTTAAGAATCTGTAAGGTCAACTGATCCACTCCTGAATCTCCTCCACTGAGCAAAAGTAATCCTCACAAAATGCAATTCCTTTAAACAGCATCAAAGGGCTGGGCTCCTTCCCCTTCAGATACCTTCTACTGTGTTTACCTCATAAATGGAAGGTTTTTGTTAGGTCAAGGAAAGTTCTGGTGACCATTTGGAGAGTGCCTCTGGACTCCTCCTCTAGTCCCCCCACACTGGAGGCTGAAGATACACAATGCAAACTGATAAGCACAGTGAATCTGTCACAGACCAAATTATATTTTGCAGTAAAATAAAGAATAGCATGTGTAGGATTCACTTTTTCTCTTTTTTTTCACCTCTTCTCTCCAGGTGTCCATGAAGTAGATTTAGCTTTAAGCAATGGAATAGTGAATGAACTTCTCAAAGATGTCCTGAGGATAGAAATGGTTTTGTTGGGTGGATTTTTTTGTAAATAGCCTCGAACAAGAAGAAACAGAGATTTTGAATCAGTGTCCTAAGGAAGGAGTAATTTTAAACCTTTTTCATCTTTCATGGCATTGACTTTATCTTTCTCTACAGCAGTCTTCAAAAAATAAATGGAAGGAAGTGGGAGAAGATGAGCAGCTTAATCCACCCACAAGGAAATCTGCTACAACTTTTATGCCTGAAAACTAATACAACCCATATGGGTTTAAAAAATGGCTAGCCTTTATTTATGGAATAATAAAATTAAAGTTAACTTAGTGTCCCTTTTAACATCTGTTTTCTTAACAGCAGAGGCTGGGAGGCTGCACTGCTGCCTGCTCTGCTGCACAGCATCACAGGATCCCTTGGGAAGGGGAGGTGTGGGAAACCTCATTAACAATGGATTCCTCCTGCTCTCTCCCAACACCCTGATCTGTCCTGCTCCCCACCTCACTACTACAATAGGTTAAGATTTGAAAATAAAACCAATGAATTCTGACAACTACTGTTATAAAACGTAGCTCAGAAGATCATAAAGCTAAACAGGTGACCATGGTTCAGAGGGTCACAAAGTGTTGTTTTAAAACTCTGAACTTTTTGGGAATACCCAAGATTATCTTACTATTAAGCTCACCAAATGGAGAAATGTAACAATAAATTCAGTATTGGACTGACTTTTTGCCAAAAGAATGTCTTAAGCAGAGATCCTCAGCAGTTTATATTCTAGAATGAGTTTATCTAAGTGCTCTCTATCTTTCTTCTTCAGGAGAAAAATGGCCTAATGTAGTCTGGAGCATGGAATTAGAGTTTGCTCATATTGCAAAGTCTAAAATGAATTCATGGAGGTGATGCTGCCTCTCAGATGTGCTGAATCATTTCTGTTGAAAAACTGGGCTTGGATTTTGACACTTAAAGTAAAATATCATTTTTCTTTCAGTTCTGCTGTCAGAATGCTCAGAGTTAAATAAGAAAGACCATCTCTGGTGGCAGGAGAATGATGACAGAGGTTCTCAGTCTGCAGAGACCTTTGGAGGTCCTGGAGCCCATCACCCTGTTGTCCTCTGTGCCTTTTGGCAGAGGGTGTTCAGGAGGAAACTGAGCTAGAGGAGGTGTGGGTGGAGCAGAAAGAGTTCCTTGGGGGCAAGGGTGATAGAGACCAGGTAATCCAAGGCAGATTTCCAAAACAGCCTTAGCAAACCTGAGTTTAGAGTAAGGCAGAGGTCAGGAGTTGTCATTTTGGATTTGTTCTAATTACAATGCACCATTTTTCAGTAGTTCCTGTGAACAAAGATGATGTTTGTTTGACTTTGGCTAAGAGGAAACTTAGGGTAGATTATATTTTACACTTTAAAATAATGCATATACCCAAAGAATAATTAGAATATTTAGAAAAAACTCGCACGAAGAACTAATTTGAGGGAATGAAAATGAATGAAGATTACAGTGCAGTTACAGTGTCTGGACAGCATGTTTGAGGAATTCTGGATACTAACTAGGAAAAGTGAATTAATTCAGATGCAGAAGACTGTCACTTGATCAATAAACATGTTCTAATTTTTAGAACATTCATCAGCCACTCTCAGCTTTGTGGGCTGCAGTTGTCATGGTAGAGAGCATTTGTGGCTTTACCAAAAAAATCCTGCACTTGTTCTGAGGGTAAACTTTGTTTGAAAACTTTCTTTATCAGCTAGATGAATGCAATGAACTCTTCTTCCATCTCCTACAGGAATTTGCAGATCTCCTTCAAAACATTGCCCTTGCTCTTCAGCTTCTAGAAATTACTAGAGTGATAAACAGTAGCCCATGAAGTGGCTAAGACTATGAATTATTGAATCCAGAATCATAATAAGCATCACAGAACAGATTAGGTTGGAAGGGCCCTTCAAGATCATCTACTTCCCACCCCCTGTTATGGACACAGTCACCTTAGACCAGACCAGGTTGCTCAAAGCTCCATCCAACCTGGCCCTGAACACTTCCAGGGATGGGGCATCCATGATTTCTCTGGATGTGTCTCACCATCCTCATAGTGAAGAATAGCTTCCTAATACTTAATTTAAACACATATTCTTTCAGTTCAAAGCCATTCCTCCTTGTCCTGTCACCATGTGCCCTTGTCAGAAGTCCCTCTCCAGGCACTGGAAGGGGCTCCACGATCTCCCTGGGGCCTTGTCCAGGCTGAACATTCCTCACTCTGTCCTGTCTCCAGAGCAGAGGTGCCTCCAACCCTAATGCTGATGTCATGGCTGTGCTCTGGGCTCTAGCTCTTTGGTTTTGTTCTAACAAGTGAATAGGCTGCTCTTTTCTCCCTTGGAGGAGATCTCTGTTGCTGTTCATCTGGTGGCTGAGGTGTTGCTGGAGAGGAGCTGAAAAGCAAATTTCTGTTCTGCTCTGCAGCACTACCCTGGTACCAATCTGTCTGTTTTCTTCACAGTTTCCAAATCCTGAGTTCAGTTTGATTTCTCAGCACAGTGGAACTTGGACAAGTATTCCCTGTTTGGTTCTGTCCTGGTCTCCTTCCTAACAATGCTCCAACTTGCCAGCTATTGCTATTGTTGAATAGAGATATTAACTGTTGTGAAAAAAAATTAGTTGAATAGCAGAGAGTTCCTAATAATGGCATTTACTGAGGGAGAAACTGGGGTCAGTTCTGTGCTGATGAGGTCTCTGGGACACCCCCAGGAGTTCCAGCTCTGGACATGACCATGGAGAAAGCCAGGGTTTGCCAGTTTGTGTGATGGGCCTGATCTTTGTTTTTGTTTGGATAAGCTTGAGTGGAAAAAATCAGACAGCCTTTTATATGTGTCACAATTGTAAAAAACTAAACCCTGCTGTTTAACCCTTTGCTCCCCAGAGCTTCTTGATTTTTGAAGGCGACATCAATAGGAGACAGGCTCAGCACCACAAAGAAAATTTTAAAAACTTAATGCCTTGGTACAATTAAAAAAATACTTCTCACTTTTTTCCTCCCCTCTTGCTTTCCAAAAGCTGATGCTGATAATCAGTAGTCTTTAAAAACAAGCTGAAATTGAGCAACCAAAATCATAGTCATAGCAGAAAAGTCTTAACTTGAATTTTCTTGGGGCAGAATTCCATTTCTTAGCTGACCTTGGCCTGTCTGTTGTTATTGGGGTAGTCTGAGCTTTTTTTCTGGTTAGAATGTGTGCTAAGGAAAATGGCCAGTGCTTCTACATATTCTTAGTAAAAACTTATGAATTCTTCTTTTTCTATTAAATACTTTTTTAGGTTTTTCTTTGATAGCTGTTATCATCATTGCTTACCCAGAAACTGCTACACACATACTATCAGAGTGTGTCAGCAAATGCATCTTGCACAACAAGAACCAATGCTCCTGTTCCACAGCCCTAATTTCTGACAGATGTTTCTTACCTCAGTAAATGGTATAATCTGATTGGCATTACTTAAAACAGATTACTTTACATAAATGCTGCCCAGATACCTACTTGAGGAGCAGTATTTATAAAATGTTGTAAATACTCAGTATACTCTGTATACTGGAGATGTATTTAACTTCTGAAGTTTGGGGGTTTTTTTTCACTTTGTGCCTTGTCTGCTGCTGCTTCATCCCTGCCTGCCTTCCTCCCTGCAACTTGGAATTTTGGGGTTTCTGAACATCTCCAGAACATAAATTTTATGCTTTTGGCCTTTTTTTTTTTTTTTTTTTTTTTTTTGGTGCAGAAAAAGATTATCATGTTATTTTAAAGAAGAAGATGAGCATATGTCCACTGTGTACTTCTTATAATAACAAATAGATATTAAGTATTTTTTTAAAAGCATCAAGGAAGCACTTGGTTTAAGTGAAAAAATACATATTTGGGGTGTAAAATGTTGAACAGCTTCTAAAATTGAATTTAAAAAATTCTCATGTTATGAAGTACTTAGTTTTCACCTTCATTTTGTAGTCTAATACAAAAACAAGAAGATATGTCCTTGAGAAGAATGAATATAATACTGCTATTATATGAGCAGGCAGTATCTCTTGACACTTGGATTGATAATCTGTATTAGCCTCATCTGTTAAAAGTGTAAAGAATACAGAGTCCACACATTCTGTTTATTAAAACTGTCCTTGGTAATGCACTTACCAGTTGATATTTAAAGGGTTTTGTTTTTATAAATAAAATTTAATTTAAACCTTCCCCCCCCTTTTTACTTCTTGATATTTTTTTATCTGCTTTTCTGGAAAGCATTTTTGTTTCATAGAAGAAACACATTTTTAAAAATATATTTTACACCCTAGAGCACAGAACAAACCAATGGAAGGAAAACTGAAGTATCTGCAGTTTCCTTTTTTGAAGGAAACAAGTCTGACTTGCTCAAGGTCACCAAGGAAGCCAATGGCAGAGCTGGATGTGTAAAAGCAGATTTCCTGCCCTGCCAGCTGCAGCATGAACCAGAGGGGCACTGAGCCTGTCTGTGCCCCTTCTGTACCCACACTACTACAATAATTGGGGGATTTAAATATTTACTGTAGCATGTTCTGCTTTATTATTGAAGGTAAATATAATCGACCTTGTCACTGGAAGTGTTTGTCTGTCTGTGTAACACTGAGGGGCTTGGAAAACTTTGTGGTGGGGGGAGGAAGGCACCCAGGCATGTCTTCAGTTCCCTTTGGCTTTCTTCAGCCCCAGAAAGAGCTTTGTGCCTGAGCAGTGATGCAGAACATCTGATGGGCCTGCTTGTGGCCTAATCTCTCTCTCTCTTTTTCTTTTTTTTTTTTTCCAGTGAATATTTTTTCTCGTTTAAATAGAGAAGCAGACAATACTCAAACGCAGTTGCTAAAAATTCCTTTTTTTTTTAATCAAGAATTTTGACCACTAATTCTGCAAGGCCAGTCAGTATATTGAGAAATGAGATGGCAGTAAAGAGTGGTAATTAAACATATGCTGTAGACAAGTGCATGCTGCTACAAGTAGGCAGATAGGTTAAGTTGAAGGCTGCTGGCTTTAGATTAATTCCCTTTTGGTTCTAGTCTTGGATAAGCCTCACGCCTTACTGCTGAGGGCTGGGAGTGAGAAGAGATTACCGTGGAATATATAAAGAGCTTTAATGATAAGTGTGAATCTCGTTCCTGTTGATTTTAATACGTGTTCTGGCTGAAACAGTTATTTATAATTTTTGTGAAATACTTTGCTGTAAAATGGATATTTGCTTTATTTCCATACACACATTCTGCCTGGTTGTGTGATTATTATAAACATTGGCTTTTGCAGTATTTATTCTCATCATTTTAAAAGAAAACTATTTTGAGCAGTTTTGGTGTTAGGTGCTACAAAGTTAAGAAGAAACAAAGGCCCTTCACCATCTGGGGTGAATGTTTGAGGTGACCTTTGCCTTGTGATGAGAAGTCAATAAAGAAGCCCCGGCTTTAGAGGGGGCTGGATGTGGCACTAAGGACTGGTGTGGGCTGCGATATTCATTCTTCAGGGCCAAGCAGCCCTGCCGGGCTTCTTCCATCCTTAATCTCGTGGAGTGAGGCAAGTGCTGATGGAGCGTGTGACCCCAATTCCTGCTGAACTTTGGGGAAGTTCTCCAGCGCTTTTAGGGAAGTTCCCGTGCGCTTAAAGCCAAGTTTTGCTTTTAGGATGCCTGGCGCTTGTGTCGGTAAGCGGACACAGCAAATGTGTAAAAGCGATGGCAAAACGCGGGTGCGGCAGGGGAGGGGCGGTGCGGGACCAGGAACATCAGCGGCGGCGAAGCGAGGCCGGTCCGCGGCCGGGCCGGGCGGCGTTTCCAGAGCATTTCCCCCGCTCTGCCTCTGCGCCCAGGGTGAACCGGAGCCGGCCGGGCGCGGGCAGCAGACGGGGATTAGCATATTAATGGCAGCCGGGTAATCGCCTCCCGCCCCTGCCCGCCCTCCTCCGCAGGGCTCACTCCGCCTCGGCACCGCTCCCGGGGAGGAGGAGGAGGTGGAGGACGAGGATGATGCTCCGGGGCGGGGGGAGATGAGGCAGCGGCGCGGCTTCCCCGCAGCGGAGCGCGCTGGAGCCCCGGGCGGGCCGGGGGACCGCGCTCCCCCCGCAGCCAGGTGAAGGCGCACCGCCCCGGGGAGGGCCGGGGCTCCCTCCTCTCGCCGGGATCCGGCACGTCCAGGCGCCTCCAGCCTCCCCCCGCAGGAGCCCGGAGCGCTGAATCGGGACATTGTGTGCCGGAGCTGGCCGGCATCGAGCACGCTCCGTGTATGTGGCTGCTGGAGGTGGCCGGGCAGCAGCCCCCGAGGCGGGCAGGTGCGGGCTGCATGGAGAAAAGCGGCTGCAGCCCTTTCCCCATGTGCTGGGCTAAAGGTACTCCGACCTTTTATTTATATATAAGAAGTGTGTATGTGTGTGTATGTATATATCTGTATGCATTTCTCTCTCCCTCTTAATTTAACGCTTTACCACCTGTGGTTCCATGGTTTTTTTCCTCTCAAAGCCAAGCTAGAAAATAAATATTCTGGTCATGCGCTTGCAGTGCGGAGCTGCCCCTCCGCAGGAGCTGCTTCACCTGACAGCTGGGATGCTTCGGGTTTTGTGTTTTGTTTTTTTGGTTTTTTTTTTTTTTTTCTCCCTCAGCCTTTAAGAATTATTTGAAATGAAAAGAGCGCTTGAGCTGTTTGGTTTGTACTTGCACTGATGTGAGGATCTGACGGCTTTGTTTGTGATCTTTGTACGTTTGAAGCCGCTGCGAGGGTGATCCTGCTTTCACTCACCTTTTAGAAGAAGTAGTTTTTAAGTGTCTGATCCTGATCGTAGGGAGCGGAAGACTCACATGTTTTTACTTGATGTCTCTGAATTTGCCACCCCTATTACCCACCCCCAAACGGAGACAATAAGTAGCCACAGAGCATGAATTTATTACTATTAGACGGTTGGACTTGAAATTGAGGCTTAACAATAGTTAGATGGACATGGGAAAGTAATTCACGTGATAATCTTAATTTGCACCCCAAGACTTTAATATTTACCGTATTATCATCTGGACGTTTCTTGTATATTGGAGTTGTGGATGTGACTTTACAGGGATTAAGGTCGAAATTCTGTTAGTAGCTAAAGAATCAAATCTTCCTTAGATGGAAAACAACTGTAAAAAGTTGAATGTTGCTGGTTGTAAGCATAACCTTCCTCGTGCTTGCTTTCATTTCAATGTACTTTCTTTTTTGGAAGAGAAACTGGCAGTGAAGTATTGCGTCACCGTAATCTTGGATCACGGACAGCCAGTTACTTCAGAAGTACAGGGTAAACGTATCTGAACTAAGGATTCGATAGGCATAGCTGCTGATTAGTTGTTTGGAAAAAAAATTGAATTTATTTACAGTTTTTATTGTCTAGTAATTAGGAGGTCACACGAAGAAGCATTTAACACTTTGTCCTGCCTGCTTTCTGCACCTTTCAGAAATACTTTAGTCCTTGCCACACACTGACATATTATACCACACAGTAGAATCGACTTAGAAATGGGAAAAGTGGAATGCCACACCCTGGTTTCATGAAGTACAGAACCTGTCAGCTCACAAGGGAATAATATTTAGTAAACAATGAGTAACGGTAGCTGGAAACAAAGCTAATACAGAGTGTCCTTTGCTTTTAGTAAAACTTGTTTACCGTGAAGGGGGTAACAACAATGCCAGATCTGTGTGTCATAAATTGGGTAACAGAAGTATTAGATGAAATTTGGATTCATCTCCTTGGACTATTGTGAGGGTCAGGATGAAAGTACCTCCAAGAAAGTAACTTTTAAAAGTAGGGAAGAAGAATCTTCTGAAAGCAAAAGCAAGCTTTTGCCATCTGCTGTTCAGGCTGCTTAGTATTGAAGTATCAATTTCTCCCCCCTACTCCAGTCCCAGAGGATGCCCCAGCAGGGCTGGGGATGGATGCATTGGGCCATGATAAAAGCTATTGATCCCCCCCACCCATTCCAGCTACTGAAATGAATGAAAAATGATCCCACCTCTTCCTCTGGTCGCCTGTGTTCTCAGAACATGACTTCAGGGAAGATTGCTTGTCCGTCCCCTCTGCCCCAAAATCTGGAGAGCAGCCCTGTAATCTCTTGTTATTCCTGTTGGGGGGAGAAGGGGAACACCAGGGGTTGCATAAGAGGACAAAGGCACCAGGATCTTCACAGCTGCCAGTTGTGATGATTTCTAGAAAAAGCTTCATCACAGCCTCCCAAAAAAATAGGACAGATGAGAAATAGCTTGAGCTATATTTGTCATTGAATGGTGGCCATGCCTTAGTGGATGATTACTTTGTGTACTGTTCACCGGCTTAACCTTAGGGAAATGAGACAGATCTGGCCTACTTTGATAAGGGCTGTGAGATATCTGCAGTCCAAGAAAGGTAATATATTAATGAGAGAACCATTTAGTTCTGATGTCTTTATTATGCCTCTTTGGTTTTTCTGGTAAAGTGTCAGGTTACCTGTAGTAAAAACTGATAAAACTTTTGAAGTATTTTATAATGTCTTAAAATGGGATCTTGATGTGTATATTTTATTATCCATAACTTACTTTCTAAGTGCTCTGTTCTCTTTTGAATGGGACAGATTGAGCTTTCATTGCACCAGGTGTGATCTCAACAATGTTTGTTCTTTGAAAAGGCTTTGAAATATTTCAGTGAGTCTGTGTTCATACAGAGGTTCCACTTTTTTTTAGCGTTCTTAAATCTGAAATCGTCAAATCTTCTTAGCGATAGCGTGGGATGACCTAATTGCAGCCAATTCTGTGCCCTGTCTGTAGGACTGCTACAGAGAATAAGATATTTGCTTGCTTTAGAAAGTACTTGTGGGAATCTGTGTTGTTGGTTTTTTTTTTTGCCTCCTCTCCAAATCTAAATCTAATCTAAGTGGTGTTACTGAATTGAAGAATTTATTCTGGATCTGCACACTCCAGATTTGAGGGTATTCTGATGGGTGAATGAAGAGAAAGTTGTGTACTTTGTTGCTGGCATATTTCTTCTCAATAAGTCTGTATTTCTTTATCAGGATAGGAGTAAGACAT
The DNA here is from genome assembly GCF_023055355.1 of Agelaius tricolor. Lineage (NCBI taxonomy): Eukaryota > Metazoa > Chordata > Aves > Passeriformes > Icteridae > Agelaius > Agelaius tricolor. Next base: position 92,088,504 of record NW_027269262.1, on the reverse strand, counting down.
TTTTGGCTGCTTCCTCCCTCTCATTAAGTAATTTGGAAATGAAAATGTCAGGTCTTGTGGACTAATCATCCTGAAGCTCAGTTGCAGCTTTGGGGGATGCTGAAGTGCCTGTCTTGATCCCTGAGCAGTCACCACTCCTTTGCCAGCTAAGTGCTGAAACTTTGTGCTGGTATGATACAGGAGTGTTTCCTTTCTGCCTGTAACAGCAGACTAGAAAGTAGTCATGGATCATTAAAGACTTTTCACTAACATCTCTGAAATTTGTTAAAGTCATTACTAGTGTAATGTATTACACTTCGACCTAGATACTTTTGCTGGTGAACTTTTTTCTTGTGTTTCCTGTGAATTCCTGCCATTTTAACCTTACACAATAACTGGGTGAAAGCAGTGTAAACGTGACAGCCAAGGGTAGCTGGGCAGCTCTGCTATAGGTCTGTGAATTATCCACCCCAAGGAGGAGGAAGTTTCTTGAATATCTTCCAGAAATGCTCTGTTTAGTCATTTATGAACAATTAATTGATGTAATTCAGTGTGTGCCATGTGAGTTGTTACTGCAGGGTGATCACAGTCCTTAAACTCAGCCATTCAAACTAACATGGAAAATCTATACTGGCTTAATTGAGCCAAATTCAGTCAAAAACCTGCTCTTGACTAAAAGAAATATTAAAAATTTTAACCTGTGTTGTGAAATGTATTTAATCTGCCGGGAAAGAGTTTTGCCCTACTGCAGATGTTGCAATCTTTCTTTAAAGACAGAAGCAGTTCCAAGTGAAATGTTGTGGGTTTGTTTTTTGGTGAGCCCTGCTGATTGTGGGGGTGTGCTCAGATGGGACCTGCTGGTCATGAGTTGAATATAAGCAAGACAGTTGGATGCATAAGAGAGGAGGTCAGAGCTGTTTCTCCTTCATCTCCATGTCATAAATCTCTGCTGTTTTGCTGACAGAGTGATAACATTCAGTCCAACAGGCCCTTAGGTTTTTATGTGATAGGTGATCACTAAGAGGGACACAGTCATAAAAAATAGAGTAAGGGAAGTTGCTATGAAGGTTGTAGGAGGTAAATAATCTCTAAAGCAAGATATCCTGCTTCTTTGACATAGACATTGTATATGTAACATGGAAATATAATTGTTCTTGTGTATAGAAAGGAAAAAAAGCCATTCTGTTTGTATGAGTGTTCTGCTGCATCTTCTCAGTCAGCTTCAGTTGAAGTGACTGGAGGGAAGCACCTGCTCTTGCATTTTTTTCTTTGCTCTATAGGTGTAGTTTAGGAGTGGCATTTGGTGCTTTTCCCTTGGTGTCTGAGGGGAAAACAACTGGGAAAAGTCTGGTCTGTCATTTGACAGTCTGTTGTAGGCTAACCATGTGGGCTACATTGGCCATTTCCTGCTGAATGGTAATGTTACCGAAACTTTTGTTCAACTTAGTGATAACTTTGTAGCTTCTTGAGCTATGAGACTTGCAAACCATGAAAAGCATCTCTTCGGTTCCTGGGTTTTTTGTGATGTTTTTGTAGAAAGAAGAAAAATAACATTAATCTCATCAAACCACTAATTTTTAAGGGGAAAAAGTTCATAGAATCACAGTATGGTTTGTGCTGGAAGGGACCTTACATATCTGTCTAGTTCCAGCTTCCCTGCCGTGGGCAGGGGCACCTTCCACTAGACTGGATTGCTCAGAGTATCATATTCCTGATATGCCTGTATATATTTAAAGGTGGAAAATAATCTGGAAGAGCAAGGGGGGGTTCCCTTTCAGTGTTACAGCACAGCGTGTGGTAGCTCAATATTCTTCAAAATACAGGAACTCTGCAGCTAAGGGAGTCTGCTGCATTCCCACTGGGGTGATTGTTCGTATTCAAAGACGACTGGAATGGAAGATGGAGCTTGAGATATTCTTACAAGAAAGGAAAGTGATTGTTTTAAGGGCTGGGGGAGCATTTGGTGTTCCCTGGGTAATGGAGATGTGTGATCTTATCAATTGTAGCACCTGGTAATGAGCCAGTGAAGCAGCTTGGAATTAAATTCTGAGCTGCCTGGAAAAAACCGAAAACTTCAGCAAGGAAAACAAAATGTTTGAAATATCCTTTTAAAGAAGCATTGGAAAACAAGTCTAACAGCAAAGTGTGGAAGTTGGAACCCAAGTGAATGTTTCATTGTTGGAAATGATGCATTAAGCAGAAAAGTTAACCAGGAGTTTATAGCCCTAATTGCTTTCTTATTCAGTTTATTTTTGAAATTTCTTTATCACAAGTCCCATTGCGTGTTTGTGTATATTTATTTTCTGTATGTAAAATACATCTACAGACATGTGCATAATTTTACTTGCCCAGTTACCCTGGCAAGACTTGCAGTATTTCAGCATTAGATACCAAAGATGATCTCTTCCATGTTTTTATGTTTTTATCAAATGCAATTCATTGGGCAATGTCTCTTTTGGAAGCTTTTATTGGTAGGACTGTGGTACTGAAATGAGCTTTTGTGACTGGTGTTGTATTTCTAAGAAATGTATTAGGTTGTCTCAACCCTTCAGTTGCTGTAGTGTTGCTGAGATTGAATAGTTGCAAATTCATGTCTTGTAAAAATACTGATGTGCCAGCAAAGAGTATGTACTTTTCATTAATTGTCTGGGAAAAAAAAACCCCTCGCTAATATTCCTAAATTCATGACCTGATATGCATTTGTTCATGGAATTACTAAAAACTGGAGATATTATAGATTAACATACACTATAACAATATAGTAATCTGTACAAGCTGCTGAATTCTATAACTCAGCAAAACAAACAAAAGCCAGACATAAATATCTTTGTAAATACTATATTAAAAAAAGCTTAAGTACAGGACATCATAAATGTATTTGATTAGAGGAGTTACAGAAATATTGTATCATTCATGAAGATTTCATCATCATGCAAAAGCAATGAGATCCCTGCAGTATCTCCTGTTGAATCCATGTTGAGAAGTGCCAGTGCCAGTTTTCCCTGCTGGGTTTTCAAGGACAGGGGTTGCTGAGGTATGGAGGTGATTGAGGTGTGGAGGTCACTGGTGGTTGCCCAGCATGGATTTATTGGCATATGGAAAGAGGGTAGGATTGTCCTCTTCTGATATTTAATGTAGCTTAGCATAGATATTAAGAAAAGCATTTCTGTGTGTATTCAATTCTGCTGAGTCATTTTATTGAAAATAACCTGTAAACAAATTCCCTTTTTCCATTTATTGATTTGATAACCGAGGTTTGTTACTTTGCCAGAAGGGAGATTGGTTAATCCTCTCCCCAGGCACTATCACTGCTTTCTGAAGTAGTGTTTCTCCTGCCAGTGATTTCAGATCCATAACAGCAAGCATTAGGACTTTGTACTTCCTATTTAAATTGGAATCTGCAAATGAAGTGTTGTCCCTTGCTTTACCATGGAAATGTCTAAGGAAAAACAGCTTTTTCCATGGGCTAAGTCTCCTCATCTTGAGTAAATACAGGAGTAAAATCTGTGTGTGTTTCAGTTCTGCTGTGCCTTGGGACAGCAGCTTACAGCAACTGAGCTCTTCAGTGATGTCTTGTGCAGCATCACATCAGCAGGGGATGAGGGTAATGAACTGAACAGTGGCATTTTGAGACTCAAAGCTGACCTTTTTACTTCAGTTGGCTGTGCTGTAGAACTAAAAGTAAAACCAGACTTTCTTCACTTGAACAAAACCTCTGGATGAAGCAAAATTAATCACTGAATTGCCAGTATTTGGTCATGGATTCCCATACCATCTGAGTTTTCTCCTTTAACATCTATGTAGAGGTCATTGAAGCAAGGAACATTTTCATCATAAGTGATTGCAGGGTGAGTAATGGTCTGCAGTCCTGTTACATCTTTATTTCTGGGAAGGAGAGTGGGAAGGAACTGGGTGTGGTCTGTAGTTTAGTTGATTTTGGAAGATAAGGGGCAATAGGGTTGAAACTCTTCTCACAACTTTTCTGCTAATATGTTTGCAACTCAGCAATGATCTGTTCTTGCTGGTATGGGGAGATAGTAGGAATCATGTTCCTGAAATCTCAGTGTGTTCAGCTCAAAGGGGGTTTTGTCTTGGCTGTGTCATGATGGTTGGTCAAGATAATCTGAAGAATTGCAACAAAGATGCTTTGGAGTAGAGCAGCCTTTTCAATTTGATCCTAACAAATGATTCCCATGCAACAAATTGCATTGCCAGGTACTTGAACAGCAGCTTTTTGTCCATTCAGGTGTTTGATTGCAGCAGTCTTGACTCATGCTGGCAGAATTAAAAGGTCTCTGATTTATGGTTCTGTATAGCTGTACCTGTCAAATAGGAGCATGTGGGTGCTGCAGATATCCACCCCATCCCCTCCCCAGAGGGAAAAGGCACTGCTCAGGTGACAGGAGCTGTGTATCTGTTCCCAGCTCAGGGCTGATTCCTGTGTCATGTTTATCACAAGAGCAGCAAAGAAATTAAGATTTACACCCTGAGCTGTTCCAATCAGTGTCCTCTGCATGGAAGTGGGATGGGCACGTAGGGATGGTGCCTGTCAGGTCAGTGAGTCAATGTTTTATCAGCTAACCAGGTTTAGCAGAAGGTGGGCTTTTCTGCATGTGTTTCTGAACATAAAATTAAGAGGATTTTGTTCTGGTTATAATTGTGAGGACTTAGTGCCTGTGGTTTTCTTACACAGAGTTGGGAGGATGTTGTAGAACCCCAGAATGGTTTGGGTTGGAAGGAATCTCCCAAGATCATTTCACTCCAGCCCCCTCAGCCATGGACAGGGACACCTTCCCCTATCCCAGGTTGCTCCAAGCCCCATCCAACCTGGCCTTGAACACTTCCAGGGATGGGGCAGCCTCAGCTTCTCTGGGAAATCTGTGCCAGGGCCTCACCATTCTCCCACTGGAGAATTTCTTCCTTGTTCCTGTCCTTGAAATGAAATATTTGCCCCTTCAGTCTTTTGCTTTTACTTTTATATTTTTAAATACATACACATAATATTTCATAGAGTATCTAATATAACATATAAAGTATATTATGTACTGTTTTACAGATACAGGATATATAAACTGAATATATGAATAAAAGGCATCATCAGGTCTTTGGTAGGAAAATATCCATTACTTTTCTTCTTTCCAGAGTAATTTTGGTGTTTGTATAGGTTCTGGTTTTATGTGATACTGAATAAACTTTTTGCTGGTTGTGGTTGCATTAATTTAGTTTTCCTGGAACAAACTGTGTGACCTGTATTGACCAGTAGTGTTGGACTTCATGTTTGAAGTACCAAACTTGCACATCTAAATATAATTTAAATATTTTTTGTCAGTCTAGAGGTGCAATAAAAATGCTTTTGGAATAATGCTCTTATCTGCCACATCTCACTTCTCTTCCCAGCTCTGGCTGTGATACATTTGGGCAGTTAAGGTAATCTCCCACACTGATGAAAACTCAGGTGTTGCAGTAGGAACAGGAGCACTTGCTGTGGCTGTGGCTGCCAAATAATTTCTGTGATAAACCCTCCTTCAGGTGGTCTTCTACTCAGAATTATCCTAGTCCTTAATTGCTTTTGCTGAAATCAGTCTGGAATCTCTGAAATTGTTAATTCCTAAAATTTGAAGGGATGATAGTTGTGCTTTTTCTGTGTCTGGTCTGTTCTGGGAGGGAGCAGTGGCTGTTGGAGATGGGAGTGGGAATGAGCTGGAAATGGGAATTATCTGAAATCAGGAACAAGCACACCCTGGATACTCCTGGATACACAGCAAGGTCATGTTCACAATTCCTGTTCCATCCTGTAGGAAAAGCCAGGCAAGTTAAAACACACTTAATGTTTATCCAGCAGGGAAAAGCAATGGCAACCAGTCACTTCTGTTTAATCCAGATTTATCTCTGGTTTGTTTTTTTAGTGTTAAAATCACAGTCAAGCCAAAGTAAAATAAACCACAGTAGGAGGGTTTGGGTGTAAATATAACAGGAACAAGGAAAAAACCCATCAAAACGGGGGAAAAACTCTCATACTTGAAACAGGCTATAAGATGGGATCATACTTGGGTCTGTATTTATGAGTTCACAGAGGTCAGAAACACTGGCTGAAGGATTTTTACATCCAGGTGTCTCAGGTTACTTGTGTGGTTGCAAAGGCTGGTGCATCTTCAGAAGAATGAGAAATGAGGACAGGTTTGAAACTTGCAGTCACAAATCTTCTGTCTTTTTTCAGCATGGTATTGGGAAATTCAGGAAAGATTAGTATGAGCACAGTATTTGAAGACATAAAATTAAGAGGGAGAACACCAAACCTCAACTTAAAATAGTTTTTTATGTCTGCCAAGAATAATAATTTTATTTTATGAATCAGTCACTGATGTCTCAATCCAGTGAGTATTTTCCTGTTCAGTGGTAGGAACATAAACAAGAGGTTGTGATTTTTTGGAATAATGCTACATTTTGGGACGTGAGAGTCATTCCCTTTCCCTAATGTGAGAATTATCATGAATTTCAGTTTTGTTGCTGTCTGTGGTACACGTGATGTCTCAGCCCTACTATAATTGTACAAAACAATAGTTAAATTATAACTTTTTGTAGGTTATTTCCACAAAATTCTTGAATATTTTCCCTTCTCTTTTTAGGACTTTCCTTGCTCTGTATACCCAGTCTGCACTCATGTTGTTCATGTTGCTCCAGTTTTGTTGTAAATGGGAATAAAAATGTGCTGCTTTATTTCTTTTCTCTGCTAGGAAATGTATCTCAGATCAGGCAGTAGGCAGGACCTGAGCTGTGCCCTTCTGTTCTCCCAAGGACAACTTCCTGCACTGCAATAAAGTTGCTCATAAAATGTGTCCTTTGTGACTGACTGGGCAGATTTTATTGGGCTGGGTCCTTTCACGTGCTGAATTCTTCCTCCTTCCTCCTCCAGGTGCACTCAGCTATTCCAGCACTCACCACCACCACATTTGTGTATTCCAGTCTGCTGGAAATGCACAGGGCTGGGTGTTGCTTTGCAGAATTAAGGCCCTGCTGAAGAAGAAGAGTGGATCTGGAACACTTTGGGTTGTGGATTTGTTAATTCTGGCCTGTATTTTCTTTGACATTGATGGTACAGTGCAATTTGGCACTAAATTTTTAGATGGACTATTATTTTTTGCTTTAATTATTACTTTGTGGGGTTTTTTTCTTTTTTCTCTTTCATTTCAGACCAGAGAGGTGCTATTTGTTTTATCACTGTGAACTGTTTTGTTTAGCATGTAAGAGAAGATGATATAAATGTTATAATAACTTGATTTATAAGTTCAGAGCTCTCTGTCAAAACAACATGTTTATAGTAATACTCCCAGCCTAATTTGTTATCTCCCTTTAATCTTAATTTTCGTGCATTGAAACAAACAAACATGGAATTTAAGCCTTTCCTGCAAAATATCCTATAAGAATTGATAAATTCTATCCAAAATAATTTCTTTGTAAATACCTTATATTGGTATACATCTTTGCTAAGTGCCTTTTAAAACATTGAGATCGATCTGTATGTTTAATATATGCTGTACAGCAATATATTGTCTTCTTTAAATTAGACTCTGAAAGAACAAATCCAATTTAAAATTTATGTCTTACATCTGAAAAATGAGGGAAAAGTATGTAGCATTTTTTTTCTGGACATTTGTCCAGTTTCTAAAAGCAACAACTCTTGATTTTAGGTTGGTTTTTTTAATATCAGATATTGCAGGTGACAAAACTTAACAATGACAGCAGACACACCAGGGAAATAATTTAACTTTTTTCAAGTCCTGTCCTGTTAAATGCTATGACTGAATTGCGATTCAAGGGAAGATGGATAATAGATGTTTTTAAGAAATTACCTTGCATATCATAAAAGTGAAGTAAATAGAAACTGAACCAGGGTTGTGTTTAGTTTTGGTATTAGTTGTCTATGTCTCCAGAATCTTTATGCTGTGAGTTTCTTTTGATTCATTAGAACAATGAAGAATCTTGAGTTGTCTAGTTTTCAAAAAAAAAAAAAAAAAAGAGCATGCATTGGTGTTTAGAAAAGCTTCCACAGTTCGAGTTGGCCCCAGAAACTTCAAATCTGATGAAGAAGTCCTGAAATAAATTGAGTTTTCTGACCTTGAGCATGGCAGGGGATCATGACAGTGAGTGGGGAAATGGGGCTGGGCTGTGCTGCCACTTCTGCACTGGAGAACCCGCCGGGATCTGTTCTGGAGGGATTTTTCTTACAGCTTCACCCTCTCTGTGCCTATCTCACTTCTGCTCTAAGTGTCACAGTCTGTGCAGCTCAAGTTCTTGCTGTGAAAAATGCATTTTCCACAAATAAGGGTGGAACAGGGATATTTTCAGTCACTGTTAAGTGACATCTTAAATAAGGAATTAGTGTTGCCCAGTAATGAATCAGAATTTGGTCCTTCTTAAAACTTTTTAAATGTGTAGGATTGCAGTAAGGGGAAGATAGTGGCTTGGGGCTCTTTGTTTAGGGGCTTGATCTTTATTTATTTATTTTTAAAAATTTATTTATTTTGCCTAAAGGGGTAGAGTAAACCATGAAGTCTCATCAAGTATGCTGCTCTGTACTCTTCTTTGTATTAGCAAAGTATTTTTCTGTTCACCTCTTAAAGTGGGAAAACTAATTTCCTTCTGGAGTGTGAAAATCATTTGCAGCTCATTTCTTCAGAGCAAATCGTATTAACTCTTGATGTCTCAGATTTTCCTCTGAGTGGTGTTGTCTTTGACAGAAGAACATAACTGCGTTTTAAGTGAGTTTTTCTTGTCGAATTCCTGTCAGCCATGAAACTCACTTGCTAAGTGAAATATTCTGCAGCTGATTAAAATGTAATGAAATCATGTTTCTGACAAATGCTGAGCATCTTTAAAGACCATACTTTGACATTTGCAAAATAATGGGAAATAATTAGAGGTTAGTTGTGCTTATGCTGCTGTTGACTGTGCCAGGCATATCTCAAATTAACCTTTTCCTTTACAGTTCGATGTAGTTACTTGTTCTGTCGTGTGTTCAGTTGCTCTCTGGTGGAAAAGAAGCTCCTCATTACCTGTTAAAATTCCTATCACCTCTTTAAAATTCCAGTGCCTGGCTGGAGACCTGTGGAAGGTGCCATGATAGTCAGGGATCAGCTGTTTTGTTTATTTTGGTGCAAATTACAGGTGCTCATCAGCTTTCTTGTATCAGATGCAAACAAACCTTACTTGTCTATCCTGATCTGGGAGAATTCCATCAACTTCTGCCCCTGTTAAAGATTCTTGGTCTTTTTATTCACATCTGTCCACTTAGTTGGTCAAACTTGGCTGGGTATGAGCTAAGAGTTGATAAATGACTTTAAAGAAAGAGGAAAAAGAGATGGTTGAAGTTGGAAATTACACTTGAATTTGTAATACTGGTATTTTCACCAATTTTTGCCTTCTTTAACCATTGCAATGGAATAGTTCTTCTTCATCTCCTACCTGTTCTCTGCCCCCCTTTGTCTTTCCTCTTCACCTCTCTCTTGACCAGGTATTGAAAATCAGTAAATGTTATTGAATAGATTAGCAGCAGAGGCTTAGAAGTGTCAGTTTTAGACTGTGAACTCCAAGAAAAACTAACCCCTCACCAAAACCAGAAAAAAAATAAGGCCAGACTGATTTATTCTGTCTTAATGTGTAAAAGCAACTCAAAAATTATTTAAGCAGCAGTAGCAGGAGGGCTCAGAGGGAAGCAAGGGCTCCATGGTTGGGAAGAGTGGATGAGGAAATGCTTGGCAGGTAGGAAAGGGGTAGAAAGTTCTGCAGCTTTGGCAGCAGCAAGGATAAATTATTAAGTTGGTGAAGCAGCCTCTGGTGACAACTTACTTGCCTTTGAAAAACTAACTCAAACCTCTGTACAAATATACTCTTCAGAAATGATCATATATCAATTTTGTAGCTTCTAACACAGGCATGTCTGAGAAACCAGACAAATTCCTTTAATGATCTTTGGATGTTAAACTGTACAAGAGAACATAAACTGTGTGTGAGAAAATATTTTTCAAAAAAACTTGAAAAATAACGCCTGAGTGATGGGACATCTTTAATTTTCTTAGTTTTTGTTGTTGGGGTTTTTTTTAAACATACATATATGAACACTCTAAAGGATCAGAATATATACAGTGTAGGCTTTTTGGATGTGTTCATAGATGGGCTTTTTTTCATAGGGTTGTTTATTTTTCTGATTTGTTCTATAATAAAAATATTGTTTGACTTCTTTTAGTTTTCTGATTTTATTTCAGTCTTTTATGAGCATGGAAATCATCATCTTGCACTGTCATCTATTGACTTGATAAATGTAGTCTATGCAAAAGCTGCCAAAGCTGCATATCTGTACTTTCATCTGAACTTTTTGGAAGCCCCAAGGTTATATTTGGCCTTTGGAACAAGTCCAGGGGAAGCCACCAAGTTGATCATGGGGCTGGAGCACCTTGGCTGTGGAGACAAACCAGGAGAGCCAGGGCTGTTCAACCTGGAGAAGAAAAGGCTCCAGGGAGACCTTGGAGCCCCTTCAGTGCCTGAAGGGGGTACAAGAGAGTTGGAGAGGGATTTGGGACAAGGGCCTGGAGTGACAGGATGAGGGGGAGCCACCTTAAGATGAAGGACAAGAGGTTTGGATTGGATATTAGGAAGCAATTCTCCCCTTTGAGGGTGGTGAGGCCCTGGCACAGGTTGTGCAGAGAGGCTGTGGATGTCCCATCCCTGGAAGTGTCCAAGGTCAGGTTGGATGGGGCTTGGAGCAACCTGGGATAGGGGAAGGTGTCCCTGCCCATGGCAGGAGTTGAAATGAGATGAACTTGAAGGTCTCTTCCAATGCAAACCATTCCATAATTCTGTATTTGACCTTCAATAGCAGAAGCAAAAAGTGAAACTTTTATGGATGTTCTTAATGTAAAAAAAATTAACCCATCAGTGTTTCAGTCTCTTTGGACAGCATCTCCTATTTATGACTCTCTCAGGAGAATGTGTGAGCATGACTGTTGTCTACAGCCTGTCCTTAAGTTTCTTCTGTATCCACTGCATTAGAGACTTCTAGACAATCTTTTAATATCAGTTTATCCATCCTCATGGATCTTGAAAATATTGATCAAGCTCCCATCTGGAGTTCTGCCTTTTTTAGGTTCCCTTCACAAGGCTCCTGCTCTGCCATTTCATTCTTTCAGTTGTGCTTCTCTGGACTTTTGGACAGTGCAGAAGATGTTCTGGAAATTCCATTGACTTTTCTGTGGAACCTGGGGTAAAATAGAAAAATCTTGATCCATAATTCTCTGCTGGCAAGGGGTTGTGTGATGCTGAAGACACCCACCCCTTGCCTTTAGTAAGCATTGACAGAACCTTTTCCAAGTCACAAAGATCCCAAAGACCCAATTTCAGGCTAAAATCGGTAATCTGATTAAATACTGTAGTCTTCGGAATATTTAATAATTTTATCCATTTGTACAATTTTTCCTAATGCTAGCTCCTGTTCAGTTTAGGTAGGGTTTTAAGTGTTTCCAGGTACTTCTGACCCAGGTACCTCTGACTTGCTGATGTTTGTGGTGTGGAAGGTGTATTGTCACAACAACATTCAGGTTTTGTGCAGAAATATTTTCTGCATATTAAAGCACACACATTTCTTGCTGAAGGAGATTGTTCTTCTATTTTCTCTCTAGCTACTATGAAGTATTTATTTTAAAATTAATTCAAGCATATTAAGAGCACAGATTGCAAATATGTAAGAACTCTGCTTCCTGAAGCTCATTTGCAAAGGTGTTTTAATTGCCCAATCCGTTTGGATTGTGTTCTCAGGCCAAGTCAATTCAGCATTTAAAAACTGCACATGTTCAAGTGCATCCCCCCTCTCTAATTAATATTCCTGTATGTTCTAGTAGAGACTTGAAGGGGATGGATTGATACCTCTCTGTGTGGGGTGTTAGCTTATGGAGGTGTCTTGTTTGTGTAACACCAACTTAATTTATTACCACCTGCTGTTTCTGCAAATGGTGAGATTGTCACACACAAATTGCATATTTCATCACTGTGATGGTGGGAATTGATTTATTGTTTCCAGGGAAATAATTGAATAGAAGAAAAATGCACTGTAAAGTAAGTTGCATCTTTATGAGCTTCTTACTTAATACCTGTCCATTATCAAATATATTCTAAAAAGGTGCAGTAAATTCTTGTGAGGCTAGTGAAACCTGCTGACTCAATTTGTCCACCATGAAGATGTTAAACCAGTCACCCCTGTCTCCTTTGCTCCCCTGCCATGATGAGGATATGCTCACACTGGTGGTTTGGGACCTCAGTGCTGCTGGGTCTGTGCTGATCCACCATGGATGGGCTGTCACAGAACATGCAAAGACTCAATTTTACTTCTGGGTTTGAAACGTGTAGCAGTTGAATATTTCTGATATTTCTGACCCCATTCCCTGTTGGTTGAAATTAGATAACAAATAAATATCTGGGTTATCTCAGGTGGGATGAGATGGATTAGATGGAGCAACCCAAACAGTTGCTTTAGTGGAAGAGGCTGATGCGGGTTTTGGCACAAGCTGTATTGTATTTATGGCTCATGTGTTGCAAAGCACGATGAGGTTTTGACCCAGGGTGTCTCCTGTCAGGGGAGCTTGGAGAGGAGATGAAAATAGTGCCATGTGTACGGTGATTGATTATTCTTGTGGTGTTCCTGCATGATTCCTTCCACAATTGGAAGTGACAAACTGAGGAAACTTAATTGTACTGAAGTTTGTCTTGCTTTGGGGGATTGAACCCACCTCTTCCAGGTTCCAATTAATTTTTCTACCACAGACCCAATATTTTATCCTTTTAAATACTAAATTCTACTTTCAGAGAAGTTTCTTGAAGGAAGTCCTAAATTAAATGTGTTTGAACTGGTTAATACCAGTTGGAATGGCTTCCTTCCCTTAGCTTACAAACTTCAGGAAGTAGTGACTCATTTGGAAGTAGAATGGTTTAATTGCAGCTGTTACCTTCTTCAGCTCTTCTAGAAGTTTTAACCCTTTTGGTCATTTGTGTCTCATGCAAAGCCAAATTTTTAGCTGATCTTTCATACATAGTGGAGATGGTTCTAGGAAAAATGAATTAGTTTTTCTAACATCAGTTCTTTGGTAGGCTGTTGCCTTACTTCTCTCTGTTTGCTTCAGGTTGAGGAAACCCCCAAAACACACATTCTGAACCCACTTTATATTGTAATCCTGTTATTTAGGTGAGAGCTTTCCCTTAAAATTGTGAATTCCTTATTTCTCAGTGCAGCGTAAATGTCCAACTTCAGGATCTGTGGTATATTAGATTTGCTTTAATTAATTAAGAAAGGTTCAGTAGCCCTGTATTACTAGTTTAAGGTAAAAGACTAAAAAATGCTTTGGATGGACACCAAGGGTGTTTCCTTGGATGATTCCAATTTTCAGAGCTTTTCAGTGTTGATGGTTCCATTCAGAGATTTAATGATGCATTCACTGGAAAACCTCACCAGAAACCTCAGAGCTTCATGGGGATTGAAAGGAGCAAAAGCCCTGAATGCCCTTCCCTTAGCTGGGCAGTGCACAGCCTCTATTTTTCTGGAGATAGTGTGGGAGCAAGGGACCCTGTCCAAGGGAGAATTCCAGCTGCAGTGAGGTGGGGAGTTCTGGCTTTGGATTCTGCCCTACACAGCACATCAGGAGCATCCACCTGGGATGAGAGCACTGGTGGGGAATCCATAAATTGTGTTCTGATCCAAAGCAGTATGGAATCATTGGTGCTGACTCCAGAAGTCTGAAGAGGGCCCTGATGGTCTGTTTGGAGTGGATGAGGTGTTTTAAATTGCTTTTTAAATTGCCTTTTTAGGCTTTATTATGTTTTGTTGGTTTTTGTTTTATTTTTAATAAAATTCTTGAAGTGGTCCATACAGTGTATGTTTATCTGCTTCTAGCTTGCCTTAGCCAGAGTACAGAGAAAATAATCACGTTTTTCTTCATTTCTGCCCATATACCAGGGGCTGTTGTTACTGGCTTTGAAAAACACCTGAACCAGAATAGACCTGAGGAAAACTTTTTACAGGTCATTGAATTTTGTAAGAGGCCATTGCCTTGCCAGCAACAGCGAGGCTGTTGTCATGCTGTTCCTCCTGAGCACTTAAGTGCCTTTGATCTGACATTAAAATTATTAAAGGGGGTTAAACATTAAAAGATAGTTGGAACATTTTGAATTATAGGCTGGGATGGTGTCATTCAATAATATAAAACCAGGAAATCCCAGGTAAAATCGAATGGTAGCCAAGCCAAATGTGTGGAACTGGGATACCTCATTGCTCTCCTCTGCTGCCTCTAGCTTCAGGGAGTTCTGGTTTTTAATTTTGGAAGCACACTTGCATCATCACCAATTCTCATTAGTTTTTACCATTCAAGAAGGACAGTAAACTCTCCCTGCTTGTATTTGCTTCTAAAGCTGTTTGGAAGAAGAGCTGGGCTATGTGGGTCGTCCTTGGAGCTGTGTTTCAGACAGGAGTGTTAGAAAAGATTATTTGAATTCATTCCTTCAGTCTCTTATTTCAATATTTGTAGGAAGGGCTGCTGCCAACAAGCAGTGCAGCTTCAAAATACACAGAAATTAATTTAAATCTTCATTTTAAAATTGCACAGTTGTTACTTGCTCATTTCTCTGGTGCCTTTTGAAATAAAACTGCACCCCTCTAATTCTCTAGAGCTTGCTAGAAGCAAGCAACAGAAAATTTAAGGGGAGATTAGTGTTTATTTGAATTTCAGTGGTGCCAAGGGACCACAGTGAAAGTTCAGAGTGCTGTTGAGAAATTAGGCAAGTATCTAACTGGATACTGTGTTCTAATTAAAGCTTGTACAGACATTGATTTTCTTGTATTCCCAACACAACTGATGTTTCCTCACTATTTAATTTTTTAATATTAAAAATAGAAAACGGTGCTAACTCCAAAGGGAATAGCTGATAGCACAGATTATGTAATGTTACAATAAAATTGGGTTAAACTGAGTATTTAAAGGTACATTAGGACTTAATCCTGTGGGATTTTTAGTGAGAAGGATGGGTGGTGTTTTGAATGCAGGGTGGATGAGCACAAGACTTTTTGGGACATTTGGAAAATTGCTGCTTGTCAGGACAAATGTTTAACCATTGGTCTGTCCCCTGAAGCTTTCTCAGTCCCTTCATCCCAAGGTGCAGCTACCCCAGTAACAGCACTCAGCAAAATGCACTCAGAGTTCAGAATTCTTTGGCCCTCAGCAAAATCCACTCTGAGTTTTTCAGCAACCTTTGACCATAGCAGCTGTACAGGGAATATGCCATGGTTTAATTTAATTTAGGTGATACATTAATTTATTTATACTTTGTTTATTATTGATTTTTAGTGAGTTATACTTGTCTTACATTTACAGGCCCAGGATTGTCATATTGCTTCACTTCATGTGGGTCTTGTAGTTCATGCTGTGTCTGTATTCCTCCTTCATGCTTCCTTGAATGTTTAATCTCCTAAAACATTATTATAATTGAAATAAATGTTCCCATATTGGCAATTTGTATTGCTAAACTTGTTTTGACTTTGGTCTGTATTATCTTTCAACTGTATTGAGACATAGATTTAGTAACTGTTCAGGCAATATTCCCTGAGGGGAAAAAAATGGAATTGCCAGTACTGGTTTTTTATTTCATACTGATACAGTGAAGTACTTGGTGAGATGATGTAGGCCAAAGTACGTACTAAGAACTTGATTTTAAAATTGTTTTAATGTGTCTGGCTTTATACTTTGATCTGAGAGCCTTGATAAATGCTTTTGGCTAAAAATACTACACTGAAAAATACATATATTTGGAGGAGTAGGGACAAAGCAGTGACCAGGAAGGGATTAAAAAGAGACTGGAAGAGAAAAAATAAATAAATAAATAAATAAATAAATAAATAAATAAATAAATGTCTTTTTGGATGTAGTCATAGCAAATATTACCAAAACCAGTGAACATAGCTGAAAGGCAGGGTGAAGTGGAACAAAGGATTGCTCCGTTTTTCTTCTGCTTTTGAACATCAGCATTAGCTGAAAGAAGAAGTACAAGAAAAATAAACTCAGCAGGGAACAAACAGGGGCATTCCAACGTGACTTATGGAAATAGCTGAAATTACTGAATGTCTTTGAAGGCTAAAGTGATGATAAAAGGAAAAAATAGCCCTTCTCCTTTCTTTCTGCATCCATCCCTAATTTGAAATCACAAACCTAATGGTTTTCTCCAGGTTTCATCCTTAAATGTGTAACAAGATGTTGGAATCAAGGAAATGCAAAAAGAACTTGTCACGCACCTGGCACCTTTGCTGCTTCTCTGCTGTGGATGTGTTTGTATCAGGTGATGGAATACCAAAAGTCAGCAATGTGCTGACTCTTAAAACAGGCCCCAAAAGTACAGGCTTTGTCATGGGGATCCTAGTTAAAATTGTACTTTACACCTTTCCTGTCTGTGAGGTTGAGATAGTCAAGTTAATATTTGCAAGGTGAGTTCCAGCAGGATTTAATACAAGCTGTGAAAATGGATTGAGCTTGAAATGCACGAGATGTTTACTCTCTGATGTGAGATGTATTCTGGATAATTTATAATTTTAGAGTGTGAAATAAGTCCTTAATTTGGTTTTTATTGCCAAATAACAAAATTTCAGATGTTGCAAGGCACCTGTGGAGATCTGTCCTCCTCTGCCTCTGCTCAGAGCAGGATCAGCCTACAGCAGGTTGCTCAGGACTGTGTCCAGCTGTGATTTGAATACACACAGATGGAGATTCCACAACCTCTGGGCAACCTGTTGCAGTGTTCAGCCACCTGTGTAGTGCAAAAACCTTCTCCTAATACTTAAAATGGCAATTCCTGTTTTGTCCCTTCATGCCCATTGCTTCATGTCCTCACTTGGCACCATTGGGAGCAGTCTGGCTCCATCTTTACTGTATTTATACACATTTGGAAAATCCCCCTGAGCTTTTCTTCCCCAGGCCAAACCATCCCATTTCTTTAAGCCCTTCCTTGTGTGACAGACACTCAAATTCCTGACCTGTTTTTGTGGTCCTTCATTGCACTGTCTCCATAATGTCCATGTCTCTCTGTCAGGATGGTAACAAAGCCCAGGAGCCTGGTGGTTGCAAGGACATTTTGCTGGCTAGTGGTTGGCTTATTGTCCACCAAGACATCCAGGTTCTCTGGAAAGCTGATTTCCAGTCAGTCTGTCCAGTAAAGCAGTGTTTTTTGTCAAAGGTGCGAGCAATCTAAATCTAATCTTTTATTTACTTTAATAATTAAGTAATATTTGAAAGTATTTTAAGTCTTGCAGAAGCATTATTACACCAGCACCAGAGAACAAAATGAACTCTGAATCCTTACTGAACTTCTTTAGATTCTTAACTTTTCTAATACATTTTATAGATTCTTTCAGAATAGGTTTGAATTTAGATGTATAGGTTGTATAGGTTTGAATTTTGATGGGCCAAGTTATTTTGCAGAAATGCCACCTGGAAAGGGCTTCAGCTCGTAGATGTCGATGCCTTCAAGCCTAAGATGGGGATCAGAATGTGAAGGTTAAAGAATAATAAGATTTCATGGTATCTACAAAGGACAACATGGAGTCACAGTGTGAATAATGTGAATAATTACAGCTTGGTTCCTTGTAACATGAACTTGTTAGCTCTGTTGGCCATCAGCCAACACTAATAAGAGAAAGTGTTGTTTATTTTTTTAAATTATTTTTTATTATCAAACTGCTGATGTTGAAGACATTATTTGCATTGAAACCATTTTCCTTATGAGATGACTCTACTATCACTTTATTAACCAATTTGCAGTTAATTGATTTAAATATTTTTTAATGACTTTTGACTGTCTCATTAGTGGAAATGATTTAATTTCTGAGTACTCAAAGCTCATAGTGAAACGTGACTTAGAACTTTGATTGTGCTACTGGAAGTCATAACACTGACTTTGTTTCTGATATAATCAGTAAATGTGGGAATGTGTCAGGAGTCACATTGAGAGGAAATGGCTTCTAGGCAGATTCAACTTGCCTAAATCTCAGCTACTCCCACCACAGTAAAGAAAACCATCTCAGCAATAATACATCTTGTGTTGTAGTCTGGGTACAACAGCAGCATCTCAGCAGAGCCACTCAGTATCACCAGGGCTGCTTTGCTTTGCTCCTCCCCCAGTCTTGGAATAGTCCTTGACATTACTGAGAAATCACAGGGATTTCTCTGAAGTGCAAGCCCTGGGAGAACAATAGTCTTTCCTCTTGAAAGCTCTAAGGGATGCTGGCACAGAGCCTTGCATACAAAGAAATTTGACCATGCTTGACTTTACACCATTAGCTTTTTACACCACAAGATCTAATAAAATACAGTAGAATTAAGTACTAGAATCATGGAATGGTTTTGGTTTGGAAAGATCTTGAAGATCATCTAGTTCCAGCTTCCCTGCCATGATCAAGAGCTCCTTCCACTAGACCAGGTTGCTCTGTCCAAAATTTCTGATTTATATGCAATCTAAATCTGCCTTCCTGTAGTTGACTGTAGCTTGTTTCTGGCCCATGGTAGCACACACTACCTGTCTATTTAATACCAAGAGGATTAAAGCTGCTCATTTAAACTGAGATGTGTAATTGCAGCATTACTCACCAGTCTGGTTTGAATTTAGAACAGCCCAAATAAGCATCGTGGTGTTGGTATCTGAGCTTTCTTTGTATCGTAAAACAACTGGCAGCTCTTGTAAAATAGTTGTTTAACAGCAGCTGTGTTTTACAAAGTTTTGGCCTGGGGCAGAGTTTTACAGTCACATTACAAGCTTAAACCCAGGGGCTGGTTTTAATGGGAATGTTAATAGGTCCATAACCAGAGATATGGCATGTGTTTCTATACCTGGAGCTATCAGATTTATTGCTGCTTTGGTGCTTCATAAAGTAAACATTGGGCTTTTTAAAAGAAGTTGTAAGGAACCAGTGATGATCAAATTCTGAAGGAAAACTGCTATTCTAATTTTGTGGAGGGGGTTGTTTTACTTAGAAAAACCTCTGTGAAATATAACCTTGTGAAAACTGACCCCATACCCAGTACTGTCAGTCTGATGTCTAATTCCACATTTTGATGAATATGGAAACATTATAATAGTGTTTTGCCTGTCCATTGAAATGACACCTTGTAAAGCACTTCAGTGTGTAGGTACTGGAGTCTTGCATTGCTTTCCTGTTTGCTGCTCCCAAGGGGTGGAGATTGTCCATATTTAAGCCTATGGCTAGACATCTAAATGCTTGGTTTGGTGTTTCCCCAATAGCTTTCCTCCCTTGATAGCTGTTCTTCAGCCACATAAAACCTGATGAATATGTGTATTAAGTGGCTGGAGTGTGGTGAATTAATAAAGTAAAGCAGGCATTCTGTTGGTTCTCTGTGAAGAAATGACTCATTTTTGCTTTGTGTTGTAGCAATTCTCACTGCTGTCTGCTTATGTAAACTTTAAATAAAGCTCAGCAGTTTCACCAGTGACCTTGAGGTAGGGTGGGTTGTTCTGAAGGATGCAGAGCATCCTGCACAAGGTCAGTGGCCTTTGTCTGAGCCTGAAAACTGCAATTTCACTCTAAACAGTTGGATAATTTCATTCCAAACAGTTGGAAGTTGGGTTTCATCTGCCTGAATTTGTGCTGGTGAAACTCCCTACCCTGAGGACCTTTGGGGTTTAGCAATGGCTATTTTAACCCTACAGGAAAGGAGTCCTGCAGTTTGGAGCTTGTACAGTCTTGTCTTGGTGTTAGTGTGCCAGAGGGGAGATTTTGGTGCCTGTTTCAGCTTTAAAGTCAATGTTTGTGTAAAAACAGCTCATGGACTCCTTTGGTGAGGAGAAGACAAAGAATTGCTGAGGGGCTGCTGTCATTTTCAGATCTGTGTCTGTTCATGAGAAGTGAAGAGGAGGAGAGACTTTAATGTGAGTCTAAGGTTGGCTTAATTCCTTTGCATTGATGGCCAGAAAAGAGGAACAATGAAGCTGTAGTGGTTTCTTGAGTTTTCACAGAGATGGGAATCTCTGGCAGGTGGGAGAAGTCCCTCAAGGGTCAGACACTGGGGGAGTTGGGAGAAGCTTCTCCTTGGCTTCTCTTACCATCTTCCCCGAGGGCAGGACATTAGAGGCCTTTTGTCTGTCCAGTGTAAGTTCCTACCTTTCCCTTGGATGAATGCAATTCAACCATTTATTCAAGAAGTAAAGACATCCTGCCCAGATGGGCTGTTGTTTCTTCTCTATCTGGTGCGTCTGAATTTCATTGATGCTTAAGACTTCCAGTCAGGTTTTAGCCTCACAAATGTTATCTGCAATCTGAAGATTTCAAGCACTGATATTGCTGGTGCTAATTCCTGTTAGCTGAGCTCATGGTGTGTTTTGACCGTGGCTGGTGTTGTCACAGCTGCTGCTGGAGGGGAGATGCTCTCCCTCACCCTGATCCTGGCTGCTTCTCTTCTCTTCCTGTTCAGCAGCTCCAGGCATGGAACTAAGCCAGTTCTGAAAACCAAATCACCTGGGTTTTGGTTTTGATTTTTTTTTCCCCCCTGATAGTTTTCTGAGCCAGTTTTTGGGCAGGTGACAGAGCACCATGGCAGGTGACAGGGTGATGATGGCTGAAGCTCTGAGGGGCAGCCAGGCATTACAGGAGCTCAGCTGGAAGCAGGGGGGTCTCTCTTGTGCTTCTCAGTGAGGTGAACCAGGGCTCAGACATTCACTTTACTACCAGCAAGGCGTTCAGAGCACTTTGCCAAAAAGATCAAGTTTAGTTTATTTTTAACTTCACATTTTCAAAACTGCCTCCCTGTGAGGAGGAAGGGGTAGGGAAAGCTCTGTGCACTTGTCCAAGGCCTGGAGCAGAGCCCTGCAGTCCTTTGCTCTCTGCAGCCAGCAGACTGGAATGATGCTCTGGGCTGGCAGGCACGGAGGAGGTGCTCTTTGCTCTTTTTCTCTTGGACTGCATTGATTTCTCAGACACCATCTGCTTGTGGCTGACTAATTAGGAGCAGTAGCCAAGAGGCAATTTTCTTCTTTCTCCTTTGACATGCAGACTCATACCACTGTGCTTTTTGCCATCAGATTTTGAAATCAGGCTGGTGGAAGATAAAACTTAGCCACTTGTTCAGGAATTGCTGAGAGGGGGATAGCTGTGATCTAAATGGTTCCTCACTAAATAATGAACTTAGATCTGGATGGTTTTGTGTGCCACTGGTTCCCAAACTGGCACAAAAGGAGTGAAGATTTCATTGTTTTGGCCTTGAAACAGTAGAGCCTGGTGTTGGTGTGTGGCTTCTTCGTGGAGAGCTTCCATTTCTGTGCTGGGGTTTCCTTATCCCTCTTTAGAAGCTTGTTGTAGGACCAGACTTGGCAGATTCTAGGGATGAAAACTGTTTGAACTGAAAGCTGGTATTTGGTGTTGAAGACTTTGTCAGGGACCTGGGTTAAGTCACTGAGAAACAAATGGAAGAGGTTTTGCTAAAGATACCACTTCTGTAAATAATTGTGGTGTTCAAGTTCAGATCACTTGCTCCAAGGGGCTTTCAGTTTCTCTGGTGGTCGTCTGGGTAGGTTTTTATTTTGTAGTTACATAAATATTTTAGTTGCTTTCCAAAAAGGAAGTGAATTTTCATGGTTTTCTGGTAAATGCTTTGTATTAAGAAGTATAAGATTCATGCATAACTAAAATTAATTCCTTTCTTTTTTCCCCTTTCCCTAGAATATGACAGATACCTAGCATCTAGCAAAACCATGGCAGCAGCTTACCTTGACCCAAACTTGAATCACACCCCAAGTTCAGGTGCAAAGACTCACCTCAGTACTGGCATGGAACGTTCCCCAGGGGCCATGGAACGAGTCCTGAAGGTTTTCCACTACTTTGAAATCAACAGTGAGCCGACCACGTGGGCCAGCAATATCCGGCATGGAGACGCCACTGATGTCCGAGTGAGTCCCTTTTCAGCATTCCTATGCCATCCTTAGGTGAAGTGTTATCTTCAAACATGGGAGGTAAAAATGGGAAGCAAACAAACACAAAAGTTTCTTGGTTTGTTTTAAAATAATCTTGAGCTGTTGTATATTTTGAGTAAATTCAGGAATTTTAAGTGGTACCAACCTGTGTGGTACCACATTGAGGCAGGAATGAGGGCAGGGATGAAAGTGACATTAAATGACATTTTGCATGATTTAAAAGAAATAATAAGAAATGAATGTGTATAATTGTAAGATGTGTGTATTTGCATGCTTAAAATGTTTAAATATAATGTGTACATCACTTAGGGAAAGAAATACTGTTTGGACACTTATTCTCCTGTAGTGGGGGAAAATGGAGCTCTGAAGAGTCCCTGTTTTTCCCCCCAGACAGTCTGTCCATCCTCTCCCCCTGCTAGTCACCTGCTGCTTGTATTTTTAAAATATTGTCCTTCAGTTTATCTATGGAAAAACCCCCAAAGCTGTGACTTTTTCAAGAATAAGTATCTGTAATCTTAAGAGTTCTGTGGAAGTGTTATTATATGCATGAGAACACTTTATTGTGAACTTTCATCTTCTCTAATGCTGAGATCTTACCTTTTCTGCATTTATCCTTTAAATTTTTGAGGTTTTGTGGTATCTAAACTGTAACTAAGCCTAGTTTAGCATGTCAAATGCTTTTGTGGTTTGCTTGTTTTTTAGTCATCCTCCAAGAGCAGAATCTTGCAGGGGTGGTAGGTGGTGTGTGGGGTTGTTTTCTGCTGTGAGGTACTTGCTGTGGAAGCAGGTCCCCATCTGCTCCTTCCTTCCAACAGTTCTTCAAATTCCACTGCAAAGATTCTGCTGGAGAGAGGGAGTTGTCATGGAGTGAAGGAGACTTATTTTCTCCTCCTGTCCTCTATTAATTTTCCTTTGTGCAAAAGAAAATGAAATTAATAAAAAAACATGAAGAGTTTTGAATGTTTATCTCCCTTTCCCGCTGTTTATTTCCTAGCATGGCTGCATGTGCAAAGGCCCAAGAGCATTCCTCAGTGAGGGAGGTCTTGTGATCTTGAACACAGACCTGTGAAATCCAGGGATTTTCATTGGTGATGTTGTCTCTTGTCAATTCAATAAGCTCCTGTCTGTGTTTGGGGATAATGTAGTGAGTGGACAGATCAGAGGTTCAGCAATAGGAACCATTATCATCAGCTGCATACTTTTTTTCATGTGGAGTTAAGTTTTTTTGGGTGCCACTTGAAATGTTTTTGCTCCCTGACTTAAGTATTAATGGTTTGCTATCTCTAATCTGATTGATTTGTTTCATAAAGTGCATTACTAGGTACAAGAGGAGGAAAACTATGTCTCAGTACGTTTTTAACCTTGCAAACCTCTCCTGTGGATAAATGTCCAGGGCTCTTAATGTGGTACTTGAAATGGAGGCTGTCTTTCCAGAGAAGTATGTAAAACCCTGGAAAACAAAAGCAGATATTAAATCTGGTTTTTTTCCAGCTCAGG
This sequence comes from Agelaius tricolor, assembly GCF_023055355.1. Classification (NCBI taxonomy): domain Eukaryota; kingdom Metazoa; phylum Chordata; class Aves; order Passeriformes; family Icteridae; genus Agelaius; species Agelaius tricolor. The sequence goes on along the minus strand of NW_027269262.1, from coordinate 92,065,029 downwards.
AATACCTGTGGTTATGGACTTTAAGGATACAAAACTTGGAGTTGCTAAAAAATTTAGTGCTGAGTTCAGTTGGCAGTTATATATTGTTTTTAAAAGCAAGAATATGCCATTTTTAATAAAAACAGGATCAAAAGAACAGGCATGTAGCAGTTACTTGATGCTTGCCTTAATTTTTATTTTTTACATATACTTTTAATTGGATGGATGTTTCCAAAAAGAATGGGATTTTTGTATTGTTCTGATGGGTGGCTGTTAAACTTCCTTCTTTTAGCAAATGTCCTTCTTTTGTTATTTTGTTCAACTGGGACAGTGACTGTTGAATGTGAATGTGCAGGTAGTAAAGGTCTAGCACTGATGTATTACCATGACATTTATTTTAGAAACAGTAAACCCTTGTTGGAGTACAAGCCTACATTCCATTGGAATGACTGCTGGTCGACCAAGCTGAATAATTTAAGATTAAAATAGCCTGTAAGGTTTTTATGCCTCCTTTTGTGGAGGAGACTCTGCCATTTCTTCTGAATTACAGCCTCAGGGAGGAGACTGGAGCTGGGTTTGTTTCCAAGGAGCTCTGAAGGAATATTCAAAGGTGAATGTCTTTGGGACAGCTCTGCAACTAAAAGGAAAAGAAATAAGGTCTTCCAAGGCTGCTCCCTGGTCAGCACAGCTGCTGGGGAACATTTCCAGTATTTGGGGTACATTTCCATTGTTAGGAGTCAGACTTGGTCAGAAATCTCCACATGAGCCAATTAAAGGTGTTTCTGCTGCTAAAGCCAGAGGACTTTATGGAATGTACCCAGGGAAAGTAAAGTTGGAATTTTCTTTCCTGATTCGTGGTTCCTAACATCTTCTGTTTCTAACAAAGTGCAGTTTGCCTTTGTGAATGAAGGATGTGTTTGACAGTCAAAGCAGCAATAAAAAGGTCTTTTCCTCCCAAAGAAAAGGACATAAACAAAGATAGAATATCCTAGAGTATAGAGTAGAAACAGTGATTTAGCTGTATACCTTCTACAAAATTCCTTGGTCATGAAGGGAAACACTTTTCATTAAAACTCAGGTGGTTAAGCTCATATGAACAGAAATCAGCTTTCTGTAGGAGTCCTTTAAAAGGCTGGGCTGTGATTTCCTTGCTGTTTGTTTAAAATATCTTTCACCAAGACAGCAGTATGGCTGCTGCACGTAGGCTTTGCTTTGAGCAGGACTTTGGCCTGTGGACCTCTGCTTATTCTGGATGGATTTAGTCCCTCAAAGACTGCTGTTTCCTCAGAGGGATGAGGGCTGTGCTCTGCAGTGGATGCAAGAGCAGCTTCTCAATTCTGGGAACTGCTTTCTTGGATTTCAAAGAACTGGCATGCTCTCATTACCCTCTTTTTCTTTGGTGTTATACTAAAGACATGCTTCATTTCCAAAAGAAAGAAAAGGCTTTTATGAATGTGCAAACAGTGGTCTCCTCCTGTGAATGTGTATGCAGACACAGCCAAACATTTGCCAGGGGAAGAAAAGTTGTTTATCTTCCTTGTTTATCTTGGTATGGCTTGTTTGGATGTGGTGTCTGGGTGCTTGTGCACAAAGGGATTTCCAGGCTTCAGGCTTGGAGGGAATGCAGGGCATTCTCTGCCCTGCTCACAGCCTCAGGTGTGGCATGTGAGGAGGTGGGTGTTGCTGAGATGGAATTTTTTGGTCTCAAGTGCACCCTGAAAGTCAGCACTGCCACTGGGTCTTGATCAGCACTTAGGAGAAAATCACCTCCGTTTTCAGATGTGGTTGAAGCAGAATTGTAACCATAATTAAGGAAAAAGGAAAAAAAAAAAAAAGACTGCAATGCATGTAGCAGATTGAATGGGTGGAGAAGGTCTGGGATTTTTAGAAAATGGGAATTGGGAAAACTTGTGTGGGTCCTTACAGGTGACTTTTGATGAGGTGCAGATCTTCTGTGCAGTCTCCTTTTCCACCTCAGAGGTGCCCAGCTTGCATCAATTACACCTTTTTTAAAACTCCTAGCCTTTAAAGCTTGTCTGTGATTTTTACTACTAGTTGTGAGAAGTAAAGACATTATTTATGTGGAAATAACAAACACAAATCTCAAACCAGGTTGTTGCCAGACATGTGTTGTACCTTAATTATCAGAAAGGTTTTTTTTCTTTAAATTTTGTTATACTGTCTAAAACCTAAGCTGGATAGACATAGAATTAAAACTTTTAACCTGTCAGATTAGTCCTTATTTTTGTAGTTGAAGAGAAGCATGGTTAGAGCTCTTGAACAAATAAAAGTAATGTTTGGGGTTCTCTTGACCTGTTCACAATTCAAATGTCCTTTTCTTCCTTTTCTATGCAGTACCACCTTGAAATGTCAGCTTCCTTAATGTTGACAGAATAAGAACTCAAAAAGCTGAATTTAAAAAGTACATTAGCTAAGGGGAAGGATATTATCTAACTTTAAAAAACCCTAAATGCAAGGAACATTGGCTACATCCCATCCCCTCCCATTTGCAAAAAGACCAGAGCAAATTCATCAGCTTCCCTGCCCACCTGCAAAACCCTGCTCCTCCCAGGTAGAAGGCACAAGTGCAGGCTGGAAGGTTGTGTATTCTGGTGTGTTCTTTAAGCTGAGTGCTTTAGGGGAAGGGCTGAAGCACTTTCAGTCGGGTCTTCACTAAGCCATTAATTCAGCTGTTACTGTGTTCCTGTGTGTTGCATCTTCTTTCCTGTTTGCCTCTCCCATTCAATCCATGCTGCACTTTCACCTATTGGTGCAAGAGAGCAGAATGTTTGAGTGGAGATCCAGTTTGTGGTGGAGGAATGGAAAGATCCTGTAGTGCAAAGGTCTGCAATTCAAATGTCATCCTGGTTAAGACACGAGTTTCGTTGGCAGCTGGGCCAGCTCCTTCTTGCTGTTTGTTTTGTCATGCTGCCACCCTAGCTGTGCTGGCACAGGTGGTGTGACTGTTTTGGCAAATTCAATCCAAGTTTAAATGAATGATTGTTTTGCTGTTGTTTTAAATCCAGATCAGTTCTGTAATCTTGTTAGCTGCATTGTCTTGCAGACTGACACAGCTGAGAAGGCTGGGGGGAGAAAGGAAATGCCTGTTTATGCTGGCACCGAGGGGACAGAGCATTAAAGCCTTATTGATGAACATCCCTTGTCATCCTCAGCAGCATTCCTGGTTTCCAAACATTTCCCAAGAAGGATATTGCCTGTTCTGAAAAAGGGCAAGAGGCTTGTCAGTCCAACCTCAGTTCCAGATGTGATTCCACCCACTCACCTCCAAGTCTCCCTCTCTTTCAAACCCGTGTTATTTAGAGCCAATATCTGGACAAAAGGCACCAGGCATCTACTGTAGCTACTCTGGAGCAGATCTGGGCTCCACAATACTGATCCTGAACTCACTGCTACCCAACTGTGGAATGGCCAGATGTGCTTTATCGCTGTTCAGTTCCCAAGCCAGAAGCTTGAAGAGTTGTAAAAGAATGGCATGGGGTGGAGCTGCTCTGGTGTTTCTACTGCAGTCTGTAGAGGAGATGCAAATATATTAATTGGATGAGTTTTTATCTACTGGGTTTCTTTTTTAAAATAGATTTCTACTAGATTTAGTAATGGGGGAGCAGCTTGGTCACACAAAGTTCTGTGGAAAGAGACTGTGAGTGCTGGCAGGAGTCAAAGCTGGATTAGTATTTTTGGTGAAGTCAGCTCTTTACAGCAATGGTTGCATATTCAAATCTCATTTCTGTGTGTGTACAGTGATATATGCGCTTTGAGGCAGTGGAATTATTTGATGTATAGAAGCAGACTGGAGTGCAGCGATTCAAACATCAAATAGATGTGTGTAAAAAATGTATAAAATCATTTCTGGTCTAGTATAAGAGCTAGAAAATGGGTGTGATTTACCTTTTTTCTTTACTTTTCGCTGCTGTGTGCCTGCATGAATTGTACCAGATAACAAGGCATGGTTGAATTGTTATTTTGTAGGTGCCTCCCTTCTGAGAACCTGAGAAAAGTGGCAAGAATTCAAAATTACAAATCTTGAAATGTAAACAAAAAGGTGTATGGTATAGTGATAATCAGCATACTAAGACAAAAGTACCCTTGGGCTTTGGAATGCCTGTTTTACTTGTGCAAAATACCCTTGATACCCTCAGATAAGACACACATGCAAAATAACATTTTAAATCTAATCTCAATAGCCCTTTGACATTTTTCTGAAAACATCTAGATCTGTAGATGGCTTCAAGTCAACGTCCTGCATCAGTGTTTAACTGTACAAAAACTGGATCCAAGGGGGCTCTTAGACTTTGCCAGAGCATCTGAGGATAGGGAGTAGTGAAATATAGAATCACAGAAAAATCTGGGTTAGAAAGGACAGTTCAAGGTTGTCTATTCCAGCCCTGCTGCAATGAGCAGGGACATTCTCAACTAGATCAGGTTGCTCAGAGCCCAGTCTAATCTGGCCTTGAGTGTTTCTGGGGATGGGGCATCCACCACATCCCTGGTTCAGTGTTTTACCCCCTCATTGTAAAAAAAACTTCTTCATGATATCTAACCTAAACCTACTCTCTTTCTATTTAAAGCCATTTGCCTGTATCCTGTCACTTCATACCCTTGCAAAAAGTCCCCCTCCAGCTCTCTTGGAGCCCCTTTGGGCACTGGAAGGGGCTCCAAGTCCTCCCTGGAGCTTCTCTTCTCCAGGCTTAGCAACCCCAGCTCTCTCAGCCTGGCTCTATGGGGGAGCTGCTCCATCTCTCTGATGGTCTTGGTGGCCTCCTCTGGACCTGCTCCAAGAGCTCCATGTCCTTCTTGTGTTGGGCCCCCAGGGTTGGATGCAGCTCTGCAGGTGGGGGCTCACCAGAGGGGACAGAGGGGCAGAATCCCCTCCCTCACCCTGCTGCCCACACTCCTTTGAATGTTAAGCTTCTGGAAAACTAAATTTATTGTCAGCTTTTAAAACAGCATTGCATTAATTTGGGAAGTGTGCAGTAGGATCAGAAAAGTGCTGATTAATCCAAGAAGACTGGAAAGCAGGGCTGCACCAGCTCTGCTCTGTCAGTGCTGTCAGTGTGTGCTTGGAAGGTTCCTTGTGGAATTCTGTGTGGGTGTGCAGAGGTATCTGGGATGACAGATGTGAGCATGGTTGAATGTGAAAGGCTCTGAGGCACTTGGGTGGATGTGTTGCTTGGGCTGAGGTGTCTCTGTGCTGGAATGGTGACAGGATCCTGGCCAGCAGGGCAGGCTGTGCTTTCAGTATGAACTTGTTGGGCTTCAGGGGCAGAGTTCTTGTGCAGCCTCATCAGTTTCCAGTCTTGTTTATCATATGATACACAAATCTGCTTGCTGGACAAGCACAGGAATGAGAAAAAGAGGAACGTGGGCTTTGTGCTTTCACTGTCAGACACAGTATTATCAGAGGACAGCCCAGATTTTGGTGTAGTGGTCACATTCTATAGTTCTCCTGTATGGAAATGATAAATTAATTTTCATCAGACCTTTGCCATTTACTTTTGTTCAGCTTTTCATTTAAGCCCCCCATATAAATCTGTCATCAGGAGTTACAATACTTGATATATAAATAGTGTTTGACATATTTGAAGTGCTGCACAAACATTACCATGCTGTGCCTATGTCAGAGTTGCTACTTAAAGACCTTTTCTGGTGCAAGAAACTTTGTCCTTCCAACTAAATAAGGAAATTAGGTTTGTAGTCACACTGGGAGTATATGATTCTGTCTTCAATTTATTCATAGTAGCACATCAGTCTTGTTAAATTACAAGCAATCAATTCATTTTGACTCATTTACAGAAGCAAAGTATTATTGATACATACTGGGAGAGCCAAGGGTACTGTGTGCCCTTCGGCCTTTCTCTGGTCTGTCTTGATGTTTCAACATTCTCCTAAATATGCTGTACTGTAAATTCTAATTTTGGGCACATTCTCCTAATTTAGTGCGAATATTAATCTATTTTTTTAATTAGCTGTGATGTATATCTGTGTTTCTTTAGACAAATGAGTAAAAATGAGTGCTATCCAGGTTTCTACCTGTAGGAAAACCTGCTATCCAGGTTTCTACCTTTTTCTTCTTCTCTCTGGGGTAAAGGGAATGAAAGGTCACCTATCCCTTGCCTGTTATTGATAAGAAATTCCTCTGAAGGCTTCTCACTGTCTCTTGCTCAGCTGTACTAGTCTATTTTATGTTCAGAATGTAAATGTCAGCTTCAGAAACTTAATTAAAATCAATGTGATTACAGTAAACCACATTCAAGTGGCAGATGATTGTGTGACTGCCTTGCAGTTGTAGGGAGCTGCTCACAGACACATGAGAGCTCCTCATAGGAATTTATATTCATGTAGGGATGGATCCCCTGTACCCAAAGTGAAATCTCATTCTGGAGTAGGTTTTTGTTGGAGTCAAGCTCTCTAACAAGTATTAATTTGAGGTCAGGAGTTTGTGGTCCAGGTTGAAACTGATGGTCCTTACCTGGTTTTTTCCACTCAGCAATCCATCTGAGGAGTTTCCTGAGCTGCTGGTTGCAGTAGAGTCTGGAGAGATTTCAGATTTCCTTGGCTGTGCTTCCAGCTGAAGGATTGTGGTGACATGTCTCAGCAGGATGCTGTAGTTGCTATTGTGCAGTGGTTAAGCAGTTAAGTTGTTTGTCTGGAAACTTCTGATTAAACATTCTCATCAGTGCCACACAGAACATCAGGCTGCTTTGGCAGGGCTCCTCACAGAGGCTGTCACCCATCCTGGAGTGATGGCAGTGGCTTTGTTGGACACTCCAGGAGTCTCCACTGGCTCTGTGGAGCTTGCCCTGGACCTGAGGAGAGTGAACATATTATTTACTACTGATGGGAGTTAAATGCACTGATCTGATGCTGGCTGCAGTGCCAGTGCAAGCCCTGGGGATTAATCTTGGAATGTTTATAAAGAGCAGCCAGGGCTGGGCAAGTCCCTGGGGCTGGATGAGGCTCCCTGTTCTGTGCTGGGTTCTCCTGATGGGACTAAATGTGTGGCTCTGAATGTTTTAGAATTCAATTCCTCTGGTTTATTAATAAAAAATTACATAAGCAAATAAATGTTTTACTAGAGACTGCAAACCAGCCATTTTGGGTGTCTAAATCACCACGTTTCCTTATTTCTCCAGTGTTTGGTTCTGACTGTGAGTTGATAGCACCTGGAATGAGCTTTGCAGCTTTCCTAAACCACAGCAAAGAGAAGCACTCGATGTGTTTGTTTCATATAAAGCACCACTTCTTCCTTCCTGACAATACATGGCTTGTTGGAATATATTTTCCAACACTTGCACTTGACCTCCTGTGCACCTGTTCTGCTGTCTCTCTAGTGTTTGTGCTTTTTCTTGAGTTGCAGCATGTACTAATTGTTGCTAATTATTTTCTTGGGCTGACAACAACTACCTCACTACATACCTCACCCTTCTTACATAAATCAGAAAATATGTCTATTTTTGATTTTACATTCTGGTATGGCTTTAGATTTGATTGATGATACAAAAAAGGCTTAAAATCTTGCTTGATTTTGCTGGGAATTAGGCCACCTGACTTCTTCAGTCCTTTTGAATTCCCAGCCTGAAGACTAGAGAGGCTCTGAGATGTCCATCTTGATTCTTTCCTGAGTAAGCACTAATGCTTTCAGCTGAGCCTTTTGCAGCAGTTGTCTCAGTAGTTCATGGTCATAGATAATTTTACCATAATTTTTTCCTTTCCAAAGCCATTTCTTATCACAGCAGGCATAACTATCATCTGAGAACACGTACCTCCATTTTCATTATCAACTGGCAGTGTCAGAGATGGGGGGAGGGACGGATTTCAAAAATGTAATGCTGTATGCTGCATGCTCTGTGCAGGGTGCAGGAAGGGATGAAAATGAGTGAATCTCTTCTGTTTGCATAGAGAAAAACTGGCACCATTCCCTTTGGATGAGAGCTTGCCTGCTGAAATGTTAGGCTTTACTAACTAAGCAGAGCTTGTCCTTTGGGTGAAGAAGAGGTTAAATATGCCTCTGTCTCTTCTGAGAGTACTTGGTGGTGGTGAGTGTTTCCAGGGATACAGGCAACTGCTCTCCTTTGTAGTTTGTGATACAAAGAGCCTCAAATGCAGGCAAGAAACAAACTTAAACAATTTACATTAAATGCAGATTTAAAACCTGTTCACTGACCTGATAATAGACCTTTGGAATTGCTGGGGAAGGTTGCAAAAAGTGAATTGCTTTAAGAGGAGACAGGATGAGTAATTGGAAGAGTTTCACTGTAGGCTGATGAATGACAGAAACAATGCTTGGCTTGGGAAATCCACTGGGATAAAAATAGGCTGAGGTTAGGAGAGCACTTGGGGGAAGTGTTCCCTTGTGCTTGCCTGGCGTTGCCTCATCCCTGGCACCCATCTGTGGCCTCTCTGCTTCCTCCTTGAGTTGTTTTCCCGAGGTGCCTGCGGGGAGCTGCTCCTTTGCATCAGACCTTTGTTCCCAGCAGCTCAGGCACCTTCTGGCTGTCGGGACAGGCTGTGGCTGGTGAGTCTGTGGTGCTGCCAGCTGCTTGAAAGCTTGGATTTGCCCACAGTGTTGTGAAGTTTGCCTCCCACACAATACCAGCCTCTGCAAGCCTCCTGTTTGCTTTGCTGCTGTCCATCGTCCTTCAGGTCTGGGCTCGCCATCCACTTTGCCCTGTGTCCAACCCCAGGGCGATGGGAGACAAGGGAAATTTGGGGCACTGCAGGCTCTGAACTAAAAAGATGCTTCTGAGGGTGCTCACATTGCTGCTCTTGGACACAGGGTCCTTCTGGGCTTGATGGAACCTCTTCTTTCTCAGTCTACATGAGCTTACTAAACATGGCTTGTGTTTCCTTCCTGTAGGCTTGAAAGAATTTTGTTTTACATTTCTCTGTGCACTGTGTTGCTTCTGAGAGATTATTTAAAGGTTGCAGTTTGAAGAGATGTGTGAGCTGATTTAACAGCTTGATATCACCTCACCAACAGCATGATTCCACTCCTACATGTGTCATCTTCCCCCTCTATTCAGATTTAGTGCTTTCTTAGTTCTCTTTTTGCAGTTAGTTTTCTGCTTGCTTAATTTGCAGAATCAGGGTTTTAAACATTTTCTTTGGGGTATAAAACAATAAATTTTGGGAAGCAATCACAGAGTCATTTAGTTTGGGAAAGACTGCTTAGGTCATCAGATCCAGCTATGAGCCCAGCACCACGACCAAGTTCACCACTAAACAGTGTCCTCAAGTGCCACATCCACATGGTTTTTGAACACTTCAAGGCATGATGACTCCACTACTTCCACAGGCCAGCCAGTTCTAAGGCTTTTACCCTTTCGGTGAAGAAATTGTTCCTAATACCCCATCTAAACCTCCCTTGGTGCAGCTTGGGGCCATTTCCTCTCATCCTGTCCCTTGTTCCCTGGGAAAAGGGTCTGACCCCCACCTGGCTTCACCTTCCTGTCAGGGACTTGAGGAAAGCAGTAATGCTCCCCTGATCCTCCTTTTCTCCAGGCTGCCAGCACCATCCTACAGAAAACCCTCTCACCTAACCCACTCCAGAAGGTCACCTCTGGCTCCTGTAGAACTTCCACTGGTTATGTGCTGAGGTTTTGTTGGAATTCTGAGCAAGAATCACTTGTGCATCTCTGCATTCATCTGTGTGTGTGTGTGTGTACCAGTATGAGTGTTTTCAGTAAGAAATTTTCAGACCATTCCAGGCACAGAAGCAGAGGCTTGTGAATGCCTGAGAGAAGAGTCTGGGAGCAGCCGCAGCCCTGGCTCCTGCTGAGCTCTGAGCTCCTGCAGCAGGGATCTGCTGCCTTCCCTTGGACAGGATTGTGAGGAGGCAGCAGAGCTCCTGCTGGCTCCCTGATCAGGATGAGAGCAGGACAGCCTGGCATGCTGCACCTGAAAGGTTGCTCATCCCTGCTCCACTAACACTTTTGATTTTTAGTTACTGCATGCCAGACCTTTCTGATGGCTGACATGGCAATCTGCTACAGGTTTATGTAAAAGGTTCCTTTCTTGGGCAAGAGATCTTCAAACTCTGAAATTTACCTCGGGGCAAGCAACATTTGTTGTTTGAGAATGTTCCTAAATAATTGTCTCTTGCTTGGTTTTATAAGAGATCTCTGCTGAATCTCAAATAAGTCAGGGGAGGAGGGGGAAGGAAACCAAGGGGCTGTGGTGTAACCTATGAAATCCTGGCTGTTGGAGCATTGAAGAGGATGAAAGTCCAAGATGATTTTCTGGTTCTTGATGGAGAGTGACTTTTAAAGACTGCTGGTGGGCTTTTTGAACTAATGCATCTTGCTTTCATCCACAAACCTGCTTTTGAAATTTTGGCTTTTATGTTATTCTGTTTTACATAGAGGAAATACTGGCCTGAATCTGATAAAATGCATGGAACATATTTACTGATGTTTTCTGAAGTTGTGCTGGTAAAGCTTCAGCAATTATAAAGTCGCTACCTATGTGCTGCTTAGTATTTTTTGTAGGGTATTACATGGTAATATTTAAAATTAAAATATATGTATATAAAATGATTGTATTTTACAGCTTGTAAGGAGTGTGTATTTCTCTGTTTTAGGGCATTATTCAGAAGATTGTGGACAGTCAGAAAGTGAAGAATGTGGCCTGCTATGGGTTACGGCTCAGTCACCTGCAGTCTGAGGAAGTTCACTGGCTGCACCTGGACATGGGGGTGTCCAGTGTGAGAGAGAAATTTGAACTAGCCCACCCTCCAGAAGAATGGAAGTAAGAATATAACTCTGTTAAATGTCAGTCATATAAGTCTTCCCGTCTTGTTGTAAAAAATACTCTGTGATTTAGTTTACTAACATCTTGTAGTGGAATAGAGCTGGTAGAATGGGGGGAAATAAACTCACCAAATTCCTCACTAAAAGCTGTGAGCAATGTTTTGTTTGCTTTAAGGGGTTTTTATTGTTATAGGGGGTTTCCTGCAAACTGAAGAGAAACCTGGGATTTAGAGGAAGCATTAAATAGGAACAGAGATCTCCTAGTCATATGTGCTGAAATCTGCAAGTTTTGTCATACTTAAAAGTTTTAGGACAAGAATGGTATTCCTAGTTGTGGTATAAGCACATGGCTGTAGTTTTAAAGGATGAATCTTGTTACTTAAATAAAGCCAAAAGGATATTGTTGTATATATATGGTTGTATATATACTGGTTGTATAAATGGTTGTATAAATACTGGTTGTACTTATTTATAGACTGAGCAGGAGAAATGTGATTTGAAAAGAGTGAAATGCAGTCAGAAATAATTTTATCCCTCTGTTTTTAAAAACCTCTCAGTTGTTAAACTTTCTTATATTGAGACCCATAGCAGTAAGTGGCATCTGCCTTCCTTCTGACTGTGATCTTCTCAAGTTAAACCAGGAGCAATGAACAGTAGAAAGATAACTGCAGAATTTTGGGGGTTTTTCATAGCCTGGGCACATTTGCTGAGGTTTTTCCTGCTGCTGGTTAGTTGATTAAAAGAAGTGGCATAACCTAAGTTTCTTTAGCTTTTTAGGAGGGTAAGCTGGTGATACCCACTCAGGACAGGAAGGAAGGAAACTCTGTCCACTTTCCTGGTAGAAAGACAAGAGGAAACTTAAATTTATTTGCAGAAAGACACAATAGTCTACTAGAGAAAATGGGGAGCTCAGAGTTGTAAAATACCAATAAACCAAATAGAGATTAAACCAAAGGATAGATTAATGTGGTTACTTGTTCACTACAGGGGTGTTGTGCATCTTTTTCTGTGGTTTATGCTCATAACCACAATTGTGATGAAGTTGCTGTTGTTTTAAAGGATGCACATACCTTCTGCAGAAGTATTGTAAATAATTTCTCACAAGTGGAGTTATTATATTCTAGCAGATGTCTCATTTGGCAATATTCAGTTTGTAAATTCTCTTTAGGGTCCCAATTTTAACAAATTCCACAAATTCAAAGAAATTAGGAATATCTAAAACCTGTGTTTCAAGAATGTTGCATATTCTCTTTTATGCATGTTATATTTTATTGTTTCTGTGAAAACTACACAGGTATTTTCCTTCACAAGAAGTTTTTCATTGATAATATTGGGAAATCACACTTTAGAAAGGAGGAGATTCTTGACTCCTTTCTGTGATTAGTGGTGTTATCAAGTGGTTGGTGAGATGTGAATAATTTATGCTGTGGAAATTTGTTACCTTGTGTACCAGTGTCAATTCCATTTTTATAAGGCAATGCAACTTGCATGGTACACATTGCAGAACACATTTAATTGGTTTTAAAAACAAAGTTAGATATTGTTTTGAAGCTTGTGGAAAGGAATTGTGTAAAATGCTCATGAAAGAGCTATGATAAGGTGTAAATTATTCAATACCTTTCCAAGTGTCATTTAGTATGTTATCAAATACATGCAGCCTGACATACCTTTTAAACCCAGAGAGATTTGCTGTGCATAATCAAAATGCTGCTGTCATATTTGTAATGCCAAAACACAAAGTGTCTAAGATCATATGACAGTACTTGTAGAAATATTTAGATTACTAAAGGGGAGGTAGTCTTGGAATGGTTCTTAAATTAAAAGCTTCCTATAGTGTTAGCAAACCACCAAATACCTCATGTGATTATTTTGTTGTTATCATCGAAATTAAAGGTTTGTGTATTCAGTGTTCAGAAATTACATCTTGGAATTCTTCTGGACTAATCCAGGTACTAGAAGTTACAGGAATTGTCAGTAGGTTGCACACAAAAGTTACCAGGGTAAAATCCATCACTGAGCTGGGTGAGCCAGGGCTAGCAGGATGTGGGCTCTTAAATCATAGATACACAAAATGATGAGGGTTGGTGTTAATACTGAGCCTTGAGCAGCAGGCACAGCTGCTCTCCCTCATGCCTCTGACAAAACCCTCTGTGCCAGAGCCCTGTTCCTTTTGCTGGCGTTTTGTGTCACACAAAAGAAATACCAGGAAGTTCACATAGCAAGTTGTGTGTGTTGGAGCACTCTGTTCCCCACAGGGCAGACACCTCCCAGCTCTGTAGTTGGGGTTTGTGAAGCAGGTCCCTGTAAGCAGGTGACATCCATGCTGTGGCTCTGACAGGTAGGAGCCACCCCAGTGCTCAGCAGTCCTGGACTCTGAGTTTTGGTAGCTGTGATACAAAAGCCCTGGCACAGATACAGGGCCAGATCACCTGTGGGATGGTTTAATGAGTTGACCAAGTTGATATAACAGACCTGTCCCTCTCCTTGCTGCACTCTGTCTTATCTCTTCTCTGGTTTCCAGTTATCCAGTCCTTTTCCTGTCCTTCTGTGAGCCCTAATACTTCTATAAGCCTGCAGCGAGCTGGTTCAGTTCATTAAACTCACTCAAGACTTCCCCTTTGCCTTCCCTTTTGGTTCTCATCTTCTCTGTTCTGGTTACTTTCCTGTTGATGTGAACTGAATCAGAACCTGCTGGAGGCAGGGTTGGGACTGGCAAGATTATTTTTTTCAGTGGCACAAGTTGTTAAGGGTTGGATCAACCTTTTTCTTTTGGCTCCACCAGCTGCCCTGGTAGTGTTACTGACAGGGAAGCTCCCAGAACTGCTCAGTGGTGCTCACTCTGCTGTGGATGGGTCACTCACTGCACAACTTGTGAGCTCTACTGATGGCCACCTTTGTGAGGTGTGTGTGTGCTTCTGAGCCCCAGTGGAGGGCCAGAGCAGAAGCACAGTGGTGATCTTCCAGGAATAACTTATCACACATAAGGGGAGTGATCATCAGCTGAGATGTTTGCTCTGAGAGCAGACCTGGTTTGTGAGAAAGGGACATGTCATCCTTGTCAGTTGGCTGCATTTCAAAGCCAGTCAGTTATGAGGATATTGAAAATTGAGCCCATCCTTGTGTTGGCCTTTGGAAGTCAGCTCCTTCATTCCCACAGGCAGAGATGAGGTTATAAATAGCTAATGAAGGTCACTCACAGTCACTGTCCCAGCTGAACTGCTTTGCCTTACCTGATTTTCTCAGGAGATCCTGTTGCAAGAAGCAGCACTTTCATGGCTGATCAGTTAAGAAGATATGTCCCTGTAAAGGAGAGAGGTTGAGTCTCCTCTGTTTGTTGGTTTCCTTTTTTTGGTTTTTGGGTTTTTTTTAATCCCAGAGAGTAATGGTGTTCTTCATCCTAGAATGACAGAATCATTTGGGCTGGAAGACACCTCTAAGGTCATCAAGCCCTACAGTTAACCCAGCTCTGCCAAGGCCACTACAAACCATGGCCCCAAGTGCCACACCTACCTTTAAATCCCTCCAGGGATGTGATGCCACCACTTTCCTAAGCAGCCTCTTCCAATCTCTGACAGCCCATGAAGAAATTTGTTCTGATATTGAATGTCCAATTTTCTGATCTATAATTCAGTCTAAACCTCTCCTGGTGCAACTTGAAATGGTTTCCTCTCATCCTATCACTTGTTACTCAGGAGAAGAGCCTGATCCCTCCCTAGCTACACTCTCCTGTCAGGGAGTTGTAGAGAGTGATAAGGTCTCCCCTGAGCCTTCCTTTGCTTCCTCATGTTTCTCACCATATTTGTGCTCCAGAAGAGATTTAGGTTGGATATTAGAAAAAAATTCTCAATGGAAGGGATTGTCAAACACTGGAACAGGCTGCCCAGGGAAGCAATGGAGTAACCATCCTTGAAAGTGTTCCAAAGCAAGTGTGGATTTGGCACTTGAGGACCCTGTTTAGTGCTGAGCATGGTGGTGGTGTTGGGTTGATGGCTGGACTTGAAGGTCTTAATGGTCTTTTCCAACCTTAATGATTCTGTCATTCTAAAATGCACTGGATTATAGAGCCCTTCAAAAAGGAAGGAAGTCTTTTATACAAACTTGTTTTATTCCATGTCAATCTCTGCAGTTGTGTTCAGCAGTAGATTTTAGTGGATATGGCAGAATAAAAAACAGGAGAGGCTCTGCTTTTCTGGACAGTGTGCTTGTGCTGCCTTCTCTCCCTGGCACATAAACACCTCCAGGTACAATTTGGCTGACACCTAAATTTTAGTGAGTAACCAGTTATCTGCTGGGGATCATGAAATGTAAAGGCTGATCAACAATAGAAGGTGATTCTATGTTCCCTTACATATGAGAGTAACCTGTGAGAGTTTGTCTTAACTGTGACTTGGAGTCTTTTTTTGTTTATCTGTGTCTGTGTCCTCGTGTCACAGAATGGTTTGGATTGAGAAGGACATTTAAGGATCACTGAGTCCAACCCAGTGACAGGGCAGGGACACCTTCCACTATCCCAGGTTGCTCCAAGCCCCATCCAACCTGGCCTTGAACACTTCCAGGGGTGGGGCAGCCACAGCTTCTCTGTCCCAGGGCCTCACCACATTTAGAGTAAAATATTTCTCCCTTGTATCCACTGTAAATCTACTCTCTGTCAGGTGTCCTCAGCCTCCTGCATTTCATTCTTTAATTTAACAACATGTTTTCTGTCTACAGGACTTAGGAATTATTTTGTCATACTACAAGACATCATTCTAGTATTCTTTGTTTGTATACAGTGTATTTACAATTTCCAAATTTTTTCCTTATTTTAATGGTTTCTAACAGGACAGTGGATTTTCAATGTAAATAAGGATATTTCAAGTTCTGCTTGCAGTGGAAACCTAGGCAGCACTTAGCTCTAGTAAATTTTTACCAAATCCTCACTTAAATCTTGATTGCAGCCAAATCACTTGCTGAAAAGAAGTTATTGTCCTGCTGAAACCAACTGACTGAAATGTTGTAATATTTGCTCTTATCATGAGCAGATTGTTAAATATACTTACTTTGGGAAGTACTGTTAAGAGTGTGTGTTAGGATATGCTGTGTTGGCACAGCCCAAGGGATGGAGACATTCATTATCAGACTTTCATTGAAGGAATGTGTCAGAGGAGGAAGCAAACAGTCTGAGTCAAACACCATAGGCTGTTACCACAGGACAAGCAATAATACTAAACTTAGGGATTGGAAGCAGAAGTTTATGACAAGAAATATTACTAAATTTAGGGGCTGAAAGCAGAAGTTAAGGTTTGAGAAGTGATACAGATTTGGTGTAGGTCGTGGGTCAAGGCTCATTCTGAATTTCCCTCACTTCCAGTGTAGAATTACCTTTAAAAATATGTCAGGTTCAAAACTGTTTAGCTTTGCATGTGTCTTGATGATGAATAAGGGAGCAGAGAACCTTTGTACAGAGAAATCCCTTCAAAACCTATGGAAAATCCAGGGGTGAATATTGGAGCATAGATCAGAGAAGGAGCAGAGCCCTGTTCCTTTGGCTCCCTGGTGAGTGACACTGTTTGTCACTCCTGGAGCAGCAGGATCAGCGTTTAAGGCCCTGCTTGTGAGAAGCAGAGATAAAAGCTGTTGCCAGGGGTCATGTCAGGGCTTCTGGCAGCTCATCTGTTCTCACCTGGCTGGGGCCTCCCTTCCCATGGATCTGGAGCTGATCTGCTCCAAGTCTTGGTGCTTGGTCCTCTCTGAAGCTCTGAGAAGGCAGCAAGGCTCTAAGTTTGCTTCTGTTACAAAGGTCCTTTGTAAATACCTCTGTGAAATGTCTGTTACAGAGAAATTCCAGTTTAGTTCTCTTGAGTAATCAAAAAGGAAGTTTTCCATTAGTTTTCTAAGTTTATTTTGAGTTTATTTGTATTTTTAAGAATGTTGTGAGGAAATCTTCATTTTAATTCTGCTCAACAGTCTCTTTTTCTTGCTTTCCAGGTATGAATTGAGAATTCGGTATTTGCCAAAAGGATTTCTAAACCAGTTCACTGAGGACAAACCAACTCTAAATTTTTTCTATCAGCAGGTATGTTCTGTTCTTCTGCTCTGTCTTTTGCTGGTTTTGCTGAATTTAGAAAACTCTGGATTTGTTTATGTGGGTAGCATATTACTGCAGAAGTAGAAAAATGGAAAAAAGTTAGGGTTGCATATATAAGGCAGAAAGGGCACAAAGCCCATGGCATCTTTCTGCTTGAGAAGTGGTGAGGAATATGTTCTAAAACCAAGGTGATTCTGCGGGTAATAATTGTCCTAAGTCAGATAAAATTGACTGTTGTTCCACTGGCTTCTTACAGTTCATTCACACTTGATTAAACTGATGAATTTCTTTATTTTTATTTTTAAGTGTAAGTAAGTGACAATTTCACTACAAACCATCAAATGCTTTTCCCACTCACATTCTTAGATTATTTTCTTGGGTTTAAAATCTCTTCTGAATTACTAAAATTGTGTAATAGTCAAAGTTTCTATCAATTAAACACTAAATTCTAATTTTATTCAGGTAAATGATTTTAATCTGCTTTTACATCAACAAGCTCACAATAAAACCACTTGAGGGTATTTTTAGGGGAGTTAGAACTAAAATGGTTACCCTAACTCCAGCAAGCACAATCGTGCACACAACATTCTTGTTTTAGGTAAATGTCTTTTAATTTTTTTTTTACTGTGTGATGCAATTTTTGTGTTGATCTATGATGAAGTTGACTTCTGAAAAGACACTTCTCCTGCAGTGCTTCCTTGGACTTCACATTCTAGTTTAAGTGATTTGTGTGATATGCTGGATTCAGCCTAAAATGTCAGAATTTTGGTGAGTTTTAGTGTAGTACTGCCAGGAGTTCTTGTACAACAAAATCATGTTTGTTTTTCCTTTAGCAACAAGGAACTTCCTTCATACTGGTTTTAAACACAGGAGATTTGTGTTTCCCATGATGCAAAAGTGGGTGATGAGCTCCCAAATAATTCCTTGAACTTCATCACTTTCCTGTTCAACACCTGGCAAGCCTGCAGTGTCCTCTCATTTCTGCCTCAGGGAACTGTTTCTGTAAAGCAAGGAGTTTGAAATGCCAGAGGAATATTTGTTAACTTCTAACTAAATTTGGAGAAATCATTACAGATGGGTACAAATGGCTCAGAATAGAAGGTTTTGGAAGGTCATTGGGACTGATAGGCAAAGCTGACAGCTCCCTGTATCTGACAGTGCCCTGAATCCCAGTGCTGTTATAAAATAAAAATCAGAGTTTCTTGTCTCCTTGCTCTTCACACAATCCCATTTATTTTCTCTTCCCCTTTCTTTTTCACCTTATTGTGAGGTATTTCTGAATCCAGTTCTTTAAAAGTCACTGCTCTTTGTTTTGGGGTGCTCTAAGGTATTTGGGTCTCCGTTGTCATGGAAATCAGGTGCAGAACTTTCCAGAGCTGTCATTCTGTATCCATGATTCTGCTTTGCTCCATAAATTTCACTTGTCCTCTTGGATAAACTAGGACAATAACTTCTATGTGGTAAAGTGTCAAGGCAGCAGCAGTGACGTATGAAAAGAAGGCAAGAGAAGAATTTAAGCAGTAACACTGCATCATAAACCAGGCCTACAGCAGAGGGGGGGATAAAAAACCAGGGAAAGATGATTTTTTACATTCTGTTCCTATCTCAGTGTCATCCCTGCAACATTTTAACATCTTTTGCTTAACCACTGCTCTCAGTCAGATGCATCATGTTGTGTGTAGGCAAGAACAACAGAATGTACAGAATTCATACATGCATACATAGAAATCCTGAGCTTTCTGCACAGAAGCAACTGTCAGAGATGAGTTTAGAACCCAGTTAAAAATTTTTAAAATCTGACAGAAACAACGCCTCTGTTGTCAAATTGGCTTTTCTCAATGTAAAACTCAAAGACATTGCTGTCTTGTATGTTACAAATGAGTAAAAAAGATTTTTGTGAGGACCAGATGCCTGTGATTTTCTTGTCAGAATGAGACTGGGAACCTTTTTGCTAACTTGGTAATATCCAAACACATTGTTTATCTCACTAAAAATGTATAGCAACAAATTCAATTAAATTTCAACTGAAAATGTATAGCAACAAAGGTTCATGGAGAAGGAGAAGAAACATGGTTACCTCTGTCACGCATGGAATTTGAAATTTTAATGATTTTCTTGAATCTGAATTGGAAGCCACAGTGTTGTTGAAAAAGAAAGTTTAAATCCTCAAGTGATCTTCTGGAAAAGTACAGGGCATTTTGTAAAGATAACAAAATGTTACTTTAATCACTGTCAACAGGCAGGGTTTATTCATGCAGCTCACCCAAAGCACAATTACCAGGCTGTTAAACCCAAAGCTGGCACACGTTTGTGGTGCACATGCATGACTGCTCCCATTCACTGCAGCGAGTGCTGTCCTCTGCAAATCACTGCATTTCAGGCTTCTCAGCTTGGGCTTGAGATGTGAAATCACTATTTTCTCCTTGATTCTTGACTGTTTTAAGGATGCTGTGACCTTTCTTTGGTTTTGAATATTCTTCATCTTCAAGAGTCTTGACCAGATCAAGAACCTGTGCCCAGAAGTGTTTGTGGCTGGAGGTGCCGCGGTCGCGGCGCCCGTTCTGCCATCTGCGGTGGGCGTGAGCTGCTCTTAATTGGGAGTGTAAAGCAGGGCACTTAATGAGACCTTTCATTCTGCAAGCTGTACAGCAAGGGATTAAAATTACTGTGTGGGAGCAGGGGGAAACCACACAACTCGTTAATAACATCAGAATCAGTCCCACTAACGATGCCTCTTGTGTCAGGCTGTGCCTCAGCTTTGAGGCCAGAGATGGGGAGAGGCTGATCTTTAGGTCATTCCCCTTCACTGGAGGAGCTCTGTGTTCCAGTCATGTCATTTCACATCCCATTTGAGAGCTCTGATCAACAAACCCATGCTGGAACTGTGCCTTTTTGTTTTGTTGCTGCTCTCTTTGGCAGGTGTCAGAGGTAGTGGGTGACAGGACTTCAGGGGTGTCCTCTCTTTTTTCAGTCTCTGGAGCATTTAGGTGGTGATTCTGCATGGACTGCATTATGCCCCTTGGGCCCAACTGCTTACAGTTTCAGCCAAATTAGGCAAATTGGATCCCACCCAGTGCTGTTGGAACTGTGAGGCTGAAATATTCAAAAATCAGGAAAAGCCCGATTTATGGTTGTCTCCACAGTTGGCAGATGCTCACTGCACAGGTTTTATGTGCCAGCCTTCAGTTGGGTCCTGTGGTATTGAATACCCAAATCTGAATCAAAAGTGAGCTCTAATCCCACCCACAGAACCTTGAAAGTGTAGTACAGTGAATAAAAATACTGTAAGTTAAGGTTTATCAGGAAGTGGCATCTGTGTGTGTGTTCTGTTGACTGTTTTGTAAATCTCTAGTGAAGATATCTAGGTTTTTGTATGATTTATTAACATTTTTCAGAGAAAACGAACATTAAGGTACAAAAGGAAAATTAAAAATCTCACATTTTTAGTAGGGAAATAAGATTTCACCGTTTTCCTGTCCTTTTTGGGAGTGTTTCCAGTTGCTTTAAATAAGTGTTGGTGAAATTCCTAGTGAATGCCTTCCTTTCCCTGTGTTCCAGTGACATGGCTGTTGGGAAGTGGAAATAAAGAGGACAGGCTCCTCTATTTTGCCTTAGTAGCTGAGTGAGCAACGAAAGCCATATCTCAAATGAAGATAGAATACAGCTTTTAAAAACATCCATGTAATGAGAATCAGACGTAAGCTGCTTGAATTGCCTTCCTTTTATTGTGGGACAAGAGCCTGCACACATTTATCCTTGAATAACATGTTAGCCTGCAGTAATTGGAGATGGTTTATCCCTTGATGAAAAGGGAGTAAGCATCTGTATGGGGGTGGGGGCAGCTCTTGGGCATCAGCTGTTCCATTGTTGCTGTCCTTGTGCTTCAAACAGAAGACTTTTAAAGAAACTTTTTGGAGGGTTTTTTTTTCGATCCCAGTGAACAAGAAAAGGTTGTTTTTATCAGTGTTGAATTTTTCTCTGTTGCCTTGTTTAGCCTGCAGTGTGGAGCTAGCCTGGAAATGTTAATATATATAATAAAGGAGACCACAGGACTGAGCTGTGTTTTGAATTTACTTTTTAAAATTAACCAAAGTTTGTGTAAGAAGAAATTGCAAGCAGGGGATGATCTTGAAGTTAGGGCAGGTCAGTGATGCCCTGAAAAAAATAAGCTGAATTCTGTGCTATGAGGGCTCTGTGCCTCACCAGACAAGTACACTGCAAGGTTCATTTTCATAAGAAAACTCTTTTTGAAAAGTAAAGATCAAAAAAACCCCCCTTTTTCTTACTAGAAAAATAAAGGCAAAAAACATCCTCTGAAAAAGTGGAGAAAAAGTTTCTTGTGACCAATTGGCACTTTTTTTCTCTGTCTCTGTAGTGTCTGTAAAGATTATGTTAACACTCAAAAGGTATTTCATTAAATGAAATATCTCTTTATATTGTGGCAGATAAATACATCATGCAAATTAAATTATTTTTATAACTCTGTCCCTGACATGTAGGAAATTTTAAGTCCATGCAATTATTGTAATAACTTAATGATTAAAGTTTTATAAGGCTGAGGTGCATGAGATGTAATTTGAAATGCAGGCTGGGAATTAGACTCTTTAACCTAATTAAATAACAACATCTCTCACACCCTAATAAAAATAGGAGACCTAAAGCAAATGACTTTGACAGGAAAAGCTTTGAAGGAAATGAAGGACATTGGGAGAAAAGCTGGCCTTGTTCCTGATGTTGGCATCCTATTTAAAACAAAAAACCCCTCAACAAAACAAAAAACACACCCCAAACCCAACAAATCTTTCATGAAGGCTGAGGCATAAACTGTGCCCTGCAGGAAGGTGGCCATAGAAGAACTGCAGCTCATTAAAAAGATACTAAAAATATATTTTTTGATAAAACTATAAATAAATCTGAACCTCTCCTGTCTGTTTTTTACAGCTTGAGTAGACAATTAAAAGTGAGATTTCCTTGACAGGGGTAGGTTTCTGAAGTTGCTGAAGTTCACAGTATCCTATAAAGTATTCATTTTCTCCTGTAAAAGTTGAATAACACCCTCCAAACTATGTTGGCATTCTTGTTTTAGGCTCTGCTTTTGTATAGTTGTGGAGCTGCTTTGGCTACAAATGTTGTGTGCCCAATGTCTGTTTTCCCTTATGCTCTGTGGTAGGAATGTGAAACTTCCTCTTATTCCTGAACACCTCCTAACTGCTCAGCCAAGCACAGGCCAAAGGGAAGGGGTTGCTTTGATTTAGAATTTCCACCTGTCAGCCAGAACAGTGAAAATCTTCCTTGTGGGCTTTTCTCAAATAGCTCATAATTCAGCCTGATAGATTTCAAATTCTAGAGCCAGGTTTCTATGGACTGATGTGTGGAAATGTCTCTTTAGTAGTGTGGAACAAACCATGACTGCAATTAGCAGGTGAAATTGTGAATAACAACAAAAAGCAACCCACAGAAAAGTTGATTTACCTTGATGCTAGGACTCTCTTGGTCTGGAAACTCTCTGTTGGAAAGGAGAGGTATAACATGAGCTGGGAGCAAGGCTTGTTCAGTGGGTTGAGTTCTGCATGGCTCCCAAGAGCCCAGCCCTACTTTGTGCTGCGAGGCAGCCGCGTCTCTGCGGTGACATCTGGAGCTCAGCCCGCCCGGACAGACGGCACCATTTTTAGCTGCTCTGCCCAGAACAATGCCTTGTCATAAGTTGGTTTCCCTCCAGCCCATCTCTAATGCCCTTATTATTAACAGAGGAGCTTCCAAAATTAGTTAGAGATGTCAAAGATCAGCCCTAGATAATATAGAGATTGTGACCTTGGGACACGAAGAGGAGGAGCAGCTGAGGGCAGATGGCAGATGAATGTTATCCTGATACTGGATCTGGGCTTTTAACTCCCCTAGATGAGGCCAAAGCCCTCATTTTCCCTAATATTGACTTATCTCCTATAGCAAATTTAATACTATCAGATGGGTAAATAGGGGTGGGAACACATATGTGTTTCCCTCCTGCGTGTTTTAAAAACTACCATTATGATCATTAAGGTGGCTCCTAAAAATACTGATGACATTAAAAGCAGACATTGGGCTTTTGTGCATATGGGGCTTCATTCACAGCAGATGAGGCACAAATCTTTCAGGGTTAATGCTGCATCAGATTTCTGAGGCTGTAGTAGTGAGGGTTGGGACCCTGCTCTTCCAAGCTGATTTTGTAGTGATGAAAATTTGGTGTCCTACATAAACCTGGAAAACCAGGATGGAGAGACAGTTTGGTCCTTACAGATACCAGAATTTATATTGGGTGGCTGTTCCACATTAACCCAATCATGTGTCTGTCCTACAGTGATGCTGTACAAGGAGCAATACAGCTGAGAGCAGAGAATTATGCATTTCCCAAATTATGCATTTCATAGCAGTAGCAGAGAATATCTGAGATCATTCTTTTTGTGGATGGGATGCACAGAAGAGTTGTGTCATGGGCTGAGGTGGAATTGTGTGTTGTAGGTGCAGAGCAGAGCAGTGTTCTTCATTTTCAATGGGAAATTTGGGGAAAACAAATGAGCTGTATGCTTGGACTTTTCTCCTGGTCACAAAAGTGGTTGCTGAAGATCAGCTTTTCCCATGGATATCTTGAGATTCTGGTCTTTCATTAGAGAAGCTGGAACTAGTAAATGGCAGGAATAATTTCTGTGGATTTTGGTGGGATGGGTGTCACCAGAGGTGCTGTGTGATGGTTTAAAACAGAGGTCCTGATTGATCCTGATTGAATTCTGTGCTGGCTGAGGGTGAACTATAACATACAAAACCTAACACCAAATTACCTTCCAGAGTTAGAAACTTGAATGTTTAAAGTAGGTGTTAGAACACACCTGAGCTGTTAAAAATAAATCCAAAGAAATTACTGAGAATAAATAAATTATTGCATATCCAGGACAATTAAGAGACAGGTTGTATTTTTTTAATATAAATTTCACCAACTAAGTGAAATAATTTCCCAATATATAAAAGCACCAGCTAAAAATAAATGTGTAGAACAAATGGATAAGAAAAAATTATGTATTATAGATCTCTGTTTTCATGCTTCACTAAATGATTGTAATTACTGTTTGTGTTCTATGTACTGAATGGAGAACAGAAGACATTTTCTTTGTTTGGTTGCTTATGTAAATATCTCCTATGTTGGGATGATTCTTTTTGGGTATGGTCTTAACTCTTCATTGGGAACTTAGTCACTGAAGGGTTGTTTAAATGCAGTGTTCAAAGAAGTGCAAATTTGTGAAAAAAAAAAGAAATTAGAAAGAACTAAGTTGTGTAAGTAGGTCATAGAGATTGAAAGAAAAGCAAGAGGAATAGATTGCTTATTTTTAAACTGTCCTCCTAAAAAATTGGAGTTTATCCTGTGGGAAATTTCTTGGTAACATTAAGCTGGGAAAGCCAGTAGTGGCTAATTATTGGTATTTGCCCTTTATGAGACACCATTTGATAGTACTGTTGCTAAAGAATTTCCACAGCATTTATGCTTGAAAATTCAATGTCAAATTTGATAATTTTATGTAGTAATTTATAAGGCTATAAACAAGTTTAAACCTAAAATACCTTTTTAAGACACAGTATCTAATAGCTTTTTTTTAAAAAAAATCCCTAAACTGGAAAGCATTTGCCAAGTTCAGAATTATTTTACTGTTGTTCTTAATAAAGAAATCTAAATCCAGCATGGTGTTTTTATGAACTGCTTGTCAGCCTGGGTGAACCTTCTTCTGAAACACTGCAGCTGCATAAAAAACTCGTGTGCAGGAAAATGAAGCAGATGGCTTTTGAAAGTAGCAGCTGGTCTAGAAAATACAAGGCCAGTGATAGATTTCTCCTTAAATCATAGCATAGGGCTGTTCTCTAATTTCTCCATCTTCACAAACATGGGCTTTCCTCTGTTTTCAATTTTTATTTTAAATTGTTCCATCTGGAATTGGCTGTCCATTTCTGTAGCTGGGAAACTGGCCATTATTTTCTAGTAAATTTTGAGAAGTTAGAAGTGACACCATCAGTAATTTCCCCATTCAAGTAAAAGAAGAAATATTTTATAAGTCTTGACATCATAAATAAAACTGGGCTTGTGTTTATGTGCCCATCTTCCATGTGGGAGCAGTCTTTTAGTTCACATTGTGTTCACCTCCTTTTGTTGTGATTTAGGAGTATCTTTGAACTTTTAATGCCCAAAATACCGGAGACAGAAAAGAGATTTCTGTTCTGGCTAAAAAAAGAAGAGTGATTAAAAAATTAAAATATTGTTAAGAATAAAAAGTATTTTAGATAAAGTGAATTGTTGCTGAATTATCAGGGCAGTAATAAATCAGGAAATATGGTGTAGGATTGTGTTGGATTTCAAAATCCTTTTTTCTTTGGATATTACTGCCCTTTCTAAGCATTTATTCACTGATGCTGGGTGATGTGTATTCTGTATGTGGGGGCAATGACAATTTTGTTTCTTTTTTAATTTTATCAGAACATGTGAATGACTTCTTTTTCCTACCTCTGAGAGGTGCTTTTATGCTTGGCATTCCTGTTTTCCCCACTGCAGCCCTTTTTTGTACCAGACTCTTCATAGCTATTGTGGCCAAGAAGTCAACTCCAAATGTGAAGTTTAGGTCACACTTTAATTCTGATTTGCCACCCTGTGAAGGAACAAATTTCAGTAGAGTTGCTTCCTCTGACACTGGCACTGCAGTAGCACTTGCCTGGAAGCCTGAAGCAGTTTTTATTTCCATTATTCCATGTTTAATGGAACTTAAGTAGGCTAATCCTTTTCCCCCAAAGCATGCTCCTGCTTGACTGTAAATCTGACTTCAACTTGTTAGAACATACTAAAAAAAATCCAAGGGAAAAGGTTCTTGAAATCAGCACAGCAGTTTGCAGCAATAAATTACTTTTGTCTCTTATCCTCCTATAAACTGTTCTCCAATGTATTTTTCTCAGGGAGTTGAGATAAGCACATTATGTGGGAATACAAAATGAGTAACTCAGTGGAAGCAAATATGTTACAAGCAACATACACCAAAGTGACTTGCTTCAGTTAGCATATTTTGGGTTTGGATTGTTACCAAATAAAAAGTATTTTTTAGGATTTTAGCAGTGTTGACACTTGAATTCTTAATCCTGGCGTCAGTCCAAGTGTTTGCCTTGTTGATCTTTCTGCATTTTTATTGCTGTGACATTGCGACCATAAAGTATTGGAGATAAATACAGATTTCATGTGATTTTATCATTGCCAGAGCATCTGGTCTCCAGCATGGGGTGTAAATGATGTAGTGGCACACAGGTTTAGCAGGAGCACCTTAAAGGCTTTGTTGAGCTTGAGAAAGAGATCAAGAGTTGCTGCTCTGATTTCTTTTTTGACCACTTGGGTTTTTGGGGTGGCTTTTTTGAAATCAGATTTCTGTGACAAGTTTATATTAATCAGTTTGGTCTTACAAACTAGGTGAAATTAAGTTGTATTAAATAGCACCCTACAGGTTTTTTTACTGGTTTGGCCTTTGGAGAGATCCCATTCTGAGCAATTAAATTGTAGAGAAGATTATGGCAGTGGTGCTTGATCTGCTTGAAAAGGATGTGTGTGTTTATATATCTGTGTACATATGGACAGATGTGTTCTTCAGCTTCTCCAGGTATTGCACAATTACTCAAATTTCCAAGCCACAGGAGGTGCAGCCAAAGGTCTGCACACACTGCCAGGGAGTGTGACAAGCTCACAGATAACAGGATCTCCAAACCCCACAGGGAAGGATTCATCCTCTCTCTTAACTTACTTCTGAATTTCTAGTCAGCAGAAAAAACCTGATGGGTTTTGTTAGATTTCTAAGAGTTCAGTTTTTGTGCCTTTGTATGTATATAGGCTTTGTGCTCTTGAAGATGGGGGCTTTGTTTGTCTAACCCAGAAAATATTCTCATTTCTCTCGTTTAATTATATTAACAATAATAATAATAATAATAAAAGTTATAATTGAGCAAACACAAAAGGCTTCTTGGAAAACTATTCAATTGCCTTGTGACAGTGCATTTAATTACCATTAAATTATCTCTTATGTCTCTTCCACTTAATATTTGCTCAGGCTTTTTCCTTAGGAGGTTGTGCTGAACCTCCTGTGAAATTCTTATCTCATCTCTGCACAGGCATTAGTTCATACATTGATCTGATGCCATCTCAAAGAGAATAGTCAAGCAAAATTAAAGGTGATAAGAGAAGTTCTCATTGGTATTCTAGGAGTAGAAATTGAATCTGCTTTTTTTTTTTCCTTGCTGAAATTGAAAGAAGAACGTGTGCAGGCAGGTTTATGAAAAAAGGGAAGATCCAAGCACCTTTGGCTATCCATAGTAAGGCACTGTTAAATCCAGACCACTGGATTCTCACCACAGGTTTCCTGAAGCTTATAATCTTTTACATCTCACAAAGTTTAAACACTAAAATAAGTAGGTGTACATAATATAAAATACTTCTTTTTCCCCTTCCATTTTGTTGGAATGTGGGATGGTCTTTTACATTTTCTTAGTCAATATCTGATGTCTGTAGTTGCAGAGTCAAACTGGGAACATGACTGGAATTTGTTAAAGCTCACAAGCTGCAGGGCAAGAGGAGATAAACCCCAAACTTTAAATATTTGGGTAATGTTGCTTATTTATTTATGGAATAGGAGGCTAGCAGCGTTTTAAAATCGTGTTTGCAGGAGACTGGAGATGCTCTTAAACTGTTTAGTTTAACAAATCAAGCACTGGGACTCACAAGGCAAAGAGCTGTGAAGATAAATGAATCCACATTTGATCATAATACACTGGGCCTTAAATTAGCATCATTCCTGTGAGTGGAGGTTTTGTGTGTCAGGACTGAAAAATCACTTTGCTACAGCCAGTTCTTCTTGGGGTCTGAATACCTCAAGTAATAGGAGGATAACGGCTTTGAAATTTCCTGGTGATGCAAAATTGTTGAAATGGTTCAAAAAATTGAATTTGTGGTGTAAAAAAAAAAAAGAACAGTTTAATGAAATAGAAGTGATCAGTCAATGGGTATTTGATTTGGGTGGATGTAGGGCAGGTCAGCCAAGGGATTTTGTGAACAGCTTCACTTGGTAGGGGAAGTAGTTTGGGCTGTACATGAAGGTAAATTCTCAGAAAAAGGACATGGGAATTTCTGGAATTTGGGTATCCATATATGATCTGGCCCCATGTTCAACACTTTTTTTTCATTTTGAGGTATCCCACATAGACCTGAGGGTGAGGAGGGCTGTGCTGTTGTCAACCACCCACGTGTGTTTGCAGAGGTCATTTATAACAGTTTGTGCAGCCTGAAACTCCATTCCTGATTTACCTGCCCTGAGCTCCTGTCTGACAGTTTTAGTGCAGGAGCAGTTCACAGTCCTTTCTCATGAATTGAGATCCTGGTGTAATTTATTGCATTTTGCTGTTTATAGGATCACAGAACCATTTAGGTTGTAAAAGACTTGGAATATCAACCACTAACCCAGCACTGCCACATCCACAGCTGAACCATGTCCCCAGGAGCTGCAGCCACACTTTGAATGGCTCCAGAAATGGTGATTCCACCACTTTCCTGCACAGTCTGTTTCCAATCCCTGACCACCATTTCAGTGGAGAAATCATCCTAATATCCAATCTAAATCCAATTATTTAAAGTTGTGAGCATAATGAAGAGGAGAATTATGGATTCATATTGTGTATACTATTAGTATGGGAATACAGAATTATTATTTCCATATGTGTGTACAAATAGCACACTACATGATGCTGAAGGGCAATTATTCTCCTGTCTCATTAGTATTTGTAGGAATTGAATTGAGAAGAGTTAAAAGCTCATTATTTTGTCATATTGAGTGCCTGTATGAATTCAAATGTAAGAAGCTTTTTTCTCATGTTTCAGCTATTGTGATAATTCACTTCTTATTCTTGCACAGTTTATCGTATTTCTTCTTTCATATCTTTCAATAACAAATTAAAACTTTTCATGCAGTTCAGTTCCAGGATGTTTTTAGGGGTTTGTTTGTAGTTTGGAGCAGGAGCAGCTGCCACAGTGGTGCTGAGGGAATGCTGAGGTGGATGCTCACATGTTCCAAGGAGAATGCAGAGTGGAGAACACCTCCAGCTGTTGGATCCACTGCTGTACTTCCTTACCTCCCAATTTATGCATTTCCTTGCAGTAGTAGTGTGAACTAGTTGTTCTTACAACTTGTCATCACTCACCAAACCCACTTGGTGAAATGTGCTGCATCATCTCCTCTTTGATCCACAAAGTCTCGTGGATTTTTGTGGGATTTCAGGACTCTGCAACTTTAGGATCTCAATAGCAACTTGAGGTTTCATAAGAGGATAGCAGGAACTGTTAGGGAAAAGCTGCTGAGATTTGTTACTGGTGGAAGATTTGCAAAGTGAAGTTCTTGGTAACTGGTTCTGTTCTCTCTTACTGCCTGAATTTTTTGATGTTAGTACTGTATAAATTTCTTACTCCAGTGTGGTGAAATATTACCTAAAAAATAGGATTCTGCCCACATCCATGCTGGTAAATAAAACAAGATGAAGATTTGAAGTGTTTCCTACTGTAGATGATCACCACCCAGTTTCACTCTTGGTTCTTCTTGCTAGTTCAGCATTATTTTATGCCAGTGTGCACTACAGTTTGTACATCCTTTTCTCTTCTGTTTTTATTTTCACTGTAATTCCTAGGCATTTATCAGTTTACTTGCATGATTAGATCTGCCTAGACAATTAAATCCTGTTGACCAGGATGGTTCAAGAACACAGCCTGCCTTCTCCCAGCTGGAATGCAGGTGTAACCATCTGCTCAGTCCCTCTGAATTTTGATTATATTTAATAAAACATAGGCAATATTGACATACACAAGAAATTTTTCAATCAAGTTCTTTGTGGTCAAAATGTGTTTCTTTCCAAAGAAATTTGTGGAGAATTGTGTCTGCTCATTTGTGGAGAATATGAGCACAAATTCTTTTTTCTCTTCCTGGACTTTGAATTGTCATTCCAGAAAATTAAGATGTATTCATTTGAAAGTTGTTGGGGAGTATTTTAGTCTGTGTTGGCACTGAACTGATCTTTCTGTGATGCCTACCTGCTTCTTTTGCTGTAGGTGAAAAATGACTATATGTTAGAAATAGCAGATCAAGTGGACCAGGAAATTGCTTTGAAACTAGGTTGCCTTGAAATCCGGTAAGCTGATAATTTAATTTATTATTCAACATCGTTCTGACAGAATATATACATTAATTTTGAAACTGCTTAAAGTTCATCAATTTCTGACCAGTAGAGTTGAATAAAACATCATAAGACCTTTTTTTGCTGCAAAGCAGTCAGAAGAAAAACTGAATAGACTGTATTGTAACTCATTTCTAGTGATTTTTAAATTAACATTATTTTAAAATTTTAATTAATTACATCTTGATACTGCCTTTTGGGTGAGTTCTTCATCTGAATAATTCAAAGGCATGTAGAGTACATTGAAGTATGTTTAAAAAAAAATGCATCTGTGGTGTTATTTAGTAAATAGTCTTGTGATTCTGCATATATAAATCCTGCAGCTAAAGAATGTAATTATAGATAAATGTTGCTACCTTTCCTCTCTGTATTTACTCGGTTTTTAATGTGCTGTTTTGAAATGATTAAATCTTAAGGATCCTTTTGGGTGTTTTTGGTGTTCTTGTCAACTGTATAGACAGCTGGAAAATAAAGATAAATATATCAGATTAACAGATCCTTGAGAGAGTTCCCAGCTTTGAAATGCATGTGTTGGGTTTTTGCTAATTTATGGAGAATTTCCAGCCTGAAACATTTGCTTCAGTTGTACTGATGTCTCACACGGGGAGATTAGAGAAGAAGTAAAATTGATAAGAAATTAATGACAAATGTAAACTTGTTAGGAGAGAATAAAAGTGTCCTTTGAACAGTACTTTTCCAAATTAAAACAAAATTTAGGTTTATGAAATTTCCCAGGTATCACAGGAGTACCTGATGCCTTTGTTGTAAGTTTTGCTGGTAGCCCCAGAGAAAACAAAAATTCTTTGTGTAACTGCAAACTCTTTATGCACTTACAAAATCATTGTGCCTTTTTTCAAAACATGTGATGAATGTAATAATCTGTGATTATGTTGTCAGCCAGGTCCTGCCTTCCTACCTCTCCCTGCCTCTCAAGCTGTGGCTCTTCAGAGCATTTTGATGAGCTATTTCTCATAGATGAACTTGTGAAACTCTTAGAATGAACATTTCTGGTCCATTTTTTTCTGACAACGATGATCTCAGCCCTCTCCTAACAAAGCTTTCCTGTTTATTAATTTACTTGTTAATGTGAGCATAGCTGGATTGGAGCAGTTTTCATCATTCCCTGCTTCCCCTGCTTCTCCCTGTTCCATGCACAGGGGGCTCTCAGGAGGAAGTGCAGTGTGAGGTGGAAAGGAGCTGCTCAAGGCCAGGTTAGGTCACTTTTGGTAGCAGCAGTGGTTTAAAGTGGTTCTGAAAATGCAGTTAATTTGTAAAATAAAAATCTGATCTGTTGAGGTAGAATAATAATGTACTTCATACTTAGCTTTGAATTCATTCTGCCAATGTTATCTGATGCTGAGTGGAAGTTTTGATTATGTTGATGTTGTAGTTTTAGGCTGAATTATCCAATAATTGTTGCTTTCAAATATTTTTCCTGACTTCAGGAGATCCTACGGAGAGATGAGAGGCAATGCATTAGAAAAGAAGTCCAACTATGAAGTGTTAGAGTAAGTATTGTGCTCTAGCTTGAGGTCTGAACTGTCCCTTCTCTGCAGCAGGAACAATAAATTCAGTTCAATGACAGAACATCTCTGTTGTAAGTTTTCTATTCCATCAAGGTGGTTAAAATGCTTTAATGTAAGAAATGGATGATGAAGCCCATTGAGATGTAGAAGTAGGAAAAATGCCTTTAACTCTCCAGAGAAACAGGTTTGGAGTAGTTGAAACTTGATCAGGAGGCTCACTGTGGTTTTCAGTACTTTTGCAAATGTTTATGGGATTCACCAGCTCTGATTGTGAGGTGATTTTATTGCTCAGTGTTTTTCTGTGCCCAGTTGCATTCTTCAGCTGTGACTCATTTGTGGTAAAGTTTGAGTTACTTGAAAATGTTTGTGATATTGTTTTTGTTTCTGTTTGCTCACTGTGGGCATTTTCTGAGATGTGACCTTGCAATTAGCAAGGTTATTGTTTATCTATCCCAAATTTTAAGAAGCACAAGGAGCATCCTCGTAATGAAATATTTTGTTTATTTATTCATGTTGTACAGGAGATGGCTTCAGTGCAAACAAGCCAAAGTCCTTCAGCTTTTTAGCAAAAACCTGAAAACTGGTTTTATTTGTATTTGTATAGTGGATAAAGTTTCAGACATACATGCAACAATGATGTGCTCATCTCTGCTAATTACCCTTGTGAAAAGATCCTGTACAGTTTTACACAAAATTGGGATAAAAGGTTCTTGCAGCAGTGACGTCTCCATTTTTTTCATCTTATTTTTAATGACAAATTAATGCTAACTTTTAGAGATGTGAAATTGGAGCATTTGGAGGAGGAATGTAAGATTTTATACAGCGATGAATAAGTTTACAAGGATTTTTGAGGGATCTATGATATTACTAGGTAAAGATAACTTTGATGGATAGCCTGCTTATTTAGTATTTCTGTAGTGCTCCTTTATTTATTCATATCTTTTAAAACTGATTTTGTTTGAATTAGAGACTTTTAATTTTTTTAAGGACTTCAGGTTTTTGTCTATCAAAATATTCTATAGAATACTATAGTGTAATTTCTATAGAAATATTAGTAGAAATATTCTGGTTGAGGAAACACATCACAAAATGAGAAAAGACTAATAAAAATAAAGGGGATGAGCAGATAGACAGAGCTAAAAGGGGATATAAAAAAGATTTGAAAGTATGTGAGTTATGGTTGGTGTGGTTTACATACATAGGTTCAAGTAAGAACTTGAGTAAAGTATTTTTAAGTCAATTTTTTAGCAAATCAGAAACTACAAGCGTGAGTAATTAGGTTAATGACTTTAGAAACAATGAGACAAAGGAAAGCAGGGTCATAACAGGTCACACAAAGTGTAAATTAATAATGTAACAGGTGAGAGTTCCAGAAGGATTCAGTGTGGTGCTGCTTTCAGTTTAACAGTGATTTCTTTCCTTCAGTCTGTATTTTCCAAACAGTGACTGCTTTGGTAGGAAATAATAAATTGCTGCTGTGAAAGGCATAGTGAAACAAAGCCCTGATATGCAAAATGTAACAGCTTAATGCCATGTGGAATTGAATGTGGAGAATTGTGCATTTCAAAAGTTTTTTTCTTTTTTGAGGACCAGGATGTAATTTGTATGGGATTTAGCTGGGAGAGATGAAGGATAAAACCACCTTAAACTGACTATACTACAGATAATTACAAGCTGGAAAGGGTCTGCAAAAAGTTCCAGTGATCCCCAAAATGCATTAATTTGATCTTATCACCTTAATAGCCCATAAATGTTTAACTGCACAAGTAATATTTATTGCTCAAGTGATGCTTTTTGGTGTTTTTTGTGGGGGGATTGCTGGTTTTAGTACATCATGAGGCACTTAACCAGCTGAGAGCAATTTTTAAATGGCCCTTTTTTGCATTGGGGGTGATTGCTCCTTGGCTGCCTTTGTCAGATGTCTATTTCATGTATTTTTGTCTTTGATCAGATTGTCATATGAGAACAGATCTGGATGGGGAATGGTAGATGGGATCAAATTGTTAAGTAGCCTTTAATAGTTGGGCCTTCATGGAGTGAAAGAAGAATTTTTTCATGATAAATGTGAAGCCTGTTAGTGAGAACAGGGATAATTACAAGCACAGAAATGGGAGCTGTAGGAAGGAACAGGTGCAGCCACAATTTGGTAAAAGGCATGTTAAAATCTATTATGTTAATCTAATGTTACTTTTTTTTTGTTATAACTTGAATTGAGGTGGAAAATACATGATATATGCTGCCTAAAGCTGCTTATCATTGTAAGACAAGCAGTATCACCTACCTGTAGTTGGTGTTTTATTAATCCAATTGAAGTTTGTACATTAAAAAATTGAACTCAGATTTAAGCCCACAAGTAGGCTGGAGTAGATGAGGTTAAGTACAAAGCTGTAGTAGAACTGCATGAACAGGCTCTCAGTGCTGCTTATCTCTAGTTGGCAATCAGAAACCAGATGGCTGAATCCTCCATGCAGAGCCCTGAGCCCTGAGTCTCCCTTGTTGGCCATCCCACCCCCACACAGCACAGCTGGGAAGGGGTTTGTAGGGCTGTGTGTGTAAAGCTGTTTGTATGCATTGTATTCCAATTTCCAGTGTTTATTCTCTTGTTTATAGGTATCCATCAGTTGTTGCTGTCCAGGGCATTAAATCTGTGTGGTTCTTTTTGTTAAATTCTCCTCTAGTAAATAAATTTGCTGTCTCAGCTAAATACAGGAAATGCTTCATTATCAAGTTTTGTTAAGAGTTGTGCTCTGTTGTACTCTGCATAAGAATTTCTTCTCAGTTTGTTGCTCCCAGATCTGTACAAAAGGCTGCTCAGCTTGTCCTAGTAATGAATCAAATGAGGCTGTGGCAGCCTCCCTGTGCTGCAGGACTGTTAAAATCAAGGATACCAGGGTGATGGGAGGTGCTTCATTTCAGAAGCACCGACTCTCTCTGAAATGCTTAATGTTAAACTAATATATCCCTGTCAAAATGTCTTTGCATATTTTTTAGATGGTAATAGTGTGTTAGATTCATTGAACTGTGTGGGATAATAAACCAAGTATCATTTGCATTTGAGAAGAAATGCATGGAAGGAATTAACATTTATGAAGTTTTATAATCCTGCAGCTTACTGTCATTGCACAGATGCCAGTGCTGCACATGAACATTCTGCTCCTCCTGCTTGAGGATGTTTTTAGTATGAAATTGTATGCTACTCATCTTCAGAGAGCTTTCAAAATACCGTGGTTTATTCTTCTGAGTGAGCTTTTTATATTGACTTTAGTGTTGGCTTTGTTCTTGGGCTGTTAGGTAGCAGTAAATAAATCCTGAATATCTCTGCCTGCTAACAGCTTCTCCTTGCTTTGCCAAGTGTAAGAATTCCAGATGTATTTCTGTGGATGTTCAAAGCATGCACTCGTGGAAAGCTCACTTTCATACTTGTTCCAGAAGCAGATAAGAATGTTTGAAAGAGATGGTAACATCCTAAATTTAAAGGAAAAAAGTCAGTAACACCTTTGAGCTATAAATCCTTTTCCTATTTATATTTTTCTCTTATTTTTCCTTTTTTACATGAGAGTTTTTTACACTTGGTTGTTCAGTGGTGTCTTCTGCACTAATGTCATTGGCAACTTCTCAAGCACCTTTGTTTGAAGCTGATGTTCAGTAGTAGTGACCCAAACACATGTCAGACATAAGCTTGTGCAGCACATCAGAGCATAGAATTATTTACTGGCTCTGGTTTTCAAACCAGGACTGCAACCCAATTTATAGGTGTGAACGTGAGCTTGATAAATTCAGTTTGCAAATTCTGAGCTCACAGTCACCTGATTTACAGTGGCAAAAAGTGAGAGTGCTTGCAAGAAAAAGTTGGTAATTTTAATTTGCTCAATATGGGTATAAAATAATAGCAGAAATTTAAACAACCCCTTAATTACAGTGCTTCAAAGGGTAAAACAGTAGTGGAATTGCACTCAGCATGCTCAGAGAGGTGATACCATGAGTATTTCTTTATGGATTCCTGGATTCCTCAGGCCAAGTTGGGGCTCTGAGCAACCTGGTCTAGTGAAATGTGAAACCTGGTCTAGTGAAAATGTCCCTGTCAACTGGATGGTCATTAGGGTCCCTTCAAACCAAACCATTCTAGGATTCTTTTTCTGTTTTCTGCTCCATTCTAATAGAGGTTTATCAGGGTATTCCACTTCCATGTTGTTCCCTTCTCACCTGACTACATGTTCTAAGAATATTTCTATATTTCTGTATGCTTGAAGTTATATGCTATTTCTATATTTCATATTTCTATATGCTTGAAATTATTAAAACGTGTACAAATAACAGTTTTTATTCTCAAAACTCCTCTGTGCCCAAGCCACCATTTCAAATAACAGACCTTCCACACAGGTACCAGGGTAAATAATAGTAGGAATATAACAATATTTCTACAATTTCAACAATATCCTCAGTATCCTGTGGGGTTTAAACTAGAAGATGCTGCTGTGCCACATTTGATGTTGGAGTGGCTCTAGTTAGAATTTTAATGGTAGTCTGTTTGTTACTCTGAAGTTTTCAAGGACCTTGTTAGGAAAATAGTTTAGTAATCATATATGCTAGTTAAAAACAAAACAAAAAATAGACCCAAAGCACCACCTTGAAAAGAGAAATGTGACACTGCACAATGTTTTTGGTATTAATGCTGTGTGTATTTTTTCTTTCAGGAAAGATGTTGGTTTGAGACGTTTTTTCCCGAAGAGTTTACTAGATTCAGTGAAGGTAATTACAGTCCCAAGCAATCCTGTACTGCTGTAAAGTGTCAGAAATCTAAAAATTGCATTACAGTTCTCACTGTACAGTCCTAAGGGAATTGCTGTGCAGTTTTGCTTTGTGAAAAAACATCCAAGCTCTCTGTGGGATTGGTGGGATGTGAATCCCAGTCATGCAGCTGGCAGGACAAGGATAAAGTAAAATTCACACAGCCTTGCTGAGCTGCTGTGAGAAGGGCACAGCTCTGCCTCTCAAACCTTGGGGGTAAAAGTGCAGAACAAGTCCTTGGAGCCTCTTGGATCAAATAACTTTTTTTTCTTTTCCTTCCCTAAAAGAAAAATTAGACTTCTGGAGAAAGAGGAAGGGAACATGTAAGAAAAAAGAATATTTTACTGGGAACTTGATAAACTTGATGCCTTCCTTCCTCAAGACTGTATCCAACTTATTCAAGGAAGATTTCCAGTAATTTCTGTTTAGGTTAATCCTAGCTAAGACTATAAACGTTCCTTGAATCTCACTGCCATTGAAGTCCATATGTTCTCAGAGTAAAAAATGCAAATTTGTCTCAAGTGTGTTGAAAAGGGGGATTAAGAATGGTCACTAAGTATTTTACATTTATAGCCACCTCAATATGAATGTCCTGGTAAAATGTCTCTTACAATTCATACATGAAAGTATAAATCAAAAATTGCTATTTTGGAGCTGGTTTTGGTGAGCAGTGGAGCTTTATAGAAATAATAGAATTCAACTTGAGATTTGGAAAGAATCTGCATTGTAATTTAAATGGGTAAACACAAAAGGTCTGTCATGACAAGGTTTTGTTTCAAAAGACTTTGGAAAATCAGAAGCTAATGAAGTCAAGTGGATTTAAGTAATCCCCTCTGCATTTTAATTTAAGCAGTTATCTGAAACTGTATTTTCTGCTAACGGGAAAAATTGTGGTGAAAGACTCCAGACGTACAAGTATGAATAACTGTCTCAAAAATAATATTATGGAGCCAGAAAACTGACTGACCAAGAAAACTGCACTTTGGAAATCCTGAAGTGGGGAGAATAGCAGAAAGAAGTAGCAAGAGTTGCCAGAAGGTGAAGCTGAGTGGGAACCTTGTAAAGACATGAAGAAAAATGTTGGACATATGAAGAAGAAAAACAAGGGAAGAAATGTGTCTGCTTTTCAGTGAAAATGAAATCCCTATTCAGAGTAGTACAGGATCAGTCCAAAACCCTAAATTGCTCTTCCACTTGGTGAAAGGCAGGGAATTTGAACTGGCTGGAAAAGGAGGGTTCCCAGTAGCCATGAAATATAAAATTAATTATTTCTCTCAGTTCTCTCTGGTTTGAACAAACACAGATGGGGAACAAAACAATGGTTCTTAGAAATACTTTTAAGAGCAGGTTTTCTGTGCATTTTGCTTGAAGTTGCTCTTTGCAGATATTTCTGATAGATGCTTCTGTTATGGAAGAGGTGTGGTTTTGGGGGCTGTTCAACCTGGAAAAGAGAAAAATCATGGGGAAACCTGAGAGCTCCTTCCAGTGCCTAAAGGGGCTGAAAGAGAGCTGGGGAGGGACTTTGGACAAGAAATGGAGTGACAGGACACAGGGAGTGCTCACACTGACAGAGGGTGGGGCTGGATGGGATATTGGGAGGAAATTCTTCCCTGGAGGGGTGGTGAGGACCTGGCACAGGGTGCCCAGAGAAGCTGGGGCTGCTCCATCCCTGAAGTGTCCAAGGCCAGGCTGGATGGGGCTTGGAGCAGCCTGGGACAGTGGAAAGGGTCCCTGCCCATGGTAGGGGGGTGGAACGTGATGGAATTTCTAAAGTCCCTTCCAAACCAAAGCAGCCTGTGACTCTAATGGACTTTCTATCTTTACACCTTGCTCATGATGTTAAAATTTAAAGTGACCCATTCTTCTTGGTGGACTGAAAAGAGCCAGATAACATGTGCCAGTGTTCCTGGCAGGAAATGTGATACTGGAGTTGGTCAGGAAGACAACCCATGGGCAGAACCTTTAATCAGCTGAGTAGCTGAAATACTTGGGACACCTCGAGCTGGCAAATGCTTTTTTATTTTGTTGTGTCTTGCTCCTGGTATTTGCCAGTGATAAGCTAAGGCTGAGGTTTGCACTTGCCTTGAAGTTGGTTTTCTCTGTAAAAATAAAGATACCAGGGAGCTCCAGTGTGCAGTATCTGAGTCCTTACAAGGCCTGAGGCAGCTCTGGGTGCCCGAGGGAAGTTTCCTGACTGCCAAAGGCTCTGCAGCCTCCTTAATGGTCCATCTGAGAGTTGGGTCTGCTAAATCGACAAAAGCACTTGAAATTACACCAAAGTTATAGATTTCTTTGTTAATTTGACAGTATAGTATGTGCTGAGAGGGCTTTTTTTCCCAACCAGTGTATGCATCATTGCAAAACTGATCATTTTGTGAATATGCAACAGCCTTGGATTACTGCTACTGGAGTAACTCCTAAACATTCCACAGAAACATTTCTGGCTATTTTGACTTCTGAACGTTCTGTAAAGGCTTTCTAAAAATGAGTGTCTAATCTGCCTGGAAGTGCTAACGACAAAAGGAAGTTGGTATTTGTGTAGTGCCTGGGGCTGTTAACAGGCAGTGTGGGAGAATAAAGAGTTTTACTGCTGTTAAAATGGGACATTCAGATATGTTTGCATGGAGGAACAGTGGTAATTCCTGTCTTAACCTTGACATATTGCAAAGATAAGGATGGTTTTGCTTTCTGTCATTGTTGGTAGTTGGAAGATGACTTAGAACTGGATTTTTTTTAGGCCATTCAGTCACTTTAGACATGAGTGTTTCTATTCACAATTCTTGATGGTTTGTTCAGATTGGGGGCATCTTAGAGATACTGCTTCTCAGGCCCTGGTTTTATTTTTATTTTCGTATGAGTGGCTGCCTTTCAGGGATTATACATTATGTACAGGCAATAATTCAGTTTTTTAAAGTGTTAGTTTAGCTATCCTTTGTGCTGCTATAAGTGATTATTTGTACCCTGAAAACAGGTAATAAAGTGGTAGACAACATAGTTAATATAGTTTAGTTTAAAATTTTGCTTTACTTTTTACATTCAGTCTACTATTTAAATTTAAGCTATTTATATTGAAAGAGTTTTTTTGCTTATTATCAGACTGAAAGAATCCACTTTATTATGGATAGTCTAAGTTATTGTGTGCAGAGGTTAAGATACAGCTACAGCTGGCTTGTTATTGCCAGGTAAGAGAGAGAATGGTGGTTTAGGTTTAGAAGCTCATATGAAGGTATAAATTGTTTTGGGTTTTTTTGTGTTGGGACACAGTTCAGAAGTTGAGAGAAATGAGGAACTCTAGAGCAAATATTCCTGGAAGGGTTAACATGTGGTTTTCTATTATAACTTATTTAAAATGTTATTAGATACCATCTCTGTGATACAGCAGAAATAATGTTGATCCTAAGCAAAAGTTAAAAGGCAGAACTGCTGCTTACATTCTGAAGCTTTTTTTATTCCTTGAGAATTGTCTGCATTTCATTGATAAAGACACTGTTAGTACTACTAAGTGACCAAAACTCTTCAAATATCCCTCAGCTAGTAGATTTTAAATAATTATTCTCCAAATGTTTTAATACACAGGCCAAAACACTACGGAAATTAATCCAACAAACATTTCGACAATTTGCCAACCTCAATAGAGAAGAAAGTATTTTGAAGTTCTTTGAGATCCTCTCTCCAGTGTACAGATTTGACAAGGAATGCTTCAAATGTGCTCTTGGTGTAAGTAGAAGAATGTGACAGTCATTAGAATCCATTCTGGAGTTTTCAGTCCAATTGCTTTTGCTTGGTTCTGCAATAATTTTTTGCTTATTATTGCTCCTTTTTTCATGTAGAGACAATTGGATTTCATTACCAACAAATGGTATTTATTTATTTTCTTTAGAACTTTCTGCATTGACTGTTTAAAAGAAATCATAATTCATTACTTGGGTAAGAATTGTATGTAAAATAAAATATTTTTATAGGTGCTTTTTTGTGAAAATCAAGCACTTTCTCAGTTGTTAATCTCTACCTATTTCAAGCAAATTTTGAAGAAGGGTCCCAAGTTTGTAAGGTTTGTGAAAATGGAGACTCCAGCAGAAATTAGAACTTGAATATCAGTGTTCATAAGAAGAGGAAATACAGGAAATCCATAATTCTCATGTAGACCTAAGATAAAATGCATGGAAATGCAGTTTGAGTAGCAGAGATCCCCAGGAAACCTGTCATGGGGGGTTTTGCCACTTACAGAATTACTTGATTTTAGTATAATTTTGTTTGAAGAGTTGAAAAGCTTCTAGATATTAATTACTAAAACCTGTAATTACCACATTGGATTATAGTATTCAATAGCAAGGCCTTGTCTTATTACTGAAATTCTGCCCTTTCTCCTTTGACTCCCAAGTCAAGCTGGATTATTTCAGTGGAACTGGCAATTGGCCCAGAGGAAGGAATCAGTTACCTGACAGACAAGGGTGCAAATGTAAGTCTGCTTCTGTTTTGTGGTTTTTTTTCTCAGTCACTGTGTTAACAACCATGACCTGTTGTGAACTGGATGTCACAGAAAGGGGAGTGACCAGGCTGATCTCTGGGTTAACCACAGCAGAGCTGGGAGCTCTCAGCATGTACAGCTCTTGTCAGATATTAATTTGTGATTTGGATCAGAGGAAAGGCTCTGGTGTTAGGTACAAAGACTGTGTCTGCTTTAGCACTGAATTTTTTGGCTTTTCTACCCAGTGAAGTGCTCAATTGCAGAATTTGATGCATTGGTGGGGACTTTTTACCAATGAAATGTGAATTATTCTGAGTTGTTCTCTTTCTTAGGAATGTGTAAATGCAGAGCTTGTTTAACCAGTTGGTGAGCACATCTGTGCAGGCACTGCTTATTTACTTTCTTCATATCCTTCACAGCCTTTTCCTTACTTGATTCCAGCTGTATTTCAGTGTTTCCTGTGCACCTCCATGGTGCTAGGGAGCTCTGTCCAGACAGATCCTTCAGCAAAATGTTTGGAAACTTTACAATCCCAACTTAAGCTAAGCCCATGTCCACCCTTCTATTGAAATGAATTCAAAAGCAGTGAAAAGATGGGGAAATCAGGAACACAGAGCTAAGAACAAACCTTTTCCAGCAGTTTGGAGGGATGCTGGGAATGTGTCAGTGCAGGATCTGTGTGCTTTTAACCTGTTGAGTTTTCTCTGTTGACACCCAAGAGGTTGTTCCCACTTCAGAGCGTGCCTGGCACTGCTCAACAGTGACCTCTGTGGGCACAGTGGAGCTGGGTTCCTTTTCCAGCCACTCTGGATGTTTGTGTGTGTTGGGAGTGAGTGGCAATGAAACTCTAGAAAGAAACAGAGAACAGATTTCTGCACGTGTAATTTGGGGATCAAAGTCTCCCTGTGCTTTTGCAACACCAGGGATTAAGGCAGGCTATTTTGCTGTAATTTTGGGGTTTTTTCCCTCATTTTTTGGTGTTGTCTTTCTGCAGCCAACCCATCTAGCAGATTTCAATCAAGTGCAAACCATTCAGTATTCAAACAGTGAAGACAAGGACAGAAAAGGGATGTTGCAACTCAAGATAGCAGGTGCACCTGAGGTATGTTATTGATATATATGTGGTGATAAACTTGATATTTTGTTTTTCCTTGCAAGGAGTGGGATGTAGCATACTCCTAATGTGGATATTCTCTATATTGGACTTTTGTTCTGGGTTTGGTTTTAAAATAAATTTAAAGTTCATTCATGTTTTATGTTTTGCATCTGGTGCTTGTAGACTTTGATGCTCACAGAAGAAGCTTAATATGAACACAGTAGCTCTTAAATGCAATTTAATAGCAGCCTGTGCATATGTACTGTATCCTAGAGAGGAAACAGGGAAATTCCACTTTTATGTAAGGACAAAATAGAAAAGAAGGAAAATTTGTTCCCTTGTATTACATGGAAGCAGTGCTGGAAGTGAAATCAAATCTTTTCCTTGGTCCAGTGCACCAGAAAACAGTGGAAGAGCAGGATTGAGGGAGGGTGGCAGATCTGTGCAGAGAATGATGAATGTTGGTGCTATTGAACTTTATAGCTTGCCTGTATGTCTCTCATCTCTTTTTCTACTGTACATATTTTATTTTTTGAAAAATCTTTCTTGAAATTGGGAAGGGCTGTTTTTAGACAAAGAACAAATTGCTGCAGAGGGTGGGAAAAAAAGATTCCACCTGTGAGAGCTTCAAGGAATAAGCAAGTTCTTCAGAATTGTCTTAATTACAACCCTGAAAGTCATAGCAGTTGTATTCAAC
This sequence comes from Agelaius tricolor, assembly GCF_023055355.1. NCBI lineage: Eukaryota > Metazoa > Chordata > Aves > Passeriformes > Icteridae > Agelaius > Agelaius tricolor. The sequence continues at coordinate 92,022,382 of NW_027269262.1, read as the reverse complement.
AGTGGTTTACACTTCAGAAGCCCAAATTAACACTACATTAGGTGGAGGGTTTTACCAGCTGTGCTTTCTGAACCTCCTGTTTGAAATTTGCTGCACAAAAGCTCAAGCAGGAATCTCCCTGCTCCCCCACATTGTTCTGTTTAAGCTTTGCAGGCGTGTGTAAAGTTCTGATGCAATGACACAGCTGTTCCACTCAGTGGCTGCAACTGCAATAATTCCTCTTTGTTGGTGCCTTGTTTTTTTCCCTTCTGTAGCCTCTGACAGTGACAGCACCATCCTTAACCATTGCAGAGAACATGGCAGACCTGATCGACGGCTACTGCCGCCTGGTCAACGGCGCCACGCAGTCCTTCATCATCAGGCCTCAGAAAGGTAAGGACACCTCCAGAGCTGCTCCCAGCTCATTCTGCTTTGAACACAAGACAGAGGTAGCAGAAAAACCCTCACTTGGAAGCTCTTTTCTTTCAGGGAGCAGCCGTGAGAAACGCTGATAGTAAATTGTCACTGCATCAAAAATTGCTGAGTGACTGAGGATTTAGGCTGATTCAACAATCACTGCTTTACACTAATTGCAAACTTTAATGGCAGAAGTGAATTGTAATTATTAAAGGCATTTCCTTACAAGGGTGTGTTATCTTACAACATGAATCCCAAAATACAAGGGGAAATTCAGTGAAGTTGGTTAAAATGCATTTGGATAAGTGGTAATTTTTTAGTTTCTGCTTTTCTGCTAGGTACTCAAATATCTCCATTTAAAAAATAAAAACCTTGAGAGGTCTCATGAGTTTCTCTCATAAAATAGAACTAAAGCAGAGATACATTTTACAGTGACCATCAGTTGTTTTTGTAGCATCTTTCAAGAAGTGAGATGAGGTTGCAGGTACCCCTTGTTTTAGAAAGAATTTGATTACATTTCATTAGAATTGTTTCCAGTTTCAGACAGCTTTAATTATTGAAAAACATGCAAGTGAAGCTGCTTAAGAATGAAATTTTCTTCTTTCATGTTGTTCTCATCTTTACCCATGGGATTCATCCAACTTTGCTGCTTTCTAAAACAATAAATTATTTCCTTCTTCCATGTTTGTAGTACAGGAAAATACACAAACTATCCCAGCATCCCTCTGATGTGAAACTGAGTCTCTTTTAGTTCTTGCTTTTTTCTGCCACAGGTTTTCCCTGGGGTGATGTTATTAACATAATTCAGGTCCATCTATAACATCCTCCCTGTATGTGGCTCAGAAAATCCCCAAACTTAAACTTGAGCATTCACTAATAAAGAAATGTGATCTTAGGGTCTTAGGTGTTTTGACAGCACATGGTAATTGTTCAGATTATTCTTAAATTTGCATGGTTTTTGTTATTTCTGACCCTTAGTGTATGTGAATGACCTTTAGCTCCAACACAAGCAGTTTTGTTAGAAGCTGTGTGAGTTGTGCAGCCTTATCTCCACACAAATTAAAATCTTCCCTCAAGACAAACTCAGCTCTCCAAGCCACCCTGGTGCACAACTTGGTGATGATGAACCATTGGCCCCAAAATCAGACACTAAAAGGATAAACTAGCATCTGAGATAATAATAGTTTATTTTCTAAAAATAAAATAGGCATCACAATCCAAGAATTCCATGTCACTAGACTGATGTGTCCCTGTGAGTGGAGGTCTTTTGTGCCTCTTCTTCTCTGAGAAATCATGGTTGGGGTCTGCTACAATCCTTATTATTCACTCCCAAAACTTTCCTTCTAATGCCAGTGGATTGGCTGTTTCCCAGCCTGAACTGTTGTAGCCACAGTTGATCTTTTAAAACTTTTCATGTCTATACATGACCTCTTCCCTAAATTAATGGATAGCTCTGACTCTGTCTCTGCTTTTGCTTTAGGGGCATATGTGGGCTTTGTCCAGTTCTTGCCACTTCCACGCTGGTGGTGGTGTCCATCAAAACTGATCTGTTCTATTGACAATTTTTCTTTCTAATTCCTGTCTTGCTCCTACCTGACTTCCTTAGCAGTATCTGCTACATCTTCTAGGCTGACTGAGCTCTCTGAGGGCCATATCTCTGATTTTCCTGTGCCCTGCACAGAAAACTGAGGTTTTAACTGAGGTTTCTGGTAGGTGTGAATGCAGGATAAATCAATGCTTCTGATGCAGGGTGTTAATTTGTGTGCTATTCTTATAACACAGAATTTTAACTTGGAGCAAATGAGCAGTGATTGAACAGGAACATCAGGTAGCACTTTGGGAACTCTCCTCTTAATGCATACATGAAGAAAACCCCTCTAGTTAGAATAAATTCTGGGTTTCTTTTGTCTGAGGTTTCTTTTTTTGAAGTTCATAGCAATACCCAACATATTCATTAAACATTTCATAGGAGAGCTGTCCCCATCATGATCGGCATTCCCAAGTCCCTCCACAGTGAGCTTTGATTGTGTAAAACACATCAGAAAAAAATCATGGAGCAACTCTTGATCCCTCAGATGTGTTTGATCCCCCTTTTGAGCTTTCCCATCCTTCTTTGTTGTAAATTTACATTTATTGCAAGTGTCCTCATAAATTGTCCTTCTTGATTACTAACTGAGCCTGGTTTTGTGATATCTGTCATGGTATCCATTAATGATCCAGTTCTTAATTTGGGGAGAGCACTTGGTGATGTTTAAGACCTGGACAGTATTTGGCATTTTTCCATTCAGTTTATTTTTCATAAATATTTAGATCTACAATAGATGGAACCATGTGGAAATGTTACACTTAATATGTGTATTTCCATTATCACACTTACCTCTTACAGGCCAAGAGCACAAATGAAAAATTTCATTAAAAGTTGAACTGATTATCAGCTTTTAGATTGTGGGGTGTTTATCACTCTCTACAACCACTTGAAAGGAAATTGTGGCCAGATGAGGGTTGGTCTCTTCTCCCAAGTAACAAGTTACAGACATGAGCAAACAGTCCCAAGTTGCTCCAGGGAAGGCTTAAATTGGATGTTGGGAAAATTTCTTCCCCAAAAGGGTGGTTAGGCACTGGGACAAGCTGCCCAGGGAAGTGTTCAAAAACACCAGATCGAAATAGTTGAAGTTCTCCACTTAAGTGCTTTTTGTTTTCACCCAGATTTACCCTGGGCATGGTTTTCATTTTAATGTCTTGGTAATGTGTTCCCATTTTTAGGATACTGTTACCTCTGTAGTTTTGCCCCTCACTGATTTTGCTTTCACAATAATTTCAGGCAGGTGAGGACAATTTCCATTCCCCCAGGCTGGGAGCACTGGAGCTGCCTGGGTTCTGCTGTGTCCAGCATGGAGCTCTGCTCAGACCTGGACAGTCCAGTGGAAAGCCCAGCAAAGCCATGCATATCCCATTTCTTTAAAAAATACAGAATTGGGCAAAAATGTTGTGGGTTTCAACTTGTGAAAAACAACATATGCCTTAACTGGGATGCTGTTAGTAAGAAATTTTGACTTCAGACCTGCAGGGGTACTAATGAATATTTGCTATTTTATTTGGGATATAAACTGTAAAAGGATGAGCCTGAAGTGAGCAGTTTGTATCCAGAGCCTGTGGGCGTCTGCAGGATCAGGAGTTCCATGCTGATTAGTTTTTTCTTTAATTATATCCAGTGATGGAGGAGGCCTAGAATCATGGAAAAATCACACAATAGTTCAGGTTTGCTGATACCTTTAAAAATCATCTGTTCCAACCCTCTAGTACTACAACCCCTGTGCACCTCTGGTACTACATAATAGTGTATGAGGGTTTTTTGATGCTTGGATTCCTTTGTGTATTTTTTTTTTTAACATCTACTGGCTTTTCCAGCTTCCCCTGTCCATTTACAGCCCTGCACTTGACACATGTCTCCAGCACACAAGTGGGGTGTGTTGTCCCTGTAACCAGGCCCTGCAGGCACCAGGCTGTGGCTTCCAGGCAGTTCTGGGTGCTCCTTCCTTCTTCCCAGGGCTGAGCCTGCCTTGTCCACATCTCCCAGCTCCAGAGGGTCCAGATCTCTTGCTCTGATGCAAATGAGCACAAAGCCACTTATGTCCTGTGGAATTCAGCAGGGGCCAGTGAGAAGGAGGATGATCAGGTGGAACAGTTTTGGATATGGTGGACCCATGTGTGCTGCTTTATTTCCCAGTGGATCTGGAAGCAAATTCTTATTTCACTTAGGTCAGTCTCTGCTTTTCTCTGTCTATCCTCATCTTTTCCTCACAGTTTTCCAGACTGCTTCAATTCTCACTTTTCCTTCACTTTCCCTTCAATTCTTTCACCTTTCCTTCACTTCTTTTCTTGTTTTTCAAACTCATTGATTACATCATACTGCTACTCACTGTGTAAGACCACTTCTATTCACATTCTGCTTATCTCACAAAGGGCTGAGAAAAGATTTGCTATTAAAATGGAAACAAGGCTTTGTTTTGTTATGATTTATTACATTTTATTATGACCCTTGCTTTGCACTTTGCACTGATAGGAAACTGTTCAGAAGGTGGAATGGAGCCTTGTGGGAACAGAATGAGATTCTCTTCTTTAAGGAAATTTAATACCACAGTGGAAAGTCAGATTCTCTCTTTATCTCCTTTAGATCCTCTTTGATAGGTAGTGTTTGACTTCAGCACACACTAGCAGTTGCCACCTGTGGTATTTCTCACTTTCTTAGGAGGTTGGAGGAGGGAAAAAGTCAGATCTGATCTGATCTCAGCATCTTGAACATACAAAGCATTGTGGCCCTGCAAATGTTATGAAATCATTCCTATCCAGTCTAATGAAATCATTCACTGATCTTTCTGAAGTCCCCAAATATGATACTCTACCAAAAAGAAGCCTTAGGGGAAATTAAAATTCCATCTTTAGAATGCAGTTTGAATAGGATGCAGTTAACATTCAATGGAGCTACATATTAAAGAGCAAGGAGAATTATTTTGAGTAGCTGCTTATTAATTGTGCATCCATTATCTTGATTTAAAAATACAGAATAATAAGGTTAACTGTACAATTTAGTGAAGTTCTTTTAAAGCAGAGGAAGACTGTGTGTTCCACCAGTAACATGTGTGATTAATCAGCACCATCTAAGCCTTAAATCCATTGCCAAGTGTAAGAGCAGCATTGGAACAACCAGCAGCAGCAGCATAAATTGGTGTAAAGCAGAACCCAGGATGATTTCACAACTAATGCTGACAGCTGTAGGTGTCATGTAAAAATTAAGGCTCTTTTGAGTGTTCTTTACAGCCCTGGGGAGGCCTGCATAGCAGTGAGCAGAACTTTTGTGCCTTTTCCTTCCAGCTTGGTATCTTTAGCCCAGTTTCATCCAGGTTGAACTTCTTGTGCCCATTGCATTCTCTTTTTTGGGTACCTGTCCCCCAGTCTTTTACTGCCAGGCTGCACCTCCACACCATTGGTCTCATATTTGTTCCTCCACACTATCTCTGAGGATCTGTGCCTTTTGTTTCCTTCCCAAAATGTATCACTTACCCTAACATATCACAGTACCTTTATCTCCCACCTGCTCATATAATCTTACTGTCCTCCCTCTGCCCCCCAGTTCCAGGTACTTGTTCTTGTCACCTTGCTGAGCTGCTCCAGGGCTTTGAAATTGCAGCTTCTGGTTTCCCTTCTTTTCTGCAACTTCTTTTTCAACACCCTCCAACAGACAGATCAAAAGAGACTGATGTTGCTGAGCCAAATGATGCTTTTCTACCTGTAGACAGCAGAAAAAATGAACCAAAATAGTGTATTTTGCTATGTTGAGTGTGGTTCTGGGGTACCAGGCATTTCACCAGTCCCTTAATACATAAAGGTGAGACTGTTGTTCACACCTGTAATACCTGGAAATTATAACATGGGAGAAAAACAAATTAGAATTTACATTATTTTGTTGAAAAGTGTACATCACCATTTTCTGCAAGTGTGGCTGTTCTCTCAGGTCACTTTATCAGAGCTACATTGATTTAGAGAGTAAAACACACTTTATTACCCCTCTTCTCTCCTCCCCTGCATACTCCAATCTACTGAAAAGGTGTTTTGCTAAAGGATTAGTAACTTTCCCACAAGAATGCCAAGGGTTTCATCAAATCCTAAAGGAAAAAACCCTTTGAATAGGTACATCCAAGGTCTCACACACATTACCATTTTCAAAGAAAGACTGGCAAGGATTTGCATGTAGTGTACAAAAAGCTGACTTACTCTCTGGCACAAAACATTATTATTGTATATATAGTCTCAAGCCAGTGTGAAATCAATATGATAATATGTGCTTTAATGATTTATTTCAGTTGTCTTACTTGGAAATCCAAGTTGGATTGAATTGTTTTATTTATATGTTAGAACTTAGGACATCTTGGAGATAAAAGAAAAGCATTTCTTACCAGAGAGATGAGATAATGTCACACCTTCTGCAAGTGATTTATTGGAGTTATTTGTTAAGAATAAAACCAGCTTTTATATTCTGTGTACGTTGTTTCCTCAGATGAGAGTTTGCCTAAAGGTCTGTGTGAGTGGGTAGAAGGAGTTGTTGATAATGCTGCTGTTTATATATGTGTAGAACATTCTTTGAGCTCTCTCAGTTTCCCTGAGAGATTCTGATGATTATTGTTTCAGGCATGTATATATTTCACTTTGAGAGAGGTTATTTGAAAACGTGCAAAAGCTTTAATCCTGTTTTCTTCTTGTTTATACAGAAGGTGAAAGAGCTTTACCATCCATACCAAAGTAAGTTTTGTGCTTTCTTTTCTCATATATTTTTAAAAATGTTTTGAAAAATAGTGATGCTTTTAGAACTTCTTTCTAACAATAATTTTTATTGTTGCTCTTGGATTCCAGGATAAATAGCAGGTAGGGCATAAAAAGCTCACAGTAGTATTTAACTACAAAGATACCAGAAAGAAAATCAGAGAACAAAAGCATCTAATGCATCCCATATTTGACAATAACAAAAGTAGGATGTTTTGGAAAAAACTTGACTGGGGTTCAGGCTGTTTCTTTTGAATCCATCAGTAAATTTAATTATAGGAATGATGCTAAACAGTTTGCACTGTTTATTTATAAATAACTGCATTTAAATGCAATTGGTTTTCTATGTTTGACATGTAAATTAATTCCAAATAGTACAGGATAAGTCTTTTTACAGACAGAAACTCAATTCATACTCCATTTCCCACAGATCACACAGAAAGTATAAGCACAGTCAGGTTACACACATCTTAAAAGTGTGCACAGTTTGGCTTTTGTGGTTTCCTCCCAACTCCCCAGGTTTCTGTGACTCGTTGTGCTGATGAAAAGCCACTCTCACTCCCCCAGACAGGATGCAGTGGTAGATTCCTCCCTGCCTTCTCCCCCTGCTCATCCTGTGCCTGGGGAGGTGGCTCAGCCCTGCTAATTACAGAAGGTGCCTGTTGGGATGAGCTCCCAGTGCTTGTGAAGCATGTCCAGCATTCAGCACTTCCAACTTCTGTTTTCCAGGCTGGCCAACAATGAGAAGCAAGGAGTGAGGTCTCACACAGTCTCTGTGTCAGGTAAGGCTAATCCAAAGCCAGCAGCTGAATTTATTTCTGGAGCTGGCAGAGGTGCAGGCAGCTTTTCCAGGGCTGCTGACTGCCCCAGACTGGAGCTCTGCTCTAAAGAGAAACTTTTATGCAACAGCCACATCTGTGCAGTTACTTCAAAGCTTGTCAGAATTTCCACTTAACTTTGGGATGAAGTAGAATGTCTTGGCTAGAACTGAAATTACCTGAGTATGTGCTAATTGTGAGGGAGCAGCTTTGAAAAGGGAAAATAGGCAATTAAATATTAATCATTGCTTTACAGAAAGGAGAAACCGAATAGCTGTTTTTCTGTAGCTGTTTAGATAAAAGCATTTAATTTTTGCTGTTGAAAATGACAAGTTAATTGAAGGATGGGTATGTGAGGTAATACATGTTATTTCTGTTCTTTATAGGTTTCTAAGAATTCTCTAAGTTAACATGGAGGTTTTATGCTTCAGAGAAAATATGTTCCTGTTACAGAATCTTAAATAATTTTGAAGGATTGAATCTTAGTAGTATCTTAGTAGAAAATGTATTTCTAAATCAGCATGCACAATATTTATTAAGGGGATTGTAATGCAAAAAAAGTATTTATAGTATGATATATATTATTAAGATTTACATTATGATTATATTATGGTTCAATAGGTTTCTGGTATTTGGTCACAAACTTGAAGAACCAATACTGTGACTCAGTGGATTTCCCTCCCCTTAGAGGGAGGCTTCAGCCCCACTTTTAGATTTATGTGAGCTCTTAGTGGCAAATACTCAAAACCCCAGCATATTTCATACAAAAAGGTGGAAAGATATGTAGGCATTTGATTAATTTCCTACTTCTCAGATTCCTTTCCCCACCCTTACCCACTTGTAAAATATATTTAAGATTCACTGCTTGGCATAGGAAACCCAAATAGACACTGCAAGAAAAGAGGGGAGAGGATGTGAGTTAAAATGAGGATAAAGCTGCAGAAATAGAGCTTCACCAGTTACTGTGGCCTCCCAGAGTCAAATAGCAGCTCTTTTTCCTTCAGTGCCTGGCAAGCAAGCATGAAGCATGGTCAGCATATTCTCTTTGGATTCTTACCTGTATGGCTCATTTTAGCTGTTAAAAAAAGTTGAAATGGCTCAAGTGATTAGCTGTGTTCTTTTGTAATTATTCCACTGCCCCTCAAAAAGGCTAATCTTCAGGACAAAAAAGGCTGTCTGCAGCCTCAGATGTTCACTCCTTCAGTTTTTCTGAGCATGCTAGTTATACTTTTAATAAGAAAAACAATAATAAATGCTGACTTCATGATCTTTTCTTGCTGTCACTCTGACTTTGCAAATTTTAAGTGTCTTCTGCTGAAGTTCTTAGGTGTTTCAGAGCACAAACACTCCTTTTTAAAGTAGCATTTTGAAATTAGTGTAGGAAGTGACTTGTATTACCCCCAGCTCTGGCATTGAGGGCATCACATGAAGGTGAATGAGAGGGAAATGAGAGCAGTGCTGGGGGTGAGCTGCTTGTTCAGGTGAATGTCAGGGGCACTGCAAAGTGGCTCCTGTGAGCAGTGGAATCAAATTAAAGCAGCAAATATCATCCTCACTCTTGCCAATACCAAAAACACCAATTAGGTATTATTTTTGTATTGTAGGAATGTTTCATATCTTTCCACAATAAAATTATTGTGCTTGATGCTTGTTTTTATACCATGTTAATGGTTTTTATACCATTTTAAACCACTGGAAATGCTGGAATGGTTTAAGCCATTTAATATTTAATCTCAAGGGTTTGTTCTTCTGATAATATAATGACACAGAACACATGATTACTTTTTTTTTTTGTTGTGTTTTTCCCCCCAAAGTTAGTTAAAATGCACTGAGTGTGTCATCATATTAAATGTAAAGCAGAGGCAGATTGCTGAGATGACCCCACATGACAGGGGTTATTCTCAGAAGCTGCTTTCTGTAAGAATCCCTTGAATCCCCCAAGGAATCAGGTTGCTATAAATGAAGTGGTGCTTGGTGTGGATGTGGAGAAGTGTCACTGCTGTTGTCAGATGGAGCCCATCCATCAGTGGGACAAGGGAGGCACCAGCTCTGCACGAGGCCCAGGGCAGAGGCAGCTCAGGGGCTGCTGCTCTGGGGTGCAGAACAGGAGCTTTTCTCTGCTGACACTGCAGGGGCTCAGAGACAGAGGTTTCAGATGAGTTTTTGTAGCTCAGTGACATCTGTACCTGCTCCACACCTTTGATGGTTTAAATCATGAATTAACTCTGCAGTTTGATTTCACTGACACTGCTCCCATTTGTTTAGAGCTCTCCCAATGCTAAAGATAAATAGCAAAAATGTAAAACAGAGATTCAGCAAAAAAATAAAAAGTCATACACTGTGATGGTGTTCACAGGGGTCTTAGGATGAGGGAAAAGACGAGGATCTGACTCCATGTTTCAGAAGGTTTGATTTATTATTTTATGATATATATTATATTAAAACTATACTAAAAGAATAGAAGAAAGGATTTCATCAGAAGGCCAGCTAAGAATAGAAAAGGAAGGAAAGATAACAAAAGCTTGTGTCTTGGACAGAGAGTCCAAGCCAGCTGACTGTGATTGGCCATTAATTAGAAACAACCACATGAGACCAATCCCAGATGCACCTGTTGCATTCCACAGCAGCAGATAATCATTGTTTACATTTTGTTCCTGAGGCCTCTCAGCTTCTCAGGAGAAAAAATCCTAAGGAAAGGATTTTTCACCAAATATGTCTGTGACAATATACATTTATAGTATTAACACACTTAGTTCAAAAGGGAAGTTTCATAGTGAGTTCCCCACCACAACTGGGATAGACCAGCAATATCCAAACCCAGCGTGAAACATGATTTGGTGGTTTGGAAGTTCAGGTATTTGTCTAAAGTTTTGCAGGTTTAAAAAGGAACCAGTTAGTGAAAGATACCTTGTCTTTTTTAGGTACTTACTAACATACTTTGGAATATTTCTTGTCTAGTGAAGTGAAAACTTGGTCTTTTCCAAGTGCTCCAATACTCCAAAGCACACAAAGATAGAAGGTTTGTAAATCCTCTTGATTTTTTTTCCTCTTCTAAATAAAGGTCCTTTCAAACTAGTGAGGGATGAAGTTGGTTTCAGGAATCCAAAGCAGCAAATTGCTGGATCTGGGAGTCACTGAACCAGGTTTCACCACAAACTTCTTTCCTCTTGCTGCTTCTCTTTCTTCTGGTGTTGTCTACCTTGATTCCTCAAATTCTCTGTTCCTTGCAGTGGGCACTGTCTTTGTGTGTAACCAAGATGCCGCCAGATTCCCCTCCTTTTAAAAAGTATTGTGATTTTATGCCTCAACACATTTGTGTGTGTGTAAGATTATAAACTCCTGTAAATAAGCTAAACCAAATCAGTTGGATTTTAGATTTCTTTGGTAGTGATCTGATGTTTTGGCTGAAGTTGCTGTGATTCACCAGAAACAATGACTATTTTAGCTAATAGGGAATTGCAGCTTTTACCTCCTTCTTCCTCTGCTTCTGCATTAAAAAAAGAGTTCTTTGTCCTTAGCCAAGGGTGTACACTCAGGAAATGGTAAGGTTAAACTATTTGGTCTGTGCAAATAATATATCAAATGTGTAAGAAGCAGCACACCAGTTAACTCTAATTTTATTGACTGTATTTCCACTGTTTGGCTTGGAGACACCTTATTAAAATGCTCTGCTGTAGTCCAAAGGAACTTACTTTGGCCAGCAGTTTGTTTTTAAATAGCAAACATTAGCCTTGGTAAGGTGATCTTGTATTTCCAGATGTACATATTTCCAAAAATAATAACTTATCTGGTCCAGTCTATATTACAAAAAGTTTTTCATAAAATGAAATCAGTACAGCAGTAGCTGCTTGCTCCCTTTTTACATAAATTCCTCCTGACACAGAGTTCTTTGGTTTCTTCTGCCCCTTCCTTACTTATGTAAATATGACTAGGAAGAATAAATATGCTTTTGCATCCCTTGGCTAATCACTGTTCTTCCTTTACCCTGGAGAATCCATGAATTTTTTTAATCCTAGCTCAAATGCTGCTTTCCATGCAGTGCCACAGAATATGACATTTCAAGCCCATGCGTTTCACTGAACAGGCAGAGGATTGACCAAGCCTTGGCAAGTTCTTGGCACTGCTGGGTTAATGGTTGGATTAGATGATTTTAAGGGTCTTTTTCAACCTAAAGGCTCCTGTGATTCCAAGCAGTCCCTCCTGGCATTTGGATATTCAAGTACTGTTGTAAAATGAGGTTTTTGTGGGGAGGGAGCTGTGAGTGAGAAGATGACAGGAAGGGAGAGGTGAGCTGTCCTGCAGTAGCCAGCACAAGGGATGAGTCTGAAGGGGATTTTAGGATGTCCCACAGGGTTGGTCTTGCTTAAAGGAGGGGCTGGCTTTGCAGCTTTAGTATGAGCTTATTTGGTGAAGGTAATTAAAAGGTCTCTGAAAATATAGTCCCTGTTTCAGCTGATAAAGCAAAGTGTTCAAGGCACCTGAGTAGCAAACCCCAGGACATAAACCTTTAAGAGGGAAATAAATATATTAAAGAGAAACTGGTTTGTTATCCTGTTCCCCAGCTGGTGCAGCTGCTGTCAGTAACACAGGCAGCATTTTAAACTCAAAGGGGTGCAGCTCTAAGTGCATCATGAAATGATGGCAGGAGTTTCTAATAATTCTGGTTGTGCCATTGCCTCTCTATCCCATGGTTTAGATATATTCAGTAGCATGCCCCATGAAGGATTTGATCTCTTGGAGCAAATATCTGTAGAGGAGCTGAAGGATTTTAGGATCCTGAAAGAGGAGCTTCTCAGCATCTTTCCAGGTTCTGCTTTAAAAATCACAAATTTGTGACATAACAATGTTAAATTTTAATCACTGTGATTAACTCCTGATCATGGCAGTGAAATGAGAGCTGCTGCTTAGGAGCAGATCCTGTTTGAGGGAGCTGCCAGTCTAGTCCTGGCATTCAGCTGAAATTTCAGTTTGAATGGAAAAAAACCCCTGTTTTGAAGGAGGTGAGCCTGATTTAAGTGAGATTTTATCATGAAGGAAAAAAAAAACCTCTATGGTATAGTTTGTGAGTAAAAGAGACTTTCAGGAGGTTTCCTACAGAGGAGAAGCCAAATGTGAAAACAAAACAAACAGGAGAGGGGGGAAAAAACCCCTGATGCCAGTGTTACAGAACTTGAGAGTGCTCTAAATGAAGGAGGTGCTGGCTTGTGAAAGGACCTGTGTGCCCTGGGTTGAGGCTGATCAGCAGCAAAGCTGTGAGCAGGATGGAAAAACAAATTCAATGTTATTGAATCACTTCTGCTTGCAGAGCACAGAGCAGGCTCTGTGACACAATTCCTGTGCTCCACATGAAGGTCTGCCCTGTGCCCAGCTCTGAAAGAGTTTCTTGTGCAGGACTTGTATTTCTTAGCTCCTTTTGAGTTAGTTGGTGGGGAAAAAGGTGGCCTTTGCTTGAGATTGAAAAATTATTGGCAGTTTTTAATGTCCATTTTGTCAAGACACTCCAAAAGGACAAAGCTGGGAAGTGTAAGTAAATTTTTAGGTGAAAAATTGTATCTTGAGCACTTAGGACTGTATCACAGCTCAGCTTTGTTGCACTGCACAGCTCACTTCTGAAAAGAAAGACTAAGTGTCTTGCTATAAATGACATAGTTATAAATTCAAATCAAGTAATTATTAAGTAATTTGAGGAATATAAAGACTTTGTTAGAGCTTTAGCTCTGCCATATGGTCACAGCCCTGGGAGACATTCAAGCTTAAAGTTTACTGCAGATTAATTTTACAAACCTTGAGCAAGTCATTAGTCTCCAGGTTCATGGAGGAGGGAGCTGCTTCTTAACTCACCCAGCTATTTCACTGATTAATAAGATAATATAGTTGAAAATGCCCTCAATGCTAATAAATTACAGTATTTCAGATTCCCATCACAGTTGAATAGACTGGTGCTGTTATCTTTTCCTATTTTAGCCTGACTTACTGAAAGGCTTCTTTTCATGCACAAAAAGACCAGAATGAATTGTGGTGACAATCTGAAGAGATTTCTTCCATATCAGTGTCCAGGAAGTTCCTGCAATGATTCCATCAGCCTGTGGTGCTGGTTAAGGTTTTAATAAGTTTTTATTCTCCTGTGCTCCTCCTCTGTGGGCCTCTCATTGGATTTGAGCAGACACTTCTGCTGTGCAAATAGTACCTGACTGGAGAAATATTCCATGCAGGTTTGGGGGTTTGTTGTTCATGTAGAAACATGTTTGATGTGCCAGCCCCACAGTGCTCATTTGTGTTCAAAAGCTCAAAAATCAATTGATTTATTCTTTCTACAGGTTTTTGTTGCATGGTTTTTCCTCAGACTGGTTCAAGAATGTACAGTGAAATAGAATGGGATATTTTCAGGTTCAGCCTTCCAGTATTTGCTCTCTGCCCATACAAGGAGCTCCAGTAGTAACTGCCCTGTACAGAAAGAGCAGTAAAAACCTGGCCTCTTTCTTTCTAACATAGTTATTGCACAGCAAGTGATTTTTTTCCTTATTTTTGCCTTATTTTTTTTCCTTATTTTTTAATTTTTTTTTTCACAGTAATTTTAGTGAATGCTGTGTAGAGGAACTAAATAAATAAAGAAGTCCTGTGCAGTTCTCAGCAGCATTCTTGAGCACCAGTGATATCCTGGCTCGAAGCTGCTGTGGAATGCTGGAAATCTTTCTAAGTTGTATTCATTTCATTATGGTATTCTCTGGACTCCTGGGAAAGTGTTAGAACTTCTATTTTTTAAAATTTTAAATCAACTCATTAGAATCAACTTCCTTTTGTAGCTAGACTTGCAGATGTGGTAAGTTTAAGATAAAGCAAAGTTGTGGCAGAACAGCTGAACAAACACAAATTGTTGACAGCAAATCATAAAGGCAGAGTTTGAAATGCAAGGGCAGAATTGGACCATCACAGGGCATCAGGGCATGCACATGAATTAAAAACACTTTTACCTTTGCAATGTGCCCTCATTTGAAATAGGTTTGCTCAGGTTTCAGTAGCTTGTGCCTCCCACCTCTCAGTGTTAGGGTGAGCAGCATTTCAGCACTTAAGGCTTAAATTAGCTCTGGAGCCTGAGCAGGCAGGTCAGGAGTTGAAGCCTCTCCTCCCTTTGGAGCTTGCATTGCCTGCAGTGACTCTATACCTGCTCTTCTCTTTCAGCACAGAGTGTTGGGTTCCCTCATTCTCATGTCAACACCCTTTCAGTGGTTGCTTAAACCAGCTGCAGTAGTTTTTCCTTTTCTTTCCTAGTGTCTGAAGCTTTTTATGAGTGTTACCTGAGGTTTGTGCTAGAATGACACTGCTGAAAATTGTCTGCCATGTGATGTTAGGAAGAGAAGTCCCTTAGGAGTATCAAGGGGGAGAACTCAGAGTGTTCCCCTTTAAATTAGCTTAACCCAAGACAAATGGAAATTCTGATACAGTGACTTAGTCAAGAATTTTCCCCTCTCCTTGCACCTCTTTTAGTTTTTAGCATTGAATCTGATTAATGTTCTGTCTTTCTCTCTGATATGTGCATTTTCCCACTAGATTAATGATTCCTGTTTGCTCAGTCACCCAGCAGTTTTTATGATGGTGGTTTTTTGTTGATTGTGGAAGTTACTTTTATTAAAATATAATTTTCCTTTTCTGTCCTTCCTGCACTCCTCCCACCTCTGACTGGTTCATTGTCCCAGTAGCTGCTGCTGTGGGACTGGGCTTCTCTTTTAACGCCTCCATCCCCAGCCTCTGTAACTCCAGGTGGCTGCACCTCACTCCTGAGTTTTGGCTGTGAAGAGCTACCAGCCCCAAGATGCAGGTTTTTTATTTAATTGGCTTTTTAAACCACTTCTCATAATTCCTTAGAGAGAGGAAAAAGGGGAAAGCAGAGATGAGCAAGCAGGTAATAAGAGAAATAAAAGGAGCAGGTATCCTCAGGTGCTGTGTGTCATCTTGTGTCCTTCTTTCTCACCTTGTGTGGCTTCTTTGTATTTTTTCCTACTCCAAAATTTCCCTTGTCCTGATAAGCACTTTGCTAAAACATGCAGAGGGGTGACTGGGAAAGGAGGTAGTGAGGGTGCCATGGGCTGTTCACCCAGAGCTGGAATATCAATTGGCAGGGCAGGTCTGCACTGGGAATGAGACTCTGGTGGTAGATTTGAGATCATGAAATCTGTCAGTGCTGTATTTCAGGAGACAGGGAATATTTTCCCTTGTTCTGTGTAACCCTGGTGTGTTAAACACTCCTTCTGTGTTGTTTTAAGGGTTCAGAGAGTCAATACATACATGTTTAAGTCTGGTGGCTGCCACTTTAGCTGGAATATAGCTGTCACACAAGTCTGACAGAACTTAGATGGCAAACTTGGAAAAGCAGGTTGTGCTTCTGGGATAAATGTTCTTTGTATTGCTAATGAATGGTGTACATAGCTGGCATAATCTGACTTTTTAATGGGTTCTAGTCTTACTTCTAAAAACTGAAATATGAATTACTGTAGAAAGGAATTTGAAGGAAAACACTAAAAATGCTTTAGAGTTTCAGAGACATTTGTATTTTCATTTGGGTATTCAGAATTTTAATGTAAACCTTTACTTTTATGTTCGTTCGTTGTAGATGTTCTCTCCAGTCTCTTTTCTTTTATTTCCAAATAATTTGTTTCTGTTTTTTTTCTTTCTCTTTCCTTTTCTTGCCTCTTTGTAAAGGAGTCAATCACTGTCAGCATAAAGTAAAGAAAGCTAGACGCTTTCTGCCTTTCGTCTTCTGTGCCCATGAGTCGCCGCCCAAGGGTACTGCTCTGCTCTTTGTCTAGGCTGCCTTATTAACCCAAAAGCTGAATTTACTAACTCAGTTACTGTTTGTAAACTACTTTAGCCTCAGGTAAACAGAGTTCCAAGAATAATTTCGTTACCTTTTCCTGCTGTTGAATTGGATTTTCGTGCAGCTTGCTGGTCCCCGTTTTTATGGGGAGCGTGTTTTCGAGCATCATATACTACAATGAGAAACATATTAAATTATTTTATTTATACAGTCATGCAGCCCTTGACTGCCATCTTTTTTTTTGGTAAATATATTTTGACTTCATTCTTGGACCCCTGACACAGCATGCTTATGGATGAAACAGAATAGCAACAATAAGCATCAGCTGAGATCACTTTGAATTAAACACGGACTACAGCGATGCTTTTGGCTGCGTACTGGTCCAGCACTGATCTAGACCAGTTTGGCTTTATTAGGGGTAAGAAGAATTTCCTATTATCTATAGAAACTGTCTAAAATATTTGCCTTAGCTTGTGCTGTGGGGTTTGGTGTGCAGTAGGGCTGCTGCAGTACACGTGGAATCTGGTGTTTGTTTGAAATCTTCCCTGTAGAGTTGCTCTCTTTGCCACTCGTTCAAATTTCAGCCTTGTACAAGTGCACAATGCTCGGTGTCATTGAAACTTAGATGGTTCCATTTCTCACTCATGTCTTGGTGATAGCTCAGGAGTGCATTTCTCCTGGAAGGGTCAACACCAGCTCTGCTTTTCCAAAGTCCTCAATGTATGTGCAGAGTCAAATTGAGCCGACTCATCTGGCTATAGGAGAACTGCTTTAAAGTATTGAATAAACCCAGAAATTTACTATTTTTAACAATGCATTAAAAGAACTACTTCCACTTCCAAATTTATTTTTTGTGTACCTTTGTGTTTGAAAGTCATTAACTCTGTTTCATCATGAAAGCTTCTTAGAGCTTATCTCTGTCCCTTGGGTTTTAGGTGAGAAGTCTTAAATTCTGCTGCTTTTCTGGTTTCTCTTGAGTCAGGTATATAAGATAACTATAGTCTGAATACTTTTGGATTACTCATGAATTTAATAGTATATTTTCCCCTCCCCCTTCTCTGTCCCCTCTCTCTCTCCCCCTCTTTTTTCTCTCTCCTTGCATGCCACCTGGATCTGCAGATGAAATTAGTGGGGACGGTAATATGTTTTCTAGTCTGTGTGTTACTAACGTGCAATATGCAACTCTTATCTCCATATACCACTTAATGCACATTTCAGTAATACATTTTATACAGCTTTTAGTGTTCAAAAGTGGTCTGCTTTGGGTATTAGCTGATAAATACTGTACTTTACAGGCTGTACAACTAATGCTTCTTGCTAAACTGGAATTGGAAAAGGAAAAATTCTGTTTCAAACACTTAGAGATGTGGTGGTGCATGTGTTTGCAATGAGACTTGTGGCATGATGCAAAGAAGGTTTAGAGGTTTGTAAGTCTCCAGTTTGATTGAAATGGTTACATTATCATTAATTTGGTCAGTGGGTGAGATCAGTGGATGTAACACCTGAGAAATGAGTCGACTGAGTAATGCTTTAAAGGCATCAGAGTGCTCCTTGCATTAAAAGAAGCTGTACAAGATAGATTAATGCAGATTGAATAAATGAATATTAACCAGGTTTCAGCTATTCAAACTTATAATTTTAGAGACAGATTTTAATGTTTGGGGTTTCCTTTTAAAAATTTTGAAACTTACTACAAAATATTTAACTTTTGCAGACTTTTAAAATCTTTTTTCTTCTGAAAAGAAGTTGAGGTTTGGTTTTTTAAAAAGAGAATTTTGGCTATTTTTCTAAAGGATTCCATCTGATGTTGGGAAAGAATCAAACTGCTGCTACTGATAGTGTGTGTACCTTTATTCTTCTAAGTAGGAGGCACTAAAAGGGCATAAAAGCAATATGCAAAGGAGGGTGATAAGAGGAAATAGAGATCACATCTTGTGACCTTCCTTTCAGTAAAATGTGAAGGGGGTGTATTAACTTTTCATCTCCTTCCCTTCAGATATAAGCTAAAGATAATACCACACAATTTTCTTCCTTTTCTTAAACATCAAATGGACATTTTTTTCTGTCATAAATTTAAAAATCATATTTCATATACTACCCCTACATAGCTTTTATTGAAACTTATCTTCTTCTATAAATTACAGGCTCTGATAAATGGGAAAAGTTATGAAAATGGGAAGTTCAAACGTGTGCCTAAGGTCATGGATTAACTGTTATGGATTTAATACCCTGGGATGTTTCTCCCTACATTTAATAAATGAATTCAGATTTAGTGAAGCTCAGATTGGCTCATTCATGTGAGTGACCACCACTACCTTTACCTGGAAGCAACTTGTTCATTTTGCCATCTCCAGGAATCATAACAAGGGATGCTGCTGGGTTTAAAAAGTGCAGGAAGGCAGCATGATGAGCCCTCACATTAAATCTGAGTTTTTTTGGACTTGCCAAGGACATCTGGAATCCCTGAATGTGTTCAGCTCTTGAGGGTGCTGTAACACATCCTCCTTTGTGGAGCAGCCTGGAGAGCCCTGCCCAGCTCAGCTTTGCTTTAGGCTCAGTGTAGGTTCTGGAATATCTCTTAGCAGACACAGTTCTGGCAGATTTGGGGACATTCTCAGTCTATCATTAATACTGGGCCCAAGCCCCTCTGTGAGGAGGTCAGTTCTCTTTGTTCCACACCACCTAGAGCACATCAGTGTTGATGCCTGGACTGAATTTTCCTCTAATTCCCAAAACCAATGCCAGACATACATAGGAATTATTTTTTTATATATTTCTCTCCAGATTATTAAATGTGGAACAAGAAATATTTGTGTAGTTAATTGTGTACATTTAATTTATTTGGATTGATTATGAAGACTTCTGGCTTCATGATGGTTTTGGGCAATGTATCAAAAGCATGTAAAGTGCTCTGTGCTGCTCTGAGAATGCTTTTAGTATGAATTAACTCATTAGTTTAAATTAGAGAGATGAACAAGCCCTGCCATTGATCACATTCTGAAAGCACTATTCTGTAACCTAGTGTGAAAGGTGTTTGGGGTCCTTTAAGTGGTACCAGTAAAGTGGCACCAGTTTGGTTTCCAGGCTTCAAAAATTTTTCTTAGATGTGTTTATAATATTTTTCATCCAGTCAATTTTCTAACATAAAGAACTTTCTGATATCTTCAAGAAAATCCTATTGCAATATTGGAGGGAAACAGAGTGATTTATCTCCATCATGTTGGGGATTGGCTTTTTTAAGCTTTTTTTTTTTAATGAAACTGAGGCTTATTTTTACAAAAAACATTAGCTTATAGTGTAGGGAAGAAAATAAAATACCAAGAAATAGATAAGTGCTTCTGGAGTGTCCTGCCTGTTCAGAATTGTGCAGGGTCATTAGAATTTATTGCATTTTCATTAGGTGACTGTGTTTTGCTATGTCCCAAATAGAAATTGCCTGACAAAATTTAAAATTACATGGAATTTCCCAATTCTCCTTTTACCTGGTGTATTCCTACAGGAGTTCAAAAGAAAAAAAGAGCTTGAATTTTATTTAAATAGTAAGAAACTAGGATCACAAGTTACACTTACTCCCTGAAGTGTGTTGAACTTCAAAGGTTGTAGGCAACCTGTACTTTCCTAATTGTGGAATATTCAGTTTGCCTGAAAACTGAGCCTCTTGCTTGTCTGTGTGTGAACTATTGATGAGCCTTGCTCTGGTTTCAGGGCTGCTTTCAGCTCAGGGTCCATCCCATCCTTCTTCCCACTCACTGTGGCTTTGTCCCAGTCCAAGCCATGGCTCTGGAAATGATGCCAGGGAGCTGTAGGGATGTATCCATGTGCTCCAGGGCAGATGGGGGAAAAGGGGGAGGAAATCATCACTTCCAGAGGCTTTCCAGTGTGTGTGATCACCTGAAATCAACCACAAAAACTGCACAGTGGGTTTGGAAATTACTCAGTTTTGAGAACCTGTCTTTGTGTTTAAAGTTGGTGAGTAAAATTTGACAGCCTTGAAGTAAAAAAATGAGCCCACTGTAGTGGACTGGCTTTAAAACCCCTGGAAGAATTGATCTGACCCTGGAGGAAATGACCTCCACACACTGGAAGTTCTTTAGGGCAAGGGAAGGACCTTCTGATATGACTTGACACCATTTAAACTATTTTGAGAACAGATGCTATAAAAGTTGCAATTTTTTAACAGAGGAAGAAGTGCGCTGTCATTTTTCTGAAAATTTTGGGAAGTTGTTTCCAAAACCTGATGTCCATGAAATCTTGAATCTTGACAGCAAAACTAGTGGTAAATTTCTACTAAACAAGGAAAATTGTAAGAAAAATGAGGAAGAGAGTGTGGTTTAAAAAGGTCTTTGTGCTCTAGAAGATTCTGTGGTAAATAACTCAGCTGGCCACACTTACAATAGGGGGAAGCTGCCCTGGAACATCATTGGTGTCTTCTGCCTGTTTGTCATAAAACATAGCAAACTGTTATTCACACTTTATTGAAGGTAAAGCAATTTAACTCATTCATAATTTTTTCTCTTTACTGCAATGGAATTTGCTGTTAAAAAGATTTAAAATCAACAGTTTAAATGGGTCCCAATTGCAAAACTTGAACTTTTTTGAGTACAAACGAATCTTCCTTTTCTTCTTTGTTGAGTGCATCTCTGTGATGTAATGCGGTTGGCACTGAGGTCATTATCATATCATGAATTATGCATGAGCAAGTTTTAGTCATGCTGTATTAAATGTGACCCAGCAATGCTGAGCTTGGGGTTTGGGACATACCAGCCTTGATACATTGGAATTGTTCTGGAATTGTTTTCATCTGCTTTTCCCGAAACTCTTCAATTCCTCCCTTTGCAGAGACTGATGACTATGCAGAGATTATAGATGAAGAAGACACTTACACAATGCCCTCAAGTAAGTGCCACGGTTAACTTGGGAAATTTCCTATCCAAAAGCTTCCTTGGTTTAGCAGGAACTAAAATATTTCAGCCTTATTTATTAAATGTGCAAAGAAAATGTTCTGCTTTCCTGCTATCTGTGATTTCACAGTGAAATTCTTTCTTTTGTCTCAAAATGGGGATTTTTTTTTTTTGATTGTGATGCTGAACATAACATTTAAAGATTGGATAAGGTCTCTGTGATGAGAGCAAACAGAGTGGCAAGCTCTGTGGATTGCTGGCTGTCAGTATCTCACCTTGCTATGTGACAGATTTGCTGCTCTCCAGTTCCATGAGAAAGGAACACTCAACTGTAGCACATGCAATTTTGTTAAAGATGAAAGACTGCAAGAACTAAAATAGAAATTCAAAGTTCTGCTGATCTTCATCTTTGAAGTAAAAACAGTGGTGCTGCAGCCACCACAAGGATTTTGTGTTACAGCCTGTTTGAATTATGATATAATCCTAAACTGTCAAGGCCAATTCATTTAACATGAAAGTTCAATATTCTGATTTTAAAAGCTGTGTCTGGGAAATTCCAGTTGCATTTGGGCAACCAAGGATTTCTCTGGAAGCAGACAATCCATTGGTGCAGAATCCTGCCAAAAACATCAGGTTTGGTCAGTGTGAGAGGAGAGGATGGTGCTGAGCTGGGGCCACATTCTGCTTAAGGACCATGAGCTTGGGTGGATTTCTGAGCTCACCATGGGGCAGAATGTTTCATGATCACTTCAGTGTTCACAGCATTGTTTCCATAGCTGTGGAAAACCTTTGAAAAGCAAGAATATATGTTTTGCAAAACATATATATATATATTTGAACATTAGTATTTGAAAAGCAAGAATATATGTTTTCCAGAAATAAACTGAGCATTTTTAATGTCTTGCAGTTAAGTGACAACATATTGTATTAACATAGTTTCAGGATCAAAACATACTGATAAATGATATCCTTTATTTTTGTTAACAGATTAACTTTGTGTAATTTATTCCCCCTCCCCCCCAACGTTTTTATTTAAATTCTCATGGCAGTAATTACTTGTGGGCCCAGCCCTGGTTGTGCTGAACACTTGAAGATGGCTTCAATGCAAAACCCATGAGATGGGCTGTGGAGGGAAATTCATTAAGTGCTTTGCTGGATTGAAGGGGACTCAAGTGTTCAGCTCCCAAAGGACTGAGTCAGTAAAGATCACAAGAATAGGCCTGTGACTTCTGCTAATGTAAACTTTAAATTGCATCAGTATATTTCTTCTTTTTTTTTATGTTGAAAAATGTTTGTCCTGTTTTGATTTTAAGAAGCTCTCTCTAAGTAAGCATTTGATTTTTCTCTTAATTGCACTGCAGAAAGCTATGGAATAGATGAAGGTAACAGGAGACCCTTTACCCATCCCTGTATGCTTGCAGTTTGGAATGATGTGGAATTTTAAAGCTTCCTCTTCACTTTCATTTAATAAACATTATTTATTTATAGTTAAACCAGTTAGCTTTGGGATTTTAAAGAGGAAAACGCAGTACTTAAAAAAAGAGATGAAAAAGGCATTTGTCACCTTGTTAGCCAGCTCTACATGACATTACTTCTGTAGTGTTAATTATGTCAAAGTCAAGGTTATGAAGTTCTAAGCTGGTTGGTTGTAATTTTTTCTCTGAATAATACAAGTAGAGGTGAAAACATATACTATGCATGCTTTTCTGCTATTCCTGAAATATTTTTCCATGTCTGCTAGAAATTAAATTGCAAATGAAATCATTCAATTGCAATTGATTACATGTTTTGCTGAAGTGCTGAGCCATTTTTATCAGTAATATTCTCAGCCTATTAAACTGTGACATTAACAAAATTGCATAAGGCCACCAAACATCTCAATTTTACTTCAGTTACACACTGGCAGAGGTGTAGTGCTCTCAAAATTTCACTCTTTCATTTTGTCTTTATTTGCCATGCTCTTGTTCCTGTATTTTTTTCTTGCAGTTACCTCTTTAAAAGTTCTCTGGGCTTTTTTGATGGTTCCAAAATCTAAACCAGCACATGGTGGAGTCCTCTTAAACAGCCAAAGGGATGTGTGCTGAGTTTAACATCATTGGTGTTGCCTTAAACTGTTTGTGTGCTTTGTCTTTCACCAGCTGTAATTAAAAAGGATTTAATTATGTTTATTGCACTGAAATAAGTGCATGGTAATTAATTTAACAATCTCACAGTTCTTTTCCTGTTGCTTTGGTTCAAACTGAGAGGTTTGAGAGGTCTCCACTGTGTGTGTGCAGCATCTCTATAGGTTGGTGTGCAGCAAGTGTTAATCTTAGTTTTTCATATGTGAGACATTTGAGTGACTTACTTTGAGTTTTGTGTCTTGTGGATTATTTCCTTGCCCTTCAGCAGAAACTTAATATTTCAAGTGCATTATATTCTTGTAGCCAGAGATTATGAAATTCAAAGGGAGAGGATTGAGCTGGGGCGCTGCATTGGGGAAGGACAGTTTGGAGATGTGCACCAAGGAGTTTACATGAGCCCGGTAAGCCTCACTTCTGAAACCAAAATTAACAATACAACTCTGCTAGGTAAAATAAAAATAAGAGTATTCCTTAGAGGTCTTGGTCTGAGTCTTCCAGAACAAATAAAAATTTGGTCCAGTGACAATCTCGCTGTCTCTCTCATGACAAAGCCTAATAAAGTTCCTGTGTTTTCCTGAAATAAAATACAAACTACTTGGACACTGATCCAGCAAAATCCCAATGCACAAGAGTCACCTCAGTGAAACCAGGGAGGTTGGCAGGACTTGTGTGATTTAGGCTGGTGCTCCTGAGTTTTTCTAGAAAGACTTAAGATTTCAGTTCAAATAGATCAAAAATTTGTGTAAAATAGTGAGAAAAAGCTGAAAAAAATAGTTAATTTCAACAAAGGCCCCTAATAAAATAAATATTTCACATTGGAAGAAATTGTTGGAATTTTTGATAGATTATAGAAGAATTCTTGAGGACAATAATCTTGTTCTAACTTCAGCAACAGCTGGTTATGATCCTGGGCTCGGTGGGTTAAATAATCTTCAATGCAATATTTAAGTAAATAAGGATAAATTTTCTGTTTCAGGCAAGTTTAAAGTCTGGTCTGATACCCTTATTTAGAAAGCACATCTGATATAATTTGCATTGAGAGTTTCATATTTTTCATTTAATTCTGTCCAAGTTAACAGGAGTACCAAGGATTAATGGTTCACTCACTTGATGAAAGCTGGATAAGTCTAGAGCTCTGTAAAACTAATTAAGGACCCTTTTCTTATGAGCTGTTGTTTTGAAAATGTTGGCTGTCTCCATTCTTTTGTGTGAATTGGAAAATAGATTTTATTCAGGCATTCTGTGCTGAGATTTTTAAACAACCACCTGTGGATTTATTTTTTTAATAAGAATGTACTTCATTTAGGACACTGGGACATGTGAAGGTGAAACAGAACAGTGATGTCATTAAATTTTAATGTTCTGGTCACAGAGTGTAACTTACACTCTGGGAAGAAATCTTAAAATCAATGTAAGATTAGTTCTAATAACATGGTAGTGTAGCCTTTATATGTTCAGCTTGAGTGCAAAAATATAGGGGATATTCCTTGCCTTTTGTTCTGCTAGCTCAGAGCTGAATCTCAAAAATTCCATTTATCCCTGTTCATGGCACTTGTAAAGTCCTGATTCAGCATTCACCTCTCCCAGGTATTCCTGAAGGGTCACAGCCAGCCTCAGGTGTAGGGTACTGAGTGGAAAATGGGTTTATAGATACAGCATCCTATTGCTCAGCTGTAACAATCCCAGGAATCCCAGATTGTCTTTAAAGGCTGATTAACTGTGGAATTAATCCCAAAGTGTCATTTAAAAAAACATTTCCTGCTCAGTACAGAAAATATGTCCAGTCTGATACATTCTCACTGGTTTGTCTCCTTATCCAAAACCAAAAAAGATTGACAAAACCCCAATATCAGACCTTTTCCAACATTTATTCTTCCAAATCTCTTTGCTGGTTGCAGACACCGAGGTTCTTCTTGATGCCCCTGTTGGTTAAAGGATATTTCAAAACCTTGATGTTTAACACAGGAGAGGAATGGGTCTGGCAGGCATCCAGAGGTCTCATCCCCAGGCTGATTATTCAGTCCTGATTTCATAAGGGAATAATAAAATCATGATTTACCATCAGCTTTTTCAGTTAGTTTATGGGCATTTGATGTGTGAGAAAAGGATTAGATCAATATTTTCCTGCAAAGTCAACTTGAAGATCTTTTTTGTGAGCAAATTTGAAAATAAGGCACTTCATCCTGCAAAATAGAAATACTATTCTAATTCTGGTAATTTTTGTCTGTAAATAGATTTAAAATAGACCAAGCATGAGCAGAGATGGAACATAATTCTGAATCTTCATTTCCTACTGGCCTTAAAAATGGGATGAGGACATTCATCAGTGCTGTAGCATTTTGAGGAAAGGTTCATTTGTAAACTGCCAATTAAACCATGGACAATTCCCAGTTTCCCACTTGGAAGGAGGACATGCCGGTCCTTGGACAAGCCCATTCCTAATGTAGAAACTTAGTTTTCAAACACTTCAGCTGCTCTCAAGCCTTCAAGAACTTCTCATTTTTGGGTATTCGGAGGATGAGAAATCAGATGGGAAAATCCATTTGATTTTCAATACATGTGGGTCTGTTGAACCTGCTGTTAAAGCCTTGATCTGGCTCACTGTGAAGATAATGTGTAAAAATCTTTGTTTTACTTTTCTTTTTAGTCTGGGTTCACAATTACAGCCAGTCTTTCCTCTGAACAAGCCACAAAAAGTCTTTAATTTGGGTTTCTGGGTTGCTTGCTTGTATAAGCCAAGTGTGGTTTTTAGCACATATCTCTTTCTTTTCTCTATTTTTGCTAAATATTGTCAAGATACATTCCTCAATAGCTCAAAAAGTTTACAGTACTATTCAGTTAAACTTACCATCTCTTGTCATAATTTTTCCACAATTTAACATGGTTCAAAACAGATTAAATATTTCCAAGACACATTAGATATAAATGTTGTATGCAAGGTGTCTTGATTATAATGATATTGCAACACTAAAGCTTTCAGCATTAATTTCTCAACTAAAGGTATTTTATTTAATAGTAATTTTTTCCAAAGTAGTTTTGCCAGAATTCTAAGGGCCAGCTTTTGGTGGGCTGTTTTTGGTGGTTTGTATTTCAGCTATTTCTCAATAATATTTTTCAGGAAAATCCAGCTATGGCTGTTGCAATCAAAACGTGTAAAAACTGTACTTCAGACAGTGTTAGAGAAAAATTCTTACAAGAAGCCTGTGAGTATTAAGCAACTTCTTTTGGGATCATTTCTGGAACTTCTCCTTGCAAAGACTGTGGCCACCTGTGCCAGAAATCTCTTACACTGCTGTAAATATTTTATTAATATGTAGCCTGTTGTTTTCCCCTCCTACAACATGTGCCAGGGAACTGCTCTACATCCTTGCATGGCCCATGTGTGTGATTGGAAGTGGGTTCTTTGATTTTCCAAATTGAGTGGTGATGTCTGGCTCCTGTAAGGCTTTAGAATCAATTTTGGAATGTCTGATCCTCTACTTCATTCTTTTTTCTTAATGAATTAAAAAAAAAAACCACATCACTTTCTCCAGTTTATTGCTTTGGAAGGTCAGGTAGTTGTCCTTGCTAGAAATGTTGTGTCTAAGAGAGATCTGTTTGAAAATTCAGAATTAAAAACTCTGCTAGAATAAGCCATTTTTCTGAATAATTGCCCACAAATGTTGCATTCCCCAAGTAGCACATTTCATGTGTGGAGGAAGGCTTTTTGTTGGGGTGAATAGGAACAGAAACTTTTTTAAGGATTTTAAAGTTACTGATTCCTCTATTGTTTGGTTTTGCAAGCAAATTAGGATATGGCACTTGAGCCTTAATTTTTGCATATTATCCCCTGCTGTTGTATACCTCTAAATGTTGTAAAGATATTGTATTTTATCAGTAAAGTAATTGGTTGTGGTCAGATGTTACAGTATATTTTATTCACTAGTCCTTTATTCAAGGAGTTTTTTCAACCCCTTCAGAAGACCTGTGTTAATAGCTAATGGATTCTCATTTTTGAATGTCTGATTTTTTGTAAATTACTGTAATTTTTTCCATTGCATTTCTGTCTGTTGGAACAGTAAATACCATTGCTTACAGTAATAACTCAACAGTCACAAGGTAGGCTGCTGTCTCCTGGCAGTGTAGAAAATAATTGCTCATTGAATGCTCCTTATTATGCTTCAAGTTTGACAGATTAGGAAATGCTGCTGTAGTCGACACATAAATAATACTTTTCAATTTTGATTTAATAGTTTTGCCATTTCTTCTTCCTCTTTTTCATTCTAATTCCCATCTGTTGCCTTTGTCTTGTGTTCAGACTGCAAATTTGCTCAAAACAGTTGCTTACTTCACTGAATTTATACATTTATTTCCTAATATTTTAATATTAGGAATATTAAGATATTTTGAGGTTTGCCTATGGTGGAGTTTTCAATGCTGAAAAGATTTAGCAGCTGTTATTGCCTGTATGACATTTCATGTTATTTATTCCCTAAGCTATGTCAATGATAGGGGTTTTTGCTTTATTGCAATTTTCCTGTATTATTCATAACAGTAATATTTTAAAGAATATATTATCTCCCATAAAGTTTCTTGTCAGGAAGATATGTTACTAAACTATTATAATTTTTGGTCTTATAAATACGATTGTCCAAGGATTTTTTTTGGGGGTTGCTGTGTATCCATGCATGTGCAGAAGTAGAGAATGCAGAGCTCATCAGAATATAAATCCAAAAACACCTCCTGGTTTTAACTTGTGGTTTGTGTAAAGCAGGAAAAAATGGTTTTTATTTTTGCCTAACTTGAGGCAGGACTCTTTATCAGGGAAGGCAGGGATAGAACCAAGGGTGATGGGTTTACCTTGAAAGAGGGCAGGTTAAATTTGATTTTAGGATAAATTCTGTGATGAAGGTGTTGAGGCCCTGGCACAGGTTGCCCAGAGAAGCTGTGGCTGTCCCATCCTTGGAGGTGTTCAACACCAGGATGGATGGGGGCTTGGGGCCTGCAAGCTGGGAAGTGTCCAAGGCAGGGGGATTGGAACTGCTTGGTCTTGATGGTCCCTTCCAACCCAGACCATTCTGTGATTCCTATGTCACACTGCATAAAGCACGCTGTGGCTGTGCTGCCAGGACTGAAATTTACTCCATGGGAAATAAAATGATGTAATGATTAGATAAGGTTTTTGTCCATGTCATAATCTGGCAAACATGTTTTTTCCAGTAATTGAATTATACAGACTGTTTTTACCTCCTCTTCCAGTACAAAGGCACAGATTAACTGGTTGTGCACTGGTTTGACAGGTTATTTTATT
Source organism: Agelaius tricolor (assembly GCF_023055355.1). Lineage (NCBI taxonomy): Eukaryota > Metazoa > Chordata > Aves > Passeriformes > Icteridae > Agelaius > Agelaius tricolor. Next base: position 91,993,724 of record NW_027269262.1, on the reverse strand, counting down.
AACTTAGGTTATGTCCATAACCAGATCTGGGGCTGAGAGGCAGAGCCTGACCTGACTGGCACCTTCCACAGCAGTTTGCATTTTTGTGAGTGCAGACCAGCAGAGCTCAAGCAATCAGTGTTTGTTTCTACCTGCCCTCAGCACATGGAATGACCAGAAATTACTGCTTGCAACAGTTGTTTAAAGTCTATGATTATCTCCTCTGCTCATGGGCTAAATGCTTAACCAACAGGAGGTTTTTATTTTGCAGAAAGCTTTTATGTAATGCACTGAATTCTTTGCTTTCCTTTCAGTAACAATGCGTCAGTTTGATCACCCCCACATTGTGAAGCTCATTGGGGTTATTACAGAAAACCCAGTCTGGATAATCATGGAGCTCTGTACACTTGGAGAGGTATGAGAAATCCTCGTGCAGCTCTGCTCTCCTCTCTTTTAGCTCATAGAAAAGGCTGAAAAACCACTTCACAATAGTAACACATGCTATCAAGCATGATATCATACTCTCTGCAGAGTTATGGACTCAGAAACAGGAGTGGCAGCTTTTGACCTTCTCCTCCACCAGGGGAACTGCATCACCTCATTCCAGAGTGATTTAGTCAGAGTTTTCAGAGCATTCAATTGCAGTTCCAGAGTGAGAGCATGACCTCTGTCAAGATGATGATAATGTGATAATCAGTTAAACAGCATTTGCAAACATACCTTCCAGAAGTAAACTGTACATCTTTTATTCTTCCTGAGTAATGCTGCATTTTCCCTTGAAACACTGACTTTCTTATGTTGGGTTTTTTTTTCCTGTAGAATATCTGCAGCAGGGGATCTAGATAAGATGACTTCCCTCATTATTATGTTTTTTGGATGTATGCTTTAAAGAAAACGAGATCTCACTTTTTATAATTGATTAGTTTTCTTTGAGCCATGTTTCTGAAAATGTGAGCTGCAGTGATATTTCATACAACATTATATGATTGTCATTGTAATTATCAAACTGCAGTGCATTTTCCAAAATACAATAGGAGGGATGGATAGAAAAACCTGTAGTAGAGAACTCATTTTCTGTCAATAGATTTCCTTTTCAGTGACCAAATCACTTTTCAAAGCCTTGTTTTGATCGATAAGGACACTCTAATGCCACCTTCCAGTAGGTTCTGCCTGCCTTATACTGGGAATAGAGCTGACAAATATTCTGTGCTTATATATACTCTGAGCTAAATACGGTTGTTTTAGCACATGTAGGTTAAAACTAATTATTAAAATGAATGCTTCTAAAACAATACTGATCAGTCTATGTTTGGGCTGGCCAGGTCCTGTTCAGTTCTGAAGTGATTTAGGCCATAAATGGAGGCTGCACTCAAGGGTAGAAAAAACCAAAAAAACCAAAAAGAAGTCCAAGCGTGCTTCACTCTGCAACAGCAACAGCAGATGCTTTTCGAAAGGAGACTGAAAGGAATGCACAAAATTACAGTTATTTTTTTAGTTTAACAGTTTTCATGTGGAAATTAAATTGTAAGGCAGTCACAATTCTTCATGAGAAGTGATTTTCTTTTCCTCATTCAGCCTTTAAGGCAAGGAAGTCATGCCCATTGATAGTCATGTAAACTTCACAGTTTGAAATATGCCTTTTTCAGCTTTGTTATTTTCTTGTCCTAATTTCTTTCTCTTTTTCCCTCCTTGGTGCAAAAAGCTGAGGTCGTTTTTGCAAGTAAGGAAGTACAGCTTGGACCTGGCCTCTCTGATACTCTATGCTTACCAGCTTAGCACAGCTCTTGCCTACTTAGAGAGCAAAAGATTTGTACATAGGTAAGATTTCATACTTATTTATCTGTACCTGTCTCTTTTTATATGTCACTGCTCATACATTTTAGGGAGTGTCATTTTTGCAGAGGTTTCCACTAAAATGACACCCTTTTCAAGGGTGACACCTGCTGGTTCACTCCTGGATTGACTTGGAGCTGGTGCCAGATTTCAGTCGGAATCATTTTCAGTTGTTGCTTTGTGGTTACAGTATTTTTTCAAGCTGTGAGTCAACTGTAATCATTCAAATACAGAAAAGCAAAACAAGGGCAGATGGCTTCTTAAGTAAAGAGGAGGGGAAATAAAATATTTATAAAATGCAAGTACTTGCTTAACCAGAAAATGAACCTAAATTTCCTTCATGGTGTGTTTTGAATTTTACTTCCTTGAATGTGAACATGAGTTTTTAATGAGAAGAGACTGGCTTCAACCTCTTACTGTGTGCAACTAAGAGTTCATAAAACTCCAGTTATGAAGTAGAATTAATTCTAAAGCAATTAATTCTTAAGCAATTCCCTCATGTTTAAATACTGACTATATAATTCTATATCTGTTGTGGTAATGTATAAGCAAACACTTGCATGTAAAGTAATAGCTATGCATAGATATGTAGATATTTATGTTAAAACATGTAAATAACAATGGGTGAGAAAATGAGGCTCAGGGGGGATCTTGTTGTTTTCTGCAATGAGAGCTTGAGCTCCTTACTAGGAAACCTCCTACAGGACTGCAATCCTAAACCAATTCCTTACCTTTGCAGGGCAGGAGATAAATTTTCTTCAAGTGATGATACTTCACAACTTCATATTTTGAAATTACTAGAAATACTGTTTCTTCTGTTTGGCAGGGATATTGCTGCTAGAAATGTGCTGGTGTCTACCACTGACTGTGTGAAATTGGGTGACTTTGGTTTGTCCCGATACATGGAAGACAGTACTTACTACAAAGGTGAGGGCACCTCTGGATCCTTCTTGCAGTGAAAACACAGTTGCTTCTCACATTGCTGAGGAATTAACCAGATTTCCTTGGTCTAGCTGGTGCATTTGTATAAAAAGGCAAGTTATTCAACACTTAATTAATGGCAGTAAATTCCTATGTGTGCTTAAGAAGAAGGATTACAAGGTGTGGTTTAAGGTGCAAAAAGGATCAAATTCACATGTAGGTTCAGATGAATGCTGAGTCTGTGTTGTCATTGCATGCTGCATACTTCAGATGCCATTGCACCAGGGAGAGTCAGTACAAAACTGCTTTTGAATGCTACTTTTGCCCCATTTTGGATGGAATACTGAGCTTTGATGTCTCCAGCAGCTGAGAGATGTCCTGCAGTGCCTGAGAGATGGGAAATGCAGCAAGAAATTAAAAATTGCATGTTGGGTCCCAAACAGTAGCATTCCAAAACTGGTGTATGTTATTAAACCATGACTATATAAATCTCATCTTTAATATTTTTCTGGTTTCATGTATTTTAAATTATCCATTATCTGTCCCCTTACACTCTGTTGTGTTTCATCATTTTATTTGTCTCACTTTGCTGGGCTACTTTTCATCTTTTTAATTGCTAAGAGGGGAAATAATTTTGACATGATCATTTCTTGGTGTGTTTTGGGGTTTGTTATTGGGGTCTTTAAGGGAGGTTTGGGAGATTATTATTATTATTTTGGGTTTTGTTAGTTCATTTTCCATTTCACGTAAAGCTAAACAGCTTATATATCAATATTTGAAGTACTTCACTGGAGATTGGTTTTGTCTATGAATTATTTCTCTGGGAACAGAATCTATTTTTGAGCTCTGTAGTGGGGATAACAGCCTGCTCTCTCTTGCCTTCCCTGTAGCTTCCAAAGGAAAATTACCCATCAAATGGATGGCTCCAGAGTCCATCAATTTCCGACGGTTTACCTCAGCTAGCGATGTGTGGATGTTTGGTAAGTGAAAATCAAATTGGGAGGGTTCTTTGTGTCCTCTTGGATAAGCCCAGTGTTGATTTGGACTGCTATAAATGAATAATTTCCAAATATTTGTCACAGTTTTTACTGTGCATTCTGAAAATGCAGTTTCTTCCAGTGTATTTTTCTTTCCTTCTCCTGCTCAATAAGCCTGAATTTTCATGAATTTTTTACTTCTGGTAAGAAGCTGAGAGAAATGAAAGTGCAAGGAAATTAGCTCATAGTTATGACAGAGATTATTTTTGTCTGTTGGTTTTGGTTTGGTTTTTTTGTGTAATACCATTGTCATTTGCTATTTCTCTGTTGCATTTTGACTTTTTCTTTATGTTGATATACATTTCCTTGCTTAATGTGCAGTCATCCTATGAGATACCCAATTTCCAGATCCTTAATGCTGGATTCTTTAATGCGAAATTAAAATAATTAATTTGTCTTTTATAGCTCCTGGCCTCTTACAAAATACAACCAGAAGCTCATTAAATACAAGGGTAAATAGACATGTCCTGAAACCTTTATCTTTTTTCCCAAATATACAACATTTTATAATAATCTGATGTTCTGTGCTCCAGCTGGTGCTGACTGCTGGCCTGTACAGACAGAATACAAAAGTGATGAGACTTGAAATAAGAGCAGGATAATGAAGTAAGAGTTAAATTTAAAATTTGAATGTTTTTAAGTGAAGGGTTTATAATATTTGAAGAAAACTCTAGTACTGTCATAGTTGGAAAAATGAAGCCTATGGAACATTTTGGACAATTCTAGAGTGACAGACCACGTTCTTCTAATGCAGTTTCAATAGAAACTGGTTAATTACACATTTTCAGCACAAAAAATGTGGATCAATGCCAACCTTAAAAACCCTCAAAGTGAAAATACACTCTACATGTCGGAACAAGCTGGTTGGAAGGAGTCAGAGGGAAAAGCAAACACATTCTACCTCATCAGAGAGGAGATTGGAATATGAGCAAGCAGTGGTTTAGGGCAGGTAAAAGACTGTGTGAGCCAGCTGTGGGTCACTGTGCCTCATCAGGAGGTGAGGCTGGTGCTGTGTGTGTGATCCTGCTGCAGGTAAGTCCAAACCAAGTCCCTGGTTATATATTTTAGAAGAAATTGCATTATTAGTACAAAACTGGGGTTTGTTTCTCTTTGGACAGCTCCCATTGTTTGCTCACAGTGAAGAAGATGTGGTTTTGTGTGTGTTCCTCAGGTGTGTGTATGTGGGAGATCCTCATGCACGGGGTAAAGCCCTTCCAGGGAGTGAAGAACAATGATGTGATTGGGCGGATCGAGAACGGTGAGCGGCTCCCAATGCCTCCAAACTGCCCTCCCACCCTCTACAGCCTTATGACCAAGTGCTGGGCCTACGACCCCAGCAGGAGACCCAGGTTTACTGAACTTAAAGCACAACTCAGGTAGGGTTTGACTTCTGAGAGGTCATTTCCTTTGTTCAGAAATATTTCTTTGCGCTTTATCTTCTGTTACGGTGTTTTGGTTCTGTGGAAAATGCGAGGCGCAGCGTTCGGAGGTTTTATCTTCAAATGGCCAGGTTGTTGCTGGTCTTTGGGAAAACTGGGCTTTATCTGGTAGAGAAAATGAGATTAGGCAGTAAATTCAAATAACTGGAAATATGAATCACCTCCTTTCTCTCCCAAGAAAAACTCCACGTTTTACTAGCAATTTGTTTATAATTTTAGCTACAATCCTTGGGGAAGGAGGTAAAAATAATTTAGAGGGGTTATCTAAACAAATATGCTGTGGGCTTCTGGGGTAGAGATGTATTTTGAATAAATAAAGCATCAGATTAGTGCTGTTGGAAGTTACTTTCATGACATGTAGCACCATAGTTGCAGAGTCACAGCTGTCACAGGGCAATTGCAGAGCCTGCAGTAAATGCAGCATCAGACAGAAATTCCTTTGCCCTTTGTAAACCAGGATATAAATTATCTTTGTGTTTATCTTGGAATGAGTGTGAGCACACACCTTGCAGACCAGTCTAAATTCACACCTTAGTTTATTCTGCAGTAATATATTCCACTGTCTGTATCACCATTTCACCAGCCCCAAAGTAGGAGGGATATTTAGGCTTTGAAACATCACTGAGATAAAGTGCAGGCACATTTGATATTTGTGACCAAATTGGGTCACAGATGTTGTGACTTTTGGATTTCATGACTGCTCAGGATGTATTTTGCATAAGTCAGTACAAGCTTTGAGTAACACTTAGGTTTTGCTCACTGGCCATCCACACTGGGAATGCTTGTAATTCACTGTTGAATTCTTTGGTTTTACTTCAGGTTTTGTTTCAAAGCTGTGCTTTGTGGCATGTTTTATTTTCATAGTACTATGTTTTTGCTGTCACTGAATGTTCATGGTTTGAGATAATTCACTGGTGGTTAAAATGAGAGACAATTTGAATGTAATTATGATGTTATCTCAGAGCTGCTGCATGGAGAGCTGGAAGACCTTAAAGTTTTTCCCTAATTCTTAACATTTCATACAGTTCCACGATCTGTTACTCTGGGAATTCCTGTGTAGACTAATAATTTGCAGAGCTAAGGAAAGACTTGACCCTTCTCACAGATAACTTCCTATCCTCTGGACTGTGTGGAGGTAACACAAAGGGAGGAATGTCAGGGCTGGGTAGGGATTGCAAGAAAAAGATGTGACACTGTTGTGTGATTTGGGTAATAGGTGGAAATTGGCAATTCAGTTGCTTTTTGTGTCTTTTTGGCTCTGAAAGTACAGGATGATTGATAAATTGCAGCCAGGTTGTACTGTTAAAGCTGGTTGGCACAGATGAGAATGAAGCCCTTAAAGGAGTGGAAGATGACTGTGGTGTGTAAAGCCAAGCAGGGAGAGTATCTCACCAGGAAGGAAAGAGGATGAGTAAATCCAGAGTGTGCCCAAGAGCCTGGCTCTCCTCAGAACCAGCACTCAGGGCATGCAGCAAGGCAGGGTCTCGTTGGTTACACATCAAAATGTTTCCCAGTGTGCTTGGGTGAGCTCTGAAACAGGTCACCCAGAAAGACTCTGGAATTTCCATGCTGGCAGACATGGAGATTTTGATTGGAAAAGGCTCAGAGCACCTGGCCCTTGCTGTACAGGGAGCCCAGCTTCAGCAGGAGATCAGACTTGAGACCTCCAGGCACCGCTTCCATCTCATTCTGCATGAAAAGTGCACCCACTGTGGAGAGGTGTTTGCTCCTCTGGTCATGCTGGGGGATTTGAAGCATGGTTTACAGGGCAGCCTCTCTGCTGGGGCAACCCTAAAATCCAGTTTTCACTCTGTTCCCACCAAAACTGGGAACTTTCTGCCTCACCAAACTGGTGACCTTTATCTCCCAAATTTAGGCAACATGGTTGTCCTTAGGGCTGCTTTTTGCTGCTCCAGACAGAGCCAGCCTCTCACTGGAAAGGTTGCCAGTTCCCTGATGATGAGGCAGTCTCAGGCAGCTAGGCAGGATTGGGTTTCAGAACTCAAATTCCCATGAACTTGCAAAAACAGTCTGTTTCCCTGGTGGCCTTTCCTGTGGTGTTGCTGCTGCTCGTTCTGGATGCTGTCCAGAGCAGTCTCTTCAAGCTGAGAGCAGCCTGGATGTTTGCTTGGAGCCAGATACAGCACTGCAGCATTCATTCCTCTCTGGTTTAATGAAAAAAACTTCATGGCTTTGGGAAAAATCTTCTGCATCTGGAATAGCATAGATGGGAGTATAAACAGTTCACATGCTCTCTGTTATTTGGTGCTTTTTCTGTTTCATAGTAACAGCTGCTTTACCCAAACTGAATTTGCAGCTGATTGTGCAAGGCAAAGGTGCTGATTTCTGCACAATTTATGCACTGTTATTTGTTGCTACATATGAATTTAAGTACTGTTATTAGAGTAGTAATTTTATAGCATTTGATCTGTCTGAAGTGGATGTGGTTGAGTCAGTCTTCCCAGCAAACACAGAAACAAATGGGTGGATTGTGGATTTCCAAATGTAATTTATCATTGCATTCCAAGTCTCCTTTTCAAATGGTGGGGGGGTTAAAAGTCAGATTAGGTCAGGGCAGTGAGGTAGTGAGGTGCTACCCTGCTACTCCTGCAATTCTGACTTGGTCAGAATTAGAATATAGGATTCTTTTTAATTGGGAAGTGTTGTGTTGCCTTGCTGGTTTTGTGTTGAAGAGATTTTTTGTCTTGCAAAATAATATAAATAATATAAATGGTAAACAATTTGTAAATGGTAAATAATGTAAAAGGATTTCAACTTTAAACTTTCAAATTAATGTCATTTCATGACTTTTTTCCCTGTGTCTTGGAACAAATTTTGTTTAAAGTACTTTCATGAACCCGCTCTGCTACAAATAGCAAAACAAGGAGCAGTTATGTCATTACAGAGGTGACAGTGTCACTGAGGGCCATTGGTGGTCACAGGTTTTACAGAGTGCTTCACCCCACTGGTATCCTGGGGCTGCAGGTCACATTGAAACAGCTCTAAAAAGAATGGGGGGAAAAAGAGAGAGATACTATGCTTTTAAAGTCTGGTTTTATGACAACAATGAGATAATTAACTGATGAGAGCTGGACTTGAGTCTTTTTGTCACTGCATTTGATGTAGATCCTGAAATGTTGTTTATAAATGAAAATTGGTAGGGCTGAGGGCAGTTTTGAGTCTTCTTTTATGGCATTCTGATAAAAAAAAGACTGTAACACATACTTCAAATACACAATGGAGGCTGCAAAATGCTTTGCTGTTCTTCTGTTCTTTGCCTGTGACCATTAAGAATAGTCCATAATCCATATAAAAAGTGCTTTCATATTAGAACAATATTGCAAGTATGTTCCTCTGCATCCAACTTAGTATTTCTGGTGGCAAAGGGAAATAAAGAAGCTGCATTTTGTGGGTCAGCACTTGATGTAGGTTCCCACACCACTGTAGCAGGAGACACTGGTGCTGCTTTGCCTTTTTGGAATATGAGGATATAGTTTAGTATTTTAAATATTCCTACACTGAAGGTCCCCATAAATGTTTCCTTTTTGCTGTCACAGGCCAATTTCAGTAAGAAGTTCTTTGTAAATTATGTAAGTGTATCAATTATGAAAACTTTTAATAGTTGAAATTTTTCTTGAGCCTTCACCTCACAGAGAAGTTGAGTTAAATTTGCCTGTGCTACCTCAAGGTTTGCTTGGGGAACCACAGGGATAGAATTCTCTGCTTGCTCCTCTTTGCTGCTAAAAATATGTGCAGTTTGGGAAAATATGCCTAGATCTGACTTCTCCTGACCTTCTGCAAATTCTAATAAACTGTTCAGAGAACTTGAGCAGCTGCACTGAGGAAACGTCAAAAATATCTCTTGGCACACTCTTCCTTCATCCACAGACCGGTCTTCCCTTTGTGAAAACAAAGACCTTTCTGTGAGTCATTTCTATTCCTTGTGGTTTTTTCTAGTAGTGCTTCTCTGAGGCATTTCTATTTTATATTCTTGTCAGCAGAATCAAGGGCATCCAAGTACAGATGCTGCTGCAGCCCATCAGCCTCTGGCCAGGCTGCTCTGGGCTGCTGGGAAAGAACCTCCTGATGGCACGAGCAGGGAGGATGAACTGCAGTTGTAAGGCAAAAAGCTGAGCCTGTGTTAAGAAAAAGAAGTCATTTCAAAAGAACTTTGTCATTTCTGGTGATACATGATGATGGTGTTGCACACTGGGGCACCACAGATAAAATGGCTTTGATAGCAAAGCAGAGGTATTGGGGTTTCATTCCTTTTTATGGAAAACCAGGACTGTGCTGTGACAAATTCCACACATGGCCCCAAATTGTCAGTAAGCCATCTCTAAATTTAGCCAGCTACTACCAGCCAACTCCATTCTATTCTTTTGTTCAGATTAGAGCAACTGCTGTACCAACAGCTTGGTTAAAAACCTACATTTTATTCATTTCTCTTTCATTAATCTGGGCACACTTTTTTTTTTGTCTTATTTTGTTCAGGCGTTTTTTAATCCTTCTCTTGAAAGATGATAATCATGGTTCATGGCTGTTGGCTGCTTTCTCATGCTGCATAAAAATCCAGGATACCTGAAGTGTGAGATTGCTTTAAAGCAGGGGTTTTGTGCCAGTTCTTCATGGGTTCAAGCAGAAAATCTTGCATTTTCCTTATTCTGAAGGAAGAGAGAGGTAAAATAGAATGATTCTCTCTTCATTCCCTCTGCTAGGCTGTAGCTGTGTTTCCATGGTAGTTCTAGCAGGGTGACTTTTACAAATAACTTGTCTGATTTTGCTTTTGTTCCACATTCTTGTGTTGCTTCAGCAATGATGGATTGAAATTGCAGCAATAGTTATAAACTTGATTTAGCTGCAGCGAGACAAGCTTCTCTGCTTTTTAGAAGTGGCATGGTTTGGGGTTTTTTTGGCTGAGTAAGGAAAACCAAAGTTCTTGTCTCCAGCGGGAATTTATCCTTGAAATGAGCAGTGAAGTTTCACGATGAGAATAGATTGCTGGAGTTGATCTCATCCCCTGAATGAGTAATTCTGGGTGGTTGTTTAGCAGACTGAACAGGAGATTATAAACTCAGAACTTAGCTTTGTTTCTGGAAACTCCTGAGTGATAAAGAAACTGGAGTAGCTCCTCCACAGGATTGTCTTTACCCTGGGGACAGTGATATGGAAATAATCTGCCCTGCTCACATCTCCAGAGCGTCCGCGTAGCGTGCGGCTCCAAGGAATTGGCAGCTCCCTCTTTCAAAGCTTCTCTCTGAGTCTTTTTCAAATGGCAAATATCCAACATTAATAAGCCACATAGCAGAGCTGGGAGGAGGCTGGCTGTGGGGGCAGCAGGAGCACGTTCAGCTTCAAACAGGCTTTTTAATAGTCAGAACAGTGGTAAGTAGCAAACTGGTTTTACTACTGTCTTGTACTTTGTGAAAATGCAGCCTTTTGACCTGAATGCTTAGAAGCTGAGTGAATAGTGTCAGATCTTTCTGTTTTGCTAAATTGCTTTGCTGAATGTGTTCCTGGTTAGGCTAAAACATAAGAGCTGAAGAAGTATTTTTGACTGCTTTCTTTTAAAAAAAGAAAAAAAAATCCCAGTGATCTGAAGCTCTTGAGTTTCAGTAAAGAGCATTTTCGGTTTGTTTTGAACCTTTGCAGCAGTTCAGTAGAATATTTTCTTGTGAAGATTAAGCTTTCATGCAAGTAAGTGCTTGATTGATTGTCTTTGAGGACTTCTCTGTGTAATTGCACATAAAAAGAACTGTTATGGAAAAAAAATTGTGTGTGAGATCAACCACAGCTTTCTGAAAATTGATGCTGTTTTCATTATTAAAAGCACCCTGGTAATCCTACAGAATTATTTCTTCCTGATACTGGTTTTCAGGCACAAAACCAGTGTATGTAAAATAAATTTGGCTCTCAGTAGTTTTATAGCATTTCAAGTTAAGTACTGTTTATTAGTCTGAAAAATGCAAGAGCTGTGGGGAGAGGTTTATTAGTCACTGAAACTGGAGTTTTGCTTGATTGCAATGTGTTTTCCTTAGTACAATACTGGAGGAAGAGAAGCTGCAGCAAGAAGAACGAATGAGAATGGAATCCAGGCGACAAGTCACAGTGTCCTGGGACTCAGGAGGATCAGATGAAGCTCCTCCCAAGGTAGCTAAGACTGCAAATTACGTGTGTTTTACAAAAAACAAACAAAAACTTGCTTTTTATTCCGTTTATTTCTTCAGAGCCTGCCCTGATGGGTTGGTTCAAACCACGGCATTTTGGCCACTTCTGTCCCCATCTGGGAATCTTTGCCTGAAATGACCCAGCTCTGTTTGAACTGTGCTTAGAACTGATCTGTGCTGTGATACTGCTTTAAAGATTTTCTGTTTCTACTTGAAATTGTAAAAAAAAACCCAGAGCTGCCACAAAACTGTCTCCTGGCTTTTCCTTTTCCTTCTTGCTTGTAGCACTCCTGTAAATTGTTGGCTAATGAGCTCTCAGGCCAGCATGAAGTTTATTTATAACACATTAGTGACAGGACAGGAGTCAGCTAATTGCATTTTCCTTCTTCTGGACAGAAATGAGGGGTTTGTTTCCAAGGAACGTACGTGGTTTAGTTTCCACTTCATTTTCATTTCTGTCCTGTTTGGATGTCACTGATGGCTTCTGCAGCTGTGGGAGTCCAACCCCACCAGTTCCCTCACTCTGCTTCCCTTCAGAGTTATTCTTGCAAGCTGTTGCTTGAAAGTTCAAGCCTGTATTTTGAAGAATTTCAATTTTGTGCAGTCACCAGCGTATTGTCTGTGTCTTGATAGTTTGTGGTGAATTCCTGGAACTCCCAGGTTCTGGAATAATAATTTATTAATAATGAATTCTGATAATAATTCCAGGAGTACTTGTGTGGCACCTTGTGCTGCACACATTCCCCAGCACTCATAGAAAGGCAAATTTTGTGTTTTGGTTTGAGGGGAGAGGGAAGGTTTTTGTTTGTTTGGGGATTTTGGGGTGTTTTTCTTTCCATTTCCAGGTGGTTGCCTGATAGATCAGATTTCTGAGCTTAGTTCTGCATTTTGGTACCTTGATGGCAAATAGAAAATGTGGGCAGTGGAATTGCTGCTTTCATTTCAGAGTTAGAAACAGCAAACAATCTATCAAGCTGTTCAGTCATCTGAGATGAATTAGCAGGATTTGGTGTTTATCTAAACAATGTTCCAAGTTACAGAAGCAGATAAACTGCATAAATTGGACCAGTAGAATGCTTAATTTGAAATGAGCACCTTTGTGTGTGATGTATGAACTGAAACACTTGACCAAAGGTGTGTTAAAAATGCAGTTAATTCTTCCACTGGAGAGAATCTGTTTTGAGGGGCTTGCTATGTCCTTGTAGAAATACACTGTATTTCTGATGCTGTTGTTGGTTAGGTTTTTTTATACATTCCTTTTGTGTAAAATATGGATGTGTTTAATAATGGCATTGGAACAAGTGGAATCTTGTAGGTATGAGGTTTTAAGTGTCTCTTTAATTATTATCTAATTTTTTAATGTGACAACTGATTTTTTTTATTCTTCTGCTGATTCATTGTAAGTGTTGCAGATTGTTGCAGGTATAAACCTCCTGCACATACTCAAACAATTCCCAGGTCTCACAATCCATGCTCTGAGATCACTTGTATCTCACAGTGATATTTCTGATAGAGCCCTGAGACAGAAAACATCCTAGTCCAGAGTGAGAGTGAATGTATTCATCAAGCAATGATAAATTCTGCAGTCTTCAATTGATGTGGTTGCCTTTAACTGCCAGAAGGACTGAGAGCCCTTTGCAGAATGATGAAGTTTGGGGGTTTTTTCCCTCTTTGGTTAATTTTTCTCCTCCTGAAATACCCAGCAATGCTGTTCCTTATTCAAAAAGAAACCCTCAGCTATACCTTTGGAGGTTCAGAGTATGATCAAAAGCACTTTCCATGTTGAGGTAATTAGTTACCCAGAAATTAATAATCAGAACTATCTTTATACCTCAGAACACCACATGGAAATAGCCATGCAAATAAATCCATTTGGTTTGTGTTATTCTTACTGAAACAAAAGAATTTACTTCTGAGAACAGTCACAAAAGCAGCAAATTAACAGCAAAAATTGGAAACAAGGCTGTATTGCACCTGGAATTTTGATTTAAGACTTAGGTTCTTAGATGATGTTCTCTCTAGAGTTGAACAGAACAGAGCAGGTCATTGAGTGCAAGCAATTAAATAAATACAAAGAATTCATAGAGCAAGAATTATTTATTGACATACTGAGCAAACAATTCAGCTGCATCCGCTGCCAAGCAAAAATGGAGGAAAACTTACAACTTAATTTTAGTTGTTTAAAAAAAGTATTTGTAGTTATAGAAAATCTGTTTGGGGGTTATTTTGAAGTTTGCCAAACCTGTAAATGTTCGTTTCACCGAAACATAATTTTCTGTGTTTAGTTGTGTGTGTTTAATGATTCTAAAAATTCCGTTTTCTTTACAGCCCAGTAGACCTGGTTACCCCAGCCCCAGATCCAGTGAAGGGTTTTATCCAAGCCCACAGCATATGGTACAGCCAAATCATTACCAGGTATTACATTTAATACCATGAGTGTCTGGTTTTTTTTACAAATGTGGGTTTAGATGCAGCTGGTGGGATTGATGCACTTCTTTCATGGTTTATTTTAATTCAGTTCAGTTCTGAGTTTTGTTTTACATAGGAAAAAAAAATCCAAACTGAGCCTGGTAGTTTTACTCCAGATGGTAAATATTTCCACATCTGATGTGGTGCTCAGATTCCTGAAACTGCAGTGAAACACTTCAGACATTTCCATATTTATTGAGGGAATGTGGTGTTCATGTTGACATTTGTGCTGAGCTGTGAAATCACTGGCTTCATAAAATGGCATTAACTGGGGGCCTTTCCTTGGGGTCATTGGTATTTTATTTTCTGTGTCCTGGTAGCTGCTGCCTTTAGCCCTACCATGTTGTATACTCGCAGGTTTTGCTTTTCTTCTAAAACTGCTGAAGAAATTCAGAACAAAAGTTTGTCTTTAAAGGACTTGGAGCGATTTTAGGTTTGTCCAAGGCTACAGCCACATTACAGCTGTCTCAGTCAAGGGGATTTTTTTCCATGAAGAGAGGGAGGTTTTCATTGATTTAATAAGTACTTCAGGCTCATTAAAACTACTTGGATTTTCCTGTGGAGAAGTTCCCAGGCCACTCAGCTCAGCACACTAATTACATGCTGCCACTCAAGCCTTAAGCCTGTAAGATACAGCAGGGGGTACATTTTTATGGGGCTCTGTAGGGTGATGTTTGCAGGCTCCTATTAACTGGAACATGAGCTCTGCATGTGGAACTCTTACATATGTATCTATAGATTGAGTTTTGTCCTCAGAGGAGTTTGATCTCCTTGCCTGCAGAGGTTAGAGCATGCTGTGATGCTGCTGGTTTGATAGGCACCATTAAATACTTATCCTCAAAAGCTGTATTTGTGTCCTATTGCAGTTATTCTAAAATACTTATGTTATGATGAGCATCCTCAAAGGCTTAAAACAGAGGTGTCATATTTTGGCTCAGCTTCCTTCTTCTGATGTTGCTTTTCCTTCCTCCTCTCAGTGTCTGCTTGAATTGAGTCATTTCTGTGCTTTCATGTCTTGGAGGGGATGTTTCCATCATGGGGAAGCACAGGTCTTACTAATATCTCTGTTTTTCTCTTTGTTTTTGCCCCTGTGGGGTTTTTTGCCCCCTTAAGGTGTCTGGCTACCCTGGTTCTCATGGGATACCAGCCATGGCAGGCAGCATTTATCCTGGGCAGGCTTCTCTCCTGGATCAAACAGATTCCTGGAACCATCGCCCTCAGGAAATATCAGTGTGGCAACCAAACATGGAGGTAGGAGATCTGACACATCTGCTACTGTGTTCTGTACACTTCAGTGCACTTTTTATTATTATAAATTGTATTACTTCTATTATTTAGGTAGATCTGTTACAGGAGAACTGAGTTTTGCTGGTGCTTTTAAAATTGTCTCACTGCAGTGGACTGGGAGTCAGGACTGAATTGTTTTTTAAACAAATCCTCCTGTGTGAGGCTGGGTCTTGTATTTTCTGAGACCTCCGTTGAAGGGAGGAATGATGAATATGACTCCATGTTCTTAGAAGGCTAATTTATTATTTTATGATCTATATTATATTAAAGAATACTATACTAAACCATACTAAAGAAAAGAGAGAGGATACAGACAGAAGGCTAAAAGATACTAAAGAAAAACTTGTGACTCCTTTCAGAGTCCCAACACAGCCTGACTGTGATTGGTCATGAAGTAAAAAACAATTCACATTCCAAAGCAGCAAAACACAGGAGAAGCAAATGAGATCATATTGTTTTCCTTTTTCTCTGAGGCTTCTCAGCTTCCCAGGAGTAGAATCCTGGGCAAAGAGATTTTTCAGAAAATATGACGGTGACAGCTGGGCATGAAGTGTCACTTCACATGAATTCTTGATGAGGTTGTTACTACTTATCTAACTGAGTGATAGCAAATATTTGTTCTTTGTTAAGAGAAGGCTTTACTGGAACTTACTGCTGTTCACAGAGATGGGAACACTCAAAAAAACCTCTTGGGAGATACCCAGCACAGCTGAAGGATTGAGGCTTCTTTGTGACTTACCCAGAAGAGAAAATGAGAGGGTCTGAGAGACTGTTCCTGAGCTGAATTCCTTCTGGGTGCTCTCCAGCCTGTCATGATTGCACTGAGTTGCTGAGGAAAATCAAATTAATTCCCCCTTTAACCTTCTGTCTTTTTTTTTCTGTTCTCCACTGTTGTACACTTTTTTATTCCATTTTTTCCTTCCACAAAGATTCAGTTTGTGCAGCTTCTGTCTTAATTTTTTTTTCTTCTCTAACCAGCTCTATTCCCTGTGTTCCTGATAAACATCTAAGTGGTCTCTGAAATACAGAGAACTTTGTTACCAAATTTCCCTTGGCTTTTAAAAAAATACTAATTTATACACTATTTCTTAATGATTTCCAGGCAGCATTGGGGTATGGTATGTGGAGTATTTATAAGCTTAAGACAGGCATAAATATTTGGTCAGAAATTCGTTAAAAAATGTTTTTGTGACATGGTTTGTAAGCTTAAGACAGCCATAAATATTTGGACAAAAATTCATTAGAAATGTTTTTGTGACATGCTTTGCCACTGTTGGCTAACACTGAATAGCGTATTTGTTTTGATTTTTGAAAATGTATCTTGTAGCTTTTAACAACTGGATGGTTACATTATTGCTCAAGACCAAGAAAACAAGATTGATAAAGCTGGTTTTGTTGTCCAGCTTAAGTGAAGTGCAACACAGGAAGTGACAATGTTGCTGAAAAACAGAACAGATTCTTTCAAATCTTTTTTGGTTGCAGTGACTAAGAGCAAGGCAGATAAAAAATTCAGGGTTGGAGGGAGTTTCTTCCAGTGCTCTCCTTCAGCTTTTGAGGAGCTGAAGAAACTCTGCTTGACTGCTGCCAAGAATTGACTTGTAAAAACTTTTCCTTTTATCATCTCTAAGTTCTTGCACCTGTTGATAGGAATTTTCAGTTGTGAGACTGAGTAAATTTCCTGTGGATTGCAGGATTCAGGCACTTTGGACATCCGTGGGATGAGCCAGGTTCTGCCCACACACCTCATGGAGGAGAGGTTGATACGGCAGCAGCAGGAGATGGAGGAGGATCAGCGCTGGCTCGAAAAAGAAGAACGATTCCTGGTAATTCTTTGTTTCACAGAGCTTCTTAATTCCTTCTGATTCTT
Source organism: Agelaius tricolor (assembly GCF_023055355.1). Taxonomy (NCBI): domain Eukaryota; kingdom Metazoa; phylum Chordata; class Aves; order Passeriformes; family Icteridae; genus Agelaius; species Agelaius tricolor. The sequence continues at coordinate 91,976,725 of NW_027269262.1, read as the reverse complement.
GGGGTTTGTATTGCAGCTGCTTAAAACTGGTCACTTCTGTGAAATGAGAAAATTTACAGGACACAGGACCCCCAAAATGTGGGTTTGGAAACAGGTTTTAAAATAAGTGTTGGGCTAGTGAGAACTGTATTTCAGATCTCTTGAACAGCTGTGGCTTTTGGTGAATCTCATTTTATCCAGTTGAGTGTTTGTGTGGGGGAAGTTGTGGGTACAATTCTGTGCCCATCTTGAGGTTGCCTGTTTGTTCTTACACAGAAGGATCTGTGTGTACTCTACCCCTAAAAAAGGTGTAACCATCTAAGAGTTGTGGCTGTGCTAGGAGTTGTACCCAGCCTTGCCCTGGAGGAATAATGGCACATGTTAGTGGGAAGAAATAATGTAAGAGAGAGCTCTGTGAGTAGGGAAAAGCTCCGAACCTCACCACGAGCAGGAAGAAGAAATCATTGGTAATGGGATGTTCTGATGGTGTTTCTCTGCACTTCCACAGAGAATTGTGGTCAGTGCCACTGGTGGATGTTTTTTTGGTTCAGCTCTGGCTTCCCAGTTGTCAAAATTCAAGCTGAGTGTTACATTTCTCCTGCTTGAGGCTGATGGCTACAGATGGAGTAGAAGGTGGGAGTAGAATGTCAGCAGGAGCCTGTGGGTGCCTGATGCTCACAGGACAAGGGATAATTTACAGTGCTGTGTGTGGGTTGTGACACACAGCAGCCCTGTGCTTGACCTTAGGCATATTTCAGGGAATGTTTCAGTTTGGAAATCTCCTGTGTTGGAGCTGCTGGTAGATGCTCCCATGTCCAGGACCTGTTCTAGCTGAGATCCACATTGTGCCTGAGCTAAGAAGTGACTTTTGATTAATGGGTGTTGAAACTGGTTTGCTTCTAAGTCCATTTTGGGAATTTGCAGTTTTCCATTGGGATGACAGCAAACAAACCCCTGTGCCCAGATTGCTTCCTCTGAAGAGAGGGAGGGGAAAGGAAAATTTCTTCCCTAATTTAGGCATTAGCTTTTCCAGTCTTGTGTGGCACCACTTGCTGGTGACCTACACAACCCAGGAGGTCAAACTCATCCCTGACAGTTAAAACTTTAAAGATGGTAAAGAACTTTTTGTGGAATCAGCTTTCTGGGAATGGGGCATTGACATCGCAGGGGTGGCAGTAGGTTGTGTGGGAACTTTCTGCAGAAAACTTTCTGATTTTTTGTGTAGAATAAAGGATGATTATTTGTATTGTTTGTTGACTCAGTCTCTGGACCATTAGGGTGTTTATCATCCCCCAAATTGACATTGAGAAGGAACTTGCTGATTTTCCTTTTTATCTGTAATACACTCATAGCATCTGTTTGGGAGAGATTTGCTGTGTTTCCATTTTGTGTTGGGTTTATTGTGGAGAAACACCATCTCTCTTGCATCTATTCTGTTAAGGAATTGGAGTCCATAAGAGATTTCAATTCTTTTTTTTTTTCCACATTAACATTTTGACTGTACAGACTTTGAGGTTCACCCTTGGATGCCTATTACAAATTTATAATACCCCATGTTAGGAGCTAAATGAGTTGCTGGTAGCCACAGGGTGCCTTTGAGCCCATAGCAGGATGTGTGTAAGAAGGAGGATATTCAGTTTATAGATGGGTGTTTCTTGGAAAAGGAATGTGGGTGAGTTTCTAGATTTAGCCCTGAGGAAGTGAAGATGTGGAAAAGTCATAGTGGGGAGTCATTCTTGGAAGCCTTGCAGGTCTCCTGAAGATATCCACAATTCAGACATGAGGGTCCAAACATGTGAAAATAAGTCATTTATTTAGGCATTAAGGCCATAAAATGGTGTCCAACATAGAAATAAGCCAGGTGTTACACACACATGCTCCTTGGCCAGTGTCCTCTAGTGAGTGACAACATTTCTGCCCTGGGAAGAAGGTCCTCCCCTATTTTCATTCCATGTGATTTAGGGAGAAGAAATCTGGCCCTCCCTTGCCTGCTTTAGACAACTTTCAAATAATATTTGTCCTTTTCAGCACAGAGAACAACAGAGTAGAGTCAGATTTTAATATTTAACTTACTTAACTATAATATTTAACTTTTGTAACCATGTGTAGTGTTCTCAGTGTAAACTGTCTGCTTCCAAAAACAGCTCTATTTACCCAATCCTCAGGCTCTACAGCACATCCCACTTGTACTACTGAGAGTTGGACTCACAGGGGAGCAACTGCAAATGATTTATTGTAAGACACTGCAACAAGATGGCAAATCCTCTCTGGGTTTCTGTTGGTACAATTTTTGTTTCCCCAGAGTAACACCAACTTGCTCATGACTTGAAATTTATTGCTGCTTCTGCAGGGAGAAAATACAACTCACAGCACATTGGTACAGGGATAAACAGCACTGATGCTGCTGGAGGGGACTCCCCAGATGGGGAATTCAGTGCAGTGGCATTGAAATGGAAATGTGCTGGTCTTTGGGGAGCTTGTTATCAGTGTAAGCAGTTTGCCTGAAACTGGTCCTTGGAGAACATGGGACTAGTTAGTACTTGAAAGGATAAAAATGTTCTTTTCAAGCTGCAGCCTTAACAGAATGCAGAATTCTGGAAATTCTGCTGTAAAAAGGGAAAACAAACAGGTCTCTCCTCATGGGAAGCTCCCAAATGAAAATAAATCCGTTGTGTAAAAACTGAAAAGTAAAGAAGTGTTTGGTTTTAAATTGTACCAAATATATCCATTGGAGAGTGAGAAGAGAATTGGTGGAGGGGTTGATTTTGGGGCATCCAGGACTGACACCCCAGCCCCTGACAGGGAGGGGAAGCAGCACTTCAGCTGGGCCAGCTTTATGGACACTGATTAAAACTTTTGATCATTAAATTTTCATGCTCTATTGATAAAAGTGCTGTGGAGAGAATCATCTCCAGGAAGGACAGAAATAGGTGAATTATTTTTGAGAAAGCTGAACAGGAGACACAAAGCATTACTGCACCTAAAGCTTGATGCAGATCACTACAGGACACAGTCTCTGTCCAGGGCACCTTCAGGTAGAAGAGGAAATGGCTGCAGTACAAACAATCTAAAACCATCAAAAATTATCTCTGAACATTTCACACATCTCCTCTTTTAGACCTATTTAATTGCCTGCTCCTTCCTTTATTTGGCGTTCCCACTTTGAACCTTTCTTTCTGGCTGGGCTGATGTTATGTACATTATTTTTAATCAGATAAATAAAGATATATATGTGCATGCCTGTTAGTAACTCCTCAGCAGACAGAACAGTTTTATACTAAGAAATTTATAGTCTCTTCTGGGATAGCTTAAGAAGAAATAACTCACATATTTTCCTTATCATGCTTGGGTTCGTTGTTTTTTTTTTCTGAAATTCCCACATAGTTGTGGTTTTTGTCCTATTTTGACACTGAGAACTGCAATTCAAGTCTAATTGATGTGAACTGTTGCTAAAATAAGATTCTAATTTTAAGCCTGAGAAAATCCCACCAAGACATTACAATTCAGCATGTCCTGAGAACTCCAAGGCTTACATATTCTTTTATTAGCAAGGAACCAGAAATACTGGAAATAAAGTGGATTATGTCCCACTTTGTCAACATATACATCCTGTCTGAAAATTCCTCTTGACATTTCCAAAGATTTCAGATAGTAGGCTTATTTATTAAAAAAAAAAAAAATCCATTTACTTTTGAAGGACTTTGGTTTCTGCAAGATTTTAACAACATACAGTTCTTTATCTCTGTGGTTTTTGGGAGGTCCAGAGCCATGGCAGGGACTGGGAAGATGGCAGGGTGTTCTTTGGGGCTGTGAAATGGTGTGGGAAGTACAGAACAGGTTTGGTGTGAGGCTGAGTGTTGACCTAGAGAATGTTGCATTAAACAGCCGAAAGATCTCAGAATTAAAAATTCAGCAATGCTTTGCTGTTGTGGCAGCATAAGGGGCTCAAAACTCTTCCAACTGCAGAAGTGGAAGAATTGCTGCTGAATAATATTTTAAAATATAATGGGAGTTTGATCATCAAAATCACCTTTACTGTAAAATAATGTGCCTTCTGACATTTCCACATCTACACAAGAGAATAAACCAGAAAATCATTTAGTCAAATGGGAGTTGTTAGAATTTATTAGAACATTAAAATCAGTAAATATATAATTGGGACTTTTCTCAGTCATTGGACACAAAAGTTGAACATTTCTCTTTTGTTCCATGTGTTCTTGACCACCCAGGTGTTGATGGAGCAGAGGAGAATGTTTGTGGAAGTTGAAAGAAGTTTAAGTCCTGCTAAAGGATTTTTTCCTGATTTCTGAGGTGTAGCTGCTCAGGGTCCCTCAGCTTTGCCATCACCCCCTGGCACTTGGGATCTGCAGGTTGGGATCAGGTTCTTGGAGGTGCCAGGGCAGCACCCCTGCCCTCACAGCCTTGTTTGGGTGGGGGCCAAGTTAATAATCACCATTTTTGTGATATTTGCTGAGCATTTGCAGCTTTTCTCTGCAGCAGTTCCTGGGCTGTCCAAGATGGGGTGTCCTGGGGGGAACTCAACATTCTGCACGTTGGCTGCTGGTGGAGACTTGGGGAATGGAATTGTTGCTGTGACTTGGAGCCTTTGGATGCTGGAAGGAGGGACCTTCTTAGCAAGACAAGCAGAGGAGATGGGTTTTGTGTCTGCTAATTTCAGTTTTTGCTTATACTACTAGGAAAAAAAGTCCTGTTACTTGGACTAGTGGGCATTTTTATGCTTCTGACTCTTCTAAAATGCTCAATATTTCATTGTCTCTGGAGTCTGGTCTGAGGGATGTGTTCTGGATGGTCCAGGGGAAGGTGTCCCTGCCCATGGAAGGGGTTGGAATGAGAAGATCTTAAAGGTCCCTTCCAGCCCAAACCATTCTATGGTTTAAGGTGCATTTTTTGAGTAATAAATTGCTATAAATGCAAAGAGCATTAAAGACCCCTGTGATAAAACAGTCTTTGGTTATTTCCAAAGAGTTTGGGCACTTCCCTGGCTAGAAATGAACAGGAAACGATGGCAAATTGTGAGCATCAGTGTAATAGAAATGTAGTTTGTCATATGCTTTATATGGATATTTAACAAGGATAGCTGTTTGATTTAGCTAAAGAATACTATGAGAATCATGACTTTACCTGTCTAGGGAGGTTTCAGACATACTCATATCAAATGAGACTTCAATCAGAAAAAAATTCCTTTATCGTAATAAGGAAGTAAACTGGAGATGAATCATGGTAGGTTTGATCTTGAAATTTGTCACAAATTCCTGGAACAACATGAGGAGACCACTTGTGTCTCAGTTCTTCATGTTTAAGAGGGGGTTAAATGTTTCCCTGTCTGATATGTTTTTCTATTTTTAATCTGCATGTTCTTTCAGGGAGTCACTGTCTCTGCCTGTGCCCCACTCAGTCTGCAGAAGACTGAATGAAAATCCCAAAGACAGACTGGCAGCACAACTGGACTATTTTTAATGACAGAAGATCAATATTAGTGTGTTTTTGCAGGTTCCTTCTGCCCTGCTGGTTTTTAGGGTCATTTAGTAGGATTTGTGAGTTGGAATTATTCTTTAGTATTCTTACAAGAGGAAGGAATCTCAAATAGCCTTAAAACAAGAAAAGGATGTATTTGTCCCCTGAAATTAACGTGGTCAGTTTAGTGGCACTGTGTTTAGTTACACCTACATTTCTCTAAATTAAAAAAATGGTATTTCCATATTATGTGTGACCATTTTATCCCTTGAGTTATCAGTGACTCCTCACCCAGTCTTGTAGGAGAGTCAGATAAATCCTGTTTTTAAGTGTCAGAATTGGTGCACAAGAAGCACACTGTAATTTTGCTGAGTTTGTGTCTTCAGATCAGTGTTAACTTTGGCTTCACATCCACTATTCCTTTGTCTTCCCATGTGATCAATGTTGTCCTTGAAGAATAAATAAAACATACCTGGATTTCCTGGGGACATAAGTGGGGTTTTCCTGTGCAGGGCCAGAAGTTGGACTTAGTGGTTGTTGTGAGTCCCTTCCAACTTAGGATATTCTGTGAGAAAAATGACTGGTTTATGTGTGGAAAAAAAAAAAGAAAAATTGTTGTGGTTTTATTTTTGCTTTTAGAAACAACCAAGCCCCACATTCCTGTATTGTGCTGAAAACACATGAAATATAAATTTGTTTGTTGCTTGTATGGGAAGAAAAGGGCATCTGGATGGCTTTGTTGGCTGGCTGTATCCACATGGAGTGTTTAGAGAGCTCCAGTAATTGGCCCCATTTGCTTGCAGAGGGAGCCAAGTACATTTAAGCCATCCTGGGGCAGGAAGCGGGAATTAATGCGCAGCGTTTCTCATCCTGTGGTTGGAATTTTGCTGTTGGGAAGCAAGCTTTTTTTTCTTTTTTTTTTCAGAAAAAAACACAACTTTTGCTGCCTTTGAGAAAACTAAAATGCAGATTTTCCAGTGTTGTGTCAGCTCAGTGGTACTTTGGATATTTCTTAGAGCATTTTGACTCCTGTGCTGGGGGCGGCTGCAGGAGGAGCAGCCGAGGCTCCGGTGGCGGCAGCGGGGGCGCAGGGGCTGGAGTGAAATGACATCTGGATTTGCCAGTGTGCATTTTGAACAGCATCTTCCTGTCTTTCCACTGCCTCTAAGCCACGGGCACATCACTGGGTAAGCAGAGCACAGAGTGAATCCTTGGATTTCTGTTTCAGAAACCCGACATGAGGCACTCCAGAGGCAGCATTGACCGCGAGGACGGAGCTCTCCAGGGCCCTGTAAGTGTGGGGGATCTTTTCCTCTCCCAGCTCTTCCTCCAGTTTCCTGCTAGAACATGCTGTACACTGCCTTGGGGGTGGGAGATGATTTAAAGGTTTTGCTAAATGTTTCCACTGTTATTACATGGTGGTACAGCTTTCCAAGAGGCTCAGCTTCTGTGGGAACTGCAGCCACAGCAAAGTGGTTCATGCAGCAGTTTGGGGGATTTGGGGTCTGTTGCTTGTTTTTGTTTTTTCCCCTTGAAGCTGTTCTTGAAACAAATATTAAAATGTTTCCACAAATACGTTACAATAATTTCCAAGTGTTCATGTGCTGTAGATTTGGGCCTTTTATTTAAAAATGGGGATTGTTTTCTGCAAGTTCTGTCAACAGGAAGCAGGATTAAAGTAACTTTTGCAGTTGTTTAAATATCTGAAGGGTTTTCTCACAAGGAATGTAAATGTTGCTGTTGTATTACCCAGAAATCTGTTTGGGGTAAATGATCCACTATGAAACAATTGGAATAAACCCCACAGCCATTCCTTTATTCCCAGACAGCAGCTGCAGCTCGGGTGTTATTTCTTAGTGGCTTAATTCCTGTCTGTTTAATTTAATTAAAACCATTTTTTCAATTGTTGAATTGCCATTGGAATCTCTGGATCATACTGTTGGAAAAGGGGGATTAGGCTAGGCACTGTTAATGGCACAAAAACCTGGTGCTTCATCCACTGGAAAGCAGTGGATATTTTAAATCCACCCTCCTGTTTCATTTGGGATGCAATTGTAAACTCCTGCTTTGGCTTCAGCTTCACTTTTTAAGAATTTATGGATTCTTCCTGCATTTGCAGCCAAGATAGTCATGAATGAGTGTATCAGTGACACACTGCAGCACAGTCTCTGGAGACATTCATGTCTGGAAGCTCCTAAGATTTTTTTCCATGAATTTGGAGAAGATTCTTAGTTAATGTTAGGCCTTGGCTGTTGTTACATCTTTATATAAGAGCAAGAAAAGTGTTGCTGCATTTTGTGCTGCTCGTGAAGATACTTTGAGATGCCCAGGAGATTTTCAGGTCATGCCACAGGTTACAGATTCCAAACTGTTTCCAGGGGAAGTCCTGTCTGCCCAGATGAGGTGGTCCAATATCATTCCCCATCTGAAAGATTGTGAAGAAAACACTTCATGGTCATGGACAAAATGGGTTTTAAAAGAGATTCTAATTCATGGTAACTGCATTTCTAGTCACAGAATTTGATCTTGTAGTTCTCAGTAGATTCAGAACATAACTCTGACTTCATTTGCAGTGGGAAATGCTTAATGCTGCTGTGAGTCAATTTGAGTTTCTGACTGAGGATGAGAAACTGGGCAGTGATAAAAATGAGAAGTCACCACCCACATTTTGGCAGTTCCTGTCTGATCACATTTTTTTGACCTGTACTTTCAATACACAATTTTATGGAAGTAAGATTGCAAGAATTGTTTTAGTGGGATGCCATTCTTCTGCTTCTCTCTTGGTCTCTTTCTTTGCCCCTGGGGTTATCAGATTTGAACTATTTAGGTTAACAGCACAAATAAAAGTTAATGATGTGACTGAATGCCTCTATTTCATGTCCCTATTTTTGAGGTGACCAACTTCAAAGAGCAACAGACCAGTGTCATTTCTGGTTCTCCTCTTGTTGTTGGCATTTTTAAAAAGCCTTCTTGTGGTGCTGTCCCACTGAAACTGCAGTCAAGCTTTGTCAGCACCGATTCTCTCCCTGCAGTGGCACAAACAGCATCTCTGTAGAGATGCCACCTGTCCCTGTTTCCAAAGTCTGTACATTTCCTTTGTCCACCTGAGTTCTAGAAGATCCCTGCCCTGCCAGGCCCTTTTCTGCCCTGCTTGCTCGATTTCCAGCACTGTGGAATTGTCTGCCTCTGTGCTCTTTAAAGATTGCTCTTAAAAACCACCTGACATCCATGGACTCCAGTTCTTTCAAAAGCAGATTCCCAGGGGACCTCACTATTTCCTGGAAAGCACCCAAAGTCCACTCCCTCCATAGCCAAGGTTTTGCTGGAATTTTTTCTCCTATCTCCAACAATTTGAAGCTCAACTCCTTTGTGGTGGCCATGACTAAGGCAGCCACTGCTCAGCACTTGGCCCATGAGTCCCTCTCTGTTTACAAACAGCAATTCCAGGAATCACCTTTCCCAGTGTTCCTTAATACCTGCACCAAGAAGTTACTTTCACAGGAATTTCTTGGACCTCTTTGTGTCCACTGTTTGGTATTCCCAGTTGAATTTTGAGAAGTTAAAATCACCCCTGAGGGCCAGGGCAGTTGACAGAGATATTCCTTAATACTGTGCTGACTCTTGGGCTGCTCACAGTGGTGATGAGGTTGGTGTGAAGGATGGATGAATGCCATTACCAGGGAAAGTCACTTCAGTCTGTTACTAAATTCTTCCAAGTGGATGAGCAAATGGGCCTGGAGTAAGAGCTTTGCAACAAAACCAAAAAGCAAACCAGTTTTAAAGTGTGCTCCCCTTACAGAACCATTCAGCAGGAAGTTCTGCAGTTTCTCTGTTGTGTTGTCATTTCTCCTTCACCACCATGACCTCTAAGTTGGATCTGTGGACAGACTGAAAATGCCTGTGACTCTCTCACCACCTTTGAGTAATAAGGATGAACTGCAATGTTGAGGCCAGGGCTGTTGTGAGCAGTACAAAATACATGCAAATTCTTTTATTGCTCTGTAAGAGACCTGTATTGAGGGACTGATGATGGTGAATTGGGATGTATTTTCAGCTGGTGGGAAATGTGCTGAGAGCTGGCTGCTCTTGGTGTTTGAGATTGAGAGAGTGCTGATGAGAGCTGCAAGCACTGCAATAACTATTTAATATGTTTATTTTATTTTATTTTATTTTATTTTTTAGGCTGGTAACCAGCACATATATCAGCCTGTGGGAAAACCAGGTAAGCAGTAAATGCAGATGGTGACATTGTGAGTATTTTATTACAAGTCTTGTAGCAGCAGTAGTGAACCAAAGTTCATGGCAGTATTTCCATACAGAGTGGGTTCAGTTCCAGGTACTACACATAGATCTTTGTATGCTGTGTGTTCAGGCCCCAGACATGCAATCAGCAAAGCCAAGGAAGTGTTTAGATCAACAAGCAGGAAATGTCTAGAGCAAGCTGAGTCAGAGTGGGAATTCACCCAGGGTGGAGTTCAGACATGTAAAACAGCAGTAGACACCTAAAATTGGGTTTCTCAGTCTCAAAAGTGAATCACCCAGTTTGCTGCTGGGAAGAAATCCAGTTTCCCAGATTCACACAGCATATGGGACCAGGGATGACACCATCTCAGGGCTGGGGTAGCTGTGCCCAGAGCAGCAGCAGTTACCCCACAAAAGGAGTTTCAGGTATTTAACTAAAACAATCCTGCTCTCATAAAGTGCAGCTCCCACAAACAGTGCATTTACTGCAGGACACCTAAAGATCTCCCATCTGTGGCAGAGAAGAGCACATGCAGCCTGTGCAGGGCAGAGCAGGAGGGTGCCAGGTGCCTCTGACACCTTGCTGCTCTAAAATCACCATTTTTTTGTTGAGCAGATCACGCGGCTCCGCCAAAGAAGCCCCCGCGCCCCGGAGCCCCCGGGCACCTGGGCAGCCTGGCCAGCCTCAACAGCCCCGTGGACAGCTACAACGAGGGTGTGAAGGTAGGGGAACCCCCAGAAAATGGAACAATACCAGGGCTGCTTTATTCATGACCAGTGAAACAGCCCCAGCAAATCAAATGTGACAGCTCTGAGGTAGTTTGGTGTTCCTGAAGTAGAGAGCATGAAAAGCAAAGGGGGCCAAACCTCATGAGTAAATAATGTCATGGGGCAAACACACCCTGGCAGCTCTCAGGGGGGTGAGGGGGAACTCAGGTTCTCCCTGGCTGTGATTTAGTGTGCTCCTCAGCTAGAACCTTTCCAGCTGAGCTTATTTCTAGTTTGGAATGATGAGGTGTCCCAAATGGACCCAGCTCCCTGTTGAGCAGGATGGAGCGTGCCCAGGGATCCCAGCTACTCAGAGGGTACCAAAGTCTCCTGTCCTTGGTTACAGGAGGTGAGACCTCTCCTGCAGTGCTCAAAAAGCTCTTTCTGCAGCACCAGGGCTCCTCAAACCCTACCAGCACTGGGGAACAAGGGAAGAGGGGAAATGGGCTGGCTGACCTGGGAGGGAGATACTTCCTGATGTGTTGTTTCATTTCCCATAAATAGCAATAAAGCCACAACTGAAACTTGACAGTGGTTTTGTAGAGATGCTGCTGCAGGGTGCAGTGTCCTGCCCCTGCTGCAACTGGTGTCCACAGAACAGCTCCTAAGGATGTCAGGCACTCCCAAAATCATCCCTTAGTGTGCTGTTTCCTGCCTGTGGGACTCTGCCACCTTTCTAATCTCAAGGAAACAGCCCTGCCAGGCCTGTAGTAAAGAACAGGAATCCATGGTGTGATGGCCACAGCAGTTGGGATGAGTGACACTTATTTTAGGTGATTTAAGGAAATACAGAAAAAGCCCAGTTCATCTGAACATGAAATTCAGAACTGCCATCAGAGCAGTGTGTTTAGCCACTGCCAGCCTGTCTCACTCCTGCTCGTGTTCTGGGATTATTGGAATGTTTAAGAATCAGTGTAAATAGCCAGCAGTGGTGAATTTGAGCAGGATTATTTCTCATAAACTGATGCCAGTGCTTTACGAGCTGCCAAGCCTCAGTAAACGTCAAAAAGCAGTAACAGATGTGTTCCTAAACTCAGCTTCTCTAAAATTTCCTTTCTAAATGCTGATGCTGGAACATGAAAAAATGTTTTTGAAATACAGACTTCTGACAACAAACAAACTTGAGCAGTCAGAGACATCAGTAGTGACAAGTGAACAGGATTTGTGTACTAAATAGCTCTTTGAGTAGGAAAGAAGGGCTGATTTTTTTTCTTCTGTCAAAATTTTCTTGGAATTGGATTGTTTTATGCCCCTTGAAGAAAACAGCCCATTACTTTTTGGCATAGCTTTGTTAATGGTTGCAGTCCTAAACTGAAGATGCTTCTGGGGTTCATTTTGGACTCCTTTTTCTCTACACCCAGTTCAGACTCCCTTTTCAGGGAGAGCACAGATGAAGAGGATTGGAATTTCCTGCCCTTGGGAGCCCTCAGGGCAGGCTCCAGAGACCTCCTGGGTGAGGCAGAGTCAGCCAGTTCCACAAAGAAACTCAAAATTCTGCAAAATAGTGGTGTTGATATTGGGGATAAACAAAGAGAAACCAAGGGCTGAGAAACACAATGTCCATAGTCTTGAAAGGTTTGGGTCTGGAGTTCCAAGGGTTGGGAATCATCTGGAATGGGTTCTTGGTAGCTCCTGGCCATGGCTGTGATGAGTTCTTGTGAACAAGTCCTGCACAGTTAAATCACCATGTATTTCCCATCATGACTTGCTTAAACAAAACATTCCAGAAAGATGAATATAAAATTTTCCTGAATGCATTGAGTCCTGGAGTGTTTGTGCAGAGGGACCAGCAGTGTTCCCAGGACAGGTTTCCCAGGCCCTTGCTCCACTCAGCACTCTGCTGCTGGCCACACTGGCTTGCTCCTGTCCAGCTTTGCATGATCTGCTGCCCGTGTGTTGAGTCAGGAGGAAGCATGGGGTGCATGGCAAACCCTTCCACTGCCCACAGGGGTGCACAGCAGCTCTTCTGTCACACAGGGCCCAGAGCTAACACGGGTGGCTGCCGGTTCTGGTGAGGATGCGTTTTCGTTGCAGGCTTTTTAACTGATCTCTGATTGCTACACATGTTTTGGGTTTGTTTGGTTTTATTTTTATTTTTTTTTTCCTGCTGAGTTTTATTAATATTGTTTTTCTTTTTTTCCCTTCTTTTGGTAAATTTCTTTAACCTCCCCCCACATTCTGCTCAACCATAGCCATGGAGGGTAAGCAGTGCGTGAGCGTGTGTGTACGTGCCCTATTCCAAAATGTCTTTGCATGTGACTTTGCCAAATGACTGTTTTAATTTCTTGATTGCTGAAACTGATTCGAATCACAGCCTTTCCCTGCTGATTGAAGCAATTAGAGTGTTCTTTTTCCTAAGGTATTTTCTGATCAATGCACGAGATTGAATCTCTGTGGTAGCTGTTGGTATCCACTTAATGAAATGCTATAAAATGGAATCACCTTGTACTGAATCCTGCACTCCTTCCTTAGAGAAAGTCTCATCAAAGCATTCCACGGTTTCCTCAGGGCAGTGGATCAGGGGCTTGCAGTGAAACTTTTCTGGAGCTGGGACCAGTCCTGAGAGCCAGCAGTAACCCAGTGTAGGGAGCTCTCCAGTGTAGGGAGCTGAAGTGCCATGAGCCATCTCAGATCCAGGAGGAAATCAGGAATTTTTTAACTTTCTACTTACATTGAGTTGTTGCTTGGGCATCCTGTTGTAGGGAATAGCTGCAGGAAACTGGGATGCTTGGTAGTTTTACAGTTCTGAGATACTGAGAACCTTACAAAGGATGTTTGCAAAGTTTGTTTCATTTCAGACCTGAGATTATTTCAGTCTGTTTTGGATTTAACTCCAGACATACTGGACTTGTTGGAAGTTTTACCTGATTAAAGACCAGAGGATTTTTAACTTAGGAGGTTTTTTCTGATCTCTTGGAAATCAACTGTCTAAAAGCATTCCATGTTTCCCAGCTGTACTGGTGACACCATTTTTGTTAACCCGCTGTTAGATTTTCACTAACAAAAGAATAATGTCATAGAATCATGGAATAGTTTGGCTTGGAAGGATGATCTCGTTCCAGTTCTCTTTTTAACATATCAGTTCTCTCTTTAACATACCAATATGTTACTGTGTGCTCTGAGATTATTTTGGAGCACAAAAATCCCTTCTGGAATGAGGGACCTGATACCGGTTGCCCTGGCAGTGGAACTTGATGTACTCAGTACTCTCATGCCTCAAATTATTCCCTTCTCTGTTGAGTGTTACACTGGAAGCTCTTCAGGGAAAGCCTGGTAAAAGTTGCCCAGTGTCATTTCAGAGATCAGGTTCAGTCAGAAGAACTAAAAGAAACCTCGTTCATCCCGGAGCCAGCTCAGGGCAGCAGCGGGGCCGGGCGGGGCTGTGGGAACCCGGGGAACCCGAGCCCTTCCCGGCTGGGAGGTGGCCGAGCCCCATCTGCTGGGGACGGGAGGTCCAGCAGCCGCTCTGTGCTTGCAGATTCAGCCGCAGGAGATCAGCCCTCCCCCCACGGCCAACCTGGACCGCTCCAATGACAAAGTCTACGAGAACGTCACGGGGCTGGTGAAGGCGGTGATAGAAATGTCCAGTAAGATCCAGCCGGCCCCGCCCGAGGAGTATGTGCCCATGGTGAAGGTATGGGGGCAGTGCCTAAACTTGGGGTGTATTCCTACCCTGAATGAAGTCTTCAAGTGCTGTAGGAGAAATCTTCTGGAAAGCTGGAGTAGAAAAGCTGTTTGTGTTCATGTGTTCAGAGGCTGGAGCTTTGGATTCCATGCCCAGTATTGTGGACAGCACTGCTTCATGCCCAGCTTGTTTGTGCTTATCCAGGGTCCTGAGTAGTGTGCTGTCTCCTCCACATTTTCACTTTCTTTGAGAAAAACTTGTTCTTAAGCCTTTGGCATCTTGTTTTGATGGTGATAGACACAATTGCAGGTGGGATTGTGAAGTGCCTTAGGCATGTTCCGACTCTTTCCTTATCCAGATGAGCAATTAAATATATCCACTGCCTCCTGCACTCCTAAAATTCTCTCATCCCTTTTTTCCAAGTCTTTGAAGTTTATTTCTTTAATCTCTTTTTCTTAGGAGGTCGGTCTGGCACTAAGAACTTTACTGGCAACAGTAGATGAGACCCTCCCAATGCTCCCTGCAAGCACCCACAGAGAGGTACGTGGAGCTCTGCTTACCTGCTGCTCAGCCACTGCCTTCCCAGTCTGGGACAGGTTTTGGTGCTCCCTTCATGGCACAGGCACACCTTTTGGTTCCCTGAGCAGTCTGAACTCCTGGGTTATAATTCTCCATTAACTGAATTTCATTAAAAATGCTGCATGAACTTAGGCTTGGTATTAGTGAGGATTCTTAAACTGGATATAGGTGTCACCTATAGGAAGGTGACATAAACCCCAGTATTCCACAGCAGGGAATCAGCTCAGGGTTAATTCTTAGTGCAGATGTCACCTGTCATTTGCTTGCACACCAAATCATTGAACAGGTAATTGAGCAGAGCTTGGTACAGCTGGAAGGTTGGCTGTAGTTCTCGATGAGGAGTGACTGAGAGCTTTTAATGAAGTTCATAATTAAAACAGTTTTCCTCCAAAACCTTGAATGAGTGTGGTACTGAGAAAGCCAAGGAATGGTTCTGTAAGTGTCATCTCAGAGGTTCATGCTGACTTAGCTGTGTGCTTAAGTAACCTGTATCTGCCTTTTTGTTTCATTTTTTAGAGCCGCTTCTATGCTTTAGAGCTGCTTCAGTAGTAAAAAGAGTAAAGCTACAAGAACCTGAAAACCCATTACAAGCTGTTAATGCCAAGTTGTGGTTTAAAATCCACTGCTTGGGTCTTGGTGCTGTTTAGCAGTGGGTGGCTCAGCAGGTGCCAAATTCCATCTGCTGCTCCCCATGGTGTTTCAGAAACAGCCCAGCTTCAGTCAGGGATCAGCAGGGGCTGTAGCTCTGTGGAATTGCTGTGAGTGCAGGGTTTCAAACCCCCAGGGCTGACGGGCTTGTCTTGTTGCAGATTGAGATGGCGCAGAAGCTGCTGAACTCAGACCTGGCCGAGCTCATCAACAAGATGAAGCTGGCCCAGCAGTACGTCATGACCAGCCTGCAGCAGGAGTACAAGAAGCAAATGCTGACGGCTGCTCACGCCCTGGCTGTGGATGCCAAGAACCTGCTGGATGTTATTGATCAAGCCAGACTGAAAATCAGCCAGTCCAGACCGCACTAAGCACTGAGGGAAGAGCATCATCAGCCTCGGAATTCTGCTCGCCACAGGATGTTCCTTCACCTTCCACCAGCAGTGAGGATTCACCCAGCGCAGTCCTGGCCGCCCCCTGGGGTTCTCTCATTGCAACAGTTGAACCGAGTGGCTCTGGTGGGGCCGGGCTGGGGTTCGGGCCGTGGCGTTATCAGCAGCTGAGGTTTGTAGAGCAGCCCTCGGGGCACGGGGCAGGTCACTCCATCGCATGGGCCGCGCTTCGCACCGAGCCGCCACCATTGAGCTGCCACCGGGCCACGGCCTCGGAGCCAAAACTGTTGGAGCAGCAGATGGGAGAAAGATATTGTGAAGTGAAGAATTCGGGGAAACCTCAGGGCTGAGAATTCTTGCCCACAGTATATGAACTATCCAGACTGGAATTTTTTTTATTAGAACACTTACGTCGCAATATGCTAATCACGATTTACAGAGAAAGAATAAAAAGCTATATTTTCAAGACTTCAGTCATTTCAAGACAAACTAAAGCCCTCTTCATCTTCCTGCCTTTTACTTTTACGTGACTGTGTGAAGCATTTGTTTGGAACTAGCTGTAGGACACAACTGAACACTCGTCTTTTTCACCAGGATAACGTGCCAGTTCTTTTGTAGCAATGTTGTTTTCCTTGGAAGTGAAAATGCTGCTTTGTACCAGAGCAACTCAGAGCTGCATTTAGAGGAGATCTGTAACCATTCATGTTCCCCATTTTTATATAATTTATAAAGACAGATTAAAGCCATGATGACTATTTTAAACCCACTGTAGTTAACTAACCCATCCTTTTGTCTATCTTGCCTGGGAGGAGTTACAGTAGAGCAGTGTAATTAGATTTTCCTTGGTTTTCCAGTTATGCCATCTGTTCTGTTAAAATAAAAACCACACTCCCTTTTTGCTGTTGAGGGATATAAATTATTCTCAGGAAGAATATAATGAACTGTACAGTTACTTTGACCTATTAAAAAGGTGTTACCAGTGAAACTCTGACTCTTTATTTCATGTGTGTGCACTGCAAAAGAATTCTTTTCTGGGTACCTGTGTCTTTTTAAAATGAGTTGATAATACCTAACACCCTATCATAAAGTTGTTCCTTAAATGTAAAAGGCGGGGAGTCCATCAGTGTTTGTGGACCAACTTTGGCATACCCTCTCATACACCTGAAATTTTCTAATGCCCACTTGGAACACAGCCCTTACCTTGTTCAACTGCTCTGGAAAAGTCCTGTTCAGAAGTTATTTATGAAATTCATGCCTTTTAAGTAGCTCTTTTCCAGTGCAGTGTGACATCACCTCCCACACCTACCCTCCACATGTTTTCTGGCCAGGTAAATACATTCTGTACCTTCCACAACCTCAGCCCTTCACCTGAGCATTGCAGCCTTTTCCCCACTGTGAAAAGCCTCTGGCCTTGCTGTGCCACAGCTGCCCCTGCACAGGTTCCACAGGAGCTGCAGCGCTGCTGTAACCAGAGGTGTCACAGCAGCAGAGGCTGCAGCAGCAGCCCAGCCTCAGCCTTTCTGCTGAGCAGGTCCCCAGCCTGCAGCTCCGGGCTGCTACCACACCCCTGCTCACTGTGATTTTATTCCCTGCTCTGTCCAGAAGCCATGGGTACCTTTTAGAGCTTTAACTGTTCTTGTGAAACACCAAAAAACTGACAGGGGAAGTTGTAAAGCCCCAGCTGAGCACTCATGACAGCAGTTAAAGGGAGTTGGAGGTAACCTGGCCACCCTCCACAAACATCCACCTGAGACATCAGTACAAGCAGATGTTCTTTATTACAGGCTGGTACAAAACTAATTAGTCAAAAAGACCAAAGCCCATGTCATCATCAGATTCCTCTGATTCTTCCTTCTTTTCCTCTTCTTTCTTCTCTTCAGCTGGAAAAGAGACAGGATTTATTTTCCAATTTATTGGCTCATAGAAGTCAGTTGTCACAAAAAGTGTCACATGCAATGACATCAAGCATGAATCCCTAGCAGTCCTAACAACCTAAGCCAGCAGCCCAAGAATAGTGTTTGTACTATCGGCAAAGTGGTTTTGTACATTCAGAATTCATTTCTATCAAACCTGAAAAACTTTACGAGGAGATGCTGATGCTCTGCACCATGCTGATGACACACAGGAAGAGCAGTCTAAATTCTGAGGGAACACTAATCCTGTACACTGACTTAATGTGCAATGCCTCCTTTCTCAAGGGGAGGGCGTGCTTTGCTCCAGAACACTCACACACATGGCGGAAACCACATGCGAACAGCTCCTGGAAGTGGTGCTTGCTAAGCTGTGTCTGCCCCATCCCTGGAAGTGTTGGATGGGGCTCTGAACAGCTCAATCTAGAGGACCGTGTCCCTGCCCACGGCAGGAGGTTGCAAAGAGAGGGCCTTAAAGCTCTTCCTAACTCAAGCCATTCCATGGATCCACGGATCTACGTTCCCGGGCCTCGGTCGGACGCGGCCGTCACTTACCGGGGGCGGCTCCGCCGGCGGGCGCGGCACCACCCGCGGGAGCGGCGGCAGCCGGAGCCCCTCCACCACCCGCTCCCACGTTACAGATCAGGCTCCCGATGTCAATGTTCGCCAGCGCCTGCGGAAAACGACAAGCGGCAGCGAAGCCCGGTTAACACGGGCGGGAGGTGCGCTGGGGAGCCCCACACGCCGCCCCCGCCCGGCCCGCGGCCCCTCTCGCCCACCTTGGCGAAGAGCCCCGGCCAGAAAGGCTCCACGTTCAC
This sequence comes from Agelaius tricolor, assembly GCF_023055355.1. NCBI lineage: Eukaryota > Metazoa > Chordata > Aves > Passeriformes > Icteridae > Agelaius > Agelaius tricolor. The sequence continues at coordinate 91,958,289 of NW_027269262.1, read as the reverse complement.
TCCAGCTGCCTTGATGAGCGCGTTGATCTTGTCCTCCTGCAACGAGATAGCGGCGCTCAGAGCCCGCCCGGCCCGGCCCGGCGCGGCCCTTCAGGCGGCCATGCCGCGCGGCCGCCGCCATCTTGTGCGGCCGCACTCACCGTCACGGTGACCTCGTCGTCGTGCAGGATGAGGGCGGAGTAGATGCAGGCGAGCTCGGAGACGGAGGCCATGGCGGGGCGCGGTGCTGGTCGCCGGGTGGTTCGGCCTTAGCTTCGTACGAAGGACTCAGCACCTTGGGCCGCCGCGGAGCGAAAGGGGGTGGGTACCGGGGCGCGGATTTATAATGGCGGTGCGCGTTGCGTCATCGGTGACGTCACCCCGTGACCCTCCGCGCATGGCAGGTGCCCGCGCGCGCTCCCTCCTCCGTCCCTCAGAGCCCTCTCGGGGAATAATGCACAGAACAGCGCCGGGTCCGGCCGCTCCCCCAGCACTGCCAGCCCCAGCCGTGCCCCAGGTGCCACATCCCCACGGCTTTTGCATCCCTGCAGGGATGCGGACCCCTCCACTGCCCTGGGGGAAAACTCTGCTGAGGCCGTTTTCCCAGGATCCAAACTAAAGCTCCCTGGCACAGCTTGAGGGGCCCAAGCCTTCCTCCTCCACAGCTACCTCAGGTGTCACTGCCTCGCTAAAACACTCCTTTTTCTGTACGTAATAAAACGGGAAGAAAAGGTGCAGAATGAGCCCTTGGTACAGAATTGTGTATTGTGATTTTTTCCACCCAAATATGAGCAAGAGCTTCTTTCCCGTGCAGTGACCAAGCACTGCACAGATTGGCCAGAGAGGGTGTGGGATCTCCCTCACTGGAAATATTCCAGAGCTGTCTGCACACAATCCTGAGCCTGCGCTGGAGCAGGGAGGTGGCGCCAGGTGACCCCACTGTGGTCCCTTCCAACCTCATCATTCTGTGGTTCTGGAATTCTGGGATTCTGATGAGCCTGAGCAAATTCCAGAGTTTTGCTCCAGCGGCATCATTGGATTGTGAAAAATGAATGTTCTCTGGGTTTTATTTTGTGTCTTCTTGACAGATGTGTGTTTGATGAGCCTCAGCTCAGTGGCTGGGCAGATCACGGAACAGATTTCCAAGCTGTGCTGGGGCACTCCTGGAGGACATGGAGGGGATTTGGGAAAGCCACGGCTCCACCAAGGTCAAGTCCTGCTTGATCATCTGAGGGGCCTTCTATGATGGAGTGACTGTGAAAAACACTAATCACTTGTTTTTAAAATTTTAAAAGTTTAATAGTAATAAAATTGTTATAAAAATAGCATTATAATTAGAGTAATAATAATTTGGACAATTTGGATTAGGACAATATGAGACAATAGAAACAAAGAGTTACGGATGTCCGGGTACCTTTTTCTGGGCAGCACAAGCCCAAAAAAGGACACACATTGACAGAGGATTGACCCTTAAAAACAACAGCCTGTTGCATACTCATACACCTCATACATGATGCATAAATTCCATTCAAACACAGGATTCTGTCTGGTCAGTGTCAACTTCTTCCTCTTAATCCTGACAGCGTTGTCATGGCTGAGCATGGCAGGAAGAAGTTCATTTCTTCTGATAATGGGGCAATAAATTCTCTTTCTCTGAAAGATTCAGGTGTCCTGTAGCTGCTATCTGGTGCGAGTACCTCATTCCTTTCTTAAAAAAATATCTCACATACATAGTTTCTATTTTAACATTATGTTATAACCTAAACTATATTTAACACACTACTTAAAACAATTAAAACAGCATAACTTTCTAACATAACACATAAAATATTCATTTTAATATTTGCAAAAAGCCAATCATAAAATATGCATTTATCACGTGGTTCTGATGAGCCTGAGCAAATTCCAGAGTTTTGCTCCAACAGCATCATTGGATTGTGAAAAATGAATGTTCTCTGGGTTTTATTTTGTGTCTTCTTGACAGATGTGCATTTGATGAGCCTCACCTCGGTGGCTGGGCAGATCATGGAACAGATTTCCTAGAAGCTGTGCTGGAGGACATGGAGGGGATCTGGGACAGCCACAGCTACATCAATGTCTAGTCCTGCTTGATCAACCAAGGGGCCTTCTATGATGGAGTGACCACATGGAGTGGACATGGGAAGGTCTATGGATGTCACCTGTCTGGACTTCTATAAAGCCTTTAACACAGTCCCACACAGCATCCTTCTAATTGGAGAGGGATGGGTTTTATGGATGGACAGTTTGGTGGATGAGGAATTGGCTGGATGGTCACACCCACAGTGCAGTGATTGGCTCAGTGTCCAGAAGGAGATCAGTGATGTGTCCCCTAGCTCTGTTTGGCCCATTATGATTTAAAGTCTTCATCAAAGACATGAACAGGGGAATCAGGTGCACCCTCAGCAGATTTGCAGATAACTCCAAGCTGAGTGGTGTGGCTGACATGCCTGAGGGACAGGATTCCATCCAGGCTGGTCAGAGCTCTGAACAACCTGATCCAGGTGAAGTTATTCCTGTGCACTGCAGTGGGGCTGGGCTATCTCACCTTCAAAGGTCCCTTCCAACCCGAACCAAATAAGTAAAATTATAAAAAATGCAAAAAGCTTGAAATTTTAGAATCCTAAAATGACAACTTCCTATTACCAGCAAAGTGTATCCAGCCTGCTTTTGTAGTGCTCCTTTATAGAAATCTCAGGATTTATTAGACCATTACAAGTGAAAGCTGAGGTAGGCAAGAGGGACTTCACCTCTTGTATCCATCCCTTCCTAAGGATCACAAACAACTGAGAATTTCACTAAAGAAAGATCTAACATTACTCACTGCTGGAGATGATAAATGCACAGTGATGCAGTGCTTAATTTGTGGGTGTTTATCCCTATTAGTGGAGTCAACAGCTCTGAATTTAAGCATTCACTTAAACTTCCTATTCAAGGCACAGGACAATTTTCTACATTTTTATACCTAACTCAAAGCAGCAAATAAATGCACCTTTCCAGTGGGATTAAATATCCAGGAACCTCTGTCATTGCTGGGTGCTTGAGGATGGGTTTTCACTGGGACTTCACAGTGTGAGCCTCACTCCAGGGCTGCCAAGGTCTCCTGTGCAAAAGCCCTCAGAGCTGTCCCAGTGGTCCATGAGATGATGATCTGACTGAAAAGTAGCAGCAGAGAAATAAGATTCCTTTTCAATCAAATAAATTTGCAAATGTTGCTGGCCTGGGAGATGAGTACTGGAAGTGTGCAGGCAGTCAACAAAATTACATGTTTAATAAGACATGGTTTTGTAACAGTTCTGATATAACAGTCCTTAAGCTAAAAGTTATTAGAAATGCTGATGGGTTGTTAAAAAATAAAATATGAAGACCTAAAATTTAAATGTGACATTCACATAAGCTTAGGCTTTGGTTGGCAAAGATGTTAATTGAAAGAGATTTGCCTGCATCCTTGCTTCATGGCTGTCTTGCTGCATCTATTGAGTGACACTGATAAAGCTGCTCTGTGGGAGCCCAGAAGAAAGTTCTGATGAAAACAAATCACTGTGTAAAAGAAAGCAAAAAAACAAAAGAAACCTCAGTTTTGCTGCTTTCTAAAGCTTTAGGAAGCCTAGGTATGTAATGAGGATTGCTGATTAATAAAACTTATTTAATAAAGCTGGTTAATAAAGCAGATCAAGGGTCTAGAAATTTGCAGTGGAAATTTTTCACCTCTGATGCTGTAATTGTCTGTACCTTTTGGAGCAGAAGTCTGTTCTAGATGAATCTATAGCAAATAGATGGAGGTAAAAAAAAAAAAAACCACCAAAAAAACCCAAAACCCCAAAAAAACCAAAACCACCAAAAATAACCCAAACCACCAAAAAAACCCCCTTACATTCCTAAAGCCCCTTACATTGTTCTATGTATTCTGCTATTCCAGGGTAGTGAGTTATTCCCAGGCTGGTGAGGTTTAGGAGGATGATCCAGGCTGGTGCAGGATCACTCAGGGCTGTATTCATGATAAACAAAACAAGTGTCTTGGCTAGGAAACTTCCCTGAGGTGGATATTTGACACTTGGAGGATGGATGGTGAGGAGCAGAGGCAGAGATCTGGCTGGCTGTGCCTGTGCATTGCCAAGGAAGATGAAAACATCAGCAAGATCTCTCATTATCATACACAGAGCAGTCAGCCCTTAGCACCTCACCCTGAATTCGCTGTGTGATGTTCACACAGAGCCGATGCTGACTGTAAGAACATGACCAAGGCCACTGGTGGTTACCAAAGTGGTCAAACTCAAGAGGTCTTTACCAAGGAGACTTGAAGTTCTCTTTTCTTATCCTTGTTTAACTATTTTGTTGCTGCTTTTAACCTTCCTGAGGTGATTCTTCTCTCCTTAATGCACCTCTCTCCAGCTCTCCAGGCTGCAGTTTCTCAGTGACCAAAGGCAGAGTGTGGCCAGCAGGACCAGGGCAGTGACTGCCCCCTGTACTCAGCACTGGTGAGGCCACACCTCGAGTACTGTGTCCAGATTTGGGTTCTTTGCTACAAGAAGGACATTGGAGCCTTTCTGAAGAAAAGGAACAAAGCTGGGGAGGGAAGGAGCTGCCTGACAGGAGGCTGAAACCAGGTGGGAGTTGGTCTCTTCTAATACTAGGAGGAGAGAAAATTACCTTAAGTTGTGCTCAGGGAAGTTTAGATTCACTATTAAGAAAAATTCCTGCATGGAAAGGATGGTCAAGCATTGGAACAGGCTGCCCAGGGAAGGGATTGAGCCAAGAGCTTGGAGGTATTTAAAAGACATCTAAATGTGGCACTTAGGGACATGCTTTTTTCTTGGTGGATGGTCTCAGGTACAGTATTTACTTCGCTCATCTTCTTTTTGGAAAGTCCTTTGTTTCCTAGTTGGGTTTTTTTTGTCTTTTCTGTTTGGTTGGTTGGTTTGTTTTTTTGGTTTTTTTGGGTTTTTTTTTGGTCATTGTTGTTGTTTGGGGGGTTTTTGGGGGTTTTTTTTGTGGGTTTTTTTTGTTTTGTTTTGTTTTGTTTTTGTTTCTGTTTTGTTTTTTGGGGTTTTTTCCCCCTTGTAACAAGGTTATTACACTAAAGAACAAAACTCTGGTACTTCTTGAAACTGTAACAACCAGTGTGTGTAACACATCCCCAATAGGTGGTGCTGCATCTTTTCCATCAAGTTGAATTTTTGCATTGTTGATCCTGATCACCTGGAAAAATTGTCTTTTTGAATGAACTGAAGTTAGTAATCTAATGATAATTAGTTGTTTTGTTTTGTTCTGTTTTTTTAGAAATTATTATTGCAATTCATTTGACAAAATAAGTCAAATGCAGCTTTGTAGCTTGGTAGTTGGGACAGTTATCTGATTATAGAAACTCAAAAATCATGTCTTGGCTCCTCCACTGTGATTCATTGTGGTTAAATATTTAATTGTTAACATAACAAACAGTTCCTGAGCAGGGGACCAGAACCCTCAAAGTCTTTGTAAAATGTGAACACTTTAGGGCACAGAGCCATGGACTTCACTTTGGTTCTGATTTTAAATTCTTTTGTAAAGAATGCAGAATATGTGACAGGTCTAATGCATGTTCTCCAGGACAACATCTTAAAAGCTAGGCCAGTTGAGAGATGGCAAATATAAGCCTAAATCCCCTCCAAGTCAAGAATAAAATTTACATCTTCCAGCTCTGAGTGAAATTTTTTGCTACTATATCACTGTAAGCAATGACTGTCAGACATTTATAAACTCTGGGGGGTTTTAAAATTAATTCCATTTAAAATGGGAGTGTCTGTTACTTAGGGAGATCAAGGTATGTTTTCTCATGAAAAGAAAAGCTCTATCATTTGTCACTGGCCTATTTGTATATAAAATATTTTTCCTAGATTGCTGCTGGTGCTATAGAGGATTTTAAAATGCTGCTCCTAAATACTGTCTTTGCTTCCAGAATTATTAGAATGTGCTTTTTTCCAAAATTAATAATTTCTTCTGTGACAGATATCAGTTCTGGGAAATGTCATCTTGAAATACAGCAGTTAAGACAGGTATTGTGCCCAACAGTCACTCTTTTTTTTTTCTTTAGAAAAACCTAATTTTAAGCATTTAAGCAGCTGTTCTTACAGTACCATATAATTGTTAATACAGCATATAAAGACCATGCTTAAAAGAATGCTGTTACAGAGCTTTCAAACCTCTCTTTCAGAACAAACCTTTTCAAGAACTGAAGCCTTTTTTGGGTGAAATGGCCCAGTAAGGCATAATTAGGTTTCACTCTGCTCCAAAACAGCAGTTGTGAGTGACAGAAAGCATTGGAAATGAAGCAAGTGACATGGCCCAAAATGAGTGTGTGAACAGAGGCAGAAGAGAGCTGGAACTCTTTTTCCTCAGCTGCACAGAAATGCTGCTGGAAGTGCTCAGCACCATGAAAATATACCTGAGGAACAGCAGCACTTCCACATGGGAAAACTGTGCTTAAATAAAACAATTTAATTTATTATTTAGCTGACTGTGCAGTTCTACAGTCTTGTATGAACAGTGACAAATGCTTTTGCTTATTAAGTGCTAAATCCAGAGAAATCAGCTTTAAATCAGTACAAGACTGTTGCACTCTAGGATGTTTGAGGCATTAATTGCCATTTTCATGATCTCTGTTTTTCAGGGAATTTCTGAAATCAATTGCAGAGGATTCTGTGGAGCCAGAAGGAAGTGTGGGATATATGTTTAGTGTTTTGTAAAATCTCCCCTTATATTTCACCTGTCTTGTGATGCTTGTTAGCTTATTATTTTCAAACTGCTACCACAGTACCAGAGTGGACTTGTAGGTTCAGCATAAGTCAGTGTGGATAGCCAGGGTGACCAAATTAGTCCAGTGAACATTTCCAGAAAGTTGTCGTGTGTTTTATCCCTTTTCTTTCTTAAATGCAGGTCTAACAGGCACAATAGTATGTCTAATCTTAGAGAAGGATATATTCCTAATCAGGTTGAAGAGATTGGTTTAAATATAGCATCAAAAAATTAGATGTTGATGCAGAAACTGCATGTTTTTCTCCTGCTACCTCAGCAGAAAGGCCAAATGTGCCTCAGATAATTCTCTTCTGTCTCTTGTTTTTGGGGATTTTTCCCCATCCACCCTCTTTTTCAGCCTCTAGTATGGTTATATACACCAGAAATTATTGGTGGTTGTGAAAAAATGTTACCCAGCTCCTCACAGGGAGGAAAACAGCAATCCCTTTGCCAGCTCCTTTGTTTATCTTTTTGCTAGAGCTGCTTGGCTTTGCTTTAAAACTAAAGTTGACCCATAATTTTGTCCTTTATTTGTTTATAGTTAGGGGTAAATCTTTACTTTCCAGCAATTTGAGAAGCCTGGAATGGAGACAGATCCAAAATCACTCCAGTGGAAACTGCAGTGGTGACAATGGTTTCAGGAACAGTTCACTTGAAGTGAAAGCTGAGCTGTTAATAGCAGCCCTGGAATATCTGCAAGTATGACCCAAAGGGGAGAGTAAATACTTTGGAACAGTGAGATGCTTCTGTATCACTTGAGATGTGAACTGATGAAGAAGGATATTAATTGGCTTGAGGAACACTGCAAGCTGTGTTTGCCTTGCTCTTTGGCAGATAATACTTGGTGAAGGAATTCAGTTGACCTTGATGGGCCTTGACTGTTCTGGGTTGAAAACTGCATGAATTTTTTAAAGGCTTCCACATCAACATGGAGGAGGTGATTGAAAGTATAGATCATGGCTGTGCTGGAACTCTGTAGGTAGCTCCAGTGGAAGTGAGCATCATTAACTTGCTTTTTGCCTCCTTAGCAAGTTTATTTTTCCTACTTTCTTCTGAAAGGAAGAGGTACTAATTAGGTGACTACAAAAGGATGACAGTTCCTGCAGGAATTATCATGTCTGATGTGGAATCACAGCATTGTTTAAGTTGGAAAATACATTTAAGATCATCAAGCCCAACCATTAACCCAGCATTGCCAAGCCCATCACTAACCCATGTCCCCACATGCCACATCCATGTCTTTTAAATTCCTCCAGGAATATCTCCAGGGTCTCAGTGCATCATACTGATCAGTACTCTGCCTCTTTCACATCCTTTCTACTTTGTTTTCCCCAGTACATTATCTGGTTGTACTAAACTTACATGTGTACAGTACCAGACATTACCTGCTTGATAAGGACAATAAGGCAACCCCACCACAGCTGGGTTTCACAGATATGACTAAAAGTGGATATGGGAATCCATGAGGTAACTGAGCTGAGGTTTTCAGAGCAACAGAAGGAATAAAAGAATATAAACAAACAAATCAAAATTTAACTCAAGATCCAGCAGTATGTTTAATGCTGATGTAATTCCAGCATACCTTTCAAACATGTAATAGGAGAGGTAATGGAGAGAGTGCTAGAGGCACAAAGTCATTTTCCAAGGTCTCGCTGAAAGCCACAGGATGACAGAACATAGTCTTAAACTGCGCCAGGGGAGGTTTAGGCTGGACATTAAGTGGAGTTTCTTCACAGCAAGGGTGATTAAACATTGGAATGGGCTGCCCAGGGTGGTGGCGGAGTCACCAGCCCTGGATGTGTTTAAAGACTGGACATGGCGCTCTGTGCTCTGGTCCGGTTGACGCGGTGATGTCCGCTCATAGGCTGGACTCGGTGACCTCCGAGGACTTTTCCAACCTGGCTGATTCCGTGACTCCGCAGGCAGAGCTCAGGCGGGGGCTGCAGGCAGGGAGCGGGGACTGCAGGCTGGGATCGGGAACTGCGGGCTGGGAACGGGGGCTGTGGGCTGGGATCCGGGGCTGCGGGCTGGGATCGGGGGCTGTGGGCTGGGATCCGGGGCTGCGGGCTGGGATCGGGGGCTGCAGGCTCAGTTAGGGAACGGGGGCTGCGGGCTGGGAACCGGGGCTGCAGGCTCAGGCAGGGAACGGAGGGTGCAGGCTCAGGCAGGGATCGGGGCCCCTCGGCTCGGCAGCGCTCGAATCCCCGTCCCGCGGCCGCTTCCCGCCCGCCCGGCCGGAGGGCGGAGCGCCCCTTCCCCGTGACCCCGCGGCTCCTCCTCCTCCCCTCCCCGCTCCTCAGTGCCGACGAGTAACCTGGATTCCCGGCCCTCCTCCTCCTCCCTCTTTCTTTTTTTTTTTTTTTTTTTTTTTTTTTTTTTTTTTTTTTTTTTTTTTCTTCTCCTCTCCCCTTTTCTTTTCCTTCCCCCTCCCCTTTCCTTCCTCCTCCTCCTCCCCTTCCCCCGACAGCGTAGCCGGGGCTCGGGCTCGCTCCCTCCCCCGTGCCCTCCCCTGGAGCCGCCGCCGCCTCCGCCGCCGCACACACGGAGACATGTACCCGGGAGCCCCCTCCGCCGGACCCGGTGAGCTTTGCCCGGGTTTGTTTCCCTCCTCCGCTCCCCCCGGAGCGGCTTTCCCGGTCCGTGTCCATGAGGAGCCTCGGGAGCGCCTCGTCCCCCCCGGCTCGGGCCTGGCTGGAGCGGCGGCCGCGCTGGCCGGGGGAGGAAGGAGGGTCAGGGCGCCGCCGCCACCTCGGGCAGGGCCGCGTGTCCGGAGGCCCCTCTGAGGGGAGGGTCGCCTTCCCTGCCCCGCTCCCCCCTCCCTCTGCCGAGCCCTGAGGCCGGCGCGGCTCCCGCTGCGGACCGGGGTCTCCATTTCCTCTCTCCCGGCTCCATCCTGGGATTCCCGGCTGGCCGCGTGTTCGCCCGCGGCCGCGCCGCGATAGTTGAGCTGGGGAGGTGCGGGGGAAGCGCCCGCATGTCGGGAGGGCTGCGAGAGGTGAGGGCTGCCTTGGGTGTCCTCATGCTCGCTCTGTGTGGGAGCGAAGGAAAGGTGGATGTGCAAAGAAGCGTTAGCAACTCTCTAAGGAAGGTTTAGTATCACTTTGGGGAAATACAGATCAGTACTGTGCGAATTCGGGCAGTTAGTATGACACGATGTTTTCTCCTTTTTAGCGTTAAGCTGTTTCTGCGGTGAGAATTCTTATGTAGAAACAACAGTGTTTGGATGACTGGCACCTAGTTTTCTTTTAGAAAAGTTTCAAAATAAATGGAACTTCATTTTGTGCTACCGTTCTCAGTTGTTTTGCATAAAATTTCTTTCCTTAGAGGGATAATCTAGCAAGGACTGGTGTAGGGAAATACAGGACCTGTAAATGAAATGTCTTTTAGTGCTCCTCTTACAGATGCTTCTGTAAAAGCATTCATATCTTGGGGTCTACAATTAGGTGTTGGCTTTTTTTTTTTTTTGCTTTTTTTTTTTTTCCCTCTGACTTGGTTCTCCTGAAGGGGCAATAATCAGGAAAGACAATCAGGATGATTATTTTCCTCTTGAAGTACAGCTCCTCTGTTTTTACTTTCTCACCGGGCTCTTGCTGGCACAGCAGGCAGACAGGTCTCTACAGCTCTGTGTCCCCACGCTGACGTTCGAGGTCTTGCTTTCATGTGTAGTAACACCATTTGCACATTTCAGCACCAATAACTGTAGAGCTGTCGGTGTAATCCTGTGCTGGTTTCTGGTCGGGTTCCCTTGCTCAGGCACAGCTACGCTTTCAGTTTACAGGTGCTCACGGTGTTGCTGCGTTCACCTCCTGGCGATAGATCTTGTTCGAAATTGTGCTTAAGGAGACAGATAATTAAAAATATTACCAGCATATGGGCTGAAAGTAGTTTCATGTGTGGGAGTCTCTTTATCTTTATTTGCTCTCTATCTGATCCTACCAGTTTCCCTTTCACTTGGAATGATCTCCCAGCTGGTGGCTGCTGTTTGCCATCAGGGACCCACGTTTGGTGTGTAAGAATGCTTTCCCCTTCCTGGAACAACAACCTCTTCACCTCGGGCTCCTGCCACTGCTGTACTTTCACCAAGTTCTGGGTGGTTGTTGTTGTCACCCTGTGTGTCTCCGGCCGAGCTCCTCTTGTGCCTTGTTTACTTCCGAGTTTATCGGGGTGGCTCAGCCCTTTCCCCGGGCAGCGGCCGCGTCTGTGCCGGGCTGGGAGCTGCGAGTTGTTCTGCACATGGGGAGCGAGGCTCCGCTTCCTTCCTGTGAAATCACCCACGGGCAGCCTCGGCAGCTCAGTGGCTTCTGGCAGCCCCGGCAGCTTCCTGCTCCACACACCAGGCAGGGCATCGTGGAGATTTTTATTAGAGCGTGGCTGTTCTGTTTTATTAGAGCGAGCCAGCCTGGAAGCAGGGACTGTGAAGTCGCCTGCCACATGTTAATCTGAAAACTACAAACCCACTGTGTGTGAAATCCTGCTCGGAGGAGAGAGCACAAGTGTGGTTTCCAACCCCTCACCGGGCCGGAGCTGCTGTGAACACAGCAGAGAGCTGCAGCCTCTCCAGGTCTGTCAGCACATCCTTGACACCAGGGAAAGGCTCCATTCATCTCTGCTCTGTCCGGACACTGCTGATGCTCAGGAGCTGCTTTGCTCTCCCAGTTCGTGTCCAAACTGGGCTCTGCAGCCAAGCCCATCCGAGGGTGCCCCTGGTGCTGGCCTCCTGCCAGAGGAGCCGCTCAATTTGCCACAGGGTTTGCTATTTTAGACTTAATTCTTTTTCTGGAAACAGTATCAGGCAAGTTAGGAGGCCATATCTGACTGATTTCAAAACATTGCTGCTGAACGTGCAAAGTTTGTTCAAACACGCTGTTATGTCGGGAGTGAGGTGGAGTTTTGTACATGAAGGGGTTGTCACGAAATCACTGTTTCCATAATTAGGGAATTAATGATCCCTTTTTGCTTTTTCCCAGATACTGTCTGAGTTCTTGACGTGGTGTTGAATTTGCTGTTGACATTGTGTCCATACCCTTTTTTTAGCTTCAAGAAAGTGTGAAAAGTCAAGAATCTGAAAATCTGAGAGGGAATTCTTTTTTTGCAGAAAAAGCTCGATACTGGTACTTTTTGGTGTACTTTTTTTAGAAGGACAGAAAAATGTCATAATAAAAGTACTGTCATTCAGTTAAAAGACTTGATTAAAAGCTGCATAAACTTCTGGAACTTGCACTTCTAGGTCTTAATGTATTTATTAATTCTAAATTTTACACACCACAGATTTCTCTTTTATTTTTTGAAAGGATATTTGGTTTTGCCTTATGCTGAGGGTCCTAATTTATTTTTGAAGCAAGACTTGTCTGAAAAAGAGCACGAAGTTGATTATAGCTTTGCATGTGAAATACCAACTTTTTTCCCTGGCACAAAAATTTATTAAATTCGTGGAACTAAAGTTATTTTCTTGTCATTTAGTTTTAAGTTACCCTTTAAAAATTGTGAATAGACTGTAGAAACTTATAAGTCTGTTTAGAATTTCAGTGCAGGTACTTGTTTTTGCCTTCCATATATTTTCTTGAAGATTTTGGATGTTAGATGTTGATTCTCTTTGAGAGTCTTCAGTCTTAAATTGTAGTGCAGGGAAGGAAGAATGTGCTCATGCCTTACCTGGGTAGTGGAAATGGCAATATCTTCATCTGCTTGAATTTAATCCACCAGTGTCCTCTTACCTTGTGTTTCACTGGCAGTGCATGTTTCCCCTGTACATTCTGTTAAAGGTGTGTTTTTCTCTTCTTAAAAAATCTCTTTCTGTTCTCTTGGGGGTGAATGTGGACCTGCTCTTACCCTGCTGCTGGTATCACACAGTCATCCAGTTTCTTTGGCTTAATTTTAGACCATGAATTAATGCTGAAACTCCTTGTAGGCTGCCATACAAAGAGGAGGGAATGAAAGCTTCATATGCAGCCTCAGCTCTTTTCATTTTTGCTAAAATTGAAATTGCATTTGACAAAGTTACAGCCTAGAAAACACAGCATGACTTTTTGCAAATGTGTTGCTGTCATGACCAATATATTTTCCTAAGGAAAGAAAAATTCTCTATCATTATGTTGCCTCAGATAACTGTGTTGTCTTCAGGTGGCTTAAAGATGAGGTGGTTTGATGGAAAGATAATTGGTGGTGTCAGATGTGACACCAAACTTTCTCCCTTCCTCGGTGAACTGAGCTGTGCTATTTGCTATTGAAAAGTGCAACATCTTTTTCAGCAGTGATTCTCATGCTGACTTTGCAGTTACATGGGATTTTGGGGACTTATTTTTACTTCATCTTGAAGTTTCTCACTTTTGCAGAACTGTTGTGTGCTCGTACATATTTAGTGGTGCACTGGAATGTACAGAAGCAGTGCAGAGAACAGCAAACCTTGCTAACTTCCAGGAAAGTTCTTTTTTCACAATTTGTAGCCCTTCCTTCACTGCTATCACCACCAGTCTGCCTCTTTTGCACAGAAGGGTGGAAAAGGGATATAAATGCTTTAATTCAGTAAGAAAAAAAAATTGCCTTAGATGATAATCTGATGTTCTTATACCCCTTAGAACTGTATAGGAGGGAGAGATTTTTCCATTTCAGAAACCAGCCCTTCTAAACACTTCTGGCCTTCCAGAAATCACAGGGATCAGCCAATGAACACAGCAAACTTCTGCTAAATTGGCTTTGCAAGCACAGATAGTTTTAACTAATTAGGAACTTTACATGCCTGCTGAAAGTCCTGTTCATGTTGGCTAAGCCTGTCCTGACAACAGCTTCACAGAATTTTGTAAGGGCCCTCAGAATTTTGGTGTTTTGCTTCCCTTACTTGATATTTATGCAAAATACTTGGTCCTGTTTTTAGTGATGAAGTTTCTAATGTTCAGCTTACCAGAAATTATATCTAAATCTCTAAATGAAGAAAAGTCAGCCTCCAGTATCTTATTTTTGGTAAGTTATGAACTAGAGAAAAAAAAAAAAAAAGCTGGTGGAAAATATTACGTAGTTTTGACTGTAGTGGCTGTGGGATTGACTGTAGGGATCTGTTCCATGCATTGTCCAATTAATTTGTTTTAGTATCTTGCTTCCTCTCTGATGTACTCACAAAGCTGCCCACTAGAATGTAAAATGTCTCTTATCCTATTGACTGGAGAAGCACAGCCCTTTGAATTCAGTGCAAAGGGATTTTTGGTTGGGGGTTTTTTTCCCCACATATATTGTAATGCACAAATTTGAACTTAAAAATTTCATTATACCTTTTATACTGCAGAAAATGGGAAAAGACAGACCTGGATAGTATCAGCCCCAGGTAAACTGAGTTTGTGTAGTGTCTGTCATGTTTTACAGCAGAGCTGTAATTTGTGAGTCCCTGTGGTAGCCATTTCTAAGAAGTTGTGCTTTGAAGAGACTTTCTAGTACTGTCCAGGAAGTGGAGTTTTTTTAACTCCTCGAGACTGAGGTGATGCTTGTATTTTTATATACTCAGGACTGTTTTAATCAGTGGTGTCTTTTAGTCTGTTTAGTGAGCACCACACATCAGTCAATTCATTTTAACCTCTCTATATTAATTGTTTTGCTTTTATTGTTCTCTTTTCAGAACAATATTTGGTGCTTTCAAAGAAAAAGTTTTTGTGTGAGCATGATTTCATCTGTTTCTGTACTCTGTCTTTGCATTTCATATTAAGCAAAATTGCTTCTCCTAAATACCCTGCTCTGTAGCTGTGCTGCAGCTGTGAAGCCACGTGGCACCTGGTGTCCAGGCTTTCTAGGAAGGAAAGTTTTGTTTGCCTATTTTTTTTTTACTATATGACTTCACAAAACTGGACCCAGCCATGGTGGAAGCAAACCTTTGATTTAGTTTGGAAAGTACTGTGGATCCTGGCATAATCAAGTCAGTCCAAAGCTTGCTTTGAGGTTTTTCTTTTGAATTGGGTACTCATTGAGCTGTCCACAGTGCTACCAAATTTTGTTACTGTTTGGGTTGTGAAAGGGATTTATTTATTTATTTAATCACAGGTGTGGTGAGAGTGATTTGTTCTCTCCTGTTGTAATTTGTTTGTCCTGTTCTATTTTTTCAGTTCTGTTCTGTCTTGTATGGGACTTTATTGTCCTCTGTAGTGAAGTTGTTGGGGACCGGGTCCCAGCATTAATAAGTCTGGAGTCATGCAAGTCTCTGTCTTTGGGAAAGCATTAAAATATTTAACTTTTCAGAGATGCAGAATAACTCCAGCTATGGGCTTTTCATCTGCAGTTTTGAGCCCTGCAGTTTTTCCCAAAAGCTCTCCTGGCACAACCTGATTGAATTCCCTTGTACAAGCTGCTTTATAATCAGAAGGTGGAGAATATTCTTAATAAAATATGTGTGAATCTGAAGACTGTGTTTAAACAGTACACGAATTTACTGTCTCCTTGTGTCACTTCCAGCCTGTGTTGGGTGTGACATGAGCAGATGCGGAGCAAAACTGAAATTTTCTTTTTTTTGAGAAGTAAACTAATCTCAGCATGTTATCTTGGGAAGCTTGAAAATACACTTCTGAAATTTATCAAGTGTATCAAGTTATCAAGTGATATTTATGATTTTGTATATAGTCTAGGAAAAAAGTAACTCTTGTGTGCCTTGGCAGTGTTGGACACCATGGGTGGCTCTGTTCGAGCTGCTCATGTCAGAAAATTGCAACTTTTTGTCTCAGCAATGCTTTTTTTATGTTCCTAGTTTAGTCTTGAAATTTACACAGGAGCTTATTAATGTGAGAAAATAATGAAATTTTAATTTTAATTTAGTAGTAGGAAGTGTGTGTGGATGTGCTAATTTAGATTTATTTTAAATAAGCCAATTTTAGGAGAATTCCCAAGAGTGGAGGTTTCACTGGCTTAGCTAGATCAATCAAAAAATTGTTTGAAGTTAAACCTGTCATGTAGATGAATAAAACTTTAAAACATAATTATTACTGGGGCCTCATTATATACCTTCTGAAACTTGTTTAGCAAGTGTTTGCTATTAAAGGACAGGCATCTGTTCATAGAGAGGGTGAATTCCTGTCTAAATGTTGCTGTGTTCTTGACTTTGGTAATGAGCTTCTTTCTTTGTCCTTTCATACAGCTTGTGGTTTGCACTGAATGCTCCTTTTCTGCTGGTTTTTGTGGGCTTTTTTTATTAATTTCTCTGTTGGTTTTACACTCTTGCCCCATCATACTCCTCCATCATATCTGAAATCCTCATAGAGGACAAGGCTTTGGGAGAGCAGGGCATTTCTCTTGTTTGTGGTTTTTTACTGCCAGTGAAACAGAAACTTTCTCAAATAATATTACTTGTCAACTTCAGCTCTGCTGGATATTTCTGTTGTGAAACATAACTCTCTCTACTGAGAGACACAGGTTTAAATAGAAAACCCCAAAAACCACCAACCCTCCAAACCATAAGCAAAACAAAAAATAAAATAGAGCAGAAATCCAGGTTCATGTAGAAATGACAACGCAGAAGAATGAATTTCTCGGTGAACCAGTGCATTTCATTTTCAGAAGAGCTTCAGTGTTTAATGAGGGAATTTTTAGGAATATCTCACAGGGATTCAGAATATTTGCATAAGGGTGTGTTGTTTAAAAGTCAGAGCTTCTTTCAGAAGGGGGAAACTTCCTGCCAGGGCAGGGAAATGAAGCTTTGTTGTCTGGGTCTCGTTATGTGATAAGAACACAGTAGTGGTGGTTTTTTCCTAATTGTTTGACTTGCAAATTCCCATTAATGTCAAATTTCAGGGAGGCCCCTCTGTATCAAACTTTTATGTGACTTTTTTTATGTTTCATAGCTGGTTTAGTTTGTATCAGGTAATATGAGAACATCAGTTGCTTACAAGAAGCAGGTGGAGGAAAAAACCCTGCGGTGTAATGGAAAAAAAAAAAATTCTGAAAGGGAACTTCTGCTGCCAGCCTACACCCTGTAATGGCTCAGTTATTCCACTATTAGGAACCTGCATTTTGCCCTCTTTGCAATGATGCTGAAAACCACAACCCTATCTCTGGAAACCACAGGAGATACTGCTGCATGTTGAAGATGCTGCTACAGCTGCTTTCACTATCTAAAATGATAAAATAAGGCATAACCTCGGATCTCAGCTGGGAATTTTCTATTCTGAACCTAAACCACGAGAGTGTTCATGTGTTTGTAGATTAATCCAGTGTGGGTATGGGAAAAGATTGGTTTTTTTCCCAAGGAAGACATGACTATTTCTGAATTACAGCTCTACAGTTGAGTTTTGTATATTAAAAACTGTTAAGGAATGAAGACAACTTAATTTTTATTTTTACATTTTGCACAAAACCACTGCCAGCCAAAGTCTGTGTATGAAATGTGCTTGCAAAGGTACAACTCAAAGCAGAACCATCCTAACTTCTTTCTTTAGTTAGCTGAGGATGAATCACTTCTGTGTTTCATTAAGTTGTGCACAATGCAGATCCCACAGGGAACGTGGATCTGGGGCCTCTGTGGCACCAGCTCCCAGCTGGTGAGGCCCAGCACATGGAAAACCATGCCAGTGGCCATGGAATAGAGCCTGAGCCATTAAACTCATGAATTCAGTGGAGCTGGTGTGCATGTGGGCACTGGTGGCTCTGGAAATGCAGGAGGAGAGGATGGGGTGTGATGGTGGGGGAGCAGCACTGCTGAGAACTCTGACTCTGCTTCAGGGCATTTGATTTCTCCAGCATCCTCTCGTGGGCTGTAGTGCAGAGACCACTTCTTAGTGTCTCTGAGGAGGAAAAAACCATTGAAAGCCTGAGGTGTGGAGGTGCTGGAGCTCAGGGTGAGCTGTGCAGCTCTGGAGGTGCTGTGTGGGGGCAGCTGGGTGTGCAGGTGTGGAAGTACCTAAGGATGGGGCAGTGAGCTCAGCTCTGCACCTGGCAGCAGCTGGGTTCACTGTGGCTCCTGGGGACTGAATGGAATTGCTTGTCTGTCTGTCTCATGTTCACACCAAGCAGGGATGGAAACTTCAGGCTGTGTGTTGAATTTTTTGGGAGGGTCAATCCTGATGGATGAAGAAGTTCATGCTTTACCAGCCTCGTAGTGACCCAAAACCAAACCAAGGAAGCCCAGTGAAGGGTGGGTTAGGCTGTTTCCTACACACCTGTGCAGTTCCAAGTGTCAGCTAGTACAGAAGGAGGGGGAGCAACATTTCTCTCTTTACCTAAATGCAAACAAGGGGTAAGGGAAGCATGATGTGGGATGATGAATATGGAATTTCTGGTCTTACCTTCTTTGGAGGAGAAGCAGCCTGAAGGGAGCAATAGGTGCTGGTAGGTGGGTTGGGGTTTTTTTGTTCCCTCTTAAAATATGTGTTTATTCACTTTGGGTCTTTTGAAATGGCAAAGAACAGAGATTGTATGGAATGGAGGCATTGCTTTTCATGAATGTAGAAAATACCATTATATTCTGTATTTCAAATGGTTAGGAAAGACATCTGGAGTTAGTTCAGCATCATTTTCTAAGGCATGGAAAAGGGAATGAATCATGATGGTCAAATGTGATAAAAAGCACTAAGAATGTTCTCCATTTCCCCCTTCATTGAGTAGAAGCTTGTCTGAAGATGGAGTTATTTTGTACTTTGAATTCACATTTAACTTCAAACTGGGCTGCTGACTTGTGGGTAAGCCATAAGCATCCCTCCATTGTTTGGCTGAGGCTCTCTATTTGGATGACTTAATTCAAGCTGCAGCTTGTAATTAAAAGCATTTCTCTGTGGCCCTTCAGAAGGGTTCTGGTAGGACTTGGTCAGATTCCACGTGCAGGGATTGGTTAAGGTACCTGGTTTGTGAGCAGTGAGGATGGAAGTTCTGCACTTTGGGTGCTCTGGGGGTGCTCTACCACTGCTCACCCCATTTGTAGGTGGTGAGAAGCAGCTTGTTGGTATTCAGAAATTTGGAGGCTGACTTGGAAGGTCAAGGCTACAAGGAGAATGTGGGAGGAAAGCAAAGTACTAACACTTGGTGTCTTTTGCTAGCTGACATTGTCCAGAAGCAGCTTTTGGGCTGAAAAGAACCATTCTGCTTTCTGCTGGAGCCTTGATCTCCTCCTCTTCAGTTCTTTTGTTCTTGCATATTCTTCTTTGAAATGTGGTCCTGACTTCAGAGCAGGCTGGATTGATGTCTGGCTTCTCCCTTTGATCTGTGACTGCAGCTCACACCTGTGGTGTCTGGAGTGATTCTGCTCTCAGTGATCACAGCACTTCTGGCACTGTGAAAAGGTCCTGTCTGTGTCCTTCAGAGATCAAAAAGGCATCAGGGGAACCAAGGGAGCTGCAGATCTGTAACTGGGTACTTACTCCAGACAAAATCATCATAGAATGGGTTGGGCTGGACCTCTGAAGATCATCCTGTCCAACCTGCCTGCCATGGGCAGGGACATTTTTCAGTAGGTAAAAGGGTTGACTTGAAAGTTAATCTTGCATGAATTCTTTCACAGGAAGTGCCCATTATTCAATAAAATTATGTCTGGAGTAATCTGCTGAACATAATGAGATTGCAGTTATGAAGGCAGTGCTGTTTATCCAACACTTTCACTCTTTGTTAAGGTATTTAATTTCATACTACAGCACTAAGAAGCTGGAAGCAGTCTGGCAGAGTAGCATCAAACATCTCAGTGGTCATGCAAGGGCCTTAAAATATCACCAAATGTGAGGACAGCTCCTTCATTTTTGCTCATCAATATTAAGCCAGCCCTTTTTCTTGTAGCCCACTTTGGCACATGCAATATGCTGTGCTTAGAAAGTGTGGTAGCTGCTCACTGAGAGACCAGAAGGACCTTTTGAGTGGGGTTTTGACAAAAATGACAACTGAAAATCTGATTACATCATTCCTCTGCTCTCCTTGTGGCTGGTTGAGTTCTTGGAGATTAATAGGTACCTCTAACATTTTTTTGTTGTACATTATCTAATCAAGAATGTTATAGCTTGACTGAAGAGCTTCTGGTTTCCAGGCTCTAAAACATCCTCAATGAGCAGCAGACAGACTTACAGGTCCCATAGAGATTCCTCTGCCCCTAAAATATCAAGGGACTGTGAGCTGCAGCTTTGGGTTTCCCTTATCTCACAGAAAACACTGCCAGCCTCTCTCCTATCGTTCCCTAACGGTTCTTAACAGAAAGCCAGAAGTTAAACTTCTTTATAAAACCCAGACAGTCAGAAAACTTGAAGAGAGCCCCAAGTTCTTCTTTAGTTGGGTCCTAAGAAGAAAAGGCTGAACTCCCTGTATTTTCTTTTCTTGCTCTATTTACATGTGACTAGAATACATAAAAACTCTGCACAGATCCTGTCACAGATCTGTACTGGGTGTTTTCCACATTCTTTCTGGATTCCTTCTGTTAGTTGAATAACTCTTTGTGGAAATCCTGTTTCCCCTGGTGTGGGGTGTCCCCTTTCCAAGTCTCCCTTCCTCCCACTCCAAAGAGCACTTCCAGGAGGGGACATGGCCCTTGGGCACCGGGGGAAGGAGCGTGTGGCACACCAGGAGAGGTGCAGGGAATCAGGTGGGTTCAGCCTTAGGAAGAGGAGGAGAAGGCATGATCTTGGTGATCTTCAGCTTCTCCAAGGGGCTGAGGGGAACCTTTGGAGCAGATGGAGCCAGTCCTGTGGCAGGTGCACCAGAGCAGGGCAGAAGCTGGAGCACAGGAAACTCCAGTTGAGTAGAAGGCAAGTTTATTTTACCATGGGGGTGGAACTGATTGTAGAGGTGTTGTGGAAACTCTGTTCTTTGAGATATTCAAAACTTGACAAGTCAGCCTGGTCTCTTCCCACCCGTGTTGCTCTGTGTTCAGGATCCTCTGCTCCTCTGCAGCAGCTGCTGGAGGGTGTTCCTTTGCCAGTATTGGTTCTTTTTAACCTGGTCATGATGAACACATTTGTCATTTTATTTATTTCTTGCAGTTCTGGAGGCAAAATAGCTGCTCAGTAGTTGAGGACAAGTTATTAAATCCCTTTTTTTGCCCAAGGAGTGATGCATCCTCTCTGGGTCTGTGTGATGGCATCAGACACTGACCTGGAGGCAGCAGTGAATGTGCACAGTGGTTGTACCTGAAACACCTTCAGTAATGATCTGGAAGAGCAGCCCCATTATCTGATATTGGAAACCTTAACCCAAAGTGATGCTTTCAAATAAAGCTCCCTTCACCTTCGTTTCATTTGGAGATTTTAGAAAAATGGTTTTAGAGAGTCTTCCCCTTGGCAAATGTAGATTGCATGAGCCCAGTGCTAAAACCTACTGAGAGTTGTGAAAACATCACCTGGTTATTAAATATGAGTTAGGACTTGCCACACAAGGAAACTTATTGATATAATTGCACTGGTGTAATTATGCTCAGGTGATTTACTGTGTTGACAAGCCCTTCCATGCAACTTGTTTGGCCCCTTCTTATTTAGCAACTCATTAGGCCTCTGAGTGCACATTAAAATTGCATAATTCTTTGCTAAAAAATCTCCAATGTGCAAATTTCATGCTGACTGGCAGCACTTCCAGCATGCTGAGCAGGCCAGCAGTTAAGCTTTAAAAAATGGTGAAAGACAAAAGAAATGGATGCTCCAAGTCTGAGAAATGGTTAATGGAGCACATGGTGCTGGAAAACCATCATTGCATAATCGTGTGGATTTTAGAGTGGAAGCTTGTCAAAGTGTGTGGCTCATTCACACCTTTTATAGACTAGGAGTGGCTTGGCCTGCTCACTCCCTGAGTCACTTTTATCTCTGATTTTGATCCTCAGTAGTGTGCAGGAGTAAGAGCAGCCAGCCTTGTGTTCACAATAGTTTTCAATTTGCAAAAGTTATTTTTACTAACACAGCATTTCTGTGATTATCCAAGTTTCCTCTACTGCCACCTTTCCCCCCCTGTCTTTTGACAGAGTAATTTTGCTTGATTGCTAATTTTATTTCATAAAACTGCCACAAGACTGTTATTTTTCGATATCTGTCTTTTCCAGATTTTTTTGGTGGAAATTGCTGCTTTTAAGATTGATAGCTATGAACATTTTGTTTATGTAAATGGGATGAATTATAATAGGAAGTCTGGTTTCTTTCCTGATAAAAGTAAGCTTAAAGACAGCATGTGAGGACCTCATTATTCCACACCCAGCTCACCTTAATTCACACCTTGAAAATGGGGCTCTTGATGGTCTCAATCATCATATCAAGGTTGAAATGCTCTCATTATTCATTTTATCATCTGGCAAATGAGTGAGGAGCTTCCAATTCTTACCCCATGGATGCTCCAGTTTATTAGGCTTTCATCTTTTTTCTAGTCCCTTCTTTCCTTGACAGAACTTGAAAACTGAAATCCAGGGATGCAAGTAGATTTTCCAATGCTTTGAAAACTGTCTCCAGAAGCAGCATCTGTGTTCATGAAGGTATCTCTGCATGAATTTTGGCAGGTTTCCCTGGGCAGGGCATCACCTCCAGCTCAGATGGCCAGTGCTGTCCTCTGTAGCACCCCCTCACCTGGTGCAAAAGCTTCCTAATAGGAACCTTGGCACTAAGGGAAATATTCCTGTATTGATAGAGCTTCTGTCACATTTCAGAGTGAGTGAGTGATGGGGATTCTGCAGGGGTGTTTGAACAGGGGCAGCTGAATCACTTTGAATGCAGCAGTTGTGCCTCCTGCTCAAGGCTGAAAGCTTCTATCATGCTTTGATAGGGGGTCAAGCCTTATTTCTCTGTTCCGTCAGCACCAAATCCAGCATTTTGTGATTCTACCCTTACAGCTGCTTGCTGCAGTAAGTTCTACACCAGATAGTTTGATTTTGCTCTCTTAATTGGAGGCAGTAGTCCAAGAAGTGAATGCAGCTGGGTGTCTGCAATATTTGGTGTTTGTCCCCTGGAGCTCAGTTCCCATCCCTGGCACATCCGTGTCTGTTTCAGGCGGCACAAACGTGGGCTGAGCCCTTATCGGGTCCCTGCTGCTGTTTAATAAACACTGCTTATCTCCTTGAAGCAACACCCTGCCCTCAATAAGTTTTGCCTTGGGAGTTGAGCCAGAAATAACTTCCCCCCACTCTCTCCCCCTTTTTTTTTTTTTCTTTAATTGGGTCGTAAAACCCAAATAATTGAAAAAACTGTTCAGGATGGAAATAGAGGGTGGCAGTGGTCCTGCTTTCTGGGCAGCTTGGTGCTTTTTTATCTCTGTGAGTCATGCAGGTTATAAAAATGCCTTCACATCTTTCCCCAGGAATCTGTGCTTCTCTTAGCATTTCATCTTAGTCTCAAAAATGGGGCTGAACCCTCGCTTTTATTCACTGTTTGTCACTGAAACTGCAGTGGAGGAATGCAGTGGGGTTGTTGAGCAACATGTGTCCATGTTGGTCCCTGAACATTTACAGATATGGCTTTGTAATGCCCCTGTGAAGCATTAAACAATCCCATTTTAAGACACAGGGAGGATGTATTGCTTAATTACAAAATTTCTTAATTTGGCATAAATAGCTTGTGGGGATGTGTGTCCCCTTCCACCATGTTTCTCTTTGTACTTCCAATATCTAAGTGTAATTTTTTAATCATTTTGAAAATTAGTCATTATGTACAAAATATGGCACAGAAAAGGAAGAACAGTGGAATTAGGATGTGGCAGTAGATACAGAAATGTTAGAAGGCATAAAAATCATTGGGAAAGAGAAGGGAAATCAATATATTGATAACAGTTGGCCAGGTGATAGTGGAAGGCAATGTGGAATGCAGAGTGTGGATAACAAGAAATGGAACTGTTAAAATACAGGAGCCTGGACAGAAAATTAAAATATTTTATAATGGGTGGTGTTATGGGAATCATGGAAATACACAAAAATCACAGAATAAAGTTGATGACTAGGACATAATTTTCAAATGGGAACGTTCTGTTACAGAAGGATGAAAATAGAAATGTGTGCAGTGGTGATCTGTGGAGGGTTCAGCACATAGTGACTGAAAATGCCTGTGGGAGACAGATTATTTTAAAATTTTAGAGAGGGGGGTGGAAGTGATGGCAAACAGGATTCTGGAGGAGGAGAGGTGGCTGCTTTGTGCACATCCTCTTGATCAGATTTGGAGGTAGATCACAGAAACCTTTGGTGTATTGCAGGTACAAATATTTGTGGGAGGTTTTTTTCTGCCACTTCCCAGCTGTAGTGGCAGTGCTGTCAGTAACTCTGTCAGGTGTCCTGTCCACAGCAGAGGATTCTTTCCACTGAGTGGCACAGCCAGTGGGAATTTGTCACACCAAACAGGGGCTATGGTGACAGCAGGGCCACCTGAGCGAGTTAATCACCATCAGAAAAATGGGAAGTCACCAGAGGGGGCCTGGAAGTGTTGGGAAAAAAAGAAAATTGATGTCTTAGGAATCAGGATGTGTAGGAATTTAGAGAAAATAAAGAGCCAAGGGTTGAGCAGAATCAGTGAGCTGTGTTTTGTCCTGCCTTGAGGGATGGAGGTGGGTAAGGTCACAGGCAGATGGGCTGCTCATGGCAAGGCTGCCTTGCAGATGAGAGCTAAGGTGATGTTTGGCTCCATTTCTCAGGGCAGTTGTGGACACTGCAAGAGCCATGTGGATGAATAATACTAAAATAAAAATTGCTATATTGCCATTGAAGGCAAAACTGAAGTACTGAAACATGAAGTTTTAGGTTATGGAAATGCAGATCTTCAGCAAGAAGTGACTTTAATGTGTTGACTGTGTTAGTGTAGGAGAACCACAGTGTTTAATGGCAATGTTTATAAAAGGGAGGGAAAATAAGGAAATTGGATTTCAGTAGCCTGAATTAAAAGAGTGGATGCATAGAATGTGTTTGGGAGACAAGATCAGAAACAAGATTTTCAAAAAATAATAACAAACCCCTCTATCATTTTCCCAGTGCCAAATCTTATTAAGTATTTGGTGCTTGGGGAAATCAGTGCTGACTGTTAGGAGGATGGTAAAAATAGGGAGAAACACATGAGTGGGAAACTGGCCATGGGAAGTGTTGAGGGGTAGAGTGGGGAATTGATGTCACTAATGCTGGGAATGGGAATGGTCTTATCTCATTAGCATTAAAATGAAGGGTTCATTATGAAATGTTCATTAGCAAACATTGCATAAATGTTAGGAATAAGTATGTGAAATTTCATCAGGGGTATAGGAGGCATTGTCAGGAGAATCTGAGCATCATTCAGAAAGCAGCAGGTTAATAGATATGGATTAGAAAAGTTGATTTATTAAAGACAATGTAGCTGGGAGTTCATAGGGAATTGGGAGATGATCATAAGCAACTGAGATGGGTGCACATGCCCTGAGTGGTCACTTTACAAGGCAGTGGTGCAGCAGGCAAAAGCAGTTTAGGGCTCATTAATCTGCCTTTCCAGTTGAGAGGTGGAAGTACCAGTGTGGTTATCACTTTAGTCTTCTCCAGGAAAAGTCACTGGAAGGATGAGAATGATGAAGTCTGATTTTTAAGCAGAAGGAGTATAGCCTAAAATTTAGTATTAAATGTGTATTTGGTTTAAATCTAGAAGTACAGTCAGGAGTACTCAGAATGAAGGCCACTGACTATAACCTGCCATGAATAAATAAAAATGGAAGATGTTTTCTGAGCATTAGAGAAAGTGTGGAAAAGTGGTGACAGATTTGTTAATGAAGGGATGTGAATTGTTTCTGGTGCTAGCAGAGAACTGAATTTGATAATCTTGAGAAACCACACCTGGATTCTTACATAAGTAATGAGAAAGCTCCTGGGTTGTTTGACATGTGAAGATTTTGCTGCAAGTTGTTGTTGCTCCAGAGCACAGAACACCTGAGCACTGAGGCTGCAGAAGTTTTGAATACTCAAGTTGGTACCTTGCACACTTCTCTGAGGATTTCTAATGGACTTTCCTGGAATGAAACAACAGCAAACTGCTTTTGTGTTTCTGCTTCATGCAGTCTGAGCAACAGCTGATGTTTGAGCTCAAGAGTTGAGCACAGCAGCAGCAGAGTATTTGCTCTGTTTTCTGTGTGAAGGAAGGAGTAGGATATGGTTCAGTTCTTATACAGGATTTTGTAGAGAGCTGCAGCATGGAGGAAAGTGGTGGAAACTCCATTTTATAGATGTTTGCACAAATAAATGTGGGTAGATGTGTTTTAAAATGAAGATTCTTCCATTCAAGGAGGAGCTTGGTTCTTGCTTTTCTGCTTGGTCAGTGAAATTCCTACCCAGAGGACTTGTTGTATAGGAAAATACAACTGATTTTAAGGTGGTTTTTTTTCAGTAATTGGGGCTATGAAATACAACAAATTGTGAACCAGCATGAGAAAGAAAGAGAAAACAGAATTCATGGTCTCCTAAAAGCTGGGTTTGGGGTTTTTTAAAAATTTTTTAGGTTGTTTAAAAGGAGTAATGGTTTAAATGTGGTGGGCTTCACTGATCCAATAGCCTGTACATTTGCTGAAATGTCAATTTGAGACAGCTGATGGCTAAGTTGTGCTTTCTCTCTTTTGCAGTGCTCACACCTCCTCCCCCACTGCCACCACCAATACAGGGATATGCCTTTAAACCTCCTCCTCGACCAGATTTTGGCACTTCTGGGAGAACAATCAAACTGCAGGCCAACTTCTTTGAAATGGACATTCCTAAAATAGATATCTACCATTATGAATTGGATATAAAGCCAGAAAAATGTCCTAGAAGAGTTAACAGGTAACACTGTCCTTTGCCTTTCCTCAATTTATTTGCAGTCTTGTTTTTCTTTGAAAAAGCTGGAGCCAGGTGCCCTCACTGGTGTCTGAAAAGATGTCTGGCTTTAATCAGTGATTGTACTGATCACTTCAATTAATAGGATGTGTATATACTTTGTTTTTCCTTCCAAATCTTTACTGGGATTGATTTTTGTCAGAATCTTAAGATGCTGCTGATTGAAGCCACTGGTGGCAGATGGATAAGCTGTATTAGCTCTATTGAAGCTGGGTCACTATAAGCCAACTTGATAAAAATGATTTCTTACTACCTAAATAAGGTTAAATATTGGAGTGTAATTGGCTGAAGTCCTT
Source organism: Agelaius tricolor (assembly GCF_023055355.1). Taxonomy (NCBI): domain Eukaryota; kingdom Metazoa; phylum Chordata; class Aves; order Passeriformes; family Icteridae; genus Agelaius; species Agelaius tricolor. The sequence goes on along the minus strand of NW_027269262.1, from coordinate 91,931,517 downwards.
CAGCAGGGAGCTGGTGGTCCCAGCTTGTTTTCCCACCTTTCCCTGCTCACAAGAGGAGGCAAAACCCATTTGTTTGTGGGAGAGGATTATGGAGTTACTAAAGCAGCTAAGAAATTATCCTTCATCAGCAGATTCTGTGTAAGGGAAAAGCATGCTCCTGAAAGAGAGAGCAAGGTGGAAACAGGGCTCAGCTGTCCAGGGAAACAAGCAGCCAGGTCTTGCATTTGGCACCTGTGCCCTGTTGGAGTGTGCAACTTCATTGACTTGAAAAAGGAGCAGCCTTGCCAGAAGTGAAACTTGAGAATGAGACTTGGCACCAGCTGGAAACCACAAGTGTCATCATCATAACTACACCTTGTCTGTAGAGGATTGGAATGGCCTGTTTATATATTCAAGAGCAAAGCCTTGCCTTGTTAAAAAGGTGACATGGGTGGAACCAGCTGTCATGAGAATAAACAGTGTGGAGTCAAAAAAGCCACCTGAAAGCCACGGTTTTCCTACTGTGAGTTAATAAACCTGAGGGCATTCTCCATTGTTACACTGAGGAGTTGGTAATGATAGTGTTCTCACAAAGCAGCATCACTATGCTTTGCTGCCCTGTTTTGGTTTTTTTTTTTTTTTTTTTTACTTCCTGTGGTGATCTATTATTAGTTTAATTTTTCAGCTAGTCAAGAGCTGAGGTTAATTTTAAAAGCAAACACCTTTGTTAAGTGCATGAAGCTGAACTCTCTTCTTGCCTAAGGGCAGCTGCTGATTTCCCTGAGATGCTCTTCCTGCACTGGAGCACTGCAAAACACTTGGAGCAGTCACTTCTTTCATAAGGGGAGCTGTGAGAAATTTGCTGTCCTGACCTGCTGTCCCTGCCACCACTCCAGCTGTGCCAGCTGCTGCTGGCTGATCCAGATCTCCTCTGCAGCTCCTTCTGTGTGAGCACCTCCCTTACATCCAGTGTGGGGGTGCTTGCCACAAAACCTAAAGCAGTTATTCTCACTGGAAAGGCAGATTCTGTTCAGTGACAAGTTCTTCCTCCAGTGCCTGCTGATGGCCTGCTCTGCTTGGGCAGGTTAGTCCCTGCTCTTCTGTGGTGACAGGAGCAGGTTCAGGGGTACACAGGTGAAATGCCTTTTGCAGTCAGCAGAGATGCATTCAGCAGTGGTGTGCTGGATGTTTCTCAGGGCAGTGTGGTAAGAATACAATTTGAATTCACATATTAAAGTGTGGTTTATTTCTTTTGAGTACTTACTGATCTGTTCTGTAGATGTACCTGTACTCACCTGCACCCGGGTTTTTGTGAGCTGTGACCTATGTCTATACATGTATTTCTGTGTGTGCAAATATATATTCATATATATATATATATATATATATATATATATTCAAAGATCTATATCCTATATATATATAATTATGCAGATGCACATGTAATCCAATTCTGAATGATGTTTTTTTACACCTGCCTTACATGTTTCTATATTTTGGTTATATAATTCACATGTATATAGTAAGTAGCTTTTATCATTGCTTTATGTGATACAGCCTCTAGAAAGGAGAAAGGGAGGTTTTATTTTTTGCTCTACTCCCTCATGTGTGTCAGCTTTGTTCTTCAGTTTTACTCCAGTTGCACTGTGACCCTGCAGACCCCACTGCAGGGTGTATCCACTGTAGATGCAAGTTCCACACTGAGACATGAGCTGGAGCAGGACTGGAAGAACACAGCTGGGACAATGTGCTCCTGAATTAATACAGTCTGGCTACCATTCTGTGCATAAGGCAGATCAGTTTGGGTAGTTGGGCAGGCAGAGTGGGCAATGGGAGTTTAGTTCTGCACTCTGGGTGCTCTCAGTTTAATTTTTGAGGATTTGTGCAAGATGAACTCTGCCTGCAGTTGCCATCCCAGGGTTCTTGGTGAGCTTGCATGAGCTGGGTAGAACAGTTGTCCCAAGGAGCTGAAGTTAATGAAGTGGTAAATAACTCTTCTCTTAACTCTGCATGGGGAAAATAACTTATTTTTCTTAAAAATATCTCCACCCACAGCTGAGAAACACCATTGCTAATTGTGGAGGTGGTTTGAAGCTTGAAAACATATATCAAGTGGAAGTGTTCATTTTTTTATGTAAAACAGTTTACAAATGGAAGAACTTGCTCAGGAAGAGAGTGGGGTTTCCATGCCTAATCTTAAGGTTGAAAAATACCTCCTTCCTCCCAGTTTTGTACTTATTCAGTCACACTCTGCAGATCTGAGGCAGGTATTACTGGGTCAGGTTTGATTCATGCTTTGCAGGAGATCAGAGTTCCTTTCAGTGGCCACATTTTAAGATAAACCTTGGGACACAGCAAAGAAATTGCCAATTAAAACAATCTCAGTTCTTTCCTTGAGTGAGTTCAGTTTTGTCTCAGATTTTGCAGCACTGTAATCCCTACCTGAGTGCTGGGGTAATTCCCTTGCCAAGTCAGGGTGCATGAGCAGTCACCTGCAGCCTCTGTGAGCTGGTGTTGTCAGCAGTGCTGGGGGAGCAGTGGTTTCCTTTCTGTGCCACTTTAACCTCCCTTTTACCCCTGATTGTGTGTTGAGATTGCAGCCTGCAGATGGATTTTGGGTAGTACAGGTACACTGAGGGATGTCTCTGGGACATTGGGACCAAAAGACCTTTGGCATCAAAAAATGTTATTGTTCCAGCTGACCTCTCACTGACTGCTGAGCTGCTTTGGATGACCAGTGTGTAAACACTGTGGTTTGACAGGAGCTGTGTGAGTGGTTTCCCTGTTCATACAAAAATGGAACCTAATTCCAGCTACTTTTAAGTGAATGTGTACTGTTAATATTCACAGCTTCACTGAATCCATATACCCAGTTTTGTTGGATGGATCCCAGTTTTGTTTGTATGAAAAAAATTGCATTTCAAAATTATTTTTCTCAGGGAGCTGCAAAACATTTTGCTATCATTGTTGGCATAAACTGTTGTCCTGCCAATGGGGGCTCTAAGCTGGGATAATGATATTTTTGAAAGCTTCTCAAGCTGCTGAGCTTTTGGTCCAGGGTCCTCTGCAGGAAGGGCTGAAGGACAGGAGAGCTGAAGCCTCAGATCTATCAGGCACTTCTTGTTTTGAGCTTGAGAGAGCACGAGCTTTCACTTCACCACTTCCAGTAGGTCACACAAAAGAGGAAAGAAAGTTTAAATCTGAAAAAAACCCTAAAAATAGCAATTTTTAGAAAACAGTTTAGTCTGTGGAAAGGTTGCTTTCAGTTCAGATCAGTCAAACAAATCTTGCCTTTAATGGTCAGGAGTGGACAACCCTTTCATTTACCTAATGCCTCTGTTGGTAAGTATAGTACTTGTCTGCCTCTTAACATTCAAAGTAAAAAGTTGGATTAACTTAATCTTTTTGCATTTTCAGAGAAATAGTGGAGCATATGGTTCAGCACTTTAAAACCCAGATTTTTGGGGATCGCAAACCAGTGTTTGATGGAAGAAAAAACCTTTATACAGCTATGCCACTTCCCATTGGGAGAGATAAAGTAAGTTTTAAATAGAAAAAAATCTAGAGATTTCAATGTGGTATTTTCAGAATATTTTTAATAACTAATAGAAACTGATTTTCTGTTTCTGATTTTCTGTTTGTGCAATAAATGTCTCTATTGTTGCCACTCTGTTTTGCCTGGACACCATTGTGAGCTTGCTGCTATCCCAGTGGTCACCCCCTGTTCTATATCCCTTCATTCCTCCCTCTCTTTCTCCCCACTGGTGTGGTGTCTGCTGCTTTAGGGAGCTGGATCAGCTGCCCCAGACAGCAGAGTGTCTCCAGAGTGGCACTAGGGAAAAAGGGAGAGCACAGCTGAGTGTGGGAGAGAGTAGGGAAAATACTGCTCTGGGCAGCAAGAAGCTGTTGTGTCACCTCACTAATCTCATCAAGGCCCACTCTAAGCTTATTCTCACTATCAGTAGCTGAAAGAAGCTCCTCCATCTCTCTGTTGCCTGTATTGGAACTTCTCCTCCCTAATCCTCGATGACTGAGAGCCAAATTAATTTACACTGAACAGGTTAAGACCTGCAATCTTTGCCCTGGGGCAGCTGGAGAGGACAGGGGTTGTGTTTGCCAGCTCCTGGTGGGGCAGTGACCTCTTTGGGCTCTGGTTGTGGCTGCTCCTGTGCCCAGTGACTGCTGGAGTGGAAGGGACTCTGTTGGAGCATGCAAACACGCAAGCCCTAGTAAATAATTGAGCCTATGCATCTGTGATCTCATAGCAGATTGAATTTTCTGTGCCTTGTTTTCATTCAGGGAGGGCACAGTTGTTCTCTCTGGTACTGCAGTAGTTCTCTTCTGCTGGGGGTGCACAGTTACAGGCACAGTTACTGTTCTATCTCCAGCTTTAGACAAAAATAAAACATAAGGAGGAAGAGAAATACAGAGAAATGGCCCTCTGAAATTCAGCAGCTATGGAATAGTTCAGGCTGTTGTTTGCTGTCTCATGCTGGGTGCCTGTGCAGTGCTTGTAGTTAATAGTTCTGCCTGAATCAAGCTCTTAATCTCATATGTGTAATTTTTATTTCCTCCCAATCTGTTTAAGTGAATGCCATGCAGTAAAGGTCAGACTCTACTCCAGTGTTAATTACTTTTCATCAACTGATAAAGGAATATCTGGGAAACTATAAAGGAATCACTAAAAGTCTTAGTGTTTTTTTCCCCTTGCTTTCACATACAATATTCCAGTTCCTACAGGTTTGACACACAGGACTGAAAAGTATTTGCAAAGGTGGAAGGATGCTTGATGAGTCTCTTAGGGGTTTGAACAACTCTGGTTGTATGCAGAGTTGCCTTATGATACTTCACAAATTATGAGTGAATAACAGTTTACCTTATGACAAGTATGAAGTTCCTCATTTAATAAGTAAAGTTAAATGAGAAATGGTTTATTTATACATGATAAACAGAGATCAAATTAATCCTCAGATCTAATGAGGCTTCATGAGATGCATGTTGGCCCTCCTTGCTCTGATAACCATTTTGGATGGGACAGAGTTAACAAAACCTTCCAAGTCAGCCTTTTCCCAGCTGTAGGTTACACTGCTGGTTTGCAGGGACACAAAGGAATTGGGGCATTAGGAACATTTCCTGCTGCCACACTGTCCTAGATTTCAGTTTTACCACATCTATTTCAGTGTGTGTGGGCTTTAAAATCCAAAGCGTCAGGAATAGAGTCCTGTCTGGTCAGCACAGGCACAGAAGGAACATCTCACCCAAGAAATCATCTCATCCATTCCCAGTCTGGCCAGAGCAGTCATCATTTGGAGTGGGGGTCACTGGAGAGGGTGTTTGTAGTGGAGTTTAGCACAAGGTAGTTTCAGGGGGTTTGATTTGTGGCTCACATCTAGGCTCACTTTCAATAAACTCCCTTTTTTCCCCTGTTTGCCGTGGTTATAGGGCTTTGTCACTTGTTCTCCTCCACATATATTAACATTACCCTGGAGGAAAGAGCTAAGAGAGATAAATCTTGAGCTGTTTTAAATGAGATGTGGGGAAATTTAGCTTAATGAAGGAAATTTTTACATGGTGCTAAATTGGTTTAAGCATGATTTAAACCACTATAGAGCTTGTAGGTATTAGGACTTTCCTCCAGCATAATTAGATTAGCTTTCTTTGGTGGTGGTTTTTTTTTTCCTTACTGTTCTGTACATAGCAAATATAGCAAGTTTACTGCACATCTGATTGCATTTAGGATCATATTGAAAAGATTAATGAACATACACTGATTAATCTATGTGGAAGATCTTAATTGACTTGCAGTATGCACTGGTAAAGGAAAAGCTGATGCTAAACAGAGGACTGACACAAAATTGCCAAGGTTTTTCTCCTCCCGTTGCTCTTTTAAGTTAATTACTGCACTCTGTCCTCATCTCTTGTTGTAGTGGTTGTTTTGGGCTTGGTTTTTTTTGTGCTTGCTGGCAGCTTTGCTTCTTTTATAACTTTTTTTCTCTATACTTTTCTGCTTGGCTTTCATGGTTATCAAATCTGTTTTCATTCCTCCCTTAGTGTACCTTATTTTCACTCTTTGATTTCTTAATTTTTTTAGACCTTTTAGAACAAATATGGAATATGTAAATATTAACATGATATTTTCATAGTTTTTACTTACACATATTGAGAAGAAAGAAGTGTTTAGGACACTGCCAAGGTAGGAAGATATTAAAAATCTCCTCTTTCCCTGTAGGTTCTACACAGCAAACCCAAGTCACCTCTAACAGCACCTTTTTATTCAATTCCTGCTTTACTTGTGTATTTCTCTAAAATATCCTTCTGCAGTTAAAAGCTGGAATTTAATTTTACCTGAACTTGGAAGCTTTCTCACCTAGCAAGATTCAGTTGCAATTCATGTATCTTAAGCAACATCTTCTTCCTTAGTTTTTTATTAGAAAAACAGTAATTAGGAATGAACAGAGCAGCAGTTTGGTACAGAAATCCTGCTGCTATTCCCTTTTCTAGAAGGAAAATGTTAATCCTGTCTGTGGCCACAGACTTGCCTCTCTGACTTTGTCTTTCTGGAGTATTGCTAAATACTCTGCACATGACAGAGGCAGAGCTTTGCCTACATCCATAGCTTGTTGTTAATCTGTTTTCCTTTCCTCTGAATGCCTGGGAAGGAAAAGCTCTTGGATTAATGGAGAAAAGGTACATTGTATGCTCAGAGCATGATAAATAATCATGTGATGTTGCATTTATTTTATGGAGAAGAAGAAATACTAAGAATTCCTCAAACACATGGTCAGGTGTAATTTTTTTTAATTAACAGTGATAATGCTGATTTGTGTGAGTCATTCAGACCCCATCAGCTTCAAGACCTATTCTTTTTAAGAATAGCTTTGAAATTTCCTACAGGCTTAATGATTTTCCACATACTGACAGTAAAACCCCTTTAATGTAGCTCCCTTAGCTGCAAAATTGTCACCTCTGTTGCAATTTAGCAGTGGGTCAACCAGGTAGCATCCTGACATTTATTTGGGGATAGAGAAGAAAAAAAATCTTGTATTTTGCTTTAGGATGTATCCCTAATAATAAAGGACCTAGTAAAATTCCCATATAAAACTACTTTGTCCTAATTTTTTTCATATTTTGCTTACTTTGCCAAACAGGAGTGTATTCATTTGTCCTCAAAAGTACAGAGTGAGATAAATAAAATATTGCTGAGAGAGGAAAAATTCTGATTAGCAGTGCCTAAAAGTATATGTGAACATTTGGACGTGGGGTGTGGATTAGGGACATTTTTTTAATATCTTCATGATTTTTTTTAATAGTGTGAGATATTTAATTTAAAAATAATTAAAAAAAAAAAACACAGGAAAGTTTTATTTAAACCTTACTTATTTTAGCAGTGACTCCTAATTCAACTCATTTGGAGTTAGACCCAGCAGCAAAAATTGTTTTGGGCCAAATTCAGCAGTCACAGCTCTGCTAACTTTTACTGGTATTTGTAGCTGGGCACCTGGAATAGAAATTCTTCAATCCTGGGCCTTTTATTTCCACCAGGAACAAGGTACTGCAGCACAGGTTGCTCTTCATCTCCCAGTCCATTATGGTGAAGAAGTTTTGTAAATTGATACCAGGAGAGGAAAAAAAGTAAAATTAAATATTTTTTTTTTAGATTAAAAGCACCAAAGCATTCAATAATCAGATGAGTTGTGTATTACCAGTATTGGGAATAAATATAGAGTGGTTGGGGTGGGAAGGGACCTTTGAGGCCACCCTGCTCCAAGCCCTGCCATGGGCTGGGACACCTTCCACTGGACCAGGTTGCTCAAGCAGGAATGATGAAACTTGATTTGAAGGAGAGGTTTAAAGGAAAATGCAGGTCAGGTGTGACAGACATCTTCCATCTGCTGCAAATGAGATGCAAAGTTGAGAACTTTTTGATGGTGTGGTGGAAAAAAGACCTCATGGAAAGCTTCCAGCCTGTGTGAGCTGAAGAATACAGCAAAGTTTCATTGCACAGCTTTCAGCAGGGCTGACCTGGGCCCGACTCACAGCAGTGACCCCAGGATGAGACTCGGTTCCCATTGCCCTCCCACAGCTGTGCAGCTCCTTCCTCTGCTCCAGTCTCCCTGGGGAGTGATGTTTGTGCTGGAGGAGAGATTCAGCTGTAATATTAACTTTGTGTGCCTGCTGTAGATGGTCAACTCATTTATGGGGGCACATGGGAAGACTTCTTCTTTTATATATAAGTTTTTAATATATTAATAAGCATTTTATATATAAAAAAGTATATATAAAAACCAAGAATTTTATATATAAAATAAGTGTTTTATATTTCCTTCTTATGTTTGGACCAAAGAAGCAAATTGTTGCAAGAGACCAAATGCTGGCAGATATTAGTTTGCTGTTAGCCACCTATTATTTTTGCTAATTACACCTTGCCTTTTAAGTGAATGGCTTTTATATTTAAATTACAAGCTCCCTAGCAGGGAAAATGCAACGTTTTTGTTTGTATCCAGCACAAAGGATACTCTGATCTTGTTATTCCTTGTAGTCACTCCCAGGCCTCCTGATCATTTCAGACAAGCCCTAATTTTAGTCGGCTTAAAAACCTTGGTGCTCAGACTTCCTTTGTTTTAAGAAAGAGGAGAAATCAGCATTACAAATAACTACAAATAATTGGCTGAAGTAATTTACCACAATGAAGGTTGCCACTGCTTTTTAGACAAAAAATTCAAAGTAGGGCATACCATGGCAAAGAGGTGCCCCTGTTTCCTACCTGATACCATCACTGGCACTGGGGGTTGTACTTTATTCTTTCTTTTCTTACTTTAAAAGTAACAGTTTTGACTTGGTGGCTTTTGTGGCTTTTCTGTTTTCTTTGCGTGATCGATAATTTTTTTTCTTTCTCTTTTAAAGCTCCTTTCTTCTCTTATTTGAACTGTGTCTGCAGTAACAGTATGTAAAGCACTCTGGTGCTCTGGAGAGCAAATACCAGAAATTCATGAATCTTGGCAGGTGGTGACACCCCATGCTTTATTTTAGGCGTGCAGGAGCTGACGCGAGCAGCGACGCGCTGGGGCGTATTAGGGATCTGAAATCAGGTTATGGGATCTTCACCGACACCTCCCCGTTGATATGAGCGCCTCCAAGTTCCAGTGTTGCCTCACAGAGGAGACAGATGCCAGCTGGGAGGCCCTCCAGGCTTCTGAAATACCCCTTGGGGAAGATGGAGCTGTTAAAAGAGGCTGTACCTCATGCATGGTGTTGCTTCATCCTCGCTTTTCGTCTCCTCCCCTGCTTTGTGACGTTGTTCAGAGGAATCCATTGTCCCTTCTGATTTCCCCCCTTCCAATGGAAAGAATCATCTTGGTTTGTTGTTTGGCATTGTTGCAGGTGGAGCTGGAGGTCACTCTGCCAGGAGAAGGAAAGGACAGAATATTTAAGGTGGCCATCAAGTGGATGTCCTGCGTGAGCTTGCAGGCTTTGCACGATGCTCTCTCTGGCCGGCTGCCGAGCGTCCCCTTCGAGACCATCCAGGCCCTGGATGTGGTCATGAGGCACTTGCCTTCCATGAGGTGAGGGGAAACCCTGGAGGTGCTTCAGGTGTGACTTGGGTGTTTGACAGAATCACAGAATAATGAGGTTGGAAGAGACCTCTAAGTTCATCAAGTTCAACCTATGCCCTAACACCTCAACTAGAGCACCAAGTGCCACGTCCAGTCTTTCTTTAAACACCTCCAGAGATGGTGATTCTACCACCTCCCTGGGAAGAGCATTCCAGTAGTTTATTTTGGTGGCTCTTTGGGCAGTCTGTGTGGCAGTTGTGGCTACGTGGCAATGGCAGGCTCAGGAAGGGCCATTGGTGCTTCCCTGGTTGCCTCCACCCTGGACATGGGAGCCTTCCTTCAGAGGTGTCAGACTGGCCTCATGGTTGTGTGTCTCAGGTCAGGGGGGCTCTGCCATCTCCTCTTCCCTCTCTGGCCTTGGAGAAGGAGGCTCTCCCCAAGTGGGAAGTGCTTGGAGGTTGGTAGATTATTGTATTTTTTGGGAAATGAAGGCAGGAATAATTAACCTGACTCCATGTTCTCAGAAGGCTAATTTATTACTTTATAATCCTATATTATATTAAAAAATACTATACTAAACTATACTAAAAAGTACAGAAAGGATTCTTACTAAATGCTAAAAAGATAATAATGAAAAATCATGACTCCTTTTCAGAGTCTCAGCACAGCTTGGCCCCAATTGGCCAGAGAGTCAAAACAACTCACACCAGAATCCAGTAAAACAATCAGCTGTGGGTAAACAATCTCCAAACACATTCCACATAAGCAAAACACAGGAGAAGCAAATGAGATAAGAATTGTTTTCCTTTTCTCTGAGGCTTCTCAGCTTCCCAGGAGAAAAATCCTGGGCAAAGGGTTTTTTTCAGAGAATGTGAATGCTACAGTAGATGTGGAAAGGTGGATTTTAAACAACTTCTTACCCTGTTCCTGTATGTCTTTGGATGTTTATTGCCAGTTTTGTATAAAGATTGCAGTGCTAGGGGGATGCTAATGTCACCCTGTGTGGCTATTTTGATAGGAAAGAAAGACTTGGAAATTATTTGTTTGTTTTTCAAGTGGGACCTACAGCATTTTCAGTCTCACCCAAGAGATACTGGGCTTAATTCTGCTGCTGTGACACAAGTCACTTAAGACCACTGTGCAAATTATATTTAATTAGAAAGCAAAGAACAACGTTTAGTAGGGCTGAACTTGCCCATATCAAAGTTCTAAACAGGTAATATGAGTTTAATATATATAAGTGTTTTTAAATAGCCTTATAATATGCTGACTTTATTCTCAAATTTAGGATAAAAAAAATATAAAATTACTTTCATCAGGTTTTACAGCACAGAAAACAGCCCAGAATGTCAGATACCTTTGTTCAGTGGAGCATGTTGGCTCTGGATATAATTTGTTTGTTATTAAGTTTGCAGTACTTAATTATCAAGCTGAAAGATAGGTCAGAAATATTTGTTAGATCATTTATTTACCCTCACATCATGTCTATAATTCAGAGTATGGGAAGAGATTGTTACCTTGGTGTTTTAATAGCAGAGACTTTGAATTCTTTTCTCTTGGAGGCACAGCTGAAGTTTTAAAAGAATACAAATAAAAAGTTATTGATGCTTTTTTGTTGGAATTAGTAGATATATTATTAAATTTAAACCTGAGTAGTAGCCAGTTTCTTACTGCAACAAGACTGGTTTTGAGAGGTGTAACCTGAGTCTGGCCAGGGATCTCAGATTATTGATCATTTTAAACACTGACATTTCTGTGCTTCTGTGTAAAGGAATTTGCATTAATTATGGATTTATTGCAATTTTTGCTTTAGTTTTCTGATGTGAATTTATTTGTTGTCTTGCAGGTATACTCCTGTGGGGAGATCTTTCTTTACAGCATCAGAAGGGTGCTCAAATCCTTTGGGTGGTGGCAGAGAAGTTTGGTTTGGCTTCCATCAGTCAGTCAGACCTTCATTATGGAAAATGATGCTCAATATTGATGGTGGGTACTAGGAAGTAGCTTCTTGTTTCTCTTGCTCCTTAATGGAAAGGCAAAATCATTTCCTCTGTATTGTTGTAACACACCATTCGTGTTTTTGTCTGCAGTGTCTGCAACTGCATTTTACAAAGCACAGCCAGTTATTGAGTTTGTCTGTGAAGTTCTGGACTTCAAAAGTATTGAAGAACAACAAAAACCTCTGACAGATTCCCAAAGGGTAAAGTTTACCAAAGAAATAAAAGGTAATGAGGAAATTATGTACAGCTGCTTTATTCTGTCTGCTATGTTACCACTATGTGTTCTAAATATTTTCTACAGCAGTTGCCTTATGGGGAGACAAAAATTTCATATTTTTTGCTTTTGAAAACTATCAGTAGCACCAATCCCAGTTTCATGACGAAAATATTCCAGTTCCTGATCTGATGATTTCTCAATGTTTACAAAAGATTTAGATTTCATGTTTTTTTAATTACCCAATCTTAAATTTTTCTAATTACTGATTCCAGGTTTTTCATATTTCAGATTTTACTAATAATTTAGCAGTATGTTTTTGCATACTTAGGCAGCTGTTCTGCTTATAGTCTCTTGGAAGTAAATAACAAATTTATTCTAGTGTGTAGTGACTGAATCCAAGAGAACAGAGGAAGAAATCTTACTGGTTGTGTTCACTGAAGGCTTCCTCTGCAAAATGGAGATTCTTCCTTCCCGATACTCTTGACAGAAAGCAAGCAGCTTTAAAAAGAATAAATCCATAAATCCATCCTGCATCTTCCTTTCTTATTTCTAAAACAAATCAACAAAATTTGTCGCAGACATCTTTTTGTGAAAATCTTTCTTAAGATTTTTCCTGCTGAAGCTGAGAAGTTTCAGCAACAAATGTAAACAATGGTTATCTGCTGCTGTGGAATGCATCAGGTCCATCTGTGATTGGGCCATCTTGAATATTTGCAATTAATGGCCAATGACAGACCAGATAGCTTGGACTCTCTGTCCGAAACACAGATCTTTGTTATTCATTCTTTTCTACTCTTAGCTTAACTAACTTCTGAAAAAAACTTTCCTTTCCATTTCTTTTTAGTATAGTCATAATGTAATATATATATAGCATAAAATAATAAATCAAGCCTTCTGAACATAGAATCAACATTCTTGTCTCTTCCTTCACCTGAAAACCCCTGTGACCATGGTCACAAAAATTATCTCTGCCCAACTAGAAGTTAGCAGGGAAAGTACAAATAGATCCTGGGTTTGCATTGGTTGTGTTTTGAAAGGATAATCTGGCAGCAGCTTGCTTCACTGTGGCCTCATTCCCATGAGCTCCTGGAGAGGCTGTTTGGGGATTCCCCTCCACCCACTCCCCCAGTTCATTGCAAGAGTTAGAGGTCTCTCTTACAGACCCCATGTGTTTAGACAGAAAGTATAAATAAGGGGTTTTGTTTCAAGGAGCTTGTGTACCCTTTTTGTCCTTTTCCCATCCTGGGCTTCCTTCGAGGCACAGCTCTGGAATTTGCAGAATGTGCTCAGCATCATCTGTGTCCTCTGGGGCCTTAGGGATTTCATCTTGTCTCTGAAATTCTGTGTTGAACTTTAGCTGAAGCTCAGGAGTTTTGAATTTGAAGACTGTAAATTGCTTTTTGAGTTCTGTCTGGGCTCTACCTTTTGGGCTAATTAGAATGGCTTTATTACTCTGTTTAATTGGTCTTGTGTAGCAGTTTAGGGCTGACACATTGATTTTGGAGAAATGGTGACTTGTGCTTTCCAATTTTTAGGTCTGAAGGTGGAGATAACACACTGTGGACAGATGAAAAGGAAGTACAGAGTGTGCAATGTCACCAGACGACCAGCAAGCCACCAAACGTAAAGTATATTTCTGCTTTTTTAGCATATGCTTGGTCTCAGGCTGGAAAAATACCTTGCCTGCCTTACTGAGGTGGGAAAAGTTACCTTGAAAAATGATGCTTTCTTTGGTTTATACCCTTCAATATAGCTCAAAGTATTTTCCCAATTTTGCTGTTTTTTTGTTCTATTTTTATACTATAATGAGTATCATGGCATTTGATTTAACAAACCATTTGCTCTGTTTTAGATCTGGGAGGTTTTTTTGGTTAGGTGGGTTTTTTTCTGTCATTTATAGATTTCTTTAAAATTGGAAGGACGGGGTGTCCTATTTATAGCCTGATGTTTCCCACAACTGGAATAGAAAAGTGATGCCAGTTGGGATCAGCCTCCTGATGTTGCTTATTTGCAATCTCTTTTTCCTCTGGAAAAAAAGTTTAACTACCAACTAGAAATTTGCAGATAAAATTTGAATAAATAACTTGAATATGGAGAGAGTGATTCCCATTTTTAAGGAAGCAATGTAAGGAACAAAACTGATAGGAGCTTTTTTACAAGAAGATAACTGATCAGTATCTGAATCTGGTTTTTAATTGTTTGGGCTTTGTTTCATCCTCCTTCAATAAGCTTAACTTGTGCCAAGAAATGTACTGAGGAGCTGTGGGGGAAGCATTTTGCATGAAGTAATAGCTGCTTTCCATGTTTGCATTCCAACAGATTCCCACTTCAGCAGGAGAATGGACAAACAGTTGAATGCACTGTAGCTCAGTATTTTAAGGACAGGCATAAATTAGTTTTACGCTACCCTCACCTTCCATGTTTACAAGTTGGACAGGAGCAGAAACACACATACCTTCCTCTAGAGGCAAGTAAACTCATAGAGAATTCTGTAATTTGGGGCTGGGGGAAGGGGGTCAGAGGGAAAAAGGGTTAAAATATTGGCAAGCTGATTTTTGAGCAGCCAAATGTTGAGAAATTCAGTGGTGCATCAGTGAAAGAAAGGCCACGAGCCAAAAAAAGAATTGGACTGTGTTTAATTTTCTTTCTTTGGGGAAATTTCAGGTGTGCAACATAGTGGCAGGACAAAGATGCATCAAGAAACTCACTGACAATCAAACTTCCACTATGATTCGAGCCACTGCCAGATCAGCCCCGGACCGGCAGGAAGAGATCAGCAAATTGGTGAGTGCTGTGCCAGACAGGAGGCCTGTGTAGGAATGGGTTTAATTTTGCTCACCTTTAGCAGGTGCTGATGTGTTTGTGCCCTGCACACAGGTTATGGATCAGCTTGGTTTTGTGCATTTTGGTCATTTCAGATGCGGAGCGCCAGTTTCAACACGGACCCTTACGTGCGGGAGTTTGGGATCATGGTCAAGGATGAAATGACAGATGTGACTGGCAGAGTCCTTCAGCCTCCCTCCATCCTCTATGGAGGCAGGGTATGTCCAGTGGCCTCTGTACAGACTGTGCTGGCCTCTGTAATGTGGTTATTTGAAATTACTTGTGTTGTGTGCAATCAGAGGGCTGGCACAGCTGCGTTGTTCAGAATTTGAATTTAGGTTCTCCAAGTCCTTAAATGTATTGGCTGATTTGCATCTCTTTCGATTGCTGTTTTATTTTGGAAAGTAAAGCTGGGTTAAAAATGCCTTTTTTGCCTCAAACACTCTTAGAGTTAACACTCTGCTGCTGTGACACAAGTCACTTAAGACCACTGTGCAAATTATATTTAATTAGAAAGCAAAGAACAAAGTTTAGTAGGGCTGAACTTTCCCATATCGAAGCTCTAAACAGGTAATATGAGTTAAATATATGTGTCTTTAAATAGCCTTATGTTGACTTCATCCTCAAATTTAGGATAAAAGAAAATAAAATTACTTTCATCAGGTTTTACAGCACAGTCTTTCATTGTGTGTTGTAAGAAGCAGCCTGCAAATAGTGGTTCAAATCAATGTGTATGGAGAAGAACAAAGACTATTTCAATTGTCATTGTAAATATTTGAAAATATGCTGAAATGTTCCTGAACTTCTGGCTGGTTTTGAATAGTTTGGGTGGAGCAACTGTGCTTAGGGCAGCTGTCTTGAGGTATCATCTCTGTCAGTCTTTCCCCAGAGCTGTCTCTTCCTGTTTGGAATATTTACCCTCAGGTTTTTATTTTACAATGGCTTTTCAGATGACCTTTCTGACATAATCTTTCTCCTGTGATATCTGTTTTAAAAAAAAGCTTGAGAAATAGGATTTTCCATCAGTTATATACTGGGACTTCTTGCAAGATGAAAGCTGTAATAACTAGGATAATTTCATTTGTGGAGGCTTTTGATGAATCTCTTCAGATCGTGCATTGCCAGCTGAATATAATTCTGTCCCTGTGCACAGCAGACTGATCCCTCCAAACCCATAATGGAAGAGGATCTTGAGTTTCCTGCCTAAAATTCTTCAGGTGACTCAGGCAAATGAGCTCAAACCTCCTGTCCCTGGCAGGTTAAGGTACCCCAGGCCTGACCCTGATGGGGGAACTGCTTTCATGAGCTATTCTGGCACCAGCAGAACTGGTGGGAACTTACTGGCAGATGAATGTTGAAAAGTCATAGTGGGGGAGGCACTGCCTTCAGCACACACAACTCTTTGAAAAATCCATTATCAGATTCATGTGTGTGTCCTGAAAAATGCCCAGAAGCTTTAGTTGTTGTTGCTAGGTGAGAAGGAAGGCATCATGGTAACTTGTCTAAAGCATCTATCAGTATTTATTAAGGTAATTAACATCACCAGAATTACTTTAGCTGCTTTATTACATCCCTTGTCCTCTAGATAATCCATCCCAGTAATATCTGCTTGGTGGGAGAAATAAAAGTGTTGGGCAGGTCCACGTTGAATAACTGATCACCTTTCTCAGCTTGTTCACATTTTTTCTGGAGTTGTGTGGGTGACATTGAACCACTATTTGCCTCTACTTAGTGATGTGTAAAATATTCATAGTACTTAAATTAACTTTCCCTTGGAAAGCTCACTGAGCAGTTGTAAAGTCACTGTAGAAATGCAGATTCTTGTTAACTTTCCATACCAAGCATGAATCTTACTTCCCATACATAATTTCTATTTGCTGCTGATAAATACAACCAAAGGCAATGATCAGCAATAAAAATGAACAGTGTGAGTTTTATTTTTCACCTGGCTAAGAGGCTGTCTTGCTACAGTGATAGAATGAATATTGTAAGATGGATGGGTGTTTGTACAGGGGAGAGAGCAACCTGAGAGTACAAATCACCTCCACTTGGAGGGAAGTAGAAGCAAAGCTAATTTTTGTTTAGCATCAATCAAGTTTTGCATTAATGTTTAATTTTTACCTTCCACTTCCAGAATAAAGCAATTGCTACACCAGTGCAAGGTGTCTGGGACATGAGGAATAAACAATTTCACACTGGAATTGAAATAAAGGTTTGGGCAATTGCCTGCTTTGCTCCCCAGCGCCAGTGCACTGAAGTTCATCTTAAGTAAGTGTGTTTGTTGTGTAAGGTGGTGATTTTATCATTTATTAAGGATGCAAATGTCATGATTTCACTTTTATTAAGGACATCTTTTTAGTTAAATTGTTAAGCACACAGCAATACATCTTCTGTCTCTTTGTGTTTTGAATGGTGCCAGTCTGATTTCAAGGCCAGCATCAGGAAATCCTCCAAATCAGACTTAACAAAAGCCATTTCTGCTTTATGGCAGATTTCTGACCTGTGAGGCAATAGGGTTTAAGATACAGAAGTGATGTAATGATGGGTGTTTATCACTTGAGTGTTTCTCAAGAGTGCCAGCTGACATGTGTGTTCTCTTGGGTTCCTTTCCTGAGTAGAATTATTCATGTAGAATTTCTTTAAAAGGAATTTTTTTGTCCAAAACCTTTTCCTCTTCAGAGTTTCTGGAATGTGCAAGTTGCTGTATTTGCCAGATGAGTAGGACTGGTTGTTCTATTGCCTTTAGGTGTTTGAATGAAACTTCCAGATTTGGTTTCTTTATCTTAGGATGGGACAGGATTGTTCAAAGACTCTTGTTACAGTGACATCTGCATTGGCTCAGGGAAGGTGTGCAGGCCCAGATCCATGTCTGATCCCTCCTTCCACGTGCAGCTGCTCTCCCTTCATGCATGGACAAGTGGAGCAGCCCTGGCAGTGACTCAGCTGCTCTCTGGGAGGTGAAGGCAAGGCAGGGATTGCTCACACCAGTGGCATTGCCATGGCCCTGTTCCTTCACATGGTTTGCTAAACAACTTGGGAATTTTTCCCTAAAAAGTGATGAGCAGACAGTGGGAATCATTTTACTGCCCATTGTGTGAGGAAGGGAGGGACTTGTTCTCTCCAGGCACATGTCAAGAACTGGGCTGCCAGAGAACTTTTCCTTCCATGATGTTGCTTCTAGTGGAAATGCTGTGTAAGCCAAGTTACTCAGTTTTGAGAAATAGACAGAAGTCTTCAACATAATGAGCCAAAATAAAATTATTTGGATGGCTTAGAATGAGTTTGTATTTACCATGAAGGGACATTGCTTCAAGCCAGGAAAATGTCTGCATCCTTTTCCATCTTGTGGTCTCTTGTTACATCTTGTTGATCAAGTTGGAACTCGAATGCTGCTGATTCATCAGAGGAAACACCTTCAAATGCTCTAAAAGTCTTCAAAATCATCCTGCTCTACCTCCTGGGAACAGAGAGAGAACCTTTCCTTGTAGGCACTGTACTTCCACATGGACTTTAAAAGGCTCAAACCCTGACTTGTTTGAGACTTGAATGTTGAAATCACAGAATGGTTTGGGTTGGAAGGGACCTTAAAGTTCATCTTGTTCCAACCCCTCTGCCATGGGCAGGGACACCTTCCCCTAGACCAGGTTGCTCCAAGCCTCATCCAGCCTGGCCTTGAACACTCCCAGGGATGGGGAGATGTTCTGCCACTACTCTGCTGTGGTGAGTGCTTCTTTTTCCAGAGGACAAACCCATTTTCTGCAAGGAGCCTCAGGCTGCAGGGCTGGAGCTTCCAGGCTGTTCTGATTCATGCAAGTTAACAACAGGTTTGGTTGGAAGAAGCTGAATCTTCCCACCCTCTCAGTCAGTGATACCCTGGCACCCTGTGGTGGAGATGAGCAATGTTTTAGACAACTGTGAGAGGGTACCCAAGTTAATAAAAAGGGCTTTTATCAGTCAGCTAAAAAGGCTCTCAGGTGGAAGCCTCTGAGGAAATTTGGTTGTCTCCATATCTGAGCAGTTCCATCAAAGGGTGATTTTTTTTCACCAGCCTAGGGGAAGGTTTGCCTTCACCTCTGGACACACATTTTCTCTGGTATCTGTGAAATTGTGCATTATTATGGATGCTAAAGCAATTCACTGAGACAATTGCTGGTAATTTCTGTTGATTGTTTTCATCATGAGGAAAAAAAGGAATAACTCCAGCCCTTTCTCTGGTGGTAACATGGAATTATGTTAGAGCAGGCTGTGCCAGATTGTCATTATTGCAAAAAGTATTTTATCCTGTATTTCCCATAGAAATAAGGTAGAATTTGCTTTGGAAATGAGTTTTTTTTTCATTAATGGTGTTATTTATACAGCATATTTCCTGTCTTGCCTTCAATGACTACACAGGCATTTGTCAGTTAAAGATGCACACGGGGTTAAATTCCCAAGTTTTTG
Organism: Agelaius tricolor; assembly: GCF_023055355.1. Lineage (NCBI taxonomy): Eukaryota > Metazoa > Chordata > Aves > Passeriformes > Icteridae > Agelaius > Agelaius tricolor. The sequence continues at coordinate 91,912,507 of NW_027269262.1, read as the reverse complement.
GACAACACAACTCTGCAAGTTTAACAGGATTGTTCCATTAAAAATAAGCTCAAAAATCAAGATGGGTTTTGACTGACTGATAATTTCATGTCTTTCTGTGCCTTGCCCAGGTCCTTCACAGAGCAGCTGAGGAAGATTTCCAGGGATGCTGGGATGCCAATCCAGGGGCAGCCCTGCTTCTGTAAATACGCCCAGGGAGCCGACAGCGTGGAGCCCATGTTCAGACACCTCAAGAACACTTACACTGGGCTGCAGCTGGTCGTGGTCATTTTGCCAGGAAAAACACCAGTCTATGGTCAGTGAGTGGAAATGGTGCATTTCAGTCACAGTTTTGTGTGGTTTTTGTCAGCTGTCCAAAGGAGAGAGGTTTCATGCTGGTTTATCTCTATAAATTCCAGTTAGGGACCGGGCTGTAAATTAATTTTGCTATTTTTCTTGTGCTGTGTGATGTTTTATATTAAGACCTAAGTATTTTCAATATGTTTTCTGTGCTTTTAATTTGTTTTTGCCATTTTCCCTGCTGATTGCATTTGAGAAAGCCAGCACAAGTTTGGTGAGATTGGCATTGATAGGCAGTGGATTATAATATGCTTAATAAAACTTGTGTGCTGAAAATTCCAATGACTTCAAGCACTTCAAGAACTCTTTTAGCTTTTAGAACACATTGGTCACTCAAACAATCTCCTTTGGCAAAAAATGTTGAGTGAAGGAGATTTCTGTCTATTTTTCTTTTAATTTCAATTTTTTAACTCCGGTTGCAAGGATACAGGTGCACAGAAAGTGAAAATTCAGCAAACGAAACGTTTTTTTGGAAACAGTGACAATTGGTGCATAAACCCCGTAGGTTTTAGTATGTTTTACATAAACCATGCATTTTCCAGCTCTTCCTGTAGGCAGGACTGCTTTTTTCCAGTCCTGCCTCCCTCCTTTTTCACTAACCTTGCCCAGCTGGAACAGCAGCCATTATTTTCCTCCCACAGGTATGTGGACTCTTCTCTGGTGGATCAGATCTACCAAGCAGCTGCAGATTTGTTTTATCCCAACCCTTACCATGTTAATATAGCACAAAATAATTTTCCAGCTTTAATATTAAATCTCTTACAAGATGAAAAGAGATTAAGCAAGGAACCTTAAGGAAATAGTACTTTTTTCCCCCCTTGAATTCAGCTGCAAAGGAAGTGGCTCATCTCTAATTTGTACAATAGAAATTTGGTGCAAAATGACATTTTTACTATTCCTGTTTGGCTTTAAAAGGGAATTCTTTTCCTCTACTTAACCACTGAGAGGATGTGGTACCACTCTGATCTTCTTTCTTTGTCATTATCTTTAATTATAGTTATTTCTGCTCCCTCTAATCATCTCTCCTTATTTTCTCCCTATGCTCTTCCATACCCTGCACTTCCTATACCCACAGGCTTGTCTTTTCTTCCCACCCTGCTCTTTCCCTCTCCTGTTGCCAAAAAGGGGGGTTCATTTTCTTTGTTCATCAGTCCTGGAGCCTAAATTTCTTCCCTGAGTGTAAGAGTATGTGGGTCTCTGAAAGCCTTGAAGTCTCAATTTTGTTGTTAACAATAGGATTTGATTTAACTATTGGAATTGTACAGTACTTCATGAGTTTCTTGGAGTTTTTATGTACCATTGTCTGCTGAGCTGGCCACTTTGCTATGCAGGTGTTGAACTTGCATCTTCCTGTCAGTGAAGAACTGATAAACTGCTTGGCTGAATATTGCTGAGCACTTTATTGCTAGGTTTGTTTTACTATTCCAGTGTTTAATAATGCACCAAGTGCTCAATATCCTAATATTATCCACATTGCCCACATCATTAGCCAAAGCTGATGATATAATGCTACAATTGAAAAATAAGAATGAATTTAAAAAATTCTTAGTTAATATAAGCCAGCAGTGCCTTTAATTATTGCATTTAGGACTGGTTAGGTGGAGCAGAGCAGAACTGGGGGAGGTTCTGGAGGCTGGGTGGGTTTGGGGTGAAGTTTCATTGTATTCCTTTAAGCTTGAGCCCCACTTTGCTGAAACTCCAAGTGTAGTTAAATTCAAGTCTCCTCCATGGTTTGATTTGCAATTTGCAAATCTTTTTTGTTTTTCTCCTCCTGCAGCGGAGGTGAAGCGCGTTGGGGACACAGTGCTGGGAATGGCCACTCAGTGTGTGCAGATGAAAAACGTCCAAAGAACAACACCACAAACTCTGTCCAACCTCTGCTTAAAAATAAATGTCAAATTAGGAGGTGTAAATAACATTCTACTGCCACAGGGAAGGTAAGTTCATCTTTCAAAGGGGAAGAGGTTTTTGTATTGCAAAGAGAAAGTGAGACATGCTGAGATAACTGGGAGCTTTTATCTGCAGCCATAGCACTGCAGCTTAAGTGACTCTTCAGCCAATCTTTTGGCTTCTAATAAATAGTCCTGCAGAAGTTAGGTTATGAAGACAGGAGAGGAATACTTGTTTCTGTTGAAATTTATAATAAAAGTATTGTTTTAATGATCTGGCCACTGAAGTACACAACTGCCATTAGAATGAAAAATCTCTAATATTCCATTTGCCCTGAGTTTTCTAAAACAAATAGAGACCACCTGGAACAGTAATGCCTTTTCTTTTGGTCAACATTCTTCTCTTTGAGACTCTTACCCATGGAGACATGAGCATGCATTGTGCCATGGACTGTGCTCTCAAAATTCCTGATTTTGCTGGCTGTGGAACCCACTGTCTCTCCACCTTAGTGTTGCCATGAAGGTGGAGTACTGGGGTGGCCCTGGATGTGCCAGGCTCACAACATTTGCCCTGTGCACCTGACCTTGTCATGGCTGTTACTGTGCTGTCCATCCCTCCCAAAAAGTACCTCCAGTACTGGCACTTCTCTGTTGGATCCCATCCTCAGTGGTCTGCAGTGCATTCTGTGATGTGATCCTGCTTTGTCTCTGAGCAGTCTCTCTCTTACACTCATTAAAAGCTGTTTCCAGAGAAGGAAGGGCTGTGGCTTCCTTACGAACACCTGATCAATGCCTGGGTCAGGGATGGTTCAGCTGGATCCTGGACAGCTGGAATGTCTCTGCTTTCCACAGCTGCACTATGAGATTTTCCCTCTTTGAGGCAGGGAGAGAGAGGGCTTCCCATCAGCTGGGGAACAGTGTTCCCTCAGCAGCCAGCCTATGTCCTCCCAGACCCCATCCAGTGTGGGTGCTTCATTCCTGAGATGGGCAGTGGGGCAGGGCCAGGCTGGGGGGCAGAGCTCCCTGCTCCTGGGCACCATCCCTGCTCTCTGGGATGGATATCAGGGTGGTTATCTCTAAATCCTACATAGATTAGGCCTATCAGCAACAGCAGCCATTGTATGATATCAGCATCTAGAAAAAAAAAATCTGAACCCTTTGAAAGGTGCTGGGGTACATCCAAAGAAATGGATGGAGGATTGAGGAAAAACTCCCCCCTGTAGTGCTTCCTCACAGTGGGCACCATTATTGATGAAACCCCCCAGACATGAACTCAGCCTGTGATAGTTGTACAGCCACGTGTCCACATTCCAGAGGAAGTTTAAATTCAGGAATTGCTCACCTTATTGACCTGCTGTGCAAACTGAGTTACAGCCACAGTAGCCTAAGTCATAGGATCCATGTTGAAATAAGGAGCTGCAAATGGCAGCACAAAATGTATCCACAACCATGTGCCAGCCAAACCAGGGTCACTTAGACCACGTGGTGCCTAAGGAGGTTTCTGTGTTCAGCACACAAAATTAGGTTACCCAGAAAATATTATTCCTTTTTCACCATTTCCTCTCAATGCCCTGAAGCCCAGCATTGGGCACCAAAAACTGTGCTGGGTTAGGAGACAGGTGTCTGCCAAGGAAGGTGGGAATCTTCCTGGAATGGAAAAGATGACTTCCTCCCTCCAAATTATTGTAACTTTGGGGGCTTTCAAGCAGAGATGTGGGTAAAGGAATAACAGTTTTTTACTAGAAAAAAAATATTTATATGTATGCAGACAAAAAAGCAACAATAGCAGCAATAACAAAACCCAGACAACAAAAAATTAACAGAATTCCAAGACACCCAGCTATTTTTTTGTCTCTTAAGTAGAGTCCATTCATCATCTCTTAGGCAGTAAATGGGAAGAAAATTCTCTGAGAGGAAAAACAAAACAACTCAAGAAAAAACAAAAAAAGTCTAACCCCCAACATTACCTTCCCATTTCTTTTAAAGAAGGTCTGCAAACAGATTAATTTATCTTCTTAACCATTAAATCATTCCCCCACAAAGAATGGTGGCCCAAGATTTCCTGTTTGAAATGGTTTTATTAAGGAACAGAGTTGAAGTTTAAAACCTGTGTTGTAGTGCTTTGGTATTTCTCTCTTGGGGCAGTGGTTTAATATCTTAACCTAACAATTTGTGTAAAACTTTCAAGCTCAATTAAAAAAAATACACTTTGCAAGTAATAACTTTGATATCTACTATTTTTGGACTTCCTTACCAAGACTGTTTTTTATTAGGAAAAATATATTTTTTCATGGCATCTGCATATGTGCATACTTATTTATGTTTCTCAGATGCCATTTGTTACTAAGGAATCAACTTTTACTCCTTTCTGTGGTCCAGTTGATTAAAACTGCAATTCTTCAAGTTATAAAAAGCTAGATATATTTTAAAACTAATTTTTAATTAAGAGCAACAATTACCTCTGCTTTAAAAATCTGCCTAAGTATTTAGCATGAGAACCTTAATTAGGATTTTTAATTCCTGCCACAGAACAAGTGACCAACTCTGATCAGGTGCCAGTTGTTGATGAATTCACTGCAGGAGTACAGAGTGCTGTTTATTTGAGTTTTAATGTGCTTTATGAAGCATAAATCTTGCTGCTTTTACAAATTTGCCTTCTCTTTGCCAGACCCCCAGTATTCCAACAGCCTGTCATATTCCTTGGTGCAGATGTAACTCACCCTCCAGCTGGGGATGGGAAGAAGCCTTCCATTGCTGCAGTGAGTAAATTGTGTCCTGCTCTTTCCCCCCAGCTCCCTCCTGCTGCTCAGCTCCAATGCATTTTATTGCTTTCAATCCTTTTGTGGTTCATTGCTTCTGATTGCCTAATTATAGCATTATAAATTATTTTTCTGCAGGAATTTATTGAAACTTCAGAGAGCTTGCTCTGATGCTAATTACTTAAATGTGTGTATTAGCTTGTAAAATGCCTGAGTTGCTGATACACAGAGGAGCTTTTCTGGGAGCTGATATTTATTAGCAGCCTGATAATGAGCTAGTGCATGCTTAAATCTGCTTCTTCAGCACTTAGAAATGTTCAGAATTTCTTCATTACTGATAGGGAACTAGGCTTGCTCAGCTGTGGTTTCTGGGGACTCAGGCTTCCAGAAAACACAAAATGTGCACTAATCTCCTGGAAATGTACTTCTTAAATACAGGGAGTGATCTTTAGCTTGTATTGTGTCAAACACATGTAGTGGCTGCTCAGAATTGTTTAAGAATGAAGTTCTTTGGTGATGTTATGTATCTGTTTTAAAAAGTTACACCTGTGTGTCCAGGGAAAACCAGGTGGAGATGTTTGGTATTTTCTGGGACCCTTGTCAAGGGGAGAAAGGATGAATCTGACTCCATGTTCTTAGAAGGCTAATTTATTATGTTACTGTATTCTATTAAAGAATACTATACTAAAACCATACTAAAGAATAAAGGATACTTACAGAAGGCTAAAAAAGAAAAACTAAGAAAAACTCGTGACTCCTCCAGAGTCCAACACAGTTTGGCTGTCATTGGCCAATAAGTAAAAACAATTCACGTGTTGGATAAACAATCTCCAACCACATTCCAAAGCAGCAAAACAAAGGAGAAGCAAATGAGATCATATTGTTTTCCTTTTTCTCTGAGGCTTCTCAGTTTCCCAGGAGAGAATCCTGGGCAAGGGGATTTTTCAGAAGATATGATGGTGACAGAGATGTGTTCACTTCTTTGGGTTTTTTGTTTGTTTATTTTTAAGTCTCATACCACTTCTACAGCATATAGATGTTAATGTTTCATTAACAGAAAAATCCCTTCCCTCTGTAAAGGGTGTGGATATTTCTGTGGTCCATCACCATTTCAATTTGATGGATCCAAAAAACAGGCTTGGTGTCCCACAGTTCCAACTCCCATGCAGCAGTCTGAACCATCATAATGGCTTCTTGGTGTCATTGTGCTCCAAACTGTATTTGAGTTTTTAAGTGCCTGTAGGTGCAAGCAGGAAATGAGTCTTTCAGATTTCAAACAAGTTTTCTCTTTCAGCAGGGTGTGCTGCCACAGGTGGACTAAACCCAGAGCTGTTTCCAAGCACATTTGAATTTCAAATACATCTTTGCCAGGCCAACCGCTCAGTGTTCAAGACAGTGCAGTTATCCCATGAAATAACCTTTATTTAAGTGCTCCCTGGTTTGATGCCAAGCATTTTTTCCAGGTTGTAGGAAGCATGGATGCTCATCCCAACCGTTACTGTGCCACGGTGCGGGTGCAGCAGCACCGCCAGGAAATCATCCAGGACCTGGCTGCCATGGTCAGGGAGCTGCTGATCCAGTTCTACAAATCAACCAGGTTCAAACCAACTCGAATCATCTTCTACAGGGATGGTGTTTCTGAGGGGCAGTTCCAACAGGTGATATTTGTCTTCTTGAAATTCTCATTGTGTAGTTTCCTTGTAGTAATGGAATTTTAAAATTCCACCTCTGTGTGGTTGGAGTTACAAGAAGTATAACCTCAACAAATCTTCCCTCAACAAATTTGTTGGATTCTAACCCAGCAAGCAGAAGAAGTGTTTGCATACTTTTCATGTGCTTTTGAAAGTACTTTTCCCCTTTAAAATATTTTCCCTGACAGAATTATAAGTGAAAAGTGTAGTTTTAGCACTCAAGTTATGTTCCACATCTGTTTCCTATTTAGGATATATTAGTCAGACTGTATCCCATAGAACTTGGGCAGTAAAAAATAATTATATATTTTTTTAACACAGGATTAATAAATACTGGATTGTCACAGTCATTTTTATTCTGATAAAACTCATCCTCTCATATTTATTTTGTTTGCTTGTTAGTGCCATATTTTATGAAATATTTTTCTATATATTTTAAAGACATTTATATACACTTTTCTTTCCAGTATTTATGTATGTAAATAAAAGATACAGAATTGAGTCAGCTTCTCAAAATCTAGAGGGAAAAGAGGAAAGGTCACTTGCTAAACTTGAATTGATAAAATAATCTTTGTATGAACTTTTGATATATTCTCTTTTCAATTGTTACTGGTTTTCACTGAAGTTTTCATGTACAATTAACCTACAGACTAAATAATTGTTTTTTGGTTTGTTCCACTTTCCTTATTATCGATGTCTGTAGCCCTGCATGGAACTGTACAAAGCTGGGAAAGAGCAGCTGAGCACTTGTGGATTTTATCCCTTGTTCTAGTCTGAAGAATAATTGGTCTGTTGTATTCAGCAGCCTAATTAAATGTTCATTTGTATTTGGTAGTTAAAGAGATTTTGACGTGCAGGTTGTTAGTCCAAGCCTCATGCTTGGAGCTGAACAAATCTGGAAGCAGCTCTCTCCTGGCTCAGGAAACTGCTGATGTAATTTGCCCTCATCAGGGGAAGAAATTAAGATTTGGTCCTGAAAGCTTTGACATCTCACTACTCTGAGTGACAGTGCAAGAAGGAACATGATAAATTATCTGTGGATAGATAGAAGACATCTGTAGATAAAGAAGAGGAATTTGTATGATGGCAATGGTTCATGTTGATCCCACCTCTCTCTGTGTGTGGCTCAGGTTCTCCACCACGAGCTGCTGGCTATCAGGGAGGCTTGCATTAAACTGGAGAAGGATTATCAGCCTGGCATCACATTTATAGTGGTGCAGAAAAGGCACCACACCAGACTCTTCTGCACGGATAAAAACGAACGGGTACGTTCTGCTTGGGGCCCCAAAGCTCCACTGGGCAGCCAAGTCACCAATTCCTGCTCATTTGTGGTACTTTCTGGGTGGAGATCAGACTCTCCAATTTGATTTTTGGTATTTTCTGTGTCAAGAGGAAACTCTTCAAGAGCTGTTGATGAGAATGGAGAGTTCCTCATGGCAAAGACTGGGCTTTCCATGTTCTTTTTCCTTCTGTCAGGCTTCTCTGTGAGAGCACTTGGACCCCACCAGGCTTCAAGGCAATAATCAGTAACTCCCAAAGCTGACATGAAGGTGGTTGTTATGTTAATAAATGCTGTGGTTACAGATGTTAAATTCCTTGAAAGTAAAGACTATTTTGACATTCTGCTTTGAAGAGATTTTGAGGGAAGAGGTGGCCTGTCTGACAAGGAAGGATTATCCCCTTGCAGGTGTAAGCAGGAAAAGTTACTCCTGTCCTGGAGTGGGAACTGTGTTGTGAAAAGAATTTCACAACACAGTTGCAGGAACTTCTTTTTACATTCTTCAGAAAACCAAATCTTTTTAGGTAATTTCTAAGATGATTTTGCAGCTTGTCTCTTTTATTCTTTCTCCATAGTAGAGACATTGCAGATTTTCAGTTGGAACAAAATTTCAGTTTTGCACATTCTTCTTCACTTTCTGCTTTTTATAGATCTTTTTCTTGTGCTTGTTTTCCTGGCTACACAGTTGAAAATAAAAAAACCCCTTTGTGTTGTGCCTCAGTGTCTTTGCATTTCCTGTTTACACAGGTTGGAAAAAGTGGAAACATTCCAGCTGGTACCACAGTGGACACAAAAATCACCCACCCCTCAGAGTTTGACTTCTACCTGTGCAGTCATGCTGGGATTCAGGTAAGACATTTTGTGTGGCATGCTAACTCTTTAACTGTTAATGTTTGTACTGAGGTTACTTTATCAGATGGCTTTTTGCCAGATCTGAGGTTTTCAAGATGAAAGTACATTTCAGAGGTGAAATTTGGAGAAACACAGCCCTATCAAAAAGGGAAAGGATGAGTTTGATAGGCAGCAAGGAAGGAGGTTGTTTACCTTCTAAAGGAAAAACCAGCTGGAACGTGCAGAGCTGCTGCCTGTGGTTTTTGAGGAAGCAGCCATTTGGCTGCAGTTCCCAGCAGAGGCTGGAAGCTCAGGAGATGTTTGGGAGTGCTGATGAGCTGTGTGCTCTGGCTCCAGGGAACAAGCAGACCCTCTCACTACCACGTGCTGTGGGATGACAATCGCTTCTCGTCGGACGAGCTGCAGATCCTCACCTACCAGCTGTGCCACACCTACGTGCGCTGCACGCGCTCCGTCTCCATCCCTGCCCCCGCCTACTACGCTCACCTGGTGGCCTTCAGAGCCAGGTACCATCTGGTGGATAAGGAGCACGATAGGTGAGTTCAGAGTTTTGCACTTCTGCAGAATTGGAAGGCAGTGGGGCTTGTTAATTCTGGGATCAGTGGTGTCCTCAGCAGTTGGAGGGTGGATTCGCTCTCACTGCTGAATTTTGCTGCTGAAACAAAGCAGAAGATGTTCCTGTACGTGCTGTTTCAGAACCTCAGTGGTGCTTTGGTCAAACATTAATTACCCTTATTCTGTTCAGAAGAAGGTAATGATACAGAAACAAGTTCCAGGAGAGGCAGATTAAATAGGGTGTCACTGTAGGACACGAAACAACACGACACACACACACCGCTGCTCTCAAGGTGAAAAAAGTGGAGTTTATTTTCTGACTCCCAGCATTTATAGATTTCCAAAAGTGACAGTGGATTGGAGGGTGAAAGTGCCACCTCTCCAATGACCCTGGACGAACCAACAGTCCATCAAATTTCTCCTCCTCCATAAAAGAATGCAAAACAATGAGTTATTTACAGAAAGTGTGTGAGAAACTTTGTTACAAGAATGTAAACATCAGAAGGCTTAGAAAATCTTAAAAAAAACAGGACAACAGTAGGGTTTCTCTTCCCCCCCAACCTGTTGGTTTTTGTTTTCCCCCCCTCCCTTCTCTTTCAGTGCTGAAGGAAGCCACACTTCTGGCCAGAGCAACGGCAGAGACCACCAAGCACTTGCTAAGGCAGTCCAGGTGCACCAGGACACGCTGCGCACGATGTACTTTGCTTGACGTCTTTTAATGCTCAGCGGCTCCGGACAAGGCAGAGTTGGATTCACACCAGACCAGCTGCACTTAGACCAACAGAAGCCCCAGCCCAGGGATGGCCAGCAATGAGTGATGCATCTTTATTCCTTTCTTTCCCATTTGCAAGGAAGCCTTCCGTCCAGAATTTCAGACTTGATCACAAACTGCGTTCTTGTACCAAACCCCACTGTTGTCGGAAATGTGGTTTGCCAAAAATCTCTGAGCTGCTTGGTATAAAACAGACCCAGATTTTATAATTAAATCAAGAGCTGCAATCTCAGGGCTTAGGGAAGAAAAGCAAAAAAACCAAACCAACAACCCAACCCACAAAACTCCTCATTCAGTTTGCTGTTCATTGAGTTGCTTTGGATAATTTGGAAAGATCTAATTCTTACTAAGGTTTGATGAGCTAAAACGCTGTGAATCAGCTTTTAGTACAAAGGAAAGGAAAGCAAAGCATTTTTTGAGTATTTATGAAGCCTTGATTATTCTAGATGCATTTACAAAATTTTTATTTTCAAAATAAGAGTGTGACAAAATTCTGGTTTCTAATTGTCTTATAAAGATTATTCTCAGATTATTCTCTGTGTGTCTAAGGACAAATGTATTTTCTGAAGCTTGTTCTTGAATGTTTTTTATTGTGCTGCATTTTAAAATGTTTTTCGTAGACTAAAGATAAACTTAAAAAAAAAAAGAGTAAACCTGTACCTAAGCTTTTAATAGCTCCAGTTAGATTGGCAGAAGAAAATGTGCCATTTAAAAAAATTTCTAAAGATTTTTTTAAAATCATACTGACAGCTAACTTTAGGATTTGTCATACAGGACTGTGACACTTACTTTCCAAAGTCTCTAAAGAATACGGGTCTGTGGTGATAAATACAGTACAATCCTTTTTCACTGTTGTTTGAGTTAATGTAAATTTTATATATGTTTCACAGTATTAATGTGATAGACTAGATGCTATTATTTATTTTTATTTACTAAGGAGTGCTCATTATACTTCTGTTAACATATCAAAAATGCTTTGAACTTAGAAAGTAAGATCCTTTTTGTGGGGACATTACTCTTCAAATGCAAAAAAAAAAAAATATGCAATTGATGTGGTGAGAGGAGCGAGATGCAGCCAGTGTCTGTTGTAGCTTGGGATTTGCAGAAAGGCTTTTTCAACGTGCACACAACACAGCAGGTTTTACCTCTGTGGTTCAGACGCACACAGATCAACATCCTACATTCATTCAAGCACAAAACAATTGTATTTTATTTATATGTTGAGTAGTGGTGAAGCAGGAGCTCTGCTAGAGGAGAGTGGCTTACTGGAAGTTAGGCACAAGTCAGAGAATCTATGCAGTAAAGATAAAAATTAGGAAACTGAAGTTTACTTAGGGAGGGAGGTGAAGCTCTCTTCATTATGCATAAGATCCGTAGGAAAGGTGAGAGTTTTGCCATTCTCTTAGGAGAAGCATTAATTAAAACTGATAATTATGAGACAGATGCTTCTGTTAGTTTGCACACTGGATTCATAAAAACCATAACACACATGTAAACCATTGCACTAATGACAATGCCACGAGCAGGTTTAGGAGAAAATGGAAAAAGCCCAGGGAAGTTGTTTATGCTGACTTGGTCTTGTTTGTTTTTCCATGGGATAAGTGAAATAAGATGCTGAGAGGCAGGTTGGAAAACCTTCATTCTCCTCCACTGATGGATTTTGCTTTGTCTTTTCCCTTTTCTCCGAGCAGCTGCTCAGTCTCTGTTTGGACACTTTTACCTCTGGCCACTGGGATGGGCGAGTAGCTTTAAGCCATGCAGAGCTCTGGGCCTCAGAGCAGGTCAGCTGCCACCAGGTGGTGTTGGATAAGCTAGAAAATGCCCAACCTTTGCTGCATAAAGACTTTTTTAGGTACATAATTCCAGTTCAGATCCTCACCTTGTAGCAGTGTGTCAGTTGTCAGTGTTTTGTAGGTGAAATGTAAAACCTGTTAATGGAATAATCATATTTGTACTATTCTAATTGGGTGATTAGGCTGCTGGCTCAGAGTGTCTTCCTGGTCATAGTTCTATAAATTCAGATTTGTGTAAATTTGAGGCAAATCCTAGGTAGCATTGTCTGTCTTGCTGTGTGCCAGCGAGGTTGTACCTACCTCCCCTCAAGCTGCAGATCCTCCCCATGGTGGGTGTGTTGCACTTCTCTGTGTTTCCTTCAGAGCTTTCCTATTTCAGTGAAGATATTCATTTGGCAGAGTTTTATATAAGAATTATTTTTATATGAATTCTTCTAATCAAATAGGATAAAGATCATCCATTTTAAGACATCATTTAACTTATTTGCTGTCTGTTATGCAGAGACCTCTTGGATGTGAAATTCATCCCCCTCTTTCCATGCAGATCTGGGACAGTGGAATTGTACAGGTGGTCAGATGGGGTGAGGAGGGCAGGATCTGTCTTGACCTCAAATCTCATTTCTGAAGCAGCCTGGGACTGCACTGCATCCTATTTAAGATGTTTCCTTTGTGAGAAAAGGAGTTTCAGGCAGGCCCTTCATCTGAGAGAAGCTGTTGTTTGTGCATCCTCTTGGAATCAGCAGAAATTATGTAGCTTTCCTTCCCTAAGTATGAAGAACTTGGGATGTTTATGTGCATTTCAGGACATTTTTACCTTTTACAGACCTTTCTAAGCCTCTAATACTGCTAATTCTTTATGCCTTGTGAGTCACAGAAAGACTCCACAACTGGTAAAGTTGTAAAGTAGGTCTGTATTTATTTGGTGATGGGCAAATTAATTTCTAACCCTCATATTTCACTTGTGTCTCCCTCCTTTTCCCTCCCACCAGTGGTGAATTAGTGAACAATTTAAAGCATTCAAAAAAAAAAAACTAATTAGGTATATACTTTGTAAAGTACAGCATGCTGGCAGTCCAGCACCTCTCTCCCAGCATTCTGGGAATATTTTAAACACAAATTACATATTCAAGAATGTCTCCTGTCCACAAAAACCTGCCACAAACACATAAAATCCTAGAATTATTTTTTATTCTGTACCTCCCACATGTCTGGTGTAGAACAGCAACATCTCAGGTCAGCACAAAGCTCAAGGAGTCTCAGTCTGCCCCAGGCTGCTGGTGGAGAATGGCAGCTGAGGTCACAGCTCTGAGTCTGGCTCACTGTGCAGGTCAGCTCAGCAATACCCAAATTTGTGCCACCCTTGGGCACCTGGGGCATTTTCCAGCCCGTGCAGAGGAGCCCCATTGCACAGCCCCCCAGACAGCATCAGCAAGTGTGAAATGCTCCTCTTGGGAGGTGACAAGTACTATCAGAAGACACAAAATACCTAAGTTTGTCTTTTTTTCCCTGATGTGCAAAATGTAATGCAATAATGAGGTTACTTGGGGGTGGAGGTTTCTGCTGCAGTGGCTGAACAGAGTGACCAGTCCACCCCATCTGTTCCAGCCCCCAGGAAACACCTGAGCTGCTCCTGAGCAGCAAATGTCCTGTTGGGAAATGCTGGAAGGAGGTGGCTTTGTCTCTGCCTCCATGTGGCATTGAAGACAGCCCTATGCAATTTAACACATGTTGTGTATGCACTGATGTACAGAGTGAGGTCACTTGTTTTATTAGAGCTCCTTTTTTTGGCTTGGCTTGCTTTAGAATATTTGACTTTGTGAATTACAATCAATGATCTTCCATGTTCCAGAGGCTTTGGCACAGGAATTCCCTTGTTTCTTGATCTGTCAGGTAACAAATCCCTTTGATCTCCATCCAGGCCCCCAGGCAGGGTTCCCTGATTGTAAAGGCAAAAAGGTTGTGAAGGTTTGGCTTTAATTCTGCCTCTCTCAATAACTCCTGCAGCCTTTGTTTTAACAGTCTTGTTCTTGTTGGATCGTTTTTATAACATCAGGCAAGAGGTTTTTCCACAAGGATTATCAAATTAAAACTTCTGGAGAGGAGGTGTGAGGAGTTCAGGGTTTTTTTCTGAAAAGATTGAAGTTTCTAAGATGCTTTTAAGTTTTTCTTCCTGACTAAAGGCTTTTGATTAAATAGCAGACTCAGTCAAGTAAGCACCTCTGGTGGCATAAATAATCCATAAGGGACTTTTTTTTTTTTTTACTATATCTTTTACTCATTAACTGAACGAATGTAAGAAGAGTTCTCAGTATTTTTCACACTTGAGACCAGTGTAATTAAACTCACTTGTTTTCCTGGTTTTTTAATACTCTTCTACTACCATAGTATCTCTCTTTGTGTGGCTTTCCCCATTCCTAATGCAGGGCAGTCCTTTGTTTTTTACTTTTATATTCCACTTGGTCACATGCTTCTTGATGCACACATGCCATCTTTCTTAAGGAAAACTTCAAGTAGAAGGTAATTGCACTGATTGTTGGGTTTTTTAAACTCCCTTTTTACTGTAAGAATTTTTTTTTTTTGCATCTGCTGTAGCTGTTTGAAAATACTGTAAATATTTGTCTGCACAGCAAGTACTGAAATGCTGGGGGTACCATTCCTTGTTCCATTTTCCAGAATACTGCCATGTTTTCCAGTGTTGAGGTAGGAGCTTTGGTGTTAAATGTTCTTATACTTTGTGTGCATTATGACATCAGTCCAAGAAGGGCACAGTTGCTGTATCACAGTGGAAATAATTAGGCTTTGTGTGAATTTATAAAACATTTCTTCCTTCTCTCCTCTGTGCACATTTCTCCCAGACCACAGAGATGCAGTTTTTCAGCTCTCACTGTGCTCATTGTCTGTGCAAGGTTCAAATGCCAGTTTTGGTATCAGTTTGATGACTGCTGGCATTAATGTAATATTTGGATTATCAGATGTAGCTCTCCCAGGTTTTCCTTGCTTGTCTGATTCTTGTGTTGTAGAAGGAGAATCCTTGGATGTGGCAGAATTGGTGGAATGACAGGGATTTGGGATCCAGTTATGGTGTCTTGCTGTCTGTCCCTGCATGGGTGGGACTGGGCAGTGCAGAGGATGTTTCAGTGCTCTGAGCTGCCCATGGCTCTCCCATCCATCCATCAGCAATTGCCTTTTGCTTCCAGAACCCTTGGGGACAGGACAGACCCCAATTCCAGCCCCACTGGCTGATGTTAGGGTGCAAACCAGCAAGTTCTGCCTTCTGTTTCTGAGGATTAATGACTGGAAAGATGCATTTCTGAGAGGGTTTAATCCAAATTGTATGGGAAGGGGGTGCTGTGTGTGCTTGGTGTGGCACAGAACCTGTGTAATCCCATTTAGAGTTTCAGTTGCTTTGTCAGAGTCATTTCTTTGGAGTGTTAATTTGAATGTAATTGCTTGGCCAAATCACTACAAAAGTGGGTTTGTGGGAATCTTTAGTTTCAAAGCAGATGCAGTTCAAGGCTACCTCCTGTATTCCTTCATGGAAGAATTAATTGAAGTGAACCTCCCACTAAGCAGCCAAAATGCTCCCAGAGGGACTGGGTTTGTGCTGGTCTGTTCCTTACTGGGCAGTGCCAAACTGTGATCCTGGCTGGCTGCTCAGCCTTCTTCCCTCTGGCTTCCAGAGGCCTCCCTGTGCACTGGGAGGGTACCAGGCCTGGCAAGGGGCACATCTGGCACATCTGCTTCTGGTCAGGGTCACTCCATAGCAGCAGCTCCCTCTGTGACCTGTCCCTTCACTTGGGTTTCTATACTGTTGTTTTCCAAATGAAAAATGTTTCTGTACTTTACCTGTTGGCCAGAAAATGTCAGGTTTTCTCTGCAAATGACATGAAGGTGCTTGAAATACATTTTGAGTCTGATGCAAAAAATATGTATTGGATTATTTTTTAAATGTGTTTTTTAGGTAAGGTGACATGCGACTGTAAGAATGAAAATGCTTTATTCCCTGCTCAGAAAATTATAAACTTTAAAATGTGGGGGAAAAAAATCAAACCAAAACACCAAAAAACAACCTCAAACCCATATGTTCATCTTGGGACTGTTTAGTGTCAGTTCTGTGCAAAGCCTTGGCCAAAACTCAACCTTGACATCAGTGCACGTGGACTGAGGGTACTTCAGGTGACCTGAAATGAAACTGTAGAAAACTGTGTTAATACATCAGATTTTGTTTACAATTATTCCAAACAAGCTTCCTTATTTTAGAACAAACCACTCTGCTGACAGAAATACCTGTTGGAGCACAGTGTGCTGGTGTGGTTTCATAGCAGTGTTAAAGTTGATTTTTATTTACAAATAACTGGGCTTTCTGCTGTGGGTTTTGGCCTATCAGAGTGAGTTTCCTGGGGTTCTCTCCTCCCTGCAATTTCCTTCCCTTAATCTCTGGGCCTAGACACTAATGAAGCTCATCCATGGCAGGAGGATTGCTTTATTGTCCTGACTTTGTGGAACACAGATTTTGCAAGTGACTGAATAAACCATTCTGAACAGCTCATTAATAACTGAATGGGGTAAAATCCTGTCAGTTTGGTTCAGTTCTCAGTCATGATTTCTCAAAGCCCCCCCAAAAGTGTGAAGTGCAGGGTAAATGGCTGCTTTGGAGAAGATATTTCACTACATTGTGCACTGCAGATCGTGGACACTATTGCTGGCAGGGCTTGCACTGTGCAGAGATGCTGAACAGCTCCTCTGTCATTGGTGGGAGCAGAATTTTGTGTTTTCCAGGCAAGGCAGACCCAGGATCATCAGGAAGTTTGGGGAGTGAAGGAGCTCAGTGCTGCTCATGCCCTAGAGAAGAGAAACCCTGGGTACTCCAAGCCTTGGGGAAGTGAGAGAGGAAGGAGGGGAGACATTTCCTTCAAAATTGCCAATTTAAGCACTTGTTAAGGTGACAGTTTAATTCTTAGTTTTCCTTCTGGCTTGTCTGCAAGTGCCCCTGAGAAATCCTGCACCCTGCACCCATCTGCTGGCCCATCCCAGGAGGGGAAGGCTGCAGGGAGCTCCCTGAGTTCATTTGTGATTTTGGGAACTTGGCTGGGGCTGGGCCAGGGGTGCTGCTGGATCTAGAGGGATGAGAGGTTGGCAGGAGTTCGTTATGGGAGTTCTGCAGGTGGCAGCCCTGCAAACCCACAGCACCAGCTGCAGGCTGTGGCTGCTCCTTCCTCCCACCTAAATATCCCCCCAAAAAGCAATTTCCTTTGGATTTGTCCATGTGCTGCCTCAGCAGATCCATTGTAAACCTGCCTGGGGCTGCTCTTCCACCCAGCAACCTCCCTGAGGAGCCTTGGGTTGCATGGCAGTTCTGTATCAAAGGGAATAATCCTTTCCACAGGACTCTCAGGAGTGCACAGATTTTAGTTGTATTTTTTCCCCACATTTTGGATGTGCTATTGAACCACAGGCTTTAACTTTGTTATTTTTTTTTCCTCCCTTCTTTAAGCACAACTAAACCAACTGCTGGAACAGCTGCTCTGCTCTTCAGCAGGGATTGCAGATGCTGTCTGACCTGGGAGCAAGCCTAGGAGTTGTCCCCAAAACATAAATTTAAACTTTTCTAGTCATTTTGTAGGGGTTTTTTGAGTGTGCTTGGCAAGCATGAATGGTGAACAGGTCAGCAGGCAAGCTTGGAAGTCTCTAATCCCCTTGCTGGTACTGTTTGTGTTTGCTTTGTTAGCTTAGATTTCCTGTCAGAAAAAAAAAAAAAAAAAAAAAAAAAAAAAGTGGAGTCTTTTCTGTATTTATCAGCTTTTCCTGGTTTTAAAGCCATGAACAGAGGAAGCTTCAGTCATGCTGGTTTTTGTGAAATTGCACATTTTTGCCTGATATGTACTTGACTCAAAGCAGATCCTGTCTGGGCTTTATGGGCACCCCAAAAGCTCAGCTGCTGGGGCTGGGATCAGACCTCTCATGTAGTGACATGACATGCAGTGAATTTTGTTTCTAGATTTCACCAAAGTTAAGTTCTGCATCAACTGTGAGGTGCTCAAACCTCACTGTTTTCTAGCACTGTTTCTATGCTATTAAAAATAAGGATTTGACCCAAAGTCTGTCATTCCTGATAGATTTTCTCGTGAAACTTAAAAACTGAGCCCTTCAATTGCTCATCTCATTTACAAATGACAACTTCATAATTGCATTTTAAAGAAAATAAGAGAAAAAAAATCCAAAAAAACATCAAAAGCCATTAAGGAGTAAGTTTTAGATTTATCTTGGAAAATCAAATTTTCAATGAGGTGCAGTGAGGAATTACATCTGGCAAAGTTCTGTGCCATCCTAAAGAGTGTTACCACTTCCTTTCTGTAATTTGTTGGTAAAGTTTAGTAGATTTTTTAGATCTGTGTGTGTCCTTTTCTGTGTGCACACATGTGACAGGACAGGGGACAGTGTGTAGGCTGTCTGTAAAAGATACAAAGGCAGTATTTGGCTGGAAATAACAAGCACAATTTCCCTGGCTTTTGCAGTATTTTATTGTACAATCACAAAGATTGCAACATTTAGGGCAGTTGATAAGCAAAGATCCAGCCCCAGATTTCTGTGCAGTGGAGTGGTTGACTTGGTCCTGGGAGGGCAAGATGGGAAACAGAATGTATTGATTTAATCGATTTTTTTTTTTTTTGCTTTAATTTTGGTACATTGCAAAATTAACTGACTTTATCTTTTAAGATTTTAATCTTTTAATAGTTTCAAAAAATCTTTTAATATTCTTTTTTATAAAATAACTGAAAAAAAAGGAACCAAAAATCAATCCAGAAACTTCGTATTGTAAATGTTCCTTCCAATCAAAATGCTTTTGTGACCATTTAAGGTTTGTTTGTTTGTTGTTTTTTTCCTGAGGAAAAAAGAAAGCTATGATGTTAAGGTTGTTCCAAGTGGTACTAAATGTTTGTTGAGTAGTGTTGTGTGTGTGTTGCATCTCTGTGGAGCTGTCTCGTGCTTGCAGTATAGAAATGATTGGTGCTGGCTGGGTGAGAGTAGCACTTGTAATGCAAAACCAGGCCCAGAATTACCCTCAGCTGATGTGCAGGGCATCCCTGGCACTGCAGGGTTTGCCATGGAGGTTGTGGCATCACTTGGCAGTGCTGGGGGGTCACAGGGGGTGGGATTCACCCATTGCTTCTCTTGCTGCCCTGGGTGAGCACTTGTGTGATGCTCTGTGGCCAGGCCACTTTAAACTAAGCCTTAACTAAATGCTAACCGTGTCAGATTCCTCTCTCAGAGTATGCAGAAATACTGTTTAACTACAGGGGGCTGTTCCTGTAGAGCTTCAGTGTTAGCCAAGGCAGTCTCCTGCCCTGAGGAACAAGGGACACCTGTAGCTCTCTGTACTGTGATGCCTCTTTGGGCGCTGGCTGTCACAGGCTCCCGGGCATTCCTCTGGCAGCTGACCCCAAACAGGCTTTCCCAAAGCCCAGCTTTGTGTTGTCCTTGTTGTCAGACCTATTCTCCTCCCTCCCCCTGCCAGCAAATCTCTGCCTGAAGGAGGATCGTGATTTAACACTTCAAATTTTACATCCCAGAAAAAGCCATTCTTGAATTCCGTGCTTGCTTTCGGGTAGGTGCCATTGCTTCCACTTTTTATGACTGACATAGGATCCTTAAAACATTTTAAATAGAGGCAAAAAAAAAAAAAAAGTGTTGGGGACCCAGCTTGCTTTTATTTTATTTTTTTTCCAATTTGGATCTACCTCATGTAACCAGTTGGGTGCTAATTACTCAAATTGTCAAGGAGATTTGGCAAAGGCGACCAAACCGACCCCATCCGCGGCCCAAACCCTTGGGTTTCTTGTTCTGAGACACCAATCTTGGATTTGAGTTCTATTCTTTGTGCCTTTGTGTTTTTTTCTCCCCAGTGCACAACAATCAAAACTCATCTTCCTGATTAAAAACAGCAGATGGTTTTTAACTGCACCGCAAAAAACTGAATTTGAAAATATTTTTTGGTGTAGTAAGTTGTAAAATCAAGTATCACAGCTGACCTAGGCAAAGAGAAATAGCCAACAAAGAAAGTTTTGGAAATCTTTAATCCTGACCCCAGATCTCTACATCTCTGTGTCTCTATATATGTACATAGCACATGACTTTGTGTATATGTATATATATAAATATAAAATGAAGGGGTACACATGTAAGGGTGAGGGAATAAAACATCATTGACTTTCCACAGTTTTGTATGTAACAGTTTACAACTATGTGTAAGTTTTTTCTACTATGTGAACCTTTTTTACTCAAAAAGAATTCCTTTTTGGAAAGCTTTAAGTTGTGATATGCTATCATTTTTTGAAGTTTGAAAAATTTTTTAAAAATCCACTATTTACCAGTACCTACTACAGAGGGGGAATCTTTGCTGTAAAATTGTATTTAGTTTAAATATTAAAAGAAAAAAAAAATCTATATATGGGATTGTAAAAGTGCATTCCATCATGGCAGGACTTCCCAGCTGTTTCCTAAGGCTTTCTGTTGCAGAGAGACTCGAGCAAAAGGAAAATGCCTCTGTTCAGTGTTTTTATAAAACTGCTCCATCAGGTCTAGACTTAAGCTATATTTTCTAAAGCCTAATCATCCTTTAATATGCTGCAGATAAATGATCAGCATGGTTGCACTTTCTCAGTAATAATGTTTGCCCTGCAATTGGCTCGTGATAAGGACTTTAGTTTTTTAACAAAACCAATCGTTCTTTGGGCAGAAGGTAATATTTATATAGGTACCTCAAGATAAAAAATAAAAAAGAGCCTGAATATGCTGCATTTTGTTTCTTTAACATTTTTCATGTAGCATTTATTTGCTTTTCTGGTTTTTTAGGAGACGACTTAGCTACCTGTTTGCTTTGGGGGACCCCAGTAGTGTTTTAGGCCGTTGTTTTCTCTGGATCTCACAGAATGTAGTATCCTGCCTTGGGATCCTGCAGGAGTTTGGGGTGGGATGTGCCCTGCAGTGTGTACACACGGGGAGGGGGACCATGGAAATCTGCTTTATAGACTTCAGAAAAGGAGAAAAAGGATACTATATTCCTAAAACAGACAATACATGTTCCTAATCCTTAATTATGGTTTGTGGGTTGTTTTTGGCTCGTTCTGCTTTCTTGACTCTTTTCTCAAATACGAGTGTGGAAAGGGGCAGTTGATTAATGGGGGCACACAGTGACCAAATCTGCCC
Organism: Agelaius tricolor; assembly: GCF_023055355.1. Taxonomy (NCBI): domain Eukaryota; kingdom Metazoa; phylum Chordata; class Aves; order Passeriformes; family Icteridae; genus Agelaius; species Agelaius tricolor. The sequence continues at coordinate 91,891,371 of NW_027269262.1, read as the reverse complement.
CACTGGTGGGTGTTTTGGGGGTGATTCCCCAAATCCATGGGTAAGAGCAGTGCCCCATGGTGGAGCAGGACCCTCCTGCTCTCTGCCTGCTCCCTACTGCAGGTCCACCCTCTACTCCTTCATTTCCGAGTCAGTGAAGATCTAAAAATGTGCAGAGATGGGGAATTTTTGTTGGGAACTGTTGAAGGAAGCTTCAAAGGCTGTGAAATCGAGCATTTATTGTCATGTTTTTAAGCTTAGGTGGGTCCTTTTCCAAGTTTGTTTTACAGCTTGCAAGGTAAAATAGTTTGCACTACTTTTGCAATAAACTCATGAAAAACCTAACAGGTTCTGTTCTGGTTTCTTACTGTATATATACAACTAATACTAAAGATTTAGCATAGTGTTTTTCACCTCAAAACATAAGACTTGTAACAAGCTCAGAATGCTGTAATTCCTGACAAAATAATGATGTGAATGATATTTTATAAAGTTATTTTGTATGGTGTCGATTTTGTTTTGCCTCATAGTATGTCAATAAAATAAAATTCCTCATCTTTACAAGATATTGTTTGATGTCTTTTCATTTAACATTTGGGCATTTTCTGCAGTTACTTGTGCACTGTGAGACTCTGCCAAAATCTCTGGTCCATTGCCTTCCCTTGCATTTCTCCCCTTGTGTTTGGATGTTTCCCTGTGCTTCCACCCTCTCTGTGCCCAGCCAGGCACAGTCCATGCTGCTTTATCTGCTTACAAGTTGTAATCCTGGAATTCTTTTGGGAAGATGAACATTTTGGAAACCACATGCCTGAAATTCTTTTTTTTTATTTATGTTTTTTTTCTGAGTGAATCCTTACAGTGATCAGTTTTTAAATGAAGAAAATGTAGCACCTGGTGGTGACTATAAAGCATCCAACAGAATTGAAGGGATGCCATGGAGCTTCCTTTGGGAGCCCAACCCTGCAAGATTGGTTTTACTCAGTAATATACTGAAATACTGTCAGAGCTGTCTCTTCCTTTTATTTTTTCCATTGTTTTTTGAAACACCACTTTGAATTGGATGAGGTTTTGCTCTGGGTCAGGCTCTTGGGGAAAACAAATAACCCTTCACTGGTTTGATGGCAATGAGCTTTGGCAGCTGCAGGGCCTTGGAGAGGGCTGTGGCAAATTTTGGCAGCTCTGAAGTTCCCATCGAGGATTCTGGCTGAATGAATCCAGAAGGGTGTGCACATTCTTCTGGGCTCAGGAATTCACAGAATATGTTCATCATCCCACAGGAAGCTTCTGAGAGGGATGAAATGTGGTGATTTATACTTAGTAACCACAGTTCTTTTGTAATTTTGGCAAGTTTAGGAAACTTCATGTCCTTTGAGCAGCACTGGCTGGGGTGGGGAAGGGTCTCACAAGCTGGTGTTGTGGGGGAAAAATGATAGAAACATGTCTGTAATAATAATAATTAATCCAAAAGTGTCCCTTGGCCTGTGTTCCACTGCCTTAAATCTCACAACATCTTAAACAGGTCAAGATACTTGGTTATTTTTGAGGAAGCTCCTGTTAAATGATGCAGTTGGCACAGAGGGAGAAAATAGGGTTACAAAGCTCAAGGGTTGAAGTATAGACAGCGAGGTCACTGAAAAGCTGCTGCAATGGGTAAAGCAGATGTGACTGGAGGGAAAATGAAATCATTTACTGACAAATTAGGTGGAATTAAAACACCTTCCACCCCCTTCCCAGTCCCTTTTCCCCTCTCCCTCCTGCCCCAGGGTGAGGGTTGAGGATAGGGCTGTGGTCAGACCCTTGCCAGGGCTGTTTGAGGATGTTCCTCTCTTTGGTTGTGACCCATCCATGGTTCAGGTATTTGCTTGTTGCTCTCATCCCCGTTTCTGCTGGAGATTCACTGTGTGAATTTGTGCTGGTGGATCTTTTTTTCTTTCCCAAAAAACTGGCACCCCCTCCCCCCAAACAGCATTCCACACTCAGTTTTCCACCCATCTCCATGCACTTTTAATAATAAAAAAGCACAAACCAGCTCTTGGAACAATGGTTTAGTTCTGCCTTTACCCACTTGGGAATTTCCCCAGGGATCCAGCCCCACTCAGCACTCACTGCAGAATTCCTGGTACAATATGATTTTCATTTATGGCAACTTCAGGAAAATTTCTTACAGTGCAAGCATCCTCTGATCTGTTAAAGCAGCAGGAGCATTTCTGGTGTGGCTCAGGAGCTCTGCCAGCCCCTGACCCTACCTGCCTAAGCTCCACTTGGCTTTCTTACAATATGGCATGTGCTGGATTGTGGATATGCTGGAGCTCCCTGCTATGTTTTAAGAGAAGTTGAGTGTGGTTGTGCCTTCAACCCAAGACAAATTGTTCAGCTGTTCAATTCTGCTAACTCTTTACCATGCCCTCCATATTAGGCTGTTGCTTGACACAAATTCCTGGCTGATTTGCTGCCCAGCTTTTTTGGAGTGGGAGGTTGTTATTACCTGTTGATCTCCCCTTGCTTACCTGGGGCATTTTTCACCCCTGGGGACAGATCTTGGTCACTTCTCTCTTTCAGATATTGCCACAGTGACCACGTGTGTAACTGAAACTGGAAAGAACTACAGAAGTTTCTTCATCCATTGTCAAGTTTTCATACAAAACATTTATTTTAAAAAGTTGCATGTAAAGTTCTACACAGGATGGTTGCCATTTCTGTAGTACAAAAAGAAAAGCAAACCAAAACCAAATGAAAAATCCATCTCTGTCACTCACATGGTAAAGGAGCTGCTCTTTCTCAAGAACCCACAATTAACAGACTTCAATGTGCATTTTGGCAAGAGAAACTGCAGAACTGGAGTTCATTGAAGAAAAGGGTTCTGGATGCACATATTTACATAATTTCCTACCCCATTTACCACCACAGCTACAGAACCACCATTAGCTCTTGGGATGGATCTCCTCCTCTCCCATTTGGGTGCCCACATGGCTGCTTTCACAGACTTTTTTAATGGACTTGGTCCACTTTTGGAGCTTTTGAACTGAAAGCTGCCTGTAAGAAATTTTAAATTTGGGTAATGATTGTCTGACAAAGTCATTTCAAATCACCTGACCAAGCTCTGCTGTCAGGTTTGCACTGTCTCTTCCTACCCTGCCGTGTTTCTGAGGGAAGAATTCCATTCTCCAACGAGTATAAAGTTCAATTTCTAAACTTCTTAAAGCAAAAGCAGATGGCTCAGTGTAAAAATACATCCAGCATCTGGATTCTCAGTCACAAAAATAACATCCTTTTATACAATAGAAAAATGGATCAACTATGAAACAATTCTCCATTGGCCTTAAGATCCAACACTGTCACCAACAGCTTCATCTTCATCCTCTTCCTCCTCAGCCTCATCATCATCTTCCCTCACTTCTCCATCTCGCTTCTCTTTTTCAAGCATTTTTAGGTATTTGCTAGCTAGGATCTTCTTTGGCAAGATATCTGAAAGGCAGAATTGTTGTTTTAATTGTCAATTTGAACACTTGCATTGCCATGTTAATACTGTTGCATCCAAACCACTGAAGAAATGAAGTCAAAAAGAAATACTAATATTTTAAACAAACCTTAGGTGAATAACCAGGTAAGTCAGCCTGACTCACACACTGCTGTAAGAGCAGGAGGGAGTTACCCACTTATGGCACAAGTAACCAAAGATAAGGACTCTATTTCATGACTGATTACTGGCAACTTTTACTGTCTGCTAATGTAAATTATTTGATATAAAACAGAGTGCTCAACTGCCTTAGATCCAATGAGCCATTAATATAAAATCCAAGTATCAGTAAAAACGTGTGTGTGTGTGTGTGTGTGTATCTATCTAGATGCATAGGGGGACCATATGCTGCTTTTCTCAAAACTTATAGATTCCAGTGTGTCACTTCTAGTCCACATAACTTCTCACCTGAAGATGTGCAATAATCTTCTTCCACAAGCTGAAAGCTTTCAGATGGAACTGCTGCAATTTAGGAAATGCTTAAGGCAATATCCTGAGAACTGTATACAGTGTAACTGTATAATTTAGAGGCAGCAGAAATATCCCCATTCACAAAGAAATGTTTTCAGGGAAGTAGTTTATGAGTTCCAGTTGAATGCTAAGCAGGAGATCAATGACCAGCAGAACTGGGTCCTCACAGAACAGAGCATTAAGAGCAAGATTTCATTTTCCAAAGCAGACCCTGGATTTACCCTTGTGTTATCAATACCTGCAAGGAACTGAAAGGTCTCACACTCTTCTGCTGTATGAGACAGGTCAGTGTACGTCAGAGCGTTCTTCTCCTTCCCTCTGCCGTGTTTGTAGGAGTATGTAGCCAAATACTGAACAAAAAGCTCCTAAAATATTAAAACAAAACTGCGTAGTCAGACTAACAATTCACACGTCATAGATCCCTATCTAAAGGCAGAAGCACCGTATTTAACTGCTCATACACTGGGCACTCAGTGCAGACACTCATTAAATTTCAGTACCTGAAGAGAATCTACAGGAAAGATGGAGCGAGACTATTTACAAGGGCATGTAATGACAAGACAAGGGGGAATGGCTTCAAACTGACAGAAAGTAGGTTTAGATCAGATATTAGGAAGAAATTCTTCCCTGGGAGGGTGGTGAGGCACTGGAACAGGTTGCCCACAGAAGCTGTGGCCGCCCCATCTCTGGAAGCGTCCAAGGCCAGGCTGGACGGAGCTTGGAACAACCTGGGACAGTGGAAGGTGTCCCTGCCCGTGGCAGGGCTTTGGAAATGGATGTTCTTTCAGGTTCCTTCCAACACAAACCATTCTGTGAGTCTAGACTCGGGATGCGGGCAGAGAAGGGGAGCGGCAGCCCGGCCCGGGGCCGCGGCAGCGCTCCGAGGGCAGAGGCTCCTCAGCCGGGGACGGGGAGGCGCGGGGGGCCCAGGGCAGGGCAGGGCAGGGCGAGCCGGTACCGTGGCCTTGGCCGTGAGGAACAGCGCGTCCTGGTTGATGCTGGACACCTCCGGGGAGCTCTTCATGATGACGCGGATCCGCGACAGGGGCAGGGACACCAGACGGTTCTCGGTGCCGGTCAGCCGCGCCGCCGCCGCCATCTCAGCCCGTCCCAGCGGCAGCGAGGGCAAGGCCCGCCGGGAGCTGTAGGCGGCGGCTGCAGGGACTACAGCTCCCTACAGCTCCCTACAGCACCGGGACTACAGCTCCCTGCAGCACCGGGACCCGCCCGCACCGGACTACAGCTCCCAACAGCTCCCTACAGCACCGGGGCTACAGCTCCCTACAGCTCCCTACAGCACCGGGACCCGCCCGCACCGGGACTACAGCTCCCTAGAGCTCCCTAGAGCATCGGAACTACAGCTCCCAATAGCACCGGGACTACAGCTCCCTACAGCTCCCTAGAGCACCGGGACTACAGCTCCCTAGAGCACCGGGACTACAGCTCCCTACAGCTCCCTAGAGCACCGGGACTACAGCTCCCTACAGCTCCCTACAGCACCGGGACTACAGCTCCCAACAGCTCCCTACAGCAACGGGACTACAGCTCCCTACAGCACCGGGACCCGCCCGCACCGGGACTACAGCTCCCTACATCTCCCTGCAATACCGGGACCCACACAGGGACGCTCCCTCTGCAGCACCCCGGCCCCACCGGCGCTCTCCTCTCCGCCGCGGGCGGACAGCGGACCCGGGATACCCGAGCGGGCTGAGGCACCGTGGGCTCCGGCTGCGAGTTCCTTCATAGAATCACAGAATCGAGTAGGCTGGAAAAGATCTCTGAGATGATCGTGTCCAACCTGTGACCGATCACCAGGTGGCTGCAGAGTGATGAGGTCACACCCCTGAGCCTCCTTTTCCCCAGACTAAACAGCTGCAGCTCCCTCAGCTGCTCCTCTTCAGACTTGTGCTCCTGCCCCTTCACCAGCTTTGTGTCCCATCTCTGGACATGCTCCAGGACCTCAATGTCCTCCCTAAATTGATGGGCCGAGAACTGGACACAGCACTCGAGGTGTGGCCGCCCCAGGGCCCAGCACAGAGGGACAATCACTGCCCTGGTCCTGCTGGCCACACTGGTGCTGACACAGAAGCTCAGGAGGCCTCCTTGGCTACCTGGGCACACAGCATCTCACGTTCAGCTGCTCTCAACCAGCACTTCCAGGTCCTTTTCCACGAGGTCATCTTGTGCTGAGCAGCTTTCCAGTCACTCCTCCCACCTGGGTGGATTCGTGCTGCCCCAGGGCAGGCAGGAGCAGCCTTGGGGGTTCCCCTTCCTCAGCTCTCATCATGGCTCCTCAGCCCCAGGCTGGCACAGGAGGGTGAGGAGCTTGTTTTTAATGGAAACTGGGCATCTCCTGTGTGTATCCTGATTACAGGCCACTGCTTACAAAATTGTTAACCCCAACTGTAATTACAGGCTGCTCAACGCCTCTGCAGCTGTAGTACAGTACCAGGGAATGTGTCTGGCCATCCTGACACTTGTCAGAGCTGTGGGGGAGGTGTGGAGGGCACGTGTAAACTGTGAAGTGATGATGGGGCTGCATCTTCATTATTAACACATTCCCCACGTTTACACTGTGGGCCTGCTGCATGGGAAGGTTGTAACGTGCTTGTGGATGGGGTTTTGATGCTGGGAGTGTTTGCTCCAGAAGTTTGCCTCTGCCTGTTTGGGTGAGAGCTGCAGGGTGAGTGAGCACTTCCAGAAGTGATGACACATTGTTTGCATTAATTCATTAGTGGTTTTAATTGTGCTGTACAAACAACGTGCCTGATGGTTTGTATTGGTAAGAAATCTGCTAAAGTCACTAAATTATCTCTACTTAATGAGAGAAGAGCAGGACCTTTTCCAAAATATACAATAATAATTCACATGGAATTTAGGGGAGAAAGGAATGTACCCATGAAGAATCATTAAATGGAAAATACATGGAGTTTATTGACTGAATGTTACTACCTTATACAGAATTTGCCCAGTACATAAGGCCAAGGCTACAGATTATAGTGATTTATTAATAAAATATAGCACTGTGAACAGTTGGAAGTGCAAGAATTACAACAATATATTATAAATTCCAGAATTCCTGCATTTGGGGACATCATTTATAGTTAGCTATTGCAAATAATCCGTATCTCTTAGGCTGTATAATCCTTTTGAGATTACATTTTATATGAGGCCATTGTGTGTATGTTATATCTGAAAGGAAGCACAAATATCCTGGGATGTTGTCTGGAAGGACTGGTTTCTTTCTTTATCCTTACTGTCTTGTGACATCTTGTGGAGACAGCTGACATTGCTCCAGCAGTGAATTTCTTAAAAATACTACCAGGGTCTTTCATGATTTCAATATACAAATAAACCCTCATCAAACTGCCAGGATTCCTGAGGACATTGAGCTTGGTGGTGAGAAGGCACAGGTGAAGGATGCTCTGAGCTCCTCAGAGCTGCTCTTTTCCCCTCTGCCAGTGAGCTTGGCCAGGTGTAGGTGTCTCTGTGAGTCACTGTCTCCCAGAGAAGGGACAAAGGGAGCAGGAGCTGCCCCAGGCAGGAGAAGGGAGGCTGTGAGTGACTGGGCTGAGCGCTCCCCCATCCCTCCCTGGCCCTAAGGCTGTGCTGCTGTTGGGCTTGGTCAGCCTCTGTCTGAGACTCTGAGTCCAGCTGGTGCTGCCATATCTCCAGCTCCCTCCCCTCTGGGAAATTTTGTCCATTTTGTGGAAGATAACTGAAGGTCAAAGCTAAAGCTTGTTCAGTTCCTTTTATGCTGCTGTTTTTCCTCACGTCTCCCAAATTGGGGAAAGGCAAGAGGAGCAGAGAGACCTGCCTGGAGCCCATAGCTTGTGCCACAGTGGCTGAGGAGACCTGGAAAGAGGTTGTGGCCAGGTGAGGGTTAATCTCTTCTTCCAAGTAACAAGTGACAGTACAAGAGGAAATGGCCTCAAGTTGTGCCAGGGGAAGTTTAGATTGGATATTAGGAAAAAAATCTCCAGCAAAAGGGTCGTCAAGCATTGGTACCATCTGCCAAGGGAAGTGGTTGAGTCACCATCCCATGAGGGATATAAAAGCTATGTAGATAGGGCTCTTAGGGACATGGTTTAGAAGTGGCCTTGACAGTACTAGGTTAGACTTGATGATATTAAGGGTCTTTTCCAACCTAAATGATTCTGTGATTCTACCTAAATGCAATTGTTGATCCATATTTTTCAAACACTGCGAGTTCTATTGAAGTTATTTTGTTGGAGTGCCACTACTTTAAGTCATGACATGGCCCCTTATGAAAGGCTGCAATAAGGTGTCCCTGGACCTTTCTCCAGGCTGAGCAACTCAAACTCTCTCAGGCTGTCTCTATAGGAGGGGCACTTCAGCCTTCTGATCTTCATGGCTTCCTCTTGACCTGCTCCAAGAAGTTTCTTGTGCTGGGGATTCCAGACCTGCATGAAGCACTGCAGGTGAGGTCTCACCAGAGTGGAGCAGAGGGGCAGAATCCCCTCCCTCACCTCCTGCCCACACTGTGGGATCAGCCCAGGACATGTTTGGCTTTCTGGATGCAAGTGCACACATGGCCAGCTCACATCCAGCCTCTCCTCCACCAGCACCCCCAAGTCCTTCTTGGTAGGGCTGCTCTCAACCCACTTATTCCCCAGCCTGTGTTGATACCAGGGTTTGGTCATCCAGGTGCAGCATCTCACACTTGCATCATTAAGGTTCCCACATCCTCCACCAGAAATTCACCTGAACTTTCATACAAGGCTCATACTTCTGGAGTTTTTATACTTTCAAGTTTTCAAGATTTTGCCATTTAAGCTACATGACTGAGAAATCCTCTCAGAGAAAGATCTCTCTCTTCTTGAGGAGGCTCGGGGGACCTCATCGCTCCCTACAACTGCTTTAAAGGACCTTGTAGTGAGCTGGGGCTGGCCTCTCTTGCTGTGCCAGCGGTGTGAGGACCGGAGAAAATGGACTTGAGAGAGGAGAGATGCAGATTAGATATTAGAAGAAAAAGGGTTTTTTTACTGGTCTGGTATTTGAATACGCTGCTCGGGGCAGGGGTGGAATCACCATTCCTGGGAGGGTTTCATCTGAGTCTGGCGATGTGGTTTAGGGGTTACAGTGACACTGCTGGGTTGACAGTTGGACTGGATGATTCTATGGCACCAGACCAGTTTCGGAATTTGGGAATGCCAGGGAGGCTCACTTCGTTCTAAGGGCTAGCTAGAGCCCTGTAGGTTTTCATACACAGTCGGCTGAAATTCATCAGGTGAATCGTCATTCGTCCACTCCTGTTTTGCGTTGCTCTTGGAGCAATGCCTCGTGTTCACAGACAGAGGCTTCCAGTCTCCGTGGAAGCCCCGGGAGCAGCACCGCGGACAACGGCGGAGAATCGCCGCGCTCCCCTCACGACTCTCACGCCGTGGCCCGCCGCGCATGCGGGGCGGAGCGGCCATTGCCGTCAGTTCCGGCGGCGGCGGGGTGGCTCCTGTCCCGGCTGTGAGTGCCGCTTCCCCGCTTCCCGCCCGGCAGCCGCGTCCCCCCGTCCCGGCTGTGAGTGCCGCCTCCCCGCTTCCCGCCCGGCAGCCGCGTCCCCCCGTCCCGGCTGTGAGTGCCGCTTCCCCGCTTCCCGCCCGGCAGCCGCGTCCCCCCATCCTAGAGCGGTTCCCGTCCCGGCTGCCAGTGCCCTTTCCCCGGTTACCGCCCACCCTAGCTGCCCAAAGATCGGCTCCTGCCGGGCTGTCAGTGCCCCTTCCCCGGTTACCACCCGGCAGCCGCTGTCCCAGAGCAGCTCCCCCGCGCCTTTCGCTGTCCCTGACGGGGCTCAGGGGGTTCTGCGCCTCCGCCGCGCTTGGCTCTTCTGCAGTTTATCCCTTTCCCCTGCTAAACTTGGCCGGCCCAAAGCGGCGTATGCCCGGGGACGGGGAAAAGGGGGAGCTCCCACCCGCTGCGGCCTCTGCTGAGGGAAGTGGCAGGACGGTGCTGCAGCCCTGGGAATGGGGCTGCGCCCCGGGAATGGGGCTGCGCCCCGGGAATGGGGCTGCGCCCCGGGAATGGGGCTGCTCTGCTGGGCAGACCCCGGGCAGTGCAGTGGGATAAGGGAGCTACAGTCCGTAGTTGTGAGGAGCCTTTCCTCCAGGCAGCTGTTTCTCTCTCACCTGTGTCCCCGTGGGCTCGGAACTCGTCGCTCTGCTTGTAAAACCAATGGTGTCAAGTCTAAAGTTGGGCTGAGTTTGTTTTGTTTTGTTTTGTCCGTGTGTTTGTTTTTGTGGAGGTTTGGGGTTTTGTTTATGGTTTTTTTGGTGGTATTTACGGTTCAGGGCTTTGGAGCTGAAATTCACGAAGGGATCCGTGGGGTCCAGGAGGTCTCAGACATGAAAGGATTCAGGGATGTGCATCTTCATTCAAGACTCAGCTGCAGTGCAATAATCGGTTTTAGAGAGCTCAGGAGAAAAGGGATTCTAAATACTTCAATGTAAAGGCAGAAAACATTTCCTGGTCCTTACCCGTGTGTGTTTTGAGAAAGCAAGACTTTGCTTTTCCTCAAAAATAGATGTTCTGGTCCTGATTTTCCTCTGCTTGGCCGCATGTGAACACTGACAGCTGTATAAAGTTTGGTGATCGTGATTTGCTACTTGTTTACACCTTACACCACACAATTTTGCATATTTCCCCAATAAAATGGGACTGAAGAGCCTGAGTCTGACAGGCTCTCCTGAGCTGGTATTTCTGCCCAGTGGCTGTGGTAGAGACTTGTGTGAGCTGGCTTGTGTAGCTGCACAGGGAGTGAGATTCACTTGGAAAGCCCTTATTTACAGAGTTTTATTTGATAAGTGACTAAAAGTACTCCTTGTGCACAGTGTAACATCAGTAGGTTGCATGGTTGAAGATTTAGTAAAATAATGAAACAAACAGTGGTATTGTAGCACATAAATTCAGGCTGCAGAAGTGTTTAGCATCAAAGCCCTGCTTTGATCCTGCAGTCCCATGAACTTCTGAAGGTTAAAAAATAATATGCGTTTTTCTTCCACTAGCCTGCAGTTGATGCAAAATGAGTGTTCCTGACTACATGCAGTGTGCTGAGGATCATCAGACCCTCCTGGTGGTGGTCCAGCCCATTGGCATTGTCCCTGAAGAGAGCTTTTTCAGGATCTACAAGCGGATTTCAGCCGTGAGCCAGGTGAACGTGCGTGACTCGCAGCGAGTGCTCTACATCCGATACAGGCACCACTATCCCCCAGAGAACAACGAGTGGGGGGATTTCCAGACACACCGCAAGGTCGTGGGGCTGATCACGATCACAGAGTGCTCTTCAGCAAAGGAATGGCCTCAGACTTTTGAAAAATTCCATCTTCAGAAGGAAATGTACGGCTCTACTCTCTATGATTCTCGGTTGTTTGTCTTTGGGCTTCAAGGAGAGATTGCTGAGCAGCCCCGCACAGATGTGGCGTTTTATCCCAGTTATGATGAGTGTGAAACTGTGGAGAAGAGAATAGAAGATTTTATCGAGTCCCTCTTCATAGTGCTGGAGTCCAAGCGTCTTGACAGAGCCACTGATAAGTCTGGAGACAAGATCCCCCTGCTCTGTGTTCCTTTTGAGAAGAAGGATTTCGTAGGTCTGGACACCGATAGTAGGTAAGTAGCTGCTTTTGTCAGCTCACAAGTCTTAATAAAACCACATCTGTGGCACTTGCCAGCTTTTAGGATAAGCCTATTAGAAAGGACAAGGTGAGCCTTGTTCCAGCAGAGCTGTGCCCTGACCTTTCTGTGTCTGCTTGCTGTAGTTTTAAGAGAATTTAATGTGTAGGCTCACCATATTTGATGTTCTGAGCTTGTTTTTATATATACATTTAATTGATGAAGCTCATCAAATAGCAGGAAGAAGTCACAGGAGTGGTTTGACAGATTCTGCTCTAATGGGACTTTTTGCTGGAAAACTTCCAATGTTTTATAGATATCCAGTATTAATAAAAAAATTCAGTTAGCATCAATGAAACTTATTTTATATCATGTTGAGTAGTAGTTGACTATCCTACTTAGTGTATTTTTTCTCTTTAAATCTCTGTCTGCCTTTTCATTCTATGAGACAATGACTGTTTATTTTGATGATGAAGTCCAGCATCTTTCCCTGTCCTTCTTTGTTTTATGTAATTATTTGTCATCACTTTTACCTGTCTTGTTTTGCTAGCTGTTTGGTTAGAGTTTTATCCCCCCATTTTTCCTTCCTGCTCATTTGCATATTCATCTGTCAGATTTCAATGTTGTGTAGTTCCTTTGCAAGGGATAAGTAATTCTGGCTTGATAGGTACAGGCAGGTGCACAATCTGTTTGACTCTGCTATTTGCAGTCAAATCCAGGGAATGGAAGCATCCACCTTTCGTTCTGGCAGGGGTGGGGAAGCCCTATGAAAACTCAGGCTGTGAATGGAAACAGTGGTGTTCATATCAGAGGTTTTTATTGTGTGTAAAAGCTCAGAGGTGTCCAGGCAGGTTTGTGAAGTTTTTAGATCAAATTAATCAGCTCTGCCTGCATAGTTGGTCCTGGCCTTGGAAACAGGAAGAAAGCTTCCCAGGTTTCTAATTAGTTTGGAGCCTTTTCTTAAATTATCTGTGGTGGTTTGAAGGACCATCAGTAACCCAGTGCCCTGCTTCTCTTTGGTGAGCGCTTGAACTGGCTCTGACTTGTTGGTCCCTGTTTGTCCCTGCACTATTCTTCAGTTATCAGTATGAATTACTGTGTTACTGCTTTTTGCACGTGGGTGGTAAAATTGAGACGTTTGGACAACAAGCCTTTTTAGAATCTTGTCTTTAATTACTCAGTTTGAATGGAATTTGGCTGAATGTAATCAAAATTGCCTGTTCCAAATAGGTAGCAAATTATAATTGTTGGCCAGGAATCTCAAAATCAGAATGAATTCTGCTGTTCAGTTGTGTCTTCTAAAAAACTGTGATTTGGAAATGGTTTCTTAGATGAATGACTTCTGAGCAGTGGCTGTGTTGTTACTAGTGGGAAATACTCCTTGTGAGGTTCTGAGCTGGGGGGGGAATGGAGTGACAGCACAATGTGTGCCCACACATCTCCAAGCAGGTATTTGATGCTGTTGCAGTGAGGAATTCAAACAGATTCAGATTCAGTCCTTTGCAGAATGGAAGGTGTGTGAGCCTGCCTGTAGACACAGGGGTTTATCCAGAGTTAATCACTGGCTCAGGTCTGCACACACCCTTGCTGGCAGGTTTGAATACCAAACAGGTTCTCTGTAAGTCTGGATCAATGCATGCACTTGAAATGTTTGCTGCACTGAACTGCTCAAAGAAAAGGTGTTAAATATTCTAATTTTTCAGTTCAGTAGTAAGAAAGTTCTTCAGTTCTATATTGCTGTGGAGTTAGTACTTCTGATTGTTATAAAACTTAGGATTTTTACATTAAAACTTCAGAAAGCTGAATGAAAATGTATTTCTAGCTTCTCTGAACAGGAACCTTTCTAGGCACCTTTCATGTAGCCTGATGCCTCTCTGCCCTCTGTTCTAAAGAAACTCAGGTCCCTGAACTCAGATCAGTTTATTAAACTAACTTATACTTTCAAGCCAAAGTCTTTGGATGAGAGCCAGTGATAGTAACATTGCATTTTATTATTTGTGAGTTTTTTTGGTGCTTGGATTGCAGTTCACATGATTTTAATTTAGCACATTCCCTTCTGTAGTGACAGATTGACTAATTAAGGGAAAGCACTGCATACCAGGGAGAGACAGGGCTAGAAAGGACCTTCTCCAATCGAGAGCAGTTTCTGTTTTTTCTGGATGTGTAATTCTGTTCAGGGAGGGCTCAAGGTTGTTTGAATGCAGGAAATGGGTACATCTGGTAGAACAACTTTTGCTACTTTGTTGGTTTTGAGTCTGTCAGCATAATGATTTTTCAGAAAGAAATAAAAACATGATGATATTGAGATATTGAGGCAAATGAAGCAGCTTTTTCTAGAACAGGTGACAATTTCTAAAGGATTAAAGGCAAAGAAAGTCCCTTGATATTTTCTGTATACTTTCTGTCTATTTGCAATTTTGGTATATAATGTATCCTGACCTCCCAGTCAGTGTGCAACCAATTACCTAAAACCACAAATGTTCTCTGTTAAATAAATGTCAGAGAAGACACACTGTTCTTGTAACAGAGGATGTATCTCTGCTGCTGTAATTGTGGATACCTACTTAAGCCAAATAAACATACATTTTCCTATAATTTCTGAAATTGAAATTAAATGGCAGTGTGTAGCAAAGGTGTAATTAGATGTGTAGTGCAGTTGTAATCTGGAGGTATTGAGATGATAGATTGAGGGAAATATGCTGAGAATTTACATGGGCCAAATAATTCTGATCACATGATTTGGAGACTAATTAAAACTATTGAACATGGTTTGTATCTTAAAATATACTTTTCTGCAAGTATTTTATGGTCAAATATTAATGTTAGTATTTATGTGATGATCAGGGCTTTATATATAAACCTGATCTTCTCCCTCACCCAGTTATAAGACTTTCATTAGGTTGGTTGCATGATAATTGCCCTGGAAGTCAACTGATTGGCTTCTTTTAGGATGCAAAGTTCATAAATTAGGAAGATGGATTATTATTTCAAATAAGGCTATTCTTGGGAAAAGTGAGGATGATCTTTGTCTTTTGCAAGTTGCTTGTATAATGAGCAGGAGAGACACTTTCCCAGAATTGACTGAGATGACAACATACACAAACTCACTGAATTTTGTGGGTAGAAGAACTTTTTTTGGCTGATAAAGAACATTATGTATGAAAAATAATGGGCTGAGTCCTAAAATGTTTTGAAGAAAGGTTGTCCTGTTAAACAGAAATTGTAGGACTTGAGAGGCTGACTGTGGTTTAATTCCTGGAGCATTAAGCCAAGAAGAGATTTTGGCAAATTTATTGGTTTTTTCTTTCTGTTTCTTCAGCTGTAAATTGGTTAAATATTTATGTGGTCACAGGGCTGCTGAGGATAGTTGAAAAAGTTTCTGAAATCAGTTGCACTTGATAGTTATTTGTAGAGGCTGGGAGATTGATGGAGAACAATGGAAACACATGTTCTCATGATGATAAAAATGTCCTACAAACTGAAAACTAGGAATTATACGTGCCAGAAATACTGAAAATCCCATTTGTTTTAAGTTTTCTATTTTATTTCTGTTTTCAGCTAAAAATAAACATACTTAAGTATGATTGTAAATCTACTTGGATAAGCTCATTTTAATGTTGTTTACATCAGTTTGTGTCTTAGGTTCTTTCTTTTTTTAATACTGGCATCATTTAATGCTGTGAAGGGATGAGGATGTAGGGCCCTGTTTACAGAAGTGTCATAGCTGGGATTTGTGCACTGATTTATCAAAGTTGATGATCTCAGTATGTGTATGTGGCTGTTAATTTTCTTTCTGTTCTCTGTCTTTCTAATTTCTGTTTTGTTCCTTTCTGTTTTTTTTCCCCCCCTTCTTCTCTCATACTGCCCTGTGAGTTTGTTGTTGGGTCTAAAAAGGTAGGATGTGATTGTGTATCTTTGAAAATAGTTAGCTTTTTTCCCATGTCCTGCCTCTTCACTTCGCCTTCATTGCATATTTTAGTGTTGCTTTTTATCTTTATTTTTTCAGTACACACAAAAATAATTGCTGCCTGGAGCCTCACCACTGCAGCTGCCCCCTTTTGGTGCATTTGGCAATTATATTTGGTAGCAATGCTGAGTTTTTTTGTAGGACACACATAGTCTGCTTAGGTGGCTGCTGGCCTCTGGAATTTGCTTTATTTTTTAAACTCCAAAGCCATGAAGCTGTTGCTGCCTGTGTTTGATTTCCGAATTCAAAAGTTCTGGCAGTCGATCCAATGCCGTAGCTGTGTCTCTTGAAGTCTGGATAATGTTATGATTGGTGACATCTTTAGCTCTGCATGCTAACTGGAATTAGTAGAACTTGATGGAAATTTTTGTTGGAGCATTTTGCATGAATACACTTTTGAGAATTGATTTTGCATGTTTCTTGTTTGTAAATTTAGCCAAATTTTGAGGATCCAGAAATTCCGTCAAACTTGTTTCTGGATGGTTTGGAGTGAAAATAAATTCTGTCTTCAAATATAACACTGTTGCACTAAATTTTCCATAAAATTATCCTGGGATCCTAGAAAAGAGCTGGAGATGAAAGAATAAAGCACATATCCTATAGAGCAAAGAAAGCAGAAATGAAAATTAAGTAGTTCTTCATAGTTCCTGGAACAGACTTATTGTCCTCCACTTTGAAGTGGTAGCAGTGGTCACTGGTCATGATTGTGGTGATTCCTCTGAATATAAGAGTGTGTTTGGTAGAGCTTCAACCCAACTAATTTAAGAAAATAAGATTTTCAAGTAGTTTTGTAGTCAATGGGATTTTTCTGTGTGGTGAGGACCTTCAGAAGAGCAGTTTGGGTGAGTGACACCAAGGAGCATTCCATGGGTGGCCCTGCAGGAGGTGGCACTGCCTTCCTTCCCTGGGGATGTTTCTGAGTGCATCACACTCAGGAGAGGGTTTGTAGGGGGACACTTGGGGTGCTTCTTTGAAATTTCATGTTTAAATGATTTTCTAGAGGTACAATTAATAGGAGCAGCTCTTGGCAGTAGGGTGCTGCAAGGAACTGGCCCAGAGAAAGGTTGTCCTCTTATCCTAGAGGAAGTAATTGTTAATTTATGTGGGCTTCTTGTCCCTAAATAGGTTAGGATTAAGCAGGAGAGAGCTGAAATATTTTAATGGGGTTTTAATAAAAAATAATTATGAGAGAAGATATCTGTAAGCTTCTCACTTTCAGGTTCTTCAGCTAAAGCTGTGAAGCAAAACTAGCTCAGTATTAAAATGAGCAATCACTTTATGCTGAGATATATATATTATATATATATATATAATGAATATACATGCAATAGGGCATTTTCCCCATTAAATTTACACCCCAGGATGCACAGAATAAACAATGAGTCCCTTGGACATGATTTTAAGGGCCTCATGTTGAAGAGACTGTATTTTTTTAAAAAGAGGCTTCCCAAATCTGAAGTGAATTAAGTTTTGCTGTCTGTGGAGAGTGGGTTTCGTTTCCATGAAATCTTTGCCTTTTGTCTTTTTGGACATACTTGAAGTAATTGAATTCACTGTACTTAATTGTGACTGCCTAATTAAGACAGTTTATACATTTGTTTGGTACAAACTTACTCTATAATTAGTGAGAAAATATTTTCCAAGAGGATGGCAGTGACTTGCAGGGACTGTAGGAGATTTATCCTGTCTTGGCAATACCTTGAAGTGCCTAAAAATAGGTGGAGTGAATTTGGTTTTTGAATAATTAATAGTAAATTTCTTCACCACCAGGAATAAATTATCTGGTTTTCTATAAATAAAGGAGAGTTTTTCAAAGAACAGTGGTTTTATGAGCAATATTTATTGATGTCTGGGTGAATAAATGCCTTTAAACTTCAGATATATTGACTGGGCATAAATCAGCAGCAGAATTAGTTTAGGAAGAGCTGATGGTGAGGCTGTGTGATTGAGACTATTCTGGTATCAGGTCCTGATTTAGGAGTCAGGCATCATCTCTTTTCCTTTGCTGTATGACTCATATTTATGAATTTAATCATCTGCTAGCTGGAAAATCTGGAAGAAAGCTTATAAAGTACAGTTTTGAGAGAATAAGAACTTTAATTTGTTCATAAACATAAAGATTGCTTGAAAGCATAGAGATGGAGTTGGAAGCAGTGGCATCTTTGAGAGGAATTATAGCTGGGTAAGGAAACAGTGATTCTCCAATTCCACTACTTATGTAAAAAAACCAAAAAAAAAGTCAAAGCAATTTAACATTTACAATGCTATTTTCATTCTGGAGTGCAGAGAGTAGGAAAATCTGATTTATAACCAATTTAAACTCTCCTGTGCAATGCTGACTCCAGATAACGACGGAACTTTTTGAGTTTGGAGTTATTTTTCTATAACTCAAAGCTCAGACTGAAATCTTGGTAAGATTTGGTGCCCTTCCATATTTCATACAGAGCAGCTTTAGTTTTCACATTGAATTTTCTTGCATTTTTGTTCTTAAAAGATCCATAAAATACGTACTTGTTGAAAAATAAAAGACAAATATTTCAATTCCTGACACATCTGAAAGATGAAGAATACAACAATTGTATTGAGCTTCATTTAATGGCAACACCTTCGCATCAATTGTGAATATGGTGTGCTAGATCAGAAAAGTGCAAACATTTATGTAGGAATTATTTGTAACTTTTTAGATGGAGAGAAGCAATAGGAGACCTATTGCTTGTCTCCTTTTATTATTTCCTTTTTCTTTTTTTTGTAGACAATAACACTGGTTCTGATAGCTTCTCTCTTCAGTTTTTATTAAGGCTATTTTCTGTACTTCTATATATCTTCTCTTTTTCAATTTCTGTCCCCTGTCCATATAAATCAGTAAATCAGTTACTTTCTCTTCATCTCCTTTTCCCAAACCAACTGCAAGGAATGAGACATTATTTGGTGGCTGAAAAGATGCTTCTCTGTGGTGTAAACTGCCCAAGCCAAACTGATAGCCTTGAAGGCAAATAAACCAGTGACATGGAATTGTTTGGATTCTTGCCATTCCTCCTGGCCTTTCTGCCTTCAAATCTAAAGGAAATAAATGAATGTCCTTATTCCTACCCTTACATTTCATATGTTCTGTGCCTCTTCTCCCTTTGTCATTTCTACATCACAGACCTCATGAGGACAGTTTGTTCAGATGCCTTATGGGGATTGTTTCAGTGACATTTCAGTTCCTCACTTGAAAAAACCCCTCTGCCTCAAACCTGGTTTTATTCCATAACAGTGGCATTCCTCCTATAATCTGGTCTCACTCCAGGGAATAAGAGTTCAGCATCTGGAGTGGGGGTGTAACCTTAGGGTTTTTTTGGGTTTCTTTTTTGTTTAAAGTTGCTAAGTTCAAATAGTCTTGGTAACTTTTAAAAAAATCACAGGCTGGTTTGGGCTGGAACAAACCTTAAAGATCATCTTCTTCCAGCCCCTCTGCCATGGGCAGGGACACCTTCCATTATTCCAGGTTGCTCCAAGCCCCATCCAGCCTGGCCTGGACCACTTCAGGGATGGAGCATCCACAGCTTCTCTGCGCAACCTGTTCAACTTAATTTAAATTAAATTAATTAAATGGAAAAAGTATCACTACACCTCCTAAAAGCTCAAAGTTTACAGCTGTGTCAATCCAAGATGGTTCTTTGTATTTTTACCAGATTCTTTGGATTTCATGTATACAATAAATAATGACATCGGCATCAATTCTTCTAATTAAATTTTCATTTTTGATAGACCTTTATTTTAGTTTAAACTATCCAAAGAAGTAAGAGTTTATTTTTCCTCAGTGTGATGTTTGTAAACTTGCATACCTCTCTGGATGTACTTAGAAGACACGGTTAGAACAACAGGATATATTATTGAAAATAACATAGATAAATTAAAAAAATATCTTAGTTCACATTTAAATTTCTTCCTCATAAAACAAGTTTATAATTATAGTGCAAGGACATTCTTGCTAGGGAATACGTTTGCAGGAAGGAGAAAAGGAGGATTGTTCATGGATTTGGGAGAGCAGAGTTGTTCTGAACTGTCTCTTAAAAACCATGAGGTGTTTTCCAAGTCCAGCATGTCTTGCTTTGCATCTGTTACTTTTTAAACTTTTCTTTAGCTGAAATGTACTAAAAAACCAAACAAAACAGTAGGATTAGTGCCTTTGTCACACAGGTTTATGGCCAAGTTGCCTTTTCAGCTGTACCAAGGTGTCTGTTGAATATATTCAGTAGGCTTTGTCTGTTCACTTGGGAAGAACATCACCATTTATTTTAACATGTAAAAAGAGTAGGAGGAAGAAACCCTGTCAGCTGTTGCCTGAAGTGATGGTGCTTTTTCACTCATCATCCCTTTAAAGGAAGGGGCTGGGAGCAGGGGGAGGTTTGTGAGTGAGGTCTGGGGGGTCTGAGGGGGTTCTGGCCCCCGATACCTTTGGGCTGTGTGTGGAGAGGGTCCCAGCAGAGGAGACAGAGGCCCAGAGCAGGATTTTGGAAAGGTCACCTTTAATATGCTCAGAGCCAAAATGTGAGGGATTCCATGGGAAGCATCCATGGAGTTGTGGGATTTATTCAAGAACAGCTTCCTGGAAGCACAGGAACAATCCATCCCCTGCTGAGGGAAAGGAAAAAGGCAGAACAAGAGACCACCCTGGCTTAACAATGAGCTTTTGGGTGTACTGGAAGAGCAAAAAAGCAGCATATCAGCTATGGACAGGCAGCCAAATACTCACTGTAGTCTGCAGGAGCCTTGCTTTGCAGGTTTTCAGGGCATGTGACTCTAGCTGTGTAGCCAAAACATGTGATACATTGCTTTTTCCAATATATCCTCACATTGTTGCTCCTTTTGCACATTACATTAGTTTGCTTCTAAGCAAATATGAAAGCTGAGAGTAAATCCATGTTGATGTGCTATGAAGGAGGGAAGAAAACTGCCTTGAGGTGTTTGTTATCCCCGAGCAGCACTCCTGAAGTGCACCTTTCTTTTGCAGACACTACAAGAAGCGCTGCCAGGGCCGCATGCGGAAGCACGTGGGGGACCTGTGCCTGCAGGCTGGGATGCTGCAGGATTCCCTGGTGCACTACCACATGGCAGTGGAGCTGCTGCGCTCTGTCAACGACTTCCTCTGGCTTGGAGGTACGACTGGGTGGTGGCACTTGTAATCCCAAGTGGGAAAAATGGGTATTTGGTGTAAATATGGATTTTATGATTGGCTTTTCGCAAAGATTAAAATGAATATTGTATGTGTTCTGTTAGAAAGTTATGCTGTATTAAGTTTCTTAAGTAGTCTGTTCAAAATAGTTTTAGGTTGTAACATAATGTTAAAATAGAAACTATGCTATGTAGGATACTTTTTTTTATAAGAAAGGATTTGCAGTGAGATAGCAGCCACAGGACACCTAAATCATTCAGAGAAAGAGAATTTATTGCTCCATTATCAGAAGAAACAAACTTCCCACCTCGCTCAAGCAGGATGATGCTGTCAGGATTAAGAGGAAGAAGCTGACACTGACCAGACAGAATCCTGTGCTTGAATGGAATTTATGCATCATGTATGAGGTATATGAATATGCAACAAGTTATTGTTTTTAAGGGTTAATCCTCTCTTAACGTGTGTCCTTTTTTGGGCTTGTGCTGCCCAGAAAAAGGTACCTGGACTTCCATAACTCTTTGTTTCTATTGTCTCATATTGTCCTAATCCAAATTGTCCAAATTATTATTACTCTTAATTATAATGCTATTTTTATAACCATTTTATTACTATTAAACTTTTAAAAGCTTAAAAACAGGTGATTGACATTTTTCACACCAAGTAAATCAAACTATCCTTTGTAATTTCCTGAGGTGTTGTGAAAAACAGTAATGAATTTAGTCACCAAAATCTGGATATCAGGTGTGAGTAATGTGAAAAATGCCAATCACTTTTTGGAATCTCTGCTGGTCAGAGTGACCTTGAGATGCATTAGAAAGTCTCTTTTCCCAGCCCAGCAGTTGAAGAAGGAGTCAGAACTCTTCTATTCTTGTTCTCAAGGTTGTTTATTGTTTTTTATCTATAAAATTCTTTCTCTGACTCACTGAGGTCTGTCTAGCAGGTTGGGTTGAGCCACACTGCCTGCCTCAGAGGCGGTGTTCTCTTTTTATACTAAAAACTACGTGTACAGTGTTTACCATAACTTCTTAATACCTATCCCCTATGTTAGACAGTGAGCTTCTACTCTAAACCAATCTAAAAGTGCCAACATCACAGCAGAAGATGGAGGCCAAGAAGAAGAAGAAGAAGAAAGACTGGACACGCTTAGACTCTTCTACTTTGTCTCCTGAACCCCCATTCTAAAAACACTAAAAAATCTATTTTTCACCTTGTGATAAGTTCACTGTCATTCTACTTAAGCTTTTGTATCTTGTCTTCATATAAGGTTGGTAACTTTGTCTTCACAGAAGGTTGGTAACTTTTTCTATGGGTCATAATCAAAGTCCCAGGTGTCTTGGGCTCTGTGCCAGGGTCTCTGAGCCCCCTGGCAGGGGTTCTGACAATCCAGGACACCCAGAGGGATGTCTTGAACTCCGACAATCACTTGTTTTTAAGATTTTTTAAAGTTTAATAGTAATAAAATGGTTATAAAAATAGCAGTATAATTAGAGTAATAATAATTTGGACAATTTGGATTAGGACAATATGAGACAATAGAAACAAAGAGTTATGGGTGCCTTTTTCTGGGCAGCATAAGCCTGAAAAAGGACACACGTTAAGAGAGGATTAACCCTTAAAAACAATAACTTGTTGCATATTCATACATCTCATACATGATGCATGAATTCCATTCAAACACAGGATTCTGTCTGGTCAGTGTCAGCCTCTTCCTCTTAGTCCTAATGGCTGAGCAAGGCAGGAAGAAGTTAATTTCTTCTGATAATGGGGCAATAAATTCTCTTTCTCTGAAAGATTTAGGTGTCCTGTGGCTGCTCTCTCACTGCAAGTCCTTTCTTTAGGAAAAAAGCATCCTACATAGCATAGTTTCTATTTTAACATTATGTTATAACCTAAACTATATTTAACAGACTACTTAAGAAACTTAATACAGCATAACTTTCTAACAGAACACATATAATATTCATTTTAATACTTGCAAAAAGCCAATCATAAAATATGCATTTTTCACAAAGAAGGATGAAGTTGAAGCAAAAGTTGGTCAATAAGATGTGAGAAAGGAATGTGTTTAGGAAAACCTAAACAGGATAAATTGTGTTACTGTAGTAAAGCATGTACTTAAAAAAAGTTGTGTCTGATTTTTTCGTGATTCCTTGGAAAGTATTTGATTTTTCTTTACTGGGTTGTGTAGGTGTTTTAAAAATGTTTCCTATGGGTGTCTACTGTGGACTGTTAGGAAAAGACTTTTGCCTTTCCATCTCCTAAAGCTGCAAGTGTTAAACTTCCACTGGCATCATTTCTTTTCATATTAGGTGCCAGGATTTGCTTTTTTTCCTCTGCCTTTCCTCCATCCTTTCCTTTTTTTTTCCATGCCTGCTTTTTGTTATTTATTGGCCATACAAATGATCCTTGAGCACAATTTCTGCTTCTCAGTTTCATACCCTTCCAGGACAATCACTGTCTCCAGTTCTGCTTTTAGTTTTCCCATTCCACGTGGAAAACATTTATCTTCCTAATGGCCCTGTAGAGTACATACCATGAAAACCTTAACACCTTTTGATCTCCCATTTCTTTCCTTCTGCAATTCCAAAAACTTAAAGGGCTCAAGATTCCTCAAATTCTACTTCGAGACCTCCAGAGGACTCTCTGGAGAGAGAGACTCTTCCAATCCAAATAGTTTGATAAGTCTGATCTGCTTTTCTTATGTCCAGTTACATCAGGTTGTTCAGGGACCTGTCCAATTGAATTTTAGGTATATTTAATGATGGAAGTTATACAGTCTTTGAGCAACCTGTTCTAACATTTTGCTGATTATACTTTGGAAAAAACGAACTACAAAACATAAATTGGTCTTAGCTTAAAGCAGAATTTCTTGTGTCCTCTTGTGTTGACTCTCATCTGGTCCCTGCACCTCTGAGAAGCTCCTGCCTCCATCTCTTCCCTACTGGATGTTTTAAAGGCAGCAGGAGCACCAGCCTTCACCTGATTTTCCACCTGCTTTCCAGGCCAGCCTTCTCAATCTTCCTGATTTGGCTTCAAGCATTCTGTGGGAGACCATGTCCAAAGATTTTAGCCAAAATACACAACATCCACTGCTGTTCCTTTGTCCACTGAGCTTAGCATCTCCTCAGAGGGGGCAGTGAGGCTACCAAAGGCTGATTTATCCTCAATAAATCGATGTGAGCTGTTCACAGACACCTTCTTTCACTTTATGTGCTTCTCTGTAGCCTCTCCAGGGAGCTGATGTTGACCTCTCTGTGCTGGTACTTCCTTCTCCAAGAAGATGACATTTCCCTTTTCCCAGCCACTAGAAACCTCCCCCAATGAGCATGAACCTGTTGGAGGTGATCAGAGAGTGGTTTTACCTTGGTCAGCTCTCTTGGCTTCTTACCTGCTTTTGTGGAATTGCATCCACTTGGATTAAGTGCTACTCACGTGAGCTTCCTCTACTGTGACAAGTTCTTACTCCTGCAGATTCTGTCAGTGGGTTGGGGCAGTGTGGCCTCTGAGGGTGAACACAGATGTGAAAAGCACATTGAATATCAGAATTTTCCATGGGCTTTGTCATTAGATCTCTAATTTCAGGCACATTTTGTTTGTGTGAATGGACTTCACCACAGGGTACTTCACTTCCTGCAAATGTCTCTGCTAACCTGCTGGCCTTTTTTCCTTTTCTCTGCAGCTGCCCTGGAGGGGCTGTGCTCAGCATCTGTCATCTATCACTACCCAGGTGGCACTGGGGGTAAAGTTGGGTCTCGCAGGGCCCAAGGAGGTTCTCTTTCTGCTGAGGCAGGCAACAGGCACAGGCCAGGTAAGGATGGCATTTCTGTTTTATTCTCTCTGCCACCACATCTGAAAACTTCTCCCTACATCCTAACTGTGTAAAATTATACAGATGACAACATTAATCAGAGGAGGGAGGTTTGGGGAAGAATTTTTTTTTTTTTATTTCCAGATTTTTGCAATTATTTTTCTGTTTTGGTGTTAATGTCAACACATATGCTTTGCATAGAATTGCAAAGCTTTTGATTTCTTCACCTGATTGTTAGTAGTGTCTGTGTGTGTTTGAATTTTGCTGGAGGAGATGCAGACAGTTTTCATAAAATAGGATCTGGCAGGGCTGTTTGTATTAAAAAGAATTAAGTTGGGTAAATTTTATTCAGGGTTCTTTTGCTATTCTAAAGTCAATGACTAACAAATAGATTTTTTAAAATGAAATGCCAATAAACCAACATAATTTTTAAGATTTAGTATACTTTTTCTAAACTCTTGGACTGCAAAGGAGGTGGCTGAGGAGAAATATGAGCAATCTGTAGTGCAGTGAACATTGTTGAAAAGGATGGGTAGGGATCACAGGCTCAGTGTTTGTTTCCAGAGAAGAACTGGAGGACATCAAACAGAGCTTAGCAGATGGAGAAGCAGATGAAAGGAGTTACTCTTTATCCAGCCTCCAGGTATGATGTGGAACTCCTTGGCATTCAGAGGTGCCAGATCTGGTGCTGTGTGTGAGAGGCAAGGCTGCTGCAGCTCCATGGCCCCAGGTCCAGGCAGACAGGAGGCTGAGCAGGAATTCCCAGCAGGCCTGGAGAACACAGAGGGAACACAGACACAGCCTCAGTCTGTCCAGGAGCTGGCACTGCTCTGCACCAGCTGCTGGCACCTCAACCCACAAGGCTGAGAGCCAGAGCCCATTGCAGCTGTTGGTGCTCAGACCAGCACACACACATGCCCTCCCCTCTGCTTTCCCATGCCTGGTCCCTAAACTGCCTCAGTCCCTCCTTCTCTTTGTCTTTGGCTTGTCCCCTACACCCCAGAAGGAATCCCAGGATGTTCTTTCCCTCCAGTGAGCCCCATATCCCTGTAGGAGTGACCCCCAGTCTGTCTGTAAGGGGATCCAGAGACTTGCTGGGGTAACTGAGCTGGGCTTCACCACCCCCCCTGCTCTGGTGGCTCTGATTTGGTTATTGGGGTTCAGCTGATGGTCACTGATCCTCTCCACTCCTCTGTGGTTGTGCAGATGAGCCTGTCACATAACCTGACACTTGTCACATGGTGTTACAGCTCCTGAAAGGTTCTGTGGCCTTCAGGAGAGGCTGGGCTGGGGTAGGAAAATGGAAATCCATTGATTAATGGGAGCTGCACTGGCCTGTGGGCTAACCCAGCACAGCTGCTGCTGTGTAAGCATTCACTCAGGACTGAAACATAGCTGGGTTTCAGTGCTGGTTTTAAGTTCTCTTTTGTGCACTGTGGTCAGAATTAATTCCTTCATCTAAAAGAAGGAATCTTTTAGATCCACCCATCTTTATTCTTTTATAAGTCACAATCTAGTAAACACTTGTTTTGTATTACCTTTATTATGAACTGTGTGTATTGAAATCAGATAATTGTGATAGTAAAATTACCTTATTTCAGGACAGAATACTAATTTTTATACAATACCTAGTCATTAAAATCTGTGCATTTGGTCCCATGACCTGTGAATGCATTTTACATTGGCTGTTACAATTTCACCTGGTTAGTGACCTTTTCAATGGATATTTATCAGGAATGTTGCAATCTGTTTGTTTGTCATGGGTACTCCTGGTTACTGAAGAAGGTAACAAATAAGTCACAGCTATCAGAATAATTGAATGAATTTTGGATGTATTATTGCTGGTTTCTATTTAAGTTGTCTTGTATTTCAAAGTCCAGTTTGCAAACTTGGTACTGTAGTTGTATTTTAAAAATGTTTTTGTTTCATATGAAAAGATTTTTCAAAGGACTTTTCTGTGAAGAAAAACTGATTACAGGTTTTTTTTTGTCATCCTTTGCAGACAAAAATATTACTTTGTGGCCCATTAGATACTGTTCCCTAAGTCTAGTTATGATCTCTGTGTTTGGTGTGAACTGCTGAGCTCCCTCTGGCCAAACAGCTGTTGCTGTGATGTCATTTTCCTACAAAGTTTCCTGAAAGTTTCTTTTTATTGCCTATTCCTGAGTCTGCAGTGCCTTTCATTTTAAATCCTTTCAAACTGCACCTTTGGTTATAGTCTCTTTCAGTGTAATTGATTTTGTGAGGACAGTGCTCAATCTGGGGAACAAATTCCACTGTATCTTTCTGTGGGATAAAGCCAGAAAAAAAGGGATTCCAAATTCTGCACAAAGAAATGCCACACTTGGAACTGAAACTTGTGCCTGATTTTGAGGTGTGTAGATGTGAGAGTTACCTTTAGTGCTTCCTCTTGTACCTGGAATTGCACCTCTTGTACTTCAGCCTTCAAAGGATGAAGTTTCCTGCCCATATCCAGCCAATAGAAACATCTTCCTCTGGAATCCCTTGTGATTTCCATCCTTTGGCAGTTTTAGGCTGCAGCACAGGACCTGCTCAGCAGATGGGGTATCTGCTTTATGTGGAAACAACTTTGGAAAGAAAGCTCCAAATTACAGCTGAGCTTCTGCTCTGTGCTGTGACTGCCCATCCCTGGAAGTGCTCAGGGTCAGGTTGGGTTTTTGAGCCTCTGCTGCCCATGGACAGGGGGTTGGAACTTGATGGTCTTTAAGGTCCCTTTCCAAACCATTCTGTGAGAAGGGTGCTTTGACTTCTCAGGTATCTAAACCCTTCTGTTTGTATATGGGGACAAATTTAGGCTGTGTCCCCTGGAATTCCTGGATGTGTCTCTGCAGACTTCAGTGTAAAGGAGGATTCTGAGTTGCTCAGTTCCTCCAGGCCAGGAAATCTGGATGTGATGTAACAGTTGTGGGATTTGTATGTCAAACAAGATGAGTCTGGATTGCTTTATGCTTAGGTCACTGGCTGGTCTGGATTTCTCCACTGGATTTTATTTGTTGAGAGTTCTAAGATCTTGAATTTGTTGCTTTTTCCCCAGGCAGAATTATGACCCCTGAGTGAAGTGTTGGTTTATATTTGAATCTAGATCTAAATCTCTGCTTCACTTGTCTGGAATCTGAGCAAGTCAACTGAAGGGAGGGTCTGTCTTGCTGATAAAATAATTGGTTTTGACTGCTTAACCCTTGAGATGAATAATTTTCTTGTCATGTTTAACCAAAGTTTAGGGCGAGGTGTTCCATACTGGTAATCCAACTCTGCAGTACTCTTGGCAGCTCTTACATGGACAGTCTGGCTTTTTGGCTTGACATGACTCAATTATTCAGAAAATTAGATGGAGAGAAATGAATGATAATTAAAAGGGATAAAATTACTTGGAAATTTTATTCTAGAGTATTGTGCAGATTAAATGAGCTCCCACAAAGAGATAGAAGTATTGTAGGTCCTGGCATGAATACTAAGTGGATTGTAATGGAAACTTGCTAACCAAAACAATAAAGGAAAAAATAGATGGATTTAAATTATACACTGCAAATTCTGAAATTCTTCCTAGTGTGTCTTAGAACTTATTGCAAATTTATAGACTTTTACATTTATTTATTAACAAAATGAGATTTAACTTATGGGGACTACTTGAATTATAATTGGTAGTCCTTCACAACAGCAGTGATAACCCTGATGAATCTGATGATTTTGTTCAAGCCTGATGTTATAAAAGATTATAAGAACTTACTTTGCTGGCTCTATTTAAGGCTGAAAAAAATCATTTTTGTTCCTCCTTTTAGGGGCACAAGAAGTTCTCATTGATCCAGGTACATTATTTTTCTGCATGTTTCCAAAGTATTTTCTTGTATTACTTGATGTGTTTTGCAATTGTATAGTTATTGTCACTTGCCAAAACTAGTAATGATCCCTGATGCTTCAGTTTTTGGCTATAAATCTTGAGAAATTATAGAGACTGAAGGGTAACTGGCACAAAATAAATGCTGTAGTTCTGTGATTGTGTCTCAATAAATTCTAATCAATAGGATTTCTTTGCATGAGTAGTGAGGATTTTGAAATATTTTTGAAGTGACCAAGATGAATGGTCCTGTGGTTCTGTAGTGTCATGGTGCTCCCTCAGTCATCATGAACAAACATCTTGCACTTCCATAAAAATAATCTTAATCTCCAGATGTGCTTGGTCTGATTCATTAAGGTTAATGAGCATATTAAAAAGTTCCCTAAGCATTTAAATATGTAAAGAAACATTCTTTCTGCTCCCTGAGAAAAATTCAGAAATATCTTTCACAGTAGTTTTTAACTGTCTGTTGACAGTTAGGGCCAGCTCTGAAATACAGAGATTTTTTTTTGCCATTTTGCAGAGAAACCTCTTGGAGAAACCAATTAGTGTATAATCCTAAATAAATTACAGTATAATGCTGCAGATTTAGTAATATGTAAGAAGGTATTGAGCCTTGCCAAGCCTTTGATATGTTTCCACTTTTATGATGTTAACTCTAATAAAATAAAATTCTAAAAATAAAATTTTCATTTCTTTCTAATACCCCAGATTTCCTTGGCATCTATTTCAAATTCTTATCCCTTATATAGACCCCTTCTGTCTCTTGCCTTCTTTCTTATATAAGAAAACCATTTTCTTACTGTTTTGTCTGAGCCTTTTTTTTTTCCTATGGTGTGCTTTAGAAACACAGTTTTAAAGTAGAAGGAGGAATAGTTCAAAGATTAAAACTGGCTATTCAGATGTGGCCATGATATAAGTTTAGTAATCTATATTTTACTCATAGTCTAAACATTCAGATAAGGGCTAAAAATCATGAATGTATATTTTTTTACTAAGTGAAAGATTATTTCCTTTCTTTCTAGGTAGGGCAAGTGTACCTTGTGTATTCTGTGTCAAACCTACAGCATACCCTAGCTTGCTTTTTAGATATTTAGCATTTGCCAAGAGTCCCTGTGTTCATTTCTGACCCTGTCCTGTTTCAGGTGCTCTGACTTCCAACGGCATCAATGCAGATACCAGTGCTGAGATAGGACGTGCTAAGAACTGCCTGAGTCCTGAAGACATCATAGAAAAATACAAAGAAGCCATTTCTTACTATGGCAAGGTAATCCTGGTTATTTATAAATGAACACTTTAAGTTCTTTTCAACCATGAACTGCTGAGGCTTTGGTTTGGGAGATCTTTTAAAGCATGACAGTGAGGTTTGTAAAACAGCTTCCAGCTCTGCTGGAGTACTTTTTAGGTTTTTGTGCAAATGCTCAGAGCCTGAGATGGAAAAGGAACTTAATGTCTGCAGTCATAATAAGAAAAGAAAAAGAATTGTTTTTTACTGTGAAAATAGTGGCTCAGTGTCTACATCAACACTAAAGATAAGTTTGATTGTATTGCAGTGGAGTTATTTAATCACTTTTTAATTTCAGGTATTTCTCTTGGTTGATAATGTATCTTTAGACTAAGCTTATAAATATTTACTACAGGCATTTTCATGTCCATGTTAAAGGGAGACTCTCCAAGTGAAACAATTTCAATTGTGTGCATGAGTTAATTTATGATCAGGAGCAATGAAAGGTGATGATTCTGGGCACAGTGTCAGATAAATTAGAATCCATCAGTAAAACAATAACTGTCAAGGATGCATTCAGCTTTTTAATGTTACCTTAAGGGTACATTGCTCATCTTGAAAGGGTGTGATGTCTCTAGGAGTGTAAAATTATTGGACTTAGTTGGGCTTAAGGCAGGATATTTATATTTTGATTATTTATAATATGCACTGTGCTCTCAGCAAGTAATAACTGTGCTTCACTGCAGCTTCACTTGAAATAACAAAGAGATTTGTGTCAGGACTGATTTATAACCCTTCAAGACAAGCACAGTTACCTTCTGTCTGTTCCAGACCTACAGAGTAACTCCTTGCTCTAATGCTGAGGAAGCAGCACTTTCTGCAGACTTCTTATGTTCTCACTCAACTGAAAAAACTTCTGTAGCACCTTCTAAAATAGATTCAATCTCCACTGATTTGCTTTTGCTAATATAAATGCATGAGAGAGGAATATGTGACAGCTTTGCTGGTGTAACTCTTGCATTTTTTTATCGAGCTTTCTTTCCCCCATTGGTTTTCAAATACAAATACCTGAAGAGAGCTTAACTTCAGCAGAAGGTGGGCCAAATCAAATACCTAGTATCAGTGTTTTTTGAGGAAATTACCAGACCAGATTGTCTGGCTAGAAAATTGCCTGTTTGTTATCTGAGCACAAACAATTCAATGCACATCTGCATTGTCTCCTTAGCTTCCTTAAGCAAGCTAAATCACTAAACAGTCATTTACAGCAAATGTTTTGTAAACAAATATTGGAACAGTCAGATGGATTTCTAATTCTCTCATCAGGAATATTGTTTTAACTAAAGAGAAAATGGATGCAGCAATAAAAATATTTGCATTGTAAAGGTAGAATTTATTTGCAGACACAGCACCACAACCAACCATTTATATGAGGTTATCCCAAATGGTTCCAATATTCCCAGCTTTTCTCCTCACCTGAACTCTCAAAATGAGAGCAGTGAGTGAAGAGGGTGAAAGCAGCTGTTTTGCACAATAATATTTTAGATGACACCTTAACTTTCACTTGGGCATATGTTGATGATTTAACAGTGTAGTCATTAGCATGAAGGAATTGCTGGGTTTGGAGGATGTGACAGCTGATTTATGTGCTGAGCAGAAATGCTCATAAAATCTAACAGGTGCAATATTTCAATATTATTTTAATTTTCTCCCTCTCCAAGTACAAGAATGCTGGGGTGATTGAACTGGAAGCTTGTGTGAAGGCTGTGAGAGTCCTGGCAATGCAGAAGAGGAGCATGGAAGCCTCTGAGTTTCTGCAGAACGCAGTTTATATCAACCTTCGGCAGGTCAGTTGGAAAGTCCAGGTTTTTTTCTCTTGTCATTTGACAGAATATACTGAAAATTACTTAGATTCAGGAGACTCCAGTTTATTTTCTGTACCACTGCATTCCTTCTGACAAGAGCTTGACTTCTGAGGATTTTCACATCTGTGAGTCTGGGTTAAAAGGTATTGAGAGTTCATCTAAAAACATGAGGACTTAGTTTGAGATTAAACTCTGTTGCTTCTTCTCCCTTGTGAAGGTTAAAAAAAATCCCATTGTTGTTCTCTTGTGATGCTGTACTAGGGAAAAACAGCTGCCTGGGATGGCTCTGCAGTGGATTTTAAAAATTTTCTTGATTGCATCTCATTCAATGGAACTGAGCAAATCAGGAATGGCCTGTTGCAGAGTGAGCTGAAGGGTCTGATTAGTGTTCTTAATCAACTGAATTTTTGCTGTGTAGTGCAAAGTCTTAATTAAGCCAAATCAGAAAGGAATTCAGGAGGGAAATCAGTGTTTGGAGCTGTGTGGAAAGTGCTCAGTATCACCACAAAAACAACATTAACACTTGAGCAGTGTCTTAAGCTTGGTGTCACTGCTCACAGAGAGATTGCTGTGGTTGAAAGGATTAATAAAAAGCTGTTAGGTTTCTTAATGGTTTTTGGTTTTTGCTCATTACATCTTGGTAAGATGAGCATTTTGAATTCACACCATTGACCTTATTAGGCCCAGACAGGAACAGCAGATTTATGAGAGAGGTAGAGCACTTCCTTTCATTTGCTAAGAATCCTTTCTCTGGAATAAATTTTCTAACAAAGCATTAATGAGACAATAATTAATTGATAAGCTGTCATAAAAATCATCAGTCTTGTTAGACAGTGCCTTAATTGCCATAATCCTTGTAGTGCTAGAGGCCCTCTTTAATTCTCTAACCTGTTTTTTTGCTGGCAGTTCTGCACCCTTTGTTATTCACCCAAACTCTTGTGCTGGTGCTGTTATCCTTGTTGCCTGCAAACTCCAAGATTGTTGTTGTTTCTTTTTCTGGAAGCAATTAGTGCATTAAGAGAATACTCAGTTCTCCCTGCCACCACTGATATTGCAACTTTCACTTCTTACCAGAGGAGACCTGTTATACCCAGTGTCTTGGTTTGAAGGGCAGGTGTCTGACAAGGAGGGAAGGAACCTCTCTTGGAATAGAAAATGTGACCCTCTTCCCTCCAATTAACTCTGAAAATCTGGGGCTTTCAGGCAAAGCCCTGGGAAAAGGAATCACAGTTCTTCACTGCTGTGTGTACCCTCACCCCCTGGCCAAAATCTCTTGGTATTTTTGCCCTTCCCGAAGAGAAAAACCCCAGGTGAGAGAGGAACCAGCTGCACCCTTCCCCACCTTGCCCAATTTTTTTGGTCACCCTTAAGTCCTGGTCCTTATTGTCTCTTACCAACAGATGGGACAAAATTCCATGGGAGAAAGAACCAAAAGGAGAAATCCTAACCCCTAACACACAGTGAATGGCAAAGTACTTGCCACTTCAATAGCTGATATTTATTGCCTAATGATACACAAACACAAAGCTTGGCACCATGAAAAACAGACCCTGATCTGAGCTGCCAGTGAACCTGCAGCCAGTCCAGCCCAAAGCAGTTCAGACTGGGTCTCTGCAGGGCTGGGAGCAGAGATTGTGTTGGCATCACTGTGTGAAATAACTGTAGGATAATCTTTCCAGGGCTTTCCAGGGCTGGGAAATGCGTTTTCCTTAAAAAGAGCTATGGCTGGGAATTGTATTTACAGCTTTTTAAGATTTAATGTATGAAGCATGGAAACAAATAAGAGTTGTATTTATAATTTGGACTAACTCATGAGGAGGAGTCATCTTGGGCTAGCTGAGGGAATAAACTGTAGGGCAGTGTTTTTCATATGTAGGTAAATAGAACATCAGCACAACCAATATTCTGCAGCAGAAAAAACACCTCACAGGTTAAAGTGTAAGACTTATAAACAGGAAAACTAGTTCCTATCCATAAATTTAATTTCATACTCAGTCTAGTAATATCATGTAATTGGTATTTTCTGATGAGCTGCAGGGTAATAAGACTTAACTTTGCATCCAGTTATGAGGAATAAATTGTAAAATATAATTACAGAGAAAGTGAGATTATAAAATTTTAATGTAGTAAGGAATAATTAAAAAACAAATAAAAAGCTTCATTCTTTGAAAGCCTGACTTGAAATAAGCCTGAGGAAAAACTCTATTACCTGAAGAGTGACCTACAGCCTTTCCAGGTACAGTTGTAGTTTTGTCTGGTAGAGCAGGCAAATAAAAATTAACCAGGTGGAAATAATGCTGTGCTTCAGGTGGTGGCTGTTTTGCAGTCACTTTACAGGCATTAAGCTTTTATAAATTTGTGAGGTCAGGAAAGATGTTTGTAGGTGCTGCACCAATGGCCTGCAGAATGCCTCCTGCAATCTTCCCAGAATTAATTACTTGGAGTATCTGGATGGGTTTTTTCTCATTTTTCTTCTTTCAACTTCCTGGATGGTAACACATAACTGTTTGTGCTTAGGAAAATGCAATTTTGCTGTCTTTGTGGTGATGAAAAAAAGGTTTTCTGCAGCTGAGGAAAATACTTGATTAACTCTGGGGACAACCATCAAGCAACAGGTTATGTAACAGTGGTAAAAACTTAGATATGATGAAAATAAAACTTTCTGGGAATCTACTGCCTCTCTCATAGTAATTCCAATTATTAGTGAGTGCTCCTGTCTACCTAAAGAGCATTGCCCTGTCTTTTATCATCCTAAAGAATTTAGTGAACATTGTCAGTATTTGTATTTAAGGAATAGATTTGATAGGGTTTTTTAAAGCTTTGTTTTTTTGCTTTATTTCCTGATCATGTGCTTGTGCCCTTTTCAGCTTTGCTGCCATATTTTTCATTGTTCTAACCTGTTAAAAATGGCATAAATAGGTGACTTCAGTATGATACCTCATGTTCTTTCTGAGTGATTGCTTTTGGGAACTATGGTAACTTCTCCAAATTTTTTCTGTGTTTTCCTTTTGTGTTTTCTATTTTTTTCCAGCTCCACTGGTTTCTGAAAGTTTTCACCCTGGTGCAATTACCTTTTTTCACAACTCATGATATACAGGGCTTGGTTTTAGGGATGGGTGGTACTTTTGTGTCAGCACTGTCTTGTGTTGTCATTTCTGAAAAAATAGGAATTTCAGCTTCAAAATTTGTCTGAAACGCTCTAAAATGCTTTGCTACTCTGTGTGTTTCTTCATATCCTGAAGTACAAAAATTTGAACTGTCAGATAAGGTCGTGGTGCCCTCTGATAACTCCTCTTTGATGTGTCTCATATCCCTGTGTCCAAAATTAGAAGTGACTTTTGAGAACAGACTGCTTTTTGTAATTATATCAGGATTTGAGTGGCTAAAAGACATTTTGAAGCTCTGCTTTACAAGACCTAATCCTTTCTGTAAAAACCAGCAGTGTGGTGAGCAACTTCCCTTTGCCTGTCCAAGCCTTTAAGTGCCTGAAGTTAAGCAGACTGATTGATACTTCCAGTTTTGAAGAATGAGTTGCTGTTTCTGTCCTTTAGGGCTATTTTTGGGTGAAGTTTGTCACTTGAAACACTTTGCAAAACGTGTTGGCAGTTTTAGAGTAATTTCAAGTACGTTTTCTTGCTTTTGATTGTGCCAGATTCCGTGCACTAGGTGTCAGCATTGCTCTGCCTGCTGGTTCCTGGGACACAGAGCAGGAATCATCCAGAGTTTCTGTGGCAGTCTCTTCATGGCTGGCTGACTCCAAAGCAAGATTATCATTCAGGCCAGAGGCAAAAAGAATTAAGTTACCTGGGACTTAGGCCAATACACTGATAAGCTAAAGGAGCACATGGTGGTAGTTCCTTATCAAGTTGGTTTCAGCTTTAAGCCTAACAGGACTTTAACTAAATTCCACCTCACTTGTGTGCAAGTGTATAATGGAATTGTTTAGGTTGGAATAGAGCTCAAGACCAACCATTAACTCAGCACTGGCAAGCCCAGCACTAAACCATGTCCCCAAGTGTCACAGCTGCACATCTTTTAAAGCCCTTCAGTGATGGTGACTCCACCATTTCCCTGGGCAGGCTGTTCCAATACTTGACTCAGTGAAGAAATCTGTGTCTTTCTATGACATTTTGCTACTTTACCATTATTTTTTTACCTTGTTGGGAAAAGCTCCCCTTGAACTCACTGCTTCCCTTCAAAACTTGCTCATGGTGAGGCACTGGCGCAGGTTTGCCAGAGGAGCTGTGGATCTCCCATCCCTGGGAGTGTTCAAGGCCAGGTTGGATGTGGTTTGGAGCCAGTTGGTTTAGAAAAAGACATTCCTGCCCATAGCAGGCAGTTGGAACAAGATGATGTTGAAGGTCCCTTCCAACCCAAACCATTTTATGATTCTGTGATTCAATCTCACGGTGTATAAATCACAGTGCGGTTTCATGGAATGAAAAATTTGTGGTTTACAAGATTAGAGACATAAAAATCCAGACAGTAGTCGCTTGCCTTCATAGCCTGAGATTTCAAGATTAGATTTAATCTTCAAGGG
The DNA here is from genome assembly GCF_023055355.1 of Agelaius tricolor. Lineage (NCBI taxonomy): Eukaryota > Metazoa > Chordata > Aves > Passeriformes > Icteridae > Agelaius > Agelaius tricolor. The sequence continues at coordinate 91,855,368 of NW_027269262.1, read as the reverse complement.
ATGAAAATTTTAGTGAATCAATAAATCTTGGAAGTGGAATATTTTTGCACTCCTTTCATTCACGCCAATATCATGTTAAGTATCTTCCATAAAATGTGGAGCTGTTTAGCTGTTACTGACTGTTTTGACTGTTTACTTGTTAGTACCACTTACAAATAAAGTTGAAGCTGCAGAACTTCATCTTTGCAGTTTTTATTAACAGTTGAACCAAGCTTAACTTTCCCTGGCTGCAGAAGCTGTCATGCCTGGCTATGTGCAAATCCCTGCCCTTCTGCAGTGCCAATGTCTGCTACTCCTGTTTGTTTTTTAAAACTCAGCACTTAAAATCTTTGCTCAAAACCATCCCTTTCCTCCTTTCCTTTGCAAGTGCAGCTCTCAGAAGAGGAGAAGATCCAGCGCTACAGCATCCTGTCGGAGCTGTACGAGCGCATCGGGTTCCACCGCAAATCGGCGTTTTTCAAGCGCATCGCGGCCATGCAGTGCGCGGCGCCCAGCATCCCCGAGCCCGGCTGGAGGGCCTGCTACAAACTGCTGCTGGAGACCCTGCCTGGCTACAGCCTCTCCCTGGACCCCCAGGACTTCAGCAAAGGTCAGTGGGATTGCCACTCAGCTGGCTTTCCATAATCATTTCCTTGAGAGATTTCATCTTGGACCTAAGTTGTTTGGTAATCTGAAACTAAGGCAGCAGATAGAGCAGTTGTTTAACACTGTGCCTTCATTTTTTCTTAATATTGTTCCAATAATTTCAAATTTCTGCAAGTCACTGCTGAATGTGTTGCTGTGGTTCCCTGGTTGCAGGAAGTAATTATGTGTTATTTATGAAAACTTCTTTTCTTATGTTTTTCAAAAAAACATTATTATCTTTGTTTTGATAATGTGCTTCTCAATACATGAAAAGGTCATCTATTATTCTGGATTACTTTTTCAATTCAAGTGCCTTCAGCTGTCCCATCAGAAATTGTATTTCTTTTTGTTTTGTGGCTGTTTGATCTTATAAGAAAAGAGTAAAAATCCTTTTACATATTTTTGTATATAGATACAGCTAATGTAATTAAAGGGTCAAATATGTCACATTTCCCCACAAATGAGATCAGAGACAGCTAAATTGCTGCTTGGCAGCTCCTTTTGAGTAAACCTTTCCAACACCTTGCATTGTGTTATAGGGCAGCAGTTTTGGGGACCATTCCCTGAATGTTGTAGCTGCAGGAGAGGAGCAGGAAGAGATGGGTTTAGCTGTATTTGTGGATGGTTGGTGTTGGGGTTTTTTAAAACTGTTGTGATTTGGCAGTCAAATTATATGTGAGAGGAGGTAGCAAATGCCAAGTGGACTTGGTGGAAAGATGCTAAGAGTCTAGGAATGTGCTGGGAAAAATATGCTGTGACCTGGGATAGAACTGTGTTGGGAGAGGAAGTTGTAGAAGTTCTGCAAGAAATTATAAATAAAAAAGCAAAGAAAAGACATGACTGGTATTTATCTTTCATTTTTCCCTTACCTTCATGTTGCACTGAAGTGAGTTGTCTCGTTTTTTATCCCCGAAATGGCTCTTTTAGAGACATATGGAAAGATCACTGCAAACTCTAAGATAGAAATGACATTTCACACATGAAAAATAATGAGACTCTCAAAATATAAACTCTCAAGGTTTGGTTGCAGTAAATATTCCTAAAACAGTTTGCCAAATGCTGATGGGTGATATTACAAGGAAGGCTGTTGAAGTTTATGAAGTATTGAACATCTTGAAATATCTGTTATTTAAAAATTATTGCTGTTGCTTACTACTAAAAGCAGGTTAAGCTTCATGAAGAGTGCTGCATATTATGGTTCTGAAAGGAAGGTTATGTTAAGATCATCTATTTATTCTTCCCATAGATACTCTACAAATATGAAGTAATTCATAGCCTGAAACTTAAAGACTGAAAATCAGGAAATGTGCCTTGTGTTCTAAAGTTTTATTGCTTTTATTGCCTGGGAAAGCATGTATAAAAAAATATCTCTTGCTTGATCTTTAAAGAGAGTTAAGAATTACTGGGTAGTTTTTTTTTCTTTACAAGGGCATGGAGTGACAAGACAAGGGGAAATGGCTTCAAACTGAAAGAGTAGGTTTAAACTGGATATTAGAAAGAAATTCTTTACTGTGAGGGTGGTGAGGCCCTGGCACAGGTTGCTCAGAGAAGCTGTGGCTGCCCCATCCCTGGAAGTGTCCAAGGCCAGGTTGGATGGGGCTTTGAGCCACCTGGTCTAGGGGAAGGTGTCCCTGCCTTATGGCAGGGAGTTGGAAATAGATGATCTTTAAGGTCCTTTTCAGTCCAAACCGTTCTGTGATTCTATGATTTCAATTTCTGTATGAAATCTCATGTGCATTGTCCAGAGAATTTAAAAAAATTAAAAGTTTTGAGTATAATTTTGGATTTTGGGAAGTGTTAACTTCATCTTCAGAATTTTAACTGTACATTTATTAATCAAGAGACAAGCATACAAAACAAAACTTGATTTCATGTTTAGATATTCAAGCAAATACAACAATCCTATTTTTTGTGTTGAGTACAAGGGTTGGATTTTGTAACAGTCATTGGGTGATTGGTATGAGTGCCATAAAATTACTGCTTAGCATGTGAAGAAAACCAAAACCAAGGTGTTTGTGATGATTTCCACCTTTACAATCCATTAAATATGATGATATATTCCCTGCATTTCCCCCAGGAACTCACAGGGGATGGGCTGCAGTGCAGATGCGTCTGCTCCATGAGCTGGTCTATGCTTCCAGGAGGATGGGCAATCCTGCCCTGTGTGTCAGGCATCTCTCCTTCCTGCTCCAGACCATGCTGGATTTCCTTTCTGACCAAGGTAGGATTTTTAAAGAAGCAGAGATTTGCACTTTCTTCTGATCCATAATCAAATAATGTGACTCTGTTTTGAAATAGAATTAATTTGGGAAGGAATGGAGAGCAGGGAAGTTGGGGAGTTCTGTGTATGCCTCAGTGGGTTATTGATGGTAGTCAGTCAACAGAGTTGAAATTACATGATCTTTAAGGTCCTTTCCAACCCAAACCATTCTGTGTTTCTAACTTTTGGAAGCTGAATGTGATGGACCTAAGTTAAGCAGTGTTTCACTGGGACAGTGGCCTTAAGTTCCTCTACATTCTGCAGTCAATATATTTTAACAGGATTTGATTTGTCAAAGGTTGAAATGCAATTAACGTCTGTGGATGATTTTCAGCAATGGGAATGATGTGTGTGAGGACCGACCCTTCAGTGGGATAGAACCATGTAATATTTACAGAATCACCTGAAAAAGCCAGAAGTGACAACTGTTATTTTGTATTTTGTTTGTTAGGAAAAATATTCCATAGTGACTTGTTTATCACCCAGCTTAATGAAATCAATGATCTTAATGAGTGCTGAAAGATTTTAAAAATTGGTTTTGCTTCTCAGTAAGTCAGGCAAAAAATGCATTTTTCCCAGTTACTCCTTTGTTTACAATAAAGAGGATGGAAGTGAAAAAGTATAGGTTGGCTTTTTTTTTTTTTCTTTTCCCCTTCAGTTATGGCCAAATGTCTCCCCTTAGTGACTCCTGCAGCAAAGAACTTTGTTGGCAAACTTTTGGTATTTGCTTGCTTTATTCCCTCTGTTTAGTGGCTCAAATCAATGCCAGGAGGAAGGAGGGGAACTGATAAACTGAAATAAATTTGCTTTCTGCCTGTAGATCTTCTTTGCTGTCAAAAGGTCCTTGGATTTTCCAGGACTTACAGTGAAGCTTTGTTGATATATGTATGGAAAGTTGTGCTGAAGACAAGGTTTAAAACTCTTCCACTCTGCATTTCCACATGTGATATTGTTAATCCCCAATCCTAAAAAGGTTTGAACTCCCAAAGACAAGAATCTTCTGTGTTCTTTGCCTTCAGACATTGTATGTCTGAGTAAAGCTTCCAGTTTCCTAAGGCCTAGGATAACTCTGATGTTTAGTGCCTTTGAAAAAATCAAACTAAATATTCTCCCATGTGTTTGAAAAACAGTTGAATATTTTTTTCCTTCTCTCCTGAATGCATCCAAAATGGAACTTGCTGTTGAGTTTGGTGTCTTTTATTGATAAGAAGTGCCAGAAGTGTATTTCTGGCCTGTATTTTTTTTGGAAACTCTGCTGAGATTGATATTGTGTGACCATAGAATCATTAAGGTTGCAAAAGGCTTCCAAGATCATCAAGTCCAACCTGATGTTGTGCAAGAGTCCATTTAGCATAGAAAAATTACTTAAAATTTATAGTTCTTATAAAAATATTGGAATATTAGGGAAAAATAAACCAACAAACCTTCAGTCTTGAATTGTAGTAAAGGACAAAAGCAAGAGAATTGAAGGCAGAGGATTAGGTTACAGTTTTACTGTGAACTGTTCCCTTATAAACCAGTAAAAAGGTGTCATTAGAGTTCTCTGATGCCACATGACTGAAATTTCCAGGTTTTGTTAATCAATTGAAGGTTTAATTAGAAAACAGAATTAATGCAGTGGTATTGGAGTTCAAGAGTGCTCAGATTTTCCTGTTTTTCTATGCTGCATAGAAAGTCACCAGTTGCTAAGGGTGGAGAAAAACTCACTCTTTTGGAAAGTCAGTTTTCACTTGAATATGTTCTTTCCTTCATATTTTTAAAGCTTGTTACTGACTATCTACTATCTGCTAAATCCTATTCTTGTATTTCAAGTTTGGGTAGTTTGCAGTTAATTTTTAAAATTAGAATAAATAGAAGTGAAAACTCTTAAGCTGAGAAGTTACCACCTAAACATTTGGCTCTGGAACTTGACCTTCTAACCCTTTTTCTCTCGGAATTAGCTGCCTCTAGACACAGAAAAGGAACATTTTCTCATTTTTAAATTTAATTCTGTTCATTTGCTAGTTCAGTTGAAGCTGGGATTCTGATTTATTCTCCAATTAGAAGTTCAGCTGCTGAGATTTACTTGTTCCAATGAAATCTAGATCTATTAATTAGAAACTCTTGCTTCTATTAATGGAACACAAATGCATTCAAAACTGGTTTGTGTTTAAAACAAAATTTAATGTTTGAATTGAATCATGCATTTTAAAATACAGCTTGTCTATGTTTACTTGAATTTACTTGAATCTCCAACCATGCAGCCTGGCAAATCTAAATAAAGAATATCATCAAGTAAATGGGAGATGTCAGTCACTATTTTAACCACATGGAAGCTAAAAGTTTGATTTAAAATTAAGCTGTTTAGTTGCATAAATATGTAAAATGCAGTCTTCTGCAAAGCAAAAAGAGGTACTAAATTCTGTGTAAAACCTCTAATCTCAAGCTATTATGTTTTAATGGTAACAATTAAGAATCACTTTCTTTAAATAAGAATTAAAATGTGCAGTTGCAAAGTTGCTTGGAATTGAAACTATCTTTTGCATGATGCTTTTTGAAACAAAACTGTGTGTACAGCTCAGTGAATTTGAATTGAATAATGTCAGATATTTGGAAAAAAATCACCATTATTTTACTGTGGCTCTTCACTGATAATGTTAATACAACTTAAATGGGTTGTGGCTTGCATTGAGTGCAAATAATTCTGAGTTGGCTCATCTGTTATGTCAACATAATTATATGGAGACAGCTGCTAAGGAAGTGTGACTGTCCACTCACCAGGCAGTCCTTGGTGAATGAGTACAGAGTTGGGAATGTTTCTCCATTGCCTCTTGGAAGATTGGAGGTTTGAAAGTGAAAGCTTTAAACTGCTTCCTTTTAGAAAATGAGGCACCTGTTAGGAGACCACTGAAAGACCTTGGTGTTGATCTGTTAGGGAAGGGAGGAATGAACTTGGGAACATCAGGTGAACTTGGCCTGGGTACTGAGGAGCAGCCAATTGATTTTAGGGGAGCAGAGATGGAGGTCACCAGTGATGTGCTGTTCTGGGAGGTGGATGTGAGGTTGCCACTCACAAAATCCTCTCTAAGCAAGTGCCCAAAAATCTGTGAGGTCTACAAAGTGCTGGAGTCTTTGCTGTCCTGGCTGCTCCACCCTGCTGCTGCTGCTGCCCTGGCTCTGCTCCCTGGCTGGGCAGCTCTGGGAGGGACCCTGGGGTGTCCTGTGGCACCCAGGGAGATCTGCCATGCACTCTGTGAGCAGTGCTGGGACCATGCTGGGGTGACCCTTTCCTGTGCTTCTCATCATCATTGCTGGCATTCTCCTACTTCCCTATTTTCTCCTTCTTTCCTCCTCTGCCAAGAAATGAAGTTACCTACTTTGGATCCCAACATTTAACCTTGTTTGTGTTTTAATCTTTGTTTTGGGTATGTTCAGAACCTAATTCCTTCCTGCATTTGTAGATCAAGGCAAAACTTGTCTCTTTTCAGCTTGAGCAGATCAGAACAGTCCCTCACCCCTGCAAGTTCCTGTTCTTTCAGACATTCAGCAGGTTTCCAGGATTTCAGGATTCCTGCCATTTGCCTCTGTGGCAGGGACCTCCATGTGCTAAGGTGAAGTTTTCTAACCCACTGTGCATAGCATGGGATGGAACTAGGAGTATTCAATTCCTTTATTTTTTTTTTTTTTTGTTTTTTTTTTGTGGGCTAACTCCTTAAAGATCCTCAGGGTTCATCTATTTTGTTGTTTGAGAAGTAATGTGTATTTATTAGTGTAGCTCTGCCAAGATCTTCCTGTCCTGTGGTTATTGTTGCTGCACTTCAGTTCTTTGCAGTCTTCTGGTGAGGTGACAGCCTTCACATGTGAGCTCTCCACTGCTCTGTCATGTACTCAATGAATTAAACTACTGACTCTCTGTTGATTCTGCATTAAACATGCAGAAGTAATTGTTCATCTGTTGATCAGGGGTTTGGATGTCTTTGTTCTTGAGAGAACTTCCCAGAATATCCTGGTGTGTCTGTCCTTCCTCTGTGTAGCTGTTTCTTAAATGATGTTTCTTAAAGATGTTTATTCTCACCCTGTACTGAGATCATTGTAACGAGTGAAGAATTTCTGCCAAAATTTCTGCTGAATGCTGTTTCAGTTCCCCTCACCCTGTAGATGAGTTGGGATGGCCTTGTCAGTGTTGGCTGGGAAGGCCACCTTGATTGCCTTGACAGCTTGGACTTGTTGGTAGCTGAGGGTCTTCACACCATTAATGTGAGAGCACTTCTGGAACCTTCTCCTTTCATGCCTGCTGTGCTCAGGTGAAATATCAGCTGCCAGGGTGAGGTTGTGCACTCTGCAAAGAATTGATGAGCTTGATCTAAGAAAGAAACCCCAAACTTTGTTAATCTTCAGGAATTATGGTTAAGCCTGAACTGAGTGTAATTTGGTGATGTCAGACGTGGTGTCTTACAACTCTTAAAATATGTCTTTCCATCTTGCATTTTGAAAGAGGAAATTATGCAGTATTTTAGACATTTTTATTTATAGAACAGATTGCATATGCATTCCCTCAGTGTCATTTAAATTTTAAATTGCTATGTGGAAAGTATGGAAAATAAGGAAGAATATTAAACTGGGCTCCTGAAAATTGACAGCTAGGCCACAAGTGAATGTGGAAATGACTTTAACCCTTTGTAGCCCTCCTGCCAAGCAGCAATAAAGACCAGACTTGGTTTCTGAGGATCTTTACTTAAAATTGTAACATTGTCCTGAATTTCCATCCAAACCTGGGAAAATGGAGCTGCACAGGCACTTGGTGGGTTCTACCTCCCCACAGAGATTGGGCTAAATGAATTTCACTGGAGCAGGGGATAAGAATAACCTATGAGCCCATAAATAACTTTTGGGCATGGAATAATTTAAAATGGCTTTTTTTTTTTTTGAGGGACTGCTGGAGCAGCTTGTGACTCTGTTCACCTCACTGCCTCCTGTTCTCCTGTTCAAATCTTGCTGTGACTTTCTGATTCCCCCATGTTTTCAGAGCTGTAGCCAGGGCTGTTGAGAGTTTCAGCTCATTTCAGTTTGAGCTGATTGCTCACCATTTCTCCCCTCTGTTTGCCATTTCTCCTGCCTATTCTCATAGTGCTGCTCTTCTTTTTTTTTCTCCTGTTTTTTATATTTAGGTTAGAGGAAACAAGATTATAAATATTACAAATAAAGACATAAGCCCAGAAAAGATTTTGAGGTGTAACTTTCTCAACTCATGAAAAATAATAACTTCACACAGAAGCAGGAAGCCTGCCAGAACTGAAAGATAACTGAGGTATGGAAAGAGACACTCAGGGAAGATTGAGCTGTATCAGAACATTTGGATCAAGGTTTTCTGTTTAGGAAAGAAGATTCCAAGGCTGGTCCTTCCTCTATAGAGAATAAATCTGTGAAATTATTTTGAAATGTAATTAGAGGTGGTTTATGGTGGGGAGTGATCTGAACTGTAAAATGAACAGTAATAAATTTCAGGTACCAGATAAGGTTCAAAGGCACTAAAAGCATTTTAATTTTAAACAGCTGAATTACAGTTGCAGTTAATTTCTTAAAGCGTTTTTATCCTCACTTTAGAATTACAAATGGCAAGTGCATTGCTGTATTTTTTTAAGAGTTCAAGAGGGATGGAAGTTCTTCCAACTGATATATCTATGTCATAGACTTCCTAGTGACCCTGGCCACAGCAGTGATTCTTTTTACAAGATTCATCATTCCCCTTACACATCTGTGGCTTTTTCAGTACTGACTAAGTGACCCTGGTCATGGATGCTTCTCTTGAAGTGAGGTAAACCAAATTCCATCCTTTGAACTCCTCTGGAGTTCAATAAATTTGACTCAGTATTGGGTGCATTATTAGAAGCTCTAGTAAATACTAGTAGGTGTGTGGATAATTCTGATTTAATAGGAAGAGGTTGGAGCATCTTTGAAGCCTGATTTATTTTCAAGGAATGATGGAGCATTGAAATGAGTGTATTTAGTTGATATAGTATTCCTGAATTAAAAAACAAAAAAACCAAAACCATCTATGTGTATGTTGGTTCATTAATGATTAGAAAAGATAGAAACAATAAGTGAATGAGTTTAGGGTGTTGAGGAAAGAGATTCCCAGTCATGTACTCAGCAATAACCAAATCATCCCTGTATTATCAATGTTATTTTCAGCACAAATCCCAAAACTCAGCCCCAGCCCAGCTACTGTCAAGGAAATTATCTCTACCCCAGCGCAAAGCTGCACTTGTCAAAACAGATGTCAGCTATTAGAAAACTGCAAAAGTGACAATATCACAATTTGTTGCCAAGCCAAGGTTATTTGGAAGAATTCCTAGAGTAGACTTGATTGTGATGATGTTAGTTGAGAGTGGAGGATAAGAGGTCCTGTGTTGGAATCCTGCTCTTCCAGAGTCTGCTGGTGCTGTCCCAGGTAATCCCCAAAGCTCTGCACTGAAGGCACAACTGCTCTGTAGCTTCTCTTTTGTTCTGCAAGGCTTAAAATACTTTAAATTGCATTTAAATTAGGGCAGCATAGATCATCTGTAGTGTGTAAATTCATTTCTGGAAAGGTAAATGTTACTGACTTGCAAGGGCTAAAAAGAATGATGTTTTAATCAGACTGAACAGAGAATTTAGTGCAAATTAAAACTTGGTGTAAACTTCAGAGCTGGAGTGAGGTTTACTTAACTGACACTGATGAACTGGTTTTAATGCACTGTGTTGTATTTCAGCTGACAAAGTACCTGCAAGTTGGTATTGCCCAACCAATAAACCTTTCAAAAGGGAGCTACTTTGGTTGGTCTTGTAATATTCAAATTAACTGATTTCAGGATGAAGATGGAAATCTACAGTATAATTACCAGGGAATATTTATAGCAGCCTGGTAGTTCTTAGCCATTACTTTGAAATATTTCACAGCTTCAGCTTAATGCCATATCTTGCCTGTGTACTTATATATAAATAAATGTATGTGTGTATATATATGTATAAAAATGTAATTAAACAGACTTGTCACCTTGTGTGTTTGATCTATAGCAGTGGCACAGTGTGGTCTAAGAATGAATATATTAAAAAAGCCTGAATGGAAATGCTTTCTGATGTGTTGGAATAAAAGACTTGGGAGATTTTATTTGAAGAAGGAGACTCCTTAGAAGCCAGTTAAGTCTTATTCATCATGGTACTGTGACTGCTGCTGCTTTTCATCTGCTTCTGTGTTTTCATCAGTTCTGTGCTATCAAACTTCAGCACTGTTGTGTTCCTGCTACACTTCTTCCTGCTTTTTTAACCCCTCACTTTTAGAATATCTCCCTGGAATTTGTGTTTTGTAGAGACAAGCCAGCTTCTTAAATAACTTTGCTCAAACTGCTTTATTAAGAGGGTGTAATTTATTTACCTGAATTAAATGCCTTTTAGACTTTGAGTTTTCTTTGGAAGTTTGAATGAAATGAGTAAACTAGCAACAGGAATAAAAGATTTAAATTCATTTGCATAGCACTAAATATGAAACACAACAAAATTTTGAGTCATATGTTATATGTCAAAATAATGTACTGCGAATCAAATATTTAGCATTACAGACCCATCTGAAAGTCTCACATATGATTTATATTTGCTTAGACTTGTGGGTCAGTGAGGTACAGACAAAAACTCCAGGCAATGCCATAGCCAAATTCTTAGGCTATGATCAGCAGATCAATTGTTACAGTAAAATAGTGCTTTTTTGTGGCAAAATTTGCTATTAATTCTTTAAGGTCATTCATGAACAAAATGAAGTCTTTGAGCTTTAGCCCAAAATTGCTGTCTTCATGTAGGTACCTCTGATCTTGAAGAAATGTGATTTCCCTCAATTAATTGTGGGAGAATATACAGGTGTGCAATTGGAGGCAGATTGCAAGGTTTTTATTCCAGAAAAAAAAAAAAGAAATTCCTTTGGGGAAGAGCTACTTCAATTGGACAGATGAAGACATGAAGAATTTATGCTGTATTATTAAGTGCTAATTTTTTTTTTGTACCAAAGGAAGCTATTTTAGGAGGTGCTATATTACTAAAATTCAAATATATTTTATATGACATTTAACAGACTCAATACTGCTCTCTCACCCTAAATTCAAATTAAAGCACTGGAGTCAAGGCTGCTATTGAAATTGGCAGTTTATATGGAAAATGAAATGTCCATGTTTAAAAATGGATCATCCATGTACCTTAGTGAACTCCCCATGTGATGTCCATTGAGTGGGATTGGATGTGCCAAGGGAAGATGAGAGGGGTAGGAATGATACTGAAGGGATGTTTTCACAGAGGGATGGGAAAAATCAACTGGACATTTGGAGAGAGAGCTGACATGTCTTCATTTTAAGTTTTCAGCCAGTTTCCCATTTTTTTCAAGGATTAAACCATCCTATTCTGAAGCAAGTTTACATCACTGGTGGAGACATTGAAGTTTTGAATCCTGATAAACCTTTCTGGCCAAATTCCTGTGCATAACAGTATATTGGGGAAAATGTTCTGCAGAAATCAATGTGTTATTCTTTCCATCCTCTACCTCTGCTTCTTCCACATAAATCCAGAATCAGATATGTTTAACAGTTACACCATTGTATCTGGGAATATTTACAAAACCTGCCTTGCCTATAAGCAGCTTTACAGCAGTCCTGAACTTCACTTATTGTTATAGAAGTTATCTATGTCTAATTTACTCCACTTTTTGTAAAGGTAGGACTCCTGGTGTTCCTTAACCTGAAAAAAGTAGCATTGATTTCAGTGATTTATATCCTGAATGTGTGTGTACAAAATGTATTTTTTTTTAGTATTGAAAGTATGCAGATATCTGAAGTTCTGAGATATGGTGGAGAACCAACATTGAAATTTTGATGGTGTCTTTATGAACTGTCTTCAGCTATGTCAATTTTTAAAATCAGGTTTTAAATAGAAATATTTTGGTGCAAACTGGCTGGGACTTTGTGTGTATACATTTTATACAATTATATAAACCCTTGTAATGGAAGGCTGTGATGTGTTTAGTGGTCTCTTCCTTTTCTTTGTCTCTGTGGCAGTCTTTTTAGAAGTGGAAAACATTCTGCTTCTATAAAAGACAGCTATTTTTATTCGTATCTAAATTATTATTTTCTTCCCCTTTCCTGCAAAGTTAGTAGTAAATTGAGAACTTGGTTTTCAAAGATGAGCTATTACACAGCAAATAACTGAATCCTTTGTGTGGGTGGAGTCAGTCTCTGATGCTCTGTTCATGAAAGCAGGTCTAACTCTCTCATAGCATAGATTAATTATTTTCTTCTAGTTTCTGCTCTTTTCTGTGTCAAACAGTGAATTTTATTAGTCTCTGCTGTGTTTATTTAGAGATTTATGTTGCTTGATTTTTTTAAAGAAATGGAATTCATAATCTCTGGTGACTGCCAGTGCCTTTGTCCCTAAGAACAGCTTTGGAGTCTGTGGGGAACACACACATTTCTTGCAGCAGTGGGATGAACCCTCAGGGGGGTTCATGAATGAACACAGGGTTCCTGTGCTGCTGTCAAAGCAGCTTGTTCAAGTAGGAGATTTCTGAGCACTTTGAAGTTGTGCTTACCTGCTCCATGTGTTTTTCAGAAAAATATGAACGGTGCTGTTTGTTACTGAAAGTGTAGAAAATGCCACCCCCCAGTCCCTGGCAGAGTTCATGGGGTGGAGAAGCAGAGGCTGCTGCCTGCAGGGACAGGAGCTGCTCTGTCTGCTGAGTTCCAGCCCTGGTGATGCAGGAGTGGATTCATCCTGCAGGTCCTGCCCAGGTGTTTTGCTCACACCTCTGGCTCTGTGCTTGGGGAAGGGGAATGCCCTGAATACACAAATGTGGTGCTCCCTGTCCAAACCAGAGCTCAGGCACTGCCTGAAAGGCTGAGGAGCTTTGCACACCCCCTGCAATCTGTGATTAACTGCAGAGTAAAAGGTGTGTGGTGGTTGCTGTCTGTGAATAATCAATTCCTACTGCAGCTTTTGTGAGGATCTTAATGTATTTTGTAGCCTTTTTGAAATGCTTTGGTTTAAAGAGTACACTGTATTTTCATGGTCTTGTATCTTGTATCTTGTATCTTCAGTCTCATGACTGAAGATTCCTCTGGAAGCAGACATGGACTTTCTCTTCTCTAGGGCTCACCAAGCAATTCTCATTTTGTGTGGGTGTGTGAAGGAAATATCACAGAATCACAGAATGGTCTGAGTTGGAAGCAACCTTAAAGTTATCATCTCTGCTTTGGCCAGGGACAGCTTCCACTATCCCAGCTTGCTCCAAGTGCCATCCAACCAGGCCTTGAACACTTCCAGGGATGGGGCAGCCACAGCTTCTCTGGGCAGCCTATGCCAGAGCCTTACCAGACTCAGAAAATAGGTTTTTTTTCTAATATCTAATCTAAACCTGCCCTCTGTCAGTCTGAATCCATTTCCCCTTATCCTGTCACTACATGCTCTTGTAAAAAGTCTCTCTCCATCTTTCTTGTATGCTCCCTCCATGCAGTGGAAGGCCATATCTGTGTTTATGGGTGCAAAAACTGCTTTTTATATATTTTTTTTTCCAGTAATCAGACTGCCTTTTCTGTCTTGTTCTATATTACTGTTAACTCATTAAGGAGATGTTTGAGTCTGTCCTGAGAATGTTGGGTCAGAACTGCTGCAGGAGCTCTCCTCAGACTTCTCCTTTGTGACCATTATTTGATGTCTTCAAGGGAGAAGGAGAAAGCTCAGCCAGCACAAAGCACCCTGGGCAATGAGGGGGTTTTGTTAAAATGTTGATTTGGGCCTATCACTGAGGTAAAATTGGAGTCAGAAGGTGTGGAGCTATTTGTTTTCAATATTTTAGTGAGCTCCATAAGGAAATGAAGTTGTTCCAGTGGGATTGGTGGGTCAGACAGGAAATGTTCCCTTTCTTTATTCCACCTGGCTGTGAATTGTTTTGCAGGGGACACTGTGACTTGATCAACACAACATCAACCAATTGTTGCCAAACAAAAAATATTGTGATTTTGTTCTTTGCTTTGGGTAGTGACTGAACCCAAGTACAGCTATTTTAAATTTCTTCAAATATTCAAGAGCACAGTTACAACAATTGTGTTCTTCCAACTTTCTGTGTTATCTGCCAAGACATGAACTGCTGTTTGTGTTACACTGTTAAATCACAGTTACTAAAGTGCTTAAAATTGTTATTCTATAATTGACCTTCTGTCCTGTCCTGGTCTGATTTTTCAATGGCTCCATTATTGTGAAATACTGCTCCACAGGACTGTGAAACGAGCAGAAAATCTTGTCTTTTTCACATTTAGTAGCTTTCAATCACTAATGGTTTCTGACTGTGCATCTGAAGCTCTCAGATTTTTGTGTTCTCATATTAGAAGAAGGTTTGAAGGAGCTTGGACACAAAACCAGTGCTCGTTATGTTGAGGTGAAGTAGTTGAGCAATGAAATTCCAAGAGTATGGGTGGAAAAAAATTGCAAATTTTTTGGTTGTCAGAAGCAGTCAAAGCCAATTTGGTATGAAATGGGGAAAATACAGTGGGGTTATACTGAACAAACTGAGCAGAATGTGCTCACATGTCAGTGCTGCCAGAGGCTTTGCTCAGCTTTATTTGGTTACAGCCATTCTGTGATCCTGGTCTTTCAGTGAGTCCGGAGGAAAAGTGAGGGGAAAAAAATTGTGAACATAGTTAATCCAGATGAGAAAATCAGCTGTCACTCCTCACTCCAGAAATGAGTCTCTAATACCTACACAAGAGTATCCAGTAGTGCTCCCAGCTGCAGGACAGGCTTTTAAAGCTGTTGAGGTGAATTCACAGGTCACAGGATCAAGTGGTGATTGCCTTCCTGCTGGATGAGCATGAAGGCACCAGGTGGGTAAAGACCTCCAAGAGCAGCTGGTTTTTGTCTCTTCTTTTCAAAAAGGTAAGTGCTGGTGATAACCATCACAGAAATCTCCTAACTGTGGGTCAGGAGTGAGGTTGAGGAGTTCAGTGGCTCCTCCCAGGAGCTTCTGTCAGAACAGGATGTCAGGCAGCCAGAAGCTGTGAGAATTCAGAGCTCCAATCTCTGTAGCAGGTTTTTGGCAACCATTAAGCCACAGAGGTCAGTGAGCTGAGGTGCTGCTTGTGGGAGAAGGTTCCAGTGCTGGATTTCAGAAGTGGCTCTTGGGCAGGATTAGGCAGCTGTTTTGCATTGGGAATGCTTCCCATCGTGTCCTGCTGATGTGGATTCCTTCAGCGTCTTGGCTGAGATGTGGTGCTAAGAAAAAGGAACTGAGCTGCTGGCCTGGCAGCAGCATGTTTAAAGCTGTGTTTCACACCACATCAACATAGAAAAATGCTTTGGTTTGGCTTTTTTCTCACAGAAAGTGTGGGGAGCTGCTACCAGGAAATAACCACGTGATTTAAAAATCTGTAAACAAATTCTTCTTGCAAATGGCAGCCTGCTTTCTTTGAGAACAATAACTGGCAGTGTTTCACACTAGGGAATGAAAGGCAGTGCTCTGGCATGGCAGACCTTTGGTTTCAAGCCCAATTAAGCAGATGCTGTAGCATTACCTTCATCATTCCTGGTAGCTGTGAAGATTTCCATCTGGGTGGATTCTGCTTGCACTATGTGCCCCTGCTCATAATATGGCAAATAACCTGAAATTTTGATGGTAATACTCAGCCTTGAACCACTACAACTCCTGGCTGTGCTGTGCTGCTGTGAGTCTGTATGGATGTCTAATGAATGTGGTTTTGGGAGCATTCCCTACAGGCAATTAAAATGTGGGGAATGGCTCAGTGAAACACAGACACGAGCAAGGCAATTTGTCAGTTACGTGCCATTAATTCCATAGTGAAGGGATTACAATCAATGTTGATTTGCTTTGGAGGAGTGTGTACTCCTTGTGGCTGTAGAATTCACAAACTGAGCTGGATTGGTGTGGGCAGCACAAGCATTGCTGGATGTTTGTGCTTTTCAAGGCCCAAGACGGTGTTTTGGGCAGGTTTTGGTATTTTTGGCACTGTTTACAGGATATGTTTCTTTCACATTTTTCTCACTCCTCCCTCTCACAGCTGCTATGCAGCATTTTTTACCCTTTCTTAGATATGTTCTCTCAGAGGTGCCACCAGCATAACTGGCTGGCCCAGCTCTGGGCAGCAGCAGGTTTGTTTTGGGCTGGTCTGGAATGGAGATACCCTGGTACCTTCTCCCAAAGGCCACTCCTTGCTACCAAAACCTTGCTGCATAACCCAGTTACACCTCAGGTTTTTCTGTAGTACTGCTACTGATAGCTAATTGTTATCACCCTCCCCTTTCCTATTGAGTTTTATCATTGAGTATTTTGATATTTTAAGTATTTTCTAGATACAGTTTCAATATTGAATAATTATTTCTGTTGGCAGCACATACATGGAACAGCCTGGTCCAGTGGAAGGCGTTTCTGCCCGTGGCAGGGGGGTTGGACCTTAAGGTTCCTTCCAACACTCTTTGAATATTCACTTTAAAACAATATAGGTCTTTTCAGCTGCCTCATTCTCCCCTCTAAACAAACACTGCCAGACTCTATTTCTCTATTTGCAGACTTCCATTTCATCAGAGAAATAGGGAATCATAAAATTGTAGAAAGGTTTGGGTTGGAAGGCATCATAAAGATCAAATACAATTTTGTGTTGAGGCTTTATATTTCCAAACAGACTTATTTTTTTTCTGGAGACACAGTTTTATGTATTATTGAAAATAATTGTTGGATAAAACTAATATGCAATCATTGTACATTCTTGAAGATAACCCAAATAATATATATTTGTTTGAACATTCTTGTATTTTTAAGCAAAACCAAAGAAAATCTTTCTTTCCTGTTGTTATGATTTAGTAGCATAACACAGTGTAATTATTTTGAAGATTAGATAGTTTTCACACAAGTTAACATCGAAAGTAATTTGTTTCTCTTCATTGCCTTTGATATTATTTAATCTAATGTTTCAGAGCAGTCTTTGTTCCCATACAATGCTATTATTAATAACCTTAATATGTGTGAGGCTGATTGTTTTGTTTGGATATATAGATTTAATAGGTGGAATTGTAAAAAATTGTATTTTGATAATAAAAAACCCTAACAAAATGTAGGTATAGACTAGCACTTGAAAAATTCTGAGAAATCTAGAAAACTCTTTTGTTCAAGGTCACTTAATTCTATTTGATCCATCTGTCGAGGTTGAACATAACTCCAAGTGCTGAATGCAGAAATTAGTTGGCATGCCAGTTGAGTTATTTTGTACAAAAAAGGCTATAGTCTCAATTAAATGTGAGTTTGAAATTGTTTTTCAATTTTATTTTCTAGAAAAGAAAGATGTCACGCAGAGCTTGGAAAGCTACACGGCAAAATGCCCTGGGACAATGGAAGTCATCACTCTTCCAGATGGTTTGAAGCTACCTCCTGTTCCCTTCACCAAATTGCCTATTGTGAAGTAAGACCAAAACACAATCTTTAACTTTTTCACAGTACCTGTCAAATTTTACAGGATACTGAAAGGATGCAGTCATCTCACTTTATGCATGTGGATCACAGGAACATGGAAAAATGTCAAAATGTCAAATTGTTTTGAGAGGCTCTTGATCAAAAATAGAGCCTTTGACCAGAAAATACTTTGTGGCCTTTAGTTTCAGAAAGAGAGAAGTTTTGTTTTTTGAAGAACTGTCCTTCAACAGTTTCTTATTCAATTGGAGGAAGCTATTTTGCTGCAGCTGAGATTTTAGTTGAGTACTTGATCATTTCAATACTGAAAATGCATGAGTTGGATGCAGTCTCCATCCACAGAGCTTGGAACTCACCTGGAAATGGTGCTTTTTGTACCTCTCCCTTTCCAGATGCTGCATTTTCAAGCTGGCACCTTCACTGGCCTGTTCCAAATCTCAGTTCCATTCAGGCACATCCTGCAGTCAGGCCAATGAAGAATAACTTGTTCAGGTTGAAGGCTGGCATGAGACATTAGAGGGAGTCAGAGAGAGAGAAAGTAGCCACTGGGTATCAATAATAGAAGAGTGAAAGGAAATATTTTCTTTTTGAAGGAGAGAGAATTCCTATTCAGAAGAAGTATGTTAAATAGTGAAGAAAATGGGGGAAATGCTGATTGAATCCTCCTTCATGGGAGTCATGAATTTAGTCACAGCATCACAGAATCATGGAATAGTTAAAATTGGAGAAGACCTTTGAGGTGATCAAGTCCAACCATCAACCCAGCACCACCACCATGTTCACCATTCAACCATGTCCACATCCAGACATTTTTTGAACACTTTCAGGGATGGTGACTCCCCCACCTCCCTGGGCAGCCCCTTCCAATACTTGACAACCTTTTCCATGAAGAAAATTCTTCTAAGAAAATTCTTCTAAATTTAAACCTCCCCTGGTGCAATTTGAGGCCGTTTCCTCTTATCCTGAGTCTTGTTACCTGGGAGAAGAGACTGGAAGAAGAGGCCAGTCAGAACTCTGGCAAGAGATTCCCAAGACTTCAGTGGGAAAGACTTGATGTCAATTAAAATGTTTTTTATGCTGAGAAGGGGACAAACATATCCACTTACATTATCTACTTGTCTTGACCTGGCTGTGCTTGGAATATTGGGAATTGCTCTTTCTGTTTTGCCATGGGGTGAGGAACCCAGCATCAACTTTAACATTTAAGAATTGCTGCTCCTCTCCTCCTCCTTCTTGTCTGTTAAAAATTCTATAAAAGCCATCATAATAAAAAATTGTGCTCCAATAAAATATTAGTTGAATTTAGATATAAAGTCTCTGGTTACATCTGCCCAGCAGATCTGGTGCTGTAGAGCTGCCCAGCCCATTGGGAAGAGCTGAGCTCTCTGAGCTAAATTGTGCTAATTTTTGTGACATCAGTTATAAATGTGTGGAAATGTAATTTGATGAATGTTGAATAACCTCAGCTTACGATTCAATCCATGTTAGAGCCCTCTAGAAACACACATTTACTGATGGGGATGACTTCTATTTACTGTTGGCATTTCATGGTCTAAGAGTTTTAATCCATTTAATGTGGGGTGCTTATTTTGGATGTGAATTTCTTAATCAAAATACTGTCAGACATGGAAATGCCACAGTGAAATAGGAGCACAGTGGCAATGTTACCTTTTCTCCCCAGTACTTTAAAAGCAATAGAAAAGATTTGGCAAGGCAAAATCTTTATATTCCATTACTCATGTTCAATATAAAGTCATCATTTGGTATTTTCTCAGATAAAAAAAAATCACTATTTCCATTTTTATGGTTTACCTATGTTAAAGGTAATTGTCTTACTAATATATTTAAAAGCAGAAAAATGCCTTTCTTTTCATCACTGCTGCTTTTAGTTGTCCTTACATACTTTCCTTACTACTTCAAATTGTCTCAGTGCCATTTTTTCCCTTCTCTCTGTTTACTTAGTATAGTGGGATTTATTAAAAAAAAAAAAGAAAAAAAGAAATTTCCTTTCCCATCTAAGCAAGGTTGTTTTTAATTAACATTTCCCGAATACAGGATTTAGATCTTCTGGGTAGTTAGTGAAATCAGTTAGTAATTCTTAATTGTCACTCATTTGCATTCAGTGGTGGCAGGCCAGGGGACATGACTGAAGCTTTTCATACAAAGGAATTAAAAATCTGCTCCTTTCTATGTCTGAGGGTACAGCTCTCTGATACATTTTTGAGGAACATTCCTTCCACTGTCATGCATTCAGGTAAAGCAAGTTATCCACCAGTATTTATATAATAACTATGAAGGAGCCAAAGCACTTTCCTCTGTATATCAAATAAAATTCCTTTTTATTACCTCTATATCAAATTCAGTGTTTGTTTCCTCAAATAAGTATAATTCACATTTTTGCTTTAAGTTGCATTCTAATTTGTAAAAACCTCTATCAGAAGAGGTTTTAAAATATGGAATATCAGGGGTCTCTTACAGTTCCCTTCTTATTCCTCAGGCTCATTGTCTATGATTTTACATATGATTTTGATGCTGACACCAAGTATCACCAACATGTAACGCATGGCTGTGATTTATTTTTTGTTCAACCTACTTTGAGTGTTATTTAGTAATTTCTCATCAGGTGTTTTGTTTCACAGAGAGAACTTGTCTGTGTGGTGCTAATCTTACAGCTCCATTATTTTTCAGCAGAAACACATTATCTTGGTTTCTTGTGAGTGTCTACTTTCTATTAGTGTGATACTGATATATCTGTTCTTTGCTGTGCTGAGTTCCTGATTTGAAGTAATTAGGTGTCCTACAGGTTTATGGAATGCTGCTGATTTTACTGAATATCCACCAATTTATTGCTTGTTCTTCTGCCCACAATTTAGTCTTTACTTTCCCCTGAGCATTGGAAGAGCATTGATTTCCCTGCATGGCATTGTAGGAATTGGGTCTAGCAGGGATGCAATCTAATAAATAATTTGTTTTCTATTTGTAATTTGCTTTCTGGTTGTTTAACGAACCCACTCAAATTTCTGGGACATTTTCTTCTTTCCAGCAGCAACTCTGCATTTTCACTGTATTAAAATCAGCTTTATTCACTGTGGAGAAGTTTCTTTATTTGTGTTGCCCAATGAAATCTTGTCTGGATTCTAGTTTGGGTTTAAGTTGAATATTTGGCTGCTTTCTGCACTGGAGTTCTGGTTCAGTCTGTACTCAAAAAATTAATAGCTGGGTTTCAAATCACTCTTCTGGCCTAGTTTGTGTTTTGTTGGTTTCTAAAGAAGATTTTTTTCTTTTGTTATTTGTTTTCTGAGAGCTTTCTGAAACTGCAGTTTCCTTGGGTTGGTGTTTCTTCCTTTTGTATTGTAAATGTTTGTTTCAAGTGTTCCATTTCAGGTGTTTTGTTCTCGGAGTGATATTTCATATTTATCAGTCAGTGTTCTTTTTTATCAGTGTTCTTTTTTAACACAGTCACCTGTTACAAAATACAATAAATGAAATAATTAGAAATTATTTTTACTCACCAGGTCTGTGAAGCTCTTGAACCTCCCAACCAGTCTCCGACCTCACAAAATGAAAAGTTTACTTGGTCAGAATGTGTCAACCAAAAGCCCCTTCATATATTCTCCAATTATTGCTCACAGTCGTGGGGAAGAAAGAAATAAGAAAATAGGTAAGAATAATTCACAGTATTTTCTGTTCTTTTGTTAAATTAGAAAATCTTCTGTGGTCAAGGAAAGCAAACCTGAACATTGCTGTCTTTCATTTGAGATAATCAGTTTTTTAGCCTCAAGTCCTGAAGGAACAAATATTTTTTTCTCTGGGGCACAGTTTCATATTCAAAAGAGGAATAAAGTCTCATAGATGGTAATGTTGATTTTTCAAGAAGAGATAAACTAGTTTTATTTCCTTCTCAAACAAAAGAGAATTCAGGGAAGACTTAGTTCTGACATGCTCTGCTTGGCAGCCACCACAATTTCGGTGCCCTGAGGAAAGTGCACTGTTGTGGTTTTTCCTTTTCCTATTCTGATTTAACATAAACTCAGAGTGATGAACTGTCTGATTGGTCCCTTTTACTCTAGGACAGATCAGCCAAGAAAAAGTTTTTAAACCCTTTTAGGAATATGAGTAATTTTCTTTTTGTAAAGATTATAAAGCCTTTCAGTGCAGTAATTGTGCCATTGGAAAAAGATTAGAAGTTTGTTTAAATCCTGGATTAAGTTACAAATATTGGTAGTTCTTTTTGTGGCTTTTGTGCCTATTACGTGAGTGATAACTTTTACCAGAGGCATCAATGTCAGCACAAAAAAGATTTGTGTGACTGTGGAAGAGAACTGATTATAAAAACTTGAGAAATTTGCAGGATGTTTTATCTTAACTTGGCTCCTTGTTCTTCTGGACTGTGCCTGCCTGCAGGGTCAGTTCTCCAAGAATCTCTGTGGTTTCCTCTTTCCAACAAAAATGGGCTGTGCCCCTGCTGAGGACCTGGTTATGAGTAAGGTGAAATCCCTCACCCTGAGAAGAACATGCACATTTTCCACTTGGGTTTATGGTGTGTATTTTCAATAAACAGCTGAAACAGGAACAGCTGGGATGTGCAGAGCAGGGATGATGATCTGGCAGTTTGGATGCACTTGGCTCAGTGTGACTTTGCTGCAGCACTGCTGTGATTTCAAAAGAGAAAGGATAAGAAATTAAAAAAAGATTAAGAAGAATTAGTTAAAGGATAAATTGAAAAAATGTGCACATAGGGGAACATCTTAAAGTGCTCTCTTGATTTCTCTTAATAATTCATTGAAAGTTTAATTACTATTAAATTTTCAACATTTAATCTCTTAGCTATACCGTGTCGTGGTTTTTTCATTTAAATAAAACCTTATTCCCAGTTTTGTCACATAATTGCACAAAGCAGTATTTTCATTCCTTGATGGATACAAAAGGAACCTGCATTTTTGAACTGGTTAGCATTTGTTTCAGTGCTTTGTGTACCATTGGAGATTTACATTTTACAGTGAACATTCTTCTTTTAGGTTTTTATTTAGCCCAAGGAGATGTCTGATTGCTTCTGATCCTGTACAGCATTTGTCTTTTGAAGTATATAAACATTGCAGTCCCTGCTAAAAGCCTCTAATGTTTCAAAGTTTAGCAAACAAAAGAAAATACAAAATAAAAGCAGATACTTCTTTTGAAAGAAGCTGGGAAATTTATTAACTTCAAAATTAATGAGAGTAATTTAATGGCGTGTATTAAACATTAATTAAAAACAACAATAACGAATTGTTTGTCTTACATGGAGATAGTACTCCATATTTTGGTTAAATTATTGTTTTGCAGCAAAGGAAATCAAGCACTGCTGACAAACCAAAGGGAAACAAAACCCTTTAGAAAGTCTTGAAATGTTTTCAGCTTTCAACTTGATAAGCTTTTCTGATTGGAAACAATAACAGGGATAATTATATTGTACTTAAATTGCTTTAATAGCATGCTAGTCATAAAAAATAAACCTCCTGATTTTTGACATGAAGTGTTTTGTTGGTTTTGAGCGCTGATAGTCCAAAGCAGCAAGAATATATAATATAGTTCTGTTAGTAAATCCAGCAGCTCTGTCATACCAGTATTAGCTGATACAAATATAGCTCATTTTACCTTTCCTTTCAAAACCTTTTCCCCCAAGGAACAATTCTGTAGCCCTGCCCTGGCACATTTTTCACAGGGGATTTCAATCTCATCTCTAAAAACCTCCATTGATTCAGACTCCACCATGTCCCTGGGGAGGCTGTTCCACTGAATGACTGTTCTTACTGAAACAAAAAAAAATTAGTTAGAAAATAAAACCTGTTTCAGTCCAGCTGGTGTCTGATACCCTTGGTCTTCTTCCTGTGGCTCCTTGTGAGAAAGAGCTTCTGTCCTCTTCATGCAGCCCTTGAAGTTCTGGAATACTATGATGATATTGCCTCTGAGCCTTCTCTTTACCCCAGAGAGGATATTCCTCATCAGGGGGGTTCTCCAGTCCTTGACCACCTCTGTGGTGCTCCTTGGGATCTTCTTCAGTCTTTCTGTGTCCCTTCTAGCTGTGGGGACCAGAGCTGGACACAGCTGTGCCTGACAAGCCTAGGCTGGAGTAGAGTGATCACCTCCCTCTCTCTGCAGTGGAGAAGCAGAGGGACACAAAACCCAAAGCAGAGGAACTCAGAGCCCAAAGCAGAGGGACTCAGAGCCCAAAGCAGAGGGACTCTCAGAGCCCAAAGCAGATGGACTCAGAGCCCAAAAGAGATGGACTCAGGACCCAAAGCAGAGGCACTCAGAGCCCAAAGCAGATGGACTCTCAGAGCCCAAAGCAGAGGCACTCAGGACCCAAAGGAGATGGATTTAGAGCCCAAAGCAGATGGACTCTCAGAGCCCAAAGCAGATGGACTCTCAGAGCCCAAAGGAGATGGACTCAGAGCCCAAAGCAGAGGGACTCAGAGCCCAGCAGGGTGATGAGTGGAGGGATTGACAGTCAGGGATTTGTTACAGGGGAAGGATGGAGCCAGGTCACTGCCTGCACCAGGAGGAAGGTTCCTCCTCCTCCTCCTCCTGTGACAAGTAGGACTGGCACCTTTTACAACAGGGGTGAGGCTCTGGAATGAGAAGGCCAAACAACTGATGAGGTGGCTGAGGGTCCTTCTGGGGCAGAGGGACTTCCTAAAGCAGCACCACCTGGACCCTGCATCACAACCTCCTCTACTGGCAGGAGAAGAAGGGTGGTCCTCACAGGAGACTCCCTCCCTTCTAAGGAGAGCAGAGAGCCCCATGTGCAGACCTGACCCAACTCAGGAGAGGTTTGCTGTCTCCCAGGGGCTCAGGTAAGGGACATCACTGGAAAATTCCAGTCTAGAAACACCCTCTGATTCCTATCTGCTGTTGGTTGTTCAGACTGGCAGCAACAAAACGACAAAGAGAAGTCTGAGGCCAATCAAAAGAGACTTCAAGGCCCTGGGACAGCTGGTGGAGGGATCAGGAGCACAGGGAGTGATTTCCTTGATCCTTCCAGAAGCAAGGAATAACATTGATAGGAACAGGCAGCTCCATTGATGTGTGGCTCCAAGGTTGGTGTCAATGGAAAAAATGTGGGTTTTTTGACCATGGGATGATCTATCAACACCTGGCCTGCTGACACCTGATGGAATGAGCCTTTCTCAGATGGAAAAAGGAGTTCTAGCACAGGAGCAATGGGGCTTGCTTACAGAGCTTTGAACTAGCTTGGAAGGGGGAAAGGGAGAAAAAGCAGGCTCCCCAGTGCTGAGCAATGGGATTTTGTGCCAAACCTTGAGGATCCTGATGGGATCCCACAATCTGCTTCACCAGGTGTTGGCCACAAGGTACCACACCTGTAATGTTTCTACCCTGATGCCCAGAGCATGAGGAACAAACACCAGCTGGAAGCTTTGGCCCAGTCCCAGAGGTTTGACATCATTGGCATAAGTGAATCATGGTGGGATGAGTCCTGGGTCTGGAGAGCCCTGTTGGGTGTTGTTCTTTCAGAACAGACATTCCTCACTGTGGTGATTGTTAGAATGTCGAGATTCAGGGCTGCTGTGCTGCTGCAGGTGCCTCTGTTGCTGTAGTAATCCACAGTGTTTAACTCTGTACCTGTGCAGAGCAGTCACTGGCTGTTTTGGGGGCTGCAGAATGCACAAGACATCATGGACACTAATAAGCAATTAAATATGAAATGTAGAGAACATCTCATACCACTGTGAATGTGAATGTTTTGTTTTAATCAACAGTTTTGCTTTTCAGGTTTCACAGTAATATCACCCATTAACATCTGTGGATGTATGTGTTTAATTTCCACTAGCATTAATTTGAGTTAAACATTTGCATTAAGTACATCTCCCTTGAGCTCTCTAATATTGCCTCCAAAATGTAATCAGAAAGTAAATGATTGTGAATGTACAATTAGAGTACAGATTGCTTCAACTGTGCATTAAAGTCTTAATATTGATTATCCAGGTTTTTTACTGGGCATTTCCTAATATCCTAGTAGAAAAATTGTTAGCAATGTATGTTAAAATCATTAGGTAAACTAGTAAGAACTAATCCCTGTATGCTATAATTTAGCTTATAATCATGATTTATTTAACAAATGTAATTAAACCACCTTTTGTTTACTTGGACTGCAAATCCTCAGCTTGCAGGGAGAATCTTGCCACATTCAGTTTAAAGTCTGCACTTCAGGTGCATGTGGTTCATTGTGAGAAATTTGGAAGGTAGACACAAACTTGAGAGCTGAAAAGGTTATGAAGTGCTGATATAAAATAATCTTTTTGCATTGAACAATTGCTCAAAATTTGCATCTCTGCTGCTGACCTCCATAATCTCCCACAGAACCATAGAATTACAGAATAGTTTGGATTGGAAGGGACCTTGAAGATCATCCAGTTACAACCTCCCCTGCCATGGGCAGGGACACCTTCCACTAGTCCAGCTTCATCTCCTTAAATTATAAAACTCAAAAAAAAAAAAAATTTAAAATTGGCAGAGTGAAGTATCTTTAGAGTTGACCTGTCTCTTGTGCTAAGATATAAACTGCAGGTACATCCTTTTTCCTGGCCCATTTTACCTCATTGTCTCTTTATTTACTCTTTATTTATATAATCAGCTGTGTCTTTATGAGAACGTGTGGTTTCTTTCTTCCTGTTGTGTTCATTTCTTACCTGGCTGATTCTTCTCCAGGTCTCCCATGTCAAGGCCATGTGCACTCCACAAAACTCCAATTATGGAAACCTTTAAGTGTTGAACATGAAGGCTGTGTTGAAGTAGTGTTTTGAATTGCTGCCTGAGTTAATTTTGCCAATGAAGCATTGGGTCTTTGGAGCACTCTTGCTGTGTTAATGAACATTTCCAGTCCCTTCACCTCTTGCTTTGCCTGGGATTTACATCTTGTGTCACACAATGCTCTTGAGCAGGACTTGGGCTGTGAAGATTATAGAGACATATTAAGTATTATAGCAATCTGACAGCTCAGCTGCTGCTGTTTATTTACAGCCCTATGATTAGGTAATTCCTGCCTTAATTTTGTGATTGTTCCTTGCAGACTTCCAGTGGGTCCAGGGAGATGTGTGTGAAGTTCAGCTGATGGTGTACAACCCTATGCCTTTTGAGCTCCGAGTAGAAAACATGGTATGCATCTTCCAAAATCTTCTCTTCCTGCTATTTTTCTGAAGAAAAATCTCATTTGGACTTTCTAATAGTTTTTGTGTAAATATTCCTTAAATATGGTTTAAGCCAGCATAACCTCAGTTTAACAGTGTGGTGTTATCAATTTTCTCATATTTTTGATGATGAGGTATTGAAAAGAAAAATCTCTGCAACTCAGAGCATTTAAATGCTTTACTGGCACTGACCCATAAATCAGTTCTGTACATTTCTGCATTGAGTAAAACTCCTGCTACATGATTTACATAGAGTGGTTTTCAAGTAATAATTATACCCAAAACCTAATAATTACTGTACCCTTCCTACTGTTGTTTAAAAGTCTGAATTCATCCTTGCTTTTCAAATTCCCATTTTGACCACAATTTAAAAACTTGATGAACTAAACTACTTAGATCTGAGAAGCTTTGGGTTTTAATAAAAACTTCAGCTCCTAGATTTCTTGTTCCCAGTGATTTATGTTATTTGAAAACACTCTAATATCAGATGATCAGAAGGGAGTGAAAAAAAAGGCCAAACCACTGGAGAAATATGTGAGGTTAGAAGGATCAAGCCTAAGCTCTCTATTTCAGCTGGCTGCTTGTAGTGTATCCTGAAAAAAAGGAAACTGTGGGGTTTTTTTCCTTTCTTTATTCCATCTAACAGGATTTTAAAAAATTGTTACCAATTTAAAGGTTAAAAGTTCTGTAACTACGAGACCAACTTAATACCCACTCAGTCCTAATCCAGTGTTTTCCTTTCTGTTAAATATCTTTTCCTTTAGTATTGCTTTAAATATAAATCACATCCCTTTGTTCTGTCAAGCTAATTGAATCAGTGTACATTTATTTACTCATGATTTTTTGTTTGGGTTTTGTTTTTATTGATATGTCTACTGCAGTGTCTAGTCAAACAAGTTGACCTAAATTACTGATAATAAACCACATATAATAAAGTGCTTTTCGATGGGAAGTGAACTGCCCAAAGATTCTGTTTTTATAGCACAATAAAATTAATTCTTGGATGCTAACATGCCACTTTCTCCAGCAGCATTTTCTCTCTCCCTCACAGAAGTATTCAAATTTTTTAGGCATTAATAGAAAAAGTAGTTGTAAAGCTGCACATCAGAAGGGTCTCTGTGGGAATTAATTGATTAGGAACATTTTGATTTACAGTCTAATTTGTATTTTGTAAGTAATGATGTTGTTATATATTTAAAAAACTTGGAGAATTTCTTAATGAGGAAATTCCTTCTGAGTGCTTACATGCACTCCAGAATTCAGAATGCAGTTATTTGTGTAGATCTGCACAACATGCATTCCCTGAGCAAATTAATTGTAGTAGCACCAATACTTCTCTTTACTGTTGTTGTGATAAAGTTCTGTCTTGGAATTACCACTGAATTCCAGTTCCAGTGGAAAGCACAAGAGGAATTAATTTGCCAACTTGATGCAAATCTTTGAAGTGATTAATGTAACTCTAGTCAGTGCTTTGAGAAATTCTGCTCCTCACTAATGTGGCCTCACTTGGAGAAATTGGTTGATTTTGGTAGATTATCAAGACTGTAGCAAGTTGAGGAAAGTGCTTGTTCCCCTTGATTTGGAATTTTAGAGACAATTTCTTTGGAACTGAGGCCAGTTGGGAGCTGCCCAAATGACAAAAACACTGACATCTGTTCAGCCTGTAGAGGAGGAGAATATTGGGGTAATTCCTACTGCTCTGCTCAATCCCAAAATGGGAAAGTGCAGCAAAAGCAGAGCTGGGCTCTTCCCAGAGGTGCCCAGAGGGTCAGGGAAGGAGCTGCAGCCTTGGGAAACTTCCTGGTAAAAACTCCCTTTTCCAGGCAGGAGGGGGATCATACACTGGGACTGCTTGTCCAGAGAGAACCTGAGACTTCCATCTTTAGAAATCTTTAAAACTTGAGTGAACAGGATGGGAAAAACCCAAACTACCACCAAAGCTACCCCTGCTTTGAGCACTGGGCTGAACAGGATGACCTCTACAATTTCTTTCCAGCCTAAGTTGTTGGTTTTCCAGTCTCATCTGTGAACTTTCTGGAATGTGGAAATAGGCATTACTTTATCATAAGAATAAACTCCTCTGTTTTCATTTGAATAATTCAGAGGGCTGGTTAATATTTTAAAATGGTGTGTTTTATTATTAACATGTACCCATGCCTGCAGTTCCCATACCCTTTTCTTGTCTGATTTCTCATCACCTATCAGATTCTTTCAGATTATTTACTCTCACTGACTCAGTTTCATAGCAAGTGTATCCTTTTCTGTCATTTAGTGGCAGTTTCAACTTGTTTTTCCCACGACTTTTTTCCTCCTGCCTGACTCAGCACTTCACCTTTGCAAGATCATTCAGGCTTGTTTCCAATCATCTTTGAGTTTTCCATTGCTTGCTTTAATTTTTCTTTGTCCTTTCCATGCTCCACCATTCACCAATATATAACTGTACTGAAATCTACAGTCCTATTTATTTATTAAAATTTTCCCCTTTCCCTCAATTTAGATTTGTTGTTCTGATAAATTACTCATTTCGTGTTAAATGAAACGCAAGCTTTTGCCATGGTACTTTTTCTACTGTGTCTCTCTGTTTGTTGAATTTCTGTTGTGTTGGTAAACAAGTTAGCATTGAGCACAGGTTGTTAAGGAGAATGATTCCCCATGGAAAGGCTTCCAGAGCTTTTTCATTAATTGGAAGTATTAATGCTGTGTCCATGTAGGTTAATTGAGGTGTGCTTAAGTAAAAGGCATTGAATTTCTAGGCTTGATATGAGACTGAGGACACAAGACTTTGATTAGTGTTGCTCTGATGATTAACCCTAAACAATTGATTTTCTTTTGTTATTTTATTTTATTGTTCTCAAGGATCTTGGCCCATTTTTGTTGTTTTTACTGTTAATTTCCTGTCATGAATATTCCTGATTTGGGACTCCAATTAGGTACCTATTCTTCATTCCTTTCCCATTTTTGTGTTCATTTTCTGTCTTTTTCTATTTCATGTTTCTATTTTGTCCATATAGTTAGAAGGCTGGTCTAATGGAAAGTGCAGTAGTGTTTGTAAAATGACAAATGAAAATGTTCAGTTATGGAGCATGGAAGTGATTAGCTCCCACAATTGTGTGAGCAATAAAGTGAAGTAGGAGAGATCTTGGGGTTGATCAGAACAAATGCTTTAATAAAACTCAGCAGGTACCTTAAATCAGCAGAATGAGAGACAGAAATGAGCCTAACCAGAACTGGATTAGACAGAATATTCTTGCCATGGTGGTGCTGGGGTGCAGCTCACCTGGAGAGGGGATGTTCAGCTGCACATCTGTGCCACCACTTCACCTTTCCTGCCAGGAATGTTGATTTCTGTACAGCCTTGTTCTGAGTGATGGCCTCCAGCCCTTTTGCAGTTTGTTCTGATGTTACTGCCATTACTGCAGTTTTCTCTGCAGGAAAAAATGATCTTCACATTTCAGGCCTTCCAAAACAATCTAAAGAATTCTGGGAAATCTCCTGTGGATTTATTTTGTATCTTGAGACAAATGCTTGAAGCAGCAAACCACAGTACGATCTGGGGAGATTTACTACTAAAATACATATGAAGATGCAGTGCAAAATGTTAAGTTCTCTAAGATTTTAACTACTTTTTCATCTTTTTTAATCAAGTTTCCTATTAAAAGCAAAAAACCCCCAAAAAACTGAGAAATTTTGAACTAATATTATGTATTGAGGGAAAGCATTTTCTCTGCTCTTACTGTAGAAAGTACAACCATGGTTCCAAGAAAGCTACAAGATCTACAGACAGTAGATCTGTCTGTATTTAATAAATAAATATCAAGAAACAAAAAAAAGTTACCCCCTAACCCATGAGAATATTATAATTTACAATACTTTGTCATTATTCAAGAATTAAGTACTTTTTCTGTGGTTCTCCTTCTGTTTGGGACCTGTATTTATTTGAACACAATCAGCTCTGGTATTTTGATTAACGATGCTTTAAGAATGGCCATTGCTTTTTTAAAAAAACTTGAAAATTGTGCTATTACTCAAGAGCTCTACATTGATGTTTAAAAAGAGCATCTAAAATTTTGATAAATCTGAATGTATAATCAGTCCCACAACTTTGCTTATGATGGTTTAAATTGTTTCCATGAACTGCTCTTTCCTGAGTTCACATCTTTTGCTGTTTCTGCTGTCTTGAGAGAATGTTTAATTACTGCTACACTACGTTTAGTGGAGAATGTTTTAGTCAAGAATGTATACAGAAAGGTGAAGGGGGGAAAAGAATAAAAATGGTTGTGTTTGGTGTTCTTCTAGGTCTGCCTGAAATAACCATATTAGAAATAGTAGGGAAATTTTCCTTTAAAATAAATATTCGACAGTTTTTGTGTAAAGTATTTGACAACATGGTATACAAGTATGTTCAGCATGGAAAGTAACTTTGAAGGTCGTGTTACTTTAAAAAAAAGAATGATTGCAGTTTGGGATTGGTAAGTAAAGCCTAAAAAAAGCAGTTACATACTCCTGTTATTTTAACAGCATCCCCAAATGCTGCCTTTTACATGCAAGTTGTTTTGTTCCTCTAAAACTAAAATGAGATCTGCAGTGATTGAAAGACATGCTGTGATAAAAGCATGCATACATTCTCTCCAAGACAATTTAAATTGTTTTATAAGAATACAAAGAAATGTAAACATTTTTTTGTGTGCATGACTCATATGGAGGAAACCTTGGATTTGGATGATATATTCCTGTAGGGTCAGAAAGAGAAATGATTACCAAGTGGTGACTAAATGATTACTAGATATTACTACTTGAAATAAAGTAATAATAACTCTCAGGCAAAGAAATCTAACACATTTCCCTACTTTTAGTGGTGTGGCTGAAATGTTTTAGTTAATGGATGTGAGAGTACTTCAGCCTTGGTTGGGTTTTCAATGTTAAACTGCAAAATTTCAGGCACCAGAGGGCAATGTTGGGCAAATATTGCAGAATTGTGCAATTCAGCAAATTGTGCTCTTGAAATCGTCTTTCAGACATTCTAAGATGTGTCACTGTCTTTTAAAACTCACTTGTGTGGCCTAAGTTTTAAGGGTAAGTATCTTGATTTCAATTTATGTCTGGAAATCTGAAGTCTAGTTGATTTTTATATTGATTTTTTCCCCCATTTTGATGAGTTTTAATGTTTTCTTAATGTCTTTACTTTTCAAGACTTGGAAGTTTTACTGATCAGTGGAACTCTGAAAGGGGAGGAATTGAATGCTGCTTTCTTGGTTTTGTATTAGTTCACTTGAAGCTCTTCAATTTCTAGTCCAGGCACAGTGTGTGCTTAGTGCACTTAAATTGTGTCTGTTCTCTAAAAAGTCCCTTTGTTTTCAAGGTTTGCATTACATATCAGAGAATATTTAGGGGTCCCTGCCAGTTTTTTATTTACATTTGCTACAGCTGATAGTAAACAAGACACTGGAGGGTTTGTGGGTTTTTTTAATCACTGATTTTGCAGGACTTGAAGTCCTTGGATCAAAGTTTTTATTTGAGGTGAATCCTGAATAATTCAAATGTATTTGAATATTAAGCCAAGTGATAGATCAGTGGTTTTGAGACTAAAATAAAGTTTTAAAGCCTTCTGTACCAGTTTTAAAAGTGGGTTCTGGAGAGTGTATGGGGTCAGCTTTTTTTTGTGTTCTAAGGTTTGCTTCAGCCAAAGCAAAAGCAGCAGAATTGCGGTGAAAATTGAGGCTACATCAGTGTTAAAGAGAGAATGTTCATCCCATTTCTGTGGGGTGAATCTCACTGGAAGGATTAATGTGGGAATCCAAGAGTCTCAGTGCTCTGATACACTGGGTGCTGAATATACAGAAAGACAAAGTTAGGTTTTACTTGGATTTTTGTGGATTAAATGGGAGGAAAGCAAAAATTCAGTAGAAATGAGGGTGTGACAGAATATTTATTTACAACTCGAGTGCAATGGTGAAATGGAATTTTATGCAGCCTCAAGGACAGAGTTTTCTAATGCAGTTTTACACAAAGCCAGAGTAGCTTTGGGTGAATTAGGTGTTGTCTCAAGAGTGTCAAGTCTACAAAGAAGTAATTGCTAGAACAGAGATTTTACAGATTTTGGATATGTTATATGTTTTTCTGTGGCTCAAACTGTGAGTTTTTTCATCTCTCAAAAGTATGTTCCTCTTTAACAGGGTTCTCAGTTCTCATTAAGCATCCACACAGAGTTAAGATTTAATCCAGTTGTGCTTACTGCTTTTATTGATGGAGATCTTTGTAGCATCTTTATTCAAAAATAAAAAGAAATATGTGTGTAGAAAAACAACAGGTAACTTGAATTTATATCTTTTCCAAAATCAAGTTTACTTTTAACAGCATATTCTATGTTCAAGCATCTTCACTTCATTAACCAAGCTTAAAGAAAAGCCCCAGTCTATTAAGAACAGTAATGCTGTGCTCAGAAATTTTTTCAATGATTTTATTCTCTGCTTAATTTCTCATTTTATCCTATGTTTTAAATTTAGAATGCTAAAAGATTTCTCTGACACTAAGGGAGTAACTGCAGGCATTTAGGCTTGAGAGGATCAGTTCAGCAAAATGAATGCATTATTCCAACTCACTGGAATATTTAGGTTGGATGGTTAAGCTAGACTTGCCCTGTTATCTGTAAATACAATTTTTTTTTCCTCTTAGAAAACATATTTTGGGCATGTAATCAAAGCTAAGCAAGTCCTGTGATTTCCACTATCTATCAAATATTGATAGACAGTGATTTGATTTCCACTATCTATCAAATATTCAAGTTGAAGTCACAAGTACAATTAAATGTAGGTACAAAACAGCACCATGCAGATGATATCTGTGATTTTTTTACTGTGCTAGAGTGTAAATTTTTATTAGTTTTTCATACATCATTCCCAGCTCAGTTCCTGGAACACATTTCCATGTTGAATGCAAATCCTGCTGTAATTCTGGATGCACGCTGCAGTCATTGCAACTCAAACCTCAGAATAACTGCTATGAGTAAACTGGAATAAATCATAAAAGTTTGGCTGATGTAAAGCATGGGATTAAAATATAAGTATGTAGCATAAAAATGTAAGTGTATATCATAAATGAATTTATCTGTGTATTGTGTTTTTTCAGGGTCTCTTGACAACTGGAGTAGAATTTGAGTCTCTGCCTGCTGCCCTTTCCCTCCCTGCAGAATCCGGGCTCTATCCTGTGACTCTGGTTGGTGTTCCCCAAACCACAGGGCAGATCACTGTCAATGGTAAGGGATGGCTCCACTCACTCCTTGTTGGCAGAACAACCTGAGTTTTACACCCCTGTGGCTTGCATGGCTTTGTTTGCCACGTGTGTGTCCACCACTCTGAATTCTCCTCAGTCAGGAAAAGAAGAAAGGAACACAGGGACTCTGTTCCCTGCACCAGGCTTCATTAAAAACAGCCTGATGAATCACTTGGCTGCAGCAGCAGTAACCAGCACATTCTTGGAGTATCTCATGTGTGAGAGGAAGAGGATAATGAACTCCAGCTCCCCTTTATTAATGCTTTCATTTGGAAAGCTTCTGAGGAGGATTACTTGAACTTTTTTCTTAAGAATGCAGAAGATAATCTTGAGGGTTTTTTTTTCCCTTAATTAATCATGTTCATGTAAGATTACAGGAATTTTTGCAGATTGCTTCCGTGGAAACGATTTAGCCAGGGTGTATGGCCTGTTGCAGTCAAGATATCATTTCATTAATAAGCCTAAATAAAACTGTGTTTGTAGTAAGGAAGAAAATTAAAGGGCTTTTACAAAAGGCTAGCAGACCTAGAAAAGGAGGCATATGTGGAGAGGAAGGATTCAACATGTAGTAGGAGTGAATCATCTTATCAAATCACATTTTTAAATATGTCTTCCTGGAATGCAAAGTTAGGATACAGGATAAGAACCATTTTGGTAAAACTAAGCTCTAAAAGAGGATGGATTTGAACTTGAAGAAGCTGTTCTCACTGAGTTCTTCTTAAGTGCTTTTGTGTCTGCTCATAAAACAGTTTTTCATGTGATTTTTTTTTCTCAGAAACTATTTCAGTAAATACAGAATAGCATCAAAGTATTCAGAACATTTGTACTGTAGTTGTCTCCTTTTGAGTTCCACATACTAAAAATGTATTGCAAGTAGAGGAGTTGATTTCTGTACTTGGCAGCTTTTTGTTTGTCAATGTATCAAATTTTCCTTCAGATATAACTCATAAATATTGCCTGGTAAGGAATCAGTGGAGAGGTATTTTTCTACTAAATTGAACTTTCAGAAGTTGTAGTCTTTCATGGCAGGTGTTTGTGTTCATGCATGCATATTTTTTCCATTAATAATTTCCTTTAGGATTCTTTTATCCTTCTGGATGTAGTTGAGATTCTTTCCTGTAAACATTTTTCAGAGGAAATAGGGAATGTATGTTGAAGGTTGACATGTTTTATGTGCCCCAAGGAATTTGGTGACAGGTATAAAATGGTGTCCATGCTATGACTTGTGATGCTGATCTTGTAAAGAATTCTGCAGAAGTTACTGTAATGAATTGTAGAAATCAGAAGTTCTTTACAATTTATTTTATTTTACATGCCACAGATGCAGAGGTGACCATGTGTTGTTTGTACATTGTCAGGTAGTTATTAATGTTGTTATTTCAGGGGTTTGAAAGTCCTGTACATATTATGTGTCCTGAGAAGATTTTCCTGTGGAGAAGGTGGTGGTTTGGGTACTTTTAGACCTACCAGAAAACAGTACAATTCACAACATAACTGGTGTTTTCTTCTAAAAATCAGGTTATCACACTTCAGTTTTTGGAGTCTTCAGTGATTGCCTTCTGGACAATCTGCCAGGAGTGAAGACCAATGGCTGCACTGTTGAAGTCATTCCAGCTTTGCCAAGGCTGCAGATCAGCACCTCCCTTCCAAGGTGAAAAATTAAATTAAATGATGATTTTATTAGGTTGTATTTAAGTGTTAGTCACATGCTGAATAAAAGCTTTTCCACCTGAGTGCATCATCAATGCTTGAGTAAAACAGGACATAATCTAAGTCTGCATTATTTGCTTTAGAATACAAACCTGAATTTTTTGTTTTACTGCTTGAAACCATGGGATTTCACAGAAATATGCAGAAATAATTTTGCAATATTTTTTGTGCTCAAAACTTTGGTTTTGGGCAAAGAGGGATGAATCAAGCCAAGAATTCACTGTTTATATCTTAGCAATTCAGTCCAGTCGTGACAGTTAGTTCAGATCAATTATCACAGAAGAAAGGAAAAAATAAGAGAGAAAAATATACAGAAGAAGAATCACTAATAACTACATGTACATTTATACAGTAACAGAAAACATAATTTGTTTTGCTTTTTAGTATGCAATTCCGTGATACTTTTGTCTCAATATAAGGGGGAAAAAAGAAATTCCTTCTTCCCTTTCACTCCACATGCTCAAATTTCAGAGTCCTGAAATGCTAACAGTACATGACAGCACTTTCTGAATGATCAAAAAATCCTTGGTTGAAGTCCTTGTCACAGATCTGTTCTGAAAGACTGAAATCTGCTCCTGTTTGTGGAGGCTGCTTGTCTTGTGGTAAGGAAGGACAGGATCAAAGGGAAGGATGGCAGGCATACCTGCAAAAAGAAGTGGAATTATTGGTGATTAATCTCAGTGACTTCTGTCCTTGTATCCTCAATGCCTTCTGACCACTCTGCATTAGCACAGAAAGTGCAGTCAGGAGTGGAACTTCTGCCCATCTGTCTTGTTCTGCAACGTCCTTCTCTCATTCCTGCTCCAAAGAGTTCATCTCTAGGCACTGTTCCACCTTTCACACTGGGAATTTTTTCCCTGGATCCACTGCTGTGAGGTTTCTGCCCTGCACTGTCCACTGAACCTGCTCCTTGTAGTGACCTGCTGTCACCATCACGTTTTCTGGAAAAATCCCTTGCCCAGGATTTTGCTCCTGGGAAGCTGAGAAGCCTCAGAGAAAAAGGAAAACAATAATTATGTGATTTGCTTCTCCTGTGTTTTGCTTCTTTGGAATGTGTTTGGACATTGTTTACCAACAGGTGATTATTTCATTGGTTTCATGTGAATTCTTTTAACTTAATGACCAATCATGGCCAAGCTGTGTTGAGGCTCTGGAAAGAGTCATGAATCTTCTTTACCTTTTAGCCTTCTGTCTGTATCCTTTCTGTATTCTTTAGTATAGTTTAGTTTAGTATTTTTAATATAATATAGTGTCATAAAATAAGAAATTAGCCTGCTAAGAACATGGAGTCACATTCATCATTCCTCCCTTTGTCTGGGAACCCTGCAAATACGACAACCTGCTCTTGATATTTTTTTCCTTTCCCCTTCCTTACAGTTTTTGCAGGTATTTTAACAAGCTTTCAGAGTTAGAATATGCCTTCTATATTGCTTAAAATTTGACTTGTCTCATGCATAAATTATTAATTTTGGTCCTCAATGGTTCTAAAAATGGGAATGGAAAATGTTATTTAGTGTCTTCAGCAGTAGTTTCTGAGTCTTCCAAAAAAATAGTGAATAGAGTAACCAGGACAGGCTTTTAACATTTTCATCATAATGATTTGTTTGTCACATTTTGTAGGTCTGCTCATACACTTCAGCCTTCTTCAGGGGATGAAATCTCCACTAATGTGTCTGTCCAGCTGTACAATGGAGAGACCCAGCAGCTCATCATTAAATTAGAAAATATTGGAACAGAACCTTTGGAGAAACTGGAGGTGACAGCAAAAACAGTCAACACCAAGGGTGTGTATGCTGATTTACATTGGGAAATATTTATCCTGACTTCTTCTCTGTTGAAAGGGAGATTATTTGTGTTATACTTCTTTTAGGTCAGTTTAGAATAAATATCATATTCCCCATTACAGAGCTGAAATAATTAAGTTTGATTTTATTGTAGAAATATAGAAATGAAAGAGAATGTAAGAAAATGTAGAAAGATGAAGGAAATTGTAGAACCATCCCTGTGTTAAAGGGTCATCTGCTTTTTGGAAATCTAAATTTAATTTCAGTGTTACTTGGGGAAAAAATCCTGAGGCAATTACTTGTAATGAGAAAGAATCTTGGGTTTAAATTATTTTCTCCTTATGTCTAAATATGCTGATTAGTTCATTAAATAAATTACTATTAGCAGTAATGTTGTCCTACTTGAGGGAGTGGAAGTAAATAAGCCTGTTTCTGTCTTACTCAGTGAGCAGTAAGGAAAAAAAATAGAGAGAAGACTTTAAAAGACAAGGCAATAAATAAAATAAACTATTGTGAGTTAAAAGAATAATTGAAGCTCTGGATGAAATACAGCACATCCCCTGTGTACACTTAATTCTGTTGAAATGCTCTGTCCATGTTAGTATTAAAAATGGTCTGATAGGTGAGTCCTGCTTTTGTTTTGTGATGTATTTTTTTTTGGTTTGTCCTCTGAGGGATTGTTATGAAAATGATCTTAACAGAAGCACTGCAGGTGACAAGCACATAATCTTTACTGACAGTAGAAATTCCTTATTTTATTGCAGGTTTTATTCTGTCAGTGCCAAAGCATTAAAATGCAGTGTGATACCTTGTGATTTCTGTTCATTTCAGTACTCAAGCTTCTGATGTTTTTATAACAGAGTATCCCTTTCTCCACAACCTCAGAGAATAGGAGTTGCCAATCATCTCAAAATAGATTTTTGGTCTGAGACTTGTTACCAGGAATAGTTTTAGGAGCTGAAACCTATGATGACATACAGTTCTTATTTCAGTAATTCCAACGTGCTCCTCCTGGGCCAGGGGCTGCATGTATGGAGTGGAGAGGCCAAATACAGCACTCAGGTGAAATGGAGAAATTTATGTATTGAATAGTGGAATATATGGGCCTGTGAGTCACATGTTAATCAGAATTTTTGTATGTAACATTACACAGTTAATGGGTTCACAATGTTGAAAAAGACTCATGCTAACTTTAAAATCTGCATGACAACTTTTGTTAAAAGCAGTGGGGGAAAAGGAGAATAGTTGATACACTCACCTCTAGGTTCAGTAAAACTTTTAATTGAGCTTCATCCTGTATTTTCTTTCTCTATCAAAGATATTTGCAATGAAGCCCCTTTGTGTATCTGAC
Source organism: Agelaius tricolor (assembly GCF_023055355.1). Lineage (NCBI taxonomy): Eukaryota > Metazoa > Chordata > Aves > Passeriformes > Icteridae > Agelaius > Agelaius tricolor. The sequence continues at coordinate 91,816,721 of NW_027269262.1, read as the reverse complement.
AGTGTCTTTAATGTTATTAGGCATATTATCAGAAAAAGGAAAATTTCTGATGAGAAAGCTATAAGCATGCATACTCAAAAATGCAACTTAAGTCCTTCTCTCAGAAAAACAGAAGTGAGTTTTGAGAGGCACTGAATGATATTTGTTCTGACAGCATGAGAACTGTGCCATCAGAATCATGCAATCAGAAATGTCTGTGTGGGCAGGGACCTCTGGAAATCATCTTAACCTTCTTTTGAAAGCAGAACTTAAGGTGATCCAGGGTCCTGTCAAGCAGAATGTTCAGTTTCTTGCATTGTCTCACAGAAGTGAAATGCACCCCTGTATTTGGAGCTGTGTGCTAGAGATGAACTGTGTTACTGGAGGAAAAAAAGAAACTTAAGTGTGACTCTTCAAATGACTGCTGTGGAAACAATGTAAAGCACTGGAAAAGGCTAATTAGAAGAAATAATAGTCTACATTAAGTATACAATAATTATGTTATTTCAAATGTGATTGCATGGAGGTGTTGCAGAGTGTCATAGAATCAGTCACTGAATGGTTTGGGTAGGAAAGGACCTTAAAAACCTTGGACTTCCAGTTCTCCTGCCATGGGCAGGGACACCTTCCACTATTCCAGATTGCTCAGAGCCCCATCCAGCCTGACCTTGAACACTTCCAGGTATGGGGCAGTCACAGCTTCTCTGGGAAACCTGTGCCAGGGCCTCACCACCCTCACAGTAAAGAATTTCTTCCCAATACTTAAGTTAAACTTGTTCTCTATCAGTTTGAAGCCATTTCCCCTGGTTCTGTCCAAAGTCCATCTCCAGCTCTCTTGGAGCTCCTTTAGGCACTGGACAGGGCTTTAAGATCCACCCAGAGCCTTCTCTTCCCCAGGATGAACAACCTCATCTCTCTCAGTCTTCATTGCAGAGGTGTTGTGATCAACTTAGTGCCCCCTCTTGACTTTTTCCAACAGGTCTTTCTTGTGTTGGGGATGAACCTTTGCCTTTTTTCATGGGCTCTCTTCCATTTGAGTTATGACCCTAAATTCTTACAAATGGATGAGGCTGGGCTGACAATTCAGTGAGATGGGATTCTGGTGGCCAACAGGGAACACAAGGTTTGTAATGTCAGCAGCTCCTTTTGGTCATGAATACATGCAGGAACTCCTGGGGACAGGGCATTAAACCATCTCTAACAGCCACACAAACTCTTGGTGTTCCACATCAAGTTGAGAGCATGTGCAGGTGTCCAGAGCGTGTTAAGAACTTGTCCCTTGGTGGTTCTGTACTGAAATGTCCCTGTTCAAACTGCTTAAGGTGTCCTTGAGAGCTGGTGGTCACCTTCATTTGCCTGACCACAGCTTGCCAGTCAGCTCAGGAGCCCATGAGAAGCTTTGGCCAATTCCAGCCAAACACAAAGAGCTTTCAGTCATCTTTTGTTAAACCCCATTTCCTTTGGTTCTTTTTGTCTTGGCAGTTGTGAATCTCTTGCAGCTGCTGCCTGCCTGACCCATTTCCCTACTTTCTGTTTCTGGAGCCACAGCTTTTAGCACAAAGATGAGTGCTGTAAATGGCAAACATTCTCTTTTTTACTGTTGTTGGATTTATAGCCAGTCACTGTCCCTGAGGAAACCAACTCCTCTGGCATTGTTGTGGGTGGTGTCATCTTAATGAGAACCTCTGGAGGTAAGATTTTCACCCTTGCCTTCCCTTACCTCTCTTCTGTCACCATCAGGTGCAGCTCTTTGGGTTTTCTGCTCTGGCCCTCGGATAAATAAGGGCTTGCAGCTCCCCCTGTGCAGTTCATGAAGGACATCCCAGGGTTCTGAGTCCTTCAGCAGCTCCGTGTTACAGAACAGATCCTGAGGCAGATCAGCAAGAGGGACTTGTCAGGCTGCCACAATAGACATGTCTGTCATGGCTTTTAGTGTCTCACTGTAGCCCTGAGCCAGGCTGGGGCCTCTGTAGGTTGGACATCACATGTCCATGCTGTCAGGGTCAGCTCTGTGTCACCTTACAGTGTCCCTCACCGGGTCAGACAGTTTAATCCTTTTTTTGGAAAGATGACCTGTGCAGAGCTGGATGCTTTCCCTTTGGCTCCAGTCAGCTTTTTTTAGAGGCTTGTTATGTCTCAGATAAGGGAGTGCAGTCAAAATGCTGTGATAAACCAACTATTTGATCCACTGAGGGGCAAATATAACCCTGGTGTTTTCAGACTTGAGACTTGACAAGAGCCCACTTGGCAATCTTAGCACGAGTGGTGAGCCCAGCTACACACATGGAATGAACCTGGATAAAGCCAAATCCTCACTCATCTTTCCTATCAGTGACAGACCTCAGGAATTTAAATGTAGAGAAACAGGTTCACCTGTCCAGCTGCATTCTTCCCATGGCCTTTGAACACATCTGCCAGAGCACAAATGAAAAATCTACTCTGAGGTTCAGGAAGATCTGTGAATATCCAGGGCTGGATCTATTTGCCTTTTTTTTGCTAAAGAAAACTTGGTAATTCTTTTAAATTGGAGTTGGGTTATTGGGGTGGGTTGGCCCTGGCTGGATGTCAGACACCATCAAAGCTGCTCTGTCACTCCCTTCACAAATGGCTGGGGAGAAGAAAATATAATGAAAATCTCATGGATTAAGAACCAGCAGAGATCATCCATGGATCACTGTCACAGGCAAAACAGACTCACCTTGGGGATATTAATTTAATTTTATTGCTAAGAAAATTGGACAGGATAATAAGAAGTGTGAAATACCTTGAAAATATATATAAAAATATATTAAAGTAAAACAAAAAATGTATATAAAATATATAAAATATATATTGAAAGTAAAATATATCTTGAAAACACCTCTTCCCAACACTCCCTCTTTCCCAGGTTTTCCAGGAGGGGGTTTGGGGGCTGCTCTCAGCTCATCCCACCTTGGTCCTGCTGCTGTTCAGGGAGAGAAGTCCTTCCCTGGGCTGCAGGGGAAGCTCAGCTCTGGCACCTGGAGCATCTCCTGCCCCTCCTTCTCCACTGACCTTTGGTGTCTGCAGAGTTGCTCCTCTCACATATTCCCACTCTGCTCTGAACACAATTGCTTCTGTGCAATAACTTCTTTCCTTCCTAAATGTTTTATCTCATTGGAAAGAGCATAACAAGTCCTGCAGGTTCATTTCTATCCACCAAGTCTAGGAGAAGTTAAAATGTGTGAATGGCAATGCCTGTGCATTTAGAACTGATAGTTATTTTGAGTTTATAAAATAAACTATAGCAAAAAGCCAGATTTACCAGGGGATTTAAGATTGAAAAGAATTGAGGTTCTTGTGTTGTCAGAAGACTTTTCTACCAAGTTTCTCTATGCAAAATATCAGTGTGGACTTTTTCTTTGGCAGACCTTAATATCTGTTAAAAGTTAGAGTGGTCTAGGATGACCCAAAGTTAGTTTCTGGATAAGCTTTTATGTGATATTTGTTAGGATTTTAGTGATTTAGCACCCACTAAAACGAAACAGGTTCTATTTGCAACTCCTGAAAACAGTTGCTTGTAACTTGTTTGCTAAACACAAATTTTGGGCTCGAGAAAGAGCTGAGTGCAGGCTTGCCCCAGTTCAGCCTTCCACTGAATTGAGGTCTGAAGCCAGAGTAGAATTCACTGTAGTGCTCATTGCTGAACTAGGTCAACATTGTTAAACTATAACCAAGAGTCAGATAAATATAAATTAGCTGTTTCTCCACATCTACAGCTTAGATTTTAGCTCCAGCATTTAGATCTTGTGTTGTAATTACTGGTGTTAATTAGAAAGTATCTGCAAGGGCTGTTCTCACTTCAAAAGTCTTTTCACTTGTAATGTCTTCAAATAGATCTCTTAATGAATGAAAATACATTTTGGAAAGAGTTTGGTGCTCCACTGCCTGGGATATGTCCTTCTTTGTTTACACTGAGGGAAAACACTCCTTGAGCATATTGGATTTTTACTTAACTGGAAAAAGGGATAGAGAATGCCATACTTATTAACTTACTTTTTTTCCTTGAAAGTAGAAGAAAATAATCAATGGTCATATGGTTCCAGCTAAATCATTAGGTGAGGTGGAAGTGAGATTAAGGAAATAATTTTTGAGAGGATTTTTTATTTTTACCTTGTCTTTATTTTTTTTATAAAGAAATCTGTACTGTTGATTTGGTGGGAAAAGACACAAGACAACATCTGATGCTCTGTAAAAAGAATATCTGTCAGGCAAAGCTTTTATTGTTTAGGTAGAAGTTAATGGAAAAAATATTCTCTTTGTTTTCTTCTTTTCCTAGAAAGGGAAACCAAAGGTTCCTATGCAAATCAACATGAGTTGGACATTATCTGGAATTCTGATTGCTGCTTTTGAAAGATCCTTTATTCCAGGTTGTGGTAGTTGAGACAGTCTGCCCATCCTGTTCCCTCACCTGTGGATCTAAGAGGGTGGTTTGGGAAAGGTTCTGAAATCACAGCAGATTTTAATTACCTTGTTCTTACCAAGTAGCCTGGGAGGATGTAGAGATGAACTTGGTGACTTTCAGTGGTCCCTGTTATGCAAAGCTGTGCTCAAAAGGTGTTTAAATCAGCTTTTAGAAGAATTCTCCAATATACTTTGGTGATAACATGCATTGCTATAATAAATCAATAAATATACCTTTAGGGCTCTCCCAGCCAAACCATCATGATTATTTATTGTACCAATAGACTTTATTGTAGTATTTAGCATTGGCTGGTCTTGCATATAGGAGTGAATTGATGGAGGGGGTGGGTTGACCCTGGCCAAAACTGAAGACCCAGTGTAGATGAACAGTAAATTCTGGGGTTTTCCCCCTTGTATAATTTTCTGGCATGAGGAAGAACTTAATAATTACATTAATTACTTAATAATTAATTTGTCCCCTATATCAAGTGGACAAATGACAAATAATTTATTAAACAAATTTTCTTTTGTCACTGACTAATTCTGTCTGGCATCCTTCATGATTGGGTTTTTAAAAAGCTGCTTCTCAGCTTTAAGAAAGGACTTTATAAAAGGCTGAAGGCCAGTAGTCCTCTTTGCCTTCTCTATTGCTCAGTAAATAACTGAAGAATGATGTTACAGCTGTTTCAGAATTTCAGCTGATTAAGTTTGGGTTATTTTGATGAAAAGTGCTTTGCATTCATGTGACACCTCCTGAGCTGAACTGTGTAGGATTCAAAACTACATGAACATTTAGAACCCCTGCAGGCTATATTTAAAGTTTATATTTAATGCTGCCTATTGTGCAGGGTTTTTTTTTTTCTGGTAGTGATCTTCTTCACATAAATTCATATTTTGAGCTTTGTGATCTGTATGATTCCAGGTCAGCGTCAGTACCAAGTAACTTCTCTATCTTTCTAGTGCTACATTAATTTTAATACATTAATTCTGAATATTTTAGATTTTAAACAGGACATGAGAGATTGGTTAGTACTCTCTACAGCAGTTCAAAACTGAAACTTCCTTAATGCAGGGCTTATGCTTATGAAATATTTACTTTTTTTGATACAGAGAAGCTGTATGGAGATTTCTTGAGTTGGAATCTAGAAGACACCCTCTGCCAGTTTCCTCTAAAACCTGGAAAGATTGCAACATTTGTTGTAAACATTAAAGTGAAGCTGGACTTTTCCTGCCAAGAAAACCTTCTGCAGGATCTCAGTGATGGTGAGTTTTTCATTTCTCCTTGCTTAGGAGGGTTGTATGTGCTGCTGGAAACACTTTGCTAATTGCTGTGCCCTTTGTGTTAAACTGATTTGGGATGTGGCTGCATGTTTGAGTATTTGTGTCTTGTAAAGCAAAGTCAGCCCTTGGCTGAGCTCTGCAGGTTGAAGGGGGATTTTTTGAGAGAGCTGTGGGCATGAGAGTCTGGCCCAACTTCCCCATCAGGAGACCTTGCCCTGTTGCCTTTTAAAATATTTTTGGTGGTTTTGAGGTGTCTTTGTGTCCTTACATTGTAAAGGTAAATAAAAATATTTCACAAACTTTAGTAGGGTTTAAAGAAAAATAGCATTGAGTTGATTATTTAATTATCCAGGATTGTAGAATTCTGAATAATTGCTGAGTGCAGTTTTGCCTAAAGTGACAGATTGAAATTTAAGGCAGAATCCCCCTAATATTTGTACTGCAGAGAAAGTGCCATGTGTTTAAACTTATTTTGAATAAAAGGAAGCCTCAGTGTTTGCTTCTATTAGAATTATTTGGAATTACAAGTACCAGATACTTGTAATAAGGATTTCCTTTTTCTAATAAACACACAGTCTTTCTGGAGTAATTACTCTACTCTGTATTTTTTCCTTTGTCTGATATGTTTGCACTGATTAAATTACCTTGATAAAACAAGATAGTCCTGTATTTAAAAACTCCCTTTTATTTGGATTTTTTCCCAGGATCCACTTGCAGGTCTGCATTACCTTTATAAGTAATCTTTCAGTACAGAAGAATACAACAAAATTACATGCAGAGCTTATTCAGGTTGAATAGGAATGATTTCTGTGAGTTACCTTGCAAATGCATTTAGACAAAAATTATAGTAGTTGTTAGTAATGATTGAAAGATTTTGGTTTTGAAACCTCCCTAATGTAAAACATAAAGATACTTTCAAAATATTTTAAAACTTTACTGCACAAACTCTACAGTGTTGCTACACTGCAGTTCAGTTTAGAGCTTGTTGAAAATGCTGATAGTGAAGGGAGAGCACACCCTGACATTGTGAAGACACAGGTGCCAGGGAATTGAACTTTGAGAAATTCCTCTTGATAGCAAGTGAGATTTCATAGTAAATATGTATATATATATAGATATATATGCACACAAATATATGGAAAATTTCCTTCATTTCCCCAGTTTCCAAAAAGCTCTGAAGCTGCACTTGTCTGGGAGCTTTTCTGATGAAATAACATAAACCCCAAATATTCTGTAGGAGGTGAAGATAACATACTTCATGATATGGACATTGAACACTTGTGGGATTTGGGATTTGGATTTTGGCCTCTGTTAAACTGCATCCAGCTCTTATGGGGCCACAGATGAACAAAATCTTTGAACACCATTTTTACCCTACTATTACCTCCTGCTTCTCTAAAGGTCGTGCAGCTGAAGCAATTCTACCTTTCCTCATTTAGTGATGACAAAGGAGTAGGATCCATTCCTGCTTCGTTGGAACTTTGGTATCTGTGGGTGCTGTGTACTCTCTGTCCTTTGAAAGTGTTATTAGGGATGTTAAGTATATTGAAAATTTAGTTGCTACTTTATTTTTTATATATTGCTTTTAACTTTACAAATGCTGAAGTTTCCAAAGAGGAGGTAAGAGCCTGATGGGAAGAACAGTAAAGAGCTAGAAAAATCAATGGCAACTATGACAAGACTTTTAATCATAGGGTACTGTGGTACCTTTTTATTTTGAAGACCAACTACATTTACAATGATGATCAAAATACTTCTGTCTCTTAAAAGCAATGTCTTTAGTAGGGCAATTTTTACTTCCATGTCTTTTCATTTGCTGCTGGAATTGTTTCCTTTTGCACTGTATAATCAGGACATGGTGCAGAAGGGATAAATTACTGATGTTTTTGATGATACACATTTATCCAATTGGAAAGTAAACCAAGTTATCAATCTGAATTGCTGAGGTGTGTTGATGGTGTGCTGCCTCACAGAGAAAAATGTTGGGTGTTTTTCCAGATTTAAGGATGCAAAACCATGAGTGGCTGTACAGGATCAGATCAGTGACCATCCAGCCAATATCCTGACTGTGACAGTGGCTAAGAGCAGATTCCAGTGGGAAAATACAGGAAAAATTGTGCACTTCTGTTTTCCTCCAGACCTCTAACTGTTGTTAGCTTAGGAGCTCCCAGGGCTGAATATGGTTTCTCTGGTTCTAGGCACTTCTACTCATCCTTAGTGGGTTTCTCCATCCTAAAATTCTCCATTCTTCCTGTCAGCTCTTCACAACACGCCATGGCAAAGAGAGTCACAGCTAAATTACTTTTTAGCAGCTTTGCATTTAGTGGTGGCCTTGTGTTCCCAGGTTTTTAATTCCATGAGAGAGGTAACAGGACATCTTCTCAACATGGTTCCTGCAGTGATTCAATGCATTTTCCCAGGGTATTGTCACAGCAGACTGGGGATTTCCAACTGTTGATTTACTTGTCCCTGCTATGGGAACTGTTCCACTGTCAGCCTTGTCCCTTTTGGACTCTCAGTTCTGTCTGTTTGAAGGAGGCTGTACACACTGAAAGCTGATCTATATGTTCATGTGATGACCTAATGGTGCTCTTTGTTTTAGATTACTGTCTTTACAATCATGGGGTAATGCACAATTTATCATTTGCTTTTTTGACTGTTGCTGAATATTGATTTGGGAGATTCATGAATGTGTGAACCACAATTCCATGATGTTGCTTCTCAACAAAAATGACATCCTGAGAGCCTCTTGCTGCATTTATAAGTTTAGAATTCTTTCCCCCCATTTATTTATGCTGAATTTTGTCATTTTATTGGGTGTTGGTCTTTTCTCCCAGGTAGCAAAAGACGAGAGGAATGGGCTCAAGTTGCAGCAGGGGATGTTTAGACTGGATGTTAGGAAACATTTCTTCACTGAAATGGTTGGAAAACCTTGGAACAGCCTGCCCTGTTCACCAGCTTCACCAGCCCTGAAAGTGTTCCAAAAAATGTGTGGATGGGACACTTGGGGACGTGGTTTAGTGGTGAACATGATGGTGGTGCTGGGCTGAGAGTTGAACAAGGATGATCTTCAAGGTTTTTTCCAACCTTAACAATTCTGTGGTTCCATGCCTTAAAGCCAGTTGACCAAGATTTGGGAGATCCATGCAGGGAGATCCATGTTTGCTACAAATCTTAGTGAAATTTTGGATCTCTTGTCCCTCAGCTGGATGGTTCAGGGTTCCTCCTCTGGCTGAGAAGGTCAGCATGGGCATTTAATTTGATTCTGAGGTCGCTACACTGGGTGAGGCAGGGGGAAGCCCTGGATGTGCTTGGTGCAGCCAGGTGCAAGCAGCTGAAGCACTGAGATCTCTGTCACCTGTTAAGGTGACTAAAAAGGTCAACAGGGTATTCACATTATGAGCATAATGAATTCCCCTTTCCAGCTATTATACTGCAGTTTCTGAAATTCAGCATTTCCCTGGCACTAAAAATGGGGTGAGAACAAAAGCTGCTCTTTCTTGTATTGTACACAGTGACTCGTTTGAGGCTTTTAACAAAGCTCCTGTTAGGTGGGGACAGAGTTTTTTAAAGTTAATGAATTAATTTGCAATGAGTACTTCATTATGTAGAATGTTAATGTTCATTTATTCCCTGTGTAGGGAACCTGAAGACAAGTGTGAGAATATTTAAATTCATAAACTCATCAAAGGAACTAATTAATTACACATTGAGAGAGAAGCAAACCTGTGCCTTAAGTCTCTCCTTCCCTTCTCTTGATGCCTGGAGAGGCTGCCTAGAATAGAGGCCAGGCAGTGTTAAAGGAATAAAGCAGGGATTTATTAAAAAGGCCTTTAAAGGACACACTTTGGGCAGTGCAAGAGCCTGGCCGTGGCTCCACCCAAGATGGACCCTGAGTCACAAGTTTCCAGACTTTTATAAGTTTTGGTCCATTTACATATTGGGTTAATTGTCCAATTACAGCTTCAGGTTATGAAGTCCCATCCTCCCAGTTTGCTCTCCTCAATTCTCTGTTGTTTGCACTTCTTGGGCCTGAAGCTGCAATAGCATCCTTGGTTCTGGGGCTGGACAAGGATTGTTTTGTCTGACTAAGCTGTGAGGAGAACTTGCTAGCACTTTATATGAAGTTCAGAGTTATACACTAATGCAGTACAGAATCTGGAAATATGAAAGCTAAAACTGAAGGCATCACTCCATGGGGAAAAAGGTTGCAGAGCAATAATAGCATATTTCTAGGAGCACTAATCTCGAATATTTTTTAACATTGGTATGCAAGACCAGTGTATTTTTCATACTCCCTTTGTTGTTTTTCTGCTTTAATGGCCAGATTTTATCTGCTTTAAAATGTCCCTGCACTTACATAGTGTACAGACAAAGCTTTTTTTTTTTTTTTTTTGGAATGATACCTGGTTTGGAATTTAAATGTTCTCTTGACAGTTCTTCCAAGAAACTAAGTAGCCTGGAGGACTCTATTAGGATAATGGTATCAGTGATGATGATGATGGGGTCCTCAGAGATGTTGCAGTATTATAATTTCCATGTTACTCTGCTTAGTAGCCTTTATTACATTTAATTATTCTGAGTATTCTTTTGAAGTGACTTCATTTCTAAGAAGTTTTTTTTTGTCTCTGCAGTTTGAAGATGCCAGTTTGGTTGTACTGTTGAAATGAGCAAATGAGGGTTTTTCCCCTTTTGTTCTACTTTTTAAAAATACAGATGCTTCTGTGTCCTCCATAAATTCATCACTGTGTAAAATAAAAAATATTCTTAATTAAAAAATATTCTTAATTTTTTTGAGAACTACAGAATTCTTCTTGAATTCCAGCTTTAGTGCTTATGGAAGATAAGGTGTCCTCTTCCCACTGCACTTTAAACCTGATAAATCATCTTGTCTCATGATTTGACTAATACAGGGTGGGATTTTTTAACAGTATCTAAGTGCCATAGTACTGCAGCCACTGCACAAATGCACAGAGAGTTGGAGTTTCAGACCCCAAATCTTTACAATGTAAATAACTAGGACAGACATGAGGCAAATAACAATAAATTGATTATTGGCACATACAGGCCAATAAACCTGCCATCCTTTTATACTGTTCCTTTGCTGGGGCACTTTATTTTAGCATCTAATGTAATCTGCATACATAATCTCTAGTGTTTATTATGTACTTCTTTACACTTCATTTGTTCTCTTTCACTGCATTCACCCTTATTGTAAATTTATCTTCCAATTTTAGTTCAGTTCAACAACCTCAGGACATAAATCCTTCCTTACAGTGCATTTGTTATTGTTAATTATTGTCTTCAAAGGTAATGGGGTTTCAAAGAAGGGCTCAAGTCTGGTTCATGTTGGCTGAGCCAGAGAGCTGCTGCATTCCCAGGAACCTTGCCTGGAGTGCTGCTGCTGCCTGGGCTCCCTCCTTCCTGTGATGGTCCTGACCACATTTTTGAGAGAGGGAAGGAGCTGCATCTCAGTGCCCACCTGAAGTGTGAAGGGTGGATTACAATATTGCCTCAAACTCTGTGTTCTGGAGTTATTCTACTCTTTGTTGCTGCACACAGCAAGTTTCTAGAATTCTGCACACATCATGAGAATACAGTTCTCTTTTTCTAGGGGAAATAAATAAAAGACATTCAAGTTCAGCAAGCAGAGTCTGTCTCCTGTCTCAAGTTTTTTTTTTTTTTCTATTTTTCTGCATCTTTAAAGTACTTCAAAGCTGTTACAGTGTTCTTATGAGATACTGCCTACCAAGAGACTTTTGTTTTGAAATTTCAATCAGGCAAGAGTTGACAAAATAAACAAATGGGTTGAAGTGGCAGTTAGTTTTCATATGTTATGATCAAGCTGTGTCCTTTCCAAAAGCTCTATTATTCTGTGACATAGCATCATAGAATGGTTTGGATTGGAAGGGACCTTCAAGATCATCTCATTCCACCTCCCTGCCATGGGCAGGGACACCTTCCACTATCCCAGGTTGCTCCAAGCCCCATCCAACCTGGCTTTGAACACTTCCAGGGATGGGGCATCCACAAATTCTCTGGGCAACCTGTGCCAGGGCCTCATCATGCTCTGGATAAAGAATTTCTCCTTGTCAGTTTGATGCCACCCCCCTTGTCTTGTCACTCCATGGCCTTGCAAAAAGTCCCTCTGCAGCTCTCTTGGATCCCTTTTAGGCCCTGAAGGGGCTCTGAGTTTTCCCCAGAGCCTTCTCTTCTCCAGGCTGCACAGCTCCAGCTCTCCCAGCCTGTCTCCAGAGCAGAGGCATCCCAGCCCTTTGAGCATCTTTGATGCCTCCTTTGGAACTGGTCCAGCAGCTCCAAATCCTTTTGATGTTGGGAGCCCCAGAGCAGAGCAGAGGGGCAGAACACCCCCAGGAACATCCCTGGGCTGCAGGAGGGGATCCTGCTCCAGGCCAGCAGCCCCCCCTGCCCTCCCTGGGATGGGCTGCCCAAGGTGGTGGTGGAGCCTCCATCCCTGGAGGTGTTTTGGGAAGGACTGGATGTGGCACCTGGGCTCTGATCTGACGGATGTGGTGATGTCTGGTCACAGGCTGGACTCAGTGATCTCTGAGGCCTTTTCTTACCTGAATAAGTCTGGGATTCCTCCTCCTCCTGCCCCTCTCAGGGTCCCTGTGCTGCTGTTGAGGAAGCTGCAGGAAGCAGGTCTGCACTGCTGTTGGATTGTATGACATTCTCCTGGAAAGAAGCAGCACTTCTGCCTAAAACCTTCCACAGTTTCATTTTGTGTGACTGGAATTGCCTGGACACTGCCTCAGAACCCCAACCTCTGTGGTGTCACTGGAACAGTTTTAAAGTGTTTCCTTGCTGTGGAGTTTGGCACCTCCATGGCTGTGATGAACCTGTTGAAAAGTGGATGCATTTTTGTCCCCTGGACAGGCAGAGCAGAGTGTGACATGGGACAGGAGCTGTCCCACTTCTTCCTTCTGAGCTCAGTTACTGCAGTGTACATCCATGGGTTTAACTCCCTGAATGCACTTCCCTCATTCAAGTAAGAAATTCTGTGGGATTCTTCTGTGCAGTGTGCTGGGAAAGTGGCTAATGAAGTTAAATTGACAATTTACTTAACATTTGATAGGAGAGAGGAAATGCTGGTAAGAGATTTTGCTCTGTTGTGACAGCAGTGACTGGGATGTTGGAAAGGCAAGCTGTGTTTTTGCAGTTACCATGGGAAAAGTGTTGGTCATATGCTGTTACCATGGAAATATTCAGGGTGGATTGTTGAAATTAGGAAAATTTCTGGACAGAGTAGAAAGATAATGATACTTTTTATATAGTACAAGGCTGCTCAGGATGTTTGACAGTAGGGATTGACAAAAGGAAACTATGGAGCATTTAGCATCTTCATCTCTCTAAACTTCACGAGAGAAAATAAAATGTATGAAATCTCAAAAAATATCAATAATGTAAAATTTCTGGAGACCTGCTTCATTGGTGCTCAGTGTTTTCTCCTGCCATCAAGTTCTGCAGCCTAGCAGGGTTTTTAACAGGATTTCCCCCATTCTAACTATTTAATGTATTGCAGGGGAGCTGGGCAAGGTCTCTTCTCCCATTGCTGCCTGTTCAAAGAACAGAACAAAAAAAAATTTAAAAAATAATTGTTTGTGGTAGAAAATTATTTTTTGTGTCCTCTGGCAGAGAAGTTGTCTTGAGCAGTCCAGGCTGAGAAGGGCTGAGTCATTTGCAGCATCACAAAGTGCCTGGCACTGGCTCTGTGAGAGTGCCACAGACTGGACACAGAAAGTTCAACCACTACCAAGTTAACTTGGACTTCCCTTTCATCCTGATGTCTCCTTTGCTAGAAAACCTCCTTTTCCAGATACAAATTAGAGTTAAAAATGTCTTCTTTCCAGAGAAAATGTTTAAACTATTGTCTTTTCTTTCCCTCCCCCACTATAGAAATTAAAAATAAAATGGGATTTTAAAGGATAAAGTAATTAAGAAAGGCATTAGCTGTATCTCTGTGATGTTGTTTTAGGTATTATCTATTCTTCTCTCAAAGAAATAAAACTCATGCCATATAAAAAGTGGAAAATCTGACTAATGCCATGCAGGTTTTCATACTTGGTTCTTTTCATGTTTTAATTTGCAATTTTATGCACCAGTCAGTGTCAGTTTTTGTTCTAAATATAGAACTAGTGAAAATCATTCATCAGTTGGAGAAGAATATTTTTCCTCAATTAAAACTTCTAATTTTCATTTTGAAAGAGCAGCTTTCAAAGCCTGTGATCAAATGTAGTTTATTTCTGTGTTTTGTCCTGTTCATGGTCCTGCTGCATTGCATGGGCAGGGTGCTCTCACCTCCTGTCCTGCTCTCCCCCAGGAAGGGATAGGACACTTTTAGGACATTTATTCAATGCTAAGGTGAATTTTAGAATTATTTAGTGAAGGAAATTGCAAGTAAGGGAATATGGGAATACTCCCTTTGTTTTTTCCTTTGGATACCTGTGAAGTTTAATGAAGCAAAACCCTTTTCATGTTCCATCTTCTTCTTATGGTTTCTTCTTTTGAGGAATGTATCCTCAATATGTCCCAATTTCATAGGAGCAATTTAGGAAATTCGTTTGGATTTTGTGTCACGATTTGGTTTTTCCTGTGTGTTCAGCTCTATGTCTCTGCTGCTGTACATGAGATTTTGCTTGTATTTACTTGGTATTTGTGGATTGCAGTTGCTCTGCACAGCATCAAGTAACAAAGTGTTTCTCTTCTTTGGATGTAAATAATAACAAATAGTGAATATATTTTTACTGTTTGTTAAAGCTTCCTTGTTTTAATTCTCTTGTTCTTCGAATTCTTTTGATTCAGCAGTAATTTCCAAGTATTTTAAATTTGTGCTTAGAGTTTTTGGGTTAAGGACCCCAAATGTGCTGCAGTGCATTTATTTACCTTCAAGTTACACCCTGTTGGCAGTAAAGAAGCTGTTAAGTTGTTGTGTTGTCATCCAGTGTATGCCAGGACCCAGACTGGGAGTAAGCACCAAACTCTCAGGACATTCTTCCCAGGGTATTTTTAAGATTTTTGTTGATTCTTAAAAAGGAAACCTTAAGTTTCCATTCTGTCTCCTTTATAAATGAGAACTATTTTATCTATTTTTGCATTAGTAGATGTACAAAACATGACATCTCTATTTTCTGTCATTTTCCACAATACACTTTAAAATGAAATCTTTATATAGAAATTAATTTACGGATCCTAAGGAGCTGATTGGATGACATTGTCATGAAAAACCACAAACTTTGATTTTGATTTTTATTTTAATACTGTAAATGTTATAGCTAATTTTATATTATTAACTCTGACACCTCTGTTGTGATATTTCAAATGCAGTTTCTATCCTTTCTTGTGATATTCACCAAATTTTTGGTGTGCTCAAGTTTGATTATTTTTGGTGTCCTGGGAGAAACAGCCAAACAATCTTGGTCTTTTGTTTTGTCTTTTTGTGTAAAAGGTTAATATCACTTTTTGTGTCTTTTCTCTCCCTTTGATAATAAGCTATAAATTAATGGGAACAAAACATAGCATGAGACGAGCAAAATTCTCTTTGTTCTGTTTTCCAGATGGAATCAGTGTCAGTGGACTCCCACTCTCCAGTCCTTTCAGGCAGGTTGTCAAACCAAGAGTGGAGACCAAACCTCTTAATCCCCAAGAAAGCAGCAAAGTTGGTGATTTCAGTCACGTCAAGGTAGGGGAATGACATCAAAATAAGTAAAACCTGTGGTTTTTTACTTGTACTGTGCTATGGTTTGTTGTGTGACTAAAAAACAAAGGTTTCCTTGTCTCATAAATATTTCCCTTTGGTTTCCTTTAGCACAGCTTGATGTTCTGTGTTTGGATTGTTATATTAAAGCCAACAAACAAAAAAGGTGAAGAAAGATCAGGCTAAGAGTGGAAATTGCAGAGCTGCTGTCCCTGTGGTGTACTGGGGGAGCTGTCAGCTCACCTCATGGTGCTTTCTCAAGCTATTTACTCTGTAGGAAGGTGCTTCTCTGTGAATTCTTGGCTTTCTTGCAGTGAGTTGTTTTTAGTGATGTTCATACAAGTAATAAAACAGAATAGTTGAGAGAGTCAAAGGAAAAGTAAAGAAAAGTAGCAGGGTGGAAGAGGAGTTGTGTAGGTGGAAGAAGAGTTGTGTAGGTGGAAGCTGCACTGTGCTTACCCAGAGTCTGCCCTGGCCTAAGCTGCTCTTGCTTTTCTGGGACAGATCATACCTGTTGAAGGTGTAAAGTTGTTATTTAGAGCATGAAATAAATTTAGCTGCATAATGGCCAGCTTTGAAGGAGATATAATTTGAGATGAAAATAAGAAAGATGGTAAATAATGGGTTGCAGCACTTCATTGGTCTCTTCCCAGCTTTTGGTGAATGTTGTGTTATGTGCAGTATTTGAAACATTCCCTGTACAGATCCATGTTCTGCATCAGCCCATCCTGTCAGGAATTAGAGTGAGTGTTGTATGGGGCAAAATTTGGCTTCAGATGTGTTTGAGAAGCAAACACAGGCTCTGCTTTTCTCTTGCTTTGCCTGTGAATTTGATTCTTTCACAATGGGAATATTCACAAGTCTATCTGAGCAATGAACAACTGAAGCTGTTAATTTGTAAATGTGTTTCTTTTGGATCATTAGCACTGTTAATTCATCATCAATTGATTCTGCAGCATAGGAAAGGTCTTAGCAAAATTACTAAAGCCTTTGTGTTTTATGGTATAGTAAGGTGTTTCCAAATTGTTTATAAATATAAATGAGCATGATTGAGGAAATAATTTGCTATTTAAGTGAACAAAATGTCCAGCATTAATTTTTAAGTTCAGAGATTTGTGTAGAATGTCTGACCTGTAGACACTTCTCAGTCACAGCAGCAATGGGAGTGTTACTTCAAGATAGGACTAAAAAAATCTACAAATGCAGAACTTTGCACCAAGTACACAAAGAAAAAAGCATTTCAGTGCACTTTTTGCTTGTCAATCAGTTGTCCTGGCAACCAAGAAGTTGCAGGTTCCCAATGATCTGTGTGATAGTATTAGAAGGAGATTGAAGGGGTGTAAAGCAGAAACTTGGTTTTCAGCATGTGTAGAAAAACTGTGGTGGGAAGGCACATGCTGGATCCTGTTGCCAGGTTTATGGAATGAATTTTGATTTAATTGGTATTTTGTGATAGAAGAACCATTCAGATGATCAAAACTATGTTAGGTAGGGAATACACATTCCAACAGCATCAAAGGGTTCTTTGCTGAGTAAATGTCTCTGTGTCCTGAGCCTGATGAGCATCACTGCTGTACAGCACCTGTAGCATGCCTGCAGTTTGTCCCAGTTAAACTACTATAAACCAATAATTGGATCTGCTTGGATTAAAAATGCCTATGGAGCTCACAACTATTTAGAGCTATGCTAAAAATGTTTTTTGATTCACTTGGCTTTGCACATAATTAAGTCTCTATGTACATGGACAGACATAGTGGGTAAATGACCAGAAAAAATTACCTCTTATAAGTGAGGAGATGTATTTGCTTCTTTAGGCAGTGATTCTGTGATAATGTGGATTTCTGCTTGTGACTTCTTTAACACTGCTCTTTAGTAGGAAGCAGCATAGGAACCACCAATAGCTTAAAATGAAAGCCAGATAAATTCCAAACCACAGATACAGGGAGTTACTGTAAACAATCCAGTCAATTAAGAATTTACAGATATAATTAGAATGTGCTGGGGTCCAGTTGTCTTGGCTGAGTTTTGAGGAATTTGCTGTAGTTTTGGATTTGAGTCTCTCTGGTTTATACTGGGTGTCTTTGAGCACATGAATTATGTTCATTGTCAAATGCTTTTGCTCAGACATTGCTGTCTGAAATGAAACAATCTGGGATCTGCACACGAGATAGGATCCAAGGTTCCTTTTGATGCTGAGTCTCAAAATGTTTGATATTTATGAACCTTTTTGAGTTCCTTAGAACCTTCTTAAAAGATCCTTGAGTTTCTCCCTGTGGCAGCAGAACAAATCTGGGTTTGTGGGCTGTTTGTCCCTCACAGTGCAGTTTGGGATGAGCTCTGGGTTACATTTGCTTTATTGTTGTGCCAATTAGAGTGATTTAACAAGGACTAATGTAAGAAGCAAGTGGGAGTTTTTAACTTAAGAAGCAAGATGGATCTTAAACAATTTGTATGTGTGGTGAAAACACCCTGCTGTCACTTATTCATGATTTAACAATAGGTGTCTGGTGTGAATATTCAGGGGTAGTGGTTATTTTTCAATCCTGCATGCTGTGCATAAGCTCATCTTCAAATAAAAGTGAATTTCTGCAAATGAAAGTGAGTGTAAATCAATGCTTCTCGTGTTGCTGATTCTGAAATGTCCTTGTTCAGATATTTATAAGCCTCATGCTTAAACCTTCCCTCCCTACTTGTTTGCCTTACAGATTTTGTGCTTCAGTCTTGGATATTGCAGTCGAGCTTCTCTTGCAATCTCTGTTTCCAATTTTGCTGTAGGCTGTCTCCTAATAAACCAGTCACTGGCTTCTGGAAATGACTGTTACAATGAGCTCATAAATTCAGTGTAAAAATTGCTTTATGACCTCATCATAAAGCTTGCTTATACCCTCAAGCTGAATGGAATCTCAGGCTGTAATATTATGTTCAGATACTCATTTCTGCTGTTCAGTGCTGGCTTGTTGTGCTGAGCCTTGTCTAAACTCCGTGGTTGTTCCAGGGTGCATCTGCATGAAAGGATGAATTACTTTCCTTAGGGTAACTCAGCCTTTCAGCATTGCTGTGGTGTGTGAGTGTCAGGTTTGAGGCTGAACCTGTTACTTTTTGAGTAACACTGCAGTGTGTTCAGATATTCAACTATTCTATGTCTTCATGCAAAAGCTGCAGTGAGAAATGTAACCAGATGCCAGAATCTCTCAGCAAACACAAGTGTGAGTTTGAACCTGGGGAATTCTGCACTGCTTTTCATGCTTGGAAGCTGAGATTATTCTGGTGTGGTCTAGTTCTTGTCAGATGGAAGAAACAAACTGGCACTTCAGTCCTTATTCCATATGGACTTGAGCTTTAGAGATCAGTCCAACCCAGATGAAGAGTGGAAATGGAGAACTCTTTTAGCTGGGTGATGAAAACTTTGAAAGCATATTGTGAGTTCTTTAAACCCTTGATTTAAGCTGTTAAACATTCCCAGTGCTTACTGGGCAGTTGTTTGGCAGACAGGGCTGGTTTATAATTTATAAAGGATTTGGCTGACTTCTTTATTTGTTTTGAGACTTGTTCGTTCAGGAGAATTTCCTTCTGCATCCGGAATGTGAGCTGTAATTCTGGAGATTCAGCTGCAGAAGCTGGAGGGGTTTAAGTAGTCTCATAAAACTGCTCTGTTCCTGCACTCTCACTAAATGCTAGGAAGTGTTAAAATACAGTATGTAGAGCTAATTTAATTTAACACACTGTCTTTAATGAATCTTTTCTGATTTACTCAGCAGTGTATTAAGATGAGATGCAGGCCTTAATTGGATTTTTTTCTATTCAGTTCTCAGGCTTTACTCTTCTATTTGAAAGTGTGCTGCTAATAGGGATAAACTTTATATTGTTGATACTTTAAATTCTAACTCCTTTTATTCATAAACCTTATATCTATTCTAAGTTTAAGCCCTTAAACAGAACAAATGGGATTTTTTTTTTTTTTAATTTTTAAAATAATTTCGGGTGCTGCTGAATTTAGAGTAGATGTAGAGTCCATAGAACACAACTGAAATTTAGATTCCTTTTCATTGAAGAAATGTGAATATAGGAATGAGATCTTAGGCACAAATATATAGTCCAGTTTGGATGTTGTACTTCCACACTGTCCTATTTTGGAATTCATTACTATTCTTATAAATTCTGTGGCCCTGAGTTCTCCCTCAATATTAAACATGTCAAGTTTTATGTTTCTATCTTGTTTCCCTAATAACTTTCAAGATGGTAGAAGATAAAAAATAAACAAAGATCTTTCACTTCCAAATCTGATTTTTATCAAAATAATACATATCTTATTTTTTATAATTGACAATTTGTGAGGTGAGTGCTCACATCTCCCGAAGCCTGCTCAGATTGGAGCTGTGAGCCACATCAACCTTTGCCAGGTCAGCAAGGTGTTTTTTATTGCCTTCCTGGCCAAGATTTGCAGTTTTCTTTGAGATAAAGTGGATTATAAAAATAGAGTCATTCTGCAAAAACAAGGGAGAAATGGGTTTTTGGCACTTGGTACCTGTCTGGCAAAATTTGATTATGATCTGGATCTGGATGAAAGCTGGCAATTTTTTCTGGGTCTAAATGCTTTTAGCTTTCCTTCCCTGCCCAGTTCAGCTTTGCTTATCTTCCTTGGAGTTCTATAAATAGTTGAGTATTCCACACAATTTCTGCTCTCCACTCCTCTTCTTCTCCTCCTGTGAGTTGGTCTCTCAAGAAAGGAACAGTCTGTTGTGCCCTAGAGAGGACTGCAATTCAGAACACGAAGAAAATACTTGATTAAATCTATTCCCTAGAGCCAGGGGTGGAAAAAACCCTACTGCCCCTTGGATTTGGATAAATTCAGTTCATTCAGCTTGTCTTGTATTTTACATTCAATATTAGCACAGTAGCATCCACAATTTCAATGCAATATGTTTCAGAACTTGCTATTTTCCCCATTTTATTTGACATGAAAGGAGGATTAAAAAATTTATAAAGTACTAGTAGAAAAAATTTGGATGGCTTCACTGTCTGCCTGTCAAAAGCAGACTTTTTTTGGACTTCCTTCACTGTCACTCAGAAAACAAGTGATGATACCCTGCTCATACCCAAACAAATCTCTCATCAGGAGTATCTGCAGGTGCAATCTCCTGTATAAACCACACTGCATCTCTTTGTTGTCTAAAGATGGACAAAGAGAAATGAAAGTTGACACCAGCACAATAAACAGAGCTTATGGGACCAGCTGGAGGTGGTCACATCCATAATGACATTGTGATAAGTCAGGAAAAAAAAATCTCAATACTGAGGTTGGCTTTTGTAAGAGGGTGTTGGCTGCATAGAAAGTGAGGGGAGAAAAGGAGGAGAAGTTGACTGGGTTAGAATAATGGAGAAATAATAAAGATGGGCTCATGTGAAGACCTCCTGAGCTGGAAACTTGACATGGAGGGAGGGAGGTTTGGGACAAACATCTGGAACAGGGTGGTGAAAGTCCAGTCAGCTCTGTAAGAAGTTTTAAGAACAATGAGAAACTGAGATGTTTGTGTGAATGCTCTTGCATTAGGTCATAAATTTCCTCCAAATGTTCTTGCAGAGGTCAGAGAGCCCCTGCAGCCTGGAGCTCTCAGAGTGTGACCTCCACGGTCAGGTGTCACAAATGCAGAATCCCTTTGGGGTTTTGCACATTCATTTTGCACTTGCAAGTTCTTGCATGTTTAGTTTTCCTCTTTTAATAAGAACAGATGAGGGAGGTCAGACAGGGTTTGGATCAAAGACCACTCTTTATTTCAGGTGCCTTATTTACTTGGTTCTTACCTGTGCACATTTACAGTGCTTGTGTTATAGATCCAGACATTTTTACCTAAATATTGCTCATCCTGCATATGATAATGTTTTCATTTCAAATTTTGATGGAACTTTTTTGAAATTCCACAAATTTTATTGATTTAATAATTTTCTGTGGTCTTTTACCCGCAAAACTCAGTGCATTTAGAAGTAATGAAGAATAGCTGTACTGCAGGCTGTGATAAACACTGTGCCATAGTTTTTTCTCTCCATTTGAGAGTAAATAATCTGCAGGCAAGTTCAATTTCTTAATATTTCAAATAACTTTTTTTTTTTTGTTGTTGTTGAAATATTTTCAGTTCCTCAGTCATAGAGGCAGATCATAGTAAGGCTTGGAGTTTTGTTCTGATTTTTGGGAAGCTGGCCAAGGAGATAAAGAGCATCTTGATAAAAGAAAAGTAAAATCTTCAGACTGTGAGTGTTCTGTTTAGCTAGAAGTGGCATTTTTAATAGCTGCCTTCCCCAGGAGTATGAGAAAGAGCATGCAGTTTAGTAATTTATCACTGTGGGGACTCCAGAAGAGCAGGTCAGGTGTGGTAGTTTTACTCAGAAGAAATGGGAAGTACAGACTGTGGTGGCTGCAATTGATGCCAAAGCATTTTTGAAAGGGCTCCTCAGAATCTGCTTTACCAACTTTGTTTCACTGAGGGAAGTGACTGGAGAATCATTCCAGCAAGCTCCACATTTGCTGTTTGTGGGTAAACCTGGTTTTAAATGTGATAGATTGCAAGTTTTCAGTAAGATGATCTGCAAGAGGGATTGCTTAAGAGAATATAAATTTATTTACAAGTGTGTTTAAAGCTTTTTAATTTAGTACTAATAATGATTATGTGCTAAATTTATCATTGATCAGTCAGAGGATAACTCTTTGTTAGGAGGAGTAGGACAAGATTGACTTCAAAATGCTGAAATTCCCAAGCAATAAAAATTATCTAAAACTATCAGAAATAGAGGAGAGGAAACTCTTTGTAAGACAAAGAGGAAAAAGCCCTGAGACTGAAATAAATGCAGCTTTTTAATACTGTGTTAGATAAAACAGATCCAGCTCATATTTTGTTGGTCATTTTATGAAATTGGTTTCTCTCTGTTGTCATTAAATTGCTGATCTTGCTGTGAATTGCAGTGACTGATGATATGAGAGAGGGAAAAGCAGGTGATGAAAAAATGTTATGTGAAGAGGGAAAAGTGTAGGAATTTGAGGGTGTTGATCAAATAGAGTGTCATTTCTTAGATGTTTCTCTGTGATTCATTAGACCTGATTTTCTGTAGGTGTAATCTTAGGGTAAATTAAATTCCTAATGTTCTTGTGTTTAAATGGAATAAAAAGCATGTTCTCTGGTAGTAGAAGATCAAAAGTACTATGAATATTGCGTTGGGAAATTTATCCTTTAACTGGTGCATGTTGTTTTTGTGTGGAGTATTTGCTGTGCCACTTAGAGGTGTGTAGTTTGATGATAAATTAGTATAAATATTACTGTTAAGTGACTTGGATGTGCTTCAGCTGTCTGTAGTTATTAAATACAGTGAGCATAATACATCACACTTTTCAGATTGGTAAGAGTGGAGGACTCAGAATGACTTGCTAATTTTAAACCTGGGGCTCTTAAAACATTATTGGTTTAGCTGAAATAAGTCTGAGAAGAGAAAAAGACAAATGACAAGAAGCAATTAAAATACATATTTTGTAATAAAGTAAATCTCTGGAGCAAGGAAGCTTCTAGATTGCTTCATGGCAATAACTAATGTGTCTAAATTGTATCTAAGTTTAAATTGAAATTTAAATTTAAATTTTGTCTAAGTTTATTTTCAGCTATATCTTTGTATCAAATGCCCAGCAAGGTGAGCAGTCCATTTCAGTAATTTTCTTGAGTAATTATGTGAAATTCTACTAATTTTTTGTTAGACACTGTGCAAATGCAAGTAATATTTTTATTACTATTAGATGCAAGTCATAATCAATTATTACTGTTCCTGCCATTTGATGCAGCAGCTGAGAGTCCAGAACAAGGAATAAATTACTTGCCCAAGATCACACAAGTGAACTATTGTCAAAATAAGCACCAAATGCTGCATCCCATTAAGAGGGTGAGAAACAGGTGATGTAATCTTGTTTCTTAAGAATATGAAAAAATCGTCTGAAATCCTGCATTCTTCACTGCTGGAGAAATTCAGCATTAGGATTTCTTTGCCTAGAACCTTGATCCTTTACCAAAAGCCATTTCTGGATTTTGCCCCTTGCATGGTGCTTGTTCCCTATGGGCAGCTGTTTGGGTCTTTTTGTTTTAATTCTTCCATGTTATTCTTCATTTCTTTTTCCACCTCTTGTTGGTCAGTGCAGTGCTGCTGGCAATCCACATCCTCTCCCTGAGTTTATCTGCTTGCTTGGTCATCACCTGTAGACTGTAGGTGCTCCAGGCTAGAATAATGAGGGGAATAGCTACAAATGGAGAGAAAATGATCTGAATTATAAACAAATTGGAATGTTATCCAGATGCTAGGAATCTATTCTTGTAGCCTTGGTGGAAAACTTTGTACTGATCATCCATCTAATCTGATCCTGATAAATTCACCTCTGAGGTTTCAGCATCATGCCAAGAACTCCGAGCTGAAGCAGGCATTTTTGGAAGTTAGCCAATTTTGTGGAAATATTTCAGAGGCAGAAAACTTTCTCCATCCTTAGAGCAGTTCCTGTAATGGTGAAATAGCCTTTTAAAAGTGCATTTTACCATTAGCTCTAATTCGTCTTACCTTCAATTTCCACCACTGGATTTTAAAGCAAATAAAGGCCTTCTGCCCTTGGTATCCTTTTTCTCTACTTATTGTAAATGAGATAATGTGGGACCAATTATTTTTAGAATTTTATTGGGAACTTTTGTGTATGACAGAAATGTCAAATTCTGAAGGAAGGAGGACACTGCTTTTCCTTCACTATTATACAGCTCAGTGATGATTGCCCCCAAAGTGCTGGTTTTGCTCTTGAAGCTGTATTCCTGTAAAGTTTGAAAGTTTTATGAATTATAATGAACATTTTTTTAATGTTTCAGTTTTGAAGCTGACCTTTTGGGTTTCCTTTGTGGTGGCACTGTCATGCAACTATAATGCATAACTTCACCATGGCAAATTTTCTACCACAAAAGAAGTAAAATAGCTTGAATTGTAACTGTTCTTTGTACTTGGTATCCAAGTGTGGGTTATGATCTCCAAGTCTGGATGGAATGGAGTTGAAATTGTGGGTGATTGTTGGATTTTTAACTGAAAAATTATTAAAAGTAGAAATAATTTAATTATCATGTTCTATACCGCTTTAGTGAATATTCCTGGGAGTGATGTTCAAATTAAGGGAAGTGAGTTGAGGAAAAGCAAAAGCTGTCCCCAGATCTGAGAAGTTATAACCCTGTATTTTACTAATAACTTTGAATAGTAACTTTGATTTCTGGGGAGTAAAAATATTCCACCCCCACAAAACCCAAACAATCCAGTCCTCAGATGTTTGTGTAGTAGAGCTCTGCTCACCTCACCTCCTTTGTGAAAGCCACTCGCTTTGAGAAGTCCCTGATGGAAAAGGCAACACAATGAGCCTGTGGACATTACCTCTTTATTTGCTGTATACAGGGGACCTTGTTTCCCCTGAAAAATCAGAATTTGTGACATAACTGTGTGCACAACAAGATGTTTTTCTGCACTCTGCAGTGCCAGAGTGTTCCTGAGCTGTGTGTTCATCACAACAGGCTCTCCTAGAAGTGTGTGTTGAATCTCTCAAGGAACAGGAAGACATAAATAGGTCTTTATATTAAAGACATAAGTCTTTATATTCCAGGAACAAATATTTAGGGAATACTGTCAGGAAGAGAAAGGGAGGAGGAATTAATTTAATCAACTTAATAATTTTGCTTTGAGAAAAAAACACATTCTGCATTTTGGACAAAATTCATTGATGTTGCTGTAATGTCCATTATTATAATATCCAGCTTGCTCCAGTGATGAATATATGGAATATAATTCCAGAAGGACAAGCTGAGAGCAGGAATCTCAAATAGCTCTGCTTGCTGCTGTCCAGAGACAGGAGAAAGGGCCCAGATCAGTCCTGACACCTGCAGATTGTCTCCCATGCACAAAGAACATCAGAAGAACAAAATCTGTGTCATTGATTTTCCTCCTCTGGAACACTGACATGTTTCTACTTTTGTCTAGAAATGTCTTTTGTTAATATGATTTAATGAGCTCTTTGAAGCTTTTCTGCCTTTTTTATTTTGGTTTTTGTTTTTGTCTCTTATCTCTCATAGTATTTTCTACTCACTGTTGCTTTGCCATGTACAAATTCCTGGCTGTGTTTTTCAGGAATCTTGCCATCTGTTGAGTACCTTGTACCAGCCTAATGTGTGAAAATCTGTAAGGCTCAGCTCATGCTCTCTTTGCCTCATTTGTTCAGCTCACAGGCTTGCATCTTACTCAGGAAAAAAATCAAACTATGACCATCAGACTTTATAAGGATATGTAGAACACCAGATGGGGATAAAAGTCTGCCTGTGGTTTTGACGCTGGTGCATTTTCATTTTGCATCTTAATTTTTACCTTCCTTCCTCAGAACAACAAAATCTCCTTATTTCAAAACACTCCCAGTGTGTATTAGGAACAATTTCTTCACTGAAAGAGTTGTTAAGCACTGGAAGGGGCTGTCCAGGGAGTTGGGGAAGTCACCATCCCTGGAAGTGTTCAAAAAATATCTGGATGTGGCATTTTGTGATGCTGTTTAGTGGACATGGTGATATTTGGTGAAAGGTTGGACTTGATGATGTTGGATTGATAGTTCTATGATTCTTATCTGGCTCATGTCCCTGCTAAAAAGAACTAAAAAGTAAAAACTTTGTGCAGTTGTCTCAGTGACTGAAGGTTTAATTGCCTTCAGAAGAGTTAGAAGGTCTTTCTGTGTATCTCAGGAAAGAGAGCCTGGTTGGCCACTGCTCCCTGTGCTTTCCCAGCAGAGTCTGAATTTTCTAGAAGCTGAACTTGCTTTTGGACACCAAAACCTGCAGGTTTCAGGATTAGGAAAACAATGGAAAAATGTCCTTTGTAAACTTGGTCTCTAAGACAAGACTTTTTTTTTTTGGAAGGAATTGAAAAATTCAGAATGCAGTGAGGAGCTGTTCATCCTTTGTGCTCAAATGGTTAAAATCTCCAGAACAGTGAAACTCTTCATTAAAATTTTGTCAGCCAGGCCAAAGAGTCAGCCTTGGACTATCCTACAGAAATAGGCAGGGCTGGCTCTGGAGCAGCGTGGAGTTCTGCATCACAGCACAGTTTCTCTGCTTCACTGACAGCTTTTATTTCCCCCTCTTTTTTTCTACCCCTTGCTGCATTCCTTTGGAGGAAGGTACAGATTATTTTGATCATTTAGCTCCTGTGTTTAAAAGATGTATTCCTTTACGTTTGCCTGGTTACCTGTTTGGAGTTGTGGCGGGCGTTTTATTTTTCTGACCCTTAAAAATAAGCCTTGAATTTTAGCTCCTCACCCAGGATAAACTGAAATGTTCCATACTTCTCTCTCTGCATCACCAGCTTGCTGGTTTACATTTTCCTGCTGTTTTATGAATTGGGAAAATCTTATAGATCAGCAGCAGGTTTGAAACAGTGTTTTCCACGTTATGCTCTGTGTAGTGCAGTGCATTTCCTTGCAGGTTTGTCTGTGGGTTTTGTTCAGGCTCTGGTTGATTTGAAAGCAATTAAATGAAAAACAGACACTACAGGTTTAGAGTTTCTCTGCAGCATTTAATACTGGGGGGAGTAGGTTCAGATCTGGAGTGGCTGCTCTGAAATGATGGAGAAGATCAAATGTGCAGTTTCAGTATTTCAATTTTTAACCTAAACACCAGGTTCTGAGCTTTTTCTCGGGAATTCTAAATTGAAAGAAAGGTTGATTGAGTCAAGCCTACTGTTAAATTAATTTTAATGTGAAGTGATGATGAATATCTGTATGTCTCTTTTTCTGTAATACATTTGTTTATATCTAAATACTTTTTATCAAGAGACAGAGTGACCGAAATTGCTGAGACAGGAAGAATAAGAAAAGCTTTTTTGGTTATTGTCACACAAATTTAGCAATAGCTGAGGTTTTTTCTCCATATTTGACTCCAGGGCATATACAGCTCCCAATTTGAGTAATGCTTTATCTATTATGAAGCAAAGATACACCTTTTTGTGAACTAACAGTATCAGGATGATGCTTTTCATCTCCTTTTTGTATTCAGTTCAGGTCCTGTTTTCCTCTGTGTCTATCCTTGCTTTAGCCCAGCAGCAATCAGTGGGAATAACTAAGGCTGCAAAGAAAATAACCAGGAAAAACTCTGAAATTGGAGTATTCCTTGCCTTTTCCTTTACATTCTATGATAATGTCCAAGTTCTTTACAATATTTGTGATTGCTGCTTTTGTTTTTTTTTTCTTCCTGTCTCAGGAATTTCCCTAATTGCCTGCCAGTGCCACTTCATCAGGTCTTTCTATCAGCTTATGATCATATCATTTATTACAAATTGCTACCCTGCATCTTTAATGAATAATCAGGGCACAGAGTGAAAACAAATCTATGACCTCCTAGAAGGAATTAAGACTTTTTTCTGCAGCTAGAGGTTTTAAGCAGCAATATAAACAAAATAATTTAGCTGCAAATAAACAGAAGGGAATTGTCAACGTTCCCCCTTTTGACTGCATCGCTTCCCTTTTGCTTCCTCCTGAGGAGGTTTCCACTTTTCCTTTACTTTTTCACCTGGGGAGTTAGAAGGAGGAGTTGAGGCTCTGAAACTTCTGTGGTTCTGCTGTGGCTGCAGTGTGAAAATGTCAGCAGTGTCCCCATCCCCATGGGCGACTCTCCCTGTCCCTGTCCCGGGACCTCTCCAAGCTGGATCTTGCTGGAATCGTTCTTGGAATTGTAGGGATGCACCTGTTGTGAAATGAATTCAAGAGGACGTTTCAGTGTTGTGGCAGTCTTGGCAAGTGTTGAATGTGTTAATCCTTATGTCCTACCCAAACTTGTGTGCTATTTGGATAAAATTCAGCTTAAATTATCACAGCATCCCAGCAACTTCTGGTGGTTTCTTTTTTTCCTTTTCCTTATTTTTTTTTTGTACTGAAATCTGAACCTTTTTCAAAAGAAATCTGATTGAAAGTTAAGCCTATTATTTAATATGCCACTGAAATGAAATTTCCTCACAGAGACTTTAATTTTAAATAGATTTTT
Source organism: Agelaius tricolor (assembly GCF_023055355.1). NCBI lineage: Eukaryota > Metazoa > Chordata > Aves > Passeriformes > Icteridae > Agelaius > Agelaius tricolor. The sequence continues at coordinate 91,788,263 of NW_027269262.1, read as the reverse complement.
ATTTTCCATTAATATATGGTTTAGGATAAAGCTGAGTTAAATAATTTGTGACTGCTAGAGAATGCATGTGTAATTTAACTTGTCTTTTTGCTTGTAGGCTATGCATGACTGAGAGTTCATTATATTTGCAAAAATAAAATCTTAGAGGATACTTAATTCCCTGTGATTTATAACCTGGAGTTTGCCTGTCCTACCACCAACTTGTGATTGATTTTGAAGAGAGACTACAAAAATGACTGTTGGAAATTGAAAAGATTTGTTGCCTACATGGAATTGGACATTATTTAAGTTAAGAAATGGAAGTGTAATCTAAGCAGGAATTTCGGATACGAATTTCATATTTCAAGAATGAAATTTAGACATGGTGCAAATATGATTCCCTCCTATTAATTAAATATCCACAAAGTGGATGGTACTGTGAATGATAAACCTGTTTTATAAATACATGCAAATGTTTCATTTGTGGATTCATATTCTGTGAAAAGTAATTTATTTTCATATCCCACATACTGGAGTATGTATTTTAAATACATACTTTGTGTCTGTGTTGGAGGTTTGTACCATGAAATGGTGGGGAAAACTCCAGAAATAACAGTGAAGAGGGATCTTCTTCAGCAGACACATTTATCTTTCTATTGAAAGTATTTGATCTGTTGGGTCTTGAATACCATTCATGCAAAAGACTGAAAGTAACAGTTTTAAGGTCTTTATGAGTTTCTAAATTTTTAATATTTCAAAAAACTGAAGACTATAATGCACTAAACCAATTTGGGAATATTCAGACTGCATAATATGGAAAAGTGTTCAGAAAGATCATTTTTCTTAGATTCCATTACATAAAAGAATTGAAATATCCCCATTTATTTAGCACCCAGGCTAAGCCTGTCAGACCAAGTAATCTACACTTGGTGAGACCCCTCAGTTACTCAAATGTTGGAAGATCTGTGATAAAAACACTAAATAACAGAGTTTGCAGGAAGAAAACCCCAAAGCAAGCAAGGCTTTGTGAGCACACAGGAAAGAGACTTGAGTGAGTACAAATGTTTAGGTTTGGAGCAGAGGGATATGGAGCTGCTCATTTTTAAGGAATATTGCTGAAGGCTGCCTGGTTACTAAGCTGGTATGGGTGCTTGATGTAGCCTTCACATTCTCCTGTTGTGTCCCTTCTTTTTTTTTTTTTTTCTATTAATTCAATCCTGTATTCCCTGGAAAACTGTATACTTTCATTAAATATATGTATCAGTGCTTTTAGTATTCTGATCTGTGGCTCAGGTTTTGAGCTGCATAAGCTACAAGTTACTTGGAAACTGCAAAATTAATTCATTCAGCATTATGAAACAAAATTTAAACTGATTAATGCCAGTTAAGATAGTATATAAACATGGAGATTTAAAAAAAGAGAACTATAACTTCAGCAGTATGAAAAACAATTTTAAACTGAATAATGCCAGTTAAAATTGTACACAAGTAGGTAGATTTAAAAAAAGAAAAATAGAACATGTTTTTATAAATGAAACTGAAGATATTTCAGTCTTACTTGATTTATATTTAGAAAAAAAAAATACCGTGACTGTTCTACTGCTTTCAGCTGTCATTTTTGTCAGTTCTTAATTTACTTCTTTCCAAACAAGTTTACAAATTTGTTCATTTAAAATGGAAAGTTGACTGCTGCTGTTTCTGTTTAACACATGCTTGAAAATGTGCTACTTTTGAAGATGCTTCTTTAGGTGAAAGCTGAAGTCAAGCATTTGAGCCTGTTTATTTTCAGAAATCTGTTTCAATTGCAACCTGACTGCATCTTCCAGTGTTCCTGCTCGTTTTTAACTTAATAATGGAATTAACACCAGCCACCATTATTTGTTTAATACGAATGTGGGGCTGTTTTATTTCCACTGAGTAAGAGATTGCATGGATGTCTATAAATGTAGAAAGATTCTTCTCACTTTTTCCTGTGAAGTTCTGAAAACCTCAATGAAATCTCACCCTGTTGGAGTTCTGTGAACTGAATTTTTTCCCTGAGGTTCTGTGCTGAATGTTTTAATCATGAAAGGGGAGGTGATAGGCATTGGTTGGGATGTCACAGTTGGAATGAAATTTTCTAACTTCCTCTTGTCAAGAGGAGATTTCTTGTTACAACAAGCTGTTAATGGCAGGCAGATGAATAGGCTGGTGATAGGGCACTTGCTTGGAGTGGTTCAGCTTGAATCGAGCAGGAAAAGGCATTTTGAATAGATTTTTCACTTATTATAAAAGTGCACTTTAAGGGTTGACTTTTGTCAACTGTTCTTTCTTGACATAAATATTTCTGAGAACTGCAGAAGACCCAGAATCTTAACACAGTAATTTTGGATCAAAAGTCTCCTTTTCAGGACCTTAGCCCAATTCAGGGCAGTGCACTCTCTTTGGAGACTACTTTTCTATTTTATTGTGGGTTGCCCTGTGCCATATTTCACCCAAGAACTTCAGGGTTGAAGTTCTGAAAAATAAAAAAAATGGAAGACATTTTTTCAGCACCAAACTGTGTTCTTTTAGCTGTGTTATCATCTTTCTGTTTTTCCTGAGTGAAGTGCAGCATTCCTGTGGCATTTTTTACCACTACACAAAAAAGTCTCGAAACTATATAGTGCAAGTTATATTGAACATCAGTCATCACTGATGGGTGAAAAACATAAGTAAAAGGACAAAATTATTTGAACTTTTAGGTTCTGATCCATTAAGGAAAATTAATAGTTGCATTACAGACTTCTGTTCACTGACTAGGAGCTGTACAGCAAAAATCAGAACAATATCTGTCCCAAATATAGCAGAGCTGTAAGTCTAAGGTCAGATAGAAGAACACAGCACAGAGAGTTCAAGGAAACAGTCCAATCTCATCTGCTTATTTATCCAGCTATTTATTAATAAGGCATCATTCACAGAATCAGACTCAGAACAGTTGAGGTTGGGAGGCACCTCTGTAAATCACCCAATGCCACTTTATTGTTTTACAGTCAATGAGAAGGTAACACCTTACATGGCTGAGTCAGTTCAGTATTAGTGCAGTATTTAGTATTGAAATTGTTACCTTTTAGTCATTATTAGTCCAGATTGAATCATTACAGAGAGGACAATAATACAGCTGGAATTATTACATATCAAATTCTTAGCAGAGGAAGAGGGGCAGGGGCTATGGCCACTCTTCCCAATGCTGGTGAGGTGTCCTTCACTGGCTGGAACGTGCCACAGGTGGTTTCTTTTCTAGGATGCACTTTCCAATGTGTTTTTACACCTTACTTTTTCTTCCATTGGTCTGTGGTTCCTTGTTACATCCCATATCAGCATATGTTAGATGTTATTTGTTCTTGCTAGCCCTGAGCAGGGCTTTGTCCAGTTGTGTACCTGCATTTCTTTATCTGATTCTTGGTGAGTGATTTACAGCCTGTGGGGTTTTGCTTGTACAGCTGTGCTGCAACCACCTCTCAAAATGTCTGTCATCAGACAGGGCCTTTATTTATTTACACCACATGATTCTCTTGTTCCTGAATATCTCATTCTACCTCTTGCAACTCTGTGTGTAAAGCTGTGGTTGGCCCAAACAACTAAAACAAATGAGAAACAGTATCCTGGTCAGGTGGACAAATTGTTGTGGCAGCTAAAGCTCATAAAATAAAGTTGCAGGCAGGTCAGTCAGAGAGAAAATTGAACAAATCTCAGTCCTGAGGCCTTGTGAGGTCAATACAATGCACCAGAAACACAAATAATACAAATTCAGGCCCTTTCCTAGCTAGGACACTGCAGTGTTACAAGACTGCCCAGCCTGGATGAGGGTTGGTTTGAAATGATGAGCACGTGAGGGACGTGGACACCGGTTCCAGTCAGTTCTCTAATGAATATGCATTCAAGTAAATAGAAAATGATTCTGTGGCACTCTAGAATATTAATGAAAGAGAATGGATGAGTTTAATTACAATTACTTGGGAAAGATTGGGTCTTTTTTTCCCCTCCAATTTATCAAATAGTTGTGTATGCTCATTGTTGTCAGGAGTAGGTTGCATTACCCTTGAGAACCAAAACTGTAGCTTTTGGGGGGTGAAGTGCTTTCTAGAAAACAGTGGATAATGGAAAAAATTATTAATAGCATGGTTTATGGAAAGAAAACTTAATCAGAAATTGTTGACCTGTGTAACATATTCAGAACAGTTCTGCTTTACTGAGTGTGGAATCAGAGCAGTTTCTTCCAGTGAAAGTATCAGAAACAGCAGATTTGGGGTTTTGAACAACAGCCTTTCCTATTTTATGCAGTGATTAGCAGGCCTGCTGAGTTCTTCCCTAAATGGAATGTGACACTGTCTTCCACAGAAAAATAGGAAATAATTATTCTCTCTGAGCATCCCAAGTGTTTAATTATGGGATGGTTGAAGCATTTTGTTACTACTGGTACTGGTAGCAGCTGAAGTAATGTTTAATGTTTTATACACTTGATTCCATGTGAATATGCTTAATAACAAAATAGATATTGGACTGGAAATTGAGGTGGTATCAGCATAAGAAACAACAATAAGAATTAATTTTCTAGCTCATCTAACTCATGCACATTCATTTTATATGAAGTGGGTTATGCCTGTTGAAAGCCTGAAGTAAGTGTAATATTACATAAAATCCTTTTATTCCAGAAAGAAAGAGAGACAGCAGTCTATTTAAAATTCATGTCCAATAACTGCCTCTTTCTTACTGTAAGAGAAGTTTCTGGCTGCATAGAATCATAGACTGGTTTGGGTTGAAAGGGACCATAAAAACCCTTTAGTTCAGTCCCTCTGCCTGGGGATTTTGGGGAATTGTCTATACTGCCTTAACTTCTAATCAGGTGTTTTTCATACAGCATTTTTTTTTATTAAGGAAAACCAGTGCCAGGTATAATATGTGTTCCTCTTTTATAGATATGCCATGTATTACAGTCTTGTCACTTATTTTGTTGTGGGAAGGGTTGAAGGGTGAATAATGATGGGAATATTTGTTGTGAGTTTGGGGAAGGGATAAAAATAAAGGTTAACACCAACATGAATCTTTCTCCCATGTTGCTGCTTTCATCAAAGTGTCAGAACTGGCTCATAACTGCTGTAAATTGTTAAAAGAGATAAAATATATAACAAGACGGGGAAGTCTATTTGAATTTTTCATATGTGGACACAGTAAGCTGATCAATACTGAATTATCTTTACTAAATGGATGTATCTGCCACCACTTTTCAATGAAAGCTGTGGTAACTTTAGCAGCAGGATTTGAAAGGCAGTTTGTGCTCTTTGTCCTTGCACAGCTGGCTTTTAGAGGCCAGTTTCCAGGGAAAAACAAAAAAAAGCCAACCCTTCCATTCATCTCTTTCTTGAGACCATGTTCTTCCTTTCTAGCAATAGAAATTTTATTATTTTATGGCAATATTCATATACCTTAGTGCTTAAAGTCCACTCTGTTCCTAATGAACTTCTGAGTTCACTTGAAGAACATGTAAAATGGAAATCTGGAATCATTCCATTTCCTGCAGAACTGTTCCTGTCCTCACTTTCAGATCAGACTTAGGAGGAGGTTAATGGATGACATGAGGTGGTTGGATGAGCCTAAAAGATACCATCTATTTAAAATGTATAAGGGTATAAATAGTCACCAGATGGCACTGTGACTGAGATAAAACACAGCACCCATAAATATAGTCAGCTACAGCTCAGAATAAATGTTAGTTTGCTCTGAAGTTGTTATATCAAACAGTGGTAGGATTTTTTAAAATTACTTTATTTTTATTTTTTCTGTCTGTGTTGAACTTCAGTAGCTCTGTTTGCTTTAGTAGCTTGTGCTTTATCCAATCAAGACCATTTGTGTCAATGCAGCCAGCCAATTGATACTTCCTAATGATTAATTTTAGACTATCTGATAAAATTATAACAAATTCAGGCAACTTCTGGTATTCTTCTTTTACTTCTAAGGGAATATATGCAACAAATTACTTGAGAAAAAGTCGTTTTGATGAGAGTCACACTTCAGTGCCTGGTAAAGTTATGGAGGAGATTATTTTGGGAGGTACTGAAAGACAATGCAGGTACTGGAAGGCAATGCATTGTCACAACTGGTCACAGGCAGCTCAGCTTCAGGAGAGCCAAGTCCTGCTTGTCAAACCTGGTTGCCTTTCATGGGCAGGGGGAGCCAGCTGATGCCATCTTGTTGGATCTCAGTAGAGCTTTCAAATACTGCCTCTCGTGGTGTCCCTCTGGACAAAAGGTTCAGCCCTCATCATGGGATGGGTGAGCAACTGGCTCAGGGGTCAGGCACAAAGGGTGACAATGACACTGGTGACATCAGAATGGTGACCTGTCACTGGTGGGCTTCTGCAGGGCTCCATCCTCAGCCCTGTGCTCTTCAGCATCTTCATAAATGACTTGGACGCGTGACTGGAAGGGACAGTGAGCGAGTCACAGATGGTACAAAACTGAGGGGAGCTGTTGATGCCCTCGAAGGCAGAGAGGCCTCAGAGACCTGAACAAATGGACTGGGCAATCAGCAGCCATTGAGGCTCAACAAGGACAAATGCCAGGTTCTGCCCCTGGGATGGGCAGCCCTGGGTGTACAGACAGACTGGGGAATGAGGCTGGAAAGCAGCTGTGGGATGGGACCTGGGGATCCTGGTCAATGGAAAATTGAATGTGGTTCAGCACTGCCCTCGCAGCCAGAAGGACCAACCCTGTCCTGGGGCCATCAGGCACAACAGCACCAGGTGGGCAAGGGAGGGCATTGTTCTGCTCTGCTCTGCACTGCACTGGGGTGGCCTCACCTTGAATATTGTGTGTGGGTTTGGGTACCACAATGTAATGAAGATGTAAAGCTGTTAGAGAGCATCCAAAGGAGGGTAAAGAAGATGGTGAAGGTTCTGGAGGTGAAGCCACATGAGGAGTGGCTGAGGACACTTGTTCTGTTCAGCCTGGAGGAGACTTAGGGGAGATCTCATTGCAGTTACAATTTCCTTGTGAGGGGAAGAGGAGGGGCAGGCACTGATCTCTGCTCTGTGGTGACCAGTGAGTGACAGGACCTGAGGGAATGGCCTGAAGTTGTGTTGGAGAAGGTTTAGGTTGGATAGTAGGAAAAGGTTCTTCCCCCAGAGGGTGGTTGGGCACTGAACAGGCTCCCCAGGGCAGTGCTCACAGCACCAGGCCTGGCAGAGCTCAAGTAGTGTTTGTGCAACACTCTCAGGGCACATGGTGGAAATGTTGGGAATGGTGCAGGGCCAGGAGCTGGACTCGATGATTCTTGTGGGACTCTTCCACTCATTCTGTGATCCTGTGAAATGCTACTTAACCAAATATTTATACCAGGACAGAGTCATAAAGTAATAGTCAGATATTATTCTGTTTAATTTTGTGGTATAGGTTTAATTGGAGATCTTAGCAAAGCTTTGACATCCTTGGAATAACAGCACTTTTGTAGCTGACACTGAAGTTAAGTGGAACAAAAATTAATTTCCTTTGCATAGAGGTTTAACCTAATTTTTGTTTTATTTGTAAAGTCAGCTACCTAGATGATGTTTTAAAGGAATGGTATCAATCACGCTATTGCTCATTCTAAAGGCTTATTCTCTCATTAATTTTTCTGTTTGATGAAGTATCTTACCAGATCTGACATGATTTTTCTTTAGTCCTCAGCATCACACTTTGGTTGAGAAAAGTCTTCATGGTGGTAATATCACTTGGCAGATATGCAGAAATCCTAGAGAGATGTGGAGTAGTACTGTCAGTAGATTTTCAGAAGTTCACAGTTGTAATGTGTGCTCTATGTTCTAATTCCCCTGTGATAAATCTAGAAAAAAGATTGGAAGTGTTTAAACTTTAAAGAAAGTGTAGTTGATAACGGGCAAATTTGAGTAGAAGTGTTAATTCTTTTTGCCTTGCAGCCTGAGTTCACTGCCACAGTCAAGTTGATCCATATGCCTTATGAAAACAGCAATTCTAATTATCCCAAGAGCTTAATTTTCTTGCCTGAATATTCAAGTCTCATACTACGATGGAGTTGACTTTCATTATCTAAGTTTTAAATGTCAGATTACATTCCCTTACCAAAACCAAGCTTTAAGAAGGATACAACACGTGGAGCTTGTTCTATTTAAGTTTTAGTTCATCTTTAAGTAATCATCACGAAAGATGGAAGGTGTAATTCAAACCTATTTTAGAAGCAGTATTTAGTTTTGGGTGGGAGGTAATTTTTCTTTTCCTAGGGTCTTGTTTTCACTTGCATTTGGAAGTATATATCAAAGGTCTTACCTTTACTGTTGAAGAACACAAGTTTAGTGCATTTTAAGCTGTGTTTAATTTCTTGTTTTTAATGTAGATAATACCCTTCAAAACCACTGTTAATGAAACTTCCTACACACACATATATTTATGCTTATAAAATAAAATTGGATACTTATCTTGCCTTACCAATGGCATAGGCCTGATGCTGACTGGACAGAGAGTCATGGCAGAAAAAAAACTGGATAGATGTTGGTGGAGGAACAGTCAGCAGTGTCTGTGCCTTTTCAGTGAAGGCCAACTCCAACTGGATGTACCAGGAAATGTGTGGTCAGCAGACTCAGGGATTCTTCCCTTCTGGTCAGCACTTGGGAGTGCTGTGCCCAGTTTTGGGTTCTCAGTGTATGATGGACAAGGAGATGCTGGAGTGAGGGCAGTGGGCTCCAGGATGGATGTGGTGGGATCTGAGGTTTCTGCAGCCCCAGGATGTGGTGGGATCTGAGGTTTCTGCAGCCCCAGGTGAAGGTGGCTGAGGGCGTTACCTGGTGGAGAGTGTAGAGTGAAGGGAGCTGGGCTCATCTGGGAAACACACAGTGAAAAAACAATAACAGAATTGCAGAATGGCTGAGACTGGAGGGCAGATCTGGACAACATCTTTGTTCCAACCTGCTCAGGCAGTCAGGCATCCAGGATGGTGTCCGGTTGACTTTTGAGTATATTTTGGGTGGGAGATTCTTCAGCCTCCTGGGAAACCATTCCATGCTCTCACCCTGCGCTGGTTTTGGCTGCAGTAGAGTTAATTTTGTTCATTGTGGCTGGTGTGGGACTGTAGTTTAGGTTTGTGCTGGAAATAGGTTGATAATTGAGGGATGTTTCCTGATGTTCAGAGGGAACCTCCTGTGTTTCATTCTGTGCCCACTGTCTGTCACTGGGCACCACCCAAATTCCAAGCAGTAGGAAGAAGCTCGAACATAAGATGCAGTCACATATTAGGGAGTTTCTTGTTCACTCAGACACAAAATGGCTGCTCAGAGATGTTGCAGGATCTCCATTTTCAGAATTTGGCTCAATGAAAACAACCTGCTGTGATTTAGCCCTGCATTGAGTGGGGCTGATCAGAGAACCTCCAGAGATTTCTTCTCAGCTAAAATACTTTATGCTGTGTGACATGATGTACTCTGTGAGCACATCTTTTTCTTTGTAGAGACCTTCATCATTCATACCTTTTTTTTTTTAGTGAGTCACATTTTCCAGTGTACAGATGATTATTAGGCAATTAGTAATTGTATTTGATAATTTAAAGAAATGCAGGCATTTCCCTGAGTAATAAAGGACACTGGTTTGTTTTTCGTCAGCTGGCTGAACTGGTCACAGTGGTATTACTGCACTGGTATCAACTGGGATTAAAGAGATGAGGAAAATAATAAAAGTAGCAAGCAAAAGGTATTTACTGAGAATGTATGTTTGAATTAATGAAATCTTCTGTATTTAGAAACCTGGTTTAAGACAGTTTTTCTTTCTTCATATTGAGTGGTGGCTCATACAGCTGTTAGTAACAACTGTGTAGCCATCATTTCCCTGTTCTAGTTCTATGGATGTATGTTAGAATGAAGCTGAACTCCAGCAGCTCACACAGATTATTTGTGTGCTCTTGATTGCCATGTGGTTTTTTTTTCCCTCCTTGAAAAATGAGTTTTGATTCTGCTCTTGCTTCATGTACTTTGAATTCTAGGCATCACTTCATGTTTTATAGCAGCCTTTTCAAGATTGTTGCTGTTGTGCTTTTATTTGTAGTGTTCTAGGGGGGAGGGAGGTCAAAAAATGTCACACCGTCTGTCTCCTGTGTGCCACAGAAGTTCATTTTCAGCTTCATGCAGGAAAAAAAAAAATATTGAAATTCGCTCTGTGGATGTGACAAAGTGTTTCTGAGGACAAGTGTTCAAATGCAATATTGTCAAGCTATTTTTAGCCAACTGCTGTCCCTATAGTGCTGTTTAAAGATTCAGCTCAGGCTGCTAATAGATATATTTATAACCATTCTGTCAACTGCCACAGCATGAGTGCTGTTACAGATGATAATTCTATTCTTGGAAGCAGTGCCATGGTTACCAGTCCCCGAGCTGCTCAAATAGAAGCTATACATCTGTACACACTTAGTAACATTTTAATATCCCAACACATTTTTACACTGCAAGAACGAACAAAGCTAGACATGATAATCAAAGAAATGATACATGCAGAAAAGCACATGAAAATTAAAATCAGAAAAAAAATACAGTAACTTCTCGAGTATTACATATTCTGAAGTCTGGGTGTGAAACAAACTGTAAGAGGGTTTCTTACTGTATTTTGTTGGTGTTTATTGTTTAGCAGTTTGATTTCAGTGGGGTTTATTTCATGTTGGATTGGTAATGGATTGACACCAAGTACAGCAGGAGTGTGTGTGGGCACACACTCGGTACTGTAGCAAGTCATTATGCTGATGAGGTTAGTGTTGGGCCTTTGGAGAAATAACAGAATTGTACTCAGTTAGTGATGCATCTGCATTCTGGTGAAGTTTGATGTGAAAGGTTTTCCATGGCTGGACATTTGTGTGTTGTGCTCCAGGGTTTGTGAGACGCTCTTTGCTGTGGAGCCTCAGTCGTGGCTGCCTGGCACCACAGCTTGCCTGAGGTTGGGTGTCCTGTGAAAGCCTTGGATGTGCCTTCATTTGGGCCTAAACCCCACAGGAGCCAAGGTCCTCTGCAGCTTTCTTAGTCCCACTCCTCGTCCCTGGGACTGTTCCATGACTCTGTGACTCTTTGAGGTAGCATTAATGCAGAGTCTGGGACTCAGCTGCTTTGTTTGCTCTGTCTGAGCACAGGGGAGGCTGAAGTTGTGACTGGAGTGAGGCCATCAGGTCCCACCTTTGAACAGATTCTGTTTTTAGTGCCTGCCCTGTAAGGAACCTGCAGCTGCAGCACTGTGGCATGACTGAAAAAGACACCAGAGAAAAGAGCGTGGACCTGCGTGGTAGTGGAGCTTTCAGGGTTTTGGAGATCTTTGGTTTATTTTTGTTCTGCTTGTGCTGTAGGGTTTGTAGGGAATTGCACTTGGGGCCATCAGTAGCAGTAGCAGGCTCTGAACAATGGCTGAACAGGGCTTGGGATGATTTGTTATCATCCACCATGCTGGAAAAGAGGACCCAGTCCGGTTTTACTGCGGTGGCGTTGGGGAAGGGGCTTCTGTGATTCATGGACAGCAGTGGTAGATTTTAATTTGCCATTAAATTTGTTTGATTACAGATTTTAAAAAAAAAAGGTATATTGATTTTTATACAATGACTGTAATCATAAAAATAGCAGTATGCTTTCTTAGTGCATCATCATTGTCATTGAATGTATCCATTTTCTGTTATATGTTGGATGTGGAATACATATCACACCTGCCTGAGAAATGGAAACTAAAATTAACTTTGTTTTTGTCGGAAGATTTGTAGTAAGATTAATATTTAGAAGAAGACAGTGCTAGTATTAATAGATTTCTTCAGCAGTGGAGAAATTTTAATATAATCAAAAAGGAGTTTTTTTTTCACAATATGCATAATGCAAATTGTAAAATTCATTGTTGCTAAATGTTAGGGAGGCCATGACAAAAGACAGGTTCAACAATGAGCAAGAGAAATAGAAAACTGGATTTGCTAGATTGTCTGCTGTCCAGATGGCCCAAAAGCAGTGTCTGTGCTATAAACTTGTTTGATACTGAGTATAGATGAGAGTGATGATTGTTTCATGCCTTACTTGTCATATTTCTCCTCAGACAGGTACTGCTGTCCATTGTAGGATGCAGAGCTATGGAAATGTCTGGTTTTTTCAGTAACAAAAGCTCTGTATTAAGACCCAGAACTACATAATTCACAACCCAAGTTTGTTTGGTTTGACTGCTCCGAGGAATTTTTTTTTAGTATTTTCATGCTTTTTGCTGTTCTGTTAAGTAGGTTTTATCAAATCTCATTAGTTTGCTGAGCAGTTTATTTTTTAAAAAAAAGATAATGCAATGGCTTGTTCCATAATAATTTTGCTTTATGCCCTGTTTTCAACAAAACCCTCAGAAATGTTCAAGTAATGCAGGTGTTTTTATGTAGCTGATAGCAATTACAGGTTTAACTGGTGTTCTTGGCAATAACTTTTGTTGTAATCAGTGAAGGCTTGAGGTCTGTGTTTTTTAATAGTGAAGATGGTGAGGAGTGGATGGACACAAATCCAGATTCTTTTCATGGGTTTGCTTAAATTTTGCACCGGAAATGTGAATCATGCTGCAGTTTATCTTTCTTGTTCAATACTAGAATTGTGATGTGCCTGATTGTGTCTAGAAATGAGGCAGATACTCAGCTGCTTGTGGGAGAGCTTGGTGTTTAGTCCTGGGAATGTACAGAAAGAGAAAGAAAAAATACCTGAAGTTATAGTAGAACCCCAAAAATTTGTAAAGATAGTGCTGGAGGGCACGAAATTAATCTCTCTTGGTAGACAGAGGAATTCTGAAGGAAAGTGTTAGTTTATTGTTGAGTAGCATTCCATAGATGGCAACTAGGTGTGATTTTTAAAGTGATGCAAGAATTTTTTTCTTGAAGTCTGGTGAAGGACAGGGGTTTTTTTTTCACATTGAAGGGGCAAAAGGTTTGAGATTGGTAACTCGGGAAGGCTCCTGATGACTGAAAAAAGTATTTTATCTAAAGGAAAGATAAGGAGGCAGATTTGGGGTTGCCTAAGTTACTCAGCCCAGTTGGGTTTCTGATAAGATGATGGAGTTTTTCCAAACATGTGAAAGAGAAGAACATGGTTGAGCACAATCAGTGTGGAGTTACCAACCTCAGCTCAAACTTGACTGACCTCTTTGTCTTCCTGGCAGAAATGGCTGATTCTTTGATGATGCTGAGGCTGGTACCATCCAATATATGAAAAATCCAGATGGTGAAACAGAATGTGTCCTCAGCAAATTCCTGGATGAGACTTGAGTGTTGAGTAAACATTGTAAGTGGTAGAGATTGAGTGTAAAAGTATCTTGGGAAATTTGAGGCTGGCACCAATAGGAATTTCAGAAGTTCTGCAAGGAGAAATGCAAAGTTCTGATGAAATGGTCTTTGTAGTCACACTGAATGCCAAGTTTAATATGAGCCAGGAGAGCATTCTCACTGGGAATAAAGGACAGCTGTTCCTGCTTTATATTATGGAGTGTTATGGAGTCCTTTGTGAAGGTAAAAAAGTTTGATCATTGTCAAGTTCTCAAGTACATTTCATCTACTTCCTCCAAACATGCAGAAATCACACTGGGTTTATTGCTTAGTAGTATTGTATCGACAACAGGGGATGTGAAGCACAAGTGCTGTGTTTGGTTTCACTGGCCATGAGAGATGGTTGCCAGGTCTCCATGTTATCTTAGTGTTTGGCAGTTCCATGCTTTAATTACTCCCTTTTTTATTCTCTTCCAGACAACTGAGTTATTTGAAGCAGTTGTTTCTTCTCTTCCAGAAGCTTTCTCATGGAATTTTTTAGATTCCTGCCAACTGTGCTTTTTATGTGAGACTGCAAAGGAGGTTGTGACAGATTGGTTTGCAGTTTCATCAATATGCTGCTAATACTCATTTTTACGTCTCTCTTTCATGAAACACAGATGGTCAGGTTTTTTAGATGATTAGTGTGTCACTGAAATTGGGTTTTGGCTAAGAGTGTTGGCTGAAACTCATCCTAACTGAAGCAGATGACACTGGTTGACTAAGGGGAAAAGATGAAAAGGTAGGAATTTGTTTCTTCAGGAAGGTGTGGAGCTGTATAGTTGTTAAGACATGGGGTGCTTGGCTTAGGTCACATTGCTTTTGCTTTTCAGCTGTGAAGAAGAAGAGGCATCCAGTCACATTTCCTAATGTTAATTTTAAATGCAACTTTTATTTTACTGATGAGATACTGGTTTTAGGTGGTGGCATCAAATGTCATTTTTGTGGCTTTGCCTTTGAGTGTATTGAATTCCAGTTACTGATACTATCTGTGATACAGCACGTTATCTTCCTCTGGTGTTTTGCAAAGAACACATTATATACAGCCTTTTGCAAAGAGCATCACCTCTCAGAATGGATTTTATTTCTGCTTGGAGTGCTAAAACAAACTTTGTTTGCATTTGTGTATCTCAGTTTCCTGTTCTCTTGACTGAGAACAGATAGAATTCTGAAGATATGGTTTGTAGATTGAGTTGCTGTCATTCATCTTCTGCTTGGCATATTTGTTGCTTTCCATTTAAGAAATAATAATATCCATCACTCACTTATCGACAAGTGTGCATGGCCAACAACAGTTCATATCCCCTTGTACTGAGATGTTCTGCATGACATGATTTTGGTAGCACGTAAATGCCTAAAAGTCTCAAGCAAATAGCCTATATTTGAACTGAGATTTACAAGAGATATGAAGTTATATAAAAAAACCTCAATAAGCCTAAAATATTAATATTACCTAATCTTTGAAAATGTTACCAACTTCATAAAGGGGTAACCAATTCCAGTGGGGCCACACATCAAGAGTTCCACCCATGTGTGCATAGAAATCATTAATTTTTAGGCAACTCTGGCTGAAATTTTGAATGTACATAGGCAAAGTGGAAATTTATTTTGCAAAACATTCCATGAAAGGCCATGTCTGGTTTGTGTGGTGACTTTTTTTTTTAATCTGTCTAAAAACTGGTATAGAACATTGATAATTATGAGGGGATACAAGGGATGAAGTCTTTTAATTCCTGAATGCTGTGGTACAAGTCAAAACCTCTGAAATTTGGTCTTTGGAAAAGAGGAGGAATGTTATTCTCACCATGCAGATATGGGCCATGTTTTTGGATGTTCTGCCTAACATCACAAAGGCCTTTTTCTTCTTCCTGGTCTTCTAAAGAAGACTGATGGGCTTGGTCAGATTTCTTTGATGTCATGAGTTAACTGAATGGGGTTCTCAAAACTTTTTTCTGAACATCCTCTGATAGTGACACCTAAATTTTGGCATCCACATCCACTCTTCCAGGAACCTTGAGTTCCCTGCTACATTTTTTTTTTTAGCAGAGCTTGGCACTTTTACATCGTAAGAGAAATCCTGCAAATGATTGGTTGTCCAACTGCTCCATTCCTCTTAGTTTCAAAATCCATCATTAGCAAGTTCTTGTTTGTCTGAAAATTTGTGGCCAGCTCAGCATTTATCTGGTCTGTCTGTATTTAAGAGAAGATTATTGCTGCCAGACTCCTTGTAAGGACTCATCATGGCTTTTTTTTGGCTGTTGGTTTTAGGATTGTTAGTGGAAGCACTGCTGATGAAAGCTGAATGCTCCATTATGAGAAAAAGGAGTAAGCTGCTTCAGAAAGATCTGACTCAGCCAAGAATACTCTGGTTACTTTAAAGTGCTGGGTAAGCAGACCAGTACAAAAAGTATGTGTTTTACCAAGGTAAAAGAAATTTGACATGGAGCAACAGTGTTTCTTTAGGCAGATGGAAGTTTCCAAAAGATCAAAGAATCTTTAAGGCCTGTCCAAGACTTGTGACAAAAAATTACCCTTTCCACGATCCAGAAATGTCATGGATTTCTTGTGTCCTGCAATGTTACCTTCCTAGTGTATGCTGAAAGTTTTTTGTTCTTCACTAGAAGGAGGTGGGAGATGGCTTTGATTTGTTTAAGTAAGACTTTGTCCATTTCAGGGTGAGCCAGTCTGTGTTAGAATGTCACTGAATCATGGAATGCATCAAGTTAGAAGAGACCACAGTGGGTTGTCTGGTCCAACCTTCCTGCTCAAGCAGGGTCATCGTAGAGCATATGGCACAGGATTGTGTCCCAACAGGGCTGGAATATCTCCAGTGAGGGAGACTCCACACCCTTTTTGGATTAACTGTTTAGTACTTGGTCATTGCGTGGTAAAAACATTATTTGTCATATTGAGACAGAACTTCTTTATATCAGTTTCTGCCTGTTGTCTATTGTCCTGTTATTAGGCACCACTGAGAAGGTCCATCCTCTGACATCCTCCTGAGAGACAGTGATAAAAGCCCCCTCTCAGGTGGGGCTCCTTGAGGCTGAACAGGCACAGGTCTCAGAGCTTATCTTTGTAAGAGGCATGCTCCAGTCCCTTAATCATATTTGTTGTTCTCCAGTGGACACACTGCAGGAGCTCCAAGTCTCTCTTGATCTGAGGAACCCATAATTGGACACAGCACTCCAGATGCCCCTCTGTAGGGCTGAGTAGAGGGACAGGATCACCTCACTTGATCTGCTGGCAAAGCTCTTCCGAATGCACCCCAGGATCCCACTGGTGGTCTTTGTGGCCACAAGGGCACTGCTGGTCCCACAGGAAAGACCCTGGAGGTGCTGGCAAACAGTGGCCAAATACTAGTCGTTGCGTGGCCTGGTGGGCAGGGAGGCTGGTGGCACTAGTGTGGCCAGCAGAGCCATGGCAGTGACTGTCCCTCTGTGCTGGGCATGGGGGAGGCCACAACTCAAGTGCTGTGTGCAGATGTGTGGCCCTGTTGAGCTGGGATTAGCAAGAGATTCCTGTGCACAAATTAAGGTGCCAATGACACCAATCTACCAAAGTAAACAGTGGGGGTTTTATTTAACAAGAAATGTGGGGTAGAGAGACAGGAATGAGACAGAGGAGGGCGAGAAGGAAAGAGGGTGAAGAGTGTAGGTGGGATGGGGAAGACTGGGGTGTGTTGGGGCATGGGGGAGAGCAGGGGTGGCGTGAGGAGGGGATCAAACAGAGGTCTGTCCTAGAAGCTTGCCTTCTTCAGGGTCTCATTGGTCCCTCCTCATGCTGTGCTTCTGCACTGGGGGTCCTGGTATTTCCTGTGCAGGTGAGGACCCCGGACTGTTCGTCAGGGGTTAACACCTTTCTCCAGTCTATGTTGTTATTGGTATGCAGGGAGGGGTTTTGTATTTGCTAAGTGAAAAGAGGATGGGTTTGCCTTCATTTACCTGCAATGCTGCGGCCCAAGGAGCATTTCTCAGCTCCAAATCCAGGCTGGGGCAGGGCAATGTTGCCCGCTGAAAATGCAGCCCGGGCCTAAATTCAGCTCCTCAGGGATTCTACAAAGGAGCGCTGTCATCCTTCCTCAGCCGGCTCTCCCTGACCAGGCTGCCTTGCTGTTGGCTAGAGGGCAAAAGGCTGGGGCCACCAGCAGGGCCTACCTTTGGCAAGCGGTTGCCTTGGCCACCATCTTCCCATCCATCAAAGCAGTGTTTTTCTCTGCCTGGTGCCCTTGATTCTGGGACCTGCTGCTGCCCCTGGGAGCTGGGCATCCTCAGGGTGACTCAGCGTCTTTGGTGACCATCCTGCTGCTGGCCCTGCGCTCACTCCTTTGGCTGGAAGGAGAAAAGGCGGCGCAGAGCCTGCGGGGCCCTCTTGGCCATGGAGCGCCATGGCCGTGGGGCCGGGGGCTGCGGGACGGCTGCGCTGCCAGCGGGGCAAGCAGGAACGCTGCGTGCCAGGGGCTGCACAGGCACCGGGAGAGCTCCTGCCGGCGGCTCATCCCCGCAGGGCTTTTCCTGGGGAGGGGCGGCCTGGGCACAGCCAGCTTCCATGCCTGCTGCATCATCCTCCTCTGCAGGGTCAGCGGCTAAGGCACAACCCACAGACATGTTTGGGTCTTCAAATAGTGCCGAGGGAAGAGGCTGGCTGTGCTGCTCGATGCAGGGATCGCTGTCCAGGGGAGAAGCTGGTGGTTCTGCTTTCTCCTCCTGCAGTGGGAGAAACAAGAGGCTCTCTGGCTCGCTGTCACTCTCTCCTGCTGCTGCTCTGTCATGGAGCTCTTCTTCCTCCCACATTTCCAGGAGCTTCTCAAGAAAGGCGCAGGAGGGCAAATCACCAGAGGCAGAGCACAGGCCTGCACCCAGGTCAGGATGTGCAACCTCTGCATGGTTTTCTGCCTTTCCTGCAGAGTCCTTGACAAGAGCATCGCAAGTCAGTGCATTATCCGTGACAGAGCACAGTTCAGCCAACAAGTGGTCAAGAGACACAAGTTCTAAGGATGTCTGTGTCTCATCTGCAGTGTCATTGGTCACACTGCAAGTGCTGTGTGAGACCAAGTGGCCTGCAGCTGGCTCCAGGGAGAGGCTTGGTGCATCGCTGACAATGCACATGGACCTCATGGGTCTTTCTTTGTCATCCAGGGAGGAGAAGATGGCTCTAAACGTCTCATCATGGAAGACTTTGTCTTCCATCTCCTCCAGCTCCTCCCTCTTTTTACGCAAACGATGCACCAAAGCCTCCTCATCCTCTGGGCACAGCTGCTTATGATGCACAGTTTGCTTGGCTAGCCAACGAATTTCCTCCCCCTCATGTTGTGTACTTAACCCCTTAGGGCTTCTCAAGGTGGACTTGATGGACCTGTTCTCCCTCAGATATGGGCCCAGGCCCGTGAACAGGTCACTGCAGGTGTTTCCCCCATGCCCTACCTGCACCTTGATGAGCACCTCTGTCTCAGAGTGCCCCAGGTGCTTCCAAGCCGGCTGGGTCGCAGTGCGGAGCGGCACAGCACGTGCGGCTTGCACGGGTGGCAGGCCACGGCCCTGCCTTGCTGCTGGCCCAAGGCCTTGGTGCAGCAGTGGCTGCCCCTGCCGGGGCTGGCCGTGGGCATTCGCCTCCTGCTGCTTCCACATCTTCAGGCTGCTGTGCCAGACACTGGCCAGAATCACCAAGGTGAGCTGCTGTGTCCTGAGAAGCTGCTGCCTCCAGAGAAGCTGCTGCCTCCTCAGAGAGCTGCTCTGCTGGGAGTGGCCGCTGCAGGGTATTTATAGCCCCAAGGGCCATGACATGGACCTGCATCACAGTGGTCTCTGGGCACGATGTCACTGTGGGTCACAAAGGCCTGGTGGTCATGGCCCCCTGTGGTCCCAGAGGCCTGGCGATTTCCATGAAGATGTCCCTGGTCAGAAAAGTCTTTTTTAGTCCTCTACCCATTGTCTTTGCTTATGCTTGTTCTTTCTCCAAAGACCTGCAGCTCCCTCTTGTTCCACCTTGTGTGTTCCTCCCCTAAACATCCCCAAGGAAGCCCTCTGCTGTGCCAAAGTGTGACTCCCACCTAGCCCCTCATATTTCACTGCCCTGATGATTGTGAGGGGGATCACAGGGCCCAGAGTGGGCAGCTGAGGGATCAGGCCCAGGGAGTTTGGGTTTAGGAAAGGCAGGTCCTGCCTGAGCAACCTGATATCCCTTGGGCCCTGGATGACCCACCTCAGGCCTGAGGGAAAAGCGGGGCATGGAGTCTCCCTGGACTTGAGCAAAACCTTTGACTCCATCTGCCACAGCAGAGTCCTGGAAAAGCCGTCAGCCCAGGCCTTGTGCAGGGGCACTGTTTGCTGGGTTAAGAACTGTCAGGATGGCCGTGTCCAGAGAGTGATGAGGAATGGTGTTGAATCCAGTGTTGCCTGGTCCCTAGCTGTGTCCCCTGGGCCCAGTCCTGATCGGTGTCTGTCCTGTGGATGTGGACAAGGGCATAGAGAGTACCCTCAGTAGTAAAACTGTGATGAAAATAAGGTGGGTGGGAGTGTTGATATGCTGAATGATTGGTTGGCTCTTCATGCTGGCTGGTTGGTGTGAGGCCAGTGGGGTGACATTCAAGAAGAGCAAGCTCTTGGTCCTGGCCTTATGTCCCAAGAAGCCCCAGCAGTGGCCCAGTCTGGGGGCAGAGTGTCTGGAAATCTGCCCAGGAGGAAAGGCCCTGGGTTGCCAGCTGACAGTGGCCAAACGTGAGGTGGCATGTGCCCAAGTGGACAAGAAGGAGGGTGGCATCCTGGCCTTCTGTGTCAGCACCAGTGTGGCCAGCAGGACCATGGCAGTGACTGTCCCTCTGTGCTGGGCACTGGGGAGGCCACATCTCAAGTGCTGTGTGCAGATGTGTGGCCCTGTTGAGATGGGATTATCTAGAAATTCCTGTGCGAATTAAGGTGCCAATTAGACCATCTACAAAAAGAAACAATGGGGATTTTCTTTAGCAAGAAATGTGGGGTAGAGAGATAGGGATGGAACAGAGGAGGGTGAGAAGGACAGTGAGTCAAGAGTGGGGTGGGATGGGGAAGACTAGGTGGTGTTGGGGTGTGGGGAAGAGCAGGGCTGGGGTGGGGAAGGGGTCAAGCAGAGAGCAGTCCAAGACTCTTGGCTCCAGCAAGGTCTCATTGGTCCCTCCTCACGCTGTGCTTCTGCACTGGGGGTCCCGGTAGTTCTTATGGAAGTGAGGACCCTGGGTCATTCATCCAGCGTTAACACCTTTCTCTAGGCCTTCTTTCAGGTATCCAGGAAGGCGTTTTTCTATTTGCCTTGTGAAGAAAGAATGGGTTTGCCTTCATCTATCTGCAATGCTGAGGCCCAAGGAGTATTTCTCAACTCCGAATCCAGGCTGGGGCAGGGCAGGGATGCCCCCTGAAATTGCAGCCTGGGCCTAAAGTCAGCTTGTGTGGAGTGCACAAGGCAGTGCTGTCATCCTTCCTCAGCTGGCTCTCCCTGACCAGGCTGAGGCTTGGGGGTGAAGGGCTGGGGCTGGCAGCAGAACCTACCTTTGGCAAGTGGTTGCCTTGGCCACCGTCCACCCATCCATCGAAGCACTGACACTCCCTGGTCTGCGACCTGCCGCTTCCCCTGGGAGCTGGGCGAGCTCAGGGTGAGCCGGCGTCTTGGGTGATTGTCCCAGTGCTGGCCCTGGGCTCACTCCTCTGGCTGCCCCCTGAGGCAGCTGAAGGAGAAAAGGCGGCGCAGAGCCCGCCGGGCCGTTTTGGCCATTGAGCGCCATGGCCGTGGGGCCGGGGGCTGCGGGACGGCTGCGCTGCCAGCGGGGCAAGCAGGAACGCTGCGTGCCAGGGGCTGGCCAGGCACTGGACAAGACCCAGTGGCTGCTGTTGCTGCTGTGCTGGCAGATGGGGCAGCCTGACCCCTGCAGAGGCTGCACTTCGCATTTGAGGGCTGAGCTGGCAGGGAGTTGCAGGTGGCATCTGAGGGCCATGGAGAGGCGGCAAGTCCGATACGGACAGTCTCTGTGGCCCTGTGACACGGCTGTGTGGTGTGTTCTTTGTCCAGGTGACCTGAGGTGCCAGCTGTGGCGGCCTGTGGTGGCTGTGTGAGCACAGTGTCCCCCACGTGCCTGCAAGCCCGGGCCTGGCCCCAAGGCAGGTGCTGGCCACAGCAGCCAGGCTGGGCCGGGTTCCCAGCTGGGCTGGCTGCCTCTGGGCCATTGCTGGGCCTGGGCCATCCCAGTGCTGGCCCTGCACAGAGCATGGCCTGGTGCCAGGCCTGGCTCTCTCTGCCCCAGGGCTTCCCCCAGGTCCCACTGCAGCCTCTTCCTTCATCTCTGCCCCTCACCTTTTGCTGCTTGGGTGTGAATGGCTGCCCCTCACAGGGCTCACCATTGGCATTTGCCTCCTGCTTTTTTGACATTGTGGGAGTGCTCTGCTGAACACTGGCCACAATCACCCAGGGGAGCTGCTGCTTGCAGAGAAGCTGCTGCCTCCTCAGAGAGCTGCTCTCCTGGGAGTGGCCACTGCAGGGATTTTTTGCCCTCTGGGTCACCCTGAGGACCAGCATCACGACGGTCTCTGGGCACCATGCTGCCATGGTTCACAAAGGCCTGGTGGTCAAGGTGGAGATGTCTTTGTTTTTGTCCTGCTCATGGTACAGGTGAAGCCCCTGGACAGGCTTGGCAGCTCCCTTAGGCTGGGATCTCTGTTCCCCCTCCTGCCATTCACAGAATCACAGAATCACAGAATTTCTAGTTTGGAAGAGATCTTCAAGATCATCGAGTCCAACCCATGTTCTAACCCCTCAACTAGATCATGGCACCAAGTGCCACATCCAGTCTTTTTTTAAGCACAAATGGCTTTTGTAGCTCCTTGGTGGGCGTTCAGAGGAGCTGTTTCCCAAGAGCCTCCTGGCAGTGACCAGAATGTTCTGTGAAGGATATTTTCTGCCCTAATTACCAATAAGCAATATTACAGGGATGTAGCAGGGATGAGTTTTTTCTTGACCGTTCTTACATTTTTGTCTTTTGGTATACTTCTAGCAGCGTGTCTTTTTATACATTTTTGGGAACAGAATAGTAGAAATGGTTTTTTTGAGGAAACGCTTGAGGGAGAAATGCCATGCCTGTCACAGAACGAGAAATGTACTGAATAAAGGTTAATTACTTTGTGATTCACAAAATAACTGAAAGCACAGATGAATGCACTGTGAAGACTGACTTTTGAAGCAGGATCAGAGTTGACCTGAAATGCTGAAAGAAGCAGTGAAAATGTACTTTTAGACTAAGAAGATAGCAGGGTTGTGGTTAATGTCCTGTATTTGAAAAGCTGTGCTGTCTTTTTTATAAAGAGTATTATCTTTTGTGTGATATTTCAGAACTTTTTGGTTAGGAATTTTTAGACAAATATTGGCTATATCTTTATGTACTTATTAACAGCATTATTAGACTGGAATGTTTTAAAAATTGTGCAAGCATTTTTGCACTAAGAGGTTTTGGTAATAAATTCATATGTAAGAAAAGACAGTCTCTCAGCTATACAGAAGCATTTATATCTCCAGACTATTTTGAGTGCTAGATCACTACTCCTTAAAAAATCACATAATACTGCTTTTAAAATATTTGATGAGAAAAATGTTCATGCTACTCCTGGGGTTGTATCAGTCATTCACCTGCTGAAAGTCATAGGAATGGTATTTAATGTTACCAGTAACACTATAGTTTTCTTTTAACATTTTAGAGTCATGAAATGCTTTCTAGTACTTGACGTTTGCTTGATCTCGTGAATGGTTAACATAGTAATATAGACAAAATTTAAAACTTGAAAAATTGCAGATTTCGTCATAGACAGGAGATTGCTGTCAGATGTGACAGAGCATTACTACAAAATTGTATTTTACATTTTTCATTATACTTTACTTTGTCATCTTTCTTCATTGAGAGCTGAGGTTATCTGGTCTGTAGCTGCCAAACACATTGATATCCTTTCTGCAGCTGAGACATAAGTCAGTAAAACCTAAATTATTTTCAAATTCCCGGTTAACCAAAAGCAAATGTTAGGTTCTTTTTTGTGTATGCCATTAAGATAAAGTAGCTTCAGTTAATAATGCTGCTTTATGATAAGCTTTTGTAGCATAATATTTTTAGAAAGCTTCCTATTTGACCTAATGGGAAAGCAGCTTTCCCAGAGAAAAGCAAGATTTCAGTTAGTTTGTTCTCACTTTCAGTACTGACTTCTTAAACAACTATTCCTGCTGCCATTAATGAATTTTCCTGCCCATGTTTACATGAGAGATGCTGAACAAACCACAGAAAGTAGAGCTGGGAGGGACTTTGATAGGACACCCAGTCTCCATCGTGCTCCCTCGAAAGTTGCAGAGAAGCAATGCCCTGCCCCTTCTGGAAGAAGATCTGGTGATAGAAGCTCCACAGTCTGCCTTTAATCATCTCCAGCCCTTGCTATTGCAGGAAACTACAGACAGCTTTTCCTCTTTTCTCTGTAAGTTCTTCCTCTTCATGTTTTTCCTGTCCCCAGTGGAAACTGTTCTCATCCTTTGCACATTGAACTTTTGATGACTTAGCAGCTGTTATTTGATGTTTTCTATCAAGACTCTCTGAGTTTTTCAAGTTAGGAGAATGGACTAAATAGGAAACAACCAAATTTTAATCCAAATCTGCATCACTAGTTCATTTGCTTTCTTTGGGAGTGACAAGTAATACAGTCATTTCAGCAAAAACCTGATTGAAGATGAGGATCTGCTACATCTGGCTGAGCAGGGCTAAATTCATTTCCTGGGGTGGAGAGTGTTTCATTTATAGTCATGAAGCTGTTTCAGATGGAACACAAAACTGAATTTAAAAAAAGCAATGTTGTAAATAAAAACAGTGGTCTATGTAAGAAATAGAAAACTTTCATGGATTAAAAAGCTTTAAACCAGCTTCTGGCATTCTATAATGTTTGGGTTGACTTAGCAAATCTCTAATACCAGAATGCCTTTGATTATAAATTGAACAGTATCTTAACATTTTGTGCTTTTAATGAACTAGTTCATGAAAATAAAACTGATTATAGTAACAGCAGAATTGTTAAAATTTCTGCAATTGTGATATTTATTCTAGAAAAGGATTTTAAAAGGTATGGTAAATAAAAAGGTCAGTGAGCACTATTAGCATACAACTGGAGAAAGTAGGAGTGAATTCTTTGTTCATCTGTGGTACAGAGTTTAGAATGCCTTTGCTTTCTTGGGTGTCATGCAGTTATAATTTATTTTAAGGCTTTATTCAACAGGGCATTTATTTTTTTCTTTAGGCTGTTACAGACTGAAGTACCATATGGCAGATGGGTCACCAAGCAATAGAAGAATTGAAAAAATAAATGTATCTTATAGTACTGGAGCTTCAGGAAAAAAACCATATATTTTTTTCTCACCTTACATTTTTAAAACTTTTTTCACTAAACTGCCAAAGGTAGGAAATCTGTGGATGACTCTGAATTAAAACAAACAAATTAACAACAGCTGTTGTTAATTACCTGGCTGAGCAGTCCAGAATGCTGACAGACACAGCAGGGACAGGAAATGCAGTGGACATGTGTGAGCCAAGACAACCAGTAACTTTATTGATCATGGAAACTCAGTTCAGCACAGAGTCCCTTAAATAAATAGTTTAGACTTTAGTATATGGATTAATTATTCATAATTTCTATTTCATTCCAGTACTTTGGTTTTTTTTTTAAATTTCCATTATCAGTTTCAACTGCATTAACTGATTACAATTTCCAAAATTTCTCAATTAAACAGGGATATGAAATTGAACAATACATTCTCCCATTTCCTTTCTTTATTTTTCCTTATCAAAATCTTAGATAGTGTTGAAATGAAATGTTAAATTATATACAGCAGTTCCTTGCAGAGATCAAATGGTTAAAGGAATGTATTGGTTGCCTGTAGAGATGTATTTTGTTATTTTGACCATGGATAATTTGAACATGGCCAAGTTAACCAGTGTATACCTGAAGTGTGGAAAGATGCAGGAATTATTTTATTTATACATGGTATTTATGTTTATGAAGTTATTTTTACTACTTGTGAAAGGTTTAAGTGCACTGAGCACTAGTTCTGTTACCTTTTGTAGAACTCAGCTGATTGGTGGAGACATTTTAATTCAGAGAAGACTGATTTTTCTTTTTTGTTAGTTTGAAGTAGCAGAGTGATCTACATGGAGGCGATAATTCAGTTTGCCAGAGCAGGTATTTTATTATGTTTTAACCTTGCACAGAATATATTAAGTGATTTACTACACATGAAACCATTTCTTTCTAATAACTATTAGTTATAAATATTTTAGAAGACTCTATAACTGATACACTCTGAACCAAAATTGCCTTCCTAAGTCATTAATTTGGAACTTTCAGAGGTTTTTATAATAACAGTGGAAATTTTTATTGAGGATGAAATATTGCATAAAACCTTCTTAAGCATGAAAACTCTCAATCATTTGATAATATATGAAGGAAAATGTTGCCTTTTTTTGATGGTTTTGCCTTTTCAATGTTTTCCTGCAGGGAGGAAAGACTTATTACCATGCATGTTTTAGTGATATTCAACTTGTCTGGGAGTAGCCAATGAGCATTTCTGCAGAGTTTTGAGGCTGTGTATGTTCTAGTGTAATGTTTTTAGGTGGAATCCTCCCATATGTTGTTAAATGTTTTTCAGTTAGTCTCAAGTTCAAATGAAGCCTGATGGTGTTTTGTTAAGTCTTCAGCATTATTTAAAATTACTGTCCGAAATTTCAGCAGTCACTGATTTTTTGATATTCCTGTACAAATTACTCAAAATAACCTAGAAAAACAGATCACTTTTTCCTGTGTAACCATGTGTTTGCAGTATGTGCACAGTAATATTAATGATCCTTCATTTGATTTCCAGCTATAAAATGGTGAGAACTTGTTGTCTCTAAGGTCATATTCATCTGGGTTTAGTGGACTCAGCTATAATATTGTGCTCACAGTTGACACTTCTGATTAGATTTTTTTTTTTTCTCATTGCTGAAATAATCAGGTAGATAGTTATTACCATAAAGGAGCAAAAAGTGGTTAAATTACTTGCAAAAAAACCCAAATAAAAACTCTCTGGGGACTCTAGCTATACTACGGAAAAATTGAAATTTTGATTAAGCAGGCTTTGAACAGAAAGCACTTAAATGTGTATTTATAATGTACATTTTTCTGCATCATGAAATGCTCAAGGCTGGAGCCTTTATTTTTTTTCTGTCTAGGCCATGCACTTAGAATCACAGAATGGTTTGGGTTGGAAGGGACCTTCCAGATCATCCAACCCCCTGCCCTGGGCAGGGACACCTTCCACTGTCCCAGGTTGCTCAGAGCCCCATCCAGGCTGGCCTGGAACACTTCCAGGGATGGGGAATCCCTAGATATGCTTGCTGCTGTTTTTGTGCTGGACTTTGTACCTCGTGAATGACGTTGACTTGGGATGGAGGATTCAGTTGATCTGCAAAAAGTCTGTTTCTTGGCTATCCAGATATGATTTTTCACAGGAATTTTGAGTCCTTTTATTTATGTATTTTTTCTGTTCTAGCTCAGTGGCTTACACTGCTCTCCTTTTCTGTACTGTGGTAGTTGTCTCTGGGCTATAACTTTGAAGGAACTTCTGTCAATGGGTGTACTTACTGCCTTTTAATTTATTTTTCTCTCAATTTTGTTGTCCCTTTGACTGCTTCTGCTAGTATTTTTTTTGAAAGAGGACTAACTGGGAGTTATACAGATGTTCAATTATATTTCAGTCACTACAGTTATTGGAAAGAGTGTTTATTGGCAATGATCTTGCTTAACAAAACCGTTAAAACCCTCAATTTCCAGATCCTGTTTTTGTCTCAGTATTGTATTTTGTCTTTTAATCCTTTAAGATGTACATTGGCTTTGTCATGTATAATAATATGATATCTCTCCAGAGAATGGGAGACAGGTGTAATGCTTCAAAACCAATATTCTGGACAATTCATTGAGCCTGTGGTCTTTTCTCCTGAGTTGCTTTGTTTTTTTTTGAGACTGCACATTAACATCCTGTAAGGATGCTTGGTTTTGTTCTGTACAATATTGCATTGAGCTGTGATTTCTGCACTCACTGCCACATCCTAATTCAGCCAACTTAAATAGCTTTGGGACTCACTGTACTCCAAGATCTTAGAATTTTGTAGATGTGAAAGGTCAAGGAAATACCAGTTCCAAAGTACTGGCTTGGTTGTGAAAAAGCTCACCAAGCTGTTGCTTTGAAGAAAAGTAGTTTTTAAACAGCATGACAGCATCAGAACATTAATTTGTTGAGGTATGTAATTAGATACATTTTCACTAGTCTGCTTAATTATTAGTCAGAATTAGGTGATTACTGCATTAATAACTCTCCAAGTATTGTTTTCATTGCCTGAATTTTAAATGCCCTTGCCTTGAAGTACTAAGGGAATGGGTCAAAAGGACCTTGTGAATGAGGATCTGGCAGAGAAAATAGGCCCCTTCTATTCTCTTGTACCTTTATGTAAGTTCACTGACAAACATTAAGCTATTTTACAAAGTCTAAAGGTCTGTGAGAAAGAATGTCTGATTTTAAAGTAATTTTCTTGGTATCAAGATGAGGACCTCAAAAACAGTCATTCTGCTTTTCTGTAAATAACCTGTCAGACTTTTGGGGATGTGGTGAACGAGTAAAAAATAAGGAATGTTTCTCCATTGCCTCTTCATTGCAAGTTAAAGTTTTGAACTGCCTCTAGCAAAAACCTTGGAAACTGCTTTATTTTAGAAAATGAGGCAGGCTGTTTGAAGGTCATTAAAAGAGCCTGTAGTTGATCCATAGGTGAGCAAGCAGTAAACTTCCTGATCCATCAGGCAAACTTAGCCTGGATGCCAAGGGGCAGGCAATGAATTTCTGGGGAGCAGAGATGAAGTTCTGCATGGATGTGCTGCTGCTGTGAGGTTCATATTCTTTCATAATAAGAAAGTGCCCAACCTGCCACATGTTGCGGCGTGGCAGGGTGGTAGAAATGCTGCAACCTTCTTTGAAGTGTCTCCTTCAGCAGCTGCTCAGAGTAAGGCCACAAGAACAGCAATTTCAACTCCTTCCACACCCAGATATCTCAGCAGAGGAAAGGCAGGAAGGGTCTTTGTAGGATGTATTCCAGAAACAGCTCATTCCAAAGCAACCAAGACAACACCGTGTGCTGTGCGCAGCCTTAAGTATGGGGTCAGTGACCAATGACCTGAGGGCACAGGGGTGGGCAAAGGGCAGCAGCCTCTAGGGGGGATGAGGGATGAATAATTGGGGTGGGCAGTGCCAGCTGGCCAATGGGAGAAGAAATCTGGTGTAGATTGGCAGTGGTGCTGCAGAGCACCTTGGGCTGAGTCCTCTCTATCATCTTAGGTGGGGAAAACTCTATGATCTATTCCTCAAAGGTAAAGCCCTGGGGATTTCCCTTGAGGGGGAGGATCCAGAGGATTCCACAGCCCAGCCATGGGTGCTGCAAAATCTACCAAGTGTTGGAGTCTTTGCTGTCCTGGCTGCTCCTGTGAGGCTGCTGTACCCTGATGGTGCTGCTGCCCTGGCTCTGCTCCCTGGCTGGGAGCTCTGGGAGGGAGCCTGGGGAATTGCCCCTGGCAGGGAGATCTGCCATGCACTCTGTGAGCAGTGCTGGAGCCATGCTGGGGTAACCCTTTCGTGTGCTTCTCATCATCATTGCTGGCATTCTCCTGCTTTCCTGTTTTATGTCTCTTGTTCCTCCTTTATGGGGAAAAAAATAAAGTTGAATTATCACTTTGGATGCAAAAATTTAATGTTGTTTGTGTTTTAATCTCACTTTGGGGTGTGTGTAGAAGTTAATTCCTTTTTGCAACTGTGGATCAAGGCAAAACTTGCTTCTCCTCACCTTAAGTGGATTTGGACAGAAGACTGTGGGAAAGCACTGGAAAATTCATCTTTCTTAAGCAGTGCATAGGTGTGTTTTATGAGTTTCAGACCAATTAATTGGATTCACTACAAGTAAAGTACTAATGATCTTTTAAAAAATGTCTATAATAAAAATACAAAATGTCTTCATAAGGAGATACCATATTGCAGAGCAAATCACTGTCATGCTGCAAATGTCTAATATAATTTTTTTAGAAGTCTTACGGGTGAGCTAACAAATAATTCAACATTTGCTTACAGACTTTAGCTCTTTCTTTACAAAGTGGTTTTGTATTTTAGGATTAAGATGTGTTGTGCATTTATTTACATGTTACTGAAGTGTTCAACAGAGTGAAGTGTTATGGAAAATATTATTAACGAAAGGAAAAGGTGGATCTCATGTTTAAAGAAGAGTGAATTTACCATCAAAGGTTAAAAAGCATGGTAGTTTTAGTGGAGTCATTGAAAGGCTGGCTTTTATGTCTGTGATATCAAATGGAAGTGGTTGATTGTGAGTTTGAGGTGCATCAAGAACCAGACTGATAATCTCTTCCCCTCTACAGGAAACCAACCTTCTGGATTACTACATTAGGTGCCAATTTATTCCAACAGATAAATATGATACGCACTTACTACATAGAATATACCAAATATCTATAAATCTACTCTGGGATTAGTGTATAAACTCCTCAGAGAGGGCTTCAGAAACTTTTTCAGCAAGATGATTGTGGTTTGCTAGATGGGTGCAGTTGGATGCCAAGTAGTCAAGTGTTGTTTCAGTGCTTCTATCTATTTTTCAGAGGAGTGATAGCTTATGTTAGCAGGATGTTTTATCTCACCAATGGCAATGCAAGGTCTTGAAAGTAATCTCAAGTAAATAAATCTAGTCAGAAAATATTATCTTATTTTCCTGATGTACTTCTTTATACCATAAAAGAAGTACTTTTATACTTGTTTTTATCAGTTATAGTCTATAGAATGGCTGCTACCTTAAAAAACTGTAGGGTAAGTGCTAAACTTTCCTGTCATATTTCAAAAAGAGGATTTAGTTATTTTATTTTCTTCTTGTCTATTTCTTCCCTTATTCCAAAGTCTTTGTTTTGCCCAATTTTTAAACAATTGAAACACCTTGGTTCCATTCCAGTGCTTGATGCATGGAGTTGATTTAAACAGAGAAAGTTCCTATATGAAAAAATATAAATGTTATGAAAAAATAATTTCCTATTCTTACCCTTCTCAAGCTTTTATAAAATTATACCTTTGATACTATAGTCTTAAGTCTTCAAACAAATCAAACAAGTTCTATTTTTTTAAATCTTGCCTAAACAGTTCGTAGCAATGTGTTGCTTTGACTTTACCCATTTTCAAGGCTATTTTAGGTAATGGTTTAGGTAATGGTTTCAGTCTTGCACAGTCATTATTTTGTATGAATTTTTTTATAACTCCCTGTCTTGTTTACCTGTTTCCCTCTGATCCAGTATTTCCTGTGTGAAGAATTATCCTTACTCCAATCTCTTGTGTCTGAAAACAGAGGTTATGCACATAAAGCAGGGTTTTCTTTGGCCATATCACAGAAGGCAACTCCATTTAACACAGAAGTAGCTTTTACTAATAAATAAAGGACTCACTGTTTAAAACTTAGTTTTTTGGGTTAATGAATCAGTCCCTAACCTGTGCCTGTGACTTAACCAAAGATCCCATAAACTTTTCAGCATAATTTTCAAAAATGCTGCTTAATTCTCAGTTGCATTTTATATCCTACACAAATTGCCATGCTGACATTTAAAACTGTCTACCCATACACTGCTGTTTATCTCAGTGACCTTCTAGTTCCTCATGTTCTGGTCTAAGAGCTAAGGAGGTGTCATTTGTTCTGGTGACTCTTAGACATTTGAAATCACAGGAGTAGTTAGTTGGAATGTAATTGTCCAAATGAAATTTGTCCAAAACATGAAGGTTAACACTTCTCTGCATGTGAAAACAATCAGGTTTTATGTCTCAGCAGAAATAGAATCCTTTCAGCAATGTATTTAAATACTAGGACATAAAATCAGTGCCTTGTCCCAAAGTAAGAGTGCTGCCTTCTGAAAGATGAAGGATTTCCTTTCTTTAGACTGCGTTATTGACTTTAAACTATATATTCTCTTTTTCCACAGCTCAAATGCACTTCTGAAATCTTCTGTAACTTTACCCGCTGTATATTTTGTTTTCTACTTAACAAAAATATAAAATGTGAATAGTTCCTTTTGGTTTTGGAGCTGGTAAGGATGCAGTACAGTGTGACACATTTACTATGGTTCACCACCTATATTTAACTCAGATTTGGTGATGTTTCTGACAAACTGCTTGCATTTAGACCAAGTCAGCAGTTCCCCATGATGACCCATGGGCTGGAACAGGAGAACTAATTATCTGAAAAGGACAGAAAATAAAGGATTCAATGGCAGTGTGTTAGGAAAGACATTTTAAAGTAAATACTGAGAGCAATTATTATTGTTAATTTTAATCTGTCAGTTTGACATCCATGAAGTGCTGAGTGCTTTATTTTTTGGGTTATACTATATATAATAACTGGGATGAGCCATAGGGTTGAAGACCTGGAAAGATTTGGTTCTTCACAGTCTTTACAAGTACAAGAACATATTGTTAAGTTTCTACATGCTGTATTTTATTGATTACCCTTTTTGAGTTCCTATTATGATCCTGAATCAGAACTTGTGTTTTTCTGGTTATTTCCAGTATGTAATTTATTGTTGACAAATACACTGGATTCCTACCAAGAATTGCTTAAAATTTTGACATCAAATGATATAAAAAAAGAAATCAGGAGAGAAGTGAGTTCATGTTAGAATGCTACTGAGTGACTGAATGCAGTTGTTTTCTGAGGCCATTTTAAGAGAGAAGAAAATGACTCATTTGAGGTTTAGTAAGAAGAAAATTTAAATTAAAACTATGTTTTTATAGACAATTCCAGTATTGTGGGATGACATTGGCTGGCTGCCAGACACCCCTCCTGGCTTCCTTCCAGCAGTAGGATGGGGGCAGAGTAAGATGTAAAAGCTCATGGATGCTTATAAGGACAGAAACAGGCAAGAGTCAAGACTGCACATTGCCAGAAAGTGGAATAACTGTGGGGAATGTTTTGTTTTGAAGGGCCAAGGGTTGGTGTTTGTGTGTCCTCCTCTGTTGGTGGTGCTGATTTTGGCCCAGTCCAATGAGCAAAGACTTTCCACTCAACCAGGAGCTCCATCAAACCTGGCCTTGGACAGGGATGGGGCATTCACAATTTCTCTGGGAAACCTGTGCCAGGGCCTCACCACCCTCACAGCCCAGAATTTCTTCCTGTATCTAATCTAAACCTACTCCCCTTCAGTTAAAGGCCATTCCCCCCTTGTCCTGTCATTCCAGCCCGTGTCCAAAGTCCCTCTCCAGCTCTTCTGTAGCCCCTTCAGCCACTGCAGGGGGCTCTAAGGGTCTCTCTGGAGCCTTCTCCAGGCTGAACAGCCCCAGCTCTCCCAGCCTGTCTCCAGAGCAGAGGTGTCCCAGCCTTTGGAGCATCTTTGTGGCCCCCTCTGGACTCTCTCCAGCAGTTCCGTGTCCTCCTGATGTTGGGAGCTCCAGAGCTGGATGCAGCATTCCAGGTGGAATCCCAGAGCAGAGCAGAGGGGCAGAATCCCCCTGGAAATATCCCTGGGCTGCAGGGGGGGACCTGCTCTGGGCTGGCTGCCCCTCCTGCTCTTCTCCTCCTCCTGCAGCCTTTGAGGTCTGGAAATAACCTCCACACAAAAGTGAGAGGATCCTTTTGCCCTCCTTGTTGGCTTTTTGCTTCTCAGATCTTCCTGATAAAATTCCTTAGACAGAAGTTGTGGACAAAGTAACAGTGGATAATGGGATCTTTTGTGAGCTGGTGCAGGAAAAGACACCTGGGAGCTCTGCTGAGTGTGTGTGTAATTAAAACACAAAAATATTACTGTGCAAAACGCTTATTACACCATCCATCACGATCATTCAAAGGAACTGCTGTTTTAAGAGCAGAACCCAATTTTAGTTTGTTTAGCTGTGAAGTTAATGAGTAATTTGCTGCTAAAATACTCAGAAAATTTGAAGTGAGAACATTTTCAGGCATATTTGAAGTATTGGGCTTTTTTACAAAGAAGAGGTTTTTTCAGAGATAATTATTTTTAGGTAACATGCAGGAAATCAAACTACAATACTTTCTCCTGTTCCTTGTGCTCTCCTCCATGTGGTGCTGTGTATCTGCAGCAGCACAAAGCAGAATTTCTGAGTAGCTTTTCTATACATTAAAACATTTGACACCAACTTCTTAGCTTGATGGAAGTAAACATTCTGCATGTGTGGATAAATCAGCAACCTGGAACTTGGCATGCAGGAATTGTCTGTCACATTTCTTAATGTTTTGAGTGATACAACCACTTAAAAGCACAGGCAGATTAGTGGATTCCATTAATAATGACTTAAAATATATTAGATTAATCCTGAATTTATTACCTGTCACATACTTCCAGGCTTAGAGATGAGTGCAGGTATTCCAGAAGTGAGGAAGACTCACTGTGCTGTGGGATAAAAGGAGATCTTTGAGACAAGGCTGTGGATATTTGAGCTTTGAAGTCAGTGCCAAACCTCAACCATACCTCAGCAGAATGACAAACTGCAGAACTTAATTTTACAAATTCCGTTAACATAATTCAAGGTGTTTGATGATTTCCTCTGCATTACAATGATGGGCATTTCAGTGAATTCACAGTGATCATTTTAAGGTGGCACATTGCTGCAAATCAGGGAAGATTTAAAGCAAAATGGATTAATAGATCAAACATATCACTGTGTAACACAGAATTTCATAAAATCATGGAATACATGCAACCTGTTCCACTGTCTTGCTATCCTCACAGTAAAGAATTTATTCCTAATATCTAGCCTAAACCTACTATTTTTGAATTTGAAGCCATCCCCTATTTTATTTGCAGAGATGCCCCAATGAAGGAAGGAATGATGCATCTGACTCCATGTTCTCAGAAGGCTAATTTATTATTTTATTATACTATATTATATTAAAAAATACTATACTAAACTTTACTAATGAATACAGAAGGGATACTTACTGAATGCTAAAAAGAAAATAATGAAAACTTGTGACTCTTTCCAGAGTCTCAGCACAGCTTGGCCCTGTGATTGGCCAAAGAGTCAAAACAACTCACACCAGAATCCAACCAGGCAATCACCTTTGGGTAAACAATCTCCAAACACATTCCACATGAGCAAAACACAGGAGAAGCAAATGAGATAAGAATTGTTTTCCTTTTCTCTGAGACTTCTCAGCTTCCCAGGAGAAAAATCGTGGCTGGAGGAATTTTTTTCAGAGAATGTGAATGCCACAATCCCCTTTATCTTGTCACTAAATGCCATTGTAAGAGTCTCTCTCCATCTTTCTTGTGGGTTCCCTTCAGGTGCTGGAAGGCTGCAGTTAAGTCCCCCTGAGGCCTTCTCTCTTCCAGGCTGAAAATTTTTTTGTGGAAAATAATGTGGTGGAAATGAACAAAAAAAAATATCACTGTTGCTGCACCCCAAGCACCTCTGGGAAGTGCTGTGATGGTTCAAGTTGCCAACTGCAGTTTGTCACCTCCTGCTTTCAGCCATCTCTGTGCCTGTGCATGGATTGACAGATGGCAAACATGATGCCAGTACTTTCTTAGAGCTCCAGGTCTGGGACACTGCTGAGCCTGATGGCTCTTTGGGCACTGACAGAAGCTGTAATCAGAATTAGTGGACACATGAGTGTGTCCCATAGACTGGGGACCAGGCTTTTGTTTTGCTTTTGAAGTCAGTGCTTCACAGTCCATATGCTTGACACACTGGAGGTCTTTGAAGATGTGAAGAAACACTTGAAGGAGGGAGATGGTGAAAGTTCTTCTGGATTCAGAGAAAGCTTCAGTAGGATCAGAGAAGAGAGGGGTACTGAATACACAGAATTCCGCTTTATTTTGTGCAGAAAAAGACATTCACACCCATTTCTCCTATCATTTTCAGGGAATCTCATGCTGTTTGTGCCTGGGAGAGTGGGTTGAGAGATATTTTGTGTTCTGGCACTGTTCTTTAGATATCCTGGTTTTGTTGCTGTATGTGGCCATTTCTTAGAAGTATGAACTGAGAACTTTTCTCTGCAGAATGTGCCATTAGTGAATTTTATCTTAGTTAGGATAAAGACTCTTTCCTTTTAGATTATAGCAGTGAATCTCAGTAAATGCATGTGAGCAGGTGTCCAGCTATGGAAAACTTCAGACATGTTGTATACTACTTTTTTTCACTGAAAGACAGAACAGCAAATGAGCATTTAAAATGTGCTGCCTTAGATATTTCTGAAGATGCATCCTAGCAAGTACTAAGAGCTGTGAGCTACAAGAAATCTGGAGTGTAAAGCATCTATTCTTTACATTATTGCACTGATTTGTAACTTTTTAGAGTGTGGATTTGTATGAGAACTCTTAGTGCAAGCCAGGATTTATTTTTGATTTACATTTGTATGTTCATGCATTGATTATTTAATCAGATGTTTCTTTGAAACACTTCAAAATACAAGATTAGACATAACATGGTGTTATTACTTTTAAGAGAATCAGTGAAAACATGCAGCCACTTAACAGGACTTTTGTAGTTTAAGTTTCTATTATAATCTCCATTATATGGCTAAACCCCTTAATTATTCTCTCTCCAGTTACCAAACTTAAGTTGTTCATTGTGTTGGTATTTCTTTGTATTTTTTAAATAGCCTATGAAAAAGTAAAATATTTGAATTTGAAGCAGGAAGAAAGGGAGAGCAAGGCCTGAAACATTTGAGTAATGTGGGCAGTGGGTGAGCAGTGTATAATAACTTGCCAGATATTTGCTCTGTAGAGCAGCATTTTTCCTTGACACTATTCATAAAGCTGTCATCCCCACACCACAGTAGAAAGATACTTCCCTCTACACATTTTACAATATCTTGTAAGTTTGTTTGACAGGGCACATGACAGGTCTATCAAAACTGGGAGTCTCCCGTGACAAAATTCAAGACAACTGGCAATCCTGTAAATGGAAAAGGTGGAATTTATGTATGTCAAAAGCAACCCCGTTTTTATTTAAATTTGTAAGAGTTGTCTTCTCACTTTTCCTTCTCATTTTTCTATCTATATGATTTGAAATATTAAATGGGAAACAGGCTGAAATGCTATCTAGCTGTACCATGTTTTTATAAAACCTTACATGAACACTTGCTTGTCCTACCCTTGGATCTCTTTATGTCATGTATTTGGAAAGGATTAAACTAGAGCTAAATTAGGAAATAAAAGAAACCTTGAATATTTCCCTTAACACATGAGAGCTCAGTGAAGCAGGTGGCTGAACCCTGCTGAGAAAACCCTGGGAGTTCTTGCACTTGTGCTCAGTGAAGCACACAGAAAAGCTGGAGAGAAGCTCAAGGTAGTGATGGACAGGGATTCCATCAATCAAGCACAAAAGCTGCATTTAAGTGCCTGAGAGCATGAGCAAGTTACTTTTATGAATTTGGGGTATACTTGGAATGGTGCAGACATTGTCCACAGCA
Organism: Agelaius tricolor; assembly: GCF_023055355.1. Lineage (NCBI taxonomy): Eukaryota > Metazoa > Chordata > Aves > Passeriformes > Icteridae > Agelaius > Agelaius tricolor. The sequence goes on along the minus strand of NW_027269262.1, from coordinate 91,751,464 downwards.
CTTTTGAAAGTGGTGAAGTTGATTATAACCCTTAAAAATGCTCACAGCTCAACTCAGAGGCCTTCAGGTAAGAAGAGCTGTGGGCTGTGCTCTTTCCAAGGGCTTCCCTGGGTGGCAGAGAAGGTGGCAGGAAGATTCCTGTCTCCTGTTTCCTGCCTGCTGCCTGTTCTGAACTGTTGGAACCCTGGATGCTGAGAATTCTAAACTTTCTGTGCTGAAAGGCACAGACTGCAAGAGAACACTGCATTTGACCTGAGGCTGTGGAGAGGGCTTCCAAAATTGATTAATAGCACTGGGTTTATGAGTGTGTAGTTGGTTAGAAGTGTGTAATAACACGGGGTGGAAAACTTAAGAGTTTGGGGTTTTAGAATATGGTAATAAATATGAAGCAAGATGGAGGTTTTAGGGTGGAGACAGGTTGTTCTTCTTTACCTTCTTCACCTTCTTCATGGGTTTGGGTGGAATTTTGTAATTGGACAGAACAGTCCTCATTGTGGGCTTTGAGTGATCAGTTATTGGGTTAAAAGGGAAAATAATTAAGATGTCATTTCTTAATTGGATAGTTTAGCCTTAAAAGACCTTGTAACAAGAGGTAGTTAGCCATTTTGTGCCTTGCTAATGAAAGACTGCAGAGCTCAGGGCTGTGAGCTGTAACATTGATAAGAAACAATAAACACCTGAGGTTGAACACAAACTATTGTCTCAAGTGCCTTCAATCCCACCCTGATAGAGGTAGAAAAAGGAAGCAGAATACCCACCTGAATCTTTTGGAGAGGGAGAGAATTTTCCATTTGTGGAAGCAGATCAGAAGGCTCATGAAGGGAGGTTTAGTAAGTGAGTACTGAGAAGGGGGAAAAAGGATTGGCTGAAAAGATGGAAGCTCTGCCATCAGGATGTTAGACCTCAGCAACCAGGGACACTCATTGGAGATGCAAAAATTGAATCATCATCTCTCTCTGGTACCAAAATGGATTTACATTGGTAAGAAATGTGGCAAAAAGCCTGCAGAGTTTTAAAGTGAAGCAGGGAGTGCTGAGGATAGGAGATGTCTGTGCTGCCAATGCTTTTGAGGAGGGGTGGATTTTATTTCAAACTGTCTCTAATCTGATGTTATGGACTTGAATGTCTGGTATTGGATGGAGTGCACCTTCCAATTTGCTATCACTGTGTCATTTCTCTTGGAAAGGATATCTCAAGTTGGTCTGGTCAAGGCATGGTCAGCTACAGCAGGTTTCTCATGGCCATGTCCACTCAGATTTTGGATATTTCCAAGAATGGACACTTTATAAGCTCTTTGGGCAACCTGTTCTAGCATTTGTCTATGCTAACAGTAATAAAGCTCTTCCTTGTGATGAAAGGGATTTTTTTGTATTTCATTGCTCCTCACCTTTCTGCTGGAACCCAGTTGGCTTCATCTTCTTTAGGCCATCACACTGGGTGTTTATAGGCATGGGTGTGATCTCCCTGACCCTTCTCTCATCATTAGCAGTCTCTCCTCAGGTGGTCAAATTCCTCAGCCTTTGGTGACCCTGGGCAGGACTTGCTCCAGTGTCTGTGTCTCTCCTGGGCTGGGGAACCCAGCACTGGGCACAGCTCTTGGGAAGGGCTGAGTAGAGGAAAGATCACCCCTGGCCTGACCTGCTGCTGGTTCTCCTGATGCAATTCTTGTAATTAACCCTGAAATGATCCAGTTTCATTCTTCAAGAACAAAGTCAAGAAATAAGACTGACCACAAAAGCATCTTCCTGATCCAGACAAACCAAGTCCTGAAAGTGTCCCCATAAAGTCCCGTGGTGGATTATCACCAAGGTGAACTGATTAAAAAAGTGTAAGAATATAGTGGGCAGAGGAAACTTACTTACAAAACTTTAAAATTTCTGTTCTACTTTCTATTTATTTATTTTTAAATGGTACCAGTTCTCAGAATATTACAATTTCTAGTGGATGGAAAGAGAGGATGGTAGGAGACAGAAGTCCAGACGATTCTATTCCAAAACTGGGCTGACTTTAGGTCCCATCATAATGTTGTGGTTCATATTATCCTGTAATATTTTAAACTTGGATGTTTCTTTTTAACATTTTGAGCTTAATGCAGTTACCTTAGCACAAGTGTATCATCAAAAATTTGTAATATTACACATAAGTCTAATAAATTTCATTTTTCAGAACTCATTAGGGCTTCTTCTCCACTTTAGAAAGTTAATTTCCTTTTTTTAAAACCATTTAGCTTCTTTTTCTTTCTGACCTGGGTTGAATGCAGGTGGGTTGCCTTAGGCAAACAATTACCAATCAACCCTCAAGCAGAGAACTGAGGAGTAATTTACACTTTTCCTATGTTAAAGCTGTGATGATGATATGTTTGAACTGATTTCTTGTGTGTCTTTATTTCAATAGGAAAAAGTTATGCTCCTGCTACCTGGTAAAAATAGATCATAAGTTGCCAAGCAGATTGTTTACCATTTGGTGTGATAAAATTAAAATCTAAGAGATGGACAAGAAAAACTTGATTCTTTATAATCTTATTACATTTTTTAAAGCAGGGTGAGACACTTGTCATGTAGATGCAGGAATATGGAGTCACGTATTGATGCTTTGCTGTTCCTTGACTTTTAAAAGCAACTTTTGGCTACTATTTTTCTTCTGTTAATGAGGATTTCAAACAAATTTATTGCCAAACTGTTCCTGACCTTAAAATGATAAAATTCCTGACCATGTTCTAATTATTGAGCTTAAAAAAAGGGGAGTGGGCATAGAGGGAATTCTGGATGGCTGAAATTATGTATTTTGACAATTTATAAACAAATTTGATTTCTAAAAAATCTAATTTTTTTTAGATTTTTGTCAAAAAAACCCCACCAAACCCACAAAAAACCAAAAAACACACCCAAGAAATCTCAAAACACCTGAAATCTTCCAAACAAACTAAAGACAAAAAAAAAACGTTTTAAATAAAGCAAAGCCTCATCATTCTGGTTAAATAAAATCAAATTTGAAAATAACATTGCTTTTCTATCATAATTATTTGAATTGTCTTTTTTCCCTACTCTCTTTTTGTGTGTGAAAATTAGTACTTTATACAAATACTTCAAGAATAGGAGACTCTGTTTCTTTTGACTACTGACTATTGTGTAATTGCCTGGGATCATACCAAAAATTATTCCTGTCTTTTAGCTGGTGTTGCTGCCATCAATGGGAAGCAATAACACCTCTGTGTTTTTTACAATGTGGATACATTAACTTGCCTTTTGGTGCAATTATTTCTAACAAAGCCGGTATTTTACTATGATTTAGAAAAATTATAAGGAGTTCTTGGTAATTTTATAGAAATCACAATGTTTGCAGTAACAACATTTTTAGTTATGTCAAAATTAAAAAAAAAATCAATTTCAGGATGAAATGGAAGTATTATGGTGAAGTTTAGCAGAGTAACCCATTAAGCATGTATTCTTAGCATCATAATTCTGTAGGAATAGGTACCTAGAGCATCTCAGTGCATTGTCTGACCAGGAGTGAGTAAGGATTCTTGAGCTGCAGCTCTAAATAGTTGTGCACAAATAGAAGAAACTTGGAGATTGTTGCATGTTGTTTTTCTTTTTTCTAGATTAAAACAAGTTGTAAAATTTATTTAGTTTTTTGTTTGTTTGTTTTCCTCAGTCAGTCATTCATTCACTCAAAATAAAAGCCACACATGGCATAAGTTGCAAGGTAAAGAATATTCAAAGTATGTTTAGATGAAATAGTGTTTCCACAGGAGCTGCTCAGAATCAACAGTCTTCCCAATTTTCTGCTTTTGGTTGTATTTCCCCATTGTGCTCTTTTTTCTGCCAAGCTTATTGGGTGGTCAAGTGGAATTCACAGAACAAGGATGGGTTTTGCTTAGGAATTAATCGAGTATGAGTAACAGTTGGAAAATGCATGATTGTGTTTTAGACCTCTGAAGTGATGAGTCACTGTTTGGGAGTTTCCTGCTGCATATTTATGAAGTGCTCAGAGATGACTCAGTCTGTTTTTTAAGTAAGCATTTGCAATCGTTTTAAGTGTGTGCTAACCACTTAGGCTGGGAATCAAGTTGGCATCCTAAATAAAATCAAAATAGTGGTTTAAACATCAGGTACCAGGTCCTTCCCTCCCTTCCCTTCCTTCCCTTCTTTTTGTAGGATGATTTGTTATTTTTAAAGCATTATTGTTCTGTGTGCAGAATACAGATGTATCAGTAGTGGCAGCTTGAAAACAGGAATGCTTCAAGTATTGTCTGAGCTCATGCTCAGAAATCAGCACAAACACTTGCTGCAGATTGGTCAAATTGTCACTGACAAGTCTTTTATAAATCTATATTTCTGAGAGAGCACTGTGTTACACCTCTCATTTGCTTTGTGACCTTTGCCTCTGGAAGATTTCTCTGTATTTTTGGTAACATCACACAATTTAAAGTGTCATTCATTCTCAGCCTTCAGGACTCCTCAGTGCAGGTGGGACTGGAGCCAGCGAGCAGAGGCCGTGTCCACCTGGCTGAATTGTGCCAAAATGGCATCAGTGAGGACTGGAAATGAGTTTTAATGTCATCCCTATGTCTGAATCATATCTGAAATTATTTTCCATGTGTTTACTGAAGAGCTAAGTCCAGATTCCCTGTCCTGAGGGGAAACTTTGGAGGGAATCACATACAGAGTTTATAGGAGCAATGACTGTGTGTTTCAAAGGTGTAACTAAAGGCTCGGTTGCTTGGCAGAGTGACTTTCAAAGAGCCTGCCCAGGGAAAGAAGATATATCAGAATGGAAAGTGTTGTTTTTCTGCAACTCAAAGAACCCATTTCTAGCCAGAGTAGAGGACAGATTTAATTTCTGAAGTCTTAGTTCTTGAAAACTAATTTCACTATTTTCTTATTCTGTTAGTTTTGATCATCATATTAAGGAGAAGGAATTTGCACTATTCATTCCACATTAAACTCATTAAATCAGTGATAAATTTAGCTCAGTAACTTTACTGATTTTAAAACTGATTGTGCTACTGGAGCATTTTTTTCCAACCCAAGCAGCAGCTGAAAAATCTGAAGTGCTTAGTCTCTCATATTTATGTGTTAATGTCTGTGCTGAATAAACAGATCTATAGATAAAATTGTTCAAGCATTCCTCTTAAAGCCCCTTTCTTCATTTGCTTCTACTTTTGAAAATTCACTAATTGGGCTTATCCCTTCTAATCAGAGGAATTCCTAAAAAAATGAGGATTATTTAACCTGAGAATTCCAAAGAGCTCTCCTATAAAAATCTTATCAGTTCCAAGAATCTTTTATAGAATTGATTTTTTTTTTCTCTGGTTTGCTGGGATGCATTGTTTCTTTTAAAGATACCTCAGTTATTGAAGAGGAGGATTTTTATCTTTTAGGATGTATTTAGAGTATATTTTTTTCTTCAGAGTGTAGTACAATAATATTATGAATAAAAATTGTACACATAGTGAAGGGAGCTGGCTTCTTCAGCAGAGTGTTTTGAACAGTGAGTGGATTTGATACCTTCCTAAAACCATTTGTATGGGATGGATCCCTGTGATGTAAAATAGGAACTCTGGACCTCTGTAAGATCTTGTGCCCATAGGGGGGTGCATGTGATTCTTCCTTCTTAGTCTGGAATATTATTTTTATATTCTCTGGTGGTTCAAAAGTTTGTAACTTTGACAAGTTGTATGTTGCCATTGGGGAAGTAGAACAATTAAACCAGTTAATTTACACTTACTGTTGGTAAATGTGGTAACACCAGAAATGAAACTGCAGAGTTTCAGGGTTATTTTATTGGGTTAAAGAGTGCATATGTTGTTAGGGGGTATAGGGTATTATTATAGGATACATTTGTTGGGAAACTGTTGAAATGGGTTTTGTTAATGAAGGGCAGCATCATGGTAAGCAAATCTGTCCCAGTTCTTTGAAGCATGTTCAGAGCTCCTGAACAAAGAGAAAATCATTGGTACTGCTCACTTGATTCCAAAAACACTCCCAGAGACTCTACAAAAAGCTCTTTGAGAGAGGCAAGTGTGCTGTGAGATGAAAGTGATGGTCCCATTGTGAGTTGAGTTGGTTCAAGGTAGGGTAAGGGGCTCATTTGCACACTGCAGGGTGATCTCCTGCCTAATTCCTTGGGATTGTTTTGTGCCTGTGCATGCTCTTAAAGGATCTGGGCATTAGGGTGATTAGGAAAGTGCCAAAAATCAGCAAGGGTAGCACACATGGAAACCAGCTCTTAGGGATTACAGGCTTATCCTGCAATAGGGCTGGGGGTTAAAGTTTGAGGTGAAGATCAGCACTGATCCACATGTGCATGGTGAAGTTAATGCACATGAAGAATCTGGAGTCTTAATTCCAAATGCACAGTGATGGACTCTGAATTAATCATTGCAGTGCAGGGTAGAGATCTTGGAAGCATGAGATGCTCTACAAAGGCAAACAGAATATAAGGAATAGAATATTAGAAAGAAAAGGAATAGAGAACAAACCAAGCAGTTCTTTCTTTACCTCTCTTTGTGTGCAGTCTCACCCTCTTTTCTCACCAAGGACATGGTGGAAATAGAAGGAACAGGGAAGGGGTTGAGGAAGAGCGAAACAGTGTAGAAATGTTTGGCATGAAAAAAACAACTGAATAATGTTGTGGTGTTATTACCCAGGGATTTGAGGTTGTTGCTTCTCAGCCTGTTCAGGCTTGGTAGTGTTGCTTTTGTGGGAAGGTTGGAGGAGGACTCAGCCTGGACTCACCATTTGCAGACCTTAGTAGCGTTGTAGAGGTTTGCAAAAGTCTCACTTGGTAAGTGGGAATATGTTGTGGGAGGTAGTGCTTGTTTGCTGGGTCTGGGGCAGCCAGATGTGCTGTGGAGCCATTAAAGAAAGTCCTGTGCTCACTCTCTCCAAAGTGAGAGGTGACCTGCCTGTGAATGAGCAGCAGCAATGAGCAGAGAGGTGTCAGTCCCAGCTGGGAGTCACTTCTTCAGCACTTGTTTCTGGTTTTTACTGAAGTTCTTTCTGAATTGTGACTGGGTTTATATGTAATTTCATTTAGGGTTTCATGACATGTGAGGTTTTTATGCTGGAGACATATCTTTGTTATGCCCACATCTTGGTTTTATCCACCTCTCCCTGGGGTGTGCCTTTAGTGAGAAGGGATCTGCCAGCATTTGTGCCTTTACTCTTGGGGACTCTGCTTGGAGGGTGAACTGAACAGGTTCAATGTACAAATGTATCCTATATAATACCCCATACCCCTAACAACATATGTACCCTGTAACCTAAGGTTTCAGTGAGGAAATAGGTGCAGTGATGCTGCTTTACAGCACCCAGCATGTTCCTAGCCATCGCTAGGAGAACCAGGTGGTCTCCACATAGAGACATTTCCCCTTGGAAGGGTGTGTGTATGTCTGTGATTTCTTCATCAGCTTGTGTCCCTGCATTTATTTATTCTTTCTTTCTGCCTTCCTACTTCAGAGTCAGGGCAGGATTTATCCAAAGCACTGTGGGAGGGGGATTCTGTCCCTCTGCTCTGGTCAGACCCCACCTGCAGTGCTGTGTCCAGCTGTGGGGCACAGGAATGACATGGAGCTGTTGCAGCAACTCCAGAGGAGGCCACCAAGATGATTGGAGGGATGGAGCAGCTCTTCTGTGAGGAAAGACTGAGAGAATTTGGAGTATTCAACCTGGAGAAGAGATGGCTTCAGGATGGCCTCATTGTGGCCTTCCAGTACCTGCAGGGAGCCAACAGGAAAGATGGACAGAGACTGCAAGGGCCTGGAGTGGTAGGACAAAGAGGAATGGCTTCCAGCGGGAAGAGAGTGGGCTTGGTTTAGATAAAAGCAAAACCATTTTTACTATGAGGATGGTGAGGCACTGGCACAGGTTGCCCAGAGAAGCTGGGGCTGCCCCATTTCCAGAAGTGCTCTAGAACAAACTGGATGGGGCTCTGAGCAGCTTGGTTTAGTGGAAAGTGTCCCCATGCCAGGGGGGGTTGGAATGAGATGGCCTTTAAGGTTCCTTCCAACTGATGCCATTCTTTGATTTCAGAATCAGAGAAGCTGTCAAGGAACATGTGTTCTGACTTGCCCCTCCATTCCTTCTCATCCTCCAAGACCAGCGTGCAGGGTTCGTTCTCCAGCGTGTTTTTCTAACACATTTTGCAGTTTAGTGTCAGCAGACAGAAAACTCTCCATGGGAATGTTCCACATAAAAGTTACTTGTGTTTAAATTATTTTTAATCTCTCATCTGTAGCTCAGCCAAGAATGAGATAGTTGTGGTCAGCAGTCACCCAGGCTAAGGTAAACCCTTTGAGGCAGCTGAGAATGGGCATCAGCCCCTTGGGCATCCAGCTGCAATAGTGGGACCCAGGAGGCCTGGATGCAATTTGCCTTTAGTTAAAGAAGGCAGAATTCTGTGATTAATACAACAAAAATAATTATGTATTTCCTGAATATTTTCAGAGGGGATTGAAACTCTAGGAGGGAATATTGTTCAGGGGAATTATGCTGTGTATTCCTACCTTCTGTCTGTAGGAACTAAGAACTTGTATTCCAGCTAAAAAATGTGCACAAAATCACTTGTGAATGTGTGGCTGCAATAGTCAATTAGGAAATGCAGAGTTTAATGAGAGATGAATGCTCTTCAGTCCAAGATTGCTGGATATTATATTTTATCTGTCAGCCTGTATATCTGTTTGTCAGAGCGACCTTTGATTCACCCTATTTGTTAATGCAGAATGACTACACCAGCCCTGCCTTTAAACTTAATATTATTCTGCTCACATCTCCATTCTCATTATAAACATGGCTATTTTTAGCCTGCACAGATTCAGAATATGCCTTGTAAGCTTAAGGGGGATTTATTGAGCTCCTGTGTGTATTCACTAGAGATTCCTTGTTGAAGCTTACTGATTTAGGATTGGGGAGGGGTAAAATGTACTATTTAATTCCCAGTATATGCCTGCAGGAGCTATATTTAGCTTCAGCTACTTGCCATTGTGCTATTTTTGCTGAGAGATGCAGCACTTCCATTGTTCAGGGGTTTAACTAGACAGAAATGTGGATGGATGAGCTCCATAAACCCTGGTGTGGTGCAAGAATTACTGCTGAAAGTCACTTGAGTAACACTGCACCAGAGCTGCACACAACAGGCACCTTGTTCACTAAACAGGGTGTGTAGAGTCACCTGTTAACACAGGTGCTAAAAATGACATTGAATTGTATTGCAGACTGATAGAGAAGTTTACCAGGAGTGGCAATGTGGGCTTTGTTTGTATTTGTACATGTAAAGGCCTGACTTGCTGCAGAGGCACAATTTATTTCATTGCTTAATCAGTTGTTAAGAATTTTATCCTGGCTTTTGTAGTTGCCAAGTGTATTTTCAGTGGAATAGAGAAGAGAAAAATTAGCATGGAGAGTGTGTGCTGCAGTTGGGTCCAGGAGGATGATTACATATGCACTACAAGATCATTACACATGCATATCCTTTTTATAATGCATGTATCAGAGCTTCTGCTATCAATTACTGCACTGTTTGGTGCTCTAAGGAACAATATCTACAGGGAGAGTCTCCTTTTCTTACTTGGGCAAAATTAGAAATTCTACCTTGATCAATGAAGTATTCCAGTGGATTCAGATTTGCTTCAGGATTGGCATGCAGACAAAAGTGTAGAATTTATGTTTTAGCAAAAAAAAAAAAAAAAAAGACAGTCATATCATCAATGAAAATGCAAAAACCCTAAAGGACCTTTTGTGTATCAGAAAATAAGATAGGTTAACCATGAGTGAAGAGATTGATACTGTCCAGTGAGAGTGCAATGAATAAATCTCTTTCTGCAAAGCAAATGGATCTCTCCCTGCTTATCTCAAGTCCATGGTTGGACTTGATGGTCTTGGAAGTCTTTTACAACCTTAGTGAATCTATGTTACTGTGATATCACTGTGCACTTTATCCCACCAATTATTTTCATGTAAAAATTCAATTTATTATTACTTTTTAATAATAATAATAATAATGAGGTAGTGTTTTCTACAGGCAGAAAACTTTATAAACATTTGTTGACATGTTCAAATTCTTACCTTCATTTATTAACATGGACCTTTCATGACTGCCTAAGATTGTGGCAGACACTAAAGACATTAGAGAGAAACAATTTGTTTTCAATTTTGAAACAATACTCACCTTGAATTAACCCTTTGAGGATATCAGCATCCAAGTTCTTCAGGAAGCTGGGACCAGAGACTCCATGCTAAGGAGTTGTGCAGATCTCAAACCTCAGATTCCAGCAGTGCTGTTCTTTCCTTGGGGATGAATAAAGAAGGAATAAATACTTCTGTCATTTAACTAGCAGATTTTTTTTTTCCTGTTAGATTGGAGATTTTTGTCCTCCCAAGTAGAATTATAGGATTTGAAGGTATCCAGAAGTATCTCTGCCTTTCCTCTTTAGCAGTGTGGGAGTGTGGTTTTTTTTCCATTTATCCTCCTGAGAGCAAGTGGGCAGGAGGAAATTCAGCCCATGGACATAGAGGCACCACTTGCTTCTCCCAACACTGCTATTAAGCCTCATTCTTTTTACACAAAATCATCCTTTAAGCCTCTTTTTTTATATAGACTTTATTCTTTGTCAGGTTACCATGTGGAACCAAGGGCTGTAGATTCAGTGATGAGAGTGAGAAGCAAAAATGACAGGAATTCTTTTGTTAGACCATTGTAAATGAAGCTCAAGAAAGTGCTAATCTATATTAATTTTGATAGCCAGATGAATACACAGGCAGAGCTGTGTGCATTTCCAAATGCCAGGACTGGGTTTGGAGCTCAGTGCTAAACATAGACACAGTCCTTGTGTTCACAAATTGCTCCAAAGTGGAAGCTTGATGTATTTGAGTCTCATCTTCCTTGGTTTCAGCTATTTAGGCATCTCCATTTCCTTCCCAATGCTCACTTTTTAGCCTTTTCCTTAAAAAGAAAGATTCAGCTGTGTCCATGCCCTGTATTTGTATCTGAAACATGTTCCTGGACCAGCGTATCCCACGTGCTTGGATTAAAAGCTTGCAGGACTTTTTGAGGTTGATCCAGATCTGCACGTTTTTGGGGACATCTCTGCTGTTGTCAGGAGCTTGAGCATTGTCAGGGTCACCTGCTGCCCTTGAAAAGAATGTGGTTAATTAGAGAAACTCACTTTTTCCTCGTTACTGCCAGATCATTTAATTAGTTACAGCTAGGCAGCTGAAATTCCTGATCCATGGTTTATTTACATAAAGCTCTTTCAAGATTTTCAACATTGCACCCAGCAGAAGAAATGGAGAAATTCATTTTGGTGAGACAGATCCTCTGGTGCCTTTTGTGAAATGGAACTGATGAAGTAGCAAAGTTTTATTTCTTTCTTTTTACTGATGAGATTTTACTGATTGTGGCTCAGAGTTGAGTATGAGAGTGGAATGGTCAGAGAAGAAGAGGAATGAGGGAGGGAGGCAGAGAGAACTTAACAAAATTGGGGTTTAGGGTAAGGTTAAGGAAAAAAAATCCCACACCCAAACCAGAAAGCACAAGGCAACAGGTGAGAAAAGGGGCTAAAGTCAGAAAAGTTGGCTGAACACTCAGGAACGTGTGGAGCCAGAGCTGCTAATGGGAATCAGGAGTAGGATAGGATTTGGGAATAAATCTCATGGGCAAGTAATCTGTATTTTTTTTTTCCAAAGGAAGGTGTATTGAAAGGGTACACACCTAGAATAAATTATTTTTCAAATTTCAAGCCCTAATTGCATAAGAAATTATACTCATTAATGAGAATTGCATTCTAGAAGCCATTCAGAAGCTAAAATGGAAAGATTATGTGCTGAATTTGTACATTTTTGAGTCTGGTCTTCGTGCTATTTTTTTTCCCTTAGTTTTTAGTTTTTAAGTGTTGTGGATTTAAGGAGGAGTCTGTAGTGCTAGAGTCTGGTATTTCTTCAGTCACTGCAGTCAGCATCTGCAGCTCCTTGGGAGCAAACTGCCTGTAGCACTGACATTTCATCTTCTATTAAGGGCTGAGATCTACTTAGTGTCATTTTTACTGTACTAAGGGAATTTAGAAAAGACCTGGAAACACAGTGAATGTGAGCCTTGCTCACAAATGATGATGATGCTTTGTGTTCTTCTATGGAAGTTTTATTTTCCTTTACATAGAGAATATAATGATTGCATCTCTGCAGGTGGGCCCTTATGTTAAGGAACTATAAATCAAGGATATTTCTTGGTCTGAGATAATTCTTCAGCTAAAATTTTATTAGTTGCCACACAGAAGTCTGAGCAATTTTGGGGGACAAATTTTCTTGTGTCTGGGATTCAGTCAACCATCCCTCAGTTGAGAGAAAGGGCTGAGCACCATATTTCACTTGCCAGCACAAGAAATGCCCTTCACACAGCTTTCCCCCCATTCATTTCTCTATTTAATTTGTCATTGTCTGTTTTGGACTTTTCTGTTCTCAGTAACATTCCAACTTCTGCATGAGTAGCAATAATCTATAGAATTAGGTGGAAATTCTCTTTAGATTTGATTTTGCTTCTGTGGAGGAAGTACTGTGGAAGTAGTTCAGCAGAAATAGTTGTTCTGAGCTGTGGATTGCAATTAAATTAGCAATTACAAATCAGTATTAGAGGTGTTGCTGCTCAGAGTCACCACTGAGGTGTTGGCAGGTGGGAACTGACTGGTGCCAGCGAGTGAGGAAACTTTAGTTCCCAATGGTTGCTTTTCATTTGTGGCATCAAACCTCAGTTCCTTTCTAACTTTGCTTTAAATTTTATTATGAGTCAACAAACTGGTGCCAGCTGAAAATACATTGAGGAAAAGAAGCATGAAAAACCAAACCAGCAATTTTGGATAGTTTATCTGCAGAATGTTTCTGGTAGGTGTCATTGATAGTGGGTGCTCTTGGTTAAGAATCTCTCATTTGGAATTTAGATGCAGAAACATTTTTGTTTCCTTTTCTTCATCAATAGAAGGAAGGACCAATGAAATCATAAAAAAAATTATCAAGCCAAAGCCATCGCAGTAAATATTTACTGTTGAGTTTCCAGAATGGAGCTCTGCCTTAAAAACAAGAATCCCCCAAAGTCCACAGGTTTCTGAATTTCAGATGTGTTCAACATCTGAAATTATCAATATTCTTTTCCTGCCTGCCCTGTAAGCCTGGTGCACTCTCTCCTTCCTTCCTTTTGTTTTTTATAAATAATCTACAGGAAGAATGGTGTTCACATTCTGCCACCTCATTTTCAGTCTGCAGTGATGCAATTTGGAGAATTCTAAGTGATGCTATTTGGATTTGTAAGGATGAAGAGAATCTGCAGCTCAGGCTGTGATTTCTGCAGGTTTCACAAGGAGTGAGGGTACAACATTATTTAAATTGGGGGCCGTAGCATTTGGGCCATTCTCTGCAGGTGCTGTGGGAGGGAGTGGTAAATTATTTGAAATTTGTAGGTTTATGAAAGTGTAGGATTTTCTTTTTCTATCATTGAGATAGAAAATAAATCTTTCATATTATAGGTGAAGTAATATTTGAGGTTTTAAAGGAGATTGAATTTTGTTGTAGTTGTTGTGGGGTTTTTAAAATATTTTTTTCTGGTCATATTACATAAATCCTAAGCAATGAAACTTTCTCTAACCACCTGAAGGCTCCTGAAAAAAAATTATTTCCTTCTGTCATGCTCCTCCCCTGCACATCCATCTACAGTCCTGATGTGAAGTGTGCCTGATGTTTTTTCTTTGTGTGCACATGCACGTTCATAGACACCTGCAAACCATCATGGCCAGAGAAAAAACAGAGGTTTGGGTGCTCTGCAGTTGTCAGAATCTCCTGTCTCCTCAGTCTTTACTGTGCCCAGTTAGGTCTCACATTCTGGGTGGGAAGGGATGTCCTGCTGCTGTCTGGATTAACAGAAGATGGTTGGGTTTCCTTTTCCTTGTTCTTGCCAGTGGGATTTCAGGAGACACAGCATCATCAGCAGGATTTCCCCCACAAATTCCTCACTGCAACAAGGACCAAAATTATGATGGTGCCCTTAAACCCTCCTGCTCATCAGTGGCACATAATGGTTGTGGTTTTAACCTTTTTTCTGGAGGTTTTTCACTTGGTCTAGGATGGAAAGGAGTTTGAATCTGGAATAGTGATGCTCTGTGACCTTTCAAGCTGGAATCTGTTGTGTGTTTACCTGGAATGACACAGGGCTGGTCCTGTTAAGCAGCTTTTTCCCATGGTCCTGTGCAGAGGGAACCATGGAGCTTTTCCCAGCAGGACTCTGTGGACATTACAGCAGTAATGCAGAACATGCACAGAGTTTTCACCATCCCCTAATTGAAATTGAAGTCCATTCTCACATTGCAACATAAGTAGTGTCAGATCCCTGTACTTACAGAGCCTGGCTCTGATTTTTATGAAATGGTCCAGCTGGTTAATTAGGATGAAGTATGTTTTGAATGGGTTTGTGCTTTTTTATTTTTGTGTTTAATATTGATTAGCTCTTCTGACATAACATAAACTTGAGTTCATTAAGTACAAATTAGGAATTGACATAAACAGAGTAGATGGGTATGTCCAGAGTGCCCAGTCAAGGGTTTTATTTGTATTGTAAGGTGGCTCTCATGAATTTTAATGAAACTAAATTAAGAATTAAAATTATTCCACTTAAAAGCGAGTTGGAAATAGGCAGAACAGTTAAGTGCACACATGCAGCAGAACATTAAACTCTTGATTTTGGTATTCTTTAAATCACTGGACTGTGGTTATTTTAGGAAAATGATTCTATCTCTGTTTCTTTTCCTTCAGCCAGACTTATAAACAGAATGGTATCAAACAGAAATGGAGTTTTTTTTCGAGTTGAAAAATCCTTAGATTGTCCCTTAGAGCTCTTGATAAAAAATAACAGGTCTCATAAATTTTTTGTGAATCTTCTGTTGAAAGGCAGAGTGCTTTTACCTTTCTGAGGCTTGATGGTGTCTGATAAATAGATTTGCTGGATAAGTTGTTGACTTGAAGTTTGGCATTTTTTGCCTTTTTTTTTTATAAAGAATGAGCTAAAAGCCAAACAAAGGCGAAATGGGTGTTGTTTCTAAAGCCTTTTAAGAAGTGTCTTTCCTTCCAGATACAGGTTTCAGCATAATATGTGATGTCCATGTCAGGCTGCAGGGCTGGCACTGCCTCTGTCCTTGCTCTGAGGTGTGGCAGTAGCAGCTGCCTGAGGACCAGGATAAAAACTGAGAAAATAAAAAAAAAATCCAGTGACATTTCCCAAATTCTCACCCTGCTTCCATCAAATCATATTTCAGGGACATAATGAAAGAGGAGGTGGTGAATAATCTTTTTGGATCAATCAAAGGGTTGTTCTGGGTTTGAGCACTGATGATGACATGGGGGCTGTGCTGGGAAGCTGCTCCCATGCTGGTCATCGAGGGGAGAGGCACAAAGCCCCAAATTTCCTCACAAAAGTAAAGGCTCAGTGCTGCTGAGAGCAATGAGTGCAGAAGGCTCATGCTAGAGAATCATTTTAAATATTTACTAGCCAGCCATTTCCTCTAAAATGAACACAAAGACAAGGTGCATGCAGTTAGCTGTTGCTCCAATCTGTTAGTTCATGGACATGAGAATGAGAGACCAGATTCTTTTAGCTTTGTATAATCTTTATCTGCCCCCCAACTTTGAAGCTTTTCCATTTGATTAGATAGTGAAGTGGTGAATATTTTTGAAGAGAATGAAGGAGTGCAACATTGAATAAACCCTAACTCTTTTAAGCAACTTTTTTCATTTTTTTGGTGTTGAATGTGATATGGAGAGGAGTTATGTAAAGGGAAGTCCAGCTGACTTTGTGCTGCACTCTTTAGTTTTCCAGAGGATTAGGCAACTGTTTGCCTAAGCTGCAGTTATTTGTTAGATTGCCTTTTTTCCTGAGATAACAGAATAGATGGGTTAGGAAAGCAAATTTGCAAATCACTTCTGTGGCCTAATTTAATTGAACTTGTGAAATGCACGGTAGTGAAAAATAGCTAACAAGGAATTGGCTTTTATTCCTCTAGACACTGGAAGCCATTCTGAACTTCAAGTACTCTGGTGGGCCAGGACATGCTGAAGGATACTACAGGAACCTTGCCCTGGGTCTCCACGTGGAGGTGGAGCCCTCTGTTTTCTTCACTCGCATCAGTACCCTGCCAGCCACAAGGTGAGCCTTGCCCTGACTCTTGAATTTTCACTCATTGTCTCTGTTCCATTGAATATAACTTAAAGACCATATTGGAAACATTTTTAGTATCATCAGTAGCATGTAGGTAAAGAATGATGTGAAGAAATTTGCAAAATTGCTCATTTAGGAGTTTACTGAAGTAATTCATGGGCATTCAGCAGCTTCTGAGGTTCAGATGTTTTCTCATGATGATGTATTTTAGCAGGGCCTGGAAATCTCATGTTTATTGTACAATTTGATGACTTTTTCTGTATCTCTTAGCAGTTGTGGTGTGTTGTGTATAACAGAGTTTGTAGTTTTTATGACAGAATCTTACTGAAAATGCAGGTGTGAATAATGTGACAAATAAATTGTGACTAGACTCTCCTCTGGTGTTTGTTTTCTCCTGGAAACCACAGAGTAGTTTCACATGCCATAGTGAATATTAAAATCAAGGCAATACTTGATGGTAGTCAAATGCTGTGATAATGAAAATCTTTTTGAATAAAATTTATCAGCCACTGAATGCAATCAGTTTTAATAATTAGTAGGATTATTGTAAAAAACCCTCTTTGCACAATGGGAGCAAGAATTTGGTTTGATTGAATTCTGAGATTATTTCAGTGCAGTTATGTATGCAACACTAATAATAATAATAGTTGAGAGGGAACTTAATTGATCCAAGAAATTCCTGCTGGGCCTGGGACCCTTTCATGAAAAACTTCAGAAATTTAAAGATGGGCAAGAAGGAAATGCCAGTCTAGGAGATACTGGGTGAATATTTCATTTTCAAAGGAAAGCATTGAGTCCCCAGTATCATACCATGGCAGAAATGTCCAAAGGTAGATGGACAGCTGTGGCAGCAACATAGCCTGAAAAATAAGGCTATGAGCAGAAGAATTAAAGCATCCAGGGAAAGTTTTTAGGCTTGAACATGCAGAAAAGTTGTTAGAGTCTGGAGCAAGAAGAGTGGTAAGATGGGATTTTTGCTAAAACATATGTTTAAAGCAACTTCTGCTCCTGCTGAAGGGAAGATGACTGACAAGGGGGTTGAGTTTTTAATCATGACACTGCCAAGAGGGATGGGATCCTGTTCTTCCCCACAGGGGATACAGCAAATAATGACCTTTGCAGATAGCAAGGGAATTTTAAGTTAAGGACAGGTACTGAAACTCTGCAATAGTTTTTTTTAAGAAAATGTTCAAAAATGAGACAAACAAGATTATTTTTAATGAGTCATTTGTGTCCAGCTCTTATGAAACCATATGGTTCTATTGGTAAGCAAATTTCTTGAGCATTTTGCTGCTTGAAAGTGTAACATAACATGGTTTTAGAAATTGCTCAAGTAAAGCAAATCTGATGCTGCTTGGCAAAGTCAGAACACAGTATCCAGAACAACTGTTTGCAAAATTCTGGGCCCCTTTTTAATGATGTTCAGTTTCATCCCTGCAATGGCACATTCTTCAGCCTTTGAAAGGTTTTCAAGAGTGAATAAGTGATCTCTCTTGAACAACCTGGAAGTACCACAGCATCAGCTAAAAATAGTTTTCAAGAAGACTCATTATAGAGGTTAAAATAACCAGATTTCATTTATTATTTGAATGCCTAGTTCCCTCCATTCAGTGTCAAAAAAGCTCTCCATACTGTCAAATTGTATATTTTTAGTGGACAGACTGCTCTGTGGTTCACTGCAACTCCTTATAGGGTGGATTGGGAGTGAAGCTGCAAACCTTCCACAAAAGCTTCAAATGCAACCTGATGCTTTTATTTGACTCTCCCTTGTTGGGATTTTGGCTTTTTGTGCTTGGCTTCCCCAGCTGTGTTTTGTGTAGGCCAAAGTTATCCCACCTCTGCCTTGTCCATCTGCTCTCTGGAGTTCTTGATGTGGGGCAGGCATTTAATCCTGGAATCCTTACACACAGATGGAGGTGCTAATTCAGAGTTTCTGGGTTAGCAGGACAGTTCCCCTCATCATGTGGCAGCTGGTGCTGTGTTTAGTGGCTCCAGTTCATCTCACCTCGTGTTTCCTTCCTCCTTTGCTTGTTCACAACTCAGATCAGTTAAGTCATGGAAACTTTTTGTGATTTCATGGTTGGAGATGTAGTTAAAGATGTGGCTGCTTTTCAGGGTGCTTAAAAGCTTTACTGAGTTAGAGCAAAAGACTGTAATATTTACAGGGCTCTCAGAAATGTTTTCTTGCCAGACCTGTCATAGAGGAAACAAAATTTGCTTTTTATTGTTGATAATCTCTGCCAATATCTGAGACACAATGACAGCAAATTATAATTATGTTTTTTTTGCTTTTACTTGCTCTTGTAAAAACTCAAATCTGATTTCCTTTTGGTTTACAACTGAGACTTCATTGCTTAAGTACTGTCTGAGGTGCTGAGCTATTTTTGTTTAGTCATTACAAGAAATTGTATTTTATAATTTGCCTCCTTAGCTGTCATTTCAGAATGGAAGTTATCATTGCTTTCATTATCTGGATTAATTTTTTTCCTTTCCTTTTTCATTTTATTGTTTTTATTTTACATTTTTGCCTCCACAAAAGTAAGAAACATTAGCTTACTAACTCCTGGGCTTAAAAAGTCAAATCAAACTAAAAAGACTCTGAGCATTGATTCTTCCCTTAGGCCTTTAGTGAAAAAACCTCAGGAAAAATGTTAATGAAAACACTTCTCCCCCCATTGTAGCATAAAGATTATGGTTTATGCAGAAGTCTTCCAAACTTAATTGGTATTTCTTCTATTTAGCTTCTGGAGCAGAAGTGCATGGGAAATATCACTGAAATAACTGGGGATTTGGGCTTGGCTTTTGTTTTTTAAATATCTAAGCAAAATTATATCTTCCACTCATGCACAACTTCTGCCTCATGGGGAGAAGCTTCATTAACCACACCTCAAATATATCTTCAGTTATTTAGTCATGACAACAGATCCTTTTAACCTTTGTCTGTTCTGCTCTGGGGGGTGGAAATGGGGTGGATGCAGCCCTTGGGACACTGCAGTGCCTGGGTCACATCTCTGCTCTGCCCCCACCCAATTCTGCTTAAGATCTCTGCTCTGCTCACTCTCAGTTCTGGTCCAGATCTCTGCTCTGCCCCCACCCAATTCTGGTCCAGATCTCTGCTCTGCCCCCACCCAATTCTGCTTAAGATCTCTGCTCTTCCAACACCCAATTCTGGTCCAGATCTCTGCTCTTCCAACACCCAGTTCTGCTTAACATCTCTGCTCTGCCCACACCCAATTCTGGTCCAGATCTCTGCTCTGCTCACTCTCAATTCTGGTCCAGATCTCTGCTCTGCTCACTCTCAGTTCTGATCCAGATCTCTGCTCTTCCAACACCCAGTTCTGTTTCAGATCTCTGCTCTGCCCACACCCAGTTCTGGTCCAGATCTCTGCTCTTCCACCACCCAATTCTGCTTAAGATCTCTGCTCTTCCAACACCCAATTCTGGGTCAGATCTCTGCTCTTCCACCACCCAATTCTGGTCCAGATCTCTGCTCTTCCAACACCCAATTCTGCTTAAGATCTCTCCTCTTTCACCACCCAATTCTGGTCCAGATCTCTGCTCTTCCAACACCCAGTTCTGTTTCAGATCTCTGCTCTGCCCACACCCAGTTCTGGGTCAGATCTCAGCCCTGCTGTTGGTACAGAGGATGCTGTGTCAGTGAAGAACTGACAGAACATCCTAGAGGAGCCCCTCATCTGCTCCCAGGTCCTTCCCTAGGTGTCACCCATGCTCCCTCAGCTGCCTGCACCCAAAGGGGCTGGCAGAGCAGCCTTGTGCTGGGAAATATCCCTCTGAGCATGTTCCCTCTGATCCTTGGCTCTGCTTGCTGGTGTGTGCAGGCAGGGGAGCGTCCCAGGAGCATCATCAGGAATGCCCTGGAATGGGGTATAAGGAATTAATGTTGAAAGTTCTCCCACTCTGTCCTGCAGCTCAATGAAATCTTGAAGAACTTCAGGGATCTACTTGTTGAACCACTTATTTACCACAAAGTGCAGATACATCTATATAGTAAAATTGTCCTAATTATCTCCTGCCTTACCACATTAATTGATTGCACACCAGGGCTCAGCCCCAAACCCTGCTGTGCTCCCAGGCCTCCAGGCAGTGCAGTTCCCAGCAGGTTCCAGGCTGCCCCTGGGGATCCCATGGTCTAACCCTGAACTGCCACTGGAGATGGATTGCAGATGGTTCAGTGTAAGGAAACATTCTGTTGGTAGTTTTGGGTGACTCTTTTCCTCATTTTGGTATCCTGTTTGCTCTAAGTCTGCTGTTGAAACTTATCTAGGTTGTCTTGAACAATCTTCTTTATATCTGTTGTTTCTCTCAGGTATGTTATCTGCCAGTTTTCATAGGCACTGAATGTCCTTCCTTATTGCCTTTATAAAAGAGCATGAAAAATGCCAGAAAAAATACTGCAAGTCTGATAAGAATTCAAGTAATGTGCTCTGCCCACTGTGAGGTACCTGCTGGTCCCCTTGTGTCCCTTGCCACTGTGCCATCAGTACAAAAGTGTCTTAAACAAGAGCCTACAAAGGCCAGAAAAAGTTGATCTTGCTTACTACAAATGTGGTGAGACAGTCTGAATTTGTAGATGAAGTCAATCCTCAGGGATGGTGTCTTCACTTTTAAGTTAAATTGGGAATCCAGATATATAATAATACTCTTACCTGTAAATTCTACAAATTCAAGATGATAAGATTTTTAATATTTAAATTTTTTTTGTGGGGCAGAATACTTTCCTTTCTATCTTAAAGCCACCATACAACTGCTGAGACATCAGCTGCAGATCTCTTCTGGCAAGTGCTGAGCCTTAGACTCTGTTCTTGGGTTTAAATCAGGTCTGACACTGTTAAATTCAAAGTGCTAGTTCATCTAACTGTAGGTCCAAGGTAATTGTCCATTGTATCATTAATGTACATCCTTAGATGAAATGATTTGGTTTTGTTCATCAGACATCAGTTCATAGCAGGGTCTGCAGTGTGCTCCTAGAGATTTCTCATGTTCTGTATTTAAAGTTAGGATGCTGTTTTTTGGTTTCACTGAGGGTTTGGAGACAGAGAAGTCTTGGCTGTGGTGAGTATAACTTTGAGGCTTAATGAAATCAGACATAATTATTAGAATTTCCATTCCAGTTTCCAAGGTTGCCCCTGTTTTCACTACTATAAATTGCAACATGTGAGGTTTGGATCAAAAATCCTGATTATTGTATGTTTACAAATTGTCCAAGGGAAAGAGTAAACAGCATTGTTTCTTCAGTTGTGCTCTAACAGACTTTGTTATATGATAAAAAATTTATGTAGTAGTTTCTGAAACCCTTGTTGGTTTTGTATAGTCAGATTTTTAAATTAAATGTTCCCATTTGCTACCTTCAGAATGAGAATCAGTCACCTACTGATAGGCAGCTGCTTATAGTCTTCTCTTAATATTTTGGTGTTCAAAATGTCATAGAGCTTTGAAAAGGGGAGGAAAACCTCTCTTGTTTGGGTGCTTGAAGAGCAAGATGTTTGGTTTGGAGGAGGACTAAGATGACCTGTTTAAATTGATCTGATGTTTTTACATGGAGAATATAATTATATTAAATACACTGTTTTGTTAATGAAAAATATTAATAATAAAAGTCAGTCAAATTGGGAACCAGGCAAATTCAACTAAATAAAGCAAATAAAGCTCTCATTTGGTGCAATTAAACTGACAAATCATTAGGAAAATCTGTCAAGCAATGGATTTATATTAATGTTCTCAGGAGCGGATGTCATTCTAAAATATATTCCTTATTTATACACTATTGAGCTCAATATAGATTCTACTGAGTGGTAACTCATGGCATGTGGGAGGTTACACCCAATAGTTAAATTATCTTGGTAATCAGAGGTATTTAACTTCTGCTAATGGTGTAACATTGCAGTGGGTTCATGAAAGAGCAGCAGAAAGCAGCTTGCAGATTGAGAGAATTGATTTTTGAGGTCCAGATGTTAAATATGTATGGTTTGACACATGAAGATGTCAGAACATATATCTGCAAATATTTATAGATGTGCTGGGAATATTTAGCATAAGTGAAAAGGTTTACAATTGGGAGAAGTCAGATGAGGACTCTTCTTGGAATTTGTGGAAAGGCCTTTTGCCAGTAAGGTGGAGAATCTGACTTAATCATCTGAAGTTAGTACTGAGAAGTCCATTTTTAGATAATTTATTAAAAATTAAAGAGACCATACTGATGACACAAGAGCATCAACAAAGGTGGTGTAGATCATTGTTCTGCTGTGCAGCTCTTTGTGCTGGTCAGTGGATTTTGGAGAACAGGGTTGTCATCTGTCACACCATTGTCACCAGAGCCAAAGCTTCTCTTCCCTTCTCTTCTCCCATTGCTCATTGTGTAGCAATGGCTGCTCAAAGAAAACAGAAGAAAAGAAAAGAAAAAAAAAAGGGTATCTGAAAATACTCCATGACTTCAGTTGATGGGAAAGGGAGATGAGTCAGGATGCAGAAAACTTGCCAGCCCTCCTGAGAATTTCTTGTTTAAAGTGACTTTTAAACTAAGCTGGAGACAGAACTGCAGAGATTGTTCACTGAAGTGAGCCATCATTGCAGCTGCATTTGGGGTTTAATTCTGTGTTCAGTGTTACTGAAGAATATCCTCAGCTGTCATTTCAAGTAATCACAATCCTCCTGAAAGAGATTTTTAGATCACAGTGTCATTGTCACTTGCCTAAAGTTCCCATGGCCCCAGTTCTGTGACTGTTTTTGGAACCATAACTGGCATTGTAAGATTTTAAAAATACAGCATGATTCATTGTGCTGCTAACTTTTGCTTGTGCTGTGTTCTCAATTCTGCAGTAGATGATAAGAGAAATTCATTTATACACTAAATCTCTAAGACATTGTTGAACTAACTCAATTTTCAATTAAAAAAAAGATTTCTTAATTGTTTTTTGATATCAGCATTGACCTAAATTTGTAATTCTGAGATGTTCAGATGATAAATCAATCTGCTGAAAATATTTCCTCCTAATTCTAGTGTTTTACCTCTAGAACCTTCTGCAGTTTTGTGTTACTTGTGAAAGAAAATCTTGAACATGACATCTATGGAAAATTTTTCAAAAGCAAGCATCATGAACAAATCAGGAAGATTATTAAAATGGGAAAATTTTTTGAGTGCTGTGATTTTTTGGTAGGCTGAGCTTTTGGACCAGACTTCCTTCCTTCCCATTAGATGGGAAGAGGAGTCAAACCCTCTCATGAACTTTTTTTCTGCATCCTGGTGTCTGTTCCTGGTCCAGCACAGCTGGTGATGGTTTCATGTTGTGTGTCTGACACCATCCTAAACCACCAACCCACCCCACCCAAGCAGAAACTGATTCATTCTGCATGTGTTCATCCCAAACCTTCAAAAGGGGCTGGTTACAAATAATGACCCCTAAAAAAGACTGGGAAGCCACTGGTGACACTTCAGAATGTTGGAACTGTTGGGGGATGCTGTTCTCTGCCTTCTCTGGGATGAATGGTAGCTAACACCTACTTAACTAAACTTAGAGGACTCAAATTCCACCCTCCTCCACCAAATAAATATTTAGTGTAAACTATTATTACATGGTGGTGGATAGTTTGGGCAAGGGAGAAGAAATTGTGTGTATATGGGCAAGTCTTTCCCAGTTCCAGAAATCTGTGGCTTAGGACTGGGGTTTCTCTGCCAAACATGTCAGTAGGGCATTATGGTTTATAATGTAATCAACTTTATTATTATTTTGAGTGGTTTAAGGGTTTTTTTGTAAGCTGGCAGATTTTAGAAAAAACTGATTTACATAGTGTTGAGGTCAGCACAAGTGGTCTGAAATTTGGTCAATTGCCTTCAAATCCTTAAAACAATTTGATGTTTGAAATTTTCTGGTAAAGAGCTTGGTTTAAGCAACACATATCTGACTGCACTTAAATGTAGGAATTCAGCAAAATCTTACTGGAGTTCCTTTATCAAACTTGCATGAATATGATTTGCCTCTTAAATCTCCTTTACTGACGCTGAAATAAGTTCTTTAATTCCAGTCTTGCAAAGGATGGCCTTCTGTATGTTCTGCTGGAGGAAAAATTGATACTAATTTTTGGCTTTCTTGTTAATTCTTTGTTTTCCTGGACCTTTCCTAACTCAGCATCATGAGTTCTACATAGTCCTACTGATTGCAGAATGTTAAAGAACAAAAAAGGAAAAAACTTCCTGCTAGTTCTCAGATCTTCAGCAAATTGTTCTTTAATAATGCCACGGTTTCTTTTTTTCCTTTTTTTAAAATTTTTTTTGGCTTTACATCTGATTTTCCACAGCTGATGCTTTCTTGGTTTCCTTACTTGGATGGAGCTTCTGTTTGAAGCTTCCTGTTTTAATAAAAAAAAGTAAAATTAATCTTTAATTGTGTTTGGTTTTCATTGCTGTAATAGTCTCTTTGATAATGTCCTGTATTTATACTGAAGATCTAGTGCTACCTTTTCCTACAGTCTTAACGTTACTTTCCATTATTTCACACTAATATCTTTTTCTTCTAAGTTTTCAAGGTACTGTAATAATTCTGTAACTTCAAGTTTTATATTTTTTTACCTAAAGATTTCCCTTGAGAATTTACTTAAAATTACAAGGAAAGAATGATTTTTTTCCTATATGTCTATTTTGTGTAGTGTTGGAACAGGAGGAAATAAATGTCGTGGTGATGAATAATTTTCAAGAATTCCTATTTGGGAATTTTTAAAATCAGTGTTGTTTAGTCCTGAAAGGCAGCTGCTTGTGTAGGTCCTTTGTGGCATGATTTGTTTTATTTGCAAAACTTTGGCTTTGCTGCCATAAGATACTGCAGGAGGCTTGAATGTTTTTTGTTTGGGTTTGCTGTGGCAGAAATAACAAATTCCTTCCACATGAAGTTTTTAAAACTAATCTGCACTGGAAGTTGCTCTTCCAGACCATCACCTTGTATCTGCTGTAGAGGCAGAGGTTGTCTGAGACTTCACAGGTCTCTGCCAAAGATGAGGTCAAAGCTGATAAAAAAATAAATAAAAAATAAAAGCTGTTCCCCCTTTTCTTTTCCATTCCTTCCTGGTAACTGACTCAAGCACTGCCCTCCCAGTTATTTCTTTCTTGTGAGTTCTGAGGAAGGAAGTTTCTAACAAGAGCCACATCTCCTTATCTCTTCTAAATTCTTAAGTTTTGACAAGTTTGCTTCAGGCACTCAGCTGCCTCCCTGCATCCCCCTCTATACTCAGTAGTCATTGGGGTTTTACAAAGAGAGAGAAATCTCTTAAAATATATATTAAAACAGCCTCCACCCCCACTTTTGCTTTTTTTAATTTTTCCTAAGAGACTTGATCCTGACCCCAGCAGTGCTTGCTTGTCCTGCAGTGCCTGGCTGCAGGTGACATTATTGTCACTTGATGACCTCAACCTCCTCCTCCTGGGCTTGTCCTGGGAGTGTTCCCAACCCAAGGCTTGGCAAAACATTTCCTCCTCTGTGTGCTCTGCAAGGGACTTTGATTTTCAGAACAGAGTTGTATTATGGACCAGAGAACCTATTTCAGAGTAGAACAGTTCTTAAACTCTCGTACCTCTGGGTTTAATTGCCTTTGGAATGGCATTTCAGTTCAGTTGTAAACTACTGTGCCATAAATATAAATATGTGGTTTTGGTTGCTCTAGACACACAGCTGTAGCTTGATCATTAACATTGAAGGATGACTGACAACTTTCACCAATATTCCTCTTTCTTCCCTTTTGGGGATATTTCTGGGTTGTTCAGTAGCCTCTTGGGAAGGTTGGAATTAAAGATAGATTGGTAAAGTGTTATTGCAGCTGTCTGATAGTATTTGGTATTTTGGTACCTGGTTCCAATAAATTTTCATGTGTATTGTATTTTTGTCATCAATGCTGCTATTTCTGCTTATTCTCACAAAAAAGAAAAGGTTGTAAATTAAAATAAAGTTTTCCAGAATCTTAATTTGAATAAAATAATTGAAAATATTAACACTTAATTGTATTAAATAATAAATTATTATTTTATTAGTATTAACATAATTAATAAGAATAGTGACTATTATAAAAATAATAATTACAATGAAAAGGTTTATTGGAATTAACTTTTGCAGTAAGGTTTCTATTCTACAACTATGATTTTCTGAGGTTACCAGAAATGCAATTGGTGTATTTCTATCAAATGTATCTGGGGAAATTTGAAGGATAGTAGCCAACAAATGTTAAGTTTTTCTGTGAGAAGTGCCTGTGTTTACCTGTCCTACAGAGGTGGGAGAGTTCTTCTCAGAGAAGCTCCTCTCGAAGTTAAGTGCTCCCTTTGCCAGCTTGTTTTGGTCTGTAGACAAGCCATGGAAATGGAATTTCTCCTTTATAATGAACTTAAACCAATTTAAATTTTTGTTGGCAAATTTGTGTCTTAAAGAGGTAATGTCAAGGTAATTTAAAATAATGCAACTCTTAATAATGCAACTCCTTTTTTTTTTTCTTTTTATGGGAAGGCTTAAAGAACTGAAAAATGCCTGTGGCTTTCTCCACAGAAGTGAGCGTGAAAGCTGCAAAGTGAGAATATAGAGAGGTGAACAAATGCTGTGGGGCTTGGTACTGTGCAGGGCAGAATTGTCATGGGACTGCTTCTCTTTAGGATGTACCCTTGTGCTTAACTCTAGCAAAAAAAAAAAAAATCTATTTTTAAAAAGCTTGTTTTTGTAAGGATATTCTTACAATTGGAGGAGAAGATAAAACCTCTATGTGAATGTATGTATTCTTTGTATATATATTTATATCCATGTATAAATACTAATTTTGATAAACATACAATAATATCATCACTGAAAAGGTGTTTTTTTCCCTCCATCTGAACAGCACCAGGCAGTGCCACCTCCTTCTTGATGTCTTCAATTCCACAGAGCATGAGCTGACCATCAGTGCCAGGAACAACGAGGATTTAATTCTGCACGCCGGGGAGTGCCAGCGGTGAGTGCTGCTGCTGCCAAAGGGGCCCAGAGTTAGCCCTGGTGTTTTCCTGTACACAATTGATGACATTTAGGTGCCTGTTGTTCTTTTTAAACATTGTACACATGTTAAAGAATACAAAAGTTTTCTTTCTTGGAGGTGCATCACTAAGTTTTAGCAATATCTCAAGTAAATTTATTTTGGCTCTTCATGTAGTGATACTGGAAATAATGAAATACAAAGCAGTTGGTACTGAGGTCTACAGCTCATTTAACTTTTGTAGAGTGTTTGAATGTAATTTCCATGTGCTCTGAATGTAATCCTGGTGTTAAAACCTGATCTCAGTAGTTTGTTATCCCTTCCCGCTTTTAAATTTTCTTTATGTGGTTCCCCAGCCATTTCCTCACTTTTCCTACAAAGAAAACTCCAGGAAAGAAAAATAGAATTGAAGAAAAAGCAATTCCAGTCTCTGTGGGAAAATATATTTCAGATCAAGCAGGCTGTTGTGGGTATTGATTCTTACAACCCTACTAGAGTGATGTACAGCTCATTATTAACCATTATTTGCCATTACACACCTGCCTCAGGTTCCTGCTGCTGGCTGTAGCCCAGGGCTGCCTGACTAATCTCCTTCAGGTGATCATTGCATCTGAATTCCAATTTCATCCTGGAAAGGTGATAATGTGGACAAGTGGAAAGGGGTATCTTGTTTTTGGGCTCCCTGCACTGCTCCCCTTCCCTGGGAGAGTTTAAGGCCTGCAGCTCAG
Source organism: Agelaius tricolor (assembly GCF_023055355.1). Classification (NCBI taxonomy): domain Eukaryota; kingdom Metazoa; phylum Chordata; class Aves; order Passeriformes; family Icteridae; genus Agelaius; species Agelaius tricolor. The sequence goes on along the minus strand of NW_027269262.1, from coordinate 91,723,553 downwards.
AAACTTGGTTAAAGAGAGATGTTTTGATGTCTGCAAATCCCTGGCTGAATATTAAGTTCAAAGTCAAACCATGTTAATTGCAAGGAATGCAGCTGTCAAAAAGAATTACAGAATAGGTAAAATAGCAGCACATTTGAAATCCTTTTTGCCTTGGTGACTCCCAAAGCACAACCAAGTGGAAATATGTTGACTCAAACTCAGGTTGAATTTTACTTTACCAAGCAATGGACAAAACCATCAGTAACATACAGTGCTTCTTCCTTTTATTTGGAAAGAATTGCCTTTTTTCTTTTTTAAAAAGCAGTCTAAAGAGTTATTGTATGTGCTGGGAATGTCCTGACAAAGGCAGGAATGATGAATCTGACTCCATGTTCTCAGAAGGCTAATTTATTACTTTATAATACTATATTATATTAAAAAATACTACACTAAACTAAACTAAAGAATACAGAAAAGATACTTACTCAATGCTAAAAAGCTAATAATGAAAACTTGTGACTCTTTCCAGAGTCCTGACACAGCTTGGTCCTGATTGGCCAATGAGTCAAAACAACTCACAGCAGAATCCAATGAAACAATCTCCAAACACATGCTACACATGAGCAAAACACAGGAGAAGCAAATGAGAGAAGAATTGTTTTCCTTTTTCTCTGAGGCTTCCCAGTTTCCCAGGAGAAAAATCCTGGGCGAAAGGATTTTATCAGAGAATGTGACTGCTATAAACAGTCACCAAAATATTCTTGTTCCTATCTATATTGTTCTATAGTTTTATCTTCATTCCTCTTGGTTTTTTTGCATTGTTTTTGTAGTTTTAAAACCCCTGGAAATTTTTCATTCCCAGTTTTTGGGACAATATATAACAGATAGAAATTAGGCTACAAATCACGTTATAAAATTTCTTTGCATCCCTTTGACTGAATTTCATTTCCTATGGATTTAAATTTAAATATATTTAAATCATTACATTGTAATGGATATAAACCCTTTCAATAAGTCTTTTGAAACAGTCATTTATCAAAGGAGATTGTATATGTGTTGCAGGTATTTAAACCCTTAAAGTTATTTTTATACTTATTGCAAAAAACGTTTTTCATGTTAGTTAGAAATTGCACAGTTTTCCATTGGTTCTAAACTCATTTATTATCTATTTCTTGAAGGTAAGTGCTTTTCATTGTAAAACTGTGTATATGGCTCCTATGTTGGCATGAACTTTAATTTTAATTCCAATAGATCTACTGCAGAAAAGCAGGTGAAACATACACTGGGCTTTAAAATAAGCTCCCTGCTCCTAGGAAAAGGCTTCTGTTGCACTTTGGGGGGGGGGAGGAAAGAGAAAAAAAAAGGAGAAATCTTTTCCCTTTTAAAGCAATGGCTCCAGATATTTGCTTTTTAATACAGGGCAGGCATTCCCTGCAATCTGCTTTTGAACCAAGGTTTTCAACCCAAGTATACAAAGCTTTTCAACACATCCCTCTTCTTTTGGAGTCTCCTTTTAGGAATTTTTTTTTCCTTTGGATATTGTTATTAATACCAGATTAATATTTCAAGAGAGGCTTTTCAATCAAGTTCATTATTTCTTTCATTTCCCCTGTACCTTTTTTGATGCTGCCCTCATTCTTAATGTTTGCCTCATTCTACCTTTATTGAAATTACGACTTTTTGCCAGCTTTGGTCATTTTCTCTTCCTTTTGTAATTTACTCTGTCTCCATTCATCACCCTCACTTTGAAATCTCCCATCCTGACAGAGTGGAGGTAGCAGGAAATTGTTTTCTTTGTCCCTTTTGTTATTGCTGGGGACTCTAAGTGTTTTCATATTCTCTGTCTCCAGACTCACATAGAAGGATAATGCTGCATCCTGCTTACTCTGGCCTCTTTTGCTTCCCACTTTGGATGCTTAGAAAGTAAAATAACTTGGAAATTTTGATGTGTTGCTTCCATTCTCTATATTACTGAGTGGTCACTGTAGAATGTAAGTTTTTCCCTCCTGAGAGGGAATTTGTAGGGGATTCTTTCATTGCTCCCATAGAAAATGGGGAATCCTGATGGGGGCTGCACTTATTAGAACACTCTCTATAATATAATTTGATTTATAATGAATCTGTACAATTGACCATGGTGCTGGCAATGGGAAGGGTGAGGAGATCAGAACAGAAATGCCAAAAAAAGTCTGGGATTGTCAGCAGATCAGCGCTGGCACTGCCAAACCTTTCTGAGCCCATCAAGAGGAGTCCCTGGGATCCACTTTGTAGTATCCACATTATTTGGTCCATATTATACCCTGTCCTGTTTTCTGTCTTATTGGTATTCATGTAAAATGAATCAAATGTGTAGAATGCTGCACAATATTTTTATTTTAAGGTCTGAAAGGCAGTTTGCTTCAATTAACTTAGAGACAGGGCAATAATAGCTGCTACAATAACACTGCATATGTCAGGAAAAACTGGTATTATACTAGTTAGGAAAAGTGACATCCTTTAGGCCATTAAAAGACTATCTGGAAAATAGATGCTTTTTCTACAGTTTTTCTACAGTAAGATTATTCTGCTGACTAGGGAAAATTATCATTTTAGCTTTCAGAAAAGCTTAAATTTACAATTTGCTGTACTTTTTATGCCAATAATTTGGATTATTTACTGTGTGCATTGTAGCTCTTCTTGGAGATATATATAAGCAGTGTTTCTGGGAAGTGACACTCTTCTCCCTCTATTTTAAGATAGAGAAACATTTTGCTCCCTGTCATTTTATAGTCAGAAATGATAATTTGGGCTCAGTGATTATTTTGTTCGCTCATCTTTCTGTCTTTCATCATTGCTTGTTTTGCAGACAAACAAATGAAAGGATCAGCCTTTTTTTTCCCCTATATCCCAAGATGTTAATTAGAGACTTCATATTCCCATCTCTGCTTTCCACATGACTTGAAATGTTCCTTCCTATCCCATTGTGGGACAATTAGTGACATGGTTTAGTCTGAGGTCTTTTTTTCCCACGATATTATGATGGAGAGAGAAGAAAACCAAGATTTCTTTGGAGTAGAGAAGGAAAAGACAGGAGAAGACATTTGTCCTCCCTTTCCTGTGAGGTTGGTTGAAGAAAACAGAGGAGCAAGAGTTTTGGATGGTCATTTCTTGAACTCCTGAAAATAATTTTAGGCTTCATTGCAAAGCTAAATTCCAACTCAAATTAATTTTTGCTGCTTCACACCTGCAGGAGTTTTTTTAAACTTCAATATCCACAGGGAAATGCACTTGGAGACCTGATGAAAAGATGTCAGCCAAGTTACTCTGTGCAAGTTCTGGCTGCAGTGAGTGGTGCTGAGGTGCTGGCAATGTCTTCAGCTAAGTTCAAATGTCACCCCGTGCTATCAACATGTTTTGTTCACCTCTCCAGTGGAACACATGACATGTGATGATGATGAGGGAAGCAAATTCTCTCATGTCTGCTATTGGAAAGCTCAGCCTCCAGAGATTTTTTCTGGACTAGCTGAGTCTCCAATTTCTTGAAGAAGAATAAAAGCTGTTTCTTGCAGCAGTCAGCTGCACTGTTAAAGGAGTTTTGCAGTGAGCAAAGTGCAAGTGTTTTGAATGTAATCAGTGGGAAATCTGAGCTTGTTTATCCCAGCAATGAGGTAATCAACAGGTTGTTCTGACATGGAAAAATATAGCAGACAGCTCTTGGAGGGAATTGAATTAATGTCTGTGAATAAAAAAGTGTTGCCACTAACAGTGATCTGAATTTATTGAAAAACCCTAGGTATGGTAATTATTGTGTTTCTTACTTGATTATCAAACCATTAAAATTAAATTTCATGACAGCCCTCATTTATGCCTAAATCACTTCATAATTTATGGTAATAGATGTAATCTCGTTGTGTGCCCCAGGATATCTCATTTTGTACCACACACCCTGCCTTGCCTTCCCCTCCCCATTCTGTGCACTGGGGGAAGATTGATGCTGGGGAGGGTCTGAGCAGATCAATTCTCTCCTCTGTCCTTGTGGGACAGCACAGCTGGGCTGCTGCAGCCTTCCCCATGTGTGGCACTGCACAGCTGGGCTCTGCACAGTCACACATTGCATTTTTCAGCCTGTTCTGCCCTTGGTGTGAGGACCATGGGGATTAAAGCTTGGGATGCCCAGGACAGGACTGGTGTGAGGAGCTGAGAGATGAAGAGCAAACAGGACAGGTCGTGGTAAATGAGGAAATAGTTCTGTTGGTAACTCAAATCAGAGAGGCTTTTGTGCAAAATTTACAAGTTCTGACAAGTGCTGGTGACCCAGGGGATGCTGATGTGAAAGAACATGATGGAATTTTGGCCTTTTCATTTTTTTTTAATTGGAAGTTGCCTAATTAAAAATAAGTGGAAGAAATCCTGCTGTAGCAAAGTCAACACTCAAGTTCAGGCTTCCTTTCTGGGTCAGCAGTTTTGCCTTGTCTTTTAGCAGGGTTACAGGGTTAAATGAGTGTGTTTGCTTACACATATACTCTACAGTAAGTTTTGTTCTTTTTTTTTTATAGTCAGCAGAATTATAGGTATAATGCTCAGTTTTGCTAAATGAACTTTTGTGTGTATTGACTTCACCCAGTGTGATTTTTTTCTGTTACATTCTAATGAGACAAGAATAATTAAAGAAACAATTTATTATTTTCACTTTTATGTCTTTTATCCCATAGTCTGGTGGGTTTTTTTTATGCATGGAAATGAAAGAATTTTTTACAAGTCCTTTGTGTGCATACTAATTATGAGTGCCATTTCTGCTGCTTAATTATTTGATGTAAATGCGTTGATTAATTGAGCTGTGAAGCCTGTGCAGTGGTACACTGCAATTTCTGCAGTATTAGTTAACAATGCACATTTTGAAAACACTTTGAAATAAGTCCTCTTTCAAAGGGAGCAAGAACTAAAAATTCTGCCCCATTTTGAACCAAAAGTTCCCCCAATAAATTTATTGCCCATATGTAAGTAAATGATGATTGTTATTTCTCACAGCTGCCAAGTCAGTGTTTAATTTGTGTGTCTGTTTATGACAGGGCATGTTGTCTGTATGGGAGATTAATGATTTTTTCCATACATTGCTGTTACAGTTTATGCTTTAAAGACAAAGCTGCTATGATTAAGGCTTTGCCTCCTGTCAAGAGAAAATAAAATTTCACAGCAGTTGCCCTTTGTCTTCGTGTTAAATCTATGGCCAGCTGGATATTTCTGAGATACCTTCAAGTCAAATTGTATTAACTAAAACATGAAAATCACCCTTTGTTGTCAGGGCAATAGTTTTTGTCTCTTATTTGACAGTTTTTAAATACACTTTTAGTTTTTTTAAGGCTTGCTGTTTTCTACTAATAGCCAAATCAATCTTTAAACATAGTCCATAATTTTTAGTGAATAATTAGTTATTTTCAACAAAAAAATTGTAAAGGAAATGTTTGGGTAGGAAAGGGTGATTATCTATCACTAGTCAGAGTACCAGTTATGTTCATATTTATTTCAAAGCACTTTGCAAAAACTGGAGATGTTACAGGAGGATTCTGCAAAACCTATAGAACTGCAAAATAACAAACAATAATAAAAAAAAAAGGAAAGAGCAAAAGAAGAAGTAATAAAGAGAAATTTCAGTTTTGGACTGCTTTGTAGCTGAAGCACTCCAGGATTCCTTTTGCATCCCATAAAAACCAGATGCTCTTCTGAGGTCCTTTCCAAGCTTGTCCCTGCCTGGTCCTGGTTCTTTTTTAAGGTGTGAAGTGTCCCACCCCAGCTGGGGGCTGTTCACAGGGAGCCTCAGTGTGACTGCAGAGCAGTCACAGAGCAGATGTGATCTGAGAACAGGAACACAAAGAAGGAATGATAGGAGGGAATTTTGATATTCAGCTCTGGTCACGCACACAGGACACAGAGGAGATCAAATGGGTGAAGATTCAGGTGAGCAGTGAAAATAAAAGCCTTTGGCTTTGGCTTGACAAGTGCAGTAAAATTGAAAGGCAATTTAATGCTTTGTATGAGGTGGGGACAGAGGAGGGCTGTCCTGGAAAGGTTAAGGGAAGTGAACATGGGAATAAAAAAATCAACTTTGAGCTGTGTGTGAATGCATCTAGAAATGAAGAGATTTCAAGGCCTCAGGCATCATCTCAGACCACGTCCCCCATGGAGAAGTGGAGGCAAAGACCTTCACAGAGGCTGGTTCTGAGGTGTCCTCCTGGAATTGCTGAAGATCTGCCTCAGCTGCCCCACTTCCCACTGCAAGGCCTTTTCCAGTGTTCTGTCCCTGTAATCATGATCAAAACAAATGCCCTTGTAGGTTGTACAGCAATATGTTTCTGTTCCTCTCCCTGTCCTGTTCCCAGTTAGAATGTATTTCCATAGGGAATGTGCAGACAATTTCCTGTGATTTGCATTTGAATTTAGCATTTGGTTTCTGTCAAGAAATGTGTATTTGAGGTGAACTTTCCTTCTCCAACTGCTGTATGAAGAGCTTCCTTTGGGTCAGCATTCTCAGACTTGTCTGAGAAAAGGGGGTTATTTCTCCTCTTCCCTCCCCTCCTTTCCCCAAACCTCAATGTATGGATTATATCAATCCTGGGGTATGCACTGGGCAGGCACCTCTTTTGATATTACATCACTTTCCCTAAGGTTCTTTTTCTTTTCCCACTTCTTCAGTTGCCTTTTCCTAAATCAGGAGTGACTAACTCGCTGGTTCTAGCCTGCATGGCACTTTTTCTGACCTCTCTGAACATTGCCTTGGCCTCAGAAGACCCAATTTGCACTATTTATAATATTTTGTGTATGCAGCTGGGGAAACAGGAGCTTTGTGAGCACAGGCCAAGTTTGTCTCTGACAGGATTCATTAAGTTTAATAGGGTACAACATAAATGTGGCTGGGTAGTTTGGCCCTTATACAAAATATCCCACAGATGTAGCACGAGTTTGCTGTTCCAGTTTTAAATGAGCTATAAATCACTCCAAATCCAGACCAGTCATCTTCATTTTGCCCTTAAATCCTAAGTAGATTACAGGTTATAGGACTTGAAGGGTTCAAAAGCTGTCTCTTGAAAAAAAGGCAGAGTACTTGATTTCAGGATTTAGATTTAGAATTTTTTTTTTTAAATACTTTTTTTCTCATAGAAGAAGCCAGACTTTTTCCTTCCTTAATTTGCTCAATACTTGACAAAAATTATTTCTGTATTGAAATTTTTGGGTGCTAGGCACAGTTGTGGAAGCATTTGACAAAGTGCAGGCATGGTAAAAAAATGGACTGAAGTGCTAATACTTTTTAATTAGGTTTTCATTTCTGTGCAAGGAATGTGGAAGAAAAAGTAAGAATGTGAGAAAAATCAGAATTGTTTCTTTTGTTAGATAACAATGGAAAAACAAGCTAAACAGGAAGAAATAACTTTTCCTAAAGGAAATTAGAGTTGAAATGAATTGTGCTTGCCCTTAATTCACACATATTCAAACCAATAAATTCAGACTGTAATTTTAGAAAATCATGTTTTAAGATTGATGGGTGATGGAAAAAAGTGGGGGATGAAGGTGAACATTATCAGCCTTTCTCTGTGAACTAATCTCCCTGCTAGAATGAAATGCAAAAATACCAATATTCCCAGGAAAAAAAGATTCCATGGAACTTTGGGGTTTGTCTTTTTTTCCTGTAGGTTTCTGAACATTGAAGGAGAAAGGAAAGTTGTATTAATCAGCATTGTTTTTTTCTCCCCATGTTTGTCTGTATTTCTGTGAGATGGATTCTTAATCAAAATTTCTGTTTTGCCCCAGTCTGCCCTGTGGCCAGCACACCTGAGATATTCTGTTGGCTGTCTCTCCTCCTGAATTCCATGTCAGAAATTTGGGAATCCTGAGTGAAACCATGGCAGAGAAGAGGTTCCCTCCACAGGAGCTCAGACAAGCGGGGGAGTGAATTGTGCAGCTGCAGCACAGTTGGCACAGCCCAAATTTCTGTCAGACTTGCCTTGCAGTGTGAATTCAAGGCAAGCTGCAGAGATTGTTGCTGCAGAGGTTATTCAGAATTCTTTCTCACCCAGTGGGATGCAGCAGTGCCCAAGACAGGGGGAGCTGCCCTGAGCTCTGTGCCTGCACGGGAGCAGCAATGCAAAGAAAAATTTACTTGCCTGGTGCTGTGCTGCCAGCCTGGGGCTTCGTGGCCGACTTCCATGGCCAACTTCCATGGCCAACTTCCAGGTTTGAGTGGATACTTCCAGAGGGACCTCCCAACCTACACTATTCCTTGATTTGAAAATCTACCTACTCACTGGTAAACTTGTTTGTTCTTCCAAAGCCAGCAGTTATGGGCATGTGTCCATAGGAACTGGTGTCTCTGTTGCTTTCTTTTGTCCTCCAAGACTTCCTGTCTTTCCATAATTTGTCCTAATCTGTCTTGGGTTTTTTTTACCCTTCTCTGGAGGATTTTTTTTTCCTTAGCCTTTTTTTCCTTGTTTTTTCTGCTGTTACAGATGTTATAGTGCCTCTTTTTGGTAAGGCTTTGACCTCTAACTCATGTCTTTAAATAGTGTGTTATTGTGAGAAATGTGAATTTGCACACTCCTCCTCCATTGGTTCAGGTAGGTGCAATACTTTTTCTGCTCACTGTCACCTGGTGCCTTGTATGTTCATCTAACAGATGGAAAAACTCTGTGGAATTAATTTTGCCTAATAAATTGCTCTGTTATGATATTTGGACATAAGGAGTGAAGGGTATCTGGGTGCACTTAGACTCTTTAGAGATTGCAGGACAAAGTGATGAAGGTAACTGAATAATTTTAGTCCATCTCCCAATTAACCATCATCTTTATTTTTTGTGGAAAACCTCCCTAACACATTTCAGGTCATTTTTTGTTTATGCTGCCAGTAAGAGATTGAGCTTTTGGGTTTAGGTGCAGCTCCAGGTCACACCTGGCTTGATCAATATCTGTAGATAAATAGATTATTTTGGAGCACAGCACTCCCTGTATTGAGGAGCACTTGGCTGTGTTCTGTGGCTGTGGTGACACGGTGGCTGCGTTAATGGGATGAAAGAAGATTGTCTTGAGTGGCTGCCAGTTATGTCTGCCTTAATGGCCAAAGGATTTATGAAAGTTACACTCAGATGTTGCCCAGATTTGGCTTCCTGCCTGCTCTCTGATGTTCTGTAAAAGATCACGAGGGCGCAGCATGGATTTCCTGAAGTTGGAAATGAAAATATCCAATTTCTATTAATTTGTTTTAGATGATCAAAAGTATAATTAAAATAGCTGGTTTGTGAGTATTTCCTTCAAAGAGAACACTCATTTAAAATTAGTGCTTCATCAGCTTGAATTTATTCCTTACTCTTGACATCCATTTAATTCTGCTTTCATTAACTGGAAACAAAAGCTAAAACAACAGTGATTTGAAAAGATCACTGAAAGATGTTAAGTAAGTGCTGTAGTATATAAAGCCAACCTTTTATGACATCTTCATTTTGCAGTTACAAATGTGTCTCCAGATGCTGATTTGGAAATTCTGTTTTCTTCCCCCCTCACCAATGCCACCATAATAACTGGGATCACAGGCCAAAAGCCGATGCCTTCTTTGGAATAATGGGAAGATTTAAGGGTCCTGAATTAAAAAAGCAAACCAGTATTCTGCTAAGTTTGAATACAATTTCTGATTTGCCCTATAAAAGTGTCTAACCCTGGCAGGGAATGGGGGGGATGATAAATCTGTAATTTTTCTTCTTCAACCTCTTTTTCTGTCCACTCCAGCCCACTCTTCCAGTGGCTCTCCCAGTGAGAGCTTTGCCATGTTTGAGGTTTTCAAAAATGCACATTCTTTCTAATTCTTCATAACAATGAAGAATTCTGCTCTAGCCTTGGATTTTTGAAGTATAATTGACAATTCTGAAATGAGATCACTGGAAATTGTTTGATTTCCTGGCCCTCAGTGGGAGACCATTTCTCAGTCTGGATTGTGTAGTAGCTTGATTTCTGTCTCATGCAGGAGGTGTGTTTAAAACCTCCCTATATATACTTATCAAATTACTCCTTATCTTATATGGTGCTTTCAGGCTATGAAAGATCCTGGCATCATGGAAACATTCCAGATTTGGTATGTCAAATAAGAAGATGGAGGAAAGAGGGTGACTTGTGCTAAAGGAGGTTATTTACGTGTTTATTTCAGTTTTATGTGTACATCTGCATTGATTAAGTGTGCTGAACAAGGAAGGAGTAAATAGGGTTTTATGCAGGGAAGATGTAGCTCATAAATCCATTTTTATGAGCTTATCCATTTCCAGAACATTGAAGTTCTGGTCAGGAATGAACAAGCTTGAAGAGTAAGAATTAATGTAATTATTGACATGGGAAGGAGTTCCCCACCAGAAGCTGATAGAAAACCAAGCTGCCCTGGCATAGGAAGGGAAAGTTATTAATTAGTTCAGAAATGGAGTAATGACTTGTAGAGCTCAGGTCCTCATTGGAGCCCCTCTGGAATGTGGGCTGGGCCCTGAACTGCTCAGTTTTGTTTGGGATTGTGTTGAAGAGGGGTGAGCAGAGGACTGGGCAGGTCCCTGGTACTGGACTGTGAAGGAGGGAGCTGATGTGAGGAGTTAGAGAGAACAAGATGATGAATTGTCAGGTGAACTTCAGTCTTAATAAATCCAGAGTGATGAACAGGGTGGAAAAAAAATCTGAGCTTTAAATAGTGGATGATGAGCTCAGGGCTGCCTTTTACCTCTTAGGAATTGGATCCAGGTTTTAATACATCTGTGAAAATCTTACCTACGGCTCAGTAGTGAGCCAAAAAAAGCATTTTTTGAGCAGAATGTTTTGTATCAGCACAAGGCAGGATGTTTTCACTTCTTTGGAATGATCTCACCAACTGAGAAGATGATACTTGAAAACTATTTAAATTGAAAGGAAGTGCTAGGAAAAAAAATATTTGCAAAAGGGAACCTGTCTGATATGAGAGAGGAATCCAATGTTACACTTGAAGGGAAAAAGGAGAAAATAAAAGCAAGCACACATTGTGAATAGAAGAATGAAGTATAAAAAAATTTCAAGTATAATAGTCCAAGATAATTGGTAGTGTATTTTTTCCCCTTAACCAATTCAGGATACAACTTTGCTGGTTGGTGTAAGTGTTGTTAAGGTGGTTAAATGGAAACTGGTTTATTGATTCTTGTCTTCACAAACTGAATTATTTACTTTGTGGTGAAGGTTTTGCTGTTGTCCACGGATTTTTTCCTGACTCCTAACCTGAAGGTTTCTGGAATGTTCCCACACATGCAGTGGTTGCAGGATTTGCATTGCTGAGGAGAGGAGCTGCTTGGAGGCTGTTTATAGTAGATCATTTTGGGATGGAATAGAGATTTTCCTCACCAATGGCAGGTGCTCCTTTAGGTACTTCAAATACTCTATTTCTCCTTTCCCCTGTGGCTTATTCTCCTCCTCAGAGTCTTCCTTCCCTTGGATTGTGCCGATGCCAAGCAGGTGGGCTTAGGTCTGTGCTGTAACTGAGAGGGGAAGGCAGTGGCCAAGCAGGAGAGAAACCTTTGCTTTAATATTTTTAATCAGCTGAAAGAGTTATAAACTATGCAACAAAACAGTTATAATCTGGATAAATTCAGGTATTTGTTGCAACTAGATAAACTCAGTGCAGCAGAACAGAGTTGGGCCAGAGATTTAGTGTGCCTTTCATAGAATGAATTTTTTTTTCTTCCCATCTGTATAAGTCTCTATAAACAAAGCTTCTTTTGAAAAGAATCTACTGAGTCATTGCTTGCATGAGGGAGTTTTCTTCTCTAACTGACTCCTGCTCTGACAGTTTACTAGGTCAGGAGGATTTTTCCTGAAGTATTTATTCATTGTCTTTATTTTTAAAAAGTTGAACCTGAAATATGTGTCAGCTCTGCAGAACACATGGCAGAATATTAATTCTGTTAATAGGGGGCTGTGAAATGTGGGGTAAAATCCCAGCCAGGGGATTATCTCAGCTAAAACCTTTTCCTTTGACAAGTGAGGGCCTTACATATAAATCATACTCACCACCAAAGTTTCCTTCCAGGGTTACTTCATCAGGGAAGCTTCTCAGCCCTATCTTTTATATCAAAATTGAGTTAATGAGTTGTGCATCTCCTGATGAGTTGGCAGAGCTTTTGCAGCTTCAAGGAGATCTAACACCTGCTAATATCAATGCAAAAGCTTGGCTGCAAAGTTGCCAAACCCACATTTAACCTATTTAAATCACAAGCTACCATTGATCTGGTTTTCACAGTGTGTTCTCCTGAGTGCTTTGGGCTTAGATGTATTACTTAAAGAAAGATTTTAGTATTTAATTTGCAGCATTTAAAAGGAGAGAAGCTGCCTCTTTAGCATTGAGAAAGGCAAAAAAAAAGCAGTTTAGTAATTTATTGCTAATTAAGAAGAGGCATGAAAAGGATTCTTTTACTGCATGAAGATTCAGTTTGGGATGAAGAAAACCAGAACCTGATCAAGAAAATTCTGTGAGTGGCAAGCTGCAGTGAAGTGTGTGTGTGAGAGCAGCGAGGGTGGCAGCAGGGCTGATCCTGTGTGTGAGTCAGGGCTGTTCTCTGCTCCCAGCCCAGCTCAGTCACCCCTGGCAGCTGCCCAGGCTTTGGGGAGGGAGATGGTGCCCAGGCTTGAGGCTGAGGTGGTGTTGAACCAACCTTTCCATTTAGTGTAGCTTGAAATCATAGAAACATGGAATGGTTTGGGTGGGAAGGGACCTTGAGGATCATCCACTACCAATCCCTGCTCAAGGACACCTTCCACCATCTCAGGTGGTTCCAAGCCCCATCCAGCCCTGAACACTTCCAGGGATGGGGCATCCCCAGCTTCTCTGGGCAGCCTGTGCCAGAACCACCCTCATCATAAAAGCCCCCTTCCTCACATCCAATTGACATCTGCCCTCTTTCCACTTAAAACCACTCTCCTGTCACTGCAGGCCTTGCTGAAAAGGCTCTCTCAGGTTTTCTCACTCCCTTTCAGGCCCTGGAAGGTTCTCTAAGGTCTCCCTGGAGCCTTCTCCCACCCAGGCTGAGCCCCAGCTCTCCCAGCCTGGCTCAGGGCAGAGGGGCTCCAGCCCTGGAGCATTTCCATGGCTCTTTTTGGGAGCCCCTTGGGCAGGTCTCAGGTCTCTGCTGTGCTGCAGCACTCTGAGAGCTACCAAGGAGTTGAAGCAACACACATTTTATCATTTTTTCATGGTCCTGAAGTTTATTATTGAGGGTGCTGATGGGAACTGTGTCATTTTGTGTGCGCTGTAACAAGTTAATCCAAGCTTGTCTCTAATGAAGGTGCTTGTGGTGGCAGTGACAGCCCAGATTTGAAATAGACTTTGTTTGTAAACACTGGAAATGAAGTGGACTTTGTGTAGAAAAAGGAGAAACCTTATTTTTTTAAGCTGTTCACTCTTGAGTATTGCCTGTGTATATTTGGAGAAAGTACCAACCAAAAAAATAAACAACATAAAAAATAAAAAAAAAAACAAAATAAATCTGAAATAGTTTCCATCTAGTAAAATACATTTTTAAAATTTTAACAGCTGCACATTGTATTGGCAGATAAGGGAATTTATGCAAGATTTTTCACAGACATTTTTCTTGTTTTCTTTCTCTCAACCTGTGTCTATATAATTTTTCTAGGTAAAAACTTTTCACTCCCTGGAGGTTTTGGATGTCTTGTGAGTTGAATTTATTTTGCAAAAAGTAGGCAAAGAGTGGATGATGTTTGTAAATCTAACCTGTTCAATTTGGATAAATCTTACACTGAGATCTTAACAGTTCAGTGACTGAAGGAGTGGGGAAAAAAATAAAAAAATTGAAAAAATGCACATAGTAAAACTACTTTAGTAGCAGTTTATTTTCCTGCTGCTCTTTGAAAAAATGGGGCAGGGGAGAAAAGTGCCTTTAAATAGCCTGTTAGGCTGCTGCTGCTGCTGCATCTGCTTGCCTGTGTGACAGATACTGCATTTCTCATTAGAGGTACCTTGCAAGGACCCATGGTCACCATAGTAACTCTCTTGGAGCATTATACCTTAAATTTATCCTGACAAAGGTTACTGTGGCAATTCCTCAATTCCTACTAATTGGGGTTTTTTTTGTTTTTTTTTTTTCATTTTCTTTTTTTGCTGCTGCTATTTTTAGCTCATCCCCTCCTCCTCCATTATAAGTTCCAGATCCTAAGTGGAATGAATTAGGAGAATTAGTGAGAAAATGCTTTACAGGGTAGGACTAATTGGCAGCTAAACTCTGTGTTTTGCTCCTCAGTGTAAAAAAAAAAAAAAATCTAAATCATAACTTCCAGTGGTAACTAAAAGGTTATCAGATTTGTCCTCCAAATGTTTTGATATGAAACAATATCAGTGCTCTTGAGACATGGGTTTGGTTTGTGCAGACTTCTACTATTGTTTATTATCAAGTATTAGTCATGTTGTTTATTAGCAGATATTACTACCAGCAGATATAGAGGGAAACAAGCCATATCCTGAGGAGCTGAAAAGCTCATTTAAAGGAAGCCTGTGATAAACAGAAGAGTTTCTTGTGCTGAGCTATACTGGTACCTGGGCCAGGTGCTCTATTGGTACAGATGCAGCCACCTGGCATCTGCTGGTGCAGCAGGTTGAATTAAAAGTTATTCATAGGCTGATGATATCATTGTTTAATTTCCTGTAGGTGTATTAGAGGGTGACTGCTGCACTTCCAGTGGCTGAGAAGTCTCAAATTTAATTGCTGGGTTGACTGCAGCATCATTTTCCAGGCTCAGGATGGAGGGAGCTGTGACCTGATGAGCCCTCCCAGGGTGCTCATCCCATGGGCAGCAGAGGAGAAACCTGAGCTGGAGAGGGGCTGGGAACAGCTCAGTTCTGCTGAACAGGGAGATGGGATTGCAGATATGGGCACAAAATGTGGCCTTAAGGAAGGCAACAAAGTCAGAGAACATCAGACCATGGCACTGAGGGAAGAGGAAAGGGGAAAAAGGGGAAAGGGGAAAGAGAAGGGTGAGGGTCAAGAGGAAAGGGGAAAGGAAAAAGGAAAGGAAAGAGGAAAGGAAAGGAAAGGAAAGGAAAGGAAAGGAAAGGAAAGGAAAGGAAAGGAAAGGAAAGGAAAGGAAAGGAAAGGAAAGGAAAGGAAAGGAAAGGAAAGGAAAGGAAAGGAAAGGAAAGGAAAGGAAAGGAAAGGAAAGGAAAGGAAATTCTCAGTTTTTCAGTGAGGTGGAGGACACAGATGCATGTCCAACCACTCAGCCCATCTCTGTGTGGCAGAGTTCACCCAAAGGTGCAGCCAGCAGTCACTTGACCTTTTCCTTCTTTTTGAAATGTGAGAGAAAAACTCTTAAAACTTCCCAGCCTTTAAACACTGAGCTTTCTCACTGTAATATCAAACCAGTCCTGATGTAGATCAGCACTTAAGTTTAGCACAAAGCAAGCTCAGAAGATGTAAGAGATGTTTATTCAGTGTTGACTCTGAAGCACCAAGGATGATGCATTCAATTGCTTTGGAGTCCAAGAATCATGCACTAGAACATGTTAGCACAATTCAATTTTCCTCCCATTGCTTAGAACAATTTCATTTTCTTCCTATGCTTCCTCAGCAGAAATTTACAAGGACTGCAATTTCATGCCTGGGAATGGGAATTTTCTACAAAGCTAGAAATTTAAAAAATAATTAAATAATGGAGGCCTGGGAATTACACACATCCTCAAGGGCTGTGCAGGGCTGTGTTTCATTTGCCATTGTTTGTTTTTTTTCCCCTGTATATAACTTTGAGCAGAAGCCTCTTTTACAATATAAAACAAAATAACCCAAAATCTGGAAGACTGTCATTGGCTTTCAGCAATTTTAGTTCTTCTTTAGCATGAAGGATAAGATGAAGGATTTCTCTGTGCTAAGTAGATGGACAGGATTTATATCTTGTTGACAGTAAGTCTGCCTTCCATGTAATTTAAAACAAAGTTAGCAGAGCTTTGTGGGATCCAAAATTGTGATTTTGTGACTGTGAAGCCATTTCTATGGGCTTTGTAGAGCCCTCATTCTCTTCCCTGAGATATTGGATGCTACAATTCCAGGCACACTGTTGAGCTTTCCAGATTTTCCTGTATTCTTCACTTGGAATGTCTCAACAGGAACAGAACTGGAGAACTGGAATTTTGCTCATTTTTTGGAAACTTTGGTAATTTCATCTAATGGGTGACCTGGGATAACCAAGTCCCTCTCATGTGGTTTTTTTACCCATATTCTGTGAGTATGTTATTAGAGAGATGCAAGGTGTGATTTGGAGCCTGAGAGACCAAGTGGGGAGTGATATTTTGGGCAGGAAAGGGCAGGAGCAGAATCTGCTCCTCTGGGTTTGTGGTGGGTGCTGAATTCACTGCCCTGGCAGCAGCTGAACCTGCACTGCCTGGATGGAGATGGCAATACCAGAGCTGGGTACTGGATAGAGCATCTTCAAGGTTTCCAGAAGTTTTTATTTGAAATACATCAGCAATGGTGATCTGAAATGAAAATGATAACTTGCAGTCATGTAGAAATTTGCAATGTTGTTCAAGACAATTTCTTCCAGTGGTCAGTCCTGGAAATTGAGTCCTGTTGGAAGTCTGAAATTAAATGTGGGTTGAATAAAACAGTGTTCACATGCTGTGGTAATTTTTCAAGGCATAATTTTTTGCGGCATTTAAACTTTAATTTTACGTAGCAAATTATATTCATTTGCTGCTTAGATTTTGTAGCTGAACATCTACTGAAGATTGTTTTTTATTTTGTTGACTTTTATATTGTGTTGACTATAACTTTTTGACTATGGTTTTTGTTCTTCTCAGCAGTTTTATATCTTCATTTTGATCATAGATCCATTGGCAGTGGGATGCCTTTTTTCTGTGTGTGTTTTCTCCCTGACACAAAGTGATTCTGATCAGTATTTATGTTTGAACACTTGCTGTTGCAGGAATTACAAAAGATTAAGGGGTAATGCAAAATTATGGAAAAGAGGAAAATAGTAATTTAAGTTGTAGCAGCAAATGTTTTCTCATGTATTTCACTTAAGTTTACAGAAAGTATTTAATAAGTCATAATTATGGGTTTTGTTATTTTTGGAGGAACTACAGAAAGTTTCAATGGAAGTTAGTCATACACCTGATTCTAAAAGAATTTCAGCTCACCTACCAAAAGGGTTCAGTTTTTTGGTTTTTTTTGGTTTTTTTTTCACATTTTGCTTTGCAGTTTGTGTTAAATTCTAGGCCTGGATATTTCAGGAGAACTAAGCAGAGTTAGAAACTGAATGAAGTGCTCATGCTGTTGACACAGTTCTGTGCTTTCTTGCTGTGAGAATCCAGTTTATGAATGGCTCACAGTAAGAGGCTTGTGAAAGCTCATGGAGGGTAATTCCCTAATAAAATCTGCAGCAAAAATGCACTTGTTTAAAATGGCATTAAATTCTATCCTCATGTACTAAATATGAAACATATGCTCCTGACAGCTTGAGCCATTCAAAGTTTTTTCTTCATCTATCATTAGTGACAGTAAATGTAGTTTAAATACTTAGGAGCTTTGAGACCATTTTGGTTTGGATGTGAATGCTCTGTCAAAAACATCAGTGAAATGTCTTGTCACAGCATCATTCAGGGTCTTTTGGGTTGGAGTGGATCTTTTGAGGTCAGACAGTGCCATGCCCTTACTCAAGCAGGGTCACTAGCACAGGTGTAATCTGCTGTAGTGCTGTACAGAATGTACAGCTAAAATTGCTAAAATTTCTCAGGGGGAAAGATTTTGACCAAATACTTCTTGAGCTTTCCTCTACTTATTGTTTTTTCTTTCCTTTTCTTTTTTTTTTTTTTTTAACTAAAGGATTCTGAGTTTTTATCTGCACCTGAGCCAAGTTGTTATATTGACTGTAAGGAGCACAGTGACTTCACAAAGAACAGAATCCCAGTATTAAGTGTGCTGTTTCTCTTAAGGACTGAGTTTCCTCAGACAGGATTCTTTTTAAGCTGCTGTTTCTCCCTGCTCCCAAAGGTGTTTGAAGAACACTCTTAGAAGTCCAGGCATTTATCTCTGCCTCTGATGGGACTTGGTCCTGGGTGATGAAAGGGGGAGGAGGGGTCCTCACAGAGCAGCTGATGAGTGACTTATGGAGATGCTGGAAGTTCTCCCTGGAATTACAATGATCAAGGAATGTGGTGTCCAAGAAAAACTGGCCCTTCTGGGGTCCAGCCTGATGGCTTCTCCCCCTTACCTTTTACAAAGGATTTGTTTTGTTTAATGGTTTTAATTTTTTTTTTCTTTCCAAGGTAAAAAATAGTTCCACTATCACGTTCAGTTTATTTGACCTTTTCCTTATCCCTTTTTAAGGTGGTTTTGTTGATTGGATATGAAATCTGCCTTGCCTTCTGCCTAGATCCAGAAAATCTGGAGATTCTTTCACTTGTATCATTCTCCCTCTTTCATGGGTTTTCTCTTCCCTAGCAAATACACTGGTTTTAAGTATCTTAAGGGGGAATTTTCATCATTATCATATCTTAAAATAAAGCTTTATCTCCATTTATTAGTGAGCTTCCTGCAGTTCTCTTTAATCCAGGTTTGACCCATGGCAGAGATTGGTGCCTCACTCTTTTGTTGACTGTTCTTCTTTCTTTCTTTCTTTCTTTCTTTCTTTCTTTCTTTCTTTCTTTCTTTCTTTCTTTCTTTCTTTCTTTCTTTCTTTCTTTCTTTCTTTCATCTATCTATCTAGATATCTATAGATATATGTAGAGACAGATGTATGTATGTATATTCACAATTACATTTTTATACTGAAAGCTTTTGAGTTTTATCTTGTGTATTCCTTACCTTTCCTATCCTTTATTTGAGGGGTGTTGAAAGAATATTAGAAAGCCAGAAGCTGCTTTTCCAGTTCAGATTTTTCTTTTAGTTTCATATAGTAATTAAAAAATAATCAGAGTTTCATAACTTGAAGGTCAATTTATGACGTGTAAGTAAATTTGTCACTTTAAAATGATGGCAGTGCTTGTGGTGGGTGTCTGATCTCTTAGATTAAGAATTATTAGGGTTTTAGCTTTTTTTTTTTTTTACTTCCAAGAGATATCTCAGTATCTCAATACTCTTAAAAGAAAATTTGGGATCAGTTTAAGGTTTTTTGTACCCTCTTTTCTGGCAAAATATTTTACTTAGTTTCATTGAAGAAAAACTACAAACAGGTTGTGTCCATCTGTGCATGAAGAGTGAATGGATGCTCTCAAGAATGAAATACTCGGATCTTAAAGAAATTAGCAGGTTTTCAAAATTACTTTATTTACAAGAACATGTTTGTGTGGCATCCTAATTACAGCTAAGCCTCAGAGTCAGGATGCTTGAGAAAACACAAGCAGTGCACATGTCTTTTTCTTTAGTTAAGGTGAAATAACCTCCAACTGTAGTGTTACAGACTACCTGAGGGATTATTTGCTTTGCTTTATTTGGAATATTTTGATTATTTTAAGCTGATTCAGATAGAGAAGTAGCAACTGCATGACACAGAAATGTAGACAGGAATTACAGAAATAAAACATTAAAATAGATTTTTAAAGAAAAAAAAATTCTCCTTAGTTAGGCGTGAAATGCTGTGGAATTGTTTCAATAGAAAGGGTAGAAATTGCAGGCATTACTCTGTGGACTTGAGATTCTGTTCCTCACAGTAGAGGATTTAAGCCAGTGGAGTATTCTGTGCTGTACTTCACTTCAAATGATTGCAAATGGAGTGAAAAGTAAAACTGAAGAAGATTGAATATAATGTTTTTGCCATTTCTTAGGTGTGGAATATCCCCCTCTGCCAGTGCTTGGGCACCTTTAGGAATTTAATGTGTGCTGGGCTCTCAGTTCTTGCTTGGAAGAAGAACAGGTCCTGCATTCCTGATTTCCATACTGGAATTTAGTGAAAGTTTTACCCTTGGTACCTTCACTGAATGTTGGGTCCAATTAAAAACTGATTTAGTCACAATACTGTATGCACAAGGCAGTAGGAAGTTATTTCAGTAGAACTGGGACACCAAATCTGAGGAAGGAGTTGTAATTTTCTATTTCTAGCCCCTTTTACTCTGATGAGCTCCTTGAATGGTTGGACTGAAAAAAGTGTAGTTTTGATTTAAGCTCCCCAAAGTTCTGTCAGTACCTGGCAAGTCCATCAGTGATGCCTTACAGGTACCTCTGGGTGTGTTGCATGTTTTATTTTTGCTCCTTGTTGATTATCAACACTCCTGATTCCAGGAGAAGTGTGCAATTGCAATTCCTTGGTTGTAAATACGTTACATTAAAAACTAACAGTGAATTGAATTTGCTTTTCTGAATCCACTGAAAAACAAACATGCTGAGAGCTGATCACTTGGAAATTCATCCATTTCCAAGTCTGGTTCAGATCATACAAATTAAACTTATTCCCTGCTAAGTGTGGTGTGTAATACGTTTACATAGAATTTACACTCTTGTGTGTAGAAATAACAGAAATAACAGCCTACAGGGGTTTAAAATAATTTAATGTAAATAATACATATTTTGGCAATATTCTGCTGTTTGGCTGGGATTTTTTTTTGTCTTAATAATCATCCCTCACTTTTACACATGTATTTCATTGTTTTTTAACCATTTTTCCTTGCTTCAGTTCAGAAATAAGTCTGTCAAGTTTCCAAACCCAGTGTTGTTCTCTTAGTGTTTAAAGCAAAACTAATTATTGTCAAAGGTCTTGAATAATGTACAGAACATGATAAAGAAATACATTATATAACCTGAGGGAAACAAAAGTTGGCTTTCCAGAAGCAGTTTTAGAAAACATTACTAACATGCACAAGATAAAGAAGCAGTAATATGCCCTTCCAACTCAGAATATCTGTGATCTGGAAATAAAGATTAAATATTTCTGGAAATAATGATTTGCTGTTGATGAGGTGTTTATAATCTTTGTTGAGGCTGTGAAATGCAAGAAGCAGTAATTAGACTGGAGAACATGAAAAACTGATTTAGGGAAATAAATTTCCAATTTTGTTTACCACATTCAGTCATTTCAGATTTACACAGAGATTCTGGCCAGGGATGGAGAAGACAATGCTGGGAATTCTTAGACTGGAAAGAAACTTGCATTTTAGGGTCACAGTCTAATAAAGTGGAAATGTATAAAGAAGAAACAAGTGAAAGAAATGAGAATGTAGGAACCCGGGTTCCTGTGCCACAGGAAGATCAGTGAGACAGCAGAAAACATCAGGACAGAAGGGCTGATCTCACTGAGAGCTTTAAAAGCACAAACCCCTCCTTTTGTGGTGCTTCTTCCAAGAGCACCAAGAGCAGAATTGTGCCTGTGGCCATCCAGTGCCCAGCAGGACAATTGTCCCCTCCCAGGTGCAAACTCCTCCCCTTTGTGCTCCTCTTCCTCCTTTGCTCTGCATTCCCCAGCTGGAGGCTGAATCATCTCTGACACCTTGGTCTGCCAAAGAAATAAACCATCCTTCTTGTCTATAAAACAAAGGTTCAATTTTGCATGATGTGCCAGAAGAGTGATTATATTTGACAGTTTCAATATTTTGATTTCACACCGAGCCCCGTTTTGAATTGCATCTGTCAAGGTAAAGGAAAGGTTTGCTCCTACAGAGAGCATTGTCCCTGAGACAGGATAGTCTTTGTTATGCTGCTCAACAAATTCATGGATTTCTTTCCAGATTTGTCCTCAGCAGGCAAAGAATCAGTTTCATTTTGGATATGATTAAAAAAAGAAAGAATCAATAAGGAATTAAACAGGCAGGAGTCAGAAAAGGCCTGATAATGATGGATAGTTTTATTACAATTTTGTATCTTTTTTTTTTCTTAGCTAGTGGAATGAAAATGCAAGTATAGGAAGTAAAAGTTACAGGACGTAAATGAAAAAAATACCCAAATTAGCTGATTTGCTGTGATTTAATGATGGGATATTACTTCTCTCTTCTTCTTGTACTTGCCAGTGGTAATTAATTTAAAATAACTTGTTTTGAACATACTGGTGTATAAAGTTGGAACAGTGCTTTACTTGTTTTGGTAATTTTCTCCTTATTGCTATTTCTGTGTTACTGAACTGGCTGTTGTCAGTATTTTTGTGATCCTTGAGTCAGGTATTTGCTAGAGAGATTTTGGAACGTTTGGAACATTTTGATGAGCCAGAGAGAGAACATGAGAATAAGAAGGTTTAGAGTTCTGGTGGAGGAGAGCTGTCTGCTCATGAGGAGTGAATCAATGTCACATAATGAGCATACTATTTTGAGTTCCTTTAACTGATTTATAAAGTCACAGAATAACAGAATCATCTATTCCAACCCCCCTGCCATGGGCAGGGAACCATGTCACCCTGCATATTAATCTGTTGCAAGATAATCAGAAATCTGAGAATTTAATCAAGGAAGATTCCCCCCCCACCCCCAAATCCAGCAGAAAGTCATCCCTGAAATGCAATTTAGGAAGAAGTATGTTGCATCCCAATTGTTAGTTATTCAGGATGCTGCTAGAAGATAAATGATACTGAGCTTATCTGCACTAACTTTCACCTTCCTAGATGGAAAGAGAATAAAACTTCTATTGTTGCAGCAAATTCTTTATCTATCTGAAGTTCAGTGATGTTTCACCTGAGCTATCCTGGTGTGTTATGGTTGATATTCCTTAAAACTCTCTGACCCAGCAGCCTCCTCCTCCTGTGACAGAGCTCAGCACTTGAGATTCCCATTGGGACCCAGTTCCCTGTTCATCAAGAACTCCTTAAACAAAGTGATTTATTGATACAGAATGTTGTTCTTGAGTGAACTGGCAGCCAGAAACACTGTAGTAAATAAAAGTCTTAGTAAAATGCAGTTCTGCAGTTGTTGTGATGGTTGGGCTTTATCCTAAAAACTCTGTTTTATAAAGTTCAGAGCTCAGTTTGGGAGCTGTTTGCTGGTTCAGAGAACCTGTATGAGTTCATTGGGGTTTGTGCTCTCTCTGTATTTTTCCGTGTGTGCTGGGTTCCAAGTTCTGCAGGCTGTGTCCATCAGGTGTTGATCTGAAATGTGTATTTTTTCTGCCTTGTATCAATTCTGACTGCATTAAGTAGCCATATATAAACCCCAGAATTATAAAATTCCTCAGGGCTTCTTTTGCAGCTCATTCCTCTTCTCTCTCTCACTCATTTCCTGGTTTAGTCTCTGTTTTTCTCTCATCTCTTCACCTTGAGCTGCTCCCTATCTCAAGTAAACATATTTTGGAAGCAAAAGAAAATTTTCCCTTTTTTGCCCCCTCTCCCTTTTGGCAATATTTTATTGAGACATTGGGAGTAGCTGAAGGTTGGAGATTTCCTTACAGAGAATTCATTTTGGTGAAATTAATTGAAACAGCAGTAGGAAATGAATGTAAAAGAAAACTTCAATTTTTTGAGAGGGCAGGGATAATGAGCAGGAGATGATCCCAGAAGTTCTTGTGTACATTTCTCTTCCATTGTGTTAAACATGTTTTCTGAACTAACTGTGCCTTATGCAAGCAATGCTTCAAGTACTGAATGTAAAAAAAAAACAACCCAACTCTGCATAACTCCACCTGATAATAGAAATGCTGTTCTTCTGCATATTTATTCATCTAGAGCGATCCCCTAAATGTTTTATTCTGTGTTTTTCAGCCTCTTCAATAATTTGGAACATTTTATTCATTTTTCCATTGAAGATTTCCCCCCATTACTTTCTAATTATTTATTAGTAAGCAAAATCTGGCCTTGGGACATATTAGAGGATGAACATTCTGGAATAACCTTCAGACTGGTTTTTCCCTCTCAGTCTTCCTAACTAGTTTGAAGACAGAACTGATAATTTTATGAGCAAGGTCACAGAATCACAGCCACAGTCAGGGGCTGCAGAGCCTCTCTGAGCAGTTCCAGGGTCAGAATACCCTCACAAGAATAAAGGTTTATACCATGTCCAGGTGAAATTTTCCATATTTTGTGGTCTGGCACTGGGCACCACAGAGAGCCTGAGTCTGGCTTCTTTACTTCTTGCTCTCATCAAGAATTTATGGATAAAATCCTCCTGAGCCTTCTTTTCTCTGGGTTCTCTCCCAGCTTCTCCTTGTAAGACAAATATTTGTATCCATTAATTGTCTTCATGACCCTGGGCTAGACTTGCCTTTATTTGAGAACACTGCTATATTTATTTTAAAGAGAGAATACAAAATACTGAATATTTTTGCCATGTATTTTCCTTTTCCTTGTGGCCCTAGCTTTATTTTCAGTCAGTTGTTGATTTGGGACACCAGATCAATCCTCATTTCTTTCTTTTCACATCTTCATCTTTTTCATTGATGGTGCTTAGTCTTCAAAGGATCACAGAATCCTGGAATGGTTTGGGTGGGAAGGGACCTTAAAGATCATCCAGTTCCACCCCCTGCCATGGGCAGGGACACCTTCCACTATCCCAGGTTGCTCCAAGCCCCATCCAACCTGGCCTTGGACACTTTCAGGGATGAATCATCCACAAATTCGCTGGGCAACCTGTGCCAGTGCCTCAACACCCAATAAAGAATTTCTTCCTAGTACCTAATCTAAACCTCTCCTCTTTCAGCTTAAAACCATTTCAAAACTATTAAAAAGTTACCAATATTTGAGTTAGGTTTTTCATTTAGAAGAACATCTTGACTTGTGGAAGCATGAGATAATGCTGTGTTTTTCCTAGAAGTAATTATTCTGCAGTTGTGTCACACTTTAAAGCTTATCTATGGAATTTCACAACCTTTCTCCTCAAATACAGTATTTGTTTAAATTCTTTTTTTTTTTCTGTTCTGACTGATGTTTGATGAAACTTCTGCCAATGAAGAATGGAAATGGATATTTGACATCTTGTAGAAAATGTTGTTTTCTGAGTTTCAGTTAACACTTAAATCAATTCAGCTTTCCTGTTGGTTTCCCCACTTTGGTAACTATTCTGTGGAGCAGAACCATTTATGCCCATTGCATCAAGGAGAATATTTATTTGAAAATAAACTTGCTCTTCTCAATGTTTCATTAAGATTTCCACCCACATAAATACACAATTTTTTTTACTACATAGTCAGCTATTTTACTTAATATCATATTCAGTAAAAAAATCCCAAAAACCAAACAAATAAACAAAACCTACAGCTTTTCATCAGGCATTATCAAACAGTTGGTGCAAACACTTTCTATCCTGGTATGTGCTAGAAGAATTTTCTTAACACACGGGGAAAAAACTTCATTTATTCATAGAATTACAGATTCTTTAAGGTTGGAAAAGACCTCTAAGATCAGTGAGTCCAAATGTTAATCCAGCACTGCCAGATCCACCACTGAACCTTGTCCTTAAACACAATATTTGTCTGTATTTTGAGCCCCTCAGGGATGTTGATTCCACCACTTCCCTCCTGTGCCTGCTCCAGTGCCTGACCACCCTTTCTGCTTTGTTTCTTCACCTTTCAACTCATTTATTTTGGCATAGATCCATAGTTGAATGTATTGCTCTTCTTCAAGGATGTTACAGCCGAATTCATCTCATTTAATTTAATACCTAATTTTTAAAGCATTTTGTAGTTTCTCCAAGGAAGTTATTCATTCATCAAGTTGAAGGGAGATTCATGAAAATGAGTTAAAAAACTGTTGTAATGTTCATGACTTGTTTCAGGTTGCATCACCCAAACTTAACAAATCTTACCAGTAGCACTGAAACCGAAAATCAAATACAATTAGTGAGGAAAGTAGTATTTTTGTGCATAGCTTTAGCTAAAAATAGCAAAGACCCTCAGGATGTGGTGGTAAATCTATTTTTAAAAAAGAGCATTGCAATTAAATGAAATGCTGAGCCCAGGGAATGCAGTCAAGGATAATCAGAGTCCCTTATCACCTTTGACAGGCTGCAGTATTTCTTACAGCTTTGTTTCAGCCTGTGACTTCTTACTTCAGTAATTGAATACTTTCTGTGCCCATTCTTAAGGAAAACATTAAAGCTTAAAAAAGGCATAATAGTAATTAAACCAAAAAAAGGTGTAGCTTCAGGGGATGGGAGCATGCTTGAAACATCAGGTTTGAAATATTTAGATTCCTTTAATCAGACTTGCAAATCACAGTAGAGCAGGCTCAGTCCTTCATCTTTTGCAAGCCACATCAACTCAGCTCAGTGCAGAATCATTGAAATGCCTAAACTGTTGTATCAGGGAATTACTTTACTGGTGTTCAGAGCACACTTATTGATGGTCTTGTTAGATTGCTCTTCAAGGTCCACAAAGAGCAGCTCTGTCCCTTGGGACAGGACATTCTGCCAAGTGTGGACCTGCTAGAGCCAAAAAAAGGAAATTCTCTGGGCAGTCTCAGCCCCTATCACTGCCACTATTTCCATTCTAATTTTTCTACTCTGAGAAGTGTGAAATGTGTTAAAGGAATGGTTGGGCTATGATGATCTGGTTTCCATCAGGAGCTGGAGAGGAATCCATTAGCAGATCCACATGGAGAAGTTTCTTGATGTCGCAGGATCAGCATTTTTTGTGACCTCTGCATTTGTGGTAATGAGCCTTTCTGTACTACCCTGAAATGCTGAAAATTGCTGGTTTCTGCCTTCATGCACCTCAAATACATCCATCTTTATTCTGCTTCAGTGCATCATTTGTAAAGAGTGGAAAGGACTCACACCAAAGTTTGTTTTCAGTCAGTGAGTTTGAATAAATGTTCTCTCAACACCAGCAAAGTTCCTCACCGATGAGAACTGCATGGGCAGAACTCAGCAGAAGCTGACACAGAAGAACTGTGAAGAAATAGCTGTGGGCCAGTGGCAGCACCTTCACTTTGTCAGTAGTATTTTCCTGTTGGAAACCCTTCATAGAGCTTTAGTTCTTTGCATCTGCTCCTTCTGACCTTGAGGGTGGGCAGCTTAAAGTTATTTTTGGATCTTTTGTGAGCGTATTTATGTGGCATTGACTTTTTTTAAATTTGAAAAGCCAAGTAGCTTTTTATAGCATTGTTAAAGAGGCAGTGGTCATGGCTCAGTGGTTAAAACTGAATTCTATTTTGCACTTAAAAGCTGAGATTTATCCTTTTAAGCCTTGTGCTGGCTTAATGATTCAATGCAACTGTATGTTTTGCTGGCTGCTTTGGTCTGGTTGTATGGTTTTCTGCCTTAAAAAAACCCAAACAGGTGTAGTTTGTACTGTGAATCATCTTTATGCTATATTTGTAGACATTTCTGAAAATCAGTCCATTTTCATGGTAAAACCCAAGTCCCAGCTTTATCTAAACTAGCCTAAGGTTTGAAACAGCAATTTAAACCAAAAGAAAAAAATAGATACCATAACTACCTGCACATTATTCATTAAAATTTCAATAAATTTACAATTGAAAATGCCCAGAGAAAGGCTGATGTGTAAGGTACAGGTAGAGTGGCAGTTTCTCCAGCAATGACTTGCATTTTGTATTTCTGGGGTTTTTTTCCCTGATGGGATTGAGAGAAGCTTGTCTTGGAATCTCATAAAATACCTTGCTTCTTCTGCACATGTTATTTGATCAAAGTCTAGGATCTGCAGGTATTTTTCTGTTAATGAAAACTGGCTGTGGAAAAAATGCTTTACAGCACCTACGTCAGTTCTCTTTGTGTAGTTGGCTTTTGACACATTTTGGTGTTGTTAAAATAGATATAGATGGGCTTTTTTTTTCCTCTTTCAGTGATTGCCCCATGTATGCTTTCTAACAGAGATGTATTTCCTTCTGCTTGTCACCAAATTCTTCAACTTCTCAATTAATTAATGCCCTTAAAATCTGTGTGCATCTGCAGGAGGAGATTAATCTACCTGTGTTGCTCTTAACATGGCATTGCAGCTGCATTTATTTTCCTTAATGTCTCTTCTAGAATATTGCTTTGCTTGTGTTCTGAGAGCTTTGACAAAAAACATGTACAGGAGGTTTGAATTTGTGGGTGTACACTTTGAAGCTTGGGCTTTGATGGCCTCACTCGATTTTTGATGTTTGATCTTCCCTTGGTTTTCTCTATTCAAATGAAAACAACAAAGTCTCAGAACACCCAGTCTTGAGGAAGGTCTCAGTATTGACAGGGAGAGGTGGAGCAGACTTCAGCCAAGCTGCATTCAGCAGCCCCAGCCAAAGAGGAGAATTGTCCTCCTCAGCTTTGCTTGTGCCTGGGAGCATTTCTGCCATCGATGCCCTCCTGCAGCCTCCACTGCTCCTCTGTAATTCCAGGGAAATCTCAGTCTCTGTCTTTCCATGAGGCTTCCACAGAACTTGCCAAGAACACCTTGCCAGCCTTTTCTTGGTAACACAATTATGTTAATGGAAGTGTACAATCTCTCTGCATCCTTGAGATACCTGGAATTCTTCCCATGCCCAGCATTATTCCCAACATGCCTGTTCAAGCTGCTGTGCTGAATTAAGGCAGGTCTGTGTCACTGCTGTGTCACAGGAGGGTGCAGTGGGCACGTCCTGCAGCTTCAATTGTGTTTTCTCAGAAGAGACAAAGCACTCTGCCAATAAGAAATCCAATTGTTTAAGGAGCTGGAGAACAGGAAGATGCAGTTCCTTGTGCCTAATGGGAATCTCTGAGGCTTGACCTGGCTTTGCCATCAGTTCTCTGACCCTGTGATGGAGCTCCTGCAAGGATCTTCAGCCTTTCAAGGAGATTGTCTTTCCCCCTTATCTGCCTTGGGGGCAGTTGTTGAAACACAGCAGGAATGGTGGCATCCCAGATCTTGCAGGAACCATCCTGTTTGTCACCTTCCTTCAGGTTTATGGGTGTTCCAACACCAGTGTAGACAGCACTGGTGGACTTTGCTGGTGAGAACAACTGCTTTGCCCACCAGTTTTTCCTCCACCCTTAGGAAAAGGCTTGTGAAAGCTGCTTGGAAACACTACTCAATGTCTTCCTCACAAGGTTTCCTCTCACTTGAGCACAGTTTTACGACAGCTGTTTTGTGGCAACAAAGAGGAAAAAAGTACAGAGACTTTGAATTTCAGAAAATGGTGGTTCAAGTTAAGTATTGTGATTGAGGTTGAAATAAAATTATATCCCTCCATGGGGAAAACTGATTTGTATCTATCCATCTTTGAGGGGGCTGGGGGCTGGTGTGCTTTTCATATTTTGCATGTTCTTGTGTAAATAGAATCAGTTTTTCATAGGTGAGAAGTCCTGTCTGTACCAGGATGTGGAGTTGGATTCTCTGTAACTCCAGAGCTGCATATGGAGGTCCCTGCAGCATTAGATGTGGGCACTTCAGGTTAAGTAAAGGGGTTTTTTGTCATTATTTCAAACAGGTACAAAGATTTCTAGAGATGATGGTGCAGCTGTTTCACTTACTGGAGATAATTTGAGCCATGCTTTTTGTTTGATGATGACTCATGGCCAGCATCTGCAGAAAGGAGCCTTCATCTTCAGCCCTTACCCTGTTTAAGTTTTTCCCTGGTTAGGAGACAGGATCTGTGTTCCATGGAAGTGCTTTGGAGCTCAGGGCTCCATCGTGCCCAAAGCATCTTGATGTGCTTGTGCCATTTCTGGGTTCCAAACAAAAGAGGTAACATCAAAAATAATGTCCTTTACTTAATTTTCAGCGCTGAACCCACCTGGAATTTCATGTGTGGGGGCTGCCAAGCAAAGCTTGCATTCTGCTGTGGATGCTTTGCTGGCCCAGCCCAGCTGAGTGTCTGATTCACTGGTTGTGATTAATGATGGATGCTTTACCTCAGTTCCAGCTCTTACTGAAAATACCTTAGGAAGAACTCACTGAAGCTCACTGCAGTAATTATATTCATATTGCCATAAATGAGTTTCCAGCAGCTGCTTGATCTTTTGATTTATGAAAATGCCCTGAAGTTCAGGATGGAAGTGCATGGTCTGGGAGCCTCTCTGCACTTAACTGAGTGGTGAATTTACCCCAAATCAGCCAGACAGGCACTGACAGCAGGGAAAGATGCAATTCCTCTCTTAATGGTGGTGGAGAGGCCAGAGATGATTTAACACCCAGCTTGATGGAGTTGATGACAAACTCTGCAAGACCTGCAATACTCAGCTGATTTTTCCCTTTATCTGTCTCATTTTTTTATATTGAATTCAGTTTGAACATTGAGAGAAGCTGGAGGGGGCCAGGGAATTACAATGTCCTTTTTTGGCTCATTCTCCAGCAGCATGTGGATGGGTCAGAGTCTGAGTGAGATGTTGAGTGAGGTTATAGGGCTGAGGCTAAAAAGGTGACTTAAATCAGAGGTGAGTGTAAGCAGAACATAAACACTGAAGTGGACATGGGCATCTTAAAAGAACTTCCAATTTTTGGTAAATAAATTTCCTTATTTATAAATGCTAAAAACTGATTGCCTACTGGGGTGCATGAGTGTGACATGGAGAGTCATTATAGCCTGGGCCATGTATTATCTACAGAACTTTTAACTGAATTCTTGTTCCTTGGCCAAATTTTGTCCTTTCTTTGCATTTCTTCCTCTTCTGGGAATAACAGTGACTTTGGAAAAGTTTGCTATTGATAGTGATGAATAGAAAAAAAGCATTATTAATCTGAGTGTGGGGATTAGAAGGCTGGAAGGAAGGAATTAAATGATAAACAAAAGAAATTTGATTTGGAGTCAGTGACCCAATAAACTGTAGGATAGTTTTTTAGAATATAAGTGCATATTAAACAAAGTGTTATTATGCCTCAAGTTAATTCAGTTTAAGCAATGAGCATTTATGGGCTGGGCAAAGGTGTTGTCTAAAGACTTGTTGATATTTTGAAAAAGCTTTTGTGCTGCAAAAACCCCTTCTTAATTATTAATAGAGCTTAGATTGAGAATAGATGATTTCTCCACTGTAATAAAAAGGGTAAATCAAGACACAAAATGTTTTGATACCTTCACATCATGAAACCCACATTCCTTCTAAAGCTGTCCCAAGGAAGGGTAATTTGTTGTTGTAGAAAGGCTGATGACAATAAAAATCATGGAACAATCAGAGTTTCCCTTAGAGAAGAAACTGCATTATGAAGTCTACTGAACTCTGGAGGAAATGTGAGTTAAAGAATGCAGTGACATTGGTAGACTAAATAAATATTTCACCATTTTTAAGTCCGTGCACTTGGAAATCTTTAGGGTTTGGTGATTTTTTTTTCTCTTCTTACATATTTGATACCTATTATTGTTACAAGCATTGTCTTTTTAGCTGCTTGATCAGACCTTACTGTTTTAGATCCTCACATGGATGTAACAACACTGTTTCATTTCCCCCCCTGAATTCAGTTTGGATTTATTTCCAGGCATTATACTCTATATTCTATATAATTTATTATCCACTGGAGAGAAAAGCACAGTGTGTATGTAAAATGAAATGAAAGGTGAACGTTAAAAAATTCAAAACCATTAATTTTAAGGTAGAAGAGCAGAGGCATCATGATGAAAATTGAGTGAAATCCTATTTTTCATTTGGGTCTAGACTCATTAAGTAGTAAATTTGGAAAGGGAAATCTGTTATAAGTCATTGAGATGTTTTTTAAAATATCTATAATAATAATACATAAAATCCTGAGCTGTGCTGTGTTCTTGAAATAATGCTGTAACCTGTTTCTTATTATTGTGTTTTGTGTTACTCATGAGCAGCCTTTTCTCCATCTCTTCCTACAGCAACTCTACTGAGCCCAGCAATGTCAGGCACAATAAACCCACATCACACTTCACCAATATTTCCTTTTCCCTCTTGATAAATTGATGGAAAGCATCTCTTAGGATGGGCATCACTAGCAGCTTATTTCAAGCTATCACTTAGTTTCTTTCAGAATCACAAGGACTTGAATAGGATGGGACTTTGGAATATTCAGTCATGATCTCCAACATGAAATAGAGAATTTTATGAGAGTGAGCTCTGGGGGGATTAGTGACTGCTGATTACATGGTGACAGCAGACAATAAATACATGTACACAGGCTCTAATGATGGAATTTGAGTTTACATGAGGAATATTTTCGTGCCAGTGCTCATTGTTTCTGGGGCCATTCCATGTAGGTTCAGGGCAGCTCCTTTGTTGTGTTATCTCTTCTATTTTGACATTATGTCTCCCTTTCTGGGAAGAACCATCCATGTGTAATTTGAAGGAGAGCTTCTTGCCATTTATCTGGCATTATCTGAGAGGCTGTGCAGGCTGGACTCCTGTACAGTGATATTTGCAAGCACATGGTGACATTAGACAGTGGGTTATGTCTGTACTACTTGTCCTCAGAACAGAACAAGCCCTGGTTTTTGTCTTCCTCCTGGCCTCTTGCTTTTCTCACTGCTGCTGACAGCTACACTAACTCACTTGTATTTGATCCTTTGTGCACAGGAACTGGTTTACACAAATAATTAGCATTTAAAAATATCTATAATTTTTAAAAGCTGTTTGTTCTTTTCATATAAATGGGTTAATTTTTTCCTAAGGCAATTTAAGCCATGTGTTTTTTTCATTTTCTGCATTTCCATGCTATTCAATCAAGAAAGCAGATCACTTTTTTTCCTTTCCAAGTCTCCATTTTAATTTGTGTATGTGTATGACATAAACAATAAGCTGATTTTTCCAATATTGTAGTAATGATAATGCTTCAAACAGGGTTTCTCAGCCTGCCTGGCAAATGTGTTCCTATAGGATAGGAACTTCTTTACACAGTAAGTCACAGATTTGCCATTGAAATGGTACTATCTAAGAAACATAACAGAAAAAGAGATAGATACAAAGTGATCTTTGGGAATTACTGTGAGGAAAATACCAATTTGGCTTAGGGCACAGACGTTGTGAAAATGTTTGTCCCCCTTGGTTGCTGGACGATCACAGAATTGATTTAATTCCAAAAGACAGTTTGTGCTTAGAGCTGTCAATCCATTTCTGATATTCTGATTTTCATCTAGATGAACAATTAATAGTTTAACTAAATAGTGCTCTTCTCAAAATGGAGTGCTGATGGCCTTTTGCCTGCTTTAGCCAATTTCCAGAAAGGAAAAGTGTGGAAAAGCACCACGGGCAGAGGTAAATGTTGCTTCTCCTCCTCCTCTGCTTCCTGTAGTCCAGGACAGTCCCTTGAATCTGCATTTTGGGATTATTTCCATCTCGGCCTGGGCTCCAGCTCCAGGGGCTGTGCAGTGGCACAAGGAGGAGGCTGAGCTGGTGCCTACAATGAGCAGGTTTTGGGCTCAGTGCTGGGAATGGCAGGAGATGAAGAACCCAAACCTTGTAAGTCAGAATTGTTTGCACTTTTTTTGTTCCCCACTGCATTGTTCCTTTTGATGATGTTTGTGAACACAAGCCATATTATCCCCAGTTATTGTTACTCACATTTGATCTGGTGGTTTCCTGGGTTCTGGGATCTCTATAAAAGAACAGTCCCACTAGAAAAATGTGTGTAGGTACCCAGCTGCAGGATATTACACCTGAAAAAGAGAAGAAAACTACTTTTTATGACTTTGTACTCAATTATGCATCATTAAAGTCTTGTATATCTGGGAGGGAATGCTGCTGTTTAGCCAATTTCCTACCACCTGGAAGTAACTTGATTTACAATTAAGAAAAATGCTCTTTTTGGTAATATCCAAACTCCTAATGTACCATTTTAGTGACGTGTCCTACAATGTGTCATGTGCTGATTAAAGTCGAGTTTTGTCCTTTTTGGGAACAATTTTAATGTAGTCTAGTCAAAGAATTTAATTTAATTACATGTGTAATACAACTTTCTGCCTTTTACTTAATTGGTCTCGCCTCCGTTGTTTCTGCCTATTAGATGACAATTTAGCAATTTCCAATTTGTATGTCCCTCAGGGAGGCTCAATGGGAATAAATGGGAGTAAAAAATCTCTGCAGCTTTATTCCTTGATTTACTTGCTTGATGGCATCTCTTTTGTAGTTGTATGGAAAAAGAGAAATTGAGAATAGTAAGTAATAAAAGGAAATATTTTGTGTTAAAGGCTTATGTTGGGAACAAAGCAGATCATGTAATCTTTGCTTTGTGTATTTGCAGCATTATTTGCTTAGCATAGGGTATATACAACCAATTTTAATAATAATATACTTTCAGTTTTAGTATTAACCCTCTAATCCATTTGTAATTGTTTAATTGCATAACTCAGGGCAAACCAGCGCATCAGAACCATGGTGACTTCTCAGCTGTGGATGGGGAGTTCATGAAACTGCTACACAATTTTGGGGTACAGTTTTTCTGGTACTAGGAGTCTGTCCTTTTGGGATAATCTGTGTCTGGAATTTCTATGTTAAATTGCTCTTTGTAGATAGAAAAGAACAAAAAATAATTTTTTCTTTGAACTGTCAAATTGGCCCAAAGCTCTGTGTAGGTTAATGTCTGTGCTCTCTGTGGTTTTTGGAGGTTGTGTCTTTGCAGGAACTGGCAGCCTGATGGCACAGCATGATTTTAAGATAAATCATGTTGGTATAAAAATGAATTTCAATTCTTTCGTAAGCTGGAAGTGAAACTATGATAATTTTGCCATTCTTTAAAGGCAGAGAATCAATCTGATTCCCTAAACAGGAATTCAGTTTAAAATAGATGCCTAAATCTAGATATGCCTGTGTTTTTTATAGTCAGAAAAATCTAGTCAATGAGTGAAAAGTAGATATAATTTTCATATAAGACATGGCAAAGCACTGTTTTCTATTTCAATATCTTTGAATTTTACCTCTCAGTTTCCCTTTTTTTCCTAAAGGAAAATTTGTGTGGCAGATGTTTAGATACCATCATCTTCTGGACTTTTATTACATGTAAAGGAATATTACAAATAAACAGAGAATAACAGAATATTGATTAAAATTTTTTATCAGTTCATAAAATTTAGATTTTGGTGATTGAAAAGACTTTTAAAATTTCTATGCTAAACATAAATGATGACAAAAACCATCTTTAGTACTTGAACATTTTAAAACATTGCCAAAGCTTCTAAATAATACCATGTTAATGTTTTACTTTAAATAATCCCTTCTCAGTTTATGAAGCATTATAAAGATAAGCCTAAAATCTCCATATTTTTAAAGCTAGACATTGCCAAAGAGTAATTTCAAGTAGATATGACTTAAATACTTAAATAAAAAGTTTTGTCACTCCTTTGTCATGTTACTGTGTGCCTCATTTTAAGAATAATACTTTCTCCTAAAAATCATGAAAATTCTGAAGAAGTTTAGTAGCAGACTTCAAATTATACCTTCAGTGCAAACTTGTAATGGAAAGGTCATATTTTGGGGGTTTTGTTTTGAATTGTTCCCCAGCTGGAGGTTTTGTGCTTGCCATGATAAGAAAGGATGCTTGGACAAGTTGATTTTTAAAACCAAGGTGTCTGTCTCAGACACCATGAGCTGACTGCCCATAACTTTCAGTATTTCTAGTTCCTTTTCCCTCACTTCCTCCAAATGTAGTGAGGAAATCCATTCTCATATAAGAGATTTGTGTATATGAAGCTGACAAGGAAAGTTGCTTTATGAGTGGCCCCAAAAATCCAGGATTTACCTCTGAGATCCTTCACACAGCTGCATATTCTGTGAAAGCTTCCCAAGCATTGCTTTGCTGACAGGTGGAATTTCCCTGGCTAAAGTTTAGACTACTATGTTCAAACTATTTCTGAACCACAGTAAGGAGGAGTAAAAACCCCCTTGATCTCATTTGACTTTGGTGGTTTGTTTAATTTGTTTTAGTTCTTTGAGGATGGGTTGGTCACTGCCTGGACATCAGCCACAGGTGAGCAGGATCCATTGGCCATGTATAATATGTGCTCTATACCACCCTAATTGACCAAGGGAGGTTAATGTGGCAGGAAACTGCTCCTAAATGAGGATCATTCCATCACAATAATTAAATAAA
This sequence comes from Agelaius tricolor, assembly GCF_023055355.1. NCBI lineage: Eukaryota > Metazoa > Chordata > Aves > Passeriformes > Icteridae > Agelaius > Agelaius tricolor. The sequence goes on along the minus strand of NW_027269262.1, from coordinate 91,687,765 downwards.
TACTGAATTTCTAGCTGTAGTGTTCGCATCTGTGTCTGGTGGACATTTGGCTTTGCTGTCCTTTCCCAGGGGAGCTCAAGGTCAAGGCTCACTGAGGAGGAGGAGGGCACCTGGCAGGGCAGTTATGTGGGATGGTGATTTCCACATGGGGAGTTTTGGCTGAAATTAAAAGGTGTTTTAGAGCTGTGCTCATTTTCTGCTAAACTGGTAAAGCACATCAGATAATTAACACAGCTCAGCAATATGTGGGGCAAAGTGTGTGAGGATAAATCAATATAAACATGAGATGAAAGTGAAGGCAAGCCCAGCTCTGCATTTGGCTGAAGCTGCACCCAGGGCTGCCAAAGGCTGAGTATCATGAGCAATAGAAGCAGCATCTTGGTTTATTACCCATTATTGTCTTCAGTTTAAAACCATTATCCCTTGTTCTGTCACTACAAGTCCTGATGAAAAATCTGTCCCCATCCTTCTCATAACCCTCCTTTAAGTACTGCAAGGTGGCTTTGAGGTGTCCTCAGTGCATTTTCCTCTCCAGGGTGAACAATCCCTGCTGGTTTGTTTTCTGAAAATAGCTTGTTTCTGAGCATGCTTCAAAACACACATACAGGTGTCATTGCTGGTGAAAGCAATAAATAAACTTATAATATGTACAGTGATTTTTGTGGGAAAAAAAAAAAAGGTTTAGGTGAAATAGTGTGTGGGTGAGTGAGATGTGTATCATTTCTGTTATTAGTGCTGAGCAGTTGACTGCTCTGGAACCTGTGACACATGCTCACTGTGAGCTGAGATTTCTGGAGCATGATTAAAGCCTTTGTGCTCCCACTCATGTCTGTGAACATTATTCCTGTCACTAGTGAAAGAATAAATTCTGTAGGTTGAACCTCATGGACCACATTGCTTTGCTGGGAGATGTTCACTGCTGTTCTGGTGCTTTGGTTTCTTAAACTGAGGCTGTCCTGGCTGTTCCCCAGCTTTGCTCTTTGGCAGAAGTTCTAGATTTCCTTTTTTAACTATAGCATCACTCACAAAACTTGCAGCTAGGACTTGAGAATCTGTAATAGAATCTATGCAACTCTAGAGGTGAAAAGAAGCAATGTCTGTGGCAAAATAAATATTTTAAAATCGATGGACCGGGTTAGCTTGAAATAAAAGACTCTTCAAGAGACTCACCAAAGAGTGAGTGCTCCAAACAGAAAATGTGAAAGTTGCAGGTGTAATAAAATTATACAGGTTATACTGGGAAAACAGGGGAAACTTGAAAAAGTATTTGTTTATTACACTAAATCATCTTGAGGTGAACTTCTGCTGCAGTGCTTTGGGAAAAGGGAAAATGTTACCTTTGTGTATAAAAAGAGAAGACAAGCAAGTAGAAGGTAAATTAATATTTCATTGTGAATGTAAAGTCTAATTGTATCTTGAAGTGACAGTCCATGGTGAAATGTGTATTCTTGCAGACTGAGCATTCATGCATCCTGTGATTCTACCCAAAAAATGTTTGAATCATTTCCTTTGTGAAAAACTTACATTTTCCTTATGTTGTATATAAAGCTCTGTATCTCTGCATTTTCCCTGGAGTAGTCACTGAGATGGACTCCTCTCATGTGAATAATTTCCCACATGTACAGGCTGTCCTGGGGGTTTTTGCCCCCTAGTTTGGTTTTTGAGTAGGATCTGAGCATCTTCTCTGAAGCAGCCTTCCAGTTGTGTGCCACATGTCACAGACAGCCAATCATATATATGTGTTCACATTCCTTTAAAAGAGGAGCACTGGGAATTTTTCTTTTTTCTTACAGTCAAAAGTGAATTGGTGGTCCAGGTTTATCACATGGAGGAGGCTGTGAGACCCCTCTGAGTGTTTTGGGTGCTGCACACACCCAGCTCCACCCCTTTGGACCATCCTGCAGGGCTCTGGGACCAGCAAAAACCATCAGTGCTGACTCAGGACAGAGCCCAGGCTGGGAGATGATCCAGGGGGGATTCATGACCAGCACTTCTGGTTTCTTTGGGACATTCCAGGAGCAGAGACATTTGGTGGATATGTACCTCAGTGCTCAGTGTGAGAATGGAAATCAGATTTGCACCAGGTGAGCACCTGGCTCCTTCTTTTGAGGCTCCCTGGCAAAGATGCTTTGAACAGAAGTACTGACCCCATTCCACTTTTATTTTTGCTGTTTGTATTTTGGGGTGGGCAATCTTCTCAGTCTTTTCCTGAGGAGATTCAGACAGCTGGAGTGATAACTGCATGACTGTAAAATTGAGGTTTTTTGATCTTGTTTGTTATATCTGGCACAAAATTCCATGTTTTTAAATTGCATATATTTTCTTCTGAACTTCCTGCCATATGAAGGCAATAATGAGTTACACAAATGAGCAGCTGAATATGAACATATATATTTTGACATTTATTTCTCTGATTATTGGTATTCCACTGAGAGAGAGGTAGGAGGTACAGTATGGCATTATTTTGGATAAAGAGAATTTTGAAATCCTTGTGTAGTTCAGCTGTGATAAAGAGAGGATATTTAACTCAATCTTCAAGTATTACTGTACTTAGGATTTTCCAAATTTCCTAGAATGAAAAGCTATTGATTAATGGTCTTTATGCCCCCTATGGAAATTCGTGTATTCATAAAGTAGGCTATAACCATTATTATTATTATTTTAAATTTCCTATTTCTTTAGGTAGCTAAGGGCTTTGTGCATGGTGATTACCATGGAAGTCCAAATTATTTAAGTGAAAAAAGAGGCAAGTTGAAGTTAATTGTTCTGCCTTTTCATTTGCAGTTTATGGTTTTCAGATTTGGAGTTAGGAATTAAGAAGCTATATGCCCAGCACGCATAGTATAATCACATTTAAGCAGAAGATTTATGTAGCCAACTATCTCTTGGCACTGCTCTATTTTCAAATATTACATTATATCCAGTGGAACAATTTTTTTCTGGTTTAACTTTTTATTGTCTTTAATGTTGTCGCTCAGATAAGTCTAAACTGTTGAATATTCAGCACTATAGTTTGACTTTTATCTCCTCTTCAATTATTTTAAATAAATAATTAAGTTCTAAATGAAAATTTTTAAATTTAATTGACCTTTCTTGAGATTCATAGAAAAATTTATCTTCTGCTCTGCATGGTTCAGGTATTAAAGCCATCATTTTTCTTTCTGCAGTCAGTTTTAGGCCAGGAGGAGAGACCATTACTTGTGGGTCACCTGAGCTATGGAATTTTACACTTGTATTTTATAGTAGTGAATGAAACACAGATTGTTCTTCTAAATCTGTGAAGTAATTACAATTAAACACAAGGTATATGTTAATTTGCATTACTTTACATTATTATTTCCAGCCAATCATATATATGTGTTCACCTCACAAGAGATTTGATTCTTGAGGTCCCTCTTTGCCTGTAAATTATTCTGTGCTGGGGCATCATGTCTAGTTTGGTACCAAATGCAGGACTTGTATTTAGGGTGGAATTATGTGCACCTGAAACATGAGGTTATACACTACAAGTGAGATTACACAATGAAAGAATCAGGCAAAATTTTAAAAGGAAAATTGCCTCATGCATTTTTTCACCCTCTTGAATGCGAGAACAAGAGTATCCTCATCACTTCAAGTTTTCCTGAAATTTAAAATCATTGAGTGTACAGGCATTCTTCATGCACATAAGCATTCTGCATAAGTGGCAGTAACATGGTCTGGCATAGTGTCCCTACTGTCTACTTTTATATAAGAAAGGAGAATGAAACATAATATTGAGTAAAGTCTCCAACTGCCTTCTGTCAGCTTCATTTTGGAAGCAGCTTGCAAACTCCTCTGTGGATGATAGTATTTAAATAGGTAGTTAGCCATGAGGAAGAGTTTTTGGGTTCCTGTTATATTGTTTTTTCCCAAGGATAATCAAATAAGGATTATCTCTATATTCTATTCTTCCAAGCTAAGCAGCAGTGTTTTATTTACTTAATGAAAGCTGAAATCTACTTATGTTGACCAGATTGCTGCTTTTCTTTTAATACCATGCCTGCTCTTAACCTCGTTTTATTTGGAGAGTATCCCTTAATTAATTTCACTTTATAGATTCAGAGGAGGACATGGAAGGACCTGAGGTGCATCACTGGTGGATGGGACGTGCCTGGGACCTGCCCACTCTCCTCCCAGCAGCAAAGGCAGGAGTTTGCAGCACAGCCAGTGATGCTCCTTACTCAGTTTTTCACCCATGATTTTTTATTTCCAGTTGCCATTTCTATGAAGCTGTCAGTGCTGCTTGGTTTTAAGTGGCACTGCTTTGGGCAAGGGGGATTTGGGTGCCACTGGCTCGGGAGCAGTCGTGATGTCATTTGCAGGAAGTTGTTTTCCTGCCTGCAGATCCTTTCTGCTGAGTGTTTTGTTGTCAGGGAAGGGTAAGATTTCCAGTAAAGTTGCAGCTCTTTTTCTGAGAAGAGGTGAAATGAGCTGTCCAGTGCCTTTAGCAGCTCTGCACTGTGACTTTAATGGGAGTTTAGGTGGCTGTCATTGAGATGTTGGCTGTGCCATCAGGAGGTTTGTCACTTGTTTCCCTGTGAGCCATCCTGACAGATGACGTGAGATGAGACCGTGCAGACACATCATCAGCATTGCTAATGAGCTGACCTTCTCCTCTTCATCCTTTTCATTTGTATTTGAATAATTTGCATCCCTGTATCGATGCTCACTTGTCTGAGGAGCTGTCACAGTGGCTTGGGCTGCTTTCGTGACAAAACCCAGTAGTTTCAAAACATGGTTGTTTCATTATTCATGAAAACTGTTGTTGCTTTATTCCTCCTCCTGCTCAGACAAGTTTGGCCAGAGAGAAACAAAACCTGTTTTGCCTTTGCAGGATTGGATATTTAATTTTTTTTTTTTTTTTTTTTTTTTTTGCATAATGCAGTGTTTTTATACAAATATCTCATCATTTATTGAAAACTCATCTAGTAGAAAATTTATATAGCTCCCCATGAGGCAAAGAAGTTAAAATGGAATTCTAGTCCCCTTTCCTGGAACAAGTTTATTTCTGAACTTTTGAGTTTTAAGATCTTCTCTGTTTTCCCTGATATGTAATTACTGTGAAGGGCAAGGAACAGGTGCCCTTGCACAATGTGAGCTGTCATTATCCTGGCTGTTTGCAACAAATTGAATGCCCGTTTCAGACTGAATTGTCTATTTTTACCTTTTTCTGTATAGATCCATAGATTCTTGTATATCACAACAAGCAAGGACAAATTTGGGGAGAGGTGCAGAGAACTCTTGACAGGAAACAAGTCACAAAGTAACTGCAGAAGACAGCAGAGAATTATTTCTTTGGCTAAAACACATTTCAGTCTCATCATTCTGATGCTCAGCCCAGCAACAAAGTTGGTGATGTTAAAAAGCTGCCTTTCACTGCCCTCTCCTTCCTCAGGGTGAGGTCCATGTGATCTCTAGAGATCACTTAGATGTTGAAAAAGATCCTTTTTTCAGCTGGTGGTTGCAATTCATTGTCCAGCTTATCCATTTTCTCATTCCATCAGCTGGCTCTGGGAATTGTTTGTCCACTGGTTAACACCTCCCCAGTGAAATGCATCTCTTGAGATGGGAGAAATCTTTGTATTTAAAAAGAAAGTGAAGAAGCTGGGTTTGAGTAGGGGTACGTTTTTCAGGATGAATGACTGATTTAGGTTATGGTATTTATATTTTGTTTTGATTCTTGTGCAAAGCCTTCCCATGTACTACATGTTCCATAGGCTGAGGAAAAAATACTGAAGCAACATTACAGATAAAAAAAATGCAGAGACAAAACTTAATATTTTTAGCACAAGAGGAAGCAGAATACACATGATAAAAGGCAGATACTTTTAAGAAAAAGAGCAAGGATTTAATTCTGTTGTGCTTTGCTTTGAGAGGAATTATAGTCTTGAAACATTTTATTTTATCTCTCTTTATTGCTTTCATATATCCTACCTAGAGCTGTGTTCATAGTACTGTTTTGTGGGATATTTTTCTCTCTGTAGTTCTGTTTTACTCAGACTCTTCACTTTCTAGCTGGCAAGTGTGTCACTGGGGGTGTTTTTGTAGCTACTCATGTGACATGAGGTGCTACTGTGCTAAATACAGTATAAACATTATAAATAAAAACATAGTTAGAAGATTTGAAAACTTAGTAGAGTCTCTGAGTACTGAGAGCCCTGTTTACTAAAGTTTTCCATAACTTAGAGCTTAATAAAAATTACTTCAAGCAGAAATACACAATGGAGAGTTAAGAGCAGTCTAGGCTGTGTTCCTAAAGCTGATGTGGATTTATTGGAGGCTGTTGGGGTACAAAGTGCTTACATGCATATTTAATTTCCAGACAAAAATTACTATACTGACCATAATGCCAGCAATGATCCTGCAACAGAGGAATGCAATCTGAATGATGCAGTTGCATATTAAATATTGTTAGGCAGGTACATATTTCTCAAATATCAATCACTTAGAAAAGTGCAGCACTAATTAGATGGGAGCTGTTTTCCTGGTCCCTTCAGAGATGGATTCTAAATACTTCTGACTGTTCAGAAGCAAAGGCAATTTGTTAAAATAAGGCCATAGGAAATCAACTATATATATATTTCTGTGAGAATATCAGCATTATTGTGTATATCATAGAAATCAAGTACTGGGTTTGCATCTGCTCGTGTACCACAGAGGGGTGGAGTGATCTCGGAAACAAAGACTGAAATTCAGAACATTCCAGTTGTGTTGTTCATGTGCATTGCCTGTGCAAAATCCAGGAAACCTATCCTGCCATTGCAGAATCAAATCATACTTCAATGCCAGTAAGAATTGATGTTGTTAGTCATAGTTTCAGGCCTGGTAATTTTTTTCAGAATCCACTCTTCAGATTGTATCTGGGTGTTTTTCATTATGGTCTTTATTTCTGGCTTGAATTTGGCAGTTACTGTGATCCACTTTTATAACTCATCTTTAGCTTTTGAATATGCCCAGCACTTGATGGATTCTGCATGCAAATGAAGAACTTCTAATGATCTCTTACTGCATTAAAAATAGCCAAAACAAAACCCCCCTTAGAGAGGAACAGATTAATTCCTCCGCCTTTGGGATGTGAGGATCAGCAAAGATGCAGGCTGCAGAAGTGGGAGCTTATAGAAACCTTTGCCTGAATGCTATATTTGAACTTTTTTTGTCATAAAATCATAGAATGCTTTGGGTTGGAAGGGACCTTAAAGGACATTTAGTTCCACCCCCCTTCCATGGGCATGGACACCTTCCACTAGAATGCTGAAGGGGAAACTTCAGAAGCTTCTCCTGAGATATCAGTTTTTGCTCAGTGTTGATAAAGCTTATTTGAATTCACCTTCTCACTGCAAACTTCACAAGCTCTAGATAATTCCTTGTAATTGCCATCTATTTTCACCCAGTTTCTTTTGGGGTCAAGATTCTTTTGAATTAATGAGAATTATAGAAAATATTTTCTGGTCTGGAGAGATTTCAAAGCTCTTTCTTGTTGACATTTGTTACTGGTGTTTTCCTTTTGGCAACATTCATGGAATATATTTCCCTCTTTATATGGAGAAATAGATAAAAGGATAATAGTAATCCTGTGTTTTGTGAAATGCCCTTCCCAGCTTCTTAGTTTGCAGTTGCATTTCATCCTGAATGGTTTTCAAAGCTGTTGCTTGGTCTCCTTAAGTGCAAAGTCATCTCAAGAGCAATATATTTTAATTCTTCCCTAATTATTTTTCTATTTCAGACAATTCAGGAAATTAAAGCTGTTTTGGCAGCATAGTATATTAGATCTTCCATAACCACATTTCATGTGATGTGAGCTGGTCTAAATTCCCTTTTATATTAGATTAGTGATTCTAATTTAACATATCAGTACTTAGTATGCATTATAGTGTACTATATTTAATTTGATTACCTTTTCTGCCTTACCGTACATTTAATAAAGCAATTATTTAACCATTTGCTACCAATGAATTTTACTGTGATATTGAAATTAATATGGTCTGTAATTCATGAAGATGCACAAAGCAGGAGAGAAGTGTCCAAGGGCCACATTAAGGCCCTGCTTCTGTTATATTTTGTTTTTCCTTCCTGAGTTTTGCAAGGAAAAGTGAGGAAGTTGCCTTGTGAAACCAATGGACTCTCCAATGTGTTACAGTTCACTTCAGGAGACACTTTCATATATAATATTCTGCTTCCCTTTTGTATGGGTTGGTATTAATAAACAACTTTAAATAGAATATTCTTCAGCTTTTGGCCCAGTCTTGTTGCTGTTTTCAGCAAGTCTTGAGCACCTACCAAGAGTGGGGCAGGTGAACCTCTGCAGAACCACAGTGAGGTCATCTGCTTGCAACTGCAAAATGAATGTCTTGTGCACCTCTCACAAAGTCATCAAGATGTTGATTGATGATTTGTAAAACATTTTTACCATCAACAGGCTTAGACTTTTGTTTTCAGTAGCATAAACCATATGGTTTCTATATCACTGAGTACAGACTGGCTGCCACTGAAACCAATATACTGACATTGTATTGCCTGTGTTCACAGTGTCTGCAGTTTCTGCAGAAATAATATCAGCAAGAATGATGATGTTGGCTTTTTTCTTTCTTTTCCTTTGCTACAGCATGGCTATCCAAGTGGACAAGTTCAATTTTGAGAGCTTCCCAGAATCCCCAGCTGATGGGGCACAGTTGGCCAATGCAAAGCAGCTGGAAGAAGAAAGGCAACAAGCAAGAGGCCTGGAGATTAACAGCAAGCTGGATATTTGCTGGAAAATTATATCCTTTCATAAATACTTGCTTTAAAAGTACATAAATAGATGCCCTCTGATACATTTTATTTTATAATTCAACTCACTTCGTGGCAGTGTTACTGAAAAGAAAAGTAATTAGAACTGTGAAGCTTATCATAATTATAGACTGTTTGAGGTTAATTGTGCTGTATATTATTTAGGCAATGCTTGGGTCATCCTATAATGGCTTTTTCTGAGTCACTGGGCATGTCATAAATCCTGTGTGTTTTTCCCAGCTTTTAGGGAACTGAGGAAGTGTAGTTAGGATTGCTGAGTAGTAGATTCATGGGGTCAAATTTTTCTGTTCTCTCCCACACCGAGTAACTGAATCATGAAGAAATTAATGAAGCTAGATTTAGAGAGTTTGCATATATTTAATTAAATTTGGGTAAATTAGAACATATTAGAATAATTTATTTCCAAGTCCTCTCTATAGATTTAGTAATGTATCTAATCTTAGGTAGCTTTTTAAGGCTTAGACAGGACTTGTGTGATGACTTAGTCATTCTAAGCATAAAATCCCCACAATAATTCTAAATGCAGTAAAATATTGCCTTATGATTATTAATAAGAAATAGCATTCAGTTTAGAGTTAAAATAAACCAATGGTGTTGCTATAAATTTCGTGATTTCTATAAAAAAATCTTGTGCTTGGCTTGTCAAAAATACACTTTCTCATGATTTTCTTCAGGAAACATTCTGTACAGTAAACAGTCCCCCAAGCCATGTGATGGTACTCAGCACTTCCCTGGAGATTTATATTTTTCACTCAGATCATCCTTGAATTCACATGATAGGGGGTGGCAGAAGATGAGAGAAGAATGGCAATCAAATTGTGCTTGATCTGTTTGTAATTTTAATTATACTTTAATCCAGTGATCTGAAATGATGTTTCATTGCTAATTATTGTGAGGAAGAGCTTCTGTACTGTGAGGGTGGCTGAGCACTGGCACAGGGTGCCCAGAGAGGCTCTGGAGTCTCCTGCCCTGGAGATATTGAAGATCTTTGCTCTGGGGACCCTGCTTGAACAGGGGGTGGACAAGATGACCTCCAGTGGTCCCTTCCACCCTTAACCATCGTGTGATGATTAAATCAGATCAGGATTTGTCAAAGGCAAGGCTTGAGACATAAATGAGATTCCTAATGCCTGGTTCAGTCCAGACTCCCCAAGCAACATTTCGGAGAGCTCCTTTTATGCAAAAAATGTCAATATTTAACCAGAACTCGCTTGGAAAATGTCTGTGTTATGGGAAGATATAAATATTCTGTGATAGCACAGATGAATTCTTACACTGGAATTGAGTGCACAGTTGTAATCATTTTGTCAAGGTGTAAAAATTCATCCTCACTCATTCCAGTTGCTGGGCAACACTGTTTACATCCATTCTGTGTTCTGGATTTAACCCCAGTTTTCATCCCAGTTTTGGTCAGTACCTTGGACACCAGTAGAACAGTGTGTGAGTTCTGTGTGTTAAATTCAGTGCAAGCATTAATTTCTGTATTTTTAATACTTGTCATGATTTTTCTCTCTGTTTCAGGAACTAAAACTCACCTAATTAATGAAAGGCAACAAGTTTCACAGGTGCTTGAAAATCCTTGAAGAAATGTGTACATTCTTTTCCAGGTGTCATGTCCCAACTAGAGTTAGTCTTTCCCATAGCATTGTAGAACCATGAATGTTGGAAAAGTTACCAAAATACCTCCAAAATCATCAAATCCAAACTTGAACCAAATACCACCAACTAAACCACAGCACTGAGTGCCACCACACGGAGTCCTTTCTTGAACACCTCCAGGGATGGTGACCCCACCACCTCCTTGGCCAGTTCCTTCCAACCTTGACAACCCTTTCCATAAAGAAATTCTTCCTTATGTGCTACCTGAACCTCTCTGGCTTCATCCTTTTATTTCTTGCAGCAATATTTAGATGTAAACCAGTTGCTAAAAAATATTATACTCTCCATTCTGCTAAGTGTAAGAAACTTGATTTCTGAGATATTTTTCTCCCATCAGAGTAATTGGACACAGGTCAGGAGAGTTGATGCTGATGGACAGACAGGCAGAGAAATGGATGGATGGTTCAGCTGCTTTAGCTTTGTCTTCCTTCAGGACTCAGCCTCAGTGCAGCCAAGAGAGGAAAAGTATTTGCAAAATGACAAAGGGGTAGAATTACTGAGATTTCCTCCTAGAGGAGGCATTTTTGCAGGTCTCTTGAATAGTAATTCCAAGTGATCCCTTTGTTATCCATCATCTCTGAACTACTTAGAGCTCCCCAGATAACTTTTCTGATCAGATAACAACTGCTCAGATAACTCAGAGCTCCCCAGATAACTTTTCTGTCCTGACTGTGTGCATGGCATGGGAAGGGATGGTCTGAGGTGAGTGAATGTCACAGAATCTGCCCTGAGGTGTGACCCAAGGCCCCTGCCAGATGCTCATACCAGGACTTGCAAAAGCATCTGGAGGAGAAAATAGAGTGTGCACAGGGAATTATTAGGAAAAGAGGGATGAGACAATTGACAATTTGACCAAGGACAGAGTTGTCCAACAGAGTGAGTTGCTGTGTGTTTGTTACAGACCACCCAAACAAGAAGCAAACCTGGATGAACTTTAAGGACTGGGAGATGTCTTCCAGTTGCAGATGAGCTTATTTCTGAAATACTTTCAGGGCAGTTTTTGTGTACAGGTGGTGGATGGTTTGATTTGGTAGATGCCGTGCAAGATCTGCTCCCAGAACAAATGATCCAGCTGCACTGTTTGAAGTTTGGCTGCAGCTGTCCTGAGGTGATGGAGTTCAATATCCAGAGGGAAGTGAGGAAGGCACATGGCAGGATAATGACTCCAGACTTGAGCAGAGGAGAACTTGGGGAAGGCAGGATTGGGAGGGATGCTGGGTCTTTTCCCAGTGAAGCTTCTGGGCCTCCAGGAGCAGCCTCCTCAAAGCCTGGGAGCTACAGCAGTCAACAAAGTTCATCTGACCCTTGGAGCAAGGTGTGCCATGAGGAGACTGCTAAATTCCAGTTAGGTACTAGGAAAATTCCTTTTCACAATGAGGCTACTCAGATACTGGAACAGGTTGTCCAAAAGTGCTGTAAATTGCTGTCTTTGAAGATGTTAAAAAATTCCGGACAATGCCTTGAACAGCCTGGTGCAATTTCAGTATTTTCCATGCTTTGAGCACAGGGCTGGACAGTGACTGGAATTGCCTTTCAATATAAATTATTCTGTGATTTGTGCAGCTGGGCAGAGGGCTGGGTCAGAGAATGACTTCTGAAAACGAAGCTCTTTCCTTCATCCATCTTCTCCTATCCCCAGGTTTGATTGCAGCCAGAGAAATTTTCTAATGTACTGTGAAGGAATTGCTATTTCAGTGAAATGAGACTATAACATTTTGGGGTCATTTTCTTGAAAATATTCTAAACCTGGCCCTAACAGCCTTTAAAAAATGAGACAGACTTCCAGTGCCACCTTAAATATCATGTTCCATATTTAACTTTTTTAATAGTTAGACTTTTTTTTCCTTACTTCAGCCTTAATATCTGTGATGTATAGGAAGTCTGTCCTATTTGCAATGTTCCCTTACGTTTTTTGAATTGTATTTTGTGCCCCTTCCTCAGTTTGTTTCCCATATTTAAACCTAATTGCCAAAATTTCTTTCAAAGCACATTTTCTTTCAGTCATATTGCTGATTTTGTCCTGCACTGCAGGTCTATTTTTCTCAATATGTGGGATCCAAAGCTGGAGGCAATTCTGCAGGTGAAATTTCTCACAGAATAAAATTGGACCTTCCAGGTTTCAGAGGTGATGTTTTCTCTGAGAACTTTTCTTTAATTCTATTGTCTGATTTTTTTTTTCATGTGGTCCAGCATAACTGACTGAATTATTATTCCCAGCTTTCATTTATAGATTTGTTGATTTCTTCTAGGATGGCACTTGGGACTTTTCATCATTTCATCTCAATGATCTTCATAAATTCCACTCATTTGTTAAGTTTCTGAACACTGCCATCTTTTCCAAATACATTAAAATTATGAATGTTTTTGTATTTCATCATGGAAGCAGCCAATCAGGATTTTGAAATTATTATCTATCAGACAGAACCTTGAGTCATCTCATTTGCTTCACAGCAAATTACTGATAACTCTTACTGAAATTCACTTTTCTGTGTCTATTCCACTTTTGATGACTTTATCTTGTTCATAAATATGAATCATCAGCTATGAGAGTATTACATCTTGTGGAACTTCTGTGCATCAGTAAAGGTTTCTTTAAATTTCTATGCTGCTTCTTATTGTTTGCAAAAATAACTATTATTTAAGACCCTAAATAACTGCTTATAATTAGTTCTAATATTAAAATTCCACAATAATAATCAAGGAGAAAGCTTAAAATATGAATAAGGCAACTGCTGTAAGTAAAATATGCAATTCATGCAGATTTATTTTTAATTAGTATAATTCTTATTTATGAACATTTGCTATATTTTATGATTATGTGCATTCTCCCACCTGCATTTATTTGCAAAGGACATATGTATTGGAAATAATTTCTTTTAGGATGCAAGATGTGGAGTGCTGTAGGGAGAAAAAACATGAATAATTTCCAGATAGGAGCCATTTTTTAAAACCAATTGTCTTTTTAAGCAGTAGGTTTTAGGTAACAGACTGTGTTCCAATTGTGAGTACCCAGCTACACAGGAGGCAATCCAGAGAGTGTAAAAGACCAAAGTTTTCCCTGGGGAAATAACTGGTTCATTTGACTGTCATTTAGCTTTTGGTATGAAACAGTTTATATCATATTCAATCTGTTGCCACAGAAACGTGAAATAAGGGTGTCAACTGTGAAAAATTAGGTTTTTAGGTTTGTTTTGATTTGTTTTGTTTTTTTTTTTTTAAACAGCATCTGGTGGTTGTGTGTTTGTTAGCTCTGAGGCCCCCACTGGGGCTGATTTGATTGTGCAGATGAAAATATCTTGAGCTGTTAAATGTGAACTGTGGTGCTGGAAGCTGGAAGTCAACTTTTTTAATCCTGGCAGATTCTTGTGTTGTTAATAACAAAGATTTAACTTTAGGAAGGGAGGCCTGGGTCAGCAATGTGGCTCCAAAAGAAGAGCAGGTTTGTGATGGCAGTGAGACCTCAGCAAAATGTGTGGAGATTTGGTTAAGCAGATAAATTCTGCAAGGTCAGACTTCACCTTGGCAGCCTGTACTCGTGTTTATCTGGGCAGTCTTTTTCAATGAATTTTAAATCCTGGATCTTACACTTGTGCGTTTTATCGTCTTTGACTTTGAGCTAAGAATAAAAGGGTATCTTGGCAACCCCTGTTCAACTCCTTTGCTTTCATTGACTTCTAAAGGCTTTGTCTTAGGCAAACTCTGGAGTTAAGCTTTTCTCTCTTTTATATTTTCTTATTGCATATTTTGGTCGCTTTTCATCTCCAAGGTAATGAGTTTGTTGCAATTTTCAGTTTTGTATTTGTCCTATAGTGAACAATTTAGTGCAATTGCCTGACAGTATAGTCAGGAGACAGAGATCAGTGAGATGGAATTCCATGATCCAGATCCCTCTGTAGGTCCGTGTGAACAAATAAATAAATCCTTTATGTGTTTATTCCTTTCTGTTTTAACAACTCCACTTCTTTGGTTGCATCTCAGCCTCACCTTTCCCTCCTTTGCCACCAGGCTCCTCTCTGCTGCTTCATTCAATGATCTCTTTAGACAAATTCAGTTTATTTCATAAGTCAAATAATCTCTGCATGGCCTAACCATTTAAATGCTGCATCTTTCTTTAACACAGAATTGTGAAAGTTGAAATTTCTCATCAGTTCTACAATCCATAGCCATGTATCTAAGATAAACTAATACATCAATTTGTTTGAAAAATAAACAAATAAGACCCTGAACCTCCAGAATTAATCTACAAGAACACTCACTGAGCTATTTCTTGTCTATAGAATTCATTTTGCCACTAGATGACAATAAGCAGTGTGCTAAAAATGAGCTTGGTGCTTGTGACAGAATAAGGAAATTTATTTATCTGAAAATTTGGGCTGTGAAGGCTTAAACTACTTTTGGGTTAGGACATAATTTTGTTCTCTGGTAATCAGTTTGTGGGTTTTTCTGGGTTTTTTTTTTCTGTTGTTGTTTGTTGGTTTTGTTGTTTTATTTTGGTTGTTGTTTTTGTTGCCCCCTCCTTTTTTTTTTTGTTTTGTTTGGGGTTTGGTTTTGGAGTTTTTTAAAGCATTTTTTAGCTTTTGCAAAGAGCCATTCAGTTTGATTTCTAAAGTTTTTTTTTGAAATGTGTGACCAGAAAACCACCAATAGTATTGGAGAATGGTTCAGGCTGGAAGGGACCACAGTGGGGTCACCTGGTGCCACCTCCCTGCTCCAGCAGGGCCATCCCAGAGCACAGGCACAGGATTGTGTGCAGACAGTGCTGGAATATCTCCAGTGAGGGAGACCCCACACATTCTCTGGGCAATCTGTTCAGGGCTTGGTCACTGCACAGGGAAGAAATTATTCCTGATGTCCAGGTGGACATTCCTGGGATCAGTTCCTGCCTGTTCCTCTTGTGCCATTGCCTGGCCCCTGCTCTGAGCCCTCCCTGCAGACACTGGCAGGGATGAGGTCCCCTCTCAGTTTTCTCTTTTAAAGGCTGAACAGCCCCAGCTCCCTCATCCTTTCCCTGCCAGAGAGATGCTCCAGCCCTTTCATTTTGTTGTCCTGCCCTGGCCCTGCTCCAGGAGCTCCACATCTCTCCTGTCCTGGGGAGCCCTGGCTGGACACAGCACCCCAGATGTGCCTCACTGCCTCCTGTGCTTTTATGTTCCAGGAGGAATATTCTACCTCTGAATACATGGATCTGCTTTGGTAGCATTTGGCAATGATAAAGAAGGGAGAATCACCTGTTTTATTATAATTTTATAGTGTTAGTTGAGACATTAAGCTTTCCATGAAGCACTAAACAGTGAAAATTTGTGATATTCCAGGCACCACTGTGAGTCTGTTGTAAGTAAATTACATTAAAGTTAGTTTAATGTTACAGTTAATGGCAGCCACTCTGTTCTAAAGCATCTTTTAAATACTGCCTTTTTATTAGTGTTTTCTCTCACTTACAGTCCTTAGATTAAAGGTGTGATAACAGAATTATTTATCTGCTGTATCTGTGAAGTAATTCAAATTATTCTCTACCCTCTAGTGTGTTTTATGGAAATTATTGAGTTGTGCTGGTGTTCTGAGTCTCATTTTTCAGCAGCAGCACTATTCTAAGGTGATATTCTGCTGCCTTCAGTTTTCCAAATAGATGCTTTTCTTTAATGGTGTTTACAGCTTTCAGACTCTTTGGGGTTTGTGAATTCTTTATTTGTGGTCTCTTTAGGAGAAAAAAATAAGGTGCTATTTATGACATATTTCTGGGCATAATGAGAATATTTTTAAAAAATAATGGCAAGAATCCTGCACTTGGTATTGATTTTCCACTTCTATCATCTCTGAGCTCTTGAGTCTCAATCACTGTTAGATTTGTGCTTGTTCTGAGCTTTCAAGACTTTTCTTTAAATCTTCTGGAGACCCTGCAAGACTATATCCTGTGGTAGAAATTAGTTGTCTGCAGTGCTTGTTAATTTTCTTTTAACTGCCACAGGTGAATCTATACTTCAGCAGTCAGATGCTGTGTGTCCATCTCCAGAGTTTACAGAAATGGGACTGATCACATTTAGAAGCTGTTCATAAAAGCTCAGATATTTCATTTTTTATGTATTTTTTGAGGACCAGGGTTCCAGTACTTTTGGAGTAGTTGGCTGAAATCTTGATGAACTTCACCAGGAGCTTATTCTTTAACTGTGGTGGGACACATGCCTGGATACAAGATGGTGCTCACATCTGCATGTGCTTCCAAGCCCTGTGAATCCAGTGCCTTTCTGCAGTCAGGGAATTAGAAAAAAGAAATCCAGCACTCTTCCTGTTACAAATAAATGTTATCTTGATTGACTCATCAAACAGAATTATTATTAATTTGTTTAAGTAGATAATACTGGCTTTGCATGACATTGGATATTGTCTATGCTTTTATTTTAGCACTTGTGTAACCTGTTTTGAAGCCCTTTTAAAAGGGATTCTTCTGTCCACAACAGTTTATTTCGGTGCTCTGCTGTCCTTTGAGTAAGAAAAATTTTCTAATTTGTTCTCTTTTCAGTCTGGGCCTGTTTCTGAGCTCATGCAGGGTAGAAAGGGGAGCTTGGAAGTTCTGTGCCTGTGGTTCTGGTCTGATGTTTGCCCTCAGTAATGACACTGCCACTGTCCAATATCCCATGGAACTGGCACCAAGTCTGCAGTCAGGGCTGTCCTGGCAGACATTTGTTCTGTTTTCTGTTGCCCTGTTAAATTTTGTTCTGTTTTCTATTGCCCTATCAAATTTTAACCTCTTTGTTTTCAGATTATTCCTGATTTATCATTCTGAATTCTCATCCTGCACCACATACTTAAAGGTTTTGCATTTTTGCAGCTCCCAGACTTTTTTACCCTTGTGTTTTATTATGGTTCAAGTATATTTTACCTTTGCTTTAACCATCCTCAGTGGAATTAAATTTTAATTTTCAGAAGATATCAACTGCTGTGCTTTTACTGTCGGTCAATTGATGGGTTAATAAACCATATTAATGAATCTGTAGATGGAAGTTTTTGATTTGCAATAATAAAAGTTGTGCATGTCACATACCCTTTTCCTCTCTGAAACAAAATTTTCCTTAATTCCAATTTACCCTTCCTTGAAGCGTGAAGGGGAGGCCAGTGTGGAAGGGGTTCTGAATCAGCTGGTCCTGGAGCATCTGCAGTTGGCTCCTCTCCAGTGGGGTGAGTGCTGTCAAAATGGATTGATGATCTTTTATACAGAATCTACTGGCTTGTAATTTTCAGCAGCATGGGAAGAATGATAATGTTTTCACTTACTGACAGTCTGTGATAGCAAAGAATTTGATAGGAACTTTATTTTCCTTTAGGTGTTTTACTTAGCTGAAGATAAATGTAGAATTGATATCTGTTTTAGTTTAAGTACCACTGTTGGTTGATAGTAAATAGGAAACCTGACTGTGCACTTTTTCCTGTAATTCTCAGTTCTGATTGTCTTGTATGAGAGGTGGCTGCTACTTAAATTTCCTCTTTTTCTTACAGTGTGTGTTTTTAAAGTAATTTCTCTGATTTTTTTTTCATATGAATGGTAATGTTCTTGTGATATATTTCTTATTAAGGTCCAGACAATTGCATTACTAACTTTTGAGATACAGAAAATATTTTTACTCTGGGTAGCACAGAAGAATTACTTGCCCTAATTTTCCATTTAGAATGATGTTCCCACAATGAAAAACTGAATCAATTTAATTTTGAAGAGTCATAATAATGCAACTTCTGTCTGAGGTTCTCAATAAAGCTTGTTCAGAGGCTTTGGAACATGGGATGTTTCATCCCCAACACTTCCATGTGAGTTGCAAGTTTCAGGTAAAGTCCCCAGATCATCAGCAAATTGTTGCTAAAACCTTTGCTTTTAAAGCAAATTTAACTCTCTGCTTCATATTTTAATTCTTTGATGACCTAGTGAGGAGCAACTTTAAGGAGCAATGATCCATCACTATTGCCTGTGTTAATTATTAAAATTGAAATGACCCCGAACTCCATTATTTGTGTACTCTTTTAATTCTTTGGTCTTTTTCAAGTGTGTTGACCACCCTCAACTCATATGTTAAAACCTGTGAGCACTTTGTGTATAAATAAGAAGATTAAAAATGGTTTAAAGTATTTTGTTGTAAGTATGTCCAACTTTAGCCATAATCAGCAACTTCTGAAATAAAGCTTACCTGGTCTCAGTTCTTCAGAGGATTCAAAGATTTGGCGACATTTTTAGTATGATTGATGGGATTTGGCCATGATTGCCCTGGACCAGTAAAACCAGTGGTTTGTGTCAGTGGTTTGTGTGTTCTGAGCTCAGTGGTCACTTTTGGCTCTGCAGAGTGGCTTTGACCATCAGCAGGTTTCTAACCTGGGCTCTGTGGTGAAAAACCTTCCTTTGGTGCTTCTGCATAAGGCATCACTGTAAGGATGGAAAACGTGTGTTTCTTCTTTCCCTGCACCCTTGGTTTGCTCCTTTTAATTCTCTTTATGCCAAATTCCACTGTTTTCTTAGGAAAAGAGGCTTTTTGAGTCATAGAATTGTGCCTGGCATTCCTGCCTCAATAGTGATCTTTGATGCCCCTGGTTGAAAAACATGAGCATAGCACTGATTTACAACAAAATCTCCTGTGGAGTTGGTTATTTCTCATGCTGCTGATTAATTCACTTAAAGAGTCCCAGTTACTTGAGTTTTCAGCCAGAACTCTGTGATATTCTCTGCTTCATAGCTGCAAAATCTTTTGAAGCACAGCCTGTTGACTGATGGTGTTGTACATTTTAATTTTCTACACCGAGCAAAGCAGGGAAAGGGAGATCCTATGGGATATTGAATGCTTGGTTTGCTACCACTTTTATATTATATCTCCTAGTGGAAATTTCAGTTTTGCAGAAGTCTACTTAACTTTCTTTGTTTAATTTTTCCCAGTCCTAAACTGCTAATGAATATTATCAATTTTTATAACACACAGAGTATGTCCATGTGGAAGCTGTAGCTTACTGCAGAGATTATTGAAAAGGACATTTTGGTTAAATGGCTGATTTTACTTGGAAACGAGAGCAAAAATTGAAAATTAATGACAATGGAGACATCTTAGCTTCTTTTAGTTCACCATATTTTGGAATATTCAGCAGTTAAATCTTTGGTAGTGTTGTAGCCAGGTCACCCTACCTGCAGCTCCTGCAGTCCCTCCAGACTGTACCATGGCAATACAGGAGGATTTTTTCTTTAATAATGTGTGGGATGCAGGAGGAATTAGGAGATTGCTATTATTGATTGGTGGGTGGGAGTAATGAGGAGCTGCTGAAATGTTTGGACAGCCAGGGGATGTGTGTGCCATGTACAGGCACTTAGACAATGTCACACACTGTCTTTTGGACTTAAATTCTCTTTCAGGGCCAGAATACATTTCCTATTCAATTCTTACAGGCATGGAAACATGTTAAGAGTTTAAAATACTGTAATACTGTAGCATCAGCTGGATTTTTTTTTCTTTTAATCATTACACTGTTTGTATTTACAACCTGGCTTTGCTTTGAGTTTTGTTTTTCTGTATGTTAACAATAACTTGTGTTTTAATATGAACTCTTTACTACTGGCCATCATTGTAACACAGCCTTTGCATAAATTGGCTAAAAATTTGGCTTAGTTTCATGCAATAAAATTGATTCTATGATTATTCAAGGAGTTTGCTACACTGCTGGTCACATTGAAGGGTTTACTTTATTATAAGTGCTCACAGTGAAACATGAATGAATATTTAACATGGTTTTGATTAAAAAAATGACTGGCTCTTATTCAAATTTGTAGAAGCTGTACTCCAACACTCCTTTTAAAATTGGCATATTTAATTCATATAAGAGTTAATATTACATCTCTAGAATTATGAAAGCATATTGAAATAATTTTTCATGTAAATTTGACAATCCTGTCCTTTTTTCATTAAATAGAAGGCAAAGAGTAGAATCAAAAGTTGGTGACATTGAAATTTTAGTCTGAGGGTAAGAAGTTACCTTTGAAATTTGTCATAGAGAGGGGAAAAAAGTGGTCTGTAGTGAAGACTTTGTTTTATAATTTAATGACTGGGGAAGGGAAAAGTATTTAAAACATGAGGAATCATAAAAAAAGAAAATACTTCAAAGGCTGGAGTGAGAGTTCTTAATGTGTTGTTAGAATTGATTTTAAGATTTAGGACATCTCAGTAAAATGAAGTTGTCTGTGAGGCAGGTGAGTAAATCACATGTAATTGAAAAGCATCATCTTGTTCAACACCAGCAGCTTCAATGTTCTCTAAAATTTATGACATATTTTCTTTTTACAGCTGGGCACCAAACCAAATGTAGGCATAGATGTGGTTTTGAGGTGAATACATTAATTCCATCAAATCAAGGAA
Organism: Agelaius tricolor; assembly: GCF_023055355.1. NCBI lineage: Eukaryota > Metazoa > Chordata > Aves > Passeriformes > Icteridae > Agelaius > Agelaius tricolor. The sequence goes on along the minus strand of NW_027269262.1, from coordinate 91,666,925 downwards.
ACAGAGCCTGCAGAGTGTAATGAGGAGAACCAAACCTCCTCAAAGGCCTGTGCCATGCTGGGGTTGGAAATGATCTGATGGAGTCATCTGTGGCTGCTGCCTGGGCAGGGCTTTTTCAGTCTTTATTTGATTTATGCCACTGACTGCAAGCAGGAAAAATCCCAGGACAGAACACTTCTCAGTTTTGATGGTGCTCTGCTGATTTCCATAGCAAAATTATCTTAGGTACAAATGTGTGCACCAGATTTTATTGAACTTGAAGTAGAGTTTGAACTTGAACTGAGTTTGAAGTCGGCTCCTGATTGACCCTGGAGCAGGCTGGGCTTGGGATATTCCTGCATTCAGTGAGAAGTTCCTCTGAAACAAGAGGCTCCTGACACTTTGAATGCTGTAAACAATTTTCACAACAGAAACTTATTTTGAGTTCTGCATAAAGTGAAATAAGCTTAACTTCCTTCACTGCCTGCAAGCACCAGGTAGAGAAATCTTTTTCTGATGACCCTCATGTGTATAAGAGGGAAGATTTATTGGAGAAAATTGGTTTAGGAATTTGGAACTGTAGACATTGAAAAGTGCTAGAGGTTTTAATATATCAAGCAAATGCTTTTCTTTCTCCATAGCAACTAACTGAATAACTGAAAATCAATGATCATACATGAACTCTAATATTACTAACAGTAGTGTTCCAAGAAACATGTATTTGTCAAGCTTCACCATGGAAAAAATCCAGAAATAGATTTTGCTTCCATTCACTCTTTTATTTCATTCATTAATTTCATTTATTCTTCCCTTCTTCATTAAAAAATGTGAATTGCAGTACAGTTTTAATGTTTAAGTGTACTTGGATGCCTTTGCACAATGCAGTGCATTTTATTTCCTAGTATGTAATTACAGGAGAACTGAAATCACTGCTGCTGGATGCTGCTCAGGTCATAAATAAGAAAAGGGATGGGCAGTAGACAAAGCCTTGATTATTTACTTATTGGCAGAAAATGCTGCACTCCTTGTTATGGGTCTACAATAAATTCTGTGCCTACTGCAGCATGTAAGAGTATTGTACTTCGAGAAAACTAAAAAACTCAGAAATGAAGGTGGTGTTAAATTGTTCCTTAGAGGTAGCTGGAATCAATAGAAGATGTTGATTTAAAAGTCTTTTGAAATGTTTTATGAACATATGGTTCATGACAGCTTGTTTGGAAGTTCAGTCTGGTTAAGTTTCACAAAGCATCTTATGGAAGCATTACTTTTAAAATAAATTATCTTAATAATTTACTGTATGTTTTAGAGAGCACCAAATCATAATCAGTTTTCACAGCTTTATGTTTTGTGGATATTAACATTAATTACTGAAGCTGCACACCAATTTTAGTTTGTAGTTTCCAGCCTGACCCTAGACAATAATTAAATCTTTCTTTCCATAATTCATGTGATTAAGGGGTTTCAGCAGTGTGAGATAACTGCATCCCAAATACACAGGAAAATATTTTGTACTGTCTACCAGAGAGTAAATAATGCACCTCTAAGCTGTGTTTTGGATCTCCCTGGACAATCTTGTCTCTATGGGCTTAGTTAAAATGATCCAGATCTCTGCACACATGACCATTATTCAGAGTTAGGTTTTAGCCAGGGCAGTCCTACAATGTTGCTGCTCCATATTTGAAATTCCAAGGCTGTCTTGGATATGTTTTCAAAGACTGAACTTAATGGGGAACTGTAAGGAAGTAGTTTTGCTTTCTCTTTTAATAAACAAATCCCTCCTAGGCCCTAGACAGGATCATTTATATTATGTAGATACAGGCTTGGAAATGCAAAGAAATCAGCAAGGTAAAAAAAGGCCTGCCCTTGAGAAAAATGGTGAATGTTGCTGTGTTTGTTCACCAAACTAAAATATTCTACAATTATTTCTTATTTTAGCATTACAGTAGTCTGGCCATTGTCATCATTGGAAAGATGAACCCAAGAGCATTAGCCAGGAGATCTCAAGAGTAAGCTGTCTGTAAGGTAGAAAATCACAGTCTGATTCACAGCATGACCAAAACTGAGAAACAATCTGGTGATAAATGGATTTTGCAAGGTAACCGACCTTTCTCATCCATTTAGAAAAATCTTCAGGTTTGTCATTTTTATTTTTAAGATCCAAGAGAGGTGGGAACACTTCCATATCTTAGCAGCTTGTGTGCAGGCTGTTTTGGAGGATATTTTGGCAATGTCAAGCAAGCAACATGCTTTAGTTCCTGGGAAGTGTTGAGGGACTGGGGTAGTACTCAGAAAAAATGGACTAACTTGATGAAACTGGGGCATCTGGCACAGGAATAATGGTCTCTCATGTCAAAACACACTGTTGTGTGATGTGTTTTGAAGCAGCTGTTGTTTCTGATTCCTACCCAAGCCTTGGTTACTCAAAACTGAAGAGAAAAACTCACACAGAAAAGGTTTCAGATATAACCAGATCAGTAGGGATTTCAAAGGAAAGATGCTAAGAATAAATAGAGCACCCTGAAGTGAAAATAAATCAACAAAACCTCTTATGGAATGGTCTGAGAGAGGTTGTGTGAGTGCCAGTGGTTGCTTCATAGCAGATTTCTGAAGGAACTGGCAGCTGGAGCTTCAGGTCCAGAACTTCTAACAAAGCAATGAGAAGACTGGGAGGAAAAATGGGGTAATAAATACTGGAGAAGTCTAATTACTGGTCCAGGATCATCCACAGATATGCTGGGCAACCTGTTCCACTGTCTCACCACCCTCATTGTAAAGAATTGTTTCCTTAAGTCCAATCTAAACCTTCATCTTCAGTTTAAAACTCTTTCCCCTCATCCTGTCACTGCAGGTCTTGGTCAAAAGTCTCCCCCTGTATTTCTACAGTATTTCAGTAATCTCAAAAACCAAATGCCATTAATGTAATGGATGAAATGTAGTCCAGAAAAGGTGTTTATCTGTTCTGAGACAAGAAACACAGAAATCTGCTACAAGTTCAGCTGTCTGAATTGGTTGGAAATTATTTAATTAGGTGTTACTCTGAGCCACCAGAGTAATTCAGTTGTGAGGAAAGGTGTATGTGACATTTGTCCAAACCTCTAATGAAACTCTAATGAAACTTCTTACCAGAAGAGCTCAAGTCAAACCAGAACAAGAAAATGTAGTTTCAGAGGTGATCTAGGAATGAAGACAATTAGCAGCTTTATACTATAAAGATATTACACTGAATAAAATTTCATCAATTCTGCGAAGTTGAGAAAATCTGGCGAGTAAGTTTGGTGTTCACTATTTAGAAGATCTACAGTCTGCTTGCTTTGAGTTGCAGCATCTCTGAGATGCAGTTTTTTTAATTAGCAAAATCAAAAGTTGACTGTTCTCCAGGAATCCATCAGAAGACCAGGAGAGCAGAAAAATTGCTGAAGTAGGGCCACTTTTGGCATGGGAGCATAGATGGTTTTCAGCACAATGGTAAGGGCTTTAGAATAACGTTCCAGTAGAGATACTGGTGGAGAGGAAAGTAGAAAAAATGGTTTTTAATCAGATACAAAAAAGAGAAAAAGAAACAGGACATTGTAGAAGAAGGAAAACTAACTCATTCAAGCTTGATCAGGCCTAATACTTTTTTTTTTCTGTTGAGTGACTATGTTCAATATTTCATTTAGAAAACCATTCTATTTTAACGGAAAAAAAAGAGCAGCCATGCCTTATTTATTTCTTTATAGGAGTATTCCTTATGACATTTCAGTTAAGCCATAATAGGTGATTGAGAAACACCATAATGATGATGAATTGTCATGCAGTTATGCAAGGTACTTCATTTTCTAGGTATTGTTAGAAGTAAATTGAATAACAGATTAAATGAACATCCAAATTAAAAAATGAAAAGCTCCTGTAGTAATTATGACAATGGGTTACATGTTGAAAAAGAACTGTGTGAAGATAATTGTAAGGAAGAAGATTGAAAAGACAAAAAAGCTGTCTTGTAAGGTAGTTGGTGAAAAAATATCAGTGAATCTGCAGGGAAATAGATTTCTATTACTTTAATGAACATAGAAAATACCATTTGAATAAAAATTTAGAAAAAAAAAGTGTTTCAGCTTGTGGACATCTTAGAAAATGGAAATTAGATCAGAAGATGTATGTATTAACAAGAAAAGGAAGAAAAATGCTTTGATCAGGTAAGATTTTAATTGCCCAACAATTAAATGAATGGTACAGTTAAGAGTGTAGAGAATGAGAAATGGAAAATATGCTAATTGTAGTGGAGAACTACAATTCACTAACCATTCACTAACCCAGCTCTGAACAGCCTGGGTAGGTTGGGTTTTAGGTGAGGTTGATTTGGGACAATAAAGAGGAGGGGAGGCCTCAGTCCAGAGGCTGACACTGAGCTTTCCTTCTCTGGCTGCTGACACTTCTCAGCTTTGGTTTTATTTCACCTAAAAAACCAATGCACATGCTTGGGCCTGAGAGCCAAGAATGCTGTCAATGAAAGCAGCTGCCTCAGTGGCCATGCTGTGCCTGGGATCAGCCCCTTTTCACCAAGAGAATTTGTTATTTGACCGGACTGTGACATCTTCTCAGTAGAAGTGCTCATGTACTCTGCTGTAGTTTGGAGTTTGGACTTAATCAAGAAAAATTGAAAATTTCCCTCTCGTTTTGTTCTACTAAAAGCAAATTTTTCCAAATATTTCCACAAGTTCTTCCCCCACCTCATGTATTTTGACTCGCTGGTTAAGGCCAGCATGACCTTCCATCAGCAGAAGTTCTCCAGATGTTTTGAGGTGAGGGAAGTCAGCTTCATTTCCATTGCTCATTCTGGAGGAGTCCTTTACTTCATCAAGGAAGCAGAAGTGAATTATCAACTGCAAAGACCATAAATCCAGCTCAATAAGCCTTGTAATTCTGAAATTAATGGCTTCCAACTGTCAAAACCTCAGCAGTACAAACAGAGATCAGAGCAGACAGATTTGTATGAAGAAACATATGCTTTGACTGAAGTGCTCTCTTTCATGTCCTCTCATTTTCTCCTTTTCAGTCTCTCTCAAGTTTGACATCTAGCTGTCTATTTTTTAGCATATGAATTTTTCCTCCATTTTGTGATTTTTCTTAGTCTATTGCATCTCCCTGTTGCCCCTTTAGTAAAACAATATCAGAACTAGGTATTACTTTTGTTTTTTATTTTCTATTCCAGACCTTTGGGTTAAGAAACTTAATGAACTTAATTTAAATAATAAAACTTAATTTCATTTATTTTATTTCAATCATTAATTGATTTGATTTTACAAAAGGAGCCAGTGAAACAGAAAATATTTTCTGAGCTTTAATTGTGTGTATTTTTTTCATAATGTATACTCAACAGGGAACTTGGACTTTTTATATAATGTCTGTTTCCTTACTAAGCATAAATTCAGAGTCACTTTAGTAATATTTCTCATTACCTGTGGACATATTAGAAAAAGTTACAGAAGGAGGAGAGACATTTTTTCCGTCTCAGAATATAAAAGGGAAGCTGAGTAAATGCATTCTGTAGGATGGCTTTGTTCAAAAGGACTTTTGTCAAATGATACTCGAGTTGGTTTTTATTACTCATTTCATTTTGCATAGTGTCATATGAAGTTGTGGCTCAATAATATCAGACACATACAGAGCTGTTACAGAATTTCTATATCAAGGCCAGACACATGAGATGAAATAAGGAAGAGTCAATTAAAAATGTTAGTAGGATATGGAAAGGGTAAAATATCTCGACAGTATTTGGAATTACGCAGAGAAGTAATTGGTTGCCTCATGTGAAAACTTCAGGAGAGAAAGAAAAGGCAGCAGGAGCAATCCTCAATAATTAAAAGAAGTGTCAGAGGATAATTACATTTCTGTGCTTTGATAAAGAGTCAACTGTCAGTTTTCTGAGTGAAAGATGGGGTTGACTTGTTCAAGTCAAAGGAAAAACGCAGGTATTAAAAGCGTTGGAGACCATAAATCAGAAACCTGAGAGCAGAATCAGGTGCCACCAGCCTCAGATGGTTCTGGTGGGAAGCCTTCCATCATTGCTCCCAGCTGTGGGAGTGTTTAGTAAATTTGTTTTAGCAGGGCATGAAGCCAGAGCTGCTTTGAGGCTGCTCACAAGCTGCAGATTTCAGCTGGGGCTTTCACCTGCTGGGGTGTAATCAGCAGCCCAGACCTGGCAGAGTTTTTTGGCTGGGGCTTGGCCTTACTCAGAGCTCAAGCTGAGTAAAACACAACTTTGCACCTCTGCATTGGGCCACTTGGAACCTTTCTCTGAAGTGAGACATATTTAGAGCTCCTTCTTTGTAACTGGGCCCAGTAATTGAGGCCCACGTGTAAATCCCCCAAAGAGGAGCTGACCCCACAGGTTTGGGTGTCCACATTGTCCTGCCCACTGAGCTCCTTCGTGGTGATCAACTCCCAACAAACTGCATCACCTCTCTTTTACCATACATGCTTCACTTCCAGGAAGAAAATATCCAGGTTTATCTCACTGACCAAATAGCCAAAAAGCAGTTGTGGAGCACAGAAAATAAAAGCCAGTGAGAAGAGTGATCTCTGATCTGAGGCTGGGATGGAAATAAGGTCAGCGAGCAGCTGTCAGTTGGAGTGAACAACCTGAACTTTTGCCTGTTAGAGTCAAAATGACCTCTTCTGTTTTCCAAGCAACTATAATTTTGTATGTATTTTTGCTGGATCAACGAGTGAGTTTCTGAACATCTGTTCCTAATGAAGGTATTAATCAGCAATGTGTTCACCATTCACTAATTATGAACTGTTTTTGTCAAACATTTTGGCTGTGTTTGAAGGAGATGATTTCTGCTCATGGGTACTTAGTAGATTGTGCTTTGTCTGCATATTGCTTTAAATTAATCTCATAACATGAAATATACATCTTCATGTTATTTAATTCAGTCGACTGCAGAAGGTGTCTCAATATAATTTTGTTTGGAGAGCCTTTTGTAAACTTAGTGAGCTCCGTCTGAGATCCTCACTGCAAATAGGAATTTCAAGATTAAATTTATTTGTGACTCATTTCCAGCTCTTTTGTTCTCATGTCAATATTGTTCTTTAGTTGAAATAGCTTTTCTCAGTCTCTTATGTTTGCCTTTTATCACTCTTGCTCTTTCTTTTGTGCATCTTGAGGCAGCAGTCAGGACTAACTCTCAGAGTCTCTTTGATAGCAGAAGATTTGGGTTTGTTTTTTTTATTTCTCACCCCACAATTATCTCAGTAGCCTTTGTCTGTGTCTGGTGTAAAGTGTGGTTTTTGTTTTCTTAGATCTGCTTGACAAGCTTAGATCTTCAGTAGCATTATTCCTGACATGGATCCTTAATGATCCACCTTAGAGTGAATCTGTGCTATCATTTCCAAGGCTCTCTGTTGTCCTTCTTTAACCACCAAGTTATAGTGAATGTTTAGTATTTCACAGAACATGATGTAAGCTGTTGAAACCAGCACTGCCTGTCTCATGAGCAGGAGTTTGAAACAGGCAGTGATGGAGTAAATCCAGCTTGTTAAACCTTCTGGCTCATACCAAAGTTTATGAATGAGACCAAAGTGAGAGTTGTTGGTGCCTGGCTGCAGCACAGTGTTTGACAAGTTGCTGCTGTGTTTCTCTAGTGTATCTCTAGTAGGATCTTGAATGTTTAGGATGGATAATAATGTAGTCACTTTGATTAAATACAGAATAATTAAAGCACCAAAAACATAAGAAGTTAATTTTGATTAAATTTCAAGTTTCAAGTACTCAGCACCATGACCAATAGTGCAATAAAGCAGTGTCAGCCTTGCAGGCTGGAGATTTAACAGTTGTTAGCAACCCCAGATGTGCAAGTGAATTTCAAGTTTATGTTAGTTTTCTTTACACAGTAACTGCATTTTTGGGAAGGTTGTAGTGCAGTTGTTTGGAGTCATTAATACTCAGAAATCCCTGCAGAACAAATAGATGCTACACAAAGGTAAGAAAAATTCCGGAATGACACAAGACAAGGAATGACAAAGAGGCAATAGAGGATTGTTTGCTTGTGAGGAATTGTTTTGGCTTTGTGGCTGTCACAGTACCTGGTTTTGTACCTCTGAGAATGCTGTGAATGAATCAGACAAGTAAAAATGAGCAGAAGGGAGCAGGAGTGTGGCATGGAGTGATACACATCTGACAGGGGAGGCAGCTCGTAATCGAGGTTGGCGCTGATAATCTGGAAGCTGTTCTTCAAAAGGCATGGTGGCAGACAATGAAACTCTTCTGCTATTTTGAGAGAATAAAACAAATCCAGCCACTTGTTCATCATGCAGAATTAACCTTCACAAACCCCTCTGTTAGTGTAATAAATAATTTCTTAGGCTATGTATTGAATGAAATCACCAACAACTCTGATATATGGTACGGCATCATTCTAAATCCTTCTCGTTCTCCTTTAAAATGTCTTTTGTATTCCTCTGGTGCTGGCAACTTGGTAATAATCCAGTCATTTAACCTAATTTATGTAAAATACCACAGATGGCATTTACCTCTGTCATTCAACTGGAGTTTCATACTGTGGAGCTGTTTGTTTGCCAAAGTGCCATAATAATCAGCAAACCTTAAGTTCAGTTGGATATTTTGATGGTATGAACTCAGCAGAAAATTGTTACATGTCCAAATTTAAAGGTGAAGGGACCAAAACATTGCTGAAAACCAGAGATGTCATTTAGCCCAGGAACTACATTATTTTCAGATTTAATGGCCTGTAGGTTCTAAAACATTGCTCCTCAGAGCTTTTGGAGCAGGCTGGCTGTGTCATCAGTTCTCTCACATTATAGGTTACTCCTCTAAGTAGAATCTCACTATTTTCTGTATGGACTGGGGAAATTTCTCAGTGGCACAGGTTCCAAATGTGACCCTCAACTGCTCAGTTATTGTCTTTATTCCCAGAAGTTCATGCTAAGAGCATTCAGATTTACTCCCAGTATACCATTAGGCAATACTGTTGGATGGTACTATTTATACATAAACTTGCACTAATTAAGTTTTGGAACCACCTTTGAGAAGAAGCTTTAAACTGAAATAATATGGTGATGACTCCTGTGCCTTTCCAGACAGGCAAAAATCTAGAGAGGAGGCTGTGTGAAGAGGTTTTCTGAGATAACACTGATAAAACAGGGGATTCATGTGCAGCTTCAAATATTTCCAGTGCTAAACTTTCCACTGGCCCTGAGCATTTCACTAGAAATTAAATTTGAGTACATGGTATGTGCTAATTAATAGCACATTGCAACCACCTTTATAAGCAGTGATTATCCAGTCTTTAATTTTATTACTTCATATTCTGATGGCAAACTGAATTTATTAAAGTTTGCAAACACAGGAATAAACACAAGTAAATATTTTACTCTGTAAAATTTCACTTATTTCTGATAATGTCTAGGAGAAAAGTCATTGGGGATTTTTTCTGTTTTGAAACAGGGATTAAAATGAATCCAAGCCATCTTATTATTCATTAGGTAGCTCACTTGTGCTCCATTACAAATAATAAATGATATGATGGGAAAACTCATCATTATTAGTGAAATTTGAATATCAGTAAGCAAATTAATAGATACAAATAAAAAATGAGCTATAATCAGCATCAAATGTCTTAAAAATTTTGAAAACTGTATGGTGAAAATCATGATTGGATACCTTCTGCTGCCTAAAAATGAAATTTACCAAGATGTACCTGGAGAGCTGTTTCCTGATTTTTCCATTCCCATACTCCATTCAAACTAGGTGTAATTGCCAAGACTAGAGAACATCTGTTTTCTTCAGCCCTGAATGGGTGATTTTTGACTGTACAGATAAATTAATTCTGTGAGATCCTTAAATACCAGAAATAGCTCTTCTTTCTTCTTTTATATATATATATGTATATATATATATATATATATAAATCCAGTCAAGACATTATGAAGAGATAGAGATTCACATAAAACCCCAGCTCAGATCCCCTCCCCATTTTTGGGGTTGAATATCTTTGACTTTTTTTTACTTTTGTGGGAAATCCTGGAAAGTCAGAAGGATGGTGCTGTAGAAATACATTTTTCTTTCTCCTCTGCCCCCATCCTCTCCTTTTCAGTCTCCTGTATCTGGAGGTCTCTCCCTGAAGAGAAATCATGTTTGGGATTTGTAAGAAGTGTCAATTAAAATATTGTAGGCACTGTTGGATGCCTGAAAGCACCAACGACACGAGGAAATTTATACTTTACTCTGCTAATTGTTGAAAAATATGAGGCCTTGATTGGTATGCAATTAGAAGTGTAACATTCTGTTAAACATATCACACAGCATATGGCATGTTAGTAGCAAATCCTCTAATTTAAAATGAAAAAAAGGATGCAGTTCTGCCTATTAGCAATTTTTGCAGGCAATCAAAATTTCCCATTTGTCTAAATGTCAGAGGGGGAAAAAGCCATCCTTAGTTATTTTGGTAATCTAAATTTGGTTTATGTTTGATAAAATTTCTGTTCTCTAAAAGTAAACAAATATAAAAGAGGAAAACCCAGAATATAGTTAAATGTGCCATTGCTTTCAACTACTCAGATCTGTGGCTTTTATTAAAAAAAATTAATTTGAACAACATTACCACATCTGCTTTAATTCAAACAAAAGTACTGAAGCAAGACCATATTTGCAGAACCTTAGAACAAAGAATCAAAGACCCATGAGTGGAATTCATTGATGGGCAATCAGATGCTGCACTGGTTTGTCAATTAAAAATACAGAATGGCTCCACAGACAGATGTTCCTGTCCTTAAGAACCTCAGTGGGTTGAAGGCTTGATATTCAGTAAATATCTTCCAATCTCCTTCTATCTGGTGGATGTTTTGGGATAAGATGGGCCCAGGACTGAGCAGTGCTTGGAACATGCAGTAGCCCATTTGTGAGGTTATTTGTGAGCACTGCTGGTTGTTGGCTGCTGTGGCTCATGGAGGCCAGGCTCTCATATCTCTGCAGGCCAGGCTAAGATGGGAACAACTAAACTGCACCTGGGAATGGGATAGATTCCTTTATCCATGGGATGTGCAAAGTTACTGCATATCTTCAAATACAATCAGTCTCAGAGGGATTGAATTTCCTTGACTGACTGCTCATTCTCCACCATTTGTACCAGTGAAGTTTAAAATCTCTGCTTCAGACACATTTTTGTTAACAGAGTATTTGACAAGCTTTTCTTTTAATATTTGTAAGTGGTCAATTTATCTCACATTTGGCAAGTAATGTTTAGCTTTTTCCTGGAGGTTTCAGACTTGCTGGTCAGCATTTTACTGTTGCCATGTTGGGATAACTAATCACTTAAAAAATGTGCCTTATTTCTGCTTTAATTACATTTTGTCTCTGGTCTTCTTCCCACAGCTGGGTATTTGTGAGGCATCACTAATGGTATTTGCCAGTGTATCTCAAAGTAACCCCTAATTCTGGCTTTATTGAGTGGTTACCCTGACATGGGAAGTGGGATTCCCATTCTGCTGCTCACCTTGTCATCCCTGCCTTTGTCACCCTCCTGCTTCAGCACCTGCTGCAGCACAGGCGAGCCACAGCCCAGCCCTGGGAGAATTTGCATCCCTTCAGGAATGGGAATTTTTCTGCTCTAGCAGAGAACTGATCATTTGTTATGCTCAAGCACTGACATCAGTTTTGTTGTGGCTTTGTGCTCCATTTTGACATTGCATTATACAGTCAATTTGGCATCGAACTGGAGAAAACGAGAGTAGTAGAAAGCTGATTCCTCAAACTATTAATTTTATATCAAAATCAGCCCTCCAAAACATTGCCTGGAAGGGGGAAGGGGATTATTTTTCATTCTGTTTTACTCACCAAATCACACAGTTACTTCACAAACCTTAAAATCAAGTAAATTTAAAATCAGCTTGTGTTGCAAAGCCTGAGGTTTGGTATTGGCTGCTCCTGTTGTGTGTTGTAGTCACTAATCCTTTTAATGAAGAGCTTTTAGCATTGAAGAGATTCTATTTATAGCAAAGCCATTAGAGCATAAAGCTCCTCATTGCTATTCTGCAGCATGGAGCTGTAATGTTTGTCAGTGGAGAAAAGCTATTTTTAGGTGCAGCATTGAAAAGCAAGGCTGAAAGGTCAAGAATCCTCAGGGGGATTTGTTCTGCTACATCAGTGCTATCACACAGCTGCTGTTTACTCTCTTATCGTGCCTCAGTAATAAGAAGATATTTTTATTGTGACACCAAAGGTATAAAGCATCAAAAGGATTTTGTGCATGAAATGAAGGCTTGGGGAGTGATGTATCCAATCACATTAAATGTTCTGCTTCTTAGGAGGATGATTTTATTTTCCCAAAGACTGTCTCAATACCCATTCTTCAAAAGATTCATTCTAGGAAAGTTGGGGTTTTTTTAAATATTTTTTTTTTATTAAAGGAGATAAAACCTAATGTGAGCAAAAGACAATCTGCTGAAATAGTGAAGGATTTCAGGCACACACTTTTCTGCCTGACATCCACACCATTCATTTTTTTAGCAGTGCGTGAACAGGAGGCATAAAATCAGTGTGGAGTTTGCCAAAGGAAAAAGAGCCTGGACATTTCTGTGGGTAATGTGAGGAGCAGAATTGTGGGTGGTGGGTGATTACATCTGGCACAGGACAGCATGTAGCACACTGGGTAGGTACTCAGGGAGCACAAAAAGATCATGTGGTCCTATTGAAACAAGATATGATAGATGATATGTGAAAGGGAGAAGGGAGAAAGGAGGGGGAAAAAACATAATTATAGGAATAAAGTCTGCATATATTAGCTAAGTCTACAGTGTGGAGGCTTCAGAGGGTTTTCTAATATCTTTATATAAAAATCAGGGGGAAAAGAGATTAATTGCCACATTGAGAAAATTAGGGTTGTATGATCAAAGGGAAGGCAGAGAAGAAATGGCCTGTTGACAGATGGCTTATAAAAATGAAAAGATTTTTCTGAGGATATGAGTTTGGAGGTTTTTGCTGCTTGGGGAGGCACAGGCACTGTAATCATATTTTAATAATAATAAGCTGCTATGTAACCCTTTTTATTCACCAAAGATGTAGCATAGGAAAAGTGTGAGTACAATAATACTCACATACTGAGAAGATGGGTACACATTCTTCTCAGGGTATAATGAAATTAATTGTACTTCCCTGAGAATTTATTCAAGGTCTTGCTGCTGAAGGTTCCTATCTTCTGACACATGGAGTCCATTATCCCATGCCTTTTAAAACAGTTTCTTTCATATCAGGAAATTATTTGAATTCTACTCTTTCTGTATACCCAAACCAATTTTTAACACCATCTTTCCCAAGCTTTCTGTATGTGCAGTATTTGGCTAAATCCATGTGCTTATAACTGATAAATTGTTCCCTCTGCAAGAATTGTGCCAGGCAGCAGCACAGAGTGAGCACACATTAACAGGCAGCTCCTGTCCTCACTACATAAATAAACCAAATAATTGAAAGATTGTCAAAAAAGAATTGGGGAAATTGAAGGGATTTCAATTCTACAATTTTTTTTTTCCATAATTGAATGAGATTTGGGTAAATGGGCATTGGCTGAAGGGAAAGACAGAGGAAGGAGGGTATGGCTTTGTGAAAAGGCAGTAATGGGTTGTTCCTATCAAAAGTGCCAGATGTTGCTTAGTCACATTATCTCTCATTTCTCACTCTTATGTGAAAGAAACTCAGGTGTTTCTGGCTGTGTCACTTCATGGCACAGTGACTCAATTCAACTCACTAAAACAGCAGGGAAAAACAAACCAAAACCAAACCAGAAGTAAAGAGTAGCTTCTGGTGTTGGGAGGGATGAGGCTGGGAGGTTGAGTCAGTGTGTCCTGCAGCCCTGGGGAGGGCAGGGGGCAGCTCCTAATTCAGCTCTGCCACCTTGTGAAACAGGAGCCACTCAGAGGAGCAGGGACCAGAGGTGGAGAGAGGCTCATTTGGACTACAAAAGGAATCAGCAGAGAATGTGATTAAAAAATGACACAAACTCATAATCCATGATATTAACTGCAGATTAATAAATTATTTGTTTATGGCTTTCACATCTATTCCAGCTTCATATGTTTGTACCTTTCACAGCCCAGCTATTGTGGGCAAAGAAAGTAAGTTCTAGGTCACAGCCTAGTGACCTAGAATAAAATAAAATAGTGTTTATTTTCTGTGAAAATGCTCTATCCCAGCACTAGCTGCTAGAGTATTGCTGTATGTGAGTTTTCCTCCACCTCTCTTGTTAATCTTGATGCTTTTTGTACTCATTAGTCCTGAGCAGTCCCATGTTTGCAATCTCTCTTGCTTTTTTAGACTATTTCCAACTTGTTAGGGCTTAGACCTTTAGTGGTTGTGTCTTTGTTGACATTTTACAATCACTATGAAATCCTTTTCTTTTTCCCCCACAGTTGCTGTTTTCACAGTTATCTGTTCACACACCACCCAATTTGCTTTATTAGACAAACATTTCTGAGACAGAGGGCTTTAAAAAAATTTTTGTTTTGTTTTTCTTTGGTTTTTTTTTCTTTGTTGTTTTTTTGTTTGTTTGTTTGTTTTGTTTGTTTTGGTTTTTTTTACCATTGGTGGTTTTGATTAGTAAAACCAAAGAAAGGTCTTTTGGAGTCCAGTGGTTGGTTGTGCCTTGGCCTGAAACTGAAGGCTGGTAAATTTGGTATCTACTAACACTCAAATTTGCAGTAAATTTGTGAAATTCAATGCAAGTCAGTTGCTAAAACACTTTGTCACCATTAAATTCTCCCCTGAATTTCTTCCTTGTGCAGAGGTAGGTTGAAAATAATCACAGAGTAAAGACATTCCAGCCTCTGTTGACACAGTCAATGGACATGCAGCAGTTGGCAGTTGTCTTCCACTGGTTTCATACTTTAAATACATAATTTTTGTGAGAGAGTGGAAATGTCAAAGCTGTGTCTGTAATTGCCTATAATTTGTGTTTTCTGAATGATTTTCTTTTTCTGGGGGAGGTTTTATCTCTTCTCCTTTCTGCTTTATCTGAGACTTGTATACTCTTGTCTTCATTTGTTTGTTAAGCAAGGGGAATTTTTATCTTCTTACTGTCACGTTTTAAGATTTATGTGATTGCCTCTAATTTGGAACTTGGCAAACCTTATGAAATATGGAAATGATATAGTTCTGATCTAGTTCTGACCTGATATACCTACCTTGCATCTTGCAGCAATGCTCTTGGCATGTTTGATGGCCCTGCAAGTCCCTTTC
The DNA here is from genome assembly GCF_023055355.1 of Agelaius tricolor. Lineage (NCBI taxonomy): Eukaryota > Metazoa > Chordata > Aves > Passeriformes > Icteridae > Agelaius > Agelaius tricolor. The sequence continues at coordinate 91,651,717 of NW_027269262.1, read as the reverse complement.
TTTGCAGTCTGTCATCACAAAATGGATTTGGCTCCTGGTTACTCTATAAAAGGATTAATGATTCCTGACACAGCTGAAGTTCCAGTTTAGGCTTCTCAATTTAAATCTCCTTGCAATATCTGAGATATCAAGGATTGTTATTAGAGACAGATGGAGTTGTTTCAGGAGGTGTAGGGAGGGTGCAGAGCTGTGTATGTACATCTGAAGGGTGTCATCTTTTCACTTCACTTTACTGGCTGATTCAGAGCAGTGTCTGTCGAGTTCAGTTTATCTATCTGAGTTAATCTGTGACTTCAGTTTATTGTATATACCCGGCCTATGCTGCAGATCCAGTTCAAATGAAAACAAAGTGCAAGGTCTTGGCACTTCCTCCCATCTGCAGCAGCAGTTGTTTGATGGTGGCAATGTTGGGAACGCTTTTGCAAAGAAGGCTGCAGGCAGTGGTTAACATTTTAATTGTCCTGTCCTTTAAATTTGCTCATTTTGGGAGTCTTGTCAATGCTAATGCTGTCTCCCTCATGCAAAGCCAGGATGACTTGTGATTCCAGTCCTATTTGTTAAGTGAATGTATTTCATTTGCAGCTAATGACTTGCTGCTGGTGGATGGTAAGTGCTGATGTGTTTTATTGTCTGCTTAAAGCTCTCATGAATCTCTGGAAGAGTCTTTAGATTCATTTTTGCTGTGGTTTCCTGCTTGTGGTTGGGTGTCATTCAAGATTTGTAAGGAATTAAGAGCTGTAAGGTTGCCTTGTCTGACTGCATCTCTCTCTCTGTGGCATTTCAGCATTTGGGATCCAATGCAATTCACGTTGACAAAATCTAAATTGGGATGCGGAAAGGGTAAAGCACTCTGGAAATTGACTTTGTTGTTCTTGTTGTCAATTAAATGAGTAAGTCTCAGAGTAAAATCTTCCTGTTTGTTCAGGATTCTCACTTGTGTGCCATTGACATGCTGGAAATGCAGATGAGATGTGCTAAAAGGTGCTGTTACTATTGCCTGCCCACAGATGGAATTTGTTTGCTGCTCAAATACACCTACAGGCTTGCTCCATGCAGAGGCCTAAGCAGCTACATAGAAACATATACTGGTTTTGTTAATTCACAGAATTCTTCTGTGATGTGTTCAAGACAAATATAGATAAATAAGCCAAGACATCATTAGGGAGAACTCTGTTTCTGCCAAGTTGTATTTCAGTAGGCCAAAAAAATTCCTTTCAAAACATTCCTTGACGCTTCTGAAAGGAATACCCGTGACTTCTAACATAATCAATCTGTTCCTAGGTAGTAAAAGTTGAAGATTAAAGGATAATTTTGCCTTTTCACCCAATAACTCTGAGCCTCAGAACTGTACAGTGAATAATTCAGGTTTTTAAGAACATGGAAGGAGAATGTTGGTATGGTGTGGGGAAGCACAGCCTCTGAAGATGTCTAATTTGGACATTATGTTTTGCATCTAAGAACAAAGTGAAATATGAGCTAGAAACATGGAACATGACTGAGCAAATAGCATCTTTGATAGGTCAAGTGTCTAACTAGTTCCCAAAAAAAAAAGGTTGCAAAATTCTCCTGCAGAACTGCTGGAACTCCTGGTTCATGCTGTGCCTTTCTGAAGAAATGTCATTATCAGCCTCTGCTACTGCATTGCTGACCAAGTCTCCAGTGGAATTTTGATAAAATAATTGAGCAAGTCTGTTTAACTGCAGAAGCAAATTCCATCTCCTCCATTTTATCTGGTTGCTTTCCTGAACTGCTTCTCCCACACCTCCTTTCCAACTCAGCTTGCTGGAGATGCTCTACAGCATCTCCATCATTTTTTTGGGCTTGTGTGGTTCTCCCAAGCTGACAGAGCTCAGTCTTGCTGTTCCCCTTCTCTCAGGATTTGTGGGATGATGTGGAAGATCTCATCCCTTCTGGCTCCAGATTAGAAATCCTGGAATTGTCTAATGGGTTTCTTTGTCTGAGGGCAGGATGAACTTCTGACTTCCTTCTTCTGGCCAACATAATGTTTATAAGGCTGGAAGCTCTCTTGAGAAGATTTTATTAAAAAAAAATATTTTAAAATAAAAATATTGAAGAACTTGATATTGGAGAATGGTATAATTCTAGGTAAAAAGTTTGTTGCAACTTCTGCATTGTCCAGGTGCACTGATATGGGAAGACAGTTGTTTTCCCCCTGTTGCTTCCTTCTTGTGGATTTATGATGCTGTTTTTCTGAGAAAACCGAGATGTTTTTTATCATCACTGAACAAATCATATCCCTGAGAGAAGCATAATGTGCATATTACATATAGACAGGCTGAGAAAAGATCATTACTTTGCCTCAGGCTACAAAATAAGACAGTAATATAGTGGGAAGCTCAGTCTCTCAGCCTCCTGGTTTAACCAGTGAATGACTCATTATACTGGCTGAAAAAAGCCCTGGGAGTGAATGGTGGTGAATAAAGCTTGGGAAGTGATTGGTCAGAACAGAGTGTCCTGTTCAGGGTTTTTAATAACCTGGGACTTTCACACCCATTTTGAGATTAAACTAAAACTGTGTAACTGTATTGTGCTTCTGGCAACATCCCTGGTTAATAAGCAAAGCAAATGGGTTTTTTTTTTTTTTGCACTGACTTGCTGTCAGTATCTCTAGTTCAGACCATAAGAGCAGTCCTTTGAGTTGTGGTTTGCCTTTTTGGCAGATTTTGTTCTGTTGCTCCATTTGCCTGTCCCTGGTTTGGCAGTGAGGTGGCATTTGGCTTCTGTCCTTCCAATTGAGGGGACTTCTGAATATCCCCCTCAGCATCACAGCAAGATTTACATCCAGAGACCTTCCTGATCTTGGAATTGCAAGAAGCCACCTCTAGGAAGAGGTTTGATTTTTAATTGAAGATAGAGGATCCACAGGTCTCTGCTCAGTTTATTCCAAGCCCATTTTCAAGGCTCAGAGGAATTTTAGATGGGATGTCAAATTCCCAGTGTCTTTCTGACCCTGCAACCTCCTGCTTTCCTTCTCCTTCCTCAAGAATAGTTTGAGGATGATTTTTTTATTGACCTAAGATGAGGGTTGGTACAATCTTTGTGCAATCTTTCTCAGTACTGGGTTTTGGCCCTGGTGTTTGTATCACTGCCAGGCAAGGCAAGTTAAGGAGTTTTCACCCATCTTCCTCCAGATTATTTCCTTAATTACTTTGTGTATTTTTCCTACCTAATTTGTTGCAGATTCTCTGTACTGATTTACCAGGCCAGTCTGACAGGAGACAAACCCAGTGAGAAATGCCAGAAGCTTTCTATGGCATCAGTGATTGAAAAGGCTGGTGGGATGATTGCCTTGATTGCTTTGAGAATTGCAGACTCAGATCCTCTGCTCCCAAAAAGAGACAGAAAATAGATTGCTGAGGACATGAAATTTCCTTCACTCCTGTCCCAACCCTTCTTTATGTGATCCTCATTAAAATTGTGTTTTATGGTCAATGCCTGTGTCCCTGGGCTTCAGTGTGCCAACCTCAACACCTTCCAGTGTTGGAATAATTTATAACCCAGGGTTTTTTCTGTGCACAGGAAACCCCACTGCAGAATATCCCTTGGTCTGTGTACCTTTTCAGCTGCATATTTTGAATTACAAAGCTCTTCTGACTGCTCAGTTCTAACCAGAATTTGCAAGTTATCTGAGGGTTTCGTTTTCCTCCAGAGTTGTATGACTAAGCATGAGAAGGGAAAACAGATTAATCATCACTGAAAACAAACAAATAATGACTTAATAATCACAAATCTGACTGAAAAAGCAGTATTAATTATTCATAGAGGGTGATTTATCTTAAAACATACTGTTAGACTGGCAGCTGAAATAAAGACAGATGTTTCTGCTTTGTCCCAGAGGGTTGGAAATACAGAATTGGAATTAAATTTGATACCCACATAATGATGTGGGAGGTTATGGAGGTTTGTATAGTTGTTATTTGTGTATGAAGTTTGCTTTGAATCACAGATGGAAACACTTTATTTAGTATCTATACTGTTTCTAGTTTCCTGGAATTGTAGAATCATAGCATCCTAGAATGGTTTGGGTTGGATTTGGATTTTAAACTCATCTCATTCCACCCCCCTGCCACAGGCAGGGACCTTTTCCACTGGACCAGGTTGCTCCAAGCCCTGACCAGTTTGGCCCTGAACACTTCCACAGCTTCCCTGGGCAACCTGTGCCAGGGCCTCTCCACTTTTAATGAAGAATTTCTTCCTAAAATATAATCTAAATCTAATCCAATCTATGTTGTGTAGAGACTGCACCATAACATCTTTCATTTAACACTCTCACTGCATGTTTTGGAACAGGAAGAAAGACAAGTGAAAAATGCCATGTATTACATTGATAGTTTATAGCTATAAAATCACTCCTAGTGGTTACATTCCACTTTTGAAGTGCTTTGCAAGCACACCTAAATGCCATAAACCCAGAGTTTCAGAATATAGCATTTAGATTAAGGGTGGAGGATTAAGTAAAGAGGAGTGAAAAGGAAGGAATAAGTTTCTGAGGAATCTTGAAGTTTCAACTCTCAGAATATCTGAGAGTTTTCCACCTTTATTGTAGATCTGTTGAGATGCTTTGGAGAGGTTGGTTTGGTTTAATTTTGGTTTGGTTTAATTTTGTTGAAGGGGTATTGTGAGTGAGCTCCTGAAGTTTTAAAGAATGTGGGTGGACAGGAGCTGCCATCACCCATTCCAGACCCCACTCAGAGAAGAGCCAGTGCTGTTATTCAAGGGAAATGCCAAGTCAGGCTTTGGAAAGGAGTAATTGTAATTTCCCAACCCCAACATGTGCACTAGAGCCAGGTTTGATTCCATGTTTCCACCCCAGCACTCCCAGTTAATTTCCTCACAGATCTCTGCTGAGGCCTCTTACATGCACTGAAGCTTTTCTTCAGTAGTTACATTATTTATATTTAGAATTTAAGGTGAGAGGAAGGACTTAGGGTTATGGAGAGGAAAGGGAAAAACAAGTTGTGAGGATTGAAAAGCTTTTCTAGAATGGGAGCTCAGAATCTGTTGCCTTAGTTTAAGGTGTTAAAAAGGTGCAAGGTTAACACAGGAAAACTTGTTCATAGACAACTGTTTTCTCCTTGTGTAATTTCATCTGCTAAAGTATATGGCATCGTCTTGGAAGTGTGACAACATGATTTTTATTTAAAAAACCCCACAAAATAAGTTTTAATCCAAAGAAGCATGTATTTGTGTTCAGTGCTTATCCTACTGATGAGCACATATACTGAAAATAATCCAGATTTACTTGAACCATTGGGCAAATTTGTGGTATTTACAGTTACATTTTTGACATTGTATTTACATTGTATTTGCATTGTATTTAATACATTGTATATTTCATTGGTCCTGGCATTTAGGGTGTGTACTGCTACAGAGTCTATTAATGCATATAAATAAGTAATGCAGTAGATGTAATAGCTTTTTATTTTAACTCCCATTTTTTCCTGGGCACCCTGAGAATGCTTTCTATGAAAATCTCCATCTTAGAGATTTTAATAATTTTTCTCTAATAATTTCTTTAGAGAGTTGGTTCTTTCCTGGAAACTTGTTGCTAAGCTATCTTCATTATGTTATTATTATTTAGGTTTTCTTTCCACGAAATAACACCAGAACTTCTAAGAACTTAATTTTGTGAGAATGGTTGACCTTTCAAGATATTGAAACCCCACACATTTTCTTTGGGAAGATGGCTGCATTTTATCTGTCTGGACAGACTGAGAGAACTTCTTGAAAAGAACTTCTTCCAGCTACTTTTCTGTGCTGAAGCCTAAAATAAAATTAGTAATTATTGCCAATGGCTCTTCACATGGCTTAATAATAGAACCTATGGTAGAACATCCTATCAGCTGCTGGCTGCATTTATCATCCCAAGAGAGAAAAGGCACATGGAATTTTAACAGCCTCAGACCTTTGCAAAACAGGTGATTTTTAAAATTTTAATTGTCTGTTGAAGGCAGTCATTAATTTCAGCATTAGCAATATTTGGATCCCTGACTTAAATACAGTCTGACTATTGTTCTTACCTTTTAGCTAGAATCAAGTGCCTGATGTTATAGGAAATGGCTTTTTATTCCTAATTATGCTCATTATTTGGTAAATGTTATGAAAAATGATTTTGGAATTATGCCCTCCCTGTTCAGGAACATACAACTTCTGTATATTAAAGTAAAAGCAAAACATGAGACTAATGGATATTTGGTTTCCTTGGAAATAGGATTTTACCACATAATGAATTCTGGGTGAATAACTATTACCTGTGTTTGTCACACTGTGGCATATATTCCTGCCACCTTAATCAAATTGGCCAAGGTAAATTGGGAGTTTTCAAGATTTAATGGTCTTTGTTCCTTCACCCTGATCATCCTGGTATTCATTCAAGGGTGTCCATATCTTCTGTCTCTGCTTTCACATTTTTCCATAAAATGTCTTTGCTGCTGTTCCTATTTCTGACACAGTTTTATGAGTTTGTATTTATAGAGTTCCTTTTGCATGTTTACATGTACAAAAATGCACTATGGCTGTATGTGGGTCAGCTTAGTTTATGCAGTTCGTGTGTATTTGGGAAAAAGAAGTTCAGATTTGGAGGGGAAGAAAAAAATTGTGGAATCCAGGATACAGAAACTTGGTAATTTAGTTTTTTTGAAGAAACAAGTGATATTTTTCACCCTGCAACCACTTGCTGAATATTCTGTAAATAGATTTTATTCATATCCCTCTAGGAGAAATGTGGCTGCAATTTATGGAAAGCTCATCATGCTTCATGGAAAAGCTGAATGCTGCAGCTTTCATTAAAGCTCACTGGTTCATAAATGTTGCAGTGCTATGAGCAGTATAGAAGTGCTGGGTTGTTGGGGTTTTTTAGGTTTTTTGGTTTGTTTTCTTTTTTTTTTGTCTTTCTGGCAGGCAATGTGATTTTATTGCTTGAAGATAATTCCTGCAGAGTTCAAAGAGGGAAAAAAATGTGAATTCTCAATGATTTTCTGAAAGAATTTGGTGCTGGCTAATCAAAAGATTTTCAGAACAATCTGAGAAGCTGATTGACAAGGTGTGGTTTCAGACAAGGTGTGGTTTCAGTGGACTGTGCACTTCTGTGGCTTCCACTCAGACCTGTGTGCAGTGTCACATTCCAGTCAAATCATCCATTCTTGGTTTGCCTGTCAGGAACTGAAGTTCAGGGAGAAACTTAATGCTGGGGTCCAGCTCTGGATAGCTGCAAACCTCACAGCTTTCAAATGTTAACAGTGGTAGAAAAATGGATCAGCAGAAAAGAGCTTTGCTGTGGAGTGACTTTTATTTTCAAAAGATCAATTCTGTTAGTCAACAGTCAACAACAAATTATATTCTCCCTTATCCCAGCAAGTTCTTCCATCCTGAGCAGAAATCCTGGGACTGGTGCTTGTGGTGTCCCTGCAGTGTCCTTGGCAAAGTGCTTGATGGATTAGCAAGAGAATTGTTCTATTACACAGATTATGGGCCACTCATTCTTCATAATAACAGCTGAGTGTGGTGCATTGCTATTTACCATCCCAGGCAGACCAAATTAAACTTTGAATATGGGTATATTAAAGCCATATATAAAAAAAGAAAAAAAAAGGAGTAAAAATAGAAGAAAGAAAATTAAAAAAGGATTCACTGTAGTTTTTAACTTGCTGAGTTTGTGAAGCATCTCCAGCCTCAGGACCTGTGTGGACGCCAAGGGTTCTGAGTCATGTTTGAGGAGATGGCAGCTCTTTCAGTTCCTATCTTGTGTGTCTGGGTGTAAATGACCAAACATGAAGTGGATGGGAGAGTACAGATGGAATACAGAGAGTGCAGCTGGCACTGCTTTGGGTGGGCTCTGGCCTGCAGCACTTTCCCTCATTCCTGTGACCCAACTCCCTCCTCTGTTCCTTTCCTAGCTGAAAATAGGATAAATGCTTGTTGCTGTTGCATTTTGGCTTTTCACTAAATAGAACAACCTAGAGTATCAGAATGAGGTATAAAAGCCCTTAAGAAATATTGAAATTAATTAATATTTCAAGTGAATATTTTTTCTTTTTTTTGTGGGTTTTTTTTTTCTTTTTAAGAAAGTAATTAGGTGTCATGACTATTTTGGTTAGTCTGCAATAAGCAAATCCTTAAGGGATGAAAATATGCTCTAACTAGCTGCTTTGCAAATGTGTAAAATTCATAATGTGTTTGATTAAAACTTCTGTATTTCTTAATTAAGCTTTGTACTGAATTCTACAAACATTTCATAAAGAGTAATTCATAAATCCTATAAGGTACACACACACCATCCCTGTCAAAGTCTGATGTGTGGCTGTTGAGAATTAATAAAAATGTTCAAAACTAAATAGGAAGTTAGAAACACTGTAAAGACACAGCTCTTTGTATTACTGGGACTTTGAGCAGCGTTGGGACTTCATATTTTTGGTTAGAATTGTCTTGTGTTTAAGATATTTCCATATTCTTAAGCATGCCAGAAGTGTGTGACAAAGGATAAATGGGAAAGCAATGCTGAAAAGGGCAGAAATGTGGACCTTGAGTTCTAAACTGGCAACAGGCTGCTGAAGGAATTTCTACTTGATTAGTTTTAGTATTTTAAAAATAGAATAATTAGGATAATTTACTGTCTTTTCCTGAAACCATTTTCTTCCCAAACTCTGAATCTGTGGGTGAACAAACTGATGTGGTCCTTTCAATGCAAACAGGGACAAATAAAGTCAGCAAATTAGCTAATAAATTCTTGTGCTGCACACAGGAATTGCATAACATTTAGAGGTAAATAAAGTGAGTTTATCTAAATAATGCATGCTCTGCAAAGGCTGCCAGTACAATGCTTTCCAATAACCTGTTTCTTGAATGATCATCCCCAGGTCACCTGAAGTACCCTTCTTCCCTCTTTGCTGAATTTTATTATACACACTTGTGATTTTCCAGCTCAGAAAGAGAAAAGAGCCATAATGACATTATTGCTCTGGTTTTTGTTACTGAAATTTTCTCCAAGCCCTTTAGCAAAGTGAAGCTGAACCAAAATTGGTGGCATTCATCAGCCCCAGTGAACAAGCAGGGATCACTCTTCACCACAGAAAGAATTTTAATGTTTCATTGCAATCCAGAATTAAGGGCTGTTCTTCCCTCATCTCGCTCTCCCCTTTCTATTTTTCTTGGCCATTCAAAATCCTGGCATTTGTGCTGACCTGTGTTCCTTGAAATTGTTTTGTAGCTCTTTAATTCCATTGTTTGAAATTACTCTGAGGTGAATTTTTTTTTCTGTTCTCTTCAGTGACAAAGGCTGTTAGAAAAACCAGCTTGTCTCAGGATAGGCTTAACCTCAAAAATCAGCTCCACAAGGTTTGACAAGAAAAATACTGAGTAGAAAAATAAGAAAGTTGCATTGACAACAATGTATGATGTTACAATAGGAGGGAAAGAAAAATCTCTTGGATGTTTCCATTCAGAAATTTGAAATCATAATGCAGGAAAACATCACAAGTGGTAATTCTACTTTAAGGAGAGGGTAAATAATTACAATAGAAGAGGTTGATTTATACAGGTTTAAAATCCCTGAAAAAGTGGCAAATAAAATAAAAATAATTCTGCTTTCATTTCAGATTAAATTAAAAAAGAGTGAAAGACATGAACTTGAGACAAATAAAAATTCTATTCTAGATGTTTCTGAAAATCTTTGTAGTTAAGCCAGCCCATTCAGTATTTCTCATTCAATATTTTTATTATAATAAAATCACTGTATTTGGAAAAAATCAGGTGTGATAGAAATGCCTCAGTGAGCTTTGGATTCCCACATGCTGTTATGCTTGGGGCATGAAAGCTGCTTTGAAGGGGCAAAAAAAAAGGAAAGCAATTTTTAAAAGTAATTTATTTTTTCTGATCAAAACTAATCACAGCTGTCCTTGTGCCTGCCCAGTGCAGCATTTGGAGCAGCTGCTTCTGGTGTTTTTTTGGTGACGCCCTGGGAGTGTCCAAGGCCAGGTTGGATGGGATTGGAGCAGCCTGGGACAGTGGAAGGTGTTCCTGCCATGGCAGGGGTTGGAATGAGATGTTCTTTAACATCCCTTCCAAATCAAGCTTGGAAGGCCCAGATTTTACCCTCTCAATATCATTTGATGCACAGTTCTCCTTTCCAGCCCAAGTGTGACCAGCAGCAGATCCAGAAGTTGAGTTATGATGCAGATTTCTGAGAGATTTGATTTCTTTCTGCTCTGGAGGAGCACAACAGTTGCTTATTTCAACAGAATAATAAATAATACAATTCTGCAGCAGCTGATAACGTTGGCCCAGTCCTTTGATCTCTAGACAGGAGAACATCCAAGACCTTTCAGGCTTACAAGGAGCATTTTAAACTGTACTCACCAGCCTCAACCAAATCCTGCCATAAGAACCAATTTCAAATGATAAATTTTATTTTAAGATTTTCAGAGTGAAACTTTAGCTACAAAATCTGCCTTCAGTTTTCCTGTGATGGAGAGAAGCCTGAAAAGAAGTTTGTTCTTAGGAAGAGGGTGGCTTTCTTGACTTTCAAGTTGATTTTGACTTGGTTTGATGCCTGAAGAATGTCCTATGTAGCTCATTTCCTCTACTCAGTGATGATGATGATGGTGGAAACATCAGTGATCTGATTTTAGTTCAGGAATGTCAGGTTATTCCTGGTGTTAGATGCTGTGGCATTTACCTGCTGATGAGATTATGGAAAATCAGTTTTCATTTATTGACACAGTTTCCCTTATGGGCCACTTTCAGTTGTGCAATTGCACAATTGCAATTCCATGGGTAAAAAATGTTTGGAAGAGAAGAATCTGGAATTTTTATTTTGTATTTTGGAGCAATATTGAGGATTGTATGTATTGGATTGATTAATTTTTTTTGCTCTTCATTGCAAAAATCCATTTGAATTTAACCAACTTCTTATTTCAATTTTGCAATGCATCTGTACATGATGGCTAGCACAAGGGCTTTTGAAAATACAAATTAAACTGATTAACAAGCATTTAATCCCAAGGAGACTTTTTTCTGAAGACTTTTTGTTTTCTCCAGTGATCGTTATAAATATTTTAAAAACTGCTGTCTTTAAATGAAATATTATCCTTATATTCATATAGAACTTAAAAAAATTGCGATGCCTTTTTAAAAAAACCAAATATGATGCATTGATAGTTATGACTTTTGATTATTTTCTGAACAATTTTGTTTTCTACTATTTTTCCTTATAGATTCCAATTTAGAGTCATTGAGCCTTATTTCAGAAGAGGAGATTGGCTGCATTTTCCCCTGCTCACTATGTACTTTATATTTAACTTTCCACCAATTCTGCCTGAGTGAGTGGGCACCAGTATTTGTTGAAGTTCCTTGTGTGCTTACAAGAAAGTAAGAAATGTAAAACTGTATTCAGAAAAATAATTTTCAGTGAGAACATATTTTACAAAATAATTATTTAAAACCAAGTGTAAAGTGATACACACACTGAGCCAACTTCCCCTGTGGTTTTTTTATAGTTCCATCCCTCTAATTTTACATAGTTCCTGTTCTGCCTAAGAAAGCAAGTGAAAAAAAGCCATTTTCTTTACAAAATATACCACAGGATAGACTCAATTTAGGTTTATTTTACTGGATTTCAGTTGTTTACCCATTCTGGCAGGAAAGCAGATATTAGTGCAAGCCATACCATGGACAGTGAATTAAAATAATATGTGTTTAATTAAATTATACTTCATATTGAGACAGGTCTTAATGATGCAGCAGTTTTCATTTAATAATTGTACAGCATCAATCCAATATTATCAGAGATCCTTTAGGTCACACAGTGTCTCCACCAGCCTCCTTGATAAACTAAAAATATCCAGACCTTGACCTTTTTGGGGTTCTGTTGATATTTCTGAGAGAAAATTCTGACACTGTGTCAAAAATTTCCCAAATTCTGCTCCAAGAAATCAGGAGCAGAGCAGTAGAGCCCTTATCTGCCAGCTCCTCATTCTACCCCTTATCCTGCAGGACCAGCCCTTCTCTCATTTCAGTGGAAAAATTGCTTTTGCCTTTGTATTGCTTGCAGGAAAATCAACCTTTAGGAAATCTCCCTCTTCTTCCCTGATTTATAAATCCCTGTTTGATGGTGCAGTTCTTTTACCCTGTGCATAAATAGGACACAGATCTGTAGAGACAAATCCTAAAGGGGACCTGTAATAAAATCAGAATTAAAACCAGAAGCAGTCTCACACTTGAGTGAACTCTTCTTTCTCAGGGATGCTCATTCAGGCATCTTCTCCTGGTGCACACTGAGCTGCTCTGAGTTCTCTTGGGCTTTTTTGTGGGCTCTGGGCAGGCTGTGGCTGCAGCAAAGCTATCAAAAGGTAATTCTATAGGCTGTGTATTTTACTTTTTCTGTCTGCACCCAATTCTTACATGACATACCAGGAGAGCTTATCTTCTCTGCACTACTGCTTTCTTTGGCTAGACTAAAAATAATTTCCATGCTTACTTTTTTTTTTTCTTCCCATTCTTCCTCTTTTAGGAACTGAATTGACAGAATAGAAGTTGAAAGTGGAAATATGTAGTATCAAGAATGAGTTCATACTGAAATATTTTACAAACCACACATGAGTGACCATGCAAGGGATATAAGGGCAAAAAGGGCACAAAAAGTTCCTGCTGTACCAGGTTTGCATTGCCTGTGGAGTGCAACAGCAAATGGTTACCTACAAACTTCAGCTTTCAGCCAATCCTCGCCTCATTTGGCTTTTTTTTCTATTTTTTTCCATCAAACTTACCAAGTTTAATAAATTTATCAAATGAAGTTCAATGTAGTGGTTTAGTCCAGGGCATGAATCCAGGCACCTGCCTAACTTCAGGGAGCTGAAGTGAACAAAATCATATTTATTATATAAAATGCTCAATTGAACATTCCATTTCTCCCTCATTTTTAAAGTTAAGCAAAGGGCAGTTGTTTCACAGTCAGAACATGGTGCTGTTAAACCAACAGGCTTCCTCCTCTCATTTTAAATTGTTTGGAAAAGTCTTAATTTCATTCAGAATCTTAATGAGTGATAACCTCCTTTGGTCACCTGAATCTGCAGCCAAGTTCAATGTGCAGACCCTGGTGTGAGAGTGACCCTGCAATGCCATGGAATCATGGAATGGTTTGGTTTGGAAGGACCTAAAATTAAATCTAAATTCCATTCAAAGAAAATTCTGGTTCATATTGTAGGAAAATTTGTAGTTATTCCACCAAAAGTTCTGAGGGTTGTGTCCTGTCTCACTTCAGCCTTTGCAATTGTATTTGTGCTTCCTTTCCCTGCTAGCTCCTGCAGCAAACTGGGCTTTTACTACTGCAGCATCTTCTTGCAATTTCACAATTTGCTACAGTAATATTTCATCCAAGACAAGGAATTTAACAGGAAGCTTTCAGGAAAAGAAAATAAATTAAAAAGAAGGATTGTCCTCTCTATTATGGTCAGCGATCAGTCCATTCCCCTGTACGAAGCAACCCCCACTTCAGAGAAGAATTCCAACAAGATCTATCCTTGTTTAAGTATCATGGAAGTTCACAAAGCCATCCATCAATTGGTTTTGAGGTACTTCTAAACTTCTTTCAACACTATCTCAGGAAGTGGCTGAAGTTCCTTTGTGTTGGTCAGAATGTTAGGTGGATAATCCTGAATTTTTGAGGTCCTTGTTGATGTGCAGTGCAACATGGGAAATAAATCAGAGATGATTTTGTTTTGCTGTAAAGTAACCATCCTTGCCTGTACTCAGGATTATTTTTTTAAAAATGCTGGAAACCTTTATAGAACTGTCAATATTTTAAATTTTGTGGGTGTAGTCTGTGTCTTCTTGACTGTGTGGAGAATGGAATGGTTCTCAGAGCAGAGTTTCCCTTCAGAGCTGGAGGTTAGCAGCCCCCATGCACAGCTGAAGCTTTGAAATTTGGTTTAGCCAGGGGTATCTGTGATGGATTCACATTCACCCAATGGTTTCCCATGGGAGCATTCTGAGATTGATCTCCTGAGTGGGGATTAGCCCTGTACACTGAGTTTTACTGGTGTTTTTATGCTCTGCTCAGAAGGCCTGGCAGAAAGTCTGGCCTTTCTTCAACAGGCAATGTAGAAAATGAGGGGTTCTTCAACCACTAAAAAAAGTGGTTTTCTTCTTTTCAGGTTTCTTCTTTTCAGGTTTAAAGTTTTACCACTGTCAGAAGGCACAGGATCACTCCCAGAACTAGATTTGTTCTAGTTTTAGGGACACAATAATACAACACATGAACAAAGTTCTCTACCAATGTCTGCAAAGTAGATGAAAACTTTCTAAGAAATCCAAAATTGCCCAAATATTGATGAAATCAGCTTTAGATTACTGTACTGCACTGGCTGCCTTCCCTATTCCTGAGTTTATGTAGCAGAGCTTTAGCTCAGTGACAGGTCCTGTGATTCCCATCACACCCTGGCTCTTCTCTCAGGGCACCAGGATGGGTCCCCACGCTGCAGGATCCTCGTGCTGCAAGTGGCAGCTGCAGAGAGTTGGGGTGGTTCTCCCTGAACACATCAAACTGTGTGCCTGCAGCACTGCCAATCAAGAGGAATTAAAAAAAAAAAGTAGATAATACATCTATTTTTTCATAGTAATGTCTTTTTTTTTTTTTTTTAGCATTCATTTTTATGAAGCCATAGTTATAAGGTTTTCACTTTGGAATGAGAGTCTGAGAAATCCTTCATAATTACACTGGAAGGTGAATAGTTTGTTGACATGTGTGTGGTATTTTGTTTTAGGTGCTTAAAGTGGTATTACCTGGAGTAAGCATCAGTAGAAATACAAATAATGCACTGTAAAGTCAGCAGATGGAGTAGGGATGTGGGAGCTGCTTCAGGCTCTTGCTGCTTCATTTGTGCTGCTTTTAGGAGGCATTGTAAGTGCTTCTCCTGATTCCCAAAGCAAATAGCAAAATCTTCTTTCTCATAAAATATAAATAAATTATAAATCTTTTTGTACTCATTCCAGTGGATGTTCCATTATATTATGTGTTCATCTATTTTTCTTTTTTTTTTTTTACCTTCAGTTTGTCAGTGTTTGCACTCCTAGGAAATGTGTTCTCCTGCAAGGAGAAAAAAGTAAAAAGTAAAGAGTTTCCAAATGTTGATGGCAATAGAAATGAATGAGATATACATTAATAATAGAAATGGGTTTTATTCACTGGTTTCAGACCACTGATGTATTTTGGTAGCAAAGGGAGTGGGTAATTTTGACATTAAGCAGTGTTGCCCTGGGCTCTGATTAAGCGGAGAGAATTGGAGACACAAAGCAGGTGGTTCTTGGAAGCATTAATTCAGTTTTTCCTCAGCTCCACTGTCAGCTCCTTCTCTTTGGGGCTCTCTCAGGAGCTAAGGGGGAAGAGGGTGCCTGTGTGAGTGCTCCTGGTTTTGAAATAAATGTCAAATGCAACCACAGTTTTAAAAAAATTCAGAAAAAAAATCCTATGCATGTCTCAGTTTGGGGTGTCAGAGGGAAAGCAGTGACTGCATTTGCCTTGGCAGGTTTGCATAGCACAGAAAAAGGGATTATTGCAGACCACTGTGTTCTTTGCATCCTAAATTGTCAGGAAGGGACAAGATAAAGAAATCCTGTTTTCTTGAGGAAGCAGACCAGTTCTTAACTCTTCTAATAAAGCCCAGATTTTTAGGGAAGGCTGAGGGGAGTTTTTATTGCAGTGCTCCAGCCTTGCAGACCTGTTGAAAATTGTCATTTGTATGAAGAGGGACAGGGGCTTAGAGAAAACAGTATTTACTTCCTTATTTGAAAATCGGTTTTCCTAAGAACTCAAAGAAGAAAGTTTAATTTCAGCTTGTTTTCTGAAGTATTAATTTTTAACATTATTTTTAGTTATGACAAAATTCAAGAGGTGGTGAATCAATGCTGGTGGATGCTTTGCTGGTGATACAATTTTTTTTTCTGGGCAAAGACATAGTTCTGCAAATTTTTCAGTTCATTTGCTAATCTCAGCTCCTGAAATAAGAGTGCCCTTGTCTTCTCTGCAGGTTTGGAAGTCATCAATTGTCCCTGGCTTGTGTAGATGAAATAAAGATAAAAATTACATTCTGTTATGTTTAAATCTATTATTTGTATTGCTTGAAGCCTAATGATGTGTAATACACCCACACAGTGCCAAGTGGAATAATCCCTCAGTGATTTCCAGGATGCTGAACCAGTGACTCTGAGCTGTCATTTTATTGGTGGCATGAGAGAGCACTTAATTTGTGGGTTTTATTTTCCAAGTGTTCATTAGCATCACCAATTCCTCTTGGGGAAAAAAGAAAAGGGAAAACATAAAGTGTTGGCTTGAGACTATGTCACAAGGTGGAAAAAGAGTTGAAGCTGGAAATGTGAAATATTACAGGATGCTGTGGATGCTGTGTTGAGTTCTCATGAAAATATTATTATTATTATGAACCTGACTGCTGGATGCTGAGGGAAGGAGTCTCTGGTCTGAAAATGGCACCTCAGACCTTGGCAGAAAGGTCAGCATCAATCACCTTGGAAGGGAAATTATCAATCAAAAGTTCTGCAAGGTTTCTTTCCCAGATTGAGGCAGAGTATTGGAAAATATGACCTCACTCTGGAGCTCTGCTTTTAGGAAAATATGCCTTCTTATTGTAGGCTGCTGCTGGAATCAGCAATTGAAGTATTTTCTTTAGGACTGCTTAAAACCTGTCCAAGTTGTGTTCATAATTAAAATAACTTAGCTGAGTAAATTTATTTTGAAGTATTTGTCATTTTCATGGCAATAGGGGTCTAAATAAATGGGATTTTGTCATGATGAAATGACAAAGGAAATGCAAATTAGATCTTTAAAACAATGAAAGAGAGAGTTGCAGTAAAATGCATTGATAAATACTTTAAAAATGACTGGACAAGATTTAAAATTGGTAACTCATAGAATGTATTTGTTACTTCTAATTTCAGCACAGGAGGAGACAGCTGGCTGGAAACCAGCAGAGGAAAAGTTTTAAGTCCCACATCTTGTCTCTAGTTTTTCTGTTGGTTATAAAGGGGGAGATTCAACACAGACTTAATTTTTTTTTTGGTGGTGTTGATATGCTGGGGTTTTTTTTCTAATGACACAGGAAAATTTTTTCCTTTAATTAAAAAATAATACTATTTTTCTTTTGCATTTGTGACCCAAGTGGAAGAATGAAACTGAACACAAAAGTTGCTGTGGACTCTCAGGTGTTGTTTCAGACCTGAACCAACTCTGATATCTCCCATTTCTGTTTCAGCCACTTTAGAAAACAAAACAAAAAGCAAGTAACAGCTTTTATGTGCATTAATGTTATCTTTGCTTTACCTTTAATGCTTTACCTTTTAATGTTATCTTTGCTTTACCTTGCCAGGTAATGTTTGGAAAAGTCTTAATTTCAAAATGCTTTACCATTTGGGCTCTGCACAAATGATGCTGAGGTGTCTCCCCAGGCCCATGTTGGAACATCCTGGGAGAGCAGAACTGCTGTGCCTGATTTTGGAGAGTGACATGTTGGAGATGCAGGGAGGTGGATTTTGTTTTTCCTTTGTAGGCAGGGATGAAGGAGAATACTTGAAAATGAGTGTTGGATGTAATAGCTAAAAGGTATTTGCTTTCTTCTTTCATTTAGTTTAATTTGAGAACTGGTGAAGTTCCTCACCTCTATAACATTAACTTTTTGAGAAGCCCTTCAGAATATTATACTTTAGGAACTCTCCTCATTTTGTCAAATTTGGTTGAAGTAATAAAATATATTTTAAAAAAATGTTATTGGAAAGGGACAACTTAATTTGAAGATGGTGTGATTGACTAAACCTTGTTTTATTACAGAACCTGATACACTTGAGCAAATCTGAATCAGACACACAAAGAGTTTTGCCTTTTCCACTCTGCAGGAATTGTCATCAAACTCAAACTCGCCTGAGTTGCTCCATGTTTTGCCCCAGCCAATCAATTAGCAAAACATTAATTTTTTATAAATGTCATTGTGCTATAAAATCACTTTGTGTCAGTTGATTTTCCCCTGGAACTAATTTCTGTGGCACAGGGAGAAGTATTGAAGTGTGCAATATTTTGGATCTGAGCAAGATTTGTTACAGTAGCATTAAAACCATATGCTTTAAACCAGATGGGATGTAAGTTGTTTTTTTTTTTAGGTCTGCTTTCTTTTACCACAAAACTTTTGATGAAAAGAAGGATTGTTTATCAATAAAAGCCTTCTTCTCATCCATCCTGATGAGATAAATCACCACACATGAGAATCACATCTCTGTCATAGCTTTTCCTAAGCAAATACTGATTCATAAAATTATTTCTCTCTTACTAATCCAAAGAAGGATTGGTGTCTTGAAGTGTTAAACTGTTGCTACTTCTATTTTGCCACAATTTTTGCCTTGGGTATAGGAAAGAATTGTGAGCAGAAGGATGTGTAAAGATGGGTCACTTATGGTTATCTCTGAATTTTATATCAAACCTGTCAAGTTTACCTGATAAAATTTTAACCTCTGAAATTCTGGTTAATGCATTTGGTATTTTGTTGTGTTTACAGGGAAATATAGTGACCTTCCTGACATGTTACTTGAAAATTTGTAACTTTCTACTGTTGTAAGGTGAAGTTTTCAAGAGCTACCACTGGGCTCTTCAGCACTCTGGAATAAACCAGAAATGGGAAAAGCAGAACTGGGGACCAATATTCTCTGCTTTTCCCAGCCCCCTCTGTCCTTCCCTGGCAGTGGGAAGTTTGTGCTGAGCATCTTTCTGTCAAAAACTCTTGTCTTGAACATTCTCTTTCCTAGCAGCTCACTCAGCATTCACGAACAAAACCCCAAAATTTCCTCTCCTCTTTGGTGTGAGAACTCCAGTGAGAGCTGTGTTAAAGGAGACCTGGGCTTGTGATGTGAGAGCATAAAAATTCCTGTTTGCTCAGTTCTTACAAGTGTGAATTCTAATTTACAAATGCAGGACAAAAATGCTTTTCTTCTCACTTTCATCTGAATTTCTGCAGAAAGGAATTCTTTTTCCATCAGAAAGGAGTCTGCATTTTCTAAAATCTCTCAGCTTTCTAAAATCCCTGCACTTCTTTAAAGCTCTGCTCACAGAGATGATGGGTGTACAACCAAGTTTTTAAATAGTTCTGCAATAACATTCCTCATTTCTCCTTAATATTCTCATGCTAGTTTTTCACTTCAGTGAATGTAGAGCTGCACTCACCTGGGAAATCCCAGTTTTTGAACTGGAATGTGTCTGTTTGTGCTACTTCTGCTTCTCATTCCCTTTGATTTTCTGTTTCAAAACAACCAGCTTAAAGACACTTGGTACTTTTTACTAAGAATCTGATTAAAATATGGCATTAAAAAGAAATAATATTTCAGGAATACTTTGCAGCTGTCCTGGTGCACATTTGCTTTCAGATGAGGCAGTTGGCTTTTGCTAGTGTTTGTTCAGGAACATAAATCCATATCTTTTAAAGTAATACTTTGTTTAGGTTTGGTGTATTTGTGTTCATTCTTTATGACACTTGTATCAACCTGAGGGTTTGTGAAGGTACATAATTGAAAAAGTGGCCTGCTAAGTGCCCACTCAGCCAGTTTAATCTGCAGTCTTTGCCAGACAAGAAACCTTGAGTCACAAAAATATCAGTGTTCCAAAGCCATTTATTACTGTCTTTCTGAAATAGTCTCATGTGGCAGAGCCACAGTGCTCTGTGCAAAAGGAGAGGAGGCATAACCCAGGAGTGCAGCAAGAATGAGCACTGCGCTCACAATTTAAAGTGGCCAACAACCTATTTGAAATGGCTGGAATGTAAGGAATATCATGTGTGCCATGTTTCTGCCCTTTCCAACAGCTGAATTTTCTACTTGGAGTTGGTTTTTGGCACTTCTGGTGAATTTTGTATGTGTGCTGCTCATCAAATTGAGAGTAGCACAGGTTCTGATGTGTTGGGTTGTCCACCTCTCATTTGGTTACATACAGATTGAAATTGTTGTTATCCTTTTGAGTTGAAGACCAAAAAAAGGCATTAATACCCTCAAATGAGAGATTAAAATTAATGAGCAGGAAAAAAAATTAATCATCAAGGAAAAAAAAATAATCTGGTTTTGCAGGAGGAAGTGAAAATCTCAAAGGAGAGAGAAGAACCAGGTTGTGTATTTTGGGGAGCTTAGTAAGGTTTTTGACATTGCTTCTCATAACACTTGAAGCTGGACACACGTGGTTTGGATTAGTCTTCTGTGCAGGAATGTGGAATTCCTTGGAAAACCACCTGTAGAAGAATCAGGAGTGGTTCATTGAGACTGGCAGGATTTGTGGAATGGAACTCAGCAAAGACTTTCTGATGAGTATTTTCATTACCAGCCCTGTTGGTGGACTAGAAGGAAAGCTGGGAGAGAAATTACTTGAAGAACTAGAGTGGAAAATGTAAAGATTTTTATAGGAATGAGGACAAGCTCCTGAGTTCAGGAGAGAAGCATTTGTTGATTCTCTGGTGTGCCTTTGTAGCAGGCAGAGAATTCAGAGTTCAGTTGTGGTTTTGCTTAGACATCTGCACAGTGGGAGCTGAGAGCAGAATGAGAGAATCTTTTCTTGGCTTGACAGAAGACCAGGAGGTACATGACAGCCCTCTAATATGTTACTCTTTGTACTGATTTTGGCTGGGACAGTTAATTTGCTTCACAGTGGCTTGTAAAGTGGTTTGTATTTGAGATGAAAGCAGTGTTGATAACATGAAGATGTTTTAGGTATTGCTTACAGAGCATCAAGGCCTTTTCTGCTCCTGCTTCTGCCCTGCCAGTGGAGACTGGAGGTGCACCAGGAGTTGGGAGGGGACAGCCAGGACAGTGACCCAAGGGATATTCCATAAACCCTGTCAGGCTGGGCACAGCAGTAAAATCTGGGGGAAGGAGGAAGGGGTGATGTTTGTCTGCCCAATCACTGTTCTGGATGGATCCTGGCTCTCCTGAGCACCTGCCTGCCCGTGGGGAGGGGTGAATGAATTCCTTGGTTTGCTTTGCTTGTGTTCATAGCTTTTGCTTTCCCTCTTAAACTGTCTTGGTCTCAATCCATGAGTTTTCTCAGTTTTACCCTTCCAGATGTCCCCACATCCGAGTAAGAGGGGTGAGCGAGCAGCTGTGCAGGGCTGGGGTTAACCTCAACACACAAATAACACATTTATTGTTTTTCTGGTTAAAAAGAAAAAAGTTTGAAGTAAAGTTCTGTGAAAAGTGTGGTTTTATACAGTGTATTTGGAAAAAAAACACAAAAAAACAACAAAGTCATGGGAAGAGGTTGTCTTGGGAGGCTGTGGTGGCTTCACCATGGAAGCCTCTGAGGTCCAACAAGACAGAAATGTCTCAGAAATGATCAGGTGTAGCAAGACACTCATGTGGGGAAAGGAATGGAGCAGATGTCTTATCCAGGAGCAAGATCCTCTGATTTTTATGACAGCCTCGTGAGGCTGCCCTGTGTGGTACACCAGAAATCTCTGTGATCACCCATCCTCACCATTTTAATTGGTGGGTGTGTGCTCAGGCATATAAACTTGTCAAGCTGTATCCTCCATTGTTGATGAGTGCATAAATTAGCTCTTTTATTTTTACATTTATGAGTCTATAAAGCCTTCCTTTGCATATCAAAACAGAAACTTACACATTTTCTAATGGCTTGTGGGAACCAAATGAAGCTTGAATTTGCTTCTTTTCATTTTGACAACTGCTATTGATATGAAGTGTAATGAAAGCAGCCTGTTTGTTAGGCTTTTAGTTGTTTGGTATGCTGTTTCCAGTCTTTAATTTACAAGGATGAAATAATTGACTTCTGTCCTTACAGGGCTGGCTGGGAATTAGTGGCTGCAGTTATGTTTTATTTAACCAGTAGTGCCTGTGAGAATAAATGGACACCTGCCTTTAATAAACACAGAGGATGGGCTGGTTAAATGGTTAAAGACTTTTGGTGCTTGATAACCTTCTTATTGCACAAAGATGGACTGAAAAACCCTTGTGAATGATGAGCAGTGATAAAGTCAAAGGAAGTGAAGCAGAAAATGTACATTAATGTAACTGCTGCTGAGTTTAGGTTCTCATGGCAAATACAGAATATTTTGCTTTACAGTCCCCCAGCCAAGTTCCAATGTACTTGTGGAACAGCATGAGTTTGGGTATAATAATTGGAATTATTTTAGTGATATTATTGTTTTCTTTAGTTGGATCTGATGAACACACAGGTCAAAGCATCTTAATAGTTGTTATCATCACAGATGTGAATATCCTTTGAAGAGAGACTGAGCATTACTACTAAACATGAGTAAACCTTGGAGAGCTCTCAGGGCATAGCCACAGCATCATAGAAAATTACTGTCTTTTTTTTTTTTTGCTTTTGTTGCAATTAAGGTCAGATTTCTATCAATTTAGCAAAGTTGAATTTCATATCAGTTGTATTGAATTTAAATTTTGGTGAGAAGTTTACATGAGCTTTGTGATTGGCAGAGTGAAGGATATGGCCTGAATAATTTGAGACATCAGAAAAAACACTTCTTACTGACAGTAACTTGACTCCTCCCTCTCCTCTGTACATGCATTTTCAATCTGTTCTCCCATCCTACAGCTCTGATCTTGTTTGGGTATGTCTAATCAGAATTTCTACATAATTATTTTAAATTATTAATTTGGAAAGTTATATAAAGAGTGGATTTTCTTGTGTAAGTAAGGTGGTGGGCAGCTGCCCACAAAGAGTTTTGCTAAATTTACTATGAAGAAAGCATAGCATTGTTACTGGGCAAGGAATAATCTAAAATTAAAAAGCCTAAAGACAATCACTTGAAGCATCAAATTTCCTTTTGCCATTCCATTATACCAACATTGCCATGCATTGTTGTTTTGTTTTGACTCATTATAAATTACCCACATAATACCAACCCTTCACATTTGCTCCACAGGCACCTCCCTTGTTCCTAATGTCTTTCATGATGCCACCTCTGTTTTTATTCCCTCTTGGCCCTAACTACTCTTTTTGACCTCCCCCTACCCTCAGCTTGCAGTGTACACTGTATTTCCTTCTTCCTCTGCTGTTCCTGCCATACCCATGCAAGTGCTAAGGTTCCCAGCACAGGAGAGGAGATGGGTGGATCCCATTCTGTCATGGGTGTCTTGCTGCAATATTTGTCCCTCTTGGTGTCCTCTCTCCCTTGCTACCTGTGCCAGGTTATTTTATTTTCCCTAGAAGTGTTTGCTCTCCTGTTAACAAGCAAACCCATACTGGATAAAGTGCTGGTAGCTGCTGGAGCTTCATTTCCCACCTCTTGCCACTCCTCTGCTCTTCCTCTTCCTTGAATTCTGCCTGGGTTCTTCAACCCCTGCACAGTTCTGCAAACAGATTTATTGTTGAAATGGTATCATTGGTATGGTACCTAACACAAAGCCTCTGGGTGGCACCACAACATGAATAATGATAATTATAATAAGTCGAGTCAGCCATTAAATCACTTCACCTTCAAATTTTGGCTATGTGTGGAGGCCTTTTTTATTTCTAGAGCTGACTTCTTCAAATCTAAAATTCATTACTCAGTGCATTTTTCATCTCCTCAGACGTGCTGGCGCTCAGAGAAAATTGGGCTGCAAAAAGAGACTGAAGAAGCTTTAATTAAAAAGCAAATAGCATTTTTCAGCAGAGAGAAGAGGTGGTGAGATCTCCCCCAGGCTTTTCTTACTATAAAAAGATCCTTCTATTTTTGTTTCACTTGCCTCTTAAAAATCCACCACCTACCTTGTTTGTTCATTCCCATTTGGAGTTTACTGATCCAGATGTAAGAGAGGTATTCAAGATTAGCAGCTGTGCTGTGGCAGCCTTAAGGGGTCTATGACTTCCTTCAGTGAAAATAAAATTGCAGGCTCTGCACATTGCTACTCAGGCAGGGGGAGGAAGCTCTAATAGTGTCAGTACCTTTTATATTCAGTATTTAATTGCCCAGTGTGTAAAGATGGATTACTTTTGGCAATAAGTAGAGCAGGTAGAAAAATGTGTGTGGGGTGTTATTTATTTGTTAAATTTTGTTTCAGAACAGACCATGATGGTTGAAGGAGAAAAAGTGAAATGCTGTGCATTTTACTTCAATTTTCATAGTTTCACTTAGGATGGTGTGGGTTATAAACCCTACTATTGCTCAACTACTGCTGTTTTGGGGAATGTCAGGAAATTCAACATATGTATTTTTTTCAAATGTAGATCACATTATGGTGTTTAGGACATGGTCTATTGGTGAACCTGGCAGTCTTATGTTAATAGTTGATCCTAGGGGTCTTTTCCAACCTTCATGATTCTCTGATTCTATGAAAAAATAATGTATTTATCACATTCCCAGACCTGGCAGAGTTGGCTGAGTTGTGGTGCAACTGCTCTGAAAGATCTTTACTGCAGTTTACTCTCTTGTATTCAAAATCAAAGCAATGAAAGCCCGTTAGAATTTATTAGCTATTTGATGACCAATTTGAAATGAGATGTGATCTTTCTTTGTACTTCACAAGAGCATGTCTTGTTCTGTTATATTTAGCTGTAATTGGCATCTTTATTGGCAGTCTGAAGAGAATGAAATGGTGAGGTGGGTCCTGGGAGCTGATTAGACCCTCTTAATTACTGAATATTTGTACTCCTGGGAGACACTCAACTGTAGCTGTGGTGAAGGGGAACTTTACTCTGCTGCTTCTTTTTATCTTTGCAAAATGCAGCAACTGATGCTGCTGAGCTTTCAGTCCTCTCTCCTCCATGTGAATAAAACCCAGGAATTCTTTTCCTGAAGCAGTTATAATTTCCATTTGAGTGTTGGGCAGTGTATTTCTAGGTGCTTCCACAGGTGCTGGATGTTTCCCTGAGTGAAACATGTCATCTATCCCATGAGTGTGGTTTTAAGTTCTCAGAGATAAATCCTGGTTTTATCTCAGTTCTTAAGAATTTGATTTTTGGGTGAGTGGCAACAAGGTTTTCACCTTTAATGTCATATGTTAAGATGGCCTGCCCATCAGGTCATGTAATAAAAGTTTTCTGGATTTAGAGAAAAAATATTTTTTTCTTAATTAAAATTAAGTCTTACACCATTTTTTCTGAAATTATGGTTTATGCAATTCCGGAATGACATATAAACATTTATTCAAAGTAACTTCAAGCTATAACATGATTATTCTGAAAACTAAACTCCTTTTCAAATAATGTTTGGCATTTTGAGGATTTTTCATTAACAGGCACTGTCTGGTTGCTGTGGAAGGCTCTGTTCTCTCTGGAAATGTTTAAAATGTCTCTGTGCACTCTCTCTTGAGAGAAGAGTTGACTTTTTAAATGTTCCTTGTTACAGCTGTTTTGAGATGGAGAATTTGCACTTTCCAACATTTTCCAAGCAGCAGGGACATTACTTACAAATGTCCCTTTTTGAATAGCATGAACTCCAATCAATCAATCAATCAATCAATCAATCAATCTCTTCTACATCAGGGCTTTTCTTCACCTCTGTAACTGAGAGCTGGCTTGGTCCTTATGATCAGAATGTGCACTTACATAAAACTGCACCTGGAGGTGATATGACAGCCTGGGGTTTTTTTTAGATTTTATTTTTGTTTTAGCTCATTACTTATGATAATCAAATGTAAGAGACCTTCCCCTTTTTATTAGGAATGTAGTTGTTTGGTATCAGTCCTTCCAAGCAGTCTCTTCCCAGCTGGTTGTTTTGCATTTGTGAGAATATAAATCCATGAGAGTCACAAGAGCATTTAACCTCCTGCCACTCAATGTGTGCATAAAACTTTAGGACTTGTGGTTTTAAAACGTTTTAGCAGTATAAAAACTCTTGAAGTCATCAATTTTATTATAGACCTTTAGGTGCTTTTTAAGTCTTCTGAAGGACAATACCTTTTCCCTGTCTTGTGCACTGGAGTGCCTCTTCCTCAAGTCCTTTAGTACATAATTCTTAGTGAATTCCAGTTCCAGTGGAAATTGCAGCTTGATTGATGTTCTCATGTTGAAGACTGCTGATAAAATGAATTCTGAAATTGTATGATAAAGAGTGTTGAAACAAGTAACCATTCAAGCTGGAAGCTGTACTCAGGATTATTCTAGTAATGGATAATATATGCCTCAAAAATGTCTTTTTTCTTACCCCTGTTATAAGATGGTCAAACTTATTATAAAAATAAACTGGTACTGAATGTGTTGAACAATAGAGTGATTTATGTGATTAGAAATAAGTTTTCTGTGTTACTAGATGGAAATATTTCTAATTCATCTCTGAAACACTTAGTGGAATTCTTTTATAGTGGCCTTGGACACACACACACAATGTCAGCTTGAATCATCAGATGGAGGCTTTAGGTTTGCCTCTGATGTTCCTCATTTTCATTTTACTGCTATATCAATTGTATTCTCTTGGCTTTCAATTTTTTTTTCTCATCTTGTTTGGAACAGACTATTCTACATATACTTTGATTTTTTTCATAGTCTCTTTGTCTCTAGATTTTTAGGCAGTGTCCATCACTTCAGTTACATCAAGCTTCTTGCCTTTTTTCCATGCCTAACCATCTGCCCTTGTCTTTATTTCATCTCTTACCAGCCCCATGCCTACTCTCCTTGTAAAATTCAGATCCCCTCAGAAGATTTATTTCCATTATGATGCTGACAAAACTGTAGACAAACTATAACAGTGAATTTTATAGGCATTTTATTCTTTTAAAGGCATTTACTAAAAGGGGAGTGTAATCACAGTGCCTGTTTTATTTATACATGTACCATTTTTCTCTAATTCTCATCTGGTTTTAAATGCCTAAATTTGCATATTGATTACAAAGAGGAAAAAAAAAAAGAAAATAATGGGAATTTGAGTGTTCTCCAAGTATCTGTCTTTTAATTGTCATCTTTCTGAAGTAGTTGCCTACAAATTACCTACAGATTGTTCAAATGTCTAAACTCAACTGCAACAGTAGGAATCACCCCCAAATCTCATTAGAACAGTGCTGGCAAACCTATTAGACATTAACAGTAGTACTCTAAGATCTGGAAAATGATACCTTAAAATCATCCTCTGTAATTTAAATATTATTAAAGGAAAAGAGGGGAAAAGATAAAGTGTCAGCAGAAGTTATTGATGTGTAAGGTATCCATGTTATTAAATATGTATCACAGGTTTAAAATTTTCTTGGAAGTTGTCGTAATGGAAGTACCAAGCAGCAGAATTTTATATCAGTACTTAAAAAAAGCATTTTTTACTTGTTGGGAACAGTGATCTCAGCCTCTCACAGCTTCAGCTCTTAGACTTGGAGACTCATAACAGCATTTCTGCCCAGTGATGAATGACCACTTAGATTTTCCTTTCAGTTAAAATTACTTTTGTGTAAAATACTATAGATTCTAAATTGGGAGAGGAGACTATTTATCCAGCCCTTGCTATCTGTTGTATTTCTCCTTTAATATTGCTTGGAAAAATGCTCACCTTTACACAGAAACAGATTGTAAACATTAGACAATTTGGTATCATAAACCACATTTCTGCCCTTAAATATTCTCTTGGGGAAGAAGAGACTGCCTGAATTCCCCAGGAGCAGGAAGACAGATCTGTGATATTAGAGGCTCAGTACATGGAATAGTGAAAGGATCCCACAGCACTGGAGTCCTTAAACTGGGAGGAACAGTGAGGTGGCCACTCAGAACATCAAAATCACACAGAAGCAGGGAGGAGGAGTATGGGGTTGTGTAATGTGTCCTTTCAACTTCCCAGTGAAGTTTTGTTCCCCTTGGGACACTCCAGTTCCCCTTGGGACACTCCAGTCCACTTTGGGACACTCCAGTTCCCCTTGGAACCTTCCAGTTCCCATTCTGGACCTTTCAGCAGGTCTTTGTCCACCTGCCCACAGGAGAAGGACACAGATTTATTTCTTCTGGTGGCACAAGTTGTCTTCCAGTCCCAGCTGGTGGCTCAGAAGGGAGTGTGAGGAGCAGGGACAATGCCACACGATCCTTTCCCATAAATTCATGGCCAGGATTTACATTCCCAGCTTCTGGGAACGACACGTTCAGGACTTTCTCATCTGCAGCTCCAGTGATTTAATAGCTGCTAATGGTGTGATGCTCCACAAGTGGTATTGATGTCTCTGTGGGCTTCTGGACTCATGGCCCCTATGGCATTTGGTGGTGGTAAAGTCCCACAGCTCATCTGTGCTGTCTGAAATGTATTTTCCAGGGTTTGCTTTACATTTGTCAGTTGATAACTGTATTCGTGTCCCAGTTGTGTCATGTGGAACTGTGGAAAAATTAGTTCCTTGTCATCTTTATTTTATATTTCCTGATTTTATACATCTGTATCAGTTCCTGTTTTACCAGCTATGTAATGAAAATGCTTGGCTTTTTTCTCATGTTGAAAGTACTGTGGGTTTTGATTTTCTTTCTTTATTTTTTTTTTTGGTCATACCTTTTGGAGATTTTTTGTTGTTTTTTTTTTTTTTCCTGCTCTCTTTATTATTGTCTCACAATAATAATTGTTTTATGTAGTGTGCTGTGGCTCTCACAGGGCTGTTGGCCATGTAGCTGAGATTGCTTCACACAGTGGTGATGAGTAAGAAGCTGTCAGTGCTTCCCTTCCACTCCAGAGCTCTCTGCTTCCCTTTGCATTCCAGCTGCTCTTTCATCACCCCATCCCTCAGGTGCTTTATCCAGGGGGATTGACCTTGGCTGGACAGCAGCTGCCCACAAAGCCACTTTGTCACTGCTCTCCTGAGCTGGGCAGGGAGAGAAAATAGAATGAAAGGCTCATGAGTTGAGAAAAGGGCAGGGAGGGATCACTAACTGGGTACTGTCATGGGCAAAACAGGCTTGACGGGGGGAAAATGTAATTTATTACCAATGAAATCAGAGTGGGATAATGAGAAATAATCAATAAATCTTAGAACACCTTCCCTCATCCCTCCCTTCTTGGGTTTAAGCTCACTCTCCTATCCTTTATCTCCCCCCCAGCAGTGCAGCTGGGGGCTCCCATTTTATCTCCCCATCACTTGGGTGCCTTGGGCAAGGCTGCAGCAAACTTTTGATTTTGATTATTCCAAATGATTTTCTGTTGTCAGCAAACTTCATAACTATTCTAGTCAATCATTTTCCAGATCATGTGTTAATCTTTTCAAATCCACAGGTCCCCTGTGTGTTTCCCTGCTGTGGAGAACTGATAAGCAAACTATAATTTTAGAAAGCTATGGATTTTTTTCCTGCAATATCCAGACATGTTTCTTTTTGAAGCTTTCCAGTGAACTACATGTAAAGAATTTGGTGGTCTTTGGGCTTCTGCACATGGCTCTCATCACCACCAAATTACACCTGAGCAGGTGTTGAAGGGAACTCCCTTCACCTTTTGGGTTTGGAGGGAGGCTCATG
This sequence comes from Agelaius tricolor, assembly GCF_023055355.1. Lineage (NCBI taxonomy): Eukaryota > Metazoa > Chordata > Aves > Passeriformes > Icteridae > Agelaius > Agelaius tricolor. Next base: position 91,622,310 of record NW_027269262.1, on the reverse strand, counting down.
ACTGCCTTGGCTGGGAGAGATTCATCCCCTCTTTTGGGATTAGATGGACATTTAAGGATGAATCACCATCAGCCTTCAGGCATTGCTCATAAATGAAAAGTGGTTTTTTTTTTTTTAGGAAGATTTATGAAGCTGTGAAATGATTTTTTTTTTTTTTTTTTGCTGCAGCCATTGCTGTGTTATGATTCTTTAGACAGAAAAATAGCAAGCAAGAAACTATTGATCATCTGATAGTCCCCATATTTAGATGCACATAAGTACAATTTCCCTTTGTTGGTTTGCTCTACAGCCCTAGGCTGGCCATCACAATGAAGTAATGTTTACATATTTCAATTTTATGGTCCTTTTTTTCTAAAGCAGAACTGTCTGATCAATGCTGCTGTATTTAATATCCTTTGCTGTATTTTCTTAAATTGTATGATAGTGTATGCTGCCATGGTGGAATAAAACTCTAGACAGCATAATGTATCAAAAGTTTATATTGCAGTAGTTTTCAGTAGTATTCCAGTGATAGATTTTAATGGTCATCATGTGAGCTGTTTACCAGATGCATTGATATATTTAGATTGCAGGGGTTTTTTTGTTGTTGTTTTTGTTGTTCTGCCTTTTTTTTTAAGGGAAGGCCAAATTCTGTCAATCTGAGGAAAGTTCCCGCAGAAGTGATTGCAGGGATTGGAATGAGATGATCTTGAAGGTCCCTTCCAACCCAAATATTTCTGTGGTTCTGTAATAAATAAAAGTATTCCTGCAACTACAAATGGGGCAGGCTACCAGTAAATCAACATGTTATTTGTAAGCTAATATATTTTATTATACCTAACAGATACTTAACCATGTGGAGTTAAATTCAAGAAATCTCACACAAAATGTGAAGTTTAGCTGGATGCAACAACTTTTCTTTAATTTGGTACTTTTTGTGCAGATGTAAGTGGAACCCTTGGAGACTCTGCTTATTAGTGTTAGGGTTGAATTTATATCTTTTTGGAAGTAGCTAAAAGGAAAAATAATAAAAATGGGTGTGTAAAATATTTTATAAAAAAAAAAAAAAAGTTCAGTATAAATGGTAATTAGACCAAAATCCACCTGGATTTTGAAGACTGGTACATTTATTAGAGTTTGGGTACAGAGGAAACCCCACTGGGGAAATAGATATATTGAAGTTTATTAATTTATTATTGTACCTAAAGCTTGAGAGCTCTCCTATACTGTGGAATGGTATGGAATTTTCTATGGCTGTACATTAAAATTGTCCAGGAAATCTGGCAGGAGTCACATGCTGTGACAATTCTGGCAAATCCCAACTGCTGCTGTTCATGTTTGTGGTGAGGATGCATTCTGTGAGCTGCTTCTGTCTACTTGCTACTTTAACTCACACTTAATTTTGGTTAGCTGATATATTTGGCTATTCTTCCCAATGCTGGAGATTAGGATCTGAGAGAATGAAGAAGCTTGGCAGGGTTCTGGACTGATGAGCTGTGAAGAAGATTTTTCAGAAGGCAGTTTTGAATTAGGGTGGGTTTTATTCCCCAATTACTCCTTGTATTAATTCTAATTCAGTCCTTTGTCTGCTGGAAGTTATGGTCTCTCAGCTCTGAAGGGCTTCTGAAAGAAGAGTTTATGCTGGATTTGAGGGGAGAAAGTTTCAATAGTACTTCTGAACTCCACCAGGAAAAACTGGAACAGTACACAAAATCATGAAAACTGCTTTTGAAGATTGAATAGAGAGGGCAAACATGGTGTATTTTTTTTAGACATACATTAAAATCACAACCTATCTTATTAAAGAGGTGCAGAGACAAATTAGTGATGACACCTTTCTGACACTGTAATGGTTGTCACTTTGTAATGAGTGAGTGAAAATTGAGCAGCTTTTAGAGCTTTTCATTACCCTATGGACTAAGACTTGTGAACTGCTTGTTCTGCTGCAAGAATAAGTTGCTGTGGATGTGAGTCCTGGTGCAGATGAAGTTATCACTTTTCTTCCCAGTCCTATTAGCAGTTATTTTCCAGCAGTTCCACTCTCCTGTTGACTCAGTTACCTGTTAGTTCAGTTGGCAGCTCCTGTTTCCCAGGGCCCAGTGCTGTTATTATGTGGCTGCAGAATTCATTCTAAAATTGCTTTCAAATGCCTTCAAGTATTTTTTTCCCCTTCTCACCAGTCTTGTTGCAGGGCTGTGTTTAACAAACCTCATTGCAGAGCATGCTGGAAGTGGTCCTGCCCTGAGAACAGCAGCAAGGAGGCAAGGGGGAATGGCTTCCCCTGGATATTCCTATTAGCACAAATTGGAGTCACAGCTTGGAGTGATTCCCACACTTCTGGGGGAGGTCACTTGTTTCTAGGTACTGCAGGATCATCCCTGCAGTGAACAGTATGGCAGGAAAGCATGTGCTCCTCTAGAAAGTAATATCCTAAAAGCCCTTTGTCCTGCTCCAGATTTGTGCAAAGTGCACGAGGAAGGAGGGCAAGACAAGAGTAGGGGGCATGCTGCTGTCTACTGATTTTATTTTCTTTACCTCTGTTCAAAGCACAAAACCTGAATATTGAGTTGTGCAGTAGCATTCTGCAACTATTTTCAACAAGCATTTGTTTATAAAGGGTATCCACAGCACTTTCTCAGTGCAAGGTGTTGAGTTCTTGATCAATCTCGATGCAAGATTCCCTTCCCTAAAATCCTGCTAAAACATCATTGTGATGACATCCTTTGGTTGCATTGCTGTAATGCACAGGTAAGTGTTTAAAAACTAATTTAAAATAATAAAAGGCAGCATTTTGAAATCTATAGTTTGCTCAGTGCCTGGGTAAATAAATAATTGAAAGCCTAAATAAATAAACAAACAGCTTTCAATGAAGCTAAATCCCAGTGGCTTCCATTGAGTCAATAATGGTTGTGGCTAAATTCAGCTCCACGCCATTACAGGTGACTTGGACTCCTTAATTCATTAAATTCCAAATCTCAGAGAAGATTCAGTACTTAATAATGTATTTTCAGGGCTGGATAAAATTAGTTTGCACTTGCATGTTATTTTTCTTCCACTAATAAATTCAGAAATTAGTAACTATGTTGTATCCAGAGACCCTGAGGAGAAAATATCCCGAAGAGCAGAGGTTTATAGCATGAGGTGTGCTCAATTAATTTCTGGCTTATAGGGTATTCAGCAGTGATTTTCTCCGAATTTTCTGGGACTTCACAGCCAGATTTCAGGTAAAGAGAAGATAGATTTTTGAATTAGAAGTATGTAAAGGCTGGAGGGAGGGATTTTTATGAATTTTATCAGGATGACTGTGCATTTAGACACAGATATTAGAGCCAGTGCTTGCAGAAACCTGCTAAATTTGCCAAGAAGCATTAGCAATTAACGTAGTTAATTAACAAGAAGCTAGGTTAAAATTAGTTTGGGCTTGGGGTGGGGGGAGATGGGAGTGAATTGTAATTAGAAAAAGAAATCACAGCTGCAGTTTGGAGGATTGGTGGGGAAGTTCTCAGCTCTGGCTGTTGGGAGAGCTCTGCATTGCGGCTGTGCCTGGTTCATTCATTACAGCTCAGTTTTCTAGGAAAGAGCTCTTTGGGGTTATGTATCACCATTTCCAAGGATTATTGACTACCCTAATCAAATTGAACTTCTGCAGGCTAACACACTAATAAAAAAGTACAGGTTTTCTTTGTTTGGGTTTTTTTTTTCAGGACTTCTCAGAAAGGTGGGGCTCAATGTTTCTTGAGCATTTAATGTTCAACAAATTATGGTGATTTTCTCCAGTTAAGGTTTTGGATCCTGCTGAGTAGAATTTGCTCAAAGGAAAATGCTGCCTTTCCCAGCTTCTATTACCCTGCATGCTGTTACTAAGCAGAGAGGGAAAATCAAGGCATTTATCTTGGCAAATTGAAATGAGTTTCAAACTAGAAATATGTGAAAGTTGCTAATGAAGTAGTGAATGTCTTACACATATCATTTTATTTTCCCAGTGAAAAATGAAGTACAATTAATTAAATAGATTCTTGAATAGGTCTGATGTGAGCTCAGGGAATTTTCAGGTCCTTCTCATATATATTTATTTCAAAAATAAAATTGGACATATGGATTAGGATGTGTGAAGCAGGCTTGAATCTCAGATTTACTGTGGCACAGTGAAGCACATGATCAATAGTCTACATTACAAATGTTTTAGTGGGCTGCTCCCATGGTGGTATAGAGGAGATATAATTTATCCTGTCAAAAATTATTCTTTCTTGGCTAGTGTAATTAAACATTTCATAGGTAGTGAAATTAGCTTGGTGTCTTCTAAACATCACAGATCTTATTGTTTATTGCTCTGGCTGCATTCAAGAAAGGTTAAAAGAGATAATATGTTTACTCTTTTTAAAAAAGATTGGCTTTTTAGTTTAACATTTATTTGACTTTTTAATACAGTCGATACATCCTGAAAAGGTCTGTATGTACAAGCAGTTCTATTTAAGGATTATTAGAAATGCCATTAATAGCAAGCCTATAGTAGCTTCTGCTTCCCATTCTCCTCTAGAAATCACAATCCTTTGTTTTTGCTGACATAATTACCTCCATATGAGCCAGTTCTAACAAGGCAGAATTAAGAGTTCACATTATAAATGAGCAGCAGGAACAGATGGACTGAGAAAATAGTCAGGTTCCATGCAAATATCAATAAAGGTGATTAGGAAAGCAATAAAAGCATTTGGCTCATATGTTTCTTTGTATTAATAATATTAATAAAGACTGCCTAACTGGAAAAGGCATGAGGCCAGGTGGAGGTCTGGAATGTGAAATGTTCTGCTTCTGCATATTGCAAAGCCAGGATTTGGGTTGTGAGAAGATGTCACTGCCCTGGATGGTGTCACACTGCCAGGCCTAATACTAAAATTCATCATTTTTTGTTTAACTTGAGGGCTGAAAGCACCTCATGTCATCCAGTGAATCAGACACTGGGCTGAGGAGCTTAACTTTGATTAAAATACTTCTGTGACCAGGTGAAATGGGATAGAGGCCATTTTTGCCTGGGTTTCAGTTTTCTGCTTTGTGAACCTCCAGCTGCACATTCCCCAGGCTAAAAGCCTTCCTCCCCTGCCTCTGTCCTGGTGGTTCCAGTCTTGTGCTTTGCCTTGGCTGTTCTGGGGTGATGCTGGGGCACTCCTGCATTTCTCTGCACCCTGTGACTTTGCTCATTAGGAGATCTGTTTGTCCTGCCACCCTCAAGAGTCAGAGGGGAGAGCAGCACAGGCTGCACAGGAGGCGGGGACCAGCTGCCATTTATGCATCAGGTGCTTAGCACATGTCTGCATGCTCCTCTACAGGATTTTTTGGGAGAGAAATTTCACTGTGCATTTGTTCCCTCATAGGTCTCTGGGCTCATGGCAATGTCAGCACACACTTTTGGCTGTTGTTTGCTGGCTTATGTGGAATTGCTGCCCATGGAGTTGATGTGTACTGGAGGCTGAATTTCTGGACACTCAGATTGACTCAGATTTGCCTCTCAGCTATCTGGAAAAATACCTCAGAATTTGTCTGAACATCATTTCCTAGCAGAGATATCTGGGAATACCTCATCGGCCCTTATGTAAATCAAAAGGTTGGGGCTGCCTCCCCCTTTTCCTCATGTGCTCAGAGCTGCCAAGAGTCACAGCAATGTGGACATGTGTTTTGTGGGGGGGGATACTAAGGGTATGTGTAAAATGCTGTATTTGCCCTGAAAACAGAAGTAATTTCCCAGTCAGATAAAGCCCTGTATGAGAAGCATTCAATGACATTTTTTCTTATTTCTCATTTACTAATGAATGAACACTTGGAAGAAAGCAATTTTTCACTTGAAATTCAGTTGTAAATCTAGGAAATGCTCATTGCTCTGAGTCCTTAGGCAGAGTAAAGTGGTATACTGAGATCTTTGATGTCAATAGGCTTTTTCATTGAATGCTTTAGGTTTTTCTTCCTGGAAAAAAAATCTCATGTGACTGTCCCTGACCAGTACATGTATTTCTAGCTCTAAATGTGGAGTCTTGCAATGAATTCAGAATTATTTTTGGAGAAATAATACTGGGGTGCATTTCCATCTCTTCTTACCTTTGAGTCACTTTGAAATACTGTGCATTCAGTTATTTTACCTTCCACTTAATAACATTTTTTCTCAATTCTCAACCTTGGCTGTAGGCTGGTTTTCCTTAGTTTTGCTGTTACCATGAGAGTTTCTATCCAGAGCCCCCTCTCCTTTCTGCAGGCTGCTCTGGGAGGACAGGAGAGCTTTCTCAGCTGCAACCAAGGCCTCATGCATTTCACTTAGCTCCTGATCGATTCTCTTGCTGCTTGCTGTTGGTTCTGTATTGAAATGTATTTTTATTGTTGTAAGCTCCTGTGTGCTGTGGTGGTTGGCAATCTAGAAATGTGTTAAATAATATTGATTTTTTTTTTCCCCCACTTGTCAAGAATCTCATTCCACTCTATCTCTAACACTATTTTAAGTATCATTTACTGGTTTTATTTTCTTTCTTATTTATGACTGAGCATCTCACAGAGCAAGGGGCTACCACAGTGCCTGGAGAGAAGTCTGGGAGAGGGCACTTACAAGAATATACCTTCCAATTCTGCTAAATGCCTTTATATGCCAAGATGAGTTTATTATATTCCTATGACATCATTCAATAGTTGGTGTGTGTCAGAAAAATAAAAATTACTTTGCTTTTCACTGCAGTGCATATAACCTGTCAGGTAGTCACTCTAAATGACAAATACACTTCCAGAAAACATTCAGGTGATAAAACTGTGGTTCCTAAAAGTGATTTTCATTGCAGCTATTAAGGGAGCACAAAGGCCCTTTCAGCTATGGTGATTGTCTCTTTCTGTTGAGACTTGTCTTGAAATGATAGTGAGGGGTCAGTTTTAAATCAAGGAGAGGTTAATGTGGTGCTTTATTGTCACCATTTATTTATTCCACTTTTGCTCTGTACAGATTTGCACAACTCTGCATTGTTTCTGACCATGTTCCTGAACATGTGAAATGTTTCTTTGATAAAAAGTGCTTCTATCCCAAATCTCACACAAGTGTAGAAGCATTTCATGTTGGAGCTCCAGACCTCAGGTCAGGTTTTTATGGTGTCTTCTCTAAACCTCTGCGGGTCTGAGGGGAGTGGGGTGAATGTTTTTCCTGAAAAGATTTATTGAATTTAAAATTCTGAACAAAAATTTTCAGGCTAGATTTTCTAAGGATGGAAAAGTATTAGCAGTTCTTTTTCCATTTGGAAAGCTTCTATCTTGCTGTCTGGGAAAGATGGGGCAGCCACAGCTTCTCTGGGCCAACGATGCCAAGGCCTCACCATCCTCACAGTAAAGAAATTCTTTACAATCCTTACTTAATACATAATCTAACTCTGCCCTCTTTCAGTTTGAGGCCATTTCCCCTTGTCCTGTCACTCCATCTCTTCTCCCCAGTTCCTCTCCAGCTCTCCTGGAGCCCCTTTAGGCACTGGAAGGGGTCTCAGGTGTCCCTGGAGCTTCTCTTCTCCAGGTGAGCACCCCCAGCTCTCCCAGCCTGGCTCCACAGGGAAGCGACTCCAGCCCTGTGATCATTTCCAGCTGAGTGGGGTTGTTTTTCCCACAAGTCAGCATTAGCTGAAGTGTTAACATTCATCTCAGTCTTCTGAGTAATGAATCAGGCATTTGAAATGAAATATCTCTACTCAGTAGACACCACATTTCATCTTGCTGAGGCCTGGTATTGTCTGTGGTTGAGCGTGGAAGCTTTCTCTGCTCAGAGAAGTTTGTAGCATCACATCTGTGTAAGCTCCATTCCAGCTCCACTGACACCACAATGTGAATCTCACTCCCTTTTACTGATGTAAACAGAGCCTTTTTCTCAGCTCCCTTATGCAGCTCATTTACAATTTTAACCAAGGCATGTTGGTGCAGAGTGTTATTTTTGTCTGAAACTACAGCTGTATGCACGACAATTTGCACATGAATGTAAGACAAGAATCCTAATTAACTTCTAGTCCAAACTGAACACAGTGCAGGGTACAGCACTGGGGCAGTGAGCAAAGGGGAGAGGCAAAGCACATGGTGACATTATGATAATAAAATAATGTGACAAAGGTCTGCTTGCAGCATCCATTTGAGTTTCACTGTCCTGTGTTTCTAACCCAGACCTGCCCCTTGGAGATGTCAAGAACAACCAGAGTCTCCATGAGGCTTTGCCATAGATCTGTTTGACAACCTGATTCTTCTCAGTCAATTGCTTCCTGACCTCACTTCCATTCTTGTTTCAAATGGTTTTCTTAATAGCTCAGCTAACTACAGTTGCCAGCAACTGAAACTTATTAAACTTTTTTTTAAACCTACCCCAGCATTTTCCCACCATCTGCTTTTAAACTGCCCATTTGTGGGGATTCTTTGCATAATTATTTTGTGGTTCATTTGATTCTCTGCATAATTAATTAATTGCTTCTCACTTAGTTTTCTGCATAACTAATCTACTGCCACATAATTAACAAACTCTTTAATTCCTTATTAATTATTTGCTGTTCTTTTGAATATTTGAATTAATTGACTTTAAATTTGCCACTGTGGTGATTTGACATCTTGCTAATTGTTTTGATTAATCAATTAATTAGCTGCTTAATCTCTGCTTAAAAGTATAACCCCATGACTGCCTTGCAAATGTTCTAGCACCCTTCCCTGCTCCCTTCTCATTCAGTGCTGTCATCTCATCCACATCTTGATGCTCCAATTATTGTCCAGACACATGGACCTTTCCAGTTTCTGTGTGTCCCTCTGATAAAGCCATCTCTCTAGCCCCACTGATGATCCTTAGGCTGAGTCTTCCTCCAAATATGATTTTTTTCCATGCTGCACACTGCTCATACACTGGAGCCTCCAGAAAGATTTGACTCTGCTTGGTTATGCCAAAAAAGGAGAGAATCAGGAAAAAAAGACAGTAAAATATTGACTTATGAAGATCCATGAAATAAATGTGATACAAGAGCTGACTTTGAGAATTTTTCTTGCACACAGGATGAGGATGTTTATGATTCAATATAACTGCTGAAGAAATTTTTGGTAAATTGATGTGGCTGATAAAGTTCCTGAAACTTTATATTTATGTATAGCTCTTTCACTAGACCTCGTTGAGGCTGGGTTTTTGGTAGAAAGGAACCTTTTCCTTCACACTTTGCTTTATTTATGTGCTAATCTTGGACTTAAGATTTCACATCTGGTTGCTGTAGAAACCACTGTTCTCTTTGAGAACAGGACCTTAAAAAGAGGTGTTGCCTGAACAAGTAGTTTGATGTTATACATCATGAACAAGCCAACAAAAAACCCATACCAAACATGATGAAAACTCCTTCAAAATGGAAAGTTTTATTTAAGTTTTCCACAAGGTGCCAGCTGTTATTTGAAGGTAATAAATTGTGCCTTCTTATGCAAGTGGAAGAGTGGGAAGGGAGGTGGTTTTATGAAACCTGGAATGAGAGATGCAGGGGGTATGTTCATGAGCACTACATTTAACAACAAGAGAATAACCAGGTGAGAATCCAAACTGTTTGGACTTTTTCTTTTGTTTGATAGGCCAATTTTATTGCCTGATGTTGATCAGTCTAAATAAAATACTTCTGAAGCACATGAAAATGTCTTAAAACTTACCAAAGAAATTTCAAATGCGTATGTTAGATTATGCTGTTATAATATGTGTGAAAAAATTTGCACGATATGTATGTTATGATATGTTTTAGAGGGATTTTTCAGTGTGATTGGGATATTAAACAGTGAAAGGTTGGAGGAGGTAGAGCACTTCCCAGGAGTTTTTGTCCTGGTGCTCCTCCTCCTCTTCCTGCACATCACCAGCTTTGGTAGCTCCATCTCCATTCCACGGGGCTGGAAAAACCAACTGTACATGGGCAAACCCACCTGCAGCTGCCCAAATTTAGATGCCTTGCTCTTGAGCTGGATCCTACCCCCAGGCAGGATTTTGATCAAGCACTTTGGCAGGAAGGCACCAGCTGGCCCAGGAAAAGTCACCTTTAGCAGTGCTCTCTGTGCCCAAATGTGTGGGACTCTCTCCTCTGCTTGAAAACCCTGGAAAATCTGCAGAAGTTGTTAATATTTCAGGGTAGTGGATGAAAGAGCCTGCTAATCTTGTTTTATCTCCAGTTTCTCTGAAACTGATTATTGTGAAAAGATGCTTGGCAATATGCACAACCCTGTGTTTTTGCAGGAAGTGTAGAGGTGAAGAATTTAAAGTAATTTGCTTTTCTTTATTTACTTTAGGCAATTTGACTTGAGGCTTTTTCAGGACTGTTTTGCAACATATTGAGTTGAATTCATAAAGAATTTGAAATAAATGGATTCCCTGCACATGTAGTGAATAAAAATGAAAAACTGTGGTCGAGGTTGCTGTTATTCCATATTCTGATGCTATGTTAGTGTGTGATACAGAGAGTTTGCTGCCAAGAATGGATCATCTCTTAGTCCTGTGTGTACCCTATGAATATAAAAAGTTAGATAACTCAATGGGCCCTAGCCCTAACAATATTCATGCTGCAGATTTCCCTTTGCAAAAAAAACCCCAAAAACCAACAAAAAAACAAACCAAAAAAACCCAAAACAACTTTGAGAAGAGGTGCAGCTTGAATAAAAAATGAGCTTTTAAAAAAAGAATTTAAATTGCAGGAGAGGTGTTATAATGTAAAAGTGTAAGAAGGTGCTATAGGTGGAATTAATTAAAAATGTTATCATCTTTATGTATATACGCATATTTATACTTACCATCAGCATTTCTTACTAGTGAGAAAAATTATGTCAGCAGCTCAGTGGTCTACAGGTAGAATTAGAGAAGGTGAAATAGCTGAGCCTGCAGGAATATAGTTCCCATTCAGCTCTGTCTCATTGCAGTTTTATGTCAGTATAAATTCACTGATTCAGTGAAATTCAGCCCACACCTTGATTTCTGTGTCTAACTGAAGCTGTGCAAGCAGAAGGCTGACAATTTCTCAGTTTCCTTTTTATTTACTGCTGATAAAGTATTATTCTAAGGTGGAACAGAGGATATTATGGTTATTCCTTTTAATATTTTATTTTCTTAATAACCAGAACTTCTTCCTTGACTTCCTGTATGTTTAGTGGCTCAATCTCAAATTAATGGTTGCTTTCATAATAGTGTATTTGTTTTGAGTTTTAGTATTCTTTAGTCTTATCTTCTGAATGTAGATGAAAAAAAGATAAAAACCTTGTAATTACTGACTTGTTTAAAAATCTGTCACAATTTTGAGATGTTGCTATTGATTCCATCAGCACAGTTGAGAACAGTACTTCAAGAAAAAATCTAAAACAATGGCTTCTCGTGTACAAAAACATGTTGAATACTGACTGATTGATTTTTTTCCCCCCATTTTTACCTTTCTATCTTCCTACTAGAAGCAAAAGTTTGTAATAATGGGTAAAATGGAAAACACCCATTTCTCTTTTAGCAGGATTTGGTGATTTTATGTGTGATTGAGTGGTTGCAATTGGCAAAAAGGGTGGAGGCAGAAGATGAGAAAACACTGATCTATCAAGGGCCTGTGTTGCACTCAGCTCAAGTGGGCTGCTTTTTCATCATTATATGTATTTTGTAACATCTGAAAACTGTAAGAGGGGATGCAGTGTTCATACTGGAAGTATATCAGCCTCAGAATCAGATTGGCATTGTTTTAGCAAAACTTTGGAAAAGTAAGTGCTAAGTGAAAATTTGCTTTCTTTGCTGCTTGTTCTTCAATTAAGAATTTATTTAGAATTTCAATTTATTTGAAAATAAGATATTGGAGAAGCTCAGTTCTTAGCAATCTGATATTTTAAATACCCAATATTAAATTTTGCTTAATTACAGAACAACACATAAAGCTGTTTGACATGTGAATATAACATTACCAGAAGCTTGCTTTAAATAAAAAAATCCAAAGAAAAAAGCAGATGCTGAGACATTTAATATTGTTCAGACATTTTAAAGAAACTGTCTTGAGTGACAATGGGAAGTTTAAATGGAATATTTAGAAATAATTTAGCTGTTATTATTCAATTTATGTAAGAAGCTAAACAGCAGATATTTTTATATCTGGGTACATGGTGTAGTACTTTCAGAAAAAATGACAGAAGTCTGTTTTTGAATTTGTATTAAGGTAGCCCAGTGTTGTCTTACAGCTTTCCAGAAATGAGGGAGCTGCCTGTACAGGCACAAATCAGGTAAAACCAAAAAAAAAAAAAAAAAAAGAAGCCTATATTAAAACATATTGAAACACTGATCTTGGTCTTAGAGGGTTTCTTTTGCCCAGCTCTGGTGTGGAGCATCAATTACCAAAATAAACTCTTGCCTTTTCTCTGTGCTTAGAGATTATCTATTCCTCATGTTTCATTTGTGTGGCAGAGGAGGTGATTGATTTTCAAACCTGTGGAATAAACTGAAAAGTGCCCAGAGGAGCTGTGGCTGCCCCGTCCCTGGAAGTGTCCCAGGCCAAACTGGGCAGGGCCTGGGGCAGCCTGGGGCAGTGGAAGGTGTCCCTGCCCAACCATTGGGAGGTTCCTTCCAACCCAAACCATTTCATCATTCTGTGAAAAATACTGGAGCTCTCTCTCAATGGCAATGTTCTGTAGGCTTGTGGTTCAAACACTGCAAAGTACAGCAGTTCTTCTATGTAAATGGGAAGTAGACTTCTCCAACTGTATGAGCTGTAATATTGTGTTAAATCAAAAAGATCCCTGAGTTACGCTTGGTTCTGACTTGAGCTTCAAGAGATGGAGAAATCAGTTTCTGTTTAATTCTCCTTTCCCACTGTCAGGTGGGAGCTGCAGAAAGAAATTGGTCCTTTAAGGCCCTGTCAGCCCTAACTCTGAGCTCCCTCATTTTCAGCAGCTTCTTTACAGCCCAGAGGCTCCAGAAGGACCCACAGCAGTGCTGGGTGAGTGAAGCCCCACTTCAGTGATGTTCTGAGAACTTGGCTTGCATTACTCGAGAGGAGGAAATGAAGCACAAAGCAAAAAGCTTCCACCACAGAGAGCAACACTCGAGTTCTGCTCCTTCACTCCCTGCCAGTGGCTGCCTCAGCCACAGAGTGGGGGCTGTGCTTCCCTGTGTTAGACCTCAGCACTGTATCCCTCTCTTCTGTCCTCATTCTTTCCTAGAAATAACAGATTTCACCAGGAAAAGTTTGTCAGGGAATTAAGGAAGAGGTCAGGGAAATGACATAGGACACAGGGCCTCAGGGAGGAGATTTCTTTAACAGGGAAAATAGAAAAAGGTCACTTAGGAAAGAGGAAGAACACGGGGATTTAAGTGCTGTTTTCACAACTTGACCATGTGTTGCATGTTACCATTCAGAAAGAGATTTGCTTCTTAAATAGTTGTACTATTCAAAGCATGCTGCTAAATTTTAAATTTCCCTTGATGGTAACATGTGATTATTGTCCTGTTAGCTGAAAAATTGGAATTTGAGCCCTCACTGAATGGATGCAGCTAAATATCAGTAGCTTTTCCCCCTGTCTGAGGCACCTCCTCACTTCAGCTGCATCCTGGGCTTTGATCTAAACTGTTTCATCCTTAAATCCTTGAGTATAACACCCTGGCCCAAAGTCAGTAGTGCTAACTTGTTTCTGAGATTGCTGCCTCCAGAAAAGGACACAGCTTTTACTTTTATGTATATAAATAATATTTTGCAGAACTATCAGCCTGAAAGTTTTTGAGTTTGACATTTTCCATTAGGATGACTAGGTTGATTCTTTCCTCTTTTTCAAGATTTTAGGTCTTTTCATGAGGCTTATTCCATCCTTGAGCCACTTCTTGAACTGTGATGATTTTAAATGAAAAAGACACAACAAAACCGCTGCTTTGCCAGTTCAGTTATAAATATTCAGTCTACTTTTTGTAGCTGTTATATACAGTAGGACTAAAGGAAAGTACAAAAATTTAATACTGTTAAGAGCTGTTCCTTTGCATTGACTCATTTTGCTAGCAATTTCCAATTATTTTTTACCTTCCTTCCAATTGATATCCTCTTTTTGGTCCCCAAAATATCTTCTAAGTTTCAGTTGCCCAATATTTTCTTCATAGACAAGTTGACATTGCTGGTTACTCTTCTGCTTGGTTTTGCATTTTAGGAACAGCCTGTCTCAGTAACTTGGACTTTTTCTTCTGTGTTTTGTTCTATAATTGTGTTCCAGCAGAGTTGAAGAACATGAATGTCTTTATTTTAAGCTGTTAATTAGCAGTGGAAGCGGGAATGTGTAGTAAGCTTTACAAATTTAACGTCTAATTTTAAAATGGTGAGGTTAAGTTTAAGGTTCTGCAGAATACAGAAAAAAGGAGCAATAGAAAGTTTTCATTTTTACCCTTTCTTCAGAAACCACATGCTGAGGAACAGGGGAGTATCTAAGGATAAATGGGAGAACAGGAAAACAAAGAACTCCAAAGTCTCATCAGGCTGGAATTTAACAACCTGAGAGATGTTTCAAAGGCTGTTTTAAAAGTTCCTTTGAATAATGGCTTAAGATTTGCTGAGAGCAAGCACAGCTTGCATTTGAGTAACAAATGACAATACAGAAGATCTTGAAGTGTTTAATAGTCTTAGTTGTGTTTGCATGTTAACACTTGTTTTTTATTATTTCCTAAAAGTCAGGGAGTTGTTTTTTTGCTTCCAGCTCTGATGCTGACCCCCCTGATTGCCCCTCAGTTGGCTTTGTCAAGCTGTGTAATATTTGAAGATGACTGTTGTAATTAAGGCTGCTGTAACTATTATATTTAGCTGATACTTTACCTTGAGAGGAAGGACCTGAGCTGAAGCATCACATTCTTATTTTCCTCATTTTTCATGTCTACTTTTGCACTCCATATACCAGACTTCATGGCTTTCATACAGCCATTTAACATCACTAGGTTTGATAACAGACAACAAACCAGAAGGAAAAGGATGGTGCTAAAAATCCCTCCAGCACTGTGAGCCAGGGCCCGTTCACAAAATCCTATTGCTTTTTGCAGGCAAAAATAAGGAAGAGATTCTATACAACAGCCTTTTCTAAAAGCTTCTACTTTTGATTTCAAATTTCACCAAATACCAACTTTCTTCTGGATCAGTTTCAAATCCTGATGGCTTAAAAAAAAAAAAGAAATGTTCAGCTTGTTCAAGTTTCAGCATGTTCATGTTTTTGCTTCTGCTCTTCTCCTGCTTGCAGTGTAGTACATTGGAACTGTGTTTGTATTCAAGACCTCTTAATTTTCCTGCAATTTCATAAAGCTAAATAAAAGGACAGTTTTAATAACTTTGGTACATTGTCATTACATTATGAGTAGTGCTTTATGAAGGTTTTTTCCATATCAATATCAAAACAATGTTCTAAGCTTAGTGTGCTCATGGCAACAAGTTATGGTGAAAGCACCCAAAAAAGGAGAGACTTTGGAGCTGCTCTTTCCTTTGGTGATGCAGTTTCATTTATCTCTCTCTGCTTTCTTTTTGCTGGTGGCCATTTTCTGTTCTGAACAGTTTTGAGAGCTGCCTCTTGTAACATTAAAAAAATAATTTCTTATTCCTATATTTTAAATCTCATGTCTTTTTAAGTTGAAATGATTTTGTTTGCACCAGGACAGAAAGATTTTGCGCACTGTGGGGATGTCAAGTACCTGTGGGGTGAGGAACCAAAAAACTCTTCCTTTACTTTGGGATGTTGTTTTAGCAGACTGTGTCTTCTCACTGCTGGAGAAAAAACAGTTCTGGTGGATCACTCAGAGCTCCTCCTCAGTGGTGCTGAAGGCCACACTCAGACAGCACTTGAGCTTTGGAGATGGAAAAAGAGTTCTTGTCTGTGTGCTCTTGCTGATGCTGTGATGGAATCATCCCGGGAGAGTGAGGTGAATCAGCCCATGGTCCACACCACTGTGGCCAGCTGGTGACAAGGTTAAAGCTGTCTTTGGGGCTCAGACAGGCTGAGAGAGCTGGGAATGCCCAGCCTGGGGATGAGAAGGCTCTGGGGAGACCTTAGGGCCCCTTCCAGTGCATAAAGGGCCTCCAAGAGTCCTGAAGAGGACTTTGGACAAGTGCATCAAGTGATAGGGCAAGGGGGAATGGCTTCAAATGACAGAGGGAGGGTTTAGATGGGATATTGGGATGAAATTCTTCCCTGTGAGGGTGGGGAGGCCCTGGCACAGGCTGCCCAGAGAAGCTGTGGATGCCCCATCCCTGGAAGTGTTCAAGGCCAGGTTGGATGGGGCTTGGAGCACCCTGCTCTAGGAGAAGGTGACCCTGCCCGTGGCAGGGGGCTGGAATGAGATGATCTTTAAGGTCACTTCCAATCCAAACCACTCTATTATTTTCATCTATATAGTGAATTCCTGTCACTTTTTGGATGGTGGCATTGACCTAAAGTATGAAATGAGTCAGTGGCAGCCCAATGTTGACCAGGAGGTTTCATAAGAGCCCAAGTGAGTGCCTTGCTCTGCTGGCTGGAGGAGCAGGTGTTTTTCCATGGGAATCAAGCTCCCTGCCTCTGTGCAGCTCTTTGCTCATACAAATCCTATAAATATATCCTGAAGAGGCAGTTTAACAACCTGAATGTGCATCTTGTATGCCATCTAGAAAAAATCAGATATAAAGATTTAAATTTTGGTATTTTTGATACTTCACTACTAAATAGAATTTTTGTCTTCAAAATATTTTTTAGACTCTGTGTAGCTCATGCTCATGCACAATTTTTGGGATGCAGCTGCTGGGAAAATATTAAGCCAAAACTGAAAAAGTACATAGAGTTTGCACCAACATTTGGACTCAAATCTGTCCCTTTATTACTCTGTTTTCCATGAGGAAGAGAGGGAACAAGATTGACTTTCAGGTGATTGGATGGATATTTTTGGACCATATAAACCATAGTTCCTTTGAGAGCTATGTGATCACCCAAATGGTAGAGAAAGATGGAAATTTTGTTTAACTCTCAGCAGGTGGGTGTGCAGTGCCCAAGAAGAGTAAATCACCTTGAAATCACAGAGTTGAGCAAGAACAGTCAGCACACTGCTGTCACAGGCTGTACTCTCAGAAATGGGAAACAAGATGATAGCTCTTCTTCTTTCAAAGCTGAGCCTCAAACTCCAAAAGTCTCAAAGACTTTGTATGATTTTGTGTATCTTTTTATGTGCAAGGTAGTTAAGGATGGTTGATGTTTGTCACAGCCTTCACTATTCAGCTCCTAAACTAGAAAGGGGTTATAACCTCATGGAATGCCACAAAACTCAGGTTCTTCTCATGCTGTCTGCTTCAAAAATTGAAGCAGACAGCGTGAGGAAAGAAAGTGAAAGAGGCTGAAATTATAATGTGGATAACCAGTGTTTGCTTGGTCCTAGTCTGGAAAGACCAGAACTCTTGATTCTATTGTTGAGGCCTGTCTGAGCACTTCAGGATGGAGAGGATTCTCTTCCAAATTTTGAAATCACACAAGAATCTCCCATAGGTCACTGTCTAAATTTGCAGTGCAATAAAAGACTAAGTAGCACTGCTGAAGAGACCAGCAATTTTTTTCTACTTCTCTTATTAAAACATTGAACTGTTTCCCTATCAATATATTTCAGAACCTGAAGATTTTTTTTCCTTCTGTGAGTGTAGAGTGTGACTCAAGGGTTCTCCTTGTAGCTGTTGTGGGGTGCACCTACCCCAGCTATCAGCTGCTGTATGGAGTGAAGAAAAAGTGGTGTTTATACATGCTCACTATTAATGGTAAAAATAATCAAAGAAGGATCAGATAATCCAACAAGAAAAAAAAATTATGATGTTCTATGTCTGTCCTTTAGGGGTAGGTCTGTATAGAAGGTCTGGCAAGATGAGGTTTGATATCTGGTTTGATATCTCTGCTGTTCCTCAGGGCTCCATCCTTTGTGCAGTATATAAAGGATGTATATAGAGTAGATAGCAGAAAAAGGCTGATTTTGGTCCTTGCAATAGCAGGGAAATAGTTCTGTGTCTTACCTAAACCTAGAAATTGAAATTGCTTTTTCTTCTTTTCTGGATTTAACTCTCCTGATGGTGTCTCTTTGCTGTTCTAAACTTCATCCTTTCCTGGAAAATATGTGGGTCCTCCCAGGAGTGGCAATGCAGGAAAAACTCCTTCCACTGATGGTGCAGGGTGTCTCTGGAGATCCTCCTCTGTTCCTCTTCCTTGACATCCAGGGAGGCTCAATTCCTGGCACAGATCCTCAGGTGCATAATCATTCACATGCAATGATTGCACTTGAGGATGTGTTTTATCTAACAAATTCAAACTGAAATGCATTTTATCACATCATTAAACCTTAAAGGATCAAAAAGTCTCAAAGCCAGCAAAGCAGCCTTCTGAGAGAAGTTAACTCTGCTCATTTTACAGCAAGCAGTGAGTTCCCCAGTGTTGAAATTTGCTTGCCTAAGGTCAAAGTGAATTGACAACAGATCTCAGACCAAGACCTAGAAACACGGTTTCAAGGCTCTAATTACGAGCTGGAAAGGGAATAGTTGTCTTAAGCTGTTTTATTGCATTGCATCGTTGACCTGAACATAGTCAAGAAAAATCAATATTTTCCATAGACTTCTGGAGTTGGCCTTCTGGGTGCATGGGGACAGGCTGCTTTATTTAATGAGGCTGATAGCATGAAGTAAATGCTGTCACAGAGTTTGTCACCACATATTGGAGGGAAAGCAATGATTTCTAAAGAGGCTGCTATTTGCACTTATATTGATCTCTTGGTGGAGCTGTAGCTGCTGGTCCTTTTGTAATGCCAGATTATTTTATCAGTGACACATCATGTGTTTCCTCCTCAGTCCATTTATATTCCCCTTCGGCTCTGGCAGAGCATGGCAAAGCAGCCTCAGTTTTCTGGCAGAAGGTGGCATTTTCTTTCAGAGTTGGAGCATTCACCCTCTATTTTCACCATACTAAAAATTTCTAATAAATAGAATTTCAATAAAAATAATTAAGAGCTGATATAAGTCTGCTTATAAAGAACCAGTGGGTTCTGACTGCAGGCTCTAAGGTTGTTACTTTGTGTGCTGTGTCTTTCCAACACAAAAATAGAAGAGTCTCAGTCTACTGTTCAGTGTAGCAAACACTTCTCCGGCACTCAGAGGCTCCCATAAGTCACAAAGGGCTAAATAAGAGAATATACATCATTGTTCTTGACAGCCATAGAAGACAATTTATGATGAGTTTTGGCTCATGAATTTAAACACCAGTGGAATTAAGAAAGCCTCTTACAGTGCTGCCAGAATGATGATTGCCAGTTGCAAATGACAGGGCTTTTTAGATCTGCTTGCTGTGTGATGCGAAGTCACTTAGAGAAAGATTGACTTGATGGTGTATTTTAATGTTGTTAAACAGCTGCATGTATGGGTATAATGAATCCCTAACCTTGTTTGATCAAAGTGAATCAAGCAAACTTGTTAAAGTCCTTAAAGTCTCATAATTTATGAAGTTTAAAAATTATTTTAAAAATAGAGTCTAATTGAGGTACATATTGCCATTTCTGTTTCTTCATGCTCCACAAAGCCAATTAATTCTCTGAGCAAACCAAATGTGTGACAAGGAGGAATTGAGCACAGCTCAAGGGTACTCATATCTTTGAAGGTTTATTTTTGGATGGGATGCAGGCAAGAAACTTTTGAGCCTGTGAAATTCCAGAAGTGTCTCGGTGGCACCGAATGCCATCGATGTCTGAGCTCAGGGAGATGGATGGGATGGGGACACTGTCTCAAACAGGTATTCAAGAGGTTGGGTGAGCTGGAGGAGGTCATTTGGTGGTGGGAGTTGACCATACAGATGTTGATGTTTGTAAGATCATCTATTGCAGCAAACTCAGTTTTTTATCTGGACTGGGCAAGCGCAGAATTTTTGTGTGTGGCATCTCCTTTAAGGGGGCTTGGAGAGATGCAAATCTTCTTTTCTTAGAGTGCTTCCAGCTGCCACTGCACCACTAGAGGGAAAAGGAGGCTGGTCTGGGGAGATCCTGATCCAGATGGCTGGTGCAATTTTATGGCCCAGATTAGAGTGGTGCCAAAGGTTACATTATCAGCCAGAACTTGCTGCCTTAGAGACAAGTTATTTTAGCTTATCTTTAATATTCATAACTTCCAGACACTTAGATCAACCCTTCTAACTCAGAGAAGATAAATAAAACATTTCAGCAGTAGCTTATTAGTGGCATTTGGCATCATCTTAATCCTTTCTTTCTTTGGAGAATTAATGTTTAAAAAACAAAAGTCCCATAAAACATTAGGCTTGCACTCTGGTAATTATCTAATAAATATTTGTTTTCACTTGCTCTCTGTCTGCTACTTGCAGATGTTTGCATCTAAACCAGGAAAGTTGTCTATTTACAGCTCACAGGATGATTTCTTTCCTACCTGGCACAAAGATCCTGGTCCTTGTGAGCAGAATAAAACAACCAGTTGCCTCTCTACCCTCTGGTGCTCTTTAATCAGTTTACCAATCTTTTTTCCAGCCAGGGTTTTCTTAGTACTACCAGTCTGATACTCTGAAGGTGGATATCTTGTTTTGCTGGTGTCTCTGTACAATGCCTTGAGCACAAAGTCGTTATCTGAGAGCTATAAACTAAAATTGATCTGGTTCAGGCTTAGCACAATTTCCATGTCTGGGCTGACCCGAATGGTATTGTCCCACAGGTTTCTGAAAATGTCAAGAGCCAGAGGGGAGGTCCCAGTGAAATTGAAGTTCTTCCTTCCCTCGGAGTAACTGAATTTTCAAGTCCCCAAGCCGTGTAAATAAAAGAGAAAAATTGGTCATAAGAAAGGGAATTAATAGGATAGTCTTTCACACGATTTATATAGCTTTCAAAAACTGTTGCAGTGTTGTGTTTAAAAGTGCTGGTCTGCAGCTCTTTCACACTAGGAAGATAAGATAAAAAACTTGAAGGGGCAGCTCTGGGAATTAGCAGCCAGAAGAGCTGATGGATTTGAAATGAAATAAAAGCTGCTATTGGGGAAAATTTATTTCGAAGCTAAAATAGCGCTGCTGCCAATAAAGTATTCAACGGACTCGAATGTTTACCTTAATATTGATGTCACATTTCCATTTAGTAGGCAAGTACTTCTTTTCAGCTACTCTTGTCATTATGGAAATCAGCTGAATGAATCTCTGCCATGTAATCCATTATGGAGTAAATTGGAATCTGAGGCAAAGTTCCTGTTGGGCAGATGTGAAATCCTGTTTGGATGAGTGTGTGAAGTTGTGTTATTGCAGCCCTCTGGAATACGCTGCACTGGGATGGGAAAAAATTCAACCAGGAGCTAGAATGGTCTTTTAATTAGAAGGAAGAAAAATGAACAGACACTGATGCATCTGCAGAGCATCTGTCTTTATTAAAGATTTCTCTTTCAGGGAAGCCATTTATTTTAAACTTCTGGAATTTATAATGAAATACATCTTTGCAGGGAGTTTTATTTAAGGGGAACAAGGTACAGGTTCTAGTATCAAGGATGGTGTTTTCACTCTTCATGGCTTTATTTGTACTTTATTTCTGTATTTCTGTGAATTCCTCTCCCTCCTCTCAAATGTGTCCATGTTCTCATTTATTCTGTGAAAATGGCTACATTTATAGGCACATGCATAGAAGTGGGGCTTTATTCACAGTTTTACAGTGCAGTTCATGCATGGGGGATGAGATTGGGAAGATTGCTTCTGAAATAAGGTACTATTGGAGCATTCCATGTTCCTACAGCTTTCCAGTTTTTCCCAGGAATCTTCCCTTTTGAGTATTTTTTTCCCTTTGCAAAAAAATCCCAACTTTGTTACTTTATTTTGAGCATTCCCCGCATGAAAACTCACGTGAAAGGGGGCAGTGTTACTGCAATAAGGACAGGACTGGTAATTATTGCTTTTAAATGAATTTGTGTCTATTCATTGGAAGCTTTCTTTTTTGCCTACAGTTTGCTGTAGGGAGCTTTTGCTACGGATTTCTATCTCCTGATATTGTTGAAGTGTCTGTCTTAGATTTTTCTTCCCTTATGAGAGCTTTAGAAGTTCTCTGGGCAAACAAATTGATTGTTACACTGCAGTGTGGGAAGATTTTGTGTTGCATTTGTTTGAAAATGTTATTGCTCCTGGAGCTTCATGTTAAACTAGCAAACTTCTGTAGTCCCTGCTCTGTTTCCTGCTCCATTTGCATATATTTTTCCCCGACTCTACAGTAGTGCTAAAAGGAAGTTAATGAACAAAACATGAGAGTGCTGCAGGAATTAACAGTACTGTGAGTAGGTAATGCATATTCTTAGAAAAAGTTTGGTGTCAGCAGAATCCAGGATCACAGGATGAATTATTTCTTTTCTTTGTATTTGTTCTCAGGCTATTTATCTACAGTATTTAGTACAAAGGGAAACAGAACAAAGTTTCTACCAGAATTTCCAGGAAAAAAAAAGGAAAAGACAAGTTTTATTTTTGCCTATTTAGAAACAAAGTGAAGCAAAAGCATGTAAAGCAAATTGGACCTAAAGATTTTTAAAAGTTTACCTTTTTTTTTCTAGGACATAGCTGCTATGCTTTTCAGTGGTAATTAGCCTAGTCAGACCATAAAGAATACTTAATATTAGAAAGGAGCACTTGTATGTATGTTTTACACCCAACAGTTCCATAAAGTGCAGTGGATGATAAAAAATACATGCCTGGCAAAAATCTGTATATCTGAGCATGAATTCCACCCATTGGCAATGTTCCAACACAGAAATCAGCTGCATTTTGTGGCTACAAAGATGATCAGGGAGTGATACAGAGCCTTCACTATGGATTCAGGCTGAGAGAGCTGGGGCTGTTAAGTCTGGAGAAGAAAACACTCCAGGGAAACCTTGCAGCCCCCCTTGCAGTGCCTAAAAGGGGCTCCAGGAGAGCTGGAGAGGGACTTTGGATGAGGTCCTCAAGTGGCCAGACAAGAGGAATGGCTTCAGACTAAAAGAGGAGAGATTGAGATCAGATATTAAAGAGAAATTCTTTACTGAGAGGGTGGGGAGGCCCTGGCACAGGGTGCCCAGAGAAGCTGTGGATGCCCCATCCCTGGAAGTGTCCAAGGCCAGGCTGGATGGGGTTTGGAGCGGCCTGGGATAATGAAGATGTCCCTGCCCTTGGCTGGGGGGTGGAATTTAATGATCTTGAAGAGCCTTTTCAACCCAAACCATTCTTTGATTTTTCCTGAGCTGCAGCAATTCACACAGAAACACAACACACCACAGAAACAGAAGGTCCCGTTGACCACAGCTGGCGTTTGGAATGTGTATTGAAATCACCAAATAATCACAGCATATGCTGGAGGAGGGGAATCACCCTCTCTCCCACCTTTCAAACACCTCCCCGGCACTGCAGATGCATCACCAAATGGAGCCTTCACATCAGTGCCAAAAATTAAGGACTGAGTACAGCTCGTTGGTACTTTGTAAAAACCATCCTCAGTGCTCTCTACAGAATCATGAAATTCGTGTTTTAAATGTGGGACAAGCCCAGAGCCCCAAGGTGCCAGGTGAGGAGCCAAAGAGGTTTCATATCTACCTGTATGAAACAGCTCCTTTCTGCTCTCTGTTGGGTTTTATCACCTTTGTTAATTAAGACAGAGCTAATTAAGAGTTGTGTCTCTGTCTTTGCTGTGCTTTGATGTTGTTCCCATAAGTGGTGATGCCAAGGACTGTTTCGGTCCCGTGTCTTTTCCATCTGAGGAGAAGCACCTTAGCTGCACGCCACCAATCACAGAATCATGGAATCATTCAGGCTGGAAAAGACCCTTGAGATCATTGAGTCCAACCATAAAATTGCCAAATTGCTCTTGTGTACTCCTACACATGCTGGTGCTTTTCAAAGTGTGTTCACATGGCTAGTTAAACCATTTAAAATATCCTTTCTTCAGGCAAGTTTTCAGTCATTTTTGTGTATCAGCTAATCCTAAATGAGGCAATTTGTAGATGGCAGCATCCCCTGGAGCCTCCATTTCTGTGGGCTATTTACTATTTTTTTGGTAGTCATGCACATTTTATTTCTGGTTTGGTGTTTGTTTCAGTTTGGGGTTTTTTTTTTTTTCAATTGTAGTGTTGATCTTACTGTGTTATTTGGCTTTGCCTGAATGATTTTCAAGGATGGAAGGCAGCAATTCCATAAGTATGACACAACTGTGTCAATTATAAGGACTCCACTCGTAGCATTGGATTTTTTATGTTTACAAATAGATTAATGTAAATCAATTTTACCAATATTGTAGTGCTGAATTATGAATGGTAAAATCTTTTGTTCCGTGAAATTGCCCAGGGATTTGAACAAAACTCACCCAAAACCCAACACCATGCACTTCTGTTCCTAAATTCATGTAGAAATTATGGTCAGTCCAGTGCCAAACAATATTTTGGGACTTGCTGGATGCTCAGCACTTCAGACTATCAGGCAATTTCTCTAATCCTTAATAATTAAAGCAAAGCCTTTTCATTTTTAATTTGAATTTTATTTTAAAAATTCTGATTTTTTTTTCCACATATTAAAGTCAGGAACCCAAAACAAGACTGTTGAAAGGTCCTTAAATATCCAGAGGAGTGGGACTTTCTCCTCAAAATTTATCCAGGGACCTCTTCACTGTTCCACTCCGCAGCAATGACTGAATGAAGTAAGCAGGCTTTGTTTTAACTCCCCTGGGCACACAGGAGACCTCCCTAGAGAAAATGAGGGTGTCTTTTCTGGGTAGACATCTAACTATCCTCTACATGTTGCATCCAAGCAATGAACTTCACCTTATCACCATGGTTTATGCCCCAGTTCTTATAGAAACAGAACTTTTTATGTATGAACGGAAGAGCAGAATTTGTTCTATAGTTCATGCAATCAGTTTGAAGTGTTTAAAGTGCTTCAGAACCTGTTTCCAGTAAAAGTTCATATAAAATGTTAAAATTTTGGCATTAAATTATTTGTCAATGTCCTGAGAAGATGGTAGAGTCCTTATCTGATGGCATGTACATCTGGAGGGCAAGAGGAAAAATTTAATGTGTTCTACGGGGAAAAAAAAGCTTCTGAAGGCATGGAACAAAACTTGGAAGCCAGCAAAGTTGGACCAGCAGATAAATGTAGAATGAAGGAAGACTGGTATGTATAGGATCATAGACTATCTTGAGTTGGAAGGGACCCACAGGGACCACTGAGTCCAGCTCCTGGCCCTGCACAGGACACCCCAAGTGTCACACCATGTGCCCAAAAGAGCTGTCCAAATGCTCCTTGAGCTCTGTCAGTCCTTGTGCTGTGACCTCTGCCCTGGGAAGCCTGTTCAATGCTCAGATATCCTTTGAGTGAAGAACCTTTCCCTAATATCCATCCTAAACGTCCCCTCACACATCTTCTTGCTAAACATATTGTCATAGTTAAAAATGAGGATCAGTGGTGTGATACCTTTCACACTGCTGTGGCACAGGCAGCTCTGAGTTACTGTGATTAAATAAGAGTATTGTCCAAACACGTGTGAAGTGTTCCATCTCAGCATATTACCTACCCTCAAAGCAGTGATGTCCTATGTTTGTAAAATGCTACCCTGAATCCTGGAACTTCTCCAAACAGGAGTGGGTGCTTCAGAAAGGATGTTGTTACAGACTTGGGAGCTTCTTGAGCAAAGGTGTAACAAAAGAACTGATAGGAGGAGGAAAAAGTCCATCATGGGACATCTCACTTTGCTGTAGTTAGGATGGAAGGGTTGGCCATGCTTTAAATATTTCATACTTCCCAGAATGAGATGAAAAAGTAGATGTCATCTTGACACACACAGACAATGTATATGCACAAGGCAAATGGTACATGCAGTATTTGTGCTTTTGTCTTGCAGTGCTGTCGTATTCTTAGTATTCAGTTTTGTAGCATAACAAGAGAAAATGTATTTGGATTCAGAGTAAATCAAGCCACACTTAATAAAGAATGTTTTTTTGGGTCTGGGCATTCTGGGTAGCATATCTAAATATTTGTGCTACAGGAAAAAGACTGTGTGCCTTAGACTGTCAGCTGTGCTCTGCCCTTCCACCCTTCCTGGTGTGAACATATTCTCTGTCCGTAGCCCCACGTGTCAATCTGACTCCCTAGAAATTATTCTCATGTCCTGAAATTTCCAGCCCTTGGTATCTGAAGGAACTGGCAGTCACGACCAGAAGATGATTCCTGTGCTTAGATTCTTTGCTTTAGTTTTCAGTCATTTGTTATTTGGTGGCAGTAACAATTGGAATATTTGGCAATTGCTGCCATCACTGGTGATTTTTCTGACAATGTACCTGGTACTCAGTGTTGCCTATCTGTAAATTGACTATCCTCTCATTCCCACTTCTATTAGAGGTTTTCCTTGATTTGCCCTGCTTTCATCCCTTGTTTTCTCTGTAGCTCTTCTTCCAATTGAAATTTGGATGTCTCACCCCTGAAGCCTTGCAGAGGTTGCAAAGAGATTGCCAAGATGATGGTAAGTGTGAATTGAGATGGGAGACCTTCATGTGAACCTCAGGTGTGCTGGGACCTGGGCACTGGTGGTAGTTCTCAGTCATCTCTCTCTGTGGTTGAGAACCTGGATTAATCTATCTTCACACTCTGCTTTTATTTTTTTTCTGTATTAATATGAAGGGGTTTTTTTGTAGTTGGGGTTTTCTCTCACTTACAGGAAGAGCAGAGTTCAAAGTCCCCTGAGGTGTGTCAGAGGTGTAGGCAGAGAATGAGCAGCTGTGGGAGCTCTGGGGATTCCACTGCCCCAGAAACTCTGCAAGACAAGTCCTGAGAAGGAGAAACTGAGGTTTTGTTTAATTACAGCAGCAGGTAGCACAGGATGCAGTGGGTAACCTGTGGCAGTGTTCACAGGAGTTCTTGGATGAGGCAAGAGACGAGAATGTTGACTCCATGTTCAGAAGGCTTGATTTATTATTTTATAATATATATATATATATTATATAATAACCATACTAAAAAGAAATAGAAGGAAAGGTTTCCTCAGAAGCTAGCTAAGAATAGAAAAGAATGAATAACAAAGGCAGCTGGCTCAGACACACAGAGAGTCCGAGCTATCTGGTCTGTGGTTGGCCATTAATTGTAAACATTCAAAACGGCCCAATCACAGACACACCTGATGCATTCCACACCAGCAAATAACCACCGGTTACATTTTGTTTCTGAGGCCTCAGCTTCTCAGAAGAGAGAAAATCCTAAGAAAAAGATTTTCACAAAAAGATGTCTGCAACAGGTAACCTGTCCCTCAGGGGTGATCTCCCATGCATGTCAAATTTTCAAGATTCGTGAACTCCGAGCAAACTCTGGGAGAGTTGAGCACTAAATCTTCATAAAAATCAAATGCAGGCCTAGCATTTGCAAAGAGAAACTCCCAGGACAGAAAGCCAGCAGGGGGGATGTTTCACTGCAGACACAAGTGAAATCATGAAGTTCCCTGAATTATCTGATGTGCTGTGATTTAGCACTGGACCAGGTTACCCAGAGAAGCTGTGGCTGACCCATCCCTGGAAGTGTCCAAGGCCACGTTGGACAGGGTTTGGAGCAACTTGGGGTAGTGGAAGGGGTCCCTGCCCATGGCAGGGGGTTGGAATGAGGTGATCTTGAAGGTCCCTTCCAACCCAAACCATTTAAGGACTGTGAGTCCATGATCTCCCAAATTGACGCAGCATCATGTTCTGTTGTGGACCAGAAAATTCTTGGTGATGAGAACAGATTTGTCCAGAGAGGCAGGTGAATGGCTTGGCTTGTCTTGTTCTTTGAGCAGAGCTGGGCTCCAAAAATGAGCTTGCTATGTTAGACAATTCCATGAAAATAGCCTTTTTTTTTTTCCTTTTTTTTTTCTCTGAATATGCACAAGGGAAATAAAGTGCCTGGCATGGGGAGAAAAGAGAGAAGCATTTTCCTTGATACAGTAAAAATTCAAGAAAGTCTAACTATGGATTTTTTGTTTAATCTTACCTTGATAATGTTGGATTTGAAGAACTGGATGAAGTGTGTATCAAGCTAATGCTGACAATAATCCCCCAAATCAATACTGAAAATGCCATACTAATTTAGTAGAAATGTCTTAATTGGGACATTCAAGGAATAAAACAAAATTAACTGCTTCCTTTCCAAATATTTAAAAGATGCACATGTTTTCTCACTGAAGTGATTTATGTGAGAAGGAATTTCATTTAATGTCAAGTCTTTAGGCAATCATCTCAGCTGAGAGCAGAGTCCCATTCTTGCACACCTGTACTATGAATTCACTTGTTATTCCCTGCATTTATTAGTCTGTTTTGACTAATCCCTGTGGAATTAGGCTTTTGCTTATCTCTGTTCACTCTCACTATGTTTTAACCTGTCAGGTAACCAACCCCAAATTTAAAACTAGTGGAGGAGGACTCAAATGTCATTTAAAGATCTATCAGTTTTACAAAAAATTAAAGAAAAGGACCCCAATGTCGTTGAACTTGGGAAGAATCTGAAGAATTTGTCTGGTTGATGTGGATGTGGTGCTTAGGGACATGGTTTAGTGGTAGACCTGGAATTGCTAGGCTGATGTTTGGACTCAGTGATCTTAGAGGTGTTTTCCAACCTTAATGATTTTGTGTTTGGCAGCAACCATTTGTAGGTCCAAATTAACCCCAGTGCTTAACTGCTTTTGCTTAGTGAAGGTGACCTTGTGATGGAGAGGTTGGAGGGGCAGAGCACACACATCCTTTGGCATTTCTCCTGCTTGCTCTGGTGGTTTTTAGCAGCTTGGACAAGTTATTTTGAGTCTTAGGGGAAGCTCTGAACAGAAGCTGTAGGAAATAGCAGCTGTCTGGTGTGGACACATGAAGTGCATCAAGGACTCCTGCACGAGGCCCTGGCTGTGCTTTGCTTTCCTCTCAAACTCCTGGTTTTGAAGCTGCTTCACTCGGCTGGCTCTTTACTAGATGATATTTTGGTTTATACTGCTCAGCACAAAGACTGGTTTTTGTTGTGGGTAAATGGTAAAACCAAAATGATTCCCTTAGGATTGATCAGCAGTATCCAATGGTGAAGTGTCTCTCTGAAGTGTGTCTAAGTACCTTCTAGACCTCCCTAAATACTGAACAAAACTCACTTTCTAAAGCCTACTTTAAAACTCAGGTACATGCCAAGAGCTGTTTGGCTTGCTTTTGTCCTTCAATACAGGCTGAATTAGTTGGCTTTGCTTTTTGATTCTCCTTTGTGCAGTAAAGGATTGTGCACTCAGGTTTGTTGGGAAAGGGGCTCTCATCCTTTACAAACCAGTACAAAGTGATTGACGAGGCTCCAAAGACATCAGAAAGGCAGTTTATTAGCAGGAAGGTGAGAGGAACAAATGATTTGTTGTGATGGACATTGAGTACAGAATAACAAAATATATCTGTAGGTTTTTTTCCAAAACAGTTACATTTTATTCTTTACTAAATGTTGCTCTTAAAAAATAAAAAAAACCTCATCAGTTGTTCTGAATTGTGGTAAATAATTCAAGCTTCTGCTGAGATGACAGTAAGCTTTGCAGGGCTGGTGATGTACATTAATTTCTTGGCTGGTGTAATGAGGCATAGAGTTGTCATGCAGGGTCACTCTGGGCATAGGAAATGGTGCCAGTCGGAAGTGATAACTTGCATTCTGTCCTGCCCAGGTGGAATCACAAAGATTTGGCTGCACCAGCCCAGGCTGTAGCCAAGAGCTCATCATGCATGCAGGAACTTGGAAGATCAGATGGTGCCTTATGAAAATGGCAGGGGAGCAGAGATTAGTCAGGAGCAGATACAGTTCATATGTCAGCGTGTTTTATGTTTCCATTCTTTATTTTTGACTTCACAATTCAAATCCATTGATATCTACCATGCCATCTTATTTCCTCAGCTTCCTTGGCTGCTTTTTAGCCATCATTGGTATTGCAGTCCTTTCACTGCTGTGCTCCTCACACAAGCTGAGGCTGCATCATTTAGCATGATCCTGTCTTTTGCTTTGTTTGGTGAAATGACGACAGTAGGATGATGTATGTGGTGCTAAATATATCCTCAGGGTTTAAAAATGGCATTTGGTTGGACATATGGGGCAGTGCTGTACGACATCAAAAGTCATGCTTAAAAAGATCACGCTTCTTCATAAGAATCAGGCATTTCTGGCAGTTCTCAAGGTGTGTTACAGACCCAGTTATTTTTGTCACTGATGTGAATTTCACAACCTGCTTCTTTGGGACCTGACCTGAACTGTCATATGTGCTAAAACAATGTTCAAGCCTGTATGTCAAATAGTGGAGGATGTTAATATAATCAACAAGAGGTCTTTTTAGTCTTAAAGCAAGTCAGAATATTTACTTAATACCTGTTCAAAAACCTGGTCATCTGTTAATTGACAGACCATAAACACAGGCTCTGATTTTTAGAAGTACTTGGGTTTTTTATTTTTTGCCTGATTGGCCATATGACTTTGAGCTGTCATTGAAAGGCTTCTTTGCTGGAATCAGTGAGTTAGTGAGATTCAGTGCAACGTGCTTTGGGTTAGTAGAATTTTTCCATTACTCGGTTATCATAAAAAATGGAAGGATTTATTCTTGGCACTTTTCGTAGTGGAATGGAAAGAATAACTGTTATTTCAGAGGCATCCTGCATTATTGATGGCTAATCAAAAATAGCTATTTTGAATTTAGAAATAAATTCATAAGGCAAAAAACCTCCTGAAAATCCAATTGCCAGTAGAATCCAGACTTAGGCTTTTCAGAAGATGCTTCACGTTTCTTCTCATGGGCTGCACACAGCTGGCACCTGGCTGTTCACCTGTTCAATTGCTTTTGAATCACATTCATGAGCTTTTTATCAATGTCATTTTAGTATGTGCTTGTGAGTGAATTGCTTATTGACTGGTGCATGAGAACACTAAATGCAGTTTAGAGGTGCAGAGTCAGTCCTCACACACTTGCTCAGCCACACTCTGGGACATGACAGATTGGCAGCATGTGCAAAGTTATTTGAAAATACTGTTTTGGCTTCTATCTGAGCTACTGGACAATGATGAAAAGGGATGGGAAAGAAAAGAATTTTTTTGGAGGTGGCAGCCCAGGATCCTTCATCCCATAGGGCTTAGAAGAAAGCATGTTATCCCTAGGGAATGGCACACTGGAATGGCAAGGTCACTGAGCTGAAGGCCAGCACTCACATGGTCCGAGCTGAGGAAGACAAAGATGCAGTTGAGGTAATGAAAGGAGGAATTAAATGGCTTTCATTTGCAAGAAGAGCCTTGCTTTGCAGCCTGGTTTTCTTTGCAACAGCAGGAATCAGTTACTGCAGAGCTTTGGGGAAGGTATTCTGGTGAGTTGTTTTAGTGTAGCTCATATGATGAGTTTACCTCAGGAAGAAACAATTGCGGGAATGAGTGGCATGTAGAAATAAGCTGTTCTGAGCCTGGCAACACTCATTACCCTGCTTGAATCTACATTTGAGAGCTCCAAAGTTCAGCAGTGAAAAGGCATCTGGTGACTACCAGGTGAGTGAGATCTAGTGAGTCATACTGATTTGTTTTTACTCAAGAGATGTTTCCTGGAAAAAGATGCCTATGCCAACCTGATTGTCCTAAACAGGATGAAGTTTCTGATGTTTCTCTGTCCTTCCCCTTCTCCTGTGGTGGTACTCACTTTCTTAGTATTTGTATAAGGCTTTTGCCCATTTTAAATTTCTGCTTCTTGAAGCAAATGTGGTTTTGCTATCATACATGGGGGATTTTTAATTCCGGTGCAGAAAACAGGTCAAAATTTTACTTTAGTTACTTTGTCCTTTATTCACATAGAAGGAGAAGAGTGCAAACACAGTCAGGTTTACTCATATCCCAACAACAGACTGAAACTATAGTCTGATGATGAGTTTAGAAATCATTTAGTCAAACTTTTTCCTGATGGATTTTCCTGTGATTTTTTATGCTCAGGAGCTGGGGGAAGAGAAAACAGAAAAGCTTTAGCATATAGACTAAACTGAATTTGTGGATGCTTAAAAATGGGAAAAAAGTTCTCTGTCAGCCTTTTTGTGGGAAGTTAAAGAAGCCCCAGGCATGTTGAGCAAGCTGTTGAGATTACGTAGTAATGAATAATACATGTGCACCAGTGGGGAGATCACACTGCTGATTATTGAAGTGAATATTTTTGTGGCCAAACTACTTGTGAAATATGCAGAGGATTTATTATTAGCAGAAGTGATGAAGAGAAGACTGGACAAAGCTATTGAATGATGGGAGCAGGAGTGCTAACCACACCAGTTGCATGATTGATTGGAAGACTGGCCATGTGTGTTTGAAAGCAAAATTGTTATTATGAGCCACAGTGTAGAGATTCTTCAGCATACCTGGCTTGGAGGATCTTACCTGGAAGGCAATGCAGAGCATCACAGCCATTTCATTGTCTTTCCCTTTTTTCTTGAGTAATTGCTACTTTTTTGTCCCAAAGATGTGACAGTGGGTGAAGTGTGGTGCTCCTGATAAAGATTTTTCATGCTGGGGGCAGTAGGAGAGGCAGATTACCACATTTTAGGAGTATCCAAGAAAGGCAGAATCAGTTCTTTACCCTGTGGCTGTTTCTTCAGGGAGGCTGACACTTGCATTTCACTCAGAGACAAATTAGGATTGTGGCTTTCAGTGAAACAAAACTGCTTCCCTGCTGTTTGAAAGGGTTTTGCTCTCAGTCAGGGGTAGGATGTAAATATGCACCTGTCACCTCCACACATCCTCCCCTCTGGAGCCTCCCTGGATCCCTGGGGTCCATGGAGCAGCAGCTCCTCAGCCCAGGTGTCCTTCACACATCCAGTCAGTCTGAAATTAGATGATGAGAGGAAATACTCTAATGTGGATCTGTTTAAGGTTGCCTTCAAGTATTACATCAAACAACAGCACTGTGCTGGCTCTTCTATTTTTCATTTGTTTGGACTTTTTAAAAAAATTAAATATGGACAATGAGATAGTCATCAAAACCAATTATTTTAAGATGTTGGGGGTATGATTTTATTGTGGTTTACTTGCTGTATCTCTTTTTGACTTACCTAACTCTTAGAGAAAAGGCAGAAAATGCATTTAAGGTTCCTTATTTAAGAATTTTACTGTAGTGTATATTAATGACAGAAGCTGTGGGTGCAGTAGCTGGGCTGTCTGAATTTCACTTCTTCCCCACAGCAGAGCAAGCATCCCCCAAATCCAGCTGAAGGGGAGTAACATCAGCTTCTTCACACGTGCATTTTGACTTGGGCCTTTGTTAAGGTGCCCCTGTGTGTTATTTCACCCAGTGTTATTTCAGCTACTGTAGTGCCCAGGCATTGGATACAGGATGCAAAAGACAGTGGGGAGTTCAAGTTGTTGGACAGATTTGTGGCAGTGTCCTTCAGCTGCTCACAAATGTTCTTAATTGACCCTCTTGGCACTCTTTGTACCCTTCTGATACTGTGGGAACTGAAATCATTGCAGGAAGATCCTTGCTGTGTGTTTGACTGTACCAAACACCTCACACATGGCTCCCAGCTCATCATTTGATCAGGTAGCAAGAGCTTTGGCTTCACTTCCAAAACTGTGTGGCTCTCACCTCTCAAAGCAAGTTCCACATTCTCTGCTTTGCTTTAATTTTTTCAGCTTTTAAGCAAATTGACTTCTTTTTTCCTCTTATGTGGCCTCTAACATATTTTGTGTCACTTTTAGCTCACTTTTAAGATCATGTAGATTCCTGATCAGAACTTTTATGTTTAAATTCATATTAAAAGGGTGATTTTCCTTTCCTGAACCTCTGTTGACCAGACTGTAACTCCATGAAGATCCTGTATCAAACCTTATTTGCTTGCACCTCACTTTAGTTTGTGTGTCTTGGCCCTCAGCTTTTGTGTTTCAATTCTGCTTTTTCCTCCAAGAGCTTCACAGGTTTTGAACCTCATTTTTAAGTTTGCTTCATCCTTAAAGTGTTTGCATCAGACATTGTCACATTCCAGTGGCAGAAGACTTAATCTTGTAGATTTTTTTTTTTAGTTAAATGGGGATGTTACTACTGGGAATTCATTCTAAAACTGCATTGTGATTTTTCTCAAACTCTTTACAAGTATTACTCAAAATTCTTTCTAAAATTGCATCCTGAAGATGTGACAGGGATCAAGAGCTGGAAGTTCAGTTCTTGACAAAGATGTGGCACTTTGGCACTCGTTTTCTCTGTTCATCACTGCAAATTATTCATAGCAGAATAAATGCCACATTGGTTTGCCCTGGTTCTGACCATCTCTGGCTTCTTCAAGTTCCCTTCCTCTTCTGTAAAAGCAATGCACAAATGAGCACAGTTTATAAATAGAATGAAGTGAAGATAATTGGTGGGACTAGGGGAAGAGTTTTCAGCATTCTCACAGTGACAACTAGATTTAAGTTCAAGGAAAATAATTTTAACAAGAATCTTTGCAATTTCTTCCCATTGCTGCCTGTACCAGGAAATGTCTTCCTACTTCAGAGCTGTCATGTGCTCATCTGTTGTCTTACTTTTTAGTGAATTAATGGAATTTACCCTGTAGTTTCATTGAGCAGATATATTGCTTTTCTGTTTTATTTAAGTTATGTGAAAGATTTGAGGAAGGAAAAAGCTGTGCAGCCTTTTTGGGAGCAGAGATTGTTAGAAGCACAAGTACTCCTAGAATTATGTCTTAATAACAGTTTATTTTAAAGAACATGTCAATTGTTATGGAACCAACACACGACTAGGTATTGATGCTTGCACATTATTTAGAGTAGCAAGTTTGTGGTTTGTTTCTTTTTGGGTTTTTTTGGTTTGGTTTGGGTTTTTTGTTGTTGTTTTGGGGTCTTCTAACAGGATAGTCATAAGTAGAAGATAGTTTTCAGAAATATGAAATATACCATAGAGACATGGAGACACCACAATTAACTTGATGTGTAGAACAGGTTTGAATGTAGCTGGCCACAAAGGATGGGTTTAAATCAGCCTAGTGATAAGATATAGGCATCAACATGGGACAGAGAGTATTTTTGGGAACAACAATAATAGATCCTGAGGATCTGTTTGGTTAATCCCCTCTGTGGTTTTACTGATTGCTTTGTCCTCCTGACCTTCAATATTACATTGTTTACAGCAGCCTTTTGTATGGGGCTGGAAGAAGTTTTTTCTCTTGGTATTTATAAAATGTTCATATAATTTCAGCCTCCACTGAGCTGCAGACACTTTGGTGACCCCATGGTGGTCTCCCATTCAGAGAGAGGTGCTGCCAGCAGTGGGTCAGCTCAGATGTCCCTTGTCCATCAGGGGGCTCCTCAGTCTCCTCAGAGGTTCCTGCACATTTATCTCCATCCTTCCAATCACCCATCCCTGACCCTCTAGAGGAGCTGTTGCATGATCTGTTCCTCAGCTGCTGGCACTGATTGCTGAGTTTAAGCCCAGCCTGTGTGAGGCCAGCTGCACCCTCTGAGTGTGACTGTTTCACCTCCCTGGACACACAGTTTGTGCCAGGCACCGAGTAATAAACATCAAGTGCCTCAGTGCCAAGATTGGAGCAGAAAAATTGATACAGCTGAGAGAGAACCAGACCATTTGAAATGACAAGATGTGTCCTATGCTGTAAAAATACCTGAGGAAATAAATCCAAAGCTTATCCTTACAAAAGATTGACTCCCACCTCATTAGAAAATCTGATTCACTGGGTACTGCCATGCAGCAGCCAGTGGCTACTACAGGAACATGAAGCAAATTCAACTCCTTTTCACCCAAAACTCTGTGTTCTTTTGTTCTGTTTTTGCTGTCTAGCCCAGTTTTTCTCACTCTGTGTAATCATTCAGACTAAATCTTCTGAGAAAAATTTCTTCATCCCTACAATAAGTCCTGGATGACAGGAGTCAGTTTTGGAGTTTGCATAACAGAGAAAGGGTTATATAGAATAATAAAATCACAGAAAATCTCAAGTTGGAAGGGATCCATAGGGATTGTGGAGTCCAAGTCCTGCTCCTTTCAGAGCTACCTAAAACTAAACCATATGACTTGACTTAAAGCCTCATCTAGACACTCCCTGAACTCTGCCAGGCTTGTGACCACTTCCAGATACAGCTCCAGTCCTCAGCTATAACACAAAGAGGGGAAGAAAGTGACCTCAGAGCCCCAACAGCAGAGTGTGGTGGCTCCAAGAGGGGATGCAGAGACATTGAATATGCAATATCAGGACAGTGGGTTCTGGAGGCAGGAATTTTCACAGAGCAATATTTTCCAAACAGTGGCCATCTGACAGCTGAGTTATGAGAAAGCAGCTGGGTTTTGTCAGGGTAACATGCTCCAGGTCTACTGGGAGATGTTCTTTTGTATGGGGTGAACTTTCCTTGGCTGTTGGCAGATTGCACTAATTTGCAGTTACCCTGGAAAGGAGGAAAACCTGTCTCTTCTTGCTGTGTAGCAAGTTCTCAGCATCCTGTGGATGTGGAAGAAGTCAACTTTGG
This sequence comes from Agelaius tricolor, assembly GCF_023055355.1. Lineage (NCBI taxonomy): Eukaryota > Metazoa > Chordata > Aves > Passeriformes > Icteridae > Agelaius > Agelaius tricolor. The sequence goes on along the minus strand of NW_027269262.1, from coordinate 91,585,905 downwards.
AACTTGTTCAGAGTTGCCTGCTCTCCCTCCCTGGTTATCCAGGGGCTGACTGGGATGCTTGTAAGGTCACAGCTGCAGTCTTGTGAAAGCTTGCTGCAGGTTGTGGTTAGAGAAATCAATTTTCTCTAGCAATAGGAAACAAAGTGAAATGTCTCTTGCAAAAGCCCTCGGTGATCTGTAATCATCCTGCTTGTCTGTGTCTGGGTTTTGCTATGCTGGAAGTAGGAGGCAGCACTTGAGTTTTTAATTTTGTTCTATCAGGAGAGTGCAGTCTGAACTGACGTGTCCGAAATAAAAAATTATGATGAACTTGCAGCCACTGGGCAGATACTGAGCAGAAGCAATTGTTAGCATTTCCAGATTATTTTATATTTAGAATCTAAATAAACTAAATCCAGGATGAAGGATTACAGCAAACCTTTCAGATGGAACACTACAACAGGCCCTTTTTGAAGAGATAAAGAAACTGTACTTCTGATAAGGGTTGCATGCAGAATCCTAGAATCTTCATTCCATTGCAAATGAAAACTCAGTTTATAAGGAAAAAAGCCAATGTAAAGAGTACTCCCATATGTCAGAAAACTGAGAGAGCAAAACATTTTCATAACCATTCATAGTCATAATGTGTTCAAAGAACTCTATGTACATTTGTAAATTGTCTTGAAGCTGGAGAAAATTAATCTGTGCAGCTCCTGACCGTGTCTGACGCATTGGACAGACGTCAGGGTTTTCCACTGACTTCATCTCTCCCTGTCTGAACCCTGGATGTTTTCATTTCCTTTAAAGTAAACTGTATGTCTGAATTTCCCAACTTTCTAATACTTGGAGTTTATTTGGTGGATCACTGCAGAGTTTAAAATTACAGAAATTTCCAAAATGTGCCTTCAGGCTTCACTTTGTCTTAGCTTTTATTTGCAGGCTTGTGGCACATTATGGTTCATCCTGATGGTACTATAAAGTTGGACTTTGAGCAAACACTAAGCTTTTATTTGTAAACATCTCATTTTAACAGCAACAGTCAGAGTGAAACAATTTGAGTACCACTTGAACTTTTGCTGGAACATTATGAAAAATGGATGAGACTAGAGAAAATAATGGGTATTGACAATTACCTCTTTGTCAGATTTTCCCCAGAAAATCTCCTTACTTTGCATGCCTTGCAAGGGAAGAATTTTTTTTTTCCTTGTCCTTAGTCCATATCATTTAATCTTGGTTTGTTGTGTACCGGCTCATAGAATTTCAGTTATAGTTCAATAGCTTTTGTCTAGAGCTCATTATCTGTAATTGAATGTATGCACCAAGCTGAATATGTTTATTTGTAACTTGATAATTAAGCTGCTGCAGATGCTTATTCTGGGAGGAGAGGAGACAGGCAGCCTCTTATCCCACAAAAGCTGCTCTGGCTTGGGATGGGAGAACCAGGATGTGGTTGAAGGTAATCAAAATTCACGTCCCAGCAAGTACAACCCCTGTTCATATCTCCCAGGGGGTTATGTGTTTTGCTTATTAATTTTCTTGTCTCCAAAGTAAGTGAACACTGAAGACATGGGGCTTCATTGTTCTTTTTGTAGATTGTGCTGGCCCAGATGTTACTGAAGACCAAAGTCCTGAGGTTGTTTAAGACTGATAGTGCCCAGTTCTGGTCTGCAGCTTCCTCACGAGGGGAAGAGGAGGGGCAGGCCCTGATCTCTGTGGCCATCAGTGCCAGGACCCAATGGAATGGCTGGAGCTGTGTCAGGGGAGGCTTAGGTTGAGTGTTAGAAAAGTGTTCTTCACCCAGAGAGGGCTTGGGCACTGGAACAGTTCCCAGGGCCGTGCTCACAGCCCCAAGCCTGACAGAGCTCAAGAAGTGTTTGGACAACAACATGCTGGGAATGTTGGGGTGTCTGTGCAGGACCAGGAGCTGGACTTGATGATCCTTGTGGATCTCTTCCAGCTCTGGATATTCTCTGGTTTTGTGTTTCTGTGAATTTTTACCACTGTAGCTCCTGATTTTAATCTACCCTGCAGGTTAAGGAGTGCTGATTTCACAAGTTCTTAGGCAAAAAAGGGTCAGATATGTGGGGTCACCTTGCCATTGTGCTGATACTGAACTATGTGAAGATTCTATTTTAAAAAAAGAGAGAGGGAGAAATTTTAGTGGGAATGTATTGCTTTTTGGTAGTTCATGGTGATGAAAATGAGAGCACATTGACGTCTGGTAGCCATGGTTGCTAACATTTCAGGAAGCACAAAAGCAGGGATGAAAGTAAAACTTTTTTTTTTTTTTTTTCCCCAGTTCCTCTGAGGTTTTTGAATAAATCAGACATATAGTGCCACCTTAATTTTTACTAAATATATCTTAGTTTGCTAATGCTTTCTGGGAGCAGACCTGAGATGGCATTGTAGAACATAACTGCTTTGTTTTTGCTCTAGTTACCCTTATGCATTTTTTAAAGTTGAGCATGTTGGGTTGAGTTTTTATTTTCTGTCAAGTGTAAGAGCTGCTGCTACATTAAGACCCATTAATCATGTTTTTTAAAAATAAATGCAGATCCTGAGAGGAAAATCACTACATTTAGTGATTGACTTTCTGGGTAACAAAATAGAGAAAATTGCTTTGCATGCTGCAAGGTCCTGATCACTGGCCATGTTCTTGTGAGATAATAAAAGGCACATTTAATGCCTGTGCCTAAGTTGTCCTTTTGAGGCCAGTAGGAGCATAGGTCCTATGAACCTGAAGACAAAAAAGCTGTGTCTCCTCAGAGCAGTGTGGTGCATGAGAGATGAGCCCTTCTGCTGCTGGATTTAAAGGCATCCCTACACACAGTGTGCAGAATAATCTGAACACACAGAGAAAAATCCAAGGAAGAGATTTCTAGTGGTTTATAGTAAATACTATAAACCAATACTATATTAAATACTTGGTTTACCAAGTATTCAGTCTTAGGAGTATCCTTGCAAATAGTAAAACACAGCAGACATGAGTATTTTAAGATGGGATTGAGATCACTGAGATCTGACTGCCAGGTTTGCCAGGCTGTGCTGGAATTGTTGATCTGGGTGCCTGCAGCTGTTTATTTTAAGCTAAAATGGGCCCTGATACATTGACATAGAAGGTGCTGAACACTGCTGAACATGCACCTGTGTGCAGAACTTCTCAAAGTTCTGGTTGCAGGCTGAGCTCCTACCAGACTTCTCATTAGCCAGGTAAAAACTGGTTTTGGATCTGGACTCTCATTGTCCATGGGTTTATTTCACAGGAGTTAAAAAATGCAATATGTCAGAAAGGAGCAGCAATTGTGACAGTGAGCAATGGATGTAGAGCACCTCTCAGAAACTGGAAGGATTTTTTTACCAAATGGGGTGTCCATGTATAAACATGCCCATGGACAAAGTTGCACCACTTTTTTTACCCTAAGGCAGGGTTTATTACCTAGCTTTGGTTTATTTCCTGCTTGGCTCTGGGCAGCTGGAGGTGCTGGGTGCACTCAGAGCTGTGAGAGGTTTTATGCACACCTTTGTCACCTCCTGGGTGCTGTAGCTCTCTGTGATGATGGCCTTGGGCCTCCAGGTTTTGATGACAGGACTGTTTTCTGCCTATTTTCTTTAATAACTGTTGTTTGGGGCTGTTATCTTTGTGTTTTGAGCTCAGGGATGATTGTTTTGAATGCTGCAAGCTTCTCTTGGTGTTTATTTTAGTTTGTGAGAAAAAATGTAGCTAAAAGTCATTTTGAGTTGGAGCATCTTTATGGATAAAAAATGCAAAGGACAATTGTGTATGAGACTGCAGATGGATTTGGGGCTTAATTTCTTCATTAGAGACTCAAACAATAGGCATTAATGTTAAATTGTTGCATTTGTAATCCCTTAGAATTAGTGTTTTGAAATAAAGTGGCATATAAGGAAGACATAAATAGCTGTGTCTAAATTCACTTTCTCTCCTCAAAGCTATGTCACTTGAGTCTCTGCCTGGCACTGTGTTTGAAAGACCATTAAAATCATCCACTTGATATGCTACTGTGAAAACCTTTTTAATTCTGAAAGGCTGTGTTGATGCAGAGACGTGAGTTTAATATATAAAATGATTAAAACTTCTGAATTTGTGGAATCTTTGAGTACAGCAGAGTTTTACCAGGAGTGACCATTGCACCATGCTGCTATAAATTATTCAAGTACCTAGAGGATGTTTTCTCCACAGGGATTTGCCACCCTCAGTTCATCCTGTAAAGTCATTGCTTCCTTTCCATAGAATAATTTCAGTTCCAAAGATGACAATTTCTGGAGGCCATCTCACCCACCCTCTGCCTGTACAAGTTCACCAGTCTTAACATATATTTGTGTATAACAAGAGTATTGTGCCATTTTTAATAATATGGATAAGAAATCTCTTGTTTTCTCACATCTGCATTTCCTCAATGCTAATCTTTCATAGAACTTCTCAATGAAATATTTTTCAACAAGTGGCTTGTATCTTGTGCCTTTCTTCTGTGGCTTTTATGTTGCCCCTATTCTAAAATAGTTTTGAATGTTACATCTCTCTTAATTTCAGCTTAACCTAAAAGTCTGTGCTGTTGCTGCTTACCATTCTTTTGTGTTTGGAAGTGGGCAAAAGTTAGGATTTATTTGTGGGTGGGAGGGAGGTAGGAGTTAGCCTGTGGTGGATTTATTTTGGCTGTTTGAATGCAGTGAAAATAATTCACTGAGGGATCGCTGAAAAGATTTAAAAAATAATTAAACCCTTGGAATATTTTCTTTCTTTTCACAAGGAAGCTGTCTTAGAGGCAGAGATAAAATGACACAATTTTTAAAAACATCCCACCCAGTAAGCTCAGAGTCAAGAGTGGAAATGTGTGTGGATATCTTTATTGTCTCTCTAAATGCATTTATACCCATGTGTGTGTGTGTGTGTGTGTGTCTGAAGTTGTAGAACTCCTGTGTCCAGTTCCCAATCAGATTCTTTATGTCACACACCATTAGTTCAGTGCCAACATGCACAGCAAATTATGTATGGTGAACTCTGATGTGGTAATGCATCAGTGAAGTAATCACATTTAACATAATTATTACCTTAGATTAAAAAAATTCCAAGGCTATTCCTGAGCAGTGTTTTCTGTGCACTGTGTTTTCTCTTAGTGTTAACTTGGTAAGTCACTGCAGCAAAAGGATGGTGAGGCTGCTTTTGGGGTGGAATTTAGGGTTAGGAAGGCTTGTTCTGTGCTCCTTTCCATTTGAGGGGGGAGGAGAATGTGCCAAGGCTGCAGCCTTTCAGCCTGGCACCTCTGACCAATGCCCACAGCACACAAAGAAATCAGCTGAGACCACTTCCAAAGGAGATTCATTGTGTCCATGAGGCTGCAAACTCAATTATCAGACAAAATGCTTGACCAGTTGGCTTCATAGGCATCTCATAGCCAAATATTTGCACAAAACCTGGTAGGGGGGTGTTACTTTTATTTTCCCTTCTGCCCAAACAAATGCTGTAGTTTTGTATTGTTTTTTACTAACTAAAATTTGGGCTAAAATCTGTTGCCCAAATTTGCCCTGCTCTCTGTAGTGGTGTAAGCAATTGAAATAGGTTTTCTTTCCACATCTCTCTTTTGCTTAAGGTAGACTGTTGCAAACAGGAACTCTGGTAGCAGTGGAGCCCATTTTTTGGTTTATTGCTGAATAATAATGAGAGTTGGACCTATTTGATGATTCTTGGATAGGCATTTTTTTCTTGAATACTTGACCTGTGATTTCCACAGTGACTGTTGGTGATAAAACAGCACCACCAAAAAAAAAAACCCAATGCAACAACTGCAAACTTGACCCCATGGGAGCCATTTTGCTCATAAATTATGCAAAGAGCATTTTGTGATTCTTTGTGTGGATATGGGGAGAGAGCAGAATGAGGTGCCCTTTTTCATCTGAATTAATGGGTGCTGCAGACTGGGATGAGACTGAAAAGCATTTTCAAATGGGAGGGAAGAGCAACTTCCAAATCCTCTAAGCAAAGTTGGGGTTCCTTCTGAATTCCTGGCAAACTACAAATGGCTAAGTTTGGATGGCTCTGATAGCTTTGTACATACCAGAGTTCAGAGTACATTTTCCAGTCCTTTTGGAGCAACTGTCTGGGTTTCTCTTCTTGCTTGAAATGCAAATGTTAAGATGAATTTGTTGCCAACTGACAGAAAGCAAGAAAAATTATTTTAGAAGAAAGAAATCAAGCAAGCAAGCAAGCATAGCCATTCATTATTTAAATGACAGTGTTTCATGGCAATTTTGTCTTGAAATAACCTTCTGGGTTTGCAAATTGTGCAGCACTATTTTTCAGTAGCCAAAACTCTTTGTCACACACTCAAAACCCCTTTGTGATACATGCATTGCTATCTCAGTAATGGAAAGGTAGGAGCAGATAATTGGCAAAAAGTATTAACCATCATTCTGTTCCAGTGAGGGCACCGAATCAGGATTTTGCTTTGGTAAATGCATGTTAGTGTCCAAGCAATTTGGCAAGCCTTTGGATTTGATTTGAGAAAATAAGTGGAAGAGGATGTTTTTATGTGCCCCCAAGAGTTGTCTCTCCCATCCAGAAATCCAGTTGCCCTTCCATCCAGAAATGTGGAATTGAGAGGTTTGTCCCCACCAGTGCAAAGTTTGCTTCTTGACCCTGGCTCCTTCATCAGGATGACTGCCTAAGATGGATGTTCTCAGTGAGGGTCAGTCCCTGAGCTGGAGTCATGGGATGTGCCAATTTTTGAGGCTGCCAAGGTGTTTCAGGAGATAAGTAATGGCCATGTCATACATTCAGTATTTTTTTTCTTTGCCATCTGCCTGAAAGAACTATCTTTGAGGAGATTCAAATCAGGGAAGAAATTGCAGCAATTGTTTCTAGATGCCTTATTCTGTGCAGAATCAGTTGCTTTAAAGCCATGGTCTTTTATAACTACTTCATTAGAGATATTTGGCTTTTTTATCCCCTTCTTTCTATTAAGTCACCAATAATGAATGGGCATCCCTAACACAAAAAGAGAAGATCCAAGTTAGGTCAAATTTTCCATTAGGATATGATCAAAGAGCCAGTGATACATGTAAAATCTGTTGTTTCTCCCTGAGCTACTCATACTAGAAGAGAGTTAATATCTGAAAACTGTGACAAACCTCCATGCAGCCACCTCAATGCTGCTTTGCTCAGGTCTTGGGGCAGAATGTCTGAATTTGAAAGCCACTTTTAGATAACAAAATAATTGCCTTGGGACTCCAGTCACCTCCTCGTTTCAGAAGGATTTCTCCTGCTGTACCCAGAGGGAGCTGCTGCTTTGTTCCTATCTGGCTGTTTTGTGATCTGGCTGATATTTTGCTGCTGATATTTGGTGTTTTGGCTCCCAGCGAGGTGCCATGTGTGTTATTAGAGCACTGTCCCTGACAGTAATCACTGTGTCTGCTCTGATAGGGATGAGCCCCACAAAAGCTCTCATAAAAAGCTCCCATAAACACTGGGTGAGAATAAAGGGCTCCCAGCAAGAGCTTGTTGAAAAGGTGTGTTGTGTTTTTTATGTGCTGTTCTTCAGACTCTCAGTTCAACAGTTGTTTACTGGAATTAGTTTTATTTTATATCTGACATTAAGGAAAAAAAATGCCACTGGTTATTATTTCTTGAAGTAGGCTTTTATTTAGATAATTGAAGTTTGGAGGGGAGGACAAAGCTATGATACACCTGTGTAAGAGCCCTCAGTTATCTACAATGACTGTAATGATGGTGTGCATTGCCAGAGGCCTTACTCATCTGTGTTCCCTATCAAATCAACCTTGTTTTAATGGGTTATCATAGACATTTAGTAGAAGAACTTTGAGTTGAGGAGCAGGAATTGAAGCTGTTGCTCTCTTGTCCCTCCCCGGACTCCGGGCGTGGGATCTGCCCCTTGGTGTGCAGCTCTGGAGGAGCACTGCAGTGTTTATCCATGAAAGTGATAATATTTGGTGTTTGTACTGCACATTCATGTCTGGAGCAGAGCAATGCTTTATATAGGATTCAAGAAGTATTATAATAATAAAGTTTAGCTCCCATGCCTGTTCTGTTTTGGGAGAGTGGTGTTCAGAAGTACAAATAAAGCAGTGAGCACACAGAAGGAAGGGGCTGTCAGGCAGAGCACACACTGGCACAGTTTGTACCCAGCCCCTGAAATCATGGGTGTGTCATTCTTGGGGCCTCTAGGTATGGTCATCATTCAAAAAATCAAATAATCTTCTTCAGTCACTATCTCTGTCTTATTAAATCAGTGTTTCATGACTCTACACAACAAAAGCCTGTTATTGTCTGCAGACAAGTAGGCTGTGTTTTAGACCTAAAAAGGGAAATTAAATTCATGAATTAGTGATGATATCCAATTTTATGTCATCTTTTACTTTTTTTGTCCTGATGCTGAGATTAGCATCTTGCACAGATGCATCTGAAAACACCTGGTGTTGCAACTCAACTAAGTGCACACTTAATGTTCCACAACAACATGTAATGAAGGCAGGCAATGAAAAAAAAATTAGTCTCTTATTGGTAAAGATTGTACAGGAAAAAAATACATTTCCTTTGTGCAGCAAGGATGATGAAGACTTTCTTAATAAGATTTTGTTTTTAAATATTCCTTTTTAGACCTCTTAATAAAATGAATGCACAGGGCTAAGATCACTGTTGAATGAGATTATGTTCTCATCCATTTAATAATGATGCAGCTGTAGTTTTTTTTCTACCTTCTCTTTAAATATTTGGTACTGGGCAAATTTTGCCTGGGTTTAAATGAGTTTATTATAATTTTTTAAAATAAGCTTTCAATTTGTGTAATCTGAAAGGAGCTTCATCTCACAAAAGTCTAAACATCATTTTTTCTAGTCATCTTGTGACTTCAGTGTCTATGTACTGCAGAGGCCACGTGGACAGGAGCCTTTTTAGGATAGCATTTTGAAAATTGAATTTAAAGAGAGCATTTTGGTTTAATTTGCTGGATCAATTTGTTTAAATGGGCAATAATCTTGTATTTTTCCTGGTGAGACCTTGATCAGAGAGTACATTTGGGCATCATTTCTGATGCTGCAGAATATAGCACTTGTGCTAATAAATGCTGGTAAACTGATAGGTTTATGTATTTTTACTCAGAATGACTGATTTTTGGCTTATGTACTATTTGTGATTGATTACAGGTTGCCTATTCATTTCCATTCTGGCTGGGCTATGGAAAGAGAAATTACTCTTTCTCTTTGCTTCCTTACTCCCCTCTGTTCTCAGCCGCCTCCCCAAGAGATCAGCTCCAATCTCAGCACCGTGTGACAGTTAGCAGTTGTGACAGGCTGGCCTATTTTTGGAAGTCTGTCCCCACTCTTTCCCTGCTGGAAGAGAAAAGCAAGTTATCTTTAAAAATTAATCCATTTGGAAGAGGAGCAGAGAGCTTTAGGCAGCGCTCAGCGCTCGGGCTGCAGCTCTGCCAGGGCTGTGCTCAGCTCGTGTCACGGGCTGGGAGAGCTTTGCACTTGGCCTGGCACGGATCACCTGCCCTGGAGCTCTGCAAAAGCCCTTCTGCTCTGCATGGAAGAGGCAGCAGACTGAAGTACAGCATGGAGCTGCATGGATGTTGTCCAGTCATGTCTTATATTTCACACATTCCTGAGCTGCTTCTGCAAACCCAGAAATACTACTGCTTGTCTCCAAGGAGCAGAAACAGAAGTTCAGAATTTGGCAGTTAGGGTGGAAAGACTTTTTCTTTTTTTTAATCTTTTGTTTTGACCCTGCTTTAGGCTTGCAGACTCTACAACTAGTAGAGTACATGTGTTAGATTGTACTTGCTGTTGGATAACATCCACAGCACTGCTCCATGGGAGGAGTAACTGCTGTGTGCTCGGTCATTACACCTCTTAGTTTGATGTGGTCTCCTTATAATCAAACTGCTACATCTCAGTGCATTGCAAACTCATCCCAAATCAGGCAGACAGTCCTGGAATTTTCTTGGGATAGTCAATTAAAAAATATCAAGCAAATATTTTCTGGTAGGGAAAGGTATGGCAGCAGAATTACATTGTCAATGGATGGTTTATATTGTGTCAAGAAAGCAAGAACTTAAAGTACATAAAACTATGACCAAAATAGCTTTTATATTCTCATTCTATGTTGTCTGTGTCCCTAAAGATGAGGAGCATACTGGGCAGCTGATGTTAGGGCTGATCTCCTAAAGCACTTTTATTTTGTTTTCTCATAGGTGGTTATTATTGGAACTTTAAAAATAGACTCTGCTGTCTGATCTATTCATTTAATCATGTTCTTGATGCTTCACTTTTTTTCCCTTGTATATGATGTGAATACCTCTGTGCCCACACTTGGTGCTGCTGTCATGGCTATACAATATCAGAGCACCTTTCCCTGGAAAGTCAGTGCTGAGTCACTTTCAGAAGGTGCTCCTGCTCCCCACATCTGCTTGGTATGCAAGGAATTAAATACTCAAAATACCATTTACATAGGGGCCACAAAATTAGTGGGGAGCACTTGGCCCTTCATTTTTTATCTTGTATTTTCAAGGTCTGTGGAAGTTGTGTTGTTTAAGGCTTCCGAACCAAGGCACAGATTTAAAGTGTTAGTGAGCTCATGAGGCAGACGCCATCAAAATCTATAAAATAAAGCACCTCTGGAGGCAGGACCGTGATACCTAATCACAGTGCTCTGTTTACACTGATGCCATCCAGCTCTTGGGCCCCCAAAATGCTGGTGCAGGCCCAGAGGGGACCACAAAGTTCATGAGAGGGTTGGAGCACCTCTGCTATGGAGACAGGCTGAGAGAGTTGGGTCTGTTCAGTCTGAGGAAGAGAAGCTCCAGGGAGACCTTGGAGCTCCCTTCCAGTCCCTAAAATGGCTCCAAGAGAGCTGGAGAGGGACTTTGCACAAGGGCATGGAGTGATAGGGCAAGGGGGAATGGCTTTAAAGAGAGTACTAATCAATATCCAATATTCAGTCAAGAGATGATTGAATATTAGGAAGAAATTCTTTGCAGTGAGAGTAGTGAGGCACTAACACAAATTTCCCAGGCAAGCTATGGCTGTCCCATCCCCTGAAGTGTTCAGGATGGGGCTTTGGGCAACCTGGTCTAGTGGAAAGTGTCCCTGCCCATGGCAGGAGGTTGGAACTTGATGATCTTGAAGGTCCCTTCCAACCCAGCCATTCTGTGTTTGTGTGGTTCCCTTTGTCCTCTTTAAAGGGTCATGTTAACATTCTGTAGCTCTTTTTGTCCTCTACACCTACTGAAGCTCAAAAGTTACATCAGCCTGTCTGGGTGGAACGGGTTAAATTGAAAGTGAGGCAGTGCATTAACTTACAGCTACAGCAAAGCATGTATTAGTTCCTCCCAAAGAAATATATCCATATTTTACACTTTTTAATCCTTCAGGTTTAAGAGTTTCCTGAGGAATATAGCTCATCTGATTATATTCTTACCAAAAGGCTTTTCTTTTATTATTGTGTTACATAAAATTCCCACTTCTGTCTCATCTCTGCCTTCATTGCCAGAAAGAGAGGCCCCTGAGTGTGCAGGTAGACACCCCACATTTACTCTGTTACCTGTCAGCCAGTGGAACGCACGTGCACACTGCAGAAATTCAGACTGACACAACCAGCAAAAAAGCTCCACGTGTCTATGGGGTGTCTGTTCTGGTGTGAACCCTGCCTGAGCTGAGGTGTGAACTACACACAGGGAATTCTGTGGATATTGGGGAAGTTTTGTCAGAACAGATGTTTCCATGCCCACGGCAGTAACCTTGGATCTAGTTGACCTTTAAGGCCCCTTCCAACCCAAATCTTTTGATGTTTGTGTAGAACAGAAAAGTTTCATTGTGGAAGACAAAGAAACGGGAGAGGAGAAGCAGTTTTCAAGATAATTTCTGGTACATGGATGGATGGATGGATGGATGGATGGATTGCCTGTTTTTTTCAAGGTAGATCAGTAAAGGGCAGCTTTCTTTGGGTTTATATTCCTTTTGCATGGTTTGATTCATGGAGGAAAAATGTTTCCCTTATTCTACCCCTCATGTCATTTCTAGAAAATTAAGCATAATCAGGCCTGTAAATTGATGATCACTTTTTTTTGTATCCATCACTGATAGGATGCAGCATTTTAAAATACTTATTTAAAGTACATGTGAACTAGCAAAGTAATGAATGAGCTGTGCTTCTGGACTCTGTCTTTTCATATGCTAAGCAGTAATAGTTAATCAACATTGGTATGTGGTGCAACATCAGATCATCAGACCAAAAACATCCATCTGCCTCTCTTGAAGTGAATCATCATTGGAGCATCCTTGCTCAGTGTCTTCTGTAGAAGAAAAATGAAACAAGCATCTTTTAGCCTACAGAGTGTTTGCTTGCCTACTGTAAATGAATATTTAAGAGGAGAGGGAAAAGAAGAGAAGTAATACAGGTTTGTATTTGTATAAGGCTGGAGATTATTTGTTATAATCTGTAACATTTTCTGTGCATCCTTTCTATTAGACACAGATGTGCTTCTCCACACATTGGCTTGCATGGACATGTGGGGAAATCTCTGTTCCTAGAAGCTTTACAATGCTCTGAATTTGTATCTTTAGTGAGAGACTCCAGTCATCTATTTTTTTCAGTGTTTTTTGGGTTTTTTTTGTTTTGTTTTGTTTTTTTTTTTGTTTTTTGTTTTTTTTTGGTTTTTTTTTTGTTTTGTTTTTTGTTTGGTGGTTTTGTTTTTATTATTTTTTAAATATGAATTAATTTAATATCATTGCATGTATTTCAGTTGATAACTGCATGTGCACAGTGACTAGAAAATAATTTTTTCCTTTTTGGCTGTAACTGTAGATTTTATCTCTTTATCTTCCTTTCTCCAAATGTTTCCAGACAGACTGGTCTGAATTTCCTAAATCAGTTGTGTGGCTATAAAGTATCATGACGAATTTCAAGGCAGTCTATATTTGGACACACAGAACAAGTCCTGGGAAGTTGCTCTGATCTATTTCCAGGTCTAAACTATTGTCCTTTACTTAAAAAAATCATTCTTCCTGCTGGAGTTGAGGGCTTTTCCTTCATCGCTCCAGTTGCTTTGAGAATGAGTGCTACTTGTACCTTCTTTTTTTTTTTTTCTGTGATCACAGTACTTTTTTAATTTTGTCAATAATTATTTAAGATAGATGATTAAAATAGTTTTGGCTCTGTATCAGAAAATGGCTAATTAAACCTATCAGCTGCAAGAAGTTGCAACAACTGTTGCATGTTGACTGTCTAATAGCTGTAACAAAAATGCAGCCGAATTTTGGCCTTTTTCTTCATTGGAGGATCATCCTGCTTTGTCTAGTCTGAATTGAGTGCCCAACAGCATTGATTGGCAGCCTGGATGGAGTTTCCAAAGACTGTCCTGGGTTGTTACTGCTGTAGAAGTGATTAAATTGTACATAAGACATTTATTAAAAGTCAATACAAGCTTACCCATGTAATGATTATGCAGAGCAGTGTTTTGTGTGTTGTTAAGATGCTGAAAAGATATTTTGTATTTATTGTATATCAATAAACCCCACCTGAAGCACAGCATCCATCTCCAGGGCCTCCATCATGGAAAGGACATTGAGCTGTTGTAGCAGGTCCAGAGGAGGCCACGAGGATGCTCAGAGGGCTGGAGCAGCTCTGCTGTGAGACAGACTCAGGGAGTTGGGGCTCAGCCTGGAGGAGGCTCTGAGGACACCTTGGGACACCTTCCAGTACCTAAAGGAGCAGCAAGAGAGCTGGAGAGGGACTTGGCCAAGGGCATGGAGTGATAGGGCAGAGGGAATGGCTTCAAAGTGACAGAGGGCAGGATATTAGGGAGAAAATCTTCCCTGTGAGGATAGGGAGGCTGTGGCACAGGCTGCCCAGGGAAGCTGTGGATGTTCATCCCTGAGAGTGTTCAAGGCCAGGTTGGACTGAGCTTGGAGCAACCTTGGCTAGTGGAAGGTATCCCTGCCCATGGGAGGAGGTTGGAACTGGGTGATCTTGAAGGTCCCTTCCAACCCAAACCATTTTATGGTTCAATGAAATTATGCATATGCTGGGTTGGCCACAGAGGACCACGGTCAGCTTGATTAAATAACTGAGAAAAAGTGATTTGAGGAGTCTCCTGACCAACTCACACAACCTCCTAGAGGAAGTTTTGGAAATGTTGGAGAGGAAAGAGGCAAAGCACTTCTGTAAGGATGGAAGTTGGAGCTGATCATTTTGAGATCCATGGAAATAGATGTGCAATGTGCCTCTGCACTCAGCTGAGGATGTGTGACTGTCACTTGGAGCAAGCGAGAAAGTCTCCCCAAGGCATCTGGCAGAAGTTGTGTGGCTCCTCCTCTCCCTCCCACCTGCCCTGGTCTCCAGCAGTGTCTCCTGTTGGAGTTCCTTCAGGGTATCTTGCCATAACAGCTGCAGGTCTGTCCTCTGTCATTTCCACTCCTTGGAGCCTGAGCCACGGAGTTCATGGTGCATTTGAAAACGCAGAGGAAATCTCAGTTTTACCAGCCTGAGGCTGATTCTCCCATTGGCCAAAACTTGTTATTTCTGTCCTCATCTATGTTCATCTGGTTTAAGTGTTAAATACCACTCTTGTTCTCTTTTCATTTACTGTAATCTCATTTAGATATAAGGCATTGCCTGTGTATTTTTTTCCTAATTCTACTGTTTCAGTCACTTTCTAAGGGCTATTTATGCATATTATTTTGCGTAATTCTGCGTGTTATGGGTGTCACTGAAATTCCAAATCATTCCAAGAGCTTCCATGTGGCCACCTTGGCTTTAGCACATAGGTAATCAGGAGAGGAAAGGGTTTAGATGGATTTTCTTTTTTTCCATATGAACATCCATGATTGTCCTTATCTCTATAACTTTAGCATCATCATACTTTGCTCTTGCAATTATCTGATTGCAAAAAAATGTTTCTCTTTATAGATTTGGTCAATACACTTCTTTCTCTTTGATTACCGGCATGCAAAGCAGATCAGTGTCAAGCAGCTTCCATAATATTTGTAATAATACAGAGTAAATCGATATTTAGTGTAATGGAACAAGAATATATCCATTAAGATTGTGAATTAGGCAGTGTCTCTAGTGTTGTTTAACGTTTCTGTATTCCAGCCCTTCAGAAGGCTGGGATGATGTTGACTGACAAAAATTGTATAAAAGAGGTGGTTCATGTGATGTTTTCTTGCCTGGGAGTCCAGGTAAAGAGTCCTGTTTGTTGTTTGTGTTATGTTTTAACAGAGTAAACGAGGGTGCTTTATGCTACAATCTAAAGCCCACTGTGAAGGCAGTTACTTCTTATTTATCTTGTAGCTACAGGGAATGCTCCATATCACCCCCTCCTTGATTAAAACACTTCTATATTTACATTTACACCAAACACATCAAAACAGGAGTGAAAGCACTGATTTCCAACAGCCAAACATCTCAGTGCTAATGTGCTTTGTTCTCCTGCCCTACAGACTAATAGTAATGAAAACTAAAATGACATTGTCACACTTGCATATTAATATGCAGAGAGCTGACTGTGTTTATGTCAGCTGGAGCTATCAGATAATAATGACAACAACGGCAATAATAATAATAATAAAACAACCTGATTTTTCCCAGTTTTACTTAGAAGGAAGTTATCTAGAAAGGAGCTTTATGCCACTCTTTAAAGCTTGCTCATGGCTCTGTTATCTATGTAGTTTTTTTCCTGAGTTGTGTGGCAATTTTTTTTTTCTGCTTTTATTCCTTGGGACCCTAGGAGGCAGTTCACCAAAGACAGGCAACTAATGCCTGTGCATCATCATCATGAGGCTTTAAAGCCTTCCTGAAAGGGCTGTGCTGGACTGTTGGAAACACACTCTTCTGCTCCCTTTGATGCAGTTACCTGTACTGCATCCATCATGACATCTCACTTTATAAACACTGTTGGTGTTCTTGCCATGTTTCCCAGGAAAAACTGATGTAAGGAAATACAGGAGCTAGTTAAGGGAATAATTCATTAACATGATACATTTCTGTTTGGGATGTGAGGGCATGGCAGTGATTACTCAGCCTTCAGATCCTGTTGTATCTGAGGAATGGATTTCTTATCCCCAAAGTGAGTATTTGGAGATAATTTGGGTGTCTGCAGATCCCTTGGAGGCATTAAGAACTGTAGGGCTGTGTTAATTAACTGGTGTTGATGGCATTGGTGTGATCTTTGCTGTTGGTGGTGCTCTGTGAGGAGATGGTAACACAGGTTCAGTTTTAGATGCTGGGTTGATCATGGAGCAGCAGCTGTTAGAGGAGAGCAGAATTGTTGTGCTAAGCCTGGCGTAGCATGGAAATCCATAAGGCTGTTAGTCCAGGAATACTTTTCCAAGCAGAGTCTGCTTCTCATCTCCAGTGTCCTTCAAACTGTGTACTTTTATCAGGTATTCAGGTACCATGGCAAAGGATATCCCAACCCTGCTAATTTGTTCTCTGATCTTTCAAGTGCTTTCTTACATCCTTATGTTTATTCATGTGGATTGTTCATTTGACTAGACTGGTTGCAGAGTAGGAGATGCATAAGTAGTGCATTTTGAGTGTGTTATGCAAAGTTAAGGGAGATAAGGGAAAGTGTGTCTGTGTCATTGCAGACTCATTTATTTCAGGGTGTACTGTACAGAACATGCCAGCTTGTTCTACAACACAATTTATCCTTGTGCTGCTGGTCGTGCAGAGGAGTGAATAAAATACATTGTTACAACATAATAAATCATATTAATATAGAATAAAATAGCATGAGGATCTTGTTATAGATACTGTGTCTGCAATATAATCCAGGGCAATATGGGAATAAGTAACATTTATTACTAAGAGTAATTTTTATGCTGCTTTGAAAGTGACAAACATTTGACATGTTCAGCTAATAGGTTTAATTAAAATTCAAGATTCATTATGGAGATGAGTAACTCTCCTTCATTACCTTTGTAGGAACAAAAGATACATTTCAAGAAAGAAAATATGATTAACCCAGTAACATGTATCAGAAGAATTGCAAATACTCCCTTACAGGAGCACAGATCATGAATATTAAATTCTGCCTCCCCCAGCAAAGAGGGAATGAGATTCAAAGCAAATTGGGTTTGCAGAACTGCTGGATTTCAAAAAAGTGATTTTAAAATAACTGTAAATGCACTTGTCAAAGAGGTGAAGTGTTGCTTCAGACAGATCAGAGAAGATTAGAATAGGGGAAGTTGTTGGAGTCTTGCTGTAAATTTCAACATATTATTGAAGAATAACTCAGGTGTAAAACATTGATAGTGGGATTACTTCCCTGGGTTTAAGTTTTTGAATATTCATCCCACAGTCATGTAAAAAAGCTCATAGGAGGATATTAGACAACTATCCCAATTCTTCCACTGTTTCCAAGAAAGTGGCAACACCAGCTGATGCATTGTAATCCATTATATTTATAGGTCAATTTAGCAGCTTTTCTTATTAAGTCTTGTCAGGCTCTGTGATTTATATGATATTTATTCAGCATGCCTCTAGCAGATATGACTGGCTAAGCTGAAATATGTAACGTGTTAACCTCTGAGTTGAGCTAATGATAAAGTTGAATGAGGCTAATAACAGTTTAAAACAGCCATATGCTTCCTTTCAATTTTGTAGACTTTCAATCTTAGATCTGTTTTAGCCTCATATAAAAATAGAAAAATTTATTTTTCTGTAAGTACAGTGTATTGTTCTGAAGGGTCAACTCCAGGCCTCAAACTTACAAGTACAAGAAAAAGGGGGTTTTTGAATATGTTCTGAAATTCCAATTTTTTTAAAGTTGTCTCCTTCTTTTGTTTCCTGTGTCAGTCATCGATATTCAGCTAAAGTTTCTAATCAATTGCCAGATCTCACAGCTGGTTGAAAATGACCAGCAGAGTTTTTTTCATCTCTGCAGCCTTTTCTCTTGTGTCCTTTGAATTAGCTCAAAATGAGCTTCGAGCACCACAACTCTCACAGCCTTTTATGGGTTTGATGTGAAAACAAAGCCCTGCTGTACTGGGCATACAGAGAGACTCTTGAAACTTTGCTGATGAGAGAAGAGAACATGTTGGCCAGGATTCAAGTCTTCCCTATCAAACTTGGCAAGCAGCTTCAACTTTCCAAAGCTTCCCTCACCTGGGTGTCAGCTTGGGTGGTTGGTGTGTCCAGTCTTGTGTGTGCTGCATTTAAATACTCAGTAGTATTTAAATGTTAAATACTACTGAGCACCCTTTACCAAATGGAGTGCTCTGTTTTGCTCATAAGTGACAGAATTCAATTTTTAGGAGCAATTTTGGTGTCAGTGTCATGCCTTGAAGGACACAGTTTGTTTAATGATGTCTCATCCTTGCTATTCCTTTTTCCCCACTTGTGTATCCCATCAGTTTGGATACAGATATCCTGTATCTGAAGGCTGAACATTCAAGGGGTTCATGTAGACCTTGCTTCATTCATGACAACAAAATATGTCTGGCAATGGGAATTATTAGTGGAACTCCTGGACTAGGAGAAGGCAAGGTGTGGATCTGAAATGGTCCCTTCTATTCTACAGGTTGAGAAATTCTCATTGCAATTAGGAAATCCCTGCTGGTGACTCCTTCAACTGCTTTATGAATATCCAGGTGTAGAAGTCAAGCTTTTTTATGTCACTGAATAATTGGTAATGACTAGAAAATGCAGAAAAGTTAGAATATCCCTTACCTGTTTTTTAATTTCCAATAATTAATTTATATACAAAATTTGCCCTGTTTTCATTGTCTTGATTAACAGCAATGTGTTTTTATCCCTCTGCAGGCAGATTTTTATATGTAATTCTAGACTGGGCACATTTACCAGCACGCAGTGGTCATGAAGCCTGGCTGTGGTGTCTGGCATAGAGGGCTCAGAACAGAATTAAGTTCCCACCAAAAACGAATCTCCTCTGTTAGCTGACTCATGCCATGCCTGGAGGAAACCCCGAAAATCACACATTTGTGCTGTGTAAATGGTGTTTGTCAAAATGCTTCTGTCAGGGGGATGTGGGTTTTTTGTTTGGACAAGGTTCCTGCTTGGGTGCCTCAGCAGAGCTCTGCTTTGCCATGGGCACTGCAGTAACTTCCAGATCTTGGCTGTCACAGCAGAGGTACCAAGCTGGGCTGAATTTAGGTTTCTTTTCAGCACATGGCTCTGGGATAGGATTGGAAGAGCCCAGGACAATCTTTAGAGTGGGCACACAGCATCAGTCCTGTATCCAAATGTGTTTGTGGCTCACATGAAAATGTCCTGTAGTGCTAAGCAGTGAGTACTGCACATTTCTTGGGTAAGCCACTGCCTGGTGGCATGGGGCACATCTGAGTAAAATAAAGATTGTCTGCAGCACAAATAAGAGCAAAAAGAAATACCATAGTTAGACAAGTTATGCTGCAAGTTGATCTTGTGTGTCATTGTCACCCCTTCTTTCTGATGTACATCCTCTATGTCAGGGGCTAATGGTCACTCAGTGGCCTCTTTCTCATCAGGCCATCTCAAATGGTTTCCCATTTTGGCAGCAGTGATTAGGAAGTCACTCAGTTATTCCTCATTGTGATACAAAATGGAAAATCTGATGGATTTACTTTCTTATTTTTGGCCAAAAAAAAGCCCTTTCAGTTGTTTTCTTGAGAAACATTGGTCCTAGATTTGCATTATGGCAAGTCACCAGCTTAAGAAAATGTCTGCTGCCCTCTGTACAGGATCACCTCGTTGGCTTCACTGACACCTTCCCAATGCAATGGTGAAAATGTCCTTACAGAGGATTCACCACTTTCTGGATCCTGGTAGAATCTGCTTCCTCAATGCCTTTCAATATGAGGCCAATCTTTAACTTATGGGATCATGAACATGCTCTGCTTTACTTTAGGATGTGGGGAAGAGCTCTGGACACCTGTGGTAGCCAGCCATGGTGGTTGGTCTAACCCAAAAGGATTATCTCTTCTAGAAATTAACTCACACCAAAGAAATAATTTATTCCCAGAGTTTAGAGGCCCAGCTGTTGTTGGAAGCTATTACCTGATGCTGGGAGTTCAGCAGGAAAAATACAAAAAGGAAAAATACAGAGTTCTTCATCTGCAGATATATTTAACATAGTTATTAGATATAATATTATTTAGATATATTATTTAGATATATTTATTATTTGGATATATTTAGATATATTCATTATTTAAATATATTTAACATAATAGTGCATTTTGGGGAAGAAATAGAAAACTTCCATGTTTTTCAGTGTAGACAATTTGAAGCTGAACAGGGGAGACTGCAAGGTCACATGGGTAGAGGCCAATGTTTGTGTGAGAGGACAAATGATTGCTTTTCTGCATGGTTTTACTGTTGAAACTTTTTTGTTAGGTGACAAACACATTTAAACCCCAAGCATGTTTGGATGTTTTCTGAAGTGCCTTAAAACACAGAGCAGGGCTGCATTTCAGCCTTTGCACACAGAGTCTGGGAAGTTGGCTACTCTGAGAGGTGGAACTGAGGTCTGCTTTTAGCTCTGAGGTTTTCTTAGAACACAGAAAGATTTCAGAAAGGGAAGAAGCTCATTCCTTCTACATTTGAAAAGTTCTCAGCCTAGAAGCAAATAAAAATAACCATTGGTCTGTGCATTTCAGGCCCTCAAAAGGGGGTCAGCAGAGGTCTCTTTCATATAAATTTCTCATTTTTCTTTGGAGAACACTGGAAAATTGGGATATTGGATATTTTTCTTAGTAAGATTTCTTATACTTTACCAAGGAGGTTTGGAACCTGAAGAGTCAGATCACACCACATTTAAAACTCTTATTTAGTAGGAGAAGATCACAATTTCTCATATTTAGGCAGGGAAGTGAAGGCATATTGAAAAATAACTGGGGTTTCATTTCTTTTCCAGACAGAGTGATCTGAATTTTTCAGACCTGAGATGTCCTTTTGCCCCTTTTGTTCTCAGTCTGGTGCCTACCTATAAATAACAAGCCCTTTCTGCATTTTACTGCTGAACTTCTGTGTAGCATCCTCTGTGTCTGGGCTTGTGGGATGTCACATATCAGAAAGTCTCACCCTGACCCTCCTGTGTTTCCATCCAGCCTTCATACAAACCAGAAATAGGTGCCCATAGGTTGCACTGAAAAATAAACATTTTCTTAGAGCCCTTCAATTCTTCTCTTCAGCTTTTTGGAATGTAGAAAGAGCAGCCACACCAAAAGCTGTTTTAATGAGACCAGAGGTGTCCCCAACCCAGTATCCCTCTTCCAACAGTGGCCAGTAGCATTAAGGGTTTTTTAGGGAATAAAATGTCAAGTCTGAAGCAACACTTTACCAAATGAGTTCCCTTCTACTTTTGGAAAACTGCATCCTGGGCACTTTTTGAGCCAGAAGTTGGATCTCCAGCTTTGTGTTTATTAGGTCATGCTGAACTTTCTCAGACAGATTTATCTAACTAGTCTTTCAAACCACACTTGTACTTTTCAGTGCCTGTATCATAGGGAGTGATTTTTTTTTAAATGCATATTTTAAGGCAGCCTAAAGGAGCTCCTATGATTACCTGCAATTGTGGGGTTTTTTGTTTACCACAAATCCTTTTCTAAGTGCATAAATCCAATTAGTATAGCTTTTATTCTATCTGTTGGCATTTTAGCAAGCATTTCTGCATCAACATTTTTATCAACAGATTTATATAACAAGCTGCTGTTCCAGTTCCTGTGTACAGCTCTCCTTAGTCGTGGGAGAAGGAAATGTTTTTACTTGCTAGATTTTATAAAAGAGACTTACTAATAAATGTTTTAAGCTCCTTTAAAGCATGTAAAATTCAGATATAAACTCATGTATAACTGGATTATCCAGCCTTATCCTCTCACCTTCTTGTTTTTACTGAAGCTGGTGTCAATCCATAGCAGGGTTGGTTGTCTTTTATGTGAAGATGTATCTGTTCTACATAATCCTTTATAAAACATGTCCAAAAACTTTTACTGTTTCTTCTGAACTAGTTATCAGATATTTCTTGCTATTCCTAATGAACTGAATGGTCTCATTGTTCATTTTTTCCCTTAAACTTAGCATCCTACTGTTTTCTTTACCTTGTCTTTTGCTGTTTCTCCTTTCCTTATTTTCTTTGTAAAGTTTTAGATCTCCTTGTGTTTAAATTCCAGGGCTAATGAGATTTTTGTCAGATAGCATTCAGTGCCTGGGTTTTAGGATTGGAAGCTTTATCAATTAAGGGTGCTTTCATCATAGCCATGCTGGTAGCCAGTTCTGGGTTTTATACATTTCTTTTTTATCCTTTTCTTCCAATTCTGAGAAATCTTTCATAGTTTTAAGGGGCTGAATCTGTAAGGATATTGCTTGTTTTTTATTTCCAGCCTCTTCACCCTAAATTGGTGGGTGATCTTGTATCTACAGTGTTCAGTGTATTTCTTAGCAGGCAGAGGAGAATAATGGGCTTGCTTTAATATTTAATAAGATATCTCTTCTGGAAGCCTTATAATACACAGCTTTTCTTCTCCATGTTCTCTGTAGGGCACTTTTCTTTTTTTCTTTTTTTTTTCCAATAATCTTTATCTTATTGGTCTTGTCTTAGGTGTAGCTTGTAAAATGCATTTATCTCTGACTTAGAGCCTGCACTTGCAGTGCCTCTTTGATTCAGTTTTGGAGATTGGATTTCTGATCCCAGCTCATCAGGAGCCTCTTCCCTTGTAAAGGCTCTTTTTTATCTCCTCTGAATTTTCTGTTTCCCACTTGAGCCACCTTATTTTATTTGCCAAATCCCACGTGGTATCCAGAGCTGTGAATCCTCCTGGGAATTTCTGTTGGGAATAGCACAGGTAATTCCCCCCTTCCATGGAGTATCTGTTTCATAACCAGAGGAGTACAGCTAGGGAGTGAACAGGCACTGGTATTTTTGGAAAATTTTGAATTCTCCATCTTCAAACTCTGGCATCAAGCAGTGGCACTCTAGGCTCCTGGTCTCATTAGTGTTCCGCTTCCTTTTTATATTTTTAAAAATTTAAACATAAAGGCAAATTCAGAAATTAGAAAAAAAACTACTTGAATGCAACTAACAGGCGGTTGTAAAAGATTAATACCAGAGTGTGTGTGTCTTAGGGACTTTAAAGTACCTGAGCTTGCTTTTAAATTGCCAATCCATGCTGCCAGTGTTCCTTATTATCATAATATGTATCCTTATAAACCCCAGAGGAAATTGTAAAACTTCTGCAGGTAATGATTTCTGCACAGGAGGAAAATATAGTTTTAAGAATCCAAAATTTGTTCTTGTTATAAAGCACTGGTTTCAAGATTATAACGTGTTAAGTGTTTCAAATTTTTATAGTTGTTTATATACAATTTGTCTGGAAATTGTTGAGCTTTTCCTGTAATGAAAAGTCTTTTAATGGAAAACCTTGCAGCAATAGATATTGTTCAGCTCCATTTGTGGAAAACTGAGGGAGGATTAAAGAGAAACAATAAGAACAAAAGTGAGGAGAAAGGAAAGGCTGTGGGCTTGGTGGATTCAAGAAGGAGCAAAGGGCCACAAGAAGGAATAAAATCCAAGGTACAAAGCAAGGATCAAGAGCCAAGAACATGCACGTGCTGTTTTTAGAGGTGGCACATTGGGTGGAGGGGATGATTCTGTACAGTAATAGCTTAGGTAGCTTGGGAGGAAGGGAAGGATATTTCCAGACTACAAGGCTAGGAAGGTAATTTTAACAGCAGAGGTGAGAACTTACATAGGCAAACATTTTGCAGGTGGGAGAGTGAAATGAAAGAGAAATTGAGCAAGTGCTCAGAGAGGAGGTGAAAGTTTACCCAAATTTATAATCACGCTATCACCCCATCCCACAGCAGAGAATGAGGCTCCTCAGTCACACCCAATATTATTTCCACCAGCAGGTTTTGATTTTTTACCAAACTAAGTCTATGCTGTGCTTCCAGCTGGACGGGAGTGACATATGGTGTTGTTTAATAATTGAATTTATTTGAGAGCATGGTGTAACATAATTTCCCTGGAAGTTGTGTGCCCATTGCAGAGCTGGCTCTGAGAAGGGAGAGCAGCGCTCGTGTCGTGCCCGTGGCTGTGCTGGGGGGGTGGAACAGAGCTGTGAACATCCACAGTCACATCAGTGATCTCCAGCCATGGGAGTGATTCTGGAGCTGCTGAAATCTGGGGAGGTGAGAGATTTCTCCTGGCTCTCTCTCTCTCTGCTTTTCTTGTCAGCTGGTTGAGACCGTTTGCCAGTCACGATGAGACCGAGTTAAGGCACCTGATTGTCACTGGCTCAATGAATGCAATAAATAAATAAATACCCAAGGACTTGCTATTCTTGACTCCTTTTGGTCCATTAGTACTTTCATTGGTAAAAATAGATAGGGAAAAAATTTATATTTACCCTGCTTACCCTTCCTGCATCTACAAAGTTTTCAGAGTGTGCTTTTGCTTAGGCTTGCCTTTTGCCCTGGCAGCCTGCTTTTAACAGGGGTGGTGTTGCTTATTAAAATATTTTTAAAAATTTTCATTCCGCCTCTTCGTGAGATTGAATGTGAGCCAGAAGCAGCAGGATTGATATTCTGCCTTGGTTAGATATAAATTTTTTATCATATTAGTAATTTTCTTTGTCGTATTGGTTTTCTCTTCCAGTACAAGGCGTTCAGATGTTTATTTTCCTTTTGATCTGAAATAAATTATAATTTAATAAATGCAAATAGTTGCATAAAAACAACATTAGGACTGAGGGGAAGGAAAACTAAGAAATAATTAATATAGAGGTAAAGATTCTGGGGTTTTTTCCTCCTGTTCCCACAGGGTCCCAAAGTAGACATTCCCATTTTAGATTCTGCTTTGGTATTTTGCCATGCAGGAAATTTCCCTGTGGAAGTGACCACAATGTGGTTCTTCCTCACACTACTGTGAACCAAGCAAGGATCTTAGAGTTTGTCAAATGGTTTCCCATCCTCTTGGATTTGTGCTTTATTTATTTTTGCATGGTATATAATCTATTGTGTTTTATTGCCTATTATTAATGATATTAACTGCAGCAAATTACTTCATTTGTAGCCTTCTACATGGTGCTCATAGCTCCTTAAAAGAGTAAATAACTCTTAGGAACCATAGTGGAGGAAGTTGTGTTGCTTCTACCATTCAACTTTGGGTCTTTAGAGCCTCCATTAGTTTTCCTGGCACTCCTGATTGCTAGTTCTTCTCATTTAGAGGGAAATTCCTGTCTTTGAAACAGTTAAATCACTATTTCTAGATAATGATTTGTCTCTGCAGTGTGTTTTTCTAGTTCTGAATTATACCTGGAATTGCACTTACTTTGGGGGAAAAACAGTCCTTTTGCTGAGCTCTCTCAGGAAAGCTTTTTGCCAGCAGATGTTTCAGGAAGCAAAGCCAGAAAATCAAAGGCATGAGTCCATTTTGAGCCATTAACCCTGTGCCAGAGGGGCTTGTTTTAGCTTTCTGCTGATACAAGAGGAAAATAAGAGAACCAGAGTGGCTGGCTCCTGTTGAGGAATCACCCCTTCCATCCCTGTCTTCCATTTCCTTCAGGAGAAAATGAGAAGGACAATATGGAATAGAGTATCTATAGATATAAAGATCTCTTCGGCAGTCCTTCTAGCTCTGCAGTCACAAATCATACAATTTGTCAGCCTTAAAGGGAATAATAGGAGCTGTGAGGATGTACTCTTATGGGGAGGAAGGGAGTTTAAGCCTGTGAGACTTGCCATGGAACTTACCTGCCTGGTCAGGCTTTCCTTCTTTATACAAATTTAGTGTTTGAGGCCATTGGAGCTCCTTTAGAAGGCTGAATTTCCAGCATCTCAGTAGAGATTCATCTGTGACCCCTTGGAAAGGGAAAACCATAAACTTTATCTCCTGAAAACCTGTGGGGGAGATTTGTGTCCAAACTCAAGGCACTGGAGTTTCAGTAGGAGGAAGAAATGAAATTATGTGTGCTGGGACATACAAGAGGTCAGAGAAGAAGCTATAATATTACCTGTTGGTGGCAATGTCTGTGAATGAGGAGCAAAGTCCCCAAGGAAACATTCATAAATCTGAGCAACTTTCCTGTTGAATTTATTTTAAGCCAAACTGCTGGGTTGGTGTTTGGCCTCTCTGCACCATGAACAGCAGCAAAGTCACTTCACCTGGTATATGAGAACCTGAAATCTCAGATTATCTTTGCAGAAATTATAAATGTTCCTGCCCGATATTTTCCCACTGATCTGCATGGCTCCATGAAATCCATAAAAGAGGAAAGACCATACCTACAATTTCTTACTTCCTGGTCTGCCCAAAGTTTACATGAAGGCTTAACATCACATTTTACTGTTTGATGAAGGTATATTATGACACACTACTATTCCCTTTCCATTTCTAGCCAACAACAAAAAAAACCCAAAAACCCCTCAAAACCAATCCACCATTTGGCATCAGAGGTGCAAAGCAGGGTTATTGGAAGAAAGGCTGCTGTAGGCTGTGGAAGAGAACCAACAAATCAATAAATCTATTCCATTCAAAACAGGGTTTGTGATTTGAGTAGTTAAGGAGAAAGAAAATGTGGAAACCCAGGGCACTGGGAATATTTCTCTGTCTGCTCTGGGGTGCCCTGACCCCCAGGGGAGCACTGACTTTGACCCTCATTCATGGAGAAAGTTTCCTAGACTTCAAGATAGACTAGAATCCACAAAAGTGTGAAATAGATTATAGAGAGTAGTGTAGGTGTATCACTTGGTGAGAAATTTAGGTTTTGGGATTTTCAGTATGTTGTGGATGGAAACAAGATGCGGAGCACAGGGCGTCATCCTGGGTTCCTTCTTCATGCTGCTTCTTCCTTCTTCTTCATGGGTTTGGGTGGCATTTTGTAATTGGGCAGAAAAGTCTACATTGCAGCTCTTTGGGATCAGTTATTGGGTTAAAAGGGAAAATAATCCAGGTGTCAGCTCTTAATTGGATAGTTTAGTCTTAAAAGACCTTGTAACAAGAGATTGTTGGCCATTTTGTGCCTTCTAATGAAAAGCTGCCAAACTCACAGTAATGAGACTGTTTTACTGATAAGAAATAATAAACACTTGAGTGCAAACATGAACTACTGTCTCAAATGCCTTCAATCCAGACCCAAAAAAACCAGCAACTGATACCACCACAACTAAATAGCAGCCTTGCATTCATTAGAAAGACTCTTCATTTGTTTGCGTAAACATCCAAGAAAAAATTATATGTATTTTTAAAATTATCTCAGGTGATATTTGGTGAAAGGAAGGTGTATTCAAACAGAATCAGGAAGGACAAGATTCATGTTACCCTGTGTAGTTGTCCATGAGTTACCCTGTTGTGTGGGGCTGCCTCTAATGCTGGAAGTGTAGCAGGAGGCACTGGCGAGGTTGGAGCTGTTGTGTTGTTGTCTGGTTCAGGATGTCTGTGTCCCCCACCAGCCTTGAGGGGAGCAGAGGGAGGTGTAAAACTGCTGAAACCCTGCTACATTTGCTCAGATGAATTCTGCCTTAATTATTAGGAGCTAAGTTTGGGTTTTTTCCCCCAGCTCTGTGAGCTGCAGAGCACGGCACTGGAACAACTCCAGCCATGCTTTAGGGTGGCATGGTGATGAAATCTTGATGGTTATTAAGAAGTCAAGCAAGGTTTGCACTAGCTACCAACCCAAATGTTGCTTTACATCCTGCTAACAGCCACTGGCATGTGTTCCCTCCCAGAGCAGTACTGGTATATAAATATTTAAATGTTGAAGGGAATGTGCAAGCACTGTGCATATAAACTATAAATGAGATGAGATTGGTAATACCAAAAGGTGATACCATTAGAAGAACTCTACTTAAATAGTTGCTTTGTGCACTAAAGTAATTTAGGGAATGTTTATTGTCTCAGATAAAAATTTCAGAATGGAATTTGCTTCTGGGAAACCTGGAATGCTCTGTAATATTTCTAAATGTGTCTGAGGGCAGGATTTAAGGGGCACACAAAGTGCTAAACACTGAAATATGAGCAAGCCCTCGATTCATTGAGTAGGAAGAGCAGAATATACATTATATTCATAAAGTTATTAAAACTCCAGCATGCAGCATTTAGGGGACATTTGAAGGATGCAGGTTAGTTTTACTGGATCAGACCCAAACCAGATGGGATGTTTAATACACAAAATTGAGAGGAGGAACAGCTTCAGAGTGTGTCTTGAAATCTGACAGCTCAACTACTGTAGTTTGCCCCTAGAATATTAAAACACTAATTTGTTTTCTGAAAATGTGAAAGTAAATGAAACTGGCTGCTAAACTGTTCTTGTTTGTTTGCTTTTCTCTGTTCCCTTGATCTTTGGAGTTATTGGAGTTGAGTAACTTTCTTCATTATATTTTATTTTAAATTGTAGCCCAGAAATCAGATGCTACTCGGATAAAGAGAGATCATTTTCAAAACAAATGAGATCTCCTGAGCTGAATCCTCTGTTGACAGCTCTGTAGGGCTCTCTCTAGAGCATTGCCAAAGGTAGCTATAATGCATTATACTGAATTTCTGTAAATATAGCAGCAATTTTCCTTTGTTTCCCCTGCAACACCTATTTTCTATTGTTACAGTTTTGCTCTTCAGCAGTGTAGACCATGAATTTTTATGTGATGCAAAGGAATGTAATTTAAAACCAAAGAAAAAAGGAAAATTCTGCATATTAGGTCTTCTTGCAGGAAAAGTTGTGGTTGTCCCATCACTGCAGGGCCTTTGTCACTATTTAAGAAAAAAAACATGGGAAAATATGGACCAATCCTTTTCTTGTTTCATATGCTTGAACTCCTCAGTGTATTTCCTACCCCAAAATGAAATATTCAGCTGGAACTGCCTTGGCCTCATAACTTCCTTCTCTTGTTTCCCATTGACTGCTTAGCCTGGAATTCCTTTACTTCTCTCACTAAGCTTGAATGTCTTTCATGACACATTTGGCCACCAGACAATTCAGGTAAAATATCACCTGAAATTATGCATCCAGAAACTTAGAAAAACCCCCAAACATAAAATCAGCAACCCTAACCCCCTTTATTCTATGTATTTAGAACTGACTGAGCTCATTAGCACCTTCTAAACGGACAGTATTTAATTTGCCCTTCCATGAGACTCTCCATATTCTTGAGGCTGTAGGAGGGATTCTTGCACATGTTGAGCAAGAAGCTGTGTGATTTAACAGAGCTTTTTTTCTCCTTAATTCCCAAGATTTTTTTTTCCTCATGAGTTGGCATGTGTCCAAGTTTAGTAGGCTTAAAATTGCTCTCCTTTAAAGGTTCATTTGGTCAACAGCCCCTGCAATGTACACCAGCTGTAAAGTGTTCATGGTGACTAATGGCCTTCTTCCAGCAGCCTAAAATAGTGCTGCTTTTTCTGTCCATGTCTATGAATCCTGGTGAGGATTTTGGAAATCCAGCACTAGCCAGAGATATAAATTGCTCCTGCTCGACAATGAAAATCCCATTGGTATCTGCAAGTTAGACTGTATTTCCACATGTCTGTGTCTCAGGTGTAGAAATAGTTTTCTAATGTTTAGAAATAGTTTTAGTGCTAGTATTAGGATAATTTTTCTTTAAAAAAGAGGAAAAATAAGGAGAAACCTAAAATAAAGTATCTTTTTTGAAAGCATTAATAAGTGCTAAAGTGGGAAAGCAAATTAGGAAATACCATCTATGAAAATGGAAAAAATGCTTATTTATTTTCCCAAACTCCTAATCAGTTGATTATTATTTCTTATTTGTACAAGCATGGAGCCTAGAAATCCTGCTAATCCTGCTGAATAACTGGTGCACTGCAAGCAAAGAGACAAAAAAAGGAGATTTTCCAGAAATAACCATCTGTGTGAAAGATGAAAGGAAATTACTGAATGAGCTGGGGAGGACGCAAGAAAACCAGGAGATGCTGTGGCTCACCACAATAGGAAGTGATCTCTAACATGTCAACAGCACCACCCTTGTGAAGCCAAGGAAATGCTTCAAGGAGGGGATAAAGCAGAAAAATTCTCCCAGGAGCCAATGGGCAGCATGAGCAACAGATTGAAGAAAAAAGCTTGATTTAAACTCAAACAGATGGGCGATGGATGTTCTTAGATGCCTGCTAGAGGTGAGCACAGCCTCCTAGTGCAGAATGAGAGAGGAAAAGACACAGGAGGACAGACTTCAGGAGAGGCTGAGAGCAACAAAATGTGGCAGGCATTACATTTCCATACTTCTTCTGTGGCAGGATGAAGTCAGAATTCGTTAAAGCCTTTTTATAGGTACGGTAGCAACACCATATGGAGTATTTCTGTCTGGCTGTAGCCACATGATAGTGTCTGAGGAATACCATGTGCATTCAGGATGAAGTCTGTGGCACTGGAACTCTAGATGTGTGTGGAAGGGATGCACACACAGGATTAAATTTATCCAGCACACGAGCAGTCGTTTCCTGGGGGAGGTGTGTAGTGGGCTGGCCTTCACCAGCTGCCAGATGTCCCCCCAGCCACTGAATTGCTCCTCTACCTCAACAGGACAGGAGAGAGTAAGAAATAAAGTTCATGGGGTGAAATAAGAATGGGAGATTACTCACCAGTTACCATTACAGCAAAGTTCATTAAGTGAGAGCAAGCAGGCCACGTTGCCATGTCTCATTAACAGATCTCTGCAGCTCCAAAAAAATAATTGTGTTTCATGTGCTGCTCCTTAATACAATGTATTAAGCCCAACTGTGACCAAATATCTGCTTTTCAAATGCCCATTCCAGGGAAGTGGGAAGCCCAGGAAGGCTTTCTCCAGTGTCCTGACTCTGGCTGTATTAGGTATGGTAAATCCCATTGGTGAATTAATTTCTAACTGTGTGCAGGAGCAGCCTTGGGTGAAAATGCCCAGTCTGAATTTAATATCTCTGAATAGACAAAATCCCACCTGCCTAAACAGCTGTAAACTCAGGAAATAACCCAAAACATGGGTGGTGGTTGTGTTGCTGCCATTGTTGATAAATATCAAAATACTCCAGTTGTACAAAACCAGGGAGTGTTTGCAGCTCTTCAACACGTGAAGCCCAATTCAAAGCATAAGATATAATAAGAACACTGATGCAAGTCTCAGTGCAGATTGCAGATCTGGGGCTGAAACCATTTCCATTTTCAGTTCAGCTAATTGGTTTCCAATTGCCTCTTTCATTTCACTGCACCCAAATGCTTATTTTCAAATCTGGGAGCAACTAACTCTAGACAGCAACTCTATAAGACAGAAATATTTTCACTTTGCTTGTTGATTACCTTCAGCATTTTTCAGGTATCAGTGAATTTAGAGCTGCTTGTGAGACAGATAACCAGAGTTACTTAATTTACATCACTCCTGCAAAATGTGAAGTTAAAGGTTCCAGTTGGTTCCTACTGTGCTGTTGTAGTCATGTTGTAAGCTCATCACTTGAAATTATCATTAAGGCAGGACAAATACTTCAATGTCAGAAATGTTTTAGATTTGAAAGAAATTTGCATCATGGAATAATGCAGGTTTTGCAGTCTGTCTACACCCATATGGTGTGTCACATTGCCTCAGTTGCATGTGTTTGATGTGTGTCTTTTAACCAGCCATCCCTTGCCAGCCCAGAATAAGAATTAATTATAAATTTGTCGTGATAGACTGTGGGCATTTTTATTTTTCTTAGGTGTTTGCATGCAAAGGAAGACTTGTTATTTCTTAGAGGTTTATCTCATTGTCCGTGTTTTCAGTTTCCCAGGCTGAGGCTGTCTATGCCCATCCTCTTCTCTGAGCTGGCCCTGTTCCTTACAAAGAAACCTTTAAGAAAATGTTAACCAGCAAGATTTCGTTGTTAAAGGCAGCAGACATCATGTAGAGTGCATTAAATTCAGTCTTTTCCCAGTTATCTTATGTAACAGCATTGTGGAAATCTGGATAAAACCTGAATATGATAATCCAAATATATATATCTATATATATATATCCATTTTATATATACTCTTTGCACATTTTCAGTTGTAGGTTATTTTTATGTTTCCTTTTTTGTCAAGTAATACCTTTATAATAAAGATTTTAAAATGTTATGTTAAAGCTATATGGGTTCCCAACACGTGAGCAGATGTTGATGTACTTACATCTTTAGACCATCATAGTCACATCTAGCCTGTTGATGTAAAGAAAAATAGAAATAGTTTTGAAAAATTGA
This sequence comes from Agelaius tricolor, assembly GCF_023055355.1. Classification (NCBI taxonomy): domain Eukaryota; kingdom Metazoa; phylum Chordata; class Aves; order Passeriformes; family Icteridae; genus Agelaius; species Agelaius tricolor. Next base: position 91,553,767 of record NW_027269262.1, on the reverse strand, counting down.
ATGAGATTCAGAAATGCTCAGATGAGTAGAAAAATGTGTTAAAAGTATTGGGAGGGGGCTCAGTTTATTTTGTTGTAGGAAGACAAGGATCCAGGCTGTTGATTACAATCTGTGCATATCTTTTTCGAGGAATGGAATTGGAAAATTGGAGAAAAAATCTGGTGGTGACAAAGAAACAATCCACCAAACTGGAGTTTGAAGCTGGACATCAGACTTGAACCAGGTTGCTTTTCTGAACAGAGAGAACAACTCAGTAATCACAGGGACACTCACATGAAGAGTTTGGATTTACCAGCACTCAGCACCTGATGTTTTTCTACAAGTTGTTCCCATGTGAGCACAGATAAATTGGAGGATTCTGGTGGCATGTGTTGTAGAGGTCACACTGCAAGTTCTGAGAAATTCTGTTTTCTCCCTGGGTTGGGGCCAGGTGGGTGTGTTAGAGATGGTGCAACTGTGGAAGTGACAGTGTGATCTCTGGATGAGCTCAGCCAGCCTTGGTGCCTGGTTTCATCAGGGCTGGGATTGCTCTCTGAATTTTTGAATGTTTTGGTAATACTCCTCATGCCCTAAGTCCTTTGTGTGTAGTAGGCAGACTGGCAGGAGCAGTCCCTGCTCCATCATGAGAAGAAGGGGAAGTTCAGTTGTTCTCCTCATTACTCAGGAATGTTGGAGGGAAATCAGTGTAGCCAGTATACCTAGGTAATGATTTTTCAAAGTGACAAGCTTTTCTGCTCCACTCTCAGGCACATGATTCATCCCATTGCATGACTTAGATTGAAAATAAGAATGCTGCAGTTTGCATTTTTTTCCCAGTGCAAGCTTAATGCCACAAGCTGAGTTCTCCAGAGGAGGTTAAAGAAGTCCATGCTTATTGATGGCAAGAATTGTGCCTGTTATATTTCAAGACCTTTTGTACAGATTTGTTTTATTTTTTTCTGTTTTACTTTCTTTCTAAATTGAGATCTCCTTCAAAACAAGTCTGCAGTGATCAAAGAGAAGGATGCAGGATTTCTTTAGACTTTTTTTTCATTCATCCCTCACTGGAGGTAGTACAATATTGGAAGAATGTCACAAAGGCTCAGACTCTTGGTTGATTATTAATTCCATGCTACCATGCTCTCCTTAAAAAATTGTCATTACTCTGCATTTTATAGTTGCTGAAAACAATTCAGAGAATGGGATGAATGAAGCTGGAATATTAAATACTTAAAAGGAAGTGGTGATGATTTAAGTCCCAGGTTTCTTTTGTTGCAAGTGAACAACCTGTAAGAAGCAGAAATGTCCCTTTTGGAGAGGAAAAGCTTGAGGATTCCTCCTGGTAGCCAGCATGTGCTTGATTATTTTCAGTGTGAATAAAAGTGACTTTACAGCCTTTAGGAACAGTACCTCTGTTTCACATACAGCATCTCTCTTCTGCACAGAAACCTGTAGCAGTGGCACACGTAAACATCTCCATATTTGTGAGTTCCTGTAAATTTAGTTTGAAACATTTTGGTATATGGATGTAATATAGAAGTACTGCTACTTGAAAATTATTACTGACCAATAAATCATAATAAAAATATACATTTACTGGTCTGTACTAATCAGTAGAACACAAAATACTGTGTTTTCTGTACATTGTGACATCCATTCTAAGAATACCTCAGATACCACTATGTTACAAACTCCAGTATGGACTTTTAATACACATACACTTCAAAAAAATTTATAGCAGTATTTCTACCTTCAAATCCCACACCTGGACAACCGTGATGAGTTTGCTACCATGGAGTTTTAAACAAGAAATATCAACTACACTCCAGGGACAAAAGGTTGACAAGTTACTGGAAAAGGGAAAATAATCTATTTGTAGAGATACAGAGGAAAAAAAAGTAATATTTGATCTGGGTTTTACCATCTCCTTCTTTATTTCAATCCCTAGTTGAATCAGCAATTCTTACCCTCTTAAATTTTTTTTGTATATGTAAATATATATTTCTCTTATAGTCTGAGTTGAATGGTGAACCCAACAGTAGGAGCTAATAATCATGTATATTAGAAGATATACACTCCTGAAATTGAAATTGAACTTTCTGGAGGAAAAATACTATAACTGGTTTTGTATTCTTAGATCTGGACTTGGAAATGCTAAGTCATACTGATCAGCATGGGCTTATTGCATTATTTCAACAGTGGAGATAATTAAATGAATGATGACTAAAAGAGGGCATTTATATGACATTCAATTATTTAATGATGTAAACTGTCAAAGTTTTTTATTCCAAGCCTCTAAAAGCTGAATTTGGAAGCCAACCTAGTGAAGTCATTGGAATTGAATTTTTCATTAGCTTTAATGACTATTCTCAATGGTTATTGTGTGGGTCTTCTGCAAAATGCAGTAATTAAAGTACTGGTTGTAATTAGAACTTACAGAAAATAAATGAAACTGAGTTTGTGAATAATGTGTGTCTTTCTGCCACAGGACTAGAGCAAAGGCAGGTCTGCTCTGTTTTCAGTTATCTTGCTTTCCTTTCTCTGGTGGAAGCCATTGGGAAATAATTTCTCAGAAATTATCTTCGCCTTCCACCACATTATATTTAAGGTTCCCTTGAGGGGGTTTTTGCTAGTAAAATTTGGGTTTCTGTTACCAGAAGTGTGTTTCTGTGCCAGGCAATGCTCTTTGTAAGCCTTGGACATTCTGCTTCCTGCACACAGCCCCAAACATTTTGACCATTAATAGTTGTGTGAAAAAGAATAGATGTCCATTTTCTCCTCGAGCCTTCATACTCCATCCCTCTTCAGGTTTCCTTTTTAAGGGTGTAAATATCAGAACATGGCATTAAGGAGCTCACCCCGAGGAGATTGGTGCCTGTCCTTTGATTCCACAGCCTGTGGTGATTCAGGTAAATTGATCATCCTCAGCACCTGTTTGATTTTGACCCCAAATGATAAAAATGATAAGACAGGAGAAGGGGAAAGGAAAGGAAAGGAAAAAGGAAAGGAAAGGAAAGGAAAGGAAAGGAAAGGAAAGGAAAGGAAAGGAAAGGAAAGGAAAGGAAAGGAAAGGAAAGGAAAGGAAAGGAAAGGAAAGGAAAGGAAAGGAAAGGAAAGGAAAGGAACTCTTGAATATTCATAGTTGTTATCAATAGCGTTCCCTTCCAAGGGTTAACTGTGAAGTGAAAAGGTATCTAACATGATTGTTGGACAGATTAAGGGAAGCTAAGGACAATGGAGAATTTTTGTTTGTTTTCTTTCTAACACCCTGAAAAATAGATGAAGTTGTCTTGTTTGTTTCATTAATATGCAGAAATTATAAATGTCTTAACTTTGGGCAAGTTCCCCAGGAAATACAGTTATTGTTTTGGTTTTTTCCTGGGTTTTGAATCATCTGTTAAAGTCACAGGCCCTTGTTGATAAATCAAAATCCCAAAATGTGAAGTAGAATTGTAATATTTTGGATATTACTCTTATTTTTGCTCATGTTCTTCCAAAGCACTCTTGTCTCAGGAAAGAGTGTACTAATAATTAGTATTTCAGGTTTAAATTTATTTTTTTTAGTACTGTTTGGCTTCAGTAATCAGTTCAAACTCTTTCCTGGTTAAGCCTGTTTTGAGTTTATAGTAAAAAGAGGATTTAAAGTTTGCAGATGTTCAGGTTTTGGAAGCATGCCAGACTAGAGCTACAAACTTGAATTTCTACCCTTTAAGAGTAAAGAGTAAAATTTGAGAGTTTTTACCAAGAATTCTTTACTAACTGATCGGGTCTTCTCTTCAGAGAAAGCTGCCAATTAAAGAACTCCCTGAGATACTTATTTATGCATTTTGGTTCTAAAAGGCAGAAGTGATGGGCCCAATCCATGTTCCTGTTGAAATTCAGGGGCTCTGCCCTGCATCAGCTGTGACACTGAGGCTGGAGGAGGCTTTTCCCCCTGCCAGTGTGTCACCAACACCCAGGAGCCCAGCTCTGCAGATCTGACTCAGAGTCTACCTCAGGCAAGAGTAACTGGAGACCTTGCCTGAGGAATGACTATTTCATGTAGGAATTCCTGGAATATAATGTGATTTGTAGTAAATGAAGGAAATTTGATTCCTCATGAAGTGCTGACACGCAATTCCCATTGGCTCATCTGGGGAGAATTTATTTCTTTCTGTCTGATCTTGTCTGCAGTCCCATAAAAATCCTGTTTTGTGCCACTGGCATGCTGAGGGGGTGACTGCCAGCTTCTCCCTGCAGTTTGGGCAGGGATGCCTTGGTGCAAAGGAACCTTCACGAAATCACTTTATGCCAACCTGAGTGGCATTTCAGAAAACTGAGAAACTTTTGGGAAATGGGTAAAGTTACTTTTATTTTAAAACTGGTACTCACTTTCTATTTAATTCATATTTTATGAAGAAAATTTCAAAAAAGTTTAGTACCATTTTCCAGCCTCTGTTGGAAAATTCACGTTTTTTTTAAAATGCTAGGTATTTTGGGACCATGGCAGAAGAATTAAAATAATTTATTGCTCAGGTTTTGTCTCTCCCTCTTCCACTGTACCAGAGGATGAAGCTCTTTCATTTCCTCCTGGAGTACCTGGTGCAGAGGCAGTGCTGGTCTGGATGAGTCTTGTGTGCAATTCAGCATCTGATTTCCACAAACACGAACTTCCATAAAATTACATTCCTGATGTTTTGGGTACTGAAACCACAGATTCCTTCTGACAGAGGATGAGTAAAGATGAGTGAAATTTCATGCTTCTGAGACATACTGGTGGGAAAATTGTTACATCTTCCCATCTTGAGAGAAGGGATTTTAAAGAACCAGCGGAAAGCTCCCGTTGAGCTGCTTTTGTCTGGATAATAATGGGTTCAAATCTACCTTGCAGCCTAAAGTCCTTTTAATTTTTTTTTTTTAACAAATTGCTGTCAGGAGAGGAAAAGAGAGTGTAAGTGGCCTTGTGGATGGTTTCCCCAATGGAGAATGCCTTTTTCTGAACTGTGAACTTCATCCACCACTCAGAAAGTAACACATGATTGCCAAGACAGAACTCAAGCAAGCAAGGGCCAGAAAAGGGCAAGAAGGGTCTCTAAGGGTGCTTTCCCAACTCTCCCCCAGGATTCACTGGCATCTATGCTCAAAAGGATGGATAACAAGAGAGTTTTGTGAAAATCTGCTGAAAGTTATTTTGGGTTGGGAAAAAAAAAGTATCCTGAATCCCTTCTGTTACTGTGCCCATAGTTGAAAGAGTTTTTTGGCCACCAAATTCTCAGATAAAAAAGTTTGAGATTTAATTGGAACCTCGGTTCTTTGGGATGATTTTCTCCTGTGTAAGTACAAACTGTCAAAAGTCAATGTTTGAAGTGTATGATATCTGAAAATTCTGTTTTCACTTGATATTTGGAACTGCCTTTGAGGAAAGGTGGCATTGTGTACCATTTTAAATGTATAGATTTAGACCTGTAGGCTTTTAATTTGCAAGGTAAATTCTCTCTGCAGTTATGGTCGTGTTTAATCTATCTGCTAAATTACTATGCTTGCTTTCAGACTGCTCCTTAGAAAGATTGTTTTGGTTTTCTGAGAGAATGATGATCAAATTTATGACTGTGTTCTCTATAGCAACATCAATTATTCCAATAAAGGCCAAATAAAAAGAGCTATTTACTTGTTTTCTCAGACAAAGACTTGCTGGGACTTTCAAGTAGCTCAGACGTCTGGCTCACAGCAAGCCTCCGTAGCACAATGAGTTCTCATGCTGCCCTCACATATGTGCCCACACTCTTCATTAGGGAGGTCCATGAAAAGGCAGGCGTTGATGCCCTCAGACCAGCTTGCTATGGTGCTTTCTGTAGGCTCTCTCCCCACATAATGCAGTTTGGTGCAATGCAGCTCAAAACAGGAGTCAGCAGTGGTGAAAATGGCTTTGCTGTTTCACTGAGTGAGGGTCACTTTAGCAGGAATGTGTCTTTGGTCTGCTGGACTAAAATAAATTTGTTGCTGTTGAACGTGAGAAGCTAGGAAGCTTCCTGCTGTTTATTTTACAGGAGCAGAGATTCTTGCTGTTGGGGTTTTTAGTGTGCTTGTTGTCTTGCTGTTGGAATTTTCACTGGGCTCACACAGAATAGAGAGATACGAAGGGAAGTGTTTTTAAAGGATGGAGAAATGTTCATTTCTGCTGATAGGAGGCAATTCTGCTCTGTATGAGAAATGGGAAAAGGGCCTCATGCCATGCATGTGCCAAGTGACTGCTTGAGGCTAAAGGGTAAGACAAGATCACCTCACTGATTCACTTGGGCTCTGCTAAGTTATCGCTTTTGCTCCATTTATTGCTCAGCTGATGATTGCTTGGCATCAAACTTACACAAGTGAAATTTCTCAGATGTCCTTTTTAAAAACTGCAAGGGCAATTAGAATTAACATGGGATTTAGGTAGGTTTGTTTATGTTTCTAAGAAATTTCATTTTCATTGTCTTACTTACACTGACCATGATTTCTCTTAGCCTAAAAGATGATCTCCCCAGTTTAATATTTTCATTTGATTAAAATTGTGAGTAGGAACATGTTTTATACTTTTTTTTTCTTTATCAGTACCACTCAAAGGGCTCCATAAAGGGACAGGTGGAGGCTGAGGTATCATATTGTACCAATGGCTTTAGATCTGCTCTGGAGCCTGCTGAGGGATGGTGTTTATGGAACTCATTTTTCAGTCATGCATTGTTTAGTGCTGATAAAAGATCTTAATCCACAGTATCTTTTTAGCACTGTAGATGAAACAGAATTTGAGTTTCTCTATCTTCACTATTGTCTGGAAGCAGGTGGTGAAAAGTTGGAGCAAATAGTACAACAGTGCAAAAGGGGTGGCCTGACTCTTTTTGATATCTAATGATATAAATGAGATAAAGTTTGTAAGAAGAGGTCATCTCTCTCCAAACCCTTCATTCTCATTAATATGCATTTCTGTTCCCTCTTCTATAGAAAACATAATCATGAACCAAAATGACTGCTCCCTTTGAGCTTTGTCACCTCAGGCTTTACAGAGTTATTTCGTTTGGGTTCTCATTTAAGAAACTACTCAAGTGCTGTTTCTGAGAGAGGTCTGGAATGTTGATAAGGTCCAAGAGGTCTGTACTGAGGCCACCAAATTAATTTTTCTGTCCTATGTAGATATGAATCTCAGCTTCCTGAATTGAAAAGGCTGTTACATTATATGCAAACCATTGTGCCTTGGAACCTCTCAATGTTTATAGTACTTATCTGCCCCCAAGAAATACTTCTGCTCATTCAGGGTGATTCAAACACCTACTTGACAGAGGAAGGCAGCCTTCTCTTTTTAATTCTGACTTGTGGCAAAGGACTAATTAAAGTTAAACTGAAGTAATGACTACATTCTTATTTAAACCATAAGGCTTTTACGAGGTCTTCAGAATTCTTGGACATTAAAAGCATAATGAGTATAGTCCAGCATAAAAAGTGCATCTGAAATACTTAACAAAGCCGACTGTTAGCAGACAGGAGGAGAATTCATGTCCTAGGTTTGTTTGAAGGAGTAAGGACTTTATATTTTTGGTGTTAGAACTACATTTTGATCCTACAAGAGAATTGGGTGTGACATTACTGCTACTAGAAGATTTTATGACAGGCTTGCATCTGGGTCCAAAAACAATGAAAAGAATCGTGACCAAAAACCTGAGGAAAGCTCACAGAAGCCAAAAAAGGTGCATAAGGATATAGCCTGTTGTGTAAATCAATGAAATTATGAGTTTCAACAATTATTACAGCTTTCCTTGTAAAGGAACTTTGCACCTTGGGGCTGTTGTGCATTTTACGAGATAGGGAGGGCTGGAGTTACCTTGGGACTCCTTTGGTTCAATTCTGTGCAGAGCCTTTGGCTCTGAGCTGCCTCGGATGCTCCATCATTTGTGTGCACCAGCTTGTGCCTCACGTCTCTCTCTGCCTCATCCAACTCATCAGCACCTCAAATACCCACCTAGGAAACCTAATTCATTTATAAAAGTCATGTCAGTTGGGAAGGACATATTGAAAATCTTCCTAGGAATTAACTGTCCCTGTCCCTGATTTGGTATTTACTAAGGGGAGATAAGCAGTAATTGCTTGATGACACTGGGAGCTCTTACAGTTTAATTAATGAATGACTGTCAATGCACTGAGAACCTCTGATGAAAGATACCCAAGACATAGAAAATATAGTTGTTTTAATGTCTTATTGCCAGAACTCTTCCTCCAAATGAGTATCTCTGGGGTAATACAATTGTCATGATAGTCAATTAAAAGTGCATGTGCCTCCTCTGTAATTTTTTTCTTTTCCAATTGTCACCTCAGGAAGAAATTATTCCAGTTACATTTTTCACAGCCAAGCTGTAAACTTTAAGTTCAGCTTAAAGGAAACTAGTAAAGGAATACAGTAAGAAACTGCAGGTTTTTGTGTGATGTTGGGGAATACAGCGTAATTGGGATTTCCTTCAGAGCAAAAACAAAGGTGCTAATCTGTAACACAAAACAAAGAGCAAAGTTCCAGCTTCTGATATTTTGAATGAGAAGGGGATTAAATAAAGCACTTTACTGAGCTGTGTACTAAGGAAGATGGGTTATCCACTGATGGAAGATTAAATAGGAGCTTCTCACTGAGGCCTTTCTGGGCCTTGAAAGAGCCATTGAACTATGACTTGATTTCTTCCTCAGCAAAATTAAATTAGGGATTGACATTTTGGTTCAGAATGTTGTGATAAACATAGGTGAGTAAATTTGAATAGTTTTTCAAATATGTTTGCTGGTAAGCTGAATTTCACCATCCAGGCACTTGCAGCTGTTATTAGTACTACATCAAATAGATTTTACTTCATGTGTTTTCCTTTAATCACTCAAAACTAAACCACTGATTTAATGCCTTTGAAGTCCTACTTGGGGACATACTGGGGTCTTTTTGACTGCTCTTGTTGCCTTTTGCCCAACCTGGAAATGAAACTCAAGATAATTTTAGTAAGGAGGTAATATAAAAGGGGATCTTTAATGAAGGCCTTCTGGGGCTGTTATGGAAAGATGCCAACAAAAGCCCATACCCCCAGGGGTGGGTACATTTTTATAGGTTTTAGGAAATTAGCATCATTGATAAAAAGCACCAATTAGGAGGACAAGTGGTGATGCAATTCCCCCCAGGTGAAGCCCCTTCTCTGGAGTCAGCACTGGCTGTACTTTGTCCATGAGAATGGATCTTGAAGTCCATGAGTTGTTCTTGGTTTTGGTTCTCAGGAAGAACCAAGATAGTGGAGGGCCTTGTACCTCCTGGGGCTTGGAGCTCTGGAATTTGTTTTGTGTTTCTGCCTAGGGAAAGACCAAGGATAAATACAGGAAAACCAGTCACTAATACAATAGGCTACAGAGCTACAAATATAGGTGTGAAGATAGAAAGAACATATAAAAGAAAAAAAGGCAAAACCCAAACAGCATCACTTTATGCCCTGCTATTCACCAAAATAAGTCACAGTTCCTTTCCCTCAAAAGTTTACCAGGTAGAACCACAGTAAAGTCAGTGATACATTCCTATTTTGATCTCATATGTGTCTGTTCCCCACAACCTTTGATGTTAATTCAGAAGACAAATTTGTACAGTTTCTTTTGGGGGATTCAAGGCTATGAGGCTTGGTTTTCCCAACAGCAGATGGATTTTCATTTATCTATTCCATTTAATTTGTGGTTCTTACAAACCTGATCCCTGAAGGTATGCAGCAGTCAAGAATGCACCATTCCTTATTGCTTTCCTTTCCCAGTGGGAAAGTAGCCAAATGCATCTTCACTAAAAGTTGTTTTTATATCATAAAAACCCAAGGAAAAGTTAAACATCTCTGCAGAGAGACTTGACATAGCTGGAGGTGTCTGCCAGAGGAGTGACCATGGATGGAGAGATATCTTTAGTTTTGTAAATGCTGTGATGTTGGAAGTCTGAGATGAAAAACCTCTGTGTCATGAGCCCAGTCAGCATTTGGGAGGGGAATGCATCTGTCATCAGCACTCTGATTTAAAAGCACCAAGTGGCATAAATCCAATAAATTATTCCAGAAGTTTGTGAGGTTTCTTCCATCTTTTAAATGCAAAAACTTACAGTTTTCCTTGTGACAGGCATTAAGAAATATCTCAGTGAACTACAGAGTAATAGATTCTCTAAAAATTACGACCGATATCGTAATGAATATATGGCAGAAAGTCCCCTGGCAATAAAAGGACATGGCCAAATCCATGGCAAAAAAGGAACAAGCAAACATGCCCAATAATATATCAAAAACCAGTACATGAATTATCAAAACTAGAGCATAAAAACTGAGCTGGCTCTAATGTAAGTAAGTGGGTGTTTGAGGCAATAGCAAGGACTGGGGTAAATTAATTCCCTAAAAGTCCAAGGTGTGCTGGGCTGGGCTGCCACATCCATGGGTGTCCATGCTGCCTCCAGGGATTTGTGTTTCCACATTTTTTGCTGACAATACTCAAAAAGACTACAGTCAATATAGGCTTTAGCATAATACTTCCTGTGTGTTAGTTTTGATTGGAAGGAAAAGAGTATTCTCTTTGATGCCTGTGTCTTCTGAGAGAAATTGACAGCCTGTGGATTCTTGGTGTATGTATTAAAATAACAGGAACATGCCAAGAAAGGGTTTTGGAAGTGGCAGTGGGATGAAGCATTGCCCTGACTCTGTAAAAAACATGTCCTGAGTGGAAATAAGAGCAAGCACAGGACTAATTATCCATTTGAAGGGTTTTGATCTCCAGACAAATTGCCGTGCAGCAAATAAGAAGTTTTCAGTGTAAATTGGACAATCAAAAAAGGCATTTGAACCTTCTAAAAGAATGTCTTTGTTAAAATGGAAGGTGAAGAGATGCCTGAAACACACATGTGAGGAGATTTTGAGGAACATCTTTGTGTCTTCAAGATTTTAAGGGAAGTACATGCTGAGCTAATAGGAGTATTTGGCACTTGAGCAAGTTCACATATGCAGTGCATGGTTAAATCATGAAAGGATCCTTATGATGTGTTAGTGAATGAAGAGTAATTCTTGATAAATTCACACTCTGTGGCTTAGAAATGCATGCTTTGATCTTTGGGAAATCATGTAGCTCTCTCTTAGTGAATTAATGGCAGACCATGATTTTAACTCGGATGTATTTCATATCCAATGTCTCCTTATTTGAACTGTGTGTGTTGAGAAGCCATAAAAACCTATGTGGCTCCAATTGAAAAAAAAAGGAAAAAAAATAAATATATTAATAAACATACCCCAAGGCAACAACCCAGTGTTGGGTTGTTGCCTTGGGGTATGTTTATTAACATAAAAAATATAAAAAATATTTTAATTTTTTTTTGTTTAAAAATATTTTGTTTAAAAATATATAAAAAAGTTTGTTTATAAAAATATAAATATATTATTAAACATACCCCAAGGCAACAACCCAGTTCATGGCTAGGAATATAAATGCATTTAACGATAATGCTCTTTTTTTGCCTATCTTGTGTTCATTGTCCTGGATACTCCAAAATATTCTTTCTGGGTTGAATTAATGGCTTCAAATGGTATATCTGCTGCAATGTGTTAAAAATGTGAGATGGAGTCAGGGTCAAACTTTACTAGGACCATGTCCAGTGCAATTCTGACATCTTTCACTCTGAAATTTAGAAAAAAAATGCAGAAATACCAGATTGTAGCAGAATAGTTTGGCTTTTTATTTTTCACTGTTCCTTTGGCAAATGAAGGAAGTTACCATCATCCTCCAGTGACTTTTCCTTCAGAATTCTATTTTTCAATTGCAGAGAAGCAATGTATGCTTGTCTTGGGGAAATGTGTAGTCCAATGCCTTGAAGACCTTGTGTGGTTTGATTATTTTAAATTTACTGCTCCACAGTCAGCTCCCTGGGCATTCCCCTTTGCCCTGTCTTCCAGGGCTGCTTCACATCACTTTCAGGTCTTGAACCTCATGATGTTTGAGCTAATATCCTCAGACAAAATATCTCCAGCATTGTTGACAGACAGGGGAAATGTAAAAGCCAAAGCAGAGGCCAGCAAGGAGCTTACAGCTACAGGTGCTCACAGCTTTCAGCATTGCTGCCAGTGCTTACCTGGCTCATGCCCCTAAAGCATGTACAACCTGTAAAACCTTTGAGGAGTCACACGTTCCTCATGTGTGAACCTTTCAGGAGTCACACCTTCACCATGTGTGGTTTGTCCTCTCCTGGGTAATGGAAATGTTTTCAGGGCTCAGCTTTAATAAAACAAAATGGGGCACAAATAGAACAAATCCTGTCTGGAAGATATTTTTAAAAATTTTCCATCTCAAGCAGCTCAGATGGCTCATGTACTTCTCTGCTAACCAGGAGGAACATTTGTTTAATACTTTTCTTGAATGACTTTCTTGAATTCCCCCCACAAATACTCTTTCAGGGGGAGGGTAGTGAGTCCTTCAGAGAGCATGTGGCTTCTGAGGGATTTAGTTAGAAATTCTGTTGCTAGGAAGCCTGTAAAGGGAAATGTGGTATGAAAAGCATGAATGCATACAGTAGTCCTCAAATAGCCCTTCTATCCATCTGTCACGTGTCAACATTTGTTTATGGAAATATCCTTTCCCAGATGCCAGTCTACTTCATTCAAAACTTCACAAGTTTGCTATAAAATTGCTTTCTTCTGCTATGCAGATGACTCCCAAGTACCTCTAAGGCAAATAATAAGCATTGACCTCAAGCAAAGCCCTTTTATTGTTGAGTTGATGTACTTCTCCTTTAGCTTTCTCTGCCTTTGTTCAGTTATATGTGTAATTTATTCTTCATTTAAATTATTTTCTGCTACAGATTTCATAATTGCAATTAAATCATTACACTGGGACAGGGCAAAGATTAATTTGATTTTAATTCATTTTTTAATTGCAGTTTTCTCTAAAGCTTGAATTACATTTCTTTGTGTATTTAGATTTGCTACACTGGTCTAACATAAATATTAACCCACTTAAAGCTACATATTACTTCTAATCTTAGAAAAATCCTCTCTTTGGTTTGGAAGACATTTCATCTCTGTTCACTGTGAAATTGTCACAAATGAGCAATGGATTTGTGTTGTTAATTCCATGTTCATGGCATTGAATCATTATTCTTGAAGGCATTTATGAATTATCCTTTGAATAAAGAATCTAGTTTTCAAATAAATTTTTGGATTTAATATTATCTCAGAGATGCATCTGAATTTTTCATGTTCTATATCTAGAATATGTTTGTGTAGGCAAGGGCATTCTGCTGTCCCTTTTGGTCACAGGAAAAGGTTAAACATTTGAGCTACAAGCAAAAACAGTCTGAAGGAATCACAGTTGTCACCAAGTTTTCCCACTGTCCAAGTGTGCTTTACAACTCAAAATCCATTTTGGAATACAAGTTTACAGCAGGATCTTCATCTTTGTTGCCAGGCACCACATTTAAAATAAAAAGATTTAAAAAGTGGATTCATCTTGGTATTGGCACATGGATAATTTGATAACATGTGCCCATGTTGGTACTGCTTCTCAAAAAACTTCACAGTTTAAGGTTCCACCACCCCTGTTCTCATGGAAAGATGTCCCTACTGTAAATTGCTTTCTTTCTTGGAAAAGCTGGTTGGGTCAGGATGGGTGACAAGGCCAGAAGCAAAAAGCATTATACAAGTCTTAGCAGAGCAGAACTTGTCTTCCAAATTTGTCTGAAGAATTAAAACAACAAAATGACAGTTGTGATAAAAGCCTTTTTAAATTTCTACGATCTTGGTAGTTTTGCCACTGTAAATGTTTTGGGAAGTGATGGTCTTTGCCTCTCACACAAACCTGAGGACCACCAGGAACAAGGACCTTTTCATGCTCACATTAGAATCATGCTGCTGTTAGTAAGAATGAGAATTCCAGTTAGTGGCTCTTTGTTCCAGGGGCAGGCACAGGTCGTGTTTAATATCTCCTCCAGGTTTGCAGTGTTACTCCAATGAAATCACTTTGAGGGAGCAGCCAACATCTGTCATCCCTTGGTCATGGAACAAGGCACTGACTGCTGTGTCACATCCTGATCCCAACATGGGATCCAACCCTTCCCTGGGTTTGCTTTGTGCTCAGCAGCATTTCAGGAAGATTTGTGAGGATTTCAGGTGCCTCTTGTTGAGTAGTGATGCTCCAAAGGCCAGAGGGTGCCGTGGTGGCCACCTGGAACAGGTGATGGCAAAGAGACTGAGCCAGGAGTGGGTCCAGAGGCTCTGCTCAGCATCACACACAGCCCAGGAAATCCACAGCCTGGAGACAGCTCCAGGGCCAAGCCAGGAAGCCCAGGATTCAGGTCCAGGTCTGGATGGAGGAGACAGGAGACCAGATGCAGATGCAGCTGCAGTTTGAAATCAGCTCCAGCATTTTTACTGATTTCACCACATTCCTTTTCTGCTAAGAACAGCATCTTCCAGCTTCCCAGCAATGCCATGCCCCTGCCTATGTGCTGCTGTCTGCCAAGGGTGTAGGGGACAGTGGAGCATCAAAGATCACAGCAGTAACCAGGAAGACTTACAGGAACTTTTCAAAGACTTGCAGGAACTTCAGGCAGGATTGTTGTAATGGATTCACCACATTATTTAACAATTCTGAAGTATCTGAGAAATGCATGTATGCCCCAGCAATTCAAGAGCCATTAATTAAGGTGTCACTCAAGTGGATTATTCCTGCTTGTACAGTGTCACCTAAACACTGGCCCTGCCCATGATGTGTCCAGCTTGGTGACAGTGATGGAGCTTTCTGATGTTGTTAGGAATTTGTCTGTGTGCTAAGCTTTTCTGTAAGTACCAGTGTAATTCCCATAAGTTTCCTGGATTTTATGTGCTGTTCTGGGTACTGGCAGCTTAAGTGCTTTTATGGGTAGTTTGTGCTGCCACTATGACATTACAGCATTTGGAAAGATTTTGGTGAATCTCTGCCCGGTACTGTGCCCTTCCTTTACAAAAAAGCTTTTATTGGTGGACATTAAGTAATAATGAAGAAATATACAATTTTCATGTTTATTTAAAATAGAGATATATTTATTTATTGAACAGGTAATTAGTCAGAAGAAATATGAATATATCATCTCGATGAGCTCACTTTCTAGACAAGGTTTCCTTCCACCACATGGTAATAACATTGCAGAGCTGCCTCTCCAGCACATCTCACTGCAACCTTGTCAATGTTTTAATAAGGCAACTGGGAATTACTGTGTTTTCACACTGCATTTAGTGCCATTTTACACTTAGGCTTTGTAAAAGAGAAGTGAAAGAGGTAAGGATTAAGTGTTAGTACAACTGTAAGGCAACAGTTGTACAGCAAGTGCTGGTAACATGCCCAGTCCTTGCTGCTGCAGATACCAGTGCTGAGCCTGTTTTAAATTTGCTCATTGTCATAGTATCTGGTCATGAACAATGAGTTGTTGTTTCATATTCCACATTAACAATAAAACCAGAGCTTTGCTGAAAATTTCTGTGCATGAACTCTCTGGTCTGTTTTTCAGGTAGTTTAGCAAAGAGACCTAAAGCAGCATCATAAATAGGAATTTAAATTATTTTAGGAAGTGCAGTTTGGGTCTGTTTGTTTGATTCCTTGTGCTGAAATGATTTTTTACCTTTCTTTTTCTGGTGGTTTCTTTTCCATTCTACTGGATGTGAATTTGTCTCTCAATGAAGTGTTTAGGGTTTGATGTATTCATGAAAGGATGTCTTCTCCAAAATCCATGTAGTGCATATTATTTGCTGTATGCCTTGAGCCTTCTGTGCAGTCATCTGCATTCCTTCTGGAAAGATGACAGAAAGATTCCTGGTAAAAATTGGGTGATAAATCAGGATTGCACTTTAACTAAGGTAATTGCAATCCTGAATTTCCTCAAGTGGTTAACTTCCCATATACTTTATTCTAAACTTAGAAGTGATCTGAATGTTGGGTTTTCAGCTACCAAGATGAATGGAAGTACTTACTATGTAGGTGGCTGGCTATGGGGTTTTATCACATCTCTAAAATAGAAACAATATTCCTTTTCATTTTTGTGGAGACTTTTGCCTGAGGATGTTAATGCAGCTTTATAACATTCTTGGGAGGGAGAAGAACGTTATTAAATCTACTCTGCCAGCAGAGTAGATTTAGTCACACTCTAGCAGAGAGCATGCAGCCCAGTACAGCCCATATTTTCCCTGTCTCTGGAGCTTAGAGCTTATATTGTACAAAGTCTTGGTGGCAAATGCATATTTATTTGCACATCAATAAGTGCTTTGCAGCCTTCATTCTATCTTGTCAATAGAGTTCATCAAAGCAGAGGAAACTGCTTGCAGATCATTGGGATCAATCTGGGACTAATGTAAATAAGCTTGTGCCATCCTAACAGCAGTTCTCCCCATTTAATACCATGTTTAAATCTGACTTAAACCAGGGGATGTCTTTTGTGTGGGATAAATAAAGATAAAACAGCACAGCATTTTCAGGACCCTTTGAAACATGAGAAACCCATGAGCTGTTCTTGTTCAGGAATCAAAGTTCAAGGCAGAGGAATTTTTTTTTTTTTATTTGACACTTGGATATGGACAGGTTTGTTGATGAGAAACTGAGATGATAGTGTTTCCTTGATACATGGGTCCTGTGAAATTCCTTTTCCCAGTGGTCTTGACCTCATTCTTCCTTTGGAATATGTAGGTCAAATTTGATACAAGATTTTGACAGAAGATATCAAGGCATCTTGGCTTTGTCCCTGTGTGTCTTCCTTGTGGTCTAGTAACTATCACTGCAACTATTTTCAGGTGAGGCACACGATGAACACAACCTATTTAAGACATTTACTGAAGACATTAGGGGAAAAGCAACTGGAAATGTATTTTGTCCACAATTCCTGGAACTTCTTCAGTTGATGGAGAACACATGAAGAATTTAATGATCTTACATAAGACAAGGCCTCAGAAAGAGGGGGTGAAGCACTTGATGGGAAAGGTGGTGCTGGAGGCAAGATGGGTTCAGCAGTACTGGGAACAAGGCCTGTGCTTCAAAGGGCTTGGCTGTGTGCTTCCTCCATAAGGCAAACTAAAAAAAGCCTCCTTCACCTTTCTCACTTTCTCTGCTTTCTAGAAAATTCCAGCAAACTGTACCAGCCTTAGAAATGCCTTGTTTGCAGGCAGAATTTTTTAAAATGGATGTATTTATGTGTCAGTTGATAGAAAAAAAATAAAATCTAAATAACAAACATCTATGTGATGAATTCTACGTGCTTGCCTGAGGAATCAGTGCCCTCTTTCATTTTCACTGTGTGTTTTCAATTATTTCTGACTCAGTCTGAGACAGTTTGGCTGTTCAACCTGGAGAAGGAAAGGCTCTGGGGACACCTTAGAGTCCAGTGCATACAGGAGAGGTGGAGAGAGACTTTGGATAAGGGGTGGAGTGACAGGACAGGGGGGAATGTTTCCACAGTGACAGGGGACGGGGTTAGTTGGGATACTGGGAAGGAATTCAGTACCCAGAGGGTGATGAGGCCCTGGCTCAGGCTGCCCAGAGAAGCTGTGGCTGCCCCATCCCTGGAAGTGTCCAAGGCCAGGCTGGATGGGGCTTGGAGCAACCTGGGACAGTGGAAGGTGTCCCAGCCCATGGCAGGGGGCTTGGATGAGATGATCTTTAAGGTCTCTTCCAAGCCAAAGCATTCTGTGACTCTGTGATATGTGTTAAGAGAAGCAGGAAAGCAGTTTTCAGCAGGAAACAAAATGATTCCATAAGTATTTTGTTTGCAGACAAAGAGTATCATGTGTAAGTGTAATGGATCTGTCAGCTGCAAGTGATTTCTATGTATATAATGAGAGATCAAAGATATAACCTCCCCAAAATAGACCTCTTTATGTAAAATGATTATAAAGTATTACCACAGGCAAGATAAATAGAGGCTCATCATGGTGATAGAAAGTTGAGTTCAAGCCTTATAAGAAAAGTATTTTGCTATTATTGCTGTTCATGTATTTTAATTATTTATAGGCATACTATCAAGAACAAGAAAGGGTCTTTATATAAAAACAATTTAGAAAGCTGATATGTTTTTCCCTTTTCTTTCTTTAAGGTTTTGACCAGCAAAATATTTTATTTGGGCTATCTGATACCAGTTCAAAGCAGGAAGAAAATGAAAATAATATGACAGGTTTGAGTATTTGACTCAAGTGAAAGGAAGCAACAACTTAATTAGTTTATACCATGGAGCATCATTTCAATTGCTTTTCCTAGGGAAATAAGGTATGAACTTTTAGATTGCGTTTTATGAACAGCTTTACAAATCCCTTGTAAAGTTTCAGTAGGGGTGGAGAAAGCTGATCTTGGACACATTTTTGCAGCGACTCAGATGTGTAGAAGCAAAGATTTAGTGTTGTTTATAAATGTTTCTAGGGCTAAGTCTAAAAAGAGAAAATAGCTGGTAGAGGTTTTGATTCACCTTGCATCCAACAGAGAAATGTTCAGAAGGAGAAGGAGCAGTGAGAGGCAGCTCTGCTGGGTCCTGCCCCCCTTCCTCAAACCAAGGACTTGTACAGTGCAGTCTCTCTGTCTTTTTTCTTTTCCTCACAGTAGTAATTTAATTATTATTTGGCCAAGCTGCACTTACTGCAGTATCTTTCATACTAATTTAGGCACTTCAGCTCTTGAATGATTAATGTTGACTGTGCTCAGAAATCTCATTGAACCTCTCCAGCCCTGAGATGTGTTGAAGTGTATGAACTGGTTTTGATGTGAAGTCCTCTGTGACAAACAAGAATTACTAATTTGGGCTAATAAATGTATTCCATAAGCAGCCAGTGACCTTGCTGTCTTGGCCAGTTTAAGGCTGTGTCTGAGTTACTGTCTACTGGTTCTCTGGGGGCTCTGGGGTTGCTGCTTTCAAGAGTTTTCTCTCCTCCTGAACATCTATTTCAAAAATATCTTTTTGATATTAATCCCCCTCACCTACAATGCTTGCTGTAACTCCAATCCTGATCACTCTACATTCATTCATACCTGTATTTTAACCTTTTCCATCTTGACAGTATTGGCAAGGCTCACTCCAGTGACATGTATGAAACATTTCATTTTAACTAAACCCAGCTCCATCATTTGCCTCACAGCTCTAACATTTATTAATAAACCCACTGACATCTACCATTACCACTCCATATCTGTCCTTTGATCAATTCCTGTTTATAAATAAAAACCATAATTAATGTTTCATTTCAAGCCCTGTAACTCACAGTGGGGAGAGGGCTTGCTTGGAGTTCAGGCAGTCAGATGCACCATGTCCTCTCCATTCACTAATTTGTGGAGGCTGATGAGAAATTGCTTTCCACATGAAATTAAATATCCTAGGAGAGAAGATGTTTTGAAAGCTGTGTGGCAAGAAATGTTCATACAGTAATTAATATTCAGTGCAGAAGAGAAGTTGGCTGTTAATTTTCACAAGTGTTTTATGATGGCAGGAGTACTTTAATACAGAAAGCACTTCATAGGTACAGAAAATAACTATTATCTGTGAACAACAATAGAAGCTATACATCAAGCTGTTGATGTAGCAATCCCATTTTTAAGATTTAGTGAGGCTTGCTTTTAATTTTAGTCTCTACCAAGCCTTCCTGACACATCACTGCAATGTCTCTCAGTCTGTTATAGTGCTAAACTGAGTGCAGTCTCCCCCCATCAATAAACACACCCCATTATTGTGTTGTCTGTAAGTACAAAACTCAAAAGTCATATTTAGGGAATAAACTTTCATAAAATTTGGCTGTTGACTCCTCCATTTTTTTTCTCTCTTCTCATTGGCAGTAGATGTAAAATGAAATAGGAACATAAAATTTGTCCTACCAGCTTTCCTGTGGTTCCTGCCAGTCACTTTTCCCAGGCCAGGCTCCTCTGGGTCTTCTGAGCAAAGCTGAACACACTTGGGTCCAGCACCTTTGAAAATACTTGACAACAGACAAAATTACTCCACAGCCCTCCCACAGTCTCACCTGCTTCTCTGAAGGTCAAAATGTGCCTCTCCACCACATGTTCTTTATTAATTGAAATAATGACCCATTCCTTTGGTAGGGGAAGGAAATTTATAAAGTCTTACTGAGCCATTGGATTTAGTTTGGAGAAATAGGTTTGAAAGACTTGTAGGAAATTGCCTTTTGATTTTACTGCATCTAAAACACTAATCAGCTAGTTGGTGTCAATGTGGGGTGTTTTCAGATGTGTAAAATTTGCATTAGGGGGTTTATTTTTTCTTGTTTTAAATCAGACACTGTTAACAAATGGCTGCAGGGAAGGCAGAGCGCTGAGAGCTGCTCTGTCTGCTTAGACTTGCTTTAATTACAGTGCCCAGGAAACAATTCAGGTCTTAATTTTTAGTGGAGGGTACTAATATTGGACTTTATTTAATGGCAAGTCAGTTTCCAAGGGAAAACAAAAATCCACTAAAAATTTATAAAATCTTGAGAAGAGGAACCATGTTCCAATGAGTATTTGTGCTGCTCTATCACACACACTCATGTGTTCTACCCTGGGTCAAGACCTTGTCATCAGAATTTGATTTAAGTTATGGTTCTGATCTCCACAGAAGAGGTGAGGTCAAACCATCCTGTGCCTGGTGGGATCCTTTAGGTCATACAGAATCCCAGAAATGAGTTGTGAGTGTAATGGGTTATGTTGTGCATCCCCATTAGACCAGCATTTCTCAGACTGGGGGAAAGACCCTGGCAGAGTAAATGAAAATGAGTTCATTGCTCAGGGAGGAGAATTTGTGGTTAGAAATGTTTAGAAACCACTGCTGCAGACTGCCATGGCTTTGCATCTTTGTCTCCAGATAGATGCTTGCAAGGGCCACAATTAAAAGATAATCCAGTTCTTCTGACAAGTTTATACCTTCTGGATGCTGCGGTGGCTCATCACTCCAGTGCTGGTGAAATGGTCTCTTGTGAACATTGATCCTGGTGCTCTCTTCCACCTCCCTCTCCAAATGCCCTGGAGGAATCCTGTGATGGATCTCTGCTCGTTGGGCTGTGTCTCAGTCATTCAACCTGGCAGCAGTGAAGGATGGGCACCTCCACAGGTCTGAGAAGACTGGGGTGGAATTTCTGCTCAGTCTCCTGTAAATTTGTCTGAAGTTGCTTGGGGAGGTGCCTTATGTGTGGGTCAGCACAACTGGTCAGAAGAGGACATTATTCCATTTGTGTTTTGACTTCCTGCTGTTCTTTTCCTGAGCCTCTGTTGGACAAGAGAGAAAGGTGGAAAGAGCCAGCCTGACCAAACACTAAAGCTGGGGAGTTCCCTCTGAAAAACGGATCTGATAAGAAGAAAAACTCTATTTTAATCCAATTGAAATGATTTTTTAAAGAGAAACATAGTGATGGGGAAAACAGAAAAAAAGAAAGACACAAATTGCTGATATGATTTGAATCTTCTTCAAAAAGAAAATTTGGTTTTTAAAATGTGTCAATGAAAACAAGATTTGCCTGTGTTAAAGAAGCACTCAGTGGCACATGGGGCTAAATAAGGATTGCTTTTCCTGGATGAGTGCCCAGCCCTGCTGCTGGTCATGTACCTGCCTATGCCAAGTGCTGTGTGAAAGGTGGGACCATCAGGGAGCCTGGAGGAGATGTGTTTTGGTTCACAAAAACATCTCCAATGTCCTGAGGAGAGGGAGACCAATAGGATCCAGCTCTGTGTGTCTGGAGAGTGGACATTAATGTAAGGAATTAAATTTGGACTTCTATCAGGTTTTGAAACCTGAACTTGTGAGGCTCTGAAACAAAACCTGGCCTATTCCAACACCTCTGTGGAAAGCTGACTTCTTTCTTAGTATTTATTTTTAATCTGCTCTTGAGATCTAGCAGTGGGATTTCTACCACTTTCTCAGCTGGTGGTTTTGGATGCTCATCTATTCTTTCCAAGATGTTTGCCAGGATCTGAAACAGTACTCAGAGCTGTCCTGTTCTTCCACGTACTAAATTGAAGTTATAGCTACAAATTTCAAAGGTGATCATGAAGATTCTGAAAAAAAATTTAAAAGAAAGAGTATTTTTAGAACAGCTGCACTGCAGCCTTTCTCTGAAATAGAAGAATGAAGAAACATCAGTATTTTATTTCAAGTAATGAGAGTATCCCTGTTGATGATGGATAAAAGAGCATTTTTTTTAATTTGGTTAATGGTTGTTATTTTAGTATTCATAAAACATGGAAATATTTGCATTTCTCTTGTAATTTTGGGGCTGAACAGCATTTTACAATTGCCAAATTATGGCAATTTTTTTCCCCTGCCCTCTCTTGAGAGAAATAAAACCATATTAGGAAAAGCTGCAGATATTGTGGTTCTTCCTAGCCAAGAGCTAAAGCATCCAGCCTCGTAGCTAGAGGGATGAATTGGGCTGGAAGATGTGGATACAGACCTGTGCTGTAAAACACTTTGAAACCAGCACCATTTCCTATTTTGCAAAGCAGCTTTTAGCCCTGTCTGAGCTTATCCAGAGAAATCCCAGCAGCACCTGGCAGGTGAGGGGCACATTTTGAAGCTGGGCAGCAGGGCAGTGGTGAGTCCTGCTATCCAGAGCCCTCTGAATGCTCCAGGATGATGCTCAGTGTGTACCAGGAAGGAGGCTGAGTCTTGTCTGTACTCTGGGGAGGTGATATTTGATGAAATTGCATCTGTGCTTCCTCATGTTATTTATATCCAAAGATATTGCCTTCTGATACAATCTCTGTGTTATCTCTGGTACATGCAGTCTCCTTCAGGCTTCTTGGGAAAATGAGGCGTTTATGATTTCCCTGGAAAATCAGATTTTACCTAAATACATCCACACTGATTACAAAAAGCGCTGCAAAAATCCTCACGTTTAGGGTTGCATGAATATTTCCATCCTAATTCTTTGACTGTGACATTAAACATTTCTGAATTTTTCCTCTGAGGAGAATTTTTCCCATCCTCCTATCTGCCTGAAGACTAATACATGGCTTTTCAACTTTGAGTAAAACTTGTTCATGTACTTTTGAACAGAATGGGAGACAGAAATAGTATTTTTCTTATTATTAAATAAGCACAAGCAAATAGATCTTGCAGCTCAGGTTATATCTTTGATTGTATAGAGCACCATCAGCCACAGCTTGAATATATTTAAAGGCTTTAATAATTTATAGTTATTTTTAAGGGGACTTTAAGGGATAACTTAACCCTTAAAGGGTTAAACAGAATTTGTAGTATTTGAGTCTGGACTGAGGACCCCACTGTGGTCCCTTCCAACCTTATCCATTCTGTGATTCTCTGATTCTGTAATGGTTTTTTCTTGCTTTAGACTTTGTGGTTCCTTTAAAGAAAGTTTTCTTATGGCTAAAGAGAAAACACATAGGGTTTTAAACTATTATTTCAAATGTGACTGCATGTGAAAAAAGCAAAACAAAACAAAAGAATTTTGGATAGAAATTTGTCAGTTTAGCAACTGCTTTGTATCAAAAAATGGCATCATAATTCCTGTAAGCCACAATGTGATCTCAAAGACAGTGATTTGTCTAAATCCAATCTCTAATCCCAATCTAAACCCAATCTCTAATTTCTCTTGAGACTATTCTGCCTCTTTTATCTGTATTAAAGTACCACCTTAGGGGAGCACCCAGAGGGTCCAGGAATTTCTTTTGCTAAATGCCATAACACTAAAGGGTAACAGTTTTGTTGTGGAGAAGAACTGGGGCAGAACTTGGAAAAGAACTGTCCCTAGCTCAGTGCAGGTGATATTTTCAGCAGGAAACCTTTTGGTTTCATCACTGGCAGGGTGCTCAGAATTGACAAAATGCTTGGAAGTTACAGGATTTGTCTGGATTTGTATTGCTTTGCTCTGTAGGAAAGGGGCCAGCCAGGAGATCTCTCTGTCTCCACAGAAGGAGGAAAAAGTGTATTTGGCCAGACAAGATGACTGCTACTGAAAAGAAGCATCCATGCCAATTTGCTGTTCCTCATATTTGTTAAATGCAAGGGAAGGAATTCTTTCTTCACTTGTAAGTCACCAGCAGTGCATGAAGTCATAAAGAGGGGGGTATTTTGAGTTTTGGCAGCTGTGAATGGAGAAGGAAATTGTTTTCCAGATTTATATTATCTGTCATGGTTCCACCTTCCCATTTTTTCCTATTTAGCTCCTGTGAAGAAGGGCAGCTTTAAAAATTAAAAAGTGCAGCAATGATAAATGCTACAGTGGACGGGAAGAGAGGGGAGATTAGTTAAAAGGGAGACTTGGCAATCATACAGAAACATCCTTGAGCAAAAATTTAGAATTTTTTATGAAAACCAGACCACTGCATCTGAAGCACTTGAAACAGAATATAGAACCCAAGCAACTGAAAGTTAATTTCAATTTTTAATGATAACATTTCTGAAATTTACCGAGCAAAGTTAAGCAAAGCACTTGCTTTTCAACAGCATTATCTGCTTCATCCTCAGTATGTATTTGAAAACTTCTCTGTGCCTGCTGAGAGAGAGCTGCAGCAATGCTTGTTGCTGTCCCATCCAATGTCATCAGAGCATCTTTTGAGTTTTGTGAAGAAATTTTAAATTCTGACTTACTAAAAAAAATCAGCACCTTCCAATTTCATATGTTAAATTATTTAAAGAACTAAGTGAAAAAAGAGCATTGGAGATGTATGTTGGTAAAGCTGAGGTATGGTACACCAGCTTCTGTGAAATTCAGTAGATTTGCATGCATAACTAGAAATATGTCTAGCAAAGTGTCTTAGCACAAGAGTTTTCTAGCACTCTGCATATTAAAAGTAGAGCCTGTTTGCAAATTTTTACATGAAAATGATCACCAGGTTAATTGGATAGAAGGGGAAAATACATACCCCCAGAATCACAGGAGGGGTGAGGTGTGAAGGGACCACAGTGGCCACCTGGTTATCTTTTCACATTATCTTTTCACATTCACCTTCACACCTCAGGCTTTTCTTTTCCATTGGCTTCAGGAATCCCCATGAGCACAGGTGGACACCTATTCCTTCATGGGGTCCAAAAGAATTCCTTCATGAGAAACAAGCTAAAACCCATTACTATAAATCTGTTGCTTCATGGAAATAACTAAGCTGGGTGTGCTGATGGTTCACATGCTCCTCTGTTGTGCTGCTTCTGCCAAATTAAATATGCTTTTGGACATCCATTAAATTCTTTTGGGTAGTTCTGCCTATTTTGAGCACTTTAGTGGACACAATATAGAGGTAATGGACCTGCTTGGGAGTGTTAGAGATCAAGAATTTGACCCTGCTTGGGCATCAGTGCAGTTTATTCTTTCAGTGCATCACTATGTCATTGGTGTGCCTGGGCAGAGTTTTACTCTGTAGCTTTTGTCACTATGGAAGTAGGCAAAACCTGCAGATTTTACTCCATAGATTTAGTGGTTTAGCAGAGCAAAGGGAAAAACTGCCTGAAGTTATTGTATTTGGGTTCCCCCCAGACAAAGGAAGGAATGATGAATCTGACTCTGTGTTCTCAGAAGGCTGATTTATTATTTTATGATACTATATTATATTAAAGAATGCTATACTAAACTATACTAAAGAATACAGAAAAGATACTTACAGAAGGCTAAAAAGATAATAATGAAAACTTATGATTCTCTTCAGAGTCCCAACACAGCCTGACCCTGATTGGCCAAAAAATGAAAACACTCACACCAGAAACCCAATGAAACAACCACCTGTTGTTCATTGGTAAACAGGTACCACAGGTAAACAATCTCCAAACACATTCCAAATGAGCAAAACACAGGAGAAGCAAATCAGATAATTATTGTTTTCCTTTTTCTCTGAGGCTTTTCATCTTCCCAGGAGAAAAATTCTGGGTGAAGGGATTTTTCCAGAAAATATGAATGAGACATGAAGCCTGTCATGGAAGCCTTTGCTCCTGTGAAGTGCACCAGCTTGTATTACTTTGGAAACTTGTCCCATTATTGTTAATGGAACCTGTTCTTAAAATCTGTTTCCCCAAATGCTCCACAGATACAAAGCATCACACAACAAGATTTATAATTATAGAGAGATGTCTCTTCTCCTTTTTTTACTTTGCAGTTTATTTGTGCTTTCTCCATTATACAGAAACATATGGAAGAGAATAAATAGAAAAACTCAAGTCATGGGGGAAGGCAGAGAGAGATTATGAGACACAGCCAGAAGAGAGAAAGTGTTATTTCCATGTATGTCACTTCCATCATTACAATCCATCAAGTCAGTTTATAATCTGTCTCCTTGTTTATGAGAGCATCACAGTCTTGGCCAGAAGATGATGGGCTGGAGCACAGACTCCTGATCTGGCAGCACTGGCAAGCTCCCTGCTGGAGCCAGGATGGCCTTTCTGGGTCTTGTCCCAGGGGCTGAGTGAGACACAGCAATGGAGCAGCCTGTGGGCAAGGTGGCTCTTGTGATAATGCACAGGAGGTTTTACTGTGCAGGACATTCCACAGAGTTCCAGGCTTTCAGTTTGACTGTCAGAGCAACTCTGCTTTCTGAAGACCTTGCAGAGATTTGTAATGAAGGTCAGAGACTGAAAGAAATGGGAAGAGAAGGGAGATGAAGTATTTTTGTAGCCAAGAATTGAAACACCTGCCCAGTGCTGAGTTCTCCTGGCAAGCCAGCCCCAGTTAGTACAAGGCTCTGGGAAATTAAAATAGCTCCTCATGGATAGCATGGATTTAAAGCCCTCCATGAGTTCTGTTTGACCTCATAAATATCCTTGAAAAACTTTTAAGATGCATACCTTGCATAAAATGGTACAAATAATAAAATATTTCAGATATTTAGAAAAATTTGAGCTTGTTCATTTAATTACTGTGTGTTGCTGAAGGCCAGTGAGAACAGAGAGAATTTAGATAGGAAAAGCTGAAGCACAGAAGCAAGTTGAATTTTTTCAAGTCTCTGGTGCAATACAGAAACCCTTGTAATATTGATCCCTTGCTTTGTATTAGCTTAAGTGGTAGAAATGCCCCTTCTGAAAATTTATGAAAGTACTTGAGAAATATCAGGACTTAGCTGTAGGATTATTGTTCCCATTGATTATAATTTAAAGTGACTCATCTGCTTTCCTTTCTGTTAAGGCATGGGATATCTTCGTTTTGTGTACAGATCCACTTCTCAGATGAAATGTGTACCCTTTGCCTTAAGAATAAAGGCAGCACAAAACATTGAGCATTAGCTGCCAAAATAGCTCCTGTGCTGTTGTGTTTAGGACTTGCTTTGTAGAAAATTGTTTCTTTTCACTGTAATTTTGCTGTTACAAAGAGGAAAGGTAGTGGCACATTCTGCCAGAGCAGGGCAGTCCATTAGAAATTTCTCTCTTTGATCAGAGAAAAAGCAAAACTAATTGCACCTTATCTTGTCACCCAGTGGATTGAGGCACTTCAGGCTGCAGTGGCCTCTGTCCTTTTGAGATGTGGTATAGCCTGATATTGATCCTCTCACTTCTAATTGAGCAAAACTCCTTCGTTAGCAACCTGTAAAATGGAAGAGATAATTGTTACCTAGCCAGGAGCAGTGTTATGAAGTCTAATTAGGGAATGTTTTGGTGCTCATGGGGGCAAAAAAAAAAAAAAAAAAGAAAATAAAGAAGTACAAATGCTGCATTGATTTTTCTCTTTTAAGACTGTATTAATTCTGCTGTTTTGGAATTGTTCTCAGGGCTTTCATGTCCGAGATGAGCAATCTAAGTGGGCTTTGCAATCCTAAAATACTCTGGGTCTCAACCAATATTAAGTACAAAGGCTTTTTCTCACAAATGTAAAGAAAATAACACTTTAGAGCCCTTCTCTGCCTTTCAATAGGATGTTCTAAAGGGAAACTGATTTAGATAGAGATGCAAAACAAATCATAGCACTTCAATAACAGCCTCATCTTGTTGTTTAAGGACATAACTTTGCACTTGTGAATTTTCCTGTAGGTTTTCAAGGTATACTCCAGTAAAGTGTATCCAAGATAGTGTTTCCAGCCTTTCTTACACACTTAGATGATTCTATCTCTGTTCTGTCTTTGTTCTTTCTGGTTTTGGTTTATTTGTTTTTTACAGTTTCTCTCTTTGTCAGTACTTCAGCACTTCTAAGTAAATTAAATTTACCATAGCAAGCTTCCAGTAGACTGCATGTACTGTTCTTTCAAGTGGTTTCCTCCTTATAAATATGCTTGGTAAAGTACTGTTACACAAAAAACCCCAAACAAACTAAAAATTGTGTATTGCTGGTAAAATGTCTCTGAGCTTGGTGTTCTTGGGGGAGTTGTCTGCTGGTCAAAAGTGCTGTAGCCCCATCCATGCTCTGTTTTATGCTGAGCTTTGTTAAAAATATCCTCCTTAAGGAATGCTTTTTCCAGACTGGCATGGATTGGGAACAATGAAAAACCCCAACACATTGCCAGTGAAATGATGGCCCTGATAATATGAATAGAATAATTAGTGGGAATTGCTGCCCAGTCTGAGATTGCAGCTCAGAGCCAGGTAAAGGGCTGGCCAGGGGTCTTGGCCTGATTTGGCAGATAATTTTAGCAGACTATGAAGTGTGTGGTCACTTCATGCAGCAGCATGACTGGGATTTCAGAATTGTGGCTTTAGTTTCTGTTGTGAGTTGTTACCTGTAAGAAAAGGTAAATGAGCCAAGTGACCTCTTTGCCTCCTCTCTGTCCATCCTCTTCTCTCACTGCTTGAAGAAATCCATGTGGGATTTGTGGATTTGTTTCTGTTGCTGTAGCCTGATACCCAGCACAGGATAATGAGGCAGCACTGCCTGAGAAAAGCCTGGCTTAACCCAAGCCAGCCTGGTTCCATTTTAGGAAGGGCAGATTTCAGCTGGCAGAGGTGAGGTTGCAGCTCTGTGCTCTTCCCACCCTTTTCCATCTTGTGTGCATAAAATAATGCATGGGCTGATTTTTACTTGATTTTGGTCTGATAATTTAACCATGTAATGGCAGAAAAAATTTCTTCCACATCTTTACATTAAGGAACAGTTTGACTTTGGGATTTTTTTCACTGCTGTCCATTATTTTGTCTGCTTATGCAGACAAAATATTATTAATAGGTAAGAGCATCTCCTCTCTACCTTCTCTTACTGAAATGAAAAATTTGCAAGGACATCTTGAAGTTTAGCAAGGTTATTATAGTTTGAATTTAATTGTTAGACAGGACATAATATAGTTATTATTTAATTGGATAATTACCTTGCATTAACTTCAGAAACAATTAAGGAAAGAGTGTTTAAATATTTGACCATAATTTTGACAGACTAATCCTTGCCTGGAGCAAGGTCTTCCCTTAGGTGTTCTGTCATCCTAAGATTATGCAAGCTCCTCCTTATTTTAATTTTTCCCTTGATTAATTATATTTTGTTTATGAATTTGTTATTTGCAGCTGACTCCCCAGGATGCTAATTGCTACTGTAAACTACAGATACTGCTGAGCTAATGTATTCTCAATGTATCAGGAAAAGATGTACAATTAAAAAAATGAACCACTGATTTGTAATTTTCAATTCTTTACAAAATATATCATAAAAATAACTTATTCTTTGGTTTTGGTTAGTGTTTTTTTTTTATCTAAGAAAACATCGATCTCTTCTCTATTTATATCTATGAAAGATGAGAATGAATCTGGTAAAAGAAGAGGATTTTTTTTTTGGTATTTGTTCTTGTATTTGATATGTTTTATTTTATAGTTATTAAGAGGACAGTATGACCTCACATATTCCAGGAAAAATTTAGAAGTTATCTAGAGTATAATATTTAGGAATTGGGTCATAAACAAAATCATAATCTAAATGGAAGGAATAGAAAAAAAGGGTGACATAAAGCTTACAAATTTTTGCATTTTCTTTTTGCTGCTGACTTTTTCCTACTGAAGAAGAAGTGAGATGATCAGTGGATTGCAGATTAGCTCTAAAAAATACAGGTGAAGGTACCAGTCCTTTCACAGGGAGTTGTTCTGCTGGATAGTGTGATGATCTGGATGAGGATCAGAAAAAGTTTCTGTTGCTACATTGATCTTGCAGACCAAGTCTGACAGCCAGAGAAGTTCCCCCTGCAGACGTTGGCTTTTGGTGGAGGTCTCTGTGTGGACACCCAGAGGCTGTGAAACTTTCAAATGGCCTGAGGCAAATCAGTTTAATAGCTTGGACTCAAATTTTTTATCTTATCAAATGTAGGCATGTTTGTGTTTCTCAACTGTTATAAGATCTCATGGGGAGCTCTCCTTCCCTGCCAAATGTCAGAGAAATTTTTATAGTCACTGTTTTTCACTATTTCTAAGAGGTTTGAAGTGGCATCTCCTTTTCAGGATGGATTTTGTCTCCCCTCTCTACCTTTTCCCAAAATATGACTTGTCTTTTATCCCACCCTCAAACAGAACCTTGTCTTCATCCTCTGGGCAATACTGAGATTTTTTTTCCTTCTTTCTTGTGGCTGGACAATGGATTGCTATGTGGCAGTGAGAGGTGCTCTGTAGTAGCCTTTCCCCTTCTTCAGTTTTCATTAAATACCTTAATTAGAATGGCTCTGCCTTCAGGCTGCCTTTTCTTAATGGAAGAAACTACTGAAGAAACTCCTGGTAATACTTTCTGTGCCAGATTATCTCAGATATTTAGACATATTTATCTTCAGTATTTGACTCTTTATGTGAACATTGGAGATCTCATTGCTCTTTACAGCTCCCTGACAGGAGGTTGTACCAGGTTGGGATCAGCCTCTTCTCCCAGGTGACCAGTGACAGGATGGCCTCCAGCTGCACCAGGGGAGATTCAGGTTGGAAATCAGGAAGAATTTGTTCACTGAAAGGTTTGTCAGGCTTTGGAAGGTTCTTCCCAGGGAGATGGTGGTGTCACCATCCCTGGAGGTGCTCAAGGAATGGCTGGAGGTGGTGCTCAGTGTTTGTTTGGTTGACCTGGTTGTGTTTGGTCAAAAGTTGGACTCAATGATCTTGGAGGTCTTTTTAAACTTTAATGATTCTGTGATTCTACCGATTAAAGAAACAAAAGAAAAGGGTGATCAGACCAAGGGCAGTGTCCTCCTCCCACCAGGGCCTCTGGCTCATCCCAGTCCTCCTCTTACACCCCCACTCTGAGTGTGGTGAGATAACAAACAGCTGCAGTTAAAAGCATGGTGTTACTTCTCAACAGGGAGCACATAAATCAGCTGTAAAATAGATGATGATCCCTATAGAGTTGCTTAGATGGCCCTGACTCCCCCCTGTGGGGTTTATAGAGTTTAATAATCAGGGCAACAACATCTTTGCCTGTGGGAGCAGGCAGCTCTGTCGTGGTAGCATCTGTCAACTGCAGGAATTTCATTTACAGCCCCAAATAGCTGTGCTGGGACACTTCTTATCAGTGAATTGCTGAAGCAAAGGTGCTAATAGCTCATTACACTGCAAACAGGTGGTTCAGGCTCTTGGCTGTTGTAGCTGGAGAGCCTGCAGAAATGGGATGATTCACTAGGCAGGCACTGCTGGCCACTCCAGCCTGTGTGGTTTCTGCATGAACCTAAGCAAAATGCTGTTTGTGATGTTTGTCCAGGAGCTAGGGCTGGGCACTGCATTTTCATGCTGTGTTTGGGCTGAGACTTTGAGTTTTCATTGGGAAATATTAGCATGCTGTAATATCCTGAGGATGAAGCAATTACCTTAATAGATGCTTCTGTCTTAATGTGTGGTCTAGAGCCTGCTACTTGCCATCCCTTTCACAGTGTTGCCTTCTCTAAAATGCAATATTAACCACCAGACTCCTGCAGAGTGTTCAAAATGGTGGAAAAGTATTATATTGCATATTAATGCAGCATAATAATGATAGTATTCTAGTATTCAGAGATCAGAGGCTGACTTAGTTTGTGCAGAAGGAAAAAGAATTGTTTCTTCATTATCTTTATTTAATCTTGCAAATGGGAATTCAGTGTGGTTTAACATTCATCTCCCTACCTCTGGCTTTTTGTTTAACTTGGGCCCAAATAGGCTGATTTTTAGACCCTTGATTGCTGATTCTTCATTTTTCTGTATCTGGGTTCTTATGGTCCTTCTCCTCTCTGACACCACGCAATATTTTGAACTTCAGGCCCAATAAAGAAATATGAAGTTTGCAAGTTCTCAAAGCAAACGTTAAATCAGGATGTGCCCAGTAACTATTTAACTTGATTAGCATTTTGACTGCATTGGAAACCTGAAAAGTGCTTGATAGATGCAATATAAAGCTTTGCAGTGGCAGCAAAAGATATTACTTGTTTAATGTCAGCACTAAATAATGTAATACTGTTGTCAAATGTCAATTTTCATTGCTGTTTTCAGTGCAGCTTCATTTCTGGAAAATTAACCCATCACAGTTTCAGAAATTGTTTCAGCTTTTCCTCGAAAAAGTAATCTTTGGAGGGAATATTCTGAAGAAGAAAGGCTCCTTCACTCCAGACACCAAGTTTTGAAATTCTTAGATTTTATTTATTAAGGTCAACAGGGAGGGAATAAATCTCAGCCTTTCAAGTTTCAAGTTATAATTTTGAAAATCTTGTGATCTGAGACTGTTCCATGGGAAAGAGCTGCAGCTCTCTCATTGCATCATTAATGAAGTATCAGCCTTCTCATATAAATAATATCCTGTCTTAATTAGAAAGTATTTAACCAAATATTTAAATCAGAGCAAATGTAGGGAAAAATAACATCCTGATTTAATTTGAAAGCAGTTAAGAATCACTTCAAGTCTGAGAGGTGAGGGAAGTATTAGAAAGTATGGATGGACTCCTTAGGAACATCAGCTCCTTGAGAGTGGCTGTACAAAAAGAGATGCATGGAATGGTTTGGGTTGGAAGGGACCATAAAGATCATCCAGTTCCAACCCCCTGCCATGGCCAGGGGCACCTTCCACTGTCCCACACTGCTCCAAGCCCCATCCAGCCTGGCCTTGGACACTTCCAGGGATCCAGAGGCAGCCACAGCTTCTCTGGGCAACCTGTGCCAGGGTTTCAGCACCCTCACAGTGAAGTTTCTTCCCAATACTTTGCCTTCTGTTCTCACTACCAAAAGTCTTTGCCTTTGTATGGACACATCAAGCACCTTAAATTGATTTTATTTACACTTAAACCCTAACATTGTCTCCTTGGGTGGTAGCTTTCCTTAAATCTGTTTGTGTCAGTTGTTTGTGTACCTACATTGCAAATTTTTCTTCAGCATATTTTATACTGACATAATTTAATGGTTTTCTTTCAAAGTACAAGTGAGTATTAGCCTGCTAAATTGCATTACTGCTTGGGAATTCCCTTTGGTAGTTTTTCTTAGTCACTAAAAATACCAGAGTAGTCTAAAGCCGCATTTTGCTTAAAAACAGTCTTGATTCCACCAAATGGGGCACAGACTCCTCAGCTGTAATGTGACAATATCAGGTTCTGCAGATGGAAGGAAAAATGCACTTTCTTTATTCAAGACAGTTTCAAGGTGAGGCCATGATTTGTGTGCCTGTAAATCTCAGCAGTGAGGTTCTTGGTCAGCTTTTCTTTGCTTCATCATCAAAACCTGTTGGTTATGAGACACCCCAAAGCCAGTTTGCTGCTGGAGTCAGTGTGTGCCTCTGTGATTTCTGAAACGATGCTGAAAGAGGGTTAGGCCAGGAAAGGTAAGACTGACTGGCAAAATTGAGTCCCTAAGGAGTCAGGAAATGGGGAAATTAAGGCTTCTTGTATGACTCTGGATCTTGATGGACATTGAAGCTTTTCATAGGCCCCAGTTAATGGCCTGCCTCAAAATACAGATGTGGGACCTACCATGGCTCCATGTTAATTCTTGTTATTTTACAAGTGAACTTGTTTTGATTGAGGTCTCATTACTTTTCTTTCATTATCTTAGATGTGGACTCTAGTGGGAAAACCACATTTATGTGAAGCTGCCAGGACTCCTGGGCTTCCTTTCCTGAGGCTGATGGTGTGTGGGGAAGCAGCTGAGGAGGTGTGGAGGTGCTTGACAGCCATCCTGCTCTATTCCCACTCCTGCCATTGCTGAGACCTTGTGAACAGTTTTCCCTTCTGGAATGGACACACTACAGATGTGGTCCTTCAGAGAGGTTTAGATGATAAAGCTTTTTACAGCTTTTTCCTTCCCTGTGTACATATGCACAGTTGTTCTTTTATTTGTTCTGTGAAAGCATTTTGTGCCTCTGATAATTGTTTTTATCCCTCCCAAAGTTTTCTTGACAAACTCCCTTCTGCCTGAGCTTGTGGAGAAGAGAGGAGGAGGAAAGCAAGCAAACTCAGGATTCCTGCTGACTTGCATGGCAACAGCAATCTCCTTCCAGTTCAGAATTTATCAATTTTGTGGCTGTGTGAATCAATTTATCTGCTGCATGCTGTCAACTTATTATTAAGAAAGTGAAAATGAGTGCTAGATAATCACTCAGAACAGCTTGGAGCAGCCTTGGTAGTCACAGAAATAAAATTATGGCAGAAATGTTCTCTTGATACAATGCCTTGAGATGCACTAATGTGCCAAGTGACCACACCAGGAAGTTGCTTGCAGTCAGTGCTAGGACATTTTTCTCCAATTTTGAATGAAGACTTCTGTGAATTTAAGAGAATTTCAGGAGAATATGTTGATTTACATCTCTAATCAGCTTAGGGTTCAATGTTAGGCTACACATTTGAAGCAAAAAGTACAAACCCAAGAACCACTGGGGCCAGAAGGGGATACAAGTCTCTCAACAACTTTTTCAATTTTAAAACTCTTAAAGGAAAATAACTCCTTACTTTATACCTTAAATAGTTATGGTCTCCATCAATGTCTACAAGGAATATAAACATAACAAAGGATGCAACATAGGCACTACAAAGACATAAACAACAGCTGAAGGAAGATGGAAATTCATGTGGGAAAAAGTTTCAGAGCTGCTGTTAGCAGGACATTACCATTCTTGATTCAAAAATGTATTTTTAGGGGGTGCCAGAACATTTCCCACTTATCCCAAGATAGTACATTAAAATGAATTTTGTAACTGTCATTATCTCTAGAAAAAATTCTTTGAAGTTGTGTGGTTTAGGAATGGAGATTTGGTGGATCTCTTCAAAACCTCTTGTTTCTGTTCACATTGAGGCGATTTCAACCTTTTGTTAATAAATGGGAAAAAACCTGGGAGGCAAATTAATGAGAATGATACAGCAGAGAAAAATCAGCCTTTTGCAGCAAATAGAAAGCAACCAGAAAAAAAATTGATATTTTCTACAACGTGAAGTTATGCAGTGTGTGGATTCTGTGCTTCCTTTAAAATATAATTGTGATAAAGACTCTCTGATCGTCCTGGTCTAGTGGAAAGTGTCCCTGTCCATGGAAGGGTGGTTGGAACAGGATGATCTGTGAGGTTCCTTCCAACCCAAACCATTCTGTGTTCTGTAATATCAATAGTACAGAGAAGTTGTTAATTGTGTTGGTGATTCACCAGAAATTGACAGAAAAGCTCT
Source organism: Agelaius tricolor (assembly GCF_023055355.1). Lineage (NCBI taxonomy): Eukaryota > Metazoa > Chordata > Aves > Passeriformes > Icteridae > Agelaius > Agelaius tricolor. The sequence continues at coordinate 91,518,355 of NW_027269262.1, read as the reverse complement.
GGAGAGGTATCAATGACAATAAGTGTAATATCTGCAAAGACTGGGTAATGAGAAATAAGAGGAACTTGAAGTAAAACTGGAAACAGCAAAAATTTGTAATTATTACTCAAATAGGAATATATTAGCTTTGCTTAAAAAGGATCTTATTACCAGAAGGAAACTGTATATTATCCTCTCTCTATTTTTTATGTAGATAAAAAAGGATGTTTTACATTTAAATTCTGGAAATACAGAATTGTTCCATATCTTGACACTACAGGAGCTTGTTCAGCCAGTGCCAACAATGCAGCATCAGAAATGGGGACACAGAGCTGCCCTCTGCCTTTGTCAATGGCTTGTACCAACTTCTCTTCAAGAGAACACCCCACTGAGACTGGTGCAGACATCCCGTGCTTGAATCTGCCTCTTTTCTGGCCAATTAAAAATACTGTTCTGTAAATGCAGGGTAAAGTGTTGTTTGTCTCTCCTAGTAGGTGCTGAGTGTTTGTGGGATATTGGGTAGAGCCTATGCTGTGACAATCAGTTAAAAAATCTGTGAATCCTTCAGATTGAAGCCAGTTTATCAATTTGGTAAACTCTTCTTTACTAGCTTAAAGTCCATGTGTTTTCCCTGTTTTGTTCATGTTTGATGTTACAGAGAGCTTTAGAAAACAGCTCTGCTAACCAAAACCAAAGCATAACCTCAGAAAGAGTAAAACAACTGTTAAGATTATGAAGGCTATCAGACAAACAACCTGGCAGGCAATGTTTGCTGATATGTAGGAAATAACCAAAAAGAACTCCAAAATGCTGCTAAGATAAATCCAATTTTTGAGTTTTTTACTAGTAGAGGTTGAAAGTACAACAGGCATATGATTAAAAAGTGATGGACATGAAGCTCTCTAATACCTTCATGGCTGGCATGTGGCATATGAGATTAAATTTCAGCAGTGAAGAGCAGATAGAAAAATATTTAACTGTCTCTCCATGTTGATATCTGGTTGCAAAGACTATCCTTCAACATCTGAAAAAAAGGAGGTTGGTTATAATATAGTGATGGTTTGGAAAATTCGATTTTTTCTGTTTCATCTGAGTGAGTTACAGGAGCTGAGACTATGCTTGGTTTGCTTTAAGTATTAAATACTTAGGAATAATTAATACTTAACAAAGCTTGTAGCTTGCATTACACTGAGCTGATAAATTGATTTATAGTTTAGAGAATTTTGATACAAAATTGTATGAAATCAAAAGTTCTTTTTATCTCCTGGAAGGGTCTTGTTTCTACTGTGCTAACTATGCCAGACTAGTTTGGAAGTTCAATTCCTGGACTCCTTTCAGCTAATTTTTCTTTTGACAGTTTCAGGATTCTATGTGCATCTTTAGGAATTAATGAACATGCTTTGGCTGTATTCAAAATGTTGTTTAGGATAGTGAATGAAAATGTGCTGAAACTGAAGTGCCCTTAAATTTTTAATTATTCCACAGTGGTTTAAATAAACCTGTATATTTAGCTTGTACTTTAACATTGTTTTGAATGCAAGTCCTTTCCTGAATTTTTAATTTTAAGATTTGACTTTTTACAGTGTGGTTATGTCTGAGCACCCCCTATTTGTTTTTTGTTTGGCTGACAGCACTCTCCTAAATTAGAGAAGAACTTTTATCTCTGCTATGCAGCTGAGAAGCAAGGGGAGAGAATTTGTGGCATGCCTCAAGGTGTGCAAGAACACTGTGGCAGAGCAGGGAGAGAAGCCTGGGTCCCCCAAGTCCTTGACTAGAGCAATGTGACTAAATCTTGCAGTTGTGAACTGCCTTCTTGATTTGTTTCTTTCCATGCAGCCTTTCAGTCCCACTTGGACCAAGGAGTGAGAACTCATTTTAGGTTTGGACATTTCCTCTGACTCTGATTAGGGCCGGAGAGAAACTGCTCAGAGAGTGTGAACAATTGCAGCCAGCACTTGCAACTCTTTCTTGTCTCAATGCTGGGAAAAAAATGAGCCAGAGCTGACTAGTATTGCCTTTTATTAAGCTTTATAATCCCCATTGAACTCAATGTCTGAGTTCCCTGGGCTAGCATTTGTTATCCCAACTCTGGGCTAAACCATCCTTCTTCTCCAATTACAGGCCCTGGCATCAGTGGTTTTTATAAATCTTCTTCTTCAAAAATTTTTTTCCCCATGGATAAGATTGGGATAATGAATGACTACCTTTCTGTAAGCTAATCTAATAATGCAATGATTTTCAGACTCTTAGGTACAAAACGAGAGAAAAGCCTCTTTAGACTTCCTGCTTAATAAGATTTACAGTGTTTTTTATTATCCACAAACTTAGTTTCATTCCTAGCTTGGAATATGTTTGCTTCACAGTCAGGCTTCTTAAATTAATGCCGGGTTCTTTCCCCAGCAATTTTTCATTTCTTTTAATTGGCCACTCTGGTCACATTTTGCTCCTGCACTTCAGTGCTGGCCACTGCAGCCAGAGCTCATCTGTTAACCTCCATTGATCCCCACCTTTCTGTCCTTCAGCCCTTCCCATTCCATCCCACCAGCTCTCTGCTGCCAGTCCAAAACTTCCAGGGCTCATCCCAGTCTTCTTCATGTGCACAGATATCTGAGAAGGAAATGGCTTATTTAATTCAGTTTACCTTGCTTAGGTGAAAGCACCCTAAAAAAGGTGAGCAAGGTCCAGCAGTGTCTTCTTTCAAATGAAGCTCTGATCTTTTTGCAACTTTTAGGATGTCAAATGTTGAAATTATAGTTTTAAAAGTAACATTAAATTCTTTAATATCCATCTTCTGCATCCTGTGAGATTTCTCTACAGAAAAAATGTAATGTATGTAAGCCTAATTTTCAATTACATAACTAAAATGACATAACTTGCTGACACACATTTTTACTATGTAACTTCTCCTCTGTAAAAACATATTTTTTAAAAACAGTTCCTAATTATATCAATAATGGCCAACACACACCTACTTCACTTTTCTTCATGTAGGTGGTTGTTTGTGCTTTCTAGCAGAAAGACTGTGGTCTGTTTACTTCTATTTTTTGTATTTCCTCCTTTTTAAAATAATGCTGTAGACTTTACTCCTGTTTATCTTACCTTACACTGACTTATCTGCATCGACTTCAAGAGAGTTAACCATAATCTTCCCTTACGTAGGAGGTAGATTGTGCACATTTAGCTAATTCTCTAGGTGTCTGGGCTCAAAATGTAGTGTAATGGATCTTAGTCACTGCTGTGTTTTCATGCAAACTGTTAAAACAACACTTTATTTGCAGAATTTCTCAAAGCAATGGAAAATAAAGACATTCAAGAGCATGCTTTTGGCTATAGAGATGCACATCTAAAAATGATTTCACAGTGAATGGTCCTAGAAAAAAGGAAGGAACTTTAGTGAGGTCAAGGACTCTCCACAATACCAATGGCCAAGAAACATCTCCATCTGTGACTCCTTTCTAAATATTTTCTGAATATTTTTATGCAGCCTTTTCTAGTTTTATTCTCCCTGTGGAGCTGAGGTAGGTTCAGCAGGATCCCTGGGAAGCGCCAGAGTGTTGCTAACAGGAAAGATAAACCAGAGCACTTTGTAACTCTCTGCTTTTAATACCAAACAGAAAACAAAGCTGGAAGTAGTGCAATATGTTCAGACAGAAGGATGTAAACATAAAGTGGTGAAGAGACAGCTGGGAGCTGCTGGGTTGGGTTCAGAGGGCAGAGGCTGTGCTGGGTGTCCCTATGCAAGGAGCTGGAAGAAGCCTCACCTAAACTGGCACTGGTCCTCACAGGGGACCTTAACCATCCCAAAAACTGCTGGAGGGACATCAGAGCAGGACAAAAGTAATTCAGGAGGCTTCTGGAGTACATAGGTGCCAGCTTCCAGACCCAGGTGGTTGAGGAGCTGGTGGGTGGGCATGATCTGCCTGGGCCTGACCCTTTAAACAAAGAAGAACTAGTTAGGGCTTTGAAAGTCAATGGAAGCCTTGGCTGCAGTGACCATGGGATGGTGGAGTTCAGGATCCTGAGGAGATGAGAAAAATGGTGGTTGCACTGCCCTGGACTTCAGGAGAGCAGTTTTTGACACAGTTTCCCATAACATCTTCACAGACAAACTGGACTACAGAACTGGGCTGTGAGGTGGACTGGGATGTTGGGTCTGACAGTCTCCAGTTCACACAACAAAGCTTCAGAAAACCTCCTGGTCCTGTCTTCCCCATGTGTATTCTTGGGTACTGCTCACTGTCCAAGAAGAAATTTGGAGAAGGTTTTCTGTGTTAACTAATTCACCCCTGCCCACTGCTGAGTCGCTCCCAGAAATTCTTCAGAGTTGCACAGGGAGCTATAACTTCACACAACATGATTTTATGTGGAAAAGGAAAATGAAGGAAACAGCTGTTAGTGGAATCTCTTGGTCCACAGACCAGCTTGCACTGAGATCCACCGGGTGTAGTTATTTAAAATGACATAAAACAATATAGGAAGCACAACACAGAAATGGAATCAGAGGCTGCACCTTAAGTTCCATTTAGCAGGGACAGCAGCGATGCCTTCAGGCCCCTGCTCTGCTCACAGGAGCTGCAGACTGGTTTGGCTTCTGCCTCTTGCATGATACAAAGATCAACATGCTGCTTTTGTCTTCTGAGGGATGACATCTTTGTGTTGTAGCACCAGTTCAGACATTCCCTTTCCTGCTTCCACATCCCCTCTCTGTCTTCCAACTGCTCTGCCTGGCTCCCTTTAGCTCCCATTCTTTTTCTGATGCTGCCTTCTTTCTTAGTTGGTAATGAATATTTTTACGCTCCTCTATTTGTTGTGAGGACGTCTGGATGAGGCCTTTGCCATTCCATTCTTCCACTGCCATACCAGCAAACCATCCATCATTCCCTGTTTCCAGGCTTTGTCTCTGCTCCACAGGCATTGTTGAATTGAGATAGCTTTCTGGGAAAACCAGGCTGCCAAATGAATAAATATGTGAGAGGGTGAGCAGTCAATCAGTTTTATGAACAGCTCTGAGTCCAAGAAGATGGAAAAACTCCTAGTTCTTGCAGACCTCTGACTGGATCTGTCCTCCCTTTTACATTCAATACAAGCTAATATGGACTTGAGATCTCTTTAAAAAGCATTGCATTTAAGAAGATCTTTGGAAATGATCTCCTTTTCTGTAGAGAACCCTTTGTTAATGGCCATTTTGACCCAATAAATTAGATCCCTGTCAGACGCTCCCTGCTTTTCCAAAGCCAACTCAGATATCATCTATTTCATATCTATGACATCTAGAAAAGCTGTAATTTGTATTTGTGTTTTAGGCTTATTGCTTTGTCTCTGTCTCCATCTTTATGAGAATGTGTTACCCCAACTCCTGCCCTCCCCCATTGCTCACCCCCAGAAGGGACTAAGGAGCAGCAACACAAGCAAAACTGTGAGGGATTGAATCCCTGTCCCAGGGGAGGGGCTCATGCCCCATATTCCCTGCTTCAGGAAGCCACCCTGCTCTTGTCATTCCCTGCCTGTGTCCCTTCAGGAGCTGCTGAGCTGCATTTATTTGCATTCACCCCTCACATCCTTCACTCCTGATCCTCCCACCCAGCCTTGCCCTTCACAGCTGCTGACTGCACTTTCTGGCAGATTCTCTACCCAGTTTTGACAAGAGACTTTCTGATATCCCATTCTAAGCCCCAGCTTATTGCTGTCATTCCTTCCTTTCCCACTAACCACTGCAAATGGATCTCCTTGACTCCATGGGATTTATAAACACCTTCAGTGGGAAGGTGCCATTCAGTCTGATCTCCTCCTTGTTCTGGGAGCTTACCTGGCCCACCTTGCTAATACTTTGTGCTCACAAGCTCAGGTTTGATTGTACAAAGGCCCTGGTCTTCATAAGAAGAGGTCAGGATAGGAGTAATCCTCCTGTTCCCTGCCTAATTTCAATTTCTGCTCCAGCTTCCAGCCCTTACTTTTAGTAACAGTTTTCCCCACTAGAGAGTTTTTTATTGCTCTTAAGTTTCTTTCCATAGAGATACTCACTAATCAATTTTTATAAACTTTCTGATAAAAGCCTAAACAGGTTAGGCTTTTAAAGTCTGTTACTGAAAATGAACCAACCTTCAAGGGGTTTTTCCCCCCTCTTTTCTGCCTCCCTACTGTCCTGCATTCTGTTCTGACATCAGACCAGCATTATGGTTATAGGTTTAATGTTACCAATGGCAAATGGAAAAGTAAATTATTTATTTCTCCTTATGGCCTGTTTATGTATTTCACAAAAATTTTAATGCAGTGTGGCATTAGAAGGAAAAGTTACCTATTTAATAAAAAATAAAATGGTTTGGATTGGGTAGGATCTTTAGGATCATCTCATTCCAGCCCTCTGCCATGGAAAGGGACACCTTTCCCTAGCCCAGGTTTCTCCAAGCCCCATCCAACCTGGCCTTGGACACTTCCTGGGATGGGGCAATACACACCATCCTCTAATGTAAAGGATTGCTATACCTAATACTTAAAAAACCACTCTATCAATTCTTCTCTTCTAGGGAGGCAGATTAGGAAAGCTCCATGACTTCTGGTGAATTTAACCCTGTGATCTGCTGTTGCTGAAATATTTTATTTTGCACAGTTAAAATACATTCTTATCCATACAAAATATCAAGGGTTCATTTCGACATGGAAAGATCAGCTCTTCAAACCCTGCCTCACATGGAGAGGATCAGTTATGAACTTCTTGTTAGAAAACATTAAAAGCAAATCTTGTCCCTTCTTGGCTGTGTCACACACTGGCACAAAGTCACCTCCTGAATGAGTAGCTTGCTCCATGTGCTTGGTCACCTAAGGAAACAGCATTGCATAAAAGGGTTTCAGTGGTGGAGTGCTTTTTAACATGATGCTGGTGATAATTTGAAAAACCCAACCTGCAAAATATTTCATAAAAATAATCTTAGAGTGAAAACCAAGTTATTTCATTTCTGTATGCTACTATTACAACAAAAAGAAAAAAAATTCTAATTAAAATGGGAACAGGGGAAGTAATGGGCAATGGCTCGGCACTGGTCTGTTGAAAGTGTTGACAGTGCAGTGCTGAAGGCTCTTCCCAAGGAATTCCAAAAGGAAATTGGGTAAAAGGCTTGGGGAGAAGCAGTTTTTTGCAGTCTTGAAGAGGGAATATGCTCACCTGGGTCACTCAGTGCTTCCTGGGACACCTCCAGGATTTGTGTAATACAGATTTTTGATTCCAGCAGATGTGAGTAGAACATGTGAGTATATTTCCATATAATAATCCATTTCTGAGCTGTGTTTGCCTCTTATGATCCTGATACAGATAGGGCTAGGTCCCTCTAATGAGTACCTGTCCAAAACCTGGAATAATGTCATGTAGAAACTTGGAACAATCCTGCAATACACTGAAAAATGAGTCTAGAGCCTGACCACAGCTCTCTGCCAGAGTGAAGAGAGAAGATGAGTCTTTCACACACTTGTGGCTGGTATTTGGGGAAGGTAAAGGTTCCCCAGTTCTAGCAAGGGTGAGAGAATGGAAGCTTGACTTGTGGACTTGTGTGTGAAACCACAAAGTTCAGTATTTCAATGGCCCCTCTCAGATTTGCACAACTTTTTAAAGCGTAATTTAATCATGAGCTACAGCAGCAGTGTCCTATGAACCTGCCTTGCCTTTTGTATTTGTTTTTTAATTAATGTGATTTCTCATAAAGAAGTAATTTTTGGTAATCCAGATGGATGCTGGGTCTCAGTATCAACACTGTCCCAAGCAGTGACTTTGGGATTTTGAGAAGGTGATTTTCCTTCTTGGCACATCAAAATAGAACTTTTCTTGTACTAAATTGAATTGTTGGAATAACCAATTAGTCTGTTGATCCAAAATCAAAAGTCAATTTGGGAGTGAAAATAGGCGTGGGTGTTACTTCACAGAAAAAAGAATAGATGCTGTGAGAAATCCAGAGATAACTATAAACTATTTCTTGCATAGGACCTCACTGGGACTGATTTAAACTTTCCTAGGTTCAACTAAATGCATATCAGAGTGGAAACAGAGACTCAGACATGTTTTCCCACTTTTTCTTAGTTTCCTAACTTCTAGTTTACCAGGAGGAGAGGAAAATAGATTACTTGCTCTAAAAATTCTCTGTTGAAATTTCTATGAATTAGGGCTATAAGTGAATAATGGCTCTTCCTCCAGCTTTCCCCTCTCCTATCTCATACATATACATTCACACTCAGAAATAGCATATTCTTCATGCAAAGGTTCTTCTCTTTTCAAGTAAAACCAATACATTTTTTTAACATGTCATATGCCGTGGATAACTTGATTACCTCATGCTCCTAAATTCAGCTGTTAATTATTTATTTGGAAGTGTTGGGTGGGCTGCCACAATTAGCCTTGACATATTAAATAAATAGTTTTTTACGGTAATTGGGAGTTGATGCCATGCTGCTTAGAATAAGCTCCAGTATTTCTTTCCTGTCTTGCAGCTAACTGCAGTTTTTTAATTTCATGAAACACTTTAGGAGACCATAAGAAAAAATAATCACATTACAAGTGAGAAGTGTTGAGTAAATTTCTTTTACAAAGAACACACCAGTTATAAATTTAGCCTTTAATTGATGGCATTATGAAGGGCTGAGATGGAAAACAAACAGTGGGAAACCCAATAATCTGTAATGTCAGGAGTCTGCATGGTCTGCTTGCCAGGCTGTGCACGGGCTTTTGAAGAGGTAGAAGCTTCCAGTGGCCAGACAAAATAACCTTCCAAGACTCTGTGCCTGTGGTGGAAAGGTGTCCAGCTGAGGAAAAAAGAAGTAGGCAATGCCCTTTTAGTTCTAATTTACTTTTATCATCTTGTCCAAAGGGGTTTCCTGTGCTGCTGCTTCCAAAGCAGCAGGGCAGGGCATTGGTTCTCCAGGTTTTCTTCCTGCCAGGCTGCACTCTTTCCATGGCCTCTCTGTTTGATCCTGTCTGTTGTTTGCATCCAGCTCTAGGAAGGACATTAGGGCTTCTCAAATCCCAGTGGAGTGGATGGAGGAAAAGCCCCAGATGTGGCTGCTCTGGGCTGTGCAGGGAAACAGATCTGGCTCTGCAAAATCTTCTGGCTGACTGGAAGATGTCCAAGCTGAAAGATTCCCTCTCACCTCACTCTGGGTGTCCTGTCAGAACAAGGCAGTGGCAGGATTTGGGTTTATAAAGCAAATCTACCCATCCAGGAGCTTATCTGGAATTCCTTATGCTGTGCCTCTCCTTCCATTACTGTGCAGGGAGTCTCTACCCTGAAGGAGGCACAAGGAGGATAAAAAGGGCATTTTGAGAGCTCTACTGTGTCTCAAGCTTTTGCACCTTCAGTAGAGTAAGACACTGTTGATATATTTTTGTTGACATGATTCTCAGGGAGCTTCAGCCCTCCTGTTCTTCCCATTTTCCCTGGGTTACATCAGCTTCAGAGGCTGATTCCTTTAAGTTTAGGTCCTAATCTGTAACATGGTAATTGTCCCTCATGGTGGGCCCTTTCAGTAGCATTTTTGGGTCCAGATAATCCAGACCATAATCCATATGTTTCTGGATTACTCACCATTCTGAAGAACAGTTTTGTCTTTGGAATTTCTCCAAGCTCTCCATCTCTAGGGGGCTTCTGGTTGTTCTTTGTGGACATTACTTGGGCAATTGGCCTCAAGTGTCTGAAAAATACTGAGATTTAGTTAAAAGTCCCAGAACAGTCCTTTTTGTACTGAAAGTCTGTAAGCTGGAGAGAGTTTATGGTATTTCTGCTCTTTTCTGCCTGTAGGAGGATGCCTTTCAAAGGCAGCCTTGAGAGAAATGCTGCTCTCTGCTCCCCTGTGCTGGAGGTTTGATGGGTGCACATTTCCAAATGATGGACTTTGTGCAAGGAGATCTGTGTCTCAGCATGCTCAGAGACCTGCTCATTTCCATCCCTCAGTAGCTGACATTAAAGAAACATTTTTAGCCCTATCTTCCTCTCCTTACTAATCAGAATTCTGTTTAATTTTGCAAAATATGTAGTAATTTCTCTGTACAGCTAAAGCCTCTGACCTTGCTGTCTTTAAATCCAGTATAACTGTATTCTGAGAGGCTCAGAGACAGACTTTTTTCCTGATGCCTCTACAATCCCTCTGAAATGCTGTCTATTAAACCTCTTGTCTTCATCAAGACTTGAAGAAACAGTAGCCACAAGCATATTTTATAAAGAGCAGCTAGATTTTGATTTTGGGGTGGTGTTTTGTGGATGGGTGAGGGGAACTGCATGATGGAATATCTAATACAATATAATATAGAGGAACTATATAAATTCTTACTGAAGGACAAATTAACTTCTGGATTTCCAAAAGGCTTAGAGTTTTCTTTCTTTTTTTGTTTTTTTCATAGTCCTGAAGAGGTAAGATGTCTTCAAGGAGAAGATATGGAAATGGGAGTGATGGGGGGAACTGTGATAGACTTTGCTCCTTTTTCTACCTTTTTGCAGGGATAGTGTCTGACCTGGAAGGATTCTCCTTCCTGTAAATCCCTTCTGCACCAGTAATTTGTGACAGCATTTCTGTTGCTTAGTCAGTGGAGAGAACAAGAAAAATCTGTTTTTTTTTCTCTTCAGAACTTCCCAGTCAATTATTGTGACTTCTTACATTGAGTTGTTTCTCATTCTCTGCTCCCTTCACATACTAAACTGCCCTTTTCAAGGGGATGAACTTCTTTTGAGAGGAACTTGTGAACTGACTGACAGGCTGTTGTCTGGCACTGAAGGAGATAAGGCTCTTTAGCCTTTATCTTTCCTTTAGGCATCTGTATAAATTCAGCCAGTGGTGTTTGATGTCATGATTGGTTGAATTTTAATAGAAGTTTGAATTGAATTTTAATGAGACTTCTATGGTGACAAATAAAGACAATTACATAGTTCAGGAAGCTGAATTCATCTCAGGGGATGAACTAACTTCTGCCCAGTGCTCTGGGAATTTGTTCACTACCTAAATAAATCAGTTATGTGGTTACTTGTTTCTCTCTTGGAATACTCTTCTGTATCTATCTGAACTTTGTTAAAATACATGGTGGAAAAGTGTCTCCCCAACAAATATTACTTGTGTGTAGTCCTATGTTAGCAGTAATTGTGGGCTATAGTGCAATAATAATATAGTGAAAGTCTCACTGAACATATTTTAGGTTTAGGGTCTTGATTTGATCTTTTTGGTGTTGCTGTTACTATACAGCTCCCAGCCTTATTGCAGTAGACATGGCATGCAGAGAAGATACACTGAATTTATCATCTAAACACCAAAAAAGAGACTCCAGCTGTTGACAGTAAAGGGATGACAAAGATGAGCATAATCTTCTTTTTCCTGAGTACACAGGGCCTGGCACGGGCACTTGGGTGAAGGATCCATGGAGCTGCTGCTGGGAGCAGGGACAGCTGTCACAGCTCAGGTTTGCAAGACTCTTCAGTTTGAATGCAAGGAGGAGCTGGAATATGAATGAATTTCATGAGAAGATGATACAATCTGTCTCCAGTGTCTCACATCTATTATCTTTCTATCACTTTTCTGTAAACACTTGAGAATGGATTTTCCAGTGGGCAAATTAAAGCCCTGCTGTGACATCTCGTGCTCCTGAGAAACTCCTGTCTCCCTGTGTGATGATTTGGTGCTGTCACTGAGGGGATAATTTTAGATTGTGTGGACTTTATGGCATAAACACAGGCTTCTTTGATGTTGGTCTGATTTTGCTAGAATGTGACTGTACTGGTTGGCTTTAAGAGCATGTCTGAGAGGAAAGTAATCAAAACCTGATAGCAGCAAAAATTAATGAAGTCAGAAGAAAGTGCTGTGCCTGTGACTACCCGAAGGGAAAGACACAAACTGAAATGCAGCATGTTAATGAGGACTGCAGCAATCTCCCTTTTTCATTTCTGAGCTGGGCTCTGCAAACTTTTGTGCATTCTGGCATTCTGAACATAACTCCAGTAATTGAAATGAGGTTTTGGGTATCCCCAGGTAGAAAGAGTATATATATATATATATATATATATAGATAGATATCTACAGATAAATAAATATTTTTTTTAAATAGTGGGTACCACTTTGGGGTAAGGAAGACAATTTTGTACTGTGAATGATGGGAGATTATTTTGCATGCACAGCTAGATCCTCCAGCATTTCCCTTGACCAACCAAATGTTAATCTCTAAGTCACAAATGATAAAAACGGGTGAGAATTTTTCTTTTTTCAGGTCTGCCATAATATTAGGTCTCCATTTTTTGATAGAGGATTGGTCCTTTGGGGAGAGGAGAGGCCATTAGGATATTGGTGAGGGCTTTCTAAAATCTCTGGTTTCACTTTTCTGGCCTCATGTCCTGGTGAGGTGCATTTGTGTGGCAGTCAGTGTTTGATGGTGAGGATTGCCAAAGTAAAGCAGACATTTAACAATGGGGTAGGGTCTGCTTGTGCTTCCACCATCTGCACAATGAACAGAAATGATGAGGAACTGCACCCAAAAAAATCCCTTTCATTGCTCAATAGCATAAGCAATTTTTTCAGAATGGCTTTACACATACTGAAATACATCTTGTGTGATGAAAGGCTGATTTGCTGGAGGAACACATTGTTTTCCAGAGACTCAGTCTCATGGATCACTTTTATGGCTTTCCATCTCTGTCCTCCCTCCACAGTCTAAACAATGAGTCGTTCTAGCCACAGGCAGTTTGTGCTGCCTCCTCAGGGCCCCCATTCTGGGCATTGCTTTTTACAGGGTTTTATGCTGCTCTAAAAGTGAAGATTAAATAAACTGTCCAGATGGGACTTTAAAGATATGGATGTGGAGATGTTCCATCTACACACGCCGTGAGTGGTTTCTGATGGCCCTGCAGCACTGTAAGGGAGCAGCACTTTTTGTGATTCCTTCAGCAGAATCACAGAGTGGTTTGGGTTGGAAGGGACATAAAAGCTCATCTCATTCCAATCCCCTGCCAGGGGCAGGGACTCCTTCCACTAGACCAGGCTGTTCAAAGCCCCATCCAACCTGGCCTGGAACAGCTGCTGAGGTGCTGCTGGAGGGGGGTGTGAAAGCTTTTATGATACTTCACGCAGAACTGCGTGGAAACATCTCAGTACTTTCATACTGCAGTTGTTCGACAGTGATTTTAATTTCGTTATTTAAAGGTCCAAGTCATTGTATTGTCACTGCAAAATCTCCAAATGCCCAACTCTGCTCTGACAATCTCATGCACGTCTAGGCTTTATAAGGAATCTTCAAATATTGCCTTCAAAAATGCTTTCTAATGAATAAAAATTTAAAATCTCATGATTGTCATAGAGTTGTATTCTATATTTCTCAGTTGTCAGGTGGCAAAAAGCAAGGGAGCCATGGTGCACTCCAAGAGGACCCTGATTTGGGTTTTGGGGAACCAGGATTCTGGAGCTGAGCACCTGTGTCCATCAGCCATGACATAATTCAAGATATAAATACAAACTCTAGGCCCATAGATCAGTTTATTCACTTTTTGGGTGCAGGATGACCTTCCCATCAAAATGCAATACAGCAGTAAAATATAGTAAAAGAACATGTCTGTCCCAGGGAGCAAACCTGAGCCTTATGTTTTGATAGAAACCTAAATTCTCTAACTCTTCAGAACCATCTAATTTACATTATATAATTTCTTAGTCCAAGCAAATGTCTCTTTGTACCAGTAGTATATTCTCCTAAGTGCTAAAAGTTTTGCTTTTACTTGCCAGCACATCAGTACAAGGATAATAGCAAAGAATGTCGATTTAATTAATTGTGTGTCAGAGCATATGTTTAAAACCCTAAAATAAATCTGTAGTCTAAGTTCAGACTATTGAAAGTTGTAATTTATACTATTGAAAGTATAAAATCACACAGGTGGGGAGAGCTGTAATTTGAAAGCAGAAGATATTTTTATTTTCAAAAGGATATATAGATTCAGTGACAATTCTAGCATAAAGATGTTAAAATATATAGAATGGGTATTTTGCTCAAGAAGACAATGAATCTCATGGATTTTAATATCTTTTGATGAACTATCCTCAGTATTTATAAATACTTGAACAATAACTCATAAATAGCATAATATTGATTGAATAACTTAGTAAATGACTTTTTCAGTGATTATCACTGCATCTCTGTTCAATGACTTGATGACATGTCCAGGGCAGTTCCTGTCAGCTGCATTCTTCTACCTCTTATTACACTGCTGATTTAGAGAGTGAAATAATCTTTTACAAGTTTATTTTACAGTCGGGTCTAAGGTTGAGAGCTAAAGCTTAAATTTATAATGTCCAAGTGAATGAAGGCATTAGGTGGAATATAAAACTTTACTTGATAGACATATCTAAAAAAGGGAAATGAAGCATTGTTTTAAGCCCAAAAGCTTTCCAGTAAGATCTGGGGAGTCAAGGCTGATCACTGAATGATCACCAGGTGTGGAGGATCATGAGCAAGAGGAGAATTTGATTTTTCTAACAGCACTGTCTCACCTCAGGCACCTCCTGGGCACTTTCCAGAGAAACACAGGTTTGGATCAGCAAATTTGCTGGGAACTGCCTGGGGCAGCACCCTGGGTTTGGGCTGAGCTGTGCCTTGGATTAGAGGGGCACGTGGCCAGAAATGCCATGCTGGAGGGGAATTGCAGAGGTCTTGGGCTTCATAACTCAGGTTTGCTTCGTGGGCTTGGTACCCCCAGACTACGAAGTGGAGAAATTGGAGAAATTTCCTGTCCTGCTCTTTCTAAGTATCCATTTTATGAGTGCAGAGGGTGGTAAATTCTCCCTCTTTGGTTTTCTGCTTCTCTTCCCTGGCTGTCCCAATGATTTGTGGGAATGAATTATTTTTAAAGTTATCATTTAAAAAAAAGTAATTTTTAACTTGACAGCCTTCCTGTCAAGCACACTTGGGTGGAAGGGACTATACAAGGCATTTGCTGCTGCTGAGGAGATCAGAAAGGGTGAAAGTGAAGAGTTAGAAATCTTTCCTGTTATAGACCTTGGGGTTTTGCATTGTTGTTTCTCCCAACATTTTATTTTTTAAATAAACTTTCTGACTCGAGAAGTGTTCTAATGTCAAAGCCTGATTTCTGTCCCCTCAAAATGCCCTTAAAATAGTAACCAGTGTTCTGCTTGCCTGTTAATCTTAGCCAGGGTTTTCTTCCAAAGAAAAGATACATATGAAATGCAGTCTATCTGAATACAGGTAATTTGGTGTCTTTTGCAGAAAATGTAGCACAAAATTTTTAGACAAAAGAGACTTTCAAGTTTTCTGTGTCCCACGGAAGGGGAGGAACTGGGGGAACCATTGTTAGGTGACAAAAGCTTAACCAAATTCTCACTGCAGGAAAAATGAGGGTAAGAAAGAAAATATCTTCTATAAGTTTTTGAAAAAGTTGTTTTTCTGTTCATTATAGGTGAATGGGATCGGTGTGTTATTTCACAGTGATACTGAAAGATGTTCCCAGCTGAATATCTCATTTAATGCTTGATCAGGGCAATGCCTCTCCTCCTGCATTCTGGAATCCCTAATAAAATGTCAGGCTGTGTTCAAAGACTTTAGGGGATTGGCCACTATTGGTTTATTTTAAAATTGTGGGTTTAGCTGCATTAATAATGATATTCTCATTGCCAGTATGTACAGCAGTCAATAAAACCCTCACTCATTTCCTTTTCTTTTACTGTATAGCAACCACTTTCCCTACACACTGATAAAAAGCACTCTAAATATCTCTGGCCTTTGGAAATAAGAGACCCTTTTTTTGCACTTTATATATCCTCAAAGTATTTACTGAAGCAGAAATGCCTCCATTTCAGAGTGTTTTGCTCGTTGCACGTTTCCCTCCCCGTTTAACAAGATATTAAAAAGATATCCTTCAGGGCAGGCAGTGAAATGTAACAGCAGAAAGGTCACCCAAAGAGCATGAAGATGGCCTTTGAAGAGCTATTTCTGCAGGAAATAGGGAAGAGAAAAAATTGCTTTCTAAAGTTTCATTTCAGGAATAACAGGTTTTCTTCTCTTCCCCACTTTCCCCCTTTTGAACCCAGAATTTCCAGTTTTCCTCCTGCATGATTGGCAACTTCCCTGTTTTAAATTTTTAGGATACTTTTCTTAATATTCTGGATGTTTTGTAGGGGGCCCAGAGTGCTACAGATTAAAGTTGTACCTAGTGCATCTAATTTTGGGTTGTGCTTCAAAGGCCTGTTTTAGCTTGTGGAAAAATTAATAGGCCTCTGTTTTTTTAAAATGCTGTTACTTTTTATAGCCTTGATATAAACTTTGTTGCCTGATCATATTAGTAAGAGGATGAGTCTTTCTAACTCTGAAATAAAGGAGTGCTGATAAAGTGTGTGTGTGTGTGTAACTGGGGTCAGCTGGAGTTGTAAGATTGATGGTGGCTGGTTTGTCTTCAAAGATCCTTTCTCCTGAGTAATGAATATTTGTTCCATGGTGCTGTGAATCCTTCAGTTTAAATGGAAGTTATCACACTTCTTTGTGTATGAGTACAGGAAAGAAAATGGTGCACAGGAGAAGGAACTACAGCGTGCTCTTACGCCTTTTTAATAGCTTCAGTTCACCCAAGCAATTTAGAGACATTATTGGTGCTACAGCATCATTTGTTGAGAACTGCATGTCTAGTTCTAGTCTCAGAGTTTTAAAGTAATTGAAAATGTCCATGTTATCTTTCTTCCTAAATTTCCAGTTCACTTAGATATTGCTGTTAGGGCAATGAGTCCTCAGAAATGTTTTTCCACAGATTAAAAAAAAAAAAAAAAACCCAAAGAGTTTCCTTTGTTTGAATTTAGGTTAGATATTAGAAAAATGTTATTGTTTTTCACCTAGAGGGTGGTTGGGGACTGGAGCAGGCTCCCCAGGGAAGGGATCACAGCCCCAAGCCTGACAGAGCTCAAGGAGTGTTTGGGCAATGCTCTCAGGCACAGGGTGGGATTGTTGGGATGCAGAGTCACTTCAAACTCAGAATATTCTGGGAATTTGTGAAGTTTTGCACCCCTGGATAGCTTAATAAATGAAAAAGGATGAGGAAAAGAGAGGGATGGAATACCCCAACTAATTAATCACTTAACAGAGTAAATCAATAACAGAACCAAAGCTGTTTTGATTTCCAAACAGATTAGTCAATAGAGCAATGACATTTCTCTGACTCACGAGTTAAAATTAGTAAAGGAGCTCTGATAGGTTAACCAGAAACTTTCCATTTCATTTTTATGCTTTCCTTTTTCTTTCAATTTTCTGCTGCCTGTATAGAAATACCTTTCCTTGGGGTGCTCTGCTATTACAAAGAAGCTGTGTTTGTTTCCTTCCTACTGTTTCCAGACTGGCTCTTTAGAAGTTATTTACTGGAGATCCCATGTGGAAGGCCTGTGTATGTTGTGCTTTATAGAACACAGCCATTCCAGTTGCTAAATTTGGATCAAAGCCTATAGATATTCAGGTATGCCTCTTTGCTAAAGACATATCTTCCATAAAAATGAAACATGATCTATGATCCCAGCATGAAAAGTTTTGCAAAGAAATGGCCAACTCTTAGTTCAGCTGCTGCTTCCTTAATTTCGAGTTTTGGGGATGGATGCTGCAAGGCACTAAAACTGTAGGTGTTTTGTTTTGTTGGGTTTTTTATTTTATTTAATTATTTTTTAAAATTTCCCTCTAAGAGTTTGTATTTCATACATCATCTTAATGCCCTGGAAACTTCTTAAAAGCCCAGAACAAAATAAGTGTTGTTATACCAGTATATGAGTGACTTTATTATGAATAAAATGAAAAAGTAATTTTACTTTTGCTAGCTAAATACTGTTTCAATCAGTAGTCATAGGAGAAGGGGCACAGATACTCAAGTAGCTGCTTTTCCTTTTTTACTGTCCTGATCACCAGAGCTCAGTCCTTTCCCATGCTCTGTCAGGGACTATTTCTACAATGATTTTACATTTCTCCTGAATATTTTAATGGAATTAATATAACTCCCTATAGTCTAAATTCAGGAATTTTAAAAATAATTTTGCTAGGTGTAAATTCTCTGTTAAACCTTTGTTGAGGCCATTAAGACACAAGTGTTACTGAGGCAAAATATTAAAAGTAGGATACTATCCCAAGAATATTTTTTCTTTTCATGCTCTATTGCTCTTAAATAAATCTGTCTCTTTTGTCAAAAGGTTGTTGACTTGAAAAACGTGCAGATGCTTAATTACTTACAATTAAAAGTACAAGATGTAAGTTTTCAGCACAGTTAGAGCAGTTGTTCCCCAGCCCAGCCTGTAGTGAAATTATTCTCTGGACTAAGCAGATAAAACCACTGTGCAGGTTTGTCTTTGTGCTGTTCTTCAGGAAGCCTGTTGATAACTGTGAGCTCTGGAATCTGACACCATGACCTAGAAAACACCCTGTTCTTTGATCTCTAATTTTTTAACTTGAAAAGCAGAGGTGATTTTCTGCCCGTTTGGCTGCTGAAGCTCCCCGCCTGCAGCAGGGTGCATGGCAGGGGTGCTGCTTTTCAAAATGATCTAAGCATGACACAATGAAATAGAGACACAGCTGTTGTTGTGAAGAACATAATAATTGTCTCTGTGCTTGCTATTGCCCTCTGGATTTTATTTCTTCATTTCCCAGAGGGAAAACTGGGAACTGAATCACAGCAGATCAACTGCTTTTGGTCAGACTGAGAAGCTGAAGGTGCTCCTTCTCTTAACACCACAAGAAACAGGGAGGTTATCTCATCTCTAATGAGCAGTAGATTTTGGCTTCCTTTCTGCCTCTCAGTTTCTGGAGTCCTTAAAGATGTGGATAAGTTGTGCCAAGTCTAAGTTGTACCCTTACTTCTCTCTTCTTGAAAAGCACTGACTCCCTGGCTTGCCTTTTCCTGCAGCAGCCATCATAAAAAATAGTTCAGGAATGGAGATCTAAGTATTGAGCATCATATAAAACTTTTGTTTGGAAGGTGTGGCAGTGTTCACAGGGGTCCCAGGAAGAGGGAAGAGACGAGGATCTGACTCCATGTTTCAGAAGGCTGATTTATTATTTTCTGATATATATATTATATTATTTTAAAACTATACTAAAATAATAGAAGAAAGGATTTCATCAGAAGGCTTGAAAGGAAAGCAGAGAATGGAATGGAATGATAACAAAGGCTTGTGACTGACCAAGACAGTCTGAAACAGCTGAGTGGGATTGGCCATCAGTTTGAAACAACCACATGAGACCAATCACAGATCCACCTGTTGCAGATAACCATTGTTTACATTTTGTTCCCAAGGCCTCTCAACTTCTCAGGAGAAAAAATCCTAAGGAAAGGATTTTT
Organism: Agelaius tricolor; assembly: GCF_023055355.1. NCBI lineage: Eukaryota > Metazoa > Chordata > Aves > Passeriformes > Icteridae > Agelaius > Agelaius tricolor. The sequence continues at coordinate 91,499,066 of NW_027269262.1, read as the reverse complement.
CATAAAACATGTCTGTGACAGGAAGGGCCTCCTGGAAGCCCTTCAAAAGAGCTCTAACCTCCAAGGCTAGGTCATATTGCTTGAATAGCACCAGCAAATCTACATGGATAGGGAGTTTTCTGCTGGTGTGCATATTTTTTTTTTCATATCTCTGATCAAGATTTCCTTCACTAAAACTTTTAACCATTTCCCCTTTCCTTCTCTGCACCTCTGAGAAAATCTTACCCTGTCTTCTGTGTAAGCTCCCCTTGTTGTCAAGACATTGATGGTGAGCAGCCCCTGAGCCTCCTCTCCCGCTTTTTTGAGTTTTTCCACATCCATGGTGTGCTCCAGCCCCTGGCCTTGTGAATTCATTCCACTTTGTCAGCATCTCTCTTGTGCTGGGGGCATTCTAAAGCTGGACATTGTATCCCAGGGGAAGCAGCTGGGTGGGGAACTTGCAGACTCAGGGCAGCAATCCAATGTGCATTTAGCTGCCTGGACACCTGTCCTGAGATTGTTCCTTCCCCAATGCAGGACTGGCCTTGTGCAGCTTCTGGGAGCCCATTCTGGGTGTCCCCATGAACGGTAAAATCCTGCAGCACCTTGACAGCTCTTCGTCCCCATTTTGGGGCCATCTGCAGACTTGCTGAGAGCTCATCTGATCAGCCAAGTGTAGATGGGAAATGGTGTCAGCTGTGGTACTGACCCCAGAGAAACATCCCTTGGATCCCTGTGAAAGTTCATGCTCAGAAGCACCTCGCTGGTTATGCTCAGTTTCTTTCTATGCAAGGAAAAAGAAAATAATAGAAGTAACAGAAGCTCTTCTTTACTTGAAATGAGAAAGTCTAATTCTTAATATTAGATGGGGGCTTTTTGAATGAAAATTTTCTTTGCTGAGTATTATGACAGTGTAGTAGAGTGGAATTATTGCATAAAAAAGCAGAAAAGGATCATCTTGTCGTTTTTTGTGTGCAGTGTGATAGTTAAATTTGTTCTAATTGGTTTACTATTACTTCTCATCTATTTCAGTTCAGCTGCAAAAAGTCAAAAGTACTGCTGCAGTTATTCTTGACAAAATGCCCTTTCAAAAACCAGCTTAAAGCTTCACAGAACCACTGGTATGGAACTGCCAGGACTGGTCCTGGTCTCCATTCTATTGATGTGTCCTTATGCCTGAGGAAGATGAACACACTGAGCCTCAGATGAGTTTGATTGACAGAAGTTTGTGTGTGCTTGGCTGAAGGATTTGGGGAAAAAGGAGGAGGAGGTTTTCAGCATGTGGCTGTGGAGAGAACTACCTCATCACAGCCTCAGTCCCCTGTGATTCTTTTCACTTAGATCAGTTTAATAACCTGACAGATACAAATTTCTTTGCTGTCAGCGTGGCACAGCCAATATGAGAGTGAAGGATCCAGCAGAGCTTGGTTGTGTCTCTGGACTCCTCGGCGCAGGGATGAGGATGGAATACCGGGGGGGAAAAGGTCACTGGCTGATCTTTCCGTGCACCAGGCTGGGCTTGCAGCCTGAACAACATGAAATATCTTGTTTTGATTTGCAAACTGAGCAAGCAGAGAATGAGACCCATTGGGGGAGTAGCTCTGAGACCACATAATGCCATGGCTGTGCATGGCTTTCATGCACAAAGTCAGTGCTTCTCCCTTTCCTTTATAAACCTCTTCAAATAGAGCAAGATGACTTTTTTCTCCTTCTTAATGACTCCCTAGGCAGCTGACTTTTGCTGTGTGGTGGGGATTAGAGCTAGAGGAAATCCTCCTCCCCTTACACATCCCCAGGAGCAATATTTTCCTCTCCTGGGAAAGCACATGTGTGCCAGGTCTGTCCACACACCCAGCCAGGAGCAGCTCGAGGGCTGACTTGGCCACCTGGGTTTCTGTGGATGCTGCTGAGTGGTGACAGTCCAGCCTGCAAGCCCAGCATTTGGCTGTTTAATTTTGATTGTTTGAATGCAATCACAGGTGCTGAATGACTGCTTCTGAGGAGTGCAAGGAGATGGTGTTAGCTTTAGCCTGGCCTGGTTAATCATTGATGGACAGGCAATAGCTCCTGGCCTGTCTCCTCCTTCCCTCCCCTTGCTTTCATTCCCTCTCTTCCCCAACATGAAACTCAAATTAATATGCCACATTATTTCTGGACAAAACCTGATCTTAAAATATGCAAAATAAAGTTCTCAGTTTTATTTCTTCAATCACCTTGGCAGGGGGTATTTTTAGCCCAATTTCCACATGAATATTGTATCATGAAAGGGCTGATTAAAATGAGGTAACATGACAGGGTTGGCTCGTGGTGAATGGATATGTTATTTATCCTGTTGAAAGGACATTACTGTAACCTTGCCTGCAATCCTACAGAGTGGTTCCCAGTAAGTTATGTGTCATCTAACCTTTCCTGAAATTTATTCCTAATAGACATGTAGATTATCAATGCAGCAGGAATCTTGTATATTCTTTTCAGATGGGGGGTGGCAAGTAAGCAACCTTTCAAACAAAAAATCAAAGGTGTCCATTGATAAAACTGGAGATACATAATTTAGAATTTTGTTTTAATTCTGGATTCCAGCAGAGGAGAAAAGCATTGAAAGAATTTAGAAGTTTTAAAAAAAAAAGTAAGCTTTTTGTTCTCTTTTCAAAGGGTTTTGCCTTCACTTTGAGTAAGGTGTTTAATTTCCAAAGCAGATGCTTGCTACAGTGTGAGCCTATTATTTTAGGAAAAAATGACACTCTTATCTTTTGTATTGAAGATTTACAATTAACCCCAGAAAAAGTTTCCTGAGTTAACAGTAACAATGACTTTACTGAAATATTGTTCAGCAGTAGACCTTGAAGCAGTGAACAGAAAACCCCCAAGGGCATCCTTCACACTTGACAGGTGCTAAAAACAAAGCTCACAGTGAGCTTTGCCCAGCACACCAGTGGCATGGCTCTGCCCCAAATGCAGGATTTCAGAATTCTGCTGTGCCACTGGGTGCTCCAAGTGCCGTGGGCATCGTGCACTGGGGCACAGGGAGCTCAGCCATTGCCCAACTCCTGTTCAAGAAACATCAAGGAAATATTGGAATTGCAAACTGCGCGTGAAATCTCTTTGCAAAAACCTGGTATCAGAGTTCCTGACCAATGTATTCTTTTCCTTTAAGGCATCCTGCTTCCCTTCTCTCCTTCCTTTTCACAGATCTGGTGACTGGGTCTGAAGGAGAATTGCTGTGCTCATTCTGTTCCGAAATATCACAGATGCTACTACTTAACTTCTTCATTTCTGCACTGGACCCACTACATTTTGGTTGATGTGCCACAGGATTTTCAGACAAATACCATATTTTGCTTTGAATTTTCCATGTCCTTTAAAAGTCAGCCATCCCTATGATTCATCTTTAATTTCCCATTCTAATTCCTCTAGGTTTAGCCTCTGCCAGTGGATGTCATGCTGATTTTGCTAGAGTGGAGCACCTTTTCAATGTCAACTAAATGAAGGCAGTCTCTAATATCAGTTTCCTGAGCAGATATGGTGACCCAGGTGATGGTCCTTTTTTTTTCCATTCTGCCTTTCAGTTTGTGATCAACAGGTGAAGACTGGTTGAGAAAAGGACAAAAAACATTCTCTGTAATCAGGGGTAAAGGGCTTTAAGAAAAGCCCCAATGTAGTATTTCTTCCCTCAAAACTGTGCCTTTTTTCTCTGCTGGTTGAGAATTAAAAAAAAAAGGCCAAAGGATATTTGCAGTTCTAATGATAAACAGATACATGGACATGGTGCACTTTGGTTATCAGCTGCTCTTTTGTTAATGATTGATGTAACTAAGGCTGTTCCTTGTTTCTTTAGCTTGGCTGTAAGTTAGGATGGCTGCAGGTAGAGCTAGAGACACATGGGGCTAAGGAAGGAGGATTTCTGTCTGGCAGTACAGGCAGGAAGCTGTTTTTTAGCTTTATTTCCTAAGGTAATTGGTAGCTGCAATGCTATCTGTATGCCTGTCCCCAGTAATTTTTCAAGTTAGTAATTGATTTCAACAGTATTTGAAACAGGACAGAAATCTCAGAAAGTAATTATGTTCTACAAGTTGGCAGAGGTGAAGATCTCCGTGGGACAGAGAGGGTTTCTTGTACCCTTGATGGGGTCACAAGAGACTGGGTGGGAGCCAGGGACAGGACATGGGACAGTAATCATAAGCTTGTGAGGGAAATTGGGCATTTTTTTATTCTCCTGCTTACAGGAAAACATATTCTCTGTGTGCACATGGGAGGGCATTGTGCAAGGGCAGAGCTGCTGCTGCACTGGGACACAATTTACTGCAAATTTCTCACTTTGTGTCCCTTCATTCTCTTTTTGTGAAGGAAAAGTGTTTGTGGGAGAGGATTCATCTGACTCAAGGTCTGCAGCCAGGGAAACCAGAGCATCCTTGGGTGATTGAGGCTGAGGCTGCTGGTCAGGCAGTAACGTGATGCTACTTTTGGCAGAAATATTTTTGCTCATTTGGTCCAACAGACAGGGTAGGGAAGTGGATGCTGAAGAGATGGTTAGGACAAGCTGTTGGTATCTGGTCTTGAACAGGAAACAGTTTCCCCATCCTTGATTTCTTTCTCACTTTATTTGAGCTATATTAAGTGAATGTTATGCTCAATCTATTTTCAGAAAGTGGTAATTACATTAAATTTTCTTCTTCTGGTATTCTTTCATTTTGTAATGTATTCAAATGCTGCTAAGATATTGTCCAGACAAGATGACGATAGAATCTGATCATCTGTTACTGTTTACTAATGAAAGCAAAATTGGAAGATTATGTAGCAACTTTGAAAAGGGTACTTTGACAGTTTTTATTTTATTGGACTTGTTCTAGTCTATTATTTAACAAACCACCTCTTTATTGCTTAAAGAAGTGATTGCAGTATTTCACAAGGAACTCATTTGTCTTCAATTTCTATTCACTCATGCAGTGCTCTTCTGATAGCTTTGTGTTCTGCTTCTCATGCTAAATCCTTTTAAAGCAGTTGCTGGATGAAGTGAATTAATGAAATTTGGCATTCCAGCCCCTTTCACTGCCTGGAAATACAGTGCCCAACACAACCTGGGTCGAGCACGTGTATTACCACTTCAGCACAGGCTGATGGTAGCAAAACCTTCATCAAATACCCTTTATTTATATGCATAGATAGCCCTTTTAAAGACACTGAATAAAGCAAATAGTAGAATATCTTTTCAGGACCAAATTGGTTTTGCTCTGGCAGTGGCCAAAGCTAAATATTTGTACAGAAGACAAACGTGTATCAGCAATTGTAAATACTGTAAACAGTGCTGGAACATTGCTGCAGGTTTTTGATCAGAGGCAACCATCAGTTTGCTCTCTGGTGCTATAAATTATTCTGACATTTTAAATCTAGTGAGTGAAAACTGTATTAATACACATGAAAATCAGCCCTGGTTTGAAACTCTTGGCAGGGATTTCTGCAGGTTAATTGAATTAGGGTCTGTGTGTGCTGCTTCATCCTATCAATTTTTATCTTTTAGTTTTATTGATAGATCATTTGCTTGTGTAGTCAGGAGAAAATGAGAGTCTAACCAGCTTTCTCATTCTTTTTCTGCTGTTCAATCATCAGTGCTTTTCATTTCTTGTCTATAAGGAATTTGATGAAAATGTTTTCTACATTCCTGTAAATACAAGCAGGCAACTTCCATTTAGGCTGAAAGGTTTGTTAGGTCTAGCTTCAACCTTCCTACTGTATACCTGGGTGAAAATATTCTTGTTTTCTTTACACTTAAAGATATTTATGAGAATATATATATGTATAAATATGTATATTTTGCAGAGATAAGAAATTTTGGGATTTTATAGTTGTGAATTGAAGGTGTAGCAAATGACTTCTATTTGCTACACAAGCTGTCAGAGGAACTTTTATAGAGGTTAGGAATGGAAGGTGGAGAGGTAACAGTGGCAGTGTATCCTGTCATTGTCTCTGCAGGGCAGCTCTTAAAAAAAGGATTCTCCTCTATACATCCCCAAGTCTGCACTGAATGAAAAGCAGCCCTGAACAGAAGTTGGTGCAGAAAGCCAGGTGGGGGGGGGGGGGGGGGTCTTTCTTCAGTGCCTTCTTCATTCTGATTGTTTTTTCACTTTCCCAGTGAAGTGGGAGAAGTTGCTGCCTCCTGCTCCCCCCTGGCACCAGGAGCTGGCAGGTGCAGGAGGGTCCTGCTGCAGGGACAGAGCAGATTGGGGGTGTCACAGGGGGGTACAGCTGTCACAGCCTGACATGGGGGTCCTGAGGGAGCTCAGTGGGGACAGAAACCTCCCGTGGAGAGCAAGGGCAGGAGCTCACTCCATGCCCATTTTCAGTAGAAATGCAGCCCATGAAAGCCACAAATTTTGTGGTTCTTCTGCCTTTTGGTGCTTTAAGCAGGAGGTGTCAGGAAAGTTACCAGGGGGGACTGGCTTGTGGCAGCCAAGTGCTCATAGCAACATTGCTTTTTGATCCTTTCATCTTGGCTCTTCCTGCCATTGGGAAGCAGAATTCACCAAGCATTGGATTGCTCACTGTGGTAGGGGATGTGAGCTGGGATTAGGTCTTTGTGAGGCAGGGTGGTTTTACCTACTGATGATGCATTGTTGCAATCTCAGTCCTGCTCAGTGCAGGGGGAGCTGCGGGTCCAGTCCCTGCTCTGTACTCTTGGAATCAGCCCTTGACCCACAAACTTTTGGAATTTTTCACAGGTAGCCCAAAAAGGTGGTGGATGCTCCATCCCTGGAAAAATTCAAGATCACGTTGGATGGGACTGGGAGGAACCTGATCTAGTAGATGTCCCTGATCATTGCAGGGGGATTGGACTGGGTAACCTTTAATGGTCCCTTCTGACCCAAACAATTCTACAATTCTTAACTGGCTTGGAAGTCTTTGCCACCAAGGAGCCATTTTGTAGTCAATGCCCTGTTTCACTTACCTGAAAGACAAGCCCATTGCAGGGGTATTTAGCAACCTGCTTGCTCTTGTTTCTGCTGTTACTGTCTTAATGTTTCTCTTGGCTGTCAGGTCTCAGGCTCTTTTGCAGGCCAAAAACAAAAATATGTTCATTTCTATGCTGTGGTCTGGGGATTCATAGCTTGGGGTGTTTCACCAGACACTATTTGTTCTCTCCCCTCAGCTCCCAGCCCATACTCATGGCGCGTCCATTCTGCACTCACAGGTTGATTAAAGTTGAACACAGAGATGAGGTTTCCCTGCCCTGGCCTGAAGGCCTGGGACAGGAGAGTCATACTCCAAGTTATTATCAGCTTCCCAGCCCTCCTGCTGCTCAAGGAATGCAGAGGATGTCTACAAACAGTGTGTGCAATGTTGTGATGTTTCTACAGTGCTCAGGAGCAATTCTTGTAGAATGGTGAAAGGCACTTTCAATAAAACCCCAACCATTTACCAGAGGCTTTCTTTGAGGACCTGGGTTGCCACTGGGGTAGTCACTCTAATGGAACTGGAAAGGTGTCATGCTGCAGTTGTTTTCATACTTGTGTGGCCTCTCTTTATTACTTTACTTTTACTGGGTCCACTATTGTGTTTCCCAGTTGGAGCTAAACACTCCTGAGCCCTGGGGATTTTTTGCAATTACTGCCACTGACAGAGCAAACAGGAGTGAGGAATCTGAGCCGTTGCTATAGAGGCTGTATATGACACAATGCCTGTGATGCACTGGGCATAATAACCATAACATGAAAAATGAGCTATTGATTCTCTGCCCACTTCCAGGGAATGAAAAATTTCCTCCCAGTCTGTAATGCTCTGAGAACATCGTTCTCCTGAGCGCTTGGCCATGGAGGTCTGACTCTATTCTGTGGGCACCATTCAGTTTGGGCTAATGAAAAAGTGACTCTGTTTGAGGAAGAAGCTGGTCACAGGCTTGTTCAGTGTCTCTGCAGTGTCATCTGTGCTATGATTTCATGGCACTTAGGCCTGTGCGGGGCTGCTTTGACTTTGGGTGGTTACCAGTGCTGCCTTGCATCTCAGGGAGCAGCCAGGGCTGAATCATGGAAAGCATCAAGTGGCAATTTGGCATCCTTACTCACTCTGAGCACTATTTCAACCCCTGTATAAATATCCTGCTTGATGTGAGCAAAGATGTCACAGTTCTGGTGATTTTGACCTAATTATGCCGGAAATATTCCAGAAAGATCAGCCCCCAATCCTCCGTCTTACACAGAGACAATTTGAATAGTTCCATCCATCCATCCATCCATCCATCCATCCGTCCGTCCGTCCGTCCATCCATCCATCCACCCATCCATCCGTCCGTCTGTCCACCCATCCGTCCATCCATCCATCCATCCATCCATCCATCCATCCATCCATCCATCCATCCTCATGAGCTAAAATGCAGCTGTTTTCTTTGATGTGATCAACTATTTAGTCATTCTTGAAATTTTCCTTTTGGTTCTCTTTGTTGGGATTTCCAGCACTGCCCAGTGCGGGTTGGCTGTGATCTCTTGGTGACCTGGGAGATGGTGACCCTGCCACAAGGCCTGACACTAGTTTTGCTTCCCATGACATCCCTCTCACTGGCTTTAGATCCCAATTTCCAGGGCAAATAGCCCACACAAAGCAATATTAGTTCTTTGTGGGCAGCTGAAAGAGAAGGACCACGTAGATATCAGCAAAACTTTGCTGCTTCTCTTGCCAGCATCAGTGCCAGCATTTTCTCTTGTTGGCTCCATGCAGATCTGGGACCTTGTGTTTCATTTGGTATTTTGCTCGGGACTCAACCCAAGGCTGGGAGATGATGCTGCCAAGTTTTCTCTGGTTTTGTGTCAAGAGCAACTTTGGATGGAAGCTGGAATTGAACCAGGCACGTGACCTAACTCCTCTGCTGTCTCCTACATTGAGGAAAGCCAGTCCTGTCTAGCCAAAATGGAGTCAGACACAGGGTGTTATGGGTTCCTGCTGTAAGATCAAAGTAGCATCCATGCAGGTTTTTACTCTCCCATTTTCTCTCAGTCTCACAATAGAAATTTTGTGGGACAAACCTTCAAGCAAAGGTTATGAATGTTCTTTTTCCCCCTCTCCATTTCTGAAGCAGTGGGTTAGAAAATGACTCTGCCCTTTTTGAGTGTGTGGTTGAAAGAAAAGGATGTGAAAGCAGTGAGTGAAGCTCAGTGGTTGAATGCCAGGTGCCTGGAACTCCTTCATCTCTGCAGTCTTGGGGAGAGGTCCCCAAAAGCAGCAGCTTTGAAATCTTTGAAATATTTTTCTGGGCACTGAGCAAAAGGCTGTATATTACCTGAGGGTAATATACAAGAAGCCAAGTAAATTGTTTGATGTGTCAGCATTCTGTTGATACAAATAATTAATGAGAAAATTGATTTTTGGACCAAATTCCTCCTCTCAAGGAGAAAGATTTTCTCACTGAAGGTATCTTGCTGTGTATTTAGGTATGTGACTATTTGTCACATGCCAATGAAAGAGGATTGGGAAGGCATTTTTAAACCTGTTTTCAACAAAACCCATAGCATGAAATTCATGAGTGTGATCATGGCTCTGTGTAACCCCACAAACAGTTGGGAGGGGCAGGCAAAAGACCTCTCTGTATCTGCAAACACTTTTTTGTTGCCTCCCTTAGATCTTCATCCCTTCATTGGCTCATGTCTGAGTGCTGCTGTGCTGACCATCTCTGCCTTGACACTGGGTCCAGAATCAGAAAACCCCTTCCATGATCTTCTGCTGGGCTTTGCCTTAGCACAGAGGGCAGACCATGGGCATGGACCATGTGGTTTAGTGCTCCCAGCTGGAGCTCCTGTTGGTTTTGGTCATGCAAAGCACCTCTGCTGTTGGCAGGAGTTAATTTGCCCAAACTGGGAAGAACCAGGAGAGATGCTTTAGGATATATTTCTGTTTGGGATGGAGATATAACTTCCACCTATTCATAACCATCATGCTTTATTTTCAGCATTTGCATGCAGAATAATAAACAGGCAGGAAAGAAAAAAAGACACCTCAAACTCTGTTTTCAAATGTATAGAGAAATCAGTGCATTTCAGTGAGTTTCAGCTCTCATTTCCTAGCAGTGTGTGTTTCTGAGCTCAGTGCTGAATCAATCTATTTGCTTTCCATCTTGGGCTGCCTTTCAAGCAATACCTGACCAATGCTGATCAGCCTGGAGAGATGTGATATGTGACCTACCCCCTTGACTTGCAGCAAATCAGGCTCCACACAGTCTATTTATAGAAGTCTGGTTTCTATGTTAGGCTCCTGGAATTCTGCGTTTGCTTCATCTGGAGTACAACAAAAATCTTTTGATTAATTTTAGAGGCAAAGCGCCTTGGAATAAAATTTGCTTTAATAATGGAAGTGCATTAAAAATTTATATGAGAAGCAGGGAATTTATGTCTCTTTGGGAGCTGAGATTTAAATACAATCTTACCTGAAACAGGCTTTCAAGATGTAATAAACACCAGATTCCCACTGGACATTTGAGCCCTGTTGTGCTCTCCAGCCCCATCCTGTTTAAAAGCCTTTCTGGTTGAAGCTGGCTTCCCCCTCACAGCTTTTCCCTGTTCTCTAGCATAACTAACACACTCCCTCTTGGTGAAGTGAAAGCTCTTACCTCTCCTGTTACCAGATTTCTGACCTCTTTCCCACTGGTGTCTGCTGAGTGTGGGCCAAACCCAAAGCTCTGTTGGTGCTGGAGCCCCAGCAGCACTGCCTGGGGTGGAGTGATGCTCCCTCAGACTCTCCTGAACATCAGCCCAGCCCAGAGGAACCTCTGGTATTTTTCTTTACAAGCCACTTGTGCCTGGTTAGCCAGTCTGGACCAGAGCTGCTGGTCCCCAAGCCAGGTTTTTGGGTAGGTTTCTTTTTTTTAGCAGCTGGATATTTACATTTGTGTTTTCTTACTGAAGATTTGTGTGTTGGTATTTTGTCCTCCTCTTCAGTGAATTGCATTTTGCTGACTTTTGGGCTGTCATCAAAATCCTGTTGAATTTTATTGTTTGCTCCAAGTCATCAGCAGCATCTTCTAAGTTGAATTCGTTTACCTTTATTTTTTGAGATTATTTTTCCCCTCCTCCTCGAACTTAAATTGTCAATGGAAATATTGGCTAGATCTCAGGGCTCACCCTCATGGGTTTCATCTCTTTGAAATATTTTTGGAAAAATAAATACCACATTTTCAGTGATCTCTCTCAGAAGCCAGATTTTCCATTACCTTCAAATCACATGCATTGCACACAGATTCAGATCACAAATGGAAAGACAGACAGTGAAGTGCCGTGGCACAGGCTGTCACTGCTGTTCTTCCATCTCATCTGAAGGCAGGAAACTCTCTGATTATCAATAATTATTGTCTGGGTCAGCTCGATTTTGTAGCCCTGCCTCAGCCAGAGTGAGGAATCAAAAGCAGGTAACCTGTGAAAATGTTATGTCTGTGACAGTATCAAACAGGCACCCTGAGGTAGTAGGTATTTCTGAATTTGGGTTCAAGAAAATGAAAGAAGAGATGATGTCATTTAATTCTGAGGTCTGAACACGAGGCTGAGAATCCTGAGGCTTAAAACTTTGCACCTGGCTCAGTGACTAGGCATTGCAAAAGGGAAATTGTGGTTTTTATGACTTTGTCTTTTTTTTTTTAAAAAAAAGATCTGTGTGGGCAAAATGCACTAATTTACCACTGTGAAGGCATAACATTTTTTAAACTTACTTGTACCCACACAAATTGAAATGGAAACTATTATTTTAACATTAATCATTACTTCTTTTTTTGTTATAACACAAGGTACTCCTTCTCAATGAGGGCTGGCCCTAAATCAGATCTCAGTCTTACAAATCAATGTTATTTTTTCTTCCAACTGTCTTTTATTTTAGTTTGTTTATTGCCTTTTACAACCCTTCCAAAAATCTATTTAGTTTTTGTGTTCTGCTTAATATACTCTCCCAATATTCAATTTGTCAGAGGTTAAGAACATTCTGATTGAAGTTTCCATCAGTTCAGAAATGGTATCAAAGGCAAAAACTATAAACTGGGGAAATCTAGGGTATTTTTAAATTTAAAAGGCTAATTTAGGCTAAATGGAAAATGGATGTGAACAACTACCCTAGCATTTTCACAATAGCCAACCAGATGCTGTCTGAAAAATAAATAGCCTTAATATCCTCATTTCTTTTTATGCTAAAACATTGGCAGGTATTGATATAGGAGGCAAACTAACTTATTTGCACTAAATTGGGCAGTTCACACTGTGCAAAAGGCTTTCAGCTGCAGTTGCATAAAACATGGTACAGAGGCCCTTGGATCCTGGAAAAGAATGTGTGAAATTGCCTCCCAACCATAGGTTTGGCAAATTACTGTTTGCCTGTAAATATCACCCACTTCTGAGTTGTTTTTCACTGAGATTTTTCTGTCCAACTCCTCTCATTTCCAGGGGTCAGAGTGGAGTAATTGCATCTGAAATTTGAGAGCACAGGACTTGGAGTAAGGAGGGTGGTACTCTGCTCTGAACAGCCTCTGGGGCAACTTATTTCAAGTATAGAAGAAGAAAAATAACAAATCAACCACCACAAAAAACCCAACCCAAACCCAACAAACAACCCTCCCAAAAAAACAGCACAGCAAAATGGTTTGAATATTTGCCCAGAGATTAATTTGGGTTTTGCCACGGTAGTGATGATCTGCATGGGAGGAGAAAATTTATGATTGCTAAGATTGGTTAATATTGTTCTCTTGAAAATGCTGGAGATTTAAATCCTCCATGGTTATGATTGTCATCACAGCAAAGAGGCTCCTCTGAAAGCTTTTCTGTGGAAGTAAGAAACCTTTGGGTACCCAGACTGCCTTTTCTTCTGATGTATTTTTAGCACTGATCATTATCTGTTAAGAGCAGGAGTGAAACACTGGCTAGGAGATGCCAATTTGTTTTTATTTTATACTTTATGAATATACCCTGTGTGTGGCTAAAGCTTCCTGCTTGGCTCAGTTAAAGCCCTCTCCAAGGATCAGTCCTTTCCCATCCCTGACTGTGCTGTAGTCAGTATCATCTCATTTAGGGGTTTTTTTCCCCCCATAATATATCCATCCTGAAATACTCATCCTGTTGCTAAGAGCACAGTCTATTATCAAATTCAGTATCTAGACAAGCAGACACAGTGAATGACTGGCCTGATTCAGCTCTGATAATTCATTAACTACACAGATGTACAGCTGTTGCACAAATATGTTATTATTGCAGGTAACACCAGAATTAAGTCTAAAAAAGAAACCATCCCACAGTACTTGGAAGGTTCAATCAATCTATGGAATGAATTGGTTCCATCAATAGATATTTGAGGTCATATTCTGGAACTCTTAATATCAAGAAAATTCACTCTGGTGAACTTCTGGAAAGTTCAGTCGCTTTCTGATATGAGGGTTTTGATCCAATCCCATTTTACAAAGAAAATGATCTTAGATTTAGTTGGCTAGCACAAGTCACACTGAGGATGATGAGGATTAATTGTCTTGCTGCACAAGCTTTGTTGATCTGCCAAGTGCCTTTGCAAGATGCAACACATAAGACCAAAAAAAGGCACTGGGAAATCAAAAGAGAAAGGAGAAAAGAGCCCACTATGTGGTGTGTGAGTTTCTCTTTTGTAGCATGATTTATTGGTCTCTCAGTTTTGTTTCAGGCCCCAGCTTGGATGACAGGAGCTTTCAGTGAGCCCACATAGGCTGTCTTGACAGAGATGCATGTGGGATCTGTAATGCAGAGCAAGCTGGAAGGAAAGGTGGCTGAGAGTCCAGGGAAATAAGGCAGCCCCCTTTTTTTTTTTTTTCCCCTTTTCTTGTTTCTTTCTCTTCTTCCTTTTATTTTATAGGAGGTTGTGCATAACACCACACATTTGCTAAATCATGTGTTTTCCCTAGGCCATGGAAAGTTTATATCTGCTTGTCCTCATTATATTTTGGCATTGCTTGCTACTTACACAGAAATATAACTTCATGCCACTGATTTCCCTTTAATGACCAATAAGCCATGAATCAGCAGCAAAATAAACAAACTCCAAGAGTATTGCCATGCATTGATATTTATCTTTACAGTGGATATGAAGCAAGATGAATTACAGAAACCCCACCTACACTTGTGACACCTACATATTTCTCAACTGTTATTGTGCCCATGCTATCTGAAAATGGATTTGGTGTTAGAAATGTGCCTTCAAAATATTGATAACAATAAAAAGGCATCCCACTGAATTACTGTTAAGGCTGTGACTGCAGGAGTTTGTGCATAATTAGCTCACTTGTGGACTGTAGGTATAGATATAGATATTAATCTCCTTTAATTTGAAGTGCCTGAAAGTCCAGGCTCTGTCCACTGTCAGTGGAGTGAGATATACAATCCCAGGCCAGTTCTTCCAACCTACAAGAGCTGCCCAGGACAGATGGAGTGGAAATACATTTGCAAGTGTATTTATCTCCATGAACTTAGGGAGGATCTTGCTTTTGCGTGGCTGCAGTTTGAGGAGATGAATCCTATTGATGGGAATGGTTGTATTAGTTTATAAGGCTTTTATGTGGAAGACTTTGCAATTGCACCTGTTTAATGGGACAGGTCTGAGGAAAAAGTGAGGAAAAAACCCTCCTACGTGGAAGTACACACAGAGTTTCAGCAGAAATGAAGGACAGATCATCAACTCTTTTTGTCGCAGCCCACTAAGTGTCACTCAACTACAACATTACCAGCCTGAAGACATTAGGGATTGGATTTCAGTCTTCCAGAAATTCAAGTGTGGGCTTCAGGCAGAAAAAGAAGCAAGAAAAATCCTGGTCCCCATGCCCATGGGCCATGTTAAATTACTGTGTAGGTGGAATTCCTTCAGGATATCCCATCCTCCCATCCTCCCATCTCCCAGGGAAAGTTGAAAAATCCCAAAGCATGGGAGGCACAGTCTGTACTCCAGCATTTGCTGTACATTAAAAATAGCAACAGCTGTCTCACATGATGCTCTCCTGGCCCTCATCTTCCTGGTTTTCATTAAAATGCAGAATTTGTTGCTGCTCACTGTGACACCCCTTCGAGGAGAGGCTGTGGTTGCTCCGTGTGCCTCGCTCTTCCTTCTTGGTATTCCCATCATGGCTTTGGATGGGTTGAATAAGTTGAGGGGGGGGAAACAATTGAATGGGAATTGTTTGAAGCAAAGGGAAGATTATGATTTTCCACAGCAAATGAAAGTCTTGGCATTGTCAGACAATAACTCATCCTGGGTTCTTCTGACAGATTGGCTCAATGATGGCTTATGAGGGCTCTGTAGCCACAGTGGCAGTGAATCTTTCAGAATCATTGCAAATGAGTTCAACTCCAAATAAAGTGATGGAGACTTTTTTTTTTCTTCTTCTTCTTTTTTTTTTTTTTCAGTGAAACCCCTGTGACTGATGCCACAGACTGGTTTGGCATGACTAAAAATTCACTCTGTCCATTTTCATTCAATAGCTCCTATTCAGCCTCACAATGTCCCTTTAATGAAACCATTTAGGAAAATTATTCTATTTTGCAGTAATACTGGCAGGCCAGGGAAGTTCATGCTTGTAAAGCAAACTGGCTCATACACTGACCAAATCACTTCTGCAATACACTCCTTGAGAAGGCATTTATCACTAATTGTTTGTTAGCACAGAGAGAACCCAAGCTGTTTCTAAACCTTTGCAAATCTAATAGTGACAAGGCTTACCCTAGAATATCTTTTTAGGAGGTGAACTCAGGAGCTATTAAGAGGCTAGGGTATTGTTAGCAGAGAGAAGAAAATAAAATACATGCTGAAAAGAGAAAATAAGATTAAAGATAATAATTCTGCTGTAGGGGCCCCTTTAGGCGATCTGGAGAAGGAGAATAAGGTTTGTATGGCCTTATTCTCTCATAGCCTAGAGAAGTCTTCTTGTGCAAAATATTTTAATCTCATTTTCTATTCCGAGACTCTGTTTCACAAAGTCATTTTTATGCATCCCAGTATAAACACTGCAGCAGATTCAAGACGGATTTTGTATCTGTCAAAATTAAGTGCATCAGTCTGTGTGCAAGGCTGGGAAATGTTGGGAGGCAATCATAGTGGAAAACAAACATACAAAAAAGGGAAACATCAAGTAAGGAGTAGTTTTATTTCTCAGATAAGTGACTTTATTCCCAAGGCTGAGTAGTGACAAAGAGAGAGGTTATTCAGTGGTTATTGCAGACAATGGATGATTGGGGCTTTGGGGTTCTTTTTCTTTGCTGACTCATTTTCTGGCCTTTAATGAGTCAAACTCTGTGTCATTGTAGGCTGCAAAAATGGGTGTAATAAGGATGTGTGTCCCAGAAGGATTCTGGGTTAATTGACATGGGTAAAATATTCTGATATTTTTGTTTGACGATAGAAAATGAAAATAGCGTCACTAAGGGAAGCACCAGTGCTTTCCATGTGAACACTTCTGCATGGAACCACACCCTTGTGGACCTAAGTCATTTGGATTTTCTTTGCTTTCCCTCAGTTTTTATACTTCAAGGATTATGAAGAAAGCTGAATGGTTCCACTACTGCATTCAGCAATTCCACTCAAATCAGACATTTATCTCTTCCCATGTTTCTCTTTCATTCTCAAGCAGGAATGCTTTTATATTGAAATTAAAGGTTTATCCTAGCTGAGCTTTCTCCTTGACAGTTCCTGTAACTCTGCTTTTGTATATGTTGCTTGATAAGTCCCCTTCACATGAAAATCTGCGACAAAATTCCATTGATTTTCAGTGGGGCAGGATTAAATTCAATATTAAGAAAACTCCATTTCCTGCTAATAATCTATTTTGGTCTCCAGACAATTTGCAGAGTTGTCTTTAAAACAGATGTCTAAATCTGATTGTCTGCTTGTTTTGTTCTCTCTAAATAACCTGCAAAAAATTGCATTTATAAGGCTCAGTCCTGCAGATTTTTATCAGCATTGCTGCTGCTCATTCAAAGGTGACCTTCTATAAAAATCAGGTTTTCTTTTTAGAATGAAGGCTGGCAGAATCAAGCACTAAAATTCTCACAGCCATTTGTATTTCCGACCAAATTTCATGTCAGTCACCTGACTGTGTTTGCCTTGACTGCAATGAAGCCTGGCAAATAGAAAGTAGATGAATTAATAGTCAGCTCACCTAAATCAGAAAATTTTGAAGACATGCTAAGGGGGAAAAAAATCTTAAATAAATAGAGATGATGGCTTGAATCAGAGAGCATTTCTGTCCTGTTTGGAGGGCATTTGGATTACATGGTCAGTAATGCTTTGTGCAGCACCAGCCCCATTCTAAGCACCAGTCTGTAAATTTTATTAAATAGAATATAAACAGGATTATTTGCAAATAGGGATTGCATACTTTAAATCAAGGGAAGCATTTAGAAGGAGGGATAGACCCTGTGAAGCAGAGACGTGGTTATGGTGCAAGTTCCAGGAAAGGGACACTGAAGTGATGAGAGTTTCTTGCAGCATCCTTAGTGAGATGTTGAGAGGTTCAGGGCTGGGCAAACACAAATCATGAGAGAAAAACTGGCAGAGATGTGGGGCCATATTCAGGCTGTTTTTCCACAGGAGCCTATCTTTAGCATCTGAATTTGGGAAAATGATCAGTGATTCAGGCCACCTACAATCCAGCGCTGCCAGACCAGGCTGGCTGTGCTGTCAGAGCAGAAGAGCAGTCGTGATACCTAAATTAGTTACTGGGAGCAGATTATTCTGAATAAAGCCCTGGATTTAGGAATGGAAGGAAGTTCTTGTACAGTTTAACAAAAAAAAAGGTTGCTGAAACAGCTGGAGACCCAAAAGGATGGAATTGTGCACATTGCTTGGCTCTGATTTCCAAATTTAATAGCTGTAGAGGAACATGAAAATCTGGTTGACTTCAAGGTAAAATTCAGGGGAAAATATATAAGGAGAAAGTAGGAAGTAATAGTGCTTTCCCCAGTGGCCATGCATATTTTTGGGCAAGGATTGAGTCATGTGCAAAGGGAAAATCCCAAGTGTTCAGTCAGGAACCTGTAAAACAGGAGTGAAATGAACTGCACAAAAAAGGCCTTGTATTGCAAATAGGATTTTGTTTAGCTGATAATGGTGAAGCCAATGAACATATTTAGCAAACTCACTTATTCACTATTGCTCTTTATCTTTTTTATATGGTTGCTTGTTGTCAAGCTGGTTTTGCATTGCTTTGCTTTTTTTAGTCCTATGTTGGTTTTAACTCATTGTCAGGCTGTAAAATTTTAGCACTAATAATAATTACAGACACATTTTAATTGTCCCATGTGAGTCATTATGCTCACTCATCCTTGTTTGGGTTTTTTCCCCATTTGTTAGTTGGTGTGTGTTGTGCTTAGAGTTGTGTTCAATAATGTCTAATGAATTTCATGGGTGAATAAAAAAACTTGTGCAAATAGGAGGCAAAGAATAGAGAAAATGGGGATGCTTGAGCTCAGAAGCGTAGGAAAAGCTAAGAAAACCAGAATAAAATGTGCATTACACAATTCTCTTGCATATCTCTGACAAAGATGATTTTAGCCTCTCGATTAAAAAAAAAAAAAAAAAAGAAAAAAGAATTGGAAGTTTGTGGGTGGTTTTCTAATGGGTTTTAGCTGACTAATACTCTGAGTCTTAAAGAATGTGAGCAAAGTACTGTTGTTACCTCTGTTGCAGTTTAACTCTGCAGCACTCACTCACTCCCCACTCGCCAGGGGGATGGGGAGGAGAGCAGGGAAAGTGAGATCAATGGGTTGAGTTAAAAGCAGTTTAATAATTGAAATAAAGTAAAATATGATATAAAAAATAGCAATCCCACCAACAAAAAACCAGGAATAATTAGAACAATGCAAATGAGAGAGAGGAATAAGACACAGAAAAGATGAGTGATGCACAATACACAGTCCCAAATCCAGGGGGAAACTCATAAGATATTTTTTTGTAGCAGGACCCCTGAGGTGAAGCAGATGAATTCTGTCAGTCTCTTGAAACTCCTTTGGCTCAGATGGGCACAAAAAGGTTTTGAATGGCTTTGAATAGTTCAGCATACTGGGATTTCTGATTTCCCCCTCTGTAAATGGAAGGAGCAAGGTGGGTCAGAAAGCTCTGGGCATGTTCATCTGCGGGTGAGGAGTTTGTGACAGCAGAGATCTGCCTCTGGGATGTGCCTGTGGACAGATGGTGCCCATACAAGCCTTGACCATCACTCAGAAATTGGCCTGAACTTCTTTCCAAAAGAGGAAGTTAATGAATGGCATTCACAGTGCTGCTGCTCTCACTTGCCAGGCAGAAGCCAACCTTGTCAAACAGTGAAACAAAAGAAAGATCAAACAGCTCTGTCTCATTTAGGGTTGTTATCAAGACAGAGGTTGCTGTCAAGAAACTCAAAGGACTTTTGATATTTTTTTTACATGAGATGTTTGAGGAGGTTTTGGTGAAAGGTGGTGGTAAATAAAGGACATTTTATGATGGAGTCAGAGCTCAAAAGACTCACTGGAGTTCTGTCTGTCTTCCTTCCCATAGCAATTGGGCCAGAAGCTTTGCCTGGGAGTGTATAATGGACAATTAATCTCTTCCAAGCAAGCCAAACTTATCTTTTCTCAACCCAGTTGAGGTAATGGCTGGTATTTCAGGCATCATTCATGCACTGTGTGGGTGCACATTGTTAATCATTAAGTGTGGAAATGACCAGGTAAATACATGAAACATGAAGTGTTCCAGCTTCTGTCCTCACAACTTCCCAGCATGGGCAGCTAGATCTGTCCCACTGGACTCACTGCCTGACAGTGCTGCTATTGTGATGCACAGGAACATCTTTCACTTGATATTTTTATTTGCTAACTTTGATCTCAGCTTTAGCATTTTGGAGAGTCTGACATTGTAACTTTTTTTCTCGACTCAGTCATTACATGAGGAGAAATACCACCAGGAGGTGATAAGGTGCTGTTCCATCTGCTCTGTCCTGCCCTATATCCTCATCTGGATTTGCAGATCAGGTGATGGAAATAGATGTTACATGGGAGCCAGAACATAGGAATTACAACAGCAGGTCAGAGCAGTTGTCTGCCCTGTCTGGGATCCTGTCTGGCAGAGCTGGCTCCATAGGTCTCAGAAAAAGAAGTGTTCTGGAGAGTTGGACTGTGCATGTGTTGGGAAGATGAATGGTGGTTCTGTGCCTTCATACATCTGTGTTCAGGACATCCTGGAAAGGACAGCAATTACCACAGGCACTGGCCCCTGGAACCATTGTGTGGGAGGAAAACGAAAATTAAATGTGTGATCATTCCTGTCTGGAAAAAAAGAGAAAGTGTGCTTGCATTTCTGAATTTCTTTTCTCCTTCAGTCTCCCCAAATGTCTTTTGAATTTGCTTACCACTTTTTTATGCAATTTTATAGAGAGGTAGAGAGTTCAGTGACAATGACATTCCTACAAATTTGTGCAATCTGGAGGAGAGGAGACAGACTTGAGAGAATGAGGGAAAGGCACTGATGAGCAGGTTGCAGTTTGGGCAAAAACTCTTGCAGGCACCACAAAGCCCCTGTCATAGGGGGTGAAAATGTCTCTTGGATGAGGCTGCTGCAAGTCCTGCAGTCCAAAGTGTATCAGGTCAGCTTTGCCTATGATGAATCTCAAACATCTCTAAGGCAGGAGATTTGACTGGGGAGCAGAGATTTGGTCCTTCAATAACCATTTCCAGCACTTCACTACTCTGCAAGTGAAGAATCATTTCCTGATATCCAGTCTGAACCTCCACATTGTGATCTTCTGCTCATAACTGAGAAGCTCTTGTCTCCATCATCTTTAAAATCCCTTGGAATAGTGGTGGGCTGAGATTATGGCCCCCTTAGCCTGCTCTTCACAAAAGAAGCTGATGTTGAGTCAATCAACCATAAAAAGAAGAAGCTGTAGGTTATCAGTACCTTTGGAATTACTTTTTCTTTTATGAAGACAGAAGGATGAGAATAAGATATTTCTTCACTTACTGCAAAAATGCATAAATACATCACTGCAATGCATTGATCTCTACTTTTACCTGTAGTCCTGGAAGAGTAACAACCACTGCTGCAGGAACAACTACAAAAGCTTTCTTTCTGGACTAGTGATGTCAGCATTATAGAACAGAAATTGGTCATTTGTCTGCCAACATTGTCTGTTCCATGGGAAGTTCAGCTACTACTGTTCTCTCTAGTGCAGTTTCTAATCAGCACCTCATTTGTAGAGTTTATGTAATGCCTCATTGATCTACCATAGTGGCCCCCTAATGTTTGGAAGTTTGAGTTTCGGTAGATGGGTTTTAAATAATTGCAACATTGCAAACTTAATTGTTTTTTTGCTTCCCCCATCACTTTTAAAAATCATTAAAGTATTTCCATTTTATTTTTCACACAGAGATTTGTAACAGCTGTTGGTTGCACAGGAAAATAAAGGCACCAAGAAAAATGGATAATGTCAAAGTAATGTAGAAATTTGCCGTATTTCTGATTAAATGTCAATTTTCACTGTCTGGGCCAGTGATGGGATAGGATTTAGCAACTCTATTCCACTACAAACTAAGAAGGTTCCACTTGGTGGCTTTTGTATTGTTTGTCCTTAAAGTTGTACTCTTCCCTCTATTTCCAAATAGAAAAGGATGCTTTCAGCAGTAAATTCAGGAGGTGAGTGCAGCTGGAAGAGGCAGCCGACAGATGAACATTTTCTGTGCTTTCCTTTGAGGTCTCCTGGGAACCTCCAGGGCTGTCAGAGGTCTCCTGGGAGCTCTTCAAGGATTTTCGTGGTGCTGGCTTTGGTTGGAAAGGATAACTTGCAGCAGGCTCTAACAGCTTCTTCCAGCCATTCCTGATCAGAATTGGGGAAAATCAAGTACCCTTTCAGCAGGTGCTATGGATGTGGTATTTTCAGGGCCCCCCGACAAAAGAAGGAATGATGAATCTGACTCCATGTTCTTAGAAAGCTAATTTGTTGTTATATTATATTATATTATATTATATTATATTATGCTATACTAAAACTGTACTAAAGAATAGAGGAAGGATACTTTCAGAAGGCTAAAAGATACTAAAGAAAAACTCTGGACTCTCTCCTCAGAGTCTGACACAGCCTGACCATGATTGGGCAATAAGTAAAAACAATTCACATGTTGGATAAACAATCTCCAATCACATTCCAAAGCAACAAAATACAGGGGAAGCAAAGGAGATCATATTGTTTTCCTTTTTCTCTGAGGCTTCTCAGCTTCCCAGGAGAAAAATCCTGGGCAAGAGGATTTTTCAGAAAATATGACAGTGACGCTATGGAGAAGGCCATTCAGCTGCAGGCCTTAAGGCACAGGTCCCTGATGCAGCAGCTGGATCAGAAGTGGTCCAGAGAGAGAGTGACTGATTCTTCTCCAAGATGCTGAGGATACAAAAGACTTGAGCTCCCAGCTGTACTGAAGGATGTGCTGGGAGTCTGTGCTAATCAGAGTGGGAAATGAAGACTTCTGTGATGGCAAACTCAGAAACTTGTGACCTTTGGCCTCTGGAGGGAGGCTCCTGCTCCACCTGCAGCTCTGCAGCTCCAGAGCAGCTTCTGGGTGTGGATGAGGGGCTGGGAGCTCTGTCCAGAGAAGATGTGAGCCAGAGGAGGGTGGCTGATAGCAGCAGGGCTGACTCCCTCCCATGGGGGCCGTAGCCCCCATCTCTCAGCCTGACCACTCCTGGGATGTTTTCTGCTGGCCAGGACTCAGTTCTAGAGTGCTGGAGACTGCTGAGGCCTGTCCAGCCCTTGGGCAATTGTCCCCTTCCAAGTGGGCTCCAGTGATGTAGTCAAGGAAACCTGGAGCATAGCAGGTATTTCCAGATGGTTTCACAGGTTGTGATTGAGCATGTGCAGCCCAGATTTTTGTTTTCTGTTTTCTCCTTAAGTGGGGAGGACCAGAGAAGGAGTGGACAGATTCTGGAGGTCAGCACTCTTGTCAGCAGTGACGATCTAGCTTCCATGACAATGGGATCTTCTTTGGGAATCAAAGGTGGCTACAGAGAGACAGGATCTGCCAGGCCAAGTGGGGCAAAAAATAGGAACAGGAATGACAGGGGAGGGTAGTGAGGATCCACAGCAGGTTTTGCACTTTGCATGAGAGTGGAGGGAGAATTGATGGAACTCTGCCTTGAGATGGATGATGGATCAGCTGGGAGCTGCTGGGTCGCTCAGAGAGCAGAGCAATGAGTGGTGAACATTTACACAGACTGACAGTGAAGGAAGAAGGAGATGAGGCCTTCTTTGGACAGCAGGAAGAAGCCACCCCAGAGAAGGGGATTTTATTCATGAGTACAAATATCTGATGGGAGGGTGTAGAGACAGAGCCAGGTTCTCAGTGGTATCCAGTGAAAGGACAAGAGATGGCAGGTGCCTATTGAAATTCAGGAAATGACTATTTAAACATAAGAAACCTTTTTCTTTTAGTGAGAGTGTCTGAAAGCTGACACTGGCTGTCCAGAGAGGTTGTGGTTGTGTTCCATCCTTGCAGCTGTTCAAACCTGGGAAGCTGCTGTGGCTGACCCTGCTTTGAGCACAGGTTGGACTGGATGATGCTCAGAGGTTCCTACCAGCCTCAGTGACTCCACAGCTCTGTGAAAAAACACATTCCTTCTTTTCATTTACATCAGTGAAGCAGCCATGAGGAGCAAGGTACCTGATTTCTGGGGATGTGCTTGGAGTTTCCGTGTAGAGACAGCAAGTGGGAAGGATTTGCAGCACAACTTTCCCAGGGCATGTTTCCTCAGAGCAAAATGTAAATTTTCATGAGTGAAATAATCTACCTTGAATCACTTAATTATTGGCAATAAAAGAAGCCCCAAGACCGACCTGCAAATTACAGGGATGAAAAACTAAGTGCAGGTGTAGACTTCACTGAAGCTTTGTTGAAACTCTGTAGGGATTCCAAGTGTATGTTTAAGAATGTCAAATGAATAAATAACAGCTACTGGAGCTATGTACTCTTTTTAACTGCAATTACTGGTACACTGCAATCTGCTTTCTGAAAGTATTGGAAATCATCCAGAGACAGAATAGGCCACAGCATTTTGGTACAGTTGGTAGAGATTAAGTGATGTGATGCCCTTGCAGGTGGAGGAAGGAAAGGAAGAAGAGAATGACCAGGCAGATGCTGGATGGTAATTATCTGGATTTCAGCTCAAACTGGACAAAAGAAAAGACTTCACAGGCTCATAGTTAGACAATAGCTGCTTTTATTCATAAACCAACATTTTGAAAAGATTTTTAACATTTATTCTGAAAAGAGCAGCAATGAGTGACAAATTCATGTATTTAAGTAGCAAATTATGTTCAATGTAGGTCATTTTCTAAGTGCTCAATTCCAGTCATGCATGCATTGTATTCAATGAAGCATATTTTAGGAGAGGTAGGTTTAACACCTGTGGGAATGTTTTAAGGACCATTCAAGTAACATAGAAAAATAAGCTGTTTGGTTTAAGCAGAAATGGTAGCAAAGGTAAGGTCAGTGTCATGGTAAACTTGTTTAACTGAAGAAAAGCATTTTTTGTACTGAAGGCAGCTGCAGAAACAAAGTTTGAAAATTCATCCAAGTTACCAGCAGTGAGTCAGAGCACGTTGGATGGTAGATGAGATGGCCAGAGACCTGACCAGAGCAGCTGTAATGAACAGAAATGCTGGCCAAGTGCTGCAGAGCTGCCTTGCAGAGAAATGGGATCAGTTCTTTCCTGCTGTCCAGGATGTGCCTCTGGGGTGCAGGATCACCAGTGATGGAGTGATAAGAGATTGTGTGCTGGGTTTTGGCAGGTGCCATTTACATTCTGCCAGTTTGCAGCAAAGCTACAGCCACTCACCCAGGGAAGGTCTGGTCTGTTCCCTCTTCCTGCACAGAGTGCAAACACCTCAAGGGTGAATGGTGGCTCATCCCCACAGCCTCTCTCCTACCTCTGGTATCTCCAGTTGCAACATCTGGCCAATGTTGATGTGATAACCAGCAAGGTTTCCTTCTTCCCTTGCTTATTTTTCATTGTACCATTACTCTGTTGCTGACAGACTGACCACTTGCCCTCTGGAACCTGCCTTTTTGATCTTCAACTGGAAGAACTTTTCAGGGTCTCCACTCTTGCACCCTCTCTGTTACTTCACCTTGACATCAAAATTTCACTTATTTCTACTTTTCTTCTTGTCAGCTTCGTTTCATGAAGTTTGATTTGTGCAGGGCTGTACTTCCTTGTCTCCACTTTGATGATTCCTAGAAAATCCATTATTATTTATCATTGTATTGCTTTGAAAGTTAGCTGTGAAAGCAGATACACTACAGTATTTACAGAGACATAGCAAATAATATCCTAATTCTATGCCAGACATCTCTACTACAGCTCACCCTTCCCTGCTGAAGGGGAGAAAAGAATTGTTTATGTAGCTAATGCCAGTGTGGGAAAAAGAAAGTGACTTCAAAGGAGTGATGAGTCTGTTGGTTGCTATGCTGAAAGGGAATAAACTACAAATGAAATAAAAACAAACCTCAAAAGATGACATTCTTCTGCAGAAAATGGAATAAAACTATTTTTACCTAGCTTTAAGTTCTTTGCTTTTTTGAAATTTGGAGCAATTATTTCTCATGTGTGTTGAAAACGAATTTGTTGTTAGAGGCAGCATCAGAGGGGACAGAGCTGAGGAATTTGGGGGTCCTATTCCCACCCATGGATTTGGTGATGGTGTAACTGTAAGCAAATTGTTTTCCCCCTCTGTACCTGTTTGTCATGATCAAGTAGGGCTAATGATCTTTCCTTCATAAAGCTTTTTCAGTCTGATTGGAGATCCAAGCTATGAAATGTACATATCCTGCTGCTATTACACTGCAAAGTATTTTGAATGCTTCTTTTAAAATTTAGGAGAGGACACATCTATGTATATCCAAAGTCAGCCTGAAGCATTGCAGCTGGAATATTAAGACCTAAGAATCCAAATAAACAGGAGTTGGTGCCCAATCCACATTTTTATGCTTTATGTGGCTGGTTGTTCATATGTAGAAGAGGATATTTCTTCTATTACCCACCATCCTCTTTTGACTGTGTAGATCTTTTTAAATTGCCAAGAATAGAAATGAGTACATAAATGGATGTATTTCTAAACCACCTTCCTCTCCTTACAGAATGTAAAATGAGGTTATTTCTGCTATGCTATAAAACATGTGTAGTTGCAGTGGCTTTGAGAGGCTTCAGCACCATAAGCTTTACAGTTTAAGGGATGTGGTTCTGTTACTAGGACACCACAGGATCTACCAAAAAATAATGAGAAATAGTCCTTTTCTTCCTTTATTTCTCCAAGGCATTGTATTTTTATTACAGTACAGAGTGATGTGATCTGATTACTTCAAAGGCAATCTAACTTTGAGCTCCTTGTTTCTTTAACCATTTGGTCATCCCACGTTGGTCTCCCTGAGGGTCTTGGGTAATGATGTTTCCATCAGAACTTTTATTCATGGGTTAAGTATTTTAGGGAGTTCATTCGGCTCTGCTGCAGAGACAGCATTGATAATCTGCTTTCTCTTTCTGCCTTGCTGTTGGCCTTCTGAGATAGCTGTATTTTGAGTGAAAATCTGTGTCTAAACAAAGAGCTTGGTCACTGTAAATATATGCAGGAAGAACGAGTTCTGAAAACAAGGCAGATTTTGCATTGTGACCTCTTTTTCTGAGCTGATCCATGGGGAGAGGTATGGATGAGTAAAAGTAATAGACTTCTCAGTACATTGACTTTCTGGAGGGGCTTTAGGTCAACCTGACTAAACCTGTGATCTCTTGAAAAATATGACTAAGGAATAATATTTCAGATGTGTTTGCTGCAAGGGTTGGCCTGACTCTCAGCACAGTGTGTTAATCTCAGTTTAAGCTCTCTGTTGGTATTCAGTGCAGATTTGCTAAGAGTTGTCTTCTGAGAAATGGTTGAAGATCTCAGTCCTTTTTATCCACCTGATGTCTGCACCTACTTTATTTGCTGTTTAAGCAGAGAGAAGACTTCATTGTACACAAACACCCCCTTTTGAGAGCTGAGCTTCAAATCCAAATTCATGTCCTGCTTCTAGGACTAATAATGGTGACATTCCTCCCTGTGTTGTTAGGGGGGGTCAAAGCCAAAACTCATTTACAGTTTGAAAACCTAGAAATCCTTCTGCCTTGGAATAGATTTTCATCTTTACATTTCATCTGTCAAAACACCAGAAGTGTTTTACACCATTGTCCAATGTGTGAGCTGTAGATTCAGGACAGAGGACTGTAATCCCACACTGGGATGTTTCTTTGCCAGAATATGAAGGTTTTTTTATTTTTTAATCCTTTATGTATATTTATTAAGCAGTTAAATAAATATGAAAAAAGAGACTATTTCAAATGGTATCTCTAAAGAAGTGAGGCTTGATAGTATTGTCTCTTCAAAAGTTAAACTAAAAGTTTAAATTCTTAACTGAAACCATGTGATAGACCATTATTATTATATATATATATAAATAATTTCTGAAAAGGAACAGAGGGTAGGATATAGGTAATCTGGTCATACTAAAGAATTGTTTTCAGTTGGGCCATAAATCTGTCTGAAAGCAAAGAAGTTGTAGAGCTGTCTCTAAGTTGATTCACAGCTGTTAGAGATTGGGCTGGACACAGAGCCTGGGAGGGAAACCTGGTACTGGAAATGGGACTGCTCAGTGAAAGGAACAGGGAAGGCATCTGCATAAAAATTCTTGATTACAAATGCAGAGGACAGTATTTTACAGAAAGTATTATTTATAGGAATTTGGGCTGAGGAGGAAAAGCATTGTGCTTTAGATGAAAGCAGCTGTAGCTCCCCAGCCAAATTTCAGACCCTGCCTAAAATGCCTGAAACTGATAGAGCTGCTGAGGAAAAAGAAATCTGTGCAAATTCTAAGATCAGATTAGAAACTTTTGAGTCATACTAGGAAACATAAAAAAAAAAAAACCCTGCTGTTATTGTGCCAAAATGAATTCATCTCAATGGTGAAAGACAGAACTGGCATCTTTGGTCAATATTTAACAAGGATTATTGAAAAGAAAAATCTCTCTGCTGTCACTCAGACCACTGCATTTTCAGAAGAAATTTGGGGTAGTATTCAAAAAGCAAAATTAACCAAAACACAATTCTCCTTCTGTAGAAATGCAATTTAACATTTAATAAAAAAAGTAACTTCACTTGAGGTGGTGAATCTGCAGCCCATCAAGCCTGCCATATAATTTTAAATTTTATAACTCTCATGATTAGAAAATGTCAAGATAATCAAAATATAGGGGAAAATACAGCTGCTACAGTAAATGAATGCTCTGAAAGTACTGAGATTGTGTCATGCTGTAACCACATAACAATCCTGACTTTTAAAACACTCTTGTCACACAGTGTTTTGCTTATACATTGCTTGAAGATAGTGAGGGTTTGGGTATGATTTCACAGTTGATCTTAAGAGTGAGTTGTTAAATTTACATTTTTCATTTGATACACGGCTCTGATAATGAACCTGCGCTGCGGAGAAAGTGTCAAAAAAGTTTAATTTCTTTTGTGCTCAAACCCTCCTTATAAATCTGCGTGGGTAATAAAATTATAATCACATATTCATGCCTCTTTGCAAAATAAGTGTAATGATACTTTCTATTCCCTCGGCGCCAGCTCTCGCAGGTTCTTCAGGCACTTTATAAACATTAATTAAGACTCACACCTCTGCATTGCATGAGCTCTGCACTGATCACCTGCATTGTTTTGGAAAGTGTCTGCCATATTTTGATTACTCCAGAGCCACCTGTTAATATTGTACTCATCAGTAAACTGAGGCAGGGCAGTTAAGTTCACGTGATAAAATTCCTGCAGATCAGTAATTAAGGCTGGGGCTGCACTTAAGAGCATCTTATTTCCCAGTTCTCTGTTGTAACCACCAGATTAACTCCTGTGGGGACTTAAAAGTATTTTCAATGATTCAGATAATTTTCTGTGTTGGAAGAGATTTAATTCATGCCATTAATGGGTGTAGGATTGTCAATGCATTGTCACCTGGTATCTCTTGAAGGCAAGCATGTGACAGTAGGACAGCCATGAACTGAACCATGGCACCATAAAACCTCTTTTTCTTATAATAAGCTGTGATAGGCATCTGTCTGCAAGCATAACCTATTTTATTACGTTGAGACTGTGGCTCATTTATGACTAAATGGACTCTTTCTGTTGGTCCTTAGCTTGCAATGTGCTACTTTTTCCTCATTTTCCAGTCAAAAAACCTTGTACCTTCTCATGGAATCATCTCTTCTCTGCTTTCCTGCCCAAGGCTGTTTTATTAATTCCTGTCCGACTTCCATTTCCTGTCATTTTATGCTGCTTTTCCAGCTGAAAGAAGACAGTGGTCATATCATGTCATAATTATTTTCTTTAGTAATTGCCACGAAGATGCTGAGTGTTTCCTAATTAGATCAGGCAGTGTTCATGGTGAAACCTCAGAGATGCTGTCTGAGGACACGAGTTTCCTTCAGATCTTGGTAATTGAGTTGTACAGCCCATGCTTGTGCAACCTGAGTTTCTCCCTGCAACTCCTGAGGCACATCAGGGGATATTTTAAGACAAAGAGCAAAAAAGCTTAATATGAGAAGTAATGGGATTTTTTTCCCCTTGTTCTTTATATATGCTATGGTGGAAATCTCCTCTGTACCTTTGTAACTTTGTACCTCATCACAGGCTCATTTTGCAGGTAGAAGACTGGAGCTTGTTATACTGCTGTATAGGTGAGGATCAGCTAAAAAAATTGAAGACAGATTGGTTTCAGTGGCAGATGGATAAAACTTATCCAGGGATTGAAAAACCGTTTGCAAATGTGCCATTATTTTGATGTGAAATAACTCTACAGAATGTTCCAAATAGTGCCTTATTTTGCTGCTGGAAAGCTATAAAATTGTAGATCATTGCACTGTAGATGAGATGTTAATACAGGGGAATTTGTGAGCAATATAGAATGGCTGGATACATTCAATGTGCTGCTTGCTTTCATTTTTATTAGTCAAAATGAGCAGGGCAGTCAGCATTTGAGAGCCCTAACACAGCTAGGATGTTCCACCCTCAGGATTAGTGTTCTTGGCAAATGTTGGAAGCAATGGGAGAAATGGGAAAATTGCCCTTCATGTAACACTGTGGTAGGGGGGAATATTGCTTTAGCCCTGCTATTCGTGTTAGGAGCACCTCCCTTCCAACTTTTTGTGTAATGGATGGGGATGGGGTGTTTATCTGGAGGTAGGAATTGGGGTGCTTGTCCGGGGATAAACCCCCAGGCACCTGGGGGCCGTAATCTGATCCTCCCTTTGGCCACTGATGTGCATTTCCTGTGCCAGTCCAGCACCGTGGCTGCTGGGGCTGGATTAAATAATTCTCTGCACTGTGCAAGCATCATTACAAAACAGATTAGGAGGGAGGAAAAGCTTGCTTTATCCAGCTTGAAGTTGAGGTAAATGAAAGGGTTCCTTCCACCCCTCAACTCTGTAATTTTTATTGTAGGTTCTTAGTGGTTCTTGGGGCTGCCCTGTTCAGGGCCAGGAGTTGAACTCTGTAATCCTTGTGGGTCTCTTCCAAGTCAGGATATTCTATGATTTTCTAAAAACAGTTGCCGCTTCTTGACTTCATGTCTTCTATGTAAAACCTTCAACAATAGTGCCCAGGCCTTTTTTGGGGAAAAAGGACACATTTTTGCAGCACAATGTTTCCCTGAGCTCCCCTCCTTATGTCATGGTCCACCCTGTGCAACTTGGCTTATGACTTTTATTGAGGTTTCACCTTTACATGCTAAAAATTAATTTGATCCTTAAAATACTGTAAAAATTTGAAAGTATCAGTTTAAAAAGGATTGTGAAGTGTGTGTGGGCTTTTTGTCTCGGCACTTAAAATGTCGGAGAAAAGGAAGCCATAGGTTAGTCAGGCAAAGGAAATAATTTAGTTTTATGTTAATAGCTGTGCTTAATAATAATAATTGTTATTATAGTAGATGATACTTTTCTGCTACAATGATAAAAAACCAAACAAAGTCTAGTCTTCTAAGTCTGGAGTGATACTTAGGTACCTTTTTCATACCAGTTATTAAACCCTTTATTTGATGAGCCACTTAGTGTAAGTGCCTTGATGTAGCATCTAAAAATTACTTGAATCCTGAGGCACAGGCAGAACACAGTTATTTTGCTAAGGAGAGGATAAAAAGGGAATCATCCCCTGGAAAATAGGTAAAAAGACAGGAGAAGGGCATGAGCCATCTGCTTCTCCCTTACCAGTCCTTGTGGTCTAACATTTAATGATACAAAATGCTGCAGAAGGACACCAAGGCAAAGCAGCCTTTCCTTTATCCAGCAGATGATGGAAAATGTTGCTGTCATTTCCAGGGCTCAGTGAATTTACTCTGCTCACCAAAATCTCAGCCTGTGTGCAAGATAGGAGTGGAGGGAAGCTGGTGCACACTGCTTGAAGAAGAGGGAAACATCAGCAGCACAGCTCTGCTTTGGTCTGCTGGCAGTCACCTTTCTCTCTTGAGAAAGATCAGGAAGAAATTCAAGGAAATTTCTCCTTCTCTCAGACAGAAGTCACTGTGATATATAGGATGGAAGAGCTGAGGTGTATTAGCAGGGCTTTTTTTCATATTATTAACATAAATAATAAACTCTTGACCTGATTCAACCTGTCTTTCCAGCTGAAGAGAAATATTTTTGAGATTCTAAAACATATTTTCATAAATATGGAGTTGTGGTTGGTTTCTTCCCGGTGCTTTGTGTTCTCTTTGCCATTCTCATCTGGTTTTGCCAGTTATTCTCCTTAAAGTCTAAGTCAGTAAGGTCATACACATACTAGAGACTTTTAAATTCTCCCTTTGATATGAAATAGTAATCACTTAGTTAGTAATTAATAACCAAAAAGTCTTATGTTTTCCTGCAGTGTCTGGCAACAGCTTCTTAAACACAGCCCATGACTCAGGAGGCTATTTGCAGAATCCAAATCAAAAGAGTTGTAATTGATATCCAAATTATGCTGGTCAGACCTGGTTTAAGAGTTTGTTGCAAAACTAATTGGCCCTGGATTAAAATTCTGAAAATCTTAATTGATCCCTTTGACCTTCCAAAGACTGGTGAGAATCCAAATAGTGTTTGGGGCATATGGTTCAACCTACAGTCTGCCAGACTGATCTTGAGAAAAAATAAATTTTTGAAAAAGATTTTCTGGACTCTGCAGGCTTTTATCATCATGAATAAAAGCTTTTTTCTCATTTATTCATGATGTATCAGATCTCTTTCCCTGCAGTTTCCAAGTAGAAGGTGTCATCATTGTTGCTGTATACACTACTTTTTCCATACAAACCAGAGTATTGTTATTGAAGTGCTTGCTGCTCATAGTGCCTGAAAATCAAAATAGCAAAGCAATGACCTCTTAAATGAGATGCCAAAGAAGCACAAAGCAAAACACAGAATCACAGAATGGTTTGAATTGGAAAGGACCTCAAATATCACCTCATTCCAATGCCCTGACATTGGCAGGGACACCTTCCTCTAGACCAGGTTGCTCAGAGCTCCCTCCCTGGCCTTGAACACTTCCCAGGATGGGCCATTTTTTTATGGACAGCCTGTGCCAGGGCCTCACCACCCTCACAGGAAAGAATTTCTTCCTATATCTAATCTAAACCTACTCTCCTTCAGTTTGAAGCCATCCCCCCTTGTCCTGTCACTCCATGCCCTTGGGAAAAATCTCCATTTTTCTCACAGGTACTGAAAGGCCACTATTAGATCACCTCAAATCCTTCTCTCTTCCAGACTGAACAATCCCAATTATCTCATCCTTTCCTCATAGCAGAGGTGCTCCATCCCTCCCTCAACTTGGTGGCTCATTCCAACAAGGTCCTTCGTGTGCTGGGAGCCCCCAAGCTCAAAGTGAGGTCTCAGGAGAGCAAAGGGCAGAGTCACCCCAAGGACAAAAATGGGGACTCCTGAGCACAACCTGGCTTACCCAAGCCTGTTAGCAGAGTGAAAATATCCTTTCTGAAATCATTACACATGGCAGCAAATGTCCCTCATAACAGGCCTGAAGAGGCTGCTAATGAAATAAAAGAAGGTAATTTAGCAGGGAGATGAGACACTTTGGTTTTCCCTTGGTGTTAGCAATGGCTGGTTTTTCCTGCTTTGTTTAAGTTGCTAAGGAACCTTATTTGCTCCTGAATCTATTTTTAATTGACCCCAAAATGAAGAGTTTTGTTACATGAAAATGCTTTCTTGAGTCTAGATATCTGAATCAATGTCATTCAAAGGAACAGAGTTCATTCTGGACTGAGCTGTCTGATGTGTTCAAGGTAATTTTTTGGTCCTTCAGAAAAATGTTTAAAAGTAAATGCAGACTGTAACAAACTGAAGCCTGCTAGATATTTTGGAAATTGACTGGGATATATTAGTTTTAAAAGTTTAGGAACAACTTTACCATTCTTCCCTGAGGGTTCTATGTTGAAAAAAGTGAAATTCCTTGTATCTTGAACTAATCCAGGTAAAACCACAAAGGAAACTAAACAAAAAAATCCCACACCAAACTGAAGTGAAACTGCTGGTGATCACAGCCATGGTACATGGTCTGACTTTAGGAATATGTACTTAAATTTATTATTCCCTTTAAAATAACTTTCACAAGAATTAGAGGTTTGAGATTTTGATGTATTTTGAAGTTTCATTAAGACCATCTATCTTCTGATGATGAAATGGTATTTCTTGTGGCACAGTTCCTATCAGAGTTGTGGAATTATTAAAAAACAAATTTAATCCTTTTTTTCCTTTTAATTTTTTTTTCTTTTTTTTTTTTTTGCCAGGCAGAGCTGCTTGGCATCAACACTGTTGGTAAACAAACACAATCAAATATTATTCCAGTACTGCATTCCCATGTGTGTTTGTTGAAACTGCAGCTGAAATGAGCTTGGATGCAGCAGTTGTACCTGACTGCAGACAGGCACAGAAATATTTCCCACTCAGCTTGGAGACAGCACAGGCTTGACAGGCAACTTAAGTCCTGTCCAAGGCCTTCCCACTGGAGATAAGTTTGCTGAAAGACAAAGTGCGTCATTTTTTTAAAAAGAAATTAAGTGGGTTTCTGAGAAATAAATGAGCATACCTTTGGGTGCTGCTGTATGGCATTTTTAGATATTGTATAAAGGCCAGGAAGTTCTAAATTAAAGAAGATATGCAAGATTCTTCTTGACCTTTTGTCTTAGATCACATTTAATATTGGATTAATTTAAGGTATCCTGTATTCAGGGATGCATTCGGTAATCTAATAGTCCTCCTCCATCTTTAACTGCTCTAATTGTATTTATCTTAAAATTATCTGGCATTCATTGGCTTTTCTGACAATTTTAATTTATTCTAGTGTATTTTTCTAATGTCTTCCTTTGCCAGAGGGTAGAGGAGGATAGAAATATTAGGATACCAGCACCATGTGCGAGTGGAATTACTCTGAGGCCAGAATATGGGCAATAACTAAGAGTAATGGGATAAAATTAGAATGGGAACATTTAGACTGAGACTGAAGGAGCCTTGACAGTAAGATCTATTGAACTGTGGAGGTATTTCCTGCAGGATATGGGGGAAGTCTCCTCATTTTTAAGTTGAAACTAGACTGGATAATTCAGAAGAATTACTGCACATGGAGCAATCATAGTCTTCTTACAGAGGGAGATTACCTGTCTTTTCAATCTCAAATTTGGCTGTTTTGCCTCCTTTGCTTTATAGAGCTCATTCTGTGGGACTGGAAAGAATTTACAGAGAAGAGAGTTTGCTGTGTTTGTGTAGAGGATTACCTGAGAATGCTGCACTGCCAAAGACATCTGTAGCTTTTTCCAGTATATTCGAGGAGCACCAGAGCTCTGATTTTCCTCCAATTCTACCTGCTGGGGAGAGCAGAACTATGCCTGTTCCCTGCCTTGCTCCCTAAAGAACTAATAAGATTGGTTGTTTCCATTGTTAACAAAATTTTCTGGGACAAAATATGCAGAATGCAGAAAAAAAGAGATTTCTTTGCATGTCTGTGTTGACAGCAGTTATACGATAAAATTGAATTTTGATTCTTCATTTGAGGTTTGTGCCTTTCTGAAGAGCTGGGTTTGATAACAGGTATTTTAGGAGAAGCTGGAGAGCATTTGAGACCAATTGGTAGCAGGGCAGAGTGTGAGGAAAACCAAGGCCATGGTCATGGATGGAGACGGGGGCACAGCATTACAGACCAAAACAATTCTGTGGTTCTAAGCAGCAACTCTGACTGTTTTTTTTGCAGTGAAGTATAGGCAGTCAGGGCCAGGACATAAAGCCAGGCTATTTTGCCACTTTTGAGTCTTTTTCCTTGAACCCATCAAGAGTCTTGTGCCATGATCACCCCTGTTTGGTGTGTTAGACATGTGATACCAGCTTTCATTGGAAACTCATTCATTCCTGAGGCATCTTTTGGGTGCTGCCAATTTAACAGACCCATGGCAGCAATGCAGTGAAGATAAAGGAGAGAAATGTAAGAGAAAGCAACCAGACAAATAAAAAAATTTTTAGTCTTTGGAGAAGAAAGGAATTTTTTATCTCCCCTTAATGTAAGTGATCTTTCTGAATAATAACTCTTTCAGGAGTTTTAGGACACACTTCATATAATCACTGTTACTTTCATTGCTCCAGGTCTCTTTCTGCAAGGCATCAGAGAAGCTGGAAAAGCTGCAGTCATAATACTGCCTCTGCTTATTAGTGAAACAATCTGCAGATAAACTTTGGCTGTTTTATTGATTAACAGCTGTATTTTTCTCTCCTGGAAATCTCAACAGAAAGGCCATTCCTGTGACTGCAAAGGACAAATTTCTCAGCTCCCAGGGCCAAAGATGGCAGGTGGTTTTCCAGGGCTCTCAGTACAGCCTGTGTCATATTTTTGTTCTACCCAGGACTTGGTGAGTGGGCAGTCAGGGAAATGGTGTTTGCTGGCTTTGATGGCATTTCATGCCATGGCCAAGCAATAAAGAGCCACGCTTGCAAATGATCCAAGAGAACATTACAGTCCAAAGTTCCAGACAATGCCTATTCTCATTACAGGATTCAAGTATTTAGGACCATTTTGATAAGTCTAGGCAAGGTAGATTGCTGCTCAGTACTATTAACAGGCAAATTGCATCACAGAACAAAGATTTGTGTAAATATTTCAGCAGGCTGCAAGAAAATGAGCATCACGCCATTCTCAGAAGGATTTTCCAAAGTGATTCTGCCACAGTTGCTTTCAAATATTTAGATATATTGCTGGGGTTATTGTAAGTCCATGAATTCACAGTGCATGAGTAAATATGCTCACGAAATACTCCTGCATTTGCAGGGGAAAGGCTGACTGAGCAAATGAAGCCCTTTTTCCGTCTTGGTATCAGGTAGAAATATTCCAGGTATTACTTTTAGGCATAGAAAAGCTGTTACTGGAATAGGAAGGAGTCCTTCTGGACAGGCATAATTCAGAAGAAAATTCTATATTTAGTGAGCTATGGACAGGGATGGGTAAGGAATGTACGAGAACTTCCAAGATCTGAAATGCTGCAGTGACTCTCAAGTGTGCAAAGGGCAAAGGAAGTTGCCATGGTTAAATGTACCTGATGTAACTGATATGTATAGATAGCTCCCAGCTATCAATCAGTTATTAACTATTATTAATAGTTAATCAATTAGCTATCTTAAAAATGAACCTGATACCTGGAATGCGTGATTACCTGTATTTCTCTGTAAGCATAGTGGGTGTATACATAGATAATTATACCTATCAGGAGTTCAGCAAGGTCCTAATACCAATTTTCAATAAATGCAAATAGCCCAAATGCCAAAGCCATAGCAGGGTATACAGCCCTGTATATTAATTACAGAATCTTATCTTAAAGGAAGATTCTTCCTTTCTAGACCATCAAACCATGGGCAGGACAGAAATTATCCCCATGACTCCTATCAGAAAGTATCCCCACGTATTTTTGACCAGGTTATTTACTGTTTACTCACAGAAGACATAATTATCACTTACATTTTGTTATCCAAACTGCAACTTACATTTTATGAACCACGGGCATGTTTCTGGGTTGAAAGGATGTTTTCTTCTTGTGAATTTTGTTCCTCATTCCCTCTTCTCTGAACTTTTTTAATTATGTTTTCTCATTAGCAGAATATACTTGTTTAACTCACTTGTTTAATGAGGTACTTTGGGATGATAAAGACAGCAATCCATTCTGCTGAATGACTTTGAGATGTTAAAAATTAAATAAAACTTCTAAATACCAACAGACCTCCTGCTGGTCTTTACTGGTTTTTCTTTGATGTGAGACAATATTCAGTTCCTGTTAGTGCCACACCTTCAAGAAAAATTCATTTTCAGATTGTTGTTAATAACAAGCATTGGCACATTGTGGCAGAAACTGGTTTCTTTTTTTAAAGAAATACTTAGATTAGTTTAAGAGTAGCTCAAGCTTGCCTGATTTTCAAGCAATTTAACAATTTTATTAGTCCTTATACAGAGAAGATAGTGATATTTATTTATATTAGATTTCAAAGAAAAGTGTCAGAGGAAATAAACCTCTGCTCATACAAAGCATTTTTTTTTTCCTTGAGGCTGCCATGCTCTGGAAGATAAAAATGGAGCCCAGCTACAAATAGAATTGGGAAAAAAGAGGGTGGATTCTAAAGTTGAGTTTTATATCATTCAGGTCATTAAAGACAACTGGAATTGATCTTTCCTGTCAAACTCAATTATCCTCTATTTTTTCTGTCATTTTTTGGTGCTTAGTTTTGTGGGTTTGTTATTCTGTACTTGTGAAGGAATCCCAGGAGCAGAGTTACTTTATTGCATTTTATAGTGATAAAGATCTTGGCTCAGCATTTTTAAGACAGGGAACAAATTCCTGTTTTCCTGAAGGTCGTATGTTTGGAGTTCAGTGGGCACAACATCTGGATATGGCTTGAACAGCTGGCAGACTTGTTGGGGAGCATCTGCCTCCTATTATAGCTACTTTTCATTGAGGCAGATTGAATGTGGCATTTGAAAGGGCTCATTGCATACATGGAGATTTCTCTGGTCATTATGTGACAAAGTGATTATTTAAGGGCACAGATTTTGCCTGTTTTCATGTAGGGCCTGGTGTGCTGTAGATGCTGTCAGAGGCAAATGCTGGAGACATTAAAAATGGTCAGGAACAATGGGGATAAAGAGGAAAATTATGAAGAAAATTTACTAAAATCCTATGTCTGTAGATATTTACTACTGAGCTTCTAAAGTGCTTGAACTGAACTTTGTAGTTTTGAGAGGAATGCTTCATTTAACAGATTATTCTACTCTGATGGATATTTAAGATTGATGCAATTTTTAAAATGCTTTCAAACTCAAACCTCTCATGAAGGTGATTAATTCTTTACCTCTGGTTTTCCTTTCATTTGTTTTGATCGGGGATACTCTATCGATCAATTTGATAACTAAATCTAATGAAATCTCACAGTGTTTCTACAATATTAGCATGTAATTCTGTGCTGTTATCACGAGATATGACTCAGTGATACCTTTATGGAAGAAGTTATAACTTGGATTTGGCCAGTGATCTCCCAAAATGATCATCTTATTCCGTTGTTTATCAAGAAAGGATTTTAAGAGATTCTTACTGAATGAGGTCAACCAAAAAATGTCTTCAGAGGAAGGTCTGTGAATGGTTTCCTAACTGGTGATTATGTAGCTGTGGGTAGGAGGCTGAAAC
This sequence comes from Agelaius tricolor, assembly GCF_023055355.1. NCBI lineage: Eukaryota > Metazoa > Chordata > Aves > Passeriformes > Icteridae > Agelaius > Agelaius tricolor. Next base: position 91,460,349 of record NW_027269262.1, on the reverse strand, counting down.
CACCTGCACCCTTCCTGCATTCTGGCAATATCACTGAGACTATGGGTCAGGACATTTTGCTGACTATAGTAGCATCCTTGCCCATCCTCATTTGTTCTGGGAATTCCATTTTTATTTGAAGAAAGAAAGAGCTCTCTAGATGTGCACAAAGTCATACCAGCAGGATGATCTGCTGAGCCTGGAGCCAGCACTAAGTCCCTTGGAGCTCATGGGCTCATGTTATATTTGATCAGTGAACCTCAAGGAGATCACGATTTCCAATGAAGTTTCCTAAAGCTCTCAGGTATCTGAATGTGAAGAACTTCTATGAATTGACTGCAAGTTGCTTTCTTCCTACTCCCATCCTGACATTTGACATCCATTTTAAAACCTAAAGCCAGGAAGCACAGTTTGCATTCTCTGGGTGAGCTCAGTTGTATCCCTGGTTTACAAGAGGCACTGGAATATCTATTAAGGACCTCTGTGGAAAAATAGTTCCTTTCTATTGTTGCTTGTTTCTGCTTCCTTGTAGCTGTTTATCCCGTTGTTCTGCTGTGGTCTTGCCACCAAGCATGCTAATGCCATTAATGGAAATGGATGAGAGAACTTCATTTGTTCCAGAGAGTTTTCCAGGAGAGGGCAGCCATAGTTAATTCTGGGTCAGTTCATGCAATCCAATGTGAATATAGATTACTGGCAGCGTTTGTCTGCAGTGCTCCATTGCCCAGCATGGTTTCTGTGCTTGGTTCTCTTAATTTGTTCTTTTGTTTGGATTGCAAGTGTGTAAAAGATGGACTTTTTCACAAATTAATGCTGGAAAAGACAACCCTCATAATAGAGTGGTTAACTCCCAGCGCCGTGTACTTGCTGAAATCCAAATGCTCTTGGGAACAGTTTCCATTATATGTCACTGTTTGCTTTATATACTTTCCAAGCCTCTCATGAGCTTCTCTCCACTCCCTTACTTCAAAGATATTTTTGGAAAAGCATAGGCTAAACTGTTGCTAGAGACCTGAAAAAATCTGGAAAAAATTTCCCTGGCACTGAAAACTTCTATTTCTTTTGTTTAGAAAGGATCAGGACAAAATGATCCTCTCTCCTTTCCTCTTTGCATAATGAGGATGCATATAAAGCCTCTCTTGGTTTGGATGTAAGGATGATAAGTTAGCACTGAGGGGCATATCCCACAGGCACAGTTTGGAGCTGTGCTTATGCAAACAGCAGCACTGATGTAGATGGCATCAGGAGCTTTATTTAGTACTGCCCTCCCAGGGGCACAGCTTCTGGGGCTGGGCTGGCAACCAGGATCCCTGGAAGTACACTCAGGCTTTGTATTAAGACTGCAAGGAAAATTTCCTTTTGATATGATATGGGTAACTTCCTTTCTTAGGCCAGTTCAAACCATCAAACCATCAAAAGCTATTTTTCTTTAATCCCTTTTTTTTAATTTAAAATCCCCCAACTCTATTTTCCAGCATGGCTAAGAAAAAACATTTGCCAGACCCCTAGGTAATGTAAATCCATGGATTTTCATAAGGTTAAAAATCTGGTCTCAGCAGGTGATGGGTCTTGGGAGAATTTTCTGCTCCTGTTTTGTAGGTTGAAACACGATGCAGTTCTTTGCACTTCACATGTAAAATCACAGAATGAAACGTGACTTCAGAGGTAGACTGAAGAAGCCATAAAGTCTTTCCATGCACTAAATTTTGAAGACTTTCACCTTTAGTTTTTTCAACTTTCTCAACTTCCTGTCCTTTACAATCTCATTTCATTTCTCAGGCATTCTACTAATAGGTATCAAACATACCCACATAATCTCAAAATACATAAACCAGGCAAAGATTGTGCCAGAGAAGCCTTGTCAGACGATGCAGGGCTCTTTGCCTGATGTGGAGGGTGAGGAATTAGTAATTTCTCATCTCTGTTTCTATGTCTATGGGTCTCTAGAAGGTGGAGCAGCCACCATACTGTGTCTGCAGATGAGCTGATAACTCTGGCTGGCCTGCGCACGGAGCCTTGGGAAAATAATTCTTAGAAAAGGGACTTAATCAGCTGCCTGACTAGGCTGATTTGTACATAATTGTGTCTGTCTTTTAAAGCCAGAGATAAAAGGACAGAATTTGACACCTGCTCATTGCTCATTTCCCCAGCAGCTCTCCAGGCTGGAGCACAGTTGCAGGGTTTGAGCGAGGAAAAAGGTTTTGGCAGCCGGGTTGTCAATGGAAGGGAGAGGGGTTTGCAGGAATGCTTTGCAGCACTTGACAGATGAAGCCCAAGGCATGCCTTGCAGTCTTGGGTATGGAGAGGATTTAATTTTTTACTCTGTCTAGCTGAACTCAGTGTTTCTTTTCTTCTTTTCCCACAATGTCATATCTGCAGTTTTATTTAAACGCAAAATTTTCATCCTCTGTGCACTCTGTTGTGCTGTTATTTGAGGTTTCCTTTCCCTCAAAATGCAGTGATGGGAAAGAAAGGACTTCTAGGCTCTTACTTTAAGCCTTTTCTCAGAGAATTCTCCTTTAAACAGCATTATTTTTATTTCAATTTACTTTTCCTTGTGGTTGGGTTTTCTTTTATCCCCTCTACACTCTTCCTGCATGTCCTGTAAATCCTCAGGCTTTACCTTTGGTTTAATGTAAGAGTTATTCCTGTAAGAAGCTGGTACCTCAGTGAGCCAGCATGGGGATTTTGAAAACTTACAATTAAGATGTTTTGCTTTATCTTCTGGAAGTCACCTTCCCCTCTTAGTTCTTTTTGGTAGCTTATTAGTTCATTTCTGCTTAGTGAGAACTCCTTACTTCACTTCCCAGGACAGGTTAACTCTCCCTAAAATGTTTCAGAATCCCCATGGGGAAAGCTGGTGCAGTGCTCACTTCCCTGCCCCATCAGATTTGAGATCTGAGATACATAAATAAAGAATTGTTTTATTTATTTAGGGTTAGGTTTGCGTATTTTTTTTTATTTAATTGTTTCTGATTCTCTAACAGGGCCATCTTCCCATCCCAGGAAAGTAGGTCTGTGTAGTCCTAGGTGCCATACAAATTGTTCTGCTAAGCTCTTGGGAACATGAGTATTGTGGTCCCTAAGAGGTTATAGTCTTTGTCCCTGAGTGCTTATAGTCCAGCATTTTATATCTATATCTATCTATCTAGATAGATATAAATATATAGATATATAGATAGATATAGATATAAAATGCTAGATATAGATATCTATCTATAGATATCTCTATCTGTATGTCTATATTTATATCTATATCTATCTATATCTATATTTAATCTATCATCTATATCTACATATCTGTATATCTACATCATCTATCTATATAAATATATAGATATGTACACATGCATGTATATATGTCTGTGTTGTATGCTATAAATACATATATGGTATATGTAAAAAAAAAAGGTGAGCAGGGAGGAGGAATAGGAAAAATAATATACCAGAGTGATAGGAGAGAAGTAGTTTTGCACACAGGTTGTAGCCCACAGGTAGCAGTGAGCACAATTTGCCACCTCTGCAGCAATTATCACCAGGTTTCTGTGGTTATTGCTGTGTGACCTCAGCAATGGGTTTCTGCTGGCACAGGAAAAGTTGGGTCATTATGAGGGAATTTAGCCTGGGCTGAGCTTTACTGCCATATCTGGAAAGCTGGGAATGAGATCTATGCAAGGTGCCATGTGGACATAGCCAGGTCATGGACCTAGAGGATGATATTTGGTGCAGGGACTTCAGGAGAATAGAAAGTTTGAAGGTCTCAAAAGCAGTGATGAAGCGACTTTAATTTTTAAAGTGTATAATCCAGTTAGATCTCAGAGGAGAGCTTGGCAGTGTAGGCAGAGCAAAAAGGTCAGTTTTGGAGAAGTTCTCTAGAAAGTGGCATCAGGATTTAATCACAGGCTGTGGAGGTATGAGTCATGAGAAGATATCAAGTCAAAGTGAAAGCTGAGATTGGCAGGAAGGAATCTGATTTTATTTCTGAAATTAAGACAGGTATGGGGAAAAGGATTTCATGAAAAATTCAGGAGCTAGGTTTTGAGCATGTTCAGTTTTAGAACTAGTAAATTATTAACAGAAATACCTCCGAGAAGGGCCAAAAGTAGTTTGGTTTGATGAGTCTAGGCTTAAAGATTTCTTGTTTTCTCTAAGCTTGATTGTTATTTGAGTGTTCATATCCAATCTAGCAAGGAAAACTATGGATTTGTGTCACAGAGGATGACTGGAAACTTCCATCTACACATATCTATTACTGGAGTTCTTTTGTGCATTCAAATTGGATTTTGAGACAGGTCAGATATAGAAGCAGGATGCAATCAGAATAAAGAAGTCATAGTAGAGTTTGAGAGTTTCCAGCTTGAAGCTGCCTGGATTATTGTCTCATGGCTTAATGCAAAAGTGAAATAAACTTACATAGGGAAAATGGGAAAAAAATAAGACAATCCATTGGCAAGTGAAACAATTAAGAGTCATCAGACTGAAATATGCTGTGAGTTAAATTCAAAGAAGCTTCATGGAGAATATGTTCATTTTAGTGGGATCCCCAGGGTGTGGACATTGGGCACAAGTGGCCTGGTACCCACAGGTCACCCCTGCCCTGCACAGAGCCCCAATGTCTGTGCCTGGCCCTGTTTGATGCCCTCATTTAGCTCAGCTGGGTGCATTTCAGTCGTGGCTGGGCTAAAGGAGGCTCAGTGTCCTCCTGCTCATGTTTACACAGCCACTGAAATGTGGTAAATCATCTACCTGCCTGTTAAAGGGGGGTTATACATTATCTCGTACCAGGCTGTGCCTGATCTGCAAAGACACAAAAATTCTTATGGCCTGGATATCTCATGCAGTGTCTCATGGGCTTTTTTAAAGACAGGTATGGAAAATGAGTCACAGACCCACAATTTTTTTCTTCAAATAGTCAGTATAACTTTTTTTTTTACTTAAAGCATCTTGCACTGCTGTCTCTGTACATCTGGGCAGGGAGATACTGCTGTCTCATCTCTCCACTCACCTGCATTTGAGTTCCTTCTGCTTCAGACAGGACCTCAGAGATCTCTTCCTACAGGCCTTAAAAAAGACAATCATACTGCATGTAGGATTAGTTTAATCAGCAACTTAAAAAAAACCCAACTCCCTGTTAGGTGTTACCTCTGTAATAATCCAGAGCATCACTCTGTGCTTGTTGAATGGGTAATGCAGAAAATACTGTTTCCACTTCAAATGGTAGAAAATACAGAGGGGAAAAAAATGCACTTCCATATTGCCTAATTCCATGATATTTTGGGTAAGTAAACTGCGTGGCTGAACTCTCATATTTGACTTTGCATGCACAAAGTTGAGTGCAGCAGCCTAGTTTTGTGCCTCTGCTGTTAAATAGCATTGCTTCTCTTGTGAGCAGTTGCAGTTCACTGCCATCTCCATGGCAAACGTGCCACAATCACCACCCTTGTCACTGATTTGTAGAGCAGGTAACACTCCCTGGAGGTCTGCAATCCATCCAGTGTCTAGACTGAACCTGCTTTGAGGTTGAGACATGCTCCCAAAACAGCACAAAGTGCTATAGGCTCCTTTTTTACCATTAACTTTTGCAGCCACAAGTCAGACACTCTGACAAAGTTGGCATGAGGCTTTTGAAAATCTCTTCTACAGAGGGAGAGGTTTGTCCAACATCCATCACTGCAGAATGGCAGGAAAAAAAAGGAGAAAATTTAAAGTCTCATTAAGCAACCAGTGAGGAAAGAGGTGATTTGCTTTCAGTGAACTATAGGTTAAGCTATGTCATGGTGTGATTTTTAGGCTTGTCCTGTGCAGACCCAGAAGTTGGACTCAATGATGCTTGTGTGTTCCCTTCTAATTCAGGGTATTATATGATGCAGTTCAGTTCCTGCAGAGGTCTTGCACAAAGCTGCCAATATACCAAAACCAGTGTTATATGATACTTCCTCATAGGTTTTAGTTTTGTTTAAATGTATTATAGGGCTTTTTCCACTCTCCTTTTTTTTCCCCCACAGGGCTGCATTAGAATGCTCTGAAAGTAGTCCTGACACAGACAAGCTATAGAAATAAAGTTCTCAATAACTTAAAATAAAATGCAAATCCCAGGCTTGTGAAATTTCAAACATAAGGCACACACTGTATGCCAGCCTGACCTCCAGGCTGTATAGCAGATAATAAAAGAAATTTTATCAAACCTGCTTGTGATTAACAGACAAAAAAGGGTTGGCCCATGCTCATAAACGAGACTATTTCAGCAAGCTGGGGCCATGTCATGGAATATTTTAAAATAAGTCAAAAAGAGCTCAGGCTTACTGGAAAACACAGAGCTTTGAGCATCTTAAAATCTCAGGGATCTGCCCTTGTGCATTTAGATTAGGACTGGGCAAAAGCAGAATAAACTCTGAAGTGATTTTTCACTTGATAGCAAATTGGGCAAAGCACCAAATCACAGGTTATCTTGGCTGCCAGAGGATGAGACAAGCAGGTGCCATCCATGTGCCAGCAGTTTCTTAGGGAAGGAGAAATGTCTGTCATAAAAGGCATGTGTGAAGTAAAATAACTCCCACCAAAACCAGGGAGGTTAAACTGAACTGACACATTTCTGAAATAAATCTGTGCTTAATGTGCATTCAGGTTTTAAGATCCCAAGCAGAAGCTGGAGGCAGTCAAACCCCAGAATCACGTTCATGCTTCCCTCCTCAGCCAGCATGACCCTGTTTTTTGGAGTTAATGGAAGAAGGTTGTACCACATTTAAATGTTCATAGCCAAGATCAAGTAGTGCTAAAACTGAATGCTGGTCACATGTCTTGAAGTTTTAAATTGGACATAAACATTGCACTGATTTGGAGGAAGAAATCTTACTCAGGGCAAAGGACAAAGTTGAGGAATCCTTTTGCAAGCGAGTCCCAGGGGATGCTGCAGCATCCTCAGCCCCTTGCCATCACAGAGTTAAGAACAGACACAAACTGGGAACAATTTGGCAAGAAAGATAATGGGACCAGTTGGGATCTGTCATCAGCATACTGGGCACTGCAAAAGAGTGATTAAATAGGAAGACACGGACAATTATCAAACACTAATTGCTTATTGTTGCTAGAACTAGATTTTAAATGTGTTTTTCTTTTTAATTGCTTTTGGAGCAAAAAAAAAGTGTCCTTAATTTAATTCTAAAATGTTTGGGAATGGGAAGTCTGCCACGAACGGGGCAGCTCAGAGGTCCTGTGAAAGCAATTGCCTCTTTCACCAGCCTACATTCATGTCCAGTTATCCCATTCTCTGCCAACTTTCCTGTTTTCTGGTTCATGCTCCAATGTTGGCTGAAGGTCTCTGGGTTGATGGTACTTGCAGGAAGCTGCAATGGTTTGTTCATATCCTTTTCTGTATTTTTCATTCATCACTGTCCAAGGGCCTCGGCCCAAAGAGGAGCTGAACTCTTTAGGCCCACAGGGGGTTTGGAGAAGCAGAAGCCGAGTATGAGGGCAGTTTTTAGGACAGGACTAGCAGTGGTTGAAAAGGTGAGATATCTGTGTAGTCTGAAGCTGTTACAACACAAACATCTGTATACCTCTGTGCTCTGGTACTGCTGACTGCAGGGAAGTTCGGCAGGGGCTGGGTTTGCCTCACTGTTGTGTCAGTATAGCAATGAATGAATATGAGGATGTTATTCCAAATTAAGATGTTCAGGTTTGGTGCAGGGAGCAGGTCCAAATCATAGACAGAAGGTTTAATGCAAGTATCTAAGAGGGTCTTGTGTTATTAAATAATCATTCAGCATTTTCCTGATGAAAGTGACAGGGAGCACAGTTTCTATATTCATAGAAATATCTTTTGTATGGATGTATTCAGCTCTGAAAGGGCTGCAGGACCTCATCATGCACAAATGAATGTAACCAAATCTGCCTCTCTGTGCAAATAATTTGCAGGAATGGTTTGGAAAATGAAAGGAAACTGCTCCACTCTAGGGAGAACAAGTGCAAAGAGGGAAAACAGAAACAGTGTTTAGGTTCATACTTTAGAGGAAAAGAGGAAAATCCAGGGGTCCTGTTGTCTCAAAAGAATGCCACATGCCACCTGCTCCTCTGAGCTGCCCCAAAAACCAGGCTGATAAATCTGTTGCTGACTTGACACAGAGCATGAGGGGAGGGATGGGAAACTTGCTTGTGTGGAGACTGCTCTGAACAGAGAGTTTGCCTGTAGTACAGATTTTTTCCTCCTTTCTGATCTTTTCTTGCAGCTGCATAAAATGTAAGGTCAGAAATTGAGAGAATTGATTAAACTAAACCTATTTCTGAATAAATGGTGTCAAAAAGAATTCCCTTTTCAGTGTTAAGCTTCTTGCAAAGTCCTGAACAAATACTCTTGCAAAAAAGGTTAAGGAAAAAAAGAAATATAGAAAGTTGTTCCAGACATCATGGCTGGCCTTTTCTGTGTTCTTTTAAGGCAATTAGAAGGAAAGCTGGCCTGGGCAAACATTTAAATCAGCATTTTAGATTTTTTGAGCACAGCAAAACTGAATCATTCCATGAGATCTTCATTGCAGCAGCTCTAGCATGGGCTCTGGGTCTTTGGCTTTCCTCCATCAAAGTACCTGATGGACATTATCCAGAAATGCCAGTGATGCTGCTGCTCCTCTCCCCTCCCCAGGCCATGGCTCTCCTGGTCCACAGACCAAGATGAGTTAAATTAGAATTTTTTAATTAACAATTGCAATGGTTGATTGACAGAGTACCCTAACTATAACAGCAAAGCTAGGCAAGACTTGATTTTCTTGATTTTCTGGTTTTTCTTTTATGTGAGCAGTTTTTACTCATCTGGGCATCTCATGCCTTGAGATTTATTGGCCAAAGTGTTTGTGCAAAGCCATTCCTCTGTGAGGTGTTTGCTCAGAGTCCTCAGGGCTGCAGAGAATGGCAGAGGCCAATGCAAGTGCATCAGCTGGGGACTCAGCATCCAGTTTAAAGGGAAATATCCAATGGACATTTCTCCATCCCTCCCCTGTAAAGATCAGCAAAACCACTCTGCCTTTCTCTGCAGCCTGTTTTGTTTTAAACCAGCTCAAAAATGAGTGAGGAGAGAAAACATTGCTGGAATATGCATTTCCACTGGGATTAAATGTATTTGTATGTGGCTTTCCAAAATTAAACTTGGACAGCGGCAAAGAGGGACTTGGGTGTGAAAATGCAATTAACCATGACTCAGGACTCTTGATAAACAGGGGGACCAATGAGTTCTTGCATGGGAGCTTGACAAAGTGGCAAGAACAACTTACTGTGTGTTAATATGAGCAGAGTAAATAACAAAAAATGTTATTAATGTTTGGTGTTCAGTTCCAAGCAGCTCCTTTGGGTGATGTAGACACAAGTGCACCTGGCAGGTGATGGTAAATGATATTTTTCTTGTGGAATAGTCATTGTCTTTCTGATAGTAACATTCATTCTCTTTTCTTGAGAGTTATGAAGTCCTGAAAGACATTATAAGAATACTGATGTATTAGTTTTACATAATGGTCTCTCACAGACTTCCTGTGGTGGTAATAAGCATCACCCATCAGCTGGGCCATGAAGCAGCTTTTCCATCTTAAAGATTAATTCATTGGGATCCTAAAAGGCTTGGCAAAGGCTGTCAATGAAAAAGCAAGGCTTCCTAATCACCCTTCTCAGTGGTTGTAGCAGCCTCATCCTCCACCTTCTAAAATGTTTTGGATAACATTTTCTCCCTTGATACAAGAATCACTTAGGGAAGGTCCTGGAGGGAAAAGAGAATGGCCCTGTGCCTGTTCATTAATGTGTGGCAGAGACAATGCCTGTCCTTTTTTCATGGCTGTCAGGCACTGCAGGGTAATTTTGACACCCAAGGATGCCAACACAAGTGGGCATTGTAGGTAAATGAGGAGGAAAAGGGGTGGGGAGGACAGCATTCTGTTGGTCTATTGCATTACTTCAAAAATGATTTAACTTTTAATTAAAGGAGTTTGGGAGATTGCTAGGTGTTTATGCTTCCCCCCCTTCTGTCATCCAGGTTTTATGCTGCCACTTTTAAAATACAATTTATAAATGCAGTTGGAACTCAACTTGGTCCTTCTAATTTTCTCAAGCGCTGTTTCTCTCATATCTGAATCTTCGTAGGATGGAGATACAGCCATGACTGATTTCTGTGCTAGTGACTGCATCTTCTGATTCAGAGCTCCTGTACTCTGAAGCCAGTAATGATTCACTCTCACAGCAGTGGTGTGAGCAGTCTCAGCTTTTATATGCCATCTGTGAGAGGGAGCTGAATCTGCAGAAACGGGACCCTGTGCACATGGCTTTTCCTCTGCTCATGGATGAAAATATTAAAGCAAATCCGTCTGGTCCATGAGATGTTTTCTGTGTCAGGAAGGGAGTGCAGCTGCCTGTCAAACCAAGCTGTTCTCCCTGATGAAAGGGGGCTGTTTTTAAACACTCCTTTCCATAGTATTTTGCACGCCAGCCATGTGTGCTCTCTCATCTGACATCTCATTGAGATCCTTGGCTCTGGTACTGCAGGAGGGGAGTGTGTTCTGGGAAGGAAGGAAATTATCTCTCAATATGTACACAAACACATGTGTGCACACACACACACTTTTAAATCAATCTAAAAGAATGGAAATTTTTTATTTTATTTTTTTAGGAATGAGGAAAAAAAATAATCTGGTTGAGCCAGACTTAAATGCTTCCCTTGTGTTTGGATTTTCTATTTTCTCATGAAGATATTAGAAAGAAATGCTCTGAGCTATTATTAGATACAAAGGTAGAGATAGAGGGCAAAGGGTTCATTTACAATTCCTACAGCAGACCATTGAAGCTAAGAGGCAATTGATGAGCAGCTTGAAAATATAGATTCATCCACTAAGCTTAGGGAGTATTTCCAAAGGTTTGTGCTGGTCTGGGGATCTAACCCTTTATACAGCAGTAAAACCCACTGGGTGCAGGAAGCAGAAAACAAGTGGGTTGTTGTTTTTGGGTTTTTTTTTTAGTTAATGAAAGGAGTCACCTTGCAGGGAGAAGCTTGGAAACATGAACTGATGTAAAGTAATGAATTGATATAAATGCACTGCTTTTGAAGGAAGCAACTGGACTTCAGCTCTGTGCCAGGACATGGGGAAGCATCAAGGTTATCCACAAACACACATTCTTTGTGTTTTGGTGTCGGAGCCGAGGACATTCCTCTGGCTGCTCTGGATGATTTGAGACCCTGGCAAGAGGCTCAAAGATTCACAAGCCACAAGAGTTTGAGTAGAATGATAGTTAAAATTAACTATCACAGGGTGAAAAAGCAGAATTTTGGGGATTTAGAATGGGGGTTCAAGAAGTAAAATGGAGGAATCTGGACATGTCCTGTCCTTCTTCTTGTCCTTCATCTTCTGCTGTGATGGTGACACTTTTTGATTGGTTTAGAATGGAGACAGACTGTCTAACATAGGTGATAGGTATTGGAAAATTGTTGTAAATAAAGTACACATAGTTCTTAGTATAAAAAATAACATAACACCACCCGAAGGGCAAGTGCTGTGCCACAACCTGACCTGCAGGACAGATCCCAGCAGGTCAGAGAAAGAATGTAATAGATAAGAAAAAATAAACAACCTTGAAAGCGGGACTGAGGAATCTCGATGACTTCTTCGGTCGTGGGGCTGGGAAAAAGAGACTTTCTGACACCTCAGGGTCATCCCAACCACAGAAACCTGAGATTTTGGGAAACCCAAGTCAGTTAATCCCTGATAATGGGATACCATTATAACCACTACTTCACCACTATGATCTTAGGGCAAAACTGCGAGAAGCAGATTGATCATGTTGGGCAGGACAGCCATGGCATTAGAGTGTGCTGCTGCAGGAGAAATCCAATGCCATAAAGGTTTTCTGTCCCTTCCCTAAATGCAGTGGTGATTATCACTTCCTTTCAGAGAATCACAGAGATGGGCAGGGACCTCTGGAAATCACTGTGGTCCCATCCCTGTTCAAGCAGGGCCACCTAAAGCCACTTGCCATGGACCATGTGCAGATGGGTTTTGAGAATCTCCAGGGATGGAGACTCCACAGCCTCCCTGGGCAATCTGTGCCAGTGCTGGGCCACCTTCACAGGAAAGAAATTATTTCCTGGTGGTCAGAGGGAAGCTCCTGTGTTTCAGTGTGTGCACACTGATCCTGCCATTGGGCAGCACTGAGTGAAAGTGCCTGGCTCTGTCCTCTCACCTCCCTCCAGGTGTTCATCTGCACTGCTGAGATTCCCTGGAGTCTTCCCCAGCCTGAGCAGTGCCCATGCTCACATCCTGTCCTCATGGGAGGGATGCTCCAGTCCCTTAATCCTCCTCATCACCCTGCATTGGAATCTCTCCAGTGTGTCCCTGTCTCTCTTGTAATGAGGAGACAGACCTGGACACAGCACTCCAGGACTCCTCAACAGTGTTCTTATTGTCAAAAAAAAAAAAAAAAAGAGAGAAAGGAAATTTTGGAACAGGGGCTGTTCCAACTGGGACACCAACACTGGTTTTCGATAGCTTCAGCTTGAACACTGAAGGGTTTTTGTTGTGCTCTTTCTGCCAAACCTCTTGTATCTGATACTGCTGCATTTGGGCAGCTCTGGTCGAGGAGAGGTTTTCATCTGGCTATCTTAGCTTTGCTGGCCTGACCTCTGGAATAAATGTTCCTTTCTGAACTTTTTTCTTTTTTGGCAGTAATTTTAGTTTGTTTTTTATCCAGTGCCTGTGTTGAGGCTTGTTCAGTTTGCAAGGCTAAAGGGCATCACAAGAGCATGCATCATTTTGCACTTTTTGTCCAAGGCAACAAAACAAAACTAAGTTAAAAAAATCATTTTGGCGTATTTTTTTTTTTCTATGAAAACTCCTGAAGCATAAAAATAGTGTCTTTCCTTGAAGAGGGGATATTACTAATGTAAATCCAATGCAGAGGAATAGTATGATGTATGTCAAAAGGCAAGCATCCAAGGAGGAGCAGGAGTGATGGAAATGCCTCATGGGCATACGAGATTGTGGGGATAGGTATTCACAGAAAGGATGCTTTCTTACATGTGCCCAGGGCTTTCTCTTATCTCTGAACATGAACCCATAGTGAAATAGAAATGTTCCTGTATTAATAGTGCATTGGAGATAACCCTCATCTGAAAAATACAGTAATACTGCACAACTGGGAACCCTTTCAGAGCAGGGAATTGGACTGGCAATTTCATAGTGTGTTGGTAATGAAACATTTTGGTTCTGTATAAGCAAATGGGCAAGGTTAATGGACACATTACTCTGGCTGTCATTGTCCCAGCAGTAACCAATTTAGAGGCTTTATATTTTCTGCTGTCCCAGTAAGGGAAAGAAAAGTAGAAAATTAAAAATAGAAATCCCAGAGTGATTTAAAGTGCAAAGAGTGAACAAGCTTGTAGTACTTCAGTATAATTTTAAAATCCCTCTTTTCCTTATAATCAGTATTTTAATTTATGTATTACATTGCAAATTCTGCCAATGTCTGTCCTGCTCCAAAAGCTCACCTCCACACAGAAGGATTTATTCTGGCTGTAACACATGAACATGAGCCTCCAGCCCTGGATCTCTCTAGCTGTTGTTTGTATTGATGGTTCCTGTTTGTATTTCCCTTCACCTTGTGCTGTTGATTTGCAGAACCATGAGAAATGGTCTGTGGCTTTGGCCTTCAAGGGAGGAGGTTAAAAAAATATCTTCTGGTGCCTGTGTATATATCATAATTGGGGTTTTTTCATAGCTCTTTCAACATCTTTGGACAGATATCAGCCCCTCATGAGCTGGTTTTTCTCAAGCAGGTGCCCTGTACAACAGCACAGCGCTGGGTTTTCTCCCCCAGAATTAACTGTCCCACACTCCTGGTTTCATTGAGGTTACTTTTTTCATGTTGAGCCTCCTGCCAACATTAATACAGTTTCTGAAGCAGGTGTCCAGCCTAATGAGGACTCGTTTCCTTGCCTTGCAGACATCCTGGTTGATGGCAAGGTCTGTGACTGCGACGTCGTGGTGACCTGCCAGGTGGGGGACCCTGTCCCCCTGCAGGTGAAGTTGACCAACTGGAGCAAGCACAGCGTGGGGCCCTTTGCTCTGACCATGATGCCCTACCAGGATTACCAGAATGGGGTGCACAACTATGAGCTGCAGGATGCCATCACCTTCGTGGGCTCCAACACCTTCCACATCGACGCCGTGAGTTCTTTGGTCACAAGTATCAGCATTTTGAGTGATGTGCATTTGAAAGGGGCTTCATTGCTCTACTGTGCATTTTAAAGCAGATTAATATTTGGAAATACCCACGATTATGGCAGCTATTGCTAACAGTGCTGCTGCATGCATCTGGAATAGTCTCTGAAATGGTTTAAGACTGCAATTTCTTACCATGTAAACCACTAGGAAATTATCAGAGGCAGCAATTTCTGGTCACTCCAGATCTGGCTGAATGTGAATGGGTAACCCTAGATTGAATGTTCAATACCATATTGCCAGTCCCCTGAGTCTCCCAGCACAGCCTGCAGTAATAGATTTTAAATAACTTTTTTTTTTTCTTCAGTCCATAAGAAACATTCCCCAGGCTGAGCCAAGGAACTCAGCAAATCAGTTCTAGTCAGGTCCTGAGGAAACACAACAGACTGCAAAAAGAAAATGCTAAGCATTAATGGCCAATCTGATGAGCTGGTTCATTTCCTGGATGCTTAGCATACTGTTATAAAACCATAAAGAAATGCATAAAATGAGGCAAAAAAAAGGAAAAAAAAGCCCCTTTTTAAAACAATTGAGATTATGATTTTTCTCTCAATTTCTCTAGAAAATTCAAGTCTGGGAGCTTTTTGCTTCTAAGGCGAGAAAAATACAGATAACACTACTCTCTCCCACATCCTTCCCCCCCAAAAATACAACAACAAAATACCTGGAATGAAAATTTGCAGGCAATGCTGCAGAATGGAATGAGCAGCATTTCTGATAACTCATGAAATAAACATGAAGAATGGCATGTTTGGGATTGTGCTTAGGACCTTTGTTTAGGTCAGCTCTTCAGATTGGTAATAAAATGTACCTGTCAAAATTAAATATATAAGTGAACTTTAGTTAGAAAGAAATGAAAGGTTAATCACAGAGATAGTCACCATGCATATTTTTCAATTACGCATCACAGAAGAAAATATTTCTAAAAGCTAATGAGCATGAAATATACCACAGCTCGATTTTTAATGGGGGCTAACTGCATTCTTGTAGCTGAATAATTTAAATATGCCAACAGAAATCATCCAGGGATGGCTTTCTTTGACTCTGGTTCTGAAAATGTGGAGTTTTTAATCAGAGTGGTGGTGTTTGGATGCCCAGCTGCCAAAGGGCCTGACCCTCCAGGCTAATGAGGGAAAAGGGAGATGTCAGTGTGATGTATTCTTACCTTCTGATTGAGTCTCCTATGGGGCAAAAAGTCAGGAGGTCACGTCTCTGGTGCCTGCCCAGGCAGCCTTCTCATACGTTCTGGTCCCTGCCTTTGCCCCATTGCTCAGGAGTTTGACATTTCTCCTGTAAACACAATCCCCAAGAAGTTAAAAATAGAATTGTTTTCTGCTGCTTGTCCTCCTTTCCATACAAAAAGGTGAAATGAACAAAATGTCGACTCTTAGACAAGAAGTGTTACATTTCACTGTGTGTGGTGTTGACGCCACACAGGCTCCAAGGGAAAGTGCTTGGTCACCTTCTTTGGGGTGTAGAGCCTTGATTGTGGAAGAAAATCCTTTATGTCTGCCAGAGGCCATTTCTCCCCTCATAATGACTAATTTAGAATAAATTTCAGAAAGTTCCACCTGTTTGGGGGGGATGAGAAGTCCTGGTTTGTGCATTTGATGCTTTGGGGAAGAACCACCATGCTCAGAATTGTGCTTTTGCTCTGAATTTGGCCAAAAGCCAGACAGGAGCTGGTTAAAAAAACCAAAGAAGCTCATAGCTGGGTGAGATGAAAGACAAAGAGAGTTTCTCTTTTTTATAAACAAAAGTTGAGATAGTGGACCAGATTCCCTGCTGGTTTTCAACTCAGTGCTGCTGTATGGAAGCTGTTAAAAATGTCCCCATCATTTTTTTAACCTGAGGTCATGGGCACTTGGCTATTTTTCTTGTTTAGTGGAAGTGGCTTGAGGTGCTGCCCTTTCCCAGCTGCTTGTGAAAGATGCTCCCCTCTCCCCCTGCAGGCCCATCAGGACAGATGCTGTGAGAACTTGTTTTTGTGCAAAGTTGTCCAGTTTAGCAAAAACCACATTGGTCAGCAGTTTAGGTTAATTGGGCTGACTTCACACTGACACTGGCCCAGGGATGCTGACATGATTTATTGCAGGGCTGAGCTGGGTGGGAGGAAGGATGGAGAATCAGGTCTGGTTTGGTGTATCACTGGTGCGTGGTCAAGAAGGAGTGGGAGCATCAGGTATTGCAGCAAGGGCAGATACTCCTCACACCCTGAAAATTCACTCTGCTGTCATGCAGAAACTTCATTATTGGTACAAAAAAAAAACCCCAACAGATCCCTCTGCCTTCCTAAATGTTAAGTCTCATGCTCAAAATTCACTGTTATTTTTGATTCCAGACTAAAAAGTCTCAAAGCAGTTTCTGCTGCTACCTGGAAGACAAGGGACATATATGGGAATTTTCAGGATGCACGTGCTGCTTTGCAGTGTGAATATAAATTGTTGAAAGGGTAAAAGTCGCACAATTTTGTATTTCCCTTTTTTGTGGCTTGAAGTCAAAGTTAGAAGATTTATCTTGGAAGTAATGTAGTGATGCTTATTCACCTCTTTGTGCTTTTACCTCAGTTCGATGCAGCAGCCTGGGTTTGTGTCACAAAGTCTCTGCTGGATATGATACTTCAAAAAGCAAAGTCTTTTCTGGAAAATTTTTGAAGGATATTGAGTTATTTCCATGCATTTTAAATTAAGTAAAGTCTGCATTTTTAAGGAAAACTTCTAATTTGGCTAACCTTATTTTTCTCTGTATTTGACAGAAAAAGTGACTTTCTCCATTATGACTTAAATATTTACCTTTTTTTATTCAGTGGGTGATTTTGAAACACGAGTTAACATGGTGGAACTTACCCATTAAAATACAGTGGATTTATTTTTTTATGTTGCTTCACAACATAAAGTTTATCTTTTGCTCTGTTATTAAATTTTCTTAGTTCTTACCTCTGATTTTTGTTGAATAATTAGTTGATCAGACAGAGTTGTTTTTTTGCCAAATTGAAACCAAAAATATTGCCTTCTGCGGAGAACCCTGTAACTCTCAACAATTCATCCTCTCTTGTTGTCCCTGCTTGTGCCATCACTTATCTTCAAGCAGGATTTTTTCCTGTGTGTGTTATCACACACAAGCTCAAGCGATTGGTAGTGGGAGATGAGGAGAAATTCATTAGTAGATGGTCATTTTGAATCAGCTCAGAAGCCATGGTGAACATTTGCTCACTTCTGGCAGGTCCTCTGTGGCCCATCTGGAACAAATTATTTTTCTTGGCACTGTTTTATTCACACTGTAAACTCTTTGGGGCAGCAAGCAGTAGCTGGCACCAGCCCTAATCTCCAACTGAGCTCCCTAAGTACTACAGCAGTATAAATAAGTAGTAATTAGTTCTAAGCAATCACAGTCCCACATGGTAGCCTAAATCAGGGAAGGATTAGGATGCAGCTAGAAACTTAATTTTTCTTCTATCTTGGTGGAACAAAGGACTAATGTGGACTTTTTTCCCTTGATTTTCTTTCGATCGTTATTTTCTGAGGTACAAGCTGCTCATCTTTGTTTCCATGAATGGTGGAATTTCAATAAAACCTATTTTAACTCTGCCCTGGCTCAGGAATGTCAGCATCCTGATGAATGATTCAGCAGACACACAGGCACAGGTCTGGGCATGGCACACCAGAGCTGTGTGCTGCTGGGCTGGAGGACAACACGAATTCGGTCTGGCTCAGGCAGGAGCCGTGCTCCTCGTGGCTGAGCTGGGTCAGGCACTGCAGGCTGTGGGGTGCTGTGTCCTGCCAGCCATGGAGGTGACCACCTGAACAGGCCACTCTGAGTGGCTGAGCAAGTAATCAGACTAATGCAGTGTAGGGAACATTTCCCCTCATGCTGCATTTGATCAGGTGAACCCTTGTGTTGAACAGCTGGCTTAGATGTGGATATCCACTTTTCAGACACTTGAGTGGATTCAGATCCAGACTGAGACACCTGAATGAGGAGGTTACCAGGGGTGCTGCCCCACTAAGCTCCCAGGAGGCCATGGAGATGTGGTCTTGCAGCAGCTAGAACCTGGCTCATTAACACAGGGCTGAGATTCAGTTGCCTAAAAGTAGATGTTTGCCATCATACAGGTGCTGTGGGTTTCCTACCAGCCACCAGATGCTGCCAGAAATCCTGTAAGACATCCTGGGCACCTTCCCAGTCCTCAATGCCTTAGGCCATCCCCTTACCTGTGTTTAGGCAACTCAGCTCTGGCTCTGCAGGCTGCCTAGGGATACCATTCTGTGTCTGCTCCACTGTCTCACTGACTAGGTATCCTCCTTATGTAGTAGGACCTTGGATACCTTTTACTCCTAAATGTAGGTTTAACCTCAAATTTAGTCCTGTGCCTGGTGTAGCAGCTGGGCTGGATGTGACCCTCTGCTGACCTGACTGCTGCAGCTGGATGTCTGATCTTTTGGGAATCTTTGTAGGCAGCCCCACTGGAGACTCAGCCTTACATTCCAATTTTGGTTCCTGTTTTGAAGGAAACATCTTGTAGCTTCTGCAGAGCCACCTGCACCTGAGCAAGGCAAAGGTTTCAAGCTCATTTTGCTTCCCTGTTTCTTCTCCAAAGTGTGGATACAGCGGTGGTGTCACACAGACGTGGGTAGAGCCCAAACCATGAAGGTGATGTCTGGTGTTGATGCTGATGAGCCTGGAGCCACCTTCCTGCTTGCCAAGGGCTCTGAGCTGTGCTGCCACAGACATTCCTTATGGTGCAGCCAGATTAGGAGGAATGGACCAGGAGCTTGGAATAGCTCAGGGTGTGAGGAGGCTTCGTTTGCTGTTTGCCTGCACCCACTGCTGGCATTAGTGCCTGCCTCTGCCCTCCTCTGCAGGAAAGTCCACACCAGCTCCAGTGAGGCAGAAATCAGGCAGGCAGCCCTGGGAGAAGGGCAGGGGAGCAAGAGGGGACATGTTTGGATGTTGTTCTGCGTGTCCAGACGCGGTGCCAGAGGGCAGGAGCTGTTACCCAGCCAGGAGGGGAGATGCCAAGGACAGGGTCAGGGCAACAGCTGTGGCTGCTCTGATCCCTCATGTGGATGACATGATGATGATACAAGTTTGCTGTAGGTCAGCAGAAGTGCCCAGCACCAAAACCAAAGGGAGCCTGGGCTCTGCAGCTTGAGGATGTGAACAGAGAGCCCCTTGTGCAGGAGCTGCATTTTAGAGTCATAGAAGCACAGAATGATTTGGGTTGGAAGGGAACTTAAAGCTCATCTCATTCCAGCAGGGACATCTTCCCCTATCCCAGGTTGCTCCAAGCCCCACCCAGCCTGGCCTTGAACACTTCCAGGGATGAGGCATCCATAGATTCCTTGGGCAGCCTGTGCCAGGGCCTCACCACCCTCACAGTAATATCTACATCTATCTATATCTGTATCTATATCTATATCTATATCTATATCTATATCTATATCTATATCTATCTATATCTTATCTATATCTATATCTATATCTATATCTATATCTATATCTAATCTATCTATATCTATCTATCTATCTATCTATATCCTAAATTTCCCCTCTTTAAATTTGATCCCCTTACTCTTTGTCCTATCACTACAGATCCTGATGGAGAGCCTTTTCCAGCTTCTCTGTAGCTCCCTCAAATACTGGAAGGTGCTGTGAGGTCTCCACTCAACCTTCTCTTCTCCAGGCTGAACAACCCCAACTTTCTCAGCCTGACTTCAGAGAAAAGCTGCTCCAGTACCTTGTGGCCCCTCTCTGGACTTCTTCCAGTTTAGGGAGGTCCAACAAAGCAGACTGATAGCCCAGGGGACTATATGGGATGATGTCTCCTGGCTAAAGAACCCAGCAGTGAAAGTCCAAAAAAAAGCTAGGACAGGAGAAAATGGAAACAGCTCATTCCCTTCACTTCTGAAAGCTACAGAGAATCTGCCTCATGGAAGGTGGCTGGGAGCTCTCTGGAATATTCTTGAGTTTCCTGCACCCTTGAAATCTTCTGTTGATCATTTGCCTTCCCCCTCTTTCCCTCCATGACCTTCCCATCATCCCTGCTCTGGTCTTCCCAAGCAGTGGCAAATTGTCCTTCAGCAAAGGGTGTCCATGAGCACTTGCCCAGTTCACAACCCATTGTTCATGTCCCAATTTACCATATAATGACATTTTTTGTAGTGGGGAACAGCCCTGATCACCTCTCTCACAGCATCAGCCTTTTTTGGGACTCTTCTGCTGGGATGAAGCTGCCTTTTCACAATTTTTGGAAAAATCCCATCCAGTGGAATGGCTCTGTGTTGATTTGGTGTTTTGCATTTGCTGTAGCTCAGTTCTAGGCGTCCTGAAACTGGATTTAACATCTTGTGGAAGCAGATACTAATTCAAACATTATCACATGCTGAACAGTGGTGGGAGTGTTAAAGTTAGAAATTACTGAAGTGTCTTGCTGAAATGATGGACTGAGATATATTATTTGTTGTGAAGATATGGATTGTAGATGGATTTGTAATGAAGGAAGATACATAAATGTAGAAACAGTGTGAACTCTGTATATTTAATTTGGACAAGTAAAATCAGGGTGGCTACTGTTTCTGGGAAGTTTCTTTCTAAACTTCATTATTTCAATGATAGTCACCCAAGTTGCTGATTAGAATTTGCAGTCAGATTGTGTCTCAGTAATAAGGGAGAATGAACTTACTTATTGCTAAGCTGTTAAATGGTGTTTAAACCATGTATTTAACATTAATTCAGAGATGTGATTTAGAACTTTAATAGAGATGTTGGTAAATGCAGTCTAAGGAGACATTTAGGGTGATCTCTACCTTAAACAAATTCTGTTTTGTAATCAGGTACTCCTAAAGGTTCATATTCTGTTTTGAGCTGTGGCACAGATTTACTGCATGAGTGAATAACAGGATTAATTTTTTAAAGTAACATTTTTACTAGAATAGGGACGAGATGTTTACTCATTTTTGTATGAAAGCATTATTGAGATGTGAATCTGGAGTACTCTGAGACCCTTTGAAGGAGATAATGGATTGCAAACTGCAATTAATTTGCTTTGTTAATGGTTTATTTGTACTGATTTTTGTATTCTCTTTGCCAGGTAAAGCCAGCCAAAGACTCTGTGTACTTTGGAGCACTTCTCTTCCTCTACACGGGCGATTTCTACCTGAATATCAAATTCCATGAAGACAGCAGCAGCAGGGAGCTGCCTCTGTCCTGGCTCTGCCTTCCCAGTGTCCACATCCGTGCCACAGAGCCTGTGGCCCCAGCTAAGCTGTGAATATGCACCGGGTGCTATTGATCACCCACAGCACACAGCAGAGCTTGGCACATCCTCTGCTTGACCCCAGCTTGTTTCTGTCCAACCCCAGGACACGGTCTCTGCTCTGGAGGAACAGCTGAACACTTTCTGAATTGGCTGACAGTCATTTGGACAGCTGCTTCAGCTAATTTCAGAGGGAGAGAGAGAGAGATTATAACTATGCTGAAGTTTTCCTCTGTTTTCAGAAAGCCTTTGAAACTATTTGCATTGTACTTCAATATACTCCATTGATATCAGTGGTTTGAAAGAGTCTTGAGGGCTGAATTTTGCCATGTGTTTGAAGGTCTTAAATCCTGTTTGAATAATCCTGTTTGATCATTTTTTTCAGTAAGATTTGTGTGTCTGTATGAAATTCCTCTTGGTTTATGCTGGACCCATGGCATGTTCCCTTGGGATATAGATCTCTGTTAGATTTGTTCACTGGCTTGCTCTTGTTCATTTGTTTGCTGAGAATTTGGTGTCTTTGGTAGTAAATAGCAGTAGTGGTGCTTTTCAGTGTGCTACTGAAAGTAAGAATAGCCTCCAGTTATTCTCTCCCTCCCCTGAGCCCAGTGCCACTTGCTCCTGGTAAAGTCACTGCCTTTAGTTTGGCAGATCTATGAACTAGAAAGGAGAGAGGGTGAGGAAGAGCAAAGGAGTTTTGTCCTTGAGAGAATAAATAAGCCAACTTTTGGGCTGCCTAAGGCTTGGCTGTGAATTTAGGCTTTCACAGTTCTGTTCTACACAGTCATAGTCACTTGAAACATTTGCAGACTCTAAAAGATCCACCAGAATTAATCAGATGATCATTAATATAACTTTTCATGAGTTTTTGCAAACTCTACTCACCAGATTTTTCATACTGATATACTGCTTTTTAAATGTGTCTAGTTTTTTTCCTTTTTTTTTTTTTGTTTTCTTAAAGTTTGGGGGTTTTTTAAGTTTAATTATTAGGCAGTTAAGGCCATGGAATTACTGAGTGTGAGAGTAGTTGTTGAATGTACTGATAATTTAGCCTATTTTTCAGAATAATGTTTTTGTATAGTGAGACATGTTTTTACCCCATGTAAAGCAGGGAGATGTTTTATCTGTATGATTAATACATTATTTCGTGGACCATATGTTTAAAAACTATCTCAGTCTTTTCTTAAATGCATAGTTAAATTTGGTGGTAGTATGCCTTGGGGGTGGATACACCAAGATGTGGCAGGGACACTCCAGTTAACTCTACATTATTTAAATCTACCTGCACAACCTCTCTGCAGATTCTTTGTTTCTTTAGAATTCATGCAAACATGGGCCCCCTCTGAATGCATGGCCTGACCCTTCCTGCTCAGTTCTGGCTCTCTGCACCAAGCCCAGGGGTACTTTTAGGTGTGATTGGTGTTTCCCATAGTGCTCCAAACCCCATTCATTGCAAGTGACTGTTCACCCTAAAAATATTCCCAACCTAGGGAACTGTGGCTGTAGCATGGTAGCTGCATTTCCAGTATATGCAGGGCATTATCTCTAAAATCCTGTGTTGTGGCAATGTTATCAATGTTTGTGCTTGAGCTGGGGCTCTGGACTCAGCCTTGAAAGTGGAAGTTTTCAGTCCTGACCTGATGAAAATCTGAGCCCTGCTGAGGATTTATTTGCAATGATTCACTGCTCTGTCAGGTGCCAGTGAGGTCCAGTAACAAAACCCCTGGAAAGAGGGTCCAACAGCAGAGTTGGGCCTGCTTTTCTGAGTTGGTGGAGCTTGGCTGACCAGACTGTGCCATGAGGCTGAATCCTCTGTCATTGGATAGGTAACACCCAGAAAAATAAGATCCAAGGAGAGCAGGAACTAAACCCTCAGTACATCTTCTCTAAAAGCTTGGTTTTGACATGAGTGTCTGGACTATGTTGCACAACACTGTTGGAATAAAATTCAAATTGGGTTTTATTCAGTGTTCCCAGAAGATCATCTGCAGATTCTAGGAATATAGCTAAGGCTTTATAAGGACCACACTGAAAAAAAAATATTGTAAAGTAGATGCTGTTGTAGTCAGGATGCTTTAATTTACTCAGCTAAGGGACTGTTCTCTAATTATATTTCAACAGCATTCTCTGAGAATAGAGAGTCTTGTTCTGTGGAGCCTATCCCGGGATGCAACAATCCTGTGCCTTTTACTTATGAAGGGTCCTTATCTACAGCCCACTGAAGCTGTTGGAATGGGAACAGGTCCTGTTATAACAAAAGCTGGCTGCATATTTTCTAGGTATCCAATATGCCATTATAAATCTGCCATATGTGAACATAAATATAAGTTCTTATGTGTGACCTGACCCTTAAAGGTGTATCTGTTCATTATATAGCAGATTCTGTCCCTTGTCAACTTGGACACTTAGTTGATTTTGGCATTTATTATATCTTCCCCAATTTTCCAGACTTCTACTTGTCTTGGTGGAAGAGATGAAATACAAGAAGTTCTTCCTTCTGGGGATCATTTTTAACTTTATCCAGAAGGAAGATATTTAAGTGTTAGTGTAATTTGGAGAGGGGTTGAGGGAAAGGTGCTTAAAATCACTGGGGTTGCTGTTAGGGTCAGTCCTTGTACTGCTTGAAAGAAGGATGATATAGTTCTTATTTGCTTTCCTTTCTTGGTACTCAAAACTTCTTTTTCTTTCTCTGAAACACCCAGCAATTATTTTGAACATGATGAGCTGAACTGTTCATTGTAAATCTGATACGAACCAGTGGTTGCAATAAATTATTCCTAATTTAAATGGCCATTGCTGAGAGCAGATGTTGATCCCATATATGAATGCACTGGAGAAGCATAAGTTATGTAACTTTACCTGAATAAATACTTGTGGCTTGTTATTTCACCTCTGCCAGTCTCTTTAGTCTGTAGCCCTTGGGTGGGTTCTGTGATTTTGCTGACAATAATGTGTATCCCTTGATTCTGTGTTGTGTCTCTGAAAGAATGTGTTGGACTCCAGAGCTGAAATTTCAGCTTCACTCAAGTGTGGTGTTGTGAGGTCCCCAGGACGAGGTGAGAGATGAGAATTTGACTCCAAGTTCTCACAAGGCTGATTTATTATTTTGTGATATTATATTAAATTAAAAGAAATTATATACTAAAACTACACTAAAGAAAGAGAAAGGAGACATCAGAAGGCTGGACAAGAATGATAATAAAAACCCGTGACAGACTCAGAGAGTCCGACACAGCTGGACTGGGATTGGTCATTAAATTAAAACAATTCCCATGGTGGATAAACAATTCTCCAAATTACATTCCAAAACAGCAAAACAAGGAGAAGCTGAAGCTTCCCAACTTCCCAGAAGAAGAAACCCTGGTGAAGAGATTTTTCAGAAAATATCATGGTGACACTCAAGTTTTCTCTTCCTAGATGAACTCAGGGGTGGTGAACCCTGTCTGCTCTGTGGTGTGGCTCCTGTGTCAGCTGAGGAGAGGGAGAGGCACTCACATGAAAGCCAACAAATGGCCAGAAGTTGTGTCCAGGGAGGTTCAGGTTGGATATTAGGAAAAGGTTCTTCCCCCAGAGAGTGGTTGGGTGCTGGAATGGACTCCCCAGGGAAGGGGTCACAGCCCAGAGCCTGACAGAACTCAAGAAGTGTTTGGAAAATGCTCTCAGGCACAGGGTGGGACTCTTGGGGATGGTCCTGTGAAGGGGTGGGAGTTGGATTTGTTGATTCTTGTGGATCCCTTCCAACTTGGCTTAATCTGTGACTGTGAAATGCCTCAGTGTCCCAGTACTGGTGTTGGGGGTGGTGAGGCCCTGGCACAGGTTGCCCAGATGGCTGCCCCATCCCTGGAAACATTCAAGGCTGGCTTGGACAGGGCTCTGAACAACCTGATCCAGCTGAGGATATCCCTGCTCAGTGCTGGAAGACTGGAACTAGACCTGTAAATGTTCCTTGCAACCCAAAGCATTCCATGATTCTTTCACCCTTTCCATCCTTTGAGAAACAGCTCAAAGGCTGGAAGGACCATCTTGGAAGACTGACTGCAAGCACTAAAAACCATTTGATGCCCAGCCTTGTCTGAGTTCCTTTTCTCAGTCCTGGGGCTCCTGTGTTTGGATTCCCAACCTAGAAGCTCTTAAGGATTCATCAGTGAGGGCCAGCTGCACCCTCCCTTCCCTGACTCCTCTGGCTCTCTCCTGGGTGTGGGCACTTTGTTTGCCCCTGGAGCTGGGCTGTGCATCCCTCCTGCTTGTCCTGCACAGCCCAGAGCAGTGCTGGCTGCCAGCTCCTGGGGTGGAACCAAGCCCTCTGCAGCTCAGGTGTGGGCACAGGGGGCATTTAAAGGCTTTCCTACAGGTGGCTGCTTTGCAGAGCTTTGCAAACACTCGTGCTCTTTTCTTAAAGAAGACACCAAAAGATCTGAACAAAATTTTTGTGTCAAGTGTTCCATGATAGCTGTTTCCTTCTGGGGTTAGGTCAGGGTTCTTGGGTTGTTCAGCATCTCCTTAGCTCTCAGCTTCTCATCTTGCTCTTTCTCACCTCATCCTTCCCACTGACTCTTCCACTCACTCCACTTTTCTGCTTTTCTTTATTTGGTCCCAACAGAAAGGATCAACTTGTCCCTTTCTTTTTTTTCCTTCCTCTGCATCTCTGTTAGAGCCTTCCTAACACTTTGGCCATGATGGAGAAAAAATGCTTCAAACCCAACTTCAGCTGCTAAACTGGAGTTTGATGCTCTCCTTAAAGCATCTTGAGCTATTTCAGTTGAAAAAGGATCTTGTCTGTTTTGTTACAATCTGATGTTTCTTGTTGAAAGGATACTTTAGGCCTCTGTGTTCACCATGCATCAGCTCCCTAATGCCAGTGGGACTTTGTGTGTAGGTGACATCTCATTTAACATACACTGCTCCCTTCCTGTCCCTGTGTTCCTGATTCAGCAGATATCCAAGCATGTGTCTACTGTTAAACACATCAATAAAAACACATTAATAACACATTAATAGGCCGTCTTTTGACAGCTAACTCAGTCACTCCCTGGGAAATTTGCTAACCCTGTGCCCAGATGTGCAATCTTCACCTGAACCTGCAATTTTGACACGGAGGCTCACATGCCATTGTGTTGCCTGGGCCATCACCAGTGGCTCCCTGGACCCCTGGCACAGGGAGAAGGCATCTCACCAAAATCTGGCACTGCATTTATGCAAGTCTGGCAGTGCAGAAGATCCTCCCAGGCCAAGATGTGCTCAGTGTCTGGCTGTACCAACCACAGAAATGCACCCTGGAGGTGTAAATCACATGCACAGACTTGCCTGGGGAGCCACACTGTCCCCAGCACTGTGCACCAGGCAAAGCAGGACTCAGCCACCTCCTGCTTGCAGTTGCTCTTCCAAGTGTTTCTCCCCCAAGAGCTGGTGCCTCCCAGCCTCTTCATCTTCACAGCTACAGGAAAACTCCTCAAGAGCAGCTCAGGAATCACTTGGCATAAGGGAAGGCATCTGTTAACAATGAGGCAGCTCAGCACCATTTCTGGGATGGATGCTCTGCAGAGAATTTGTTACAGCCCAGAGTTCTCTGGTGCTGTGGCTGGAGAAGGGCAACTTCAGCCCCTCTTCAGCCTGGATTCAGCTTGAAAAAAAACAATGTAGACACTGCCAGAGAGAAATCAGGCCAGCTTTTGAAACAGTTTAACAATGAGCATCTTGTTAATGACTGTGAGGATGTCATCACTAATCTGTGTCAGAAACTGGGCCCTTCTGCTCTCCAAAGTCTGCCCATGTCCTTACAAACTGGTCCAGGCTGGTGGCTGAAGTGATGCCATGGTCTGATTCAGGCTTTCCACCTCCTTTCCCAACAGTCCAGATCCAGAGCAGAGATGCCATTCCCTCCCTCCCTTTGCCTGATTCACCTCTTTTTGTGGCCACACAAGGCTGAACCCATGTAATGGATTTGGGTTGAAAGGGGCAAAGAAAAGGCAGGGGAGTGTTTTCCTTTAGTGTGCGCACATGTGAGTGAATTGCTGATGTGAAGCTGCATCATTACACAGGAGCCTGTGAGGCTGCAGCATCCCAGACCAGAACTTTTGGGGCAGAACAGGGGTAAATGACCAGTGGGAGGAAGGGAGGGAAAAAATTGCAGAGGGCAATGATACAGGGCTACAAAGAGAGACACCTCCACAAGGTGCCCGAAGTTTACTGAGATGAATCAAGGTGAAACAGGTTATGTAACTGCCACAACATTAAAAATAGGTTATGCTGTATATTAAGATTTCATTTATGAATTGTTTATAAAGCATTCATAAATGTTAGATGTGGCAAGCACGTTCTGCACACAAATACTTTGTGTTCCAGCATTATCGATGGCCGTGTCCACGGCAGCTGCAGGTGTTACAGATGGTAAAATCACAGCTCTGGAGACCTGCAGTTCAATAGCAATACACCATAAATGATTCATCAATCACCTCAACATGTATCAAGGAATGATGTGCTCTTTGCAAATGGAGCCTTAATATGAAGTGTGACCTTAGGAACTGTGAAACAGGGAACTTTTGCCCCTTTCATCCTTTTTATTGCTCCTAAAAAAACCCCAAACCAACAAAACACCAACACCAATTCCCCCACCCCCACCTCCAACTCTCAATTCACCAGTTTAATAATGATTGTTTTTCCTCACCTCTGGCTTGAGAAAGGCCACAGGCTCCTGAGAATTAAAAGGTTTTATGGAACACACAGTATTTGGATGTGTTCTCATCTGCTGCAAATGTGTTTAGTGTGTTTTGGGGGTGTGGACTCCAGGGATGCAGAGGGATGTCACCCCAGCAGGATGTCACCTTGCCAGCCAGGGTGTCTGCAGATCCCTGGAGAAAGCACAAGTGCAAAAGTAATGTGAATGTAAACTAAGTAAAGAGAAGAACAGAAGAGCCATGAAATAAGACTTGAACATTATAATTTAATTTATTAAAATGAACCCTACATCTAGCTCTGGCCATTTGCTTACATGGAGGATGTCACCTAGAGAAGATGCATTGCAGACCCTCAGCACAAGGCAGGCCAGGTAAGAATTGTCCTTCCCTAGCATGTCATCCTCCATAACCCTGGAGAAGGCATAAAGCCTGCTCATCCCATCCCATCCCATCCCATCCCATCCCATCCCATCCCAAGCCATCCCATCCCATCTCATTCCTGTGCAGAGCTCTCAAGACTCTTTTCACAATGGAAGAGAAAGAAGATGCTCCTGTCTTTCCTTGGCTGAAGTCCTGGCCAGGACTGAGTTTTCCCAAGTCTCTTGAGGAGGGCACTGGGACCTGGCCCAGCTCTGTAATGTTTGAATTGAGTATCAATATTAGCCACTTGCATGTGGTGTCAGAACAAAGCCCATGGACAATATGCATTTAAATGTCGCACAAAAATAAGACAAAATAGGTGCATATGCTTTGGAATATTATTTTCAACACAAGTATTGGGTAGATCTACCAGATTTTCCCTTTTGTGTAGCTCTCCAAGTGTTGCTGCTGTTGGTTTCAATATAAAATCACATCCTGTAAGGCTTGTCCATGCTGGGGGCTCAGGGTCACACAAGCTCTGTTGAGAGAAACAACAGGAGGGATCAGTGATGCTCTTAACACAAACTTCTTTATTAAAAAACACTGGATATGAACAGGAGTCACAGGATCTGTGCTTCCCAAAATATCCACAGGGCAAGGAGGCTCTGTAAGGAGACACCCACCCGGCATCAGAAAAATTTCCAACCTGAAATGTCTGGTTTTGCCAGTGGCTGTAAAGAGAGGCCAGGGTGATAAATTGACATGGATACATCCACTTATCTGACCAGTGTATTCAGATGAGATAAATCAGAACCACAGAATGATCTGGGTTGGAAGGAACCTTAAGGATCTCATTCCAGCCCCCCTGCCATGGGCAGAGATACCTTTCACTAGACCAGCCTGGCCTTGAACATTTCCAGGGACAGAGCATCCACAGCTTCTCTGGGCAACCTCTGCCAGGGCCTCACCACCCTCACAGTAAAGAATTTTTTCCTAATGAGCAATCTAAACCTATTTTCTGTCAGTTTAAAGCCATTCCCCCTTGTCCTATAAATCCCCATGACCTGTCCCATCAAGCATGGATGAAGTTAGTAAATGTGTTTAAAAGTTTCAAAGGACCAAGGGACACACCTCTGAACCCAAACTCTGAGCACAGGACACTCATTTCTTTGCAGATCAGACAGAGCAAACCCTTTCCCTCCCCATCCAGGATGCAGTTCCATGGGGCTCAGGTTTGTACTTCAGGTGCTGTGGTACAAACATGGGGACTGTCTCATTCCCAGTACTTTTCCTTTTCACTGCACCCACCATGGGCCAGGTGCAGGGTGACCTTCTGGGCCAGCAGGGCACCAGGCAGCCTGTCAGCAAGGAGCCACATGATGGGGAAATGCAGCTCTCCTGGGGAGCACCCATGTGAAATGTCCAGGGGAAGAGGAAAACCTGCTGCAGCTTTATCTCAGCTTTGTGCAAACCTGCCCTGATGAGACCTTCAGCTGAGAGGCTTTTTGAGCTGTTCCTGAATGAGCATGGTCACATTTTCCCTCTCTCTGTGCCCTGCACCCCTGGCTGTGCTGTAGATAAGGCAGCAGTGTTTTGGCAGCTGGGAGGTGATGCTCTATCTGTTTGCACATGCAGGACACTAATGGAAATGTGCCACCCATCACCACCACTGGGGTCAGCTTGTCTCTGCTCGTCATGCTGGGGACACTGGCTGGTTGTTTTGGTGGCAATGCAAAGGGCAGCAATGCTGGGGACAGACAGACCAGGCAGACGTCAGCTTTCAATACCATAAAAGCCCCTGCACAATTCTTGCTCACTGCTCTCTTGCTCAGTTCTAAACCTCTTTCTCCCTTAGTTTCTTTAGATTTTTAGTTTCAAGGTATTTTTTCCTGACATCAGATTTATTTATTTCATAGCTCCACACTGTTCTCAGTGTCTCTTTTCTGCAAGCAGACCATACCATTTTTCCTGTTCATTCAAGCCCTGGGTTTCTGGGTTTGGAATGCTCAGAGTCCTTCATCCTGTGCCATGGATGGAGTCTTCACTCTCTATGTTCAAGTGCATCTCATGGCTTGTCCAGCTCCTGCCTTGCTCCTGCCTGATTCCAAGGTCAGGCACTGGGAGAACAGGATGACTCCTGCCTGTCTGGGCTCTCCCTTCACACCTGGCACGTTTGGTTTGAATTAATCCACAACACTCTTGTCCACTGCTGGCACACAGGTAAGACTGATTCTGGTGGCCTTGGTGCAGTGGAGAGGAGGCAGGAGGAGAGGAGGTTTAGTATCACCTCACTGTCTCCTGCAAAATCTGTGTTTTGTTGCCTGGTGACAACATCTCTGTACTCGGTCCCAGTGCCACACGTGAAATGCTGAATGTGAAGCTGCCACGCAGCAAGTTTAGCTTTGGTGAGTGTCACATCTCACTCAGCACTGCTGATGGGGTCCCAGCTCCTCTTCCAAACACTGAAGGGCACAGCAGGCCCTGGCACTGCAGATGGGCACAGCCAACCCCAGCTCCATGGCACTCCAGAGCAGGGGTGCTCTGGCCTCTGCTCTCTGCCATATTCAGAACACCCCAAATATTGTTTGTGTCCAGGGGAGGGTAGGAGGATCTGGGAGAAGATCCTTGCTGCCTAGAAGGACAGAGTTCCTCAGACCAGCCCACAGAGCTCAGGAGTGAAAGACAACTGTCTCACACATGTGTAGAGATGGCTTTTCTTACTTTGACCCAAAGTTTATTTTTATTCCACAGTCTTTCCCAGGAGGAAACACTTCAGCAGCTTTTTTTCTCACTTCCACCTGAAGATAAAAAGACAACTCCTAACTGTTTTCAAGCCTCTGTCTTGAGGATACTGTAATTCACATTAAGAAAGGAGGCTCTGGAGCTGCAGGCAGTGACAGCCAGAGTGTGTCACAACCCCAATGACAGGAGCAGGGGAGAAGATGGACCAGGCACCCTCAGCTTGTGCTTGTGGAGCACCTTGGGCTTGTGGGTCCAACAACAGCAATAGGGAAGGGAAGGGAAGGGAAGGGAAGGGAAGGGAAGGGAAGGGAAGGGAAGGGAAGGGAAGGGACCTATAATGGTCATCCAGTCCAACTCCCTGACCACTTCAGGGCTGACAAAAAATTAAAGCTATTAAGGTTGTTATCCAAGTGACTGTTAAGCACTGACAAGCTGGGGAACTGACCAGTTCTCTAGGAAGCTGCTTCTAGTGTTCGACCTGACCTCTCAGTAAAGAAATATCCCTCCAGGAAAACCCCAGGCATTGTGAATTAGGAACAATCAATTACTCAGAATTGGACCAAAACTAAAAGAGTGGCAAAACTCCCCATCTGTATCAGAGAGAAGAGCTCAGGGACCAAAGCCTGGTTCAATCAAAATAAAGCAACTGCTGTATGAAAATGTGTGTTTCATGGGCTGCCTGTGTCCGACAATGCACCAAGTATATTTTGGACAGTCTGCCTTGCTAGTAAACCCTGCCTAATCCGTTCAGGGGACTGGAGAGGCTGCGACAGCCTTGTCTATACCAAAATAATATTCCATTTCTGTCTTGTTTAATATTGTCTCATACAACGCAGCACAGTCTCAGCTGAAAACTGCATTGCTGTTCTTAGAACAAAAGATCTCTCCTTTTAGGTGAAGTATCTATTTGCATTAGGAATGCCCAGGGGATGTGGATACAAGAACATGCTTTATCCACAGGCAAGGTTGAGCAGGACTCTTGGTAAGCCCCAGCTTCTCTGTCTCAGGAAAAAAAAAAAAAATTAAAAAACCAAGTCAGGGCTGTAGCAACACAGTTGGGCTGTATTTTATCTGCCATGCTGGGCAGCAAACCTGCACCTGCAATGGTGCACAGGAGGGCTGTAACAGCAAGAACATACCTCTGGAATGGATTTAGAGATAATAAGAAATCATCTTAATGCGACTGTTGAATGTACAAGGGACCTGGTAATAGTTACCACAGGTACACTTTCATTAACTCCCTTTAATTTAAAAGCTCAGTGTTTGCGGGAATCTTTTACTGGCAAGAAAAAGTGAAATCAAATGAAAAATAATCTTTCTGAGAAGCAGTGCTGCTGTTTCCCCTAGGAGCTGCACAGCACAGCCTGAAATCACCTGCCCTGATCCCTCCAGCCAGATCCTGAAGCCTGGGCCACATGAGCACTGCCAGCCCTGCAGTGCCACCCCAGTGTCACCCAATCCCCCTTATCTCTGCAGCAGGGACACCCCCCCAGGCTCACTGAGGACAAACAGGGCTTGGGTGGGACCTTTCCAGTGAGCAAAACACAAATGACAGCACCCACCACGTCACCAGAGCTTTTCTTCCCGATGTTCCAGGTGAGATTGGGCACAGTCCAGGCTTGCAACAATAATGTTCCTCCACCCAGGAATAACCCATGTTCATACTCATTAAAAAAAAATAAAAAATACAAAGGTGATTTAATACCCAAACCTAGTATAGCTCTGCGAGAAAATATCTAAATTATGGAATCAGGATGCAATGTAACTCTGCTGAAAGTTAATAAGCTATTTGATCTACCCAATGCTTTATCGGCTCAAATCAATAAACACACCATGAAAATTAGGGATTTCAAAACAAAAGCCTTGAGATGAAACTTGTGATGGCTGAGTTCAGGGGAGACAGAGCATTGTTCCAACTTAGGGATGCTCCATTCCCACCTCCACTCCCTGCAGAGGTTTGTCAGGGAAGGAGGAGCAAATCTGACCCAGCCACCTGCTGCTGACTTTTCAGCATCTTGCTGAGCTCTCCTCCAGTTGTTCTGTGAGCTGTTCAGCTGTGTGAATGCCTTCATGCAGATCCAGAGGATAAATGTTGAGAGGGCTGTAGGAAATTTGGGTGCAGTGACGGAGCATTCCTGTGGCTGCAATAGGAAATGACTTTATGGGCGGAAGCAGGATGAGGGGTGGGGACACAGAAAGGAAAAATTGTTGGGTTCAGGAAAGGTTTATTAAAGGAAAATAACCCAACCATTAGATGCTATCTGTATTATGAATCATATGCATTTCCAGCTCAGCTTCAGTAGAGTTCAATGCTCCACAGGGAGAGGGGTGTTTCAGTGAGGTGACCTGTGGGCACAGCTGGGGGGTTTGGGGCTAAATGTGCCAAAATTGCTTTACTTTACCATGTGTCTTGAGAGTCCCTTGAGACTTCTGTCAGAGGAGAATTATGAGAAGCCACAGCTATGAGGTTAACTTAAAGTTTTTATTAATGATCAAATGATGATCAGATGGAAATTATTTAGTGATTGAGTGAAAATCAATTGGTGATTGAGCAATAATTGAATGTTAGTGAAACAGGGATTTAACAACAAGTTGACAATGATTTGGCAAATATTTAATGGTGATTTTGGTGATGATTTGAATGATAGTTTAGACAGTGATTTGACAATGATTCTAAAAGGGATTTAAAAAGTGGTCAAACACTGCTACTTACTCCACTTCAAATACTTAACCTGTGGCTCTATACATGGTGTTAGCACACAATATACTTGTAAGTCCAATGTGAAATATTTCTTATCTCTTTCTAGATATCAGCTGTTGGATAAGGGGTCTCTCAGCCTCAAGAATTAACCCTGAGAAATCTCTCTGCCCAAGGGGTAGATCAGTGCTGTGCAGCCACTGCTATGCAGGAGTGTCATGGTTTGACACTGGCACAATGCCAGTGCCCCCATGAGAATACCCTCTCCCTGGTTTCTGCTGTGAGATGTGACCAGGAATAAGCAAAGCAGGCTCCCACTTAGGAAAAAAAGAAAAAAAAAAGTTTATTAACTAAACTACAAGGGACAAGGGAAAGGGTAAAAAAAAGAAACACACAAGAATGAAAATAAAAACTTCACAAATACATCTCCTCCTCCCCACCAAATTCCCAATACAATACATCCCCCAAATCATTGACTCTCGGTCTGGCACCACCCTTCAGAATACTCAATCCTCAGTTCATCAAGAGGAGAAGGAGTCCTTCTTGTGCCAATGGTGACCTCTTCCTTTCATGTCCAGTGTTCTCACCACTGAACATGGACCAGAGCTCCTTCTAGGGTCGACTTTTAAGGATGCTTTGTCCCACTCCAAAAAGGCACAGTCTCAACTTTGGGACATCTGTTCCCCCATATTTCAGCCCCTGGGGCTGAGGGGTACCCACACCGAACCCTCTTGGTCCTGAGGCATTGCCTCCCCCTAGAATGCAGTCTCTGTATCACAAGGAAACATGGCTCTGTCCATGGCTACACAAAAAGAGTCCAGCATAAGCTACTCCATCATCTCTTCCACCTGAGTTCTTCTCTATTTCTCTTGTGGCCCATTTCCTCTTATCTCCTCTATATCTCTCTTCTCATTGAGCTCCAGGAGGATTAGCATTTGTAAGGTTTCCACCATCCAAGGAAAGGGTTAAAAATCTGAGGCTCTGTCTGTCCAGAACTCCCATGGCTGCCCAGCCGGGCACCTTCTTGCCACCCCCCCTTCTCCTTCTCGGCCGGCCAAGCACAGGCACCAGCTCTGTCTCTGTCTCTCCTGAGGGGAGGTGGCTGCCCGATGCCTCTCAGTGCTCCTCCACCCTCCATCCTGCAGGGGCCTTCCCCTCCCTTCTGTCCAGGGCCCGGCCTACCTCACCCGGCCCCATGGTTTCCCCTGGGCCTACCTCACCCGGCCGCATGGCTTCCCCTGGGCCTACCTCACCCGGCCCCATGGCTTCCCCTGGGCCTACCTCACCGGGCCCCATGGCTGCCCCTGGGCCTACCTCACCCGGCCCCATGGCTGCCCCTGGGCCTACCTCACTCGGCCGTGTGGCTTCCCCTGCCCTGCCCAGCCCACAGCCGGGCAGGGGAGCTCTGAACCTTTCCCTGATCGGAACCCAAGAGAGCCTCCCAGGGTAGAGCCCTGCTTTAACCCCGTGTTCTCAGAGGCGGATCCAATGTCCCAATGGCCACATTAGGTGCCAATATTAAAATCTGAACATTCATTGGCCTAACCACAGCATCCCAGAAAACGCATTTCCTGTCAAACCACCACAAGGAGCCAGGGCAGCACTGAGCTGGGGCATTTCTGTGCTATGGTTTAGGTGGAGGCACAAGAAGTGTGCTTGGTGTCCTATGTCTGTCTCTTTTTCCTTTTATTGACTCCCAGGATTTAAAATAACCTGCAAGAAGCTTTGGCTACACTGTAGGCACTTCACAGGAGGATGTGTCTGGGTCTTGATGTCTTTCAAACTTTTCATTCTTTCCCCCAGCACTCCCACAGGCTGGAAGGACACACAGAAAGTTGGTGTCTTTTCCCACTCCACCACAGGAGTTTGTAGATGCTTCCAGCTGGGCCCACCTGGAAAACCAAAAGGTCCAGGGCTGGGAGTTTTTATGGGATAAACCAGGAATGCAAAAGTACTTCACATGAGAAGAAAATATGTATCTATGGGTGTCTTTGGATGTTTTTCTCTGCAGTGAATCCAGGGCACCTCACTGCCCTTGCTTGATCTTCACATCACCACAAGCTTGAGGAGAATCTCACATGGACTGTGGAATGGGAAATATGGATTAAGGGGCTTCTCAGCCTAAGAAAGAGCTGAGATCTCTTATTCCTGAAGGGAAGAAGTTGGAATGAAATTGAATGGCCACTATGCATTGTTGTGTATCAGCTTCCAAGGTAATATTCCAGTAAGGGTAGTGGTTTAACATAAATGAGGCTGATTGATTGACTGACTGATTGACAACTAAAGCAATTTTTATTGCTAAAAAGGGTGTCTGGAGAAGGAACTTTGCAAAGAAAGCTGGGTCACAAAGTATACCTCACAATGGGGACTGAAAAAGTGATCAGCACAGTTAGCCTGGTCTTCATGTACTGGAGCCTTCCCAGGGCTACTCCAGCCATGGCAGCCTGAAGCACATTGCTCTCTCCTCTCCAGCACTGCTGGTGTTTTCTTATCTCTCATTTCTGACTCGTTCACAATCCAGTTTAGCCCCACCTTGCCATCTGAAGTGGCAATGTCCCCTTTGCAGTTGGGTTCCAGGACCCTCTGTGTGCACAGGAGCAAAAGGGGCCCTGGCAAAGGCCAAGCTGCAGCAGGAGCCCAGGCAGGCTTGAGCCCAGCAGCTGAACAATGGGTGAGCATCCCCCTGAGAGCCTCTGGTTTGCAGGCTGAGCATGGGAACAGACATCTCAATGGGAAACAGCACTGAGAATGCTCCTGCCTTAGTGAGACTCATCCCACCACAGGCTGTGACTCCCCCAAGGCAGCTCAGCATGTGAAATGCTCCTCCAACCCCTTCTCCCACAGCCTCTGCTGCTTTGCCCCAGGCTCAGCAGGAGCCTCAGAGCCCTTTGCAAATTCAGGTGGAATTAAATCCCCCTTCTCTTGCAAGCGGCTCTGTAGGGAGCAGCCACCCCAAGGATTTGGGTTTCATGCCCCTACACCCAACTTTTCACCATCCCTCTCCTGGCCTGACAAGCCCCCCCTGTCCCCTGGTACATCTGGCAGGTCTGGCTGTGTTTCTGCAGGCCAGAGGAGCTGGCAGCCTGTGAAAGGCCGTGCAGGGCTGCATCTCTCTAAATACTGATTTTTGCAGCAAAGGCACCAGAAACTCCTGCAGGATTCAGACCCATAGAAGGATTACAAGCAATGCAAGTATCACTGGGTCCTTCTGTGGAAGCTGGAGGGAGCCTGTCCCCATTCAAAGAGCAGCTGGCACATGGAATTTGTCTGAGCAAGCTGTAAAGGATCTCTGAGCCCTGCAGGGTCTGTGCAGAGTGGCTGGCACGGCTGCCTCAGCAGTGAGTCACACCTGTACTCCACTTTCCAACACAAGGCATTACATGCAAATGTTCTGGGGCGTTTTTGGCAAGCAGCTTCACGCTGGTACCCCCTTTGCCTCTCCCCTTAGCTACAGCACCTTGTGTAACTGAGAAATATGGCATATTTATCCCATTCCTCAGGCTGTCTCTATGCTCTTTCACTGTACCTTGGAAACCAAATTTCTATTCTTGCCAACAAATCACTTTCAGATGAATGGGGGAGTATGTGGTAGCTTGGATTTCTTTTAAATTTTTTTTAAGAATTTTTTTTTGCATTCTAAGTAAAGACTTTAGGATCTATTTTTAAAGATTATATTCCCCCCCTCCACCCACTGTGCTGCAACAACTGAACACTTTGGCTTGATGAGAATATTAGCAAAGCAGTCACAATCTGTAGGGTGCACTTCTTAAAACTACATTGCATAATGGGAAAAGCATAACACAACAAAATGCAGTGGGGGCTGGGGTTTTCTGTAGTATGGGAACTGGAAAGTCATGTCTTCAGTCAGGATTGATCACCAACCAGTTCACAATAACCCATTCCCTGACCTTTCCTGCTTTTGTCTCCCAGATATAAATCTATTGATTTTAGAGCTATGCTAGAGCATGGTTAATACAATGTTTTGTGGGAAATGTACCTGCTTAAACAATCTCTTTTTCCTCCTTGAAATATTTTGGTATTTAAGGAAACCAATAAGTACAGTAATGGCAATGATACGCCTGTAAGATGATTTGAAAAGTGTGGTTTAACCATTAGAGTCTGGGGGAATTGCATTAGCTTTAATAAAATCCTATAGGACTTCAATGAGGGTAATAACTTTAAAATGTTTTTATTAGCAGCATTGCCAATATCTATTCTGAGATCTGCAGTGTTAACAAATTAGAAGTGATAAAAAAATTCCATTTGATTCAGATGAAGGCTACTGAGTTCAAAGGAAAACACAGCACTTTCTAGATTTTATTGGGAGTCCTTGGGAATTAGCCACCCACATGGGGTGTAATGAGTGATTAATGCTGGTCATGTGCTATTTATCCCTTAAAATGTGATCAGGAGCTGATTATTTTGTGATTTGATTAAGGAGCTGCATGGACTTAGGTTCACAGGAAAACACAAGGAAGAAGGGTTCAAAGACAAAGGTTGCCGCTAGGTAAGGA
The DNA here is from genome assembly GCF_023055355.1 of Agelaius tricolor. Classification (NCBI taxonomy): domain Eukaryota; kingdom Metazoa; phylum Chordata; class Aves; order Passeriformes; family Icteridae; genus Agelaius; species Agelaius tricolor. The sequence continues at coordinate 91,421,887 of NW_027269262.1, read as the reverse complement.
TGTTCCTGGGATCTTTCTGTAACCAAATATCTCTGATTAAGATTCAGCTTTTGCAGTGCTTTAGGCTCCTGTGTGCTTGCATCTATCTTAGAAGAACTGGGCTGAGTCAATGAGGGTAGATGAGTGAATTTGGCCTTATTCTGCAGATCTTAGTGCAGCTAAAAGCAATAATATTGTACTTCAGGCCTCTGGAACACGTGGGGGAGAAGGGGGAGAAAAGGTGAAGATTTGATATAATGTTTAAATTTTAAAAAGAAATATGTTTATTGTGAGCTGAGCTCACCTCTTTGAATAATCCTTCTTTGGGAGTGCCTTAGGATAGAGCAAAAAGGAAACTTTGGATAATAATAATGATAAATGAATACTGTAATAAATCAATAGTGTCTTGTGGCTCTGTGCTTTGGCATATAGTGAAGGACACTGAAATACAGGTACATGTGGCTATCCCTGCCACTGACATGGGGTAACAACCACAGCACCACCAAGTCCTGGGATGGGTGTTTTCTAGGCCACTTCTTGTTCCTGATTAACCAAACTAATCTGTGCTGGCCTACAAGAGAGTTGAAGCTATCTGTTTGGGACAGGGTGAAAAAAAAAGCAAGATATTTTCTTTTTAAACAACTTTCTTAAGCAAATTTTGGTCTGCTTTCTTTTTTTTTTTTTTTTTTTTTTTTTTTTTTTTTTTTTTTTTGGTAAGTTTTTCTTTTGAAGCCCCGAGATGTGATCATGAAAACTGAGATGCCTTCTCCAGGAGGTGCTGGATATCAAAGTCTAGGAAGAGTCTTGTGAGAACCAGAAGATGGTTTTGACTGAGCCACAGAGGAGCCACAAGGTGGATGTCTGCAAATCTGAAATCTGGTGGCCTTCTGCTGTAATTGTAGGGAGAAGAAGAGGAGGCTGTGTCTGTGCACGAATGCAAAACGGTTGATGTGAGAATTGATGCTTATCCTAATTAACTGAGTGAAAGCAAATTCAATTTGTCTGGCAAATATGTGCATGTTGAATTCAGTTTGCTTTATAATGGTTTGAGTTTAACCCTGTTAAAGGACTGTGATCCAGGACAGAACATCTGGAAGTAAATGGGAGACTTCAGCAGTGAGGGGCCTGCCCCCATCTGAGAAAAACCAGGGAGAAATGTAAAATAAAGGACAAGGCAAAGAATTCCCAGATTTGCTGTGCGGCACACGGTTTTAAAACAGACTGACTGTCAAGTTTAAAAGATGGCCAATGTTTAGAGACCTACAGACAGTGGATCTTTAGCCCTTTCTGGCTTTGCATGCACAGAGATGAGATCAAACATGATGTGTTTGCCCTGCTGGCTGGGGGACAGGAGAGAGAGGTTGACAGGCCTTGCAAGTAGCTGGTGGTTTAGCCTGAGTTAAAAGAAGGTGAACTTATTCATACATAAATCAGCCTTGTATTGAGTTCTCTCATTCATAGTTTCTCTAAAAGCTCTTTGAATTCGGAGGAAGTTTTCATGTTGTTTTCTAATTTGTTTCTTCTGGAAGTGGTTCCTCTTGTCTTCCTAAGCATTGATGGAGATTTTCTTTCTGAACAAATGTTTCCATCTGCTTTTGCCATCTCGAATCCCTTCTCCATCACCTCTCTCTTGCCCTCTTTTGTGGCTGCTCCTAACTTCCACTACTTGCCCCTTTTTGGATGCCTTTTTCTTGCTATGGCAGAAACACAGCACCAGCCAAGGACTCAGCAATGCTTCCCTCCTGTAGCTCTCCTATGTGTCCCACACTCCTTTCCCCCAAAAACCCAAAAACCACTCCCCTCAGGTCCTGTGTGCAGTTTTGGACACCACAATATAAGAAAGATACAGATCCATTAAAAAGTGTCCAAAGGAGGGTGGAGATGGTGAAGGGCCTTGAGGGGGAAGATGCACTAGGAGAAGCTTGGTTTGATCAGTGTGGAGAACAGGAGACTGAAGAGAGACCTCACTGCAGTTACAACCTCCTTGTGAGGGGGAGATGAGGGGCAGATGTTGATCTCTTCACTGTGCTGACCAGTGACAGGACTCGAGGACAGAGCTGGAGCTGTGTCAGGGGTAGTTCAGGTTGGATATTTGAAAATCCAAAGGGTGGTAGTGTTATGAGTAAAAAAGCTGCCCATTTTTTTAAAAGGTTGCAGAGTTCACAGGTTGGGCTAGTTGCTGCCAGGGTAGAGTTCTAACTGTTTGTTATTGCAATCACCAGTAGTTTTCGTTAACTACCTGTCCTTGATGGTTAAGAATTCCCCCTTTTGTGAGTGGCACCCTGCTGCTTCCTGGAGAATGGCACCTGGATGGTGAAGAGGTGGAGACATCGAGTTAGCATGCAAATTACCTCAGAACCAGCATGCAACAGGAGAAGCCCCTCACCAAACCTAGACAAAATCCCTAAAAACAATGAGTCAACACAAAATTGATGAATCAAAGCAATGTCTAGATGTGAAAAATAGAATCCTCCAAGACCCTCTTTATCCCTCACCCTAACCTAAACATGTTAGCTAGACAGAGGACCTTGAATGTTGAACCACAAGACCAAGGGATTTCCTGATGCTCTGGTGAGGACAGAGCCCCCAGCTCTGCCCACAGACCAGTGGACAAAGCTGCACTCTTCCTCCTCCTCCGAGTCACTCCTGGGAGCAGCAGCAGCGGCGTGAGTGCAGACCTGTCGGTTCTCCCCACCTGAGCTGATCACTTTTAATAAAAGCATTAAAAAGGAGAAAGGTCTCCTGCCTGTGTTTACTTGAGTTGGGCATTGTAAAAGGTTCCCCAGGGCAGTGGTCACAGCACCAAGCCTGACAGAGCTCAAGAAGTGTTTGTACAACTTTCTCAGGCACATGGAGTGATTCTTGGGTTTGTCCTTTGTAAAGCCACTCAAGGATTCTTGTGGGTCCCTTCCAACTCTATGTTCTATGATTCCACAATTCCTGGCCATCCCATTGGCATGCTTTATGTCCTCCATTTTCCATATTTTTTACTCAAGCCAGGCAAAAATCCTTTCTTGTCTCACAGTATGTCCAATCAGTGGATTCTCACACTGTCCTGGATTCTATAGATGATATTAACATTTCTGGATTCTATAGATGATATTAACATTTCTGTCTGGAAGTTTTGTAGGTGCTCCACCCTCAGTCTGTTCTTCCTGGTCTACAGCTGCTTCTTGAATGGAATAGATCATGCTGCACAGCTGCTGTGAGTGGTGATGCAGGACTCTTTGTCTGCTGTCTGTCAGGTCTGAAGCAGCCCTGTTTTCCCACCACTGACACCCACAATACAGGTGCCACGTTTGAGTTTGGTCACCCTCACCCCTCACACCCTGCCCCTGCCAAATGACCAGGCAACCACAGTGACACACTGTTTGCAGTTCCAGCTTCACCTGAAAAGCTTCTTTACTGAAGATTTTGAGGTAAGAGAGAGTCTGTCTCTTTTGATTAGTGGCGGGAAATGCCTAGAAGAGTTTTGCCTGTCATTAAAATAATAGAAGGCAGAGTTTATTTCTCCCTGGAACCCAAACTAAAGGACAACTTGCAAGAAATATCTCAGGAGATGGCCAGCACAACATCCAGAGAAGAAATGAGTTAAATACCTCAAATCAGAGCTGCACCTGGTGTAATGTGGCATGAGTCTACTGAAGTCAAAGGAAGAACTCAGATTCATACCAGCTGAGTCTCTGCACCCCCAAGAAATTTCATATTTCATACAAGCTTTAGATGAGACTGGTTTTGCACTGAACAAGCCAACAGAGAGACCCAGGGACCCAGGGTCTCTTTTTCTTTTTTTTAACATGGAGAAAAATGCTGCTAGCAGTGTCACAGCAAGTTCTCGTAACAGGGACAGAACCCAGCACAGCCCCAGTTACAGCAGGGGTGGGGATTTTTAGGCAATTATTGCATCTTGTATGAGATCAAGAGGCTTGTGGAGCATTGCATGGGACCTGGGGAAGGTTCTGTGGGGAGCAGGATGTGCTGATGCTGTGCTCACTTGGGCTCAGGGGGAAGCGACAGAAGGAAGATTTTCAGCTGCTTGTCCCTTTGAGACTGCCCCGTGTCACAAAGTGCTGCTGAGATCTGCATTAGTGAGCTGCAGTCAGGGATCCAGGAGTGTGCTGGGATCAGTCAGATAAATCCAAAATTGTAACTGAGAACCAGAGAGGATCTTGCTAGTACTGACTCCTAAATAATAAGGCAGGAGTGAGAGCTCGGAAACCAGAGTCTCATTTATTGTTGCTTAAGAGAGAGGAAGACATGTTCAACATGGACAAATTTGCTTTTTTTTCCATTATTCTTTTTTTTCTAAGGCTGGAAAATCTGTTTCAGAATTATTTCCCATAGAACTGCAAGATGCTGCAGTGGAGGAGATGGCTGTAATTTCCAGGAAACCCAACTAAAGAATTATTATCGACAAGGCTCTTCTGGCAGACCATTAAAAAACCCAGCAGCCATTTTTTCACTCCTGATATTGTGTGAGATAATGGAGTCAGTGGCTGTACAGACAACTCCTGCCTCATTACTCTGACACCATGGTCAATAGATTCAAAGAAGCAGCTGATGGAGGTGGGACCAGAGGGTCTGCAGGGAGTGACTGAGCCACATCCAGCAAAGCCTGGCTGGAAACTTCTGCCAGCAGATCTGTCTGGGCAGCCAGAGACCAAAACCATGGCAGGGGAGGGTGGTGGTGGAGGATAAAAGTGGCCCTGTTAGGGGAAAAAAGTGACCCTGGGTCTCTCTCTGATGAGATGATAATCTGCTTCTTTCCTCCTTTGGGAAACCAGTTTCTAAACCATAAACTTTCTTATCCCCTCTACATGATAGTTGAAGATCTTTGTAGCTCTTGTTTACTTTAGTGAATGAAAATCTGTGAAATTTCACATGATGGCTCAATTTATTTTTCTTAAAACTTGATTTGTTAAGAAAACCAAGGCCTCTTAATTTTCTAGAAGCAAACTCCACTAAAAGACTTTGATGGAGGATGTTTCTGTGTAAAGACATGATCCCTGAGTGATAAGGGGAAGAAAACACAAAACCTGTGTTCTGTGACCCTAACCCATCTCTGATCATTTAGATTTGGTACTGCACCAACTGAAATGATAGAAAACTCCCATTACATCCAGCTGGGTTAGGTTAAATCCCTAAGGAGAATGGTTTGGAGGTAGGAGCTTGGTCCTTTCTCTTTGAAGTCTCATTAGGATTCCATCGAAAGGAGTCTGACATGGGCATTTCTTCTAAGCCACAGGACTGGAGACAGTTCAGAGCAGCAGTGACTGGATCAGTTGCCCTCTCCTGTGTGATCAGAGGGACTCAAGACAGGGACAGATGGTCCCAGGGCATCCAACTGCTCAGATGTCCACACCCTCCCAGCCAGAGCCTTTGTTCCAGGCTCAGGGGTGCAATGAAGATGTGGCTGGCCAGGCATGCTAAATTACCCTCTCATCCTGTAGGTGATCCAATTAAGCCAAATTTGAAGAGAACCAGAGAACTTCATGCTCTGCCTTGCTGTGCATGAAGTCAGCAACTTACTAATGGACATTGATCTCTAGGGCTGTCAGTCTGTCCAGGGCTGGATGGAAGAGTTTTCAGATTTTTTCCCATCACATCATTAGGTTTCATACTGGAAGCAATAAACTCTGTAGCTTGCAGCTGTGAAAACACTAATTTGAAAGATATTCTGTTTTATATATTTGAGAAGTTACAGCTCTATTTCTGATATATATTTGTATTTTTTGCAAAAAACCTTCAAAAATTTCTTTCAGTTTATTTTTCCTCTTTTCTGATTTTCTGAACTTTCCTATCAATTAGACTATCTTTTTTTTGTTCCTTCCTTTTATTCCCCCTTCTCTTTTTTCTCCTTTCTCTCCTTTTAGTTGCTAGAGCAACAAAAACCTCCAGAGCAGAGGGGATTTACACAGTAAAGACTGTAAACATACGGTGACACTAAAGTTTTGCCTGTTATTTATGAATATAATATGAACTCTTCTGGATGTCAATCATCCATTTGTTAATCTAATATTGTCTTCCCCCTTTCTAGGACTGTGATTTCCCAGATCTGTTGGCTTCATTCTACATCTTCAACCTTGTAAGATCAAAAGAATAGCCCTTGGCTAGGACTGAGTGACATTACCTAGGAAAGGAGCTGTCACCCTTCAGTGGCATGTGCAAGAGCATCTCTTTCCCCTTTCTGTTGTATTTCTTTCTTCACCCTGTGTTTACTCCCCAGAGATTTGTCTGCTTTATTGGTCCGTGCAGCTCCTGGGTCCTGTAGTAGTTAGCAAAGCAAATTTTTCCAGGGTAGTTCTCCACCTAAGGTATCAGAGGGACATCAGTGCAAAAGCTGGCCCTGGGCATTGCTGTTTTGAAGGCAGCAATCATGTGAAACCTTGAGACAATTTTATCAGCCCGTGTCTTTTGCTTTAGTGAAAGAAAGTGCAACACCTGCCCTTCTGCTGTTGTGGGAGGTTATGGTTAAACATGGAAATATTGCACTGGGTGAGAAAAAGCCACATTTCTGTCTGAGTTAAACACAGGCTTGGAAAATAATAACAGGAGTTAAAGTGTGACTAAGCACTTCCAAGGGCTGTTATGCTTGACACTGAATGCAGCTGGTCATGCCCTTAAAGTCCTTTTTAATATGATTACTGTGTTGCTCATTATTCAGAGGTCTAGAAAAAGCAAAAATTGTTATTTTCTTACAAGGGTAAGTAGCTGCTCAGGTATGTCCTTATTCTTCCTGCACCAGGAGCCCTGAAGAGCCCTCTCTGTCACGACCAGGTAGGACCCATGGGGTTTAATTCAGGATTCTTTCTCATTGAGTATTTTATAATGAACCACGGTTCATCCAAGTCCTTAGGTTTGTGCCTAATTACATCTGAAGTCAGAAGCTGATGCTTTCTCTGAGTTACAGAAGACACACTGGTGCCATAGCACTGCAGAGCAGAGCTGGGGAACTTCCAACACCAATCCCGCGTGGCACCGTGTGGTCACTGCTGTCCAGGACAGGGCGCAGTCCTCAGGAAGCAGTGCTGGATCTGCCCCTGCTATTAACGAACAAAAAGAAATCCCTCTCCTGTCTGGGGAATGCTGGGCCAGAGAATGAGCCATAGAGGAAACTTGGCTTTAATTTCCTTTTCAATCCCCATGTTCAAATCCCCACGACTGTGATTCATTACTGAGAAATGACTCTGTTCTACCTTCCTATGTTGTAACCAGATTAATAGAACCATTTCACATGTATTGGTGATGATGGCCAGTGCTCAGCACACCTGGGATTGAATTAAAAGCTGCTGGGGCTGAGAGCATGAGTCACAGACACAGGCTGAGCTTGGGAGCCAACCTTTGGAGCTGTGGCTGAGAAACAGCTCCTGTGGATGAAGGAGGGGTGAGGCTCTGCACAGAGCTGGGAGGTCTCCTCAGCCTCACCCCATTTTTACATTGCAAAGAGGAGTTCTGGCTCAACACTGACACATCCATGGGACTGAGAGCCCAAGCATGAGGGGATCCTTGGAATACTGATTCCTCCCACCCTCTGCCAGGCTTTCTGGAAAGGATTAATACATTGGGGATCAGATGCATGGAAAGGTTTGAAGGAGTATCTGTAGTTGCCCAGAGTCATTCACGAAGGTTTGTCTCCACCTGAATTCATCTCCCAGTGCAAGTGCTGCTGTGGGTACCACCAGGGAGATGGTGAGAACCAGATCTGTGTGAAAATACAGGGCCAAACCAACCCTGTACCACCAGGGAGATGGTGAGAACCAGATCTGTGTGAAAATACAGGGCCAAACCAACCACAGAATGATGCTACATGCAGAGTTGGAAGGGCCCACACAAAGACCATCAAGTGCAAACCCTGGTCCTGCAGAAGACAACTCCAAAAATTGCACCAAGTGCATGAAACAGAATTTTCTTTGGAAGAGTAAAAGAGCTAGGAAACAGAGTTTGTCATGATTGTCTGAGATTAACTAAAGCAATTAAGAGAAGGTTATTTCACCTGCCCTGGATAAAGCACCCTCCTAAACTGGGGCTGCTGTGAGTTAAAGTGCTGGTTGTATTCATGTTTTCTCTGTTTGGCACAGGTCCAACATTATTTGCAAACCACAAGCAGCAGAAGTCACTGTGAATTTTTAAATGAATTAGTTCCTCTTTTTTTTTTTTTTTTTAATGGATTAGGCTGCTTTTGGATACAATGAATTCAGGTTCATTTTCAGCTTGTATAATGGGAGCTTAAGCTATCACTGACTTCTTTGAATCTGTAGAAATAAGAATAAAACATGACCCTTCCTGTCCTCAATGGCTCAAACTGAATTGAAGTAGATGATTATTTAAGGTTCAGAGCAGGTTAGATATCTCCTGTGTTTTACTGTCAAGTCTCTCTCTCTCTCTTTCCATCTCTTTTGTACTTTTTCTTCCTCAGCACTCTGGCCAAGTCCTGGGAAAAAAAAAAAAAAAACTATGCCAAAAATAAAGCAAAAAACTTGGATTATATAGGTTCTTGTCCAAAACATGGTGAACATACAGAAATTCAGCAGGAGAAGAAATTCTCAGAGGCCAAGTGATCTGGATAGTGAACAAAGCTTAGGAATTACTTAGTGACTAATGTTTATTGTCACTATGGATTTTGTTTGTTTGTTTAAAGCTGAAGTGTTTGGTGCTTCCTGGACTGGGCTTGTGTTTGTTAATAAGCAGATAAAATTTTCAGAAGAGAAACACTGAAGAAACATCACTGCTGTGGTGTTGCCCTATCCATCTATGATGGATACAGCCTACAGATCTGAACCTGCTGTGGAATGTTACCATTCCAGCACAATTATTAGCTTTATAACCATTTTTCTCGCTGTTACTGGGAACCTCTGGTATTTGGGATCAATCTGTAACAACTTCTCAAATCTGCTCTTTGCATGCCAGTTGTTTCTACTGGCTCTTTCTAATTCCTCTGTGCCTAACTCGTGCTGAAAGTATTTTAGTCTAGACTCAGCCATCACAGACCAAGACACACAGACCAAGACACAGCCTTTTTTTGCAGTAAAAGGCTGGAGCATTTTCTACTGTTGCATGTAACTAGAAGTCACTCTGTCTGTTTTTTTATGTGGCAGAAAATCAATGCCATAATAGCTATTCCTTTTTGGCAAGAGACTGATAGCATTGGCCAGCACCCAGAATAATGCAAGCTGGAGATATAGAGCTCTGCCAATGTACCTTAAATCTCCTGACCTTCAGCATCTCAAGATTTCCAGCCCTGAGAGGAGAGCTTTTGGGAGAAGAGATTGATAATTCTGCCTGGCTGCGAGACAGTGTCCAAGACAGAAACTCCAGTGGGAAACTGAAAACCTCCTCTCTGTTGCTGCTTCTTTCACAGTAAGGTAAATAATGGCTGATGCTACTGAAGCCAAGGGAACTGATTACTGAAACTAGGGCTAAAGACAGCAAAATCAGTCCTCCCAGGCACGTCCTGGCTCCAGGACTGGCTGTGCTGGGTTTGCTCACAAATGTCTGTTGGATGGAAGTGAGGATGTTCTTGGGGTGACTGTTCTGCCCCCAGAGCAGCCTGGGTTTTGGGAGGGACTCCCTGTGGATGCTGATGTGCTCTGCCCCTGTGGGCCGCCCTCTTTGGGTCAGGCTGGCTCCCAGAGGCTGGGGGCTCTCTGACCCTGCAGCTGCAGCTCAGCATCTCTTGGTGCTGGGAGTGCCACTGGTGCTGGTGTTACCCTGATTAACCTGCAGGGCCGCTGATGTGCCAAGGTAAACTCTCCCTGCTCCTTAGACACCAGCATTTCAATTCTTGCTGAATGGAAGGGTTTGGTTCACTACTCAGAGCACGGCTCTGGGAGCCAAAAGTGCTGACATCTCAGTCTGCCTTGAGCAGTGACTTTACTGCATGACCTTGTCTCAGATGCTCTGCTTGATTTTTCCTTCTGTAGAAATGGGTTTGTGAGCTTTGGGATCCACCTTTGCAGGACTGTTTGCTAACATGCAGAGCAGTAACATTTCCCATTTCCTGCTGGCTTGACTTCATGATCTAGAGTGGGTTGCTGGATGTAATGATGCAAAACAAACATTGCCCCAAGCTGATCCCCATAAGATAATAATAATAATTTCATTTCCACCATGAAATGTGGCTTCTGAAGAGATATCAAACACAAGGATTCTTATGCATGGTTATATCTTTTCACTCCTTCCAGATTTAAGCTTGCAGCCCTGTTGTCTACAAACAGCTGCTGCTCTAATCCTTCATGTATTACTTAATCTGAGAAAATTCCTTCCAGGGGTTATTTTGTTGTTCATCTGCACAATCTTTTCCCTTATAGTGAATAAAACCACCCTGCCCACATGCAAACAGATTGATGAGGAGTGAAGAGGTAATGTTATTGCACAGGTCTTAGATCAAGTGCATCCATTATTACTCTTAATATAATCTTCTGCATAGTCAAACTGTTGAATTTTGCCAAGAGATTTTTTGCATCCTTATGTGTTTTTATATAAATAATATTTATTTAATTTGCTTTTCTTTTCTGAAAAAAAACCCCAGTATCAAGCAATGTCCCTTCAGACACAAGTGTCAGGAAAAAAGGAGAAGCAAGAGTTAAACTAAACTGGAAAGTGACAGCACCAGATGCATTGACACTAATGTGCCTCTCTAAAGTTCATGCCTAAAGGCTTTGTGTGCAATGATAAATATATTTGTTTTGGTTGCTGGAGGTGCCCTTAAATTATTGAAAGACAAAACAGAAAAGGGACTTTTCATTTTCTAGCACCATTAACTTGTTTCACTGGCCATGAGAGACTCAAAAAAGGATTCAGCATTGAAATATCAAGGCTCAGACAGCCCTAAATTCAGTTATAATTTTCAACCTTCTGTTGTATTTCATGTTCCTATCTGTCTAGGCCCTGTTAACAGGGTTGCTTAATCATAAACCCCACAACCTCGGGCTGCTGCAAAAGTCTTTTTATAATAAAAGAGGGAAAATAGGGCATTTTCAATATTTCTTTCTATTGATTTTATGTATGGGAGAGAAGAGAAAGGGAAAGAAAAAATACACCATTGTGATAATATAATAATGCAGTACTGGTATAATTTTAGCTAAAAAGAAAAATGTTGAAGGGGAAAAAACTTCTGGCTCTATGAAGTTCTTTGACACAGCCAAGGACATATTTAGGGCTAAACTTTTTAAAGTGGAGATTCACCTCCATCATGTGTTACCTTTTATCTATTCAGGCTGCATTTTAGCTGCTGTTGCCCGTTCATTTAACCTGTTGCTCCCTCCGTAGCTTTCCCCATCACAACGTTCTTTAAAAAGGCAAGACCTCATCTAGAGCTTGTGGAGCTCCATAATTACACTGGGGATTTTTTCCCAGATTGAAAAGAAACCATTTGGTTTCATGCTGCAGCTCCTCTTGGCATTCCTCTGGTACACTCAGCTCAGGCAGGTGGTGGCCAGGGTTCTGTGTCTGTCAGTCCTGTTTGCCCTGCACCTCTGCTCCCCTCCACTCAGGTACAGACTAAATGTTGGTTAGTAGATATCAAGCTTTGGGTCTCTCAGTTCTGAAAATAGTGGCTTTTTGAAAAAAAAGAAAAGTTGTTATATTCATTAATTACCATGGAGAATATCATTAGGTACAACATTTTATGAGACACATAATAGCTCCCAGGCTCAGTTAGAAACTGTCTCAAACTCCTTGCCTGTTTCTTACAGCAACATCCTGATTGATGCCAAAAAAAAAGGAGAATATTCCACACCAAGACATGCCCTTCTGGAGGGAATGCAAGTAAATCAGATGCATCTGCCCTCATGACTTCTGTGCAATGAAGAGGGGTGAATCTGTGCAGCCAAATGCCACACAGACTGACACAGAGGACTCAGCATCCCTGCAGTCCTACATACTTTGATGTCAGACCCTGCCTACCCATCCTGGAATGAGAAGATCTTTCTGGGCTAAATAAAATTAAAGACAGTGGTTCCCTAGGTGGGTTCAATTTGTAAGTAAAGTGTCCCACAAACTTTCAAGAAGCTGGCTTTTCTACAGAAAAATCTATTTGTTTATTTTTTAAAGCTATATTTGTTCAGACTAAGGAAAGTTCTTATGTAATAAACCATGGTGATCTTTATCCCATTAAATACATAATAAAAAGATCTCCCTTGTTAGTGGTTTGCACAGCATTTTTAAACACCAAGTCCCATTCATTTCACATGTAGTGGAACAACAGTTTAAAGGTGCTGTGAAAGAAAACCTGGGTAATCAAACATAAACATACACTTGGATGCAATTAGAGCAGCAAATGATTGTGTACAGTAAATCTGTGTTTAACCTAAGCCATGCAATCACCTTCTGAACCCTTTCCAGTATCTTATTATTAACCTCTTGTCTATGGAAAAGCCCCTCTCAAAATGAAGGAGCAAATGGGAGCAGTTTTAATGGGAGGCTTTAAATCTTAGCTGGGCTTTTATTTGGGAACAAGAACAGTCAGAGCTCACAGTACAGCCCATAAGACTTTCAAACACTGCCACTTCTTTATCACCTCTCTTTTTGAAAGTTTTGCCAGATTTTCATACAACTGTGGAATAGCTTTAACTGCCTTGACTGCAATATTCTGTCTGCCTATTTACGAGATATGTCTTTCTGGGGTTTTTGTGGTTGTTATTGGTTTTAATTATTATTTTGTTGGTTGGAGGGTTATTTTAAATATTATTTCTTTCCCCAAAAACCTCTCCTTTAATTTTAGCAAAAATTATTTGTCTGTAAGATATAAGAAGGAAATGGAAAAACTGCTCTTTTGCCCAGTTTCCTGGGATTTGCTGGGAAGTGGAACATTCAGATGTTCCACAGCGGACATGATATCCCCCTTGTGCCAGGAATGTGCCTTCTGCTACTGCTATTAAAATTCATCTCCATTAATTTTAATTATTAGCTGCTGAAATGTGTTTGCACATCCTCGTGGGGGATGTGTTGGAGTCTGCCTGCTACAATGCCACCCACCCTGAGTGTGTTCCTCTCTTGTACTGGGTGTAAAATTCCCTAAAACACATGTGGCTAAATGTGTTAATCTGCATTTCAGCCATTCCATACCCACCTGAGCAAGCCCCACATCCTCTCAAAGTAGTGCAGAGCTGTCCCATGTGGTCAGTGGAGATCAGGACATGGTAAATTTCACTATCCTTGGTGCAATGATGATCTTTGGTCAGAGCTATCCTGAACCCCAAGTTCTTCATGGGAGGTCAAACACTTGGGTGCAAACATCTACACTGTGAACAGGAAAACTTAGTGGAAATGAATTTTGTCTGAATTTTGTAACTGATTAATCCAGTACTGGAGGGATTGAGCAGAAACGTGTCCTGGGAATCTGTCATGATGAAGTATTTAGAGGGAGAAATTTCTTGCCTGAACATTTGTTTAGCATCATATCTGGGTGGAATTTTTGACACTATTTCTTCCCAAATTAACTCAAGCTACCAGGGACTTCAGGCCAATTCTAACTTTTCTAATGGAATAAGCAAAAGAAGACAGAAACTGTAAACCTCCGAAAGCATCAAGCTAGCCAGATGCAGTGAAGTGCCAGTGGAAAAATTTTATTGTGCAAGGATTAAGAGAAAAATGTACAATACTAAATAAAGTTAAACTTTAAACAAGGACACGTATTTCTGTGATAGAAAAAAAAAATCTGTGATAGACAAAAATTATCTCTCTCAAAAAAAGAAAGTATTTAAAAAAAAGCTTAGAGTTAAAATATTTTGAGAATACTCATGGAAATTTTTTTAGAGGGAAATATAAGACTTGTACTCACATAAACTCAGGTGGGATTGCCTACTGTTAAAACACATGTCTAAATGGAATATGACATCCAAATTCAAGTATTAGTTTATATTGTTACTCTGGACTTCCTAGATTCAAATTCTGCTGATGCTCTGAACTAATAGGCTTGTTAAATTAACTGGGATGTGCCTTATTAACAGCAGGCAACCCTGCAGGTCGTCATTCTCTGCATAGGCACTGACCTTCCCTTCCCCATCTGCTTTCAGGATGGGCATTACCCAGTGCTCCAAAGGCTGAAATGGCACTCCAGAGGTAATTGGTGAAGCACCAACTGTGCCTCAAGACTCTACATTATTCTTTCTCCCAAGCCTGCTAAATTAAATTCAGTTCCTTCCCCAGTTTCTGTGTGAGCTCCAGAAAGAGTTAAGCATGAGGATGATCCTCTCTTCTCCAAGAGGCAGGGAAAGCAAGAACTGCTAAGTGCTGTTTCTTTAGAGGTGGACATACTCAGCACAAGAAATCACAGTTACTGGATATTCCACTCCAAAATCCAATGAAAGAGAAAAGGACAGCCAATCCACAGAGATACTTCCTAAAGACTTGCTGAGGACAACAATAAAAAATGGGCAGTTCTGTGAATATGTGAGAGACTGAGGATGCAGATCCACAAACAGCAAATTCCCTGCTCTCCTGGCACATGGCTTGTGCTCCTCTGCTCTCTTGGTTTTCATCTGTCTGCATTTCAGTGCTGGGGGACTGGCAGATGAGCAGCATCTGCCAAGCAGTGGGAGCCTGGCAGGAGAGAGCTCTGCTGACAGACAGTGGTGCTGACCAAACTGGTAACCTCTGCTGCAGCCTCTGTGAACTGCTCATCCAGAAACTTCTCAGCTGTTTGTTAGCTACTGCACTTGAGAACATGACAATCCCTGGTGCTGCTGGAGAGTCTGTTCACTGCTACAACCCTTAATGGGATGCAGCATGGCTCTGCTGCGTGTTCTGCCAGCCCTGACTGCCAAAGGGAGGAGGGGAACCAAGGGGAAGGGCTTTGCTCCTGCTTCCTTTTCCATTAGGACAGAGGGAAGGAGGGAAATGGTCCTCAGCTCTGAATGAATGCTGGGCTTTGCCAATCCCTTCAATATCTCCAGTTTACCCTAAAAAAAAAACATATGAAAAGGCTTGGCTTAGGATTCAGTAGCACTGACCAGTTCTAGGCATTTCCAGCAGCCTCAAAAAGTTCATCATAGCTTTATGACGGTTGTCATTTGAATATTGCTGCTCATAACGATGCAAACAATCATCATGGCTTTGGGAGTTTGTGCAGGGTGTCAAGGAAAGAAGGGAAAATATCTGCTCACTCATTTTATTTCAAGGTCCTTTCATCCATGGCATTGTAAATTTGGAAGCTTGAGGAAGAATTAAGACTGAAATGAACTGCTGCAGATGGTGAAAGATCTCATTTATTGATCACCACGGGTGAAGGATGTGTCACAGACTTCTGCTCTTCTCTACTACACTTGCCTGCTCTCAGGTTCACAGGTAGAGGTGAAGATTGTTCATTTTTAAAGCTGAAAAATATATGCTGAGGAGTTTCAGGGGAAGAAAAGTAATAGTTTTGACATGATTTCTACACTGGAAGACTTTGCAACCTGATTTAAATACAATGCTCAGTGATCAAAGTGAAGAATAGGAGGAGGTGTGCTCAGAAGTTGTGGTGAGTTAGTTTGGTGTTTGTGTGTGTGTCTGTTTGTGCTACTCCTTCCTTTCCATCCATGAAACAGGCATCCAAAACAAATGAGTTGGGCTAACCCAGGCTAGATGCTTCATGCCTTTTGAAAAGGGAAGACAGTGTTGTCCATGTCCAGAACAAGATATTTCATTTGAAAGTAAAAATAACTGGTTTTGTCCATCCACAGGAAACAAAAATTACCTTAAAGTGTATCCTCTTCTCTAGCAGCCTAGAGCTTTTTCCTTTATCTGCCATTTGATCTTTCCTGTAGCTCTTTCTACTGTTAACCTCACTTTCCCACTCTAAACTTTTCTTCATTACTTCACTGTCCCTCTCATTTCCCTATAGCTCCTTTATCCTTTTTTTCCTCAGTAGCAACATCCTTCCCTAGCTCTTCTCACATGTTTTTCAGAGTTCAGAAGACTCCACAATCCTCACACCACCATGTCCTCACTGGTCTGTTCTGACAGGGATTTTTTGCATGTCAGTATAAAAACCATCAGGAGGTGGCAATGACCTTATAGGTGTTAGCAGGTGTGTTTTGTGGGGAAATGTAATTCAGATCCAAACTGCCAGCATAGCAATAAAATAATGAGAAACCCAACCTGGACATCTGACATCCACAGAGTACAATGTGTCTGTAGACTGATCTCATGGATTACCACTTGTTGCTCAAGTGCCTGAGGTTGTTCAGTTCTTTTTGTTCAGTTTAATCTAAAATGAAACAAATTTCAGGTGCAATCCCATTCTTTGTAGGGAAGTGCAGCAAGTGTGACTGAGAAATTCACTTCCAAGGCAAATCCTGATCTCCACTACAACTCTAATGTGGACAAATCCAGTATGTCCATCTTAACTACTCTAATAGAAAGGTGATACTTTTCAGTTGTTTTATTATAAAAGGCATTGTAAAATGTGTTATGGGTCAGTCCTGAAGGTTCAATGACCTGTAATTGCTGGAGTATGTCTTTTAAAACTGTAAAACAGGTTCTCTTGGCAATACATCAGGAAGATACCTCTTCTGTTTTTAAATTCAGGTGCCTTGTGCCCTGATGTTTCCCACTTAGATAAGCTTCTTGTGATTGGTCACATTTTTATGAGACTTGATACAGTTCAGCTTAAGAGACACTCCAAACTTTTCAAACCTGCAGCCAGATAAGTTTCCAGAGGTGGGCTGTTCATCCCAGCTGCTTTTTTTTTAGGGCAGAAGCAGCCAAACAGAGCTATTGCTGAAATTTGCTGAAATTTGCTCTCAGCTTCTCTTTAGCTGCCTACCCTTACTCTGGTGGGGAGACCCAATGTAGTGGTCCTCCTCTGTCTCTCCTCTTGGTAAGCTCTGCCTTGTGAACAGTCTAAAGACCAGGATCCAGAAGAAAACTGGGAGTTAAGTTATCTTCTGATGGCTCATCCACCCACCACTGACCCATTTGTGAAAGGGAATTTTTGGAGCAGAAAATTAGAAATTAACATGTTATAGGACTTTCTGTACTAAATATCTATAGGGCAGGGGATAAAAACACCTTAGAAGAAATGATACTGTAATGGCAGATGCTTTACTTTTTGTTTTATTAGCTTTTCTAATGTCTTATTGCTGTTTGTCCTAATTTTGTCCTAGTCTGTTTACACTCTTAAAGAGCAGCACAGTAATTCTGCACTGATCTGTTGCTGGTGGGTGGCTAAATGAAATTCCAATAAGTTTTTCCAGGCCAATGATATTGATGCATTTTTTGGAAAAATTTCTGAACATTTTTTTCTGCAGTCAAAAATCTCTCTCTCAGAAGATTTGCAGAGATGTTACCTTGAGAATGAGGAAAAGCCTGACCTGACCAGCTTGGCTTTACCCTAGAATGTGCCATACCAGTGAGGAGAAGGGGTTCTCTCTAGCTGGGTGGGAAATTGCAGCTCTGAAGGAAGTCACTGCATTACTTCTTTCCCATGCCATTTCAAGTTGGCAGAAAAGATCTGCATAATTACTAAGCCCCACAGCCACCAGTGTACCCATAGGGTTATTTTACAACCTAGGAAGTCCAGTTAGGTGGAAGATATCCCTTTGATTTATGACCCTGAGTAGTCAGCTCATAAATTAATGTTTGCATTGGCAGCTTCAAGATGCCTTTTTGCATCTGAAGGCTGTGGGTAGCAGAGAGTGACAGGAAGGCATCAGACTAAGATGTGTAAAACATACTGAAATTGTGTCTATTTTCTGTGTTTCAAGTGAGAAGGCATTTCACTGTGAGTGTTATACAGTGGCTCTTTAAATGCTTTATTATTTGCAGACATGACTGGGAAATTATTGAAAGCAAGACTTCTGGGTGACAGGAGTGGGCGAGGAGAGGTAAACATGAAGAACAATGCAGTCAGACACAGAAGGTCTTAGATCATTTAAGTAATTGGGCAAAAAGGTGACAAATCCAGTTCAGTGCAGATAAATGTAGAATAATGACTCTTAGAGCAAAGGAAATAAAGACAGAAAATGTTGAGCAGGAGATTGCAGCACCCTACTGACTAGCAAAGAGATGGGGAGAGCTAAGGGAGGGAAATCTCCTTAATGATTGGGATAGAACTGCTCCTGAATGGGTGGAATTCAATAGAATAAGAAAAAGGTTAAGAATTTAATTTTTCATAGACATTGAACTCAGGTTATCTTGTCCATCCTCTTGCATCAGCTGAGAGACAATTCTTTCTGCAAAGAACCCTATTATGTTGAATTATGAGGACTGTCAAGGTGATTTATAGGATAGATTTAGTTACTGTGAACGTTTTTGCTAGCCAACACAAAAACCAGAATGTTTTGGATGAGATTTTGACCTCCCTGACACAGATGTAAATAAAACCACCTGTAAAATCTTCAGCAGAATCTTTCATGCTCTATAGGAGAAAATACACACTTATTCTTGCAACTGCAATTTTACTGCAGGCTTTGCAATACTGGGATTTTAGCCACAGCTGGGACAATGCAGAATCCAGTGGAGATGGGTTTTCCTCCAGGGAAATTCATCAGACGTGTGAAGCTCAAGCTGACTTAGGGCTGTGGACTGGATCCTTCTTCACCTCTTTCCTGGCTGCTGCCTGGTGACTCAGTTCAGAAGTTGATCTGAATAAAAGTTTATCTGCCCTCTCAGCACTCACTGACTTCAGAAGGGACCATTGGAAGTGAAGAGTTGGAGCTGACTCTTGCAGTAAGTATCTAAACATGGAAGGCAAGATTCCAAGACCAAAATTTTGAGCTTCAAATCCCATGTTCAAGTCACTCTAGAAGCACACACATCTATCAGGGACTATTTTACAGCAATGTCTTCCAGGGTCTGCTTTGCTGCTGGAATGTGCACCAAAGTCCAGCTGGGATCCAGATCTGGTTGTGATCTTCCTCCAAGGGCTTGCTCCTCACACACTTTACATTTAACAGGCACAGAGGCAGTGAGAGGAACCCAGACCTCCCCTTTCCTCATGAAATCAGAGCAGACCAGTCCTCTTGTGCTTTTACACAGCAGGCCAATGAAGATTGTGCCCTCTCTTCTTTTGGCAATAGGAGTGAAGACTTCTCCTTTTGAAGCCTGCAATTACAGACACAACACAAAGGGCAAGATACATCTTGCTTTGAGGAAAACACTGATCCCAACACCTCTGTTAAAGAGCATGACATCTGTGAGAGCTCCAGCTTTGCTCTAGAATGGAAAGAGCCTCCTGTCCATGGCTTTTGGATTATGGACTTTGTTGCTTCTTCAGGGAGGTTTGGGGGTTTCAAGGCTTTCAGTTCTGAGAAGACAAAAGAACCCCCACCACCTTGTGCTGAGTGAAGAACCAATGAAAACAGGGAATCAGTGCTGGCTCTTGGATCTGGGATCCTGAAAACCAGGCAGGTATTTTGTTGCCCGAATCTTTCATGAAAAATCCCAAGATTCACAAGTGACCTTAGTGCAAAATTAACAGGGCAATCTAATCAGAGCACTGTCATTTTGTTAATTCAGCCTTGGAGAAACTTCCCTCTAGGTAAGGAACAGCTGTAATATCCTTTTTTCATGTCAATGAGGTGCATATTCATCTGCACCATTTGCCTCTGCCAGTTCTTATTTCCAAACCTTGCTGAGGCACCAGAAATTGCTTATGCTGTTAAGCACCAGCAATTTAAGATGCTAGCACTCCACTAGAATTTGAGATGTTAATTAAAAGTTTGATTTTGCAACCTCTAGGGGTTTTTTTGTCTTCTTTTTGCATCAGTCTGGGCTGTACTTCTGAGGGGGTAAAGCTGAGGCTGGGTGAGGTAGAAATAAGCAGTGCAGAGTGGGATGAAAGCAGGATGGCTGTGCTACACACATCACACTGTGGTGGGCCCAAATCAGCTCCCTTTGTATCAACAGGTCCATTTTGACAGTGATTTTCAAAGAGATGGACATGGAAAGTGGAAAAGAGAAGATGGGGAAACGAGGCAAACCTTTGCTCCTCTTCAAGGTTTTCCATTACAAAGGAATTTCTGTTTTTATATCACTGTGTGTGAAACAAAAACAGCACAAAAGCAGAGCCCTTCCCCATCTCCCAGGGCAAGGATACTGATAAATGCATTAAACTTTCTGTTTCTGAGAGCTTGGCCTTGAGAGCTGTTGTGACCCATCCCTGAAAGCAAGGGCAAATTAGGTTCTTGTTAATAGGTCCCTTGAGGTGGAATAGAGTGAAAAAACACTGAATGATTGGTGCTTGTAACTATATATATGTAGGGTTTATTTTAGAACAATTTGATTGCAATGAAAATCAGTTATGTAGCCATTTTGGTTATTATTATTATCTACAGTAATATGGCAATATAAAAGCATAAAAATATCTCTTAAATGTATAAGGATTAGGAGGATCTCACTGCCTATGGACTTCACAAGGAGATTTGGTTGTTGCAGTTTCAGTGCCTGTTGGTAAAAGTGATGGTCACTGTCTGGGTCTGTCAGGGGTGGATTAACCAAGGGAACTCTGAATTTCCATGCGTTATAAACACTCAGGAATGCTCAGGAATGTGGGGAGTGCCAACTGGATGGTGCAATGCTGTGGATCAGGGAATGATCTGTGAGTCTTTGATGGTCCATGACACCCCCGAGGTGCCACAGCTGCCTCCCAAGCCAGCAGAGTTTGAGTCAATGGGGGCCCATCAGAAGGGAGGGAACCTCCAGGCTACTCCCAGCACTTTCCCAGGGGAAGTTTTCACAGCTGAGCCGTTTGTGTAAGGAATTTGGCGTGATAAAAAGCATTGCCTACCTTGAGGGATCAGCCTCTTATCAGCCTCTTCCCCTGCCTTGCTCAACACCCAGCTGTAGCCTGAGGTGGGGCTGTGTCCTCTGCACCTGGCTGGTTGCTCTGTACTTCATCAGCTACCCCCTAATTGTTCGAGCCATCAGCATTCCACTCTTTCTCAGGAGCCTCCAAAGCACTTGGGAGAGATTTTTGAGATTTTTTTTTTTTTTTTTTAAGACATGTGCTCTTCCAGTAAAATGTGTTGTTTAGGGGCAGACAGTAGACTCAGCTGAAACCACACGCAACTCTGATATTTTTGGAAAAATAATTTTCTTTCTGATGAGTTACTGACTTTCTTGGGCAGTGCCAACAAAATTCTATTTTATTTATTATTCTCATTTTCTTTCCAAGCTGGATTTACTGCCAGTGTCTACTAAAGCTGCTAATAAGCCTTTGCAACAATTTTTTTCCTTCTGAGGCGTTTGCAAGGCCTTTGAAAAGTGTGACATCACACTGGCTTTTCAACATATAAATGAAATGTTTTTTGGTGCTCTTTGATCTGCTATAGCTTCCAAATGCCTTTATATTTTTATCAAATGGATGCCAGTGTTCAGCTACATGATTATCAGGTATTCATTTAACCTTTTTGACACACCAAAATGTCAAATGCTTCACAAATGCCTTTTTGAATACAAAAGGCTACAGAAGTTTCTTCTGAATTCTGACGTGTCTTAACAACTCTGAGTTTTTGTTGTTTTAAATACTGTATATGGCTTTAAAATTAAATCCTACCCTGCTTAGTGCTAGTCATAGAATCATATAATCATTGAATTGTTTGGGTTGAAATGGATCTTAATGATCATCCATTCTAGCCATAGGACCTTCCACTATCCCAGGTTGCTCAGAGCTCCATCCAGCCTGGCCTGGAACACTTCCAGGTATGGAGCACCCTGTGCAAGGGCCTCACCATCCTCTGGGTAAAGAATTTCTTCCTGAAATCTAATCTAAACCTACTATTTTTCAGTATGAAGCCATTCCCCCTTGTCCTGTCACTGCATGCCCTGGTAAAAAGTCCCTCTCCATCTTTTCTGTTGGCTCCCTTCATGCACTGGAAGTACTGAAATTTGGGCACCCTGAAGCCTTCTCTGTTCCAGGCTGAACAATCCCAACTTTTTCCTCATGGGCAGAGCTGCTCCATCCCTCTGATCATCCTGGTGGCCTGCTCTGGACTTGCTCCAACAGCTCCAGGTCCTGACATGGGTATGAACAGACTATGAACTTTGGATTTCTATGGGCACAGGAAATAACCGTATCTGATAAACAAAATGGAGCAGTTCTCCACGAGGTTCTTTATTATTGTTATTTATCACCTTGTCCATCAATGAACCCTTTTTTCAGAGCTGCAGACCTGCACCCTTTCAGAGGTGAGGTCCCAACATAATCTCCAGTGCATGGTGATATTCACAAAATCACATCAAGATCACATCCCACCAGCTCAGACCCTGGATTATTGTCAGTTGAGAAAGAAATTCCACATCTGAAGTACACAATAAGATTTTTCCTAAAAAAAAAAAAAAACCCAAAAAAATGTCTGATATGTCTCTGTGGGATGATATACTGTGCTGAGGGAGCAGGACCAAAAGGGAATTGAATACACAGGGATAAACAAAATAGCAATTTTTTGCAAAATGGATGTGTGTCATGTGGCATATTTTACTGCAAACAGAAAACTAATCTCCAGCAAGTAACTAGTGGGACAATTCTGTAGAGAAAAAATAGAGTCCTTTCACTTTAATTCTTTCAGTCAAGAGTGGCTATCTTTCCAAAAAGTATTGCTTATTTCAAAGAGGAAGGAGAAATTCAATGCAGTGTTTGCTGTCTGGAAATCATAATAGCTGGTTACAGTCCCTCAACTTGAGGGACTAACCCTCAGCTTGAGTTGAGAGGGTTACAGCCCTCTCACCTTGAAACTCCTGGGTGAGCTCCTGGTTTCTCTAGAACAGATGGAGATGGGATTTTACCACATCAAGTTATGCCTTGTATATCCAGAAGATACAGACACACATATCTCTATTTTAGATTAAACCAACATTTGAAGCACAGTTAATTTGGTTTTTATGACTCAGTGCAGGGAGAAGTCCAGAATCAGCTGTAAGAGGCAAGTACAACCAGTATTTGATGGAAAGTTGTCTGCTATCATCCCAGATGGATAAAGATAGAAATTGCTGAAATGCTGGAGTTGAGTCAGAAAGGCCAGAGGATACCATCCACAGGACTTGCTTCTGAATCTTGATAACAGGCTCAGAGCAGGGACTCCAAGAAGAGCTGTTGTAGAGGAGGACTAATGTAGAGGAGGACATTTAAAAAAAAAAATGGGCTGAGATCAGCTGCACCTCTGCTTTTAGTGTCAAAGCAAACCTCAGTCTGGGACTGTGGTAGGACATTATCACACATTGGCATATTTACAGTCATGGAAATTGCTGTAGGCTGGAAGGAGAGTGAATAAAATGTGCAATAAATGTAGTCTGTGTATCTGTGTAGATATATAAATATAAAATTTGGTTTGTATTGACTATATGGCATGTTAAACACCTGAACATGAGATGAATGCACACAGGGCATTTGGATTTTTGGCACTTGTCTTATAAGAGAGTGCCTGGTGCTCCAGTGAAAAGGGAATCAGATTTGAGGTAAATTCAGCAAAGGAGACCTGAATTTTCCTACAAGCTTCGTTGAGACAACCTGACCTATGGAAACACTTTGGACAAAGTGGGTGCAAGTCTGTGCCCATCATCTCTGCAATCAATAAATGGGGACAGAGCAGCACACTCAGTGAATTCCACTGTGACCAAAACCTTGATGTCAGAGTTAGGAGGCTCAGAAGGGATTTATGGTGCTTGGCTTTAAGGATGAGCAAAGGACACACTACTCACTCCAAAAGAGGATTAGGACCTTCTTGTGGCTTTTACTTCTCCAGGAGGACATTGCCATTGGTGAAGCCTTTGATTAAGAAGCAGTACTTGAGACATAACAAATTTTCAGTTATTACCATGGGAACCACAAATGATTTCATAAGGGTGGAGAAATTATAAAAAGTTCTAATTGAGAGAGAGGATGAGGCTTAAAACAGTTTCTATGGAAACCAGAGGTGGCATCCAAAAAAAGTGTGTGTACTAATCTGATAGTCTGATTGGCAGGTAATTGGTGCAGTGCTGGAGTGGGGAAGCCTTAGGATGTAAGATGAAGTGTCCATCACACAAACAGATTAAACACACTGCCTTCTGAAGAAGAGCTGGAGCTTCAAACTCTTTCCCTCCCAGTAGAATACACTCATCACTCAATGGTGATTCATTTTCATTCTTGTCCTTGTACTGAGTGTATTTTTTTTTAATTACAGTATGAAAAACTTAAACAGAGCTGATGGAGCTGCTCCCTCACCTTACCCAAAGAGCAGAAGTCATGAAGGTGCATTTATGGACAGCAGACACGACCTCCAGTCTGCTTCTCTTCTCAGGCAGAAGAGAAAAGTGAATACAGACTTCCAGCATTCAGTAAGCTCTCTGGACAGCTGGATGGGATACTTGCCTGAGCTTTCCAGGACTTTGGTTTCTTCTGGATAACTGGCTAATATCCAGCTAAGCTCATTTCACAGAATTCAGAATTTCTGCAATACTTTTACTTGTCAGATCCCAATGGAAATTCCAAGGACACAAAGTCTGATAGCACCTGTGAAGGAACTTAGAGGCATACATTAAACCAGATAACCAAGGATTTTTATCTACCTGAACTATTTGCTTTTAGGGAGAGTGGAAAACTCTTGTCAAGAGTTTTGTGGAAGACATGGGATGAGCAAATCTAATCTTTGCTCTCTTTCACAGGGCTACAGCCCAAGAACATTATGATATCTTTCAGCTTGATGCCTAAAGAAGGAAAATATTACTGTTGTCAATAAATTAGATAAATAACAGGCCTTTGGCCAGCTGCAACTTGCTGAAGTCCTCAGCAAATTCTTTGCCAGCTCAGGGGTTTGGCAGACACAGATTTTTTTGCCAGTATTCTCTGAGCTCACCAAATTCATTTCTCCATTCATCAGATGCAGACAGAAAACTCCACATTTAGAAATAGAAAAACCCCACAAAATAGAAATATTCTGTGGATCTAAGGTGTTTTGAAAGAAGATAAGCCTTTCTGTTGTGAGATCTAGAAGGCTGGTCTGCAATCTCTGTGACACTGAGGTTCATTGCTCCCCAGTGTTATCCAAAATAATGATTTAAATGACGTATTGAAAAATTATTAGGAGAAAAATCATCCTTTCACTTAGAAAATGTGCATTTAGAGAACTTTGCCCATTTCCTGATCACAGAACTAGCAGTGTCAGCATGGTCTAGGCTGGAGCCATCTGCAGAATGGCCACACTCCCCATAGCTGGTGGCAAATTCTTTTCATAAGGGCTGCCATGTCATAACCTCTGCATACTCCAGCATAAACTGGATATGAAGAACAGTGCACAAAGATAAAGAAGGAGATCAGGAAGAATTCTAGTTCCACTTTTGATCTGCCAGTTTAGATGAATTCTGGGTCAAGCAATACTCTGTTTTGTATATAGGACTAAGGTTAGGTGAGTCTTATACATAACACACTTCTGCAAAACTTTGAAATGTCTGCCTGGATGATAAGCTTAAGATGTAACCTTTCAAGGATTCTGTCTTTATAATGTGATTAAAAAAATTGTTTTCCATAGACTGAAGGGCTCAGAGATACTCTGAAGAGATGGGTGACATGCATTTAAAGAAGGTTCAAAATTACCCACATTAATAGTTGTCATGTACC
This sequence comes from Agelaius tricolor, assembly GCF_023055355.1. Classification (NCBI taxonomy): domain Eukaryota; kingdom Metazoa; phylum Chordata; class Aves; order Passeriformes; family Icteridae; genus Agelaius; species Agelaius tricolor. The sequence goes on along the minus strand of NW_027269262.1, from coordinate 91,396,392 downwards.
TGAAGGGGCTCTCAGGTGGTCACCTTGCTTTGTGGTTGAGTGAATCCATCACTGCTTATACCACATCTTCTTTTTAACAACATTTCACAAAAAAACAAGGCAGTGAACTAAACAGAGCAGCTGAAGAAAATAACAGAAGATGTAGCTCAGTTCAAGAGCATCCAGAGCTCCATTCTGCTCACTCTGCCTGGGTAGCCTTACTGGTGGTTTTTTTTTTCCTCAGAAAAATTCTACATTTTTGAATTTTCCCATATGTTTTCATTCCCACTGCTGCCATTGGGCAGGGAGACAGAGAAACAAACTTGACCTTGTTATACTTCTGGTTGGTTGCTTGCACATCTGCTTTTTCTCTGATTCTTTCATGGATGGTGTTGGTCTGTGTCCTCTCTGTTATGTACCATGCAAAATTCTGGCAACTGAACCATTAATCCATATTTCATTTATTTAATTTAGTTTAATTTCATTTCAGGTCTTGCAAGTGCACTTCTCAGAAATGCATGTCCATGTGGTGGATGGTGTGCAATAGCCTGATTTATACACATGTTCAGTAGAAAGAAATAATGTAAGTTTCTGGTTCACACAGTAGAACATTTCTCTGTATGTTTTGCAGGTGGTGCTTCATCCTTTCAATTTAACATGCCAGTAATTTTTTAGTCCCTCTGGAAACTTTCACTTTCTTTCTATGCAAAGAAAATATTCCTTTAACTACAGATATATCAGAGTTCTGTAGATGCAAAAAGGCAGGAATCCTCCACCATTGTGAACAGAAGACACAATTTACCTCCTTCAGTAGCTAAAGAGGACTTGCAGGAAAGCTGGAGAGGGATTTTTGACAAGGGCTTGCAGTGATAGGACAAGGGGGAATGGCTTTAAACTAAAAGAAGGAAGGTTTAGATTAGGAAGAAATTCTTTCTGGGAGGGTGGTGAGGCCCTGGCACAGGTTTTCCAGAGAAGCTGTGGCTGCCCCATCCCTGGAAGTGTCCAAGGCCAGGTTGGGTGAGACTCTGAGAAACCTGGGATAGGGGAAGGTGTCCCTGCCCATGGCAGGGGGGTTGGACCTGGATGATTTTTAACATCCTTTCTAACCCAAACCATTCAGTGATTCTATGATCATGGGGGATCAACATGCAGGAATAACAACTGGGTCAGGATTGGGATAACTAAGTGAAGGAAAGTTTGCAGGGCTTAGACAAAAAGAGATACAGAAGTGTTTGAGTGTGTGCAGAGCAGTTGGTTATTTCACTTAGAAGCAACATTTTGAGAGTAGAGGAATACTTTGCATGAAAACATAATTGTGCTGCTCCACAGGGGTCAAAAATACAAATCAGGAGTGGGAAAAAGGAGTTGACATCTTAAAAGAGAACTTCATTGTACCTGTGTGACCCCACATTACTTACATCCTGATGACTGTATGGAGTTGTGTTCCATCTATCCCAAAAAGGTGCAGTAGGCCTGAATTTCGTGGAAAAGGTGACACAGCAAGGGACAACTGTGTGAGGGATGATTCAAAGACTAAGAATCTTCTCCCTTAAAAGTGAATAGCAGAGGAGGAATTTTAAAGAGACCTTTTAAAACCTGAGTGGTATGGAGAAAATTATAGTTTACTTCATGTTCTCTTTCAATACCAGAAGTAGGGGATAATAATGAAACTACCAGGCTACAGTTCAGAGCCAAAAATAAGAGGATACTGTCCCTTGTGTAATGTATAATTAGGCTGTGAAATTTCTTCCCATGGGATGCTGTTATAAGTTTATGTGGGTTCAAGAAGTGATTAGGCAGATTCATAGAAGAAAACGTGCTAAGGACTATTAAATACATACACACAATGCCTGTCTGAGGAAGAAAAGTCACAGAAGATGGGCAAATGTCAGCACATGCTGACTCAGTTCTTTCTCTTTCTTAGGAATCATCTTCTGGCCAATGTCTGGGTTAGCATAATGTGCAGAAGAAAATTTGGGTCTCACCTGAAAAAGCTGCTGAAAGCAGCTTCCTGAAAAGAAGTGGACTTGTGCAGGGATCTAGCTGTGAGAGAGACAGGCTGAACATGGAATGTGGAGCAGAAGGTGCTAACACAGGATAACAATGACCCACTGATGAGAAATGCAGTTCAGGAGTATCAGATGAGCTCTCAGAGCACTGCTGACTTCTGCTTGAGTTGGAAATCATAGAAACTGCACTGCGAGCCCTTCAGAATTCTTGGCAGAATTGTGAATACACAATCCAATAGATTAATGCTTTGCTGCAATTTTTGGAGCTCAGATAAAGGCATATTCAAAGACCCTGATGTTCAGATTGTGAGTAGTCTCATCCCTGTTCAATAAAGTCACGAGGCTCAGGAATAACCAGGATCCTGTGAGGAAATTCTGTTGAAAAGAGTTCACATGCAGGTGTTTTTCTGATCCATATATCCAATGAAGAAATTTTATTGAGTGTCTTCTTTTTTTTAAACTGTGTTTTCAGCTCTCCTTTAAATCACAGTGCAACCTGTGTCCCAGAGCAAAACTTCATTTTTTGGCAACATTAGAATCATAGAGTCAAGTTTTGGAAGAAGGCAGAAGGAGGCAAAGTCTGCATGTAACATGGCTTAGATAGAGCAGGTGCTTTTAAAATGCAAACCCAAACTTGCTTATAATTTTTGTCTGAACTTAGTTGTTATTTAGGCCTTAATGACCTAATGATGCCATCACAAATATTTGTGCAGACTTAAATGAAAGGCAAAGAATTTAGTTTTTTATTAAAAAAAATAAAAGGCAAACATGCATGTCCACAATCAATGATAAATCAAACTTTAAATTAAACCATGCCAGTTCTATTTGCCAACATGCCAACATTACTTGAGAGTGAATTCAAAGTGCATGTTCTTGAAGATTGCTTACAGTGATCTGCTTGCAGAGTTTGCAAATACAATGATTTCCTCATTTGTTGAGTGACAGCTAACACAGTAGCCTGGCTAATGTACATCAGCCTTCCTTTCTCCAAGCTCTGAGGTGGGGTAGCATTAAAGGAGGATATAGAACAGGCAGTTTTGGGAGAGTAAATTGCGTCAATAATTTCTCTGATAAATGTTCCTTTTTCTTTTTTTTTTTTCTTTTCTACACAAATTGTCGATTAATAGGTTATGGCTAAAATTATGTGCTGAAGCTGAACAATTTCTGCCACTGTGTCTATCATGAACTCTTTTCTATGAATGTATGATTGACTAAGGTCAAGCAGCTTTGCCTACACACATATGTTATGTGCATTGTTTCTTTTCCATCATTGGTTGGCAGGAAATGCAAGAGTAAAATCTGGAAAAACAGCTCTGAAACCAAATTCTGAGTCTGTCTGCTGATTGATTCAATTATATTTTGTTGTCTAAGCTTTTTGAAGTGCATTACATGTTGCCTTCCAAAAGACATCATTCACAAGGAACCTTCATCTCAAAGGCTGAAGAAAATCATGAGCTCAAGTATAGGAGCCTTCAGATCCATTTTCCATGCCATTTAAAATTAGTATTGCTCTTTGCCTAAACACTCTGGACAATACATTTTTCTTATAAATATATTTTAGAATCAGGGATTACTGTAGATTAGGAAGTACCTCTGGAGGCCTCTAGTTCAACCTCCTGCTCCTTGCAAGACTCATTTCACATCTGGGTCAGTTTGCTTGAGGATTCTCTCTAAGAATGGAGAAATCACAGCCTGCCTGGACAACCCATTCCAGTGTTTAGCTGGAACATTTTGAAAAAGGCTTTCTTGCAAATAGCAGAATTTTTCCTTACTGCAACCTGTGTCTGATGCTTCTCATCTTTTCATCTGCACCCCTGAATAGAATCTGTCTCTATCATTTCTATAAGCATACACCAGGAGTTAATGAAGTCTTTGGCCTCAATAAGAGCAAATATGAAATACTGGAAACCATACCTGTCTGGATAAAATTATGTCAGAATGAGAGCTACTTATAAAATTAATCATTGGGATATTCTCCTAGCTCCCAGTGGCAAAATTCATCAGCACAGATTTCATTGTGACAGGACACATGAAAACATAAAAGTAAAGAGAGTAAACAGACATACTTAATGCATGGTATAGTTTCTAAGTCTCTAAAGCTTCTTGTTGCAGCAAAGTTCTTCTCCTCTCCAAAATACCCCATTGCCACTACTGTGTGCACATGTAATCCTCACAGATCCTGTCTCAGATATCCTTTTCTGCAATTTTCAGTACTTCCATGGCATTAAAAGACTCCCATATAGACCATACTGCCATACAGACAAAGAAGCAAAACCCCACCCTGTCCCACTGGAAGTGCAGTGCCTTTGTTCAGTGGGAAATCTCCTCCACAGGCCATAGCACAGGCAATGTGATAGCAGGATCATTTCAGAGTGGTTTACTGTAGTCCCTACAATGCTCGTAATTGCCGAGGAGGATTTTTCAGATGAGATTAGCACAGACTTTGGGGATATACAGTTACAGAGTTATGGGCTTTAATGATGCCAGTGGTGCAGAGCACTCTGCCTGCTGGCTGGTGCTGGAGCCCTGAGGGACAGGGCTTGCTGATGCTGCTGGAGGGCACTGGGGTGGGAGTTTTCCATCCTCCTGAAGGCAGCTGAACACCAAGTTTAGCTGTCCAAGGGACTTCTCAGCTCTCTGTCCTTGCTCCCCTTTCCCACACTGGGAACAGCAAGACCTCAGTATGGTCATTAATACTCAGACTTGGTGGTGTAAAATTAGTTTTACCCTTTATGGGGTACACTCAGAAAAGGATACTGAATGTCTCAGAAAGCACACTCAGTTCAGTTATTGCTATCAGTACTGAGATGTTAATTTCTGAAAAAAAACAAGTATCAAATGATTCATTTCTGCATAGGCAAAGATTAAAAAACCTTGTTAAATACCAAAGCCTTTATTCTCCTGTGTGTGCTAACCTAGCCCTTCAAGGAAATTTTTGGCACATGTGTGTCACTAATCAGACCCATTCTCATTAGAGTACAGCTGTTTTAGCATCTTTCTGTAACCCTCATGGATCTCTCCAAGGCACTGAGTCAATAAGTGATTTTAAATGAACTGCTCTCTCCAGATCATGCATTAGGGGTCTGTGATGGGTCTCTCACAGGGAAAAGGAGGCCACAGGCAGAGCAGTGCTGGGTGCTGGCCCTTCATGGACAGTGGGATCTCCATTATTGACCTTGAATCTCTTTTAACCAACACTGTGAGCAGACAAAGGGCCACCACATGGACCAGGAGGGCAGGAAGGTGGGTTACATCAATCTTGGCTCATATCAGTTGTTGTGATGAATTCAGGCAGCTGGAACAGGAGCTAAGACAAATTAATGTGGGGTGTTGTTGAATGGAGGCACTGGAACACTTGGCCACAGATACTAAACTGCAGCACCAGTGTAAAGCATTCTCTGCTGGCTCAGTATGACAAAATATTTCAGTTGGGTTCAGAGCTAGCTGGTAACTATTCCAGCTGGCCTATGTTAAGTGCTAGGCACCTTCATTGCTCTGTATGCTGATGTTAAATTATACTAAAAGAGGGGCTCTGTTAGCAGTCTGGCCATTGACTTTAATGAAACAGCTAATTTGATCATTTTAATTATGAGTTGAGGCAAAGCAAGAGCATAAATGTTAAAATATCATTTCATGCCAGTAGAGAGAAAAGTTGACATTTACTTTAACTAAGGACTAGATTGCTGAGAATGAAGGGAGAGATAATGAGCAAATGCAAAGGAAAATAGGAATGAAAAGGTGAGACAATCTGAAAACTGACAAGACACTAGAAGGACATGACCTGGAGCTAGAGAGGGCTGGAAAAACCTTCAGGCTGGGAGAACATGAGAAGTTTAGTGAAAAGGTTCCATGTGCTTTTTTAGTCAGGAAGAATCTCGGTGCTGAAAAATGGAGCCTCTGTTTCCTGCAGTTCTGAAACAAAGCATTGGATATCATACAGACAACAATATCTCTGGATTCTCTTCTGAATAGAATTATTTCTGCATTTGTAAAGCTAAATTTGATCAAATTCCTACAGGAAGAGAAGCAGGCACACAGACTGTCTTTTTGTTTGTTGGTTTGTTTAAATAAATAAAACCATACTTTCACTGTGACAAGCTAACAGCTACAACAGGCTTCCAACAATGTTAGCAGAGAACAGGTTTCTAAGAGAGAAAGGAAAATGGGATTACATAATCCCTTCAGTACCAGAAGCAGGGCAGAATTACCAAAGCACTGCAATTGCAAACCACTGAGGCACCAAAGTACCTCCTCCTCCTCCTCCACAGGCTGAGTTCTTTGTCTGCTCTAGCCCTTTATGAGGTGTGTGGACTTTATATGAATCATCTAAATTCCTTAAGTGAACTTGTGGCATAGAAATTTTAACACTGGTCTCATTGAAGGCCAAAATGTTGGTGCCCAGACGTGGCAGGGGTTTCAGTCACTCCCTGGTTGGGGCTCATTTAGAGCTTGGATGGACATGGGGCTGTGAGAAGCCTGGCTATGTTTGAAGGTGGATGAACTTCTGCTTTATATACCTTATGGTAGAGCCATAAGATCTTCCAATAGTTTTTCTTTTAAACAATTTTTTGTCTTTATCAAGAAGTAAATTGACTGCAGTGAGCTGTGTCAACAACTTTACCCAAAATCTGAGAGGTGCAAGTCACCACAAGAGCTGGGGCCTGGTGCTGCCATTCCTGAGACCTGACATGGGTCTGGGAAAGCTGCTGTTAATTGCTGTTAATCAGCACCCTCACCAGGAGATCCTGAATGGTGTCTGATGGGAATTCAGAGCTGAAGGAAAGTTTCTTCATCAGAAATTTCTCATGAGAACATGTTTCCTTACAAAAGAAATTCGCAGTTTCTAATAAATTTATTAGCAATATTGCAAAGAGAGAATGCTTGCCTCATATGAAGAATTTTTGCTCTTCCCAATCCAGCAGAGAGAAATTCCCCAAGATCTCTCATTCTAGAGGACTGCTTGTATGTTCCATTAAAGGTATATAATATCTGACAATTTCAGTGGTTTATTGTTTGCATAATTGGATGCAGTGAATGGATTGGGTCAAATTCCCAGCAGGTTTAAATCACACTGTTGGCAGCTTTGAAGCTGTATTTTCTCCAGTTTCTGTCAGCTAAAGATTTTGGTTTGTCTTTGAGTTTATCATATGGAGGTTTGAAATCTTGTTTCTGTGGGCCTGACTGGGGAACAGTCTCAAGGAAATCTGGTTCCCATAAGTGCTGGACAGGTACTTGGGGGAGCAGATTTGGCCTTTTTTGTCTGCATTGCTTTTGGTTGAGGTCTCTGATCTGCACAGGTTTCCTGTGGGCAATGCTGTAATTTCTCTAAGATGCAGTTTCCTGTCTGGAAGATGAGGGTAGTAATTCAGCACTGAATTTCTCCTCAGTCAAGTGATGCAAGGAGAAATCCATTAATGCAAGGCAATTGGGTAATAGGGTAATGGTGACTATGAGCATCATGAATACCTGGATTTAGTCCTGCAGAGATGCACTCTTATATTTATAGGGAGATAAGAGCCATGCTTTTCTATCTGTTACTGAACCAATTGACATTCTGTGTTGAAAAAGCACAAGACAGGGAAATAAATATCCTAATTGCAGTTCCACAGAAGAATCATGTGGAAATAAAGAATGGAAAATTGAAAAGTGCTGTTTTAACTTCTGTTGTCATTTGTTCTGCCAAGCTATGTGAAGGTTTTGAAAAATAAAAGTGCTATTTTGTGGCTCCTGCTCTCCCTCTGTAATCATCCCCTTTCTCTTCTCTAAAGCATCATGACAGTGTGTCAGTTAATAGTGATCTTACATAGAATTAAATTCTCCCTCTCTCCTCAGATCCCCTAGATTCAGCTCCAGGTCAGGCCTGGAGCTCCTACTCTACTCCTTAACTGCAGATGTTGTGCTAGGATGGATTTAATGACATATTCATAATAGATGCTTTGGGCTAAATCCTAAATGTCTTTTCCCTCATTCTCAGTCTCTGCTCATGCAAAATGCCAGTGAAACCAGTCATTTCCACCAAACCCAGGCTTTGATTTTCCAGACTTCAAAACACACAGAGAATCAAGCCCTGAGTAAGGTTCTCCTTCCCATAAATGAAGAAGCTGTAGCCCAGAGGAGTGCAGAGCTGTCCCATGCTGCAGAGCCAGGAACACGGACCTCTGCTGGCACCCCATGAAGGTCATCCCAAGCTGTTGTCCTGTGTCATGACAGAAATGATTCTCCCTGGGGATTTGTGTGAGCTGGTGGCATCAGGGGTCAGCAGGCAAACCGCATCCAGGGAAGTGAGAAGCATGGAAAGAGGCGTGGAGTCAGGAGAAGAAGAGCAAGATAAACAGAGTACGAGGGCCAGAGTAACTGCGAGGTGGGAGGAGAAGCTGAATGATGGCGGAGGATGTGATAACAGATGAGGCTGCTATAAGAAGCCTTAACTATTAGTAGTGTATCAGTCTTCTGTTTTACTTAGCAATGTGCTGGAAAGTGTGATGAATTCAGTCTTGTGTAGCCTGTGGAGGGATGGTGCTGTGTGTGTTTGAAATGCAGAATGTGCCACGGTCTGGAGCGTACCTCAGCCCCAGTTTTATCTTGCACACCTGACACTTGCTACAGTGGGAAATGGAGTGCAGTTTATTTCACAATATATGAAAAACATTCAATCATGTGCCCTGCTGTCTCATCCTCTGCTGTGCTAAGAGGATGAGATTGATAGTAAGTGGTCTTATGAAGCTATCAAGCAGCTTCATATTCAGAGCTCAGATTTCTGCCTTTTCAGTCTGCTCAAAAAAGGCCTTTGCAAGACTTTCCAATCTCCCAATGGGTCTTTTCAATCTTCCAGAAATTATTTAACCTTGCCAAGGCATGATCTTCAGAGAAAACCAAAAAGTCCCTAGCCCCTCCTTCCCCATCTCTTTTTCATGACTCGGCAGGCCAGAAATATCATTTGCCATTGTCTCATAAACTTTTGACCTGCCACTCTTGTGGGTTATTTAATGTGGCTTTAGAGCAGGTTCAGCAAGGAAGAGCCCAGCAGTGCCCTGAGCACACACAGCAGACCCAGGGCCAGCACCATTCATGCTGCTTGGCCACCACTAACCACAAGCTTTTCACTGGCCAAGCAGCATTGCCCTGGGCTGTGAGGAGGTGTGAGCAGCCACTGTCTAGCTCAGCTGGCAGCAAGTCCTGAAAGCAGTGTGGCTATCCAGCAGAAACCTCGTGCTGCAGTCAGACAGCTTGCTTTGCTGGTGGGGAAAAGCTACTAAGCTTATGCAAAGCTCTGCTTTGCAGGCAGGAGTCTGCAGACACTTGCAAAGATGCCTTTCCACTATAGTTTAGCAGAAGAGAAATTATTCCAGTCCAGACATAAAATTAATCTCAGGAAATGTCTGTTTAAACAGCAAGTTTCCCTCCTAAGCTATCTTTTCAGGAGAATGGCTGGGAGGTGTTTTAGCTTTAATGCCCCTCAGATATTGGAACACACAAGGGTTCTTCAGCTGCACTAAGGCCCATTGGAAACAGAAAACTGAAGATCTGGTGGAGATCTGGCTCTTTTTTTTCTTCTCACATATCTTCTCTATTGACATGCAAGCACAGGCAAAAGTCTCTGCAGTGTGATGTCCATGCAAGAAAAAAGCCTTAGCAAGAGATGTGCTCAGAAATCTTCAAGGCACACAGTTCAGGACAGAGTTCAGGTCTGAGAGTCCACTTTATTATGCCAGTATCAGGGCAGTGATAACTTCACTGGACATAATGTGCCTTTCCCAAAAATCCCCTGGGTTTGGAACATTGCATGACAGACTGTCTGTCCCCCTGAGGAAAATAAAATGCGGGTGCTATCTGTTCCCTCCTCTACTTTGTTGCCTTCAAGAGAAAATGCCAAGAGGATTCATCCAGAGTCTCCAGACAGCTGGAAAAGCTGCAGACACAGCTGAAGTGGACATTGATAAACATTTTCTGAGTTCTGACTGCAATTTTTTTCTGCCCAGTGTCAAATGACTGATTGTACCATCTCCCTCCTGGCCCCACATCCTCAGCATGCAATTTCTCTGTTCACTTCCTTCCTCAGTCTCCTTCATCTTCATTCCAGTCAGCTTTTTCCCCCATCTAGGTTAGATCCCCTGCATGATGACCTTTGCTGTCATTCTTTTCACTCTCTTTGTGCATTCTGCCCTTACCACTGATCTTTTTTGTCTTGCACATCTATAGTGTGAGCCACCAGTGGCAGTCATCCTTTGTCTTGACTGTTCCTTCAGGATGGACTTACAGACCCTGGCTGGCAGTTGAGCATCTTCAAACCTTCTAGTAAGCACAGTTTTTAAACTTCTACTTCAGTTATTTAGATGAATGACACAGAATCACAGAATCATCACAGAATCACAGAATGGGTCAGGCTGGAAGGGACCACAGTGGCTCATCTGGTCCAGCCTCCCTGGTCAAGCAGGGCCATCCCAGAACACAGGCACAGGATTGTGTCCAGAGAGGTCTGGAATATCCACTGAGGGAGATTCCACACCCTCTCTGGACAATCTGGTCAGGGCTTGGTCACTGCACAGGGAAGGAATTATTCCTCAGTCCAGGTGGAACTTTCTGGGCATCAGTTCCTGCCTGTTCCTCTTGTCCCATTGCTGGGCACCCAAGCAGAGCCTGGTCCCTGCTCTGAGCCCTCCCTGCAGACACTGACAGGGATGAGGTCCCCTCTCAGTTGTATCTTGAGGCTGAACAGCCCCAGCTCCTTCAGCCTTTCCTCATAAGAGAAATGCTGCAGTCCTTTAATCATATTTTTCTTGTGGCCCAGATCCAGGAGCTCCATGTCTCTCTTGTTCTGAAGAGCCCAGAACTGGACACAGCACTCTGAATGTGCCTCACTAGGGCTCTGTAGAGGGACAGGATCACCTCCCTTGATCTGCTCTTCCCAATGCACCCCAGGATCCCCTGGGCCTGTTGTCCACCAGGACCCCCAGGGCCTTCCCTGCTGAGTGGCTTTCCATCAGATCAGCTCTCAGCCTGTGCTGGTGCCTGATTATTCCTTCCCAGGTGCAGGATCCATTTACCTCTGTTGAATTTCAGACAGCTCTTCCCTGCCCATCTCTCCCACCTAATGAGGTCCTTCTGCATGGCTGCACAGCTCTCTGGGGTATTGGCCACTGCTCCCAGCTTTGTGTCATCAGCAAACCTGCTGAGGAAGCATCTGCCCCTCATCCAAGTATTTTAGATCTAAGTTAAAAAATACCAGGCCCAGTATTGGACCCTGAGGGTATTGTGGATTGTCAAGAAAAACCAAGAGTCTCAGGATGATGGGATGTGACACCATGAAGATAAAAAGGCAGTAGTACCATGCTAAGTTGTCAACTTTTGTAGCCAAGAGACACAAAACCACAGAAATTCTTGCTGTGTTGTGAGCAGAAACAAGGAAGAAATGTTGTCCCAAAGCACTGCTCTGTAATAATCAGGATACAGCAATCTGCATTTGGTTCATGCTCTGCCACTAATTCATTTGTTGGGCTTGTAACCATATAACAATGCTGTGCTTCAGAGCAACCATCTGCAAACTGAGTGTAGTACTTACTGAATCACAGGCATGTTGTGAGGCTTCATCAATCAATTGTGGTTTTAAAAGGAATCTCAACTAGTGGCCCAAAAGTGTAAATCATCATAATTTATATCCTTGTTAGATTTTTTTTTATACAGGACTTATTTTTCTATTCTTTTCTCATAACAAATGTATACCAGGTCAATTCTCAGTGGGTTATTCTGGATTTAAATGTGTGTAAGAGAGCTAAGAAGCAAATCTTCAGACAGGGGAAGGCTCTTAATAATGTAGCCATTTAAACACCCTCAAAAATGGAAGCTGTTTAAGAGCTTTGCTTAACTTCAACAGCAGGAAAATGTGCACCTCACTTTGCTCAGCATCAATCCTTTTTAAAGCATATTGTGTGTTTACAAGCTGTCTTGAGCACTGAAATTGGTTTTAGATCTGGGCAGTTATTAAAGGTTCACTTTCCTTCCCTCCTCCAGTTTCAAAGTAAGTGATAATAATATGAGGTGGTGGGAAATTGTCTCCAGGAGCTGGTACTGCCTTTGCCCTGACTCTGAGCTTCTCAGGAAAGGTTTTCACTGCAGTAAATATCCTGCCTGATCTCTGCCAGTAACACTATAATCTTCCTTTCAAAGAAACAGTTCAGCTTTTTGTGTATATACAGGTTGGAATTTATTTTGGAAAATACCCGTAAGAGACGCTGGCACAGCTACATGTAATCGAATTAGCTGAGGTTTAAGCTGCTGCTATGGTCTTGCTTCCATTTCAACACAGTCAGATACAGTTATAACAATGTTCAGCACCAGCTTTTTAATTGCTAGTCAGTCCAACCACTGTCTGAATTTGTAGAGATAAAGCTGGCACTTCCAGCATGTCTGTGAAGATGAGGGGAGAAGCTTTGCTTCCACTTGCTCTACAACAGATTGGCTTGGTTGGCCTTAAGGTAGAGTTCAAAGCAGCATCCACAACTGGAATATTCAGGGATTATGTTGGAATATTCAGGCCATGGACCACTGAGGCAGCTTGGCAAGAGCTGCAAGTGGAGGCAGTGGGGACACCCCAGCAGGTGCCACTGAAGTTTGTCAGATCTGGGCTAAGGTTGCAGCTGGGCACCCCATTCCTCCCAAAGTGTTTCCATTTCTGGGAGGCAGTCATGTCATAAACAATGGGAGTAGAGGCCAGAAAAAATATGTTAGAACAAAATGCACTGTGAAAATGATGGAGGTAACTGGAGGGTGAGTGTATTCATGTGTCCTCAAATAGGAAAAAAAAATAGAAGGAGGTGTGGAAGACCCCACTCAATCTTTTCCAAATAAAAAGGATGAGTATACATTAACCATTTATTCCAAGGAGATAAAAGCTGGATCCTGCTGCTCAAGCAATCAAAAGAGAGAAGCAAGATAAACCAGAAAATTTCATTCACATTTCATTCAGCATTATTCTAAATATTCTAAGCAATTTTTTTCTGGATGGAAAAGGACAATTCCACAGTAAATATACATGACAGCTCCTATTTTGCCTTTACTGTGGCATTCCATTAGTAACAGTTGCAGCTCATTGCACTAGCTAGCAAGCCCCCTCAGCAACTGCTTTCCTTCTTCAGTGGTGATTTTAATGAAATGCACATTTTCCACCACTTCATTCAGAAATTGTTGCACCAAAATACAGTACCCATTGCTGCAGGAAGATGTCTCCCAGAGCTCTGCATCTCTGCAGCTCAGCTAACTCTGGTCACAATGGTGAGGGCTGTACCTGTTCAGGGCTCTTCTTTTTTACCTTGCCAGGGTTTTCCTCAAAGACATATTCTTCATCAGGGGCAGGTTTGGTATGGGAATTATTCATTTAAAATATGCATTAAATATCACATTGAGGCATCAGCTGCAGTAAATGCAAAAGTGACAGTCACACTATGAGCATTTGGTAAGCCACAAATAGACCTGGAAGTCACAGTGGCTCAGGAAACTTAGATGGAGTCGATTCAGTAAGAAATGCATCCATATCCAACACCTTTGCTGCATTAATTCCTCCAAGCAGCTCACTCCTCTATAGTGTGCCTACAAGACGTGCATACATTACTGTCAGTGACTGATGCTGTCCCCGTGGCTGCTCATGTTTAATGAAAGCTTTGTGCCTATATATAAATTCTGTGCTGGGGTGAAATATCTTCCAAATCCCTCACAGCAGTTCTGGAAGAGACCTTTGGCTTGTACACCGAGAAGTGAACTCACCCTTTCTGCCACGCACAGGCTCTGCAGAATAAAAATGATATACCAGGATAAAAATAGAACAGAAGAGACTATTTAGGTTGGACCAGATGCTCACATTCCTGCCACCTAGGTGGATTTAATATTAGCGAATTCCCGGTGAAAAGAAACGAGTGTGGGAAAAATACGAAGCGTAGGTCTGATTCTGTTCTTTTTTTTTTCTCCCACGTGTGAAGTTGCTTCACACAAGCACCCTCTCCCTAAGTCAATGAGACTCTTGGTGCATGTTTTCTGTCACTGCTGATTACTTTCAAGAGGACTGTCATGTTGCAGGCACAGGGGGGATGGAGGCAGGAATTAAAGCACCAGTCCCCTGTTGCACCTGCCTCTCACAAACACTGCCCGGTGAAAGGAAGGCTGTGGAATCGTGTGAGCCCTGCCCGAGTGTATCCCACAGAGGTTGCACTCCTTTGAACATCAATGGGAGGGAGGTACAAAGAGTAAAATGAGAGCTGCACAGGGAAGGTTCCCTCCTCCATCATTTTCCAGAGCTACTGCCCTAAGGACACAGGTGCACTCACCCAGTAACCCGAGCTCAGCTTCCCCTTGCACTCAGCTGACTGAGTCCATGGTCCACAAACACTTCAGTGACTGAGCAAATGCACACAGCTGGCGGAAGCAAAGGACATGCAGAGAGCCTGTGAAACTAAAGGGAGCTCTGACTCCTTACAATCCAGTCACTAGTACTTGTCATCATAATCTTTGTGTTCCTGATAACAGCCTGATCCAAAGGCCACCAGAACTGATAGATATGGCTGTGACAGGCTTTGAGTCAGGCACTGCATTTTTAACTGAGCCACTTCCCAATTCTTAAAATTGCAACGTTCAGTTCACTGCTGCAGCTGCATTGTAAAGGGCAGGCTTCATTCATGGCCAGATCATTTAATGAATGAATTTTGTAGATTGCAGGGAAGAATTTTTATGGGGGACCTCTGGTGATCCTTAATGACTGAAATTGCAGTGTCTTTCTTATGTATTGCCAGTCTCATTAGGTCTTGGAATTGTTACAGATTTGCAGCCCTCCTCTCACGTGAACAGCCCGGCAACAGCTACTCCTTGTGTGTGACCACTTTCTGAAAATTGTCACTTTAAAGAACATCCACAGCAAAATTCAATACAGTGACTCTTTTATAGTAGTAATTCAAAGGAATCCCCCAAAGGGCCAGAGACATTTTATAGGGCAAACTGAGCCAGGGCTACACTTCTGCTTTGCTCACCTGTATACATGAACCCTCCCATAATAGAGATGGGAGAGCCACATGGAGATGTCATTTTATGGCCCTGCACTGGGAAAAGTGGCAAAAACAGAGCTACCTTCTTGAACTTCAAAGTCTTTACCAAGCCCTGATGGCATGGAGAAATTGCAGTGTGTTCTCTGCTCCAGCCCAGGGCCTGGCACCACTGAAGGAAGCTTGGACAAAACAGATAAAAGGGAGCAGTTTTCCTTCTCTCAAGAACAGATCCATTGATCCGTTCATCTTTGGGAAAGATGAAAATTTTTCATGGATTTATAGAATGGTTTGGGTTGGAAGGCAACCTTGAAGATCATCTCATTCCAACTCTCTTGACATGGGCAGGGACATCTTCAATGAGACCAGGCTGTTGAGAGCTCCATCCAACCTGCCCTCAGCTGGAATTTTTGCTGAGGAGGCAAAAAGTTTCAGCTGGGGTCAGGAAGAGGGAGGACAAGTGCTTGGGAGAAAGATCTGTCATGGGTCACTGGATAGAACAACTAAATGAGAACTCAGGAAATCCACTGATTTAAGGTAGGCTGAGGTTGGGAGAGTATTTAAGGAGATGAAAAAGAACTGCACAATACTTGCTCCATTGGCATTTCTCCCTTTTGCCTGTACAGCCTCTGTGGATGAGTGGCTCCTGGGCTTGATGAACCTTGGCCTGAATCAGAACTGCTGTTCTGGTCATCTTCATGCCACCATTCTCAGAGAAAGAAAATGGTTTCTTAATAACCTGTATTGAAAAATAGACAGGTTAGGTCTTCTTTCTAGTACTGATCATATTTTTCAGTTATTTTTCTTGTTTTGGGGGCTTTTTACCTTTTCCGGTTTGTTGTGACTCCTGTGATTCATCTGGAAGATGGCTCATGGATTGGCAGCTCTCAGCCCATTCTTGCACAGAGAGAGAAATCAGATTTCTCTTTAGGAGAGCCTCCTTCAGGTCCAAAGGATGGACAGGAGAACAACTCCCAACCCCAGTGCCCTGAGGCTGGCTCTTGCCTTTGTGGCAGAGTGAACTCAAGGTAAAACAGAAGAGCTGCTGTGACACAGCAGCACCCACACCCTCTTACCTAAAACGTGGGAAATTTCAAATTCCACTTGGCTTTTTGTGGAGACAGTAGGTGCAACTTTGGGTTAGCAGAGCTGTCAGCAGCCAGGGCACCCACTGCAAATCTCAGAGCCGTCTTCCAGCCTGTGTTCTCTCCCACAAATTAGACTTAACCCAAGAGGAGCTAAATTATGTGTTGTCCCTTTGAGTTAACTTTCTTTTGCTCCTTTGGTAGCACCATCTACAGCAGAATAAAAGACATTTATTTATTTATTTATTTATTTATTTATTTATTTATTTATTTTTAATCTTATGAAGAAAACTATTGTCCAGGAATTTTTAGTCACTTCTGTCTATATTAAAGAAAAGCTCTTCACTCACCACTTACCCCTCCAAATCTTTTCCTGCCAGAGATATTTTCTAGATTCTTCTTTACAGTTTCCTTTTCTTTTGGTCATGCTGTATATCCCAGGTCCAAATCCTGCACTGAGGATGAACTTTCTGTTCCTGGGTGTGTCTCTGCCTCTCACTTGGCAGAAGCCTGCCACTTCAGCAGAGCCTGTAAGCTGAGCCATAGACCATCCTGCCCAACATCAATCCTGCTACCTTGCAGTTTGCCTGGCAGCTCTGTTGTAGATGGAAGGATTGAAGGACACTCCCCTTTGCAAGTTATTTTCTGTGCATGTATATGGTGTTGAGTTTGGATGAGCGAAGACTGGTCCTCAGAGTGGTGGGTACTCCCTTGGTAACGGGGTCAGCAAAAGAGAAGAAGACTGCAGATTCTTATGGAAGTAAATAGATGTTTAAAAAAAATGACTGTTACTTTTCTCTAAGCAATGTTGAAATGTTTGTAAGTACATAGAACAGCATGTATTTTCTGTTCCAAAACCCCAGTAAAATGTCAATATTCAGATATTTCTCCAGAAAGCACCACACCAATCAGCATCTTGTCACTGTTGCCTGACCAAAGGAAGGCTCTGAGCTCATGGTTCTGAGCCTGTGCCCCCACAATGTCACACTGCTCTGTGCCCCAAGTCCCACAGAGCCCTCATCCCCTCCCAGCTGCCCACAGGCCCCACTTTGGCCTCCTTTCAGCTAAAGGTTAATTACTCCAGGGGACATTTCCATCCAAGCTGTTGCTCGCAGGTTGCAGTCCCTGCCTGAGTCCTATTTTTAGACCATCTCCTTCCTTGCTATTGATCCCAGTCACCCTCTGTTAATTAGATACACACAACACACACAGCATTTGCAACTCATTTATCAATTCTGTTCAGCACCTCCCTCCCCTGAGATGTAATTTGGAGCCCTCCTTGAATCATGCTATTGATCTTTCCCAGCAACTTTGCTATAGGATTCTGTGTGTTGCAAACTATTTATAGATTCCTCTTCTCCTGCTCTCCCTTGAGGAATCAGAAACGGGCAAAAGTAATCAGACTTCTATATTTAAGGAGTTGATCGAAACCAGATATTTCCTTTTTTCTCCACCTTTCCCCTCCTTCCCTTTGTTGCTGATCTGTACACACTTCTTTTGGCAGGTGAGACCTTGCTCCATGTCATGCTGTAACGATTCTGGTAACTCTCAGGTGATGTGATTCAGAATTTGCCCTGGGTGAACTCTTGTTTGCTGAATTGATGAAATGAATTCTTCCTCCTC
Organism: Agelaius tricolor; assembly: GCF_023055355.1. Classification (NCBI taxonomy): domain Eukaryota; kingdom Metazoa; phylum Chordata; class Aves; order Passeriformes; family Icteridae; genus Agelaius; species Agelaius tricolor. Next base: position 91,378,674 of record NW_027269262.1, on the reverse strand, counting down.
CCTGCATCCATGAGTTTCCCAAAGGGCCTTGTGACCAGCTTCATCCACTCAGCTTGGGGTGCACCTTTCAGAGGGCTTCAGTCTTGGAGATTGACTTCTGATCTGATCCTCCTACAAGGCACTGGGTTCCCTTTGCCCCTCCATGCCTCAGGAAGGTATCCAAAGGCTTTAGGCCAGGAGTGAGACAGACAGAGTTGCTTTTTTGGATGGAGAATTACAGTAATGAGCCCTGTGGTCCTAGGATTTGAGAAAGACCTAAACCAAGGGAATGTAACCTGAGGCTCAGAGAAATCAGGACCAGCTCAGCCTTCACTGGGTAAGGCTAAAAATCCCAGCTCTAATGCAGGAGGATGCCTGCAATTATGAGCAAGACAACACCAGGAGGGTCAGCCTTGTTTCAGGGAGTACAAAAAAGCAGCCTCAGGCTCCTGGGGTAACACCTGATGGTGAATGAGAGGCAGGATGTGGCTCTCATTCACAGGAGCTGAGGGGTTGCAGCCTCCACAACCCCGGTGGGCAGTGGCTCAGGAGCCATGGGGCTGGGACTGGACCCTGTGGAGCCAGGCTGGCTCCTCTGAACCATTGGGAACATTTTGCTGTGTGTATGTAGGTTGTATGCAATGAGTACAGAACCACAGAATGGTTTCAGCTGGAAGGAACATTAAATATCATCCAGTTCCACCCCTGTGACATGGGTCTGAGTGCCTGCCTGTGCTTTGGAGGATATGCTGAGGCTGGGGAAGGGCCTTTGCTGTGTGGCAGGCACTGGTGTGGCCAGGTTTTGGAGTGTGTGATGCTGTGGTGCATTTGGTGGGGACATGAGGGAATTTTGATATGTGGGGCTGTGGTATTTGTGGCTGTGGTGTGCCGAGGTCAGTGTGGGGTGCCTGGGTGGAACTGTGATGTGTGGATTTCTGTGTGCATGGAGTATCAGCACACGATGTGAAGGTGTGGTGAGTGACTGTGCTGTGTGTGACTGTGGGGTGTGATTCTTGGGGCGTGTAGGGCTGTGCAGGTGTGTGCATGGGGGCCATGGTGTGTGACACTGAGGGTGTGCAGGGCTGTGTGTGTGTGTGCATGGGGGCCATGGCGTGTGACACTGAGGGTGTGCAGGGCTGTGTGTGTGTGTGCATGGGGGCCATGGTGTGTGACACTGAGGGTGTGTAGGGCTGTGTGTGTGTGTGCATGGGGGCCATGGTGTGTGACACTGAGGGTGTGTAGGGCTGTGTGTGTGTGTGCATGGGGGCCATGGTGTGTGACACTGAGGGTGTTCAGGGCTGTGTGTGTGTGTGTTCGGTGGTGTGCAGCGCAGGGCGTGCAGAGGATGCTGCGTGAGGCTCGGGGTGTGCAGGGGATGCTGTGTGAGGCTCGGGGCGTGCAGGGCTCTGCCTGTGTGTCGGTTCCGGCGGTCTGTGGAGGAGCGGCGGTGCAGTGGAGCCGTGCGTGGGGCCGCAGAGCCGCTGTCCCCGAGGCGGCGGAGGTGGCACAAACCTGTCCCGGCCGCTACGCGCGGCTCGGCTCGAGGGTGGGAACGGCTCGGGGCTGTCCCTGCCGGGACGGCACAGCCCTCCCGCCGCCGCCGCCCAGCCCCGCTCGGCGGCCGGGGCGTGGCCGAGCCCGGGGACGGGGGGCGGGAGCCGCAGCGGCGCCGGGGGAGCTCCGCGGCCGCTCCCTGCCGGGGCGGCGCCGAGGGGGTTAAGGCGCTCCCCGCGGCGGGCCGGGGCGGGCTCCGCATCCCGCCTCCCGCATCCCGCATCCCGCCTCCCGCGCCGGAGCGGGCACGGGCACGGGCACGGGCACACACACACACTCACACACACACCCGCACACACGCCCGCACACACACGCGCAGGCGATGGCTGCGGGGCGCGGGCTCGCTTCTCCCCGAGATGATGTCAAGAGCCCGGGAGAAGGAGGAGGAGGACGGTCGCTCTTTTTCTTAACGGCTTTGTTCTAAAATCATCCAAAATAAAGCAGCCCCGGTACCGACCGCCGGGGTAGCAGCCGTGAAAGTACCCTTTCATTTTTCCCTCCTTTTTGCCTCTTTTTCTTTTTTTCATTTTTCTTTTTTTCATTTTTCTTTTTTTTTTTTTTTTTTTGGTCTTATTTTTCCTCTCGCCTCCGTCTTTGTGTCCGCCCGGGGCCGAACTGCCCTCACGCGCTCCCCGGGGAAGCCACCGGCGATTCTCCGCTCCTCCCGGCGGCAGCCCGCGGCCGGAGCCAGCGCCCGCCACCGTCCCGCCCCGCCGCTGCCCCGGGCAGGTGCTCGGTCCGCGGCCGCCGCCGCCGCCTCCTCCCCGCCCGCCGGCCGGGGCGGCTCCGCGCCGCTCCTCCCGCTCGCGGAGCGCCGGCTCCCCGCCGCCAGGGCCACGCCGCCGGCCCGGCGCCCCCGCCTCCCGCCCGAGCGGCGGCGCGGCCCGGCGCGCCCGGGGATGCTGCCCCCGGCCCCGCGCCCGCCGCCTGACACCGCCGCCGCCGCCCTCGCCGCGCCGGACGCCGCTCCGCTGCCCACGCCGCGGCCACCTGCAGCAGCAGCAGCAGCAGCAGCAAAGGCAGCAGCAGCAGCAGAGGCAGCAGCAGCTGCCCGGCTCCCTGCCGCCCTCCGCGCACCGCGGCGGAAAGAATAGAGCGCCCAGCCCGTCCCGACCCTCCCGGCCGGCGCTCCCGCAGGCAGCCGGGGCCGGGGCGGGTCGGGTCCCCGACAGCCGGAGCCCGGGAGCCCTCCTCCCCTCGCCCCGCTCCTCCTCCGCGGATGGGCGCGCTGCCGCCGCCCGGCTCCCCCCGGCCCCGCCGCTCCGCCTGAAGAAACTTGGGACGGCGGCGGCCTCCGCCTCCCCGCCGCGCCCCGCCCGGGCTGCGGGCGACCCTTCCCCGCGCCGCCGCGCCAACTTCGCGGGGGGACCCGCCCGCCGCAGGACTCCGTGCCGGGGCCGTCGGCCCCTCGGCGGGGACCCCCTGCCCCTGGCCTCGGTGCTGGGGAGGAGCGGGGGGTGCCCTGGATGGCCCTGCGCACTGGGACGGCTTGGTTTGGGCAGGTCCTGCGCAGAGTTTCCCGTCTTCAGGGCACCTGGTCCCGGCGCTCCAGCAGCCTCCTGTGCCTCTCTTCTTCGCAGGAGCCCGAGCAGGCGGGCGGGGAGCGACCGCCGCCGCAGCACAAGCTGCCCCGGAGCGGCGGCAGCGGCGGCGGGCGCCGCCGGCCCCCCCGGCAGCTGCTCCCCTGCTGTAGCTGCTGCGGCCTGTCGGAACCCCGGGCGGCCAGGGGGGGACATGGTCCCCTCACTCGCCCCTTGCTGGCGGCCATGAAGAGGCAGAACGTGCGGACCCTGTCCCTCATCATCTGCACGTTCACCTACCTGCTGGTCGGGGCTGCCGTCTTTGATGCCCTGGAGTCCGACAACGAGATGCGGGAGGAAGAGAAACTCAAAGCCGAGGAGATCCGGCTCAAAGGAAAGTACAACATCACCAGCGAGGACTACCGGCAGCTGGAGTTGGTGATCATGCAGTCCGAGCCGCACCGCGCCGGAGTCCAGTGGAAATTCGCCGGCTCCTTCTACTTTGCCATCACGGTCATCACGACCATCGGTGAGTGGCTCCCCTCGGGGAGACCCTGTGGGGCCAAGGCCGGGGCTGGGGCAAAAACTTCCCGGGCTGGAAAAAAAAGGGAGAGGGACAGGGAGGCTGTGGCATGCAAGGGTGTCTGTGCTGGATGAGTCTTTTTGCTTCCGTCCCATGTTACGTAATTTAATGCTCTTCTTGGGCACTTGTTGGACTTGAGGGTGTCCCGCGCCTCTTCTCCTGGAGATGGATCCTGTGTCTCTTGTGTGACTGGAGAAGAGTGGGGCTGGTCTGGCTGGGGGCATTGGCACTGCCAGGTGGCTACCATGGTGCTGTGGCTTGGATGGAGAGGAAGAGAGTGGAAGAGGGAAGAGGCAGAGTGACACTCCTGGGGTTCCCCTCAGGAAGAAGGCCCTGTTGTCACACTCCTTCCACCTTAAGAGACATGGGGAAAACTTAGGCAAAAAGTAGCAGGAAGAGAATGAAAATGATGAGGGCATGGGAACTGGATCAGCTGGGAAAGCCCTTCATGTAGCCAGACATGGGGTAGACCTGCTTTTGCAAACTTTGTTTTGGAGTTGGCAAGGGCAGTGGTGGTGGTTCCCACTGCTGTGCTCAAACCCTGGGCACTGACAATGTGTTCCTGGAGTTTTTATTGCAACTGGAGCATCTGATGTGACAACAGGTCACAGTCTGTGTTTCCCCTTTGTGGGCACATAGTCTGCCAGGCAAAATGATGCTCGCTGTCACATCCATGCTGCCCAGCCTCCCAGATGTGCTGCTTCCCAGGACAGTCAAGGGGCAGTCAGTGGACACAGCCACAGGCTGTCATTTTGTACTTCCCTGCTTCCCACAGCTAAAGCTGAGAATTTGTCACGAAGTTTGCTTCTCTGCCATAAAAATAAATACCATGGTGATTAGAGGCTATGGAGTGCACACAGAACTGTGCTACAACTCTGGCTTTGGCTGGATGAGCAGGTTTACTCGTGCTGGTTTTGTGTTCTTTAAGGTGGATTTACTAAGGCAGTTGATAATGTTTTTTCTCCCAGAACTTCTAATATCTGCGGAGGTCTGAAAAGACCCCTCTAACTCAGTGGCTGTTTGATAGTGCATTAGACATGACAGGACATGAAATTAGTTCTCTTATTAATACAGGAGGACTTGGTCTTTTTGCCATGTAGGGACTGTTACAAGAAATTTTCACACTGCCACTGGAAGATACTGAGTTTTCAGTGGAACGTGTTGTCCACTGCACTTTGAAAAGTGTCTGCTTATATTTGTATTTGACTATATTTACCTGGGGCAGTAAAAAATTTCCTTTGAGTGACCATCTGACAGTATAAAGCCTATTTGCCCTTACAAAGATAAGATGTTTAAGGGTTAATTTCCTCGACCTTTCTGTTATTAGCTATATTAATACAAATGCATATATTATCAGGTTATAGAATATAAAGTAGAATGCAACTTTGGCTGATGATTTGTATTTCCCGCTGTTGGTTACAATGTCAGAACTCTCTTTCCTCCTTTGACCATGAGTCTCTCCTCCTCAGCCTGTCTCTTGCCACTTGTGTGTGCTAAGTGAATACTGTTCTGCTCCTCTGTGTTACAACAGCCTTCCACACACCCCTGTGTACTCACGGTGCCCTGTACTCCTGCCTAGGAGCTGCCTGCAATACTTGCTGTGTTCTTAAGCTCTTTTGCTGACAGAAAGGGCTGTTTGTACAGTACTTTGCTGTTTTGATGGTATTTTATCCATAAACAAGTACAACCTGCATGGGAAGTTGTAGCATTTTCTCCTTCAGAGGGCTGGGATTTGTTTAGGAAGCTTGGAGTACCTCAGAATGCATTTCTGTAGGCAGGGGTGCTTTGGGATGTATGAATTGTTTAAATTTAAAAATGTGTATAGCAACAGGGAACCACTGGGAGGAAGACTGATAATAAAGAATGGTGCAGAAAGTTACAGACATTCTGTAACAATTGTTCGCTTGGGAAGCTGTGCTCTGGGAGGATATCTGATCCGTCTTTCAAAAGTTTATTAATAGTTGCTCTCTGCATCTTGCCAAATGAAATTCTATTTTTTGTACCATCTCTTCAGTACTAAAGTGGCTTCATGATGTTATCTGATCTACAGCTAGTCTGTAAAAGTAAGCATGGAAGATTTTTCTTTAATTTCTTATTTATCCTAAACTAATTTGTCTCACAGATGGAGAAAACCCCCAAAAAACTACTTTGTTTAAGTTCTTAGAAAAATAAGAGTTGTTATCTTGTCCAGGGAAGTGACCTAAAATATTCATATTAATATTTTGTGCTGGTTATTTCTTTTCAAATCTGTGTGTATGCTCTCATATACATCTTTCTCCCTCTAAAACCTTTTGGACAGACTTCCAGAAGCACATACAGTGGGGTGTGCATTCGTGAACCTGCTTTATTCAGTAGATACTCCAGCAAAAGTGTGTCTTAACTATCATTGCAGGCTGACCTTTAAAAGAGAATGAACAAAGACCTTGCCTAATCTGGAAGGGTACCTCTGTCTCCACAAAACGTCCCTTCAGACAAAGCAGTGATAGGAATCGGCGGACCACAAAGTCGAGCAAGATGCATATGGTTGCAGATTAATTTATGTCTAACTTAATTGCACTCTGTGATATTGCCATGCTAGCAACATGTCTGGAGCGATTACTTCTTCACTGTGCTGATTTCAACTACTGTGGCTTTAATTTAATCAAAGGTGTTCATGGTTGGCCATGGCCCATCAGTAGCCAGGAAGAGGTTGGTGCTTCTCTTCCAGTGCCAGGGGACAGGTCCAACAGTGTCCCCAGACCATGGAACAGGTGCTCCATTGCCCCTGATATATGGGGCTGAAGGGACAGCTCTGACAGTGTCCCCAGTCTCTGGTGCTGAAAGGACACCCACCCATGGCAGTGTCCATGGTACTCAAGGTCCAAGTCTGGCAGTGCCCCCACTCTGTGGTACTGGAGGAACAGCTCTGGCAAAGTCCACTGTCCATGGTTCCGAAGGGACAGCCCCGGCAGCGTCCCCTGTCCATGGTTCTGGAGCGGGAGGGACAGGGACAGCTCCGGCAGAGCCCTGGAGCTGTGGTGCTGAAGGGACAGGGACAGGGACAGGGACAGTGACAGGGACAGCTCCGGCAGTGTCCCCGGTCCGTGGTGCTGGAGGGACAGGGACAGGGACAGGGACAGCTCCGGCAGAGCCCTGGGGCTGTGGTGCTGAAGGGACAGGGACAGGCACAGGGAGAGGGACAGGGACAGGGACATCTCAGGCAGTGTCCCCGGTCCGTGGTTCTGCAGGGACAGCTCCGGCAGTGTCCCCCGTCCATGGTTCTGGAGGGACAGGGACAGCTCCAGCAGTGTCCCCGGTCCGTGGTTCTGCAGGGACAGCCCCGGCAGTGTCCCCGGTCTGTGGTGCTGGAGGGACAGGGACAGCCCCGGCAGTGTCCCCGGTCCGTGGTTCTGCAGGGACAGGGACAGCCCTGGCAGTGTCCCCGGTCCGTGGTGCTGGAGGGACAGCTTCGGCAGTGTCCCCGGTCCGTGGTGCTGAGGGACAGGGACAGCCCCGGCAGTGTCCCCTGTCCGTGGTGTTGAAGGGACAGGGACAGCCCTGGCAGTGTCCCCTGTCCGTGGTGCTGGAGGGACAGGGACAGCCCCAGCAGTGTCCCCGGTCCGTGGTGGTGAAAGGACAGGGACAGCTCCGGCAGTGTCCCCTGTCCGTGGTGCTGAGGGACAGGGACAGGGACAGGGACAGCTTCGGCAGTGTCCCCTGTCCGTGGTGCTGGAGGGACAGGGGCAGGGGCAGGGACAGGGGCAGGGACCGGGACAGCCCCGGCAGTGTCCCCGGTCCGTGGTGCTGAGGGACAGGGACAGGGGCAGGGGCAGGGACAGGGGCAGGGACAGGGACAGCCCCGGCAGTGTCCCCTGTCCGTAGTGCTGAGGGACAGGGACAGGGGCAGGGACAGGGACAGCCCCGGCAGAGCCCTCGGGCTGCGGTGCTCGGGTTCGGTTCCCATCCGCCGCCGCCGCAGCTCCGGACTCCCCTCCCCGGGCAGGCTCTGCCGCTTGTTGCTCGCCCTGGAATCGCATCATTAAAGACCTGTTTGGAAGGGACCGTGAAAACCTGAAAATCTCCTGTGTTAGGCAAAGCACTGAGATTTGGTCAAGTCTCTCATTTTCTCTAATCTATGGTATTTGGCTTTTATTGGTGGATGCTTTGGGGTTACTGCTCACTTGTTAAGCTGAGTATTAAATTAAAAAGTGAGAGCTAATCAAGTATATGAAAACAGTTTTTTTTTTTAACCTGGGGCAGAACATGTGTTTCTATTCCTCAGGTACAATGTTCATGTTCTTTCTTTCTTTCCTTTTTTCTTTTTCTTTTAAACCAACACAACAATGGAAAGGTTGACAACAGCAGGTGCTACAACACTCGATGAGTCTGCTCTTAAAATCAATTAGCAGAAAATCCTCTACCCCTCCCCTTCTTCTCCCCCCAGCTTCTACAAAGTTTTGGCTGTGTTTGAATTGTGTAAAAGTCTTTGGGGGATCAAAAAGAGTTAATAAGCTTTTTTTGGCTCTCACCAGGTGCTGCATTCATTACAGGACTGTTCTTGTTTCAGAGTGAGCTAGTATGAATTCCTACCCATTTCCACTTGCAGAGTCAAAATGATGAAAAAGAGTGGTTTAATGAAGCTCTTCATCCAGCTATTTGTCTTTTATGAGATATGCTGTAGAATATGCCACAGAGTTCATCTAAAGGCTTGATACTATGAATAAAAACACCACCTTACAAAAACAAAGGGTTATTTCTAGGATTTCTAGCAAGTTTTAATGCCCTTTTCTATAGGTCATTAAACTGCTTTTCTGTAAGCAGGTGTCAACACTGTCAAAATGTGTTATTGGTATGGATATCGCTCTATCATTTAGGCCTTAAAGGGTGATAGTTGTACTTGATTTAACACCACCAAACTCTAGTAAACACTGAATATTTCTGGAGGCTTATGCGGAATGTAAAGAACTGAAAGCTGCTTGTGTCACTGTAAATTGAACTGAAACAACTAACAGATTGAAAATTGTTATTCATTTATTTTTTCCTGAGAAGTGACTCTAAGGGGAGCAAAATTAAGGCAGTCTGTGCTGTGAATTATGAGTCTCTTTTTGTAGCTTTTAGGACTCTGTTTTCAGTTTTGAACCTACGATAAGCAGTGAGTGAACTATTCAGATAAAATACTTTTTTAAAGAATGTCATGCAATACCTGTAATGGTGAATGGAACACCCACCTATTGACAGCTGGTTGGCTGCTGAGTAGCCAAACACTCAGGAGCTGTCTGCATCCAGATGAGGACATTTCATACTTCTGGCAGATGGTGTCCTGACAGGGAGTTTGAACCTGCATTAATGAACTGAGCAAACACATGCTTAAATCCATTTTGGGATAGCGGTTGGTTGAGTCTCCGTGTTCTTTCTCTGCATTGTTCTACCCTTCCATAAAATGAGTGCAAAAACACCAACTTAGAAGTGCAGTGATGTCTCTAATCTGGGTATGGAAAAGATTGAAGTGTTCTCACAAGTGAATTATTTTGTCTGTTGCTCCTCTTTTAAGACTAACCTCTGGTGTTTTGAGTCTGCTCTTGGTTTTTGGTGGATGGTAATATTTAGAGCCAGTCCATTGAAAAGGTTTGAGTAGGGAATCATGGCAGATGGACAACCTGCAATGGAAAGAAAAAAAAAGGAAGAAAACAAGACGTGTAAGGGAAGAGATTAAGAGTAAAGACACAAATGTTTTGGTCAATTAACTGTGGCATTCCTGACTTGCCGGGACCATGAAGGTCATATCTTGTTAAAAAACCAAACAAACACAGAGTAGATTAAGCCAATCAATTATTAATAAATTCAGGTGAAAGCAGAGAGCAAGATTTTCTAGTGAGAGAAATGCACTGTAGATGCACCAAAGTAACAAATCTCTTAATTCATGCCATCTGAAGGCTTAGTGGAGAATACTGGATGCTGAGGACCTGAATATCTGCTGGTGGTATCTCCAAAGCAAGAAGGAGGTTCTGCTACAGTGAGCCCTGTGAAGATGGACTGCGTATGGGATTTTTCTCCCCTGCAAAACTAGAATAGTCAGGAAGATTGTTTCACACTATATTCTTTGTCTGATGAAAACTAAAAAAAAAAAAAAAAAAAAAAAAAAAAAAAAAAAAAAAAAAAAAGAAAACAAAACCAGCATAGTATTCTGCCAACAAAAGAGACTTTGAAGCTACTTTGCTCATGTTTGTGGATAGAGTTCTTGAGTTCTTGAAAACTGGTTTTGCAATGATACCTCAGATTCCTGCCAGAGGCACTTCAGCAAAAGCTTTTTAAAAATCACTGATAAACAAGTAAAAATTACAGCTCAGAATGATGTTGAGCTGCAACTTCCCACAGTGTGGCTTATTGGCAGTGCAAACATAATAGTAAGAGTTGGAAAACAGTTTTGGGGAAATATTGAGAAACCTCTGACCACTGAGCTAGGTGGAGGTGTCTGAAGATTCCCTTATGTAACAACTGGAGAAATTAGTGTCTTGTAGTTTTTTAGGATTTGGTGCTCTTTCACTTCCTCCTAACTATGCATAACTTCTTTCTTTACCTTTCTTTATCTGAAGCAAGTGAGATTTAGATTAACCATGAAGAAAACTCTTCCCTACCGTCAGGATGGTTGTGTGCAGGTAGAGACTGCCTAAGGAGGCTGCTTTAAAAAGAGATAACACAAAAATTTCCCAGTAATGAATAAGCTGTAGCTGCTTTTGCCTTTGGGAAGGAAAGTGGACTGGCTGACCTCTTGAAGTCTTTATCAGCCGTATGTTCTATGATTTTCTGAATCTTCCTTTTTTTCCCTACTTCTTGAGACCTAGTAGTTCTTGGGTCAACTTGTTTTTCTTGAGAAAAAAAACCACAAAGATAGTTGAAATTCTATTTTTTCCACTTTATGGTCTTTGCTTTTTGATTATTTTTCTAGCCAGTAAACTCATTTATGGACCCTTGCAAGTGTCAGAATAGAAATATCTGTGTTTGCCCACAGTCAAGGTTAGAAGCTAGAGGTGTTGGTGTTTTGGGAAAGAAGTTAGCTGAAGGAGAAGATGATCCTGCTGATACAAGGATGGCAAGCAGAGGTTCACAGGGCAGAACTGGGAGTGAAAGAAGGTGGTTTTGACTAAGAATAAGGAAAGAAATTTAGCTGTTGGCAGTGGGCTTAAGCCTGCTTCAAATAAAAATAATGAAAACCTTTTGCTTTTTCTTGGGACAGCTTCACAACTATGAGGCTTGACCAAAGGAAAACTGATTAATGGAGAGCTTCCCTGTTGGACACCATGAGTTTTGGGACAGATGCTGCTGGTCTGGCACGAAGGACAGCCGAGAATGCTGTTGTGTTTCCTCGAATGCCATGTGAGCTGAGGTGCTCAGTTCCTTCAGTGTCGGAGCATATTCCCCCATAAATGCTGAAATCCTTTCTCATGGCTTTGAGCTGGAGCTGCAAAGAACTTTATATTCAGAATGCTGTACTGACATTAGGTGATTCATCTTCACAACACTTCTGTGTAAAAATTATCCTCAGTTTAGAAACAAGAAGAGAAAATGACTTTCTGAAGATCCAGGTTGGGAGCTATTTCTAATTGCCAAACTGCTCACTTCTTTCTCTTTTGGATGACATGGCATGAGTTTACAGCCAGATTGAACAGTGGAGATGAACCAAAGTCAGAGATCCATAAGGAGTTTAAGGTGATACTGGCAAACTCCTGCAGCCCAGGTCTTCTGACACGCAGTAATAGCAGAACCTGGAGCTTTGTTTCATGAAGGTTCATCTGCTGTTCTGCCTAATTATCTGTTATTACTATGTGTCTTCTGTCAAAGGCTCTTTAGGCTATCAGGTGTCCACTTGCTGTGGATTTTACTGAAGGTCCTTGGCTGGGTATAGTTAGAGGTCATATGAAAGATCCCTTTGCCCTCTAGCTAGCAAGGACACTTACTGGTGATGCAGAACTAATGAGTCCTTGATGCCTGTAAGTGGAGCTAAGAGGTTACTGTGGACCTGCAACAGATGTTTGCTGTGTGTAGCAGGCCTATTCTCCTCTTTTTGGATAATTTTGGGTGAAGCTGTGGACTCCTTCAGAAATTTCACCCGTGGACACTGCTGCAATGCAAATCAGTTATAACTTTTTATTTTCTCAGGATAATAGAATCTGCTGATTTTAGGTAGATTTCCATGCTACTGATACCCACAAGGTATGTCTCACTTGATTAGCTACAACTAAAATAGATATTGCTGGTGTTGTAGCTACAGCATTTCCTTTGATTAAAGTGAGACTGTCTGTGGACACCTCCTCAATAAAAGAATATTTGGCAAAATAACAAACAAACAAAAGAAACCCAAAAACCCCAAACCCAGAAATAAAGGCCTGATCCAAGATTTATTATAAGTAACAGAGAAAATATTTTGAGTCATAGTTGTTTCGGATCAGGCCATTATTTGACAAGAATTCTTCAATGCAAGGAGCTATATTCTATAGCAAACCAACTAATGGAAAATGAATTTAAAACCAGTTTTATTTGTTTATAATAATTTATAAATTTATTTGTTTTTAATAATGAAGTTGACTTTGACATTTATACTGATTTGTGTCTTTTTAATTGAAACTGAAAGGCTGAACTTACATGCCTACTGCATACCTCAAACTTGAGCAAAGAGAAATCTTAAGGAAGAATGTTGACGTTTTTATTCTTTTTTTTTTTTTTTTGGTGGTGTGTGGTTCTTTTCTTGCTGTTTGTCTGTTTTCCTTACTTTCATGACTCCCAGACAGTTAACAACTTCTTAACTTCTTCTGATCTATCACTTTCTGATCCACTAAGGTGCTTTTCTTTTTTCTCAAGTGTAATGGGCACTTATATTTTTTCTGTTTCAGGGGAAGAATCCCTGAAGTTTCCTAGGAGTTTTTTTCATTTTTAAGGAGTTCAATGACTTTTTTTATTAATACCTGGCCAATTGCCACAAGAGGCTTAGGCAGTTATCAGTTGGTTAAAGGGTTCAATATCCTCTTTAACTGCTTTCATTATGGAGGTGATTAGGGCATGCCAGTGAAAGGAATCTCTCTATTAAGGGCTGCTGTATTTGTTACTTATTAGGATGATTAGGAGGGAGCAGCCTGCTTTGTCCTTTCAATTCCCTGCACCAGAAGGAAAAAAAGAGCTTCAGAGAAAAGCAGGCAAGTAGTGGGGTTAAAATGCATCTGATGGGAAGCTGATTGTCTCCTACTTTCCCATCAGAGAAGAGGACCTTCCTTCTCAGGCAGAAAAAATTCACAGAGGGCTTGAGGGCACAGCTTGATGAATGAAACCTGCTGCAGCTCTCTAATTGTGTAGTGCAGGAGATTAGCTCTAAGGAAATGCTCACAGACTCCCAATTTAGGGATATTCTTGACATATTGAAGGGAAGATATAAATAAGGAGATCCACTCCCAAAGCAATTGGCAATGTCGGCAATTTCAGATGTCTGCTGCCATTAACTCATTACAGGGGTGTTTTGGGTGGAGATAGAATATTTTATTTCTTCCACCCTCTTTGCTTTTGATGTCCTCTGGAGAGGATGTCCTCCTCCTATGCTTAAACCAACACGGGCTATGGGAACTGTGTCAGAAATTATATGTTGTAACAAACCTAAGCCACTTGAGTTTTGATTTGTCACTCTGCTGCATTTCACACCCACATGGAATTTCTCAGGACCAGACACAGTAGGAAAAGGTGTCAAATATTCCTGTTTCAAAGGGGTATATCTCCATTACTTGAACTAATGAACAGTTGCTGTTAGTTTTTAGTAGTTTGAACTGTTATGGTGAAACAAGGCTGACTTCACTCAGTGCAAACAGTGTTTGCAGCAGTAATAATTTCTAAAAAATCTGCAGTTTGGTGCTTAATTTAACTTTGCTCTGGATACATATAAAATACTGTACTGCAATAAAATGAATTCCAGCACCAGGAAGGACATGGAGCCCTGACCATACAGCTCTGCTTGCAGGCTGTGTCATGTAAGATACTGCATCAAGAATATTTAAAAACAGTTCATGAAATGAAGATGATTGAACTCTCCATTACAATCTTGCATCAGAAAAACCTCTCATACTTGTAGAAGTGACTTGAAGTCTCAATGCTGGCTCACATTTTTTCTGGCCTTTGGGGACTTCTTGGGCTTCCAAAGTAAACCATGAATTTTAGAAGAGTTCCTTACAGAATAAAACATATTGTGTTTTCTGCTGAGAACTAGAAACAGTAAAAGGATTCTCTTTCAGCATTATTCAGGATCATCACATGTACTAAGCTTTCAAAATTACTGGATTGCCCCAGACTGCCAAAGAGGGAAAAAAACCCTGTATTTTGGGATGTGATAGTCTGGAGACCAACATTTGGGGAGTGAAAGTCTCTTCCAACATTTAAAGTTATCCACCCACCTTCACTTTGACATGTCCTCTAAAAACATTCCTGATCTACTGTTTGTTTGCTTGTGGACACCAAATATGTCTTTGTTTTTGGTTTGTGTGGGGTTCTTCTCTCTTCTCTCTCTTCTCTCTCTTCTCTCTCTTCTCTCTCTTCTCTCTCTTCTCTCTCTTCTCTCTCTTCTCTCTCTTCTCTCTCTTCTCTCTCTTCTCTCTCTTCTCTCTCTTCTCTCTCTTCTCTCTTCTCCTCTCTTCTTTTTCAATATTACTTAAAAGTGTTAGAAATGACATTGGGCTGGTTCTAGGCAATTGATGGTTAAAACAGCAACACTGGATCTGTGCCTTTGGAAGCACCAGGAAATCCTAGTGAGTCGACCTGAACTCTTCAGTTGACCTTTCAACCGATACATTGACAATTCAATGATCTTCCCAACCTCTCTACTTTGGAGTTTCTCCTCTCTTTTGCTGTTCCATGTGGGAATGAAGATCCCAAGATGAGGAAGGAGGTGGTTGCTGTTCAGTCTGTACTGATGCCCTATCAGCTCTTTCGTTCATTTCTGGTATTTTTCTCTGACAAACAAAAAATGATCAACCAGTCTTTTGGCAGCAAAGGCTAAAGCTCTTAGAACACATCCTGCCTAGTAGTAAAAGGCCTCTTGTTTAAAGGGCACTTTTCAAAACAATTAGTACTTCAGCAGCAATGTGTTTGCCTTAATGAGTGCACTCTGGCAGTCAGGGGAAAGAGCATGAGCTGATACCTAGAGATGTGGGCTAACATAGGCAAATTAGCAGTGCTACAAGTCAGTTACTGAATGTACTGCACATCCAAAAGATTTATTTTAATGAGTGAAAAGCACTAGGTATGATTCAGAACGGCTTAATTTTTTTCTCCCCAGATATGCATCCCCTTTTATATCTTCTTTCAGAAGGCCTTGTACCACTCCTGTACTTTTGATAGTTTATGTGTGGGTTGCATTCAGGTCTGGTTTGACTTGCTGGACTGGCACCAGAAACAATTTTTCATAAAGTTTCAGACTTGCTTCATTGCTGTTGCTGTCTGATGTTTGAAATCAGTGTCTTTATGATGTAGGTATGCTGCTGCCATTTTGGTATAACATAGATTTCTTTTTAAAAGTTTCAGGAGGTTTTTCTTTTCACACACAGTAAAGGCTGGTGGTGTTGAAGAGGAAGAGGCACAGGATGCAAGCTTGGCTCTGAGTGCCCAGCAATAGCTGTCTTGGGGAAGGTTGCTGGCTCTTGGGCATGTGTGGTCCTGCTCTGGATAACTAGATGGACCCTGACTGCAGGTTGGGTGATGAGAAGTTAAATACTATTTCTGACAAGAATCCAGCCTGTGGAGCATTTCAAATCTGACCAAAACTCCAGGTCTGTTCCTGAAGACCTTGAGTGTGGCACAGTGAATAAGGAGAAATGTTAACAGTGAGGAAGCATTAGAGGGGCAACACAGAAAAAAAGACCTTTCTAGCAGTGATAACTTGTGAAACAGAAATGTGTGGTTGGTGGGGGGTGCCCTGGGCTCTTCTTTGCTAGGTCTTGCAGAACAGGATGGACAAGCATCTGTCAGGAATGACCCGTGCATTCTGCCCTGCCTTGCGGCAAGGTATGGACTGGCCTCCCTGTCCTGTATTTATAATGGTTCCCTACACACACAGGCTATTTGAAGTTTGCCTTGGATCTTGCTTGGGATCTTTGTATGTTTATCTTGTCCTTTTTTTTTTTTTTTCTGAAGGCTTGGGCTTCCCTGAGGGGCTGTCAGTGCATTTTACAATTCTGTCTCCAGCTGAATATCAGGATAAGAATCAAACCTCTCCTCTAACAGCAACTGCTCGGTGTTAGCAGTGTGACCAGCTTTTTATGGCTGCTGTTTGAACAGCCCTACCAGTGGCTGTTGCAAGGAAAAACAAACATGCTGCCTATCTTTAAAAAAGGGACAGGAGAGAACATGGGCAGTTAATGCTCAGCCAACCTAAATTTGATCTTCAGAAAGGTATTTGACCAAGCTGTTAATCAGCGTGAAAGTACCTAGGGGATAACAAGGGACAAGCTGGAACAACCCCAAGTTTTTCTTGAGTAACTCATGCTCTTCTCTGGGTTGTTTTTATTCCAGCAGATAGCTGATGGAGAGGGAATTTATGATATATGTGGCATGATAATAGCTTTGAGGTCTCATAATTGCAGTAGAAAATCCTAGACTGGGTTAAACTGCATGGTGGCTGTAAAATCTGGATGGACACACACTGTGGACCAGAGGCTGGACAGTGACTGGGCTTATCACATGTGTGAAAAACACATACACTGTGCAGGTGTAATTGGGTACAGAAAATACAAGCCCACAGATCTGCTGAATCTGCCACCAGATAATTTCACAATAGGATTAAAAAATGCAGAAATATTTATCACTGGTTTTCTGTCAGATTGGATGGACATAACATAGGCAGTCATACTGGGGTCCGATCTGTGGCTGGTACTATTCAAGTTTCCCATTAATGGCTTGTCTGGTAGAACAGAGAGTACACACATTAATTGTGAGGGGTGGCTAGCACTGCGAGGGCAGGAGCAGAATACAAAATGATTTTGTTAGGTTGGAGAAATGGTCTGGAATCAATATGATGAAATTCAATAAAGTCAAGTGCACAGAATTACACTGAAGAAGAAAATATCAAAGACATATAAAAAATGATATAAACTGACTAGATGCAGGTACTACAACATCATGCTGATAAAGTGGTAAGGCTTCAGCCTGGAAACTGAGTGCAGTTTTGGTCACATAGTGTTTTGTGGAAGGATGAGAAAAATCAAAATGCTGAAAGAAAAATTAACCTGTATTCAGTGTGAAGTGTACAGATATGAAATATGCTAAGGGAAGGAATAATAACAGCTTCAAACATAGGAAAGGTTGTTGTAAAGAGGACATTGATAAGTTTTTTCTGCATACATACCCAGATGTAGGCCGATCATCAGCTGTGAAAACAGCTATAACATGATCTGTAAGGAACCTCCAGAGTGCCAGTACTGGGATATTTGTCTGAAGTGGTTTAACAATTGTCCAATTGGGTTTGGTAAACTTCAGCCTGCCTCAGTTTTGAAAGGGCTCAGTTACCTTTGAAGGCCCCTCCAGCCATGTGTTCCTAGGAATGGGTGGTTGAGAGCTGCTCTACAGGAGCTGCCTGCTGAGCTGAGTAACCCCCAAATGATGGACTGAGGATCTGAGCATCCTAAACCAGGTCAAATGGTTTATTGGGGTTTTTCCCAACCCTCAGCTTCTGGGATTATGCATTTAATGGATGTTTCTAAATGCTCAATGTACAGCAATGTTTGCTGTCTGACAGTGGACTTTGTGGTGGTCAAGGCTGAATTTGGCTCTAAGAGAGCTTTTCTGCTAGGACAGGCATCAATATTCATCTTGCAGCCCCTGCTCACTTGGCATTTTGGGTTGCATATTCTGTAATGCTGAAACAAAGAGGTTCCTCCTCTTTCCCCAAATCCCATGCATACAAACCAGCAATTTCCATAGCACAGACAATCATCCAATCTGTTATCTTGGCAGACACCAATGCCTTTCTACTTTGGAGGAAGGAAATCTATCCCATAATACACCTGTGCAATATATGGCGATGGCGATTTTGTTGCTAACCCCCGCAGCAATCAGTTTATGCCCTCAAGCATGAGATTTGATTATCCTTGTCATTATCTAAGCTACAAATGTTATTAGCAGCCATAAAATTGTCCATTAAAGTGAGAGGAATTACTTGCCTGCACCAGGGGGAGAACAGATAATTTACCACACAGATTTAAGCCCAAATGCACTTTTTTTTTCCCCAGAAGAACCCTCTAAGCCTTTGTACAGCCTCCATTTTTGCATTTCAAAATCTCTTTCCCCCTGCATGGCTCTCAAGTCTGGGTCTTTTACCATAAGAGTGACATAAATACCTGCTGTTGAAATAACCTCAGAGATAATGACCTTTTATTTCTCCTATGTTCCATAGCCTGGAATGAATGCTTCCCTAGTTCTGGAAGTGCAGATGCCCAAACTTTTGTTGGGTTCCATATTTTCTAGACTTCAGCACTGGGCTGAACTTCATTTACACAGAAGCAGTTCTGGATGCCTTGGGCTGACTTGGCACTCATGGACTGACTGTGCACCACTGGCTGGGTGTAGGATCAGTTGATTTGCTCCTGGCAGGGCCATTTTCAGGTTTTCCTGATCCTGCAATACTAGGTTTCTGTGAGAGGAAGAAGTGATGTATCACAGGGGCCAAGAAAAGATGCTGTGTCTGAGTGGGTGAGATCCAGGGTAGTGTCTCAAAAATTTCTTTGTCTTCCCTGGGACTGGCTGATTCATCCCTTCCCACCACCCTGTTAATTCCTGTTCATATATCAGTTCACCATAAAGCTGCTTTTTTATTCCCATGTGGTATTGTGTTCCCACCCCCTTCCAACAACAGGGAGTGGGAGAGAACACCCACAGCTTTCCCAACAGACAAAAATGGTGGATCCTGACAGACTGGAACAGATTCTGATCAGTTTTTCTCTGTAAATCCTGCAAAACTTGGTTGTTTTGGTGTATTTGTTGACTTTAAACTAAGATAAATGTGTGCAGAATGTGGTCTGGAGAGCCTGTATTTTGAAGGAAGCATCTCCTCCTACTCACCCAACAAATTTACACACACATGGTGTAGCATTGATATTAGCTCCTGTAGCAAATGGAAAATATGTCAGTAGCCCGAAAGGAATAGAAAATGTTCTCAAACAGGGCTTAAAAAAGTAAACAAACATCATATAACCACCAAAATCAATACAGCTGCATATTAGCCATTACAGATATCTCTGTCTTTGTCTACATCATACTGTGCACATTTCAGTGCTGTGGAAAATGTAGAACCCAGGGGACCTAATTTCAGAACTTGGAGATGGTGTATTGAACACAAGGCCTGGGATAGAAGGCCTGGAAGAGATTTATGTTAAATAACAGAAGAGATTTTCCCCTTGAACCCCATGAAAGAGCATTAACTGAGTCAAAGAAATGTAAATATATATACAAAACCAATATATATTAATTGGTGTTACAACATTAAGAGAAAACGCTCCTTGAAAACTCCTTTTTTTTTGAGTCATCTCCACTGGCTTAAGGAAATCACTTTGTGAGAACTAATATTAGGTTCAGGATGTCCAAGAGGAGGGGACAGCTTTTCAGCTTTCTGCATCCTAAAAGCTTTGTCTTCCTTAGCTGCTCTTCTGCTTGGAGGGAATCCGAGAGAGAGAAATATCCTAAGGCTTTTGAGCCTTTGCCTCATGGCCTTCCTTTACTCTTCATGTCTTCCAAAACAATCAGTGATATTCAAGCTGTTCTTGTGGATTCCTTCAAGCCAAGCTGCTCTTGGCTGCTGTGAGCATTCCCTCTTCTCCTGTTCCCTTGAGAACTTGCTACTCTTATTTATCCATGAAGCAAGAATGGAGGCTGCAGACTAATCAGGTGCTTGATGCTCTTCCTAACCAGAAGAGCACATCTCAGTAGAAGCTGTGTGAGATTTAACAGGAGGAAATGCTCTTGTGACCCAGTGTCATTCTTTGGTTGCCTGTCTAATACACTTAATATTGAGGGAACATCCTGTGTCTTTTGGATGGTGACTTTTGCTTCCATTCACAGTGCAGAGCTCTTTGGCAAGGAGGGGCTGGCAAGATTTCCTGCACAGGACATGGGTAGAGACTTTGAAGAAGAGGAAGAAGCTGGAAGCAGCTATTAGGACAAAATGGACCATTGCTTGGAATCCTCCACTCAGGTGATTTCCTGAAAGAGAAATGTTTGGTTTTGGTGGTCTTTGGTCTTCTGGAGTTTTAGTGCCGTGTATCAGCAAAGCTGTGCTGAGTGTGCTGGAGACCCACAGGAGCTGTGCCTCCCTGTGTTTGCTTTTCAGCTAGAAAGATAATATTACTTGAAATACAGATTGATTGATAGATAGATTGATAGATAATTTATTTTCTTTTCATGTGATGTGCTCCAGCCCTTAAACAAGTGTCCATAGGCCCTCTGGGAGGTCCACAGCCTTTCATCCTGAAGGGTGATCCAGAGGGTTCTTATGTCTCCTCTGCCTTCTATTCCACCTCCCTGCAGTGCTTGCTGTTGATCTCACTGCTCAGAGTGCCTGCAGCATGCACAAGACCCAAGGGCCTGGGTTTCTTGTCTCTTTAGTGGCATTCTATGAGCTTGTGCTCAGAGAGAGAGACAGAAAGATCAAAGGCTGTGCAAGTGCAGTGTGCTTGATTTTGCTTACACCAATACAAATCGATTGACTTCACCAAGTTATGAGGGATTTACAGCTAGGGGAGAACAGATTCTGACCTAATGGCTCCAAAAGAGGCTTTTCTTGGATGAGCAATGTAATTAGAGCACTGGAACAGACAGATTTTGTGACTCATCTGTGGGTCTGCAGTCTTTTCTTTGCTTCTAGTAGGGTGCTCACTAATGTCACCACACTTTCATTTCACCCGTGGGCTGATCTAATGAAGGACCAACCTTTGCTTGAGCAGAGATCTCTGTTCAGCTGCAGAGCATCCTCCAGTCTTCATGTCACTGTGAAGACTTCAAGCTCAGGACCAGACATAGGGGTAGTGGAAAATTTCCACTCTTGTCCTTTGTTGTACTGAAGCAGAGGATTAAAATAACTAGAAAAACAAAGCAGGGGCCAGTGAGAATGGACTGATGACTGAGTTCACTTACCAGTCTGAAACATGTGTCCTAGCAAGGGGAACAATCATGTGCCAAGGTCAACCTGCTCTATATATCCAGCTGGACAACAGTACATGAAATCAGTTGCTGCTTTTCAGAGCTGGATGGAGGTCTGGGGATGAAGTATTTTTGTTAGAAGATGCCACTTCACTGAGACTGCAGGACATTCATTTGGGAAAATTTGTTGGGAATGTTTCCTAAGTTTGAGGGTGAGGAGGTAGTCGTGGCTAGTGTACAAGGGACTTGGCATGGATTTGGAGGGCTGGAGCTGAGTGCAGCCACAAAGCTCAGGCCTCCAGGTGTCTGGGGGCTGTGTTGGGCACAAGGGCCTGGCAGAGAGCTGACAGCACTCAGGATATGGAGGTGGTGCAGTTTTGGCTGCTGGTTCTCCTTTGGTCCCAGTGCAGCAGGAATTGGAGTCGGGGGCCAGCTGTTGCTGTTTGGCTGGTGGCCATGATGGTGACAGCAATAATGGCAGGGTGTGACAGAGCAGAAGCTGTCACCCTGCTCTGTGTGTAGTGCCACCTCTTTCTCACCCACCCCTCATTTCATCTGAGCTCGAGCTGTGTAGTTTCAGGAAAGGATGGGGGAGCAGTGGTGCAATGGACTGGAGTTTAGCATGGGTTGGGAGAGGTGAGACAGTGACAGCAAATCTGGCATCACTGATGGTTCCTTCAAAAGGTTTGGGGGCCACTGACATGGGGAACTCAGTGGAGGCACCCACCTTACATGCAGCCTTGTCCTTTGTGTCTGTGTGCTCTCTTCTGGAGCCTTCCAGGTGCCAGAGTGCATCTGCACTCCAAACCACAAAACCTGCTGCAGCCATCCCTCTGCTAGATGTACCCCTCTGAAGTGTTGCTGCTGGTGGGGTTCACATTCAGCACAGACTGTAAGACCCACCTGGAAGAAGGTGAACTTCTATGTGCTGAATCATGTGCCTCACCACTTGGCAGTGGCAATAGCACAGCTTTATGTGCAATTGGATTTGATGTCAGTTTTCTTCTGATTTGCCACTCATTGAAACTGAGAGCCAGTCAGGATGATTGGTCCTGTCCTTGGATTCAAGCCCTGCTGCACTGGGCTCCCTACCAGCACGAAATTCAGAGTAATTTCAAAAAAGTGTCTAGAAGACCACAGAACTAAAGCTCCATTTTCAAAAGTAGCTCTTGCACTTAGGAGCTGCTTTCCAAGCCAAGGAACCTCATACTTGCCAAATATGGGTTTAGAAAACAGGTTGGTTGGAGTGTGAAGTCATTGAAGAACAGGAGAAAAATATGCCTTTCAGGACAGTTTATAAAAAAAGGAGTGTACACTAGGTGCTTGGTAACTCCAAATCCTTTGGTAATCTACTTCTTCAGCTATCTGTCACACAAACATCCCTGGAAAGATTTTTCTCTCTTGTTTTAGCAGAGGAAGTAAGTCAGCATGTGGAGTATTAATGAAAGCTTCTGTCTCTTGTACATTAAAACTGCTCTTTTTGCTTGCTGACTCATGAGGTACCAACTCACGTTGATTTTCACTTGATGAATACCTGTAAAACACAGGAGTAAGTCTGTGCTTTAGAGAAATTTCTGTTGCTTTGAGACGGGTCACAAATGAGTGTAACAAGCAGTAGGATGAAGGGAGAGGAAAATAATACCAGTTATATTCTGCTAATTACTCTTAGTTGCCACCATCACTGATCAGATGAAGAATTTGTCCCAAGAAAGATACTGGGCTTGTGGGTTAGTTCAGGGACATGTTTTGCATCCAAGATGCTGTGAGGAAAAATGCCTGGAGACGTGTTTTGAAGGAACCAAAAAATTGTAGTCACAGCTGGCACAAATGGCATTGCAGATGGGAAAGTGGGTGATGAGAAAAGAGAACTGGGAAAGATGGGACAGGGTTGTGTGGTCATGAAAAGCTTGGAGATGTGGGAAAAGGAAAAGTTAGTAGAGAGGAAAGGGGAAAGCTCTTGAGGTTTTGTGCTGCTCAGAATTGAAGTCTTGGCCTTAGTTTGCTTTAAAGTTTTTTCCAAGATATCCCTCCTGAACTGAATAGCCTGCAGGTATAGAACATTCCAGCTTATACAAGTGCAGTTTAGAACAGTCACAACTCGACTGACCTTCCCTGGTGGTGGTAATTGGACTTGGTTGAGGGTTTTCTTTCTTTTCATGCCATGTATGATTGGAGGGATCTGGATGCAGGATGCACTGTCCTTTCTGAATTAGTCTGAAGCTATGTATTTTATTTTTTAAGCCTCCAGAGATAAGCACTGCCATAAGTCCCCAGGCTATTTGCACTGCACAGCTATCTATTTTATGGTCTCACACAAAATTAGAGGTTCACACAGTTCACAAAGTTCCAATACAGGCAGGGTCAAAGCATCCCAGCAGTGTTTTGCCTTAACCTACAGGTTTTGTGTGCTCTTTGCACTGGTTTTAGCATCAGCCTCATTAGTAGCAGAGCTCTTTTTAATGATTACCAACACCTTGGCAATCTTTGGGGTTAAAACTCTGATGAGAGAGTCATAAAATTCTTTGTGCTGTTCTGACCTGTAGAGGTATTTGGCTTTGGAAACAGTTAAGCCTCAGCAGGATTAGATAATATAGAAATCCTAGACCTATGCCATTAAAGCCATTGATCAATAATCTGCAATCCTAATTTTCCAACCTCAGAGGTTTCTTAATGACTTCAGCTGAATCTGTGGCCTCCTTCCAGCTCTGGGTGTTTGGAAACAGAGCTCTAAGGAGGGAAGCTGCTGCTGCTGTGACGTGTGGCAGACATGCTGATGCTTCTCTCTTCAGCCTGGGGCAGGGCCATGCAAACCTTTCTGAGGCTGTTCTCCAGGTCAAACCACGCTCAGGGAGCACTAAATACTGTCACTATTTCTTGTGTGACCAGGGAGAGCTGAATTACCTTGGGGAGGAAGGAACCGGCCAGATCCGCTCTGGTGGCCGCACCGCCCCGGAGAAGAATTTTGATGGTGAGCACACAGCTCCAAAGTGCCTGTGATGTTCAGCTGCCAGCAGTGCAGGGCTGAGGCAGACGTGCTCCTTCCACCCTGGATTGTGTATTTTGAGCACGTTTCAGTAGTGCTCCAAGTTGACTTTTTTTTTTTTTTCTCTTCCTCTACAGTGCCAGTCATTGGCTTTTCTTCATTTTAGTGATTAATTGCTCTAAATACTCCTGCTCCTGGGCTGCAGGAGTACAAATTCTGTGCTGTATTTCATCTGAACTTGCTATGCAAGTACAGGCGAACTTGGGGGAGTGCACACACCCACGTCTTGCTAGGTAGAGATGGTTGCCAGAAGGACACCAAGTAAAAGAACAGTTAGTTCTTAAACAAGGGTATAATCTAATAAGAGAAAAAAAAAAAAAAAAAGAAAATTACATACTGGAATCTTCAGTGCCTTTCCCCTTCCCCCCAGTTTCAAAATTTACAGCTAGTACAACCCCTGACTAGAGCAGCTATTTAAATATATATAGGCATCTGTGCTTCTAAGAAAAGGAAGTGTGTCTGTTTGGGGAGCTGTGTGGAATGAGTTGGTGGATCTCAGTCCAACTTCTGGCAGACAGGTTTTCACATTGCTCAAAGTCACCCTCTCACCCAGCCCCCCTCCAGGGCTCGTGCCAAGGGCTCTTTATCTATTCCTCATATGATCCCACCTGCCTTAGCACCTTCTGCAGAGATGGAGAGCCCCTCATGTTCCATTGTGTCCTTCTGGGCTGGGGCACCGTCAGCCCTGCACGTGGAGGGTAGGGTTGGCTGTGTTCTTGATTCTCCCCAGTGTTGCTGCTCCTTTGCATCTCACTCCACGTGAGCCCCATGTGTTAGACACTTTTAGCCATCCACATGACTGGTTTTGCCTGGCATGTGGCATCATCTTTTCATCGTGCTGAAAAGAGGCCAGCTAGAAGGCACAGCAGTGTCTCCTGACAGGACCATGGCATGGCTGCTGTCCTGGATGGGCTGACACACACCTCTCCTGGGGCTGCTCTGGACCCTGGAATTCATCTGGGGTGTTGTAGCACAGTGCTTCTTCACCTTTTCTATACCTGTTTCTGTTTTGTTATAGGCAAAAAGCTTCAGGGCTTGCAACAAATTTAGCAGCTCAAAAATAGATGGTTAATTTGTACTGCCTGGACTTTGCAATTTCCTTTTCAGCTCCTGGTTGGAAAAATCCATGGCTTGCTGCTGGCCCCCTTCACCTGTTTGTAGGATGTGCATTGCCAGGATCCTCAATCTGGTCCTGTTTATGTGCTGCCTTCCAAACCTCATGGTGTGAGTTACTTACAAAGCTTTTGCTGTGCCTGTGTGTATTCAGCTGTTTGAAGGATCCTCTTTGCCCCTTGAAAAGCACAACAGCCCTTTCTGATGGCAGCCACACTCTTCAGGCGGAGTGCTTTTACCTTGACTCAAAAACTTAAAGAGGAAATGTTAATTGCTTTAGTGGTGTTTTTGTTGCAAAAGGCACACCAGGCTGACTAGCTTGGAAAGATGAGTCCTGTTGCTGGTAAGGGAGAGAACAACCTCTGTGAGTGCATGAAAAATCTGCAGTGCCCAGGGCAAATTCAAAAGTGGAATAGAAATTTCTCAGTGCTTGTCTTGCTTGTTGCTTTTGTCTGGAGATGGCAGAGCTGACTGGCATCTCAGGGCTGCTTTGCTTCTGCAGTGATTTGTCACAGGCTCTGTGCTGCTGCCTGTGCTGCTTTTCCCTGCTGTGGCACATGGCCAGCTGCAATGGAAATGTGAAGGGAAAAGGGAAAAGACACTTTTTAGGGAACACAATAGTTACAGGACTCATGGAGAACATGGGCAAGGTGTGTGCTTGCTCTTCTCCTGGACTTGGAGATGCTGTGGGTGGAACAGCACAGTCAAATTCGATATTCATTGAATATTGAATGCCCTGGGGGTTGAGTAGGTCTGGAACAGGTGGCACAACCCTCTGGGAGCCTGGGTCTAGAACTGGAGCATAATACCCCAGGAAAATGAGGGTGTCCTAACAAGTTCCCTTTCCCAGCTCCCATTTGTCATAAAGACAAATCAACATGTCCTTGCAGTTGCTGGTTTGAGTTGTAGGTGATGTTCCTCCATGTTTGGGGCTGGCTCTCTTTGTTGCTCAGGTAAGCTTGCCTACACTCTTCTGCTATCTCTGCTGTTTCATTTCTTTTCCCTTGATTTTTTGTGAATTTTTGAGCTCTTCCAGTCACAACAGCTGCAGTTTGGCATGTGTGCAGAGCCAAGCCAATACTCTTTTTTCAACTCAACACTTAACACACATTAGGCATCCCCAGGATCATAAATAGAGGTTACTTGGAGCAGAAGAAGGCGGGGAATGAGCATTTTCTCTGTTTGCTGTTAAAAATGAGCCATTCTATCAGCAAGGATCCAGCCAGAGAGAGGAGAAGGGAGGGAGCAGGGACGCTGTAGAATGGTGATCAGATGAGGAGGCAGCCTTTGATGGTTTTATGTTCCCTGAACTGATTCTAGATTTTTTAATTTTAATAAAATACTCTGACAGTCATGGCAACCACATCCTTCAAGCCCCTGAGAAAATGTTTTGGGTTTTACTCTGTAAACTTAACAAAAAGTATGTACATTTCTGTACCTGGTGCCCCAGGAGCATTCTGCTTCTACCCTAAATTTGACTGTGTCTCATTTTCCTACAGGTGATATAGTTATTTGTGCCTCCTCCTTCCCCTGCATGTGCAGTCTACTCTCAGAATGAATCCCTTCCTTGTCTTTTGCTGCATTTTGGAGCACATAATATATAGATGCTTGGCTGGGGATTTAGAAGCCCAACTCAAATCCAGTGAACTAATGTGTTATTTCAATTTCTGTATGCACCTGTTACTGTTCTCCAAATTCCTGGATTTTTTTTTTTCCTTTACAAATTCATGCTCATTCTCCCCAAAGAGGTTTTAATGGGAAAGAGAGAATTAAGGTAGACAGCCTGTAAAAATCCAGACACTTAAGAAAGAGCAGCAACCTAAATTATCATCTCAAGTTATTGCTCTACTGTGTTAGTGCTTACACTACAAAGTGCTTTGAGCTGTGAGGAAGCAGCTGGTCTGGAATAGTGCAGCTGATTGGTATCAGGTAGAGCCAGAAATGCCCCATTATTTGCTAGGCAGTAATGGTGGTATTCTGCATGAGAGCATGGTGGAAGCTCTCTTGCATCAGAGAAATGCCTGGTGTCTCATGTGGCCACAAACAGGTTATAAATGGCATTTATTTCATAGTATCTCCAGCTCATACAACAGAATAATCAGAAATATAGCTTGTTATCAGTTATTCTTTATGCTGGCTTGTGGTTCAGGAATAAAACAGCATAAAAATCATCCTACTTAACAAAGCATGAAGGAAAGAATCTGTAGTTTATAGAGTAGGAGATAGAGTGGTCTGATCCAATCTTGGGAAAAAACGTAGCCTTGTGGTCTGCAGGCTGATTTTTCTTGCTGTAGCACTCACTAGCAGATTCATTCCCCATGCATAACTTTTTTTTTTCCTTAAATTATATCACAAGCTAACTGCCCCCTTTCTAACCCTCCAAGCCCTCCACCATCCCCATCTCCCTTTTTGATGCTTAGCCTATGTTGCATGAATTTTATAGAATTTCTACCTGGGCTCTGATGCTGAAGGGTTAATACAGCACGTAGTAGGTGAACAGTGGTGGCTGTAAATAAGTGCCACTTAATGCTTGCTTGAACTATTCAATAGCCTCTAAAATTGGCCACTAGCCTGAGACATTCATAATATTCCCAGAAAAACTTGGGCTTCAGGTTTCACGGACAACTGAGAGTATTTAATCCTAGCAGAAGAGAATGCTTTTCCTGCCCTGTGACTTTTTATTCCTGAGTAATGAAGACCTACTTTCCTATTAAAGCATTGCTTTAATAGGACTGTGGCAGAATGTGGCTGCTTGGGTTTAACAGCTCACAGTTGTGATGGTGTTTGCATGAGTTTCTCTTGGTTTTCATGTCAGTCTCTTTTTTCTGGCATGGTCCTTCTTTGTGCCTGTCATTGCTCCAAAGAGAACAGGAGTGGATGAACCAGGCTGGTGGTGAAGACAGACTTGGGTGAGATTCATGTTATCACTCTGCTAATGGCTCAGTAAGATGCAAATTGGGGAACAAGTTCAAGGGATAGGGAAGGAAATAGTATTTTTGGAAGCTTGATGGTGGGATCAAGTCCTTTGTGAATGGAATTCAATCAATGGTGGTGCTTTTCAGCCTGACATTTCATCCTGGTCTGAAGGAATGCTCTATGACAAAAGTGGTGTGTTCCTAAGCAGGGGGAGCAAGAACTGAATTGAGAGTTCAGCTGAAAAATACTGTGAAATGACTGCATATTCATTATCTGTCCTTGCTGCTGCAAGGGAATCCAGCTGTGTGTCCTGTGTGTCTCCCAGCAGAAGCAGCAACTCTTCACAGAGCTAAAATTAAGTACAAACCCAGTGCAATTTTGAACTCAAAATGAGTGAAGGCTCCTTAATATGTGCCTGAAAATGCAATGGGAATCCAAAAGTGCACCCCAAGTTCTGCATTCTTTGGTAAAATCTAAGCAGGCAGAAAGAGAAAAGAGTGGATGCCTTATACAATTTAAGTGATAGAAACAGCTCTGTCCTCACAAATCTGCTTTAGACGTGTGGAGGCAGGACAGTGACTGCTCCTGAAGAGTTGTTACTGCTGGGCAGCCCCAGAAGGTAATCTGAATATGTCTCATTATTACATCTGCTCCAGGATGTTACCTTTCATGGCCTCTTGTAAGCTGGGGCAACCCTGAAAGGAGCCTAAGAAATTATTTTAAAAGCTATGGATCAGTGGCAGGGATCCTGGATGTGGGGGGAGGCAGCTGGCAGGTGGGACCTGGTGAGCAGATGAGGACTCCCCTAGAACATACCCAGGGCTATTGAAGTAGGAACTTCATTACAAAAAACTTCAGGGAGCCAAGTACTCTGTTTCAGCCAGTGTGAAGTAATTTAATACATTTTCCAATATTCTGTGAACAGGAATAATGTAATGGTGGTGCTTTTTCTTTTATCCCTGATGCTCATCAGGAAGATGAAAGCAATGATGTTGTGACTCAGCCAACTTGAATGAGCCTGACAGTTTGTCCCTCTTATGGGTTGGGACCAGGTTATGATGTGGAGTCATTTACTCTTAGTTGGCTTTCAAGCCATAAGGACTCCAGAAATGTCCCTGGTGAGGTAGGGATGAGGGCACTCAGCAAAAGCTGGTTCTTCTCTAACTGACCAAAAAAAAAAAACCCAAAAAAACGTGAGAAGCTCCTTATTCCTGGTAGAAACATAACACTGACTCAAAGAAGGTGGAGTGGGAAAAGTGCCTCATTCCAAAGTGTGTTTATCCATGATAAAGTGCTTCTATAAAAGGCATCTTGGGACTCCAAGTTTATTCCCCCTCAATTACTTCTAGAGGCTGGGTTTGCTCCATTTTCAAGTCAACAGGGGTGATGCTATTTTTCCCTACTGCCAACCACATAAACTTAGCTGGGTTCTGGAAATAAAGCAGTGCTTTCTCCCTCACAACTGTTGCCTCCAGTAATATCCTGCAATCAGCACATGGGAAGCATCTTTATTGGTGATACATGAGCCAGCTTAGATCCCAGTTCATCCCCTCTCCCCCAGTGACTTTATTCTGCTAGGATAGGAAAAACCTGTCCCTCTGAATAAAATCAGAAGAATGAATTGCCACCTTGAGAAAGGGATTGTTTTTTACTTTGACACATTGGTAACTGTTGACTTACCTGCTTTTTCCTGGTTCCTGCACTCATATTTAAAGATCATTGTGGTGGGTAATCGATGCTGATGCATCCGTGCCTGTTTTGTGGTGAAGAAGAAGGCAGGCTCCTGTTTGTATGTGTGTAGGTATTATTCCTCTTTCTGGAGGGCTGTATGGAATTCCCACTTGTATCATACAGAATCTTTAGGCTGGGAAGTGCTGTGTCCTGAAGGCAGCAGCTCAGAAAGTGATTCTAAAAGGTGAGCATGCAAAGGTGGCATTAGATTTCCATTTGTGCCTCAGAGATTTTGGGTGGATATTGGGGTCTTTAACAGTCTCATTGGGAGGGGAAGGAGAATGATTTCTTAGGGTTATTTCTGATGCAGTTCTAAATCCATTTTGTGCTTCTGAGTGCACTTGCTCCTCATTTTGCTCTGTTTGGGTTTGAGTCAGCTCCTTATGTAGAACCACAGAATGGCTTAAGATGGAAGGTCCCTCTGTTGGGCATCAGTCCAAGCCTCTCCTCTAATTAGCCCAAGCCCTGAGTTAGGTTGGAGCCTTATCTGGTTGTGTTTTGATCATCTCCAAGGCAGATTTTTACCCAGCTGAGATGGCACTGCTTCTCTGCCCCTGTCAAGTGTTTGTCATAAAGATTTTCATCCTTAAACTTGAGTTTCTCTGCAATTTGTCACCATTCCCTCCTGTTTTGCAGTGCACAGCTCTGGGTACACAGCTCTCCCTTCTCCTGACCTGCCCCTTTTGCTCTCACTATTGCAACTGGTGTGGTCAACCCTGGCTGCTTCAAGGGCATGCTGCTGGCTCCTCTTCAACTTGCTGCCCACCAGGACCCCAGATCTTTTTCTGTAAATCTGCCTCCTCACCAGCCATGATAGTTTCCAGACCCCTAATGACTGTCTCCAACCCTTTCCCTTCCAGAGGATCATAGGGGCAGGAGAAAGGGGCTGATAATCCATCTGGATGAATATTAGAAAAAAGGAATGAAAAGCGTTCAGCGCGGGATCTGTCACTGATGCTTCCTTTTGTAGCTGGAGCGATGTTTTTTCCCTCCCTTAGTGCAGAGCCGCTGAAAACTGCACAGTATCAGTTGTAACAGCAGCATTACAATTTGCAAACATGCTCTGCTAAGCACTGAGTGTGGAGCTGCAGTCTGAAGGTTCCTGCGCTGATTCCGGCGGAATCCTCGCAGATGTCAGACTGTTCTCAGAGACGTTTTCACTAAATTAAATCTTTGCTTTTCCTGGGAAAGATCGCTTTCCTCGACAGACTATTCCACTCTGATAAACCCAGAGTTGGGAGGCAGCTCCTAATTTTTAGCTGGCCTTTTGTATTTCATAAATTCCATCAGTTCTTGGTAGTTTTACTGTCTCTAGTAAAGTGTTTGCATCTTTGCAATATTTAGAGGCTGCTCTAAAGTCCTCAGCATAGGTTACATTTAGTCCAAGAATATGTGTAATTGGCTGATTTAATCTCCCCTTGTTAGCCAGTTCTTTCCAACACAGAAATAATTTCTCATGCCTTTCTTTGGAGTTCCTTATCTCATTCAATTTGTTATCGTGCCTTTCTGGGCCAGGGAGTACTCTGGAAAAACAATCACAAGTGAGCATTTCGCCTCTCATTTTTTCACTGGGACATTCATGCTGGTTATATTTCATCAGTGATTTAAGTTTTTAATTTTGCCTTTCCTGATGAATGTGTGAGTGCAAGAGTGGTGCAATGACATCAGAAAGAGCCACAATGAATGGAGGGCTTCTGGAAGCAAAAGCCACATCTGTAGCTGAGGCTGAAGTGGATGAGGAACATACTGGCCTGTAACCTCCTGTTTTCTTCTGCTTTTGAAAGCATGGCTTTTCCCAAACTCAGCTTAACTAACATCAAGGACCATCAGAGTTAAATCCCACAGACTGGCAAGGACTTTGGGGATAGAAGGATCACAGATTTACCCCCCCCTTCTCTGAGGGGATGCTTGATGCATATTCCCTGCAGAATTTTCTGAGCTAGAGATGTTCAAAGAACTTTGTGTCACTGAGGCAAATGAACACACTCCTCTAGTCCTCAGTGACAATACTGATGGAATTAGATGGGATGGGTGCCGAGTGATGAGGGAAGAAGATTTTGAGATTGATTAATTCAGAAGCCGTTCGGAATTCCCGAGGCTCTGAGAGATGGCACAGGAGCTGATGGATAATGTGCCACCAACTTCAGTATTATTGCTGGTATTCATGGCAGTGCTTGGGATGCCTTGGGATGCCTCGGGGTGCCTTAGTCCTCTTGTGCATGATCCCAATCACAGGAATAATTTGAATGACCCAAAAGAGATCCTGTTGTTGAGAGCAACATTGTAGGGGCGGAATGGGGTTTACTTCGCCCTCCTTTTTCTGTTTCTTTCAAGCAAGCTGACAAAACGCCGTCAAGCAGATACCTGCGTTTGCAAACTGAATTTCTAGGGGAAGAGGACCCTTTTTTAATCGAGCAAGAGGGAAAGGGGCAGAAGGTTCCCCTCCTTTCCCAGCTTCACGGCAGAGACGGCCCCGAGGGGGGGGAACCGCGGTTCCCGAGCTCCCCCCAGAGGCTCGCCGGCATCCCGCTCCCAAAGCCTCCCAAAGCCTCCCAAAGCCTCGTTTCTGGGTTTTTTCCACCTCTTTTCCCTTTCTTTCTCTCCCCAATGAAGCCTTAGGTAAGTAAACACTCTCTGATCATCAGCACAAATGCCCCCCCCCTCCTCTGTTTCCTCTCTCTTTGTAGAAATTTTTTGGTAGATTGTTTTGGGTTTTATTTGCAGAATATGGTGTCCATGGCCATCTGCAATGCAAAAAAAAACCCCAAACTGCAGTGCCAGGTACTCTCTGGTCAACTAGTTGTTAAACCTGTTGTGGGCTCTGGGATAAGAGGAAAAAAACCCAACCAAACAAAACCACAAAAAACAGGAAAGGAAACAAAATGCCTCAAACTGTATCTTAAACAATTTTATCAGCTTTATTTTTAGTGTCAGCTTTTTTAGGAGAAGCTTCAGGTTAAAAGAGATTTGCCAGTGGCTGAGAGTGTACAGACACTTGTCATTTAGGCTGCCTGGTTCAGTACAAGCCATCACTGGAGGGAGGGAATAGAAAGCAGGAGGGGCACTTGTGCTTAGTCCTTTTGTGCATCCTCCTGCTGGATGTTCCTATTAACTCTGGATTCCTGGCCAAACCAAACTCCCACTTCTTGGGAGTGCATTCTCATGTTTCTAGGTAACGCTTATTTCTGGCTGGGTTGTTATGATTTCTGCAGGTTTGAGGGATGTGATTGATTAAGCCCGTGTTTTTCTTCTGGTTTTGCTGGGGAATTTTGGATCAATTCCTCCTACCATCCCACTCCTCTTCCCTTCTTCCCCAAAAGGGTGGGTTATTTTGATCAAGAAACACGAGCTGCAGAGAATAGCAACATCAGTTACACTGCAGTGTGGGGACTGTGGGGTCAGCCTTGAGGGTTTTTTTGGGCAACCCAGTGGGTGCTGGGGAGGAGAGGGATGATACAGCCACTAAACTGGTGTTTTTTAGGTCTTCAAATTACACATTTCATGTGAAGGATTATAGGAAGAGGGGCTAATCCATTGTCAGAACTCATCTCCCAAGCCTGTGTTACTGTGGTTAACATTAGAGTGACATTTAGGTGGTGTCACTGGCCTTGCTGAGCTGAAGGAGAAGTCAGAAATCTCTGTGTTGTCAGCCTTGGCCAAGCCCTGGTACTTCAATGAACAGACAGCAAAGTGCAGCTGAGGAGCTGTGGGGGTGTCAGTTTATTTGTAAAGAGCTCCCATTTCAGAATGGTGGCATTTTCCTTTCTCAGCTTCTATTTGCTTTGCCATAGACACAGTCTTCCCTCCTTTTTAATGTGTTATGTATTCAGCTGGGACATGCACAGACTGATGGATTCTCTATTGGATTTGTTTTTGGCACCTGGGCTGGATTTTTACACTTGGACTGTGTACTTAACGAGGTTTATTTTCTGGTATTTCCCTCTCCATTTTATGCAGTCTGACTGTACCTGTCCTGCTTGAGCAAAGGCTTGGTATCTCTCATCTAATGTGATTTAAGTCACTTAAATGCTTTTAATGGGCAGGGAGTAGCATTTGGGGTGGCTTCTTCTTGTCCAGTGAGGAGTTTCTTCACTTGATAGTAAATTTATTTAATCTAAATTTGAGGGAGAGTGGGAGCCAGTGTGAGACCATCTGGGGAGCCCGAGTTCAAGCTCAGATGATGAGTAACCCTGTCAGTGAAAATGTTCTCAGGACACTTGCACGTTCCATGTGGCAAGCAGATATTTTCTGGTGGAGCTCCATGCTGTGTGTGCCACCCAAGGCAAATCTCCAAGATGCTCTCAGGAGATTCTCCATCAGCATGAGAGGAAAGAGTAGGCACATTCTGTTTTTCCAGTCAGTGGGAGTTATGTAGGAATTCTGAGTGCTGCAGCATGTTCTTCAGCCACGACTTTTGATGTCAGTTCAGCCCCCTGAAGGCTGTGCCCTGGGGTCACTGCAGCTGCTGGACAGCAGAATAATTCTGGTGGACATCAGAGAGGCTTTGACATCTGTTGCAGGAAAATATCTACTGGAGCAGAACTGATCTGAAATTGGCTGGTCTGGCTTTTCTTACCCACCTCCTTCTCTGTAACCATGGAGCTCAGTGGGGATGGAGTTGGAGTGCCTTGCTTTTTCTTCTTTAAAGTATATTTTCTAAATCTTTGGTAAATGATAAAAAATTAACAGACTCTCAGGCAGTGATGTGTAAAGAAGAAATAAATAGGTTGTGGTGACGGCATCCAAATATCATAATCAGCAATGCTGTGTTAGATTAAAAGGACAATGATACTAAGTAAAACCTTTTCAGTATGCATGCATCTCATTCATGATAATATATTACCTTCAAAATGTGCTCTTTGTTAGCCAGTATCTAGTTAAACTTGAACTGTGTAATGACTATGAAAAAAAACCCAACCCCTGTACCTCATTGAATGTGTAGGTACAAATCATATTTAATTCTGGTTAAAGGATATTTAATAAAACAGAGTAAGAAAATGATGCATTAATACTTTTCATCTCAAAGACTGTAAAAAGCATAAAACACTGTGAGAAATACATGTTTTAGATAGATACACTGCTT
This sequence comes from Agelaius tricolor, assembly GCF_023055355.1. Lineage (NCBI taxonomy): Eukaryota > Metazoa > Chordata > Aves > Passeriformes > Icteridae > Agelaius > Agelaius tricolor. The sequence continues at coordinate 91,344,016 of NW_027269262.1, read as the reverse complement.
CTAATTCAAGGAAGTTTTATTATAAGAATCATGAGAAAATACATGTTGAAGTACTTCTTTTAAGTATGTAGTAAAAAACATGTTCAAAATGACCAAAGAATTCCACAGGGATGATGCAGAATTAAATATCTATTGATATTTTATTAGGATAATGATTTTTTTTTTTTACTTTACAGACAATAAGGTTTCAATAAAGGGAAGCAAAATTGAAGAACAACAGTGACATTCACATTCTGATGGAATTGACTTAAATAATCAATTCCCTTGTCTGAATCATTCAGTTTTTCATCAACAGATTCATTTCTCTTCTTTTTCTCCTTTGATTTGACTATTCAGTAGTGCCACTACTTTATCATAATCATAAGAGACCATTTTTAGTATCTTCAGCAGAATGATGTTTGGTGGGAAGAGGAAATTAAATAATGAATCCTAGCAAAGACAAACAAAGAGGTTTGAAATTTTTCTTTTTTTTTCTTCTAGGAAGGGTGCTACTACAATGTTAGGTGAAAATTATGATATGTTTGAAATTGAAACCAATCTTGTAGTTTGCATTTTCAATTAGGAGTATCAGTGAGTCATGTTCTAACTCCCACCCCGAGTTCTCAGTAGGAGCCAGTCCCACACATGGGATCAGTAATCCTAGAAGGACCTGCACTGACACAGAATCTTAGAATAAACTCAAGACTACCTCAATTATGAAAGGAATCATAAAGGCTATTGATTCCAACCCCTTGCTCCTCTCAGGACTATCAAAAACTGAACCATATGAGGAAAGATCATTGTCCAGACACTCCTTGAACTCTGACAGGTTGGTGCCATGACCACTTCCCTGGGAAAGCTGTTCCATGGCTGACCACCCACCCACGAAGAACCTTTTGGCTGCCAGGACTCAGTGCTGACTCACATTCAATTTCCACCAGCCCAAATCCCTTTCTGCAGAGTAGCTCCCCAATTTATATTTACAATAATAATGGCTTCTTATACAAATGGGTGACTAATGCATTGTTACCTTATCACCTTCATTTTTGGCACTACCTGCCAAGCCTCTCAGGCCCTACAGCTGCATCCCATGGAGTTCTCTCTCAGGATGCAGGACTTGGAAAGGAGACTGGGGGCAGCCAGAGCAGCTCTGTGCTCCAGTAAATCTGTCCCTCCCTACAAAAAGAGCCTCCTGCACCTGCAGCAAAATCAAAACTTGTTCTCAAAAGCTGAAAGGAGGAGGTTTCTCCTAGAAGCCATGTGAGAAGTCAGAACTGCCAGAGTAGCCACATTGGTGTTGTCCTGCCTTTATCTTTCTCTCTATAAACATTTAGAGGGAGAGGCAAACCTCTCTGAAAGGCAGACTCTGACCTGACAGTCTGGTTCAGTGGGTCGATTTGGGATGGATATCCTTTTAGTTTAGCTCCTTCTTTCCTTTGTTTTGTTGGGTCATTCCAGACAATTGGCTTAAAACTGTTGCCTGTTTCCTTCTCTAATTGTGACAGTACCCACTGCCTGCCTTCCTGAATCCTTGCTGAGGATTGTTAATGGTGGGAATGAAGAAATACCTCCAGAAGTGCTAGTTGTTAATTCAAGTGAAGAAATGCTGTTGTATGTACAATAATTGTGCACAATAATTTTGCATTTGGATGAATTGGCCAGTGGCAACATCAGCTGATGTTCAGAACAATTCACTCCAAGGCCCTGCTTAGCTGGGTTTATCAGCCATTGGATTATGAGCCTGGGGTATTGTTTTGTGTTGCACAGTGAAGGCATTCTATCTGCACCAGCAAAGCCTCTGTTAGCCAGGCAGGCTGGGTGTGATGCTGTGAGCTGCAGCCAAGCCCAATTACCACGCGAGAACGCCTCTCCTGTTCGGAGCCTGCCAGCCATTTCCTTTGCATATTAATGATATTTATTCTATTTAAGTGCCTTTGCCATCACATCTCCAGCTCCCATTCCTCTGGCTGCATGGCTGTAAGCAGTGTCAGGCATGGACAGAGGTTGTTCCAGCTTGAAGGTGGGATTAATTGTCCTTTGAAGACAGGGCAGGGGTTTGGGTTTTGGGGTTTTGACTGTATTCAGGGGTTAAGCTGTACTCAGCAGCACCAACCACCTCTGTCATTTGCATGGGGTAAGAGTAGAAAGGTTGGTCTGTTGCCTTTTCCCCCCGAATTTTCCTCCTTACTCCCATCTTGCCCCAGCTTTCTGCACAGTGCTCTTTGGAAGAGCTCCAGCTTGGCTCCTGACCAGAGGAAGCTGCACAGTCGGGTTTCTCTGTACCAGCCTTTTCCAGCCTCTGTGAGGTGACCCCTGTGATGGGGCTTCTGCAGTCTCAGCCCTCTGGCTGCTGGTACAAAAGAGGGATTAGGCCCATAGCTGATCCCCCCTGCTAATCTGAGGAACATGGTCTGTTCATTCAAGAACAGTTGCTGTAAAGATTTTAAGGATGTTGTTACAGCTACACTCACAGGCAAATAGAGCAGTTCATCTGCTTCAGGCTGTGAAGATTTAATTGAGCTCCAAGGGAAGGCTTGAAGCTGAATTAAATCTTTTGCTGATGGAGAACAAGGTCTGCCATGAAGAAATTCTCCTGATCCTTGTCTCCCCTGAGTGCTGCCATACCAACCCAGGACCAGCTCTGAGACAGTCCAGAGCAGAGGTGGTGCTGAGAAAGGGGCTGTTTACCCTCATGGAGTTGCTTCCTGCAACCAAATAAATTATTTTATTCTCTGTTCAACGTGTGTAAAAGATATTCAGAGTAACTGAATGCCATTTTTTAATTGCTGACACTCTGTAACTAGAGATTGTGAGATTTGCAGGCTCTCAGTCAAAATGTCATAATAAGATTATTCCCTGTAATCATGTAAGAAGAAATAGCATATGTGAGAGGAGACAGACCAGGAGAGAATAGTTTATCAGTTTTCCTTAATAATGTAAGTATGACACATGTATTAATTTTGGAGCAGACTGTGGAGATCTGTAGTAGGACCCTACATTTTTTCTTCCTGGATTTTACTCTTGGATAAATAAATACTCAAGTTCCAGCACATTATGGGTCTCAGGACATTTTTTCAGCCTCCTTACTGCCAGAGGTACCTGGTTAGTCCATCTCTGTAAGGATTACACTTGGACGTCCTAAGGCACAAATCTTGTGCCACTTGCTTGGAGTCAATTCCCCTGGATTTCTGCTCAGTAAACACCTCTTAAAATGACTTTTAAAAAACACCTTCAGCCCTGTGTTTCTGTTAGTCCGACAAAAACATCCTCAGCAGCCAGGAGTCCACTGTGGGATCCTCTGGAGATAGCCAGATTTAGTCCTGAGACTCAGAAATCCCACAATATCTTTAAGAATATGTCAAAAAGTGCTTCCATGGAAGGAAAAATTTATGCAGACTGTCATCTGCTGCTTTGGGTTTGTCTGGGCTTTTTGGACAGGAGAATTTGGGTTGTTCTGTGAAACAGTGTTTTCATTTAGGATCTGTAATGTTTTTCACATGGAAAAAGAAACCCCAGGAGGGTCAGATGTCTGGGTAAGGGGTAGAACTAACTACAGGATACTGGTGGCCCTCAAAGTTCTGAGAATATGTAAAGTGCCATGTTTTGTAACTTGAAATAGAGAGGTGCTTGCTGAGAAGATATTTCTGCAATAACACAATTACTTTCATGGATTTCTCAAGAATTTAGAGGGATCTCCTGCTATCAGATCAGTTAATTAACATACCCCAAAAGTCATTGTTTTAGACTTCATGTCTTTTTCACAAATCCTCCCTGTTTGTAATGTACCTTAACACATTTTTATTCAGATGTAACCAACCTAGGACCAACACAAAGGTGTCAAACGTGTTTAAACTAGAGGAGAGTTATTACAGAATTCAACCTTGAACTGCCTGGGGTTACAGGAAAGGACAGAACAAGCCATGAATTATGGGGAAATAGATGTGAGGTGAGTGACAGGTAATATTCTTGGAGGCTTTAGAGTTCCAGAAAAAAGGGAAATGTGAAATGCATGGTGAGACAAAATGAGAGACCCTTCAGAGACACTAATAAATCTGATGGGTGTTGATTAGTGCAATGTTTGTGAGCAGATTCCCATCTTTTGTGCAATCAAGGGAGAATTCTTTCTGAGTCAGTCCGTGGTAACCTGGTTCTCACCTGGTGTAAATCACAGAGCTGATTAGTTTTAATAGCATTTTACCAATGTTCTGGACAGGAAAAAGTGAAAACAGCCATCATGGCAGCTATTCTGTGTAGGGGTACCAGTCACTGGTTTTTCTGGGTCTCAAAAGGCACTTGAGACAGTGATTCGTGTTTGGACTCAAGTGTTTATTATTTCTTATCAGTAAAACAGTCTCATTACTGTGAGTTCTGCAGTCTTTCATTAGAAGGCACAAAATGGCCAACAATCTCTTGTTACAAGGTCTTTTAAGACTAAAGTATCCAATTAAGAACTGACACCTAGATTATTTTCCCTTTTAACCCAATACCTGATCCCAAAGAACCCGCAGTGTGGAATTTCTGCCCAATTACAAAATGCCCCCCAAACCCATGGAGAAGAAGGAAGAAGCATGAAGAAGAAACCCAGGACAACACCCTGTGCCCTCCATCTTCCTTCCATCCACAACATACTGAAAATCCTAAACCCAAAATTTCTCACCAAGTGATACACCTACACTACTGTCTCTAATCTATTTCACACTGTTGTGGATTCTAGTCTATCTTGAAGTCCAGGAAACTTTCTCCATGAATGAGGGTCAAAGTCAGTGCTCCCCTGGGGGTCAGGGCACCCCAGAGCAGACAGAGAAATATTCCCGGTGCCCTGGGTTTCCACAATACTGATTTTGGTCCTCTGACTGGGATTTCATTGCACAGTCCTAGGTCTTAATTATTTTGCCTTTCACTGATGTAACAAAATGAGAGGAGTCTAAACCAGACACAGCTTCATCCATACTAAAACTTGAACCAAATCCAGTGCAAAAATGAACAGACTGATATCTGTGACTGAAGCTTGTGGATGCCTCACCCCTTGTTATGCTGAAACAGCTCTGGGAAGGGTTTGCCTCTCCCATAGGAGACCCAGTGTCCCGTTGTGCTCTAATTCCTCCTGGTGCTTTAGGGATCCCATCAAGTAACTGCATGGAGATGATTGCTGGAGCCAAGGCTCTCTGTGACCTTGTGAGGTTAATCCTCATGTGTGCTAACAGCATCCAGTCCATATGTTCAGCCTTGCCTGTGGCTCTGGGCAGGGCCTTGGGTGGGTGCAGTGTTAAAGCCATACCTCTGCCTCCTCGGGTAGAGGGAAGCTTGCCAGGACTGGAGGGGGAAATGTTGGCTGATGCTCTTGAAAGCAAGGACAGTCATGGTTTTTCCTCCTCCCACCCAGGTTAGAGACTTGGAGAACCTCAGGACCTTTTTGTTTATCTTTGTTTAACGAGCAAAGAGAAAGATTGATTTTGATTTAAATGTCAGATGACAGAATTATAGACTTGCCAACGTCTTGGGTGCCCTTTTATTTAAAAGAAGCATCTGTGCAAAAATTGGTACCCACAACAAAGCCAAGGTCTCAGCCAGCAAAATTGAAGTGACTCTAATAAACTGGTAAATGCAAAGCACAAAGATGCCTGAATCTGCCTCAGAAACTTCAACTTCTCTTGAAGCTGCAGGATGGGGGCAAGAGAATTTTCTAATCCTCTGACTCACATACCAAATTGCTCTGCAAAGCCTGTGAGCCATAGGATGTAACATTGTCTCTAGAGATGAAGGGATGGGAAGATTTAGGAATAGTTTACAGTGGGGGATGATGGTGGTTTCTTGGGGAAACCATCTTGATGATGGTAGCTCATTTGGCCCTGCTCGGTAATGAAATGGGGCTGATCCTGAGTAATGGGTAATTTCAAGGGTCCTGTGTCTATTTTTTGGTCTCCCCAGTACAAGAGAGGTGTAGGCATACTGAAGAGAGTCCAGAGAAGCACCAGAATTGTGATTAAGGGACTGGAGCTTCTCTCTTATGAGGAGGCTGGGAAAGGTGGGAGCTCAGGGGGAATCTTATCAAGGTATATAAATATCAGGAGGGAGGATACAGAGAGGACAGAGCCAGGCTCTTTTCAGTGGTGCCCAGTGACAGGACCATGGGAGGGTCTATCTGAACATCAGGAAATGCTTTTTTTACTGTGATGCTGACAAGGTGCTGCCTGGCTGGTTGTGGAGTCTCCTTCCTTGGAGATGTTCCAAAGCCATTGGGCTTGGCAGTGGCTCTGGGTGCTCCTGTGAGGGGGGGCCACAGGATGACCTGCAGAGGTCCCTTCCCACCTCCACCATTCTATGATTCTTTGTAAAACTAAGGGTTCAGTTTACCAAAAGGAATTACATCCATCTAACTACAGGTGTGTATGACCACACCAATATTTTTCTGTACAAGAAGTCTCTGGTAGAGGATTTCTCAGGTTCCAGAGCTCCACATGAAAACATGAAGCTAATCCAGACTACAAGATGGGGATGTGCAGGCTGGAGAGGAGCTATAGGCTCTCTGAAATGATGTTTCACTGTGCTTTCCTCCTGTAAATGGGCTTTGACAGAGGAAGTTCCCTGCAGTGAGGAAACCTGGCAGCACCTCAGGTTGGGTAGTGGCAGTGTCCTTCTCCAAGGGACAGACTCTCAACCTCCATCCCATGTGGACTTGCTTGGAGCTTTGCAGTGTACCCAAAATAGCAGCACACCATGTCTGACTCATTTGCTGCACCACTGAAGCCCTGTGCAGCGTTGCAGTTGACCCAGCAGTGGCTTAATAATATCTGCAATTCCAGTGATGTCTCCTGGAGAGATCTGAACTACTGACACCATGTAGTGCAGTGGAATAATGGGAAATGAGTTTTGATGGGAGGGAGGGTAGCAGTAAAGACAAAAGTCCCTTCTAGGTCAAGAGGTTAATGCAGGCCAGGCCAGTGAAGTGTTGCTGGTGGAGGTGCTGAGAGGCCATGGAAAATTTACAAGCTGACATCCTGAGCCACTGCCAGGCTGCAAAACATTGAGCTCAGTCCTCTAGGCCTGTCATGCCATGGCCAGGCAGGGGACACTGAGTCTCTGCAGGAGATGAGGTTGTGTGCTGATGGTCACTCACCTTTCCCTGCAGTGTTCTTGTAGGATCTGCTGATCTCTGCACACACTCGGTGTCATCCCGAATACAGCTGGGTGTCTGATCTGTCTGCTCCAAAAATGCAGAGCTGAGGCCTCACTGGAGGCTTGGCAGGAGGTTGGGGGCTGGCTGGTCTCTGCTGAGCTGTGGGCTTCACTGGAAACATGAAGAACACAATTTCACATCAGGTAGGGGTCTCTTTGACATATCAGTGTCCTTGTAACTGTTCATTCATTCTCTTCATTGATGCTTTTCCTTCTTCATAAAATTGCTGAGTTTGCTTCTTTTTGCTTGAAAGAAGGGAATATTCTAGCTCTTCTTGATGAGGTGAATACTAACTTAAAGAGTTCAAAAATTCCTGTGAGGATACAGGTTTTATACCATGTGTCTTCCCTAAGCCCTGGGTGATGTGCTCAATGGAAAACTGGGAGCCTCCCAACATCTCAGTCCCAAAGAGGAAAGACTGGTTGGAGCACCAGGCTAAAAATTATCTCAGCTGTGTCTTCCTCTCATTCTGATCCTGACTTGCCCTGATGGTTGTAGAGGTGCTTTTCTCCCCCTCCAAAGCAGCTCACTTCCTCCCTGGTGTCAGAAGGTCTGGTTGCCTGGTGTTTATAGAAATTGGAAGTCCTCCAGGGAAAGGCTGAGTGCTATTTCACTCCTTTAACAACCCACCATCCTGTGTGAGCTGTAACCCCCACGACAACCATATGTCAGTCTTATTTTAAACCTAATCTGATATAAATTTGCTTATACAAAAGCAGAGAGAGAGACATGAGGAGAGCTGACCTCTCCACATATCCAATTAGATTTCCAGTTTGAAGACAGTGTAAGTAAGTAAAGAGTAAAACCTGAGCAGGCTCTTCAGAGCTTGGCCCCTGGGCAGCCCTTTTCTCCCTGAAAAACGAAAGTAGCAGCAATGGGAGCTCCTTGTCCCACATCTCTGGGCCCACCTCTTCCTGTGCTCTTGGAGACACAGGTTGTTTCCACCTCTCTGGGATCCAGCCCTCTCCACCATGTAGTGCATCACCAAGACAATGCTTTTGGGCCAAAGCTGGCAGCTTCAACTTGTCAGTGCTGACAATTTGGTGTCCTTCAACTGTGTGCAAGGCACTAGCACTGGAGATTTGGGCCATGCTGCCTGACAGAAGGGTAAGTGGGTGAAAATGATACAGCCCAAACCAGCTGGGGTCTGATTAGTGGTGTCCAACCCTCAGAATGGTCAGGCAGCTGTTTCTCTTGTGAATGATGGAGCATCTGCTTGTAGGGTAAATCAGACAGGTAGTTGTGAGATATCCAGCTGAAAATTCTCCTAACACATGCTGATTGAGTATTGGCTAATAAAAGCCTGAATTGTCTGGCTCCTGTTGAGCTGTGCAACCAGAAATCTCAAAGACTTTACTGCTAGAAGTCAGGGGAAAACTTGGGTACATGAAATAGCAATAAATCAGAGCCTGAAAGGTTTTTAGATTTAATGGGGCAGTGAACAGCATGCAAACAGGACCAAGTATTTCCCTTTCTTCCATATTTCTTTCTCTCCCCTTCTCCCTTCAGCTTTTATGCTTTGCCATAAGGGAGTACTGAGGGAGGCTGCACAACATCACTTTTCCTAAGATGAAGTCCCTAACTGTTGTGTTTTGTTCCATTCTCCAGCCACAAAATTTATGATAACAATAAATTGAAGGTGGTAATGTGCTCCCCAATTTATCAGTGAATTCATGGATAGAAATGAATGTGAAACACAACCTTCCTGCTGCTGATTTGGAGTGTTGTGGCAAGGCAGCCAGAAACTACAGATCCCTTTTCCATTGCAGTGGGGACCCCTCCTATTGGCTTCATTCATGCAGAGGTGATCAGGCTTCTCATAAATCTTTGCAGGCTTCCAAGAGATGCACCATTTTCAAATTAATTTCCTGCTTGGGATAATAAACACTTGATTCATCTCCTTCTTCCCAGTTACAGACTGGTTGTGGTGACACTAAATACTAGACAGTCAAGGTGAAAGGGATGTGATGATGGGCAGTACACAGACTGCAGAGGAGCTCAATCACTTGTTTGCATCAATCTTCACTCCAAAGCTGTGCTCATATTGGAAAGGGTTTGGGTGACAGGGTGAGAAGAGATTTGTGGGAGGGAATCCCTTTCCTCTCCTGAGTTTTAATTTCTGAGTGTCATTGAACTATTCCCTTGGTGAGGCAGTGAGGCAGAGTGTTTCAGGCACAGTGTCTCCCCTGTGAGTGCATCACATCAGAGCAACTAAAAGACTTTCCTGACACTGGGGCTGCAGGCAATCCAGGATCCCATTCTGGAGAATTTTTCCTTCTTTGCTTGTGCTTTGCCAATAGGATAATAAGAGGGGGAGGGCAACAGAGAGACTGGGAAAGGGAGCCAAAATCAATATGGCACTGGAACAAATTGGGATTTTAAGGCTGCTCCTCAGTAGGGAGCACATCATGGGCACTTCTCTCTTGTACCCTGGTGAAGTTGGCTGGGTGCAGCTTTGGTTCTTAAGGACCAGGTCCCCCTAAAGAGGCACAGATCAGAGCAGTGGGGAAAATCAAAGTGTTCTGAAAGAGCTGAGCAGTTCAGTATCACATGGAAAATGCACAACCATGCATCAAAAGCAGCTGGAAGAACAGAACAATGCTGCAGTTAAAATATTTGGCTTGGATTCTTGTGACAGCTCTTGATTTCACTGTGCTTTGCTTAGTTCACTTAATGTTGTTTGCAAGTAAGCTGAGAGCCCCAAAGGATTTGGGAAGATATCTTCCAGTCTTCAGTTAATCAATTTAAATGATTTTCCATCAATTTATCATTGATCAAGGATTTTCCACTGTGGTTTGTTGCTTCTCTGATAAAACTGTTACAAAAGATTGTGGACACTAGGAACCAACCATTAAAAATAAAGAGTAAAAGGAAATTATTTGCAAATATCTCTAAGTCTATTTTTCAAGTGCTTATAAAAAAAAATCAACACATTTAAAGAAAATCAGGATGGCTCCCAAACATTCTGCTAACCAAAATAGGGCTTTATTCATAATAAATACTATTTATGATGAATAATTTGACTAGGAAGAACTGGAGAGAGGCCAATGTATCCATCTATTTAATATGAACTATGGGTGATCCAAAGAAGCATAGACTTCTCTGTCTTATTTCAGCTGCTGAAAGAATAACTGAGAAATTAATTAAAGAACAGGCAGTAAAACACCAGGGCAAATATAAGTTGGAAGCAGCAAAACTCCAGGGATTTTAAGGGTAAAATCACACATTCTTTAATTCACATTTCCTGGTCAAGGTAGGGATTACTCCTTTCACTAGCATTTCTGTATCTGCTAAGATCATCAAGAGAAATGTGGGCTTTCACTTGGTGTAAGCAGAGCTTAGCACATTGCCACCTAATCTTTGGTGATGTCTTAGAAGGCTGCAGCATCTGAATGCAAATAATGTTATGTGTCTGCTGTTAATAACCCCTCAATTTCTTTGGGAAGATTAAGAGCAGAGCAGATAATGGATGACAGGCAGATACAGTTATTTTAGATTTTCAAGATGCTTTTTTTAAAAAAAATGCATTACAAGAAGCTATTAATGGGATTTGATTAGTATAGAGGAGGAAGGAAGGCAGAGGCAGAGCTTCAGCAGTGGTGAAGAGGAGGGACAGAAAGACAAGGGCCAAGAGTTCAATTCTCAGCATGGGAAGAGGTTAATAACAAGTTCCACCCAGAATCAGGTTCATGAAGATTTGTGAGGAATAAAAGCACCTCCATAAAAGCCTAATAAACCATGAAAATTGCCAACATGAATTTCAGTATACCAAAGCAGAAGGCAGTGCTGCTCAAAAGGGCTGATGTAAAGGTTCCATACACACTGATTATTTCTGTATTCAATTTAACCCTCTGGACATAGGGACATAATTGCTAGCAACTGAAAGAAGAGATTCAGGCAGCACACAGCAGGGCTTACAACAGTGAAAAGCCTGCTCAGCTGAGTTAAGGAATGGGTGGAGGAAACTGTGTCCAATAATAATGATGTGTCTAATAATAATCCCATGAACTAATGCTTCATCTGTGCCACCTGCTGTATCGAGTCTGATCACTCTTTTGTCGAGCAAAAGAATGGTAGAATCAAAGAATCATGAAATTGTTAAGGCTGGAAAAGACCTTTGAGAGCACTGAGTCCAACCATTAACCCAGAACTGCCAAGTCCCAACAGCAAACCATGTCCCAAGTGCCACATCTACACTCTTTTAAACACCTCCAGGGGTGCTGGCTCAGTCATTGCCCTGGGCAGCCTCTTCCAATGCCTGACCACCCATTCAGTGAGGAAATGAACCTAAACCTACCTAAACCTTCCTTGGCATGGCTTGAGACTATGTCCTCTTGTCCTGACACTTGTTAGGTGGAAGAAGAGACCAACCTGCAGCTGCAGGCTGCTGTCAGGGGGTTCTAGAGAGTCAGAAGGTCCTTCCTGAGCCTCCTTTACTCCAGGTGGAACAACCCCATCTCCCTCAGCTGCTCCTCATCAGACTTGTGCTCCAGACCCTTCTTAGTTCTGTTCCCTTCTCTGGACATGCTCCAGCCCCTCAGTGTCTGTCTTGTTGTGAGGTGCCCAAAACTGAAGCAAGAATTTGAGGCGTGGCCTCCCCAGTGCCCAGCACAGAGGTGCAGTCACTGCCCTGGTCCTGCTGGCCACACTGGTGCTGACACAGGAGCCCAGGATGCCACCCTCCTCCTGGCCCACCTGGGCACACGCTGGCTCATGTTTGGCCACTGTCAGCTGGCACCACCAGATCCTTTCCTGCTGGGCAGATTTCCAGCCACTCTGCCCCAGCCTGGGCCACTGCAGGGGCTTCTTGGGACACAAGGACAGGACCCAGGCCTTGCTTTTCTTGAACCTCATCCTGCTGGCCTCACAGCATCCATCCAGCTTGTCCCCATGCCCCTGCAGAGCATTCCTCCCCTCCAGCACATCGACGCTCCTGTCCAGCTGGGCGCCATCTGTGAACTTACTGAAGGTGCCCTTGATTCCCTAGTCCAGATAAAGATATTAAACAAGACTGGCCCCAGCCCTGAGCCCTGGGACCAGGAGCCAGTAGTGAGTGGCTGCCAGCTGGGTTTACACCATTCACCACCTTTCTCTGGGCTTGACCACCCAGCCAGTTTTTTACCCAGTGGAGACCATGTCCATCCAAGCCATGGGAACTCAGTTTCTGCAGGACTGTGCTGTGAGAAATGGTGTCAAAGGCTTCACTGCAGTCCAGGTAGACACATCCACAGCTCTTCCCTCAGCCACCAGGTGGTCACTTGATCATAGGAGATCAGGTTGGTCAAGCAGGACCTGCCTGCCATAAACCCACACCATGTAGCCTCACATTTCTCTTCACAGAGAAAAGCAAGCCACAATTCTTCCCAAGAATATTTCTGGGTTTCACATTCTCTGAACATCAGAGAAAGAAAACACAATTCTTATCATTTGCTGTGCCTGTGTTTGTGCAAAAGTAGAATGCAATATGGAGATTGTTTACCCAAAGTGATGGTGTTTTGTTTCCTTGGCCTAGCAGGGCCAAGAGTGTGTGTGTGTGTGTGTCAGGACTGTTGGGTGACAGTCACAGGATTCTGTGCAGCTGGAGTGAGGCTGTGTGCAGAGTTGAGGGCTTGGCAGGTTCAGTTTTAGATGTATAGAATAATATAGTATAATAAAGTAATGAATTAGCCTTCTGATATCAATGGAGTCCTCCTCATCATTCCTCCTTTGTTGGGGCCTTCACATCACGGCAATAGCTGGGCCTGATCACCTGGTTGTCCTGTTCATGTCACATGATGGCACTGCAGATGGACTTCTCCAAAACCTTCCTTGATTCCTAATCTTCCTTCCACTGAGATCAGGTTGACAGGCCTGATGTTCCCTGGATCCTGCTTCTGCTCCTTCTCACAAATGGGCACAACATTTGCAAACCTCAAACTGGAATCTCTCCGTTAGCCAGGAGTGCTGGTAAATGATTAAAAGTGATTGATGATGCAAATAGGAAGAAAATGACAGTGATCAGCAAAATGTAGCTTTTCTTTACAGGCTTGAGGGAAAATGTTGCAATTTAATCCATAGGGAAAGAAGATAAGTTAGAACTGATGTATTTTATAGGGTTAATACTCAAAGGGAAGAGCTTGTGTGCCCCTTTCTGGTTTTGCTTTTTGTGTTTTAATCCTTTTTATGAAGTGATCAGTACAGAAAACTACAAAGACAGTAAAAGGCAGTTTGTTTCACAGAACTGCTCAGAAGCTGCATGACAGAGTCTGTATTTTAAGTTTGTGGACCTCAGTGGGGGAAGTATTTCTTGGTGGCAGCTGTAAACTTTTGTAATGTGTGCTAATAGAATAGAATAGAATAGAATAGAATAGAATAGAATAGAATAATTATATATGTATATATATATGTATATATATTTTTAATTAAGGATTTGGTACTTTCAGGATCTAGAATTTTAGTACTCTAAAGGAAAGGAAATGTCTTGGGCTGTGAAAATTCAAGGTGCATACTGATCTCAAACTGGGAATGGAAAGGGATGTCATGCCATGGAAATATCACCCTGCTCACAAGTGCTGCTCTGCACAAAATCATTTTCACTCTGCAGTGATTGTAACATGGGTTTTCTCTTTCCAAACTGCACAGGGTTCAGATTTGTTGGCAGTTTGGAGCTCTAGGTCAGGCTATTTTGATGTTACCCATTGTGGTGTCTCAGACCAATCTGAAATGCTTGGGCAAGGGTGTGAGGCTTTGCCTGTCTGTGACTGCAGTTTTCATTCAGTCTGAAGCATTTGAAACTGAGAATGAAACATGGGCAGGTCTGTTCATCCCAGCTCTTGGGCAGCAAAACTCCAGATCTGTTTTGTTTTTTTTTTTTTTTTTGAAGAATTGCAAAGTGAAATCCCTGCAAAGCTGAAGAATGCTATGAGAAATTACCTGTGACCTGACACTCCTGGGTGTGATGACACAGGCTGGGATGTTGCTGTGCACACACATGTGCTGGTCTGGGAGTGACAGCAGGCTCCAGGCAGCTGTGAGGTGTTTGCTGATGGTGTTGCTGCTGTGAGTGAGATGTCAGGGCCCTGTGCCATCAGTGGGGATCACTTGCTGGAGAACTGAACATGTGCTCTCGATATTTCTCTTTTTTGCTGAAGTCACTTGATGTGCATGTTAAGATGTGACCACCTGAGGCACCTGATTTGCCTTTTTTCCCATAATGGTGCTTGCTGGCCTAGCCCTACACTAATTGGAGTCCTCCAGCTGGTGCTGAGAAGTCACCTGCTGGCTTCTTGCCTTACCTCCTTTTTCCACAGCACTCTTAATGGCAGAGGCAGCAAACAGGACAAGGAGGAGCTATCTGGATGCTAAATAAGCACTTAGGACACTGATGAAATGTGACACAGAGATCACATCTCCCCTTTGCTTGAGAAGGCAGGGAAGTGCTCCAGCCTTCAATTATCACCGGGGAGCTGAGGCACAGAAAATTTCCTGGTCACACCATGAAGAAATTCAATGGCAGCAGCTGATTCCATCTTTCCTGGAGTCCAGCCCTGGCTGTAAAGCAGAAGCCTGACCCTTCAAAGAGGCTTTTTTTCCCCTCCTGCCTGTTTGTCCCTGTGTCTCATTGTGTCGTGCTTAGAATTAACATCCAGACGTGCTGTGGACAGGTCAGGTCTTTCTGGGGTGCTCTGTGGGGGATAAGCCTTACTTCAGGGCTTTTATGCAAATTCATACCAGCAATGATCCAAAAATAGTAATCTTTAATCATGGATAATTTCTAAAATGAATCAAGCACATTCTTTTCTAATGAACGATTCTCTTAATAATGCTAAGGACTTTCTAATATCCCTAAATATGTTTTTAGAAGGCATCAGTCTCTCCTTTTAATAAAACCCCTTTGGAAATATTGTGTGTAATTTGAAAACCTTAGGAAAAAAGGAGAGTCTGGTTGAAGGCAGTCACTGCTCTTCAACCTTAATCACATCAAGATGGTTTTTGTCTGCAGATTTCACTGGTGTGTGTGGATGTGTGGCTCAGACCTTTCCTTGGGCATGCACTGACTTGATAAGCTGTAATGACCATGTCAGTGACCCATGGATGATGGGCCACTGGGAGATTTTGGGCATTTTGAAACTGCACCTCTCCATCCACTCTGCTGCACCTTTGGGGGGTTTCTGGGGCAGCCACAGGAGCTGGTCTGTTCCAGGAAAAGCGATTTTGTACCCACCACAGAGCACCCTGGAAACACCTTGGGCAGGGACTTTCAGCTTACCCCTGGCCTTTGAACTACTCTGAAGGACAACTCTAAACTGCAGGAAATTGTACAAAAACCAGAAAGCCAGGGGAGGTTGTGCTGGACCACATTGCCTTGCAGAGGTATTGCTTTGCTCATTGGGCATAAAGCTGCTGTGAGCCTACTGAATAAGACTAGAAGAAAAAGGAGGAGCATAGTCTGTCCTAGAGGCACTGTGTAGAGTGAGCAGAGGGATCCAGGAAATATCTGGCTGGAGGTGTTTGCCTCAAAGTGCTTGGACTCTGAGACAGGGCATAACTGAGCCAGAGCAGAGAGACAAGAGCAGTGACACATGTGCCAAATGTGCATGTGCCCTCACTGCCAGGAGTGTAAAACTTTAAACTAATATTGGTCTTTCCTTACTATCTGAGTCTTTCACTCTGCCACTTTTTTTTTTTTTTTATCTTTTTAGAGATAAAAAAAACACCCCATAGATTGTTTCCTTAGAGTGCTGAGGTTGTGAGTGCTCAGTTCTATTTCAGGGAGGCACAGTTGCACTCAGGAGTTCCTGGCACTTTGATTCATACGTCTCCCATAGGATGTCCTGACCACCTGTGCAGTAGTTGTTTTACCAACTTATGTTTGGTAAAACATGTCTGTTTTATGTTTGGTTAGTCAGAAGTAGGAAGGTGTGGAATTACCAAGAGAAAACCTTTATTCCTTCTTGGAATGTGTTTCACCAGGAATTGGGAGCTTTTCCCAATGTGCAGTGCCCAAGACCCAGGGCCAAGGATGCAAAACTTCTTGTCCTGTAGCATCATTACACTAAATATCCAGGGTGAGCAGCTGATTCTGGCTTTTCCTTCAGTTTTCAAGGTTGTCCCACAGACAAAAGCAAGATCCCTGCAAGGCAATGCAGCATTAGGGTTGAGCTCTTGTTCTGTGATAATGTACAGTTCTCTCTTGCATTTACAAGTGTGTCAGCAGGGGGGTCATGGCCTCGTGTTGCAGACCCATAACTGTGAGTTGGAGCTTCCCTTTGTGCCCCTGCTGAAGGGCAAGCAGGTTTCATGGTGAAGAGAAAGCTCCTTGTGTGAAAAATTGAAGATCTAGATAGACACCATTAAAAAGCAAGGGGTGTGAGGCAAGTGAACATCCAAACCAAGAGATGAATTTGGAAATTTACTGCTCTTCTAGCCTGTCCAGTGTTGGTTGGATGTGGTCTCAGTGCTTGGATCACTGGAACTGGTAGTTTTTAATAAATAAGATATGGGAAAGCTTACATAGCTTTAACTTTTAGTATATGGCTTTTTTACAGCTTTAGCTTTTAGCTGAAGCTAGCTTAAAAAATGCATATGCCTGTGCTTAAAGGTGAGGGAAAGGTAAGTAGGTTATGGTGAAATCATGTGGTATGATTGACTTGTTTTTATAAACATGTTTGTTTACTTATGCTCCTAAAAGCGTGGGTGCTAGAACAGAGGAACTGTGGTGTGTCTTGTAGCAGGAAAAGGGATAGAGGCAGGCAGGCAGAAATATGTGATGGAGGCATGGAAATCTTTTAAACTGGATTTAGTTCTGGAGATGTGACATGAAACTGCCCCCTTCAACATCAGTGTACCAGGATGGTCATCCTCCCTCCCCATATCCCTTGGGACAACCCAGCTGATGTTGCAGTGCTTTGCTGCAGCTCAACAGCAGCTGCTCCTTGGCTTTCCATGTGCTGCTTTGTGCTGCACAGAGCCTGGAGATCGTTTCTGGGCAGTGCCATGCTCTTGTCTCTGTCCTCTCGTGGCTCAGATCCCCTTGTCTGGTATTGCTGTTCCTGGGGTTCATTTGGGTTCTCTGTCTGGGTCTTCTCTCTACCTGCTTTCTCCCTGTCTTTGATGAAAAGAACCTTTAACTAGCAGAGTTGGTGGAGTAATTTGACTTAAAATTATCCTTTGATAATCCTGATTTGGATGCCATGCAAGATCCAAGGTGTTTCTACAGAATGAAAGACACAGTGATGCTGTTTGTTATTGCATGGGGCTTAGAGTTGCAGAAGGCAAATGCTGAGGAATTCTTTGTGTCCCACCATCTAAATTTCATTCTGTACATGCTTTCTTACAGAGAAATTGTTCTGCAAACACTGTAGAGAGCTGTAAGGTATTAAAATTGGATTTAGGTTAGCATCCTCCCACCTGGAAATCCAGGTGCTTTACTTATCATGACTTGAGCTCTCCAGAGCTCAGAGACAACCATAAAGCTTCTGTGAACATCCTTAAATAGCTGTTCTGCATGTATAAATGCTGCTCCTAATTTCCAGAGCAAGTGATATGTATTGCTGTGCCTGGCTCTCTCTTTCCCTGGGTATTAATTACCCCATTCTTCTGCTGAAGAGCACGGCAGCAGGAGTGGCAGGGTTCGTGTTAGGTACTTCTGTCTGGCCAAATTCCCCTTCTCCATTTAGCAGAAGGTGCAAGAGAGAAGAAATGCTGTGTGAGAGACAGAAAAAAGGAGACAGTGTGTGGAAAATTCAAAAAACTATAATCAGTGGTAGTCACTGGAGGTGTCCAGATAAGGTGGTGGAGGGGTAACAACACAATGTATCTATGTTCTTGTAATCCTCAGTGTTATCCTAGCAACTCTCATCACAGGGAAATAATTTCCCTGGTATGGAGTAGAGCAATTATTTTTAAGGCCACACTAAAATCTAAGCTCTGTTTTCATCTGGTGTGGGGTGGCATAGCTGCATGACCTCAGCTGAGCTCAGAGGATTCACTGCAGCCAAAGTCCTGGTTCATGGTCCTACTGCCATAAAACGCCCCACAGGTTGGTTCTGGGTGGTGGACACAGGGTGCTGCATCCAAAGAGACATTTTAAGGGAAGCATGGATAACACAAAACTTGCTCACCCTTCTCTGGTGCTGGGATTTAGCCAGCAGATGCTTACAAACAGGGTGGATGGCCCTAGTTGTAGCTGTCCCCTTAATCTGCACAGCACAGCTCCTCCCAGGAACCTCCTGAGCCTTGGGGTCAGTGCTGCTTCTGGGGAAGAAAAGCTGCCAATTAAGGGGCTGGCTGCCTGATGTCCTTTTCTGGCTTATGTGTTGGAAAGCTAATTGCAAATTTGTCATCTTTGGGGAGAAAAAGGTGGAAAAGAAAAATTTTCCAGGGGAAAGGCTGGTTGAGTTTTGATCTCAGCCTGAGGAGGTGCAGAGTTGGAGTGTGGAGTTTATTGGGAAATGGAGGTCTAACCCAGTGGCTTTGGAAATCAATAGGAAGCCTCCAACTGGCTTCAGTGTCTCTTTGTTCTAAGCAAACAGAAGATTGCAGAAATAGGAAAACAAAATGATAGCAAAGCTGCAGAATGCACATTTATCCTGGGCTCTGTGGAGATGCAATTACCTGTCTAGGCTTGTGGAGAGACAAAACAGTGATGTTTCTCTTAAGGGAAATGACTTAAACAAACAGACAAACAAACCAACCCAAATAATGCATTCAGGGGAATTGCATGGAGGAGTCTGCAAAGGAGGAGGATTAAAGGCTTGGTTCTGCCTGCTGCAGTCCTACCCAAACCTGAGTTTAAAAGCAATGTGACATAGTACAAGGAGCAGAGGAGGCAGCCCCAGTTCTACAAGGAGATGCTAGATTTGTTATCCAAACAGTAAAGGAGAATAAATTTAAAAAAAAACCAACTAAAAACTTCCTAGTGTAGAGTCAAAAAACTGAGATCTGTTAGAACTATATGGAAGGAACAAAATACAATAAATTGGCAATAAATTAAAAACAAACAGGTTGTCTTGGGAGCTTTCAATCTATCTGGTTCTCTGTGAATGTGTCTTATACCTGGTGCACTCTATAACTACAGTAGAAAATCAGAGTGGTCCATGATGCACATGAGGGTGTTGCTTTGCATATGTATTCCTGAACAATGCCTGGTTACTATGGTGATAGGCACTATAGAAAGTGTTCATATGGAATCCTTGACAATTTGTAATCCAGTGGGGAGAGTGATGGTCTGAGAGGGTGTCTCTGGCAGATGGAGAGCCTCCAGAGAACCCCTACAGGGACTGAAGGGTCCTCACTGGAAACCTTTGATTCATTGGCTGAATTAATATATTTTGAGAGAAATAAAATGAGCTCTACCTACCCAACATCTGTAGCTTTGCTGGCTAGACATTGACTCAGAAACTTATGGACACCTGAGTAAATACACTGGGTTTTCCATTTAGTGAGACCTATCAGATATTTGAACTCATATCTGCTTTTAAGCAGCTAATTCCATATGTAGGTGATACTAAAAATGTTAAACAGCCAATGAACTGGGATGAGACTTGTGAAATCAGAGTCATGGAGGCTTGAAGGGACCTTGGGAGATCACCTAGTCCCCAGCTCAAGCAGGGCCAGCTGGTGGTTCCTGAGTGTCACATCCAGGTGGAAGTTAAATATCTCCAAGGAAGGAGAGTCTCTGAGCAACTTGTTCTAGGAGTGACCACTCTCATAGTAGATAAGTTCTTCATGTTGAAATGGCATTTCCTGTATGCCACTTTGTGCCCATTGCCCTCTGAGTGGGCACCACTGAGAAGAGTCCTTGTCTTCTTTACATTCTCCTGTCAAGTATTGATACACATAGACAAGGTTCTCCCTGACCCTTCTCTTCTTGAAAGCTGAACAGTCCCAGCTCTCCCACCTATTCTAAGTCAGATACTCCCATCCTTTATAGCCCTTTGCTGGACTCACTCCAGTATTTCCACGTCTCCCTGGTATTGTGGAGCCCAGCCTTGGAGAGCTTGGCTACAGGCACTGTCCTTTGGCCACCATCCACATGGTGCATCAGAAAATGATCAGAGGAGGCAGGATCCAGACCTGTGTGTCCCATCTCTCAGCTCTGACAGCCAGACCATGCTTTCTAGCCAGGCTCAGAGATGGTTCCCTCCTCTGGCTTCTCTTCCTTGCTGCAGTGGAAGCCTGGTTGGAATGATGATCAGAAGTGGAGAAGTTGATGAGTCACTGTCGTGTAGAGCAGCGCAATTTTGTGTGGAGCACTGCGCTGGTCTGCCCACCCATCTCGGGTGAAGGTTTATTTATGGTGCTCTCCCAAGTGATACTGTAATATCCTTCCCTAGCCCACATTTCTGCTGGTGCCTGCTCACTACGAGATTTCTTTCTTTTTTTTCCCTCCCCCCAGTCTATTAAATAAGATTATAGTGTATTGAGGTTGAAGGGAGCAGGATATTATTAGGATTTTTATCATCACATTACTACTTTAGACAATTTGGAAGTCTCTTATCAGTCATGTAGAGCACAATGTACTGGGCCTGGCCTTGACATCCTCTCTGAGCACCAAGGCAAGATTCAGTGATCACCCAGAGGTTACCCAGGGTAAAGGTGAAAAACATTTTGGTGTGAACAGCTGTTCCTGGTGCTGGCTGCTTTACTCTCAGGGAAGGTTCAGGGATGTTGCATTTGTCTCAGTGAAGCTTTTCCCGTTTGCTAAGTTGTGCTTCACTAATGCACTCGTCTGCCAGGAGGCTTTTGCAGTTTATGCCCATCCCAAAAAGGAGAGAACATCTCCCCACTCCTCCCCACCTCCTTGCTCTGCCCAGGGAGGGCTCCAGGGGCTGGAGCAGGCATCCCTGATGCCTGCAGGGAAATGTGAGTGCTTTGCCATCTTTGTCTTCCATGCAGTGTCAGATAAGTGATCTGTTGAAGGGGTCTAGGGGAGGTAGAGCTGCTCATCCACCACTTTCTCTTCATCTGTTGCAGGCATGGAAGTGGTCAATTCATATTTAATTTTGGTATGAAGTTAGATTGTGTTTAGAGGCAAGGGAACCTGGCAGGGAATCTGGATTACTCTCAGCACTGATAAGTTTAGATTGCTAAGTGCAAGTGATAAAATACCTTCTCTTTTTCAGAAGAAGTTAAATATCTCTATTTCTGATCATTTATCAATTTCATTCTATACTTCTATTCTAATAAAACAATAATGTTTGGTAAAATCAAAGGCAATAGAAATGCAACAATGAGTTTTGGATTCCCAAATGCTGATATGTTTGTGTCCTGAGAGCTGCTCAAAGGTGGCAAAAAAAAAGACTGTTTCTTTTCTATGGTCAAAGCCAAGCACAGCTCTCCTTGTACACTGCCTAGAGCAGTGCTCAGAGCAGATGCTTCTGGTTTTCACTTTGGTTACATCTCTGGAAGTGTTCAAGGCCAGGCTGGATGGGGCTCTGAGCAATCTGGTTTAGTGGAAGGTGTCCCTGCCCTTGCCAGGTGTGTTGGAACTAAATCATCTTTAATGACCCTTCCAACCCCAAACCATTCCATAGTTCTGCAGTGGGCTGGTGAATGCATGCTGGTGATACTCCTTTCCTCTGCTGAAATACTAAATTTTGACTTTTTATTTTGACTCATGCCACCCTTCAAACAGTTTTGAGAGCCTATTCAATCTAACACTCAAAAATTAACTCAGAGGGCAGCAGTGAAGTGGTTAAGAAGAAGGGCAGTGGAGCACAGTGATGGGAGATGAAAGGGAGATGAGACAGGATTATCCAGGACAAGTTTGTGTTTGCCGCAGGGGGATGACTCAGTGGTGACGGTGGCTAATGTAGATTTTGAGATGTGAGGGATTTTTTTCCAAGTGAGATTTTCGATGGAAAGTATGGTTTTAAATGTGGACTAATGTGAAATGATACAACAGGGACAGTAAAGTGCATATGTTAAACTGGGAAGCTCCGCAGCAGCCACCCAGTGAAAGGATTGATGGGTTATTTATTGCAGATTATGTGACAGGGAGAGAAATCTGGCTCATCAGAGGTCAGGGAAATGAAATGTTGTCCTCTTGTCATGGTAGGTGCTGCAATCGATCTGCTACCTCCTGTTACATCTTTTGATGGGCATGCAGAACAGCTTGTTGCTCGGTGGATGAGGTCAGGTTTTAGAGTTATAGCTGACTAATTTCTAGGCCAGCAATAACATTTCTTGTTTTCAATCTATCATAAATCATGGAATTATTTGGATTGGAAAGGACCGTAAAGATCATGTAGTTCCAACCCCCTGCCATGGGCAGGGACACCTTCCACTAGACCAGGTTTCTCACAGCCCTATCCAACCTGGCCCCAAGGCATGGGGCATCCACAGCTCAATTTTGGACCACAAAATGCTTTCTCCATAGATAAAGAAAAACAGCTTAGCAGATAGACTATTGATTACCCATTATGGAAGTGTTTTTACATAAAGACAGCTTCTCAGTACCATCAGATAATGGTGCTACTAGAAGCATGTTAATGAAGCAGACTTGCCTTTTTTTTTTCCTGTTTTGTGCAAAATTTTGATTTCCATAGGTTTCAGGAAAGGTCACCCAGTTTACAGCCTAGTGGGGCTTATCCTGTTTACATGTCATTTACTTCTGTGCCAATATGTGAATGCTGTGTCTCTACTCCCCTGTGAACATGTGACAGCATTTATCAAAGTCCAAAAATGTGAATGTGTTAGCCCAGACAGGTTAAGTCCTGTGCTTAACATTCAGTCAGCAGTACTGCTCCCCAAACCCTTCTTATATCTTTAAAGATGGAGCTGTTCAGGGCCAGGCTCATGAGGAGAGGATCACCTTGGTCTTGTGGAAGGTGTCCCTGCCCATGGCATGGGAGTTGGAACAAGATGATCTTTAAGGCCTTTTCCAACCCAAATCATTCTGTGAATCTGTGATTGTGTGATGAAAGTTCACACACAGTCAGCGCTGTTGGTGACTGATTTAGCTGGCCCAAGTTTTCTAAAAGCATGAAAAGGTATTTCCTCCTCTGAAAACAGCAGTCATTTCTTTACTCATCTGCCAACATCTGTCAGTGTGTGCCAGTCACAGTTTATGTGTTTTAATCCAAAGCATGCCGTGCTCTAGCACCCACAAAGCCCCAGGCCTAAAGGGCTTTGGCTTATGCCTGTGGCTGTTGGACACCATTGCTAAACAAATTGCTAAAAGTGACAGCATGTATGCCATGGCCCTCCATGGCTGTTGATGCCAATATTTGGCAGATTTTGCCAAGAATGCTGAGCACTGAGGGTTTTGTCTTATGGCCACCCTTGATGTGGTAAGTGGCACAGATAGTGCTAACAGGTACCTAAGCAGGTAGAGCTGGAGAGAGGTGAGTACAGCTTTTCCTGTGTAGAGGCAGAGTAGAAATCCAAATCTGCCTTCTGGTAACATACAGCTAAGTTTTTTGGGGGACTTAATGTGTAAAGTGAGGGTTTTTCACTGGAGAGACATTTCTTCTGTTATAAAGAACCTGGTGGCTGGCACCTGACTACAGGGTTCATTGCATTGGGCTTAGAAATGAGCTAAGCTTGTATATCTGCTAAGATTAAGGGCCTGAATCTGTTCCCACCAAGACAGCTGTGAGGTTACCAAGCAAAGAGCACCCAGCATTACAAAATGATTTGGTAAATCTGAGTGAGATCAGCAGTCACTGAGAGCAGCCTAAAGAACAGCACAGAGGAGGCAAGCTGAGTGCAAGCTGGATGGATGTTGTTGCTTTGTGCAAGAGACAGTCCTCTGGAGTCAGGACATGGGCAAAAAGCAGGGCTAACCAGCTTAGTAGACAATTAGGCTGTGGCTGAATGGAAGGAAATGCTTGTGTGATTTAAATGCCAGCAAAGTTGTCAGGTTGGGGTTCTGCTCCTGTCTCTGCCACAGCCTCTCAGACTCCTTCATTCACTGACAGTGCTCCCCCCTACACAGCCTTGTTCCTGCTTCAGAGCTGCTGAGATAAGGGGTGGCTGTATGGGCAGTAAAATGTTTTACAGTAGACTTTGAGCTTGTTGCAACACCAGTCATGGGAGAAGTCATTTGTTGAGAGAAGGGTGCTGGTGGCAAGGCTGGTTCCTACAGTATCTATAGCTATTTATGCATATATATGTATATATATGTATTTATATAGCTATGAATGTAGGTATGTATGTATGTTGTAAGGTTGTCATCTTTGTCTCTGGTTACCACTGAAAGGGCTTTTTTGGAGGTGGTAGAGGAGGCAGGAATAGGAATGCAGCTGTAGCCTCATCTTCTTCACCCTGATCTCTCCTGGTGTCTTTGGCTGGCCATGGAGAGAACATGGGAGAAGCTGCATCAGGGTCTTCAACAGGCTAAATCAAAAGCTGAGAGGGCCTGCTTTGTAAAAGCAAACTGTTGTAAACAAGGAGTTGCTGATCTTTTGGGTAGAGGAATCAGCCCATCTAGCAGAATGGTGGTCCTTTTGAAATTGCCTGTAATCTGACACACCCCTATTGGGAAAAATAGACCAATCATTTACTCAAAAGGCAGTATTTGCCTCAAGGTTTTATGCCAAAGTATCTCAGTCAGTGTTCTGCATGTGAGGAGATTCAGGGTTTGCCTGTGCAAGCCCAGGGGCTGGTACAGCTCAGGGGCACAGGGGCTAGCACTGCTCTTTGGAAGAGGCCAAATTTCCTGCAGCACCTTGGAGGGGCTGAAAGCTTTTGGACAATGACATCAGGAAGCTCAAAGTTACTTGTGCTTGTGTTGTGTGCATGGAAAGCTCTCTAGGAGCACACAGCTTGCTGTGTAAAGGGGAAGGGAAAGGGAGGGACAGATGGGAAGAAAGAGGCGGGAGGGAGAAAATGGATAGGGCAAATGCAGGCCAGACTTGGAATCAGTGGTGGCCAAACCTGCTAGCCAGAACATGCCAGGAGGAAGCAGAGATCATGCCCAGCCATCAAAACATCCTTGCTATCCCTTGCCAAACATTTCTCCCTGGAAAGACAAATAGGAAGCTGACCGATTTAATGTCATCCCAGGAGCCTTCAGCACAGCGTCATCAGCATGGCATGACAGAGGCTGACCTTCCCTGCCCTGAGTCAGACTTTGTCCTCTCTTGGTTTGGAGCCCCTCTCTGAGATAGGTCAGAGAAGATCAGACTGCCAGGAGCCAGAGGGTGAAGGGCTGGACAGGCTGTGATGGCCACGTCCTGCATGGCCAGGAGCAACAAGGAATGTGACACAGCCCTCCAGCTGAAACACAAGAAAATGTGAGAGCACTGTCCCTAATTTTTCAGTTGGGAAGAGCTCTGGTGATGTGAGGAATGGGAGGGGACACCCTGTGGCACAGCCACTGTTAGGGGCTCAGCCCTGGTCTGCATCAGGGGGTGCTTATTTATGGTTATTTCCTACTGGTCCCCTTGCCCACAGATGTACCTGAGTAGATCTGCTAAATATGCTGAATTATCTGTTTGCCTATAACAGCCAGTGAAATAGTAATTTTGGCAAAGAACAGGTTTTCAGGAAATCAATTACCTAAAATTCAACCTCCAGCTGGGTAAAGTCCCGCAGATTCCAGTGCAGTGTTTATGGTGCCTAATGTATTTCTTGTGTTGTGAATTGCTCTCTCCTCATTTTTATTATGACCACTTTCAGCAAATGCAGCAAGGAACGCCCTTTAAAACCCGGTCAGTCAGCTCTTCCCCATGCACCTTTCAAAAATGGGCAACGAGGCCGCTGAGCTCTACCTTGTTACATCCAGAGATCATAAAATGAGACTTGTGCTTAAGTGGATTATGTAGTTTTGCTCAGTGGCTTCACGTGGAGAGCAGAGACTGTGAGCCAGGATTTCTGGTTCCCTGCACTGCCTGTTGGCACTGGCTGGGCTCTTCCACAGTGTGGGGCATGGCCACCTGTTCCATTATTTGGTAGGAAACTGGGGCTGCCTTTGAATGCACCTTCCTAGGGGACTGTCCTGGATCCCTCCTGCAGAGCTGGGTTATTTCCTGTTTATTCCTTTCCTGTTTTCATTATATGCTTTAGTCTTAAATTCTGCAGAATGCAACTGGAAAGGTGATACACAGATTAACTTAGAGGTTCCAGCTTGTGTGTGAATCCCCCTGGACTCTTGGCATGACTTCCAGCTATGCTGTAGGTGCTGGGAAAGAAGTAAATGGCTTCAGACCAGGATATAAAATGTGCTACACTCCCTGCAGGCACAAGCAGAGTGGGGAGAAGAAATCACCAGTACAGGCACTGGGAAGAAAAATGGATGAAACTGAAGGAGTTGTACCCTGTCAAGAAAGGGAGTTCCTCACTTATAGTTCTAGTAAGGGCAGATATTTGAATCTTCTTTTGTCATTACCATAAAAAAAACCCCTGGAAATGCAGGGAAATACAGGAAATGCACAAAAAACCCAGTGGGAAGGCACTGTAAAATACTAGTTAGGGATTAAATCTGGAGAGCATGTCCAAAGGATGAGTTAAAGGGCTTGTGCTATCTAGCTACAAAAATTTAATGGGTGTAAAAACCAAAGAAAGGGGGGAATGATTTGGCTTAGCAGTAATGGGGGCGGAGGGGGAGAGTTATGGAAGGTTTCAAACAAAACCAGGCTGAGTACAGGAGAAATCTGCAGTCAGATGTGTCACTTGGGAAAATAAGCTCCCATGGGGATGAGTGGCATTTGGTTGGCAGTTTGTGACTAGGTAAGGACACAGAAGGGATAAGGACAAATGGACATCTGGAGAAAGAAATCTGTGTGAGCAAGGCTGGTGGGACAAGAATGCATGTGAAGCTGTGTTGTGAGGATCCCTGGGTACCTTGTCCATAAATAATGTGGACAGAAGAGCTGGGAGAATCCAGTGGGATGGCTTTCCAAGCAGCTATCACAAGGAAGATTCTTATGAGAAAGATCTCAAACCAGCAGGATTTATCTGAGCATTTTTACATCTAGTACTTGCTGTTCAGAGATCCCACAACTATTTCCACTTACTGATGGACAGACACCACTCTTCGTAATTTATGGAGACAATAAAGAGAATATTTGGAAAGGCAAGACTCTCTGTAGTCACTTAGTTGGTTAGTGACTGACTTGAAATAAATTATTCTAATAATTTAGGCTTTTGTCTGAAGTGTACCATCTCTGAAGCTCATATATACATATACAATTCATGTCCTTTTCCTTTTTATCCTTTTCCATTGAGTACTGGAACCTGCTGTACCCAAAGTGTTGCTGGGAAGCTGTGTCAAGGTTGGGGGTCTCTATATCCACCTGAATCACAAGAGAAATTGTACCTGTCAAATTTACTTCACAGCTTTGGAGTTTTTTCACACTTTTTCAAAAATATTTGACATTTTACTTGTTCTTCAGACCCAAATGAAGCAATGTCTGAGGTCTCTTCAGCTGTCACTTCAGCAACTCCAACCAAACAGCAGCTTTCTTGGCTTCTTGTGGTGCCTGTTGTTTAAATCAGTATGAAGGAGCTGCTGTATTCTAAATTTCCAGCAAGCCACAAGTTCATGTGTTCATTCATTTATTTTTCATTCATGCACTGAGCAGGAGTCAGCCAACAGCTGTTGCACCAGGATTCAGGGAGCAAGAGAACAGCAGCAAATCAGGGATTACAAATAAGTCCCTTGTGAACAAGAAGCAAAATTTCCAGGTGAACAAGTCAGAGACAGAAATATCTGTAACTGTTTAAAAAAGTAGTCCTTAACTAAGAAGTTGGTTTCATGAAGAGTCACCCTGGAGCTCCAGAGAAATTTCCTGAGAAACAAAACCATTTTACATCTGCAAATCTTGGAGTAGCTGTGAATTTGTCCTGAGATGGATAGGTCCAGTGGTGACAAGAGACATTACATTTTCTTTTCTTTCCTCACTCATTTGATGTGCCTGTTTATTCTTGGCCACAGTCATTTTCCCAATCTCTCTAACGCCCCAGGATCCATCTCTGCTCATTCTTCATTCTGTATTTATTTAATACATGCAAGAAGAAGCTGGTTGATGAAACATACTACTGAACTGAATGAGGCCATCAGAGGCGAAAATGGGTTTATTTTTCTCCTTAATGACAATTCAGATAAATAGGCAATGACTCTTGGAGGATTTTGCATTGAGATCATGAAGTTATAGGCAGCTCTCCTTCTATAGCTTCACTCAAAGCCTCATCCTTGGTCCTGAACATAGAATTGCAGAGTGACTGATGTTGAAAGGGACCCCAGTGGTAGCATCTAGTCCAACCTCCCTGCTCAAGTGGGGTCTGCTTGGAGCACTTTGCACGGTGAGGGACACTGGTGTGTGACATTCATGGGCTTTGTCCCCTTGGTTCTGATGGTGTTGTGCAGTGAGATGCTCTTGGGACTCAGAGCCAAGCACAGAGATGATGTTCAGAGATCCCATGTTGGTTCCCAGACCCACAAAAGTCAGTGGAAAAGCACCTCCCAAGCACCACACCTAAACCTGACCTAAACCACGGAGCCAAGTCCTTCCTCTCCATCTGGGTGGAGCTGACTGATGACATCAAAGGAGGCAGCATCTGTCTTCCCTAAGGCCCATGTTTGAGCACAATGGTCTCCAAATTGGCAGCTGGAGAGCCAGGGCCCCAAGTCCATGAGGATTCAAAGGTGCTACTGTGATGCTGGTGTGAAGAGAGGCTCTGGCAGACACTCAGCTGCAGAGGGGGTGGGTGGTTGGTGTTGTGGCCACCAGAGCAGGGTTTAACCAGCTACACAAGGTAAAGTTAAAGAAAAGCTACACAGTGTTAAGACTCTCACATCTGGCTGTTGAAGAGGATCTGTAACACACATCTGTATGTTCCCAGACCTGTATATGGCTGAATCTGACATCCTTTACTGCTCAGCTTAACCTACACACTTTGCAGGAGCAAATATCTTAGGCATGCAAGGAGCAAGATCTCCTTCCTGTCTGAGATGGGATTTTTTCCTAATTTGGTTAATGCCAGCTGCCCGTGCTTCCTGGTAAGCTGAATAACTGCAGTTGGGATCATCTTCATGGAAATTTCCATATGCCCCTTGCAGAGAAGCCAACAACCAGCTGTCAGGCAATGAACCTCAGCCCCAGCATCCAACCAGGATGGCTGCTAAATGGGTGTGGAGGGAATGATGGCTCCACATCCATATCCAACTCCTGCTTCTGTGTGGTGAGAGGGTTGCAGGGGTGCTGGGGCTGCTGTGGAGTGGCTGCCCCACCCATGCAAGAAGTTTCCAAGTGGAGAAATGGGACCTGCTGCTGTCAGATTGCCCATAAATTCAGCCCAATTGTTAATAGAGAGGATGTCTGCTTCCTTTGGTCCTTATCCCTTTCAGTGCAGAGGTGGAATGAGATGTTATGAACAGTTCTGGGATATAGGGCTTTTTTTTGTGTTTTTTTTTGTTTTTTTTTTTTTTTTTTTTTTTTTTTGTTTTGTTTTGTTTTTTTTTTTTGGTGTCCAGCAATCTCCAAAGCTGGTTTTTCCTCCTCCAGCCCCTACAGAGTCCCCAGGCATGACCACAGGATGAGCTTTTCTTTTTTTATCAGCTTCTCAGCAGTAAAATCTGTTTTAGAGCTTTGTTCTTTCATTCCTTGAAACACAGGATGGTGTCTCCCCTTTCCTTTCCGCTGCTCAGGGAGTAGTAGAGGTGGTGGACTTGGAGTATTTAGAGCAGAAGTTTTTTCAGTTATTTAATCTGTAGCCTGAGAGAAGTAATATATGTTATATGTCATTCAGGAGTGTATGTAGAGAGTTCTTTTGTTATTATTTTATTAAAAGTGAATTTTTTGGTAAAGGGGATCCTTAGCCAATAATCAAGTAAGAAGCAGCACATCATTAGAAAAACAATAAAGGATCAGAGTAATGACTCTTAGGGCCTCATTTGCTCTCCAGTTAATTAAACAGACAACACAGATGCTACTGCTGTTAATAATATCATTCAATTACTGTGCTGCTAAGTATTATGATCCCTAGGAAACCATTACCCAGTGCTGATTGAGAAGAGGAACTGTGAAGGGCTATGTAGGGGACAATAAACCATGTCTCTGTTGAAAAGGGGGCTGGAGGCAGAGTTTTCTGGAGACACGAGGTGCTCGAGTACAAGTAGGGGCAAGGTTGTTTTAGGTGATGGAGGAGAGGTAGAGGAATCTGAAAAGTTACATTCCTACCCCAGGATGAACCTTGGAGCAGCCAGCTGGAGGTCACTGGAAGGCATTTTGTGAAGAAATGGCTGGGGAGGAAGGTTTTGTGTTTGCAGAAAGAAGAGAGTGTGTGCTTATTGCAGCCAGGAGATGGATGGGAAATAAAAGAGAATTGGAAATGGAAATGAATGTACCTCAACACCCTAGAGTGTACTAAGCATCCCTCCAAGGGGAACAGGGAATATCATAAAAGCCTCATTGAGCAGTGCAGGTAAGAGATTCACTTCTCTGATATTTCCACTCATCTACTTTGAAGGTGAGTGAAAAATCCAAGGCTGGCAGGAGGAGACTTCATCTCAGCCACTGGGACTTTATCAAACTCAGCTTTCCCATCCAGGCAGTGTAGTGACAGGGACTATTAAGCTGAAGGAGCACAGCCCAGCGTGGTCTCCCATTCATAGCACACACCTGCTTCCTTCAGCATCCTGGGAGGGTGATGCACAAAGCTGTGAGAGAGCAGAGGGTGGATGTTGAAAAAAATCCTGAGCCTTCCCCAGAGTTCTGATGTCTCTTTGCACCATTTCCCCAATGCCAATCCATTGTGTATCCCTCATTTTCCCCACAAGGAATAGAGGGTGCTCATTTGTTTTCTTTTTTTCTTCTTTCTATTTTTTTTTCTTCTGTGTTTGCTCATGCAAAAGGAGCTTTTGTAGTATTTATATATACTGTGGTAGCAGCTGGAGACCCTGACGAAGGATGTAGGGAATCTTGTACACTGTGATGCTCAAACTGACCATTATCAGTCTGGGATTAATGGTCTGTGTGCTCAGAGCATTCAGCTGTTCTCTGATCCCCAGGAAATGCCTTGGGTCGTGGCCATAATAGTTAAAGTAATATGAAGATATGTGTTGGAAAATGCTTGGCAGTAGCTCTGTGTAAGAAAAGCTCTCCTGCATGTCTGCCCTGATATTTCAAGGAAGAGGAATTTAGGTCTGTGTCTGGCTTCTTTGTGTGCTCTCAGGCTGAGGGTGTGGATATGGATATGGATGTTTGGGGAGCTCCATCTGTAAGGAGGTGTCACAGTGACAGGGCTGCACTGCCACGTGGTGACACCAAGCTGCTTTCATTACACCTGGTTTTGCAGAGGGATCCTTTGGTGAACTCTGCTGGAGTGCTGTGCCAAGATCAGGGTTTCAATTTGCAAATTAAATGCTGAAAAATGAATTTATATTTGTGTGTGGATTCCCCCATGATACAAAATGATTCAACCCCAACCCAGTAAGAAGGGAGTCATACTCGATTTTGAAAGATGCTCGGGAGAATGTGGTTCATTTTCTTTAAAGCTCAATTTTTAAAAATATATTTATGTAATTTAACCAAACATGCATTTATTCATTCAGGTTCTTCTTTATCACTAGATTAATAGAATCATAGGGTCATCTAAGTTGGAAAAGCCTCTACCATCATCCAGTCTGTGAACCCTACACTGCCAACACCTAACACCAAACCATGCCCCCAAGTGCCACATCAACATCTTTCAAATACCTCCAGGCATGGTGACTCAACCACTGCCCTGGGCAGCCTCTTCCAATGCCTGACCACCCATTCAATGAAGAAATGTGTCCTAATACCCAACCTAAACCTTCCCTGGCACAGCTTGAGACTACATCCTCTTGTTAGGTGGAAGAAGAGACCAACCTGCAGCTGCAGGCTGCTGTCAGGGGGTTCTAGAGAGTCAGAAGGTCCTTCCTGAGCCTCCTTTACTCCAGGTGGAACAACCCCATCTCCCTCAGCTGCTCCTCATCAGACTTGTGCTCCAGACCCTTCTTAGTTCTGTTCCCTTCTCTGGACATGCTCCAGCCCCTCAGTGTCTGTCTTGTTGTGAGGTGCCCAAAACTGAAGCAAGAATTTGAGGTGTGGCCTCCCCAGTGCCCAGCACAGAGGTGCAGTCACTGCCCTGGTCCTGCTGGCCACACTGGTGCTGACACAGGAGCCCAGGATGCCACCCTCCTCCTGGCCCACCTGGGCACACGCTGGCTCACATTTGGCCACTGTCAGCCAGCGCCACCAGATCCTTTCCCGCTGGGCAGATTTCCAGCCACTCTGCCCCAGCCTGGGCCACTGCAGGGGCTCCTTGGGACACAAGGGAAGGACCTGGCACTGGCCTTGTTGAATCTTGTCATGGTTCAACCCCATCTGGCATCCAAGTACCACACAGGTGCTCATTACTCCTGCTCCTGCCACCCCAGTGGGGAGGAGAATCAAGGAAAAAGGTAAATCTCATGGGTTGAGATAAGAACACTTTAGTAATTGAAAGAAAATAATACATAATAATAGTACAAATCATAACAACTACAACAATAATAAAAATTGTAATGAAGTTGCAATTATTACAATTGTAATTGTAATGAAATGGAGAGGAAGAGAGAAATAGCACTCAATAGAAATAGGTGATGCACAACAACACTGCTCAGCACCCACTGAGTGATGCCCAGCCAGTGCATGAGCAGCAACCAGTGCCTCACTGCCAATCTCCCCCAATTAATAAACTGGGCATGATGTTCTATGGTGTGGAATTTTCCTCTGGCCAATTCAGGTCACCTGTCCTGATTCTGCTCCCACCCAGCTTCTTGAGCACCTGATCCTGGCAGAGCAAAACTCACTGAAAGCCCTTGACTTGGGACAAACACTGTTCAACAACAACTGAAACATCAGCCTGTTATAAACATTATTCTCACACTAAATCCAAAACACAGCACTGTCCCAGCTATTAGAAAGAAAATGAACTCTATGCCAGCTGAAACAAGGACAGAACCTCATCCTGTTGGGCTCGACCCATTGATCCAGCCTGTCCAGATCCCTCTGCAGATCCTTCCCACCCTCCAGCACGTCAACACTCCTGCCCAGTGGGGTTTCATCAGCAAACCTACTGAGGGTAGGTTTGCAGAACTTGATCTCCTTGTCCAGATCAGTGATAAAAATATTAAACAGGACTGGCCCCAGTTCTGAGCCTCGAGGAACCCTACTGGTGACCAGATTCCAACTGGATGTGATTCCATTCACCACCACTCTCTGGGCCCAGCCATCTGGTCAATTTTTTACCCAGAAAAAAGCACACCTATCCAAGCTGTGATATACTATTCCCAAATATATATCCTATATTATCTATTATATATATTTGATATGATATACTGTATATTATATGTATATTATACATCTGAGGTACTATAATGTAATATTCCCCAAAAATTTCAAATGGCTTTAGTCACACACATGCCTGTACTCCTCCCTCAAATTCAGAATACAGAGACTGTTCTGCTTTCAGGAAGTTTCATCATGACAAGGCAATTGGCATCTCTGCACTTCTGCCATGAAGAATGTACAGAATTGGGAATACACCAGGATCTGAGACCTGAACACACACCAGCCTTTGGGGTATAACAGGGCCACAAAGGCTGAGGCTAACCCAAGTCTGGTGGTGTTGCCAGGTGCATGTTCCTGGGCCCAAGGCATGGCCAAGGTCAGTGCAGTGTGAGACTGAATCTCTCAGGATGTGTCCTAGCACTGATCAGACTCAGGCAGAGTTAGACAGGAGGAGACACTGCAGTAGTTTCACAGGACATTTGAACACAGTTCTGTGCTTAAAACATGGTAAAATGGGACTAATGGCAATCAGGGGGATTAAAAGCAAGAACAGCCCAGGCCCTTGCAATTGCCAGTGCTGAGAAAGGAGATTTACTGTGAATGAAATCCTTCTCTGGGATGCTTTGATGTAAGCAAAGCATCTCCTTGTTTCCACGTGATTTGTCTCTTTGTGGGAACCCCCTGGAAAGGGCCTGGCAGCCCCCCAAAGACACCTTTTGTATGGTCAGGGGTGTTTGGTGATCAGGCAAACTTCCCCAGTGCTCCAGCTTCCCTTTTGGTGCTATCAGCCACAGACCCCTCCTTTACTGCACAAGTATTCATGGCTTGCTGTCTGGCTCATCTCATCCCTGGCATCCTGCTTCTGTCCCAGTAATGGAAATATTAATTAAAATCAGCCCCACTGTGAGTTACTCCACATGTTCTTGCAGGGATGGGACCTCTTTCCTGCAAGGCTTTACCACTTCTGCCAGTTGCCCAACCACTGTCCCTTGTCTGCAGCCTGCTGAGATCTGAGATTCCTCATTTTCATGAGGGATTCCCTGTGGAGCATCTTAATTAATCTCACTGAAGTACAATAAGAAACACACCTGCAATTTTCTCTTTCTTTTCTTTCTTTCTTTCTTTCTTTCTTTCTTTCTTTCTTTCTTTCTTTCTTTCTTTCTTTCTTCTTTCTTTCTTTCTTTCTTTCTTTCTTTCTTTCTTTCTTTCTTTCTTTCTTTCTTTCTTTCTTTCTTTCTTTCTTTCTTTCTTTCTTTCTTTCTTTCTTTCTTTCTTTCTTTCTCTCTTTCTTTTCTCCCTTCCCTTCCCTTCCCTTCCCTTCCCTTCCCTTCCCTTCCCTTCCCTCCCCTCCCCTTCCCTGCCCTGGAATATTTAGGTTATACATTCAAGAACATGGGGAGTTTTTCAGGCCTTGTTGCCAGTTTCCAGCAATACTTAAATTTCTTTCTGCTGGAAACAAAAACAGCACTTTATTCTAATGTATAACTCATACTCATCCTACCCTTGTCACCCAGATGCTTTCTCTCCTTACATATCTAAAGAGCCCTCATCTGTTGTTTTAATGTCTCTTGGACCATTGTCATATTATTCCTATATATAAAAACTTGGACATGGATTTGTTGATTTATCCTTTTCCCACTGTTAAATGTCCCTGACAATTCTTCCCTTGCAATAAGCATTACTGTAATCTTGCAATAAGTTGCAAGATGTATTGCAATAAGCATTATTATACTCTAATCTTGGTATTCTTTGTGAATTTGTTGTGGAGAAATCTCAAGCTCCTTTGTTACCATCTCTGCATTCTTAATACCAAGTGACTCAGTTACTAATCCCTTTAATTCTTCACCCTTGTGCTTCAGAAATTAAGGACTTTGATACCTGTTTTTGCTTATCCTTCCTTTAATTTCAACAATAGTAGTGAACATCTGATCAAACCCTTCCATTGAGATCTAAACCAAGTCTAAAATAAAATTGCTTTTTGCTGGTTCTGGTACTATTTTAGGGGGAAAATATCTATTGCCTATTGCATCCAGGAAGGGCTGAGCTAAAGTATCACTTGTAACCATAATTCTTCACTTGCCATCTAGAAAAACACAAAATGACATATTTCCCAGAATTTATCTTCCAAATGGTTTCCAAGAGATCTCATGTCATGTCTGGATCCAGTGGCAGAGATCTGTAATGACTTCCTGGAAAAGGAATTATATTCAGATGGATCCTGTTATGTGCATGGTCTCATCTTTTAAACCCATGGAGGTTTATTCACCTGTGTCATTCACCTGCTCTGCAGCTTTGTGGTTACTGCCTTTATTTCCCTCTCTGATCATATCCCTCAGCCCTGCATACTGACCATATCATGTTCCTGTTGTCACAAAGATAGTCTTTCGCCTCTGGTTCCCAGAATTCTTCTTCTTCCAAGTATCCACATTGCATATTGCCATTTTTATTGGGCAAAGTTCCCTCATCTTTTTCTTTCCTTCTTACTTTCCCTTTTTTTCCTCTTTCTTTGTATCCTACTTTCTCTTTCTTCCCTCTTTTCTCTGCCCATTTCATATCTTTTTTATACCCTTTCCCATCTCATTTTGCTCTTTTCTCATTCTCCTTTCCCTTTTTCCTCTCTCATTGTGAAAAACCTTCCATGTTTTTATGACTCCATTTGTGCTTCTCTCACTACTTTACATTAGCTGCAAAAGAGTAGCAGGGAATCATGCTTTAAAGGCATTTAACCTGTTCTTAGTCTATAAAACACGGAGCACTCTTGAACACAGTGATTCTGTCTCTGCTCATGTCCTGGTGCCTCAGCAAGAGATGATGTGCACAGCCTGGGAAAAGGAGGACAGTGTCTAAGAGCTGATGAGGAATAGGGCATGAGAAGAGGCTGGAAGATATTGAGGGTGGAAAGGGGTAATGAGCAAAGTTAAGAAATTTTGGGGAGAACCATCATGGTCAGGATGGGGTAAGAAAAGCCATTTGGGCACCCAAGTGGTGTTGGGATAGTGCCATGGCCAAGACAGTCCTGTGCTCTGTTGCATTCCTGATGGGACTCGGTGGAGTTGGGCTCTTTTCCCACACAACCAGGGATAGGACAAGGGGAAGTTGCTTCATGTTGCATCAAGGGGAGGTTCAGGTTGGATATTTGTATAAATTTCTTCACTGAAAGAGTGGTTAAGCACTTGAACAGGCTGCTCAGGGAAGTGGTGGAGTCACCATTCCTGGAAGTGTTCAAAAACCAAACAGATGTGTCACTTTGTGATAGAGTTTACTGGGTATCATGGTATTTAGTTGAAGATTGGACTTGATCTTTTCCAAGATCAGTGATTCCACGACTCTGCATGCAACGCAAGGGAAGGAAAGTGGGCAGAAAGTGAAGAGGAGCCAGTGTATGATGATAAAGGAATGGGAAAGGACCAAGAGTTATAATATGCACAAAATGGGCATGAGGTGAAGGAGGAGCCCCCGTGACGTCCCTGCCTGTCTCTCTCACCATGGGAAGCCACTGTTCTCCCCCCAGATCCCACTTGGTCTCTGGGGGTGCTGGCACCTTTCCCTGCCCGCTGCTCCCTCCAACAGCAGCAAAGTGCCAGAGTCAGCTGCTGGCAAACTGCTTTGGTTAAATAACAAAACAACAACAAAAATGAATTTATATACATAAGAAAAGGAAAATGAAGCAATGATGGGTTGGGCAATTAAACTAAAAGCATTTTAGAGTGTAATCCAGCTCTCTCTATCAATAATTCAGGAGGCCAAGATCAGTCTAATTGATTGAACACCTTCCACAGTAGTCAGCCACTAATAAGACAAATGAAATGTCTTTTTTATTGTCAAATCTCCATCTCACATTTGCTCAGGCAAAATCCTGCAGGGCATTTCATTTGAGGAGCTTGGGTATTTTTTTCCCTTGATGGAGATAAATTGAAGGCCAGCATCTGTTTTTAAAGAGCAGTAAATTAAGCCTGTCTGCTCCTTTGGCCGTGGGTGGGTGGAGAAACAGAGCTGTGCTGAGCAGGATTCACACGTAAACCTTGTGTGGGTTGTCAGAAGTTGAACCCAGTTCCCAGAGGATGTGTTTTCACTGTGTAATGATTTGAGTGCCTGGGACACTTGGCCTTGACAGACTCCAAAGGACTGCAGATCCTACCCTAAAGCTGATGTCTCTCACCTCCTTTCCTCTAAAGAAGAACCTCAGGAAAGGAACCTCCTTTCCTCTAAAGAACCTCATTAGGATCCCTGTTTCCCTGATGGTGATATTACTGCTTAACTTTTGACATGGCACAGGTGTTTAAAAAGTGCTAAGCAATTGTTTAACTTTTCTAATTTGCCTGAGCAAACCTTGTAACAGATTCTGGGGGGGAAAAAAAACAGGAGTAGAAACTGGTTTATGTTTTATTGGTTTCCTCTAAAATCATGCCAAATGCAATGATTAGGGGGACATCTGTGAAGACAAAGTAGGGCATGCCCAGCAAATTTGCTCGATTTTGTTTCCTTTGGACTGTATCACTGCATGAGGGGGTGATTGCCCCAGCAGGATGGAGCTTGTGGACACCAGCTTCATTGCCCATCTAATCAAAAGCTGATATGAAAGGGTAAAACTTGAGCTACCACTGATGCACCTGCAAGTGCCAGTCCACAGGCTGTGAATCTGTGTGTGAGAAGGCTTCTTTAAGCTCAGACACTCACCAGTTATTCTAAAACATCATCTTATGCACAGAGGCTCTGGGACTGGAATTTTAGCCAATATAAATCAAAGTAGCTCCTCAGGGCATTCTGCTGACCTATATGAGCCAAAGATCCTGCCCTGGGGTGAAGAAAGAGCTCTGATTATGGTGTATGTGTGTGTATTTAATTAGGAAGGACTTCAAGCTGTGTCTGTGCTCTGGAGTCCCCACTGAGTTAACCCAGCGTGGCACAAGTAACCTTGTGAACAAACCCAAAATCTGGAGGTCTGGTAATGACTTTCCTCATTTGCTATTATGATATGTGCTTCCTCACAGCCTAGATAAGGAGGGAGGGAAGGAGGCAAAGCGCCTGAGAGGTTTTGTTTTGTCTGTATTGCCTTTGAAATATTATATAATGTGTTTGAATGCTTGATCTAACCAAGGAGTAGTTGTTTTACTTCCTAATCTAATAACTTCCTGATGTCTGTCTCCTCTTAGCTTTGCTGTAGCTTGACTGCACAAATACCATTTAATTGTGTTCTTGTGGAAGCTAAAGGCCAGCAGCTTTGCCAAGAAGGGCTAATTTCATAATGCCCCATGCCAGAATTAGCTTGACAGCTGAGATAAGGCTGATGGTTTATAGTTGGCAATTATCATCACAGGAGAACTGTTGCATAGGGTGGTTACAGGTTATGGAGTTCTCTTAAATATTGTGCATTGCCTTTGGAGGCAGGTGTTTGCTGCAGTTAGAGCAGAATGAAAAAGGGGCAGGTGGGAATGAAAGAAACTGGATGACAGAGAGGAAGAAAACAGAACCAAAAGGGTGATAACAGCAAATGAAAACAAGCAGGGTGTAGGCACAAGAACAGCAATGGAGTGATCTATTGGTGGAGCAGGCAAGGAACAGGAATGGATATGACCAAGAAAATGGGTGAAGTGTGGAAATGAAATTGAAAGGAACTGATGGGAGAATCAGGCCAATGAGTACAGAAATTTGAGATTCAGTGTAGTCAAAGACTTTTTTGCTGTTGTTGTTTCAAAGGAAATTTTCAGCTTCTGTCTTTAGGCCAAGTCCTTGTCTGCCTGGTAAGAAAAGCAGCTTGGTTACCCAGTAGCTGTGCTGGTGCTTACTGGAGTCTTCTCCCTGGGACAGGTTCTTTGAAGCTGAGAGCTGGTCCTCTGCAGAGATAAATGAAACCTTGCCAGGTTTATAATGCTAATGCTGCTGCTGCTGCTGCTGCACAGCTGGGGAGTCAGAGGTCTTCAGGATTCAGGAACAGCTTCAGACTCAGTGTGAGCACTTGAAGCTGCTGGCAACAACTCTATCAAACTGTTTATGGCTTTGCAAGGCAAATTGAGACCCGTCAATGAATGAGGTAGCAAGTCTGAAAGTGAAGTTGTTACTTCCAAGAGTTGCAAGCAAGCAACCAAGCAAATATAAAATAGCTATTGGTCTGTATTTGGTTTGTGTGGAAAGGTTTTGGCTGCAGGGGTGGCTCCTGTGAGAAAACATGGGGAGCTGTCCCCTTGTTGGACAGAGTCAGCTCCAGCCAGCTCCAGCATGGAACCCACCATGGCCAAAGCTGAGCCATCAGCAGTGCTGGTGACATCTCCTTGATATAAGAGAGGGCAAAAAATGCCAGACAGCATCTGTGAGAGAGGAGTGAGAATATGAGAGAGGAACAACTCTGCAGACACCAAGGCCAAGGCAGAAGGATGGAGAGGAGGTGCTCCAGGTCCCGGAGCTGAGATTGCCCTGGTGCAGACCATGGATGTCCATGGGGGAGCAGAGATCCACCCCAGAGCAGATAACCCACCCTGAAGGCTTTGAAGGACTCTGTTGGAGCAGAAGGATTTGCCCTGAAGGAAGCTGTAGCCCTTGGCAGGCACACACAGGAGCAGGAATTCCTGGCAGGA
The DNA here is from genome assembly GCF_023055355.1 of Agelaius tricolor. Taxonomy (NCBI): domain Eukaryota; kingdom Metazoa; phylum Chordata; class Aves; order Passeriformes; family Icteridae; genus Agelaius; species Agelaius tricolor. Next base: position 91,304,063 of record NW_027269262.1, on the reverse strand, counting down.
ATGTCATGGAAAGGAGCCCATGCTGGAGCAGGTTTGCTGGCAGGAGCTGTGGCCCATGGGGAACCCACATTGGAGCACTCTGTTCCTGGAGGACTGTGCCCTGTGGGAAGCACCCACATTGTGGCAGTTCTTGAGGAATTGCAGTCCAGAGAAAGGACCCAGGCTGGAGCAGTTTGGATCATATCCCATGGGAAGGACCCTGTGCTGGGGCAAGGGCAGGAGTGTAAACAAGAAGGAGTGGCAGGGACAAAGTGTTATGGACTGACCACAACCCCCAATCCCCAATCCCATCCCTTGTGTCAAATGAGGAGAGGAGAGGAGGAGAGAGAAGAGTTGAGAATGAAGGACTGAAGTCGAGAATGAGCAGAAGGAAGAAGTAGGGTAAGGGGTTTTTGGATTTGCCTTTTTTCTCCCTGACCTTGTCAGAGAGTAAATGGCAACAAATGAAATTACTCTTCCCCAAGCTGAGCATGTTTTGCCCATGAATGTAGCTGTTGGTCAATCAAATTGTCCTCACAAGCCACAAACTTTTCAATCCTACTTTTTCCCCCTATTCTGTTGAGAAGAAGTGAGAAAGCAACTTTATGGCCAGCCAAGGTCAACACACAACATGATAATATTTATTGATTCCCACAAATGTGCAGTTGAGGAAACTTGACTTCCACAAGACTTTTCTAATAAACTTACAGATAGCCCAAAAATTAAGCATGTGTTTGCAGGTCAAATCCCAGACTGATGAGTGTGAGATGATAAATAAATCCCACTGTAAATTCAGGCCCCTTGCAGATGCATGGGACAAGTGGAGGGATATTATGTCTTTTAGGTCTCCAGTAGACCCTCAGCAGTGCTGCTCCTTGTTTATAAAGGCTTCAAAGCCTGCAAGTGAAGCTGAAATAGAGACTGAAATCACAACAGGAATAATTCTGGAGGATGTTTAAGTCAAAGAAGTTTTAAATAGGACAAGAGGGAGTGGCTTTAAACTTAGAGTTAGATTAGATATTAGTAAGAAAGTTTTCACTGTGAGACTGGTAAGGCACTGGAAGAGGCTGCCCAGACAAGCTGTGGATATCCATCCCTGGAAGTGATGAAGGCCAGGTTTGATGGGGTCCAGTGCAACCTGATCTAGTGGAAGGTCCCTGACCATGGCAGGGGATTGGAATGAGAATGATCTTTAAGGTCCCTTCCCACCCAAACCATTCTGTGATTTTATGAAATAACCTTTCTAAGTGGTTTTTCTCTCGTGCTGAGTAGACTAAAAACTTCTCTCATTGCAAAGCCCTTTTTGGGGGGATATTAAACTCTTAGACTGATCTGTATTCTTCGTGACTAGGCCTTCTCCCTCTCTGGTATCCATGCTTGAATGTGCAGATGGTAATTCTGTGTGTCAGAGCAGAATTGTGAATAGTTAAGGACCATCTCATGTGTCATTTATATAGCCCCTGCCACTGCAGGGTCTTGGATCACAGTGGAGGTTCTCAGGTATAAAAACTGTGCAAATGATGTTTATGACTGCTCAGAAATCTTCCATGAAGTACTTTGTCAGTCTGATTTATTGAGCCACCTTGTATAGAGGAGTTCAGCGATGAAATAAAATGAAAAACACTGGTTATGATATTAAAATAATATAGTAGGTCATTGTTTTCCACCCAGCAGAAGATAAATAGTGAGGGGTTTGACAAAGTTTTTCTAAGCGACTTCCCATTTCTTCCCACTCAGTTTGACTATTCCTTTTGGCTGGGAATAGAAAACTGAAGTGATGGATGGCTCTGATTATGCCTGGTAAGGTGCATTAAGTGGTGTCTCACTCTGCTGCCTCCTGCAATCTCTCTGCTTGCTGTGCTTATCAGGGCTGGTGGGGAAAAGGTAGATGTCTGCAAACAACAAAGAAGTAAAAGGGGAGGTGAAAGAGCTCAGATTGGTCTCTGCAAAAGGATTTTCTGGGCAGTGGAAATGTGTTGAGGAGTTTGAACAGATGCACTTTTGGAATAACTTATTGGGATATGTCTGTCAGCTTCAGGAGTCAGTATCACACATGAGCCCCATCCTGCTTTTCATGGGTCATTTCATGGGAGAGATGCTTGCAGTATAGGGAAAGTTTCTTTTTAGCATCCATCTGTTTAATGCTACATGGAGCTTAGCTCACTTAGCTCATGCTTGCCTCTGGTTAAATCATGAAGTCATGTGCACTTGAGTTACAGTGCTGTGAGTTCACAGACACCAAGAAAAATTACTCTATTTTCATCACTGTAAGACCAAATAAGATCCTATGGATTTTTAGCTATGAACCAAGGATGGGTAGGTTTGAGATGCAGTACTTCAGGTTTTGTGTCAGTGCTGTATACAAGAGCTGTCTAAAGTTGTATGAAATAAAATTTGAAGTCTGTACAAATGCAGCATTGAATTTCTGTGGCTCTGTATCTAAATTTGGGTTGTTGATGTCCAAGAAAATTGAATTCAAGCTGGAAAGGTGCAAAATGCTATCAAAGTGACCCTGTCTAATGCAACAGAATAGCTGTGACTAGTTTATTCCTCCTTGGAAAAAACACACAAACAAGCTAGGCTGGTGAGATATGGCTCATTTTTATTAGTCTGTAGGAAAGGCAAATTGGGTGGGTGTCTGTTTGAGCTGAAAACTTTCATGAGAGGAATCAGACCTTGGGCAAATCTGGATTGAAAACAGGAAAACTTTTAGCTGTAAGAACAGTGAGTTTGGGGACAGCCTTACAGCTTGATTAGTGGAGATGGGAGCCCTAACTGAGGTGTGCCTCTGTTTTTTTAGGAAGGAGATTTTCAATGCACAGTGAGCTCAAATTCTGGGTTTAATATCTTAGGCTCAATTTCCTGACTTTAGGTGGGCAGTTTCTGATGGCTGGAACAGTATCCCATGAGAACTGCTTCTGGCTTTGTCTTTCTGGGGAAAGGTACCAAGGTCTCTCTGCTCCTGGTGTGTCCTTGCTTCTGTGGGATCAAAGTTGCTATCAGAAAAATGTATGAGGTTGCTTCATTTGAAAGTGCCAGCCCAGTGAGTTAGGCTGGTGTGATTACCCTGATACAGCAATTCCAGCAAATCTTCCCATAGCCAAAGCTGAACAACAGTGCAAAACTTTGACCTTCATGTTTTAGCTCAGCTCTTCTGTCTTTAAAGTACAAGGGCAGTTGTGTCTCAAAGTTAGAACCGGCTCAGTGGAAAGCTGGACAGGACCATTGGGCAACATATTTCCATTACCTTTCTTGGTTTCAGCTTCAAAAATGCTTTCTCAATCACAATTGAACTTCTTCCTTCACAGAAGTTTTGATTGAATTATTTCAGTTTTTCAAAGATAACTGACAGAACAGACTTTAAAATTTGTAGGGGATAATTGAGGCATCTCTGCTTTTATTTTCAAGCATAAGGTTTTTTGGGGGGAACAATAGCAAGAGTAAAAAAAAATAATCAGAAAAAAACCCCATGTACCTTTCTAAAAGAAACTGAACCCAAAGCATTTGAGCATTATTTTTTCTTTAATTTTAATGAAATCCAGGTAGTGCTTTCACTGAAATCTATCTCTAAATCCAATAGAATCACTGCTCAGCTGATATGTGATGTAATGCTAGAAATTGCAACAGATTCCACTGATTTTTGCTGTTAGATCATTAAAGTCAGGTTTCAATTAATAAAACTGCTGCAAAATTAGAGTGTCTGCAGGGGAGATAGCCTTGGCCAAAACTGCAGCCAGCCAGATTCAGAAGATACGTTTGGGGATGCTTTTCTTCAGAGAAGGGTACAACAAATGCTGTAACTGATGTAAAGAAGTCCATGATTGAAAAGTTCTAGAAGCAGGAAAACTTGTGTCATTCTGGCTAATTTCTTACTGTGGTCATTAAGGGACAGAGAATCACAAGCAAAGGAGAGCGAAGAAGAATTTTTGATTCTTTCAGACTTGGCTGTTCACCTGCTGACACAGAGACTTCCCTTGAAGAAATGATTTTGTATCTGTATAAGTTTGACTAAAACAGAGAAATCTCTGATCTAGACAAAGTTGTGTCTCTAAATTGATTTTCTGGCATGTTTTTCTAGCAGGGACTGAACCTAAGCACAGTGGGAATAACTAACCCTCCCTTTAGCTTCCCTTTAGGATGGGGAAAGTCCTGGTTTCTCAACAGCAGAAAGGAGAATCTGCTTAAAATACAGTGGATCTATTATTATATTTTTTAAAGTTGGAAAAATACTCTTTTTATCTTCCACATGGGAAAAATCTGCGGTAGAAACAGCACAAAATTGAAACAGATCCATGAGCAAACTCATGGCAAGTTGTCTGTGCTCTTGTGTGTCCCTTAGCTGCACAAAGGGGAAAGTTGTAGAAGGAAAAATGCAAGTTTTTACTTCAGTGCAAACACATCTGAACCACTTTCCTGAGTGCCACCCCCTGTCTCTTGCTGGGTGTGCTGTGCTTTGCCAGACCTGGCAGCATTTGATGTCACATGGATTTATGAGCATTACTCTGTGAGCTGCACTGGACAGTGACATCAGAGCTTCAGAGGACGTGGGTGCTACGTCATTAATGGGCTCAGTCACTGCTCTGAGCTGGCCTTTGGTAATGTTTGTTTTACAGGGTTTTTGTTCAGAAACAGCTTCTCAAGCCCTGGCAGTGTCAGACTGAGAGCTGAGAGCAGGATCCTGTTAACCCTGCAAAGACTCAGGCCTGGCATAACCAATTCTTATAATTAATTCTAATTCTCATAAAATAACTAATTCTTTGAATAAAGTGGAATCAGAAGTGTAGCCACATTTCTCTTCACAGAGAAAAGCAAGCCACAATTTTCCCCAAAAATATTTCTGAGATTCACATTCTCTGAACCTCAGAGAAAGGAAAAACAATTCTTATCTTATTTGCTGCTCCTGTGTTGTGCCAGAGTAAAATGCAATATGGAGATAGTTCACCCAAAGTGATGGTGTTTTCTTTCCTTGGCCTATCAGGGCCAAGAGTGTGTGTGTGTGTGTGTGTCAGGACTGTCAGCTGACAGTGATGAGATTCTGGGCAGTGTGTGCAGAGTTGAGTGCTTGGCAGATTCACTTTACATGTATTGTAATAGAATGTAATATAGTATAGAATAATATAGTATAATATAGTAATTAATTAACCTTCTGATAAGATGGAGTCCTCCTCATCATTCCTCCCTGCCACGGGGATCCCTGCAAATACTATACACAAGTTTCTCATGCTTCTTTTTTATTATCACAACATAGAAGAAACCCAATTAATTTTTGGTCTTTTGTTAAGATATGATTCCTTGTACTTCTTCCTGATGTATTTCCCCCTGATCCCTCAGAGTCCCAGCTCTGCAGTTGGTGAGTCCTTCATCTTCCCCCCTCATGGAGAAGACTCAGGTCATTGCCAATAAACTGAGAGCAACCAAAATCAGTTACAGAAAACTATTAAAATTGCCTATTTATTTATTTATTATTTATATAATAAATATACTATTATTATACTATATAGTATAATAATATACTATTATTTATTATATAATAAATATACTATTTATTATAAACTATTTATTAAATTAAAATAAGTCAATCTATATAGGTGAATAAGGAAAAAGTGCTTATTGCAATCACATCCATGGAGTGCAAAAAGCCTTTTGTGATGTAAAGAAATGACAGCATCAAGGAAAGTTTGCTATGCAGTGAGGACATAAAGTTACAGCGATGGTCAGTCACATCTACTTATGCAAAAAGGAAAATATTTTGCAGTCCAGGGAACTGATAACCCTGACACCACAGTTCTGCAGCTAGAAAGGCTGCACACAGCTCTAGCAAAGATCCTGAAATTTTTGAAGAGCAAGAGTGGTCACAGACAAGTACAATAAAAGTGATCATATAAGGAGCTGCTTCTAAAGAGAAAAAATCTGAATTGTATATATACATGTATATGTGTTGTAGAATGCCTCTTGTCTTTCTTGCTGCAGGACTCTGCCTCCAAGAGCTCTGTTTATAACTAATATTTACTAAGGAATGAGGCTGTGACTATCTCCAAGAAGTGTAAAGGAGTGAGCAGTGAGGGAGAGAAATGGGGGTGTTGGATTGAGGGCTACAAAAGATCAATGTCATAAAAGGCAGCATAGAAGAAGAAAAGTACAGGCTGTGTATCAAAAAAGAACTTCCTAATAGCTGGATCTACTGGACAGGGCAACAATTTCCTAAGGGAGAGAGCAGAAACCCTGTTATTTCAATCATTTAAACAAAACTGGACAAAGCCCTGGAGAATATATTGTAAGGAACAATCATATGCCATCCCCTGGGAATGGATAACATGACCTGATAAAGTCTTTTCCTAGTGGTTGCAATGATTCTCTTCAGATTGAGAACTTGTTCTGGGCATGATTTGTCTTGGGACTGGATATGATGTGAGCCTCAGGTCAGTCCTCGGATTGATTCAGAGAACCAAGCAGAGAGGAGGAAGGGGAGGAAAAGAGTGCAGGGACAGTCAAAAATAGAGCTCATGGGAAAATACTGACTCAGAAGTCAGCTGTCAACTGCTGCCCAGCTGGAAATCCAGTACAGAGCTGCTGTTGGTTTTGGGAGGAGTCAGGAATGGTACACCAGACACAAATCTGGTACACCAGAATCACTGCTGCTTAAATGGTGGTCTCCTCACAGAGCTGGAGAGGAACCTCTCCTCTCTTCCCAGCCTCTTCTCTGAAGCAGAGGAAATTTTGAGGATTAGCTGAGATATTGTTCTATCTGTTACAAAATGAACTGGTGAGTGTTGGCATCCTTGGTTTCTTGGGAGGTGGTAAACCAGGTGGAAATTACCTCAGCTGCTCTGTTACCTTATTCAAAAGAATTGCCAGGGACTGAAGACATCTCCTATCTAAGCAGTAAAAATAGAAGCTAAGTTCAACCAGAGGAGGTTTGAGATAATCAGATCGTCTGTGTCAGATAGATGAGCAAGAAGATTGTGATTTCATGGGGCCATTTGAAGTTTCCCACTTTCTCTTATTTACTTTTTTACTAAACCCTTTATAGTGTAAATTTTAAACAGAAAAAAATTGGGAAATAGTCACATTCAAAGGTAAAACAATAACAAACACAAGTAAACACAGATGTCTCAAATATTTGGGTTTTTTTTTTTAAAAGCAACATCTTCCAAATTTTGTCTTTTGCTAGAAACAAGATGTTCCTTGATGAGCAGCAGTAGTCAAGCCTGGTTTCCTGTGAACTCAAAAACATCCCCAGTTCTCTTGAACTCTGACTTGCATCTTCATCCTTGCAGGCAGATTTCCATCACAGGCTGTTTTATAAGGTGATGGAGGCATCTTATTCCTGCAGTTCTCTCCCCTGCCTCTACATCTCACCCCACCTTGCAGGACCTCCAGCTCTGTTTGTTTGCAGTAACTGGCCAGAGAAGGAGCTGATCCCAGCTGCAGCTGAGCCTGCACTCTGGGTGTGTTGATTTTTAGGCCCTTTTATGTGTATTCACAGATTGACCAGATGGCAGGCCCAGCAGAACAGATCACTATCAAGTTCACATTACAGTTTCTTCTAAGTGGTGGAAATTGGTGAGCAGCTTCAAAGTTATCGTGGAGGAAAAACAGATGGGCAGAGATATGGATATAGATGGCTCATCCTTACCAAGAAATGAGAAAAACACTGAACTAATTAGAAAAATGAAAGTTTTTTAAGCCTTGGTTTAAACCCATAAACCTATTCCTTACTGCCATAACCCAGTGGGTGTTTGAAAGGCCCAAATGTGACCAAATCTGTGTTTTTGCATTATGCAGAAACAATAGCTCTCAAAGGAGAGGAGCTGTGTCCTGCTGGGGTGTAAATCCAGGAGGAATACAAGATCTTTTCCAGGGGAGGCAAAGAAGTCCCCAGGTCTTTCCACCTGGGGGAATGTTGAAACTACCTGGGTCCCAGTCTCTGGCAGGAGGGGTGCTGAATAAGCAGCACCTCCAACTGCTCTACCCCAAGGAACTGACTGGATTTGTGTCCTCAGCTCCCCAGGGAGGCATCCAGCAGGGAAGAGGAGACATACATGCTAGTGGTGGAGTCCAGGCAGGGAACGAGGAGGGAAATGCAGTCTAAGCAGTCTGAGAACCTCTGAAACACATTTCTCCAAAGTGTCTCATGAACATGACCTTACTGAGACCCTTGCAGGGACTGGGACACATTATTTGCCTTGATCCTTTGAGAATCCAAAGCAAATCTCTTCAAGAGGGTTGACTTCTTACAGAGAACACCTGACTGTATTGCGTGTGATCTCCAGCTGAAACCAGCCAAACCAGAAGTCCTACCCTGAATCAGAAATGACCATGGCCGTGTTTCACTACATTTCTGCCTTTGGATCCCTGTAATTTCAGTCAGTGTCAGAAATATAACTGTCTTCCCAAGTTCCACAATTGAGAGGACTGCCCAAAATTCTGTTACAGTTTTTAGCTTCAGCTCCTGCTCCATTGAGGCTGTAAGAACTCAGGGCTGTGTTCTTAAGCAGTTGGCCAAGCACTCTTGGTACTTTTCCTATAGTTGAACCTTCCAATGGAGCATGGTTTAGCCACATCTGGTAATGGTCAGGGCTGGGGGCTGATGCCAACAGGCATTTGGGGTGATGCAGAGCATCCACCATGCCAATATTTACTGCAACTTGGTGTGGCTGCAAGAGAAGCTATGGGGAAAAATTGCTACCACTAATGCTCCAGAGCAGGAGGTTCAGGTTCCATAAGGAAGGAGATAATGTGGGATGGCTGCAGACCAGGATAGTAGAGGGAGTGAGGAGATGTGGCAGAGGAATGAGTGTGTAGTTATCAGTCTTATCAGTTTTGGATGAGTCCTTCAGGTCTGCTGCTGGCTGTGCTGACAGGCAGCAGATTCAGCACCCCAGGTGAGCTCACAGGAGCCACTGCTGCAGAAGCAGCTCCTGAGGCCAAACTCTTGTCTGCCCCACCTCACAATGTGCATGAGTGGCTTTCCCACCTGCAAGACTGGCTTTGGTTGTCTTCACCTGCTGCTCAGCAGATCCCAGAGATCACAGAGAGAAGCTGTTTCTTCCTTTTCCTCCTCATTTTCTTGCTGCATGTTGCCTGTGCCTGCCTCTCCCATCAGAGTGATTTTGAAGCTGTTTTCCCTGAACATCTTGGAAGTTTGATTTCAAGATCAAGAAGAAAAGAAGTCTTTCCTTATGGTGGGGAGAAAAAAATCAGTGGAAGCCTGTTCCATCCCTTTCACCCAGAACAGGAGAGATCTTCTGCAGGTTTGATGTAAAACAAAGCAGTGAGTGCAATCTCCAAGGTGGTGTGACCTTACTTCTGCAGCCAGGACAGGCAAGGACAATTATATACAATTGTAACAGACCTGGGATGGGCCAGGATGAGAGGCCATGCCAAGCTTGTTGAAGGATTTAGGATTTGAGGTTGCATCTGGTCATGTCAGATTCTTTTTCCTCTCCTGTGATGTCCAGGAGATGATATTTTCACATATTGCTGTGTGTTCCTGTAGGGAGACGTGTGCCATGCTTTATCCTGACATCAGAGACTGTCTTTTGAGCATGGAAGGGGAGGGTGTCCTTGAGGATGGAAGGGGATGTGCAAAACTAAGAGAGATTGCTCAGCTGAAGTCTACAGTGAGACCAACTGACAAGGGAATGAAAGAACAAAGAGGTCCTGGAGATGTTCGAGGAGAAAGGTGACACCAGCTGTTTACAGACACAAACGGGGTGGGGCTGCTGCTGAAAGCACCTCGAGCTGTTTTATTTTTCAGCATCAGTCTCATTACATGATTATGACAATGGGAAGATGCCAGCAGCTCACATTCTAGGCAGCAGACCAAAAAACTTAATGTTACAACTTACTTGATAAGCTTCTTGACCAATCACACAAAACAAAAGCACGTTGACAGTAGTTCTGTCCAGTCACCATAAGCACACGTAGCTTTGGTTAAAACAATGCTTGCTTATTTTGAATACAATATTTACTTGTAAGCCTTAAAACTCAATGCACAGAGCTCCATTATTAAGCTTTAACCTCTTAATATCTTGCTAGGTAAACTTTCTGTAGCTTAGAAAGCTATTCAGACAAGCGTTAATACACAGACCATTGTTCTATTTGCCCTTGCTTTTCTACAGTTTAAATACTTTTTTTGCTGACCTATCTCATAGCTGCTGCTTTAGTTCTACTCACAGTTCTGCTGTATCTGAGGCCTGCATCTTGCAGCTTTCCCAAAACCCTCTAATTTTGTGGATTCCCACAAAAGGCAGCAGGATTCAGGGAGAGGCCAGATGTGGGAGAGAGAAGAGGGAGCAGTGAGCAGAGCCCATGTGCCGGGAGGGTGGTGTAGCTGCACAGCAGCTCTCATCCAGGTAACAGCAGTTCTTGATTACCTTACAGGAGAAAGTCTTTGTCCTGGTGAATGAGTTACTACCAGTTAGCTAAAGTATCTCTCTGATCCCTCCTGAAAATCTCTTTCATCTGCACCACAAAGGCCACGTTGTTTCTTCTCTCTGCTGAAAGCTGAAAGCATGAGCAGCAAATCCAGCAGACACAGCCTGATTCTTGTGGCGGTTCCTCTGACGTAGATGAACCTCTGAAGTGAAGTGTGTGACATCAGGAAGATGTTTTAATCTGAATTACACTTGCCCATCTGAAGAACAGGTGCCATTATCCTCTCTTCATTATCTCCTGGCCTGGGCTGCTGCCAGCATGAGTAAGAAGGGTTTGAGTCACAGGGATGGAGAAGTTAATTCCTTTCCTGGCCCAGATGCCCATCATGGGGATGAATGATGTGTAGATGAATGAGGGGAGAAACCTCCTCCTAAGAGAAATAGAGCATCCCTCATGAATAATGTAGAGCATTGCTTTGAGATTCAAGACATCCAAGACTTGTTGCACACTGAATGTGAATGTGAATGAGGCTCAGCTGCTCTGCAGACACACTCTGGCCTGAGCACAACCTATAACTAACTCACCACTGCCACAGGTTTTATTTTTTAACACTGGCCATGTACTTGGCCTGGTACCAATGCACATCTAGAGACAAACTTCTCTCAATCTCTGACAGAGCTCAGTGCAGAAAAACACTCAGAAAACCAATGCAGGCCCTATCTATGCTACTAAGTCAGGCAGGACCTGTGTTTTGTGGGACACAGAGGCCAACAGAGATGTCACCCTGAGTGCCAGAAATAGATAAACACATGTAATGCACCAGGAGGGTGCTTGGTTCCTGGCCAGTGTTACCTCCATGTGTGGAGCAGGCATGGACTTTGCCTAGGACAGTGCTGGTTATTCCAGGGGAAACCATAATGGGCTGGGCTGATGGCAGAGAGTGGACATCATGGGCTGGTGGTGGAATTCATCCTCAGAATCACAGAATTGTTAAGATTGTAAAAGCTGTTTAAGATCAAGTCCAATGGTCAACCCAGCACCAGTACTATGTTTACCATTAAACCATGTGCTCAAGTGCCAAATTCTCAGGTTTTCTGAACACTCCACTGCTTCCCTGGGCATTCTGTTCCAATGCTTTACATTCCTTTTCATTATTTTTTTTCCCTCATATGTAACCTAACGCTCACCTGGCAGAACTTGAGCCCAGTTTAGTTTGCTAGAGTAGAAACTGCCTTGCAGTGTTGGAATGGCTACTATGTAGATGCAACACACTGAATATATGCAGGATTTTTTCCCATAATGTTTTCTGTTTGTTATGGATTTACTTATTCTGAGCAGTCTGTATCATTACAATAGCATGAATTTGTTTAAGATTCTTTTTGCCCTAAAAGCAAAGCGTTATTTCAAGGAATTTGTTTTGGAGGACAGGACAGATGTTACAGACCTGTTTGTACCCTGCAGCTGAGTGTGGTGCAGAAATCACTGATGTAGATCTCAGCAAGCTGCTCTGTCCACATGGGGCTGCAAAGTGGCCGAGGTACTTGCTTGGGACCTGAATGCAACATGGCATTTTTGGAGATAAAAGGGCTATAAAGTCATGAGTGACACAAAGAAGGGGAATGGGGAATGATTGTTCCTGGTCTCTTCCAAATAGGAGGACATACCATTGCCATCAAATGATAGTAATGAAAGGGAAGTAAAGGAGCAATGGGAATTTTTTTAGAGAACAGATGGTTGTTCTATGAACCTTCTTGCCACAGGATGTCAAAGACATGGAAGGGACAATGCCCAAGCTCATGGAAGAGAAATGCATTTTGTGTTACTAAACTCAGCAAAAACTGGCTTAAGAAATCCTTGAGCACCAAATAATGAAGCTGATACATGAATTTTTGGGGAAAACTCACATTGTAGCATTCCTATGCTGCTCTTCCTCAGCCATCTGCTTGTGGTCACTGTTGGATTCAGGGTAGGTGTGCACAGAGTTCCTCTGCAGGTTCTGCTTGTGGGCTGGTACACCAGGACAATGTCTCTTTACAACCCAGAGAAATATACTGGGGTGTTCCCCAGCTGGACCTCATAGAGATTGTAATGAATATTTTCTCTCTGTGTGTCTTCTAAAATGCACCATAGAAAAATAAGTGTTGAAGAAGGCTCTAAATGGTTTTTCTTCAGACCTTTATAGCTACACTCTGGCAAACAACAAAATAGAATTCTTTTTTTCTTCTAGAATTACATGTAGGTGCACATGTTCTTTGAGAGTTTTTCATCAGAGAATGGACAAGGCCTGGAAAAACCAAAGACTGGGAAGACCCCAACAGAGTACGAATTTGGAGCTACCCTTTAAAGTGTGATTCTTTTCTTCCCTTGCCTACAGCTTCCTGCAGTTCTGCTTGGTGTCTGTAGCCCAGCTGTTCCATGACTGGGAGGAGGTGGATTTTGTGGTGTATTGGTGCTTCACAGTCCAGAAGTGACACTGAAACATGACATTTCTCTGTGCCAAGCTATTCTTCTTGGTGCCAGCCCAGATGAACTCTGTCTTGAAAGCCTAAGCAGCTGGGAGGGGGTTTGAAAGTGAGGGAGACTCCTAATGACATTGCTTCTAATCAGAGTGAGAGTTATTTGGACTTTCCTTGATCACTCAAATGACATCTAATTAAACACCAGACAAAGCTGCCTGCTGTGGTCACTTTGCTGTGTTGGGGTACCTCAGCAAAGCAGTTGCTATACTAGAGTAGGATGGGCAGTGTTTGTTTAGGTGTGGTCCAGTGCAGACCTCCTTCTATACCTTTCTCACTCTTAGCTCTGTGGCTTACTATGAGATGCATTTCCTGTACCCAGTACTAAAGTCTTCTGTTTGATATTTCTTCTTCACCACAGAAACCCTGATGCCATCATTAATGCTTCTGGTTTTCTTTAAGCCTTGTGTTTCTTAATGATCACACAAAGTCATCTCTTTATACTCTGCTAAAGGGCAATGACATTTGTGTAGAGGAAATCAGGAAGAATTTTGGTAGCTGGAGTCTTCTACCAAGGCAGTTGCTTCCACTTCTGCCTTTCCTTGATGCAAGTAAAACCCAACTACCTGGAGACTGACTCTGTGACCTGTGTCCTTTCCCAGCATTACTGCTCCTTTGTGCCCCTCTTCCTCTGACAATTATTCACCTTCCCCTTTTTCCAGAGGCAGTCTCTGGTGTTAAGAAGGCAATGGTTTGTTTTAGATTTGAAAAATACTGAATTTCAGAGAACATGCACTGCTGCAGTTTGCTTTCCGTGTATTACTCTGTACAGTGCTGGATAGATTCTGCAATGCTTAGGTAATGGAGAGTTAGGTCTGTCTTTGGGGTATTTTTCACATCCCTCATTTCAGAGTGTTTAAGACAATGGCAATTCCTTAAAGCCATATTGTATAGGATAAATATGTGTCTCTAATCCTCTGTACATTAATCTATTTGTAGAGTCTTATTCCAGCTTCATGAATAAAGTTCTTTCTTTACCCCAGATTCATGGTGAAAATACAGCAAGAGACATTTATCTGATATTGGGGAACATGAGTATGACTTGGGGGAGGAGTAGATGTCAACATTTCTGGATTTACTATCTACATATGTGAATTGGAGGGAAACTAAAGCCTGCTGGTGTCTGTGCTTCCCTATCTGTAAAACAGGGATATGGATATATTTGTATCTTATAGGAAAAATAATTACAAAGTCTGTGAAAAATCTTAGAAATTCAACTGTGAGATAACATGCAAGCACAAAATATTAATGTTTTATTATGTCCCTAAACTGTTTCTTGGGGATATATTTAATGGGAAGGATATAGTGAGATCAAAATAAACTTTTTTTCACCCCAAATATTTTTTTTAGAACCCAAAGTAAAAGTTGTTTCCACCAACTGCCATTTCTGCAACCATCTGGAAAATCACATTTTCTGAAGCTTTCCTTCTCTTTATCATCTGTAACTAAAGCTATAAAATAGGAAGACGTCCCTGGTTTAATTAACACCCCTGTAGTTCAAAAGCTGATCTTAGTAATGAGAGGCAATTACAGCCTTTATTGAGGGACAGTCAGGTGGAACTAACCCAGCATCAATCTGCTGAAGACACTTCCTTTTCCAGGTAATTTGGAAACTGCTTTTTATGATGAACAGACTACCTGGCTCAATACAACAGGTGAATCTCTTTATAACCTGGAAAAGAACCTCCTGTTTTGAGTTTTGTGCTTCTTTTCTAAAGTGGTTTTTACAACCCAACCATCACCAAATACCAACTGACCTAAAGAATAAACCTGTTGCTTTTTGAAAGGGATTCTTGCTGGTTTTCTTGTTTTATTTTCCTTGTCTACTCTCGCTTTACATTTTGAAGGTTGCCTGGTGTTTGTATTCTAGTTCTAGTAAAAGTGCAGACTCTTGAGATGCAGCCCCATCCTGAGAGGAAGGTAGAATTCTGGGTTCTGCACCTCAGCACTGGTTTGGCAGAGCTACAGAAGGTCCAGAGAAGGACACAGAAATGATCAAGGAAATGTGACTTCTGCTATATGAGTTAAAAAGGCCGTGGATTCAGTTTAGACAGGAAAAAGCTGAGAGCAGAGATAAAGCTGAGTTTAGCTGAAAACATGAAGGTGGTAGATAAGGAAGATTTAGAACTTCAATTCTGCAACTAAGGTGTTCTAGCTGAAACAAGGAGATATCCTTGAAATTAAAATGTACCTTTTCTACATAGCAGATAGTGAACTTCTGGAATTTGTTGCCACAGGAGATTGAGGAGGTGTGCAATGTCAAGGGTTAGAAAAATAATTAGACAAACTCAGAGCAGCAGGTCCATGACCTGAGTCTAAAGGTGATGGGCAGGGCTCCTCAGTGGTCCTGCCTCAGTGGTATCTCATGTCAGACATGTCCTCCAGCTTCAGATCTGTAAGAGTGTGGGTCTGCTGAATGCCCTGTGCTTTATCTGCCAGCCATCTATGGGTATCCTGATATCTCAGAGGTCTGGTATAAAGCTAGATGGTTCTTTCTGGAAAACTGATTTAAACCCTCAATACCTCCAATGCAGGCAGATGTATTGGAGACAGTCACTCAAGGTGACCATCATGATTAGGATATCTTCATTTGGCTGTTTACAGGTAGCTGTCTGCTAGTGCTGTGGGTGTCTAAATTCTTCTGTGGTCAACAGATGTCTAGTCAGTCTAATGGGGACCTAATGAACATGATCAATTAGCAGTCAGAACTGTCATTTCTTTTTGCCAGACTTGGGATGGTCAGTGAAATAACTCACTGCTGCCTGTTTTCATAGAATTTTTGTTGACTGCAACAGGAGTTTGGACACATAGAACACATGCAGATACATAAATGTAGGTATATTAATCTTGAACAGAGTTCTGTCCCAAAATTTCCATTATAATGCTTGTAGAGAAATAGTTGTCTCCTGAGAATAACTCACTGACCTGTTTTAGACATCTCTGTGTACACAACAGGAACTGCCCTTGTGAAGTACATAGTTTTTCTCACTGACTGTAAAGGGACTCTAGATAGTGGTACCCACATGGTGAATGGACACAAAGGGCAAGTGGGTCCCAGCCATCTCATTTTGGACACTTTGGTACACTCTCTTAAAAATCTCAGCTGTAAGAAATGTAGATTTTTTGAAGCAATGTGATCTGAATAGGTATAATTATAAAATCAAAACAACCCCCTGCTTATAGTTTGATTTAGAATGATTAGCCATGATTTTACCATCTGAAAACTATGCTGTGAAATGTGGTATATCCTCTATTCTTGGATTAGTTTAACATCCTGATGAAATTGCCTTTTCCATACTAACTGTCAAAGCTGTAAAACTATGGCACAAGATGGTAGGTTGTTTATTCTTCCAGTAAGTAAAGGTAGAATGGGCATTAAATCCCTAAATTCCTATGCTGTTCCAGCAATGAGTCACTTTCATTAGGTGTCTTGGAGAAAGGCTTATTCAGTATGGGAGAGTTCAAAAGGAATTTCTCTGGCTGGTGGGCCTGTGGATGTTGTTAACTCCATGCTGTCAGCAGATACAAAATTTGGATGCCATCACTGTACTCTGGTTTTGGGACAGAGTAACACCAACTACTCTCAAAAACACCCTGAGAAAGTCCATCTATTTCCAAAATTTCCACTTTTACCTGTGACACTGAACAGACATGAAATTTCTTCGGTTAATCAATGTGATATAACCTTGTTTTGGAGACTCAACATTGTTGAGGTAGAAAATTGAGGCAGAACAGGCTGCTCATTCTTTCACCTTTCCCACTCCTGCCTGAACATTGTTTTTCTGTGCCTTGTTTACTTCAGACACAGGGCGTGGGTGAGGTGATATGGGAAGATGGTGTGACCTCAGGGTCCCTGCAGCTTTGGATCTGGCTGTGGCATCATGTCGTGGTGTTTGAGGGTCCCCAGGATGAGGGACGAGATGAGAATCTTGACTCCATGTTTCAGAAGGATGATTTATTATTTTATGATATATATTATATTAAAATAAAATTATATACTAAAACTATAGTAAAGAAAGGAGAAAGGAAACATCAGAAGGCTAGAAAAGAATGGAATGAATAATAAAATCTTGTGACTGCTCACAGCCTTGACACAGCTGGCTATCATTGGTCATCAAGTAAGAACGATTCACATGCTGGTAAACAATTCTCCAAATTACATTCCAAAGCAGCAAAATATGGAGAAAGCTGAAGCTTCCCAGCTTCTCAGGAGGAAAGATCCTAGCAAAAAGATTTTTCAGAAAACATGTCTGTGACAGAGGCATATAGAATGTCAGAGTGATTTGTGTGGCTTGCTTGATGGGGGAGCCGTGACCATCCCCTGCCCTGCTGACTGTGGTGTGTTTCCATCCCCCCTCCAGGCTACGGACACGCTGCCCCAGGGACGGATGCAGGGAAGGCTTTCTGCATGTTCTACGCCGTGCTGGGGATCCCTCTGACCCTCGTCATGTTCCAGAGCCTGGGCGAGCGCATGAACACCTTCGTCAAGTACCTCTTGAAACGCATCAAAAAGTGCTGCGGCATGAGGAGCACCGAGGTCTCCATGGAAAACATGGTCACTGTGGGGTTCTTCTCCTGCATGGGGACACTCTGCATTGGAGCAGCAGCCTTTTCCCAGTACGAGGAATGGAGCTTTTTCCACGCTTACTATTACTGCTTTATAACATTGACTACGATAGGGTTTGGAGACTATGTGGCCCTGCAGACCAAAGGGGCCCTTCAGAAGAAGCCTCTCTACGTGGCTTTTAGCTTTATGTACATTCTAGTGGGGTTGACAGTCATTGGGGCATTTCTAAATCTGGTTGTTCTCAGGTTCTTGACCATGAACAGTGAGGATGAGAGGAGGGATGCCGAGGAGCGGGCGTCCCTGGCAGGGAACCGCAACAGCATGATTATCCACATCCAAGAGGACTCCCAGCACGGCCGGCCGCGCTACAAGGCCGAAGTTACAGACCTCCAGTCAGTTTGTTCCTGCATGTGTTACAGGTCCCACGAGTACACCAGCCGGGTGGTGTCCCACCAAAATTCGTTCAGCTCGAAGCTGAACCCCCAGTACTTTCACTCCATCTCTTACAAGATAGAGGAGATCTCGCCAAGCACATTAAAAAACAGCCTTTTCCCATCTCCTGTCAGCTCCATCTCACCTGGGTTGCACAGCTTTACAGATAACCACAGGCTGATGAAACGGCGAAAGTCCATTTAAAGGGATTTGTCTTATTTTGCTTTCCTTGTTTTTCCCAGTTCTTTGTTGTTTTGGGTTTTTCTGTTCCTTGAGTGAGACGGAGCGAGGCCAAAGGGAGTAGAGCAAGCCAGTCCTCCTCTGAGACTCAGCTCTTGAGCATGAAGCATGGATTATTACTGTTCCAGCAAAGTATGCCTTACATTACCCCCTTGGTGGATGTCAGAGGATTCAAGGTGACGTGAAGTGGGTACCAAATCCAAAGTTGCACACACAGCTGGGAGCCTTCATGTGCCAGTGGCACTCCTGACCTAACAAACTTTTTTCCTCACGAGCAGGTTGCAGTGTGCGTGCGTGTGCCTGTGTGAGTGCCGGGTGCGTGTGCGTGTGTGTGCGCGTGCAATTCCACAACCAGTGCCATGTGACAAAAATTAAAGCATCAGGTATTATTTTTTCTTTTGCCCTTGAAGCAGTTGTGTTCCAGCCTGCTTTTTTAGATTGCTTCCAAAAGGAATGGGGAGGGTGGGAGGGGAGCCAATTTGTTTTGGTTTTCTTTTTTTTGCCAAGAGAAGCATGCGCCATAAGCAGTCAATATACCAGGTGTATCATGGTAAATTTTTAATGCTAGATTTTAGATTGTATTAACATTAAAAAAAAAAAAAGGCAGGAGAAGATGGATCATTTTAGCTTGCCAGTTCAAAATTTAAAAAAAAAAAAATAAAGCATGCACTTTGTAAAACTGGTATGCATAATAAAAACACAAGAAAAACTAGCAATGGAATTAATAATCAAAAGCAAATAATCATATTAATTTAACTATATTTAATTTTATAATTTTCAACTGTTCCAACAATTTGAAAATAGAATTCCTAGGACAAATTGGAAAAATTGTTGGAACAGGAGAGTGTATTTTGTTATTTTAATTTTATTTATAAATTATTATTATTATTATTATTATTATTATTATTATTATTATTATTATTATTATTATTATTTTATGCAGCAATTACCTGCATGAATAGGATTTTCTATTCTTTGGAATGCTTGGTTGAGATGGGTATAAATAGGAGGATGTATATTTTTTCTTATATAATAGTGACAGGGCATTCCTTGTTTTAAATAAAAAAAAATAAAGATGATTGTCTCTAAATGCTTTTGATTTGTAAATAATGGAAAGCCTTTGTTGGTCTCAGGAAGAATTCAAGGGACAGTATCTTGTGTTTGGCTCACTGGGAACTTGTGAGATTAGATGTGATATTGCTTTTTTTGCTAGGCAAAGGCAAAATGCATTTAGCAGTAACAGGCAAAAATAGCTTTACTCCAGTGTTTGAAGGGTAACAGCAGGAGCAGTTGTGTTGGCAAGTTGTAGTGGAGGATGTTGAGACCATGTCATAGAGTTGTTCCTTGGACATTGTCCATCTCTCAGTTGTTCATCCGGACCAAACAGACTTTACAGAACTTAATTAGAGGCCTAATCCAGCTCCCTTTTAACAGAATAGGAATTTTCAGTGATTACATGGGATTTAGTGCTTTTGAAGATTTATCTTTGATTTTACAAGGGTAGGACTGGGGGTTTTATGAACCTGCACCTTTGTCTCTGATTTAATTCTATCTTTTAAATCGCTTTCCGTGTTAATTTGCCATACAAAACCCATTTCTTTTTGGCACTAATCACCTCCTGCTGATTCTACCATTCTGTGCTCTCAGTGTAAAAGCAATAATCCTTTTTTTACCCTTAAAACTAGATGGTGTGTGCCCAGCTCTGAGCTCTGTGTGCTGATGGATGTTGATACCCTCTCAAAGAGACATTTATAAAGAGCATTAATAGGGAGAAATAAGGAGTGTCATTCCTCCTCTGTTGTCTTCTCCTTGGCTTTAAATTATTAACCATCAAATATGCTCATGTTCTCCACATCTGTCTTTCAGTCAGTAAATGACAAGCAAGTTATCCATGACTTTGACTCTGTTATGCAGCTTCCTTTGGGTGTAGAAATTGCTGTGGCATGAAATCCTCCATTAAGATTGGTGAAGAACAGGATTCTTAATGAGGATGGACATTTTCAGAGTAATGTGTGGGGCAAGCTGGGTGCATCAATGCTGTGCTGCCAGTACCATGTCCTAGGGCAAATGCTGATGGCAGAAGGTGCAATAAAAGAATACCTAAAAAAGCAGTTTCAGGATGTGTTAAACCACCTCAGTGTTTGACACCTCGAAGCTGCTTCCCCTGACAGCCCATAGGGTTCACAGTGCTCCCCAAATTCACTTTTTTCCTCTTTGTTTGTTATCCCAGAAGTGAAAATAAATGTATGTCTCTTTTCCTGCTATGGAGATAAGAAGTATGCCTGGAATATTCACCTCTGTATCATGTACAGCTGCTGGGTGTATTTGACACTGGAGAGAAGCAGGAAAATTTTAGGGTTTGGCAGATTTCGAGTTGAATTCTGTGTCTGGCAAAGGAGAATTTTGGTAACAGGACCTTTAGCAAAATCTTTAAAAAGAAAAAAAGCAGTTGCATCTTATAAAACATTGCATAGATTTTTTTCTTTTTCTTTAAGAAATGAAGAATCTATTATTTCTTCTGCATATAAAAAAATCACCTTTAAATGTCTTATAAAACATGTTGAACTGGAGAGGTTGAAAACTTTACGTACTCTAGCTGATTTGTTACTAAATCTTCCCTCTGGAACCATAAATGAAGAGTCAATTTTAATAGATGGGGTGTTTAACCAGGGGAGAAACTTACCTCAGCATATCATGGGTTATCTGCCACTCAGAGTCTCTGCATTAAAACTCAATGGCTTTATAATAGCTCTGCTTTAGCTTAGTTGAAGTTTGTAGATGTAGTTGAAGAAATCTGTGTATGTTGATATGAAGGAGCCAGAGTAGATGTCCGTAGCCATACTTTTAAATTTAAAAGATATAACCAGTGTATATGTTTGAAAGTGTTTTGCTTGAATGTATCTGCATTCCTTGGGATTTTCAAATATGCTGATTTATTTTATTTTCTGGCTGAACAACCCACAGTTGTGCCCAACATATATTTTTGCCACACATGGGATTTGGAAGTAGCAGGATGGATGTTTCATTTGCAAGGAAACTCTTGCAGGACTTTGATTTGTGAGCAGCCAGACACAAGAACCCTCACATGTTCACATCAGAACACGAGGCAAAATCTGCCTCTCTCTTTAGTTGTTTTCATGGTTCTTGACTGATGTGTGAATAATGGCTTGGGCTGTCTGGAACTGGAACAGGCTGAATCATGAAAGGGAAGCTTTTGTCCAAGGTTAATCCCAGCTTTTCAGCTAAACATGAAAAACCAG
The DNA here is from genome assembly GCF_023055355.1 of Agelaius tricolor. Lineage (NCBI taxonomy): Eukaryota > Metazoa > Chordata > Aves > Passeriformes > Icteridae > Agelaius > Agelaius tricolor. Next base: position 91,282,689 of record NW_027269262.1, on the reverse strand, counting down.
CCAGTGAAAGGTGAGCTGACTTTTGTCAGTTGTGTCTCCGACTTCTTACTGCCCTACATGTTTTCTTCTCACAACACTGCTTTTCACAGAATATTTTGGCTAATACATTATTGGGTTTATTCCATTTAAGATATAATCTCTTTCAGAGCAACTTCTCTTGCTCACTACTCGCTCTTTTGAAATTCAGCTACGAGCAGGTAGTAGTGGTACTGCTTATGACTAGACATCCTAATGCCTGCTATCACTTTGTGATGCACTCTCATTCCCCAGAGTCTCATTTCCCCTACCATTCCCTATTATTAAGCATTAGAAATAATAATAATAAATCAGATTAGTCTATTTATGTCACACTAATGTGCTCTTCATCAAAACAACACAAATTTAGCTCCCTGCTGTCGACTTTGATTATATAACAACCCTATTATCCTATAATATTTCATATTATCATCAAAGGGAAAAATCAGTTTGATCAGTGAAGCACCAAAATAGCTTTGACTGAGCATGCTGTGATATGGAAACAAGAGGAAACTTAATAGAACAATGCAGGCACAAGTCTCCACTTGGTCTTCATTACTGTGTAAGGAATATCCTGACAGATCTGACAGGCACTGCTGTGCCAGAACTTTGTACATGTACCTGCTTTACAGGGATACCTGTAGCTGGGCAGCTCCAGAAAGGGTCTTTGGTGTTCCTAGAAGAGTCCAAAATAGCTTCTAGGTTGTTAGTGAATGGAGAAGATGTACAGTGACCTTCAGCAATAAACTTCTGTTTGAACTCTCTGTAACAGCTCATTAGGATGAAACAGATATTATTAAAAAAAAAAAAAAGAAAAATAAAATAAAATAAAAAGAGGGAAGCGACCAAGTTAATCTACTGTATTGAACATTTTCTTATTAGTTCCCTAGTGCTTTGATCAATGAAATGCCAGGGCTGTAATCAAGATTATTGTGAATCTGACCTTAAGCAAGGTAATCCCTTGTTTTCTCTGATGGATTTGGAAGGTTTTGTTAAGGAAAAAATAAAGCTTGATTTGTTGCTAAAAGCTTAAAAAGGAGCAGTCAGTAGAACCAAGATGGAGCATGAAAATGTTCCAAAACCATTTGGTGTGTGCAGAGCAGAGGGCAGGGGTTTGGGTAGAAGTAGCTTTCAGCTGAAGTTTATTTCCTCATTTAGCTTTATGTAATATTCCTGTTAATATTAAGATCTAATTAAGACAGTCATTTAAAATCTTTATGAGGAAGCTGGATGAGAAAGATGTGTTGGAGTGTGTCCATTACACTAATGTTATGGACTTTTTCATGCATATTTCAACAAGACACTATTACTGACTGGAATATTGCACAAATTACAATGAGAATCACACCACTGCTACTTTCAGCAGCCAGAGATGTGTAACACTCACAGAACTGAAAAAGAAAATAATACTTTTCTGACCAGCCTGCTGTCAGCTAACTTTTTATATAAAATTTTATTTTGGGAACTTCAGCAAGATAAATTGTAGAAAAAGGATTTGCTATCATAACAATTCACCAAAATTGAAACAAATGGAATAATGACATTGGACACAGAGAAATTGATTATGGATGGAAGGTGCCCAGGAACTCTTATGCCAGTTAGTCTGAGCTCAGAGGCTGAATGAAAACCATGAAAAACTGATGAAACCCTTTGCCAAAATGCAGTTTTCACTTCTTTAAGATGCATATTATGAATATGGCAAAGCAAATTTCACCCCCATAAAAGTAGGAGGAAGGCAAAAAGAAAGTTGGGAAAACATGAACTTGTTCTCAGAAGCAGGAGTAGTTCTGTTATTTCCAGTTGAAATGGCTGTGAGGTGGTGCTGAAGGACTGCTGAGCTTTCATCTGTGTAGACTCAGTCTGGGAGACTGACTGTCCTCTGCTCAGTCAAGGTCTACCCCAGTGTTCCACTGATAATGGCTCATAGGGAGATTCTTGGAGTTCCTGTCTCTCCAGTCAGGTTTTTGCTGCTGTCTCCATTTAAACCAAGATTTTATTCAACCAGCCCATCCTGAGCAGTGGTGGCCTCTGGGAGATATTATGTTAGTGATGCTATTTCCTCCTCCTAGTGCTCCCAAGTACAAGAGGACATGAGCAAACTCTCTCCTTGTCTAAGGGCCTTCCTCTGGAGCCAACTGATTTGGGTGCCATGCAATGAGTCCTGATTTATACCCTTTTCCTGAGACTGGAATTTTATTTGTACCCTTTTCCTGAGACTTTTTTCCATTTACTGCTAGACACTCTATCAGTGCCTCCAACTACTGCTCACCATGAACAGCCTTTCCTAAACCTAAGGGAAAGCAGTAAGACCTAAAACCAACACTCATCCTGTGTAATTCATGCAGCTGTATTTTGCTTTATGGAATCCAGTCATTCAAAGCTGCCTGCTAATTTTAGGCTGGAAATACTATCCCTGGAGCCTTCAGCCCTCATTTGTCTTTCCTTCTGTGAATATTGTAATTAATAAATATCCCAAAGCCCTCCTTCACCTTGCTTTCTGACAGGGTAAGGAGTGCTGCCATGTATTAACACCCACAACAGATTGGGAAAAAAAAAAGGAGGGGAAAGATTAATGTTGCAGTATTATTGGTAATTAATATTCACAGTTCCAAGCTGCGTTGTCTTTTAGTTCACTTTGAGAAATGCAGAGCAAACAACAGGACGATAACATTTATCATAGCTGGCAAATTCACAAGTGGAGCTGGCAAATATAATAATTGAAACTGTGCTCCATAATGCATCTTCCTCATGCACGAGTTCTGATACCACCATCCTGGCTTTGATTCATTGTTTATCTGGCCCGTGGAACAGCTTGCAGTAATTGCTGTATCCAGAGCACTCCACTTGAAGCTAGAAGAGAGATCCATTTCACAGACAGCCACCCTCTGGCTTTCCCTACACCCTCTCCCCCCTTTCCCACTCAGACATTAACTCATTAGTTTGCCATTTCATGGACGTATGTTCAGGCCCAGGATCCCCACATTCTGTACTCTGCCCCCTCATCTATTAATGAACAGCATTATGCTACACAACTACACCCTGGGGAAGGAAATGTTCCTCTCTAATTACGACTGACAAAAGAAATCTACAGATTGATTAAAACCAATATGTCGGGAATTAAGTAGGAAACACAACGTGGATAACCTTGGATGGGTGAGATCTGTTTCTTCCCTGGCTGGGATGCAATGCATTATCCTACAAGGAGAACTTTGGAGTGTGTTGGTTTGGGAGAAGGCCATCAGGAGAATGGCCAGCACAAATCAAATAAGCAGGTAAAGAGCCACAGTGGTTTGGCTCATTGTCTGTAGGTCACTGGTGAGGTCCATGGCATAGTTTCAGAGTCATGGCCTTCTGGCTTTAGTTTATTTTCCAGTCATCTGCAGGCATTCTCCCACAGGAGTAGCAGGAGGTGTGGGAAGGATGGACCAGGGCTGGTTCTTAGTGGAGTGGATTGTTGTGGTGAGACCACCTTGCCAACACCAGTATCAAAGGGAAAGTAGGGAAAATTGTCTCCTAGTGCACCTTTCCTCTCCTATTCCATGGAAGAGATCAGTTTCACCAACCCTCCTGCTGCCTGCAGCAAATCCAAAAGACCTGAACTGTGGTATCCTTGTCCATCTTTGATAGCACCTCCCCAGAGCCATAGGAATAGGTGGGAAATTCTAATCTTCTTTAGCTGAGTTCAGGAGGTCACAATATAGCAAAGAAACCTCTTTGTATTGACTGTGTTTGGACAGTTACTACATGTCAAAATGTCATCAAAACTGACCTTTAGAGAAGTAACTTTTATTCATTATTGCTGGCTCTCCCTGCAGAGGGGGTATGAAGCGCCTCAATCATAATTATTGTTCAGAGGATAATTAATCTGATAAAAGTATTTAATTAGATTATTTGAAGTAGACTGTGTAAGTGATTTTGGCCTCCCAGAGTCTGAAACTGCAACTCTACAAAACGATTTCCAAAAGGCCTGTTTGATAATATCACTTCTGACATTGGGGTCGTGCCTCAGCTGCCCTACTGACATGCATCATCTTGGCATCTTGGCTGGAGCTGGTGTTGGAAGAATCTGGGGAAGGGATTTTAGTTCAGCACCAATGCAGTGAGGCTCTTAATTACCTCTGAATTCAGGGCAGATATCTGACTTGCACACTGGGCAAGAGCTCAGGGCTGGTTTCTCCTTGGGGTTTCTCCTTAGAAACCAAGACATGGAACTTGGGTGCCAGTGCCTTCAGATAGATCTATAGCTGTTCCTTTCAATGCTTCCTGTGAAGTATCCACCACCTTTATCTCACCTCTCTGATTTGAAGCTCTTCTCAGAACCGCTTCTGAATGGTGAAGTGGGTGGTTTGAGGTTTCTTGTTCAGCATGCAGCAGTGGGCACATACCATTGTCTCCATTATGCCAGTCATCCAAATGGATCTGGGGGCTAGGTCACAGCAATTCATTGTGGTTGTGACCACCAAAACTTTGCCAAATTCTTCCAATTTCTCTAGCAGCTGCTGTCTTCCCAAAAGGTTGGCCAAGTGGGGCAAAAGACATGTATGTGAGATCTTTCTAGCAATGCAATTAGTTGGGGTTTTTATCTTCATTGTACATTCCTTTCAAGTTCTTCAGCATTAAATCTCCATCTGCTCTATGGTGACTGATATCTCCATGCAATTTCTCTTTTCTTTGAATAATTCATTACTGCCATGTGTGTTTTCCAGAAAAGATCCTTTTTAGCTTACCTTCTCAATGCCCAACATGGAGAGACACTGCAGTCAGAGGCAGCACTGGGAAATTCCTCAATTGTTGATATTGTGCCCTTTTTCTTCTCTTGGGAAGAGCAGAATCCTGTGTGGTCACCATTGACCAACACAACTGGTTTGCTCAACACAACTTAATGATCTTTTCATGGCAATTTCCCTCCTTTTCAACTGTTCAGCAGCATTTACACTGTGGCAGATACTTTCTGTATAAATTCTTAGCGCAGGAGTATTATTCAGCTGATTAGAGGACAAGTGTAATACCTGCATAACAAGAGAAGGATCCCAGTGTCCAGGTCACAAGAGGTTTAAGACAGTTAATCTAGCAGTTGGGTTTATTAAGTAATTTCTTGGGTACCACTCTGAACACTGCTTTTTTGGACTTTGACAAATTTGGTTAATGCACACAAAGTTAGTTTGGGTGTTAGTACTGTTGGGTTGACCTTGTCTGAAAAAAAAAAAAGCTAATACATGCTTCAGAAAGAATCCTGTCTACTACAAACCTTTGACAATTAAGAAATAAGCAGAAATTATGAGGCAATGGCTTTTTCTTTAGAATGCAAACCTAATCTTTCTTTTACAGAATGCATATTGCGTATTACATGACCAAAAATCCATCTGTTCTTCTTTTTTCTTCTTTTTTTTTGGCAAGGTCAGGAGTGAACTGTGGAAGAAAAAAATGCTTTATTTTTCCTCTTCCCTTGACTTGTTAAGATTTGTGTGGTTGTTTGTTGCCATTGAGGAGTGTCAAGTAAAACTTTTGACCCTAGTGACATGATGGCAAAGGAAATTAATTGGAGCTGGATAGGTCCATGGGGAAAGGGAGGGGGGCTTAACAGTTGTTTCCAGTAGGCCAAAAGAATGTGGATACTGTCTCTTCAAGGTGCAATTTCTTACTTCAACAAACTGTTCATCTATGAGAAACAGGGATAAAAGTGTTCAATTTGGGACCTAAGGAGTTTATATGGAAATTCTTGGATTTCTTCCAAACACACATACATGTTGAAATTAAATTGTGAATCCTACTTTGGAGACTGAGCCTTCCTGCTCAGACAGGAGCGTGCGTGTATGCGTGTGTTTGTGAGTGTGTGCTGATGCTGTGTCTCTTTTGGATCTCTTGACACTTTTTGGTGCATTTTTGTACTTCTTTGAATGTGCATATGCGGACTTACCGACGGTGTATTGACGGCATTCTAAAGGCCCTCAACAGCCTGAGATAGAGAAAAAAAAAATCTAAATTTCTACCCTGGTTGATACATTTTCTGTGCAGCACACAGAGCATTAGGTGCATGGTCATCTAGAAAGAGGAGCTGCTTGGCTGTGGAGACTGCACTTGGAATTTACCTCCTGGAAGCTGTTTTCTGTGCTCATTTCAGACCTCTAAACTTCAACATAGTTGTTGAGCTGGTCCTAGCAAATGAGAGCAATCAGGTCATAAGCATCAAGATGTGATTTGTTAAACCAGTGATAACTTGATTACAAAGAACCAAATTAAAGACTCTTTTGTGTTTTTCATTTCTTTTCCTGGCCTTCTCCGTCATGGGAGAGGATGCCTTCACACATGGCCTTAGAATGCCGTACTGGAGTCAGAATGCAACAACAGTCAAATGAAAATAAGATGTATTGCAGCTTACTTAAAGAATGAAAACTGTATCACACAAATGTTTACAAGTCCAAGTAGACAGCGAACCCCTGTACAATATGTAATTTATGCAAGGGATTGCATCTTTTTTTTGTAATGAATGCACTACGCAACCCTGTATATATTTTACAATGTCTTTACAGAGAAAAAAAAAAAAGAATCATTTACTGTAGTGTTGTAAAATAATGCACTTTTCTAATTTTTTCATTAAAAATCCTATGGCACGTTTTCAAATGTATATTGTTTCTTTTATATTGAATGTGGAAATGTTAACTTCCTGTAAAATTGCACTACAGAAGTAAAATCCACTGATGGAACTTATTTTGTTAAAGAAAAGTCCCTTGACAACCAACAGATGTTTATGATTATACAATATGTATGTGTGTGCATATATGTGTATATAGTGTATATGTAATGTATGTATATGTATATGCACACACAGACATATATCCAGTGATATGTGTATATATAAAATGATATAGGTCCAGATTTATATATGATTGTATTAATATAATATCTATAGATTGATAGATATATAGATATGTATATATATTCATACATACACACAAGAATCACAATGTACAAACCCAGAAAGGATTACTCATTAAATTTAAGGGGGTTGGGGGGCAGAAAGATGTCATATACAGAAGATATTTTGCATTGCAATAAAAGCTTTTTTGACAAAAGTACGTGCAGAGTGAAGTATGAACCTTCATCAAATACCCAACAATGCTGTTCCCAAATGACTGCAGTTCAGAATAAGCAAAACCAAACTGCTTAGAGGAGGCATAAGGGCAGAGTCAGTGCATGTTGAGACTCCCCCCATCTTAACTTTGTGGAGCTAAAGGGCAGGATCTTAGGATATCAAACTGAAAAGCGTGACTTCTCCTGACTTGAGGAGATCAGTGTTCTGCTCACGAAATGATTAATCCTGTGCTGCCTAATAAAAGAGGGGAAGTGGGTCTCAGTGCTAATTTTAGCTGGCAGATACTGCCTTGAGGCACAAGCATGACTCCTTGTTTGGGATGGAGCATTGGGCAGCTTGTGCTGTTGTTGCCATCCAGGTAAGTCACAAGGGAAGCCAGGGACAGGCCCTCACTTTGTCCTAAATTATGTGATTTTGTTGTGAGCAAATGTTTTAAGATCACTTAAAGAATCACCATCAAAGCTATCAGTAAATACAGGATTGATATAGAATGACAGCATGACAAAGTTCTTTGGCAAGATTCACTTGCTAGATAGTTAAGGCGTACCAAGGGAAAGCAAACAAAGAAATCCAGAGTTAATCAATGCAAACCAAAATAGACACAAAACTATCCATGTGGAGGTGGGGTGGGGATGACACAAAAGGACAGAAAGGGTAAGGGTAAAAAGGAATATGCCTGAAGGCCCAACAGCACCTAACAGTATTTAAGCTTAACGGTACTTAAATGAAACTTAACAGCACCTTAACACTTTAACTTCTAAGTTAAACAACTCAGCAAAGGATTCACATAGGATTTACTGTGCCACAACAGTAACTTACTTACAGGCCTCACCTACAAATCCAAAGTGTCTAAGAATCCAGGAGAGCAGCATTTCTCCCACATTTGCTATGGCATATGCACACTTGCATGCAGACAGACATGAGGAGCCTGTACAAGGTACCTGTGAAAAATTCCCCATGAAGGGAGCAAAATCCTCACTTCAGATGCCTTTGTATGTTCTCAGCAGGTGAAGGGCTGAGGAACTGGGGTGTCAGGCCAGGATCTCTCATTGTTCTGTAGTCCCCAAGTACAGGATACTTGAGAGGTCTCTGTTTCTGAGAGGTGTCCACTCAGAGGGCGCTGCTGGTCACAGCCCTCTGTGCTCCAGGAGAGCTCAAAGGGTCTCACTTTGGGCTGCTGTTTATTGGCCCAAAGAAAGTTTTGGGCTTTGGTCACAACAATGTTTCATCCTGGCTGCAATTCAGGTCAGTGGCTTTCTTTGAAAGTCTCAGAACACAAATATCATTCCACTTGGGTTGTTATTCAAGCAAAAAACCGTTTCCAAGGCCGTTCATTAAGAAAAAAGGGAAAAGCATGGGCTCATTAGACAGCACAATTTCCTGGGAGCGCACAGTGTTCCTGATAAACTCAAGAGGGGCTCATCCCTGGTGCTGTTCATCAATACTGGGGCCTAATGGGCTTTTCTCAGATTATAATGTGGTCTGGGGGAGCAGGCACCACCACAACGACTCCTACACAAGCTTCACCACACCCTGCTACTAATGCAAGGATTGTAAAAGTTGCCAGAGTTAATATTTCACATTTAAAAAACATCTCACTAATGGGAAGAATCCTCTCTTTTTTCCTTCTTGGTGATTCTGTGGCCAGAAGCTGATCCCAGCTGCACAGTGACAGAGTGAGAGGTTTTATATTTCCTTCCAGCAGCCTTAATGAAAGGAAACATCTACATGAACAGTGAGAATAGTTAACCATTAGAATAAAATGCTGGTTGCAGCAAATTTACCACAACAGGCAGTGATTAAACACAGACCAACTATGTGTTACAATATAATCATGGAGTTGTTTGGATTGGAAGGGATCTTAAAGATCATCTCATTCCAGTCCCCTGCCATGGGCAGGGACACCTTCCACTTGATCAGGCTGCTCCAAAACTCATCCAACCTGGCCTTGGACACTTCCAGGGATGGGGCAGCCCCAGCTCCTCTGGGCAGCCTGTGCCAGGGCCTCCCCACCAACTCTAATGAGACATTACAGCGACAGTGAGATGAGGTTGCTGTCATAGCCTTTATCTGCTCTTTCTAGTTATGAATCTCACTTACAAATGGGTGAAGAGCCAAGCAGTCCTGTGTCTTGGTACACTGTCAGTGTTCAACACATCTTTATTTAGTGCTCGGCCTACATTAAAACAATAAAAGAGATGCATGTGACATCTTCATCTTCTGGTGGGGACAGGAAGGGGGTTGGCACACACATATGGCACAGAAAGGAGGAAACCAGCAGTAACCACAGAGAAAAGGATACCAGGGCAATCTCACCTGTGTTTTGGGCTGCATCAGGTAACATTCTTTACTGGGAGAGTAGTGAGTGGCACAGGCTGCCCAGAGAGGCTGTGGGTGCCCCATCCCTGGAAATGTTCAAGGCCAGGTTGGATGGGGCTCTGAGCAACCTGGTCCAGAGAGTGGCATCCCTGCCCATGGCAGGGGGTTGGAACTAGGTGACCTTTAAAGTCCTTTTCAAACAAAATGATTCCATGATTTCTATGAACACCTCTATTAGCAGTTAAGATCAACAATTTCTTTCTTTTTGGTGTGGTATTTGAAAGCATATTTTATCATGCACAGAAAAGCTGAAGTGGTGTTGAACCCCATTTGCTCCTTTTCCAAAAACCTTTCAGAGTAATTAATTAAGCAGTCGATAATATAGACTAGAAGACAACATTTTAAAGAGCTCCAGGTAGTGCAGGAGAATTTGAAGAAAACTTTTGCATGTTGAGCTTAACAACCACAGGAATGTCAGACTTCAGCGGATGGGAGTAAAAATGAAGGAAAAAATCTTCAATCTTTCATCTATAGGCTATAGATATCATTATAAATTTGAAGAAAAGTCTGATTTTTTAGGGTTTGGCTGCTGCCATGTGTATGGGTCCTGTCTCAGAGGAGGAAAGGAATTAAGCATCCTGCAGAAAAAATGCAAGAGCCTGCTCAGTACATATTTTGCTTGGTTGTCAGCAAACCACACATTTCAGTCACTGAAAACAGGTTTGTGTCTGTAATCATGCTGTGACCAAATCTCTGCATCTTTCTCACCTAAGGCAATATCTTTAGTTCAGCTTGTCCGTTGTAAAAACAGTGACTTTTGAGATAGAACAAATGAGGGAATTGTGCTGGAAGTATACCAAATAATGAGCAGTACAGAAGAGATAAATGAGCTCTTCCCTGTTGTGCTCTCTCACTCTTCCAGGACAAACCAATATCCAATTGAACAGAAACTAAAACATTTAGAACTGAGGGAAGAAAATATTTTTATTTCTAATATTAAAAACAATAACTTTACATTTCTAACAAAGTAATAAAGTTATTATTTCTAATATTAAAAACAATAAGGAATTAAAAAAACCCAAACAAACAAACAAATTTCTAGGATCTTCAGGGCCAGGAAAAAACCTGTTATTTGATTAAAAGGCAGAAAACAAAAGCTCTGGAAGACCTGAAATTAGTGTGTCAGTCTGAATTCAGCCACTGAAAGAGATATAAACGACCATTTTGCTGCTGGGACATGATTCTGCCCCTGTCCTCTGCTCTCCTGGACCCCACGTAGAGCACTGTGTCCAGCTCTGGAGCCCCCAGCATAAGAAGGACATGGACCTGCTGGAGTGAGTCCAGAGGAAGACACAAAGATGATCAAAGGGCTGGAGCACCTCTGCTGTGAATTCAGGTTGAGGACTTGGGGTGGTTCAGCTGGAGAAGAAAAGGCTCCCAGGAGACTTTAGTGCCTCTTCCAGAACTAAAGGGGCTGCCAGGAGAGCTGGAGAGGAGCAAGGGGGTGATGGGACAAGGAGGAATGGCTTTAAACTGAAAGAGATTTAAATTGACCTCAGGAAGAAACTTTTTACCATGAGGGTGGTGAGGCCCTAGCAGAGGTTGTGTCAGAGACTGAATGTTAAAATTTATGGCTTAAACATCTTCATGAAGGGCCTTTGCCTATTGTAGCAAAACTGTGTTACAAAAGCTGCAGAGAAGACCCCCACACCCTGAACAGACCTTCTGACAGAGCTGCTGGTTGATGGAGATAAGATAAAGCAACAACTCAGGGCTGGGGAAGAGGGATGCATTCACAGAGCTCAGTCTTAGCACCTCGGGGTGGAGCCCACAGCCCTGGGGCTATCAGCTCTCAGCTCTCAGCTCTCAGCTATCAGCTCTCAGCTCTCAGCTATCAGCTCTCAGCTCTCAGCTGCACAGACCCTCCCCCACAGGGTGGGGAAGGGGTTTGGGGTGTGTTGAGGAAAAGGCTCTGGCCAGAGGCCCAGTGACCTCTCATCCTCTGCTGTGCAGACCAGCTCAGCTGCAGGGGTCCCTTCCCCCCAAGAAAAGCTCATCCAAGGCAGAGGGGCTCTCATGGCCCATCAAAGCCCCTCCAAAGGGGTCCCCAGACCCTGCACCAGAGCACTGCAGATGGTGAAACAGATCCTCAGCGTTGCAAGGGACAGTGTCAAACCCAGGCCCCTTAACAGAGGTGTTCCTACCTGCCCAAAATGAATATTAATCCATGGGATTGTGCACTTCAGAGTGTGGTGCAGCAGTGGTGACAGGAGATCCTCACCACCAAGAAGACCAGATGGAGGAGAGCAACGAGAGGTTGCTGGGATCCTCTGATGGGTGACATGCTTCCACCTAACCCCTGTCACTCTCTCCTTCCCCCCTCCACCCCCTATGCACACTTCTGTCCATATTTCTTTCTTTATTTCTTTTCTCTTTCTTTCTCTTTGCCTCTTTTACTATTAAATCAAACATATCAATTTTTTGGCACCAACATCTCACCTCATTTGGTTTTAATCACATTTTTTTGGGTATATTTCAAACCTTTCTGGGTCTCATCTATTTTATTCACAGAGGCTTAGCTTTCTTTGCTCTTCTGGGTTAAAACCAGTTCATAACAGGTTGCCCAGAGAGGGTTTGGATGTCCCATCCCTGGAAGTGTTCAAGGCCAGGCTGGATGGGGCTTGGAGCACCCTGGGGTAGTGGAAGGTGTCCCTGCCCATGTCAGGGGGGGCTGGAATTAGATGATCTTTAGAGTGCCTTCAAACCCAACCATCTCATGACTTTATATTCAGACTATCCTGGCCTCCAGCATTTTACTGCTGGGAAATGCTGACTGTTGAAGAAAAGGAAGAAAATGTCCTTGTAGATGAAGCCAATGCACTGTGCCACTTTCATAGTGGCTGTTGATGAAAACTCTTGGTTTTACCACTTGTCATGGATTCAGATGACCTGTCCTGACTCAGGTCTAGGGTTATTTCTCCCAGGTCTGGCTAAGGTAGGAATGTATCACTCAGTTTCTAAGAAGGTGGAAATGCTAGAGATAGAAACTACCAACCTATACCACCCCAGTCTATACCAAGTTAATCTTTCCCTTCTACCTTCTAGTCAAGGTTGAGAGGCAGGACAAAACCTTCTAGTTTAATATCAATTTTACTCCTACATACCTCCTACAATAATGGTCTTGTGTCACAATAGACCCCAATTTCACTCTGGAAATTCAGGTCATAGGAATGAACTTGGTATTTCCAAAAGGAGCACCAACAGCAGGAATATTCAAACTTAGGTTTGAATGAAGGGAGAACGTATGGTATGTCATGGTCCTTCTCTCCACAAAAGCCAGCAGCTGATTTTTCATGGAAGAAGAGTTTACTCCATCCTCTGGTGCCCTGTGCTGCCCAGTAGATTGGGAGCAACAGCTTTTTTCTGTTTCACTGTTGTAGTGTCTGGTGAGTGTTATCAGCTGCATTTTGAATTGGATGCAGAGGAAAACTGCAAGATGCTGACATCTGTGGAGTTTTAGGACAGAGTTTTGCTGTGTTCTACACAGAAATGAGAGGGGAGAAGTCCAACTCACAGCCTGAGCGACTTTGATCTCAAACTTTGAGTTAAGCCTCTTTATGGGTCATATTTAGTAAGCACAACTATTGATGTGCTTTTATTTTGTTATTTCTACTTCATAAAATGTAAGATATTCCATATATAAAAAGGCAGCTGCTGAGATAGTTAAATAATTTTACCAAGAGATAAAAGCAGACAAGGAGCAGAGATGAAGCAGGAAGACAATGTCCCTCAATTCTAGATTCATGTTGCCATTGTGAAACACTGCACAGTAGAAATGATCCCAGTTTGTACTTGTCTGTTAGTCTGTGCTGTGCATGGGCTCTGACTAACATGGTACAGGCTCTGCATTTCACAATTATTCTGATAGCAACTCATTGAATTTATATTACTGTAAAAAAGAGGAATATTTGGACTAAGGAGTTAAAATAATCCATATTTTGGTGCAAGAGCCTGTGGGGTGCTATGGGACAAAAACACATGGGTGGAAGTGTAAAAGCCAACACCATTGAGATGGGACTCAGCTGAATACAGGTGTGGTAAAAAAGAAAAGGGAGATAGGGCAGCAATTAACAGAGACTGATTCTCTTCTCCTTGGCTCTGCCTTCATGCTCACAACACACTTCTCTTCATAATGCTAATACAATTTTCCCTATTTTTTCCTTCCAGAAATGTCTTCAGAAAAGTCTTTTCTGCTCATATTGTAAATTTACCTGTCCAGAAGTTGTGGTCACCAAGGAAGAACCCTCCTGCAACTATAAAACATGCAGATAGAGAATGTGGATGCTAATAGCTTCTGGCTCATTAGCACAAGAGCAAGTATCTGTGGGAGGTAATTGCTGTAAGGGTAATAATGTAGGAAACAGCCAAAACATCGATCTCTGTGTGAAGGTTAATCCCCAGGTGCTAAATCATTTAAATTAATCACCCAGAGCTACAGGCAATGATTAGTGTCTGCTCCCCCCAAGGGAGAGGGATGGAGAGAGAGAGGGAGGAATCTAGAACACAAATCACAAAGTGTTTGCTGTCCTCTGGATATTCTCTACCTCCTTGCAACAGCCTGCAGGCCAAAAGGGCTTTGCCAGACTTGGTCTTGTCAGGAGTCCTAATGCAAACAAGCCAATCAAGTCTGGCAGATCTGCTAACAAGAGGTGACCAGGTGCTGTTTAAGTGAAAGAGGGAGCTCTGGGAGGCCCCTTGGGCAGTGGCACCCCAAACACAATTGATTGCACCTGGATAATTTCAATATGATTTTGGCCAGCCTTTGATCATTTAAATCCATCCCGTGGTGATAGTGGGAGTAAGGGTCTCTCAATTGAGTGACCATGTAGTTTCTTTTAGAAGATGAATTTTCAAATTTGCCATTTCTTCCCCATGCTTCATTAGATAACCTGACATGGTCCAGGGCTGAATGAGTTGTAGAGACAGAAGGATTCAGTCATCTTGCTGTAAAAAAAAAAAAAAACAAAAAACCATCATATTTTGCATATCTTGGCCTTTAGGGGAACAGCTGAAGGAAGTGATGGTCTGGAGATGTTCCTGAGCTCCCTCCAGATGTCCCACAGCCAGAGAAACAGCACAAGGGTTCACATCCACCATGAGGTCGGGGTCCTGCTGAGCTGTAAAACCAGGACTCAGCCTCTCCTCAGGCCATGGCCATCCTATGTGGAGTTTCCAGTCAGTTCTGATGGTGTGTGTGTTTCTGGACAAATACATAGGGAAATTTATTCTACCTCAGATTTACTGGGGAGCTACATGGCCTGCTCTACTCCAGCTAATTCTCTGTAGGAAATTGGTGTATAAGAAATTATATTCTTTCAAAGACCTTTTCACAGGGTCCATCCTTACACATGTTGAAAACCCAAAGACAGTTTAGCCAATCCAGCAGGGTCCTAGCAGGGAGATGTGAGGAGTGAAGGGTGACTAAAAGGGGTTGTGAAAGACTGACCTCAGCCCCATTCCCATTCCTCTCCTCAGGAGCTGGGAATGAAGAGGTGAAGGCAGAACTGGGAAAGGTATGGGGGGAAGGTGATGTTTCAATTTGTTTCTCATAATCCAAATTTACTTTAATTTGCAATAAATTAGTTACCTTGGTTTGAGTCTACTTTTCCCATGACAGTAACAGGTAAGTGATCTCCCTGTCTTCATCTCAGCCCAAAATATTTCTGGACCTTGGTTTTGGCTTTCTTTTTTTCTCCCCATTGTGTCATGTTGAGAAGTGGAAGAGCAGCTGAGTGGAGTTTGTCCCTTAGCCAAGCTTAACCCACCACAGCACCCATGTGGGATCAGCTGTAAACAACTTGGTCTGACTTTAGTGTTGCCCCAATTTTAAACAGGAGTCTGGGCTAGAGACCTCCTTAAGTACCTCCCAGCCTGAGCAAGACTGTGATTCTGTGTTTGAATCAGTGTAACACAAAGCAGACACCTGCAATCAAGACTTAGCCCACAGATATAATAGCAGTGACTCAAATATAGCCTCTTAGTATCAACAACACTTCTCCAGACACAGTGGATCTGTCTCTCCAAATGGACACAGTGGAAGATTTGACCTGGTGTCTGTGAATGAGGAGGAAGCTTAAACAAAGCATAATCTAAGCACACTTTAAATAAATCTTGTGTAAATCTTAGTCATTTATGGACATTTTCATAGCACCCTGCACTTACCCAGTAATGATCATTCATACCCATATTCCAGTGGGCCCAAAGCATTGCACATGCAGCAGCTACAGTGCCTTGCAGGGAGAGCTGTGCAGGCTCAGGTAGGGAGGCATTAATCATTGAGGACTTCCAGGTGATGGATGGCTGAGTGAGCAGGGCACAGCAGCCTTTCCTTCCCAGACAAGCCTGTGATAAGCAGGAGCCAGGGTTGTAAGGACATGATTATTGGTGTAGCTGTCTGATTACCAGAGAAACAGCAACAGAAGACACAGTCTGGTTGCAACTGCTTCCTTTTCCCTGAAACAGCTCTGGGAGAGGCAAAGTCAGGCAGGAGATGGATGGCCCTGCAAAGGCTGCAGCCTCGTGAGCTGCCTGTGAAGCAGAGTTATGTGCAGAGTGCCAGACCTAGGAGGCTGTGCTGCTCCCTCTGCTTACAGAGGACGTGGTGACCCTGCACCTAAAGAAAAGTTGTAAGTCAGCCTCTCCTGGCCAACCTGAGCCCGTGGAAATTCATAAGGAGATATAAGCTTTATATCTTTAACCACTTATATAACTTCATATCTTTAACCACTGATTGGGGAAAGGGCTGCTGAGATGAGGGGCAGAGAAACAACTGCATTCATCAGCATTGCCACATCTTTTCTCTCCCCTGGAAAGCTGTCAGATGTTCAGTAGTGTGTCAGGATTATCCCCAGTGACAGGAAATTTCACAGAATCACAGAATTTCTAGGTTGGAAGAGACCTTTAAGATCATCGAGTCCAACCCATGTTCTAACACCTCAGCTAGATCATGGCACCAAGTGCCACATCCAGTCTTTTTTTAAACACATTGTGGGATGGTGACTCCACCACCTCCCTGGGTAGGTGATTCCGGTATTTGACCACTCTTTCTGTGAAAAACTTCCTCCTTAATTCTAGCCTGTATCTCCCTTGGCACAGCTTGAGACTCTGTCCTCTTGTTCTGTCTGTTGTTTCCTCGTGATTCCAGTGCAAAGAGCAAAATCTCACCTCAGACAGACAGGTTGTTGACAGGCAAGTGTCTGGGTCATAAAACCAATATGCAAAATTATGGCAAAAGTTTTCTTCAGCAGAAATCTCAATACAAGGAGAGAGACCAAGAATGTGAAAAGAGATGATCTTCCTTCTGGCCACCTCCTAACATGGACTCAGGTCTCTGCTGTGGCACTAACACAAAGGGAATCTGAGATCCTGTACAGATCTCAGCAGGAAGAAATTGTGCCTTACACAGACTCATCATGTTCTCCAGCCAGCTGAGTTAGATGTTACAGCTCCTTATCTCCATTGACTGTATCAAGAACCAAACTCTGGTGACCCTTATTAGAAGGCAGTGTGAATAAATCACAGTCACAAAAGCTGAGAGCCTCATGCTGCTGCAAGCAGAGGACTCAGCCCTCCAGTTCAGTGGTGTTTGTTTCAATTGATCCACAGAACAAATGACCACAGAGGGGAAAATCATACTGGTGTGTTTGTGAAGGCTCTCCTACATAGTCCTATCATACGTAAAAAAATCACCTTTCCCCAAAAATAGCTAGGAGGTTGTGTGCCTTACAGAAACTAAATTCTGTTCCAGCAGCTGGTTTCACAGTTCTGCTTGTCTCCAGTACATGTTGCCTTCCATTTGGGTTCAGTCTGTTCTTTATCTGTTCCATCCCTGGCTGAAGGACAAGGATGTTCCTTGTCACCTTAACTTCTGGACAGGAAGTTATTAAAAAACTCATCACCACCTCTAGGGATACTTCTGAGAGGATAGACCATGGCAGTGATTTATTGCTCTAGAAGAAAGAAAAGAAATATTTGCATTCAATTTTCAAAAAGCAGATGGCACACGGCTTTTTTTATACTGCAGTAAATTTTGAAGTCCCTACTGAAAAATAAGAAAAGTGAGTGTATTCGCTTTTATTTCAAACTTCCCCTGTTTCCATGGCAATATCCCAGTGAGGTACCAAGAGTAGATGCTGGGATATGAGGTATTTAACAGTTCTTTCTCTCTGCATCATGAAAGGCAATGCTGAGATCCATGCGTGGAGAAAAGCAAGCTGCAAATGACATGGGGACACTGTAGAATTATTGCACAGAGGAGGAGACAATTCCAACACCCTATGAATCCACAGGAGGAAAAGGTAGATTTGTCCCTTTGTTTTAGCCCAGGGCAAATCAATTGATTTTCTGTAGAGCTGTACCAGCACTAAAAAGATGGAACCATTCCCACGTGGAATGGGTGGTTGGATGGAGCCAGACTCCAGCTGGAGCTGTGCAGCAAAAGGATGAGCAGCAACAGACAAGAACAGCAGAAAGTGAAATCCAGGGAAAAAGGCATCACAAGGAGAATGGCCAAGTCCTGGAACAGGTTGCCCCAGTGCTAACCTTGAAATAATCAAAGTCTGACTGGAAAAGCTCTTCAGCAGCTTGATCTAATTTTGAAGTTGGCTCTGCTTTATTCAGAGGTTAGATGATCAAGTTCCATTTCCACTCTAAATTGTTCCATTATTTTATGGATCCCTGTCATGGGCACTTCAAGAAGCTTCCTTTCTCCTTTCACACTGTTTATTTTGCCTAGTCTATAGGAAAGGAAAATTAAATGATACTACTTTTGTTGCATCCTTTTGCAGATCATTCTGTTTCACAGATTTTGTTTATAATGAATAGGAAAGCCAAATTTCTCCACTGCTCCCTTCTCCTCAGATTTAATGTTGCCCTTGGCTGACACATCAGAATGCACCTGACTGAGCTCTGTATTTACTGTTTGCTTCAGTAATTGGAGGCCTTTGATACCACAACAACCAGAAATGTGTCACCTCTTCAGATAAAATGTGTCACCCAAGCATCATTAGCCAGTTGAGCAAAATAACAGGATCATATGATAATTCACTTTGGAATGGACCTTAGGAGATCATCAGTCCAGCCTTGTGCCTGGAACAGGACATGGTGAAAGCTGATTTATACAGACTCACTGATTCAGGGAAGGATTTAGAATAGAATCAACAAACCAGAGGATCAGAGTTATAACAGGCATTGGACTGTTTTCTCTAATAACAGTGAAAATATATGTAGTGATCTGGTGGTGGTGGTGGTAGTAGTGGTATGCATTGAAGTCCTAAGCCTTTAGATAGAAAAATATTTCCTTCTTATAATCTAGGTGAGGAAATAAACAAAATTGAGATTAAAAGAAGTATATTGGAATAATAACTTAACAAAATCACAAATCACATGACATTTCTGAATGTTTCCCTATCATACAGCTGGGAAACATTCACTAAACTGTTCTCAATCCCAGGCCAGTTCCTTCCAGCTAAGACCACTCTTCTCTCTAATGATAGCTTTTGTTCTCTGAGGGGCAGGTTTGCCCCAGCAGTATTCACAAAATCTTGGGATCCTTCAGTGGGGAAGACGATAAGAAGAGGATTTTGCCTGTGACTTGGGAAGGAAATTGAGATCTCTTTTAAACTTGTTGCAGGTGTGAAATGTGAAGGTTGTTCTTTAAGTGGGTCAAACCCATGAATACTTTTTCCAACTTTCAAGCTGGGCCAAGATTTCAAGTGGCCAAGGCTTCAGTACCACTGTCCCTGCTGTTAATGTGGGGGCAAATGAATGAATGAAAATCCCCACAGCACAATGTGAAGCCATCTGTAGCTCTGTCCTCACAGTAACATCCTTGGATCAGCCCTTACAAGTTCACTTACAGTGATAGGCCACCTTTTGTAGTAACTCTGAACTGGCTACCAAGAGGAAAAGTAGCTGATTTTCTGAATTCTACAAGTCAAAGTCTGTCCTGCTATGGATCCCAAGAAGTCTGATGCATTCCCTTTGTACTTACTGTACTTAATTTATTACTTTCATGTTTTCATTGCTGTTTTCCCATCAGGCCCTCATGGAACAGCCACTGTTTTGTTCTTTGAGCAGTGACTCTGATCTCTGAGCTTGTTTCCTTCCTTAGTTACTCCTGGAAGAGGCTGCTTGGAATGCTCCCACCTTCCCTGTGCTTCCACCTAAAGGCTGACACAGGCTGAGAATATTTTCTTTTGTGAGGGGTTCCTAAAACAAATGATGACATTGATTATAGTGAGTAGTTTAAGTATAATCTGAGCTCACTTTTCCAGAGAGGGAGGCACTAGCTGGGCTCTGAGGTCCTACTAAGCCTTTTAACCCATCACTAAAGGATCCCCATGGGTCTAAAGCCCAGGGAGGGCAAAACAAATTCTTGGTCTGCAGAATGACCCATCAGAAAAGTGAGGCTGAAACCCACTTGGCACAGCTCCATCTCATGATAAAGGAGCTGTGTCTTCATCTCTAGTGCAAAAGAAAACCACAGCTTTTGAAGTGGGCGGTGATTCATGTCACTGGCAATGTCTGAGTTCTGCAGATAATTTGGTTGGGACCACTTGTAGTTGTTGAAAAGAAATTTAGAAAGAGCCCAAGTTTGTTCTGATTTCAGGAAAGGCATTTGTAGATTCAGTTGACATTCACTGTGATCCATCCAAATCTGGGGGCTGCGTGTGTTTTAGCAAAAAGGACTGGAAGTATCTGGCTAGACAGGTCGTGTTTGAGCACTGACCACCCTCCAGGAGTACCCCAAACACCAGACAGCACCAACTGTTCTGTAACTATTTAGGAAAAGAAATGCTTGCAGCAAACACTTTCTTCTGTAGCAACAGATGGCTTGAAGCTGCCAGGAGTGAGAATTCCTAATGAGGTCCTTCCAGAGGAGCTCCTGCAAAGGGCAGAGGAGGGAGAGAAATGTGTCCTAGATTCACAAAGTGTTCATCTGCCCTCATGCTGTCCTCCAGCTGTAAAGGGAGAAGCAGAATCTCACTTCCTCCTTTCAGGGATTAATCTCATTCACCGAGCCAAGCCAATTAGACAATTACAAAACCAAACAGAGGGTTTTTTTAAAAGACATGAGCTGCAAGCTGGCTTGTTTTCAAAGTTCATTGTTGGTATACTTTTGTGGCATGTAGAAGACTGGGATGGAGCTTTCATATCTGCAGAAGCAATGACATGTGAGTGGAGGGCTGTGCAGAGAGTGTGAGGCACAGAGACACCTTTGCCATCTCTGCTGAAATCTTAGAATTTCAATATTAATAATATTAACACACACAGAGGCTGAAATAAAATGTATTCACCAGGGCTTTGATATTTAAATATGGTCTTTCCAGTGAGCAGTGGAGGATAATGAGATATGACAGGGAGAGCAGTTCTCAGAACCACAACTAATAAGGAATTTAGACCCCTGAAGTTACATTGTGGGATATCTAATTTTCACTCTTCTGGCTCCAAGAGTAGAACTGAGAAGTCCTGTTCGAGATATACAGGTATCCTACATTATGTGCACAAAATTGTGAGTTAAATTTGAGTGAACAGAGGGTTCTGCTACCTTTTAGAGTGACCTCAGCAGGCTGAAGAAATGGGCTTCATGAATTTCAACAAAGGGATCACCAAGTCCTACCCCTTGGGGAGGAATAACTTCAGGCACCAGGAGCAAGTGGCTGGAAAGAAGCTTTGCAGAAAAAAAACCCACAGAGGTCCTGGTGCACAAGTTGCTCAGGAGCTGGGAAAGTGCCCTTACAGCAAAAAGGAAAGGCCAACAGCCTCCAGTGCTGCCAGCAGATCAAGGGAGGTGGTTCTTCACCTCCTTCCAGCACTGGTGGGAGCCCCAGGAGTGCTGTGCCAGTGCTGGGCTCCTCAGCAGAGCAGAGACATGGAAATGCTGGAGTGAGTCCAGTAAAGGGCCCCAGTGGTGGGTCAGGTGTTGGAGCCCCTGACATATGAGCAGAAACTGAGACACATTCATCCTTGAGAAGAGAAGGTTCAGGGGAATCTTGCCCATGTGTATAATATTGATGAGATGAAGTAAAAAAGATGGAGGCATCTTGCAGTGTCCAAGATGTCCTCAGTGGTGTCTAGTGACAGGACAAATGGAAATGACAGAAACTGAAATAGAGGAAATTCCATTTAAATGTAAGATAAAACATTTCTCTTGGAAGAAGGGAGGTTGAGGGAGCAAGACTCTGGAACAGGTCACCCCGTGAGTCTGTGGAGTCTCCATCCTTGGAGGAATTCAAAATCTGAAGGGACATGGCCCTGAGCAAAGTCCTTTAGCATCATGATGCACAATCTTATGGACTTAGAGAAATGAGCTTTTGCAAATGCACATGGACAATAATGTCCAAGGTTTTAGAGAATAAATACACTTTGAAAGAGGTGTATTTGAAAGAGGTGAGATATAAGCTATCCATTTGCAAATTATATGCCAAAAGAAGGACTAATGCTCACAGAGACAGTAATGGGCTACCTGCACTCAATGTTCAATGTCTGTCCAGTGAGAGTCCTGGTCAGAGTTTCTCTTCAGACACAGTATTTTCTGATGGCATTCTCATATTTGCCATAAAGAATGTGCCTAGCTGGGCTACCATGTAGCTGGTAGGTAGATAGAATGGGACTGGAATGGTTCTGCTGATTTCCTTCAAAACTAGAATTCATGGATCATTTAATCACAAATTCCCTAATAGCTCACTGCAGTCTTGATCAGAATGCAACTGTAGGCCACACACATCAGTAACATTTGTTTAGCTGGATAAAATGTGGTCATCAATTTACATGGCCCTGTGGGGTGTAGAGAGGAATGATGAGGCTTCACTCTGGCATTTGACTATAGCTGTTGTGAGGGGGAGATAATTTTCTTTTACAGTGAGTTAATAATTTATCCCCTGACCAGAGGAATATTCATTAAAAAACTGTGTTGTCCATCTGGGCAAACAGAAGTCACACCAGGCTATATCCAGAAGACATTAGTCTGTCAGATGCTAGTGGGGCCAGGCCATGGTGTGGGGATGGGATGCTGCAACACTCTTCTTGATTAAGAAATTGTTGGATCTGAAGGATCTGGAAATTTAAATTATGAAAGAGCAAAGGGATCTATGCATGGGTTGCCTTTTGTGAGGCAGCCAGATGGTGAATGGGTTGTGCAAGTCCTTGAATAAGAAGCCTGAGAAGCATCTTTCAGCTTATTAGCTGAATCACAGAGTGTGAAAGAAACTTTGAAACCTGCTAGACTAGAAAGTAGCATATTTATAGAAATGTCTCTGTGAACTGCATTATCTATTCCTGCACTGCACACTATGGCTGGTATTACTACTATTTGTTCTTACCTTAGTGCAGCTTGAAATGAAGAGATTTAGAGATAATGGCCTAATACCAAGACTTCCCATCCTTTTGTCATGCCAGGCCTTAAAATGAAGATACTGAGATGATCTAACAGTATTCAATTCATGGAAAATCCCAAGAAAAATGGGAATGTAGCCCCCCTCACCTGCCACAGGGTGCCTGGCAGCATCTTACAGGGAGAAAGGAGAATCTTCTCATGGCCACCAGTAAGCCAGAAGGTCTTTGATGTGCAGCAGACCCAGGAGCTTTGTGTTGGGACCACTGAGTCTGCAAGGGCTCTAAGGTAACACATGGAAAATAGCTGATACAGCAGGAAGAGACTCATTCCACTAAAACAGTGTCCTAAGAAGAACATGGTCCTCTCCTGAGAAGAGTAGCTTGGCCCAGAGCCCAAGGAGGAGGAGCAGCCCATGAATGGTCTGGGTTTAGGGAGGCTGCAGCTCATTTATTTCAATTTGCCTGAGAAAAAATATCAGTGAGTGCAGCACCTGCCACAGAGACAGTCCTGCTTTTCCATAAGGCAGTTCTGGAGCAGATTCTGTTACCACTAAAACAAAAGTAGTTGGATATATCAGGACTGATTATGGATGCCTATGCTATGAGACTTTCAGCTCTTTCCCTGAGTGTCTCGGTACATTTCTTGGTGCCAAGGCTAAGAAGGTTGAGGATAGTGTGAGAAACAGTTACATCCTTAATCAGTCAAAGCCAATTCAGTGAGAAACAGATCAGTGCAGTGCAGAGGATTAGTCCTAGCAAAGGTCCACAGCACAGAGAATAGAGAAACCATTTCCCATGGTCATCAGGAGATGTGCAGAAAACTGTCCCTGGAGTGAACCAAATGTGCTGGCACAGAGAACAATTCCCTTGAGCAGCATTCCCCAGGGAAATGGAGCACTGGAGAGGTTATGAGCTGGCTCCATGTCTGTGTCCTCACACAGGGCAGGGAGGGTGGGACTCAGCTCACAGGGTGATTCTCGAGATTTCTGTTGGTCAGAGTGACCCCAGGATGCACTAGAAAGCCTCTTTTCCTAGCCCAGCTGTTGAAGAAGGAGTCAACTCTGCAGTTCTCATTCTCAAGGTTGTTTATTATTTCTTATCTATAAAATTCTTTCTTTGGCCTGCAGAGGTCTGTCCAGTAGGTCAGACAGAGGCACTCTGGCTGCCCCTGGGGCAATGTTATCTTTTATACTGAAAACTACGTGTACATTATTTACAATAATTTCCCAATACCTATCACCTATGGTAGACAGTGTGTTTCTACTCTAAACCAATCTAAAAGTGCCAACATCACCCAGAAGATGAAGGCTAAGAAGAAGAAGGAGAAAGGCTGAACACACCCAGATTCCTCCATCTTGCCTCCTGAACCCCCATTCTAAAACTCCCAAAATTCCACATTTTCACCCTGTGATAAATTCACTATCATTCTACTTAAACTTTTGTGGCTTGCAGAT
The DNA here is from genome assembly GCF_023055355.1 of Agelaius tricolor. Taxonomy (NCBI): domain Eukaryota; kingdom Metazoa; phylum Chordata; class Aves; order Passeriformes; family Icteridae; genus Agelaius; species Agelaius tricolor. Next base: position 91,258,413 of record NW_027269262.1, on the reverse strand, counting down.
CCTCATATAAGGTTGGTAATTTTTTCCATGGGTCAAAATCAAAATCACAGGTGTTTTTGACTACATTCCAAGGTCTCTGAGCCCCCTGTTAGGGTCTCGAGCCCTCCAGGGCAGCCAGAGGAATGTCCTGGGTTCCAACTAGTGATGAGTGGGAGTGGCAGTGGGACAAGGGAGGGATGTACCAGACCCAGAGCATCCCTTTTCTGGGTGGGGAACAGCTCACTGCCAGTGCAGCTGGGTGGGCTCTGCTCAGGGAGCTCCTTGGTGACAACCCAGCCTTGCTCTGCTATAGTAGAGGAAATGTATTTGAATATGTGTATAGAGGCTTTGCCCCGGAGGTCCCGGTTGCCCTTGATGGGCTGCAGCTGCGCTGTCCTTAATTGGGCTGCAGCTGTGACCAATGAAGATGACTGAGATAAAAGGGGGTGGGTTAGCCAGTCAGGGAGAGCCTTGGAGGAGCCCTGACCTGAGGGAGAACAGCATGCAGAAGAAGGAGTCAGTGAAGAGCTGCAGCCATGAGAATAGACCCAAGCGGTATGGACTTTAGAAATCTAATAACAACAATATGGGACTCTAGAAATAATAGAAGAACAATTGGTGACCCCGATGTGATAGTTAACAGAAGATAAGACAGCTGAGAGCTGTGGCGGCCAAGAGCTGCAACAGAACATAGCCTTTAGGTCAGGGAGCTGTGAAAGAGTATGGCCTTTGAGCAAGGAGCTATGTGAGTTGTACATGGCTTGTGAGTCATGTGAGAATATGTGGGTTGTACGTGGTCTGTGAGTCATGGAGAAATGTGAGTGTTGTAATTTAACATCTGTACAACTGTTAACTTGTATAAAAGAAAAGGGGGAAATATAGTAGAGGAAATGTATTTAAATATCTGTATAGAGGCTTTGTCCCGGAGGTCCCGGTTGCCCTTGATGGGCTGCAGCTGCAATGTCCTTAATTGGGCTGCAGCTGTGACCAATGAAGATGACTGAGATAAAAGGGGGTGGGTTAGCCAGTCAGGGAGAGCCTTGGAGGAGCCCTGACCTGAGAGAGAATAGCATGCAGCAGAAGGAGTCAGTGAAGAGCTGCAGCCATGAGAATATGCCAAAGAGGTATGGACTTTAGAAATCTAATAACAACAATATGGGACTCTAGAAATAATAGAAGAACAACACTCTGCCCTGCTGGGATGGAAGGAGAGGGGGGAAAGGGGAGAGGGCCCTTTGTGCAAGGGCTGGATCCTTTACTGAAAAGCCTTTATCTTTATGTGGTATCAATTAACACTCACCTGTGCCCTCTAGCAAAACAGTTCCTGCTCTTCTCCCCACAGCCACCAGCTGCTTTCAAAGTCGCTGCTTTTCCCACCAAATTGCTGCCATGTGGAGGAGGGGAATCAGCATAATGTATGTAACCTTTGTAAATGTTTTAAATCAAGTCTATCTTGTGGCCACATCTTATTGGGCAGGGAGGATTTGGGGGGATGAATGTGTTTCAGCACAGCAGCAGGTTATAATGACACAATATCATGAGTGATTGCTTGGGGTGGGGCTCTACTGCTGCCTTCTGCCACCACTCGGGGCTGGAGAATGAGTTTCATAAAGAATTTAGATCTGCTATGGAAGTAGGAAGTATCTGGCCACTGTAGAGAAATATTTCTCTGCAGGATTTTTTGAGATTTGCTCCTTTAAAAGCAGTTGTGGTGTTAAAAATCATGACAAAAGCTACTCCTTTGTGGAAAAAAAGGCTAGATTAAATAAAGCAGTTTAAAACTCACAACTGAGGGGATAAATCTCTACCTTACAGGCTTCCCCTGAAACCACATGGGACTCTGGTCCTTTGGTCCTGGAGACAAAAGCCAGAGCCAGATCTCCTGGGGTGCAGGCAATGCTCACATACCCCAGCACTGCTGAGCTGAGGGTCTCCATCCACCCCAGCTGCAGATTCCATGGACAGAGGCATTCCTTGGTGACAGGGAACTTCCCAGTCACAAATTGTAGGTCTGACATGATTTTTGTAGGTCTCTATAGGGACTAAGGCCTCCTGATCTGTCCCTGTTTCAAGTCACCTGTACCCATGCAAATAGCAGAGGATATTCAGCAGCTTGTTCCCTGGAGTTGGGACTGGCCCCAAACCATTGAATGCCAGGGCTGGCAGCACTGGATAAGATCCCTCCTCAGTTTCCCCACTTTATTATATAGTGCAGAGGTCTAGAGAGGTGTTTCACCTTCAATGCTTGTCAAACTGCTGAAGCAGCTGAGGTTGATCTGCCTGAGGAGTAAAATGCAACACTCAAAATCATTAAAGCACTTTAGGTTAATTCAAGCAGCACTGTAAGCACAGGGGAGTTAAAACCAAGACCTCATAGCCAAACCCAAATGTTGGGTGTCTGGGTGTGTAGAATTCTGGACTATGTTGGATTTTGCTCCCTCAGTGAGTATTTTATGGGTAGGGCTGAGTTTTCTGCCTCAAAATTATTTTTTACCCAGGTGGGATTTGGTCTAGTTTAAGTGCAATACAGGCTGTCCAAGGAGTATCATGTGCATCACCCAGACTTGTGCATTTTTACCTTGTTTATTTCCCTTCTTCAAGATAAATATTCAGCTTTTGCACTAGTAGGTGGATAAATTTTCCACAAAGAGCAAAACTCAGCTCTGGTAAATGGGCTTGCAGCAACATCCCTGCATAGGGCTGCCAGGGGTGGGGAGGATGGGACCTTTCTGACTGAGTAGGTGTTTGAGTTATTGGGGAATTTAATTTCTTTTCCCTAAGCACTCCCTTCCTTTCTGTGGAAGTTATTTTTTCACTTGCTATTTAAACTGATGCAAAGTGCCTAACATAGATATGAGTATCCAAGCCTGCTGCAAGTATTAATGGATAATTGAAGCAGCAATGCAAGTGAATGGGAGCACCCTCCAGGATGTAATTGACTGATGTCCTCAATTCTGCAGAAATTCACAGATCACCAGCTGGTCCAAGGTCTACTGGGGAGGAGGAAAACCCACCTACATACACAAACATAGATGCTACCTTGTTTTAGGGCTTCCTGCAGCTTACAGTGACATTTGAATGAAAAATATTATTTCTGAAAATAATAAGTTCAGTAGTTAAAAAGAAATATAGGAAGGGAATGCAATATCCCTGCAGGTGCAGATAACCTTCTGGGACTTACACCCGGGACAGAGAAGGTAAAGCATAACTCACAGACAATGGAGAAAGGATGAAAAGAAAAATTCTGAAAAGCTTTCATCAAAGAAAATTGAATTTGGGGGATGAATTTGCCCCATAAATCTAGGAGTAAAAATAGCTGAGGCTGACTGATAGTGGTCTGAAAAATGAGTTCAGTCAGAACAGTCACAGCTGTGATGGATAGGGGAGCTGCTTCTTATCAGGTCAGGCCAGTAATGGAAAGGCAATGGGATAATCATCAAATAATTCTTTTTACTACCTATCAGTTACACATAAGTGGTTGCCTTACAGAACCAGTTAACTGGTGACAGTAAATCTGAGCAGAGCCTACACGCTTCAAATGAGGGTCTCCTGGTGCTCCTCCCTTACTCATTGGAGTGCATCTTGTTTTTCCATCTCTGATGTAGCTGGGTTAGCTCTGACTTAGTGCTGTTGCTGTTTGATAGTGTCCTGGTACCTGTGAGAAATGAGCCAGGGATGCCACAGTAGTTTCCAGCAGACATGCATCACCAGCAAGCCCCCCATCCCAGACTGAACTTAAGCCAGTGCAACGCAACTGAGATCCCTAAAGAGATTTTTTTTCAGATAAAAGCTGAAGTCATGGCTCTGCCTACTAAAAATAATGCTCCTTTTACTACTGTTAGTGCTCCTTTTACTATTGTTACTACTACTGCCAATACTACCACTACTACAGGTGATACAGCATAACCAGTAGTGCTAGTGGTAAAAGCAAGAAAGAATAATCATAGTAAAGACATTTCCCACATTCTCCTGAGCACTAGAACTGCCCTGGCAAGAATGAAAGAAATGGCACTGACTGAGCAGCAGCATCTTTGATGGTGATGAATACCCACCCCCTTTGATGGCTGTGGCTTATCCATGCAGGGGTTTCTGAGGGTGTCACTGTGGAGCTTTGCTGTGGAGTTGCCTTTAAAATGAGGTTGAAGAGGGTGGAGGGGGGATGTGTGAAGATAGATCACCTGGTGGGATAGGTGGTGCTGGGGTTGTAAGCAATTGCATCAAAGCAGTAGAGTTTGTGATTAAAATTGTGACCATAGCCATGTTCACAAAGATGTGGAATATGTCTCTGAAGATCACTTAAATTTTTCAGAGCAGAAACAATGCCCATATAGGCAATTACTTGGCAGCTCCTTGTGTTTCCAAGTTGAAATATACTCCTGTTTTGTAAAACACTGCCCTTTACAGGATTCTGAGTCACCTCCTGTGCTGAGGCATGGTGCATGCCTAGAACAGCCAGGTCAGGATCTTTTCTGACCCCTGACACTGGTTGCTCTCAGTGTAAAGGAAATTAACCCCAGAACTGGGCAGTAATGGTAGCTACTGGTATGGTACAGTCCCAGTTGTTTCTGTTACTTAGGGAATACTCAGCAAATTTTAGGCTAATGAGATGTTTTTGGTCACGAGAAGGTTCCATCCACCAGTGAAGTTACCAGGGATCTGTGAAGCAAATGGAAACCTGCAGCCATGTTCTCCTCAGCTGCAGAGTGAAGGTACTGACTTTCTATTGGAAATGGGCTGGGGTTTTTTATTGCTTAGTAAATTCTTCAGTGGAGTCCTAACTTTGTGTAGGGGTTTTTTCATGAAAGGGAAATGTTGATTTCTTTGTGTCTCCTCTTTTTGACACTAGCAAAAAAAAAAGCTGGAAGAAAAATACTCACTATTTACTTCCTAGTGATGTTGTCTTTCTACTCTTCATCAGTCAAACCTCACATTCAGAGTTTCAGCTATTCACAAAGCTTTGCACTATTCTTTCCAAAACACCAGACTACTCAGCGAAGCCTGAGCTATCTCATGAGTTTAATTAGTTATGTGACTTAAAGGAAAACACAGTTGCAGTTTCCCACGTGCCATGTCACACTGTGCATCTGTCAAAGAGGCAGTGGGAGTCTTCCAAGAAATGCTTGCCCAATTATTCAGAAAGCCAAGGCCTTTTGTTCCCTTCAATGGCAGCTTGACTTAATAATTAATGCCTAGCACTATGTAAACATGAGCTAATGAACCCTCACACTACCCTAAGGCTAAGGATTAGCATTTCCCTCACAGTGAGTGGGAGACTGGGCTCAGCAAACCCCTTTGTGCCTTCTTTTCTGCTTATGATGGCCCAGGAAACTTCAGGACTCTGATGTCCCTGTAGAAGAAACTGACTTTAGGCAATGAGCTGAAACAGGAGGTATTTTCATTCAGGAACAATATGAAGAAACACTGAGTACAGTGGATCTGTGCTTCTGGACTCTGTGCTTGCTGGTGGACCAGAAGGCCAGAAACCAAAACAGGCAGGAATTCAAGCTGCTGTAAGGGGGGTTGGCTAATATAAATTCAGTTTCCATGTCAGAATCATTCTTAGGGGACCATGACTCTCACGGCCTCCTTGACCTTTCTGAAAGTTTGATGTCACAGACTGAGATACACAGTGATTAGTCAGGCTTGTCACTCCCTCTCATCTCATAAATCAATAGAGAAATGGAGAATCCTTGAAAAATTCAATAGACAAGTGAAGGTGCCAAAGTGAAATAGGACTCTGGTCAAGGAGAAGAATTCTGGCTCAAATATTAATAATAATAAAAAATTCAGATAATAAGCCCTTGAGCATTTCCTGTTAGGAATGCAAGACAACAGACTACCAGAAGCAGGAGTGTCCTGTTCCATGGAGTTTATAAAGATGCAGATGATGCCAATGATGTTCTTTTTCTCCTCCCCTTCGTATCTGCAAAAAGCCCAAAACATTCACCAGTGTTCCTGTGCCATAAGACTTTCAAAAAGATAATACCATAACCAGACTTCAAACCTACTGATAAGGTGAGCAGGACAAATCTGGTTTCAGGCACCCATTCCATAGCCTTGCTTTGGCCTGGCTCTGTGGATGGCTCACCAGCTGAAGATGATGGACAAATATGAGGTTTTTGGATCGTGTCTCTTGAGGAAACTTATGTTCCCAAGGCACATAGGTTTAGGTGACACCTGATCAGTGGTTTTCAGTATGTTGGTGATTAAACAATAGTTAAAAAGTGCTTGCAAGGATACAGGGAAATATCTCCTACAGCTTTGTTTCTGTGCCTGATCCCAAGAGTTTTGTTTCCCTGGTTCACAGAGCATCACAGCTGCAGTCTTTGTCATCAAATCATTGCTGACATCGACATCTCAGAGTTCAAAGCTCTACCCAGATCTGGTGTCTCTGCAAACAACATTCAGCCAGGGGGCTTTTTGTATAGAAAGGATATTGTCACATTCATAAAAACAGGAGGCTTCTCTATTACAGGGTTTTTGTTCAGTATTTTCTGCATAATGGTGCTCTCATCCATTAATGGGAGTCATGCAGGTCCCTGTAAACACATTCCATAGCCTGGAGAAAAGGAGACTCAGGAGAGGCCTTATCACTCTCTACAACGATCTGAAATGAGGTTGTAGCCATGTGGTGTTGGCCTCTTCTTCCAGAAAATCAGTGACAGGACAAGAGAACATGGCCTTAAGCTGCACCAGGAGAGCTTCATTTTGGACATCAGGAAGAATTTCTTTATGGAAAGAGTTGTCAAGCATTGGAATGGGCTGCCCAGGGCAGTGGTGAAGTCACCAACTCTGCAGGTGTTCAAGAAATGACTGAATGTGGTACTTAGTGCCATGGTTTAGTTAAGAAGGTCTTTTTAAATTTTAATGATTCTGTGATTCTCACTCTAAGGAGAAATGAGCGCCGTTGGTTTAACCAAGTCAATCAAAGCTGTGGCAGAGCCAATAACTGAATCCAAATCTCCCAATATCTTCCTGTGTTTGCACATCTGGCTGGACATAAAACTGAACCAGGGTTGTGAGTCTGTGCACCTTCACCCTTCCTTTTCAATGGCATCAGAGGCTTAAATACCACAGTGAAAACTCTCCTTTCTTATCAGGCTGTGGATGCAAAGCTTGGCAAGGAAGGGCCTGCAGGGGAAGGGGAGACCTCTTCTTCAAAGCAGCTTAATCCTGGCAGGGAATTGCTTCTGAGCCCAGTGCTGAATGTCACCCTGCCCTGCCTCAGCACTCTGGTGAGGAGAAACTCCATGGCTTAAGCTTCTCCCTGTGCCGGGGGGTTCTCCCCAGTGATTACAGTGGTGACGCAGCAGCAGCAGCAGCTCATCACTGACTCATTCATCGACGTCTCTGCGAGGAGCAGGGGCAGGAGGGAGACCTGCATTTCTTTCATTAATATTCCAGAATTTCTGTGAAGCTGGTGAGGAATGCCCAAGACCGCCTGCAGAGAGAAATGTTCACCTTTGCTTCCTGTGGGAAGCTGCCTGTGGCATCCCCCACCCCTCTGAGTCAGAGCTGGCAGCTCTTCACTTTATTTGTTCTCCTGGACATAGGCAAATGCTTCATGTGGGAAAATGGGAAATGAAAATATGTTCAAAGGACAGTCACTGGCACAGTGGAGAATGGCACAGCTTTCCACACAGCACAAGGGAAAATAAAACTTAAAAATAGCAGCATTAATAATGTATATGTGTGCTAAAGCAGCATGAGCAACCATGAAGAGCTGCATGTTGCACAGCTTTCCCCAGTTCTCTGTGGCAATTGCCTTGGGAGGTCTAACAGTTCACCTTTGTCTCAAGCTGAATTTAAAAGGGCCTCTTTTGTCAGTTTGTCTGCTACTGCAATGTTCCCAGTACCCTGGTTCTTTGCCTGCAAAGCTGCCATGCAGCAGAGCCTCCTGGTGTACTTATTTTGGTGTCTGACATGGTTTTGCCCTGAACATGTTGTGCCTCTGCAAATTATAATCCAATTTGAAAGTGATGCTTATCTAAAGTGGACTAAATGACTTACCATTCATAATCCTGGGCTTCAATGAAAGAGAAGGCATCAGATGCACAATATCTCTCTGTCCATAATGTAGTGTTACAGTCTGTCAAGGGCCCTTATTTGGGAGAAGGGATTGAATTCCTTGTGTGTAGCACAGACATCATCGCTTGCACGATCCCCAGGCTTTCAAGTCATTACACTACTGACTGCTCTGCTTCTCAAGCAACTCCTCAGCTTCATTTCTGTGCCTGATCCCAGGAGTTTTATTTCCCTGGTTCACAGAGCATCACAGCTGCAGACTTCGTCATCAAACCATTGCTGACATCGATGGAGTTCAGAGCTCTGTCCAGCTCTGGTGTCTCTGCAAACAAAATTCAGCCAAGGGTTTTTTGAATGGAAAGGATATTGTCTCATTCATAAAAAAACAGGAGGCTTCAGGGTTTTTGTTTCAGTGTTTTCTGCAAAGTGATGTTCCCATTCATTAATGGGAATCATTCAGGTATCCACAGGCACACTTTTGTTAGTCCAGTGGTCAAACATTTGGAAGACAGCCTCAGTGTGCTGGTGGTGACCTGCACTGACTCTTGCTGTCAGCAGGTGGATGATGCAGTGCCTGGGAGGGAATGTGTTGCTGGTAGAGAATTTCTGACAACTGAGAAGCAAGACCAGGCTGGATGAGGGTCTGTCTAGGCAGCCTCATCTAGTGGAAAGTGTTCCAGCCCCTGGTAAGGAGTTGGAATGAGGTGATCCTTAAGGTCCCTTCCAACCCAAATCATTCTATGGTTCTGAGTCTATGACCCTTGGTGCTCTACAAGCTCCTGTGGTAGCAGTGACCCTGGGAACAGCCTGGAAGGGCAGCAGATAAATTGTGGCTAAGTCTGTTACACAGACGTGCCCTGGCACTGCACACATCTTTCAGTTCTCAAAGGAGTTTTCACCAGGGCAAGGAAATGCAAAATCTGTAATGTATATACAGGAAACAATGTTTAGCCCTACAAGGCAACACCAAATGTATTTGGCTAGAAAGACCTTGTGACTGTAAAGCAGGGGGAGAGCAACATGAGGCAGGAGCAGACAGATGAAGAATGACTGAGGCTGCTCTGGAGATTTGGGTTGAATTTGAGTTTTGCTGCACCCAGGAATCCTTGGACTGTGTGAGACCCTGCAGGAATTCAGGGCCCCTCACATTACTGAGTGCAGTCACCTGCAGACTCTGCTGAGCTGAGTTCAGTGACTGCCTTGACTTCAGGTCGACACTGGATTAGCTGCTGAGGACATTGCAATATTTTGCATAAACAACCTCCTTCTCCAAAGCTGGACAACCTTGAATAACCTTTCCCAGGCTGCTCTCTGCCTCTTTTGAGTCTTTTCATTTTGCAATCTGAAAAAAAGACAAGTGTTTCTAGTTCTAGGCTGATGCTGTCCAGATGCATAATGGAAACCACGTGCTTTGTTTCAGCTCCTCTGGTTGTGGCCCATAAGATGTATTGAAACAGGTCTCAAAAAAGCTGCATTGAGGAGGAGGAGAACAGAATGAATATTTTTTCTTGCCTCAAGTGCACTCCTGACATGAATTTGTCTTCCTTTGCTTTGGGCACAGCCTTTGTGGCATTCATGGGGTGTTTATACTCCACTGCTTCAGGACATGAGAATGACTTTTTCTGCTTGTGAGGCCAAATTTATTCAAATTATCCACAACTGTATGAATCCCTGCAAGGATGACTTCCCTACCTCCTGCAGATCCCACCTCTGTCTGCTAGTGTTAGTGCTGTGCAAGACATCAGACTTCAAACCACCCCTTGCAGAAAGTCTTGTCTAATAATAGGTAACAATGGAATGAAATCCCAGGTTTTATGTGGTGTAATTTTTATAGCAAGCAGAATTGATTCCTCCAAAGATATTTGCTTGACAATGATAAAATAGAATTTTGGAAATAAATTAGCTGGAGATTAACTCATTGTTTAAAGGCAGAATAAGGTGAAAATATCAAACCTGAAGTAAAGCTGTCTCTGGAGATGGGAGATGTGAAGTCTGTATCTGGAGGAAGATTTGGATATTCCATTTAACCCAGTAAAGGTTTCATGGAGAATAGCTGTATTATTCATGAATGGCACTAATCCTTCTGGTTTGTTTATGTACAGATTCTTACAGAAATATTATGAGTTAGAGAGTTATAAAAGACTTTATGGTCTGCACATCCCACTACAAATCCAGGTTGCCTTAGTTACCATCTGGCTAACTGCACAGGTGAGGGGAAAGAGAGAGACTGGAAGGGAAAGAGAGAGATTAGTACTAATACATTTTTTAAATCTAGAAAGATCTTGTGAATTCTAATGCTGTGATATGACAGAAAGCTTTCAAGGCCTGCATAATACAAGAGGACTATGAAAGCAAGGATTTGGACTGGCAGCTCTTTGACAAGAACACCCTGATGGGCCTTTTTGCTAAGATCATGAATTACCTAATCAAAAGCTTCAGCAGAGCTAATATGCAGTCACTTCTTGAGTATTTCCTGTATTTGGGTTGAGAAGATTCCTTGGTTATAAAGTGTGCTCCAGGCAGGGGGTAACCAGGTGACCAAATTGTAAAGACTGGATGCAGAATGCCATGATCAGGTCCTTGTCTGGTCTAAATTAGGTTACATGGAGGCACAGGAAGAAAACACATCTTCCCAATGTCTTCAAGAAAGGCCTGTCTACTTGAACAAAGCAGGCTGGAAGGGCAGCACTGGTGTTCCTGAGAAGTTTTGTCACACAGTTGTGAGTCACATATTAGTTGACTTTTCTTAGAGCAAGTCCCAGCTGACAGAATCAACAGCAAAGACTTGACATCCTCAGCCTTCAACTGAAAAGGCAAAAGAGAAGATGAAATCAAATACTCCTAGCACATGCTGTTGTGAAGGAAAGTTTACATGAATGGAGGTCCTTTCCTGTGGGAAGAGGGGCCAGCACTTCATAAAAGCTGTTATTAAAAGCCAAGCTCATAATCTTGTGAGAAAAGAGTAATTTCTTTGTGAGCAGCACTGCTAGTGGGGTAGATGTCTGAGTCCTAGTGCTTTCCTCATCCCTATGCTTACAAAGTAAACCAAATTTGCTGATGTTTTGTTTTCTTTTTTGGGGATTTTTTGGTTTTGGGGTTTTTTTGGGCTTTTTTTTTTTGTTTTCTTTCTTTTTTTTTTTTTTTTTTTAATAAGGCAAAATGCACATAAGCTGGAAGAAGTTTGTAAACAAAAGCAGAAGTATCTGCCCATGGCTGTTCTTCCCACACAACTTGGAACAGTATTCATGGCTCATTAGGCCCATGGCTTGCCTTTTTGGTTAACTTCTAATGAGTAATATGATCACAGAGATTGAGAGCTGGGAATTGACTTTTGTGGGGCTCTATGCCTCCAGGGATGCCAAATACAGATGATTGCAGTCACTCTTCTCTAAAAGATACCCTGGGGATCTTGCACATTAGTGATGGTAGCTTCTGTGTCCTGACAAAAATAGTTTCTCTAAATTAGAATGAGGAAAATGGGTAGAAATTGTGACACCTTTTTTTAAATTTTTTTTGTCTGAATTTATACTGAAATGACCATGAAAGCATGAAAGATGGCTGTGTAGGCATGCTGACTGCTAGTCAGTATCCCCTAACCCCTATAAATTTTAACCTGATGGCCAAATTCACTTCCTTCATCTGCACTGGTGTGGCCTCACCTGGAGTCCTGTGTGCAATTTTGGTCACCACAATATAAAAAAGACATTAAACTGTTAGAGAGTGTCCAAAGGAGAGCAACGAGGATGGTGGAGGGTCTGGAAGAGAAGCCAAATGAGGACTGGTTGGGGTTCCTTGGTCTGTTCAGCCTGGAGAAGAGGAGGCTGAGGGGAGACCTCATTATGGTCTTCAACATCCTCCCAAGGGGAAGTGGAGGGGCAGGGACAGATTACCTCACCCTCTTGACCAGTGACAAGACTGGAGGGACCAGCATGAAGCTGAGGCAGGGGAGTTTATGTTGGATGGCAGGAAAATTTTCACCCTGAGGGTTGGGCACTGAAACAAGCTCCCCAGAGAAATGCCAGTCCCAAGCCTGACAGAATTTGAGAAGTGTTTGGACAATGCTCTCAGGCACATGGTGTGACCCCTGGGCTATCCTGTATGGGGCCAGAAGTTGGACTTGATGATCCTGATGGGTCCCTTCCAGCTCAGCATATTCTGTGATTCCATAGCTCTAAGATTCTTCTTCTGTCTGCTGCTGCTTGCTGAGCATGAAGCCAAATGGTGTGGGACACTCCTTTGGTCAGCTCTTGTCCACTATCCTGGCTAAAATATCTCTGTGTTATTGACACCTTTTTCATCATAAATATTGACACTATTTTTACCACATGAGCTACTATGAAGAAAATTAACTCTATCCTAGCCCAAATCAACATAATCATTGAGGAACTAAATTTTGTGTGTTGACTAAAAAATGCCCCAGATCTCTTTCTTCTGGTAGTCATAGTAATGATCCATAAGTAAGAAAAGCAGGAATGTTAAGTTGATGTGATTGAAGGAAGGAAGGAGAAACCTCATTCAGATCACAAAAGAAGGTGAGAGGAAGACTTTGGTAGACACTTGCTCTTCCTGCAGTAGCTCTGACTGCTTGGTGATATTAATTTTCAACATAATGCTCTTTCACAAAACCTGCACTTGGTCAAGCATGTGCTTCTTGGGGTAATAAGAGTTTACCAGTTCTGGCTTATTGAAGGCAGAGTTACTGAACTTCACCCACAGGCAGAACACTTGGACATCAATCTTTATTCTCAATTCTGGCATTGGCAATGTGGTTCCTCAGGGCTTCTTTTTACCCTTCTCCATGGTGACTGCAGTCATAACTTACCCATCTCAGGTCTTGAGATTTCAAAGTGTAACCAAGAAATCTTTATTCTTACTGGTCACTGAACTAGATGGGATCAAATATTGGATTGAAATGCAGAGTGGAGTACTAAATAGCACTCATTACTTTCTCCATGGTGCTCAGTTTCCTTTTTAGACTTGATGTCTGAAATGTACTGGACAGAGAATTTTTCTAGCAGTGCTAACTATATATAAGTAATTCTGATGGTCTTTAAAAATAGCTCAGGCAAAAAACTCACCAACTACACAACTAATACACTTACAACCACCACATCTTGAAGTTCTCTGGTTTCTTTTAAGGGTCCCTATTCCAGCTTGAAGCTTAGTGAAACAATAAATATAGCAACACTGCCTTTTCTGATGGGATGACGAGCTCAGGACTGGTTAGTGTTAATTTACTCCTTGAGGTGGTTTGAAATTTGACAAAAAATGTTGTTTTGCTGTTTCTGTTTCAGTTTGCTGGCTGAGCATTTTTTTAAATGCCTACTGCCTCTGCTCAGCAGTATAAAAGCACGATTGCTTTTTATTGCCATTCTCTCCCAGCACAAGATTGTGTCTCTGTCTCTTACAGGCTTGTCAATCTGAAAACTTCATTTGTAATTTGCCAGAAGCCCTCAGGGCATATTTCTTGCAGTAGCCTACCCTCTGTCTCACAGGAGAAGAGAGAGATTCACCTTTGGCTGTGTGGGATGGCAGAGAACCAGCCTGCATCCTCCTGGGAGGGTTCTGCAGGGGCTGGTGATGATGTGGTGGGTGGGCTGCATGTTTTCCCTTCTGTCCCATTTTCAGTGGGACTATGACAGCAAGCTGCAGGATCCCAGGGCAATCCTATGGCTCAGGGAATTGTATTTGCTGTTGTGGGGACTGTGGCACTGCCTGAAATACATCCTTTGCTCATCCCAGTGCTTTTCCCTTCTTCTTCCTTTCAGTCCTCTGGCACCTCATCACATTTCCACTCTTATCTGGGTTCTGGACCCTTCTGCTTCTCTTGGCTGCCTGGATGCCAACCTATTTTCAGTCCCATAATTGTTCCTACCAGCCAAAAGAAGCAACCTCAGGAAAAATTTGGCTCAAAACTTGGGGTGGAGTGTCCTTGCTAGACTGAAAGTTCCAGAAGGACCAAAAGACTTTGTGAAAAATACTCTGTTGAAACTGCAGCTCACCAGGCACAAGGAGAGTGGACAGGACACTGCTGGGAAGTGAAGCTTGGAGGTGAGCATGAGGGAGCTAGAGAATTGCCATGAAAACAGTGAAATAATTGAAGTCTACGGAAGATTTACTTCCCTAGATTTATTTTAAAATACTTAATATCTGCTTCTTCCCTTTGTGTTATTCCTTCAAACAGCAGAAGCAATTTTGCTGAAATTTCCTAAGGACCCTGCTTTTTCCACAATCAGAACATACATTTAAGGGAAAATGTTTAAATGTTCCAAGCTTGCTGTTTGCAAATAACAGGGTGTTATAAGAGACTTTCTGTTGATTTCAGTGGAAGTTGAGGACAAAGAGAGAAGGCTGAGGCAGAAACACAAGGGACAAAGAGATGAGTCAAAATGTGTAAGATCAGTGAACACGTCCTATCCTGCCTCCATGGCTCACTTTTCCTTGCTTTCCTCCAGAAAATGAAAGGTGCCTTTTTCTGCTATGCAAATACAGCCTGTGTCTCACTGAAGATGTTGAGATGGGGATGAGATGGGGAAAGGGAAGGTTTGTAGGGGAGCTGAGAAATGAAGGGAAAATTCTGCTCATGATTCATTTGCATGCTTCAAACTTGAAATCCAAGGTTCAAATGTCATTTAAAAGATTGTCATTAAAGCTTGGGTTTTTTTCTTAAGGGATTTCTGCATACAGACATGAGTAAGGGTGCCACACAGCACTTGTAAAAGGACCAAAGAAGGATGGGTGCCTAATCCTTTACAATTCTCTTTTTAGGTTCTTTTGGAGATCATACTGAGTACCTATCCCACATTTAATATGCCTTTGTAGACATTATGCAATCCTGTATCCACCAAATTCCTTTGCTTGATTACAAAGCAGGCAGCTATTTTCAGCAATAAGCAATGAGAACAGCAGATGCTTTTGATCAATATTTCCCCAGAAGAATTTTCATTCTATAAACTGCTTTATCATCCCACTAATGCCAGCCAACCTTTAGGGAAAGCAGAGCACCAGGGTACTGCTAACACTGAGCATTCCCTGTGTGTGTTCTGTTTTGGGGTCAGTGTGGAATGAGCTGTCTCTCACTTCATCCAACACAATTCCAAGCTGGTACCCAGCCACTGAAGCCTCTTTCTATAACATCATCTCATCATGCTACTTCTATTTCTCACTTCTCTTAAAAATGCGCACTTCAGAACTCATCTGTTCTCTACTTTTGAGAAGTCTGAATCCAGACAGAAATCATGTAGGTGTATCCTTTTTTTCCTCCTTCCCAGATGCATTATTTGAAATAACAGAATATTTTTTTTCTGAAGCTTTAGATGTATCTATGCATCTGTATATCTATATATTTATATCTTTCCCCATTCTGTGGGCTATTTTTGGATGCTCCTGCTGAGTACCATGAGCTACTGCCTGTGAGCAGGTAGATATATATATTGCCTCTCCTTGTTCCTCATCTTCTACTGCAGCTGTAAAGAAGAATGTGGCTTGAAATAAATCTGAGTTACTCATATTATGATTACTTGGTAGAGCCAATCAGTTTTCCAAAAAAGTTTTGATTCATTTTATTCAAGAAAGTAACTCTCTAGATAGAGGAATAAGTGAAGAGAAGTCAGATTTATTATTGTATTTGTATCTCTTTATGGAGCTGCCTGAGTCTTAGATACTGAAAAAAACAAAAGCAAACCCAAGCAAAATAATTGAAAACAACGCCAAAAAAAGGTCTTTAGAAGCTACCTAATTACATCTTTGAAGAAAACAAAGGCTAGTAGATGCTTCTTTAGCCTAGTGATTCTCAAGCATTAAGTTACAAGTAAAGAACCTGGTTCCTCTTGGTCTCAATGAAATTTGTAGAGACCTTCGGTGATCAAAGTCTACGTGGGTTTTGCATTTTTACTGCACTTTTTTTTCCTGTTTACCTCCCTCAAAGCTTCTTCCTCTTCCATACCCATGTAACATCTGTGACACTTAATTGGGAAGATAGGCTGAAACCTCATTATTCTGCTCTGTGCTGTTTTGGAGTTCGTTTTCTCCACAGTATCTGGTTTGGTGTCACATTTTTGATTTGTGATGACAAGAGTGTAGGTTACACAGTGATGTACAAGATATGGAACTTCCAGGACAGATTAACCCAACTCTCACTGTCTACAACCACCTGGAAGGGGCAAGGGTGGGCTCTTTACCAGGCAGCAAGTGAGAGAATGAGGAGATGGCCTCAAACTGCACCAGAAGAGATTCAGATTGGAAAGGAAAAATGTTTTTCACTGGAAGGGTGGTCAAACATTGGAATGGGTTGCCCAGGGAGGTGGTGAAGTCACTGTCCCTGGAGGTGTGTAAAGAAAGACTGGATGTAGCACTCAATTCTCTGCTCTGGTTGACGAGGTGGCATTTGGACTTGATGACCTTGAATATCTTTCCCAACCTGAATGATTCCATGATTTTAAGAATTGTCCAAAGGAATATTCCATACCGTAGGGCATCATGCTCAGCACATAAAGCTGGAAAGAAGAAGGAGCAAGGAAGGGTTGTTTGGAGTTATGACATTTGTCTTCCTGAGTCACCATGATGTGAGATGAAGCTGTGCTCTTCTAGAGCTGGCTGAGATGAGCTCAGCTGGCCAGAGCCTGCTGCTCATAACATCAAGGTTGTGGGTTTGATCCCTATTGAGTTGGATTGGATGATCCTTGTGGATCCTTGTGTGTCCCCTTCCAACTCAGAATATTATGTGATTCAGCAATTCAAAAATCTGCCTTCTGATGGGTCTTAGAGAACAAATTCTTTATTTTGCTCTGCTTGTGCACACATTTTTTTTGTGTTTGTCTGTCAAGCTGTCTTTATCTCAACCCACGAATTTTCTTACTTTCACCCTTCCCATTGGAAGGGAGAGGCTGAATGTCTCCGTGATGCTCAGGTAAGATATTCTTCCCATTTCCATGTTCTTTTACCCCTGTACAGCTGAGCAAGCTCAGCTTGGCAAAAGTACTCTGATGGCTCTGAAGGTGGGAAGTGAAGAAAGGTTGGACAGCTGTAGGAGGAGTGAAAGGACACAGGAATTCTTACTGGATGTTGCACTGAAACTTGAGTGTGGCTGTGAGTGTGTTAGCAGAGACTATTTTGTAAAAAGCTGGGCTGAAAGTCTTTTTGGGAAGGAAATAAACAAATCACGTGGTCACAAGAAGATAAATGACTGAAGGACAGAAGGTCAGGAGCAGCCAGAGAGTGCAAGTTACTTGTGTGGAAGAAAGTGGAAGTGGATGTTCCCAAGTTACTGTAGAGAAAGAAAGTGGGAGATATTGATATGAAGCAGAGGTAAAAGAAGGTGAGAAGAGTCTTCATGTAACCTCCACAGAAGCCTCTCCTGACTTCCAAGCCCACCCTAGATGTTCTCCTGTGGTGTTTCTCCATGTCATATCTGTCAGCCCCTTTTCTAGTTATCTAGAATGCAGATGAGAAAACTGCACTCAGCACTGCAGTAGTGGTTCCTCCGGAGTCGGTAAAAAATGTGCAACTCTTCATTTCTACTGCTATTTATGTTCTCATATGAGCACATATTATATCTGAGTGGGAAAAAAAAAAAAGATACACCAGCCAAACCATTGTAATCTCTCAGCAAAGTTCTTAATGAGTGTTCCTTGCAAAGAAAAAAAAATGAAACCCACTATGTTTTCTTCCTTTGTTTCCTTCTGCAATTTTCCAAGAAGCATTGCTCTACACATTATCACCACTATAAATCTAATACTCCTTAGAAACACTTGCTTAAGAGATAAGAGCCAGGGACAAAAATATATAAAAACTTGGTGCTGGGTCTGCAACCACTGCTTTACAACAGATCATAGGAGGGGTTTGTTTTTCTGTATTTCTCCTCTCAGGGAATTCATAACTTTTGCTATGACAGATAAAAATATTTTTAATAATCTTGCGACAACGAATTTGGTGTGTGATCCTTAAAACTAAGGCAAGACAAAATCTCCTCTGCTTCAGGAGCACGACTGATGAAAGAATGCATCTGAAACACCTCCGGTGCTGCCACCTACAATTCCACTCATTGGAGGCTCACACGTTTCATATGAGTGCAGAAAAACAAGCAACATTTAATGCATTCATATCCCATCCCTTTTTTTACACTTTGTTTCCTGTTCTTATTATGAAGCATTGTCAGGCAACTGGATCTCTGTACTTCATGGTTCATTAGCCCCCTTGCCAAAGCACTCACAGGATTACCAAGAGCTGAGGCAGATTCACTATTTGCACAAACACACACACAAATGCACACAGGCTATTTAGATAGAATTATTATTCCTAAATTACTCTTAATTAGACTGTTCATCGGTCTGAGTGATTGTGCTCCCCTAGTATAAGTAGCACTAAATTACTTTTTGAAATTCATTACCATTGCTTGTTTTTCCATGTGTGTTTCCCCCCACAGTTTCAAAATAACATCCTCTTATTGCTGGAACAGTTGATAAGATTTTGGCATTGCTCAGCCTGGGGTTAACTCCATAATCCTGGCCGCTGCCCCAGTCAGGGCTCTTCACCTTTCATAAGAGGGGAACAGTATGGAACAAGATCATACTGAGAAAAAATGGCTC
This sequence comes from Agelaius tricolor, assembly GCF_023055355.1. Classification (NCBI taxonomy): domain Eukaryota; kingdom Metazoa; phylum Chordata; class Aves; order Passeriformes; family Icteridae; genus Agelaius; species Agelaius tricolor. The sequence continues at coordinate 91,239,823 of NW_027269262.1, read as the reverse complement.
ACCAAGAAATAAAATCATTGGGATCCACCTTGGCTTGCATTCCCAGAGGTTTCATACATGAGGTTCCATATCTGCATTCCAGGCTGAGCCTTGCACTTCCAGCAGCCTCTTTGAAATGTGGCTCCTATCTTAAGGAGGGTGGTTGTGTCAGTATTGCACTTAGACACTTAGATCCTGAAGATGAGAGGGATTAATCTGCCTCTGGCATTTCCCATCTCCTAGCATGTGTGCTCTTGGCTTTCATGTGTGGCTTTTATTGATCCTTTTCAGAAAAATCCTTTCCCTGTGTTGACACCCTGAGCCTTTCCCCAAGTGTAAGGTTTCTACTATAAAACCACCCACCAAAATGGAATTTGCCATTCTGAATCTCACAGTGGCTGAATGAACCTTTGGGAGGTCTTGGCTGGAGACAGAGGGTCAGTGCAGAGGGTGGGGGGAGTAATTTGTTTTTCCTGTGGGCTGCCTCATAGAATTTAATGCCTTCTCTTCACAATGCAGTCTCTGCAACCAGTCCAGGCTCCTGTGTCTAGAAATGAGTCTTTGGGTCTGGTACCTGCAGAGGCAGCTGGATCTTTCCCACTTTTTTCACTAGTAAGTGCCTATCTGTGAGGCCTTTACCTGGCCAGTCAGTTTGCCCTCTTCTCCATCTTCCTTAACAGACCACACCATCAAATGTTGTATTGGTTTTTTTTGCTTATGACATGGTAAGGAAAGAAGCAAGAAATCTCAGGGAAAAAAATATAAGCAGCCAAGAAAAAGAAAAGACAAAACAAATTCTCCCACTGAAGCAGAGATCTCAGAGCTCATTTATTTCAACTTTCAACTTGCACTGAGATTTTCCAATTTGCTGACGTTGAAAAGTACATTGAATCTTGGCTGAAGTACAAGTTCTAAAACACTTATTATTTTTTTTAAGCAGAATTTATATCCACAGTTGCACGGGAGACAGATAAAAGAGCAGGCAGATGAAGCCTGCCCTATCCAGGGTGGGGAATTTGCAAGCACTGTGATAAATTTCAGAGGAGAGTTGTTTTCTTTGAGTTTCAGTCATATTGTGGTATTGAAAGCCTTCAAAGCTAATTTCCTTGTTGTCAGGACTGAGGGAGGAAGGAGACATTGCTGGGCTATTTACTTCATTGCTACATTTTCCTTCCTTCTGCTTTCAGCATCTGGAATCTTTCTTGATGACGCCCAGCTTGTCTAACTGTGATATTAAAGTGTGTTCTGCCAATCTATTACCTCTCATCAAAGAGGAGGAGGAGGACAAGGATCGACTGTCAAAAGTGTGTTCTTCACTCTGCTGTGTTTTAAACTTGCTTTTTCTCCTCTTGAGAACTACTTCAGCTACTTGCCATGCACCCGACTCAGCTGAGCCCCAGCAACACAGCAGGAACCAAACACCGGGCAAACCAAATTAAGGGTCTGACTCACAGCTGCTCTGAGGAGCAAGCTGAGAGGTTATGACTGATCCCTGTGGCTTGGTTCAAGCAGTCCATGTCCACATAAGGAGAAGGACTTGCTGTGCAGTGGTTGCCTACCCTCCCTCATTGCCATACTCTGGTACTGGGGTGGGGTTAGTGGAGGGCAGCAGGATCATTTCCCAGTTAAGAAGAAAACTTATACTTATTTGTGTGTGCCTAAAGCTCTCATGGATTTTTCCTGACCTTCACCCACTGAAGATGATCAGAGCTCTGCCACTGCCCTTCCTACTCAACAAGGCACCTCTGGAGTCCATCTCTGTGAGACCACAGTTTGAAGAGATGAAGTTGAACCTACCCTACAGTCCTAGCTTTAAACAAGGAAGGTATCAGTATCCTGTAAGAGCCACAAAATGTAAATTTCCTTTAGTTACATAATTTTCCTTCAATTTGTTCTGCTACTATCATAGTCTTATAATTGATTTTTAAGCTCAACCAGAGTTCTCCTTAAACTTGAAATGCCTTAGCTCTATTTTAAAGTTTTTCTTTTCATGTGTACCAGCTGCACAAGCCCAGGTGCTGGCTCTGGGGCTGAGGGAGTCTCTGTGAGGAGAGTTCAGGGCTGCCCTGTGTCAGACACAGATGATCCAGTGGTTCCACCTCTGCCAGTCTGGGGGTGCTGGGGGAAAACAAGTTCTGGAAAGGGCCAAAGGCAGCAGTGGCAGAGCAGGAATGAGCAACAGGGTGGAATTTCAGCCCTTAGCCAGGGCTAATCTGATACATCATGACAAATCTATCATGTAATTAAAAACACCTATTAATTTTCTTTGCTTGTTAGGCAATATCTTTCCTTATGATTGCATCTGCATTACTCCAGTAGAATTGCTCAGTTTTGGCTCTCCTGTTGGCAGCAAAACCCCATTTCCCCAGTGCTGTAAGATGGAATGACTGAAGGTTGTTGCTGTATTAAGGTGAAAGCCTCAGGAAAAGTGAAAGTTTGCTGGTAAAGCACCTTGTGTAGAGAGACACTCAAACCTCTTGAGAAATGTTCAGCATCATGAATACTTTTGAAAACATGAGTGGCTGACACACCCCTGAGGACCTGACTGGTCTGACTGTTTCTGGGAACCCTTATAAACTCTGTGATGACTTCAGAGTGCCCTTTGATGACAATATTCCCAACAGGAGAGCATATTTAGGATTGCTGAGACCCTCTATGGACTGGAAGAGGTTAACTGCTGCAGCTCTCTCTGTTTCATGCTAATGCAATTTCTATACCTGACTGCTCATGCTTTCAAGATCAAGGGACCACATCATTACACTGGCCATTTATCTTACTAATTTCTCCCTACAAGCCAGAAAAGGATCTGTGATGGCCAGAATTTCTCCTGACAAGCCTAGAAAACATTCTGTCAGGACAGGTTTTTCTTGCTCAGATCTCTACCCCAGCTGGCTGTAGGGATTAAAGAGGATGTTTTAAGATGCTGAGTTGTTGCTCCTCTTCTGCAGCAGAAGTTAAGGGCAGCTGGGGATCTAAGGGGCAGAGGAGTCCCAGTGAATTCAGTTTGTTCCCTGCCAGCTATGCAGGAGATAACAGCCTGGGAAATGTGATAAGCTAAGCTTGAAATTGTGCCCTGCTACACTCCTGTTTTAGGCTCAGAAGGAAAGGGGCCACCATGCCTGATGAAAGCTATGTAGGACCACTTCAGAGTTCCTAACCCATCCTGCCTGGGGCATACCTGTGCAGCAATCCTGGATGTCAGTGGCATCTTAAATCTACTGCACACTTTTTGGGCAACTGAATTGAGCCAAACAATTCAAAATGTAAAAAAAAAACCCCATATGTCTTCCACTCAGGCTTTCCCCAGACACTTTTACACCTCAAAATTTTAGTGTAAAAGAAATAATTGTCTAAGCTTTTGCTAATATAGAGATTAACAGAAGAGATTAGCATTGTTCAATACACAAATTCATAACAATCTCAGTAATTAAAATATCTTCATGACATTGCCATGAATGGGATTTGAGAGGAGCCTGGCTGGAGTTGCATATTTCATGGAAAGAGAATTGTATCAACAGATGACAATGGTCTAGTGCTGAGCAATAGGCTATAGCCCCTCAAAGGAATGATTGGACAATCTATTTGAAATCAAGATAAACAGAGAATTGGAGCAAATACTGTGGAAAGGCTCAGGTATTGACAGTGGAGTGACTGCTATGCTGTCTGTCTGGAATTTTGCCAGGCTCATAGTGGTGGTTCCTTCCTTGGTTGTACTCTGGACAAGAATGGTCAAGAGCAGCTTGAGACATGCAAACTCTAATGAAAACGTGAGGAAATTAAATCCAAAATATTATTTTCACTGAGGGTCAGTAGCAGGAAAACACTTAAGAGAAGCAGAGAATAAGGTAGAAGAGCATGAAGTCCAGGAAATTTCCCTAGAAATTTCCCTAGAGAAAGGCCCAGGTAAAAAGGGAATATAGGAATGAATATGGCAGACAGTGAGGTCAAGGAGAAAAAGACTAAGTGGCAGGTTTAGTGGACATGGAAATAAATTTTATGTTGGGACACCTAAGATCTGTCACCAGTTCAGCCATAATTTTCTCTCAAATAAATTACTTGCCTTCTCTGGACCTCTAATTCATTTTCTGCTCTTTATTTAAGGGCCTTTAGGTCTGATATTCACTACAGCAAGGCCCCTCTTGTGTAGCAGTCTGAGGAGGGGCCCATCAGAGTCCTGATGAGTGACATAAATAGCAAGGACAGAGCACAGAGGACAAGAATCCTGTTTCTTGGAGTGATCTGGGATCAAAACAAGCAGGAGGAGGGTGGCAATGAGCAAGAACAGCTTGTTATAAAGAGTCCCTACCTTGTTCAGTGCACTAAGATCCCTTATGACTTCATGGATCAGGAGTTGTCCTGGGCTGGCAAAGGCATCTGTGACCCTTGGCAAAACCCCAGAAGGGCTCAGTTCTGCAGAGTGGCTTCAGAAGGTCAGGAGGAAGTAAATCAGCCTACTCTTCACTTTCCTAGTGTTACTCAAATGTGATTACTATCCAAGAATCTGCAGTAAAGACATCAGAAAGTCACTGCAAAGGAGCAGCACCTTCATCAGAAGGAGTGGTGGAACTTTCCTATGGAGAAGTCTGACTAGGTGTGATCACAGACTTCTCTCCCATCTCTACTTGTTCCCTTTTCTGAGTCCTTCATGCTGCAACTTGCTGCCCACCTGTATAGCAGGCATCTGCCTGCCTGGATCATGCAGTTTTAGAAACCTCCCAATGTGAAATAATAATAATAATCAAATGAAAGAGGTTATTGAAAACATTACAGGCCATAATTTTAATAAATGTTGGGTCCTGTCACTGTGTTCTCTAGTATTTATAGTTTTATATACTGCCAACAGATCCAAGTGTTTTGTCTTTTTGACAAACATTTCATGCAATCATAAATTAACTCATTTCTTAGCAAAATCTGACATCAGCAGTTAAGCTGTCAGTATATAGAAGTACTAGGGCTGGCAAATCCTCATCTCATAAAGAAAACAAAGAGCCTAAATGCATCCCAGACAGTGAGCTAAGTGTGCCTGAGCTGAGTCTGCTATAGGGGCCACATTGGTCACAGAGCTGACAGGTGGTGATTCTGCAGCTCAGGCATCAGCCAAAACGGCTCTGGACATCTTGGTCTTATTAATAACCCTGCACAGGTATGAAGGAGCAGCTCCTGGGCTTCCAAAGGAGATACATGTCTTAAAACCTCTCAATTTTTTTCTTTCTGGCTTGTGTTGAGCTCTGTCCATAACTGGTTTAGATCTTCAGAGAAGTTCTGCTGCTGGTGGTTTTTTTCAGATACAGTGCTGATAGAAACAAAATATAGACCAATGGAAAATTAATTTATCCCCTTGATGCTGGGATTTATCCCCTTTTAATTGAATAGGACACTTTGAGCAGATAGATCTGCTGCCACATCTTTTGAAGGAGCTGTAGATGAGTCAGATCTGCCCTGAGCTCTGCACAAGCTCAGGAAGAGCTCTGTTTTTAGCTATAATCTATAATCTATTTCATTCTGAGCAGAGATGCATGCTTTAAAAACCCTGTAGTTAGTCTCACTAGCTTTTCTTTCTCACACTTCTTTGGGGGGACATCCTTCCTATGGAAACCTGTTTAAACACAGTGCTGTTAAAGCACTCCTCAAAAAAGGGGGAAAATTCACCCTTCTGCAAAACACATCTCTAATTTGCATAAAGAGTGGATAAATGAAGTTATAGCAATGAGTGACTCCTTAGAGGAGTGGGGATGGAAGGCAGAGCAAGGAAAAGTACCCAGGCCACCCAGGTACAGTTGTAGTTGACATGGAGACACAGAGGCTGCTGAAAGAGCACCCAGCAAGCTTGAGACATTTGTGTGCCTCCAGATCCACCTGAGATCTTCCAGAAGCCTTGATATTAACAGGTATCACCCAAGCTCAGACCTGAAGTTCTGAGATTAAAGGTGGCCAGGAATTTATTCTCTGCTCCAGGCAGGCAGCTCTTACAGGAAATATTTGCTGTTAATACCAGGGAGTGATGTACAGGGAGAGTCCAGCTGACCCTGGCTGGGCATCAAAGTGGCCACATGTGTGTCAGATCCAGGATCTATGAGCATCTTAATGGATTTATTGGGAGACTGATTTTCCTGCTGTAGCACTGTACCAGCACAGCTGCACATCTTTTCCTGGCAACAGATTTGTATCAAGGTAGCTGTGAGCAGGAGAGAGCAAATTTTGTTTACTGCTATATGATGGAAGCAGCTGCTTTTGATTTGGAATGGGCAATGTGAAGGGATCGTGACAAAACTCTGCTCATAATTCACTTAATGCCCACTGCTTAAACTTCAGTACTCAGCTCCATCTTAGACTTTGTGGCACATCTCACCTGGTCTCTATTGGGTTGTGAGTCTCCCCCAGGACCTATACCATCTCTGAATGTCAAGGACATGGTGGGTTATTACACAATGTTTTCAGAACTGAAAAAATCCCTGAAGATCTATGGAAACATCACCAAAAAACTTTGCTGTGCTTTGGAGCGGAATTTTGAATGACTAAGGGATTTGTGACTGTCTTGGCTTGGAGAGACAGGAGTCTGCTAAGGAAGGCAGGAGCCTCCCCTGAAATGGAGAATGTAAACTCCTCTCCCCCCCTGCCGAATTACCATGAATTTTAAATTGAGGGGCTCTCAGGCAAAAAATATGGGAGCAGGAAATAACAGTTCTTTAATAGGGAAGAAAATAAAAGGATAAAATAAACAATGCAGTACATTAGAACAACACTGACAGAGTCAAAACCCAGCCTGACACCCTGTGGGGTGTTGGTAGCAATCCAATTGGAAATGTGGCTGAAGTTCTTCTTCGGGTGTGGTTCTATTGGAGCAGGGATCCTGTAGAACAGGGTGTAGTCTTCCTCTGAAGATCCAGTGGAAGAGGCAGCTGTTCCTCTGGGAAATCCAGTGGAGAAGCCGTGCTGGTGTTCCAGAATCTCCAGACTATATCCAGGTAGGAATGCTTGGCTCCTCCCTCTGGGTGAAGCATCTCACAATGGGATGCTGTAGTCCTTATCAGTCATGCAGTGACATTCAATGGCCTGTTATCAGCAGATGTCTCCCCTGAGAGAGGAGTGATTGTGTAAGAGATAAGGAAAAACTGCCCACTTGACAAAAGACAACTGCCATACAGATGGTAATAGAATAGGTCTTGCCTTGCAATCTGGAACAGTGACCCAGGAAAATTGTCCAGTGAGAAAAAGGTTTCCATTCCTTTCTTGACTGAGGATTTCAGCTGGCATGGGGAAGAAGAAAATGTTGGCTTCCTGTTTTGGGAGCCAGTATGGAGCAACTCCCTTGTGCATCTCAGGAAACAACCAACAGCATCCCCTGTATCTTTTGTGGTTTCCAGCCTGTTTGTCTGGGGACTGGTGTGACAGCGATAGACATTTAATTAAAAATAGCCACCATCCAGTCTATACAGAATTAAGTATTAAATTTAAAAAAAAAAAAAGGATCTTTTAACCAGTGGCAGATTCTTCAGATTCTCTAGTGACAATAAAAACAGTATCATGCCAATGCCTGGCATTTTTTGTTCAGTGTTCCTGCTTCAGCTAATGTCTCCACTCATTCATCATATCTTTTCAACATTTTGGCTTTCCTCCCAGGCAGGATATGTTTGATTTTTTTTTTTTTTTCTGAAAGGAATAGAATATAATAGGAACCATTTTTAGTTGCAAGGAAATATACATGGAGATAAATAGCCCCTGAATCAATAAAAGGTGAGACCACAGGTCTTACTGTTTAAAGCTTTAAACATCACTTATTTATCCATTCTTCCAAAGTGAAAAAATTGCCATTCTTTAATCATTTGACAGTGATTATAGACATATGTTCAGATATGGCCTTCGTTTATTTATCAGTGTCTAGTGTAATGTGTTCCTCTTGTCTTCACTTATTTAATACAAAGCCTTTCAAGATCTTTTCTCTCAGCTACTTTGTTGAGGGGTGTGTGGACTACTTAATACAGAATAATTCTCAAAGTGCCATTGACATCTCACTTATACCCTTATAAATGAAGAATTTTGATTTTTTTTTTTTTGCTTAGGGAACTAAAGGGAAGCCAGATGGAAAGCAGGGTGTAAGGGCAGGTAATAATTTCCTGTAGTAGAGCTAGGCTAAGCACAGATTTGGCAGATCTTTGCAGCTTTGGCTCCAGTGATTCTGGATCTTTTTTGACTTCAGACCCTGCTGAGAAATCTTCTTATCACCTGACTTGCACTCTGGGCTTCTGCTGTTGACCATCCAAGAGGAAATAAAGAGGAGCACGAGAAAGATGCTACCAAGAGCAACATTTTGGAAGTAAAGGAGTATAAAAAGGTTAGTCTGGCTTGTGCCCTGTCTGCTCATTAATAATTCCTGTTTCCTGGAAAAGTGAGCTACAGCTCATTCTAATAATGCTATGGATTCATACCTCCCACTTGACAGACATTGCCCAAATATTAACCTCGTACCTTAAAGTGTTAAAACCAGTGTAAAAATCTTAGCAGAAACCAAGAAAAATGCCTGGTATAATAATTTCCATTTCCCCTCCACAATATATGAAGTGTGGGAGTATTTAGAAACAAACCTGACTTTTACTCTTACAAACTGCTTTGATTTTACCACAGCTTGGTGGTGGGTAGAGTTTTGTGCTATTTCATAGTGTAGAAAAATAGAGCTGAAAGAAACTAAGAGACTCGCCATGGTATCACACAGTGGGAAAAAATAAGACCATCCTCCAAGCTGCTTTAGCATTATGGAACCCATAGAAATTGAAAGATCTTCTTTCAGAATGAGTCTAAAAAACCCCAGCACAGCTGGAAGTGACCATGGGGTGGGGCCAGATCCATCTGTGCTGTAAATTCATCAACTCAGATGGTCAGCTAGAGTTATAGCACAGCCAGGAGTGTAGACTGCTTTCTAAGGTAGTGCTTTTCCTTTTCCACCTAGTAAATCTGTACCTGGTTGCTTAGTGAGCTCCCTACGTTCTGATGTATCTGAGAGGAGTTTTGGTCACACAGTTCCTTGGTGCTCCATTAGCTGTAAACATGGGAGGCCCTGACTGCATTATCCCAGTGTCCTGTTTGTCTTGGAAATCCTTGCAAATCCATCATAATCCCAGTCATCTCAAGCAATTATTCTGTGTGTTTAAATGCTCCCTGAAATGGGATTGTTTCCACAGCTGGACTCAAGTGGCTTAGCTAAGTGCAGACTGTACTGCAAGTTCACCACTTCAACAAGTGGCTACCACTTGGACTTGTCCAGATTGTTGTATTTGCACACAAATCAATTGCAGGAGAGTTGAAAAATCCATTGGAAGTGTTTGGCTGATTAAAGAACTGGTCACATCAAAGTGAGCATGCAAACGCTGGACTGGATTAGTTGGTTCAACAAGTTCATTTCCTTACAATTATTAACAAGTGTATAGTAAATGTGTAGCACAGAAAAGTCTATAAAAATTTATTCCATGTGCCTTCACAGGCCAATAAAGCATTTATAACAGTCTGTGATAAGACTTATAATAAAAAATCAATTGCCTGTGCTATAGTATGGCATGCAAAGCAGACCAAAGGCTTTGCCATGACATCCTACAGTAGTTATAGGGGGCAGGGAGTGCAAAATTATATGGAAAATTTATATGGACATAAGCAAAAACCCCACTCCAGCACTCTCCACCACTCTGATGCATGGAGCATTGTGAACATGAGCCAGCATGTGCCCAGGTGGGCAAGAAGGTCAGTGGCCTCCTGGCCTTCTGTGTCAGCACCAGTGTGGCTGGCAGGACCAGGGCAGTGACTGTCCCTCTGTGCTGGCTGGGCACTGGAGAGGCCACACCTTCAATCCTGTGTCCAGTTTTGGGCCCATCAATTCAGGAAGGACATTGAGGAGCTGGAACATGTCCAGAGAAAGGAACAGAGCTGGGGAAGGGGCTGGGGCACAAGTCTGATGAGGAGAAGCTGAGGGAGCTGGGGACGCCAAGCTTGGAGAAAAGGAGGTTCAGGGGAGACCTTATTGCTCTCTACACCTCCCTGACAGGAGCTGGGCTCAGTCTCCTCTCAAGGAACCAGTGACAGGACCAGAGGAAGTGGCCTCAAGCTGGGCCTGGGGAGGTTCAGGCTGGACATCAGGAGGAATTTCTTCACAGAAAGGGTTGTCAAAGGCTGCTCAGAGAGGTGGTGGAGTTTCTATCACTGGATGTGGCACTCAGTGCCATGGTCTAGTGACATGGTGGGGTTCAGTCAAAGTTTGGACTTGTTGATCTTAGAGATCTTTTCCAACCTAATTGATTCTGTGGTTCTGAGATCACTTATCACCAATGTCTGTCTGCAGCAATCTGGAGTGATTCAGAGAGAGGCAAAGTCTTCTTCTAAACATCCCAAGGGACAAATTATATGCTAAGAAGGAAGGAGTTCTTTCATCACCTCTCTTGACAACTGGTAGAAACCCTAAAGAATGGTAATTACCTTATATTTAACAATTTAGTCCTCATGCTCAAACCAATGCCATCACCCCAAAGCATCAGGTATTTCAGAGGAAGTTGAAAGGAATGAAGCTGACATGCAAACAGAAATGAGAAGATAAGAGGAAAGCTGCATTTGACCTGTAGGTCCACATCCTCTCCAGTCCTTCTATAATATGAAAATACTGTGGTCAGATGATCCATTAAATAGGGAGGAAATAAAAGAAAGGAAAAGACAACATACTGTCTATTTTATGAGCAGATAAAATTACTCCATGGTTCTGCAGTGGTAAGAGCATGGCATGGACATTTGAAATGTTTATAAATATGTATGTATGTTTGCAATTGCAGATATGCACAAAAGACATTTAATCAGAGTAGAGGCAGTCTCAGAAAGTTCCCATTAGTGAAGCGTCTTCTGATTGCAGAGGCTTATAATAAAGTTAATGAGAATAACACTTTAATCATGGATAGCTGCTGCTGTGGAGAGTATAATAGCCACATTATTTAGGCTGAATTTTTCCTCTGAAAAACACAAATTTAGATCATAATGGTCAGAGGTTTGGTTCCCAATTCTCAACTGAGTCAATTAAAAGTAGAGAGAGTAGGAGAGTTCTTGCTGAGAGATGAATGGACACAAACTCCTTTGAAAGACAAATCTTTTTTGTTCACATCTCTACATATTGATTTAGGAACTTAACATTGGCTACTGAATTTAAATTAGGAGCCAAAAGATACTGTTCTGCTTTCTGAACACAGTTAATGAATTAATCTTCCCAGTATGCCCTCAAGGTAAGTAACAATCATTATTTGAATTTTAGAAATGCAGGCAGCTAAGGACAAGTAATTTCTGAAGTATCCATCAGTGTGCCTACTTCAGGATACCTGCCTTTTGATTTTCCAGAGGCTTGTTCAGCATTCTTTTGACAGAAGGTCCACTAATGAGGCCAAAGAAAGAGATCTAGAAAAACACAATAAGCATTTCCAATTTAGGTGTCAGGGGAGGAAAAACTGGATATCTGTGCCCTCTGCCCTGCCACTTTGAGTGATGAGTAAAAGGAAGCAGTTGGCATCATTCTGAGCTCTTTGGAAGATCAAAATCTGTTGAGAGGAAGGTTCTTTAGCCAGGAGGTGAGCCAGTGTGGAGGAACTGCTTTACCCCCAGATCTGAGGCTGGTGCTGGTCCTACTCTTGTTTATGAATATAACATGAAGCTGGAACCTTCCCCCAGAAATCTTCTCCAAAAAGAAATGTAATGAAGATGTTGACTTGGTAGAAGAGGGTCACCTTGCAACTTATTGTCTGAAAACTATAAATATATATTGTGACTTTTATGCATGGTATTCAGATTTCTAGGAGTATGACAGCAATGTAAATTGAAGCTGTAAGAGGAAAATTTGAGGAGAAATTGGAAAAAGTTGGAAGGCTCATGCTTGCTGTCTTCCTCTTGGACAAGTCAGCAGCTGCTGTCAACACAGCCCAGAACTTACTTGAATGATGTCCATGGAAATTTTAGTTAAACTCTAACAAAAGAAACTGGAAGGAAACTTTTTCTTGGTATTCACAAGGTAAATGGAAGACATGAAAATGCTCATTCCTCAGCTTGTTTCAATAGCAGCATCTGGTGGTTTTCTCTTGCCTGAGTGATGAGGATACAGCACTGGAAAGAGTTACCTTTCCAGGGCCCCTAATTCCCTGCTAAGGTTAACAGCACTCCTTTGGTACCACAGGCTGTCCTAAGGACAGAAAATTTCATCCTTGTCAGATTCCATTACTTCCATTTTCAAAATTATCTTTTAATAGTGCGCATTACAGCTGCCCACCTTCTCCACAAAATACTGCAATAAAAAACACTGACAAGTTTTCCAAATTTTCTTCCAAAAATTTGCCACTGCTTGGATGAGACAGGTGAGCAGTAAAAAGGACTCAGTAGTCCTCCATTTGTGTCTGTTTTTTGGCTTTAATTTTTGAGCGGAAACCCAAATGTAAAGACCCTAATTGTGAAATTCAAGGTGAAAGTAAAACAGAAACAATTTAGTTCATGAGTAACTGCTTTAGAAATGAAACTCAAAATTAGCCTAGCTTCAAAAAAAAAAATATTCTCTACATTTCAAAAGAAAGTCAGAGAAGAAACAAACTTTCCTAAGATGATGCACTCAGAGTATTTGGAAAATGTTAAGGAGCATTTCAAGATGTCACTTTTTATCTTCAGCTACAACACACCTCTTTCCTGGTTTTGTGGCTGCTAGACTTACGTGCAGAATTTCTAATCTGATTGGAAGTGTCTTGAAAATAAATGTCAGTGAACTGGAATGGAAATCATAACCTTGCAAACAGATGTGCAATTAAATGCACAGCCACTACAACCATATTTTTCCAGTCATTACTGGAAAAACCTCAGCTTTCTCTTTCTGAGCAGAGATCCCTTTTGATTAAGTGCCTCTTTCAGGTCAACACATCTGAGTGAAGCTTAAATTTCCATGATGAAATTATTGAAGTCCAAGTTGAAGTCTGTCTTGTCAGATGACCTCCTTAATGACTGCACACAAGTAGCAGTGACACATTACAAACCCTGAAAGTTGGCTGACAATCTGCAATGCTGGAGTTCTCATCATTGCTTCTCTGAGGGCAATTTTATGACACTGATGGCAATGATAAACCTTTAGGTCTATGACTGCACATTCTTTTTTAATATAGTGTTATGAGGAATTTCAAATTATGAGAAGATGAGTTAATTATTAGCCACATATTATTTTAACCTCCCATTTTTGTGAAAGGTGCAGGTCTTACTGAAAAATTTCACCCTGCTTTTGGCCCTTGAAGAACAGAACAGAGGAAGCACAACCCAGTCACACAATACAAGTCATAGAAGAAAATGAAATGTGACCACAGATATTAGTGTTGAAACAGATTTATTGGTGATGGACCTGAACTGACATTTCCCTAAACCCACTGGGGTTTGTGGATTTAACTGGTTTGCTCAGGGAACCTTTTTTCTGCAATGCACTTTATGCTGTGTTTACACCCAAGTCCGACCCAGGTGTCATTTGTTCAATTAATTTGTTTATTTTCCTAGTCTAGTTCTATGGTCAGATGCCATCAAGGGGGTGGTGGGGGGAATCCCCAAAAACCTGTGCTGTGGCAAGTGAGCAGTGCTGCCTTCCCAGAGCAAGCTGAGCTGGCTATCAAGAGGTTGGGGGGCAAATTTTGTGAGCATCCTTGAAAAGGTGGGATGGATTTGGAGGAGTCAGAAGTGGTGACTGCACATTTCAAAATTATGTTCTCTTTAGTAGAAAAATGTGATTCAGGAGGAGAAATAGGTAGGACTTGACTGGAGGATAGACGTGTACAGCACAAATACCTGTGCCTTGATCACAGTGGGTTTTCCCCCTCTGCTTTTTTCCATGGCCTCTATGTAGTTCTCTCAGTTCTTCAGAACCTGGTTGAGGTGCACTGATGCCATCTGCTCTGCTGACAGGTTTGAGGACCCAGTGGCACCTATGGAGGAGGAAAGCCTGGACATACAGGGGTGATAACCTCTCTCCCTACCTGAGAGAGATGTCATTGAAGGCCGCAGGAGAACAACAAAAACTTGAACTCCTCATGGCTTTATTTATCCAGAGGAGTGATTAAAAAAACTATTTTTATCTGTAAACAGACCTTTATATCTGCATCAACATCACCAGAACAAAAGCAAATGTAATGAACTTGAAATAAGCCTCATATGGTGTCCTGAATGCAGAAGCTCTGCAGTCTGTTGTCAATGGCCTCCCAGTTTGACAACAGCTATTGTTCTCATGTAAGTATTTCATTAAGTCAAATTTCTACCAAGCTGGTGAGTCACTACTGGCTTCTCCTTTATGAGTTATACCAGATTAAAAATGCCTCAGTAATAAACACCTGATTTTAATCTCAGTGCTGCAATAACGTATTGTGAACATATATTAGAAACTATTGCACAATGTATTTACAACACCAAGCAGCTTTACAATAAATTATGGAACAGCCCTGTCATAAAACATATAAATAATGATTCTTCAGATGAATATGCCTTTGATATTTTGTCATTGTTCATTATGTTTTATAGCACGATACATGGTCATAAATATTGCCCAAAAGACTAGCATAGCACGTGACAGGTTGTACAGTAATCTCATTGATATAATTCTTTTCCTGCACAAGGATTAGAAAATATTATTTAGAAGCACTTGAGCTTGCAGAAGGTCAGTCCAAATGGGGAAGTCACTCTTATGTGAGCAGGGCTTTGGGTAGATGCCTGCTGAATGGGAAATTCCTGTGGGACAAAAAACCTTTGAAAGATGTGATTTGACTGCCTGTTTTTCCCAAGCCAGACCTAATGCAGTGTTCCAATTATGTGGTAATGGTGAATGTATATCACTGAGCAGTACACGTTGTATATGTTGTGTGCAATGGGCAAAGTGAAGGTCAGGGCAGAAAAATCCCTTGGGCTTTCAGCAGGAACAGCTCTTGGCTGTTCTGTGCTGATGAAATTCCAAAGTTTTGTTACAAACAAGCAAGAGGAATGGAAAGTGGTTTCTGCATCTTCCTAGCATTAAAGCATGCCTGTCCCCAGTATGACTCTCCCTAGGTACTGGTGTGTTTTCCTTCTGGTACGGCGTGCTCTGCATTATTAAAGGCTTCTTGTTTGACTTCATCATTAGGGTTTTATTTTACTTTTTGATTGTAGTGACTAAATATAACAATAAGTGATTTAAAGAGGAGACAGAAATAAGTGTTAGAGAAAACAAACAGCCTCCCCCCTGCCAAAACGCTGAGTGGCGTAGCAGCGAATGGTTGAAAGAATCAGATTTAATTAGGGTTCCTTTCAGCACTGAAAATTCCATTTATGCACACTATTAAAATAATCTTCTGCATTAATACTAATTTACATCATCAAAATAGCACTTCATCTATTATTCATAGGGCATTGTAATTTCTGCCGACTGAGAGGCTGAAGCGTGGTAAGACTTCTGCTAAATACTGAGCAGAAATTAAGATATCTGTAATGGCTTCAGTTTTCTTTCTACCACATTAGATATACCACAGTTTCCTCTCTTCTATATGTGTAATGACCACTGATAATATCATAATCATTATTACGCTCTTCCTATGCCCCTTTGTGGTCAAGGATCTCCCTGTCACAGGCTTCATGTAAAATCAGCCTCCCCTTACCTGCTGTCCAAGGGCAGCCTCATTCAGGGGAGGCGAAGGAGCTGCTTAATCAAAAGAATAGCTCTTGAAGGAGAACAAACAAAAATCTCCTTTTTCTCTAGTTTGAAGGGTGATGGGAAGAATTGACATGCAGAGTGCAGCACAGCTGGAATTTCATGTATGCTGGCCTTGGAGATGGAAAACTCTTGCTTTCTGTGCAAGAAAAAGTGCTGTATGCTATTCTGCAGCTTTTGTTCTCTGTGCCATGTTCTCCATATCTCTGTGTGTGTGGGATGTTGGTGCAGCTCCCTGCTCCAAATGGGCATCATGGTCCCAGTGCACACCAGGCTGGGGCCTCTGGCTTTGTGAGTACCAGGTCCTAATGGATGTCATGACAGTTTTAGATTTCTGAGCCTGACTCCCATTGTGCTAAAAAGACAGACCAAAACTGTCTTTGAGACTACCCTGGCAATACAGGAGGGTCTTTCACCAGTGTGGATTTCATCTACTTGAAATCATGATTCCCTGAAATGCTCATTTATCCATTTCTAGATATGAAAATGAGAGCTTCTAAATCAACAGTTAAGGAGAAAATTCTATGATAACTTGCCTATTAGTCTGAAAAAAAGAGGAGAGAGAGAGATTTGAGCATCAAGAACTGGGCCAATTGAGCATGGGCTTATACCTTCTGCTCCAGTGGAGGGAAGGGCAGATGACCTAGCAGGACTTTCATCTTTGTTGGTGGAGTGAGTCACCCTGCTTCTACTGATTAATAAAGGAAGAAATAATTGTCTACAAAGACTGCTGTTAACCACTGAATAGCAAGCTGTAGGGAGGGAGAGAAGGAGGGAGGTAGGTGGGATGTAATTTTTCTTTTGCTAAAGAAAGGGGGGCCAAACAGAAGTTTCATGTGTCAGTTGA
This sequence comes from Agelaius tricolor, assembly GCF_023055355.1. Taxonomy (NCBI): domain Eukaryota; kingdom Metazoa; phylum Chordata; class Aves; order Passeriformes; family Icteridae; genus Agelaius; species Agelaius tricolor. The sequence continues at coordinate 91,223,297 of NW_027269262.1, read as the reverse complement.
AGATGGAAAAAAGACCTCACATGGAATGTTGTGGTTTTGGGACTCCAGTGGCCTTTCAGCTGCTTGTTGGTTTAGAGTCTGCAGCAAAGCACAGTATGACTCTGCAATGTTTAAAGAGCAGTAATCACAAAGGCTTGGAAATCAATAACTAAGACAAAGTAACTCCAGCCCCAATAACCCTAAATATCAGAAATGTTATAAAAGGGATTATTATTTTCCCATGAGTTGAGAGGTTTGGCTTTATTACTCTTGTAGTTTTAGTAATCTCTGTAAAGCTCTTTTTGCATCTAGGCTGGTGATATTTAATAATTCCTGTTTGTCATATTCTTGGCTTTTTAGAATACATTAAGCACTGTAGATGAGATGTACAGCAAAGTTTGACTAAACTGGTCATCATGAAACTGTTTGTGGGAAGGATGCTTTGATATAGATGTAAATGTTGAGGCACTATAAACCTCTGGAAGCAGACTGAGTTTTCAATGCACTTAGAAAACCATTAACTAACATGTGTTATGTATAGATTTACATCACTGGTTTCATGCTGCTATATGTGATCATAATAACATAATAAAAGATCTCTGACGGAGTCAAAATTAGGCTTTAGAGTGGATTAATTTTATTTAAATGAATATTTAAGGGAAAAAAGATATGTTAATGTGATCTGCATTATTTCTCACAGTGTGAGTTCCATGAACTTTGTTAAGTTACTGACTCTTGGCAATACAACAAAACAACCATGTGCACTTGCAGCCTGAAAAACCAACTTAATCCTGGGCTGCAGTAAAAGAAGGGTGACCAGCAGGTTGTGGGAACTGATTCTCCTCCAAAAATCTGTCCTGGTGAGATTCCACCTGGGTCCTCAGCATAGGAATGACATTGAACTACTGGAGTGAGTCCAGAGGAGGCCATAAGATTATCAGAGGGCTGGAGAACTTCTCCTGCAAAGACAGGCTGAGAGAGCTGGGGTTGTTCAGTCTGGAGAAAACAAGGTTCCAGGGAGACCTTTTTGGAGCCTGCCAGCACTTAAAGGGTGCCTACAAGATTTCTGGAGAGACTTTTGGCAAGGGAATGTAATGATAGGACAAGAGAGAATGGCTTTAAACTGAAAGAGGATAGACTTAGATTGGATATAAGGAAGAAATTCTTCCCTGTGAGAGTGGTGAGACACTGGCACAGGTTGCCCACAGAAGCTGTGGATGCTCCATGCCTGAAAGAGTTCAAGGCCAGGCTGGATGAGGCTTAAAGCAACCTGGTTTAGTGGGAGGTGTCCCTGCCCATGTTAGAGGGCTTGGAATGAAATTATCTTTAACAGCCCCTCCAACTTAAACAATGTTATAAGTCTATGAATTAAATCAGGGTCCTCACAATAGTGTATCCTGCATTGGTTGATTGATTAATTTGTCTTTACAGCCAAGACCTTGCCATTCCAATGGTAAAGATAAGCAGGTAGAAGCTGTGTGAAATGAGTTTGGATAAACAGCTGGATATTTGTAGCAGAGAATATACAGTTTTTCCTCGTGATCTCTGAGGATATTTGTGGAAACCAGAAGTGGCTACCTGGGAAAGAGATCCAAATTATATGGTAAGGATGAGTTAAACAAGCAGGTTTCAGAAGGTTTAGCTGGCTTGGAGCAGTAATGACTGGACAGCAGGGAGCTGTTTTGGAAAAGCAGAGCTGCCTTTAGCAAACATCAATATCTGTAACAGAGAAAGCTCGAACAGATGGTTAGCTTTCCCTCAACCATTTTCAGAACTTCCAAAGAGAAGCTGAAGGACCATGGCTTCATGTTATAGTCAAGATTCTCTGTGAAAGTAAGGATTCTACTTTCCAGCCTTCAAAAAAATTCAGCATCAGGTTTCTAATGTAAAATAAGCTTGAGCAGTGATAGATCTCCCTATCTAAACACACTGGAACCAGTAACCATGACAGAATTCACGAGTCACTGTCTCATCATGGACACCCAAGTCACCACTCAAGTAAATAGGAAAATGCTAAATTCTAGCCCTCAAACCCTAGTTGCAACTCTGGCATATCTTGCTCTTTCCCTACTGTATCAGCTTTTAAAGCCAGAAGAAACTACAGTAATTATCCAGAGTAAAATGCAGAAATCAAGCCATAGGACATGCTTTAAGTGATTCCTTTTTCAAGACCATTAACTCTCCTTGAATTGTGATGGAGCTTTCAGAAAAACATTCAATATTTATTTAAAATTTCCAAGGATAGAAAATCCATCATAGCTGTACATAGGTTGTTGTGATGGTTAAGTACCTCACCTGTTGACAGTTCATGACATATTTCTTGTCTGAGCTTTTTAGTCTAGGTTGGATCTTTCTGTGTGATTACCTGAAAGATAGAGGAATCTTTAAATCAATTTTCAGATCTGTATGTGATAACTGGTAGGCAGTTACCCACGTGACCTTCTAAAATTTTGATAACCACCCTGAAACAGATGAGTAGAGACCTGAATTAGAAGGAGCAATCCTACAGCTGTGATACTTTATCAAATCAAGAGCCTGTGTATTTTCTGTTCATGTACTCAGAAATCCTCAAATTTGTGTATCCAAAAGTCCTATTATCATTTCTGAATATGTTACACTCAAAAGTCATGATTTTTTCAAAAGTCACTAATTTCCAAGAGGAAAGGGGCCAATGCATTATTCTTTGTTCTTTCATAAGAAGCTTGACAGTTGATAAAAGCACAATTTTTGTGTGTCTCAGTAACCTCTCATTTCAGTATTTTCTGCTTAGAAACCCAACTAAATATACATTCTGTTTGCAATTTCATGTCAAAAACTATCAGTCAACGGGGTTGTAAAAAGTTCAACATCTACATATTCGTTTCATATCCTCCTGGTTCTTGTACAAGTTGTTTCTGGTGTAAAGTCAAATACCATAGTGATTTCTACTGTTTTGACATTAATGTCTTTCCTCCAAGCCTGCTGTCTTAGGACAAAAAATACACTATATTATTTTAAAATATCCATTATCACACTTAGAATAAGGTTCTTCCCCCAGAGAGGGGTAGAGCACTGAACAGGCTCCCCAGGGCAGTAGTCACAGCACCAGCCTGGCAGAATTCTAGAAGAGTTTGGACAACTCTCTCAGGCACATGGTGTGACTCTTGGGGCTGTGCTGTGCAAACCCAGGGGCTGGACTTGATGACCCTCGTGGGTCCCTTCCAACTCAGATTATACTATGATTTTATGATGGAACTCTGATTTACATATTGCTATTTAAATTCCTGATTAATCAACTCACATATTGTTCAGGCCATGTTTTTCTTCCCCAGGTTAGATGTCAGACAAAAATTTAGTGCTGCAATTACTGTTACTCACATTTTTCTTTTAAAATATTGGGTCATAAGAATTTTACTCTAGTTCATTGGAATTTTCTCTGTGTTCTAAAATACTTTTGAAAATAAATAGAACAATGCTTGGCCAAACATCTCTATTAAGAAGGTTGGAGGCAATGAATATGAACAAACAGATTGAAAATATTTTAACTTCATAGTTCACATTCCAAAAATCCACCCAAACTAATAATGCTTCTATGTATATGAAACACTTGACCCTTCATAGCTTCTAAATATAATACCTTTGGATAGATGAATATACATATCACTCTTTAATGCCAAGGAAGATGGGTCATTATGGCATTAATAGTTTGTAATTATCATGGTTTAATGATCAGGTGTTCTGCTATATTTCTCTTGTATTCCTAATGCTTTTTTCATTAGGAATGGGCTGCAGTATGGTGCACCTTCTACCAGCTATGGGTTAATAGGAAATTAATAGACATTTATGCTTTTTTTCATTGTTAATGTACTTTTTATTTTATTGATCAAGTATAAATCAGAATAAAGTAATAGGGTTTTAAATGGTAGGTGAGGAATGTCTAGTTTGCAGGATATACACTCTAATTTCTGAGAGAACATGGGGAACAGAGATCAGCTGGTCTAGGCACTAGCCTGAGTTTTTAGTAGTTCGTGTGTTCTAACTGCTAGGAAATGGAGGGTCACATGCTCCTAAATGTAATATTTCTTTTTTTACTTCAGCAGATCTATTTAATCATTTGTGTTCTCTCTGGTTGCTTAGTATCTTGAAGACAGTCAGTGCCTTGTATAAGCAAAGAGAGATAAATCCTTGATCAGAATAGGAGAAATGTGGAACTGTGTGGGAGCTCCCACATGATGTGACAGGGAATGTGTTTGCTGAAGAGAAAATAAATAGGTACTATTAGACAAGTTCCTCTGATTGGTTTAGACCAACTGAACATTTGTCCTTGATTGTGTCCTAACAAACCAGCCCTTCTCCTTCTCCTTCTCCTTCTCCTTCTCCTTCTCCTTCTCCTTCTCCTTCTCCTTCTCCTTCTCCTTCTCCTTCTCCTTCTCCTTCTCCTTCTCCTCCTCCCTCCTTCCCTCCCTTCCCCTCTCTCTCTTTTTTTCCCATTCTCTCTTTTCTCACAGAATCATTGATGTTGGAAGGGGCCTTTGACTATCATGTGGTTGAACTCCACAGCTCAAACAGGTGCCCCAGGATCGAGTTGCCCAGAAGCCAAATGTCCAATCAACTTTTGAACATCTCCAAGGGTGGAGACTCCACAGCCTGCCTGGGCATCTTGTGCCAGTGCTTGGTCACCCTCACAGTAAGAACCACGTATTCTTATGTTCAGAGAGAACTTCCTCTGTTTCAATTTGTGCCCATGTCCCTGAGTCTGACACTGGGCCTGGCTAAATTGCTTTTAGCACCCTTCCTTCAGGTATTTATACACATTAATAGGAAGTCTTCTCTTCTCCAGGTTTAAGTCACAGTTGCCTCTTCTTCTCTTGTCTCCCTTTGCTTTTTCTTTTTTTCAGATAAAAGTATCAAGAGGACTTAAGCACAATGAATCATCCCATGTCATGGAAGAGGTCAGGTATGGAGACTAGAATTACAGCTGTCATGACTATAGTACAAAATAATATTTACAGAGCCCTTAGAGCCTTGTGAACTTAAGATACAACACTGCTATTTCAGGTGAAAAGAGTTGTATTTTCCCAACCGTTCTTTCAGCCCCAGTAGTTAAACAGATTAATTGCTGGCATAATTCCAGCACATTAGGGATTGATTTGCCTGATTTATTTGTGTGTGTATCTTATTGAAGGGCTGCAATGAAGGATATAGTACTTCTAAAATAAAAAGTCCTGACCTGTGAGCTCTAGAGAACATTTCAAATCTGCCTTTGTTTACTAGACATTCACTGTCTGAAGCATGTCTTTGATCAGCATTTATCAGTGTTAAAAAACTACCAGAATATGATCTGTTGCAATGATCAGAAATTCCTGAGGGTTGTAATAAGGCAGAGGGCTGTCAGGTTAAAATGCAGATATTTTTCTTTCTCACTATCACAGTCTTCTAGTATCAAACTTAACTGAGGCTTACACAAAAAAAATGAGCAACATCTCCAGGCTATGCTGAAGACTTTACAAAGACACATTTGAATGATACCTGTTTAAACAAAGGGACTGTCACAACATTCAGAGGGATTCAGTTGTCCCTTGCCCTGGCTAATAATGTCTCATTGGTACCCAGCCTACACTCTCAGGTGAGGAGAACACCTCTCACATCTCTTGATCCGATATGGGGTGAAGGATTCATTACCGTTTCTATTTTTGCAGATCTCTTTAGAAATCTTTCTCTGGATAGCTTGAGAAACCTCAAACCCTGACAGCTATTACAGTAAAATTTGAGGATATATGTACTGATGGAATACATAATTTACACAGTAACACTGTAGGAAAGGAAGGTGTCCTTCTATGACTGTGCATATATTTATTCACCTTGAAGAGATTCACTCTGTTTCAGCACACTTGCTCAGCTCTCCCAGCTGTGATAAAAACCCTCAGCAAGGCTGTAGTATTCCAAATTGCTTTCATTGATTGAGGTCTTGATCTTCTTTGTCTTAGGAGGAAAACATTTCCTTAGGAACTCATTTTGTGCTTGGGATTCTGCTCAAGTTCAAACCTTGCCCCTTGAGCACTTTCTATCATTCATAAAAATAATATATAATGGAAATATTACATATTCACTTGCCTTCTGATGGGTCTTTCCTGAACATGCTTGCTTTCAGAGGTGTTGGTATATTTTGGGTATAGATTTCCAGGTAGATGGATCTTCTGGAAGACTAAACAAAATTTACTAATTACGGCTAACATTAATATACTTTGTGAAGAAAACCAAAATGTGCACTGAGGTTCAGACACACTAATAGTGTCTATGAAGTATGGAAAAGTGTCTGAAAAAATGCTGAGAAGTTGAAAACATAGACTGAAAACACATTTATGAAAGCATGCATAGGAAAACAATGTCTGCAAAAAGTTATTTTGATTATAACTATACACTACAGAAGGTGAGTTTAACTTTGCAGAGGGGGAAACACTCATTGGCTGCAGTGCTGTCAGGAGAGGTTTAGGTTGGATATTAGAGAAAGGCTCTTCACCCAGAGGGTGGTTGGGCCCTGATCAGGCTCTCCAGGGAATGGTCACAGCCCCAAGCCTGACAGAGCTCAAAGAACATTTGGCCAACACTCTCAGCACATGTTGGGATTCCTGGAGTGTCCTGTGGAGTGCCAGAAATTGGACTTGATGATTATTGTGGGTCACTTCTAACTCAGATTATACCATAGGGTTTGTTCTATGATATTTTACACATATTGAAAGAGGTGATATTTGATAGACTTTGTTACCATCAGGTGGATGAGGCCCTGACACAGGTTGCCCAGAGAAGTTGTGGATGTCCCATCTCTGCAGGTGGTCAAAGCCAGATTGAATGGGGCTCTGAGCCTCTTGATCTAATGAGAAATGTCCCTGCCCATGCCAGGGTAGCTGGAATGAGATGATCTTTAAAGGTTCCTTCCAATCCAAACCATTCTCTATTTCCACGAAATACAGTTTAGGTAAATTATATAGGTTCCTTCTAATAGATCAGAACAGCAGCTCTCTCTCTTCTTCCTTATGCCCTTGCCTGACTACTCTTTATTTTATATTTGCAACTAATCAGTATTTTATTTTTTCCCCCTTCATATGAATTACTGGAAAATACTTGATCTTTAAGCTTGCCACATTGGTAGAAATGATCAGTGAGTTATAGTTACTTAGTTAAAGGCCTAAGGTAAAGGAAGAACTTTTCAAACACAGTAATATCACTGCCAAACTGAGTCTTGGCAGCTGTCTAAATTTAGCAAGGTTGAGCTAAACTAGTACAAAATGATAGACCACCAAAAAACACTTGACTTGCTAAGCAGCACTATGTCTTTTCAAGCAATTTAGTTCAGCTCTTGCAACACAATGCCATTAGATGTTATGCTTTTTTGAATGAATAGCTATTGGAAAATAATAATAATGCTCAATTTCTTGTTGCCTTTATTTTGTGTTCATTTTTATACAATGAAGATTTTTAGGTTCAAGAAAATTAAGAGCTGCTTCAATATCCCCAGTTCAGTGAGTAGTTGCTACTGTCACTATGATGCTGAAGTGGGTTTTTATGCCTGCAGCGATTTTTATGTATCATCTCTTATTTAATCCTGATGAATATCTTCCTTCTTAGACAAATGAAATTCATAAACAGAGAGTTGACTTCAGCTTTAACACATATGAAAACCTGGTTTAGAGCTATATTTTTCTGGTGCTGAAAAAGAACTGAATTTTTCAGTATGAAATATTTTTTTTTAATGGATCACTTTTGTTCTGTTTTCCTTTTTTTTTTTCTTTTTTTTCCTGGAGATGAAGTGATGATTCTTTTTTTCCTTTTGTCTAAAGCCAAACCACTATTTAAAAAAAATGTTGAAGTTTCTTTTTTAATTAAAACAGAAGAGCTCAGGTTGGTTGAAACAAGTTAAGATCTGAATAAAAAGTTTCCTTGTGTGATTAATTTTTTAACTTAAAGGAAAAAACACAGGCATATGTCAATTTTACAAAAGCAATCACCAGTGAGGAGAGATTTTCTTTGCTCCTCTGCCAGGGACTTTCCATCTCCCAGTAGGTTAAACAGCAAGAGAACTGAAATGTGGAGAAGCTTTGTTGAAAGCCTGTCAGGTGACATTTTCCGTTGACATCTCTGATGTCTGATCAGGCTCTGGGACCACAAAAGCATCCAAGGGTTTGGTCTGACTCGGTGGCTTGAGGCCCCAAGGGTGGTACAGTTTGTCTTCCCACTGATTTTATCCAAAAATGTTAAAATATTGTCCTCAAACAAAATGTTAGGATATTTAAGCATCACAGCAATCAACAGTGCCACATTCCTCAATTATTGTAGCTACTCCTGGGGAAACTTTACTAATAGGATTTAACAGTCTGTTGCACAAGGAAGCCAGCAGCATCTAAAAAAAAGCCAGAAGCTTTGTTCTTCTCTCCTTCCTTTTGTTCAAAGCTGCCAGATTTTAGTTTAGTCTGTGAATATGCACAGACTTGAAATTACCTTTCAGTTAGCATGTACTGGAATGGGAAAAAATCTAATTTGCTGCCAGTATCAAGAGTGTCAATAGAAAAGAGTCATCAATATAATGTGCACATGGAAAGTAATTCATTTCACTGTGTTCCCAGGTGGCTGTGGTGCAGATGCAGTGGTTGCTTGCATCCCATAATTAAGTCCCAACAGCTTTGCAATTGTATTATCTATTTCATGCATTATCCTCAGATCATCTCCTTTCCTGTGTTATATTTGACTGATACCCTGTGCTGTTAAACAGCTCTGAGGATGATGGTGCAGCACTACCAAAATGAACCTTTTATGCAGGCACTGGGGTTATATATAGCCCTATAATGGCTCTGTTTCAGCTGAGGAGAAAGAATTCAGGTGGGATGGGATGACACAGGTGGAGCCTTTTGTACAGTAGGGAACAATCTCCCCTCTAGGCTCTCTCTCCAGCACTGTTTCTTCTGGTTTTATAACAGTGGATTTCTAAACCTGTCTGACTTCCCTCCCTCCCTCCCTCTGTGTTTAAATAACAATATTTAACTTTTTATAGCACTGCAGTGGCAGGGATGAACTGTGACAATTGTTGCTGAAAATGAAGAGAAATTACAACACAACCCTGTTCACCAGAGGATGGCTGTCACCTCCAGAATCAGCAGTCCAGCATGTCAAACCTTCTTATCATTCTCTTCAAAGCTCTGCAGAACTTTTTGCCTCCCTACAAGTCCCCCCTTGCTGGACTCCAACTCTTTCTCACCCCCATGACCACTCTCCCTCTGCCAATTCTTCTAGTTCTGTCAGGTTTTTGCCTATGAGCCCTACCAAATATAAGCCCTCTATACAAATGGCCAAACTTCCACCCACACCTAAAAACTCCTTTTTGTTCTACTACTTACTATCAAATTATTTGAATATGCCCTGCTCAGCCAAATCTTCAAAATTTGATAAAGTAGATGATTACTAACTTAGCTATTAGGTGTCACCCTGGTTTTTTAGATTTTCTAAGCCTTCTGATGTTGACATTCTTGTAGTGAACTTTTTCACACACTTTCTGTAAATAACTCATTGTTTTGCATTCCTTTATGGAGGAGGAGAGAGTTGATAGACTGTTGGTTTGTTCAGTGTCATTGGAGAGGTGTCACTGTCACCCTCCAATCCTCTGTCACTTTTGGAAAACTATAAATGTTAGAGTCAGAAAATAAACTTCCCTTTTTTCTTCACCTTAAAAAAAGTGGTGTGACCTTGTGTTCTTTCGTGTCCTATAGTGACAATTAGGTGCAGCAAGTATTTATTATTTGGTAGCAGATATACTTCACTGAAATTTGCTAGGTTAAAAAGTCTCATCCTGTTCATATTTAGTCCAAAAACTTGGCATTAAGTACTGGTGTCTAGTCTCAAAAGTAGGCAAAAATTGGCTGTGTGCCTGGCTCTCTTTACCTCTTTTAAACTACATCCATCCTCAAATCATGAGCTTCTGGGCATAAAATACCCCCATCCTCAAAAAAGCAAAAATTGGGCATAACTTTAAAGAAACTTTTGGCTTTTATACAAATGTTACTCCATAATGCTTTACTGCTTTAAGGGAAGACACCTGGTATTGAAAAAAGAAAAAAGTGAAAAATAGGGAAATTTAGAGTGGTGCTGGAAAGTATTTGTAGTTAAGATTTGAGGTGAGAGGTCACAGGAGACCCATGGAGGTCTGTATGGAATGGGAGTATTACAAAATGATTTGTAATTTTTGATTTTAAAATCACAAATTACAATGTGATTTTAAAAAAATCATTGGCAAGGGTATGAGCAAAACCAGATTTAATATTAAGTGAGAGCACAACAAAGTTCATTGACAAGATTCACTCAACAACTTACAGGACACTTAAGGCACAATAAGGAAAAACAAGCAACAACAAAACCAAATAAAATCCTAAAAGCTTTACAGCACCCAAACTTAATAGTACTTTAGCTAAACTTAAACCTTAAGCCTAACAATTCAACAAAGAAACAGCACTTAACTTATACCTAACTTATAGCTTAACAAATTGATAACTCTTAACTTATGACTTCAGAGTCAAACTTATACTTAACAAAAGTACAACACTTAGCAGCACTTAACTTATAACTCATGTTGAACTTAACAACTTAGCAAAAGAACAACACCTAGCAGCATTTGAGTAAGGTTAAGTCATAAGTCACAAGCTTTCTTACAGGCCTAACTTCAATATCCAAGGTACTTAAACATCTAAGAAAGCACAATTTCTCCCAGATTTGCTATAACATATCTGCAAGTTTATGCACACAGACATGAAGAGTGCAAGCAATGTACCTCTGGAAAATTCCCCTTGGAAGTCAGTGAAATACTTACTGCAGATATTTTGCATCTCCTCACAGGAAAAGGGCCTGGTCTTGAGGAGTGAGGTATCAGTCTAGTACTCAGTACAAGTAGAAAATGCAAATTCCATAATAATTCTGGATGATATGGAATTAGTCTGTCTATAGGTTTTTTGTGCACATGGTTAACTAAGACAAACTAAGGCAAAATGGTTGGCAATTTCCAAAAACTCATCTATGTGAAAATTACAAGGAAAGGTGGCCTCTTCCAAGGTGGGCTGTTCCCAGGTGTCTGATTCAATGTTTTTCTCATAGCAGCACTGTGGTGAAGGGTAAAGAAGCCAAATGAGGAGCACTTGAGATCTCTTGGTCTGTTCAGCCTGGAAAAGAGAAGTCTGAGGGGGGACCTCATTGTGGGTGCAACCTCCTCACGAGGGAAGCAGAGGGGCAGCACTGACATCTTCTCTCTGGGGACCTGTGACAGGACATGAAGGAATGCCAAGAAGCAGCATCAAGGAAGGTTTAGGTTGGTTATTAGGAAGATATTTTTCACCAAGAGGGTGGATAGGCACTGGAACAGGCTCCCCAGGATTGGTCAGTGCACCAGTTCTGACAGAGCTCAGTGCTCTCAGGCGCATGGTGGGATTCTTGGGCATGGTGCTGTGCAGGGCAAGGAGTTGATGAATCTTGTGGGTGCCTTCTAACTCAGGATATAAAAAAACCCCAATAAACCTAAAAAAAAAAACCAAAACCAAAAGACCAACAAAATAAAACTTCAACAGATGCGAGACTTCAGTGGGAAGTGGGAATTATACTGGAACTATGTTACATCTTTAGGATTTTTTTTTGGTTGGTCTTTGTCTGGTTGTTCCAGAATGCCTTTGGGCTGAATCCCAAGGCATGAAAAGTGAAATTGAACGTTTGTATGAATTTGACAGATTTTAAGTCATACCTTCAATGTCATGGAAAAGGGATTTGGGACCACCTTCACTGTTGGATCAAGGAACAAGGTTGAGGGAATGGCAGACTTCTTAAAATGTTCCCAAGGTCAGACTACAAGACACTTGCTCAAATTGAGCCCAAAACTTCAGTGCCAGTACTTTGGTTTCTATGCTTTTTTGTTTGTTGGTTTATTTTTCTCTCTGGATTAGAAGGATCTGCAAGAAACTTAGGACAAGTCACTAAAAAATGAAATGATTCATCCAATAAGGCAGTAAGAGATTTAATTAGATTTCAAAATGAGTAAATCTGGTTGGTTCATGGCAGTGTGGAGCAGGTGCCAAGCATGACAATCATCTTTATGGGGGTGGAAAGCCCTTTCTGTTGGCACAGAACAAGGAGGTTGGGGGATGGAGAATGCCAAATATCTGTCGATAACTCTGTAGAGGGAGCACATAAGGGGAGGCAGAGACGTGCCATCAATAACTACAGCTCACTGTGTCTGCCATGATCCCTGGAGCAGAAACTTGCCTTGAAAGTCCCAGCCTGCAGTGTACCATGGGATCCTTCTCCAGGGCTAATCATTTATCTTTCTCTGTGGCAACCAGTTGAAAAAGAAATTTAAATTTTTAAACAATGACGCGTGGAAAATTCAGGGAACTGGAATGTTTGACAAATATCAGTTCAAAGACATTCAATGAACTGTGATTAATGTTTCAATTAGGGCTTGAATGAAACAGAATCCAGGTGCACACAAAAGCTACAAGTGTCTTCAGTTCTGGTCCCTACCTAAACTTTTAGGTTTAATCTGTACTGTATGTTGTGTAGGGAAGATTCAGAATGGGTTCTGACCTGGAGCTTTGCTAACTTTGTTTTGCACATTGGAGTCAGAGAAAATGGAAAAAGGAAGGTTACATAGTGCCCTTCAGGCACTGCCTCGTTGTGGAAGGAACAGGTTTCCTATGGTTTGCTCATGCCAGGTCCTTCCTGATCCCTGAAACAAGTCATGAATAAAGCAGAAACTGCAGGTTAGTGTCCTAAAAAAATAGACTGATTAGATGCAGGCCGGCACAATGGGGACCTTGATAAATTCTGTAAACTCAAGTACACTTTTGGTTCACTTAATTCTTGCTTTGGTGAGAGGAGTGAGTAGCTCCCCATTTCATACAGCTTAGTCAAATCTTTGTTTACAGCAGGGACCACTTGAGGCTCATCCTACTCAGAGTCTCTTGCTTTGCTCCTCTCCCTGCCATGGTACTGAGGTGCATTACATGACTGTTTTATTTCCATTACAGGCTTGATCAGCCTTTCACTTTGTGAAACAGCTGCCACCAGTTAAAATGAAATATCTGCACATATTGCGCCTTTTAAATTTTAGTCCTGTTCAGTTTGCAATACCTTCTTTTCTGAAAAGCTGTACTTTCAAAAATTACCTATTGGAATGTGTAAGAAATAAATTTTATGTAAAAGGAAAGTGATCTAAAGATGTCAGTAGAATTTAATGTAATTCCAAACAATATTCTATATTGTTTTACCTATAACAGCTTCTTTTTGATGATGGGAAGTTTTCTGTAATGTTGTCCTACTCTCTGACAATAATTCATATCCTAGTATAATTCATATCCTAGTTAAAATGATTTACATGTCTATTACTGTAATTTTTATATTAATAATTTGTGCATCAGCTACCCAGTAATATTTTATAGAGATATCTTTCTTATTCTACAAAATTCCTTCTTGCCTTTTATAACTATTCAGAAACAAAAGAGCATAAGATATGCTGTTTGGAAAGGAACTTGTGGATACCCCTTACTGACTGGAGAGATTGTAATCTGGAAGTTCCCCAAAACTGACAATAACCTTCATTTCATAACACACCATTAGTCTCAGCTACAAAGGCACTGAAATCAGGATGTAGCTAATTTTTTTCATGGAGCCAAAGATTTCAAAAATAGACTCTGGAACAGCTACTTGTTCACAAATATTTTGAAAACAGTTGGAAGCTGTTTGGGGCACCTATGCTTACAAGGACAAAAGGCCAAGGATAGGTCACTTGTCCTGCTTTGGTTGTCACTAATGAGATTTTTTTTTTTTTTCCCTCACTGTAAATGACTTTGCACTTGCTGAAAAACAGAGTTAAAGAGGACTAATAGGTGAGCTTCTAATGAGTCACTATCTCTACATGACCTTAAAACGGTCAGGCACAGTGCACAATGTGCTAGATGTTGCTTGGTGTTCATCTTGTTTTCACTGTTGGAAAGGAGAGCAGTGTACATTGTTTAGGGATGTTCCAGCCATGGTGGTTTCAAAGCAATTGTTAGGGAAAAGATTTAGTTCTCCTTCCTCAAGGGAATTCAGTCTGATTGTGGAAACCTCCTTGGCATTGTTATAATAGAATTATTTTTCTTTGGAGAGATTGAGTACCTGGGGTGAAGGTGACACTTCCTTCAATTTGAATTTTTGTGTCCTTTATGGGACCATGTTGGTAAGAACTGTCTGGAAATGCCTGGAGAAGAGCACAAATGAGAAGTTCCTCCAAACATGATACATCAGAGTTATTAACTGTATGAGTCTCTGTCCTAGGAGTTCCTCTTCCAATAGATTCATCAGACTGGATGAGAAAAGGAATTTTAGCACTTCAGAGGGTTGCTCTAAAGAAGTAATAAAATCACAGTTTAACTAATTTTAATCAGTTATATTTCAAATAAAGTAACATCCTTCCTATAAGTGGCAGCTCATTTTTTCAGTCTCCCATACTCACTGGAAGAGAAATTTATGCCACTTTTGTAGCAATTCTGTTAAGTAGTAATTCAGATTGCCTTCATCCTTCAGGATAGAAAGGATTTCAAATATACAAGTGCAAAATGGAATCAGATCCATTTACCAAGGCAGGGGAACAGGACAAAATAACACTTTCCAGAGGAGTCCTAACCTAATTTTTCCCCATTCACATTTATGCTCTTAAAAAGTGATTTAAGTAAGTTGTGTAGTAACCAATGAAGGATTCAGAGTAAATTCCAATTATTGATTTTCCTGGTAGTGGAGAACATCTCCTCTTTCTTTTACCATACTTCTAATCTCACATGCTGAGTTTTCTCCTTTTCCAGTACCACAGCTGCATGCAGCATAAGTGGCATTTCTGATTTAATCATGCACTGTAGTGCACAAGGAGCTAAACCTCTGCATTTATACCTTATCATGAGGAACAGGATCAACTGCAGGCTCACAGACTCCAAGATAAAAACATCCAAAGGAACCATTATATTCAGGTGTCCTGACCTGTAGTGGAGTACACACCTATGGACCTCCCTGAATTTATCTCTGTTAGAAGAAGATAGTACAGTTTCCAGGTCACTGTGATTTTGCTATAAGGGCTTTAGAATCCTCTGCAATTGTTATTCCAATCTTTCTGTACTTAAATTACGAGTCTCAGCCTAGCTTGGTTGTCCAACTACAGACTTTAGTTTATAACGTTTGTCTGCATGATCAAAGATCTCATTATCCATGAACATGTTCGATTCCTACCCATTATTACAGGTGAGAAAGATTAGAACTCAGCTGGAGAAGAGGAATATTTGAAATATTAGGCACAACATTCATTCCAATATTGTAATTAAAGTACTGTAACTCCCCAAACCAGCCACAACTATGAATTTTACCAGGTGTTCACAAACTTCTTCATTCTCAATTTTTCAGCATAGAAAGGACAATTATGCTTTTATAATTTGTCTATTTTCCTAAATACTGGGAACTACACCTAAGTGATTTCTACACACCAGAACTTTTCTGTTGAATACATCCCCTCTTGAGTGAAGAAAGTGTAGAAGAGAGCCATTAGGATGCCAAAAAATGGGAAAATTAAAGCAAGATGTTCCATGTCCTGTTGCTTAAAGGTCTAGAAGTGGTTATGTGAGAGGGTAAAGAACCCAGAAAGTTCTTTTAAATGCTCCAAATATATCACTTTCAAGACTGAAGTCATGGTCAGCAAAGTAAGCCATGCTATTGCAGCCCAGAAGTCCAAGCCATGTCCTGGGCTGCATCCAAAGCTCCATGGGCAGCAGGTGAGGGAGGGAATTCTGCCCCCCCTGCTCTGCCCTGGTGAGACCCCCCTGAAGGGTGGAGAGGGACTTTTGACAAGGGCATGGAGTGACAGGACAAAGGGGAATGGGTTCAAACTGAGAGCAGGTTTAGATTGGATATTAGGACAAAATTCTTCCCTGTGAGGGCGGGGAGGCCCTGGCACAGGCTGCCCAGAGAAGCTGTGGCTGCCCCATCCCTGGAAGTGTTCAAGGCCAGGTTGGATGGGGCTTGGAGCAACCTGGGATAGGGAAAGGTGTCCCTGCCCATGGCAGGGGGTTGGAATGAGATGAATTTTAAGGCCCCTTTTAACCTGAACCACTCTGTGATTTTATGATTCCACATAGGAATTCTATTTAAGATTTACAACAATTCATGATCTAATTAAAAATAAAAAAAATCATTTGTGTATCTGGACTCTGCTTCTCTATCATTTTGGCATATCTTGATTCTAAGTAATTTTCTTCTGTCATTAGAGCATCCAAAGATTTCCAAAGGACAAGAGACACAAGACAATGAGAGCAGTAACTGGGTGTAATATTCTCCTACTTTTGTGTAAATCAGTCCTTCATTAGGGTTTGAAACAGGTGAGAATGAGAATAGGAAATAGTGACACCCATTTATTGCCATCTGGACTATGGTATGTGCAGGTGCCTGTTCTGGAGATCTGGTTGCCACCAAGGCTGTGCCTCAGTTGCCAGGTTGTGCTTTCTAAACACAGCAAACATGACATGAACCACAAACTTATTTTATGGCAGGAAAGCAAAAAGTGTTTGGTCTCTGTACTGCCCAGTTGCTCATCAAAACTTGTATTTAATCTTGCCAGTAAAAATTAAAAAAAGTAAATAGGAATAAAGATTTTTAGTATCCAGAAAAAAATAGAATCTTTGAAGACTCATGCTGGAACCTGTTTGGCTTTCATCCTGTGCCAGTTAGCAAATACAGGATGTTATTTTAATTTGCACTGAGTTTATAATTTTAAACTGCAGTGACAACAGTATCAAATTAAAAGTTCACACAGTACTAGCTCTTGCTTTAAGGACTTGATTGTATCTGAAAATTCTAGAAACCAAGCAATTTGGAAAACTATCATCTTCAAGCACAGGGGTTTTCAAAGTTTCTACGAGTAAAAGTATCTAATAAAAGGCCATAATAGTGTCTATTGAAATTCCCCATAAATCATGTGAAGCCTGAGATGAATCTTTCAAGCTTGATATTAGACGTTCATCTTGTCCCATGTGAGCTTGTGATATACATTCCTTTCTGGTTTTCACTCCAGCAAATCTTAACCACTTTGGCAGGATGGTTCTGTAGATCTGGCTCAAAATAATACTGAAACATCATGTCTAGGCCTCCTTTAGCTACAAATCCTAAATGTATTATACCGTATAAAAGCTATTACAAAAGGCAGGAGGAGCATTACAATGTTCCTTTATGCCTCATGAGTCTTGGCCTTCACATTTTCAGGTCGATATTAGGATACCACATGGCCATGGACTTCCTCCAGAATGCTCTGATGTGTCATTTCTGGCATCAGCCAAAAGTATATATTGAATAACCATAGGTTCCAAGACTTTTCAAAGACATATGGGAATAAAATAACCAACACAAACAGGAAGAAGAAAAAAAAAAACAAAAAAAACAGAAATATGGAAATGCTTATTCCAAACTTCTCACAGTTGAGAAGAATGGTGTGGAAAAAAGGAGTGTGTTTGTTTAGGAATTGTGCATTGAAAGAAAGTCCTCTCAATAGATTTTTGGGGTATTATTCTGAAAAAAACCTCAGGGTTGCTGCATCTCAGGGATTTCAGCTGTATTGCTGTCTCAGTAGTTTGTGATGGAACAGATTCTGTCTGCCCAGTTCCTCTCTGAGACAGCTCATGAGCCACTCTGCTGGGGGTTGTTAATTAATTACCAATTAATTTTTGTGTAAATATTATGAGGATCTACATTCCCTCCATGAATTTTATGTGATGAAAAAGTAAAACACAAATAAGTAACCATTTTGCAATGGCATTTTTGTTTTCTTTACCCGATCACCTGTGGTAAAGCTGGGTGGAACTCTCTTCACTAACTGTCTTTCATTCCAAACCAAACTTCCCTCCAGCTGGGAGTGCTGCAGGGCCCAACAAACCTTTAGGCACCTCACTAGAGTGAGTCTGATAGAGCACACCCCAGCCATTGTATTGAGCAGAAAATTGGATAAACAAAGAGAACCTGTGATCAGTGAAAAGGTCTTTCAAACTATCAGGTTACACAAGAGCTTTTACTGAAGTAAGAATTCCATGGAAATATTCCCCGGAGGAGCTGCTGGGAAGTCTAAGCTAACCATGAAAGGGAAGATCTCTGAAGACGCCATGGAAATGCTGAAATGCTTAGGGATGTTGCTTCCAGAAAGCAATTCTAACTACACCAAGCAGGGGTGGACAGGGAGAAAAAGTGGTACAGCATCAGTCATAAGGTTGTTGTGGTTGTTTGATGGATCTGTGAAATAATTAGCAGTGCAATACACAGATAGTCTACTTTTAACATGAAAAGGAGTCTTTTGAATGGACAAATGGCAAACTTGCTTATCTCCAATCTTATTAATATAAAGCTAAAATTTAGTAGTTGTTATCATATCTGTTCCTCTCAGGTCCCTGAGAACCCTTTGAAATGCATGTGCTGTGCTGTGGGGAGGGTAGAAGGAAAAGGAAGGCCTGGCTGCAAAATAAAAACCATGAGTCACAACGTGTCAAGGATCTCATGGCTTTCTTTTCTCTTGTCTTTTGAAAACCAGTCTTTTATAAATTTCTCTCAAAGGAATGTATGAAAAAGATGCATCTTCATAATATCAGCTTGGCTACAGCAATAAATTGCAGCTTCATACACATTTACAGTGAATTTCCTACCCACCAAGCAATTAGTTATCTGGTAATGCTTCCCCTTTGTCTCACTTGTACCCTGATATGATACCTTTGTGTTTACCCATTGACTCACAACTGAGACCTGGAAAACATAATTGAAGAGAAACTGTACAAAGCAGACCATTAAAAAAACCCTGAAGAGGTAATTTATTTGCTTCTCTTTGCCTTGATACAATATAAATAGTTATGATCGTCTGCACAGAAATTGGGTGCTGAAATTGCAATACAGGCAGGAATAAATGTAGCAGCAGCAGTATTTTCCATGCAGTTTTTCATTCCAGGGAGACACTGTTTGTATTTGCAGGTGATATGTGAAATATGTTAGACTCAATTCTTCTTTGTTATCCAGTTTGTATCTTCTTCTCTGCAAGGTCTTTTTGAAAAGCTACAAACAGATGTGATAAAATGTTACATCTGGTTTAAAATGTTATTAATGAGTTGTCTATAAGGGAAACCAAGATGGACCCTAAAAGCTTTGCTTTCAACTTGTCTTGCGATTATGGTTTGAATCCATTTTTCCATATGGGCCTGATCGCTCCTTGCACCTGCACAAAAAATGGGGTAAAATGAGACTAATTTGCATTTTAACCTTCCTTCAGGAGAGGTTACTTGGTTACATGAAGTACCACGCCAGTGGCTTCACTGTTCTCAAAAAAATTCATAATGGATCCAGATTAGAGTTTAGGATTATAAATATTGTTTTACAGGATAAAAAGTAAATCATGGCCTATGCCTAACAAGACTTTTTGATTTAGAAAATAAACCTAAGAAATAAAGTAGATAGGCATAAGAAATTAAGTAGATAGAAAAGGCTGGAGAAGAGTTAAAAAGGGATATTTTTCATGAAGACAAATGATTTCTTTGTTCTCCTTAGCATTAATTCTCCTTCTCCCTTGGGTGTGACCTCTTCCAACCTAGTATCAACAATCCTCTGCATTAATATGATGTTTGCTCCCTTTTTTAGATGATTAATGAAAGTACTCAATCTTCAGTCACTAATTAAAGTTGACCTTGATAAGGACAGCCTAGATGGACATTAGGGAATGGAAAGCAGTGAGGAGAAAATTCTGCTTGGTGAGGACTTTATGGTAGGAGAGGTTTACATGATGAAAATTGGATATCTGAAGTAAGGGAAAGTGCTGAAGTTCTTAAAATTTTGGTGATGTGTGGCAATCCACCAGAAACCAAACAGCTTAGCCTGTGTCTAGCAAAGAAGATGTGAGCACCCACCATGGTCCAGTGTTTGACAGACAGGAATATCTGGGATTCCACACCCTCCCTGAATCTGCCAGAAAAATGATTGCAAGTTTTCCAGTGAATCTCAGTTTACCTAAAAGCCTGGTCTTATAATACCCAATGCTTGGGAATAGTAATTTAAAAGGTCTTAATTTAGATTCAGGAAAGTAGAATGGGATTTGTGAGTAAAGCAGGGTCTTTGGCCAGAAAGTCAGACAGTTGTATTGGATTTGTCATGTGACACTTTTTCATCTGAAATTTTCATTACTTAGAAATGGTAACATTTATAAGCAGAGTAAGAGTAAATAGAGCAATGCAGAAATAAAATTAATCAAGGATGCCATAAGAAATAAAAGAATTATATTTATCAGGGAACACACAAGTGAGGAAGGATACGAGCCCTTTAGCCCACACATTCAAGGAAAGAGGACTTGGCCTCAAGTTGTGCCAGGAGAGATTTAGATATTAGAAAAAACTCCTTCCTTGAAAGGGTTGTCAACCACTGGAAGCAGCTGCCCAGTCACCATTCCTGGAGGTTTTTAAAAGATGTGTAGGTGTGGATCTCAAGGGCATGATTTAGTGGTGGGATTGGCAGAGCTGGGATAATGGTTGGACTAAATCTTCCTAAAGTTTTTTTCCAATGTATTCTATGACTCTGTGATTCTATGATTATTATTTTTAGTCTACTACCTCTCTCTCATAGTTTTGCAAATGTTGCCTGCTGTTCTCAAAAGCAAAAAAAACTTAATAAAGCTTAATATCTTGCAGCAAGTTATTAGAAGTCTTGAACTCCAAAAGCCGATATATCAGCACCAGATAAGAAAGTGAACAGAGTATGTCTGGATTAAGTGATAATAGTTTAAAAAAAATCTTAAGAATTTACCAGATGGTTTTGTGGCAATGAAATAGTACAATCTCCAGCAAAACCTCTGCAGTGTGCTGACACAGGTTCTGTAGCCTCAGGTCAGCCTTGGTTTGCTCAGTTGCAGATCCATCTGGCTAGCAAGTTTCCTAGCTCGAATCATAAATCATTAAAAAGTTATTCTGTTATTCCAAGCACTGATGTTCCGGTTTGTTGGTGCTGTTCTCATGCAGGGGCACAGCACAGCTAAACAGGTCACTATTTGACTTATGCAGCACTTCTGTGAGAGGCTGGTAAAATGTTCAGAATCACTAATGCCCATTTTCTGTCCACTGGCAATGACCTCTCTGTGAGAGGCTCAGAAAAGCACAGCTTGTGCTGAGATGTACCACTAGGAGAAGCTGGAATCTCTGCTGTTGCTTGGTGGTGCTATGAATGAAGTCAATGTTATATGTTAGTTAAGCAAGAAATGTTCAGTGAGACCATATCTCTGATATTTTAACTTTTCTACCCATTCCCAACAGGCATTGCAGATGTCTGCTGGAATTTCCTGGAGACATCCTGCATTCTTGCAGTGTCCGTTTTCTGGTAAGCACTTACTGTGGCCCCCATTGTTCCTGTGCACCAATGACATCTCCCTCAGGGAAATTTCCAGATTTATCTGTTGGAATACAAGTGGAGCAAGGGAAACAAGCAATGACACTGTCTGTGGAAGTGTCATTGGAAAAGGAAAGCAGAGCTGAATGAATGTACTGGACACCTGACCAATGTTCCTTACCAGAGAACCTGACTACCATGTCCTAATGCTGAAAATCCATCAAGATGTTTTTGGTCCTGGGGTGGAAGTTGAGGAAGGTGAGCACACAAGCTATCATGTACATCAACCTTCAAAATGCTCTTAACATTTTAAAAACTTCCAGGTGTTGGTGTTAACTGATGTTTCCACAGATGACTCAGTGGGCTGCTCAGGGCCAGCTGGGTGTGTGGGGGACATGGAGGGATGAGAAGGAAATGTCAGGGCTGTACATACAACAGAGAGTAAATGGGTCTCCTGTCTTAAAAATGGGTCCAAACAAATAAGGACCTCTACCTTCACTGGCCTGCCTAAGAAATAGGGCTGAGTTGTTTGCTATGGCTGAGTTATAGAAGGCAGCAGAAAAA
Source organism: Agelaius tricolor (assembly GCF_023055355.1). NCBI lineage: Eukaryota > Metazoa > Chordata > Aves > Passeriformes > Icteridae > Agelaius > Agelaius tricolor. The sequence goes on along the minus strand of NW_027269262.1, from coordinate 91,201,340 downwards.
CCTTGAACATACATCAGTAGTGCATAGTTTCCTGTTCAAGGGGAATGGAGAGACTTTCAGCCATGATGTATTTGGAGAAGCCAGTGAGTGACTAATGGATGAGTAACTGCATGCTGGCTTAATTACAGTGTCTGGATTTGTGCATGTAGAGTCTTTGTGGAGACCTTTAATATGTGCCTTCATCTTTTAACCTACCTCTGAGCCTCCCCTTTGACTCTTCAGATCCTCCCTCTACCTCCAGCATGTACTCTGAAGTACATGCAAATATCATGTAGGAAACACCCAGGGCCATGAGAGGGGCAAGCTTGGCTAAATCTGTAATATGCCCCTCAATAAAATTTAAAGTGACTTTTTCAAGCTCCTTTCTCTTTCTGCTTTGTTCTAAACACAACTACATCAGCTGCATTTTGCATCATGTCCCTGGGGCAAGCTGCATCCTCAAGTTACTCCCTGCAGATAAAAAATGAGTAATGCCACAAAGAGAGCTGGGACTGCAGAGAAAAATGGAGAAAGTTAATGGGTGGCTGCAAAGCTGCAGTACCTGCTTCAAGTGTGTGACATCAGCCAGCACTGAAAAACCCAGCTCAGAGAGGCACTGCTGTCAGCTCATGCACTTCAGAAGACCAGTTTTTCTCTTGGATCATATTTTTTTACAGTAAATCACAGTATATAAAGCTGACTCTACCATTAAATCGAGAGTTAGATAATCCAGCTATTCACTTAGAAGGAAACTTCCTTGATAATTAACATAAATAAAGCCTTTGAGGCTTGTAGGTGTCAGAGCCAAGGCTCAAGAGAGAAAGTGATAAAGGCAGGCAACTGTGGATGGCAAAACAGGAGGATCATTAAAGGGATTGGAAATGGACTTGTCATACTTAATTTTGTTGGCAATTTAGTTATTAAAGGAATTAAAGTTAGAGGATGTTAGAGAATAAATTGCTTGTTTTACAGTGCTGTGAAGGGAGCTGCAGACTCCAGTATGTCATACTCATGTCTTTTCAGAAATCTGGAGGAAAGGCTGTCCTGTTGGTGACTGCAGTTTGCTCACTAGGCTTCATCTTTGGAAGTGAAAATTGTCTTATCAATGGCTCAGAATTTTTTGTTCTTCCTCTACCACACTACTTCTATGTCATAAAAATAACACCTGGGACTAGCTTGAGCAGCAGTGAAATTCCTGTTGAGGAATATGATCAGTGATATCTTCCTGGGGGAAAAAATGTTAGAGCAGGTTGTAGAGACTGATTCCATGGTGGTAGAGGGTAGTGGGGCAGTGCAGGTTTGGTGCACCTGAATCAAGGAGAGGAAATGAGGGAGTTATCTCTCACTCAGAGACCTGTTGGGCCTCTCCTCTCCACTTGTAAAGTGATGGTGATGCACACAGACAAGATCTGGGTGAGGTTCCTGTACTCTAGTTTGGGAACACCAGGTTGGATTACACCAACTTGCAAGAGCAGCTCTGATCAGGAAGGATGTTTTTAAAATATCTCCTGCAGATGCAGATTTGCAATGAAGGGAGCAGCAGTTGTTTCAGTTCCTCTGAGGACTTTGGCTCCTATATATTCCTTCCAGTCTGAATACCTGAGGTGATTGTTCTTTCTTGGGGTGCTTGGAGATACCGTGGATAGAGAAAGGTATTGCTGTGACCTTCAAATACCATGTGAGAAATTCAGTCAAAATTGACATTCTTGGGATTTTAAATATTGCCTGAAGATTTGTGAGCACTAGATGGGAGAAAAGAAGAATTGTCCTTTTTCCCTCCTTCTTGAAGTTGTAGAACATTACCCAAGAACTCTGGATATAATCAAAAAACAAACAAGACAGAGGAGTTAATGCAGCTGAATGTAACCAGCCTTAGTAGCTAGAAAGAAAACCCATGAAGAAGGGCTCCAGCACACAGGTGTCTGACAGTCTCCAGGCTCCATCTCACCTGGCTTTGGAAGCAATCCAATTCAAGGGAAAAACTGGCAGAATGCGCTTGGGAAGGCACCCAGAAGCCAACAGGTTGGTGCCAGCATCCTCTCCAAGGCTTGTCAGGGAGGTATCAGGCTGAGCTGAGTCTGATAGTCTACCCCTGAGGATCAGACAAGAGTTTGCCTGTCTCCTCTTTTACTTTTTTCCCCCTTTCATTCCTTTATTTTCAAAGAAATCCTACGAATCATTAAAAAGAAAAGTAGAAGTTTCTTGACCGAAAATCCCAGAGAGAATTGATTTTTTTTTTCTGCTTTGAGAGAGATTGCTGGTGCTGGCAAGTGACTCATTATACAATAGACTTCTCTTTGAAGCATTGCTGTGCCTGTGAGAGGAGTAAAGGAGAGTTTTCCTATAAGAGAAGTAATTTGATTTTTTCATTGTATGTATTTTCAGTTTCCTTTCTTTCATTTTTTTTTTCTTGGTGCACTTCAAACTTTTTCCAGGGATTGCTGTACAACAGCTACTATAGGAGAAATTAGTCTTTTTTTTTAAGTCATCAGTTAACTATTTAATATTTTAAGAGTGGAAAACCACTTACCTTTTAGAAAGAGAATTATGCCCTTTTTTGTGAAGCTTTTTTCTGTTAAGCTTCTAAAAATGGACAGAAGATGGAAAACTTGAAACCAAAACCTATGAAACAAGGAAAAGTTCTTCAGTTTATTTCTATGTTGAAATGTCTCTGTTTTCCCCTCCATGATACACATCATGGTGTGATTTTGCTTGAGACAATTTGGTTAATTCAGAGTGACAGCATCCCAGAGCTTTAATTTCATTTCATTCCTTAGAGGACTCTGGGTGACCTCTCCTTTTATAAACCTGAGCTTACCTGGAGTGAAGGTCTGTCAAACTGTCCTTCCTCATCCAGCAAGAGGCCTTCAAAGGGGTTTATGGCTGCCCTCCACAGTGGAACACCTTCATTACAAGGTGGCTGTAACCATTAGGCAGCCTTGTCAGAAAGGCCAATCTATAAATGCTCTGATACTGGTGACAAACGTTAATGTTCCACTTTTTTCTGAATGCTACGAAACATTGAATGAAGATGTTTAAAAATCGTCTGAAAATCGTTTTCTGTTTGAGATTTCACTCTGCCATGGAAGTCTTTTCCAGGTTAAGAGAGATTTTTTTGCAATCCTGAAACTATAAGCAGTAAAAAGAGAGGAGTGTAATATAAGCAGAGTATAAGGGAAGTCTCTCCTTATGGACTGAAAGGGTTATTTAATTGCTGCTTGGAAAATCTCATATCTCTTTGAACATGTGTCCTGTTTGAAGCATGACTTATGCTCTGAGTTTCTCAGTTTAGGAAGTTCCTGGTGTGCTCCCAGAAGAGGGAAAATCTGGGTATTAAGGTCATCCCCAGCCATTGGCTCAGAAACAAGAGATATCATCCTCTCAACATGTCTGTAAAGGCACTGGTCTGATTTAGGTGGTCTTGGTCTCACTTAAACTTCTTTTCTTAGTGATTTTTACCAGCTTGATGTGTCTGAAGCCTAGACTTAGCCCAGGGGAAGCATAAAGCCCAAACCCATAGATGGCATTTGGGTATAAAAGTCAAGGCTGGCAGACATCAGGCCTTGTGCAAATCTTGGTGGAGAAAGTAATTGGAGGTTCAGTCCCCAAATACCATGACCCATATGGGACAGGCATATAAGAACAGCTCTTCTCTTGATGCAAAACTATCACAGAAGGAGCTTAATTATGGACCTTAAAATCTGTGGCAATGATGTGAAAAAATAAGACAGTCCTTGCCATATTGTTCTAGGAATATGGGAACCATCATAAATGCACAGACAGAACATGAAGCAGTTTCTCCAGTTGTAAAATCTGATTGCAGTCATATCAACCTTCTCAGCTTGAAGGATGAGAAACGTATAAAGGTAGAGGTGGAGGTTATTGGGCCTCAAGCAGGTGAGGAGAGGAGAAAACAGGACCAGGCATGTGACAGGTGTTAAAGATCAGAAGCTTTCATGCATACAATAAATGATCGTGGTATGAAGTGTGCAAATTCAGAGGGAGAAGGTCAGATACACACATGGTGAGAAAATTAGACACACAATTCCTCATGGATTCTTTGACACCACAAACAAATATTTATTTTATTGCAGCCACTCTGTGTGAGCTAAATTGATTTTACTAGAATATCTCCAACAGACATTTCACTTGCTTTCCTCTATGCAATGAAGGACACTGACATGAAAACCTTTGAAAGTAGATGCAGGAAAGAGATTCTCATTTGAGGTGGGAGATTGGTTCAGATTCATCTTTGAAATGGAAAAAGATTTTTATAAGTTTTTTTAGTCAGAGAAGTCAGGGTAGAGAGAGCAAATAAATATTGATTAAGAATGAAACTGAGCATATAACACCACATTCATTACATTGCTCTCTCCCGAGCTTCTGGAATGTTTTATGCATTTTAAATTAACCAGTTTAGCAGAGGCCAGGTTAATTTCCACCACCTGGAAATGCACACATACGTATGTATCTGTTGAAAGTCCTTCTGAAGCAGGAGGTATTCATCCAGTGTTTAATTTGCTCTGTAAATTTTAATTTTAAATTGAAAAATGTCTCATAAATAATGATTTGAAGCCTCAAGAACACAAGGCCAACAGTGATATAAAAAAACATGAGGCAAATAAACATGTGCAGAGAAACAACCACAACAAAGTCTGTGGAATGAATTAAGGCAACCTTATGGCAATGTTGTTGTACCATTTGTGTCCCAATCTGAAGAGGAGGTAATCCATTCAAAGTTCCTGTTGAGTTCTCTGACAATTTCTATGGCAAATTTCTATTGAAAGAAGTTCTAAACATTTTTTCCACAGATGTGCTTTTATGCCAGCTTTGACACTGACTCCTGTTGCCTTAGGCAAATTCCATCCATTGATTAAAACTTTGGGCTGGTTTGCTGTCTTTTGTGAAGGCTGTCATATTTATGGAATAAAATGCTTGGGCTGTAATCAAACTGGGTCTAATGGAAAGTTATCCATGAGACTCCTTGTACTCACAACCGTCTTTGTTCCTTGATAAATGAGGGGTGCACCTGCTGTTCATGAGTTAACCTCAGGATCAGTGTTCCAAGCTCATATACTTGAGAACAATCAATGCTCTCTGGGTCTCTCTGTTCTTTTGTGGGTTTCTTGGAGTTATTGGCCTGGTTGTAGGTCAGGCTTTACCTCCTTTGGAGCTTGTACCAAACTACCTTGTTTGGTTGAATGGGTCAAGTGCATCCATCTGAGGTCTGCTCAGCTGATAGTATACATTTACAGTCTGTTTTGATATTATCCAAGACTAATAAAAAGTCAGAGTATTTTCTTATTAGCTTTTTGGTAAGAATTAATTTGGGCTCTAGATACAAACTGTGACAATGTTAGAAGGCCTTGAATGTTTTACCAGTTTTACTGCTAGCATTACTGTTGGAACATCAGTCCCCACATGGTGGTGAAACCAAACTGAAGTCAGTTCTGACAGAGCCCAGCTCGTTGCTTTCACCTTGAAATGAAAGTCAAGTTGGAAAACTGCTGAAACCAGCTGTTTGTTGCAGCTTTTTCACAGTGTCTAATTGCTTCCTGCATGTCTGTGATGCTGGAGTTGGCTCATTGGCCTGATCCTGCCTCCTCAGCATTGGGCCTGGGAGAGCACAACAAAATTTAACATGAAAGAGATACCACCACTTATGTCCTGTGATATCTCAGGCTGCTGTTTGCCTTCACTCATCTGTTTTTCAACTTCAGTGGTCTGTTTCAAGAAATCCCTAAAATGAAAGGGGACTTGTGTGTGCCCAGAGTTGCTGCCTGTTGCAGAGTTATCATGGCTGGCTCCTGACACTGCTTGCAGACTCAGCCTTGTCACCCTCTAGTACTCCCCGACAGGAGGTTGTAGCCATTTGGGGTTTGGCTTCTTCCTCCAGACAACCAGTGACAGGACAAGAGGAAATGTCCTCAGGCTGTGCCAGGGGAGGTTCAGGTTGGACATCAGGAAGAATTTGTTCGTTGAGAAGGTTACCAAGCATTGGAATGAGCTGCTCATAGAAGTGGTGTGAAGTTCACCCTGAAAATGACTGCATGTGTAACTTAGGGCCATGGTTTGGGCTTGATGATGCTGGAGATCTTTTCCATCCTTAATGGCTCTATGATTCTAAGATTCTATGAAAATCCAGGCTACACAAACCTGTAATGCACGCTGCCTTTCGCTCTTTTTTCGTTCTGTTGGCATTTAGGAAGTCCATGTGCTTTCCATTAGAAAAGGAGGTGTTTGATTTCAGAATGTTGGGATGTCCTGCATTGCACAATCACTCTCACTTCCCCTGTATTATACACAAAATGAAATTAACCCTTTGGCATGAAATGATAATATTTAGTCACCACAAAGAGCACAGAGATCTCAGAATATTAAAGGTGCAACATTTAAAGATGAGATTCCAGCTGAAAGTTTCATGTGTTTAAATCCCATTTTAATTCAGATGTGTTTCCTGACTTTCATGAAAATCTGTGTTATTTATAACCTTTTTCTAAATACCGTTGATGAAAACTTTTCAATCTGTGCACTGTTTGCAAACTGTTCCTTTCAAATCATCACTATTCATCACATGTGTGAGCTCACGTGCTCTGGTTCTTTGCAACCTGCTCGGATGCCTGAGACACATTTATAGGAAAATAATGAGCAGAATTTCTTCAGTGCAATCTGTTTAACATTCAGGAACATTTTCAGATTGGGAAACAGTTCTTTAATTCACAACTAAGCAGGAGAAGAGGGAGACCTGTTGAATAGAAGAGCTCTAAGTTACAATCTAAATTAGATTCAATTATTCTGAAATACATTCATGAATATTTTACTTAGTCAAAAGTACGCAGTGAAATATTTAAAAAGGTAGGCCTGACCCAAGATAGAAATAACTTCGGTGTTCAGTATAAATAATGACAGAGATTTTATGTGGTTGGATTTCTCTCTGCATTCATATTATGCCCTTGGACAATACCAGCATTTTTCATTATTGCAATACCTGACACCACAGAGATGCATAATCTTTACCAGTGAGTGTGCTTGAAGACAAAAAACCCAACATCAAAAAAACCTCGTATGGGTGTCTCTCACTTATGTTAGGTTTAAAATAAAGTAAAGATTAGCTTGACCAGATTCAAATTTTCCTCAACTACACTTTCACAGAATACCAGAACTGGAACCAGGTTCCTCAATTCCCAACATCATGCTCTGAATTTGTTTTAAATGGTACCTTCTCAAAGTTATTAATTCCAATCAAAATCTATCTAAATATGGGGGGGTTTATTATTTGAAATTATAATTTTCTTAAGACCTACATAATGATGTAATTGAGTTTTGTTAATTTTCATTATCTTTTAGTCATTTAATTTAATTGATAAATTGCACAAATGCTTTTGATAAAATAATTTTGTAATGGCAATAATGTGGGATACCAAACATATGCTTGTTTGAAGAAATTTAAATTTATTCAATTATCAAAAGAACTGCATTTATGTAGTGCTTTCGCAATTTTTTTTAACCAAAAGCAGTTTGTGCAGAAATTCTACAACAAAAAAAATAGGAAAAGGATTTCAGAAGGTAAGAATTATGTTTTGACAGTTGCTTGAAAAGAAGGAAGAGATTATAGTGCCAGAAAATGAGAGTTGTGAAGTGCTGAGGTATCAAAAATGATGCAGAGATTGTATTGAAGGGGATGATACAGAGTACAGAAGACACATAGCTGAAGCGTGGAAGCTGGACAGAAAATGTGCTTTGGTATGGTAATCTGTTGAAATACTCCAGAAGTGAATCAGGGCTCTATTTTAATAGAATATGAATGATTTATATATCTCACAACCTTCTCACAAAAAACATAAGCAAAAAACCCCAAAACGTTTTTAACCTTTTGACATGCTCAACTCCACATCACATCTCTGCTGTGAAACTTTAATGTTCTTTCAGGCTTATCTCCATCTGCAAAATGATTATGGCAAGTACCTGAACCTCTTTAACAAGTCTTACAACAGCTCTTTTTATTTGTTCCACTTTGTGGTTTCTGCAAGTAAAGTACACACTCAGCACCATTTAAGGGGGACGTTTGAAGTTGATGTCTTGTACTTTTTTTTGGTGGCAATAACTATATGTACTGTAGTAAATACAAGATATAAAAGCAGAAGTGTAAGTGGAAAACCTTGATCTATGCAGGCTCCTGAGAAGCACTTAGGCATTAACTCAGGAAGGAATAGTGTGGAAATCCTGCATATTCTTTCACTGTTCATTTCCTCAGTAGCTAAAAATATTCCTTTGCTTCACCATTAAGCCAGGCGTGATGAGGGCAAGGTAAGCCAGCATGAAAGGAGAGGTTGCTCTTCTTTTTCAGAAGGAAAATATCCACATAAATCAGTATGTACTGACATACATAACCAAGGATCTGGGCTGTGTTCAAGGAAGCTGTGAGCTGGGGGTGGTTTCTTGGAAGTGGAAGAGGATTTGGGTAGCTTTGGGAAGAAGCACTATTTTGGGAAGTGGCTCTTTCAACTGCAAGGAGCATTGCTCCAATAAACCTCAGTATCCAACAATTAGCAAATCCTTGTTAGCAGCTTTTTTCTCTGAATGTGTTCTGCATGTTTGCGTCTTCTGTTTTATTCACGTACAAATGAAGACTACAAAGATTATTCTTTATTTTTCTATTCCTTTTTTTCAGTGAAACAAGTTAATCAGAACTATTTTTAAAATTTATTTTTTCCTCTTCACTGTTCCCTCTCAGCTTCAGTTGATAGGTTTCCAAGCCTGCTTTCTCATGTCCTGTAAATAAAACAAAGGGATGAGAGTTGGAATATTTCTGATGCACTTATATAAGATGCACAGGGAACAAATTCCAAAGGACACAATCACAGATGTTCTCAGTATGGAAGACTACATTTGGCTTAAGTTCCAGAATTAATGACTGTGCAGTTAGTTATTGTTAAAACTGGATTTACTGCCAAGTTTGTTAAAAAGCACCAGTAATTAATATTGAAAATATTTTCTTCCTATATAAACTAATGCAGTCATATCTTGGGAGTCAACTTACATCATGATTTGATTGCTATAGCCCAGATTTTATGGGCATCTTTGGTTATTCTTTTCAAATAATTGTCTTAGTGTTTTCATTTGATCAGTTAAAATTTTTAGTTACTGAAAAAAAAAGTTATTCTGATGCCAAGTAGAAGTAGCTTATGTATAACAAAAACTGATAATTTAGTGAAATGACTGTTCTGGATGATGAGCAAAGCTTGGAGAGAAAAGCTAAGGACCACAACAGTCAAAACTGCTCTTCTGAGTAAAAATGAGTCTCCTTCACCAAAGAATAATGAAAGAAATGGGACTCGAAGTTATTCAAAGGAACCCTTCCTATTAAGGGAGAGGAATTTATTACATTTTAATCAGATGCTAACAAGGAAAAAATGTCTCCTTTTCAAACTAGTTTCTTGGGAAATTATAGAAATTATAGAACTAGAGAGTTATAGAATATTCTGAGTTGGAAGGGAGCCACAAGGATCATCCAAGTCCTGCACAGGAAAGTCCCCAACATTCCCACCATGTTCCTGAGAGTGTTTTCCAAACACTTGAGCTCTGTCAGGCTTGGTGCTGTGAGCACTGCCCTGGGGAGCCTGTTCCAGTGCCCAACCACCCTCTGGGGGAAGAACCTTTCCCTAATATCCAACCTAAACCTTCATTGGCAGCATTGGCCTCCTTGGATTCCTGTCTGTGGTCACCAGAGGGAAGTGATCAGTGCTGCTCCTCCTCTTTTCTTTGCTAGAGAGCTCTTGACTGCTACAAGGTCCCCCCTCAGTCTCCTTTTCCTCAGGCTGAACAGACCCACTGACCTCAGCCATTCCTCATGAGGCTTCTCCTCAAGGCCCTTCACCATATTTGTAGCCCTTCTTTAGGTGCTGAAGGAGAAAAATGTGTTAACAAACACTCCTCTTGGGATATGCAGAGAAAGCCCCAGCAGGCTTTGTGAGCCACAGGAGGACTCAACCTCAGTCATTTCTCCCATAATGATGGGAGAAGCTGTGGATGCCCTCCTTTCTGTCTGCTCACATGAGGAAGACAAGACACTTGCTTGAAAGGCACCCTTGCTGCATCCTGAACAGGGGCATGTGTGATCATCAGCTTTAAATTGACAGATTTTGTAGCTTTTTTTGCAGCTTTTTGTAGCTGGGTTTCAGTGTTTTGGTGGTTTGGTTGTTTTTGGGTTTTTTTTATGGTTGCTGTTATTGTAAAACTGGGTGATTTTATGACTGTCTAAAGCAAGGGTAAGACTCAAGTCCCAACTCTATCACTCAGAGACTCTGTGGTCTAAAAATTCCCAAGAATCAGCCAAAACTCTTTATTGAACCTCATCTTTGGATTTGAATCCTATAGCCATGTTTCTCTTCCTGCTAAAGCTTTGATGAACTTCCCCTCAACAGCTGCATGGAAGAAATATTTGATGGAAGGCTTGATTTCAAACTGATGTAATAGACTCCAAACTACCTTTCCAGAATCAAAGTCCTGCTAATTTCCCTATAGCTTCTTCTTAATGTCTGCAAATAAAATATTTACACCGGTTTCAAATTGCTTCTCTTGAAAGCTGGATATTAATTAATTTTGTTCCTATGAATGCACCTTAAGCATCCTTGCCCACTCACTTTCTTATTTGTTTATGCACTTGCACTATAAAAATAGTTCATTAAAAGAAAAATGGAAATCCTGTTCAGATGCAGAATAAAGTCTCCACAGTTACTGAGCTTGAAATGCTGCCATAAAAAGCAATGCTTTCTGATGAGACACATTTTGTAATGTTTATGAAAGGTAAAATGAAGACTTAAAAAAATGATAGATCATAAAAAATCCCCTACTTAATGCAGCACAAGGGAGAGAGAGATTCATGATTCTGGTGCATGCATATTTAGGAAAGGTTTTCTGTGGCATATCTACTTTAACTCAATTAACTTTGCAAAATCTGTTTTAGGTGCAGAGTAGAGGTGATTCAAATTTTTTTCTCCCTCATGTCACCACTCAATTATCTCCCTTTTGTAATTTTTATGTACATATAAACGTGATGTGGGTGATAAGTACATATGTAGTCCTCATATGCATATAGACAGCTAGACTGAACCTTCTCTGTCCCAGCATCCTCTAGATTTCTACAAATGTGGTTTTTTCCTTGGATTTTGGTTTTTCTTTTGATTCTTTGTTTAGCTAATTACTATGCTTTTATTTGAGATCCATTGAATAGGACATCTCACAGGACATGGCCATGATAGGTAAAAGATGCTTGAAGTCATTCAAAACTTGACATGAACAACCTGGTCGAGCTTAACCACCTTTGAGTAGGAGGTTGGATTAGGGACCTCCAGAGGTCCTTCCCAAATCAAATTATCCTGTGATTCTGTGATACTTTCTTTTCTGTAGGCCAGCTGGGACAATGCTAGAATAAAGCTGTTACCAAAAGTAGATTACCTGTATGATTTAGTTTGGAGGGGAAGAACTCAGCAGCCTCTGCCCCAAATGCAAAGGAAAGCAAACCAGCTCTTCTGTAGAAAAGACATGAATGGATTGTCTCAATCCTTATAATTTAAAATTAATAAGAAAATGTGGAGATTTAAATTGTTCAAGAGATATTAAAAATGAGTGGACTTTAGAGACAACTGATTGATGATAAAAGGAGGCAATAATAAGATTATGAATAGTGAAGTAGTTCTTTTTGCTCAGAAAGTCTTTTGGAGAAACTGAGTGAAGTGTGAGGGCAAGATTTTGGATCTAGGTTAGCATACTTATTATTTGGCTGTGAAAGATACATATCCAATTTTGTTTTGGAAGATTAGCAACAAATTTATTCATTCTCTCTTATTCCAGTCACCAGAACAGAAAAAAAATGTCAACAAAAAACCATCTGCTCAACTCAATCAATTGAGCTCTGTCACACACTGGGAAGGTCAGAGCTCCTATGTCATATATATGAACTTTTTTTCTGTAGTATAGCACATAAAAAATCCAGATACCTTTTCTAAGTAGCAATGGGCTCCACACTAAGGTTTTTCTCCTAAAAATTCAGTTCATAGTTAACTTAAAATATTGCAAAAAACATTTCTATGAATTTATCTAGTAAGTAGATCATGGTCTGGTAGTCTCAAAGGCCAGATTCTTTCCAGAAGAGAACCACAGGGAGACATTTGAGAAGTCTGGATACAAAACTATGAAGGGGAAGTAAAGACTTTCAAAGGAACTAATAGGTCTAGGGAACTATTGCAATGGAATTTGAGAACTTTATAATTTATAATTAAAATTTATAGTGTATACTTTATAATTAAAAGAGAATCATTACATTAAGATTATTTCTGTAGCTATTCAAAACTAATTCTTACAGCTCATTGCATCTGTTGTTTTCACCAAAGATAAAAAAAATATAAGATCACATCAGCAGAAGTGATGACAAGACATCTAGGGTTCATTATCAAGGTAGAGAAGTATTGGACTAAAATACAAAAGGATTTTCTTCTCATGAAGATTAGAAAAACTGCCATAGGATGAAATCTGGAGAAAGGTTTAGAAGTTTTAAAGGTCTGCTGTAAAACCAATTCTTCTGAGCAGAAAACAAAAGGGAGGGAAGATTTACACCTTTAATTGACTCACAAGGATTGTGACCCACCAGAGCCAGGCTGCCAGGGGAAAACACACGGGGGTGTTTCAGGTGGGATTTCTCCATATCCAGAGGGAAATTTTCGTGCCATTGCAACTGACCTGGAATACAATTTATGTGTCTCACAAGAATTATTCAAGAGGGTTGTTAAATTTAGAATATGGTTACTAGGATGAAAGAATAGAGATACTATGTTAAAAAAAATGTCTAAAAGTATCCCTTCTTCTGACTAGCAAAATGAAAGCTAGGAAAGGATGTAATTACTGCTTATAAATATCTACAAGCAGGTAAATTCCAGGAAGAGATAGAAGCCAAAGGACAAATGGAGTATAAATTGATCATAAATATGGTTAGGCAGGGAATTAGCAGCAGCCTTGGAGGAAGGAGATTAATGCAGATCAGCTGTTCTCTTGGAGTAGCAGGTACAGATTACATAACTAATTTTAAGAGGGAGTTTGATAAATGCATGACTAGTGTGATATGACATGATTTCCTGTGATGATTGAGGGCTGGAACTGATTACCCAGGAGATCAGTTCCTAAGTGGATAGATAATTGGTGGAGGGAAGAGAGAAAAAGCCAAGCAGCACATAGAACTGGGACCTGGATAGAGAGAAAGGCAGAGACTGGAATTAATTTACCCATTTAGGAGGTAGATATATGGCTTAAGAGAGTCTTTTATGTTCACCCTGTAGACAAGGCAGAGGAATCAGCACTTTCAAAGGGCAATTCATTCCACCAAAACAGCAGCATATAAAACCAGGGTATTTATTCTGTGAAACCTGCTCTAGGGGAACCTGCTTAACAAGGGGGTTGGTCTAGGTGATCTCTGAGGTCTTTTTCAACCCCAACCATTCTGTGATTCTGTGAGTTATCTTGTAAAGAGAATTATCTTTTCCTAAGTCCTTCTTTGTTGAAAATAGCAAGAACATAAAAGGCAATCTTCTAGGCCTACATTTTCAATGGCTGTAGTTAGTTGAAATCAATCTTGCCATATCTAAAGGAAAATGTGTGAATAAATGGGGAGATATAGAGGGAGATGTGAGAAATTCTTCTACAGAGAGAAGAACGAGGGCAGTGGTCTAACCTAATTTCTGTAACCTTGATATTTATTCAACATATAAATTACATTTGCAAGTGATTTCTTTGGCAATAAAACTGAATTGATAATGACAGTGTGTGCCTCAGAGAAGTCCTGTTAAAGATGTGTGTTGGAAGAGTTGAAAGGTGAACACTTTATCTAAGTTTATAAAATAATTCTTTACTAATTTTCTGTCAATGTTTCTTAAAGTTACAAAGCTGTTGCTACCTAATTTTCAATGAATTTGGTCTGAGGAGAAATGAAAGCTTATATATATATATTAAGAAATTAAATTTTGTACCAACTACCTGTCCTCTACACATTTACTATAAACCCACACTTGTTTCTTATCTTAATCTGGGTTTTGAATTCTTCAAAATTCTGCAATTTGTCCTCTGGTGCATTCATAGAATTATGGGTTGCATTGGAAGAGACCTTAAGGATCATCTAGTTCCAGCTTCTCTGGGATACTTGAAGAGTGCCTGCAAGAGGCATGCAAAGGGACTTCTGACATGGGCATATAGGGGTGAAACAAGGGGTGATGGATTTAAATTGAAAGAGAATAGGTTTAGATTGGACATTAGGAAAAAATTCCTACTGTGAGCATGGTGAGACACAGAAAAATGATGCCCAGATAAGATGAGGATGCCTTATCCCTGGAAGTGCTCAAGGCCAGGCAGGATGGGGCTTTGAGCAACCTGGTCTAGTGGAAGGTGTCCCTGCCCATGGCAGGATGGTTGGAGCTGGATGGTTTTTAAGGTCCTTTCCAATCCAAACCATTCTACAATGATTCTATGATTCTTATAGCCCTGAACATCTCTGGCCAGAATTATTTCTGTGAGGGCATTACTGTTTCCAACCTAATCCCTGGCTTCTGGGAAAGTTTCCCAGTACTCTTCCCAGATTACCTGTATTCACTTCCACCCTTTGCAGCCTCCCTGTTTGTGTTTAAGTTTGTTCAGGAGTACCTTGTTGATCCATCCTTATGTCCTGACATTTTTGCCCAACTTCTTCATCAGGATGTGTTGCTCCCAAGTTTGGACAAGGTGATCCTTAAGTGCTCACGAGCTCTCTTGGGCTCCTCTTCCCTCCCAGGGTATTATTTCCTGGTACTCTACTAAGCAAATTCCTGAAGAGGTCAAAGTCTTCTCCCCAGAGGTCCATGGCAGTGAGCTTGTTCACCCTCCATGCTGCCCTAAGGGTCTTGAACTCCACAATTTCATGGTCACTGCAGTCAAGGCTGCCCTTGAGCTTCAGGTTCCCCACCAGCCCCTCCAATGCACTCCAGGAACCTCCTGCACTTCTTTTGCCCTGCTGTGTTGTCCCTCCAACAGACACCAGAGTTTTTCAAGTCCCCCATGAGGACCAGGGCTTGTGAACATGAGGCTTCTCCTACATCTACTTGATCTTATTTGGGTGGTCTGTGGCAGATCCCACTACAATGTTACCTGTCCCTGCCTTCCCTTTACTCCTGACCTGTAGGCTCTCAGTTAACTCCTCATCCATCCTCAGGTGAAGTCCATGTCCCCAGCAGGTCATTGGCATAGAGGGCAACACTGCCTCCTCATCTCCCCTGCCTTTTCCTCCTAAAGAGCCTGTATCCCTCCATCCTAACACTCCATTGTCACAGGAGCCATCCCACCATGTCCCTGTGGTGCCAAAAAGATCCCAGCCCTGGGATCTCCAGGCTGTGCACAGCTCCAACCCCTCTCGTATTCCCTGTGCCAGCTCACTGGATGGAGGGGCTGGAATTCCTTTGTGCTGCTCTTCAGGGGCCCTTCTGTTGACCTCTGCAGTCCCTGGGAATCTCCTGCTGGCACTGGCATCCACCTGGTGGGGTGGCTTGAGGCCTTTTACCCCTACCCTATTAGAGGCACTACAGAAAGTGCACTTAAAACAGTGATTTGCAATTTCCTCCAAACCACACAGACATCAAAGCTTGTGAGACACATGAATGAACAATTTCAAATTCATGCCAAACTGGGCAAAAAGACAAGGGGCAAGATCAATAGCAAATACCAAAAAAATTGGAAAATGTTTCTTTCTTATGTAAAGGAGCAGTGATTCTTAACAAAGATCATTAAATGTTGTACTGTTCCTGCCATTCCATGCAGATGAAAGAATTCTATTTAATTTCTGCAGGGAGTTGTTTGGGAGAATTCTTTTCTTAGCTGTGACCAAAAGTCAGTTCAAAGTTACTTTGAAAATATCTGTCACACAAGTGCACACCTGCCTGCCCTTTGTCTTTTCACTTCCTCTAGAGGTCACACGCTTCACCTGTAAATTCCTGCCTCCCACACTGACCTTATGCAAACCATTACAATGGAAGAACTACTGATATCTCCAGGCTGGAACACTGATATCAGCTGTTACCCTCTCCCAAGGCAGATGCTCATAGTAGTGGTTGTCTCTTGTGTCAGGTGTCAGAAGCCGGCAAATAAAACTTCTACCACTGGCTTCTACAGTTGCCCTCACCTTGTCACAAACTCTGTGTAGTCTCAGCTGAAGTGATACAATTCCACATTGAAGAGTGGATTTTAACCAAGAAGGTTAAAAATCAAAACTTCATCACAAGGGATGTCTCACCTATATCAATCTTCCTTCTAGTGAAGAAAAATTGGTCATATTGTCATTTTAGAGATGAAGGAATTGAATAGAGATGTACAAAGTACTGTTGCTACGTCCACTCATGTTACTATTTCCATTTCCCTCACAAGAAATAATTGATGGATAGAATCAATATAAAACTCATGCCCCATGTTTCAAGAACTCACACTACAGCAGGTAACACACAGGGCTATCTCAGCCAGAGTTACTTGTCCTTAAAGAAGTGGATGTCCAGCTGGCTTCCTAGCAGTTGGCCATTACAAGGGAATATTCACTGCATTGAATTTACTGAGCCTGGCTAAAGTTGGCTTGGTTGGGTTAGTTTGTTGGCACATTTGCATTCTGCAGCAGACAGAGGTTTGTTTTAATTACTTAGAAGTGTTGCATGCACACAAATCATTACCAACCATTTGCTTGTAATGCAGACACACAAGGGGAAGAGCTTCTGCCAAGCCAGTATTACTGGGCCAGTATTTTACTGTGATTGGTATCTTGCAACTGAAAAATCAGAGGGTTTTACTACCTTTTTTGATTTTTTTTGGCCTCCTAACTGCCCCCAGCATTCTGGCTTATATATTTGACCTGAACATCTGCAACAGAATGAGAAAATCAGAGAGAGAAAATCCCATCACACAAGCCATCCTCCATCCAGCACTGGGGCTGCATTGTGTTTTAAATGTTTAGAGCAAAGAGAAATTAGGTAGAAGTACTGTAAAAAAGTATGTCTGGTCCTTAAAGTATTCCTAAAGCTTTGTCCAGTGTTCATTAATACCTATCTAGAGTCATAGAATCTTAGGTTGGAAAAGACCTTTAGGAACATCAAGTCCAGCTGCTAACCCAGCAATACCAAACCAGCAACTAAACCATGTCCATAAGTGCCACATTTACATACCTTCTAAATAGCTCCAGGGATGGCCACTCAACCACCTCCCTGGGCAGCCTCTTCCAGTGCTTGACAACACTTGCAGGGATTACATTTTTCCTGATATCCAATCAATAGCGCCCCTATTACAACTTGATCTCAACTCCTCTTGGGCCATCACTTGTTACTTGGGAGAAGAGGCCAACACCCACCTGGCTACAGCCTCATTTCAGGGGGTTGTAGAGCATTAACAACCCCCATGAGTGTCCCTTTCTCCAAGCTAAACACTCTCAGCACTCTCAGATTCTCTCTGGATCCTTCCCAATGCTGTTGCCCTTCTTTGGACAGGCTCCAGCACCTCAAAGTAGTTCTTGAGCTGAGGGGCTCAGAAGTGAACTCAGGATTTAAGATGTGGCCTCACCAGTTCAAAGTCCAGGGGGTGATCACTGGTCCTGCTGGTCCCACTGGTGCTGATACAAACCAAGATGCCATTGCCCTTCTTGGACACCTGGGAACACTGCTGGGTGGAGATACTTGTGGTTGGACAGTGCCCGGGGCAACCAGCAGTAATAACTGATCCATAAAGGGAGTCTGTGTTCAGACATCTCACCTGCAATCATGCCAGTTGTACAAAGCAAATTGTTGTGCCCACTCAGAGCCATGTGAGTGGTTCTGACTTCTTTCTCGATGGATGAGACATAAAAGTTGGCTGGCACACACAGGAGGACTAGATGGAAGGGAAAAGGAGAAGCTTTTGGCTGTCACAAGCTGCAGTAATACACCCCAGCTGTGTGCTCAGTTTTCAGTCTGTTGGTGGCAGAAAGCAACACCAGCTCCAGTTTACTGCATAGACAATCTCTGAGGTGATAGCCATGAATCTCACAGCCTCATACAGATTTTTCTCACAGCCTGCCTCCCTGTAGGATTTGTGCCACTTTGGAGAGTGGTTGAGGCCAGATTTGGTGCAGAAGCTGAGGAGATGGAGTCATTTGGGCTGGACCACTCCATTGTTTTCAGGAGATGGAAAGGGTCAGACTGCATAATGGATTATTGCAAATCCTTGGAACTGTGGTAGCTGACTCTGTGCATCCTCTTAATCCATTGCATTTTGTCTTTGCTGGAATTCAGGTTTGGTTAAATCACTGGGAGGTGAGAGCATGAACAGACCGTAGCTGCAGGCAGGAATTGTGTTGTACCAAATCTGACTGGCTGAGGAGCTGCTCTATTCTGGAGCAGCACCCAAAGTGACTCAGGAGGTTGTGTTTGGGCAAATGAATTTTATTCTCAAAGTAACTGAGTCACAGCAAAGCTTCAAGCTTGCTTGAAGCACCCCACAGCATGTAAGAGATCAGGGCTGATAGGAGACTTTTGATTGCCTGGTGGAGGTTGGAGAGGAGCAAGAACATGGTGGGGCATGAGTGTGTGGAGATGTCCTGTATGTTATGATGCTTAACATGTGATTTACAACATGTTTCCAAATGTAAACTCTCAAATGAAATCCTGATGTGTCTGGCTATTTCAGATCTTAAATCTTTATAAGACTTATCTTTGCCCTCTCACTATATTTTAGCACTTCAAGCTTACTTTTCCTCATTGTCCAACAACTTCCAATGATGTGACAGGAATGAAAACTCCCAATTAATTCTATGTAAGTCTTTCCACTAATTCCAATAAAAATGTAAATCACCATTAGCAATTTCTTTGCATGGTTATATATGAAAAAGAAGCAGAATGGCACTGCTATTTAAATAGCCTAGAATGAAAATAAGGGTGCACTAGGTTGATCAGAGGTTTAAAATAAATGTACCTGCTCTAAAATCTAGGCAGCAGTTCACTGTACAAGTATGATATTTAATCACAGCAGGATGGTCAGGCTTCTGGGGATGTTATAGCTGTGTTAAGACTAAAAATAGAGATGAGTTAGTACCAAAGTACCAACCTGCTTTTTCAGTGATGTGTGCTCAAATGTTAAGCACCTTAACCTAGTGCCTTAGAGGCATGTGCCTTGAATATTTATTATATGCAAAGTGATAACAACATTTCATGTAGTGAATGCCTCTAATAGAGCATTAGCTGGTGGTAGAGCTCTTGTTCACCTGGGGAAACAAACTCTTTAGATCAGTTTGAGCTGGGTTTCATACTCATGCAATGTGCCTGTCCTTGGGTGGCCTCCAAGCTGAGTGCAGAGCTTGAGGGGAGAACGGATGGGAAGCTTGGAAGAGGGAGGGCTGAGGTTGGCTCAGATCGTTCCCAAACTTGCTTTTCATCAAGGAGGGACAGGATAGCCACAATGTGCTCCTGCACAGGGACAGCCATGCCTTCAGGCTCTCTGATCTGCCTCCTGCAGCCATTACCTCTGTGTGTGTGTAGCTCTTGGCAGGACCACAAGCAGGGAGTGCAGGAAAGACATCCTTAGGGGCTGGAGCTGACTGCAAATAATCCTCCTCTAGGGAAGACAGAAGTACATTTGCCCCCTCTTCTCTGAGGCAATCCCCAAACCTCTGCGTGCTCTTCTCCCCACCCTGGCAGCACAAGGTTTGGGCTGCCTGGCTGTAATTAGCACTTCTCTGCCAATACAAAGTGAGGAGCAGCACTTTGTTGATGGCTCATGAAAATTATGTGGGATAGAGCAGAGCAATGTAGGTGGTTCTGACTGGAGCTGCCAGGACCAACTAGCAAAATGACTCTTTCTGCAGGAAATGAGGAAAGGGGAGGTATATTCCATGTTGAAAAGCAAATTACAAAACCTAAATTGCTCTTTTTTGGAGCCTTCATCTGGTATTTTCTGGTGAAAACAGAATTATACGTGTTCTGTCTGGCAAGAAATAATTTTATTTTACCACTCTACTTTTTGTGAGAGCTGGAGATAGGACCTGATTTGGGAATATCTTGAAGGAAGTGCCAGGCCTTGGACATGTATTATGGGTCCCCATATTTATGCAATGGGAAGCCCAAGGAGTGTGCTTTAGGAGTAATTTTTTACATCTTTCCAGAGGCACTACTGGAGTTTCAGAAGTATTAATATTGCTAACTACCTGTGGGACCTGAGTTGAACACATTTACTGCAGAAAGAAAGTGCTGAATTCACTTCTGCTGTGATCATCCCTTTTTGTGTTCGCTTTGGCAGACCATTTGGGGAAGAAGCACATCACCACCTTGTTACAGGATCACATTTGTCTCCTAAGTATCTTTTAACTCAATATTGACACTTAAGAGGCACTTTGGCATTTGCAAAGCACCACAAACATATTTAACTCAGGTCTGAATGTCAGTTTTTCTGCCTAGTCTTAGGTGGATCTGGATTTGTTTGTTGCTTACTACCTATTTTTTTTTTAAATTTCTGGGATGTGTCTTGTTGAGGAAAGGGAGGTTTTGTGTCTTCAGTTGCATTTCAAACTGAAGGTTCATGATCTCCAGTTGCATCTTTTTTGTGTCTGTTGCTTTGTCCCATCTCCTGATGAGGACTTCCCTATGGTACTTGCAGGTTGATTCTGTCTTGGTGTTGGGCTTGCTCCATTCTGTCCAGAATTTCCTACAGATCCTAATAAATCCCTACCCTTCTTCCCACAGCTTCTTTCAGCTTGGCATTGGGACTTTGCCTCAAGTCATGTGTAGCTGACACTGGTAATTGTTCAGAGGATGCTCCTGTGGAGTCCTGCTCTATAATTCTTACTGGCTACTTAGAGTTTGCTTTCAAAACCACATTTTATCCCCTCCCATAATGTGTGAGCCTTTACAGATGAATAGAATAGAATAGAATAGAATAGAATAGAATAGAATAGAATAGAATGGACTGTTTTACTCATAAGTGAGGGACCTACAATGATCATTTAGTCCATCTGCAAATATTATCCCTGACCCAGCCTGCCTTCCAACACAGTGAAATATACAGGAATGCATGCAGGAAAGTGAAAATTCCTATTGGATTTCCACCTTTATTCTGGCTCACTATGAGGATTCCTGTGATGTTTTTTCAATTTCTTTGTTTCTCCCACCTCATCTCTCTTACCTTCTCTTACCTTACAGAGAGGAAGGGGGAGTATTTTTAATGAGTAATGAATGGTTCTGAAAACTCATCCCAGTTGGGAATGATTCACCAACAGCCATGCAATGCCCCAAAACCATCACTGGAGGGACATGAGTGCTGTAGCTGACTCTGAACTCCCCTTATGAGGTGTTTAATCCTCTCTGTTGACCTGCACTGACTTAACTTAGATGGTTGAAAACATTCTGCTCTTGTTAAGCATTACAATGGATGCCTGAAGTAATCATTTTATACATGGCCCTTTCCTCCACAGCAATAAGTGGGTATTTTAGAATTCCTGTGTCTAATGGATGTTATTAGGATACCATGAGGTGCTTTGCTGCCTGTCTTAGAGGAGCTGTATAATAGCTGAGATTGATGTGTGTTGACAAAAGAGATCATACCCTGAATTACTATTCATATTACAGTGAGATGTAGAGTGCTCAGCTCCATTGTATTAAGTCATGCAGGAAGTTAAACAAGAGAAGATTGATGCTTTTTGCAATCTTGGAATAAAACAAGCAAAGGATACAACAAAGACAGGAGGAATGTTACCTGGTGATCATGAGATAAATGTGGTCACTGTGATTACTGGACTGTTGAAAGAATGTCCTGATTTTTCACATCAGAAACTATTTGCAGAAATTATGCAGCAGAATTTTTTACATAAAGAATTAAAATGGAGTTCTTCTGTATTCATAGGGAACACTTCATGAAAGGGAAGTATCTAAATTTGTTGAATAAATTATTCACTTGGAAGTAATTGGCAGCCTGACTTTTTCTGATGTCCTTCATGGCACTGAGGTATGAATTCATTGCTCAAAGACAATTTAAACTTAGCTGAAGCACAGCATTCTCTCCTTAAATGGGGTTTCTGTGTATCTTCCAGCACCACCTCACTCGCATCAATGTGATGGCACTGGAACTTTATTACTTTTCAAATTAACTTTTTTTTCATGAGCAGATGAACAATAAAGACTAGTTTCCAGTGGATTAGTAAGGGGAAGTGTATTCCTTAATTTTTAGTAAGTGTGAGGCCAGTTTCCAATGATCAGTAGGTAGGGTCTCATTCAAAGGCTTTCTAGACAGTCAGGCAATTGAGACACAGATCTGTGCTTGTATTCACTTACACAGCACAATGACTTTAGCCTTGTTTTCTCCAGAAATCAGACAGAAAATGTCAAAATCTCCCCACTATTTCTTCCAGTCCTTGCAATTTTATTCCTCTCCTGTGCATACCTGGCAGTGATTTGAATGGCTGAATTTCCTGCATTCTTTATAAGCTCTTACAATGAGAAGCAGAGATTTCATGTCTTGCACTCACATTTGTCCTGTGTTTTTGCCACCTGCTTTGTCTTGAATGAAGTGTCTGAAAAGTTGCAATAGAGAAGAAAAGAATAAGAGGAGCAAGATCTAACCCCAAGTTCTTAAATAAATTTCAAAGGAAAGGGTGAATGAAGGATGAATAAAAGGTGAGAAATGAAGAAAGCAATCTGGATTTGAGATTAGGATTGTGTCAAGTTACCCAGTAGTTTTCTTATGAGAAAACTGGGCATCAACAGTGTAGTGTATTTCCTAAAGTTTTTAAATGTAAATTAGCACAATAATTGTAGAAATAGAGATTGCTATAGGGTTTGAAGAGCTTGCAGAGAACTAACTGGGTGCAATGACAATGGTTGGTGTTATTAACAGAGTCCCATGTGGAATATGGTGTTATATTTGTTAAAGTTGTTAAGGGTTTTGCTCACCAGAAGGGCCTATGGGAAATAGGGCCCTATTAGTTCATGTGAACCATTGTATAACTGCTTCCTCAGTCCACATTAAGTGTGGGAATGTTGAATAAATTGCACTAAAGCAGGAGATCTGGCATGTGCTGTCACTTCCACTAGACATTCTCTGCCTTTCCCCTGTGTAATGTGTCTCAGTCTAGTGCTTGAAGTTTGGAGCTGAATAGCTGAAATAAAAGGTTTATTATAGCATTTGGGGAATTATTGCTGCTTTCTGAATCTTCAGTTCCTCCCTTTGGGCTCGTTTTCCTTTTGTGCTGTTTTTCCTTTGTTGTTTGAAAGGGCTGCTGTTTACATACACAGTCATGTCTTCTCAAGTGTGCTGCAGAAGGAGCCTCCACCAGCTCCCTTGAGAGTGTGAAGAGGAGTCCTCCTCTCCAAGCAGTGACTTTCAGAAAATAACTGGAAATTTCCCTAAGGTCACCTTGTTCAGCCTTGCCTGCAAGAGTTTTATTGCTGTAAAATCTACCTCTGAAATATGACAATCCATGGCTGTCTTTCATTTTTGAAGATAAACTTTTCTATAAATATTACTTCTCTCATCCCAGACCTCCCCCCATTAACAGCTATTAATGTCTTAATAATACTGGCATTCACTGGGAAAATGTACTTCACCTTCTATCACATTCTCACATTCATATCAGAATGAATCTTTTCTTTTTAGCTTCAGATAAGTGATTCTTTTTTCCAGGAGATGCTTGCTATTCAGAGATTGTATTTCACATTGCAATTGAAAGGGATTTAATGATCCATTTATAATAATTAGAGCTGTTGTGTTTTTGTTCTTAATATATTTTGTGAATGACTAACTGCAGCACCTCCCATCTGGCCCCAGTAATGCTTGATGGGACTCTTTGCTCCACCAGGTCTGGAAGTTTCATAAAAAGAGTGATTTCAAATGATGAAATCTATAAGGGTAATGTGTAAGTCTTTATATGACACACCTATTCAAATCATTTGTCATGCCATGGAATTTCTGGAATAGAACTATCAGAATGAGAAGTGTTATGCTGTCTTCCACAGTTCAGTGTTTTATTTGCTCTATGACCTTATTTTTCAGTAACATTTTAGGTCTACCAAACCTAACCCAACTAGAAATTGTAGCCTGAGGCTGCATTTGCCAGTTAAATGGCATGACTGTGTTATACCAGAGGAGTCTATAATGGTATAATAACTTCATAGCCAGACTAAAATGTAATTAATCAGCTATTAAGAATTGGAAAATAACTGTAATTGGTCACCCTGTATAGCAGGAGCTGGTTAGGCAGAGAATTGATGAGTTTAATGTTAAGTAATTTCTCTCACCACTTTACCTAAACATCTTACCATAGTCATTTATTCATACATTTATTCATCTTTACTTTCACTCATGTATGCTCTCAGTATCAGCTAAGCATCAGTCTCTTGATCTTGAAATATTTGCTTTCTTTTATTTCTGGAAATTTTCAACATGTTACATGGGCTTGTATTTTGGTGCTTTGATGAATGGAATATGAAAGTGCTAATGGAAGAATAACTCTTTACCTGATTAATCACACTCTAAAATTCAGAGGAAAGAATAATTAGACAAGGATGCCAGTGTAAAATATGAATGCCAAGTGGCTTTATCTGCACCTAAGGCATGACAACCCCTGATGGTTGCCTTCTTGATAAAAGAAAGTCTATTTCCTTCTTCTGGATTTCAGTAGTGATTAAATTGATAGTGTCAAACTTCTCTAATGAAGCAAGAAAGAGTAGGAACTGACACACACATTGAAAAATGTTCTAGGAATTGGATATACTGTGGATGAATGTAGTTTGTATGGAAAGGAGAAGTAACTTGTTTGAAAAGGAATGCTGATCCATTTCCAGAACAGATTCCAGAACAGATTCCAGAACAGATTAGGTGATGTGTGTGTCCTACTGCAGGAGCTTTGTGGACCTGAAATCTGAAGAGATCCTTCCAAGGTCCATCTTACTGGGAAGGGAGGGAAGGAGGTGACATATTTGTCACAGAGCAGGAGGAAAACTCCAGCAGTAGCATCTTGAACACAACTGTGGAGGTGAGGTTTTAGTAGACAGAGAAAACTCTTCTGAGATAAGGGACACGTGCACCTGGACATCTGCTGGTTGTGTGTTGTTTCTGAAGAAAGGTGTGTGCTGGAGGAATTGCCAGAGCTGATGCAAAAGATTTTCAATAATTCAGCTCAGATCTAACAAAAAAACAACACTCAGATATTTTAATGCTGTAGTAAGTGCTCAACATGCATATTAATGTGGGGTGTCACTGGATCCTTCAGACACTGCTGGGACACAAAGAATAACCACAATGCAAACAATGGGAGGCACCAGCAGATTTATTATAATATTCAGGAACTGTCTTACACTCTGCCAGTCTGAAGCAGATGAGAATACATTGAAATTCATGCTAGCTTGCTTTGGGCAATGAGCATCCAATTTTTAAATTAATTTTTAGTGAATTAAGGTAACTTAAATTTTTTTTTCAACAAAAATAGCATTATTAATCTGCTCCACAGTCTGCATATTTGACAGGCAATGTTGATGGTGTCATTAATGAAATTGATGTAATAACTGCATGGTGGCTGTGAAGGCTGGCAAAACCACTAATAAGTAAGTAGGTTGGTATGGACAAAAATTGCTAAAACCACCAGAATTCAAGAATTTAGGAACAACTAGATGGAGATGGGAGGAAAACCAATGAAGCTGGAAAGAAGAATGAAACTCTATCCTGTGAAGGTGGTTGAATACAGAAACAGTTTGCACAAAGAGGTGGTCAAGTCTCTGTCCCTGGAGAGATTCAACCCCCAACTAGACTTGTCCTTGAGTGACCTGCTTTACCTGTCCCCACTCTGAGCAGATTGATTGGACTAGATGATCTCTAGAGGTTCCTCTCACCTTCCAACTTCAACTAATTTGTGTGATTTTGTATGAAATTATGGTTGCATAGAAACCTTAACTTCTAATGTTTGCTCATTTTTCAATGCTTGCTTTTGTAGCACTCTGGGTGTTTTATTGTCATGGGTACATGTTCATGTATTGGGATGGGGAATGTGAACATGAAAACATGTATAAAAATAAATAAAATAGTGAGTACAGTACAACATCTGACATATAATTTGCACATCAGTCACTTCAGGCTGTCAGCCCTGTGCAGGATACTTCTTTCCCCTTAGGACAGAGAGTGAGGAAAACTCTGATTTAGAAAGAAGAAAACAAAAGGGTTTTTTTCCAATGTCTGATTTCTGACCTACAGCATAATCATGCAAAATCCTCTGAGTTTACACTGTCCATTGATAACACTGGAAAATCAACATGTATGCACAGAGTAAGGTATCCACACCAGCAGGAAATACCAAAGTACCTGGTATTGACTCGATCCTATGCTCTGTGCATGAGAAGAGCAAGGAATCACTCTAAAAACAAAGCCATGTTGGTCCATTCACCATGTCAGGATATGCTTGAGGAAAGGTTTTCTCTTTGGCAGATGTCATGAGACAAGGGCTGTGGAAAGAAGACAAGCACAGCCCCATGCATTTGTGTGTGGGGCGTTTGGGTTGCTCCAGCCTGTCCTTAAATCCACCTTCCTCAGCCAGATCCACAGGGAATTCAGCAAACAGCTGGCTCAAAAAGGGAACTAACTAGTCAAATATTTTTTCCAAGATAGACAGCTGAGAGGATGTCCTGTAAGCTCCATCACCTTTTCTTTTCTAGAAGAACCTGTTCAAATCTAGAGTGGATCAACGTTGAGCAAATTGTTTCCATCTGGGGAGACAATGAATGCATGACAGGGTCCTGTTTTAATGGGGACTCTGCTCTCATCCATCATTCCTACCAATCTTTACCTGACCACAGTGAAAGATTAGTGTGCAGAGCATGGACTGTGGGGCTGTAGTCCAGTCTATGTAGTTTGCTCTTTGAGATATAGAAAAAAAAAAGTAAAAAATACATTTCTTGAAGCAGTCAAATGGCATGAAAATATAAGGGAAGAGAAAAACAATTAGGGTTTGTATCTTCTGATTTTTTTCTGTATTTTTCTGGTGAACTTTGAAAAAAAAATGGCTGAATTCTTTTTCATCTTCAGAGACATAAAAAGTATTAAAGGGAATGATAAACATGTCCAGAACTAAAATTAAAAAAAAAACCAAACAAAAACAAACAAACAAAAAACCCAAAAGCCGAACAAACAAAAAAACCCCAAGAAGCCTAAACAAAGTTAAAAGAACATGAAAAAAAGTCTTGAAAATTTTAACATTTCAAGAAGAACTTTTAGCATTAGGTTTTTTTTTAACTGGGGCCAGGGGAAGCCAAGTATTTTTCAGGTACATGAAAGAAATATCATTTTTAGCTCATATAGGTGAGAATGCTGCCTGAATAAGGGGCACAAAACTGCTAGAACATGGAATCTGAGTGCCAAAGTCACAAAGGAGATAAGGAATAAACAGCAGCATCTGCAGGCCGGCTCAGTGCCATGGAAAGAGAGACAGTCCTGAATTTGAATGGGGAACCAGATTGCAGAGAGAGCCTCATCTGCTCTTCTGCAAACATTTGACTCTCAAAAACCAACAGAGCTGTGAGTTTCCATTTGGTTTTATTGTCATTCCCAGTGAATGGGAGGAGCAAAAATGGCAGGAGAGGGAATGAGGTTGGTACAGAGAGCTTTTGGAAAGTACTTGGACAGTCCTGAGGGCTTTGGAGTCAGACGAGAAGGGAGTCTGAAAAGAAGCAGGGCAAAGTATATCTCATCATTTGAAGAAAGGTTTCACAGAGTCATAGCAGAAGAAATGCAGAGAGAAGAAGGATGTGCAGCTTGTTCTGGTGAAGCTGTGGAGCCTAAGCTGGCTGCCTGGGAAAGCAGTGCTGCCTGTTCACAATATTAAAGCATTTTATGCAGGAACAAAAATAGAAGGAATAATATTTTCCAACTTCAAAGAAGGCAGGGTGTCCAAAGAGAGATCTAAGGAGACTTGTGATCTATTATGTTGAACTAGTCATCATTAATGACCAGACTGATTTAAAACTGTTAGCAAGGATGTGGCCAGGAGCTGGGACAGTGTGAAGTGTGAGTCAAGATTACAGTTTTCACAAAGAAAAAGGAGAATAAAACTTTATGGCACACTAATCAAGGGCTGTGGAAAAGAAGGCATAGGAGGATAGGGAGGGTAAACTTTGAATCAGGAGAGGTGTCTGAGAAGCCCTTGAAAGGGAGAATAGTGAAAATAAATTAGGAGTGGCTTTCCTATCAAAGGAAGTTTACAGTCATATATGCAGAAATGGAAAAAAAAATCTCAATTCTGTCCTTGTACAATAATGTTTCAAAATACATAATAAAACAATATCATTAAAAGCAAAGAAAACGAGAAGGAGTAAAGCATGGAGTGAGTATTCATTAAAAAAGAAAAACTTCTGCTATTAAAGATTTGCACAGAGTTGGGCTGTTGTCCTCCTGCTGTAGTTGTTACAGTTCTTGGACTGAAGTCCAAAACAAAAGCATAAAAGGAAGATCCAGCCAAACTACAGCTGGCAGATTATTGCAGATTCCTGGCAAACTGCTGTGAATGTGCCTCACTTGCATTTTCTTTACAACCTTCACCAGGAGCTACTTCAGCCCCTCAGTAATGAAGATGTGACTCTCTCATTTACACATACTGAAGCTGTTCCACTTTAACATAAATAATTATTCATTGGAGCAGGAATTAAGAGAAAGTGTCCAGCATCCCAGGTGATTGCCCAAACTACTTTATTATGGAGAAATTCCCATTTTCTCTTGCTCATTAAGTCTTAATTCAGCTATGCAAAGCAGAGCAGTGTCAACAGAAGAAAATGAAATGGCTCTGTCCCAAATAACCACACAAAGCACTGAGAAGGGCATCTCCAGAGAAGGTGAAAAGCCTTCATTTGAAGCAGACCTTTAACACTCAAGAAGATGTAGCCACATGAGTACAGAGTTTTCTTGAGCCAAGTTTCTTCATTTACACCTGGGGCACAAATTGGTTGAATCACAAATTTACTCATCCATAGAAAATAAAAATATCTGTGGGAAAGGCTGCCTTCTGTCACAGAATGTGACTTTCATTCTTAAAGAAGAATTTCTAAGAAAAAGAGAGAGAGAACATAATTCATAGAGACTTTCAAGCCACCTGCAGAAATATCAGCAACTTCTGTTTAGCTGACTCTTTTTCACAAATGAAGAATATGGGCTTAAAAAAGAAACAAAATAGCAGGATACAAGTTAGTCAGAGTGATACTGCTTTAAATATCAGTTTCATGTGCCAGTTGTACCTCCCAGTGCCTTGATACATTGCCTGGATAACTGTGAATACCTTTGCAAAAGATGAACTAAAGGGCAGAACAAATAAGGAAGTTTGCACATTTAGGCTACTCACCTAAATAAGGTCATGTAAAACTCACATCAACAAGCAGCCATTGATTAACATTTTGAGGAGAATCAGATGTAAAATCACTACTGCTGTAAAAGCCAACTCTTTGGGAGCATGAGTCAGGGAGAGATTGGTACAGAATGCATCTATCAGATGGCACAGCTGAGAAAAGGCCCTGGGGGTGCTGGGCGATGGCAGCTGAACGTGCTGCAGCCTGTGCCCAGGTGGGTCTCACCTTCTGAGTTGTTGGAATGGCTCCCAAGGTATTAAAAAGTCTTTTTTCCCAGCTCTGTGCTCGAAGAAGAAGTCAGGATTCCTCGGCTCAGGTTCTCAAGGTTGTTTATTTTCTCTTTCGGACCCGCCAAGGTCTGTCCAGCAGGTTGGGTTGAGGCTCACTGACCACCCTCAGGGCAGTGTTATCATTTATACTAAAAACATGTACTTTATTTACAATAATTTTCCAATACCCATCACCTACGTTAGACAGTCTGTCTCTACTCTAAACCAATCCAAAAGTGCCACCATCACAGCAGAAGATGGAGGACAAGAAGAAGAAGGAGAAAGACAGGACACGCCCAGATTCCTCCATCCTGCCTCTTAAACCCCCATTCTAAAACCCCCAAAATTCTACATTTTCACCCTGTGATAAATTCACTAACATTCTATTCAAACCCTTGTGGCTTGTAACTCCTCACACAAAGTTTGTAGTTGTTTCCATGGGTTAAAATCAAAGGCACAGGTGTCTTTGACTCTGTGCCAAGGCCTCTGAGCCCCTGCCAGGGTCTCGAGCCCTCCAGGGCAGCCAGAGGAATGTCCTGGGTTCTGACAGGTGGGCAAGGAGGTCAGTGGCCTCCTGGCCTTGTGTGTCAGCACCAGTGTGGCCAGCAGGACCAGGGCAGTGCCTGTCCCTCTGTGCTGGCACTGGGGAGGCCACACCTCAAGTGCTGTGTCCAGTTCTGGCCCCCTCACTGCAAGAAAGGTCTGGAGGTGCTGGAGCAAGTCCAGAGAAGGACAATGGAGCTGGGGAAGGGTCTGGAGAGTCCTTTGAGGAGGAACTGAGGCAGTTGGGGGTGTTTAGCCTGGAGAAAAGGAGGTTCAGGGGGACCCTACTCTCTCTACAGCTCCCTGCAGGGAGTTTGTAGCAAGGTGGGGTCCATCTCTTACCCAGGCAGGCAGTGACAGACAGCACCAGAGGAAATGGCCTCAAGCTGTGCCTTGCAGGAGGTTCAGGATTGATATCAGGAAGGGTTTTTTTCACTGAAAGGGTTAAACATTGGAACAGGGTGATGGTGGAGTCACCATTCCTGGAAGTGTTCAAGAAACAGATGGACATGGCATTTAATGTTGTTTAGCTGGTGTGGTGGTGTTTTGTGAAGGGTTGGACTTGATGATCTTTCCCAACCCTAATGATTCTATGATTTTATGATGGTCAAGACTGATGATACATCAAGATTATTTGTACATACTACCAGTACTTCAATATCTGTCAGATTCCTATGCCTTTCTTTCCTCTTTTTATCCTGGGTGCAACTGAGAGATGCTGGATGTTTGTTGTCTGGTCAGCTTTGATTTGGCAGCTTTTGAAGAACATGAGACAAAGAAACCTGCACTTTTCCTATAAAAGCCATTAACTGAGTTCATACTGGAATTTGTATCCCTCTTGCCGGGTGATCAAGGTAGAAAAATAGTATTTTTCAGAAGATTGCCTTTATTTTTTAAATAAAGGCCTTTGCACATACCTCCTACATTTTTGTTTTCTGTTTCTCATAACAGCCTTACAAAGCTTTCATCAGCCTTCCACTGTTGTGTTCATTTAGGGCTGCCCCATGTGGTGTAGATGCTTTTTTGAGACAATGCCAGTGACAAAAAGTCAGATTTGATGATAAAGGCAGTCAGCAAAGCTTTAGCAATAGCTTGCTACTTCTGGGTTATGATACAGAAGAGTTGATGGCAAACCCACATTTTAGGATAAAAGGAATACTTTTCTCAGAGAAAAAAACACAGTGATTTTATGCATTTGCTACTTTTTGTTGACTTTGAATACATGATACCCAACAAAATCACCCAGAGCCCACTATGGTAATGCTGAGGGCTACAAAAATCAGTTGGTTAAGTGGTGTCCTGGGGGAAGAGTGAAACAACCTCACCCTCTGCAAAAATGAGGATACCTGGGAGTGCTCTGTCAGTATGGGAAGTTGCTTTGCAAGAGAAAGTTCTTGCACACGACAGTATCAGGATTATGTCTGTGTTACAAGCTTTGGAAATAGCTTTAAACATTATCCAGAGCTGACTGCTGCATGCAAATTTATCTAATGCACTGAAGAATGTGCTGTCAAAGATATGGCATGTGTCCCTCTTCCATGTCAAGCAGCATCCTACACACTGGTGTAGGACAAAGGAACTTTTCTGTTCTGCACCACGACCTGGTGGCTGAAAAGGCATTTAGACTGCCTGAGGTAAAAGGCTTTTAGTTGTCCTTTTTTCTTCATCTACTGAAGCATTTGCTAGCTTAGTCTGTTTATGGCCACACTTTCTTATGAATTTTTAATTATAAACAGCTAAAGGTTTAGTAAATAATTAATTGTTTCTATAAGCATCTTACAGACACAAGCACCTGGATAAGAAGCACTTTTTAATTATGAAAAACTATGGAGTGGGCAACATATTGGGCTGCTGGGCTTTTTAAAAGCTAATTTCAGAATGCTTATTAAAAGATAAGATATAAATTAACCCTTCATGGGTAACCTTCAAGGAATATTTGACTATGTGTATTTTCAAAATAAATATTACAAGGGTTGGGGTAATTCCTCTATATTTCTTCTTTGTCTGACGATGAAAATAGCTGCAAAAGCTCTGGTTTGTAGCCAATTTCAGATCAAAGTTGGCTGTATGAGCCCTGAGCTATCCTGTGACTGGGAGTCTTGTGAAAATTTGCATTAGAACTCTTTGGAGTTGTGCATCCTATGGAGGTCCTGAGGGTTACACAGTTGAAGTCTTGGTCTGGAGAGAAAGGAACAGCTCTGGCCTTCCCATGGCACTGCACCACTCAGGAAATGAGAAACTGAAACAATCCCTTACCCTATCTGTGCTCCCTTACTGCAGCCACACTGAGCCACACTTCCCTGTGAAACCTGGGAATTGTCCTAAATAATCAAAAATCTTGTGACAGCAAAGCAAGTGCAAAGAATAAGATCACAGCAAGAAAAAAAGAAAGTTCTCTTGAAAGAGGAACCCAAACCAATCCCAACTAAAGGTCTGTCCCAAGAATCCTTCTGCCATTGAGACATAGACTCAGACAAATGCTCAGTTCACTCCTCAATCCCATTCAAAGGGGCATGTGGTAAACTCAGACCAAAACATAAGTTTGCTGCCAAACTTTTAAAAAAGTGTTTAAAAAGTAAAGTATTTTCATGACATACATAAATAGCACATCAATTATGTAAACTGAGGGTTTCACAAAATAATTTCAAAGTTTGCTTGCACTGTTGTGAGTCTATTCCATAACAACCATTTGTTTCTATATTAAAAACAAACCATGAAATTGTTTTAGAAACAAAGCTGTCCTGCCTGTCTCACTTACTCAAATGCATCAAACTGAAAAGCACAAAGAATACCAAACCAAACCCACCTACAGATCCAGCCCAAAATCCTTTCTGCCACAACCAAAATCCTTGATAGACAAAGATTTAATTTAGCACCAATGCTAAGGTGACCCCCTTGCCCACATTCAGAGAGGGAATTCAGCACAGGCACACCCATGGAAAAGGACAGCAGCTTTTCCAGTGATTCTTTAACTCTCTGTGAGGGTGGCGAGGCACTGGCACAGGTTGCCCAGAGAAACTGTGGATACTCCATTCTTGGAAGTGTTCAGGGCCAGGCTTGCATGGGACTTGGAGCAACCTGGTCTAGTGGAAGCTGTCCCTGCCCATGGCAGGATGGTTGGAATGAGATCTTTAAGGTCCCTTCCAACCCAAACCATTCTGTGATTGTCTCTCCATTGTAACCCAGGGTTTCTCTCAAGCAGAACTCCAAAGCTTCCATGGTTACATGGAAGGGGCAGGGATTGGAACCTCTTTCTGGTGTCCTGGATTGTGAGATCAAAGCTGTAGGCTGTGGAAACCCAAGGTGTCCTTGCATGTTTTGAGCGCCTGCAGTGGCTTCAGCCTCATCTTCTTGTGGACTGGATATTTCTTTTATAATCAATCTCCTTCATACGTTGATAAATAGAGGCTGTTTGAGAATCTAAGAGGAAAAATGTACAGAAAAAGAGAAAAGGCTTCTCTCACATGTTTGACAAATAGCTTCACAGTCCAACAGCCCCCTCTCCCTCCTCCATCCTCCTTCTGTGCCTCTCAGCACATTGCCTGGCCGCATTATTCCCGGTTCAGCTCCCGCTCCCGTGCTGGGGCTCTCACCTTGTGCAAAGTCAAGTGGCTGCAGAAGTCACGCAAGCAGGTCAGTGCCTGGGCTCTCTGCACTCGGGGGACAGATCCTGCACAGAGGCTTGGCTTGGGCTGCTCTGTTGGAGCTTCCCTCAGCATCTCTCCTGCCTGAGCTACAAAACACGGGGCCAGATTGATGGGGACGTCAGAAGCACATTTTCCCAGAGGTCAACTAAATCCTGGTAATGATGCAGTGCTGCAGTGCACTCCTCCTAATCCAATCAAAAAACACGGTGGTTTGGGCACTATCAAATGAAGTTCAAGGTAAGCATGTGAAACATGGCTGCTCCTCAGCTGCTGGCAGCTTTCCTAAGTGCTGAGAATCAGATCAGAGCAAGAAAAAAGCCTCCTATCTCCAAAAAGAAACTTTCACACAGACACACACATTTGAAAAAAAAGATGATACTTGAGTTCAGCTTTGTTTGCCAGGCATTTTGTTTTTCCTCTTTCTGATTTTAAAGCCTGTTTGTTTTAGGTCCTGATTATTTCTAAAATTCTAATAATTTTGGTGCTTCATTTTTATCGGTTGAAACCATGTCTGGAGTGGGAAATCCTGATTTGTTGTCAGGTGTGCGCAGACTCAATACACTGGGGAAACTCACGACCTTTTTACAAGACCTCAAACTGACTGTCCAGAAAGTTGATATACCAGAAAACATTGTTCATTTCTGGAACTCTTTATCTTTGAATATGGAGATAATAACACCAAGGGTTGTGGGTTCAGTCCCTGTCCAGGCCACTCACCCATTCTGCTGACTTAAGAGTCAGAATCAGTGATCATTGTGGGGCCCTTCCAACTCAGAATCTTCTGTGATTCTTTGCTCAGTAAAGGCATTGATGTCCAAAATATAGGATCAGGGAATATAAGACTCTATATAATTAAGCCAGTATTGGATAAGTACTGTAATATTTCTTCTGTAAGAATTTAATCCATCGAACGGTAAATGCAGCAGCAAAAAAATCACACTCTTATTGACCTGGTTTATTCCATATTAAATTTTAATTGCAGTTTCTTCATCATGTCCTATTGAAGTTTCACAGCTGTTTGAGAGATATATACATATTTATCTTTTACATAGTGCCATGCAGAGTGCACACAGCATTGATGGTCACACTTGTTATTTCTCATGCAGAACACAGGAATAAAAGCAAATTAAAAGTACCCTACAGACCTATCTGCTACTCAGTTTAACCCCACCCAAATAAGAATTTTCTGGCTTTGCAGAGTGGCTGCCCCTCTTTTCTCTTATCATGTTCTGGTCCCCAGTGAAACACCTTGCAGTGAGGACTCTTATGTCCCTGTGGTTGAATTTTCAGAATTAGGCTTGCTTTGAGCAGGGTGTTGTGGACATTTCTCAGGCAGTTCCAGAATGTGGTCAATTCTTAATTACATGTGAGGGGATTACCCAGGACATGGATTAACTCTGCTGTGGCTGCAAACCACTGAAGCCAGACCTGCCTGAGCTGGCTCAGATCTGCAGCCTGGCAGGGCTGTGCTGGCTCTGTGCTGTGGATGTTTGTGGGTCTTACCTCCCCTGGGATGTCCAGCTGCTTCAGGAAGGTTAAGCTTTAGCCTTATTTGGTTTTTTGCTCATGTTAACCTTGCAGAATAAGGATCCTACTGCAAAACACTGTCATGGCAATGAGTTAATAGTATTAAATTACAGCTAAACCTAATTTATTAATATAAAACCTGCTTTGAAGGAAAATGAAGTCCTGAGCTAATTATTTAAGACTTGATTCTTTCTGTTTCAGAACACCTAAATTCAGTTTTCTCATGCACCTAATATTCTCATCTCCTGGTTTAGAAATGTTTTCCAAATTTCTGCAGTGTTTTTGCACTGGTGTGATGGATAAGAAGTGAATCAGCTCCTCTCTGATTTATTTGACATTCCCAACTCCTCCTGAGCAAGTGTTTCTTTGGAATCCAGTTGCTCTGAGTAAACTGTGCTCTTGCCAGTGTTTACTGAAGGGATTTGTTGGCTGGGAAATGCAACTATTTCCTTCACGTTGATTGCAACTCTTGCCAGCCACTGTTTTGAACTGTGTTTTGTTTTCTGAAGAGCTCATTACCCTGGCCAAGCCTTTTGTTTCACTCAAGTGCAGCTTGCAAGTCTGCTATGTTCATCTCAGTTAGTTCATGGAATCTCCTGAATCAGAAGGGTCCAACAAGGTTAATTGGTTTGGTTTGGTTTTTTGTTAGCTTGTTATTAAATAATTTTCATTTTCTTCAGAACTCTAGAAGAGTTGACCATGAAAGCTCTGGTCATCCCAGGGCTGAACCTGAATGGTCCTGGAGCAGTGGATAATACACCAATCCTCATTGTCCATGCAGACATGATCCCTTTTGAGCACCCCCTGGGCACGTCCATGGGTGTTCCAATGCAGCAATCATAGAATCATAGATCAGCAAGGTTGGAAAAGAAGTCCAAGATCATCAAGTCCAACCATCCAGATTAGATCTTCCATCTTCTGATCTGTTGCACTCCCCCACTGCTGGACACCTCCAGCCTCAGCTGCAGGAGTCCTGGGGATCCAGGGATCAATCTTGTGCTCCAGCTGAACAACCAAGGTGATGGCAAAGGGCATGAAGCTGTAAAAGCAAATGTTAATTAATTCAGTAAGGGCAATGCAAAGCACTTGTGTAAGGCAGGAGCCCCAGATTAGTCTCTAAATCAAACTCCCCCTCTCTTCCATGCAAGGTTAACAAAAGACAGTATGTGCTGCTAGGAGAGCAGCTACATCAGATGCTACAGTTGGTTTTATCTTTTCCTAAAGTTTGACTCTATCAAGGGGTGAGCCAACATGTCCCAAAATCTGACAAGTCTGAGGGAAGCTGATTTCAGCAAAGCTTATTTGTTTGGAATTGTCTTTTCAAGGAATACTTTTATTTTGTGACATTTAGTTTTCTAAGTATACTCCAGAATGAAAGATGGGTTTTTCAGGGAAGGAAAGCATTTAAAAATAAATTTTATTCTGTCATATTCTATTCTTTGCCTGGGGTAAGATACAAGAGGAGGCAGGGCAAGTCCAAAGCCCCCTCTCATTTTTTAGAAAAGAGATAATATGGTAACATTTCCTCTGGTTTCTTCTTGGGAGGAAGTAGCTGGGACAGCTTTAAAGTACTGCAGTAGCCATTCATGCACATGATTTAAATCAGGCCATTCTGCTGACAAGATGAAACCTGCAGGAAATGGGTTTTACTTGCTCCTTAAGTAGATAATTTGGGGAGAGATGGGATGTGAAATGAAAGAATCTGACAGGAGCAGCAGTTGAGTGGTAAAATCTTAAAAAAATGTTTAGTAGGCATTCAGAAATAA
Source organism: Agelaius tricolor (assembly GCF_023055355.1). Classification (NCBI taxonomy): domain Eukaryota; kingdom Metazoa; phylum Chordata; class Aves; order Passeriformes; family Icteridae; genus Agelaius; species Agelaius tricolor. The sequence goes on along the minus strand of NW_027269262.1, from coordinate 91,164,225 downwards.
TGAATTCTTTACTTACAGAGTAAAGATGACATTTTCAGATAATATCCCTTGAATGTTGGTTTTTGTTTTGTGTTGTTTTCTGACAATTTTGTGTGTGTGAAAACTTCCTTCTCTACTCCAATTTTTACTAATTCTTTGAGCCACAGGGTAGGGAAAAGGTGACAAGACTTGAATTCAAGGAATAAATGATGAGCGTGGTGCAGAAATTACCCATTTCTCAAGGCCACATACAATACAGTGTTCAAAAGACTAGAGGAGTATCCAAAGCGTACTGAGTGAGGAGGGGTCTGTCTTCCCTGGGCTCAGCTGTCCAGAGCAAGCCAGAAGATGCTGATAAATTGGATTTTAATATCTTGGATATCCACTGCTTGATTCAGAGCTGCAGAGAAGCTCTGTTCCCTCTGAGTCCAGCCGTCAGCCATCCCTTGGATGTGTTACAGCTCCTTCCTGGTTTTTCACTGTGTTCAGCCAGGTGATGTCTTCCTGGTTTCTCCATTTTGATTTCTCCATTTCTTCCTGCCCAAGTGCAGAAACAGAGTTTTTGGACATAAGGGAGAAAGAAAGGACCTTTCTTCACCCAGGGATGGGGGTCTGGAAGGATATTTATTCCTAAAAAGATCAGGATTAATCACATCTTTATGTCATTAGTGATATGTATTTGTCTAACCTGTTCTTTAAAAGCTCTGTAGGAGGAACTGTCCAAATTTTCTGAGGGATTTCTGCTGCCCTTCATTAGCACAATCTATCAGTCTAATGTGAAACATTTACCCTGCAAATTTGTCTTCCTTGATAGGCCTCTTCCATAACCTTATATGGGCTGGGAGACCTTTGATATAGATTAACATCTCTTTATCATTGATTAATCACATCATGATTTCCTAAACAAAAGAAAACCAGTTTTCCCACAGGCCATTTATAAACTTGCTCTCCTTGCTATTTTCCTCTGGACTCTCTCCAATCTTTCTACATCTTAGTGGGATGCCCAATCCTAGACACAACACTCCAGCTGAGGTCTCACCACCAACATAAAGGAAAATAATCCTAATTACCTCCTGTGCCTTCCATATGTCAATTCAGTCAGGAATGAGATGTGCCTTTTCTGCTACAGCAGCAAATTGTTGGGTCCTATTTAGTGCTCAGCTCTCACCCTGACTTCTTTTCTGCAGCATTGCTGCTGTGCCAGTTATTTCTTATTTTACATTGGAATTCTCCTTCCTAAGCAGAACACCTATTTATTGATTTTGTTTATATCAGAGCAATTCTTCAATATGCCAAGACCATTTTTTTTTGTCATCCTGCCCTCTGGGGTCCCTTCAAGACCTCTCAGCTAGGCTTTATCAGCAAATTTTATGTGTCTTTTCTATAATAGCATCCAAAGTATTACAGGTAGTATTGAATGAGCCACATGCATGAAAGACCCCCAGAGGAGCCCTTGTAATGCTCTCTGAGTTTGATAGCAAGCTGCAATTTACAGTTGAAATGCTGCATTTACCTGCATCCAAGACATGCCTGTAATCTCAGTTTCACCCTTGTGCACAGGGTTCATTAAAGAGAAAGGTTTAATGACTGGACTCAACTCATTAATTTCACCAGGGCAATAGCCAGTTCCTAAATACAGAGGGACACACAAGGGAGGTTGGGTGGTTTTTTGCATTTTCTGATCTGTCATTGGAAAGAAAGAAGTTATATGTTCTCATCCAAGGCAAAAGATGATAAATATCTCTTTTTTAATAGAAGGGTGAGGCAACTTCAGCTGCCTTACATTTATCAGTGGGAAAAGGCCAGGTTTTGTGAAGCAGCTAATGCATGGCACCTTCATGTCCTGCTGTCTGTCCTCAAAGCAGCTAAGACAGACAGACTAAACAAACTTTGAATATTTGACATTCTCAGGGCAGAAAAAATAGCACCTGGAGTGTGGGTAAATATGTTCACAATGATGAAAAAACATTTTAGAAATTTTCTCAGTCCCATCTCCCTCTCACCTGCTTGTAGGATGTTACATGAGCCTGTAAGAAAGCCTCAGTGAGGTCAGCTGAGAACAAATCTAGCACTGCCTTCTCCCCCCACTCTTGGGCTGCCTTGTCAAGGAGGAAATCTGGCTGATCTGACATGAGATATTATTTTCAAATCCCTCATGGCTGTTTCCTCTCAACTGTTTTTTACCAAAGTGCCTGTGGATGGTTCAGTGACTCCTTCCAGAGGCAGCCTAAGGATAAAGGTGAGGCAGACTGGGTCACCCTCATGGTTTTGGGTTCTCCTTTAGGTTCTCTCCTTTCTCTCTTTCAGTATTCTGGCCTCTCTTGTGTCTTCCTCAAGTCTTCAGGGGTAATTGCAAATGATTCATGGATTATTTTGGTGAACTCCTTGAAAATCCTTTGAATGACATGACACCTTATGAATTTCAATAGCTCTATTTTATCTACATGGTCTTTCACCTACTAATTTTCTGTTTGAGCTTTGTCCTCTTATCATCTTTTTAAAATTAATTGGCTTAAGTAGCTGTTCATAATTTTTTTAACATAGTCTGCAGCAAAGCATTGAATTCTTCAGTCTTCTTTGGATCATGTACTATTTATTCTCATTCCCTGTAAAGTAATGGACCAGTAATTTCCTGTGGTTTTTCCTACTTTCAGTGTATTTTTAAGATTTTTTTGTGTTACTCTTTATGATCCTTTCAACCCGCAACCCATTTAATCCCAAACCCTCACTGAGGTTTTTATCTCTTGTCCTTAATGATAGACTTTTTTTCCCTTTTGTGTCATTATTTCTTTTTCTTAGTTTATTTTGGGGCCCTTAAAGTACTCCTGATGCAGTTGTAATGGTTTCTCACTGTGCTCTCTGTCCTTCCCCTGTATCAAGATAGGCTGCTATTGTGCCTTTAATACACTCTCTTACTGTAACTGCCAGCTCTTCTGCCCTCCTTTATCCCTTAAATTACCTTCCCAAGAGACCCTTTGGATGAGTTCCCTGGGCTTGGTGAAATTTGCTATTTTTAATTTTTTTTTTTTTTTGGAAGTCCTTTTTTCTCTTTTTTCTCTGACTTTCATTTTTTTCCTTAGAATAATGACTTACAGCCCTTTCACCTTTCACCTCCCCTTTTCAGATTCCTTTCCAGTTCCTCTCTACTAGACAGAACCAAATCCAAAACACTTTGTCTCTTTACAATTTCCTTTACTGTTCGATATGTTCCTGATTAATTTCAAGGATGTTACAGATAGTTTGAACCCACCATGTTCTCACAGTAAATATTTGGGCATTTGATACTCCTTATTGACACTACAAGCTCTCCTCCAAGTATTCACAGTCCACAGAAGATGCATCTCCTTCCACTACTCTCCCTCATACTCACAGGGAGACAGCAGCAAACCTTCACCACATCTGAACTTCCTGGGAAATGCACATGTTTGACACCAAATACAAAACCTTCTTTCCTTCCTGTTCTTCCAGAACCTGCTGTCCCCACTGTAAACATATTCTTTTCTTGCTCATCCCACTGAAGGAGGACTGAAATGGGACATTCTTCTTGTAACACCTCATGTGCAGATGTGTTTGAGGTTCCAGGACTGGAGTTAAGAAGAATCTTCTGCCTCAGGTTGCCCTTTCAGCCCAATTACCTGCACCTACCCATGGTCATGGAAGATGCCAAATGAAAGAATACCGAAATTAAAGCAGGAATGGGCTGATATTGTCCTATTTCTGTGGCATTTTCCTCCACCTTCAGGCAGATTCCAGCTTGGGGTTTTCCCATGCTGCTTTGAGTTTAACAGGCCCTGATAGTCCTTTCTCCCACAGCGTGCCTAATTGCTTCTTGAGCCTATTTATAACTTCCAGAGCATCTTATTGTGATGAATTTCATGATTTAATTATGCACTGTGTGAGCAAGCACTTTGTGTAAATCTTCTGACTGACCATCTCATCTGGTACTCACTAGTTCTTGTGTAATGACTCCACGCTGAGTCAAATCTCTTTTTTTCAAGGCTAAAGACTCTGTCATGGGTCAGAGCTGTTGTCTACCTTTGATCACCTCTCTTGACTTTTTCTTTAGTAATTCAGATTCTTCTCTACCTTTCTTAGATGGGATAACCAGCAACACACATGCTGCACTGGCAATACAAGCAGCAAAGGTGTTTGTTTTGGGTGTTTTTTCTAGACCCACCATGCTTTTTTTTTTTTTTTTTTTTTTTTGTATTTATTGACACAGAAATTAATTTTTCAGTTTCTCTCCCAGCATCAGAAGATCATTCTGCAAAGTTTTGCAATTTTTATGACAGCATGTAATACCACATCTGCAGTAAAGTTTGTTGTCCTACTGCTCAAGATTTTTCATTTCTAGTCAGCTGCTGCCTCTATTGATTGTGCAGTTTTGTCTCTATTGATTATGTGGTTATTCTGGAGCCTCACATCTACTGACTTTATTATTTTAATTTTTTTTTTAAGATCAAACAGTCTAAAAAAATTGATTGGGAATAGATGCTACTTGTAGGCACTGTAGACCTGTGATCAAAATTCTTGAAGTGCTTTTGCTTTTCTGGAACCCCTCAAATAATCCCCATGCAGTAGAAATTAGTTTTATGTGTGGCCACTCAAGAGCAGCTCAAGGCTGGTACCTTCAGTAGCAGCTCCATGTAGCTCTGACTTCTTTTTTAAAGTAAAAAGGTCTTTTTTCTTTAAAAGTTCATATGCTAAGTGTTAGGGACACTGACAGCAAGGAAATTATTATCTCTGCTTTGAGGAACTGTGGCATTTTTTGCGGCTGTGATTGCAAGCAAATGTTTAGCAAGTGGGAGGCACTACAGAGCAAGGCCCTTTATCCATCACATTACCCTAATAATTAAATTGTCAGGCAGGGAAGTCAGGCTTTGATAGGAAAAAAAATATGCAATCAAACAGTGGCAAAAAAATTGTGATTATTCCTCCAGTTAAACCTATATATTTTTTAAATCATTATGTTTGAGTAAGGCACTGCTCAGAACACAGATTTTAATTTTTTTTAAAATACTTTTTATATGTTTTTAAATAACAAAAAGTGATTTAATGACTCTCCATTGTTCCTGTGACTGTGGGAAACAATTATCCTAAGAATTACTGGTAATATCTTTACTGTGGTTTATTTACAAAACTAACTCCAGGGGTGTTTCCTGGAATCTCCAGGCACCTTTTCCTCCAGGATGTAAATCCACCTGCTGGTCTACTTCTCCAGAGGTCTCCCTGTGGGATCATTCTCCTGGGTGTTGGATTATAGGGGGAAGTCACCCAGCTGCTCTGGTCCCTTTGCAGTGACACAGACAGCTGTCCGCTGCATTTTTTTCCTAAATATTGGGTTTTAAAAGACCTTTTTCCTGCTTTCTGCTTCTACTCCTTGTGATTCAGATATAGTGAAAGGGGTGGCTTGGAAAGAGCCACAGAGTGTCAGTACAAGATTATGAGAAATGTAACAGTGAAGTGAGATATTTGCCCCTGATGGTGGCTCTGCCCTAACTCAAAGGCATCATCCCTCCAAAAAAATCAGTTTTATTCTCCTTCTCTCTTGTTAGCTTTCAGGATCTGTCCTGATAAACGTTGCCTGACTGTAAGGATGGACTTTGGGATAAGAATAATTTACCTCTGGGAAAGAGACGAACCCTGCCCATTGACCTTTATCTCTGATTGGTAGAGACACTGGGCCCCATTGTGCTTGGCCAAAAACTCTTTAACTCAGATGCCTCAATGGTGTATCTGATCCAGATGAAACCACTGGCCACAGAAGGCTGAATGGCATTTGTCAATTCACCCCTGAAGAAAAAGTCAAAATTATCATCAATCCTTGAAAGAGCCATGAAGATAATAACATCTGCTTCTATATTTTGAGCCATATTTTTCTACACTTGGACTAATAGAGGACTACAGCACACACCACACTGTGAAGAGCTGGAAAAGGCTGATTTCTTTATGTCAGTAGTTTCTTTAATGACTCCCTGTGGTAAACTACATTGTGGCTGTCATCGCCTTTGTCCTCCTCCAACCAGGCCCAGACAGAGAGAAGTGCAAGGCTTTAGGATCCCATTACCAATTTCCTGAGCAACAGAATGCCAAGCTCCAATTTGTGTTCTAATTTTAACTACAGTATAGATTTTTAAATAAGTTTCAAGCTTCCTATTAACATGATCTGTCTGCTCCTTTGGTGCTCTCTCATCCCGTTCTGATCGACCCATGAATGGGCTCCCTGTATTATTCATTGTACACTAAATTAAGCTTTTAGTGTTAAAGGCTTTCAAGTGCAGCTTTCTTTCTGTAGAACTCATTACCTGTGTCAATACACAAAGCAAAAGCACTTGATAGATTTAAAACATCCAGTATCTTCCCTTTTTTATAGTTGTTATTATGACTCAGGAGCATCTGTTATTCTGCTAATATTCCTGATTGTCCTGATATTAATTTCATTACACAGCAAATGTGCACTATAGAGTTTCCAAGTGTCTTTGTATCACATGAACTTTAATTAGACTTTAGTTTTTCTTAAAAGGAGTTAGACAAATGAGAGTTATTATGGTTGGTCATGGCTTTGTACACCTTCAGAAACTAGGAAACTTGTTTTCATCACCTGTGGAAATTCAGGAATAGTAGCATAGAAAAACCACAAATAATAAATGACAAAAAAAGCAAAAATGAAGTGCAGGTTTCAATGGTATACTGCTGAGTTTGCTATGTCCTTGAATTTAGATTTTGTGGGGAAACATTTGAATAAGTGTATAATCAATTCTTAGCTGCATTTCCCTGCACTGCTCACTGAGGCACCCCACAGAAGGTGTCACCCACAGATGTGTGGCCCTCACATCTCTGTGGCAGGAAGAATCAGAATTTTCTTGATTATACGGTCATTACCCACTCAGGCAGGACTTCCTAAAAATGACTGCACAGGTTACTTCTCTCAAAGCTGATGTTCCAAGCCTGTTCAGGGCTGTAGTTCTACTAATGCCTAACATTTTCTTCCCAGCTTCTTCAGTGTCAAAATTACATGTCCGTGCTCCCAAGCTGCAGTGTCCTGTCCCCTTACAATGCTACCACTATAGGACATAAATTAAACTGAATCACTGAACCCAAAACTTTTAAAACCTTGATTATTTTATACAGGTAGACAAAGTACAGTGATCTGACTTCAACATATTCCTCTGTTCCCATTGCCCAAAGAACCAATTTCCAGCAAAGCCTTGCAAACCATTTTAGCAGCTCAGCAGAAGCTGTGGAGTTGAAAACTGCCATGGGGAAGAAAAGGCCAGCAGGGCTCAAAAGGGCACCAGGAAGATGCTAACTTCTCTGCTCTGGGAAAGAAAAATTAGTGGAACAACACCCTCACACACAGCCTTGTGAGTGAGATTTTCTTCACAGGCACAGCATGCAAGGGTTATGGACATTTGGGGGTTTGCTTCATTTTCAAAGAAAGCTGAGATACAAAAGGGCAGCTTGCAGAGCAAATGAACACGACCAGTTATCTCAGAACTTCAGCCTGCTGTGAACCAAAACTAAACCCTCCTGCAGCTTCTGCCAAGCTGTTTCATTTTGTTAGTCCAGGCATAAACTCCTACTATACAAATAATGGACAGCCAATGTCTTGTTTAATTGACCTTGTTGAAAATGCCAGGGAACCAAGCAGAAATTGAGCTGCTGCATGTCAGAGGGGACTGGGGCATGGGAAGGGCAGAGCTGGTATTTAGACTCAAAATATGAATGAGCAGGAAAAGCAAATCATCTTCCTCATTTCAGCTACTAATGAAAATTCCTTGTTTTTCTGAAAGAAGGAAGGACCTTGGAAAAAAAGGTGCACTGAGGGTGTCTATGTATGGTGGTTAAAGAACACAAATCTTTAGGTTTATGCCTCTGGGTCACAGCTTCTGTGTCTCACCAGTGTTTGTGATCAGACCCTTTTGCAGTGGATTTGGTTATTTTAGAAAGGCACATACAGGTTCTTTCCTCACAAAGATGGAATTTCTGATAGAGACAGACATGTCAGGATTTGCCTCCTCCCTGAAAATTCAAGTACCTTCCATTTTTTCCAAGTTAATAGCTCCTGTAAGACATTGAAATGGTTAAAGCAAAAATCAACTTCCTTACTTTTTAAAAAAAAACAAATAAAACTTGGAGAAAGAAAATATTAGGGGCTTAATGACTGCATTATTTGGGAGTTGATAGTCATATTCCAGGAGCTTGAATAGATGACTTAAGAGAGGAGGTGGGTGTAATGCATTCTGTAGTACTGGGTAATGTATTCTGAACCTTTTGGTTCCAGGGCAGAGGATGTTAAAAAAACAAAAAAACCAAAACAATAAACCACAAACAAAACCCCAAACAAAGCCCAGAAATAATCTTGGTTAGGGGAAGAAGTGATTTCAGCACTGTTGCTGTTGATCAGCCCCTCCCTGCTTGTCCCCATCTTCGCTCTTATACCAAGGTGAAAACAAAAAATCCATAAGCCAGGAGTAGTGTCAGCATGGAACATCTTCCAGGCTGCCTTTGTCTGCTTGCTAATAATGAAAGTCTATTTTTAGCTCAGTGCAGAGCAGGGAAAGTGTGCTGTGGGTGACAATGTGATATGGATTTCACAGTCCATCAGTTTGGATTTCAAGTTTGCAGTCCTCTCTCGGACTAATTGAGAAGTCAGACACTGTTTTGGGATGTTACAGGCAATGCAAAACAGGGCTCTTGGTGCTTGTTCCGAGCATTTGGGGTCAGGCTGGCTGGGGTGACATCAGAGCACTCTCAGATCAGTCAGGCTTTTCACAGTGGCCTGAGAAAACCTATCTCACAGAGAGAGGCTTTGCATGCTGAGCATCAATGTGCTCATGGGCTTAATATCTGTCACAGCCCATCACTCCATGTTACTAATCAGTAGAAGCCCCAGATTAGATTGCAGCCTGGCCCTGGGACCAGGCCCTGCAGACACAGTGGGAGTGTGGTTACATCCCTGCAGCAGAACCCCCCAGCCACCTCTCTTCCTTCTGCCCCTCCTGGACCTGACCATTTGGGCCACCAGTGCCCCATCCCCCAGCTGTTTCTGGGGTTTCACTGGGAAAATGTGCCAGGAAGGAAAGGGGAGGAGATGCTTTGGCACAGCCCAGCTTCATCATTCCCTGTCACAGACATATTTTCTGAAAAATCCTTTTGCCAGGATCTTTTCTCCTGAGAAGCTGGGAAGCTTCAGCTTCTTCATGTTTTGCTGCTTTGGAATGTGATTTGGAGAATTGTTTACCCAGCATGTGAATTGTTTTTACTTGATGACCAATGACAGCCTCCTGTGTCGAGGCTGTGAGCAGTCACAAGATTTTATTATTCATTCCTTTCTTTGCTAGCCTTCTGATGAAATCCTTTCTTCTATTCTTTTAGTATAGTTTTAGTATATCATTTTCTTTTAATATAATATATATCATAAAACAATAAATCAGCCTTCTGAAACATGGAGTCAAGATTCTCATCTCTTCCCTCGTCCTGGGACCCCTGCAAACATCACCACAACTCCCCCTGTGCTGTACCAGCACAGCTGAAGGGTGGCATCAGGAAGGTGATGGTAGGGAAGGTGGGGAAGTCCTGGGAGAGAGATGTGGCTGCCCTCAGGGAGAAAAGGGGACACGCTCAGAGCTGGTGAGCAGCAGATTGCAGCAGTGGCACTGCCTTGAAAAACAGCTCCTGCTCCAGAAGAGCAACTTTTGGAGCTGAAAAAACCTGGAAACAGTACTAGAGGCAAAAGGGGCTGAACTGTTTTCCTGGCAGAGTGAGAAACGGAACTTGTGTCTTTTCCTACTCAGCCATGTCTGTCATTTTGATCCACTGATGAATGAGTCATACCACCACCTTATAGGAGCAGAAATACACTTGGCCTTTCTGTGGAGGGGCAGAAGAAATGATCCATGGGGTCTGTGCCCACTCTCATAGAGGACCTCAGGGAACCACTCCCCAGAATGTGCCCAGCCTGCTGTGACCATTGCTGTGGCCACGTGGGTGGGTCTCACCACATCTGCAGCTTCATTGCTGTCCCAGGGCCATGAGGCTGATTGTACTCAAAGCAGTGCAAATGGGGCCAAATAAACAGAAAAACAAAATATTCAGCTTGGATACTCCATGGTCCCAAATAGCTCCCAAACTGCTGGGAACAAGCTGCTGTCTCTTTGGGGTGTGAGAACTTGGGTGTTCTTCTACTTTCTCTTGCCACAAGTCCAGTCCTTTGGGCTCAATTCCATCCAGCTGCCTCTTTCTAGACATGATTTCTTCCAGTGCTGAAGGACAATTGCCTTGATGAGGCAGTCCTGGCTGGTTCCTAGGCTTTTACCATTGCCATTTCAGCTGGCAGCCACACAGAAGATGCTAAGAATCACAAGTTACAGTGCCTTTGCTATGTCCAGGCACTGAATACCACCCAGCTCTGGCAGCTCTAAGATGTGGTGTCTATGGAGTGAATGCAGTGCTTAATTTTAAGCCTACAGGTTTCAGAGGTTTAGTATTTGCTTTTCAGGCTTTTCCCTCTTGCAAGTCTGTCTGATGTTATTTTAGGCAGACCATATGGTGTCTTAGGGCAAGAAGAAAGACTACATGACCTTCTGCATTTTGCCCCCTTTTTCCTGCAAGAAAGATGATGATAAGTCTCAGTAGTTTCACATAAGAAGAGCCTGTTCTCAAGCACTGCAAGAGCTTTATTTAAGGATTACTTCCAAACTGGTTTGTTTTTTGCTAATTCTTTAAACACAAGGTATCACAAGCTCAGTTAATCATTTATGACTGGAGCAATGGCTGCTCTCAACTTCATGATCAACTCTTGAGGAATTTTAAGACCCTATGGGATCCTGAACTGAGTTTTAATGCAGCTGAAGTCCCTGTTGCCACGTTCAACTTTCATCTCCTTCCCTCCTCTATGTTTTCAGTTAAGTTCAGACCTTCTTCATTTACCTGTCTGTAATTCAGTCTACTTGACATAGTCCTAATATCTGATAATAAAAGACTTCTTGGCTCTAGGAAAAGCAAGAAAATTGTTGCTTAGCCTCTTGACATTCCCAGCTTTCTCCTCCTGCTCAAACACACCCACACAGAGTAATTTTTCTGCCTTGGGAAGAACTGCTCTACAGCCACAAGTTATTAGTTTCATGAATTTCTAAGGCCAGTTAACTGATAAAACCTCCACACCTTGGATGGTGTTTGATGAAGAAGTCCTTGACTTGCATCTGATAAGGGGAAAATTCTGGATTATCCTGCATCCTTGCTGTCTATGGCTTGCCATGAAGACATTAAGAAAGGAAAAAGGATAGCTAACTTAGTCAGTGAGGCTAAAAATACACTCTTAGAAAAATGTAAGAAGCAAATTCCCAAACTGTTACATGTTCTGATAAGAAGTCTAAATACAGAATGTTGTCTCTTGTCAAAAGCAGTTTGCTTCTTCCCTTTGCTGAGCAGCCTTTGGCTTCTGCTTTTGCACTGGGTAAAATGAGACCTGGATCACCTGTCCATGACTGTACCCTGCCCCTTCTGCTGAAGAACAAACAGCCTGCTGCATGTGGAAAGTACAGCAGCATGGTTTTATCAGCAGTAAAATCTGCAGCTGGCAGGAGCAAGGTGAGTAACTGTATGGATTGTTCCAGAATTGGGAAGATGTTGTGATGACCCTCGAGCCAGTGACACTAGGAGTCAAATTTTGCCTGTGCAAATCCTGTATTGAGTCAAGTACAAGATTTATCATTGCATTGACTCTTCTCTGGAGTAACAGCTGCTGCTTGATCAAAGTAACTTGGTCCTGTTCTGAGACTGACTTGATATTCAGAACCCTCTGCATATGACCCTCCATAGAAACAATTGTTGAGTGCATCACATGATAATAAACAGTCCTGATTTCTTTATTCAGGCCTTGAAACTCCAGCCCATCCCACTTCTCCACACAGCAACAAGTGCATCAGAGCACTTTGTGTCCCTTCTTTTGAGGGCTGCATCCAGAGAGCCTTCAGAGGCCACCAGTGCCATCTGCATGTTTTACATATAGATATCTATTCATAAACAGAATTCTACTCATAAACAGAATTCTCTTGCACGCTTTGATTTTAATTAACAGGCTGTCACTGGGACAATCAGTGTAGAGCATCAACAAGTAGCTCATTAGGGCCATCAGACACAGATTCAGGGCTGGGCAGTGTGATGGACAGAAATCAAGTGTAGAGCCAGGCTGGTGCAGTGACAGAGCACAGTGCAGAACACAGATATGATAAAGGTCTTGGGATCCACACCAGCAGGACACTATGATAAAAATCTCTGTTCAACAGGTCCATCGTTTCCACTTTTGGAGTTACTCTGAGCTCTATCAGCTCAGACACCATGAGATACCCCAGAGCTCAAGCTCTGAATTTATGGGTTCCATAGGAGATTGTTTCCCAGCTAAAACAATTGGTGTTGGCACATCAAGTGGGGCAAACAGAGGTGGAGGTAGTAAATTCTTGGCTTTGCCAATTTGTTTCTTCCTCTGTATGTCTTGGAGGATGTCAGTGCCTTGTTGCTACAATGCACAGATGGCTTGGTTGCTCCATATTGAGGGTTTTTCTTGTTGTGAGTAAACTCCTACTCCTAGGAGGTGTGTCATGGGGAGGCAGAAGTATGTTTGTGGGGACAAAAGATAGGCAATGGCTTCTAATGATGTTTTTGGTAAGTTTTTTGAAAACTGTGTGTTGCACTGTTGTGTGGAAATAGTGATCTGATATACTTAGCACAGGGAAGATGTGTTGGCTCAGCCTCATCAAGGATAAAATAACTTCTTTAATCTACTCAGGATCTTGCTTTTTATTCTATTTTGCAATCTGCCAGTGTTGAGGGGTGAAGGGGAGAGAGGTGAGGGGAAACCTGGGAGAGCTGGCAGTAATAACAGATCCAAGCTTTGACAGACTCTGGTGGAATAACTTAATTAACTAATGGCCTGCATGGAGCTGTAATGGGATCCGAAAACAGAAAGCTTTTAAGCAAAACTTAAAGCCAACAGCATCAATAATGGTGAGTGGAGGGCACTTTTCTCCCTGTGTTTTTTTCCTGTAAGAATGGTGACACAGCCCCTCACCTCCTCTATCCCTAAAGGCGTTTCTCCATCTAGTGTCCCTGGGCAACAATTACAGCCAGTTTGAGCCCACTGTCCCCTTCCTGCTCCCATATGGCTCCTCACAAACACACAGAAACATTGAGCAGAGAGAAATAAGATGGGTCCATGGAGCTGGCCTGGGCTGCAACCACCTCTGGGAATGGTTCCAGTCACCGGCTCCTTCTCTGGCGTTTGGGGGTGATTTGCTTTGTCATGTTATCATGGAGCACGTGTAAATTTTGATCTTTCACTTTTCCTCATCCCTTTGAAACTCCCCCTCTCTCAAATCTGACTATTTGGAGTTGCTTTGCCAAGCTGATATGAAAGTCAGGGTTTGAGGCTTCTGGGACAGGTCCTTGCCTCCATGCATTTATTTTAAAGGGAAATTTAGTGTATGGGAACTGCCTGCTGCTCCCCCAGCATATCCTGCAAACTTCCCTCAGCATTATCCCAGCCCCTAGTGTGCACATGTGTTTATGCACATTGCTGGGAAGTCTAATGATTTGTTTTGGGCAAAATCATGTCTAAACCATGAAGGCCAGCAGAACCTGTCATGTCACTTTCAGTACTTGCCTTCTCTGCTGAGCTTTTAACATGAGTAATTATACCACAATCTTTATCTGCACCACTATTATTAATTTTTTGGATGACGATGTCGCCTCTCTTCCAAGCACAGCACCCCTGAGGCCCTGCAGCCTGCACATATGGTGACACATATCTCTGTTCCAGCAAGGTAGGTGGTCAGGCTGTTCTTCCTCTTCTCCTTAATTTTCTCCTACATCCATACCTCTTTTTGAAAACTGAAAGTTCCAAGCTTCTTTTCACATTTCCCTCCCAGCACCAGCTTTTTCTGTGAGGTCAAGCACAGGCCTGTGGGAGCTTGCTGGGCAGCAGCAACAGCAGGAGCAGAGAGTGAATGTGGACAGATGGCTCTGGGCCGAGCCTCCTGCCTGTCAATGGCTGGCAACTCCTCCAGATTCTGTGGTGCTGCAGGGAGGGCAGGGCACTGCCAGATTCTGCCTCCAGTCTTGCTGATTGCACCTGCCAGCAACAACATATGGTCCTTGGTGCTTCCAGAGAGCCTCCAACAGGAGATGGCTGCAGGTCCCCCACTGCCACTCAGGGCTTGTCTGGTCCTGCTGGCTGGCACCAGCTGAAACAGCACACAGCAAAGTGCCTTGGAGTGCCCCAAAGAGGGCATCCCACAGTCAGCCCAAAAGGCAGTGAAGTCATCAGTGAAGAATCAAAAATACTGAGGCTTTGCTCTGTCCTACTTAGAGCCACTTCATCAAAGGCTGTTGGGAACCAGGCTGTGCTTCTCACAGAAATGTGACACCTGAGGATGGTTTACTCTCTGTGCCTGCAGATGAGAATAGGAAAGCCATGGTAGAGCATGATCAGGGCAGTACCATGTTCTTGCAGAATGACATTCCCATCCTACTTTGGGACAGGTGGTCCTGCTGTGTGCCTGTCAGCTTTACACATCAAATCAGAAAATAAAACTCTCTGTCCCTTTAGGATGCAAGAGGACTATAAGATTGGTTCACAATGCATGAATCCCAGCAAAATAGCCATGCCTTGGAGCTTCAGGAGCTCCAGATCCTTACCCTGGGATATATTAGGATACTCTCATCTATGTTATAAAAAACTCATTTTAAATGTGAGGAGGCTTTGTCCCGTGGCTCTAATGGAATTGATATTCAAGGGTCCATCAAAGAGAGCAGTGAGTCCTGGACTCTTGTCTGGATCATGGATGGACCCCTTGCATGGTTTGGCAGATGTCCATGGAGGCTAAATTCTGTCCATTTGGGTGCAGGGCAAAAAAACTACTTTGTGATTCTGTACTCCTCTCACAGGAAGCATAAATCTGCAAAATTCGGGGAATTTTGATTCCAAAGTTGCATTTCATGGCTGATCACAAGACAGCAATGTCCATACCACAAGCACAGGGTTACTACTGGATACTCCATGAGGGAGTGGCAGCCTTAGAGGACAGCTCTGCTGGGGTTGGTTCATCTTGCACACAACCCAACAATAGGAAGAACTGAGAAGCCTCATAATATGTGTAAAACTTGTATCAATCAAAAGTGGGACTGTGGCTCTGAGCACATAGCTAAAAGAGCATTTGATTGAATAGCATCAAGGAGTTTAGCATGAGATGAGTCCAGAGCCCCAGGGGGATTGAGTTATGACTGTGGTGTAATTAGTACCTAAGTTATCTGGTTCAGTTTGCTCACATACCCATCTCCTGCTGTACTACCCATGTCTGTGTGGACTGCCTATCTCCATCAAAAGAAGCCACGTGGCATCCTGGGATTAATCTCTCTAAAACCCACTGGGAAGAGACTAAAATAGTCAGTATCATTTCTGGCTGGGAGGAACAGTGTTGTCAGTCTGATACCTTCAGTTCTCTAGTCCTGAATCTGCTTTATCATGGAAGTGACTCTCTGCAAAACAGTTAAAACTCCTGATCTCCTTTCCAATTTTTGCTAGTGTTAGACAGGGCACCTGTCTTTCTGTATTGAGATGTAGAACTTAGCACAATATGGTTCAGATCTCAGGTGGATAAAGATATTTCAGCATAAGATATTTCAGCATAAAGAGATGATGACAGTAATTGTCTGGATCAGAGTGATGGAGACCCTTTGTGATAGCCAATAAGATTTCCACATGCCCTCGGGTTGTCATTAGGCCAACAGCTTTGAAAGCAGCAAGGAATTTAGCAATTCTAGAAAATGAATTAAAATTTGAAAATCATTAGAAAGATTAGTAAACAGTTAATCACAAGTTTCCAATGAAAGGTGAAATGCTAATTATTTCCACCTAATTATGCTAAAATCTTCAGAGAATTCAAATATTGGCATGACCTATAGTTTACTGAGACCCAGATGACACCCACGTACCACCTAATTAGCAATGACTTCCCACAGAAGGCACCTCTTTGAAGTATTACATTTTCCACATGCTTTTCCACATTAACACTGCAAAAATAACCTTCCCTACTTGCTACAATAGGGGATGAGTCAGACACATCATTGCAGAGCACCAGAAACCTTCCCCGACCAGAATAATCCTTGTAACACTTGCTAATGAGTGAAAGAGGAGGGGGCCTGTTCTCATCTCCCTGTCAATGGGAGCTAAGTGTGCGTAGGGAGGAGAGAACACAATTAAAATCATTGGGATAATTTGCATTAGATACACATTATAATGAATACACACTAAGCATCAGGGAATAATTACCTGATTTTATTAGTAACCAGGCCATGCTTTGGTCCATGGCCCTGTACCCACAAGCTATGACTTACCCTGGTTTCCAAAAGGCAGCAATGCTATCCAAGCAGAGCCCACAGCTGCTGGGGAAAGCAGGGCAGGCAATTAACCACCGGTGTCAGACCTTTGTGTGTCCCTCAGCTCAACTCTTATTTTCTTTCTGGGAACATCATAGACACAGAGGTCATGCTTTGGATTCATTACTTTATGGAGCAGCATCTTCTTTTCCTATGTGAAGCCTACAGAAAGGAAACAGGGGCTTCACTTTGTGTTCTCACTGGATTTGTCATCTCCACAAGTTGTTCAGTTTTGTCTAGGATTTAGTCACCAATGAACAATGTGAAGAAATCATTCTCATGACAGCACAGAAATACAGAGACTCTTATGCATGCTTGGGAAGCAGGGGGTAAACAGGTGAAACTGGAAGTCCCACTGTATAGAAACATACACAGCTTTGCTGAAGGCATTTCTTTATGTAAAGAAGATTGACATTTCTTGCAAGTTTATGTTCTTAGTTGCAGTTACCAGTAAAGAAAAATCTCTTGGTATCAGGCACTGCCTGGGGAACTAGCAAGAGAGAGAAAAAGTATGAGTGAAGTAGGCTAATACAGAAAGTTTGTGCTTTCCTCCCCAAGCTGTCTCCCCAAATCTGGTTAACAGAGGAAATAAATAAAACCACAAGGAGAAGGCACTTCACTTACACGGCTTTTGGCTTTCTAAAGTTACAGTCTGACAGAGAAAGTGCTTCATGTTTTCTCCACCTACTAATCCTGGTGGCAGTACAGGACATGACACACCAGCCAGTGCAGCTGGGATCTCTGTGCAAACATTTCCTTCTGCAGAGGACCTTGGTGAGGTGAAGTAAACACAAGCAGGAATGGGGACTTGCACTTGATTCTGAAATATTAATGTCCTATAGCCTGATATAGAGTAGATTTATCTGCCTAAAATAAGATCATCACAGGTAAAACTCCACTGCAGGGGAATGGGGAGTTTGAACAAGAAAGTAGATTGTAGTTCAGTGTGGGATCTATCCTTGTTTTCTCATGTAAAGAAAAAAAATACATGTAAAACTCATTCCAGGATGAAAAGAAGGAAAAAAAGGTAAGTCTCCTGGTGATTACTTTTAAAGTGCCAGACATTGGAATCCAAAATACACGTTATCTAAAAGTTTAAAAAAATATGGATTATTCTTCTGGGGTTTGTTGTATTTGCTTGAATTTACCTCAACCCACCAGTCCTTGCACTTTTACCATTCCAATTCTTTCCCCCATTGCATGGAGCAGAGCACTGATTGTGTTTGTGTGGTCTCAGCTGCCCACTGAGGTTAAATGACAATATCCAGTAACATAAATCTCTGATCTGTGGAACCCTGGGCACCCCAGAGCCCACCACTCATATCAGGTCACTGCAGACTGAGATCCTTCAAGTGCTATTTCATAGAATTACAGAATGGCTGAAATGAAGAAGGACCTCTTGAGATCTCCTCCAACTCCTCTGCTGAAGTGGAGCAGGGTGCCCAGAACTGTGTCTGGTTTGGTTCTGATACCTCTGGGGATGGACACTGCATAACATATTCAGACAGCCTGACCCTGTTTCCTTTCTGACTGCCCTCACAGTGAAAAAGTTTTCTCTTGTGCACTTTCTTTGTGTACTGAAATGTGCATGAGCTCCTCTGTCATAAAGCTGGTGAGTACCTAAATTGTTTGGGGAAATCACAGGGAGAAAAGCATGTAGATGAGTAAAAAGAGGTTCCTCTGCTGCTTAGTGGCTGCCTACTTTAGTCCTAATCTTGTAAATAGTTTCTCATGTGGTAACTGGAAGTCATTTGCTCTGTTAGGTTTCTGTAGCTAGCTGTGCACTCTTCTGTAGGAAATAAGAGAATCTGCACTTTTAGGTAGCAACTTACTAAATCCATTATTAATAAAATTTTAAAAACCATATTCTCAAGGAATAAGTGATTTGATAGAAATGGAATCCTACCACCAAGGATAAACAACAGCACATTGGGGCTGGAGCATCCTTTACCCCAAAGCAAAGCAGAAGCAGAAAAATAAATCACATTTCACCTTATATTTGTGGCACTTGATGATGGCAGTTGTTCTGGATTTTATTGAACATGGAAGTACCATGTTGCTGTGAAGGAGGAAACACAATGATTATCCAGAATTATGGATTACAATGTAATATTGGTCCTAGAGATCCTGTCCCTGTCCCAGAGACAGGAGACCTCTTGGATATTTTTCACGCAGTAACTATGTTTTCTTCACTGGCCTTTGTCAACAGATTGCTCTGAGCAGAGCTGGGTTCAGCAGACAAGTTCCTCCATCTGGAAATCTTAGGGTAGCACAGTCCACTTCAGTAAACCTGCTGCAGTTTGGAGTCAGTGGTGAAGGTGATAAAGGATGCAATTTTAACACTTTTTTACATATTTGGCAAATGGATTATTGGATGTGTTATTAGTTTTGCTCTGTAGCTTGCACAGTTCTATTTTATTGAGTAATTTACATGACATATAGGAGTTGTATTCCAATAGATATTATTTGGAGCTATTTCTCATTTTCTTCGATTTCCTCTTTTATCTTCCATCAGCAGAAATGCTTA
Organism: Agelaius tricolor; assembly: GCF_023055355.1. Lineage (NCBI taxonomy): Eukaryota > Metazoa > Chordata > Aves > Passeriformes > Icteridae > Agelaius > Agelaius tricolor. Next base: position 91,145,282 of record NW_027269262.1, on the reverse strand, counting down.
CACCTCTTACACACAACACCCACTCACTTATTTCAATTTACCCCTCCCTCTAAACAAAGTACTTAAAGAAAGAAACAATTGTTTTGAATAATTAGCATCATTAATCCTAGCCTGTTGATTCCTGAATTGTCACTTCAGCCCATAAAATTGCTTAGATTGCAGCTTTCATGCAATGCATCACAAAACACTTCACAAATAATAGCTCAATGAAACACGAGAGATCAACAAATCATCACCAGAGCAAAAGGACATGTCATAAAATCTTTTTTTTGAACAATGCAAGTGCTATCAAACAATTTAAAACCAGATACAGCCTATGCTTCTGTGTACTTCTCAGCAGAAGGAAATTCTGTGCATGAGGTGCATACCAAGTAAGAGCTTTTGAGCCATGCAGGCTCAAGCAAACTTTTCTGTAGCAGATTTTCCTCTGATCTAAAAGGATGCTCATAGATTTAAGGGGGAAGATTGTGCTCCCATGTAGGATTTATTTTCTAAAAAATATATGATTTATTCATATCTGAATATAAGCAGGACAGGAATTTAAATTTTAGCAGTGTACCTAGCTAAAATTCTTATATGTGGCCTTTAGTTAAACCTGAGCACACATTTCCCAAGTGGGGGGAGCAATTTTCAACTTATGGATGTCCTGGTGGAGTCTTAATGCAAAATAATCTGGGAACTGCACATTCAAGGACATTCTACCTGAATGTGTAGTGACTTTAGCCTTCAAATATATCTCTGATCTGCTGAATTTCAGGGGATTATTTACAACCAATGGGAGAAAGCATGAAGCTCTTGTTCTTCTGGATCTTAAAGAGATAAGAGAGAAGGCTGAAAGTGGCATAAGCCTGCTCTTTTTATCTGTTACCTTGTGTGAAGGCAGATCTGAACCACAGCCACAGATGAGTTATCTCCTTGGGTTTCTCTGCATTGTTCACAGAGGTGAAACAGCCAAGATTCAGTGAAAATTACACCCTGGCTAAGCCAAAAATTCACCAGGATCCCTGATCCATTCTATTGGATAAAACATTGATGTTGTGTATCTTTTTTATGGAAAGAACCTTACAAAGGGTTTTCAAATCTGAAAGATTTCTCTCCGGAAATAACTGGAAAATGCTTTTGATTTACAAGGCATGCTGAAAATACTTCCCAGAGGCTGCAGACTGGTATAACTGTGGACAACCTTGACAAAGAACTGCAGTAATATCTGTGAAAAAATGCATGGATAATATTTCCAAGTCCCATGTTAGACATTGGTAGCCACCACTCAGCAATCTGTCTTCAGTAAGACAAAGGTAATGGGAAGGAGGGATGCTCAGAATGACCACATTTGTCTTCCCCAGTTCCCTGTGATGGAGCCTGGCTTTCCTGGGGATGGCTGAACACCTGCCTGCCCATGGGAAATGGTGAATTAATTACTTATTTTGCTTTGCTTGTACATGAGGCCTTTACCTATTAAACTGTATTTACCTCAGCCCACGAGTTTTCTCACTTTTACCCTCCCAATTCTCTCCTCCATCTCATTGTGGAGGAGTGAGGGAGCAGCTGTGAGGGGCTGACTTGCCAGCTGGGGTTAAACCAGAACATTATGACATGGAACTGGCTCCTCATCAACATTATGTAACTAAATGGAAAAGTGGCAAGAGGGGGCATGGGTTCTAAGTCAAGAACATGTGGGAGTTCTGCTGAAACAGGGTTTTTTTGGTGCTCTAAAGCAATTTCTAGCAGCACTATTGACCTGGAACTTCTGTAGAGGAGCTGGAGTTGATTGTGAAACTTGGTGCAACAGATGTCAATTTAATTGAATTTTCTGTGAAACTGGTGGACGTTTTTATCAACATGCTAGTGATAGTGGAGCCCTGGAAAATGTTAAAAATAGTCTTTGAAAATATTAGGCCTTGTATTTTCTCAGATCACTGCACCTGCGTAAGCAGTATGATAAATGATATAATTGTTAGATGTGATGATTGTTTAGTAGTTAAATGTAATTATTATATAACCATAAGAAGAATCGTGAGAAACTATGTTGGAAATTTAAAGGGGGCTATGTTTAGCTGAAATCTGTGTATACAATAGAACAATATAAGTTTGATAATTATCATGAAGGTTATATAACGACAGAGTATAAAACACGTTCACCTTGAATGTATGGTCGGAATCAGATTTGGGTGGAAATCACCCCAATTCCCAGAGCTCTTCAATAAAAAGCACCGCATATAATCCCTTCTGTGATTATGTGTTTTTGAACGCTAACACTAGGACTCAATCCTCCTCTTAAATTCCAAGGAATCATAGACATAGAATATGCCAGAAATATGCCAGCACAACACATCAGTAACACAAGATGGAGGAGAAAAAGCACCCTATAACCATGAGTGGGTTCAAGTACATTCAGCAGTGTGATATAATCTGGAGCGGGTGCTGTCCTCCAGAAGGGGTGGAAGATATGGGGGGAGCTGTGACATAACTCATATAAACAGATTTTCTACTTTTATAGTTTCCTATTATGCTTTCCATTCCCACTGGGCACACTCAATAACTTTACCTGCTTGAATTTCAGGAATAATGCCTCATTCCAAGCATAAAAGTAAAGTAACAGGAGATAAAAAGCATTTTAACAAAATCAAGGACAATGAACTCAAAATGTTGATCTGTGGCAGGGAGAAAATTCTCACTTTTCCCTCTTCACCTTTAAATGGATTTGAACAACACTGTATATCAATGGACACACTCAATGGAAGTGTGTCCTTCCATTGAGTACCAAATCAATTAAAGCATTTTATATTCTTTTCAAAATACTTTCTAAAATATATGAGATTCATCATCAAAAAAAAAAGGTGTTGAAATAAAGAAAAAGAAACCCTCTTTGTAATTGAAGTGTTTATGAAATGATTTGAAGAGGAACACACTGGAATCACGAGGGTGTGGTGCAGGCACCTAAATCCTATCCAGCACCTCCTTTATCTTGTAAAGAGAAATTTGCTGGTTATGATCCTTATCTTTTACAGGGCAGGGAAAAAGAAATTAGTATTGTATAAAAAGTTATTGTTTCCCTCTATGGAGTGAGAAGGCCATTGAATCTTCTGTCTGACAGTCAGGCAGCAGCAGTCTTTCATTTTACTTGCAGCAACTGGATGCCACATCACTTCAGGGGATTGGACTCATTATGAACTTGTACACAGAACTGAGAAAATAACCTCATCTATCATGTAACAATCCCAATAATTATCTGTGCACCCAAAGCACTTCCCTTCCACCCACTTCTGCAGATGTTTCTGCATTTGTAAATACCAGCAAATTCCTATCTTTGCAGAACAACACAGGTCAGCTTAGAGCATTGGCTCATCAAGCTTAAGAGTATCTTTGTTTTAGGGGTCAAGTGTAGGTTTTAAGATGAAAAAGCCACAAATGATGCATATGACAACAGGGAAATTTCCTCCTGCCTTCTCTACCCTTTGACTTATATGTGAAAACAGGACAGGAAAATGAAAAGCAGCTGGGTTCTAGCAGGACTTCTCTAAAGCAGGCACCCTGCAAATCACTCTGCTGGCATGGCCCACTCTCCCTTGCAGCTGGAATGATCCATCACCTGTGACAAGCAACTGGAAATGGGTCAGAATATTGACATATCTGGGCTGGTTTGCTGGCATAGGACCCCCAAATACACCCTTCTCCTGCTGGAAGACCTCTCAACAATCATGAGTGGTATATCCCTCACTTAACCATGGCAAAAGCTAAAATGGCTCAGAAAACCCTGAAATCTTCTCAAAGCTCTTTGACCCAGGGAAACACTCTTTTCCTTGAGCAAGGGGTGTTTGAGCCAATAATCCTGGCTTTGTAGAGGCACTGCTGCTTGCCTGCAAAGTCTGTGGAGTGCCTTGCCATCTGTGAAACAAATCCTGGGATGTCAGTGAAATCCTTACCCAGGCAAAGGTCTCATTGACATTGATGGCCACTTGGTCAAAGATGGTTCTCCACTGGGATATGGGAGATGTAAAAATATCTTGATTCTGCTCAAATCCACCCACATTTGGGGTGACATTTGAAAGGGAAGTAAAATGATGCAAATACTAAATAGGGGAATAAAATTAGAAAAAAGAAAATATATGTGATACTTAAAAAGCAAATGCCTATCTTTATGAGAAACCTCAGAGACTGTTTATTTGAAAATACAAAATTTTTTGTTCTCTTTAACTAGCTGTTAACTAGTAAGTATAAAACTATTTAAGTTTCAGAGGATTTAGATAGTCAATTTATGCTCTTTGTGTCTGACACATACAACTGCTAGGTAAATTGGCAGCAAACAAATGTTTATTTACATTAAAACCACCTGAGAATTAAAACCTTCTGCACTATGAATTTCTCCATAATTAACAATATTTTTAATTTCCACTTTCCTCCTCCATCTTATTCAATGTGGAGTGTGCTGAGGCCATCTAATGTTTTTAACATTGGTTTAGAACTGTTCATATCTGCAGAATAGTGAGCCCAAAATTTCATGGACTCACATCAGACAAGGTATCCTCACAAAGAACACCCCATGGATGCTGATAAAAATCAATAAACCATATTAGAATCAATAAATTGTGAAGGCCAGGGTTTAAAACCCTGTTTGTACACTGCATATGTCAAGGAGACATCTTCCAACATCTACAGCCTCTCCTGAGAGGGTTTGGCTGGGCTTATGTGGCACTTTCAGTGGGATCAGTCAGGAGTGAATATAAAGTCTGGTCTCACCAGCAGAAGAGTCAGGGGCAGTTTAAAGTAAGCAGAATGCCATTGGATGTGGTTATATTGCTATAGGTAGGATGGAAATAGATATTCACATCTATTTGGGGAAAAAAAGACTCAAAAGGGTGTTAAAAGCTACCAGTCCTGGCAATGGACATGAAATGTGTATGGGTGCTTATTTAAAATATATATATAGGAAAGAGAGAGAGAGAGAGCTATTACAGGCAAGTACTGGGGGTTTTTTTTTAGCTCTGGCATTAATTTTTCACCCTGTGTTCCTTCTTTTCAATTTCTAGGAAGAAAAGAAACCGATATAACCATGCAAAAGTCCCTGCGCTCTGCCTCCAGCTATAAGCTTAAGAATTAAAAGCTTGACAAGGCTGAGTTGTAGACAACACCCCTTCAATACTTTCTGGCTCAGTGGCTCTGTGAAAACCTCTTTGAAGGTGCAGCTCTTCAAAAAAGGCTCTGCAGCAGCACAACTGAAATGTTTGCTGCTAAATATAGAAATGCACTTGCTATTAGCGAGGCTGGTTTGCTTCAGGTTCACCTTTGGAGCTGCATTTTTAGCTACAGTATGGATTTTAAGGAGAAAAAGGGAGAGGTAGGAGCAAGAAAGCAAAGAATTAGACAGTAAGAGTGCCTGTTGAGGGGGAAAAGGCTCTAACTAGGAAAGCTGGGCTGCAAGGCAACGATTTGATGTGGCCATGGAAAGGCAAACACACAATAAGACATATTAGTCAGAAGAGGGAATTAATTCACCATAGCCAGATGCAAACCCTATGATTTAAAACAGTGGTGAAACACTGTCTGAATGCACTGTGTACAGCTCTCCACACCAAATTTGAAGGAATACGTGTTCAGAGCAGGAGTGGAGGAATAATAGGAATTATTATGTGGGAAGGCAGGCAGAGGTCAGTGACAGCTGGGGTTGGGGTCTGACAGAACCAAGTCTTAGGGCAATAATCATTGATGGAGCAATCTTCTTTTAAACTGTTCCTACCCCTTTTCCCCACTGGAAAACAGCCCTTTTCAGATATTTGCAAGCAGGTGATAGTTCCCTGTGTTATTTTTTCTTGAGGAAGCCTTGTACTCTCAGCTGTGATTGTGTCTGGGTCTGGCAGCAGACATTTTAAGGCAGGTGAAAAAAATGAAGCTGCTTCAAGCATTCACATTTCTCACCACTATTTCATATCAGATCCCTTTCTTGGGCAGCAGCAGAGTTTTCAATCTGTTGAGAGGAAGGAAAAAGGATGAGATAGGTGACCTCCGAGAGAAATGAAAACCAGAATTTTTGGGCAATTTTTTCCTGTTTAATAGAGAAACCTTGACAAATCAGAGAGATGGGCAATCACCAAACACATGAAGTTCAACAAGGGCAAGTGCCAGATTCTGCAGCTGGGATGGGGCAGCCATGGAAAGTACTATTAAGGAGTGCTTTTACTAAATAGTGTACTTTGTGGCTGGGTGGTTGGTTTTTTGTTTTTTTGGTCTCTTCACTTCTTTAGCTTATTTCGGTATTTGTTATGAACAAAAAGTTCCATCACAATTAGTTGCCTTGGCTACTAATGATTTTCTTTATTCATATTTATCTCCTTGTATTTAAACATAGCACCTAATCTATCTGCTTTGTGTGGCTTAGTGTGACAAGGGCCAGAGCCACAGAGAGCTGCTGGTTGCAGCTTTGATTACACTAAGGGCATCTTCAGCTTGCTCTTGGGGAGGTGGTGGTTTTATCTGGGAGCAGTATTTAGCAGAGACACTCGATGGGATCACATTGAACCTCACACTCTCTTGGCAGTGCAGCATGGGAGGAACAATTCTGGATTTGCTGTGTGATCAAAGAACTTGAGAGGAGCTATGTCTGTGTGCAGGTGTCTGCCACCTGGAGCTCACAAGGTCAGGGATTCCTGCTAAGAGTTACAAACAACAGGAAAAAGGAGCTGGTCAGCAGTGCTGGCTCCCCACAGTCCCAGCCACCCACAGTGTCTCCAAGCAGGTCCTGATATCTGTATAAACAGTGCAGTCATTCCAAGGGAAATCAATGTTATGAGTAGAAAAGTTGTCCATGTTTTTTAAAAGGTTGCAGAGTTCACAAGTTAAACCAATTGCTTGCTGCCAAGTTGGAGTTCTTACAATTTGTTGTTAATAATTTCATGTTGTAATCCCCTGTTGCTAATAGTTTTCCCCTAATCACCTGTTCTTGATGGTTAGAAATCCCCCTTTGATGAGTATTCCCCTGCTGCTTTCTGGAAGGTGGCACCCGGGACTATGAGGAGCAGGGGACATCGGGGTTGGCATGCAAATGAGGAAACCCCTCACTAAATTTAGCAGGAAAAACCCCTGAAACAATGAGCCACCATGGAATTAAGGGATTGAAGTGATGCCTAGGTGTGAGGAACAGAATCCAGTGTCTGCTGAGACCCTTTTTGTATCTCACCCTAACCTAAAAGACATCAGCTAAGAAGAGGACCTTTGTTGCAGACATCTTTTCATAAAGATCTTTTTCTTAGCATTTTACTTCCTGAGAAGCTGAGAAGCTCCCAGAACAAAATGTAAACAATGGTTATCTGCTGCTGGGGAATGCAACAGGTGCATCTGGGATTGGCCCCTCTTAGATGTTTACAATTAATGGCCAATCCCAGCCCAGTTAGCTTAGACTCTCTGTCCGAGCCACAGACCTTTGTTTTCATTCCTTTCTATTCTTAACTAGCTAACCTTCTGGGATGAAACTTTTCCTTCTATTCTTTTAGTATAGTTATAATGTAATATATATATCATAAAATAATAAATCAAGCCTTCTAAAATATAGAGTCAGATCTCCATCTCTTCCCTCATCCTAAAACCCCTGTGACCACTGTCACAGACCTTGAATGTCAAACCAAAAAAAGGGGAATGTCCTGGTGCTCTGGAGAGGATGGGAGCCCCAGCTCTGCCTGCAGACCAGCAGACACAGCTGTGCTTTCCCTCCTTCTCCGTGCCATTCCTGGGAGCAGCAGCGGTGTAAGCACGACCCGTCAGCAAGACGTGTGTGCACTGTGATTAAATCCATGTCACACCAAAACCTGTGACCAGGCCATTGTGCTGGGGTCCTCTGGCCAGGCCAGAGGGTTTAGTGAATGATCAATGCCCTGTCTTAGAGATGTGTACCCAAGGGAACAAATATTAATGTGATTAATGTCCAGGTTAACTTGGTGTCAGTTACAGCAAGGAAAGAACACTAAGGAGTTATGGCCTGATATTTTCAGTGGAAGAGAGATTAAGGGAAGATTTTTTTGTCTTCATGTGCCTGCAGTTAGTTTTCTACCTTGGTGAAGTGACTCTGTAGCCCCAGAAGGGAGACACAGATGTTGTTCCAGCTGAAGTCAGTAGGAGCCAGGGAGTCTTGGTGCCTTAGGAAATGAAACAGTTTAGTCTTAGCGAAGGGAGGTGAAAACAAACAAGGCAGCATCTTTTCTTCAAAAGAGTAAGACAAAAATTGCTCAGCTGGTGCCTAGGACCTCCTGCCAGCAGCACCTGTGTCACCAGCTCTGTGCCTTGGCTTTGTGCAGCTCCAGCTCCACTTCATTTGAAGGAAAGTGTGAAAAAGCTTTCTGTGCAGTTTTTGTCTGCTGGGTGAAATTATTACCACCAGAGTAGGCAGGAGCAGTATAAAGTAAAAATACCTCTGTGACATTTCTGCATCACTAATACAACTCATTCTTCATGCTTGGGAATAAACACAACATTTTGGTGAACAGAAGCAGAGACTGCAACACCCAGATCCTGGAGCAATTTTCAAGATGACATCTGCTGCTTCAGGTAAGGCCTGGTGTTCTATCTGTCCCTTCCAGGGCAGGTTTGGGGAAATTCTGCATCCAGGTAGAAGCAAAGCCTTGGGGGTGTAGAGGTTTCAAACCTGCTCCTCCTGTTTTCCTGTCTTCACTTCTTAATCAATAGAGACAACAAGGCCCTTTCTCTGGGCAATTCAGTTCAATTCCAAGTTGGATGGGGCTTTGAGCCACCTGGTGAAGTCGGTGCTGTTCTTGCCCCCATTGGAAACTGGAATTAGATGATATTGAGGGTTCTTTTTTAACCCAAACCATTCTATGATTCTATGATTTGGGTGCCTGTGGTTAGATAGGACAAAACCACAACCAAAGCATATGTCAGTCTTTATTCATATTTATGTATTTATTTATGTAGCACAAATATGTTTCTTCTCTGCACTGCTGTGAAATGTAAATGCACATAATTGCTTTAAAATAAATGTTTTTGTGCAGGTATAAAAGAAACTTTAGTGCCTGCAGCACTGCACTTGTGATGAGCAGCCCTTTCAATAACTAAACAACAATTTATATATGTACCCAAGGAAGGAAGGCTAGTAATAAGTTAGTGACAAGCTTTTAGGGGATTAATATATGAACATTAGGTTAAATATACTTTAATTTTAAAAACACTCAGGCTGCATCTTTCTATGGAGCATGTTATTAAAATTGACATGATAGACTATTAACTACAGTACAGAAGTACACTCATGTCATAATTCATGCTTTATTATCCAACTACAGGTAAGTACATAAAAATTCAACGTACTGTATTGCATCTTATTTAGATTGCTGTTCCAGTGAAATATGAAGTGTCACCGATAGATTTGCTCCAGTAGTAATTCCATAGTAAAATACCAACAAACTCAATGAAGCAAATCCTCTTGCAATTTATTTAACATGATATTTTTCATTTATATTCAAGGTGCATTTTTGCAAATATGCAACATCTTTCAAAGAAAAAGAAAAAAAAACCCAACCAACCCAACACTTAATCTCTCAGGAGGACTGGATTAAATAGCTACTGACCTAAAACCTCTGCATTTAAATAAGCTGCAAGAGAGTGCCCTTCATCTATTGTGTTTAAAGATAAAGACTACATGACAGCACACATAAGAACCACCACAGCCAAGGGCTGCCTGGTTCATGGCCCCAGGGAAGTTCAGAGAAAGGATATTTCAAACATAACAAGTGCCAAGGGAGTCTTTCCCTCCTCGTGTGTAGCAGTCAATAGCCTGACTGACTTCATCCAGATCATTGTACTCAGCAGCTCCATCTATCCCCTGTAGACATCTGTAAACCCCACATGGACATTTTCCCAATTTTAGGTAGAGCTCTGTCCTGTGGCAATAAGTTGGTCATTTGGTTATGAGCTTTCTGAAAAAGTACCTTCACTGGTTTGCTGTAAGTCTATTGCTTCTCCACTTCAAGTGGCGGTTTTAATCCTTGTACAATGAAAAATGGAAAATGCATACTGCCAATTAATTTTCTCCTACCTGTTCATGATTTTTTTTCTTCAAGTGTCAGGTTTCATAGAATCATAGAAACAGAATGATTTGTGTTGGAATGGACTTTCCACAACTTCTCCTTCCAACCCCCTGCCATGGGCAGGGACACTTTCCACTATCCCAGGCTGCTCAAAGCCCCATCCAACCTTGTCCTGGAACAATTCCAGGGATGGGCCATCCAGATCTTCTCTGTGAAACCTGTTCCAGTGCCTCTGGATTAAGAATTCACTCTCTGGATAAAGAATTACTTCTTAATATCCAATCTAAATCTACCATCTTTCTGTTTAAAGCCAGTCCCTCTTGTCCTTATAAAAAATCCCTCTCAATCTCTCTTGTGGCCCCTTTAGGCACTGCTAGGATACCATAAGATCTCCCCTAAACCTTTTCCAGGATGGATAATCCCAATTTTTCTTCTGTTAAATGTGTACTCTTGTATAATTCAAGTATTCTTCTTGCTGTTCCTGGCATTGTTGGGAGTTTAAAGGAGAAGAGATGAGGGCAGACTGTGGCACTGATTGTCCATGAAATAGCTGCAGTGCACTTACAGATGAAAAATAGGTTTTCTCCAAGAAGTGCTGCACCAAATGGAAAGATGTCTATGGGCACAATTTTTCACCCATAGAGAGGTGAGATCTTTATCATATTCCTGCTTTAAATATGTCAGCAATACAGTCTAGGTAAGAATGTTACAGTTAGGTAGGGATTAAATGAGACCATGAATGTGCAGAAATTATTGTCTCTAAAAACACATCAGCTGAACAAAAAATTTTACAGATCAAAAGAAATATGTACCCTCCCCACACATCCCTGTCCCCCTCCAATACCCTACAGAGGAGCCTGAGAGATCAGCATCAATGATTCATCTTGATGTAGATGAAGCAGCAAGATGCTGTTTTGGAGCTACATTGATAAGAACCTCGTAAAACATGCTCCACAAATCATCGCCAGATACCATAAATAGCTTTTGGCAACACTGGCTGTTTGAAATAGCAATTTTGCAAAATAAATCCTGAGTTCACAACTAATGAGAAGTGTTGAACTGATAAGGTAAAGTCTGTGGCTGTTCAGATCAGCCAGTTGTAAAGTCAGTTGCAGTGCTGTTTTCTGTGATCTGTGGAAATTAAGTGCCAAAATCCCAATAGAATTCCATTGCAAATAGGCATTCCATCTTCCTTGGTTGTCTGGAAAATGCCATTCTTGGACCTTTACAGCAGTATTACCTTTTTTTTGGCTGATTTCTGTGTTAAGCTGAATACAGAAATGAGCTGTGCACATTTATTTGAGAAAAAATATAAAAGGTTTTCAGTAAAGTATGCAGACAACTCGTTAATATCTGTCCTTGGAGACATACTTTTAATGTTCATTTATTTATTTAAGAAATGTTCATTTGTGTACGTACAGTAATATCATTATAACCCACTCAATACAATTAGCAGCACCATGAAAAAGGGATGGAGGGTTTTGTTTGATTCAATTGTAAGCAAATGAAGCAATAATAAACCCCCAATTAGTACTGAGGAAAATAGGCTGAAAGATTTTTTTTTCTAACATTTCACTGTAAACAAAAATGTGTGGCTGGTATTCAAGAGGAAGGAAAATACAATTTGAAGACACTTTAAAACTTCAGTGATTAATGTCATGCCAAGTGACTCATTAAAATTCCCATAAAAATATGACCATGGAAAAGAATTCTCTTCTGAAGAAAAATCAAATGTAATTAAAAGGAGGGAAAGAGAAGAACAGGAGAAGAATTGCCAGCCAAAATCAAGCTAAACTCATTTCAAGGGGTACAACCAGACCCTTGCTGAGGAGATCAGGCTGGCACTCAGGAGGAGCTCAGCAAGGTCCCAGTTTTGACACAAACAATTCATGTGACATCTGTCAAATTTCTTATTGGTGTCCAGTGTCTCAGGAATCAAGTGGAGATGACAACAATTCCCCTCTTCCACCTTTGAAGGTCTTGCTTATTTTGGTTTTCTTTTGGTGGCTAATGTGTAGGAGATTCAGGACCAGGAGCTGGTAAGATAAGAAGCTTTGATTAGAAGCTTTCTTGTGCTTTGGTGGGGCAAAAAGTGGCTTGGTTGCAAGGTGTCAGAGGTGATAGGACCTCATCCTGCCAACAACAGGTTCTGATCATCAGATCTCCAAGTATCACATTCCCCCTCCTATAATATAAGTTTCATGTATATTCAATATATTCACAAGCCTGTCTTGTAGCATTACAGCTTGAACTGAGGCAGGGCTGCTGACCTGCTCTGCTCACTGTCCTTCAGGGCTCTCAGCCCTTCCTGGTGTCACTGCTGCCAGGAAGAAAGTGGCAGGACCAGGTTTTGTCAGGAGCCTGGCACTGATATCTCCTGCTCTGAACACTCAGATTTTTGCACTAGAGCCCCCAGCAGTTGGTAGAAGGTTTGACTTTAATCATGTTGTTCAGCATACATGCTAATTCGTGTCTGACTTCAGCAGGCTGTATTCTATTTTTGAAGCAGGAAACATATCTTACTAAGGTGACAGGTGGTCTGGCACAGCAGAGACAGGTCTGTTGCTTGTGGCATAAAAAAACCTCAAACAATAAGAATTTATGTTGATTTCAGCATTTCCTCCTTGTTTTGTGAATCCTCCAGCCTTACTATCCTTGGAAAAATGGTGATCACATTTGATTTCCCACTGGTTTGGTTTTTTTAGTTTTTTAGTTTGTTTGTTTCTGAAGAGAAAAACAAAATCTATTTTATAAGTGGTATGATGTACTGCAGATGTCCTGCGAGGGTTCAATATGAGAGAAGTGCTTATAGAATTCAGATTGCAAATAGGGAGGGGAGAAGGAGAGGGACCAAGTGCTATTTATAGCCTGCATTCAATTCATGTGGGCTAAGTGTTGTGAGTAATTGTGTCCAGTGCCAGTGGACCTTGGCACTTGGACTGGAAAGCCTAAACTGGGCTATCCACAGTGCTCTTGAGCAGATACATCATGACCTTTGTATGTCTAAACAAAGGAGCTGTCTCAGGCTGCCTGCTGTGGCCCCAGGACTCTCAAGCTACAGCTAACACCAGCCAAGGTCTGTTGTTGGCCACTGAGGTCAAGAACATGGCACAAACCATGCCCTGAGACCTGTGCCTGCCTCCAAAAAGCTGTTTCAACATGATCCTGGCTAAGATGGTCCCTGCATCCTTCCATGCACTGGCTAGGAGAGCTTGTCACAGGCTGCAAGCCCACTGGGGTCGTGGTGGATGCTGAGCTGCCTGGGATGATCGGAGCGCTGAAGTGCTCTGTAATATGAAAAGTCATTTAGCTGTCAGAGCAGAAGAAGTGGCAGCTTAGATACTGATCTTGAGGCCAGATATGGTTGACACAAATAACTCATGCCCCTTGTAAAGTGAAATTTTCCTTCATTAAACATAGATGCATGCAGTGCAGTGTTCAGCGGTTTGCTCTTTTATATCCAGGCTCTGATTGTTTTATTTTTATCCTTTAAGAGAAATCAGATGTTAGAGAGGAAGCTATTCTTAGGCTGACTGTGCAAGTGATCAAGCCAAGCATATCCATATAAGACAGCTGCTGGCAAATGCCAGTCTCGGGTTGTGCTTTCATTGCAGAAGCAGCAGTGTCAGTGCTGGGCATGCAGACATGGCACCCTTGGGGAATAACAGAGAAGCTGTCATCGTGCTTGTGGTTCTCATCTCAGGTCCTTGGCAGTGTAGGAGTCTCTTTATACCAATAATTCATATGAGAAAATGAATTCCCTGATGTCAGTGCCTCCTCTGCACACCCCTACTGTGGAGGCTGGCTGTACCCATGCTCGCCCCAAGGTGATAAATTGTGCCTGATGATGCTTCCTCAAATTAGTCAGAAGTCTCTGCTCCACAGTGCCAGGTTGGTGAGCACAGACCCAACAAAGAAAGTGGAATCAAGAACAGTCTGATGGTGCTCAGGCTCTGTTCCCACTTGTAACTGCCTATATCTCCTCAAAGAAAAGTCTGTGACATCCTGGAGACCCACTGCTCTTTGCTCTGGGCAGGAGCAAATCCCTTAGGAACTGCATCCCAGAGAGGTGGGGAAATGAACTCTGTCAGACAGTTTTTGGGTCTGAGATGGAAATGGAATGCTCATAGAAGGCCAGGCTCATGGTGGCAGTAGTTCCAAGATCCCTGTGCTGCTCTGGGTTGGATGTTTCCCTGTAATGAAACACAGAGGTTAATTGTTCCTGTTGCCTGTTTGGGGTGCACTCCATCTTTTCTCGTGTGCCCATACACTCTCTAGCCCAATGAACCTTTGTTCTCATTCTGAGATCAGGCTGGATGGGCTCTGAGCACCCTGGTCTAGTGGAAGGTGTCCCTGTCCATGGCAAGGGGCTTGGAACAAGATGACCTTTAAGTCCCTTGCAATCTAGGATTTTATCACTCTATGATTTGTTGTGTTTAAGTATTGCTGCACTGAGAAGAAATCCAAGAACAGATGTGAGAACCTGTCCCCAGGCACTGGGGATGGGCTTTGTTCAACATCTGGTGTCTGGGTGAGCCACCCTGTCCCACCCAGGGCTGTGAGACCAAACACCTTCTGCACACCAGTGTCACGGGACAGTCTGTCACCGTGTGCATGGTGCAGCACAAGGGATGCTGTGGCTGCCCTGAGAGTCTCAACACTGAAGCAAACATTGGTCCTGGTCCTCAGAGTCTGTAAAAATTCAGTGTTGTTTGTTCTCTTGCTCCTGAAGGATCACTGATGACACCATGCCCTGTTTCTGAGCTAATCATGGTGAATCAAGTCAGCCTAGGTGAAGGTAATTAAAAGGTAATTAAAAATATTAGTACTTCAGCAAGGCCACACAGGGTCTTATGTATTTTCTTATTAGAATTTCCATTGCTTTGGCTGTTTTTTTTTTTAATTAAACTCATCGTAGCAGCAAATAACACAGGTAAATGTGGTTGTAAATTTGCTCAGAGACATGCTTAGCTTATAAAATACAGACTACTAGCTGTGAAGCTTTGTAATATTTCAAAACCATTGTTACCTTTTCAGAAATTTAAAGGATTCTAGTTTTATTGAAATCTCTTTTTTTTTTTTCAGCTGAAGATTTTCAGATTTTCACCTCCATGGATTAAAATCTCCTGCTAGAAACATGCAAAAAGGAGAGGGAAAAAAATGACAAAATAGGTGAAACAGAATAAAGGAAAATCTGAAGTAACTTGAATTTCTTTATAGCTGAACATTATGTTTGTTACATTTAACAATGTAACACCTTTTGCTTTGAACATTTATAAATGCTTGTGAAAAATGCCATTTATGGTGAGCAGTCTCATTCTGTCAGCACTTCATGGCAAATGGTTGAACAGGGTTTGACTGTGCTCCAGTAACACCTGTCTGCTTTGTGCTGCTAAGGGGTGGAACACTGGAGCTCAGATGGTGCCCAGGAGGCAAGTGCTGAGCCAAGCCCAAATTATTGATGAAATTTGCTTTAAGGGTTGAGCAAGGAGGGATCCAATGGCAGCAAATGTGGGGAGCAGCAGCTCTGCAGTGCTGGAGGTTCCCCAGGTGTGAGTCCATGGGGCACGGCTGTGGTTGCACTGGTGTGTGAGCACAGAAGGACAGCAGGACAGGAAATGAGAGAGGAGCCAAATCCCATGGAGCCACCTTAGAGAGGGGAAGGGAATAAAGCCACAAAGATGATGACCAGTCCATTCCTTCTGCTCTTCATTTACCACTGATTTTGAAAAAAAAAATATATATTGAAAAAAAATTTATAACAGAAATGACCAGACTCCTCTAAGTTACATTTTTCCTTTGGGAACAGTGGCAAAAAAAAAAAAAAAAAAAAAAACCTACCCAAAAAAATCCCCCAAAAACCCAAGGAATTGGGTTGGGTTTTCTCATCTTTGAGGAAAAGTGTCTGAAAACAGAAATTACTCTTGCTGCAGAAAGTAACAGAATTATACTACTCCCCTTCCCAGGGTATATAGGGCAAGAGGTAGAGGACTTAAATCACAGAAAAATTTGGATGATGAAAATGTTTTGTAACAGTAAGGATAATAAGAAACTGGGAAAGATGGGAACAGTGTGAACAAATACTAAGTGGGAATAGCTTATGTGCACCCAATCCTGCTTTAAGGAGGAAATATGGATTATACCTGAGTTTAGTTTTATTTTCTATAGCCAAATCTTCCTAATTTGCGAAGCAATTTGGTGTTTGGCTCCAAGGGTTACCTTTAAAAGTGCCAGACTCAGGGATCCTGGGCATTTTTGCTAATAGCTTCACAACTAACTCCATTAATAGGAGTTAATCATTAGTGTGTTTACTCAGCTGACAATTTACTTATTGGCTTTTGCCTCTGGAGGGTGTGATCCCATCACACACCAAGGTCTGGGTGCTGAGCATTAGTGACTTGCCCAAGTCAACAAGAGTCAAGAGTCTTCATTCATGTCCCTGACTAGGCCTTAATTTCCATTTAAATCCTTAAACACTTTATTTATGTCTAAAGATAATATATATGAATCTCTTAAACTACTACCCTGCTGATGACACTTTTGGGAAATTGCCAGTAGAGATGTATCCTTGCCCCATAACTGGATACAGAATTGTTTTAGATTAAATTAAATTAACCTCAATTTCTTCGCCCTAAGGAATGATATTTTAACCTGCTTTTTATCCAGCCAGGGGTTTACCCCCATGCATGTGAGTACTGATTATTCACATGACCAGCCCTGCTGAAGTCACTGGGTGACTTGTA
The DNA here is from genome assembly GCF_023055355.1 of Agelaius tricolor. Classification (NCBI taxonomy): domain Eukaryota; kingdom Metazoa; phylum Chordata; class Aves; order Passeriformes; family Icteridae; genus Agelaius; species Agelaius tricolor. Next base: position 91,128,514 of record NW_027269262.1, on the reverse strand, counting down.
TGAATCTTGCTTCCAGAAACAAACCTTCAGGTTCTTTTCCCTCCATAGTCTTGCTTCAAAATGCAATCCTGTTTTTGGGTTCTCAGTCTACAGCTACAAAACTATGTGCTCTTCATTTTCAAAGGAAGCATCAGTCACCTCATTGACATTCTTCCTCCAGTGGTTCCTGGGGGTACTTATTTTGTGTTGGATAAAAGCCAGAGCTTATTAGTATTTTCAGTTCCCAGGCCTTCCTGCATGGGCGAGTTCCATCTTATCTTTCAAAAAGCCTGGGTAATATCTGCCATCTCTTGATCTGTAATGCAGGGAATTGGCAGAAATACCTTTATTTAATTGGATTGTCTGATTCCTCAGTCTGACTGTTTTGAGTTTCTCTTTTTTTCTTTTTTTTTTTCTTTTTTTTTTCTTTTTTTTCTTTTTTTTTTTTTTTTTTTTTTGGTGTGAGCCTTGGTACCTAACTTCAACAGAAACTTTTAACCACAGTCAAAGGGGCTCCAGGGGTTTCCCATTGTTTTTTTTATTTAAAGTCTTCCTGTTTTTTTCTGATGGGACTTCTGCTCATTAAACTCACTTCTGCAACTGCTGCAACTACATTTCTCTGGGGTCTTTTACTGTCAGTTCTGGAAACCTCATTCACAGATGGAAATTGTCCTTTCCCTCTATTACCATATCTACAAAGGAAAGTGCCAACATTTTATTTACTTCCTGAAACATTTTGTTTACTTCCTGGCTCTTCTGCCTTGTTAAATGAAGCCTTTTTCCATCACCTTGTAGCCTGCACTCTGCATTTGCATGGTTTCACACAGACAATAAAAGCACTCATCTCCATTTATCTGAGCCCTGCTATAAATCTCCAAATAGTGGAGAGTGCAGCCTTTTGGCAGAAGCAAAAGCACAGTGCAGTTGCTCACTGGAAAAGAACATTAACTGCTGCCCACGTGCCTGTTCAGCAGGAGCTGGTGTGAATCAGGTCTTTATCCAAAGCCACCTCTCTGCCTTGTGTCTGAAAACCTCTGAGATTCCTGTTAAGGGTCAAGCAGAAGTTAGGAATTGATTTGAGACGTTGAAAAGGAAGCTGAAAAATGTCAGGTGATGTCTTTGGGGAGGGAAGTGTTGACTGGGAGGAGGGAGGGAATGTTATTGATTCAGAGTTTTGCCTTTTGGTGAAGAGTTTTGGTCTGGTTCCTCCCCTTTCCTCTACATATCCCCACAGACCTGAACTGCTGCCAAACCACTTCTCCATTGTAAAGGTTCTCCACTCTTTCTGATCTAGATGGCAAAGGCAGCTAAAGCTGTCCTTAATGCCATATAAATCTGAATAAGTGCATTTCTTTGCCCTGCTGAAAGGCCCTTTGGCAGCCCAAAAGGCCGAGTGCTGGTCAGAGCTTTCTCCCTGCTGAGCCCTGGCCTGGTGTTGGCATACCCTATGCACAGAGGCAGGGAGATGGGGAGAAACTCAAAAACTTGAAGGATTTCCCCAGTCAGAAGTACCAGGTTCAGAAAACTCTAGAAGTGCTGCAGAGCAGGAGGGTGAAGCTGGGCCCTCACATTCAGAATAAGTTCATGCTCTATGGAGAAGCCTTTCCATGGGCACAGTGTGTCTGGGATCTGTTTCAGTCTCTTTGATGCTCCCAGAGTATAAAACAAAATACTATCATTATATAGAAAATAATATAATTACCCAAAATGTTTTTCCTGTTGGACACCACAGGTTCTGCTCTAGGCCACAAGAAGTATCTGATGCACCAAACCCTTTGATGCCACCCTGGGGAGCGGAGCCCTGGGAAAGGGTCATTCCCTATGGCTCTGAAAATTGTTTTATGGAGTCACTGAAAAGATTTCCTAGCAGGGAATACAAATCTTCTGACCACCCACCCTGATTTAGCAACTCTCCATAAAACCTCTTTTCTGTGTATGTTCCAGCAACCTGGGCAGGTGGAAGATTCCTGGGAAGTACCAAGTTACAGGAGCCAGGTTCTTCTGTGGAAGGGAAAGGAGGGTGCTGTGCCCTTGAGAGGCAGCTGGCACTCTGTCCTGGGTGCCAGCAGTCAGCAAAATATGGCAGCATTGGTCTGGTTTGAAAATGTCTGCTGTGCTCTGTGTCCTACATCTCACCCAGTCACCTCTCCTTTGCCTTGCCTGGGGAAAGTGTGTCAGCCACAAAACAAACACACACACAGCTCACAGCAACCAGCTTTGCACTCATGTAACACCCTCCAGCAATCAAAAACTCACTTCCCCAGCCATAGGGGAATATTCATTTCTGTCATGTTGCAAATGATGTGTGCAGAGGTGAAATGGAAGGCTGATCATGTGTCCTCCTCCTGCCAAGGGCTGTGCAGGGAGTTACAGCTGAGCAAAGAGAAAGACCTGTTTGCTTTGCTGTGTGTGTACCCACAGCTCTTGCTCATCCCTGTTCTGGCTGCTTCTCCCTGCACTGTTGAACATGTTTGTCTCCAGCTTTTTTTTCCCCTCCCAGTTCTTCCAGCCCCACGTATCTGTACCAACTTTCACAGTACCTTCCATACAAAATTCAACTGTTTTGAACTTGTCTGCTTCATTCCCCTCAAAGTTTCACATTGGTTTCCTGCATTAAATACCCCCAACAAACCAATCAACCAACCAACCAACCATCAGCCACAATCAACCCCAACAAAAATCAAGTCCTGTTTCCCTTTAACATCTTCCTCTCCCTATCCCTGTCATTGGAACCATTCCATTCCATACAAAAGGAAAATCTCCAGTGTTCAGCATCACCAGCAAATCCAGCTGGGTGTTCACTCAAATGCAGATCATGAGTGCCAATGAAGAAGGAGGGGGACTCTAAAATGCCCTGGCCTGTGTTGACATTTGTCTCTTCTTCTAGATCATACTAAATATTAATTTACTTGAACATATAGAGCAGGCACTTCCAGACATTTTGAAAATGTCAATACAATTAATTTGTCATTCTTCATTGCTAGAGATGTTGTTATAGCTCTGGCTAATACAGATCCCTCTGAGGAAGCAATACTTTGAATGTACCAGCTCACAGGGCTGTGTTGTATTTATTAAATAGGTTCAAAGAGCATGTGTCCAGAAAAAGATGGTTTTTCCAGAGAAAAACTATATCCCAACCCCCTGGTTCCCTTATCTCCAGTGCAGGGCCAAGCAGCAAGACTGGGAAGGTCCTCTCTGTGTGGGAAGGTGAGAGTGAAACCCACAGCAAAGATTGTGGTACCCACTGGTGAAAGTGTTATTTAAGAGGAGAACCTCTGCACCATGGACCTTGCATCTACCCATGTACTGCAGGACAACAGATGTGTTAAACTCTCTGCCACATCATGTTTTCCAAAGCAGTCCTGTGTCACAGACACATTTTATGAAAAATCCTTTCCTTGGGATTTTTTCTCCTGAGAAGCTGAGAGGCCTCAGAAACAAAATGTAAACATTGATTATCTGTTGCTGTGGAATGCAACAGGTGCATCTGTGATTGGTCTCATGTGGTTGTTTCTAATTAATGGCCAATCACAGTCCAGCTGTCCAAGACTCTCTGGTCAGTCACAAGATTTTATTATCATTCCTTTCCTTTCTTTCTAGCTAGCCTTCTGATGAAATCCTTTCCTCTATTCTTTTAGTATAGTTTTAATATTATATATATCATAAAATAATTAATCAGCTTTCTGAAACATGGAGTCAAGATTCTCGTCTCTTCCCATGTCGGGGCTGCCTGCAAACTTCCACATTCCTGGGAGATCTCTGCACCACTGCAGCAAGTGAAAACCTCAGTTATGGACCAGGACCCCTCTGTGCCAGGTTTTGCTGAACTCCGACTGTCCCAGAGGGTTTCTAGGAGGTGGCATTGCAGGTGCTGCTGTAACACTGGGCTAGATGGTTCAGGGACTGACTTCAGCTCATGGAATCTGGCAGAGCTGACCCCTAAGGATTTGGTAGGGCCCTGGACAGGCTCTGGGCACTGTGGAAATGTGATGGTTCTTTTGCAGTACCCAGTGCTATGTGGCAAATACCTCTCTCCTGTTACTTCTCCACAGACCACCATAACATCACCAACTCCATCCCATTTTGCTTTCAAGAGCTTAAAAGGTGACTACCAAGAATTAAATTGTTACAGTTTTAAATTTTGTGAGGTTCCCTTTAGCATCAGAAGTGGAATCTTTATGAAAGCAGCAACCATGACATTTTTCCATTAAGTTCAAGAACCATTTAAAACCCTAAGTGAACTTCCAAGAGAGAAGTCAGGGGCAAGGTACAGAGACCTTCAAAGGGCAATTAAGCTCATCCTAAACTCTGAATCCCTTCTCTTTCTGTTGAGGACAGAGGGACACCTGGGCAAACATCTTTCTAGGCTTTTAAGACAGGTTGAATTGTTTTGCAGTTCATTGCTCATACAATCTGTAAGGCTGCAAAGTACCTATACTATGCCTACACAGTGGGGAAACCTCTTTATTTAGGCTCACAAATGGTTTTGCTCCTGATTAAACATCTCATCAGAAGTGAACTGCATTAGCTGTTCTTGAGGGACTCTGCATTAGAAAAATTCTGGTCCTAATGCAATGTCAGCTGTTTCTCCTCAGCCCACCAGTTGCTGTACTTACAGAAAAGAGATTGCAGCTCAAGCCTTATTCAATCTAATTTTAAATTAATTGGCACATGGTCCCTTCTGGTCTCCACCCAGAACTCTCCCCATATCATGTCCTAATCACTGTCTGGCTGCTGCTCTCTCATCTTCATTACAGTGACACACCAGTGTTCCTGCAGCCACCTTTTGCTGTCTTTGGTTTCAGGCAGTGACATTTAAGCTTTAATCCCAGAGTTAGTGGTCATTACTTTAGTCTTTAATCATCATGAGAGACTAATGAGAGGAGATAATCCTTGTATAAATCACTGTGTAACAAGAAAAGCAGTTGATTTTTTAGAAGATTAAAAACTCAGAAGACATTCTTGGTCAAATCCAGAGGTCTGTTTACAATAATTTGGACTGAGACAGGAGGAACTCAATTTGATGCCCTGAATCCCCACAGCTTAACAATTAGACTTTTTAATAATACTTTGTTTTTCTATAACAGCACCTTCTACCTGAACATCTCCTATCTTTGTACAAGGTGTGTGCTCTGGAGCCATTTACAGGAATGAGTTTTATGTTTTCCCATCCCTGACCTGATTGATGCTCTAATCCTGTTTAACATGGAAAAGCAGAGGTTCTTCAGCAGGAGCACTTGGTGACACCAGCACTCTGAACTTGGAGCCTCATGGTCATCAGGTTATTTATCATATTTGTGCATGCAGACCCCAAAGCAGCCTGGCTCCTGCCTACCCAGGCACCACCTCTCTCCAGGGCCTGAGGGGTACTGGAGTGAGCAGCTTGCCTGGGTTTTATTGGGTAACTCTCCCCTGTGCTCACACCTTCCTTTGTGGCTTTTGGGAGAACCCAAGGTTGTTCTTGGGATTTCTGGATGCTGGAGAGTGTGAAGAGCATTCCATGTGCAGGAATCCTCGAGATTTAATGGGTTTGAGTTGTATGTGCAAAAATTTTAGAGGGTCCCATCCACTGCTTTTAGTAAACTGAGGCACACAAGAGCATGGGTCCCTATAACTAGCCTGTGCTCAGCAGGATGTCATAAGCATCTCTATTTTAGGCAGGAAATGGGGTTTAAAGCCATGGGCACCTCACTTCAGAAACCCATTCCCATGATTTTTGTGTCAGGAAAGGGAAAGGGAACTGTGCAAATAACAAGGAACAATTTTAGGGCCTGTTAGTCACATTTAACCAACGCTATAACCAAAACTTTGTCTCCTTCTCTCCCTTCCTGCCAATCCCATTCCTTTCATGCAGTGACCAAGCAAAAATCCTCCCTCTGTGGGAGCTGGTCCCTTCTCTGCCAGTATCTCTTCAGGCAGTACTCAATCCCCCTTGGTATATCCCAAGCCTCACTAATGTCAGCATTGCATGAGCTTGATGGGAAAAAGACACTCCAAACTCTGAAGGCTGAGAATCTAATTACTTCAAAAGTGTCTTTATGCCATTATATTCCCATTAAAATAATAATTTATCACTCTTCACTGTACTCTTAATGATGCTTGAAAATAATGGGCTTGAATCAATACTGTGCCCAGTGTAAATGTGGTGGGAGAGCAGGGAGGATCTTAGCAAGGCTGATTGCATTTCCATCATTTTTGGCTGATCTGGTCTTTTGACAGAGTTCCTGCATCCAGCACAAGCTCCTGCCTTGCAGGTTTATCCTGCTCAGGGGCTCAGTGAGCCCCAGGATTGCATGTCCAGTGATAAATATTGATGCACTTGAGCTAAGGACACATGCAGTGAAGAGTTCATCTGTATATATAAAAATCCTCCTTTTTTGATGGATTCCCCTGCTACCCTGGTTATTGAATAGATTTAAAAGCAGCAGCAGATCCTTTGAGCAGCTGTAATGTGTGGAGTGTGGGGTTTCACACAAAGTTCATCTCCAAGTTCCCTCTGCTTCTCTGTGTGCAGTGGAAGGGTCTCTAGAAGGTGCAGAGCAGCAGCTCACAAACCCAGGAATATTTCTGCACTAATGGCACTTTTCAATGCTCTGGTTGCTTTGACTTTAAAACCTTCCTCTGGAGAATGGCTGGGAGAAACACAGCCCAGAGCAGCCTGAACCCCACAGCAGTCTTTGCCTGCTTGGCACCACTCAGGGTCTGTGCAAGGAGCCCCCAAGCACTTTTGGAGAGAATTTTGCCAAGGCATGAGAAATTACACAGATTTATTCTTCTCTGGCACTAACCCCACCTCTACCCTCAACTACACCTTTCAGAAGATTGATTAGGTTTTGCTTTACCAGTTTCCCATCCAGTCCAGTCACATCAGAGTATTTTACTCCTCCTTTCCACTCCCTGTGCCCTCATTTTTGATTCTGAGTGTGGCACTGCAATGCTAATGCTTCCCCTGATAGAAGGCTTGGAAAGAGAAGTGGATGGTGGGGGAAGATCTGCTGGCTGAGACACCAAAGCTGAGGCACCAAAGCTTGGAACATGGAACACCAGAGGCCTCCTGACAGCTTCCTATGGGAGTAGAGACAGAGTTTTAGTTTATCATTGACCAGACTGAGGAAAAAAGCCATACTGCCCTAACTATCTGGTCTGACCAGTCATCCTCTTTAGCTCCATTTCTGTCAGCAAGTAGAACTAGGCAAGGGCTATTTCTGCCTTTCTGGTGAGTGGCTGAGCTTTCCTTCTGTGGGTGAGCAGGGTGGCCAGGTCCAAATTGCCTGTTGGAAGTATTCCTTGATCCTGGTAGCTCCAAACTCAGCACAGCTTTGACTGGGAAAGGGCTGTCAAAATTGTGATGGACATCATGGCAGCAGGTAAACAGGGATGGGCAGTGTTCAAGTCTTTGCCAAGGCCACATTCAGTTTAGCCCTGCAAATCTGGGATGGTTTGTTGGTCTTCAGCACCCTTTCTATGAGATCCAAACAGAAGATTCTTTTTTTGTTGTTGTTGCAAAGGAAATTGGTGACCTGTTAACTAAAGCCTCTGGCAGATAAAGACCTTCACCTCACACTCAGCCTGGAGAAGGGGCCTTTGCATTGTGCTGTGGTATTGTCTGTGTGTGTGTGTGTGGAAACCTCCAGATGGAAATTTGGATTCAGCTGTGTGATGGTGGATAGTCTCCAAAGCTGGGAAACCATCTGGGCAACCATGCTGCAGCTGGACATGGTGAAATTGAGTGTACAGGCAGGTAATTAAGGCTCTATACTATTTTTTAATTTTTTTTTTTTTTTTAGATATGTGACTCCTAGTTCACCTATTCCTGTTTTGGTTGACCTGTTTTTGCTAAAGGAAAAGTTAAACTGGGGGAAAGATGAACAAATTAAAGACTTTAACTTATCCCTGCTCAACTCAAGTTCTGTTCATTACGTGGCCTGATGTGCTTTAGAAACCTTTCAGCTAAAATTTGGGTTTAGCCAAAGGCTTTCTAGCAACAGCAAGCCAGGTAAATGACACACAGGATGTTGCTGAGGCTTTGACTCAGCCAAATGGGAGTAAATTAGTCGCTCTGCTATTCATGTGTGTCTCTTCCCCCAATTTCAGTTAATTGAATGCAGGGAACAGTGTATTTTTAAAATTTATTTATTTAGTCCTTTAGCACAGTTTGTTGAACATTGCTAAAATCAGCTGTCTCCCATTTCATAACTAGCTGCAAAGGAGTATTCTGTATAAGCAGACCTACTTCTTCCCACATCCATGGCTAAAAAGCAAATGAACCTATATATCCACATCTCCAAAGGGAAGGTTTTTTTCCCATGTGAAATCTGGTATCCCAGATTTTGAAGTACAGTTTCACTGAAGCTAGAAGTTTTAGGAGCATAATGAAATATTTATTCCAGGTTCAGACTTTAAAGTATAAGTTATGGTTTCTGGAGTGTCCAGGGATATTTTGTGATGGTGAGTACTCAGGGTAAATGGAGTAGGGATATCTGCTTTATGCTTTCATATCTTACAGCCTGATTCCTGCCTTCTTATGGGAAATATCTTTGAGCATTATGGGAAAATGCATATTGATGAACTTCCCAATGAATAGCCAAGCTTGTCTGCATTCTCTATTTCTTCATTAGTCACTAACCATTTCTATTAGACAGAGCATTAATTCCCAGATCATAAATTCAGGAGAGGAGGTGGTGTCCCTCCCTGCTCTGCAGTTGGATCTAATGGCTTCTTTGCTGCAACAATAGAGAAAGCATTTAAAGTAATGTCCCTTATGGATAGTCTCCAGCACATGGAATGACTTTTTTTTTTATAGCACTCAGTATATTTAGCAATGGAGAGAAAAATTGTGAGCTCTTCTTTCATAAAGATCATGGTTTAAATAAAGCCCAAAATCATAGCTTCCTTTTTTTTTTTTTTTTTTTTCTTCTTGTTGTACCTTGTTACTGGAGGCTGTGGAAGGTAAAAATGATCATACGCAGTTGAGGAGTCCTCCCTGTCCTGTGCACAGCTTAGCCTCACCCAAAAAAAACCTCTGCAGCATCACCTGCCATCTGCAGATCCTGTGAGTGCTGTACAGAGCTGCTGTTGTTTCTGACTGGAGTTACACTCCTGATGTCTCTGTGAATAGCAAAGCAAATACATATGGGAACAGCAATGTATAGAATCCCTTCCCTGCCATGTTAAAGCAGTGGGAGCAGAGAAGGTAAAATATTTAGACTCCAGATGTCTTTATTTGCCAAAATAAAAATTCTTGCTGTAAAATATCTATAAAATGTAATTAAAATTGCCATTATTTTTTCACTGTTGCTAACATTGCTGGCAAAATTGAGTCACTCAGTGCTGCCAAATATAGCATTCCAGGTGTAAAACACTCTCAGATGTTCATGACATTTTGCACGTAAATACTGAGTCATTGAGAATGATCTGGTACTATCCATATGCCTGATACAGAAATACTGCCATGAGTGGGAGATCAGGATACACACACAGCAGGATAATGTTTGAGAATGAAAAAAATTTGTGTTTCTGCATGGTTTCTAATAGAGTTAGACTTTTCATGTACTGATACTTCTCTTCTCAAGACTTTTGCAGAGTAGTGTGACCACAACCTTCCATCTCCCTACCAACTGCTTCATCTCTGAATGGCAAGTTAGAGATTTCTTTGTCATAGTGTCTCCTTTTTCTATTTCTTTTTTTTTCTTTTTTCCCCCTATTTTTTGATGTAGCCTGCGTGAGGGAGTTGCAAACCTGACCTGTTGATGACATCTCAATATACAGAAGATAACAGCCCAGTGCTGGTACCATTCTCATCCAGTCACCTTTTCAATCTGACTTTTGGCTGCTGCTGCACTCTGCAGCAGTACAGGCTGTGTTTTCAGGCATCATAATTTCCTGGAAAAATGGATATGTTTCTGGAAAGCATATGGGAATGGTGCACCCTGCAATCATGCCTGCCCTGGAGAGAGGCAGTGCTTGCTGGAATATAAGCCACTGAGCCGAGATGAATAATTTCTGCCTGACAGAAATGAGTGTCCTCACCAGTTACAGGAGGAAAAAAACACCTTTTCTTGCCACAAATGTGTGATTTTGGTGTCAGGTTTGTGCTGGACCATACACTGTGGGCAGTCAGGTGTTCTGTGCTTCAGTGAGACCCATGAGGGCCTTGGAGCAAGCCCAGGCACCTGCACTGCCTTCCTGGCACCCCTCTGTCTTCCTTTCCCCATGAGATGGTGTCCTAGGGTGACGTTATGATGCTTGTATCCCCATTTGTGTGTTCTGTTTATGCTGGATATCATGTTCTGTGCCTTCAAGACTGGCTCTGAAGAGTGAATGTTTTGTTTTGTTTTGTTATCAGTTATCAGCCGCTCCCCCACGGCTGGTGGGACACAGATGGGGCAGCACATAGGGCAGCTTTTGCTTTGCTCTTGCTCCTGCTTTGCTCTTGCTTTTTGCTCCTGCTCATTAGTTAGTTTAGCTAGGCAGTCCAAATTTTCCCTGGACTGTTTTTCTTTCCCATTCTTGGAACCACTCGAGCCTGCTCCGGACTGGGACCTGGGAACACCGAGAGTTTGCACCTTGTGGCTGCAGCAGCTGCCCCAGTGCCAGAGGGACTGAGAACAGAGCAACCACCCTCAGGAGAGACTTTCTGAATTTTTCAGAGTAGTGAAAGGGTGTTGTCATCTGGCATTGTTCATTCTGTGTGCTGGGGGTGCTGTGCCTGTTAAATAAACAGGTTCTTTCCACTTCTCTCCGAGGAATCCTTCCCAAACTGGCTGGGGGCAGGGGCCGTGTGGGTTTGCTTTCTGGAGGGCCCCCCTTTTGGAGGGTTTCTCCCAAATTTGCCCTAAACCAGGACAGATGGTTAAACCTTCCATGCTCTCTCCCACTCTCCTCATTTGCACTCTCATTCCTCTCTCATTTGCACCAGTGACAACATTTCACCTGCAGACTTTGTCTTGCCCAATAAAGCAGTGGCTGTGCAGGTACATTATTCCTATTTTGAATGGAAAAAATCGTGCTTAACTTCCTGTTTCCCTCCCTGTCAAGGGAAATACACTGAATTGTGCTAGTGCAACATCCCTGACCTTCTTGCTATACAGTTTTCTTCCCTTTCTCTCTGCTTTCTTTTGCCACAGGGAATTTCTTCTTTTTACCGTCTTTTGTGTTGCATTGTTTACTCTGCATCTCCACATCACTTCTCCTTCCACCAATTCCTTCTTTTTTTTGACAGGTTTCACTCTCTGTTTATTTCTCTTCTTTTTCCTGCCCATCCATTTCCCTGATCTCTTACCATGTGTAAGACAACTTCACTAGAGGTGTTTATAGCTGCTGTCAAGAGTTCACTAAATTGTAGTAAGGATGATAGAGTCTGTATGAAAGACCATTAAACTGGAAACAAGATTTTCTTAATTTGAATGAAACACAGGAGCACCCCTATTTCCCTGTTCAGTTCTGTGTTCTCATCTGTCTAACTCGACAAAATTAAATTATTAGAGACTAGGCTTGAAATGCATTTATAAAATAAGTAGAATGCAAAGGGATGGAGAAGAATTCCCTCTACAGAAAAATTATTTCCACTCAACAGAAAAATTAAAATCTGGTCACTACTAGCAGAATTTTTCATAACATCTTAGATGCTTCTCAGCTTTTAATCTACTGCCTTCTGGGGCAAGTTGTGTAAGAAGTCCACTGTCCTTCATGTCAAAAAAATTGTTGCCTGTTTTCCCTTTACTGTTAGCTGTGCTAAAAACCATTCAGGTTCTCTGTCCCTCCATGGACACTGAGAACAGTGAATCAGAATTATCTCAATATCAACCTTTTTGGCACTTGAAAATGATTAACACAAAGCCACAGACCAAACTATTTCATTCTTTCTTCATCATCCATATTTTTCAGCACCTGAATCACTCCTGCTGCTCCTGGCTCCCTCCAAATTGTCAAACTCATTCCCACAGAGCAGTGCTGAGCACCAGACACAGATCTCTTGCTGGAGCCTCCACCCTGTCAGGTTCAGTGAGCAATTCCCCCAGGGGCCCTAGGTAAATGATGGTGTATCAGAAGTCCCTGAGTGCCATGTACCTTGTTTGCAGCAGTGTCACAGGGTTTGGGTACAGAATCCAGGCTCTGTGGAATCTGTTTCTGTGTAGATGCTCTGGCTGCTCCACAACAGTTCCCTAAGGGGACTCACCAGGCTGGCATTAACAGCAAGTGCCTGATTTTATTCAAAAGTGAAGCTGTGAACAAAGGTGGAATTCAGCCCAGATGAAGTTCTACCTTTTTGTGCCCACAGACAGCTGTCTGCCTGTCAGCAGGGTGTCTTAATTTAGCCACTCCAGAGGCATGGCAGGGATTGAGTACCTGAGGAAAGCATCCAGCGCTGCTGAAGGTGCCCAGGGAATATCACCTCACCTCTGGACACCAGTCCCTGCGGGCAGGATTTTCATTAGGTTCTGTTTTGTGTCTCTGGGTACAACTGAGCTGAACCCTGGTGTCTGCTGTAGGGTGAGCTGAATCTCTTGCCAAGAGCCCCAGACTGTGTTGACTAAGGAGCCATAGAGCCCTGTGGAGGTGTTTCTGCTACTGTGCAAGTTAGATTTCTGAGATTACATTTAATTTAACTGGAGGTGCCTTCAGGACATGCCTTTACTGAAATCTGCATCTCTTTGAGATGCCCTTGATTCCCCTGCCTGGAAAAAGCAATCTGGTTTACAGACCACAGGTAAAGAGTGCTAAAAATATGCACAACCCCATGGACAATGAGAAATTGCCCCATGTGCTCTGTCACTATATTGGTTGGTTCTCCACAGGGTACCCAGGGCTCAGCTCCATTGTCCACACATGGAGGATAAGTGTGGTTTGAGCTGCCTCTGGATGTTTTTCTGTCCAGGAATATGTGCATGCTTTTTCCCTGTGCACAAGGAAATGTTCTCCTTCCAAGAAATGCATCTGTTTCAGAGTTATTTTTAATGCTGAGGCTGTAACATTCTCCTGGCACCACAGACTGGGTAAACAGGTACATCTCAAGGAAGCAGCACCGGTACTTTAATCACCATTACATTAACTCAGGGATGCAATAACCTGGGAAATTAGGCTACAAATGTTAAAGAAAAAAAAATCATTAAAATTTAAACTAAATGAAAAAGTTACAGCCTACCCAGAGGAAGTTGCTGAAAGTCATGTAGTTACATTTGTACAGTGGGAGAAGCTGGAGAATTTACAGCTTTAACAATGATGGTGGAGCACATTTGTGAGAAATGTCAAAGATTTGTGCTTCCCCTTACTAAATAACGTTGTCCTGTCTTTGGCTAGGTGGAAGCAATCTGTTTTTGACAAATCAATGTTGGATGTTTCTTTATCACTTTCCTTGAGGTACCTATGTATCAACTGTTTCATTATTTGGTCTATTTTCTTTCCAAGAATCAAAGTTAGGCTGACTCATCTGGATTCACCTTTCTTCCCATGACAGCACCGTTTGCTCTTTTTTTCTCTTCTGCTGCTTTTCCTCCACAAGATCTGAAAGACAATCTCTTATCATGCAGTGATTCCTTTTGGTAGTTACTGAAGCACCCTGCAGCACAGCTCATCAGTCCCCCCTGGCCTGAAGGCACTGCACTTACTCAAATATTATTTAACCTATGCTGACCTGCTCTTCTTTCTCTGCACCATTAATTTCAATCAAGTTGATAATCTGATTGAAGATGGGTTTTTTTTGGTTTGTTTTTTTTTTTTTTTTTTTTTTCCTTTTTCCCTTTTCTCAAGTCTGGTTGAAGGATAAAAGGCACTGTACCAAGTAAGAAAGATAAATCCATCACACAGATGAAGGGTAAATAGTTAGGGACTTTTACATAGCAGCAGCTGGTCATGAATTACAGGGAGAAATTCTCCCCAGCCTAGATGGCTCCATTCACCTGGAAAGTGTTACTCCCCCAAAGCTGAAAATGACATAAAAATAAAAGGAGGTCTAAGATTTTAACAGTGCTTGAAAAGCAGGGAGGAGCTTGGGTAAGTAAGGCTAATGTGAGTTCATAAAAAGCTGACAGTTTCCCTGTCTCACAGAAAGTCAGGGAGACAAAGGTGTGGTGACAGAGTGGGATTTCTACCTCTAAAGGATGAAAGGATGTGAATTTATGAATGTGAACTTAATACCCTTGCACTTAGCCTGACTGTGGTTGTCATACTTTGTTCTGAAAGCTTTGTACCTTAAAGGAATAAGTAAATAGTGTTTTTGTGCTGAAAGCAGTTGCTTCTGTCACTGCAGATCTATGCAGCCATAGGCAGCTAAAAGGTAATTTTACAGGCTCCAAGTACTTGATGGACCTATTTAAGCAGACAAAATGAGAACTTGAGGAATCTGAGGAAGATTTTGGGCTGGAGAAGGATACCCAGAAAAACAATGCCATTGTTTTCTCAGGAGCATTTTGGGAAGATGGGGAAGAGTCAAGCCCTTCACCCACTTACCATGGGACTGAAATCCAGGGACAGCCCAGCTAAGAGCTTAGGCTGATAAAATTGCATATGTGTAGGGTGAGTTTTCAGGGAATGGACACTCTTTATGCAAGAAAGACAGAAACAGTGACCTTGCATCACTCTCTCTAATCAGACATTGTTATAACTGGAAATCATAGAACCACAAAAGGGTTTGGGTTGGAGGGGACCTCAAGGATCATCTAGTTCTAAAAATCCACAGTTGCCCAATTGTTTTGCTTCAATGTGGATCACTCTGTTAGACACCAGATTGAATTCCTCATCAAGATATTTGAAGGCTGATTCATTTGTTTCATAGAGACTCAAAGGTAATACTGAGGAAAGTTGCACTTGAGGCTGGGATATCTCTGTATCTTTGTTTATCCTGTTATTTACACTATGGTCATCTTGAGACAGAGACTGTCTAGGTGTAAACACAAAAGGATAGCAGTTTTGGCCCTGGAAAATGATAGAATGAATTTTTTTAAATCCTGTAAATATTTTCATAATCTATCAATACACATCAGGTTTCAGGAAGATAATTTGCCTGGTTTTGAGCCTGGTTCATATATGAATTTGCTGTCCTTGTACTATGAGTCCTCATTGCAGCAGCCTTATCTTAAATCCTACAGAGATTACAAACTCTTCAGTTCAAGGGAGACTTTGATTAGACACATATAAACCAGCAAACATTCTACTGGAGCCAAGAATTTCTTCTCCTTATTTCATTATGTAAACAGAAACAATAATAATGATGAATTGACTAAGGATTGTACAACAGAAAACAACTCAGAGTAACAGGTTGAATTTAAAACTGATAACATGAATTTGATTATCAGCACTAACTCCTTACAAAGACACTGATCAGGATATGTCACAGTCTCCCAGGGAAAGCTTTAAGCCACCTGTCATTTGTGTTCTTTTTGGTCAGATTAGATAATATTCTGTGTGGAACAATCAATCCTGTATTAGTCCAATGGGAATGGATAGTGATTTTCATCTGTAATTTCAATTTCAAAGATGGATAGAGTGTATTTCTTTGTATATAAAGTGCAGAAGTTTGTGAAGGGAGTTTTATGCATCTCCTGAGACAGAAGAGATTTGGCTGGAATTAGAAAAGCAGAGGGCAAGGCCAAGAGGGAAAAATGATGGAGATGCCAAGAGCTCTTTATATTCAACTACAGCTGGATCAATTGTTGGTCTACTGTTGTCCTGATAACAGAATGGAGCTGGTAAGGGATCAGACCTTGGACACTTTGTCTAAACAATGTGAAAAACAACAAGTATTGAGGAATGAATGCAGAGATTCAGGCTGAAGGAAGCACAGGGGATGGAAAAAAGTAGTCTGGCCAAGAATGTAAATTGCATGAGAAAAAATAAGCAAAAGCCAGTTTAAGCTAGACTCAGGCAAGGGAGAAAACATGTGAGAAACACAATCACATAAAGGTAAAGCTCTAGAAACATAAAGCAGCCCTGCTGGAGGTGTTGAGACTGCCAGGAAATGTTGCAATAGGGATTTCTCAGGTCTTTTGAGATGGACACAGAGAAGCTGTGCCCTGCTTACCTGGAGGTTAATCCATCCATTCTAGTGGAGTAGAAAAATATTGATGGAGAAGGTGGATGTCTGGTTTTGAGGACCAGAGTAAAATTAATAAGAATAAATGCACTTTTCACCTCCAGAACACGGAGAAGTTTGTTTGCCTGTTGATGAGCAGCTGTGGTTTGAGATCTGACCAAAGATCAGATATGGATGCATCTTGTAGGTGTCCAACCCTCCACAAAAGATAAGGAAAACAGCTCAAGCAGATAAGAGCCAGCACAGAAGATGTGTTTGAGACAGTACTAAGAAAGAGCACAATATCTGGATGTCAAACACAGGGCATGCTATAAATCTCCAAGGATCCCCACAGTGATTTAACTGCTGTTTGCACACTCATCAAGAATGACTTTGGAGTGGGATGTTTTTTTGTGTCAGCTCATACAATCCCAGAATCTTCTTTCTCTGTGGGAAATTTGGAGGAGGATGGGTGCCTGTGAGTGCTCTGAGTGTGAGCATTGATAAGGCACTTAAATGGAAAGGACGAGGGTTCAGCTTCAATCCAGTGTGCTTTGGAGGCCACCAAGCAGCACTTGGACAGGTAAATAGCAGAAAACAGGAGAAAGCTGGAACAAGTGAGCATCTGCTTGTGCTTGTTATCTGGTTTAGTTAATAACAACATAGATGCTCTCCTTCCTCTAATTACTTAGCTCGAGTGTGATATCTTAATATTAGTATTAAAGATAATTAACAGCAAGTAATATTTTCAAAAGCCAACACAGTAATATGGCAAATAGAAGAAGGCCAAATTTTTACATCCTTTTACTTTCTCAAAACACAGAATGTGGTGTGGTTCAGTGACCCCACTGAAGGGGAAACCGTCATCTCCAAAATGAGCCATCACTACAGCAGTTAAAGCAGCACTGGAGGAGAATGAGAGCCTGGGGACAGCAGCCCATCTCCTGAGTGCATCACAAACACTGTACCAGCCATCAGAGGGTCCTGCAGCATTTTGACTGCAGAGCACAGCATTCTTTTAGAGTAGGGAGGAAGTTATGCAGAGCTATGCCACCAAAGTGCAGTATCAGGTCAGAAGTGCCAGCACAGGAGGATCAGTGACATTTTGTCACAAGGCTCTGGGCTCAGCAGGCTCTCACTCAGTCCTTGTGCAGAGGGAACAGCAAGGTCATGCCCCAACCAAAGGATGAGTGAAAGCACACAAGGATTCATAAAGCTCTTGGCTCTCCTACATTCTGCAGGTATCCACACATGAATGTATAAAACTAAATATGACACTGCCATCAAGCATGCAAGGAATGGGAGGATTTTTGGAAGGATTTCCATGGCCAAACTGCCCAGCAGCCTGCCCAGTGTCCTGGAGCTCTGAGCTGTGCTGTGAGTCACAGTGCAGGGATGTGGATGCAGCCCTGAGCAGCCTGCTCCAGCTGACCCTGCCTGGAGCAAGGAGATTGGATCTGATGGTCTCTAGAGCTCCTGTGATTCTGTAATTCTGGATACATTCATCAAAAAGTTCAGGGGAAACTTCCAAATCACAAGCTTGGTTTGATTTATTATTTGCTTATTTGTTTGTGTGGTCTGATCTGTGGCATGGGAAGTCTCAATTAAGGATTTTTTTTATACCTCGACTTTCCTCTCATAAAAACAGAAGAAAACCACCAAGAACTTAATAGGCCCAAGAAACCAAATTTAATTTTTGGAGTGCAAGAAGTGTTTGGACAATGCCCCTGGGCACATGATGTGACTCTTGGGGATTGTCCTGTGCGGGTCTGGACTTGATGATCCTAGTGGGTCCCTTCCAACTCAGCTTATTCTTTGTTCCTGTGATTCTGTGAATTCATATGCAGATAGTGAGCCAAAGTACATGATGTTTAACCTTTCAGTTCAGTGAGAAGTTTCTTGGTCAAAGACTTTGGGAGCTGCTCTCTGTAACACTTTCAAATTTATGAATAGAAATGAAAGAAACTGCTGAAAAGTCAGTGTCTGCTTCATGGCAGCCTGCACCCACACAAAGACTGGAGTACTGTAGTGAGACAGAAACACACAGAAGGAAGAGTTAGTTAAGAGGATTATGAGGTGAAGTGTTCTTTTATTAGGTTTGTAATACAAGGAAAGGCATAATTTGCAAGGGCATGTAGTGACAGGAAAAGGGGGGAATGGTTTAAACTGAAAGAAGGCAGGTTCAGATTAGAGATAAGGAAGAAACTCTTCACTGTGAGGGTGGTGAGGCACTGGAACAGGGTGCCCAGAGAAGCTGTGGATGTCCCTGAAGTGTTCAAGGCCAGATTGGGTGGGGCTTGGAGCATCTGGGATAGTGGAAGGTGTCCCTGCCCATGGCAGAGGGCTGGAACAAGAGGATCTTTGAGGTCCCTTTGCAACCCAACCCATGCCATGATTTTTTTATTCTATGATTTACTGACATATCAAAATGCAACCACAGAATTGTATTGCAATGAGAGGCAGGTGCTTACACAGGAAGCTGAAATCAATACTAAAAGCAAAAGAAAGCATGGCATAGTGGGGTAAAATTCTGGCAAACCAACCTTCTGATTAATCCATTAGGTTAGAGAGGGTCTTTTGTGGTGATTAAAGGCTGCAGACACACACTTGGAAATTGGGGAGATTTTAAAATGCTCCTGCTCCTCCTGGCTCTGGAGCTAAGCAGCAAGAGAGCAGCCAAGGAGCAGCCACCTGGTGTGAATTCAGGGATGCTCTGGTGCCACAGATGAGCTGATGGGAGCTGCCAGGCCTTATCAGATGGCTGGAGCCTACAAGTGGCAGCATCCCAAGAAATGTCTTCTTCTGGAGTTTCCTGTGACAGGTCTTGACATATGTAGAGCAGGAAGACTTTGCAGCCTGGTAATTCTGATTTCTGCTGATACAAGTTAAAGCAGAGGCTTTGCACTTTACTATCAAGGCTTAGTCAGTCCAGACTGATGGCTAGTTTGTCTTGCTCAGGCTGAGTGGATTTTAACTTTGTTTTTTTAACAATTGTAATTGTCTAGCAGTCAGGTAATTATGGTCCATGTCTGTTTTAGATCAGCTTCAGCTGACAGTGATATAAAAGAGTTACAGTGCAAATTGAACAGCCTGTAAGTTTGAAATAAAACATGGTGTGAAAGATTACATGCATGGGATGATAACAGAGATCCCACACTGTAAGCACAAATATTAAAGATCAGTCAGTGGTCATTGCAGAAATGCAGCCCTATGTTGCTCAGGTAAAGGCTAGTTTTGGAGATAACAAAAAGAGAAAAGCTGTATAATGAGCATAATTAGAAAAAAAAAGTGTTAAGAAAACTTATATAAATAAACCTCAGCAGACCCAAAACTGAGGAAGAGCAAAGTATCAGTATGAATATCCCACACCTCCCAAAGGAGAAGGTGAAGGAAGCCCCACCACAGATATTATACTGCTGTGACAGACATCTCAGGGTACTGGCAACGTGTCACAACCCACCTCCCACTCCTCCTGAGTAAGGATGAGAGGGTCAACCACAGGAGACAGACAGGGATTGAAAGAATCTGCACAAATATTAAAACAAAGAGTTTTGTTTTGGTTTAAATGATAAAATTTTTGACTGGATTAACAATGGGTTCATGTTCCTGTGAGGTATGCTCCCTGCTTTCCCATAGCAAGACCTGAGTGTGACAGCTCAGAAGTCCATCATCAATCTATAAAAATACCAGTGAGCATTCTGGTTCTTTCTTTCTAGTTCTTCCTTTTCCAGTTCCCTGGGCCTCACACTGGAGATGTTTGAGTTAAGCAGTGTTCTGAAGAGAGACTGAATGGGAGATTAAATCTGATCTGTCTGTTCTGGGCAACAGGGATATATTGTATGAAATCCTAGCCAGCAAAACTTCACCTGTGCAGACACTGTTGGTATTTCTGCCACCTTCCTGTCTAATTTATTATTTACCATAGAAGTGTGAACTTTAGCAAAGGAGAGTGCCCTCTGCTTTTCCTCTTCACACCTGATTTCAAGGTTCTCAAATTCTGTCTACAGCAACATTTTGGCAGGAGCAAAATTTTTTAAAAAGGAGGAGAATAAGTGCCCCTTCCTTGTGCAAGCAGTTCATGAAGTCAAACCCACATAAAAAACTGACTTGAAAAGAGAATTTGTGTCTATATCATAATTGTTAACATAATTATTGTATATAGGTGCAAGAGGTCACCTAGACTTCTTTTGTGCAGACAGTAACAAATCTGTAATTTAGCATGCAGTGTGTTGCAGATGCAGCTGAAATTATTTCTCATTTTCATGAGAATAGAGGACTGACTGGATTTGTCACTGATGTCTATAAAGGTGCAAATGAAGGCAGAAAACAGAAGTGGTGTGCTCTGAAGAGCCTCTGCTTACATAAGGATGTTGTTCGAAGGCAGTGAGATCTGAAGGTGTCTCTGAAAATTATTGCATGGTTTTCTCTATTGTATAAAAGCAGCCCATAAGCTGATTACCCCCATCTCCATTGTATTTCAGTTTTCAGTGCAATTTGTCTTTTGCAATTCCTCACATATACTTTAGAACAAGATTGTGTATAATGTTTCTTTTGAAAAAGTGGGTTTTTTTTTTGCTTTATAACTTGTCTTGCAATTTTTTTTTTCCCAATGTAATCTTTCAAGAGCCGTACCCACTTGTGCCTGAGTCAATTTCTGAGTATTTAGTTTTCAAAGGCAGCTGAAAAACCAGGACAGAGCACCGGCTT
Source organism: Agelaius tricolor (assembly GCF_023055355.1). Classification (NCBI taxonomy): domain Eukaryota; kingdom Metazoa; phylum Chordata; class Aves; order Passeriformes; family Icteridae; genus Agelaius; species Agelaius tricolor. The sequence continues at coordinate 91,107,819 of NW_027269262.1, read as the reverse complement.
GAGAACCTGAAATACACCTGAGCTCTTGTTGCTCTGTGTGTGTCCACACAAGCATCAGCAAGAGAGGGAGTGTGTGGTTGTCTCTTGAGGGAGTGTTTTACTGCTGATGTTCTGAAGCAGCTCAGAGGAGTCAGCAAGAATCACATAACCAAAGGATCAGGTTTGGGTTGGAAAGGATCCTAAAGTTCATCTCATTCCAGCCCTTCTGCCATGGGTTATGTATAACCTTCCACTATCCCAGGCTGCTCCTGGCCTTGGACACTTCCAGGGATGGGGCAGCCACAGCTTCTCTGGGCACCCTGTGCCAGAGCCTCATCACCCTCACAGGAAAGAATTTCTTCATAATACCTTGGGCTGGAGCCAAACCAGCACATGTTTAATCTAAAACTCTCCTGTTTTTAGGACCCAACCCAGCACATACCTAATCTAAACCTCCCCCCTTGTCCATCACTATGTGCCCATGTAAAAAGGTAAATCCTTCAGTAACCCTCTGCACTGACCCAGAGATGTTGGCTACTATTTCCACAATGCTTTTCAGACATTTTTAAGCCTATGTTTAAAAAAATAAAGAGATAAATTTAATTTACACATCCATGTTAATCTACACATTCATGGTAATCTACAAGAGCTGAGGTTCCCAAAAGGTTTTGGTGAAAATGTATTGGCACATCTTAATTATTTTTGTTTCACTCCCAGTCCAGAGAGTCTGTTCCAAGCTTTGATTTAGGAGGATTTTAAACATTAATACATAATGTTGAATTGCTTACTTCACCCCCTGAGCTGCTCTCATTAGAAAGAACAATTGATTAAAATAACTGCTTAGGCGTTTCCATCTTTTTGCTATTGAAAACTCCCCATCTCAGCAATTCTCTGCCAAAGTGTAAGCACATATCTCTCATCTGTTCAGTGTGAGTTAGTGAACTCTGGACAAAAACAGAAAAACACATCAGGGATGAAAAAGTACGTAATTTTAAATGAAAATATAAATCAATAGCCCATTTTCACAGGGGTTGAAGAACTTGTCTTATGGACTGTTATCTGTTGAACGGACCCTGGCAAAGTAAGTAAAAACTCCTCTAGCAAAGAACATATTTTCTTAAACAGCTAGTTTCCATAGTGCTGTGCTTAGCTCAAATCATAATGTTAACAGCAAAATGCAGCATTTGATTTGATTTTTATTTCTGTAAAATTCATATATCCCAGTTTTGTTGCTTTTTTAAAGTGACACTGGGACTGCTGAATTTTTACAGGCATTAAACATCACTGTCTGGAAGGATCTGTTAAAACATAGCTGGGGAAGTCATTCTGGTCCTCCTGGGAGAGCAAAGCCCTGAGAGCCTTCAGGAGCATCAGATCCTCATTGGAGACAGGGCTGGCTCAGGATTGCATTTTCCAAGGTTATCATGTGCCATCCAGCTCAATCAGGATAAAAGAATAATAATAAAAAAAAAAGCAGTAAAGAAAAAAAAAGCAAAGAAAAATACTTTTGTGATAAGAAAGGAGCAGAGTCCAAAGGGTTAGAAACACACAGCCCACACCAGCCAGGGGGCTGGAAGGCTGAGCTACCCAAATGGCTGCAATTAACCTCCTGTTGAGACTGGTGTGGATCATCTCCCCTCTGCTGCCTCCACATCCTCTCCCAGGCTGCATTTTCTGTTTGGGTTGTAAAAGTTCAGTGGTGTTTAGACAGTGGTTGACTGTTCAGTGGTATTTAGACTGTGCCCAGCATGATGGGACCCAGGAGCTTTCATGAAGTCCTGGTGGCCAGCTTGACCACAGGAAGGTTGGGGGTTGCATGCCCTGATCCTGCATCAGCCAACAGCTGGACATTCAGGCTCTGAAACTGTTTTTGCCCTTTGTTTTAGGGTGTGTGAACTGCCTGAAGATGGACTTTAGAATTTGGTACAGCTGTGAATTTTTCATTCCTGGATTAAAATGTCTGAGAACAAAAGTATCATTCGCCCTGAATTTCCCAGACTGATGTGCAGGCAGAAGGAACATGTACTTAAGCAAGTTACTCTTCAGAGTTGTAATTTGAGGAATATTATGGAATATGATCCTGCCTGTGCTGTCCCACATTTGTTGGAGTGATGTGGTTTACTGTGGTAATTGCTAAAAGTCAAGACTCATCTGCTGCTACTCAGAGATTCTTGCAGTTCTACTGGCCTCCATATCTATGGCAAAGTAATCTTCCCAACCAGTGGTGGATGAGGAAGGTGGATACCAGAGCAGGAAGAATGATATATCCTCTATTTATTTGCAGGGAATATGATGGACCTTTCAGAATAAATAGGGAAAACATCGGATATTTATTTATCTCCTTGTTAAACACTCCCCTACAAAACCAATAAAGTCTCCTCAGATTAAGATCATGGACTCTTCAAACCAGAAGAGAGAGGGCACTGGTGTCCCCAGTGGTATTAGTGACAACAGACATTGTCCTTGGCTGCATAACTGAATTCTCTCCAGGTACAGCCCCACTGTGATCAGCCATCCAGGCCTGGCAGGGTGCACTTTGAATAGCTGGCTTCAGTTTGAAAAAAAATGTACCCAAGCATATTTAATTTATTAGTGTATATTCAGCCTGATTAAATTCCAGAATGGTTCTGAAGTCCTCATGTTTCCTTGCTGGATGTTTGTTACTGAATTTATCTATTTCTGCTGGTGTGGATAAAAGCCCAGCTCCTGTAGCTGTTCAAGACAGAAACAAAAATAAATAGGCTCAGGAACCACTCTAAGGCTGGACCCACTAGCTGACAGCAATTGTGAATAGGTTTGCTTGCCACAATAGCATGGTTTAGAAAAACATTGGAAACAAGACTGCTGCAAACATGACATTCATCAGTGCATCTGAGGAGAGGCTGGAAATAAGAACTGAGCATCTGTCAGTGGATACATGGAGGCCAAATGGGAAACATCTGCATCTTCTCCAAATGAGGATCAGTGGAAAAAACAATTAAAAAAATTCTGAAGATCAGGCTTTTCTTTTTAAAACACTCATAGGTGTGAGGCAGCACAGGCCAAAGCATCTGGGTACTGTCAGGAGATCCATGTAATTCTGATGACCTTGAAATGGGACTATGCTATAGGAGAGCAAAGCCTGGAGGTGGCAGGACATGGGAAGAGGACAATGCAGAAGAGCTGGGCATATGTGACACTGAAGGGCAGTTAAGCAGCACCAAATAAACACAGCCAAAAATACAGCAAAGTTTGGCTGGTTTAACTTGGAAGGACCAGCCTAAACTCAGGTGTCTCCCTTGCTGCAGCTCTGCTATCAAGTAACAGCAGGGATTCACATCATGACTTCAACTGGTGCTTTGTAAGGACTGCTGGGGGTGAAGGATGAATAATTTAGGAAAGATTTTGCAGGGTGAATCATAGAGAACAGTAAATACTATACAGAGTCTGATAAGTGGCAAAGAGCAAGGTCTTGCAGAAGGGTTTTGAAACAAGTGAAGAGATAACATGAACAGAGGCCTTGAATTAGACACTAGACTAGTGTTGGGCAATGTACCATAAGGTTTATGCAAGTTGGATAAATCAGCAAAAAATGTGTCCTTAGATGAACTTAGGTCATTATAATGTGAAAACCACTCCTCTGGAGTTTAGTCTGTCCACCTCCAAGTGAGACCCTTACCCAATGAACACATACAATGAATTTAAAATGCACTGTGTATCTCTGTTAACTAATTTAGCCCCTGCCTGCATTATTGTAATCTCCCAGGTGTCATAGGCTGGGTGATCTCATGGCTTTCATTGCTCACTCACATTGCCTTGCTCCCTTTTGGCACAGAGCTGGGGGTGCTGTCAATGGAATTAGGGCTGTTAAAACTTGCTGCACTTTCAGCATGAGCTTAGAAAAGTTCTTCTACTCCATGCACTGGATGTTCATAATGTATCTGAGTGAGTAAGGTTTGATAAGGCTTAAAGCACCTTTCTCTCAACATTCCTCACTGTAGGCTATCAGATTTCCCAGACTTAGGCCCCCCATTATGCACTGAAATTAGGATATAACATAAATGACTGGGATTTCAGAACCCAAACATACCCAGAAACCCCATCACTGGTTCTGCAGAAAATCAGACAGTTTCTATTTAGATATTGAAACACAAATGCTTCAAATGCATTATTTCAGGAATCAACACCTTAATTGCAGGGTGTGCAAGATGTGAGGATTTTGGGATCATATTTTCCTTTTCCTGTAAAAAGAGAGCAAAGACTTGATAAAGGACAAGCAGGGCATGGAAGAGAAGCAAGCAGAATCAAAAAGTGCTTGATGGGAGAAGGATAGATTGAGGAGGGGGATTCTTTAAAGATGGGTACCAAAAGTAAGAATACTCCTCTCTTTAAAGAAATGGGTAGAATACAACACACTCAGGTGTGCTTTTTTTGGCATTGGAATCTGTTCAGTCCCTAGGTTTCTGCAGTAATGCTGACCCTAATCCCCCACTTATCTCTCTGTAAGGTTTCTAAGCCTTTCAGTCCTCCTGAGCAAACAAGGCACCTGGTCCCTTCCTTCCCTGCTCTAGCAGGTTGAGCTCTGCTGAGTAAACCCACCTCATCAGGAGGAAGAGGAGGAGGAGGAGGAAGAGGAGGAGGAGACCCTTTTGGGAATGATAAAACAACGAGCAAAGCAGGAGCTGCCGGGGCGGCTGGTGAGTGTGGAAGCGATGAGCTTCTTATTGATTGCACAGGAGTCTTGCTTGGAGAGATGGCTGGAAATTTTTACCTTTGAAAACATTCCACTAAGAAAGCTGAGAAGGCAGCAGGAGCCAGTGCTGATAAGAGGGATCAATGCAGAGCAGGGGTGGAATGAGGTTATTAATAAGTAATAGGATTCAACTTGGGAGCTAATGAAATAAAAAAGACATTTTCTAGTTGGGGCATATCACAGGCACTTGATTGCTATAGCAATGGCAACAGAGAGATTAGGAACAATGAACTGTACAGCAAAAATGGGCTGAAAATCCCTCCTCCTGGAAGCATCTAGTTAAAAGAATGGCTAAAACAGAACAGTTTTCTAGAAGAGATGTATTTCAGGATATTTAACAGGGGCTGTGAACAGGAATCTGTGATCTTTGGAGCATGTAAAAATTGAAAATTATGCTGGCAAAAAAAAATGCCAGATAAATTTGCAATCTCAATCCCTCTGGTTATTATGAACAGTGTGACAATTTCACACAGCTGGAAACTGGATGTTTAGGCTCTACAGATTTCTTCATCTGCCCAGACTGTCTCCCACTATGAAATATAATCTTTCAGCCTTTGGCATCATTCCCTGAAGGACCAATTGGTGCAATCTTTAGAGGGAGAGGGCTGTAGCTGTGAAAGGAAGGCACTTCCCCTCAACTTCATTGAATCCCAACAAAGCTGAAGGAGGGTAGACCTAGCCTGGATGTCAGGATGATTAGATATTAGGAGAAATTCTTTACTGTGAAGGGGGTGAGATGCAGGAACAGGTTGATCACAGGTTGTGGACTCCCCTTATCCCTGGCAATGTTCAAGTTTAGGCTGGATGGGGCTCTGAGCAACTTGGTCTGGTGGAAAGTGTCTTTCCCCATGGCAGGGGATTGGAAGAAGATGATCTTTAAGGCCCTTTCCAAGCCATTCTATGAATCTATGAATGTCTAATCTTCCTATTCAGGTCTCTAGGATGGGTGCAAAATTGAGGAGAGTGCTATTAAACTCTATGTATCTTAAAGATGTATTTATGACTGTTCTGTATCCTTTCTCACTACATTTCTTAGGATTTTTCTGTAAGTAAAGCATGCTTTTTGCTTTTCATAATGTATTTGTCTTGAGATCTCCAGCTACTTCTGACAGATTAGAAAATTGCTACTAAAATACACCAGCTTATCCCAACACATACATAACTCTAAAGCCAAGCTGCTAATAATAATCACCATTGGGTTTCACTGCCAGGGAAAGGATCCAGGAAAAGTTTAGGCCTGATTTGCCTGATTTCCTTAAGGAGATCTCCAAGATCAGTGAATTGAACAAATAAATTGATGGGACACAGGTGTGAATATTGGTCTTATTTCTGCAACATGAAAATGCAGATAAGGAGGAAAATCCTACAAAAAGGCGATTACACACAGGGACTTTGTAAACTTGGGTCCTACTGGGTGGTTTTCCAAATGAGGAAAGCATTTCAGGTGCTTATTGGAGTAATGGGGAAAGAGCTGGCTTCAGTCATGCCTGAGGTACAGTGCTGAGGGGGAATTTGTGTGAGACAGAGGGTGTAGGGCATGTTCTCTGCCTGAACTGCACAAACCTTCCACAGCTCAGGAGCATAAAGAAACTCTTCAGGACTGTGCTGTGAGATGAAACCTGCACATCTGAGTCCTTGGGTCATCCAAAGTGGATTGGTAGTGGTGCTGCTATCACAACACAGCCAATGACAGTGGTGTTCTGGAAATGTTTTCTCACAAACTGACAGAAGTAAGACCATTAGACAAGAACAGCTTCCCTCCACTCTTCAGTCAGCATCTTTTTTTATGAGATGATGGTTTGATGTCAGCCTTAAGACCACAGAGATATTTATTTAGTCTGCTTGCAATATGGGAACCATATCAGGAGATGTTAAGTCTACTTATGCTCCTGACTCTGAGCATTTGGAGATTACGAGCTGGTATCTGCTAATTCCTTCTTTTTTTCCTTTTTTAATCTGTCATGATGGTGTGGACCAAATGTCCTGCAAGGCACCAAGAGGGCTTGATTTTTAATTATTTAAAACAAGTAAGAGATGTGGCTTAAGCTCAACATTGGTCTGGTTTAGACAAGAGGAACTAAAATCCCTGCATTTAATATACAGTTTATACACACCTCCACTACAAAAGGTGTTGTTCATTGCTCTAAAATGGCTGAAGATCACCTTGAATGATGTTGAAAACCTTCCCTTGAATACCTTCACCCTTCATTCAACTGTTGCTGGGAAGGAGATGCTTAAAAACAACCCTGACCAGGGACTTATCTGAGGGTGATAAGATACACATTGTACCAACTATTTAATCAAGGCAGCAGCACTCATATGGTCTAGCTGCCAAATGAAATGTCTAGACAGGGTAGTGGGCTGGGCAGGATGGGAAATGAGTAATAATTCAGACCTGAAGTTTAAGGATGGAAATGATCGAGGTAATTAATGACAGTAGCCATGGCAAAATGCCTCCCTGTCACTATGGTGTAGAGTTTCTCAGGTGAGGAGCTCAGCCAGGGGATGCAGTGCAGGACCATGAAGGAGACAGAGAGCAGGAGGAGGACTCTCTGTTACTTGATCAGAAGATCATGTCAGGAAACCAATATTGTTTAAATGAGGCTTCCTTTTCACAGGAATTCTGTCCCTTCCTGATTCACTCTGGGCTTCTCCATGCCTCTATGCTTTTTTACCAGAAAAACAATTACCAGGAAGGACAGGGGAGCCCTTTCCCCTGAAGATGTTCCCAGGGATGGGGAGTGGAAAGCCACTCCTCCTGCCATGCCTGCTCACATACATGGGGCCTTGACAGCTGCCCTAGAGGAAAGTGTGCCTGCCCATGGCAGGGGATGGAAAGATCCCTTCCCCATCAAACCATTCTGTGATTTTATGGTTGTGTGATCTATGTATTTGTGCTTTTATCTCCTTTTCTGAGTTACTGATTGAAGGTGCTAATAGAATCTAAAGCTATTGAGAGCTGATATTTAGTTATTATTCAAGCCTATGAGAAAGGGAAGAAAATGTATCTGAAGATGATTAGAGAGCTCCCCTTCTGCCCCCTGACCCACTAAGAATCTGGCTCTTAATAGCTTTAACTTCCTTCCCATTATGCTCTGATAGGATTTGCCTTTCAAAGCACTCTGACTAGATAAGGCAGTAGGCTGCTGAATTAGAATAAGCAATAGAGGCACACAAAAGATGTGTGGGTGTGCCAAGACACACCACCCTGATGGCTAAGGTGGCCCACTGTGCCTCTCATCAGAGAAAACAAATCCCAAAAGCATTCCAAGTCTTATAGGGAGAAATTACTTCCTTCTCAAGTAAATTGCAGGGATCAGGAACAGAAGTTGTGGTAAGACAAAGCAAGGAGAGCCACAGACCTGAGACTCAAGGTCCCTAAGCAAGGAACAAGATGTGGTGCTAAACAGTGCTAAGAGAAAGCATCTGAGTCTTTGAGAGACACTGCTGGTTTGGGTGACTTTTGAAGCTGAAAATAAAACTGTTGGTATAGACAGAGATATTCTTAACAGACCAAAGATGTTCATCCTAAGGAAACTAATGAGTGCACAGTTCTACTGGTGAGGAAAACCCTGTGTTTTTTCAGAAAATCAGAAGGAAGCAAGACTCAACTAACACTTGAATTTGAGGCCTCGCATGGAATTTTGAACAGGGACTGGCTTCATATTCACTTTTCTACACATTTAAGAATGGGCTGTTTGCACATATGTAGTGAGTGAGCTTCACTGGATCATCAGCTGAGGAACATATGGAATGCCCAAGAGGAATATTTGTGGGGGGTAACTGTTTTCCTTAGCCACACATAAAATGGGGTGAAGACTACATACAACTTGTTGAATTGTCCTGCTGGATTTGAAACAATACCTGTCTTGATTCTGCCCCTGTTGAAATCAAGGGCAGTACCATCACTGATTATAAAGGAGAGCAGAATCAAGGCCTGCTGGGATCTGGAAGGATTTCCCAGGGTGCAGCTCTGTGTAACAGCACAGACACCTGACTTTGGATAATACTGAAGATATCCTTGCTGGTTTACTTCTAAAACCCACCAAAGTGAACAGAAAGATTTCTGCTGAGAGATTAATTTCTGAGGACAAGGAAAGAACAACCCCAAATTTTTAGGAGGGTCTTCAAACTTATAGATAATATAATTACCTGGATTGGTGTTCTGGACCATACTGGAAAAGCTCTAACTTTACATTGTACTCTCCAGGAGAGCTGAAATTGTCTCTGTGACCAGCTCACATAGCAGAGAAGGTCCTTGTGCCTTTGAGGGACAGCAGCTTACCTGGAGAAGCACACAGCTGCCTTAGTCCTGGCATTGTGCGGGAAAGCTGATATTTTTCCAGGATTTGTTTGTCTTCTGCAGTGAGATGTCTTTGACTTCCATGAAAAAAGCTGTTTTCCTTTACATCCTGACTCCTGAGTGCAAAGCAATGGTAATAAGAAGGAGAAAAAGAAATAAAATAGTGGGAGATGAGTACAGTCACCAAAATTCCTATGGAGCTGGCAAGTTGAATTCAGAAATTCCACAATGAAATTAATAGAGCTTCCTTCCACATGAACACTTGGACTAATGGGGGCATCTGCAAGTACAGGTGTCCTGTTCATGGCAAGGTCATTGGAACATCACCAACACATAAAAATTCAGATGCTCCCAGGCTTGGTGGATAACCTGCTCCTTATTCCAATAACATGGTTCCTTGTGAGTCAGGAGACAGAGGGGGAAGCCAATGCTGGAGTTGAAAGCAGCTTTTGTCTTAAAGTTGATTGTCTTTTGGCCAAGTGTTAAACACACAGTCAAGAGTGAAGCAAAGGGTCTGTTTGTGTTTCCAAATTAAGTAAAGTCAGCTGCTAAGTGTTGAATTAAAAAAGCAACTCTTGGCTGATGAACTAGAAAAGGCTTAAAAGCACAAGTCACAAGTGCCAAGATCTCACACCTCATGATTCAGAAGAAATCAAAACTGCTGCTCTATGCCTTTCAATGGTACATTGAGTGTCTCCAGGACAGCACCAGTGATCCATGTGGGCAGGCTCAGCAAATTCTGCATGGGATATTCTAAGATTTTTGGTCCTAAAACAGGACCAGTTGCAATTCTTGCAACAACAACTCTTTGACACATCAAAGAGAGGTCAGAAGAAATGCAGTGAAGGATCCATTGAGTCTTCAGTGACCTTCAGTAATAAGCTAGGTAGCATAATACAGCTTAGATCCCTGGGCTCCTAAGGATGAGGAACAATTGCTTGGTGAATTTTGATTAGATTAGACATTTATTGGATTTTACAAACCCACCACTATCCAAGCCAAATATCTCTGCAGAGGTATTTGTACCCACAAAGCTGCATGGGTAAACAAAAAACCCAAACAACATAACACAACTCTCTCCTTTTCTTCAGGCTGGGATCAGAAAGTGATGCAAGGTCCTGAAATCTGATCCAAGAGGCTCTCAAAAGCTCCTGCATTTCCCCAAAATACTCTCTGAATGTTGTGCCTGGAACAAGACCAGAGAGGCAGTAATCCCCCATGAACTCTGTACACCACAGGGATAAAATTTTTAAAGGGTTTTTAGCTGCTCATTGCACTCTGCTTAGCCCATAACAGGAGCATCTGGATGGAGCCCTGAGTGTAATGCAGGCTAAGTTTAGGCTGTATTAGACTAAGTTTAATTATTACATCACCACCCCCACCAGGGAACCTACCTGGTTTTATTATGGAGTCTAAGCTGCAGGTGACACAAAATTGTCCAGCTGTCTGTAGATACCTTAAGGAGCAAACACAATAAGAATTTAATTCTCAGTAGCTCACACATAAACTATCTCCAGTTTTCTTCAGCTGAGACAAATTGATTGGGGAAGGTCCTACAACATAACTTGTCTGCCAAAGCTCCCCATGTGCTTGAACAACTCCAGAACAATTCATCAATACAGAGACATAAAAAAGATTAATCTTTGTGTTTGGATTATCTTCTCCAAAGTGGGGAAACAACCTGAAATTGCTGTTCTGGTTGATTCCATTTGAATCTTTAGAGAGGTGTTTTACCCCACAGATCCAAAATGGAATCTCTTTTGTGGCAAATGTAAAGTGAAATAATGCTAAGGCAGTCAGACCCAGTGAAGTAATTAAATCTTCTATACCCCAAGTCAGCCTGGTTTTGAGAGGTTTAAGTGATGCATAGCAGGTAATCTCATCCTTTAAATCAAAGGAAATACCTTCATTTACTCTAAACCATAGTGTCTGGGGAGTTGGGATCTCCCTGCTCAGGAGTTTTGAAGGGATGTTCTCTTACCAGAGAGGTTTTTTAATTGGTTGTGGATAATTTTTTGTGGTTTTGTTCAGGGAACAGTGGTTCAGATTTTGGCAGTGTCACCACATAATCGTGCTTTTTTTTTTGATTGAGTAGACTTGAATGGGCTTTGCTCCTATGCTAACAAACTTCTAGCTGCAATTGTTCTCAGCTTTTTGAAGGTGCCATTAACCATTGTTCCCAGTGGCCTGCTTCTCTCTGTGGCTTTGGCTTTCCAAGACTGGATCTCAAAAGTGTCAAGGTTACAGTGGGCAGAGGGAAAGAGAACGAGTGACAGGGAAAATGAGATCAAGCCTTTTTCCATCTTTGCCCTAATGCTGGCCTGGACTGAAGCACCCCCAGCAGTGAGAGGCTGCTGTGCATCCTGCCAGCCTCAATGGCTCCTTGTGAAGGACAGTGTCAGCAGAGCCTTTCTGCCCCACCCTGGCTCCTCTCTGTGGCACCGTGCCCCGAGTTCTGTGGTGAGCAGAGCTCTCCCCGTGCCAGCTGCTGCTGGGATCTCACAGACTTTATCTCTGTGCCTACATCAGCCAGCCAGGTGGAGTTACAGCTAAGATTTTGGCAGTATCTGCAACTCTGAGGCTGTGTTTAAGGTCACATTTCTGTAGCTGTGCTTGCCTTCATTTAATCTTGTTTGCTCTGACGTCAATGCAAATGCAGCAGCAAGCCCAGGCTGTTAGATGCTCTCTCTATTATTATGGTTTTTTCTCTCTTCAATCACTGCTGGCTTCTTAAGATTGAGTTAAAATTACTGTGGGGAGGGGTGGGTTGTTTTAACAGTGCAGCAGCTATTGTGTTGGCATATTCTACCCAAATACAGAGTATCTGCACTTAATAATTCTGTTCAATTGATTCTTGTTGTAACAGCCAAAAGGCTGAGTTCACTGCGAGCTGCGTGTGCCTGTATCCTGGTGTGATTCAGCCCTGAATGCTTATGTATTAGTCCTGCTTATTTGATACATAAACAATTTATTACCTTCATATGAATTAAATTCTCATGACATAGATTAATGGATTCTGCCTGCCATCTGGAACGTCCTACAGCAGTCTCCAAATGGTGCAGGGATCCACATGTCATTGAAATGTGGCCCTTCCCAGATCAGAGCACAGGAACTGAACAACACTACAGCACTTTAGGACCACTGGGCAGAGTGGAATACACCAAACCCTGTCCTGCTGAAGCCAGAGGTAAATTTAGGTTGAAAGAGTTTATAGCAATTTCCTTGAGCAGTGCAGCAGATTTAACAGACTCCCAATTCCTACAAAACATCTAAAGGACATCCCTTGATTGGGAGGCTCAGAGATATTCAGTGACTTGTCTCTGCTGTGGACTAAGTCCATACAAAAAGTAGAACAGTTCCTACATTCCCTGCCCACCCACTGCAATCCCTCTAAAGCAGCCTCTGTTTGAAGAGAGAAAGGCAGAAGAGATGGATAATAGGCTTGAGGATAAAAAAAGTGACATCAAAATCCTTCAACATCCATGTCATTAGTGGATCAGAGGATGGGCTGTCGTTGATTCTTCTGGTCTTAAATGCTACAGCATTCAACAAGGAAACTGAGTTTTCAGGGAATTGGAAAGCAGTGGCCTTTCAGGTCATATTTAATCATTTTTTCATGAAGAATCTCTATTTGTAAGATCCCTGCTGTCAAAGCATCAGTGGATTAGCAGGACTAGCAGGTAATTCTGCTTTAACATCAACACTGGTATAACACTATATGCTACCCACAGTTTAATAGGAACTTGTGAAAAATGTATTTAAGGAGTGAGAGTCTGAAGTGAGTAATAGCCATAGAATGTGGATAAGGAAATTATCACAAAGGGTTTAATGGCCTGTCCCAGCCATTAAAGAGCTGGAGTCTCCTTTGCAGGCTCCAGAGCACTGCTGGCTCCCTGGTCTGAGCTTCTCTCCTTTACTTTTAGCCACTGGAGCCACACAGTCAGAGAAGTGGGACAGGATCTCTGGAAGATGCAGCACCCCTCAGTCTGAGGGGCTGTCTGAGGTAGCTGTTTCCAGAGACTGTGAGCTGGTCACTACCCAGCACTGTGGAGGGGCACCCACCTCAGAATGGATCCTAACAGCTGGAGAGGGCAGAGCTGGCTCCTGTCCATTGTTCACTGCCTTCAAATTGCCCCCCAAATCCCTTCCTACTATAGGGAATCCACAGTGCTGATGAAACCAAACCTGAAACAACCCATTGGGAGCAAGTCCTAGCAAAAACATGAGACAATCCTGGGCTGGAAACACCTCAAGTCCTTCTGTTAGAGATGTGGAGATAAAAAACGTGTTGCAGCAAGGGGTAAGAAAGTGAGAGAGGAGCTTTTAGCCTTATAACTGGACATTCTAGAAGATTTTGGCAGTGAAGCCAATTGTATTAAATTGCCCTTGTCAAAGGGTGCATCCAAAGCTGCCCTTACCAGCAGACCATGCAGTCAGGTCACTTTTTCACTTCTGGCCTAATTGGCCAAAGAAAAATAAAAAAGGGAACAATTCTGGCAGGAGAAATGAACCCCCAGTTCTGTGGAGAGATGGGATATGTGGGCTTGAGGGTCTCTGAAGAAGTGAATTTTCTAGTCCATGTATTTTAAGAAAAATAATGGCACTGCTGACACCTCCTTTTCAGAAGACAGGGATGCTCATTCTTCTGCTCTGAATGAAATATTGCCTGGCAGAGCTGAGAAAAGGTGCTGCTCTCCCTGGGTATTTCTGAGTGCAATGGATGAGTGGCACCCAGAGAACAGGCAGATTGAGTGATGGCTGAGCTGCTCTCCCTGACTCCAAGGTGCTGCCCTCTGTTATCAGTGGGACAGGGCAGTAACCACATTAATTCCTAGACATGAGCTCCCACCACAGCAGATAGCTCCATCACTCTGGATTTTACAGTGCCAAGCCCTAAATTAAGAAAAAACCAGCAAGGGAAGAGCTCAATCTCTTTGTCTGCAGGTTCTGCTTGTGCTGTGATCTTTGTGGGCATCTAACATAAGCAGGAGCTGGTAGTTAGCAGGAAATACTGCATTTTTCATCTCTGCCTCTCTTGCCTCACAGCAGTGAGCAGGTTTAGCCTTGTGCTGTGATGTCAGACACACACCCCTGGTCAGCAGTGGTCCAGCTGCATGTACAGGCCCTTACTTCTCACAGTCTTGTTGAGAGGGCAGGGATTCAGAGGTGCTCAGAACTTGGGAAATCAATCTCCTTATCCCAACAAGTGACACTAAGACTTTTGAGGCTGAAGCTGGAATTTTGAGTTACAGTCTAGATCCTTAAATAAGTTGGCTGAATTTAGGGAGTCAAATCCAGTGCTATTGTTGAAAAACAGGTCATTTATTTATATCATAAATGTGGATTTAGAAGTCTAATATTAGTTACTTATTTTCTATAAATTTTTGTCATGATCTAAATAAGGAACAATGTCCCTATTTAGAGGTGGGATTTGGAAAACTTAGTTACTTACATTACTTACTTGTCATTAGGACTGGAGTTCTGCACCTCCCCTTCTTTCCTGCAATATTGCAAATCCCAATAAGAAGCTTCCCAAGACTGAGGTTGCTCAGGCATATGGGAAATCTGGAGACTCCATGGTTTGGAAATTGAGTGTGCCTGCAAGGGATAATCTGCTGTGGTTTCCTAGAACTCAAACTGGTCTCCTCATGAATTCAGGGAGGAGCTATTAAAGTAATAATAACATTAGGAATAAGAGTGTGCCACATTGCATAAAATTGGGTAATTACTCTTAAGATCAGCCAAATTTTATGAACTATGAATTATGAATTTTGAAATGTTTTCACAACATGTTTCACAATGTTTTCACCTTCACTCCCCTGGAAAATGAAACCCAAAATGTAAGAACAACTCCTCTACAAGCAAAATTTGTACTTGACATAATTTTCAAGTAATCATAAATATTTTTTCAGGCTTTGATTATTCAACAGGTACCACCTTTTATAGAGCACTTGTTTTCTGAAAATTACTGGAATTGAACCTGTTTTGGAAACTAATGTAATTTCATTTCCCCTGTTGCTGAGTAGCTTACACTCTCTAGTGCCCTATGGTTCAGAGGAGGGAGTCAGTACAAATTTACAGATGAAAAACACAGTCACAGAGGGAAAAAACATCTTCCCTTCCATCTCATGAGCAGCTTGTGGTGGAAAAGGGATTTGAAACCAGTTCCCTGATAATGAGCTGGTTTTCAGAGCACTCAAATGTCTTTCCTTTGCTCTGTTTTGGAACTCTTCTTGCTGCCACTGCTGTTTTAAGATACCACTGGTGCAAAGGGAGTTGTGGCAGAATGAGACTCTATCTCTGGATCCTGTACTGAGGAAACACAGCAAGAATTTATTTGTATGAAGTCCCTGTAGTCAGTCCACCTTGGTACCTGTTTGTTTTGAGATGCAAGACAGCCAGGTGTGATGTTAGCACTGTGCTCAGTACTGATGATTATGAGCATGGTTATGTTTTATCTTTCTCAACCCAATGGACCCTCTGACCTCCTCAGACTCACTGGGCTCACAGACAATATAACATTCTTAAATTTTTCAAGCACAGCAAATGATGATTTAAGTCCCTGACATTGCAGGTGTGATAATGATGCCATCTGACAAAGTGCAAGGCTGCATATTTAAGGCTTTTCTGGGAATTATTCAGGTGCTGGCTCTGTTTTCCTCATTGTTCATTCATGATGACCCAAGCTATTTACTGTACATACACAATCTGCAGTGGAAGCACAGCCATTCATCCCTAGATGTTTATACTAAATTGTTTCTCTCCCCTGATGAATGACAGCATGTGTAATGGATCTCCACATGCCAGAGGGGTTTTCAGTGGCAGAGCTTCAGGCATCACATGGAGAATTAAAGCACACTGAAGGCTTGGTGTTTATTTTGGAACTGAACTAAAATAAAATCCACTCTGGGAGAAGCTTTCAGCCAGATAAGCTGGAGGATTTGATCTGTGAACTTCTTTTCTTAGGTATTTCTGTCCTCCCCTTTGAACTGCAGCAATCAGTTGATATATGTGATGATGGGAAGGAAAAGCATCAGAGTTGTGTAACATCTGCTTATCACTACAGATTATCCTATAGCAATGAGATTAAAGCTTTTTGTTATGTAGGAAGAGTTTGGGATTTAGAGTGGTGGTTCTGTGTGTGTGCCTGTGCACGTGCTTGCTTTCTTTTTTTTTTTAATCTCTTATGAAATGCACTACAAATTTGGTTTCATTGAGCAAGGAGAGGAAACCTCATGAGGGTGACTAAGAAAACGGGGATTTTTAAAGGAAGCAAAGATCATAAATCATAGATTCATAGAATGGTTTGGGTTGCAAGTGACCTTCAAGATAAGATTATTCCAACCCCCCTGCCATGGGTAAGGACAATTTTGTTAGACCAGATTTCTCAAAGCTCCATCCAACCTGACCTTGAACACTTTCAGATTTTTAAAGGATTCCCTTCAATCATGATGTGTCTATAAACATTCATACTACCAACCAAATATCACCTCCTGGCAGGTATATCCATGACAGGTCTGAACAATGGTGAAGTATTTTGGAGCCATATGGGGAAGTGACGTGCATAAAATAGTGGTTTGGATTTCAAGCCCTGCAGAGCTTTGTGACAGCACAACAACCTGCTTCTTTTCCCTGCTGGCAGATTGACTTCCTGGCTGAAGTCCAGCTGGTTGTCAGGTTATCTAAACTCATGCCATGTACTTGGCTCCCTTTGGTTCCCCGTTTTAGCCAGGTGCCTGCCAATAGGACACCTCAGGGTGCCTGAGGCTGCTTTGTGTCTGTCTGATTTCATCAGATGTAGAACATCACAGCTGAAGACCAACACTGGAAAGGAACCTCAGCTCCATCCCTTCTCTTCATCCAGTCATTAAGCTGATGTGTAAGATTTCTATAAGACTCTTCCAAATCTCACTTTTAGCCTATAATAAACAAGTGTTTATTGTCCTGCAATGAGCAGCTCCTGAAATAAAAAAGAGTTACAAGAAGCACCTGTCTCTAGGGACCTAAGTCTGGGTACTAAGATGGCTTTAGAGGGACATCAGATTCCTGTTTAAAGGGGACACCAAGTTTCCTGGATCTGAAACCACTCCTCGCCAATTTGCCACTGGGCATATTGTAAATTTAGTTAAATAGAGGTAATGTACTGTGACACTTCTATTTCTGCTGTCCCATTACTGTGCAGTTTATATCAGAAGGATCAGCAAGATGAGACCAGGAAGGAAAGTGTTTAAATTACATGAAGGTTGTGGTTTCTAAATAAAGGATGGTGGTCCCTTTGATAATATCACTATCATAATACTTTGATCCAGAGGACCTGAAGCAGTCATTCTTTACATGGGTCTCTCATTGACTGCAAAGGGAATTTTGGACACAGAGCAATTACCTACACAAGATTGGGCCAATTATTTAATTAAATTTTAAGTGGGAGTATATACATAGCAGATGAATATTTCTGGAAGGTACTGAGTAATGTGTGCATGGGAACAGAGGATGCGGCTTATCTTGCACATTAGCCTTGGATGGGGTTTAAGGGCATTAACATTAGGATTCCAATCAGATTTAGGTAGTGTCTAAGATTTCTCCAAGCCTTCTTAACATGTCTGAATTGTCCTCAGAAGAGTGCAGCAGAGATTGAACCAATCACTTGGTCACTATTGTCTGAAACCAGCATGAGAACAAAAAATGGTCCTAGGTAGAAAGGTACATTGTCTAGGCAGGTTGTTCTATAGGCTTGGCTAGGTGGCCGGGTTTTGGACAAGTACTAGAATTTTAAAGGCAAGTAAAAGTCTTTTTAACTAAAGTCTTTTCCAAAATGATAATGCATTGATACTACATTATTTGCTTTTCTTCCTTTCCACTCCCATAACTCCATTTGCATTAGAGCTTTCATTCTCATGCCCCATTGCTTCATATGCCTACATTTCAGTACAAGGGCTTATTTATGTTTATCTTATTTCGCTTCACATTTACAGAGCCATGGGCAGCCTTAAGTATTAATATTATTAATACTTTATATTATTATAAACAGAATATATTATATTATTATATTATATTAATATAAACAGAAAGTGTGGGAACTCAGCACATCCCTCTGGATGTCCAGAGTTTCCGAGAACCCCATCGGGGGGCTCAGAGACCTTGGCATGCTGCCCAGAACACCTGGTGGCTTGATTTTGATCCTTCCAGTGAATTGCCAGCTTGGCATGGGGATGTGAAAGCCACACAGGTTTGAATGGTGTAATAAAAAGGTGTTCACGGGTGAAAATGTAGATTTTAGTATTTTTGGTATAGGGGTTATGGGGACAAGATGGAGGAATCAGGGCGTGCCTAGTCCTTCTTCTTTCTTTTTCTTGTTCTCCATTTTCTGCTGTGATGTTGGCACTTTGGGATTGGTTTAGAGTAGAAATGCACTGTCTAACATAGGTGATAGGTATTGGGAATTAAAAGTAAATATGATATACATAGTTTGTAGTACAAAAAGACGACACCGCCTCGGGGGCGGTCGGAGTGCTTGTGGCTGCCTTGCTGAGCGGACCTCGGCTGGGCAGAAAGAAAATTTTGTAGATAAGAAATAATAAACAACCTGAAGACAGAAAAACTGAAGAGTTCAGACTCACTCTTCAGGTGCAGGCTGCTGCAGAACCATCCCACGCATCTCGGGGCAGAGAACAGACAGCCGACCCGAGAAGAAAGAAACTGAAAGGGCAGGATGAGTATCATTTTTATTTACAATGATACTAAGCTTGGGCACTTAAAAAAAAAAAAAATCCTACCAATAACAGTGAACAGGAATTAGCAAAACAGACTTAATTAGATGAGATGAAAGGAGCTCATGTTCTTTATTTGCCAGAGGAAAACCAGGTTAATACTATAATTTAATAACATATCTTTGTGATAATAAGGGCTAGAAGTCTGAGATACTGAGATATAGCCAAGAATATTGTTTTGTCTCTCCCATAAAGCCTACAGTGTGTACAAAGACCAGAGTGGGAATGAAAACCTTACCTTAGGGAAGACGACTTCCTTGTTTGGACAGAAGCAAGAGCAGACCCCATCTCCTGATGCTGCCCATGAGCCAGTCACTGCCCATGCAGAACTAGAAAGTTGAACAGCAAAGAGATGTTTGTGTACCATGAGATTCTTATATTATTGACAATAATGATCACTGGTTATTGATTCTTATATTATTTCCCAGTCATACCATAAAATTTCTCTGAACAAGGGCAAGTAAATAACTCCTGGTTTTCTACATCTGCCATTTAGCAGTGTCTTTAGTTAATACCCCAGACACACTGGTTTTGAAATTTAACAATATCCACAGTATTCTGAATGACATCTTGTTTAATTTCAGGGTATTTTCCATTGACACGAGTAAAATAATTATCAGTTTGTTGGTCTCTTCTTTATGGAAAAGTACCTTGTGAAAGTAGACAGAATTTTGGTGGAAATTAAAGAACTTTCTCTACCCTTTAAAGTACATGCACATACATGTAGTACATGTATATACATATATACATGTATATTCATATATAAATAGTTTATCTATATATCATATACATAAAGTACATGGTATATGCAAAAGTCCAGATCACAGAATGTCAGAAGAAAAGAGACGGACCCATGTCTGAACCTCAGCTAGCAGTGTCCCCAAACTAACACTTATCCTCTGGTATTTTCCATGCTTTGTAGAGGACCTAAATTTCCTTTAAATTAGTGAGTGCAGTGTACAGTCTGGGCCTGCTCACTGCTTAGAAAGGAGTCAATATCTGGGACAGAGTAGCAAGAGGGATGGAAATGTTTGACAGACATGGAGGAGACAAGCCCTGATTCCTCCCTCAGCTGCCAGGTTAATTTATTCTCTAGATATGGAGACTAAATTTGCCCTTTATTTTGGATTACCCTGGGGCGAGGCAGTTTAAGGAGCACAGTGATGAGGATTTAAGGTTAACAGGAGTACACTTCAAGAGACACCAAATTTCACACTCTTTTCAAACTTCTAAACATTGCATAAAAACCTAACTGGGGATTAACACAATGTAGGAGAGTGATCTCCACATCTATTTGTTTTCTTTCAGAGTGCCCCAATGGCTGAAGAAAAGCCCAAGTATAACTGCACCGTCAGTGAAGTCACAATTGTGAACCTGCAGCCTGAGAAAAATCCAGTTCTCCTCCTGGCAGGAGGGAAGCCAGGAAGTGATCATAGGAACCTTGGTTTCCAGCCTCCACCTCCAAGGATTTCAGAGAAGCTATGCCAGGGAGAGAAAAAATTGTGTCCAGAAAAGGTGAAAAAGGAGGGAGCTTTGTCTCCCAGCCTGCATCGTGCAAATGAGTTGTGTAGCACAGAGAACATGACCCTGAAGAGACCAGTGAAGTTGGCCCCTCTGGAGATCCCTGTGGAAGTAAAAGAAGCCCAGCTCCAAAAGATTATGAGCCTCCAGAGAGAAGCCCAAATGGCTGCCCAGAAGCTGATGGTGATCAACTCCATGCAGAATGAACTCCATGTGAAACGGGTCAAGAATCCGGCTCAGGGGGAGCTGGGAGACCTCCAGAAGATAAAGCTGAATGAGAAGGCTGCTCTGGAGAACAAAGATGATCCCGTACCCCCTAAAAGCAACAAACCCCTTGGAGAAATCCAAATTATTCTGCCTTCAGAGACACCCCCTAAGCTGACTAAGCAGGCAGATGCTGAGGAGGCTCCCAAGACACTGTGTAAACCATTAATTCCCACTCTGCAGGTGTCTGACACGCATGGAGAGCCCCACAGCCCTGAGAGCACCCCTGAGCCCTGCCAAAACGCTTCTCGGCGCCGATTCAGATTGAGACACACAAAAGAGCAGCAGGAAGACACCGGGAAAGCCAAACCCTTAAAGGCCATAGATCCAAGTGTGGGAGAAGGCACAAAAAAAACTGCAGGTCAGAGGACACAGAAAACCCTCAGCGACGCCAGCAAGCTCATTGAAAACGTGTCCAAGAAGCAGAAGGAACGAGGAGCAAAGCAAAGGGAAATGGATGAAGCCTCTCTTGTGAGGAGGCAGTCGATTCGAAGGATGGCCTTGGGAGACATCATCCAGGTGGATGATGACTGAATGTCACAGCACAGATACCCAGGAAGATGTTTTAGACTGAGTGCTTAGATAGAAGTCCTCAGAAGAGGGCATGGAGGCATTAGTAATCCACCAAATAAAAATAAGGTGATGCTGGTGAACAACCCTGTCATTTCTGAGATGCCTGAACAAATGGCACAGAGAAAATCACCTTCTACTCTGCTCAACACTATAAGGGCCTCAGATATCCTGAGCCCAGCACAGAGTATAACTTTTCAAGACACATGGATCACGCAGAAAAAATCTGGATGTGGACTGGGTGGAGGGATCAAGAGGAAAGCAGAAACCTAGAAAATACTGAGTCTGGGGCTTTTTGCTCCTGAGAATATTCCCCTTGCATTCACAGCTGTGGCAAGTTTTTTTCAGAAAGAGAAGATTGATGTTCTTCATATCTACTGTTGGCATAACAAAAAATAATTAGTGTAAGTTTAGCAAGAGACATTCAAGTCAGAAAAGGAGAAAAACTTCTAAGGACAACAAACACTGAAGAATATTATTTACCAAGATGGGAATCTCTGTCACTGAAATTTTTAATAATGCATTAGGCAAACACCTGCCAAGGATGTTTTCAGATGAATTAATCCTTCATTCACACACAAGGACTGGATGATCTGTAATGTCCTTCAATCTAATTTTTCTTATATTATATGGTCTGTCTTTTCAGTTGTCCACTTGCAGGGCTACTAACTAAGCCATGTAGTGCATAAAAGGTACAATAAATGCAACTTTTCACTTTGCACTGATTCTTCTTCCTTGTCCTACAGCTCATGCCAAGATATTCATTGAATTCTTCAGAAGGCAGCATCTGATGCTGCTGTCCTTTGGTTTCTTCAGACTTCTGTTTGTTGTTTCACAGTTTCTTGGTAAATAAAGGAACACCTCACCACTATATTTTTTGCATTGTCTTTTTTACCTTTTCACCTTTGGTCACTTTTTAAGATCATAGTAATCTTTTAAAGATTGAATTTTGGGTTTATATGAAATATGGACTAAACCAAGTACATGCAGTCTCAATGTAGTCCCCCTTAGAATTTTTTAGGGAGAAAAACCTATTTCATGGGATTTCAGACAGGTATTATGACAATTTGGCAGAGATTCTAGCATGGTGTAAATATTATTAATAAGATTAGGATGCAATAAAAATTGTTTCATATATTATTTTTACAGCAAGAATTAGGATGTTCAATGATCATCCATATCTTTGATTGCTCGATTTGTTTTTGCTAAAGGTGGTCAAATGATCTTAGAACCTGGGACTTAAAAAAACCCAATGGTGAGACTTGCCATAAAACTTCAAGAGTTGGTAAAAATACATGGATGTCTAAAAACAGAAGGTGGGTAGAAGCAGCAGGACTCAGCCTTAAAACATGCTGGTGTTGGTGAGAGATAAGAAGAATGAAGATCTTTTGGTGTAGAAAAGAGGTGAGCTTTTATTTGCCTCTAATTCTTTCTGCTATGTACATGATGAGGACAGCCAAAGACAGAGCAGATGAGGGCTTGAAAAATATTTAAGTATTCTTCTGCATCTCAACAATATCAGAAAACATGAAACTTTTTTGGATGGTTTGTTTCCTGATTGTTCTCTTAATAAGAGAAAACCCACAGCCCAAATTCTTTTGGAATTTGTTCTTGAGTGTTCCTTGCTGAAGAGAACACAGACATTGCCAGGATTGAAACTCTGCCCAGGCTTGTCACAGCAGCAGTAGCTGTATTTATACAAATCAGTCACCCTGTGACTTGCCACCACCTTTATCTGCCAATTTTCTATGCTGAGAATACCTGGGGAATGAGGGCTCACGACTATGCAGGCCAGATAATTCAAGGTGAATAAGGATTTTTGTAGTAGTTGAACACATAACTTGGAATTAAAATGAGATGTTAAGCCAGGAAAAGAAGAAAAATGTGAGAGGTATGTCCTCCTTGTGATGTCTGGGGAGTGAGGAGAAATAATAATTTAACTAATAAACTCAACTGAATCCCTGACTCACTGCAGCCACTGAATTGTGAATGTGAAACTGCAAATCCCATGTGTTTTGTTGGCATCTAACAAGCTCCCAGCCAGAAAGTGCTCCAGAGACCATTAATGGAATATCCAAAGAAAATGCTACTGAGATTTGCAGTTTTCAGTAGAAGAGGGGTGGCAGGAGAGCACAGCTGAGTTAGGCTTGGCCTGGTTCACCCTAGAAGCTCCTGCCTTTTGTTAAGCTGTGATGGAAGAAGGTTCCTTAAATGGGTGTTTGAGGCCACCTGGTTGAGTTTCCTGCCTTGGAAATACAGTGACAGCTCATCCAGGGTGAACAACTCCTCCAATTGTCTGTGAGAAGGTGCCAGGATGACTTTCTATTCCTCTACTCTTTTACTGAGCTCTTTTAATGCAAGTAAATGCTTTAAAACAATTTTTTAAGGAACAAATGATTAGGTGATGCTTTAAAAAATGTGAACTAATGAGACTGAAAAGAATTTACAGGTCCCAACTTTCTCCTATGGCTGCAATGACAAACTGTTGTTGGATGCACAGGTAGAAGATTTCTGACTGGGACAAGGGATTGAATACTTTTCCATCTCCAGCATAGGAAGATCATTGAGGAGATGGTGTCTCCAGGATTCAGTATCCAGCTTTACATGGAATTTCATGTTCTGTGTCCTCTGCTTCAAAGAGCATCTTCACTTACTAGAAAAGTGTCAGAAGACTAATCTGAATTCTGGGGAACTCACCTTCCATGAGACAGGCAAGAAGTTTGAGCTGTAGTTTGTAAAAGGTACTTTAGGAAGAAGGAGGAAAAAAAGATATAAATAATTTAGCAGAAGCTGAATCTTGAGAAATTCATGTAGGAATTGGGTTCAGCATTTTAACTCCTGCTGCTGTTCAATATAAATGCATTCTGCCCCAGCTCTTTGCACTGCTTAGACCTTCCCACCAGCCTCTTATGCTGGCACTGCTTCTCAAACAGCAGCACAGTGATCTGGAACAGTAAATTTAACACTGAAAATTCCGCCAAAAGATTCAACCGGGATCTGCACCAGGCTTGATTTAGTGAGTTGTTTCAGGGGTGCTTGATTCAGCATGAAGGAGACAAGGACAGGGAAGCACATGCTTATTCTGGTCACTGGCTTGGCTTCTGTCATGCTGGAGTGTATCTAAATTATACTCTAAAGGCAGCAAACCACTGTATCCATGTGCCAAGGGTCACAGTGACAAAACACAAATACTTAAAATACCTGGGCTCCACCCTCAGACTTCTGAGACTGAAGAATTATGGTGGCTTTGCTTTAGAAATGCCTGTCCAGTGTTGGCTGCTCCACTCTCTGTCCTGGATCTCTTCATTCTTCTGCTTGACTGTGGTCTTAAATCCAGTGTGAATTGTGGTGAAAAAGTCATGTTTTCCATAACATCAAACTGGATCAGTGTGGGAGCACCAGGGGAATTCTGGTACCTATACAAACTTGAGAGCAGGATGCTCCCAAAGTACTGCCCTTCTCTGGTAAAATAGGTGGGATTCAATGTTACCTAATGCTTGCTAGTGTGCAAAGTGAGAAATGAAACAGCGGTGCTGTGCACACATAAAATAACATTCTGATGGCAAAAGCAGTTTCAGAAGAATCCCACTGAAAAGGCAAGATTAGGGCAAAAGAAGCCATTTATTTTAAACTTAACTCTGGCCATGCCATCGTGGAAGGGGAACTAGGCTTTGCTCCCAGTTAAATGCTGTACATGGAATATCAGTTATTTGACTCAATTCAGTTGCTTCAGACTGACATCAGAAAATGACTCAGGAGCTTCAAACCAGCGTTTGAACTGTGGATGATGCAATCAGTGGAGCTGAGATTTCATTGATCCATAAAGATGTTCTCAAACATTGAGTACAAAGGAAAAAAAATGTAGCAACTTAGTAATGAGGGGAACCATTCTTATGCAAATAAATGTAATAAAGAAATAAATGTGCTATAGGGATTCATATCCATGTGTCTGTTCAGTAGGTTTTTCCAAAAGGAAACCTTTTTGATTGAATATTCCTTTGCTTTTGCTTCCAATGTTTTTGCAACTCAGGAACCCAGTGGGTGATTTCATTTTTGTAATGCAAAAAAAGTTTCTATCACTTTCCCCTAGGCTGTGAAAAAGCAGGACACAAAGATGGTCTCCACTCCACAGACTTTTTAGCCTCAATGTAAAATAAAGAGGTAATGGGCAGACACAACAAACACAGACAAGTGGCATAGTGAGACCCCTTCCAAATCAGTCATGGGCAAAAGTTACAGACCAATCACTGTCACAATCACTGAATTTAGGAACAGCACATATTTCATAAGCAGCACCTTCCCCCCCTACAGAATCTTACAGGCTTCATAGAACAGCATGATAACACTTGCTGGGATGAGGAAAAAAAGGTAAATCTTGAATAATTCTTTGACCTCTAGAGGCAGACATGGTCCCTCACCGGAAGTGTGAAGAGGACAGCCCAGAGATAACTGGATCCCAGTCAGGACTTTACCAGATGGGCACACTATGAAATAGCCAAATGTCTTGGCTCTCCCCTAGGATGTGTAGAAACGCCCCTGAAGACACTGCCTGGGTATTTGCTTGCAGTTCTTTCTCCTTTCAGTCACAACAGGATAATTCAGTCCTGGGTGAAAAGAAAACAAGATTCAGGAAAGCTTTTAGAGGTGAAGACCTGAAACAGCACACTTTTTTTGCAAAAAAAAAAAAAAAAAAAAAAAAAAATTAATCTTTATTATTACTGTTCATTAGATTTTCTTTGCCATTGCCTTTACATTTTCAGGGATTGCCCTACATATTTTGTGGAGAATTACAGGAAATGACAACACAGTCATGACAGATGAGAGGAAGAGAAAAGGGAGGAACCAGAAACACAAACCCAAGAAGAGCTCCAGAGACAGTTTTCATTCTGACTGATACTAGTGCTTCCTGTGAACTTTCCACTGTCTCTTCAAATTGTAAAAACTAGAAGTTTTAAAAATCCCAAAGTCTCCATCTTTCAGTTTATGCCAGTCTGGAGGAGCCTGAGTCAGGCCCACTAATAATGAATGAAAGACTGCACCAGATTCTGTCCATGCCCTTCTCTGGGGTGAATCAGAGGGAGCAGGATCCCACTCTGGAGTCTGTGATCCTGCTGGTACTGCCTGGCTTTGAGTTTGAGTTTGAGCAGCCAAAGGGCTCTTTCCAGAAGAGCTCAGCAAAGGGAAAAACCTGCTATAGTAAATTGAGATTTCTAGTTATCAGTCTGGGGCTGGAAGACAACAAACAGGGCTCTGATTGCTCCTGTTAACCGGGGCACACTAAACCCTTGGAAAACGGCCTTACAACTTCAGGAACGAGCTGGCACTGAGCTTGCCTTTGAGATCCATGTGCTAATGCTCTCAGGATGTTTGTGCCAACAGGTTGCCTTAATTTTCAGTGTGTGAGAGACACGATTTTAAACATAATGGCTTCCTCTGAATATTCACCGAGGCCCTGGGGGTGACATGCTTTCAGGCAATTGCAGCAGGAACGTCAATAAAAGGAGCAGTGCTCAAAAATCATTAGCAGGGAATACTTCTAACTATGCTCCTTGAATACATTGTCTTCCACCCAGGCAGCTTGCTGACACTTCCATCTCTTGAAATTTATTGTAACAGTGGAAGTTGGAATTGGCTCAGTTAAAATAAAGGATGTTTGGAGCCGCCAGCTAAACCCAGAAGCAAACCCGAATGAGCTGTTAGAGGTGCAAAACACACAGTGCCTTTTTACTCCTTATATCTCTTTTCCTGCTAATTCTTGGTGAAAAGAGGGACAGGAGCTAGGAAAGGCCCTCTATGTGTTCCTGGCCCAGTAAGGAACAGAAAACAGCATGCAAGCATCAACCACGTTTTCAAAGCAAAAAAAGATCCAAGAAGTCCAATAAAGTTGAGATGAGCAAAGAGTACAAGAGGCCTTGGTGTGACCAAGATTTTTGTGTGGCTTTGTAGTCGATGGGAATCAATCAGCAGACTTGAGTGAATTTCTGAGGTAGCCTCTTACAAACGTCTCCAGCTCCTGATGGACACCTGGACAGGGATTCACTGTGAAAGTGCTGCACCTTATGCTAGAGATGAGTCAAGTGCATGGGACAGACACCTCAGCTCAGAATGGAGGCACTAAAAACACCGGAAGAGCAAACCCCAGAATGTCCTAGGTGAAATTCACTTGGGTTGTGTGAGCAACATCCTCTCCACAATGCCAGCAAAGTCTCCAGTCAAGAGACTTGGCTGACTTATCTGGCTTGTGGCTGCTTTATCCAGGCTCCATATTTAAAGATGTAGGTGCAGACTTAACATGAGAATATGGGGGACAAACTACTGAAAAGTAGTGGCTGATGATTAATTACTTAGTGGAGAAGGAAGTGTGGTGTTCCTGCTGTTAATTTGCTACAAAATTAAAGTTTGGGAGGAGCTTTTCCCCTTATATTTGTATTTCCACTTTGTCCATTGAGGTAAGGAAAGTAAAATCCTTTATCAATTACTGTCAAGAGCAAAATAGATTTGAAAGAGAAAAAAACCCAAACCATTAAAATAGATTCTGACAGTGAAAGAAAGACACAAATATTCAAACAACACCTTCTTCGCACCCAAGGGACTTTCCCAGTCCCCCCTCTCCCCTTCACTCCCCACTGCCCTGCCCCATGGGGCACAGGGGTGGGGACGGGGCTGCAGTCAGTCCCTCTCAGCCCCTCTGGGACACTCCTCCCTCCTCCGGGCTGGGCCCTGTCCTGGGCTCAGCCTCTCAGGGACAGCTGCTCCCCTTGGGGCTCTCCATGGGGCAGCTCTCGGGCTCACTGGTGAAATAAACACGGGCAGGAGATCCTTCCCCTTTCTAAAGCCTTTATTAAAAAATCAGCTCAGGTGGTAAAAACCAACGGGTCTGCGTTCACACCACCCGCTGTTTCCAGGAGTAACACAGAAGAGAAAAGAAGGAAAAGTGCAGCTTTGTCCAGGTCAGAGCTGGGGCCTCCATCCTCAGAAGAGCATCAGGAGAGCCCCATTTCTTTGGGTTGGCATTTGAGGTCCTCTGTTTAGCCAACATCTTTGAGGTTAGGGTGAAGGGTAAAAAGGCTCTTAGTGGATACTGGATTCTGTTCCTCATGTCTGATATCATTTTGATCCATCAATTTCGTGTTGCCTCATTGTTTTTGGGGGTTTTTGGCTAGGTTTGGTGAGGGGTTTCTCCCATTGCATGCTGGTTCCTAGGTCATTTGCATGCCAACTCCGAGGTCTCCTCCTCTTCACCATCCGGGTGCCATCCTCCAGGAAGCAGCAGGGTGCCACTCACAAAAGGGGGGTTCCCCAACCATCAAGACAGGTAGTTAACCAAAACTAGTTAACCAAAACAACTGGTGATTACAACAACAGACAGAACTCCACCCTGGCAGCAACTAGCCCAACCTGTGAACTCTGCAACCTTTTAAAAAATGGGCAGCTTTTCTACTCATAACAACTGGTACATCCAGTACACTCCAGAGCTGTTCCGGGATGCCCACATGGATGGTAAGGGATCATGCTGTGGATTTACTGCCTTCCCAGATGCCACTTTTTAGCTGTGAGTGTCTTTTTCCATCTTTGAAAAGTCCTAGTGGCCACAGCAATTGCACTGGATGCACAGAGAGAAGTCCTGACACTCTTCCCTATACTCAAATTCCAGAGATAATCCATGGTGTAGTCAGAGAATCACAGGATCACAAAACCATTTAGGTAGGAAAAGACCTTGAAGATAATCCAACAAAACATCAACCCAGACCTGCCAAGTCCACCACTGCACCTTGTGTGGAAGAGTGTGGAAGATTTTTTTGTTTTTCCTCTTGATAAAGCATGCATTTTCATGCCTCTAATTCAATTAATGCTTTTCCTTCATCATGTTTCCTCTGCTCATGTTTTTTTCATTTTAGAGACCTGTCAGTGGTAGGTAATGAAAATGTAAGCAAGCCAGTGTTGTGTGGGTGGGAAACAAACTTTGGTGTTAAGTTAAAAATCACAGTTTGAGGTCTGGGTGCACTTCCAGAGGTAATTCACTTGGCAAATCAACCAGTTTGTCCTATCATCAAGCTGTCATTTCTAAGCAGTGCTGCAGCAGGTTACTGCCAGAGGCTATTAAGCAAGTCATTATTATTTCAGCCCCATTAGCTAAGGGGATACACCTCTCTGCCCAGGGAAAGATGTTAATCAGCTTTGCCATGTGCTAATGCTCTCAGGATGTTTGAATCTATATACAATATAATATACTTGAAGCAGTATATTCAGCCTTTTGCTTCCAAGATATGACTTCCTGCACTGTTACTAAAAAATCAACTCAGAGTGAGGGCAAAGAGCAAAGTGTTCAGGGGTGAGATGACATGATCCCTTCTCCATCTGGCTGTGGTGGCAAGTAGCAAAGACAGGCATGGGACCAGGAGCTACAGATTCCATCAGGACAAGGATAAAAACACAGTCCTAGCTTCCAGGCTAAACGTGGGAACAGTTTGTTCCACCTGCCTCCCTCCTCCTCCAGTCACTTTTGCAAACTGAGTAGATGCAGTGAAGTTGTTTGGGTGATTTTTATTTTGATAATTTCCCTGCTGGTCTTAGTTAGAGACACAGACACACAGACATGACAGGCTCCACACATGCCCAGACACACAAATCAATGCAAAAAGAGAATTTTTTTTTTTCAGTCAACATCCCCACAAACACACCCAGCACTCACAGAAACATGAACAAAGATGACTCAATCCTCTCCTCCCCTCTAGCTGACCAGAACTGAAGGCTCCTATTGAAACACACATTGTCACTGTGGATCTTACCAGCATCTGGTCTGTGACCTCCCTCCTGCTCAATAAGCAGCCTCTGAACCTCAGTGTTCTCCAGGTGCTGGCACCCAGATCTCTCATCCCAGTCACCTGGAAGCTCACTGGGACTGAGACTTGAATTTGGAATAGAGAGGATGGCTGGAAATAGGATTTCATGAGGATGTAGGACAGATTGTAGTGATCAAGCACTATCCACTCACCAGTAACATGGTAACACATATCCAGCTCCTTTCTCCTTTATTTCCTGGCTTTTTTCTCCCCAGTTCAACTTAGTACCTCCCTTTCCCCACTTTCAATTCTTCCCCTAATCATCCTATAAGTAATTTTGCACATTTACAGAATCTTCTTAAAGGTCTTACATCCTAAATTTTACAAAATCTTAAAATGCTCTTCCCATGTTAAATCCTGCATCCCATTATGCAAACAAGCTGTTTAGGTGTCTGGGCTTTCTGTGGGCAGAATGTCCATGGTTGGCTCCTCTTGTTGAGCTCCATTCCAGGATGATTGGGTCCTTCTCCTTCGAAGATCTGTTCATCCCTCTGGTATCATTGTTCAGGTTTTCAGCATGCAGATAGATGCTCTATCTGTGCTGAACATTTTGTGCTCCATTTCCTCATCATAGATGTTTTCACCTCCATCAGCATTTAGTATCTCTCTAATGGTCTATTTTTAAGGTATTTCTTCATAGC
Source organism: Agelaius tricolor (assembly GCF_023055355.1). Taxonomy (NCBI): domain Eukaryota; kingdom Metazoa; phylum Chordata; class Aves; order Passeriformes; family Icteridae; genus Agelaius; species Agelaius tricolor. The sequence continues at coordinate 91,077,199 of NW_027269262.1, read as the reverse complement.
TTCTCATTTTTTAACCAAGCTGCTTATTTTTCATGAAATCTGAAGAAAAAAAATGGGGTTTTTAGTTTTTCAAAATCAGCAAGTGGCTGTGTCCTGCAGCCCTGGAAAAGGTTATTGCAGCAGCACTCCAGCAGATGGCTGGCTTCTGTCAGGAATAAAACTTCCTCAAGGAAAGCACGTCATGCAGCAGCACATTTGCAGGAAAGAGCAGAGATTTATTTCCTTCAGCTATTGATTAATACAGCAGCTCTCTTTCCACTCTGGATTCATTAATGAAAACAACCCTGTGGAGCTCAAGGAAGACAAATATGACAAAGTAAAGCAAATTGCTGACATGAAAAGATTCACAATCCCCTAAAGAAAAGCCACTAAAACTCCATTCCTGGTTCAGCTCTCCTTTTTAAGGACTGGTACTGCCAATCACAGAACCATGGGATCTGCTGAGTAGGAAGGGATCTGCAGGATCATCAAGTCCAACTCCTGGCCCTGCCCAGCACCATTCCCACCATGAGCCTGAGAGCACTGTCCAAACCCTCCTGGAGCTCTGTCAGGCTCTGGGCTGTGACCCCTTCTCTGGGGAGCCTGTTCCAGTGCCCAACCACGCTCTGGGGGAAGAACCTTTCCCAAATATCCAACCTAAACCTTCCCTGACACCACTTCAGGCCATTCCCTCGGGTCCTGTCCCTGTCACCACAGAGCAGAGATCAGTGTCTGCTCCTCCTCTTCCCTCCATGAGGAAGTTGTAACTGCAGTGGGGTCTCCCCTCAGTCTCCTCTTTTGGAGGCTGAGCAGACCAAGTTCATGTTCTTCACAATTTTATTCTGGATGAATTCTTTCTAGGTCATGCTAAAATATAAGTGCTGTTCTCCTTCCCTAGAACCAAAGGGAAAAGGCTGAGTGTATCTCAACAAACAGATTTGATTTGTCTCAGCAGGAGAAGGAAAGATTAAATAAGAATGGTCAAGTGAGATGATCTTATAGTTGAGCATTTAATACATGAGTTAAGTTGAAGTGAGTGTGCTCAACAGTAAAGAAAGCAAACCTCCAAAAACTGGAAGCTGTTGGACTCAGGTTGCTTCAAACACAAATGTACCCTGAAATCTTTCAGTCTCACTGCATGGAAAAGTAGATAACTACCAATTCTTCCCAACTATTGAAGTGAACTGGAGAAAAAGGGCCCTGAGTTCAAGTATTCAAAAGGATGTACCTGGAAGCCCATCCAGAACTGGCTCCCTGGTGCCATCACTGCTGTCTCTGCAATAACTAAGCTGACAAACAATTTGATGTTTGCCACTGCAGTCAATAAAGGGATGAAGCTATAACCAGGGAGCCACAGCTGTGGGGTGGATCACAGAAAACAGGGTTTAATGGACTTCCAGAGATTCCCACCTACTCCACGTTTCTGCTCCATACAAATCTGCTCTAGCAGTGCTTTTTCAAATTCTAACCCATACCCCTCCTCAACCTATATTTTCAAGAATAAATATTTCATTACTATTTCTTTCTGTTTTTACTCTGACAGTTTATCTCCCTAAAGACAGCTGAAACCCACTGCTTGTTGACCTAACCCAGATGGGTATGCAGGAAAATCTACTGCCTTTCTCCTTTCAGCAACTCCTACATATTTCAGGACTTCTGCCATGTCCACCCTCAATTTCCTCTTTGCTAGGCTAAACAATCCATTCCTTTCAATCTGTTTTCTTAGGTTATGTTTTCCTGACTTTTGAGCATTCATCCAGCTCTCTGAATAATGCCCAGCTCAGCCACTTTATTCTTGTAATTCAGAGCCCAAAGCAGGACACAGCCCTGAGCGTTGTAAAAAGCTGAAGTTTAGGAGTTGTGGATAAACAACTTTGAGTCTGCAAATGAAAGCACCTGTTCTGCCACGTGCCTGTTGTCAGTGCAACACAGGCTTTTCTTTTTTTTTTTTTTTAGTGTAATGCTCTCTCCAGGTGAAGAGGTGAAGGGATTAAACATATCTGCCTGTATTCCAAGTAACTCTCGAGGAATTTTTATTTGGAATGTGAACAAACCCATGAAAGCAGATTGAAAAATGTACTGTAAAAAGTATTTTGAAGGCTCTCTTTCACATCCTATCTGCACCTCAGGAAAAAACAAACCCATAGGTCCTCCAGGGAGGTATTTTCTGTCTGATGGTTGTCATCTTTGATAAAGATGGTCCCATTAACCTCATAGGCAATCACTGTGGGATGCTGTGGGGATGGAAAAGTGTTTTAATCCTATGAGAGAGAGAGATTGGCTAATGCTTTTAAATCTGATAGATTATGTCCTCTTTTAAAAGCCTGGTATAATTCTCACTCATGGAGCTTGATCAGGTTCTCAGACTGATAAATTTTGGGATCCAGAAGTCTGTGACATCCCATTAAAACAATTTATTCACCTTCTTTAAGAAGTAATGGATGAGCAGAAACAGGGGAAGTGACATAATGGTGCTTTATGACTTATACTGGTTTTTGGTAAGGCCTGATGTGACATTTTCAGATATACACAATGAGCAAAAGATGACAGGTGGATGACAGATTGGAAAATCACTCCCAAAAGTATTAGTCAGTTTGAGTGGAGATGCTGAATCCACAGTTACTGATATGTCTTCATTAAAGACTTCAATGATGGAAGAGAGTGAATTTTAGTAAATGTGTAGCTAACACCAGGGGGAAAAAAAGTTGAGAATAAGTTATTTCTATTTTTTTATGTCTATTTATGAATGGATGACTATGTGCACTACTAATATAGACTTAAATACAGAGACTAATTAGAGAGGTGTGAAAAAAGCAGCAAGGCTGGCAAAAGCTTTTGAGGATATGAAATAAGAATACTGAGGAGCAACTCAATAATGCTCTTTAGGACAAACATTTCAATGGGGCATGTTGTGACAGGTCTATGAGTAATAGTTTAAAGCTAAATATTAAGAAAATATTAATTTCTGAGGGCAGTCATCATTATCCAGATTTTGCTTGGTGTGTGGGGAAGGTGAGACCTCCTACAATCATCACAAGCTGTAACACCTAAATAGGATTTTCAATTTGGGAGAAGAGCTCCCAGCATTGACAGAAGAAGGAGAAGGTCTCAGGCCCCCTTTGATGCCATCAGTTAGATCCTACAGAGGAGCCATTCTTTGAAGCTGTACTGAACAATTCACCAAAATTACTGAATCAGTCTTTGGCTCTGTTGTCGTGTTTTCTTTCATCACTAGTGAAAACAATGATAAAAAACCCATGAGGAATGTGATGGGGCTTTTCACCAGACCCACAAAACTGTTATATCATTAAAAGGAACACAAAAAGCTGGAAAGACCAGGCAGAGATTAATGTCCTGTCTGATGAAACAAGAGCAATTCTTTAACTGCTCTGACCTTTGGGAGGGCAAAGATGTGGAAAAGGTCAAATCTGCCTTCCCATTTCTTACCTGCACTTGCTGATCATGATTGATTGTTGTGTCTGGTGCTTTCCACATTTGTTGCTACCAGAAAAGAGTCTGGCCTTGCCCAGGCAGTCCCCAGGTGCAGTCCCTTCCTTCAGGCATGCCATGACCGGGTATACTGGGAAAAACCTGAAGGTCAGACAGTTATTCTGTGCATGAGCTAGCTTAGAGAACTGGGTACAAATTTCATGAAGAATCTAGAAAGAAGATCAAATTGCATAACAAAGTTTTGCCCCGACGTAAAATTTATCAAAAATCCTCAAAATTAAAATTTTCACATTAAAAGTACTGAGTGAGAAAGGGAAATTTCCACAGGAAATTCTTGTAGTGAGGCTTTTCACCTTATGTTGATGCTGCTGGGTTTCTTTCCTTGTTTTATTATTTCTATATCTTTGTTTCATAGGACAATTGAATGAATCTCCTCATACACCTATCTGTGATTCAAAACACTGGTGTCTAATCCAGAAAATCACTGCTGTCTTCTTTTTCCTATAGTCTGGCTATTAATCCTCCTCCATAATTTCTTGGGCTTTTCTTACTGTACCTTTTCTTTTGTAGTGACTGTCAGTGGGGATGTGCATGTCCCTAACAAAACTGCCTTCCTTTTCCATGCTCTTCTGGGTCCATGTTATATCTGATTTACTGCAGGTAACTCCCAGATGTATATTTCCAGCAACAGGCAGCAGAATTCTACAGCAGAAAAGGAAAAATCTCATTCTGGAAAATACTAATGGGCAGGAAGGTCAATTATTCCATTGCAATTAAAGCCTGTGAAATTTCATTTGGAACACTGGGTGTTGTTTTGGGCCAAGATTCTGAAGTCTCTCATGTTTGCTCTTAGACTTCTCATTGCAGCTTCATCACTTCCTGCAAGAAAAAGCAGCAATGGATAATGACCCAAGGGCTTTACCAATGTAGGAAATATTCTCACCACATCTCACCAATCTCTCTACACCTTTCACCTGGGCTCCAGTGAGGCATCAGACTTTGCTCCTCATCAGTCTGATGAGGAGCTGCTGAGGGAAGTGGAGCTGTTTAGCCTGGGAAAGGAGGCTCAGGGGGAACCTCGTTACCTTTACAATACCTGAAAGGAGGATGTAGACAGGTGGGGGTCAGTCTCTTCTCCCAAGTAATAAGCAAGAGTTGGAGAGGAAATGGCCTCATGTTGTGCCAGGAGAGGTTTAGATTGGATATTAGGAGAAATCTCTTCCCAGAAAGTGCTCTTAAGCTTTGGAACAAGCTGCTCAGGGAAGGTGTTGAGTCACCACCCATGGAGGTGCTTAAAAGACTTGTGGATGTGTCACTTAGGGATGGGCTTTAGTGGTGGAGTTGGCAGTGCTGGGTCAATGCTCCTGAGGGTCTTTGCAATTCTGTGATTCAGTGGTACCTCCCTGAGGGAGTGCAGCTTATCACACCAGCCAAAGGAGCAAGATCTCATCATTTACCTGCTGAACTTGTATTTTACTTTGAACAGCACCTGTGCTTTGTCATCTGCACTTCAGGGAAAAGTTCTATATTGGGAAGATGCAAAGGTTTCCCAGAAAAACAAATGACATCAGGAACCTTACAAGCAGATTGTCTTGTTAATATATTCCACTTTCCTGGAAAATGATGCCAGTTTTTCAGGCTCCCCCTCCAATGCAAGTGGCAGCCTTTTACCTTACTTTGAGCTTCCTACAACGCTCAGTGCAGAGCTTCACATGGTCAGAAGTCACCTATGGAGTCTCACTGGGCTGGGTACAAGCAGATCTTGTCCTAGAAAACTAAGTGAATAACAGCAAGGCAAAATTATCTAACACTAGTGATGCCTTAAGTTTTAGCTTTCATATTTTCCAGATTCTGTACTGCATTAGTGTATAACTCTGAACTTCATATAAAGTGATAGCAAGTTCTCCTCACAGCTTAGTCAGACAAAACAATCCTTGTCCAGCCCCAGAACCAAGGACATCATTGCAGCTTCAGGCCCAAAAAAATATAAACAACAGAGAATTGAGGAGAGCAAACTGGGAGGATGGGACTTCATTACTCTGAAGCTGTAATTGGACAATTAACCCCAATGTGTAAATGGACCAAAACTTATAAAAGTGTGAAAACTTGTGACCCTGAGTCCATCTTGGGTGGAACCATGGCCAGGCTCTTGCACTGCCCAAGGTGTGTCCTTTAAAGGCCTTTTTAATAAATCCCTGCTTTATTCTTTTAACACTGCCTGGCCTCTGTTCTAGGCAGCCTCTTTAGGCATCAATAGTAAATAATTAATGTTAGAAGGGAGATCAACCAGCTGTACATAGAGACAGAAAGCTTTAGGACACTAAAGCAGGAAACAAAACTGCAGATGAAATTCCTTATCAATAAGTATAAAATGCATACACAGAATGATAAATTTTGACCCAGTTGTTAGAAGATGTTGGGATTACAGTAGGAAGGTCCATGAAATCCTCAGTAGCAAAGACAGGAGCATGTTGCAATTATGAGGAAAAGAGCTGAGACCAAAGCAGTAAGAACTAAGTCACCACATGTGTAGATCGTGGCAGGAGCAAATTATAACTCCTGCCTTTGTTGGTTCCCAAACAATTCCCCACCTTAAGATGAATAAACTGAAATTTGCAAAGGCAGAGAGAAGATTGGCAGGGATAATCAGAATTTTGAGGAAGTTTTCACATGAAGGTCAAGAAAATAGTGTGCTATTGTCCTGCAGGAAACAGAGACTGCAGAGGATTGTGATAGAGGCTTAATTAATTCATGGATGATATGGAGAGTCAGAACAAGGAAGGATTGCATTCTAGCCTAATAAGGGTATTAAGGGTCATCAGCTAAAATGAATAAGTGCCAAATATGTAGAAGAAGTTGGTTTTTTTGCACAATGTGTCAAAGCTTTGAAACTTGCTGCAGGATCAGCTTGTCTTAATTCAAAAAGGAATTGTGAATTTCATGGGGAAGAAATCTACTGAAGGTTGTTAAGTACCATCCTCTCATCTAGGAATGAACAAAAATAAAAATTATTGGAGCAAGGGAGATTGTTCTGGAAAGTTTTACTGTAGGTTCATTCTGTTTTTCTTTAGGAGTGTTCTATTAGCTATTAATGAAGTCAAGACTAGGGACTAAGTGCAACACTGGTCTAACTCTGTAGAGCTCTTCTTATATTCTTCCAATTTCTGAATCACACAGAGTGTCCCACAGTCTCCAAAACCAACCAGTAAAATCATTCTTCTGGCTTGCCACTCTGCCAAGGCACCCTACCGTCCTGCCCTAAGGTGTCTGATGTTCACTCTGTGAAATTCAACCTTCTTTAAGTGCTCCTTCAGAACTCTGTTCTTTCTCCTCCAAAATTTTCCATCTGTTCATATTTTACATTGTGTCTGAAGACCAAACTGTTGATCACTCAGCTGTTTGGTACATTGATATGGACAGAAAAATCTTCAGAATTGCTCCTCTCCCTGCGTTCACCTCAACTCATCCCTCCTTTCTGATAGGACAAACCTTGACTTTTTTTTCTGCCTCTTTTATTTCAAAATGTCTTTTTTTTTTTTTCCCTCAATACTTTTCTCAGATTATGTCATCAAATGTGTGAGTATTTCTTTAAAGGCACCAAAAAAATTACATCAATATTTTCAATTGAAAAATGTATTTCATATTCATAGGGGTTTTTGACCATGTTGCTCAATCTGTAAATTCACAGCAGCTGGGTGCAAATGTTACCATCAACACTGACACTGACTTTTCTCTGCATTTTGAAGTCCAATGGAAAGGACAAAGGCTCTGCTTAGTAAATATACTGTGCATGAGTTATGGATATCCATGTGATAAATTCATATATTATTTCCCTTTCACCACGTCACCAGCTTGATGTCCTTTAACCTTTCTTCCCAGACTAATTGGAATATTTCAAACCTAGAAAAAATACCAGTCAGTTGCCATTTAAAATAAGTTTTCCTGTTTACGAATTTCTTCTTCATCTCTCAAATTTAATCCTTAAAATTTTCCTTCTATTTTTATCTTGGCTTGAGGCCATGAATAAGCCATATTCAGCCTGGGTCATTATTTTTGTCTTCTGTATATAAAAAATCTACAGAACTTTATTTTCTGGAAGTCATAGGAGAAGAAATTTGACTTTATCTTTGGATAAAATGTGATTTTTTTTTTCCTCTCAACAGGATGTAAAATATAACTTACAGACCTAGGAGCTATCAAGATGCAAAATTATTCCCAGTGGAAAGTTATTTCTGCATTGAAAATATTATTTTGCATTGAAAGTATATGGAGAAAAATGTTTCAGAAATATTTCTGGGCTTTTAAAATGGCTTCACAGAGAATGATAGAGAAGGGTGGTGTAAGAATGGGAAACTGTGGTGGAGAGGATAAACAGCACCAGCCTCCTACCATTTAAGAAAATATCAGCTGAAACATCAATGGAGTGCAAAAATTAAATGGATGATTATCACTTGTTGTGGTGTGATGTAATAGCCTGGTATCTAATTCCAATAATCACTTGCTTGGGCTGCCCAGTTTCTTTGTATTTTGAGTTATCCCCTCATCTAAACTGTGCCCAGTGAAAGGTTTTACATCCCCAGCACTCACTCTTATGTGTCTCCTTTTTGTCTGACATGCACAGGCTCCCATATCTGATTTACTGCTGTCCTGCTGTGGGTGAGCTCAGTTGCAAGATCTCCAGTGTGGCTCTGGAATTAGGCAGGGATGCCCAGAACACGAAGACATTTCACTGGTGTGGAGCTTTTGCAGGATATATCAGAGTCCCAGCTGGAGAAAGAAACATTTCAGACCAACTGCTTGAAAAGGGTCTTCCAGCACAAACAGGGGTCACAGGGCTGACTGAGCCATCAGAATAAATTTCTGCTCTTGTAGGTATTGTTGCAAGGTCATGAGTGATGTCAAGAATCGTGGTCATGGAATCCTAGAATGGCTTGGATGGTGAGGGACCTCAATGATCATCCAATCCAGCATTCTGCCATGGACAGGGACATCTCCCACCAGACAGGCTGCTCAGAGCCCCATCCAGTCTGACCTTCAAGGCCAGGACACAAGGTCATCAAACTGCTTAACTGTCTCCTTAAAAATATAAATTTTTAATATGTTTATTGGCGCATTAACTGTAGAATAATAAACAGATTTTTTTTCTTCCTCTTCTGGTTCTCTTTTCCCAGGTAAAATTGTCAGAACCAGAGGAAATGGCATCAAGTTGTACCAGGGGATATTTAGATGGAATATTTGGAAAACTTACCAAGGGTAAGGGTGACAAGCATTGGAATACACTGGCCAGGGAAGTGCTGGAGTCACATCCCTGGGGGCACTTAAAGCCATGTAGATGTGGCACTTGAGGACATGGTTTATTGGTGAACTTGGCAGTGCTGGGTTAATGGTTGGACTTCATCTTAAAGAGCTTTTCCAACTTATGATTCCATTATTCTATGATTCTTTAATTCTTGTACCTGTTCTGCTTGTCTCTAATTAAAGAATAACTCTTTGATTTCAATGCAATATTAGCTCTAAAGAAATAGACAATGTATGTAAAAGTAAAATTACCTAGAGAGGCAGTGTATAGTCTGTATCTTTTCACTTAGTCTGCATTACATTCTCAAGAAGAGGGAGAAAAAAGTAATTCTGCTCATGTTTAAAGGTGAAATGCAGACAACAAAGGATTGGTGATGTTCAGCGCTGAGTTCTGTCCTGAGCAAATGTTGATGATGATGGGATATTATGAAATACTACAGTTTTTATGTGGTTTACGTATTAACTTATAAAATCAAAGATTAATATTTTATAAAATGTGATTTTTATTAAAAGTATTAAAAAATATATAAAATGTGAAAAAATAATCAGAAGTTGGTGACTGAGAGATGGATAAGCATAAACAATGTGCTTTAGAGAGATGGAGAGTTATGAGACTACCCTTAGATAAGTAAAGAAACAAGAAATACTTATAAGGATTATTTGTGTGAGTTATCATTGTTCTTACAACCATTTTATATTAAATGGGGTTTGGGTATAGCTGGGGTTACCAATACAGGCACAAACTATATGTGGCTCAAGAATCAGTTGGTTTTTCTGAAGAGTAGGAAGGAAATACTGAAAGTTTTCTCATGATCATGGTAGATTTTTCCATTTTTGTTGCCATTTCTCTTCACTCTTGAAGATGTTATTTCAAAACTTACTGTAGGATTAGAAGAAATTTTAATTGTTTTTAAATTAACTTTATGAGTCTTTTCTTCACTATGAGGATTCCATAATTCATGACTTTGTAATTTGCAACATTGGATGAAAAGTTCATCCAATGCCATGTATGGTGGCATGGATGAACTGTTCATGTATTGTATGCCATGTTCATCCAACAGATATCGTGTCAGGATTTAGAAATTACAAATCCTATAATTCACTAACAACAAGAAAGTAAGATAAGAACAAGACCAAAACAGAATACTGTCATGATACATGAGTCCTATAAAACCTACAGAAACTAAAGTGTGGCATGCAGCACAATAACATGAAATATATTCTTCTGCAGAATTTAGTCTTTTCCTTTCATTGCTCTCAATGGGTTTTGGCATAGAAAATTCTACGCTGCAGGGAAGAGAACATTTCTTTGCTAGGTAGACTTTTTCTTAAGAGAGACCATTTGGATCTGCTTCATGCCTTGAAATGTAAGCCTTTAGGGACTACAACACACAATGTGCACAAGAGAATGTATATAAAGATAAAAAAGGCACAAGAGTATTCCCCAGTGATGCAAATCCTTGTTTCTTAAGAATTTATGAGTTGCCAGCACACAGCTACTGATCTGAGCCTTGACAGCATCAGAATTTTCAGGGAATTTGTGTAAGAAACCTGTCAGAGCCCTGAGACACCATTAACTGGACAGAAGGGAATGCCAGTTATATCTGTGATCAAACTGGGTGTTACAGGAAGCAAAGGCACTGTGATTTGCAGACTGCATAATTCCTGGCAGTGAACTACTGCAGGATATGTTGCCACAAAACGTTTGTAAGTAACATTTATCTGGTAAATTTACCAAAGAATAAAGGACTGTGAGCAGTTCAAGTCACTCACCACGACTTTGTGAGGAAATCCCTGTGCAACAATCACAGAGTGAGACCCCATTCTCAGGAAGCATTGTGGAATGATTACTGTTTTCCTATACACCTGCTGAGGCATCTGTTCCTGGGGATGAGATATCAGGCTACACAGAGCTTCTTCTCCATGCAGTACATCCAGCTTTTATATTCCTAACCCCAGGCTGAAAATGGAAATCAAAGGCTCACAATCAGAACAGAAAGAACTGAAAAATGTGGGGAAATGGAGTTATGTATCTGTGCATCAATATTTGTCCTAATCCTCTGAGCTGCTGATTTCAGTTTCCAGCAGAAATCCTAATGAGACAGCAGCTTGAATTGCCACTACATGTTTATGCTTCTTCCAGATCATTGGAGACAAAGTATCTGCAAAGAGAAATGATTCTGTTAATCACCTTGGTACATTCTAAAGAGAAGTAACAACTGAGCTTGCTGTGAGAATGTTGAGAGATGATTATTATGCGCAGTAAATGAAATACTAACCACTGCAAGATCTAAATACAAACCAGGCCACTGCTACAGACTGAGGGAGGATATTAGGCTTTCTTCATTGTACACAACACTCATCTGCCATACACCACTTGATTTAATCTCTTACAACAGATGAAGCTAATGTGACAAGTGAGAAGATGCTTGTTTGAGAAAAAATATTATTGGGAAGGTGAAGCTTCAGGGAGAAAACCATCAGCACCGCATAGGCTGAACATTTGTACATCAGGTAAAGATAATATTTGATAAAATACTGGGTTGGATAGTGAAGCAGTCTGAAGAAGAAGCTATGCAGAAAGCCAGTATAAAAAACAGCACTCTGTTATGGGAAAAGTTCTGCTTTGCTGCTTCAGTTTGGAGCTGAGCAACCCCCTGCCCTCCTTTATCTTTCTATAGAAACATTAGGGTTGAAAAATACCTCTAAAACTGAGTGAAACCATTAACTCAGCATTGCCAGATGCACCAAACCATGTCCATAAGCGCCACACCTACAGGTCTTGTGAGCACTTCCAGGAATGGTGATCCCACCACGTCCTCAGGCAGCCTGTTCCAGTGCCTGCCCACCCTTCTGATGCCATTTGTGACGGCTGGAATGGGGTCAGTTGGAGACAGAGGATTCCTTCTCACATTTATAGATGCATATGCAGCATTAAATACTTCATTTGTTTTTCATAGACCAATGATTTTAGCTGATTCTCATGGCAGAGATGTGAATAAACCATGCAACCACTCCAAAATCTGGGCACAGGTCAGCAAGGCTGTGAGTCCTCAACAAACCTCTTACCTTCCTGCACTCATGGATGTTTTCTTTCATGCCTCTGAACAGATTGTCTAATCACCTGTGCCTGAAATGCAAACCTGTCAAGAAATTTTAAACAGCCACACAATGAACACAAACCTCAAGTCCCAATTCAGTAAATACAGCAAAGTGCTTTGGTGGCTCAGGCTCTAACTTGTATTGAGGTAGAGATCCCTGAAGGAAACCTGAAAGGGAAAAGCAAAGGTGATGTTCTTTTGATATCCACATAGAAGTTGAAAATGTGTTCTGTCCAAGGAGTAGAGGAACAGAGAGATTAACAGGTCTCTTAAAAAATGCAAAGGAAGGTCATGAGTTGGTCTTAACATACAGAAGATAATAAAATTACACTTTGTCTCATCAGCAGTAGCAGGGATGAGACTGGGCTGAGTGAACATGTCACTGGCAAGAGGGGTTAGAGAAGACACTGGAGAGCTGCCTTTCCAACCACGTGACTGGGTAGAAATCTGCTCCATTTAAGCACATTTCAACTTAAAATATATGTATAATGTTGAATACATGTTCCAAGCAAATTCTGAAGTTTAGCAAGCTGAATTCAGTCAATGATTTCTCTTTGCAAAGCAGAAAACTTTGTGGGCAGGTATCTGCAGTGCTCCTTCAGCTTGAGGGTGAGTTGTAGGAGAACAGAAACGACTTTCTGTAATTGTTGCTATCACGTAGTAGACAGACAGAAAAACCCCATCAAACCTGCCACCTGTCACCAAAGCTGTGTGGGTTTTCATGGATCTGAGCAGCCACAAACCTGCTGACATCAAAGGCCTCAGGCCTGCTCTGGGAAATTACAGCAGAGACAGGAACATCTTCATAACCTGGTCTAAATCCTGACCCACTGATCTGCTCTAGGTGCAACTGTGCTTATGATAGAATCAGAATGGTTTGGGTTGGAAGGCACCTTAAAGATATTCAGTTCCAGCCCCCCTGCCATGGGCAGGGACACCTTCCACTATCCCAGGTGGCTCCAAGCCCCATCCAACCTGGTCTTGAACACTTCCAGGATGGGGCACCCAGCACTTTTCTGAGCAACCTGAGAAAAGATGCTTACAGCCATGCTAAAAAAAAAAATGCATGGGCATTTTTTTATGCTTTGTATGTCCTTTGGGCGTGATGAAATGCTTTGTATGTCCTTTGGGCATGCTTTGATAGCTTTGGTTTGGGGCAGACATCAGTCCCCTCTGGGGGACACCCGCCCCGGTGGGAGCTGTGAAGGCTGTGCCGGGGCAGGAGCTGCAGGCAGCGGCACAGAGGGGACGGGGCCGTGTCGGGAGGAGGGGTGAAGGAAGAGCGGCTCCAGCTCACAAGTCAGAGCCGAAATTCAAGCAAAAAATATCCCAGCGGAGGGCTTCTTATTTAGACAGTGAGCTCAGGGAGGAGGTAAAAGCAGAAACCACCTGTTTGCTAAGACAGAAAGGGCGTTTGCTCCCGACACAGCGGGGACGCGTCTCCCCCGATTCTCTGCCCTTCGGGGAGCACATTTCTGTACCCCTCGGGCCGGGACTCCCAGTGCTCTTCCCTCGAACCTGTCCCTCGTCGCTCACAGCTCCCAGCCCCGTGTCCCCCAGCCCACACCCCCGGGCCGGTCAGCCCCAGTCCCAGCCCCATCCCCGGCTCCCCCCGCCCCCGGCCCGCAGCGGGGCCCGCAGCCCTGCCCGCCCCCGCTTCCCCTCCCCTCGCTCCTTAAACCCGCGCTCGCCCTGCCCGGCCTCTCTCCGGCATCGCCGCCGGCCCGGCCCGGCTCCGCGCCCGCTGCTGCCGCCAGCCCCCGCTGCCTCTCTTCCCTTTCTCATCTCTTTCTTTTCTCATCTCTTTCTCCTCTCTTTCTCCTCTCTTTCTCCTCTCTTTCTCATCTCTTCTCTTTCTCATCTCTTTCTCCTCTCTTTCTCCTCTCATCTCTTTCTCTTCTCTTCCTCACGCACAGAGGATGCAGCGTTTTGCCCGTCCCCATCCCTGACATGTCCCTGTGAGTGCGTGTGTGCGCAGGGGGGCTGGGGGGAGTGTGTCTGTGCGTGTCCGTGTGTCTGTCCGTGCGCTGCTGCCCTGCCCGCCCATCCCCGCCAGGCTGACAGCTCCGCAGGGCGCGCCCGGGTCAGGAGCCGGGCTCCAGGTGCCACTTGGGGTGGTGCGGTGTCTGTGCAGGTAAGAGGACATCGCTGGGTTTGCAAACCTGGCTCCCGGGGCACTGCAAATGAACACAAACTCTGCTATGTCTTTTCATTTTCATTTTTTTTTCCCCAGCAGGGAGGAGTACCAAATTCAGAGGGCTACCTTTTTTTTTTTTTTTTTTTTTTTTTTTTTTAACCACACAAACATGCAGGAACAGGGTCTGTGTTTTACAAAGGAAATATAGCAGGAACTGTGTTCCATTATTCTTAAGCTGGATTAATTTATTTCTCATTTAGCTAACAAAGTTTTCAGACCAGAGTGTGCTAGGTGAGTTGGTCACCCGAATCAGGTCTGGTGAGCCCTCAAACTGGGACCAGCAGATGCAGAAAACTTCACTGCAGGTGATAAAGCAGTGGCTGAGGGATGTGTAATGCCTTCATTGAGGAAAGCCATTGACAGGAGCTTGACAGATGTCAAGATTACACTGTAATCACTGTTTTCATGGTTGGTTCTCCTAACATAAATACCTTGGGAGTTTGATGACCTTACACCTTTTTGTGTTCTGTCTTTGTGTTGGTGCAGTTTCTCAGTATGTGGGAATACATTGCTGCGTTAACAAGGTGTTTTCTCCACATTTATTACAAATGTGCTGTGGGTCACCTTCTAGCTGTACCCTCTAAGTCTTCCTCTAAAGTGCCTAATTCATCAGTTCCTTCTCTTTGAGTTTTTACATAGCTGGAGTTCTTAAAAGAGTGTAGTGACTGCTGACACTTCACAGCATTAGCATGCACATGGTGCTGTGCCTGTTTGCATGTATTTTGATTAAAACCTTAAAATAACACAGCCCATCTGTGCAGTGTGGACACTTGTGGGATCATTCTCGGCAAGTTGCACCTGCAAAATGTATCTGTGTTACTCAATGTGCTCAATTAGCAACCAAAATTACTTTAGGTGCATGCCTGAATTTCCCTTTTCTCTTTGATGAATGACTGTTTAGACATCTGTTTTGGGGGAGTTTGTATAGATACTAATTGATAAAATAATAGGGAGAAGTGTTGACAAATAGGTCAGGCAGAAAATTGCAAGGTTTATGCCACTTCAAAAGCTATATGACTTCTTATTTTTTTTCTTAAATAATAGGCATTTAGTAGTTTTAACTAAGCTTTCAATCCTACCAACTATCATACATATTTTCCATTAAGATGCTGCTATTCTGAATATAAAAATACTAATGTTTGGACAGCTGGGGCAGGGTTCTGAGTAACTTCCAGTTAGACATATCAAATACATGAAGGTAGATTTTATATCAATGAAGTGTTTATGGAATATTATTGCAACAGAAACTCCTGAGTATGTGTTGTAGATTCACTGTGCATCCTCAGTAAGTGCATTGTGCTCTGTTGCTTCTAGCAAGAGGTGGTGTTGGATGTTTTGGCCTCCTTGGTGAAATGGAGAAGAGTCCAATTCTGAGCTTAGGAATGGGCAGCCCACCAGATGATGAATGCCATCTGGTTTTGTGGAGAATTACTCCAAGTAGCTTGCAGACTGTGGAGCAAAGGGAGGAAACCAGGTCTTTTGACTTTTAAACCAGCAGATGACAGCGCCTCTCTCTCCTGGGATCAGTTTGGGGCCAAATCTTGTTTGTTTCAACAGAAAATAATATTCTCTCTGTTTTGAGTGATTGTCTCTTGAATGTGAGTGAGACCTGTGCCATGAATGAGCCTTTGGGCTGGAATAGCACATCTGATGGAGGACTCATTGCAGGGGAAGCATCTCTCTGACTCATGTTACCCTGACTCATGGTACTACAGTGGAAGGAAACCTCCCCAGTGGGGATCCAACGGAGGAAGAATGAGGTGGAAGGATTAGTTAATTTTTTTGGTCTGTGAGAAGGCTTTTATGAGCTCAGAGACCCAGACAATGAGTGGGTGAGCATGTCTATAGCACCTGTACATATACATAAGTATTTTCTTACTTCTTCTTGCATTTCATAGAGTTTTAAGGCAAACATCTTTGCTACATGTCAGAGCTAGCTTTTGATTCTGGAGATTATGATACTAAAAATAGTAGGACTAAAAGAACCCTTTTGTTTCCAGCATGTGATAACTTTCTTGCTCAAATATATTCCTGAGATTTGTTCCTTAATTATCTTGGCTTCAAAGGACATTTCAATTTGTCATACTGTCTGTAATGCTTTTTCTAAAACTTGTTTTGATTAATCACTGCTGGGTGATAACAATTCCTCCTGTTTAAAGACCATTTTTGAATTCTTCCCATTTCTCACAATGAGGAGCAAAACCTTTAAGGAAAAACTTACATTATATTAACATTTTGTCTGTACCACCACACCTGGATGATACAGGTGGTACTGGGCTATTTCAGCTCTTCAGGCAATGCCAAATTCCCCAGTCATTCTTACATGAACTTTATTATGTATTGTGTCCTATGACACTGAAATATCTCCTTCCAGGCTTCCCAACCCTCTTTTCCATTGCAATGAAATGTAGTGGTGCATTTTTGTCTTTAAAACTGCCTCTTTAGAGAAGGCTGATTCCTGCAGGTCTTTCCATGGCTGAGTGAGTCTCAAAACAGGAATGTTGGGTGGTGACTGGGTGCTGGTCACTTTGTATTAGGCACTACCCACAGTTAAAAAGATGTTTTGGACTTGAGAACTCAAATTTGGGGAGTGAGGAAAGGGGGAGAGAGCATCTACAGAAATCACTGAGCTGTAACTGAGGAACTGGGAATGTTTTTTTTTAATTCTTGTAGCATATGTAGGTACAGCAGGAAAATGGACATATTGGAAATTGGTCTTTTTGGGACACAAATGCATTCTAGCAGTTTTCTTCATCATATGCTTCATTTTATTTGGTGTTTTCCTAGAAGCTGCTTCCAGTTGCTGCTGGAAGTTTAGTGATCCCCTTCAGTGGAAATCACATCAGGCTTCTGAAGCTGGCAGGAGCAAAGGTTGGCTGAGGTGGCTGTCCCAGCTCTGTGAGTGGAGCCAAGCAGAGAAATGTCTTCTGCAGAGAGAAACTTCTGCAAGGATCTCCTGTTGTGCTTTTGGGAGACTTGCAGGTCTTAAATCTTGAAATGATCTGCTCAAGGTACACTTAGACTTGCATTCTCCCTTGCAAGCAAGTATGAAAACTCTTATGTCAATAATCATAACATTTATTTTACAGTTCTTGATTTCAAATTTTGTTTAAAATATACTGCTAGGTTTTGGGGTTTTTTCAGTGGAGAGGAGATCTTCACTAATGTTCTTGACTAATAAATGTCATCAGGGGTCAGTAAATTACAGGTGAAGTCAAGGATTTTTACTTTAAACTTGCAGCCCACTGATGTGTGTCAGGAAGCATAGATTGAGGATGTTACACTGGCAGCCTCTGGCAAGTCACTGATTCTGTGAGCAGTCAGTTCTTCCAGCTGTGAATAAGAGATAATATTAGAAGGAGATTTTATATGAATTGTAACCTTAAGTTCCTAAAAATAACCCAGACAAATCAGAAGGTTTATATAAGTTCAAAGCATCCTGATTTATTTTTAATTGAATATTATGTTCTCAAAGAATTGGCGTGATTTCTAGAATTTGAGTGGTGAAGAGAAACTAGCTGGAGTTGATTTTCTGAAAAGTATAGAATCAGAGAATAATAGAACTGTTTAGTTTGGAAAAGACCCATAAGACCATCAAGTCCAGCCATTAACCCATCACTGTCACGTCTACCACTAAACCCTGTTCCCAGTGCCACATGCATTTTAAATGCTTGCAGGGATGGTGACTCCACAGCTTCCCTGGGCAGCCTCTTCCAATGCTTGACAACTCTTTCAGTGAAGAAATCCTTCATAATCTCCAATCTAAACCTCCCCTGGTGCAGCTTGAGGCAATTTCTTCCTTCTTGTCCCTGTTACCTGAGAGATGAAACCAGCCTCCTCAGAAGTCTTGGATTAGGAGATAATAATGGAGCACCAAGACCCCTGCAGCTCTTGTTTTGTCTCAGGACTGTTCCTTTATGTGATCTCCTTTGCCCTTGTTGGTGCAGATTGCCATGGGGGTCCTGATCAGCAATTTTTAAACCCTGGGCTGGCAATCACAGCAGAGGAACTGGGGTAGGGGGAGCATGCCCTGATTTCTTCTCCCTGCTTTACTCCTGATGTCCAGCTCCACCAACTAGGCTGAAAAAATTTATCATGTGAATGTGAGCCATGAAACAGGAGGGACAGCTCTGCTTGTGGGACAAGTTGCTTATTCCTTTCTAGTCTGAATACAAGGGTAGGAGTGGCTGATAATATTTATTTTTCAGCATCAGTAAAAGGTCAATTGAACAGCTCCTACTTCACCTAGGAAAGAAAAAGCATGCACACACTATTATTGCCCTGAGAAAACTGTCAGTAGGTGGGTACATCACCTACCAGGGACTTATGTTATAGCTTAGAGATTTAATCTGGAGTGAGAAAAAAAAGAAACCACTCCTCTCTCTAAGAGCCATTGTTGATATGCAACAGGTATGTGGTTTGGTGGACAATTAACTTCACAAATCAAGTGATGCAATTAGTGAGATATCTTTTGATTCCTTGTGCTGCTAGCTGCAACCTAAACAAAAAATGGTTGTTTAGGAGATCAAAGTGGGCTGAGTTGCTATTCTTTATTACATTGAGGTTTTCATGGCAAATACCTGCGATCTTTGTGTACATTAACAAGGATTTTAGATTTACAAGGCTTCTTTCTGTAAAGCAGAATGAATTCTCTCTCAAAACTTCCCATTTCTTTCCCGGTAGGGAGGAAATTCAGCAGTAAAGACTGGGCAGGTACCTGTGAGCTCTGGCACTCACTTGCAACCTCTTGCTCTACAGAAAAAAGCAAAGCAGCCTTTCCTGGCCCACTGAGGAGTCACAAATCCCTCTCCAGGGTGTGTGGGGCTGGCCAAAAAGTGCCAAACCTGGACCTGATCTGATCACATGCCACAAAGCTTCTCCAAGCTGTGTTAGCCTTGATTATTCATTAGGAATGAATGAAAGTGAGTTATGGGTCATGTTTTGCAAGTGCTGTCAGTCCTGATTATGCAGTGGTGTAGATTTCCTGTGCTCAGGGAGTGCTGTTATCACAGAGCTCATCTACTATGCAGTAGATGTAAGTTATCCTTCTCCAGCTCATCAGAATCTATTTACTTTGCATTGATTCAGTTCCTTAGAAATTAATCTTTGATTCTTTGCAGAACAGAAACATCCCTTGAGTTTGGTTTAAGCAACTTGATTTGATTATTGTTATGTCCTGAATATTGATTCTTAAGTGACTTTAATAAGAGATGTCAAAACTGCCTTATTTCACTTCCCATTTGAGGGCAAGTTTAAACCATTGACAGATTAAAATATTTTTGGACTGATGGTCTTTGTTCTAACCCTAGTCAACACTTGTTTGTGGTTTGACTATTTATTGCCCAAGTGCAATTTTTTCAGTGCTTAACCACGTTGAAGTATTTGCCAATTGTCAGCACCCAGGTATTTCCTTCCAGAGCAACCTGGTTAACATTGATTACCACATGATATTTGCATATTGATTGCAGAGATTTTCTTTGAGCTGTAAAGTTTCGAGGTACTGGGGGATTTCTGTTGGCTCCATGCTAAGTGTAAAACTAATTACCTCTTGTATGACAGAACTTCACTGATTCCAATTTCACCAGCAGATAAAGGCTACAAATAATCTGTGTGGATTGTCTTGATTGCCAATGCAGTTCTTAGTAATGAAACAACAGCTGGTACCTGTTTTACAGCACCTCTTGTGCTGGGCATTCCTGAAAACCTTAATCCATTTCAGTGGCAGGACTGGTTTTCTTCACATTAACTTAAATACCTCATTGAACCTTCAAGGAAAGGAGCACATGGTTTTCAGTCCTTTGTAATGCTTGATAAAAAATGTTTTTCAGTGCTTATATTTGCAAAATATACCAGAAAATCTGCAGCAAACCCCACTGACTAGGTCTAGACAGGGTGGTCAGGCACAGTGGTATTAAATTCTGACTGGGCAATTAATTCAGCACTGGCCAAGAGGCAGCAAGGCACAGCCCTTCTGTAGCACCTGGAATTCCTCTGCTCCTGTGTGAGATCAGATCTGCCTCATTTCCCTGATCTGCTGCAGAGGATGCTCACTCTGAACATGGGACCTGGTGGTGTGGCTCTGCAATGGACAGTGACTGCATGTTCCTGCAGCAAGAAGAAGAGAAAAACCCATTCCTTTTGTAAAGGACAGTGCTGTAACATAGATAATAAATCTGTTCTGGGAGGCTGGGGCAGGAGTGAGCTGCTCATTCCTAACAGATGGGTTGACAATCCTTGTTCAAGTCTGATGTTTCATAAACCACCTTGAGTTGTTCCAAGGCCATTTCCCTTGTCCTGCTTTGCTGTTTAGTTATGGTACCATGTCTAGACTGTTTCTGAGAATGGTTTTTATGCTTTCTGGAGGCTTTTCTTAATTATATGGATAAGTACTTTTATGACTGATTCCTGAAATTAAAACAGTTTACAACCAGGCTTATATTATCTTCTTTGCCATCCCCTGGGTTTTTTTACTGAGTACATTTTCTGATCAGTTTGTACCCAAGCTATTTGTATATATTTCACTACTTTTTTTCTTCTTTCAAATTTGCTGTTCTGCCTTTATTTATTTTTATTGCTGCCTTTGATTTTTTTTTTCTCCTTTTCAGTAGATATTTCTACTGCCATATTTTCTTCACTTAGCATCCTTTTCACTTCCCTTAGCAGCTGTTCCCAGACTATGGGCCATGACCCCAGGCAGGCTGTGGCAGTTATGAGTGGGCTACAAAATTAGGTTGCTAATTTTGGATGTGGTGACACAGGGAAGTCAAAGAGTTGTTGGTTTCCTTTGGCAGTTGTCTGAGCTAAGACTGATAACATGTAGGAAAACAGATAAAGCATCAAGTACCCTTATACCAGATGCCACTGGGATGATAAACAACTAAACCTATTTACTCTTGCTTCAATTTCTCCTCATTTCCATGTCAGTGGTTCTGTTCCCTGTGTCTCTCCCAGACAGATTTTTTGAAGGCAATAACCTGCCAAGGCAGGTCCTGCCCAGCCAAGGAAGCCACAGAGGGTGCACTGAGTTTTGGGGAGTTGTGGGAAGTCTGTCCCTCTGGAAAGAGTTGCTGGCAGTTTTGCAGATCTTCAGGATTCAGAAGGAAAAAAAAAACAACCAAAGACAACAACAACAAAACAAACAAACAAACAAAACAACCCCACAAACTCCAAACAAAACAGATCAGGAAAAATCCCTCCAAGAATAAGCAGGAATAATTCTGGTTTAACCAGTGTCTGTTTTCCCCTTAGCTTGATTCCTTTGTGTTTCTCTTCATTAATGAGCTGCAGATGCATCATATCATGGGCTCAATTCCCTTAAATAATTGCAGTGGCCCATGACATGGATGGATATGACATGGGACAAAAGGCTGTGCTGCTGTTTTGTGTGGCATTTAACCCACCTGCCTCAAGCAGAGATGCTGAGTGTGTGTGGAGATGGGCTTTTCCTGCCCAAGATGTCATGCTGGGTCATCTCACCTTGTTTTAGGTGTCTTTTGTTGATTCTCACTTTCAGCCAGACATCCCTTGCTGCCTTAAAAATGGTGGAAAAAATACGAAGTTTTTCCGGGGCAATTCATCTGATCTGTTTGAAATAAATTACTCCCTAGAAGTGTCTGTTTGTCTTTATGGATTATAGAGGGCTGGCAGGTGGTTTACTCAGATTTAGACAACTACACTGTAAATCTCTGTATTGGTCAGATGAAGCCCCATAATTTCAGTCAGGCACAGCAGAGCCTTGGCAGGACTGGTTCCCCACAGCACTGGGAGTGCCCATGGCTGCTGACCCAATATCAGTCAATACATTGAAAAGTTTTGCATTGATTAAAAAAGCAGTTTGGGTGAGCAGGAGGGTATGGAATAGCTGCAGAGGGGTGATGTGACTATTTTATCCCAGGTATCAGGTTTTTAGGATCTTTCAGGATATGTGTGGTGTGACAGTGATGTCACATAGCTCAGTGTCAGGCACGTGTAAAGGTGACAGAGGCAGCATGAGGCTGTTGGACTGCACATTATCTTTAAAAACCTCTTCTCTCTCTCATGCAGGACCCATGGAAGAGAAGGGATTACCCTGGTTTTGGGGAATACTAGCCTTTGGGTTGATTTAGTGCAACTTTAGGACAATTCTGACACAAAGCCAGTGTTTCTCCTGTATTGAAACCCAAATAATTGCTGGAACATGGCAGGCAATAAATTCCTGTGAAACAGACACTTGTGTAAATGATCATTTCACTTATTCCTGTTACAAATAGGACAAGGTTTATTAATTCTCAGTTGTCATTAAGAAGCTCCACAGACCATGGATTTTTTCTTTTGTCAGTCCAATGCTGCCTGCAAAAACTTGGCCTTTATCTACTCGAGTGTCTCAATTAAAAATTGGCCTTTATCTATGGAGTCTTTCAATTAAATAGCAGTATTATGAACACTCTTGATTCATGCCTAGGTGGGAGGATCTGTGCCATTGTGCAAACAGCTTTTCTGCCTCATTACTAGCTCTTCTTGTTTGGCTAACTTGTTTGCCCTGTTCAGATCACATGATAAATGCAAATCCCTTCTCTGTTCTGTGACATGATGCTGAATTGGATGGCTGCAAAGCTCAAAGGAGAGTTTTTCTCCTTCAATACCATCAGGAAGAAGGGGAGATTTGAGGAGGCTGCTCGCCCCTTGGACCCTTAATGCTGTATGCCCATGGGATTAGTGACATCCTGTTTATTACAAGGTAAATCTTTCCACACGAGGATCAAGTCTGGCAATCAGGGCACCCTTTTCTCCTGTCCCAGCTGAGATGATGTGGGACAGGAAGGCCAGACTTTTCATGCAAGGCTTGGACAGCTGAACTGAGCTTAATTCTAACTCCGTCGCTGTAATTTTATACAAAATAAACCATATAAATCACAGAATGGTTTGAGTTGGAGGGAACCTCAAAGATCATCTTGTTCCCACCTCCTGCCATGGTCAGGGACACATTCCACTTATCCAAATTGCTCCAAACCCCATTCAGCCTGTCCTTGTACACTTCCAGGAATGGGCCATACACAGCTTCTTCATCAGAAATCCACCCAAGTCCCCATTCCTATCTAAAAAAATGCCATTTTAAAGGTGACAGGTGAAGAGTCTGGTTATAACCCTATTTGTCTCACCACCTGCCTTCATTTTTTATTCATTGCCTAAATCTCTTTTCTTCATGAAAATCTCCATCTTGATATCTTCTCACATCGCTTGGGAGATGAGACAATGGCAAGAGCAGCACCCAAAGTCCTGAGTAGTGGACAAGTGGCTGAGAGGGTCTTGTAGGTTTACACCAGGTCCCTGCTGTTCTGCAGGGTTTTAAAGAGGGTCAGTGATCAGCATTTCGTGTTTCTGGGATTGCTGCTGCTTCAAGTCTGTTGCCTGCAGTCAGGAGCAGAATCTTCTTCCCAAGAATTTGAATGGTTATTGGGTTAATATTCTTCTAAACCACCTAATTCACATCTAAGAAGCATTTTCACACCTGCTAGGACTTGTGAAATATTTTCTTTTACAGGAGATGGTACTTTTTATCTTATGATTTATCAAAAAAGACAAGCTTGTGGCCTTCTTGGAGAATTCAAACTTATATCACAAAACACTCTGAATTTCATCCCCTGGAACACAAAATCACAGAAAGTGAAAAGAATGGGAGTCAAAAGCTAAAAATTGCAGAAGGAGCTTGGAAATGGTTAGATATCAGGGGCAAATTTTCAAATGTTTGTACCAATGTTTTCTAGGAGATAGAAGAAATATGATACCCATTTCTTATTAAATGAAAAAAAAAATTAGTCTGATACCTGGAGGAGAGTAAAAACCCACATCTTCCATCAGTGGTCACAGAATACCTGAGCTGGAAGGGACCCACAAGGATCAGCAAGTCCAGCTCTTCAGTGAATGGCCAGTACAGGAATGGAACCCACAACCTTGGTGCTGTCAGAGCAGGCTCTGGCCAGCTGAGCTCATCTCAGAATACTGCAATACAGGAAATAAATTATGAAATAAGATAATTTTTAAATTATAATGAAATAAATTCTGAAATAAAATAATTCATAGATTATAATGGAATTAATTCTGAAAACCCTGGAGAATGCAGGCACTGATCCTGCTGCCCACTACTTTATATTCAACTCTATATTTAAGGCTCAAAAGTTCTTTTGCTAAGGTCCTTCATTTTATCACCTGAATTTGGGGAAAGGCCTCTGACCTTGTTCACACTGATGCTTTCTTAGACAGTGGAAATCAATTCTTTTGAATTTGTTTTAAACAATCTACAAGCAGAATGGGAACTAGTGAAAAAAAAAAAAAAGTAATCTTTCCCATGGGCTTAATGCTTTCTGGGAACAAATCCATGAAGCCTAAGAAGAATTCTGTCACTAGCAATTATTTTCTGTGATTTAAGGTTTCATCGGTGTCTTTGAAGTTTTACAGACTTAAGTGGAAAAGGACTCCCAATTTATTGATGTTCTTATTGTGTTGTCTGTATTTAGGGACAGATTCTGTCTTTCCAATAAAAAATTATGGAGTACTTTAATCTGCTAAGAGGTGTGCTGAGAGGCCAGTGGGATTGCCTGAACATTGATCCTTTTGTGAGCTGTGCTACTAAATCAGCAGAGCCAGTAAAGACTAAATCACATATCTCAGGTGTGATATTAAAAAAAAATATTGTCTGTGTTGGCTTCCACTCATGTGGTGCATTCAGATGAAATACCTGAACTATTAAAAATGCATAATTTTTAAAATTCATAACTTTTAAAATGCATATCTTTTGCATGCTTTCAATATTGTCAAAACCTGTAAATTTAAAATTATGACTTAATTTTTTTTTAAAAAATTGTATATGACAATATTGTGGGGGAAAAAAATGCCCTCAGACTGCTCTCTGTGGCAAACCAGGTGAGCTGGAACATTTCTGGCCATATCCTTGCTGGGCAATTTCATCAGGAAATACTTGAAATCACAGACTAGAACTCACTCACTGACCTGTGAGTGCCAGGCAGCATCTGAATTAAATGAATATCTGCAAACACCAGTGAACCCCAGCCCACGAGTGCTGACCCTGGCACCAGGACAGGCTCTGGAGGCTCTGCCAGCCCAGGAAAGGGTGTTAAGCTGTGCCCATGTGTTCCCCCAGGGCAGGCAGGAGCTGAGGGCAGCAATCATGGGAGGGGTAGCCCTTCCTTACCATCCCTCTCTTCTGCATTTGTGGTGGCTCTGAGGCTACTTTGGTCCCTGGGAGGGGTAGAGAAGTTCCCAAGTTCTGCCCACATCCTGCCCGTCCCTGCCTGTTTACTTGCAGGGCTGGAGCCTGCAGGAGAAGCATTCCCAAAGGCAATCCTCTGCTGCAGGACAGAGACCAGGAATAAGGTAGGTCTGAAAGTGCCTCAGAGACATATAGAGGAAAAAAAAAAAGTCATTTTCCCTCCTCTCATTCTTTTCTTAAAATCAGAAACAGGATGATATAATCCATTCCTAGATTAAATCTCTGAATTTCCCCTGGAAATGTTCCCTTTGCTGTGAGATTCACACTATGCAGAGGCAATGCTCCTATTTATAACTTGTGGCTGAAGAGAAGTCTCTCATTAAGTAGAACAATGTTAGAGTAACTGTTGAATGCATTTCAGTGCTTTGGTAACATTTATTTTAAGAGCTTGTCCTCTGCTGAGAGGTGGCTCAGCCTCAGCACCAGGGTCTGTGTGGCTTTATTCCTACTTTGCACTTGTGTATGTCCCTTAGGGTTTGGGTTTGCTTTTATTTAAATTTTTTTTTAGTTGTTGGTTTTGTTATCATTTTTTCTTTCTGATTTACACTAATAGAGTTGCAGCTGCATATCAGGATGGAGCCAGGCTCTGAGATATGAGAGCTTTGCCACGACAAAAAAATAATTGGTTCCTGCAATTTGGAATCTGATGAAACTGAAGCATGTTAAGGTTGAGTACTTAGCCTGCTCTTGCATGATCTTTCCAATAACTCATGTTCCTTTGAAGTCCCTTCATTGTCCTGACTTTCCTGGGTTTGAATTGTTGCCAGTGAAACTCAGTCCTCCTGGTGTAATTCGTAGGCAGGAATCATAAAGCTGACAATCTTGCACGTTGGTTTGTGGGGAAAAAATCCTTTTGCCCCTAGGTTGTTATTAGGAACAAGATGACAACTTGTGAATATTTTCCAGGTATCATAATGTTTTAATATATTGGAAAGCTGAATAACATCAGTGATAACATCACAGCAATGGTGACATAGTGTTTCTGTTGCCCTGAATTGCAAATCTGTTCTGGCCTATGGTGAACATCAAAAGTTTTAATGCTGAAAATTTTATTATAGATTTTAATATTATTTGTGTCTTTTAATAGTTTGAACCTTACAAGGACTTTACTCATGAAATACACAAAAACAGGGAAAACTGTGGTCTTATGCATATCCAGTGGCATTCCTGTGGATATAACTGAATACTTTAGAAAAGTAATAGACTGGTTTTTACAAATAGCATCCCAAAGCAAATCTTATGGAAAAAAATCTAATGGTCTATGAAGGATTTATTTGTGCACATTGTTTTGTTTTCCATGATGAACTTTTCATAAATAGTATAGTTCCAGGCAAAGTAGACAAGCTGCTTCATGTGAATAAATGAATCAATACATCAAACTAACGCAGTGGTGTGGAACAGCAAGAAGTGACCTATTGTCAGTGAGAAGACTTGGGGGTGTGAGGCAGGATATGCTTTTCAATTTGCTGCAATAAACATTTTTCCAAAGACTTCAGATGTGGAAGTTCAATATAAAGACTGAAGACCTGCATTATGCTCTCAATCTTTTGTTTCATACACCTCACAGGGAAATAAAATTCTGCCTTCTCAAAGGGGAGGCCAAATGTGAGGAGATAGAGCTGCTCTCTCTCAGACTTGAGAGTCAAAACTATGGTTCATGTGGATGGGAGCACCAAAGAGAAGAGTTAAACCCACACCAGTCTTCTGCTCAGAGGTTTGGTTGTAATACAGGGACCCAGCAGTGCTCTCATCTGTCTCACACAGACATTTCAAAGGTGGGGAAATCCCTTTCAACAGATAAATGTCAAACCTGGCTGTTGAACTGTATGGGGCCAGTCCTACACAGAAGGCTGTGCTGTGGAAAGACATCATTTATGTGAGGTGCATTAAGTACAGTGGCTCTCCAAAGCTTTCATACCCCATGTAATGTTGATGTTTTGTAGCTTTACAGCACTTGCTGGTGAGTAAATGCAGCAAGACCAGAATTTCCATGCAGCAAATCATAGAATACCAGAGTGGTTTGGGTTGGAAGAGACCTTCAAGGTCCTCTGTTTGCAATCCCCTACCCTAGGCAGGGACACCTTCCACTAGATCAGATTATCACAGCCCCATCCAAGCTGGAACACTTCCAGGGATGGGGCAGCCACAGCTCCTGGGGCAGCCTGAGCCAGGGCCTCACCACCCTCCCAGGGAACAATTTCTTCCTAATGTCTGATCTAAATCTACCCTCCTTCAGCTTAAAGCCATACCCCCTTGTCCTCTCATTGCATGCCTCTGTAAAAATTTATCTCTCCAGGCCTAGCTAATTAGAGGTCTTATAGATTATTTTCTTTCCCATCCCTGTTGTAGTATTTTGGGGTATATAGCAGTTATTGCTCACAGTGTAATTCTCTGGGATGTCTGATTTGCCTGAGAGATGTAAGTATTTGTGCTGGCATGGAACTTCACTGGAAATGAAAGCCACAGTTCAGCAGTTTAGATTTAAGCCTGCTGAATTTTTGAAAGAAAATTCCTTCCCTGAATTTGGGAGTAACCCCAGCAACCCACATGCCGTGCATGCCAAGTGGAAGAGGGGGTGAGGAAGCTGAATGGGGAGCAGGAGTGCATCAAAAAGCCTGGAAGTTGGATACAAGATAGCAGCTGAAAAATGCACTTTCTTACCTAGCTTTAAAAAGTGTTTCCCAGTAAAAGTACAGTGAATGCAGTTGCTATAGCTACCAGCAAGGTTTTGTGCAGAATTTCTTGATGTACTTGCTGTGTAGTTGTACAAAAGTTTTTCTCAGTTGAAGATAATAATATAATATAATAATATAATCTTGTATTTAGTTTTTCTCCATTTAACCAGGCACTGTTAAGGACCAGCTGTGTTTTCAGTTTCTGTTCAAAGCAGAAGAAGGCAAAGAGCTTGAAAATTTTTATTTTCTTTTTCTCTTTATTGTGCAAGCGAAACATTGTTGAGGCAGCTCAGTTAATCTGTCATTTAGTTTCTTACTTATTTCTCTGTTTGGGATTATTTTTAGGCCAAGAAGCAGCTAATAGCATTATGGCCTTTCACATTTACCTTAGTACAGAAAAAAATAAAATTATTTCATGATTAACCATCAGTCAAGCAACTTGTTCTGGGCCTCAGAAGTCAGGGAAGGGTGTCAGATTAAAACATGACACTGCAAACAGAAGAGGAATGCATTCATTTTAGAGATCAAGTGCATCAGGTGATGGTAGTTGAGCACACAAGCAGCTTTCTAGTCCTAGTGAGGGAATGTTCTGTCTCAAATCAAAACCAACAGTTCTATAGATCAGGAAAAGTACTGCAACTTTGAACAAGGTAGAGATGATATACTGGGATTGTTAGGAGTAATTTTGGATTTATGTTGGCTGGGAGGTGAGACTGCACATTATTGTCTCTTTCATCTGTACTAATCTATAAATAAATGTTGGTCTCTGAATACATTGACATGAATATGACAAACTTTCACACATCAAGTTAGATCTCATATGTATCTGTGGAAAACAAGTTATAACACCTGTTTTATCTCTTAAAGAACAGGCTGTCAGTCTTGCTAACAAAGACAAAACAGCAAAACAAGCACAATCTCATCTTTTTTTTTCTTTTGTTGTTTATTTGGCAACAGATAGATTAAAACAGTTACTCTTCAGACAGCAATTGTGTTGAAAATATTTGCTTATCTGAATATGATGTCAATTCATGTGCATGTCTGCCCATGGCAATGTATTAGTACTTTGGTATTTTCCTTGGCATCAAAAGGAAAAGAAAGCAAAGTGCTTTCTTGCTCCTGAGTGGAGCAGGAAGTTTAATGCCAAAACAGATGTAGAAAGGCCAAAGTGCTCAGGGTCTTTTTGAACCCTTTATTTTCTGGTGAGGGCTCCTCAGCCTCCCTGCAGTCAATGAGAGCAGAGCATCACCGCTGGCATTTGGGTCAGTTGAGCCTCAGGGCTGGCTGTATCCAGTCCAATTCATGGACACAGAAAACTCAGAGTGAAGTTTAACAATTTTAGGCAATCCAGAAGTGCCCTGTAGTTTTGGTTCCCATATCTGTTATAATTCACTTGAAACAAGACTAAACTCTGCACAGAATCTTCTTAAGCTCTCCCTGTGGAAACCACTACTAAAGTTCAAAAAGACATTGCTTTTCCTAGCTCCATTTTGGTTCTTCTTCCCAAACCTGCTTTTCTTGGATAATTTTCTTGGACAATCATTCAGGAAGGGGGGGTTTCTGTTTAGAAGTCAAGTTGTGCATCTTCTGTTCCCCATTAGGCAAAGTCTATTCCTCCTCTGCATCTGAACTTGATAAAGTTTCCTATCATTACCTTTACCATCTTTAGCTGTTGATGCTTTTGGCTGAATTTCTTATGTCACCTTGACCAGACAGACATTTGCTGAAATATTGGTATCTGTTGGAACACCAATATCTAAAGCTTTGCTCTTTGTCTAAGCTTCTTTCATTGTGTCTGGGGAAAATAATCACTTCTTGTGAGTACTTAATTTATTTTACTCTTCCTCATGAGAAAGAGATAAAATCAATCTGGGTATGGATTTTTTCTTTTTTTTTTCTCTCCATGAACTTGAAAGGAGCTTAGTATAAAACCACATAAAATGTTAGTTAGATACCTACAGCCCAAACTTAATTGAGATAAATCCCAGCCAGAGCTCTGCTATGTCCTAAGAAAAAGAGTACAGTGTGAGACCATTTGAAACTAAGCTTTATGGTACAGGAATGCACAAAATTAATTTAAGTTCTAGCACTGCTGGCTAAGTAGGTATCTCTTTTCCATTTCTACAACTTTTCCATGTCCTTTCTCCTCCACCAAATTTTAGAATTTTTGTTTTGTTATTATTTTCCTGAAAACACTCTATGTCCTTATCCATTTCAAAATATCTTCTCCCCAATTATCAAATAAAATCTTTGATACCTATATTATCTATGCAATAGCTCTCTCTTCTTTTAAGATAAAAATTCAGGATATGGCATATGAAGAGAGAAAAAGGAAATGAAGAAATTTTTTGGAATTTCAGGAATTTTTGAGACAGTATGAGGCACTTTCTCCTACAGTTAATTGTGAAAATTTTAGATATGAAGAAATTATAATGTTAGGAATTATAATGTTTCATTCATGTGATCTGAAAATTCCTTTTTTTCTGTTGTCATCCTTTACCTTTTTGCTTTCTTTTCTCCCACTGCTGTTTTTGAAACTTGTGAGAAGAATGTCAAGAAAGGAAGCAGAGTGGAGAGGATGGGACAGGGTGAGATCTGAAATGGCCCAAAACCCTTCCAGCCAACATCAGAGTTATTGATGTGATGCTGTCACACCCCTGGCCATAAGCACAGACAGGGAGACCCAGCTGTGCTTCAGGGATAGCTGCAAATCTCTTATCAGCTCCTAAGTGATAAGCTCCCTCTTGCCTCTGTCAGCTGCCTGACATAAGAGCTGTGTGTGGGCTGTAGAGCACAAGTTTTTGTATCTTATCCTTTCAGTGTGAGTGACAGTGGTGAAGAGAGCCCTTCCTTTAAGAAACTAGGGATGACTTACATGTTTTGTCCAGCCACATCTTTTCCTGTTAAATTTACTGTTGTCAGACCCTTATTTGCTGTACTTCTCTTCAGTGTCTTCAGATCATCTTCTGTTTTCACGGAATCATAAAATGCTTTGGGTTGGAGGGGACCTTCAAGCTCACCTAGCCCTGACCTCCTTACCATGGGCAGGGACACCTTCCACTATCCCAGGTGGCTCCAAGCCCCTCCAGCCTGGCCTTGAACACTTCCAGAGATAGGATATCCACAGCTTCTCTGGATAACCTGTACCAGCGCCTCACCACTTTCAAAGTAAAGAATTTCTCCCTCATATCCAATCTAAACCTGCCCTCTCTCAGCTTAAAGCCATTATCCCTTGTTCTGTCACTACATTATCCTTGACAAAAGCCCCCCTTCAGCTCTTTAGGTGCTATAATATCTTCCTAGAGCCTTTTCTTTTCCAGGCTGAACAATTCCAATTATCTCAGCCTTTCCTCACAGGAGAGGTTCTCCATCACTCTAATCCTCTTTGTGGCCTCCAATGGACTCGCTCTTACAGGTCAATGTCCTTCCAGTCTTGCTCTAAGTGGGGTCTCATGAGAGTGGAGCAGAGGAGCAGAATCACCTTCCTTGGCCTGCTGGCCACTCTGCTTTGATGCAGACCAGGATATGGTTGAATAGGGCTGCAAGTGCACATTGCTGTCTAATGTCCATCTTTTTATCCACCAACACCCTCAATTCCCTTTTGGCAGGACTGCTCCCTATCCATTCATCTTATTCATCCATTCATCCATCCCATCTTATTTAGTTTTCCATCTTACTCACAGCCCCGGATGCAGAAATGACAATAAAAGGGACAAGGCAGAATTTTCCTGCAGGTCTCCTTCTGCTGGGATCATGGTGAAATCATGGAAGGATTCACAGTCAGTGATTTACTGAGTGTCACATTCAGAAACTGAGAGGGGTAAAGCCTGGTTTTTATCTCAGTCTTGGACTTAGGATCTCTGACACTTGATAAATTCTGCTTCTGCTTGACTCCCCTGTTTTCCCCGTACCTGCCTGTCCCATGCTGATGGTGGCCACAGTGGTGGGCAGAGATGG
Source organism: Agelaius tricolor (assembly GCF_023055355.1). Classification (NCBI taxonomy): domain Eukaryota; kingdom Metazoa; phylum Chordata; class Aves; order Passeriformes; family Icteridae; genus Agelaius; species Agelaius tricolor. Next base: position 91,045,276 of record NW_027269262.1, on the reverse strand, counting down.
CTGAGACATCAAAGATCCAACTTGTCTTCACTCAAAACTGTCCTGCACCGAGGCCATGCTTCTTATTTCTCTCATTTCATAGCAATCTGTATTGATGGTGAAGACATTCACAATGCAGAACTTTGTGGTCAGAGGAGATGATTCTTCCTGCCTCCTCTTAGCCCAGCTCCTTTCATAAGAGGGAGAAACTCTTCAGGTCAGAGCCAAAAAGAGATTGTTACAAAGGAGTCAGTTACTTCCAAGATTTTCAGTCTTAAATTCTCCACTCAACCTCCCCACTCTGCAGACACCTAAGCTGGTAAGGTGTCTAACCTTAGGGTTCTGCTGTTAGGGCTTCCAAGATTTGCCCCTGCCTTAAATGATTTGAATTATACAATTATGAAAAATTAAGTGGCAATCCTACATCAGTTCCAGTACCACCTTTTTTTTTGGGTCAGTTCTCAAAATGCTTTGTTTCAATGTCAGCTGTGAATTGCTTTCTACCCTGGGGCCCTGCTGCAACAAGGAGGTACAGACTGGCCTGCTTCTAGAATACCTGGAGAGAAGGGGTTCCTTCAAGCTGCTATATCTGTTCAATTGTCCATTTTCACTCTAGTGTTTTAAAATAGAAATGGCTGTACTTGTCCTCAGTGAAGGAGAGCATGGAGATTCTCAGCTTGGGTGAGTTTCAGGCAGTGGATACAAAATCTGGGAGTGCTGGATGGAGAGGGAAAGGTTCAGGGCTGAAGATGCAAACCTGCTATCTGTATCTCCACAAGTAATGACAGATACCTCTTATTTTCATGGCCTTTATTCACAGATCCTTCACTTTTGCTGGTGTGTTGGTGTCCACAGTAGAGTTCTGGGTTTCATTACAAAGGTCAAATTAGACCATGGAAATGCAAATTAGACCATGGAAAGGCTCTGCAGTACTAAATCTCTTAATCAAATGCACTTGTTGTTTCTGAACAAACTTTCATTACATTAGATGTCCATCATCTTTTTGGAACACATGGAAGAGGAACTCAGCCACGTGGTTCAAGAAGAAGGCATTCACATTCCTGTATTTGGGAAATTTTCTGTCATTTGGATAGTTCAGCAGGAATGTTGGGAAGTGGTAGGTGAGCGTGTGGTACACATCCAATTAGCATGGCCCTGTTAATAACCCTGAGAGTGACAGACAATGAGCATGAGCTCATTTCTGGAGTTTGTAGGGATTCTGGTTATCCAGGCCATTATCATAAGGCAGAGAGCAAGGAATGCAGAGCAATTCTTCCTTGCCCCAGTTAGGAGTTCTGGGAAATGCGTTCACCAGGCTCCTCTTTGTTAGAAAGTATGTTGTCTATTTTCCAAATAGATTTAGGCTGTTACCCCATCCTGATTCCTTGCTCCAGCTCTGCTTGCTAACTATATAAAGCCATTACATATGGGTCTTTTTACTGACATAATCCTCGACTGCGCTATAAAAGAAAATATTAAATTTCATTCCAAGAGCTGTAAGAACTTCCATGAGGATATAAAAAGCAGGAAATTGGCCCTGTAAGAGTGGAGTACTCTCATATTGAATAGCCTTCAGGGGCTCAGTGTTAAAGGCTTCTTCCTAGTAGCTAATGTAGGTTGGAACAGTTTGGCCTCTGCTTGAGAGGAAATGGGATTTGTAGGACTTTGCCAGTACAGGTTTACAGGGCTTATGCCAAAGGACTGGTGTTCTGTGACCCTGTACAAAATCAGCATGCTCCATACATACTGTACTAAGGAGAGTTTGAGCATGCAGTACTGAGGAAAAATCTCAGGATTTTCCACTCCATCACAAACTGGTCCTACCATAACTTTTCTGGACATCATTTTGGTCTTTGTCTTCTTGTATCACTCCTCTTTAATCTGGACACCCTACAGACAGATGTGGAGGTTAATTTAAATGTATGAAGCTCTGGAAATTATGTTATTTACTACCCCAAACAGCCAGTGTGCTTTGTATTACCTTCAGGATTTTCCCTTTCCAGGAGGTCTGTGTGCTGAAAACCCTGCTTCAGCAACAACATGAGAGACATTTCAGCATTGTGCTAGGTTTAAAAGAAGACAAAAAAGTATGGGCAAAGTTTTCTAACTTAGCCTTGTGCAATACAATCATTATTAGGGTGGTTGAGCTGTGCACCTGCTACTTGGTAATGTATTTTGGAGTGTGTTCTTCCAAGAGCATTCCTAAATTTTTATGTATCTAATAATATTGTGTTAATATCCAGAAGATTCAAGTAAATTTGCATCCCAAAAGATGAGCCACTGCAGAGGCAGAAAATCGACCGACATGTTTTGTAATTGACTTGCAATCTATGTGACTTGAATTATATACTTGAGAATCTTTTGGGGCTAGAAGAGGATAGTAAAAATGAGATTATGACAAGTCAATCAACCTCTGAGTATCCTTTTCTGTTGCTAGTTCCCTGGTCCATGCTAAAGAGGCTACAGCTTTGCAGAGGAAAGTAAGTAACAATTAAGGGGAAAAATTTATTTGAAAAAAATTCAAATAAAATGCAGCCCTGAGAAGCTACTTTGCTTTATTTTCTTTAAAGCATCTTGAAGTATTGGACCAATGCTTCAGTTTCAAGTTCAAGACATTCTTCCTGCCTTTGCCAGTGAGTAAATAAACATGGTGAGAGAAGCTGTCAGTACAAGTGCTACAGGTGCTGGTGCCTGGCTCTTGGGAAACTCTGTTTTCAGGCACTGTTTTCCCAGATCAGATGTGCAAAGCTTCCCCTTATCAGCCTCTTCTTATCAGCTCTTCTAATCCCTTCAGTCTCTGAGACACTTCCCATGGGTCTTTTCCTTGATAACTATTTCAGTAAGGCTTACCAGGATGCTTGAGCAACTGTGTTTTTTACAGAACCAGCCTTTTAGATTTAGAATTTCTATTTAAATTCAAACTCCTTGTTAGCTGAAGTGAGAAGGGGTCACCCATTATGGACTTGGCTGGTCCATAAACGCATTAATTCATAGCGTGCAGTGGAGATTTTCCTGACAGTCTGGTCAATGATGCCAAAGCCAAAGGGAGAGTTTGTCACAGATTTTGATTGTAGATTACCTTGGGGTTTTCTTGGACAATCATTAGAAAGATTTCTAAGCTTGATATGCAAGAGTACAACTTAAATCTGGAGTTACTTCCTCTGGGCAAAACACTGAAAAGTTATACTTGGGATATTGCCTCAAGGTTTCAGCCTGCAGGCACTGCATGGCTGCAGCAGGCAAAAATACCCTGCAAAGTCCTCTTCTAGCAGTGAGGATGTTTTAGAATAGCAGGGATTTGGCAGACAACCAGTAAGGGCTTGTTTTAAAGCGTCTGTGGTAAATGCATTTATGAGGGGTCAACTTGTGGAATGCCTGATCCAAGCATAGGTTAAGGAGTCAAGAGTAGCTGTATTCTAATTCTGACCTTGCCTCAGGGTTCCTTGTGTGTGTGCACGTGCAGCACCACAAAGGTTAAAGGAACATTTCGCAGGCTGCAAATTAGGAAATGCCAATGTTGAGTTAATCCTTGGAGTGTGCTTCATGGCCCTCTAGGACTCTTGGCTATGCTCCCTTTTAGGATTTTTTCCACTCAACTCCTGTTTTGTTGTGTCTCCTGGACAGGTACCTATCACTGAGGGAACGGCCATGTATTATTTTTCCCCTCCTAAGTTATCAATATGTACTTTATTTCTCGCACAATCAAACACTTCCAATTGCAGCAATATTAATCATTCATGGGCCTGGGCAGTTCCAGCACCAAGTGCTTCAGGGCAGTAATAGAGTTCAGCAAAGGCAAACAAATCGATGGGATGGAATGGTCTGCTGATCCTTCCCACTGCCCTATTTCATCTCCCATAAAGCCGAAAAACTGCCTTGGCTCACATTCATGTTAACCATCACTCTGGATCTGATCAGTTTTTTAGGGATTGGGATGGAAGTTGCTCTTAAAATGAGATGTAGCCCAGAGAAGCTGTGGCTGCCCCATCCCTGGAGGTGTTCAAGGCCAGGCTGGATGGATCCCTGAGCATCCTGGTCTAGTGGAAGGTGTCCCTGGACATGGCAGGGATTGTAATGAGATCATCCTGAAGTTCCCTTCCAACCCAAACAATTCTGTGATTCTATCATTGCAAATGAAGAGAAGAAATGTCCCACCACCTGCAGCCTCACCAGCACTTAGAGCAGATGTTGAAGAGTTTTTTGCTAGCAGGGTGCACGAATGGCTTCATCACAGCATACTGTGGGTCTGCTGACACTCTCCTCCTTGATTTCAGCAGACTTGGGCTCAGTTGTAGTTGAGCAAAGTACCTCAGGAATAGCTCTGGTGTTAGCAGAGAATTTTCTGCTCTATTATTCACATGGGTTTTTAAACAATGTCCACTGAAATCAATGTTCCTCTTTTCATTAACTGCAGTTGGCTTTGGATCAGGCCTGGGAAGATGCAGATCTTCCAGAAATGCCATCGGATAATTTCTTTAAAAATCATTGAACAAAGATATACGACCCATGGGATGATCAGCAGGGAAGAAAGTCCCATCTCTCTTTTATACAGTTGGCTTCCTGCTCATATCAGCAATAATTTAGATAATTAAATTGCTTAGTTCAGTAGTTGGAAGAAGCACAATCAACAAGCTGACTCTACTAAGATGTCAGATGTATTAGTGTGCTGGGTTTTATATTTGTTTTTCTTTTTTGTGTGTGTGTGAAAAGCTGTATAATTGGACACTGTCTTTTTCACCCCCAGCTAACCTCTTCTTCAGAGGAGCATACCAAAGACATTTAAAATCACATTATGAATGCCAGCATAGTTACAACATTTATATGGCATATGGTGATGTTCAGTGGCAGCAGACGAATGGATGAAATCAAGCACAATAATAGAATCAGCCCCCCTTGAATTTAACAGTAAGACAAACAATTCAGTGGTGTAATTTAGTAATATGCAAGCAAGAGCTCGAATATTTTAATGAGGAGTCTAAAGTACATAACTGGGCATACTTTTAACATTTAACTTTGATTTAGTGGTCTTTGTTCTGTCCCTATAGGGTCTTTGAACTTTTGCTCACATGAGGTAGAAAAAGTTTTATTAAATCACACTCCTGAAATGCTCATCTTACTGTGACTCCAGCTTTATTTTGTTTTGTTTTATGAATATTTGTGGCTGAATCACTGCTCTGAAGAATGAAGGAGATCAGAGAAAGTGTTCTGTGATTTTCCATCTCTAACTCATGTGAGTTTTGCTGTTTGTGGCAAAACATCTCTCAAACCAGGACAGAAGAGCAGTATCTGGAGAGGCTGAGATAGGGTATATCCAGAGCCATTGCAAATTGCTTCTCCTAGAAGTGCCATGAAGTTTTCTTCTCTGCCACATTCCCTGTGTCTGCCCCACTCTGTGTCTTTCCTTTTATTTTTTTGAGATGCCACTCCTAAACAAACAATTTTGCTTCTCATTTTGCACAAAAACATTTTTCATCCTTGTCTCCTGATTTGCAGTGTTGAGATGAGAAATCCAAGTTCCCCTTTGGCTCTTTTTTTTTTTTAATTGATGTTTTTTTGCCCTGCATTCCACAAAGAGTATTTACTTATTGTTCAAAACTAGAGAGACCTTACCATGGATTCCAACTGACCTAAAACTCTACACTAACCCCCCCAAAAAGCCATCCTGAAGCTGAAAGTTATATGGAACTCGTACCTATCTTTTGCATATTGTTTGTTCAGCTGTGAGATGGTATGAATAGCTTTATGCTGTGCTTGTATTTCGAGTGTAGAGAGCTCACTCTAACATTCACCAACTTCCCAGCCAGGATGCCATTCCCACATCATGTTTGCATGTAGCCAGAAGTATTCACTCCATTTTTTCCCATTAAACTATTAAAAAGACAGACGCAGAGTCCACAGTTCAGTAATAAACTTGGACGTGATAGGATTTGTCAGTTGTTTTTGCAATATCCCTTAATGCATCACAAGGGAATCCCAAAGTGGTGTTTGTGAAATAAAAAGAAAATGGGAGATATTTTTAAATGATGTACATTGACTTAGGCCTCTTTGAGCAAAATTATTCCCACATGATAGGCTGAACTAAAAATAATAGTAATTAAAAAAAAATCCATGTTGGCCATTTGGAAATAGGGTTAAACATAGAGAAATTCTTAGTCTTGGATCACTTTGAAAACTAAACTGTCTCAATTTTGGCTCCTTTTTGACCTTTTCTCCTGGAAAGGGAAATAAATAGCAATCAGCTGCTGCAATTTCAAACTGGGCACAGTGACTGACTGAGGTGGGAAAGAAACAAGTGTGGAAAACCCATAGCTAAAAATATTTTATTTCCAACCTTTCTTATAACACCTCTGAAGACTTCATTGCCATGACATGGGTCCTGTTTATGTGAAAGGGGCAATTTTCTGTCACTGGTATATTTGTACATAAAGTAGTTGCAAGTTAAGAGACTTGGTTCAATTCTTTGTGCTATAAAAGTGGATAAAATTATATATTTTGGCCTGAATACAAGAATAATATTGAACCATAAATGTGTATTAAAGCCACCACAAGTTACGATTATAGATTTTAAGCAGATGTTCTGATTTGATTTGTGGCTTTTTCTTCCCCACTATTTTTAGCCTAAATGGCTGCTCTGAGACACCTTGCAGCAGTCAAAATGCAGAAATGAGTCCTTGAAGTGTTTTGGCAAGGAGGGGAGATGAATGAGCCCTTAGAGACAGAGCCCTCAGGCCTGGCCATGGAGGAAGCTCTTCTGCTGGGGTGGAATCCCACACGCACCCAGTGAGCCCCATCCACCGAGCTGCATCTGCTGCTCACAGGGCCCGGGTTGTTCTGCTGACTGACACCAGCTGGTGCTCTGCTCCTTTTATCCTGGCCTGCTGTGGGTTAGCAGCTGGCCAAGACTGTTTTTAAGAATGTATTTATAAAACTTCACAGCCGTGCAAGCCCAGATATGGAGCAAGGACATTTTGAGCTCGGCGCTGGAAGTGCAGGATGTCTCTTGGCAGATCTGGTTTCCCAGCTCTTGCTGCTGCCACAAACCTGCTGTCCCATCACTTGTACCCAAAAACAATGTTTCCTAAAAAAATCCAGGGGAGCAGAAACCTTGGGCTGAAGGCTCCCACAGATATTTTAAGTCATGCCTGTCCTGATCCCTCTGCAGGCGGCTGCCTGATTGGTATTTCAATAACGTGCTTATTTAGAAGGAAATTCTAACTCCTGTAGGGCACAGTGGTATTTTCATGCCTTTTTTACCCTGCAGCCTTTTCCAGCTGGCTCAAACCTGAACACCTCACTGTCTGGTAGGGACATCGTCTGGCTGAGGTGCAAACTACAGCACCTGATTGTGTCCTTTGTATTTAGGGTTGGTACATGAATAAATATGGGTTTTTTTTAATCTTTCTTGTATTTATATTCCACTGCTGGCAGATACTTCCAAATGTTATTTACAGTGAATGGTTTATTATATGTATTGCTTTTCTCCTTGTCTGCATAGGATACAGACTTCTGAAAATAACCTGTTTTTTTATCTTTTGGAAAGAGCCTGTATTTTTTGTGGGGATAAGAATTTATAGCAACATCTTGACAACTTCATAAAGTTTTTTCCCCTTTTTAATTTCCTAAACCAGCACAACATGCTGAGATACATGGTAGAGATAGGCCCAACATCTGACTGATCAAAACGGGTTTTGAACAAATGCTGACGCCACCATTCTTCCTGTCTGTGATTCCCACAGAACCTTATTGCTTTGAAAAGAAATACCCTAGAAGGCATAATTGACTCTGCAGCAATGAACTACATCAGACAGTGTCCCCTTCATGACTTCTACCCAGCTATCAACAGTGAGAAGCAGACGTGCATGTTAAAAGACTGAGAAGGCACAACTTCCCCAAGAAAATGGACAAAGAAATCATTAGAATCCTTAAAGAGGAAAAGAAAGAATGAGGAGATGGGAAAAAGTTTTTGAAAATAATGCCTCAGGCAGTGAGAGCTGCAGAGCGGAAGCTGGTTGCTGCCTTCTGGGTCTGCAAACAGTAGATCAAACTGCAATGACTTTATGATATAATAAAAAATAATAAAACAAGACCAATAACAGATTTTTTTAAAGTGTTGATCTAGTGTTAGAAAGCACAACTTAACTTTTAACAGCTCAGCCACTTTGCCTGGCTTCTTACCATACCTTCTGACTTCAGTGACTTCACTCAAAGTCAACCCAAACCAAAGACCTTATATTGAAGATAACCCTGAGCTTTTGTACATCTTTAAGCTAAAAAGGGGAAAGATGTTTTGAAACTGCTGAGTTTACCCCTGCAGAGAAGGAGTAATGGCAACAAATACATGCATGAAAACAGTGGTGTATTTTTAGCATTTGTCAGTTTTGGGGCTCCAGAACTGAAAGCAGTGATGGGTGAAGTGGCAACGGGTTGTGTGTGTGATTTGTAGTGGTTTGTATCTGGGCTCTGTGTTGTGTATCTCCTAATGATGAATGCGTGGGAGGGCCAGGCCAGGAATGGTTTCCACTCCAGTGCGCTGATTGTGTAGTTGGCAGTGGGCTCAATTAAAGTATAATAATCTGGTAATCTCTCTCCTGTTTCCATTCAGCTGCTTCACAGTGAATAGAGCCAGTGAACGAGTATGGCTTTTGAAAAGTAGGTGAACTCCTGCCTCTTTGTCTGAGCAGTTTATGTCTAGTCAAGTAAAATGACAGGCAGAGGAGGCGACTCTCCAGAACGTTGCTCTCATGCCTTGCATCATTACTGCCGTTGGCGCTGCTGTGAGATAACACTTGCTCTTTATTTCCCTTCCTAGGCTGCGGGTTGGATTTCCAGCAAGCTTCGCACCCTGGAGAAAAAAGGAGCTGATGTGAGAGAGGAGATATGGATACGTGCATGGTGGGAAGGTGCCGTGTGCCCCAGCTCCTGGTTCTTGTCACGTTGGTGCTCAGCGGGGAGAGAGCCGCGGCACAGAGAGCAGGTACGCGCTCCGCTCGCTGCCTCACGCCCCCGAGCTGGTGGGCTCTCCCATGGTGGGAAACATCAGTTCTAGGAGGAAATCTATAAACAACCCAAGATATTTACTGCTGGAAATACGTAAAACAGGCCTTAGGGATGGAGAAAGCTCAGGGGTTAAGGCTGTGATTTACCTGGGGTCTTTGGTTCTGCTGCAGGCGTAGAAAGTTTAGCTCAGCTGCCCACACCAAGAGGAGCAGCTCACCACAGCTTGCTCTGGATGTGCTCCATCTACCCCACATGGCATGGAGGTGATCACTTCTTCCATCGCCTCCTGTGAGTGTCAGATGAGACCTGGTGAATCTTCTGCCTGGCTGGGACTTTCCTGCGAGCTAAACAGGGCCAGGGCACGGTTCATGTCCTCCTCTGATTCCAGACACTTGAGGGATACGATGATGTGGTGCTTAGGGACATGGATGGACTTAACAATGCCAGGCTAATGGTTGAACTTCATGATCTTAAAGGTCTTTTCCAACCTAAATGACTCTAGGATTCTATGTTTCTCTCCTGTCTGGTTATTAGCATGGTCTCTGGCACAGCTTTTGGCCTGGGCTCATGAACACTCTCTCCCAAATGCTACTGAGTGCATTAGAGGATGGTGTAGCTCAGGGACTATTCTTACAGGGATCCTTGATAAAGACACGTTGGTTCTTGTGTAGCAGCAAGAAGATGTATCTGACATCAGTGATGCCATACCTCAAATTAAAAATGGTTGTAGACCCACACATTTTTTTTTATAAGAGTCCAAAGGCATTTTGAGATGAAGATTTTCTGTCTCTTTTTCTAGGAAAGCTGCTATTCTGTGGGCTTGGATAATTTAGAAGAAAGGAAAGGCTTTTTTAGACCTTTTTCAGTTTAAGGAATAGCTGCTTTACAGCTTTCTTATGTGATCTCTCTATAGTTTTTTTGGGTGAAGTTTACCAGAAATAAATACCTAGTAACCAAACAAAGTGAAATCTCACTTTTTTTCCTGCTTCTGGACCTGTCACAGGCAGAATATAGTGAAGCCATTTATATGTTCATTCTGTGCTTACTTTAAATAATTTTGGGCTTATGGCTTGTTTGTGAACTATTTTTAAAGGAAATATTGCAAAACAGTTGGTTCAGTGTCTGAGTAGATGAGCACAACTCTTTGAATCATGCTCCCAGAGAGCATTTCTGCAATTACAAAACTGAAATTTTGCTTTCTATGAGCTATCTCCCGTATTCCCTTAACACAAATGGAATTGTTTCTGCCAGTAAAAAGTACTGTTATGGCATTCTTGGAAAACAATCAATTTTGTCTAGCAGTGGACATTAAAGTGCTGAAAATGTAGATTAATATTTACTAAAAGCATTTCTGCAGCACTTCATCTCACTGCCACCAGGTCTGTAAGCAAAGAATCACCAATGCAAAAAAAAATGATCCTGAAATACCATGTTTTTCCTCCCTGCAATACTGCCTTGAGTAGGCAACACTTTTTAAACCTTAACTCCCCCTTGTTTTAAGCCTCATTGCCCTTGAACACAGACAGGATTCATTCTGTCTGTCCTGTTTGTTTTGAAATTGCTCTTGTCTCACCTGCTGAGAGTCATTAAAATAAGTAACAGGAAGGTCTTGTGGGTATTGATCTCTACTTAGTCTCACCTAATTAACATCTTTCAGCCAGAATAGATTAATATAATAATGAATTTAGGAAGGAGGCAAGGTGGGGAAGTGTAAGTTTCTTTCTTACCTTTTACTGTTAATTTTTTTACCTTTTATATTCCCCAAAAATCAAGCAGAACCACAATTGAGAGCCCAGCTGATATTCACAGCTGTAACTTGCATGCCATAACATAAAATGGTATAAACCATCATCTCCAGCCTCAGATTGCCTTGGAGAGAGTTTTCCCAGACAGGTTTTCTTGCTCTGGAGTTAGAGACAAGCACTCCCTCACTCACAAAGTGCCATCACAGAACACAGTCCCACATGCAGGTTTTGGCTGGGACACAGTTAATTTTCCTCACAGTAACTGCTCAGGGACTGTGCTTCGGATTTGTGCTGGAAACAGTGTTGATGACACAGGGATGTTTTTGTTACTGCTGAGCAGAGCTCACACTGAGCCAAAGCCTTTTTCATTCCTTCCCCCACCAGCCAGGAGGCTGGAGAGCACAAGAAATTGGGAGGGGACAAAGCTGGGACAGCTGCCCCCAACTGACCAAAGGGATATCCCAAACCATATCATGCTCAGAAATAAAACTCTGGGGGGACACTTGGCTGGAGACTCTTGCTTGGAGACTGTGACTCAGTCAGTGGTGAGCAACTGTTTTCATTTGCATCACTCCTCTTTCTTGGGTTTTATTTATATATCTTTGTTATTTTGCGTTTCATTACAACTTAATTTTTATTTTATTTTATTTTATTTTATTATTTATTTCATTTCATTTCAACTTTCTTCTCTCAACCCATGAGTTTTCCATCTTTCACCTTTCCAATTCTCTTCCCCCCAGTCCTGCTGAGGGCAGTGAGTGAGGGGCTGTGTGGTGCTCAGTTGCCAGCTGGGGTTAAACCACAACAACAGGTTGATCCCCTGTGGATGGGCTGGTCCCAATGTGATCCCAGTCCCATGTGCAGAGGTTGTTCCCACATGTCCTGCAGCAGCTGGGATGTGCTGGGATGTGCTCTGCTACAGAAGTCAACACAGCAGCAGGTGATGCTCCTTTCTCATCACCTGCCACACTCCAGGTGTACATCCAATCACTCTCATGGTCATCATGTAATGCCTTGAGCACTGACCTACTCTTTTATAACACTTTTTTCTGAAGGCAAATCCTCTCTGTGCAGCTGAGCTATTCACTCCTTCCTTTCCAGAGCCATGGGCTGCTGTGGAAATCTTCCATTCCAGGCAGGGTGACAACCCTGGGATGAGCAAAAAGATCCAGAGCTAATTTGTGTCAAAATCTGAGTGTGGGAGAAGAATCTGTGACCTAGGTTCAAATGCTGGAATTCAGTAGGAAATGTGTAACTTTACCACTGGTCAAACATGCAGTTGCACTTTTTGAGACAAGGTGAGACAAGAACTTCTGGAGAAGCAATGGTTGGCAGCTGTGACCAAACTGACTTTGTGGAGCAGCTTTCAGTCTTAAAACTCTGTGTCTATAAAACTGGTTTAAATAAATAGAAGCATCTCTATACACATTTGGTCCAGTTGGGGCATTATATTGATAACTCTTGGGCATCAGTAGCACTTTTATGGACCTGCTGTTTCCCAACTTGCATGTATCCAGAAACAGCTAAGAAACATCTCCTGAGAGATCTGCTTTTTTTTGGCAAGTGTCTGACAAATATGCAACCAGTCTGGATTGATACAGGGCAAGCAAGTTGCAATTAAAATAGCTTTTTGGTTCGGATTATACAGGCCTCACATTGCAAATATCATGGCTGGAGGCAAAGGGATGGTTGTGGGGCTAAGTGAACTTTTCCCTTACAAGGCAGGCTGCCCTTTGTTATTGAGGGACACATTCTAAAATTCAGTAAGTCATCCTTTAGTCAATAGACAGTGGCAGAAATCCTCAAATTTGAAATAATCTTGTTACAGACCTGCTACATCAACATATCATGCTGGGCAAAAGAACTGCTTCTAGCTAAGCATAAATGAATCATAACATTAATGCAAGAGGGGAAATGAAAGTTTCATTACTCAGGGTCAGGATTGGCATAGGCAAGGTCAAGGACAGGGCTTTTGATCTGTCCAGGTCATTTCAGAGCACTGCCTGAGCAAAGGCACTGCAATGAAGTCAGAGAAAAATATCTTCATGCAGGGGTGTAGCTGAAGGATTGAGCAGAAGGAGTTAGAAGCAGAGGAATGGAAAGGGTTTGCATTTCAAAGCCAAGTCTGTGCTGCTCTGTAGATTTCCTGAAACTGCTGAGGTGAATCACAAGGAAGAAGGGTTGGGAATCTGCTCTTCCTCTGCTAGATAGGGAGAGGGTTTGCTGCCTCCTCCAAACTGCTCACTAGGGAGCTGTGTCGAGGGAAGTTTGGTATGTCTGCATTCATCTCCCCATTAAAAATGTTTTCTGCCTCTCCTGCAGGTTGCAAGAGTGTTCACTACGACCTTGTCTTCCTCTTGGACGCCTCCTCCAGCGTTGGGAAAGAAGATTTTGAGAAAGTTCGTCAGTGGGTGTCCAATTTGGTGGAAACCTTTGAGATTGGCCCAGACAAGACCCGAGTGGGGGTGGTGCGGTACAGCGATCGGCCGACCACGGAGTTCGACCTGGGCAAGTACAAAACCCGTGAGGAGATCAAAGAGGCTGCACGACAGATTCAGTACTATGGGGGTAACACCAACACTGGAGATGCTCTCAGGTACATCACCACCTACAGTTTTTCCAAAGAAGCTGGTGGGAGACTTAGTGATCGAACTGTTAAAAAAGTGGCCATCCTTTTGACTGATGGAAGGAGCCAGGATTTTGTCTTGGATCCAGCCACTGCAGCCCATCAGGCTGGGATTAGGATTTTTGCTGTGGGTGTTGGAGAAGCCTTAAAAGAGGAACTTGATGAGATTGCTTCAGAGCCCAAGTCTGCTCACGTGTTTCATGTCTCTGATTACAACGCCATCGATAAAATTCGGGGGAAGCTGAGGAGGCGTCTCTGTGAGAGTAAGTAGAGCTTTCCTTTCTGCAGAATTAGAATAGGTTCAGTTCATGGATATGAATATTAGATATGCTAATTTCATGTAGATATGAAAAGGTATGATTGTTTTCTTTCATGCTTATACTTCTTTATTTTCATGTGTTCTACCCAGCTCCACTCAGTAAGAGATCACTGAAGGATCTCTTAGGCCAGGTTGGCTGCAGCTTTGAGCAGCCTGATCTAGTGGAGTACTGCTTAGGGCAGGGATTTGGAATTAGGTGATCTTTAGGGGCCCTTCCAACCCAAAGTATTCTCTGATGTTGTGATTCTATGATTTTACTACAGGAGATGTGATGGGTTTTTCTGGGAAGACAGCACTAACTATAGGTCAGCTTCCAGAGTAAACCATGAATTAACTTTTGGCTCTGATATAGTTCAAATACTTTATAATAATTTGGACTACTGAATATGAATAGTGACATCTTATTTATATCCAGATTTTGGTTTACTTTGCATAGGACCTTTTTCCCCTTTATTTTCTAGCACTGTACTTTGGAGAGAATGCTCTGGGTGCTGCTGGGGATGATCCTTAAGGAAGCAAAGGGATGTTTATGCTTTTCTGCCTCTCAGCATCTCAACTCTACTGACAAATGGTGTTCTCTAGTGCTCTGGCTGCCAACAGCATAAGCATTGGTGATGTTTTGAATGACTTTTAATGGAGAAAAGTGTGGGGTATTTGCACTGCATAAATGACCTTTATTTTCCAGCTCCTTGGTGAAGAGGATGGGAATGGCATTGTGGCTGCTATCTCCCAGCAATTAAATAGGAGCAGCAATCACACAGCTTGCTCTTCCACCACTGATAATTCCCTCTCTTGTTCTTAGTGACTCCATGAAAAATGCCTGGTTTTGCTGCTTTTTGCAGTGTTTGTTCTGATTACTGTGAGCAGGCCTCGTAGCTGATGTTGTGAAGATCTGTTATTGCTTTCTGGAATCTCCCTTTGTAAGAAAAAAAGCTCTGGGTTTATGTAGAGTCCTTAAGGAGTGACAAGTGCAAGCAGGCAGAGTCTAGTTGACATTACCCAGCAATATCAAGATGGTTCTGCTTTTTTAGCCTAAACATAAATGGGTAATGGAGGATGTAATCCCAATACAAATGGAAGTCATGGGGAATAATAACTGTAAGCTATGCAGACTGAAGGAGCTTGGTTTTTTTCTGTGAAAATCTTATGTAATCATACACACATCTGGGCTCTAGTAGAAAATGGTAAACTCTTCCAACTGGCACACTTGACCAACTCAAACAACCTCCTGTTGCAGCTGCTGAACACCAAAAATGTGATTTTCTTTTGCAATTCTCTTACTTTCCTTTTCCAAAGCAAGTGTTTACTCTGCTTTGTACCTGGGACATCATTTGTTGCCTGCTCAAAGAAATCTTTTACCTGCCTGTCAGAGAAAAAACCATCTGTCTGTGGCTTTCTGAGCCCACCCAGTGTCCACACAGGCCAGCATAACCCCTCTCCTTGGATTGCAAAGGACCATCCTTCATCCTGGATGATAGTCACTCCCCAAGGTGTTTGCTTCCACCTGCACTGGTGAGCTCAGTGAGAAATGGGGGCTGTGCTCAGTTCAGCACATCTCTGCTGCTCCTTCCTCCTGGGGGGAGGACTCCTCACACTCTTCCTCAGCTGCTCCCTCCATGTGTCCACAGGTCCTGCCAGGAGTTTTCTCCAGCATGGGCTGGGTCACCGCCTCCTTCAGGCATTGCCCTGCTCCTGTGTGGGGTCCTGCAGGGGCTGCAGGGGGATCTCTGCTCCCCATGGCCCCCCCTGGGCTGCAGGGGCACAGCTGTCTCTCCATGGGCTGGGATGGGTTTGCAGGGGAATCTGCTCTGGCACCTGGAGCACCCCCTGAGCCTCCTTCTGTACTGGGGCTACTCCTCTCTCATGGTCCCACTTCTCACCTCTGACTGCAATTTCTCCTGCATTGTAAGTTTTTACCCTTAAATACACAATCCCAAAGTCTTCCCTGATTTTTTCCTCCTGCATTTAAAACAGAAAAGGTGCTCTTTAGCAGAATCGGTGTTATTATACTTATTTAGTTTATTGCTTTGCATGCAGAAAGCTTTTAAGAGGCATGATGTTTAGATCAGGTCTAAAAAACCATGAAAATCTTGCTGAAACAGAGGATGAGGTAATGAGAGCACCTCCAGCAGAAATATTCTATTAGAGATCAGTTACTTTTTTTGTTACCTGCATGTGTGAGGTAGAAATGTTTTGGGGGATGAGAGAATGGAGATGGAGAACAAGACCAAGTGATTTCTTGTGCATGTACCACTTTTAAATTCCATGCTAATGCAGTAGGGACAGGAAAGCAGTTCACTGTGATGGCTGGGCCTTCTACATGCTTAGAAGATCAAACTTTTAATAGCTGTTGCAGTTAACTTTGAGTGGTTTTGATGACAGCTCTGCATAAGACATGAACATAAAAACCACGGGGTGGGTGGAAAATGTGAGCAGGGCTCATGCCAAACTGCTGTTTATTTTGTGCACATCCTGAGACAAAAGCATATATTGCCACAGCCAGGCTCTGGTTTTAATAGACATAATCCTGTGTAAGCTCCAGGGAGACACATGAATCAAAGGGTGGAAATGGGAGGAAGATTTTTTTGTACTGACCACTGATGAGTCCTCCAGCCCTGGTACTGCTACTGAAATGTGAAGGGTTGTGAAGTGTTGCAAATGCTGGATTTCATGCCAGCAGCTGTTCAGAATTGCTTGTCTCAGGTCTCCCTGGACATCTGGCCTAGACTCTGTCATTCCATCTTGCTATATTTGACTGAATTTATTGCTAAGAAGATGTCATTGAGGGCATTAATAGCATTTTAGCTCTCATTTGATCTTGTGGCAGTAAGCATAGCATAATCAAAAAAAAAACAAAAACCAAACCCCATGTCTGCTCAGTAGGACATTGTGGCAAGGGGAGATATTTTTGCCACACATCTCCATTACATTCTGGACTATAGTTGGCTGGCAAGAATGGGTGATGCTTTCACAGGAAAGCAGGAGAGATACATTCTGCTAAAAATTCCAGAGATGCTACATGTTTCCTAAATACAGTTCCTGCTTATATGTTGTAGGGATAACAACAGGCAGCTATGGAATATTTAAAAATATACTAGACCAAAGGACTGTCATCACATGAATCTCAGATACTTTGCAAACAAAAGGAGATGAGGCTGAATTCTTCTAATAATGAGTTGGTACCAATGGTTTGTCATTGATTTCTGTTGATTTAGTGAGGTCTGTGATAAGATATCAAAAGCAGTCGCATGTCCAGATGATTCAAAACATTTATATTTCTATTTTTACATGTCTTTGTTGACTTTGGGTAGTGTATGAAGTGCATAAAATATAAGACATATGCTACCCCTATTCTGTTACTGATGATGAAGGGCTTCCAGCCTTCAAAGCAACACCTTGAACATCCATCAAAAGGATAGTCTGAAAGCTTCAGAAATGTCCTTTTTTGAGGTTGTCTTTGCCCAGGTTCATGATATATTCACAGAAGAACAGCAAGCTGTTTCTTTTTGGCCTTAAGTGCTAAAAATACCTCATGCACAGAGACCATGACAAAGGGTAGGCATTTGAATTGCCATATTTTGATTGACACTTCCTAACAGACTCCTAATTGACACTTCCTTACCAGTACAGTCAAATCTCACAAAAGTACTGAAATATTGGAACATATCAATACCTAAGGATATATTCCACATTTTGCTGCTTAAGAAGATGTCCAGATTAAGTGCAGATACTAAGAATTTGACCATCACTTGAAAATCTAGTGGCTTTCAGATGAGATGGCTTTGGAAGTCTGCTAAAAGCTCAGCAGACAACTGCTGCTTTTTAAAAAGCTGCATCTGGGCAGTGACCCAGATGATGTCACCTCTGATGTGTCCTGCTGCTTCTTGATGCTGCACTCCCACAGCTGTCCTGGTGCCTTTCTCAAGCGCTGTAACATCTCCATCTTCCAGCAATCACTCATGGTACAGACCACGGGATCACTCAACCTTTCATCACCACGTTTGCTGGCTAATTGCAGCTTTCTGTGAAGGCATGAAAGGTCTGTGACAGAATTTCCAACTGATTTCTCCTTTACTTGAAACTAAAGGGAAAAAAAAAGACTTTTCATGGATGTCAGGAGACAAAATGTTTGTTTAGTGGTGATCTTCTGCCATTTAGTTGAGGGACTGTATGGTATCTTTTGGCTCCTGGAAGCACAGCAGAGATATTCAGATATTCTTTTTCTCTTACAGAACCTTTTATTTTCAAATCAAATGTCTGAAACTCTCAGATCTAATTTTCCACTCGGCCCAGTCATCACCAGCTTAGAGAGAAATGGTTCCAGAGCTGGTGTCTGGCAGGCAGCTTTGAACTCTGTGGATGATCTGTGGCTGCTGGTTGCCCCTCACTTTCTCCACAGATCAAGCAGTGATTGTTCTCCCAGATCATAACTACAGCTCTGTTCTGGCACTGTGTAATCTCCACATCATTTAAATGTTGCATGCCCAAAGAAGGGCATCAAAGCTGGTGAAGGGTCTGTCATGGTTTGACACTGGCACAATGCCAGTGCCCCCATGAAGATATCCTCTCCCTGGTAGCTGCTGTGAGATGTGACCAGGAATAAGCAAAGCAGGCTCCTACTTAGGGAAGAAAGAAAACAAAACTTTATTAACTACACTACAACTACAAATAAAAAGGAACACACACACAGGGAAAATGAAAACCTCACAAATGCATTTCCTCCTCCCCCCATCAAATTCCCAACACAATACACCTATTCCTCAAATCACCAACTCTCGGTCCAGCACCACCTTTTAGACAATCAATCCTCAGTTCATCAAGAGGAGAGGAGTCCTTCTTGTACCATGGGCTTCCCCTGGAAACACAGTCGAAGCCTCGTGTGTTTTGGTGTCACTCGTGGCACCACCTGGAGAACATCTGCCATGGTGACCTCTTCCTTTCATGTCCAGTGCTCTCACCACTGAACACGGACCAGAACTGCTTCTAGGGTTGTCTTTTAAGGATCCTCTGTCCCGATCCAAAAAAGGCACAGTCTCTCCTTTGGGACACCTGTCCCCCCCATATTTTTTCACCCCCTGGGGCCGAGGGGCACCAACACTGAACCCTCTTGGCTCTGTGGCCATTGCCTCCCCCTGGATGCAGTCTCTGTGTCACAAGGAACATGGTTCTGTCCATGGCTATACAAAAAGAGTCCAGCAAAAGCCACTCCATCATCTCTTCCCACTAGGATTCTTCTCTACTCTTCTACTATCTCTCGCTCGCCCAGACCTCTCTCACACTTGCACATTTCCTTCCTCATCTTCCACTCTATCTTCTAGGAGAGGTCAATGATCTGTAAAGTTCTCATTCTCCAAAAAAAAAGGGTTAAAAGCTCCTACAAGTGGCCAGCTGAACCCCCCCCTTCTTCTCCTTCCCAGCCGTGCTGCCGGCACAGGCCCATGTTTATCAAGCTTCAAGGTTACAGTCTCAGGCAGCGGCTCTTTCTCCCTCTCTCTCTCTCTCTCTCTCTCTCTCTCTCTCTCTGTGTCTCTCAGCAGGGGCTGCCCGATGGCTCCCGGTGTCTCTCTCTCTCTCTCTGTTTCACCCTTCCACCCCGGGGCTCAGGCCTACCTCTCTCGGCCACATGGCTTTCCCCTCCCCCTGCCCAGCCAGCAGCTGGGCCGGGGCACAGACCCGAACTCTTTCCCGCCGGAAACCCAAGAGGACCCTCCCAGGGGAGAGCTCTGCTTTTAACCCCGTGTTCTCAGAGGCGTGTCCATGTCCCAATGGCCAGGTTAAATGCCAATATTAAAGTCTGAATATCCATTGGCCAAAAACACAGCATCCCAAAAACCACATTTCCTGTCAAACCACCACAGGGTCTTTATCATGAGTCCTTTGAGTGTTGGCTGAAGGAGCTGGAAGTTTAGCCTGGAGGAAAGCAGCTGAGTTGGAATCTTATTGTTCTCTACAACTCCCTGAAAGGATGATAAGTTTCTAGCTTTAGAATTTTTCAGATCCTGTACTGCATTAGTGTAGAACTGAACCCCATTTAGGGTGTTAGTAAGCTCTCTTCACATTTTGGTCAGACAAAACAATCCCTCCTGGCCTGACAGCCAAGGACAGCCTCAGCCTCAGACCCTAAAAAAGCATAAACAAAAGTGAATTGGGAGGAAGCAAACTGGGGGAATAAGACTTCATTACCTGAAGCTGTAACTGGACAATTAACCCCTGATATGCTTATAGACCACACTTATATCAGTCTGAAAACCTTGTGACCATTGTCCATCTTGGGTGGAGTCTCTGTGAGGCTTTTGCACTGCCCAAGGTGTATCCACTGAGGGCCTTTAATAAATATCTACTTCATTTTCTAACTCTGTCTAGCCTCTGTTCTAGGTAGCCATTCCAAGGCATCACAGCCAGGTGGGGATTTGTCTCTTCTTCCTGGTAACAAGCACGAGGACAAGAGGAAACGGCCTCAAATTTCACCAGGGGAGGTTTAGATTGGATGTTAAGAAAAATTCCTTCACTGAAAGGATTGTCAAGCAGTGGAAGAGGCTCTCCAGGGAAGTGGTGGAGTCACCATCTCTGGAGGTATTTAAAAGATGTGTAGGTGCAACACCTGGGGACATGGTTTAGTGATGGACTGGCAGTGCTGGGTTAATGGTTGGACTCTCAAGGGTTCTTTAGGGTTTTTTCTTAAATGTTCTTAAGGGTTTTTTCCAGCCTAAACAATTCCATGATTCTAAATAAATTCTTATTTTGCTTGGTAGTCTGAAATGAATAGGTTTATTCTGAGATTTACAACAGTGCTGTTTTATGACCAGCCCCACTTCTAGAAAAGAAAATCTTATTCTTCCTAACTTCCTTCTCCCATCTGCCAACACATGCATTTATGTGGCCTCACCATGAACTACAGCAGGAAGCCAATGAATGTTTTTGTTTCCTTTCCCAGATTAGTTTTTACTCAGATTTATTTCACCATGCTGTCCCAGGGGAGGAACTGGCACAAGGTGAGAGCAGCTAATAGGAGCAGAAGGCCTGGATTGTGTCCTTTGGTGCAGTGCTAGCTCATATCAGCTTGAAGAACTTTAGTTAAGGACTTCAGAAAATTGAGAAAAATCCTTCATGCGCTCCCAATGCAGACCTGAGCTGCTGTGCTCTGGTTTATGCTGTGCATAAAGTGGATTTCTGGGTAGGTTTTTCCCATTCAAACTCCACTTCTAGGCTTCAGCACAACTTGCTTGTCTTGAGAAAACATCTTGCCTAACAGAAATATCCCACTGCAGATGGATCTCTTGAGGATCCTGCCCCATTTTCCTTAGCCAGGCTTTCCAGTACACACAATTGTTGCTGTTTTACTGCTGCCTCAGCTCCTGTTGGTTCAGGGAGGGATGGCAGAGCTCTCCTCCTCACACAGGCTGTGTCTGGCTGGGAGCATCTTGCTGGGGGCTGTTGGTAGGAGGGATGAGCAAGCTGCCACCACCTTCACTTAGACACAGCCTGTCTGTCAGTGCCTCCAGGCAGCACTTTGATATTTCTTTGCACTTGGGCAGCTTTTCTCCTCCAGAATGGATGTTAGCTCTGTTAGAGTTTCAGAGAGTGATTTATTGATTTATTTGCACTCCCTTGTACGTTGGAAAAAGCAATGTCTTAGACATTGCCTTCAGGTGATGAGGGCATTTCAGCATCTGTGGCCTGATTTCTTCTTTTTGCTGAGGGAGAAAAGATATGAATCCAAAAGTCATCCAAAATTCAGAGTTTTAGAAATAAGTCTGTGACAGAAAATGGTTTTACTTCTTTTCTTTGATGCAGTTTGTGAGAAAAGGAGTCTGTTCCATACCTGAAACTTCATACAGACCACTTGGAATATTAATATGGGACTCTGAAGAAAGGAATATAATAAAATGAGATCAATTAAACCTTTTGCACTTGCCTTTCTTATCTCTATCTTCTTTCTTTAGCAGTTACAGACAAATAGTAGCATTATAAACCACAGGCAATCACTTTATGTAAAACAGTGAATCTCTGGACTGCCAACAACATCTTGTCTGAAATCACAAAATCTGTTGGATGATAACATCTTCCCTAAATTGTAATAGGTTTTCTTGCATTTCAGACAAGAAAGATCTCTGAACACTCTTTGATGTACAGTAAAAATAATTGTAAAGACAAAGACTCAGATTAAAGTAAGTCCCAGATTTGGAAAGAAATATTGAGACAATCAGGAAAAGCATGGGTCTCACAGCCCTGTGAAAAGGTAATGTGCTGCTTGGAGGAAAAAAAAGGGTGGGAGAGGGAGAATGTGGTGACTATGGAAGCCATTTCTAAATAATGTAGAAGTGAAGGAGAAATACAGAAATAGGAACAGGCAAAAAGCTGGAACATATTCTTATGTGCTAGAAGTATCTTGTTTTTCAACCCTGTCTGCAGCCCACATTGGTTTTGCAGGAGCTGTGGGTGCTCAGCACTTTCAATACTCAGCTGTGGAGCCCAATTCTTCTCCAGCTGCAGTCAGGAGGAGGCTTCCTGTCTGCTCCAGGGGAGCCCAAATGATGGGGTAAAAGACACAGCTCAGCCTTGGGGCAGCACTGTCTCTCCTGGTGGGACTGCTGAGGAATTCTCAGCAGAAAGAACCTCTGGAGATGCCAGATGCTCAGCAGGAGACAAGGGCAAGGCACTTAAAAACCTCTGAGGCTTTAGGTTTAGTTACAGGCTTTTCTGTCCAAGAAAAACAAAGCAAGGAGGAGAAAACCCTTGGCATGTGGCCTTCACAAGTCTTAAATCCTTTAAATTTCAGCAAATTTGTACAGTCAGGCCTTTCTTCCTCCTTCATTTACAACCCCTAAACTGACCTCACACTGAAAGGACACCAGCAATTTAAAGTCTTAGTGTTCTAAGCCTGCTTTGGGGTTAATTTGTATGCTTTATGTGACTATTCACATCAAAATCTAATGGTAACTCCCAGCACAATAGATAAATGGAATAGACCATTGCCTGCTGGGGTTAGGTGCACCTGCAAATTAAAGATTTCCTCTGCTCTCCCTCGATTTGGGGATGTAGTTCTTTTTAGGATAGGGAATGTCTGGGGTGGTGACATGGAGATTTATTCCCAGTTCTCCTGATGGACCTGGTAGAATTTATGGAAAATCATAGAAAAGGTTGAATCTGTATCACAGCATGCAATGTAATGAAGTCATAAGATTTTATATTTCTAAATCCCAGTGGGTTTCCTGAAGTCCCCAGCTTCTTATAAAATGAATATTTCTGTAAACCCATTATAGCATTGGGGAGCTTGGGTTCTCAGGGCTGGTGAGCTTTTTCTTTTGCTCCTGGCTCCATAAATTCCAGCCTCAAAGTCTTGTGAGGAGTAACTGCAATGGGAGCTGCAGATCCTGTGACTCAGCCTAATGAGATAGTTTGGAGGTACCATGGCAGGTCCTGGGTTTCAGAGAAGGATGAAATGTTCGCTGGTAATGGGCTGCCTGTGTCACCTGGGAAAAGGTTTGGCACAAAAACTCAGCTTTCTCTTCAAATAGATTAACCAGAAAATTTGTGACTTTTCAAGGTGTTGAATCAAGTGCATCACCTCATAATTGAAGTTATTTTGGAAACAATTTCACAGGCAGAACAGAACTATAAGACAAATTATTACACAAAACCATGTTCAGAGCTAGATAAACTGTCACGTTAACACCTGGAACAAAATGGGCAGGACCACCTATTTTTAAGATCTGGGATGAAACCATTGCTTCCAGTTCTGTGTTCAGCTGAGCTGTCTTTAGAGGCCTGTATTATTTATTTCTGTGATCAAAGCAAAGCTGGGCATTTAAGGTTTAATGGCTTATTCTGAAGCTGAGGTAGGTAATAAAATCACAGAATGGCCTGGGTTGGAAGGGATCATCTCATTCCCATCCCCTTGTCATGGACAAGGACACCTCCCACTAGACCAGGTTGCTCAGGGCTCCATCCAGCCTGGCCTTCAACACCTCCAGGGACCAGACATTGGTTGAACAGATCTGTGATACCTGTAAACCTTGAAACCTTGCCACAGAGAGATTCATGTTACTACTAGAGTTCAAACTCAAGTGACAGAATGATTTCCTTTCCTCTCCTTTGGCAATATGAAGTGGTGCATCTTTTCTTCTGTGGAAGTTTGTAAATACTGCTGAATTTCATTTTTTTTCTTTTTTCTTTAAATAAACCAAGCCAACAAACAGAATTGAATTCTAATGTGCCAGTCTGTTGAGAAAATTTCTTGCTCAGTGGTAGAGCTGCAGTGTGGTTTAACTGGTGGGCTATTTTTGTTAGTAAATTGTAGGGTTAGTGATTCAATCCCATCAAGTTCCCTACAAGTTATAGCCAAATACCAAATTCCTTTTCAAATCAGTTAGCTTGTTTATGATGCAAAACAAAAGCAGTGGGAGTGCTCTGACACCTTGGAGAACTGCTTTTTTTGATAAAGTGCTAATTAAGTTCTTTAAAATGCAATTAAGAAATTGTTGCAAGCTCTGCTGTATTCATGTACTTTAAAAGGCTGAAGAATAGTTCTAAGTTCTGCATAAAATGCTTTTTGGCATGCTCTATACTTTGGGAACTGTGAGTACTGCTGCTAATCCTAGCCAGAAGTAAGGAAGGTACCTTTCAAGTGAGGTAGCTCAATTGGATAAGGTGATTTTTTTGTCACTTGCTCCCCTTGTCTGTTGAACAACAGGGTCATGGGACATCAGATTCCTAAACTCCATTAATTTCCTTGTGGATTAGTCAGTTTGGCTATAACTTCATCTATACTCTAGGAAACAAAGGAATTTATATATAAAATGCACATATATGCATATATGTTTGCCTATGTGCATAGGGCATATGTTTGTTTCTATATGTATAAACTCTGAAAAATAAACCTGTGTCCTTTCAGCCTGAAGCACCAGTATTTTCTTACAGTGAGGTAGATAAAGCTATAACATGTTAAAGCTCCAGAGAAGATGAAATACAGGACATTTTTACTGCAGACCACACACAATCAACCCAATCCACCACCTCTGGGGGAGACTTCAGCTACACTGCCATAGGAATCACTGTGCTTTGTTCCTCCAGGGTTTTACAGCAAGATGGATAGGATGTATTAGTATGGATAGCATATTATCTATATATTAGTTCTACATCTACTGTAAAAATCTCTCTGATTTGGCACTGGAGATGTAACACTAACAAGACACAGGTGGGATGGTGCAGCAGAATTTTAGTCACTAGTGCTAAAGCTTTGTGGCAAATTACTCTAATAGGTTGGATCAAAGGGTGTTCCTGAGCTGAAGATTGAGGTTGGATCAGAACTGAAAGCCATAAATAGATATAAAAATAGATTTTGTATCTTTATATTCAGGTATCTTCTGTAGGATTCATATCATCATACTGCAGTAGCCTGAAAATTATTTGTCCATGCTCTTTTGATAGTCAGTGGAAAGGAGTGGACATCTCAAGAGAATGTTTCATCCTCCTTGAGGATGACTGTTTGAGACAGGAGACATGATTCAACCTCTGAGTGCCTCTCTCTTTTCACTCACTTTTGAGAGAGCTTATGTAACTTTCTCATTGGATTCTTCACTTTGACAGCCAACAGCAAAAGAGTTGAACCTTTCCCTGCCACGTTCTGGGAATACAATAACGTTTGCTTCCTTGTGACAGTAAATTCAGACTGCTGGAATTTATATTACTGATGGATATTCAGGCCAGTATTGCAAGCTGAGGTGGATGTGCTGCAATTCTCACCCAGCTCCCTGATGCTGCAGGGTTTGTGCAGTTGAAGGAGACAATGTCAGTTTAGAGAGCTGTTACCACATATTAGCATATGTTTAGGGTCAAACATAATTTATTTAATCCCTAAGGTTCTACTCCTGTGAGAAGAATGGTTCCCTCTCCCTCATCTTTGGCTTCTGCCTATATTTTGTGATAAATTGGTCCTTGAAGTTAACTGTGCTGTGATATTACCTGCTGCAGTCTATTGACTCATTTATAGCAAGATAATACTTTAAAAAACAAATAATGACTGCAATACAATTAAGAGTAACAGAGACAGCTTTTTAAATTGCTACTATTGAAAGATACCTTTGTTGCTAATAGCTTTGTTGTTGTTGTTGTTAATTGAAGCGTGAATCCACTCGTGCTTAATGATCTTTCCAGTTCTCACTGTAACAAAGTCAGACCCTAAACCAGACTGTGCTTTGCTGGAACCAAAATGGGAAGGATGCCAGCTCAGACCAGCTTGAATGTAAACCAAACCCATGTTGCTGGTGCATCCTGGTTGTCTTCCCATAGAGACAAGCTGAAAATTCACTTGGAGGACCTGGTGAACAAACCCAGTGGAAGAACTGCTGTGATAAATTCATCCTGCTATGAATGGCATTTAAAAGCTGATTTTGAGCCAGTGGAGTTCTGAGTATGGTTAAGGTAATTAAACAATCTTTCTTATCTGATTATTATCTGATAGAAACAAACAGAAATGGCTTTAAACTGAAAGAGATTGAATCTAGATTAGATAGTAGGAAGAAATACTTTGAGGGTGGTGAGGCACCACAAGCTCCAATGAACCAGGACTTTGGTGTAGCAGAAGGTGTCCCTCCCCATGAGAGGTTTGGAGCTGAATGATCATTTAGGTCTCTTCCCAACCAAACCATTCTATGATTCTATGATTTATTCAAATTTTCATTGAATTCACTCTGAGTGTCTTTTGCAGAAGTGCCCATGTAAATGGCACCAAAAACTCTACCAAGCTGTAGAGTGCTGGTTTTGGCTGGGATGGAATTAATTTTTTTCGCAGTGGCTGGTATGGAGATATGTTTTATATTTCTACTGAACACAGCATTGAAAATGTAGAGATGTTTTTGTTATTGTTGAGCAGGGCTTGTCTGATGGAATACAGCATGCCTTGTCTCAAATATTTTGACTTGCATATAAACATAACACATATAAGGATCATGTTAGAGAAGGGATGTGCTCAGGACTAACAATCCCTCAGGGGCCAAAATGATCCAGAGCAGTCTTTGAGTCACAGGTTCCTGAAACCCAGTCTCAGTGCTCTCTGGTGCAGCACACTGATCAGGCACTTTGGAAAGGTCACTTTGGTGTCTGGACTAGGAAACTGGATGTCCTTTTTTTCAGTTCCTGACACCATATTTCCCTAAATATTTTGGCAGTGTCCAGCCCCAGGAGTTTTGCAAGAGGGCAGATGTTGGCCATAATGTTCCTTCCCTAGTCAAGCTTATTGACAACGTTCAATCACCACTCCCACTGCAGAGAAATAATCCCTCTTCTACACCTCTGGATCTATTGGAGCTCATGGCTCTAGTGAAAAGGACAAGAGAGTATTAAAATAGAAGGAAATCCTCATTATCCTTGCTTGTGATGAATAGGATATGAGTCTTATTTGAACTGTGAGTGTATAATACTCACAAAATAAAATGTACTGGAAAATTTACTGTGTTAGTTTATTCAGGGATGTATCTGCTAACTATTCCTCCAAGCTATCAGAGCTCTGTGCTGGAATAGTGAATCATGCACGTTGATTTTTGACAAAGTTGTTTAAGGACAAGTGGAACATTTACAGAGCTGCAAATCTTTCAAAATTCAACATCATTTACACTGACTGTTGTGATTTCTGTTAGCAAGCATAGAAGCAGATGCCTGTCTAATTTACCTGCCTGATAAACTGTTCTTGTAGTGACCTTAATAACGTCCTGAAGAATTAATTTCCTAGGCTAATATTATATTTATAATTTATTTATCACCAGCTGAGTATTTACGTGCTCACAGCTTTACAAGCTGTAAGACACTGTGGCTTCACACAGTGTAAGATGGTACACAGGAATCTCTTTAATGTATGACTGGCTCAGAATCAAGGATTTTTATCATCTATAATTAGGAGTTTATCCCAGTGGGTGGGATGTTTTTTTTCATCGTAAATCCTTTTGCATACTATTATTTAGTTAAAAATACTGTCCTGTGTGCCTGCTGACAGCACAAGAAAACAGAATAGGAACTGTAAATAAATGGAATTAGTGGATGGGGTTGCTACACCCTCCCACCACATTCACCTCTGCAAACTATTTTTGAGTTGATTATAAGTAATTTGGCTTTGGAGGTCGATATTTTTATTTGTTCTAGGGGGCCTGTAATACAGAAAAGTCTCTCAGCTTTTTACTTTGATTTCTGTGGGCGCATGCCTTGACCATAAAATGTTAGGTGCTACTGAAATGTTGAAAAATATCTCTCACTTTCACAGGGTCAAGAAAATTCTTCTTTGTTCAGATCCTAGAAAAGTCTGTTTCTTTTTTTTTTTTTATGTTCCTTAGTTTGTCTTATAACTAAAGCATTGATTTGATTTCTATTTTGGAGCATAGAGTAGTTTCACTCCTCCATATTTATGCTAAGTAATATATCACTGCTAATTATTTTCCACAAACTACTAGTGTGCCAGATAATAAATGTTTAATTAACCAAACACCTGAGAAAGTATTAGACTGACTTGTCACTACTTTGTACAGCTATTTGCATACATTCTGAGTTATTTCTAGTGAATCCAAAGGTTTTCTTAAGCTTACACAGCAGGGCACTAAAAGACCTCAGAAATAAACCTTGGCTGAATGGATTTACACATGGTGCAAATTCCTTCCTTGTGTGGCACTCTGAAGATTTTCCATGAGAGGTTTGATGCACTCAAGTATAATGGAGATGCACATTGAGTCACAGAGATCCAACTCTTAGTCCTAAAATACCTCTTGTCCTTCCAGCAGGGAAGGTATGTGAAACAGCTCTTAGCAGATGGTTCCTCACTGCTGGCTGTATGCAGAGGTTTTACCTGTGGGGAGAGGGGTGGGGTTGGGGTTGTCCCTCCACCTTTTTCCTGTGCTCAGCACAGCCCAGCTCTCAGGATGGACCTGGCCTGGCCCTGCAGGGCTCTGGATGATGTTTGTGCTCACGAGTGCTCACTGCTCCCTGACAGGCACCTCCAGCGTGGGGCCAGGCTGAGGCTGTAATTGTGCGAGGCTGACCCTTTCATCTTCAGTTCTTTCCTTTTTTCTGCTCAATAATTGTCTCCCCTTCACCACAAAATGCACAGGAGAGGAACAGCTTTTCAGGAAAAGTGTTTTCTACCCGTAACTCTGTGGTGGAGTGAGAGGGACAAATGCCAAGGGGAGGAAGTAAATTGATGTCAGTAAGTTCATAGCCACAGAGGTTGTTTTTGTCTGTGCTTTCTCTTCCCCCACCACCCTTCATTATGGAATAAGCTCCCAAGTAACCTGCTATCACCAGAACACAGGGGACTTAAGGCACCAAGGGCCCTCTCTGCTTCATCTGCTTTGTCCCAGGGGTTTGTGACTTTTCTCCTGCAGCTGGATGTGGGTTCAAACTGAGCAGAGTTGATCAAGTCTAAGTGGAAGGGGCTGGCTGCTCAACTTATTGTGGATTTCTGGTGAAGAATGGTCACTGATGAGGGACTCCACAACTCCCATGGACTCATCATCCCACAATCTATCCTTTGAATAAGCCCCTTTTGGAGTACAGACATTTTTTACTTTCTTCTCTTCTGGACTCAGTTATTTTTATAGCATCCACCTTTTTTTTTAATGTATGTGTATGCACGCACATCCATATATATAATTGGAAGTGAATGAAGTGATTTTCTCTCAGTTAACACAAATAAAATCTAGGGAATGGAAACCACAGGGGTGGATAAACATGCTATTCATACTGGGTGGATCTGTGCTCCCATGGGGGGAGGTAAATGTCCTAATTTCAGAATAGTACAGACTGAGTTTTCATTAAATCAGTACATGTTTAATTATATCATTTTGAATGGGAAAGTGGAGAGTAAAGACATAGATCTGCAATGAATCTATACTTATATAGTAATTTCTGTAGTTTTGTTGGGTTTTTGGTGGTTTGGGCTGGTTTTTGTTTTTTTTTTTTTTTTTTTATTTTGACATGTTGATGATTTTCCTAGGGTTGGTGGGACCCTTGAAAAAGCAGCTGAAGCCAGTATAGAGAAAACATTGCCTGTGTGTTTTCCTGCTTTTGGGCTGAGCTTTTCATTTCACTTTTATCTGGGATTCCAGGCTGGATGCTAAGTTTGATTCTCCCTACACTTCTGGGTTTGTAGGTGAGGAGGAGCTCTGCTAGGGTGATAGCAAGAAGAATTGTTTAATGTTGACTTTCACCAAGGAAAACAGCATAGTGCTTACTTCCCTGTGAGTCTGCCAAGCAGCATTTAACCTTCCCTGCTGGATTCATTCATTCTGTTATGACAGCTCTTTTTAATGAAGGTGGGAAATAAAGTGATGGATTCCAGCTGTGGGAGGTGGATCATCTCTGGGTTAAAATGGGCCAGCTCAGGTGTGGTTCTAGTAAGGTACACCATGGCAATATTAACTCAAAAGCAATTACATTTAGAATTTTATTCTAGAAATATAGAATGATTGGAAGGGACATTAAAGATCATCTATTTCCAACTTCCTGCCATGGGCAATGATACCTTTCACTGGATCAAGTTCTTGGAGCTCCATCCAGCCCAGCCTTGAACTCTGAGAGGGATGGGGCATCCAAAACCTCTCTGGTCAGCTCGTCTCAGTGCTTCACCACCTTTATTAAAAAAAAAAATATTTCTTATATCAAACCTAAACCTACTGTCTTTTGTTTGAAGCCATTCCCCCTTGTTCTGTCCCTCCAGGTTCTTGTAAAAAGTCTCTCTCCATCTCTCAGGTGTTGAAAGGCTGCAGTCAGGTCACCCCAAAGCCTTCTCTTTACCTCCTGAAGAATCCAAATTCTCTCCACCTTTCTGCATAGGAGAGATGTTCCATCCCTCTAATCAACTTGGTGGCTTCCTCTGGACTTGCTCCCACAGGTTGATGTCCTATCTACATATATAAAGAGGTTAATGCAAATAATCAATTGGATGTACATGTGCAGCTTTATTTTTGTCTGGGCAGATGTGTGATGGAAGCTTGGGCTTGCTCAGTATTTGTGCAAGATGTCAAGAGAACCGTGACACTGAATCTTATCTTTAAATTACTCTTTTATTTGGGCTTGTACATAACCCTGCACAGACTAAGAAAATTTATGTCATATTAAATTCTGACATTGGTAATGATCAAAACTCCCAAACCAACTGTGGAAGAATATATGATGAGATATGACCATCAGTACTCATATTTCCTTTGGAAAGTATGGAAACATGGAAATAGAGGGCACATCATCAGTGTTAAAATTTGTTGCACTGATTGTCTGAATCCCATCAGCAAGACAAAAGTGGAAACTAGAAGCTGCTTCTTAAGGGACATGTAAGATTCATTTTTTCTAACTGAGCATAGTTAATGTCTGAAAAAAGATCACCTATGGGGCTGGAATAGTGTGCTCTGGCTTCTTTAAAATGCAGGCTGATGCCTTTTTAAGAGATGAAATCTTGTTCATCTCAGTCTCAAACTGCTAGCTTTAACAGCATTTTCTTCTGAGAAAGGAAAGATTATTTTCCAAAAGAGCAGATATTGCTGTGGAATATGAGATGTCTGATGTTCTGTGCAAGAGGCCTTGACGCTGGTTGTAGTTTTCTGTAGATATAAAATTTGTGAGTCTGGCAGACAGATGGAAAACAAGATTTGTTGAGAGATCACCAATATATTTTTCTTGTGCTTTTTCCTAGCAGAAAATCCACCAGAACCTCTCTATTAGACTGAGCTTTCAGACCTTGGAGGAAGGATATTTTAATCTCTAAGTGTCTACATACATAGGAATGTTTGCAGCATCTTGGTCCTGGCATGGGTGGAAGATGGGAAGAAAAATTAAATGGCAAATGTGGCCTTTGATTAGAAGGCAAACTGTGCTCTAATGGAGGTGATTAGAGACAAACTGTAGACTTTGTCTGGCCATAAGGCAATAGAGTGATTTTCTTGTGTGGTGGCCTGGAAGGCTGCCAAGCTGTTTCTCAGTAACTAATCCCGAGTCAGTTATGGGCACAGAAAACAACACCACATATCCAACACTTTCCAGGGAAAGGGGTCAGACACTGATGGTGGTGATCACTGCAGGGAACAAGTTTTCAATTTCTCAGCAGGAGCACCAGGTCTGTGTCACTCTCCCCAGCCCATCTGCTTCCCAGAGAGGCAGTGGGGAGCAATTCAAGAGAAGCTGCCCTTGGATCATTATGGAGACAGTCAGTTCTTTGAGAAGCTAATGATGTGATGGCTTGTGAATGGCTGGGAAGAAACAGATCCAAGATGGATCAAGTCTAACTATTAAAAGGGCTCAGGGTTTCCTTGTCTTACTTCTTATATCATGTGAAAATTCTCTCTTTCTGTAACACTGCATAAAAGTATGTCCTTCCCAAAGAAATGCACCTGTGTGGGCCTCTGTAAGATGGAGTCACTGTCATCTGGAAATCATTCTGGCCACAACAGCCACCACTATGAGCTGCACGCAGCTTAAGGCAACATCTGTGAAGCTGAAGCTACCAGTGTTACAAGTGACCACTGGTACATTCTTGTCTCCTTTGTTATCATGGAATCACAAAATTATCAAAGTGAAAAAAGACCTCCTGAGATCATTGAGTTCAACTCTTAACCTATCACTGCCACAGCCACCACCAAGCCTTGTCCCTCAGTGCCACATCTACACACTTTTTGTGTGCTTCCAGGGATGATGATTCCACCATTTCCCTCGGCAGCCTGTTCCAATGCTTGACCACCCCTTCAGTGAAGAAATTGTTCTAAATATCCAATCCCTGGTGCAACTTGAGCCCATTTCCTCTTGTCCTCTTTGCTTGTTACTTGGGAGAAGAGGCCCACCCCCACGTGGCCACAGCATCCTTTCAGGAAGTTGTAGAAAGTGAAAAGATCTTCCTGAGCCTCCTTTTCTCCAGGCTGAACACCCCCAGCTCCCTCAGCTGTTTTTTGTCAGACTTGTGCTCCAGACCCTTTCCCAGCTTCACTGCACTTCTCTGGACATGCTCCAGCAACTCTGTAATCAAAACTTGAGCAACTCAGCCAAATATCTGCTGGTTCTGGATATCTCCATGTGAGCTCTGGGATGGAAGGAACCCCTTTGAACACCCCAACTACCTCTGTGGATGCTTCTGCTGAGCAGCAGGGATGGAGAGCCCAACTCTTCACGTGCACACACAGTGCAGCCAGGAGAAATGCCACCCAGAGGGATGTCCTGTGTCAGCACAGGCCCTTGCAAGCCACACCACTGCCAGTAAAAGTCCTGGGCCCTGGCACTGTCCCACCACAGCCCATGGGACACTTGGTGGGATGGGTTCACTCTGTGCTAATGAGCTCTTTCTGAACAATGACCTGACATGGTTCAGGGAATAGCAGAGTCCCAGGCCAGGAGCCTTTCCCTAATGGGCAGTGGGAATGTGGCATCCCAATTTTGGGTGGATGGGAGTAGGGAGAATAGTTTGGCTCTGCCTTCCTGCCCTCCTGGCCAAAGAATGAGTTTGGTTTGTATATGGAAGTGCTGAGCATTGTGAAGCAGACAGGATGTTTGAATGGGGAAGCATTGGTCCATACTACACTATTTTGGGGTGGGTGGAAGTTTCCTCAGCTAGTCATAAATGCTGTTGCCAGTTTTTGTGTAGTGGCACAGCTATCAGGTTTGTAAGTAGTTCTTAGGCAAATCACATTCTTCATATTGGTTTTTCTCCTCAGTGAATTTGGGATTTGGTACAGTGACCTGTGAAATCTCATCTGAGATGTTGCTGGGATGACAAGCTCAGTGAAATAAAGGTCTGACCTCATAGCCAAAGCCAAGAATGTAATCACAGAGAATCACTGAATTGTTTGGGTTGGAAGGGAAATTATAAGATCATCTAGTTGTAACCCCCTGCCAGGGCTAGAGACACCTTTGACTTGAGATCAAGTTGCTCGAAGCCCCATCCCACACAGCCTTGAACACTTCCAGGGATGGGGCAGCCACAGGTTTTCTGGGCAGTCTGTACTAAAGCCTCATCACCTTTATTATAAAGGATTTCTTCCTAATCTTTATGTCTAATCTAAATCTACTCTTTTTAGTTTGAAGGCTTTTCCCGTTGGCTGTTATTACCTGCCCCTGTAAAGAGTTCCTCTCCTGTTTTCTGCTTTTACTCCTGTGTGATTTATCCAGATTTATCTCTGTTCACCTGAATGGCTTCACATCCTCAGACTGAGTTTTGGGGGCTCGCAGCTGTAACAGGACACATTTGTTTGATAGCAGGCCTTGGTCATTAGGGATAGAGCTGACTTTGAGGTGTCCTGTGCTGTGCTTTTAGCTTTGTTTCTTTGTGACCAACAACAGCAGCAAATGGGTGTACAAAAACAAAACACCCAGCTACATTCCTCACTCATTTACATTGATCTAAAACCAGATTAATTTCACTTTAATGAATGAGCAACTAAGCAAGAGAGTTGGCCTATCACCATACTTTGTACTAATTAGTATTTTTCTTACCAGTGCCTGCAGAAAAGCCAATCTGTTTTGTATTCTGAGCTGAAAAACACCCTTCATGGTAATTTTCATCGCCAGCATGTATGTCATTCCTCTGGGCTTCCACAGCCTCTTAGAAAAACCTGTTGCAGGGCAAAATAATTTCACCAAGCTTCTGGTGCTCAGCAAGCGTGGGGCACAGAGGGCTGGACATGCTCTCTGCCACGGGGACTTTCCTGGAATTCATGCTGGCCCCCATTTGCTCATGGCCGGGTTCTGTGGTAGCTGCTTTCCATGCAGAACAGCTCAGCTTTTGTGGCATCCCAGGCAGAGCAGCGTGAGTGGCAGCTGGGCTCTGCGGTGAGGGGAGCTCTGCCTTTGTTGGAGGGGTGGGTCCTTGCTCCCAGTTATTCAGAGCCTCAATTAAAGCAGGCAAACCGTGGTTATTAGTTGTGCTCGCTGGGGCAGAGCACAATGAGGTCGGCTCAGTGTGCAGGGGACCCCCCTGGATGGCTCCGGCAGCCCAGGCCTCCCAAAGACCCCGGGGGGAACGGGGAGGGGAAAAGGACAAAGCTTGGGGTGCTGGTGCCAGGCAGGGACACTGGGGCTGGGGGTGTCCGAGGCAGCCCTGCTCCCTGGAGGGGCTGGGGGCGATGCGTGGGAATGGCACCGGTGCCAGCAGATCTTGGCAGTGGGGCCTTTGTTCACCGTCAGGATTTGCTGAGCCGATGGATCCCATTTCCACTGCCCTGGAGAGGAAGGTGGCAAGGGGCCAACTGGTCCACATTGGGGCTTGTGCAGCGTTTTTTAGAGTTATTAAAAGGTTCTTTTAAGAAATGGATTAACTTACTCAGCTCTGTTTTTCCATCTTCTGCTTTCCCCTCTCATGTGTGTTCTGCATAATTTTTATAATGAACTTGCAGTCTTGCCACTTCAGGCTTTTGGACACTCTAGCTAATGGTAATTATACAGAATATTTATAATCTTATCAGAAAGTGCTAATGAAAAGCTTTAATGTGTCTAGCCATTTTCTTGCAGCAGACTTCACTGTTCCTTCCTTCACACGGAAAGTCCCAGCCCAGCATCTGCCCTGGCACAGTTCTGCAAACACAAACTCTTTCTCCCATGATCCTCACCTAGAAACAATTTCTTCTTCAGGTCAGCACCCATAATTCCACTCCCAAAGTCAGTACCTCAGCAAGCCAGGTCAGATAAACTTGCACAAGCCTTCACCACATTCACTTAAGGCTCAAGTTTCTTTTTAAGAGGGGAGGAATCCCACCTGAAAAAGGCAGCTGGGAGCTTCCTTAGTTCCTTATCATAGGAACTTCCCAGTTCCTATGATAACATTAGCTCCTCTACCAGTTCTCACTCTGCATGCATAACATATAACTGCAAGTCACACCTTGCTGAATAGGCAACTTCCTCAGGAAGTAAAGCTGAAATGTCATTTTTCCATCTTTCTTGAGGGACAGAATCTGTGATCCAGGTGAAATAACAGCTCTGATTGCTCAGCAGTTGCACAGATGTCTAACTCCTCTGCGGCATGCACCCACACCTTCTCCATTGCCTCTGGATCTTATGGGCACCTGGAAATGACCCTGCAGGGTTGATTTTCTCCAGTTTTCCCTGATAAAAAACCAAAGCTGGCTGTCCTGTCCTTTACTGGGTGTTTGTGAGCCCTCCTGGCTGGTCTCTCTTTGTGTGCAGAGACACATGGATGTCCCAGCCAAGCCCTGGCCCTGCTTTTATTTTGCTTTGTGCCCAACACATTCACTTATAAAGTCTGGGAAATAACTGTTAAAGAGCTCCAAGAATTACTTTTTGAGGCCTCAGCTATAGAGGTTATAATCTGCATTTTTGCCAATGCAGAAAGGGGGAGGATTACCTAAGAAAAAAGGTTGGATATTAGGAAAACATTATCCACTGACTGTTTAAGAATTGGAACAGACTTCCCAGGGAAGGGGTGGAGTCACCATCCCTGGAAATTTAAAAAAGATGAGTGGACTCTGTGATATGGTTTAATGGAGGTGGTGGTTAAAATGCTGGAGTCAATGATCTTGGAGTTCTTTAATAATATTAATGATTCTGTGATTCAGTTCTTCTATAGGACAGGGTTAATAAAACATTAAAGAAGTAGAGTCTGGCTGGTTCTCAGTGCCTGTGTGTCTCTTTGGTGCAATGAGAGCATCTCCACTTTAGCACTGAACAAAGGTGAAACCCCACAGTAGCTGTGCTTGTGGATTCCCACAGCAAGTGATGCAGACTGAGGATGCAGAACTGAGTGTGAAATTCCACTTCCCATCTGTGCAGCTCCATCTGATGCAGCAATTCCCAGCATATCCTCTGCAAAAGCATCACTTAGAGGGAAAAAAAAGTCCAAGAGGAAAGAAATGAATTGGTCTTTGGCCTAAATTTGAAAGGCAGGTTTCAGAGATCTGTGGAAAAATTTAGGGATGTGTAAATAAAAAAAAAAATAAATTAAAAAACCCAAGCCTGTTGGATGTGCTTTAAAATGTTTAGTGACCTTGCAAAACCACCTTGTGAGGATCAGTTTTACTACAGAAAGCTTGCTGAACTGCTGCTGAGGCATCTGATACAATACAGCAAATCTCCTTTTCTGAGGCCACAAGATTTTTTCTGAAACCCCTTTCCTTCTCAGGCTGGAGAGGAGCATGCACAATGAGCACCATGCTGAATGTTGTCCTTCAGGACTCATCAGGAGCTCTTGAGCTAATACATTGTACTTCTGCCTGCAACATTTCATTTCATTTCAGATTGAAATGTCAATTCCACATCTCTCATTCCTAGCTGACAGCAGGTAAAATTATCCCCCTCCCACACCATGTACCCCTAGGTGCATGGGCCAGCAGACACTGTGTTTTGTAGGAAAAGAAACCTCTCAGAATTGATTTGGGATCTCTTAATTAAATGCCTGTCATAGGGAAAACACTAATTCATCAAGATCAAAACTTCTGGGCAAAACCAATTTAGATGAGTTTTTGATCATGGGAGAAGGATTGGGAAAAAAATCTCTGAAGCTATTAAAATGCTGTATTTTAAACTTGGGTTGTTTTTTTTTTTTTTGAAGTGGAGAACTTCTGGTTTTGGTTCAAAATATCAATTACTTAATATGTTTTTAGAAAATCAATGCAAACCATGTTCCCCTTTGGAGAGTCAGTGTGCTCAGCTCCCTGGAGAGGGACAATGGGGACAGGTACCACTGGG
The DNA here is from genome assembly GCF_023055355.1 of Agelaius tricolor. Taxonomy (NCBI): domain Eukaryota; kingdom Metazoa; phylum Chordata; class Aves; order Passeriformes; family Icteridae; genus Agelaius; species Agelaius tricolor. The sequence goes on along the minus strand of NW_027269262.1, from coordinate 91,007,955 downwards.
CTGACTTTGCAGGTCCTCTGGAAACACAGATTCTCTCACACTGGGATGTACCTTTTGTGGCTGTGCAGCTGAAAGTTTTACAGCATTAACTCATCCTGCCATGCCTGTGGGGAGGCTTGGGCTGTGCTGCTGGTGGACTGGCACAACAACAGCACAATTTGATTCCAGGTATGTGAATAACAACAGCACAGGTGTATTACACAGTGTGGCAGCCCTGTATTAATGCAGAGGGCTTGATAAATGGGTTTTTTCCTGGCACAGATAAGATTTTAGTGGGGATTGAAGATATTAGTACTCAGAGGTGGCAGGGCTATAGATGCTGATTGATACCCATGTGCTTTCTCCCTCTCGACTCCTTTCTTTTTTGTGCTTGGGTTAGTTCTTTCCCTTTTCCCTTCTTGCACAACTGTCTTGTCTAAAATATCCTCTTAGACCTCCTTAAAAATGAGTGGTTGATATTTTTGAGCAGGGAAAACTCTGTTGGGGGAAAGAAAGGGGAAATCAGCCTTTGAACTATGCGCACCTGGCTTGAGTAACACAGCCCAGGTTGTGCCTGCTTTTATTTATTGCTCACAAATCCTTATTTTCCAGGCTCCACTCATCACATCCTTTGTTTAGCAGAGTGTGGAGGGGGCAGATGCCCTCAAAACCACTTCTGGTTAAGTTGCTTTTCTTTTGGCTGCTGTTAGGCTTCTGAGGAGAGATTGATGAAGTGCCCATGGGAAGGAAGCACCCAGATCTTATACAAACCTCCTTAGAAAGTTTGGGCCTGGTGGAATGTTTGGAACTGGCAGGTGAATCAAGCTGTTTGGATAAAATCAACACAGAACTGAAGTTATCTTTCAAAATTTAAGTCAGAAGTGAACCCAGTGCTTTCAACCTGGCTATTTTCAGGTGTGTCTTAAAGCTGAAAAACCAGATGGGCTCCTAAAGGTCTCTAAATCTGTTAAGACCTTTGCAGATCCCAATGGTCTGTTTAAACCCTTTTGAAGTAAAGAAGTGAACACTGGGCCTGCTCCTGCCATCCTTCACTCATTTTGAGTAATTTCTTTTTCCTGCTGGACTCTGTAGCATCTTGGAAGGCAGAAAGGGAGCCCTGAGACCCAGCAGCTTGTGGTGGCATCTGATCTTGGACAAGTCCTTTTTCCCACATGATCAATCCTCAGCCTGTTTCCTTTGGTGACCCCAAGTTTTAACCCCATGAAGATTATCAGATGGATGTCTTCTGAAGATCTGTACCACCACAGAAATGTCCCACTGCTTTCTCTGGCTGATCTTGGCATGCCTTCCACCACCTTCTGCCTCTGTGTGGCCAGTTTCATGCCCTGGCCCAGGAAAGGCCAAATTCAGCAAGATGTGGACAGAAACCAGAAAAAATTCTGAGTTTGCTGAGGTGCATCCATATAATAGCATCCTTCAGGCCAGATTTTAACCTGGTTTCTTCTAAGAGGAAACTAAAGTCACTGACTTTTCTTGAACCCTCTCCATTTTGCAAAGGCGATGCTACAATTCTTTACAAAACAAAATCAAACTCTTAGCCAGAGTCATGTCTTCTATTTATGCAGAAATTTCTTTGCTTTCCTCTTATGATATATTTGTACTGCTGCTGGTCAGAGTCCTAAAGCCACAGTTAGAGTAGTCCCCAGAAATACCCACATGGAAGAAGATACTGTTCAATTTGCAGTTGTATAATTACACCAGAAGAGTAATGGCAGTCAGAGCCCTCTTCAACTCATCCTTGAGCTATATTTCTCTCTTGGAAGTTATTTGAGAACAGCTAGTGTATATTTATTGATCAGCTGAAAAGCCATGAGCTTTGAAACAAGTTGCTTCTAATTAATTCACTTTTGGAACTCCTGCGAGGGAACAGAATGCCTTACCTGGATTTCTCATTATTATTCTGGACAAGTAATTGCTTTTACAGAAATTTAACAAATAAAATAACATTTGTGGTCTGCCCAGGATTTGCTTTTTTTTTTTTTTTTTTAAATCAATTATAAACTGTGACTTGGCATCTCAGCTTTCTGGCAGTGCTCATATGAGGAGAGTCCACGCTCTTGTCTCCGTGTTGTGGCACATGGGAGGATAATGGACAGACTGTCTTGTCCCTCCAGCCAGCAGTGGGAACTGATGGCTTCAGCAGATCTGTAGCTGCACTGCTCCATTGGGCTCATCTGGGGAATGTGCCTTTGGTGAATGCCCAGTGCAAGTGAGATTGATGGGGTTTTATAGCAGAAATTCTGTATTGTTCCTATTCAGTGAGAACCAACCTACCGGAGCTTCACACTGAGTTTATTTTTAATCATCCCAGTCGTTTCAATTACAGGACTAACACAGAATTGCTATTTAAAAACCACATAAAAACCCCCACCTCTCATATGTTGATAGCATTTTACAACGTTTGAGTCCATCCTAAAATCAGTCATTGCTGTAAGAGATTTTGCATTTTTTGCTATTGCTGCTACCAGCTCCCTGCTGTGAAATTTGCTGCTGGCCGAATTTTGCTTCCATATTGCTCAGCACAGGAGAAAAACATAAGAGAGACCTGCTTGAGTTTGTCAAAGGCTTCTCCTGTTTCTACAACCAGAATTTGCGTGTGTGGTACTGATCTTTTTAAGTTTTTAAAGGAGTGTAAAGCACAGATGTTTTACCTTGGGTCTTCTTACACACCACAGAAATCTTATTGTTCATTACACAGGTGGATATTGGAATTGATCCATGTCCAATGGTGCAAAATCCAAGAATATAAAAACTTTTATTTTCTAAACCTTAATGAGTGAGAAGGGGAGCGAGAATGATGGATTTTTTAATGCTTGGCTGTGAGATGGTAGGCAGGTGAGACAATCTACCTGGAGTGCTTTCTGCTCCATCCACAGACTGCTCATTCCCACCTGCACCCCTAGAGAGGCCCTTTGTGCTGATCTCTTCTTTCTGCACTCTTGGGATCATCACTTTGGCAGGTGGGGTGGCTTTGTCTCATCCAGGTGAGCAGTACCTCTGATCTTTGGTCTTCATCTGGGACACAAGGCCAAGCAGGAAACCCTTTTAGCCTTGCAGCACCCTGTTCTCTCCAGCCTCTGAGGTACAGGCAGCAAACACCTAAACTTGTGCCAAAGAGCCCAGCAGCTGCATCAGGAGTGACACATTCCATCTGTGCCAACAGAGCAGCCACTGGGGCAGGGCTTGCTGCTGTGGCTGCTGGCTCCTGGAGGGTGTGCTCCACTTCAGCTCCACCAAAATTTAACTGTCATCCTGTTAAATATTTGATGGGTCATTAGCATGAAGACATGCTCATGGCAATTCATCTGCCAAGGCAATGGTTGGCCACTCAGGAGAAGCCCTGTGGCTCACTCCAATCAAGGACACTCAGCATGGTGAAGCTTCACCTCTTTCCCAGAATGAGAGAAGGAGGTGGACTCGTGTCCCAGAGCAGCAATCAGCTCCTGGCCTGGATGGAGAGCAGCTGCTAATTGCTTTCCTCAAAACCTTGTGCTGTTTGCTGACAAGCTCCTTGGCACACAGTCTCTGTGTTTGTTTAGGGGCAGACACAAGCAAATTAGCTTGGAAGTGCCAAGGCCTGATGCTATTTTCATAGCTCCCAGAGTGCCACTTATTCCCTGTGGGAGCATGTGCAAATTAATTCTGTATGCTGCTCACTTAAATGGTGCTAATTGCAGCAGTCCTCTTGACAGTATACTTCTGCTGCCAGTCATACCAGGAGTTTCTAGCATTTGTGTGGGTGCACTGCAGAGGGAGAGGTTCTCTGAGCATCCTGCGGTGCAGGTATCCTTTGGAAAGATGAGTCCTCACCAAGATTCAGGAACTTCTCTAGAAGATTTTAAAGAGGATCTGAAGCTGACTTTATGGTTGAATTATGGGGTCAGCCTAGAGATGGGGCTGATGGGCTGTAAAGGATTCCCCGTGCTGGTGGAGGTGTGTAGTTGTCACTTCTTGTGTGCTGGTGGGGTGGGAGCACCTCCAGTAGCATTGTCTCTTTTGGAATCAAGATCCAGAGCATAGGAGAGAGAGAAAGGAAAAAAAAAAAAAAAGGCAAATGATAGTAACAAAAGGAGGAGAGAGATGCTTGGATCCAGGGTGAGAAGATGGTATAAATGCACAGTGCAGCCTGCCACATTGTGGGGAAAACAGTATTTTTCACATCTCTCTGATATGAAGCTCCAGTGTAAGTGAGACAGGACAGGAAGAAAACTGTAGGAGAAGAATTTAACCTTTTTTTTTTAATTTACTTTTTCACCTTCAAAAGGACTTCAAGTGCTTTGCAAATGCCAGAACTCCTTGCATTGCTGTCCCTATTTAAACAGGATCCAATATTGCTTTGCTGTGCATGCAGCCCCCTCCCCACTTTCCCATTTGCACTGAATGCATTTCAGGATTGGTGGCCTGTGACCATAAAATCAATTCAGCATCAGTGCTTTTGATCTGTATCAGAGAACTCTTAGCAAAGGATGACATTTATGGGCTATATTTGAACTAGTAACAGTAAATGTGGCCAGAAGCATTCCAGGGCAGTGGAATGCAATCCTCTGCCCTGGGGTCTGGCACATTTCTCCCCAGGCAAGCTGACACTCCACTGGAACATTTCTGGGCTCCAGATGGGTATTTCCAACATGCCAGGGAGTGTTCCTGGTCAGCAGCCCTCTTGTTTTGGAGGTTAAGACCATTTGCTAGCAGAGATATGGGCTTGAACACGCCTTGGCCTCAGTGCCCAGGAATGCACCCAACCATGCTTGTTTTAATTGGATGGATGTAACTCTGGTGCCTTTGACAGATGTCTAATTTGGGAACTGTGTGTTCCTAGATTTCCCCTAGAAACAATGGGAAGAAAGTGGCTTTTTCAGGGCTACATCAGGGCGACTAAATTCGGTTTCTGCTCTGAATTGCTCTTTGAAAAAGCTCTGCTTCTCCATTCTTTAGAAAGAGCTTATCAAAGAAGACTGTCCTCTTGCCTAGGACCTTAAATGAGTGTTGCATGGGAGCTCTCTGGGGTATAATACCCTGCAGTGATTTTGCTACCTCTGTATGGAACACACCATCTGCTGAGCAATGCCAGCACTGAATGGATGGTCACACAGAAATTCACTTTTTCTGGCTACTGTGCTGGAAAAGGGGAGGGAGCCCTGTGGACACAGTTCCCCAGAGTCCCACTGAAGTCACTTGGGACTTTCTCAGCAGACAGGGGAGCCTGGGGAGCAGTTCAGCTGGGCATTGGTGCATTTTCAGAACAATGTTTTAGTGGAAAACTGTGAGAGATTTATGTGGAGTAGGGTGGGCTGTGGCTGTGTTTTCTCCACCTGAAAGCTGTGCTGTGGTGAGGGTTTGCTATTCCCTTTTCACTTCACCATCAGCATTCATGAGCTCTACAAGAGAGCTGGAGAGGGATTTTTGGGAGGGGTTTGTAGTGATAGAAAAAAAGGTAATGGTTTTAAATTGGAAGAGGGCAGGTTTATATTAGATATCATGAAGAAATTCTTCACTGTGAGGGTGGGGAGGTACTGGAACATGTTAGCTAGAAAAGCTGTGGATGCTGGATCCCTGGAAATGTTCAAGGCCAGGTTGGATGGGGCCCTGTGAAACTTGGTCTAGTGAAAGGTGTCCTTGCCCATGGCAGAGGGGTTGGAAACAGAGGATTTAAAGTCCCTTCCAGCCCAAAGCATTCCAGGATGCTCTATCACTGTAGTGACAGAGAGCCTTTGTGTGAGAGCAAATATGGAAACCTCATCCAGCATCAATGTAGGCATTGAAGGAAAAAAGACAGAATCAACCTTGGCTTCAGCAGCCCCAAACAAGTGATTTTCCTGGCACTGATGGACTTTAAACCCCATGGTGTGAAGATTCAGTGTGATTTCAGAAAGGAAAGAGAGTTGCACAAGGCATTAAACTGCAAGGTGTAATCATATAATTGCTGTGATGCTCTGTTGTACCTACACCTTGCTGCAAATTATAATGTTAGTACAGACACTATTGCAGTATCATTGCACTGTCAGGGCTGCCTCTGTAGCTGAAAAAAATGCCACGTTTTTCCTTATAAATTTGTTTCTATGGTGGGTGGCACTTTATGGATTGCGTTATTTGCAGGGAAAGAATATCTGACAACAAACATTTGCCAAAAAATATTCAGTAATATGGGCAGCGAGTGGAGGCATTCTTTCAAAAGAAGCATTTTTAAAAGAGTGAGGGGAAAAAAACCCTTAAATTTGGAAGCTATAAAATGGTCTATGTGTGATGTTCTGTAAAAGAAAAGAAAAGAACAAATAGAGGTAGTACTATATATAGGAGTCATCAACTGACTGCAGGGAATTAAATGTGCTGGAGGAGCTGCTGCACAGAGAACTGCCTGAGTAATTAAAGAACAGAGCTAATGGGCTCTGGGAAAGCTCCTCTGAGAAGCTACTTTCATGAAATATTCTTGACTTTAGGAAAAAAATTTCTCACCAGGCCCCTTTCCCTTCAAGTGCAATGCGAAAATTATTTCAATGTAGAAAAAAAATGCAATACTATCTACATAAGAATATGAAACCCACCCACTCAACCCAAATTCCTCTTTCTTACCAGGCTGTCTGCCTGTAAAGTTTTTCTGCCTGTAAAGTTTTGGGAGACAACTTTTAGGGAAGCCTGCATTTGCCCTGCATTGCCTTATTCATGGGCAGGATTACAAGGGGCTAAACTTCAGCGTCAGGGGATGAGACAATTCAAATATTTGGATTGGGAGTATCACACCTTTTGAGAGAAACTAGAGAATTTCTCTTGTGGGAATGGAATAATGATGGAAATTCAGTGTCTGAATCTCTGCCAATGCACTGGGTGCTGCCGAGATTCTGGAATCCTGAAATTCTCAGTCTGGAAAGGAAAAAAAAAAAACCAAAACATGATAATAAATAATGTTTGCTTTAACCTTCTTGTGTTTCCATTCTCACCTCTCTACTTTATTCTTGTGGAACTTGACAGCTACACATGTTCAGCATTCATTATACACCAGTCCCCAGAGGAGCCCTTGGCAGCTGAGGGCTTGCTTATCCTTGAAAGAATTAAAATGAAAAGTAAGAGACTGTTTCAGCAGAGTCCTATGGACACAAGGACAGAAAGCTGGCAATGGGGATTTGCCTGCCTTCCTTCCTTCCTTCCTTCCTTCCTTCCTTCCTTCCTTCCTTCCTTCCTTCTCTTTTATTTTCCCCTTTGTTTTCTATCCAATTCCCTTGAATTTCTTTTGAAATGGCTTGGAGGCAAAGAAACTCAAACAATCAGATCACTTTTCCAAACTTGCAGCCCGATTGTTACATTTTAATTGCACTAGATTATTTAATGTTATTTTAGTGGTAGCGAACGTTCCTGAGCCAACACATTCTTCTGACATGGCTCTTTGCAGAACATGTGCTCTGTAGGACATATTGTCTCTTGCTTTTAAAATATTTGAGAGCTTTGGGATTTTTTTTTCCATAGGGAAGGTTCTAAGACTTACGTCCCTCCTCATCAAACACATTTCATATTTGTTTACAGAAAAGTTAAATTACTGCAGTTAAATTACTCAGAAATGCTTCCTTCAACAAGAAGCCCTTACAAACCAAGGACACAGGAGGTTCCTGGGCTGCCAGTGCCCATGGGCAGCTCCTGCCCAGCCTCTCACCCACCTGCACCCCCAGGTCCCCCTGGGCAGGGCTGCTCTCAGTCCCTCCCCTCCCCAGCCTGGATGGATACCAGGGATTGCCCCAGCCCAAGTGCAGCACTGTGGCATTCACATTCTCTGAAAAAATCCCTTTGCCCAGGATTTGTCTCCTGGGAAGCTGAGAAGCCTCAGAGAAAAAGGAAAACAATTCTTATCTCATTTGCTTCTCCTCTGTTTTGCTTATGTGGAATGTGTTTGGAGATTGTTTACCCACAGGTGATTGTTTCATTGGATGCTGGTGTGAGGAGTTTTCACTCTTTGGCCAATCAGGGCCAGGCTGTGTTGGGACTCTGGAGAGAGTCACAAGTTTTCATTATTAGCTTTTTAGCATTGAGGAAGTATCCTTTCTGTATTGTTTAGTATAGTTTTGTTTAGCATTCTTTATTATAATATAGTATCATAAAGTAATAAATTAGCCTTCTGAGAACATGGAGTCAGATTCACCATTCCTGCCTGCCACAAGGGTCCCTGCAAATACGATACAGCACCAGCACCTGGTCTTGTTAAACCTGATGAGATTTCCATGAGCCACTTCTGGAGCTTGTCCAGGTCCCTCTGGATGGTCCCATCCTTCAGGTGTGTCCACAGCACCACTCAGCTTGGTGTCATCTGCAAATTTACATACACAGAGCTTCCTAATCCCTCCAATTATAGGCCTTTGAAATGTTGATAATGTAAGGCTATTAGAAATTGAAAAATGGTCCATATGTATAGGTATAGAGCAATTTTCCTGATCTCACTCACAAAAAAGTAATGTTTGATATTGAAGCCAGTGAATAAAGTATTACAGGGAAGGAATAATTACATATCCCTATTCAAGAATTATAATTTTATGAGAAAGAGGTCATTACTAACAAAACTAATTTTCTTCTGCAGAGTTACAGTTTGGTTGATATGGTAACTACCTTGATAAAATACATTTGTTCTTTAATAAAGTACATTTTTTCTTAGGCATGGTTACTATGTATTGAATTGCATTTGCATTAAAAAGTAGCACTCTACAATGGATTAAAAGCTGACTGATCTCATGTAGCAGGTGTCAGTGGAAAGTCATCATTCCTGGTGCAACTGTAAATGAATATTTAGCACTTCTGGTCCTATTAAAAATTTCCATGAACCCCCTGGATATAAATGCAAAATCTTTGCTGATAAAAATTTTGGATAAAGCAAATGATTGACAGAATATTATATAAGGCAGCAGACAAGAAAGAAGTTTTAAACAATACATATTTAAAGGCAACTGCAAGCAGAGGATGCAACAAGGAGCAGAGACTGTAAGCTCAGATCAGTCAGCTATACTTTCTCTTCTGTAAATCTGTAAAGATTTACAAATTAGCAGAGCCTTAGCTGCAGTGCAGATTTTTTACTGTCTCTGCCGTTTTCAGTGGGTGCTCATTACTGCAAATCCTCTGGGCATCACAAATGTTTGCTCAGAGTTTTGCCTGGCAGTAGCAGAAAAAATGGGCATAAATGCTCTTTAACACTAAAATGTTCACCTGTGTCTGGGGTTTCATTGAAAGGCTCCAACAGAAGGAGGGCAGCTTTGTCTTGCCTTCCCAACAATGCAGCCCTGGGTGTGGCAAGGAGACCTGGTGGCTCCTTGGGACTGATGGATGTGCTGTCAGTCCAGCACTCTGCTCCTTTGGACATACAGAGCTGTGTTGATAACTGGGATGGGAAAGTACCAACCTAGTTTGAGCCTCTGTGAATTATTCTGTGGCTGGAAAGTGAGCATTGCAATAAACCTCTTTCCCTTGCCAGCTATTTTTGCTCATTCCTTAGATACAGGCAGGAGGGGAGGAGTCAAAAGGAGCACAGGATGTTTGTAAAATACAGGCAAAAGTGAGGCTACAGTTCTTTAAGAGGTAATAAAAGATCGTCCCTATCACTATCTGCCCATGTGAAAGGTCCCTTCCACACTTTTTGGAAGCCCCTTTTAATTAGTGGAAGGTCCTATTCTTCCTAAAATCTTCCTGGAACTTTCCCTTCTCCAGGCTGAATAACCCAAGCTCTCTCCACCTGTTTTCACAGGAGAGGTGCTCCAGGCCTCACATCATCTCTATGACCCTCTAATAAGTCAGTGTTATACATATAATGACATATATTTATTACTGTTATTGTTGTTGTTACTATTGTTGCTGTTTTGTTCTTGTTATAATCATAACATTGAACATGTACAGACCTGATATCTCCACCAGTTCTTCTCATTAAAATGATCCCTTGAGCTACCTGCCCCCATTGTTTACAAGTGTGCAATAACCTATTGATCTGGGAAAAGAAAGCATAAATAAAAGTTATTTCAAAGATTTGGCAGGAAAGGGGTGGATACATAGACAGTTCTCTGTGTAGAAGCATTTATCTGCAATTGTGTTGGCACTATTTGGGAGCATGAGAAATGGCTGACAAAGGCTGGGTATTTTCATGACTTTTTAAAACCTGTGTGTAGGGGTGAATACTCTGCAAAGTTTTAGTCATTTAACTCCAATTTCTGCTTGAAAAAAATAAGGGAGGTTTTCCAGAGTAGGAGCTGTTCTTTCTGAAAAGTTTGGGCAGCACCCCAATGTCAGCTGGCCTTTCAGAACTTCCCTTCCAGCCAAGCTGGGAGTGGAAGCACATTCTGTATTTTCTTAAGATTTTTTGTGATTTTCATGCAGATTTACAGACAGAAAGACACAAACCCAGAGTGTTGTCCCAGCTGATGGAAAGGTTCAGTTCATCTATTCCGTCTTCCTGTCTGGTCAGGCAGAAAAAAGTGGCTGAAAACCAGACATAGTGTGCTGGGTTTCTTGTCCATCATGAAATTAGGCTACAGGGGAGAGGAAGGGTATTTAGGATGTGCAGATGAGATGGGATTATTGCTGAGGTGCCACGTGCAAGTTCTGAAAAAAATCCAGAAGATCAGATCAGCCTTTGTTAGTTCTGCAGCTTCCACAATGATGTGTTTCCTTGGGATAATTTTGTCCTGGTTCTTTTTCTTTTCAGATGTCCTGTGTCCAAATGTCCACGTGGAAGGAGACCGGTTCAAACACACCAATGGGGGCACTGATGAGATCCCAGGTAAACAGAAACACATTCTGCTGTCCCTCTGGGAACTGAAATAGCACAACTGTACATTTCTTGTGTGATGCTCTGATTCATTACACCTTTCCTAGATGGAATTTTTTTATTCCAACACGTGTTCAGCAGTGAAAATTATATTAGAAACTGTGAGGCTCCAAATGAGTTATCTGTTGACAGCCAACACCAAATTTATCACAAACTTTCTTTTGATATGGCATCAAATTAAAAAGCCAGTGGAGCTCAGTGGAGTGCAATAAGTCTGGGAGATCACTTTTTTCTCACCACTGCACATTTAGTGAGTTTTAATGTCCATTTATTTGATCTGTGATTGTTGTGGAAATTCAAGCACAGTGGTAATTACCAGTGGAGAAAGGTTTATGTGTGCATTTATATAAATAAAAGATTTTCTGAAGCACTGGTGAGAGATCAAGGGGAAATGGAGTCTGGTGATGGCTCTGCTTTTCTGTGAGCTCTGATATATATTTTCAGCCAGCTGAAGGACTTAATGTTAGATATTTGTATGGGCTGTGCCTCTTTTCTAGCCTCCCAAGACTGCTTGAGCTGCTGGCAGAGAAAAGATGGCCATCAAGGTTGCATTGGGAATAATTGTGACTGACCCAAGGACATAAGTCACTGCAGTGGGAGGCTGAAGGTTCTTCTGCAGCTTGATTATGGGTACAAATGCTCAGTGTTTGAAAGCTTTGCTACTCATTCAGAATTTTTTCATTGGGAGATTTTCACTGCCTGCACAAAATACCAGCTCCAACTGTGCTGTCTGTAGGCAGCTTATTTTGGCTGCATTCTGATTACATCTGAGCCTGTGATAATGGTGGGTGGTAACATCTTTTGTGACCATTAGACCCAAGCAGATTATCCCCAAACACCTATTTTGAACTGCTGTCCGTTGCTGGGTCTTGCATTAACCTGAAAGTCCTTTTGTCTCTGGGCTGGCGAACGTTGGAGCAACTCAGTCTGAATGAACCCATCTGCAGTGGAAGCTGCTGCTCAGAACGAGTAGGAGGATTGTGCCCCTTCTCAGATGATCACCTTCTATGTGATTCTTTCCAGAAGAATGGAGCTACAAGTGGATTCCTATTTCCAGTTCATATTTATCTGAATTTTGATTCAAGTGCTACCTAGTAGACTCTATGCTTTTACTTGACTTCTAAAGCATATCTTTTCTTGAGCAATGTACAGGACAGGAATCCCAGTTCAGATCTGGCACCAAAGTTTTGGGTGGAGTGAGGTGTACATGCATATATGCAGTAATCTTTACATATGTGTGTGTGTATATATATATATATATATATATGTGTATGTATGTATATATAGACTCTTAGGCTCTTCTGTAATATTTTGGAGGTATTTTTTCCTATTATCTTCAAGTTCCTCTTCCCTCCTAGGAAAGAAGTCAATATTCAGAATGTTGAGATGTTCTTTTATGTTCAGAACATAAAAGATGACTTTGCTGTCTTAGATTTGTATGTTACTTCAGGTTGGAAGGATCCTATGGAAATCATCTAGTTCAAACTCCCACTCAAAATAGGATCTCCTTAAAATTTGGCCCATTTTAAAATCATATCAGATATCTCAGGACCTTGTATGATTGAGTTTTCAGTTTCCATAAAGATGCACACTTCACAGATCCTCTGGGCACTCTTCCAGTTTGGTCAGTATCACAGTGATTGTTTTTTCCCCACCATGTCAGGGAATTCCATAAGCAGAAATTAATTTTTTGCAACATTTGGTCAGGCTGATCATTCAGGGCTGTCATTTATTTTACCTAAGGGATATCTGTTTACTGTAAATGTTTACCATTGCATTCAGTGTCTTAACAACAGATTAGTTACAGCATTTAATTAAAAGTGACAACTTCAGTCCCTCACCACCAATACAGAGGACTGTAGAAGACTCCTGACTGCTCCAACATGGTGGGAAAATTATCTATTTCTCATCTTGTTACTGATGATCAGGAAAATGTGTGCCTCTTCCTTGGAAAAAAATGAACAGATAGTCTGGGTCTGCTAAGAATTGTTTGCTGCTGGAGATGGATCATATAAATCAAAGTGCTGTTCCACTCCTTATGTGCTCCTTACTTACTCCATAGCATTTTCTGAAGACTCTGGGCTCCTGGGTCTGATTCCAACAGAAAAACATTACCTTCTTCCAGCTGAACTGGAAAATTTCAGTTGGCCCACTGTGCTGTGCTTCCCATTCCAAAAGGATGTGTTGTTCTGAAAGGCTTTTGTGTTCTACCCCAAAGGGGACTGTCCCTCAGCTTTGAGGCACAGCCTGAGTTCTGCTCCCTCACACCTGGGAGGGAGGCTCAGCTCTGGGATGCCTGTGGGTGACAGCACTCAGGGGGAGGCTGCTCCTCTGCTGCTGGAATTCAGGACATTCCTCTGGCTGTCCTGGACTGCCAGAACCCCTGCCAGGGTGCTCAGAGACCCTGGCACAGAGCCCAAGACACCTGTGACTTTGATTATGACCCATGGAAAAAGTTACCAACCCTATATGAGGATCTGCAAGCCACAAAAGTCTAAGTATAATAATAATCAGTTTGTCATGGGGTGGAAAAATAGATTTTTTGGGGTTTTTAGAATGAGGGTTCAAGGGGCAAGATGGAGGAATCTGGGCATGTCCAGCCTTTCTCCTTCTTCTTCCTGGCCTCCATCTTCTGCTGTGATGTTGGCACTTTTAGATTGGTTTAGAGTAGAAGCTCACTGTCTACCATAGGTGATAGGTATTGGGAAGTTATGGTAAATAATGTACAAGTAATTTTTGGTATAAAAGGTAACACCACCCCAAAGGCGGCCAGAGTGCCTCTGTCTGACCTGCTGAGCAGACCTCGGCGGGCCAGAGAAAGAATTTTATAGATAAGGAACAATGAACAACCTTGAGAACGAGAACTGAAGAGCTCTGACTCCTTCTTCGACCGCTGGGCTGGGAAAAGAGACTTTCTAACATACCTTGGGGTCACTCTGAGCAGTGAGAGTCCTGAGACTCTGCCACCCAGCTCCTCATGTGTACAAGGATTTCAAGTTAACACCTGTGCCTTGAGCTCCTCTAGGAACCAGAACTGATCCTTGCCCAACAGGCTCCTAACACTGAATTTCAGAGTTATATCTTGCACAAATTTGTTTGTAGATGGACACAAAGTTCAGTCTTATGGAGTACAAGTTGCAGTAAATCTCATTTTGGGGACAGGGAAAACAGATTTAAAATCTTCTTAGATTCTTTTCTTCTCTCACAGAGGGGCAACACCTCAGAACTGAGTGACAAAATCTTTCTGATAATTTTTAAAATTTTTTTTCTTATATTTTTATTGGGTGAACTGCAACAGCAGAAGGCACAGACAATTGTTTCACACAAGGCATCACCAATTCCAGCCCATTCTTGCCTACCCTACCTGCATACAAGTTATATCATGACCTGCTACATTTAGTTCTGTGTTTGCGTTTAAGTGGATGAATTGAGTCACTCTGTATCAGCAGAAGTAAAAATAGAAGCTAAAACATAAAATGAGCTGTAAAAGGAAGAACTCTGTGAGATAAAGGGAAACAATGGTGTGGCTGAGGTGGAAGATTCATGGCATTTTGTTAAGTCAGAGGCTGAGAATAGGAGTGAGGTAGTGAAAGTGGCTCCATGCAGAATCAAATAACTGCATCAAAAAACCCCATTGTGATCTGGAGGAGAGCCAAAGCTCTAGACTAGTATTTTCCTATAAAAGACAGATGATTTCTTTTCTTTAGGCAAACTGGACTAAATAAATCTCATCTATCTGCTTTTGTTGAGTACTGCATTGAAAGGCACTGCTAAAGTGGAAAAAGGGTAGAGATAAATAAATGTAAAATGAGCCAAAAACTGCCTGGCAGGGAGACAATCATGAAGTTTCTAGGAAAGTGAATAATGAGTTAGTGTGTGCAGTGATGAAGTCCTTCAGGGTCCAGTTTTAGGTCTAATCTCCCCTAGGAGTTTCCACTTATGGATCAGGATCAATGGCTCCAAAACCCAGGGATTTTTTTCCCACTTAAAAAGGTCAATTTAAAAGGCCTATTTTGGTAGGTATGGATCAATATCAGGACTATAAACTATAAACTCCTGTGTGAACTGATGGGGTCTTAGCAGCTGTTTGTACATCACAGTCCTGTAGAGCTGGGGAAAATGCAAATGTTGTTACTGGACAAGGTAGAGAAGGGAAGAATTCCTGAGACTGGACAGGGCTTTTGGTTACTGCTCATCTAGAAAAGTTTGCTCAGACCTCCTCCCTTAGTTCAGGAAAGATGGATTCAGCCTTGAGGAGCTCTTAGTGTGTTCAGGAGCCAGAGAGAGGCAATTAAAATCCTGGGTTTGGTTAATCTTGCAGTGTGCAGGAGGAAAGGGGAGATAATGTTGCTCTCTGTTAATAAATCAGGAGAACAGCAGGAGGGAGAGGAGGGAGCCACTCAGGCTGAAGGACAAAGGCAGCAATAGGAAATGACTATCAGCTGTTTAAGACATACATCCAAGACTTCAGAAGAAGGCTGAAGCTGTCAGAGATATGAAGCACTGGGACAAGAGGTGAAGTAGCACTGATGGAGACAAGCAATCAGTGATGGATAGTCCTGAGTCCTCTCAGAGCACAGGTTTGTACTCTCTGACCCTCTGGTCTCAAAGCATTTAAATAAGGAATCTCCAGCTGTAGCATTCAGGAAGGGCTGCTACAGTGAAATGGGGTTGCATGAGCAAGAAGATATAGGCAGCTTTACTCTGCTACTGAGAGAATTTTGTCAGTGAAGTGAAGCAGCATCTGTTTAACAGTACATAACATGTGAATTCAGAATATAACACTGAATATGTTGCTGAATGCATTAGAAATCAGCAGGGAATTTTGAAAGAAAGGAAGGAATTTACTTAGAATATCATTTTATCATCCAGGAAGTCTGATATTTTAAACTACTGCTTAATAATCGTTTAAACAAAGTCCTTACAGCATTCTTGTGGGCACTATATTTTGAATGGGCTTTTTTAAAGAGAAATAAAGACAAAAGAGGGTTTAACTCATATGCCCTAAAATACTCAGTAACACCAGTAACACTCCCCTCCCCACCTTTATTGTATTTAATACCTCTTATTATGCTGAATTGTCATTTCATTCCATCAGCATTAAAGAAAGGATTTTGACCAAGCAGGAAAACACAATGATAATATTTTGCATCCTGCAGATGTGACCTTTGTGTATTTTTAGGAGCCATAATATTGCATCAAAGCTACATATGAATGTTATTTAAAATGAATTATACTTCTTGAAGTTTTAAGACTTCACAGTTGAATTATTTGTATTTTAGACTAGACCTGCTGGATATGGGATTTGGTTGCAGAAATCTGGATGATCCCTAGAATTAAGAGTGAGCTGAGCTCTAGTCCTGAACATTACCAGAGGAGATAATACTCCTCAACAGACACTGGCTGTTGCTTTCAGGGGACTCTGCCATGGAAGTAAAGAAAGGCCTGAAGTGATTTTTCTCAGAGTGCTAAGAAAAATAAACCCTGGGGGAGGATAATTCCAACCACCACATGGCATCAAACATCCCACACTGGACGGTGTTAATGGGGCAAGGGAGGAACATGAAAGCCCTGAGTTTAGCTCCTAGGTAGCCACAGGGGCTGTGTGTGTGAGCAGCAGCAGAAACTGCATTATGGGTTGTACCACAGACTGACCTCAGCCTCCAACTCTTCCCTGTCTCCAAAACCTACATGTGAAAATGACCAAAATTCCAAAACATTTATGACCTGTGTGTTTTTCTGTGACTCTCTAAAGGGTGTTTGGGCATTTCACAAGGAAGGCACTGGTTGTAAAACTGATCCCCTACAATTACAGACTGCAGTGGCTGTGCTTAGCTGTCAGCGTGTCTCCAGCTCCTGTGGTTTGCAGCACAGGGCTCACATTCCAGAGATGCCAGTGACTCTCTAGCTAATTACAATATCCCTGGGACTATTTATATTTGCCCACTAAAGCACGTGGTAGTATGAGAAAACTGGAGTGTCCAGGCTGCTGGACCTGCAGGACGAGCGCATTTGACCGATGTCCTCCTGGGGAAAAAAGTGTATTTGTGGTGCCTGTGTGACAGGCATTGTGCCCTCCCTTTGCACTTGGCAGTCTCCTTGGGAAGCCCCCAAGGTGCCAGTGAATAGTCCATGAATAGCTGCAGAGATTTGTGAGGGATCACCGCCTTGGGACAGAGGATGCAGAGACGCAGCGGTCACCAGCAGAGACTGCCCGTGCACAGTGCTGGTGGAGCAGGCTGCTGCTGCAGGCACCACCACTCTCCTCTCCACCCCTGGGGTTATGCACACACAGGCAGGACTGGAAGCAGCTGTGACATTTGTGAGAGATGGGGCAGAAGGATGAAACTTTAGTCACTCTGCTCTCGTGTTTTACTGTGACCCATCACTAGGCAGTGCTAATAGGACAGGGCTCAGGGCTTCTTATTTTTTCCTCTCCCCACATTTTCTCTAGGAAGTCCCCCAGAAAATGTGAAACTGGTCTGAGCTGAATTTGAAACTGAGTTCCTGACATGCAGGCATCTGGCAATAGTGAGTGTAAGTCCTGAGAAGCAAACAGGGAAAGGAACAGCTGACCTGTAATCACAGGAGTTATGTGAGTCTCCTGTGAGCTGGAGAAAATGGCTGGACTTATGCTGTGAGGTGGATTTTGTCCTCTGGGCTGGTAGATGAGGAGTGCAGATGACCTTACTGAGGTCCTGTTGGCTCATTTTTTAGGAGTCTCTGTACAAGTCTTATGAAGAGCAGCTGAGGGAACTGGGGGTGTTTGGCCTGGAGAAAGGGAGGCTCAGGAGGGACCTTATTGCTCTCTGCAGCTCCCTGAGAGGAGGGTGTAGTGAGCTGGGGGGCTCAATCTCTCACTCCAGGTAATAAGAGACCAGAGGAAATGGCCTCAAGTTATGCCAGGGGAAGTTTTGTTTGGATAGTAGGGAAAATATCTTCACTGATAAGATGATCAAGCATTGGATCAGGCTGACCAGGGAACTGGTGGAGTCATCATCCCTGGAAGGATTCTAAAGACATTTAGATGTTGGGGCACTTGGGGACATGGCTTGGGGATGAACCTGGCAGTGTTAGGTCAATGGTTGGGCTTGATCTTAGGGATCTTTTCAACTTTAATAATGCTGTGATTCTACCATTCTACTGTGAAATAGTTAATCTTAACACTATAGCCTAGATCACTGCACTTAAAAGGTCTCAGAGGTTGAAAAATGGTTCACTTGTGTTCAAAGGCATTTTAATATCCAGTAACTCTAAAAAAGCACAACAGGTCAAGCAGGCCAATAATTACCATTAAATCATTTGTGGTTTCTAAGCATGCCACTGCAGGCCTGTGGGCTGGCTGTAAACTGTGCATGCCCAGTGTCCAGACCCACAGTTATCCAACATGGGAACCTTGGTTTCTCTGGGATTTGTGGTCAGCCAAAGAATTTCCCTTCTACAGGAAACTGAAGAATTGGTGAGTGAAAATGCACAGTCACCCCAACAGGGAGTAGGGAGTCACCAAATTGTGCATTGGATTAGGAGCCTGGAAATACTGGAGCATCCTCTAAAGTAGGCACAACTAGGGTGACACCAACAGAGCTGGGGTGATTTCTTTGAATTAGAAAAAAAGCATGTTTTAAATTGATCTTTTTTTTCTTAATATGGTCAGAGATGTAGCTGTTACACAAGGCCATGGGTCTCAATGGATTCCTGACACAGTGAATGACCTGACAGTATCAGGTCTGTCCTGGAGCAGGTAGCCTGGCTGAGCTTCTCAAAAATGTCAGAAAACATGGAGATGGAAAGCTGAATTTACTTTAAAATGTGCTTCTGCAGGAAGTAAACTGGCAACAGCAGAGCAGTCCCTGTGAAAGCCTTTCTCTAGTCTGAGTCCCAGCAGTGACAAATTCTGACATCTGCATTCACAAAGAAGGTTTAGCAGGAGTTAATCATGCACATGAAAGTGATTCTTTGACTGGTAGGATTTGCTTTCTCCCAGAAGTTAAACAATCTAGGTAGTTTTCTTATTCCAGTGCATTTGAGATTGATGAAAAGGAAATAAATTCAATTTTGACTGTTCATAGCCAAGAAGCAACTAATCCTTTGGCTATAAAAAGACTAATAGCTTGTCTAACTGTGATATACTTTTAGATATTTTTCAGTCCAAATATTTTATATTAGTTCTCCTTCAGAAACCATCCCATGGATTTTTGATCAGTGCAAGCTTTCTGGTTATTGTGGACACATGAGGGGAAGAAGGAATATATAGAAGAAATATATTTATTATATAGAAGATATATATTATTCTATATATTATATTATATAATATCTATATATTTATTATATAGAAGATAATATATTATTATATAGAAGAAAAAGAAGGAATATTTAGAATCTGAACAAAATACTTCTAATTCTTGGTGTTAAATTAGTCTGTCTGATGAGAATTCTCTCTGATGACAGCAGTGGACAGGTTTTGAGGTAGGTCTAATCTGTTTTGTACTGGTCACCAGGCATTAGCAACCATGACAGTCTCCTAAAGAGTAGTCCCTACCTGCTTTCATGTTACTCCTTGTTCATCACACCTAAAATTAATAGAATTTTTTTTTTTTCATGAACAGCTTATTGGTCAAGTTTTCTTACAGCCCAGGCAGCATTACAGGGAGAATCTAGCAGGTCTTAGTAAGATGCTTTTCCTTAAATGTATTTTCTTACCTTAAAAGTAATACTAAAATTAAAAAGTAATTGCTTGTACTGAGGTCCTGCCTTCCCCACTGCTATCCCAAGGGATGACTTTCCAGATGTGCAATTTTATGGTTTTCTGGAGGAACACAGAGCACCTTGACACCTGAGGAACTCAAAAGAGGCTTTCAAAGTTGAGGAACTAATTAAAACCAGAACCTAATACAAATAGTCTCAGGTAATTCAGCTGGTACAAGCCTATCTGGCACACAAAGGACATCAAAGGAGTAATGAACTCCTGTTTAATCTTGTAAATCACTGGAGCAGGAAGGAGCTGAAAGAGGGCCTGTGGCACCAAGCCGAGTGTCCATTATTGAGAAAATGGAGATGACTTCAACACAAGAAAAGCCTTCAGTAATGAGCCAAAGAGTTCAGTGTCAAAACCAGCTTTCAGTGTTGTTCAATATGCCACTTGCAACTGTTTGAAAACTGAAGAGGCAGAAGGGTAAGAGAGAAGCAGGGGACAGATGCAGATAAACAGAACAGTGCACCACATAAAGTGTTGTGTTATTAACATGGGATCAGGTGTTGAAAGGTGCTGCCTCAGAGGCAGCTGCTGTATACATTATACATGAATTTATTTCCTGTTTTCACAGCAGGCTGGGGGTTAGATTACAACAGCCTTTACACAAGGTGGGGTGGCTAGGATTGTGTATCTACTTACTTGCTTCTTTTTTTTAAATTTGCTCTCCTATCTTTGGCATAATTTTCTTACTGGTTTATATTTGTTTTATCTTTCCTGAAGTGTTATCTTTTCTTCCTTGTGTAAAGATACCAAGTGTTGTATTTTTCCCCTCTGTTTTGGCTGAAACTTTAGACTGATGTTTTTGAAAGAGTGACCCCATATTTCAGTTCAGTGACTGCCTGTTCACCTGCCTCACTGCCTCTGGAAGATTGCTCCTTTTTGAAGTATAACTCCATTGTACACCTCAAATAAGGTTTCTGCTCCTCATAACCCCAAATGTGATTGCTGCTCGAGCTGAGATCAAAATCCTTTTTGTGGTCTGCATGGGACTCTTGTGGCTTGTTCCTTTCCTGGAGCCAAGGAAAAGTAGAAATTGTGTCTTCCAGTGCTGTGAAGGAGAGTAAGCAAACCAGGATCAGTAATCCAACAGCCTGGGTGGTGGCATCATGTAGCAGGGGTAAATCTGATATATAAATTTTATAAAACTGAGACCATCTGAAATGTGTTTTAAGCCTTATTGAGTATGACCTAGAAGGTACTAGGCTTGCTGGAAGATACCTCTTTCATGCTGGGGTAAGACCTGTGCCATCTGCTTCAGCAAAACCTCATCATTAGCTTAAGCTCTTAGCTGCTCTCCCTGCTGGAATATGGGGATCTGGTGAGAAGAAAGTTGGGTCAGCATGAAGTGCTGCTTGAATCCCAGCTGGAACATCAGTGGAGAAAAAGGTTAATAGCAAGAACCTCTTTAAAGCACTCTTGAGACCCTTAATCTATAGACTCTGGAAAGTTTATAGTTCCAAAATTCCCTTGCAAGCTTCTTGTAAAATTTAGCTAACTAATTTTTTTAATGACCTTTTCAACCCATTTCGTCATCAATGCAGTGCTTCATGCGGGGCTTGTGGGCAGCCAATAAATCTCTGATTTGGTCCTCCAGAGGTGCAGTCCTTAATGTTTTGGGGGTAAGTCAGGGAACCCTGCTGACTGATGATGATGAATCAAACTTCTGGGAGAGCTGAATGTGGTGTGAATTACCAGTGCATAAATTGACTGCTTCTTTTTCCATCTTTTCTGGAGAGGCGTAATACAGTGAAATAAACGGCAAGAAGACAGAACTCTTATCCTTCGTAAGCCTTTGGAAATAATTTCTTCTGACAGCCAGAGACAGTTGGAAAAAAAAATTTTACAAACATTTGCAATGGCACAGGTCTGAGCAGTGTGAGCTGCAAGACTCATGCACCTGCTCTGGTGCAATGCCTTTGACACTGTGCTGCATGACAGGCTTGTCTCTAAACTGGAGAGACATGGATTGGGCAGGTGGAATTGGATGGGCTGGCATTCAAAGTGGCATGGTCAATGGCTTGATGTCCAAGTGGAAACCAGTGGTGAGTGGTGTTCCTTGGAGTTGGTGTTGGGGCTGACACCATTTGCCATTTTTTTAGGGACATGGACAATGGGATTGAGTCACCCTCAGCTTTGTTTGCCGAGCACAGCAAGCTGTGAGTGCAGCCACACACTGGAAGGAAGGGACGGCATCCAGAGGGACCAGGAGATGCTGGAGAGGTGGGGCTGAACCTCATGAAGTTCAGCAAAGCCAAATACAAGTGAATCAGAGCAATCTCAAGACCAAATCCAGGCAGAGAATGTATTGATTGCAGCCCTTGAGGAGAAGGACTTGGGGGTGCTGGTGGATGAGAAGCTCGACAAGTTTCAGCCATGAGCACTTGCAGCCCAAAAAGCCTGAAGGGTCCTGGGCTGCATCCAAAGCCCTGTGGGCAGCAGGGTGAGGGAGGGGGTTCTCTCCTTGATTCTGTCCTCATGAGACTCCATCTGGAGTGCTGCATCCAGCTCTGGGGTACCCAACATAAGAAGGACATGCAACTGTTGGAGAGAGTCCAGAGGAGGCCACAAAGATGCTCAGAGGGCTGGGACAACTCTGCTGTGAAGACAGGCTGAGAGATCTGGGGATGCTCAGCCAGGAGAAGGGCCAGGGACAGGGAAACCTTCTTGCAACCTTTAGTACTTAAAGGGGGCTGAGAGGAAAGCTGGGGAGAGACATTTTAAAAATGCATGTGGTGATCATGGCTTCAAATGGCTTCAAACAGGAAGAAAGTAGGCTTAGATTAGATGTGGTCAAAGATCCTTTGAGATGGACACTTCAGTGAGATCTTAAAATGTGGTACACACTCAGCTCTTGACAGGGTTTCTTTTCCCGTGGAGGAAGAAATGTCAGGAACAGCAAAAATGCTGTAGCAGATAATGGCTACTATAACAATAACAGCAACACATTCTGAATAAAGTAAATAATCTCTCCTTTGGACTCTTCTACTCCAGCTCTGAACTGAACCACATCTTGGCTGTCCAGAAATAGCTGCTTTCAGCATAGAGCACTGTGGAAGACAAGGATGCCAAATGTTTAGATACAGGAGAAAAAAACAAACCTCCTCTACACTCTGCCTTGACATAACTGATTGCTAGAGCCATCTCATTAAACCTTATTTTATGGCATGGAACCATATTTTCCCTCTTTTTTTAGAGTATCTATTAGCACATTAATTAATTAAGATAACAGAAACGAGGGCTCCTTACAGTGGCAATAACCTTGCAGACCACACTGGAGGAGTTGAACACTGAGAGCATACAGGCTCTTCCCCGTGGGCACAGGAAATCTGTGAAAATTAACTTTCAAGAGTGACAAGAGGTCAGACAAGTTCATGTATTTGCTGAAAGCCTCCCAGGTGTTACTGTTTTTCATAGGAATTCACACGCTGAATAAAGCTCAGTGCCATTGACCATCCTCCAGTAAAAGCAGCATGAGCTACTTTATCACAGGCTGTACAGATTGCTGTTTTCAGAAGTGTCAGTGAAGCAGCAGGTGATGACAACTCCCCTGATCGTGGCCATTGGTGACACTTCATCAATGCATTGACAAGGTTGACAGTTCAGCTGGGAGTTTGAGCAAGAGCAGAGGATGGAGCATTTCCTGTAAAAGCTGCTTTGTTTGATATTAGGCTCGTGGCTGGCAGTCCACCGTAGTAAATACATTCCAGACACCACACTCGAGGCTGTGATGTCCAGTGCCTTTCCTGCTCCCTTTCTCATTTTCCACATTCCTCTCCAGGCTCTTGTCTCCCCAAAAACTTTCACAATTAGAAGTAGCCCAGTTGTTCCCCCTGTGAGTGTTATCTTGGGATCCTTGGGGACACAAAGCAAGAGAATTTTTTTCAGAAAGCTGCTTTGGGCAAAACAAGAAGTCAATGACTCTGTCCTGCTTTAAGAAGCCTTTCCAAAGGTGCTCACTTCTGTGTTTTCTGGCTAATAAAACTTATATTTTTTGCTCTCTTCTGTTTTTTGTGGGGTTTTTGCCATGAAGACAGGAGACACAGGAAAATCTCAACCTGTACAACAGCTTTTACCATGCTGCCCATATCAGATCCTTCATGGAGCCAAGCAGAAATACAGCCCATACTCAGGGCAACCAACCATGACCCCTTCAAATAAAAATCTTGAAAAAACATTGTAGGATCACAGACTCAGTACAGAGCTGTTGGATCACCCTTTGGCCATGCTTTGAGGTGTTGGGTACACTGTGGACATTTGTCCTGTAAAAGAGAACCTGGCTGCATGTTGCAGTTAGATGATGTATGAATTGTCCAGTGCCAAGTTTTGCCATCTTCTCCCTGCAACAGAAAGATCTGGGTGTGTTTTCTGATTCTGGAAAACAGGCTGCTTCCTGTAAGGGGGTTATAACTCTCAGGCAGTGAGACATTCGGCTGATTTGATCAGCAGAGCAGTGCATAAGAAATTACTTTTCAGGCCAAGTATGCTGTTACAAATCTGAGCTTCTCTTTCAGCTCACTGTTTTAATTTTAATATGGACTAGGGTCTGCTGGCTTTCAGGAGATGTAATCATGTTAGAGGGTTTCAGTGGCCACATATTGTTTTAGAAGCTCTAATGAATTAAGAGGCTTAAGATCAAAGAGCATTTATTAAATGCCATGTTTATGGCATTACTGATTAAGCAGTTTATGAGCCATTTGGGAAACCACACCTGCCCTGCTATACAAAAAGCCACCTTTTAAATCAAAGCAGCTGAGAACAGGAAAATCCTACCCTTTCACCCTGTGCTTGGGCATGTGCAAGAGGTAACAGCAACTTTGCACTTGCTAATTTAGGCAGGTCTGTTCTTTCCCATCCACTTGCAGAGAGAACTGGGAAGTTACATGTGGCATTTCATTTTCCATATGCTACTGACAATGTGGTGCCTCCTTGCTGGTGGGAAAACCAAAGAACAGACAATTTCTGCTGTAACTCCAGCACAGAAATGCTGTGTGACACATTTAACTCTTTGGGGAAAAATCTCACTGAGCAACTTTCACTGCACTGTTAGTGAGCAAACACTGCCAGGTGAAATGTCCTGGTCAGGTGTTGCAGAAATGATCACAGCATTGCTTACTTTTTACATTAATATTGTAATTCAAGGCTAAAAAAAATCAAAATTAAAACTTCCATACTGTCTCCCTCACAATCCCAATTCCTTTCCTAAAGTCCAGGGAACATAATCCATGCAAAGGGCTTCCAGGCACACAAAGTAAACAAAATGGCAGTAATAATTGTAGTAATATTAGTACTAACAGTAGTAATACTGCTAGTAGCTGTAATAGTGATGATAATAATATATTTGCTTGTCCTTCAGCTGAAACAATCTTAGAGCTTCTCTTAATTCATAAATTCATTTGGAGGTTTGCCAAGGTGTGTGTGTGTTTCTTTGTATGTTCCACTTGGGTAATCTGCTTTGAGTACTTTCTCAGCTCAAATAATAATATTTTAGGTTTGCTTCTTTCTTTGTTTTTCAGAAGAGATTTTGAAAATCATAGCTGGTTAATCAAGCTGAATTTAAAAATCTGCAACCTTTATGCAATTCTGATGGCAAATAAAGCAATGTGAATATAAGTTGTGTGGGATTTGTTAAAGTTTCTGTCCTCTTTACCTCTGCTTTACTCCCTGTATAAATTGGATATCATTCCCTGTAAGCAGAATGCATGTGAGACAACTTCAGTAAAAAATCCTGTCTGAGCTCCCTTTTTGCTGAAAAATGGAGGCACTTCAGGTGGGGGTTCAGCCTGTCTTCAAGATGAGTTGTCTTAATTACTTTTAAATTTCTCTGCTGACTCACAAGGAAACTGAGGAAACCTCCATCCATCATATGTCTCCTTTTCAGACAGCTAAAATTAGTTGAGATACATCTCCATTCTTGGCAGAATTCTTAATTTTTTAGTGTATGGCCTGATGACAAATTTTCTGTAATTCTATTGAAATCTTTCAGCAACCAAAGTGTCCCTTACCTTTAAGGGCTTTGGTTGTAAATAGAGTATCCAAGAGTGGAGGTTATCTCACCAGCTGGCCAATATTTAAATTTGGCACAGAATAAATTAATAGTGTGATTAAAGTAAAAAACCCTTTGCTTTTGAGTGTGGCCTCTGACACACCTAAGGACTTAACTTTTCCCTGGATCTACATTTAATTTTTCAAAGAGCCATCCTCGTTCATCAATTAATTAAAAATAGAGAAATCAATTTTTAATTTGCCAATCCATAGTCTGAATAAAAGAAAAAAATACTATTATGATTTACTTTCGTGCTTTATCCAATCCCAAATGTAAATGGAATTATGTTGTAAGAGCATGACTTATTTTCATTACACCAAATTCTGTTTGCAAAGTAGTTTTGATAGCCGGGTTTATGTTTCATGGTGTTATTTGGGCTTTTAAAAGTGGATTTTGATAGGAAATTCAGGAAAAATAGAGGAAGAGATTGAGTGAATCTGATGCTTGTTTCCACTGGAAAAGCATACCAGTGTGCACAGCTTCAGAGCTGCTCATGATGTGAATGTTCATTTGAGTTGTCAGAGAGATCAAGAGCAGCTTTGGCTCTGAGCTAATGATGGGAAAACTTGGCAGGAGCTTCTTGTCACTGTATCATGCACTTGTGCACTTTTAGCAAGGGAGCTTTACAAGACCTGTGAAAAGAGCAGGATTTCACAGCTTGGGGCCTCTGGTGAGTGGACATTAGGATGTCACCTGGGCAGCATTTCAGCCTTCTCCATCCGCAGCTCCTCTCCTGTGAATGGTTAACAATTTCCTCGCCCAGTCAGAGTGGTCTCTCCCTGCCAGCAGCTCTCAATTACTTCCCTCAGCTCCTGTGGCAGTGTGGGTGAGGGATATGTACTGAGTGGGGGAATGAGTGTGTGGACAAGTCATGGTGTGGTTTGTGACAGCCAGGAGGGAGCTCTCATGTTCTGGTGGGGCCTGTTTTCCCTGATTTACAGCTGCAATCCTGGCTGATTGCAGGGTATCAGAGGGGTGTATCACTGGAGTTGCTGCAGAGGTGATTATGAGGTGCAGCCATGAGGCCCTGGAGCACTTTAACTGCTTTATATGCCCTCCCAAATGCCCAGTAATAGCTGAAAATAGAGTGGCCAAAAAGGAAAAGCTGTTGACAGCAAGGAAAGTTACTGTAATACTAAAGGGCTCAACTTGGCACCAGACAGCCATTTCTGGTTTCAAACAATTAAGATTATATGTCCTCAGAAGAAGCAATTTCTTCAGAAAAACATACAGAAAATGATGGAAGCTTTATATTTTATTTGCTTTTTGCTACTTTGATTTGCCTAGGTACTGGCCCAGACAGGTTTTTGCACCTATTTATTCATATAAATGTGAATAATAAGAATAGTAAGATAATATCATTAGGAAGAAAAATATCATTAGGTTGGTGCCTTTTCCTGTTGAAGCTGTTTTCAAGCTCTGCAGTGCTTTTCAGCCAGAAAGGTTGAGGAGGATAACTAAGAAACCCAAGAATCTTCAGGCCCAATTTCATCACATAAAAATGTTTATCTATCCTAGAAAAGTTTCAAGAGCTCGCTAACTGAACAAAGTTGAAAGAACTGCCATAGTTTAAAAGCAATTTATCCAAATAAGCTACACTTATGTCACCAGGTTTGTGTGCTGGAATTACAAAACCAGGAGTTAATGTGTGCAATTGTGCATGTGTGAGGGGGAGATAATGTTGGAATAGCCTGAATAAAATTAAAACATATATTCTCTGCTCAGTTGCTCATAACCTGCCTTTTACAGCGCCTTTGCCTCTAACTCCATAGTGTGTTTGGTTCTGGGAGTGGCTGATAGTTTGGATTTGCACCCTGTGGAGCCAGTTTGGAGCTAAAAGCAGGATGTTTGCATCCACACAGTTCTGCATCTCCAGGAGCTGGATGCATTTGCGGCACCATTGTACCCCCACTGTCCCTCTCAGGGTTTAGCACCTGGGAGTTCATGTCAAAAAATCGTGTTCCTTGTGCCTGGGACCATGTTGATGCTGGAGCTGCATAAACTCACTTTTGGGTTAAGCTTTAAGCTTAAGATTAAGCTAAATCTTTAGCTTAAGATTGAGCTAAAAATACCTTGTTAGAACAAAATCATAAGCTTTAGGTAACTGTCTTCCACCAAGATTAATAGCTCATGATAATGATAATTTGATTGGAATAAGTTGTATTAAAATTATATGAAATTTGTGGTCAAGTTTCTTGGACAAGGAGTTTTCAGTTAAGACTTGGACCATTGGAGTAGATACACAGTGGAGGTCCATGAAAAAGATGAGAGGGCTGGAACACCTCTGCTGTGAAAAAAACTGGAGAAAGTTGGGGATGTTCAGCCTGAAGAAGCGAAGGCTCCAGGGGAACTTTCTCATGGCCTTTCAATATATGAAAAGGTCTTGCAAGAAAGAAAGAGACCTTTTATCAAGGTCCATAGTGATGGGACAAGGGGCAACATTTTAAAACTTAAAGAGGGTAGATTTAGATTGGAGATAAAGAATTAAATTTTTACAATGAGGGTGGGGAGACACTAGGCCAAGTTGCCCAGAGAAGCTGTGGATGTCCCATTCCTGGAAGTGTTCAACACCAGGCTGGATGGAGCTTTCAGAAACCTGATCTAGGGCGAGGTGTCCCTGCATGTTGGTGATCTCTGACCTGGCCAGCAGTGGAGCAGCCAGGGATGGGTCAGAACAGCACCCCTGGGGATCCATGGGGTGTGCAGGGAAACGCTCCGGTCTCGGGAGCACCACGGTGGTGTGGGTGCCTGGTGCAGCAACAGAGGAGAGACAGGTGCCACTGAAGTGACAAAACTGAAGATATTTATTAAATAAATCAATAAAAGGGGCACAAACGAGGGTGCAAAACAAAACATAAAATTTCAGAATGTTCTGAAACATTCTGCTTCAGAAGACCCTGAAGTGGGGTTGACAGATATATAGAGTCTCATAGAATGTTCTGGAAGCCTTCTGGCCTGTCACAGGCTGTTGATCTGCATGGCCACTCCCAGTCAGTCCCAGAATCCTTTGTTCTTCATGATGTTATCCATTGTGACTTCTCCCAAGAGTTGGTGTTGGCACTGGGACATCGAACACTGACTGTCTGCAGTGTGGTCAGCTCTCGGCCCATCCTCTCCAGGACAAGCTCCCACACCTGCCCATAGCAGATGGGTTGGAACAAGATGATCTTTGAAGGTCCCTTCCCACCCAAAACATTCTGTGTTTTCTCTTATTCTATGAATAAATGTTTCAGTCTGCACCTCTGCATTTTTCTGCATGGGAGTTAATGAATTATGCAGCATCTTCAGGATGTTGTGGCAATGCAAAAATTAGCTACTTATTTCTGGAAAACTCTGTTCAAGCTTGTGACAGATTGAATTTAAGCTTGGTTTTGAGTTTTTGGGTTGAGAGGATTAGATCATATCAGAATTTTGTTTGGCTTTTCCCAACAACAACAAGGCTCATTTCTGAAGTGCTGTTTGTAGGCTAAGAGATCCATGTAAGTACAACTGGAGGCATGTCCCACTACCTGATTAATGTCTTTAATTTCTATTTCTGTAACACATAGGATTGATTAATGTCTTTTATTTCTATTTCTGTAACACATAGGATTTGACCTGATGGATTCATTCAGTGTGAAGCAGATTTTTGGAATGAAAGAAGATGGGATTCAGAGTGCTTATGTACGGCTTGGAAGCTTTCCTGTTGTTCAGAAAACTGAGTGAGTACTCTGGGTTTTTACTTTATTTCCATCTGAACCTCTGCCTTACATTATTTGGTTTCTCTAGGTTAAATTAGTAGTAGTTATCTGGTACCTACAGGTATATTTCTGCTTTGAGCAGCTGTTTCAGTTCAGCTGGCACAGAATATGCACAGCGTGGTCAGGAGTCTCAGCAGTCACTGCAGGCTCCATCCTGGCAGAACATGAGTTGTGTTTGGTGTAGCTCAGTGATTCTGAGGAGCAGTATCAAGACATTCACCAAAGAACTTAGGGCTACCTAAATAGCTTCTGAAGGGAATTTTGAATATTTCACTCCCATTGAGATAGAAATGTGCTAAACACAAGAGACCACTTGCTACTAGATGCTGTGACCAGTTAGCAAATATGGATTCTGGCCTTGTAGAAGAATGAGTAGTTTTTAATCCTGTGTCAATACGGAGTCAGTCCTCGGAGTGCTTTTAGGACCTAAGGCTGCCAGTTGTATCACAATTTATCCCAAATGGTTCTTTGGGTTGTCACTTGAGCCCTGCTAGCATTAGCCTTGAAAAGAGTGAGTGCATAATTTCACTGTGTAACTATGAGCCATGGATTGAATTGTCATCATTAACATTTTTGCAGTAAATTTCTCAGTGCTGGTTTGAACTTCAGCTTAAAAAATCAATAATACTTCTTTTCTTTCATATGGATGAGGGCTGGTATTTTTTATTCTGTTTTTAGCTCTTTTTCTCAGCTCACTGCATTTTTGAGATTGTCCTATGAATTACATTTGCTTGATTTCACAATTTTTTTTTTTCATCCTGGAACCAAAAGGATTGATGTGCTCTTTTTCCCTCTCCTTCTTTCTCCATGTTAATACAATTAAAAAAAAAATTATTTACTGAGAGGAAAACTGTTTTCTCTAGAGTCCATAAATGGTATCAAGTCTAAGGGTAGAGTCATGATCAGTGATCTGATTCAACGCAGCCAGCTAAAGACATCTTATGTTTCGTGTATTTATATAACTGGTCTGAGTGTGGATGGAAATAAACCATAAACCTATTTCACCTGGATGGTAAGAAACCTATTTCATTTGTCTCACTGTGATCTCTGGGTTCTGGGTGATACTATGAAAAATTGAACAATTCTTGGAGTATAAACAGGAACTGTCAAGTATGGCTGATAATCTTCATATCACACAGCTCAGTCTCCACTGCTGTTGTGTCCAGCCTTATTTTCCATAATTCAGTTGGTAGATGCAGTCTCGTCCCGTGGCCACTGGAGCTGATGGGGCTGGCTAGCCGCTCCCGGAGTGACCGGTGGAGACTACAGATCCCGCCGCTCCCAGGTCCTCTGCAAGAGCCCCGAGTAGTGGCTCCGTCTGCGGCATGGTGACGCAGGCGAGAGCAGGACAGCAAAGGAAGGAAGGAGCGGACACGCGTGTGGATGCCAAGGCGCTTTATTGACCCAGGCAGTGCCAGTAACGGTGTCAGGGAAAAACCATTAGGGAGGCACTGATAAAGGGGAAGGGTGTAACGGAAGGAGACACGAGGGACCAATGAACGAAGCCCAGGGGAGGAGCGAGGGACACAACTGAACCAATGGGAATGGCCCAGGGGACAAATCATATGTTAGGTAAGGGAAGATTGACGTAGAAATTTCTAGAAATGAAAGGGGGTTGCTTACATTGATTGACAGGTAACTGGTGGAAGGAATGAACCATTATGAGGGAGAACATGGGGGGAACCGAGGGTCAAACCAAATTCTTAACTTATAAAAAATACCAACTTTACAATAAACCCATATAAAACACACAATGCTACAGGTAGAAATGGAGTGAATGACAGTTTGAAGATCTGTGAAGCAAGTGTAATGGTGAGAAATCCAAGAACTGCAGTGTAGACAGGTAAAATTAAGAAGCAGCCAACAACTGAAGGGATCATTCTCTGTAGGAACCTCTGGGAAATCAAAGCTTGGTAAAGGGTCATGGTAGGCTGAAAGGCAGTGGCTACTTGGCATCAAAAACCAGCAGGGAAGAAGAGCATGCTTTTAAGGATGAATCTAATTAACCACTGCAGAAAGCACAGATTACAGAGAGTTGTCCATTTGAATTCCTTTTCAAAGTAAGGGTTGAAGAACTTTTTTGGTGTTTGCTGTTTCTGTTGTTGTTTTCTCAGAAAGACTGAGGGAGTGAAGCCAGACCAACCAGCTATGACGGCTTTCCATCTGCTCAGATTGCACCCATTTATTTGTTTTTGCTTTTGCCCTTAAAATAAGCAGAATATTTTATCACCCAGGACAATTAGAAGTAAAACATCCCTAATTTGTAGATAGAAGTGAATAAAATTCCTTTTGAATTATTCTGAAACATGGAACTTGAGGAGGATTTTCACATTTTCAGCCTTATGTATTGTAACTTTCACACTCCTGTGGTTTGGGAATGAACCCAAATGGGTATAACGCCATGGAAGGTGTTTGCATATTTGGTTCATTTCAGCATTTGTATGCCAGGACTCTGAGATGCTGCATATGGGGTCATTGCTCACAGAAAATGAAATCTTGTAAAGCTGCTCAAAACCGATAACTGGAATAATAAACCAAACAAAAACATCTGTCGTGGCTCACAGATAACCTCCAGCAATGTTTAGCAACTGATAGCAACATCTCATAATTAGATACAAAATCATTGACTGAGTAATATATGTAATTCACTTTATTATCTGCTTAAAGGATTTGTATTCTTTTATACAAGCAATAGTACTTTTACAAAGTGCCAGATTAGCTGTCTGGGAAATGTGCCTACTCATCTTCTGATCTGTAACCTACAACTATGAACTTACTTCCTCTTTGTGGTGAGGCATCATCTGTGAGCAAACAAACCCAGCAGACAGAGCTTGGCTTCAGTCAAGGACCTGATCACTGAGGGCCTCACAGGGCTCTGTAGCTGTCTGAAGACTGGCCCCAGAATCTGGCTGGTGCTTTTTCCCACTCCTCATGTAACTGAGGCTGTCCTACTGCTTCATGGCTTCTCAGTGGATGTTCTGGCCAAAACTGTGCTGCAGACTTCTGCTTTTGGATGCTCAGACTTGTTTCTCATTACTGGTGTCTTGCCTAATGCCAAGATTTTGGCTCACCCTTTTGATCTGCATCTCCTAGCTGTGACTCCAGGGCTTTCCTGCTGGCCATGTCCATCCTCAGGTTTCTCTTGCCTGGTCTGGTTCTGCCTGACTTGACCACCACCTCACACAATTACCTAATGTTTGGCCAAGCTTCTGGTCATGATCTATTTGCTCTTTCTATTGGCACAATGTTGTACCAATATACGCAGAGTCTTGTGTTGTTTAGGGCATGAGACCTTGGTGTGTTTTTCTGTGTCTCCTGATGTCAGCTTTGACTTCAGTCAGCTACCTTAGGTTTCTCCATGAGCTCCTGCCCTGGTCTCACCATTTGTCCCCTTTCAAGAGAAGAAATTGTACAAAAAGCCACCAAAAACTCCCATACTGAACATGGAACCTGTTGAAAAGCTTCATTTTTTCTTACTTTTCCCAAACGAATATTGCATATTAAAAAGAGCAGAGACAAAAAACCTTGTTCAGCTTAGAGAAGGGAAGACTCAGTGAGGGAGGATCCCCATGTGTATAAATATCTGATGGGGAGGAAGGAAAGGAGACACAGCCAGAATCTTCTTAGTCATATTCATTGACAGGTCAAGAAGGAATGGGAACAATTTCAATCAATGAAATCTAAACACAAGAAAAACCTTCTTTAGATGAGATGATCTCAAGAGGTCCCTCACTGTCTCCTGTTTCTAACAGGGTAAAGGAGATAAAGCATGATGGAGGTGGAATGACTGAAGGCTTTTTTGGTCCTGTAGTGAGTAAAGGACTGTAGGGAGAGCTAAGAAACAGAAAATACTGCAGCATGCACAGGAGAACAAGTTGTTCACATGGCTTCTTATGGGAAAAAGTTGTTTTGGGAAAATTAAACAACAGCAAGTAAGATTTAGGACAGATTCCTTTTTCTTTACAGCATGTAGGACAGAGAAAGACAGGAAGAAATTACCTAGAGAGGATGTATCTATTCCATCACTGAGATTTCTAAGTAGAAGTCAAAAAGATGTCTGCCAAGGATGTAGGAGACACATCCTTCTATAGCCTTCTCCTTTCCCATTCCCTTTTCCTTTTCCTTTTCCTTTACCTTTTCCTTTTCCTTTTCCTTTTCCTTTTCCTTCTCTTTTTTCTTGGTTTTTTTTTTTTTCTTCCTGTCATACTAAGAGCCTCTGGTGATGTGAAGCATGTTTAAATGAACTGGCTTTCTCCAACTTGGTTTTGCCGATCTTATGGGTTACATTTCGTGTTAACGGGCTTAGCTGTTGTAAAATTGGTCAAATTGCTCAAGTACATTAACTACACTCTTCCTCACCAAATGCAAAAACCTTATTAAATGTTGTTGCATTGACTGTCTGAAATGAGAACTGATAATATAATTTTTCCATAGTATTATTCTAGATGTAGGATCTCATGCTTATTGTCACAGATGAAAGCTCTTATTGCAAATTAAAGCATGTGAGAAGGTTGTTGTATATTGAAAAAACCAGCAATGGTTAAAAAAATTTTCTGCCTTCTTACTGATTTTTTTTTTCTTGTAAAAGTTGTGATTCGCCTGACCTTGTAGTTGAGTTAATTGACTCTTGGACTAACCTGCAGCACTGGGGGATTCTTTTGTCTTGGAGCTTTATAAGGGCCTTTTTTGCAATCTATCCTGTTGTCAGAATTGTAGACCAAGGAGCTGGCAGAATGCTCCCGGTAGGTACCAGGCATCCAGCAAAGTTCCACAATATCGATCATCAGCTCAATTCAGCCTTGTGTGAAAGAAGAACATAAAACATTTCTGGGGACAGCAGAATGCTCCTGCTCTTGGATCCCCAAGTAAAGCTGAACTTCTAGATGCAGATCATTTTCAAGTGAGGAAATAAGTTAAAACTTGCTAAACAAAGGTTTTTGTTATTTATGTAACAATGCAGCTCTGTAAAAGATAGAGGGACCAATGACTTCAGAAACAGCTTTTATCACATTTTCAAAGCAATGAGAGTGTCTTAAGATTTGCTTTTGGCATGAAAGCTTTCTCTGTTGGGAACTTGCAGCTGGTTCCTCGGCAGCTTTAAAAATCAGTTGAGGATGGCAGGTAATGGGTCATTATGGCTTTCTGTCAGTTTAAATCTACCTGATGGGCTGTTTGTCAGCCCTGTGTGATGAGGTATGGCCAGACTCACTGGGATGTTTAGGTACCTAATTCCCAGTTATTTCTCTGGGTATTAAACATCTGAAAACCCTTTTTGAAATTAAGCATACATAATGATATTCCTGTTCCCAGCTCAGACCTGTCCAGAACCATAAAATTGTTAAGTCTGGAAAAGCCCTATAAGATCACTTAGTCCAACTGTTATGCTACACTTCCATGTTCACCACTAAACCATGTCCCCAAATGCCACATCCACACTTTTCTATGAACATTTCCAGGGATGGCAAATCCACCAATTCCCTGAGTAGATGGTTCCAGTGCTTGACCAGCTTTACAGTAAAGAATTTTTTCCTAATATCTAGTTTAAGGCAACCCTCCTTCCAGATCCTACTTCTGTTCACTTCAAGGTGCTCCGTCTGGCCCTTCTTGTAGACTTGCTAACTTCCAGGCAACTTGGACCTCCCTGGTTAAAAAGCTAGTACCAAGAAGTGAGACAGCCTTGTCTGCTTTCCTAAAGGAAGGATTTCTTAAGGGAGCTAGTGGGAGCCTGGGCCAGTTTTCTTTTGTGTTGGAAGAATTCAGAGTCTCTTGTCTCCCAAGAGGGAAAACCAACTTATACTGGTGCATATCCTGCGGGGGCACTTTATACAGCAAAAGTCACATTAGTGGATGAAACCAGAGTGTTCTGAATTTATAACTTGGCTGAAAAGATGGGAGATTCAAAGCACAGAATAAAATATGATCGAGTGTTTTGGCATTAGGAAAGACTGGATCTCAACATTTGCTGCAACTGCAAAACAGTATTCTGGAAATTTAGAGGACTTTTTGCTTTTAATACAATTAAAGGCTTCTAGTTTTATGTGCCTTGGACTGTGCCAGTTTTTGCATAGTGATGGATTATGTTAACTATTCATTAGGACCACGTTTCATAGTTTGTTCTTCATTAATTGCTGCCATTATGTTTTGTTTTGTATTGAGTGCTTATGCCTGACTGCTCAGATATCCTGATATTTATGAAGGTTTATTTGGGAATGATCATAGGAGCAGGCTGGCTTGGGCATGAAGAACAATGTTAACTGTGACTCTTCAGGTGGGAAAAGAGATGGCTTAGAGGCATTACAAGCAAAATTAGAAAAATCATGGATGGCATAAAAGATAAAAAAAGAATAGGTTCATTGTCTTTTCCCTGATAAGAACTGAGTTAGGTCCTGAACAAAGAGGAGGAGGCTCATTATGCAATGGGCAGCAGTGGGTGATTCCTTGTCAAAAGGATGTTGTGAATAAATTTACCTGAGTTCAAGGGAAGGATGCAGAAGTCTATATGAGATAAATCCATAAAAAGCTATTGATATAGAAATTGCATTTGTCTCTGAATTATACACCTGGATTCCAAAGATCCAGAGGTATGAGAGAGATGTTTTCTTGTGTTCAGTCTTGTTCTTAGGCATCCAGTAATGGCTAGTAATAAAAAAATGGTGATACTGGATTAGTTATCCCTTCTGCATCCCCATGTTATGACAGGTTTTATGATGGGGTAGAGAAAAACAGTGTTGGATTTTTGCTTACTTGATGTGTTTGCTTATGTGCAGGGGTTGTGGTGTCACACTGAGTAAATCTCTGCCTGATAGGTTTGCAATGTTTGATTTGAGAAACTTCTGTTATCTGGGGCTGCCAGCTAAGGAACAAAGACATGAGCTGTAGTGCCTGTTTTGGGCAGACATTATAATGTTTGTTGCTATAATTTGGTACATTTAGGGGTTTTGGGTGTTCCTGGCCATTCTCAGAAGTCACAGGTCTCCAGTGCATCTGGAACAGAACAGAATTATTTACAGGTTTCATGAACAGAAGCATGAAGTGAAAAACAACCTTTTTAACATGATGGATAGTCAACTGCAGATTTCCATTATATTTTAGCCAATTTGAAAGCTTCACTATTGGAATGATGAAAGGGCTCCATAAAGACAGAACCTGGAGGGCACAAGCTCATGTTCATCTCTCTTCAGGCTTCCAAATAAAGCAGATTTTTAAGGAACTACAATGATACTTATAGAAAGCATTGCTGGGACATGGAGATAGTTTTAGAAGTTCTGCTCTTCACTGCTAAGCCTGACACATTGCTCTCTTTCCCCTCCCCATGCCAGGGATGTATTTCCACAAGGCCTGCCTGATGAATATGCCTTTGTAACTACCTTCAAATTCCGGAAGGCTTCCAGGAAGGAAGACTGGTATATCTGGCAGATTATTGACAAGTATGGCATACCACAGGTAAGAGTCTTTTTTACAGCCAGCAGGAACAGTCTTTTTTGTTGTTTTTTTTTTGCCATGAGCCAGTTTTCTTGCCTTAACCTCCCACTCCTTTTTCTTGTGAACTGGTAAAAATCCTGTTACTTTTTCAATGGATTTTGCTGCAAATATTTTACCTTTCATTCAAACCCCAAATAAATGTTTGTATATGCCTTGGTTGCTATTAGGATGCAGATAAATGTGTTAGTTGGAAAGGGGGACAAAAAATACCATCCTTGCTCTTGAAACTACTGTTGAGTTTTCAGTTGTTTTGTTCAGATAGTTCTGCTTAGGGAAAATATTTTGCCTTTTTGGAAAAAGGTTGTCACAGGGATATACTACGGAGCAGTGAGTTATGTCAGCTTTTGCACAGCCCTCTAGGTGACTTGTAAATGCATTATGGGCTTCTGCTCTGGGTGTGAGTGTGACAGCTGTTATAGTTCCAAAACCCTGAGTCCTGGCTGCTGCACAATTTGATCTAATAACTTTCTGTCAAGTACTCTCAGGTCCTCAGAAAAAAATATTACAATCATGTATTAAAGGGCTGTCTGTCCCTACACAACAAGTTTTTAGCAGCTTGGTAGAGTTTAGGTTTTTGAGGGTGCTTGAGGAGGGAGTGATTTGGATGGGCTGTACATTTTTCTGCTCTGCACCAAATATAGTGGTGATGGCATTACCCAGGACTCTAAAGTGGGCTGTCAGCATGGGCTCACATAGCTCTGGAATTCAGTATTGCTGCCTTGGGACTGGTGTTTAAAAGGATTTTGGGAACTATCAGTGAAGAATAGGTGCAGTTTGAAGAATTAGATAACTGGGTTTGAGACAGTGGTAAAATGTGTATATGAATGTTATTATCAGCTGAAGCTTCATTAAATGAAATGTGATGTACTGTGCCACATACATTCCCAGGTGCTGCAGAGTGAGAATTATCACTTGGCATTTCTTGCAGGAAGTTAAAAACTCTAACTGCTTAGGTGTGAAGAGAGAAAAACACTCAATATTTCCAGAAATAATTTCAAAAGTGCCTTAAATTATGGTGCCAGAAGTGCCTTAGAACCCCATGAGCCTCGTTTCATGTGGAGTTGGTCGTGGTTTGGCCGCTTCCTTGCAGACCTGCACAACTCACAGATGCAGACACCCCTGGGCCAACATTGATCCAAACTGGCATTCCCAGCCAGCACAGAGCTCAGCTGCATGGAGAAGTTGGGTCAGATGTGGAGTCAGCCTACCCTGGGCTGCTCACATCACTCACAGCTCAGTGCCAAGGTGGCCCTGCAGTTCGTGGGCACACGATTCCTGGCTCTGCCTGCTCCACTCCCTGCTGCTTGCTGGTAACTGCCTGACTTTGGTAAAAGAAGACACCAATTTGTAAATTAACTCCAAGTTGCATGACTTCAAAAACCTATTTTTGCCTGCTGTGTAGCTTGCAGTACAGAGCATGGGGTGTATTCTTCAGTTCAAAGCACCTGAAATAAAAGTGTGAGCAGTGCCATAGCTCAGCAGACTGGTTTCATATGAGATACTTTTCCATATCCCATGGGACAACTGAGGACATGTAATGGGAGTAAAGAGCCTGCTTGGAAGCAGTGGAGGAGAACATGGGGTAGACGGATCCAAACCAGGTTCAGCTTTGGGGAGATGCCTTTGGGGAGGTGCCCATGATCTGCACCACCACCCAGCCATGGCAGCAAGGTGGCCTGGGCTGAAACCATGCCAAGGGTTGTACTCACAGGAGGAGGCTTTAGCTGGTGCCTGAAATAGGAGACTCTTCAAGCCAGGTCTCATAAGCTCTTGGAGATCTATTTCACAGCCAAGATAGCTCAGATACCTTAGAAGGCATAAAATCAGCAGGATGGCTTTTGTGGCAGTGTTGGAAACAAAAAGATTTTAATAAAAGGCAAAATAAGAAACTCTTTACAGAGAAAAACTGATTTAGGTGCAAGAGGCCCTCCTACCCCTGGTAAAACACCTCACAAAAGCAATTTGTTTCTTTGTTCTCTTCTTTTTCTAGTAAATTGCCCAGGTGGGACTTTT
This sequence comes from Agelaius tricolor, assembly GCF_023055355.1. Lineage (NCBI taxonomy): Eukaryota > Metazoa > Chordata > Aves > Passeriformes > Icteridae > Agelaius > Agelaius tricolor. The sequence continues at coordinate 90,969,139 of NW_027269262.1, read as the reverse complement.
TGGCTCTTGTCCAATTAGCTATCCTTAAATTTGAGGTGAAGCCCCCTGGGTCTTATGAGATGTCTTTTCACTTAATCGAGGAGAGAAACTTCTAAGCTTATTTCCTTTTTAAGGGGACAGAAGATAGTTTTGTCACTTTGTCAACATTCCTATAGTCATGGGTCTGCCCCAAAGCCTGTGGAGCCCCATCTTATTTACCAGCACAAGTGTAGGCTCCCTTTCCATATCCCCCACAAAATTCCATCCTCTGCTCTTCGCTGTCTCACCGCAGCTGTGCCACCCCTGGCTTGGGGCTGTGGGAGCTGATGGAAAGCAGCCAGGAGGAAGGAGGAGGCTTTGCTGCTCAGCAGACCCCCTCTGTTTGCTTGCAGGTGTCGATCAGGCTGGATGGGGAGAACAAGGCTCTGGAGTACAACGCCGTGGGGCTCACCAGGGACGCCGTCAGGGTGGTGTTCCGGAACGCGCGCGTCAGCGACCTCTTCGACCGCGGCTGGCACAAAATTGCCCTCAGCATCCAGGCCAAGGCTGTCTCCCTGTACATAGACTGCAAGCTGGTGCAGGTGCTGCCCATTGAGGACAGGGAGAACATTGACATTCAAGGAAAGACTGTGATTGGCAAACGCTTGTATGACAGCGTCCCCATTGATGTAAGTACTGCGTGTTATAAATGATCAAATCGGTAGCCAAATTTATGAAAAATTTAACAAAGATTTATTAGATCAATAACAAAAATAGAAATTTTGAAAAAAAGGAAAAATTACCACAGCCAAGACAGCGTCAGTCCCGGGAACAGCTCTGGGTGACCTAGGATTCTGGCTGAGAGAGAGACAGCATTTCCCCAGAGGTACACCCCGAGTGCTTCCAGTGGCCAGCTTCTATACAGTTTATTCTGCCTGGGGCAGGGATGACCACATATTTCTTTGTGTTCCTTCTCATGTATATATTGAATCTATACAGATGTAGAAACAGACAAAGGTGAGCTCAGAGATGCAGACAAATGTCTGAGTGTCCAGGCAGAAGATGCATTCACATGTACTGGTTTCTGAGTACCATGATGAAGTAATGTCCAGGTGTATGTCTTGTGAGCTCCTCGAGACATTCCATTCCAGGAAAGTCCAGATGCTATCTCCCAAATGTTGGAGCCAGAGGAAATTCCCCATAACAGCCAGGTACCAGTCCATTCATACAGCAACAGATCTGTCTGGGAACTGGTTAAAATAAGAATAGAACTCTGTTCCCAGCCAGAGTGGTCAGAAACATACCTTTGGATCTTTCCAATATTTTATACACATATATATCTACTTCTATAGCACGAATTATCTCTACCATATACTGCATGCACATGCTCGTTAGAGCTGGTAGAACGTTCAGCTTTGGGTTTGCAGCCTGTGAATGAGGGGGGTTATGTTGTAATTGACCCTTTTCCTGAGGCAGCATTGCTGAAATGTTACCAGTGTTACATAGCTAAGACAGATTGGCACCTTATGATGCACAGGAATTACTGTATTCTTATGTGATACTATATCTCCAAAATAAGGATTAAAAATGAGAAATTTATTTAATATTTTTGTCTAGTCACAGAATGTGCTACAGTTAGAAGCAAAGACAAAATTGAACACAAATATCATCAAACTGTGTACTGACCTACACAGAAAAGTCTTCATCTGATCTTGGCATTATGAATGTTTCCACAGGTGATAAAAAGAGATGGAGGAAAAAAGAAAACTTGTTAACTCAAAAGACTTGTGATATATTCTCCATTCCTCAGATATTAAATGACCCTTAGTACAAATGAACCAAAGTCAAGACACACAGGCTGATTGTCCAGCAGCAGTGTTACCCTGGTATAATTTATGTGTGATAGTTTGGTATTTCAGACTTGTATAATCTTTCTTGGCTGTGCAAAATGGATGGAACGTGCATATCAAATGTGCTCATAGCATTTCTCACACAGGAATAAATGGTCAGAAGATGCAAGGCACAACAGGAGGAAAATAGACTTTGTGTCTGGATGAAATTCTAGGAAGGATAGACATGGCCAGGATATGTCTTCTCAGACAGAAGTTTGGCCAGAACATTGGGATTTGCATGAAAACCTGGACCAGAATTTGAATAGGCATTTTCAGGGTCCTATTATCTCAGCTCCTGTAGCATGCTGAGGTATTGGTCTATTATTGATGGGGAGAGATAGAAATTGACTACAGGATCCATAGAACCGCTCTGAAGTTTGCACCATCTGGTTTTTGTTTGTGTTTGCCTGCCCTGTTTGTGTCCGAGCAAAAGGACACAGGGTCTTTAATAATTCACTGTGTCTGAGAGTGCTGCCTCCCTTTGTCTCCCAGTTTGATCTCCAGAGGATGGTGATTTACTGCGACTCCCGGCACGCTGAGCTGGAGACCTGCTGCGACATTCCCTCTGGACCAGTAAGCTCCTTTTTGTCATTCATTCATTCTCACATGAACACTCTTCACTGAAATCTATTACATAAACCAGGGAATATGTGGCAGTGTGGGATTATAATTTTTGTTTAATAAGGGTGATTGAAACCTCACTGTGTAATTGGCAGTGTAGCAGCTCCAGAGGAGGGCAACTGCAGAGGGATGAGTATGAGGAATTTGAAGTTTCCAAGTTCCTCTTTTCTTGTCAAACTGTCAGGGGAAACAAAACCCCAAAGTGATGATAGAACAACAGAAATGCAGCATGAAATATTCAACATGTTTCCCACTGGTTTTATTTGGAAACAGCTAAAAACAGTGCCAGTTGCAGTTTATTTTCCTGTGCCCAACTCTCACTAGAAACTTCCACCCTCCTATCACTCTTCTCCCCTCAGTCTTGGTTAAAGAGGTTCATTGTTCATTTTGCCTCATTTTCCCCTATTGCTTGGATGAATGGCTTTTGTGGGATTTCATTCCTCAAGAGGACACATTTGGCTGTGTGTTACACAGTGGTGCCTGTGGGATTTGTCTAAAGTGGGTGGGAGGGGAAACTTTGCAGCATTAAAGGCTTTGTCCTGACCTTGGGTGTCTGGGTGCAGTGCCAGGTCACGGTCCTGACAGAAGCACCTCCCCTGGAAGTGAGACCCACTGTTGGCAGTGAGCAAGTTGGACATCTCAAGATTTTCAACTGCTCTTGTCCTCCTGGACAAAAGGTGAGTCCTGAGAGGAGTGTGTTTCATTTGGGGCGTCTATAGAGGTAAAGGAAGTTTCCCCTGGTGCTTTCTCTTTACCTAATTCAGTGATTCTGGTCATGCTGGTAGTCCTGGTAACAACACTGAAATAAAGTGATTTTTCTTATCCAGCTCAGTTATGTGTATCCTTCTTCAAATAAAATAGATTATGAAGGTAAATGTGGCCACACTGAAAAAAATCTCATGGCTTTTAAAATCAATGTTCTTGCTTTCTCTGGCTCTGACCAGGATCTCTGAGGAACCAGCTTGATTGTCATTGCTCCTGAGGGCATCTCAGCTTTATTATCTTCTCTGCTTAAACCTGAAAATATTTTTGTTGTCCTCCTGTCCTCCTAGGATCAAGCCCCATGCTTGAATATAAAATGAGAAGATAAGTTTGATTAATTGTGTCTTTTTTGTCTCAGGGGGAGAGGGGTCCACTTGGCTTTGAAGGTCCCAAAGGTCAAAAGGTCAGTAATTTGTGCTAGTTCATTTGGTTAATAAAAACAGCAACAGTGAAACAATTTCAGAGTAAATTGAGGATTTGAAGATTGTGAGAAATGAGAGTCAATTTAGTATATGATTAAGTTCAGACAGTTTTGGATGAGCCTGGGACTGCAGAAGTTTTTTGTGATCTTTTATCTTTAATTTACGCTTGCATTTAGGCTTCTCTTTTGCTGCTTTATGTCATTCTTAGAGTAAATGTGTTGCAAAATCCTTTCCTGCATCTTCTAAACTGTCATTTTTGCAAGTTACTGTTATTAACTAGGTCATGCACAGCTTCCATGGCAGGTCACCTGGAAACAGAGGTGCTGCTGCCATGCTGTGCCTTTCTCAGCAGTAACACACATGCATAGTTGAGGTAGCAGCCTTCCAGTCACACTTCAGAAAGTTTCTTGAGACTAGGGGTAAAGGATCAGTCTCAATCTTTTATCCTTAGCAAGACTGCCTGAGTCATGGTGTTAAATATAGGCCACTTCCCTCAGTACTCTTCTTCCCGGATAAAAGGGTAGGAGAGTGGTTGTGATGTCTGCTTCAAGTTTCACAGTGCAGCCTTTGCATTACCCTGCCTGTTCTGCAGGCCTCTCTGATATACACGTGTGTGCATTCAGCACAAACACATTTTCCTTCTGTGCCTGGTTACAGAGAGAGCCATGAGACAGTAGACTTAGAGGGAGCACTTGTACAGGAAGAAAACCGAGAGTCACAACGTGGCTGGAGAGGTCAAAGTTGGAGGTGTTGGTGGTTCCCAGTTTTACTATCTGTGAAAAGATGTTTGTGGGGAAAGTTATATTCAAAACTATTTCCATCTGAATTGCTTCTGCAAATGGAGTGACTGAATTTATACCTGTTGGGTGAATAACTGGGTTGCATCCCATCAAAAGTCACTCAGTTATTATGAAAGGAATAATCTCTGGGTTTTGGAGGGTCAAACATCTTCAGAGATGTGCTGTCTTTTGGCAAAGCTTGGTCTGCTGTCTGCAGAGAGAAGTTTTGGAGATAGGAATATCCCTTTTGGAGGCTGGAATGAAAGAACATGGGCTCATTACTGCTCAAATGTGCCTGTGCAGACAAAGCTTCCTTATGCCTCCATGTATATGCATATATAGGAGCTTTCTATTTTAATCCATGACAGCTTAAATAGTGATGGGCTATTTTAAGGAACAGCAAAGCCATGACTGTTGTGAGGAGGTTGCAGAAAAGACAATGGTGATAATGATAAAAGGGCCCTGCAGCAAGATCCCTTTGTCTTCCCCTGCTTTGCCAAGGTCTGAGGGTGCCTCAGTGTGTCCCATGGGTCAGTACTGGGGTGCAGGACACACTGGTGGGATACAGAGGGGTGTGTCTACAAGCACAGCATCAGAGGTTTTCTGGAACAGACCCCAAGAGGACTGCCCCACTCCTGCAGATGGGAGTGACTTTTCCCTGGCTGTAGTGGTTTGGGACCTGTACACAGACAAGGCAGGACTGTATCACAGTCTCAAGGACCTGGGGATGATGCCATTTAAATATAGGATCTAACAATTTACTATAAATATTATGATTTGAGACAAATTATTTAGCTTCTCTATCTGCTAAATAAGGCAAGTTGTATGTTTATCTCCCATCTTGCAAAGATGTTGAGATTCAGTAACAAATACCACTCTTGACAGCAGTTCTTACATTGCTATTGCCAAGGACCAGCTTGTCACAGTCCTTGCTCTATGTTCAAGAATGAATTTTAGCTCTCCTCCTCTCTCCCTGCAACATTACTGAGCTACCTGGGCTAAAATCCTGCCCTGGGCAAGGAGTTCAGTGCTTATTTGCAGCTTGCCAACATTACCACCTGGTATTAGAGAAAGATGAGAATAATGTGATTTTGATCTTCTCTAAGCTTCCAAAGGCTGGGAGAAGCAGGAGAGCTTGCAGTTATCAAAAAAAAAGTGGAAAATATTTCTGGGAGATAAACATCTCTGCCTCAATGACCCACACTGCCAAAGTGAGGGTAATGCATGGAGACACAGCTGATGTGTTTTGGAATGAGATATGGTAAAGAATTGTATTGGGAAATAGCTAGGCAGGAGATAGCTGTGGCAGAACTGGCTAATATGTCTGACGCTGGGTCCTATTGATAAATTTTAGATGCTAATGACAGCCCAGTCTGATTTATTTTCCTTCCACAGTTCCTCTGCAGGCTGTGTTGTTTGCAGGCAGCCAGGATGGCTGGTTGGGGCACTGGGCTGATTATCAACAGGCTGCTTCTCTCTTCCAGCACTGCTATTGATCCAAGTGTAGACAAAATCCTTGCTCTGTGAGATGTGGTTTTATCCACAAAGGAATTACAAGTCTTACCTGCCATTGTGAAGTTTGTGAAGTCCAGTTTATTAGACAAGCTCTAGCAGAATGTATATTTTCCTCCAAATTAGAAAGTGACTTAAAAGAGATGGTCACATAAAAATTTTTGTGAATTTTACCACAGCCTTCTTAATTGACCATGACATAGTTTTTGTACATATGGTAATTGTTCTGTGAGTTTTCTTTCTTTCAGCAAAAAACAAAGCAGAAAGGTTAAAGAAAGAAACTTTCATATTTCCTGTGCTTTCAAAAGCATTTCTTTACCTGGGAAAAAGAAAATATGATCCTAGCAAATGTTTTCAGTTCCTGGTTCTGCTAAGCACTTTTTTTTGAGGGGGCATAGATCAGGATAAATTCAATAGAGATACAAAATTAAATGCTGTTGTCGTCCATGTGGGGAGATTTGGGGAGAGCAGGGGCCATCAGACTTATGGATGTTCTGGTACTGGAGGGTCCTGCTCCATGTCTGAGAGTTTTCCAGCTTGATTTTAAGTCTGTACTGAAGTTAGAGTGCACAAATAGGTGAGCACATTGCATGTGTAAGTGAGAGATGGGGTGCTCAGCACAGCACGTTTCTGGTTTGGACATTTTGGGTGAGAATCTGGGCAGAGTGTGTGGGCAGAGCCCTCTGCTCCCCAGCAGCTCCCAGTGCTAGAGGGATTGAAGGAACTGGTGCCAGCACAGCACACAGCCTTGAACTAGTCCAAGTAGTGGATGTATCCTCCACTGGTCTCCTTCCTGTAGTTGAGACTGCAGAGCTTTGTGTGAAAATGATTTACGAGTATTTTTTCTGCACTCATTGGGTCTGGCACCATTTTAAGTTCTGTATCTGATAAATATTTATGAAATTTTGGATCTTCTTTGGTTCTTTATCCCCTTTACTCCTGTCCTTTTTAGGAGAAAAGTGAAGAGAAAGTTTTGCTTGGTTTTTGATTGACCATTTTTCTCTTTTCCTCCCTATGTATGTCTTTCTCCAGTTATAACTTTTCCAACCATCATAACTTGTATCTTTCCAATTGTCTCTTTTCTATGTTACTTTCCCTCTCTCCCATTGAAACAAGCAGGAATAATGACTGTGTGTGCTGCACACTTGTGGGAGGGAAAAGAAAGGTTAGCTGATTCTGAAAATTTAGTGTGACTGAAAACAAGGGGTTTGGATTACAAAAAAAAAAAGCAGCTCTAAAATCTTAACAATATTTTCAGGTTATTTTTTGCACATTTTTGGCATGTACCCTCGAGGTTTTCTGCAAAGCACCTTTGCAAATATTTCCTCTCTTAATAAAAAATAAGGGCATTTGAAGTACTTCCCAGGAGAAAACTCTCTGCCCTGCCAGTGCACTCCAAAGGCTTCTACCAGTATTTTCATACGAAAAATAAAAGAGAAAATCAATCTGAAAACTAGAATGTTTTCAAGACAGGCAATTAGGTACACCCAGTCTTTAGGGCAGGAGCTGAAATCTTGGCTGTAGAGACTGGTGAAACCAAAAGTGTCCATTATTTCAGTCAAACCCTTGTTGCATCACTTTCCTTCTATTTCTAAGAAAGGAATGAATTAACTATATGATATTAACACATTTTCTGTTTCAAGGGAGAAAGAGGCATCCCAGGGCTTCCTGGACTCCGAGGAGAAAAAGGAGAGTCAGTAAGTAAGAAATACCCAATGATTTTGCTAAAGGAGGTGAAAATGTGAGGAGCTGTTTTCTCCTTCATGGTGAGAAGGTGCTCACAATGTTGAGTGCCCTGGTCAAAGCTGTTCCCTCTGCTGGACCTGAATCCCAGGAGGAACCTGATCTCTCTGGCACTCACTGGCCTCTCTTGGAGAGGGGCAGATGGAAGTTTCATCCCTGGGTACAGCTGATAACTGACTTAATATTGACCTTCTAATTAAATATGTAGCTTGGATGCACTTACCACAGCTGCACGTCTGCTGGGGGACAATATGAGACAACTGAACACAAAGAAGATGCAAATCTCTCTTGACTTTTTACATTCAGATGACCAGGATACAGCCTCCCACAGCTGTAATTAATGCAAATGCCAGGCTGAGATTTTAGGCAAAAAAATCTTTAACCCCATGCAAAATTCATTCCAGTAAGTGTTGTTGGCAACTTTGCTTTTGGAAATGTAACATCATGCTCTTCCATGAATAAAAAATAAGATGTTTTTATGGCTGCAGTAGGAGAATTTGGGATAAGTTTTTAGTTTAATTTGTCACTGAATTATTATGCCTAAAGAAAATTGCTTTCCCTATAGTAGTTTTGAAGTGACTTGTATCTCTCTATATAAAGAGAGATAGATCTTGGATGCATAACAAGGAAACTATGAAATATGTATCTGTAGTGTTGTTTGATACCCTTGTTCTCAAATTTACATTTCCCTCTCTTTTTTTTTTTTTTTTTTCTTCATTTCTAGGGCAAAGCCTATGGCATAGGAGAGAAAGGAGAAAAGGTAAGATCTAATCCTTCACTGGTCCAACAAATGAGTTGCCTGCTGTAGTTCAGAGGTTGCTTTTGGAGTGCATAGGATACAAAAGATGTGACACAGTTGGATCTTTGTAGGGAACCTTTATGCCTCCTTCTGCAGACAAGCTTTTGAGTGTTCATGGCTTTCTCCCCTTTGTGTTCTTTGAGTTTCTTTGTGCATTGAGCATGGAAAATCTGATCAAATTGAAATCATAATCTTCCCTTTGTATAAGCAGCAGTGAGTTCGTGGAGGATAATGCACAAAAGAAATTGGCTGGAAGGATGAAAAACAGAAAGAAAGCATAATTTTGAGTTTATTGAATTTTTCAGCAGGATTAAATGTGGCTTATGAGAAGTCTGTCATAGTCTTTCTTCCAATTGGATCTTTTCATTAATAAACTGAATGAAAAAGCTGAATATTTTTTTACTTCAAATATTAGGCAGGACAGAGTAATAAGACTTGGAGGGTAAAACTGAGGATACGGAATAACCACTGAAAATTTCTGTGTTATCTATCTTGATAAACTCTTTCATTGGTGATCAACAGTGGGAAACGTGTAGCAGGACTGGATCAATTTGCATTTTAAAATGATGGTGATTTCAAGGCAATTTTGGATACAAACTTTCTATTCTGCATCAAAAAAAAAAGTCTGGATGCGTAGACTTCAGAAGAGAATTAGCTCTTTCTGTCTGTAGCTCTTTGTCACACCTGGTTGAGGGTGTTTTCCTTATGATCAAAATGAAATTTCAAGTTGCAAGGAACAATGGAAAAAGATTGACAGGATAGGAGACGAACATATTAAGAAAGAAATCAAGGTTCGTATTGAAAGTGAGATTAAGAATCTGTTGAGATGTTTTTCAGGGAATCTGTGGCTACTCAATTGCTCAGAGAATTCCAAATATTGGATTGTGATTGGAAAGAGCGAATACTGCACTAGAGAGAACATGGCATTTATGCCCATTGCAGCTTCTCATTTGCTCTTTCTATGGTTATGATATATTGATTGTATATAGTGGTAATTCATCATGTGAAATTACAATCGAAATGCCAGTTGCTCATGGCAGGAAATTTTATTGAGCCAGGCTAGAAACATGGGGGCCATAAAAACCACATCTCTGCATTCATTTTCCTGCAGTCCTCCCACTGACAGACACCATTTAGCCTTTGAGACTCAGGATTCAGCCTTTGGAAACCAGCTCGTGTTTGTCAGGTGGTGAGAGCCAGCAGTGTGGTGGGAAACACAATGTTTATGGTACTAGTTGTGCTGTAGTTGAAACAAGTTCTTCTTGTTTTATGTTTTGAAACTCTGCAGAAAAATGTCAGAAAATATAATTCCATCTGTATTATTTTCATGCATAGACAAATAGGTTTGCAGGTCTGGAGGGGGAAAAGTAGAGAGATGTCACAGTAGGTGCAGAGTTTCTTCAGCTGGAGTAGCCAAACAGCATTGAGTGCCCAAAGAAATGTGTAGGCTTGGAGGATGCTGAGTTTATGGTCAGCTTGTTGTGTTTATTTGGTACCTCTGCCAGCTGAGGCAGCTTGTTCTCATCTGTTAAGGGAGGGTTTATGGGACCCAGGGTGTTTGTGGCCCATGTGCACCCAGGGCTCAGTGTCAGTGCTGTTCCTGACGCAGGGCAAAGATTTATCAGCTGTATGTTGCTGGCTCGATTAAAAAGAAAGCCTCAGGATATAGAATCATAAAATCATAGACTATCTCAGGTTGGAAGGAATCCATATGGATCATCTAATTCAACTCCCTGCTCCATCCAGGACTACTTAAACTAAACTGTGTAACAAGAGCACAATCCAGATGCTTCTTGAGCTCTGACAGGCTTGGTGCCTTGACCACGTCCCTGCACAGTCTGTTCCAGTGCCCAAGAAATAGCCAGAACCACAGGGAGCAGGGCTGCAAGTGCCTGCAATGCCAGTTACCATCAAAGTAGAATAACCTATGAAATGAAAACCTTCCCAGAGAGGAGAACACCTGGAAGGAGAGGATTCAGGTGTTTCCTTTGTTTGCCTGATGCTCCACAATGGCTGCACGAGCAGGAATTCTTGTTTCTTTCTCACTTTGGCTGTGACAGGTTTGTTTCCTTGATTTATGTGGGTATGAGCCAGTGCTGGAAGGCTGGATCAGAGATGCTGGACTTTGCTAACAGCTGCAGTCTGTGTGGTTGTTGCCATGCATGTGCTGTGGGATCCTTTAAAAGGATGAGGCTCACATCCTAAATGTTGGTGGAACAAAGTGGTCTCACCTTTGCAAAGACCAAGATGACAAGATTAAAATCACCCCCTTATTACAGTCTTGCTCTCCAGCTGTGCCAGTGCCAAACACCTGTCAGACCATGCTGTTGCCAAGTGCTGTTTGTATGGCATTTATGTGAGGTCTGAGGCATTTGTCAGAGGGAAAATCCTGTGCTTTTTCAGAAGGACAGGAGAGGTACTGGCCTTCCTTCTGCAGGTCATCACCTTGGTTATATCACCAAGTTAAAGCCAAAAGGATGCTTGTATTAGCATATATAACATGTCAAGCACATCATTAGTGGCAAACCCCGAGATAATAGCAGCTGTGGCTGAAAACCTAATTCGTGTTGACATGAGGACTTGTGTAACTTTTATACCCAGGAAACTCATGGTTCAAGCAGCAGCCTGGCATGTTCTGCCAGGCCTAAGTAGCTCAGAATGATGGAGGATGTTTGGTTTTTTCTTTTTTTGATACAGAAACATGCATATGCAGCCAAGTTATTGTGCACAGATATTAAAAAAAAGAAAATACCATAATGCATCTACAGGTGCCCTCATAAACCACTCTCAAGTGGATTTCCTGGAGAGGTGGGATTCACCTATTTCTGCTCTGTATTGGATCTTAAATTTCCATTATTGACTGGTATCTTTCAGCCCTTGGAGTTATTAATCCCTTTCACATGAGATGTAGTCTGTCATATTTCTGCTCATAAATCTGTGTCCCTTTACTGTGTGTTAATTCACTTTTGCAAATGCTTCTGTTGTTGAACTGATGATTATATGTGGGTAAATATCCAATTCTGTAACCTCATCACCATGAAAGGGAATGCTTTAGCTTTATTCTGGAGGTTATTCAAGTGGCTATCTGCTAAACCAGATGGGCTGATTCTGGAAGGGTTATAACTCACATCTCAAATCCCTATTGATTCAAGAGGAGCAGGGGCAGGAGAGGAGTGAGGGCAGCAGCAGCAGCTGGAGAGCATTTCTGAGGACCATTCAAGCAAAAGGGGGTTTCAGTAACTCGATCAAAGTCAGAGAATTCATGTCTGACAAGGGAGGTTCTGTAGAGCATGAGGTCTGCATTCCTGGGGCACAGCCATCCACATCACGAGCCAGCCCTTCTAATGCCTCCATGCAAAATGTAACGGGGAGGCTCTCAGAAACTTCTGCCTTTGTCTTGCAAAGGACTGAGCATTATGCAGTGGCATTGAGACACCCTTCCAGCATCCCAAAGGCCAAGAGCAGTGAAAAGGTTCTGCAGGCAGGAAGGTGCTTGGAAATGTGATCACTTTTGGGGGAATAAGACAAAAATCTGTCAAACTTTGAGTGGTATGGAGATATTAGTGGGAAATTATTTTTCACCCTTTCTTCTGTTGTAAAACTGAAGGGAAGGCAAACCAAGCTACCTGATAGCAAGTTTAAAATGAACAAAATGAAGTTGCTTTTCATCCAGCAGGTATTGAAACACCTCTTTGCAGACTGTTCTGGAGGTTAAAATGTTGTTTGAAACAGTGCATATGAGTTAATTAGAGAGAGACATCTGTAAACCTCTAGTGAGTACAAAGACATTCTCTGCTTCAGGATGTCAGTGGAGCTCTGCAAAATGTAATTGGTGACAGGACAGAAGGTTTGAGAAGTCTCTCCTGAGGAGAACTGAGGCAGATGGGCAGGAACTCACTGCACCTTTGTCCTGACTGCTGATAGCTATTCTTAGACTTTTGTATAACTCTTGAATATTCCTAACACCTTTGTTGTCCAGAAGGGGACAGAAATTTCCATAGTTTGTTCAGGGCTTAGACCAACACTATTCACACCTGTTGAAGAAGAGCAGAAAGCATGAAAAAGGTGTCATGAAACAAGTAGATCAAGTGATCACTACCATGATTTTTCCACAGGAAACCAATTAATCAGAGGAAAAAACCCAAAGCATGAGCACCCATCTTTTGCAGAGGTGGTGGATGAAGGTTTCATTATGTTTTACACTGGGACTTCCCTCACTAATGAGTTTCTAAGAGTATCCAGGCTTTCCTTTTGTGCTTTATCTGCTTTCCTTCATGATAATAATCACACAGGCAGCAATGAATATGAGAAACAACTTTAGTAGATGAAGTCTATATTCTCCTAGCAATTTTTTTTTCATGCTAATGACTCTGATAAAAACGCAGAAGGACTATTATAGTATTTCTAAGGAGAATAAAATCTCTGAAGTGGCTTGGCTTATTAGAGATGCAGTGACTGCAAGGCCAAGCATAGAAAAGAAAAGCAGGCAGATAGTTCAGGCTCTGGGCTAGACTGTGGCACATCCAGACTTGGAGCTTGGCTCTAATGACCTTGAGCAGAGCAGCTAGTTTTTGTTCCCCCAAAATTAAGCTGAAGAGCCTATTTTCCTCCAGGTCTGTATATCTTGTCCACTAGATCCTTCTAACAGAGGCTTTGCTTCCCCTTCCCTTCTCTTCCAAATTGGAGTCATTGCCATTTTTAGGGCTTCTGGAAAAGCTGAGGAAATCTGCTTGTTAGATACAGTGTCTCCACACACAGCCCTGTGCTCTGTCTGCCCAGAGGCAGCTGAATATACCAAAGGCCTGACCTGAAAGCCCTGTTGCTTTTTTACCCCTGTGCTGTGCTGTCAGCAGGACTTACCAAATTAGCACGAGCACTGTGCCTTTAGATCAGGGCTGGCCAGCATCCAGCAACCTGGGACACAAGAAAATGAGTGCAATTCTACCTGCAAAAAGTGCTGCAGGCTGGTTCAATGGAGAATGAGAGCTTTCATCTGGGTATTTTTAAGGGATGCATTTCAGGACCAGGAGGATGGTGTGTGTGATTTACTGGCAGGTGAAGCTCACGCTGGCAGGTAAGGCTCAGGCTGGCAATGATAATTTAGATCCAAGGGCCAGAGGTGAAAGCTTGAAAACAGCTTCAGTACAAAGGAGGGGAAGCAACTAGCTTGAACTTCTAATAGCAGGATGTGTTGTCTGAGCTGTTAAATGATGTGGGACCTAAGCCTACATGAACCAAGAAATAGTCCTTATTCCTGCAACTTCCAAATAAAGCTGATTAGCACTTCAAGAGAAATATGTGTCCTTTTCATTGCTGAAACGGTGAGCCCAGTGCAGGGAAGATGCCCCAGTGAGGTTACAGACCTTGCCTGGGCTGCTGTGGTGTTCAGGTGGTGTCCCCAAGTCCCCAAACTCACCAATGCCACCCAGTTTACCCAGGTCTGGAGAGCTGAAGGGTTTCCCCAGAGAGGCTAAGGCAGAAGCAGGCTGCAGGAACCTTGGTACGTCAGCATCCATGCTGGCTCCTTCAGTGAGCACTTCTTGACAGTAACAAAATGGGAAAACATCTCCAAGTTTAGGGATAATATTGAGTTGAAATTTGAAGACAAAACAAAACCCCAGTGCTCTGTCACTGATGTTCCCTGGAGACAGCAGCTATGGAAATGTTGCCTCCTCAGGGCTGAGTTCTCATGTTCTTAGTGCTCAGGTCTTCTTATTTTATTGCAGAATAAAACTGACCTGGTAAGGCAAAGTGAAAGCACAATCTGCAGGGATTTTTTACATATATGTTTTGGGGGTTTTTTTGGTTTGGTTTTTTTTTTTTTTTTTTTTTTTTGGTGCTGAAACTGTTCTTTGGCTCAGGAACTATTCTTAGCTACTGAGTACTGGTTAAGAGCACTTAACCTCTCTGTCCAGCACTTAAACATCTGTATAATAATACCTCATCTACTTCATAAGGCTGTCATGCAGTTCACTGGAGTTTTTCATATCTGTGATTTCTTCTCAGAATCCTCATATTAAAAGATGAGTTCTAGTAAAGTTACTATCTGCCTTCCTCAGTGTGTTCTGAATCCTATTGTGTATATGGCCAATTTTGGTCTGCATGCTGAGTATTTTTGTGTCCTCTTAACTGTAGTTAAAGCACATTCTGCAGAGCTAAATAACCATGGTTTGATGGAGTTCTTTTTAACCATAATTAGAGGGTTTTAGATAAATTCTGTGGGTTTCTGTGACCCAGAATAACAGCTGCAGATTGCAATAAACAACTCAAAGTCAGCTCTCATACTTATTGTAATTGTGACAGCTTAATTCTCAGCAGTGTAAGAGTGCTAGTAACTTTGTTCCCTTTTTTTTTTCCCTTACATAAACTTAGAAAACATGCATTTCTTTTCAGCATTACCCCCTGGCTGGCAGGTACATTGCTGGTATGCAATGACATCTACTGGCAGCCAGAAGTTTGCAAAGTCTCCAATACTTGTTTCTTTGGAGGATTTCTCTGCCAAGATCCACTGGCAGTGAGGAGAGGAAGCATGTGAGAGAGATTTGCCAGCTCCATGTTTCTTCTGAAAATAAACTGGGATTGGGGGGGGGGGGGTGGGGAAAAACCAGATTGTCTTGATTCTGTAATTGATAAATCTTGTTGGAGTGGAGGATGCTCCTGAGAGTGATATTGTAGTGGATAGGTATGGATTATCTGCCTGTTAGGTGGGAAATAAAACAGCTTTCCCAGCAGTCTGGAGCACACCCTCTGAAGTGCAGCTCTAAGCCCAATGAATCACAGAGAGCTGAATCACACAAAGCAAGTTGTTATCACTGGTCTATCAAAGGTACCCTAAGCATTCCCTGCCC
The DNA here is from genome assembly GCF_023055355.1 of Agelaius tricolor. Classification (NCBI taxonomy): domain Eukaryota; kingdom Metazoa; phylum Chordata; class Aves; order Passeriformes; family Icteridae; genus Agelaius; species Agelaius tricolor. The sequence goes on along the minus strand of NW_027269262.1, from coordinate 90,953,803 downwards.
TTCTCCCTGCTGGTTAATCTCTCTAGTTAAGCAGATGGGTTTTCCCCTTTCCACTGATCAAAGCTCTTGCTGGGCTGTCTCTGGTTTTGTGATGGCTGAGAAGGTGCAGGTGCCTTGGTCCTGGGTTCCCTGAAGGGGCAGGTAAGGGCAGCTGAGACAGGGCAGCACTGGATTTTATGCTGTTCCTCACTTGCCCAAGTGAAACTCTGGACACCTTTAATTTCCTGTTCTGGGTCTCTCACCCTTTTTCTTAAGCACTACCTTGAGATTTTGTGTCTCCCAAAGCCCACAAGCCCTTCTCTGTCTGGCATTGACAGGAAGATGGTGTTTTGGGTCTCAGATTCTGCTGAGTAATTAATGTACTCATAGTGCTAAGTGCCAGATGAGGAAAATGGGAGGGTTTTTCATGACAAGAGTTTGCTTTCCTGCTGAAGCAGTGTGTGGACCCTTAGTGGTTGTTATTTCAAGGATATCTGATACATTTGGTGTTGGGAGTAGGTTTGAGTCTCTGCAGACTGGGTTTTTTTCTGTCCTTGTCACTGGCTCCAAAGAAGATCTTGACCAGAGCTTTTCCCCTTCCTGTACCTCAATGTCCGAGTAAAATGGGAAGGATCATGACTTTTGTCATAACCTCTGAGATGAAAAAGACCTAGGGAGCAGCACCACTTCATAAAGAAATAGCATAAAATGAAAAAAAATTAGTTTGGGTTGGAAGAGACTTTAAAGATCATCTAGTTCCAAACCCTGTGTCTGACTGGATCAAAGAGATTTATAGCTTTGGCAAAGACTTGACTGAGCAGCCTCAGGTGTGTTTGGCAGTGAACAGCAGTGCATCACTGCAAGTTATAAGCAGGTGGTGATAAGACTTCAGGCAAAGGTTCTCTTCAGTTTGGGTGTGACATTTAAAGAGAGGTGTGGAGAGATGTTGCTCCTAAAGAGCAGTGAGAAGAATGATCAGTGATTTGGCAAATTTACTCAGCAGGGAGAGATTTAAAGGAAGGGACTCTTCAAGGAGGAGAGGAATCATGGACTAGATGATGCAGTTAATCCTGAGGAAAAGCTTTGTACATATTTCAGGGAGGCACCAGAAGATAGACTAAGGGGTGAATGTGGAATATCAGTAGCAGAAGATGGATAAGAGCAGATCAACACCAGAGTTTGGAGTGCTCTGACACATTACTGCTCTGCCCTAATGAGCTCTTCTTGGAGATACTGAAATTGTTAAGGGATACGTGGAGATCTGAAGCATCAGAAACTTCCCAGAAGCAGAGCAAATGGATTTTATAGATTATTCTTGCAAGAAAAAGTATAAACCAGTATGTGTCAAATCCTCCACAAGACCAGAACCATTTTCTGTCTACTTTTTATAGATGAAAGGACTTTAATTTATCAATGCCATGATACATGACTGGAATATTTTTCTGTTTCAGTGAACACTTCCCTCTGGTACTTGGCAAGCTGTTTGTCTGGTCTTGAGTAATGTCAGGTGCTGGTAAGGAGCATCAACTTGTGCTTCAAGGCAAAGAAGTTTCTGGAGCAGAGTTATGTTTTTCATATTTTAAAGTTTCTAGGAAATGTGTCTTTAATTGAAGACCCTCTTGCCCCAACCATGCAAACAAGAAAAAAGGAACTTTTGGGATCTATTAGTCCTACATCTGCAAACCCAACTCATTGTAGCCCAGTATATTTGTCAGGTTATTCCTCTGTGCAGTGGGATTATAGTACTGATTATTTCCAATTATATTTTACCTCCTATTCATTATGTTCAATCATAAGTAGCTCTGCCAAATCTTGACGTTTCTTAATTTGAACATTTCAGCAATTGTTGAATGGGAGTATTTCAAACAGAAGAGCTCCCTCTTGTACATCCCTGTGCTCTCTGCTGCAGAGATGCTTTCCTTAGTGAAATTCTCCACTTGGCTCAGCCTGGGTTGGAGATGAAGCAGAAGTTCAGGAGCTGTCAGGGGTGTCTGACCACCCCAGTCTCTCAGCAATCACCTGTTTAGGGAGTGAAGCAGTGTCATGGTAGGGAAGCAGATAATATGAAGCTGATGGACAGGATTCCAGGCACCAGTGGCAACTTTGAAGTCTTTAGGATGTTTCTGTGTTATTCTGAACTCTACACTGACATGATGATTCATGTGCCACATGAATGAGCTGTGATGACTCTTTTCTCCTTCACTTCCAAGCTTATAGGTGACCATGTGTCAAATTAGCTACAACCCAGATGTTGCTTTGTCTATTTTTATGAAAATCTGGAGCATCAGGTTTCTTGAGAGAAAGATATCTGTTGGAATCTCTGAAAAATGGGGCATCTGCTCTCTCCAGAAGAACCATGGTCATAAAATGGAGGGTCAGAAGAACCCTTCTGGTCTCAGGGGTGGGGGGAGAGGTTCATGACATTCATGATTCAAGGGGTTAGAGAGCTTTTGAAAATAAATATCTCCTGGGAAAGTACCTTTTGGGGACAATTGAATTCTATGTAATGGATTAAATAAAATACTTCATGCATTTGACATATAAAACCCACAAATAGTTATCATTTAGACAGTTGTTTGCACTGGGCTGGATTTCCTGATAGTCCTGCAGAACCTATGACTTCCTCTGACCCCTGTGTATCATGTCCACATTACCATTCTGTTTATTAAATCAGAATATAATATGAAGACCCAGAAGAGAAGATTTCTTTAATTTCTTCCTTCTTCTTTACTTCAGCAAAGTCCAAGTTGAGATGAATGTCTTATTTTATGTGGAAGCAGAAGATCAGGCCAGCTTTGGTGTCAAATTTGCCAGGATATTAACAGGGCTTTAGGGTTATTCAGCAAATACAATCCTGCACCTGGGGACTGGAGAATGGCAGTCAATTTGTGCTGCCTGTCTGGTCAGCAGCTTTTGAAAATTGAGTTAGGTGACATATATCCACTGCAGCTCTGCCTCTCAGTTGATCTGAAGATCATCCCTGGCTTTTAATGAAGCCCTGGTCTTTGCCCTGCCTCTCTAAGAAAAAACCCTCAAAACCACTCCACCTCTAAATTTACAGTACATTTCAATAAAATATTTATTATGTCCTTGGTTGGTTCCCTTGAATGGAGAAACCCTGAAAAGAAAGATATTGCATTCTTCCAGACTGTGAGGTCTCTTGGAAGTGTTCTAAGACATTTGAACCTGAAGACCTCCCTCAACATCTCTTCTATCCTCCCACTTCATGTGACTCATCAAACACTGCTCACAATTCAGTGTGTAATCATGGATCAGCAGTAGGACAGCTACCCATCATCTCCTCATTTATTCTTCATGAACATCAAGCTGCCAAGGTAGATGCAGGCCAAAGAGCCAGGAGAAATAACAGATTTCTGGTTAAGGCACTAACCTGGGTCACAGGGAATCTGGAGTGAGTTTCTGTCTTTGCCCCAGACTCTTGGACCTTTGTCTGTCCTCTCCAGTGTTGCACCTCTCACTGATCACCCTCATGAGGTGACAGCAATATTGCAGTTGCTGTAACCCCCTTCTCATTTCACAGGGATGCTGTGAAGTTAATTAACAAAGGAGAGAGGGGGGGTGTTAATGGTGAAGTGCCACCATTCCACAGTTCAGTTTTACTTCTGTTTCCATCTCATCTTGCCCAGTTGTTTTGTTTATCTTCAAATCTTGATATTTTTTCTCCTACTTTGGCTCTAGACCCCCCAGTTTGTGCCGCTGCCAACATGCTGAGTGTGTCATGCGTGGGGTTCTGCTTGGCAGATGTTTTGCAGGTCTTCCATTGGCATTTTGTGACAGGGTTAGAAATTTTAATTTCATACAGCATTAGAAAAGTGACACTTTTTTAATGTAAAAGTAAGATGTAGACCAGTTTGGAAGATAAATGGAACGTATGGAATTGACCTTAGAATGATCTGTCTTCTGTTGTCTGGTCTGTGTGCTGAAGGAGAGACCAGTGATTTATTTGAATTTGACTGGCAAATGAGAATCTAATCATGTGTTTTGGACTAACTTTTCCCCATTTTATTTTTTTGTTAACTTGCTCTATTTTCATTAACATAGGCCGCAACCCAGAGTTGCAAATAAAATATGTGATTATAGGCCACAGCTGTTCTCCAGTTAGAAGAAATATTTGTAAACTTGGCAGCTGCTTGAGGAGCTGCAAATGGAGGAAAGAAAACCATTTAAATTTGAGTGGATTGCTTAAAAACATCACTGAGGAATTTTTCCTTTATGTGCTTTATGTCTCTCTAGGATCAGGTAATTCTAAATTGTTCTATCTCTACATTTCTCCTTATACCTGCAGATTCCTTCCTTCTCTGTTTTAGGTCTCTTCAGAAAAAAATTATGAGGTTGGATATGGCAAACTCTGCACTAGTTTTCCCACTCTGATGAAATAAATCATCTAGCAATTAAGGTTATTTTTCTGTAATTTCATCATTATCTCTACTCAGACATAGCAGGATCTACATGGGATCTTGTACAGCTTTTTGGCTGTGGTGGAATTAATTTTCTTCATGGTGGCTGGTATGGACCTGTATTTTGGATTTGTGTTGATAATACAGAGATGTTTTTGTTATTGCTGAGTAGGGCCAAGACAGAGAGCCAAGGCCTTTTCTGCTTTTTGTATGGCCACGCTGGGGAGGAAATTTGGGATGTTGGGAAGAGACACAGCCAGAACAGGTGACCCAAAATGACCAGAGGGATATTCCAGACCATGTGACATCAAGCTCAGTGTACAAAATGAGGGGAGGAAGGAGAAAGGAGGGACATTTGCAGTGATGGTGTTTTTGTTCCCAAGTAACCATTACCTGTGATGGGGCCCTGCTCTCCTGGACATGGCAGAACTCCTGCCTGCCATGGGAGGCAGGGATATTTCCCCTTGTTTTGATTTGATTGTGTGCTTGGCTTTCGCTTTCCCCTATTAAATTGTCTTTGTGTCCACCCAAGAGTTTTCCAGCTTTTACCCTTCTGATTCTCTCCCTGATCCCTCTGGTGGGGGAGTGAGTGAGCAGCTGTGTGGGGCTTGGCTGCTGGCTGGGGTTACACCATGGCAAATGTGGATATAATTTGGTCACTGACCATAAACATATGGTATTCCATAAATTGTGGGCTAGTGGGGCTCACTGTAAAACCCAAGTGAGGTGAATTTTTGCATGACCCACAACAAGGTACATGTGCATATGGTAAGTGTGAAGGGATCACTAACCTGGAGCTGGCATGGTCTGGTAAATCCACAGGATGGTGGTGTACCAGGCAGACATCCTTCCTCAAATATAGAAATGGAATAATTCTGCTAACATACTCAAACTAACAAAGGAAGCTCTCAATGGAACCAGAGCGTGTCTGTCCTTACCCAGATCACCTATTTTATTTTTTTTTTTTGGCTGAAGCTGAGAGGAATATTTTTATTCTTCATCACCCAATACTCTGTCTGCAGCAGCTGAGAGTTGCCTGTGCTTTGAAGTTCCTCATCATGTGGCATTTCTTTCAGTCCATTGAGTCTGGACAAACCATGTGCCCATGTGAGCCCTGTTCTGAGAGTCTCTGGAAGAACAGAAGCAGTGGCTACCCCTTGCTTTGTATCCATTGTGAGGCTCTGAATGCTTCCATTCAAAAGTAAATGCAAAGAAATTCAAAATTCTATCCTTTTTACTGAATTCTGGTTAAACTTTTTGTTTTCAGTATGGCTCAGAAAGCCTTCTTAATTTTCTATCTTGCAGAATTGTTATCAGTTCTTTGTGGAATGAAGGATGGAGCTTTTAGAGTGATTTTTCTAGTGCTGTATCCTCAGAGCTTGCAGTATTTCATTTTTTAAGAACTCATTCTCATAAGTATTTCAATTTTAAGAACAAGCCGTTACTGCAAATGCCATACTTGTTACTGCAAAATACCTCACAGGTACCACTACCTGCACATTCAAGTTTTTCTTCACAAAACTATTGACCAAAAAAGCAGAAGGCCACCCCATCTAAAGTGTAAAACTACTCCAGAAAACACAGGCTAAACCTAAGGGAAGATGCCTTAGAAGCTGTAGTCAGTTCCCCTCTTTATCAGTAGCCTCTTCTTTTCCTGGTGCTTCTCATTACCTTCCCAAGTCCTTATTACCTTCCTATTGTGGTTCTGGTGCTTCTCCAGAAAAGGATGGCCTTTGAATTTCAGATATTCATAAAATAGATGGGTGACAATAGGATTGCATGGCATAAACAGCTACGTGTGGTTTCCATGTCACCTCCTGATTCCCATGGTGTTGAAACTGGGAGCGCAGCCAGTCTGGGAACACAGGACTATTTTAACCCCTCTCAGTGGCACAACCAGGTTTGGCTTTTGTGCAGAAAATGTGATGGACTTTTGTTCCCCAGGGCTCAATGCCAACTGCCAGAGCCTACCTGTTGTCCCAATGTGTTTCATCCCAAAGCATTTGCAGAGTCTCTGCCTGGCAGTTAATCCACTACCCTGTGCTCCCTGCCTCTGCTCTTTCTTTTCCATATTTACACAATGCTTGCAATTTTTAATGGTCAAGCAAATGGAACAGGTTTCCCAGGGAAGTTAAGGAACCACTGTCCCTGGAAGTGTTGAAAAAACATGCAGATGTGGTTTGGTGGTGGACTTGGCCATGCTGGGTAAATGGCTGGACTCGACCTGGAAGGTCTTTTCCACCTTTAATGATTCTACTGGAGGTCAGCAGAAGGGACAGAAGCAGGAGCTCTTCTCACTCTGCAGCATTTCCAGTGGTGCTTCCCCAGGGGACGTTAAACCTGTCTCTAGAGTCCGGGTTCTGTGCAATTTTCTCCTTGGAGAAAAACAGGAAAAACTGGTGGATACTCCCCTGTGCTGCATTAATATTTCTGTGAACACCATGCTTCAAACTTATTGGCTGCTCCTAGGATTAATTTGTTCAGCTTTGCCAAGCATTTGCTATTTCATGGCAGGAAAAAAAAAAAGGCAAGAGAAGGAGCTAATTAAGTGGACCTTATGCAAACTCCTTTTACTTTGCATGGGAAAGACACAAATTGTTCTCCTACCTGTGTGACACACTTTGCCATGCAACAACTGTTCCTTCAAGTTATATTGACCTCTCAGAGCAAATTATTTCCTCAAAAATCATGTTTTCTATTTGATGGGTTTTCTATCTCATTAGAGAGCCATTCCAATAGAGCAGAGCTGATTTTTACCACCAGCTGCATTGCAAATTCTGGAGTGCTTTGTGAAGGTTCAGTTAGCAAGAAATATGATTATGAAGACTTTAATTTGCATATACAGGACAGATACTTTTCAGATACTATCTTTTGTTTACCTTTAAGTGCCAAATACACCTATATGTAAATAAGGCTGGATTTTAACACTATCTACTGTCAAAATAGGGAACCTTGCCCTAGGAGTACATCCATCTAAGTCTGCTAGACTAGACTTATGGAAAAAAAGTCAGAAATAAGATTGCTAGTGGCAGAATTTGGCTTGAATTTATTGACATATTTAGGTAGTCCTTATGTGTATGCAGACAACTTGGAAATAAATACATGCATCAACTTCTGAGCCAATTTAATGCTCTTGCAAAAGGATTCTTCTGTGCTAGTGAGTTTTTACAAAAGCAGATGGGGAAAAAGCTCCCAGTCTTTTGTCCTAATGAGAGTAGATAGAATGAAAAAAAAATCCTACATTTGAATTTTTCCAAAATTTTTCATGTCAATTTCCATGCCATTTATTTCAATTAAAAAAAAAAATCCATGGCATTGGGAACTTGGCATTGTAGTAAGTTAGCCATGCCAAACTTCAAGTTCTTGTGCCTTGGAATATGGCAACAGGAGGGTTTCTCAAGGAAGAAATGCTTCAAATCCTTTTTTTTTTAACAAGGGTAGGTCTCTAATCTTTTTCTTAGAAAACTTTTGGTTCTGGATGGTAATTACAAAAAGGAAGGGAACGAATGCACTGGAATAGAAAACTGAAAGTGAACCTGTTCAAATATGGGCAAGTGACAGGTGACTGAGCATTGTTACAGTGAGGGTGAAAAGCTGGACTCAGTTCTCAAGAGATGACAACTGCACTGTCTAAAGTACACAGATATAGCACAGAATGATATGGCATTTGATATGGGGTATTTCTTCCATTGCTGTTGTAGGGTGAAGAAGGCTTTCCTGGCTTCCCTGGACTGAAAGGGGACAAAGGAGAAAAAGTAAGTCAAAGTCTTTATTAATTATACTTTGAAAAGTTTAAGAGTTTATAAGCTGCTGTGGAAGTCTAATGAAAACTGACCCTACTCTAAGTCTTTTGTTTTACTTCTGTATTATATTGTGTCTCATTTTGTGTAAGGAAGGTGCTCAGAACAGGATATTGTAATGTTGTGCTGTTTTTCATCAAAGTGCAGCCAAACGTTTTTAAGTTTTAAAGTTTTATTGATGATGCTCAGCCACATTTCACAAATGTGTGGAGAGCTCAAAGGCATGAGCTTTGACTAAACTTTGTAAAACTCCAAAATACTTAAATGTAATAGAACAGGAGCTCAATGCTAATACACACAGGAACACTAGAGTCTCTTCAATATGAGACACAGAAGGCCAAACATTACTGTGCCTTTACTTGCACTGAACATAAATAACTTTTGGACTGTGGTGGCCTTTAGCTGCTTACTGTGTCATCATTTTAAAAAAACCAAAAATTAAATCCAGCACTGAAATAATTCTGTTGACTAGTATTGACTTTGGACACATTTGTTGGAAATCCCTTAATCAAATTCTCATTTGCAGGAGGAGTTTTAGGAAATTAAACTTTTTCCACCTCTTATAAAACAGCAAATGTTCCAGATCAGGCAAAATGCCTCTCCAAGTAACATACAACAAACCAGCCCTGTACAATCACAGCCTGCAGTGCCCATGTCTGTTTCTCACTTGAGCCTTTTTTTTTATAACACACCTAAGACAAAACTGCTGCAGTGCGAGAAGTGAAAACACTAAGCCAGTTCCTCACTGTGTGTTGGACTTGTCTGTTGTTTGTTCCACTCTCCATTTATTCTTTAAATTGCCAGCTGCAGGCAGAAAACTTGCTTTATTTCCTCATTTGCTGCTGTTCCTGTTAGCTGGGGAGCTGCCAATCTCAGCATATTTAGTTCCATTCATCCTGGTGCATAGGAAGATTTTTAAATGGTAAAATTTTGAATTTAAGTGGTATTTGGCTTTCTGTTTCTTTGTTTTCTACACCTTTGCATATTCACAGCTCTGGGACTCACTTCCCAGTGGCCGGGGTCATTCCTGAGGACTGCTTGAGTATATCAAGGCTTCTTTTCCATTTGCTTTTAGGCTTACTACTTATGTATATTATAGCTTTGCCTAGAGGCTTCTGAACTTCGGGATGAATGCTGTATAATCAAGGAGGAAAAAAAATAATAATGCGATTTTTGAGACAATGGAATGGTGAAGAAAGAAGCTAAGAGAAGATGATATGATAATATTAAGATGACTCAGTTGTTATGTGTCTAATTAGCTCCAGAGCTTTTATATTAATTTATTTTTAAATGAGTTAAGTGGACTAGAGTGCCTAGTTCCTCATTAGCAGCTCATCAATCATCCCTAGTGTGTTAATGTCAGCAGCAGCTCCTCCAGGAACTGTAAATAATGGATGTTTGTGTTGAAATGTTTCTCCTCATTTCTTATTCTTCTCTAGATGTGCTGCTCGTGTCACGGCACTTGCAGCGGGTGTTAATGCTGTGCTGATGATAACTCTGTTGTTGTTACAGGGTTCCCTGGGCTCACCTGGCCCCCCTGGGAGGGATGGAGCAAAAGGAGAAGCTGTAAGCCTTTTTGTTCCTCCCATGTAATCCTGCTTTTCAGTGTGAGGCAGGCAGTGGGCATCAGCCTGCCTGGAGTGGAACCCGTCTGGGGGATTTGTGTGGCCATTTTAGGAGCAGCAGAAATAAATGGCAGGAGGTTAATAGTCCCAAAACTCTCCCTCACATGTCTGCAGCCAAGGCAGGTGTCCTATGGATTAACCATGGCTGGAAGCTCCAGGGCAGCTCTGTTGTCATTCATTAAGGAGGGAGAGGGAGCATTCTGTGGTTTGGGACCTGCTGGTAAAGAGCTGCAGCTGCAGAGCCTGGCCACTTCTTTTATGGCTGGCAAGGAGTCCTTGGCTAGCAGAGTCAGCAAAGGTGCAAGGGGCCATGCTGCTTTCCACAGCAGGAGAAACTGGAGTCTTGGTCACAGAAGAAAATACCTCGAGTCCTTTTGTGCACTGATAAATACTAAGAGAAGAGGAGGAGGGCAAGGTTAGTTCTAGGAAGGATGCAGTGTACCACATACTGCCTGTGAGAGGACCACAGCTGAAACACAAAACCACAAATATGTTTTCCAGTATCTCATAGAAGTGTGTTTTAGAGCCTTACATCTTTTCCCTTGCCTGATCACCATCCCTTAGAAATGTCTTCAACCTAATGTTGAACCTTCACCATGTCATTCACTTTATGGCAGTCACTTGGTGGCAATTGAAGGAGCTTGGGAAAGGATTCTCTGGAAGGCAGGTATACATAAAAGGAGACACACACAGCAAAAAAACACTTTTCCTTACATCCTGTTTTTTCTTTGTTCCACGATTGTCCTACTTTGGAAAAACTGTGACAATTTTTCAATATTGCTTCCAGAACTGATGCAACTTCATCACATCACACATGGCATGGGATTGGACACTGTTGTACTTACAGAATTCCTTATAAGATTTGTTTATACACTGCAAGGTGACAAATCAAGAACAAATGCATTTTGCTGACTCCAAGGAATCCATCTTTGCACACTTTAATCAGTGCAAGCTGCTCACAACTTAGGGAATTCATTTTTTACTACTTGATTGTGTTTTGAGAGTAGATAAAGAGCTGCTTCAGTTTTCATTTTATTTCTGCTTTCATTTTTCTGAGGAAAACACATTGTAGACTTTCAGCTCTCTGTATAATGGCACTCAGGACTGTCAATATTTCTAACTGCATGCACTGACTATTTTGAGCTATCTTAGCCTTTCTATATAAAAGATTTGTGTTTACCAGTGATATTTCTGTTACTTGCAGGGTGAACGAGGACATCCAGGGGCCTTTGGACTGCCTGGGCCACCAGGTCCAAAGGTAACCTTTCCCTTCTTCTTTGCATGGGCAGGCATATTTCTTTAACTGATATTTTATGTTTAGATGGCTTGAATTACTCATTGTTGATGACATTTGATATTCTTACTAGTGATTTTAGAAACTCAAAATGCCCATTTTCATGAGGGGCCTGCTAAGGTATCAGCAATTATGCGAAGACTGTAAGAAGAAGAAATAACTTTTTTTCAATCAACAGTGTAGCTGGAGAAGGTGAACAAAGCATGTTTTTGGGCACATAAACCTTGTGTCATATCTTCTATAGCTTTTCCAACTCTCACTAAGATGCTGATGAGAATTATTACTCCTACTCTATGACTTGAAAAATAGAACATGTAGAGATCCTATCCTTAATGTTTCTGCCTAGTTTGGGAGCTTCTGTTTTGCACCAGTGAGCAGTGCCTGAGTGATACAGAACTTAAGCCAGTGCTTATATCACTGGGTTTGCTTCAAACAAGGTGCTTCTGAATGCAGATCTGGTGGGACTTAGCTGAGCATCAGAAATGCAAAGTTTGAAGCAGCAATTCTCTAACCTTCTTTCAAAGTCTCAGCTCTCCTTGCCTTGTTCCCTGGTTATTGAGGGGATAAATACCCTCAAGTGGTTTCAGCCTTGCTGTTATAACACAAAAAGTAGATGGTGACAAGTGTGTTTTTGGGGGTACCATGCACAGCAAGTTCAGTTCATCTTGTAAAAGGTGCTGCAAGGACAACTATTTGACTGCCTAAATTAACTTCACTCAGTTCTGTTCCTGTAGAAGCCAAGACTTTTGAATATCTCATCTTTCTGAAAGAGCCATTTCTAGTCACCTAAATCTCACACTGAGTTCACTGATGCCATTACCCTCAAATAGGAGTTTGGTACCTCAGCACCTTTCTGGGTGTAGCCTTGACTGTCCCTTGGCTCTGTCTGAGAGGACTTGATGAAGCAGGTCATACACAGGTCCCCTGTGTTCCTCAGCTATGCAGAGCCCTGTCTCCAAAAGGTGTTTTTGCATAGAGGGAAATTCACCCTCTCCCAAAGTCCCATCAGGAGAGTATCAGAACTCATGAGGAGTTTGTAGATTAGCAGAAATACTTGGCAGCCATCCCAGGGTTCTCTGTGGAAACCACATTGGCTTCAGCAGGGGATAAATGACACATGCAAAGCAGGGCTGGGCTGAGCCGAATGGCAGTACACTGAATATTTTGCCCTTAATAGGATTTGGATCTTGGCTGAAATGAACTGAATTTATCACTCACAAATGCTTTTTATCTGCATCTCTCCTATCAAGTAAATAAATACATATTTTCTCTCTGTCCTGCATGTCTCATGTAGTGGAGTTACAGAACAGCAGGCTATATGATGCTCTTTGTGGTATGAATTTCCTCACATTTGCTTTGCAAAGCTTTTACAAACCAAGCTAAACTGAGGTACCTACATTTTCCTCAAAGTGGACTTGATCCTGCTCCATATTTCCCACCAGGTTCTTCAGGAACATGCAGTTCTGCCAATTAATGAGGCAATGCAGAATAGAAGGAGTTCAGATCTGTGGGCTGGGCAGGACAGGTGCTGGTGGGGCTGGACCTAAAGACATCTGACTGGACAGTGCCAGGTGCTCCCAGGGAAGACGTGAGCTTGGCCAACCCCAGCCTCTCACAGTGCCTAAATATAAAATTATTGTGTGTTTTCACAGTGACTTTCATTTACCTCAATGAAGCATTGGCTGTGAGCAGTGTCCTTGAGCTGGATTCTGGCCTGAGCTATTTTAAGAAATAACCCTGAGTTGCTGACAGGGCTTTAAAATCTAAAACAGGAATCCACATTACTCCTCAGTGTAAAGCCTGAGCACCTCATCAATGTGGAACAAGGTGTATAAGGATGGGTGGAGTTGGCAATTAGAGAGGTCACATCTCCAATTACTGGTGTAATGATTATTTAGAGGTTTTTTGGCAGATCACTTATTTTTGGCATCAATATAGCAGCTCTGGGCTCTACCCCAGGCTCCGTGGAGAGCAATGTTGCAGTTTGTCTGGTTGGTTGGGTTGTGATCCTTCCTGTCTCGATCCATCTTCATTAGCATTGAGCCAGACAAGCCCAGTGTGTGCTCAGCAATGATACCTGTGCCCCAGGAAATTCAGCCCCTTGTTTATCTCCTTGGCTGAGGAGCCTTTTGCTTCAGTGGGAATTGCCAGCACTTTCTTTTAAGACATTGTCTTGTACTTTTTACAGACCTCATTAATTGTGTGAAGCTTCCAGTAGCACAGATAAGAGTCCTCCAGACTTCTGGTAATGGAATTTCAGTCCAAAGAGTTACAGAAATGGTCGTTGAGCCCATTAGGGTTCATGTACAGGTTACAGGAATGAAATGACCTTGGTACATCATCCCTGGTTTTACTGGTTTTGCTTCTCAGTGATGTCTCTGGGGGAGATTGTTCCTAGCTCAGTGTCTTCAGCATAAACCTGTAGGGTTTGGAGTGAGTTTTTTCTTTTTCATCAAACTTGGAGGGTAAATTTCTTTGTTCCCCGAGAATGATGGATGATCTTGCTGGCTACAAGCTGGATACAAAGAAGAGTCATCAAAGTCAGCCTTGTGCTGAGGTGTTGGAGCTTCTGGTTACAGATGTCATGTTAATCTGAGATGGCAAGAAATATCCACTGGCCAGTGGGGAAAACTCCCACATAAATATGTGGGACCTCACAGGTTAATTTAAATGGAATAAGTGGGTCCAGAGAAAAAGGGTCAGATCTCAGATTGTTCACTGCACAATGTTATGGCAGAGAAATAAAGTTTGGATTTTTGAGATCAGACCCTTTAGCCTGCAATATCCTGCTGCAAATATTCAACCTTTTCCTTCGTTTTTCCCCACTGTATCTCTAATAAAAGGATAAAGAGGTTTTTTGTGGTTGTCATTGCTGTGGCACAGACATAGCTATAGCATTCCCATCTGAACTGACAGTTATCTGCACTTAATAGAAAAAGCAGAGGGAGAGGGGAAAAAAAAATCAATCCTTTGAAATAAAAAGTATTAGGTAAGAGTTTCATTTTGACAAATTTCCTTCTTGCTTGCTCGACCTGTCGAAGGTCTCACGCTTCTCTGGTTTACCAGACATGATCTCAGCACAGGCCTTGAGTGGGTTCAGCACATCTCATCCAGACAAACCCAGTTTCTCTATAACTTCTGCTGAGTGCTACAACCACGTTTTATGTAACAGGACTGAGTTAGACTTCTGCAATTTGGATGACTTGGAGCAGGACTGTTTCTCTTGGGGTTTTGCCTAGACTTTTGTAGCAGTATTTCTCTGCAGGCTGAAGGGGAGATTTAGGTGCATGCTTGCTATAAGAGGACTTGCAAGGCTTCCTGACCTTGCAGAGGTCTGATCCCAGAGCCATCTTTGCTTGTGCTTGAACCCTATTCTTGTTAACCTGCACTGGGGAAAAAAAAGCCTCACTTCTGCTACTAATTAATTGCATACATGTCTTGCATTTTTAATTTTATTATCTAATGTAAAACTTTTATTAATACAAAATCTAGTCATTATTATAAAATTATTTAGTAATAATATCTCTATCTGTTTTGAAGCCTTATCCATTACAGCCACCCAGTTAGTGTTAGACAGGAGTTAGACAGATGAGAGTGGTGGGAAGGGGAAGTGATGTAAGTAAGAAAATAATCTGTCAAATAGGTGATATAAGATGCCAAACCAATTCTCTAGGTCAACTTCCCAGGCCCAGGCTGTCCCCATGGGACAGTTCTGAGGGCTGAACCTGTTCAGCTGGGGATCCAGATAATTTTCAGGCATTGTAAGACACATAAGGGCAAATTGTGAGTACTCTCCATTACGGTGTACCTTCTCCAGGGTGAGTCAGTGCACAACCAGCTGAAAGACTGATGAAATGTACCTGATCCTCTTGCATTTTTTCTTATCAGTAAACATAAACATTGGAAAATTTAGTTTGGATCTGTTTCTTTGCATTTACTCTTCAAAACATATAATATTTTGAAGACTGTGGTCACTTTGCTGCAATGTATACCTTTGCTTTGTTCCATTAATGCTATGTTCAGGAGCCCCAACAGGTGTTGGGTGCAACAGCTGACATTGCTAAACCTTTTGAAATAAGCTCTAGAGAAACCTGTATGGGACAGTTTTTAGTTAAAGTCTGAAAGCAGAAGGATAAAACTTGCTAATGTCTGAGGGGACAGAGGAAAATACTGGAGTGTCAGTTTGGGTAAGTAGTTGGAAAGACACGACTCCTGTATTAGCACTGAGAGAGTCAAGAAGCCTCAATGTGAGTCTGGAAGACCAACATGCATTTCTGACAAACTAATTTTATTCTTGGTCTTTTATGTGAAAGAGTTTCTGGTGGTTTACTGTATCTCAATTTCTTGCCAGGGATCCGAGGGAAAACAAGGTCCTCCAGGCATTAAAGGCTACGTAGGAGCACCGGTAAGTCACGGCTCTTGTTCAATTTCTAATTCTCTAGAAACTTTCTTTACTTTTTCAGTGTGTTCAGTGTACGTATTTTTTATTATTAAGCAGTCTATAGTCTGTCTGACCACTTATCTGCACTAAGTCCAAGTGGTAAAATTGTCTTGACTTCATTGAGTTTCTTCTGTCTTCTTTAAATGAGAACAGACCTGTAGCCAGTAGAGAGATGTCAGCAGAAATGACTTGATTACTGAGATAACAGCTGGTGATTTTGTGATGCTCCCACTGTAATGCAATTGCTTTGGTCTGTGATGATGCACCATTTATAAGGTGCTTTAAAACTTCAACAGAACACCAAGAAAAAATACCTCCTCTCAGCAAGTTTCCAGTCATATTTTCAAAGCTCTTTCTTGTAGTCCCAGCTTGGTAAGCAGCCTTTAAGCTGATGTTGGAAAGGCCGATTGGATTTTCTGAGATTTGCTGACCCAGATGGGGGTCATCTCCCACAGGCTGGAGGATGAAAGGATTGTGAGCTGCCCTGCCAAGTAGTACTTGTGGTGCTGGTGGATGAAAAGCTGGACATAAGCTGGCAGTGTGCACTCAGAGTCCAAAAGCACCATGGGCAGCAGGTGAGGGAAATGATTCTGCTCCTCTGCTCTGCTCTGCTCTGCTGAGACCTCACCTGCAGTGCTGCATCCATCACTGGGGTCCCAGCACAGGAAAGATTTGTGGACCTCTGAGAGCAGGTCCAGAACAGGGCCATGGAAGTGGTAGGGAGGCTGTAGCACCTCTCCTGTGAGATAAGGCTGAGAGTTGAGGTTTCTCAGTCTGTAGAAGACTCTGAGGAGACCTTAATGTGGCCTTTCAATATATTAAAGATGCTAAACTTTTTAATAAGACCTATTTTGATAGGACAAGGGATAATGATTTTAAAGTAAAAGGGGTGAGATTTAGATTGGATATAAGGCAGCAGGTTTTTACTACGAGGATGGTGAGACTCTGGAACAGGTTGCCTGGCGAGATGGTGGATGCCCCATTCTTGGAAACATTCAAGGCCAACTTGGACTGGGCTCTGAGCAACCTGCTCTAGTATAAAATAGCCCTGCCCATTTAGATGATTATCTAAATCAACCTGAGGGCCAAATATACCCAAACACGGAGCTCTCATTAGCTTGAAGGTAAGACTCCACTATAATATAAAAGTAAACTGAAGTATTAAATTATTACAGCAAGAAGCACTATAGGCTTTGGCAGTTTTAGAGAGGTCACTACTGTCTGAGCATATTTGTCTCTCTATAGCTATTAGCTGATTGCTCAGTTTCTACAATAAAGATAAAATACAAGGTATTTGCTGAGCTAAGGAAAGGTGAAATCTTTTTCTGCCCATTGAGTCAATTGTCTGTGCTAGTGCCACATCAAACTGAGCTCCAGCAATGTTTCTGGTGTAGCTGGGAGGAGATGAATTATGCAGTCCTGAGGAATACTGGCATTGCATTCACAGCACAAAAATGTGCTGGGCCCCCAGGACAGAGTGCATCTAACCTTTGCCAGTTCTCAAAGCTACCTGCTGTCTGTCTGGCTACCACATCCAAACCCACTTGCTTGTTTATGTGATAGGTTTTCTCATCAGTATTGTCCTTTACCAAAGTTCTCATTGTTTACAAGAAACTTGAAAAATGCAGAGCATTGGTTGTTTTCCAGACCATCTGCAGCTGTGGTGTGTTCCCTGTCCCTCCACTCTGCTGTTGGCAGGAGGGTCTTGTGTCTGCAGGCAATATAATATTACAGATGTTCTTGGGCTCACAAGCAGTCCCTGCTCTGTGAGTCTGCTTAGATCATGCCTGTGGCCAACTCTGAGGACTGGCAACACAGAAAATGTCCTTGAGGTTCACTTGAATTGATTGTGCAGATGTGCACACTGGTATGGTGACTAATTAGAGGAGGTAACTATGCCTCTACTTGGATTTAGCTTTATAATCTTTGTTTGTTTTTATTTTTAGGGTCTACAAGGAGAAAGAGGAGAAAAGGGAACACGAGGAGACAAGGTATTTCTGCTGCATGGTAGGAAAATCCAGGCTTTTCCTTTGCCCATTAGCTGAGGTGGACTACCAGGCCAGCAGCTCTAGAGAGGGATGGGGTTTCCTCATGCACTGCACTTCCAAGTGCTCCCTACCTCCCATGGGTGGGCAGGAGGGTTTTTGGGATCTATGCTGTCTACTAAGAACACATTTAGGGACTTAGTGTGTGTGTGTAGCTAGGGATGGAGGAGAGGAGTGGAGGTTGCCAGTGTGGAGATCTGAAGGGAGATCTTCACATTGTGTGCACAACCTGAGAGTTGAGGATGGTCACTGACTGCCACTGACCATGTCTGCATCTAGAATTTTCCCATCTCATTCCAGTTTTTCACATCATTGAACTTCCTATGTTTCTTTTTTCTCCCATCCCCATAAACTCACTAGTAGTAAGTACCAGGTAATTTGTATTATGTCAAAGACTTCAACCAAATGGAATTGCTTCCCAGTTCCATGTTCTCTCCTGACTGTGAACAGCTGTTTCACAGAGTACAGGTCACTCTGGGATTTGAACCATTTTTGTGTCTCAAGGAAAAGACAAAATGCTCATTATACCTGGAAGAGGCATTTAAAAGGAGAGCTGGGCAGGCACAAAGCCTTTGTTATTTCAGTTTGCTCATTGTGTTCAGAGAGACCTCAGATGTGCACCCACTTCTGCTGTAGACCTGCCTGGCAGTGCTCAGGGCCCCTCAAAAACGTTCTGTCTTGCTTATGACTCAAGCCAGTCCTGACACAGGTTTATCTCAGGGAGGGTCTGGCAGCTTTGCCTGTGTTTGTGTAAAGGAGGGAGTCATCATCTTGCTGGCATAGCTCTGTTCCCATTTCTCAGTCTCCATCTTCTTCTGGAGAGAAACCCAGCAATTAACACCAAATTTTTGCCTACTGGGAAAAAGTATCAGTAGGCCCTTAGTGTGAGATACTGTGTTTCTCTTCACCAACATCCTTTCTCCTGTTTATGATAAAGTGATCATATTTTGTATTACCTATCCTCATTATTGCAGCTAGAGCAAATGGCTGGACTGTACTTTATCTCTGTCATGCTTTTCCTTCAGCCCTTTGCAGAACTGCATAGGTGTCCTGTGTCTAGCCAGTGCCTCTGCTGCTTTTCCAGAGGCAACATTGTCTAATCTGCTGGAATATTTGGCTCCTGGAAGAAAATCCATCTTTCTGACATCACTGTGATGGGAGAGGAAGCTGGAGCTGTGTGTGGGCAGGCAACTGACTAAGCAGAGGAAGATCAGAGTGGGGAAGAAATGAATAAATGAATTAGGTTTTGTTTCATTAGAAGGATCTGCACAATTAGAGGTGCTCCCCCATCCTTTTTTTTTTTTTTCCTTCCCTGAAGCAGCCAAATCTCTGCTACAACAATTGTGCTTCAATTTTTTCCCAGGTTTTAATGATGGTCTCAGTGCACCCACTGCCAGTGCTTTAACTTTTACCAGTCAGTACTACTGTGAAAACAGTGGGTGTAAATTCAGTGGGCCAAATATTTTCTTGTCTGCTCTTCAGTCTGTAACCTCAATACTGACACCTACGCAACCTGTGCTTCTTTGTGCCTGAAGAGAAAAGGGGTTATAATATCAGAGGGAAAACTAGTTGATGCACTGAATATTGTTTTATCAAGTCTTCTCCCTTACTACCAAAAAGCCCTAAGTATCCCATCCATCTTGCTGCATTACTCACATATCCTGGGACCTTGCATGTAAATGTTGAGGCTTTATTGTTGAGTGAGGTTCCCAAATCCAGTGCTTTTTAGGAAAAGCACTGCACCATATGAGGGTTATCCCATGCCCTTTCTGCAGTCAATGAGCCCATTGCAGAACCCAGGACAGACTCCAGACAGGTAATTCTGATGCACTGCCCTGCTAACAGGAGCCATATCTGTATGTGATGCTTGGCATTCTAATTTAGGCACATCCAGCAGTTCAGTGTGACAAAGGGCATTGCTTTTGCTGGATAATCCTGTGTCCATCCTGCAAAACCTTGTCTGTTTTATTGAGAAGGGATTGTGTAAGAAGGCAGCAGGACTGGTCTGCTGCTGCCAGATTCCTCTGCAGTGGGTTTTTTTTCTCCTCCAGCCTTTCCAGGGCCCTACAGACTCCAGGGCAATCATTTTTCCAACAAATCATTAAATTTTCTAAATGGTAGAGGTCAGAGAGCAGCACTGAAGTTTTGGCAGAATTGTTATTTCCCCTAGTTGCTTGTGAATCTTCACCATTTTGTTCTACTGGTTAAAAGAAGAAAAAACAGTAGAACACAGAAGAAAGAAATGGAATCTTAAAGTGGAAATTTGAGAATGAAACTTTAATGTGTTTGCTCTTTCTATTGGGAGAAAAGTACCTTTCACTGAGTAGCCTTATTTAAAGAATGGGAAAATAATAAAAAATACTTATAATGACAGATTTTTCTGAAGAAACAGCAGAAAACACAATTGTTTGGAGTGTTTTCAAATAGCTTTTTTTGTATTTGCTTGAATAAATAATACATTTGCCTTTTCCAGTCCCCATTGGTAGCAGTAAGAGCATCGACACTTTTCTGTTTTGGCAGCTAAAGCAGCGTGTGTGAAGTACTCATTGCTGCAGTGTATTGATGTTAAAAATTCTCCTGGGAACACACTGCACATTTTGTCAGCAATATACCAAGCTGTTGCTTGCTGGAAGTCTTAAATTCAGGATATTTGTAGTTCAGGCAGTACAAAGGAAAGCATTAATGTGGAAACTATACCTCCAAAGCAAGTGGATCTGGGTGTCTGACAGTGGTTTTCAGCGGCTTTCTGGAGGATACAGGTATCTTTAATTTCATTCCTTGAATACATAATTTGAAATAACATTTATGTTGGAAGATTGATTGACTTTCTAAGGAGGAAAAATAAATAGTGATTAGCAAATCCATTTCTGACTGGGCAAATCAATGTAGTTTACAGAAGAAGTGAATTAAATCAAATGGCCTAAGTGTGGTTTTGCAGGTAATAACAATGATCTAACAGAATTTAAGATACAGAAAAACACTAAAAAACAGCATAAAACTATTAGTTTTCTGTCACTGCTTGTGCTTGTAGAATTTGTTTTTACATGCACATTCATGTTCACATTGGCACTGTGTGTGTGTTTGATAGTTTATATTCAGCTGTGTGTGAAGGATCCAAACAAAATCTGTGTTTCATTTTTCAGAGATTTAAGGACTTTAGAGAGTACAAGTCCCTGTTTCTAGGAGTTTTTAAACTAAAGAGATTGAATGGTCAAAGGCCACAATCAGTAGGAGAAAAATGAAGTTCAGCAGACGTATGTAATTGATCCAGTTATCTCTATCAAGAACTTTGTTTATAAAATATGATGTTGAACTTGAATATGGAAGAACAGTACAGATCAGGGTCAGAATTCAAAATTATCCTGTAAACACAATTCCCCAAAGCAGAAGATGGCATTGAGAAGGGACAGCTGCAGGATGTCTCATACACATAGGACAACAAATTGCAGTTATGGATTGGGAACAACTGATCAAGGAGCTGTCTTGTGGAAGGGGGTTTGGTGTAAAGTAAACATTGTCCTGTGATTTAAACAGAAAAATAGTCTATAAAACATGAAAATATATTCCTGCTCAAAGTTAGCCTCAGGTGTATTGAGTTTCATGCACCTAGCTACAAGGAAGAGGTGCAAAAATTGGACACTGCACAAAGGGGAGCAATAAAAATGATCAGAGAACTGACAAACATGCCCATGAAGAAAAGTTGAAAGTATTATGGTTGTTTAGTCTAGAGAAAGTTGAAAGGGGAGTTTTGTAAATCTTCAAATACATAACAGGTCATTGCAAAGATGAAGGAAACACTTTCCTCTGTGGGGGGGGTTAGGGAAAGACTTACTAGTCTGGAACTACAGCAAAAAAAAAATCAGGTTTAGGTTCAGGGGGAAAAACTGATATCTTCAAGCAATAAAGTGGTGAAATCCATTGCATATGACCTTTGTGGGCTGTCCAGCTCTGGAGACATATAGGAACAAATTAATTGTTCCCCCAGGTTACAGAAAGGAAAAGTGAAAAATGAAAGATTTTTCATTACTGGGTAAAACCAACCTATTGCTGGATTGCTTTATTAGTTTTGTAAGAGCTGTTCTGGGCTGACATTCTGCTGGAGCACATTGTCCAGTTTACACAAACCCACCTCAGCAGGCAGAGGAAGGATGCCGACATGGAAAGCTAGCACAAACCTGCTTCTGGTTGCAGCAACTTTTCATGGTACAGATGTAGGAATTTCAGCTATTTTCTCTATGGGACTGGCTGGAATTTCTCTCCGTATTCATTACTCTTGGAGCAGATAGTATGGGCATCACCTTCAGGGCAATGATCTAAACAGCACAGATTTAAATTAGAATGGTTCTTTCTCTTCTTTTTCCAGGGAGACAGAGGCCTGGATGGATTCCCTGGAAAGCCAGGTGTGGAGGGGAAACAGGTATGTGGCAAATACTCAAAAACTGGAAGTGTTTCTTTGGAAAGAGTGGAAGTTGACCCTAAAACTGAGACTTATCATGGGTGGTTGCTGAATCATGATAGTACCCAATCATGTCCCTATTCTGAGGATCTTTGGTACACTTTTCTTTTTTTGTTTGTTTGCTTTTAGAATTAAACTAGAATGCAACTTACACTCACAGGAAATGCCAGTCCTTTAAACGTGATAGTCTGAATGTTTGTCTTAATTTTCAATAAATACATAAGAAAGCACTCAGAGAAACTCGGTTGTTTAAGCCCACAACAGGAAAGGAAAAGAACTGGATTTAATATATTGGGTTTGTTTTCAATAAAAAAAAAAAAAAAAGGCTTAGGACTATTTACATTTTTAAAACAAAAAGAAAACAGAAAATGGCCTAGAAGATCAGTACATTTCTGCTGATCAGACACACACTGCTTTGTCTAAAACCACTATCTGTAGATTCCACAAGACTGTTTTCATTACCCAGGGAATGATACCTAATGAGAAGCATCCTTTTCTTCCAAGGACCTTCTGGGCTAAATAGCAAAGGACAAAATAAGAAGCAGAGGACAGAAGGGATTTTCCAAAAGCCATGCAGCTAATCACTGCCACCCTTGAGCCTGATACCTCCAGGGTGCAGCATCTGCATCCTGCTCTGTTCCTCAGGTGCAGTTTGCCTTGTACCAAGAAGTGTGTGTCTAGTTAGTGTTTATCACTATCCTTGCAAGATGGAAATGTTTTCCAGTGTTACAGATGGATAAAGAACTGGTTTATACTTGCAGCAAATGTAGATGAAGTAGGAAAATGCAGAGGGATGTCAAAATGGATCCTTTTTGTCTAGTACTTCAAAGGAACAATTTGTCCAAGTGAAACCCTGTTACAGAAATCGGGTTTTCTGAAGCATTTCTTCCTTTTTCATGTCTAGACACGTAGAAGGGGGTAAATCTTCATGCCTGAATTTCATACTAAATTTTGTGTTTGATGCTGATATACTCATTGAACTGCAATTCTTCTGAACCAGCTGAAATTGGATTGGTGTTATTATGGCTGCTGTGGCATCTCCATTGTTATTCTCTTTCCTCTTTGTGCTGCAGATTCAAAGCAGGCTCATATGTTCTGTTAGTTCCTGCCCAGTGCAATAGGACATCACTGTGCTGCCAATATCTGCAGCCTTGTTTCTCCTGCACTTTAGAAAGAAAGACTTTTCTCTCCATTTTACCTCTTTATAGGGCCCTCCTGGCAGCCCTGGCCCTCCTGGTGCTAGTGGGACCAAAGGAGACAAGGTAAGTTGGGATGGGATGCACAAAGTGGATTTAGAAACACATTTGTTAATTCTTCCTTGGGCCCTCAGTGCTGGAAATATCAGGGCTGTTGGACTAATATTTATCTCGTTTGTATATAACAAAAGTTTATCTATATTTAAATGTTTCACTTTTCTGACATGGCTTCAGTCTGAAATGGGTGTGAGTGTGTGTTAAAATGTATCTATTTATGACTCCTCTGCTCTTCGTTTAATGCTGATAATGAGAATAGAAGGAAATAGAGTGTAGTGTGGGTCAGGAATCTTCCTCATCTAAGAAATGTGGGTAGAAATGTCAATATGTTTGTGTAGAAACTGTTTTTCTCACCCAGGAGATGTGGAAATGACTCAGAAAGTGACAACAAAATGCCTCTGAGCCTCCTACCTGCAAAATAGTTATTCACTTCTCTCAGCAGCAATTTTGACCTTGTTATTTTTCAGAGTTGTTCAAATATTCAGGGCAGCCTTATGTTTCCCTCTCTGTTAGAGATGATGCTGTGGTTTTGGTATTTCCGACCCAGCTCTTCAGCAGAAGTGGAAAGGCATGGCCAGTTCTGGATTTCTTTCTCTTTTTCTCCTCTGGATTAAATCAGTGACCCTTATCCAAGAATGCAGAGACTGGAAGCAGTTCCCGCTATTTTCTTCCTGCAGTAGTGATCAGTCTTGATCACTTCATTCATATTTCTGAACCAGCTGCAACTGGTACTTCCAGAAGATGTTTGTCTCCTTGGTCTGATATTTTCAGAGTGGCTGGTGTGTATTTCTTTACTACTTCTCACATAACATCACATAACATCAGCTCTTTTTGGAATAATCCTGTTTGGATGGGGCCCTAGGCAAACTGATCTACTGGGTGGCATGTCTGCTTGAGGCACAGGGGTGGAACCAGATATTTTGGATTGATGGGCCAAGGCCAATGGTATCAGGTTCAAGAAGGCAAAGTTCAAGGTTGTAAACTTTGGCCACAACAAAGTCCTGCAGTGCTCCAGGCTGTGGCAGAGTGGCTGGAAAGCTGCCCAGTGGGAAACACTCTGGGAATGCTGGTTGACAGCAGCTGGACTTGAGCCAGCAAGTGCCTAGATGGGCAAGAAGGCCAGTGGTCTCCAGGCCTTCTGTATCAGCACTAGTGTGGCCAGCAGGACCAGGGTGGTGATTGTCCCTCTGTGCTGGGCACTGGGGAGGCCACACCTCAAATGCTGTGTGCAGATGTGTGGCCCTGTTGAGATGGAGATTAGTGAGAGATGCCTCTGCCCAAATTAAGGAGCCAATGAGACCATCTATCTACCAAAGTTAACAACAGGGATTTTATTTAATAATAAATGGGAGGAAGAGAGATAGAAAGGAATAGAGGAGGGTGAGAAGGGAAGTGGGGACAGAGAGGGTTGGGAGAAAGATGAAGCAGAAGACAGTCCAAGACGCTTGGTTCCAGCGATGTCACCTCAGTCTTTCCTTACCATGTGCTTGTCAGTGCTTGGGGTCTCTGTGGTTCTTGTGGAGGGTTCACACCTTTCTCCAGTCCTTGGGGCTATCCAGGGAGGTATTTTCCTATTTGCCATGTGAAAGGAGGATGCCTTCCTTTGCCTGCAATGCTGAGGCCCAAGGAGCATTTCTCAGCTCTGACTGCAGCCTTGGGAGCAGGGTGGAGATGCACCGCCCCAATGCAGATTGGGCCTAAAGTCAAATTCTGTCTGGGTTGTACCAGGCACCGCTGCCATCCTTCTCAGCTGACTCTCCCTGGCCCGGCTGCCTTGCTATTTTCTTGTGGATGCTGGGCTGGGGCTGACAGCAGGACCTACCTTTGGCAAGTGGTTGCCTAAGGGTGAGCAGTCATCACTGGGAATCCGCCTGCTGCTGGCCCCAGGCTCACTCCTCTGGCTGCCCCCTGAGGCAGCTGAAGGAGAAAAGGCGGCGCAGAGCCCGCCGGGCCGTCTTGGCCATGGAGCGCCATGGCCGTGGGGCCGGGGGCTGCGGGACGGCTGCGCTGCCAGCGGGGCAAGCAGGAACAAAGAGTGTGAGGGGCTGGGCAGGCACCGGGCAAGCTCCTGCCGGCGGCCCATCCCCGCAGGGCTTTTCCTGGGGAGGGGCGGCCTGGGCACGGCCAGCCTCCGTGCCTGCTGCCTCGGCCTCGTCTGCAGGATCGGCAGTCGCGACACAAACCGCAGACATATTTGTGTCCATGAGCAGTGCCGTAGGAAGAGGCTCACTGTGCCCCTCCTCACAGGGATCCCCGTCCAGGGGAGAAGCTGCTGGCTCTGCTCCCTCCTCTTGCAGTGGGAGGGACAACTCGCTCTCTGGCTCACTGTCCCCCTCTCCTGCAGTGTCTCTGTCAGGGAGCTCTCCTTCCTCCCACTTTGCCAGCAGCTGGTCTAGCCGAGTGTCCCTGGACGGCGCATCCTCGTTGTTAAAGAGAGACCACAGCTCTTCAAACAGGTCGGGAGGCACGAGCTGTGCGTTGTTTTTGGTCTCTCCTGTACAGTCTATGGTCCAGCTGCAAAGGCTGTGCTGGACCCAGGGGCTTTCTGCATCCAGGGAGGAGAGGATGTCTTCCTCCAACTTTTCCATCTCCTCTGCCTCGATATTCAGAAGATGCTTTGAAGCATCCTCAGGCCCTGTGCCCATCAGCTTGCCACGTGCAGTTTGCTCAGGCAGCGGATGAGTTTCCCTGTCCTCACAGGGGCTTCCAGATGAGGGAGAAGCTGAGAAGTCTGAGCATTCCTCAGGCACTGGTGATGGCAAAAGCTTGTTGTGCCCTTCGGCCCAGGGATCTTTGTCCAGGGCAGAAGCTCCTGCCTCTCCCTCTTCCAAGAGGGCAAGGGATGTGCTCTGAGGATTGCTGTCCCTGTCTTCTACAGCCTCTGTTTCTGGGAGTTCTTCCTCCTGCCACTTTTCCTCTGGCTCTTTTGGAAAACTGTCCCAGGGCTGCAAGTTGTCAGAGACAGACGGCTGCTCTGCCAACTGGGCAGGAGACAGGAACTCAGAGGAGTTTCCTGTCTCTTCTGTGGCATCTTTGGTCAAGCCAAGAGAGCTGGGCATCACTTGGGTCTCTGCATTTGCCTCTTGGCAGACACTTGACCGCTTCTGGGTCCAGGTCGACATGATGTACCTTTCTTCACACAGGCGCGGGGCAAGGCCTCTAAATGGGTACCCATAGATTTTGCCACCGTGCTTTTCCTGCAGCTCCGTGAGCCCCTCTGTCTCGCTGTGCTCCATGTGCTTCCAGGCAGGCTGGGTCCCTGCTTGGAGCAGCGTGCCACGTGCCCATCGCAGGGGTGGCAGGCGATGGCTCTGCCGTGCTGCTGACCCTTGCCAGAACCTTTCAGCTGAGCTGTCCAGGGAAGGTGTTTCCCTGGCCCTGTAAGCAGCCCTAGTGCCCCATGGAGAAGGTGGCACTAGGTCTCGGTGGCTGCTGGCTACGTGGCCTGCGGACTGTGCTCTGCCTCTGGGAGAAGACCCAGAGGCTGCTGGGGCTGCTGGCAGAGGGGGCAGCTTGATCTGTGCCGAGGCTGCTCTTGGCATTTCAGGGCTGAGCTGCCACGGAGGTGTCACCATCAATGGAGGGCCATGGATTGGTGGCAAGTCTGACACGGACAATCTTGGTGGCCGTGTGACTGTGCCACTGAGGGGCACTGAGTGCCCTCCCTCCAGACTGCCCTCCTGTATTTCATGTCCTGGGAGGCTCCCTGAGGTGACTGGTCTGGGGAGCGGTTTGTCCCCGTGGAGGGACGCGATGTTTGTCCAGGTGACCTGCAGAGCTGCTTGTGGCTGCCTGTGAGTCACCTGTGGGAAGCAGGAGGAGGTGGTAGATGGAGGCAGCTATATGGACACTCTGTCCCCCCAAATGCTTTCACGGCCCTTGTCTCAAGGCAGGTGCTGACCACAGCAGCCCGGCCGGGCTGGGTTCCCAGCTGCGCTCGCTGTCTCTGGGCCATTCCCTCACCCAGGCCATCCTGGCACCGGCTCCTCCCCAGAGCAAGGCCTGGAGCCAGGCCTGGCTGCTGCTCTCTGCCCCCAGCCCTCCCCCAGTTCCCACTGCAGCCTTTCCCTCCATTCCCATCCCTCACCTGTCGCCGCTTGGACAGAAGTGGCTGCCCCTCACGGGACTGGCAGTGGGCATTCGGTT
Source organism: Agelaius tricolor (assembly GCF_023055355.1). Classification (NCBI taxonomy): domain Eukaryota; kingdom Metazoa; phylum Chordata; class Aves; order Passeriformes; family Icteridae; genus Agelaius; species Agelaius tricolor. The sequence continues at coordinate 90,926,346 of NW_027269262.1, read as the reverse complement.
CCTTTCTCTTGGACATCTTGGCAGTGTTCTGAGGAACACCGGCCAAGATCACTCGGGAGAGCTGCTTCCTCCTGAGGAGCTGCTGCCTTGTGAGAGAACTGCTGCCTCCTCAGAGACCTGCTCTCCTGAGAGTGACAACATGAGGGCTTTGGCCCCACAAGAGCCCTCCAGGTCATGGCATGAACCCGTGTCACAATGGCCTCTGGGCACAATGGAACCGCGGGTCACAAAGGCCTGGTGGGCCTTTGTGGTGGGCATGGCCACCCCTTGTCTCAAAGGCCCGGCGATTTCCATCAAGATGTTGCTTTCTTAGGCCTTTGCCCCTCTACTTTGACTACCCTTGTTTGTGTCCTAGTGATTTGCAGCATTCCTTTGTCCCCCCCTTGAGTTTGTCTTCTAAACATCCCCAGAGAAGCCCTGTGCCCTGCCAAACTGCTTTTCGCACCCAGCCCACCATGTGTTCCACCCCTTGGCCCCACCCCATGTAGAAAGATAATCAGGAAGGCAAAAGCCCCAGTAGCACTTCATCTGGCCACTACTGTAAAAGACAAGAAAAAGTGTTTGTCTAAAAAGATCCAACAACAAAGGAGAGCCAATTAAGCCTTCTGGTCCTAGCCCTGACGGCTGACCAGTGGCTTCCCTGAGAACCGGCCCTGGCGACTTTGATGAGAGAGACTGCCTAATCCAGTTGTTAGGAAAAGCAACTTTAATGTGACAGCAAAACAACAAACTAAACAGCATGCACAGTACAAGGAACGAACCAGGAAAAGCTGGGGTTCAGGCTCTGCAGGGATACTTACACATTTCAGAAAGGGAGGGGGTTAAGGCAGGGTCTGAGCTAAGGATCCAACAGGAAAGAGTGACTTGGAATATTACAATTTAAGCAGCAAAAATTATCCAATGACCACCCAGGGAACTTAAGACTTTCTAGTAGTAATTTGAATAGCTGAACTGGAGGATCATGGGTGGGAGCTCCTGCTCTCCCTAATTGCAAGAGGGTTTTCCCAAGGCCTCAAATTGCAGCCTCCTTCATTATTTAAACTGACCCAAACAGGCCAAGAAAAATCTCCTTTCTTCATTTGATCCAGGGGGGAATATCATCACAAAGGATGAGGAAAAGTTTTCCCTACCTAATGCCTTCTTTGCCTCAACCTTCAGTAACAGACCGGTTGTGCTGAAGACAAGCAGCCCCCTGAGCTGGCAGACAAGGGACGGGGAGCTGACCAGACCCCCTGTAATTCTACAGGAAGTCATTAGTGATCTGTAGAGCCACTGAGACACTGACAAGTCTGTGGGGCTGGCTGGGAGTCCCCCAAGGGTGCTCAGGGAGCTGCAGATGAGGTCGCTAAGCTGCTCTCCATCCTTTATTATCAATCCTGATCAGTCGCCAGGGTCCCACTTGACTGGAGGTGCCAATATGACATCCATGCCCAAGAAGGGCCACAGGGAGGATGCAGGGAACTGCAGGCCTGCTAGCCTGACCTCAGGGCCCAGCATGGTTCCAGTGCAGGTCATTGTGAGGGGGATCACATGGCCCAGAGAGGGCAGCTGAGGGATCAGGTTCAGTCAGTGTGGGTTTGGAAAGGCAAGTCCTGCCTGAGCAATATGATGTCCTTTGAGCAGCAAGTGACTTGCCTCAGGGCTGAGGGAAATGCTGTGTATGGAGTCTCCCTGGACTCAAGCAAAGCCTTTGACTCCATCTCCCACAGCAGAGTCCTGCAAAAGCCATCAGCCCAGGGTTTGGGCAGGGGCACTCTTTGCTGGGACAGGAACTGTCAGGATGGCCGGGTCCAGAGAGTGGCTGGGAATGGAGCTGTATCGAGTTTGCATACAGTCACTAATGGTGTCCCCTGGGCCCAGTCCTGTTCAGTGTCTGTCCTGCAGATGTGGACAAGGGCATTGAGGGTACTTTCAGTAGTAAATTTGTGACAACACCCAGCTGGGTGGGAGTGTCAACATGCTGGAGGGTAGGAAGGCTCTGTGGGAGGGATGTGGATAGGCTGGACAGATGGTGTGATGCTGAGTTTCCAGAAGAGCCAGGCCTGGGTCCTGCCTTCATGTTCCAACAAGCCCCTGCAGTGCCCCAGGCTGGGGACATTGTGGCTGGAAATCTGCCCAGTGGGAAAGGCCCGGGGGATGCTGGCTGGCAGCAGCTGGACTTGAGCTGGCAAGTGCCCAGGTGGGGAAGGCCAGTGATCTCCTGGAATTCTGTGTCAGCACTGGTGTGGCCAGCAGGACCAGGGTGGTGACTGTCCCTCTGTGCTGGGCACTGGGGAGGCCAGACCTCGAGTGCTGTGTGTAGATGTGTGCCCTTTTTGAGATCCAATTAGGGAAAGATCCTTATGTTGGACTTAAGGTGCCAATGAGACCATCTATCTACCAAAGTCCACAGCAGGGATTTTATTTAACAATAAATGGGAGGAAGAGAGATAGAAAGGAATAAAGAGATGTGTGAGAAGGAAAGTGGGGGCAGAGGGGATGGGAGAAAGATGGAGCAGAAGGCAGTCCAAGATGCTTGTTTCCAGCAGCATCATGTTAGTCTTTCCTTACCATGTGCTAGTATGGGCTGGAGGTCTCTGTGGTTCTTGTGGAGACGAGGGCTCCAGGTCGTTCTTTCAGAGTTCACACCTTTCTCCAGTCCTTGTTGTGGCTATCAGGGAGGCGTTTTCCTATTTGCCACGCGAAAGAAGGATTGGGGTGCTTTCCTTTGCCTGCAATACTGAGGCTCAAGGAGCATTTCTCAGCTCCAAATGCAGGCTTGCATTCGGATGGGGATACCCCCCGGCCCTAAGGACAGCATCTGAGGGATTCTGCAAGGCAGCACTTCCATCCTGCCTCAGCCAGCTCTCCTCGACCAGGCTGCCTTGCTGCTGACTTGGGGCTGAGGGATTTGGGCTGGCCACAGGACCTACCTTTGGCAAGTGGTTGCCTAAGGGTGAGCAGTCATCACTGGGAATCCGCCTGCTGCTGGCCCCGGGCTCACTCCTCTGGCTGCCCCCTGAGGCAGCTGAAGGAGAAAAGGCGGCGCCGAGCCCGCCGGGCCGTCTTGGCCATGGAGCACCATGGCCGTGGGGCCGGAGGCTGCGGGACGGCTGCGCTGCCAGCGGGGCAAGCAGGAACAAAGGGTGTGAGGGGCTGGGCAGGCACCGGGCAAGCTCCTGCCGGCGGCCCATCCCCGCAGGGCTTTTCCTGGGGAGGGGCGGCCTGGGCACGGCCAGCCTCCGTGCCTGCTGCCTCGGCCTCGTCTGCAGGATCGGCAGTCGCGACACAAACCGCAGACATATTTGTGTCCATGAGCAGTGCCGTAGGAAGAGGCTCACTGTGCCCCTCCTCACAGGGATCCCCGTCCAGGGGAGAAGCTGCTGGCTCTGCTCCCTCCTCTTGCAGTGGGAGGGACAACTCGCTCTCTGGCTCACTGTCCCCCTCTCCTGCAGTGTCTCTGTCAGGGAGCTCTTCTTCCTCCCACTTTGCCAGCAGCTGGTCTAGCCGAGTGTCCCTGGACGGCGCATCCTCGTTGTTAAAGAGAGACCACAGCTCTTCAAACAGGTCGGGAGGCACGAGCTGTGCGTTGTTTTTGGTCTCTCCTGTACAGTCTATGGTCCAGCTGCAAAGGCTGTGCTGGACCCAGGGGCTTTCTGCATCCAGGGAGGAGAGGATGTCTTCCTCCAACTTTTCCATCTCCTCTGCCTCGATATTCAGAAGATGCTTTGAAGCATCCTCAGGCCCTGTGCCCATCAGCTTGCCACGTGCAGTTTGCTCAGGCAGCGGATGAGTTTCCCTGTCCTCACAGGGGCTTCCAGATGAGGGAGAAGCTGAGAAGTCTGAGCATTCCTCAGGCACTGGTGATGGCAAAAGCTTGTTGTGCCCTTCGGCCCAGGGATCTTTGTCCAGGGCAGAAGCTCCTGCCTGTTTCTCTTTCAAGAGGGCAAGGGATGTGCTCTGAGGATTGCTGTCCCTGTCTCCTGCAGCCTCTGTTTCTGGGAGTTCTTCCTCCTGCCACTTGTCCTCTGGCTCTTTTGGAAAACTGTCCCAGGGCTGCAAGTTGTCAGAGACAGAGGGCTGCTCTGCCAACTGGGCAGGAGACAAGAACACAGAGGAGTTTCCTGTCTCTTCTGTGGCATCTTTGGTCAAGCCAAGAGCGCTGGGCATCACCTGGGTCTCTGCATTTGCCTCTTGGCAGACACTGGACCGCTTCTGGGTCGAGGTCGACATGATGTACCTGTCTTCAGACAGGCACGGGGCGAGGCCTCTAAATGGGTACCCATAGGTTTTGCCACTGTGCTCTTCCTGCACCTCAGTGTGCCCCTCTGTCTCGGTGTGCTCCATGTGCTTCCAGGCAGGCTGGGTCCCTACTTGGAGCAGCATGCCACCTGCCCATCGCAGGGGTGGCAGGCAATGGCCCTGCCTTGCTGCTGACCCTCGCCAGAGCCTTTCAGCTGAGCTGTCCAGGGAAGGTGTTTCCCTGGCCCTGTAAGCAGCCCTAGTGCCCCATGGAGAAGGTGGCACTAGGTCTCGGTGGCTGCTGGCTACGTGGCCTGCGGACTGTGCTCTGCCTCTGGGAGAAGACCCAGAGGCTGCTGGGGCTGCTGGCAGAGGGGGCAGCTTGATCTGTGCCGAGGCTGCTCTTGGCAACTGAGGGCTGAGCTGCCACAGAGGTGTCACTGACAATGGAGGGCCATGGAGAGGTGGCAAGTCTGACACGGACAATCTTGGTGGCCGTGTGACTGTGCCAGTGAGGGGCACTGAGTGCCCTCCCTCCAGACTGCCCTCCTGTATTTCATGTCCTGGGAGGCTCCCTGAGTTGACTGGTCTGCGGAGCGGTTTGTCCCCGTTGAGGGATGCGATGTTTGTCCAGGTGACCTGCAGAGCTGCTTGTGGGTGCCTGTGAGTCGCCTGTGGGAAGCAGGAGGAGCTATCTGGTGGAGGCAGCTGTGTGGACACTCTGTCCCCCCAAATGCTTTCACGGCCCTTGTCTCAAGGCAGGTGCTGGCCACAGCAGCCAGGCTGGGCTGGGTTCCCAGCTGTGCTCGCTGTCTCTGGGCCATTCCCTCACCCAGGGCATCCTGGCACTGGCTCCTCCCCAGAGCAAGGCCTGGAGCCAGGCCTGGCTGCCGCTCTCTGCCCCAGTCCTCCCCCAGGTCCCACTGCAGCCTTTCCCTCCATTCCCATCCCTCACCTGTTGCTGCTTGGACAGCAGTGGCTGCCCCTCACGGGACTGGCAGAGGGCGTTCGCTTCCTTTCTCTTGGACATCTTGGCTGTGCTCTGAGGAGCACTGGCCAGGATCACCCGGGAGAGCTGCTTCCTCCTGAGGAGCTGCTGCCTCGTGAGAGAACTGCTGCCCTCTGAGAGAGCTGCTCTCCTGAGAGTGACAAGATGAGGCGTTTGGCCCTACAAGAGCTCTCTGGGCATGATACAACCAGGGGTCACCAAGGCCTGGTGGGTATGTCCACCCCTTGTCTCAGGGGCCTGGTAATTTCCATGGACATGCCCCTGTCCAAGAGTCCTGGGGACACACACTGTAGAAAGAGGTGTTGACATGTAGACACCCCTTGTCACAAAGGTCTTGTTTAGCCCTTTACCTTTCTACTTTTGCTATGCTTTTTCCTCCCCCAATGATCTGCTGCTCTCTTAACTTACTTACTGCTCTCTTAACCTGCTTGTTTCGCTCTCTTAAACATCCCCAAAGAAGCCCTGTGCCCTGCTTTTCCCACCCAGCCCACCATATGTTCCACCCTTTGGCCTCCACCTCATGTCAAAAGATAATAAGGAAAGCAAAAGCTCTGTTAGCACTTCATCTGGCCACTACTGTAAAAGACAATTAAAAGTGTTTGTTTACAAAAATTAACAACAAAGTAGGGCCAAGGAAAATCTCCATTCTTTATTGGGTGTGGGGTGGGAATATGCCTCAGTCTTCTATGGGCAGGTCAATTCTTCAGAGGACAAGCAGCTCCCTGAGCCAGCAGACAGGGTAGAGGAGGAGATGAGAGCCCCTGTAATCCTGTTGGAAGTCATTAGTGACCTAAAGAGCCACTGACAAGTCTATGGGATTGGCTGGGAGTCACCCATGTTTGCTGATGGAGTTGGCAGAAGAGCTCGCTAAGCCACTCTCCATCCTTTATTATCAGTCCTGGCCAGTCGTGAGGTCCCACATGGCTGGAGGTGCCAGTGTGACACCCATGCCTAAGAAGGACTGCAGGGACCTTGAGGGGAACTCCAGTCCTGTCAGCCAAGGCAAGGTTCTGGAGCAGATCATTGTGAGGGGGATCACAGGGCCCGGAGAGGACAACTGAGGGATCAGGCCCAGCCAGTGTGGGTTTGGGAAAGGCAGGTCCTGCCTCAGCAACGTGATGTCCTTTGAGGAGCAACTGACCTATCTCAGGCCTGAGGGAAAAGCTGTGCATGGAGTCTCTCTGGGCTTGAGCAAAGCCTTTGACTCCATCTCCCACCGCAGAGTCCTGGAAAAGCCATCAGCCTAGGGCTTGTGCAGGGGCACTCTTTGCTGGGTTAAGAACTGTCAGGATGGCTGGGCCCAAAGAGTGGCTGTGAATGGTGCCACATTCGGATGGTTTTTGGTCACTAGTGGTGTCCCCTGGGCCCAGTCCTGTTCAGTGTCTGTCCTTCTGATTTGGACAAAGGCACTGAGGGTACCTTCAGTAGTAAATTTGTGATGACACCAAGTTGAGTGGGAATGTCAATGTACTGGAGGTTTGGAAGGCTCTTTTGAGGGGATGTTCAGAAGCTGGATGGATGGTGTGAGGCCAGCAGGATGAGGTTCAAGAAGAGCCAGGCCTGGGTCCTCCCCTTGTGTCGCAGCAAGCCCCTGCAGTGCCCCAGGCTGGGGCAGAGTGGCTGGAAATCTGCCCAGTGGGAAAGGCCCTGGAGATGCTGGCTGACAGAGGCTGACCATGAGTTGGCATGTGCCCAGGTAGGCAAAGAGGCCAGCGGCCTTCTGGCCTTCTGTGGCCAGCAGGACCAGGGCAGTGACTGTCCCTCTGTGCTGGGCACTGGGTAGAAATCTTCATTCAATTCTGGGCACCTCATGAAAAGAAAGGGGTTGAGGTGCCAAGACTGTTGCCAGAGAAGGGCAGTGCAATTGATGAAGGGTCTAAAGGATAAATCCTATGAAGAATTGCTGTGGGAGCTGAGTGTATTCTGGGGAAAAGAAGATTCAGGGGGGACCTTACTGCTCATTACAACTCCCTGGCAAGTGGCTGTAGCCGGGTTGGGATTGGTCTCTATTCCCAGAAAACCAGCGACAGGACTGGTTTTCAGGAATAGTCCTTTTCTCAGGACCCAAGAGAAAATTGCCTCAAGCTATGCCAAGGAACATTCATGTTGGACAGCAGGAAGAATTGGTTGACTGAAAGGTTTGTCAGGCATTGCAAGGTTCTGCCCAGGGAGGTGGTGGAGTCAGCATCTCTGGAAGTGTTCCGTGAACAACTGGATGTGGCACTCAGTGCTCTGGTCTTGCTGCCATGGTGGTGTTCAGTCAAAGGTTAAGCTCAATGGCCTTGGAAGTCTTTTCAACCTTAATGTTTCAGTGATTCTATCTTTAAGATTCATTCCAACCCAAACCACTCTATGATGCTCTGAATAAATAACAAAGAGTAATTGAACTTAAGAGAAAATATATGAAATATATGCTGGGTCATTCAGAGACCTACATGAGTAATGAATAAATAGAGTGTGGAGGGAAGCTATGTGATAAATGTAACACCAGTCTGTGCCTAAAGTAAAGGATAAACTTTCTGTATGCACAATCTTGAAGCATAATAAATGGTGGACATTGTTGGAGAAAAATGAACTGGAACAAATTGATAGCCTAGATGGCAATAAATCATGGGAAGAGGGTGTAGCATCCCAGTGTCCCACAACCACTATGGCGTGAATTGCTCTAGAAAATTACTTGAGGGAAATGGTACCATTTCTCACTTTTTTTGCAGTTATTTTAGTTACTAACAAATAAAAGTGTTTTGACCTCCTTAATATCCATCTCCTTGGGGGTCTTAGGGATCTAAGCATCAAACAGTTTGTTTGTGTGGTAAGTGTACAGAGCAAACACAAGATTTTTTGAAGCACAAATCTAATGCTATTGTGCATCCAATGCATCGTTCATTTAAAGTAAGTGAATGTCATTAAAATGTATGTAAAACATCACAGTAACACAGTCCACAACCAGTTTCTGCATGTGTTCATCTGCAAAGCAGAGAAAACAGAGCTAATTGCGATCATATGTCCAGATCTATTAATTATGAGATGGTTATTGAAAATAAGAATGTACAATAACCATTAGAAAATATGCTCAGGATGTTGCTTTTATTTTGCACTGTTGTTTATTGTGCCATGTTGTGTTCTATGTATGTTTTTTCATTTCTGTCTTGTTTCCCTGCAGGGTGAACCAGGACTTCCAGGATTGCCTGGCACTTCAGTAAGAATTTTTTTTCAGCTTTCCCAGACTTTGTAGCATTACTGCATGAGAAGTAGAAATGCACGTTGGGAGGATCTCACTGAGATGTTCTTAAATACTTTTTTTTTTTAAGAAGTTTTTAAAAGCGAAGATTTTTGAAGAAGGCATGTGACAGGTTCCAATGAGGAGATGCTCTGCCACGATTCTGGGAGATTGTGAAGTGTGAAGACCAGGACTTGAGGCAATGAAAGAAAGCATTGCCTCAAGTGCATCAGACAGAGCAATACTCTGACAAAACTGTGTGGTTTCTGACAGTTGTTGATTCCAAGTGGCCTTTGGTACATAGAGCCTGGTCCAGTTACAAAAGCAAATGAACTTTCAGTATTGAGTAGCTGAGTGTCTTTGATATGGACTAAGTGTAAGAGTTGGGGTAGGAGAAGAAAAAGGCAGTTTCTGATGAGAGGGAATGATCTTTCCTTAGCTTGTATTTGGAAAAGTCCTGGTGGGACATTAAGGCAGCTAGGACTTGATGTGCTGAAATCAGGAAAACACTCATGAAAAAATGAAACAGAAGAAAGAAGAACGGGGTTTATCTTTATTGTAGAACTAGATTAACATCCTTTATGCATCCTTCTGCCTTCACTGATGCCAGAGACATCTCTGGCAGGGATGTAAGGATATCCAGAGACTGGTATTGTCTGTATGAAGAGATTATCTCTGAGTGAATGGAGAAAGATTTACCACTAAGTATGCAGAGGAGAGGTCTAGAACTGAGTTCAGTGTGGGCTGGTAAAGAAGCAGTTAGGGAGTATCCCTTTAATTTAAAAAAAAAAAAAAAAAAAGGCTTCCTGGTAATCCTGGGAAAGTCAGCAGGCAATTCCCTTACTCAGAATGTGGTAGAAAGTAAAGGAATTAGAAAACCATGAAAAAAACCAGCCTATTTGGGTAAGAACATTTTGCTGTCCTGTTCAAATGTGATATTAATGATGGGACAGCAATTACCAAGAAATTTTGAAAGATGTGTATAACATCTGAAAATGAGTTTAACTGATGGGGCATATTCCAAGCCAGTCTGCTTGTTATGTGATTTCTTCTGCACTCAATAGATCTTTGTGATTCAGAATAAAACAAGATCTGGGGAATTTACTAACTTATTTATATAATGAGAAAATTAATTAAGTTCTTACTGTTTATATAGCCACCCAAATCACTTCACAGGTGAGAGAAAACCTTGGTTAGTCTAAGCTCTTTAAATAGAAAGCATCTCCCAGCCTACAACAGGATTTGAGGAGCTGTAGGAGTTATCATGCAACTTGAAGGAACAGCAAGGGCAGAAAAATACCCTGTGGGGGCCCATGATACCTCTGGCACCTTCTGCCTTGTATTTACTCTTTCCATCATTTATGACTCTGCATTTCTATTGCAGGTGCATCTTGAAGGCCTGAAAGGAGAGGAAGTAAGAGAGACTCAATATCTCTTCTTTCATTGCAAGGAAATTTTAATGTAATTCTATTGCCTGTTAGGTTAGAGTTTGCTGTAAAATAGTACTTTAAAGGAAAGGTGGATGGAAGCATTATCAGGACATTGAGAAATAAATTTTCCTATTTAAAGTGGAGAAAATAATGAAGAAAGGAAAAAGGGCAATATCATTTTCAGATGTGAATCTTATATCAATGAGAAGTATGAATTGTAGAGTCAGCTATGCAATTATCTAAGGACAGGGATGTATTAACATTAATGTTAAACTGTATTTGATTTTTTGCCTAGTTTGTCTCTGAACCTGGGCACTCAAATAGGGGGACATACCCATTGTGTCAGTCTGTTAGTCCAATGTATAAAATATATATACATTTAAATTTTGATTTTTTGTTGGTGGATCTGTAATTTGCATTTCGTGTTACTTAATACAATTGTATGCATCATGCAAATGATACTTTAAAGCCCTTCAGAGCTCTGTAGGCTTGGGGGAAATGCTGGTGGGAGCTGCTTATGCAAAAACTGTTCTTCTCCACTACCAAACCCCAACCCAGAGTGTTTTAGTGGAATATCCAGGATATCCCAGCCTCTTCAGTAGGGTCACTACCTTTGAAAAACAGAGAACCAGATATGGATAAGTGCCTGTTGAGTGTGGGTGGATCAGTCTGTCTGCAGCCTAATGAGTGCTGATAATTTGAGTAGCCAGAGATTAAGGAGAAAAACAGCTGGTCTCTGCACTGGTTCTTCAGGACTTGTGGGGGAAGTGGTGGTATAGGTCCTGTAAAGACAGACAATTTGTCTAATGTGCCCATGCACATTTTCATAAAGATACTTTAATACTTCTTTTAAAAAAACCCCAAACATTCCTGTAGGGAAAGCCTGGGCCACGAGGACCACAAGGCCACCCTGGACTTCCTGGACCTCCAGTAAGTTGTTTCTCTCACTACTTGCAATTTCAGAAGCTGAAACTCAGGCTGGAGTGAGGCATATGAAAATCTTATACATTATTCAGGCTCTAAAATATTTAAATAGTGCCCACAGCCTCCAGTTTTCTTCATTGCTGAGAGGAGGTGTCATGCTGTGGATGGCCTGTCTGACCACAGGGTAGAGACAACCAGGACATGGGCAGACTTTGCCTTAAGGCTGTTGTCATGCAGAACCTGATCATTTTTCTATTTCTAATGTCCTGAAGAGCTGTATGGGCATTCAGCACGTCTCAGAGAGGCACTGACTGATAATTTGTGAGCTGTCATGTCATGAAGGTCAGGGAGTAGTTGCTGTCAAAGGGGTTGGTGTTATGCCACAAGGTCGTGGCTGAAATACTTTCTGGATGAAAACTAAGAATTGAGTATGTGTGTTTATATTTCAACACAATTTTTACAACAGTTTGTACATGCCAACATTCTTACTTCTGACTTAAATTGCAGCCTATTCTAGTTATATTTTATGACCCAGCTCTGCAGGATGTCTCAGTTCAGACTGTCACTGCTGCCTCATTTGTAAACACTCTGTGTTTCCTCTCTTTTGAATTGCTTGTTGTGTTTCACTGTTGATTGGCTTTTGTAAAATTGATGGCATTGTGAAGGTGTGTTGCTTAGGTAAATCTAGTTTGAATTATGTAATTTAAATATAGTTGTGTGCTCTGTATTTAAGCAGGGCATTGTCACTTTATCTTGTTTACTCATTCTCTTCTGCTCACAGGACAACATAATCATCAGGTAAGAGTTGTCTAGGTAGCCATGCAGTAATGGTAGCACAAAACAGCTAGGAAATCATATATAGTTCACTAGTTTTTTCTTATTCTGTTAACTTTCTAAATCTTCTCAATTTTAAAGGGAGAGCCTGGTCTGGAAGGCAAGCCTGGAGTCCCTGGTTTGCCAGGTCCAAGGGTGAGTTGCTTCTTTTATTTAATCTGAGTCTCCGGACAGCTTTGTTCAATAAGGTTTGCTACTTTCACCCAACTTACATATCCTTGTCTACTTATATGAGAATCCTGAGGCCCAGATCCTTTCCCATATTCCTTATTCATTGTCCAGGAACTTTCAGTACCTCTTGGAATTGACAGGTTGAATGCAGTGCAGGTTCTTTCTTGCCATGTGCTCTCCTGTACTTATTACTGCTAAGGGGTTGCTTCAAATGACTCTGAGTGTGCAGAACCACTAATGTGGCCAGTCTGAAATTTCAGAGAAATTCTGTTGTCCTAGAAGTCAAATGAGTGTAGATTCTTGCAATACTTATTATTTTCTGTTCTGTTAGGTCTGTACTCAAAAAGAGGGTCCTTAAAAATGGTAGCTGGTGTACCATTCTCTGCCAAGAGCTTAGTTTTCCTATGCATGAAAAACTCATGGATTTTTTTTGACATGGAATTATTTCTTCACATATTTAACTACTGCTAAAAGGTCAATTTCATAGTGAACCTGATATTATTACAATCATACTTTGAACCTGCTTTTCCTTGCTTGAGCCTGTTCATGTGAAGAACATTTCATGAGACAACACAGAATCAGAATATCCTGAGTTGGAAGGCACCGATCAGGATCATGGAGTCCAAATCCCAGCCCTGCACAAAGGATCCCCAAGAATCCCACCATGTTCTTGAGAGTATTGTTGAAATGCTTCTTGAACTCTGGCAGGCTTGGTGCTGTAATCACTGCCCTGGGGATCCACACTCTGTGTGAAAAACCTTATCCTGATATCCAGCCTAAATCTCCCCCAATGCAGCTTCATGCAGTTACCTGAAGTCCTGTCACTGGTGACCAGAGAGAAGAGATCTGTACCTGCCCCTCCTCTTCCCCTCACAAAGAAGCTGTAACTGCAAGGAGGTTTCTCCTCAGTCTCCTCTTCTCCAGGCTGAACAGACCAAGTGTCCTCAGTCACTCCTCATCAGGCAATTCTCGTTGCCCTCCTCTAGACAGTCTCTAATATCTTCATGTGTTTCTTATAATGTGGCACCCAAGACTGCCCCCAGGACTCAAGGTGAGGCTGTCCCAGTGCAGAGCAGAGCAGGACAATCCCTTCCCTTGCCCAGCTGGTGATGCTGTGCCTGATGCCCCCAGGAGAGGATTGACCCTCCTGGCTGCCAGAGCGCTGCTGACTCCAACTTTCCACTGACCAGGACCCCCAGATCCTGTCTCACAGCTGCTTTCCAGCCTCATTCCCCAGTCTGTCTGTACATCCAGGGTTGCCCCATCCCAGGTGCAGGATCTGGAACTATGGATTCACACCAATCACCACACAATTGGTGACTGCCCACCATACAACTGGTGATTGTCCAGTCCATTTGTCAGGGTCTCTCTTCAGGGCCTCTTTGCCCTCAAGGGAGTTGACAAATAAGAGTGGAAGTGAGATACCTGCTTAGCATTTTTGGAGGCAGTCACTTGGGTCTCAGTACTGCTGTTTAATGGGTCACTTTTTTAAGTAGCCACAGAGACTTGATGATAACTTCACTCCTTAAAGGAGATCATGGGGTTTGCCTGCAGTGCTCTGAGTCAGTACCAGGGCTGTTGTCAGCCTGTGTGAGAACCTGTGAGCATAGGAGGGGGATGAGCAAACAACAATACAGGGAAAAAGATATATACTTTGCTAAGAGGTTTTCTACAGACCATCCATTGCATTGTGTGCTGTTAAATTCAGCCTGTAAGCATGAACTTTAGGAATCTTCCTAAAGATAGTGCAAGCAGCCTTTAGTCAATGCCTCAGTGGAAAAGGGCATTTACTTGCTTTCTTGTAATTTCCTAAACATTAGAAAATATCACTTTAGCAAATAACTCTGCAGTGCTTTGCCCCTAAGTTGGTAAGTTAGGAATTATCCTGGTTTTAAAGCCTGCTGTGAAACATGGTTTCTTGAATAAGATTAACAGAGCATATTAGCTGGGTAAAGGACAGTGATCCGTCAGGATTTGCAACAGACCAGAAAATGCTCCTGTTAATGATCATTTGATTACAGATGTCATTTGATCTGTTCTGTCTTTGAATTTTTCCCTAGACTCTGTTGTGTCTAGCTAGTTAGACTTCTCCTGAGGGTCTTTATTAGTCACCAAGCATCTTAGATTAATAGATACATTTTTTTAATTAAAGGCCATTTTTCAATGACTGAATTCATGAGATGAATCAAAGTACTGGGCTTGGTGGACCTACACAGATCCCATCTGGGGGCAGGAGGTAACAATTCCAACCTGAACCAAGCAACTGGGTTGTTCATTTTATTAGTCCAAAGTACCTGGCAGCTGATGTCTGCATTTTGACAATGATACCCTTACATCAGGAGCACACTGTGTGAAGAAAAATGCTCTGCTATTCTCATGTGACCTGCAAGACCTTTGAGTGACAGACAATACTGTCCTGATTTTATTAAAACTGCCTGAAAAAGAAGAACTCTGAGAGTCTGCTTTCACTTTTAGGGTGGTTTTGTGGTTTTCTTCCCTCTTCCTGTCCTTCTTTTTCTTCTGTCAAATTGAAGAAAATTGAAGTCCTTTGGTTCTGCTCTTAAGTCTTTGATACCTGATCTACTGAAATATCTGTTTGAAATAAAACCAAATTTTTTTCTTGATAGGTACAAAAGGTGCAGGCTTATGACATGCTCCTGGAAAACATGCAGATCTGTGTCCAGTACAGACTAAACATAGGGTTCCTCTTAAGTGTACTCAGTAATTTGGATTTCAAGAATTTGCCTCTTTTTTAAATGCTACAATTTCATTCAAGTGATTGAAATTTCAGAAAGAGGCCAAGAGAAAACATTTGTCCTGCAGCAGTCATGAGGTAGGAGCTGTTTAGACCATTTTGAGTGTGATATGCTGGACTGCAGCTTAGTTTTATAAAATTACATTGATAAAATCTGTCCAAGTTCAAAGTACAATCAATACAAAACAAAGATAATACAGGAGTCTCATGGGGTAATAAGAATAAATTTATGAAAAGAAAATTAATGGAAAATATGTTTATAATATAGTAACATTTAATGAATGTACTTCTCCATGTTAAAGACTCAATGTACGTAAGTCAGGGAGATAAATAATAATAATAATAATAATAATAATAATAATAATAATAATAATAAGAAGAAGAAGAAGAAGAAGAAGAAGAAGAAGAAGAAGAATAATAATAAATAATAGAAGTTTAAACTGGGAACTCCTGGGCTCAGGGTGCACTCTCCACCCAGAAGAGCAGTGTTCAGATCATTTGTCAATGCAGGAAAGGTTTGTCCCTCTCAGCTGTCCTGGGAGATAAAAAGTTAACAAATCTGTGGAGGCCTGCTGAGTTCTTCCTGTTTTTGATGGTGGAACAAATACAGGTAGTTGACTTTCCATTCTTGATCCATCTTTCACCTGAGTGGATTGTTGCATACAGTTTTCCTGTTCAGGCCAGTCACAATTTGAATTTGGAAGTCAACACTATTTCAACTCTTTCTCTAGTATTGCAGAGGTAAAGACACCAGATAAAATTGGTAATCCTAGTATCCCATCCAGGTTACAGGGGAAACAAAATTGGCATTTATGCTTGCAGTCATATTCATTCACAACTAAAGATGTTTTCTGTGTACTTTGTACCAAATCCACCTGTGTTCCTGGGCCAAACCTCAGAGAAAAACATGCTAAGAAAACATATGTGTGTTCTGGCTATTGGACAGCAAGATGGGAGACAGTCTTGGGCTGAGGTACCTTTCAGAATTTCCCCTCCAGCAGAGTGGAAATGACATTTTCCTTGATTTCCTGTCTTCTGTATAGAAGATATCGTTTTGATGGATGGTTGTGTTCACATTTATTTGTGAGTATTTGAAATGTTCAGATGACTTTGCCTGCCCTGGCAAAGCTCAGTTATGCAGATCAAACTGTAAGCAAGTTAACAAAAAAAAAAAGGAGAAGGAATTGGTGCCATAGACTAAATCCAGAGTGAAACTGTAATTGTCAGTGAGGTAAACACACAAATTTCCAATAAAACATACATTTTTAACTGTGCTTTTGTTCAAATTGCTTATAAAGGCAAATAGGATATATTTCATAATGTCAAAAGATACACAATCTTACCTGATTCCTACTGTAGGTAACAGAGCATAATTTCTGGGTTTCTCTGTCATATTATTAGGCAGTGTGACATTTCACTGAGTTTTGCTCTCATAGGTGTAATTTCTCCCAGCAAGTATTTCTGTCCTTTACAGAGAGACTATAATGCTTTGGAGCAAATCTGTTGTAGCTGATTTCAGCTAACCTCAGAGTGGCCCACAAGTCCCCTTCACAATAGGAAGTCTCTCTCAGTCTCTATAATTATATGTTGCTCTAAGAGATTTCTCAATGTTTTAAAAAGACCTGAAGCTTCTCAACATTATACCCAAAGAAAGAATAAAAAGCTCCTCTTGCATCTCTTCTGGAGACAGAGCAGTTGGTTGGTGGGACATAAAGGCATCAGTAACACTGTGTTGTTTTGATGGACACAATTAAGGGTGCTTCCTATGTGCCTGGTGCCAAATCCACCTCTGTTCCTGGGACCAAGCCTCAGAGAACACTGCAGCATCTCTCTTCTGAGGAAAACAGAGAGCTGGGCCTGTTCAGCCTGGAGAAGTGATGACTGAGGGGGGACCTCATCCCTGTCTGTCAGTGTCTGCAGGGAGGGCTCAGAGCAGGGACCAGGCTCTGCTCGGGTGCCCAGCAATGGGACAAGAGGAACAGGCAGGAACTGATGCCCAGGAAGTTCCACCTGACTGAGGAAGAACTTCTTTACTGTGAACTGGCTGAGCATTGGAGTCTCCCTCACTGGAGATATTGCAGCACTGTCTGGACACAATCCTGTGCCTGTGCTCTGGGATGGTCCTGCCTGAGCAGGGAGGTTGCACCAGATGACCTGCTGTGGTGCCTTCCAACCTGACCCATTCTGTAATTCCATGATTCTGTAGTTCTCTGTTCTGGACTCAGTGTTATAAATCTGGAAGCAGCCACCTTGGCATGGAGCTCCCACATGGATAGGAAGCTGGAGGCGGCTCATCTCCTGTGTCTGCCCCCCACCACATCCTGTATGCTTTATTCATAAGCTTACATATTTATTTAAATGAGTATTTTAACAGTGCCATTTGCATGGTCACCTTGGCAGTGGGCAAAATGAACATCTTTAACTAGAAAACATATGTTAAATCATGTGGTGACATGAGTCCTTCACATTAAAAATGAGATCTTGCTGGCTTTGACAAGAAAAGAAATGATGGATGTTGGAAAAGTAGAAGGAACATTTATGAATAGTGGGTGTGCTGGAGTATATAATTCAAATTTTTATTGATATTGAGTCCTGCAAATGATTACAAATTTCTTCTGATACCTGAGGACCCTATAATCACTCCTTTAATATTCTTCTTAAATTCTTCTGTATATGAATGCTGATTTTCATTGTTTTAGGGTGGAGAGTTGCTGGGGATTTTTTAATGAGAAAAATAATTAAAGTAACCGATTCTGACACATCAGATAATAAACCTCAGTCACAGCTGAGGAAAATATAATGAAAACTTGTTTTGTTTTTGATGGTTTAGATTTTTCTTTAAGTCAGCAAAAAAATGCTGTTAATAGATGCTGTTTCTGCACATCTTTCAATGAAGAAAAATAAAGGGAAAATTTTATATTTGACCCTTCACATTATCAGGGACATTTAACTTTTTTAATTATATTTTCCTTCTAAAAAGAAAATCAGTCTGGATGAGAAGTAGAAAGGAAGGAGGAAAAAGTCTGTCTTTAAGATATTTACATGACTCCTCTTGTACCCTCCCACTATATTAAAAACAGCCTTAGAAATATTTATGATTCAGTGTCGGTTACATATGAGGGAAGAAGAGATAGTTTTTATAAAATATGTGACTTACCTAAAGTAACATAGCAAGTCACCTGTTGGGTTGAGAAACAAATCCAATCTCTGCCTTAACTCCAGTGCTTACTCCATCCTTTCTTCCTCATTTTTCTCATGTTGGATTTTTTCCTTTTGAATTATTTGAGATCAAACCCGTGGGGACACAGAGGCCCAGCATCCATACAGGTGACCTTGTCTCAGGCTGTACTCCAGCTCTTTGCTTCTCCCTGCCTTGCACCAGTGGAGTTCTCTGGTTCCTTTGAAGGGATATTTTTTACCTGCAGAGGAGTCCATGAGCTCTGCCCTTTGCTGCTGATGCCACCTTTACCTAGAAATGCCTCATGGATTCCTGTTTCCCAGCTTAGAGATTGTGGATCTTTTCTATTCAACCATGCACCAGAGTTCTCAATTATTTTATTTCTTAATGCAAGAAGTAGTGCAAGGGACCAGAGGGCCACTGCTTTACCTCTCAGCCCATGTTTACACTTAACACCCCCCTTGGCTGCATCTCAGCATCATGACTTCCTTACCCCTCTGTAGGGGGAAGCCAGATGGGATTGCAGAGTGTAGGAGATGCCACAATGTGTGTGAGAACAGCGCTCAACTTTACAGCTATTGTCACCATGTGGGAGATACAGGATTGCTATAGACAACTGGGGTTTCATTTCCAAATGGTGTCTGTTGTCTTCATTTCTAGTTTTTGTGTTTTGTGTACCCACGTTACATTGATTTACCAGGTTGGTGGTGAAAGACTTTGGAAAATCAATAGCAGTCTTTGGTCTGCTCTCTAATATGTGCTCCTCTGTTGAACATGCAGGGTAAAAAGGGAGAACCAGGATTCCCAGGAATCAATGGTCTGATTGGCCCTCAGGTAAGTGATGATTTCTTCCTTTTCCTATAATATGTGTAAAACCAGATTTGATGGCAACAGAGGACATGGAACTACACCATGCAGCATCTGTGATCTTCCTCTTTATACTGTATTATTTGAAGTTCATGTTTCTCCTTTTAAGATGCAAATAATTTATCTTGTTGAGATTGAGAGATGTCTGTTTGTCTGACAGCAATTTCATTTACCTTCCAGAGTTTTTCAGCATCTTGGAACCAGCACAGCTGTGTTGTATGGGATTTCCCCATTGCTTGTGCTTAAAGCAGCATCATGCCAGAGGAAAATCACTGATTTGTGTTTAGTGAGGAAGGGGGATGTCTTGAGTTAATGACCCCTTAACACCTTCTTTTTAAAGCTTTTGGCAACTTAGAGCTCCAAATTGCACCATAGCATCATGAGGGCCACACAGAGTGGTTTATGTTAAGAATTGCCAAGAGGATTCAGCTCCACCATGGATCAGCCTGTTTGGCCCTAATAACACTGACACCTCTGACATAGTTTTTTGCTAACTTTGGAGACAAATTCAGCAGACCTGAATCACTTTGTAGGGTCACCCCTGCAGTAAGAAATATTTCCACAGGAATGTCCTAAAGCAGGAAAGGTGCAACCTCACATTGAGCTGATCACTCAGAATAAAACTGAGCATTTAATTTGTTCCCTTTCAATAGAAAATTAACAAATTGGACTTTGGCTTTAGCATTGTGTTTCAATAATTGCTAAAGTTTGGGGAAGGATGATGAGCTTCCATTGCTACAGCTGTTGGTGATGTACTGCAACTGCTCTAGCAGAGTGGGGTTTAGATGGTGGTTGCTGCTACTTTTTCCCTAATAAGCATCTCCTCTGGAAAAGCTGCTTGGGTAAGCATTCAGGGAAAGCAGTCAAATCCACACACACCACTCATCATGGCTAGCTCAGCAAAGAGAGGCAGAAGGGCCTTTTATATGGCCAGTTCTAGTGAGGTTTATTTCAGCACACTGAAAGGAAACCAAGGCCAAAACACAAGACCATGGGCTCTGCACAAGGTTAAGTAGGGGAGGGCACGGGGGCGGTACAAAGGCAGGGCAAAGGGCATTGGCTTTTGGGGAAAATGGGGCTGGCCACCAGGGGTACCACAACCAATGAGGGAGCAGACAGAGGAGAGACCAGGGAAGTTGGGACACGTGGGGAAAGGAACAGGGATGGGTCAGTGTTAAGCAAGAGTCCTGGGGAAGTCCTTTCTGTCTGCCCAGGTGGGGTGAACTCTGTGGTGTCTCCAAGGGAGGGCTCTGGGGATTTCCCTGAGGGGGGAGGAATGACACTGCTAGACAGCAGATTCTGATTGCTCATTTATTTGCTCTGGCAATTTATGCCCTTGAAAGCAGGAGGAACGATCTAGAAGTGGTTTGTGTGGCAGGAGTTCTGTAAAGAGCTGATCACCTTTCTGTGGAGAATGTCAGAGAAGTAATCCAGGACCTTGAGGCCCCATGCAGGTTAAATCCCTTGTGTCCAGCAGGGAACTGTGCCCAGCAAAACACCATTTGATACTGGTTTTCATATTTTAAGACTTTTTACTTTTGGTACACTATCTAATCTGCAAGTATTTCAGCAGCAGCCTGCAAGAATGAGGACAGTGTTTCTAATGGATTTAAAGATTTTAGAATCATAGAATATTCTGAGTTTGAAGGAACTCAGAAGGATCATCAAATCCAACTTGTGACCCTTCACAGGACACCCCAAGAATCCCTTCCTATTCCTACAGCATACAAGAACATTTCTTGAATTCTTGAATTGTTGAGTCCAACACTCTGCTTTTGTTGTGTTATTTTTCTTAGCTTGGTTGGTTGTTGGGGGTTTTTTAGTTTAGTTTTGTTTTGTTTTTTCTTATTTTCCTTCATTTTGGAGGAAGATTTTTATCTATGTATTCTTTTTAAGATACCTGACAGTATCCATCCAAACAATGTCACACTTACTTAACTCAAGTTCCCTGCAAATTAAAGATATATATGCATGTGTTAGCAATTTTATAAATGTATCTGTGAAAATTGCTGACAATAGGATTAAGTAATTTTCCTTTTCGCACAAGCTAAATAATGTTAGCAAATTTTATGTTAATTAAAACTGCACAAAATGCTTGCCCCATCAAGGGATACTGAAATTGACTGTTCCTCCAAGCTAACTGCATGAAAGGTAAAATATTGTTCCTATTCCTGCAGTGGCACTCTGTTCTAGACATATTGCTGCAGATTTCAATGTTTCTCTTTAATGAAAATGCTTACATTCACTTTCTGACAAAACTATTCAGCTTAACAGCACTTTTTGTGGCATTAGATTTTTAAAACATTTTATCAGCATTTTCTTTTCTTTTTAATTTTTTTTCTTAATTAGACTATGCCCCAAAAATGCCCAGGAAGAAAAGTGGTTTTCTTATACTGTGGTTACATGGATATTCATTCAAATTATGTATGGAAGCCTATGTCAGCTGTTCCTGTTCTGCACCCATGGTGCTGAGGGACAACTGATTTGAGTTGGCTGCACATAAAGTAGATTAGAACACAAAAATAGTCTCCTTTTCCTCTGCAATTTTAAATTTATGTTTCCTGACCTGATTCCCCACATTGATACCTGTATGGACAGGAGGAAGGGGTTGATATAGGAGCTTTAGAAGCTCATTGTTGCTGAAAGACACAGGAAAGATCTTCTGAAGTTATTGGGCTTTGCCAAGGAAAATCATTGCTGTCGTGCTCAGTCCAACTGAGAAGCCACAGGTCAGGCAAGAGAACTGACTTAAGGGCTGCTCTTGTGGGTCCCTTCCAGCTCAGGATATTCTGTGATTCCATGGTCCAGTGATGAACTGCAGGTGAGATGAGTCAGTCCAAGTCTCAAGGACCATTCAGGAGATTATTTGTCAGACCCTGGAGCAGCATCTCGGAGGCAAATTCCCTTCTAGACTGAGGATGTTTTGTGGCAATAGGGTAGCTTTGTCTCTCTTTGCACACACCAACTCAAACCAAATTATAATATAAAAATATTTTTAAATATTTATTTTTCCTTCCAAATCAGCTGTGGTGGTGAACCTGTCCATCTGCTTATTTGTTTCATGTTTTCTGATCAGCACCTTTAAAAATGAGTATTTATTTTCCAGTCATCTTTATAAATGGTGCATCTTGCAACATCATTAAGCCATGGAATAGAAATTCTGGATATTTTTTCCTGTCTGGACTTGAGCAATTTTCTGGCAGCAAGGACACAGACACCTGAACTTAATAATGTGTTTCTGTTGTTATTTATTTGTACTATTTTAGTGCCCAGGAACCTTAATCATAGGCCCAACTTTTATTGCAGTAGGATGTTCAAATGCAGACTGAAAAATGAGCATTTCTGTAAAGAACTTTAGGCTGAAATAATTGTCTCAAGCACTCTGAGCTGTATCATTGAGCTACCCAGGCTGGGGTTTGGCTCCAAATACAAGCACTTCTTGGGTTGAGAATGGGGATGCAGGTGCCTGCTCCTGTTGATGAAGACCCAATTATTATCATCAGTGGATCCTGAAGGTCTTTTCAAACAGGCACCTACAAATGGGCCACTGAGCCACTGTTGAGGCTCCCTGAGCTGAGTGGGTACTTGCTGGCCACCTGTGAGGCAGCAAAACACATCAAAAGTCTTTGAAATATAAATAAAAATGCCATACCTCTGCCTTGCAATACCTCTGGGCTGTTACTGAGGCTTGCCTTCTGCTAGATAACTTGGTGGTGTAAGTCAGACCTGAGAGAGAGACCAGTACAAGCTGTACCTGTTATGGTCCTGGCTGGCAGTGATTTAATTAGTATAGACTTGTCTGTAGGGTGTGAGCTCAAGCCCTGCTTTTCTTAAGTAATTCAGGAAATAAATTATCTCCTCTGAAACACACAGTGTCCTTAATGTCCTTTTTATAATGCAAGTTAATACTGCAAAAGCTAAGAAAAGGATGTGCGCCCCAGCTGCAAAGCTCAGATTGAATTTAAACTTTTCCACTGCTGCTTAGAATTGGAAGATATTGCTCAGAGCAATCTTTAATAAGATCTACACCTTAAATAAAATAAATCAAAAAAGTCTTCACCTGTGAAGATTGCTAATGGTGCTGAAACAAAAGACATTAAAGGAGATTTTTTAGTAGTTTTTTCTCATTTGCTGCTCTGACTCAGTAAACCAACTCCAAGTAAACACATGGGGAAATAAATCTTCCTCTGTAGACAAAAGAGATCATGTCCATAGCTTACACTAAGTGATTAAATTAAACAAACACTGCCTTTCACTGGAAGCAGGAAACTCTCCTAGAAAGACTGCTATGTACAAAGTCAACTTTACTCCATACTTTTAAAGAGCTGCAAAGACAGTTTGGAGAATTTGTTGTTGACAGAACTTTTATTTTAAATTTAATGTTGGTACTCCAGTTCCAATGCCACTTGATGAAGTGACTGAGACTGGATCCGTGTATGAATTATGGCACTGTCACTGATGCTGACTAGAGGACATATATTGTAGACAAATGCTCACATCTGTTGGCTCTTCAGGCTTTTGATTTTTAGTGTCATCAGCAGCAGCTTTTTTTTATAAGTTCTCTTACCTTTGTATTGATTTGTAAGGCAGGATTTAAGCAGAGAGAAAAACATGGTGCTCTAATGCAGCGTTACAGAAAACATCTCAAAATAATTTCCATTTTAGATTGGATATAAGGAAAAATTTCTTCAGTGAAAGGGTGGTCAAGCACTGGATCAGGCTGCTCAGGGAAATAGTAAAATCACTGTCCCTAGAGCTATTTAAAAGAAGTGGGACTTAGAAATGTGGTTTGGCAGTGGCTGTGGCAGCCCTGAGTTGATGGTTGGACTCGAGGGTCTTAGAGGTCTTTTCCAACCACAGTGATTCTCTGATTGTATAATTCCAATTCACAGCAGAAGTGGCTGGGGTGAGAAATGAAAAGCAGATTTGAGGAGCTGATCCTGGAATCCACTCAGATGCTGTGGAGGACAAGTGGAGGTCTGGAGTAGCAAAGGACATAGTGGGACACATGGGCTGCTCCACAAAACTGGCTGCAACAGCTTCATTTCTGATGGGAAAGGAATATAAATAAAGGAAAGACAGCAGAAAGGCAACAGCAAGAGGGGTCTGTGGGGTCTTTCTGAGAGGTGAAATTTTGGGGAATGTCTTTGGAGCCAGGAAGAGAGAGTGGAAGGGAAAAGGCTGTCAATGCCTCAGTTACTCCTTTTGCTCTCATTTTGGCAGCAGACAGAATGCTCCTGTGTGTCCTTTCTTGTTTGTGAAGTGCTACACTGCAGTAACAGCCCAGACCAGAAACTGTTTTAATATGTGTTAAGGGCTTATATAAACCTTTGTCGTAGTGTAAGAGAACCCAGACAACACCATGGAATAATACACAGAAAATATGTTTGTTTAGGCTTTGCCTTCAGGTGTCTGGGAAACCCATCAGACTTCAGTTTTCATTGTGGAATGTCATTTGTTCACCTCCCTTTAAGACTTAATAATTCCTTCTTTCATGGAAAAGAGATTTAGGCCCAGCTGCCTACTGATGGAGTCACAGACAAAAGTTTCTGTTCCTTCTCAGAGCCTCCTTAGGGAGTCCACAACCTAAATCTTAAAATCCCTGCCTTTCCCAGCCCATCTTCCAGCAAGGTACACACTGGAAGAGGAGAGCACTGGAGAGTGGATTCTAGAGGACACATACAGCTGTGTCTCCAGTATGAACAGTGTCAGATTTCTTTCTGAGCACTGCCACTGCATTTCATTGTCTAAGGAATGAGGCTGGATAAAACACAAGCCTGAAAAAAATCCACCCTCCACAATGTTTTTAAAGATATCCTATCCTGAAACATACACGTCTCTACACAATATTTAGATTTTAGGTTTTAATGAACATTTGAAATATTTTTGTTTCAGAACAGTAGTTTGGAAATATTCTGGTCTAAACATTTTATTAAAAAATTCCATGTTTTGCATTTGTTTTCCAAAGTGAATTTGTGTTGATCTGTTCTAAAATCAAGTTTTCATGTATCATTTCTTGCTTTGACACTTACAAACCACATGTCAGAGTGTTTACCAATTGGAAAAAAATACACCCTGTGATTATTTTCTTCTGGTTCAAGGTTTTAACAGGACAACACTGTGCTCTGGATTTGGGATAGGGACTCTCAACTGTGTTATTCATCAAATAATCTTTGAAAAAGGTGGTTGTGTAAATCAGGTGCTTTAATCTGGATTCACTTAAAAATGGAAGCAAAGAAAACAGATGGTGTGAGATTTTTTTGGGGTAAACATTACACGCAGTCCTGCTGCTGTAGTTTTATCATGTTTGGTTTTTTAAAACATAATTAGATTCTGTCAGTTTGGTGAATTCTAATATTTAAAAAAATATTACTTGCTCTGGATTATACTCAGAAATCAGGAGAAGGGCTACAATATGAGATGTTGATACACAAATGAAACAGAAATTCTCTGCACTGTAGCAAAAGGGAGTGCTCTATAAAAGGTATTTATGATGTATTTCTGCCATTTTATTTCACTTTATCCCATCACTTGCTGTAGCCAGGCTGCAGAAAGCAGGAAACCCAGTAGGACAGTTGATGACTGCTGTGTGCAGTCAGCTGGAGCAGGCACCTGTGCATCTCCAAGGGATAATGCTGGACATTTCATAAAACTGTTTCTTTCTGTGTCCACTTCAGAGAAGATTTTATCAGAAGAGCTTCCCATTAGTGAGTGTAGCATTTGTTGGTACAATACATGGTGAGGCTACCTGTAAACCAGTTTGGGTATGATATCCTGAGTAATTATCTCTTGGAGGACAATGAAATTGAATTATTAGTGGCAATTTAGGAAAAAGATCAGATCAGTGGGATTCAATTTCAGGACTTACGGTTGCATAAGGTTATTGTGGTCTAGGATATGGAAAGTTTTAGAGAGTAATTAGAGATTGTCTTGGATAGTGAGAATACCAAGAGTTACTGGGAGAAGGAGCTGGGATGAGGAGGATGTAGCACTTCACATTTTAGGGATTATACTGGTTGCTGACAGATGCTGGAGTAAGACTTTGCTTTTAGATCAGATCGACCCCTGCCAATTCACTGTGCAGGGTAACACAACATACCTGGGATTGCTTGGGCTGAGGCTGGGTCCTGACTGGGGTTTTTCACCTCCTGATAAAAATTCCCTGGTGTAGAGATAGGAAGGATGTGTTTCCTGGTGGGAGACAGTTCACTTACTGACAGAGAACAAAACTGAGTTATTAGGAAGGAACTGATGGAATTGTCAAGGAAAGTCTGCAAAGATAAATTTACACGTAGTCCAATCTGAATCAGTTTGTAGTTTTTGTAAAGTTTTACCTTTTTTCCCCAGTGCTCCCCCCATTCCTGATGGAAGCCCCCTCTTGGAGCCCATACCTTCTGTAGAGCTCCCAGCAGTGCCTTGTGGAGGTGGAGCAGGGCCAAGAAGAATTTCCATGTCCTTGGTGTGTGTTTGCTCCATCCAGCTGTGGCTGCACACAGTTGTGTCTGTGTGTAGTATATTCTCTTCTGCTGGGCTTTTTTGGACTGTTGAGTTTTTTCCTTGAATGGTGAAGCCTTTTTAAATGAAGGATTGTCTTGACCATCTGTCTCCTGATGGGTGTAGAATCTTTAACTGCAGGATCCAACTGCAGGACTCCCCAGGAATGAAATCATCAGCATCAGTGCATCTGAAGGCACATCTTTTTGGGGTTGTTCTGCTGCATTCACATTTGAGGAACTCTACAAGTGAGAGTGCTGTTGACAGGATAACTCCATGTCTGTTCTGAGTTGCAAATTCTTGAGACAAGTGCAGCTGCAGTTTCCTTTAGTGGTCTCTTTTTCCTTTAGTGGTCTCTTTGCCCCATCTATTGGTGAGAGACTGTCCTAGCCCCTGGCTGAAGTTTGTGAATGTATTTTGTAAGATCACTTATCTGCCATCTCTGCCAAACCATGCCTCAAATAGATCCTTCTCCTCACTTTTTTACACCATTTTCTTCTCATCATCTACATTTTTCATTAAAAATAAATGCTAATATTGATCTGTGACTTGTAATACCTTAATATTGAATGATGACAGGGAAAATGCTGTCTGGCCAATTTCTGTCTTGTATCAGTTGCTCAATTTCAAATCTTTACAGAAGTTTTGGGTGGGGTGGTTTGTTGTTTTTTGTTTTGGTTTTTTTTTTTTTTTTTAAGTAGAATCACAACAGAACTCCCCTTATGCTGAGAACTGAAAATTAGTGAGATTGTCATGTTAGAAAGACAGAAAGAAGCATCCAGGATAAAATTTCGGGTCAGTCACATACCCGTTTCTCACGCTGTTTGCTCAGGTCCTGATCCAAAAAATACATGAACACATTTCATTCTGATCATAAGAGAAACCCTGTCTTGTCTATAGGGGAAGCTGGCAGTAGCAAACATCTTTGTATCTCAAGCAATATATTATGATTTCTCAAGGCTGGAAACAAATCTCTCATAGGAAGCCAAATCTAACAATTTGCTTGATGCATAAAAATAGATCCCTCTTTAAACCAGGTGGCTATTAAGAGAATATTTCTCCTAAGAGAAACAGCTGCTGCAAGGAAATGAGTAAGAATGTTAAGATATTTCCAACTGAATATGTTAATCAAGGTTGATGTCAAGAAACAAAATGGTGGCAAATTTTGTTTTAAGACACTTGAGTCATTGCAGCATTTCTCTTGGACTCATATTTTTAACCCCACCCTCCCAAATAAAGCAAGCTCAAACCACAAGCCTGTTCATTCATTGTTGCTTTCAGCAATTTTTTTTTTTTGCACAGTTAAATTATTCACTTTGAAACAACATGAATCGAGGTTAACTTTGTTTGGATGCTTGAAGGAATCCCACTGGTCAAGCTCTGTGTTGTGGGTTACCCCTGATGGCCTTCCACTCCTCCTTCTCTTGTACTGGAGTGTGGGATGGAGCTCCCCTTGTAGCAATGACAGCAGTGAACATTTTCCCAGAAGAAAATGTTCAGCACGTCTTCATTGCCCCCTTGCTTTGGCATCTTGCATTTTTTGGGTAGAAGTTAAGCAAATAAAACTCAGTGATTTTGCCTGTTTCCTACAGGGCCCCTGTTACACAGGGGAGGACCTGAGGCTTTCAGCTACTACCAGAGAATTGGATAAATTGGATTTGTTTCCTCTCTTGCAGGGACCTCCAGGGCCCCCAGGCACGGCTGGACCCCCGGGACCGCCTGGACCACCGGTAAGAAAGCCTGGGGGGGTTTGTTTTATATCAAGGAGAAGAAAAAACAGCTGGAGAAAATTTTAGGTCATGGATTTCAGAGGGAACAGAGTTAAGGCCTCTGGCAATGTGGGTTTTCTCTTATATTTTCTCTACTGCAAAGCCACAGCTGGTCTTAGGGCACAGCTTCTCCCTGCTGAGCCTTGGAACCACATTGGTGCTTCCTGGGGATAATTCAGGGTCTCCAGGGCTCCCCACAGCAGTGACCTGACTGCAGTGGAAGGGAAAAATGTACTTCAAGTGAAAGCAGCAATCTGGAATGAGATTCCTGCAGAGAACAGAAATAATGATTGATTTTTTCTCCTGATTTCATTTCTCAGGGACTGCCAGGAGAAATTGGAGTTTCTGGTAAAACTGGACCACCTGGACCACCTGTAAGTGCGGAGGAACTGTTTCCCTCACCTCAAAGTTGTTCTTTACTTCAGATAGTGTAATTCTGAAGACTGCTTTTTTCCCCACATCTTTTCTGCACACAAGGTTTTAACATGGGCTCCAATACTGTCACTTTTAATCCACAAATTAATCTCAGATACCTTTTGTGAATAAGAATTTTACCAGGTGCAGCCCCACTATTCCTATGCAATTGGATCATGATATTTTCTTTATATGATACCTTTTAAAATTCCTTTTGCATTTGACACAATATTGTTTCTCCAAACCTGGAATTTCCTAAATCAGGCCAAATTACTCATTATTAAAATCTCAGATTTAGCAGACTGTAGCAGTTTCTGTTGTTCTTAAGTCATAAAAACTGAATAATTAAATACTTTGTACAGAATTGCCACCTATAGTCTGCAGTGTGTGTGGATTGACTGACACTTGGAAAAGGGAAGAAAACTTTTTTCTCACCATTTTAAATGCATTACAGGAAGTAATTTTAATTCTTATCTTCTTCTTATCTCCTGAACCACTCTGTCACTATGTGCTGTATAATTTAATTTTAGGTGTCTATCTACTGTATAAGAAATTACCAAGATTTAAAAGGAGAAACAGATGTAAAAGAAAAATAAAAAAATATATATATATAGCTACAGGTAATAGGGACTTAGAGAGAATAAACTAAAATTTAAGTAAGGTACATAAAAAAATGTAAAGATTCTCAGTACATAAAAGCTCTATACTGGAGTTTCTCTGTAACAATGCTGACATCCAGTGGTCGTTCATTAAAACTGGGATACTGGAAGAAAAGGCTGAGCAAATACGTAGTTTGAGAATTTTTGTGTCTTTTGAGACAAAGTAGGAAAAAAAATCAAAAAACAAAATGCATGAGGAGGTTTTTCTTTTCTTAAACTTAGGTGGGTGGCAGGAGAGATGAGCTGAGCATATTTATGCTGAGTTTGCTGGTCACAATTTAAAGAATTGGCACTTATAGCTTATGTTTTCCTCTTGTTTAGGGGCTGCCTGGCAAAGATGGACTCAGTGGGCTTCCAGGGCTTCCAGGTCAAAAGGCAAGTGACACCACAGGCACTGGGATTAAGCTGCTTACCCAGGCAGATCACTGGGGTGAGCAAGCAGGGGAAGCAGGAAAAACACAGCTGGGCATTGGAAACAGTCAATCAGGAAATCCAGTGACCCTGGCAAGTCAAGGCATATATCCAAGGCACAAAGAAGAAGAACAAAGAAGTGTATCAGGCTCCAAAGGTGTTCCTTTCTTTCCTCCCTGAAGGGCTGGAAAGAAGAGATGCCATCCCCCTGAGCCTTCTCTAGGTCTGTGTGGCAGAAAGTTGGTTCTTTATTATTCCCTGCTTCCTATGCCCCATTTGAAAGCTTTTCCAAATTATGGCTTGGAAGGGGAGTTGTCTCCACCATTGTCTGTGCACTGGGAGAAGGGAAATAGTAAATCTAGAGATAGGAGACACTTGACTTCTCATGCCCCTGCAAATAAGGGACAAAGAAATGTACCATGTTTTGACTACAAAGGCCAAACTAGGTTTTGGGGATGATGATTATATTAAAGACTATTATATTAAAGAAAACAGCTCTTAACCATCTATTGCCTTGGATTGCATAGGCAGAGGTTTTCTTGCTTCTGATACTTGATCTCAGGTCTAGCAGAGTCCCCAGTTCCCATTTATTGGTGAATAAAGGTGAGGAATTTGCAGTCCATAACATATTTCTGATATTAAATAAAGTTTGGATTTTATCCAAACTTCTGTGTAGTACTTACTGCATTTCCCAGCTATGTAGTCACATTTCAGCTACTGCAGCCTCTGCCATCTAAGCTGACACCACCCACACTGGAAGATCAGTTTTAAAGTATTTACACAATGGATCCAGCGACCAAGGCCCCAGTCCCAAAATTTTATGGTTTTTTAAAATACTTCCTAACTTTCTAACCACATACAGTTTGAAGAAACTGAATGGAGGTGGTTTTTCCCCAGATAATTCACTATGGACATCTTTAATGCAACAGTGATTGTGTTTTTCCAGAAATTCTCCAGTAGGCTGCTGCAGATGTCGTTGCAAATGGCACTGGAATGGAAAAATATTCCAGGAAGCATATTCTTGTATGGCTCCATTTACACCCTCAGGGTGATCCTGAGGAACTGAGTTTAAATATTCCTCACCATTGACTGCAGATGTGCTGCACAAACACCAGAGGAGTTTGTGAATTGACTTCTTGTGTCCCCTGCAGGGAGAACGAGGGGAAAAGGGTGAGGAAGGCTTTCCTGGAAAAGCTGGCCCTAAGGTAAGGGATTGTACTTCATGCTCTGCTGAGTATCCACTGAGTCAACCAAGGTGTGATTTTGGAAGATCTTATACTGAAGACAGGAGAAGAAGATTCCTCTGGAGTTGGAGACATAAGGGGATGAGCAGATGGGGTTCACTGACTTTCATTATGTTCCAAAATACCAACCCTTGTTTGATGCTCCTCTCTCAAGCCTAAGTGTGTGGGGAGATCTAACCTGAACCTTGGCTCTCTGCAGGCTGTGTTCCCAAGCCATCAAAAAGGCAATTTCAGAGCCTTGTGTGATGTAGGTAGAACAACATGGACCAGTAGGGACCACATTTTGCTAATGAGGAAGTGTTCTTACCAAAGGGTCCTTAAAATGTTATAGATTTGCTTTTGTTTTTCCAGGGTGAACCAGGGAGCCGTGGCCAACCTGGTGAGCAGGTGAGCAGAAAAAACAGTCTTAACAGCAAACTTGACCTGTCAAAACAATAGCAAGTGACCACATGAGATAACAAAGCCATTTGTAACATGCAAGATCTGTGCATGTTACTTGCATCTGTGATTGAAGGTTCAACAGTTGTATGGGTGAGATTTATGGTTGATTTTAGAGGTCTTTTCGAACCTTAATGATTCTGTGATTGATGGAATAAGGCTACAAGTATGAGGCACAAATTGAGGTTTATTGGGATAAGGCACTCAATAGCAATTACCCCACCCTGTGAGTCTGGACTGTACTGCTTCTATTCCAAAAGTCCTTACAATCTGCCTGATAGGTATCACTCAGTTCCCAGGAAAGTATCCTTACCTGGTGTTCCAGGTAAGGGGAAATCACCACAGCATGGGCAAATGATTCCCCAGGAGTGTTTTCATCAGGCTCCAAGGGATGAGTGGTTTCTGTGCCCTTCCTTGATGTCATTTCATTGTAGCTGGGTAAACAAGCTACCAGGCTTAAAGTTTCCAGGCAGGTTTGGTCCAAGTGCCACAAGGGGCCAGACCCCAGCCTGATCACTGTCCCCACACAGACCTGTTTTGAATTTCAGCACCACCTTCCAAGGCACTTGTCCCTCTCTCCACAATGTGATGTTCTCTGTTTCATAAATGTTCTCTTTCCTGTCATAAGCTGAATAGTGCTGTCCCTGAGAGGACTTCACTTCATATATCCTCTGAATTTTGACAGTAGTTTGCTCATAGCAGGTATATGAATGCTGTTTCTTCATTCAGTTGTACACCACCCTCCAGGTACCATTCTACACTACATTTCTGTGGTTACAGATCAGAACATCATTTTGGCCTATGCAAGATATTTTACTAAAGTCAAGATACATCAGGAAAATGCTTTATTCTTGTCTGCTTAGTTTTCATGTCTAAGGAGGGAACTGGATGGGTTTGTTACAATTAGTTTTTAAGAAATCCACATTGGCTGTTTTGTAGTATCTTTCTGTCCTTGAACTCTTACAAACTCAATGATATTTTGCTTCAGGACCATTTCAGAGGCCAAATTTAAACTGTGTTTTTATTTTCCCTCTCAATTCTCCTCTGTGTCCTTCAATGTTAGATGCTTTAATTACTCTCTGAATCTCTGGAATGGCTGGGATCTCATTGTCATTTCCCTTCCTGGAAGTGTCCAAGGCCAGATTGGAGCAGCCTGGTTGAGGGGAAAGTGTCCCTGCCCATGACAGGGGGCTGGAATTAGAAGATCTTTAGGATCCCTTCCAACCCAAACCATTCCATTATTCCATGACAGCCAGGATCCCACAGTAGCTCTGAGAAAGCATCACTCCATCTGCCAACAAGTGCCACTTTCTTTAAAATTCTCCCAACATCACCTGGATGTTCTTAGTCATCCTTAGTTGCTACAGTATCTTGTTCCTCACCTGATTTTATCCACAGACCCATTGCACCTCTACCATGATAATCTTTTGTTCTCTCTATACTTAAGATACTCTCTTTAGAGCAGGGATTACCTTTTCTTAGTTCAGTATTTGTAAAAGACTTTGTGAATTTTGGTCTTATCCATGACTGTTCTACTTTGTGGTATTGCACTATAAATTCAGATAGAAAAGAATTATAAATGGGAAACCACATGGTTATTTTCATATTACAAACTGGGTCAACTGGGAGCTAAATTTGAGAGTACTTGATATATTTAGGAGAAACCACATGACACAGAGATCATAGTTACTCCAATAACAAGTATTATAAAGCAGAAACTCAAAGGTAGTGTTCAAACAGAAGTAAATCCAAATGTGCAATAGTGCACTCAAATAATTCTAGATCTGCTCATCAGGTGACATCTGTACTGTTCAGATGAATACACTGCAGTTTTTGTATTTCCAGACTACACCAGATCATTATGATGAAAATAAAATTCAGATTGTATTTCTTTTTCTGCTTTCATTTGCTTGTTTGGTCCTGCTACAGACCAGCATGAAGGAACTACATCCTAAATTTTGTGACATCAGTTAACAGGCAAAAAACCAGAGAAGTCTTAATTGCTGCTTTAAGTAATGGTTTAAAAAAACCGAAGAAATTATTTTATAATCAAACTAATCTTACTCTCTCTCAGCAAACTACATCTACAGTCAATCTCATGAGAAAACTCAGGCAGAGTCTGTCTTACAGAATTCAGATTTCACCCACTTTGTCTTATTTTCAGGGTGAAGCAGGTTTTCCTGGTCCTAGGGGATTACCTGGACTGAAAGGAGAAAAAGGAGACCAGGTGAGTGACTTGGAGCCACAAATTGTTCTTCTTTTGGCCATTTTGCATCAGGAGGACTTGAGTGTCCCTAGATGATGTTGTGCCTTGGTGTGATGGCTGTGGTGAGCGGCTGATTGGCAACCAGCAAGGTTACCAAGCACCCAAGAAGGTATTCCCTGCCTAGTGACTGTTCCCAATTAACACAGAGGTGCTAATGAACAATACCTACCCCAAATGGGAGGAGTTGTGCCATGCTGCTTGTGAGGCATTAGAGAAGGTTAGAACTCTAGAGGTCAGATTGTACTTTAGAACTCCTTTTCAGAATTACTTGCCTGATTTAAGGACATTTGAAATTCTTGATAACAACAAAAAAATTACTAATTCACCTCATCACTGAGCCCTGGAAAAGGCTTCAGATGGCTGAATTATTTTCTGATGGCTTAACTTCTGCCCAAGTCCTGGTGTCTGCTGCTTCCTCTGGGTAGCTGCAGAACTCTGGAGATGTGTTCATGCCAGGAAATATTTGGGTCAAGGGCCTGAAGTAAATTTGGCCATGTCAGTGAGGTCTGTAATCCTGATAACTGATGACACGCTTGAATGTGATCAAGAGGATCTAAAATCAGCTGAGGTTTTCCATGCAGTTTGCTCCATTTTATGCCTTGTAGAGCACAGAATACAGAATATATTAATGGCAAATGATCTTTAAGGTACCTTCCAACCCAAACCAAAAACAGTAATATGATTATTCATTCTGGGTCTTAACTGCTGTTTTGCTTTCTCTTTTCCAATTAGAAAAAAAACCCTCTGCTTTTTATAACTACATCAGGCAGTAGGATCTTCTACAAGCAAGTTATTTTAGGATTGGTGCTTTACTTTCTGTGAAGTCAATTGATATTCATTGGTTTTCAAAATATAGTTGATTTTTGAAGCCATCTTCAAAATGTTACATTTTTAATTGCTTGCTCTACATCTTGGAAGATAGATAACTGAGAGTGTAAAATGTTTTAGTGAGGCTGATAATTAAAATCAAAATGTGCATGTTTCTTGATTTCCTTTCCCTTCTTATAGGGAGAAAAAGGAAGAGACGGTCTCCCAGCAATGAAAGGTGAAAGAGGAGAAAAAGTAAGTAATGAAATTATCCTGATTTTCCTTAGACAAGAGAGGAGAACAGACAAAGGGGCAGAGACAAGTGATAGAGGAGGCTGAGGAAGACTAGAAAATTTGGAAGACTTTTAGCTGAACTTTACAGTTCAGCTAAAAAAAAGTCTAACTTTACATAGCAGAAATAGCTATGTGTGGGATGGAGACAATAATTTATTGAGCAATGAAATCTGATGAAATAAAGGACAATTTCATTAATTCAAGGAAAACTTTGTTTTTAAATTTGGTTAAAATTTTCTCTTTTTTTCAGTTTTATAACTGGCTAATATAAATGACCCTAGAACTAAAATCTAAAAAGTTTTCTGTGCCTGTCTCTGGAGGATAGAAAAATAATTTAAGGAACAGTTTGGGCTTCTGCCATCACAACACCATGGATTTTAGTGAAAGTGAGAGAAGTAGACAAAGGAAATGTCCACCAAAATTTACATTCAACCCTTGTGAACATGAAGGTGAAGAAGAAACACTGAACTTGCAGATGCTTGTGGGGGTATAGTAGAAAAACTGCCCTCATTACTGGGGCAGTGGCATTCAGGATGTGAATTCTTCCATCAGTCCTCAGTTTATCAGTGACTTTCACCACCTGTGGAGGTGGGAATTCTTTCGTGGGCGATCCACTGACACCAATAAGGCACCTAAACCTCCTTTACCCAGGAGGTTAACAAGTGTTGTTGGTAGTTCTTGGCTTTCAAGTGTCAGGGGTCAGATGTTTGTGGAGCACAGCCACAGGAAGGTCAATGCCAGGGCTCAGGAGATCCTCCAGCAGCAGCATAGTTTTAACTCAAAATTAGGGGGGAACTGGATTTAGCAACTTAAATATTTGATAAAAAACAGATTTTTTTTTTAAATCAATGAAAGAAGTTTAGCTAAAATATGTTGTTCAATCAAGACTTTTGGTCAACTTTAATGTAAAAAGCAAATTAAACTCCATATCCTAAACTGGATGGGACAACTTTAGAAATTCATCAACCTGTGAATTCAGGTTGATGATAAAATCATAGAGGGATGAAGACAACAGAATGAGAATCCTGCATGCAACAAAGCAAGGACAGCAAAAATCCAGTCCAGAAGTGTCACTGAGCTGGGGGGTTGGGTTGTATCTCATCTGGTAATGCTGCATCTCTAAATGATAATGTTGAATTTTATTTGGGAATCTTTTTATGTTATTGGTTACCTTTTTTTCCTCTCTCCAGGGTGACACAGGATCCCCTGGACCCCCAGGCTTACCTGGAACAGTAAGTAAGATTATGTTTGGTGCTCTAACAATATTCAAGGTATCATTCTTCCACGTAAATTCCTCAGAAACAATTTTCAAGTTTCTTCTCTGCAGAAACTTTGGGACCTATTTACTCTGAGATTATCTCCTTTTGTTTCAGAGAAGCAATATCAAGGTTTATTTGGTCTTTTTTTTTTTTTTGGTGAGGTTTTACTTTCCTCTGCCTCTTTGCAAAAACAGACCAAGAATACATAAATTTATTGTTTTCAAAATCAAGATGCAAAATTAGTTTGAAGAGCCTGAGTATAATTACAAGTTCACAGGTGATTAAATCAGCAGTGAATGTAAATACACAACTGAATGTAAATACACAAACCTCTGAATTCCCTCTAAGAAAACCTGAGTAAGCAGCTTGGAATGAGCACCATCATTGCAACTAGAGGATTTATGCCAGTCACAGATCCTCCAAGACATGGCACACATCCTCTCATCAGCTCTGCTCACCACAGCTGGATACAGCTGCCTCATTCACAGGGTATGGAGAAAATCTGAATCAAGGTCTGTTGGTTGGTGAAAATCGAGTGCCTAAAGACCTTGACACAGCAGTGGAGTGTTAGAATGTGAAATGCAGGGAGTTCTCAGAACTTTGGGCCTGAAAGCCAAAGCTTAGAGTTAAACATAGGATTTGGTCTGAGACCTTGGAAGAGGCTTCCAAACTTAGGCGATAGAAGCAAGAATGTGGATTTATAGTTTAAAGCAGAGACACATTGAGTTAAGAAGAGGAAAGTTTAAGATATAGAAAAGATAAAAGTAGTTACAAAGGTAAACAAGAAGTTTAGAATGCAGTCCTAACGTGATTGGCTAAGAAAGCTTACACTGTAACATGAGTCCATAAGACAAAATATTTAAGGATTGGGTCAAAAACATAAATATCCTTGTGGGCAGTGTTTTCTTGGTCAATAAATCTTTAAAAGGTCTTGTAACTAGAGGTCTTGTGACCTTCTGAACCATGTTATGAATATGTGAGCTGAACTCACCCTTCCTGCCTGTGTAGAAGATAAAAATAAATTGCATCGTTTAAAAACTCAGAGGTCCTGTCTCTAACTCATTCAAAATTCCTTCAAAAATCCCCATAATGGAGAAGGTGATTTAATTTATTCTCTGCCATTAGCTGGGCCTCAGTCTAGGCCAGATCACTTCATGGTGCTTTGTGTAGAAAGACTCCACATGTGTCAGGCAAGAATGACCCAGTCACAACACCAAAGATGAATCTGTGTTGGTAAAGGCAGAAAAGGCAGCTCACAGATACAACATGGCTGGACATGGAAATGTGTGCCACTGCTCAAGCTTCCTGTGTTTGTAGGGAGAAATTATTTCTATTTGTCATGGTTTAGGAATGGTAGTCCCCAATTTAGCACCCCTGATCCCCCAAGACCCCAAAACCAGCCTCTGGTCACTCACTTCCACTTTTTCCCTCTTCCACCCACATGTGCCCAGAGAGGAGAACTGGAGGCACAAAGGGCAAAGATTGAGGGTTGGGATAAGAACAATTTATGGAAACAACTATAAGATAAGAAAACAGACAATAGCAAAACAAACAATATTAATAACAAAAGTGGTCATTAGAGGGAGTGGAGCTTGACCTGACTGCAGCCATGCCACCCAAAACACTCCCTCTGGTCAGGACCAGCATTATCCCACTGCTCCATTTGCCTTCCTTGCTCCAACAGAAAGGAACATCCTTCCCTTCTCCAGAGTGAGAGAAAGAAGCCCTTTCCTCCACCCCTGGCAATGGCATGAGGTGGTATTGAATAACATAATGTCTTGGCCATGCTCCCTCCCACTGGTCTAGGCTGGAACCAGGGCACTGTTTCAGCTGTTAAAAGTAGGTAGTGCTTTTGTCAAGTCTTCATGTCATCAATGTCTATTTTTTTTTTCAAAATTTTATCAGCTTTGAGAAAAGATACTGTCTCTTTCTACAAAACTTTATAATTTCTTTTTGTGGCTATTCCTTCAGAGTGACTATGTATTCCCATTGAGATTTCATTACATGGTACAAAGCAGAGGGAGAACACACTCATTCATGGTATCAGGAAATTTAACAATACAGAAGATGGCTCTAAGTGGAAAAGTGAGCTGGAGATTGCTCGCAGTAAAATTGCTATAAAGTTTAAAGATTGTTTTTTCATCATGGTAGGACACAGAGGATAGTCTTGACTTTACATTCATATTTCAAATATTCTGGGAGATTTAAGATATTTGTGAGCTTCTTTCCAAACACCCAGATGTTACAGTGGGTTGCTCTTTTATAAACCTACTTATGGAATGTATGGAATGTGCAATCTGTAATGACAGGAGTATGTGTAATCTATTGCATTTAAGGAAAATAGGCTGTCATGGTTTTAACACTCTGGTTTCTGTTCCAGCCAGCCTTCTTCACCCCACACCCCAGGATTCCTGTAAGTAACATCTCTAATAAATATGGCCTCTGGCTTATCCCCTCTTGTATCTGGTAGACACACCCCTTAGTGTTTTCTGTGTTATTTAAATGCTTTCAGTAAAGAACCCAGATTTAGTCTGGTTCTGGGCATCCTCACCACTGTAACCAGCTATGAGAAGTCCAAAGCTGTGCTGGTAAGATCAGCAGTCAAACCAACTGTGGCTGGGACAGAGCTGTGTGCTATCCCAGCCTCTTAATCCCAGTGTAAAGTGAAGATTTTGTTCCCATTTGTAGCACCTAGTGGGAAATAAATGACATAACATGATCTGTGAATAAGTTCGTTATGGATCAGGAGGCTTCATGGATGGCAGAGGTAGGCTGTAAGAGTGCCATTAGAAAGAGAACATATATGCCAGGTTCTTCAGAGGCTGAGGAAGGAAATGAGGATGTGAAGCAGTAGTGGAGAAAGAGATAAGATTTCTTTGGCTTGCTCTTCCCCTTTGCTCAAAGGTTATACTTATATATATATATATATTTATACACTCTAAGGAAACATGCAGAACAATGACATCTTACGTGGTCTTTGTAGTGCTACAGTCACAGAAAGAGTTTTTCCTTTTGCTTTGAGTACATTGCTCTGATAAATGAGCTGCAAGACAGTAAGAAATGAAAGGCTTGAAGTGTGTCAGCTGTTCCATTTGCTGGGATTTCTCCTTGTGCAAGACAACTCTGGTGACACCTGCCACAGCACAGCTCTGCACATAGCAGTGTGAGGGAGGAGAAGGTAAGAACAGTTGGATGTACAGGTGTACACATTAAAGTGTCAGAAGGAGGTGATGAGCCTTAGGAGAGTGTCATGGGTAATGTTACAGAGGTGGCAGGACCAGCAGGATGCTGACAGGTGCTCGTGTGCTCTCCAAAAAACAATCCTTGCCACTGCTTCCCATTGAGTGGGTGTTTATTGTACCAGGGAACTATTTCCTATATATTTAGGCTAGTCAGGTCGGATCATGAAGTATTCTTGGAGATGGGATGAGAGAACCACAGTAGTGGTCAGGTATAATGGCTGGAAAGAGGCAAAAGCAGTAAAAAAAAGAGGTGGCTCCTTACTTTTCCTTCTGTCTCCCACTGTGTCCAGGCACAGCTGGACCCCCGATGCACTTGCTTTCCTT
Source organism: Agelaius tricolor (assembly GCF_023055355.1). Classification (NCBI taxonomy): domain Eukaryota; kingdom Metazoa; phylum Chordata; class Aves; order Passeriformes; family Icteridae; genus Agelaius; species Agelaius tricolor. Next base: position 90,887,116 of record NW_027269262.1, on the reverse strand, counting down.
TTGGTAGCACAGGAATTACTGAGGCATAATTGAGACTACAGGAGGACACTGCTGAGAGCAGGTCATGGGAGCTGTGAGTCCTCTTCTGGGCCAGGCTGGAGGCAGCTGGCAGCTGTCACTCTGTCTTTTGTGTGCACTGAGGTGGAGGTAAGGAGTGGGTGGCAATGGATTGAGATCAGCTGCCAGTGGGCAGCACTAGCAGGCAGTGGTAACAGCCTTGGCAGAGTCATGGATTTGGTGAACTGGAAAGGACTTGCAGGCAGGTTTTCTGGTGGGTTGTGTTAACAAAAGCCAGTTGTGTCCTGGGCTGCAGCTATGGCCAGCAGGTCAAGGGAGGTGATTCTATCCCTCTGCTTTGGTGAGACCCCTCCTGGAGTGCTGCATCCAGCTCTGGAGCCCCCAGTACAAGGACATCTTGGCTCTCGTGGAGTAAATCCAGAGAAGGCCACAAAGATAATTAGAGGCTTTTAAACTGTCAGAGAGTGGGTTTAGATTAGGTATTTGGAAGTAGTTCTTTACTGTGAGAATACTGAGACACTGGTACAGGTTTTCCAGAGAACCTGTGGGTGCCCCATGCCTGGAAGCATTCAAAGCTGTTGGATGGGGCTTCAAGTGCCTTTCCAATAGCAGAGGGGCTGGAATGAGATTATTTTAAGGTCCCTTTCTTCCCAAACCATTGTATGAATCTGGGAAGAAATCCTTCTTCTGCCCATGTCTGTGGCTGTTAGATTTTGCACTGCTGTGCAAGTCAAGTATCAAGGAAAAAGTGGAAGAAAGAAAAATCTTAAAAACTTTCCCCATTTATCTCTTGTGTTACTTCTTCACTTTGCAATTTTGTTTTCCCGGTAATGTACATCCTTATTCCCACTCAGTAACACCATCCCTGCCTACAAATGTACTGACCCATGTCTGTGCTTTGTCATTGTGCTTTCTCAAAAGAGTTTCAGAATTTGAAATGTCATTACACAAAACAGCTTCCAAGCACAAACATCCAGGTTTGCAGCTTTAGCCCCTTTGCTTGAGCTGCTTTAGGTGATCCTGGTGTTTTTCTCAAGGACACTAGATGGCATCAGGGACTGCCTGGTTAAAAGTCGATCTAATAGGATGTTAGTGGAGTAAAATTCCTCCCATGATTTACCACAGATTATAATATTTATTCATAATGCATAATTAATACAAGCATAAGTAATATTTATGCAGCTACACTTATTTTATCTGTTAGAGAATCATTTGAAAATGGACTGTGAATTCCCAGGTGTTGCAGAAATGATTGGCAAATAGCAGGCGTAAATAAAATTCAAGCTGATTTGTCTGGCTCTGCATTTTGGCTGATCACAATTCCTTGCTTGTGTGTGTAGCTTAAATCACTGATGTTCTTACTCTTCCTTGATTGCATAATTGAAACACTTGGTATGATAAATAATGAATAAGTAATGATTGCTGTTGCCTGAATGCATACGTTCATAACAATATACAAAAGTGAGTATTGGTGGAGTGTAGTGCCTGCTTTATGCCAACTAGTTCCATAATTGTGTGCTTTCCTTTTCAATTTATAAAAAGCAGACATATGGATTTATTGATTATTGCTCTAGACCACAGGACAAAGCTGATGAACTTCTGTCTGAATGCATATTCAATTTACTGTAAGGAGGAAGAACAGGAATAAATTAATCTTATTAGGCAGTGATGGTGGTGCATGAAAAAATGTACTGTCATTGCAGGAGGGAGAGGAAGCTGCATGGATGTATGGAGATGTTAATAGAACTAGAGATCAGGAATAACTGTGTAGTGCTCACCTCTGGAAATGCTCCAGATGATCACTGAACACGTCTCTTTTATAGATGGAATAGGGAGCTGTATCTGGGATCACTGTAGGATGACATCAGGGCTCTGGTCCTACTGAGAGGTAGTGCCGTGGCACTGGTGCTTTTGCTGTTGGTCACATCATGTGGCCTTTAAAAATGTTAGAGATTTATTTTTTAATTTGGGGTATAGTCTTAGCTACTCTTCCACCTGTGGGCAAAATGTTCTCCTTTTAAGCTGGGTATTTTTTCAGTTAGTATTGGAACAGACCAAGGAGTCCAGACAGTGATCTCCATATTTAGTGTGGCATTCAGTTTTGACTCATTGACCTCAAGGTCCTTTGAAGAAGCTACTTTGTGTCAGAAATGGGTAACTGATTGAAAGAGCCCACTTACTAAACAGAACTAGTGTGATTTCCAGCCCTGGAAATAGCTTTTATTTCTCTCTTTGTCTTATTGTTTTATATCAGGGTGAACCTGGACCAAAAGGGGACAAAGGAGATCGAGGAGTGACTGGAGAACCTGTAAGTACAGCAAAGAGAGGACATGAGAGTGGTCAGTTTTGGAGGGAGAGGGTGGGACATGCTCCTGCAGCTGTGATGCTTCTCTCATCAAAAATAGCCACAGTGGTGCTTATCTTTGTGCTGCCTGTAGAGGAAGCTACATGACTACTGGAGTTTAGGCACCTAATCTGTAGTTCTGGGCCTTAGTAGCTGAAAAGAGGACTATGGGATTTGCTAGGCAGAGCTTGGCTGGCAGTAATTTATGTGCAGGATTTATTAAGGGATTTTGAAGTGATGTGGCCCAGCTAAATTGTGCATTTGGGTACCACATTTGTATTCTGGACTTTCTTGTTCTGGATGGAGCTCCTAGAAGAGACAGGGCCCTGTGCAGTGACATCCTCTGTAAAAATCATACTTCTCTCAGTGGAAGGAGCTCCTTCACCTCTCCCTCTGTTTTGCAGGGATTACCTGGGGTCCCAGGTGAGCAAGGTGTGCCAGGACCTGCAGGAGTACAGGTAAGAGGGACCTTGAAGAAAATCTTTGACATGACTAGAGAGGAGTGTCCTCAAGGTCTGTATCACTGTAAATAATCCTTCCTGTACACACCAGCAGCCCATTTCTTTGTTCTGTAGAGGTTTTTACTTCTGTTGGACTGCAGGACAGCAGGAGGAAAATCAGCTCAGAGATACATTATCTCTGTAGCATGGTCAGTATTGTCTGAGAGACTTCTTCCAGCTTCATGGTCCTTCAAGAGGGCATCTTGTACTGCTGCTACCAAATCACAGGTCTTGCAGATAAATCACATTTCCAAAACATTGCAGAGCAGTCAGATTCAACCCTAGCTCATCTCACCTGGAATGAGCAATGGTTCATGTGAAATGGTTCTATGGTCTCAGCCATCTTCAGTAAATGTAGTGTCACACAAAACTATTTCCAATCAACACTGAGGTGTTTCCATTCAACATGGGTAGGTGTTCACTCTGCCATCATACATGCTGTGCCCAGCCTTTATAATCAGCCATACTTGGGCCTCAGCACCTTAAACAGGTTTCTGAGCATGTCAGCAGCAGTCTGAGCATTCAAAAAAAAAAAAAAAAAAACCCATAAAAAAACCACCTAAAACCAAGCAAAACCAAACCCCCCAAAACCCAACAAAAAACACAGTAATGCCATGCAACTTTTAACTAACATCTGCTAAATGGGGGACAGTTCAGTGAGTAGACTGTCCTGCAAAAATTCTTCAGAAAGGGCTCTCTCATATGTATGATTAGGACAAACCCTCTGCAAGGGGATCTCTTATTACCATTTCTAGATGACTGATGTTTAAATTTTAGAATTGCAGGTGAGTCTTCTGTGAAGGGAGACCATCAAAGTTCCACTGGAAATGAAGTAGTTGGTAGGCCTGAGGATAGGAAGGAGTTTCACCCAGATGAATACCTGCAGGTTTCAGCATCCTGTGCTGAGAAACAGTATCTGAGCTGATCAGTCATCAGTAACTCTTCTGAAGTCTCAGGGTTTTATTTTTATAGTTCCCTTTCTTACTGCATAGAGAACTGGGAGCTGTTTCCTCAGCCATTAACTCCTCTGTGAATTGGTTAACAAAACCAATTCCTAGTACACATTCAGGCATCTTGAAGCCTTTTTGTCTGGCAGGAGGTCTCCTTCCATGTCTAATCAGCTGGTATCTCTCCTTTCTGCACAGGGTGCTAAGGGGGAGAAAGGAGCCCGAGGAGAGGCTGGAGCCCCTGGAGAGACTGTGAGTAACTTCCCTTGCAGCATTTTCCCCTGGCAGTGACACGCCTGAAGGGACACTGACATCAACATCTTGTGGATTTGCAGTCCCAGGCTGCTTGATCACAGAGCACATCCTCATCCATAGCTGGAAGAGGCTGTTTGTGGGCAAACAGGACCATCTGCACCAAACAGATCAATGCCCCATTCAGCCCAGCTCAAGGTTGTGCATCTTTTCCTGCTCAAATCTCTCCCTGCTTAACAAAACACCCTTTTGTGAGTAAGTGTGACTGCACTGCAATGTCAGCCCAGCTCAGGCAGGCAGCTGGAGCAGGGAGCTCACTGCTCAGCAGCAGCAGCAATTGGCTTTTCATCGTGGGTGCTTTTAGGCTTCACTGTTGATTCTGCTGGTTTTTTGTTTTAATACTGGCTCATCCAGAAGACTCATCCCACACCCCTTTTCTTGAGGCATTTGTTGTAGGGAGTGCTGCTCTTGTCTGTGTGCTTAGGAACAACAAAGGATTCCAGTTCAGTTTTATTATTGTAGGAACACATAAGACCTTTGCAGCTGAATAAAAGCTGCAAGCCAAAAAGGAAGGAACACTGAAGAACTGTTTGAAATAATGATTGAGAGAGGGAATGACTGATTAGGAGAAGGAAGGAATAAGAAATTCAAATCATGCATCATAGAGCACTGAAATTTCTTCTTCTACCTTTATGTTCATGGTTTTCTTTCTTGGGCTTGTGCTTACACAGTGTCCCTAAGGAGTGCTTTGACCCTAAACCCTGAACTGCCTATTTTCAGGAGTCTTTCACTCTTGGTTGAAGGACCCCTTAGTATTTTGGAGAGGAGGAAAAAATAAAAAAAAAATTTAAAAAAAGAGAGATGGCAAAAACTATCCCACTTCCACAAAAACCCATTCCTTGGTTTAATTTTTTGTGAACCTGGTGGCTCAGAGGATGTTTATGATGTGGAAATGCAGATATTTGCAGGCACCTTCTCTTTTCTTGCCATCATTTCACAGCCTGCTGCTGTTCCATATTTCTATTGGCTCACAGAGCAGTGACTGTAAATAACACAGAAATGAGGAAACCTTTAAACCTCTGCTATGAGCAAAGGCTGAGAGGATTGGGATTGTTCAGCCTGGAGAAGAGAAGGCTCCAAGGAGATCTCAGAGACCCTTTCAGTGCCTAAAGAATGAATACAACAGAGCTGGAGAGGGACTTTCTGCAAGGGCATGGAGTGATAGGACAAGGAGGACTGGCTTCAAACTGAGAGTAGGTTTAGATAAGTATTAGGAGGAAGTTATTTCCTTTGAAGGGGATGAAACACTGGCACAGGTTGCCCAGCACCAGCTGGTCTAGAGGAAGGTGTCCCTGTTTATGACAGAAGGTTTGGAACCAGATGATGTTTAATGTCCCTTCCAACCCAAATCTATGATTCCATGAAACCTCTAAATATAGCCTGATAACCCCAGACATACATCTCTGTTGGGACATAAATCCCCAAATATATGTCCTCTAATATATGTCTTCCATGAAATTTTGGAGACACACATGGGCTTTTTCATACTACAAAGCTTTATCTTCCAAACAGATGAAGACCTGCAATTCAAAACTCTACACTCTGGATGGTTTAGGCTATTTCACCTGTTTAGTGCAAAAGCAGAGAAAGGTAGAATTGTCAACAAAGCACATTTTGTTGACCTACATTTTTTTTTTATGAGAAATCAACATTCTTTTCTCTGTTCTTCTGATGTTTCTGGCCCAGACTTTCCTTCCTGTATCTGAGCTAGATTTAGGGTTTCTTTTCATAGAAGGTAGCTTTAAGCTCCCAAAGAGAGCCTTCATCCATTTTGTATTGTTTCATTACTCTTTACACTAAAAAGTTTCAAACAAATGTGCTATTTTTTGCCTTCTTGATGTACAACACCTTGTCTGACATGAAATCCAATCTCACTTAGAACATCTTGTTCCTATGGTGATACAAGTTGTGATATGCACACACACACACACACACTTCATCTTTCTTAAAACAGGGTTTGAGTGGACCAGCAGGGCCCCCAGGTCCAAGAGGCTTGCCAGGAAATGTGGTAAGTATGCACCAGTGTATTTGTTTTCCCATCTGTGCCCTGATTTCTTTATTTAATGTGCTTAGTTTTCCCTTCCATGGGGATTACTATGAAGTTCAAAAGGCTGTGTTTCATTAAACTTGTTTCTTAGGGCTGAATTGAAAGATCTGGAGGCACCTGGGAATGGTGTATCCATTAACTGTCTTCTCATATTCATTTTATCAAGGGGAGGAAGGGAGCTGCTTCATTCCTCACCAAATCGTTAAAAGCAATTTTTGCTGCCAACTCTTCAAGAGAAAAAATTTAATGTTTATTGTGTCTTTGGTTTTGTTTTCTTTGCCTTTTTTTCATTTGTCCTCTCCTTTTGTAAACAAGACTTCTTGGTGTAAAAATAACATCGTAAACTCCCACTTTTGTTATGGAAACATGTAGGCATTTGAGCCTAAAGACCCTTGAAATCAATCCAGTGTCCCCTTACTTGGGGGTTCATCACCACTATTAATTTTACATGACAAAATTTTTCATATTTGCTAAAAAAATCTTTGGATTAACTCTACTCCCAGCTCCACTGTGGTAATTTTCTTTCTCTTTCCTGGGGTTTCACTGGGCACTGACTGGAGTAGGTGAAAAACAGCATTTAGACCTCAGGATATGATGTGTTCAGGCACAGGGCTTAGACCATAGCACTGTTAGAACCAGAGTTTATTACCTGGGCAATCCAAGAAAACTTAAATTGCCCTTCAACTAATTGTTAAGATACATTTGATTTAATTGTATTAATGTAGTGATTTAATTTCAAACGGAAAGGTGATATTGAAAATTAAGAACTTTTCAATTTCATATTCCATTAAGCAAACTTCTACACCAGTAATACCAATATATTACCTATAAAAGCCAATATAGTTGGAAATAATTTCTACTGGTGCAGAAAGGAAAATAATTATCACATCCATTCTGAGGTCAATCCAATCTTAATGGTGCCAAGACATGATTTCACATCTTAAAATGGAGTACCATTCTAAGATATGTTTTGGTTATAGGAAGTTATAGTACTTAATTTAGAGCTCTAAATCATCTATATTTTGACACAGAGTCCTTTGAGACCTGCCAAGATGTTAAAAGGATTGAAAACTGAAATAGAGGAAGAAATGAACACAGCTACATTTCCCAGTGTTGGGAGGCTTTTGGCTTCTCTGATACAGGGGTGGTGATTGGGGGTTGTTGGTAGCATATTAGGGACTACTGAGAATTTCACAAAACAAAAGAAATAGTTACTGGTACAATGCACAAATCTGGTACAAGCTCAGTTTCTGCTTTTTCTGTTCAGGTATTTTTTATATCGTAAAAGAAATTCTTCCTTTAAGGAACTGTTATACACCTTCTGTGGTAGTCTCTGGATTACAGATTTTCTGTCCTGGGAAATGTTGAGCTGATACTGATCCTTGAGATAAACTATACTGAACCCACAGGTCTGCCCCTTTTTTAAAATCCAATACTGCCTACAAAAAAACTTCAAAGTTCTTTTCTCTCCAGGGTGTTCCTGGAGGCCCTGGACTCCCAGGAAAGGCAGGAGAAAGAGGGGAAAAGGTGAGTTGGTTCTTTGATGGGTTTGTTTCTTTTTTTTTTCTTGAGCATTTTAAGTAATAGGGACAGATACTCTCTGAACTGGAAAATTATTTCATAGGTTCATGGATGGTTAAGACACATGGGTTCATGAATTCATCTTGTCTGAGCTCCTCTATTACATGTGCTGTAAAGTTTTCACCCAGTTGCAGCTTTATAATTTACCTAATAAACCACTGATATATGACTGGATATGGTAAAGTCACTGCTACACAATTATGGTCTTCATTACCTGACAAGAGCGGGCATTTGGTATTTTAAGAAACTCCTATTTATGACAGAAAATCCAAAGCTGGAAGAAAAACTGGCTTTTTGTCCCCTTTTATGAGCTTTCTGAAGTCAGGGGCTTGTGTTTGGTCATGCATCCCTGCATGCCCAGCATGCTGATCTTTGTCCTGATCTTTGTTTTCTGGATTAGGAATGATCAATCAGAAACATGATTATCTATATCCATGAATTTAGGGCTTAAAAGGGAATGAATCCCAACTCCTTCAATAAAATCTTCTTCCAAGTTACTGAGCTCTGCCTCAGGGTCATGTGAGGACCCAGGACTCTCTCATTCAGCGTTGCAGAAAGAGTGATGCACTTCACTCACAAGAAAGAAGAACAGTATATTTTATTGATGTAAGACACCAAGTTAATAAAGTTCATTGGTAAATGCCACAGTAGTTTAACAAGATTCAATGCAAGGTACACTTGATTATTTACTGCATTGAGGACAGGGACAGACAAAACTGTCAGGAAGACCCTTCCATTGAGTCATGAGCTTCAGAAAGGATCCCTTTATGTTCTGAACTCCTCAGAGAAGAATTTAGGTGTCTGCTGCATCCAAAGTTAGTCCCAAACTTGATCAATATTTTGTCTAAAGCATTATATTTGTGCAACCAATCCTTTGTATCACTTAGTTAAGGATTCAGAGTTTCCAGTGTATTTATTCCCATTTTGTTTGCTGAGCATCTGATGTGATAAGGTGGTAATTTGAGGGGTTATCTTGAGAGGCATCCATGGTCAAGGGGAAATCTGGGCAAGTGCCCTGTTCTTGGGGTAAGATGGTTGGCTCGTATTTTCATGCTGGCTACAAATGTTGCTCCCAAATTTGTGAAGGCACTGACCAGCACTGTGTTTAGGAGAGCACATTGCCCAAGCCAGCCCTCACCTGTAGGGTTGTTATCTGCCTCCCCAGAACCCACTGTGAGTCAGGAGCAGCCATCACAACCAGAGGCATCCAGTACTGCTGCTGCTGCTGCTGCTGCTGCTGCTGCTGCTGGGTGTCACTTGGGCAGGGTGATGGGAAGCAAAGGTCAGGTTGGGATCAGGACACATTCCAACATTTCTCAGTGTCACAGCAGGGATAAGCAGTTTTGATGAGTTCAGGTTGGGGTGTGCTCCATGGAGAGAGCACACCACCACATATAGCTGGTTTCCAAAACATTTTGAAGTCTTTTACTTTCCTTAATGGAAATTACAACTGCCTTGAGATTACTGAAGGAAAAGAATTCCCATTAATGAGGTTTTCCTATGATACCAAAAGAAATCCAGATGAGACAGCTAGGAAAATGTCCATGCCTTTCAGTTCCAGTGAAAGATCTGAGGTGGTAATTTTCTAGTATTTTAATGAGTTCTGGTGGCTTCTCTTCTACAGGGTGATCCTGGAAAAGAAGGAAAAGTGGGTTTACCTGGGCCACCTGGTGAGCCAGGGCGTGCTGGAGAGCCAGGTTTGCCTGGGAAGGGTAGAGATGGAGAAAAGGTAAGTCCTGCTGGCAAGCTTTGTGCTTGACTAGTTCAATATGAGACAGGCAACCATGGCTCTTGCAGGAGAGCATGGATTTACCTGAATCCATGGAAGGCCTGCCTGTGGAATATGTTCCAGATCTCACCTGTGCATAAAAAAAAAGTCAGAGAGAACTGAAGATTTATTTCTGAAATTTACATTGAAAACAGAGACCTCCACAAGGAGTAGCCATTGTCCTTGTGACTAGTACAAAAATTATTAGCTTGATGGAAGTTCCCTAAAAGCTTTTAATTCTTGCCCAATTAGCAGATTGTTTAAGTTGGTTACATGTTGTCAGTAAAAGATTGCCAGGACAGTGTGAGCTCAGGAGGGCAGGGATGGGAGAATTGCTGCCTTGACTATAGCAAAGGCTCTTGTTTGGCTGGATGGTGACTGTTGTCTTGGTTTGCTTTTGTCACTTTAGGGGGAAAGAGGACCACCAGGATTGCCAGGACCCTTTGGACATAAGGTGAGGATGGACTTCATGTGGACTGCCCATCTTAATCACCTGAACTGGGGAGAAGAACATGGTGCAAACATGGTCTGTTTTCCACTGGAAAATAGAGTTTGCAAAGCTCTGATTCAAAAATGCATTTCTTACCTTCTAGAGGATTCCTTTCTTTATTATTCCAGCATCTCTGTGGATGTAAATACTCAGCTATGAATTAGCTGTGTTCACTTTCCACATTTAAAGTACCTTCCATCACTATAAGAATTCAGCACAGGTGGAGGTCTCAGTGCACACTTTTTCAGGGAAACTGGGACTGAGACCCTTTAATCCACACAACCAGGGAGACTCTGCATGGCTCAGGGGTGATCTGCTCTCAGGACCACCTGGCAGCCCTCAAAGAGAACTTTTTCCTAGCCCTCATTCCCTTCACCTCTCTTCAAGGAGGACATTAATTATTTTCCAGTAGAACCAGGTAGTCCTGGTTTTCCCTCCTGTATTGAGGCACAGACTGGCTAGTTGAAGAAGTTGATGATACTAACTTCTGCTGAAAGTAATGTTTATTGCCTTTTAAGCCCACAGAAAAGAGAGAAAGTAATAAAACAGCAAAAATCTTTGATTTTTGTGCTTGAAGATTTAATCAGACATTTCAGAAATTGTCCTCTTCAAAATGACCACTTTCTGATGTGGACTGGAAGAAGAATCTGGTGTTGAAAAAGATTCTGTAAATGATAAAAGCAGGATTATAGGAGTATGAGACCCAATCCATCTACGTCCCATATTTTTGAAATAACCAAACTGCTATGATTTTTTTTTTAGTTTTGATGCATTTTGTACAAATGCATTGTAGTCTTTTCTATATATCTTTGACACTTCAGAACACAGACCTACACCCACACAGACATACACTAATAGACTGGGAATTAATATAAAAGTCAGGAAAAAAAACACTAAAAGAAATCTCATTAAGTATTCTATTCAGTAGCAACAGAAGATGATAAAAGTCTTAATTGTATGTGGGAAAATACTATTGAAATTTTTGTATTCAAATTATCTTTTTGAATAAAATAACTGATAAGGGATGTGTGGAGTGTTTGAACTAATCAGAATGCATTTTTCCTCAGTGGCCTTGCAGTATTATTTCTTTGTTGTAAAAGATTAGCATAAGAAGAAAGCAAGAAAGGGGAAAAATAGGAGATATTGCAGATTTAATTTTGAGTGGGCAGAATCCACAGGTAACAATTTTTCTATCATGCTTCTATATAGCTAGAAAAAATGTCATAATAAATAGCATAAATAAGATTGATTGTTATAAATCTACTGCCAACGTGAGACCAAATCTCCCAACTGCAATGCAATCCATAAAAATCTTATTGATTTCTCCCTATAACTAGAAAACAGATGTTAAATTAAAGCCTTACAGCTGAATTCTTTCTTAGCCCTCTGTCTGCAGTGTACATTGAACAATGTCAAGCTGTTTTCTGTGCTATTCATGTTTATTCACTTTGAAAATCTGTTTTTTAGAAGGGAATGCTCTCCTTTTCTAGTAAAGTGCTTGAGAGAGAGTGGTTGAAGTGTTGACTTCTGTTTTACCAAAGTAATTTCATACACTTCTGTGAGTGAGCCTATGTTGGTAAAGGACAGGAGAATATTAAGATGCAGCAAAACTTCCCTAATCCTGTCTTCCTCAGATACATGATCTATGTTCAGCAATTTTTGTGCCTTAGCCTTTTACCACAGAAGCACAGAGAGAGAAAAGTGATTTGTGGTGCTTGGTGCTTCCCCAAGCCCAGGAAAGTCCCTGCTACCCCGCTGAAATCCCTGGTTCTGGATGTGGCTCTTGGGGCTTTGGTTTGGGGTGACTGAGGTGCTGCTGGGCTGGTGGTCAGACAAGCTGATCCTGAAGGTCTCTTCCAACCTTGGTGGTTCTGTGAAATGCTGGAAATTTGATGCAGTGCACTAAAATAAATGAACACACGCACAAAGATTGTGTTTGCCCTCAGTTCTGTGATGTGATGGGAACACTCTGAGCCTGCAGAGGGAGGCTGGGGCCCCTGTGGGGGAAAAGGACACTTTAATGGCATGATGAGACAGCAACTGTGCCATGTCCCCATGCTGCCACATGCTGTCCCTCTGTGGGCAGGATCGGGACCAGATGTACTCATGTGACATTCTGGTGTACCACCTGCTTGCATCCCAGCACATTTTCTCATCAGTGCACAAAGCTTTTAACTCTTTCCTTTATTTCAGGGTGAGAGGGGAGCTCCTGGCCTCCCTGGACAGCCAGGAGACAGAGGAGTGCCAGGAATTGGCCTGGCTGGACCCCCTGTAAGTAGCAGGTCCTGCTGCAGCATACAATGAGGTGGAAAATCAGGCATTGCCACCTGCATTGCCTGTGCTCTGCTGTGCTGAGAGCCTGTGGGACATTTTGCCTTCTGAAGGTGCAGATTCCAGAAGAGTTCAGAGGCTGCCATTTGTGGCGAACGTGTCACATGTGTGCTATGAGGGCTAGAAGTGCTCTGGCATTGATTGGTGTCACTCCTGAATTTTGTCAGGACTGTCATTCCTGAATTTTGTGCATCATCCTGGCACACTGCTGTGGATGTGAGAGGAGATCTGTGCCAAGGGAGCAGTTCTGCTCTCCTGCACAGACACAGCCTTGCTGTTGTATGAACCCTGTTGGAAGGGATGAGTGTGGCACACATGCCCACATCAGTGACATTGTGACACTCCAACAGCAAAATAAAAAATCAGATTGCTTAAACTGCTGTGTTCCAAGAGGGGCCTCCTGCCCATAATTTCCCCCAAATGTTTGGTAGGTTTGACTTTATCCAGCTCTGCCCTCCTGACTATCAGTTGGTCACATGGTGTATATGGGAGTCTGCTCAGAAAATTTGGATTTTCCTGTTGCTGGGCTTTGATCACTCCAATACTTGTCATCTACAGCTCCTCTAGAAATGAGGGGGATTTGGCAGTGCTCTGGCAGTAGTCCTGCTCAGAGACCTCCAGTTATGCACTGAATTTGCTAGTGAAATATGTTTAGGAGGAAGCAAATGCTATTTCTGGCTGCAATTGCAAGAGGACATCTGAGCCCTTGCATTCTTTTGCAATACCTCATGCATGCCATGATCCTGGACCAATCATCAATGTTTGGTTATTAGTGCTCTGTTTATCTAGATATAAATGTCCCAATTAGTATAGGAACTTGCCTTGAAAGGATAAGTCATATTGCTGAGTAATGAGTTGAAAAATCTGGTTTTCTGAGGTGTATGTCCCCTTAATATTTGCTTTTACTATGCTGAATTCTGAGTTAGAACAGACAGGGTTGGTCCTGTTTCACACTGTGATTGTATCATGGCTTTTATGGTACTCACAGAGTTACCAATCACTGCAGGTTTCCTGGATGTCCTTTGATTTATCTAAGGATCTATAGATTTATCTATGATTTATCTAAGGAACTGTGTTGTTCTTGCACTTCTCAATGTTCAGCCATTAATTAAATTAAAGTAACAAATGAGTATCTGGCTTATTTGAAAATCACTAGCTAGTGGATAGTCTTTGATTACAGATTTTTAGATTCAGTCCAGGGCTAGATGAGTTCATGTCTGCATCCTGATGTACACAGGATGACAAAGTTGTTCTTCATTGGGGGTTTAGCATCCTCATCTCCCTAAACACAAATGACTAAGGACTTGACTCCAAATGCAGACATCTCTTGTCTCACACCAGAAGATTGGTTTTTTCAGTGTCTTCATTATTTGCCCACTGTCAGGATGTGTAGCCACCTACACACCACACTGTTCTCAAATGATATGTTTTATTTATTTAATTTGCTTTACTAAATGCTTCTTTAAAAAAAGAAGAAAAAAACCCAACAAAACAACAACCAAACCACTTTTATGATGGGTTTTTTTCCACTATAGATTCATCATAACCTCAGCTCCAGTGCAAAGACTGGAATTGGAAAAAAAAAACCTCTGTATAACCTTGAATCTAGCAGACAGTACAAAGACTGAATCCCACAGTAAAAAAAAAAAAAAAAAAAAAAAAAAAAAAACAACAGAATAAAATCAGTGGAGTTGCTTCAGTGCATATTACATGCTGAATTAAAGACATCAGCCTCTACTCTTTTCAGCAATGTGACAAAATTGTGTTTATAATACTTCAGCTTCAGAGCTGAGAGCCAACAATTCTTTTTAATTGGAATCCTCACCCTGTTTCCTCCTCTGCCCTTAACCTCTCTCAGCTTTGCTCCTTGCACAAAAAGTATATATAGATGAGGATTTTTTTTTATCTTATCTGCTGAAGTATTGAGTTACAATTTACATAACACTGAGCCATAAACTTGAGCATTAGCAGAGTGTGTGTTTCCAACAGAGTAGGGGACAGCTTGGACAGCTGGGGGGAATTCACATGCGTATGCTGAAGCTGCCTAATGTATGGATGCACAGTATAAGTAGAAAGATTTCAATTTTGCCCTGTCTTGCCTTGTGGGCATTAATTAAATTATGCATTAAGCCATTTCTTTAACATGCACTAAGGTGTCTTCTTTTGTGGAGACACTGTGAGGATTATGAGTTGCTGTGCCTGAAACAGAAAGCAGAAGGAGAGAGGAGTTATAGTGGTAGCCAATTTATTCAAGCCTTGTTTTGGGTGTGTTTGGAATACCAGATTGAGTCACCCATGATGGATATGGCACTGCAGCACTTCTGTGGTGTTCCTGTAGAAGTGGGTACCTGCCAGGGGCTCCCTCTACTCAGCTGCACATTTTAAGTTGCATCCCCAAACAAACAGCATGCACATGCCCACTGCCCTCCCCCTACTTTGACCTAAATTAAAGAGCACAGAAGTCCTGTGGGATGTTTTTCCTTGTCTAAGAGGTGGCTGAATGTGGTGGTCTTCAGAGCCTGGGGCAGTTGTCCTGTCCCAGCCCCAGGGATGTGTGGATGCTGTGGTTCAGTGTCTCCAGACCCAGCCAGGAGCATGGATTGTCCATGGCCACAGTGCACACACATCCACACTCAGTCCAGAGCAGAGAATAATGCCTTAATGCAGCACCCACCATGCTAAATGAGAATTTAAAGTGTTTTGATTGCTGTGTCTTTTCTGTTTGTAGGGCCCTGCAGGACCCCCAGGAGACAAAGGGTCACTGGTACAGTATGTCTTTCTAGCTATACCCAAATTCTTTGGGGAGGGGGCAACCACACTAATTATCTTTTTTGCCAGTCATTTCATGAGGGCAGATGTAATTGCTTTGGTTTTGCTCAAGGAATGGTCATAGGGTGGCTGATCCATCAGAACTTCTGTGTATTACCAGGTACTTGTCTGCTATAGTGAGTTGTGAGAAAGAGTTGATCAAAAGCCTTGGCCTGGTGGAGATGTTTCCTTATGTGTCAGTAGTCCTAAAAGAGAAATAATGAGTGAATTGCTTCACCCTTCTTTCAAAAAATTATTTTAAGGCACATAATTCAAGGCATATTTCTTATAGCCAAGGCCTCAAAGGTTAAAAAGAAACCATTTTAGAACATTTTTCTTACTTAAATCTTACAGATTTCAGTATTCACCAAACACACTTTAGTCCCTCAACATTCAGTTTTTCAAGGATGCAATCCATTCAAGGATGCAATCCAGTCAAGGTGTGGCACAAACAACTGTGTACCATGGTCTCAGGAGACACTGGCCTGAATTTCCAGCACAGCAGCCAGTCCTAGCAGAGTGGTAGCCTGGAACTGAGAAGATGTGTGCTATTTTCAGAGTCCCCTGTGGCAGGAGGGAAATAATGAATCTAACTCCATGTTCTTAGAAGGCTAATTTATTATTTTATGTACTTATATTATATTAAAGAATGCTATGCTAAAACTATACTAAAGAATAGAGAAAGGATAGATACAGAAGGCTTAACAAGATACTAATGAAAAACTCATGATCTCTTCAGAGTCCTGCCACAGCCGGACGGTGATTGGTCATTAAGTAAAAACAGTTCACATGAAACCAATCAAACAACCAGCTGTTTGTTGGATAAACAATCTCCAAACCACATTCCAAAGCAGCAAAACACAGAAGAAGCAAAATGACATAATTATTGTTTTTCCTTTTTCTCTGAGGCTTCTCAGCTTCCCAGGGGAAGAATCCTGGGCAAGGGGATTTTTCAGAAAATATGACAGTGACAGAGGTGGACCTTCTTTTCTCCTCTACTGTCCTGTGCTCAGGCATATTTTCTCTCTGTTCAAAAATCCACCTCCTGTAAAGAGTCATTATTACCTCTCCAATCAATGTATGGGAAGCTTGACTTTAGTGATGCACATGAAGTCCCTTGAGGCACAGAAATTATTGATATCAGGATAGTGCAGTGTGAACTGTAATTATATTTTTTCTTAAACTCTCTCATAGTTGAGTAGGTGCTGGTTAATTTTTTCCACCAATTACTATTAGGTTAAGGATTTCTTCTCTTCAGCTAAGAAGCACCTTATAAATACTGCTCACATTACTGGGTTTGTCTCTTCTCTCCCTCTCAGGGTCCCCGTGGTGTGCCTGGGATCCCTGGACCACAGGGGCCTCCTGGCCAGGATGTAAGTAAAATTAAAGTGTAAGTGCTCAAGAAGCTGGTCAGTGCTTGCATCTAATTTCCTTAAAAATTTGTGCTGATAATCAACTGCAGTCTCTGAGTGTTACTAGGATTGTCCAAGGGACATGATTTGCAGAAGTGGAGCTCTTACAACTCAGGATGTCAAAGAGGAAAATAGTTGGAATGAGGAGGATTGCTTCAAGGAAAGTGGGGTTCATCACTGAAGCACTTTAAAATGACACTGGAGAAGGGACTTGGCAGCATACACTGGGGAAAGATCCCACACTGGAAAAGGATGGTGGTTAGGCTGTCTAGGAACTTCTTAGAATCCACCGAGATAAGTACCCTTTCTGTTAAAACAGGGCCACAGCTGTTAAGTTCTCTGTGAGTTCATTTTGCTGCTGCTATTGTGCATTTCTGAGGACATTTTAACCTCTTGGTGCATTGTGCTCCCACTGTCTCAGTGGTGAGTCATGGAACTGAGGAGCAGAGAGGAACGTGGCAGACTCCCAGCTGGAAAGCTGGCCCCTCTCTCTGCCTGCTTCCACTTCAGTGCTGCATCAGAAGGAGGAGAATTTTTTTTTCCTCTATGATGTGGAAACCAGTCCTCTGAAGGAGCCTCTGAAGATTTGGAAGGGCTTGATCTTTGGGTTTAAGGGAACACTGTGGAGAGGGGGAAGTGACCTCCTGGAACTCTCCTTCTCAGTGCTGCTCCGTGATGCTGTCGTGTCTGAAATGAGTACCAGCTCTCACCAGCTCCACAGCAAGCACTTTCCAGCCCTGGTGTGGCTTTACTGACATCCATCAGGTGGCCTAAAGGAGGTCCTTTACTGAGGAAAGAAGGTCTTTTTTTATTCCCACCCACTTATTCCTAGAGGGGTTGTGGGTCCCTCATCCTTGGAAGTGTTCCAGGCCAGGCTGGATGGGGCTCTGAGCAGCCTGGAGTAGTGGAAGGTGTCCCTGCCTATGGCACAAGTTTGGAACTGGATGATCTTTGTGGCCCTTTCCAACCCAAACCATTCAAAGATTCTCTGACTCTGTACTTTGTCACAAGACAAAGGATTGAGCCAGGGTTTTCTTCCAGAGCCCATGATAGCTGAAATGGTCCCTTGTGTCCCTGGGCAGCCAGAGATTTGAGATTCATTGTGTCCTGCTGCCTGTCCCTAGATCTCATCCCCTTGCCTCAGATGTTTGAAATTTTAAATGAAGATGTTTTGAACAGGAGATAGGATAGATGGGTTTGTTAGAGCTGAACTGTGTAAGAAGAGTACCCAAGGCAGCTTTTTGGAGTCTCTTTCTGGCTCTGCTCGGATCAGCATTGGCTGGTCAACTCTTTGAGATGCAGCACTGAGGTCTTCACATTTTTCTTTTCCCTGCAGAAAATTAATCCAAACACAGACATTCCTCAGGCTACTTATAAAACATATTCTCTATTACACTCACTGCTTTAATTGCAATCAATATGTCTTTTAGAACCTTTCTGTATTGTCTGATCACTTGTTATACCATTCTGTCTGTGTTTCAGGAGGTATAATTGGAGGTACAGGGCACATTCCAACATTTCTTGGTGTGTCAGCAGGGATAACCTATTTTGACAAGATCATGCATTTGCAGTTCCCTGATCTCTATCTTTATTTAACTAGCATAAGGAACTTTTTGTTCTGCTTCTGCACTCTTGTGTGCCAATGCAGTGTTCCTGTATCCTCTGAAACATGTCCATTTTTGTACTCTGCTGTGTTCAAACAGGATATCATTGGATAGGAAAGCTCCAATTTGAATTGCTAATATGAATTTGCCATGCGACTCCCAAGCCATGCAGTGTCAATTGCCTGAATGACTTGCCTCAGTGTCTTGTACTTTGCTGTGGCCTCTGCAAATGTATTCCATGTTTTTTTTTGAGACTGGAAAATTCTTTTAAATCACATTTACATACATCGAGTTACTCTCTGAATTATTTTTCCAGTTGCAAACTCATCAGATGCATGTGTAAATGCCTGCTATCAGTTGCATTCTCTGATATAGTAAATCAGATTTACAACTGCATTTAGGGAGATGAAAGAGTCAATGCTGTTTTTGCAATAGCTTTGGCCAGAATTCTCTCCCACTGGTGAATAAATAGAGGTTTTTTTACATAACTACCTTCTAGATTCTTTCTGGTCCCCTAAAAGCATGAGTCATATTTTTTGGGATAGCCCAAAGTCACCTTTTGAAACATCTGTTGGCTACTCAATCTAATATCAAGAGTTCTCAGGACAGTGTCTTTTTTATTAAAATTTAGGTTTTGAAGATACTTGCCTAGGTTAACAGTACAATTGTGCTGCTTTGGCCTTGTTCTGTTCCTCTTAGAAAAAGCCTTGCTATTTTTTTGTCCTCTAGAGTTCATTGTGTCCATAAATCCCTACAAATTATCTTTTTCTGCAACAAAGCTGGGACATGTTGTCTTCTTCCATATATATAATATTCTTGTCTTTAAATTTGCATTTTTTTTTTCTGATTAACCAAAGCTCCAATTCTTAAAGACTGAAAAGTGTGCTTTTTTTAGGTTCTTTTTCCCTAATAATGTGACTACTTTTTTCCATAACAGAACTACTACACATTGTGCCTACTTTAAGGACCTCAGTCACTTAAAAAATCACTTTCTCTTGCTTTTCAGGAAAAAAAAAAAAATCAAAATCACATTTTAATCTGTCAGTATTCCTGTATCAAGCATTAAAATAGTGTAGCCTTAAGTACCTTCTGTTGGAGAAGTTGGCCAATCTCCTAGTCTGAGAATTATAAAAAAGGATGTCTACATATTCAGTGATGTTATATGCAGCGCTGTCTCCTCCAGCTGCTGCAGAGCAGGTCCCTCCTGCCTGGTTAAATTTGATGTATGGAGGAAATTCTTAACTGTGCATGTAGTGAAGCACTGGAGCAGAATGCCCAGAGAAGCTGTGGCTGTCCCATCCCTGGAAGTGCTCAAGGCCATGTTGGATGGGGCTTGGGGCAACCTGGTCCAGTGGAAAGTGTCCTGCCCATGGCAGGGGCTTGGAATGAGATGGTATTTCAGGTCCTTTCAACCCAAGGCATGCCATGATTCTATGAAATGGTTTATTAGAAGATGTAAAGTGACAGGACAAGCCATGGTGGGCAGGTGCAGGGCTCAGCCAAACAAATGCTCAGCCAGCTCTGGTTTACCAGCCCCTTTTATACCCTTTTGTGTCTACCCTCTGTTTGTTTGTTCCTCTCTCTCCCCCTGCACAGCCCCTCATGCATCTCCTCAGCTCTATCAGTCCCTCATCCCTCCCAGTTCATGGTCCCCCACTTTACAATCTGATCACTTGCAAGGTCCAGATTGCTCTCCCAGCAAGTGCAGTCTGTGGTTTTTGGTGGCCCATCAGTTACTGCCAGTGACAAGATCTGATCTGCTTCTTCTTAGGTCTGCGTGTCTTGGAAAATTTAGTTTCTGATTTCCTCCTTTTCCCTTAATTTCCCAGCTGACAAGGTCCTGGATGAGGTAACCTTGCTGCAGTAAGCCTCCTCATATTTCCACATGCCTTGATCAATTAGTGTGAGTGTCCAGTTTGCTTCCTATCACTGCCATCTTTTTTTGGTCAGGTTTGTGTCCTTGACATTCTAATTTATGACTTTCTCCTTCTCTTCCTTTGTTGAATTCAAAAGGTTCTTGACCAGATACCCCTAAAGGAGCAGACACTTTCTGGCCAGCCACTCTTACACCTCATGGTGTGGGAATCTGTTCTCCCCTGCCTGTCTGCTGGGAGATAAAATGTTTCTGTTCAACACACCTATTTAGTGTCCTTAGATTAGAAAACAATCTGAATGAGATATTTTCTTATCCTCCTATTAACAGTGGGGGCACCTGTTTAATAGGATCTTTCTGTATTTAGATTATGATAATTTGAATTAACATAAACACTGAATTAATCACTTTTTAATTAGGTTAATTATTTATGGTAACTAAATTCCAGCATTACCGAGAAGTTCATCTTCCCCCTGCGTTTGCTTTCATAATTGCAAAACCTTTGTGGATGCATAAATTACTGCCAATGGATTTGAAAAGCAGAGTTTGCTGTTCTGAGGTTGATTTTCCCATCCTGTTAGAAGGACAGTTCCAAGGAGCCTTGGTGTTTGGGGTACTTACACCCCAGACCAGGGTATACTTATTAACCCACCTATTGTCTGTTTATTGCTGTGACATATAACTGATTTAAGATATTGCATTTCAAGTTTAATTTTCAGTCTTGTAATAGAACTATCCCACCATATGCCTGTGTGACTGACACACTTCCCCTATACACTTATGTTTCCTTACAGACTTTCTTTAAGTATTTTCACATGCACCACTGACCTGAGCATCATTTTCCCCATCATAGGATTTTGTCTATTAACTGCACTGGCATTTAATTCAGAATCACAGAATATTCTGAATTGGAAAGGACCCACAAGGCTCATCGAGTCCAAGTCTGGAGTGAATGAGCCATGGGGGGATCAAACCCACATCCTTGGCATAATTAGCACCATTTGCCAACCAACTAAGCTAAATATTGTTTTTTAGCATTATCAGCAATACAGTTTCCATCAGTTCCCATTTAAACACCATTCCTGTGTGTCAGATTTTGCAGACTGATATTCTGGATACTGTGCATCCCACCTCCTCATGGCTGACATCTTTTCCCTGTACTGGTGTGCTGTACCACTCATTGGATGTTCTGCTTTGTGCCAGCCACTCTTGGCTGCAATCTCCTGAAAGTGTTCAAACTTTTTTGAGTTTTCCAGCACTGGTTGCTATTTGGGTCTGTGATTTTCCCACATCGTGTTAGCAGCGTTTATTTTCTGTGCCATGCAGTTTTTGGGTCAGACTCATTTCCTTTTCCCTGAATTTTCTGGCTTTCTTTTTTCCAGTTCCCTCCCCTATTAGCTTGTCAGATGCAGTTTTAACTTCCATGTCTTCATTCTAACATTTTCATTCTGCTCTGAGCAATATGAAGCTGCATCAGGGGAAATTTAGGCTGGATATTAGGAAAAGGTTCTTCATCCAGATAGTGGCCAGACACTGGAACAGGATCCCCAGGCAAGTGGTCACAGCACCAAGACTGACAGAGTTCAAGGAGCATTTGGACAATGCTCTCAGGCACCTGATGTGATTCTTGGGATTGTCCTGTGCGAGACCAGGAGCTGGACTTGATTTTTTGTGGGTTCCTTACAACCCAGGATATTTTGTAATTCTGTGTTTGCAGCTTGTCTGGTTTTGTCAGCCTTTTCTAACTCCAGGCCTCTACAGACCAGCAATACTTCCTCTGCTTTTGACTCTGCTTCCATTGGCCTGTTCTCTGATAATGCACCATGCTGAAGTGCCATCAGCTACATCTGGTTTGTTCAGTTTGGCTCACAAAAGCATTCTTCAGTGGACATTCTCTGTTTGCAATCTTGTACCTTTCCATTTTTCTGGGAAGTTTTCCTGGGGATTCAGGGTTTTTTTCAGGTTTATCAGCCATGGCACAGAGCTTAATCTCTTTTCCTGTCTCATTTCCACCCTTTTGGAGACATCACCAGCTCTACATCATACAGTGTGCAAGAAAATGGGTTCATCCCTTTTTGTCTCAAGGCACTCTAATGACATGTGGGCATGATAGCTGTGCTTAATCCTTTCTGAGGATTTCCATTTTATTCACTCTCTTCTTGTGTGTCTTTTCACATAACTAAGAAGTCTTTTCCTATATTCTTTTTTTAAAAGATCTTTAAATACTCAGATTACACCACTACTGCCATGTTCATATTTCAGATCCCAAAGCAGAAGGCTGTCACTGAGCCCTATGGCATATATTTATAGCTGTGCTACTAGTCAGCATGAAAGACATTTCTGAACTGTCTTTTCTGTCTTGCTTTCTGATCCAGGATTATTCTCATGGCTCAAGTTTTTGCTTTGCATCACACTTTTTAGAGCAAGTTCTGTGTGAGTCTTCCTGAACAAAGTAGGTCTGGGAATATAAGATCTGTGTAATTGTTATTTAGCCATCCTTCTTCCCATTTGCAGAGGTGGCTGAGAACACAGTGTAGAAGATGCCAAAAGCATGACCTGACAGCATCTGTGAAAGGGAAAGGTGTTTGGGAACAATACACAGTTCTCTAGATTCACCTTGAAATTATGTGGAAGAAGGAAAGCTATAAATGACTAAAATGATCACTTATATTTACTCAATTCCCCAGAAGGACTTCTGGGGAGAAATGTGAGCTAAACATCTTCTTCAGACATTATCTTCTCTTTGTTCTCACCTGCAGAAGGTTTAGTTCCTCAGGAAACAAGAATTCATCCATGAACTTCAATACTACTTCAGCTCCACTTTAGGTCCGTATCAGTGTGTGTTTAATTTTTGTCTCTGAGAATCTCAAGGTAATTGAAGGGTTGTTGCTCATCCAGAAGCATTTAATGTGGACATAGAAAATGATAATTGATATATTTTTCCATTTTTTCTCTCCTCTAGCAAGACATACAGGATTTAAGTACTAAGTGAGACTCAAGGATGAAATTCAAGTTTGCCCTGTAGCTACAATTGTGGTGTATCATGACACACAGTGCTCTTCAGTCATTGATCCCCATGTCCCCATCTGGTTGTCGGTGTAAATAATGCAAGGAACTGATTGGCAAAACTGAATAACCTGAGACAAGGTGGCAGAAAGAACACCCAGTGCCCTTCCTGGCTAAGCATTTGACCAAATTTTAAAGGAACTTTCCATATGGAAAGACTAGATTGTCTCAAAGAGAAAATCCTGCTGAGCCTGGACTGATTGAAAGCCACTACTTGTACTTTGATCAGCATCCAGATGTGGATTCAGCCCATAAAGCTAATCAAGTCCTGGGCTGTATCAAAACCAGCGTGGCCAAGAGGTGAAGGGAGGGGATTGTGCCTCTCTACTCCACTCTGGTGAGACCCCACCTGCAGTGCTGTGTCCAGCTCTGGGGTCCCACAGCACAGGAAGGATGTGGAACTGTTAGAGAGAGTCCAGAGGAGGCCACCAAGGCAACGGAAGGGATAGAGCAACTCTCTTACAAGGAAAGGTGGAGAGAATTGGGAGTGGGAGAGAATTGGGTTGAGGGAGTTTTTTCACTGGAAAAGTGAAGGCTTCAGGATGACCTATTTGTGGTCTTCAAGTACCTGAAGGGAGCCTTGAAGAAAGATGGAGAGGGACTTTGGACCAAGTGTGAGAACTATAGGTAACCAAGACAGCCAAAATCCAGAGCTGAAGTGTAAAGAATGGATTTATTCCATTACCACTCTGGCAGAATGGAGACATATGCATTGCTAAGTTTATTCCATCTTAGCAGGGGCAAAAATTGCTCAGGGTGACCTCAAAGCTCCTTATCTCTCCTTCTCCCAGCAGGGAGGCCCCAGCCTGTGAGGAATGCCTTTTAAGTTTTTTACAGCATTCTGTTGTCTTCTATAAAACTTCCATTTTTCAGGACAGACAGAAAACAACCCAAAGAAAACACAACATGTGAAATTTTCCACACTGCATATTCTTAGCATCCTCCAGCTGCAAGGTTATCTTTAGTGAAAACAACTCTGTTTTTCCCTTCTCATTAGATCTTCCACTTTCAACCTTTTTCTCGCCACACAAGGGGAGTGGCAGTAAAAGGGGAAATGGCTTCAAACTGGAAGAAAGTAGGTTCAAAATAGATATATGGAAGAAGTTCTTTACTGTGAGGTTGGTGAAACACTGGCACACAGGTTGCCCAGAGGAGCCTTGGATGCTCCATCCCTGGAAGTGTTCAAGGTCAAGTTGGATGAGGCTCAGAG
The DNA here is from genome assembly GCF_023055355.1 of Agelaius tricolor. Lineage (NCBI taxonomy): Eukaryota > Metazoa > Chordata > Aves > Passeriformes > Icteridae > Agelaius > Agelaius tricolor. The sequence goes on along the minus strand of NW_027269262.1, from coordinate 90,862,805 downwards.
CAACCTGGTCTAGTAGAAGGTGTCCCTGCCCATGGCAGGGGCGTGAATTTAGATGGTCTTGAAGGTCCCTTCCAACCCAAACCTTTCTATGACTCTATGAACATCCCGGGTGGCAAATCTGGAGCCATCCCAGAGAAAACCCCATGTGGGACTTCTGCAGAATCAACAAAGCTGAACACAAGTAAGATCTTTTTAGATGGTCTGTAGAAACTGTTCCTTTAGAAACAAAAATGATCAGGTAGGACAGCTTTTGTATTTGGTAAATTTTGTATACTCTTTAAGGTGCTCAGCATGAATAGAACATGCACTTGCTTGAGTGATGACACAGGGTGATGGACCAGGTGGATACAGGAATTCAGCAGAAAATGGTTTGGGGAAATGTTACCGAGTATCCTTAAAACTGCAAGGATCCTCACAGTGCAGATTATTGTCACCATCTGAGCCATGGCAAACTGTCTTGTTCAAAGTATTTGGTTTCCCAAGTGAGCATTACTTTATGCAAAGATTTTACAAAAATTTTTAGACATGGTTTTTGTTTTGTTTTTAGCAAACTTAATTCCTTGTAAATGACATGTTAGAGATGCATGCTGAGGGGTGAAGGTTGTTCCTTTTCCTAATCCTGCCTTTCTGGACATAAAATTCTGAGAATGCTGGTAACTTCTATGCCTTCATCTCAAGAAAACTGATACCACTACACCTCAACAAACAAAAAACCAACCAACCAACCAACCAACCAACCAAACAGACAAATTGATTTTGCTTGTTGACAGGTGCCTTCAGAGATTTAAAGTTTCATCCTTCACACCAGTAAAGTTCATGGTGTTTCCTATCACCAGAAGACAAGCTAAAGCAATTCCAGTCTCTGTGTGACTCAAATGAATTTAGCAAGGGTTTGAGAGGATGTTCAAGTTGCAGATATTTGGAGGAGTTTGCTGTCTGTCTCATGCAAGGAGTAGTGCTGCTCAGCAGAAGAAAGTAAAATGTGTGCTAGTCCAGATCAGTCAGCAGAGTGCAAGAGCAACCAGGGGGTTATTGTATAATAATTTCACTTTTTTTTTTCTTTTTCTTGATCTGTAGGGTGTACCTGGAAATCCAGGGGAAAGAGGACCTCCTGGAAAACCTGTAAGTAACTTCACTTCTGTACTACATCTTCCTTTTAACTCAGTTTCCACCTGTACACCTCACCTCAGAAGTGAACTTGGGTGCTTTTCTACTGTTGTTTTTCCCAGTAGAACAGTAGAAAAAAGACTAAAAGCCACTAAAGACTAAAGCTTTAGTGAAGGCTTTGGAATGGTATGAGAACAACTGGATATTATGCATGTAAATAAAAGCCAAAATTTTAAAGGCACTTCCTTAGCACCACTGTACAGTACCAGCAAGAACTCATCTCAGGTTCCAATGAAAAGCATTGGTAGGGTAGGGTGGGAAGTACAAGTTTGGCCCAGTGAATCCTAGACAGGATAAGGAAAACCAGTGAGAATCCAAGAACATGTTCAGGAAAAATTCTTATGTCTTGATGCCTCTTAAAATTGCCTGAAGTAATGAATTTCTCATTCCACAGGGTTCCCCACCCCTGCTTACTCCAGAGGACATAAATCTCCTGGTAAAGGTAATCAGCCTTTAATGAGGGTGGGAGTTTATGTCTCTGTTTGATTCAGACCTAATGTGATGGGAAAGTGTCTGAACTGCAAGTGCAAAAGGTGTCTTTAAACACTCTTTCAAAGCTCAAGACTTGTAAGTCTCCTGCTTGCACTGGCATTGGGACACGAGCTCACAGTAGAGATGAAAATCCCTTCCCCAGCAGTGAAATGACCTAAAAAGTTCTCTATAACATCTCCAAGACTTTCTCAGCTCTTTCTGAAGCATGCATTCCAAGGAGAGATAAGCATTATCAATTTACATTATCTAAACCAGAAAATGGAAACCATTTTAATAAAATGCTGGATTTTTTCACATACACCTTCAACAGTGACGTTGTGGGTGCAAATTTAGTTTGCATTTGAATCTAAAAGGATGCAGGTAATTAACCCCAGAAGTACTTGTGATTCAAAAGTGATCATCTGTCTGCCTTTACTCTCCATGTAGAGAATTTTGTGATAAATTAGTCAGTCTTTGATAGGTGCTGACTGAAAAATCTCTATAGATTTACATGGGTTGAGTTGTGAGTTTTTTAAGCTGTCTTAAACCTGGCAAGAAATCTTTTCTTATTGATTGAAATAAACTAAAAAATTACCTTCTCTTACCAACAACATTAACCAAAGGGCCCTTTTAAGATTGCTGCTGTGAAATTACTCTTCTTTGAAGAGCTGTCTTTGTTTTGTGGACCCCAGTATTGTTCTGGAGGTTTCACTGTAAAGTGTTGCTTGGGACTTCTGATCTGGACAAGAGCAAGAGACTCAGTCTTGGGTAAAGGATGTCACTTTGATGTTCCTTCCTTTGCTTCTATTATGGTTAAACACATTTGTGCATTTTTTCTGCTTGGTATTTTTTCACTCCATGCTTGGTACAGAAAGCAGCACCTTGAAATCTCAGATAAAATTGGGGCTCTGCTGTTATGGGTGTTTCTCAAGCACTTACATTGTAAGTAGATAAATGTGGATGTAGGCACTGAGACTCAGAAGGACAATTTACCCCACAGTTTTGCAGCAGATTATTGACAGAGTTGGGTGTTGTAGCAGGGGCTCCTGACTCTCCACCTGATGATGTGTTTTGTATTATGCTCTTACGGGCAGGATTCCCCCTTTACAGAAGGGAGTCTGCTTTTGAAATGGAAATTTCATAGATGGATTCAATCTCCTGAGGATAGCTGGAATGTAAAGATTGCTGAGACCATGCTTCAAAGATGTTTGGAAGGAGGGAGGTAGTGATTCTCCCTGATAAAATTTGGCCAGGACACTGTGACATTCACTTGGTCTTCACAAACTTCCTTGGATGAGTTGTCCTTAGCCAAGGTGGCTGCTGAATAATTTCTCCTGCAGAACCCTTTCTGACATTGTGCTGCACCTGATTTTTCCCTAGAAACCTGCCATCTAAGCAGTAACACAGATCTTTCAGCCTGGAGCAAAGATTTCTAGTGGTCTTGTAGATTCAAATCAAAGTTTTTCTTGATAGTCTTTCTAGTCTCCCTGACCTCCCCATCAGGAAGAGCTTTTCCTTGGTTTCCTGATCCTGGGTGACCAATCAGGACCTAGAACTGATAGGAAACTTCCCATGGGAGCAGGTGTGAGCTCAGCTGCTGACCCTCACTCTGCTTCACACTGCCCTCATTGGTTCTTTAAGCCAAATTCACCCCAATCCTAGGGTAAAACAGCAAAGGTTTAAGAATTACACCAGCACCACAGTGCTGCATTCATAGTGGGTGTCCACAGGGTCTGCTAAGTGCCTGCAGCCTATTGCTGATGTGTTTTCCCATGTTCTCTCCCAGGATGTGTGCAGTGAGTGCCCTCCTGGCCCACCAGGACTGCCAGGCATCCCAGGTTTCAAAGGGGATAGAGGTCTGCGAGGACCACCAGGGAGAGATGGCCAGGATGGGAAACCGGTAAGAGAGCTGAGGGAGTCACCATGCCTGCATCTGCTGGGACCTTGTTTTTCTGTTACTATGGTCGATGGTTTCTCTGTAAGATGATTAATTTTTTTTCATCAACAACCTGGTGAATCCTTCTTAGAGGCCTGTGGATTCAATGAACTAAACTAGTGTTTACCTGTACCTCTTGTGCATTGCAGGGGATTGCTGGTCCCAGAGGTCCTCCAGGCCCACCTGGGCTCGATGGCCCAAAGGTTGGTTGGTTTTCTTCCCTTGTCTGATGAAAGCTTATTTGTGACTAATTAGTCACACTAACTATTTTGGGAGCAGGTTACCCAAAGAAGTTGTGAATGCCTCATCTCTGGAAGTGTTAAAGGCTAAGTTGGATGGGGTTTTGAACAGCTTGGTTTAGTGAAAGGTGTCCCTGCCCATGGCATGAGGGATTGTTTCACTTTAGCAGTGTCTTCTGCCATCCCTTTATTCACACACAGACAGGCAGACACATCTAAAGGGCCTGATTCTTGGTGTTGAATTTCATTACATTGATGAATAGACTTGAGAGTAAGTTTCAACTCAAATTAGGTGAGAAAGAAATTAAAGCCTCAGCAGTAGCCACCATGCCTGTACCTCCCCCTTTTGAATCTGATGTCCTGGAATCACTTAAATTAAGGCTGCAATGGGCTGCTAGGCTCCAAACACACCATCTGCCCTGGTGGTCTTACCCAACAACTCCAAGTATTTCCTGAAATAGACAGGAAAAACTTCTTTTAGCTATATGGTGCTGCTTCATGGTCTAGGACATAGGTGACCATAAAACTTCCATTGTTTGAAGTATTTCAATAATGTCACATCTCAAGCATTTCTCATAAAGAGAGCTGCCTCCAGTCTGCTCACAATGCCAGTGCCTGGCCACAGTTAAAACCTGTACAACTGCCTAATGTGAAATAAATCAAAACAAATCAATGAGGGAGAGGTAAGGTGATTTAATGATCGGCCACAGTTTCCTCCAGGCATCCTTTCACTACTGACGTACTGTCTAAAATAGCTCCTGCTATTTTAACATCTTTGTATTTGCACTTGTTAGAGTGCAGGGCAAGCTAATAGAGTTTCATGAAATAATTGCATATCTTGCAATTAAAAGTGTGGTGGGGAGAGCAGCACAATCTCGAAAGTAAACACAGAGTTGATCAAAATGAAAGTATGTTCCAGGATAAAATTTACAAGAGAATTAGTAACCCATAAAGCCAATAACTGGCAGAAATGCCAAGCAATCTGAGACATACCCCGTCTGCTGCTTTCCTATATTTCTTAAGGAAGCAGAGATTTAGGCAGAAAAATGGATTGACAGGTGAAATAACAGGATAAATTTCAAACTATACATGTGCATAAAGTAAAATCAAGTAACTGATAAGTAGTCTAACTTGAATTCAATAAAAAAAGTTATTTAAAAAAATAAAAAGTATTTGAAGACCTTTGAGAAGGAGCAATCACAAGGTCAGTCTTTGTGACTCTTTTCTGCATGTCTTAGGAGGATCCTTGCAGTGGAAGACCCAAATTGCTCTGCACTTTTGACTTTGTGGTATATTGTCCTTACCAAGCTATTAGGTCCTGCTCTGAAAGAAGAGCAGTAGAACTGCAGATCTTAGCTCATGAACAGCTTCATTCCTTCTGGCCATATGAATTTGAGCTCTTTTATTAATAAATTGCAACCCTCTTTCTCCCCTTTGTCTCCTAGCTCTCATGCAGCAAACCAGTGTATTATTTCCATGGCCAGCAATTCATTATTGCTGTCTGCATTGTTCACACCTTGCTCACCTTTACTTCAGTAATTTTCAGTGTCTTGTCTCATGTACCAAGCACTGGTAATGCACACATGCACATTTGAGCTTTCTGTCTCTGCCTGTGTCTCTAGAATAGAAAGAGAAGGAGGGGAGCACTTTCTGAGCATGAATTTTCTGGCTGCATCTTAGAAATGCTGGTTTTATTGTCCCTGAAGAGTGTGGGCACCTTTGTTGGGCCAGATGATTCTTTATCAAGATGTGATTTAGTGAAGTGCCTAATAACCTGCCTGGTCTTTAAGGATGTGTAATTCCTCTTTATGCTTATGATAATAAAACATTAAAAACCAGCTATGCTGGCTCTGCTCAGAGGCCATTTTCCACATATATTCCTGGCTCCAGCAGTGGTAGTGAAAGTCTGGAGAAGAATTTAAGAGGAGGGCAAGGAGGGCTCAGTCCTGATTCTTGAGTTTTATTCTTGAATGTCCAAGTGCTTTATGAGAGAGGTCAAAAAGCTGTCACAACACTGAATCTCATTGACTTTCATTGGCTCTTTTTTTTATTACCAGGGTGCTAAAGGAGACCGTGGCATGACTGGGGAAGTAGGAGAAAAAGGTGAACAGGTAAAAACAGAGTGTGCTTTCCAGCAGTGCTGTCACTGTGATTGGTCCTTCCTCAGTAACTCCTGTGATGCCTGTACAAGAGCATCCTTCTCAGAGGCACAGGAGGAAGATGGGAGCTCTTCATCACTGACAAACCACAAATGGGCTCTGTCAAAGAGTGAACCATAGCTCTACAGATTCCATCCTCATCTCCAATAAAAACCTCCCAGTACCATCTGTTTCCTCACCTCTGGACTGAATGCATTACATTCTCTACATTACCTAACCCTTACTCATTTCCTTGGATAATCCCTAGATGATTTCCAGGAGTTCAGGTGTCTATGGAGTGAAAAAGCCAGTGTCTCTATTTGTCTTAGATGGTGAATGTAAGGAGGACCTCTTTTAGGAGGGACTGAGAGGCCACAGGAAAGATGAGAATGGTTTAAATTAGAGTAAACTTTCATAGTTAATTTTGCCAAGAGCTGAGTCACTGGTTCAAGGTGCAAATCAGCACCTCTTCAATGACATTTTTAGGACATTTTAAACAGGCTTGGTTTCCCAACTGACCTCCTGTCTTGTGCAATTCCACAATATCTGCTCTCATCTGCCATTAGCACAGACTAAAATGTGCATGGGAAGAAGTACACCTGAAATTTAACTATGTTATTTTTTGAAATGCATGCTTTGAAAACCAAGGTTTCACTTTAAAAAGCCTTTATTCTATTATAACCAGCTCTCTGTGAATTGACTCATGTTGGTGTTACTTCATAATAATCACCAGTTAACTTTTATAAAAGTAGATATGTGACTAATGCATAAGGAAAGGCTCTGATTTCATTCCACAGGGCCACCCTGGAATGCCTGGCTTCTCAGGGGCTCCTGGAAACCCTGGTCCACCTGTAAGTTCCTCTGTTGCAAAGATGTTCCTGTAGTTTCTTGCTGATAAAGGGTGTTGCAAGCTCCATGTGGTGGAAAGGACCATTCCCATCTGTCTGTGCAGTGAATTTGCATTTTCCAGTGGGTTCCTCATGATCCCCTGAGTGTGATAGAGTTCCCCACTCATGGTAATTGCTATTTAATACATTGGCCACTTTCCACTGATTGCTTCAACTCATTCTGTAAATTGTTGCTAAGCTTCAGTTGCTCTCTTTATACAACACAAAGATGATGATTAAAACTCTTCCATGGGGACTATTTAGTGCATGTATAGGTGCTTTCCTGTATGTGGGGTAAGTTGTTAGTCTAGAACTAGCAGATCTGAGAGCATTTTAGCTCTCAATTTTGCACAGTGGTATGACACTGGATTTTCTCCAGTTTTCATATTGTGTGAGTTACTTTTGAATTAAAAGGCCTTTTACATGTCCCTCTCCATACAGTCCTCATTCTTAGATTCTGCTCTGTCCATGAATAAAATTATGCTTCTTTGTATTTAAAAATGGGTGATAGTGCAGGATCAGGGCTGAGATCACTTGGCTCTCCTGCTGGCTCTCCTGCTTTACTCCCTTCAAGTTTGGGGATTTTTTCTGAGTCAAGGACTTTTCTCTCCAAACCACCTTTCATTGCCCAGAGTCATCACAGCTCATATTGCTGCTTACAGTGCAGTTTGGCTCTGCTGTGCTGAGGGTGTACCACCTTCATCTCTTCTGGGGATCAGCACAACCTGAATTCACATTGCACTGACTAAATGACAGGACATACCAGAAAGGGGGATTAGATTAAAATTCTATATTCAGATGGTATCAGTGCCTAAAGGATGCTGGGTGCTTTGCTGCTGTGACAGCACATGAACTTGCTTTGTGGGTGATTTGAGCTCCCATGAGCATTATTTTAGGAGAAGTTAATAACAGACACATTTGCTGTGTCTCTATTAACCTAATACTGCTACAACTACAGAGCTGAACCAGTGGGATTAAAACACTAAATTGTCCTATGAGACCTCCTGAACAGATTCACAGCAAAAGGAAAAGTAAAACTGAGCCTGTCAAAACAGAGCAAAATGTGATGTCCCCTATACAATTTTGTTCTTCAGCTTTTGCTGACTTTTCCCTCTGTCTGCATTGACTTGTGGCTCCAGGAGTTTGCCTGCCACAGTGTGTGCTTCATAATTTCTGTTCTCCCATAATTGCTGTTCTTCAGAGTTATTTTTGTCATGACTGGCTTTTTCCTATTTGTCCCCTGTTTTCAGGAGGAAAAGCCAAGACCAAACTCAAATATCTGACTATTTCTGGCTTTGGAGGCTGATTGAGTGCAGAGGTTGGCACTGCTTTTCAGTGATGGATGAAGAAATGGAATGAATGTTAAGCTGAGTGATTAAAGAAAGCTCCAGAGTTGCCAGCTATGTGTTAACAAACATATAAAATGCATTAATCATTCACATTGTTTCTGCTTTATTTTGTTTAGGGATCAGATGGGGCACCTGGACCAATAGGACCAGCAGGAAACCCAGGAGACATGGTAAGCTCTAAGCTCTGTGCTTCACTGCTGGCTTCACTTGGGTTTAGGTCTGTGAAGTAAAGCTGAGCTGGCATCCATGTAATATCCTTTGAAGGGTCTCCAGAATATTCAGCCTGCAAGTAGAACCTCCACAAATACCCACAGGTTACTGTTCTAGCACTTTTTTTACTCACCAAATGAAATTCCCAGTTAGCCAGAGGATAGTCCAGCCCATGGGACCTCTGTGGAGGTTTTTGTACCTCTTGTCTGTCTGTCCTTGCTATTAACATCTCTTAGCCTCCAGAACAGGATTTCTAAATCTGTTAGGATGCTTCATGACCTAAAGCTAATACCTGAACTCTGTGTGGGAATTATCAAAATATAATCAGTAACCTGTTAAAGGATGTCAAAGGCAGACTGGTGACATGCTGGAGCCTGGCACTATTTCCTGGCACCACCAAAAATACCAGGTATAACTTTAGAGAAGCCCATGAAGAACTTTGGCATTGCTGTTTCATTTTAAGGGTTTTCAGATGCTACTTTATGGCAATGCATCAGAAACCCCTGGGAAAGACAGGTAATCTGATTGATGCTAATTTCAGTTTGAAAAGTTGAAAATGAACCTTCCCTAAAGAATACTCCCTATTGAGTTGGAACAGTTTAAAACTGTGTAATTCCATTATGGATTTCTAGAGCAAGGTTTCCTAAGGGACAAGGTGCCTTTTGCAGAGCCATTTCACAACCTGAACTTCATCATAAGTAAACAGTGATGGTCCTTCTGATGGCTGTTATGAAATAGAGAGCATTCTCAGAGAGGCCAGATGAAATGAACAGGCTGGCTGAAATTCCATTTCAAATTGATGATAAGGTTGTGACACTGTGAAAGACCTGGAGTGATATTGTCCAATCCTGTGGAGTAAGGGGATTTTTTGGGAAGGTCAGCAAGGCACTTCTGGTAACTATTCATTTAAAAGGTATAAAATACACATCTGCTTCCTGGCAGGGCACCTCATCCAGAAAGTTAAGGATGAAATATTAAATATAATTAAGCCTCAGAAAAAAAAAAAAAAAAAAAAAAAACAACTATTTTTTTCAGAGGTTTCTCAATTTGTAAGAACTCAATGATAATAGTGATTTTTTTTTTTATGTTTAAAGACAGCCATCCATTCTAAACTAGAAGGAGTTCAGGAAAACCTCATAGACTGTGTGACATGGGCTACAAGACCACCTTCTCACAGTTGTCCCATCAGACTCTACATGTGATAAATCTTCATCTGATAGAAGCCTCTGAGGAACTTGCCTGACCCTCAGTGTTTGTTCTTTCTTTCCAGGGCAAAGATGGTCCCCCAGGTCCACAGGGCCCACCAGGGCTGCCTGGACTTCCAGTGAGTGTGATTAAGCTCCTTCTAATTCAGTACATTAAATTATTCATGCACACATAGGTATGTAAAACAAAGAGGTGACACTTCTGAGGTGCTTTGAGAACCATGCATGGTCTGTAGCAGTGTCTGTCATGCTGATGCAATGTCCTTGTTCCAAGACAGTATTTGTTTTGTTCCGGAATCTGCATTTGATCACTTTAAAGCAAAGTGTTAATAACAATGTGAATCAGGACTGTTCATTGCCTGTCTTCTCATTGGAAGAAATACTCTTATACAGAGCACAGAAATCAAGTTATAACTCCAGTGTAAGGGCACAGGGATTCAGGGACTGGGACATTGACTTTATCTGAATCCAGTAAAAATTATTCCTTTGCACTGACTCAGGTTCAAGTGCACCTTGGGCATAGACTTCTCTCTTCTGGAAAATGTAACAGTACAACATTTTGGGATTTTTTTTAATCTGTCATAAGGATAGAGGCAGAGATAATTCTACTGTAAAGTAGCCTACCTGAAGATAATGGCATTATAATGATTTATAACAGTTGGTTTTAGAATCCTGATTTAAGATTGTTGGCCTGCTCATCTTGCTGGAAAGGGAAATATTGCCATATTGGAAAGGGAGTGAGGTTATGCCATTACAGGGTGTAGCAGGGAGACATTTATGACTGAGCTATAGAAGTACGGAGGGTTTTGGAGATTTAGGCAAACATAAGTACGTCATGATGAGCAGACTTCTCACTCTGACAAAACCCCCACCAATCATCCTTGTCAATTTTACTCTGTTTTGCATTTCATTTAACAGGGCATTGCTGGGAATGATGGCAAAGATGGCAAACCAGGATCTCTGGGGGAGCCGGTAATGTAATTTAAAACTGTTTTGCTCAGTCAATCAGAAGCTGCATCCAGTTGTTGTTTTTGAAGCTGCCTATCTATGGACTCCTTAGGGGGAACAAGGAGCCTGTTTGCACATCTGTTTTTAACACCAGAAGAATTGTATTGTCTTGAGCGATTTATAGGCATGACACATGAGCAATCTTGAAAAGAAACTGTGTTCTTTTACTTTTACAACTACCATAAATACACTAAAACTTAGTGACTCCACTTTTACAGCTGTCTTAAACACTGCAGAGAAAGAAGGTTGTCTTGTAACATTAAGCCTAGTGATCCATCCTTTTGATAGAAGTTTATGGGGCATAAAAAGTTTAGAGGAGGAGTCTTTAAAGAAGCTGTTTGCTGGATTGCTCTGAGACAGTTCTGTTGCCCAGAATTAGAGTTTATATTTGATTTCTCTTCTTAGTCTATTACTTGCATTTGCTGAGGGAAAAAAGCTGAGCCACGAAGTTGTCAACTAAAAGGCAATGTTAGTGTGTCACATTAAAAGGCAACTGTGTGTGTTACATGAAGAGTGTGCATCAAGTATCAGGCATTGCCAGCCTCTTTCTGTGACTTGCCAAATGGGACTTGGTGGTTCTGGGAACAGCCAAGTTCCCAGGCATTAGGACAACTGCTAAGTAGAGGAGTGCTTGTCACAGAAGCTGCAGGTAGTTTGTGTTTGCACCAACCATCCCATTTCTGTGTGCAGATGCTGATTTTGCATGTGCTGATTAGGTATTGGTGCAGTTCTGACACTGCAACCATAAACCAGTCCCGAGGTGTGAGGTGCCTCAGTAGCTCAGAGTGCAGGTGAGAGTGCAGCTCAAGGTGTGTTTGGGAAGGTCTGGCCCTGCTGCTCTCCCTGCAAACTCAGACTCTGCTGGACAAGCCCTGGGCACTCACAGCTCTCAGTGATGTTCTGTCTGAGGGAGGGGAGTGGGAGGTTTCCAGCAGCAGTGAGATGGACCTGGGGCTCTCTCTAACACGAGCATTATTGTTTCCCACAGGGAAAGCCTGGAGAACAAGGGCTCCCAGGCCGGGAGGGTGCCAGAGGATTGCCGGTGGGTGCTGCTCTGAAGGGTTCCATCCACTCAGCCTCCTGTACTGCAGTCAGGGGGCATTTCTTGGGCACATGAGGTGCTTTACAGATGGAAACATATAACCTGGCATTGTGACTAAATAAAATATGTAGATAAGCAACAACAATAGAACACAGACATTTCTGAATCATTCACATTGGAGAAGAGTAAATCCCTTATCTAGAAATTAAGGCATGTGACCTCATGACACCCCTCCACCAGAAGTCACAGCTGTAGCCCTTGTGTTCTGTTACAGGTCCTCTGAAAGGGTGGGGACAGTACAGTTTAGGGTTAAATAATGTATGGGCTGGACACACCAGGGATACACAGAGCACAACCTTGGTTTTACAGCTTAAGAAGCCATGGAAAACTTTTCCTGTGATGTGGCCCTGCCTAATTGCTCCCTGGGACACAGCTGCTCCATGCTGACCAGTCCCTAGTAACTTTTGGCAAAACTGGAAAGATTATTAAATGAACATTCAACCTAGAGTTTTCTTAGTCTTTCCTGCATCAGGGTGATGGATAATTATTGATTTCATTCCCTTGTGTAGGGTTTCAAAGGACAGAGAGGAGACACAGGTCCCCCAGGTCCCCGGGTAAGTAAGAGGTACCTCGTGCACAATCCTTTGGAGAAAGATTGTGGGAATTGAAATTGCCTTTTCTGAGGCAGTAGATAAAAATGATGACAGTGTTTCATGTGGCTGATGACAGTGTTTTCAACTATGGGCCACATCTATGGCACAGAAATGACAGCAGCTGTCTTCATTCCCTCTGCTGAACTTTTGATTCCAGGGAAGGTGAGGCAGCTGGTAGAACTGAATCCTCTGATGCTCCCTTTCAGATACTCCTTTGTGAATAAGTCTCAGGGATGCCTCCATGCCACATCCTTGTGGTTAAAATGCTGGCAAAGTGAGGACCCCTACTGCACTTGTTGGACAAGCACTAGCTCTCCTCCACAAATGCTGAACAAGTGTAAAATAAGTTCAAGTACAAAACTTACAGAAAAGTGAACAGAAATGTCCCTTTGGCTTAGTTTCCTGTGGGTCATAAAACCCAAACCTCAAGTCCTGCATGAAAATTTGTTCTCCACTCTGTTTGGAGCTCCTTGGTGTAAAAGGGAGAATACAAAACTGAATATTCTTCCACCTAATCCTGCCTTTTTTACAGGGAAATAAAATTCTCTGCTTTCAGAAGCTGGTGTGAAAAATCCAGTGCTGGAGATCCTCATCTCTTCCTCATTATGATAACTTCTGTATCATGAATGTGTTGGTGATTTTCAGTGCCTGCAGAAGCAGTAGCAAATAATTTGCTGGAAAGCAGAGCACTGCCTTGTGCATCACTTACAGGAGATGTTTCTGAGATATTTTTATAAGCTGCATGTCATATAAGATGAACGAGGCTCTTGCTGGCTTTAAAAAAATTTTCACTGAGCTCAGTCACACATTGCAGAAACCCCATACCTCTTACAGTGGTGATACTGGTCTGAATTTGACCTTGAGCTGATCTCTTCCCTTTTTGCTGAATTGCAGGGGGAGCCAGGTGTGATGGGTCCTGCTGGTCGTGAGGGGCCACCAGGGAAGGATGTAAGTGCACCATTTTGAGCAGAAATGAATCTCCTTCTCCCTGACAAATGAAAATTTTAATTCACAGTGACCCTGACCTGAAACAGCTGCAGAAATTCCAATAAAGGGTGAATTACTGCAGGGTATGATTTGTGCAAAGATCATTAGGGGAAACAAAGAATTAGAGGGCCTTTGTCACTGCTCAGCTGCTGGCACTAAAATGTCAGCTATATCTTTGGATAAGCAGAGAAAGCAGCCTTGTGTGAAACCCAGGCTGTGCTTGGTAGCCATGGACCTGTCTTCTGGCACCCATCTCTGAGCAGAGCTCTGCTCTGCAGGTCCCACCAGGCCAGGCCCAATCACGCTTCCTCTGCCACAGCTGCACCTGACTGACTGTGTCGCTCCACTGAAGTCTGGGAAATACCTATGGAATAAGTTGCTGCTGCTCAGAGGAAAAGAAAGATGGTACAAACAGTTCCTCTAGCATGATTAAGTGTCAAGTGCAGTCATATAACAGAGTCCTGGGAGGGAGCAGCTGACGTGGGATCCTGCAGCAGCTGCCGAGCAATGTTCCGAGCTGCTGATGGGCCACTGCCATGGGACCTGGAGAAGTGGCTTCTCATTTGCACCCCTTTGTGTCACTGGAAGCTGGTGTGCTGAAAATGGTACCCTACAAAGCAAAATGTAGGGCAGACCAAAAGGAACCACTCAGAGGAGATGCAGGCAGCTCTGAAGCCTTCCTGGAAAGAGAATAGGCTCAATTCTTGAGAAATTCTCAATTCTTGAGAAATTTCAGAGAATCTCTGTCCCTAAGAAATACATCTTTAAGATAATCTGATCATAACCTGATAGAAATGCTTTCTGCTTGTAATCAGGTTGCATTTAGTGGTAGGTGTTTAAAATTCAAAGGGTTGATCTTCCTCATAAATAACTGAAAGGGGGCAGTGAGATTCCTTTAATCCTGTTTTCCCTAATATGTGAACAGTGTAGTTTATCAGGAATATTTTATAATGTTTGTTACTTGCCTCCATGTCAGCTCTTTCTCAATTACCAGAATACTTTTCTTCCTTTCAGGGTGATCCTGGTCCCATAGGACCACAGGGGCCTCGAGGACTCCGAGGGCAGCCGGTGAGTTCTCTCTCCTGACAAGCCTTTTCTAGAGGTCCATAATAGTTCATAGAATGGTTTGGAGGGAACATTAAAGATAATGTAGTTCTAACCCCTTGCCCTGGAAAGGGATGCCACCCACTAAACCAGCTTGCTCAGACCCCCATCCAGACTGACCTTGAAAACTTCCAGGGATGGGATGTTGTGTGTGGTGGGAATGTTCTGCAGTCCAGAACTCTGGCTTGAAAGAAGAGAGTTTAGGAAGATTCAGACAATCTTTGATTAAAACACTTTGCCTTTCAGAAAGACAAATAAGAATAATATTGCTAGAAACTGATGAAGACTTATAATAGTGCAAAGGACTGATGGTAGCTGACTCAGTGGGAAGAACAATTCAATGGATTCTGTCAGGATGCAGAGTCAGAAATACTCATATTTCAGTCCTGCCTCTGGAATCCCACTCACTTCTCACATGGTCTCAGTTTTCAAAGGTAGACACTCACTGTGGGTGCCCAGGCTGAGTTTTGTGGGGACTATTCACCTGTACTATTTTATTATAGCTTCAGTGGAGAAACAGAAATCTAGTTGACATTTCAAAAAGTCTCATTTGGCATGGCTCAGAAATTACTTTTATTAATTTCACAGGGTGTAAAATTCTGTCTTAGAAATTAATCCTTATCAAATCTGAATCGATATCTCTGTTGCTGAACCAAGGCACATCTTTAGTGTGTTGCAATGAGTGAGTTCCTTTCCTTCTTGGAAGACCTGGTAGTGAAACAGATTCCACAGCATGATCGGGGGGGAAAATGCTGACTCAGAAATGCCAGGAGTTGGAGCAGCAGGTCCCTCCAAGCTGGGGGGGTTGGGGTTTAGATTAGACTGCAAGAACATAAGGAGACCTCCTGTGTCTACCTCATAATTGATCTCATTACTCCAGTACTGCTGGCATCACTCACTATTGTGTCATGCCCTTGCACAACACTAGCAGTGAGTAAAAATATTTGAAGATGGAAATTATCATAACTTCAGGCCACATTCTTCTTTTCATACTTGTATGTTGGAGGGCAATGTGTCAGTTTCTCTTGTTCTTCCTTTTCTTTGTTTATTATCCAAAAAGAAGTGTGAGGCATAATTTTGAATATTGACAATACAAGAGCTGGTCTTTATAGTCAACTCCAGTAACGGGAAAGACTCTGAGTGTTGAGTTGAGAGGAGTGTAAAACTTCATCTCACCAAAGTTTGTGGATGATTAGCTCAGCTGCTTTCTCAAGGAACAATGAGAAACAGGTCCTTTTAAAGGATCATTTCGCTCATTCTGAGTTGTCTGGTGTCAGGTATCTATCAAATGTTTGAACAAGTGTTTCTCTCCATTACCCAAAAAAGGGGAAGCCTGAGATGATTTAAAAGAGTCTTATCTGAACAGTGGTGACCTGGAGCAGCCAGAGGAGGTGGATCTGTCCACCCAGAAGGATACTGCATATGGTAAGGACAAGGGTGCAGGAAAGGAGAAGTGCTGGTTTGGTCCTCCTCAGGCCTGTGGATTTGGGTCCATGTATTGATTTTTTTCCTGAGATCAGCCATGCAATCAGGGATGCAGAAGCTGTGAGGTCAGTTGGAAATAAGATACTTCACAGTCTGTCAGGAGAAGAGACTGAACAATGCTAAAGAAATCGCTGCTGGTGTAGGCATAGCTGAATATTTCTAGTTTTAGCATGCATTACATCACTAACCTTTTTTTCTTTTGACACAGGGCAAAAATGGAGTGCCTGGATCTGCAGGAGAACCTGGCCCAGCTGGTATCCCAGTAAGTAACACAAAGGGAGACTGCTGCAGCCAGGAGAGGTGACTGATGAAGTGTAGGTAGAGTGGATTAGTGTAACTGGTTACTATCCCTGAGGTTTCTATGTCTGAAGATGGCTGATCTGAAAATCAGTAGCTGGCCACAATTTTGAAGGGTGTTTGGCTACATTCCTGGAATTGAGATGCTAGCTGGGTCATCACTTTTCCCAGTGAAAGTTAAGTGTTCACAGCAAATGGAAATGATTGATTGCCTAGCATGGAAAAAAGATTGGCATGCCTCATCTTCACCAGTAGATTTAATTTTGCCAAGCAGAGAGCATGCAGCCAGCAGAGAGTTGTCACAAGGAAGGAGAGGGCCTCGGGGAGTTGGCAGGCTGCCATTGAGGAATAGTGGTAGCAGAAAAATCCTCACAGGCACTTGAGGGAAGAGCAGACAGCAGGCAGTAAACCAGGATCAGGAAGCATAATGAAACTCCCCTGAGGCCATCCTGTGAGGAAGAACAGCTTGGAAATGAGGAGCTGTAAGAAGGACAGTGGTTTGGTTGGTTTTTTTTGTGTTTTTTTCCTCTGCTCTGCTGCTGAAAATTGTCCAGAATTCAGCAAATCTATGCAAACATTCCTTTGTGCCCAGTAGCATCTATCACAATGCAGAGCTCTTCCCTCTCTTTGCCCATGGAGACAGTACAGCTTGCTGGACTGTGGGATTAACAGCAAAACAAAGGCAGAGCAGGAGGAATGTGAAAAGCTGCAGCAGGACTTCACTCTTTGTGACCCTTGCAAAGTCATAAAGCCACCCCAGCCTCACCACAGACTTGTGCCCTGATCAAGCATCTGCAGGGATGTCTCAGAGAAGCAAACACCACAGAATCACAGAATCACCAGGTTGGAAGAGATCTACAAGATCATTGACTCCAACCCATGCTCTGACACCTCAACTAAACCAAGGCACTGAGTGCTACATCCAGTCTACACATCCAGGGATGGTGACTCCAACCCCTCCCTGGGCAGACAATTCCAGTACTTTATCACTCCTTCCATAAAATAATTTTTCCTAATATTTAACCTATATTTCCTTTGGCGCAGCTTGAGACTGTGTCCTCTCTTCTGTCAGTTGCTGCCTGGAGAAAGACCAACCCCCTTTCAGGAAATTGGTTTCAGACTAGAACCACCTTTCAGGAAGTTGTAGAGGGTGATAAGATCACCTCTGAGTCTCCTTTTCTCCAGGCTAAGCACCCCTAGCTCCCTCAGTCATTCCTCAACAGGATTTGTGTTCCAAGCCCCTCACCAGCCTTGTCACCCTTCTCTGGAAGTGCTCAAGCATCTCAACATCCTTCCTAAACTGAGGGACCAGAACTGGACATTACCTTTCTGTGTGGGAAGGTGGGACAGGGTGCTGCAGTCTGAGAGCCCTTCTGCATCAAAAAACAAATGCCACAGGCTTTTTGTCCTTGACATAAGCTCTTCTTACCTTCCTGAGACTGCTGCCATTGCTTCTTGCCCTGTGGATCCTTGCTCTTTCCTTTTCCTTATTTTCTTCTTTTTGTTGCACCTACCCCTGTTCCCAATTCCTATCACTGCTTTTTTTACCTTCTGTGTCTTTATCAGGTCACTGTGGCTTTGGGATGCCTTGTGAATGCCAAGTGGGGATTATTATTTTAATCATCCTAGTGTTATACAGTACCTATAGGATGTGACCCAGGGACTCACAGGCAGCTTCCTGCACAAACAGCACCACAGCAGCCTTTGCTCCAGAGGATTTAGAGTCCAAAAATAACAGAGATTGAAAAAGGATAAAGTCAGATGGATGAGGAAGGGGAAATGATGCGACAGTGTTGGTCAGCAGAACAGACAGTCATCTCATCATTATCATTCTCTGTCATTAAAATGAATCCTCTCCTTTTCATAAAGGTTATTATGGGAAGTGTCTCCTTGTGCTGTACATAAATCCATTTATTTTGAAATGCATTAATTTCCTTCACAGTGTGGTGTGACAATCCAATATTTTATATTTCTATTTTGAAAAAAAGGAAGGTGAGGAAGGTTATCATGGCAATAAGGATTTTTTTTTCTACTTTCACCATTCCTGACTTGAAATCACAAGGTAAAACCTGCCAGGAGCCTTTTCCTTTTACATTTGCTGTTTGACAGTGCCCATCACAGTTCACACTTGCTCATGCTTAAGCCCACACACAACAACACAATCCAGCCCCTGAAATCTTCAGGGCAAGTTACACACCCCAAATCCATGTGCTTTGTGCCTGACAGGCTCATTGGTGCTCACTTTGCATGAGTTTTACTCTAAGAAGAAAAAGGGCTGTGTTCTGAACCAAAATTAGTGGACAAAGTTCTGAAAGTAAAGGTTAAACTAAGAGTTAAAACCACATCAGAAGTGTGCACAAAACAGTTCTGTATCATGAACTGTCACTTCAACTGCCCTGATCTGCAAGGAAAAAGGGACAGTTTGACAGAATATCACAAGAGATAAGTGAAAGAGACATAAATTGAACCTGGAAATAAAGGCAAAAGAGAAGCCCTGTAGCTGTCTGTTGGTTGTATTCTTGGATTTGAGCAGTATGACCACCTGCAATGTTTCCCTGTCATCCCCCATCACAGTTCTCAACACCCCTTTATAAACCATGTGACACCACAACAGCCCTGGAACACACCTCCTGCCCCTGCCATAATTGTCCCTTTTCATCTTCTCCCAGGGACCCTGCATAGCTTATTGATAAGGCAACCACAATACCTGCAACCTGCTTTTTTAAAATACTTTTTTCTTCCTTGTCAGTTTTGGGAGTCCTGCTGCTAAAATGAAATTTCCCAGTTCCAGTGTATCTGTACATGAATGCTCTGGGAAAGAGGTGTTGGGGAAAGGTCTGCTAGTGTCTGTCTCATTTCTGTCCTAAGGGTCCCAAAGGAAATAAAGGAGAAACAGGCAGCCCAGGACTCCCTGGCTTTATAGGACCCCGAGGACCACCTGTGAGTATGTCTGGGGATGGATTAGATCCTCTCTTTACCTGATTTTAAAGGTTAGACAGGAAGATGGGACATGGTCATCTTCAGTTAGGTTTAAAAAAAAAGCATAAGGAGGATATCTAGCAAATCCAGAAACCATATAATTTTACTTCCAAAGGAAACTGAACTGCAAAAATAGCATTTTTCATATGGATGAGCAACCATAATCTCATGTATGGAGCTGGTACCTGCCAGTCAGCCCTGATAATGTGTGCATTGATCAGACTGCTTCAATAGGCTTCTTAATACAGGTATGGGGTATTTAAGTTCTCAGACTACACCTCTGCATAAACCTTAGATGGGCTAAATAGGGAAATTGTGAGTGCTGATAATAATACAGGTATATCTGATATTTGCTATTCTGAGGGAAATTCCTTTGTTGCCAGCAACAGAGGTACATTGCAATTAAAACATTCATATATCTCCCAAAGTGATCTAAAATAATAAATAATAAACCTGTACTCATGACATTATCACAGCCTCAGAATTCAGTCTCTTTGCAAGGTGAGTAAAAGATGTTAAATTCCCCTAGAGGGATGGAAAAAGTGAACGCTAGGTAATTTTTTTATTTCTAGATTTGTTGTGACAAAAATTTATAATTTAAAATATTTTGTATGTCTCTAGCAGAGCTGAATCTTCCTCAGGATGGTTCTTTTTTTCCTTCTGTATTTTTTAATATTTAATTTTAAAACTTGAAAAGGAGCTTTTGGATGCAAAGAGAAGAAAGAAATACTTCTCTGGACAATTAATTTTAAGCAGCAAACGTGGTGGCCATTTAAACTGAAGTGAGCCTAAGGAAAACTCAAGTGAGTTTAATGCAGCCTAATTTGGATCACACATCTCTGATTAGTTCCATTCCTCATGGAGACGTGTATGGATGCTGATACAGGTGAAGATATTATGTTTTCAGGGGAAAATACCATGTTATAGATATGATCATGTGTGTTGGCTGCAAACAGACTTAGAAAGATTATTTTTTCTGTACATGATATGGGAAAGTGTCCAGAATTTCAGCAACAACTAGTTTAATGTTCATTTTGCTTTACCAGTTAAGGACTGCAATGATTTTTTTCCACTGAAATACTAAAATGGAAACTATATTGTCTAAATATGACATTATAAATGCAAAAAATATTTAAATAGATATGTATAAATAATTCCACAAGGGTACTTATTCAAAATAAGATTATTGAATATAGTTCTGAAAGACAGGTGAGCACTTAAGCTTAAAATTCCTTAAACCTCTGTATGTGTTTTTCCAGCTGGTGTAATACAAGATGGTACTTCTACTGACAAAATTTACTTCACTTACATCTTCAGACACTTATGGGTATAATGCTGGTGCTCCTTAAGTTAAACAAGACCATATAAAGTGTATGAAGCTTTGGGAATTGTTGGTAAGAAAAAGGAAAAAAATGTATTGAATGCAGGAACACATTTCCAGTGAAACATCTGTCCTCAGCTGGTTTGTTAGAAATTACTTCCTGTTATTTATGTTTACATGGGATGCAAGTTCACTAAAAAATGCTTTCCAAATAGCAGGATGTGTCTGTCCAGGAATGGCCAGTAGCAGTAGGATAAGGATAAATCATGCAAACCTGCTGCTGTGTTGTTAACACAAAGCAACACTTATGGGTATTAGGCAGAGCCTTTCTTCCAGCTCCTCCAGTGTGATGCTAAATTCACTTTCTGTGTGTCTTAGGGAGAACCAGGAGAGAAAGGTCCTCCTGGAAAAGAGGTAAGTTAAATTCACAGTTGTTTCAATATAAGACTGGTGTCACAGGGAAAAAATCATCAAGGGTATTACTGGGGTTGCAAGAAATTGGGGTTTTTTCATAGCATGGTTTGGGTTGGAACGGATCTTAAATATCATCTATTTCCACCCACCTTGCCAGGGGCAGAGACACCTTCCACTAGACCAGGTTGCTCAGAACCCCATTCAACTGATTTTGAACCACTCCAGAGATGGGATGTTCACAACTTCTCTGGACAACCTGTTCCAGTGCCTCACCACCCTCACAGTGAAAAATTTTTATCAAATATCACTCTTTCTGCTTGTGAAGCCATTTACCTCTTGTCCTATCACTACAGTCCCTGAAAAAAAAGTTTGTTTTTCTTATAAACCCCTTTTTAGTACTGAAAGGGACTCGAAGGCTCCTCCAGAACCTTCTCTCCTTCAGGCTGAGCAACCCCAGCTCTCTCAGCCTGAATCCACAGGAGAGGTGCTCCAGCCCTTTGGGCATCTTTGTGGTCTCATTTGAACTTGCTCTAACAGGTTCATGGCCTTGTTTATATTCTGGCACCACAGCTGGACACAGCATCCCAGGTGGGGTCTCACCAAAGGGGAGTGAAGGGAGAAAATCACCCTCCTCAACCTGCTTGTCATGTGGTTGGGGTGGGGGTTTTTGTTGTGTTTTTTGTTTGTTTGGGGTTTTTTGTTTGTTTGATTTTTGGGTTTTGTTTTGGTTTATTTTTCCTTTAATTGTTAATAACTGAGAGCAAAAGAGAAAGCTCTCAGGAAACTGTGGGGTTGTCATGGAAATAAATTTTCCTGGGGTCACAGGAATCATTACAAAGGCATATGTTTCATTATTTACTCTTATTATGGATGGTTCTTTTATGCTTACCTTTATTTTCTTGCAGGGCACACCAGGGAAACAGGGTGCAATTGGCTCCAAAGGAGAGAAGGTAAGTTGGAGAACATTACCAGTTATTTCATTATGATGAAATAAAGAGAGGTATTCTGAGTTGGGGCCTGGGGGCAGAGGTCATTCAAAAGTGAAGCCAGTGCTTCTCAGTCTTCCAGGTCTCTTTAATCATTCTCCATTAGAACAATTTGTGATTCATTTGTAGTGCACCAGATGTTGCACTCAGCAACTTTGCCAGCTCAGCTGTGAGTGTTTCTCTGTGTTTGGAAATCAGAAGTTTGCTTCTTATTTTGTGGTGGTAATGTCCTTCTCTTCACTTAGGGAGAACCTGGCATCAAAGGTGAAAAAGGCCTTCGAGGAGAAAAGGGTCCTCCAGGTGATCCCGGGATACCTGGCCACAAGGGCCATCCAGGACTGATGGGTCCCCATGGACCTCCAGGAGACACTGGGCAAGTTGGACCTCCTGGTCCTCCAGGGCAGCCAGGATTTCCAGGACCAAGGGTAAGGTTGCCAGAAAAAGGCTTTGTACAGTAATTTTGCTGCCACAGGGATCAGAAAAGTGCCTCAGAGTACATTGAGGATGACAGAAACTGGAGCAGGAGCATGTTTTAATGGGGAGGCAGTGCTTTTAGCTCTTAATACCCATAAAGGGGAGCTGTGTCAGGGATCAGGGAATCATGGAATCATAGAGTGGTTTGGGTTAGAAGAAACCTTGAAGACCATCAGTTCCACTCCCCCTGCTATGGATGGGGACACTTTCCACTAGACCAGGTTGCTCCAAGCTGTGTCCAGCCCAGCCTCAGACGCTTCCATGGATGGAAGTTAGGAAAGGCTTATGTGGGTGTTGACTTGCACTTGAGGGGAGCCAAATAATCCAGACTCATAGTCAGTGTGGCCAGTTGCTGACACCTTTTACCCCTAAATGCCTAAATCCGGTCCTGTGATGTTGGCTGTGGCACTGGAGTGTAAAAAAAGATTCTTTCTATGAGGGCAATAATGTGTAGCAGTTCATACAGAGGACCAACACCTTCTTCTGCTGCTGGTTGTTACGAGAGGAAAAATGCTGAGCCGTGGAAAGGTCACTGCTCTATTCCTGGAAGTCCTGTAGTCAGCTCATCAGAATTCATGAAATACTATTTTTGTTTAATATTCTCCCTCTTTTTTTTTTTTCCTCCCCCTGCTGGGAAACAGTCTCACTACTGAGAATGCCTGAGGGTGGTTTATGTTGCAGAATGAGAAAAACTACCAACAGCAGTGAAGCCACTGTGCCTATCCTGAGAACGAATTGGAGATCATCTCTGAGGAGAATAAACAGAGAATAATCTCTGATGTAAAAACTGACTAAATTTTAGACAAAGCATTTCTTTTTGTTTGAAATCAAGTGATGATTATGGAAACTTAATTTAACTAATGGGGTTAAAACTTGAAAAGATAATTTTTAAGTCTTTAAAGTATGCTCTGCAATTATGTTTACTTAGTGGGATATACACTAAGAGCCATCAAAAATGCTTAGTACTTAATGATAAAATTGTTTCTTTTGTCACCAGTGACACATCTTTTTCTCATGCAAAATTTGTGTCAGGAAGGAGGCGGTAAATGGACCAATTCTGTATTTATCAGCAATGCTATTGATTAAAATTGAAATGTCACTTAGCTATTTAATAAGATATCATTTTTTAATGAAGAATAACTTCTGATTCAGAAGAGCTCACTAGGTTTTCATAAACATAGAGAACACAAACTGCATCCTTGTATGTTAAAAGAGTAAGTGTGAGGGAAAAGCAACACTTTTGCAAACAGTTGATGCACAAAAGAATGCAGTCTTTAGGTTGACCAGAAGTATTTTCAAAACTGACAGAAATGCAAAAAATTATTTTAGCCAAAAAAAAATGAAAAGTATATTTTGAGTGGAACATCTCACTTTCTGATTTTTAAAAGAAAATACTTGATCTTTCTGCTTGAAAATGGTTTATTGTTTAAGCATAGCTGCAATTTTCTTTTGAGTTCTTACAAAGGCAAGAGCCTGGCAACCCTAAAACCTGTTTTTTATTATTATTTACAATCTAAAAAATTCTTCCACCTATCAAAACTGCTTTCATAATTTTTTTAGTTGCATCATCCAGAGTTGTAGTTCACATTACTTTGAGTTTTTATAGCTATTACAGCTGTACAACAGCAGCAGCACAAAAGAATCAAGAGAAAGGATGAAAGATACTGTGCCTTGGGAGCTGGGTAGGGGGTCAAGGCCAGACAGCCACATGCCCTGTCTCCCTTCAACAGCCTGAAATCAGACAAAACCTTCTACTGGTTTGGAAGAATAGGTATCATATGCATAAACTGGCTTCTGTTTCCTGAGATAAGGCCTGTTGGCAGGGGATACATCCAATATGAGTGTTTCCAGGAAGTCCAGATAGCCAGCATTAGAACCTTTGGGACACATGCACTCTCTGCAAGGAAACATGCCATGATGAGAAAGAATATAGTATCTCCACTGTGATCTGGTAGGGGAGAGATGATTCCTCATGTAACTTGTACAACTTCTCCTATGAGTGCATAGGAAGGAGATTTTCTTAAAGATGGTGATGGGAACAGTGCTGCAACTGGTGCCCTCAGACCAGGCTCCCTGCTTAAACCATTGACCCATGGTTTGCCAGAAGGCTGGAAACTGAGAATGCCATTTGACTCTGTCCCCACAGCACATTCCTGGAAAGGCTGTCAGCCCAGGGCTTGGGCGGGGGCATTCTTGGCTGGCTTAGGAACTGTCAGGATGGCTGGGACCAGAGAGTGGTGGGGAATGGAGCTGCAATGAGTTGACATCCCAACACTAGGGGTGTCCCCCGTGTCCTGTCCTGTTCAGTGTTTGTCCTGCTGATGTGGGCAAGGGCATCAAGGGTGCCCTCAGTAGTAAATTTGTGATGACACCAAGGTGGATGGAGTATCTGAAGGGTAGGAAGGCTCTGTTAGGGGGATGTAGACAGGCTGGATGGATGGTGTAAGGCCAGTGGAATGAGGTTCAAGAAGAGCCAGGGCCTGGTTCTGCCCTTGTGTCCCCACAAGGCCCTGCAGTGTCCCAGGCTGGGGGCAGAGCAGATGGAAGGCTGCCTGCAGGAAAGGCTCTGGGGCTGACAGTGGCCAAATGTGAGCTGGCTTGTGCCCAGTTGGCCAAGGAGGCCAGTGGTCTCCTGGCCTTCTCTGTCAGCATTGTGTGGCCAGCAGGACCAGGGTGGTGATTGTCCCTCTGTGCTGGGCACAGGAGAGGCCACACCTCGAGTGCTGTGTGCAGATGTGTGACCCTGTTAGGACACCATTAGTGAGACATGCCGATCCTCCAATTAAGGTGCCAATAAGACCATCTACCAAAGTTAACAATGGGGGTTTATTTAAAAATGAATGT
Source organism: Agelaius tricolor (assembly GCF_023055355.1). Classification (NCBI taxonomy): domain Eukaryota; kingdom Metazoa; phylum Chordata; class Aves; order Passeriformes; family Icteridae; genus Agelaius; species Agelaius tricolor. The sequence continues at coordinate 90,837,609 of NW_027269262.1, read as the reverse complement.
GGGGTAGAGAAATACAGAGGGATAGGAAAGAGGAGAGGGAGATGGAAAGAAGGGGAAAACAGAGGGTAAGGGAGAGATGAAGCAGAAGACAATCTGAGACACTTGGATCCAGCAGTGTCCTGTCAGTCCTCCCTCATGCTGTGCTTCTCTGTTCTGGGGCTCCCAGTTGTTTTCTTGGAGGTGTTGGTGTTCCAGGGTCAACACCTTTCTCCATTCCATACTGGGGGTATCCAGGGAGGCATTTTCCTATTTTTCAATGTGAAAGGAAGATGGGCTTGCCTTCCTTTGCCTTCAATGCTGAGGCCCAAGGAGCATTTCTCAGCTCCTAATGCAGCCTGAGGGATGCAGCCCTCAATGCAGACTGGGCTTGGAGTCAGCTTCTGTGGGATTCTACAGGGCGGAGTTTTCATCCTTCTTCAGCCAGCTCTCCTTTACCCGGCTGCCTTGCTGCTGACTTGGAGTTGAGGGATTAGGTTTGGTAGCAGGACCTACCTTTGGCAACTTGTCGTGTGAGGGTGAGCAGTCATCTTTGGTGAGCATCCCGGTGGTGGCACTGGGCTCACTCCTCCAGCTGCCCCCTGAGGCAGCTGAAGGAGAAAAGGCGGCGCAGAGCCCGACGGGCTGTCTTGGCCATGGAGCGCCATGGCCGTGGGGCGGGGGGCTGCGGGACTGTGGCTATGCCAGCAGTGGAAGCAGGGACCTGGTGTACCAGGGGCTGGGAAAGCACTGGGGAAACCCCAGGCAGCACACCAGCCCCACAGGGCTTTTCCTGGGGAGGGGTGGCCTGGCCACAGCCAGCCTCCATGCCTGCAGCATCGACCTCCTCTGCAGTATCAGCAGGTGAGGCACAAACCGCAGACATCTCTGAGTCTTCTGGCAGTGCCAGGGGGAAAGGCTCACTGTGCCCCTCCTCACAGGGATCCCTGTCCAGGGGAGAAGCTGCTGGCTCTGCTCCCTCCTCTTGCAGTGGGAGGGACAACTCGCTCTCTGGCTCACTGTCCCCCTCTCCTGCAGTGTCTCTGTCAGGGAGCTCTTCTTCCTCCCACTTTGCCAGCAGCTGGTCTAGCCCAGTGTCCCTGGACGGCGCATCCTCGTTGTTAAAGAGAGACCACAGCTCTTCAAACAGGTCGGGAGGCACGAGCTGTGCGTTGTTTTTGGTCTCTCCTGTACAGTCTATGGTCCAGCTGCAAAGGCTGTGCTGGACCCAGGGGCTTCCGGCATCCAGGGAAGCAAGGACCTCGTCCTCCAACTTCTCCAGCTCCTCCTCCTCAATTTTCAGGAGATGATCAGAATCATCTTCAGGCCCCGTGCACATCAGCTTGCCATGTGTTGTTTGCTCTGGCAGCTGACAAGTTCCCCTCTCCTCACAGGAGCTTCCAGATGAGGGAGAAGCTGAGAAGCATGAGGTTTCCTCAGCCTCTGACATAGGAAAAAGCTTGCTGTCCCCCTCGTCTGAGGGATCTTTGTCCAGGTCAGAAGTTGCTGCCTCTGACTCTTCCTCACTGCGAGGAAGAAGCGATGCAACCTGTGGGTTGCTGTCCCTGTCTCCTGGAGCCTCTCTTTCTGGGAGTTCTTCTTCCTGCCACTTGTCCTCTGGCTCTTTTGGAGGAGTTTCCGAGCACTGTGAGTTGTCAGAGACAGACTGCTGCTCTGGCAACCAGGCAGGAGACAGGAGCTCAGAGGAGTTTTCAGTGTCTGTGTTGGAGTCTTTGTTGAAGCCGGGAGCTCTGTGCATCACCTGGCTCTCTGCATCTGCCTCTTGGCAGAGACTTGACTGCTCCTGAGTGCAGGTGGACTTGGTGAACCTTTCTCCAAACTGGCACAGGGCAAAGCCTCTAAATGGCTCTCCGTTGGTGTTGCCACCGTGCTCTTCCTGCACCTCAGTGTGCCCCTCTGTCTCGCTGTGCTCCATGTGCTTCCAGGCAGGCTGGGTCCCTGCTTGGAGCAGCGTGCCACCTGCCCATCGCAGGGGTGGCAGGCAATGGCCCTGCCTTGCTGCTGACCCTCGCCAGAGCCTTTCAGCTGAGCTGTCCAGGGAAGGTGTTTCCCTGGCCCCGTAAGCAGCCCTAGTGCCCCATGGAGAAGGTGGCACTAGGTCTCGGTGGCTGCTGGCTACGTGGCCTGCGGACTGTGCTCTGCCTCTGGGAGAAGACCCAGAGGCTGCTGGGGCTGCTGGCAGAGGGGGCAGCTTGATCTGTGCCGAGGCTGCTCTTGGCAGCTGAGGGCTGAGCAGCCACGGAGGTGTCACCATCAATGGAGGGCCATGGAGAGGCGGCAAGTCTGACACGGACAATCTTGGTGGCCGTGTGACTGTGCCACTGAGGGGCACTGAGTGCCCTCCCTCCAGGCTCTCCTCCTGAGATCCAAGTCTTGTTGGTCTCCATTGGGTGTCCTGTCTAGGGAGCAGTTTGTCCCCGTGGAGGGGCGTGACAGTCACCCATGTGACCTCCGCTGCTGCCTGCGGTGGCCTCTGGGGCACCTGTGGGAAGCAGGGGAAGGCATGAGATGGAGGCAGCTTTGTGGGCACACTGTCCCCCCTCATGTTGGTGAGCCCAGCTCTGGCCCCAAGGCAGGTGCTGACCATGGCAGCCAGGCCCGGGCTGGGTTCCCAGCTGCCCTCGCTGTCTCTGGGCCATTCCCTCACCCAGGCCATTCGGGCACCGGCTCCTCCCCAGAGCAAGGCCTGGAGCCAGGCCTGGCTGCTGCTCTCTGCCCCCAGCCCTCCTCCAGGTCCCACTGCAGCCTTTCCCTCAATTCCCATCCCTCACCTGTTGCCGCTTGGACAGCAGCGGCTGCCCCTCATGGGACTGGCTGCGTGGGTTCATGTCGTGTCTCTTGGACATCTTGGCAGTGCTATGATCAACACTGGCCAAGATCACCCAGGAGCGCTGCTTCCTTCTAAGGAGCTGCTGCCTCGTGAGAGAACTGCTGCCTCCTCAGAGAGCTTCCCTCCTGAGAGTGACAACACAAGGAGTTTGGCCCTACAAGAGCCCTCCAGGTCATGGCATGGGCCTGTGTCACAATGGCCTCTGGGCACGATGCAACTGCAGGTCACAAAGGCCTGGTGGGCACGGCCACCCCTTGTCATGGAGAGACATGGCGTCCTTGGTCACAAAGGCCTGCTCTAGGCCTTTGCCCCTTGACTTTTCCTATACTACTTTCTCTCCCAATGACCTGCTGCTCTCCCTTTTCCCACCTTGTGTGTTCCTCTCCTAAACATCTACACAGAAGGCCTTTGTTCTGCCAAACTGCTTTTCCCACCCAGCCCACCAGATGTCCCACCCCTTAGCTCCCACCTCATGTAGAAAGACAAATCAGGAAGGCAAAAATCAATTAGCACTTCACCTTGCCACTACTGTAAAAAAAAATTAAAAAGTGTTCATTTACAAAGATTAGCAACAAAGGAAGGTCAAGGAAAATCTTCGTTCTTTATTGCATATGCGGTGGGCATATGGTTATGAAGGATGAGGAAAAGGCTGAGCTACTGAAGGTTTTCTTTGCCTCAGTCTTCAACAGGTATATCCATTATCCAGAGGACAAGCAGTCCCCTGAGCTGCCAGACAGTGACCGGGAGCAGAGCAGACCCCCTGCAGTCCTAGAGGAAATCATTAGTGATCTGCAGAGCCACTGAGACACTGACAAGTCAGTGGAGCTGGCTGGGAGTCACCCCAGAATGCTCAGGGATCAGGCAAAAGAGCTTACTAAACTGTTCTATATCCATTATTATCAGTCCTGCACTGTTGGGGAGGTCCCACATGGCTGGAGGTGGCAATGGGCCTCATATGCCCAAAAAGGTCAACAGGGAGGATGCTGGGAACTGCAGCTGTGTCAGCCTTACCTTGAGGCCCAGCATGATTCTAGTGCTGATCATGGTGAGGGACATCACAGGGCCCATAGAGGACAGCCAAGGGATCAGGCCCAGCCAGAGTGAGCTTAGGAAAGCCAGGTCTTGCCTGAGCAACGTGATGACCTTTGAGGACCAAGTTACCCGCCTCGGAGCTGAGCGTAATGTGGTGCATGGAGTCTCTCTGGACTTGAGCAAAGCCCTTGACTCCATCTCCCACAGCAAGGTCCTGCAAAAGCTGTCAGCCCAGGGCTTGGGCAGGATAGCTGAGTCTAGAGAGTGATGGGGAATGGTGCAGCATTGAGTTGGCATCCAGTCACTAGTGGTGTCCCCTGGGCCCAGTCCTGTCCAGTGTCTGTCCTGCAGATGTGGACAAGGACATTGAGGGTACCCTCAGTAGTAAATTTGTGATGACTCCAAGGTGGGTGGCAGTGTCGATGTGTTGGAGTGTAGGAAGGCTCTGCAGGGGACAAGCAGGATCGATGGTCCAGCAGAATAAGGGTCAAGAAGAATGAGGTCTGGGTGCTGCCCTCATGCTCCCACAAGCCCCTAAAGTGCTCCAGGCTGGGGGCAGAGTGGCTGCAAAGCTGCCCAGCAGGAAAGGCCCTTGAGGTGCTGGCCAACAGAGGCTGACCGTCCGCCACTGCTTGCAAAGATGGGCAGGAAGCACAGTGGTCTCCTGGCATTCTGTATCACCGCTACTGTGGCCAACAGGACCAGGGGGGTGATTGTGCCTCTGTGCTGGGCACTGGGGAGGCCACACTTCGAGTGCTGTGTGCAGATGTGTGCCATGGTTAAGATGCGATTAGTGAGAGATGCCTCTGCCTGAATTAATTGCCAAGGAGACCATCTACCAAAGTGAACAATGGGGATTTTATTTAACTATGAATGTGGGATACAGAGATAGAGAGGGATGGGAAAGAGGAGGGTGAGACAAAAAGAAGGGGAAAACTTGGAGTGAAGGAGAGTTTGAAGAGAAGACAATCCAAGCCACGTGGCTCCAGCAGAGTCCTGTCAGTCCTTCCTCATGCTGGGCTACTCTGTGCTTGAGGTCCACGTGGTTTTTAGGGGGTGCTGGTGTTCTGGGTCAACACCAATCCATACTGGAGATATCCATTCCACTCCATATTGCGCGGTATCATTCTCCATTCCATACTGGGGGTATCCAGGGAGGCATTTTCCTATTTTCAATGTGAAAGGGAGATGGGCTTGCCTTCCTTTGCATTCAGTGCTGAGGCCCAAGTAGCATTTCTCTGCTCCTAATGCAGCCTGAGGGATGCAGCTCTCGATGCAGACTGGGCCTGGAGTCAGCTTCTGTGGGATTCTGCAGGGCAGGGCTTTCATCCTTCCTCAACGAGATCTCTTCAGCCTTGCTGCTGCATTGCTGCTGGCTTGGGGCTAAGGGATTAGGGCGGGTAGCAGGACCTACCTTTGGCAACTTGTCACCTGAGGGTGAGCAGTCATCTTTGGTGAGCATCCCGGTGGTGGCACTGGGCTCACTCCTCCGGCTGCCCCCTGAGGCAGCTGAGGGAGAAAAGGCGGCGCAGAGCCCGCCGGGCCGTCTTGGCCATGGAGCGCCATGGCCGTGGGGCCGGGGGCTGCGGGACTGTGGCTATGCCAGCAGTGGAAGCAGGGACCTGGTGTACTAGGGGCTGGGAAAGCACTGGGGAAACCCCAGGCAGCACACCAGCCCCACAGGGCTTTTCCTGGGGAGGGGTGGCCTGGGCACAGCCAGCCTCCATGCCTGCAGCATCGACCTCCTCCACAGTATCAGCAGGTGAGGCACAAACCGCAGACATCTCTGAGTCTTCTGGCAGTGCCATGGGGAAAGGCTCACTGAGCCCCTCCTCACAGGGATCAGTGTCCAGGGGAGAAGCTGCTGGTTCTGCTTCCTCCTCTTCCAGTGGTAGGGACAACTCGCTTTCTGGCTCACTGTCCCCCTCTCCTGCAGTGTCTCTGTCAGGGAGCTCTTCTTCCTCCCACTTTGCCAGCAGCTGGTCTAGCCGAGTGTCCCTGGATGGCGCATCCTCGTTGTTAAAGAGAGACCACAGCTCTTCAAACAGGTCGGGAGGCACGAGCTGTGCGTTGTTTTTGGTCTCTCCTGTACAGTCTTTGGTCCAGCTGCAAAGGCTGTGCTGGACCCAGGGCCTTTCTGCATCCAGGGAAGCAAGGACCTCGTCCTCCAACTTCTCCAGCTCTTCTGCCTCAATTTTTAGGAGATGATCAGAATCATCTTCTGGCCCTGTGCACATCAGCTTGCCGTGTGTTGTTTGCTCTGGCAGCTGACGAGTTCCCCTCTCCTCACAGGAGCTTCCAGATGAGGGAGAAGCTGAGAAGCATGAGGTTTCCTCAGCTTCTGACATGGGGAAAAGCCTGCTGTGCCCCTCATCCCAGGGATCTTTGTCTAGGTCAGAAGTTGCTGCCTCTGACTCTTCCTCACTGCGAGGAAGAAGCGATGCAACCTGTGGGTTGCTGTCCCTGTCTCCTGGAGCCTCTCTTTCTGGGAGTTCTTCTTCCTGCCACTTGTCCTCTGGCTCTTTTGGAGAAGTTTCCGAGCGCTGTGAGTTGTCAGAGACAGACTGCTGCTCTGGCAACCAGGCAGGAGACAGGAGCTCAGAGGAATTTTCACTGTCTGTGTTGGAGTCTTTGTTGAAGCCGGGAGCTCTGTGCATCACCTGGGTCTCTGCATCTGCCTCTTGGCAGAGACTTGACTGCTCCTGAGTGCAGGTGGACTTGGTGAACCTTTCTCCAAACTGGCACAGGGCAAAGCCTCTAAATGGCTCTCCATTGGTGTTGCCACCGTGCTCTTCCTGCACCTCAGTGAGCCCCTCTGTCTTGGTGTGCTCCATGTGCTTCCAGGCAGGCTGGGTCCCTGCTTGGAGCAGCGTGCCACCTGCCCATCGCAGGGGTGGCAGGCAATGGCCCTGCCTTGCTGCTGACCCTCGCCAGAGCCTTTCAGCTGAGCTGTCCAGGGAAGGTGTTTCCCTGGCCCCATAAGCAGCCCTAGTGCCCCATGGAGAAGGTGGCACTAGGTCTCGGTGGCTGCTGGCTACGTGGCCTGCGGACTGTGCTCTGCCTCTGGGAGAAGACCCAGAGGCTGCTGGGGCTACTGGCAGAGGGGGCAGCTTGATCTGTGCCGAGGCTGCTCTTGGCAACTGAGGGCTGAGCTGCCACAGAGGTGTCACCATCAATGGAGGGCCATGGAGAGGCGGCAAGTCTGACACGGACAATCTTGGTGGCCGTGTGACTGTGACAGTGAGGGGCACTGAGTGCCCTCCCTCCAGGCTGTCCTCCTGTATTCCATGTCCTTTGGGTCTCCATGAAATGTCCTGTCTAGGGATGAGTCTGTCACGGTGGAGGGGCGTGACAGTCACTAATGTGACCTCCGCTGCTTCCCGCGGCGGCCTCTGGGGCACCTGTGGGAAGCAGGGGAAGGCGTATGATCGAGGTGGCTGTATGGGCACGCTGTCCTGACTCATTCCGGCAAGCCTGGCCTTGGCCCCAGGGCAGATACTGTCCATGGCAGCCAGGCCCAGGCTTGGTTCCCAGCTGCGCTTGCTGTCTCTGGGCCATTCCCTCACCCAGGCCATCCGGGCACCGGCTCCTCCCCAGAGCAAGGGCTGGAGCCAGGCCTGGCTGCCACTCTCTGCTCCCAGCCTTCCCCCAGGTCCCACTGCAGCCTTTCCCTCTATTCCCGTCTCTCACCTGTTGCCGCTTGGACAGCAGCGGCTGCCCCTCACGGGACTGGCTGCGTGGGTTCATGTCGTGTCTCTTGGACATCTTGGCAGTGCTATGATCAACACTGGCCAAGATCACCCAGGAGCGCTGCTTCCTTCTAAGGAGCTGCTGCCTCGTGAGGGAGCTGCTGCCTCCTCAGAGAGCTGCTCTCCTGAGAGTGACAACACAAGGAGTTTGGCCCTACAAGAGCCCTCCAGGTCATGGCATGGGCCTGTGTCACAATGGCCTCTGGGCACAATGCAACTGCAGGTCACAAAGGCCTGGTGGGCATGGCCACCCCTTGTCATGGAGAGACATGGCGTCCTTGGTCACAAAGGCCTGCTCTAGGCCTTTGCCCCTTGACTTTTCCTATACTGCTTCCTCTCCCAATGACCTGCTGCTCTCCCTTTTCCCACCTTGTGTGTTCCTCTCCTAAACATCCCTAGAGATGCCCTTTGTTCTGCCAAACTGCTTTTCCCACCCAGCCCACCAGGTGTCCCACCCTTTATCTCCCACCTCATGTAGAAAGACAAATCAGGAAGGCAAAAATCAATTAGCACTTCACCTTGCCACTACTGTAAAAAAAAATTAAAATGTGTTCATTTACAAAGATTAGCAACAAAGGAGGGTCAAGGAAAATCCTCTTTCTTTATTGGATATGCAGAGGGCATATGGTTATGAAGGATGAGGAAAAGGCTGAGCTACTGAAGGTCTTCTTTGCCTCAGTCTTCAACAGGCAGATCCATTCTCCAGAGGACAAGCAGTCCCCTGAGCTGCCAGACAGTGAGCAGGAGCAGAGCAGACCCCCTGCAGTCCTAGAGGAAATCATTAGTGATCTGCAGAGCCACTGAGACCCTGACAAGTCAGTGGAGCTGGCTGGGAGTCCCCCAAGGGTGCTCAGGGATCAGGCAGAAGAGCTTACTAAGCTGCTCTCCATCCTTTAATGTCAGTCCTGGACAGTAACGATGTCCCCTACATGGCTGGAGGTGGCTGTGTGACACCCATGCTCATAAGGGCTGCAGGGAGGATGCAGGGAACTGCAGGCCTGTCAGCCTGACCTCAGGGCCCAGCAGGGTTCTGGCGCAGATCATCGTGAGGGGGACCACAGGGCCCAGAGAGGGCAGCTGAGAGATCAGGCCAAGCCAGTGTGGGTTTAGGAAAGGCAGGTCCTGCCTGTGAAACATGATGTCCTTTGTGGAGCAAGTGACCCTCCTCAGGGCTGAGGGAAAAGCGGTGGATGGAGTGTCCCTGGGCTTGAGCAAAGCTTTTGACTCCCTCTCCCACAGCACATTCCTTGAAAAGACATCAGCCCAGAGCTTGGGCAGGGGCAATCTTGGCTGTCTTAACTGTCAGGATGGCTGTGTCCAGACAATGGCTGGGAATGGAGCTGCAACGAGTTGGCATTTGGTCACTAGCAGTGTCCTCTGTGCCCTGTCCTGTTCAGAGTCCCAACAAGGCCCTGCAGTGCTCCAGGCTGGGAGCAGAGTGGCTGGAAAGGTGCCCAGTGGAAAAGTCCCTGTGGTTGCTGACCAACATCGGCCAAATGTGAGTTGGCATATGTCCAGGTGGGCAAGGAGCAGGGTGGCCTCCTGGTCTTCTGTGTCTGCACTAGTGTGGCCAGCAGGACAAGGGAGGTGATTGTCCCTCTGTGCTGGGCACTGGGGAGGCCACATTATATTCTGTGTCAAGTTCTGGGCCCCTAAATTCAGGAAGGACATTGAGATTTTGGAGTAGTTCCAGAGAAGGGAACAGAGATGGTGAAAAATTTGGAGCCCAACTCCTGTGAAGACTGATGGTGCTGGTGTTGTTCAGCTTGGAGAAAGGGAGGCTCAGGGGAGATTTTATAGGAGGCTCTATAACTGCCTAGGTGGAGGATCTATCCACATGGGGTTTGGTCTCTTCTCCCAGACAGCTAGTGGTAGGACAAGAGGACATAATCTCAAAGTGTGTCAGGGAGGTTTATTTTGGACACTACAAAGAATTTCTTCACAGAAAGGATAATTAGATACTGGAATGGGCTGCCCTCGGAAGTGGTGGAGTCACTGTCCCTGGAGACATTTAAGAAAAGACCGGATGTGTCAGTGCCATAGTTTACTTGACATGGTGGTGTTCAGTCACGGACTTCATGATCTCAGAGGTCTTTTCCAGCCCAGTTGATTCTGTGATTGTTTTGAGTCCCTTTACATTCCTCTTTTAGGCAGACCATGCGTCCCTGTGTGTGCTGTGGGTGATGACATGGCACCTGCTGAGCCCTTTGTGAAGGTCTGAGTTTGCACATCACAGAACCACAGAGTGTTTTGGGTTGAAGGGACCTTAAAGATCATCTACTTCCAACTGTCCACCCAGCATAGGCAGGGATGCCACCCACTAGGTGAGGTTGCTCCAAAGCCCACCCAACTTGCTTTGAACACTTCCAGGGGTGGGGCATCTGCAGTTTCTCAGAGCAACCCATTCCAGTGCCCTGCCACCCTCACAGAAGAGAATTTCTTTCTAACATCTAATCTAAATCTTTTCTCTTTTAGTTTAAAACTGTTCCCCCTTGTCCTATAACTATCTGATCCCTTTACTGTGGTTATCTAGTCTCATCACTGTGATTCTGACTCTTTAGGGAGAGCCCCCATCTCTAGAGACTTTGAGGAGACTTATCCAAGAGGAATTATCCAAGCAGCTAGATGGTAAGTAATTAGTACCAGGAAGCCAGAAGATGGATCTGAGAGTATGAAATATGCTTTCCAGAGCTGTGCTGGTACCTGAACCTCTCCTGCTTAAGGAAGATAGAATTGCAGCAAGCTTGCTTGGAAGATGTGTGATATGATATGTGTTTTACAGTTCCCCAGGCTTTGATTTTCCCAGCAATAGCACAGAAAGTAATCAGAGTAGATCATAAACTTTCTTTTGAGGGCCCAACTGGAGAAGAAATGTTCATGATTTTTGCCTATGACTTATGATACTCATCAGTATAAGAGGGGCTGGAGGGGATATAGACTGCTGTTTCTCTCAAAGTATGAGAATTGCAGACCACTACTGACCCTATTGACAGTGAGATGCAGAGCTGTAGTCCTCACACAGCTCTTGATGCAGCTGACACACAGCTGCAGGCATTTTGTTCTGTACTAAAGATCACAGGTAAACAGGGTGATCATTTCACAGATTTTATTTACACACTCTCATTCTTCAATATCCACACCAGTCTGAAAGCATTTAAGATCAATGAAAAGAAGATAGAACACTCTTCTCCCTCTATTCTGTAGAATGTTTATGTGATGCTGAGTGTTTTATGAGCTCTCAAGGTTGCTGTCATGGTGTAACCCCAGCCAGCAGCCAAGGCCCACACACTGCTCACTCTCTCCCCCACCAGCAGGATCAGGGAGAGAATCAGAAGAGTATAAGCTGGAAAACTCATTGGTTAAGATAAAGACAGTTTAATAGGTACAGCAAAAGCTGCACTCAGAAGCAAAAATTAACTCCCTCCTTCCCATGGGCAGGCAGGTGTTCTGCCATCTCCAGGAGAGCAGGGCCCCATCACAGGTAATGGTTACTTGGGAACAAAAACACCATCACTGCAAATGTCCCTGCTTCCTTCCCTCACTTTGTACACTGAGCATGATGTCACATGGTCTGGAATATCCCTCTGGTCAGTTTGGGTCACCTGTTCTGGCTGTGTCTCTTCCCAACACCCCAAATTTCCTCCCCAGCATGGCTGTACAAAAAGCAGAAAAGGCCTTGGCTCTGTGTGGGCCCTGCTCAGCAATAACAAAAAGATCTCTGTATTATCAACACAAATCCAAAACAGAGCCCCATACCAGCCACCATGAAGAAAATTAACTCCACCCCAGCCAAAACCAGCATGATTGTTCAGGGTCTTAGCACTGAGGTGGCAGGCAGTGTGTGCCTGCCTGGAACAGCCTGGAACAAGAAAAGCTTTCTCCCTACAGACCAGCCATGTAGCATGTCAGCATCACAGAAGCAGTAGGAAAAGACTCTCCTTTTCAGAGCAGCAGTGGTCCTAGTTTAACAGGGATCCACCATCTGCACAACTAAAGGGAAGGGACATTTCAGATACTTAGAGGACAAGGAGCAGAGGATGAGAGAAAGGTTTATCATAAAGTATGGAATTTAGGAGAAATTCAAAGCTACCAAGAAATGAGATTTAAACAATTTAGAGAGGATCAGGGAGTCACAATCATGGATTATGGGGGGACAGAAAAGAGGTGGCCCTGGAAAATTGATCTGTGACAGTACTTGGGACTTTACTGGGCCCCTCGTTCTGCCTCTCCGTTTCTTGGAGCATAGTCCTTCTAGTCTAACCCATTTCCCTTTTTTCACAGTAAAGTTACCCTACATCCTGGCTCAGATACAGCCTGCACAGGTAAAAGCATCCCATGGCAGACCAGGACCTCCTGGTCCCCCTGGGAAGGAAGGACTCCCAGGAAGAACTGGCCCTCCTGGGGAGCCTGGCCGGCCTGGGCAGACTGGGTCTGAAGGGCCACCTGGACCAATTGGTCCCAAAGGTAAGTGAAACATGGTGTGTTGGGGCAGTCCAATAAAAGGATGTGTCCACTGGACTTTCCTTTTAGTAATTTATAAATTAAACCTTTCCTTTTAGCAGTTTATAAATTGTCCTCAAAATGCAGGTGTTGGAAGCTACCTCTGTTGAACCAGAGGTGTTGAATATGACCAGCAATTGCTAGTGTGTTGCACCTCTGGCCAGAATTAGAGTAGGGCAAGTCTTCATTCCCACTTAATGTCCTCTTTCAGAGGATTGGCCACAATTAGGAACTGTTTTTATCAAATATATTGGCTTCAATGTGGATGGAAGACCTATACTAGTGCTTAGTTCTGTAAACCATGCTCATCAGTTCATATTTTTTCTTTCCCTCTCTACAGGAGAAAGAGGAGCAAAGGGGGAGAAAGGAGACACTGGCATTGGTCAGCGAGGGGAAATGGGTGCCCCAGGAATTCCAGGTGTGTTATTCAGAACACCTCACCAAACACATCACTTAGAACCACTGCCAGGACATAGGTCTCTGCTATACTAGAGAGATGATCAGGATGACATAAAAACAACAGAGACAATTTCTGTAGGATGTGGCGCAAAGGGAAGAACTGTATCATTAACATCACATCTGCCCACTTTTATTTCCTCAGCCTGATGAATGAGTACAATGAACTATCTCAGTTACAGCTAAGTTAACTGACCTTTGGGTCAAATCCAAAGTGAAGCTTTAATTATTAAATGCACTGTGAAGTGTTTTCTCTGTCCTTGGCAGAGTCTTCCTGTGACCAAGCTGAACCCAGAGGTTCAGGGAGCTTCAGATATTATGAAAGGTCATATTGAACACCTGTGCCTTGGGGATACAGCTTCTGCTTTACTATTACTGACAAAGCAGCAGCAAATACAGTTTGTCTGCAGTCTGAAATTAGGCACCATTGATAACTTTTGCCTTCACTGCTTTCTTGGGAAAGGAACTATGGGAAGCCCTCATAACCCCATTGTCTGCATCTGGCAGACTGGCCTTGCATTGCCTTCAAATAACAATGTGCCCACTACGCTCTGCACCAGTGAATTATCAAATCAGGCTGGCTCTTGCCTCCACTTTCCCATTCTCACCTCCTCTCTGTGAGAACTATATGTCGTTAGTTGTCTCGTGCATCTCCATAACTTCAGCATGGAGGTAGAAGAGCAGCCATATGGGAGCTAAGCATCCCAAGGTTGCCATAGGGAGTGGAAATCTTTATTTCAGAGGAGACACTCTGGTTGTATCCTTGAGATACATCCTAGCCAAAGCCAAACCTATGGAAGCTGCTGTCTGCATCCCAGTTTGGCAGCAAAGCCATCTCCTGTGACGTTCCACTGCTGAGTACTGCACGCTGGGCGTGTCACTCTGGTGCCACTCACCAGAGCATTTTGTTTCTCTTTCAGGCCTCCCAGGGGAGCCTGGTTATGCCAAAGATGGGATGCCAGGACCTCCTGGCCCTCAAGGTGAAGCTGGTGTGCCAGGTCTGGCAGGTCCTCAGGGGCCCCCGGGAGCCAATGGACAGTGTGACCCCTCTCAGTGCGCTTACTATGCAAGCCTGGCTGCCCGGCCCTCCAATGTCAAAGGGCCATAGTGTGCAGAGAGCACCCCCAGACTTGTTTTGAAAACTTGAATTCCTCACACCTGCCAAGAGCTCTCCAATGTCTTCAGCTGCGTTTCTTTTGCGGGAGGCCTTCTAAAGCCAACAAATGCTGCCGGTCGGTCAGATTATTTTTATGAATTATAATTATTATTATTATTATTATCTTTGATGTGATATGTGAACTTATTTTTTTGTTTGTTTTCTCTAACATCAGGGCATATTAAATTGCTAAAAATAAGTGGGTTTTTTCCTCTTTTGAAAAGCATATAATAGCAATGTGTTGTGTGACTGTTTATGCAAAACCATTCCAATGCCAAATTTTTTATCTGTTATCTGATTAATTTTTTCCAAAGCTTTATCCCTCACCCTTTCAGCTCAAATGAAATCCTGCAGCCTAGAGCATTAACTGTGACACACAGGCACAGGATTGTTGGTGCTATTTGCCATCCACATGGCAGGGAGGAAGATAAAGTCATACCAAAGCTGGAAAAGGTGTCTCCAGTATATCCAACTCCCAGTGGACAATTTTGAACAGCTAGTGCGTGCTTTCCAGAAGTTCCCTGTTAAATTTAATATTCTTCTGCTGATAAATGAATCAATATGCTATAGGAGCTACTTTTTCATGGAGTCATGTGGGATTTCATAGTAAAGGCCTGAAGGGATGCACAGAAGATCTCAACCTCTCTGTACTGGAGAGTTTTTTTCCAAGAAGTGGAGCTTACTTACCTCTGTCGGGGAGATGCATTTACAAGGTTATCCTCTGTCAGGTCAAGGATGCCAAATCCCCTGTGCAATGTCAGCACATGCACAGCTCCCTACCACTGCTTCACCCAAAAATCAACCAGAGCAGCATAGAAAGCCCCCTGGTATTAAAAACTCAGGAAGCCAACTGTGACCCAATTCACTGTTTTGGTTGATCCATTATGACAATAACTTGGCAAGTTTTGTTACTTAGAGGGCTGGTGCATAGTGCTGGCTGCCTGGTCTAGGAGGATGCTGATCTTTGATGAAAGGATCAGAGCAAAGAAATGTTCATAAACATGGGGGAAATGGTGTTTGATGGCGAAAGCAACAAGCCAGACAGTGGCCATTTCTCCCTATCAGCTAATTGCCAAAATCAACCTGAGAGTGCAAAGACAAAGTAAAAAGGGGATGGAGTCTGAAAAGACCTTCACAATAGGTGAGCTTAACCCTCTGACCAAGCCATGCCCACCCACCAAGTGCAGATCTGAGAAGTGATCAGGGCCTCAGATATGTGCCAGCCAGCAAAGCAGCTGCGTTTTCAAACCTCTTCTGCAGAAAGCAGTTTGTAGTGAGAGATGGGAGTAATGGACCTGACACAGGCACTAAGTGCTGAATGTGTTTGGGAATCTGGTCTGCTCTTCTGGAGACAGAAAACAGGCACCTTGCCCTGCTAACACATTCTCCATATGGCATGGTGCTTCCAAACTGGCCCAAGCAGAAGCCACAGCTGTTGATAACCAGCCCAGAATCATACCCTGAGGCTAAAGCGCTGAGATAAGCTTTTGCCAGTCTTGGAGTCTTTTCTCACCCAGTAGCAGATAAAATTTGCCTCTGCTTTACTGAAAAATGAAATTAAATAACAAGTTCAAATGCCAGGGTTAAACAAAGTCTTTACTGTGTAGCTCTTAATGGTGCTATTTTGCTATTTCCTATGCAAATAAACTCTTTGATTTGATTTTACTGTGTTTCTTGCTATGGAAAGACCAATTAAAGTGAAAATACCATGAAGTAAAAGCTTACCACTTTTAAGTAACTCTCAATGGTATATCTGTTACTGTACTGCATCTTGGGTTAGCTTGCTGGATTTTAGTATTAAGCAAACATACTGATCACATGTTTGACAGAAGCCTTTTTCTTAGTCCAGGCTGATTTCCTCCCTCCAGTGGTGAGGCAGAACAGGGTCCCTATTTGAGAGCACCTCCTAACATGGGAAGAGACATTGTTTTGGGTAAATGTGGTGGTAATGAACAAGTGTTATGGAGGTCAAACATGTTAATTGTGCCATGCAAATGTGACATTTAATTCCTGTCATGATGGTGACCCCTTCGTTTCTACAGGCTCTCATCATGTGTGTCCGATGTGCCATGCATGTCATAGAATTCAGTACATTCTAATGCACCATGAGAAGGGAACCTACATAATGATGTTCTGTTAAACAAATTTCACGGTCTTTAACTCCTGTGAGGTCATAGAATCATAGCATAATTTGGCTTGGAAGGGAACTCTAAGGGCCATCTAGTGCAATCCACAGTAGGTGAGACAATGCAATGGCATCCAGTTGAAGGAGATGAAAGGGTTTTTTTGATAACCTGTTTAATTTGAACATCTGTGGGAGCCATTTCCAAGAGTCTGTATTTGGAACACAAGGGAAACACTTGCATCTTTAATAGCAATTGAAAAATCTGCATGAGCTAGACACAGACTACATCTCTGAGCATTTCCCACCCGTAAAAGGGGACACAGCCTAATTCCCTTTGCTTCAGCATATTCCCTAGCATATGGCTATCTGCTCAGTCTGTTCCCAGAGACACCCCAGACTGTCTCTGTGCCCTGAATTCAGTGGGTGCCATTTCCCTGCTTTTTCTTAAACCTTGTTTTCTCTCCAGCCAGTTAAATGACATTTACCAGGCAGAATCTGTCGTTAGTGAGCAGAGTACATGAGCTGCAGACCCTGATCAAGACCCATGTTTGTACTCATCCAGATTTTAGTCATCAAAGGGAGGTTTCTGTAGCTGCCACCTCTTAGAGAAGCAAGCCCTACAAGAATGTGCCTAAAAGGACACCTGCAATAAGAGGTAAGAAAGGAGGATGTATTTGGAGGATTTCAAAAACTACCACAGTTTTTGCTTCAGTCTGTTTGTGTGTATTTTCAGTCTTTGTAAAGGTGGCCTGAGATTACTTTCCAAAGTAGATCTGCCATCTGGGAATCCAGTAAACCTACAAGTACTGCCCTGGGCATGGTCAGAAGCTGCTCTCCAGAAAATGCAGGTGCCTCTATGCCTGAGCAGGTGACAGTGTGTGCATTGTCTGTCCAGAACTGTGCCAGGTGAACACACAGCCAGGAGGTGGCAGGTAGGACAGGGACAGTGCTGGTGGCTCTCTCCTAAGCAACCCTGAGTAAGGGAAAGTTGCGGCTTTGGCATCTCAGTGTTCCTGTGTCTGCAACCAAGTGTGTGGTAAATCACCATTCTGTTCACTGAGTCTGAGGTTTAAACCTGGGAATAGACTGATTTTTCGGTTGGATTTTGTTTTGGCCCTGTGGCAATATACTGCTAAAATTGCATTAGAGAGCGAGACAATATATTATTCAGATTTTTAAAAGGAACACATGGGATTTATGGCACCACTGTCAGTTGCTATTTTTTTTTTCCTATTTTTAAATCATTTGTAAATTACAGTAATTATAGCAAACAAACCATTATTTCATTCAATTTTTGCCTGTCAAATAAACAAATTACAGAGACAGAACAAAGCAACAGGATCATTGGGGAAAATATATTTTTTTGTGTTAAATTATTTAACAATTTCTAAACAGTTTTGAATTAGCTGCTTTTTGGAAGCTGTATCAAATGCCTGTGGGCTTTTTTTTCTTTCCATAGAGACAATAAAAACACTGTGTCAGCTAAGCCCAAACTCTGTGCTCTGGCCACAGAACTGGTTAGGAGATGAACACAGATTTTACATTCTGAGCAACTATTAAAAAAAAAAGTTTAAAAATTATATTTAAAAAAAGCCCCCAGAAATAGAGTCTTCTGTTTATTCAGCCTTTTAATGTGGAAACTGGCCAAGCTGTGCCCTGTTAAAGATTGCATTTGACAGCTTCTGTAGGACTGGTGCCTAGGAATGGCTGGGTGTCACCATGCACAATTCATGGGGCCAGAGACACTGACAGGGACTGGCAGGTATGATGTAGGACCTAGGGGAGCCTTTCCAGAGCTTCAGTGGGTGACCCCAGGGGACAGCACATCAAATAATGTAAACTGTCTGTGTTTGGGTACCTCAATGCCATGCTCAGTCTCTCACAGTGAGATTCAGAGTCACAGAACATAGAACTATAGAATTTCCATAGTTGGAAGGGACCCACAAGGATCATCAAAGTGCAGCTCCTTGACTTTAAGGAGTCAAGCTGTGGTTTGAGTTGCATTTTGGTGGCTCCAATGAGAGCTGTAGAACCTGGAGATCCATTCAGCTTATCCTAAAGAACTGCAGCACTCAGAGCCGTGTTACCTGTAGCATTGTGTGTTTTATATGGGTTTATTGTAAAGTTGGTTATTTTTTATAAGTTAAGAATTTGGTTTGACCCTCGGTTCCCCCCATGTTCTCCCTCATAATGGTTCGTTCCTTCCACCAGTTACCTGTCAATCAATGTACCCAACCCCCTTTCATTTCTAGAAATTTCTATGTCAATCTTCCCTTACCTAACATATGATTTGTCCCCTGAGCCTTTCCCCTCCCCTGGGCCATTCCCATTGGTTCAGTTGTGTCCCTCGCTCCTCCCCTGGGCTTCGTTCATTGGTCCCTCGTGTCTCCTTCCCTTACACCCTTCTCCTTTATCAGTGCCTCCCTAATGGTTTTTCCCTGACACCGTTACTGGCCCTGCCTGGGTCAATAAAGCGCCTTGGCATCCACACGTGTGTCCACTCCTTCCTTCCTTTGCTGTCCTGCTCTCGCCTGCGTCACCATGCCGCAGACCGAGCCACTACCCAGGGGCTCTCACAGAGGACCTGGGAGTGGTGGGATTTGTAGTCTCCACCGGTCACTCCGGGAGCGGCTAGCCAGCCCCGTCAGCTCCAGTGGCCGTGGGATGAGAATGCAGTTACCTACATTAACTACATCTCCATGGAAAAGAGATCTCTTGGGAGCTGTCTTTATCTTCCACCCTCAGTAACTCACATTCCCCCTGAGCTGGTGTGGGGATATTCATGTCACAGGTGATGGCAGGTCAGGTGCTCTGTGACCAGCAGCCAGGCTGCTCACAGGGAGAGGGGCACGGTTATGGCAGGAACTTGGACTGTCCTTGGGCAATGAAAACTTCCTTAAAATTACTGTACTAACTCAACATTTACAAGACAGACTGAAAATAAATCTACTTTCAGCCTCTGTGAGCTGGAGCCCCATGCTGAGGAGGGTTAAGGTGGCTTCTCCATGGCATGGCAGGAAGAGCAGCATAAGGATGAAGCCAGTCTGGAGTTGAAGGCAGGCTCCTGCCCCAGTCTGCAGCCCCATGCACGGGTGAGCATCCACCAGAAACCACCAGGAGTCCTTCTTGCTGCTGCTTCTGCAGAACTGCTGAGGAAGAATCTCTTCATCAGCCACCCAGTTGCCTCCTATGAACCAAATTTGGTAGCTGAGGCCTTTAGGGCAATATGGTTCCACCAGGGTTTGGATTTTTCTTTCAATACCTTTGTAAATGGTGAAGTTGACCCAAGAAAAAGCCTGTTTAATTTTGTTGATTTGGTTTAAACCTGGAAGTCACATACATGGAAGATCCTTGTCTTCTGACTTGTGAAATGGGAACAACTGCTTAGAAAAGCATGAAGATGTGATGAAGAGGAGACTGCTTTTGGTAGTTGCTTTGCAAAGCAGGTTTTTGTTGCAAGAGTTAACGTCTGACTACCTTGCAGGGCTTGGCTTCACAATATTGATGCTGGCAACATTGTTGAAGTTTGTCTGAACTGAGAATGAGACCATCCTGCTGGGTCTCTAGGGGATTATGTGTTGAAAATGCAGGCTCTTTCTTGGTACTTTACATTGTGTGACATGAGTTTCATGTAGAAAGCATAAGGGGACAATTAGGAACATTAATCATACTCCCTACATTCCTATCAGCATCAGGAAGATGGATGTCCTGCAAGGAGAAGAGAAGAACCTGCCACCTTCATAAAGGAAAGCACGGGGTCAAACTCCAGGTTTGAAAAAATGCAGCAAGAGAATAATGCCAAAACCCTCAGAAACTTCTTTCTGACAATACCTTTGTCTCTGCATGACATGCTGTCTGAAAGACTTGGGTTTGGATTTGAAGAGAAAAGCATGTTCAAACAGAAGGCAGCACATACAGCAATTTGGTTTATTTCACAGGACAGATGTATTTGACAATGTGTTCTTAGAGACACATTTTTCCCCTTAGCAATGTGGGGGATGGTTTTCACCCAAGTCTGAAATTATTGTCAGTGCAAAAACTTCTTCAGCACCTTTTTGATGGGAGTTGATCTTATTTTTACAGTTATTTGTGAGGTCTGTTGGAAAACAGCCTTCTGCAAGTGAAAGTCTCACTTTTCCTTGGCTGCTGCATTTGTGTCTGATATACACATATTTCTAAGTTATTGTACCCATTCATGCTTATGAAAAATTATTAGACTCTCTCAAGTTCTGCTGAATTTTTTTCATGTAAAATCCATCCCTGGAAAGTTTCAAGGCCAGGCTGGATGGGAACCTGAGCAACCTGGTCTAGTGGATGGCATCCCTACCCATGGCAAAAGGGTTGGAACTAGATTGTATTTAAGGTCCCTTCCAACCCAAAGAATTCTGTGATTCTACCCCAGGAGCCTAACATGGCTAAGCAGCCTCACAGGCAAAGTGATACAGTTTTCTCTTATAGATGCTGGAAATTTATCTGGAAGAAATCCATGGCTTGATTTCAAAATGATTATGGTATTTGTACTCTGAATCCAAGTCAAGGGTGATAGCTGGTATATGCCAGGCCTTAAAATGTGTATTTCAGGGTGAAAACCAATTAAAAAGCATTAGAATCTAGAAAGTAAGAGAGAGAGCTGAACAAGAATCCTCAAATCCTCTTGCCAGCATTGTCTGAATAGACAGCTACTACCATTCACTCACCTGTGCAGCCACACACTCCCCTGGTGCTGGAACACAGGTTCCAGCAAATTCAGGAACACCCTGGCCCGAGGTAATCAGAACTGAGGAGGCTGGGAAAGCAAAGCTGATGTGCAAGACCTGACCTTCACAAGACCTCACCTAGTAGACCTGCTTAGACTACACCTCTAACACATTGTCTTCTACCTCTTAATGGCCTGTGGGTCTCCATCTCAAGGAGATCTCTCTCCTTAAGAAGCATTTGAAATGGCTGTCTTAAGCAGTTTTTTAGGTGAAAGGCTTAAGGATTAGCGGATGAGGTAAAAGAGGTTGGTTTTCTCAGCCTGAGGCTTCAAACCCACAATTTTCTCCTTCCAGAAGAATGCCTTGCTCACAACATCACATGGCTGTGCTGAGTGGCTTGGGATAAACCTGGCATTTTACACATCTACAAAACCTTTGACAACAAGGAATAAAAATTTGCTATTAAATATGCCAGAGCATGTGCAACACAAGAAAAAATGGTATCTCTATGGTGTAGGGGTTTACACACTTAGCAGGAGGGAGGAGGACCTCCAGATTTCAAAACTGATCCTTTATGGTATTTGCTGAATGTCAAAGGCACAAACTGACCTGAGGACAAGATATGTTCATGGCTCCCAGTTCCCAGGCCACCAGCTGTTACTCTGTCTTCTCCCTGTCCCATTTACCACATTCTTGTCCCATTTACCATGTGCCTTACCTACTCTGCCTTGCTGCTTCCATTGCAATCCAGGCAATATGAATTCTTCAGGCAAAGGCACCCTTGATGCTTCCAGAAGGAGAGAGCTACACACGAGCAGAGATTTGAACACACCTGCTGAAAAGCAGAGGCAGTTTTCCCTGTCTGACCACTGCTCCCTGGTTGCAGCTGTGAGAGGCCACATCACAGCCCAGGAGCTGGGTTTGTGTGCTCTGCAGAGCAGGAGGGAAAACACCTGATCTTGTGAGAATACCAAATGTTTACTCAGTGGGATGTATCCAAGCAACTCAAACACTCTGTGTGTTGGTAACGTGCCCAGCAGAGCACAAAGCTGACAGAGAACCTTGATCCACCAAAAACCTCAGAGGTTGCCTGTGGAGCATGCAGGTAATTGTGACTGACAGTCTCTGTTCAACCAGCCACTGTTCTGGTGGGATATGGATGCAGTCACCTCTCCCAGATGTGCATGTCCAGGTCCTGATCCACTCTGGAGGTACCTCACAGAGCACGATCCAAAATATGAAGGGAAAAAGAAACTCAAGATCTCTGGCAGAGAGCTGCTGTCAGTTCCCACTCAGGTCTTTGGCTTGGAGCAGCTGCAGGTGCTGGAGATGAGCCCGGAACGAGAGAGCTGCCTGAGGTACAGGATGGAGCTGCTTCCCCAGGAGATCGGCCATCTGAGGAACCTCACCTGCCTCTATGTGGACTCCAACAACTTGAAGAAAATCCCTGCTGAAATTGGCACTTTGAGCCGCTTGGAGAGGCTCACTCTGAGCAACAACAGCCTGAGCTCGCTGCCTGCAGAGATGGGGGCACTCCAAAGGCTGCAGAGCCTCCACCTTGCCAACAACAGCCTCACTGAGTTGCCTGAAACCCTCTGCCAGCTGAGGAGCCTCACCTTTCTGGACGTGAGTGACAACAAAATAGATACCATCCCCTCCAGCATTCGGCATCTGGAGAAACTGGAAACGTTGCTATTGCTCTTTAACTCACTGGAGAGCCTTCCTGAGGATGTCTGCCTTCTAAGGAATCTGCACACACTTTGGTTGGGAAACAACCATCTACGGTCTCTTCCGGCAGCCTTTGGGGAGCTAGTGAACCTGGACTGGGGCTACAACTACTGCTCATGCAATTTTGAGGGGAATCCACTGGAGAATCCTCCCCCTGAAGTCTGCAGCAGAGGCCCTGAAAGGATCAGAGACTATTTCTCATCACTTCGTAGGATTTGGAAAGACTAAACCACTGGTGTCAGTCCTCTTGAAGTGACTGTGATGGATTTATCCTGTGCAAATCATCTGCACAAGCAAAATGTGTTTCAGACAGAAAGGACTAGTGAAATCATTCTGCGGAGCTCAAAAGCTTCCTCTCTGCTGTAAGGTGATTTCTCTGGCAGTCTTTTTTTTTTTTTTTTCCCCTAACAAGCACTGAACAATGGTATACAGCTTTTAAAAACTCATCCAGGGACAACTGTAATATTTTTTTTGTATTTATAGTTGCACAGAATTATCTCAAGAAATGTTGCAGACAATCATGCAGTCTGAGAAAATAAGCAAGTCTGAAAGGGTAGAGTCAGGTAAACAAGTGGTATGTAAATAGCAATAATCTGTACTCTTTGTTTGCACACTGGATTGGGGCTTGAGTCTGGACTGGAAGTAAGTGCAAGCTGAGATTTCTGGAAGCTTTTAAGGTCATACTGACTTGTGAATTTGGTTTTGCTTCAGGTACCCAGAATCTCACCATTTTCCCTGAAAATGAAATGTGTTTTGCATGAAACACACAGGTTGAATCAGCTCAGGCTTCTGTCTGGCTCTGGATAAAAAAAACAACCTGTATCCATGTCCCACAAGATATTGTGCAGACAATGTCTCCCTTCCTTTGGCAGGACATAGTGTATTCCTCCTGAAGAGCAGCATCAGCTGGCTCTGCACAGTACAGGCAGGGCTCTCACACTCTCTGGAGGCAGCATGGACATAGGTTTGATATTCCAGCCCATCCAGAGCAGCCCTCAGGGATACAGCTCCTTGGAGCTTGGTGATGCACAGGGGTAGCCCAGATTTAGAGCACACAGCACTAGCAGAAAAAGTTTCCACTTTCACTGAGTCTGGGAAAGTGTTCAGAGCTATTAAAGAATGAGTATGCAAACTTCCTGCAAGGGAACATTCTGAGAATCCCTGTCATAATCATGAAGGGCTTCATCAGTGTTACATTATGGAAATTTGCTGAGACTCCTTTCTGCTTCATTTTGCTCTCTCTTCCCCTTATCATCAACGTTTTCCTCCCACCTCTCTTTAACTTTGCTCTTCGTGGGTGTTTTCTCTGTGGCTACTCCCTCTGACATTTATGTTTCATTATTTTCTCATCATCAAAAGCCTCTCATTCCCTTACAAATCCTTTCCTTTGCCCTCTGTCTCCTTTGTTTCCTAGGGCTCCTTTGGCCAACACACAGAAAGATGCAGTTTTGTGTCTTTCCTGGAAGGAAGGGCTGAGTCAGGTCTGGTGAGAGCTGAGAATGTTCTTACAGCATTCAGAGAAAAAGGGAGAAAGGCAGAGAGATTGATACACAGGCCATTAATTCTCTTGTTCAGTGTCCTGTCATCTTCTTCTCCTTATAGCAAAGATCAGCACAAGGAGATCTGAATCAATGCTGAAATTTTTCAGGGTGACAGAAGGACAACTCCAGATATGCTTAACACAAAGTGATTTTTACATTGCTCTGCCCCTGACCTCTGTGAATTTTTCAAACCAGCTGTGACTTTTCGGTGTCATGGTAACCATATTCATTTTATCAGTGGGCTATCACACACAGATAAATGAGTGCATGG
This sequence comes from Agelaius tricolor, assembly GCF_023055355.1. Taxonomy (NCBI): domain Eukaryota; kingdom Metazoa; phylum Chordata; class Aves; order Passeriformes; family Icteridae; genus Agelaius; species Agelaius tricolor. Next base: position 90,813,527 of record NW_027269262.1, on the reverse strand, counting down.
CAGTCACAGGCACACAATTACATCACACCAGGTCATTTGATTTTCCTGCAGCTGATGATTTCTAAGACATGTGACATGGGAAAGAAAGGAGAAAGGGGACTGCAGTGCCTTGCTCAGTTGGCTCTCTCTGTGGCAGCATGGAGAACTGGAGATGAAAGAGCAGGAGAATGAACTTCAAGGCTTTTGCCATTCAGGGTTTTTTTCAGAGGAGATTTAGGACAGTGTGTGAAGTAGCTCCTGAAGCTGATGCCAACTCAGGCAAAGGCTGTATCAAGGTGGCAACATTGAAGGTGTTGAATGACTGTGGTCTCACTCCTGCTCCTGTCATTGATGCATTCTCCAGACTCATACAGGTCTTATTTCCCCACTATTTCTGCTATTTCCCCATTTCTATCACCCCATTCAATAAAATAAGTGGAGGGGTAGCTTGCATTCACAAAAATAATGCATTCACAAAAATAAGTGCTGTCACTGGGCCTTCCTAAACCTTGCCTGGTACAGAACATAAGGTTAAAGGCAGTATGAGCAGTGAGGCCCAAGTAAAGACAAGGTTATCCCCCTGGTTTTGGAGATGTGTGAGAATTAAATTCTAGTAACTGTGGTATTTTTAGAGGATTGAGTCTAACACACAAATTTCTTCCAGAGTATCATCTTACACAGTTGCTAGGAGGGACAAACTTCTCATGTCCCATGTCAAGCCCTTCAGATTCCATGTTGCTGTTTTTCTTCTACATTGCACAGGGCTTGAGGTTCCATTTCCAGTTTTGACTACCTTTCCCTTCTGCATCTTGGTTGGTGATTTCTGAAAGGCAAGCTGACTTCAGCTTCTTGGGGACTGCACAGCAATTCAAAGCTTTCACTTTTGGTTTTAGCTAGTCAGGATTCACACATTTTGTTTAACTAATCCTCTCTCCAAAACCCACAAACATAATTTGTGAAGCCTGATTGTATCTGTTAGTAATACAGATACAATGGTATACAGCTTTTAAAAACTCATCCAGGGACAACTGTAATATTTTTTTGTATTTATAGTTGCACAGAATTATCTCAAGAAATGTTGCAGACAATCATGCAGTCTGAGAAAATAAGCAAGTCTGAAAGGGTAGAGTCAGGTAACCTGTAGCTGGGAGTGAATGGAGCTAAAAGGTGAGTAAAACCAAAAATCTTTAAAAAACAGTGGCAATATTGCCATTATAATTCTCTAGTCTGTTGGGAACAAGAGAAATTCTGTGAAACTAATGCAAATGAGGGTGCTTTGACCATGCCATCAAGCTGTTTGAGCAGATTGAATATGTTACTGAGATATGTCCTGACACCTTGCTTTCTGTTGCCCCTTCCTTTCCCTTTGTCCTGATTGCTTCCAAAATCCCACTTCCCAAAGTGGAAAACCCAGTAGTTCATATTCTTTGCAGTATTCTGGCATCTGTGTTAATGAAATAGTTATGCAGAGCAATAAGTAGATCCTGGTGTTGTCATTAAGATGGCATTAAAATCTAATCTCAGACTGCTTATCCTGTATTTGTTGTACTTTATGTATTGTTTCTAAGCATCCTCCTTTGCTTGTGCTCATTAAAACTTCAAGTGTTAATATCAGAGAACAGTAAACTGCTAGGATATAGGCCCCTGGTGAAGAGACATGGATATAATCCATACTCTGGGGCTGGGGGGAGGAGGGAGAGGAGGAATTGTTAAACCTGTCGTTCAGGGTTGATGGGAGTTGTGTCATTCAGGGTTGATGGGAGTTGTGCATGCATTTATTTCCCTTTACCCCGTGTTGCACTGCAAATAGCCTGGCCTAGGTGAGCATTGTCTCCTGGAACCCCACAAGACTTTCACTGGAAAACTTGGAACTCTTGCAGCAGAGCAGTAATGAAATGTAAAAGCAGTGAGGGGAAAGAGCTCCAAGTAGAAATTCGGGGAAATATTATACATAAGGGCAGAGGGCTTTTTAATTTAACATACAAGTACATAACACTTCACAGGCTGGTAGCTCGAGCTGGACAAGTTCTGACTACAGATAAGCTGCATATTTTTAATGCTGGAGAGTTCACCTCAGGATATGGCAGATTCTCTATCCCCCGAAATCTGAAAACCCCACAGTCTCACTCACCTGAAGGTATGACTGTATAACACTTGCCTTGTTTTATGCAAAGTCAAATTTAAAAAGGCTCTTTCTGTCTTTAAAGTATATGTTTACAATCTATGACTACTATAAATCTAAAATATTAGATCCCAGCATTTACTTATTTCTCCCTCAATTTGCCTTTACATGATATTCAGAATTTTAGTTTTTAATGACTATGAACAGTACTTAAAAAGCCAAAGGTTACTAAATTTCATGATCAGGGCTCTTGTGACCAGTGATGGAGTCTCTGAGTTGGCAAAACAAAAATGAAAAAGCAGTTGCTGTTTTCCTCATGCCTGTTGGAGTCAGCAGCAGATTTCCAAGCTCATAAATGAAAGGCTGCTCCTAAATTCTCCTTATGTGGAATTTGACACCAATCAGTTTTCCAGTTCTTTTAAAGACCACCAACACCACCTGCCCTTCTGTCTTCCTCTGGCTCTGCAGCCTCATCTGAGTCAGTGCAAGAGGCTCAGGTCTGACAGGAATGCAGAGGATCCACAGGTTTAGAAATCACTGAATTCAAATGATTCCTCACTGCCAGAGGAACCACACTCAGTCCCTCCACCTGGGCAATGGTACTACAGGAGAAACAAAGCAATCTATCATGGACAACTGCCATATCCTTCAGCACATTAAACTGCAATGAAAGCCTAAGTAGCATATCTAATGAAGATCGCTCTGAGCTGTACAATGAGTGGGTTTTGACTCCCCAGAGTGTTCTGCCCACAAACCAAGAGACAATGGTGTTTAAATAAATGTGATATCCAAGCCATTGATTTCTTATGTTTAATAAAGATCTCAGTATTCATCAATAAGCTTTTTATTTTTCTGCCACCCTATGGAAATTATAAAATGTGTTGCCATTCTCACTTCCATGCAAACAACTTTCTTTGAACAGTTCAGGCAGCAAGAGGGGGAGAGACTGATGACACAAGCAAAGCCCAGACAGAGTAACCCACACTGAGATTTTGTGCTGAAACTCAGTGGTACTGCCAGACTTGAGACAGAGCCAGTCTGGAGCTCACTGCTGCTGAGATTCCCAACGAGATCCCACTTCCAGTCCTTTGGTGCATGAAATTTATGAGGATTTGCTTTCAGCAGGATGCACTGATTCCTGCATCAAAGGTATTGATCCAGCTGAGGTCAGGCCATTAGCACAAAACTGTGTCTAAGAAGAAATCTTCCAAGTGCTTTGTAAGTCTCACTGTTAAAAAATTCAAACTGAAACTTCTCATTATAAAGAAAGCTGCTTTTTGTTTGTTTTGTTTCTAGTCCCTGGAGACTTAGATTATTGTACTTTAGTTTGCAACAAGCTCTCTAAATACATGAAGCTTGTTGAAGAGCTTCTTGTAAGACTTACTAAAGTTAAATAAACACAGAGCCTGCAAGTCTTTCTGCTCTGGCCATGTTTCTTTACATCTCAGGTAGTCCTCTTGTCCTCTGGACTGTTGCTGCACACCTTTTTCTTGAGCTGACACATTCCAAACAGAATATGACATGGTATCTGAAGTCTTTCTAGTGAAAAAGGAAGGACTGTTGCATATCTTTAATGTTATAACCCTGTGTGTTCACTCCTGCATGGTGGCAGTTTCTTTTTCTTTTTTTTTTTTTTTTTAACAAGGAATTCACTTTGTCATCTACTGCAATTCCACACTTTGCTACAGAGCTGCAATTGGCAAATTTTGGTATTTGTGTATAGTGTAAGCTGAAGTCTGTGGCCTTGCACTTGTCCCTGCTGAATTTTAGCTTCCCCTTTCCCACCCCAGACATGTTATACAATTCTTCCAAATCATTCTGAATTCAAACCCTGTCCTCCTGCACTTACGATGTCTCTGAGCGTGCGTTATGCCATCTGAAAATTTAATAACCATACTTTCTTTTCTATCATCTAATTCATTAATGAAAGCATATGCCAGGACTGTATCCAGAAGAGACCTGGCTGAACTCCATTTCTGCATCCTTCCACTCTGACAAAGCACCATTGATAACCTTTCTGATATGTTATCAAACCAGCTTTGCATCCAATCGATCACAGTCTCATCTAGACCGGGCTGCCGGGGCTCACTTATGAGAATGCCACATGCAGCCCTTTTGAAAACCTTAGTAAGGGGGTAAGATTTGTGACAGCTACTTCTCCTTTATTCTTAAGGCCTGTTACATTGCTAAAAGTGGATATTAGATCAGTTCAACAGAATTTATTCTTGGCAAAGCCACACAGGCTACTTGTCCTTGCTGCTACATGAAGCAGCTGTTTCACAGTTCAAGCTGTGACTTGTTATCTTCCAATGGCTTATGAAATGTGCATTTGTTCCAGAATCTGTGCAAGTCTCAAAGGCAGGTGAGGATCATTTCCCATCCCTATCTCCCAACAAGAAATTAATGCAACAGACACTTGCTGTTTCAACCTCAGGGAAAAAATTCAGGGCTGGTGGGAGACCAGGACTGCTGCAGCAAAGCTCAGTAAAGCACAAACACATCCGGGCTGGAAGGATTTGGTAGAGTCTGTTCCATGTCATGGTCAGTCCTGATATGCTCTGGGTGGCCCCACAGTGGGAGTGGAGGGCTGCTCTTGCTGTTTGGGGAGTGGAGCTCAAAAACATGTGGAGGAACACTAATTTCCATTTGCCTACTTGGCTGCTGTGCAGAGGACTTCAGTCTGGTCGTGACTCAGGGAAAAGGCAGTCACTGGGAAGGGGAAAGGACACAAGTCTAAGGTCCCTAACCCATTTTGGTCTTGTCCTGTTAGCTAGGAGCTCTCCTTGCCTTTTTTTCCTGTGTCCTATTTTCAAATGGATGTCCTTAATCCTATTTCTCAGACTCAGAATGGGCCTGAGCAGCGTGAAATTTCTCAGAAGGCAGCAGGAAACTGAGAGTTTTGATCCTGAAGTAACTAGCTTCAGTAGCTCACAGCATGTGTCTGTGTGTGTTCCCTGGGCAGCTGTGTCAACTGGATGATATCTGCACCCTTCCACTTGTAAAAAGGCTGTGGCTCAGACATCTTCTTTTGATGTAGTTGAAAGGAGGATTCCTTTTTGTTCTCAACACTAGCGCTGCCTGTTAGGAGGGTGTCCCTTTGCATTGGCTCTGTATGTTCAGAAAGAATAAGGGGGGGGGGGGGGGGAAATTATCTCACCTGGTTTAAATATATGCCAGACTGATTGTTCCTGCATCATTTTCACACATAAAATACTGTTGCACTTCAGCTATTTCTAAACATCCACACGGGGATAACAGGAGGGTTCTGTGTCTATATTTTGTGTCTATATATTCTGTGTCTAAACTTTGCTATTGGCAAAGTTTCCTTTTCAGATCTAAAGTAGGCCTTACCCAGACTGAATAACTGATTTGTACCTAGAGCACTAATGAACCTAAATTATTCTTTTTTTTTTTTTGACTATGATGTTCAAGCACTTTGGGCATGCCCTTGATTCACCTTTCTGTTTGGTGGTGTCTGGGTTTGCACAACTGTGAAGGGAATATGGGACTGGGAAAGCCGAGCTTCTCTGAAGACTCTTTTTGAGCTGATGACTCTCAAAAAGCTGTCTGTTCTCCCAAGGACTTAGACTTAATGACCCTGCTTATTATCTCCAGTTCTGTGTTCCCAGTTGTCTCTTTGTTTATTAGATGATATTGCTTGTTTGGACCATGCTAAACTGATGCTCTGTATGTCTTTTTCTGTTTGAAATGTTATTTTTCTTTAGCTTTTTGTTCTGTTCTTTGTATTGTACAGGCTGACTAGCTCTGCACAGTTCTGCCACATTCTGCACAGTCATACACACTGGGATTTTTTGGTTGTTTCCTAGAAAAATTTTGATAATCTGACTGAATGAAACTATTAAATAAACTAAGTTATATGAGTCCATGTGTATGTGTATATTAGGATTCTGCATCCTTATTCAGCAGAGCCATCAGGCAGATGCCCTGTACAGATCCCAGTTCTTTGCCCTGTTTTAATATTCAAAGCACTTTATGGACTCTTCTGGATGTCATTGTGTTCATGCCAGACCTTCAGAGAGAAAGGATAATAATGGTCTGACATTATACAGGAAAAATAACATTTGCTTTATTTGAATTAGGTAGATTGTCACTGGAAATGTCTTGCATTTCAGACTGGTAGAAAAAGTATAAGCCAAAGCGATTTTTCTGTCTAGAGAACACCACATAGGGTATTCTGCAATTATTTTCAAAATCAAATGTGATTTTCAGTTTAAAAATCTTCCCTTGTCCCCTCTCAAATAGATTTAAGTAAGAACGATGCTTTATTTCACAATTATCAAACATTTGTCAGTAACCCAAACCATTCTATGATTTTTCAATTTTACATGGCCACTTTCTGCCTCCTGCCCAGGCTGCAGCTCCCTCCTGGCCAAGTTTCTTCTCTGCCCATTCCACATCATCTTGAAAACTTTTCTCTTCCAGGCATGTTTAGTTATTCTAAGGAAGGCACAAGCTTTTCCCTTCTTGGTGCTTTTACCTGGCCTGGTGATTGCACCCACAGCAAAAGAAAATCAGCAGGGCTGACTTTTTACCTCTCACCCCAGCCTTTGAAAGGAAAACACATAAATGACATGTGAGTTTTTCTCTCAGTGTGAAATTCTGAATCCCTTCACTCTTTTACAGCCCCCTCCACTCCAGCAGTTCTTGCTCTAAAAATAGTGTTTGTTTTTCAATTAAAATAAACTAAGTTTTGAGCTAATATATTAATTAAAACTAAACATGTTTGGGGCTGAATTAAAGTCAAGTCTCTGTGGGGTAAAGGACCCCAGTACTAAAAGGGAAAGATGCAAAGTCATTGAGTAGGAAAGAGCAAGTTTGATCTATAGTGAAGTCTGCTTTTGTTCCACTTGCTTCTGAACAACTGCAGCAATTTAGTGCACTTGACCTTTACTGTGAGATTTAGAAAGGAAATGTTTGATATTCTGTTCTATTTTCAAGAAACCTATGAGGCTGATAAGTAATACTTCTGCCTTTTCCAGATTGTTCCCTGAATAATTTCTTTGATACACAGTCAGAATTCAGAGACCTTTATTTCTTGCTCAACAAACTCTTAGGAAGTATCAAACTGGCACTGAACACAGTGAATTTTGACATCACAAGTCCCTACACTCCAGTTTTCAATAGGTACAAATCTGCCTACCCTGAGTGTTAGCATTCTCTCTTTGTTTCCTCTGTAGTTTGTATGACTTGGGAATCAGTTATAATTTTCACATGAAATTACCTCTACAGGAATCCCATCAAAAACCCACACAGAGTCTGCAGCACAGAAATTAATCTTTTCTGCCCTGTTCACTGGTGAGCTGTACTGGCTATTACATAAGGTGGATGAATCATGGATGAGAAAGACATTGATTTAATTCTTTCCATGTTTATTTTACTCTTGAACTTCAATACACATCTCTCTAAATACCTGCACAGAGCATTCCTTTTTAAAAGACAGAGTTGAAATGTTATTTCCAATTTCCATTAAAGCTTTACATCCTGAGCTTTGCAGAACCATCACTATATTAGAGCAATATAAAATATCTACACGATATCTATCCATAAACAATTGGATGAAGCTCATATACTGGGAAATGCACTAAGAAAGTGCTGCAAAGCTGCACATACAATATTTTAGGCCATGATTCAGAACCAGATGGTGATGGTGAACACTGAGGGGATGTGTTTAACTTGATGGTGAACACTGAGGGGAAAGGACTGGTTTTTAGGAAGGAGCCTTTTGAGGGTAGCATCCAGGCCTTTAAGAAGCTGAGTTCCATCCATGCAGTGAAGTATGTAATTCCAGAATCCAGTCTGTGGCACTGGCCACTTTGAATGGTGAAGACTGATCTTTCTCACAGAATAACATCTCTCATTATTAATGAAGAACACAGGCTTTTTCTTTAACCCTCCCACTCACTTCATTTTCAGTGATGTTTACTGAGTAAATCCCAGGTGCAATTTTTTTTTCCATTATTATTTTGTGTCTTCTCTCCTTCCTTTCCTATTTTCTCACTAAGTGAGTCCATGAGGCAAAATGCAACCAACAGCAACCCAGGCAGTGGAGTTTCAGACTGGATTCTGTTGCACCTATTGAAGGATGCTTAACTTCTGTACACAAATAGCTTTTCCAAAATGGTTTCCAAAATGAAAATGAGATTTCATAACAGTAGGTGTTCTTGTGTCTCTGTATAACTGCTTTTTTTTTTCCTGATGCAAGAGAATTTTATGCAGTGTTCAGTATATATTATATTGTGGATTCATAAACTCCCCACAAATAACAATGCTAGAGATAGCAGCAGGGATCAAGAGCTACAGCATATTTGTGTGGAGAAATTCTATAAATGAAAAAGTGCCATGAAAATGCAAGGCATGAATGCATTGCAGCCTCCTCAGCTTACAGACCTGTCAAAGGTCTCAGTAAATGTAATTACATCAGTCACATGCTTTCTTCATGCCTTGTTAACAGAACAGAAGGAAGACACAGAGTGGCTGATAAACTCCTTCGTCCACATTTAATTCAGTCATTCCCATGTGGAAAATAAACTGCATACCAAAGTATTTTTCTGCTTTATGGTGAATTATCACAACAGTAAGTATTCTGGGCCATTTTGTATCTGCTTCAATAACTGAACAAAAAAACACACCCTTGCCTCCAGAAATTAAAATCAGCTTAGTACAAGACTATGGTCAATAAGCATTCATGTTCACACTTGTCTGCCTGGGCTAATGCCAAGGGATTTGAGAAAACAGCAAGTGGAGAGAAGATACCAAATTGCAGGGATTGCTGTTAAATCTCTGCTTACTGGACCAAGGCTTGAAAAGTCATCAGGTAACATGGTGAAGAACAAGTCCTGCACAGCAAGGGTCACAGGATGCTTGTCTTTACTAAGGGAGAGGAGTGATGTGCTGAATTAGGTACAGAGGAAGACAAGGCAATGACATTACACAGGCTGCTTGATTTAGCTGCTGTTCACTCGCCCATCAAATGAGTCTCAGGGTAGACTTGATTCTGTATGCTGGCCCACAGCAGCATCTCATTTTATACAGATTTTTCTGGCTGCTGACTGTTTTTATCAACATCTCTAGAACAACAACAAAAAAGAGCCAAGTCAGTAAGATAGTGTGCAAGTTATTGAAGAAGCTTAAATCCTTTGGTTAGCAGCAGTAGTTTCTATCCATTTTTTATATAATGACTGTGGAAGTTGTCCGTGAACAGCAGAAAGCGTTTTCAGAAAAGATTGCTTTTATCTGGTTGACAGTCTTCTATTTATAGTTGGCAAATATTTCATGGTTCAGGTTTATGAGCACACTGTAAACTTTGGTATCATGACTTCAGCTTAAACCATTTACAGCCATGCAGCAGGTTGCACATGAGGCTTTTTGCTGGGGGGAGAAATAGAGGATGCACACTTACCATCATTTCAAAAATTCAGAGCTGCTAGCCACTAAGCCAAATAATGAAGATAAATATGTGTAATTTCTCAGAAAGTTAAGCTTAATACTTTGCTTTGTCAATGGATAACAACAAAAAAATTATAAGTAAGGTACCCAAAAGCTGTGAATCCCTTTGCTTGAATGCATTCAAGTATAATGCTGAGGAAAAGGATCCCAAGCAGAAAGTCAACAGTCTGCATCTCAGACTGTGGGCCCTGCCTGACTCTAATCAGTGATAAAGATGCACTGTGCTCTGTCCCATGGGATGCCTTACCCAGAGTACCAAAATACTGTTGGACATGTCTGGAAAACAATAACATTACAAGGCTGTGTTCTCCCCTGGGTGCAAAGCAATACTGCACTTGTGTGCCAGTCAGACTGCTAGGGGAAAAGAATTTTTTTAAAGTGCCCTAAAACTTAAGCAATGAGGAAGGGATCTTTTTTAAAGCTGAGACAAGAATTAGGATGTGAGTTTTCAATGTTTCCCACTCAGAATTGCAGGGGTTTGCATGCTATTCTTAGTAGTGCAGGGAATACCTTTTCCCAAAGAGATTAAGCTGTGCCAGCATCTGTCATTCAGATCAGTCCATTATTTATGACATGGAAGCTGTCAGGTTAGATCCTAGACATGTTCCCTGCAGGCTTAAGCCTTGTACCCCAGGCAAGCACACACAGAGAGTGTCACTGACATCCCACGGGATTCCAGATGTGCCAGAGATGGATTACAAGATCCTTTTAGAATAGACAGTGAGGGATAATAAGGAGAATCATCATGGCAATGTTTGGAATGTGTATCTTTGACATGCCTTGCACTCTATCTAATATGTCCACTTCTTTGGGAAGCTTTCTTTGGGCTATTAATTTGTGTTGAAATAACCCCAAATATAGAGCCATAGTATCATTTTTAGGGGTGGATATATGAAGCTTGTGAGAGTTTGCCAAGGGTGAGATGAAGTGTTCCATAACCTGTAGTGTCTCTTTTTGCTGGAGTCTATTTAAGAACCATGGAGACAGGAATTTTTACCCTACTTCATTATCTCAGACTCACACATGCACTTGGCCACACAGTGTTTGCACTCACCAGGATTCATCTTCCCTTCCCTGCAGGGAGGTCACTGCTGGCCTGGGATATTTGGGAAGGAAGTCAGGTCAGGCTGCACTGAGCTGGTGCTCACATGCACAACCCTTGGGAGTTAGTGGTGAGGTCCCTGAGTGTCCCCCTGAACTTGGCCTCATGCATTTGTCCCACTTCCAAGGCCTCCCTCCACTCTCAGGGTCTTTTCTCCAGTCAGGATCTTTGCCTTCTGCTTTCCAGGTCTCCAATTTCTCAAAAACATTTACTCTTTTCAGGTATGTCTCCTCTTCTTTCCAGACTGGGAGCCCTCAGTTTTCCCAGTCTGAATGGTCTAGGTACAGAACTTTAGAAAATTATCTGCCCCCTCTCTGGTGGTCCTTTTTCATTTCCCTTAACTAATAGGAGGATTCAGGATGTGCCATTTCTGTTTGGACCAGAGCTTATGAAATTTCACAGCCAGCCTCTACTGTTGCAGCAAACAGGTTTCTGCTTGAGAGTTCAGTCTGACCTCAGACATTTCCCAAAAACACAGACTCATGGAATGGTTTGGATTGGAAGTGACTGGAATCACTAGATGAGAAGTGTGGTCACTTAGGATATTTAAGCAGCCTTAAAATGTTGTCTCCAGAAAGTATCACTGCTACTCCAGAAAGAGTACCATTTTTGAAATGTCTGTGTATGACTTAATAATAAAGTTCATCCGCTTCTCTCATCTCAAAAGCTGCTTAAATTTAATACTTCCATAAATCCAGGAAATAAATCAAAACCAAACAGCCCTTACTCTTCTTTACTCCAGCACATTTTTCTCCCTTTTTCTTCCTTTTTTGTTGGAGACACAAATAATGACAGTCAGTGTTTTGCCCCGTGTTTTGTATTTTCAGCTGCAGGTGAGGTCTCTGACCATAAATCACTCACTTGTTGCTAGAAAGTTTAGCCCAGAGCAGATCCTCTCCCACAGACACTTGGAGAGCAGAAAACTGAGGCAAAAGCAGAAATCTTTGCTGATTTTGACTTTGATTATAAGCCCTATAGGCAGAGCAGAGTAGCATCTCTTTGTTTATTTCCATGTATAGGAGCCTCAAAAATTGTTAATTAATAATGGTTTTCAAAAACTTTAAAATGGTATTAACTGTCAGATTGTTGTGATGTTTGAGGGTGAAATTTCTGGCATGGAGTGCTTGGTCTCTCTGCCTCGTCCTCACTCTTCATTTGTAACAGAGGCCACAATGTTCAGTGTGAAAGTAAACATTTCAAAGTTCATAGCTCAGCAGCTGGTGAGTCACTCCTGAGCCAAGGGGAATGTCAATGAGAGGAGATGCTCTGTGAGAGGTGATTAGTTTCTGTAGAGAGATCCAGTGATTCATTATCAGCTCTGGCTGCATTTTAATTGCAAAGGTTAGGAAACTGTGTTTTGACCTAGGGATTAATAGGGAGAATAACACATTTTTGATGGCTGGAATGTCTTAGCTGAAACTTTTGCTAAGATCTGCGTGTAGCCATTAATTGTACATGTCTTTCTTGTCTTTTATTGGTATCTGTGCACTGGCATTTAGAAGATGGGTCTTGTGCAGGGATTGCATTGGAAAGCTGTGGGAACAGAACAGAACAGTGGCTGCTGACCTAAAAAGATATAATCAATGTAGAGCATAAAAAAAAAAAAAATCTAGGTAACTAGTTATGTACAGGTGAGGGGGAAGTACAAGTAGAAAAGAAACCAATACAGATCCATGGAAATCTCTAAAGAGGCAAGGATTTGAGAAGCAGTCATGTGGGTCACACAAGGGTAACCTAAGAGGAGGTCAGATGGAATGAGTGGAATTACAGTGGCAGAGCAGAGAGAAGACTGACTTTTCATTCATTTGGGCAAGAAAAGCCATTTTTTGCTTTTAACAATAGGGGATAAGAACAAAGACCTTCTCTCTCCTTGAAAAGTCAGTGAAAACATAGAGGAGGAGAAAAAACTGTGTGTGGCTGATTGAAGGGAAGTTTTTATCCTCATAACTGAGCTAGTCTAGCCAGATAGGGTTAAGATTATGCAAGACTTGTCCTCATTTCTGTTACTTGTAACTTTGCCAAAGTTTAATTATCCTGGCTGAATTTTTGTGCTGGGTGTGTGCCTAAAACTGAAGGGTGTGTATGTGTCTCTGTGTGTTTTACTATTTCAGTCATTCTTAAACCTGAGAAGCGAAGAAATTTTTCTTTCCATGTGAAACAAAGATGCCAACCTATTTAATTTCCTCAAGAGGCTCTAATGCACAGAGAACCTGAAAATCCAGTTGTTAATGCCCCAGATGAGTCTTTTGGCTGGCTGGAAACACATACCCAAGTTTGTAAATTTTGGAAAACAAGGCAGAAGCAAAAAGCTCCCAAGACATGGGAGCTCTCCCAGCACCACCATAATCAGGAGTAGCACCTGCAGCTCCCACACATTGAGCAGTACTTTCTGACCCTATTGCAGGATTATCACAGGAATCAAGATCTTCCTGAGTGTCACCATCCACATCAGTTGGGTGAAGTTCATCAGGTAAGTGTTAACCTGCACAGATATATCTAGAGGAGAGATGAACTGTTCTCTAGGCTTGATTGACTGATTGGCCAAATCTCTGCTGACTTCAGGGAAAGTTGGACACCTACATGCTGACATCTTTATGTAGGTACTTGAATGTGGAATTCAATCCCATCCCTCCTATCTCTGGAAAACTGGAGATACAGGGTGTTGACAGCTGAAGGTGTTGACAGGGAATGAGTGATGACAACAGAAAGCCTGTGGCTTGTGTTCAGGGCTGCTTTTTGTGCAGGGACCACAATGAAGGAAAGGAAATTCTGGCTAAAGCCAACAGTGGACGGCTGCAAGCCAATAAATCTGAGGGCAAAGTCCAAGGACCTCAGATACCAAGAGACATCAGACTGAAAGGAGAGTTGGAGTGGGCAGGCAACAAAGCAGATTAAAACAGAGCCAGTAGTAGAGGACTATTTTTTTACTGAAGGAAATTACTTTCTGGATAGAAGCATAGGAGCAGCTTTTTTTTTTTCCCCACAAGAAAAGCAAAATAAAGCTCAAAGGATACCCTTGTATAACATGCAACAAAAACAAATTCCTAAACTTGAGAATATCTATGTCATAACCTCGTTTCTTCATAAAATAAGGGACAGATGGAGGAGAAAATAACTTTCAGAATTGTGGTTTTCATTAAAAGCAAAACAGAAAAAAGATCATCAACAACAAAACATTAAAAAGTCTTGACAAAACCTCTTGCACACTCTCTATAGCCACACAACACATGGTGCTCCCAGCTGGCAAGGATCCTATGCAGGGTCTTGTATCAGATCAGAGGCTGGGAAAAAGCACAGCTCTGAGCAACTCATCCACTCATCTCTCCATCATGTTTACACCCAGGGTGAATCTCTGGCCAATCTACATTTCTTTCTTAGTCTTTCAAAAAGAAATCAATTAATTTCTTTAACTAATTGTTACAACACACCAAATCATAAGCAATTATTTTGCTGAATTACAGCAAATCTTACCTAATATTTCTGCAAGCCCTGTAGCACTTACCCAGAAGGTGACTTCAGATAGCTTTGCAGGACCTTTACAATTTTCTTTTTCAGATTGTCTGTGGTTCATTCCAAATGTGAGAAAGTTACTGAGAAGGCTTCAGCTTGTGTTTTTAGACTTGTATTGTCACATAGATGGATTTTATAATTAGTATTTTGTAATGCCCAGGAGCCCTGGTCATGGACCAGGAACCCTTTTGCCTTAACAGCTGTACAAACACAGGCACAGTGAGCTCTCCCTCCTTGTGAATATCATCCCTTCCCCTTTAATAAGATGTAGTTTTGTTGAAGTCAGGTCAAACTCTGTTGTCAGCTACCCTGGAGTATATCTAAAGCCACTTTGTTGTTGTTTCAACAAAAACACAGAGTACACAGCAAGGTTTTTGCTTCAAAGTAAATGCCCTTCATCAGTGTGAAATTGCCTCCCACAGCAGAAAGCAATCTCTGAGCTCTGCTGCTTAATCCGCCGGGCGCTGACAGATAATGCCCTGAGTGCCAGCAGTGCCAACTGGCAGCTGAGTCCTTGGCTGGATTAAACCAATTATTGCTGCTCTCTGTCTTCCTGCTCCGTGCCCTCCCCTGACTTCCCAGGTCTTTCTGTTTGCACATGGTGTTATATGAATGCTGCAGAGTTGTGTTGTCTCTGTGGCAGGGTGTTCGTTGTGGCTCAGTGCTCTGCAGACGCTGTTGGTGTTGTGCAGACAGGCCAGCCAGAGGTTCTGGTGCACTGCAAGATGCCCTGTGTGTGGCTTTCTGCTCCCCTTCCTCTCTAAAAACCTGATGTTAGGTTGTTTTTCTGGTTCTGAAGGCTGAACCACCCAGTGATTGTCCTCATTTGGATTTTTCTGCCTCTTTGTGTGTTCCCAGAATCACGTCCATGGTGGTGCTGCTGAATGGGTGTCTGGAGGTATAAAAAGAGGTTGATTTCTGGGAAGGTTTCAGGTCTTCTTTTCACCTCTGGTGTAGAAAAAGGGGTGTTTCCTAGTGAGGGACTGTGGAGGGTGGTGCAGCCTGCAATGGTGTGTGCGCAGCACTGTGCAGCCTCACCATCTCCTCCTTAGGATCCATTCACTGTAGACCTTCAGTGGGCAGAAAAATCTTCTCAGTGACACTTAGAGATGGTTTAAATATTTTAATATCTGAAGAAAGCCTACATTGACAGAAGTATTCTGAAGACTGAAGAATTATCTGTTTGATATGGTAATTTCTATTGAATGGGACAGGGGCTGTTCTTCTCACAAATGAAAGAACAATAATGATGCCAGGACTGTACTCTACTATTAATGAACATTTTTGCACTGGACTGTGCATAACTACTTAAAAAAAATCCAGTATTCCATTGTATGCTCACTTCCTATCTTCAAGACATTTTTTCTGTAAGCATTCAGTTACACAACCTGTGGCTGAAATAGAGAGCATTTTCAGTGCTACACCAATCTGATGTCTCTAGGCCTTCAGCAAATAGATTTAATCATGTTTGTAGGTACACTTAGCTGAAAAGACCTAGAAAGTTACTCCTCCAGGTCTCCAGCATGACAGTCTTCCAGAGCTCCTTGCCAAATGGAACATTTTAGCATTGATGAATCCTTGTGATTTAACATGAGCCATACCAGGTCTTCCAGAAGCAAAAACACGTTCCTGAAAAACCAGAACATCCATGGATATTCCACCTACACATATCCTGTGTCTCTTTGCCATGCAAATAAGAAACTAAGGGTTCATATGAGACACAAGTCCCACAGCAACATGAGAACTAATATTTGACGCTTATGAATTTATTTTTTTCACAGCCAAATGATTTAATAAAATATTCTCCAGTGGATAAATCAAGGATTTTAGGGTTGGTTTGGAACTGATTCTGTATCATCAGTGCTACAGCACTGACCTCAGGATATGTCTTCATCCTAGCTCCTCCTTTTCCCAGATCAAAGCCAGTTAACATTTACTGCACTGAGTCAATAAACCCCGCTCTGGTTTCATATCTTTCTTACATGTGGCAGAAAAATGGGTGAAAAACTTCCTGATTCAGGATTTTTCATCAAACAATAATACTTCTCAAGAGAATGTCCTACCTACAACTGATATGTCTCACACATTTGTAGTGTCTTGCTAATGAGAGTAAAAATTGAGCACAAAGCTCCCATGGCAGAGAGCCAGGGGACTCAGGATTCAAGATGAGCCCTTTAACTTTACAGTTTCTACTTGTCTGGTCTCCATCTTAACCCAAATGACCACCTCTGTAGGAAAGGTGCCAGACCAGGTGATGTCCCAGCTGAACCCACAAATTCAGCTGTTACCCATTTAAGCTCATGCTCAGTGTATCACCACAGAATCATGGAGGGGCTTGGGTTGGAAGGGACCATAAAGATCACCTCATTCCAACCCCCTTCCATGGGCAGGACAACTTCCAGTAGATGAGGCTGGTAAAAACCTCATCCAACCTGAACACTTCAAGGGATGGGACATCCACAGCTTTTCCAGGCAGCCTGTGCCAGGGCCTCACCAGTCTTTCCCTATTTGCAGACCCCTGTATGAAGCACCTGAGTCTGCCACAACCTCTCAGAGGAGATGCTGATCTAATCCTCTGTCTAGACTGGACATAAACTGCAGAACAAAGAAAAGTCCATGAAGGAAACCAAGGGGCTGTTAAAGTGATGGCACTGAGCTGGCTGGTGACTCTTTCATCAGCAGCCTAATGACTGACAACAACTTGCAGCTGTTCATCAGGATTTACAGGTGACACCTCAGTGCAAAGCATCTGAAGGATTTCCTCCAGGTACAGTAATTAGAGCATAATTAGAGCCATTTACAGAGGAAGCATGTTCCCTCCCTGGGAACAAGGAGATCTCCCTTCCCTGTGCTACAGCTCAGCTGCATCCATCAGTGCAGGGGCCAGGCTTCCCACTACATTTCTTTCCTATTTCTGACTAATCCCTTAAGGCCTCTGCTGCACAGAGAAAACAGAAACATAAAAAATCTGGGAACACAAGATTGGCATCTCTTAGCCACTCCCTTTGCAGGTGCTGAGCCTTTCCCTTTGATCTGTCTCAGCAGGGAAGAGGCAGCAAGTTTTCCACCTGTCCCAGCTTGAGACCTTCTTAAATCACTTGAGTTCACTGTTTCCTGTAAATAAATATATGTATAATAAGAGTTTCCAAAGGAAATCTCATTAACAGTGTTTAGCAGCTGAAACTAAAGGACCTCTTCCATCTCACCAAGCACAGCCTCCTAGAACTTCATTTTTCCCCTCTGAAGGTGGGTTTTTCACCTTGATCTCCTTATGTGAAGAAGACATCCTGCATGTTTTATGTATTGCTTTTGTCTTCATGCTGGAGGAGATGGGTTTTTTATTAGTCCAAACCTTCATCTTCAATCTGATAAAGTTTCCATACTTCCAGCTGTGGAAGACCAGAGATATTCCTGGTATTGGCTAAGAATTGGATGTTTTTCATTCTCACTATAAGCACTTGCTTGCTTGAGGGTATTGATCCTACACAAGTCTGTTGATGACATTTGCTAAATCCCTTTGAGTGCTCAGCAATAAGAACAGCTCACTCAGAATCAAGAGTAGTTTTGTTGGGTGCCTTTTGATGATTAAATGGCTTTCAGTGGAAAATTATCCCTTTTATCAAAGTGTCCTCACCAAATATAAGGCAAAAACTTTCTGGAATATATTTCAGGGCAGCCTGGAACAGATTGCTCTTGCCCTTATCTAATTTTCTCTTGTAAAATTGTCTCAGATTTTCATTTTCCCTCGACCTCACCTTCCTTTCATTTAAACTGTGTGAGCTAAGTCTCTTTACACTTCCTCCCCATTTCATGCCTTGCAGGCCTTTTGCCACCTGTGCTATGGATGCTGCTTTGTTTCAAGCTATTTAAAAACTTTTCTACTTCAATTTATTTGACTCTGAGCAAAACACTGGCATGGCAGACATCATTAGCAAGATTAGGTCAAAACTATCATAAGTTGGATGTTGCAGACAGAAGCATTCAGCTCTCTACATTCTTCAAAACAGGTACCACTTGAACATCAGAAGAGAAAGTTATATAAGGTGTTTTCCGTCTCCAACATGTTGCTTTTTCAAATATATAGCCCTGCCAGGCATGCTAAACAACATGCACAGGGCAGTGTTGATTAGCATGTCATTAGTGTCACAAGCAGAGCCTGGGACTGTGGGTATGCTGTGAGCAAGCCTGTAGATGCCAATGACAGCTGTGAGCAGAATGAAGATGAACCCTGCTCAAACATCAGCTCTCAGCAGTTTCATTGGAACAGTTCAGGTGTACAGCTGGCTGTAGATGGGAGCCTGTGCTCAATAGGACACACTCTGCCAGCCCAACTAAAATCTGTGCTGGTCTGGAGCAGCCCCACTGAATTTAATGTACATCAAATCATGGAATCATTTTGCTTGAAAAGGACATTTAAGATCATTGAGTCCAACGATTGACCCAGCACTCCCAATGCAAACACTAAACCATGTCCCCAAGGACCACATCTACACAGCTTTTAAATATCTTGAGGGTTGGTGGTTCCACTGTTTCCATGTTCAGCTTGTTCCAGTGCTTGAAAACTTTTTGGTGAAGAAATTTTCCTTAATATCCAATCCAAAACTCCCTTGGTGCAACTTGAGGCTGTTTCCTCTTGTCCTATTGATTGTTACTTGGGATAAGAGCCAACCCCCACCTGGTTACAACCTCCTTTCAGGTAGTTTGAGAGAGCAAGAAAGCCTATCCTGAGCCTGTTTTTCTCCAAAATAAACACCCCCAGCTCCCTCAGCTGCTCCTCATCAGTCTTGTGCTCCAGACCCTTCCCCAGCTCTGTTGCCATTCTCTGGTGCCAGCTGAGACTGTTTGATTGAAGGAGCTCCTTCCCAATCCCACTGTCTTCTCTCTCCTCATCCTCCCCTTGGCTTGGCTCCTGTAGGGGTCTCCTAACCAGACTGGATGCACCACCTTCACTTCTGCCTTGAAATTTTCTGTAACAGGGAAGAACAGAATGCTAGAGTAAATGGAACTCAGCAGAGAACATTTATTAGGCCAGGGAATAAGGCTGTATTAAAGAAAGAGAGTGGACCTGAGAAAACACATGTCCATTTGTTCTCCCCCAGCCCCAATCCTCCTCTCAAAAGCAGCACACAGATCAAGGAGGTTAACACAGAGGAAAAAGCACAAAACAGAAAGTAACACTCCAAGGAAGTAATAATTTTTGCTTTTTCCACTCAATGGTGGCAACTCAAGACTAAAATATTTCACCATCATTTTCATATCTACAATGGAAATGATGATATTATTTCAGGTTCAGCCAAAGATGGCAACTTTGTTTTTGTGGTCTTTTGCCCTAATTCTGTGGCAATTCACATCCCCAAGAGGCAATGACAAGCCCTGCTCTGTTATGGGGTGGTCACAGCACATCAGCTGTCATGGCAGGGGAAATGTATGCTGAGAAGCAGCAGTCCTTCTTCCTACCTATCATTTATGAAAAAAAAAACCAACAAAAAAAGGTGATAATTAGGCCTCTTTAGGAGGTCTGGGTGAACATCAGGTATCTTTTACACAGGCTGCTGGGAAGTTTTTATTAGGAACAGATTTAGTTCATGACTAATCTGAACCATATTTAAACCATGACCTCACTTATTCATTAATTTCTATCTCAATAGGATGCACTGGAGTGAGGAAAATCATCTGTGTGCTATTTCTTCACATCACTTGTTTATATCTGCAATCATCTTTTTCACTGGAAAGTGTCAGCCTACAAACAAAAATTGCTAGACCTGGGAAGAAACCCCAGCTGTAAATCTGAGTCTTGTGGGGCCATATAGCACATTGCTTCCCCTGGAAGCATTTCTTTCCCTTTTAGGTGTAATCATGCAGGGAAAGTTTAACATGAACACCAACAAAGAAAATTCTTATTGATTTATTCAACACTATAAAGGTGTAACAGCAAAGCAAGAAGGTATCCCTGAAGTGCCTTTTAAAGATGTGCACTGCATAGCAAATGGATTTTAAAGTGAAACTCTGGAAAAAAATAATTAATTCAAAGTTTGCTCAAGATACCTGAAACAAAAATACATAAAAGAAGAGAAAGTGAGGGGAAAAAAAACTTTATGCAGGCATTCCAGTGTAAAAGCTTCCTGATGAGGAGAAAAGGAAGAAATCACAAATGGTTATATCCACAATCCAAATATATATATATATATATCTATCCACAAATCCAAAATAGAATTTTATTATGGTTCGTGAATTTACAGAAGTTTATATCCTTGAATCTCATCTGTAAAAATTAATGACTGACTTCAAAGTCCAGAGTCATACTGCTAGATTTCAGATACTTTCCTGAAACCACTGCACGAGTCTGTTTGGCAAATGCTTCTTCTACAGAGAGACAGAACCTTCTTTAGAGGAATTCACCTCATCCTGAGGGCTGGAGGAGCCTGGCTCTCCCCACTGGCTGCACAGGCTTCTTAAAGAAAGAATAAATCCATGTTTTTCTACTTGTTGGATAGAGCTGGACCTCAGTATTACTCTGGGTAATATTTTTTCAGAGTTCACATATTAATCCCAGATACAAAGACATTGGCTGTGAACTGGAAGTATTCATCTGACAAAGAAGGCAAAGTTTGTTCATTTCAAGCCTTGGTATAAAAGTTACTCAACTCACAGATATCCAGTCAGATTCCTAAAATAACATATTTTCTAATGCAAATGGAGTCACTAGTGAAACTTATAAAGGGAAAAAAAAAACCTTAATGAGACTGGCAACCTTTGAAACAAAACATTTAGCTTTATCTATTTGGTTGGTGGTAAGAGCAGGTGGGTTGGATTAAGTAGTCTTTATCTAACCCCATTGTGATTACAACTCTACCAGTGTTTGAATGGGCTGTGATGGCACTACTGAGGAGCAGCAAAGCTGGATCCCTGCTCTGGCAGCATCCTGCCCATCGTGGCAGACCTAGAGATGGATGCCATCACCTGCAGGAATGCTGGGAGCAACGCTGTACTTCAGTTGGTGCCTTCGTGTTAAATCTGGAGGCAGGACCACAGAAACTCTTTTGGTTTTGAGATGTTAATGAAACAGTGAAATGGGATGGGGCATAAATTAACAGTCTGCTTAAAAGATCTTGTTTCTGGTGTGTAGAGGAAGATTAAATGATCAAAGGGAGCTCAATGAGAGCCATGTGCCCAGATTAGCTGCAGCAGGGTGTAAGTGCAAAAGGAAACCTGTGGCAGCCAAAGAGCAGAAATGAGATGAAGAGAGGGAGATTTTTACTTGTGTGCACAGCCAAGGTAGTGGAAATACTGTTTGAGAGAGTTTTGTTAAAAAATAACAAATATGGAAAGAAGAATTTTCCTCCTGGCTAAAATGAAAAGGTAACAATCCTAAGTAACAACAGCTGAGTGCAGTTCTGCGTCAGAGGCAGGATGGAGAGAACAATCTGATCAATGTGAGATCACAAGTTTAGCTGGGATCATTATGAAAAATGAATGATAATCAGCCTTGTGGGATAAACCTCAGTAAAGCATGCTTGCTAACACCATATCCAGCTTTTCTGGTGCACAGTGCTTTCATTCCCACTTTCCCAGGACAGTCACATGGAATAACTAGCCAGTAAATACCACATCAAATGGGCAGTAGCATTAGTTGCTCTTCATGGTAGAACAGTATTTTCACACTCCTCAGATATAAGGCAACTAGGGCAGAGAACTATCTCTGTTAACAGCATATGGCTACTTGAAATAAACCATGAAGGCAGAAAATCCAGCTCTGGAAAGCTAATGATGAACAGAGACAAGGGAATGGAAGGACTTTGGTGAGTAAACCTTGCTACCTGCTTGCTTTGGTGTGTCTGCTCAGTAATCTCTGCTCATCTGCTTTACTCTGGAAGTACCAAGGTTGCAGACACTGAGTTTCAGGAGGTAAATTCCTGAGGCATTCACTGCTCTTCTCTTGAACACTTCACTTGTTTAGAAGTGTCCCAGTTTTGTAAATGCTAATTTACTTAAATGTTTAACCAAATCAGCAATCTCTCATGGTGATCATCTCCCTGTATCTCAGGCTGGTAGAAAGGCTTAGAGTATCCCTTACAGATCTGTCCTGGAGCAGGACACTCAGAGATGTTATAACATCCTTTCATCCAACACATCAGTAGTTACAGGTTTGAGAGATTTAAGTCCTTCTTCTGCCTAAAGGGAACATAGAATCAGAACTCCAAATCTGAGGCAAAGAGCTTAAGCACCTGGTATTGCTCACAAAAGCACTGTGGAGTAGCTCCCCTTCTGTAGTTTACTGAAGCAGTTTCACTTTTATTTAAGTAGTGATAAATTCTTAGGTTAAAAGAGAATGAGTGTGATCATTTTGCTTAATGGTAAATCTCCCCTTGGGACAAAGAAGGGAAAAAACCTTTTCATTCTTTGTTTCACTGAGCACCTAAGGGAGAAAATATAAATTAAGGAAGTGTTGGGGGAAGCTGGAGGGAGTTCTGTGTAGTCACTGGGTTCATATAATGTTTTTTAGACTCTATCTTCAAAATTCCAACTTCAACATGAGGTGCACACCACTTCCAAAGCTGCTTTCAGCATTTCATGGAACAAAATCCCTTTGGGCAGATTGAGGGAGGAGATGTGGGTTAAGATCAACAGAAGCAGGGCAAGGGAACTAATCTTCAGAGTCTGCCATGTGATTGTGAATAGTTTATTCATTGAATTTTTGAATGAAAGAAATCACTGTGACTGCTCCAGCTGCTCTTTGTAAGGAGCCTGGCTACAGAAAATAGTTTGAAGTGCTCATGTCTCCCTTGTGTTTTCTCCAGGAAAACCTCTTTGGTAACACTGGGAGAGGAATTGCTAACTTTTGTGTCTTCCCTGGGTTAGATATCATTTAGACCTTCAGCTACTCACCCCTCAAAGCAAAATCTGTACACAGGGCACAAAGGATGCAGTGACTTAAGTGCCTGGAGCCACTCCTGTTATTTCTGGGGCATCATGGATAAAATAGGAGCAAAAGAAGGAATTTGCAGCTTGTGATTTTGAGGGCTCTCATCCTGAAATCTTGTTGACTCAGAGTACAGCATACATCATTCATCAAGCACAGAGCATGTTGCTGAGAATTTTATGTGTCTTATGTCCAGCAAAACACTGGAATGTGCAGGTAACTGGAAGGAAACACCTGGTCTGTTCAGCCCAACCCAGCCCTCTGAACACTAGGAAAGGTCAAATCAGTGTTGCTTTTAGATGAGTCTGCAGAAGGTTTCTGGCATGGATGAGTTGCAGTTTGTGTGTAAATACACATGGCTGCACCTGCAGTACAGGGGTAACAGCACTTCTAGTCCTCGTGTGCCAAAGAAAGGGATCAGAGATGGTTTTGGGATGGTGAGCTCCTGCAGGAGGAAGGAATTGGTTGCTGGAAAATACAGCTGGATGAGGGCAGCAAGAACTTCTGGTTCATCATGTGTTGGGCACACCTAAGCCATCAAAATGGATCCCATGTAACTAACCTGGGTGATTCAACTGCAGGTAACAATTCTAAAGAGAAGAGAACTGACAAGATAAACAAGAGAAAGACATGTGTGGTCCAAGAGTCATTCTGGAGCAATTCCTACTGCTGCAGTGTAACCTGCTGCATTCCCCCACACCACAATGTCCGTGATAAATATGCTTTGAGCTGTCTCTCACTTGCTTCTGCTGTAGGCTCAAATCCACAAGATATGCAGGAGAGAAAATGACAAAACCAATTAACCAGACCTACTAAAAAGCATCCCACTTGAAAATAAAGTTTGATCTTTATAATGTTTAATCTAATAGCAGCTAGAAAATGAATCTACTTAAAATTCAAGAACTAAAGTTAGCTGTGTTCAAGTTTGTGTCGTTTCACTGCGGTTTCTAATTTTTTCAGTAACAAAGTTGCATGATTTTTTTTGTTTTGTCCTAGCAGGAAATGGGTTTCAGCTCTACCTTTGGGCACACAATTGATTTCTCACCATAGTGGCGTGCCTATCACCCTGTGCTAATTGGCACCCCAAGGAGTCAAATTAAAGAGGGAGGAGGTTTGTTCTGTCTTGCCTGGGAGTAGTGTCCCCAGAATCACAGCAGCAGGATCAAGGCAGGCTGTGTACAATGCCTGTGCTGTAACCTGTTTTGAAGAGCTACAAGGTGGATCCTCAGGGATTCAGAATATTAATTTGCCCTGCCCTAAATTGACTCCAATCTGTTTCAAGGTATTATTGATCTGAATGTTAAAGTCATTAGCCTCAGCATTTAGCTGAGGATATGAAGATGTACAGTGAAGTCAACATCACCTGGTCAAAGATACATGTGAGACAGAAACCATTTCTGGAGTTCCCATGAATTGATCCAAAAAAGAGAAATATCTCTGCATTGAGTCCTTGGTTCCCACACGTCACACTTGTTCTATATACAGTCATGTCTCCATGGTAAGCTACTTTGAAATTTTTATTTTTTTTTTTAACCAAGCCAGTAGCAAGCTAATGGGAAACCAGGAAGGTGAGAAGTTTTGAAGAGAAGCTGTTTTAAAGAGAAGCTAGAAAATCTTATATCTGAGAGGCCAACAAGAAATAATTGGATATAGTTTATCTTCTATTCTGGGCTTTGAGCTGACAAATAGGCATATACAGTTGCTCATGGAAAAGTATTTTGAAGTAATAAATAGCAAATGTGTCCTGAGCACCTGCAGTTCTTGGATACTCTGGGCACAAGGACAGTATGGTGTGGGGCTCAGAAATTCCAATTAGCCCAAGAGAAGCTGAGCCCCAGCCCTATTCATTTGAAACCATGGGGTAGGATGGAAATGTTAGAATTAACAATTGAAAGATGGGAATAATCAGCTCTGTGAGCTGGGACTTGTCCAGAGCCTGTAATATTTGGAAATTCTCTTAAACCCTACAGCATGAGATTTAGCATCCTTTCTTAATATTTTGACAGGGTGAATTATTTTAATTAAAAGTTTTAATCATCAAGAAAAATAACTGTGGATGCTTTTGATATCTCTGTAGATGTTCTGTCCCATTTAAAATTCTGCCAATTTTGCCCTCATCCCCATCCTACAGCAATTAATTACAGTTTAATCACATGGGTGAATTAAAAATGACATTCCTTTGATCTGCCTTTCATTCTTCACCTCTTAATTTCTTTGAACAACTATCTGGACACATGAGAAAGGAGGAATCTTCTCCAGAGCATTCATTATCCTATATTATTTTACCACATCCAGTCCCAGCCATCTGCTTTCTTAAGTACAAAATTGCAGCCTTTCAGGGGTTAGGATTCAGAGTAGTCTGCAGTGTCCTTTGAAAAAATGGAGCACTTGCATGGAAAATCTTTTTCCCATGAACAGCAACTTCTGTTACATTCAGCCATGAGCTACTGCACGTATTTGCATGCTACTTTCCTTTGATTTTCATGATTCTCACAGCTCTGGGTCATTTGGTTGGAAGGGATGCAGGTGCTGACTGACAGCAGCACTGAGGCAGGGCTGGTCTCTGATTTAGGTGTTGGCTCTCATTGCCTCATCTGCTCACTGCAGTTTGCTGTACCTTCTCCAGGAGCAGAAATGGGAGTGTCCTGGTTATAAATTTGTTTTTGTGTGTAGGGGTCTTCTCTGACACAGATCTCCACTCCATAGCAGTGCCCAAACCAAAATCAACCAAAAATCTTCAGCAGAGCAGAGGATTTGTTTCTTTCCTTCCAAGCTCTGGTCCCGCATGACTGATAAAATCCATGTAAAGCCCATGACACAGGAATTACTTTTAAAGCAAGTGTTTAATCCATCACTTCATTCATACACACACCTGGAAGTTCTCCAGGCCAGGCTGGATGGGGCTCTGAGCAGCCTGGTCTATAAAGGTGTCCCTGCCCCTGTCAGGGGATCTGAACAAGATGATCTTTGAGGGCCCTTCAAACCCAAACCATTTTGTGATTCTTAGTCTGTGATTCCAGCTCTGTTACATAGGTGAAGGTGAAACTATGAGGGTGTATTCCCAATAGAAAGATGCTGTTCTGGGTTGGAGGATTGAGCTGTCACCAGCTGATTTGGGACTGTGAGTGGAGTTACTGTGGCCCTGCAGCTGTGGCACACAGAGCACCAGTGAGTGATGTGCTCTCCTTTGGAAGCAGATATTGTGGGTCTGGGCTGTGCCTGCTGGAGGGTGAAAAACATGAGAAAGAGACTGTACAGC
Source organism: Agelaius tricolor (assembly GCF_023055355.1). NCBI lineage: Eukaryota > Metazoa > Chordata > Aves > Passeriformes > Icteridae > Agelaius > Agelaius tricolor. The sequence goes on along the minus strand of NW_027269262.1, from coordinate 90,787,168 downwards.
TGCTTCCCTAAAAAGGGAGTGCTCTTCCACACTCTTGCCAGGTGTCAGGTTGGCTGGAGAGCCATGCTTCAGCCCTCAATTACAGGGCTATGAAGAATAGGATGTGCAAATACACTGAGACAATTGGGAGTCTGAGACCTTGCTTAATGAAATTAGGCTGGAGATAACTGCCTATAAATATACTTGGAAGAAAAGAAAGGTAGCACCACAGAGGGAACAGAGGTAGTTAAGCCAAGTAATAATGCACATTAGTAAATAAATGTTATAAGTTAGGAGGATTTTTTTTTTTTAACCAGTGAAAGTTCACACAGGTAACCCTCTCTGAAATGATCCAGAAGAGCACAGTAAGGAAGAAATTAAATCCTGCAGGGGGACAAAAATTGATAAATTTATCTTCTCTGTCCTTTTGTTTGTTAAAAAAAATAAAAAGCACAGAAGCAGATTGGTTTATGTGACTGAAACTTGAAAAGCTAGGACAGGGATAAAGAGGAGGGGACGAGAACACTTGACAATTGTTTCAGGAGTAAAAATAAAGAGTTAAAGGTTAAAAAAAAAAAAAGAAACAAAAGTTTGAAATGCATTTCTTTGGAAATACGACCTGCCCTCACAGCGGGGAGCAGAAAGGAAAAGCTCAGCACCTGAAATTGGAAAATGCAGGAGAAATACAACAACTGGCAAGTCCTGACATGGGGTGTTTGCGTGGCTCTGTGCAGAGAGGGCAAGAGGAAAAGTCACATTGCCCGGGAGCAGAGCAGCTGATACCATCGGTGTTTGCACATCACCTCATTAACACCAGCAGGTTCTTGCCAGGTCTGGCTTCTTTCAGCCCTGTCACCACGGTGCTATTTTTATCCCTAAACAGAAGATTTCTGAATTAGAGAGAACTTCAGCTGGCAAAAAGTCCCTTTGATTTCTGGAAACACTCACAGCAGCTCTCCCAATTCAGGTGCAACAAGCAGCCCTGATGCTTGTTTTATTCCCCAAAACTACTGCATGTTGTTGAAAATGCAAAAAAAAAAAACAACTAAACAAAAAGCCCACTGTATAGTTGGTTTTGGGTTTTTTGTTTAGTTGGTTTTTTTTTTGCTTTTCCAGAGGAATTAATCATTCAGCTCCAACTTTGGATCTTAGACTCTCAGTTTCTCAAATATCAGGTCTGACACATAAACAGAAAGCAGAATAGTTCTGTTCCACAAAAGAGAAAGAAGAAAAAGAAAACAACAAACACACCTGACTGCCGTTTTTCCAGATCTACCTCAGGCTGACAGTCACTGTGGTCTTTTATATGTTTTACCAGAATCTCATTACTGCAAAATGTAGTTACCTCAAAACAAAATTTTATTCAGCTGCTATCCCCGTCTGATTTCAGAAGAAACAAAACAAATCCAAGCTTCAAAATGATGCACATGAACGAAATGCTTTGACTGAGCCACCACCTGCAGCAGGACAAGCTCACCTAATGCTGCCAGGGATGCTGTGGGTGTGGATGAATATGCATGCACATGCTTGGGATCTTAGTCCTTCCCACCACTTAACATAATCTAGATTGTGGTGGAGCTTCTCCTATAAACGCTCTGCCTCCTAAGGCAGGTATTTTTATTTTTAAGAGACACCACCCAGAAGAGCAAGCTTGCTGAAACTGGTAAGTTATTTGAACTAGGAAAGGATGAAGATAGAGAAAAACAGATTTAGAAAGGAAAACGTTATTTTGCATTTGAATAGGATAAAGGGATAAAGTAAGGCTTGGAAATAGATGTTGTAGATCAATATTGTTCTCTGTGCAAGGAGACATCTCAAATCTCCAAGCTGTCAGTCAGTCTTGACGTTGGCTCATTATTGTGCTAAATTTTGGTTATTGTCTTCCTGTAATTGAAATGAATTGAAGACTCCTCTTTGAGTGAAGTGTCAAGATCAGCTGTCAAAAGCTGACAAAAAGGTGAAATACCATATAATCTGTAACTTCATTAATGTATTGTCTTCCTCGTGATGATAGCATTGAGTTCTCACCATCCTATTGTTTCAGTTGTCTACTTGAGACAAAGGTAACAGTGTAAGACATTTACTGATAAATAAGGGTTGCATGAAGGTTCCAAAATATTATTTCTTTTGTACTGCATGTGGAAATTGGGATGTTAGTCTATGAGCTTTCCTTGAGGACCTTGGTATATTAGTATCCATAATGAGGCGTGATGTAATAAAGCCTTGTTGAAACAAATTATTCAAACAAAATGAAAAGAATAATCTGTTTGTTTATTTGCTGATTCCCTGCTTGACTTTCCAGCTCAGTGGCTTGTGTAAAGTTGCCCTGTAAGTTGTGGGTTTGTACACAGTTGTATTATGCTAATCATAGAAATGGAATTAGACTTTCTAATAGGAGACTGTTCAGATTTGTTTGGGTTTTTTTTTTTTTTTTCCCCTCTTCCTGGGAAAATGATCAGTATGTCTGCTGCTTCTGGAGTAGCAGAAGTTATTCCAGAGAGTAGCTGGAAAAGGAGGATTGCTGTAGTGGTAGACTGTTGTAGTGAAGAGCTAAGGGAGGAACAATGGTGCGGCTTGTGGAAGTGTAGGTTGTTTGTCTTTGCTGTTCAGACTTTTTAAGGTGTTTTTGTATTGCTCATTTTGAATTTCCTGGAGTGATGCTGGGACAGCCATGGCAGAATCATTTCCAGAAGGAACAGCATTGTGGGCAGGTGCTCGGATGGTCGCACAGCCTGGTTGTGTCACCAGTGCTCACAGAGGAACAGGATGTGGCCAGGGGGATGAGTGAGATCCAAAACAGACCATTAAAATGTTTTTTATTGTGGAGGGCTGTCCCAAAGAGAAGGATGACCAACACTGCTCCCAGGGAAAGCATCTGCTCACCTTCCCTTGCAGCAGAATGACTAAACTTTAAATCCTGTTTGTCTCACCTGAAGTTCTGGCCTCTGTGGAACTTTTGCATTCCCTTTATCTGGCTTGGCTGGAGTTGGGAGGTTTGCTTATTCTGGGTGAGCTCTTTGCTGCTGTGAGCTCAAGTAACTTTTCCCACATTCCCTTCAATGTGCACAACTCTTGTTTGTAGGACTTGGCACACACCCTGCTAATCAAAGGCAGTGTCAGGGAGAACTTGCTGGAGTGTCTGTGGTGGTTTAAACACAGTGAAATGTGTGTGAAAGGAGACACTTCAAAGCATGTTTCAACTGATGGATGTTTTGAATGCCTACTGATGTTACACTCCATAGAAACTGCCAGAGATGAAGGGGCATGGTAAGAGCTACTGAAGGAAGGTTGTGGGTGCCTTCCTGGATGTTTGGGATATCCATTAGGGAGCTGGGATGCTCCAGCAGTTCTGATCTTGCCTTGCTCCTTTTAACTCTCCTTTGGAGATCAGCCCTTCCCTGATAAGGTATTCTTTAGCCCTGCCATCTCTCCTGCTGATATTTATTTACAGATTCATTAAGTACTATTTTCCATACTTAGTTTGATTGGGGACTGCTCAGCTCTGATAGAAGATTGTATTAAAGCTCATATAATCCCTGCCTGGCTTATTTGTTTGCAGGATAATTCTCCAGTCATGTTAACTTAATAAGACATCTTTTAATATTCTACTCCCCCTGTGTTTCTGTGATCCTAGTGGAAGGCTCTGCTGGGAAACTCAGCCAGCCTGTAGGAAAAGAGACTGCCTCAAGCCCCAAATTCTTGCACTGCTTTCAGAGCCTCTGCCATTTCCCTGTAGCACTGAAAGCAGCAGAATGGACCCTGGCATTGGAAAGGTCCAGGTGCTTCCTAGAGATGGGATCTAAATTAAACACTTGGATAATTTTTTTTATTGCTTTTTTGTTGATTTTTTTTTTAAATTCAGGATATGCTCTAGATAAGATTTATGGGATGAAATCCTGGCATCTGAAAACTATATATTGACTCTGGTAGTGGCATATACCACTGTTTCTTAGGCCCCTCACTTGGGTATTGATTGTTCTGCTGTTGATTGTTCTGTTATTCATGCAGAGCTGGATATGACCCAAGACCTGTAGGAGCCCTGGTCTCCTCTGGAGTAACAGCTGGAGGCCAGCAGGGAAGGCTGGTGCATCTTCAGTGGCTTCAGACATCTTCTGTAGACAGCTGTATCCTGCCATGGGCCAGAACCCCTCTGATGTAAAAGCACTCTCTCTTTTGCCAGAGAAGAATCTTGTATTAAAGCAAATTCTATCTAAAGTTGATAGCTCATATTTTAGGTTGCATGCACTGTGAAGAACAGTGCTCTGCTGTCCACTGCTGTGGGGACTGACAACCAACACAGCTCTTCTGGAAAAACAAAAATGTATTAAGATGTGAGGTTTTAATACTCTGACCAGAGTAAAATCTGTTGTGTTCCAGTATTAAAAGGGTCTTAAAAAAGGAGGGAGAATGATTTTTTACACTGGCAGATAGTGATAGGACAAGGGAGGCAGGTTTAAAACTAGAAGAGGACAGGTTTGGGTTAGGTGTTAGGAGAAAGTTCTTTACTGTGAGGATAACAAGGCTCTGGCACAGGTTGTGCAGAGAAGCTGTGGATGCCCCATCCCTGGAAGTGTTCAGGGCCAGGTTGGATGGGACCCTGAGCAGCCTGATCTGCTGAGTGTCATCCCTGCCTCTGGCAGGGCTTTGGAACCAGATGATCTTTAAGGTTCCTTCCAACCCAAACCATTCTATGATGATTCTATGTTATTCAACATTTCTGTGCATGCCTTTTTAATTTAAAATAGCAGCCATGTAATCAGAAGACTGTGTAAAATTCCTTTCTTATCTGAAATTTCAGAAAAGAAAAAAACCACAACCCAAACACATGGCAAATAATATGAATGAGGTAGGGGAAGCAGCTGAAACCCTGTGGGGTTGGTTTGTTGGAAGGCTTTCCCAGGCACTGTACTTTTAGATGCATTCTTGCATAAGCATCTTGTAATGCAAGGTTGGGCTGTGTTGTCATGGAGACTTTCAGGTTACCTCATCATTTTGCTAGGAAAGACAAATTTCAGAGTTGCTGTCATTGTACTAATTTTGTCACGAGACCTGACTTCCCACTGGTTTTATGCCTGCAGTCATCTTTGTTTACAGTAAATCTTGTTTATGCTATTGCAGGCATAAGAGTGGTTGCATGTTCTTTTATGAAGCTGTCTTCATGTGAATTCACAATGCTCAGCACAAAAAATTAGTATGAAAAGGGATTTATGGGCAGGCTGAGAAAAGCCTGCAGAAAGACTTCAGTCTGAGGAGGGGAGAAATCTGCATCTGCCATCCATCATCAAAAACCTGGTGGACCCTTTGCTCTGTCAGGTGGCACTGACTGCCCAGAGCCTGGGGAGGAATCATCCAGACACTGGATATGTGATGTCTAAGCTCATACCTGCATAGCATCATTATTTCTCTCTGTGGTGATTCCAGGTTCAGCACTGTGACCAAAGGATCTCCAGCTGACCACTGGAAGTGATGAATTTGAATGCATTCTGTTACAAAGTGGTTTGTGGTTTGTGTTGGGCTTTTTCTGCTCTCTGCCTACCTCTTCTTCAGATGGGGTTTGCCCTGCAGTTAAGTGGCAAAATGAATTTTTCTCCTGGTGTGTGCAGGGTTGGCCTCAGGCAGCTGCCCACCTAAAAGGGTTTAAGAGAAAATCAGCATCTGACTGCCACAAGCAGCTTCCAACCATGAGTTTTGCTCTGACTTGCCTCTCCAGTTTTCAACTCCCCTCACCTCAAGGTTGCTGTAACATCCACCCCAACCCTCATTTTTTGGAATTCATCAATCCTTCCTCATTTTATCCCTGTCTTTACCTGCTCCACCTTCATACCCCCTCAAACCTTCAGGATTCTCTTGCTTCTCTCTCTGTTTTGCCTGTCATCTTCCTTCTGCAGAAAACCACAGAGGTTATCAGATGCTGCTGGTATTAGACAGTTATGAAGAATTTTCAGGGATGTCAGTCTCTATCTGTGCCCTTCCCCAGGAAGTATGTGTAGGTGGAGGTGACAAATAACATGAAGCCCTCACAAAGCTATTTCAGACAGACAATGTGGGAAGAAAATGGACCTCTGGTTGTCTGGGTTGCTGTGTCCTGTCTGGTGTCCCTCAGATTTATTTCACCTTTGTAGGATATAATGATTACGTGAGACCTATTCAGGCTGATGTCCTGAAAGGACTGTTTGTCCCTATGACTGCCTTTTTTTTTTTTTCCCTTTTTTTTTTCCTTTTTTTTTTCTTTTTTTTTTTGTTGTTGTTGTTTCTTTGTTTCTTTTTTTTTCTTGTCCTCTGCTAGAGGCAAATCAAAGGATGTTTCTGGACTGTTGTAAATGGTCAAATGATCAGTGCACATCCTCATTGCACTTTTCCAAGTCAGTTCATCTCAGGGCTGGTACATGACACCCCTGCACTCCTGTTTTGTGGAGCAAGGGGTTACACTTTTTTATTTACTTAATAAAAAATATCTTTGCTTTCCCATTCTGAATGATGCTTTTTCCATGTTAAAAGATTGAGGGGGAACCAAAAAATCCCGACTGACTGTAGAGAGATAAAAGGTTCTCCAATGGTCAAAGACTCTTCCCTTCCATTTTGCCATCTAGTCTTCTCTTTCAAGCATTTCCCCAGATTTTTAATCCTCCTTTGCATTTTTCCAGCACCCCAAAACCACCATGATGTAAGAGGGAGACTGGGTTCTTTGTGGGTTGGTTGTGATTGCTGAGGTTGGAACAGCACCCAAATCTTCACTGTCCAGGGCTAAGGAAATAAAGGCAAATTTTGCCTGCTAAAAAGATGATAAATTTTGTGAGTCTCCCTGTGGTTCCTTCTTAGCTTCATCTCATAGTGCTGGAAACCATGAGATTGGCAGCGCTGAGGAAACATCCTCAACATAAGGACCTAGGAAGATCCTGCCACCCTTGAATCATGACTGGAGAATCTCCCAGGAATTGACAAATTGCTGTTAAGGCTGCTGGGATCTGCTGCTGGTATTCCCACACACAGTTTCCCACAAGTCTGAAATGGCACCACATTCCTAGAGGGGGTCACCTCCGTGGGAAGGAGAGTCAGGTCTAAACTGTCACACTGATTGCTTCTGTGGGTCACCTTGGCTTCTCCAGCTTGAGTCAGCAGGTATCTGTCAATTTACATTCCCTGGGAATAGATCCCAGAGAATGCCATGTTCTGCTGAGCAGCCTCATCCCATTCATCTTTACATCAGTGTTCAGCATCAGAGAAACACAGTGAGGTGGGGAGGGAAGTATTTGAGATCTGTCCTGACTTGCAAGTGTGTTGTGCTCTGAGAGCTCCTACAGAGGAGGATGGATCCCCACATTTCTTCTCAAGGGTAACCAAAGAGCAACCCAAGTACTATGTGTTCTCTCAGTAGTAGGATGCAAACGCTTTTATTATGCCTTTTTTTTTTTTTTTTTGGTGATATATGTGGAGATTTTCCAGCAGAAAGTGTTTCAGCTGCTGCTTTGCTGTCACATGTCTAAGCTGGTCCCAAAACCAAAGAAACAGGTATACAGCAACAACAGAAACCATAACAACTGTTAATGGTCTCACTGCAAGATCCTAGGCAGGTTATTTGAAGCCCTTTTGACATGATACTGCTGAAAAAAGTATTCTGATTTTAAATGCTTTGAGTTTCAAATGTGTTGCCTGTTCTTTGTCCTACTAAAATGCTTCTAGGTCTCAGGAAAGCTAGGCTGGGCTAAGTGCTTGATGGTTATTTTAAGCAATCTTCTGCATTTAGCAACCTGCCATAAATCTTAGAGATGCCAGCATACACAGTTGTAAAATATGGACACCATGAAGCAGACTGCAGCTTTTAAGAAGTGACAGTAAAGATAGCTCATGTCAGTAAAGATGGCTCTTTACCTGCCCCTTTGTTGGTCTTCTTCAAATGCAGCACACTAACCAGATTATTCCACTAATGCAAGGTGTACTTCTGGAGTAGGCAGAGATATTTCATAACCCCTAACACTGTTCCTCTGCAAGCAGAGATAAACTCCCCCCTTCAAATGTATAAATCCTGCAGTAATCTGTTTCTTTAAGAGATCTTTAAATCTCTTGTATATAGCTATTGACTAGAATGTCCCAATTGCTTTTGCCTGCAAAGAGCTTGGACAGAATGGATTAAATGATTTTGTTAATTGCCCACCCTGCTTGGCTCAGATGGATGCATATGTACCAGCTATATTTATTTGGCAGGTGTTCCTTTCCTCTCTCTCTCCTTTGGACTTGTTGTTCCCTGTTCTGTTACTCAATCAAGGCTTTATAGGAAAAAAAGGAATAAATAAAAGAAATTAGTATGATGCTTGAGCACTCTGTACTAGCACAGCAGTGTGGAAGGTACACAAGGAGCCCTGCACATTTGACCCCTCCTTCAGAGGCTGCTGTACTCAGTGCTAGATAGGAAAGCTGAGGTGGAGGAATTAGGGCCACAATGATTAAAGGATTATTTCACACTCAGAAGTATCTAAATGCAGAATTTAGGTAACATTTAGGTCATCAATACCTATGCAAAACTCATTAATCTGATGTATGCTGTGCTTCAGAGCATGTCTACATGCAAGAGAAGTTCTGTTGCCACATTTTTAAAGACGGGGTGTCATAGTAGGTGACAGAGAAGTGGCTCAGCTCATATGAGCAAAGAAGTCTGGCTTGGGCTGGGATTCAGAGCTGTCTCTTGAGCAGTGAGCAGGAAACTGCTACCAAGCAGATTGCCAGCTCTACTTCATGTCATGGAATATGGCAAAGCTAAAGATACCAGCCAGAGATGCTTAGAAACCCACTGTGAGCAGACACAAGTCTTGTGGCTCTTTTTCTTTTAAGCCAGCTCTGCAAACCAGTGAATTACCAGAAATCTCGAGCAGAAAAAAAAAAAGGAGAGGTTCAGCAAGATTTGAGGGGTTAACTTCAGACACAAAGATTATGATGAATTGGATGTGTGGATGAGTTCTGATTTTAATAGCCAGTGGTCTGAGACTTGACTATAGAGCATGAGTAAGATCACAGTGTTGACTTCTGTCCTTTCCTTCTTTGTGTATTCCAGGGATGAGCATATATCTGTATTTTACTGTGACAGGTGCTGTGCTGCCATAGATTATGGCAGCCCAAGGAAAGTCCTAGAATTGCATGTAAAATACCAGCTTCCAGCTCCACAGCCAGCTCTGCCAGCTCGTGTGGGCGAGGGTTTGACCTTCTGTTTTGAGCTGCCATTCTGGGTACCAGAACAGAGCTCTTGGGCACTGGGATCATCCACAGCCTCTTCTGAGAAGGAGAATAATCTTATACCCTTCTGTCCTTCAGTGAACGAAGCCAAAGGCCAGACACTCTGGCTTCTGTCACCTGAAATCCTGGGAAGATTGCCATAACACACTCTGTTTCATCTTCCTTTCTAGCAGTCAGCTTTACTGCTGCCTGACATAGCACACAAGACACTTCAAAGTCAGACAGCTCTCAGGCAGTCACTGGAGAAGTGGCAATGACATTTCTGTGGTCCCACTGATGCCCCTAACCTAATGATCAGGTTTTTGTGTGTCTGTGTAAGTCATTTTAAATACCTGATGCTATTATGAAACACCTACCTGCCAACCTCAATGGGACATCATAAGGCTTAATTAAATGCTTGCAGTGTATTCTGCCATGCTGAGAAGCAAGGTACTGCAGAAGGCAAAATATTATTACAATTAAAAAAGTCTATCACAATCTGGAAAATGGGTAAAAAAAACCCAAAACCCAGAGTCTAGTATAATCACTTTCTGTTGCACTCTGCAAGCATGAACTGAGAGATTCTCCCCAAAGGCAGGTCCTTCATTGACTAAAGAAGCTGTCTCACACAAAGCAAGTAAGTTGTGTGTGTTAGGCAGACACAGAGCCAGAAATTTGGAATAATTATGCTTTTCTTCTTATTTTTTGCTTTTTTTTTTCTTTATTTTTGTGGTTTTTTGGGGGTTTTTCTTTGGTTCAAATGCATACCTTGCCATGCTTAAGATCTGAGTGATCCACTTAATCTCTCTCTCTAGCCAGGGCAGATAAATGAGTTCTTTTGCCACAATATCCCTTGTCACGGACATATTTTATGAAAAATCCTTTTGCCAGGGTCTTTTCTCCTGAGAAGCTGAGAAGCTTCAGCTTCTCCATGTTTTTCTGCTTTGGAATGTGATTTGGAGAATTGTTTACCCAGCATGTGAAATTGTTTTTACTTGATGACCAATGACAGCCACCTGTGTTGAAGCTGTGAGCAGTCACAAGATTTTATTATCATTCCATTCCTTTTCTTTCAAGCCTTCTGATGAAATCCTTTCTTCTATTCTTTTAGTATAGTTTTGATATATCATTTTCTTTTAATATAATATATATCATAAAATAATAAATGAGCCTTCTGAAACATGGAGTCAAGACTGTCATCTCCTCCCATGTCAAGGTTGCCTCCAAATTCAACATTTGGTGACTCTGAGTGAGGGACACTGCCACAATACCCCTGGCTGATTTGGCTCTTTTTTTAGAGCAATATGAGTTTTCATATAGTTGTAACTGTAAAATTTTAGGTTTTCAGTTGTATTTGTGTATCAATGCTGTACATATCTATATACAGTCTGTGTCTGGAAACATGGATTCAGACAGCCAACATGCTGTAGAAGGATTTTGTATAATGTATCTGAAGTGCCCCAGTATGTCAAAGTATCTTCAAAAAAGGTGAAATCTGACTCATGCTGAGACCCTGAATTTATCTTTATCTCAGCCACTGAGTCTGAAAATGGCTTGCATAGAACTTGTCACCCAGGGCATGAGTGGACATCAGTATGCTGCTCAGATAGCGCTGGGGTTTTTTCTGTAGATGGATATCTTCAGTTCTTGTACATCATATCAGCAAAATGCTCAGCTTGCTAAGGATGAGACCCATGGATTCTGCTTGTTCATTCACTCTCCATGCTGTGACTTGTTTTGCATTTGATATCCTTCTCTGGGTAAAGCAACTGGCACTTATGTGTCACTAAGTGGTAGCCATAAAGAAAATCAGCTGTGCTTGTCCCTGCTGTCACCAGAGGGGAGCAATCCTGAAGGCAAAAGAAGATAGTGTGAATCATAAGAGGAAAATAAAATTCCCATCTCCTTCTGCACAGTCTCCAGGCATCATTTGTACTCCAGCACAATCACAGCCAGTGGGAAAACTCTAGATATTATTACCACTCTTGTTTTTATTAGCAACAATCTGGAGTTAGAGCTGTAAGGTGGTGTTGTCTGTCACAGTGCTATCTGAGAACAGATTACAGACATCATGATGGGACACTGGGGCAGATAAAGTGAGGATCATTTGAGACATATCTCATGTTCTCTTGCTGGGACAGGAAAGCTTGTTTTGATCTTTAATATCTTTCAGTTTCAGAAGCCAACAGGTTCATGTTGCTCAGAAGGCATTAAATGAAACTTTTTCCTGTCCAAGGGGGAGCTGTGTAGTGTAAATGTTTTTGAAAGTTACTATGGAGCAGATGGCAGTGGAGAAGGAGAAAATGGTGCTGAAGCACTGGAGTTATAAGCAGCAGTGGGAAGAGATAATGGCTAAAATGGTGGGGTCAGTTAGGGGGAAATAGACTTGGACTTGTTGGTAGAGTCAGAAAAACATCAGGATCTGATGTGTGATCAGTGATGTTGAGCTCCTGTTTGTCCAGCACAACCTTTCTGAAGGAAACTTGATTTTAATGGGGAGGCTTCCTGATGTTTACTGAAAACTGAGCTTATTAAATTAGTTCTGATTGGATTTTATTAGAACTTCAAAGCAAAACATCTGCCACTGTTGGCTCTACCAGTACTGAAGAGTTTTATAGGACAATAAAGCTACAAAAGCAATTAATATATGCACTAATGCAGAAGCTGTAAATATTTTCAGTCCAAAGTATCTTAAATAGCACTTACAGCATTGCTCTTGGTGTTACTCCAAGAAGACAATCATAATTCATGTGAATAGGAGTTAAAAGCATCCATGCTTCTAGAAGCATTTGGAATTGTGATGATTTGTTCTTCTACCTTGGCCTTCATTTTCTGCTTTTTTCACAAATATGTGTAGTCTAATGCAGACACCCCAGGTAGGCTGGGGTGTCTTGATAGCTCAGCTCCCTCCTTCCTGCTGCTTCTCATGTCTTCATTTCTCCAGGGGGAGAGGGTCTGGGGCTGGGAATGATTTGCAGTGGGAGCTGTGCCCTGTCCTCACTCAGCCCCCACCTCCAACACCCGGCCCAAACCAGGTGAGCTGCAGGTACCTGCAGTTCTGTGCTTGCTGCTCCTCTGCCCTCATCTCCACTGACTGCCAGGATCACCTGCTCCTTTTGGAGGTGAGAAGAAAACAAAGTGTGGGGAGAGTTGGTGTTCTGGGCAGAGGATGTAGATCAGGAGATGAACCTGCTCAGACAGAGATGGTGTGAGGAATTGGAATGGGTGGACCTCAAAGTGGTGGGGATAATGGACTGTCAGGGAGGTTTGCTCTAAAAGAACTGGGAACCACTTGACTAAGAGTTTCTTTTTCCCACCTGAGATGTAGAAATATTCCAGTGGTGTGCACCATGAGTTTTTACCAAGTACAGATACATCTTTTTGTGAGAAATGTGTAAATAGACTTATTTTTCTTCTGGTCTGAGTGTTTTTAGAAAGCAATCTTTTTTTGACAGATGTAATAAACCAAAATTTTAAGCCCTTTGAGTCCCTCACTTCAAACATTTATTTCTAAACCTCTTTCCTCTTTATCTTTGTGTTCAATTCAGTCTGTTCACACACTAACTGAAGTATATTTTGTAAAGTGATGGATCTTATAAAACTGCATTCCACGGTGTGTGGTGCATCCTGAATTTGGAACTGAACTGAAACTTAAACCATTTCAAGAAAAACATGAGAGTTGTTCTTGAGAGTTCAATTAGTAACAAAGATCAGCTAGCAAAGATGAAGGTAGACACATTGAAAAGGGACAGAAATCAATGAATGCAGAGATAGCTGTGCTTGGTGGGGGGGGGATTTCTTTTAGAAGAAACTATATCAAGTACTGTAATTTCAGAGTTGTCAATCTAAAGTGTTAAAAATTATCAGAGCCAAATTATCCTGGGTTCTTTTTCTATCTATTCTTTTAGGGATTACATTTGAAAGATTTTTCTCTAACAGTAAATATTAAACATGCTATATGTGAACAGAATTTTTACTTCAGAGCTCTGTTTCTACAGTGGGATATTTTAGGAAAAATGACAAATATTGTCAGCATCTAAAAGAATATAGCTAATGTGTGATGGTAGTACTGCAGTTTGTTTGAATTTCAAGAAAACAATTGCTAACTAAAGCTAAACTATATGTTTCATCAGTGTCAGCTGTTAATGATGCAGAGGAATAGAGTGTATGGATGTACAGCCACGTGCCCTGGAGAGCAGCTGTGTCACAGTAATGACCAACACACGTGCTGTGCCTGTGGTGAACTCTACCTGCATTTAAATGGCAATAATTGCTACAGATTTATCATGGCAGAAAAGCAAGTCAAAAGCTGAAAGCTTGGTTGGACATGTGACTATGTGAACAAGTATGTGAATGAGGAAGACAGGCTTCTGCACAAAGTTTGTCATTGTGATAAAGGCATCAGTTCAGAAGGTAATAAAAATTAAAATTAGAAAAAAAAAGCCATGTAAACAACAGTGCTTTTTTGATAGCTACACCTTCATGTGGGTTTATATGGCTGTCTAATCTGTTCCAGACATCCTTTTATATTAAATGTCTCAGTAATGGAAGGTCATTTCCACATTTCCATTACTGCTATGGAGATCTAGTGCATAATGAATATGAAGTAAAAGCAAACCAATTATTAATGACCATGTTAATGAAAAAAATAGCTAGAAAGATAGAGATTGCATTTTTCAATTTATTTTGTGTATTTAAATTCCAGTGTACCATGTGGAGCATCCTTCAGAGTCCTCTAGAAAAAAAAGAATTAGAAAAAAAATTCTTGAGAGACTTGAATATGACTTGGGAGATTTATTCTCAATCATTCTTAACTCAAACCCAGTTTCATTTCTTGAGTGAGGAAGAGGTTTTATTGTCTTATATCTGTGAGGAAGAAGAGTATGGACATATCAGAAAGAACCCCAAGAACTTGGTATCCTTGTCTTTGTTAAAAAGTTTTATTGGGAAGAAGTCATCATTAGAACCACAGCATTCCCCTAAACAATAATATTTTGCAAAGCTCAAAGACTAAGGAAAATGCTGACTTAATAGCTTTTTCAGAGCTAATCTGTCTCAGGAAGTTGTCTGGAACGTCTTTTCCCCATGGAGTTTCTTCAGAACAGTTTTTTTTGAGTTAGTTAACATATGTCTGCTCAGGATTGAACTTGGAGAGGCATCAAAAGGTCACTTGGAACAGGAAGAGCATCAGTGGAGGAGGTTGGGAGAGATGTGCTGGCTGTCCATGCTGGCTTTCACCTTGAAATAATTTTCCTGTACAGCCCAAGATCTGACTATGGCCAAAATTAGGTTGTCTGGGAGAAATTTGCTTTTACCATTGCAGGCAGAAGGAGGTTGCAGTTTTCCATGTCTTTTCATAGAATCATAGAATGGTTTGGGTTGGAAGGGACCTTAAAGGTCCCCTGCCATGGACAGGGGCACCTTCCACCAGACCAGGCTGCTCAAAGTTGGTTGTCCTGTCCAACTTGGCCTTGGACACTTCCAGGGAGCGTTCACGACTTCTCTGGACAACAACCTGCAATCTTCTGATTCATTGCATTATGTGCTAAAGGTATCAAGAACCACATTAGTTTCTGTATTTATCAGAACTAAAAATGGTTTTCTGCCTTTTTGGGGCCTATTTGAAGTCATTCAGCTCTAGGTGTATCCTTAATAAAATAACAGTGTGTTTAACCTCACCCTCAGACTAATAGCTTGCATGTGATATGCTCCTTCACTCTGAAGAAGCCTCTTTGCAGGGGGAAATATTTTGAAATAACTCAGATTTCTTGCACAATTTTTTCATTGTGTTATTCTGGCAGCAGTTCTTTTACTACTGTATCTCAAAGATCATGAGAAAGTTAGTTCTGGCTGTATCATGCTCAGTGCCTTGCCACAGGCAATAAACTTGTGATAGCCTGAAATTCATAAATCTGTCAGGCACCAGCATAACATATCCAAGTATCATGGGAGTTCTGAGTCTGTGTGTGGGATAAAGAGCAGACCTGGCATAGGATTGTATCATTATACATTTGTGTTGCAAGAACTCACACTAATAATCGACAAGTATCTTAGCACAAGGCTGTGTGAAAAGCAAAAACAGTTCTTGAAACTTTATTAAAGAAAAAATAAAAAAATCCCCTCTTTTCACAAACTTACAGAATATATTAGTCACCTTGATGTAGAGCCTACTAATCTTTTATATTGTGATTGTAAAATCACCTCCTTCCTTGAACCAAAGCTAAAATCCTTCTCACAAGTGAGAAAGCATAAGCTTTAACAATATGAGAAAAATTCATTTTGTATTGCCATCTGCTTCTGGGATGTGAAGAGGGAGGGGGTTGGTGCTGTATGGACTCTGCCTTTGTGGTTTAGTTAATCCTGCTGTGATAAAGTCCCACATCTGAAGTAGTGATTGTCAGCAGTTCCTCTGCAATAATGCACATTGAAAAGCAGGTGAACAAAAGAAACACAAAGCCAGAAGGAAAATGAAAATGCAGAAATTTCAGTTGTAATATCGCATATCAGGTTCATGAGAAAATTAAACCTTCTCTGTTCTCATGCCCACTGCTGATTTTCTACCTTTTGGAGACTTTCATAGGAAACATAGTCCAGTACTGTGTGGAAAAATAGGAATTTGCCTCATACATGTGTCATGGGCTTCTGTCCTGACCCCTGGCTTGTCACCCAGGCCCTCTTGCTGAGGAAAATAGTTAATTACCTTTAACCAGAATGAGATTTCAACAGCAGATTTGTGTCACAGGCTTCTTTATCCAGCAAATAACAAGCCTGTATATCCATGTTTAACCAGGATGCCATGAGATGCAACTGCCCAGCTGCTGCCAGGGGAGAGATACAGCACAAGTTCCTTTTATGTGCACTTAAACACATCTTTGTGCATTATATATCTGGATCTCTCTCTCTCACACACACATATATACACATTTCTATGCCCATTAAAAAGTGTATTTTCCTCTTCTATGAAATCTGATTTCTGAGACTGTAATCCTTTGTTCTGACTGTTGTGAGAGATGCTTGGCACTGAGATTTGAACAGTCAGAAGCTTCATTCTTCTCGAGGAAAGCAGATGGCATTTTGGTCAAAGACAGGGCAAGATCTTGTGACAATAAAGGTGAATTTTTATGTCATTACTTGAAGGTGCTGATCTTTAGTCTTCCTGAAAGCTGCCACACAAGCTGAGAAGAAAAGATCACAAACATTTCTTTTAGAAAGCTCTTTGTATGAAATGCCACACTTGGCTGGCCCAGATGCAATCTTAAACAGGGTCAGTACCATATCTTTTAGAAAATGTTTGACCTAGTTCAATGACAGTTTAAAGAATTCAGAGGTAGGAACACATTAAAGAAAAAGGGTTTTCCCTGCTGCACTGAGAGAAAGGGTCTAACGTCATGGAGTAGCTAAGAATAGATGATTGCATTGTTCCTGCTGGTCTTATCTTGGAAACCACATATGCCTGCAGTGGGAGATCTGTGACCTTTGCTAAACTTTGTAATTCTCTCTTAAATGTAGCCTGAGACTAGCTACTACTCTGTCATATTTGTTAATATTGCATGCAATTCCCATCAAAAAACCAAGTCTGTGTCAATGAAAAAGACATTTTTTAACAGATGACAGCCTCCTTGTGTTAACTCTTGTAAAGGTTAAGAATGCAGTCTTTGATAATCCAAGGACACTAAACTTTGAAAGTAAATGTGGATGTTTGGATGAGTGTTGACTCTGAACTGTCTGCCAGGTTCGTGTGCCCAGCACTGAAGATGTGCTTGCCAACAAATCTAAGCTGGGAGATGGTACCTGCAGCAGGAGGTACTTTTGCCAAAACTGGAAAACATCTGAGCTTTTTGGGAATGCTGAGCCTCCTCTGGGAAGAGGGAGAGCTGGGAAGTATCCCAAAGTGCTGCTTGTCCTCATGGATTTGAGCCTCATGGGAGAAAGCCTTCAGTGCCTTGTGGTTTCCAGTGGTCATGGTGAGTGTGGGATAAAGCCTGAAGTGTCTCTAACTGGAGCTCAGGCACAGCTGGGCACTCTGTGCCTGGAAAAGGAGATTCCATATGACTGGCCCATTTAAATTATATAGTGTGGTTCCTGGATAACAGGAAACATGAAATGAAATGAAAATGAAATAGCAGTACATATTGTTAAATTGACACTAGAGTGGACTTGGTAGAATTCACAGCTGAGGGCTGTGATTTAAACATCTTACTGTGTTCTCTCTGCTGAAGAGACTGTTTCTATTTAAACCAAAAAAGAAAAACAAATCCAAACAAACAAACAAAAAAACCAAACCTGAACGGTATTATTTGTTTCTTTCACTGGAAGCACCTTTCTTAATTTATTTTAACCAATTGGTGCCAATTATTATCCCTCTATAAGGATTGTGAAAAGCAATAAATATCTGCCATGCAGACAGCCAACTCAGCCACAAGTGCTTTGATTTTTTCCTTCAAGATTTACTCTGTAGTAGGAGGTGACACTGTTGTCTTGTGCCATTAATGTTCTTCTCTTCCAGTGACACAGCCTGTTAATTAGAGAAAGGAGATAAATCCAGAGCCAGGTGGAAATCAATAGAACTTGATTTCAAAAGATTATTTTCTTTGTTTCAGGCTTAAGCACCTTTATTTCAGTACAAAAATAAAAAGAAGTGTCTTTATTATAATTTTTGAAAGCCTAGTTTAAATACTGCTAATGTTACAGTAGTGTTTAAGCCATCTGACCTCTCAATGCCTCTCAGTCATGTTATTTTTTAGATTCTTTTTCTGACTAGAAATTTCTGCATGTTGCTTTACTTTCTTTCAGTTTTCATCACAGTGATTATTTTTATAAAGCTGCCTGATTTTTTTCCCCTTTTTCCTCAGGTTTTTGAGCGGTGCAGCAACAAATAATTTGATTTGACTCCAGTAGAAAACATTAAATTCTTCTGCAAAGTGCTTGAGGGTGTCTAGCTGTGTCAGAACCAAGGAATGTTATTTACTGCTCAGTGATCCTTTAGGCCAAGAGAAGATCTGTGCCTTTAAAGCTGTACCTGAGCATTGGAGCTGTGATGGGAGGAGGAAATACAGCAGCAGTGATCCAGAAATCATTGCTGCCCTGACTCATTCCTCCCTTTAGTTTC
Organism: Agelaius tricolor; assembly: GCF_023055355.1. NCBI lineage: Eukaryota > Metazoa > Chordata > Aves > Passeriformes > Icteridae > Agelaius > Agelaius tricolor. Next base: position 90,768,876 of record NW_027269262.1, on the reverse strand, counting down.
CCTCAGAGCCAGAATTAGCTGACCTCTTGGTCAGAGCACAGAAAAGGGTGATTGCAGGTGGGAGAAGGCACAGAGAGAAGGATTCTTGCCCTGCTGTGAAAACTTGGTTGTGTGGGTGATTTTCTTGGTGGACGGTGGCACATTTGACTCTGACAAGTTGAGTGGGCACTGAAGGAGTGCACAGCAATTCTTTGCTGGCTCATGTACTCAGCAGACACCTGTTTAAGGAGCTGGCAGGCTGAGCATTAATATGCTCACCACAGTGCTCCTGTTGGCCAGGCACTCATCAATCAGGCGGGGAGGACTCGACTCCTCTGCTCCCTGGAACAGCCTGGCCCCTGCTGCTGCCATCTTCTGATTGCCTGGTTTTTTAATTAGGGTCTCATACCTTTTTGGTGTCAATACTTCTTCCCTCTTGAATGCTAGCACTGCTAACTAATTAGCTACTACTTTTCTGTCTTTGTTTTCACCTTTCTGGTTGTTCAGAGTTTTAATTCTTGGGTGTTCTCACCACGAGGATGGACGTACTCACTACCACCTCACAACACTTTTGTTAGGAGAACAGAAAAAGGGTTATACAGGTGTTCTCCACCAGGCTGGGTCTTGGTTCACAAATAGCTAAGTCCTTCAGCCAAGGGCAATCAGAGCCATCAGGAAAAAAAAGGAAAATTGGACACTTGTGGAAGTTTGCAGGCAGTCCTGAATGTGGGAAGAGACGAGACTCTGACTCCATGTTTCAGAAGGCAGATTTATTATTTTATTATATATATATTATATTAAAACAATACTAAAATAATAGAAGAAAGGATTTCATCAGAAGGCTAGCAAGGAATGATAATTACAATCTTGTGACTGACCGAGAGTCCAAGACAGCTAGATTGTGATTGGCCATTAATTAAAAACAACCAACATGGACCAATCAAAGATGCACCTGTTGCATTCCACAGCAGCAGATAATTATTGTTTTTCTTTTCCTCTAAGGCTTCTTAGCTTCTCAGGAGAAAAAATCCTAGCAAAAGGATTTTTCAGAAAATATCATGGCTACAGACACTTATAAATTAAAATGGGTAAGTTTCTAAAAAATCTTCTACTAGCCCTCCAGGCTGCAGCAGATTTTGGATAACTGAAAGAGAGTAGGTTTAGAGAGAGTGGAGAGTGGAGAGGCACTCAAACAGGTTGCTCAGAAAAACTGCAGATTCCCCATCCCTGGAAGTGTTCAAGGCCAAGGTGGATGTGGCTCTGAGCAACCTGGATTAGTAGAAAGTGTCCCTACCCATGGCAGAGTTAGGAACTGGATGCTCTTTGAAGTCCCTTTTAACCCAAGCCATACTAAGATTCAATGATTCTATAATTCTATGATTCTTTACATTACAGTATTTAAGAATAAGTTATGGACAGATTTATAACCTGCTACTGTTGGAGGTGGAGAAGACAATATCTGGTCAGTGAACTCTAATTTATTTTAACCTTTTGTGTGTGTACACTCTTTATGGCCCATTCTTGCCATGATCAATTTGCTGATTTTCTAATAGACTGTTTTCTGTATACCCTGTTATCCATTTGGGCTGTTTCTGTTCACTCAGAACACTTTGAAATTGGATCTTACAGACTTGAGGACTGATTGCCAGTTGAAAAGGTAATGTTCAACTTGCTCCTTTCTCCTATACCATCTGTCTTCTTGACAACAATCTAAAATGCTCTTTACACTTGGAGTAAATACTATGGATCTGATAGCTGTGTGCATAAATCCCTGCTGCTTCGCTGACTTGGATTTATGCTTGGAGTTACTGTATCGATTGCCTACGATGACATCTGATTTGTTCTTTGAGATTATACTGTAAAAAACAAACAGAATTTGTGTCCAGCTGAAGGGTGATCTCTGAATTCCTTGCCTCCCTCCTCTTCCTCTGTGTTTTTGGTTCAACATGTACTAGGTGGGAATGGGCTCACACTGTAATGTGTTAAGCAATCATGCAGATATGATGCCTGGCAAAACAGCAGGTCCAATTGCACCCTTATCTTCTTTTTCTTTTTTTTTTTTGTTTATCTTCATTCTGATCCCTGGACCCTGATGTGAACAGCAACTTAGAGCCTGATTCTTGGCTGTTCCCATGGCTATTTTAGTCTGGAAAGCTACCCCCAGTGTAGCATGAATCAAAGAGGAACAGGGTCCACACTATCATAAAATGGTTTGGATTGGAAGGGACTTCAAAAATTGTGTAATTCCAACCCCCTGCCATGGGCAGGGACAATTATTTCCATACCCATGGTATGGAGATTGGAATTAGGGTTGCTACAGCACTGTCAGAGTGAGACTCTTGGCTTGCAGAGAGCAGCCTGTATCAGCTCCAAAGCAGGAACTCCAATGCCAAGGAACACCATTTTCACAGTGGGAAACAGATGTTTCAATACCTGTAATCCTATTTCTGTATGTCAGAACTGGATACCAAATTTTGTGGCTTTAAACGAGTCTGGTGAGTTGGCAAAAGCTTTAGAGCTACCATGCTGAGCTAAAATTCAAACTTTTTCATTGCTGCCCTGAGTCAACAAGTCTTAACAGGAGTGGAGGACCCAGAGATGTAAAATGGGAAGTGGAATTTCTACATAGCAGACTAGAGATCTGATTATTTAAAATACATTGAGACTGCACTGTTTTTTTCCAAAGGACTGAGGAGGATGCACTTAAACATTGAAATTCTTACTGATTTTCCTGTTTCTGCCCTGGTCTGACACCACCCACATCTGAGGCTGTGTCAGGAGCTCCCTGCAGGAAAGCAGGAGCCTCTCTGCAGAGAGAGACCTCCTGTGAAACAAATCAAGGTGAGGTAATTCACCTTTTGGCTAATTCAGGGACTGTCTCACAGGTTCTGCTCGGGTGCAAAGAGGCAGCTGGACTTCAGGTGTGTCAAGGTAATTTGACCTTCCATTAATGAAATCTCTACATACTCCTGGAGGCAGAATGCAGGCATGAACCAGGTGGAGCTGCCCTGAGACTGTTGAACAGAGTTTATGATCTCTGTGTTAGGCTTTGTGAAATTGAGATATTTTTGTTTGTTGAGAACAGGACACAATATAGCCAGAGACTTGACAAATGCAGATTAAACCAGACTTTTCTAACAGGAAAGATACATTCTGAAAGGGGTGAAAAAGGCTATTGCTATGTGGTGCACCCTGCAAAAGCATTCACAGATGGGATATTTTGATGAAGCAGCTGTCCTGTCCAAATGTAGCTGAAGCAGTTGGTTAGTTCCCACTGAGACCAGAGACACACTTGGCAGGATTCTAACAAAATGTTAATGTATTGTGAATGTATCTGCCAGCCAGCCACTTGAACTGTCACCATTCTCTGCTACAGCCTGCAGCACAGCAAGGGCAGGGCCACGGGCACTGAATTTCAAGGCATTTGTCAGAGCTGTCATCTTGGTGCTGTCTCAAAGCGGAATGCAGCCAGCAGCCAAGTTTTGTTCAAAGGGAACATCCAACTGCATCAGTGTCAGCCCCTTTGCAGCATTGCAGGCTGGCTGTGCCTGTCCCTGGGTCACTCCTTGTCTGAGGGGAAGGTTTGCTCACAGGGGAGCAGGGAAACCTGATGATTCCTATTTATTGATCTGGTTTTTCTAAGTTTTAAACGACTTGTAAATGAGAAGTTGTACTTTCTGAGCAGCAGTGATTCGGAGGAGAAAGAAGCACCGTGTTAGACAGACTTCACTTGTGCTGCATGGCTATTAAAAGACTGCATCACAGCAGGAGCTTGGGCATGGTGAATGGATGCATCTTGGAGGGGTGGAGGGGAGTGTGCATCCCTAAAATAGGCACAGCATTTGATGCAGCTCTTCATGACACCCAAATTAGAATCGTGGTGGGTGTGTGCCTGACAGGTTGTCCCTGCTGAAGATGTTACTGTACCACTGTCATCCACAGAGATTGAAAATAGGTAGAAAACCTGGAAGATAATTGTAATTTTAAGAGGTGGCTGGAATGGCTTAAAACCTAGGAGAAGATCACTCAGGTCAGGTGGTGCTGTGTGCTGCAGGCATCCAGATTTCCTGGCACTTCCAAAGGGTGATTCCTCTGTTGAAATTTTGCACAAGTCCATGTAGATGTGTCTCCAGTTGAAGTCCATTGTGAGCCCTAATCCATGCTCTATCCTGCTGTGTTCTACAAGGAATTTCAGCATTTAGTGTTGGTATGAACAGTCCCTCTGTTCCCAGGAATGAGGCTAACCTTGGTGCATAAATCCATGCTCATTTTATCTGAGCTCTCTCAAGCAGCATTGCTGCATGGCAGCACAGCACTTTTTTCCAAGAATGATTGTAATAATGATGCTGGCTGCTGCTCACACAGGTAAAGAAAGCATGTTTTGTTGCTATTATTGTGGATATTGCTTCCAAGGTAGGATGTCTAGGGTAAAGTAAATGGGGGCACAAGAGCAGAGGTTTTGCAAAGATTGAGCAGTTGAATTTTGATAGAATAATTGCTTACCTTTTCTAAAAATGAGACTTATACATATGTATTAGGATTGAAGAATCCATTTGTTGGAAGTATAATCAGGAAACTGAAATTACTGCAATACTAAGGCTAACATATCTTCAGCAGTTACTAGTGCCAATATAACTAACCTCTTCTTTAATTAATGTTTGAATATAATTGAACAACAGCACAGTGTAAACTTAATGGTGAATTTATCATTGAGGAAACTTTCATTTCCTTGAAGGACAAGAGCAGAGATAGAAAGAATAAAAAATAGATAAATCTTCTGAGATTATGTGAGTGTATTAATCTGTATATTACTTACCCTACCTCCTTTTCTGAAACAACAGCACCAGAAGGCTGTTTTCATTTCTGTCCCTAAACACAGTGAGCATCATTAAACAGTTCAACAGTTCAAATAAAGAAGGTAGCTTTATCTTAATCATTCTTCACAAAAAATCTTCATCTTCACAAAAAATCCTTGCAGCATAATTTGAATTGCCAGTACAATATGGAGTGAAAACCAATAGGCACAAAACATGAAAAGTTAGGTCATTCAGCTTCTGAGATAGAAGCAGTAGTATAGGAGAAATAAAAGCCTGTGTTTTCAATTTTAAAAAAAGCCTAGCAAATTCCTTTTTGTGAGTTTGTTGCTAATCCAGAGGAGACCCTTCTCTGAAGTTCAAAATACTGTGAGTTTCAGGGTGTCTATTTAGAAACATAAACATATATTTATTTTTAAATAAAACATGGATTTTCTTTGACACAAAGTTGTCAAGCATGCTGTATATTTGGAATTGATTTTCAGTTGAATCAGGTTCAGTTTACAATATAACAATGTTTATCAAGTGTGTGTTTCCATAAAATGTCTTGTGTTTTTAATGAAGAAGATAGATAGGTATACACTCCCAGAAAGCTCCCTGTGGTGAAACAGAATGGGATGTCATGAGAATAATTCAGAAAAGAAAGAAAGGCAGGCTCAGATCTATGGGAGCAAAAGTTTGGGGAAGAAGATAAAGAGGTGATGTAGGCAAAAGGAAGACCATAAAAGTCATTATAGAGTTTGGATGACAAATAGTAAGCTTTGGGCAGGAGAGATGATTCTTACCTAAATGGTTATTCCAAAAACTAATGAGCTGAGATTTAAAGCTCAGAAAGAAGCAAAGCCTGCAGTAACTGCAGTGATGGAGAACACCTGGATAAATGCTTAAGGTGGAAGGTCCATGTTGCCAGATACTGCAAAATAATCAGAATTTCTGATTGCCTTAGACAATCATATGTCTGAGACACTTGGAAAGCAACAGAGAGGATATTCCACCATGGTTGTGGAAGAAAAAGGATAACTAATAGACATTATTAGGGAAGAAAAGGCCATTAATGTATGAATGTAATTTTCATGTACAGAAATACCTTTGATCCTAACTAATAACTATTTTACCCAGTTCCTGTCTGAGCTGCAGCACACATCTTAGATGGAGATGTCAAGTGATGATGAAAGAAGGTTGGAAAAAATAGTTGGAAGACACATTTTAAATTTTTTTTATGCAATCTTGTTGGAAATTTCTACTGAAAATTGTAATTGATTTCCCTGATCTTGCCACACAAGGCTGTAAATGAATCTGCCAGACATGAATGAAAAATGCACCTCTTGTTAGATTTGGCTCCTGGATAGTCCCATGGAGATGTGACAGCAAAACTGGGCAAAGACCAGTTCACTTTCTGGGAACTGGCAAGTTTGGAAGACAGAAACAAATGCTGAGTGGTTGCTTGTCATCAAAGGAAAGCCCAGACATATTAAAGGGGTGAAAGGGGGGCGGATCCTGGAGGGACATGACCAGAAGAAGACACAGGAGTTACAACACGAACCAAGTGAATGACGGCCCAGTGCAGTAGCTGAAGGAATTGTCCCAACAGGGCAAATGAGACCCATTCACCAGCACATGGATCCATCAAGGTGATTGTCAATGGCAGCAGAACAAGCCAGACTGCAAGGGCGCTGCTGCTTTGCTAAATGAAACAGTTTAGGCATCGATCTCCAGCCCAGAGGTCAAATGCCAAGGGGCTGCTCCTCCTCTCCTCCCCTCAGCTCACACTGCCTTCAGGGAATGATCCCTGGCAAGTGCTTGTCCTGAACCTGCCTGAAAAGCTGCTAATTGGCATTCTACAGACACCACAGCAAGCTTGTGCTAACAATTAAAAGCCAAGAATTACAGTTAAGCTTTAAGTCCCTATTTTTATGTACTAACACATCTCACCCAATGGCACCGGACATGGAGGTTAAAAATGTTAATTAAATTAAAAATGCGAAACGGGCTGTGCCATCAAAGTTTGAATGTGGGAAGAAGGGCTCATATATTCAAAAATGGAGGTGAAGAGCATGTTCCTGCTGTACCTGGGAGACAGGCATGAATACAACAGGCATTGAATAAGCAGAAGAGAATTAGGCTGAAAGCGAGCAAGTCAGAAACCCTGGAGTGATGGGTCAAGAGGGCAAGACAAAGAGATAGAGATCAAGGGCAGGGGAGACAGCTCTGAGTCAGCAGCACTGGAAGGAAATCAAGTGAATTTCTCTCTTATGGCCTGGGGTCCATTTATATCATTTCTCTGCGGTGCTAGCAGCAGCAATATTTGCTGTAGCAGATGTGGATTTAATTAGTGTGCAGCTTATTTCTGTCTCTGGGTCACTATGAAACCTCAAATGGAGGGCAAGGGTGTGGATGGGGAATTGCTGGCAAATTCAGGTGGGGTAAGGGAAAACTGTGGGGTCAGTCCTGGAAGTCCTGGGGTGAAGGAAGCAGCAATTGGTGCCTCTCACCCTCATCTCTCTGCTGAGGTCAAGAGTACGAGTGAGACATGGTTGTTTATTTCTGAAATTGGAGCTCTGGACACTGTGGCCAGCACAGTCTTGAGGGACTCTTTCAGCAGCTCATTAACCTCCAGACTGTCATGTTTGCATGGCTGTGTAGGTCACTACAGAATTTATTTTCCCCTCAATTTTCCTGAACCCACAGAAGTCCACTTCCTCAGGAGGTGTTTCCCTAGAGAGTGCTCTGATAGCACAGAGATCTCACAGAAATGGATTGAAGGGATGGTGTCAGCAGGGAAGGTCTGCTTTTTTTTCTGCACATCTCCCCCTTGCCTCTTGCAGACATTTTGACAAAACTGCCACAATTAGCACCTAAAAATATGATTTTAAAAAGTACTGAAAAGTTAAGACCATGGGGGAAAATACTAAAATTTGTCAAATTTTATGGGAGTAAAAGGTAAATTTTTAGAATGATATGAAAATTTTTATTTTGATAGATAGATCTATGTCTGTTGAATGAGGATTGCAACAATTTTAATGGAAAAATTCATTCTGTAGGAAAGGTTGGAGTGCACAGTGAGGTTGGAATAAGCATTTCTATTTGAATGCCATCCCTGCAGAGTCAGTGTCTGATCTCCATTGCAAAGGAACTCTGGGGGCAATTCCATTTCAGAAAGGCTGAAGCAGAGGTAGCTGGGCTTTCTCAAAAGGGGGCGAACCTTTCAAACATGTTTTTGGCTGGTGCAAGATTGATGGAGTGTGGTCAGTTCATGTGTCACAGAATGGAAAATGACAGCAGCACTGCAGAATTGCTAAACTGTAAACAGGTGACTGAGAATAAACTGGTCAAGCAATACCAATAGCTGGAAGCGTTGGTAAAGAGGGGACAATTCAGGATGAAGGTTTAAGTGAGTCTATAAAGGCAGCACCAGTGAAGGTTCCTCTGGTTCCTCTGCTTGTTACTGTCTGCATTCTTGACATCATTTTGCAGCTCATATTCCCTGCTGAGCCCACTTCTGCTTCAAAACCCTTCCATGATGACACCAGACTTTGGCCTGGACCCATGGATGCGCCTGTTGCCCACATCAGGGTGGGTTCATAATCTGATGGGACAGAAGGGAAGCTTTGCAATGCCCATTTCCAAGCTCCCATGTGAGGCTCCAGAGTGACTGATTACCTTCCATTGCCAGTAACTTCATAAGGCACATTCTGCTGTAGGTGCTTGGCATAGTAATTAGTTGGACTGAATTTGGCTTGGCTGATTTATAATAGGAGAAGACAATAAAGTATTTTGGCTCCAGCTATGGGGTCATTAGTTTTTTTAATTCCCAAGGCAATGCAGGGCTGTCTCTGATAACTGATTTCTTGCTCCCTCTTTCTTTCTCTTTAGAAATATCTCATTTTTTTAAGTGGCTGCCCCACTCTTGAAGCTCAGCCAGGTAGCAATAGAGAGATTATATAGAAGTGTTCATATTAAAAGAGAGTACTCAGAGCTAAAAGCACTGCCAAGGGCTTGTTCAAACTCTACTTTAGGAGGTTGCTTTCTCATGGAGGATGGGTTGTCCCCCATTCAGAAATCAAACATGAAGCAGCATTTATGAAATCCAAAACTGTCTAGTGTCAGAACAGAGAAAGTCAGTCCTACTTCATAGCTAGAAATGAACTGTCTTCATTTGTAAAGCCTTTGAGGACATGGTTTAATGCTGGTCTTGGCAGTTCTGGGTCAACAGTTGGACTCAATGATTTTAAAGATCTTTACCAACCTAAATGATTATATGATTCAAAAAGTAATCTTCATAATGAGGTCCTTCATTTATATTATGGTTCTGCTATGGAAACTCCTCTCTAAGGTTGGAAAATATTTTATATATAGCGAGAAATTAATTAGTATTACTTACCAAGATAGACAGCCTTCAGGCACAGAATTCCTTTTAAAGAAGTGACTAAACATAAATTTGTGGCAAAGAGTTTCCTGCTGAGCTGTGAGGATACAAGTGGGTAGATGGAATGGGACACTGGACTCAGCAAAAAGATGGGGCTTGTTTATGGCTCAGCAAGGACCCTTAGGGATATTTTCAGGGCATCACCCATACCCTGGGAAAGTGGTCCACGCTTTTTTATCAGTTGTAATAACACTAAAGTGGCCCCACAATGCACTGTCCAACCTGCTTGTGTTTGACAATGCAAGGGTGCTTTACCTCCTCACTGGCAAAAGTGCTGTAAGTCCTGGAGGATCAGATCAGGGAAGATGTCACAGAGCAAAAAGGGCTGTCTCCCTTTATTCCAAAAGGCCTTTTTACACAACCATTTGGCTTAAGAGAAAGTTCAAGTACACCTTCAGTGTTCAATGCTCTTTTGTGAATGGTTCATTCAGAACTAGTGGTTTTCAGCAGGTGCATCAGCCCTGTTTTCACTCCATGTGTTGAAGTATCAACCATCCACTAGACCCTCATTGTCAAATTGTGCAAAACCAAAGGTTCTGGCCCTGGGTTTGAAGTGGATATCCAAGGGAGAAGAAAAAGGGGTGAGTGTCCTCATGAAGTTCTTCCCTAGGGTTTCTCTCCCACTGTTCTGCTTCTTTCCCCTTCGGAGACTTCCTGAGTCACAATTTGTTGCTGTCCTCAGTGCATTACTCTTCAATGGACTTATCTCACTTTGACACCATGCAGACTTGTGCACTCAAAATTACTCATTCTTTCTCTGCAGTGCCCAGTGCCCCTCTTCAGTCCTAATTTAATACTATCCCACAAAAAAACAAAAAAAAAAAAAACAAACTAAAAACCAAACCAAGCCCTCGAAAAACTCCTCCTAGAAAGCTACAAACCAAAACTCCAAACCCCAAATCCACAATTCTTTGCACAAAGTAAAAGAACACTTTTCCTAACTGAAATCTATAAAAGCCTGGATTGTTGCAACCTAGGAGGGATTTTCATGGAAAAAGAAATCTTTAGAGCTGTAGGTGTTTTAAGTCAACACCTTGGCAACTTCCAGGAGTTGTCTACCTAAGGGGTAGGAAATTATATATTGCAAAATGTCTGTTGATGCTGTTCCTACCCCCCCCAAACATTCTTTGTTTCTTGGAAGTGGAGGGGAAATGCTGGCCAGGCTGGTGGTGAGAAAGGAGAGGGATGTTCCCTTAGCTCTCCCCATTAGGTTGTTTTAGAAAATAGTAAAGAGTAAGAAGAAACAAATCTTTCCCATCACAGGGAGGGTCTGGAAGAGGCTCCAACACCACTCAGCTGCAAGCCAAGAAAGCAAGGGTTGGTGAAGCTTTGTCTTTTCCATTCTCATTTAGTGTCCTACATGGCCAGAGATACCGAGGAAGATGGGATAAAATTTCTTCATTGATAAGGAACTGTGGCAGTAGCAAATTACTTTTTGTGGGATCAGGTGGAATTATACCTTTCTGTCAAGTTTTACCTGTTTGTCAGTTCCTTAGCAAAGTTTTAGGTAGGTCTGTGCTAATTTCCCACTTATATTTAACTGGGATTGTTCTAATTTTTCTGACACATATAAAGCTTTAGAAAAAACTCCCAACAAAATATTATGAGTGAGAAGGAGGTAGTGGTAACGTCTTATTGACTCCATGGCTTTTTTGACTGAAAAACTTGATTCATGTGGAAGAGATTTTTATCTTGGTGAGCCCTCAAGAAAAGTATCAAATAATCAAATGGGCTGAAACAAAATCAGCATCTCCAAAATCCTTCTCCATTTTATTTCAAAGAGTTTTGATTATTATAGCATTGTCAAGAAATTTTAAATAGTTGTTTAACTTTTACTCTCTTGAGAGATCTTCTATGGCTTCTCACCATCTTTCCAAACTCAAGCCTCTGGAATTTGGGATACTGTGGTACTGTTTCAAAACAAAAGCATCAACAAGCTGGTTTCACTCATTAGCATGGAGATGTCTTCCACCTGCCTTGCACCTCTTCCAGCCTTACCTTCTCTTCCATACAATGCTGTTAGCTCGTGTGTCTCTGGAGTTGTTTTTTGTACATTTGAAATCGATCAAACTTCCTGAGTGTTTGTTGTCACATCACAGGATGACATGAAATACTCAAGAGACCAGCAAAGGCAGAATGGAACCCTCACATCCCATTTGGTCACTGTTCCTTACTGAGCTGCCTGATCCCCCAGGCAGTGTGGACCAGTGACTGTTCCTTTGTGGATTCTGAAATTGTAAGAGACCAACTGTATCAGCTAAATGTTCACAAGTCCATGGAGCCTGATGGGATTCATCCCAGAATTTTGAGAGAGTTAGCAAATGTTCTGGCAGGAGCCATCTCTTTCATCTACAGAGAATCTTGGGAGTTTGGAGAGTCCCTGTTGACTGGACACTTGCCAGTACTATTCCAATCTAAAAAAAGGCATGAGGAAAGACCTAGGGAATTACAGATGGGCTTTTCTAACCTCAGTTCCTGCAAAAAATCATGGAGAAGATGATAATGAGTACAGCTGAAAGGCATTTAAATACAGTCATCAGGCACAGTCAACATGAATTCATAAAAGGAAACTTCTTTTAAATTAATTTGATGTATTTCTATGTTAGAATCACCCTCCAAATGGTTGAAGGGAAGGTGGCGTTTTTGGATTTTAGTGAGGTTTTCAACACTGTGACTCACAGCATCCTTGAGGATGAGCTGTCCATCTCTGGGATGGGGGGTCCATGGTGAATTGGCTGAAGGGCAGAGCTCAGAGGGCTGCAGTGAATGTGGCTACATCTGGCTGGTGACTGGACACCAGAGGTGCTTCTCTGTGATCAAGCCTGGGTCCAGTCCTGTTCAATATATCTGCCAATGATCTGGATGCAGGAGTTGGATGTGCCATTAGCAAGTTTGTCTCCTCTCCCCACTTACACATAAAGAAAGAAAGTTCAGGACAGTTAAGTACCTAAGGTTGGTGGTACTTCAGGAATCTACAGGAAGCTGATGAATGATAGTTGCTCTCTTCTGACCTCAGAGGTGTCCACTATATTGAATAAACCAATGCTTCAACTGTTCCAACACCTGATTGTCCAATCACACAGGAAATTTGAATTTGAATTACTCTCTTTCCTATCTGCCTGGCTTAATTGAATTGCTAACGATGACATAACTGTTTGCAAAAAGGATCTGGTGGAGATGCTGCTTGATTCTTTATAGTTTTCAAACTAGTGATGTATGAACCATAGCTCTGTATACAGTACACTCTCAGGAAAGGCTCTGGAAGATTTTGTCAGCCTTTACAGTGAGTCAAAGTTATTGAGGGTGAATTCAATGAGAACTGAGGAGACCAGCACATATCTGAAGGTTGTGTTACAGCTGTGGGGCTGGGTTTCTTGGAGATCTGTTTCTTGATAATTTTTAAGAGCACTACACCTTCAGTAAGCCAAAGAGTTTGGAATGTGCCTTTAACTCTGTGAAAGAGCAGTGAAGACTCTGTGCAAAAAAAAAAAAAAAAACAAAAAACAAAACAAAACAAAAAAAAAAAAAAACAAAAACCAAAAAACTGTAGTCTTTGAAAAAAAATGAATATGGCTTCTTGCCTTTTCTGACAAAGGCATCAAGGCAACCTTCTATTTCTGACATCTGTATTTACTGAAGAGTAGTATGAAGCTGTAGTTCTTGAATTGAGAGTTATATGTATTTTTCTTTTTCCTGTATTTTCATTTTCCTTGGTTTTCTAGAAGATATCAAATACTCTCTGAGTTTGCTAAGCCCATCATGCAGGGCTTAGCCCAGGAACTAATTTGCCTATCAGTCACTCAGCCAGCTCTATATTTGTGTTTTCAATGGAGACTTGATTGCATAGACTCAGTGTGGGGTAGATGGTGTCTGGCTCTCAGTGATATACTTGGAAGGATTCTGCATGTGAAAGTATATTCAGTGGGTGATGAAGTGAAAATGCATGATTTAATTCCATTTTGATTCAATGTTTGAGTAAAATGGTAGGAAGTGTTGACTGCAGATCAACATGAGCTTTGCAATCCTGGAAAATTCCATGGGGAGAGCATCCATTTGTTTGTCCTACTCTGCTTCATTGGACATAGAAAGACTTTATTACAACAGTAACTGTGGTTTTATGTTAAAAACCCCCCACAGCTTGTTTTCCTTCTCTAGCAATCAATGCTCAAAATTATTTTAGAGGAGAAAGTGTGGGATTAGAATTCTGCATCCAGGGTTTATTGCCTAACCAGAAACAACAGACCTTGTTAGCTTTTCCCAATGTGATGGAAACCTGATCTCCTGTTGAATGCCTACTAAAGTTTAGAGTGAACTTTCAGTGTGCCTGAAAATGGAGGGTTTGGATATACTTGGTACTAAAACAAGATAGTGTGTTATACTATCCTGTGATATACAGTTATACTACTGCACATTTCTTTGCTTTTAACATCATTCTGGCTGGAAATTTTTGGTTTAAATTTTTCTTTTTCCTTTCCCTCTTTTGTTTTTCAAATGACTAAAAGGGAATTCTCTAGAGAGCCAGCCTCACTTCTCATGACTCCTATTTATCAAGAAATTCAGGTGTTTTTTCATGTCCTGCGACATAGAAATTTACCTTGGAGAGAAAGACTTCAAGGTTAATTGGAAAAGTATAAAGTGTGACAATAGTCCATGTGACATGACTTGTTAGAGTAAAGACTCTCATGGCAAAGTGGATTACCCTTGTGTTTCTGTTGCTTAGGAAGGAAAAAAAATTGGGAAGATGCGAAGCCTCTGATCCATGAACAATGGGGCTGTAAAGGTTCATCACGTATTTAACCCAACCCTTTCCAAAGGGCAGATGGCAGAATTTTACACCATATTTGTTTTAGAGTCCATTTTCCTGCAATTGTCCAAGTCTTACTGTCAGGATTCAGGTGTTGTTAAGTCTTATTATTTTTCTTCTAAACCATGCAATGTTTGTGAAGTGCTTGATGGAAAAGGAGGTGTTTGAAGGAAAATAATAAGGTAGCCCACTGCATGTTTCTGGAAGTTTCCCTGAAGGTAGGAACTCAATGGCAAGATAAGAAAACAAAATTTGAAAAGTTTAGTAATTCTCACTTGCTCTGAATGAGGGGGGAACTGCACAAAGTGAGGTGAAAGATTAGTGTTCAAACTGGTTTTGGCAAAGGAGGATAGGTGAGGAGCTACTGAGACACAAAATAAGACCATGGCAGGTCAGGAAAGTGGCTTTTGAAATCTCTTTCCTAGCAGGCAATGAACCTGGCAGGATTACACTCCCAGGATCAGGGAAAAGGCTGCTCCTAGTCAGAGATTGATAAAGGGAGACAGGGGATGAGCCTGAGGTGTGTGCAGACATAGCAAAATTCCTGTGCAATTAACCTGCCAACATACAGACTAAATGTAAGGAACCAAATACTTGCATTTGATTTTAAGACTTTGCAAGATTAAACCTTGTGTCACAGGCAGAGAAATTATTAAATCCATGGTGATGAGAAAGCAAAGGGGATCAAACTTTTAGGGGGAGTTTGCCCATAATTCAGCAGAAGCTTTAAGGCTTTTGACATGTATTGTCACACTCTTAATTTAATATAAAGCAGTACATACAGAAAAACTGTTTCTAAATGTATTTTATGATTTTCAGTTTTTACAAAAATGTTTTTGAAGGAGATTCTGGAAACAAACGAAAAAAATCATTAAATATTTTCAAACATGTGACTTGTAATTAAAAACAGGAAAAACCAAATAACCCCCCTAATTCCCATATAATCAAACACAGCCTTTTACAATAACTGTTCTTTCCTACCAGTTTAAATCAACAGTAATTTGATTTGGGGAGAGCATGCAAAAGGAAAAGAAAAATGTTGGCTTTCACAAAACATTGTGTGGAAGTCATGGAATTCAGGGCACTAGGTTCAGGGCAAGGATCTTCTAATCAGTCAATAGAAGTGCTCTACATGTCAGGAAAATAAAAATACCTTGATACTTCAATTTCTTTCAAAGAAATTGCAACCAGACTATAACAAGACATGTTATAGTAGAAAAAACTAAAATGGATGGTGGTGGGGTTGCAAAGAATTCCTTGTAAAAATCTCATTTAGAGACAGAAAGCCAAGATGACCTTCCCAAATAACATCCCTCTGACAGCTGAAATACCTATGTGAAAGATCCATCATGATTCTTTGAATGTATTTTCAAGCAAGACACTCTTGTGGCATTAAGTCCCTTAAAAAGAAGCTCAGGGTTGAGGATGCAACTCAAAAAGTGTTGAATAGCTTTTTTATTGTACCCCATGTGCATTGGCTGGAAGAACTCTCCCAGATGGATTGTGTTCAAAGCTGCCACAGGCGCATTTTGCAATTTAGCAGTGGCCTGAGCTGTACTGAACAGTTTCCTCTGCAGTTGGCAGTGTTAAATGCTTTGCCATTACTCTGAAAAAGGAGCTTTTGTCTCTGAGATGATCAGGACAATCGCATTTTTGTAATGGGAATATGTTTACAATCACTTTGTTTGCCTTATCTCTGGCTGCTGTTGTGTTGAACTGATAGTGGTGTTAGCACTGACTTGGGGAGAATGCAGAAGGATCTGGGACAAGGGCAGTCAGTTCTCTGGGCAGAGTGAGTTAGCTCAGGAAAGATAAGCCCAGGCAAAGATCCTGGTCCTGGCTCTGCTGGAAGACCTGATTATGCCTGGTATTTGAAAATCAGTCCTCTGGGTTGCAAACCTTTTCAGGAAAGCATTTACAGGCTTCCATGAGGGTGAACTCTGTTATAGATGGATAATGAGATGACTGGCTCTGGCAGTTAAGGGATGACTATTGTGTGAATATTAATAAAAGCTTTAGTGATAGTGATGTATAGTTATGTTACTGTAGTTTAGATGTCCTCTTTTCTCCCCATGGTTCCTTTTCCCCCCTGTACTGTTGCCATCAGACAGCCGGGGTTGTCTAGGACAGGTACAAACAAGGCATGCACAGGTGTCCCTGGCATGGGGCAGATGGGAATGGAAAAGCTTGGTGCTTAGGGGTGAGGGATGGCAACACCTGACCTCCAATCAAGGTACAGGAAAGCAGTTTCCACCGATAAATGGCAAAGAAGAGCTGACTGACAGACTTTGGGAGGGGCCAGGGCTGGCTGATGCAACCCCCAGGGGTATAAAAGACTGAGCATCCATCTTGAAGAGGAACTAGGCATGTGGTATGCCTGAGAGTGGTTCCCAGCACTGTGACTTTTTCCTTATGTAGTCCTTTTGTTATATTTTTGTAAAGTTTAATAAACCTTTTTAAATTTTCAAAGGGAGCATTGTTTCTCACACCTCCATGAGTTAGGAGTCAGCTGCTGGACAGCTTTTGATAACAGGTGAATTTCAGCAGTTTCTCCTTTCCCTATGTTATAAATGATCAAACTGGGAGCCAAATTTATAAGAAAATTTAGCAATGTTTTATTAGATTGTCAGCAAAACAGAATTTTGATCAGAAAAAAAACCCAAAAAACCCACCACAGCCTCGGGCAGCATCGAACCTGGGATCGCGCTGGGTGAACCTGGATCTGACCTCCAAAATGTCAGAGTCTCCCCCTCGCTTCACACCGACTGCTTCTGGCAGTGAGCTTATGTACAGTTCATTGTGCCTGGGGCAGAAATGACCGAGAATGTTCCTTTGTGTCCCTTCACATGCAGAACTGGGGCCATACAGGTGCAGGGGTAGGCAAAAGTCCAGTTCCAGGTGTCCGGATGATGTCAGAGCACTCCAGAGAAGTCGGTGTTCACATGCAAAGGGTGGCACTGGTAGTAGATGCAATCTCTGATGTGCACATCACTCTTGAGTGACAACGTTCCAGGGAAGTCAGTGATCATGGCCCAGGAAGGTTCCATTCATACATTAACAGACTTGATATTATCTTAACATTGTCCGGGAACTAATTGAATAAAAATAAGACTCTGCTCCCAGCCAGGGTGGTCAAAGACATAGCTTGGATTTTACAATATATTATAGATAAATAGCATGAATTATCTCTACCATATACTACATCCTACCTCCTTTTCCTTTGCTATTCCATAAAGATTTGCTCTGGGAAGACTGGCCAGTCTACTTCTTATGGAATTGCAGATGTATCAATATTGGTGTGTTTGGGAGACTGCACCCGAGACCCTGCTGCAGATGGTCTTTGCTTACCCAGCCCTCACTGACCTTTTGGTAAGCTTGGTTCTGTGCTCTCACAGCACGGCTCCAGAAATTGCAAGTGCTGTAAGAAAGATCAAAATCCTTGCAAGTCTTCACTCTTAAAATTATTTCAGAATCCTTATGAGAAGACTATGTGAAGCATAATTAGTGATAAATATTTTTGCAGACAGAGTTGGGGGAAAACAGCATGGGGAAAATGTTGTGGCAGTGTTTGCATTCTGTTACTGTGAAAATTAATTTTTAAATGGGAATTTTAAAATTAGGATGATATCCTCTACCGGTTTTATTTGAAACTTTTGAAACTTCTAATTAAAAAAATATCTTACATTTTGTGTCTTTGGTATTTCCCTGATCTGCCTCTCTGCCACACAACTCTGAAACTCTAACACATAGGTTTGTATTGAATCAAACATTTGTACTTGTTCTTGTCTCTAGAAAATAATAGTAAAATATATATAGGAATTGAATATACTTACTGAAGTAGAGGTGCAGATGAATAACCCAGATAATCTGAGAAGTTAAAAACATTAAAATCATGGAAAGACTTGCGCTGTAAGGATTCTTAAAGATTAACTTGTTCCAACACCTCTGCAATGGACAGGGAACCTTCCACAGGGCAGGTTGCTCAGAGCCTTTTCCAACCTGGTCTGGAGCATTTCCAGGGATGGGGCATCCACAACTTCTCATGGCAACTTTAGGAAAAGGGATTCTGATCTTTACTGATGGTGGAACTGCAAACATGAAGAATGATGCTTGCCACTTCAGGCTGTGGTGTGATAAAAGCAGAGAAGCAAACACTGGAGATGCTGGAGAAAAGAGGCAGTCAGACTTCTCTCCTCTTTATCATCCCATGGCTGGAAGGTGGCTCTTTCCTTGCCTGCCTTGGAATGTCCTGGTTCCCCTTTTCCATTGTCTCCTAAATCCTTTGCTCATACCTGTCCACAGGACATGGAAGATCTTTGCTTTAATTTCTGGGGTGTGTGATTCCCCAGGTTTCTTTCAGACAATACCTTGTGGCTTCCACTTTGGGTATCTCCTTGTGTTCACTTGTGGCATCTTTATTTTCACATCTGCTGATGAAATGTGTGGTCTGGAGGGTTCCTTAGGGAGTTTTCCATTCCCTCCTCCTCATCTCACATTTTATTGTTGTTTTCTCTGCCCATAAATTTGATACCCAAGGACATCCAGTTGTCTGTGTTAATTTACTGTCTCTCAGCCCTGGATATCCCAACATCACCAGAGACTATATTAGCAACTTTCAACAACAGGAACCTTAAGCTTGAGCTCTGAGAATCTGCATGAGTGTTTAACCAGGTTATCTAACAAGTGGGTAAGAAAAACTTTTACATTTTAGCAAGATCCTACTGCTGACCAGTTTTGTTTTTCTGCAGTGCCTGAAGGCTTAGGAGTACTGTGGTACTGTGTAGCTTTCAGACTGGCTTGCAGGCCATACTTGTAATAGGGATGCATTTGCCATTTAATTGGACTGATGATTAAAAAAAAAAAAAAAAGGAGTCAGAAGAGATTAAATTTTCATTTTCTTTCATATGAAAATTAATTTCTCTTGGTACTTTTTGGTGATGAGAAGGGCATGTTTCTATCTAATTATGTAGCAGGACTTCCATAATTACAATTTAGCTCTTCTGGCTTACATCAAAAGTTATCCATCCCTCCCAAGGCTCTTAACTTTGCTTCTCATGGGCTTACAACCATGTTGGAGGGCTTGTCTTTTCCCACACAGATAAATTCTGCTGAGCATGGGGTAAAACTCACTGCTGGTGCCCTGCTGCAGAGATCTTTGGCACATCCCAGAAGTCCAGTTCATCTAGGAATCTTCCATCAGTTTGCCATTGAAATATAAAAAGTAATTAACAAAAAAATATTATGATTTCTTTATTTTGTTGTTGATGGGGACCTTTTGCTTTACTCTGGAGAAGATCATGGCTGTGTTGATTTCGATTTTTAACTTTGAGTAATTCCTCATTGTTTCTTTTCACTTCCACAAATGAATTCCCTAACATCTCTAAAAGGATCTCTGTTGCATCTACAGTATTGCTACTTTATACTTGAAAAGAAATTTTAAAAAAAATCAAATTTAGAACTATGCAGAGAGGAAATAAAACCAGAAATCAAGACTAATTTTGTGCTCTACTCCTGGCATTTGGCCTTTGCTTCCCACCTTTCTCTCAGTGCTGTGTAAAGGCACTGTCCAAAACACAAAACCTAAAAGGAAGCGATTAGAAAAGACAAGATGTGGGGAAAAATCCACTTCCTTCCTTCCCTTGGCTTCCATTATTCACATTCACCACTGATGAGTGGCAGATTCATGGTTTCTTTTGCATAGCTCAGGGTTTCATAGAGAAGGGGCAAGTTATTTCAAAAGCCAGATAATATGATTATGGAAGCATAAAGAGTATCAGAGAGAATGTGCAGACACAAGTAGAACTCAGAATGGTAGACTTTTTTTTTTTCAAGGAGGCTGAATTTTAAAGTGTCCTTTTATGTCCACTGTAGCTGGAATCACAGTTGGTGTTAGGGACATTGGAAATCAGCTTTTATATGTATATAAATGTATAAAAAATATATTTTACTTTCTTAAAAAGCCTCTCAAAGAATCACTTGTTCCAGAGTGGGATGGTTATCATTATTTGGAGATAAAAATGAGACTACATTTACAGTTTTAATTGCTACAGAATAAGTTTCTTTGAGCTAAAAGTGCCAATTAGTTTTGCTTTGGCCATCTGCAGAGTTAAACAGCAAAGCAGAAAAATACATTGTGATATAAATGGAGTGTGCTAGAGACTTCTAAGAAAACAAGTGCATTTTATTTGAGATACTACGTGTAGAACTGATGTCTTATCTCAAAAAGGATATTTTAGATCTCAGATGAGTGCAAAGAAGGGTTATGACTCTAATATAAAGTACCATGAGAGGTCTTCTTTGAAACAAAAGTATGAATTTTAACTTGTTCCAACACCCCTGCAATGGGGTGTTGGAACAAGTTAAAACATGAGATTTACCATGATTTTTTACTATTAAAAAAAAGCCAAACAAAACAGTATTTTTGAGGAAGTAGATCAAGAGCTTCTGTTTTCCCCTCTATTTGAACATTTGGGACTAAGCACAGTCACTGAAACTAAACAGTAAGGAGCTCAAATTCAGCCACCAAAAATGTGGGGCTTTTTTCCCCAAAATTTGTGATTGGGATGTGCAAAGTCCTGAGAACAGCAGTGAAAGTGAATTAGAAAGGGATGAAATGTTTGTGCATGGGTAACAAGAGGCTCAGTAATTCAGTAATTCAGTAATTCAGTAATTCAGTAATTCAGTAACAAGAGGTCCAGTAACGTTGCTGGTGAGTTTTTTGAAGTGGATCCTAAATCTCTGTATGCTCTGGCATACAGAAGGCTGATAAAGACCAGGTGAGATGGATCAAATTTTCCCCTTGGGGGTTTCAAGTGTGTCCTTCCTTGGTCCTGGATGGCTTTGGCTCTGTAGGACACAGGGGGAACTTCTGGCAACTTCTCAGCAGCTGCCCCCAGAGCCCCCCTCTGCCCCAGACCTGCCCACAGAAACTCAGGGCAGAACCTGAGGCTTCCAGCTGAGTGTGCACACAATTCAGCAAACCACAGGAAACAGGAATATACTTGAAATTAAACCCTTATCCAAATGTGTTGCTTACTGCCTAGAAAATCTTCCTCTTCATACAATGCTATAGGAGGAAGCTGTTAAAAAAATGAAGTCGGCATGAAATTGAAGTTTTCCACTGAATGTTTTCAACTGCACATTCAGCCCTAATGCTTTTAGAGAATATTTCAGTCACACCTCAGGTTTCTTCCACTTAATAAAATGTTTTCACTGCTGCAATGGCCTCTCTATCACAACTGGCTGGTTGTGTGCTCAATTCTTTTTTGTCACAGTTGTTCTCACATTCAGGAACTACATTCTAAATAGATCTGCCCATGTCTGTATCAAAACAAAACCATCGACTAACTTGGGAATATCTCTTGCTTGTTTGGTGGGAATTAAACCTGGCACACTTAATCTAAGTTTTTGTTTGTTTGTTTTGTTTTGTTTTTTTTCTTTCCCCTAATTAGCTGCATTTAGTCCTACCCTTTTTAGGTCCACCTCTATTTCTGTGTGGGTTACCCTTATAAAAATACCAATGAGCAATGAGAAAGCTCAGGTGTTCAGTTAGCTGGCACCTGGAGTTTGGTACTGTGTGGATTCTGTGGGGCAATAAAGAAGTGTGTAAACTTCTCTAGATGGGTTTTGAGAGATGGCTCTTTTTGGGGGGAGTTTCTTTTCCTATTGCTGTATTAAATGCTGTTCATACAGGCTGAAGAATGTACAAGTAAACCATATCCTTTTTCTGGAATAGTATAAAGAGGAGACAATATGTAAGAGGTGCAGTGTGTTGAAAGTATATTTCTGGATGCACAATTAATTTCTCTGGTACCTTATTGTTTAATTTCAACTTGTGGACAAAAAAAAAAAATCCTTGGTGTGGTTTTTGCTGAAGAGCAAGGTGTATGCTTCTTTTTAATGGATTCATAAAGGGAAGGTAGCAGTGTTGTTTCAGCTTTTCCCAGCATCTAAATCTTGATAAATAATTCAATAAAAGTCATCGCCACAGTGAATGGTAATTAGGTTTATAAAAGAAAGAACAGTTGCTTCAGATAAAAGAATGAGGGCCCTATTTCTCACACTGCCCAGACAAACATCCATCACTGTTCACTCTCAGTGTGACAGCAGGTCACACATTTCATACAAAGCAAGCAGGGAAGTTTCCACTTGAGAAAATTAAGGTTGAAATTTATCCTTGTACTTTTTAGCACAACTGCTGAGTGTCACACAGCCTGTGCTTGGTTCTAAAGCCAGCTGAAATTTCAACTGCAATTACACGAGAACATGAGATTTACCATGAGCAGCTCTTAGAAAAATGAATTTCTGACCTGTCTCCAGGTATTAGCCAAGATTTTTCCAGTTTAGATCACCAGAGTGCCCAGAATAACTAATTGAATTTGTCCAACTAGACTACACCAGGTGCTCTGTGCACTGTTAAGCAATTAAACACTGATCAAAAATATTTAAAGGCCCAAACTTTATAAGAAGTTCCCAAAATTCTCATTCATAGTCGTGATGTGGGTTTGTCATTCAACCATCTCCTTTTTTTAGCCATTCAGTTAAATAAGATGTCCCTGCTTTGTAGTACATCATATGCTGTCCAGTTTCTTTGACTGTTTTGAGTAGTTCACAAATTTTCAAAGTTCACTGTGTTCTTGAACATCTTCTACCACTGTGGCTCCTTTAGGGGGTCAGGGGAGGGTAATGTAGTCAAATAAATTTTTGTATCAAAATAATTGCATCAATTCTATTTAGTTTGTCGTGTCAAAATCCTTTCAACTTTGTGAAGGTCTGCATTTCAAGGGATAATAGAGCATAAAAAGACCTTTTTTTTCCCATTGAAAACATTAAATAAATAATGACAAGAATGAAAAATACTGCACTACACTCTAACATTATGCAACCAGCATGACTGATGTGATTTATCAGTCTCTTACAACTCCTTTTGCTGCTAAAGGAACTGTTCCATGAAAAATATTCTGTAGACTGGAGAGATGTGAGGAGATTTAGTTACATCATATTTTTATGACACACATCAATATAGATTCATTAAAATTGCAGAAAAAAGCCTGCCAGTCACAGAAATCTTCCCTTTGCTTCCTTCCATCCTTATTTTCCACCAGGGTTCCCCACATGGGGACTCTTCCCTCCTCCTTTCCTCTGAACCTCTGAGCCCAGAGTTGTATGCCCACAAGGAACTCAACTGTTTTCCTTGCTATACCCTTAATATTTAATATGGAACATTCAGCTCCATGTTCTAACTTAAATTGTCCAATAGACAATGTATTATTCAACAGATGAAACCTGAAATGCTAAAGAAGCAGGAATTTCAGATCATTTATACAAGTGGTCCTGATTACAGAACATTTCCTTGCTTTCTTGTAGGTTCATTATCCCTTTTCATTCTTTCACTATTTGATTAAGTTTAATGCAAAGCAGTTTTCCATCCAGGACACTTCTAGCACTGACCTCTTTTCTTCTAGGTAAGTAGAAATGTGCAGTTAGTACTTAGCCCAAGTGCATAATGCATGCAAAATTAATAGATGGCCAAGATTTGCTTGAGTGTTAAAAAACCAGGACAAATGAATGTAGTGGGATTTATCTTCTCTCCACATAGTTTCTTGCAGAGTTCCAGGGGTACTTTTGCAGAATTTTCTTTTATTAAATAGTGTGGAGGATTCACACCTGCTGACACATGTGAATTACTTATGCATTCCCAGCTCCTGTTGTTATTTATCTCACAATAAAGTGCAAGCACATACTTTGACTGAGATGTCTTCAGTGAACCACAGAACTCAAAACTGAGTGTAGAGAAAGGCCAAAGAGCAGCAGCACAGATTTTCTGTTACATTTGTTGACCAGGGATTTAAATATGAAAAAAAAAAATGAGGCCAGTTTTACTGAGGTGTTTGGTTGCCTCAGTTCCATTCAAATAAATGGGAATTAAGTGCCAATTTGCTGCTTAAAAGACTAGCTGAGAGTGATATCTAAAAAACAAATTATACCACGTTTTGGCTAGAGGCATAAAATGCCCTTAAGTTTGCTGACAGCCATTCCAAACAAACAGATTTTTTAGCACAATCACTGGGAAAATTTGATGCCTGATAAATAATACTGACCTTCCTACCTCCTAGTGTGAAACCTAGAGCTGCTATGATATGATTCCTCAGGAAGGAGGAGACATGGCTGGGAGCACTTATTTTACCTCCTGTGGTGGTAGAAATTCAATCTAACAAATCCCCTCTGAGATCTGAGGAAGAAGACCAAGTCAAGTTGCATAAAGAGAAGCAATTTTTTTCTTTCTTCAATCCATGACAAACCTTATCAATCTTGTCTGGGCAAAATCACCATTCCTGGATTGCTAGAAATCACCTTGTAATTTTCCAGCCTATTTCTGAAAGTTATATATCCCATTGATCTTGTGCCAGTATCATACTTAAAGTTAGCTAACTCTTCCCCTATCTTGACATTCAGCCTTTACAAGTATGAGTCACCATTTCCTCCCACAACCTTTACATTCCTGTGCCAAACTGAGAGTTTTGTGTATCCTTGTCCACAATGATCATAGTCACCTTTTTAGTTCCTCCTTCCATTTCCCTACTTTTCTTTTGAAAACAGGTGATTAGAAATGCTAAACACAATTCCATCTGATGCTACAACCAGGCATTTTTTACAGCTGGATGGGTAATTCCTTAACTCTATGACCAAATTCAGAATGCTTTGCCATTTGTACCTGTACTTTGTCCATAGATTCATAGAATTTCTTGAGTTCAAAGGGACCCCAAAGGATCATTGAGTCCAAATCATGGCCCTGTGCAGGGCAGCCTCAAGAATCACCCCAAGTGTCTGAATGTGTTGTCCAAGTGCTTGAACTCTGTCAGGCTTGGGGCTGTAACCACTTTCCTGGGGAGCTTTCAGTGCCCAGCCAGCCTCTGGGTGAAGAACCTTTAACTAATATCCAACCTCAACCTGGCACAGCTTCACTGCCAACCCCTCAGGTCCTGTCCCTCCTCACCAGAGAGGAGAGATCAGTGTCTGTCCCTCTGCTTCTCTTTGTGAGGAACTTTTAGGGTGCACTGAGGTCTCCCCTCAGTCTCCTCCAGGCTGAACAAGCCAAGTGACCTCAGCCACATTTCATACAAGTTCCCCTCCAGATCCTTCACTGTCATAGCCCTCCTTTAGACACTCTCTAATACCTTTATATCTTATATTGTGCTGTGGGGAACTCACTCATGGGCTGAGCTCTCACAAACACGGAAATTGAGCTCCTCAGGGATGACCAAAGGTGAGGCACAGCCCACTGGAATGTGGTAAGAAGGGAGACCACTAAGGAGATAAGTTAACTTTGAAAACACAAATTGTTCTTTATCTCATCTCTGGGAATGCAGTTTTGTCCTTATCAGTACATGATTTAGCATCCTTTGCATTCATGGGATGGAGTTCTTGTTTTGCACACAGACATGTCCCAGTGATGCCACAGCAGATTCACAGCCTGGGAGAGCCCCAGCAGGAGCATCAGTCCTGCTGCAGCCTGGGGAAAGGCCTGACCTGGAGCACAGGGACAGGAGAGGAGGGAGGAGCAGCCCGGAGAGGCTGGGATGGACCGACCACTGCCCCATCCCCACCCTGTCAGGGAAGTCAGGAGTGAAGTGGGAAAGGGGGGTCTGGAGAAAAGCTGGGTGCAAGGTGTTTTTTGTGCTTCTTGTCTTTTTTTTCTCAATACCAGAATATATTTTAATTGTGAGTAAATGAAATTAATTTTCTCTGTATAATCCTGTTTAGCCCATGACAGAACTGGTGACTGATCTCCCTGAGTCCCTGAGCTCTCCCATCACACTTTCCCTCCTTGTACCTCTGGGGAGGGGGAGTGATTGTGCAGCTGGGTGGGTGGTTGGCCCTTTGGAAGGAATGATTTTATTGTCTGGTTCTTTTGAGGCTTCTCAAAGAGATTATTTTCAGGACCTCAAGGTCCATTTTGTATGGTTGAGAGAAGTGTCTTGGCTCTCCAGGAGACAGGCTGCACCAAGGTTGTGGTGTGCATTCCTGCATGCCTGGGGGAGCCCACTCTGAGCCAGAGGCTGTACAACATGTCTGCACCCCAGATTAGTAAATCCTGAGAGCCCCTGATGTGAAGCAGTTCAGGCTTTAGCCCCACTAATGCAGCTGCATATCTCTGTCTATATTCCCAGGCAGCAGAGCCTGGCTATTTTTGTTTGCCCTGCCAAGGGGGTAACAAAAGTCTGCAAGATACATTCTGGGTGACCCTGGACTGAGGCTTGTCAGGAAAAAAATGTCTTGAAGAATAGCAGATTTGGTTTTTATTTCAGCATTTAGGAGAAGGCAGCTTCCCAAGACATCTAGGCATGATCTGCATAGCAGTAAATGTTGTGTGTGTGAGGTACTGCAGAGGCTGTATTTGCATTTATGCTGAAAGAGCAGAGCTGCACAAGGAGGTGTGTTTGTAAATAGTTCTGAAGCATCCCTCTGAATTACAGCAGTCTGCCAGGCTCCTGGTGGTGAGAAGAGACATGCTAAGGATGTGCAAAGGAGTTAAGCAGGATTGCTTCATCCCAGGTGTGATTCAGAGGTTTATGTAAGGCCATGACTGACTTTTTGAAAAAGCTTTCCCTCAAGCTGTCCTGAGATGGGAGGTGGATTGTCTCAAATGTTTAGGGACTGGCTGTTCCTGGCAGCAGGAGGGGTGATGATCAGAGGCATGGGGGCTTATAAAATAAAGAAAGAAAGATTTTTTTTTACATGAGCAGATAGTGATAGGACAAGAGGGAACATTTTTATATTAAAAGAGGAGACATTTAAATTACCCATTAGGAAGAAATTATTTTCTGTGAGGATATTGAGGCCCTGGCACAGGTTACCTGGAGAAGCTGTGGATGCCCCATGTGTGGAAGTGTTCAAGGTAAGGCTGGGTGGAACTTTGAGCCAGCTGAGATGGTGGCAGGGGTTTGAAGCTCGATGATCTTTAAGGTCCCTTCCAATCCAAGCCCTTCTATGATTTTGTGATTCTGTGATAACCCCTCTTAGGTTTGTAAATGTGTGAGTCACTTGTGCTGTGGTGTGAGCTCTGCCTCTCCACCAGAGGCTACCAATGGCTGGAAGTGATAGAAATCTCATCTTTTACACCTGAATGCAGGAAATTCAGTGTGTGGGGTTCTGGGAAGGGGGCATGTAATTGCACAGAGTGTTTACAGGGGTGGAAGAAACAAAGAACAAGACTGCAGTGAGGAAAAGTGCAAAGAAATGAGAGCCAAGCAAGTGAATCTCATTTTGGATGTGAATCTCATTTTTAATGTGCAAAGATGTAGCCCTGGATGCTGGTCACTGTAACTCAGATATGCTTGTGCCACCAGAGTATGTACCAGTTTGGTTTGCTCTAGAAATCACTCTCTATATAGTGAATTTATTATTGCCATGGGTTATTTCCCACTGCTTGCAGTCACAGCTCTTCAGTCTTGAAGTCTCAATGTGATTTTTCTTTTCATGAAGATTCCTTTTTGCTTCTCAAGAAATAGTAAGGAGAAAATAAAGTGCTATACAATTTTGAACATTGGCACAGATATTTAAAGTGAAAATAATCCCAAGTTTCTTTTGGAATGACAAAAAGAAGGGGTAAAAATTACTAGAAGAAAATTTTTATTTCAGGGACTGAATGATGAGGGATAAACTTGATGGTTTGTTTCTTATGTGCCCTCTAGTGTTCAGGACTCCTTTTCCTCTGGTGTGTGCTCACATCCAAGGAGTTTTTTGAGCATGAGAAGTGAATAAAAAAAAAAAGGCAAAGTGGTTGAGTTAGTGGAAAAAAAAACTTTCTAATGTCCTTTACCATATGAGTTCAAAGGATTCAGTTTGTTTAATTATCATATTAGAGAAACAGGAGGAGAAATAAGCAATCAATCTCATCTCCAATCTCATCTCAAATTTCTTAGTTGTTTTTAGAAGCTGACAAAGTCTGTG
Organism: Agelaius tricolor; assembly: GCF_023055355.1. Lineage (NCBI taxonomy): Eukaryota > Metazoa > Chordata > Aves > Passeriformes > Icteridae > Agelaius > Agelaius tricolor. The sequence continues at coordinate 90,740,900 of NW_027269262.1, read as the reverse complement.
CAAGTCTGTGAAACTGGACAGATTGATATAATCAGAGATCATTGTGATTGAAACAGATTTGTTGAACCTTCATTGGAATGTTCTGAGGTAGTTGAAAATTTAGAGCTTGACAAATACAAATAAAAAAACATTTTAGAAAACTTTTTTTTTTTTTTGAAACTGAGCTTAATCCTTAGAGCCAGCATTGTATTAGTCATTTTCTCAAAATATTTTTTAAGTTTCAAATTCAGGAGAAAAAGAGGTTTTACATAAAATTATTAACTTATTCTAGGAACCTGGGTTGAACCTTATTTATGCTAAATGTGCACTTAACCTGTGTGTAACTGGATTAGTTCTGTAATACCTAAAGTTATACTTGCAAAAGCACACACACACACACATAAATATCTTGTCAATATGTGATTATGGACTAATTCATAATGTGTGCAAGTATACTCACATATTTAATGTCTGTGTGCATTTGTAAAAATTCAGTACATTTAAATAAAGAATGTATTTGTGGATGTATATGTGAATATATATCTATATATATATATGTATCTATCTATCTATCTATCTACATATATATATATGTATCTAATAATGTAATAATGTGAAATTCTAGGTCATTAAAACATATGGATTGAGGAAACCTGGACTTCTGTGTTGGTTTTGGAGCAAGGTGTTCAGCTAAGTCTCCCACTCTGGAACTTAAATAATATTTAATAATATTTAATTGACTCTCACACCTCCTGGAAGCTGGGATGCACAGTGCTGCTCCCTCTGTCCCAGGGGAGACCCTTTAGAGCTGACAGTGCCTCCATCTCCCCTTGCCTGCAGCCTGCCCAGCCAGAGGTCACTGGCTGGGATGAACACTGGTTTTGGTCTCCAGGAAAATCCCCTGGAAACTGGGAGGCCTCCAGGGCAGAATTCAGTTTTCCCTATGATGAAGTAGCTAGAATGATTCTTAGCTCAGTTCTGGTATTTTTCATAGCTACTGCAGAAGGTAGATGGGAGATGAACTCAAATGGGTGTCCTTGGAGTGGCATTTTGGAGACCCCCAGGTGTCTGCAGGAGAGAGAGAGAGAGAGAGAGAGAGAGAGAGAGCTCTTCTTAGACTGAATTCCCTGCCAGGTTTTATTTTCCCCAGGGCTGCAGTGAGGATCCTGCAGCAGGGCTGACCACATCACACAGTCCTGCAGTTCAGGGCCAGTATTGACAAAGCTTCCCTTTTCAATCTGTGCCTGAGCAGAGTCACTTCCAGCTTCTCGTGGGTGACACATCATTATTCTGCACCCATCATGACTCTGTTTGTTCCTTGTGTCACAGCTACACCTCAGCAGAAGATTTACTGAAGTCACCCTGAAATGGGTAATGATGGTGCTTGGTGACAGAACAGAGCTAAACAAAATGGTTTTGCTTTTTTCTCCATTTCAAACAAAAATGCAGGTGGTGATACATGGCCACATGAATGAATGAACCTGCTTTGGCCTGGAAGGGAAAGGTACAGCTGCCTTCTGAGGGCTGGGATCCTGGAGAAGCCCCTGTTGTTCCTAACAAGACAGGCAGGGTTGGAATGATCTCTCAAGGGTTTCCCCACCATGTGTCCAGAGACCAGCAGGTGGTTCTGGTTTCTGCTAGCAGGCAATGCTTGCTGTGGGGCTGTGCTGTGGCCACTCAAACTTGAGGATCCTGTTAAAATCCAAACAACATGTGCTGGTTTGGGTTGTTTCTGTAGATTGCAGAGGATGATGCTAAAACCTAATTAACATAGAGGGGCTGTTAGCATCCCTTGTCCCATGCAAGAAGGGCAAACAAGGGTGTGCTCTGAGGTGGGAACTGGACAAAACAACAGATAAGGGTTCATCTCTTCTCAACAGACGGGCTGTGAGAAGAACTTCTGCTGCTTTCACCTCAATCTATCCCTTCTTTCTCTTTCATATCTCTCATATCTGGGTGTTGGCAGGGAACTGGGTCATGCAGGCTTTCAAGGCAGAGGGAAATGTTTACTTTTCCCTTTGTGTTGAGGAGATTGAGCCTCTCTCTTGCCCCATTTAATTTCAGAGCTGGGTAATGAAGTCAACAGCTATTGCTGTGTTTGTGACTGGAGAAGAAAGGATAATAAAAAGAATGTGATGTAATGCTCTGATAAATTCCATTATTATCTTTAGCCTCCTTTCCTTTTCCTTTTTATTGGCCTGACATGTTCCTGCTGTGCCAATCTGTCAGCCAGGATGTCGTCACTGAGAAGTACAAACCATGCAATCTCTGCTCTTCATTTCACAGACTGAGTGCAAGGCAGGCTGCTAAGGGAAGGTTTGGAAACCTGGAGAAGTGACTTCTGGATTGAGACAAGCATAGATATCACAGAAAAATCCAGAGGGTCTTTAGCTCAGTTCCCTGCTCCAAGCAGAGTCAGCTGTGGGGCCAGCTATGATTGCTCAGAGCTTTATCCAGTCCAGTCTTGAAGATTTCCAAGGATGCCACACAATCCCTCTGGGCATTGTGTTCCACTGCTTGATTGTCCTCAGGGGAAAATGGTTTGAATGTCTCTCATTTAAGTTTGTGCCTGTTTCTGGTTCCCCTGCCATGCACCACTATAAAGAACCTTTTTCCAACTTCTGGATGATCTGTAAGAATCCATCCAAAGCAGTGCATTACCCAGGCTGAAGAAACTGCTCCTCCACTTGGAAAATTATTCAAGTCCCTTCTTCTCAGTGGTCCTCTATGCTCTCCTTTATCCAGATTCTCCTTGTAGAGGGGGCACCAAAGCTGGGTTCAGTATTTAGGTGTGCTCTGAAGAGCACTGAGGCAGGGAGGGATCATCTCTTCCCTTTGGCTACAGGCTGTGGTTCTATTGGAGCAGCCCTGGAGGCCCATTGTGTTTGCTGCCAAGTCTCACATTCCTCCCACTGTCCAGCAAGAACCCCTGAGCCTTTTCTGCAGTCCATCAGCCCCAGTGCTTCTTCCTCCCCTTAGAATCAGGGATTCTAAGGGCACAGCAGTGTTTGTAAGAGCCATGTTTTGCAGTTCTCACTGGTTGCTGGATCTCTAGATAACAATATTATGGATGTTTTGAGATGATGTTGCTGTGCACAGTTCCTCATGCTCCCATCTTCACAGTCAGTGTGGGCTGTGGTGTGTGCACGTGGAGTTTTCTTTCAGCTCTTTGGTGGCAGGGAAGACCATGAAACACACTCTGGTAGTGGAGCTGTGCCAGGGTTTGGGCTGTGTTCAAGGCTTGGTTGAAGCCCGTGTGTGTGGGAATTTTTTCTACTAGGGTGGAATGGGAGAGGGGAAACAAAAAGATGTTTCCCCTCCCTTCCCTCAGATCTAGAAAGCTGAGAAGGAAAAGGAAAGTGTTGTTCTTTCTGTCACATGTACATCCAGCCTTTGCAGTCATTCCTTGGACTCTGACCTAACTTATAAGGTGCTCTGCAGCTGTTCCTCAGGAATTACAGGGCCAACCTACAGGCAAAATCCTCAACAAAAAAATTTTCTTTTTATTCACTTTGGAGATGGATAACATATTTTCTTAACATTTTTTGGTAAGAGTATGTAGAAGGATATTCTGCCTTGACTGAGCACTGAACATGAGTTTTGCTGGTGGGGTACAGTTCACTGGGAAATCAAACCCCTCTCTCTTCCTGTCAAGCCTCCAGCTGTGAAGCTACTGAACACAAACACCCAAATCCTTCTATCTTTCATATGAGATCTGTCAATCTCAGTGTTACAGACATGCCTACATAGGTGGGTCATGCAGTGAGTCCATTGTCATCCTCCCAGATCAGCACCACCTCCACATCTACTCAGTCTCTGTCCTCCCCATTGAGAGAAACCATTTGGTGGATTGTATTATCACTGACTTCTGTTGTCATATGCTCAACTGAGGCATTAAGAGGAGGAAATGGTTTTGAATTATTTACCTGTGAACTTTGAGATGAATCTTATTTTATGGCAAACCTCTGAAGTCCTGCAGTTACTCTCTGCACCTGTGGTTCACCTCTTTAGATGTGTAGTAGTTCTCCCTGCCTCTTCAATAAATAATACACTTTAAGAAGAACAGCAGATGTCTACAGAGGTGCTTAGATAGAGTTCCTTGATTTTTTATCCAGTGTAGTGTCTTTTACATTTCTTTGAGCTACCACAGACCCAAGAGGATCATATAACTGGTATAGCCCCCTTTATGAAAATCCTTGATGTTCAGCTGATTTTAAAGTTAGAACATGTGTATTTCATGACATTGTTTGCCTTTCATTCAAAGAGAGAAGGGCTTTTTGGCATAGACTCTACAAAGCAGGTCGGTTAATTTCTTCTGATTAACTTTTCTAACCACCCAGAAGACAGATGAGAACTGGTCCCATGTAGCCACAATCAGTGGAATTTCAGAGATCAGTAAGACTGAAGTTCTTTCCAAAGCAATGTAGACATGTCTCAAAAGTTTCTTTACTAAGCTCCTTCCTTCTCATGAATGACCTTTTTGCTAAAAGCAAATATGAATGTGAGGTAAGGAAGTGTCCACTAGCAACCACTATCATTACCCAGGTTGGTGGGAATGCTGGAAAATATCCTCTTCTGCTTTTGTTGTAGTGAAGTCTACAGAGCTGTGGTAAAAGGTGAGACTCATCAATCGGGATAATGAATTCTTAATTTGCTTTTCCCAGACTTTAAAATACTGTTAAGAGCTTCACTTTTCCTTCATCTTATTCCTTCATACCATTGCTCTTCAACCTTGAGCCTGGGAAGACAAAATGTCTCTAGCAGTTTCCACTTTCCCCTTTAAATGGGCTTTGGGGTGTTGTTGACCTAGAAGGAAAAACTGGTTGGAAATTATAGGTCAGCACTTAGAGCAGCTTTAAATAGGTGTTCAAATCTCAACCATGAAATCTCCCTCACTGCTCAAAGTTCTGGTTTGCCACTCACTTGCGATTTGCCAATAAATTGCCATCACATGGTTGAATAATTTGTAGCATTCAGGAATATTTTGGAGTCAGAAACCTGCTCCCCTGTCCTTTTCCCACCTATAATATACCCTTCCTCAAGCATATTTAGCTTTTCTGCACCATGGTTTACCTAGACACAAATGAGGATGGATGTTTCTCCTCTCCTTGCAAGGCTGAAACATTGTGCTTATTGTAAGCAGTGCTAGACAAGTGTTCGGTTCTGATATTTTAAAATAATCTTTGGTTCAGATATTTTAAAATAATCTTTATATGCAAACTCCAGTTAGTAGTTAGGTACTACTAGTACTGCCTGCCAGCTGGTATTTTGCATTATAAAAGACATATATATAAAAAAAAAAATCTGAAAACCTCTAGGGAAGAGTCTTAAACAAACAAGCCCATCTGGCTGTTTAGTGAATTAATATGTATTTTAGGTGGGAGTGATACCAGTGAGTGTTGTTAAGGTTGTCCAGCATTTCTTATAGTAACACTAGCTTTTATTTCTTATCATTTTGCTGTATCTTAATTGCTTGGGCTGAAACATTTTATGCAGGGACATCTTCCTTGGACTGAATTAATTTGTGAAAACTGCAGCCAAAATAGTTTAGATATTTCCATAGAGGAATCTAGGAGAAATAATCAGTTTTGCCTGCATTAGAAATGGGTCATCTGCTCTTCTTTGGAAGACTGTACTTATGTGCTTAGGAGCAGATACTCCAAAGAGAAAAGAAATTGTCTTTCTGTTGTGTCCATCTCTCAGAACTTCTATAATAAGACAGCCCATAAACCTTTGAATAAACACAATTTTTGGGTGCTCTGCAGCAGCTAGACATAAACAGCTAAGTTCCTCTGACATGTTGAATGTACTGGATGTTTTCTAATCTGTGTCAAAATGCAATTCTCTGCAACTTTCCTTCCTTTTTCTGTGATGATGTAGGTTAGGCCAGGTGAGACACAAGGTGGGAGAGCACCACTCAAGGTGAGAGGAAAGCTTGCACTGTGCCCAAACTAAATAGGGCAGGGAGTTGCCCTTATGATGGACAAAATTGGCAGAGGGAGGTGACAAGGGGCCTAGGAAGAGACCAAGTGATTTAGGTTTAGGATGCTGTAGGTTGACGGGGATGGAGGAGTGCAAGGTGTGACTAAAGGTGTATGGCAATATGTTTGTGCGTGGAATTAAAAGGAGGTTGTGTATAAAACCAAGGAAGAGGTTAGGAGTTGTTGAACAAGGGGACAGAGATCAGGAATCTCTGGAATTCATGCTGGAAGCAGTGGAGAATGGGACTTGTTTGTGATTTCATACAATGGTTGATGTCAGAGGTCACATCATCCCTGGCCCTGCCCAAAGCGGGATCAGCTAGAGCAGGATACAGAGGAAAAATATTCAATCAAGTTTTGAATATTTCCAGTGATGGAGACTCCACAACTCTCTGGCCATCCTGCTCCAATATTCAGGGAGTTCAGCATTGACCACCAGAAAATCTCAGCTGCTTGTGTGTGTGCCTTTGAAAAAGTCTAGGACTTGTTTTCCATGCCCAAAATAGATGGCAGTGGAAGGCCTTTTCTAATAGGAGCATTTAGAAAAATATTTATTGTGATTCTGTGAGGTACTGCAGTGGTGAGCAGTGCTTTTTATCTCCTAAGGCTGCCTGCAAAATGATGTTTTGGGCCTGGACTGCGTGATTCACAAAATCCTTCTTTTAGTTGTGTTTTTTGGGTTTTATTTTTGTTGTTGTTGTTTCTTTGAACTTCTAATACTGCAGTAGTTCTTTCAAGTCCTATGAAATGTTTGCATCATGTTAAACATTTGAATTGTGCTTATTTGCTCTCTGTTTTCTATCCTGTATGTAATCTTCCAGAGCCCTGAATGAGAGGACTGTGACCTGGGGTTTCCCACTGCCTTCCAGGTAAGGGAAGCACTGGTGGTAAAAGTTGGTTTTTGATACTTAAAGCAAGACTGTTTACCTGGCAGGCTGCCTGTAACAAAATGCTGGACTAAAACTGAGTGGTAGAATGAATAAAATATTGAATGGATGGCAGCTGAATGAGGACTCTGTGGCTTGAGGACAGAATAAGTACAAAGACTTGCAAGGAGAGGTATAAACTCTTCTTGGATGCAACTATTTAAACAAGTCAAGTCTTTATGATCATTTTAATGTTATACTGTGTGGGTTTTGTGTGAAATACATACTTATTAAAATGATAAATTATACTTTTTCTAGTTCTGTAGACTTTAATTCTTCAGTATGATATGTGAAAATCCCACATGATTTTAAATGCTGCATGGTTTAAAAAAAAACAAACAAAAACCTGCATTATTTTGAAAACACCTTTATACTGTGGAACTCCCTAAGAATCTGCTATATTTATTAGAATCATGAAATGGTTTGGAGATCATCTAGCTCCAAACTTCTTGCCGTGGAAAGCAACTAATTTCACTGGATCAAGTTGCCCAAAGCCCCTTCAATCTGCCTTTGAATGCTTCCAATGATGGGGCATGGGTGATGGAGATCTGACTCACCAGCTGCATCAAAATAAATATTGATATCTTTTAGTTGAAACTTGTAGTTATATTTTTCTCAAATAGCTGTGTGAAAGGCATCTTTTGATGCCTTCTCCTGTTTTTCTCCTTCCTTTGCTTAACTGCTTCTCTGTTGCATAGCATGAAACTGGATTATGTGAGACTGTGTAATTAACATTAGAGCATTTCAAATCCTGCTATAAAAATATGGTGCATTTGCTTCCTGAGTCTTGCCATCTGAATGCTCCTAGAGCACACAGAGGATCCAGAAGTAATCAAAAGCCTCAAGACTGAGAGTTCTGTTTGCTCTTCTGTGTCAGATTTTCCCTTTGCATCTTACCCTTTCCTGAAATTAAAAAGTAGAGAGAAATAGCCCCTGGAAATGGTGTTGCAATCAAAAGGCAGATTCAGCTTCTCAGTTCACGGAGAGAAAACCCAAACTTTCTCTGTCCATTACCTACAGAGCTGCACACATTTAGCCCTTCCTTCTTCTCCCCAGCCACGGTGTGACCTGGTACACACCCACCAGGAGCTTCCACAGATGTTTCCTGCTCAAGCTGTGTCCCAGAGCTCCAGGAAAGCTGTCACAGCCAGGATGAGATAACAGCCACATGTGTGCTCCAGGTGGAAGCTGAGGGTTGTGGTCTTTCCTGGACATGAGACATACTCACTCCCTTGCTCTGTGTGTGCGTTTAAATCACAAGTTTGTGCCTCATCATGTAAGGTTTTATGTGTCAGAGGAGTCACAGAATCACAGAGTGTTAGCAGGTTGGAAAAGATCTTAAAGGTCATCTGGTCCCAACACCCCTACCATGGCAGGGACACCTCCCACTAGGCCAAGTTGCTCAAGGCCTTTTCCAACCTGGCTTTGAACACTGCCAGGGTTGGGGCATCCACAACCTCCCTGAGCAGCCTGGTCCAGTGTCTCACCACCCTCACAGCAAAGAATTTCTTCCTAATATCTAACCCAGATTTGCTCTCTTTATAACTATTACTCATTGTCCTGCCACTACAGCTCCTGACAAAGAGTTCCTCTCCTTGTAGGCCCTCCTCATATAGTGGAAGATTGTTTTGGATTCTCCTCACAACCTTTTCTTCAGGCTGAACAGCCTCAACTATCTTAGCCTGTCTTCATGGCAGAGGTGCTCCAGTCCTCTTGCCAGCTTTGTGGCCTCCTCTGAACTCGCTCCAACTGTTCCATGTCCTTCTTATGTTGGGAGCACAAGAACTGTGCTCAGCAGTCCAGGTGGGATCTCACAGGAGCAGAGCAGAGGGGCAGAATCACCTCCTTTGACCTGATGGCCACGGTCCTTTGGATGCTGGGCAGGATTCTGTTGGTTTTTCACCAGCCATCACCCCTAAGTTCTCCTCCTCAGGGCAGCTCAGAATCATTTCTCCACCCAACCTGTGGATGTGTCTGGGATTGCCATGACCCAGGTGCAGGACTTTGTATTTTGCTTTGTTGAACCTCATGAGGTTTGCACAATCCTACCACTCTAGCCTGTCCAGGTCCCTCTGGATCCTTCCCTTCCCTCCAGCCTGTGGCTGCACCCCAGAGCTTGGTGTGGTGAGTGAATTTGCTGAGGGTGCCTCCATCCCACCGTCCATGTCTCTGATAAAGCTGTTGAACAGCACCAGCCCCAGTACTGACCCCTGAGGGGCTCCAGCCATCCTTGGTTTCCATGTGGAAAATTTGCTGTTGGCCACAACTCTTTGTGTGCATCATCCAGCCAGTTCATTATCTACCAAGTGCTCCATCCATCAAATCCATGCCTCTGCAATATGGAGGCAAGAATGTTGTGTGGGACAGTGTCAAATACTCTGCAGAGGTCCAGGTGGATGATGTCAGTCACTCTGGCCCATCCACCAACACTGCAGCCCTGTCATAGAAGATCACCAAATTGGTCAGGCATGAATAGGCAGTAAGAAGTTTGTAGTTCTAAGCTTATTTCAGTTATTTAAAGAGTTTTTTTTTATTTAACCCTGCTCTTAGAATTTATACAATTGCTATTACCCTCCTGCACTGGTCGTAGAGTAACAGACTGAAATGGAGTCTACAACCTGTAGAAATGTTTACCAGCCCAATTGTGTGCCCTGCAGCATGAACTGGATGCTCCAGTGAATATCTATTAGTTATCCTGCTACCTAATGGGAATATCTGTTTCAGGTTATTATTAAATAACCCAAAGGCTCCACACAAAGAATCCAGAATATAAATTTTTCTGCCTATGATGGATATAGGACACTAAGCATGTCCAAGGGTGTCTGTGCCACAGGGATTGCAGCCAGTCTGGGAACACTCAGCAGCTAAACAGGCACTGAGGCATCCTCATTGCTGAAACCTCAGGCTGCTGTGGGGCTGAGATGGCATTTCAGAGCTATTTCCAGAAGATATGTTTTGATTTAAAACTTTGTTGACAGGCATCAGGGCTCAGGTGGCTGGTTTGGTGGGATAGTTCTGAACTGGAGTTAGGGATGGGGTTTACCTTTGCCTCAGGATGATGTAGATAAACACAGTTAAGTGAGCACTTGTGTTTTCCTAACTACAGGGAGAGAAAAAGAGTCATAAGGGAGAATTTACCTGATTTGCTTTAGAAATCTGTGTTAGGCTGAGTTGATTTACCTGTCTTTAGTATTTAAAGCAAAAAGTTAATGACAGACATGACTAAACATAGGTGCCTGGTACTATCTGAGATGCCCAGAGGGGTCTGTAATTCCTTAGCAGATCTGCAAGATGTAGGTTCTATATTTTAAAATTAATGTTGTGCTTTAAAACACAGCCTTTCCTCCCAACTCTGTCAAATACATCTGTGATGTGTCCTTTCTTTGTTGAATCATAGCTACTTATGAAATCAGCATGCTTTACATACTGTAACACCACTTTTCTCCCCAGTGAATTATGCAAGTCATCAATCCCACCATGCGGGACCTTCTTCCATGACTGAGGGAAAATGAAACTATTTTACCTTTCTTTTTAAATTTTTTCTTTATTTTTTCCCCTGTGCTTTGTTAGACCTTTGTCCTCACATGGCTCAGGTGAAGATGCCCACTCTGCAGGATACAGACAGAAAGGTATCAAAGCCATTTGTTTCAGTGGACTCTGCATCTCCTTTGAGGTGGATTTTTCCTCAGTGTTGCAGGTCAGCACTAGGAAGAGAATTAAGGTGGGCAATTCCCCAGTGGGATAACACAGACACACTGAGCCAAAGGACCTGAAGGTAGAGGACAGATCTCTCCTGCTATTCTCATGCAGTTTCCAAAAAAAAAATAAAAGCCCCAATAAGCAAACATGGAAAATACAATTTTGCAAACTGGTTACACACACCTCAGCAGGCACATTTTTCAGTACACATCCTGATTTAGCAGAAATAAGTTCTGTCTGTGGTCTCAGGGATCTATTCAGAATAACCATGGGTTTTGCTGTCAGCTGGTTAATCATGGAATGGGTGATTTAGATGTGCTCACCATCATTACTGCAATGAGATCTTCTTGCCCTGCATTCAAAATTACAGCAGGGAATCTCCTGGGCCACATAGGCAGCAAATATTTTTTAGCTCTTGAGAAGGGTTTCAGGGTCCTGTCTAATTTTACATGCATAACATTTTTAAAGATTAAAATAGATAACATATTTCTCATTTCTTTTTAGAGTGCTAGAAAGTCCCTTTGAGTAAGCTATTCCATATAATCTCTGAGCAGACATCAAAATTGTTGCCTAAAAGAAGATTAATTAAAAAATCTTCAGGGATATGGTTTATAAGATACTTGGAGGCTGTGAAATCAGTAGTTACTCCAAGGAGGTCTGACAGTGTAGGCTGGCTGGCACTTTTTCCTCCTCAGTCAGGTAGTTCCAGTTTCTGCCACAGTCATGAGAGATATATAGAAAATGATTTTATATGAACCAGATTATGACTCTGCAAATGAACACAGTGTGGAGACACTGTCTTCTAGAATATCTTGAGAAATGCTGCCAACAGCACAGCATCGAATCATAGAATTGCTTGGGCTTGAAGGGACCTTAAAGAACATTTCATTCCAACCTCCCTGCTAGGGACACCTTCCACTAAACCAGGTTGCTCCAAGCTCCATTCAGCCTGGCCTTGAACACTTCTGGGGCTCCAGCATCCACAGCTTCTCTGGGCAATCTGTTCCAGGGCCTCATCGCCTTCACAGCAAAGAACTTTTCCCTAATATCTAACCCAAACCTACTCTCTTCAGTTTGAAGCCATTCCTCCTTGTCCTGTCACTACCTGCTCTTGTAAAAAATCCCTTTCCATCTTTTTTGTAGGCTCCCATCTTCTATAACCATTTATCCAGGTTTGATACTTTAACAGGAAATATCATCCAGTTCATTTTCTTGGTGCCTCAAGCTCATAGATTCAAATCATCTGCAGCATTCAGGTTGCAAGCAGAGATCTGGCATCAGGAAGCAAATCCCTTTAGAAAGTTTCCACCAGTGATTTTTCTTTTCTTTTTTTTCCAGTATTTTCTAGACAGGGTTTCACAATGTCCTGCAAACAGTACCAGCTCCTGAAAGAACTGTCATGGCTTATGAGCATTACGTAGCTTTGCACTGACATTTTAGGATGGAAATGACATTTGATTGTTGTGACCTTGTTCTGTCTTGTGATGTTCCAGTGCAAAACGAGAGCCTCACAACATGCCTCTTTGATCAATAAATGGCAGCTGAATGCCTTGATTTCCCATGTCTCTCTCAGTTAATACCCAGTATTTTGGTCATGTGGCAGTCCATTCACCTGAGATCTTTTTCCTTTCTTATTTTCAGATCATTAGACAAAGGCAAAGTTCAGCTCGTTTGCTTCATGCATGAAAGAATTACTGTCCTGTGCTGTGTAAGTGTGTTCCTTTCTGGAAGGTTTTTTTTCTCGCTGTTTGGTGGTTAGAGGCAGTTCTCTCTCACACAAGGAACCCACTTCTAGGGCTATTTCCCTATGTAAAGAAACCTTTGCACAATAAGACAGTAACTTTTAAGTCCCAATTTAAAGGCAAAGGGTTGGCCTTTAGTTTAAAAAAGAAAAAGTTTAAAATTGTATCACAGCAGCAACTTTGAAAGTCATTCCCTTCCCCAGCTTTGCTGTTTTATTCAGTTCTTTATAAAAATGCAAGAACCCCCTAAAAAAGGAAACTTCTCCCTCCTGGAAGCTGGTGTTTGACCTTTGCAGGGCAGCAAGCTCTCTGCTGACAAGTGCAGCATGCAAACATTTTGGATGTATCACTCCATCTGCTCTCCCAGAGCCCCAAAACCGTGCCAAGGAGTGACCTCCATCCTCCTGGCTGCCTCCTTCCCTATGGAGAGGGGCTCTGGGGTGACATCCCCGTGCCTGCACATCGAGGGCTGCTTGGCAGCCATGGGTTGGAGCAGATCTGGGCGCTGGGGCAGCTGTTGCTCTGAGCGGTGCCGCCGCCGAGTTGGGTAACCATGGCAACAGCATCACCGCCAGCATCCTCCTCCTCCTCACTCGGCTCTCCTCCTCCTCGGCATCATCAGGAGCAGCAGCAGCAGCAGCAGCCCTGGCAGGAGCCAGAGCCCGGCAGCCGAGGCTGCAGCCAGCTGCTGCCAGCCCCTTCCCGCAGCGGCACCCGGTCACAGCCCCGGCCCCGCTGCTCCCGGGGGGAATAGGGCACAGGGAGCCGAGGCAGCTGCACTGCAGAGGGATCCCAGACCAGCCAGGTAAGAGCTGTGGGGCTGCTCACAAACTCCCCGGGATGGGATCAATGTGCTGTGTGCCTGGTGTGTGTTTGCATGCGAGTGTTGGCTGCGAGTTTTCGGCTCGCTCCTTCCAACGGCAGTGTGATGACAATTCCAGGCAAGCATGTTTTCCAGCTCGTGTTCCCCATCCCTGCCATACTGTCCCTCTCTCTCTCCTCCACTCAGATAGAGGAGGAATAATAAATAATGTTCTAAAAGGTTGTTGGAAAAGGGGATGGTGGGGGGGCACAATGTGAGCAGAGTGGGGAACAGCCGCGCTTCTAAAATAAAAGTGGGCAGCAGCAGCGGAGCAAAGGTTGACGTGGTAATTAATAACCCTTAAAGAAAAAAAAATTATGCGACAACGGACTTCTGTCTCTACCCACTCTACAAATAAATCTCTCTCATCATATTCAGCAGAGAGCTGTAAAGCAGAGAGGTATATGAATAGACAAGACTAGAAACCTCACTGTAGTCCACAACTGTCAGATTCACCTTAAGTGCTTTAAAACCAGACTAAATTATTACATTATCAATGCAGTCATACCTGAGAATATATGTATGTATAGAATTGCAAAAATACTGCACTTAAACCTTTACACCTCCTAAGAAAAGAAAAAAATAAAATCTTAAAGATGTGCATCTGATGGCCACACAGTAAAAGATGCTCACTTCATCTGTTGTGAGAAAGCATGAAGTGGGTGCATTTCAGAAGGTAGGAAGAATAGTTCTGATCCAAAAGCACATGAGGACAGTCCTTGTCCTTTTATAAACAGATGAGATACAAAGCTGTGGAGTGTCCTTGTGCAGGCAAATAGATGTGGCTGAGTGCGTATGTCTGAGGAGCATGAAGGGAGGGACAATAAGAAGTAAGTTTAAGCCAAGTGTTTGAGCTGTGACTGTTTGCTGTGTAATGACTGCAGAGAGCTCTTTCTACTTCCACAGAACTATTTTTATTTCTTTGTTTGTTTGTTATTGTCAGCAGTAAGGAGAAAGAGATCTGACGCTGCTGCTGTCTCTGTCTCCTTCTCCAAAACCCGGCTCTTCCTCTCTGGTGTCCCTTGTCCTCCCTAAATCATCTTTGTCTGTGCAATGCTGGAAATGCTTCCTAATTCAAACATGGGGATGGTCTGGGTATAACCCAACACAATTACTTGTATACTTGTGTGTATATATATTTATAGATGTATATCCTTGTACGTAGGTTAAGAGACACCTGTCTCTCATGTTCAACCTGATTTGAAAATCAGAGTGGCTTTTGGTCCCAGTCCTGCATTTTGCTGTGTCTGTAGATCCTCCTAAAATCAGCAGGAGCTGGAATATAATTTAAGTTTATAGGTACAGAGCAGAGGGCAGAATTGCACCCACCTTTTCTCTATGTTTACAAACATTCTCCAAGCTACAGAACAAGGAATTTGGGTAGGCAGGAGCTCATTTCCAGTTCTTATGCAGAAGTGCTGCAAAAATTACCTGGGAATTATTTTCCATCTCAAGGGAAATTGATAAACTAAGGGATAGAAAAAGAAAATATAGGCAGCTATTTGGAATCAGTGCTTCAATCTGAAAAATAATTTCTTGAGGAACTTGACCTCATCACAACAGGTCTTCTCTACAAGGGGCTCTTTGATCTATGGTAATGACAGTGCTCACAGACACCAAGTTTAACTGAAGAGGAGGATTTTTGATACTAAACTATTAATTAAACTAAAGCACAGTAAGGCTACAGTCCCTAAGAGTCTGGACACATTACATGGTGTATTTCTGCATGAGATTTGGTGTTTGCTTCAAATTCAGAGAATATTTAGGTCTTGAGACTTCTTTGTAGTAACAGAGAGGGAATAAAAGTGTCTGTCAAAATGTAGAAAGAGTGCAAACCTGCTCATGTGTCTGACACTCAGAAACCAGTGACAGAGCCACAATCCTGTTTACATGTGTTGCAGAGATGTACAGTGCATCATCCAGGGGCAGCTCAGTGAGGGACAGAGCAGTGACCCTCCCATCAGCACAAGCAGATGATTGAAGGTCAAAGGGCTCTGGGTATTACACATTAACACTCTGCAAGTATTCCTGCACAGGCCTGCTTTGCTGCTGGAGGTGGGCAGGTGATTATGGAGAAGCCAGAGTTCATACATGGACTTTTGATTGCTACAGGGCTGAAAACTTCTGTTAGAAATGACCCTGGGTAAGGCAGGGAAGCTGGATGTTTTCATGAGCACTGCTTGGCCATAGAAATCTCTGTGGAGGGCTGTTCATGGAAAGTCATGACACCGAGGCTGATATGAGTGGAAACAGCAAGGATGTTCCCCACCTCAGATATCCAGTATTTAATTCTCTGTGTCCCCCAGTCCTGCCGCTCTTTCCATTCCTTAACCTGGAAAGCTTAGGACAGATTTTTTTTTCATTTTACCTATTGTTTTTTTTTTCCATTATATTTTATTTTATGAGTTTAGTAATGGACAGGAACATGGTCTTTCTTTTGTTTTGGGCACAGCTGTTAAGAGCTGCTCCCTCAATGCTCACTTATTGTTCACTAGCACTGTTCCAAGGGGGAAAAATGTGTATCTCATGATATAACTAAGCATCTTTTTAAATCTTGCTTGCTAATTTTCATTAGTCACCCACTGTGGCTCTCAGAGCTCAGAACAAAAGAAGACTTATATAGTAGTATATTGTTCTAAAGTCAGCATTTGCCAACAGGTTGAGGCAGGAATTTTGGAAATGCTGCAGCCTGGGTTTGGGTGTTTTTTGTTGTTCTTAGTTTTGTTGTTGTTGTTGGTTTTGGTTTTGCTTGTTTTTTTTTTTTTTTTTTTTTAAATAAGGAAGATACATTTTTCCAGATCCTGCCCTGTAGTAAGCTGAAGCAAAAGATGATTTGAAGAAGAATGTTGTATCTTGCCTTTAGTTTAACAATGCTATTCATTTTATTTTGAGCCTATGTGTACAGTGCTGTTTATTTTCTATTCAATAATCACACTCTGTTATTTTCCCTCTTGCAATATTGTGGTTTTTTTTCCTTTACACTCTATTGTGATTGGCTAGGTTCACTGTTTAATGAGACAGACACTTAACCATGGAAAAGTTTTTCCAGTGAGGAGGGGGACGATGGGATCTTTGCATGAGAACCTGGACACTGCTCTGTTTAATTCCCTTAAAATAATGTACCCAATCCATACTTGATGCAGAAATAAGCTTTTTTTTTTGCCAGTTTTCATCTTCTTGCAGAGTCAGACTGGTCTTGGCAAGTTCTCTTAGTCTAAATGAAACCCATGATGATGCAATGGGAATCTTTGTGCCCGCTGAGCAGATACCCCATCAGCACTCAGGGAGGTTTTAATTCCTTCCTGGTCTACTGCCTCAGGTGGTGCAAGCTTTGGGTCTCTTTGCTCTGTAACCCCTGGGCTCCATCACTCTCCTTGCTCATGGTTTGAAACCTTCTTCCCCCACTGGTGAGACAATCTGAGTGTCTGTGCTTCCCCCAGCACAGCTCTGGCAGAATTGTGTCCACGAGCACAAACAGTGCAGGTGTCTCACTGTGTGTGTTTCCTCTGCTCTCCCCTGTACCCAGCTCCCTCCCTTGCATGCTGGTAGTGCCTGACATGCTGCAAGAACCTCAGGGCCTGTGACCTCTGCTGACACTGCTCCAGGAGGGAGTGAAACCACCTGGGCAGTTGTGGCTGCTGGGCTGATCCTCCTTCAGAAGGTCAGCACCGTGAACACGCCTCATCTCAACTTATTGGGAGAGTGAGTCAGAAGCTGGCTTCCTCCAAGTGTTCCAAATCCAAGAGGATATGATTTTATTCTCTCTCTAATCCTATTATTAGTGCCTGCAATATTAAGGACTATGTTATTCAGCAGTTTTATTTCTTCCCTGTTCCACTGCCACAGATGGAGCATCCAAACAAAGTGTAAAAGGAAGAATTTCTTAATTTTGTACACTCAGATGCTGCTGACATCCATGTGCTGTCCCATATTGAAAGACAATACCTTTGGGGGGGGAGGGAGGAAGCTCTCTCTGGTCCCTCTATAAATCTGCCAGAAATCTCATGTCATTTCTGCTTCTCTCTTGGGTTCAAACATGCCTTGGTGTGAATTCTTTTTTTCTGTAGCCCCCACACCTCTGACCTAGGTATGTTTCAGTAGTAAGATCATTTTCAGTGGTCACAGAGGGACCCACAAAATTTACTTCTCTTACTGCACATGAGGCACTGCAGGTAAATGCAGTATCCTGATATGCTCTTCCTACCTGTTGTCTTTTCTCATCCTTAGGATTGTGGACTAAGACAACATAAGCAGTTCTTTACCTTTTCCTGGCATACATACCCACCAAATTCTTGATTTTGTAGTAGTATACCTAGTATATATATAACATGAGTATCTAGTAGTTATATTAATCATAATTCCTTTTTATTTGTTTTATTTGTTCTTAGCTACGGGGTATTGTCATGGATAGCTAAGACCCTGTGCACTCTATTGGAATTTAGAGGTGAAACTGCAGATATTAAACAACAGACTTGTACTGAAAATGCATAGCAGTGCTGTGACAAACAAATTGATGTTTGTCTTCTTTGCATGGAAACCTCAGACTCTGGTCACTGGCTTTTGAGGGTTCACAGAATTCAGCATAATGACAAATGGGACTTTCTTTTTGTAACTTGGCTTGGTAGGGACTACCTGTGCTGTTAGGACCCTGATGCCACCATTTAGCAGCCTGGGGAGGACTAGGCTCTTTTTTGGTCCAGCTAGTTGGGCAAAAAACCTCCCCATTATATTGCTATACAGATCTGCACAGCTGGAAAGGAATCTGGTTCTGCACCATCTTCTAATGTATAATTTTGGTTTCTGTCATTGTTAATATTGCATTTATTTCTGACACTGGCAAGCACAGTCCCATTACCTTTTTATGGCCCTAAAGAATGTAAGTATTATTTGGAGGACGTGGCTTGAGTGAAATGTTGCTTGTATCTTGGTCAATTTGTCAACCCATACTGCCAACACCATTGTGGCAGTAGGAAAAGCAATCCTGTTGTATGAAAATGATTTCTTAAAGAACAGAGCAAAAGGACCAGGATTTCCATCCATGAATCCTGGATGGGAGAGGTGTTTCAGTATGAAAACTTCCATGTCTGTTAAATTATCTCCTCCTTTCCACTCATAGCCTCTTGCTCTGCTCAGTGGCTTTGACTTGACCTCATTGCAGGGAGATGATGCCTATAGATGATGTAATCTCATATTCTTGCTAAATATGCCCTTGGCTTGTAAGTGTCAGCTTTGAGGTGTCTGCATGAAACCACTGATTGTATTTGCTTAAAAAAGTCTCCCATTTGTTTCACAGGTGATGGGGCAGAATGGGCAAACACCCACTTTTGGGGGATCACATCTCTTTGCTTGCCACTTTTCTGGATTTGTGTGCTCTAAATATAAATTTGGGTTCTTACCGATATTTCAGTTTCTGTAGAGAGCTCTGGGCTACAGGTTTTGAGCTGGCAGTCTGCCAGTACCTGTAGCAAGTGCTCTCCCTCTGTGTGATTGAGCACCTGAGTGCTGCAGGTACTGGCTCACATCTGCACAGCTCTTCTGCACTATTAGGGCCCAACTAGCCCACGTCACAGGACATGAGGATCTCTGTGGGACAGGGCAGATGGATTTCATTAGAACTGAGCAGTCTCTGCT
Organism: Agelaius tricolor; assembly: GCF_023055355.1. Taxonomy (NCBI): domain Eukaryota; kingdom Metazoa; phylum Chordata; class Aves; order Passeriformes; family Icteridae; genus Agelaius; species Agelaius tricolor. The sequence continues at coordinate 90,722,080 of NW_027269262.1, read as the reverse complement.
GCTGCAAGTATCTCTTACAGATGCTTACAGAGTACACTGCCCTGCATAATAAACCTGTTCTACACCCTGCAGTCTCACAGTGCTATTTATTTTCTTTTCCTGCCTGTCTTGGTTTAAAATCTCAGCTGAAAACTTCTCTTTTCTGCCTGCGCCTCAATGTTTCCTCTCCATTTCCCTCTCCCTTTGCAGCTGTGCTTAGGCTGAGCTGTGTGAGGGTGCAGTTTGCTACAGTAGATGTTAGAGGAAATAAGGTCTCATTGTGTGATGTTCTAGAGTGCTTTGCTCCACAGCCACCCAGCCCTTGCACCACTGGAGGCTGTGGGATGTTTGCCACTGACCTCAGGAACAGCAGGAGTCATCCCCGTGCACAAAAGTCTTTTCAGAAAGAAAGATAATGCACAAGGCTGTGAAGAGGTTGTTGTTTGACAAAGGCATGGAAGCCTGAGCCCTCTGGGTTGAAAAGCTTTTGTTGGCTGCCATGGATGGATCAAAGTCAAGCTGCTGTTTTAGCTTGGGATGTCACAACCACCTGAACATTCCTTGTCTTTGCCTGGGGAACCAGGCAGCAAAGTCAGGGGCATTATGGGGCAGAAGATTACAAGGCAGATAGATATTATTTCAGCAAGGCTACTCTTTTGAAAGATGTCCATATGGATGAATGGATGAAATGGAGATGAATAATAATTCCAGAAGGTGACGTGAAAAGCCCTTAGATGTGTTCTTTCTTTTATGGTGGGGAAGGGAGGATAGATTTTGGATTGCATCAATTCATTTGGATTGCTTCAATTCTTTTGGATTGCATCAATTCTTTTGTCTGAAGAGGGAAGATTGTTGGGAAAAAAAAAAAAAAAAACAACAAAAAACCCCAGTGAATAAAGCTGGTGAAGAATGATCATCAGACTTCTGCTAATTTTTAGTAGCTTTGTAAATTAGGCCTTGTTTTCTTTAGGTGCCTTGTGTTGGTAGTAGGTGACATTAGTGCTTTATCAAACTTGCTGTGCTGAGGAGCTCATTGGTTTAGTGCAGCTAATAATAATACCCTGATGGAGAAACAGAAGGTGGGCTAGCTCAGCATCAGACATGGGAGTGCAGAAATAGTCTCTGCTAGTTGAACTAAAAATACACACCAGCATAACCCTCTTGCCTACAGCAGCACATGCTGAAGGCACTTTGGACTCTGGCAGTGGGGGGAATGGCTTCCCTTTGTTTTTGGCAGCTGCTGGATCTGCAGCGCCCTGTGGTGATTCGTTTGTGTGACTGCCTAAGGCTACCTTAGGTGTGCAAGGCCCCTCAGAGCAAGTTAATTAATATCCTTGGAAAGTTAATCATTATCCAGAGTCATAATCAGACTATATAGGGTGAAATGGGCTGCATCAGATGACTTGTTAAGCCAGCTTGTCCCAGGCTGGGACTTTGTGACCATGGAATCACCCAACGACATGGGAGTGACCAGCAGCAGCGGCTGAGATGTAACCATGGCTACTCTGCTCCACTGCTCCCTGCTCCTGCTTGGGGACAAACAGCAGATGTCAAGATTGCTGCTGAATTATGAGCCCTGGAGTTATTGCTGCACAATGTGGTCAAGGGGATTGATCTGGTTTTTTCCTACCTCCTCCCAGGGTTTACTCAGCCTCTCCACTTGGGCTCTGCATGGGTGAAATTCAGTTTAGCGTGTACACGTTTTTCTGCTCTGAGCTTCAAAATCTCCATGACAATAAGCTAAAAGTGGCAGAGATGTAGTGGGGATAGGGTACCCTGAAATAGGTTAGTTAGATGAAATTAGGACACATCTAATGCCAGAATCAGCAGTGCAACATGGATCTCTGCTGCATTGTCAGATGGTAGATCAAAGGTGAGGAACGCCTTCTAGATGAATCACAGAATCATAGAACAATTTAAGTTGGAAAAGACCTCTAAGCTCATCAAGTCCAACCTCTAACCCAGCACAGCTGAGATGAGGAAAAGTGCTCCCTGAAAAGAGGGAGTTAATTGACTGTGTTGGGCACAAGTGATGAGACATTGTCTCCAGATAAAAGATACAAACACAAAGTTCTGAGACAGTGAGGACAAGAAGCAAGGCCTGAATGCTCTAATTTGAAATTCCTTCATTAGATGTAAGAAAACCCAGCTGTGGTGGGACTCCTTCACTTGTTTGAATACTGAAACCTGTGGCTGGGATGGGAATGGACAAGGATATGGCTGGAGCTACTTTGGTCACCACACCTGCAGGTAGGAGGAGTACAGGGGCTGCACCATCACTCCTGCCTTGCTTCCCTCCCAAAGCCAGGTGCCTGCTGTCTGCACAAGCACAGGTGCTTCCCTCAGAGCAGGACATGAAGAAATGTCAGCTAACAGAAATGGTTTTATAAGATCCAACACAGAAATAAGCCCTTTCCACAATGCACTTGAGCTTTTTTTTTTTTTTTTTTTTTTTTTTTTTTTTTTTTTTTTTTTTTTGCTTTATTACAACCAGGAGATCCAGGGAGATTTTCTCTCTTGGAATAGGTGTTTCTTGTGTGGACTTCTCTGAGCTGAGGTTACCTTAATAAAGGGAGCACCAGGAATGACAATCTTCCTTGCCTGTCTTTTTTAGCCAGTCTTAACTTCTTTCTGGGACTGCTATTGTACTTACTCTCTGATGAAGTGAATAGTAAAAAGCTGTTTTTGTTCACAGGGTAGTTTCATAGGATAATTCTGGTTGGAAGGAACATCTATTCCAATCACCTGTGGGGTCAGACCAGCCTTCTTAGGGCTTTATCTAGTCCAGCTTTTTATACTTCTATTACAGAAAGTGAATGGCCTCTAAAATTTTCTGAATTTTAAGGACCAGGGTCATCAGGAGCTTTCAGAGAGAGTTTTGAGAGAGAGACAGGAGGTCTGGCAGCACCTGCAAAGAACCTCTCCATGAGGACTTCTGACCATGGAGATATCCAGGGGAAACTGGCAGCAACTCTGAAAGGAGGGTGGCATGCAGAGCAGGACAGAGGTGAAAATGAACTTATCAAAAACCTTCTTGGGCTGTCAAGGGCAGGTTTATTCCTCAGCATAAGTGGCTTCCTCTGGGGATTTGTGGAATACTCACTGCCAGGGGGAAGGTGCTGATGTTTGCAGTGCAGTGGGTCTGGCTTGCCCTGAGTCTGTACATGGCAGATGCCTGTTCTGGGAGAGGATGCCTCAGGTCAGTGACTTAATTGTGTCTGGTTTGGAGACCTTTTACCACACCTGAGATAACTCAAGGCTTACAGGATGGCGTTTGGAAGAATCATCTTGTTCAGCAGCAATAATCAGCAATTACTAAGAAAAGATCACCTTACTTAGTCATTTCCCACTGCTCTCATCTTCCCACCAAACACTCTGTTTATAAAAGCTTTTCTTTCAGGACCAGTGCCACTGATAATCAGAACCCTCAGCGTCACAGGAGCATTTTAAAAAGAGTTTGAGGGCCAATTATATAAATGTTTCCTCTTTTGTAAAACAGCTTGGGACTTGTAAACATATTAAGTCCACATATCTCTAAATAATTCATGATGATGAATTATTTACTTGTGTAAGCTGTGTTTTAAGTAAGGAAAAATATTTTCCTAATATGAGTGAAATAAAGATATTTTAGATAATTTTGAAAGAAGTAGCTGCCTTTTCACTCTTTTGCTTTTTTTGTGTTCCAATTGATTTTTCTGACGAGTTTGTTCTTCAGGAGTGGCTGATACCAGGTCTGTAGTGTGTGAAGGTGACTTCCTCAGCACCAACACCCACAAAACCTTTCAGCAGAATAAGGCTTATCAGAAATCAAGGAGTCCACTTCATGTTGTAGATGTGTGAAGGGCACATGTTGTGACTTAGAATTTTAGAATCATTGTTTATTTTACAGATGATATTGAAGATGGCAACTTCAATCCATGTAAAGTAAAGGTGAATGCTGTTACTATGGAGTCCTTTATAAGATGCTTTTGGGTTTGAGCCTTATTTATGAGATTATTTTGAATTTTGTCCCTTTTGTGTATATATGTGTGTATATATATATATATATATATATGGATCATTCTGTTGCATTTTCTTTTTTGCTTTTCTCTCCCCTTCCTTTTCCTCCCTCAACAACAGATGATTTTGAAGACAGCATGAATGAAACAAAATGTTGGCATGGTCTAGCTGAATTTCCTGACAAGATAAACATTAAGTTAAATGTGAGACATATGCCTTAGTGTGTGACTGTAATTTTATAGGTTCTTTTATATGTTATGGTTGGCAACAGAATCCCTGTAGCTTATTCTGGCTAGGAAGAACAGTATTTCTTAGTCTTAAGGCAGATACATGATTTAAGAATCTGTGTATGCTACCAGCTATAAGTGTGAGTGCTGAAGTGTATCTTGGTTTAAGTATTGTCCATTCCAGTTCATCCAATAATCAAAGATGGTTATTCAACCATGGTGCATTTGTGATGGGGATAATGTTCTCATCAGAAGTCCTCTTTTCTGCCTTTGTCCCACCTCTGGAGTTAAGCTGTCTGGAGGTGATGCCCCTCTGTTTGCTCCCACTGTGGAATGCAGGCTTGCATCGGGTGAGAATATTTTTTTCTGATGGCTGCACAGGTACAGAATTAGAGGGGTTATTGGCTCTAGGTCATCCTGTGAGACTTTAGTTTGTGCAGCCAGACCATCAGAGGATAAATGCTATGCCCTTCCCCAGCCCCTTTAATTTTGGGGACCACTTGTATAATCTTGGAGTACTTTGAACCGCAATGAAATTTGCTCATCCCCCCTCACATTTTTACACAAGGATCCCCATGCTGAAATGACATTGATAATTCTTCTATGGTAATGCTCAGGCCTAGGAGTGCATTTTGTCTGAGATGCTGATCATGAGTGGAATTTATTTATTTATTTACTCATTTTTATTTATTTATTAATTTCTTTTAGTATAATCAGCTTCATTCAAAGTAGCCACCAGCTTTCTTTTTGTGGACAGGTCAGAGATATAGATATTTCTAAGGTGCTACCCAGATAACTCCTTTAAAATGCATTCTTTAGGACAGAAAAATCATGCTCAAGCTTTGCCTTCACTGTCTGAACAGGAGCCTGGACAAATAGTTGAGGAACAGCCATTTACACTGTAGATGTATGTCCTTTTATTAAGTGTAAACTTATTTATTGCCAAAATATGGAACAGGGGACGGACACCCTGAGCTTTATCCCTCTTTTCCAAACACCCTTCACACTTGTCTTTATGGCATCAGTGATCTTTTGTTTTCAACCAATCATACACATTCCTACTGCCTTTGCCAATCAGGTTGCCAGTCTGTTCTGGCATTTTGGAGGGCAGGACCACATTTCCTGTGATCTGCCACCACCTTCCTCTGTGTGATGCCCCACCCTGTACTCCTGGCTGGTTGCTGGATTAGGACAGGGGAAAAATGGTGAAACATTCCTAGCATTGCTTCACATTATGCATAAGAAAGGATTTTGGTTCTAAGATATAATCAGGGAATAAATGGCAAATTTGGCAAAATGTAGCTTGTTCAGAAGCAGCATTTGAACTTTGAAAGATGCAAAGATCCATGAGCCAGCTTGGGTAACAGAGGCATTATAACTTAGCCTGGTGCTCAGCTGCAGCAGGACATCACTGGGATGCACAGATGTTGGGAGAAGGGGACTTTAGCCCAAGCAGAGCAGCCTCTGTTCCTTGCTCCTGAGAGAGCTGGTTCAGAGACAGCTCATGCACACCTCTGTAGTGGTTCAGAGATGCAGCACCCTTTGTTTGGAAGAGTAATTTAGCACTTTGTGTGGGTGCATTTATGGGAACATACAGATCCTCTTAAAGAAATAGGCACTTTTCTGGTATTTGCAGAGGTTATGGTTCACATTAAGAGGAAAAAAAACTAAAACAAAACACATTTAGTGGAGGAAATTTCCATTATTCACCATCAGTTCTTATTTGTTCCTTGATAACTTATTCTGTGTGGGGAAAGGGGTTGAAAGCTGGTTTCCAAAAGGATTAAGTATGTTGGGTACTTAGTAAATCAACAAACTTGTGGAAAGAATTGCACCTAAAGGTCTAATTCCTACAACTGCTGTTAGAGTGGCAGTAAGAGAGGCTGAGGATGTAAGGACCCAGAGCTATTGGAAATTGTCCAAGGGAAGGTCATGGAGATGGTGAAGGGCCTGGAGGGGAAGCCACACAAGGAGTAGCTGAGGTCACTTGGTTTGTTCAGGCTGAGGAAGAGGAGGCTGAGGGCAGAGACCTCATTGTAGTCCACACCTTCCTCCTGAAGGGCGGATGAGGGGCAGGCACTGATCTCTTCTCTGTGGTGACCAGCAATTAGGCTCAAGAGAACAGCATGAAGCTGTCAGGGGAGGTTTAGTTTGGATATTAGGAAAAAGGTTTTCACCCACAGGTTGGTTGGGCACTGGAACAGGCTCCCCAGGGCAGTGGTCACAGCACCGAGCCTGACAGAGTTCAAAAAATATTTGGACAATGCTCTCAGGCACATGGTGGGATCCTTGGGTGGTTCTGTACAGGGCCAGGAGTTGACTCCAGTATCCTTGTGGGTCTCTTTCAGCTCAGGACATTCTATGATTCTGTGCTTCTATGAGGTTAAGTCATCACTGTCTCTATGAGAGCTCTCCTGGAATTTTCCTTTTGTTACTGTAGAGCCTGAACTTCCCGTGTGTGGTTGCAGATTTATCCTTCCTCATGCACTGCTGAAGTCAAGGAGAGCAGCATTGTGATGCCAGGTGAATACCTAAAGCCCAAAGTGTGTAGAATTCAGAAAAAAAATCAAGAATCCAGGGAGCCCCGGGCCCATGGCTGTCTTCCCCCATTCCACATACAGGTCTGTCACCCTGGATGATGTTTGTAAGACAAGGTCACTGTGCCTCTGTCTGCAGCTCCCAGGTGTCTCAGACCAGCATCTCCCACAGCAGCCACTCTCCAGCTGGGAATGTGCAGTGCCAGCCCAGCCTGGGGTGCCCTCACCAGCTGTGGCTGCTGGTGCAGAGGCTGCTGAGATGCTGCTGCTGCAGATGCTGACATGAGTGGCTGTAGCCATCAGTGAAATTTGTGACCTTTCTCCAGCCTGTGATTAGTCAGTCCTGCTGGACAACTCTGCTGGTGCTGCTGCTCATCCAGTTCTTCATCTCTGTAATGGATGATATGTTCTGGAAACTTCCAGAAATTTTCACTCCTGTGTCCTCTTAGACGTGTGGGGGTTCCAGTTGTGGGTTTCTCTGGGTCTGGATTGAAGGTACTTGAGACAGTAATTCATGTTTGGACTCAAGTATTTATTATTTCTTATCAGTAAAACAGTCTCACTACTGTGAGTTCAGCAGCTTTTCATTAGAAGGCACAAAATGGCCAACAATCTCTTGTTCCAAGGTCTTTTAAGACTAAACCATCTAATTAAGAACTGACACCTGGATTATTTTCCCTTTTAACCCAATACCTGATCCCAAAGTGCCCGCAGTGTGGAATTTCTGCCCAATTACAAAATGCCCCCCAAACCCATGAAGAAGAAGGAAGAAGAAGCATGAGGAAGAAGCCCAGGACAACACCCTGTGCCCTCCATCTTCCTTCCATCCACAACATACTGAAAATCCCAAAACCTAAATTTCTCACCAAGTGATACGTGGATGTTGCTGACAATATGTAAAGAAGACAACTTCAAAGGTTGTTTCCTTCTCTCTCCACCACTGTGCAACGCTCTGCCCAGTGACTGCTGCTCACTTGGTTTCTGTGGTTGCTCTGGCTGGATCAACCACAGAATCCTAGGACAGTGTGAGTTGGAAGGGACCTCAAAGATCTTCTCATTCCAACTCCCCTGCCACCTTCCACCAGACTGGGTTGCTCAGGATCTGCAGGTCAGGAGGGTGGGTTTTCACCAGGAACATTAACTAGTCATTTAAACATTTTGCTGCTTCAGTCTGTAGCAGTGGAACTGCTGAGGTAGAAGACAAACTCCTCCTTTTTAATTTTAAAGGGCAATATTTATCTTGGTTTGTTTATGAATAATTGTCAAGTCTCAGCACATCTACTGTAAGCCTCAAATCAGTGCTGAATGCATCCTTTTTCTTCAGATCATTGATTTAATGATCAACAAAGTAATAAAGATGGGAGGAAATGCAGAATTATTATGCTTAGGTGAGACTTGTGGCACCTTGACAAAGCTGCCTGAAAAAAGATGAAATTCTCTGTTGATGAATACAAAGTAATGTACAATGGAAAGTATTAACTTAAGTGATTCATAGCATTTGCTGGCTTAAAAATAAATTCTGACTACTTGAGAGGAAAGAAAGCCTTCAGAAAACCTTTCTATGTGTATGGGTACCTTAGGAAATAAAATCTGCTGTGAATAAATAGAATATTTGGTGTATAAGAACTGGGATGAAGATTATTTGTGAATAGAAAAATTAATCATGCTTTTTTGTTTTCCCTACAGTGAAATATTTGGCATTTAAAAATATTTTAACTTCAATTAACATGAACCTGTGGGAAGTATTGATCTAGAATTTGTTTAGGGAAAAATATGGAAATTAAGGGATCCAGTTGGAAAGTTCAGGGCTTGTTTGTTTTAAAACCCTTTTTTAAAATGTCAAAATGCAATTGTTTTAGAAAAAAGAAGCTATTTACATTAAAAAAATCTTAAATGAAGAGTGTCGGTTCACAGACGCAGTGTTTCTGATCCATCAAAATATTTTTATTTCTATCAAAAAGTTTTGTGGGAAATAAGAGGGCTTTCATTTGGAGTCTGAACACAAACACCCACCCACTCACAGCCTGAAGATTTCTTGCTACGGGTCCCATGGGTGTGTTCTCCACAGCATTGCAAAGCCTCACCAGGAGCGTGGCCTCTGCTGAAGAGCTGCATTTTAATTTGGTCACTGGCTCCCCAGGGACCCCATCACACAGGCTGGAGGCTCCAGAAGGAGGTGACCAGAATTCCTACTGGTTTCTGTGCTTTGGATTTGAGTAAAATGAATGTTATTTCAGCTAAGAATTAAGGACATGCTTAGCTGAAGGGTGAGGTACTCATGTTCTCAGTTTCTGTGAAGTTAAGGGAAAAACTTCCTGTTGGATGGGGAAGGTTTTCATTCCTGGTTTTGGTATCAACAAGGTAGTCCATGTGGCAAGCTGGGAGCAGTTGTGCTCTGCAGAGCTAACTGCTGAGTACCTAGAATAACACAAAGTGAAACAATTTACCTTTGCCTCTTCTATTTTCCTAAATACAAGGGAACGATAGCATTCTATGAAAGTCAAATGCATTACTTTGAATGTAGATTTAAAAAAAACCAAAAAAACCCCACTTTTAAACCATGAAGTTTGCAAAAAACTAAACCAAATCAACCCTCCCCCCCAATCAAATTAAACCAAACTAAATCAAACTAACCAAAAATCAAACTAAACCAAAACAAACTAAAAATCAAACTAAACCAAAACAAATTAATCCAAAACTAGGAAAAAAAAAAAAAAAAAGGAAATTAAAAAAAAAAAGAAAATGGGTAAGCAAGGGAAAAGTGCTCCATTTGTGGTTAGAGGATAAGAGGATGAGTTTAAAATCAGGTTTTAAACAGAGGCTGAGGTCACAGGGGCTGAGAAAATGTAAAGATTTCCACCTGGTTCATTTTTGTGTCATGCAATATCTGAGAGAAATTGTAACAAAACATACCTGCTGGGAAACACATTTTTTAACTTTTCTTTCACACGGAATAGCCCACATTGGAAGAGATGTCCAAAGTTCATTCAGCCCAGTCTTTTGTGAGAAGGGCAGCCAAGAGGGGATCATGTAGGAACCTGCCCTGTCACATCTGAAAAACATCCAGAGATGGGGGCTCTACCTTGACCATGCAGGGTTGTTCCAGGGAATGATTATTCTCACTGTGAAAATTCCTCTTACGCAGGGATGAAACCTTTTCTGGTGTAAATTGTAACCATTTCACTTTTTCTTCTCCTGTGGTTCCTCATGTAGAAACACTGTTCTCTTTGTAGCTACCCAGGAATAGTTACTGGAAACATGGGATGAGATTCCCCCTGAGCCTTCTCCTCTGCAGGGAAGGGATTTCCCTCTGTCATTGCTCAGAGATCAGGGCACTCCTCTGGAGCCTCTCCCATTTTTCTGTCTTTCTTGAGCTGTGGGGACCAGAGCTGGACACACTCTGATCACCACCCTCTGAGTGCAGCCTTTTGGCCAATTTCCTGCCCATCTTGCAGGCAACCCAACCAGTCTGCATCCTGCCAGCTTGTCCCATGCATGCAGTTTGTCTAGTTTGTAATTTCAGCGCAATTTTCAGCTTTTCATTGAAGCCTCTATGTTTGGTACTGCAATGTGCTATTTGTCTCCAGTATTCTGAAGTGAAAAGGTGAACTCCAGCATCTATTTCTTGGGTCATCAACCCCTATCTATATGTAGAGATGTTTCTAGGGTTTTTATTTTTTTTTATGTTTGTTTCTATCAGTACTGAAATTCTTAGGTCATAGTGCACATAAAACTAGGCTTTAGTACATGGAACATGTATTCTGCATTCGCTTTTTAAATGTCACAGTGCCTTCCTTGCAAAAAAGCACTTACAAAATCTGGGTTTGGTATTGCATTAGGAAAAAAAAAAGATTAGGAAAAAAAAAAAAAAAGGAAACACTCTACCCAACCTGTTAATTAACTTCCTTAGGATTTTTTTGGCTTTGGGTTTTTTTGGTAAAAATTAAATTTCCATTTATTCAGTGTGCAAGAAATAAGAATGTTGAACTCTATGTGAAAAATGGAGAGGAAGAAATACAAAGGTACTGCAGAATGCCAGGGCTCAGCATATGCACAGAAAAATAAGATACTTGTGACAATGGAAAATAAAACTAGAAACATTTTTTTCTCTTCTGTCTGCATGGTGAAATTGTCCTATAATAAATCAATTATTAGCAATCTCTTCTACAGGGCTCAAAGGAGACCCATCTGCATTGCCACAGTAAGTTAAAACATTCAGTGTCTCTCTCAAGAAAAACCCCCACTGTGCCATAATAGGATTTAATATTTTCCATCATCATGTGGCTGGGATTGTAAAAGGTAATTGTTAAAAGCCCCAGTGTTCAAGATGACAGGTTTAGAGCAGGAAGGCTAAAGGTAGCAAAGTTCCAATGGGCATTTTCTTTCTTTTTTTTCTTTCAGCATAGAAACGCCTCTTCACCACTTGTCCTTCCTCTTTCCCCTCTTTGCCAGCGTCTTCCATGGCCCCCCCTAGGTCTCATGTAAAATGGAGGCAGAGTTGTGCAAATACCTCTCAATATAATGGACTTCTCATACTGCTTGGGTCCATTCTTATCCCCTGGTCCCATAAACAGATTGCTGCAGAAATGGGGAAATTGTTTCACAGCCACTTCTCTGAAATTGTGTTGTGCCATTACTGCTTTGTGTTGATGTACCCAGGCAAAATCCCTGACTGGAACACGTCCTGACTTCAGTGGTGCTTCAGCAGGTTTGTCCTGCCCATCTCCAATTTCATGGACATGTGCTGGCCATTGCCTCCTGCTGTCTTGCACTCTCCTCCTCTGTCCTTGTCTCTGCTGTCCCTGCATGGGAAGCTGCCACATTTCTGTCACAACTCGGAGTCAATCCCAGCAAACCACCCTGCTGACTGCCAGCTACTGCTCGCAGGGATTCACCTTTTCTTTTGCCCTTCTTCCCATTAGATGAGAACAAAAAGCTGTGATAACTTTTCTCTGGTTTTGGAGGATAGTTTTTCCCTTTCAAAATTAAATCTCCTTCTGCCCTTTCATTCAGTTTGGGAATGATGTTCTTGAGCTTGGTCTATCCTTGTGCTTTTTTGTGTCTAAGAGGCTCAGCTCCTTCCCTCTGTTGATTGATTTCTCTGTCTCAGTAATCATGTTCAGCTCTGGGTGCTGAACAGGTCTGAAGTGCTGCAGAAATAAACATCATATCTTTACTGAAATCTGCAGCCCCTTCATCTTAGGTGTGCTTGAGATCGCTGTATTTTCTGGAAAAAGAAGCTAGATTGTCCATGTCCTTCTTTTAATTTACTGCTTTCCCTCTCCACACCTTTGTTCCCTACCTTCCAACCTATAAACAATCTGTGTTTCTCAAAAATCTCATCATCTTTCCCTAAAAAGGCAGCTTTTTCCCATCCCTCTCCTCTCCTGTAGCATTCTAACCGTGCAGACCCCCTGGAGCCAGCAGTGCCCTTGTGGCCAAGAAGGCCAAGATATCCTGGGATGCTTTAGGAGGGTCATTTACTCCCAGCAGGTTGAGGGAGGTGATCCTGTCCCTCTACTCAGCCCTAGACAGGGGCATCTGGAGTGCTGTGTCCAATTCTGGGCTCCTCAGGACAAGAGACATGGAGCTCCTGGAGCAGGTTCAATAGACATAATGAAGGGAATCAATTGTCTCTTATTAGGAAAAGCTGAAGGAGCTGGGGCTGTTCAGCCTCGAGATGACTGAGAGGGGACCTCATCCCTGTCTGTCCCTGTCTGCAGGGAGGGCTCAGAGCAGGGACCAGGCTCTGCTCGGGTGCCCAGCAATGGGACAAGAGGAACGGGCAGGAACTGATGCCCAGGAAGTTCCACCTGGACATCAGGAATAATTTCTTCCCTGTGCAGTGACCAAGCCCTGAACAGATTGCCCAGAGACTGTGTGGGGTCTCCCTCACTGGAGATATTCCAGCACTGTCTGGACACAATCCTGTGCCTGTGCTCTGGGATGGCCCTGCTTGAGCAGAGATGTTTGACCAGATGATCCACTGTGGTCACTTCCAAGCTGACCCATTCTGTGATTTTGGGATTGATTCTGTACTAAGGTGTGCAATTTTGGCAGGCAGGAACATGTTCTTATCTCTGGTGCCAGCTGCTTTCTGGAAAGACCCCAGCCTCTTCTAAACCAGAGAGGAAATGACATTATTTAAAATTGTTCCTCTCTAAATGGTCCCAACTAATTATGAAGGCTACAGCTACTGTGAGATGAGCTATTAAATGCCTTGAACGGGTTTCTGAAGCCTGTACTAGAATGGGATGAGTCACAGTTGCACCAGCTGACTGCAAATGAGTGGGTGGGAGGGGAAGAGGCCCTGTACTTTGTTGGCAAGGTGGGAACAAAGAGCTCTCCACAGGCCTGGGATATGATCTGGGATGAGTTAGGAATGACAGCTCGCAGCAGTAAGATGGAGGCAACAGAGTGCTTGTCAAAGAGGTAAAGCCTGAGCTTTTAAGTTAAATCACACCTTGAAACCATTCTGTCTGAATGAAGGAAGTGGGAGATCAGCAGAGGATTGGTCAGGCTGTGAGATGCATGTAGGATTTAGTCTCAGCTTCTTGGTCTGACTGCTTGTACATAGCTCCTTGAGCACCAGCATTAGGAAAAGAATGTGCTGTGATTTGAGTCCAATCAGAAAACATTCAAGCTTCAGTGTTTAAGATCAATATGATGGAACATGGGTAGATAATGACAAGACTGTCTGTTACTAGGAGTAAGAGTTCTAAACTAAGAGAGGAGAGATTACATGTTAGGAAGAAATTATTCACTGTGAGGGTGGTGAGCCACTGGAACAGGTTTCTCAGAGAAACAGTGGATACTCCATCCCTGAAAGGGTTCAGGGCCAGGTTGGGTGGGGTTCTGAGCAGCCTGGCCCAGTGGAAGGTGTTCCTGCACGTGGCAGGGGGGTGGAAACTGGATGGTCTTTACAGTCCCTTTCAACTCAAGCCAATCTATGATTTCTATGAGTCGACAAAACTGTCTGCATCCATGGCCTGATACAGAGGCTCCAGATGCAAAATTCAATTCTGGACCTGGGTTCATACCCAGGAAGGAAAGAGAAAAGATCACTAGAAGAGATTTGGTGAAATTATGGCAGGGGTTTCTCATTCCCCACTATGATCTTGCAGATGCCAGAGTTTGTTGTGTCTGATTTGCAGTAGAACTGTGCAGACTTGTTCAAGTGAGGATAATATCCTGACTGATAATACCCCTGAGTGTCCTTTCCCAGACTAATACCCTTAGCTGCTCCTCACCAGACTTGTGCTCCAGACCCTTCCAGCTCTGTTCCCTTCTCTGCACGTGCTCCAGCACCTCAATGTCCTCCTTGTCATGAGGGGTGTGACACTGAAGGCAGGATTCAAGGTGTGGCCTCACCAGTGCCCAGCACAGGGGGACAGTCACTGCTTTGGTCCTGTTGGCCACATTATTGCTGATACAAGCAAGTCACTGCTGCTTATTTTGGAAAACTCACCCAGCTTGGACCAGGCATGGTGCTTTCTGCTCTCTCTGATGAGATAATGCAGGGAGATAACTATTTTTGGCACATCTTACTTGAGCTTTTGAGATGTCATCTGGCCTTTTGAGATGTGCAGATCAACTTGCTGCTTTCAGCATGGCATAGGATGGAAAAATGGGATACAGACTTGCAGGTGGATAGACAGGGGTGGATGGAGAGTCTTGAGCCAGGTTTAGCATGGGGCTAACAATGAGTATTGGGGAAACAGGAAACTGTGGCTAACTCATGCCAGGAGGATGAAGACAGTATGAGAATGTTGTCTCCTTGCAGTAAGAAAAAACAATCCACACTGACTGATCTAGTTAAAAATATATTCTAGAGAGGTTAAAGTAATTCAGACAGACACATCATCAATAACTGATTATTTGTAGCTAAAATTAGGCCTGGAATTGGCACTTTGTATCTTAATTAAAACAAAGCTATCTTTTTAATATCTTTTGTTTTATCAATGAGCTATGACAACTTTGAGCAGACATTTCCTAGTGAATGTTAATCCCTCAGTCTCTTTTGATTAGTAGATGGGATTACATTAAAATTGATCCTCCTTCCGAGGTCCATTTGTGTGCTCTGTCTCAGTATTGAATTACATGGCTGGCCCTGTGCCAGGCACAGGTTCCCCATTGGGACAATGAAATCACAGCCACAGTGATGCTCATTTGTGTTTTACAGTATGCCATTTATTTATCACAAAAGGCTCAGGAGACTTTATGCCTTGGTGAGACATTATTTAGGCTTCAGATCTCTGTAAAACCTTATTACTCTCTTCAGTTCACTTTGTACAGAGATGGCTTTTGAAGATAGGAAGGGAAAGGCTAGGGAAAGAAGAAAAACAATATCATATTTAAAATCTAGCTCTGGTGAGTTTTCTTCAGTTGTACAGGCTGTTCTGAGGGAATTGTTGAGCTTCAACCTGGGAGAAAAGATCACTAGAAAAGGTATCACTGGTCAAGCTCTGTGTTACAGGTTTGGAAGCCTCAGTTTGAGACTGTACGGATCTTGTTAAAAGATGAGTCCCTCTGGCTCATAACTGAGCTTCAGACAGCCAAACCCTGGAAGAAGCTGTTCCTAAATTGGGCTGACCTGTTGCAATTGCTCTCTGAGGGTCCCTGTGAAGCTGGTGGGAGTCGGGTGGGACATGACATGATCCTTACAAAATTCAGGAGCAGAGAAGAACTGCTGTGTCTTTGTTTTCTGTTTCAATGTTCTTTCTTAGTAATTGAGAGTAATTAAAGCTATGAACAATTCTCCCCAGGGGAACTGGAAAAAAAATTCTCAAAAAAAAAAAAAAAAAAAAAACCAGAGAAGAGCTGTTGACAGTCTGAAAAGCTGGACAGCTTTCCATTGAACTCCCTCCCACCTTTTCCATCTGTAGCTCTTGTCATCAGCCAGCAAGCTGGCCAGGAGACAGTGACAGATAAATGGTGTGCAGTCCCCTAAAGTTCCAGATTACATCTTTCCTTTCCTTTCCTTCCCTTCCCTTCCTTTTCTTCTCTTATATGCTTTAATAGCCAGCTTTTATAAAGGGTGCTGTGTTGCTTGGCTTGTGCTGTTGTGATCTGGAAGATATTTTCCAGCATCTGACTGGTTCACTAGGGAGTTACATGAACATTTTGTAAGAGTGTGAACTGAGCTAGTAAAGCATCATTCTGAGCCTGCCAAGGCTCAAATGTGAAGTGGAAACATGTATATATATATATTTTATTTATATATATATATATATATATATATATAATTTAGGCAGAAAATATAAAACATTATGGGATTCCATACAGTGTTGTAAACAATATTCTATTCCACTTTGCTTATGTGATTTGGCATTTCTCACAGAACTAATGCTCTGTGATAGCAGTAAGAAGGATGCTGTGCTTGAGTGGAAATAACGTGGGATGCGAGTGATTGATGTTGCTTGAAATGAGGAATATAAGAGACTCCAGATAGCAGACTAATTATGTAGCTTGTTTATTTTCCAAGGAAGGTCTCATTGCTACAAGTGGTGTCGAATGGAGAATAGGGATCAGTTATTCACTGTCTTGGATCTGTTTATTCTTTCATCTGTAGGTCTTTGAATGCCTAGAGATGGGCTGGTAAGGGTTTCAGAAAAAAAGAGATGGAACAGCACATGGTTATATTTTGTAAAAGTGTCACCTTGAATCCACAAACCCACGTTGAATTTTTTTTTTTTTTTTTTTTTTTTTATTGTGACAGCCATACCCAGGTAGATAGTTTATCATCTTTAATTGTGCTTCAGCCAATATTTCTCCTGCAACATCTCCAAGTTTTCCAAGTATATGAAGTGCTACATAGCATTGTGTGCTTCTCAAAACTATACAAAAAATTGGGAGATGAGGCGTAGGTGCTAGAAGTTTATTTTTTTTTACTGTGATCTTTCCACTCAGGAAAAAGCAGCCTTAATTAGACTGGTTAAGAACTGATAGCAACCTTTATCAAGTGAAGTTGATGATAATTCTGTCTTGGAACTATAACACGAACATGAACATATGTAGCTTTTAAACATTCCCCTGCCTTTGTCGTGCACTGAGACAAGAAACTTCCAGAGTGAATCTGAAAAAGTAACATAGGATACCTACAGTAGATTATGACTGAAAGAAAACAAACCAAACCCACTGATTGTTTTCTATACTTCAAATGTCTTCATAATGTTGTGGGGAACATTGATAACCCAGTTTCTTCTGTTTTATGTGGACATTTCCAACGTAAGGAATGACTTCTCCATGCTGCTGTTTTTCTGCAGAATCTGGGCCTTTTCACCCTATATCTCCAAAGCACCATGGTGTCATTTTATGTTATTTAATTTTGAGACACTACCTTGTCTTGCTCTGCTCAGGGTGGTCCATTTTATCGTGATAGCTGACCAAAAAATGAGGAGTAGGGATTTTTTTTTCTTTGCATTTCATAGTATTTCTTCAGTCTCATGTGGCCAAATTTCTTTGGACAAAGGATTGATTAATTTAATTTCATTTCATTTTCCTAGATGTTAGTGGCTTTCTCCCAATATAAAAGAGGCTTATGCTAAGCAAACCAGTTCTATTTTTTGCCTACCTAAACTGCATGCAAGCTGGAAGTTTCTTTGGGCAGCAAGCTCCCTACTGTTATACTGAGCCTTGGAGAGTCTTGGCTTTCCATCCCCAGGCTCTGTGGCTGTGCTCACCATGCTTATAATACCAGAAGTGACTGTCAAACCATAATGCTTCAAATGCTGTTTTCAGCTCAATGATTTATTTGTGTGATTGGGAAGAGGCTGCAGATCTTTTGGCTACTACCACAAAATCAAATAAAGTAGTAGATCTGTATATATTTTTGAAAGCAAACTGAGTTGTTGCTTAAATTTATTTAATTTTGCTAGAAATGTGAGGAAACATGTTTTGGGAGCAATCAATCCAGTGGTGCCAGCTCCAGGTTTGACAGAGAGCATGAAGACTTACCACAAAACAAAGCAGAGTGATTGGGAAGATGATGTGGGCAGAAAAGTCTAATCCCCTGAAGCTTTGTTTGTATGGATTTAGGCATGAGTTTGCACTTTTCACCTGTAGTTCTCTCTACCCTGGTAGTTTTGCCTTCAAAATGAGGTTAGACTGCAAATGGATTTGAGCTGCTGTGGACCCACCTTGACCTCAGTATCAAGTTTTGCCTGAAAAAAGCAGATTTTATTTTTATAGATGTTTCAAACAAGTTCACTATGTAAATCCTTTGTACAAAACCACTGAGACCAGATTTTCCACATGGTACTGAAAGAGAACATAGAAGGCAAGTCATACTGCCTTTAATTTGGTATATTTCATTAGTGGAAGGGTATTTTTACTTAATGCTTTTCTAGAGAGACACCAAATCAGTTGAGCTCTCTGGCTGAAAGGTAAAGAACAGGCTGATTTCTTCATGATTTATAGTAGACTACAGTAAATAATTCTCTCATATTATTTTTTTTTATGGCATCTGAGCTACAGCAATGCTGTTCTTCCTCTGCTGGTGGTGCAAATAAAGTTGACTACTGTGGTAAACCAAGCTGATCCCTTTTCAAGTCACTCCTTGCTGCAGGCCACTGTCCTCTGTAGATCAATTCAGAATGAGGTGGCAGAACTTTGGGGCATATTGATTGCCAAAGAGACTCTAATGATATGAGTGAATATGAGACAAAGCAAAAATTTCAGCACCTGCTTCAAAGCAAAAATTAATCCTGATTTGAAATATGAGTATACTCCCATGAACATTAAATTTTAAAGAGTTTTCACTACTTCTGAGTATTTTCAGCTATTGAAGCTGATCTCCAAGTACAGAAGCAGAGAAACCTTTTTTCCATATCTGCCTTTCCCATAAAAAGTTGCTGAAGCCCATGGAGAGGGACATTTTACAAGAGCATGTAGTGATAGGCCAAGGGGCAATGGCTTCAAACTGAAATAGAGGAGCTTTGGAGTAGGTATCAGGAAGAAATTTTTCACTGTGAGGGTGGTGAGGCACTGGCACAGGTTGCCCAGAGAAGCTGTGGATGCTCCATCCCTGGAAATACTCAAGGCCAGGTTGGATGAGGTTCTGAGCAACCTGGTCCAGTGGAAATGTCCCTGCCCATGGCAAGGGATTCAGAACTGGATGTCTTTTAAGGTCCATTCCAAACAAAACCACTCTGACCCTCTCTGTACATAGCCCATGATTGCAGTCAATCATTTTGTGCAGACAAAGTGGCTTCTTGAGGTAATTAAAAAAAAAAACCACCAAAAAACAAAACAAACTGCTTACCTTACATCATGTATTGCTGCCTAAACTTAAACCCAAAAAACCCCAAAACACCATGAAAGCTAGTCTCTGTGCTTGTTTTGGCTGGGATAGGATAGTTTTCTTCCTAGTAGCAGGTATAGTCTGAAGACAGAGACCCTCTGCTGCCAGGGCAATGTATTTATTGCCTGAATAAGATCAGCATTTCACCTGCTATTTTTTCAGAACAAAGCCTTCTCAAGCTTACTGCTGTGTGAAGTCAATAGCTGCTGCAAGAACAGTATCCAGATGGATGGTGAGCAGCTCTGTAGCAATTTTAGAGATGAAATTTTGGTTTTCAGTTTATCAACATTTAGCAATTTCTTAATTATAGTACCCAGCACTTTACCTTTTCAAAGCACTGCACAATTATTAACAAATTAATTGCTGCCTCATTGCCCTGTAAAACATGATGATAGTTATTTGATTATCTGGTTCTCCAGTAAATGAAAATAACCATATTGCTTATAAGACTACATATTGTATATATGTGTATACAGAGTATTATATATGGCCTATATGTATAATTCAAAGAAAGTTTTGCTACGTGAGGGCACTGAAGCCACCCATTATGAATTTGTTTATTGGAAAGGTTATTCAGTGCTACAATAACATTCCTGTATTGTGGCAGATTATTTGGGGAGAACAGAAAGAACAAAGGGAAGTTTATCCTGAAATGGGAGCAAAGAATCTTCTTTTTGTTCATATGAGAATCCACTGTGGTGAGAGCATGACTGAACGGGCAGAGGATTATCATTTCTGCAAGCTTCTCCTGAGAAATGGGAAAAAAAGGATCTCATAGAATGGTTTGGTTTGAAATGGACCTTAAACACCATTTATCTCCAGCCCCACTGCCATGGGCAGGGACAGCTTCCACTAAACCAGGCTGCTCAAAGCCCAGTCCAACCTGGCCTTGGACTGTCAGGGATGGAACCTCCATTTCCCTGGGAAACCTGTTCCAATATGGATGAAATGAATAATGTTTGAAGTATTGCAATTAGTTGGACTATAATTTAACAGAAGATCTGAACTTTTTTTTTTTTTTTGAGAAAGGGGAGCTTCCATTTTGTAGATATTTTTCTTTACCTTCTATAAATTTAAGTATTTCCCTGAAAGAAACTATGATCTACCATGAGAATTAATTAAACAGTTAACTACATTTATCTCCTTTACACAGGAGATCATTCTCTGATGGGGGTGGGGGGAGAAGGGGGGTAAAGGGATGTTTTATAACGAGTAATGGAAATATGGCAATTTAAGGAATTAACAAAGTGTAGTGGCTGACGCAAATGTTTTTTCTATTTATAAGACTAAATATGTTCAGCTGTCTGAGCCCTGAGAGCTAAACATTGGGAATGATGGACCCCTAGTGCCAAGGCTGTACAAACAGGCAAGGGGAAGAGTTGCTTGTTGAAGGCAAAGAAGGGATCAAAATGACATGGGAATTTTTCAGGTCCTAATAAAGTTTCAGTTTTTGTGTCCTCCTTACAAAGTCTACCAGTTTTTAAATCCAGGTACAACATATTAAATGGATTTATCATATTTAGGTATGTTTAGGTGGTCCACTGGCAACTTTGCTTAGTCTTTTTGGGGATTCTGGTATCTGTTTAGTCTTTGTGAGCAAAAATGAAAGTGTATTTAGATTGTTGGCATGAAAAGTCATCTTCTCTGTCCAGTAGGTTTTCTGTGCTTCCTGTTGTGCAATGGATCCATGCTGATTTGGCTGAATAAAGTGAGGGCATTAGAAATCACCAGTTGTGAATTATGCAGCCAAACATTCACTGGAAAGAAATATACTGCTTTTATGCCTGTTTGACCTCTGAAGAACCAGGAGAAAATGAAAAATTCCTGTTTGAAGGTTGCCCTCTCTCTTTGTTTTGTTTTGTTTTGTTTTGTTTTGTTTTGGTTTTGGTTTTGGTTTTGTTTTGTTTTATTTTGCTTATTGCCAATGTGTTGTGTAAACCACAGCTTTGAGTTCCAAAAGTTCCTAACAAGTGCATTTGGGTGGTGCCTTCTCCATTTGATGCTGCTCACGCAATTTTATTCTTCATGATGGTACAATCCTGTATCATGATACTTCCAGACTTCAGCTTTGTTTTTCTTGCATGGTTTATTCATGCTCATCTCAAGCTCCTGTTTCAACACTTTGGGAGCTTCTAACAAATTGAAGATTTAAAGTTTGCAAAAGAACAAGGGATAGATCATCTTCCCTAGCAGAAAAGTACCTGGAGGTCATGAAGGTTAGAGAATAGCAAATACCTCCTTAGTTTTCATTGTTTTTAGATTGTGGGTCCTCCTGAAGAAAACTCTTTAACTCCTTAACCATTCTTTTGTTCACTGCTCTCATTTCTTGGTGAATTTATTCCGCTTCCTTGGATCATTTGTACTGTTTTTATTTTTTAAAGCAGGTTATGAATCTCTTTATTCAATAGCATGTCCCTCTTCTCCAGACTTTATCTGGTGGATTTTTTGCTAGAGAGACTGAGTCAATGATTTGGCCACTAAATGTTCATGCCAGATTTGTCTCTTGCCATTGCAATAAAACTGACAGCATGTGTCTGGGTTTTTTGATCTTGTTTTTGGTTTGTTTTATTTTTTTCTTTAAATTAATTAATATTCCCAGCTGACAAAACCCTCTAGCAAAAAGGATGGTTAACCTGTGAGCCATGTTTATGCATATGATATTATCTCATTCTGAAGATGTAATTAATATTCTGCTTCATGGGGTTAGGACTAAAGTCCTGAAGGTTTTATTTATTCTATCACTTTAAAATTTAGCATTTAGCATCTCCTTTCAAAAGATTAGTGCAGTGTTGTTGACTAAATGGTTCAGTACATCCTTTTTATATAACCCTTTTGCTGGGCTGGAGTCCAGATTTTCTTGATTTCATATGTTTTTTATCTCCTCAAGAGAGATTAATTCTATGTTAATTACCATATTAGGGTCAGCTAAGTTAAAAAATATGATTTTTGACTTATATAACCTTAAAAGCACTTTACCTGATAACTTTCTTTTTTTTTATATATATATTTGATGTTTGAATACATTTGGGAAAAAGATAATAATAATGATAATGATAATGATAATGATAATGATAATGATAATGATAATAATAATAATAATAATAATAATAATAATAATTTTTTAAAAGACAAACATTTTCACATATTAATATAAAGATCCAGGCTTTTGTGGTTTTGTATTCCGTGGCACTTTGTTTTTTAGGGGGACTGCCAATACTGATGAGAAGAGAATAAGTATTAATTCTTCTCCGAAGCTCAGAAACAGCCACTGGCAGATTTTCAAAAAATAAAAGTTCTGCTTTTTGTCCCTTCCTACCAGAGCTAGTCAGATTGTATTGATATGACCCAGAGCAGAATTAAGCCATTCTATGCAGATAATTCTTTATTAAAATTTATCACATTTAGCCTTTAAAATTGTCTTTCATTCTTTAATGTAATTGTTTGGTTTTGGTTTGTTTGTGTTTAATCCCTTGCTCTTTGGCTGTTCTGTCAGACAGAAGCTGTTTAAAAATTACAATTGTAGCAAAAGTTAACATGCAGATCCCAGCATAGATCTGCCTTTGAAGTGATAAACTGACCAGGTCCAAGCTGTTTCCCAAGGCAGTCATGCTGTGTGCAATATTTTTTATGCATTTCACAGAGGAGAAATGCAGCTTTCTGCCATTCTTCAGCTTCCTCACAGGAGAAGGCAGAGGGGCAGGCACTGATCTCCTCTCCCTGGTGACAGGGACGGGACCTGAGAGCGCGACTGGAGCTGTGTCAGGGCAGGTTTAGGTTGAACATTAACAAGAGTTTCTTCCCCCAGAGGGTGTTTGGGCACTGGAACAGCTCCCCAGGGAAGGGTCACAGCACCAAGCCTGACAGAGCCCAAGGAGCATTTGGACAACACTCAGGCACATTGTGGGGTTGTTGGGCTGTCCTGTTTAAGGCCAAGAGTCGGACTCAGAGATCCTTGTGGGTCCTTTCCAACTCTCTTTCTGTGATTCTGTGAAGGCTTAGAACAGAGATAATCCTTGATCAAAGCAATACAGATTTGGAAAGACTTCTGTTTTCCACCTGTAATCAGTGCTGTGCAAAGAAAGTTCCAAAAGCATTCAAGGAAAGATTTCAGGTCTAAAAATTTCAGACTAAAATAATGAGACTGCAGGAAGGATAAGTGTGGGTTCATAGTAATTTGCCAAGATCATCAGCCAGGTTTCCACTTTGCCAATTCCAAAGCCCTTTTGTTAAATATGAGCTAAAACAGACCAATTGTGGCATGAAGTAGGAATGGCTGGTGAGCCTTTACTGAAACCAGTTCAGTACCTGCAGGCTGCTGAAGTACAAATTGACTGGTGTGCTAGAGGAAAAGGGAAGTTTTTGAAATAGCATGAGAAAAACAGTATGTGAAGTAATCAGCTGGGATGAGACCTTTAATTGTAGCCATTGGGTCAAATGAATGGTATTGATTCTGTGGAGTTGGGATGGGTTTGGTTTTGTTTTTCTGTAAAGTAAAAACACAAAGAAACTAAAAAGTGTCTCAACACAGAAACAAATGCAGATCACAACAAAATCACAAGGTTGCTCAGTGTACATGATATTCATTCTTCCACCTTGAGACAGGAGCAGCGTGCCAGGCTATTTTGTATTGAACAAACATCTGTGCAGGAGTGAGACTGTGAAATGAAGTTTTGGAAAGGATACAGGGACCCCTGCAAGCTCAGATTGGAAGAGCTGATCATGGTTGGTCCTGATCCAGCCAAGATCAAGTGGAAAGATCCAAGAGCTGAATAGATAGGACATTTCATCAAAATGTTTAGTGACTAGAACATCCACTGCTGTTTAGTGAATAAAAATGATGCTTTTAGTGAGTCTTTGTCTCTTGACCAATTACCCTGGCTGAAGTGACTGAGAAAGACTGGCAGAACTCCTAATAGGAAAATTCTTTTAGAATTCATAGGGGATTTAAACCTTTATGGAGTTTCATTTGGTTGGAAGTGTGGCTGTTTAATTCTTTGAGCAGTTACCCCAAGCCATATGAAAATCCACTCTATACTCACAGGCAATGATCAATGATCAGATATTAATTTAATTTCTTCTCAGATGAATTATGAAAATGTGGCATTTCTGTATATAAACCCTAGAAACTCCAAATTATACAGAACAGTAAAATATGTATCTTCAGAGACATCTGGCAACCAACCCCATGCATATACATTATATTTTCTGTCCAAGAATATCTGAAACATTTTAGTCTTCAGTAGCATCAGACAGTCACACAACACCTTGGAGATCAGCTAATGATGATGAAAAATGTAATTTGTTGGACAGCTCTCCTGATCTGTTTGAACTCTATGGAACAAGAGCTCTTATGTGCATAGGAGAGGAATTTTTCAGTGGAATTCCACATTGACCTTCTACAGGCAGCAAAGGGTTGACATAAGTCTCACTATCCTGTCTGTAAGAAATATTTGCTTTCAATGCTCTTTAATTCAAATGGTGACATGAATGTCTATTAATGGCAATGTAAATGAAACATTAAAAAAAAAAAAAAGTCCAAAGCAAGAAATATTCTCTGTGATTCTGGAACAATAATCACATTTGTGAGATTTATGCTGGTTTTGAACAATTCTTATAGAGAAAGGCAGAGAGTCTGGTACTGACAAGGCTTGCTGCAGGAGCCCAGGTTTTAGTAGAGATGTACTTTGATTTCTAACTGATTTTTCTTCTATAACTTGTTTCAACATTGTTCATTTTTGTCAGGGTCATTAAACTTGAGGGTGGCCTTTAAGGGGTTGGATGTGAGCAACTTTTTAAAAGGCTCCTCCCTCAGTGGCAAGTACCAAGGCTTGGTGAAGTGGGAGATGAAACTACAGCCTAAACTTTCTGGCTGCAGTTTGAAATATTTTCAGCACCAATGACAAAAAACCCATTCTTAAAGCTGCAGGGTCTGCTTTTCAGTATTGACATGTGTTTATACAAGTCTTCATTCACCAACTCTCTATGCTTTGGGGAAACATGGGATGTTTTCAGACACTGTGGCTCAGCTGTGGGAAAAAACTCCAATATTACCTCTTCTGTCATGAGGATTGCTAGCCATGCTCATGAACAACAGGAATATGGTCTTCAAAACATTTAGATTTTGCCATTAGATATCATAGAAAAAGCAAGCATGGAAATGACATAAAGAATTCTCCTGTACTCACAACCTATAAATCTAAATGGATGTATGATTTTGTGCAGATGTATTTTTGGCTGTATGCACATGTGTTGGTAGAAATATGGTGTGAGAAGTTGTGGCTGCCCCATCCCTGGAAGTGTTCAAGGTTAGATGGAGCTTTGAGCAATGTGTTCTGCTGAAAAGTTTCCCTGCCCATGGCAGGGGGTTGGAACAAGATGAGCTTGAAGGTCCCTTCCAACCATTCTGTGACTCTGCATTTCTTCCCTTAGTCTGTAGCAAACATGCCTTGAATAAGCCTCATCCTCAGCCATTTGTATTCCCATGCCTGTGGTCAGTTCACTAAGGAAATCTTTAAATTCTATATACCTTCACATCTTACTTGCAATTTTTAAATACCCAGCTATTCTGTCTCCCTCCTGAGGACTGCAGAAGTACAAATTGCTCCCTATTAAAACATTTAGCCAACCTTTTTGTAGTGACAGAACATTCTGGGCTGCTGGCATGCAGAGAGGAATGAAGATGTTGACTTCACAAAGTGCAGCGTGTAGATCCCTCCTGTGTGCATTTCTTGCTGCATTAAGGTATAATAATCCACTCACTCCACGCAGCTGGAACTTTATATGTTTCAAAATATAAGAACTTTATATATTTTAGTGTGAAAATTCCTGGGAAGAAGGAGATGGAAAGAATGCTTTGATGCATTCAGGTGTTGACTGTGTATGGAAAAATTAAGAATTTAATTATGAATTTATATAAAACAGAATCATAGTGGGTACTTCAAGACAGGCTCCATGATGTTTCATCTCCCGTCTTTATTGGTTAGATGCCTGAATTCATATCTCCATGTTGGCATTCCAGGTTGACACATTATCTGGTGCAAGGGCTAAGCTTGCCCTTCCTTCACTAAAATCCTGGTGAAGCATCAAGAGTGGATTATTGGGTTTGAGGTTGCAGATCAGATGCAGTCCATGGCTGAATATTGATTTCTCACATATCAAACACACTGAAAAAGGAGAATTTATTTTTCTTTTCCTCTTCTTTTTTGCTCTTTTTTTTTTTGCTCTTTTTTTTTTTTTTTTTGCTCTGACTTATCAAGCCAAGAGGTGGAATTTCCTCAGCGTGGAGGGAGAATTTTAGCATGGAAAAAGGGGGAAACAAGAACTCATTTCTCCTCCTGTACAGAGTCCTGTTCACCCAGTTGTGCCATTTGTGTGCAGGCCAATAAAGCACAGCTGCTAAGGTCAATTTTCATGTGTACCAGAGCCAAAGAAGGGTGGTATCTTTCAGATCTTGTTCCTGCAGCTCAGGCTGAGCCAATATTCACATTTCCTGTTGTCTGCTGTTGTGGCTTGTTGGTCTGAGGGTTTTAAAGTGGAGAGCTTGCAATTTTTCTGTCATTTAAAATATAGTGTTCATATGTAAGGGAAAGGTAGAAGGAGCTTGAGTCCATTCCTTTAAAATCTTCATTTCTGGTGTGGTGCCTTTATTCTGTGATACAAGTTTGTCAAGGCTGTGTGTGCAGCCTTCTTTCTCTGTCCTGGAACTCTCCCTGCCCTCTGAAATCATCCTGTTTCCTGAGAATATTGTTACTATGCTGGTAAGAAAAGTATAAAAGTGCTTTGAGCTAAAACTCAAGAAGAGAAGAAAAATCAACTTCTCAAAACTGGATTCTGTAATGTATTCTTTTCACATATCTTTCTTAATATTTTTAATTTCTAAATAGTGAAATGGTTGTTTATTTCAATCTTTCATGCAGAAATAGGAAAGAAAAAAATAGGAATTAAAATTGGAATGCTTTTACAACAAACTTCCAAAATTAACAATATTTTTTGCACACATGACGTTGACCATAGAAAATTGGCTTTTCTTTCCTTTTTAAAGTTTTTTTTTGTTTGGTTGTCTCACATGAAACCAGATCTTTTTAGATCTTCAGATGGCAGCTAAACAATAAGGAAACAACAGCAACAGCAGAGCCAGCACCTCACAAGAAGGAAACAAAAAGATGCTCCTATAATCCTGTTTGTAGCCATACAGGTAGTATGTGGTCATATAGGTTATATATCACAGAATCACTGAATTTCTAGGGCTGGAAGGGGCCCCTGGAGATCTTCCAGTCCAACCCCCTGCCAAGGCAGGGTCATCTGAAGCAGGTGACACAGGAACACATCCAGGTGGGTTGGGAATGTTTCCAGAGAATGAGACTCCAAGACCTCCCTGGGCCATCTGTACCTAAATTCACAGATGGGGGAATCATCCACATGTCAGGTGACACATTCTGCCTTTTCCATTTCTCCTTTAGTCTTCTTCACTTTTCACTTATAATAGAAGAAATAAATATATCTTTGTCTTTACTCTTTTCTAAAAAAAAAAAAAAATAAAAATCCTACCTATTTTAAAATAAATGTTGCACATCTAAGTAAGTAATTTACTAAAAAGTAAGTTTACATATCATAGCTTACCACTATTTTGAAAGAGATGAGCCCCATTATGTTTGCTTTATGCAAGAAAAGTCAAGTTCAGCACTTTGCTCTGCATTCTACAACATTTTTAAGAGTACTGGCACTTTCCTATCAACACTAACCACTGGACACTAAAATGGTGAGATGATTAAAATGTCCTCATTTTAATGTCCAGTGGTTAGTGTTGATAGGAAAGTGCCAGTATTCTTAAAAACCCTGGGGGACTTTCTGTCTCCTGACAATGCCTTGGATGCTTCCAACTCAGGTAAAATGAACAAAGCCATATAAAATAAAATAAAACAAACAAACAAACAAACAAACAAAAAAAAAAACAAACAAAAAAAACCCCCAAACCAAAAAACCAACCAACCAAACAAAAAAACCCCAAAAAACAACAACCAAAAAAACTTTAAAAAGGAAAGAAAAGCCAATTTTCTATGGTCAATGTCATATGTGGCAAAACATATTGTTAATTTTGGAAGTTTGTAGTAAAAGCTTTCCAAATTTAAGTCCTATTTTTTCTTTCCTATTGCTGCATGAAAAATTAAAATAAACAACCACTTTGCTAATTAGAAATTAAAAATATTAAAAAATATATGTGAAAATAATACATTACAGAATCCAGATTTGAAAGGTTGATTTTTCTTCCCTTCTTGAGTTTCAGCTCAGAGCACTTGTGTACTTTTCTTACCAGTATAGTAAAAAAAGGATGATATCAGAGGGCAGGGAGAGTTCCAGCACACACAGCCTTGACAAACTTGTGTCACAGAATAAAGGCACCACACCAGAAATGAAGATTTTAAAGGAATGGACTCAAGCTCCTTCAACATTACTGTGCAAATCTAAAGTTCTGGAGGTCTCCTTAAAGCATTATCAAAATGCATTGCTAAGTCACCTTGGCAGCTGGGGATGTGTGTGACAAGTAAATTGCCTTCTGAAATTTCCAACATTTGCCATGTGCAGGTACACACAAGTTGGAATGGGAATTCAAGCAGCATCCTGCTCTTCTGCAGACACAGTAACCTTGTGTGTGTTAGAGCTGATGTGATCCCACATTTGTTATGTAGGTAACTACATGCTCGTTATAATGAACACCAGTGCCTGTGCTGCATTTTGAAAATCATATTTGATTTCCTATATGAGGCTAATGGTGATTTATTGACTGCACTAAAACAGCTCACTGGTGGATTTGTTTACAACAAATTCCAGTTCAACTGACTAAATGACATTGAACTACTAATGGGAAATTTTAACACAAAGGAAAATAGCTTCTATTGTTCCTTTGATTTAGGCTATGAAGCTAGACAAAAAATCCACAGAAACATTATTCTCTTATTCTCTGCCATGACTGGTTCTGGCTAACAGTTGTGTTGATATCCTCTTAGCAACAGTGAATAGCTCCTAAATGGGCTTTATCAGTATTTCAGTCTATTCCTGGCACAAAAATTATACAGAGGAATGCAAGTAAATTCTGAATTGGTGGGTTGTTTAAAAAAAAAAAAAAGCATTACAATATAATTTGTTTAATAGCTTTTTGAAAAAGCAGATGTGCAGATAGCATATTAAGCTAAATTAGATGTTGAAAGAGTGAGGCATTTGATTGCTTGTTATTTCAGCAATAGAAGCCTTTCAGGTGGGCTGTATACTGGTGGTTTTCAGTAATTATTAGTTATTTAGATTATTAGTGACTTGCTGATGTTGAAGTACCAGAGTGCTTCATTTTAATGCACGTTGTTTTGTGGGCATTGGGGCTGATTTCCAGACTGGTTTGGCTTCCACAAATTGCAGTTAATGTGAGCTGCAGGTGTTCAGAAGCTCTTTAAAGGAGAGGTGAGCAGAGACAGAAAAACTCTGCTCTGCCTGCACTGCTCTTACAGGTGCAGCCCCCACGCCTCCCCTCACATTTAGAGTTAAGTAACATCAAAGCTCAAGTGCCATCCATGAGATTTTGGGAATTTTAAATACTCTATTCAGATAGTTTGATCTCCTGAGAAGGGTACCCAGAACAGAAATTAATCTCCCTTCTCACAGGAGAGAAGTTTGCCAGGGTTGTGGTGGGCTTCAAGTTTTAAACTGGCTTTTTATGATTTACTAAAATGGTCCTGTTTTTTATTTAAAAAAATTAAACATTAATGACAGTGCAGTTGGAGACAATGTGTCTTGCAACCCCTCCAAATGTATTATTTTATATGGAATAGAGATCTTTCTTCTATTAAAACTTGGAGAAGATAAAAAAAAATCTGCTATTATTTTTAACACATTCAGATGTATTTTATATCTATTCCTACATGCTTTAAGAGTGGTGAAGGGTAGGTTGACAAGACGAATAACATTTTCATGTAGGTTGATTTTTATATTACCCTGCCAGGAAACTTATATCACCTTCCAGTCTTCTCATTCTTCCTTCTTTAGAATCTTTGTTCATCTCTTTCTCAACACAAATTTTGAGGAGTGCCCAAGAGAAAAGTTCTGATCTTTCTGCTGCAAAGGCCAGCCTATAGATGGTACCAATGGAGAAAAATAGTAAATTTACAATAACACATTTAATCTAAGTTTTTATTCCAGAGATAATGCTTTCCTACAATTTAAAAGAAAGCTCTGTTAAGTAAGAAAATGAAAGGTATTAGTCAGTACTTTCAGGTTTCCCCGTCTCTCAATATTTTTTTTAATTGGGCTTAAAATGTAAATACAGAAAGTGCTAGAATACTGTGGAGATTTTTTTCAGGCCTGACCCAGTCCATTAATTAGTCCATATTGCTGCAGTGTATAAGCACAGGTATGGATTTAAGTTTTCAACCCTAACAGTCTTTTTCTTTAGTCAGCCCTGCACCAATGACATCAGGACTTTCAATCTCATTTCTTCCCCTCCTGCTCTTACCCCTAACTTTACAGCCTGGCTGACATGGGCAATATGAGGCAAGGAGCAGGAAGTGTCCCTTGGCTTGTGCATCCTGCAGTCCCTCATCACATTTACAGGCTGACCCCTGCATCTCCCAGGCCAAAGCCCCCTGTGCTTGTAACAGCAGCCTGCACTGCTCCTCTCCATCCTGGGCTCCTCTCAGGCACTGCTTTATTCCCCTCCTGCAGCCAGGCCTGCAGGGCTCAGGAGCACAGCGAGACTCAGGTGGGTCTGTGCCAGCTGTGAGTCTCTCAGCTGGGAGCAGCTCTCTGGAGGTGTTTGCCAGGGCCCTGCTGTGAAAGCTCAGGAAGCTGCAGCACTCCCACCTCCTCCCCTCTTGAGACAGCGCTTACCGCCCATCCTGCTTGTCTGATTGTTCTCAGGTTGTGTTTGGGATGTTGCAGAGTCCTGGAGTATAAGGAAAGGACATTGAGGAGGTGGACCTGATAGCCTTTGTGTAACACTTGCTGATTTTTTTCTTACAGTTATGACTGATGAGTTATTAATTTAATTCTGCTCTGAAATTACAGAGCAGAGAAATCACGGTAGCTCTGCTGTGGAATTTCTCCACAGTTGGTGAGTTTCTCTACAGTTGATGAAATTTCTCTACATATGCCAGCGAATACAGCACAAATACCCTTTCCCCTTTTATTCTTTCTGTTGTAACAACACAGATGTGCAGTTTTAAATGCCCTGATTTAGCTGTGCCTCTTGGGAGGGATCATGTTTATGCTGTAGATTTACAGTCAGGCACCATGACTAGATTTAGCTGTCTGTCAGCATGTCATGGCTGCAAGGGACTGCAAAGCTTTGTCATATCATTACTAATTTCAGATGGAAGGCACACCTGGAGAACTGGCCTATCCCAAGCCCAAGGAAGTGAGGCCTTTGAAGATATTCTCAGTTGCACAGGGCCATGTCCTGAAGAGTTTTAAAATATCTCTAGAGATTGAGATTCCATCAGCTCTCTGGGCAAGTTACCAAAGTGAAACCACCCAGAGTAAATAATTCCCTTACCTGTGATCATAATTTACTTTGCTGCATTTTGTGAATATTGTCACTTAAACGAAATATTTTGTCTGATGTTATCAACTTCTACTTGAATATAAGGTGATTGATTCTCTGTTGTTTATGCAGAGTTTTCATGGACAGAGAAAACTGTTGTAGGGAAGTTTCCTACTGCAGAAAAAATGACAGAACTCATACATCAAGTATTTAACCTGCTTTTCGTATAAATCCTGAGTGTTTTGAGCAACACCTTAGACTAAAACTGTGCTGGACCTAATGCTGGGCTGCTTTCAGCATCAGGTGCAGGTCATTGGATTTGCCCATATCAATCAAAATAACACAGACCACCATGAGGAGTCACTTCTAACTGTTGAATGCTCAGTCCTGCCAAACCCATGCAATTCCTCATCTGTGAACCAAGAAAGCCTACTAAATTAGCTTGGGAATGTTGATATCAAAATAGCATATGAATAGAAATACTTAGATAAGCAGACAGCGAAACAAGTGAGAAATGACTCTGCAGAGCTGAGTTAGAAGATAAGAAGACTTTCCCATTAATGGTTAAGATGTGATTCCTTTAACAGAAAGAAGTGGCTGGTTTTGAGAGCTTGCTAGAAATCTTGTACATTACAGTTTTGGCCCTTATATGTAATTGAGCAGAGATCTATTGATTTCTTCTCCCCTGCTTCAGGCCAGATGAGCATTTTGTTCTTAGGTTCTTTCCATTTTCATTTGGTGCCCATTGTGCAATGGTGCCACAGTGACTGAGCAGGCTGTACTGGGTTTTTGTGGTAGGGTTCTGGTAGCAGGGGGGCTGCAGGGGTGTAGTCAGAAGCTTCCTCCATGCCTGACAGAGCCAGCCCCTGGCAGCTCTAAGAGGGACCCACAGCTGCCCAAAGATGAGGTCATTGGTGATGGTGGAAGCACCTCTGGGATAATGTACTTAAGAAGTAGGGAAAAATCCTATCTGACTGCAGCCAGAGATAGGAGTGATGATAATATGTGAGAGCAACAACTCTGGAAACACCAGGGTTGGGAGAGGAAGGGGAAGAGGTACTGCAGGTGCTGGAGCAGAGGTTCCCCTCCAGCTCAAGGTGGGGTCCATGGGGAAAGAGCAGAGATCCACCAGCAGCTCATGGGAGATCCCACTCCAGAGCAGGTGGATGTGTCCAAAGGAGGCTGTGGAGAGCCTGTGCTGGAGCAGGTTTGCTGCCAGAATTTGTGATCCCTCAGGGGACCCATGCTGCAGCAGTTGATGAAAGATGTGGAAAGGACTCAGGGGGGACATGAAGGATGTCTCTCCTGGGAGGGACCCCACGTAATAGGGGAACGGTCTGAGGGGTCCTCTCACTGAGGAGGAAGGAGCAGCCAAAACATGTGAGGAACTGACCACAATCCCCATTCCCCTGTTCCCCATCCTCCTGCACTGCTGAGAAATTGGAAGTAAATTTGAACCTGGGAAGAGAGAAAGGGTGGGGGTGAAGGTGTTTTAAGATTTAGGTTTTTTTCTTATTATCGTACTCTGATTTGATTTGTAATAACTTAAATTTTTTCCCAAGTCACATCTGTTTTGCTCATGATGGTCACTGGTGAGTGATTTCTCTCTGTCCTTATCTCAACCCACAAGGTTCCATCTTAATTTCTTCCTGCCCTGGCCAGCCGAGGAGGGAAGTGACAGTCTGGCCTTGATGTGCCCCTGCATTCAGCCAAGGTCAACACACCACAAATGTGGTGAATAAATATTACAGATCAAGCTGAGGGGAAAAAATTGTCAAGAAATATTTTACTATTGGAAAAATGCTGCTTTTATCACAAAAGGTAGCAATGTTGCAAGTAAGTGTTGATTGTGATGAAATTCACTTTTGAGAAGGGGAAATAAACAGTAGAACTGAAACCTATTGAAACACATCAACAATGGAAAAATAATTTCTTAAAAAAACAGTAACAGAAAAAATTGCTCTATACCTCTCAAAAAA
The DNA here is from genome assembly GCF_023055355.1 of Agelaius tricolor. Classification (NCBI taxonomy): domain Eukaryota; kingdom Metazoa; phylum Chordata; class Aves; order Passeriformes; family Icteridae; genus Agelaius; species Agelaius tricolor. Next base: position 90,688,535 of record NW_027269262.1, on the reverse strand, counting down.
GAAGAAGAAAAACCTTGTTTAAGATTGTTCCATGGAAAGTCTGCCATAGGAAGCTCCTAAATTTGCCATTGATTTTGATTCAAAATCTAACTTTTTTCTCTGATGAGTGAGTTAATAAGTTAATATGGCTTTTGTAATATTTAGCCTATGAAGAACACTGCTCAGGGTCCCCCTCCAGCCATGTCCTTGCCTCTGTCACTTTCTCTTTCTGCATCTCTAAATCCACAGAGAAATTTGGACCTGCAGGAGGGGTTGACCAAATGGGTTTCCTTCTTGGAGATGCACACCATGCTTTGTTATTTCACCAAAGGTATTCCAAGATGTTTTATCATTTATAGACATAGAATCATGGATTGATTTAACATAACTTCTAAAAGTCACCCAAAACATCTTGCTTAGAGAATAGCCACCTGCAAAATTAGGTCAGATTGCTCAGGGACGTTTCCAGGTGATTTTCAAGTAACTGCATGGATGGAGATCCCACAGCCTCTCTGAACACCAATTCAAATCTCTGATCAAAATATGTACATAGGAGTATATAAACACTTCTGTTACTTGCTTTTAAACTTCAGAATGAAATAATTTTGTGTATTACATAATCTTTAAAACTTACAAATCTATTTTTTCCTCCTGTTTTGCCTTTATATAGCAGAAGGTACATATATATATCTATATCCAATATAGAAATATATTGGATATATTATATAATATAAGGGTACATATATATTTCTATATCCAATTTCATCTGAGACCTGGAATTTCAAGAAAGGAACAAAATATTTGGAAATTAATTGCATTTTCATAATTTTACCTTTTCTTTGACTTTGTCCTCTCCTTTCTCTTAATCCAAGGTGTGGAATTTATCACTAAAATAATTCATTCTCTCACCAGAAATGTTTCCAGGTGAAATGTACAGATAAAAGAAATGGAAAAAAAAACCCAAAAAACCCACCTCACAAATTGTTTTCGGTCAGAGAGTTATTACAAAGATAGGTTAATATTTCCCCTTAAATTTTGAACTGTGGCTGAATGATAAAACAAACAGAACTTTTTAGAAAACCATTGAATCCTTCTTGTTAAGGGCAGTTTGGCATCTTATTGCAGGTTCTTAACAACTTCAGTAAATATTTAAAATGTATTGTTTAAAAATTAATACAGCAGGCATCCCTGGTGAACTGAAATAATTGAGCCTCCAGGCACCTCCATCATAATGCAGCTAATTGGAATAATATCAGAGAAATGCAGACCAAAGAATAAACTTCTAATACTGGCTCCATAGGAAATTATAATCCATTGGTTTCTTTGAGGTCCTTTGATCTTTCCTCAGGTGCTGGAAGTACCCAAGCACCAAGGTGAGCTCTGAAAACAAGAGGCCTGAAATTTTCCACTGCAATCATCTCCCATGTATGTTTTTCCTTTTCTCACATGCAACTAGTGATAGGACAAGGGGAAATGATCTCACATTTCACCAGGAGAGGTTCAGGTTGGATATTAGGAAAAACTTCTTCACTGTTTCAGTGTTAAACATTGGAACAGGATACCAGGGAAGTGGTGGAGTCACCATCTTGGGAAGTGCTCAAAGTATGAATAGACCTGGCACACTTTGCAAAATGGTTTAGTGGGTGTGATGGTACTTGGTTGGAGGCTGGACTTGATGATTTTGGAGGTCTTTTCCACCTTGATGATTTTATGAGTATTATCTGCTTTCTGTTGGAAAATTCCATTTCTCTTTTCATTAACTTGGGAATTTGTTCCATTTCACTTCCTTTTATAAAAGATACAACCTCTCCAGATGTGGAGGGTGCTAGAATTGTGGGCTCTACCCATATTGGTGCCACAGCTGCCACCTATTGTCACTGAGAGGTGACTTGGGACAGATTTGCCCTCCACCTGCATAAGCAGGCACTGTAAGAAGGGCAGGTTGTGCCTTGCAGGTGGCACAATAATACACCTGATGATCCCAAATACCTGGAGATTGGAGTGAGCTGCAGTGAGTGAGGTGCACAACCTTACTGAAGCTAATGCCCTTTGCTAATGGCAACATTTTCCCCATAATCCCCAAGTAAGTATCAGGTTATTTTTCTGTCTCTTCTCCAAGATGCCCTCAGCTTCAAAATGCATATTTTCCATTGCTGGCTGGGAACATGCTGGCCCTGATGCCCCACACAGGGGAGGAGAGCCCTGTCTTGTTCCAGTGCCCTATGCCTCCAAGCAATTAATTCATTAATTCATCACAGAGCAGAGAGAACTCAGACTGATGGCAGTGTCAGCCCACACTCTGTTTATCCTTTCGGCCATAAAAATCCCACTGCTCTGGAGCCACATTATCTGCTCTGAGGCTGGGTTTCCCTACCCCAATAAATTTTATTGCAAAGCCCTGCTGTCTAAGATGACCTTGCCTAATCAAGGACTGGTTTGGAGTAAATAAAGCAATAAATACTTAATGTGAACAGTCCCAGTGAGGTGACCCATGATGATTCCTTCTGGCTGCCCTATGGCATTGCATGGAGGTGTGGGTCTCTGCCCTCTCTATGACTTGGAAAGAGTAAGGAGAGACTCAACCAGCAGAAAGGACCCTCTGCTTCCCCCAGCCTGTTTAATCAGGATTTCTGGGTCAACTCAGCAGCTTTTCTAGTTTAAGATGGGTTGCAGTTCTCTGAAAAGCTGATGTCTCTCCTGCCACCTGAAATTCCAGTCCCATCTGTGCTTTTTTCTACGGTGGCAGCATTCCCTCTGCATGGTCTGTTAAATGTGAGCTGGGTAGTTGGGAGATAACTGAACGTTTGTTATAGCAAATGAGGCAATAAATGTCTGGGGTTATGACGGGCAGAAAAGTCAAGGTATTTATCAAATTGCCATGGGAAATAGCTTTGCCAAGTGTTAAGTAATAAACTTTCAATTATCATCTTTATGCTTCTGCTGAAGAATGCTTCTGAGATCAGATTTGCTTCTGGTGGTTGAAATAAGATCAGAGGTGAAGCTGTTTTGCTCTGTGAGCAGAGGTGATGCATGTCCATGTGTGTGCTTATGTACTGTGCCTCTACAGCTCATAGTACTCTAATTTTTTTTTTTTTTTTTTTTTTTTCATTCCCCTTTATTGTGGTTCTTTTTGTGTCTGGAGACTTTCCCTGACTCTGGATTAAATGGCCTACATGCTGATAGTGAGGATTTTAGGATAATCCACTAAATAGCTCTTTGAAAGGTACTTGCCTTTAGATCCTAAAAGATTATTGTACCTTGTTGTTGTTGTTGTTATCTCTGTAGTATCATCCTCTGCCTGGTATGTACTTCCCAGCTGTATATTGGCTTCTCTATCGTATCTTCCTTATGGAATAAGAGAGGATTTCCCCTTCTGCTGACACCTGGTTTGACATGCTCTCTTGTCAAAACACAAGCTGTGTTTAATGTTCAACCTGTCCTTGATTTAAGTAAAAGTCAAGTCAAACTCAGATGAACTTTTCTGTAGAAGCGAAATTTCCGTGTCAGTTCATGAGGGAAAATGCTCAAGGGAGAAGGAATGCTCAAGATCCTTAGCAGTTAACAAAACTAATTCTCTAAAGTGAGAAGTGGTTGAGGTCACTTGGTTTGTTCAGCCTGGAGAAGAGGAGATTGAGGGAACAGCACATCACAGGCTACAGCTTCCTCCTGAGGGGAAGAGAAGGGGCAGGCACTGATCTCGCTGGTGACAGTGACAGGACCCGAGGCAATGGCCTGAAATTATGTCCCAGGAAGTTTAGGTTGGATATAAGGAAGTTTCTTTCCCCAGAAGGTGGTTGGGCACTGGAACAGGCTCCCACAGGGCAGTGGTCACAGCCCCAGCCTGACAGAGCTCAAGAAGTGTTTGGACAAGGCTCTCAATCACATGGTGGAATTCTTAAGGTTGCCCAGTGTGAGGCTGTGAGGCTGGGAGTTGGACACAATGATCCTTGTGGTCCCTTCCAACTCAGGATATTCCAGAATTCTGTGGTTCTGCAAGACTCTTTATGCAAGAACATTCATAAATTTGCTCAGAAGAGGCCACACATGGTCAGTTGCTACTGACAGACTCCAGAGTCCTTTTAGGCAACCTCCAAAATTATCTGAAGCATGGAAATTAATTTTTCTCCACTTCAGAGTTTATATTTTTCTCATCTTATTTTTATACATTGATGTTGTAATTTTTAAGACTTGCTATATCTGGAATCAGCTGCACCACCTGGCTGCTTAGCCAGCAGTTCACAAACTAGCCTTGTAAAATCAGACTCTTTGAAAACATACTTGTTAAAAAGCAGGCTTCCTCACAAGCTTTCTAGTGTACTGAATTCCCACTGCAACCCAATGTGTTCTTTTATACCTCTGAAATGGCTGGTGATTTCAGAGGGAGTCTGTGATATGCTGGTTCTGTAGAATTACAACCCTAACAGCTGTAGCATCACTAAAAGGATTATTCCAGAGAAAGGCTGTGTCGTAAATGAGGTGTACAAAGACTGGAACTTGCAGCTGCAGCTTCCTAACTGTGCCTGCTGCCAAAAATGATACTCCCCAGGAAAGTAAGTCCAACTCTCTCCTCATTTATAGTTTTTCTTTCAAAATAGCCAAATTTTAGAAAGTTTAGGGATAAAGGATATGAGTAAGAATTTTTGTTGGTGTCTAAAGTGGTGGAGTTTCAGCTGATGAAGTCCTTGACAGAAGAATGGCTGTAATGAGATGTCTGAGGGCTAAAGACTCAGTCATGCTCATGTATCCTCTGTCCCTCCATGGCAAGATTTTCCCCACCAGCCAAGGAGAGTAGGGCTGGAGGGTATCTGTCTTCACTTCAGAGTTCTGTTTATTAGACAAGATATTGATGAAAGTGATTTTTTTGCTAAAGAAGTTTATTGGAAACTCCCAGCACACATATCTTCTGCAGCTTGTGCTCCAGCAGACAAACTTCTGTTTGAGGGCTGAGAGTGACAGACAAGGACTGCTAAACTGTTAGAGCCAAAAGAATGAATTTCCATTTAGGAGCTGCCAGGCAAGGCACAGGGTGGGACATAGAGTAGTTAATGAGTGTTGACTGTGTTTGAGCCACATATATCTCCACGTTGCTCCCTAGGGTGTTTCCCTCAGTCCCTAAACCCTCTCCCTTTCCAGCCTTTGCAACCAGCATTTTGGGTTTGGGGTGAAATCACCCCCAGACTCTGTATTTGGAATGTAGTTTGCACTTTTTCATGTGCTCTAAACATGTCCAGGAGATGCTTTCTAGACTAGGACAATCAAGGAACATGGTCAGAAGGTTGCATGTTTTAAAGATGCCCTCTCCCATTCCACTGAGAAATGGCAACATGGGTGCTCAGCCCAGCCAAAATTATGTCAGTGGACATAATTTCAGGTTTTACCATTGCACTGGATGCAATGGAAGAAAGCAAGAAAATAGACACGTTCCTAAGCTTAATTTTAGCATAGTACTGCTATAAATACCCAAGCAATTCTGAGCTTCTGAATTTTAAATGTTTGAGAAATCTGTGCATTTTGTTATTAAAAAAAAAAATTATAAACAAAATGAAGTTTAGTTTTTGTGCTGAAATTTTCCTATCAATCTGAATCGGAATCATGCTGATTTTTCTTCACAAGAAAATAATTCCTTCAGATTTAAAAGTGTTTTGTCAGGTTTCAGGGGTTAATTACATATTGTTATTCTGTCTCTATAGGCCTTATTACAGTTGGTCTCCAACTGCAGTGTGGTGCTCTCAATACAGAAATTAATTTTTTTTTCAGACAAATAGAAACTAAAAATAAGTAAATGCATGTTTTGCAAATTCTTATCCAAAACAAATTCCTACCCATTTTTTTCATCTATATGTCAAATAGTGAATCCATAACATATTTTGAAAAATAGTGGTTCATTTTAAAATTATGTGGGTTTATATTTTTCTTAATACTGCTGTAAGTGTTTGACTAAGGAAAATGTATTTTTTCAGAGTACAATTTCAAATTGGCATCGAGCTGAAAGGATCAATAATAAATTCCAGCTCAAACTGTGAATCTTCTGATGCTTTTCTAAATGAAATCTACATGTGTCAGGGGTATTTTTATCCCTCTGACACAGAAATCATGTTTTAAGAAGCCTTGGCTGCAGAAATAATGGCTTATTATGCAAGAACAGAAAAGGACAAGATATTTTAAACATACAGTGAGAAACATCTTCCAGTGGTATAAGTAGGTACAAACCCCCTTGATCTCAAACTGCACCAGTATTCACTGCCTGAACACCTGACTGATGAGAAATATTCCAGATGCCATGTTTTTCAGGTTCCATGCTGTTTGATAATTAATGTTCTTTGTACAGTATCAGCCCACAAACCCATTCAGCTTGACAGGTTCGTGAGAACACTCTTTGTAATTTTTCAGAGTCATTTGTATCTCCTGATCTTAATAGTGACATGTAGTCATATGCAAAAAACTTTGAAAATAGCCATTTTGCTGCTCTGGATGAGAGGGGAAACCTTTTCTGGAGAAAGTTTTATGGATGGCCAAATTTGTAATGTTTTATAAGTGAAGTGAAGAATTGAAGTTATTTTTTACTTTTACAGACACAGACATTAATTTTTTTTTATGGCTTAGCAAGGGCATGAAATAAGATTATGTGCAATGAGTAGGTTTCAGATGAAACATATCATGTGTCTTAGTATATCCTTAATTTGACCATGGAAAGAGAAACAAACTTTCTATCCTGAAAAAGAAACAAACAAAAAATTACAATTGGCATGTAAATTATTGAAAGTAGTTCTATCTAAGGGAGAGACAACTGGAAACAGGGGTAAATGTGAAAGTCTTCATTGTGCCAAGGGTGTACCATGTTAAATGTGTTAATCCTGCAAAGATTTTATTTCTACAGTTGCTTTTAAATTTCACAGGTATCATATCAAAGATCACTTGATGTTTTGCATGCTCTGTGAGAATTTCTGTGAGAATCTAGATCATGAAAATAATAATGGTATTCAGGTCTTTCCAGTGTACATAGTGTTGATAAAGTCTTAACAGTGACCTCAGATGCAACTTTAATAAGACAGATACAGTGGTTTCTATTTTCTCATTTTTATGATATCCCCAAATAGCTGTTTAACATTCACAAAACTGTTCTGTTGACACCAGTATAACCAGAATTTTACCCAACATCCTTACTTTTATTGCAGTCAGTATATTCCAGGAATCACTGGGCTATTACTCAGTGTGTGATGTTGTCTTTGCTGCCAAAATTTTATCTCAGAAGACACACAGATGGCCCATTTCTGCATATAAATATGAAGTAAAGAGTGCTGGAGCAGCCTTCATCCTGTGGGAGCTGAGTCCTGCAAACAGGACCCTGCCCCAGTCAATGCTGACCCTCCCTTGCAGGATCAGAGTGAGATTCTAGACCAGGTAAAATGTCAATCCTGGCCCAATTTTATTTTTTTGCCTAGCAGGCTGTGTGGTGCTCAGCTGTTATAAACCATGAAACACTGAGGAGTTGCTCTGCCATCATCTGTCTCTGCAGTCAGGGTGGAAACACGACTGCGTTTTCCTCATGACACAAATGTAAATACTTGGGTCTCCTGTCTTCATCTGCCTCATAGTGATATTTGTTCAAATGCAGGAGAACAGAACATTTCACTACTTGCTATTTATGGCCCAATGGAATCATGTGCCTGCCACAGTTGTGTGTACAGTCTGTTTTCCTCATTCTCAGCACTGTGTGAGAATTACATTTCATGGATGTCTGGCTGCTAATAGGAGGATGAAACCAGAAATCCAGGATGAATGTTTCTTCAATATATCAAGTTCAGGATTGTGATTAAAACTCCAAAGATGTGTTGAGGCTTTCCCCTTCATATCACACCATTTTTCTCAGATTTTTAATCTTTTTTTTTTTATAAGAAAGGGATCTTGTGTGAGGCACTAAAAACTGATGTTGGTGATGATAACATGAGTAGGAGAAAATAACCCTCTATATTTTCTTGCCCAGGATGACAGACCATCACTCCTGGGGAAGAAGTGACTTGCTGCTTTGCTACTTTACTCCAACAATAATTCACATTTCTTAAACCCAGAGGAGCACCAAAGTGCTCTTCAGTGTACATATATCTGATTACTTTCTATCAGCTGAGGAAAACAGATATTTTATAGCATCAAAACTGGAAATTGGTCTGAAACAGACTATGTGGCATTGGAAAATTATAAGCAAAAAATTCAGTTGGGACTTAGGTAAAAGGAACTTCTACCTGTGAGTGGACAGGACTTAGTTTAATAGCATAATTCCTGTTGCATCTGGGATGTTTTGTGATAGTATTTATTCTTACCTTTCTATTCCATTAAGCCCTTAGAAATTAGGCAAACATAAATACAATAAAAATTTTATTTAAAATACAATAAAAATTTTATTTAAACGTCCAAGAGTTATTAGTGTGATGTCCATACATGACATCCCTACATAAAAGTCTTGAATCAAATTTTAAATCTTATTATTTATTTTTCTGTTTGAGATATAACATCTGCAGGCCACAGTTGCATTTAGGTTCCTAGCAATAATCTTTTGTCTTATGAGTATATAATTTGAAATTCCGAGTACTTTAAGGGGATTGCCTTTCAGTTGTGTTTTGGACAGCAGTGAAATCTAGGAATTTAAAATTTAGAGTTCCAAATGAATGGTAAGTGGCTGAAGATATGTGTGGATGTCTGGTGGTATGTCTGAGAGGCAGGTACCTACATCTTGATCAGTACCCATTTACAGATGTGGGATTCTCTTCTCTCCTTGAGAAGCCACATCAGGGATAAGCACTGAGATTCTCCTGATAATCTGTGGGAACAAGTGGTGTGACCCATTTCAGTGTGAGATGGATGGAGAGAAATGGGGAATCTACTACTTTTTTTGGGTTTTTTTTTCCCCTTTTGTGGACAAGTAGGCCATGTGTAGGTACCTAAAAGAGGTGAGATAGGTTTCAGTTTGAGGATGGGATGGATTCCCACATTGAGGCACCTCCATTCTGTTGTGAAGGCACTCTGTGTATCCATCCAAGCGTTCCATTACTTCTAAAAGAGATGCAGTCAGTAGAGGCTGAATTAGTTCACTGGGGTGGCTATTTCAGGCTGGGTTCAGCCACTTTCTAGGTTTTATTTGTTTGCAGACTTTAGAGAAAACACTCAGCTCCTAATCATAAATGTGTGTTGCCATTTGAGAGGCTTTAAGACGCCTCATATGATATTGAGCTGCTGCTTCCAAAGAAAGCAGGACTCACCCACATTGTGGGTAAACTGACAGTTGGGAATAATTGTCTTTATTTATATCTTAGGGGGTATAAAATGACACCAGAGATCTATGTTTAGGCTTTGGAATTTCTCTCTAGCTGTTTAATTGCCGTTGAAAATAGAGCTTTAATAATTTCATGTCTGGTGAAAATAGTAATACTTTGACACTCTGGCTTTTGAGTCTGCAATGTGTCCTAAATTACCCTTTGCCCAAAGTATCTTACATAGATACTTTCTATGTAAGCATTCTCTGGGGGTAAAATGAGAGATAAAATGCCACTGCATTAAAAAAGGCAATAAGAAGACCCAGGAGGCCCTCTGTTCTTTGTGTTTTGTTGATTTTCAGATCAAAACTGAAATGTTTGCTTGCACAGCAAGCTGGTGTCTGAAATTCAAAGTGAGATACACACATGAAGGTGGTTTCAGCTCATTTCAGCTCTGCAGGCCCATCATCACTTCTACTGTGAGTTCTGGAAATAAAATTATGCCTCTAACAAAAGTCATATGGAATTTTAAAATTGGCTAGACCTTCTGCAGCAGAGGTAAAATGAGGCCATAGGAAATCTGAGATATTTGCTGGGGTTTGTGAAGCACTGAGTGCTCTGTGAGTGCTCTGATGTTCTCTGTATTTCTAATACAAAACCCAAAACCAATGAGGGTTAAGAATTTGATTGTGGGACACCAGGAATGATTAATCTGTTGCCAAGAACCAGGCTATGAAAATCCCACAGGAACAGAGCAGATTTTTGCTATTATTTGTACTAAATAAACATTTTCTGAACAGGGGTATTCACATGTCAGGGAATTTTATTTAGATGTTGATGTACCTGGTTTTTGTTACAGCTTTCTGGTTAGCTACATTCACTTGACTTCAAGTTCACACCTGTCTTGTTTGGAGAGGGAGGAAAAATCCTCTGCTTGTTTTAATATAGATGATTGATCTGAGCCTGACATTTGTTAGTTAATTAGTGCCTCTCACAAGCTGAGTCTTCATTCCTAAGAGATCATGGATGTTCCCTGTGAGGTATGTAAATACAAGGAGCTCAAAAAATTAACAATGCCAGGATTTGGAGGCTAGTCCTCTATAGATAATTCAGTTAATTAGGAAATGCTGTCAAAAATTTTCAAAATTACATTTTATTTTAAACTGGAAAGAAGCAAATAATCTGGTAAATTCCCATGTGCCAATAGAAATCTGAACAGTATCGTTTGGCATAAAACTGAAAATTTGGGCTGCATCTCAGCCTTGTTTGCATAAGATTCCTTCTATGAATAACCTCCATCCAAAATGCTGTCCCAGATCCAGCTTTAGTGATGAAATTTCCTCTGCTCATGGACAACCTCTCTGTTTCTGGTGTCTTGTTCTTAGAGAATTCCTGGCCAGGAGCACCAGGAACTGTTTTGCTTTGGTTTTTAGCTCAGCAGCTTGGTGTGAGATTGTGTAATTAGTGCTGTATGAGATATTGGTGTGATACATATTTTCCTAGAGGTATTCTTGTTCCTGGATGTGCAGTGTATTAGCAAAATGGGAGCAAGATTAACAAAATGACACCTTTGCTGGCTGCAAATTTGTCATGGTGCTGGGTTTGTTACTGCATTTTGCTGAGATAATATAGAAAGGTCTAGCAGAGAACAGTTTAATTTCATTTTCCCCCTGCAGAGTTGTATATCTTTCCATCTGATTTTTTCTGAAACTTTATTAAAATATCTGGATGCCTAATCTATGTAATCTATCTAATGTTCTAAAGACATGAGAATGTGTGCTGAAAAACTTTCTTCATTCCTGAAATGACAAAGCAGGATTTTAGTGTGGGAAAGGCAAGTAACTGGGAGAATTACTCCACAACTTTCAAATTTGCAATATTTTGCCTTGGGAAGAATTTTCATTTGATGGCTTCCTAGAATCTTTTCTCATGTTATGTTTATTTGAATATAAATATTTATATGGTAAGTGTTGAAATTTTTACGAAATTGAAGTATTTGGTGTGTTCACAGTCTGATTCTGGCTGCTGATTGAAATTGTGTGTCTTCATTATCTAAACCAAAAAGGAATTAAATAAGCTCCAAGATCACTAATTTTAAATTGTACAAACTAGTAAAAGTTATCATCACTGCTATATTGTACCAAAACCACACTCAGTACTGCTATGTGACAGTGACCAAAAATAAAAATTTAATGTCCCTTAGTTTTTCTAAGTATTTCTTCAATAAGGCATAGAATGTCCATGTGAGCATAGAGCTTTGGCAAAGGATGTTATAAAAACCCAAAAAACAATACAACAGGTGATAGAGTTAGCCCTTCTTTATTTTGTTTGTCAGGAATAACAGTCTGACAACAAAATTAGGGAGGAAGCTGGAGTGGATCTAAGAGGAAGAATTTCACTTTAATGTTACGCAGGTGTGGTACCAGTCCAGCCTTGTCCTCACAAAGTCTCCAGATTTCTGTGCCTGGTGGGTTTTCTTGTATGAATGTCCACATGAAATTTCTTCTACCAGCTACATCAGAAAACTGCAGTTCATTGCTGGTTTATGTGCACCCTCTGTGTGCCATGGACATCCAGAGTGTTCACAGCCACTGCCAGGAAAGCAGAACTGCAGGGGACATGGAGGTGACATGGCAGGATGGTGGTACTGGTGCCTCAGTGCCTTTCTAGAAAATTCCCTGTCTGTGCTGCCCAAGTTTACTTAGCTGGAGGTTCTTGGGCACACACAAAAAGTATTTCAGGGAAAAAGCCCCGAGCTGGGTATCTCTGCTTTGTTAAAATCTCACTTTCCTCTTCAGAGGATGATTGTTTTACAGCTCAAGTACCCTTGTTAAAGACAACACCAAAGCTAGCACTTAGGTGCTGTGGAGAATCAGGAATTTTCAACAATTAATGGGTTGCCAGTGGCCCCAGTACTCTAAAAGGAAATTCATCTCCATGTCCAGCTGGACCTCAAAAGCTCACCACGACTCCTGCCAGCCTTTGCTCATTTGAGAGGGGACCTCAGCTCCCTGAGGTGACTGAGCAGCATCCTTTTGGCAAGACAGGCACAGCTTGAGGGACAGCTGTTCTGCAGCTGGAATGAGAGTCGTGGCCTTCAGAAAAGAATGCAGCACTTCTGTGAGGCAAACTTGCTGCAGAAAACCTTCTGGAGGAGCTTGCCAAGATGCTGGGCTGAATTTGAGAGAGAAATTTATTTCCTGTTGTTTTGATAGACTCTGCTGGCCTTGCTGAATTCAGCAGCTGTACCTCAGGCCCTGTTGTGTTGGCTTTATATCTATCAGTGGCACAGTTGGCCCTTTCTATTTTTGTCACAGATCAAGCAGTGCCATGACCAATAAATCAGCCTTTTCTTCTGTTTGTAAACCACTTAATTTAGCTCTTGCTCTTTAGGAGAACCTGATGCAGTTATTTATATCAACACGGCCCCAAGCACTTAAAACTAGTCAAAATTCTGATTAAGGCTCTGCATATTTTATTGCCTGTACTTAAACCACACTGCTCTAAAACAGCACCTGTTCCTCCCTTAATTGCATCCCAGTTCAATAGTTACTGCCTATCCAAAGAGCTGTTATGATGGAAAATGGTTTGCAGCTTCTTTACTTACTATTGTACTCAATGGCCCTTGTAATAAATATCTGCCTCAAAGTTTGTGTGCAATTTTTTAAATATTTTATAACTGAGGACAGTGATGAAAAGTCGTTTTTAATGTTTTTCTTTTTTTTTGTGAGCCTGAAAGTAAATCCATATTGTATTAATTTCAGTATTGCAAATATTCCCTTTTCCAGTAATACCAAGACTCTGGTTCTGCTGATGCTGCTCTGACCACCTCTCTCTGTCAAAATTTTCTCACCAACATCCTTATCCTTTTAGAATCATAGAATGACTTGCATTGGAAGGGACCTTAAAGATCATCTACTCCCACCCCTGTGCCATGGGCAGGGACACTTTCCCCTAAGACCAGGTTGCTCCAAGCCCCATCCAGCCTGGCCTTGAACACTCCCAGGGACATTTTCCCACCCTGCCCCAGCCTTTAAGCATTTCTGGTGATGGTAATTGAACCACAACTGCTTGTCAGATTTCCAGGGCTCTGAATTCTGCTCTTCTTCAGTGTGTGAGGGTACAACAGCTCTTGTTGTGCTGTTCTCTTTTGGTCCAGCACTGCAAACAGTTCAATCGCTCCTTACAAACATCAATAGCTCCACTGACTCCACATGAAATATAACATCTGCTGACAGTGTTTAATTTCTAGCAACTTCAGATAATTTTATTGAATATAACAGGCTGCATTAGGAGCCTTTAACTTGCTCAAAACTTATTTCAAGGGAACAAGACAACAGAGAACCTGACTTGTGAAATATGCACAGATTTTCTTGGATCAGCAGAGTCGTCTCTTTTTTACAATATTCTATCTCCCTTATGTCTTTTGAAGTCTGAAAAGCCAAAAAATGTCACCTGTAGTATCCAGATTAATTCCCAGACCTTGTATGTCCTGAACACTGCAAGAGACAGAAGTGGTTTTGATCATTGCCTGATCATAACCTGATCCATGTGCATTAAGTAAGGAGATAATGGAGACTCCATGGCCAGCCTTATCTTTGACATTTCCTATCTCCTGAGTGCTGAGCACCTTTCCATCCAGTGATAATCTGACTTTTAATTCCAGCTGGATGTCTACATGTACAATAGAAGGCAAAACGTTTTCAGGCAAAGAAAGGAAAACATATTGTATCATCAAGTTTTGAGGATTTGCTTTTTTTTTTTCTTTTTTCTTTTTCCTTTTTAAGCACATATAAGAATTATAGAATCATTAAGGTTAGAAAAGACCTCCAAGATCATCAAGTCCAATGTAAGGTACAAATGTATATATAGAGATGCATACATATTACCTCTCTCACCCTTTCCATGAGTGATTCTGCTCACACATTCAAAATCTTGTTTATGTGTGGAATTTGATTATGACTGACATTCATCTAACTAGATGTGGACATGGCTCATATGTCTGCACCTAGGAAAGTTGTTTTCAGCTCGCTTGGAAGCCAGCAATGGTGACATGAATCCTGTTGAAGGCATTTTCTATGTCCCCACTCACTACAGTGAGGCTAAAAACACCTCATACATATGAAGACATTTATAGTTAGTGAGACAAATCTCACGGGCAAGTGTCTGTGCTTTAAATTTTTCACAAACAAGGATAATCAATGCAGTTAATGTGGACTATGTGCTCACTTAGAACATCTTCAGAACATCTGAAGGAGACTATACCTTGTCCAAGAAACTCTGCAGTGAATTTGATCATGCAAAATGCAAAATAAGCATTAAAAGTCTGACAAGGACAGTTGAGTTTACAGCACAGTTAGACAGTGCCATAAAATTTTTCATGACCAGAAATGGAAATGCAGTCAAAACAGTGCCAAGAAAACATATAACTCAGTAGGCTTTCCCTGTCATAGCTGTCACTAGTTTATTAGCTGTGACTAGTTTGTAGCATCAGGCTGATGTTCAAGCCCCTCTGTTTCCTACCTGGATTCTTTAGTGATGTCTCTATTAACATAACAGTTTGTGCTCCAAAGCAGAGAGCTCCTTTACTCATGCATCAGGCTGCCCCGTGTCTCTTGCAAGAGGATGCATCTCACTCCTCTTCTTACCTCCCCTTTGCAGCTCTAGAGAACCTGTTACAGGACTTTTTACAAGGAGGATCTTGATCAAGTTGCTGTAACAATCAGAATTCAGAAGACATACAGAATTGACCTTTAGCTTTGCCAAAGTTTTGAATGTGGCCAAATATTCTGACAAACTCCCAAAGACTTCATATAGACCTATGTCCAAGCAGTTTTGACTTCAGTCAGGTATGAACTGGAGTAGAACTTTAAAATAAATAATTATAAAAATAAATTGTGGGGCTCTTCTGTAAGTACATGAGAAAAAAAAAAAGATCAGTAAAGAGCCGTAAAGAGCCCTAATTTCCTGTATGAAACCAACAAAAAAGCCCAGACTGAGAAGAATATATCTCCCTTTACTGGGAAGAAGAGCTCAGTCAAATGTGAGAATGATGGATAATTCTGTCTGAGTATCCTAAATAGGCTTCAAATAACTTACTGCCTTTTGATGCATTTTGTCTTTCTAAGACTGACAACAGGAAGATCAGAAAAAAAAAAGACTGAGGTGAACAGTGGGAATAAGACACAAAAACTGCTGAAGATTGAAGATGATGGTGTTCTGAGGAGTCTGAATTTAAGCTCTCAGTTGTGCATAAAATTTTAAGACATCTTTTTCTTTTGAAGGCCATAAAGAAGGAAAATAAGTCAGAGAATTAACACGTAGGGAAGGCGTGAAGAAGAGAGGATTATGTAGCAGTGGGAAGGTAGTCCAGGGGAAAGTTTGTATTATCTCCTTTTTCCTTCTGTTTTTCTCTTCCTCCACTTCTGTCTGACTTTCCCCTGCTGCTTCATTTTTTGCACAACACCAACAGCAGGTTATTATTAAGTGGTGTAAGCAGTTAGTGTTTTTTGCTGAGCTGAACTCAGCACTGGTGTCCTGACAGGCATGTGCTAACAGAGGACAAATCGAGGCTGCTCTTCATTCTTTTTTTGTTTTTTTTGGGAATGCTCTGACCTAAATTTGCACAGCTGTGTTCACATTTAATCCTGTGTAATAGCTCAAAGGCTTTATATCTCACAAGAGCAGCCTACTGGCACCTGACATTTATTCGGTCCCTCTTCAGTTCTGCCTTAAAATCCTCTGGAACAAGCTGGTGGTTTTGGATTTTTCTCTTAGTAGACTTATTCCTCTACCTAAATACCCTTGAAATGACCAGTTTATGGAAGGTATAATCTAGACTTACTTCTCAGCCTTCTTGGACCTGGTGACCTGTACAAAATCTCCAGTGTAGATTGGCCTCACAAACAGAATGTGAAAGGAATTGAAGTAAGTTGTTGACTTGTTTTCCTGAGTGATTTTCTTTGGATCCTGTAGTTAATGTTTGTTTCTACCCCATGTGGTCCATATATTTGAAGCTATTGATCTAGTGTGGAAGTTCTCAGCTGTGGGGTTCAAGTGGTTTTTATCTTAACACTAATTTTGTTGCTGGAGGTTGAATGGGCATCTACCCCCAGCGAAATTATACTGCTGGTACTTTGTGAATTCCAGTTGTAATGGTAAAAGACAAATCTCAGTGGAGTTTGTAAATGTAGAAACACCCCCATAAAATAACACAGCTACTTTCTTATGTGATCCACTCTGAATACTCTTTGGGCTATGAGTAATTTTTTAAAGGCTCTTTTAATATTTGTTTCTCTAACTCATTACATTTCAGTGGTAGCAATCAATGAACCTTGGGAAAAGTGACTCATGGTGTTGCACTCTGTGAACATATGTCTAATGCATCTGACAAAATTTTGAATATTGATTTTATTGAGAATATTAAACAGCAAACTCTTTTTTTGTAATATTGGAAGATTATTCTCAGGGCTTGCATCCAAACTGAGTTAGCTCTTTAGATCATAAAAAATAAATTAATCTTTATAATTTTAAACCCAGCTAAATGTTTATGCACTGGATAAAAAGCATGTTTCACTGATGTGACTGAGCAAGATTATATGCCTTGTATTTGTTTTGTGCCTTGTACCTGTATCACAGATCTTTACTTTGGTTTCAATACTGGAGAAAAAATGCAAAGGATTATAGGAGACTGGAAACCTAAAAACCTTATCAAAAGAGCTGCAAGGGATTATCTGTGATGCTATCTCAGTCTGTAAATTATGCTGGGTAATGTTAGGTGGTTGTAAAGATTGGAGACCTTACAAAGGAATCCCTGACATTTCCATGACTAAGAGAGCATTAGAAGGTTTCTCATGGTGGAAAATAACTTGATTTCCAGGGAAGACTTGAGACTGAAGTCTTAATTATAATACACATGATAACAGAAAATCACAAATATGCATTGACTCAAAAGTTCAACAAGACTAACAAGTCTTTGGGGTGAGTTTTACATGATAAAATCATAGAATCATTTAGGTTTCTGGGGTCAGCTGGACATTCAAAGGGGGGGTCCCCTCCAGGCACCATGCAACTGATGCTACATGCAGAAAATGGTTTCACTGATAAAGCAACAGGCTCAGACTGGAAATCCTGAGTGCCTGGGAAATATGGGTATGGTCATGGACTAGCCAGAGAGCACATGCTCATGTCCCTTGCACTTGTGACACTGAAGAACAACATGACAACAATGGGCAGGTGGACCAGGCTGCTAGAACTGAAGTAGCTCTGGTGGATCTGGATTTGGAACATATGGGTGAGCTATTTATAGCTCAATGAGTCTATGACACATCAGGACATTTAGGAAGAGAGCTAAAATACAAATGGGCTGGTGATCAAGTGGTAGATTTGGCTACTGATG
The DNA here is from genome assembly GCF_023055355.1 of Agelaius tricolor. Classification (NCBI taxonomy): domain Eukaryota; kingdom Metazoa; phylum Chordata; class Aves; order Passeriformes; family Icteridae; genus Agelaius; species Agelaius tricolor. Next base: position 90,670,910 of record NW_027269262.1, on the reverse strand, counting down.
GCATTGAAAAGCCTTGTCACTTTTTGTATCTTTAGTGGTATACTTAGATTGGCTTCTTTTAAAGTGTAAAGGAAATGTCTTACTGCCACCCAAAATCTTAGAAGAGAAATACTGGCTTGATTTATTTTAACAAAATGAGGTGTTAACTTTTGACATCACCTTGAAGGTGAAGACCTCACCTCTCTCATTTTGCTGATGTGCTGGCAGGAAAAGCTGACAGGTTCTGTAAAGTGGAGAACAGCTAATGACAGCATTGTAGTGAAAGGACTTAATGACATTTGTGACTGCTTTGTCTCAGGAAATTAATGTATGCTCAGGCAAGCCTGTTGAGATGGAGTCGCTGTCCTAAGGACTGGGATCCAGTTCAGCTGCAGGAAAGTGAGCAATTACAAAGGAAAACAACAATGAAAAAGAGATTTGGTCTAATGAGTTTGCATCTTCTAATCCTCTCATCTCAGAGCATATGTGTGTTTACTGTCCTCCTTGTATTGTGTTCCTCTTCTTACTTAAAATACAGTGGGTGAAGGCATTAGTGGAGAGGAGAATAAAGTCATGTAACTGTGACTTCATTCACTTAATCAAAGAATTCCTGATAAATTTTAAAAAAAGGATATAAATGCCTAGCTTTAAAAAATTCCAGCTTCTGCAAAAAAATCACAATAAAATAAAAGATGTTTTCAAACCAGTAAGGACAGTGGTGATATCCTTCAGATAGTATGGGCTGTGTTTCTTGAAAGGTAGCTGTACTCTCCTAAATGAATGCTTCTAGGTTCATGAGTCATTGCCCATGGTCACATGGTGTTTCATTCTTTTCTTTTGTCCTTGGTGTATTTTTCCTTTTTTTTTCTTTTTTTTTCCCTTTTGTATTAAACCTGTTTCTGTAATAGAGATGCTTAAGAATGGTAAAAACACGAAAAAGAAAGAAAGAAAGAAAGAAAGAAAGAAAGAAAGAAAGAAAGAAAGAAAGAAAGAAAGAAAGAAGTCATTTATACTTAAAAAATATGTTGTGTTTTTTTTGGTTTTTTTTTGCTTGGATGTAATTGTGCAAAGGCTAGAAGGTCTGTAAACTGTCAGATTATGTAGTGTCCTGTCCTTCTATCCAATGTGCTCTTTCCCCATCTCACCTTCCCTAGCTCCCTTTGTTTGGGCTGTCAGTGATTGCTGTTCCAGTGGGGAATTGTCAGATTCATTTTTTATCTCCAAGGTCTTTAACAGTGGTGTCTGTGGTACATAATCAACTAATCTCTTCCTGGCAGAGGCTTGGTCAGGTGACTGGATCCCTAAAATGCCATTAAGTACAAATACTGTAAATTAAAATTGTTGCATTTAGCCAATATCATTTCTTGAACAGTGTCCAGTGCAAAAGGTATTTCCACTGACTGCAATGGGGATGTGGGGAATAAAATCCAGCCTTCCTTTAAAAATGCAAATGAGACAGTCTCCAGTCTTTAAACATATAGATTTTCATAGGCTTTATTTGTATAAAGGATCCTGATTTTCAGTTGATTTGTCCTTGCTCTAAGTGAAGTGACAATTGAAATTTCCTGTCCCTTGCTAGGACACCAACCCCAGCTGGAAGGACAAATTGTCAAACTGGTGACCTGACTTGTGCCACTGGTGCATGTAGGACAGCACAGCACAGCCAGTGACAGTGGCAGTGCCATCTGAAGCCATCCAGTGCTTTGGGGTGACCATGGCACTGCTTTCACAGGAGCAGATGGCCAAAACACTTCCCATGTTACTTTATTAGCTTTGCATTAATATTTATTAATGTTGTCATAAGGTCTCTTCTGAAAAATACAAGGAGCTTGGTATAGAAGCAGACATTTCAGAAATCCAAATATACTAAAGCCTTCCCAAATATGACCTCTATATTTTTCTTTAAACTGCTTATTAGATAACTGATGATACTTCAATACTGGCAGCATTCCCTATTGTCTTTACAATAGTGATGTCATGGCAACCTTCAGTATTATTTTTGGCAGCTATTGCTCTATTTATAACTCAAGGTTGTCCCACACAAGGGTTGATCAGAGGTCCTTCATGAGCTCTGCATTTTGGAGGGTTATGATAAGGTTCCTTTAAGCAGGCACCTGGTACAAAAGTTAAAAATTAGTGCATCATTTTAATTACTTAATATTTTCTTGATCCAGTGGTCCCTGCAGCTATTTTGTCAGATTTCCTAGCTTCTTGAATCGAAGAATTATACCCATGTGTCTTAGCAGGACTCTTTGAACCTTGCTAAGTGCCTGAAAATAAGGTGCACCAGGGGCCCTTTTTGGTACTTGTGAGATGCTCCCCAAAGTCCCAGGCTCTAGTGCTGGGGGTGTAGATCTGGGTCTGGATCTGGATCTGATTTTCTGTTGTGCTGCTGGGGTGGATGGAAATTCTAACTGGTGTAGCAGGTGCTTACACTTTAATTCTGGTGATCACTGAGGGATGTTTGCTTGTTGCTTTTTGGTATTGGGATAACTTCTGTATTTGTTTTGAAGAGGTGTAAATCTTGAAAAATACAGTGCAAATATAGAGAAGACCTATGTGCATATTTCCATCTATTAAATTTTTCCTATGCCTTAGTTAATCATAACTTCACATCACCATTTCTGTAGTTGCCAATATTGGTACTTGGCTGAACTGGCTGGCCATCCATTCACACATCTCCTCTTTACACTGGTGTCTTCAAAAGCATGGAGTTTCCTTTGATCCTGAGCTTTTGGTCTAGGGAAATATGCCTCAGCCCAACATGCAGATATATTGCCAGAGGCAATTCTTTTAATTAGCACTCTCCTCAAGACTAAATACCTTGTCAGGGTATTGCTTTGTGGTTTGCATGGTTTCCTACTACTTCCCACACAGTCTGCTTTTTGAGTTAGACAGGACTATCACACATGGGCACTCACACATAACCTGGTGGATATGTCATATCCATCACTTACAAACTGTGTACACCTTCTTAATCTGTGCCAAAAAGCAAAAGAACAAAATATGAGTTTCATTCCTGTTGAAATGGGAGACAAAGGAAACAAAAAGTATTACTTTTCTTCCCCTGTACTCAGCACTGATTAGACACTAGCTGGAGTGCTGTGTCCAGTTCTGGACCCCTCTGTTTAAGAAGGATGTTGAGGTGCTGGAGCAGCTCCAGAGAAGGGCAGCAAGGCTGGTGAAGGGTCTGGAACACAAATCCTATAAGGAGCATCTGAGGGAGCTGGGGGTGTTTAGCTGTAGAGGTCTCTGGTGTCCAGATGACCCTGAGGTGTCAGAAAATCTCTTTTTCCCAGCCCTGAGACCAAAGAAGAGGCCGAGATGGATCAGTTCTGCTTTCCAAGGTTGTTTATTTTTTCCTATCTAATACATTGTCTTTCTGACCTGCTGAGGTTTGTCTGGCAGGTTGGGTTGAGGCACACCGACTGCCCTCAGGGCAGTGTTATCTTTTTATACTAAAACCTACATGTACTTGATTTACAATAATTTTCCAATACCTATCACCTATGTTAGACAGTTTGTCTCTACTCTAAACCAATCCAAAAGTGCCACCATCACAGCAGAAGATGGAGGACAAGAAGAAGAAGGAGAAAGACAGGATATGCCCAGATTCCTCCATCCTGCCTCCTGAACACCCATTCTAAAAACCCTAAAATTCTACATTTTCACCCTGTGATAAATTCACTAACATTCTAGTCAAACCCTTGTGGCTTGGAACTCCTCACACAAAGTTGGTAACTGTTTCTGAGTTAAAATCAAAGGCACAGGTGTCTTTAACTCTGTGCCAAGGCCTCTGAGCCCCTGCCAGGGTCTCGAGCCCTCCAGGGCAGCCAGAGGAATGTCCTGGGTTCCAACATTTAGCCTGGAGAAGAGGAGGCTGAGGTGAGACCTCATCACTCCACAGTTCCCTACAGGAGGGTGCCGCAGGTGGGCTCAGTCTCTTCTCCCAGGCAGCAGCAGCAGGACAAGGGGACACAGCCTTAAGCTGCACCAGGGGAGGTTTAGGCTGGATTTTAGGAAGAAGGAGTGATTGAGCATTGTAATGGGCTGCCCAAGGAGGTGATGGAGTCACTGTCCCTGGAGATGTTTGAGCAGAGGCTGGATGTGCATTCAGGGCCTTGCTCTGGTTGATAAGGTGGTGCTAGGTCATGGGTTGGACTTGGTGATCTCAAGGGTCTTTTCCAACCTAGTTTATTCTGTGATTCTCTGGCAAGTACTAGAGTTTGAATATACTTCAGCACACCCAAATCATGGCCTGACTCAAGCTAGAGTTCCTTACCTCAGAGTCATATCAGACGTGTAGCTTAGCAATTGCCTTTTTCTTTCTCACAGTTATAGACATATATTACATATATTTTACATCGCATTATTGTCATTCCAAAGTCTGAGGATGGTGAATGAAAAATTAATAACCTTTTAGCTATGGAATGAGATCTTTTTGAAAAACTGTAGTGCTTGAAAGGATAGCCAGAAAAAAACTTAGTTTAAAATAATCAGTGTAATAAGCCAGTCAGTTGGAAAATTACTAATCAGGAGCAAGCCTTGAGAAATCTAAAGCCTCATGCTTATATGAGGACTTCATGTATCAAAATCCTCTTCACTCCTGCTTCATTAAAGGACACGGTCAAATCTATGAGTGCCATGAAAAGTATTGATTACCACCTCTGGAGAAATTTTTCATTTTGCATCTGAGCTACATATCCCTTTAATGCCCTGTATGTCTCATATGTCTCAGAAAGGGGAATTGTTAAAAGCCCTGACATGGGTCTTCCTCAGAGACTGCACTTGGCTGCTGTCAAACAACAACTAAAATGTTGCTTCTGAATGTGTTAATGAAAAAAATTTAATCTTTATCCTCTTATTGATCCTACAGAAAATTTCCAGGCTGCTTGGCAGATTGCCAGAAGTACATTTGCAGGGGGGGGAGATGAGGGGAAGGAAGGAAGGGCAAAAAATAATTGAAAATCTGTCCAAAAGCTGTAAAAGTCCTTGGATTGCCTCTGCTATAATTAGGGAAATGTTAAGGATTTACACTTGTGTATTAAATAGAGCTGGTTTGGAAACTTACTTCCTTGAGTGAGGCATGACCTCCTGAAGTCCCTTCCAACCTGAATTATTCTGTGATTCAATAAGCACATGAGATGTACTGTGTAAATGGCTGTAATGCTTCAAAATCTTGATCTGACTGTTGTGGCCTATTAGGTGCCATGATTGTCAGCATTTTCTTTAAAAGAATATCTTCCATTCATTAATATTTAAATTATTCATATTCCCTCAGAAGCTTCCCTTCTGGGACTTTATTTAAGTCATAGGAGGGATAAAAAAAAAAAAAGAGAAATCTGAATTCTGCTCTCATCTATCTAGAGTTCTTTTCTTTTTGGCCTGTGCTTTTACAGAAATGAGCTGTGCTGACCCTGGAAATCTGCCATTTCATAAAATGAGAAGGAAAAAAAAATCAATTTCCCATTCAAGAGCAGCAAGAGAGTTAATTAAAATTTGCTTTGAGATTCTTGCACATAATATGTTATTTACTTTTTGCTTCTTATACTTTTCATAATATTATCGTTCTGTCCTCAGGCTTAATTAGACTTCTTACCTCTCTTAATTACTGCTTTGATCTGGCTTTTAGCAAGTTTTCCTGAAGATGGAGCCAAATGATGTCATTGGAAAGATTCCAATTGATATCAGTCGATTTCAAGCTTTGCATGGACCCCAAGATGCTGACTAAAATGAAATCATCCATTCATGGATTTGTTAAGTAAAATACTTCAAACATTTACAATGTCTTTATATATGTGTTATTTAGGTGATGACCTGAAAAAACCATGTCTGAGGTTCAGGGAACGGTCGAGTTTTCTGTGGAGCTACACAAATTCCATAATGTGGACCTCTTCCAGAGGGGGTGAGTTGATGTTTCCATTAATATGCAGCTGACAACAAGGGAGCAACCCACAGAAAAGAGTTAAATTGCAAAACAGGTTCTTTTCTGCCAAGTGCAGTTATATTTCATGCAATCTCCAGGGCAGAGAAGGATGTCATTGGGCTTTCATTGCTGTCAAGGAAGATCAATGTACATTACTTTCACTATAAACTCAGACTGACTGACTTGTTTTTGCAATACAATGTTGTAATGCTCCAAATTATTTTAAGCCCTTGTTCAGATATAAGTACAATGACTGTTTTAAATGCTTCTGGACTGATTTTGAGTCTCTCTGGTAAATGATAGCTGTATTGAATTATAATGCAAACAATTTCATTTTAGGGCCATAAACCCAATGACTACATTCTTTTAATGAAAGTTAGCTGAATCCCACCATTTCAGAAGGGAAAATGAATACTTATATTTGTCTAAAGCTCTGCTTCTGGTGGCCACACTGATTTTTCACATATCCATAAATTAGAATATGTACAGCTTTGGTCTAGTTAAACTTTTGCCTCAATTATTTTTGCACCACCCTTCCTAGTAGATTTTTAAAAACCTGATGGCTGTGAAGAGGCCTGGCCAGGTGTGAATTGTTGCTCAGCTTGCATATTGCACCCCACAGGTGTTCTTCAGTAAAGAAAAAATAGACAAAGAAGCACTTTTGGGAGAGACCAGGACACTCAGGTCAAAAGAATGTGCTTCATGGAAAACAGTGGGTCTAGAGTTAATACTATTTTCTTTCACCTACCACAACTGATATTTACAGAACATCACATATTCTCTTTCAAGCCTTAGCTTGGCACAGGGCTGGTTCACAGTGATTTGTCTATCTCAAGCACCATTTCCCCCACAAAAACCAGGGAATTGTTTCAGGTATTGGGATGGATTGGGTAGAGCTGTTTCCATCAGTATAGAAGCATTTTGTTATTTGATTTACTTTGATGAACTGTGTGGGAAAAATGCTGGGAACTTGAATGAAGGAAACACAGCTTTATTTGGTTTTAACAGCTGGCATCTGTCATTCTGTTGTTCCCTCCAAGAGAATATCCACCAACTTTATGTTAGAGAGTATTCTGACTATGTCAAATACTGGTGTCAAACTGAAAAAGAAACCTCTATGTTTGAGCTGTTTGGTTTGTCCAAGCTATTAAAAAAATCTCATGTGCATTCTGGTCCTTATGATAACATAAGGGAAATCTAACTATAGATTTTTTTTTCCCTTGGTCTCTGGTGATCACTGTAATGTCTTTGATCTTCCTCACAACTAAAATCCACTCCCATCTGTGGGCTATGATTTTTTGGACTTAGACAAAAGGATGTTCAGAGGTTAGCCAGGAATCTTTCCATGTTCCAGTGTGATGATCTGCCTGTTTTTTTTTTCTTTTATTGGTCTGATTTTGCATTCAATCATTTCTGTAAAATGTTTTCCTTTGCTTTGACAGTCAGATCAAATCTCTGGTGTGGGGGTAAGCCTAGCACTAACACAGATAATATATTCAGCAGTCACACTAATGAGTTCCTAATTACCTTTGCTTTTTCCCCACTGGTACTTACCTTGCTTTACTGATTAATATTCCAAACACATGATACTATAGGTTATACCGCATTAAGTTGTTTGCAATAATTTTTGTTTCAGTGTACCCTGCACAATATTACATTTGTTTTCCTTCCATCATTTTAACCTTTGAATTTCCAGCAAAATCCTGGTGTCTCATATTTGCTGGTCACTATCCTCTGGCTGGATATTCATCTGATCTGCAGGCCCTTTCACTGTAGCATAAACGTGTGAAAAGAAAGAGTGGATGAGCTTGTCAAATTCCATTTTAACTCAAGGACACTTTTAATTTTGACATTTTTATATTTCCATTGTTGATATTGGCTATAGACATCTGGGATATCTTGGATTTATGTGGCCTCCACAGATAAGAGTGTGAAAGAATTAAGAATGATGTGTATTTTCTATTTAACTAACATTTTTTTCTTCTCTGAGTGACTTGTAAATTGAATCAATATCATTCTGTCCTGATGAAGGTTGGAAAGGTGATTTATGAAGTGTTGTCTATCAGAAAAGCAGAGAAATTGAAATTCATCTTATTTTCTGTGGGAACCCAACATGCTGTGGTATTTTTACCTCAAAAGCATGAACAAAAACAAAGAGCCTTAATAATAATTTATATAATCTATTTTTCCTCCTAACATTTTGGTATAAAAACAAAATAAAAAATCATAACAAAAGCCCTGAATATGCCCACAAATACAGAATAGTCCTACTCCTGTATGCCTAACTGACAAGGCTGAAATTTCTGGTTTGGAACTTGGCAGCTGCAGAAATAAGGGCAATATTTCCCAAACCACTTAGTCTTGGCTAACAGTCCTTCTGAAAGCATTGCCCTTTAGGAGAGTGTGGCTGTGCCAGCCACAAGTCTTTTCAAGAAGAGCACTCAAATAAAGGAATGAATAAATCAACGTGATTTAGGAAGAATCAGCCCTTCTGGAACCATTGGGTGACAGTTAATCAAGCTTGATTAAGGACATGATCTGCTGTCCATAAGTCACAAAGTGCTTTAAAGTGTTAGGCTGCTGGTAATGGCCCTGTTCTATTTTTGATTTTACTGGATGCTCTTTTGAAATCCGTATGCATGCAGAGCCAGTTGTCACTTCTGCCTCCCCATGTGAAATGGAAGCTCCTTAAACTATTTGAACTACAACTTGTGCTATTTGAATCATGTTTCTTTACCTGTATGAATAGTTATTATACAAAAATCAGGACTCTTTTTTTTTTTTTGGTGAACATTTGTCATGGTTTTATGTTTTTGGCAAATATATATCAGGAACAGTCAGTAAATTATGTGTTGCAGGTAGTTTGGTCAGTTACTGTTAAATATATCTTCTTCTGGAGCACAAATATAACCGTGTCAGTATTTATAGACATCAAAGGTTAAATGCTGTAGGTGCTGCTACAGGGGAAGAATACCTTTTTTTTTTGGTCAAACCAAAGGATTTGCAATGCTGCTTGATGCCTGAGTTCTAAAGGTTGAGAAATAAGTAATGCAATTTCTGGAAGGAAAAACATTTTTGAGCTTTCTGTCTTTAATTTTTTCTATCATGTGCTGCTTAATAACTGGTGACATTTTCTCTAGTGAAATTAGCTAACTGATTCTGATTTTCCTTAATAGACTAGGAAATAAAATTATCCCTGACTGCCGGAGATCAATTAATTGATTTGTCTGGTTCTGTCAGAAGCAATCCTTCTGCACCTTTTTTTTCTTAAAGCTTTTCAAAATCTATTTGACTGCGGGAAAAAAAACAAAAAACAACTCCACAACTACTGCATCCACAGGGTGAGTAATATTTGCAGTTTGTGAGGAAAGAGAGGGCACAAAGAAGGTGAAATAGTGACTGATCTGTGGTAGGATTCTGGCAACAATGTATTATAAAACGAGGACCAAGATAAGTCACTGGTCACTGATCACAGGGCTGGATCCACTGCTTATCAGTCTTCTCAATCCTCAAATTCCAGGCTGCAATTTCTAAGTGTCTGACACTTACACTGGTGTTTTATGTGTGGGAGGGGTAGTGGTGATTAAAAATGGGTGGGAAAATGGAGTCCAGTTCCTTCTGAAAGGAAGGCACCATTGCCCTGGAGAAAAGATGAGTGGTTTCAGAGCTTGCAAAACCCTACAAGGATCAGGCCAGGGATCAATAGCATTCAGAGCTGCTGGAAAGAAGGTCCTCTGACTTAACAGACTAAGCTTTTGAGTGGCAAAACACCCCTGTTAACTACCAGATGGACATGTGCGCTTTAGTGTACTTAGCCATGAAGTCATTCCTTTAGGGACAAAATGCAGCAGCTCCTTTTCCCAACAAACTGGGGTTCAGCAATCCATCAGTGCCTCTCTCATCAGATGAGTGCCTGAAAAATACACATTGTGTTCAGAGCTTCAGACTTTATTTCTCAGAGCCTTTGAGGGACAGTGTCAGAATATACATATATATCATCATATAGTTTGAAAGTGTAGGACAGAAGTAAATCTTGTTACTTTGTTCATAAAAATATGCCTTTCTTCAGACTTCTCACCTGTAATGAAACACAAATCACTTTTGGACTGTAAATCTGTAATTTTGAAAATATTTACCTAGTGCATTTATGATGCATGAATTCTCTTTATTATAAATGAAGAAAGATAAGGGGGGAAAAATAAAAGGAAGAGGGCTTGTAAGCATTGTAAAGTGATGGAACCCTTTTTAGAATAATGAGTGTTATCCCTTGGAACAGATGCATTGACAGAACTGACTTTTTTTCTTGCCACGATGACATAGTATCTTCACTTTAAGGCAGCATCCAACATCCAATATTCTAAAAAAAAAAGCATAAAAAAGAGAAAGCATAAAACCCCTCAGGAGTCAGTCATGGTCATGCAGTGATATTTGAGAACCTGCTGCACTGAACTGACAAGATGGAGCTTTGTTTAGCACAAATCTAAAGTCAAGAAAGTAGCTGCAGTGCAGGTGTGCATGAAGCTAAAGATCAGTGTCCTGAAGTGTAGCAAATGGCATCTCCATGAAAATCATGAGTGATGAGTTATTGTCATGACAGCTGGTGAAGACAATTTTCTCATTTGGTTAATGAGTTTAGCCATCTTTAATTTCTAGGCACTCTGTGTCTGCTGAAGAGAGCTGGGGAGTCCTGTGCCAGTGGTAGGGGGGAAACTTTGGAAATAAATTGAGGGAGCCTCAGAGGTGAGGCTGTTCTGCAGGTGAAGAGCAGCATCTCAGCAAACTCCACTGACAGGTAATTGATTAGTCAGTGGAAAGCAGGGTGCTCTTGAATCTGGAAATTATCTTTCTCCTTCAAATGAGCAATACTCTGGCTTACCCAACCCTAAATACATTACGTAGCCACTTGGTCACCTATAGACAACTGAGTTAGAGGCCAGCTTCACCTCTGCTAAGAGCTTGTCTAACCAGAGCAGTATCACAGAATTAGTACAAATTCAGAAATAAGGGGCCTGGATAGCCACTACTCAAGGCCTTGAGATAATGCTTTACCTGCTAGTTTGTGATTGTTTCCCACACTCTCTTCCCAGCAATCATTAACACAGAGTAAAAACCAGGCCTGTGCAGTGTCAGAGGGAAAATTCTGGACAACACATTGACTTGGAACAAACACATGTTCGAGAGCCCAGAAATGTTATAGCAATTTGAGAGCTTCTGAGAACTCCAAATGTCGTCTTGCCATTCCTCAACCCATATGGTCCAGCCTCACCACTTGTTCTGCTCCCATTTGGCACCCATGTCACACAACATGAGTTGATTGAGTCATATGTTGAGAAAGAATGTGCTCAGTTTGCTTCAGCCACCCTTCACACATGGGATAGCAACTGTTTCTCTCTTGGTCATGAACACTAGTGTGATAACTAGTCATTAAAACAGCTTACTTCAAAGTGCACACTGCACAACATTCAGCAAATTGGCCTTTACTCATGGGCACAGCAGAGGAAAAAAAATTAAGGATGCTCTAGGGAATCAATACATTCCCTTCCTATCTCTCTTTCTGATCCAGGTCTTGTTAGAATAGTCTCTGGTTTTCCCCACCTGCAGAAAATAAACAACTGGGACTTAAGAAAGACATTTTGAAGGATCAGTAAATGCTGAAATTGCAAAGCAATTTCTGATCCAAAGATAAAAGGTGGTGATAGTTACAGAGACAACAGTTTGGTATAGATGCTCTGGCATCCAGGTGGAAAGCTTTGTACACACCAGGAAAATTCATAAATCAAAGGTAAGGATACAGAGAGAGAAGGCATTCTGCTTGCTCCTGGAAGACAAACATTAAAATATATCATATAGACAGTGCTAGCCAAGAGGAATGTCATGCAAACAGATGGGATCCACTCTCCTAGGAAATAAAATGCAAGCTGTGATGTTAGATTAAAGTCTTGGGCAAAAAAATAGAGTTAAAAAGAGAAGAAAAAACCAAAATGAAACTTCTGGGATTTAGCCAGCTTTTAAAGCTCATCAGCCATTAACCTGGAAGACATTTCATTCTATCATCTGTAACATTAAAAATTGACTATTATAAGATTTTCTTCAAAGCTCTTGATGTGTAATTTGGCACTGCCTTTCCTATTTTTATGAGTTCAATTCATAAAATAAAAAAATATTTCTATAAGCAGAGATCTTAAATTTAAAGTGTCATCCCCTAGAGTATCACCAAGTGGCTTTGATCCCCCTTGAGTTCTGCTAATCAAATGTATTAATCTAATGGACTATGTGCATGTCTTTGAGGTGAATTTCTACTTGAACCAATAGATTTTATACAAAAAAATAGCTTCTCTTTGTTCATAGGTCTTTTAGAAGTAGCTGTGATCTTCATTGATGCACTTGGATCTGTTTTACCCTCTATCTCCCCAGTGAATTGATGACACAAGCCCCATAAATTCTTACAGTCATTGTGTCATTAAGGGCAGCATTGAAAATTGAGCTCCTCCAGGATGTGACACACTTGTTGAGGAACTGCACAGAGTGACATCAAGACTTAAGGCATGGAGCATTGCATACTGCTGAAAAAAACCAATTTTATTAGAACAGAACTCAATTTTATTAGCAAACCACATTGCTCAGCTAAAATCACATATTAGTGATAATCAAGTCAACCTGTTTTGTGCTGTAAGCTAAAAGGTGAATAACTGGAGACCATCATCCTGATGATAAATCACTAAAACAATGTGTACTTGTACTTCATGGGGCTAAAACTGAGTGCAGAAAGAAGCTGCAGAGCTTCTTTGTTGTTTCTATGCTGAGGAAGACTATGGTCATACTCATCCTAGAGTCAGGGAATCATTCATGCTGGAAGGGAACTTCAGTGATCTTCAACCCAATACCTGCTTAAAGCAGGAATTATTGAATTCAGACCAAATTACTCAAGGCCATGTCCTGTCCCATCTTCAAAACTTGCAAGGACAGAGATTCCCCAGACTCTACACAACAAATTTCAGAGCTTGAGTACAATCAAAGGATTTTACTTTTTCCCTTGCAAGGACCAGTTGTCCTCCCAAGAGGTTATCCTGTATTTAAAGACAGGATTTGCTGCTGGTGGTCACTCTGTGCTTTCCCTAGGGATATACACAGAGTGTGCCACAGAGCCATGGAATGGTTTGGCTTGGAAGGGACCTTAAAGACCATCTATTTCCAACCTCCCAATGTAACAATGTGATAAGAAATTCCAAATACAGGTAATTTCAGCTGCCTCTGTTAGCTGTTGTTTGCAGAATGCTTTGGAGAGGAAAAGTGCCAGAAGAACTAAAAACATCACAATAACCCTCACGTGAAAACTTGGAGAATAAATTCTCGTTCCCTAAAAAATTGCACTCAAAGAACACAGTGGGTTTTTTGAAGCATTTCATAGTTATTTTATTACCAGACCTTCTCATTCACTCATGTCTGGCACTCTCTGTTGTTAAGAATAATTGCCCTGACACAGGCTGTGCTGATGCCATGTTTCTGGCTTGTTCTAGTTAAGATCAGTGCTTTAAAACTGTGTCACTTCACTTGTTCTTAAGTAATAAAATGTTGCAGCACATACACATAAATCCTTTCACAAGCCTGAGGGCTTAGGCTTCCTTCCACAGCTTACACTACAGAGAGCTGAGTGATTCCCAGCAGCAGACATGGGCCCATCTGTAACTCTCTGAGCTAGGAACTCTAGTCAACATCTCAGGTATAGTTTTGTATAAATATAAATCATGTAAGGTGAGATTGAAGTTACTTTCTGACATAATTCTCTCAGAAAGTCATCAAGGCAACAAGGTAAAGGTCACTTGAACTGGGGTGATGTTTGCTTTCTGCAGTCTGCAGAGGAGACAGTATGTAGATGTTAAGGGGCAAAAGTTTAATTTTTGCCTAGCCAAATGCAACATTTAGCCCAGTTTGGGGCTTTTTTCTTTTTTTTTTTTTATGTAAGGGCTTGCAAAGACCACACTTCCTTTCCACTCCTCTATCACTGATTGACAGCAATGAATTGCTTAATATATGAATGGAAGCTGGATTTAGTATTTTTGAAATATATTTTTTAACTGTTACATATTAAGCTGTTTTTGGAGTTTTGGGGTACAACCTGCCATGGTTTTCGTAGCAACTGTGAGCATTCAAAGATTAATTGTAAATAGTACAAAACTTTCTTGTCAAATTGCCTCACTCCAGGAAATATGGTTTTAAAAGAAAGGGGAAGGATGGGCATATAAAGCATAGACATTACCTAAGACTCAACTACAGACTCTTTAGTTACAATAAACACACCAGGTGACAAGCTTTTTTTTTTTTAATCCCATTCTGTATGAGATTTTTATATGATACTTATCACTAACCTCTGAGTAGCCCTCAGAAGTGTTAGATTAAGGAAAAAAAACCCACACCAGTATTTTCTCTCCCTGTTTTGTCCACATTATTTTCAGAGAGGAGGCCCTGCCTAATGTCCAGGAGATGTGGTTTACCTCTATTGTCCCGTGTTTGAAGCAATTCTGTCCCTTGGCAATCCTGTTCATACAATTCATTGCACTTTTGTAAGGTGCATTTTAATATAACTAATGCTGAAATACAGTATCTGACTATTGCTATTGGTTGGAATGAGTAGTGAGTTTGGGAAATTACCTGAGGTGGGCTTGAATGACCTTTTGGCTCATCAACTATTATCTACAAACATAGGAGTAGTAATAATATCTCAGAAGATTGTTCTTTATAGGGTGCAATTACAAATGCTCAGATGCTGTGATAGTAGAAAATATTACTGATTACTGTGAATGGGAAAGGTTTTTTCTGATTTTCATTTATCAGATATCTTTGTGTTCAGCTGAAAATATCCCAAAGTCTAATTATCAGAATGGAGAACTGGACACAATCTCTTGATCAGACCATTTTAAGATGGCTTATGCTGTCAACTCAAAATAATTACTCCTTTTTAGACATGCAATCCTTTAGAGTTTTCTTGCTGTATTCACTGGTTTTGGAACTGTTTAAAACTATGGATGCAATTAAGCTATATGGTGTATATGCTGCAGACAGGATGCACTCAAGATGCAATGAAAAGCCCAGTTGTCCTTTGTCCTTCATTAATGGAGTTCAGTATATTGTGTGTCTGGATGGGAAGATCTCCTTTAGCACTTTAATTACTTAATGTGCTTGCTGCAACAAAAGTACATTAACAAACACTAATCAATTTCTCCCATCAATCCACATCCACTTTGTTACAGTGGAACATTAATTCATTTGTGAGGATAACATCTGCCAATAAAAGGTATTACAAATAAAATGCAACTGAAAAATGAACTGTTGTTTAGTAATTTCTTGTTCCTGTTTGGCCTTGCATGATAAATTTTTATATGGATGTCTGGCAAAAAATGAGAAGTCAGTTTATAATGTGACTTTTTGGAGTGTTGTCTGCAACCAAAACCCACCACAAATACTGAGAAAGATGTGGATTTTTAATTTATTTTGTAATTTTTTTGTCGACCCATTTAAAGTAATCTCTTTGGTTTAGCTCTTTCCAGGACTCACATGTCCTCCTCACAAGATAAACTCTGTGAAGCAGTGGAAAGAGATAAATTGATGCAATAGACCCACTAGAGCTTGAGGAAAGGACAGGGTGGGAAGATTCTCAGAGAGGAACAGCCCTGGGTATCTCAATCACTTAAAAGTTTATAAAGTATAAAGAAAGAATGCTAAATCATAGAATGGTTTGGGACCTTCAAGCTCATCTTTTTGCAACTGCCCTGCCATGGACAGGGACACCTTCCACTAGACCAGGTTGCTCCAATTCTGGCCTTGGACACTTCCAGGGATGGAGCATCCACAGCTTCTCTGGGCAACCTGTGCCAGGGCCTCACCACCCTCACAGTGAAGAATTTCTTCATAATACCTAATCTAAACCTCTCCTCTTTAGTTTAAAATCTCATAATCTGTCACTATCTGCTGGTGTGTAAAATCCCTCACTCTCTTATAAGCCCCCTTTAGGTACTGGAAGGCTGCAAAGGGATTTCCTGGAGCCTTGTCTTCTCAAGGCTGAACAATTTCTATTCTATCATCTTGCCAGTAAAACAACATTAAAATTTCCTGCTGTTCTCAGGTCCTAATGCTTCCCTCATTGGAAGCAATGCTGGATTACTCTTGATGTGCTGCTCTACTTCAGACTCTGCAGAACTTAGATGATGGTCAAGCCTGTTAGGAAGGTCCAGTGCCAAGATTAGCCTGGTGGCAGATAATATCCTTTATTTCTCAAGATTCTCTTCTAGCCAAATTAGCAAGGTACAAAATCCACTGAGTTCAGGCACTGTAAAATTAAAGACAGTAGAGAAACTGTGAAAGGGATCCAGTGAGATTTTCATTCTCTAAGGTGGATGGCAAATCCATAATTGACCTGGATGGCCAGATTGACTGAACCCTCACCATGCTGGCTGAGGACTCCAAGCTGGTGGTGAGGTGAATGCGTCAAGAGGGACCTGGACAGGCTGGAACAGCAGGCAACAGCAACTGTGTGCAGTTTGGCAGGGTCCTAGCCCTGGGATGACATAACCAAAGACCTGAGCTCTGAGGAATGACAGGAGACCTCTTCTGACTGAAGGTTTCATCTCCCTGGAGAGGAGAGGGCTCAGGGGGAATCTCACCACAGTGTCCCAGTTAGTCTTCCAGGGTAACTATGAAGAGGACACACTGTCTCTTCATGAGAAGCCTCCTGGTGAAGATAAAGGGCAATTACACCAGAAAATGTTTCATCCCTTAGAAGAAAGAAATTTTTTCAGTGAGAATAATCATTCACTGGAACAACCTCAGGGGCTGGGTCACTGTAGAGTCCCCATCTCTGGAGGTTTTCTAGATGTGACTGGTCTAGAAAAGGCTGCTGGAATCTCCTGGCTTCCATTCCCATGAAAGGCTGAATTGGATTATCTTTTGAGGTCACTTTCATTCTAGGCTATTCTATCACTCTGTGAACATATGGAGGATGTTTTTCCATGGATCCTGGTAGAAGATAAGTGTGGGTTTCACTTCTAGCTGTTTTGGAAATAAGCCCCCCTCATACTAAGAACAGATTTGCAAACAACTTGGAGGCTTTACTGCTGCAAAGTGCCTGCAAACTCTTGGTGTTTCCACAGTTTGGTGGCAGCTCAGGTGGACATATCATCATTTGTCTCTGCTTCTGTGTTGTTCACTATTGCTCTGATTCTATTTTTTCATCTATGAATAACTTTTTCTGGGACAAAATTTCTGAAACACAAGGTTTTGTGAATTCTTATATTATTAATATTAATATTTTTAGGATTAGCTCAAAATGAGATCAGAACTTGAGAAGAGGGGACAGATTCATGGTACAATTGGGAATGAAAACTCTTTTCACCTCTCTGTATAGATTTTCTGTAAAGGACTGAGGACACATATTGACAAAAAAACATTGTGAAGAGATTTCAGTGTAGTTGTTAGTGCTGAATCCATTCAGCAGAAAATGGGATTTCCATCACTAGAGCTGTCAGGCTTGTGCCAGCACTGAGTGTGCTTTCAGAACAGAATATTCATCTTTGGTGGAAGGGGAAGTGTCCCTTCAATGCTGCCAGCACTTCAATGAGAAACATGGGTGAATTGGTAAAATCCCACATTTAGCAATGACTTTTGTTTGAGCGAGTGGGTAGACATAGAGATGACCCATTTCTTGAGAAAGGTTAGGAAAGCAAATGTGATGCAGACATTGTATCACAAATCTGTCTCTCAAAACTTCTTTTTGGAAAATAAAAGCTGGAGGGTCCCTGTGCAGGCACTGGAAGCAGGGACAGCAGGGAGGGGCTCTGTGGGGAGAGCCTGGGCTGCACCACGCCAGACACAGGGGAAAGGAGGAACAAGGTTGAGATTGGGAAAAAGGCAGAAAGAGCAGTCAGAAATCAAAGAATATGGCTGGCTGAGTCTCAAAAAAAAAGGGAGTTGATACAGGGAAAGAGGTTTATTTTTGTTTATCATCAGCCTACTCTGCCTTTAAATATAAATAAGTTATTTTACCCAAACCCTGTCTGTTTACCCTGTGATAGTAAGTGCTCTATCTTTCTCTTGAGCCAAGAAATTTTTTTTGTTTTCATTTCTCTTGCTGTTCTTTTGAGGCAGGGGAGTGAGGAAGCTGGCAGCTGACCCAAGCCAAGCCAGAGCACCCAGGTCCATCTCCAGGTGTGCATTCTCTGACCAAAGCTGAGTGATGGTGGAAGTCCTGTGCTTTTCCTGCATCTCTGTCACTTCAGCTGTAATATCTCCTAATTTATACTGATCAAATGATCTCTATATGGTTCTGTTTTTTTCTAATAAGACTGCAATCTCTCTTTTGTCACTACTGCTTCCTGTTCTGCCTCCAACAGTTCCTTTAGCACTTAATCAAAGCTGCCTTCTGTAGGTAGCCATGCCTTGTATCATCCAATTTAAACTGCAAGCAGACATCTGAATCTGGTTATTGTACTGTTGCTGTTGTAATCTTTCTTCGTTTTCTTTTAATTCTCTTACCACTTTCTTAATTCTTTGTAGTTGTTGTTCCAACCAGCTTATAGTCTCTAAGACCTCATTACTTCTATTCTCCAGTTCTTGCATCTGTGCTACCAGTTTTTCTATTTCTTTGTCAGAAGCTGTAAATTCTTGATGGTTTTGCTCCTTTCCTAATAAAAACTTATTATATCCATCAATTATTTATTTTATTTCTGCTTGCAAAAATTCTACCTCATATTCTGTAAGCATTCCACAAGTCTTTGATGTTACTCCTAAGTTTTAACTGTTCTTCCTATTCCTTAATTTCTTGCACCCCATTAAATTTTCCTTTTAAAAGCTGGTTTATCCATCAATTGCCACTGTTTTTCAAGCTGTTTTTCAAACACTGAAATTTGCTTTCTCAGATATACAGGCTCCAATAATTATTTAGCTAAGTCCTGGTTTCTATGCAGTTGTTCTCCATGTTCTACATCCTGTTTTATCATTTGAGA
Source organism: Agelaius tricolor (assembly GCF_023055355.1). Lineage (NCBI taxonomy): Eukaryota > Metazoa > Chordata > Aves > Passeriformes > Icteridae > Agelaius > Agelaius tricolor. The sequence continues at coordinate 90,652,010 of NW_027269262.1, read as the reverse complement.
GGACAAGCTCAAATGGTCCTTTCCTCCCTGACACTAAAGCTCTGCACTAAAAATTCTACTTCCAGTCCTAGAAAATAATTATAACAGGAGCAGAGGTGTTACAGTTTTGTGGCACATTACTTTCTTTTCTTATGGAATTGTACAGGCTGTGTGAAACTCCAAAAAATTATGTTTTGTACAAACATGTAGTTTTTGCTCCACATTCTATTCTGACACTGAAAAGTGTCCACATTTCCTAGTTGCTCTTTGAGTGTTTTTTTTTTTCTGATTTTGCACTGATTTTTTCTGATTCTGTACTGATTTTTTTCAGAGGCTGATTTCTGATTCTGGGGTTTTTAGTCTCAGAATAGGAAATGCTATTTGTTTGTTTTTCAGTTTCATTATTTGTACATGTATGACACAGACACATCAATCTCTGTTTACATCTCACAGGGGTTACCCTCATAAATAAATCTGTCTGTCTGAATTAAGAACCTAATTTTGAGAAGAAATGGACCATTGCAATCCCTTTCTCTTTAATGGGAGGACATTGAGCTGTAATGAGTTCTAGGAATCAGGATCCAAAAAGAGAACAGGATCAAATTCCTCTCTGAAACTCACAGGAGACATCTTAGGAAATTTTCACATTTCCATCTTAGGAAATGGCTGTTTGTGTTCAAGAAGTGTCTGGATGGTGCTCTCATTCATGTGGATAAGTTTTAGTTAGTCCTATGAGAGACTTGGACTCAATGATTGCTTGAACCCAGTGACGGGTCGCTTCCAACTTGAGATTTTTTATTATTCTCTGTGTCGAATGAAAAAACATACTCCCCTCAAAATACCCCATAACAAATAAAGCTGCATTTCAGCAGAAACCACTGAAGCAAAATTTCTGTTTTCTCACTTTAATTGAGCTGGACCCAGACAGAAATGCTGAATTTTGTATTTCTCTTTGCTGTGGTACTGATCAGCCACCCCTGGGCTCAGTTTCATGGAGCTCTGCATCCATTCCCTTGGGAATGTGCTGTGTGCTCTTGCCTGATGGTCCCACCTTGCCCCTGCTGATGCACCTGAGCAGAGCCCAGGCCTGACGTGCTGGGTCAGTGCTGGAAGGAGAGCCTGAGACCCCAGATTGCTTTGGGATGGAGGTGCCAGTGGGTGTGAACTCCCTTGGGCTCCAGCAAATGTCAGGCCTTAGTGGAGGCTCTTTCCAATTGCAGTAAGGTAATGCAGCTCCTCTTTTTGCTGAAGACTGAAACTGAGTCCAGTGATGGCAGATCAGTAACAGAGCAGTGTCTGTCTGGGATCATGGACCTGGAGACCACCCTGCAATTGTGAGAGGTGCAGGCATAGCCATGAGACAAAACGAGTCTGAGACCACACTACTTAACCTATCTGCACAGCTTTGTTCCACCACAGCAAGTGGTCAGCCTGGTGTTTGAATTGGCCAATTTAGTGGCAGTAGAATTTAGGGATCAGCTGGATGAACTAAGTGACTTGTCCTGGGACCGTGATTCACTGCATCTCAGGTCACACTGCATCTCCACTGGGCTTATTTCCCTAAACCTGCTTCTTTTGGAATCTAATTCAGGGTCAATGGCTAGAAGATACTCAGTTTTTGTATTCATTTGGGATTAGAAAATTATCAGGCTGTGAATAAAGTGAAAGTCTCTCCTTGGTCTGCTGGATTAGACATTGAGTCCCCAGTAGTTTGCATCTTTGTTTTAAGGTCACTTTGGCTTTCAAATTTCTGAGAAGTTCTGAGATATGAAAAACAATTGTACAATTTTTAAAGCAACAGCTTCTGAGAAGTCATTTCATACCTATCATTTTCATTTTTCTCCTGTTTCCAGGAGTGGGATACAAAACAAAATGTAGTGTAAATAACCCCATCTCCAAACCTGTTTATCCATTTCACTCCACAAGCACAGAAGCACTTTAGAAATCTCATGAGACATGATGTTTGCCTTATTCTACTAAAAAACCCTATTTAATATAAAGGTTTGACTTGATCTCCAGGAATATTCAGCTAATTTTATATATACTAAATGATTTTTAGAATCTCTTGATTGCACCCAGAACAGGTGAGGGTTAATTCTCTCTCATATAATCAGAATATAAGTTTTTCCAGGTGCTTCAGTTAGAAAAGCACAAAATCTCTCATCTTTAGCTCTTCATATGATATAAGAACAGATTGGAAAAGGTTACTACTTGACTGTGAGACTAAATTAAATTATGTTCTCAAGGTTTCCTATTGCTTTTGAGACAGGAATATAAGTGCTTCTATCCTTATTGGAGTCCTAATTTTTCTGCCCTTTCCTTTCACTGCCTTTCTTTTCCAACACTAAAGCACATTTCTATCGTTTTACTCTTTATTCACCATTCTACTGCCCACTCCTCTTCACCCCTACCTTGCTATGATGACTGAAAGGGAAGTAAAGGGCAAATTGCTTTAAAAGGATGAATATGGGACTAAATAAAAGACAGCATTGCTACCTTGATGAGAATAAAAGGGCAAGAGCCCCTGAGGTGAGCATAAAAGGAGATGTAAAGAGAGCTGGTTGGTGTAATTGTCAGAGAGCTGCGGGGTTTCATGGGCTGGAGATTTTATGGCTTGTGGGATTGCAAGTTTCTGCAGAGGAGAGATGATCTGATGAAACTACAAGAAGCTGGATGCATAAAAACAATCAAGGTTGTGGCTTACCTGTATCCAAATGAAATCCTTGCCTGAAAAGCATCAAGTGCCAAGTGTAGGCTCTCCTTTGGTGATGCACTGAAATATTTTAGTGGCTCTTCTGCCAGAAGTTGAGTAGATTTTTCTAATTATGCCCAGAGCACTGTGTTCTTGAGAACTTCCAGCCCTAAATCCTGGACTCAGGACACAAGTATCCATGTTTGATCCAGGGATATGCTGAGCACCTTCTGAAGATATTGAGAACCCATGTGTACTGTTTGCTTGGATGAGAAGGAATCACACCAAGCACTTCTCAAGCCTGCAAAACTAGGCAGCATCTGGTTTTAAAGCAGGATTTTCTATCATAATAGAAATAAGAAAAAATTAAAAAAAAGGCTGCCATACCTTTGCAATAGAACAATTTCATCTTATCTGCATGATGGAGACTCCTGGCAGGTGAAAAGTTTGCTTTCACAGACCCACTTTGTCTTTTACTGAGAGACCAGTTTGTTACTGCACTCCAAGGAGGGTATGGCTCACCCTCCCCACACTATTAATTTTAGACCTACCTTCATCAAAAGTTAAAGAGCTTGAGAATAAAACTGGGATGAGAATTGTAGAAACTTGACGTGATAAATGGTTGTGGAGTCTGAACTGGGGCACTGCAGCTGTGTTTGACTGACCTGCCCTGGCACAGCAGCAGCTCTGGGCATTGCAGAGGGAGTTGCCAGACAGACCTGTCACTGTGTGTGCAACACTGAGGGTTGGAAAAGCCTTCCTCTCCAACCCCTGATAGCCTCCAAAGTGAGTGTAAGATTCCCTGGGCTGTCAGGGGTGTTCTTCCTAGTTCCAGAAAGGTGAGAATAAAATGCTAATAGTGGCAATGACTTCTGTGAACATCCACCTCCTGCCTGCTGCTAACTCCTGTGTCCCACAGTCACTCCCTTTTTTTCTGGGCTATTCTAGAGCCTGCCAGCAGCTTGAGGTACAGTTAGGTCAGAAAAGCTTCTTGAAATAATATTTAATTGAGAAATGTCTGGATTTTTTAGATATGTCTGAAATATTTTGTGGGTATATTGTAGGGCTTCCTCATGCATATGATATTGCACGTTGTGCTTGCATTTATAAAAATGTGGTAATTTTTCTGATATGCTCCATAGTCTGATTTATCTGTCTGTTTTCAATCTTAGGTGTAAAATTATCACCTTTTTCCTTGCTCTTCTGTTTGAATAGCCAAAGAACCCACCAAAATATTTATATACAAATAAGGATGGATTTACACAGTGCTCTTCTGTATGACTTGTGCACTTTAGAGATCCACCAAATCTTATTGACTCTGTTAGATATGTAACCTTCAACATTATCACCACAAACAAGGAAAATTCTACATTGTTTTATGCAAACTTACAGAATTTTTTGGCTACACTCCTGACTTGTTTCACTAAAGGGAAAAGAGAAATAAATGGTCTGCTTGCCCTCCTTGCCCTGGTGTTCTCCCTGTACTTCCACAATAGGTATTGCTTTCCAGTTTTTATTTTTCAGCAGGAAGCTAACCAGATAGAAAGCTTTATTTTTAAGCTTTGGTTCCCAGTGTTTATATGGAAAGTAATAGTGTGTTTGGCAGATTATAGATTATTGGTTTTTCTGGGAATCAGCCTGGTGGTTGCAGATATTTACTCTGTCCTGCATAAACTTCTGGAATATCCATCAGGAAGCCCTCAGATGGTAACACACTTGGCAATCCTCTGCTGGGGCTCATCAGCACAGGACAGAAAGGTCTCTTAATGCTGTTAGAGAGACAATGAGGTTTTTTACATCTGAGGACCTGGAGTTCAAAGCCCATGAAGTTAAGCCTTGCAATGAGATTTTGAGCTCTCCTCTATTGCTGTTTTCATGAAGACATCCATCTTTTTCCTTGCCTGTCAGGCTTTTAGGCTTTTTCTCACTGACTCCCAAAACAGTGTGCTGCAGTCCTTGGCTCCCTGGAAGCAGTAATTCAATGGAGAAGATTTGCTGATATCCAGGTTCCTGGAGGACAACTCCAACACTGCTCTGAGGAGCAGCTGGAGCTCCAGGCTGACTCTTCAGGCTCAGACACAGCTCATTTGTTTGCTGGATGTATCAGCTTAAGGATTGTTTATTTAAAGGCAGCCTAAGCTGGGATGAAATTTTAAGCCTTGGAGCTGTTCAGGCATAATTCAAAGCAGGTGGAATTTGAACTTGTCTGGCTCCTGTGACACTGCTACTGAGCCATAAGTTTTGCTTTCCGTGTTGCAGGGATGATCAGGGAGGAGCAGTCTGGTCTGTCAGTGCTCCTGGTGGGAGTGATCTGGTTTGGTGGCATGAGGCATCAATATTATCTTACAAATTGCTTCTCTCAAACCTGTCAACCCTTCTTAACCTGAGTTTTACAGTTTCATTACAAGGCATTCGTAGGGGAAGACAAGTAGAAGATGAGAGCTGTGATATTCTGGTATTAATGTGAGAGGAGGAAGGAAAGGAAGGATGGAGCCCAGAGCATCAGTAACAGGGCTGGTACCACCCAGCTCTCTGTTGGTTTTGATGTAAATCCTCTAGAATCAGGTACTGCCCTGTGCTATGGTTAGATCACTAGAGATGACGTGATGAGTTATCTGTAGCAAAAACATTTTATTATCCTAACATTAGGAGAGGAGATCTGAGCTCCTCAGTGTCAAGAGACTGAGAGGTGTCAGCAGCTCTGCCCCATGCAGGGGGAGGCAAGGGCAGGGATTGTGACCCAGCACATCTGTCAGTGCAGGGATTGTCACCCAGCACATCTGTCAGTGCAGGGATTGTCACCCAGCACATCTGTCAGTGCAGCCAGGCTCCTGAGGGAGGCTCCAAGCCAGGAGTGAGGAGAGTCAGAGCAGGCCAGCAGGGCTGAATGTGTGCCCAGCCACAGGAAAACAAAGAAGCCACTTGAGTTGTTTAATTTTAAAGATTAGAAATTCACAAATAGCCAGTGAAGGTGGGGATGGCAAATTCATTGCTGTTAGGGTGACCCATGCAGTTTGTCTTGCAAGAGAGAAGGGACTTGGTGTAGTAAGCACTGCCTGCATAAATAAAATGCTACTGCAAATAAAAAGGATCTGTGTCTTATAAATCATTTGGAAATTTACTGAGCTTCCCCCAAAAACAAATTGGCTTTTTCATTCCTGCTTCTGGTAGGAGCTCTTTTGATTTTTTTTTTACACAGTTTTGCTCCTTTGCCAGCTGCAGTTTTTACATCTAAACTGGATTTATTCATGGACAGTTTATATGTGTTTGTTCTTGTGCCAATGTTGTACTTTCTTGTACCTCAGTCTTCTTTCTTCCTGATTATTTTCCTCCCAATATATTTATAGATGGAGAGGGGATCTGATTGCTCTGTTTTGCTGAGTTAAGTGTACCAAGTTCCTTTAGTTCTTAAAATCAGCTTGCTGTTTCCTGATCTTCCCTTCACAGTGTCTGTACCACATTATCTGGCAATTTTCCATGCTCTCCCTACTTTACTGAAGTCTTAATAAGTTTTTCTGCACTGCTCTTCCCTTTAAAAAGGGAAAAAAAAAAACCCCAAAAAAACCCCCACAAACAAGATGTTTACTGAAAAAGAGGTACTGCCTAGCCTAACTCTAATGAGCAAGACTCAGCCTAATTGAAGTAAAACAGGAATTGTGCTGCAGTTTCTCATCTATTCCCTAATTATTCTTTTCCTTAAATCTACTGTAAAGCCTTATGTATTTCTGGGACCACACTCAGGGAGCCAAGTGGTGTCCATTCCACTCCCTTTGCAAAATGTCTGTTCAGCTTCTGCTCTTTGCCAGCCCTTCTGTAACTTTATGGATTTACTGTATTTATTGTAAGTCTGTATTACCAAGTGTCCAATTCACATCCCACGTCTACCAAGGCTCTCTAAGAAAAATAGCTTGTTATTTTTGGAGGCAATATCTCATTTATCATTACTGTCAGCTCCATATCACTATCAGGCAGTGCTTTCCTACACATTTGTGGTGGAGGACTTCCTGTAAATAATTTGATGGCCTTTGCAATGTCTACCTCAGTCTGATTCTCCAGTTTTAAGTATAGATTTTGATCTCTACATCCTGTTGTGTTTTTTGTAGTTTTTTTATGTTCATGCTTCACATGATTTTGGAGAGGGTTGCTCAGCTGGGAAGAGATGAAGTTGTCTGTAGGATTTCTCCCCAAGCCTGAAATTCAGTGAGAGCCTCTTACACTAAGAGGGAGGAGCCATGTCCTTGGAATTGCCCCCAGCCAAGCAGCATCCCACCCTCAGGGCTCTGCTGCTGCAGGCTCCACACAGCAAATGTTCCTCTCAGGTGAGAACAGATTATCCATATGCTAGGAGAGCTCAGGAGACAAAACTGATCCCTCTTTATCTTGAGGGGATTGGAAGAGTCTGGTGAGCATGACCAGACTATGAGGCTACTCCTTGATAAGAGTATTTAGAGCCAGCTGGAGCTGGTTCTCTTTGTTTTGAGGAAAACAACGCACACTGTATGGTCAGGCGTACCTGTTGCTTCTCAGTGTGACTTATGTCATTTATTGCTCAGAGTGCCACACTAGAACTGATGAGTGCTCTTAGTACCCCAAAAAACCTTTTTCCCTTTGCCATCCTGTTAGAATCATAGAATGGTTTGGGTTGGAAGGGATCTTCAAGATCATCTCGTTCCACCCCCTTGCCAGAGCTTAAACACCTTCCACTATCTCAGGTTACTCAAGGCCACATCCAACCTGGCCTTGAACATTTCAAGGGATGAGGCATCCACAGCTTCTCTGGGCCTCACCACCCCCTGAGTAAAGAATTTCTTCTTCATATCTGACTGAAATATATTCTGCTCAAGTTTGAAGCCATTCCTCCTTGTCCTGTCCCTTAGCAGGGACTGAGGACAGTACTCAGTCACCCAACAGTGTGGGTTTTTGTGGAGGTACTGAAAAAATGTTTTATTTATGCTCAAAATAACATGGCTTCATTTTATATGTTGGTCTCAGCATCACTCAGACTGGTACAACAAAGAGGTGTGGCACAGTGGGATGGGGAAGTAGAGACATATCTGTGTTTGCTGCTGAAGAAATTGAGTGGGACTCTGCATCTTGCAGTGTATTTTATAACATATTTGATTTCCTGTGTTTTGATCAGGACACCCCTCCTCACCATGCACAAGCTATTATGAGTAACATCCAACTTCCCAGCGTGGGAGCAAGAACCTTCATATTTTTGGTTTTGCTTGGTTATAAAGTCACCGTTTGGCAATTCCTCCCTGCTTACAAAGGCTTAGAGAAAGCTCTGAGGAGGAATGGATAATGTTTGCCTTTCTAATGATTTAAATATTGATATGTGGCTAAAAAAATAGAAAAAAAACCCAACCCAACAACCAGAAAGAACATAACAGGTACTGGGTTTTATTACATTTCCTGTTGTTGGGGTTGGAGGTTGTTTATTTTAAATGGACAATAAGCATTCTTGTGAAATTCAAACAAGGATGTCCTTGGGGTTTCTGACCACTCAAGGTGAAACTGTTCTTTCTTTATATACTGCTTGTGATATTTATCTCTTTTATTTGCCTCCTCTGGAGCTGTTAACATTTTGCCTGAAACTCTCACTGAAAATATTTTCAGGAAAAGTATTTTTTTAAAAAAGAATAAACTGATAAATATTTCTCTGCACTAATATTTCTCTGCAATTTTGTAATTCAGTCTACCAGTTTGAGCCTTTAACATTCTCACTGCCATGTGTGTTCTTTACCATGAATATCCCTGAGATGCTGGGGGGATCTGAGGTGCTCTACATCTCTGTCCTCTGCCATTAATCCAGCTGAGCACCTTGAGGTACAAACCTCTGCAATGAACTCATATGCACAACAGAACCAACAAAAGGACATTTAGAAGTCTCTTGTGTCTGTTGACTAGAAGACCATTCTCCAAAGTCTTTCTTTAGGAAGAATCTATCTAATTCCATGATGATTTATACCAGAATTCCTTTATGCCATTGCATTATGAAGGCCAGACTTTTTGGCATTAGATGCCAAACAATCTACAATAAATAATTTATTAATAACTGTTTATTGTCATTCTTTTTATTAAGAACTAAAACATGCTTGGTCACCTAAAGAATATGAGTTACGCTTTTGGCTGCAATCCTCAATAGTGCAGAACTTGCTAGTCTCTGGATTCTCTTTATATCTGGACCTTCAGTCTCAGAGTTTGACATTAGTCTGAGAGTTCCTTAGTTTTCTATGAATTTTCTATGCCTTTTTTACTTTGACCAGTTCAGTTTGGTGGGTACACAGGAAGACAGCTACTTGTGACCCCCTACAACATCTCTGCCATCCAAATGAATTTACCAAAATTTAGGGGATGAATAGGGAAAGGTTTTAATTAGATGAAGACCTATTTTTTTATGTCCTTGCACCTAGTCCATTTGGCAAAGGACATAATGAATGTAGTGAGGTATCTTCATGTGGTTTTGATATCCAAGGCAGAATAGTCTGGGCAATGAGGAAATAAATGTCTGCATAGCATCCTCCAGGTGCTGAATGTCTCTAAGTCTGCTGAGAGTTTTGACTGCGTGGCCATCATTGCCCAGAAAGGTTTTGGATGCTGGAAGTGTTCAGGGACAGGTTGGATGGAGCTCTGAGGAACCTGGTCTAGAGGAAGGTGTCCCTGCCCATGTTAGGGGGTGAATGAGATGGGCTTTAAGGTCCCTTCCAAAACTATTCCATGGTTCTGTGATTCCATAATATGAAAGTGTCACCCTAGGCACCTCTGCATAATCTCCCCAGCTTTAGGTGGCTTAATCAGAAGCACCAGGAAAGCCATTGGACATCAGTTTTCTACTGGAAATATTTAGGGCTGTGTGGGATGTTTCTGAACATGAGACACACAATAAGGGAAGGGTGACATTCCCATGGTGTGGCAGGAGGTACCCAGTATGACATTCCCTGGAGGAACTGCAGCCTGTGGATGCATCTGCACTGGATCAGGGAATGTGTGAAGAGGAGGGAGCAGCTGAGAGATGCTTTTATGGACTGACACTAACCCCCATCCCCATCCCCTGAGCTGCTTGGGAGGAGAGGAGTCTAAAAGACTGAAGCCAAGCCTGGGAGAAGGGAGTGGGCTGGAGAGAGGTTTCATTTTAATGTTTAGGTTTGTTTCTTTCTGCCCAATTGTGAATGAATTAAATTAATTTCCCAGAAGTTGAATCAATTTTGCCAGTGGCAGTAACTGGTAAGCAATCTTCCTGTCTTTATCCCATCCTATTTTTCAGCCTATTTCCTCCTGCTGTTCTGTTGATGAGGGGGAGGGACAGCTCATGTGGTTGGCAATTTGGCTGTTAGCCAAGGATAACCCACCACAATTCTGAGCAGCAAAAATTTAAAATAAAAGTGGCCAGACAGTTATAGAATATCATTCTTTGGAGCTGATCTAGTAGAATGGGCACATGGTAAACCTTAAATATCTGCATATGGAGGAGTGTGTTCAGTTACACTAATGTGTAATATCACTTTAATACCCTGTTACTGGTATTTGGAAGTTACTAGACTTTGTGAGTAGTCCACACAGAGTATTTTTGTCAGTAAAAAAAATTGTATTGCATAAAACTATAATGAAAATTCAAAGGGTCTTAAGGTATAAGTCTTGCTATAGAAAAAATCAGGATCAATACCATCAATCAAAAACTTCTGCATAGTTCAAGAACAGCATAATGGAGAGAAAGATCAGGTAGCTTTGATTGCTGTTATGTCTAACTAGATACTGAGTGTATTTAGAATATGGACTGCTTTTATTTTCTTTTCTGAAAACTGGCATGTAAACAGAGTTTTCATGCCCAAGCTCTTGACTGAAACAGATACCTAGAAATGTCAAAGGTTGTGCTGGATTTAGATCCCAGATGGGAAGAAGCTGCCAGCTGAAACAGGTAGAGTAACATGGGCTTTCAGCTGTGAAGGACATGGAACCTCTGGAGTGGTGCTTCTTTTTTAGTTTAGTTTTGTTTTGTTTTCTCCCCATCAAACTCCTTTTTTCAGCTTTTATCCTCAGAAAGACAGATCTAGGTCATTCACTATTACACATTTTGGAAAGATTTAATTGGTAAGTGTAGCCTGAGATGTTCATACAGGAGTTCAGAGAGAACTTGGTGTTTTCATAAAGTTACAGAATGGTTCAGGTTGGAAAAGACTTGCATTTACAGGCTGAGACAAAAATCAGGCCAAAACTATCTGTAAATACTAGTGAGTTAAAGGACTTTATAAATAAAGAGACCAAAGGAGGGAAAATCCAGAGAAAGAGAGACTTTTGTAACACCAACATGGTGTTAGAGTGTGTTGGTGGGAGGTCTGCAAAGAGATGGAGGTATCCTGAGCTACAATACCTGCACTGGGCACAGTACTGAACACTGCCTCATATTCCTCATCCATGGAAGGGGTGGTGAAGGAAGGCTAGGATGAGTTTTTCCTTCTGTTTTGACTGAGCTCATGTTCTGGGGACTGAGACAGGCTTCCCAGGGAAGTGGTCCCAGCACCTGCCGGAGTTCAAGAAGTGTTTGAACAATTATCTCAGACACATGGAGGGACTTTTGGGGTGTCCTGTGCAGGGCCAGAAGTTGGCCTTGATGATCCTTGTGGGTCTCTTCCAGTGCAGGGTATTCTATGATTCCATGTGTAACTTAGACCTCTGAAATTGCTGCTGTTTTCTTTTTCTGTCTTCCTTCCCCTAACACAGGGATCCCCTATGGGATAGAAAACAACCAGAATACAACTGGTTTAGATGTGAGTAACAGAATCACAGAATGGCAGAGACCCCAGTGGGCCAACTGATCCAACCTCCCTGCTCGTGCACCCCAGAGCACAGGGCACAGGATTGTGTCCAGACAGTTCTGGAATATCTCCAGTGAGGGAGACTCCACAGCCTCTCTGGGCAAATCATTAATGCTAACATTTTCTTGATAAGGTAGACTCACCATGGAACAGCAGAGGTATAACTATTATGTATAATATGTGCAATAATGTTCCTAGATGTGAGATTATCACTTTTGTTTTCTTTCCACCAAAGTTTTTTTTTTTTATTGTTTGTTTGGTTGGCTTTTTTTGGTTTTGTTTTGTATTAATTTTTGTCACACCTTGTCTGATATCAAGGTCATTTTATCATAGAATTTTCTCTATGTCTCCTTTTCCTACAGGATGCCAAATGCTTTTCACAATCTTTCTTCACTATTCACACATCAGGCCATTGTGTCCACTCTGCCTGGTGTAAAATAGAAGGGGCCAGATTAAACCCACTTGAATTAAAGCTAAAAAGCAGAAGAAAAGATCCCAAACATGCCTGTTCTCTTGAGCCCTTTTGGGTGCAGATGCCCAGGGCGTGCTCTCACAGAATTTCAGGTTGGATCAAGAGGTCACTTCTCCAGCTGTGTGTAACTTTTCATCCTTTCTCTCCAGGTATTACCAGATAAGAGCTGGACTGAAGATCCCATCCAGGATCCCCCACAGGCTGTTTGCTACCATTGCAGGACAGACAGGTAAGCAGGTCCCAGAGGAATGTGGCATGACTGCAGGTGGGGTAGGGTGGAGAAGGAAACTGTGTGAGGAACAGGCGAGCCTGGATTGAGATCCAAACCTGCTTTTCCCTAATGATCAGTAGTTGTCCATCTCTGTTTGGGTAAGGGTTTGTGTCTGGTATTGGGCTTGTGTCTGTCAGAAAAGCAGAGGAAATTTTCACTATCTGATCTGAAAGCATGTCTCTTCTATATGGTTCCTTGCTGACAATTTTTCAGTTTAATATTTCTTTATATCTTTAGAGTTCTATTTTTTTTAATAAATAAAAAAAAGTATTGTTCAATTCGGAAGTCTGGTTCAATTAAAATGCAAAATTGTTAGACAGGTTTTATAAAACACAAATGATGATACCAAAATCTGAGAAAATCACCTAAAAAAAATAATCCAAAACTCAAAAGCTGAATAAAGAAATTTTCTTAGAAAATAAATGAATATATAAATAATTTAGTCTGGGTTTGGAAAAACATCTTGTGAAAAATCCTCAAGGAAAAAAGTATTATTTTACAACATATTCCACGGTAATTTGCCCTTAGCATATCCAGAATCCCCTGGAGTTCCTTAGATTTCTGGAAATGTCCTCAAATTACATCAGTTTCTGGCATAAGTAATCTTAAACTAATGAAATAACCTCCTGTGAAGACAGCTAGAACTTCACTTTCTTGGGGTAAAAAAGCACTCAGTAACAAACAATAAAAAAGCCAAACTACTCCTGTTCAGAATAAACCATGTTTTATATTTACTTTTTTTACAAAATAGTATTTTCTTCTCCCTCATACATCTTCAGCATCGAGAAAAGAGTGAAGATTCTTTCACTTCTTTTGGAAACAACTCACGTAGACACCTGGGCAGGGGAGAGGCGAGGCTGGCAATGCAGTTACAGGATTAGCACTTGACTTTCAGGGTGCTAATGCAATCCAGACTGGGCTCTAATAGCTTTATAGGGCTAACATCAAGACAAGGGATATTTAAGCCATTAAGGCTTTAAACAGTTTCTCCTTGGCTATCTTTGCAAGTACTTCCTAATTGATTTCATAGATCTGCAAGAGAGCATTATTTAATGGGACTGAACTTAAAGGTACACAGGCCATAATGTGGGGTTTTTTTTCATGCCACTGATCTCTCTCAGTGTGTGGATACCTGGGATAGGGCTAATTAAATTTCTGTGCATGTTTCAATAAGACACTCCTATTAAAATAGCATTACAGCAAAACATGGGGGATATAAAATAGTGAATAAACTCCTACCTCACTAGCAAGAATGACTATAAAATAAGTGGAATTCATGAGTTCAGTTTAAAGGAAGTATTTTTAACCTTTCCCTTATCGGGTTCGTAGGATTTGTGAAAACTGAGAATATATTTTGGAAATGATTATGTAAATTCATAAAGTAAAATCTCTGAATTTATGCAGTAATAAAATATATAAAATATGTAAGCATACAAAATAAATAGGAGGCAGTATTTATCTTCCGATGCACATGGCTTTTTATTTTTATTAAATGTACAGGATTTACAATAAAACCTTGGGAACTGACAGCATTAGCAATGTTTTCTTCCCACTAGATGTTTTCAGCAACAGAGGCAAAACCCCCCATAATTTACAATAATTCAGCAGAGGGAAAGCTGCAGTCTGTGCTAGGCAGCCCCTTGGTGGTGACCAAACAAAAGTGAGCAGAAAGAATTCCAGAATTCCATCCGTGGCACAGGACTGACAGGTTGTGCAGGAAGCCTTGGTGACCTACCACATGGTCCTCAGTTTATCCATGTCCTGTGTACAATTTAGGAAGAGACTGGGCTGTGTGGCTCAGTAAATCACAGGAGAGCTGTGCTGGAGCTCCTGTGGTGTGGTCACTCACATCCTCATGCTGACCATTAGCTTGTCTTGAGTCAGGGTGCACGAGCAGGAATATGCTGTGAACATAAATACATTTGTAATACATTTAGTATTTGTAATTTGTAATGAAATATATATTTAATTCATATTTCTAAGCATTTTTAGCTAGGTGTGTTTCTCTAAAGACAAGACAAGACTGGTGGCTGGGAATTTTCACAGAATCATGCAATCATAAAATCTGGGAAAGACCTCCAAGATCAAGTCCAGCCTTTAGGCTGAACACTGCCTTGCCCACTAAACCATACAGTGGAGTGTCACTTCTTGTTTTCTGAACAAAGGATCCTGACTCCACCACTTCCCCAGGGAGCTTGTTCCAATGCTTACCCACTCTTTCAGGGAAGGATTTTTTTTCCTTATATTCAACCTGAAACTCCCCTGACTCAGCTTGAGGTAATTTCCTTTTGTCCTATCACAAGTTGTTTGGGAGAAGAGACTGACCCCCGCCTCCTTTCAGGTTGTTGTAGAGAATGATAAGGTCTCCCCTGAGTCTTTTCTCCAGACTAAACCACTCCAGTTCCCCCATCATTTCCTTATTTTCCAGATTATGCTCCTTATTTTTGAGCAATGAAAAGGAGAGAGGGAACAGGGCTCGTTGTGCACAAGTTGCTGTCATGCAGATTTCATACCCCCACGAAATTCAGCTTCCTGTCTTTTAATAGATACCATGACTGAAGACTGCTTTGGGCTTGTGAAGAAATTATTCTCTCTGCTCATTCATGTACAGCTCATAACAGCACAAACTCCATTGCCCTCAGCATCCCTCCTACAGGGCTGAGTTAATGCAGACATAGCCTGAATTTAAACCCTAGAAATGCCTTTCTGAGTGGATTTGTGGGGCTTTGGCCTCTGGTGCTCTTCAGCAGCATGGCTTGTTAATGTCCTCATGTGATGGTGTCTGCCTGCAGCAGGCAGTGGGCTGAGCCTGTGGGACCCAAGCATGAGCAGCCAGAGGAGCAGGGAAGTGAAGATGCCATCTCACAGTTATAATTTGTATAATTAGCTCCTTGGCTGAGCTGCCTTATGACCCACTAAGTGTCTACCATAAGATTTTAAGCTACTATATAAATTTTGGGGCAAGGATTCATGAAGTATTGAACATACAACCATTCATTGATTTCCAGGCTGCAGGCACAAGCTGAAAAACTGCAGGAGTTTATCTTACAAACATGTATTTAAACCATCTTTTTTTGCTCATTCCTCAGAACACTGGGAGAAAGAGCAATGCTCAGAAACAGTTAGGATTAGCTGTTTTATCTTGATGTTCTGCACTGTGTCAAAGAGGGGAAAATGGAGACCAGAACAGTATAGAGGAGGACAAGTTAAAGAACATGGTATGCATGGGATAAATCTTGGCAGCATTAACGCCAACAGAGACTTAGAGGGTGAATTACAGCATTGAAAATGCCTGATAAACCCAATCTCAGAAAGAATATAAAAAATTTCCATCTCTTCTGCAGTGTTTTGCAGTAGTCTACACACCACTTTAGTGCATTATAATTTTGAAACAGAATTATTTTTTAAAAGTGAAAGCTGCAATTGGCTTTTTTGGTAAGTTTTCAACCCGCTACGCCTCACTCTCATATACTGCAACCAGCAATATTCATTTGCTTCCAACTTGCCTACTTGTTTACCTTAGGCCAGGAAAATTGTTTTGCTGGGTGAACATTAAGAAAACAAAAATCTTTTGCATGGCATATAACTAAAGAAATTACTCAGGACTTTGATTTGTGTCCTGATCTCCCTTTTTCTCCACCAAGAAGTACCACATTGCCAATTCTCAATACTCCAAATAGACAAATATTTTTGAAAACTTGACCTGAAAATTTAATTATAAGTAATACAAAGTATTTAAGAAAAATTATCACTGGCTATGCTAATCTTTATTGGACTGTAGAAGTCTTCCATCTAATTTTAGTCAATTAAATTGGGTTATTGTTTGAAAGTGCAGAAAGCCAAGGACAGCCAAGGAATTAGATTCTTCCTTCATTTTTTCTCATAAAAGGCAGGGAGTTAAGATACAATGTTTCTTCCAGACAAGTCAAGAAAAAGCAGCTGTGATTGCCATTTCATGTTGACTCTTTTTATTGGTGATGTAAAATTGTGTACTTACAATTTTATGCTTTTTCATAAAATGGAATCCCTGACTTTAGGTGACAAGAAGAAGCTTAATTTCAATTGTGGCATGCAAAGAAAAAAAAAAGGAGGAGTATCAGAAAATCATGGAATCATAGAATCATTTAGGTTAGAAAAGGTCTCTTGTGTCCCACTATTACCCTAACACATTAAACTCCAGCACTAACCCATGTCCCTATAACAAAGAACATTGCTGTAACCTCTGTCTGAACTATACAAGTTCATGATAATCCACACTGAATTCCTTTTCCTATAAATTAAATTATTTAATTAAATCCCTGGCTACCTTTCACCTAAGACATAATTTGAAAGGTTATTTGCATTTGTGATATGTTCCATAATTAACTGTTTGTGCCTGTTTTTAATAAACAAGCAGTGATCTTAATTTCTTCATTAATTTTTTGACTCTCTCAGAGCAATTCCCAGTGAAGGAATTCTGCTTTGATAATTAAAGAGAAACCTTTTCTTGTAAATGGATTCTTAATGCAGTCAAAACAAACAGTTGCAGTTAGTTGCTCATTAGAGCAAGGAGAAACAACACCATGACTTGTGGAACAGTATAAAATTGCAGTCATTATTTTCAATAACTTCTTGAAAGGTAATTTCTTCCTCCATTAAGTGAAGGTAAGGTTATTGTTTTTGAAGTATGGAGAAAAGGGGTAGAAATTTATGCTTTAGCAAACAAATTAGTTTATTTTCAAAGCTTATTAAAAGTAATCTGAAAATAAGTAGGGATTTTCTATATAAAATAAAGCATACCTGATAAATACAAATTATATCCAGAGGGCACTTCACTGTGAGAAAAGGTGTTTTGGGGATGAGTTGTCTTAGGAAACTTCAGCTGTGAGGCCATAAGAGATGAACCCATCCCTGGAAGCATTCAAGACCAGATTGGATGGGGCCCATGGTCTAGTGGAAGCTGTCCTTGACCATGGCAGGGGAGCTGGATTGAGATGATCTTTAAGGTGCCTTCCAACCCAAATCATTCCATGATTCTATGATCAAACATTTAAAGACATGCTAATTCATAATTTAAACAGAACTAATTCCATGATATTCCAAGAGAAAAGGGGAAAGAAACAGAGGAAAAATAATGAAAAGGAGAAAAGGGAAAATCTTTCTGACTGACGCGATGTTTCTGTCTGCATGTCTCAGTCATTCTTCAGTCAAGGCCTTTCATTAATGCCTCCAAGGATGGAAGCTGAAAACTATTTTGGCTACAAGAATTTCCACTGTTGACCCTCATCTAAGCTGGAAACCCTCAATTCCCCCCTCCAGAAGCTGGGTCAGATCACTCAGATGGAAATGGAGTAGGTCCCACAGTGCTGGAGATGCTGAGCAGCATCCCAACCCAAAATTGAGACCTGGTCAATGGAGAAAGCCAAAACCAGGAAGGGTCTGCAAGCTCCAGCACAGGCCACAAGTCTCTTCCCCTGGCTAATGAGTCTGAAACACAAAACTTCAACATCAGTGAAGGCTGGCTGGGACAGAATCCAGCTGTTTATATGTAGAGAGCCAACACAGCATTTCTGGTGCTTGGGGCCAAGGATGAATTTCACCTTTGGGGTAAAATTGGCCATGCAGCAGTTTCAGACCTACCACTCCAGTGTGAGCTGGCCTTCACAGAGCTCTCTTCTCTTCCAGGTTCACTTACATGTCTTTAATTTCCCCACACAGTGATTCTCCCTGCCTTCACTCTGATGTAAATTTCAGTCTTGGGATTCCTTTAAAATCCATCACTGCTCTAAACATTGGTGGGTCACACCAGTTCAGTAGGCAAATTGCACCCAGACATCAGTTGTGTTGTTTTCTGCATTGATGAAAAGCTATGTGCTGTTATAATGCCCCATACTTTACATAGAGATTTTTGCCACCTGAATTAATATTTGGAATAAATATATGGAGTGGCAGCTACAGAATTATATAAAAACAGTGAATTAGTATTTCCACATGCAAGTGTCTGAAGAACAGAATTCTTTTCAGATATGAATTGTATAACTAAATGAGGCTCTTAAGGAACTAGCAATGAGTTTAGAAACAGAAATAAACACTACAGAAAAAGAAAAAAGATGCTGTTTGTTTTAACAAAGCATTAAGCATTTAAGAAAGAAAACTTTCTGCTGATCCCAAGCAGTTCAGTTATTCCATTATCTCAAGTTTCAGCATCTCTGAGAAATGAACTTTGGTTTACAGAACAAATCAGTGATAAGAGACTGTATTTATGCTAGGATCCTTCCTACAAGGAAATTAATAGGACATCTTGCTTTTTATTATCACTGAATCTATGCATGGGCAGAGAGGTAGCTTTATATAATTCTTTCCATGAGGCTAATTCAAAATGTCAAAAGGCAAAGTTAAGATAAAGGATTCCTCTCAGAAATGTGCAGCTTTAATCAAAAGTCACACTGAGGGAGCAAACATCCTGAACTTTTTGATCAAGCAATTTTAAAATTATGGTGTCTCCTTTAGAAATATAAAATCTCCATTTATTCTAAATATATAAATGCTAAACATAATATTTCAAAATTAAAACAAGTCTCTTCAAACATTTAAATATGAAAATGATTATACATTGAATGAGTTCATGCCTGAAAAATGTTGTCTTTGCACTTTACAAGTAGGCTTATTTTAGCCCTGGAGGGTCTGCATGAGTGTTCCTCTGCCAAAGAATGTGCATTTTCAACCTTCAGCAACTGGGTTTTCAAACTTCCTTAAAACCAGATTTGCAACTCAGTACACGAGGATAAATGTGTCATGTTCAACCCTGGTTTTTTGATTTCAGAGCCTAAATTTTCAAAAGTCACTACTTACCAGTACCAGTTCAGTCTTTATTTTTTGTTCAGTCTGGAACATGCCAGTTTCACTTGAAACTGGGATGTCAAAATGGCAAACTAAATAACAAATCACAGCTTAAAGTCTGCAATAAGATCTGATATTTCCCATTCATTGAGTACCAAAAAGGTGAAAAAAATGGACAGCTTGCAATAAATTATGAAAATCTTGACAATCAACTATTACAAACCAACATATACAATTCTTATCTATATCACAGGAGGAGAAAACCCCACAAAATGTACCCAGAATTCTATGCAGGAGACAACCCTGCTTTATTAACAAAGATCCTTGAAGTCTGTCATCAGAACCAAAACCAGGGTTTGTCCTAGTGGTTCGTGGAGCTGTAAATTCCTGTGAGCTTCAAGTGCCTGGAATTTTGGTGGAGCAGATTTAGTGCTTAGATTGAAGAGCAGGTGAATTGTCATTCTAGAGATATGACAGATAAAACTGAAAGTTTGTCCTGCATCACTTGAAGTCAGTGTGAACTCTGAGCAGTATCATATGCAGCTCTGATAACCTCAGATTTCCTTGAGGAAGGATGTATCAGAGGGACTATGACACACTGAACAGAGGTCTAGAAAACACTAGAAAATTCTGCAGAAGATGCTCCTCTGCTGGATTTATGTTAGCTAAGAAATAGGTAAATAGCACAACTGAGTGTTTTCATAGAACCATTTAGTTTGGAGAAGACTTCTGAGATGACCCAAGTCCACCACTAAATCATGTCCCCCAGTGCCACATCCAGACATCTTTTAAATACCTCCAGGGATGATGACTCAACCACTTCCCTGGAGAGCCTCCTCTAGTGCTTGACTCTCTGTGAAAAAATTTCTCCCAATGTCCAATCTGAACAGCCCCTGGCTCAACTTGAAGCTGTTCCCTTTCTTCTATCACTTGTTACCTGGGAGAAAAGAGGAACTCCCACCTCACTACATCCAATAGAGGTCCATGGATCTAGCCTGAAAAGATTCCTCTGTGGAGCCTTCCTACCCTCCATTAGACCAACACTACTGCCCAGCTTGGTGTCATCTGCTCTTTTTTGCCGTCATCATTCTGTTTTTCTAAAAGCTGCTTTTTACTTACTTTAGTTAGTTAAACTCCTACAAGAAAGGGACAGGCATCTTTGTTGAAGGCTGTGAATCACCAATTAAGGATGACCTTCTATGGATCTAAAATGCAGAGGAAAGTGAGGGATTATATGAAGGAGCATGCAGCATGTCTGGAGCTAGTTATTAGAAGCGTTCTCCAGTAACAAAAACATTTAGCATGATTACATTCTCATTTATCTCCACCTCTTCATGTCTTACTTTCACATTTAGCAAGTAGTTCTGCAATAAAGAATTTGCTATACAGCCAAGGTGATAAATATAAAGTGTCAGCATCATCTGAAATGAAAGACTTTGGGGTCTAGTAGTAATTAAATTGTTATGGTTTCAGGATGGAGCAACTGTATTTTTGTATGGGGACTACAAGTATTTTTAAAATTTTATTTAAAAAAAATTATGGATGATTGATTATGTCCCAGTGTTCTGCTTGGGAAATCATCACAGACTACAGACATTGCAGGGAGTGATGGTTCCTTGAAAATACAGGTGGTCAGGATTTCCTAGTGACTATGTGATGCAGAACATCTTAAAAATTAGTATTTAAGTAACCTGAGATCTACAGATGACAGTTAGATGTCAGTTTAAATAACAGGTGTTAAGTAAGAAATCAATATTCATTCATAAGAACATATCTATATATACCTTTACCAGCTAGAGGCAATAATGGTTCTTCCCTGGGGAGGGTGTATTGCATGATTTATAAATTAGCTTTCTAGCAAATCTTGTTTCACCAAGCTTTCTATACCAGCAGGAAACAGTTGTCCTATAATGATTTGTTAGGCTATATTCGAAGGGCAGGAAATAAATCATCTGTAACCTGAGTTATGGCTGCAAGATGGAAGAAGCCTTGGAAATCTGTGGCTAAGGGTAAAAATAATCTTATCTAAGTGCTGAAATCTGTGCTGTGGGTGTCTCTACCTAAGCTAATCAGCCAGTCTCCCTTTATAGCCAGAGGAGAGAAACAGGTAATTTGAGGGAGTAATTTAACATATCTATTTTAAGATGAGTTGAATCACACCTATTTCTGCCCATTTACTATAAAAGAAATTGCAGGAACTTTTGCAGAGAGACATTTTGATTGTGCTTGTAAAAGACTTGTCACAAAAAGGCTGTGATTGCAGCTTTGCCTTCATGTATCCATGCAAATCAGGCAAGTAATAATGAAAGGTAGGAAAGGTGACATAGTCAACATAGAAAGAAGATGATGCTCTTGTCTTTCTCAGCAAATAATCAAAGATGGCATCTTGATTCAGGATTTTAAATAATGTTCCTGAAGATTTTTTCAGGGTGAATAAAAGAGCAAGGAGAAGCCTCCAAAATGAGAACAACTGTCTTATTTTTTCTTTTCCTAGAAATTGTTTCTGAAACTAATAGAAAAATAATCAACTGTATTATGAAAAAAAAAAAAAGAATTTATATTTTCCTTCTGTAGTGGCCCTGTAATTTATTAATTGAAAATTAATAAATGGAAGTGGTGTAGTAGTTTGTTTTTATATCTTGTAAGACTAAAACTATAACTATATTTTCACCATAAATTTCAAAAATGAACAAAAAAATATCCTGGAAAATAGAAGCTGAGTTTGAAGTTTGACAAACCAGGAATTTAATTTGAGATTCAGCAAAGCATTCTGTGCTATTAACAGATCTCTAGGACATTAGTCTATGGTCAGTACCCCTGAAGCTTAACACTATGCATGAAATGTGACCATAAATTAGAAAATTTACAGAATTTTCTGTGCCTTCCAGTGTATATGTGGACCTTTTAGAAAGATTTGCTTAATTTACTATTCTAGCTAAGGAATGCTGCTTGGTTTAATTTCCCATTGATATCACTGTCAGGAAGATCTCTGAAAAATTCCTTCAGTCTAGATGTTAAAACAGGGAACACACACAGCAGGAAAAAAACGTGTCTTATCTGTAAAATGATGGCACTGCTTCAGAGATACAAATATCTGTATAATTTAATAACCTTCCAAAGATGTAAGATAAGCAAAAGGAATCCAAATAGACATACACTCTCTAGCAGCTGCCTCAAAATATTCCATCTGAAGAAAAGCTATGTCCCAGGTAAGGCAATGATGCCACAACAAGAAGGGAAAGTTATGGATGATTTGTGCAGGAATTCTATTGACTCCAGAAAGGGACATTTTTATTTAATTTTTATAGCTAATCTGAAATGCTCTAAACCTAAGCCATAGAGCTTTAGCCAGTGCTTTGTGTGCAGAGCACAGCTCCAGTATGTGAATTGTGACATATCTTTGTAGAAGTATATTCAATATTAATTTTTAAAAGAGGCAGGTGCCTTGGAATCATTGGCTTTGGGTTAGGTTTCTCAGTTTTTTCAGTTTTTCTTTTTCTTTTCCATTTCCACTTCAGAGAAAGTATTGTCCTGCTTTCTGTAAATATCTCCATAGTGGAAACAACTGGAGCACTCACTGCCTTTCCACATCTGTAATCAGAGACATATGATGTCCAGTCATGCAGTTTTAATTAGTATTCTTTTTCTTTTTCTCATTGCTAAAAGCAGCTAAAAAATTCAGATACTATCAGTTAGAGAGGGCTTTTAGCTGCATAATGTAGTGAAAGATGTCCTTGCTCTCAGCAGTGAGATTGGAATTAGGTGAACTTCAAAGGTACCTTCCAACTCAAACCATCCTATGAGTATATGATTTTACATATGAATTGTCATGTTCAGATTGAACAAAAATGTGGCTTTGAATGCGGCGATTTCAATTTTCTGTTTACAATTGCCTCATATACCCATTAAGTGTGTGAAGAAATGTGCAAACGAATTGGTCCATTTAGGCATAAGAACTTTTGCTGGATTGAGATTGCCCTTCAAATGCTCACATTTAAATTTGATTTTGAATGGAATAGATGGGGTGTGTGTGGGGGAATAAAACTGTGCTTAGATGCACTGGTCAGCCCTGGCATTGGACCATTTGTCCCAGGGAGAAAACCCCAGTTTTGCTTTAGACTTCATTGCCTGGGATCCATTTTCCCAGAGAGTGAATGACAGCCTTGAGCCTCTTGCTGCCTCAAGACTTGATCTTGCTCTCTCTCTAAGAAAAAAGATTGAGGGAATCTTTGGGAAGACAATGGAACTACAATAATCTGGGCAAGAAGTTAGAGGGCTCAGCTGAGTAAGACATCAGGTTTGTGTAACATACTGAAGAATAGAATGATTCAGACTCTCTTCATCCTCTTTGCATTTCCTGTTGGTGTGACACCCCAGAGCCTGCAGACAGTGCTGAAACTCAGCATTTCCTTTCCTACAGATTTCTCACCCAAAAGCAATATCTGTATAGATTCACTTAACTACCCTTTTTGCCTTGGATTTCATGCAGAGTTTTCACTCCTTTCATGAATTAACAGCAAGTTGAATCCTGAGAAGGGATTTACAATTTCCATTGTCATTGCCCTTGCAGAAATGATGGGATATATTTGAAGCACAGTGCCAAGCCAAATGGCTCAAAGAGGGGCAAGGCTTGTGGGAACCAAACCACATTTAGTTTTTTGATTTCTTCCTTTCTATATCTAGGATAATGTGAATTTGGCTCTGCTTTCTTATGGCATGAGCAAACAACTTTCTCCACCCTAAAAGTAACCTAATTGTGAATATGACCTAATCTGTCAGAAGCAGGTACTTTCCCCAGTGACTCGTGTAGTAAAATGCTGATTTTTAACTTAAAAACAATCCTGTTGGCTTAAATAGGTCCTTCTTATTTATTAGATAAGCTGTTGCTTAAATAGCTTATCCTGTTTGATAGACTGGGGAAGAATGTTAGGAAAACCCATGGTCTCACCTTGATTTTAAATTGTGTAGCTGGTAGCATAAAAATGATGCACTAGGAAACAGGAACTAAGGAAGTTCAAAATTACATACTGGGCCTTTACAGACAGGTGGTAAAAGCTCACGTTCTACTGCAGATGATATGTAACTTATTCTTCCCCTTCCAAATCTGTGTGGCAAGTCATAATGAGTAGTAAAATTTGCTACCACAACCCCCTCCACTGGTAAGATCATAAAACTCCCTGAAATTACACGGTGTCCATTTAAATGTTCCTCCAGGGGCTGCATGTAAAGTGGGGAGTTCAGTGGAGCAGTCGGCTCACTACAGCTTTCTGTGTCAGAGTAGATAGTGATAAAATCAGTCTCCAGCAACTCTGAGCCATAATTTTTTTACTCTAGTATTGCAGGCTATAACTTTGAGAGACCTATTTCACAAGAGCATTTTATAATGCTGTGGATAATTTAGAAAGTATAGCATGACAAGAAAAGCGTGTAACTGAGGGATGGTACTCCATATTCTGATTTTTCAGCTTAAAGGAATGATATTGCACATTACCTAACAGGTATCAGCTGTAAGCAAGCAAACAAAGTTCATTAGAAAAAAAAAAAAAATCCAGGAGATAAACACATTATCCCTTAAGAACAGGAATAAGTCTTTCTCATCGTGTTAGAAGAAACAGCCATGAAATTGTTACTCATATTTAGGTCTTCAAAAATTATTTCAGCATTTCTTGCTGTTACAAAAGAAATTCAATTGAAAGCATAGTGTTGGGAAGATCCATGCATTACAGGCACTTAATTTGGTTAAAGAACACCCACAAAAAGGAAACTGTGGGTATTACCCAGTGTGTATGGCCAACATCCCACATCCAATGCCATCACTCAAGCCAGCGAATACCAGGAGCAGAAATCCAGGAAAGAATTTATCAGAAACAAAATCCCTGAGTCTTTGTAGCACCAAGCTGTGTGTCTGTGTAGAATGTGATAGCAGGAGGAGTTGAGGACCCATGAGGATTTGCTAGTCCTTAATTCCTATGATTGCTGGGCTCTTCTTCTGCTCTGATTTTGAGCAATCAGCTTCTCTCTGTTTTAGTTTCCCCATATGTGTAATGGGGTTAATTGAAGCTGTATCATAAGGGTATTGTGAAACTTAATTACTTAATATAAAGAGCTTTTACTTTTTTGGGATATGTTAAAGTGCAGGAGAGTAGATAATTATTCATGGTTTTGAAACTTTTAATGGTTAGTTTACATTTTAAGGAATAAACCAGCAGATCTAAAGAGGGAAATGTTTGACCTACTATTTCTACTACACACTGTATAATGAGTCGCAGTGATAACAGAAATCTGGGAGTCTGTTAATGTAATTAAAACCACTGACTTTCTTCTAGGTGGGAGGTTTTTAAATGCGGCTGATGTCCTAAATGAAATTATGCTGCAACTTCATCATAGCTGCTGTACCACATCCAAAATTAGGAGAATAATTCTGCTTGTGAACATATTTTTCCCTGAACCCCTACACATTAACATGTCAGAATTTACTAATATCCATTTGGAAAATCTTCAGCAGGGAACAAACTACTGCCTTTGACAGTCTGAATACACCCAGAGGCTCTGGAGTTTCACCAGTACTGCAGTCCTTCATGGCAAGAAATAAGGAACTGTGTTGTGGAAGGTGTTGGTCCTCAGCACTGCAGTGTTGGTGACACAGTGAAGGAGGGAAGGGGGGGGGACTAGGACTTGTTCTCTTATTATGTGTAAAGGAAAATATAAAACTACTTCTTTTACCTGCCCACTAAAAGTATTGCCATTCTCCCGCTCTGCAATACAGGAGACTCCTCTGGGAGAGTCTGTGAGTGATGGGCACCTCTGGGGCCAGGTGTGTCCCATGCTGAGCACAGATGAGTGCACAGCTCCCTTGGGACGAAGCTGCACTGCCTCACTTGCTCCAAGACCATCAAATCTTGGTTGCACAATTTGGGAATATGGAACAGACACCAGCTGAGATGAGTGTGCAGTCAAGGGCTGCTCAGAGGAAAGGAGTTTTGAAACTCAAGCAGCAAAAATCACTCCCCCACCAGCTTAGTTACATCCCTTCTGCACAGTACCTGAGTAGCACAACATATGCAGCCAGAGACTACTTTAGTGGAAATTTCTCTCTTTAATACCTTTTCCACCTTTGGGCTGCTCTCAGTCAGATGTAGACACCTTCCTGTTTACTGGGCAATGCTCTTCAATTTTCTGAGAAACTTGACCTTAATGACTGTCCTGTATAAAGGAAGATGCATATTTATATCTTCAGAAGCAACAGGACAAACCAATTAAAATGTGAGAGGAAAATCTATTTAATTTTAAACAGCTTAGATACATTGATTTATGATATTTAGTATTTTTTTATTAACAGCTATGAGATCTTGCCACTTCTAACACTTTCCACCTGCACATCTCAGCATGTCTTGTTACTGTGAGTTAACTCAGCTTTGAGGCCAAGTTCTTGTGAGGTAAACAGAAACATTTGTCTTGTACTGCCAAGTGTAAAAAATATATATTGAAGATCTTTATCCTGACTCTATCCTGGTTTATTCTAGTAAATAATATCAAGGTGACCTAATAAACACCTTCCCTGACCTAACTTACCTCCTGAGAGGCTGCACTTGTGCTAAATGTCTCTTTGGCATCACATCACATTCTGTATCTTGCTCTGAGAGAAGTTTGCTGGGTGTTATCTTAAGAGGACTGGCACCATTCACACTTGTGCAATTGTTGGTATCATGCCAAGTTTATTTCTCATAATTTTCACTCCAGAAAAACTCACACAAAGCCCAGAAGAGATGTTGGCCAACAATAATGTTGGTTTTGTCTGCAAGCCTTCTCAGAAGAAGAAAACTGTATAACCAGGGGTCAAGTTTTATCCAGGAAAATGATGGGAACACCTGAGTGAGGTCTCCCTGAGCCTCCTCTCTTCCCCTGAATAATGTAAGTTTTTCCAGCAGTAATGGTTCTTTGGTGAAGGTCTCAGCAAGCTC